>NC_140587.1:675630994-680630994 GCF_964204655.1 Triturus cristatus
TCTCACTTTCTCTCTCTCTCTCTCACTGTTTCTCTCTTTCTCTCTCTCTTCCTTGTATCTCACTTTTTCTTTCTTTATCTCTTCCTCTCTCTCTCACTCTTTCTCTGTCTTCCACTCACTCACTCTTTCTTTCTTTCTCTCTCTATTCCTCTCTCTCACTCTTCCTCTCTCTCTCTCTCTCACTTTTGATGGACGCATGACGCACAATCTTATTGAGCTTTTTGTCTTGCAGGCTGTGATTCACAAATGGTCTAGGGATGATTCGCTCTGGCTGTATCTAGTTGTATTTGTTGTTGTTTTGTTTTAAATAAAATGTTTTATATGTAAATCCATACATGACTGTGATTCTTATTTGTCCAACCTCACATGCATGCTCATAATTCTAATTGTGCGACATCAGCCAATTTCTTACGTTCCAGATTTCCTAATGTTGCTGTCACATTTGTTTGGGAGGTGAGGGGGGTATGGCGGACAATGGGCTGGTGGTGTGTGTGTTTCGGAGCAGTGTGGGTGTCCAAGCTGCATGATCGTTGGCTCCATGGCTTCTGTTGCTCAGGTGTGGCTCTGGGCTGGGCTCCCTTTCATCTTTTAGGTTGTAGTCTGACTTTACACCAGCTCAGAGCAGGTGTAAACTTCCTGCTACTAACCCACCATATCACCTGTTGTGTACTCTCTTTGATGATCTTGTTGGTGGTTGAGAAACTTGCGAAATGATGTGCTCACTGCTCTTTGCACAGGAATACCTACTCTCCATCTTATTAGCAATATTTGCCGGGGTCATCCGTGACAATGCTTTTTGAGGCTGCTATCGCTGGTAATCTGGTGATATGGCTGTTTGCTCCAGCTTGTGAATGTTGCGTTAAATTTATCCCCATTTTGGTTGCGCAAAAGTGCCGTTAACTCTGCGATGTGTCCTTGAGAATATACCCCTTGTAGTTTGAAAGACTTAAGAAGTACTTGAGTGCCGCACTGAGAGCCGTGCACCCATCGCTTTCACAAGGGGGGGCCACGCTGAGAGCTGTGCTAGAGTCACGACTAAAAAAAACGTCCACTTTCACTAATTTACATTCGCCTCGGGGACCCCATCCCCCAAAGCAGGCCGACATGTTCATTTAAAAAAAAAAGAAAAAACGAGAAGAGGACCGCATCGGCCCCCCTTCCGTGGCCAATTCCGCCCCGAGGACCCCATCCCCCGGGGCCTGGCTTCACCGTTGGGGACCGTGGGGGAGCCCCAATGACCCCATGGTCCCACCAGCTCCCCACGTCCTGCGGGAGCCGGCGTTGCTTTTCCACATGGGGAGTTGCTGACATGCACCTCACCGTGTGGAAAAGCAATCAGCTTTAGATTTTGGAAGCGGGAGCAGGTTCCCCAGCTCTCTCTTCCAAAATCCAAAGCAAGTTTGCTATGTCAGGGTGGAAGCCGTGCGGCTCCGCCCTGTCATAGCAAACAGCACTGTCCCGGGGGTGGGTACCCCGGGACACTGCAGGAGCCGGCCCAGGGGGTCCCCAGGGCCATCACTGGCTCCAGGAGGAGGGCGCACACCTCCCCCTCCCAACATGAGTGAAGCCCTGTGGACATGATGGTCCCCGGGGCTGTGGGGGCCTCCATGGGCCCCTGCTATTAATTTTTAAGAAATGCCCCCGGACCCTAGCCCGCCCGGGGGCCTCATCAAAACAAAACACGGGAACCCGTGCTTCATTTTTTTTTCACAATTTTGGCAGAATTTGCAACCCCAGCACGAATTGCGCCAATTTTTTTCTTTTTAAAAAACCACCTTTTTTTTGCCCTGGGGTCCTTCTGAGCAGGCCTAGGGTGTCAGGGGGTTTCTACCCTGCCCGCTTCTCTTGTTTTACATCTTTGTTTCTCAGCTGTCTGGTGACTCACTTCTACCGAGTCACAAGGTGGCTGCCAACACTTCCTAGTTTGGAGTGTTGACAGCCAATTAGAATGAAGCTCGTGGTCGTGGCAGCCAATTAGAATGAAGCTTGTAGTCGGGAGGGTTTGCGACTCCACCGCTGCCCTAGATATCGGAACTTTCCTATGGGAAATTGATTTTTTGACTCTTATTTTTTGCATCTCTCAGCAACTACTGAACGGATTTACACCAATTAAAAAAAGGTTGCTTTCTGAACCAAGCACTACCCTTTTGCCGATTTTGGGGTAATTCCGTTCAACAGTTTCGGCTGTACCCTTGCCCAAAGTTTCCTATGGGAAATTTATTTTTTGACTTTTATTTTTTGAATTTCCCAAAAACTACTAAACGGACTTACCCCATTTAAAAAAAAAGGTCGCTTTCTGAACCAAGCTCTACCTTTTTGCCAAATTTGGGGTAAGTCCATTTAGCAGTTCAGGCTATAGCCCGTCTCAAAATTTCTAATGGAAATTAACATGGAGAAAACACGTTTTGGGACCCCCCTTTTTTATCAGCCCCCGCTTGACAAATGTCCCCCAAACTTTCAGGATAGGAGCTGACATGGATAGACTTTTTTGGGGGGGGGAATTTCGCAAAGATTCGTCAAACGACGCCAAAGTTATTAGCAAATCAAAAAATGCTTTTCCTATTGAAACTAGGTTCTAACTATAACTACCTACTGGCGACCGCCAGTAGGTAATATGTATATTAACACACTGTAAATGTTATTTAGCACATTTTCTTCTTTTTATAAACCTGTTTCGCTGTACCTTTACATGTCCCCAAACCTAGACATACTACTACTGTAAGGATTTTACTCCTGATCACATTATCGAAACGAATCTGCGACTCAGAATTCATGAATTGGCCAAACATTTTATAAATTACAGTGCACATGTACACCCCTCAATTGTCATTAATGACATCACTGTGAACATATTAACAAATATCTTAACACCATCTTATATCTGTGTGTATATTTAAAAAATCCATTTTGACTATGCATATGCTGGCTGAGATCGGGATAAAAGATTAACTTGAAAGTTCTAATCAATCTGATCCTACACAGGAAAGAGGACCAAATTGTACCTTTTGAGACACCCAATAGTATGGAGATCCACCAGCGAAAACCAGTGTTAGCGCAAGAAAATGGAAGGAACACATTTTTTTTAACTTCCAAATATTGAAATGCTGTCAAAGTCAGGAATAAAAAACCCTATTTTAAATTTTGTTCAGTGATAAAAACTTTTTATTTACTGAGCATGGTGCTAATGTGTAGGTTAGTAACCACTTAAAGTCCTGGCCAAACTGCTAGGCAATGATAGGTAACAGGCCATTTCAGCTACACAGTGTGTCTGCTCTACGATCAACAGATAAATCAATGACTCTATACTCCTCTAAACAGTATTAATTTTAACCGCTGTCTGTTGGATTTGGTCTTTTATAATATTTTCAGGCGGCTGAATTAGAAATTTTCGGAATGCTAGTCTGAGTAAAGGGTGGCAACATGTTGTATTTAAGAATATGGTATACAGAAATATCGTCATGCCCTGAAGATTGTTCACAAAGGTATTCTTTAATTGCAGTAGCGGCCGGTATTGGGATTGCAGCGGGCGGTGAGGTGGGGTGGGGCGGGCGTGGAGCAGGGTGGGGGTAGTAAACTATGGAATACAGCCAAGCCGATGTAAGTAAACAAATAAATAAATAAAACTAATTTCATTGCGCGCGCTGCATTGCCAAATAGGGTGCAGCGCACGCAACGGAATTCGCTACTGCTTAATTGGATTTAAATCTTCTATTATTAGTTGTAATGTGGAGTTATTTTTGTAAACTATATTTAGTACACGATATTTAAATTAGTGTAAAAATAATCTGACTTTAATATTGTGGTACCGCCCAGGCACAACAGAAAATCATATGTATTTGCAGGGTGCCCATCTTGTTTTACAAGCTTCACATCGTTTTTGCCAACGAGATTTAATGGCCACTTGGAAGTTGGCACATTACCACTTTGCAATATTTTTTGCCATGAATGTGGGATTTATAGGATCTTTTAGTTACATGTTATTCTAAAAATATTAATGTTGCTGCTTCTGTCCAGGGTCCTCCAGTAGGCGTGTCAGGGAGGCTATTAGACATGGTCCTCTCTAGAAAACGGATTTAAAAACCTGTTGATGTCTGACATTTCACAGAGCAAGAAACATAGCTGGGGGCAGCCACAGCTGGAAGTGGCCAGCGCCTCTCAGAATTCTTGAAAGAGCTTGCATCTGACTAACTGTGTGTATTCTTTGCCGACTTTCTAGCTTATCCACCGCAAACCAGTTGGGAACACTCTGTTTTCTATGAATTCGGCTCTGTTTGTTCCACATAGATAATAAATATTTACCGAATTCACCTATTATCAAAACAAAACTAGCATTGAAGCACAAATCGCCTAAACCAGATGGCAATCACAAGGCATGGTTCTGCGTGCCAGTTTGAATGGGTCAGCTGCTAGTCATCCGTGTTTGTGAACTAATAACATTTTGAAAAACTCAGGCATGTTACTTTGCAGTCATATTCGTGATCGACGCGTGTATCAAAGGCAGGGTAACTAATTATGGGAACATTCACGAGCAAGATGTTAAAAATCAATCATAATGAAGATTCTAAACTAAATGAATATTGAGACAACATGAGAGGGCCAAAAAAGATTGACAGAAATGACTGTAGTTTGGAAGAGGAACGTTGTTTGTTACAGGCTTTGGGGCATATTTACAAAGAAATGGCGCAGCACGGTGCTGCAAGCAATTTAGCAGTGCCGCATGCACTCATTTAAAAAGCGCAGGGATGCGCAGGATTAAGGCGTACCACTGTGTTTTCCCATGCGCCAGCACTAAAAAAGCTGCCTAGCACCAGCGCAGGCACGCTTGTGCAAGGGTGCTTGCGTTGCAGGGATGATTATGTTTGTGCAGGAAGGGGCACTATCATTAAAGGTGTTTTGCGCACACATAGAGCTAGCAAAAAAACGAGGAGAAATAAAAGTATCTCTCCTTGTTGCTCCCCTCTAACACTGCTTTTCAATGACGTGAGTTTTTGTCGCTGCCTCAGGTTTACAGATCCTTGTAAATCTGCGGCATTTTTACAAAGCAATGGGTGTTGCGGTGGAATTCCCAGGGCAACACCCATTGCAGGCCCCAACTGCGGCAAGGAGGGACATATTTACAAGGTGGCATGAAGCCATGCAAAGTGGCTTAGTGCAGCCTTGTAAATATGGAGCAGAGCATTGCACCACCGGAGCGTTTGTGAAAGTGACGCTCAAGTGGGGCAATACCCTCACAAATATGCCCCCATGTTTACAGGTAGTGAGTGTACTGAGGTTTAAAGCAGAACTAGCAAGCATAGCAATCTTTACATCATACTAACTATATAAAATAGGCTTCTATAACACCCCCAATACTCTGTAGATTAAAAAACATTCCTTCAAACAAAAACCACAGTAAACTCAATTTACATCTGTATAAAATGCATTTGACGTGCCCATTATTGTTATTTGTGGACCAAAATGGTGCCTTTATGACACCATGCTTCCTCCATCAAAGGACAGAACCAAGTTAAACATTCTTCTTCCTTCGTATTACAATAAAACATGGAATGCCTAACACTTTCCAGCCATTCTGTACAAAATCAGTGTTGGACTGGCCAGCGTGAAACGGTTAGTGTGTGGGTCATGTTTTTTGTACCCATGGGCTGTGACGGGACCAACAAAACTAGCCTCTACACTGCCCATTTGAAGCTAGTCCATCTGGCAGTGCTGAAAGTCCAGTCTAACGCTGAAGAGAGCTGCGAGATTTCTGTCTTGCCACAACTACCTCCCACGAAGGGAAATAACATGGCAAGGCCTAAATCTGCCTGACTTTACAACTCTACTAAGAGACGTTGATTTTCCTAGGGAACAATGCCTGTGAAAACTCTTACAAGTCACTCTTGTGTCATGCTGCCCCTGCTGGGCCATGCACACTTTGATCCCTAGTCACCCAGCTCCCTTGCTATTGTCAGCGCATTTTTTATCAATAGGAATTCTCTTTGCAGTGAGAGGAAAATGTAGCTTTTAAAATTATATCAAAGGGTTTCATACGTGCTTGTTTCTTGAAATATATTTAATTTCATGGTAGTGTTGAAAACTACTATCTTTGACATGTTAATCTCCAAAATTTGTGTTTTGCTGAGCGTGTTTTTGTTTGCCATTGGACTCTACCCACTTTACCCTTGCTAACCACTGATAAAGTGCTTGTGCTCCTGATTGGCACATTACTTAACTTGCAAGTCCCTAGTATAAGGTACTACAGGTACCCAGGGCCTGTAAATGAAATACTAAGGGCCTGATTCACAAACGTATACTTACACTTTTAAGTTTGCAATTGTTGGATATTCACAAAGGTATTTTACCAATAGTATCTTTAAGAATGTCGAGTCTCCACACATAACGATATGTTGTTTTATGTTTGGCTACTCTGCAGTCATAAATATTCTACTACTAAAATACCTTTGTGAATCGCAAACAATTGAAAACTTATACAAAAGTATTCGTTTTCATTTGTGAATCTGGCCCACAGTGTAACTTTCGGTTTGAGAACAGCTAGAAAAATCATTTAAGTACTAATTTTATTAGTAATTTAAAATCCAATTGTATATTAATTTATAAATTTGTCATTACTATTTTAGAAAGGCTTATCTGGGTTTTTGAACTGGGCAGGATCTTTTATAAACAAAGTAGGGTCCTTGTAGATAATCAGTACAGTAGCCAGTATTGTAGATTATGTTGGTTTATTCAGTTACAGGTAAGATGGTCCAGCCCCACCAGAACAGCATCCTGCTGCTAAGCCCCACTCTTGCGACTGACCACTCAAAAAAACCATGCACTCATGAACATTCCATTACATCACACTCACACAGGCTGAGCAGCATGGAACTAGGAGACATAGGATATAACACATCTCCTTCCTTTAGGAAACAATAAAAACAACAGTAAGTGAAATGAAGGAAATACACATTCACACCTCCTGTTCATGTCACCGGCCAATCCTAAATCACAAGAAAAGATCACCAGTGGCGTCGCAAGGTCAGGTGGTACCCGGTGCGGAAAATTTCTTCTCACCCCCGGCTTAACGTACAAATACAAACAAATAGCATGCATCATAACGTTTACGTTACTCACCAGACTCAATATCATAGAGAAGGGGATGATCACAATGAATCAATGAACTAAAAAATGTAACAAAAATAAATTCAGCACAGCACTTATAAGCTTCAGTAATAATGCACAACTAACTCAACAGAATGACGTGTGGTGACTGACCGGCATGGCAGCAGATAGGATTGGTTGCGGGTTGAGTGATGATGAGTCACCGGTCGTTTTCATCTCGCTCGAGTACAAATGGCTGAGACAGACTTCAACGGAAAGAAACACCCCCTCCCCTTCCTTATCCATATGCTCTCCACTATACAGCGTCGAGTTCAGGCGCGTTTCGTTGTGTTTGTTGACTGAACTAAAAATTTCAATATGTATTATGTTGACTTGTTGAAGTTCATCAATTGTCAAACAAAGGTAATAAACTATTTTCAAATAATATATATATATATTTTTAAAGTGTTGTGCACCCCCCAATTTTTATTTATTTTAAAAACAAATATTTTAGCCATTTTGTCAGCCCCCTCAGTGATGACACCCGTGGCAGCCCGCACCCACCGCACCCCCTTCCTACGCTACTGAAGATTACATTCCATTACATAAATTATTCCACTCCTTAGATTGTAGCAAAAAGATCCCAACATAAAAATAAAATCACGTCACATACAAGAATAATTACAGTCCTTAAATTGGAAGGTAAGATCACATAAGATTACTTTGCATACATCACCACATTCCTAGAATTGTAAAGAAAGTTGACATAAGATTACATCACAATGCATGCATCATTACATTCCTAGAATTTGTAAAAGAAGATCATTGCAAAATTAGATCACACATAAAAAGTACATACTATATATCTTTATCTCCTGCAAGAGAACACCAGATATCCCTTCCTCGTTGCCACTTTTATAACAAAGTAGATTCCTTGTAGATAATCAGTCCATTAGCCAGTATTGTAGATTATGTAGGTTTATTCAGTTACAGGTAAGATGGTACAGCCTCACTAGGAACAGCATCCTGCTGCTCAGTCCGACTCTTCCAACTGACCACTCATCCAAACCATGCACTCATGAACATTCTATTACATCACACTCACACAGGCTGAGCAGCAAGGAACTAGGAGACACAGGATATAACATACTCCACATTAGTCTGCCTAATGATTTATACTTAGGTCTTTCATGCCTTATATACTGAGTAGTCCCTATATCTTTTCGCTTGTTGAATAATACTAGACTTCCCTTGACTTTGGGAATTAGCAGATTTATGCTTGTCCTTATACTGAACTATACTTTGTCTCTGGCTATTTATCTGTTTGAGAAGTTGGCCTTAGGTTAATACCTCTCACATTTGCACTGTTTGATGCCTTATTGATGCTGATTTGAATTTGACTAACTACTTTGTGCCTTTTGTAATGATTTTTATATTTGAATAAACCTTTATAGTTTTGAACTACTTACATCACTTTTTACAATTAGTAAATTCATTCATGTAGTTGTGCTGAGTCAATAGTTTGGTTAGTTGTGTAAGGAGGATCTCCTGTGTGGAAAGCTAAGAAACTTATCCTTTCTGTCTCGTGCACATATTTTTTATACTTTTCCTGCTTGAGGGCTAGCTGCTCATTGTTGCTTCATTAGCCTCTTTTTGTAAATTACTTACTATATAGTTTTGCCTCTGAATATTTTAATACAAAGGTTTTCTTTATTGGAATTGAAGCACCATCTATTGAATCTCAAATGGCCCTAAGCCAGAATCTCAACTCTTTTAACGTATGAGTTAAATGCATTGACAATCAATTTCTTCCTCAAAAGTCCCAGAGTTGTCCTTGACTCTTGGGTAAGGTTGTCATAACACCAGTGTTTTATTCCCTACATAATGCTTAAGGCAAATGCTAAGATTCTCATCTTCAAAGTGAATTGCTTCTTCATGGAAAGATTGTCTTAAAGCTAACATGGGTTTCCATAAGATACACATGTTGCCACCAATGAGTCAATTTACCTGCTGCTTCCCAGGTAATTGTTCCATTAGTTAAAAGTGGAATTATCTTTACCCTGCAAGGGAATGGTAAATGTGTCAGGCACCCCCCTCATAAAATGCTGGATCAAATTAACACCCCATAATGCCTCTTTTGCTAGTGTAGCTGGGCCCAGGATAATTTCCACTATAAATGAATTCCAAGATGTTTATAATATTCCACTCACTCCAGAGTATATAGCTCAAATTCCTTGAGAAGTTGAAGCATACATCCCCAATGAACATGTGCAGTGTTGACTGTTCAGAATGAGAATAACTTCTTTCAAGGCACTTCTACAATTAATAATTGGAACAAACGAATTGGCAACTTGAACATTTAGTACAATTATTTTTTTTGTAGTTATGTCATCTTTTGTGATTATATTGGGATTGGCGATGTACGCTAGAAAGAGCCGATAGAGTTAATGAGAATGTGTTACAGCCTGTTGCAGACAGAAAATCTGCTCTATGATGCTCTGAGGATCAGGTCAGAGGAGTTTTATCACTGTATCCTGATCCAACTGGTTAAACGCAGTATGAGCAAAAGATCCTGTCCTGGGTAAATATATGGTTACTACGTCATGCAAAATGTCATAGCTATTTCAAAGAAATGCATAGCAGTGGTTTTGGGGAGTGACATTCAGCAGCACAAGAACATGGTTGGGGATTATGTTGCCATCTCTCAACTGAGTAACATAATCTCCACTTGAAGAGAAAACAAAGCTCACCTGGCTTACATTGGTATCTCAGCCACAAATAGGACTATTAAAGACTGCTATTGAAGTTTGTAGACTACAGTACACTATGGACTGCAGGTCCCAGGGGCTCAGGTGTTCTGAACTCAGGAAACACTCCTAATCCTAGTGCTTTGTGTGGAATTAATCGGAGTGGCACCTTTTTTTCCAGTCATGTATATGTGGGGTACTTCCAGTGAAGCAGTGAAATACAGCAGCTAAGGACATCAAGAATGTGAGGTAAGTATTTCTAGGACTGCAGCTAAGGACATTTAGTCATTAGTTGTTGCATGCTGCAGGGAGCTACCACAAACTGCTAGAGTTCTTGCCAATAAACTGCTCAAAATCACCATAAAGCACTGTGTACTAGACTGCAGAAATTTGCATGTGTCATCTGTGGCATAGAATCACTTACTCTGTTGTGATTTTTACTGTCTGGAATTTTATCGCATTCTTCCACTAATAACTCACATCATGACAAGTGCAGGGTAGAGATGGCAGAAGTGCCATTATCGATCATAACTGCCAATGACACACTAACCATGACACAGGCTTCAAATTTACCTCTCAGCTCTCACTCAAACATTACACTAATTGGCGACTTTGTTACTGTCCCCTTGTTCAGTATAGGTAATGCTCAAAAGGTAATTGAATTTATGGCCCAATGTCAACATCTCAGCTTCTCTAGCTGTAGTAGGTGACCTAAATCTTTAGGCCTCATTTATAAAAAGTGACGCATCGCTGCACGAAAACAGCGTTGCGTCACTTTTCATTGCGCCCTCCTTGAGACATGATGGATGCGTCATATTTAGTGTATGACGCAACATGTCGCAAAGAGTGACAGATATGTCAGTTTGACTGATGTATCTGTTGGCGCAAAAATGACACATTGCTGGAGTTGTGTCGGAAGTGTGACACAACTCCAGCAATGCAGGGGGAGGGCTATGGATATAGCACTGCATCACCCTTATGCCTGTCATGAGGCAGGCATTAGGTATTGACGCATTTGTGTCCTAGAAGTGGCGCTGTGAAATCTCATAGATTTCACTGTGTCACTTCTACGAGGCTTACTTTTATGGGAACACCCCCCATCCTGCATACATAGGGCCTAATTTATGTGTTTTTGCCATAGGCAGCGCAGCAGGCCTTCCTGCTTTGCTGCCCTATGGAAAAAGAAAAGGACAGGAATGCGGCACATCTATGAGATACGGCGCAATCCTGTACTTTCCCCAGCGCTGGCGCACAATAAGCTGCCGTGCGCCAACGCAGACAGCTTTGCACCATGAGGCAAGGGTGCCTGCATTGAGGGGATGATTGTTTTGTTGCAGGAAAACAATCACAAGAGGCTTTTTCCTTTTTCTATGTGTGCTGCATTATGCAGCACACATAGAACAAGCATTGGCATAGCCAATAGGTCTCGCCTTTGGGCCTTGTAAGTGTTTAGCTAGAGCTATTGACTTTGCCAATGTCTTTAAGCTGTGCTGTAGAGAAGTGTGGCTGCTGTGCAGCTTGCTGAAAAGTTTTAATAAAAAAGTGTGAGAAGCATTTTTGTTACCTTATATATGACCAAAAAGGCATTATGTACAACTGAACGACCATATTAAAAAAAGTATTTACAATATAAAATGTCCACAGTTTTCGTTTGTTCTTGCAATGCTGGCAACTTGTTTCTGCCTATTCCAATGGTTGTTTGGTAAAGCTTTTTTTTGAGGGAGCATAAACAATTGGAGGGTGAAGGTTGGGAACTAGTACCTGTATTATAACACTAGCAGCGGCCAGACACTAGGGGAGAATCAACAGATACCAGATTCTGAGAGCAGGCTGAGGTGGTGATGAGGGATGCTGAGGTGGTAGTGGTGGTGGTGGTGGTGACTGGTGCGGAGACGATGCTGCGGTCATGCTGAATGATACTCAGGTCTTGCTGAGTGATGATGATGTGGTGGTATACTAGTGCATAGGCGATGCCTGAGCGATACTGATGTGGTGCTGAGTGATGCTGTGGTGGCACTGAGTGATGCTGTGGTGGTGCTGAGTAATGCTGTGGTGGTGCTGAGTGATGCTGTGGTGGTGCTGAGTAATGCTGTGGTGGTGCTGAGTGATGCTGTTGTTATGCTGAGTGATGCTGTGGTGGCGCTGAGTAATGCTGTGGTGGCCCTGAGTGATGCTGTGGTAGTGATCTTGCAGGGATTCTGCTTATGCGCAGAACTATGCGCAGGAACCCAGGCCCTCAGTGAATTGCGGTGTACCAAAAACTCACCTCAGAACCCAGAACCCCTTATCCGGCCAGCAGAAGTGTCCCATTCGTTATCCGAGTATTATCTCGGCGGTCCAATGTATAGACAACCCAGAAGAAGCGACTTAGTGTATATCTCAGGAATGGTGGTGATCAAAAATACCTGTTCGTAATTAGTCTCATATCAGTCCACAACAGAATAAACAGAGACACGGTAAAAGTTTAAAGAGTTTATTTTATAAACCTCGTGTCCTAAGATGCAGCAGTTTGGCTAACATTAGCAGACAAATGATTAAAATCAAAACCATCAGCCTAGTTACAATACCATAGAAAATGAAAGGAGTGATCATACTAAAATGACAGTGGATCTAAGCCACCTTCCTTTCGCTAGCAAACTAATAGTATTATTGTTAGACTAGTAGAAGGTCTCTAGGCTTGAACGGGGAACCCCATACCGTAAAGATCAGCTCAGGGCGATCACATCGCAGGATCAGCTAGGCTCTGCTCCTGGGAAAGCTCTTCTTCTGAATGTCATGAAAACATGTAAGGCTGCAATATTAAAAGCACCCGACTTTCAGGTATTTGCAGCTGCGTGCGTGTTATGGCTAAACTAGTGGGCCGATCAACCTCAACTCAACAACATGCACCGTCTAGCGACCCAGACAGTTTCTTTACACCGTGTACAGACCAAGGTCGCTGCTCACTGTTTGGGATGTTAACAACAGACAGTTCTCATGTGAAGCAAAGTCGAGTAAGCATTTCTCAAATTAATAACATGTGACTACAGTGTCGTGTGCAAAAGCAGCAAAAGCGGCAAGATGGCTTTCTAACATCTAACGCGGCTGTGCTAACTTAGCATTGTACATAGGTGGATAACGATCTTCACTACAGTGTTGAGTGAGGCTGTGGTGGTGCTGAGTGATGCTGTGGTGGCGCTGAGTTCGTTACACTGTGCTTACAAACTGCTGTGTAAGGGGATCTGATTTGCGCTATAATTATGCAGAACAAGCAAGTTGGTGTGGCCTAATGTAATGTAATCAGACAATATCAGGTTAAAGCACTACGTATTCACAGCTCAGGGACTGCTTCTACTTATGACAAATCTCCTAATATCACACCCGTTGCGGCTAGGGCTGTGGATGTTAGAACTGGGAAATTAGGTTAGAATCTCGTCTCAGGCGCAGCATCTTGTGCTTCCGTGCAAATCGCTTTGTTACACTGTGCTTAAAAACAGTTGTGTAAGGGGAGCTGATTTTCGTGTGAAGCGCTATAATGCCCTTGGTTCAAGTTTGCACTATAATTATGCGAGACAGGCAAGCGGGTGTGGCCTAATGTAATGTAATCGGACAAAATCAGGTGAAAGCTCTACGTATTCACAGCTCAGGGAGTGCTTCTTCTTATGACAAATCTCCTCATTTCACACCAGTTGCGGCTAGGACTGCGGATGTTAGAACTGGGTAACTAGGTTAGAATCTGGGCTCAGGCGCAGCATCTTGTGATTCCGTGCAAATCGCTTTGTTACACTGTGCTTAAAAACTTTTGTGTAAGGGGAGCTGATTTCCGTGTGAAGCGCTATATTGCCCTTGGTTCAAGTTTGTGCTATAATTATGTGGGACAGGCAAGTGGCTGTGGCCTAATGTAATGTAATCGTACAATATCAGGTGAAAGCACTACATATTCACAGCTCAGGGAGTGCTTCTTCTTATGACAAATCTCCTAATATCACACCCGTTGCGGCTAGGGTTGTGAATGTTCGAACTGGGTAACTAGGTTAGAATCTCAGCTCAGGCGCAGCATCTTGTGATTCCGTGCAAATCGCTTTTTTACACTGTGCTTAAAAACTGTAGTGTGAGGGGAGCTGTTTTCCGTGTGAAGCGCTATATTGCCCTTGGTTCAAGTTTGCGCTATAATTATGCTGGACAGGCAAGCGGGTGTGGCCTAATGTAATGTAATCGGACAATATCAGGTGAAAGCACTACGTATTGACAGCTCAGGGAGTGCTTCTTCTTATGACAAATCTCCTAATATCACACCTGTTGCAGCTAGGGCTGCGGATGTTAGAACTGGGTAACTAGGTTTGAATGTCTGCTCAGGTGCAGCATCTTGTGATTCCGTGCAAATCGCTTCGTTACACTGTGCTTAAAAACTGTTGTGTAAGGGGAGCTGATTTCCGAGTGAAGAGCTATAATGCCCTTGGTTCAAGTTTGCGCTGTAATTATGCAGGACAGGCAAGCGGGTGTGGCCTAATGTAATGTAATCGGGCAATATCAAGTGAAAGAACTACGTATTCACAGCTCAGGAAGTGCTTCTTCTTATGACAAATCTCCTAATATCACACCCGTTGCGGCTAGGGCTGCGGATGTTAGAACTGGGTAACTAGGTCAAAATCTCAGCTCAGGCGCAGCATCTTGTGATTCCGTACAAATCACTTTGTTACACTGTGCTTAAAAACGTTTGTGTAAGGGGAGCTGATTTCTGTGTGAAGCGCTTTAATGCCCTTGGTTCAAGTTTACGCCATAATTATGCAGGACAGGCAAGCGGGTGTGGCCTAATGTAATGTATTCGGACAATATCAGGTGAAAGCACTACTTATTCACAGCTCAGGGAGTGCTTCTTCTTATGACAAATCTCCTAATATCACACTCGTTGCGGCTAGGGCTGCGGATGTTAGAACTGGGTAACTAGGTTAGAATCTCGGCTCAGGCACAGCATCTTGTGGTTCCGTGCAAATCGCTTTGTTACACTGTGCCTAAAAACTGTTGTGTAAGGGGAGCTGATTTCCGTGTAAAGCGCTATATTGCCCTTGGTTCAAGTTTGCTATAATTATGTGGGACAGGCAAGCGGGTGTGGCCTAATGTAATGTAATCATACAATATCAGGTGAAAGCACTACATATTCACAGCTCAGGGAGTGTTTCTTTTTATGACAAATCTCCTAATATCACACCCGGTGCGGCTAGGGTTGCGGATGTTCGAACTGGGTACCTAGGTTAGAATCTCTGCTCAGGTGCAGCATCTTGTGATTCCATGTAAATCGCTTCGTTACACTGTGCTTAAAAACTGTTGTGTAAGGGGAGCTGATTTCTGAGTGAAGCGCTATAATGCCCTTGGTTCAAGTTTGCGCTATAATTATGCAGGACAGGCAAGCAGTGTGGCCTAATGTAATGTAATCGGACAATATCAGGTGAAAGCACTACGTTTTGACAGCTCAGGGAGTGCTTCTTCTTATGACAAATCTCCTAATATCACACCCGTTGCAGCTAGGGTTGTGAATGTTCGAACTGGGTAACTAGGTTAGAATCTCAGCTCACGCGCAGCATCTTGTGATTCCGTGCAAATCGCTTTGTTACACTGTGCTTAAAAACTTTTGTGTAAGGGGAGCTGATTTCCGTGTGAAGCGCTATATTGCCCTTGGTTCAAGTTTGCGCTATAATTATGCTGGACAGGCAAGCGGGTGTGGCCTAATGTAATGTAATCGGACAATATCAGGTGAAAGCACTACGTATTGACAGCTCAGGGAGTGCTTCTTCTTATGACAAATCTCCTAATATCACACCTGTTGCAGCTAGGGCTGCGGATGTTAGAACTGGGTAACTAGGTTTGAATCTCTGCTCTGGTGCAGCATCTTGTGATTCCGTGCAAATCGCTTCGTTACACTGTGCTTAAAAACTGTTGTGTAAGGGGAGCTGATTTCCGAGTGAAGAGCTATAATGCCCTTGGTTCAAGTTTGCGCTGTAATTATGCAGGACAGGCAAGCGGGTGTGGCCTAATGTAATGTAATCGGACAATATCAAGTGAAAGAACTACGTATTCACAGCTCAGGAAGTGCTTCTTCTTATGACAAATCTCCTAATATCACACCCGTTGCGGCTAGGGCTGCGGATGTTAGAACTGGGTAACTAGGTCAGAATCTCAGCTCAGGCGCAGCATCTTGTGATTCCGTACAAATCACTTTGTTACACTGTGCTTAAAAACGTTTGTGTAAGGGGAGCTGATTTCTGTGTGAAGCGCTTTAATGCCCTTGGTTCAAGTTTACGCCATAATTATGCAGGACAGGCAAGCGGGTGTGGCCTAATGTAATGTATTCGGACAATATCAGGTGAAAGCACTACTTATTCACAGCTCAGGGAGTGCTTCTTCTTATGACAAATCTCCTAATATCACACTCGTTGCGGCTAGGGCTGCGGATGTTAGAACTGGGTAACTAGGTTAGAATCTCGGCTCAGGCACAGCATCTTGTGGTTCCGTGCAAATCGCTTTGTTACACTGTGCCTAAAAACTGTTGTGTAAGGGGAGCTGATTTCCGTGTAAAGCGCTATATTGCCCTTGGTTCAAGTTTGCTATAATTATGTGGGACAGGCAAGCGGGTGTGGCCTAATGTAATGTAATCATACAATATCAGGTGAAAGCACTACATATTCACAGCTCAGGGAGTGTTTCTTTTTATGACAAATCTCCTAATATCACACCCGGTGCGGCTAGGGTTGCGGATGTTCGAACTGGGTACCTAGGTTAGAATCTCTGCTCAGGTGCAGCATCTTGTGATTCCATGTAAATCGCTTCGTTACACTGTGCTTAAAAACTGTTGTGTAAGGGGAGCTGATTTCTGAGTGAAGCGCTATAATGCCCTTGGTTCAAGTTTGCGCTATAATTATGCAGGACAGGCAAGCAGTGTGGCCTAATGTAATGTAATCGGACAATATCAGGTGAAAGCACTACGTTTTGACAGCTCAGGGAGTGCTTCTTCTTATGACAAATCTCCTAATATCACACCCGTTGCAGCTAGGGTTGCGGATTTTAGAACTGGGTAACTAGGTTAGAATCTCTGCTCAGGTGCAGCATCTTGTGATTCCGTGCAAATCGCTTTGTTACACTGTGCTTAAAAACTGTTGTGTAAGGGGAGCTGATTTCCGTGTGAAGCGCTTTAATGCCCTTGGTTCAAGTTTACGCTATAAATATGAGGAACAGGCAAGCGGGTGTGGCCTAATGTAATGTATTCAGACAATATCAGGTGAAAGCACTACTTATTCACAGCTCAGGGAGTGCTTCTTCTTATGACAAATCTCCTAATATCACACCCGTTGCGGCTAGGGCTGCGGATGTTAAAACTGGGTAACTAGGTTGGAATCTCGGCTCAGGTGCAGTATCTTGTGATTCCGTGCAAATTGCTTGATTACACTGTGCGTAAAAACTGTTGTGTAAGGGGAGCTGATTGCCGTGTGAAGCGCTATAATGCCCTTGGTTCAAGTTTGCGCTATAATTATACGGGACAGGCAAGCGGGTGTGGCCTAATGTAATGTAATCGGACAATATCAGGTGAAAGCACTACGTATTGACAGCTCAGGGAGTGCTTCTTCTTATGACAAATCTCCTAATATCACAGCTATTGCGGCTAGGGCTGCGGATGTTAGAACTGGGTAACTAGGTTAGAAACTCAGCTCAGGTGCAGAATCTTGTGAATCCTTGGTATCGCTTCATCACACTGTGCCTACAAACTCCTGTGTAAGGGTTGCTGATTTCCGTGTGAAGCGCTATAATGCCCACAGTTCAACTTTGCGCTATAATTATGCGGTACAGGCAAGCGGGTGTGGCCTAATGTAAGGTAATCGGACAATATCAGGTGAAAGCACTAAGCCCGGGAGTTGTGTGCGTGCGCGCACACTAAAAGGAAATTTTAAAAAACACGCGAGTGGTGTGCGTGCGGCGGCAAAAGTGAAAGCAGCTGCAGCGTCCTGCGAGTGTAAGGGTGCCTGCGAGCAAGAGAGGATAGCCAGATGACGCAGCCAGAAGGCGGCTGTGCGCGTGGCCATGAACGTAACCACAAGCTTTATGCCACAAGCAAACGCTTGTGGTCGGATTTCTGAAGCCCACTCACTAAATGTCTGGCCAGGACAGCGCATGCATTGACTCAGGCGAGACCTACAAAGGAAAAACAAGGGAAATAAAGATATTTCTCCTCATTGTGACTCCCATACGCCTCCCCTGGGGAGGTGTACATTTTTGACAATGCCTCGGATTTACAATTTCCCGTACATCTGGAGCAATGTTAAAATGTCATGGATGGTGCTGGGAATGCCCCAAGCAACACCCATTGCATGCCTGTATAACACAGACAACTGCTGTTCGAACTGGGGGTCTCTAGTTGGCACAAGTAGGTACCTTTGACCAAATAGGGACCCTTGCTTCTAATTCAGGGAAAGGGGATTGCACTACTGGATAACCCCTCCTCACCCCCTTGGTAGCTTGGCACGAGCGGACAGGCTTATTTCAGAGGCAGTGGGCCTCATGTAGGTAAATTACATTTACCATTTCATAAATACCGAATCATACCGATTCGGTATTTATGAAGTGGTAAATGCAATGTAGGTAAAAAGTCGGTAAATATTACCGAATCGGAAAAATTCGGTAATTACCGAATCGGTATTTACCGATTCGGTAATGAGGCATACCTTCCCATTGATTCCTCAATGGGAAGGTATGCCTCATTACCGAATCGGTAAATACCGATTCGGTAATGGGGGAGCACAGTCAAGGGTGGCAGGGTGTCACATTGACACCCTGTTGCACCCCTGATTCCTGCATGTGTGCACATGTGGCACACATACATGCCCTGAGGGCATGTATGTCTGCCACATTGCACACTTAAACGTGCACAAAAATGCTTTTTTTCACCTATTCGTCATTTACCACCAACCTTTAGTTGGTGGTAAATAACGAATCCCCACACCCACGACACACTCCCCCTACATCTCATTTCATGATTCGGTATTTACCGATTCGGTAAAATTACCGATTCGGTAATTTTACCGAATCAGTAATTTTACCGATTCGGTAAATACCGATTAATTAAATGAGCCCCCTACATCTCAAAAGCCCAAATACCGGTCGGTAACGGTATATTTACCGAAAATCGGCCGTTACCGACCGGTATTGGGCTTCCTACATGAGGCCCAGTGTGTTAAGCATATGTGAACACATACAGTAATACAGTGAAAACAATACAGATGGACACCACACAGGTTTTATAAGTAGTCTTTATATAGACTTAACACAAGACCACAAACGACAAAAATCCACAATACTGTACTCAAAATTGACTTAAATATGGTAGAATTAACTTAGTTCAAGTTGATGGTAAATGCGACAAAGTTCTCACAAAAGTACCTGCATGCGTAGCGCAAATTAAACAAAAGGCTCGCAGCGTTGGAGATGCGTCAGTTTCTTGCTTCGGGGGAGAGAATGCGTCGCGCCTCAATCCTTGCGCAGAGTAGGGGATGTGTCTTGATCCTTACCGGAGAGGCACTAATGCATAGATTCTCATACTGCGGCATGGTTGCGATGCGGCAAGATGGCGTCTTGATGCGATGCGACAATCCGTGCAATGCGATATGATGGTGCCCTTGATGCGACGACGTGTAGATGATGCGTGCAAGCCCGGCTGCCGTGCGGCGACTCTGTACTTTGGGAGCCACGACAGGCCCTGCGACACGCTTCTCCGGTGATGCAACGGCGACCTCAGTGGCGGCGCTACGCTTCACCGGGGATGCGTCGGGTAACAGCTTTGACGAAGACACTCTTCTCTGGTGATGCGGCGCCGACCTTTGCGGCGGCGAGACGCTTCTCCGGCGATGCAACAGCTGCGACTGCGACACGCTTCTCGTTGAGTCGCGCTTTCAGCTCCCAGTGACACGCAGGCTTCGGCAGACAGAATTCCCAGCAAGGAAATTCAGCTACAGCTTCCTTTGGTTCTTCTTCTTGGCAGTGGTTCGTCTTGTTGTTCCAGAAGTGATCTAATGTCTTGGGGTCTGGGTCCCCATATTTATACTACTATTCTCTTTGTTCTCTGAAGTCAGAGAGGCCTTTGCCTAGTCCAAACCAGTTCTGGTCAGTCCTGGAGCACTTCGTTGCCAAGACTCCTTCTTTCCTTTCACAGTTCAGGCCAGGGACATCAGACGCACCACAGGAGGTGGAGCCAGCATTGTGGAGGGAAGGCACAGCCCTATTCATGTCCCAGGTGCAGTTCCTCCCACCCATCTACATGCAGACCTCTCTATTCAGCACTGGGCTGACTCACCCTGCCTCCTGGAATCCCCCAGCGCCTGTCACTTAAACTCCAGACACACAATACACAACCTAGCAGAGGCAGGATTGGACAGTTAATCAAGAAAATACCTACTTTCTAAAAGTGGTATCTTCAAACACAGAATGTTAAAACCAACTTCACTAAAAGATGTATTTTATCATTCTGAGTTCAGGCATACTAAACTCAAATTTCTAACATGTTCCCTGGGTCAGTTAGAATTATAGGATGTTATAATCAAACTGCCCATTCTGGCCTATTGGGAACAGGTAGCCTTCTAATAGTGAAAAACTAAAATGGCTGTAATTCACTATTAGAACATGCCACCCACACCAGGGCGTGTCCTACCTTATACTTACAATGCACCCTGCCCTTGGGCCTACCTTAGGGGTGTCTGATATGAAGATAAGGGAAGGTTTTAGGGACTGGCAAGTGGGTGCACATGCCAAATCGACATGGCAGTCAGAGACTTCACACAGGCTCTGCAATGGCAGGCCTGAGACACACTTTACAAGCTGCTTCTGTGGGTGGCACAAGCAGTGCTGCAAGCCCACCAGCAGCATTTGATTCACAAGCCCTGGGAACACATGGTGCACTGTACTAGGGTCTGACAAGTAAATCAAATAACCCAATCATTGAGTCACTAATCAATACATCAATTTAACATAGGGATCACTTGCACTGTGGCACTCAAAAGCAGTGGCACAGTGCCCAAAGCATCAAACCAGCAAAACATATAAAAAACAGAGGAGGCAATCAGAAAAAATGGAAGGGCGACTCACACCAATGGTGCCAGGTCTAACAACTGCCTTAAAGAGGATAATATTTAACAAGGCAGCATTAAGCCAAAAAAAAGTGGCTTAATGATGCCTTGTAAATATGAAGCAGGCTCTTGTGCCAGGGAATGCCACAAAAAGTGATGGTCTGATGGTGCAAGGGGCCTCATAAATGAGGCCCCTTATACCTGACGCAGGAATAATGGAGCGCAGGGTTTTACAAAGTGAGGTATCTGCTTAGATGGGTCACTTTGTAAATAGGGCGCAACATGGGGCATGTTTTACGCTGCCAATGAGGCACAAAAAGAGATGCAATGACAGAGCAAAACTGTTGCAAGGCCTCATCAATAAGGCCCTTAGTTTGTACACTATTGACCCCTTACCAAGTGTTTGGTCCCTCTCATTGGCCGATATGGGATTCCATGAACGAATCTCAAAATTGACTGATATCAAGGGGCATACACTTGATGTTTTCTGTTAAAAAAAATCTGAAATTAACTTTATCGCCATCTATCCTGTCAAAATGTCAAATAACTTTCTTATAACATACCACCTACTCTGACTTCTGCATACTAGCTATGAAACCAACCCAACTTATTTTCAGCCAAACATTCCTTGGTTTTATTTAAACACTCTAGAATTTTTTCTTATGAATCACTCAACTCTACACATGAACCCATGGATTTAATTGCCAAATGTATCAATGACTAAAGGACAGCAACTGTTTCTATGGCTAACTTCAGCGTACAAATAAATATTTCTCCCTGGTATACTCTTTCACACAAAAAAATAAGCATATCCACAAAAGAGTTGAATCAAAATTGAAAGAAACACTATCGCTCCTAGGACAATATTATTTGCTTCAAAACGGTGAAAGACTATAAGATAGCTATCATCAATGCAAAGACAAAGAAGAAAACCAGTGCCATTATTTTAGCTAAAACCTTTTTTATTTTTTAAATTAGTCTAGTCTGCTTGCTCAGCTCTTAGACCCTGTCACTGGTATGCACAGTGTCTTTTACATATCTTTGTAGTAAATTTAATTGTTTCTTTATTGTTAACATTTTGTAATATAAGACAAGGAATTGACTATGATTGATAAATGGGCATATACACTTCTTTTATGGTCAGTCATTTTGCACTGCACTCTATACAGCTAATCACAGATGCAAACTTTCTACTGATGCTCCAGCAGACTCTAAACTCATTTGGCTACTAAAAGAGCATGTTTCCTATGAGAAAGTGGATTATTAGTTGTAGGATATGTGAGTCTTCATCAAGTAAAGATTGTCACAATTCTGTATCCAGTCCATCTAGATCTCAATTATTAAAACCTTTACAGCTGTAACACAGAGAATAAAGGCTTAACCTAGTGAAAATGTGCAAAGAATTTCTCATAACCATAACATTTAAAAAGTAGAAAATGCAACACTATAAAATCCCACTCAAATTTATACAATTAGAGTACAATTCTACAAACAAATAGCCACCAAAATAGAAAATATTAGATTTAGGGAACCGGAGATAGAATCTTTAGAAAGTGTAAGTCAAAATAGCACCTAAATCTCAAATGAGCAAATGGGGTTATCTGATCACACTAGACTGGTTCCAAGTCAAATGTTGAGGCTGACAGATACTGCCAGTCGGGTATAGGGATCAGGATTGTCCCAGAGGAAAATTGACCTTATGAAATAGAAGTTTTCTGTAGAAAAGTCCTTGCTGACGGGGTGTCAGTTGGTCATGTTGCAGGCTGGGACCGAAGAAGGGCTCAATGACAGCAGGCTGGTGAAGCACAAGTCGTCAGTGTGAGCCTTGGCTCCAGTGAAAAATGTTGTATGGTCTTTGTGGATGATGGGACGCTCCAAGCAGGTGAAGTCTGAAGTCCATATCCAGGAATGTCTCGTCAATGGTCGTATGCTGTTTGACGTTGGCCTCGGTGAAGTCTCTCTAAGTCTCAACTTGGAAACCTTTCTAGGAGTTGAACTCATTTCAGCAGGGGAAGTTGGTGAGTTAAATCAAAGCAGCGATTCAATATCGGCATCTACGACTTCAGCGTAAATTGTAGTCTTAGCTGTTTCTCTGGAGGAATAGTTCTGAAAAGGTGTCTGTGTTCTGTTTTACTCTCATACCAGCCAAGGGTGCAGAATCCTTACCACCCTGTACTCTTACCCACACCTAAACCTTAAAATTGCCCTTACCATGCTATTCCCTTACCCACCCTGAACCCTAAAAACACACTTACTACCCAATACCCTTACCCATCCCTAAACATCAAAACCCTAACATCAGCATCACCATTCTATACCTTTACCCATCCCAAATGCATAAAACTCCCTTAACACCCTATTCTCTTACCCACCAATAACCCCTAAAAATATCGAAACCAACCGATTTTACATGCCCCTAAAAACACCCTTACCATCCAATACCCTTACAGGCACCATGACTCTAAAAATACCCACACCAGCCTATCTCCTTACCCACCCCTAAACCCTAAAAACACTCTTACCATCCAATACCCTTACGGACCCCTAAACCCTAAAAATACTCTTACCACCCACTTGCCTTACCCACCCCTCAACCCTAAAAACACCCTTACCCTAAATCCTAATATCTATCTATCTATCTATCTATCTATCTATCTATCTATCTATCTATCTATCTATCTATCTATCTATCTATCTATCTATCTATCTATCTATCTATCTATCTATCTATCTATCTATCTATCTATCTATCTATCTATCTATCTATCTATCTATCTATCTATCTATCTATCTATCTATCTATCTATCTATCTATCTATCTATCTATCTATCTATCTATCTATCTGTCTGTCTGTCTGTCTGTTTATCTATCTATCTATCTATCTATCTATCTATCTATCTATCTATCTATCTATCTATCTATCTATCTATCTATCTATATAGATGTGAACAAAAAAACCTATTAACTCATACCCAACTCTTATTATTGATTGAAAATGTATTAGTGATTGTGATTATAATTTAAGTGATGTACTGCTTTTGATTTACTCTAAAACAACAGTGACAGTGGGAAGTAGGCCAGATAATGATAAACCAACATTTTATTTGAAACTGATTCCCACCTCAATAAACTTGGTAGCAGAGGGATGGTTCATGATTTGAGAAGAGGAGCTGTGAATATTTACCCAAACTTAGAGTAATGCCTGAGTCCTGTAGCCAAAAGCTGAAGATTGATGAGGTGCAGTGTTGAAGGTATTTGTTCAATTGAAGTTGTGAGTATCAATAGAGGTATGAGCTGCAAATGTATTTTATTGATGTCTTCTACTCATGAGGTATTTGTGAAAGCATTTTGAATGAACTGGTGATGTTTAGGTGCTTATTTTAAAGAAGTTGAAGAGAGTATCAGACTCTGATGTAGTCTAAAACCCTGGGATAGATAAATAAGAGTTGATTTTTGTTTTTACTTGTCTCTTAAAGATTTGTGGTGTAGGTCGTGAGGTAACGCTGACTGTACACATTGAGATAGGGATTATAAGAATTTGCTGTGAATGTGCTAATATTGATGGTATTCTTGTTCTCACTTTACATGTTTCTCACTCGCTAAAAAGTGTAGCTGTACACTATATATCAGTGTGTAGATAAATGGCCTGTTTTTTAAAAAAATTTATGATTCTTTCATATAAATCTGAAACATATTCTGAACTGTGTGAGTAGTTAATGGTATAGTCACTTTAGTTTGGACTTATTCTTATGTCTATCATTAATTGAAATCTCATCTTATTAGAGGGATACCAAAAAGTAATTTCTTTCTCTTTTTAAGCACTTTTTGTGGCAGAACCACTGTTCACTTAATGTACTAATCCCCTGGTTCTGCATGTAACTGGGTCACCCCATTGTTTCATATTGATATACAAAAAGTGTAGTAGAACTAATTATCAGTATAGTGCAAAATAAAGTCCACAGAGCGATATACATTTACAAGCATATCTGCTAGTCCTTCAGAAACTTTGCGAATGGGTGAAAAGCTTTTCAAGATAGTTTTTGAGGAACAAAATTTTTTTGATAGACAGTTTTCATACTAATAGTGGTTTTTATGGGGTGGAAGGGTCTGCATAACCAATTTTTGCCACATTGATTTCTGACTTTTTTCCCTCATTCTGATATCTCCACTGAACAAATTGACCAAATGTTTTTTTCAATCTTCAATGTTTACAGAGGAATACCTTTGCATCTTCATAACCACATACTAAGACAAGCCTCCAATAATTAAAACACATACACTAACAATTTTAGTTTATTAACTATTTTGCACAGCCAATTAAAATAATATCCACAGAAATACATCAGCACGAAAACTAAAAAAATATTAAGAGAAAATGTATGTATAGTATAGCCAAGCAAAATAAAATGTAAAAGTGGTCCAACATTAACTAAAATGGAGTCATCCAAACTCAAAAAGAAATAAAAGTAATTTGCCTGACCCTTAAAAGTGTCAGGTTATCTAGGCCAAGATTGAATTCTCTACAGAAAAATGATTTAAAAAGCACCAAAGCAAGACAAGCAAGGAATATAAATAATGTAAAATCTGTTTTGGTTTATTGAATGTTTTATCAAAACTGCAAAGAATAATATACTAGTTTCTAAAAGTGTGTTAATTCTTTATGAAGAAGTTCTTCACAAATTTAATTGCATGGTAGGAATAACACAGAATTAAAGAATAAGAATGTGTTTTAGGGTCTGTATGGTAACCAGTACATCTGCAAAACATGTGGCTTCTCTGCTGTGGTTAGATTCTGAAAAATGCTGAATTACCATTGGTGGAGAGTCCGCAGCTCTGGCAGCAGTTGCAGTGGACCAAGTGAACTATCTGCCACATGGCTTTCGGATCACAGAGACAGTCTGCCTACCCTAGTGAGGGTGGTACTGCTGCCACACATTTTCTCTGCCCATGCCTGCCATAGGAGGCATGGATGAAATGGGCACAGCAAATGCTGAATAGCCCCTATACCCAGGAAGTAATCGCATTACGCATTGGGTCCGTTACTTTTTGTTTAGAGAAAATAAACTTCTGGTTTGTGCGTTTGTTTTCTCAGAGCAAACATATTTGCTAAGTGGGTGCTTTAAACATGGTACATGCTCAACCAATTTACTGCTGTGATGGGAGCAACTCAGAGCCACCATAGCAGTCCACAGTTTCGAGAACCAGGCAGACAGGGATCCCTAAAATTGGAGACAGTCCTCTGCCCAGATGATGGAAGTCTTAACCTTCTCCTCAGCCGGATGCCTTCCAAAGCCTAAATAAGGCTGCTAGTGTCAACGTTTTTTTGGCCAGTGTTTTGTGACCACACATGGCTAACAAGAAATGACAGTATGCGCAAGGTGTTCCAAGCTTAGGGGCTGATTTAAATATTGGGAGTAAGAATACTCCATCCTAACGGTGACAAAGTATCTGCCAAGAGGATGGTCTGCCTGATAAATTTAGTTGCAGGTAGATATAGGTGTAACCATGATGGAGACTTCTCCGTCTCCACCATGGTTACACACCTCAGATGACCCAATGTTGTGGTGGCCATTGGAGAATGACCTCTATGTCTGCCCTCCTAACTTCGATGGGCTGACATACAGGTCACTTTTCATTGGTCATTGTTTTCCTGGCAGTAAGGGCCACTGAGAACTGTCTAAAGCCCCTGTCACCATGGGAGATAACTCCCATGGCAAGGGGGCTTTTTTATTAAAGTTTCATGACAAAAAGGTCGCTTTTGGATTTTGATTTTAAAAATGTTTTTGTTTTGAAATTAGTTTGACAGATGGCTCCATCATGCTAAAGGAGCTGAGCGCCAAACTTTAAATGAAATTACTGGAACCACTATGACAATGGGTCCTGTCAATGCTTTAGAAATGACGACCATCTTTGGGGTAATTTCTAAATTTGGTGGATGGAGTAGTCTTGGCCTGGCGGACATTAATTAATCCAACAGTCCAAGGGAGATGACATGATCTGCCAGATATTAAATCGCGCCCATAGTTTTGTGTACTACACTCTTTTAACTAGATAAAGTGAACAGTTGTACAAACTCTGTTCATGCACAGATGTGGTTCTCTATTGGCAGATAAATATACAGGGTATGCCGCTCCCTAATAGAATTAGCAAATCACTAGTAACAGGAAGCAAACGTTGTGTGAATAAAAATGTGTAACCTTTCTCTCCTCACCTAGGAAATGTGTGTGCATATTTGACTAGAGCACATTTGTTTGGCTGGTGAAGTGTTATTTAGCAATGCTGGTTAGGCTTTAAAATGCAGTACTCTGACAATACCTCAGATATGGTCCTTGAATCCACACTAATAAATACTTTGCTCAGTCCTGCTAGAGTGGCAAAAAACAGTAAGGCATTACTAGAAGAACATGTGTGAATCATTTCGGAGCACCAACATGGATGATAAGTATTTGACACAACTTGAAAGAAACATGACACCAATCTATAAACATAAAGCATATTTGTATATAAATGTAGGCACCAAAACAAAGTCAATCAGATAAGTGTAACCGAAGTTATGGATTTTAGAAGTAAAGTTAAATCAGCGTAAATCAATAACGCAAAACTTTAGCAGTGTTGTCAATGGGAAAAAGTACTGCTGACAATTAGTCACTTGCAGGTTGAGTTGGGTGTAACCTATGGAGGGTTAAGGTGATGTGGGTCCCAGGACTAAGCCATGAAAGTCAGTTTGATTTTACCTGGCTCTAAAAGCCCAGGTGCAGAGTTGCCCTGGCTGTCTTTGGTGCTGAAGCGAGAGTCGCAGGGAAAGTTTTTCTCCGGTTGGACTGTGCTTGTGAGGAAACAAGTGCAAACAGTCTACAATGGGGCAACTGCTGTGATCAGCTGAAGTTGTTGCTCAAGTTCCCCTGAGTTTCAGCATCTAGTTAAGGTGGTGGTTGCCTGACTGGCCACCAACAAGCCTTCGCAGTGGTATGGTTAGCATGAAGTCATTTCAATGTCCAAAGGTCTGAGGGAACATGGTAGGCACCAAAAACAAGATTAGGGAGTGAAGAGGTAGCGTCCTGAGGGGACACTGGATGTGGATACGTCCTCCTCTAAGAATCTGTAATCAAACAAAAGGATCCACCTTTAAGGAGGGTTCTCTTGATAGAGTGTCTCACTGTGTCAAGAAAGTGTGCTTCCTTTCTTGGATTGGATGCACACAGTGTTTGCTTAAATACCCTTCACCCACCAAAAGGGCCCTTGGTGTCATGCTTCATCATGGGGGTTTTCCCACCCCGCTGCGGGAAGGGGCGTGCTACGACCTGCGACTACACGGAAGCACTGATCTTACAGTACTGTGTTGTTTAGGGGTAGAGAGAGGAAGGGTCTAGAGTGAATGCAAAAAGTGTATTTACAAAGGAACTGGCCTCATTGACTTAAGAAACTTTAATAGGTCATCAAGGCTGGACCTGTTAAAAATGGTGGTTCAGAGATGTCCTGCGTGTAATGTGTGGATTCTCCTAGTAAGTCAACATGATTTGAAGCATGAAGGCTTCTTCATCAGGACTGAAACTGATCCTTTCAGTACTCACTATGTTGCTATCATATATGATTGTGTGCTATACACAAAAAGTGAAAAATGCAAAATATCATGCACTTTATACAATACCCCTTCGTATTCCTAAAATGTTAGTCTGAAAGAGAAAGTACAATTAATAATCTAATTGCGCTTCCCAATGCGCAAACATGTGTAACCTGTAAACGCAAAGAGCCACAATATGACTGTGGTGTCATTAGCCTTAGTTGTATGTTAAACTTATGTGCCGTGACCTGTGGAGATAAAAAAAAGACGAACAAGACACACACACATAAAACAAAAAGCACACACTCTATGCTAGTGACTAGAGTAATTGGAAGGAAAGTGGGTAAGTATATTATTATTATTATAAATTTTTAAAGCGTCTGGTTACACCAACGGTGTGTCCCCGCGCTAAAGAGATCACTAGAAAGAATAAGAAGGGTGTCTGAGGTGGCAGGAAGCCAAACACACATGAATAGGTACATACTAAGATATGTAGGAGACAATACTCCATGAGCCTCTAGAACGGGTGGGAAGGGTGTTGCCACTGTACTCTGTAAAACCCCATGATGAAGCATGACACCAAGGGCCGTTTTGGTATGTGAGGGGTATTTAATCAAACACTGTATGCATTCAATCCAAGATAGGAAACACACTTTCTTGACACAGTGAGACTCTCTGTCAATAGAACCCTCCTTAAAGGTGGATCCTTTTGTTTGATTACAGATTCTTAGAGGGGGACGTATCCACCTCAAGTGTCCACACAGGACACTATCTCTTCACTCCCTAATCTTGTTTTTTGTAGCTATTTTGACAGCGTACAGCTGCAGGAGCAACCCAGTAATCCTGGATACTGAGAGGTAATGGCCAGTGTACTGTGTATCCCCTTTTTTGGCAAAGTGACATATTTCTGCTCCCACACACACACACACACTCTTTCAGGAAACACACACTCACCTAGACACTCACAACATGGCTGAGGCAGCAGACCTCACGTTTGATGATGAAGAAATTGACAGAATTTTGGCAGCCCTCAATCCGTTTGAGGGACTAAACAGCACGGATCTGGGTCCAAGCAATGCGGACTGTGATGAGTTGGTGAACCTGAGAAGAACCCCGATAAAGACTGCTTTACATGGTTTATTAATGACGGAATACCTCAGGGCTAATGCAGCACCTCAAGGCCTAATAGTCCGAAATGAACCTTTCATATTTCAGCATGACAAGTCTTTCAAAAAAGACTGGTTACTAATATCGTGGCACTGCACCAGGGTCTAGCTGGTCCTTATCATCAAGACGGCCACCCGTTTGGCACAGGAACTTAAGATCGATATACAGAAGCTTGAGGTCCAACTGAAGAGCTACCAATCAACTACTGTTTTGAAGAAAAGACTGGACGAACTCAACCACCAGATGAGTGAGTACGAAATCACATTGAAACAGAGCAAATTCAAGAAACTAAAAAAGAACACTGCAGCCTTCTGCCACAAATGTGTCTGTCTCTACATACGGGATGATTATGTAACCAAGAGGACCAACGGTGAACAAGGATCAGATAGTGATTTGTCCGACGCAGCCTCAAGTGATTCATACTCCAGCAGAGGCAGCAACTCGAGGAACCAGATAGGAGTAACACAATACCAGAGACCCTTTAGACCAAGAGGAAGAGGTTGGGGCCACTACCAAGGACCACCAATCTACGCACATTACCCTTACGGCCCGCCACCAATGGGAGGACCCTTCCAACACTGGAACCCACCACCACAAGAATTTAACTATTACGGACTGCCGAGAGGAAGGAACCGCAGAGGCAACCAGGTCCACTGGAGCAACGAGTCGGAGGACACATGGAGAGTGCCAATGAGGAGCATGACAGCGACAGCAAAGTAACCATCAACCAGCGGGAGGGGCAATTAGTGGTCAATCTGACAGACCACAAACTTACTGAGCCCCAGAAACGTGTCCTGGAAAAAGCCTGGGCACTTTCTTTTCCAAACAAAGAGACAACAGAAGAAACACTACCAGTTGACCTACTTGCTTTTGAGAAAGCAGTGATGGAAGAACTGACCAGTATACCTAATGGGGATAAAAAAAACCTTCCAGAATGTTACACAACTGGAAAAGGAAGCATTACAGCAACTGGTTGACAACACCAACTTGATCATAAAACCTGCTCAAAACCTCCTACTGGGGCTTGATGTCGAAAGCTTATATACTAGCTTACCTCACGACGAGACCCTGGACATCATAGAGGAAGTACTGTTCGCCACAACATGGGACTACCATACACCTCGCAACTTGGTCATGGAGTGCATTTCTCTGGCCCTGAAGAGTAACTTCTTTCTGTACAAGGGGGTACACTATCTCCAAAAGCACGGGACCTGCATGGGGAGCACTTTGGTCCCCAGTCTGGCTGTTCTCTATGTACACCATCTAGAAACCAATAAAATACTACATCAAGGCAACCCGTTCCATGACAACATCATTATCTGGAACCATTACATTGACAATGTACTGGTGATATGGAGAGGAGACACCGATTCTATCGCAGCGTTCATGATATGTTTGAACCAACAAAACGCATTTCTGAAATTCACCCATGCATCCAGACAATGGCAAACTCAAAACAAACACACATTTCAAACCGACGGCAAAAAATTGCCTATTACTATACAATAGTTTCCATCCACGACACCTACGGGACAACCTTCCCTATAGACAGTCCCTCCGCCTACGGAGGAACTGTTCCGAGCTCACTGATTTAAAAAAACAAGCCTCTGATTTGGAAGATAAGTTACTAAAACGCAACTATCCAGAACGAATCGTATAAGGAGAGGGTTAAAACAGGCAAGGAACAACAACAGAGATGCTCTCTTGGAAAACCGCATTCCCAAAGAACAGGAAACGAGACCTATTTGCATAACCACCATTAACACCCACTCCAACCAAGTGTCTTAGATAGTGAATAAACATTGGAGAATTCTTAATTGCGGCAGTCTCAATTTTCCAAAACCCATGTTCTTCCACAAGAGATGCAGGAATCTGAAGGACATCTTGGTCCATACCAGACCGCGAGTGACACCTGGAAGGGACCTTGCCACCACTACCCTTCCACCTGTATAGGATCACTACCCATGGGGTAATTGTAGCACATGCAACCTCACCAAGAGGAGCAGGAACATCACGTTCACAAATGGATCAGTCTGGAAACAAAGAAGATTCCCAAACTGCAACAGCAGAAACGTGATAAATATGATCACATGTCCATGCAGACTAGAATACGTTGGCATGACGTCAAGACCAGTGAGTATCCGTATCGGCGAACACAAGAGTAATGTTTGCTGCAAAAAATGCACCACCAAGATGGCAAACCACTACCTGACTATGGCCCACAACATGTATGAATTGAAGTGGAACATAATTGAGCAACTCCACAACGAGAATGACCTGCTGGAAAAAGAACAACGGTGGGTGTTCCGTCTGGGGACCCATGTGACTGGTCTTAATGATGACATACCTTGGGCCCAACTATCTTGAGTCTTGAAGTAACATCCTCTGAGGTCTCATTCCTGGATAACCCCACTCTATAGACGACACTGTCATAATGTCCTTTGGAGACTCTACGAATCTATGTAGTAATGACTCCCCGTGTAGGCTAACCTGAAGTGGTAAGCCCCCAAGTGTACCACCATGCCATGAGTAGTGTGTGGTGTAATGATAAGTGTCCTAGTCTGTGGATTTTACAACCCCAAAAAGTTCTGAGATACACCATTAATTTCTAATAATAGCCTTTCCCAGACCTGAAGGAGTAAGCACACTAGAATACCACCCGGTCATGAGCCTTCGCGCTCTAATATAACATGCCCAGTCTGTGGCTTTGGCAACAATATCTTATTTCCTCCTACAGGGCAAAATATCAGGACCCATTGTGCATACCGCTCCATGAGACGTATGCTCAACATTTGCCCTACTCTATACGAACCACCCTCATCGAATGTAAAATCTGTCTTTAGTTTGGGGTTTTTCCCCCTCTTTACCAATGAGAACCTTCAGCCATAAGATGTCACAATAACTTTATTTGAGTTTGTTTAAAAAACAAAAAAACACTTCCTGTTTTGGAGCTGTAAAAACAGGTTACCGCTCTAGCATTCGGCACCTGGTATACAGACGGGCCGATTCACTTCCTTTTAGACCGCCTCAAAAACCCGGTCAAGCTACTTCCTGCTGGACAAATCTAGCGCTCTTGTGCGCGTTGCACCCGGCCACCGGAAGTGATCAGATATTCACTTCCGGGTGACCACGAACATCTTCACAGGTGCGATCAATTTTTTTTTACCTAATTGCCAGCTATCGGCCACATAAATAGAGCCTTCCCGCGGACTCATTTACATGACTGAGCTGCGGGATGGCGTTACCTTGAGCGAGGCAGTGTTGACGACTACATAAGTACGGCATAGCCGTTTAGGGAACCAGAGATATACAGCCATCTACGGATCTCCCTGAACCCGCAAGCAATGGACAACCAACCTTGTTTTCCCTTTCTTTACTTTACAGAATATAGTGGCAACACCCTTCCCACCCGTTCTAGAGGCTCATGGAGTATTGTCTCCTACATATCTTAGTATGTACCTACTCATGTGTGTTTCTATCATATACTTACCCACCTTCCTTCCAATTACTCTAGTCACTAGCATAGAGTGTGGGCTTTTTGTTTTATGTGTGTGTCTTGTTTGTCTTTTTTTAACTCCACAGGTCACGGCACATAAGTTTAACATACAACTAAGGCTAATGACACCACAATCACATTGTGGTGCTTTGCGTTTACAGGTTACACATGTTTGCGCATTGGGAGGCGCAAATATATTACTAAGTGTACTTTCTCTTTCAGACTAACATTTTAGGAATACCAATGGATATTGTATAAAGTGCATGATATTTTGCATTTTTCACTATTTGTATATAGCACACAATCACATTCGATAGCAACATAGTGAGTACTGAAGGGATCAGTTTCAGTCCTGATGAAGAAGCCTTGATGCTTCGAAACATGTTGACTTATTAGGAGTATCCGCACATTCGACGCAGGATATCTCCAAACCACCATTTTTAACAGGTCCAGCCTCGATGACCAATTAAAGTTTCTTAAGTCCATGAGGCCAGTTCCTTTTTAAATACACTTTTTGCATTTACTCTAGACCCTTCCTCTCACTACCCCTACACAACACAGTACTGTAAGATTAGTGCTCCCGTGTAGTCGCAGGTCGTAGCACGCCCTGTCCCGTAGTGGGGCGGGAAGACCCCCATGATGAAGCATGACATCAAGGGCCGTTTTGGTGTGTGAGGGGTATTTAAGCAAACACTGTGTGCATCCAATCCAAGATAGGAAGCACACTTTCTTGACACAGTGAGACACTATCAAGAGAACCCTCCTTGAAGATGGAACATGGTAGGCACCTGACACTTGCTGGGGATCAAGATTTTGTTTACCACAATACACTAGACCATCTCCTTTTGGGCAATCTCTTGCAGGGCCTGATGCCCAGTGATTCTTTGGTTCTGGTATGTAGTTTTTACTTGCGGACTGCAGGGGACTAGTGTCACAAGTCCAAGGGATTCTGGAGTTACATTTGGCTCTAAAAGGGGTCCCTCTGTCTGGAGGAACCAGTCTTTGGTCCAAGACAAGTGTAGCAGTCCTGCAGTTTCAGGATGGTTGCCACAGGTGCAGATTATCAAGCCTTTGGTTTGAGCAGCTCCTGTTATCGCAGACTCTGGTCTCTTCGGTGTACTCTGTTGCAATTTCGAATCAGAACTGAGATTCTGGTACTAGGGGGGCTCTTTAAGTCCTATATTTACGGGTGTTAGGGATGTGGGTGCAAGTTTACTAATGAGTTACTATCCCCAGGGCTAAACTGCCCTCTGTGTGTGTGTGTCACCTTTTCACTCCAGAACCATCTATTCTACCACTTTCAAAAATTGCAGAAATCTTTCTTTAATTTTACAGACCATTTAGCCCACCGTAGAGGTGTGGCTAGCCTTCTGGGGGTGTACACTGCCTGACAACATAATTGTCCTGCCTACCTAGGTGCAAATGTGCCTGGTGGCAGGGGAGGGCTGTTTCCTCTTTTGGGAAGCAGCCTGGTTACATATCACAGGTGGTGTTAGCTTTGAACCTCACCGCCTTGATGTACTACTTCACTAGCCATCCTGTCAGGGAGGGTGGTGTGGCCTCCTTCCCATCTGAGCCATTTTTTTTACCCTTAAGTAGGGGTCATATTCCTGTTTTGGTGGCAGCAGCTGCGGGCCGACAGTCAGAGCACATGAAAGGCTGGAGCAACCAGGGGGGCATGTGACATCGACCTCGGCATGAGAATTATTTTAGGGTTGACGAGGCACATTGTTTGATATTAAACATGAAGTATTTCAGTGGTACTGTAATAGAGCTGCCTGTCACAAGGTTGCCCGGGTGCCAGCCCATTTTATCATAAGAACCGCTAATCGCTTATAGTAGCCCTTAATGGAAAAGGCTATTATAGGGAGATATAAACTTGCACTTATATGTCCTCACCTTTAGTATAAAGCACCTTGCGTCATGGGCTCTGGAAGCCTTCCTTAGGGGTAACTAGCGTAAATTAAAAATAGTGCAGTGATCTTGTCAAACATGATGAGGGCAAAGTCGAGTTCAAACAGCTTGCACTCCTTCTGCAGTCTGAGGGCACAGTCGAGTTCAAACAGCTTGCACTCCTGCAGTCTAGAATGGCAGGTCTGGGTAGCATAAACAGTGCTTCACGCCCCGTGACCACTTTGACACCCATGCCCTGGGTACCTCTGATACCATTTACCAGGGACTTATAAGGGGTTAACCTCCTTGCCAATTGGGTTTATCAAGTCACATGTATCAGTTTTACGGAGAGAGCACTGTCACTGGGGCCTGGGTAGCATGCTCCAGTGCACTTTCAGAGTCATATTCATCATCACTGGAGCAAAACATGGGGGGTAACCATACAAAAAGGGCACCTTCCTACAACGTTTTTGGAATTTAAGCACACACTGTTAGTGTTCCTAACACATGTGAGAAGAATTGCATTCATCCTTTGCCCCAGTCTGAGAATGGTGTCAGCTATTTTGAAACTTGCATGTGTGAATGCCACACACTGCACACCTCAAATAATCTTCTGGAGTGAAGATGTATACCTGGCAGAGTTTATAGTTTGGGGGTGGGAGGGTTTAGCTTTTGCTTGACTCAACAAAAACCTTAGCAAAAACCTGATACAGGACTGCACTAAGAAAGAACAATTCTTAATTTCACACAGAAGTAACTGCTTGTACCACACTGCAAAACAGTGTAGCTAGAATATGATTCCTCTGATAACGAGCTGACAAAAGAAAGAATGTTAAATCCTAAATGTGTTTGAAGTGCTGTACAAATACGTTTAATGTTGCCTTTAAGTTAAGCCTGACTGCTTTGTGCCGAGCTACCAGAAGGATGAGCATAAGTTAATTTAGGGGTTGCATGTGACTTCACCCTGATACGAATTTTGGTTGCTGCTTGAGCAGTGTATCACCCCCTCAACCAGTAACACATTTTCTTATATAATGCATCCAGAGACTGAAGAAGTTGAGCAATTAAGGATTAATTTGTTTAGAATCTGAAACATGAAGCATGAAACTAAACATTTCTCTAAGCACCTGTGTATGTATAATTTCTTCTTAATAAAACTTGAATATTTGCAAACCCTACTGGAAGATATGCAAATGTGGGTTGACATACTGCTATGTTTCCTGATGTTGCCTGCTGTCATATAAGGTTTGCGAAGCCAATAAAATGTCCTCGGGTCCTTTTCTCATCACTCAGACTTCACAGGACTGTACTGGTACATATCTTATGGAATAACCCTACCATGTAAGGAACCATTTTTATAATGCATAGATGCCAAAGATGAGTAGCAGTTCTTCAACGTTCTAACCTTCAGATTTGTACAATCCTACAGATAGCTCAGCTTTTTGATGCCTACCTCATCTGTTATATTAGACGGTTGAATTTGATGCCTAACATTTAGACCTGAGTGATACCTTAATCTGAGCTCCAGTCGATTGTGATGAAATCAGTACAATGTGATCTATGAATTTCTAAGATGAAACATCTCTACAAGCTAAACCTCATTTCATATGGAAATTTGTGGGCATTCCCAAACTTCAATCTATCCCTTTCCCTTAATCAAAATGGCCAGTAACCTATTTGCTCCTGGAGGAATTCTTCTTTCACAATTTGTGGGGTTGTTGGGGAAGGACTTTCTCAGTAAAATGTGGTTTTGCACAGCTGGCTGCCACGTCCAAATGTGCAGAATTGTATGTTGCATATAATTCTGCACAGAAGCAATAGGCAGCCTAAAAAGTCATACGAATGGGGCAGTTGTATTTATGCAAACCTACTTCTGGAAAAACTTACCAAGTTTACTGTTACACCTGTATTGTAGATTTAAAAATCAATTAATGCAGTTGCAGAACTTTGCCTGTTCTTTTACTCCTCTCTGTGAATCAGGTAAATTTTTTCACAGAGTTGATGTATCTCTGATAGGCTCTGAGTAGGAAGAAAGATCTAGCAGATGATATGACTGTCGAAGGAACTGGGAAAAAAGGGGGTGAAATCGATAAGAAAAATACAGGGCATGATTCATCCTCCAAATACATTCAGTCCAACATTTAGAGCATTTTGAGGACTTCTACCAGGGAATGTCTAGGACTTGAAGGGATTAGGGATAAGGTAAGCAGAATATGACAGTTAGGAATATGGAATATGATACAACAGAGAGACTAAAAAAGATATGCAACTGAACAGAATGAGGCTTACCCTTCATAGTGGGAAAATGTTCTTTAAGGCGTACTTGTCAGACCACTATGCCAGAACTGAACACTAGGACACCAGAAGATGATCAGGTGAGAAGCTGAGAACTAACCGGCAAATGGAAAAATGCAAGGAACAACAAACAGCCAAGGGAACTAATGGAAATCTTTAATCCTAGAAAAACCGGGAAAGAAGAATACAACCAAGGTGTATGTATGGATAGATGGGTGCAAAGTAAGTGAAGTGGAGAACTACAACAAATAAATGACATTGTCAGCTGCTGGCACCACCTTGAAATGGTCTCATATACCGATTTTCCATAAAAATAAATCAAAGATGTCCAGGCTAAAGCCAGCAAGTGTTGTGCACCCTGGTGTCTGCATGAGCCCAATCTCCATTGCCCTGTCTTCCATACTTTCATGCCCAGTGCTTAATTTGTAAAATATGAAGTCCAGGTGCTCAAATGTTTGTCGGAGGCCACACCCCCTTGTCCCGGCTCTACCCACTTCCTTCACTAGCTCCACCCACTTCCTCTATTGGCTCCACCCCCACCCTCAACTGGTACGCAAGCCATAAACCGTGAAAATGTCACACATGTCCTCAGGCTAGAACGCATGGAAAGGTTACATATAAGCACCCATTCCATAAACCATGGAAATGTCACACATAGGCAAGCACCTAGCCATAAACTGTGAAAATGTTACACTTAAGCCCTCAAGCCAGAAAGCATGGAAATGTCACACATAAGCATCCAGGACAGGGCAAGGCCAAAAACCGTGGAAATGTCACACATGAACATCCATGATCCAGGCAATAAACCATTGAAATGTCACATAGAGGCACCCAGCGAGGTGTGTTGTTAACTGCCAGCCACAGTAAACCAGTGCTTAATTAGTAAAAACATAAGTGCCAGGACCCTTTTTGGGAGGCCATTGCAGCTTTTACCATGGATTTTCCCTTCCTGGCAGTACTGCTAATAGCAGTACGAACACAACTAGTGCACATCACTCACCTAGAAGTGTGACAATTCAGACTATTTCAAGTCACTTAAAGCTATAAAAATGGTGTGAGCAGTAGATAGTATTCATATATAATGTATATTAAATAATTAAACATCTGTAGCTGTGCTTAACTCAAAATTAGACAGACAGCGCCGCCAGGGGCCAGACTTTCATAGGTACCGGAATACAGGTGTTGAGAATTAAGTACCGGAACCGAGCACCGGAAAGCACCAGCTGAAATTAAGCGCTGGGTGCTGCCCTTACTGCACTGCTAAATTTGTTCCAGTTGTTGCAGGTGGTGGTAACAAGCTCTCGTTTTTGAAGACCTGGACTTATTGTTTAACATCAGACTAACTTTGAGTCAGAGCAGGAGAGAGAAAGGTGAAAAAGATTGAATGGCGGAAAAGAAGGGTAGGGAAACAGAGACACAGGGAGAAAGCTGTTTTGAAAAAGAACACACAAGAGAGTAAAATGGTACAGAGTGAAGAAAAAGCCATGATGAGGTGCAATCAAGACCAGACAGCCTCCGTAGTTTGCAACACTGGCATTCAGAAGTTCTCCCAATGGTCTTGAAAGACAAACATTGGGCCCCTGCATTTCTTTTCTTCACACATTAAGCCCTAACTGGCAACAAGGCCTCATCCTCTCACTTGCAGGTTCCCTTCACCAGCTGAGCATAGGACCAGAATACAATAGGTCAAGGGCACAGTGCTCAATTTTTAAGGTCACTAATGAGACACTTCTCATGACATATAAATGATATTTACAGTTCTTCTGAAGTGGGAAAGAAATCTGGGGCTCGCTGGTCAGTCGGGCAAAGAGAGCTCCTGGCTGAAAGCGTTCCTAGTGGGTAACACTTCAGTGTGTTTCTGGAATTGATTGAAGTTTGGCTGAAGCCTGTAGTTTCGGCCGACTATGGCTAGAACTGGTGATGGCTGCTGCCTTTTACCTTCTGCCTCCACACCACCTGCCAGAGCCCCACAGTCTATCGCCTGCCAGAGCCCTCCGTGCATAGCTGCCAAGGTTTAAGATTGCTATATGTGACTTTCTATAATTTCAGAGCAATTATGAGTGACATTTGAAAGACTATGAGTGACAGTTTCTCGTTAGCAAAATAAAGCAATGACGGTGAGGGAAACATATCAACATCAGATATTGCACCCATTTGCTACCAACACGCAGTGGAAGCTTGTATTACAATCACAGCTTCCTTTAAAAATCTCTGGAATTTGATAATTAATCACCCGACTCCAGGTCGACTTCCACACACTTTTCCAGCAGTGGGTTCACCGTCCTGCGTGAACTGAGGGGAGGTCTGTGCTGTTGTGCTCAGCGCCGCAGGAGGTCTGACCTGAGACGCTGCTGGTGTTTTGCTTCTCTCGGTTTCTAGGTAGTGGACCTCCTGGCACTGAGACACTAACAGTCAGACTCAGTGCAATGGTGTCTGTTAAATACAATGCTCAGGAACGCGACCGGAGCCACCGGGCAAGTGTCCCGTCGTGCTAATAACTCAATGCCTTTTTTTGTACCACCTCTTTCGTGTATATGGCATAAACATTTCCACCTGAAACGCGGCAGTGCGCTACGAAACACCACAGCACATGTGCCCTACGTCATTGGCAGCAGAGTGGGTCAAGTGAGAGGAGTTGACAGCCAGTGATTGGAGGACAATACAGTGACAGTTATGCACATTTATAATATTTCCATCTGCTCAGTTAAATAAATACATTAACATAACTATTACCGCCCGGAGTAGTTGGCAAGGGGACAAGCTACGGTACTGCCACCAGAGTCATGAGGCTGCACTGGCACCATACTCTCGCTGCAGCTGCGGTCCTTCCAGACTCGTGCAGCAGGAATCATGAGAGGCAGCATGCATGGGCACCAAACTCTCCGGCGCCCCGCTCTAGCCCCAGTCAAGCCGTGCTGCATAATCTGATGCAGGCAGTGGCACTGTAGAAGGCGATACAACAAGCAGCCAAACTTCACATCTATCCGCCCGCTCTCGCTTTTGGCACCTATAATCCTAGCTCAGCATTTCGATTGGGCAAATCACGGGACACGCAACGTGGAGGGTAATTGTTAACAACGTCTTGCAGGGATTGACACTTCGGACTTCTAGAAACCCTTCTCCCCTGTCCCAGGGTGTGAGCCCCGACGGACCCCCCAATAGTAGTCACCCGTGATTACCACTTTCCCAGGCTCGGCACAGCCATAATTCAATTTACCGAGGCCATAGTTACAGACATAGCGCAGACAGGCCAGTGTGAGCAGCAGACAGCACTGCGAGGCCAGCGGGGCGCGCCTGACTCTCTCTAACCAGTACCCAGAGTTAAGTTAATGGCCCTACCGTAAGACTCGTGGACGGTGGAGGGGGGTGCCTCCAGGCCTCCTGTCCCAGATTTATGGCGTCAGCATGTGTTCCTCTGCTCTGCCACTAGCCGCTTCCAGCCCCGACATTATATGTGATTTTTTTTGGCTGTGTGCTTCGTGAATATGCCCCCAGTTCTTCCTATCTTTCCTCCTTCTCGCCCTGTCCCCAAACGCATCTTTTAGCCTGCTAGCTGACTTCTTTGCAAACTTCCCGCTCTGGCAACAGGACCGGAGGTGATGTCCCCCCTCCCCCCCTGCGACGCCGCAGGCAGACTTTGAATCACATCCTGCCTCAGCGGCGCCACGGGGCGGGCATCAGAATACATTGTAGCAGCAGTGCACCACAGTCAGCCTGATAGAAGCCAGCTGCAATCACCACAAGCCTGCAAAAACAGTGTGTGTAGGCCACAGCCTTGATTGGAGCTACGTCTCTTTTACCTCGTCTACTACCCTCACTTGCTCATACCTGCCCATCTTTTTCCCTTCTACCCGCTGCTTTCCCTCTCCACCCTCCTTGCCATCTCCATCGCTGGGGTTCATTCGCTCTCCTCTCTCCCCTCAAACCCCCGGACTCCCCCTCCTGCCTCCTCACTTCTCTCACCTGCTGCTCCCTGTAGCTTCTCCCTTCTCTCTCGTCCCACGTGTGCCCATCTCTCCCCCTCACCTTCCCTCCTCTCGTCCATCCATTCTACCTCTCTGTAGTCTCTCCATCTCTACCTCGCTCTTTCATCCGCCGTCTCCCCGTCCCCTATTATTCCCTCACAGCCCCTCTCCCTCCATCTCCCCCCCCTACACACACACACCGGCACATGCTCCGCTGTGACTGGAGAGGCTTGGAGAGTAGAATGTGATCCAGGGGGTGGGGGAGCCGCTCGCGCTCGCCTGCCTCTGTGCACCATTGGAAGCCTGTCGGAGCCCGAGGGGCCCTCACCGAGGAGCCCTTTCCCCCCAGGACCACATTCCATTACACCGAGTGGCCTGTAATTTACGACGAGGCGGGGCCCTGGCAGTTTCAATCCGAGTGTGACAGTGTGTTGTGTGCCTCATACAGCGGGATGCTGCTGCAGCGGCATCCAATTTGTACTATTATAAACACAATTGCGTCCAATATCAGCTCTGAATTTAGTGAACAGCCGATATCGCAGATAGACCCGGCCCTGAAAATTATGTGACGGTGCTTAGCACCGGAAAGCACCGGCACAAATTAAGCCCTGTTCATGCTTCTCTAACCCTGCAAGTTTCTTGATGTCTGAAATGTTTTAGACTCCCAACACTGTCTCTCTATCCAACAAAAAACGTTTTTTTTTCTTTCATGCACATAATATGTAGACGTTTCGATTTAGGTTAATGTTGATCACTCTTATGTGATAACATTTATTGGGCATTTATTGTGACTCAAATGCAAATAATTAAAACATGCATAATGACTAAAATATTATGTACTTGATCTGCTCCTCTCCGCTCTCTGTTTTTACTGCATTTCTCTGCTCTGCCACTCAGCAGTTCCTGCTTTCCCCGATTTCATTCTCTCATTTAGTAGTTACTGCTATGCCTGTATTTTTTCTGTTCTCAGTAGGTTTTTTTTATCCTTGGTTGTCTCTCCCCAATTAGGAGTCCATGCGCTCCTTTCTCTTCTCTCCATTCCCTTATCTTTCCTCTCAGTGGGTCCAGCTATACTGTGTTTTTTTCCTTTCAGACACAGTATATGCCATCTGTATTTCATCTCTACTCTGAGCAGTTGCCGCTTTTGATAGCGTGAGAGATGAGGATAGTGTACAAAATGGAATCCCTGCTATTCCCACAGTAATGGACCTTCATCTTGCTTGCACTGATGCTAAAATCTGTTATTCAGCAATGTATCAATGACAGTAAAGCAGAAGTTGCCTCACAGGAGCAACAGAGAAGGGCAATTTTATAAACCATGAAGGTTTGTTAACTGTTAGACCAGGCACCATTGGCGTGGGTCTCCCTTCCATTTTTGCTGTTACCTCATGTGTTTTTGCTAGTATTAGATGCTTTGGGCACTGTGCCACTGCTGTCCAGTGCCACAGTGCAAGTGCTCCCTACTATAAATGAATGTATTGATTAGTGATTCCATGATTGACTGATTTGGTTTACTTGTCAGACCCTAGTATAGTGCACTGAGTGTGCCCAGGGCTTGTAAATCCAAATGCTGCTGGTGGGCTTGTAGCACTGGTTGTGCCACCCATAGAAGCAGCCTGGTTAAATGTGTCTAAGGTCTGCCATTGCAGAGCCTGCGTGCAGTCTGGTACTGTCATGCTGACTGGGCAAGTGCACCCACTTGCTAGTCCCTAAACCTTCCCTTTTCTTCATATGAGACACCCCTATGGTAGGCCCAAGGGCAGGGTGCATTGTAAGTAGAAGGTAGGACATGCCCTGATGTGTGTGGCATGTCCTAATAGTGAATTACAGCCATTTTCGTTTTTCACTATTGCAAGGCCACCTGTTCTCCATAGGCCAGAATAGGCTGTTAGATTATTACATGTTTATAATCTTAACTGACTCAGAGAACATGGTAGAAATTCGAGTTTAGTATGCCTGAACTCAGAATCTCCCGAGGCTTCTCCGGGAGCAACGCTACTTTTATTAAGTGCTTTTGACTTTTAACCTGCCGCCTACCTGCACTGCCTTAAAGCGCCTCGGATCCGGCGCCCTGATCCTCCCTGGCTGCCCTCTCTCCTGCACGCGACCAGACCGCCTCCGCTGATCGCCCCCTCCTCGCCTGACTCTCGGAGGGGGACGGGCGGCTCCTCCATCTTGGGCGGGTCTGGCCTCGGCGCTGCAGCTCTTTGGCTCCTCCCCCCCTGGCTATTACTTAAGGCGCACACCTGTCCACACTTCCTGACCTGCTGTCAGATCTCCCGAGGCTTCTCCGGGAGCAACGCTACTTTTATTAAGTGCTTTTGACTTTTAACCTGCCGCCTACCTGCACTGCCTTAAAGCGCCTCGGATCCAGCGCCCTGATCCTCCCTGGCTGCCCTCTCTCCTGCACGCGACCAGACCGCCTCCGCTGATCGCCCCCTCCTCGCCTGACTCTGAGGGGGACGGGCGGCTCCTCCATCTTGGGCGGGTCTGGCCTCGGCGCTGCAGCTCTTTGCCTCCTCCCCCCCTGGCTATTACTTAAGGCGCACACCTGTCCACACTTCCTGACCTGCTGTCAGATCTCCCGAGGCTTCTCCGGGAGCAACGCTACTTTTATTAAGTGCTTTTGACTTTTAACCTGCCGCCTACCTGAACTGCCTTAAAGCGCCTCGGATCCGGCGCCCTGATCCTCCCTGGCTGCCCTCTCTCCTGCACGCGACCCGACTGCCTCCGCTGATCGCCCCCTCCTCGCCTGACTCTCGGAGGGGGACGGGCAGCTCCTCCATCTTGGGCGGGTCTGGCCTCGGCGCAGCAGCTCTTTGGCTCCTCCACCCCCTGCCACGCCCCCTTGACCCTCCTTTCTCATGTGTTGTCCCTATATAACGGCTCCTGTCTTCCGGCAGCGCAGCGGACGAGCGCAGCGGGCGCGACGAAGGCGCGCCGAAGTTGCGCCTAAGTTAAGCCCGTCTGCGCCCGTCCGCGACGGGCCGGGACCAGGGGCCACACACCCTGCTTCTCACTTGGTCTATTCCCCTGCTCAACTGATAGCACTATCTGTCTTTTCTTTTCCCCCCCCTGTTCCCTTACATCATCTACACTCACTTGGTATTCTTTCCTCTCCTTTGCCTTTTCTGATACCAACTTCTGTCAATTCTTCCTTTTGTTCTACTATATCATCTCCGGTTTCTCGTCCTCTCGTGTCCCTACTGTGGCTTCGGCCTACTTACTTAATACCCGGTCTGCAGTTAAACATCAGACAGCACTCTTTAACCTTCTGACCACTGACTCTCCTGACTTTTTATTTCTGACTGAAACTTGGTTCTCTGCCGACTCTCTCCCTGATCTTTTAGCCATCCTCCCCGACACCTACTATGCCCTCCGAGCTGATCGCTCGGATGGTAGGGCCGGTGGAGGGGTGGCGATGATCGTTCGGTTGGCACTCAAATTTCAACTCCTCCCTCACTCCCTCATATCCAACGTGGACTTCCTTGTGGCCCGTTCCCTTAATCTTCCCTCTCCTCTTACTGTTGTCCTTGTTAATCGTCCCCCCCAATCGATGCCTTCTTTCGTAGCCTCCATTCAGGATCTTCTAGCCACCTTGGTGGTTAATAACTCCTCCGTTTTATTTCTCGGAGATTTCAACTTCTGGCCAGGAGATCTAAAGAAGGATTTCCCTTCTAAAGACTTTTCTGCCACTCTCCACTGCTTGAATCTCACTTCCTATGTCACAGCTTCTACCCATGTTCAAGGTCATATCCTTGATCAAATCTGGTCTTCTTGCCCCCTTGCCTCACCTCCCTCTATTTCCCCCTGTGTTTGGTCGGATCACCATATTATTTCCTTTTCTATTCACTTGGGTGTGGTTGACAAGCCCTCTTTTCCCAAAAATCTCCTTGTCCGTAATTGGAATCAGACCGACCTTGATTCCCTTTCACGTTCTTTGGCTTCCTCCGCTCCTGATCTTACCAACCTTTCCCTTGAGTCCCAGGCCAATGCCATCAGTACATGGCTTTCCTCTTCGTGTGATCGTGTGGCCCCGCTAAAAAAGATCAAGGCGGTTCGCCCTTACGATGCGCATAAATGGTTTTCTCCAGAGCTTAAAGCTTTAAAACTCGACCTCAGGCGGTCGGAACGTCTCTGGAGACGACAGTACTCTCCCTCCTTGCGCGCTAAATATAAATCACTCCTCACCGATTATAAACAAGCTATCCTAGTGGCCAAAACCTCCTATTTCACCGAGAAAGTAGCTCTCTCTGCAAATAAATCCCGTGAAATTTTTTCCCTGGTTCACAATCTTGCCACCTCTGATCGCTCTTCCCTTGGTTTGGTCCCCTCTCAGTCCCTCTGTTTGTCACTCAATGACTTTTTTATAGACAAGATCGTGAGAATTAAAGCTAACATTCCGACTGTGCCCCAACCCACTTCTAGGTGCTTTGTCATTTCCCCGCCTTCTTCCCTTGCCACTTTCCCCCCTATTTCTCCTGATCTATTCTGCAACTATTTGCTCAAAGTTAAATCGGGTTCCCCTGCAGATTGTGCCCCGGCACGCATTCTAACAACTCTTTTCACCGACTCTCCTGTTCCCCCGCTCACTTTACTTAATTCTTCTTTGGCCTCTGGTTCTGTCCCTCTATCATTTAAATCCGCCGTTGTTCTCCCCATTCTAAAAAAACCCGGTCTGGATCCTTCCCTCCCTGCCCATTTCCGACCCATCTCCCTTCTCCCCTATTTAGCTAAGATCCTCGAGACCCATGTCACCTCTTGCCTCTCCTCGTATATCGAGGATAATGGCCTTCTCGCTTCCCACCAGGTGGGCTTTCGCTCAGGTCACTCAACGGAGGCAGTGGTTCTCACGGTTCTGGATGAACTTAAGGGGAAGGCAGATTCCAACCTCCCCCAAGCCTTGGTCCTTCTCGATCTGTCCACTGCGTTTGACACGGTTGACCATTCCATTCTTCTCGCCCGTGTCAGCGCAGCGGGCATTCGGGGTGCGGCCTTCTCCTGGCTGGCATCCTTCCTTCGGGATAGGTCCCAGGCGGTTCATCTCTCCGGCCTTTCTGCCCCCCCCCCGTCCAGTCACCTGTGGTGTTCCTCAGGGTTCTTCTCTTTCCCCCCTTCTTTTCAATCTTTACATCTGTCCCCTTGTCACCTCTCTTCTTGAGCTGGGGGTCTCTGTGTATAATTACGCAGATGACCTCCAGCTCGTCTTTGATCTTTCCTCCTCTCCTGACTCTCTTCCTAAGTTCAGTTCCACCTTAATCTTCATCTCCGAGTGGATGAGCGCTAACCATCTTAAGCTCAACCCTGATAAGACGGAACTTGTCCTCACGGGTGGTTTATCTAACCCTTGGTCCCCAGCACACTGGCCCCTCTCTTTTGGTCCCCCTCCTATGCCTTCCTCTTCTGTTCGCACCCTCGGCATCAAAGTTAGTTCTGACTTAACAATGCATAGTCAGATTAGCTCTGTTGTGTCTTCCTGCTTTCTTTCCCTCCGTCTCATCCGGAAAATCTCACGCTTTTTCACCACTGATGCACTCAAAACCATAGTCCTGGCTTTAGTCATCTCTCTCCTCGACTATGGGAATGGCCTGTACGTGGGCATCCCTGCCTACGAGTCTCCACGCTTACAGGCCATTCAAAATCAAGCTGCCCGCCTCATTTTCACCCTTCCCAAATCCTCTCACATTACTCCTGTCCTTAAATCTCTTTACTGGCTTCCTATCCGCTTCAGATCTCTTTTCAAATTAGCCTGTTTTGCCTTTCGAGCTTATTCCCGTTCTGCCCCTGCCGACATGACCTCCCTTATTTCATCCCACGTCCCTAGTCGAACCCTCCGTTCTTCTTCTCTCTCTCTTTTGCGCGTCCCCCGTTTCCGCAAATCCAGAACTGGTGGCACTCGTCTCTCCGTCTTGGCCCCCTAGTTCTGGAACAGCCTTCCACTCCATATTCGTTCCATCCCCATTTACACCCACTTTCGAAAAGCCCTCAAAACTTTTCTTTTCACTCAGGCCTTTTCTTCATAGGTTCCCCGGATCCCCTCTGTGAGCTCTGACCAGGTCCCCAGCGCCAGGAAGCCGCTTGGTAGCAGTGCGCTTTATTAAATATTTTTTTTCATTTAATTTCATTTCATTTCAATGATAAAATACATCTTTTAGTAAAGGTGATTTTAACATTCTGTGTTTGAAAATACCACTTTTAGAAAGTAGGTATTTTCTTGCCTAACCTTTCAAGCCTGTCTCTGCTAGGTTGTGTATTCCTTTGTCTGGTTTCTGTGAGTGACAGGGCTAGGGGATTCCAAGAGACAGGATGAGTCAGCCCAGTGGTGAATAGAGAGATTTGCATGTAGATGGGAGGGAGGGGTTACACCTGAACCTTGAATAGGGATGTGCCTGCCTTCCACAATGCTGGCTCCACCTCCTGGGGAGCGGCTGATGTTTCTGCCCTGCACAGTGAAAGAAGAGAAGGAATCCTGTAAACAAAGTGCTCCAGGGCTGTAATTGCCTTCCACAATGCTGGCTCCACCTCCTGTGGGGCGTCTGATGTTTCTGCCCTACACTGTGAAAGGAAAGGAGAAGTCTGGTAAACAGAGTGCTCATGAACTGGTTTGGACTGGGCAGAGGCCCCTCTCTCCTCAGAGAACAAAGGATTTGGGGGTATAAGTAGTGGGACCCTGATCCCAAGAAATTATATCACTTTTGGAACAAGAAGAAACCTTTACTGAGGAGCGGAACCTGAAGAAACTGAGGAAAGACTATCCCTAAGCTGAAGTGCTGCTTGGGGGATTGGCCTGCAGTGGTTTGCCTGACTGCCAAAGGAAGGAGAAGAGACTTTGTGTGCTTATTTCAACTTGTAAGGATCTCCAAGGGCTTGGAACAGAGCATACCTCCTGCTGAAGTCTCAGGGACAAGAGACTTCAACCCCAGCTCCCCAGAGTTCTTTGGAAGTGCATGCTGCTGTGTTGGGCCTTCTGAGGGACTGCATGTCGCAAGGAGCTGGAAGCGTGACTCAACGAAGCCGAAGCATCTCACCATCGCTGCTGCTGCCATTGCACTTCTGAATAAGGGTGTCGCCGCTTGAGTTGTCACACTGCACCGCATCGAGAGAAGCGTCTCGCAACGAAGAGGAAGCGTGTCGCCGTCGCTGCAGCCTGCCGTCGCACTTCTGAACAAGGGTGTCACCGCTGGAGTTGTCACACTGCACCGCATCGAAAGAAGAGTCTTGCAGCGAGGAAGAAGTGTGTCGCCGTCGCTGTTACTGCTGTCGCACTTCTGAACAAGGGTGTCACCACTGAAACTGTTGCATTGCACCGCATCGGAGAAAGCGCCTCGCATCCCCGGGAAGCGCGCCGCCGTCGGAGCTGCTGCCGTCGAATTTCTGAACAAGGATGTCGCCTCTGCAGTTGTCGCATCGAGCGGAAGCTTCACGCATCGTGGGAGAAGAGTGTCGCAGTTGGAGCTGTTGCCGTCACACTTCTGAACAAGGGTGTCGCCGCTGCAGTCCACGCATCGAACCGAGAACTTCTCGCATCCCCAAAGAAGCTTTCCGCATCTGGAAGATCTTCACGTCTTTATTTCTTTGCACCAGAACTTTGCCGCATTTCCCTCGCTGCGACATTGCTTGTCGTGGTAGCACAACGCATCGTAAGGTACATTGACGCAAAGTGTTGCATCTTAAGAACTGAACTGAACTAAGCTAAAAACTACCATCTTAAAGTAATAGTATTGTGTATTTTTGTCGTTTATGGTCTTGTGGTAAATCTATATAAAGTATACTTATTTTTTATATAAAACCTGTGTGGTGTCCATTTGTAGTGTTGTCACTGGATTACTGTATGTGGTCACAAATGCTTTACACACTGACTTTGAGATAAGCCTGTCTGCTCGTGCCAAGCTACCAAGGGGGTGAGAAGGGGTTATTTTAGGAGTGTACCCCTTTACCCTGACTAGAGGCAAGTGTCCCTACTTGTCACAAGTACCTACCTGTGCCAACTAGAGATCCCCAAATCTAACATTGGTGGCAGCGGTGGGATTCTGGACTTGCATTTGTGACTTATGTACAGTGATTGATGAACACTACTTAGTGAGTGCACACCATAACACAACCACATACTTTTTGGTAGATTCCTTTTTGAATTTTCTTTTTTTGAAAGATACCAAATTCAGTTGTCATGGAGAGAGCAGAATCTGTAGCCTCTACTGATTGTGAATGGGAAGAAGAGAGGCTGGAAAGCTACAAAGTATCACAGCTGAAGTACTTCTGCAAGAAATTTAATGTTTCCACTTCTGGGTTCAGAGTGAAGGAAGAATTCTACAAGGTGCTGAGGGCCTGGGTAGAAGCAAGGAAATCCCCTGAAATTGAGGAGGGGGATGACCATGCAGAAGTACAGCTGGGAGGGCCAGTGGGTCAAGGAGGAAGGAAAGTACCTTCCCCGCAGGTAGCAGTGCTTCTGGCAAGAGTCTGTCTCCAGAGATGTTGGAGGACAGAGAGATCTAGGAGGCACGAAATGGAGATGACCAAGTTCAAGGTGAACAGGCAACTGGAATTGGAAAATAGGAGATTAGACATAGAGGAAAAAAGGTTACAGTTTGAGCATGAAGTGGTTTTGAGGGAGTTGGAGTTTAAAACCAAGAGTTTAGAAGTTACTCCCTCTGGTGGCAGCGTACCGTCAGTGCCTGTGGAAGCTAGAGTATACATTCCCAAAGATGGGGTGAAAGAATTTTATAAAAATGATGATATTGGGCAGTGGTTCAGAGCCTATGAGGTACCCATGTCTTCCCACCGGGTCCCTGAGAGAGATTGGTGAGCGGGGTTGTGGGGAAGGTTCCTGAGTGAGGGGCGGGACACACTGTTAGACTTGCCTTCAGACATCCACAATTCATACAGCCACATGAAGGATGCATTATTGTCTAGGTATGGTTTGACCCCTGAACTCTTTAGACAGAGGTTCAGGAAACGCAAAAAGTTAGAAAACAGTACCTGGGTAGAATATGTCACTTTCTTTTGCAGAGCACTGGATGGTTGGGTGAAGGGCAGCAAGGTTAATGATTTTCAAGGTCTCTTTGATTTGATTGCATGGGAGCACTTGTCTGATAATTGTTTTCCAGAGCTACGCCAGCATCTGATAGATAGCAAGCTGACTAACCCTAGGAAGCTTGCTGAGGAGGCGGACCGCTGGGTTAGCACCAGGGTCCACAAGGGTCACATGGGAGACTCAGCCAAAGGTGGGCAGGGTCCCAGCCGAAGAGTGGGGGGACAAGGGTAAACAGAAGGAGTTCCGTAAAGGGCCCCAAAATATCCCCAAGGGAACCAAAGGAAAGGTTCCCAGCCTCCCCCTGAGAGAAAGCAGGGGGTCCCGACAGGTAGTCCTGTTCCACAGGGGCCCCTGAAATGTTACAAATGTGGGGACCTGGGTCATAAGGCGAATGATTCCAGGTGCCGCCTATTTGGAAAGACAGCACCCACTGGTGCTCCTCCCCGGCATATGGCTAGTGTAGCCTTTGGGGAGGAGATTAATGTCCAAGGTGGGTGGGGTCCCGCAGAGATGTCCCTCGTCTCTTTAGGAGACTGTGAAGTGGTCCCAGGGTCCCAACTGCCCAGGAACACTAAGAAATATGGGCAGTGGGTGACCATCAATGGCCACAAGGTGGAGGCTCTTAGAGATACAGGAGCCAGTGTGACAGCTGTCAAGTGTCACCTGGTGTCTCAAGAGCAGATTGTCCCGCATGCATTTTGCTGAGTTGTTGCCGCCGACAACACAGAGAGCCATTGTCCAATGGCTCAGGTTCCCTTTGAGTGGGGGGGTGTCTTCAGGTAGCTGTGAGGCCCGCCATGCCTGTTGACTGTTTGTTGGGGAACGATTTGGAGAGCTCACCTTGGGGAAAGGTGGAAAAGAGTACTCACCTGGAGATGTTGGGTCTGCCTGACTGGGCGTGTGTAACCACCCAGTCAATGGTAGCTAGTAGGGGTGCTCAAGAGGACCTGGAGCCTGAGAGGGAGGCCCAGGAACCTGCCGTAGAGAGAAGAGGCCGGGGGCGTGGGAAAACGGCCCCCGAAGTTCCCACGGCCCAGGAGGAGGTAGACCCTGAGGCGGATGCCCTGGAGCCTACCGGGGAACAAGTAGCTGAACTGGGGGACCTGCCTGAGCTGACCCATTGACAGCAAGAAGGAGGCCTCTCCAGGGAAGAAATCTGCAGGGAGCAGAGAGAATGCCCTTTTCTTGAGGGTTTGCGGCGACAGGCTGCAGGCCAGGCAGCAGGTGATCAGTCAGGATCACATTGGATTTACTGGGAGAATGGTCTCCTGTATAGTGAGCCTAAGGTTGCTGAACCTGGGTCAGCCCCTGTGCTGGTGGTACCCCAGAGTTTCAGAACCTTCCTACTGGGGCTGGCTCATGATGTGCCGTTAGCAGGACATTTGGGGCAGGACAAGACCTTTGAAAGACTTGTCACCCACTTTCATTGGCCCCAAATGCGCAAGCATTCAGACACCCATTGCAGGACCTGTCAGACTTGCCAGGCAAGTGGAAAGAGTGGGAGGAAGCAGAAGGCTCCTCTCCAACCATTCCCTGTGGTCAGTACCCCCTTTGAATGGGTGGGGATTGACATTGTGGGGCCACTGGACCCCAAGACAGCCATGGGCAACAGGTTCATCCTGGTCTTTGTGGACCATGCCACCCGGTACCGGGAAGCCATACCTCAAGTATATGAAGTCCCTGTGGCAGGAGTGTGGGGTAACTTACAAGTTCACCACTCCTTACCACCCCCAAGGAAACGGGTTGGTTGAAAGGTTTAACCGAACCCTGAAAGGCATGATAATGGGTTTTGAGGAACCCATGAGGCGCAAGTGGGATGTGCTCTTACCATGCCTACTCTTTGCATACTGTGAGGTGCCACAGAAATCTCTAGGGTTCAGTCCCTTTGAGCTTCTCTATGGACACCCAGTCAGAGGACCTCTGAGCCTGGTCAAGGAAGGCTGGGAGCAATCTCCCAGGAAACCTCCCCAGGATGTATATAGCTACATGCTGGCCTTCAGGAACCAGACTCGGCGTTTTAGGCAACTCGCGGAGGCAAATCTGGAAGCCAGCCAGGAGGAGATGAAGCGATGGTATGACCAGAATGCCACTCTGTTAGAGCTTCAGCCTGGTCAGAAAGTGAGGGTCATGGCCCCAGTGGAGCCCTGCGTGCTCCAAGATAAGTGGACCGGACCGTTTGAGGTTGTGGAGCGCAAGAGTCCAGTTACCTACTTGGTGGAGTTGCGGTCCCCCAGGAACCCCTTGAGGGTCCTGCATGTCAACCGCCTTAAGCCCCATTTGGAGAGGGCCGAAGTGGGCATGCTCTTAGCAACAGATGCTGGAATGGAGGAGGAGACTGAGCCTCTTCCTGACCTCCTGTCTGCAGCAGAGCAAGATGGGTCAGTGGATGGTGTTAACCTCTCTTCCACCCTGACCCCTGAGCAAAAGAATGACTGCCGCCAGTTGCTGGGACAGTTTTCTGACCTGTTCTCCCTGGTTCCTGGTATCACAGATTGGTGTGTCCATGATGTAGATACAGGAGACAGCTTACCTGTGAAGCACAAAACTTACAGGGTAACTGACAGGGTGAGGGCTTGCATCAAAGAGGAGGTCTCAAAGATGTTTGAGATAGGGGTGATTGAGTCCTATAGCAGTCCTTGGGCGGGCACAGTGGTCTTGGTCCCAAAGGCTGCAGCGCCGGGTGCCACACCAGAACTCTGGTTCTGTGTGGACTAATGAGGGCTCAATTCGGTCACAAAGACTGACGCGCACCTCATCCCCAAAGCTGATGAGCTCATTGATCGGCTAGGGGCTGCACGGTACCTCAGCACGTTTGATTTAACATCTGGGTACTGGCAGATCGCCTTGACTGATGGGGCAAGAGAGAGGTAAGCATTCTCCAACCCAGATGGGCATTTCCAGTTCTGGGTTATGCCCTTCGGGATGAAGAATGCCCCTGCCACCTTCCAGAGGTTGGTCAACCCGGTATTGGTTGGTCTGGATGAGTTCAGTGCCGCCTACCTGGATAACATCTCAGTGTTCAGCGCCAGTTGGGAAGAACATCTGCACCACCTCTGGGAAGTGTTGTTGGCGCTGCGGAAGGCAGGCCTCACGATCAAGGTGAGTAAGTGCCAGATCAGGCAGGGTTCCGTGGTGTACTTGGGACACCAAGTTGGGAGCGGCCAGGTGGCGCCCCTACAGCCCAAGATTGAAACCATCCTTGCATGGGAACCCCCCAAAACCCAGACAGAGGTGGAAGCCTTTTTAGGACTCACAGGGTACTACAGGAGGTTTGTCAAGGGGTATGGCAACATTGTTGCACCCTTGACAGAGCTGACTTCCAGGAAGAAGCCCAAGAAAGTGATTTGGACTGACACCTGTCAGAAAGCTTTTGAGGACCTGAAAGCTGCCATGTGCATGGCGCCCGTGCTCCTGGCACCCAACTTTTCCAAAGAGTTTATCATTCAGACAGACGCTTCAGAGCATGGTGTGGGGGCTGTTTTGTCACAGATGAATGAGGAGGGCCTAGATCAACCTGTAGCCTTCATCAGTAGGAGGCTACTTCCACGGGAACAGAGGTGGAGTGCTATTGAGCGTGAGGTATTTGCTGTGATCTGGGCACTGAAGAAGCTGAGACCATACCTGTTTGGGACTCACTTCCGGGTTCAGACAGACCACAGACCCCTCAGATGGTTAATGCAGATGAGGGGTGAGAATACAAAGCTGTTGAGGTGGTCCATTTCCCTACAGGGTATGGACTTTACGGTGGAACACCGCCCTGGTACAGAACACGCCAACGCTGATGGTCTGTCGAGATTTTTCCGCCTAAGTGATGAGAACTCCCAAGAGGTAGGGTAGTTCTCCTCACATTTCAGCTGGAGCGGACACGTGTTAGACCTGGTACCATTGGCGTGGGTCTCCTTTCCATTTTTGCTGTTGCCTCATGTGTTTTTGCTGGTGTTAGATGCTTTGGGCACTGTGCCACTGCTGTTCAGTGCCACAGTGCAAGTGCTCCGTACTATAAAAGAATGTATTGATTAGTGATTCCATGATTGACTGATTTGGTTTACTTGTCAGACCGTAGTATAGTGCACTGAGTGTGCCCAGGGCTTGTAAATCCAAATGCTGATGGTGGGCTTGCAGCACTGGTTGTGCCACCCACAGAAGCAGCCTTGTAAAATGTGTCTAAGGTCTGCCATTGCAGAGCCTGCGTGCAGTCTGGTACTGTCATGCTGACCGGGCAAGTGCACCCACTTCGCAGTCCCTAAACCTTCCCTTTTCCTCATATCAGACACCCCTATGGTAGGCCCAAGGGCAGGGCGCATTGTATCTATATGGTAGGACCTGCCCTTATGTTTGTAGCATGTCCTACTAGTGAATTACAGCCATTTTCGTTTTTCACTATTGCAAGGCTATCTGTTCTCCATAGGCCAGAATGGGCTGTTAGATTATTACATGTTTATAATCTTAACTGACTCAGAGAACATGGTAGAAATTCGAGTTTAGTATGCCTGAACTCAGAATGATAAAATACATCTTTTAGTAAAGGTGGTTTTAACATTCTGTGTTTGAAAATACCACTTTTAGAAAGTAGGTATTTTCTTACCTAACCTTTCAAGCCTGCCTCTGCTAGGTTGTGTATTCCTAGAGAGATCTGCATCTAGATGGGAGGGAGGGGTTACACCTGAACCTTGAATAGGGCTGTGCCTGCCTTCCACCTCCTGGGGAGCGGCTGCTGTCTCTGCCCTGCACAGTGAATGAAGAGAAGGAATCCTGTAAACAAAGTGCTCCAGGGCTGTACTTGCCTTCCACAATGCTGGCTCCACCTCCTGTGGGGTGTCTGATATTTCTGCCCTACACTGTGAAAGGAAAGGAGAAGTCTGGTAAACAGAGTGCTCAGGAACTGGTTTGGACTGGGCAGAGGCCATTCTCCCCTCAGAGAACAAAGGATTTTGGGGTATAAGTAGTGGGACCCTGATCCCAAGAAATTAGATCACTTTTGGAACAAGAAGAAACCTTTACTGAGGAGCGGAATCTGAAGAAACTGAGGAGAGACTTTCCCTAAGCTGAAGTGCTGCTTGGGGGTTGGCCTGCAGTGGTTTGCCTGACTGCCAAAGGAAGGAGAAGAGACTGTGTGTGCTTATTTCAACTTGTAAGGATCTCCAAGGGCTTGGAACAGAGCTTGCCTCCTGCTGAAGTCTCAGGGACAACAGACTTCAACCCCCAGCTCCCCAATGTTCTTTGGAAGTGCCTGCTGCTGTTTTGGGCCTTCTGAGGGACTGCGTGTCGCAAGGAGCTCGAAGCGCGACTCAACAAAGCCGAAGCGTGTCACCGTCGCTGCTGCTGCCGTCGCATGTCTGAACAAGGGTGTCGCCGCTGGAGTTGTCGCACTGCACCGCATCGAGAGAAGCGTCTCGCAACAATGAAGAAGCGTGTCGCCGTCGCTGCTGCCTGCCGTCGCACTTCTGAACAAGGGTGTCGCCGCTGGAGTTGTCGCACTGCACCTCATCGAGAGAAGAGTCTCGCAACGAGGAAGAAGCGTGTCGCCGTCCAGCTGCTGCCGTTGCACGTCTGAACTAGGGGTGGGCGGAATTTGTGAAATTCACTTTCCTAAATTATCGCGAAAATGTTAAAAATCTCCGCCAACACGCGGAAATATCACGAAGCTGCGGAAGTTTTTTTCCCGCCCGTTCGCGGTATTTTCTGCATGGTCGCGGCTCGCCAACTTACCCATGCGGTTGCTCGCGGGCGCGGCCATCTTGTTTTCACTAGTCTCGCGGTGCATGATCGCGAGAAGAAAGACGTGATCACGCGACGAATGACGTTACTGCAGGCGCGAACTGTCGCGAGACAGCGCAAATGGCTACCAACAATCCAAAATCTCGTGGAGAACGAGACCGGATCAGGAAATCTTGTCGGCGAACGCGGGGATTCAGGTAAGGCGATCACGCGCACGCGAGAATGTATTATTTTACAGCGCGAGCAAGCAAAACATTTCTGGTAAAACGCGGATTGCGGAAATTCTGACATTTTCGCGCTCTCCGCGGAACGCGAAAATGTCACATTATCGCAATTTCCACAAGCGGAAAGGAATTTTAGCCCAGGCCTAGTCTGAACAAGGGTGTCGCTGCTTAAATAGACCTGCAAAATTCTTCACATACTTGTTGATTTCCCTGCTCTTTATCTGGCATATACGTGCAACATTGGTGGACAAGCAACATCTTGCAATCTCCAACCACTTTTGCGAGCAGAGTATCTAAAGTTAATCTATTTTGAAGAACCATGGATTTCATTACTATGAATTCAGAATTAATGGCACCTAATGCACCAGGGGTATCAACTGTCATCCTGTCATTTAAAATCAGACCTACGGAAGGAAATAAAGTACCAAACATATCATCTACTAATTGTGACGCACTCTGAACAGACCTCCCATGGGCAGCTTTACTCTTGTCTTCTAATTCAACTACATGATATACTTTGGAAACAATAAGCCCATATAACAACTACTCACCCAATTAGGATGCAATTGGAAATAAGCATTGGTCTCATATATATAATACACACCACGGTTCATGGGTTATTTTCCAGCAAGACTATATGCATTTTTAGCCTCTACTCCTTGTTCACACTTACTTAATCCTACCACTAGCGGATTCTTAACCCATCATTTTGATCGTATAAAATCTACCTTCCCTTCCTTTTGCATATCCAGACTCAATCTAGGATGTATTCCTGTGTCTCTTAATTCTGGTTCTTACTTTTCCTGACTTATAGCCTTACTCTATGCTGAATCTTTTGCAACCTATCTTCTTTTTGCCTCAAATGCTACCATAAAATTATTTTCATGCCAGTTCATCTTACAAGTAAGATTCCCTTTGTTATAAGACAGCGGCGTTACCAACCAAAATGTGTCCCATTTCCTTTATAACTCCAACTGCAGGATAGGAATTCAGCCCTCTAAACATAGATACCTCAAGTTTGGGTTTGTCAAAATTCGAAAATATTTACACCGTAAACTACCTTGTACATAATACACTAGTGATAATGCTACAAGGTAGTGAATAAGTTAGGGGAATATGACAGTATTTCAACAGCAACAGAAGCTGGCAAGTAAGTACACACATAACACCCTTTAGCATCTATTAGTTATGAATAACCATGCAACAACTTGAAGAGAACGTTATTTGAAAAATTACCCTCAGACCCTTTTTTATGCTCTAAATTAAACGTATGCTGCTCCTCTTCATTCTTCAAACTAGGCTTTGGATATGTAGTTTCCCTCAGAACTATCTATTTTTAAAATCTACAAATCAAATCTACATTGCTCTTCTGTGTGATTATGATTAGGATTAGATTTAGCTTGGATAGGAATATCCTAAACAGAATAACTCAGATTTACTAATAAGGCAATCATATGAATAACAGCAATTATTGATGCTACAGTCACCAGTGCTTTATGTTGATTCAATGAATGAATCACCATCTTTTTTCTCAATTCACAAAGGAAAAAGCAACATTTTAAAATAGCCTAAAATAAACAATTCTACTTGTTGCTTCTATTTGTGTAAATCTGCAGTCTGTTTATTAATTCACAATGACTGCATCAAAGTCAGCAACTTCAGAAATAATCCCTAACCCTACAAAGTTAGCTACTTCAGAAGTAATCCCTAACCTAACTTCTTCTAAAATGACACACCTACTCTTCTACTAGAGCCAGTGCCCTAAAGGTGCCCCCTCAAGAAGCTACACTGGCTCCCGATCCAGAAGAGATACCAGTTCAAGATGCTGACCCACACATACAAATCTCCACACAACAAAGAATCAGCATACATCAACAAGCGCATGACCTTCCACTAACCAACCAGACACCTACAATCTGCCTCCCTCTTCCTCGCAGACATCCCCAGATCTGCTGATGCAACAGTGAAGAATGCCCTTTCTCACACCTGGCGGCTAAAGCTTGGGACGTCCTTCACCCTGCACCTCAGGACCCCCTCCGGGAATTCAGTTAAGGACTCAAGACCCAGGTGTTCGAATGATCAAGAGCACCACAAAGCAGCTAGAAACTCCAGTGCCTTAAAACCCTCACAGGTGATTTGCAGTGCTCTATAATTCTTGATTGATTGATTGATAAAAATAAGGGTAAAAGTTCATTCATCCAGAAGTGTCAGATGACCCTGGTTCAGTCAAAATCAAAGTTCTGTCAAAATGTAGCATCTTGGATCATGGAGGTTTCTCAAAAATGGTCTGTCGATCATCAACCTCATGTATTCTAGAGTCAACCTCATTGTCAGCAAAGTATGTCCATTCAGGAGCTGAGTACATTTGACTCGGCAGCCATGTTTTCTCGACCTTCTGACTATTTGCTGTTCACTGTCACTGTCGCTTCTTCGCTGGTCTCTACTTGTTGATAATGTCCAGAATCTGTTCTCCACACATGTAAACTCTCTGTCCTTCTCCACTCCTTGACCACCTTTTCTTTCCTGACCCCGCTGTTGCCACATTCATTGTCCCATCTCCAGACTCAAGGCAGCCCTTAAAACTTCTTCAGTTTGGATCACTGTTGCTACTCATGGCTTGTTTATTACAGGCCCTACACCTGTCTCGAGTTGACTTTGGGACACTTGTCTGAACTCTTCTTCTCCCTTAGAGCTCTCTGGTTGCACTGTTTGGCCTGTGTGATACAAGATTTCAGCATCCCATTAGTCTCTTCTACAATGCCTGATTTCTCAGGTCTGTAAATACAGTGGAGCATCTGATCTACCTGATAAGCCACACAAAAGTTTAATCACTTAATTATTGAAGTGACTGCCATGATGGGATTCCAGAGAAACAGGGATACCAAGATGGGGGAGCAACTCCTTTTGCAATATTTTGGCCACATTAAGACTGTCATTTCTCCTAGTGGGGCATCCCTCCACCCATCAGGAAAAGAGAAACACTACCACCAATATGTAACAGAGCCCATTACAGATAGGCAACTCAACAAAGTAAAGCTGCATGCAAATAAAGGATCCACCTGATCACCCTATGTGACTTGTGAGGACTGGGCTTCTCTTTCCTGCACTTGTCTGTTGGCAGGTGGTTCACCTGTGACATAACTCAGCTGCAATTACAGGAACCTGTGGTTCGCTGCATTTACCCGAAACCTTATGTTAAACCAATATCTGCAAAAAAGACGAATCATCATTTCTCTGCCTTTGTCGCTAGCACCATGGAAATAATGTGCTAAGGGCGCCCACACTGAGTCACGTAACACAGGACAATCATCTACAGACACCCAAACCTTAGTACATCCTGCTTTGATCCACCTCTCCTGTTCACACTCTGGTGCTTCTTGAAATTTCTCCATCTCTTCCCACGTATCAGCAACAGTCAGAAAAAGACTCATAGATGTATAATACTCAGATTCATTTGAAAAATCTCAATTGAATGTGAAAGACCTAAGCTTGCGATATCTGGCTATTTTGTCTGTGTAGTGGTTGCCAGCAGTCACAAAATCATTGTGTGCTACACACTTTACAATGGCCACTTCAGACAGCATTTGCAAAGCATCAATACGTCTTATAACATAATGCCTATTCCTGATGGGGTTGTTAAAGAACTACATTGCTTTCTATCAAGAGTCACAATTGTTTTGCATGGGAAATGGTGTTTAAATGTCACACCTGTATATGAAGATCACTATATGGTCTGCAGGAATTTAAAAGAGTGTGGGCCTATGCTGACCTTCATTTGGCACACCCAAAGCACATTGGTAAAACGAACAACACACAACAACAGTTGTAATTACTTACAATATTCAAAATCATATATCTGAGTGGGAACAATATTTTTGTTTCATATGGGGCTGTTGCACACACAAAACTAAAGTGAATTGGTTAAAAAAGGGACACACAGTGAATACATACGTTTGACAGTATACAATGCAAACAAAATCTGGTCTCAACATAATATAAGGAAAATTATTTTAAATAAATATCCGTTCTCTTATATATCAATAGTTCAACAAACACCCCTATCATTATTGGCACTTTTTAGGATGGTTGACAGAGAACATGGAACAATAAGATTGCTGTTTCGACCCAGTGTGTATGTGCTATTAGTTAGACATCACAGCGGGTCTTCCACAAGACTAGAAAGTTGTGAACAGCCTAGATACAAGACAACTTTTGGAAAAGAGAAACTCCTCTAGTCCAGGATGGAGTCCATAACATGGATTAAAAAGTATCCATAAACATATGTTAAGTGTCCCGCATGGGGAGACCCCAAAAGGGGTTCACGGTTAAAATGTTAAACACAGAGTCTGTGTCCGATAGAACATCAACCATGTAGATTGCGGTGACTGCAATAAATCCTCTCGGTCCCCTTGGGCTTCAGAGTCAGCACAAAGCCGAAATTCTTCCCACGGCACGTGGAAAGCAAATGGGGCAAGGTAAGCTCGCTATTGGGTGCTATAGGCCAGCCAGATTAGATCATGGAACCCCTCTGGGACCATAACTGCCCAAAGTCATGGACCATGCAATACCCATACTGGCTATCAGTATATATAGTGGCTCGTAAATTGTCAGATACACAACAAGCTCTAGTAAGAACGAGCAGTTTGGCCTTCTATGCAGAAGTTACATTACAACAAATAAGAGGCTTCCACTACACCCTGTAAGGTGCAAACGGCAAGTGCTGCTTTCAAAATCACTCGTTCATCTCTTAGACAAGGTCCGTCCATAAACAACATATAATCAAGCCCTTCCATAGGGAAATCTTGAAAATCAGGTCTTGGCTTGGTACACAATTCAGTCACGTTGAATCAGTCAAGATCTACCCCATTATAATTTTCATTAACAACAGGCAAAGGCAACAGGGTGGCAAGATTGAGACTGGAGCACCCTGCAAACTAATGTTCTTCATAGCAAAAATAACCTGCTCATACTTGGTAAGTCGACTGTTGATTCAAGAATTGGTGAACCATTACTGTGAGAGGGTAGGCTATTACAATACCCTCACATTGTTCACTGCTGACATTAACTCCGGCCCCTGCCTTTAGGCAACCTTGTAACGCTGTGGCTACTGTGGCAAGAATAGCTGAAGAGTAAGCAAAGGGGCATTTGGAGTTATCATGGGTGTGAGTTGGCACTGATAGGGAGAACCCTTCCCTCTCACATTAATTCAGACTAAATGGTTTCTCATATTCTGTCATTTCAAGAGCCGGAGTGTGGATGAGGCTCTCCTCAGCTCAAGGAAGATTTTTTCACAATTCTTGTCCCATACTAGTGGATCTGGCATATCCTTGTGTGTAAGCCTCTATAAAGGCTTGGCCACTAGGTACACATTGGGAATCCACTGACAGCAATGTTACACCATGTAGGAGAGTAGGATGTGGTTCACATGTTTACCCCCACTTTTTGCTGGCGTTTCACTGTTTTTCGACTTTAGTCTGGCTGGGACCCTGCTAATCAGGGCCCCAGCCTAGCTGCTTCCTCTTTAAAATGATTCCATGTACTTTAGGTACAGTTCAGATTGGATCTGAGGTGCCCTTATAAGTCTCTAGTAAATGGTATACTATGTACCCAGGGCATAGGTACCCCAGAGGGGCTTATGTGTATTGGGGTTGGGTGGGTGCACTCTCTGAGTGCTTTGAAGTCCTGCACTGGGGGCACATTTGGTGTCCATGTACATAGTCCAGCTCAAACCGGTTCAGGGGCTTCGAGCCCCTGCTCTGGCATGAAACTGGACAAAGGAAATGGGTGTAGCCACCCTTCTTTCCAAACCCTCCCATAGGTGGGTCCCCAGAGTATGTCCAACCCCCTACCTTAGTATAAATATGGGACCCCAGTCCTTAGGACTTTAGATTACCCTGGACAAAACTCTGAAGCTGAATCCTGGAACTTTGACGCTCTGCTCAAGACCAGAGGACTGAAGAAATCTCCCTTGTGGTCAAGAAGTGACTCCCCTGCTTGGCAGGCACCAGTGAAGCAATTTGCCGGTCTGCATCATCAAAGCTCCCGACGGACTCCGAAGTATTTGCAGCCCAAGAAGAGGATTTCCAGACATCTTAGAGGATAACCCGAGTCCCCAGCAAAGCTGAGACCCACAGCCCTCGTGAGTAGTGTGGAACCGGAACTCCTGGTCACTGTGCATTTCTGCAAGTGCATTGACTTCTCAACAACTCTTGAAGTTATGCTTGGGCTGGCTTGTAGCCCCTACCTCGAGCACTGAATCCACTGAAGATTGTTGGCCTGGTCATTCTGAGTGACCCGTGGGCGGCCATTTTGTGTTTCGTCTTGAGGTCCCTTCATGATCCCTGGTCCGTTGACTGGTGGGTCCCTGAGGGAGTAAATTTGTATTTTCTTGGGCTTTCCTGGTTGCTCCAGATGTGCCCCAACTCTCTACCAAGTAGTGAGTCCCACAGACCTTGCTGGTCTGCACCGAAGCATCTTTCTTGTTTCTGCATGGGTTGCTGTTGTCAAGGCTTGTTGTGTCCAGTCCTGGCACCGACATTGCAGCACTCGACATCCTTTGTGGGACAGCTCGAATCCAGCTCCTGATCATCCTCAACGCCTCCTGGTCCTCAAGGCTGAAGAGTCAAGTTTCACCTCTTTCACCTGAAATCACCCGACATTGGTGGGCATCTGCTCATCGCCTTCCCGGTCACTGACAAGTGACCCAGACTCTGTCCCCTCTGCTTTCAGGTTCTTCTCATCTTCGATCCAGGCTTAGATCTCTTCGGACACTTCGCATCTTCACGGCAGCAGCACTTCTTTGCCAGCTCCCATTGAAATCAACGACGCGACCCGACACCAAAAGACACCTATGTACCCGGCTTCCCTGGGTGAGGTAACGCGAGTACTCCAGTGCTCCCGTGGGTGCTAGCCCTAGAACTTCCTAAGTCCAAAAGGGTTTGGTCCTGACTCATTTCTAAGTGTCCCTAATCTTAAAAAATCTAACCGCGACTTTCTCCATAGAAGCTAACAGGAGCTCGCGGCTGTGTTCACACACTGCACACGGCCCCGGTGAGTCCCCTGTGTCACTACCTTGGGTGGTTCCTTGGGGTCCCAGTGATTCTACAGGCTCTAGGCCTTATGTCTAGTTAAGTTGTGGTTCTTATACCAGTATTTTAGTATATGGTTTGGCTCGCCCCTAGGGCCTGACGTGTATTTGTGCTATTTTACTGTGATTATTGAAGTGTAACTTATGTGTTCTGACCTCTAGTCTCATAAAGAGACTAGGAGGGTGTGTTTAGTAATAAATACATATATTTTATATATATACCTGATGTGGATATCTTTCATTTAGTGACTCAAGAGATTATAGACTGGTAAAACAAGCTGCTTTACATTCCTTCAAGACATAGCCTGAAGGCTGCTCTCCATAACTACCACTAGGATAGCTTTCAATAAAGGTTGTCTTTAACCTATAACCAATAAGGGGTTGTTTGGACTGATACAAGGTGCCCACTAGAACTAGTGGATAACATATATCAGGCCAACTTCTCACACACCATTCCCAAGAATATCCTGACATCTCTCTGCGTTTTGGGAAGGTTCATTAGCAATTTGACAGAGATCTTGAGACACTTTTCTTGTGCCTTACTCAATGCGATATCCTGGATGCAGGGCTTCTTTCTGGCCATACTGCAGTTTGAGGTCGCCTAATTTCCACTCTCAGCTAAGTGATTTAACAGGGTAATGGTATCTTACCAGCACACCTTTTGGGTTTTCAACATCACCAATACGTCATTGATATATTGAATCAGGACTTAATTAAGTGGCAGCTTTAGGGTCTCCAGATTCTTTTTTAAGTTCTGTTTGAAGATTGATGGTCTCTCTGCATAACCTTGAGGAACTCAGCACTGCACCAGAATTGTATTTCGGAATTGGAACACAAAATGGAACCGTCTGTCTCATGCAATTGAATAGAAAAGAACACTTGGCACATGTCGAAGATCGTGAACCACTCAGCATTACAGGAGATCTCCTAAAACCTTATTACAGCTGGATTCGGTACCACAGACTGACAGGGGATAACAATATTACTCATCTTGTGCTGGTCCTGTACCATCCAACGCTTTTTGTTCGGGTTTCGTATTCCCATGATCAAGGAATTGCAGGGACTCCCTATGATGTTTTTTCAATGTGTTGCTCTAACATGAATTCAAATTATATGGGTAGTACCAGCCACTGCCTCTAATAAGAGGTTATATTGGGGTGTTTTGGGGAAATCAGGATTCACTTCAATCAGAACCCTTACAGGTTCAACTCCTTTAATCAAGCCAAAGTCCTTGCCAGTCTAATCCCACACCTCTTCCTTTACAGAACTTTAAGTCTGGAGGCAGGTCTTAATTTGTCAAGACATGGAATAGCCTAACAACAGGCTTTGGTGTACTTAATTTAAAATCTGCATCTTCATCATGTGTTTGAAACCCAACACATCTCGTGTACAGTAAGTCACGCAGTTAAATTACACAAAAGGTCTCTTGCCAACAGTATAACTTGGCTAGAGTCACAGATCACAAACTGATTGTTCTCTTAGTTTATTGTTTTCACAGGAACCATGTCAGAAACAGGACTCACTCTCTGTTTTCAACAAAAACAATGGGGTCTTGTTTTCCCAAGGGAGGTATGTTTGGGATTTCCACTGTCCTTACAGTAGAATGGGTTGCGCCCATGCCAATTAAAAATGACACAGGGGGACTATTCACCTCTCGTTCTATATATGGGTCACTCTGGCCTATCTCCAAAACTGCATAAAGCATGCAATCTTCATCCCCTCTTAGGCACTGCTGTTGTTATAGGCTAAACGTTAGACCTTGGTTTCCCAAAAGCATGTAAAACCAGGATCTGTTTGAAAGTTTCTGAACTCAGGAAGGGGCTCTGTGGAGCTCAGGCATTCGTATTTGCATTAAAGCTTGGAGTTTATAGCTTATGCTGCATCAATGCTGCTTGGGGCATGTTAGGATTAGGAGGTATTTTCATTTTTATATTTAGAGCTGGTATAACATTCATATTAGGCCCTTGGCCAACAAACTGCATTTAATTTCGATTCAATGAGCACTCACACATCCAATGGCCAATCTTATTACAATAATGATACAGCATAGCTTTCTTCCATATAGCTATATCCATTCAGACATTTGGGTCAACAGGCACTCCTTGTCCTCTACTGAGTGGGGCACCGTTTCCACCCTGACTACTACCTTCAATCTGAAATCATTTCTGAGCTAACTTGGTCTGAGCCTTCATAAATTTCTCCATGATTTTCTTTTTGTCTGGCTTTTAAATCTAGCACTGGGTGGTAAACTCCACTCTGCTGGTGGAGTTCACAGAGTTTTGCCACTAAGGGCAGAGTTAGGCAAAAACTCAACCACTGGTGTCTTCTGAGAATGCCTATGGTGATAGAGAGTAGAACAATCACCAAGACAGGCTCAAGTTTTAATGGCACTAGGCTCACAAGTAGTACCGTTGGTGGTATAGACTTTGGAATTTTTAGAATTTTGAGCGAATTCTCACCTTTTCCATACGGGTTCTATTCCTGGCCTATGACTGCTCATCCACTCTGCAGCTTGCTAAAACATGCCATCTTTTCAATGGTGCAAGTTTCTGTCAAAACAGGCACACACCAAAGAACTAATTTTCAATCAATCACCAGTGAATAGGCAGAAGACGGAAGTAAGGTTGGGCAGGCGATTGAATTGTAATGTGGAGGAACTGTAGCTGTGATTTCTTCAGTCTGTGGAATGGCGGAGCTTTGAGTTTGACCTGCACAAACTCGAATCTCCACTAGGATCCAGAATTTGACCCACATGAATGCCAGAGAAGATTAATTTTCTATACCATGAATGTTTATTTACAAATTGGTAAAGTTACAATCTCAAATCTGTTAAGGATAAATAAGAAGTCACCTGAATGCAGCATGCATGAATATAGTCCAAGCAATTCAATTTGGCAAATGCGAGTACCAGTCAGTAAAGACAGCATATGCAAAAAGAGACAAAATTACATTTCAATTAAGGCAAACTTGCTAATGCTAAGCTAAGGTTGTGGGTAAGTCAAAAAATGTTGAAGCAGCTGGTGTCAGTAAATATATCATTAAAAGTAGAACCAAATGAAGGTTCCAAACAAGAAAAGTAGAAAAGTACTTGCTCTAGAAAGAATGTCTATAAGCTGAAACATAAGGCTTATTGGGACCCAAGAGAAAGAAAAAAGGTGTCTGCCTGCAAAGGTGGATGGGGGCAAAAAATCTCTCTAACTAAAACCAGTTTTACACAGTTAAAACATGAAATTAAGTTTAAGAGATATATTCCACAGGTTCTCACCAAGCAAGAACCAATCCAAAATCTGTGTTCCCAAAGTACATGGTGTCAGCCCTTTTTCTCATGGATAATACAATACCAGATTCTTCCATTATCATGGGCTTCACGCAAAGGATTTTCCACCTCCATCGCCTATGCCTCCCATCCCATGCAGGTGCTGAGAAACCTTGTTTAATCAATGGATTGCAGCAAACATGACCTTCACACAGTAAGCTAACAAAATACATTTTAATCAGAACACATTGACTCTGGTGTATGAAACAAAAATAAAATTATGCACGGCAAGCAGAAATTATGTTTACAATGGAGTCGAGCGCCCAAAGCCTGTATTGACTCATGTAAGTTTTAAGATGCACATATTCTAGTTATAGTTGATAGAAAATGAGTAAACTACTTGTTTCAATACATTTAAGTGTAAAATAACTTGTGCACACATATGATTAATAGTCACTCATTTTAGATGTTAGTATCTCATTGTAGTGTAAATAAATTATGTTGACACTGTGTCACCACTTTCCATGACTCTCAGATTCCTCTTCCCAATGAATGTGTCCTCCTATCCTCATCCATTTGTGCACTTAATACTTTTATCTGATGCTTAGTAGCAACTGGCATCTCATTGTTTCTGTGAAGATTCAGGGCGAACACAGGCAGGATCGAATACATGTGGGCTAGAGATAGTGAAATACAGGTCAACAGAAACACATGTGAAGTAGAACACTATACTGCTAACTTCATAAATTCAACCTATGGCAAAAAAAAAAAACATAAGCAAAATTCATGAATAGTTAGAGGAGGAAAAATCTGGTCCCTCTAGTCGTGTTGATCCTGCACAGCAGTTCAACAGCGCTGTAAGTAATATTGCATCAGGACCTAATATTAGTGCTGCACCATCATGAAGCATAAACATTTGAGTAATAACAGCATGATTTTAACACCTCTGGAGAAACTAGTTGTCCACCCAAATTTCAAGGTTTCATGGCACTATGCCAATTATATTTTTGGCCTAGCCACAGTTTTTGTCTAATGACAGTTGCAAGTTGACCTTTGTTTCAATGTATTTGTACAAGGATGCCTTTGACTGGGCCACACCCATTTAAATCTGAGTCCCTAGCTGAATAATTAAACACAATTCCTTGCTCATTTTAAGGCTGTGTTTGATAAGATGCACACCACTCAATCTGCTTATGAAGTTCAAATAATATTACAACGCAACAAGACCTATTTAGTTACATTCCTACAGATGGCACGTAAAGTGACATGATGAGTGACAGAGAAGCACAGCACAAATCTCGCCATACACAATGCTGGAATTATTACTGCTGAAAACAGGCTCTGAAATCAACCAAGAATAGGGACATGGTCTCACCTGAAGACCCTATGCAGATTTGAGAAGCACAGAAGACTCTTAAACTAGAGGAAAAATAAGGGTGGAAGAAAGCCTGTACTTTGGAAAAATGGGACATTTTTTCCAGAAATGTTCTTAGTAAGTATGAGCGGTGAACTTCGCTCTGCTCACAGAGTTTGCAGAGTTTTCCGCACTCTGCGTTATGCAGATCTCACAGAGTTCTGCCATGGAGGATTTTTTTCTTGTTCGTGCTCGTCAACGTCAAGTTGGTGAGCTGGAACAATGAAAATCCACCTCACAGCGAGATTTCTCAACGCGGGTGGTCAGATGTCTCATTGCAAGTGGTCGCAAATGCCCGCGACCGCTCATGTTCAGAAAGCTGTCGCTCGAGTAAAAAATCTACTTGAACAGCAGAAAGGAAGCAGCACCCACTTGCTCTGTGCATGGTGCCGTTTGTGATGAGTGCATAATGCAGACCAACAACCGGCACTGAAAATCACTGCGAGCGGCATTTATCTAATGCACTCTGCCGCTTGCTTTTTTTGCACTTCGGGGAGTTCTGCCCAGGCTTAGTTCTCAGTTGTCCGGAAATAGCATCACCCATCTTACTGATTTTAAAAATGTTCATTGATAAGAGAGCACATTATATTCTATAAGTTGAGTTTGCTACATCCAGGAGCCTATTTACAGCGCATGGTGTAGTAGACTTAGGGCCTCATTACAAGTCTGGCGGTCCACAGACCACCAGATTAATGAGGGCGCAACAGTGGCAGTCTTCCGACAACCGTATTACGACCAAGGCGGTTGGGCCTCCCTGGGACCACCTCAACCGCCAGGGATCAGAGAGTCCAAAAGTGTCTCCAGGGGCTAGTCTACTGAGCCTCAGGGACATATATGCTCGCAAGACAGCTCCTGGACCCAGATGTAGTGAGTTCCTGACTCCCAAGTAGTGCTTTTCAGGTCCTGGACCCTTGGTATTGCTCGCAGATGCTGAAATCAAGATTCTGGCCTCTTTTTGACTGGAAATGAGACCATTTGCACTGAGACCGCGCCTCTCACACTGAAATCAGCACAACGTTCTGCCATCCAGTCTCTTTGCAGTGCAGCATCGACCTTCAATGGGGTACCGCAAACACAAAGCTCCAGCCTGTCTATTTGGAACGTCCATCCTGCTCTTTATACACCGCCGACAGCCTCCCATGACACTCTCTTAGTGGCCCTCTCCAATGTGAACAGGACACTTGGAACAAAACTTGAGAAGGTAAACCTGCACTCCATCACTGTCGGCCTGAAATTTTTAATTTAACCCAGTCTAGCAGGACCAGATAAGCACGGTTAGTGTTTTGTGCTTTTAGGCACTATTTTACACTTTATTCTTGAAAAATTCATAACTATGGTTCAACTGATTTGATTTCTATATTTTGGGTCTTATTTTGTTTAATAATGTTTGCTCTATATTTCTAACCTGATGTGGGTTCTTTTTGTGTGGTGTTTTCACTGTTTTACTGTTTAATGTGTTGCACAAATACTTTACAGATAGCCTCTAAGTTAAGCCTGGCAGCTCTGTGCCAAGCTACCAGCGAGTTGAGAGCAGGTTAATGTAGGGTTGGCTCACACCCCAGTCAACCAAGAACCCAATGAATGAAATATATGTAATACTGACATTATTGTTTTTACTGTTTATACTAGCACATTATAATTTTTCTTAGGATTAGTTACATTATTTCTTACCTCTTTATTCCCTTCCCTGTCTTGCCATCCTTATCCATCTGTTTAGCTTTTCACACTTTTAAGTTTAAAAAAAATTACTTTGTTAGTTATATTTAGACATCGCTTTTCATGGTCCTTATTATATGATTAGAATTGTTTATTTCACATTTTAAAATACTTTTAATGTACTTATGTTAATATATTCAAATCCACTGTATTTATTATTGTGGTTATGAAGTCTTTTTTTTTCTTTAATACATCTTTATTTAAACATTTTTTTTTAAAATACACATTTCTTCTTTTTCAGAGATAAGGACGAGGCATAAACATGGAAGCTAAAAACAGTGTGAGAGTGGTCCTGTCCACAAACAGCGAAAGAATTTCTAAACTTAATTAAGTTTGTTTAATTTCTGCAGAAATGTTTGTGAGAACTTTTCCATCAGCCTACGGCCCATAGTTCTGTTGACTAGGAAATGTGCAAAATTAGCTTGTGAAGAGAAACAGGAACAAGCATTTTTTCGACTGAAGACAGCATTTACGTCTGCTCTTATTTTCAGACACCCTTACGAGAACCTTCGGTCTGTCATCAAAACAGATGTCTCATCTTTTGTCATACGAGCAGTTCTTTCACAATACACAGCAGACACTAAAGAAATGTCTCAGTTCAAGTATTTCTCTTGAACCTTTACAGATACCAGAAAGATATGTATGACTTATGACAGAAACACCCAGCTAATGCTTTCTGCAGCCATCAATTAGAGGGTGTACTTCACAAAATTGGTATGGACCGGTCTTAAAAGACTATTATCCCTAGAAAGTATGAAGCACACAAATTCTAGACATACCAGCTGGCTCCTCTTCTGCCTTCAGTTTGACTACTATATAACTTCAAACATCAACCAGAAGACACAAAGGGTTTGCAAACCACAGCGTCTGTACCTTATATCTTGACCATATCCATAAACAAACTACGGATTTCCTAGAACTGGAGAAACAAACAAGTTCATAAGAGAGCTTCTCTGCAGCAATAGGTTCAGCTTGAATTGGCAAGAGATTTAAACAAGCATTTGCTATGCAATCGGTCTCGCCTGTCTGGAACCTTATGTGTATTTAGCTATGCAGCACATTAGCCTGGGTGCTGAAGCATCTGCTGTTCTTTAACATGGAGGGAAAGTAAGCACCAAACTGAGTGACACGCCAGGTATGGGAACACATGGAGGGAAATATTGCCTTTCAGCTGGAAATGGTATAGTTCAAAGCTCTGTTATTAATATAAAATCAGGGCCTTCGGTGGTCATATCACTGAAAATACAAGTTTAAAAAAAAAAAAAAAATGTTGGGCTACGGATGCTCGTGGAAGACAATTTCTATGGACTGGAATCTAGAGAGTGCTAAAGTGATTCTGGTATTTTACTGACCTCTGCTGGTCGTTTTCTATCAAGGCAGTTAAATGGCGGCAGTTGAACAGAAAAAAAGGCCCTCAGCGGAAGCAGACAAGTCGTAGGGCTAATCTTCAGAGCCCACAAAGTACATACACCTCAAAAGTATACTAAAGTATGTACAAGAAGTCTTGAATGCTCAACCTAAAAATGTATCGGCTTTATCGAGAGGATGCCTTGTATGTTTTGACCCAACAACTACACTGAGCATTCGAAGCAGCGAGAGGCTTCTTCACAGTTGATTAAGTGTATGGAGGCAGTTTCTCAGCATAGTTGCTGCTAAGTTTTACCTGAGATTTGACTTCACTTCAGTGCAGATTTCACCCACCGGCTTCAGCTGAGGCACATTTTCTTGGCACATCAGTGTGGTCCTTGACCCTATCCCTGGAGCCAGTGCGGAGTACAGGCTGCATGCACCTGGCAGCCACAGATGCTCCCAAGGCTGAGACAGGCTCCCCAGGTCTTCGGGACACACACCATGAGCTTATGAAGCAGAGAAAGGTTTCCCACTAGTGGTTCAGTAAGTCTTTGGAGGCAGTTCCCCCTCAGAGGTGCTAAGTCATGTCTTGAGAATGGACCTCCCCTACCTATCTTTCAGTGCAGATGTCACCCACCAGAGGTTTCCCTTGTCATGTGCTCATCATTAATTATTTAAGCCCGGCGGCCTGAATTTAAGATAACCATCCCTTAGGTGCCCCTTCTTGGCGAAGGCCCACCCTAGATAGTCTACACACCCCTCCTCCCCCGTGGCGGTGTACCTCAGACACTTTGGTGATGCATATGTAGGTAGAAAAGTTCAGTCACACCTAAGGTAGCATGTTCCAAATGTCAGAGTTATGGTCAGGACAAAAAAATCTTCTGTCATTTTAAAAGTTTTTTAACACTGGTTGGCATGCTCTAGTCACTGAATTCTTTTAGCCTTGGCACAGCACTTGGATGTATTAATTTTTGTGTAACATAGAGTATTGATTCTCAATGTATGATTGATCTGATTACTAGGTGCTTCGTACTTTGGTCTACCTAACCCTGAAGAGTCCTGTGAATTAAATCTTCCGGAAATGCTTCAACAATATCTACAGGAGGAGTTACTTGTTTGAAGCTAAGAAATAAAGGAATTACACAGACTTTAAAACAAGGGAATGGCATGTATACCCACATATGTGACTTTTGTGATGAGTACTTCCATGTGAATTACACACTGCTAAAAATGGTGCAGCCACATCCCTTTTAGTATATAAGGAAGAAAGGGAACATTTAAAAAAAAAAGTATTTTAAAGTTTTGATTTTGTGTTTTGTGAATTGCTGATGGGCTTGATAATAGATCTGTATTTACTTGTTTGTGAAGTGGAAAACACTACAAGGGTTATCATTTATAAGTGGATAAACTGTTTGCTTTGAATAATTATAAAAACGCAGCATCAAATTGAATATTTCACTGTGGTTACAGTTGATTATGTGATTATTGATACAGGATACCATGCTTATTTTTAAAAGTGTCATTTTCAAAATTGTAACTTAAAATCCGGCTTCTCCATTAAATAAACATTTTAATTACTACTTCATATATACCAAAGAGGATATGCTTATCTGTGTCTAATCAAAAGTAAGTAAATGGTGGCCAAGATGGCGGTGAGGTAGGATGCTGGTTCCTTCGCTCCTGCCCGCTGTTGGCCCAAATTGCGATTTCCACGGTTCACGCTAAGCACAGATGTTCGAGCTCCGCTGAATTTTGGCCCTAGGTAAGCCCAGAGCAGTTTGGGTGTCGTTGACGAAGCAGAAGTGGCCAGGCGAAGTGCTCACTGTGGAACAGAGCGGCCTTTCACAAACGCTGGAGCGGGCGTGGCCACAGGCTTGCGAAGCTTGACATCCCGCGACTGGTACCACCACCGGAGGGGCTGGCGCCCAGCCTAGCTGCACTACACGGAAAGGCCCATGCAGAAGGAGAAAGATCACAGGGTCGTCTGCTAGTCCCGGCTGGGCCTGGTGTCCGCCTATAATTGCCGCGACAGGGGAGATAACAGCAAGGCTTGCCTGAAGGAAAGGTGCTCGAGCACTGACCACGTTCACGGAGAGAAAGCGAGTGGCAAAATGCCCGGTGGGCAGACTGGGACACTTTGGCTTCGGAGAGAGAGCAGCCCATCCTGGTACCAGTTAGGTGAGCGGTGGCCCAACCTAGTGGGAAGGCGGACCATGCAGCAACGTGAGGGCCACCGAGACAGCAGCCCTGACCCCCTTGAAGCAGCCTCGGCCCCTTCCGCAAGCGGGAGGAAGATCACCTGACATTGCACATCGTGAGCGATTCTGGGTGCGGTCCGTGTCCGGGCCCCCTTCAACACGTAGCTGAGGCTGGCTCTGGCGCATGTAGCAGGACGCAACTAGATCTGGACCCGGAGAGCCAGAAAAAGGAGAAGGCCCGGGCACCCCAGCAACTCATCAGGCGATAGTCGCCCTCTGAATTTATTTTGAGTGTACCGAGTGCGACCCTGTGCACTCACAGATCCAGGGACTATACCCCCAATGCTATGACATTAAATAAACTCAGTTGGCTCAAGCTGCGATGCATCACTCCCAGGGAGGGCGCTACAGTCAACCAAATTGCGAAGAAACAGCAGACCCCCGCAGGCACTGGAGCTGAGCCACGTTTGGGAGATATGTCCAGTACCCTCATGCCCTAGAACTGGACCCAGGGGAGAGCGTATGAGAAAGACCACTACTGGGCCAGGACACACAGAGGTGCCGAGACAAGCAACTACTTGAACCAGCTGGGGCAATGACAAGCAGAGTTGGTGCAGTATCTACACCCATAAGGAGACGACAGCCTGGATCGGATATGTCCTCCATCCGAGGGAAGCAAGATAAAACATTGAAACAGCTGTTCATGCGCCTGCAAGGTGGTAGCACAATGGAACCTCCAAGTACAGCAGAAGCAACTAACTCACAGGTGGAGAGCACGAAGGAGGCATCGATGAGATAGGGGAATGGGTGGCCTCGCTGGAGGAGAAAGGAGACAAAAGAGAAACGGAAGTGGCGGCCTTACAGCAAGAGGTACTCCGCCTCCAGGATCAACACATAGATCTGCAGGCACATCTTGAAGATCTCGAGAACCATTTCCACCAACACAACATCCAGATCAAGGGGGTGAAAACTAATGCGGAGGAAAGCGATATCTTCACCTTCAAGAGGGAGTTATTCAATCACATTCTCTGTAGCCCTCCCAATGCTGATCTCCGGCTAGACAGAGAGCACAGGGTGAGTCTGCCTCATCCCAACAAAGCTCTGCCGGTGGACATATTAGTCTGTGTACAGGATTTTCAAACAAAGGAAGAGATCCTTCGTAAAGCTGGGTCCATGCACCCTATCAACTTCAAGGACCAGGCATCTGTACTGTACCAAGATCTCGCCATGCTTACCTTAAAAATGCAAGGAGACTGCCGACAAATCACTATGCATCTGCGCCAACTGGACATTCCGTACTCCTGGGGTCATCCGTTCCGGTTCATCTTCCGATTGGATGGCAAACTTCACCAGCTAAGATCACTTTGCAAGGCAAGTCATTTGTTGGGCGTGGAACTCCCATAGGAGGATGAAAAAAGGAAGAGCTCTCCATCTGGCACTGGCGATGAAACCCCACGATGGTGCCGTCAAGGCCGCAGACGACATCCGAAAAGAACAGAACAAGCAGTGGTTTCGAAAGGACAACAAGCAGCACTTGAGTCCATTCCGGTGGCCCTGGCAAAGACACAGGCTTCGTGAGCATGCAGTTGGATATTAATCCTTTTTCCATTTTGCTGGGGCGGGCGGCGGGCGGGGTTGAGACCCAGCACTTGGCCACACATGACTGATGGACTATTTTTGGACTTCTCATTATTTACTTGCATTCATCTTTTATTTGTTCAGAGGGTGTTTTTGTTCACGGGGGTCCTCGATTCACTGTATCATTGCACAAAATGGCCTCACAACAAGATTCAGGGGCTCCCTAGGGACCACGGGCACGATCAAGCAGGACGGCTTTGCCTTAGATTTTTAGCTATAAGTCCTCCCACTTAGCCCTTAGATGTCCCCCACCAACCTTAAGATTCTCACATTGAATGTGAGAGGTCTCAACAACCTCATAAAGCATAGGGCGATTCTATCATATTCAGAAAGCACCAAAGCTGACATTTGCCTCTTACAAGAGACACACCTCCTTTCACGTGACTGCCACCGGCTTAAGTCTCGAATGTTTCCTACGCAGCTGTTCTCGTCTGGCCCCACTAAGGCTGCAGGGGTAGCTATATTGGTATCCTGGTCCTTCCAAGGTAGGGTGGTGCAGAAAGTGGCAGAAATTAGAGGGAGGCTGTTATCCTATCAGTTTACAATTGGGGGTCAAACATTGATAATGGGGTCAGTGTATGCACTAAACGAGGGTCAGGAGAGATTTTTACATGAAGCCCTGACTGAGGCAACAGCGATGACTGAAATGCCCACAAAACCTATGCTAGGCTTGTTTATTTATTGGGCTCTAGGGTGCTCAGTGACCTCACCTTGGAAGTTGAAATTCTGGTGGCGTCTCCATCAGACCATGCCCCAGTAGTGGTCACATTGGTACTTCCACCCGTACTTCATCCTGCGCGGCAATGGCATCTCTGAGACATGTTCCTACAGCGCCCAGCCATATTTGCACAGATTCAGTGCTCCATCGATGCCTACCTCCTACATAATGATAATCCTGACCCACACATGTCAACATGGTGGGAGGCAGAACTAATCGCGATCTTGGCAGCAGACAATGTTGACCGTAGAAAGAAAAGAGATGACTTAACTCACAGGACAAAGGAGCAGGAGCAAATGCACCAGAGGACTGGGGCACCTAGATTCTGGGGCAACGAAACACAGTCAGAGCACAACTAGCAGCCATTGATCAAGACTTAACGGAGTATGCAGCCTTGCGGCTGAGCCACTCGTTCTATGTCAGAGGGGACAGATGTGGGAGCCTTCTGGCACACAAGCTGCGCGAGAATAGAAAATGCAGGGGGTTCAAGAGGTGTGTGACTCTACAGGGAACCTGGTGTCAGATGAAGCAGTAATAGCTGAGAGCTTCCGGGAATCCTATGCCCAGTTATACTCGGGACAGACGCTGGACAACACAGACAGGGGCACTTACTTAGCAGAGGCGCATCTCCCCACACTAGACTCAGAACAAGCAGGACACCTAGAGAAAGACATATATGTAGTGAAGGTCATAGCACCAATCTCGCGACTAAAACTGGCCAAATCCCCGGATGACTACATGGCGGCCTTTTATAAAATGTTTTGTTCAACATTAGCACCTCTGCTGTCTGGGCTCTTTAACACTTTTGCAACTCCAGGGGAAATTCCAACTTCAATGCTGAAGGCTGCGATTGTGGTAATTTCTAAGCCTGGGAAAGACAAGGTTAACTGTGGTTCCCACCGCCCTATATCACTCCTTAATATAGACCTGAAACTATACACAAGGATCCTGGCATACAGGCTAGCTACTTATATGACAGGCATGATTGAATTTGATCAGGTCGGTTTTATTTCCCAGTGGCAGACCAGTGACAACACTAAGCGGGTCCTGCATATTATCGAGGCTTCAAGGACACAGGGAGAGTACATGCTCCTCACTATTGATGTAGAGAAGGCCGTTGATAGGGTCCATTGGCCATATCTTGAACAGGTGTTGTCACGCGTCGGCCTTGGCGAGAAAATGTGGACACGAATCTTAAATTGCTACAGCTTTCCCACAGCAACAGTTAGAATTAACGGGCATACTTCCACTCCTTTACCCATAGGCTGAGGCACAAGACAAGGGTGTCCTCTTTTGCCCCTGCTCTTTGCGTTCTATATGGAACCTTTGGCTCACGGAGTTAGATTGAACCCATATATCACTGGGGTCCTGTTCAGAGGAGATGTTCATACTGTTAGCCTATAAGCGGGTCCTGCTATAATATGCAGGACCCGCTTAGTGTTGTCACTGGTCTGTCAGAGAGAGCTTGGCGTGCCAACTATTTAGATTCACTAAAGGAGGCCTATAGGTCCTGTATTAAGGCCTATCACAAAGAAATTTATGCAGCCAAAAAAACGTACTTCACCCAAAGGATTGAAGAAGCTGCGAACACTAGCAAGGAAATCTTTGCTATTGTTAAAGAATTCACCTCCCCCGCTGCCAGCTCCCTCAAATGTTCCTTTTCGGAGACGTGGGTTTCTCAATTAGCCAGCTTCTTCTCCGATAAAATCAGGAGTATTCAGGCTACTTTTACCTCTCTCAACCTGGGAGGACTGTCCTGGCCCAATACCTCGTCTGGGGTGCCTAAGCGGGGTCAACCTAGCCTGACGAGTTTCCCTCCTCTCCAACCTCATGACTCTCTGGAAATACTCTTAAAAATAAGATCGGGCTCTCCGTCGGACCCCTGCCCTGCTAAGCTGTTGGCTAAAGTGGCCCATGTGCTAAACCCGATGGTGAACCCCATCATAAATCGTTCCTTAGAAACAGGGACAGTTCCGTCCATCTGGAAGCAAGCGATGGTCGTTCCACTGCTGAAGAAGCCGTCCTTGGACCACACTACTCATGCCAACTATCGACCTATCTCCTTGCTCCCAGCCCTGGTAAAAGTTGCGGAAAAGCACGTGCAGTCTGTCCTCTCGCTCTTCGTTGAGTCCCATGGTATTCTGCACCACACTCAGTCCGGTTTCCGTACCAACATGAGCACGGAGACGGCCCTGTTGGAGGTGACTGAGGCCATTAAGGAAGTTCTGGACTCTGGGGGGAAGGCAATGCTGATTTTGCTTGATCTCTCGGCGGCATTCGACACCGTCCCTCACGGCCGCCTTCTAGCGAGCCTTGAGGAGATCGGTATTGGTGGAACGGTACTCAACTGGTTCTCGTCTTTTCTGGCCAACCGCCAACAAACAGTCTGGGCGTCCCCATACTCCGCGGTAGTGCCACCCATGGAGGTGGGTGTCCCTCAGGGATCAATCCTGAGTCCAACTCTTTTTAATATCTATATCTCCCCTCTGGCGGCACTTGCGGAGTCTTTCGGTGCCCAGATTGTCTCATATGCTGACGATACTCAGCTCCTTTTTTCATGCAAGAAAGATATGGACTTCGATGGTGCTCTCATCAAAGGCTGCCTGGAGGCAGTTTTTAATTGGCTTCAAGTGAATCAACTCAAATGCAACTCGGACAAATCCGAGGTTCTCTTTTTTGGCTGTCCCCCTGATACGTGTTGGAAATCCTGGTGGCCGCTGGACATGTCCCCCCCCTCTAATGCAACACTGGTGGCAAAAATCTTGGGGTTAAGCTGGACACCTCTCTCTCTCTGAAACCTCAAATTATGAGTCTGGTCGGCCAGTGTTTTGGGGTTTTGAAATCACTTAGAAAATTTCTTCCCCTTCTCCCCATTGCCCACAGGAAAACGACAGTGCAGGCCCTAATAGGATCCAGGCTTGATTATGCCAATGTCCTTTATTTGGGCCTCCCGAAGTCTCTCCTCTCGCGCCTGCAGATTGTGCAAAATTCGGCCGCTCGAGCGATCTTTGGTCTTGGTCATCGTGCACATGCGTCTGGCCTGCTGCAAACCCTTCATTGGCTTCCTATCCAGAGGCGCATTGAGTTTAAAACGCTCACCCTTGCTTTTAAAACCCTTCATGGCATGGGCCCTAGCTATCTCAGAAAGAGGTTTATCCTCTATAGACCAGCCAGAGCTTTGCGCTCAGCGTCTCTATCTCTCACCACGGTCCCAGCAATCAGGCGCGCCCGTATTGGTGGACGCTCCTTCAAGTACCTGGCGCCCCGGGCTTGGAATGCCCTCCCACTCTCTTTAAGGAAGAGTGAGGGCTTGCTGTCCTTCAGAAAAGAGCTCAAAACTTGGCTTTTTAGCCAATAAGCCCCCTTCCCCCTGTTTAGAGTTCTGTGGCTTCGGGTCTGATAGCGCCGGGACACTCTGCCTGAGTAGCTGAGCGCTTAACAAAACCCCGATTAACATAACATAACATAACGATATACTGGTGACGCTGGCAGATCCAGCCACTGCACTGGGAGCCTTTATTGCAGAGTTGGAGTCCTTTGCAAAGGCCTCGGGAATTAAGGTTAACGTTGAGAAGTCAGTGGTGCTCAATCTTTCCTTGTCACCCCAAGTTCTGACCGGCTTACAGAGCCAGCACCCCATACAGTGGGTGAGTGGCGCGGTCCCATATGTGGGAATTCTGTTGGCGCCCACATTACAAACTATAGCTTTGATTTACTACTGCAAGCTACGCACTCAGGTCCGCTCAGACTTGCAGTGGTGGAAACACTATCCTATTTCCCTGCTAGGGAGAATAGGCACATTTAAAATGACGGTCCTGCCTAAGATTGTATATGTATTTCAAACACTTTTTCTGCAACACCCCACTGGTCTGCTACAGCGGATACAGACGGAGATCTCACAATTCATTTGGCAGCATTGCAAACCAGGTATGAAGAAAACTATCAGTTTCCTGCCTCCGGACGAGGAGGTTTGGTGATCCCCGACCTCCAGCTTTACTACTATGCAGCACAACTACGTCACCTAGTGGAGTGGAACCGCCTTGAGTCTGAGAAACATTGGTTATTTCAGGATCGGGCAGTGGCGGGCACGTCTTTGCAGGCCTCCCAATTTATATGCATCCCATATTACGCACACAGCACTAGCAACATGGAACCAAACAAACACCAAACATAATTTGACCACCTTCCCCTCCCCTATCACCCCGCTCTTTGATAACCCAGAATGCAGCCCAGGAATGGGCGAGACAGCCTTTTTGCATTGGCACTCCTCAGAGTGCTGAGCCCTAGGACATCTCTTTGACATAGAAGGGGTACTTTCTTTCCCGCAGGTCAAATCTGATTTCGGGATCCCGGAATCCCGGAGTCAGAAAGATGAGCTTATTTACAACTACGATACTGGGCACTACAGCCACACTATAGGCCAGGAGCACAGAGACATCTTACACCGCACGAGAAATGGCTTATAACTAGGACCTCGGACAAGGAGGCTAATCTCGGACCTCTATAAGATGCTACTTTTATGACATACACACTCATACAATACAAGCCGTGCACGCTGGGAGAGAGATCTAAGTAGGGAACTGAGCAGAAAGGAGTGGGAGGGTGTGTACCACAGGGCACGACACACAGAGAGTAATACGGGTTTGACTGAAACATTGACGAAATTTGTTACCTATTGGTATTACACTCCAGAGCGAATACATGGTGTAGACCCCAAACAAAGTGCAGACTGCTGGGGAGGGTGTGGGAAACAGAGAACATTGGTGCATATCTTGTGGGAGTGCGAGCACTTACAACAGTACTGGTCAAAGGTACTGGACAAGATCGATTAACATCTAGATACCCAACGGCCGAGATTACCGGCCTAGGGGTACCAAATCCTTTAACGTATCCCCTTAAATCCAGGAGAGGTCTCCAAATTGTAATAGCCTTGGGATCAGCGGTTCAAAATATTTTGATCCATTGGAGAACTCCCCGGACCACCACTCACACGGGTTGGCTCCAATGTTTATGACACGTACTGGGGATGGAAAAAAATACCCTAACATTGTCAGGGAAAGGTATGGCGTTTGGGATCTCTGGCAGCCATTCCTGACACTGCTTAAGCCAGAGTTTTGTGAACTCATGTGCCCTAAATAGCTACGCTTATTACACTTACCAGAAACTAATAACACAGTGGCCCTGGGCAGGGACCAACAAATAGCGACACAAGACTGAGAAGCAGAACTACAGACATTACAGTGAATGAGGATAGGGAGGGGTTTGTATGTTTTTCCTTCCTTTTTTGTTTGTTCTCATTCATATGCTTACTGCACTGGGCTATTTTTTGCCATTGACAATGCATATATCTCCTTGTGGCATTGTTTGCCAGTTTATAAATCCTAATAAAAAAGATTTAAACCCAAAAGTAAGTAAATTAATATGCCAATTCAGTGTGAGCAAATGTTACCATGTCTAGGGGAGTGAGCACAAGCACTTTAGCACTGGTTAGTAGTGATAATGAGCACAGAGTCCCAAGGCCAACAAAAACGAATTTCAGCAAAAAATGGAAGGAAAAAGGCAAAACGTTTGTGTTGGTGGGAGGACCACCCTAAGGCTGTGAGGTCTAATGCTATCCTCACATTGAAATTTCTGTATCTGTTATGAATAGGACTGGTTATAACATCCCATTGGAAGGTATAAACTTGTACTACAGCTATCAATAAGAAAAAGCAAAGTTCCTCTTACTGTTGATTCAAATTCCACAATAGAATATATTATTTATTTATTTATTTGTGCTACATTAAACCATCAAATCTCAACATAAAAAAATATTAAGAAATATTTACAGTTCCTTTTTACACAGAGGTTTTTGAATTTGGTATATGGCACAGTAGGTGTTAGATTTGGAGGTCTCTAGTTGGCAGAGGTAGGTACCTTTGACAAATAGGGACCCTGTGCGTCTAGTCAGGGTAAGGGGGTACACTCCTAAAATAACCCCTGCTCACCCCCTTGGTAGCTTGGCATGAGCAGACAGGATTATCTCAGAGGCAGTGTGTAAAGCATTTGTGAACACATACAGTAACCAAGTGAAAACACTAAAGATGGACACCACACAAGTTTTATATAAAAAATAAGTATTCTTTATATAGATTTAACACAAGACCATAAATGACAAAAATCCACAATACTGTACTTAAAATGGTAGAATTAACTTAATTCTCTTTAGATGTTAAAATGCGAGACTTTGAGTCAATGTGCCTTTGGATGTGTAACGCTATACAACAAAAGTGTTGCCGGGAAGGAGATGCGTTGGTTCCTTACACGCAGGAATGGTGATGCGTCGGTTTCATACTGTGCTTCCGTGGCGATGTAGCCCACAACGCCATGATGCGATGAAGATCCGGTGCAATGAAACAAAGATGGCTTTGTCTTCTTGTTGCGACATGATGCGTGCAGGCCCGACGGCCGTGTGGAGACTCAACGATTCTTCTGAGCCGCGACAGGCCCTGCGACACGCTTCTCCGATGATGCGAGACGTCTCGACTCGATGCAACAGCTGCAGCGGCAACACCCTTGTTCAGTGATGCGACGACAGCTGCTGCGACGGCGGCACGATTCTCCGGTGATGCGAGATGCTTCGGCTCGATGTGACAGCTGCAGCAGCGACACCCTTGGTCAGTGATGCGACAGCAGCGGATGCAGCGGCGACACGTTTCTTCTTCGTGAGCCGTGCTTCCAGCTCCTTGCGACACGCAGTCGCTCAGAAGGCCCCAATACAGCTGCAGGCACTTCCAAAGAACTCTTGGGGAGCTGGTGGTTGAAGTCTGTTGTCCCTGAGACTTCAGCAGGAGGCAAGCTCTTTTCTCAAGCCCTTGGGGATCCTTCACAAGTTGAATAAAGTACATACAAAGTTTCCTTTCTCCTTTCTTTGGCAGTCAGGCAACCACTGCAGGCCAATCCCCCAAGCAGCACTTCAGCTTAGGGATAGTCTCTCCCCAGTCTCTCTGGTTCCTCTCCTCAGCAAAGGTTTCTTCTTGTTTGCCGAAGTGATCTAAAGTTCTTGGGTTTGGGTCCCAATATTTATATTTCTCTTTGTTCTCTGAAGGCAGAGTGGCCTTTGCCTAGTCCAACACAGTTCTGGTCAGTCCTGGAGCACTTTGTTGACAAGACTCCTTCTTTCCTTTCAGAGTGCAGGGCAGAGACATCAGACGCAAAACAGGAGGTGGAGCCAGCATTGTGGAGGGAAGGCACAGTCCTATTCAGGTCCCAGGTGCATCTCCTCCCACTCATCTAGATGCAGATTTCTCTATTCAGCCTTGTGCTGACTAGGGGTGGGCGGAATTTGCGAAATCCACTTTCGCAAATTATCGCGAAAATGTTTAAAATTATCGCAAACAAGCGGAAATATCGCGAAGATGCGGAAGTTTTTTTCCCGCATGTTCGCGAGATTTTCTGCATGGTTGCGGGTCGCTAACTTACCCATCTGGTTGCTCGAGGGCGCGGCCATCTTGTTTTGAGTTGTCTCACGGTGCATGATCGCGAGAAGAAAGACGTGATCGCGCGACGCATGTCGTCACTGCGGGCGCAAACTGTCGCGAGACAGCGCAAATGGCTAAAAACAATACAACATCTCATGGAGAACGCGACCGGATCAAGAAAACTTGTCGGCGAACACAGGGATTCAGGTAAGGCGATCGCGCGCGCGCGAGAATGTATTATTTTACAGCGCGAGCAAGAAACAAATTATCGCCAAGCTGCGGAAAGTGGAAATTTTGACATTTTCGCGCTCTCCGCGGAACGTGAAAATGTCAAATTATCGCAATTTCCGCGAACGGAACGAAATTTCAGCCCAGGCCTACTGCTGACTCACCCTGTCTCCTGGAATCCCACAGCCCCTGTCACTCAAACTCCAGACAAGGAATACACAACCTAGCAGAGGCAGGTTTAGATGGTTAGACAAGAAAATACCTACTTTCTAAAAGTGGTATTTTCAAACACAGAAAGTTAAAACCAACTTCACTAAAATATGTATTTTATAATTCTGAGTTCAGGCATACTAAACTCGAATTTCTAACATGTTCCCTGAGTCAGTTAGGATTATAAGATGTAATAATCAAACTGCCTATTCTGGTCTATGGGGAACAGGTAGCCTTGCAATAGTGAAAAATGAAAATGGCTGTAATTCACTGTTAGGACATGCCACACACACCAGGGCTTGTCCTGCCTTATACCTACAATGCACCCTGCCCTTGGGCCTACCATAGGGGAGTCTGATATGAAGGTTTAGGGACTGGCAAGTGAGTGCACTTGCCCAGTCAGCATGGCAGTACCAGACTGCACTCAGGCTCTGCAATGGCAGGCCTTAGACACACTTTTACAGGCTGCTTCTGCGGGTGGCACAACCTTGCTGCAAGCCCACCAGCAGCATTTGGATTACCAGCCCTGGGCACTCCTGGGGCACTGTACTAGGGTCTGACAGGTAAACCAAATTAGCCAATCGTGGAATCACTAATCCACACATCAATTTACAATAGGGAGCACTTGCACTGTGGCACTGGACAGCAGTGGCACAGTGCCCAAAGCATCTAACACCAGCAAAAACACATTAGGCAACAGCAAAAAAATGGAAGGGAGACCCACGCCAAGGTGCCAGGTCTAACAGTAGGTGATTTAGATTATTTCTCTATTGATCAATCTTAGTAAGTAATTTCTTGATACCTTTTCTGGTATTATCTGGGGACTCTTCTTTGCAGCAAATAATATCCCTCTTTGCTTTTTATATACTAGAGGTTTTTTTTTATTTTCTTGCTGATAATAAGTGAATGAGTTTCATTATGATCAGTTACTATGAACTATATAGGTGTCTTTATATTTCACATGCAGTCTTTTATAACTATTCTGCTCAACCAAACCAAACAGAACTCTGCTGGTGCACCATTTTTAGGGTGTTAGGGATTGATTCAATTATGTGCAATCAGTAAATGAAATACATAAATATAACATTCGCTGATTGTGGAATTTATATTTGACTGTAAACAGCTATATATTAAATTATGGATTATTAAAATACAAAGGGAAGTCACAATGGATACAAACCATCCTGATATACATAAAGATTAGCTTGTAAAATTAATAGATTATGAAAAATATGTATAATCTATTAAGAAACTAAGTGAATCTACTTTTTGCTTTCTGTATTGAAGTAATGTGGTTTAACTGTAATATTGGTTAACTCCAGTTATTATTATCACAAAACATGTCATTCGGTAGCTGAAAGTGATTATTGTTGCTAAACACTTGTTGGCTATTACAAAAATAATACACATGAACTCTTTAGGAAATCATCATTGAATATTGACAACAACAACAGAAGATTTGAGAAGAAGTCATATGAATGAAAAATCTTGTTAAAAAAGAGATAAAATACAAATAAAATTGGGCAAACAAATGTGGTGTCCTTGGGAATATTTTTGTGATAGATTTCAATTTACTTGATCCAAATGTTTACTGATTATGTTGGCACTGGGCTTATTTTTAATTCCCTTTATTTAGATGTTTTGACTTTACAACTGGTAGGACCCAAGGGGGCAGATTTTTTTAAGCATATACAGGTATCATTAGCTGAAGTCATAGTACAAATAATGAGGTCATATGCATGCAGACCCAAGCTTATTTTCCATGTAGTGTAGCCAATGATACAGGGGTGTATTAATGTCAGCCCTTAGTGATTAAGGCAAAGTCTCTCATAAGATTAAATAACAAAGGGCCAGGGTGTAGCCATTTTGATCCTTTCATGCATTTTGCTGCCTAGACAGTGCCTTCATGCCCATTCCAGCCCCACAACGTCCTGAACCAACCCATTTAAATCCCAGGAGACTTGGTTGAACATGCTCTCAGTGTCGATTTGGTTGCAAGAGAAGGGTAGATACAGTCAGAATGTGAATACCATTTACTTGCAATGTTTTCTACTTACGTAGGCTAATACTGTATGTTATCACTTAATCTCTGTTCTTACTTATCTGTAGCTGCTTTCACCATGTAAAATTAAGTTGACAGGCATGTCACCTATGTCATGCACAGTGACTGTCTCAGACATTGGTTAATTGTAACTGCTTTGCAATCAATTCTGCAATTCATAGACTAATACAATCATAAAGTGTAAACTATCGCCTTGCGCCCCCACTGTTTGACTTAATGGTGGCACTGGTCACAGCACTTTGCATCTGTACACCTCTGCCATCTGAATTGGTTTGACATTTTCCTGTGCGCAGTGGTGTGGGAACCATTTTCAGAGTGGGGATGTTGCAATTAATGTCATGTGATAGAAGTCATGGGGATTGTAAAAAATCCAAGCTTCACACAGAAAACAAATGTAGCAAATGTGCCACACCCATTCAGCAAGGGTTGTAAGGGTGTTTGTGGTAATGTTATTAAATAATGCCACTTCCATCATGGAGATGTTCCAGTAAGTTTATTTGCTCAGGAGACCAAAACCACCCAGCTTCCTCACAGACAGGCACAGTTCAAACCGCCCATCCATGCAACCAAAGCCTGGAACCCCTGTATGTCACATTTAGAATGTTCCCATGTCAGATCAATTTTGGCCTGGCTAAGATTGGCTAAGAACAGTTTAACACATCTCCGTTCTTCACAACATGTAAGATACTACCATTTAAAAGTAACACATTACATAAGCTATAAGAAGAATTTAAACTATCAACACTGCCTAACCAAGTGTTACCAATCTAAGACAAAACATGACACAACACACCGTGCAGAGACAATAGAATCAAACACAGATAACATACATAGTGATGGAAGACAAAAAACATACAGGAACATAAACTGAAAGTAATTCTAGCATAACTTGGTACAAAAAAAGCAATTAAAACTTCAAAGATAACACAATTGTGTGATTCTGATTTCTTTTCATGAGAAACAGAAAGCAAATAAAACTTGCAAGATCACACAACAATGTCATACTACTAATTTCTTCACATGAAATCCAACAATATGTCCTGACTTGAAACAATGTTCTACTCACATATATAATCCCCCAAATACACAGGAGTTGTGTTTGCTCCTATTTCTCTTTCTGAATCTCTCAGATTCTTTGAATCACATACTCTGTCTGCTCTCTGTGGGACTTGATCTTTTGTATTTTTTTGTGACCCATGGAACCCTTCTAAGGTTCCATTTTTGTCCATTGACCAATTTGACCAAATTCCCACCATTGGAGTTTACTTTAAATGGGCCTCTGAGCGTAGAAAAACCTTTGCTAACTTTTCCTGGTTTGACATTTACCCAATCTCCCACCTGGATAAATCTTCTTTGTTCCATGTTTTTCAAGCACGTTTGTTTCCTAACAAAACACCTTCACACACCCATGATAGTACCAACTTTCTGCCTGGTTGTTTTCCATGTATCATTTCAAACAAACTCCTGTATGTAAAGTGTTACAAAATGCCCATTGCATCTCCTCAACAGCCTTCTGCATCTGTATACCAGCACTATATGCCAATTGTATTGTACATTGCACCATTGTGTTAACTCTTTTACACAAGCATTTTTCTTGGGGATTATAAAGAGAAGTGCAAGCATGTTTTACTCCAAGTTTTCAGAGAAACTGGTCCATCTCTTGCAAAGGTAACTGTGTTCCATTATCAGTAAGTACGGCAGCTGAAACACCTTCCCATCTGAACACTTCACTTAAAACATTAATGGTTGCATCTGTGGTGATAGACTTCATAAAAACTACCTCAACCCATTTTTGACTTCGCACCCACCAACACAGAAGCATATTTTTCATGATCCTGAAAACAATTAAATGGACCACTGAAATCTAAATGAATGTGTTCCCGTATACGGTTAGCTTCTGCTGCATGTTGCACTCCTTCTATTTTTCTAAGGCCTTTTCTCAGAATCTCTGCAACTTTCACATTTCCTCACCCATGCCTTAAATTGTTTATCCATGATTTGCCACCAAAGCTTACCCTTTACCCTCTTGATAGTCAATGTCTGGCCTAAATGTCCATCATAGGCTAATCCGATTAATCTATCCTTAAGTGTTACCAGTGGCAGAAATTGTTCAGTCCTCATCACTAGCCATTCCTCTTGAACCAAATATTTCATCCTTAATTTCACACAACAGTCCTAACCCTTCCGGTATGGTACTCTCCCTTCTCACCACTCCTGATATCAATTTCAACACACGCTGAAGAGCTTTATTGTGCTGCATACCAGCGATCCACTCTTCCTTTGATATTGAACTTCCTAGACCTTCAGTGACATCATCCAAACTGGCTACAACATCCTCAAGCTGCATATCAGTATATTCAGTAATTTTATCAGGTAGTCCTGAGAGGCAGTCTGCTACATTATTCCTCCATTCGGGTACATACTCCACACTACACTTGTAGTCTTGCAAACTAACTGCCAGGAATGTGTGTCACCCTGAACAGTTCTTCGTGCTATCTGATACTAATATTCTAAGAAGTGGTTTAGGATCTGCTTGTAATGTAAAAATGCAACCTCATAGAAACACTCGGAAAGACCTAGTCGACCAAGCAACTGCCCAAGCCTCATGCACTATGACCGAGCAATTCCTCAAAGAATGTAAGGCACATTCCACAGTTCTTTCTGCCGTACCATGCATTTGTGCCAGGACAGCAACACTACCCACTGCATTAGGATTGACAATAAGTAGTCCTTAAACCAGATTGAAATGGTACCAAAACTCCTGCTTGAGCTATGTTTACCTTAATCATCATCAAAGCCTTCTGCTGCAGTTCGCCCCACACAAACTTCTTGCCTTTCCTCAACAATTCCTTCAGTGGATCTGTTTTGTGTGCAAAATAATTTACACATTTGGAGTAATACTCCACTAAGTCCATAAATGACCTTCATTTCTCTCTATCATTGGGCAATTCCACATTTTTTATTGCACTCATCGAACTGTTTTTTATTTATTTTACTCCTTCCCTGGTGATTAGGGTAATCTAAGTATTCCATCTTTTGCATTCCAAACACATATTTTTCTGTCCACTGGGTTAACCTCGCCTCACCCAACCATGACAACACTTCTCCGAAAATGGTACTGTGTTCCTCTTCATCTTCCACAAAGAACAAAATGTCATCTTGGAAAAAGACACATTTAGTGAGGCCTGTTAACATTTGAGTTATAAAGCAACTGAAAGACACTTGTGGCTGAGCATAAGACAAAAGGAAGTCTATTCAATTGGAATGTCCTTTTAGATGTTATGAAAGATGCTAAATGTTTAGACTGTGGCTTAAGCTTCACCTGATAGTATGCACTTCTTAAATCCGGTTTTGAGAAGTATTTCCCCCCGACAACTTCAACTTAATCTCATTTATGTTAGACATTGGAAAATGATCCATGATTTTGTTCTTGTTTAAGCTGCGTTAATCCACACAAAAACGAAGTGACCCATCTGATTCCTTGGTGATGACCACCAGTGACAGCCACTTTGTGGCCTCCACCACCTCTATGACCTTACCATCAAGTAGCTCTTGAATTATTTCCTTCACCTGAATTCTTTTCACAACAAGTTTGACAGGGACAGCATTTTCTCTTACTTAGATCTCATCCATGTATGCTTTTCCCTCTTGTCTGTCTTCCTGCAAATTTAATAGTGGCTGACATAAAACCTACCACTCCAATGTCTGCTTCTAGGTAGCCTTTCAATACCACAGCCAATTAAATCAACTTTTGCACATGCCATGTTGCAATATTGATCCTCTTTGGAATTATGGTGTATAAGGAGTCAGTATCCACCATTAACGCCACTACCTTTCCATTGACTTCAAAATCTGCCTTTAGACAATTTCTCTTCTTTTCCTTTTGGCTCGCAGAATCATCCTACTTGATTACTAAGACTTTGTGTTCAGAATCCTCTTCAACCACAATTGCTATTTTATTTAATACTTACTTAGCACATATGTGTGAAATGTCCCTTCTTGCTACACTTGTGACAGTATTTTCATTGTGTACTGCAATTTTTTTAATCTGCTAGAGGAAAGGTACTGCCATATCTGTGACAAACCATCGATGTATTCTCCCCTGCAATACTAGCAAACATGGCTCTCATTGCACTTTTATTTTTGTTCACAGAACCAGGTGCATTATGAGTTTTGCTTTTTTACCACATTGACCAAGTCCTCCTCATGAGGCATTACAGCAATGTCTGAGTTCTTCTCTTATGTAAGATTCTTCATCCCCCTCATACATTTCTCAGACTACTCTACCGCTTTGGCAACGGTCATGTCTTTTCTTTTAAAGTGAGATTGCTTGCAGCCCACAGCCTTTTCTGATCTTTCTTACTATTGCTTTGGACATTCAATTGGTTTGTTATAATCTTGTCAGTCAATTGCCCACACTGACAATACCCAGACAATTCATGCAGGCAATTCTGGACACAAAGTCATCAATAGTTTCTGCCACCCTTTGCAGATGGGTGTAAAAGTTGTGATGCCGCATTGCCACAATCTCCTGTTTGATAAACCTTGTTCTTAATGTCAAAACAACATCCTTATACACATTTTCCACCTCTTCCCCTGTCGCTGGGAAGTACTTACAGATGTGTTTTCCCTCTTTTCCTAATGCTCCCAACAATATTGCTTTCTTTCTTAGTGCTGAAAACCAAGTGCCTACAAGTGTCACTAAATAAATGTCAAAACAATCAACTGATGATTACAAATGGTGGTGGTACAAATATAGCATTGCTGACACTCATTTAAAAAGCATGTGCCACAAGATAATTGTGTTGTAAAAGTACTAATTGCTCTCCGTGTGCTTTAATTTGTAAGCAAAAATGCTAAACACGCTCTTTGTGTTGTGCTTGCTGTGTGAGAAATTCCAAAATGCAGTTCACCTTGTAAAGTGTTTTGATACTGTACTTTCCCTGTTTTTTCCTAATCTGCAAACAGGTGGCCGCATCACTCAATTACACTATTTATTTACTGGCTTGTCATTCATGCAACAAGCACTGAGAGACGAGTCTCCAGCTTCCAAGTTCCAGCATTATCGACTACTCAATCTGAGAGGAACAGCTTCAGCACTCCTCGCCAACTAAAGTAGTGGAAGCTACACATTGTGATGACTGCTTACAAATCGCCATCAAGGCAGCCTCCACCGGGGACTGGCGGCCCCTCCAAAACCTACTACCCTTCTGCACAGTGGCAGCCCAATTGATTCTCAGAGCATTTTACCACGTCCACCAGGAGCTGTTGGTTACTAGCGAAGGGTGTCTGTTGAGAGGTCCCCAGGTGGTATTGTCCAAAAGCCTAGCACAGAAAGCAACACTCCTTGCACACAGAGCACACCGAGGAATTGTGAATTCTAAGAACAGGCTCAGAAGCAAGGTCAGGTTGCCAGGTCTGGACCAGAAAGTGGAAACAGTAGTGCAAAACTGTCCGGTCTGCCATGCCACAAGCCCACTTGCACCAGTCATCATCGAAGTCATCATCGAAGCAGGTCCTAGTACCCCATGGCATAGGGTAAGCGCAGATTTTGGCAGTCTTCCCAGTGGAACATACATGCTAGTCGTGGTAGATGACATTTTCTGAGGTAGAAATTGTGGGGGCAACCTCAGCCTCAGGAGTCTTACAGAATCTGGAAAAGCTCATGGCCTATTCGGAGAACTCTGCATGTACAATGGGCCCCCTTTCAATGGCTCTGAGTTAGCCAACTACTTGAGCTCTCGTAACATCAAGCACCACCGTATAACCCCTCGGTGGCCCCAAGCTAACGGAGAGGTGGAGCATCTGATGAGAACCCTCACCAAAGTGGTCCCGATTGCAGTGGCTGGAGGTATACTAATTCCTACAGGAGTACAGACTCACACCCCACTCCCTGACAGGTTTCTTTCCACGCAAGATATGTTTTGGAAGTTCCATGGTGGATCACCCTGCAGGGGAGGAGGTGCCTAACCCCCTGAATCAGTCAGACTCATGGAGAGCCTGCAACAATGAATTCAATTCCCCAAAATTATGGGCTAATGAAAGTCCCATCAAGGTGGGTGACCATGTTTTAGTGAGAGTCTGCCACCCAAGAGGAAAGTTCAAACTACCCTTCGAATTTGATACATGGATTGTCACAGACATCACAGGCATGAAAGTGATGGGCAAGAAAGGCAATGAGTGTGTCACACAAAATGTGTCCCAGTTCAAGAGAGTCCCTCGAAGGCCCACAGCTGTACCCCAGTTTGCTGACGTGCAGGAAGATGACAGGGTGGATAACCAACCTGACAGCGAAGATGACAGTCAGGACCAGGAACCGGACACACACTCTGATGAACTGTTTGCAACGCCATCGCCTGTATGCTTTGTGGATGCTGCAGACATTCCCCGGCGGCACCCAGCAGAAGCCTAACAATTGCCAGCACAGCGAGTCCAGAAGATCTTCGCTGAACTCCTCGGCCAGAGGTAGCCAAAGGCGCTACCTGCTGCGGCCCCACCCTGAGGATTCTCAGAAGTACATTGACTTTATGTGTGACTAACCTGGAACTGATGGCGATGCTCATTTGTGAGTAGTTGTATCCACTCCATGACAGAAAGAAAGAGGGGGGAGTGAGACGTGTGTTATGATCTGTACACTAGTTGGAATCCATTACAATTTTTCATAGTTAATGTTCAATGTCTGAGATGTTTTGTATCTCCTGGGAAAGGAAGAATGTAGTGTTGCCGGGTGTTGGGCAACACCATGTATTATGCTGTGCACCGGCAGGAGATCTGTATTCCCCTACTGGCATAAGCACAATGGAGGCAACCGACGTGTGGCCAGTAAAGAAAAGAAATAGCCCTGGGAGTCGGGCATGGTACAGTCCGATGACCACCACAGTATCCATATTGTGTGTGTCATCATTTTACCAAAACCTGAGGTCTACCCATGCGATACTACAAACCCAGTAGTGGGCAAACATTATTGGTGCATGGATCGTTAAGCAAAGTGTGAGCCACGTGCTACAATCCTGCCTACATTGCTTAATAATTGTCCGTGAAGTGAAGCATTTGTGGTTTGTGACACTTGAAAGAAAAATAAGGTTCCTCTACTCTGCTTCAGACAACTATTCTCACATTAAATGTGCGATAAGTACTATTATATTTGTACTGATGTTGGGATCCTCAGTGGTTCTAAAAAATATCTGCTCCAACCAGAATCGGTTGTAATGCCAAAACTGACTACAGTGTGATCTTATTATGAACCCACGAAAGGTTTCTCTTTCAGTTTTGTATTAATAAGAGGTGACAGACACTTTCTGTCTTTTACGTTTCTTGTCTTTAGATGAAACCAATGTTACATTTGAGCTGGTGGTTGCACGAGTGGCCCACTGGCACTAATTTTTGGGGACCGGGACTTAGTTTCCATCACAAGACTTTGACAAACAAAAAGGAAAAAAAACAGAAAAGTGGGTAAGAAGAAGGAAGAAAAAGATGAGAAAACAGTGACGAATGTAGAAAGCGGGAATGAAAAAGAAGCTGCAAAAGTAAGATAAAGGAGATAGGGAGTGTTACTGGTGAATGAAGCATGACGTGGAGTCAAGACTAGAACGAATTGGGGTATATTTTCAAGCCCCTATCGCCACCGGAACATCACCTTTTTGATGCTCTGGTTAGCGTGGCTTAATGCCACCTTGTAAATATGCCCCTTTTCACCGCAGTACTCTGCAGCAAAAGGACCTGCAATGGGTGTTGCTGTGAGCGTTCCACCGCAACACCCATTGACACTGCCCCAGATTTACAAGGAGGTGCAAATCTGTTGCAGTACCAAAAACTAACATTATGCAAGTGCATGCGTTAGAAGGGCGCACAAGGAGAAATGCTTTTATTTCTCCTTGTTTTTGCTTTGTCTATGTGTACTGCTTTAATAATTGTTTATGAGCAGGAAGATGTCCCTTCCTGCATAAAACAATCATTTAATAATGATGATTTGCTACTTCGATGTGCTCTGCAGAATGCAGCACAGACAGAAGTAACAAATAGCCATTATGGATTGTTTATGTGCACATACGGAATCAATCCCTGCAATACAGGCACTCTTGCACTATAGTGCAAGGGTGCCTGTGTTGGCGCTAGGCAGCTAATTTTAGTTCCTGCACTAGGGAAAGCACCGGGGTGCACCATATTGCAGGATATACATACGCATTCCTGTGTTTTGAAAATGCCGTGGCACGGCACTGCCAAATTTGGCGTTGCTCTGCCCACTGATATTTTTTAGTAAATATGCCCCTTGGTTTTTGGAAATCCCCACACTCAGTAGCCAACTTATTTTTTGATCCACCTGCCTCTAAATCTGGAGGACGGACGGCGAGTTTGTCAAAGGTTACTCTGTTGCTGTGACACTCAAAATCAGCCCCTAAGCCCTGAGTGAAACTATTTCTAAATATTCCTCAAACTCCACAAATCTCATGTTGTTCTATTACAGATGTGACATATCAGACAATTGGCTCTTTTACACACGGTGTTGCAGTCTGTTACATCAGCAAACTTTGACACTGTAACTGTAAGAGCGGCCTTACTTCTATTTCAAAGTTACTGCTAATTCCTTCAATTTAAATGTAAAAACAAACTATGAATAATAACTAATAATAATATTTAATCTTGTATACTTCAATTCCAACCACTACTTTTCAACATAAATAATTTATTTAAAATGTTAGTTTTAACCTGATGTTAGTGTTACTTCCCAGTAAGCTGGTCAAAATCAGAAATTACTCGTTCAAAAAGCAACCCACAAGGATGGCTCGTTCCCCTATAATCAGGATGCACGCAGGAGCAAGTGACAAATACCATAACAGTTCTTCCACAATACAAGACACGAGGTCTCGTGCACATATTGAACAGATGGAATATATTACGGCTATTACACTCCGATGCAACTCTAGCGGATATCACCACCTGGGACTTACTTTCAATTGAATTTTTGCCTAACAATAATAGTCAAAGTCCTGAAGCAACTAACACCAGATGGCTAACTCTGGATATAGCAGGCAGAATTTTAAGGGAAAGAAATACATTTTTAAATTGGGGGATAATTCTGAAGTTGGTACCAAAGCCACCTTATACAACACCTTTTCTAAGGAACGAAAGAAACAGCCCATGCCAGTCGACCTCCACAGTCCTGAAAGGAGCAAGGAGTAGATCGGCAGGGAAAATGGCAGATGCCAGCCTGACAATTGCACTGCTACCAACTCAAGGACAATCCGCCCCAACACACGCTCCAACAAATAACAATTGGGCATGCGCACAGCGGCTAATAACATCAGTGAGCACAAATTGACAACAGTCAACTGCAGGTCTCACCCCTTTATCAAAGCGTGATGGCACCACAATATGCGTCTGGAATATCAATGGCTTAGCCTCCAAAGTGGGAGATCAAGAGACCTTAAACTGTTTGAAATCTTTTGACCTAATTCTTCTCCAGGAGACCTGGGAAGACAAGTCCTTTGACCTGCAAGGTTATATCTCTTACCTATTCCCGGCAACCAAGGGCTCAGTATTTGTCTACCGCTCGGGGGCTTACTGCTTTTGGCCTCCATTACTGAAATAGGATAGATCGTTCCACTAAAAATTCACTTAACACCCCCAAGCTGCATCCAGGCCGCAAAAGCTTAACCAGTACAAACAGGACATAATAGTAATAAATGTCTATGTACATCCCAAACTTAAAATAAGAACGGCAAAAGAGCTACCCACGGAATTAAATAGAGTAATGGAGGAGCAAGCCTCTGATCTCATTATCCTAGCAGGAGACTTTAACATGCACCTTCTAGTGCTCACTCAAGATGATGACCCTATGCAAGACCTCACAGGAGCATGGGGAAGCCCTACACAGGAAAAAACACACCCCATTAAGCCAGAAAAAAGTGCAGAAAAACTGCTCCGGGAACTGGAGCATCTAAACTTGAGAGCCCTAAATGGTCGCTTCAAGGAGGACAACCCACCCGCAGCCACGTTTCACTTGGCAACAGTTTCCTCACATCTTGATTTCACTTTTGCAACTCTTACAAAGTTTAACAAAATTGCCACCTTCAAAATTGGAAACAATGAATTAAGTGACCATATGCCACAAGAGTTAAGCCTTTTCGCAACTCCAAGTCATACATTAGACAAAAGAAAAACCATCGTACTGGACGAAACTAGCGAACGCAAAAGAATAACGTGCAAATCCAACAACATCGAGGAAATATCACTTAAAGCGAAAGATTTGTACAACCAATTAGACAACAGGGCAACCGATCCCCAGGAACTCTGGGAAAAGATTGTTACATCTCTTGGAGAGGCATTTGCCAACAGGCAGAGCAACATGATGAAGAAAGTCTCAGTCAGTACAGCCAAGATGACAAAAAGCCCGAATTCAAAGAAACTCAATCACTCCATCAACCAAACCCTAAAATTAGTTTGTAAGTCTCCAAACAGCCTCAGTTTACAAAACACAGTCCGTGAACTAAAAACAACAGTAAAACAAAGAAGATGGGCAAACAAAAGAGCAAAGGATAATGAATTATGGGCGAAACTTCTTTTTGTCGCAAACCAGAAAAATAGTGCTAAATTCTGGCAGAGTGTCAATAAACTACAGCGACCCAATCACCATGGCATAGAATCCAATATTGCAGAAGCTACATGGGCTGATTATCTCCTCAAACACTTTAACAACTTTGAACAAAAATCCACCAACCCCGGCCCATTCCATCAAGAAAAAATCTGTCTCAACAACCTTACAACGGAAGCGCCAAACCAACATAGCCTACATGAAGAGGCCAGCAGAAAACCAATGTTAACGCAGAAGGAGCCGCATCTGTTACCAGTCCTAATTTGCCCACTAACTACAGCAGAAGAGCAGAACGATCTAGCAGAATTAGCAACACGTAAACAAATAGCAAGAGGCCGACGGGCAGGGGCCCCTGGCCCAAATGACATCCCTCCAATGCTGTATAAATCTGACCCCGAATTCTGGAGCAAAGTATTAGTCCCAGTCTTAAGACATGCCTTAGGGACTACCAAAATTCCAGAGTCATGGCTAGGCTCAATTATTAGCCCAATATATAAACAGGGAGACAGGTCCGATCCAAGCAACTATTGATTAATAGCCCTCATAGACACCGAGGCAAAGTACTATGCGGGGATCATCTTAAATGATCTGACCTGTTGGGCCGCCACAAACTGTATCATCCCAGCAACACAAACAGGTTTCCGCAAGGGGAAAGGTACCATCACAAACATCATGGCCCTAACCATGCTTATGGCCTCTGCGAAACTGGGAAAGTACCCCTTATATCTCTGCTTCATAGATCACTCCGCAGCTTTTGATCACATAGACCGCAATAAGCTCTGGCGTAAACTAGACAGCTGGGGGCTACCAACCAACCTCCAAGATCAACTCAGGCTTTTGCATACCAATACGTGGTTAAGAATAAATTTAGGTGCAGGGACTCACCTCTCAAGAAGAATCTCCACCAAAAAGGGTTTAAAACAAGGATGCGTACTAGCTCTGCTACTCTTTAACCTCTTTCTGGCAGATCTACCCATGGAACTGGATAACTGTACATCACATGCACCAAAGCTAGGCAACATGACACTAACGAACCTGTTATACGCTGATGACCTAGTCCTGATTAGTTGGACCCCCATTGGTCTTCAGCACCTCCTGGACATTACTCAAAAATTTTCTGAACGAAACTCTTTGACAATAAACTTTAAACAAACAAAAATCATGATAGTAAATCACCATATGAAGACAAACCCCAGCTGGATCCTGGAAGGTAACCGAATAAATCGTGTAACAAGCTACAAGTACTTGGGCATCATTTTATATCAATACAACTCCTTCAAGCCACAAATGGAATCCCAACAAAGGAAGGGAACTGCAACCTACCTAGCACTCAAACCTCTGAAGAAGCTGCTGCCTGACCTAATGTTCGATCCATTCTTAAAGGTCCTTCAAGCTAAATTACAGCCTACGATCACTTACGGGAACGAATCATTAAGAGGGATAGACGCAACAACTCTAGATAGTATAATAGCAACCTCTTACTGAGCGATCTTTCAGCTCCCCAAATACGTCTCTCCAGCCCAAATAAGGCTGGGATTTGGGCTTCAAAACCAGGGGATAAACAAAGGGGAGCCGACGTCAAATGCTGGCACAAGATCAAAACAGCCGAAGAGGAGTCTTTGAATAACAACTTCTGAGTAGAGTTGTCTTGCACTGAAATATCGTCAGCAAACAAATACCTCCATGAATCCATCAAGATCCTAGGCCGGACAGACATTTGGAATTGGCCAAAGGCTTATTCAGTCTTTAAAATTATTATTACAAAGATAACAAGACTAATATCAGCCACGGAGGACAAGAAAACATTATCAAAAAGAGCCCATGGTTGGGCTGTGCTAAACAATTTTGACATCCTTAAACCACAACCTTACCTCAAGGCAGGAACTAAGCTGGTGACAAAGGAAACATTTTTAAAATTGAGATTGGGAGTCGCCATGGGAAAAAAGAGGAGGAGACCGACCATGCCTGTTGCACAGAAAACCTTATTCACATTATTTGTATTTTCAGCAAACTAAGGGATATAAGGTGTACTCTACTAAAACCATCTTTTAACCAGCACGGAGCCAGGTCATGCAGACAGGCGCTAATGCTGTGCTTCAATCCAACTTTAGTACAGCTAAACTGCCACCACACAAAATTTCTTGATCTCACTACACTGAGACTGAAAAACGTAACATCAGTGGCCGTGAACTCTGCTCCACAAGATGGCTCATCAAGACAACTTCGAGAACACCCTTAACAGCTCTATGTCGCCAAAAACAGGCACAACCAGTAACTGGTTGCAGCTTGGGTTCATTTTTAACGCTTAGAGTACTCTTAGAAAAAGCTAGATAATGCAGAGTGAAAGCTTTGCAAAATACTTTGGCAGAGTGAGAACTTAAAAAGTCAATTCTACTAAACTCTCTTTTAGACTGAGCACCAATTGTTAAGGAAATGACTTTTTATGTTATAATGTTAATAGTTTTATGTATAATAACAAAGTGGAACATCTATTTATTATAGAGTAACTTTTATGCCAACACAACCGGTTTGATTTTAATGACTATGTATGCAATGGTTTAATTAATCAAGCATACTAAAATTTACCTTTATAAGGGACTGCTTCCATCCGATCTTCACCCATGTTTAGTATGCAAAGAGGCAGGATCTGTGGACATAGGTGAGTACATTTATTACTTTAAAAAAAATAAAAGTGATTTAAATGTTCATATGTTGAGTATGTTACACTTTTGGGCTTGTGTATCATCAGGTGCTATGCACATCACATGTGAGCTACCTGACTATGGCTTTCTGTGTACGTGGGCACTGTACGTGTGCATACATGACATGGTAATTTTGTTTTCAATTACAACAACCTCCTTGCCTAATGCATTTATGTACACAAATTAGTAACATAAGTAAATCTACACTTGGCGATCTACTCATGTCCAGATTTATTACTACACCTATATGCACCATTCTACTTTTTTGTTATTTACAATTTCAGAGTGAAGATTTACTCCAAGGCAGCGCTTAATTTGAGCAGGTGGTTTCCGGTGCTCGACACCAGCACTTAATTCACAATGCTCACATTAATGACAGTCTATCACATGGTGGTGCTGTCTGTCTAATTTTGGGAGTAGCACAACAAAAGTGTTGAATAAGTCAATAAACAGTAAAGATTCATAATACCTGCCATCCATGCCATCCCTATAGCTGTGGGTGGTCTGGAAAGGCTGCATTGCCAAACTTGTAGCAGTGTGATGTTTAGTAGGTGTGTTGAAATGTCATTGGTAGCCCTGGTGGGATCAATGGGTGATGTAGTCGGCAGTAGCCGCCCGAGAAGGGCACTGGCGCCTACTTGTTTTTACAAATTAACCACTGCTCCAAGGCATATACTTATATGTCTCTATCCTCTTCAATGATTGGGTAGAGTCTCATACAACTGAATTTAAGAGTTAGTTATGATAAGTAACTTTCAACCTGTTGGTGGAAGTCTCCCTCACCGGTGTGTAGATCTCCCTACATGAAAGTACAGGAAAATGTAATGGTTTATTTTTTTCTGATACAAATAATTAAAAATATTTTAATGTAAAACATAAATGTGAACGAGTTAAAACAACAAATTTTATCCTGGAATGAATAAAATGAAAAGTAATCGCATATTACCTCCTCAAATTAACTTTGTGTTAAATGATAAAATAATTTAAATATAGTAATTTAATTATAATTTTTAACTATTAAACAGCTATTCAATAGAAAAATGACCCACCATCACTAACATTTTTTTTTGTTTAACCTGTAGTAATTGGTTCAAAGGTATGAATTTATTTGATTTAGATAATTTGTAGATTTTTAAAAATAAGTTTAAAAGCTCAATATTTTTTTAATTAAACATATTACATTTTTAAAAATCAATAAAGAAACCTAATATTTGATCATTAAAAAGCTAAATATATAGAAACTTTTAAATGTTGAACTATTTTAATTAATTTAACCTTAATTTCTCTGGTGAGTTACTTTAATTCACTGCTTCAATTCTTTCCTATGGGAGTATGTTGCAGTATCAGTTGTTGTCCATGTGTGGTGCTTGACGACTTGAAGGTTGGACTGGATAACATTTAAGCCTGTTATGATATTATTAGGACTGTAGAAGTGCATTTTGTGAATTTTAATTGTTTTACTTTTGCGGGTGAGTGTTTTGCATTAGCATGACCTTCCCTAAACCCCCACCCATTTTACAGTAATTATTCTCCATTTTCCCTCTACTACACCTGGTCCCTCCTACATTAACTACAAAAACGTATACCGATATGTGCGGAACACTTCCTCTCTGTGGCAGAAATCTTCATAGAGAAAACATAGGAGATATTAATCCATAGGGTTGTGAACTGCAGTTTATAGTAAGTACATGAAACTACTGGAGTACTATTCATGTACTCCAAAATGCAATTTTTGAATCAGGCCCTTAGTGCCTAATTCTTCTGTAATGAATACAAACACATCAAATACAACATTATTGTATATTCCAATTGTATATGTCTGGTCTTTTACCATTGGCAGCATTTTATAATGTCCCCCTCTTATCATTTTGGAACATTGTCTTCAGGTAGGCAGCTGCACATCTCGGTATGCTGGTGGATGTTTCAATGTATGATGATCCTGTACCTCTTGTTTTGGTTGTAAGGGATAGGTGCTACAGTGTTGTAGAGGTGTTCAATCACTTTCGTATGAGTCAACATATTCTCTTTAACTGTCATTATGGTACATATTTGAGATGTTAGGACGCATTTCACACAGGAATAGGATCTCATGGTGTTATGTTACCTTTATTTCAAAGGGTGACTTTCTACCTTCACTACCCTGTCTTTTGCTGAACCATTTTTGATGGCAATAAGGCTCCGCGCACTACACTCCTGCTAATCAGTGGAAAATAGGATGTTCTCTGTTCCTTAAACATGGTGACATTCATATACACATAATTGGTGCAGGTACAAACAAATGTCTTTTAGGCAAGCAGGCCAGGCGGGGTCCATGCAATCTGTGTGAAAAGGGGCATGCCTTTCCTCCATGTACCTATGGAGCACTATTAAGTGTCTTAATAAATACCAATTTATAGACACCAAGTAGGTGGTTTAGGTGTGCTTCATGTATGTATGGTAAATTTGCTAGGTATCTCAGCATGATAGTGTAGGTGTGGATAAGTAGTCCTGATGAAACCAGCGGGCATTTGGGAACATAAGTTGCAGAAACATGTTGACCCTAAAAGGAAGTTGAGGCAACTAGAGCCCCAGTACTTTCTAACATTTCCCATTTTTAATCATACTGGTTGGCACCCATATTAACATGTTAGGGCTATCAGGCAGATATTTTTAAAGAGTAACCCTACCCCCACTCACTACCCTATTCCTTTTCCAATAAAGTGCTCCCATGAATCTCATAGGTTGTAGCATACCCCGTTCCGAAACAAATGGGAAAAAGCTCTATACCCACCAAGGGGTACCCCTGGTGGGTGAGAGTTCTTTAAAGAAAAAAGGATTATTCTCTCCTTTGGTTGATGGAAGGGTTCTTAGATTAATCCTATCGATCAAAACCTATCCAATAGTTTTGTAGTGTCCTGTGTCAGAGGAGATTTACCTCCTGCACTACAGCACCTTTTCACTCCCCTTAATTTGTTTATATGTACACCTAATTGGCACATGTATTTACTTGTAAGTCCCTAGAATAATGGTACTGATGTACCCAGGGGCTGTACATTAAATGCCACTGATTGTGAGATCTACTAAAGCAGCACTGTAAAACGAGTCTCGGGCCTGCCACTGCAGTTTTTAGTGCCTTTTTAAACTGCCATTCAAACCTGGCAAAATAACCCTTTTGCCAAGGCTAATCCTTCTTTTTTAATATGTATAAGACACCCCTGAAGTAGAACTGAAAGGGTCTTAGGACAGGGCCCATCCCAAGGGTCTCCAACCAGTAGCTTAAGAGCTACTGTAGCTCTCCAGCTACCTTTGAATAGCTCACCTGTGTGCAGCTCAGATTAATACATTAGAAAGCTTTTGCTTGGTTGAAATAATAAACATATAATAAAAAAGGGACACAACATGCTTCCAGAGGCCTTAACTGCAGTGGCCCAGCTCACCAGCACCAATTGGACCTGACTGAGCCCTGCTGCTAGACTCTGCTGGAGTGATTGTTGATCCCCAAGAGGTAGCCCCCCAGTCAGGGAACTTTTCCTGGCATCAAATTGAACTCCTTCTGCTTCACAACTAACCTGTAGATGAAAATACAGAGGTTTGGGGCTCTATGTGACTGCGGATGGGTCTCTCGTGCCAGCAATGATTGCTCTGTTTTCTGCCAACTGAAAGTGCTGATGCAACCCACTCTTCACGCCAAATTGCGACCACCTGCGTTTCTAGCCAATGCGAAGTTCCAGTGGTGACCTTCTCTTGAGCTGACAATGATCTCCTTCTGGTGTGCTGAAGCAAAGCTCCAGCTGAGGCTTCTCAATTGAACTAAAAGAAGATAAACACTTCATCAGGGCAAACCTTGTGCATGTATCCGACCTGCCTTCCATTGCAGTTGGCCTGAACTTGTGACTTTTACCTGGTCCAGTGGAAGCACAGTGAGTACCACTTTGTGCTTTTGGTCGCTATTTTCACCTGATATTTTTAAAATTCATAATTACGGTTCTATTTATTGGATTTGTGTAATATTGGTGTCATTTTATTTAAAACAAATGCAATCTATGTTTTTAACTTTGGGATTTTTATTGTGTTGTGTTTTCACAATAGTACTGTTTGACTGTTGCAATACTTGAATATTTCTTCTAAGTTAAGCCTGACTGCTTTTGTGCCAAATTACTAGATGGGTAAGCATGGGTTAATTCGTGACTTCTGTGGTTCACACGGAAAAGGAATGTATTCATTTATTACAATGAATACATGTTGTGTACCCATAGGCTGTGCTTAGTTGTATATGCCATAACGAATAAATGTGGCTGTATCTTTGTCACTATGGTTGATTAAGATGATTGAGTGTGTTAGTGTTTGGTGAGACAGCTTATCTCTTTAATGTATACTGATTCATCATCCAAAAAGTGATCTCAATGTGGCTTTGTATAGGTTTGTGTCCCAGTACTGATACATAACTGTGTGCCTCATCAAAATTGTACATATTTTGGGTAACTCAGATGGATTTGTCTTACAAACATGAGTATAAAAAATATTTTTACGGTTGCGCTCACAATTTTTGGCAGAAATATTTCTCTTTTTCAGGCCCCCTGGGGTCTGCCAGTTTTGGGTTGGTGTATGCCATGGTTGCTGTAGTTCTGTGTGGACATGGTTGGTTTTGTTTCATGTATGTGGACACTCTTGCATGTTTTATATAGTGTCAGTACCCTGAGAAAATTGAGTCCATCAAATGAGACCAATAAGCATTTTAAGTCAGTCATTCCCTGTCTCTCTTATTCACTTTAGCACACCATCATCATTTGAGTTTCCGAGGGTTTAAATCATCTGGGGATGATATGTTGTCACAAAGCTGGGATTGTGTCCATTTCAAAGGATTACCAAATCATTGCTGGAATCATCTTATACCGAACTTGAACAAACTTTTTGAGCATTTGCAGAAAGATGCACTTTTAGGTTCAAGAAGGAGGGAATAGTCCTGATGTGCATTGTGGCCAAGCTCTTGCACTGCCCATCTATGGTATTTCAAAGCAGTCAACTGGTTTCAGAAATTAAACATTTGGTTTACTCTAAAGCAGTCCCCTGAGACAAAAAGTATGTGGTATTTTGTATGACAAACTATACAAACAATACATTTAGTAATACATTTAACTCCTCTAATTGGGTCTCCTTGTCTTCTGCATTATCTCTACTTGCATTCAGCTTCTCCTTATTGTCACTCAATACAGGAATGCGACTGAAGTTCTGCTGCCTCCATGGACTCCTGCATCAGATTGGTGATGTCAGCAACTGAAAAGGCACACTGATATTGCATGCCTGGAAATTAGTATATGACGTTGATCACAACAAAAAGCAGTCATGAAGCTACACCTCTTAGGGTCATTTCTTTGCTCTTAATTTGCACAGTAAGGACATCATTGGAAAGTGTGCCGCCAACTCCTTGCCAATGATTGAAACAAACTGATTTCACCTGTTGGACACCAGGGGATGTTATTTGCGGATTCAGGCATTAAGCCTTTGCAAAAAATTATGCTTGGAGTTTACAACCTTGAGCAGGTGATCAGGCGGTGTACACAAGAAAGCTTGCCAGGGGCAAAGAACTATCACTATATACCAGAAAATCATGAAATGGAGGGAAAGCACCACTACGTGGGATGAGGTCCACCCACACATGGCTAAATTTATCCCAGAGTTTCCTTGACCAAGGGGAGCCTGAGAACCCCTCTGTGAGAAGTTGCCTGGTATATGCTGTCCACTAGTTATAGTGGGCACCCTGTACCAGTCCAAACAACCCCTATTGGTTATAGGTTAAAGACAACCTTTATTGAAAGCTATCCTAGTGGTAGCTATGGAGAGCAGCCTTCAGGCTAAGTCTTGAAGGAATGTAAAGCAGCTTGTTTTACCAGTATATAATCTCTTGAGTGCCTAAATGAAAGATAACCACACCAGGTATATATATACAATATATGTATTTATTTCTAAACACACCCTCCTAGACTCTTTATGAGGCTAGAGGTCAAAACACATAAGTTACACTTCAAATATCACTGTAATAAGCACAAATACACGTCAGGCCCTAGGGGCAAGCCAAACCATATACTAAAATAGTGGTATAAAAACCACGACTTAACTAGACACAAGGTCTAGAGCCTGTAAACTCACTGGGACCCCAAGCGACACAGGGGACCCATGGGGGCCATGTGCAGTGTGTGAACACAGCCGCGAGCTCCCGTTAGCTTCTATGGGGAAAGTCGCGGTTAGATTTTTAAAGATTAGGGACACTTAGAATTGAGTCAGGACCAAACCCTTTGGGGACTTAGGACTTAGGAAGTTCTGGGGTCAACACTCACGGGAGCACCGGAGTACTCGTGTTACCTCACACAGGGAAGCCGGGTGCACAGGTGACTTTTGGTGTCGGGTCGCGTCGTCGATTTCAATGGGAGCTGGCGAAGAAGTGCTGCTGCCGGGAAGATGCGAAGTGTCCGAAGAGATCCAAGCCTGGATCGAAGATGAGAAGAACCTGAAAGCAGAGGGTACAGAGTCTGGGTCAGTAGCCAGTGACCAGGGAGGCGATAGGCAGATGCCCACCGATGTCGGGTGATTTCAGGTGAAGAAGGTGAAGCTTGACTCTTCAGCCACGAGGACCAGGAGGCATCGAGATCAACCAGGAGCTGGATTCAAGCTGTCCGATGAAGGATGTCGAGCGTTGCAGCATCGGTGCCCAGATTGGACACAACAAGCCTTTGCAACACCAACCCACACAGAAGCGAGAAAGATGCTTTGGTGCAGACCAGCAAGGTCTGGGGGACTCACCACTTGGTAGGGCGTCGGAGTACATCTGGAGCAACCAGGGAAGCCCAAGGAAATTCAAAGTTACCACCTCAGGGACCCACCAGTCGACGGACCAGGGATCGCGAAGGGACCTCAGTTCAAAACACAAAATGGCAGCCCACAGGTCACTCGGAGTGACTAGGCCGACAATCTTCGGTGGATTCTGTGCTCGAGGTGGGGGCTACAAGTCAGCCCAAGCGTGACTTCAGGAGATGTCGAGAAGTCAATGCACTTGCAAAAGTGCACGGTGACCAGGAGTTCCGGTTCCACGCTACTCACGAGGGCTGCGGGTCTCAGCTTTGCTGGGGACTCGGGACGGCTTGTAAGATGTCTGGAAATCCTGCTTAGAAACTTGGCTGAGGACAAAGTATCTATCAGCTCATCTGCCCTGGTGATGGGATGGGCATCAGTCCTAGTGGCTGCATTGAGACCTCTGTAATCCACACAAAACCTCATCTCTCTCTTGCCATCTTTGGTGTGAGGTTTAGGAACCAGGACTACTGGACTAGCCCAAGGGCTATCTGAGGGTTCAATAAATCCCAAATCCAACATCTTTTGGACTTCTGTCCTTATACAGTCCCTGACATGGTCAGGTTGCCTGTAGATCTTATTCTTCACAGGCAGACTGTCTCCAGTGTCCACTTCATGTGTGCACCAGGTAGTCTGACTTGGAGTCAGAGAAAACATATGTCTGAACTGTCTGAGAAGTTTTCTGCAGTCAGTTTGCTGCTGGGCAGTGAGGCTGCCTGCCAAGGCTATACCATCAACTGACCCATCATCAGGGTCCTGAGAAAGCAGGTCAGGGAGTGGGTCATTCTCTTCCTCCTGTCCTTCATCAGTAGCCATGAGCAAGCCCATGTCTGCCCTGTCAACATATGGTTTAAATCTGTTGACATGAAGTACCCTGTGGGGACTCCTTGGGGTTACAAGGTCTACCAAGTAGGCGACTTCCCCTTTCTGTTCAACAATTGTATGGGGGCCACTCCATTTGTCCTGGAGGGCAGCTGAGGCCTCAGGCTCCAACACCCACACTTTCTGTACTGGCTGGTAAACAGTCAGTACAGCCTTTTGGTCATGCCAGGCTTTTTGTAATTCCTGGCTAGCCTCAAGGTTTTTGGTTGCCTTTTTCATATACTCAGCCATCCTGGAGTGGACACTAAGTACATAGTCCACTATGTCCTGTTTAGGTAACTCCCATCCCTCCTTCACAAGACACAAAGGACCCGGATGGCCAATCAAAAGTTCAAAAGGGCTGTAACCAACCCCCTTTTGTGACACCTCCCTGTAAGCAAACAAAAGGCAGGGCAAAGGGATGGCCCATCTGCGCCTAAGCTTCTCTGGGAGACCTTTAATCATGCCCTTTAAGGTTTTGTTAAATCTTTCAACTAAACCATTGCATTGTGGGTGATAGGGTGTGGTGAACTTGTAGTCCACTCCACACTCCTTCCACATAGCAGTTATGTTATGTTATGTTATGTTAAAAAATATTTGTAACGCGCGCTATCACCATTGGTTTCTTGGCGCTCAATTGACAGGTAGCGTGATCCAGGATGGGAGGGTTAGTCATACGCAGAATGAAAAAGCAGAGTTTTTAAAAGTCTGCGGAAACAGCCATACTGAGGGCAGAGACGGAGTGAGGATGGCAGAGAGTTCCAGGTAGAGGAGGCCTGGACAGAAAAACTCAAGCCACCATGCTTTTTCCTTTTAAATTTGGGGACCTCAAGAAGATTGAGAGAAGCTGAACGAAGAGCCCTAGAAGGGGTGTAGCGGATCAAGCGCGAAGAGATGAACGTGGGGGCTGCATTGGAGAGAGCCTTGAAGGTAGAACATGCCAATTTATGGATACAACGTTTGGAGATAGGGAGCCAGTGCAGACTATGGAGGAGGGGAGTGACGTGCTGATGTTTGGGCTGGTGGAAAATCAGGCGGGCAGCTTGATTCTGCACCAGCTGTAGTCGGTGAAGGAGGCAGGCCGGGATACCGGCATACAGCGTGTTGGCGTAGTCAAGCCTTGAGGTGATGAGTGCAATAACAACTTGGGTCAGGGCGTCTTTGGTAAGAAACCTGCTGATCTTACGGATCCGCCTGAGGTGGAAAAAGCAGGCTGAAGTGACCAAGTTGATTTGCGGTTTCATCGAGAGATCTTCAGAAATGATCACCCCAAGGCTTTTGACAGAGCGCACGGGAGTGGGTGCGGTCCCCAGAGATGTTGGCCAGTAGGTGGAATTCCATGGGTGATTGGGACCTCCTACCAAGACAAGCTCAGTTTTGGTAGGGTTCAGTTTTAAGTGGCTGTGATACATCCACTCTGCGATGGTCAACATAGTGGTCTGGAAATTGACGCGGGAGGAAGGAAAGGAATCTATGGGAAAAATTAATTGAAGGTCGTCCGCATAGTTGAAAATTGTGACCGGGGAGTTGCGAAGGGAGGCTAATAGGGGTTGAAGGTACAAATTAAAAAGAAGCGGGGATAATGCAGAGCCCTGTGGGACTCCGCAAGGAAGGGATGTGAAGGGTGCAGACAGAGTGGAGAGATGGACGGACTGTGATCGCTGGTGGAGGAAAGATCTGAGCCAGTCGAGGACCACTCCCTGAATGCCGGCATTGTGGACACGGTCGATCAAGATGGTATGATCGACCGTGTCGAATGCCGCCGAGAGATCTAGTAGGACAAGGGCCTGGGGAGTGTTATTGTCAGCGCCCTTCCTAAGGGTGTCCAAGACTGCTACTGTGACCGCCTCGGTGGAATGGAGGGGTCTGAAACCAGCTTGTTGAGGATCCAAATAGGAGGATTTCTCTATAAAAGAGCTCAAGCAGCGGGTAACGTAGGTCTCCAGGATTTTTCCTAGGTAGGGGAGAAGGGAGATGGGTCTATAGTTGCTGAGTATGGTGGGATCTGCGTTGGATTTCTTCAGGATAGGTAGGATGGCAGCTTGCTTGAAGGAGAGAGGGACCTCCCCCATTGCAAGAGAGTTGTTAAGTAGAGCTAGGGGGGGGCCTGGACATGCCAGGAAGGCCTCTCTCAAGATCTGCGGGGGGCAGCAATCATTGGGGGAACCTGACTTGACTTTAAGAAGGAGGGAGGCGAATTCTTGGAAAGAGATAGGTGGAAACTCCGACAAAGTACTAGTGTTTCTGGAAGGGAGAGGAGGGGGAGTAGGAGATGCCGGGTTGGGGATATTATTTCTTATGGTTGTTATTTTCTCAATAAAATAAGAGTTTAGAGAATCACAGAGGGTTTGGGTCGGCTGGGGCTGAGGGGTGACCCTGTCCGGCAGAGAAAGCTCATTTACAATTGAGAAAATGTCTTTCGATTTGTTATTAGAGTCCAGGATTAATTGTGAGAAATATGCCGTCTTGGCTGTTAGAATCGATTGTTTATAGGATTTTAAAGCCCCAGTATAAACAAGTTTTAGCTGTGGGTCATAATGGCGACGCCAGCGGCGTTCAGCTTGCCGCAAAGCAAGTTTGTCTGCTTTAAGTTGGTCCGTAAACCATCGTTGTGCATCGTGGGGGCGCTTAGTTTTGATCTTGTTTAGAGGGGCTACTTTGTCACTAGCCTGTCGTATCCATTTATCAAGATTGTCTGCCTGTCCCTCAAGAGAGGTCAGAGAGGCGGGAGCAGTAGAGGCTAGAGTGTCATAAAATTCAGACAGGTTGGCTCTTTTCCAATTTCGGGCCATAAGATTCTTAATACGGGGGGGAGGACACAGAATGTGCAAATGAAGGTAGAAGGAAATAAAGTAGTGGTCAGACCAGGAGCAAGGGAAAACTAAAGGAGGAGAAATGTCAAGGTCGGATGTCCAGACTTGGTCGAGGATATGACCTTTTTGATGAGTGGGGGTGTGAATGTGTTGGGAAAGATTCATGCCTTTTAAGAGGTCAGTGAATTCGACCGATAGTTGGCTTTCATGGACATCAGAAGGCCAATAATTAAAATCACCAATCACCACAAAGTTAGCGTGGTTAATTGCTAATTGGGCAATAGAATCGCTAAAGAGTTTGGGAATTAGACATGAAGTTTGCACCCCTGTCAAATACTACCTCCTTAGGAAAGCCTACTCTTGAGAATACACCCAAGAGAGCTCTTGCCAGCGCAGGTGCTGCATTGGTCCTTAGGGGAATTGCTTGTGGGTATCTGGTGGCATGGTCCACCACCACCAGTATAAACCTGTGCCCAGATGCTGTCTGAGGATCCATGGGACCAACAATGTCAATCCCAACCCTCTCAAAGGGAACCCCCACCACAGTTAGTGGTATTAGGGGGGCCTTTGTGGTTCCACCTGCCTTGCCACTGGCTTGGCAGGTCACACAGGAGCGACAAAACTCCTTAGTGTCTTCAGACATGTGGGGTCAGTGAAAGTGAGAGACAATTCTGTCCCAATTCTTGTTCTGGCCCAGGTGTCCTGCTAGGGGAATATCATGGGCTAGTGTCCTTAGGAAGCCCCTAAACTTCAGAGGTATAAGCAACGTCCTGGATGCACCAGGCTTGGGGTCTCTACACTCAGAGTAAAGGAGCCCATCATCCCAATATATCTGATGCGTGCCACTAGCATTCCCAGCAGCTTCATCAGCAGCTTGCTTTCTGTGGGGTTCAAGAGAGGGGCAGGTTTTCTGCTCCTAGCTCAGATCAGACCTGGAAGGGCCCCCTATCCCCAAGAACTCAACCTGATCAGGTTTAAGATCCTCTGGGACAGTTTAGAAGTCAGGTCATGGGGAGTTTCACCCCTAGGCCCTTCCTCAGGTGCTGTCCCACCCACTCTGCCTACCCCTTCAGATCCTATAGATCTGCTGAGATCATCCAGCCTGAGTACCTCTATGACAGAGTTCTTCAAACTGTGGGGCGCGCCGGGGGGCTCGACACCATCCTAGGGGGGGCACGCCCTCCACTCTAATTTACCTTTGTTCCCTGTCAGGTCTTCTTAGATAACTCCGGTATGGTTGGAGGAAGGAGGGAGGGGAAATCGACGGGGCACGAAGTGCCCATGCTTTTATTATGTTCACGGTCCCAGGAGGGGGTTAATTCATTCAGCTTCAGCTGCAGTGAGGAGGCAGGAAGTCTCCTCTGCTAAAACCGAAGGTAAACGAACAGACAGCCTTCACATTCGATGTTATAGTAGAGGAGACTCCTAGCCTCGCACTGCAGCTGAAATGCCTGTCTGTTCATTTGCTTTCAGTTTAAGCAGTGGAGACATCCTGCCTCTCACTGCAGCTGAAGCATTCCAGCTCTATGAATTAACCCCCTCCTGGGAGGGTTAGCGCTTCCCAGAAAGGAGACAAAGTTGCTTTTAAAACTACACAGGCAGGCTCGCAAAATGCCAGCCAGCCATGTGTTCTTTTAAACAGACTGCAAATTGCTTGTCTATAAATAAAGAAGCATTTTCCCTTTTATCAGCCATAGATTATTCAGGCCCTGAGAACACAAGTAAAAGTTATTTTTATTTATATTTGCTGTTCAAAGTATGCATGGACAAGTACTGACAAAACAGCTTTAGGTGACTGCTTAATTTTGTACCACCTGGGACATCAAAATAATGAGCTGGCAACCCTAATCATAAGACTGGGAGTTTGTTGCACGATAACCACATTATTTATTTCCTCCACCCTGATCCCTGGTTACTGCCATATTAGCAATAGTTTAACACATTTGAAACCCTATGCTGCCGTCAATAACATTCTGAGTTACTTCAAGTGTCTGGGAATGCACCTTGCATTCAGACAACTCGCTTCTCATTATCGCCCTTCACTTTCACGCTCACCCTGCACTCACACTGATCCCCATGCACTCACACCGTTTACCCACTTACCCCGCACTCACAGTGATCACTCTGCACTCACAATGCACTTGCACTGTTCACCCTATACCGCGCCCTGCAGTCACAGGAGCACACTACTCAACCTGTGCTCAAGTGACACTTCACTCACCTGTCCCCCTCACTGCTCAATCTGCAATCTCACTCAAGTAAGCCCACCACTAACCATACATTCATTTGTCCCACTCTGCACTTATATCTGCAACCAAATTCATATGGTCACCTCGCACACCCTGCAGTCACTCCTCTTACCCTACTCGCAAACTGTTGCATGGCTCACCGTGCACTCACATGAGCACTCCTGCCACCCACACAGCATAGAGGGTTAATGTGCCTGCTCCATAGAATGTGTACCATGCAGATCACAGAACTGATTGTGAGTAAACAATGAGTAGCGCTATAACAAAATGAAGAGAGATGAGGTGCATCGTTGATGAGTGGTAGTGAGGGAATTCATGGAGAAGGAGGAAATGTGGGAGGGGGCACCAAAAAAGACTGTTGCACTGTGTGCAACAAGTGCTTGGGCCAGCCCTGGCTGGGAGTGTTAGCCCCCACCCGAAGTTCGGGTCTAGTTGCGCCCCTGTACACGAGTATGGGCATGTCGTCCTAAATTACAAAAGGACTCATTTACATGCACTGCAATCCAGCCTTCCAGGGGCTCCTTGATAGAGACCGCTCTGTTTTTGCCCTGATGGCCTGGAATAATTCATAAACAGATTCTTGTAAATACCATTTTGTTTCATTTCTTTTTAATGTGATTGATGTAAGGAGTCTATTACTATGTGCAGAGAAATGTGTTTGTTTCAAGCAACAACCATAAAAAAGTTTATTTTGGATCCAAGAGGGGTCTTCACATATGAGAAATTGGAGGATATCACAGATATTATCCGCTGTAAAATTAGTGGGCTGCTGCTTTGTTACAACAGTGAAAACACACATCACTATCTATGAATATTAGATGTAAACGCTTTTAGAATTTCAACCAAAGTGCCTGTGCCCCGGTAGTAGCCTGGCTAAAGAGGGTATGGCAGAGCTGAAAGTAAATCATTTAGACTCAAAGCTGTACTGAACAGGGGCCCCCAAAATAGTTTTGGCCCAGGGCACCCAAAGTCCTTAACATGTCCCTGCCACCACAAAGTCTGTCAGACAACATTGCTCTGAAGTAAAATAGACACCATCATTCATTTATTATTAGTTCTATTTTTTTTAAAACATAAGCCCGACGTGTCCTTAACCCTAACTGCTTCAGACAAGCAACTTATCGTACTACTAAGGAATTCTCAATTAGGTATTCATTCAACGCCCTCTCTGTGGACTTTCAACTTTGTCTTCGGGTCCATAACAGGTTGGTGGGCACTTATCCCATTATAATGCTGCCTAAAACGGTTGTTAATGATTTCTAGAGAAGATTTGTTTCTCGTGTACCAGCTCTGAGCTAGGGAGTGCTCGAAAAATCTGACAACACTGTCTCCCTTACAGTCCCTGTTTTGGCTGAAAATGTCTGCAGAATATTCAGCTTTGAGAGAAACTGCTATCAAAACTCTCTTGCCTTTCAGCTCGTCCTATTTATGTGAGATTGGGTTCTCAGCACTTGCTGTATTAAAGACTAGGGGGCAGATTTACAAGCGCCCTGCACCACCAGTACATCATTTTTCTTGACGTACTGGTGGCGCAGGGGGCGCCTCCATATTTACAAGGACGGGAAAAGCCACCCTGCATGACTTTTCCCGTCCTTTGAAATACGGCCCCTTTCAAACGCAGCACTTTGTGTTGAAGAGTTGTTCCATGAGTATTGCTGTGGGTGTTCCCACGCAACACCCATGGAACAAGACACATCTCTAGATTTATGAGCAATCGTAAATCTGGAAATGCGTCTGAATGCTATGCCACCCTAGAGGTTGCTTAGCGAGGTGCAACAAGAAGAAATGTTTTCATTTCTCCTCGTTTTTCCCTCTTTCAATGCGTGCTGCATTCTACAGCATGCATTGAAAGAGGGAAATGCCTGTAGTGATTGTTTATGTGCAGGAAGGTGCCCCTTCCTGCACAAAAACAATCTCCCCACGACGCAGGCATTCTTACACCATGGTGCAAGGATGCCTACGGCAGCGCATGGCTGCAGTTTGTGCGCCAGCGCAGGGGGAAGCACAGAGATGCGTCATATTCTTGTAAATATGTCACATCCCTGTGCTTCGGAAGTGCCGCTGCGTGGCGCAGCCAAAGGGCTTGCAGTGCCACACTGCGGCACTTCCTTGTAATCTGCCCCTGGATGTAGAGCACTACCTGAGGATGGCAGTAGCAAAAATCCATCCACAGATTGACCGTCTGTGGCAAAAAACAGGCACACCCGTCACATTTATGTTGGTGGTGTTATCAATCAATGCCATGTGTAAAACAAAGCATCCTAGTAAAAACCATTTGCGCACATTTTATCTAGGAAAATGGTGGTTTGAGCTATGTAATAATCTGTCATTTCAGCACACCCACTCACACACCTGCACTTTACTAAACACTCTTATTATGTTGAACATTATTTGCTGGATATGGCCCAGGATATGTGCGGTGTCAATTATGTACTGTACCAGATTCCAGAAATTTCTGTCAGGTGTTGGGGGGGCCCAACAGCTAAAAAAAGTGAGCGGGGGGCTCAACCTACAAATGTTTGAAGACCTCTGCTCTATGAGATAGTGGGTGGTTGGACTTTTGCCTGTCCTCAGTTTCCTAGCTGTGCATAATGCTCTCAGTTCCATGAATGGGAGGTTATCATACTTGGAAACTAGAAGCCCATTGGCTTCTGGCAGGGACCCGCTGGTTCCTGGCCATGAAGACATTACTAGTGAGGTGTGGTGTATTGCACTACCTACTCTAGTGTGGCCTACTAAACTCTCTTGAGTTGTAGAAATGGTGTGCTAAGCCCTTACCACACAACTCTAAGTTCAGTAGAACTTAATGTATTCTAAAGCGTGTATTATATGTACCTAGGGTACCTTTAGTGGTTTTCAGTTAGTCACTCAATTGAGATTATCTGGTAAAACAATAGCAAGCTGGAATCCCACACACTGCACACCAATGTGAGAAGTTGGCCTGGTATATGCTGTCCACTAGTTATAGTGGGCACCCTGTACCAGTCCAAACAACCCCTTATGGGTTATAGGTTAAAGACAACCTTTATTGAAAGCTATCCTAGTGGTAGCTATGGAGAGCAGCCTTCAGGCTAAGCCTTGAAGGAATGTAAAGCAGCTTGTTTTACCAGTTTATAATCTCTTGGGTGCCTAAATGAAAGATAACCACACCAGGTATATATATATACAATATATGTATTTATTTCTAAACACACCCTCCTAGACTCTTTATGAGGCTAGAGGTCAAAACACATAAGTTACACTTCAAATATCACAGTAATAAGCACAAATATAAGTCAGGCCCTAGGGAGAGCCAAACCGTATACTAAAATAGTGGTATAAGAACCACGACTTAACTAGACAAAGGCCTAGAGCCTGTAGAATCGCTGGGACCCCAAGGAACCACCCAAGGTAGTGACACAGGGGACCTATGGGGCCGTGTGCAGTGTGTGAACACAGCCACGAGCTCCCGTTAGCTTCTATGGGGAAAGTCGCGGTTAGATTTTTAAAGATTAGGGACACTTAGAGTTGAGTCAGGACCAAACCCTTTAGGACTTTGGAAGTTGTAGGGTAAACACCCACGGGAGCACCGGAGTACTCGTGTTACCTCACCCAGGGAAACCGGGTGCATAGGTGTCTTTTGGTGTCGGGTCACGTCGTCTATTTCAATGGGAGCTGGCGTAGAAGTGCTGCTGCCGGGAAGATGCGAAATGTCCAAAGAGATCCAAGCCTGGGTCGAAGATGAGAAGAACCTGAAAGCAGAGGGGACAGAGTCTGGGTCACTAGCCAGTGACCAGGGAGGCGATAGGCAGATGCCCACCGATGTTGGGTGATTACAGGTGAAGAAGGTGAAGCTTTACTCTTCAGCCACGAGGACCAGGAGGTGCCAAGGACAAACAAGAGCTGGATTCAAGCTGTCCCATGAAGGATGTCGAGTGCTGCAGCGTCGGTGCCCAGATTGGTCACAACAAGCCTTGGCAACAGCAACCCACACAGAAACAAGAAAAATGCTTCGGTGCAGATCAGCAAGGACTGGGGGACTCACCACTTGGTAGGGAGTTGGGGCACATCCAGGGCAACCAGAGAAGCCCAACGAAATTCAAAGTTGCCCCCTCAGGGACCCACCAGTCGACGGACCAGGGATTGCGAAGGGACCTCAAGACGAAACACAAAATGGCAGCCCACGGGTCATCCGGGGTGACTAGGCTGACAAACTTCAGCAGATTCTGAGCTTGAGGTGGGGACTACAAGTCAGCCTAAGCAGAACTTGAGAAGACATCGAGAAGTCAATGCACTTGCAAAAGTGCATGGTGACCAGGAGTTTCGGTTCCACGCTACTCACGAGGGCTGCGGGTCTCAGCTTTGCTGGGGACTTGGATCGGCCTGTAAGATGTCTGGAAATCCTCTTCCTGATCTGCAATTACTTTGGAGTCCGGCGGGAGCTTCAGAAATGCAGACCGTCAAATTGCTTCATTGGTGCCTGCCAAGCAGGGGAGTCACTCCTTGACCCCAAGGGAGATTTCTTCAGTCCTCTAGTCTTGAGTAGAGCGTCAAAGTTCCAGGATTCAGCTTTAGAGTTTCATCCAGGAATATCTAAAATTGTGGTTACAGAGGTTCCTTACTTATACCTAAGGAAGGGGTTGGACTAGCTCTGGGGACCCACCTATGAGAGGGTTTGGAAAGAAGGGTGGCTACACCTATTTCCTTTGCCCAGTTTCGCGCCAGAGCAGGGGCTGGAAGTCCCTGAACCTGTTTGAGCTGGACTATGCACAGGGACACCAAATGTGCCCCCAGTGCAGGACTTCAAAGCACTCAGAAAGTGCTCCCACCCAGCCCCAATACACATAAGCCTGTCTGGGAGGTGGTTACACCTCCCTCTGACAGGAAACTTATTGTCCAGGCCTCCACTGCTGGAGTTTCGGTCAGCAGCAGGAGGCCAGACCCGTGTCTGTGGCTGCAGCATCCATTTTGTGATGCCAGGGCTCTATTAAGTTTCTACCGGGTATACCAGTGCTGCCATGTCTCTCCCTCTAGAAGGGTGGGATCATATTCCCACACCAGTTACTGGTGTGGGGATATGATTCCAAGGTGTTTGACACCAAACACAATATGTTCCAGTGCAGCCAGTCCAAAGTTAGCATTTACCGTTTGGTTATAATGCACTTACGAGTATATGGTCAGGCTGCACTACAAACAGCCTCAGAGAACCAAGCACTCTGCCTTCATGATTGATAAGGCCTGCCATAGGAGTGACTTATAGGTTTATATGTGTGCATATATATATTGATACAGGTAACCTATATCACAGTAAGGGGTGCATGCACCACCTTACCCAGGCTGCAGTAGCAGACCTGTGGTGTCATTTTGGGTGGCTGTCCAGGGGTGGCTTAATACATGCTTCAGCACCTTGTAGGTCTCTGGGGTACCTATTCCCTAGATACATAATGTACCATATACTAGGGACTCACAAGGGTACCTCAGGATCCAATCTGTGGTGTACCTAAAGTACATGCAATCAATTTAGAGAGGGAGCAGCTAGGCTGGGGTCCTGAATAGCAGGGTCCCAGTCAGACCAAATTTGAAAAACAGTGAAACACCAGCAAAAAGTGGGGGTAAACATTTGAAGCAGATCCTACTCTCCTACACCCTCTAAGATGGAGATGTCTGCTACACATGATGCAAGACTGAAATTGGTGAGCATCTCCAGGATAGGATCTGAATTTCCTTGAGAGCATCACACGTTCCTGCCCCTGGGGAATTAGGTAGTGAATTATCCTCTAATTCGTCCCTCAAAGCAACAGAAATCCTGTGGTCATGAGAGAATTGATAAATGGCGACTAACACTCCTCCTGGCAGAGGGGCCCCTCCCTATGAATGAAGCAATTATCCCCAGACTCCTTCCACTATTGGATGTTGATGGGTGGTTATACTTCCTGATCAGCACCCAGGGGTTAGAAAATCCAACTGCACATACAGGAATAATAAAGAGGGAAAAAGGAACAATTACCAACAGATTTTACCCATCCTTTGGGGTATCATCAGGAAGATACCCACTCAATCAGCCCTCTCATGTGGAGAAAGCCTACTGGAAATCAGAAACTTTTTAAACGTGGGGCGCAGCTGCTTTGGCTTTGTGGTTGACTTTTGCTATGACAACTATTATGCACCAGCTTTCCCTACCTGTGTGGGGCTGAAGAATAGTTTTAGGAAATGTATCCCCATTACGTGCTCCCTCCAGAAAAGCACAAGGCATGAGGGATTAGGAAGGGTCCCTTCTGGCACAAACTCGACTCTATACATCCAATCTGATAGTCTTTCTTCAACTGATAACATGGATTGATGTCTTGCATCCAAATCTGTTCTGAGTAAGTGAGGAAAGCAAAAGACATGGAGGGTAAATACCAAAGAGAAGATGATCTTGTGTCATGAAGTCCAGCTGCCCACTCCATTTCAATTTTTTGTGCTTGGTCAATGATGATCACTGGTGTTAAGAAGGCGTTTCAGGTCTCATGGTTAGCAGTCATAGTTAGCAAAATGTGCACAATTTGCTTCTGAAAATTAAGCAATATTTCCACCAAACTATCTGAAATAGCACATAATTACATGTGATACAATTATGGCATTTAGCGCTCTATTTAAGAATGAAATGCATCCACACACATATTTTGGAGGCCAGGGCTCATTTCAGGCTGAAAATATTGAGCCAAAAGCACAACTTCTGTGAAACACAGTTATGCACGTTCTGGCTACTCATGTTGTTTCTACACTCCTTTGCTATAATTTTCCAACAAATGTGGCATAATAATTAGGGGTAGGATGAACTAGCATAATTTGCTGAAGTGCAAAAACACAACATTACAATAAATTTCTTTTAGATTATGCAAAATTATGTAAGGAATTTAACTCAGTATTTAGCGATATTTTCTTCATGCAAAATACACCCTTGTGCCCAATATGGACCTGAGGGTGCATTTTGTGCAAAGAAAATAACACTAAATGCAACTAAATGTGGAAAGCAGCAGCCAGCAGTCACTCGTGCTTGCTAAATTTGTTGTTACTGTGGTCTAGCTGTAGGATTTTTGAGCTGAATTACTCCTAATTACAAGAATGGTAGTAATCATATAATTTAAGAAATTTTGCATCAAAAGATCAATGCAAAATTATTCTGGCATAATTAAAATTTCACCCACTATTAATTATAGGACATGTTGTAATGTAAAATTCCTGAATTATGTAACCAACATTTTAACCCAGCCCTAGCTAATATCTACATTTCCTCCCCCCGTGGCAGATGAAACGCAGATAATGGGTTGAGGGCAAGGAAAGGGACATCTTGTTCAAGAGAGCCCAGCTTTCTCCTCCAGTATTCACTTGATCAAAAATGTTTTGTTATCTAGGGTGTATTTCAGGCCGCATAAGAGTGGAGGAGGTAGAAAAGGAGTGGTATTCACAAAATCCATAACACCGTAGATTCTGTAGGGTCTCTGGTTTTCGGAAATGTATAGGATTGTCAGGAATTCCTGACTGTCAGATGTCCCTAGGCAAGGGGTCTCTAGCCTTTTATACAACAAGAGCTACTTATATTCAATTAAAATCATCCTGTGGTACTAGTATTATTTGTATTGTAGTGTGCATTAGTGACCACATCAAAAAAGGTTACATTAGTGGCTTCCCTATGCAAGAATAGTACCAATGCTCACCTCAGTGTATCAGTCACGGCTGCCAGCAGTAACGTAGTAAAAGATTTGTCAAATTTGGAATGGCTTTTTATGGGTAATACAAAACAGTCATAGCCACAACACCCCTGGCAGCTAGGTAATAGTAGTAGTAATAAGTCTCCCCAACACCAAACGATTTGTCACTCAAATATCAGGTTTGGATATATTTTGGAAATTCAACCTTTTTTTCTTCAAACATCTGCATAGGAGTTCTAAAAATTAACACATTTTGACTTTAATGCACACTTTTCAATTTTGGTATACACATATTAATTTAGTGAAGCAAAAGCTTCTAATTTAGTAGGCTGGTAAGCTCACAAGAGAGCTATTTACAGGTAGCTGGAGAGCTACCAGTAGCTCACAAGCTACTCATTGGAGAAGCCTGCCCTGCCTTAGGCCCATATATTTCAGCCATCCCTTTGAGAATTTGAGACTATTTCTGTTCTTTCAAATTTCATTTTCCGTAGTTGATATTCAGATTCTTTCCTGTCCTTACAATAGTTACACTACACATGTCAGGTATATCCTTTTATGGGGAGACAAGAGGAAATCTTCAAAGGACTAACTTTTTGAATTGGCTGCATTTTCCCCAGTGTAAAGAAGCATTATAGTAGCCATAGTTTGAAGATTGCAAATTGCTTGAGTAAGAAATAGTAGTGAGATCTCCATAACCAATGCTTTCCTATGATCCCGTGTATCTAATTTTCAGAAATGTTTGCAGTCTGCAGGATTTCCTGTGTGCCTGCCACCCAAACCCAAATATTGTAGGTATTCTGCATTAGAACGTAATCATTTCTGCTCTTCAAACTGACACATGGTTTGACCACTGTTATGGCCTTTTCTGAACCTGTAGGATACTTCTACCCTAACATGTTGTTTCCTGCTTTTATCAGGAGAACTATATAGTTGTAGATTTTTGATTTAAGTGAGGGTCCATAGGAGCAAGTTTCATAAATATCACTTGGAAATGTGACTGTCCCATAATTCTGAGTTGCACACTTCATTCCTGTACCAAATGGGTGCAATTAAAGAATGCACAGCTTTTTTAAATATCATATTTGTGCTTACTTTATTTGTCATAAGTGATTGATGTAATATTAGTACGTAATTAAAAATAATTATATGCCATGGATAGATTCCTGGAAGTGCATGATTTTAGAAAACCTATAACAGCTATACCTATCTGCAACTAGAGGAGATTAAGAAATGCAAGGTATAGCCTTCTGAGATTTCTCATAGTTTGCCCCTATTATCTCCCTAAATTTCCAGGAGAATCGGTAGGAAAATGGGTTATTTGTTGAGGTGGTGTAAGTTCTTACCAAGCAGTGGGTCCCAACTCTTGTCAGACCCAACACTCAAGTTCAATAAATAAACCTGGGCTCAGCCCCTGGTACAGAGCAGATACGTTTAAGTAAAAGTATTTTGCAGTACTAAAACAATAAGTCAAAACAAAACACAAGTAAAAAAGAATACCGCAATTCATTTTAAAAAACAGAACATTTTAATTAGAAAAATAAAACAAAAATGACTAAAATCTAATACGGGGAAAACAACATTTTTTAAAAACCTTTTAAGGGAAGAGGTGTCAAGAAAAATGTAAGTTCCAATATGAACTTCCTGATCATGGTTGACATGGATCTAGGCACAACTACAGGCCATCTGCAATGGAGCATAAGTCAGATACACCAAGAGGGTTGTCCCTGTCTAAGATTTTACATTCTGGCTTAGGACTCGATTTTGAGTTTGGTAGGCAGAGTTTCCTGTGTAACAAATTCTATGTCTGTCTGTCCTATTTAGAGCTGGGTGGGCCATCAGTTTTTGGTCAGGTATGATCCACTTTGCTCTCTCAATAGAAAGCATACTTTGACGGGCTGACAGAGTTCTAAAAATCAGTATAACGGTAACAAACCATCCGCCTTATTCAGGACTGATGGTCTGATGTTCTTTATTAATGTTTGTCATCAACCGGGAAACACTGGCAGTGCTGAATGGAAAAATAAAAATAAAAATGCTCAAACCCAAGGAAAATCTTCCCTGCAAGTGGGTATCATGAGTTATATCTTTGTTTAAATAAACCTCTACTTTTGGAGTTTGGTTTTGGTGGACTGCCATCAGATCCAATGGTGGCCAATCACTAAACCTGTAGTGCCTTTAGAAATTCCAAAACACAAGAACAAAACACCTTGCAAGGAATGATTGTTTAAGTGCAGGAAGGTGTTCCTTCCTGCACATAAACAATCAATAAATAATGGTAATTTGCTACTTCTTCTGTGTGCTGCAAAATGCAGCACAAATTGAAGTATCAAATTGCCATTATTGATTATTGATGTGCAGTAAGGGTCACCTTCCTGCACATAAACAATCATTCCCTGCAATGCAGGCACCCTTGCACTATGGTGCAAAGGTATCTATGTTGGCGCTAGGCAGCTATTTTTAGCACCAGCGCAAGAGAAAACACAGTGGTGTGCCATATTGTTGTAAAGAAGGCGCATCCTTTAGTTTTTTAAATGATACAGTGTGGTGCTGCAAAATGTGCCACAGCTCTGCTCCATTTCCTTGTTGATATACCCCTGATTCTCTTTTATGGAGCTCAAGACCCTGCAGTGGGTCAAGTCTGGAAGATGCCCCTGACAAAGTAATCTCAAAATCAGACACCTTTACCGTAAGGTCCTGCTGAAACTCTTAAGGGTCCTGGTAGTTCAAAAAAAATGTAAGTCCCAACAGTTCAGTCTTTCTGGAGCAGTTCTTTTTGTTCTCTTCCAAGACTTCGGAGACAGCACTTAGGTGCAAGTACTCACTCCATGAGAGGCTGGCAGCAGGGTCCAATCAGGTCCAATTGTTACTGGTCAACTGGTAACTTCAGTAAAAAGGTCTTTGGCACCTTGTTGTATCTCTTTAGTCAAACAGGAGATCAGCCTACTGACCCTTCACTTCTTTGTTCTGTGTAAAAGGGAGAGCAGGTCAAGTCCCTCAACCTCCACACAGGCCAAAGAAAGCAGGTCCACCTCTCTTCTGTTCATCCATATGTCCAAAGGTGCTTTAATGAGCTGGGGGATAAGGTACCATATTTGTAGCATTCACTAGCTAATGGGTAGGATGACTTGACTACTTTGCAATCCCTAACCATTGAGACCAATGAGATAAAAGTTCACATGGGAAAGCCTTCCCACTTTTACCAACATATCCAGTTTGCCCTATTGGACTATGCTGAGTAGATTCCAACATGGAAGAACCATTTTGCCTTTGGAGATTACTGGTGTTCCAGCCAACAGTTTGTCTAGGGAAATAAACAGTCCCCTCATCAACCACACTGAACTTGTTCTGGGACTATCTTACTCATCTAATGGGATGTGTGATCAAACGGCTTTTCTTACCCAATTCTCCTTTACACTTAACAGTGAATGTGCAGGCCTCTCCTTGCTCCCTTTCATGATTATTAAATTCCTGAACCCTCCCCAACTGCCTTTCCTGAGCTATTTGAGAGGAGTTGCATGCCTCATGCCCAGTACTTCCTTCCACAAGGCTTAAGCCATTGTTTCTGTTCTGAAAGCAATTTTCACACTTCACTAGGGAAAAGCACTTATAGGGGGAAACTGCTGAAGTACTCCAATTTTTTAGACCCCAGAGGTGCTAGGGGTAGCACCCTATGACTTCGAGTACTTCCTGATGTGGTATTATAAAATTCTGCATATCTTGATAATATAACAAAGAACTTGGCAACAGAAGCTGAAATATGAAAAGACATCTTTATTAAACTCAAATGAGTGAGACTACGTCGCACAGAAGCCTTAGCAACTGAATGAGGCAGTCTGCAGAACAGAAACCAGTCTCCTCTTTTATGGAGAATGTTACGCTCTGGGCAACACCGCCCTTCTCTTGCAGTTGGTCATCCACATGTATACATTGCAAACGAAAAGGCAGAGTCATGATGACCATCCCACATTCCAGTTAAGCCAGCCCGTAATTATTTACCCAGCAAGGCTCAGATCCCACATCAGATATCGATAGGCCCCAATAAACATGAGCATCTCCTGTTTTGGGAAACAAGCCAGAAAGCAGGAACAGTCAGGTGTGAAAGAGATTAGCCGGAGGCTTGTGTAGGATGAAAAGACTTTATGGTGTGTCAAGCCCTGATGCTAATCACAGGTGGCCAGAGGACGGGGAACTCGTGAGACCAGTTTGACCTGGGGTGGCGGAGCCAAGCTGCCCAGGTCACAGAAAAGTCAAAGAAAGGCACATGTGCTCTAAAAGGCCCGTTTTCGCTTCATGCTATATAGCCTATGTGAGGGCAACCATAAGATGGCCACCGCTACAAAATGGAACCCACGGAGTCAATGTATAATAACGTATACATAGTGCATTCATAGCTAAAACGTTACACAAAGCACTTGTACATACCGCATTGACCATTCGCGGTTTGCTAATACCGGGATAGACAGGGGTAGAGCCCTGCCTCCTACGCGGTCCCAAATTTTAAAGTACGACAGACCCTCCTTTTGCCCTTACATAGGCAATAACTATACTCTCATCAATCCGAGTCCAGGTCTACAGACATGAAGTCATGGAGATGTTGCTGTAGCATCATCCTATTACTTAGCGACTCTCACGGGACATGTCTCCTTACACATGTAGTAGCACAAAGGCCACATATGGCAGGACAAAATAAGGAATACCTCTATCTAGGTGGCATAAGATCACACCCCCAACAATTAGTGATGTTTACTACTAACTAGTGTCGATGCAGAAGCTGTACAAAAGAATTGCTTACGAATTCTGATCTTTTAACCTGCTCATGTTCAGGAAAAGGGTGAAAAAAGTGCAAAGAAACAGTGGTAGGGAAAGACATAGGTTGGGAAGAGGGTGCAGAAGTCAATTGAGTAGAGAAAATCAATCCCACCCATAAATGACAACGTCATGTTTAAAAAAACACTAGAAAACACGTTATTAAGAATATATAGACAACGGGAGAAAGTAGCGACCACTATTACAAATGAAATATTAATTGTCTACAACCCTGAGCAAAAAGCAAATCCTAAAATTATTTAGTAACATTTTAGGGCTCCTATACATTTTGTATGTTCAGGCGAAACAGTGGTGACCCTCATCAATGCTCTGAGGTGAAAAGGGGGTACTCTTCCACAGAAAATGGATTTTATTCTGCTTATACTAGACAATGCCAACAAAACAAACAGTCTTCTAACACCTAGTCTATACAATCACACGGAAACCTCTTGTGAAACCACCTATGCCCAGAGTCCGTTCAAAAAGCCTCTCTGGCAGGCTTCTATTGTCCATCAAATCTTCTTCTGTTGTTTTCTTTTGCGTGGGCCTCTTCATTCAAGCCTTTCATGAGAAAGGTACTGCTTAGTTGGAGTGCCCTCCTCGCAAACACCCACAGCTCACTCGAAAAAGTCTCAATGTCTCAAGGCAGTGCGCCAGTATTTTTCCTTTGCGACAGGCACTACAGGTAGTGTGCTCTCCATTGATCAAGGGCACAGTCATCTCGTGCAGATTCGGGACCATTCTCAGACTCCAACACTCGTCATTCAGTGTCAGAGGACGCTCAGGCTGCTCTTCCATGGGCACTGGAATGTAGTGCCTTCTGTCAATCTTGGATCCGCCGGTGCACTGCACTTCCATTGAAGCAAAGGAAAAGAGGGGGGGTGTGTGGCCAAAAACTCAGGCCAAGGGGCTCAAGGGACTGCACATTGTCAGAGGTTACCAGCACATGACAGGCGCTCTTTTGCACTGGAATTCTGGTTCTGTGGCAAAACCAGCTCCTCCTTCTTTTCTGATGTTGAACGCCTTCTGATGAAGCAAGTGTGATGCTTTAAACAGTTCGTTGTATAACAAGGGGACTGTAAACAGGTGGCCTGTGATTTTCAAAGGAGTGGCCAAACGCCATGGGACAATTTTCGTCTAGAATACACTGTCTTTCTCAGGAAGCAATACAAATATAAAGGCAGTAGGCAAAACAGTGCCTCTAAGCTTTTCAATTGGGTTTCCGTGTGAGAGCCTCCATCATCTAAGGGTAGATAACTACACGAGAATTCTATCTAAATGGATGTCTTCACATATGGTGGCATTGTCTAATAGGGCAAACACATTTTATTTTTTCAATGATTACATATAAGTGTTTCTAAATTCCTTATCTGGACATCTCAATAGAGAAATCACATGGTACAGATTATCATAGGTATGTAGAAACCTTTCACATCAGGTGCACTAGGCAATACACAGGCTAATAGTCAGATATAAAAACAAAAGACAAGAATTAGAGGGTCCTGATATTTGCATGATTAGAAACTTCTGATCCCACCGAAAATTAAAGCAGCAGGAACAAAAAGGGTAAAAACCACATTAAAAAATAGACATTGAAAATTCGTCATGTTCAAAAAAGGTAAACGTAAGTTATCTCCTATCGGGGTGGAAAACTTGTCTTACTATAGTATAATATACTTGACAGTCAGGCTGGAAAACATTGAAGCAGGCCTAGGGACAATTCTTGAAAACCAGTCTGGTCATACAAGAGGGGATTATACATAATATGGAGGGTCCCTGGTACATCACTGCAGTCTGGAAGTGTGTACCTGAACAATACACCTACAATAATAAATGGGCTGACTGGTGAAAGGAATACAGAAAAGGGAATTGGAACTGGGACACAACTAAAATCCCCAATAACTAAGCATGATGCGACATCGGTCAGGGGAGAAACAACAAAAGCAATTAAAAATAAAAATCTATAGGAAGGACAAGAATTTACTTGGGTGATAGTCAGGCATGTGACACTACACCAAGAGTACGGGTGGTACACAAAAGGCCAAAGTTACATACATTTTAACTCTACCGCTGGCGACTACACCATATACGGTAATCTTAGCTCATGTTCCAGTTCCTTCTGCAGGGAAAAATGAAAACCTAGTTTCCTTTTAAGAAGCAAAGGCCATATGCTACTTAGGAGACAGGACACCATTAACTAATGTAATATAGAAATTAGGCCACCTTGAGTCACAGATCTATAATTTCATCCTTAGGTCCAATCAAGGATACATAAACGTAGGGCTGCCTGTTCCTTTAAAGGAAGGGGCAGTAAGTCACTAACTGCAGGTGACACACTTTGATCCTGTAGATCTCTTTTAGTTTTCTGTAATACCATTATAGCCAATTTAGACATGCACTGGTAAAGTGCTGCCTCTCATGTTCACAGCATGAAATATCATTAGCTGTGGAATTTAGTAACCAGAACAAGTTCAACCAACTGTTGCGTAGCGATGGGCATCGTCATGACCATCCCCTCACAACACAGGTAAACTTGTAATAGTATCAAAAGCAGCAACAAAAACAACGAAAACATGCAAAAAATAATAAAAACGCACAAAACGTCAAGCCATCAGATATACTTACTGTATATCCAGCACAAAAAGCATAGACAAAACAATAGCATATGTAAATAAGCGGTGACACACAACACCATGTCATGTACTTTTATGCACTGTAAACCTGCAGCCCAAAACCCAATATTTGGGCCTGTTTAATTTGTCAGGTTTAAAATCCTTACCCTCCTTTTTGACAGTAGATCACCAGGCAATGGAAATCTGCTGTCAAATATAACGTTACTGTCTCTCTTCTAACATACAGGACCAGCAAGAACAATTCATGATAGGACCAAATACACAAAAATAAATTGCCATTACTTAACTGTACCCCCTTGTCAGTCCTTGCAACATCCAGCCACCTTAGTTTTATCTTTCTAAAAAAATCGTTACACTGACACTCCACATTAATTTGGCACCTACAATTTCCACTGTGAAAAATAAGTCTTAATTTGTCAATTCGTTCACATTTAGGCATGGAGCCTTAAAAAAAATTTTAGAATCTTTTTGTCTGTCTAAGACTTAATGCAACACTCCGTTTTCTGTTAAATAAGAGCTAATAGCAGGCATCATTCTTTTTTTTAATTTTTTTTAGAGCGAGACGCAAATGTATCAGTTCTGCAAAGCATTTAACATGATGTTTGGGCTTCCAAAGAAACCCCTTTGCTATATTTTCCCTTTGGAATTAAGTTCTTTAGTTTTATTGATGTTCTTATGGAGAAACCAGAAACCCCACCTTCAGAGGCCCGTGTAGCAAGGTCATTCTGCATTCCACAGAGGCAAGGCCCTAATTTAAAAGGTCATAAATGTCAACGTGGCAGCCTACTCCATTGAACTAAAGATAGCATCTCAACAGCGTAACTTGAGCCAGCCTCTACAGCTCTCCAACCCCCAGCTTCTGCCACTCTGAATTTGTCAAAGCCAGAAGGCCTTCCTAATTCCTCCTAACTTGCAATAATTCACTCTATTTTGAAAAATAATTTCTCCTTTTAGGCGCTAAAAAAAAAAATATCTCTATTCCCAGATTATTAAACTACATTTACTGTAAATAATTCACGAAACTTAATAACACACATACAACTTTTTAGAATAAATCCTTGTTACAATCCTATGTAATGGTACACATTTCAACAACCTTAAATGAATGAACGTCTCAGTAGGCCCAGCTAAAGTTAGACTGAACTCCAGCAATTGGGAACGCTTTCTGCCCCAGTCCACTGGCACTGCGAATTGCATTTGCAATGAGTTTTGATATTTTCTTCATCATTTAGTCACTTGCCTTTATTCAAGCTCTGTTCGTCGCTTTCATATTAGCATATGAAACTCAGTGCCTCCCGTTAGGTAATTACAATATTTTCACCCCTACTGCTAGAACCTGCAATCTCATCTTTCCCCTCCTACTTACTCAAACCGATACCACAGTCCTTTTTATTCCCTTCGTCAATACAACCTTCCTCACGCTACTCTTCATGTCTTTATTACTCCCCTTCATCATCTCTCTTCCCTCCACGGCATACTATTTTCCCAATTGTTCTTCTCCTTCCTACGTATTACCTAGTTCCTATAACCGTAATTCTACATTCCTCCACCCCTCTATCATTACTGACTTCATCACGTACCTGCTCACAAACATCCTCTTTTTACCTCATCAAAAAAGAATTCTCCATTTCTCTTTCTCTATGTGGGTGCTAACTCCATTAAGGCCGTTTTTTATTAACATCAAATAGTTGCGGGTTGCGACACCATATTTTATTTAATTTCTCCAAGTTTTAAAAAGGTCCTGTTTTTCATAGCGTGTTCAGTAGTATCGTGACAGACACAGCTAAAGTTAGAACCTTCAACCCTGATATTAAAACAAGCCTTTGTACTGGCACATTGACTCATTGAATCATAAGAAGGCACGACCTGTAAATATATATCAAACCTAAACGTATGCATTTACTGAAGTCTAAGACACTTTAAAAAGTACTCTGAATGGAAGAAAATGCAGTTCAAACAGTGTTTTCTACCCAAATTTGACTTTCATTCTTTTGGCATTAAAAAATGAATATCCTACAATTTTTTTGCATAATATGCATTACCAGAATGTTTATTACATAACCCATGAGTCAGGCATTGGAAATAATAACTTATACTTTATAGAAATGGGCTTGTTTGCGCCTGCGCCAAGGGAAAATTGTACACGTGAATGCTTGTCATTTTAGTGATGCAACACAACTTAAATCAAATTTTAATGCTAGGAGGTCATAGTATGAGTATTAAGCTTTATAAATATCAAAAAACGATTTTGAAAAGCACTTATTTTTTAAAAATAATTTTTCCATGATTAATAATTTTCTTTTTAAAAAAATCCCAATTATTCGTTTTTGTGATAAATCCATGTATAAAAAACAAGCTGCATCCCTTGCCTATCATTTTGGACACATTAACTCACACGCCTAAGCGCATAAGCCCAACTTGAAACGCGTCACATTTTTGCGCCACTTTCATTTAAAAGGACGGTTCTGCCAAATTCCACCCGTGTTCAACTGGGAAGGTGCTGGCTGAATGAACATTTCTATCAAATATACTGCAGCTGAAAAGTTTGCCTGTGAACATCTAATAACAATGCATCTAAGTAAAATGCTGTAAATTTATTTACTTTTGCAAAAATAGATAATTTCGTTTTTGGGGCCTGATTTATATCTATTGAATGTGTTTCTAATTTTATCCTTTAAGCATTTAACGGCAGTTTTGTATATGTGCACAATTGCTCATTCTATAAATTAAAGAGCACCATATAGCTATTTTAGCACGTCACCTGGTTTGTTTCTGGATTTCTTTTTTAAGTTTCTACTTGATATTAATTAACCAACAATTTACTTAACAGACTGGAAACATCAGAAGACCCACAAACACATATTGAGCTCATTTCAGACATAAACAGAAAGGGGTTAAACAGACAATACAGCGCGCTTTAGCCATTTTTCATAAATAGCGCCGTCGCAATTTACTTACAGAAGTTGCACTAATGATAAAAAAAAAACCCAGACATTTAAACACACAGTTGACTTACAAATCAATACGCATGACAGAAAGAAAGAACAGCTCACAGACTATACTTGAAACAAACCATTTGCAAATACTAGTTGTAGGTCATATTTACAAGCAACGCTTTTCAATAGTGTTCCAAAAGGCTGCATAAACAGCCCCACAGACAGATGCATGTCCAAGAAGTAGTGAATGTGCTCAATTCACTAGCTTTGCCTAGCAGAACACCACACAAAATCGTTCTGCATATCTTCATTCATGAAACTGCGCAGAACGAAGGATCCTTGTTTTGTATTATGTCATATTTTAATTCCCTGGGGATACAAAATCACCAAGGAAGAAATATGTTTTTAAATTTAACCTATTTAGATATTTCCCACACTATGGTACCTTTCAAAACAAAAAGCAACACATTTTTCCATGTGAGCTTACAAACAGGCATGCCAAAAATACTGCGGAAAACGCAAGTATTATAATCAAAACCAAATGGAGAAATATCTCCTCATTACCTGCCTACACAAATTGCAATTCGCATATCCAAACCTATACAAACCAAAAGCTACATTTCCAAATTTGCTAAGATCAGGCATCTTATAGCTCACTAATCTAGCTTCAAACTTCAAGGTGTTATCTCTACCAATACACTCGCAAATATGCGAGACCCTCGGTTTTGGTAATTGCAATGACCAAATCAGAAACCAAGAAACCAACCCCTCGGCTTTGGTAATTGCGATAACCAAATTAAAGACCCAAAGAACCAAAGGACTGGGAGCGACCCACTTATACTTAATTCTTATTCTTAATAATCAAAAGGTTATCCAAATTCTAATTGTCAAGTTCTACATGACCAAACGTCTTCTATAATACTCACGCCAAAGGGGTTCTTTTTCTCACCTTTTGAGTGACATCATGTGGAGGATCAAAATCAGGAAGAGCAGAAATACACCGGGCTATATAATCAAAGAATCTCCAGAATCCCTGTGCACAGAGTACCTTCTTGGTAGAATCCCGTTCTGTCCTCCTCAGTAGATTTCAGTCTCCTGACAAGATCACTCCCACAGAAAGTCACTTCTCTGATGAGGCCGCCCCTTGTTGGGCGCCAACTGAAGTACTCCGATTTTTGAGACCCCAGAGGTGCTAGGGGTAGCACCCTATGACTTCGAGTACTTCCTGATGTGGTATTATAAAATTCTGCATATCTTGATAATATAACAAAGAACTTGGTAACAGAAGCTGAAATATGAAAAGACATCTTTATTAAACTCAAATGAGTGAGACTACGTTGCACAGAAGCCTTAGCAACTGAATGAGGCAGTCTGTAGAACAGAAACCAGTCTCCTCTTTTATGGAGAATGTTACGCTCTGGGCAACACCGCCCTTCTCTTGCAGTTGGTCATTCACATGTATACATTGCAAACGAAAAGGCAGAGTCATAATGACCATCCCACATTCCAGTTAAGCCAGCCCGTAATTATTTACCCAGCAAGGCTCAGATCCCACATCAGATATCGATAGGCCCCAATAAACATGAGCATCTCCTGTTTTGGGAAACAAGCCATAAAGCAGGAACAGTCAGGTGTGAAAGAGATTAGCCGGAGGCTTGTGTAGGATGAAAAGACTTTATGGTGTGTCAAGCCCTGATGCTAATCACAGGTGGCCAGAGGACGGGGAACTCGTGAGACCAGTTTGACCTGGGGTGGCGGAGCCAAGCTGCCCAGGTCACAGAAAAGTCAAAGAAAGGCACATGTGCTCTAAAAGGCCCGTTTTCGCTTCATGCTATATAGCCTATGTGAGGGCAACCATAAGATGGCCACCGCTACAAAATGGAACCCACGGAGTCAATGTATAATAACGTATACATAGTGCATTCATAGCTAAAACGTTACACAAAGCACTTGTACATACCGCATTGACCATTCGCGGTTCGCTAATACTGGGATAGACAGGGGTAGGGCCCTGCCTCCTACGCGGTCCCAAATTTTAAAGTACGACACTGCTTGCAGGATAACCTACTGAAAGTTCATGTCAGCAAAATCTTACTTTTTAAAAAGCTACTTTCTATCACGTTTATCAAAAACCCAATTTACCACTGAATTGGATTTGTAATAAATATTAAAAACAGTGATTGAATCATTTATCTAACTTATTCCAAAACAAAGGTAGTAAAATAGTTTTGTAACCACAATTTAGTTTTTCTCGTAGGCTCAGTTACAGCCCCTTATAGTGCAAATAGCTTTGGGAACTAGTCAGTGTAGGAACAGGCCAATATGAAATTCTTGAAATTGTAGGAACATGCCAATAGGAAATTCTTGAATGTATGTTTTAAAATACTAGGCCCCCACTTCTTGGGTTATTAGGCCTACTTAGTAGTGACTTTCTAGTCCAAAAGGGCTTGCCTAAAGGTTTAAAAGCTGCAGCAGTGAATTTACACATTTAGTCCTGAAGCCATGTTTGTCCTTGTTATCCTAGTGAATGGTTCAATAGGTGCTCTAGTACAAAAGTGACATTTAACTTCTCATGTCATTAGTGCATTTTGCTGTACCTTGTACGATTGCCTTACTTATAACGGATATATATCAGTCGGATATTTGCAAACGTTGCCATGTTTTAGGGGTCAGAGTACATACACTGGCGACAGTGCCCCCCTTAGGCAGAGTTCAAAAGCCAGCTATTTCAATCAGCAAGAAAGGGGTTGATCACACACAAAAATGATTTTTTTTACAAGGCTGAAACAACAGAGATAGGAAATGCTGAGCACAACTGTAAAAACTGAAAACATAATGGCAAAAAAAAAAAATGTTCCCTCTCCAATTTCTTTCAAACCCATGTTTTTGAAAATCAGCTGATGAGCACTTTTCCAAACTAAAAAAAACCCAAATATTTCACATTTTAGCAAATTTCTTTTACCTTTTTAGAGACATCACAAATCCTGTGAAGATTTACAAGCCCCAACAAGTGGGACATGGGGAGGTAAAGATTTTCCATCTATCATCTGTGGAGAGAAATTATGAAGGCAGGAGAACAACAGCCTTAAATATGATAAAAGGACTTAGTGATGGTGGAGAGAGGAACCCAATCAAAGAGCGGTTTCAAACGTCATGTGAGTGGCAAGCCAATCCATGTAAAAAAATGCAAAAAGTCTCTGATTTTAAAGTCCAAGCAACATATAAAAATGTTGTGGTTTGGATGGCATTAAGGGCACAGATTTCAATGGTATGGGATGTCCATGGCACTATGGGCCAAGGTTAAGGAGCCTGCCTAAATTAGTGGCTGTTCTTTAATACTAAGCCAGTGCGTGGGAGGTCAGTCTGTCTCTGTTAAAGCGGCTATGGCTTGGAATTCTCTCCCATTGGAATTGCGGTATATGCCGGATTTTAGACTTTTCAAGAAACAACTTAAAACTTTTCTCTTCAACTAGCTGATTCATATTTTCTACTCCATTGGGCTTTGGTAACGGCTCGTGCCAGGACACTCTCGAGTATTTGAGCGCGGTATAAAACCTCCTATAACATAACATACCAATGTCCTTGCTTGCATTAGTGCCTAGGGCACCTTTCCTACAGCACTGCTTCACACTTTGAGTTACTTTCAAATCATGAAAAGGTAAACAGAATTAAACCTGGAAGCTGTTTCCAAGAAAAGCTCCAAACAGGTCAGATACGAGAGATAAGAGCTCTCAGTGAGTACTGACTCTTAAGTGGAAAAAGCTGTTAGGAATTCACGGGACCAAGTGAGGTGACTGACAAGACAGATCAGGTGTGGAGATGTTCCAGTTATTATTTCTACATTTGGAATTAGTGTGCAGAGATTAAAGATGTCCTTCAGAATGAAGATGAAGTCCATTGCTGATGATGGCTACATAATTTGGGAGACCTGAGTGAAGTTTTTGGTGGGCAAAGAATTGCTCATAAGGGTGTGTGTTTATCTGATGATGTCCTGCATTAGTTGAATGTATTTCTTTTCATTAACTTGGTCGTCTGAAACTCACATAACTGGGCATTTATGTCAAAAATCAAATAAAATGGGCCACAGAACAAATGTTTAGTGCACAGCATATTTTTACGTTTTGTTTTAATGGACTTGGTTTCTCCAGTCCTCCTGAAAGCCCTATATCAGGTGTATTGGCTTCCCCACAACATTTACAGGTTTGCCACCAGTTGAATTGGATCCTCTTAACTGGGTATGTGTTCTTCATGTCCTGGACCTCCATCAAACATTGGGTCTAGAGCCAGTTCTGAAGCCTGTTTTTCCTGCTGGCAGGCAGTTGTCGTCAACGGGGTAGATCTAAAAACTCCCATGGATCAGCTTATGAAAATGCCTGCCCAGGTTCACAGCATCGGACCTTCAATGCCGATTCAATTAGATTTATGCACTGCTCTGCCAGAAACCTCTATCAGATAAGTAGGGAATAGTCTTCGCTCTTCCATATGAAAGCTATTAATTTCTCTTGTACTTTCATGATAATTCTAATCTGTCAGGGCAAAGCATAGGGCTTAAAAGCAGAATTAGCACACCATAGGTTTAGAATATGTATACATTTCTAAAAAAAGAAATCCCCCACTACCAATTTTTAGCACTATGATTCAGTTTGTTTTCTGAGAATATTTCAAGTGGTCCCAAAATTCCTTTGCACAGCAATTTCCAATATAACTGAGGGCAGCCTTCAAAGTAAATATGTTTCCCTTCCTTGTCAATTCTTCCCATATCATGAACAAGTTCAGTGAACCATTTATGGATCTTCTGTTGACACTATCACCTTACATTCTGCAGAGCAACAGAGTATGGAAACCTAGACATGCCCTTCTCCTACAAGGAGGTACTTGATGCCAGGTCTACTACCAGGCAAAGATTCAGGAATAGACAAAGGTCACGTCCTACCCTTTTTTACTGTGCATGGAATGTGAGTCCCCCTTTCATGCTTGTACCAGATGCAATAGGTAGGACAAAGAGTTTCAAAATGGTGTGAGAACCTCCAGTTGCAAAGACGAACATCGCTAAACTATTTGATGTGGTGCATGTACCCAATACATTCAATTTCTCAACAGAGTCAGGGCTAAAATAGATAATTTAAAACTGATTGTAGATTTTAATTAACAGGTAAAATTATCTTTAGATTTTGATTCTGATTTTAATCGCTACCGCTTCCTATGAGATTAAGTTAAACTGATTCTATATGTGCTGTTATGTTGGGTAGGTCATGCAGCATGCCTGACACTGCAAATAGTTTCTAAGCTACATAACATACATTTTGAATTGCTGGGATGCTGGACAGTAATACCCTGCTCCTTGCTTTTGATCTGAGATTTCTAGATTGACCCCAATGCATGCTGCACACTCTAAGCAATGCTTTTTGTTTTTGAAATTAAGACTAAGTTAATTATTTGTAGAATCTTTTCAGTTCATATTTTATTTGGTGAGCTAACCTCCATTCACCAGGGACATGTTCATGTAGTTTTCATCATAAACAAGTTGGTTTGTTTTTTTTGTATGTCTGGTCTTTAAGACATGTTTAACTGTCTAACAGGATTTTTGGTTTCCCCAAAATCATGCAGAATGTACATGCAGAGAGTGTATGTTGGTAAGTGGTCTTTATCTATTAATAGGTTCAAATATTTATATTAAATTTAAATGTTGGCTATGTATTTGGCCTGCACTCTTATTTTTTTTACAGTTTATGTTATAAAGTAATTGTGTTGTAACATTGTACCTGCCTCAAATTTGGCATCTTGCCTCAAATTTGAGATCTTGGTGAGGTGGTGATTCATTTATGTTTCCATGTAAATAATAATAGTAAAATGCATGGCAGAACCAAAACACCTATTGCTCAAAAGACATCACTTTATAAAATAGTTCAACCAATGAATGCTTTTAAACTTAAATTTGTTATTGCATGCATAAAGCTGGAATGTTTAGGTGACAGCATATTTTTTTTTTCCTTTTTTGTCATATGCATATGCATGCAGTTGGAAGCCGGAGTCCCAGTCGCACCCCACTGTCTCAAATGCGCGACCCAGGACTCCCAACTCAACGCTAGGCCAAATAAGGACACCATTTGAAATAGCCCTGCTCACCCCCTTAGTAGCTTGGCATGAGCAGCCAGGCCTATCTCCAAGAAACGAGTGTACAGTATGTGCAACCACATCAATAGCAACCCACTGATGACACCACAAATGGACTCCACATGAGTTTGATAAAACGAGTATAAACTTTAAATAAAAAGATATACGATCAGACCACACAATACAACAGCCAAAATATAAAACAGGGTAATATTTGTTCCGGCTGGTTGGTAGGTTCAAATCCCAACCACCGTTTTTGCAATACTATGCTGGTCATACTGCTAGAATCACACATGCTGCAATGAATAAACAATAGTCCTCTGCGTAACGATACACTCCTGTGCTGGGCAAAGGAGAAATAATACAATGCGTAACAATTTACCCCGGTACCTTGCAAGGGGAGAAATAATGCAATGTGTACCCCTACAATCCTGTACTGCACAATGAAGGAATAATGAATGCGTCACACCCCAATTACATACTTTGCAATGAAGAAATAATGCAATGCGAACCTCTACAATCATGTACTTTGCAATGAGGGAATAATGCAATGCGTAGCTACAATCATGTACTTTGCAATGAAGAAATAATGCAATGCGGGCCGCTACAATCCTGTAATTTGCAAGGAAGAAATAATGCACTGCATAGCGCTACAATCGTGTACTTCGTTATGCAGGAATAATGTCAGGCGTCATAAGACAGTTCGGCAGTTCGGTAGCAGCAATATTGGTAATGTGTATTACGACAGTCAGCCTCTTCGATAACAGTTGCCCCCCACACAGATAAAGGATGACACACAGTACAGCTTCCCACTCTGGCCCCAGTACTGCCACTCCTTTGGTCAGTACAGGCCCCAATCCGAGTCAAAGCAAAGGTTTACTTAGCCAGCAGGACTGAGAGGCCGAGAGAGTGTCACTTCGAGCCCGCACCCCGCCCAAGCAATGCTCCACGTTACCTGGGGGCGTGACCCCACTATCCTCTCCTCCTTCCGAGAACTGAGCCTTCTGTGTAGAACTTTCTCAATGGGCCTCAGTGGCCCGGGCCGCAACTGTTAGGAAGGTCTCAGGCAGCCGCGGGGCACACGTACCCTATGCCCCTGAGATTGCTTTAACTCCGGGTGCACGTTCACCACAGCACCCTCCGGGTCTCCTCGGGCACGAAGCCACACACACAACGCTGATGGGTCTTGACTTTGACCCCGACTGCACGCTCACCAGGCACTCTTTCCTGTGGTCTCAATTTGCACCAAGACACACACACACCGCTGCAGAGACTCACTTTATTCCAGTGCACACGATGATCAGCCGATCATCTTCACAGTCCCAGGTTGCACCCAAGCACGCACGCTGCTTCACTGAGGCTTACTCCAACTCCTGGTGCCCCCATATCCAGGCGCTCTTCACCAACGCCTCCGGCCGCACCTCTACATGCTTGCCGTGTCTGAGCCTCACTTCTCCTCTGGTGCACCCGATGACCATGTACTCTTCACCAGCACCTCCAATGTACCCCGACATGCACCCTGCGTGTCCTAGACTCGCTCCGCTTCTGATGCACGTGTTGACCAGGCGCTCCTCACCAACACCTCCTATGCACCACGACACACACCCTGCGCGTCGGAGACTCACTCCACCTCCGATGCACCACCTGACCCGGCGCTCTTCACCAGCGGCGGCGGTGCACCACGACACGTACCCTGCGCGTCCGAGTCTCAAATCACCTCTGATGCACGCGCTGACCAGGCACTCTTCACTAACGCCTAAGGTGCACCACGACACACACCAAGAGCGTCTGAGACTCACTTCACCTTCCGTGCACACATTGACCAGGTGCTCTTCACCAACGCCTCCTGTGCACCACGACACGCTCCCAGCGCGTCCAAGTCTCGATTCACCTTTGTGTGTCCAAGATCACAGGGCACACCTTCTGAGGGTCTCAAGCTGCCACAACACACGCCCACCGCATCACTTGAACTGTCCAGAACCTTTTATGTTCCTGTGTTTCAAAACAGGGAGCCAGCTCACCTCGGGCCCTTGGGGTTACAAGACACAGCACAAAGCACAGTCTTCTTCAAGCAGAGGGACCAAAGCGCACGAAGCACAGTCCCAACAGCCTCTTCCTTGGTTAAAACAGCAAACTGCAAACCAGCCCCAGATCACAAAGCAAGGATTGGTCCTTTCCCAGCATTCTATTCAGTTGTTTCTTCCTCAGCAGAGGTTCCTCTTGACCACGAAATGGGTCCAAGCCTTTTCAGTCTCAATCCATTTTGATTCGTATTCCAACGATCAGGGGCCTCAGCTCTCATAGTTATACCCCTAAATGTCTTTGAAGTTTGTTGTGCTCAGGGGTCCCTGACCCCTGCCTAAATCAGTTCTGGGTGTCTCCCTCCCAGTGTCACCTTTCTCCCTTTCATACTGGGGGTCTGGATCCTTAATCACTCAGCTGGAGATGGGTCAATTGTTTTATAGCTGCAACCCAGGCCTCTTCACCTCCCGGGATTTCTCCTACGCCCTCTCTCCAGATGCAGGCCAGTTTGGTGCCATCTCACCCCTCCTCTCTGAGATCCAGGCAGTCAATCCACATACAGCAGAGACACACAGAAATGCTTAAAGCACAAAACTCAGCCACTTTCTAAAAGAGTGGTTTCTGAACACACAGTGACAAAACCACCTTCATAGAAAGATGTGATATGACACTGTGAGTTCATACATACTAAACTTCACCTCTCCATTTTAATCCTATGAGAAACTAGGCTAATAAACACAATACCCAGCCTCCCCATTCTGTCCTATGGGCAGAATGGCCTTTCACCAGTGAAAAACGAAATGGAGTGTTTTTCACTGTCATGACATAACACACACCTTAGGATTTGTCCTGCCTTTTACCCACACTGCACCCTGCCCAGGGGTTACCTGGGACCTACCACAGGGGTGCCCACTGTGTACGCAAAAGGGAAAGTAAGGCCTGACAAGTGGTTGCCCTTGTCAGGACAACATGCTAACTTAGCAAACTGCGCGCAGGCCCTACACTGCAGGCCTGAGTTCCCTTCTCCACGCACCTTTGCATTACTAGCCCTGGCACACACAGTGCACATCCCTATGCACTTTACTAGTAATGCAAGATACTATTCATGGCCAACCAATTACCATTACACTTTACACAAGGAACCTTTGGTACTTTGACACTGATCAGCAGAGGCAAAGTACCCAAAGCATCTAAATTGGCAACTCTATGTCAGGAAAACGGAGTAGGGGAAAAGCAAAAAGTTTAGGGAACTTTAGCCAAAAAGGCCAGTCCTACACATGCATACAAAATAAAATAAATATCACACCAGCTTGCCAAAGTCAAACCTATTTGCTTTTCAAATGCATGTTTAGGATGTACTTGGACTTCTAAGAACAAATCAGAAGGTGGCACTTTCAGCTGTTACATGTGACACGTAAGATGCATTCCTTTATCTATGGGTTTACTCAAGCCAGCAGTCTGCTACAACACAGTCATGGAACAATGGATATGCATGCCCATATGTCCCTGTTAACGACTTTTATGAAATAAATACTTACTTACTTACTTACTACCTACTACCCCTCCTGGAGTATAGGTCATCAACCAGGACTCTCTTGCCATCTCAATCCTGGGCTTTACTTTCAATCTGTCTCCAGGTGTAACCCTTCTCCTTACAGTCAGCCACAAGGCCTCTGTACCAGGTGTTTCTCAGCCTTCCTCTTTTCCTTGTCCCTTGAGAGTTTCAGGCCAGGGATGCCTGGTGGTGTTTGATGTGGGCTTGCACAGAGTGTGATCTATCCAGCCCCAGCATCTTTTCATGATTTCTTCATGAGCAGGGAGTAGGAAAGTCTGCTGCCATAGGTTGTTGTTTGCGATGTTGTTTGGGCAGTGGATCTGGAAGATTTCCAAAGACAGATGTTGATGAAGGTCTGAACTTTGTTGGTGGTGTCACTGCCGTCCCGCATGTTTCTGTTCCATACAGAAGGAACTATTTTGCATTGCAGTAAAAAAGCCTGATCTTTGGTTTTTCAGAATTAGGTCCTTCGTGCTTCAGATCTTCTTTAGCTGAAAGAAGGCAGCCATTGCTTCGCCAATTCTTGCCTTGAGATCGGCTTCTGTAACGCCCTGTTTGTCCATGTCACTGCCCAGGTAGGTGAAGGCCTCAACCTCTTTCAGTGCATCACCTGCAAGAGTAACTGCAGTTGTGCTGTGCATGCTAGCCTTCAGGCTCTTGGTTTTCCCCTACTGATGTTGAAGCCATGTTGTGCTGATGTGGCTGCCATACTGTCAGTCTTCTCTTGCATCTGCAGATGGGTATAGCTATGGGAGAGTAGGGCCAGACTGTCTGCAAAGTCCAGGCCATCGAGCTGCATCCAAGGTGTCCACGGTATCCCATTTCTTCGCATTGCTGTGGATGTTTTCAAGATCCAGTTAATACCTAGCAGAAAGAGAAAAGGTGAGAGCAAAACAAACCTAGTGGACTCCAGTCCTCACTTGGAAGTGAAGTCATCCTCTATGGATCATCTTGCAGGTAATTTTGCCATATGAGTACCTGATTATTCTTATGAGTTTATCTGGCATGCTATAGTGGATGAGGAGTTTCCAAAGGGTCTCTCTGTCCATGCTGTTGAATTCTTTCTCATAGTTGACAGAGAGTCGTGAATTTCATTTCATTGACTGCTCAATGATGATCACAGTGTTGCAATCTGGTCTGTGCAGGATCCATCTTTGTGGAAGCCAGCTTGCTGGTCTTGCAACAGAGCATTAACTTGTTCTTTTATTCTGTTCAGGGTGACTCTGTCGAACACTTTGCCTGGGGTTGGTAGAAGAGTTATTCCTGTGTTGTGTGCGTAGTTACTCAGGTCACCTATCATGGGGATCTTGATGAGTTATACCTCCTTCCAGGCTGATGGCACCCTTTCCTCTTCCCAGATCCTTCCAAACATGGGGTAGAGCATGTCTACTGATGTTTGAATGTCTGCCTTCAGTGTCCCTGAAGGACTTTTGTCAGGTCCTGTTGCCTTCCCATTTATCAAATGTTTGATGGCTTGCCATATTTTTTCCTTGGTTGGTCTGCTGCAGTTGATTGGTAAGTCCTTGTCAGCTGCCTGTATGACTGTGGCACAAACTGGTTCAGCAGTTCTTAAAAGTGTTCCACCCATCTTTGTTGTTGGCCTGTGTCACCCATTATTGTCTTCCCAGCTTTGTCTGTAAAGACGAAATAAGTGATGTTGCCTAAATCAGACCAATACATGGATACACGTTAGGATATGGACAGCATGCAAAGTGATGACCTGTGTAATAGAGGTGCTTTCTTCTGCCTACTATTTAGAGTCATATATGTTCCACTGCCTCATGTATTTTAAATTTTGAGGTGGCCAGCAATGGTAGCAACTGGCCCACATTTAAACAGTTGGTGTGCTCCCTGATTATCTAATCAACCATATGTATGTGACAGAATTTCGAGGACGGAATATCAAAAATATAATATTAACAGGTAAGTGTGGACTATCTGTACCTACCTCCTCATATATCTAACGGCACAGTACATATATCTTAAAGGTATGTAGATACAGAGTTAGGAATGGTTAATCTGTAGTTCCCTGTATGCACTTACCTTTCGATATTTTGTCCCTCGTTATGCTGTCAATAGTAGAATGCCTCTACATTTTTGGGTGTTTATATTCAGTAGTACAATCTATCTGCCTATATTCTTCCATCGATGTTTGCTTTCAATTTACGTTCATGTGCCTCGTATATTACTACTAGATTGTATGTAACATTAATTTTAGTAGATTTTGACTTTAGGCTGAGGTATTTACAAAAGGTTTTATCATTGCATTTTACTGCTGTTGGATCATTCTAAAGGAAGTCGGAAGTTTGGTTTATTGTGCTCCCACCCAGCGGTGATACATTTATTCTAAGGGAATTGGCTTCAGATGGAGTGCATAGATGGAATTTCTGCTACTAGAAAGAGGAAATCAAATGAAAGGCATGCAGCATTTAAAGAAAGAAAAATTACCTGAAAGTAAATCGGAGTGATAGTGCAACGCATTGTCCACTTCCATATAATCATACAGGGGATCTCATGGCCTTTGTTATACCGGGTCCCAACATGTCCTATACCCTCGATCATTCTGAGCCCTGATACATCTGTATCCCTCATAACTCTCGGAAGAACTCGTAATTAAGCACACAATTAGGTATTAATGCTAATAACCGGCCACTTATTAAGAGGGTCTCCGGTGAGAAGGCAATTAATATTAGCTCCTTTTGGAAATTCACGAATTACATGTCTGTGATGCCTGCTAATGAATGATCAGACACCAAATATTTTATTTATTTAACAGTCAGGCAAAGTCTTGCACATCGGACATGTCACTGTGTTATACGCACAAAGGAACATTAAACTGATGTATGAATGTAAATACGAGGTTCATATCTGACAATATATGTTTATATGGAAAAAAAACTCTTTTACTAAACGGTTAGGTTCCGACCAAACAATAGGACTTTAAACAGACAAATTGAAGAGCAGCAACAACTGACGTCTTTCTTTGTGCCTGAATTATTGAAACGTCTATTATTTATAGATGGAAGGATCATTTTCTTTCCCACGTAAATGCGTTCAGATAATTGTTCCCAAGATGGACGCGGTGACGCACTTTCCGTCCCTCGCTCTTACATCAAGTTCGCTGCCTGGCTAAATCTCACCAGACCATATTGATGCAGTTAGTGCAATGAAATGTATTTCCTCGGAAGCGTGTCCAGTTTAGGGTCGATAATAAAGTATTGTGTTCTTGTTAGCCAAATGCTGAAGGTGGGCGGCAGTCAATTTTCCAATCTGCTCCTTGTTAGGCGAGATTCGGAAGATTTAATAAGGGGATTGTGCACACCACAGGCGGTGAAGCTGATTCCCTGCAGGCGAGCTGCTGGACGCTGATTGATAGCCGTTGCTTAGCGTCTCAACCAGCTTAGGCTTTCGCTGCCGCTTTGTGGGTGGGCGTGCTCTGTAAACGAACAAGCATTGTCAAAGCAAATAGGTCTTGCCCTTGAGAGCTACTGGCTATGGCCTTGTTTTGTAGCCATGCTGTACAGAAGTGAGGATGCTTTGCAGTGTCTAAAACTAATTTAAGAAAGCACTATGACGCAGCCAGGGCTAATGTTCATTTTTTTTAAAGTGCTTTAGTGCTTGTTGCCTCAGACGTTTAACATTTTTATTTTTAGCCATGCGGCTATATAGCATGGCTATGAATCGTTGCTAAAATTAGCAATGCCCATGCTGTACAGCATGAACAAAAGGAAGCAGCAGAGCCAATAGTCCAGACAGCGAGACCTATTGGCTTTGACAGTGCTTGCTAGATCTCAGCACCAACCCCCTGTGATTCTGAGCCATTTAGTTAATCTTCCCTGGTGTGAAAAAGAAGGGGCATATTATCTAGGGACGGCGATAAATAACGCAAAGCACGCTTAGCGCTTTTTTATTTATCGCCGTTTTACAGGGAACATCGCTGGTTTTCCAGCGATGTTCCCTGCAAAACGGTGATAACCTTGCTGATATGACTCTGTGGTCGTATTAGCATATTCCACCCCAATGTTAGGGATAGGTAAGTCTGCATTTTAGCAGACATTAGTTTTTGGCGAAAACAGCGGTTTTCTCCAAAAACTAACGTCTGCTTAAATGCTGCGGCAGCCTTGTAAATATCACGATATGCACATCAGCGATATTTGCAAGGTTGTACTGCCCAGTGACGCCCACTTTGCATCTCATTAGAGATACAGAGCGAGGAGTCGATAACAGTGCTATAGCAAATGGGTTCCCCCTATTTAATCCCCTGGATTTCTTTGTTTTGTTTTCAATTTTTACTGTGAGCAAACCTCACTAACTGAGTCTTACTCACTGTAAATTGTGTGGAAATGGATTGGGAGTGCTAACTGCCAATTTTTGCCTTTTAAAATAAGCTAGCGTGAGAGGCTCTAGGCTAGTTATATATGAACACATGAGCACATGTGTGTGCATGTGCACAAGCTGAACGTGCTAAGACTACTATCTTGCCCAGCACCGTGTCTGTGCAAATGTGACCTTCAGGATCTTAAGTAGTTGGTGCTGAGCTTGTGTAGGCCTTATAATGTGAGTAGCCATTTGTAGTGTAAATCTGTGGTGATTACTGATAAGTCTATGTGCTTGACTGATTACAAATTTGGGGCGAAATTGGTGCCATAACACAGTTTTGCCCTATGTAAGCCAAGAGATACAAGTCTGGTACAAATCCAACATTTATCCCATGTGCAGCTTTGCTGTTACTTTTGACATTAATGTTAACTTAATAGAACTTGGAGAATTGTCATGCTTCCCCGCCTCAGCCCATAATCATCATAAATAACTTTATTTCGGCAAAATCCATAAAAGTGGACAGTAAATATATGTTACAATACTGTGAAAATAACAGTTGATCACATAAACCCTTATTTATGTCCATGTCAAGCAGCAATTAATGTTCGATTAGAGTAAGACCTTTACAAGCAGCACTCACTATAAAATATAATTTAAAATCATTATAAAAGAGTTGCACAATCAGTTAAAACAATTTCAAACCCGTAGGATTACTTGGCAGCAGTGTTTGCCCTCCTTTTCACCCACATCAGACCCAAGAATTTTGCAACAGCCATAAATACAGCGTAGATGGGTCTCTGCGTATTATTCTCAAAGCTACAAGTTAGCTACCGATAACTTGCTGCCTGCACACTGGTGCAATCCAGGCCGAGCGAAACTTAGCGTACCTAGGGCATGCAAATAGCACTTGCGGAATGGTCTCTTTTTGCCCTTTGCAGAATGGGCAATCCTCTCTACTTGCTCCGTTCCATTTCACAGTAATCGCCTTAACAGGGAGGCTACCTACTCTGAACTAATGATAAATTTTCTGTCAAATGAGACAGTTATCAAATCCCAGTACTGCTCTAACCTATAGGTGCACTTAAAGTTTAAGAATTCAAAAGTCAGTGATACATTCCCTACTGTTCCCTCATCTTTCTGCAAGATGTAGCCCAGTAACATTTTTTAATCCCTTCCTTAGAGGGGACTTTTCCACTCTCCGGATGGAACCCTACATCACAGAGGCCGATCGTCTTCAATAGCTTCTTTAGTGAGGTCAGCCATGGTACTTCTTTGGCAGTATCCATCCTAATCAATTTGTCAAGTACCCAGATCCTGCACCAGTAAAGTAAGGGACACAAGTGGGTTTTCTGAGCTACCCTTTCCAAACCCAAACCCATGAATAAGGGGTACAAGGGGGTGCTCAAGGGGAGTGTAATCAGCTCTCTGACCAATGTGTTCTCTGATTTTACCATCCCCATGGTGTTGTCAAACCCCCATAGCTCAGCCCCATGCAATGCAGCGCCTAGTGCCTTCACATCGTAAATTTTCAGGCTAGGAGCAATAGGCCAAGTGAAACTGGCATGCTGTTCTTTTAGAATTATTCCAGCTCTTTGCTTATATTTTATTGTTGCAACTTCAATATGTGAGCACCATGGTAAAATGGGAGTAAGTTTGTTACCCAAGTATGTAAAAGAGTGCACCTGTTCCAGAAACTCACTTCCCAAGTGTATCTTCCCCTTACATTTTTTGTGATAATTAAAAGCCATAAATTTAGTTTATCGACATTAATCTGCATACCACGTTCTACGCAGAAATCCCTGAAGCTGACTTAAGGTTTTTGCAGACCACTAGGTGTTTTATGAAATTGACAAGGTATCGTCTGCAAACAGCAACAGCGGTATTTTACCAAATGCCAGGCTTGGGGCATCAGCATCAACATTTAGGGGATATTGTACCAGCCCATTAAAATATATAGAAAATAAGTTAGGAGCTAGTACACAACCTTGATGGATGCCCTTCGATACTGGAATTTTTTTAGTTATTTGTCCCTGCAAGCCCCCCGAACCCTGGCAAAGTTAATATTGTGTAGTCTGACTAGTAAAGATAGTATATCGAAGGGCATCCCCATTTCTCCTAGGTCCACCCATAGTCTGCTTCAAGACACCAGACCGAAAGCAGATTTAAGATCGACAAAGGCGGCATACAAGTCACCTTTGCCAATCAGAACCATCTTCCAATATATGATAGCAAAACAGAAGATTTGGTTTATAGCTGAAGTCTTGGATCTGAAGCCTGCTTGCAGTGGGCTTATTATATCGTTACTTTCATCCCACTATTGAATTTTACCCAATACCATTCAGCAGAAAAATTTCTATAGGCAATCAATTAAACAATAGACTTTAATTGGCGGGCATACTCTTGTCCCCTTTTTCATATACAGGGACCACCTCAGCACCCTGCCAGGATGCCGGGATTGGGACACCCAATGCTATCTTGTGTGCAATGACCAGTATATATTGGGCCCAAACATTTGTATCATGAAGATAAACATCTACCAGGATGCTGTTAGGGCCAGCCGCTCACTCATGTGAGAATTTTGCCAAGAAGTTGAGGACATCCTGCTTAGTAAATGGAGGTAGCGTAAAACTAGTTAGGGTAGGTTTCAGAGGTGTTTGAGGCCACATAATGAAATAAGGCTAAGAAATAGATAAACCAGTCCTAGGAGGGACAACGTTTTGGGGTTCCATCCCAGCAGTGAACTTTCCTTTGGCCACTAACCTCCAAAACCTTAAATCATCCTTAATAGCACATATGTCTCGTCACCTTACTTCATCCCACTGTTTTTTGGCTTTAGCCAACAACAGCTTATACAATTTCCCAGTAGAGGTCATTAAGAGAAATTGTTGGCTTTTATTGGCTTAGACAATAAATTCCTCAACTTTCTGCATTCACTATTCTACCATCTGCTGCCTCTACATTTAACCAGTTATTTTCTAGTGTGTGGGGCTATGAAGTAAACAGCAATGTCTTCAAGGAACCTTGTGTGCATCTCAATGACCTTAGATTTATCTTCATTTGCCTCTCTGCAAAGCAGTTGTTTGGGCAGGAAGTCTAAGACATTATTTCATAGATGTTAAAAGTGCAGGTTTCCCGCTCATTTATCTCCATTTTAGGCAATGTCTATCCGAAGTATGTTCCATGGTCCTGGTTTTATTAGAGGTTGTACACTCAACCAGGGACATATTAAAATAAATCCACCATAACCACCATAGTCACCAGCAAACTCGACTAAGGCAACGCACTCTTCGCCAGAATAAACAAAAACTTCACCCGCAAGCTAGAGTACATCAAGAACGCCGCTGCAAGACTGATGCCAAAACACTGCAACATCTCCCAGCACCTGCGCACAATCCACTGGCTCCCTGTCGAGGCCAGAATCACCTTCAAGATACTTACCCACACACACAAGGCCCTCCACGGCAACAGACCAGCATATCTGAACAGGTGACTCAAATTCCACGCACCCCTCAAATTCCACACACCCCAAAGGACCCTACAATCAGCCCAGCTCTCCTACGCCGTGGTCCCCTGCACCAGAAAGACCAGATCGGGAGGCCGCTCCTTCTTCCTAGCGGCCAAAGCCTGGAACACCCTTCCGCTCCACCTCAGACAGACAACATCGCTTCCCATCTTTGCAAGAAACCTCAAAACCTGGCTCTTAAACAGGCCCCCTCCTTGATGGAATGGATCCTGCACCCCCCCCACCCCCATTGGCGCCTTGAGACCCTCACAGGTGAGTAGTCGCGCTTAACAAACCCCTGATTGGTTGGTTTCATAGTAAGGCATAAAGGGTTGTGATCTCTCTCTTCTCTTTCTAGGTTGATCATATCGACCATCAACTGCTACAATTTCAGGTTAGCCATTACATAGTCAATGCAGCGTTTAAATCTGTTATGAGAAAAGGTACATGCCCCTTGTCTATCCAATTTAGTCCTCCCATCAGTTGCTCATATACCAAATTCAGTGGTCAGTGCCTTCAGCTAGAGAGTGGCCCGCGTCCATCTTTTGACCTGGGCGATCTCCAACTGGGGGATAGCCCACCGTTCGTCCTCCTCTGATGTAATTTCAATGTTATCCCTATCAAGGGGCTTGAATGTGGTATTGAAGTTGCCTGCGAGAACCAGATTTACCCCAGATTGCTGTCAATCCAAAAAGGCTTCACTGGATTCAATTGTTGGTGAGGCTGCCACACCCATTTCCCCACTCATATAAATATTTAGCAATAACATTGTGGACTTCATGTCACAGCTGACTTCAATTCCTTGAATCTTCTCATTAGCAATGTCCACTTGTTGAATTTTACAATTTATACATGATTTGACCCATGTTATCAACCCACCAGCAGGTATCCAGACTTTACTGGGATAAAGTTAGTCAGAAAACCCGGTCAATAAGCCAGACCCATCCACCAGGTTTCTTGAAAGAAATATATATCAAGTTGCTAATGAAATTACACAAATGGGGTCGTGATAGCTTAGCGTTGAGTCCTGTAACATTCCAGGAGATTAATGAGATATTTGATGCAGAGTGGTTTATTGGGATGCTGTTGGGAAGATGTGTTTTTTCCTCTGTATTATTTTCTAAGGCAGTTAATAAAGTAGGACCAATCCGCGTCGTGATGGTGGGGTACTAAAATCACACTGCCGTGGGTCCTTTCTAGATGGGTGACTTTGATATTTATAGGGAAGGGCTTCATAACATTAAGACTTAAAATATTACAAATCTCAGCAAGTTCTTCAGCCCCGCCACAGTTGTCAACTCGTATTACCCTAAGTTACAACGTGTTTTTAAACCATCCGTCTGTCAAGCTTCGATCGTGCCGCGCCTGCAAAGCCAACAAAACTACATTTCCCAGAAGGCTTGGCGGAGGAAGAGGATTTAGGGGCCGGCGTCGCGCAGGAAGCTGCGCATTATTTTGTTTCCTGGGAAGACTTTGCTCTCACACTCGGAGGATGGGAGAAGTCCGCATCATTGGAGAGAGTCTGTCCTAGGATTCCAACACCCCCGATAGCTGGATGAGCGGTACCATTGCCACGGACCCAGTGAGTACAAACAACAGCTGGTTTTTGGGACCTTTGCGGGAGCGGAATACGGCGGTAGGCTCAAGCCGCGTATTGCCGTTCCGTGAAAGGATACTGTGCGCCGAGTAGAGTTCAACGCTTGTACTTTGGAAAGACGCAGCGGAGTACAGCGGTAGTTCGCCGCGTACTTCCGTGAGCGGGAACGCAAGCTTTTTGGATCAACATAACTGCACAGCGGATGATAGCGGTTGGGAGTACGGCATTATACCGTGTGTGCCATTATTAGAAACAATCACAGAAAGCTACTTAATGTGAAATACGCGGGATGCCGTGGTGACGTGAACCACGCTTCCCCGTGAAGAAATCAAGGAACCTCCTAATTTAGGAAATAAAAAACGTTTATATTTTTCTGTTTACTGTTTAAAGATCACCTGTTCTATTGATGAACTTACCAGGGTGAAGGATCATGGAATGTGTTTGATGTGCCAGGTGAATAAAACCTTGGAGGAATCTCAGAGACCTTCAGTTGCGACAAAAAACTTTGCTTTAAAGGAAAGGGAAACCCTGTTCCCGGATTTGAGTTTCATTTGAGTGGGAACCAAGGACTCGGCTATTGAGATTCCTAGCAGATAGAGAGCAGGAACTTTGGGGTATGTATGTGGGTGCATTGATGCTGGAGATGTTGGCATGAAAGCGGTGGCTGACTGTAACGCTTGTGCTTCTCTTCCCTTCTTTTACTGGTATACCGAGAGTACGGAACAAGGGTGTCGCCACTTGCACATGAATGTGTTTTCCACAGTAGCCAGATTATGGTATGCAGAAAGAGCTACCCTTAGTGAGAATTACCGAGAGTAGACTGTTTGATGGTATTAATCATTTGTCTTTCTTGTTGCAGGTTCTTTTCCCATGCTGTACCTTCCTTATCCCTTTCCCCCGCCCGATCATTCGAACACCCGGTGAGTATTCTCTATCTGGGTGTTGGAAAGATCCGGAGGTGGACCTTATTTCTGCTGCGACTTAATCCCGCGGAGCCGGGCCTATCTGGGTGTTGGAAAGATCCAGAGGTGGACCCCCTATTTCTGCTGCGACTGAATCCTGCGGAGCCGGGCCTGACAGAATAATGCGCCCAAGTATTTAGCTCTGCCCGATTCAGTCCAGTTGAAAGTATGGCTACCATGGAGGACGTTCTCCAAGCATTGGTAGGGGTGCAGCAGGAATTGGCTTCCTCAAAAGCCGAGACTGCAGCTTTAAGGGAGAAAGTGGAAAGGCTTTCTAGGAATCCTTTTGATGCCAACCCAATGGCTTCGCAGATACAGGTCACAGTGCCTCCCCCCATCCCGTTGGCCAGTCCCGAGAGATATGCTGGCTATCCCGCGAAAGTGCAAGAGTTCTTAACGCAAATAATGTTGCATTTTTCGTGTAAGCTCGCCTCTTTTCCCAACCACCATTCGAGGGTTGCCTTTGCCATTTCTTATCTGATTGTGGATGCAGCTAATTGGGCGGTGCCCTTGGTTCGAAATAATGATGCGATCTTGTCTGACTGGGTGGCGTTTAGGGCTGAGTTTGAACAGGTGTTTGATCGTAGGGCGACCACCTTCAGTGCAGACAGGGAACTATTGGAGCGCAAACAAGGAAGGAGCGATTTCGTCACGTATTTAACAACCTTCAACAGATTGGTGGCTGAAACAGCATGGCTGGAGGAGAAAAGAATGTCTCAGTTTTATCAGGGACTCAGGGACAAGTTAAAGGATGTGTTTGCACAGATAGACCCGCAGCCCACAATATGGTTAATTTAACGGTAAGGTTGGATGGAAGAATGGCGGAGAGAGGGGGAGAGAGAAAGAAATGGGAAAGGGGCTATAGTAGATCTGAGAAACCCAAAAAGAGAGTTGGGTATAGCCCTGACACATCCGCTGAACCCATGGACATAGGGGCGGTTCGTGCCCCTTTGTCCAAAGAAGAAAGAGACAACAGAAGGGTACATGGGTTATGTATGTACTGTGGAAAGAAAGGCCACTACGTCAGGGAATGTCCTTCTAAGCCTAAGGGTTCTGAGACGTGGTCTCGGGGTAAGCAGGCGGCTGTGTCTTCGTCAGGTAACCTCCCCCCGGCCGGGGGCTCTTTAGGATCAAGTGGAGAGAAAGGGTGGCAACTTCAATCCCTGGCCACCCCAGACCAGCCAGATACTGCATCACATTGTGGTGCCGATTACGATCCGGTAAAAAAATTCCCCGTACGACTCGTATCCGGTCTTTTTACCGTACGAATCATACAAGTGCCGTACAAACTGCCAATCACGATTCGCATGGTAAAAAGTCCAAACGAATCGCATTGGGAATTATTCCCCACACGTCCTCGGGTTGGAAAATGTGTCCGACACGTCACCGGACGATTTACCGTACAAATGTGAAAAGTGAAGTCCGACCGCGGATCACGATCCATCCCGTGCGTCCGATGTTACAACCATATGGAAAAAACACCGTCCGCACCGAACTCCCATAGCAACCATGAAGACATGTGCCCGCATACGCGCCCAACACCCCCCCAGCCCTCCTATGTATGAGTCGAATCCCCACCCGTGTATGTACACCCGTGTATGTACGAGACGTACCCCCACCTGTGAATGTATGGAGCGTACCCCCACCCCAACCGTGTATGTACGACCCGTACCCTCACCCGCGTATGCATGGAGCGTACCCCCACCCCAACCGTGTATGTATGGACCGTACCCTCACCCGCGTACGTATGGAGCATACCCTCACCCCAACCGTGTATGTACGACCCGTACCCTCACCCGCGTATGCATGGAGCGTACCCCCACCCCAACAGTGTATGTACAGACCCTACCCTCACCCGCGTACGTATGGAGCGTACCCCCACCCCAACAGTGTATGTACGACCCGTACCCCCACCCCAACCGTGTATGTACGACCTGTACCCCCACCCGTGTACGTATGGAGCGTACCCCCACCCCAACCGTGTATGTACGACCCGTACCCTCACCCACGTATGCATGGAGCGTACCCCCACCCCAACCGTGTATGTACGACCTGTACCCCCACCCGCGTATGCATGGAGCGTACCCCCACCCCAACCGTGTATGTACGGACCGTACCCTCACCCGCGTACGTATGGAGCGTACCCCCACCCCAACCATGTATGTATGACCCGTACCCCACCCGTGTACGTATGGAGCGTACCCCCACCCCAACAGTGTATGTACGACCGTACCCCACCCGCGTACGTATGGAGCGTACCCCCACCCCAACAGTGTATGTACGACCCGTACCCCCACCCCAACCGTGTATGTACGACCCGTACCCTCACCCGCATATGTATGGAGCGTACCCCCACCCCAACAGTGTATGTACGACCCGTACCCTCACCCCAACCGTGTATGTACGGACCGTACCCTCACCCGCGTACGTATGGAGCGTACCCCCACCCCAACCGTGTATGTACGACCCGTACCCTCACCCGCGTATGCATGGAGCGTACCCCCACCCCAACCGTGTATGTACGACCCGTACCCCACCCGCGTACGTATGGAGCGTACCCCCACCCCAACAGTGTATGTATGACCCGTACCCCCACCCCAACCGTGTATGTACGACCTGTACCCTCACCCGCGTACGTATGGAGCGTACACCCACCCCAACAGTGTATGTACGACCCGTACCCCCACCCCAACCGTGTATGTACAGACTGTACCCCACCCACGTACATATGGAGCGTACCCCCACCCCAACCACGTATGTACGACCCGTACCCCACCCGCGTACGTATGGAGCGTACCCCCACCCCAACAGTGTATGTACGACCCGTACCCCCACCCCAACCGTGTATCTACGACCTGTACCCCACCCGCGTACGTATGGAGCGTACCCCCACCCCAACCGTGTATGTACGACCCGTACCCTCACCCGCGTATGCATGGAGCGTACCCCCACCTCAACCGTGAATGTACGGACCGTACCCTCACCCGCGTACGTATGGAGCGTACCCTCACCCCAACTGTGTATGTACGACCCGTACCCTCACCCGCATATGCATGGAGCATACCCCCACCCCAACAGTGTATGTACGGACCCTACCCTCACCCACGTACGTATGGAGCGTACCCCCACCCCAACAGTGTATGTATGACCCGTACCCCCACCCCAACCGTGTATGTACGATCCGTACCCTCACCAGCGTACGTATGGAGCGTACCCCCACCCCAACCGTGTATGTAAGACCCGTACCCTCACCCACGTATGCATGGAGCATACCCCCACCCCATCCGTGTATGTACGACCCGTACCCCCACCCGCGTATGCATGGAGCATTCCCCCACCCCAACCGTGTATGTACGGACCATACCCTCACCAGCGTACGTATGGAGCGTACCCCCACCCCAACCATGTATGTACGACCCGTACCCCACCCGCGTACGTATGGAGCGTACCCCCACCCCAACAGTGTATGTACGACCCATACCCCACCCGCGTACGTATGGAGCGTACCCCCACCCCAACAGTGTATGTACGACCCGTACCCCCACCCCAACCGTGTATGTACGACCCGTACCCTCACCCGCGTACGTATGGAGCGTACCCCCACCCCAACAGTGTATGTACGACCCGTACCCCCACCCCAACCGTGTATGTACGGACCGTACCCTCACCCGCGTACGTATGGAGCGTACCCCCACCCCAACCGTGTATGTACGACCCGTACCCTCACCCGCGTATGCATGGAGCGTACCCCCACCCCAACCGTGTATGTACGACCCGTACACCACCCGCGTACGTATGGAGCGTACCCCCACCCCAACAGTGTATGTATGACCCGTACCCCCACCCCAACCGTGTATGTACGACCCGTACCCTCACCCGTGTACGTATGGAGCGTACCCCCACCCCAACAGTGTATGTACGACCTGTACCCCCACCCCAACCGTGTATGTACAGACCGTACCCCACCCGCGTACGTATGGAGCGTACCCCCACCCCAACCGTGTATGTACGACCCGTACCCCACCCGCGTACGTATGGAGCGTACCCCCACCCCAACAGTGTATGTACGACCCGTACCCCCACCCCAACCGTGTATGTATGACCCGTACCCCCACCCCAACCGTGTATGTATGACCCGTACCCCACCCGCGTACGTATGGAGCATACCCCCACCCCAACCGTGTATGTACGACGCGTACCCCCACCCGCGTATGCATGGAGCGTACCCCACCCCAACATTCTAAGTACGGAGCGCACCCCAGGCCCCAACACCAGCCCCTTCACACAACATCGCGCATGTACGAGTCGTACCAAGCCAGACACAAGGACAGCACTGTACAACAAAATTCCCGAAGTACACACCGTACACACGCTAAAAACTCACGTACACAACCAGGACAAAGCAAAACAACACAAGAATACACCATTCGAATGGCACAAAGCCACAAAACATGTCCAACAAGCACAAAAACAACACATTCACTGACCTGCAACTGCCAAAATCCAAAACAGAGGCCCAAAACACAACCACTCCTTATAACACACCCACCCAAACTTCAAACACAGCCACACCCACCAATGGACCAATAAAAAGGGCCCACACACACAAACCATGAGCCTTTGCAACAGACTCACTGCTGCCAGACCCCACAGACAACCTACAGCACCATACTAGAACCTTTACTACACCTTACACTTGCACACCTTCACACACCCACCTTCACAAACACCCCCTCATCACATTCACACACACACCTGCACAACCACACCCACACACCCACAACCATCCACACCCCCCCCCACCATCCACACCCACACCCCTCACCATGCCCACTAGCAAGAATCCAAAGTTCACTAGCCGAGAGTTGGAGGTCCTTGTCGATGAAATCCTCAGAGTCGAGCCACACCTCTTTGGAACATTGGTCAGACAGACCAGCATTTCAGAAAAAACAGCCATGTGGCAGACGATTGTCGATGCTGTGAATGCCTTGCGGACACCAGAAGGACCAAGCATGAATGCCAAGCCAGGTGGTACGATCTGCGGAGGAGGGTCCGAGCCAAAATGACCGACGAACACAACCAGGCCAACGTCACTGGAGGAGGGCCGCCCCGCAGACGCATAGAATACCATCCCTGGGAGGAGAGGGTGATGGCCATACTGCCGGTGGTGGCAGTGGACGGATTAGAAGGACTCCGAGACCCAGGTGAGTACACAAACAACTCACCTCACATGGGGGGAACGTCATCCACAACCAAACTCACAAACAGGCACGCAACCCCCCCAAGCTATCACATGACTCAACCACACTCCATGAACACGCACATGCCACTGGCGCCACCATGCCCCATGCACCCGGCTGGACAATGCCAAGTCACAGGCCACAGAAAACACCAACACAAGACACGGTAAGCCAGATGGCAGGAGTGTGGGCCCCAAAAATCACATAGTGCAACTCAGCAGCAGACAACAATGCCCCCTGCCCATATGGCCTAGGTCACAGCCAGACAAACAGTGTGTCCCCACACAGGAAAGACTTGCCAGCAAATGGCGGACGCCTTGCATGAACACATGGGGGTGACGGCACGTTCTTGCACATAACAGCAGCTAATGAACAGCCAACACTGTGAAAGAGTGGCAGCTCACACCACCACAGCAGCAGCGCAGACACAGACACTACACCCAATGGGTGCCTGGAGATCAGAAACGAACTCACATCAACAATCCAAGGGCCATTCAAAGATCTGCTAACAGTGTGTGCCCAGGAAGCTGGGCTGAGGTGACAGAGGGTGACACACAGAGGGAGGGAGAGGGGGACAGAGAGGGAGGGAGACACAGGGAGATGGACAGAGGGAGGAGGCTGACACACAGAGGGAGGGAGAGGGGGACAGAGAGGGAGCGAGAAAGGGACACACAGGGAGAGCAAATCAGCCTTGTGGGGTGTGGGAATGTCTGCTCGTCAGCAGGTGAACTGCGTGCATGTAGACAAGGGTGGCCAGTGCCAGAAGAACCCCCCCTCTTCTCCATGGCAAAACACAGGGCCATGTCACAACCTGTGCACGAGCACAACGACAGCTACCTGCATTATCTAAGTGTGCGGAACCACTCCATGTGCCCACGTACAGTGCAACACGAAAGGCGTCAATGCATGGCTCGCCACACCTGCCCACTCCACTGCTGACTGCAGTCACAATTGACGCAGCAAGTAAGACTGTGCCACACATAGGTAAAGTCGCAAAAGCTGTGGCCAAGGGACATACCCATGCACAAGTGCACTGTGAGTGGAATGCAAGACATATCCAAATTCCCAGAGGAAATGTGCCAACTTAGAAACCAATGAAACATGGATGTTGCATGGAACAAAATTAACATTGTCTCTCTCACACACAGGTCAACGTCGTGGATTACCCCCCAACACTGGGGGGGAAGACTCACAGGACCCGGCTCGGCGGGATGACGGAGCCACCGGCAGCGACGACTCTCACCACTCTGTGGACGAACCCGACCCGACCAACCTGGCCCCTCTGGTGTCCAACGACCTGCAGCACCTGCGTCAGGTACATCTGGGCCAACCACCACCCCCACTCCTGCCACATCCCAGGAGACACCCAGGATCCCTGCCCCACCACCACAATGCAGCCAGGCTGGCCAGGAGGGACACGGTGTACCGGGCACCCAGGAGGAGGCAGGCGACAACGCCAATGCCACCCCTCAGGGGTCCCGGAGACCCGATGTGCCCACAAGGGCAGGCCAGGTGCAAGTGGGCAGGGGTGGTGGGAGTGGAGGACGGCGGAGGCGCGAGCCTGACCAGTTGGCTGCGGAACCGGTATATTCCCATGTCCGAAACATCCTGGACACATACCGGCAGGACACCACGGGCATGGCCCAGGTTGTGTCCACCCTCAATGAGATGAAGGGGACCCTCGATGAGATCAAGACCCAGCAGGCCCAGCAACATGCGGAGCAACATGCCTGTCTACTGCGACACCAACGGCGGATGGAGGACAGACAGGCTGAGCTCGTGACGGTGTTCACGGGAAATCACAGTACACTCCGTCGGATAGCCGACAACATGGGCAACCCTCCCTGTGCCATCAGGCGTAGAACATCACCACCCACAGGGAGGGATCAGGAGGAAGAGGAGGAGACATCCGACGGAGCATCCCAAACATCGTCACGGCCTGCTTCTGAGGGTCCCCGCAGGAGGGCGGGTCGTCCACGGAAAAGACCGTGAGGGTCGGCGCAACAGCACCATCTCCCAGGACACCTGGCCTGGCACCTGGCCCACTGGAGCAACAGCAGCACAGCAGCAAAAGACATTCTCTGCCACATGGACTTGCTGGTCACTGTCTGACCAATGTTGACAAAGACTGTGGCATGGACTCTGAGGATTTCAAATGGCAAGGACACCAACTCCCCTAGTGAACTTTGGATTCCACACACCCGGAAAGCCCCTCATGTCATACCCCCCCCGTACCCCAACCAAAATAAAAAGTTACACCATAAAGAGAAGATGCCTACATTTTGCATTATTACCTTACATGTGTCTTGTAAAGTCTAACCATGCCTGAGTTGTCATTTGACTTCAACCATCCACACCCTGGGGCCTGAGTCTGGCACAGGACACACATGGGTCACATTGTATTAGGCAAGACAGACATGGAGCACCATACACACCCGTGATGGGCCCAACCAGCTGAGGGGGTGGCCGCACAACCCTGCCGACAGACATTTTGAGTACAGCGACAGCCATGTGCAGAGGTCAGGGATCATGTGGAGTGTCCTGTGGGGCACCCAGGTATGTGTGGACAGGTGGCAGAACCATGTCCTGCAAGCTTGAGTCAAGTGGATGCAGAGAATGGCGGCCTGGCCAACGTTGGATGCATGGGGATGGCACATGTCACAATACCCACACAGTCATGGACATCATGCACAATACACAGTCTAATCCCACACAAACAGCTTGCATCTTGCTACTCTACACATAGACACATTGCCACTATCACGGAAAACCATGCCAGACATGCCGGATGCACCGTGGCAACACACCAGCATTGACTGAGAAGAGGCACCTTGGAGGCATAGGGACACCTTTATTAGTCATGTATTCGGGATTGCAGAGGCAACTTGGAGTACACATGAACGGGTCATGTGGAGTAACATGTGGGTCCAACACTGGAACCCCCCTTCTGCAGCACAAATGCGTGATAGCCATGGAACTGGCACACAAGTGTCGGCTAACAGCTAATCACCCCCTGCTGCTCACGGAGAGACTGCCATACACCATTGATCCGCTGATGTGGAAGTCCCACACCATGTCAAGCCAATGCAAACCATATGTGTCCGAGGGCAGTGTAACACACATTGATGCCATCATCACAATCCACAAACCCATCACTGATGACTGTCAACAAGTCTGACCATCTATTCAGGTGTACAAAGCTGCATGTCATGTGTCCCATGGTGATGCGACATGTCTGCAGAGGAACCAAACATCGACAGGGGCAGTGTGCATACATCGTAAACAACTGCCACACCCAATACACCCCTGATGCATCCCTTACCCTAAGGAGACTTCCAAACCTGTCCGTGCGTGTAACGCTGAGTCAGCACACGATGACGTGTCCATGAGGAATAGCAGTGCCACAACAATGCAACCAGCAGACGGCATGCGCAACTACCTGGGGATGAGAGACACACAAGAAGTCAGCCACAAAAAGCACAGCCACTTGCATGTGCATGTACTCGACACATGTAAGGATGACAAAATGCTAGGTCACAATTATGACAGGGGAAATACACTCATCACTGGGACCATCACTCCAGTGACACATCCACACACACCTCTGACTCACGTGCCATACATGCAGATGGACACACACATCGCAACACATGCCACACGGGGACCAATGCGTGCACACACAGACACTGGTACTCACCACTAAGCAAAGAAGTTGCGTATGAGCCGACTCCGGATGTCCTCTTGCAGAACCACATCCTCCACATCACTAGCCCCATTGCCAAGACCTTGGTCCTCCACGGGTGGATGGTCCTGATCATCTTGATCCAGGATGAGTGGCACAGCTTTCTCAACTGCCATGTTGTGCAGCATTCAGCAGACCATGAAGATTTTGCAGACCTTCGCCGGGGCATATGGGAGGGCGCCGCAGGTCTTGTGGAGGCATCTGAATCGGCTCTTCGGGAGGCCAAATGTCCTCTCTATCACTCGCCTTGTCCGGCCATGGGCGGTGTTGTAGCGGAGCTGGGCCGGCGTGATGGGGTTGCGGAGAGGTGTGATCAGCCATGGAATGTTGGGATAGCCAGCGTCCCCTACATGGAAAGCACATGGACATAAGTAGGACAGGAGAAGCGGTCGTGCTGGAAGTCTACGCAAAATACAGGACAGACAGAGTGTACCCACCAACAACACATGCTCGTTCGTTGCGCAGCTGCGTCATCATTTCAGGCACCCTGCTACGCCTCATGATGTAGGCATCGTGTGCTGATCCTGGAAAACGAGCACAGACATGTGAAATCACCATGTTGGACAGACACACCACAAGGGCATTGATGGAGTGGTAGTGCTTGCGATTCCTGTACGCTACCTCCTGTGCCTGTGGTGGTACCAAAGCCACATGTGTCCCATCTATGGACCCAATGACATGGGGCATCCCTCCCAGGGCATAGAATCCACGCTTGACACCAGTCAACATTTCAGGGGTTGGGAAATGGATGAACTCATCCAGGTGAAGCAACATGGCCTCTAAGAAATCATGCAGCACACGGCAGAACATGCTCTGGGACATGCCACCAACATGAGCTATGGTATTTTGAAAGGTACCCGTGGCAAGAAAATGTAGGGCTGCCATTACCTTCAGCTTGGGTGTCAGTGCCGTAGGATACCTGTGCAGCGGTTGCAGGTGTGGTGCCAGCCTCGCCGTCAACTCCACAATCAACGGTTGGGGGAAGCAGTAGCACCGGATACAGTCATTCTCCCGCATGTCAGCCAAGTCCGGAATTGCTCGGGGAGGAGGCGGCGCTCTGCAGTAATTTGGAAGTGACAAGGAAGAGTGAGTGCACTACAACAACAATTTTTTGGTGCTGAGCACATGTTAATCTGTCAGTACACATATGCGACATACGGAGTCAGGTATGTGCCACATGCCCTGGACACGTATGGCTGCCAAGTGACACTCCTACCAAGACCCAGCTACACACGGAGATTGTGAACCTCCACATGCCATGGCATGGGATTAGCTGTGTCCCAGTGTAAGTGAACAGCCAGACGCAACACAGGAGTGACATACATCAACACATCAGCAGAAGTAGGATGTCGATTGCAGAGACTGGTAGCGGAACACTGGAGCCACAGGTCACATGACATTACACTAGGACAGCCCACACACCTTGCCATGAAGGTGTACATGTAATGACTCACCACACATTCATAGAGAGGATGCAGACATGTCCTTGTGACGCTACTCCGTGTCCCATGCATACATACGCACCTCACATCCGATACCACATGTGGCCTGGTGTGCGGAACAGTGTGCCATGTCCATCTACACACAGACACATGTTGGTTGCTGCAACAGCTGATGCTTTTGAGGGAGCTCCAACATCAAGCTAATGGGAACCCCCCACACATACATGACATAGTCACAACGTGCACCGTGGGTAGTGACATGTCTGGTGTGGTAACCCCTGTAGCGGGCATCAGGGGACACTTGCGTGTGTTGTTGACTGTGCCATGCCAGTGACGCTCATCCCAAGTGTGCAGTACGACATGCACACATGTCAAAGGAGTTAAGGGCATGCCTGGCACACATTGCACCGTCACACATAACATCTGTACACATCTCATCATACATCTGGTGCCTTCTGGACTCAGGAGTAATGTGCCACATCACAGCCTTTCACACATGTAGTACTGCCCAGACAATGCCTTGATGTCCATCCATGGACAAGTATGTCAGCCCTATTCCTTCCTGTGTGCTGCCTGTCACCACTGTGATGTGTGAAAGGCACCGTATATTCGCTCAGAGGGCCTATGTACGTTCCCTATCACTATGGGAGTGCTGCCGTATGTGTACCCATAGTGATAGTGAGCGTACAAGCGTGTGTACGGTCCGTACCACTATGAGTACGCATACGCGAGAACACCCATAGTGATAGTGAGCGTACAAGCGTGTGTACGGTCCGTAGCACTATGAGTACGCATACGCGAGAACACCCATAGTGATAGTGAGCGTACAAGCGTGTGTACGGTCCGTACCACAATGAGTACGCATACGCGAGAACACCCATAGTGATAGTGAGCGTACAAGCGTGTGTACGGTCCGTACCACTATGAGTACGCATACGCGAGAACACCCATAATGATAGTAAGCGTACAAGCGTGTGTACGGTCCGTACCACTATGAGTACGCATACGTGAGAACACCCATAGTGATACGGACCGTACACGCGTGCGTACGCTCCCTTTCACTATGGGTGTTCTCGCATATGCGTACTCATGGTGGTACGGACCGTACACGCGTGCGTATGCTCACATTCACTATGGGTACGCATACACAAGCACACCCATAGTGATACGGACCGTACACATGCCTGTATGGGCCGTTGCTATGCATTTGTGGTGCCCTAGGGTCCCGGGACGCACCGTACCTGTGTGTGAAACTCCAAATTACATAGGGGACACATGAGGGACAAGTAGAAAGGCCTACATGCATGCTGGTTGTCATGGAGACCAAGTTTAAAGTTTGAATTTTTTTAAGCAGGTGCACAGCAGTAGTCAGTTTGAATGAATCTAATTTGTTGCAATGTGGTTCTGGAGTTGACATCATGCTCAAGAAAAAAATACAATAAGAACCCACTGACTGTGCTAGGTTTGAAGGGATTAGAGGAAACATAGGATGCAAATGTGAGTGACCAATCACTCTGTACTCCTGTGCATGAAACAGGCCAGCAAGGCAGATATAAGGCAGCCAGGTCCCATGAGGGAGCACTTGCCTGCACATCTTTGGATTCGACGACCCAGCTGCTGCTACTGATTCCCTGGAACCATGTCAAGGTCTGTGGAGAGGTCACAGCCATTCACCCTGGAGGAGAACCTGGCTTTGCTGGATGTGATCCTCCCACAGTACCCCCTGCTGTATGGGCGACCAGGGTATCAGGTGAGTGCAGAGTCTACTAGCACAGACTGTGTCCCTTGTTTGTGACTGTGACTTCTGGCATTGTGTCCAGGTGTGACACACATGCTATGTACTGTAGGGTGGGTCCCAGGGGGGGAATGCCTGATGTCTCCCAGCCAGTGCATGCTGTGGTGCATGTCTGCCGTCCACACTTGCATTGTATTTACTGTGACAATCACTGCATGGTGCATGCCACATTCTGCCTGTCTTATCCTCCTGGGAATGTAGCCTCTACAGTCCTCATTTTATTATGTGGTCAGCCCAGTGTGACAGGTGACTGTACCCACAGATGTGTGTTAGTTCTGTGTACCTGTGCTGAGAGTGTCCACATGATGTGTTCGTACCCTGGACATCGGTGTGTGTGTGAGTCCCCTGTCATGTGGGTGGGTGCATATGTGGAGTGTGGCACCCGGGCTGCATGAGGGATGGATATACCCTGCCCATGTGATGTGAGCAGGGAGCAGTGCTGTGTGTCTGACGTGCAGAGCCAGCCCCACACCTGTGAGCCCCCCCCCGTCTAGTGGCACATGTGCAGAGTGAGGTTTGTCGCTGCATTTGGCAATGGCAGGTGAATGTCCTGTGCCTGTGTGTGTCTGTGTACTCTGCTGAGATAGCGTCAGTGGCCTGTGGCATGTGACTGCTTAGAGGTGCTGCACATTATCCTGGTGTACCTTCTGATGCACAGTGTGAGCCTGGATCATTGATTGTGTTGTTGCCCTCATTCCACCTGTGTACTTTCAATGGCACGTACTGCTTTTGCCCTTCCCCAGAGGATCATGTCCCTATGACAAGGGTGCAATGCGTTGGATGCATACTATGCCTTGTTGTAAACAGCAAATTTGTTCTAATATGTCTCTCTGTGACATGTGCCTGGTGTATTGATGTAGTGTCACTTGTTCATCCTCACAGGTAGGCGCCTCTGCCAAGAAGCAGATATGGATGACCGCCGTCAGTGCCGTGAGGAAGGTGGAGGGTCGCAAGCGGCGCCTGGCCCAGGTGAGGAAACGCTGGCAGGATATCCGGTGCTGGACGCGGAGGATCGCACGGGTCCTGCTGAGGGACTCACCTGAGACCCATAAGAACCGCGGGCGCCGCCGTCTGACCCACATCCACAAGCGTGTGCTGGCGGTGGTATTTCCAGACTTGGACAGGCACTTACAGGAGAAGCAGCAGCAGGAAGGGGATAGGTACATGTGTGTTTGTTGTGTGTCACCAGCATTTGTAAGTGCACAGTTGCATTGATACACTGCCAGGATTTAAAGGTGCTGTGCAGATCCTGTTACCCACAGTATAGCGGTGCTCTCCTGCCTCCCTTCCCCTCCTTGCAATGTGTTCCCTGGTGTGTGTGTAGTCACTCCTTCACAAGGTAATGTAGGCTGGCGCTTTCTCCACATGAACTATGCCTGTAGCATCATGTGTGGGGGTGGTGTGTAACAGGTTTTGGGACCTTGCCTGTGCCCTGTCCAGTTCAGTACATGTGGGTTCCATGTCAGTTGGCACTGATGCTGAGTCCAGACATGGGAGTTAGTCTCTCAAGTGTCATGCCTTACAGCGCGCATGTCCTATGTTGTGGCCTGTGACATGATGTGCATGAGTGTGCGATACGCATAGTGCAGGGATGGTGGCGTGTGTTGCAGTTATTCCCATTCAGGACCATGCAGTTGTGTGGCCACTACTGTCCCCTGGGGCATATTTTCATAGGTGTCATGTGTGTCATCACAAAACGTGGACACTCTCAGTGTCTACAGCATAGATTGTGCTCTGTGCCATTGTCCCCTGGCACCATGTATATTGACGTAAAATGTAGTACAAGTGTCCACTGTACAGCCTGACCTGATTGTCCTTGTTCATACTCATGGTGGCCAGTGCCTGTGTGTCTTGTTACAATCATCTGATGATGACCATTTGTACATGATTATTTGTACAGGCGCACCTTGGGTATTTGGCGTCCAATCTTGCATTTATGCAGCCCCTGTGTATTTCACCCAGACTAAGAGATGTAAGTGCTTCCTGTGTCTCAACAAATTGTCTCATGTAGGGGGTGGTTGGTGCGGGCAAAGCCTACATGTCAAATCCTGATGTCTCCTTGCTAGGTCTGGCCAGTGTGTGATGTTTGTCTGGACATACACTCAAGGTGCAGTGAGCCAGTCATGTTGGGCATGTTTTCAGTATTACCTATGCAGCATGTGCCTCAAGTTCATGGATATGGTCCCTGCTCATACCTATTTTCGGCAACGCTGTGTGGTGCAGATGCAGTGCTGGATTGGCCAGGGCCTGGCTCCTATGTCAAACTCCATTTCATGTCATTTGCAATTGTGTCATGCTCTCCATGGATTTTCAGTGGCATGGTGGGTCAACCAACTGTGTGTTGCATGCCCTACATCTGTACCTTGTTTTGTAGATGTTACTGATCTTTCTTTTCAGGCTATGCACTGTAACCTATGTAGATTGGACTCATGTGACATATGTATACAGGTGTGTGATTAATTGCTGTCTCTTCACCTTGCCCACAGCATCGTCGGGGGACACGGAAGGAGACATGAGCACAGACGGAGCGGAGGGACCGAGCACCAGTGCCAGCGTTGACATCGTGGCTGGCACATTGAGTGGAACTGAGGCGGAGGAGAGTAAGGCCGAGGACCTGTCCATTGGCACGACAGAATATGAAGCTGACGGGTTCGAGGATGATCTCTCCGAGTGGGCGGAGGCAGCACAACATCTCACCCCGCCCCCTCCATTGCCATCAGCCGCCTCCCACTTGCTCGTGTCCCTTCCCAGGGTGCCCGGTCACCACATGTCTCCTTCCTGCCAGGCACCGCACCCCCTGCCCCTGTCTCCACTGCTGCCGCCAATGCCGAGTCTGTGGACATCCAGCGGCAGTTGCAGGTTGGTCAGGCTGCGATGCTTAATGTCCTCCATGGCCACAGCCAAGTGCTGAACAACATGGAGGCATACTTGGAGGGCATTTTTTCATCGCAGGCTGACCAACGCAACTTGCTGAGGTCCATTGACTCGACACTGACTGCAGCAGTGGGTCTCCTGCAGCGCTACGTCCAACCCCCTACCCCTGACCCTTCCACACTTCCCACTCCCATGCCTGTCCCACGTACACCCAGACGTCAGCATGCACCCACCACAACAGACACAGGCACCACACCAGCAGGGAAGGTCATACGCACACATCCTGGCACGCACACACAGGGTGAAGTAGGCACACCCACTGGGTGGGGGGGCAAACGTAAGCCACGCAGACAGAGTGGGAGTCCGCATTCCACCCAATCCACTCCCTCCAAATCCCCTCCCCTCAGCTCTCCTGGCCACATATCCGGCAAGGACTCCTTCATGGCCGCTCTGTCCCTGAGCCCCACTGTGACACCACTCCGCAAGCGGTCAAGGGAGTACCCGGTCAGGGTGGTTTAGTCCCCCCCTGTCCACACCCTCCCCCAGTGGCGCTGCGACCCATCCCTCGCCCCCCCCCCTCCTTGGGGCCTGTGGTTCCTTCGGGTGCAGGGGAGACTCTGGAGGACCTTGCTAAGGTGTGCAGCGACATCCTGGCCTCCGCCTTTGGCCCTGCCCCACCCCCTGTGGTGGAGTCCTCCATCCCTGCACCCACGACGCCTACCCTTCGCCCTCATGTCCCTGCGGTGCCTGGTCCTTCCCCCCCACATGATGCCCTCTCGGCTGTGGAAGACGAAGGAGTCTGACTGTGCAGGCAAGCTAGGGGACACGCGTCCCACTGTGTATCCCACCTGGATTGGAACTTTGGATTGCCCTATGGGCATTGTACTTTTTGAACTGTCAAGGGACAAAAATAATTTTGGATGCTGATTAAAGCAATTTATTTTTCCTTAGTACTCTACTGTCTGTCTGGTATTGCTGTTGGTCGACCTACCCCATTATTTTGGGTGGTGATTATGTGTTGGGTGTGTGGGAATTGTCGTCTTGTGCTGGTCATAGGGTGGATCCTGGTATCTGTGTGCCATCACAAGCTGTTGGCTACATAACTTTGTTCATGTAAGCAGTTACTGCATGGTGACATCGTCCCAAGGTGTGTTCCTTCCTCTGTGTAACCTGACTTCTTCCCTGCAGGGTATTTCCAATATGTGGTGCTGAGCTGTGTCTACATTGGCTGGGTGTGTGACGGACTCGTTAGACTTGGGCCATGCAAGCTGAGCAATTTCTCCACCTGCATCATTCGTGGCGTCCTTGGTGGTCACTGTACTTGTGTATGTAGACTGTTGCCATGACTTCATGTGTACATGTATTCTTTTAGGCGCCATGCATATGTATACTTCCAGCCTCGCACACATGTGGTACATGTACTGCAGTATCTTTGTGCACCTGACTGACATTTGTGGGCGTTGGATCTGTGGGTACTCCACCCTTTTCTTTGCAGGGGCACTGCTGTGAGTGTTAGGCACCCACCCCTCCTATGTCTGGGCACTGCTGGGAGGACTCTGCACACACCCCTCCTGCGTCTGGGCACTGCTGGGAGGACTCTGCACCCACCCCTCCTGTGTCTGGGCACTGCTGTGAGTGTTAGGCACCCACCCCTCATATGTCTGGGCACTGCTGGGAGGACTCTGCACACACCCCTCCTGCATCTGGGCACTGCTGGGAGGACTCTGCACACACCCCTCCTGTGTCTGGGCACTGCTGGGAGGACTCTGCACCCACCCCTCCTGTGTCTGGGCACTGCTGTGAGTGTTAGGCACCCACCCCTCATATGTCTGGGCACTGCTGGGAGGACTCTGCACACACCCCTCCTGCGTCTGGGCACTGCTGGGAGGACTCTGCACCCACCCCTCCTGTGTCTGGGCACTGCAGTGAGTGTTAGGCACCCACCCCTCATATGTCTGGGCACTGCTGGGAGGACTCTGCACACACCCCTCCTGCATCTGGGCACTGCTGGGAGGACTCTGCACACACCCCTCCTATGTCTGGGCACTGCTGTGAGTGTTAGGCACCCACCCCTCATATGTCTGGGCACTGCTGGGAGGACTCTACACACACCCCTCCTGCGTCTGGGCACTGCTGGGAGGACTCTGCACACACCCCTCCTGCGTCTGGGCACTGCTGGGAGGACTCTGCACCCACCCCTCCTGTGTCTGGGCACTGCTGTGAGTGTTAGGCACCCACCCCTCATATGTCTGGGCACTGCTGGGAGGACTCTGCACACACCCCTCCTGCGTCTGGGCACTGCTGGGAGGACTCTGCACCCACCCCTCCTGTGTCTGGGCACTGCTGTGAGTGTTAGGCACCCACCCCTCATATGTCTGGGCACTGCTGGGAGGACTCTGCACACACCCCTCCTGCGTCTGGGCACTGCTGGGAGGACTCTGCACCCACCCCTCCTGTGTCTGGGCACTGCTGGGAGTGATAGGCACCCACCCCACCTGCGTCTGGGCACTGCTGGGAGGACTCTGCACCCACCCCTCCTGCGTCTGGGCACTGCTGGGAGTGATAGGCACCCACCCCTCCTGCGTCTGGGCACTGCTGGGAGGACTCTGCACCCACCCCTCCTGCATCTGGGCACTGCTGGGAGGACTCTGCACACACCACTCCTATTTCAGGATATGTACGCTTAGAACATACAAGGGTGTGGGTTCGCTCCATGCATGCGAGGTGGGGGTAGGATCCGTACATACACAGTTGGGGTGGGGGTACGCTCCATACGTACGCGGGTGAGGGTACGGGTCGTACTTACACTGTTGGGGTTGGGGGTACGCTCCATACATACGCGGGTGTGGGTACGGGTCGTACTTACACTGTTGGGGTTGGGGGTACGCTCCATATGTACACGGGTGTGGGTAGGGGTCGTACTTACACTGTTGGGGTGGGGGGTACGCTCCATACGTACGCGGGTGATGGTACGGGTCGTACTTACACTGTTGGGGTGGGGGGTACGCTCCATACGTACGCGGGTGAGGGTATGGGTCGTACATACATGGTTGGGGTGGGGGTACGGTCCGTACATACACTGTTGTGGTGGGGGGTACGCTCCATACGTACGCGGGTGAGAGTACAGGTCGTACTTACACTGTTGGGGTGGGGGGTACGCTCCATACGTACGCGGGTGAGGGTACGGGTCGTACTTACACTGTTGGGGTGGGGGTACGCTCCATACATACGCGGGTGAGGGTACGGGTCGTACATACACGGTTGGGGTGGGGGTACAGTCCGTACATACACTGTTGGGGTGGGGGTACACTCCATACGTACGCGGGTGTGGGTAGGGGTCATACTTACACTGTTGGGGTGGGGGTACGCTCCATACGTACGCGGGTGAGGGTACGGGTCGTACTTACACTGTTGGGGTGGGGGTACGCTCCATACGTACGCGGGTGAGGGTAGGGGTCGTACTTATACTGTTGGGGTGGGGGGTACGCTCCATACGTACGCGGGTGTGGGTAGGGGTCGTACTTACACTGTTGGGGTGGGGGGTACGCCCCATACGTACGCGGGTGAGGGTAGGGGTCGTACTTACACTGTTGGGGTGGGGGGTACGCTCCATATGTACGCGGGTGAGGGTACGGGTCGTACTTACACTGTTGGGGTGGGGGGTACGCTCCATATGTACGCGGGTGAGGGTAGGGGTCGTACTTACACTGTTGGGGTGGGGGGTACGCTCCATACGTACGCGGGTGTGGGTAGGGGTCGTACTTACACTGTTGGGGTGGGGGTACGCTCCATACGTACGCGGGTGAGGGTACGGGTCGTACTTACACGGTTGGGGTGGGGGTACGGTCTGTACATACACTGTTGGGGTGGGGGTACGCTCCATACATACGCGGGTGAGAGTACGGGTCGTACTTACACTGTTGGGGTGGGGGTATGCTCCATGCGTACGCGGGTGAGGGTACGGGTCGTACTTACACTGTTGGGGTGGGGGTATGCTCCATACGTACGCGGTTGAGGGTACGGGTCGTACTTACACTGTTGGGGTGGGGGGTACGCTCCATACGTACGCGGGTGTGGGTACGGGTCGTACTTACACTGTTGGGGTGGGGGTACGCTCCATGCATGAGGGGGTGGGGGTACGGTCCGTACATATCCGTCCCCACGCTATGTGATGCTTGTGCGGCCCGTACCCAGGCCTTTGCCACGTGGGTACAGCCGTCCCGCCATTGTTGGGATGACGTAGGTGTGGGCGTGGTATGACTCATACCCACGCTCTTAAGGCGTGGGTACGGGACGTACCTGTATTGTTGTGTTGCCGGTTCGCGTCGTCAAGCACTTCCGTTGTGGCGGACGCTGGCTTTGCTGGACACACCCCCACCCCCTCGTAGTGACCAGGGCCTGGGGGTCAGGTATGTCCAGGGCATGTGTGCTGTGTGACTTTGGTGGGGGTTTTGTGGCCTACCCCAGGTCCTGCCCCCCCCCCCTTCCCACCTCCCTTTGTGTTGTTCTGACCTTCTGCGGCGTCTGCGTCGTAACCTGTAGAGGAGGTCGACTGCTATGAGGGCCGGGATGACACGTAGGTTCGGGTCCATGTCTGTCCGTCGCGTGCAGGTACTCCTTGTTCGCGTCGTCCTGATTTCCCGGCAGTTTTTGGCTGCCGGAAATATTCACCGTGCGGGATGACGTCGGTGCGAATCGTGATTCCTGGTTCGTGAATGGCAGGCTGCGTGCATCCCGACGTCACGTCTGTGCTTTCCCGGATCACATTTGAATGTTTGTTTTCATCGGTCAGGCTTTTGTACGATTCATACGGAAATGGTATTTCCGTGCGAATCGTAATTCCATGTTTGTATATTTTTTCGACCGGGTACGCGTCGGACGGAGAATATGCTCCGTACGACGGTTCGTACCCGGTTTTTACCGGATCATAATCGGCACCATAGTGTTGCCTATGGATCTTGCATATCGTGACCAAACCCATACCGTGCATGTAATGTTGGATTCAGGGGCAACTGGCAATTTTATAGATAGTGGAATGGTTGCGCACATTGGGTTGCAGAGGGTGCGCAGACAAAATGCTGAAGAGGTGTTTGCTGTGGATGGCAAACCCCTGAAATCAGGGTTGGTCACGGAACGGACAGAGACTGTTCTTATGACATTTCATATGGCACATAGCACACATACTGAGGAATTGACCTTGAATATCATAGAAGCCCCGCAGTATGAGGTTATTTTGGGAAGTCACCACAACCCCACTATTGATTGGAGGGAAAAAACATTCAGTTTCTTTCGGAAGGATGTAAAGACCATTTGTTGTCGGTGATTCCTTCACCGGTAGGGGCTGTAACACAATCGTATGTGGTGGCCACGGCAGCCGAAAAATATGTAACCTTTGCCACCGCATATGCCCAGTTCGAGGATGTGTTTAGCGAAGTACAGGCCGAACACTTACCTCCTCACAGGGAGTTTGATTGTAGGATTGATTTAGTGGACGGAGCTAGCTTGCCGGCCTGTAGAGTGTATGCGCTATCCGAGGCCGAGACAAAACATTTGTGCAAGTATCTGGACCATTATCTGGAGATTGGGTTCATTAGGCCTTCCAGGTCTCCGGCAGCTTCCCCACTTTTTTTATAGCAAAAGCCAATGGGGATTTGAGGGCTTGTGTAGATTATCGCGTACTAAACAGAAATACCGTGAGAAACAGGTACCCCTTGCCCCTCATCTCTGTGTTATTGGATCAAGTGAGGGGAGCCCGCATATACACCCGGCTAGATTTGAGAGGGGCCTATCATTGGGTACGCATTAGGAGCGGGGATGAATGGAAGACTGCATTTAAAACGCGTTACGGACTTTTCGAATATACTGTAATGCCGTTCGGCCTTTGCAACGCCCCGGCGGCCTTCCAGTATTTCCTTAATGACGTATTGAAGGACTTCATGGATTTGTTTGTTGTGGTGTACATCGATGACATCCTCATCTATTCGGAAAGCATCGAACAACATGATGGGCATGTCATGCGAGTGTTGGCGAGGTTACGTGCACATAAGCTCTTCTGCAAGCTGAGCAAATGTGAGTTTGGAGTGAGACAAGTGGAATTCTTGGGGGTGATGCTTTGTCCTGAGGGATTGCACATGGCAGAAAGAAAGGTGATAGCAGTACAAGACTGGCCAACCCCTACGAATGTCCGCGAGGTGCAGAGTTTCCTAGGCTTCGCCAACTACTATCGGAGGTTCATCCTCCAGTTGTCGCACATAGCGTCACCCATCACACGACTGCTGAGGAAAGGGAGTGTCTTCCACTGGACTGGCGAAGCAGAGGAAGCCTTTCAGTACTTAAAGAACGCTTTCACGAAAGCCCCAGTGCTGGCACATCCACTGCCCGAACATCCTTTTATAGTGGAGGCAGACGCCTCCGACGTTGCCCTCGGGGCAATCTTGTTACAGAGAGACCCCATCACCGGACAGCTACATCCCGTCACCTATATGTCGAAAAAATGTAACCCCGCTGAAAGAAATTATACCATCGCGGAGAAGGAGCTGTTGGCGATAAAAAGAGCTTTTGAAGAATGGAGGCATTATCTGTGGGGGGCCAGCCACCCGGTCACAGTATACACAGACCATCGAAACCTCCAATTTATGAAAACAGCACAACACCTATCCCAGAGACAAATGAGATGGATGTTATTTTTTGCAGGGTATGATTTTATCATCACTTTTCGGCCAGAGGCGGATAACCGTAAGGCCGACTCATTGTCCAGACAAAACTCCGAAGAGCTCTCTCTCCAGAGCATTAAGACTAAAGCAATCATCGAACCCGCCAAGGTATTATGTGTAATCCGAGTGGAGGACTTTCTGGAAACAGTGAGAACAGACAAGACCTACAGCTTATGGGAGAACTGGGCGGAGGAGAGCCCCGAACGCACCCTGAGACAGGGATTGCCGTTTTTTCGACACAAATTGTTCCTTCCCTCAGCCAAGATCCAAAAAAGGGCTTATGTATGGTGTCATGTGTCCCCTTTAGTGGGTCATCAGGGGGTAAAAAAGACTCAACAGTTGCTCCAAAGACACTTCTGGTGGCCGTCTCTAAACTCTGATGTGGCCTTATGGGTATCCCGGTGTGACGAATGTGCCAGAGCAAAAAACGAAACAGGTGGTAAGAAAGGAAAACTCATTCCCCTGCCTACTCCACAATATCCATGGCAACGGATACGTTTAGATTATGTCACAGGATTGCCCATGGAAAAAGGATTGTCAGCCATTCTGGTTGTAGTTGACGGACTGTCAAAGATGGGACATTTCATCCCTTGTGTTAACCTTCTTACGGCCGGACAAACGTCTCAACTAGTGTTGACGAACATCGTCAAACTCCATGGATTACCGGAGATCATTGTATCTGACAGGGGCCCCCAGTTTGTTGCCCGGTTTTGGAAAGTTTGGTGCAAGGCATTGCACATTGAGCCGGCGTTGTCAACCAGTTTTCACCCACAAACAGACAGGCAAACGGAACGGTTGAACCAAACCCTAAAGAAATACCTCCGGTGCTACGTCACAGAGGCACAGGAGTCTTGGGTTGAGTTATTATGGATGGCAGAATTGGCATACAATAATGCTTGGCACAGTTCTGTTGGGCAGTCTCCTTTCTACACCACTTATGGATACCACGCCCGGATCCTCCCGGTAACCATTCCAGAGGAAGTGGCTCAGCAGCCCATGGTACAGGGGCATATGCAAAAACTCCACCGAATACAAAACAACGTTAGGAAGCATCTGGATATGGCCAAGAAGGCCTACAAAAGGTGGGAGGACAAACATAGACAGGAGAGCCGCAATACAAGGTGGGCGACAAGGTGTGGCTATCCACAAAAAACATTCGTTTCAAACTGCGCAGCGTGTTTCATCCACGATACATCGGCCCGTACATCATAGTGCAGAAACTCAATCCTGTGACATACCGGTTGATGCTACCTGGTTCCCTCCGCATCCAACCGGTATTTCATTGTAACCTTTTGAAACCTGCTTTGGGGGCACGGAGGCGCGCTCCACCTCCGGTGATGTGCGAAGTGGGCATGGAATACGAAGTACGGCGGATCTTGGATTCCAAAAGAAAACGGGGGGTGCTTTGTTATCTGATCTCCTGGAAAGGATATTCTGCCGAGGACGACTCCTGGGAACCATGGCAGAACATACATGCTCCCTTGGCTATCCGCTCCTTTCATAGACGATTCCCGTCAAAACCTGGGCCTAGAAGGCGCTAGGTGCTGGGGTATACTGTCAGGCTTCGATCATGCCGCGCCTGCAAAGCCAACAAAACTACATTTCCCAGAAGGCTTGGCGGAGGAAGAGGATTTAGGGGCCGGCGTAGTGCAGGAAGCTGCGCATTATTTTGTTTCCTGGGAAGACTTCGCGCTCACACTCGGAGGACGGGAGAAGTCCGCATCATTGGAGAGAGTCTGTCCTAGGATTCCAACACCCCCGATAGCTGGATGAGCGGTACCATTGCCACGGACCCAGTGAGTACAAACAACAGCTGGTTTTTGGGACCTTTGCGGGAGCGGAATACGGCGGTAGGCTCAAGCCGCGTATTGCCATTCCGTGAAAGGATACTGTGCGCCGAGTAGAGTTCAGCGCTTGCACTTTGGAAAGACGCAGCGGAGTACAGCGGTAGTTCGCCGTGTACTTCCATGAGCGGGAGCGCAAGCTTTTTGGATCAACATAACTGCACAGCGGATGATAGCGGTTGGGAGTACCGCATTATACCGTGTGTGCCATTATTAGGAACAATCACAGAAAGCTACTTAATGTGAAATACGCGGGATGCCGTGGTGACGTGAACCACGCCTCCCCCCCGTGAAGAAATCAAGGAACCTCCTAATTTAGGAAATAAAAAACATTTATGTTTTTCTGTTTACTGTTTAAAGATCACCGGTTCTATTGATGAACTTACCAGGGTGAAGGATCATGGAATGTGTTTGATGTGTGAGGTGAATAAAACCTCGGAGGAATCTCAGAGACTTCAGTTGCGACAAAAAACTTTGCTTTAAAGGAAAGGGAAACCCTGTTCCCGGATTTGAGTTTCATTTGAGTGGGAACCAAGGACTCGGCTATTGAGATCCCTAGCAGATAGAGAGCAGGAACTGTGGGGTATGTATGAGGGTGCATTGATGCCGGAGATGTTGGCACGAAAGCGGTGGCTGACTGTAACGCTTGTGCATCTCTTCCCTTCTTTTAGTGGTATACCAAGAGTACGGAACAAGGGTGTTGCCACTTTCACATGAATGTGTTTTCCACAGTAGCCAGATTACGGTACGCAGAAAGAGCTACCCTTAGTGAGAATTACCGAGAGTAGACTGTTTGATGGTATTAATCATTTGTCTTTCTTGTTGCAGGTTCTTTTCCCACGCTGTCCCTTCCTTATCCCTTTTCCCCACCCGATCATTCGAACACCCGGTGCGTATTCTCTATCTGGGTGTTGGAAAGATCCGGAGGTGGACCTCTTATTTCTGCTGCGACTGAATCCTGCGGAGCCGGGTGTGGCACCGTCAGCCACTCCCGGGTGTTATTAAGTACCTTAAACGCTTCACTGCAACTAGTTTTTTGAATTTGCAAAAAAGTGTCCTATCCACTCCAGAGTCAAACATTTTTATTGAGGATAGACCTCTCATCCAGTGACTGGGCGGGCTCACCTGAGAGTGACAGTCCCATTCCCCCATACCCATAAATTTAAACTGTATGCTCAAATTTTTGCGAGGACAGGAACACAAATATAGGTAAACAAGGCCATCTGCAAAACGCCTATACCTAAACACCAGTTCAATAGTGTCAAGCAGTGTAGAAGCGTTGGAACATCTTCTGGCTCTCATGAGGTTGTCTCTAATAACTGAGTAGCATCCCCTAGAATGTCATCCTGTGGGCCACTTTATTCTTTAAGGAATCCTCATCTCAAAAAGACAAGGGGTTTGCCAATTTTGGTACATTGACCATTGCTATTCTAAAGTCGGACTAATGGATAGCCCCGTCATTTCTGCTGGTAGGTGTCGGAGCAATCCTACTTGGCCTGTTGCTATACTTTAAGGTCTAGGGATACAGTAGGAATCTGCGGATTTGGGTTTCATTAGATGCTACTTCGGATAGATGAGCTGGCCTAAGCGGACTCTCTCTTGGGTAATTTATAGCCCTATGCGCTTGTACTGCTGCAGCACCTGCTTTATCTCTACCAGACCTAGGCGTCTGCATTCTCTCAACCTGCAACGATGTCCCATTTAGGGACAGGATCCAATCCATTTTGTCCATAAGTAAGCTTAATGTCATTTTTAATTCTCCCACTTCTGCTTTTAATTCCATTATGAGAGGGGCAAAAAGGTGGCCATATCCGGTGTCGGCAAGATTTGATATTGCACACTATTTGCCACTACTCCCCTTTCTTGGGCTGGTGTAGCTACAGACTCGCCCTTTTCATCCATCAGGGGGAGAAACCGCTTTTGGCATATGTACACAGCATACTATCGGTGTGGCTGAAACTATCCCTGTAACCACGGGTACTTCAGGTCACACGGGGCCAGGGCACTGGGTAGGGAGTCACTGTTTTGTTAAAATAGCTCAGGATCTTTCTTTGTCCCTTTTCATCTTTACTGACAGCTTCATTGCTATGAGCAGTAACGATTCCTATGGTAGACTCCAACTTCTCAATTAACTCCCCTATCTCACTTAATATTTGCCTGTTGATACCCCGAGTAGCTTTGCTATGTTTTGCAATTCTTTGTGCAAGCTCTGTCACTTTCTGCTTCGGCATAGTGCCTGCTCCCCAGTGCACAACCAACTCCTAATGGTCAGATTCTAAACAAGGGCCTCTCTAAGGGGAAACCATAAAACAGCAAAATCCATTAACCTCCCTCAGTTCCCTGCTTGCCCTTGAGCTAGTAGACCCTGCTATGCCCTTTTCATAGTCTACAAAAGTAGGAGGCCCCAGGAAATAGTAGAAAATGGCACTCACCCTATATGGTTCGTAAGACCAAGTATAAGCAATTTGAACCAAAAACACCCCTGCACTAGACTCGAATCTAAGAGTTATTTATATTTTGTATTTTGTTTCTAGACACAAATGTCTTGATGATCCATGGAGCGACAGTCTATAAATAGAAATTTCGGCAACTTCCTTGTAATACCAGTGACTGGACTCAATTTTAAATCGTGGATGGGCTGGCACATTTCAAATCAGTAGGTACAGGAGCGGTTATAGCTTTCCTGGATTAAAGTGCACTCCACAGGGCTGATGAGAGTTGGAAGAAAATTAAAAAAGAAAAATGGCAGAGAGAGCAAAGCCCAAAAAGGCAGAAAAAGTCAGAATAAAGGAGAAACAGAAAGAGAAACAGAACGAACAGAGAGAGAGATAGAAGCGCAGTCAAGAAGCAGATCAGTGACACTCTACCCTTGGACCACCAGCGATAAGGCACAGGCAGGGGCCTGCGGGTGGAGGAAGGCCTCAAACTCTTGACCTCTGTGTCAGAAGCAGCAGTGGGGACAGCAGCAGCTACCATATGGAGCTTCACTGTAAAAGGAGCAAGCCCACTAAAGGGTTAGGGTGGGTAAACTGTGCCACTGTTGGTTAGCTTGCTCCAGCCTATTGGCTGTGAAGGAGCATTTCTCCAAAATTAGTGAACATATGGATTTTTCTGTTATCCTTATAGGACCTCGCTCCACTAAAAGTAAGGGCCAGATGTACAAAACGTGAAAATAGCAACTTGCTATTTGCGACAAATTGTGACTCGCAAATAGCGAGCCACTATTTGGTACCTAAAAACCCAATCGACAACATGATTGTGAGTCAGTATTGACTTGCAATGCTATTTCGCCAACTCGCAAAATAGCGAGTCCCATTAAAAAGACCCATTTTGCATCCGCAATTTGCAAGTGTGCGTGAAGCAGGTTAATAAAGCACTCACAAATATTGAATTTCTTTTTAAAAAAAGGGAAGCACTTCCTGTTTGAGCTGAAGGACCCCAAAACAGGAAGTGGTGTCCAAGGATACTCCTGATCAAAAGCCAAGCACATGTTCAGGTGCAGCAGCACTGTTTCACACTGCTGATTGAGCACTACAGACAGCATGAGCAACAAGACCAGCAAGAAGGGTAGCAAGGAGAGGCTGAGGAAGCTGAAGTTTTCTGACAAAGAGTTGGACATAATAATGGAGGAATGTTGCAACCACCACGAGGAACTCTTCGGTAGTGCCTCACACCATCTGCCTGAGTCTGAGAAGAGAAAGATCCGGCGCTGTATGCAGCAGCGCATAAATGCAGTTGGAGTTGCACACTGCTCCATTGACAACATCAAAAAGCGCTGGTATGGTCTTCGCTCCAGGGCAAAGAAGAGGGTGGCGGCACGGCTGGAAGAGGCAAAACGTAGCGGAGGGGGACCATCCACTTCAGCAGAGCCATCAGCAGCTGAAGCAATGGTGGAAGCTACCCTAGACAGAGCAGACGTTGCAGGCTTTGGGAGCCTTGACACATCCGACCCAGCAAGAAATCCTGGTAAGTGAGAAATGTGAATGTGATGTGTGAATACCCACTAACACCTGTACTGTGCATGCATACTAATCAACCATAAACGAACATCCATGTACAACAAACAAACAACAGTAGTGTTGCATCATGGGAGATGTAGTCTGTTACAAATCCAGTGTAGTGAGGGAATGACTTGAGCTGATAAACATAGCAACACCACTGAAACAGTGACTCACATTTTTTAATTTTTCTATCATCTTTTGTCACATAGACACAGCATTAGAAGGAGAGAACACTGCTGATGACACAGCGGATAGCCAGGAGCCTGAGCAGAATGGAGGAAGGGCAGGATGTGGGGGAAACAAGTGGGCACATACCATCTGTAGTCCCAGCAAGTGAGGCAGCAACCACTTCACAGGCCTCACCCATTGTCACTTCAGCTGCACAGCAGAACACAACACCACAAGGCTCTCTGGCCACTAGGGTGTGGCTTTCACGGCCAACACAGCTGTCCCTGCATCTTATGAAAAGTTTGCCATGTCTGCAGCACTAGATCGTGAGATGTTGCAAATCCAGCACCTGTAACACAAGACACAAAGACAAAGAAATGTCAGGATGACCCAGGGCTTCCGCATGGTCATGGAAAAACTGGCTGAGAATCAGGCCCGGATAGAGGTAAAACTGGATGCCCTCAATAACACAGTGGTAGACCTGGAAAAAGAGTGGGCTGCGGAATGGGCAAATCATAGGCGTATGGAGCGCAGCAGAGGCCAGAAACTAGACACATTGAGCAGGGCCATTAATAGGCTTGCACATGCTACTGACATACACAGCCAGCGCACCCTTGGCCTGTAGGTGGAGATGGGCCACTACAGTGGGGATGTGGCTAGTGGTCTAGAGAGGATAATAGCAGCAGTGGAAACACTGCAGACAAAAATGATTGTTGGTGGAGGTTGCATGGGTGGGGAGGTGTCAAGCCGTAACAGCGTTTCAGCTATGGAGACACCAGTGATGTGCAGTATGTTAGGTTTGAAAATCCCATCCCTGTAACACACTCGTTTCATGCTATATCAGGTTAGCAGTGTGTGGCTAAATATACACCATTTTTATTCACGTTGTGCAACCCACTGAGTTATCCCCGTAAAGTGCAAAGCTTTAGTTTTCTAGTGTGACTCCATTTTGTATTTCGTAATCCCTATTAGACTGCTTAGGCTGTGCCCGAACTAGGCCTCATTATTCAGTGTTGCTTGCCTCAGCAGAACACTGTACTTCGTTATTATTTTCTTTCTTGTTCAAGGCTGCTTCCAGACTCACTAATGAATAGGCCATTCTGCCCTCGCATACGTATCTGAGTGTGTAGTTTCTGCTCCCACGTTAGGAGACGCTGAGACCCAGCACCGTAGCCTTGAATCGCAGATACCATGTACCCATCTGGCAGGTGGTAGCTCATCCTACTGTGCACCTTTGTTGATGTTCAGCCCAGGCCGGTAGTTTTCCATTGTGGGCGTGGTTGGAGGCTTCTCGGGAGGAATGATTACTGACTGTAGACTGTTGGGGGGTCAGTCCCTGGGCAGACATCTTAGGGTGCAGGTTAGATTGGACTCCTCTGCAGAGTATTGCTAATAAAATGTATGCTTGTATTCTCTACTGTCTGACCGACTCTTCATTCTTGGAAAGGCATACCAGGTGGTTGTAAGTAACCCGGGTGGCCCCTAAGGGCCACTTCCTTCGAGTAGCAGCAGCCAGCACCTTGGGTTGGGTAGTGGCCACTCTGGCCAGGCTGCTCGGAGGGACAGGAAATGAACTGTGTTGTCTCCCAACAAGATGTTAATATGACCTAATATTCATAATTTGTGGTGACGTAACCCCATCTTTTTTTCTTTTAATGTAATGCCTACATTTACAGATGCAAAAACAACAGTTGATGGACAGAATGCAGAACAATGTCATACATTCACCCCAGTCCAAAGTTCTGGGCCTAAATCCATCGTCTTTTTGCTCACCATGCCTTTTTCCCCCCCAGTTTGAACCCAGCCATATGTAAATCAGTCTTGACCCTGTGCCTCATGGCAACAGTCCAGCCTGAACTGCCAAGCCAGGTCCTCCCTGGATGGGAAACAAGCATCCTACGACCGGTTTCGGGGTTTCACTCCTCTTCAGCCAGGATAGCTTGATTCCAGTGGCATGGAGAGCACAGGACCCAAGTCTGGGCATACCGTTCCCACTCGAGGTGACAAATGCTAGTCATAAAGTGTTCTGTCTTATGTACAGGTGAGTGTCTAACTGATGTGTACGTACCTTTCAAAAATTGTTGTTGGCAATATGGACCCTGCACCTTCTCCCCTCTGCTGCAGCACTACCATTCCTTTGATGTAGGGCAGGTGGTCCCAGGTCCTCATCCTCTGAATCTGTGTCAGACACATCCATGGGTATTCCATTCCTGCAGGCCATGTTGTGCAGGATAGCACATGTTGCCACAATTTTACAGACTGTCTCTGGTGCTTACTACAGAGCTCCACCACTCATATGTAGGCACCTGAAGCACCATTCCATGATTCCAAAAGTACCCTCGATTACTGTCCTTGTGCGCCTGTGTGCAGTGTTGTACCGCCTTTCATGTATATTGTTGGGTGACAGATATGGCGTGAGGATCAACGGACGCAGGGAATATGTACTGTCACCTGTTGTGAGATATGTGATGGTGAGGTTAAATGCTTACAGACATACAAGTGTATAAACATTTATCTGGGGACTGGTAATAACATTACCTAGGAAGTATCCATCATCAAAGTCACTTCTTTCTAACCTTTGGTATAGACCACTGTGTCTGAAAATGTATGCATCATGGGTGCTTCCAGGGAATTTGTCTACAATGTCTGTGATGATGATTTTAGCGTCACACACTACTTGGATTATTTTGACAATTGCGATCGTCTTTGAAATCTCCATCCCTGGTAGAAGATGGCCGGAACAGCGACAAAGACTAATTGCACATTTGTCACCCGTAATTAAGCAGTTTCCTCTGAGGGCTAGAGGTGTACTATAGTGCTGACTTCTGCCCCCCCACCCTTTTTTTCCCTGTTGGTCATCTGCATGAGCACATCTACAGGACTCTCTGCGCCACAGGACACATTGTTGCAAAGGACATCTGAACCTTACTCAACCCTGAACAGTCGATTGGCCACCCCATCTTTTGAGACAAGAGCGCCTGCCTTGTGAGCCTATGTCCATAAGGGATAATTCCTGAAGGTATTCATGCTATTTCTGGTTTGGGTTTTATGGGATGGGGGGGTAAGTTGACTCAACGTGATTGGGGGATTGGTGTGGGTGGTGGGGGGTTTAGTAGTAAGGCTCTAAGGGGGAGGGGTACTAGTGTTTCATCATAGGAACTTATTACACATTCAACGCAGACCCAAGAACATGCTAGGCATTGCCTCTTTCTGCACGCCACTTGACAGACAAAAACCGTCATCTCAACAAAGCCTCACGCAAAGTACATTCCATTGGCACATCTGTATAAGTATCCCAACCACTTGACATCATAACTTGTGTCTCATACTTAACCTGGAATGTATGTGGGCTCAATGATTGCTGCAAATCCCAACTTGTGCATGCATACTTAGCTCATCACAAGATAGACATTTGCTTTTTACAAGAGACACACTTCACCTCTAACTCTGCGCGTCCCTTCTGCGTTCGTTAGTGCTGGGAGACTCACTCCTTGTTGTGTTCTAAGTACGGTCGAGGGGTATTGATATTACTTAGAAAAGGCCTACCATGGCGTACGACACACTCCCTGGGTGACAAAGACAGAAGGTACTTTATTCTGGCAGGCACGCTGTATGTGCAACAAATCACAATGGTGGCACTGTATGGCCACAATACTGACGATCCAGATTTTTTCCTGAAAGTAAGGAGACAAGTGTCGGACTACGGACAGCGTGCAGTGAAGGAGGGGAGACTTCAGCGTGACATTGGAGGGGACTATGGACCAATCTGGCACAAGACAGCTTCACCCGCAAATAGCCAACATGCTTAATACAATAATTTCAGACAACCAGCTCCAAGACACCTGGTGCCGCATACATCCAAACACACCTAGGCTCATGCTTCTCCTCATACCATAACTCCTGGTCCCGCATAGACTTCTGGCTTGTATCTAAAGACGTGCTCATCTGGACTGAATCACACACCTTAATCGCACACTCTCTCATCACGCTCCAGTGAAGCTGACTGTCCAAATACCACAAACACTTCCTTGAGCATTTATGTGGTGCCTTACGCCGCATGCACTATGTGATGCGGCATTCAGGAAAGAGATCCGTTCAGCTATAATAGACTACTTTGTGCTTAATACCAGGTCAGTCCACTCTCCCTCCACTTTATGGGAGGCGTTCAAGGTGGTAATATGCGGGACGTGCATCGCTAAGCAATTAGGGGTGCTGAAGGCGATTTGAGGAGAACTGGGTAAATTGGAACTGGAGATGCAGGCCCTAGAGCAGGAATACAATAAGAATCCTCAACCTTCTGTATTAGCAGACATCGGGGATAAAATATCGGAATACAGGGAGGATGCAGACCACCTCCCATTGGGGAGAGAGGCACAGGCATTGATATATGGTGAGGGGGACCGCCCCGGGAGAATGCTGGCGGGATTGCTGCGTAGGCCCCATGCATCCACTGATGTGACCGGATTATTGGACGATAGGAATCAGCCAATCTCCTCTCCATCAACGCTGATAGGGGTTATGTCCTCTTTTCATGCGAAACTATATATACCAGGTCCGGCGTATGCCCCTCCAGATCTACAGGAGCAGCTAGTCACTATGCAGGTATTATGGTAGGACCCTGAACATCAGGAGTTCCTTGATTGCACAACCACCCCGAAGAGATCATCCAAGTCATTGCGAGCTTCTCTGGAGACAAAGCCTCCGGCTTGTACGGGTTTAACACTGGCTTCTATAGAAGTATGCCCCCAACTAATCCAGCATCTCATAGAAATGTATCAAGACTTGCTCACTAACGGTCACCTTCCCCAGACTCTACGTCAGGCAGTAATAGTGACCTTACCGAAATAGGATAAGCCCTCGGAACACTGCAACTCCTACTGGCTCCTCTACCTCATAAACACGGACAGTAAAATATATGCCAAAGTGCTGGCAAACCGCTTGTCACCCCTCATGCCTCTGCTCGTGACACCGGATCAGTTGGGCTTTGTCCCTGGATTTGCCACATTGCATAATTTCAGTACCATATTTGCTGTGATGCACCACATACAACCCTCCATTCCAGCAGTGGATGTCGCCAAGGCATTCGACTCCTTAGAGTGGACATTCCTCTTCCTGTTGCTTTGGCACCTGGGGCTTAGCCCTAAATGTATTCAACAGATACAGCTCTTGTATACTCACCCTCGCATTAGAATTAACGGGCATGTCTCAGAACATTTCGAAATCACGTGGGGCACGAGGCAGGGATGTCCCTTATCCCCTCTCCTTTGCCATAGCTATGGAGCCACTAGCTGCCAGATTGCATCAGCATCATGCTGACAGGGGCATCAGCTTCACGACAAGTGGGGTGGTGGTGCCTATGCATGCGGACGATGTTACCCTTTATATACGACTAGGGGAACTGGACGAGCAGCAATATGCCCTATGTACCAAGGCTCACTTTCTCAATTTCTGGCTTCACCCAACCCCATTCAAACCGTATGTAGCGAAAGACCAGGATCAAGTGGCCCCTAGCACCAGCACTATTCCAACCCTACAAGAAACCCTGTGCCGAGACTAACACAGTGGAATGTATGAGGTGGGCTTGGGAGGGTATCCGTAGAAGGGCTGCGCTCACAGAACTGTACTCGCCTTCTATATCACTGGCCGAAAGCCCTCTGTTCCCGCCACTACAACACAAGGGTGTAGCGAGACATACAGCAGCACCCGGCATTAAAGTCTTTGCTGAACTCTACCCTGAGGACCAGTTCCTTACTTTGCCAGTTGGCATTGACGCACCTGTCTGCGCACCACTAGAAAAATGTCTATATTACAGCATCAGAGCTGCTTGCCCCACATTGCATAGCACTTTGCCCGCCCCAGTCATGTATCCATGGCATTGGAATAGGTATACACGAATACATCCCGGCGTAAACTTATCACTCGACTTTACACCTTTACCATGGCTGCATCCCTGCTAAGTGCCTCAAAAGCAAGAGCTGCCTGGGAGGAGGAACTGGGGTCGGAATTGTCCGATGCGCAGTGGGATTACTGCTGTGGCCAATCTGTAATGCTGTCCCCTAACTAGAGACTGAGATTGATACACTTCAGATACATAAACCAACTGTACCGTACAGCATTGCACCTTTTTAGAATGGAACTAGTCACTGACACAAGCTGCCTACACTGCCATGATCCTCAAACTACATTTCTACACTTGGGCATGGTCATGCCCTAGGTAGCGAATTTCTGGGCCACTGTTTGCGGGACAGTGGGCACCATCATAGAGGCACCAATTTCACCCGACCCCATGGTATACTTGTTTGGGTATATGAAGGACGCCCCTGCAGACTACAGACGCCTCATCATGATGCTACTGCTACTAGTCAAACGCAGAGTAGTGGTGCACTGGGGGAGGAAGCCAGCTCCCACCAGATGGCCTTGGCTGACTGATGTAGCCTACTTTCAGGAACAATTAATACTGTACTGAGACCTCATGCCGCAAGGATTACAGCCCAAAGATATTTGGGCACCCCTAGCTGTGTATCTGCGCCACCAGGGAACAGAGGAGACGGACGCTTCCTCTCATGACTCAACATTAACCCTCTAGGATTGTTCACCCTCCACAAGTATACCTCCACTTCTATACGACACTCATGTTGTGTAGGTGGGATGTGATATCCAAATGTATAGTTATTGCCCTACAGCTTTGCATAATTTCTAGGATGTACCATTTATTAACGTTGATTGATTTAACATGTAACAAAGCATGCCAATACGTTGCCTAATCTGACTGCTGAGTGTCATTGTTGGGTTTTGTTTTTTGTTACTGGAAAATCAATAAATATATATTTTTAAAGATAAACATAAATGTGGGTAGTATACACTTTCTAACCAGGTTAACTCTACCTAGTATGGTGGGCGGTAGGTGTTCCCAACTCTTCATCAACCTGCATGACTTCTTCATATTTAAAAATAAAATGACTTCAGAAAGTTCCCTAATATCCTGTATGATCTTTAAATTCAGATACGTAATTTCCTCTTTAAGTAACCCATTTTCCCTTGATATGTTCCGGACTATACCTTCTGTCTTACAATTGTTCACTGAATGCCATGCAACCTGCCTAGACTCTGTGGTCTGACTCTCTAACATTTATAAAGTACCCTGCAGATCTTACGTTTAAACCATGAAATCATCTGAGTATAGGTCAACCTTCTTTTGTTAATCATTAAAGCTGAAGGGGGGTTACACTTCTCATTTCTGATTTTTTTACACTTGTGGTTCAATATACATTCCCCCACTTATCTTGAAGGGCAAAATCAAACTACCAACACTCTAGCCCTGTTATTCCAATAAATCATATGTAGCATTTTTGCAAATTAAAGAGCTTAAGCATGGTTTGTAGGTAAGTCCAATTCACTCTGTCAAACGCTTTCATGGCATCCAACCTTACCACAGCCAGAGGTGCCTTATAAGTTGTAGCCAAATCTATTGAACCAATCAAGCCATATGTCAGCTCATGCTAGGCTCTCCCCTTAAAGAAAACACTTCTGATCATCATGCAGGTGACCACTGATCATGCCACTCAGCCTTTTAGATAAAACATTTAAAAAAAATAAATATATATAGTGAGAATTTAGAAGTGAAATTGGTCTGTATGAGTCACAGCTCCCTGGACACTTCCCTGGCTTCAAAATGAATGTGACTATGGCCTCATTCCAGGAAGGGAGAAGCAGGATCCCTGACTTAAAGATCTCCCCAAATAGCCTAGTCATGACCAGTAGTATACTATCTCCCAGCGCCCTGTATAATTCAAGAGGGAGAATGTCTGTTTATTATAGCTAATGAGAAAAATGTTCTGTTCATCACATAACATACCTAGATCTTTCTCATTAACCCAACTCCTCTCCCCGATAACCACTAGATCTTCCAAGTAGAGATCTTCGAAGAACAAATGGAAGGCATTTTCAATATTCCCACTGCTGTTTAGAGTGATTAAGGATTCTATCAGTGATTTAATGCTTATTAATGAAATCTGTTGCGAATTAACAATTGGGGGCAAACCAAAAGAGCAAAAAGACTGCACTGGCCATGTCTATGCCACCACCTCGTGTTGCTACCAAGGTTCCCTTTAACTATAGAGACTATATGACGCCATCGTCCATTGGAAAATAATAAATAAAATACCTGATTCAACTTCATCCTAGGGGAAATATATTGTTCCTGCTTTTCTGAATCCAGATGAAGGAAAGTAATTTCAGACAGATTTAGTACATTTCAAAACAAAATCAATATCTGTTTTTTCTTTTATTAAAACATATTTTCCTATGCCATGTCTCATATGCATATATTCATTTATTTAATGATTTTATGCTTACGTTTTATTAGACGTGTATGCTCATGTTACATTTAATGCTATATTAGATACACTGGCCTCAAAATGAGTAATATTTACCCCAATCCATGGATGTTGTGAACACTGCGACAGACCTCATTTAGTTGGGATGAGATAGTCTGTTAATCCATTGTCTCTATATCTTTAGCTAAACATGTGAATGTCATGTTCACGGCTGCTTACTACTTGTTTGGTATCTTTGACAACAGGCGACGTAATTCCGTTATGGCCCCTTGTTTTAGAGATCTCAAGGTTTTAGTAATGGCAGCTTATAATCAACATGTTGACAGAGCTGATACATTTTGTGTCCTGATAAATATAATGTATAGTGTAGTTCTTAGAAATAAGTGGAAGGTGTTAGGATGCTATGAACATTTTAAACATAGGACATGCATAATTACTTTCATATTTTCGTGCTGTGTGTCTACTATGCATGTTTTAAGTAGTAGATTAAAACTTACAAAATAATTCTTTTAAACAAATCCCATTTGCTCCTAGCACTATGCTTGATTGTGTTGTTCAAGAAAGAAAACCTGTTTGGACTACCACTAAGTCCCTAAAACCTGAAAGGGAATGATTAGCAACCTGCCAACACTGCCCGGTGCAGGACTGTTTGGTGGGTTAGTGAGAGGGCTTTGATCCTGGCATTTCTTCCTCAGCATAGCACATTGAACTAAGTCCTTGCACATGTGGGTTAGAAATACAATCCTTGCTGATCTGGGAATTTCCAGAATTCATATCACAGTGGCTCTGTCTTTCATATATCATCTGAAGGACAAAAGAGGGTGGGTCTGCTTGAGGGACCCTGGAAAGTTGCCACTCTTTCGTCAGCTGACACACAGGTGTCCTGAAAGAAAGCCAAAGCCATGGAGCTAGGTGAGTGTGGGAGAGAGGCTAATCCTCTAGCAGGCTGCAAAAAAGCCCCAAGGCAAAGGCAGATGCCAGGATCTCAGTTAGAGAACAGATCTACCAACAGGAGCATTAAAAACCTAGCTCCAGGAAGAAAAATACAATTTAGAGGCTTGAAGAAACTATTCGTGGTAACTGAAGCTCACCACCTGGAGCAAAATGACTCTAAGCAAATTGGTCCTACAGTGCTGGAGAACACAACCTGCGAAGGTTGGTCCCCCAGGGGGTCCGACGGGTACACATAGTGTGTGACGCTTTGTGGCAATTTCTATAAAAAGCTCCCAGAGAAGGCCAAGCCCTTGAGGTCAGCTCAACCTCCATTCTACAATTTGTAATAAGGAGAGGGTGTGTGTGGAGCCCCCTCCCTGAGAAGACTTAAGGTCCTGGGGAACTTATCCCCTTGAGCCTGATGCTCTGGAAAACTGTCCCCTGGACCCTATCTCCCCGGGACAGCCACAATGCTCCTTTCCTGTGGTGTTTGGCCCTCGCTGCTTATGCCCAAGTCTGGTGAAAGCGGGGTGCACGCTACACTGTCTGCTTCACGCCTTTGAGGACATGGGTGGGAGAAATTAGATGCTGGCTACCACGTCGGCCCAAGAGCAGTGTCAGATGAGTGAGGAGCCAGGCGGGCAGCATCAGAGCGGGCTTCCTGAACAGCCCCAACCTAAAGCGCTTGCTGGGTGGCCCATTGAAGAGCCGGGGCACCTAGAATACTAAAAAAATAAAAAGCGGGGGGAGGCCAAATGTAAGAAAAAAAATCACTTCTTAATGTTTTCTTGACAATGACGATATTGACAGTGCAATGTTAGATGTAGTGAGGAAGATCATTGGAATATGGTACCATTCCTCATGATTTAAATGATGTTGCATTTGTTTGATATGGCATATTTCTGCTTTTTTTATTGTGGTGTTACCCTGACAAAACTAGCAGGCCTGCCCCATTGACAAGTCACCCTCCCTTAGGGTGACTAGTATAGGTGGGGGATTCTGATTATAGGGTTCAGAACTTAATAGGGATGTGAACTTTTTTGTGTGAGTCACCAAATAAAAGGTATTTCCACATTTTTATTTGTAGATAATTGTAAGTTAATGGTTAGTATTTAGTAGTGTATGTGTAATAGAGTACTTTTCTTTTTTATCCCTAAAAAACTGTGACTGAACAATGATTTATCGAATGTTGTTTAATGCATACCAGCAAGCTGGGGTACTAGCCCACACTACCTACCCTGAGTAGGCCTTGGACCTCGCTGCTTCGCTATCCTACTGCTCAATGGGGTACTTGGTTCCCAATATGGGAAAGATTGCGGAATTATTGCTTGTGAAGGACTCACATCCTACACAACTAATACTCCACTTTCTTACAATTGCACATTCACTTGCCTAAATTATCAGAAATCTGAATGAATGAAGATATGCTTATATAGCGCATGGCTACCCGGGGGCATCCCAGCGCTGCGGAGCGCGAATCAAGGAGACGGTGGATTTATGGAAATAGCCATGTCTTAAGTTGCTTCCTAAATGACAGATGGTTGGCTTCCCTACGAATGGAGAGGGGAAGAGTATTCCAGAGTCTCGGGGCGTTGTAGGAGAGGAGACGACCTCCTGACCGAGCCCTTCTGATTCTGGGAACCACCGCTAGATTAAGTTGGTCTTAGCGGAGATTTCTTGTGGCTTTATAAGGTTTCAGTACGTTTTTGATGGCGGGAGGGCCTTTGTTATGAAAGATTTTGTGTGCGATACAGAGGGTCTTGAAGTATATTCTTTCTTGTATTGGAAGCCAATGAAGTGTGTCCAGGGCAGGCTTGGCTGAGCAGCGGCTATTAGTGTCAGTGAGAAGTCTGGCGGCTGAGTTTTGGACATCTGACAGCTATACCTTTCCAATTATTTGCAGATGAATATATTTTTCTCTTTCTCAATGGGAAAACAGTTACCAGATGGAGAAACACCATGTACCAACAAGCTTAAGCTCCTTGCCCTTTATTTAGCGAGTTTTACCCCATCCAGTCAGCCTTAATACGGATTTGTGGCTGTCCTTGGCAGAGATAAGTCTCCAAGCATTTTCATGATGGGAAACTATATTGAAACATTTAATGGATGTTTACAAACATATACAGGCATTCACATCCTGAAACACTCCTAACCAGCACCTGTATGATTTGCAAAAAATTAGACGATAATGGTAATGTGATTACTAATGTAATTTTATGTGTCCCTTAGGTGCTCAGGTATTCTTGTGAGTCTGCCTATAGAGATTTGGAAGGATGTGTTTCTCCATATATGCATGCACATGTTTTTTGCACAAATTAATATTTGAGCAAAAGAACATCTGAGCATGCACTTGGAACAGACGCACAATTTGTGCATCAGTAAATTACATCTACTCAAAGAAGTGAGCACAGACCCAGTAATCACATCTCTGGTACGAGCAACTCACTAATCAAGGACAATTCATTTGTTAAACTTGCTGTCAAAACGATAATACCAAATATTACTTGGCAGGGAAAGTTTCTTATTCTAAACTGTTGGACTTGGCCCTTCTGGCAGGTTCACCCCAAAACTTTTTGCAATTATCCTAGCCTTTCCCTATGTCGTGTACGTGGTTTTAGGCCTCTAGGCGCTTTAACACTGTGTCCCAGTGGAAAGTGCGTGCGCTCTGTGTTACAGTTAGTGAGACTGACCTGCCCTCCCATAGGAATGCATGGGGAATGTATGTGTCCATGGTAGTTCCTGGTGCGTGGGGAGTGCAAGGTCAATTTTGGAATGTGCGAACTCGTGAGATTGGATGCTGCGCGATGATGTGTGCGGCGTTAGTGTGTCTAGTGTAGAAGTGCCACTTCTAGAAGCTGGCACGTCTGTGGAATAAATGTGAAGTGACTGTCTGGCTGGTGATTGGCTGGTGTACCTGGCTCCAGGAGTCAGGATGGGTCTGCCCCGGTGGTGGGTGGAGAGATCTGCATGCTGATGGTAGGGAGGAGTACACCTGGGACATGAATAGGGCTGGGTTTTCCCTACACAATGCTGGCTCCACCCCCTGTGGTGCGACTGATGTCCCTAGCCTGTACAGTGAATGGGGAGAGGGGCTGAGCACAACAGAGTGCTCCAAAACCAGTGGCATCTGGTTTTCCTTAACCCTGCAGCCTGAGACAAAGGATTTTGTGTATAAAAAGGGGCTGTGACCCCATGTAAAGTGTTCTCTGCTGCTCTGATCCTGACGCTGGGGGCTGCTGCTGCTGGGCACCAGGAGGAACCGCCACAAGGGACTGCCTCCCTGCTGGAGGGCCCTGTGTGCTGGCATGCCTGAGCCCAGCCTTGTGCCCCCCTGAACTTGACCTCTACTTTGAAAGGGCGTTTGGCTCTTTATTGCTGAGAAGAGCGCGCCATTTTTTTACCCTGGACCTGTGACTTTCTGCAGCGCTGAACGGCTCATGAGGAACAGGGAATCCCCGGCGTAGAGGATTCCCCCGCCCTTGCTATTCATCAAGCAGGTGCCCACCCTGCATCTGTGTGCTGGAGAAAGAGTTTTTGCCGCATTTCTGCTTGTCCTTTAATTTATAGCGGGTGCCCACCCCGCGTTATGGCGGCCGTAAGGATTTGCCTTTAATTCATAGCGGGAGCCCACCCCGCATCTGTGCCGCCGTGCGCTCATTATACCATAGCGGGTGCCCACCCCGCATTTATATCGCCTAACGGGTGCCCACACCGCCAGGGACTTTGTGACGTTTTTATACCCCTAGCGGGTGCCCACCCCGCCAGGGTCTGTGTGCTAATGACAGGAGCCTACCCCGTGTTATGCCAATAACGGGAGCCTACCCCGTATTGTGCCAGGAGGAAAGGAAGAAAGACACAAACTCACCGCCGCGGCCTGGAAGCCGCCTGACTGAGGGCGGGGCCTCGCGGCGGAAGCAGGAAGCCGTCCGGGACCCACGCGGGCTCCATTCCCGCCCCCTCCACTCCTGGGTCCGGGAGGAGAACTGCAGGAGAGGAAGAGGCCGGTGTCTCCCCCCGGGGCTCCCGAGAGGGAGGAGAGCCCCTTTGTACAGCGGAGGAGCAGAGAAGGGCTAAAGTGCAGGCGGAGCCCCCGTGTTCGAGGAGAGCACCGCGGAAGGAGTCCCGGTGAGTGGGACACGCTTGAGAAGGGGTTGGGGGGTGTGTTGGGACACAGTCCCGGGGCCCGTCCTCCTCCTACCAGTACCTACTTCTTTGGGGGCACAGCTGGTGAGCGGACTCGCAGGAGGGCGAGCCGCTCCACCGTTGGGGAGTGACTTTTGTTCACAGAGCCCCCGAGTGGAGCCCCCACCTACCTGTGCCAGCGTTCTTGGGTGCATATTTGTTCTAGAGTCCCAGAGCAGGACTCCAACGTGCACCTGGTTGGTGCTGGCATTTCCCCCAGCTGCCCCGTGTGATAGAGGGCAGCTGCAACGTGGTGCAGCTCTGTTAGAAAGGGCACAGTGAATGCCCGGGCCCATCTTTTGAGTCTACAGCTGCCCAGCAAGTAGTGGGCAGCTGCCACGTTTAGGCCTGATCTTTTGCCCTGCTGTTTCTGCTGCGTGCGCAGCCCCGCCCTGACATTTTTGGACAAAGGGCGTTTGAGCCCCTGAGAGGCCAAGTTGGCCTGGGGACAGTTTTCCTGTGCTGTGCCCTCACCTAGGGTACATGGTTATTTTTACCTGGGTACTTTTGCGCAATGTGCAGTGCCTTTATGCTATTTTTATTCCTAACTGTGTCTATGCGTAGGAGACTGTTTTCCTAGTATAGGTTATGCTAGTGAGTTCATGGTTCCCTGCGTGATATATGCCTAAAGTGTTTAGGATTGCGTAGGGTGTACTTACCTTTTACCAGTAATTACTGGTTGTGCTCTACCGTTATAATTTGTGTTACAGTTGGTATTTGTTCTACAGTTACAATTGGTGATTTGTGCTAATTCGGACAGTGGTCCATGTGGCCCTGTCTTGTGTAAATAGTCCCTTGTAAAATTCTGCCCAGTGCCAGTTGGCACCATGTAAATTGTGTGAATATTATCTAATGTGTTTTGGTATAATACAAAGGCTATTTTTATATATTACCTTGTGTGGAGTTTCTTTTGTGGTGGGCCTAGGGTGTTGTTGCTGGGTGCGCGCGCAAACGCTTTACACATTGCCTCTGGGATAAGCCTGACTGCTCGTGCTAAGCTACCAAGGGGGTGAGCAGGGGTTATCTTTGATGTGTAACTCCCCAGCGCTGACTTAGAGTTGTGGTTTCTGCCTGGCTTTGGCGTAAGCCCTAGCCAACCAGAAATCCCATTTCTAACATAAACTATTATGTTTTTCATTTTTTATGAACCTCCCCTAGCTAATGTGCAGTCACACTAATTTCATGAGTTACATTTTGTGTATGGTCTGGCCTGCCATCTGCTGATCAGTTAGTTTTAAGACTTATGTAAATCTTACATAGCAAAGATGCGTGCAGTTCCAGAAAGATGCCCATGAATTATTAAATGTGCGCTGCAACTTGGAGCAAAATTCCCAAAGTGTTACAGTGATTAACTATGCTTTATGCCCAAAACATTGGCATCGCATACTCAAGCCTAATCCTTACCTTGAAAAAGCAAGTGAATTCTTGGTATCAGATTCGAACATAAAGCAGACTTGTGACACATCGCTTAATCCTAGAACCAGATGTTCTTGAAAAGAATTCTGAAAACAAGTTAGATGGAGTTAACAAATACAGAAATGCCAGTCACTGCAGCATTGGCCAAGCTAATGAGATTAACTCAAAAGTAAACTACTCAAAATTCACATGAGACCTTTTGGAAGGTTTCTCAGAAATGTACTTTTTCTTAAAATCAAAAGGGATTTCACTTCTGAGGGACATAACTATATTGTCAAGAATGAGGTTATTAATTTGTGATGGAGGTCCCCCCAGCAACTAAATAAAAGCCCTCTGGTTAGGTCATGGCACTGTACTGAGAGAGACTATGTTCAACCCCTGGTAATTGTGGCACAAGCAGCAGCCAATCGCCAGAGAAATGTCTGTGCAGTTCAAGCAATATCAACGATTTCATCATAAAGACTACAATAAAATAAAGTTATGAAACCAATTTAGAAAAGAGAGAAAAATGTAAAGAGCAAAAAGACACAAAGATCATTCGAATAGTTTGCTGAAAATCTAATATGTGATTTTAAATTTTTAGGGCATAAAACCCCAACCAAACATCAGTGTTCTAGGTGGAGCAGAACCTAAGAATGATTTCAGGCTGACTGAGATACAACTGAGGAGCGAGTCATCCTGGTCAATGTTTTAACCTTGGGAAATTAATCTCTGATGTTAGTAATGTTACCGTGCTAGAAAACGATCTAATAGATTTTTTTAAAGTAGAAAGGTGTCCCACAGGTGAGGTTGTCCTGAGAGTTAAGGTTAGTTGTGAGTGGGCACAGACTCTTTGTCTCCTGTCCTTCCTTGACAGCAGTTGCCTGTAAAATCTACTTGCCCGCCGTGGAATCCTGAACAGTAACGTTAGTATCTGTGCAAAGACCACCAAGGAAGATGTTCTGTTTTTGGAGGCAAGTTCATAGAGTTGATGAACTCGGTTATGTGGTATTATTTTTCCGACTTGTTTGGTTGATTTAAATATAAGGGTAAGACAGGATGATAATTTAGGGGCTCATTAGGATGGCAGACGTCCGCCATCCATGTTGTTGTGTAGTGTAGTTCCTATATCCCTGATAGGCTCTGCATATTGGAATACCATACACTACAGATTTGACATAGGACTAAGGTCAGTATGTCTCTATCGTGTATATAAAACTTAATTACTTGTGTGTGCCAGCTAACTCAGCGGTCACTAGAAACTTCTTGAATATACAAGAAGGGATTAGTCTCTGACAACCCCATAAACATGACAACTTTGTTTACTTTTATAATCGGAACAGTCTCAGAATCGTGGAAACAATAGATAACAGTTTCACTCAGTCAATCGTGCATGCTTCGTTTCTACAGAGTTGCACAGAAATAGAGAGATGGGCGTTTCAATAAAAGGATTTATTGAACAGTCTTAATTCTCATGCAATAGATATGAATTGCACCAATCGTAAGACAGACTGTGAAGTACAATATGTACGAGGTTAGCAGTGAGATAAAATAATACTGCAATAGCATGGTTTGTAGCTACGACATATATTAATCAAAATGCATACATAAATAACATAGGCTAAAATGTGATACTCATCTGATGCTTCTAAATTGTTCTACTCCAGTGTACCTAACCTAAGTGCAGTACGAGGTTTGAAGTAGATGCCATTTCTAAAGTATAACTAGCTATATTTTTAGTTTAGCCAAGAATTGCTAAACGTTTCTCTAAGTTCTAGTCAGCTCCATACCTTAGAATGAGAGGGGTTGAAATCTCTTTTCTGGACTCGATAGTCTAACCCCCCGCAAGGGAAGTCAGAGAGCACTGGAGCTGGATTCTCTGCGAGGAGGATGGCAGCGTCAGGTCAGTGCATCAGGCTAGAACTCGATCTCCTTCCGAACTTGCCGTGGCGAACTGCGTAGTCTGGGTTGGATCGAATCCTCTTGGAACCGCAATTTGCCAGGGCAAGTGCTGGTATATTTATACCTTGAAGGTGTCTAGGAATGCCAGTATAGATGTAAAAGTCGGGCAGAGGAACGTCATGAATGAACTCCTACGGAATAGATGTTCATGCATACTTAATGAGTTCTTGGAGAAATCAATATTCAAGCTGAGGGAAATTCCTAAAGGCTTAAAGGTCTGGTTTTCCAAGAATTCGTTGTAACGTGGATGGACGAATGTAGGTGGCCATGCCTGTATTTGGTTTGTATGGACAATGTCTAAATAAGGGCCGGATTTCCATGTCCAAATAAGGGCAATGTGAATTGTACCTATATAAGGGCATAAATCGGGAAACCTATATAAGGAATCTAAATCTGTACACAACAGTTGTCTATCATACAGTTTATCTTTTCCAATTTTCAGTATATCCAGCCTGTGGATCACTCTGCAGTCCATGCCACTATAATACAATATTTTGAGTGCAGCTAAAGACATGCAGGGGACTTTCCATTCCAACAGACTCTAAATTGGAAGAATAAGTCTTATTCTAATGAAATAAAATGGTACGTAATTCATAGAATATTATTTTGCTCCACTTTTTTCCTTATCATATAAGGATATAACAAGCAGTACAAGATATGTCAATCATACGTCACACCGAGTCACACTTAATTTGCAATTGTGAACATCATTTTATCCTAACACATACACTGTTCAGGTAGCAGGCATCTTCATGACAGCTACCCAGGAGGAGGAAGGAATTGACTCATTATCCAGTTTTAAATGAATAATAATTGTCATAATGCCTAAGGTGCCACATAACACATACTGGACACGGAAATTCCTTGCTCTCAGCCAAGGTCATACAATAATTCTGGGGAAGAAACCATGAAAGACAGCAGAATGGTCTACTAGTGCCAACTCTGCAATATTAGCACAAGTCATAGGGCACCTACTGAATGTAGTAGTAGAAGGCTTCTTTAACATATGTTACTGACCAAAATCCCAGAAGGTCAATCATGCTATCAGAAAGACACTGAACAACAGAGGCCCACATTCTTTGAGACAGCAATGGTATAGGCTAGCCTAAGGCGATCAATCACATATAGGGATGTGAGCACTTGTCCTAATTCAGGGCGAATCATAAACCCTCTTAGAGCAGAACGACAAATGAGGCAAAGGAACACAAATTCTATTAGCAAGGGTAGATATTGGTCATAAACTCCCCAAATCACTTACAAGAAGTTACTGTGGCCTAAATAAAAAAAAAGTAACGAGTAGATCCCAGGAAAAAAAATAGAAAACTGACCCTATCACTAGACAGTTTAAAAGCTACTACCAAGGTATTGGGTTTTAATATTAAATGAAGGTTCTCGGGAGACCAGCTGAAACTTGAGGAATCCTTATTGTAGAAAGTCCAGAATGTTGAGAGGATCACAAGATAAAAAGCTTGGTGAGATTTCGGTAAATAAAATATAGTAGGAGGTCCCAAATTGAGAATGTAACTTAAGAATCTCTGACTGCAGAAAAGGTTAAAGTGCCAGAGTTTTCTCTCTGGATAGCCCCTTATCTTGCTGGTGAGCCATTATGACTACATCTGCTATCCTCTATAAGAGGGAAATCAGATAAAGAACAACAGTAGACATTAATCAAAAAGAAAGAAGAGGATATCTCAACCTCAAGATGTCTCTCTCCTAATTCATTGCGGAGCCTGGAAATCAAGTGAAGGTAAGTGAGGAAAATGATTCCAAGGGAATGGCAGAATATCCACTTTATTCACCAGGAAATATCTCTCTATGGTTTGATACATTGGTCTCTGCACCTTCTCTTTAGACATAAATGCCATGAATAATGAAAAGAAAAAATAAATTGGGAAAGCATGCCGCTACTCAGCGAGTGTCCCAGGGCTGAGGAATTAGGTATCATGCCAACCAAAGTATTTATGTAGATGTGAACAAAAAGCTTTTCAAAGCTTTTCAGAACTGGGATTAATTTTGGACGTCATGAAGATCAAATGGAAGCTGATTCCAGGCTTATGAGCTCAGAAAGGAGATGTCTCTCCTAGAAAATTCAATTCTGGGAACTAGTATCAAGAGTGATTCCGCAGAGCAAAGTGCTCTCACCAGACAATAAGGAACAATCCTGCTGATGAAATAATAAAGTGCAATGAGGTTACACCAGGGATTCAAACCAAATTATCTTCTTAATCAGCAGCCAATTCAGCTCTCTAAAGTAGGCGGAGAAGGAAGCATGATGAAGTATTTTGAATAAAATGTGTGTAGCTACATTCTGAACCAGCTGCAAGCACTTGACAAGCAGTCTGGAAAGCCCAAATAGAGAACATTGGAGTAGTTCAGCCTAGAACTAATTAGTACATGGTCCACCCTTCCCTGGCAACAAATAAAGGAATTTCGTAAGCACTCTCATTATAGAAGAACAAGAATCAGTTGATCACAGCTGATTCCTGGTCCCACAGCTGGACCAAACAGAATAATTTCTGTTTATCAGAGTTACACTGCAAGGTATTCATCTGCATCCAGATCATCACTGCTCCCACACATGCATTAAAGGACTCCTGAATGAACAAAGTGCCATTCTCACATGAAACTAGGAACTGAGTATCATCTGCATAGGAAATTATCTTGACACCAAAGGTCTTAACCAATTCAGCTAATGTATACATGTAGATAATAAATAGGGTCTGGCTCAGAGATGAGCCCAAAGGTACTCCCAGGTTGAGAGCTTTGGTTGCAGATGAGTAAGGGGCCATCCAGATGACTTGAAAGTTGAGTATTGACAATCTTTCCAGTATTTTGGAGATGGCCAGCAAAAGTGAAATAGGTCTGAAATTCAACAGCTGGGACCTATCAGCCGATTGTTTTTTTAAAGTGGAATCACTTACTTTTAGCATGTTTTTGATTAGAGGGACTTGTGCTGTTTGCAGAGAGATGTTGGAAAGCTGATTGTAGACTGCATTAATGATGTCTTTTAACTGGGTAAGTATGGAAGGCAGTCACAGATCTGCCAGTGAGTCTGACTTACAGCTCACTTTGGACTTTTTAGACTCCTCAGGAGTGACTGCCCTAAACTGAGACAGAGCACAAGTTGGAGGCAAAACCTGGCAGATCGTGAAATCCTCTGTCCTTGAAACCACTAGCAGATGTTGAAGATTGACCTGAATTTCTTATGATTTTTTTTCTTTAAATAAATCTGCTACCTTAGTGCACATTTAAGGACTGGCCTTAGTATGTGGCTCAGAAGCTCTAGGCTTGAAGAAATTAGTGGCAATGTTAAAGATTTCCTCATGATCTCTTAGCAGCTGCTGAGATTTTATGTTTGAGGTAAGTGCTTTGTGCTAACCTAATCACCATATTATATTTCTTTAAAGCTGCATTGCAGATAGCCTTATCTGCAGGCAATTACTAGCTTTGTGAAGTTCTAACCAATTTTCTACAATGTCTTTTTTCCTCTGCCAATGAGACAGTGAACCACAGTTGAGAAGTGGCATGTTTCTGATTGGAAATGTATTGGAGCACAGAGGTTTAATGGAATACTGAAGATTTCTGCAAAAAATAACCAGAGGAACAATTGATAGGCCATCTAAACAACTTGCACAGTGGTTCCAGCCATCTGTGTTCTTCAACAACGGATGTAGCTTTTATTTTATTTATTTATCAAGTTGTGTATAGCACAAATGTGTCTGAAGGTATCAGAGCGCTTCACAGAGTTTGCATGGCAGCAATTACATGAGTTACATTTAGAGTACATATAAATACATAGTGATGATATGTACACAAAGTCTACGAAAGACATTAGGATATGTTAACAATATAGATTTAAGGGAGATATAATATATGTTTATAGCACTTACAGAGCACAACAGCAATTGGACAAGAATACAGGTGACATTAATAAAAATAAATAGTAACAATATATAAAGGAAAATTATGGTGGTCATTAGCATGGATGGACTATATACTTATGAAGTAGCTAGGAAAGGGTCTCGTGAATATTGGGCAGAGTTTCCCCTAAGTATTGATACTCAGAATTATTTAGAGGGTGTGGGGAGGGAGCAACAGACAAGTCAGATGGTTTAAAGAGGAGGGTCTAGATATTTGTTGGAGAGAAGTTTCAGATTCTTCTTGGAGTGAGGGAATAATTGATTGTCCCGTAAATCCTGGGGCAGCGAGTTTCAGATTCTGGAAGCGTTCCCAGAGAAGGAGAAGCTGTGAGATTTTTCTTTCTTGAACTTTGGTGGAATCAGTAGTAGTCTGTTAGAGCTTTGAAGAGGAATCTTTTGACAGGCTTTTAATATTTTACTGATAAAAGACCATTTTTCCCCTTAGAGAGCTTTGTGAGTTATGCAAGCAGTACTGAGTATAGCTCTTCGCTTGATTGGAAGCCAGTTGATCTGCTTGAGAGTGGAACTGATGTGGTCTAAGCAACTCTCCCCAGATTGTAGTCTAGCCCCTATGTGGAGTATAGCTTTCAAAGGAGCTAGGTGTGTTTTTGGGGTGCCTATAAACATTGCGTTACCCTAGTCCAGTCCAGCTTGGAGAGGACTAGGATTGCATCACAGTCTTTAGGTCTTCAGTGGGGATGAAGGGTTTAACTTTTTAAAGATGTTTCAGCATGTTTTTTGCAGCTGCATTAATATGCTATTTCATGCTCAAATGACTGGGGAGGCTCATATCACCCTACCTGCTGCTGACATTGCCACGGACATCGACGGTGCTGGGTCCCGGACGCTGTCAGTTCTCCCCCGCCGCCGTAGCTTCCTGCCTCGCATGGCCGCCGCAGGGGAGACTACAGCTCCCAGCTTGCTCTGCGGCCTTTGCCACGCCCACTTGCCGCCTGTTCGCGCCCGGAGGCGCATACACGCCAGGAGCTCCCTCGGTGGAGCGGGAGGCTCATATCACCCTACCTGCTGCTGACATTGCCACGGACATCGACGGTGCTGGGTCCCGGACGCTGTCAGTTCTCCCCCGCCGCCGTAGCTTCCTGCCTCGCACGGCTGCCGCAGGGGAGACTACAGCTCCCAGCTTGCTCTGCGGCCTTTGCCACGCCCACTTGCCGCCTGTTCGCGCCCGGAGGCGCATAAACGCCAGGAGCTCCCTCGGTGGAGCGGGAGGCTCATATCACCCTACCTGCTGCTGACATTGCCACGGACATCGACGGTGCTGGGTCCCGGACGCTGTCAGTTCTCCCCTGCCGCCGTAGCTTCCTGCCTCGCACGGCCGCCGCAGGGGAGACTACAGCTCCCAGCTTGCTCTGCGGCCTTTGCCACGCCCACTTGCCGCCTGTTCGCGCCCGGAGGCGCATAAACGCCAGGAGCTCCCTCGGTGGAGCGGGAGGCTCATATCACCCTACCTGCTGCTGACATTGCCACGGACATCGACGGTGCTGGGTCCCGGACGCTGTCAGTTCTCCCCCACCGCCGTAGCTTCCTGCCTCGCACGGCCGCCGCAGGGGAGACTACAGCTCCCAGCTTGCTCTGCGGCCTTTGCCACGCCCACTTGCCGCCTGTTCGCGCCCGGAGGCGCATAAACGCCAGGAACTCCCTCCGCGTCGCGGGACGCGCGCGGGCGTCGCCGGGCTGAGCCCGGGCAGAGGGCGGGCCGTCTGTGGCCGTCCGGGGCAGGAGGAGGCAGGGCTGGGCCATCCCTCTGAAATTTGGCATCAGGGCTTCTGCCCCATTCCAGGTACTGCTGTTGATTTATGTGTATCGCTCCTTGCGCATCGCTGTGGATGTGGGCTGTGTTGGCGTACATTGGTCGCAATCTGGATACTGTTTGCGGTTGCCGCAATACACCTTTTCGTCTGTTTGCGGCTGGGAACTTTTTTTGATAATTGATAATTTCCTGACAAGAGTAGTGACACCTACTGCACTGAGACTCTGGGAGAGATAAACCGTGCCTTATTACCCGGAGTAGTGTGGGTTAAAAGTTGCGAGACTTTGCAGGCTCATACCTGGGTGACTTGGCCTTTTTGTGTCTGCTGGCAGTTAGACATTAGTCAAAGCTGATAATCAACCACGTTCCACTCTCTATTATGTCAGGCTCTAAGAAAGACAAGGTAGTCACGGGGGCAGGCTCCATGAACAATTTTCTTGTCAAAATGGTGAATAAAATTAATGATGATAGAAGGGCTTCTTTGGGCAAAGTAGCTTCTCTGGACTATGACCCCCTTCCAACAAGAGCAGCTACACCGGAGGCTGCGCAAGAGGGCGAAAATAGCGCTGACTGTATGTTAGGAGATCAAAACGCAAGCAATCCAGCCAGCGTAATAGTAGCTTCGATCCACCGGGACCCCGATACCATAACGATTGATCCTACAATGCTTGATAAGGTATGCTCTGACTCTGAGGAAGAGGTGGAAGTAATGGAAGGAAGCAAAGGAAAGAGACCTGTCAGATCATGCAGAAAGCAGCAAAGCAAGAGGGGGGTTAAGATCATCCACAGGAGAAGAGGGGATAACCACTTGCCTGATAGTTATATCTCCCCTAAAACCAAAGCAAACGTAGAGAATACAAAGGAACCCAGTATCACACTGAGCCCTGAGCAGTTTGGTTTGCTAATTAACCGCATAGAGGCCGCTTTTGACCTTAAACTTAAGGCTTCCATTGACTGCCTTGCAGTCAAATTGGACACCGTGAATGCGGAGCTTAAAAGACTAGGAGGTCTATTGGATCAACAGTTGGCCAAACTATCTAAGGCGAACCCCCCACTCCCTTCAACGAGTTCAGTGAGACCCGATGTCATAGGAAAAAGTGCCACAATAGCCCCAAACCCACCTCCTTTGATTCCTCAGGTCAACTGTACGGTAAACAACCCTATTGTTCGCCCAGCCATCCGTCCCCCATCAGTAGACCTGGATGTTGATCAGGCTGGGTGCCATCAGAGACCTGGTCCCTTATTTAACACTAATGCCGAACTAGGCAGGCGCAATAATTCTATTAACCTGCCCCCGGATTGCGCACCCTATGTCGTCGTGCTAGCCAATGTTCCGATGTATAGCCCAGGCACTTCCGAGCCACAAGAGGAAGCGCATGACTCCCTTAAAAATAAAGTGGTGGCTTGGCTAGGTGCTAATTGCGGTTTTCCTACTAAACGTGCTGGAGACATTATCACGACGAGGAGAGTGAACTGGATTGGCCCCTCGAGGAAAACATGTACAGGGGATTGTGTGGTCGTGAACTTTAAATACCCACAACATGTGGCCACAGTCCTCCTACGGGCAGCATCTCTGTTGGAGAATAGTAATGGTATTCGAGTGCGCCCGCTTGGGTATTTCTACAACGATGTCAATTTACCCTCTTTGCCTAGACAAAGACTAAATCCATTTACCCCGGTGGGGCCCAGATTGGCTCACCAAAGTTCGTTGCAGGGCCGAGATAACCTCTTTACCTTTGGTCCCCCCATTACAACTTATAACAGATTCAATGCGCTCTCAGGCCTCGACCTCTGTGATTGACGGGGAGAGGGAGAGGGTACAGTGGACGATGCCATAGTGGACCCAACACCAACGGTCCTTGTACCTTCTTCTGAGGCGGACAACAACAGTTTAACAGAGATCACTACTGATAAAGGGGACACGGTTAGACTGTTATCTTGGAATATTGCTGGGTTGCGGTCTAAGAAGGGAGACCCTAATTGAGAAAAATTTATAAAGCGCCACGATATTATCGCTATGCAAGAGACTTGGGATTTGGAGTGTGATTACTGGTTAGACGGTTTCACATCTTATTTTGTACCTGCTTTGCCTTCCCCCGCAGGCCGGAACAAAGGAGGTCTAATGACGTTAGTTTCGGTGAACATAAAAGGTAAAATTACCCCGATAGATTGTGCCTCCCATAGTTTCATCATTCTGGAGTTAACATTAGATGATGGTTGCAAATTGCTTTTGGTTAACTGTTATAATGCTCCAAACAGCCATCCAGAATCTATGCATTTTACATGGTTATCAGACTTTTTAAATCTCTACAGAGACAAGCAATCCACTTTGTGTCGATTTATTTTAATGGGTGATTTTAATGTTCATTTGTGCTCACATTGTGTCCTATTGGAAGAAGACGGGCCAGACAGCGTGTCCCCCCCTCACCTAGAACATACACAGAAGGGTCGGGTGCTTGAAAATGTATTGCGGGAAAATGAGCTATATGAATCAGAATTTTATGATAAAAGTACACGGGTTGCCACTTATACGGGAAGGGCTAGCGATTCGATAATTGATTTTATTTTTGTTTCAAGATGTTTTCTTAATTATGTGATTTCATATAATACAATTGCTATGCCTATGAGTGACCACAACCCTGTGGGGTTGGAGCTAGCGAATAGCTCCTTCTTGTCAAAATCAGTTGTCTTCCATCGGACTATATTGCCTGTAAAGGAAAAGGATCAGGGGCGAAGAATTAAATGGGAGATGGTCGTACCGGACAACTTTTTCCTAACTCTATCCTCCTCAGTCTCGGAAGAGCTAAATGTGTGTGCAAATCCGTCAGCTGGGAGCAAGGAGGTTATATCTTCCTTCGAAGATATTTGCCAGTTTGTGTCTATTAGTCTCACTGCCAAAGGGCAGGGGGGCAAACATAAACCGGCCAAAGGCTGGTTTGACCAAAATTGTAGCAAAGCTCATAACCGCCTTAAAAAAGCCCTCAATACTCGCCCAAGGGACAAGGCGTTAGTGGCGCGACTAAGAAAGGATTTTAACACGGCCACCACTTTGCGTAAAAACGAAATAAAAAGCAAAGCCTGGGAGGATTTAAGGGATAAAGCCACCCTAAAAAACAGTGCTGGGTTTTGGACAATAATCAATTCCCCATTACTTTCAGGTGTTCAAAACTCAGTGCTGGAATTAAACATTCCAGAGGAGGACTGGCTTCGACATTTTGGAAAAATTTATGACAGTAATAGGGAGCCGGAACCTTTCACAATCCCTACGAATGAGATCCCCCTGGAGCCCGTGAGATTCGATACTAGTGAGGTACTTAGATCTATAGAGGAGACAGCAGGACGCAAGGCCCCGGGCCCCGATGGAGTGCCAGCGGATATGTTCAGGGCAAATCCGCTGTTTTGGGCCAATATTCTAACAAGAGTTTTTATTTTAACGCTGCTGCTGTAGTGGGATTCCCTCAGTCCTGGTCTTTAGCTACAATTGTCCCAATTTTCAAAAAAGGGCAGAGAGGAGATCCAAAATGCTATAGACCAATATCGCTGTTGGACTCCTCGGTAAAAATCCTAGGAAAGGCTGAATGTACTGCTCGATTTTCCCGGCCCTATTGTGTTGATGGGTGATTAGGGTGACTTCAGTCTCTCTACCATTCAAGCCTAAGGGTTAGAGTAGTGAATGAAGTCTATTTTCTAGGCACTTCGACATGATCCTGTGTTCTTCCCCATAGATTAGGGCTTGCACACATATCCTAGGGGATAGATTCGTTAGTCTTAGGGATAACCTGCCCTGTAGTGAGGGTATTTCATGGAGCCGTGCTGAATTCAGGCCTGGTAGGCCTCAAACGGGGGAGACTCCATCTTTCTTTCTGCTCCAGCAGCTTGAGATGCTTCTAGGTTAAAGGGGATGTTTTAGTTATGAGGTGTTATTCGCTTGGAGAGAACCGGTTCAGACCGGCCTTTATCGAAGGATTGTATTTTTCTTCATGCCGAAGACGCTACATCAGGCCGGCCGGCTGGGAAAGTGTCCTTGGCACGGGGAGGTACAAGAATTTGGTGGGCGGCAGGTTACGGGCTGGAATTTTCCATGAGAAAATGCACCTCTATATTAGTGAAAGTCTGAGGCAGATACTGGCACTTATTCTTTCAATCCATAGGCGGCACCTAGCCGTTAGCAGAAAAGCTACTACTTATTCCAGGGAAGACAGATGACAAACTTGAAGGCGGAGAAAGACCAAGAGACAGATACTCTTCTAGCAGAATTGCCAGAGAGGAGAGAGTAGCCGATGAGGAAGAGGTCCCAGTGACTCGGAGAAGGGAGCTACGGAGGTGTGATCTCCAGGCGAGCCGAGGCACAGACGAGAAGGGAACCTAGATGACCATTGAGTGCAGGCTACACACGACTAAGGTGATGTCGACCCCTTTCTTATTAGAGTGTACAACCTAATCTTTCACTTTTCTTTACAGGTTATGTGTTACACAGTAATGTTATGTGCTTGCGTATATAATAAATAATAAAGTCAGTTTGTAGTGAATCAACATGTGCTGCGTGTTCTTGTATAAGAGGGTAGCCTATTCTTCTAGTCAGCTGTGACTTGACATGAACGGATGTTAACACTGGTCAGGTAAGTGGTAACTGAATAAAGGAGGGAGAAGCCCCTCAAACCAGAGAACAGGTTGTGCTCAAACTAGCAGTTCTTGTGTGATCCGATGAATAGTAAAACTGATTCCCTTGTTGTATGTTATGGTAATTATAGGATGAACTTGTACTGAGTCTGCCGTCTGGGTAGGAAGCCCTGGGTCCGTTTGGGACCGCGAGGCTAAGGCTGCCGTCTGGGTAGGAAGTCCTGGGTCCGTTTGGGACCGCGAGGCTAAGGCTGCCGTCTGGGTAGGAAGTCCTGGGTCCGTTTGGGACCGCGAGGCTAAGGCTGCCGTCTGGGTAGGAAGCCCTGGGTCCGTTTGGGACCGCGAGGCTAAGGCTGCCGTCTGGGTAGGAAGTCCTGGGTCCGTTTGGGACCGCGAGGCTAAGGCTGCCGTCTGGGTAGGAAGTCCTGGGTCCGTTTGGGACCGCGAGGCTAAGGCTGCCGTCTGGGCAGGAAGTCCTGGGTCCGTTTGGGACCGCGAGGCTAAGGCTGCCGTCTGGGTAGGAAGTCCTGGGTCCGTTTGGGACCGCGAGGCTAAGGCTGCCGTCTGGGTAGGAAGTCCTGGGTCCGTTTGGGACCGCAAGGCTAAGGCTGCCGTCTGGGCAGGAAGTCCTGGGTCCGTTTGGGACCGCGAGGCTAAGGCTGCCGTCTGGGTAGGAAGTCCTGGGTCCGTTTGGGACCGCGAGGCTAAGGCTGCCGTCTGGGTAGGAAGTCCTGGGTCCGTTTGGGACCGCGAGGCTAAGGCTGCCGTCTGGGTAGGAAGCCCTGGGTCCGTCTGGGATCGCGAGGCCGCCACTTGTATTATAAGAGGTCTTGGTATATATAGTAGGAATTCCCTGTCCTTAGGTGGTATATATATATGTGGTTACTTATTGTGAATAGGCCCTAGGGAGGGGGTAACGTTCTGGCTGGGTTAGAGAGGCTCTGTTGAGCGGGTTCTATCTGATCCGAAAACCCAAGCAGAACATTTGGCGTCACCAACCGTTTTCGAAACCTGTGTGCGTCGTGTTGTCTCGTGTTTGCTTTCGGCGTGTGCGTGGTTTTGTTTGTATATTATTTGTGGTATAATTGTGTGTATAGTTTTTCTTCTTCTTTCTTTTCTTTTTCTTTCTTTTCTTCTTTCTTTTTCACAATGTTTTCTAGAAAGTCAAAATCTACTTTTAAGTTGCCCGTTGATATTCCCGGATGGGATTCAACGCCTTATGAAGCCTTAGCCCGTGAGTGGGCTGATTCTACTGGTTTGAGTGAGAATTGGAATTCTTCTTTGGAGCTAGCGGAGCCGGCTAATGTGATTACTTGTTTACAGAAGGCACCCATCTCGAAGGGTGAGGAGATTCCCATTTTGGGGCGCAGAGGTTGGATTGTTCTGTCTGCGTACAGGATTCTGCATGAGAGGTTGTTGAAGCTACAGATATCTCTTAAGGATGTGGAAGCGCACTTTGTTGAGATTCAGAATTCTCATACTTTGTTGCGGTGTCAAAATAAGTTGCTTGCTGACAAACTTGAGACTTACCAGACTATTGCCGAGAGGGCGGCTGTGCGAATTGCCCGTTATAAATACAAAAATCGGCGCGGCCGGGTTTCGACGCGAAAGGTGCGTCTGGTCGTGGCGAAAGCCGGACTGGATTGGAATCCTGATGAATGGGATGGTAATATCTGGAATTCGAGTGATTCTTGTTCCTCGGGTGAGGAATCTGTTAAGCGCGAGTCCTCCCGCTCCCGCCATGATTGTAAGCCTGCTTCTCGCACCCATGATGGTGCACCCCGTGATTGCGCTCGTCCTTCGAGTGGGGTTGATGCTTCTTCCACTGATTGTTCCTCTACGTGTACTGGTCGAGCTCCTTGTGATGCTCACCCCGCGGTCTCGGTGCATCCAGTTTTTCGTCGGAAATTGCAGCAGTCTCCCGCTGCTCCGCAGGGTGTTTCTTTAGACTCTTTAGAGGACTTTACTCAACAGGAAATTAGTGATATTTTGCAGCGATTTCGGCAGCGAGCTGGTGAGACCTTACTCACATGGATGGTGCGCCTTTATGAACTGGGCGCTGCTGGCATTATGTTAGATAATGGTGATTGTTTGAAGTTTTGTTCCTTGAGCTCGGATTCTACTGTACAGGATCATTTTCGTAACTATAATGGTGGTGGTCAAATTTCTTTACTTCAATTGGCGACTGAGGGTTGTAATATAAAGTACCCTACTGAGTCTGATTGGCCTGTGAATGACAAACAGTGGTATACTTTGCGCGACGCTGCACAACGTCTCAAAGAAGAGGTGATGAAAACGGCGATTTTTCTAGGTACTGCTGACAGGTTGCTTGATGGTTCGTTGACATCTTCTGTGCGGAATCGTATTATTCGTTCTTCCCCTGTTGCTTATAAGCAGGTCATGATGACTTTATTGATTAATCAAACTGGTAACGTGTTATCTACAGTACTGGAATCGGTACGCCAACTCGGTGAGTTAGGCGAGTGGTTTAAACCTGAACGTCAGTCCCGGCCTGACACTCGTACTCCTGGTGACAATAAACTTACTAGACGTGATATCTTTTCTGGTCTTCTGGCCGATGGTGTGCGGAGGGAGGACATTGACGGTGAGACAACTGCTCGTTTGTGGGAGTTGTTTCGCAAACGTGGCTTGGATCGGAAGGAGGGTGACCGGCGTGTTCGGATGTCTGAGTGTGATCGTGGTGGTTCTGACGGTAGCGGTGATGACGACCGCCGTGGGCGCTCTGTTCGTCGTGATGACCGACGTTATGTACGTGATATGTCCCCCCGTCGAGAGAGAGACAGAGAGAGAGAAGAGGAAAGAGAGAGGGGAAAAAATGATTATATTTACAGCAGACGTAGAGATGATAGGGATCAATCCCCTGAGTTGAGGAGGAGAGAGGATCGTCATAATTTGGTCGATCGAAACCAGCACTGTACTGCAGAAGACACGAATCCATTTCGTACTGGGAATGGATATGAACAGGAGGTACCGATACCTAAGAAACGTGAGAGTCTTTATCCTGATTTATCCTGGTACACAGAATGCAGTAAACATGACTAGGAAATAGGTCAAGCTCCAGTACACAGATGGGCTCACAGAGATAATAGACCCTATGTAGATATTGAAATTTATTGGAGACATCGTAATATCCAAAGGGCCCGAGCATTGGTAGATACAGGAGCGGAGGCCACTCTTATTCATGGTAAATCAAAGAAGTTTAAAGGTCAGCCTTTTACAATTACCGGATTAGGTGGAAAGGAAACTCCCGCAATTCAAACATTACTTGAAATGAGATTAGGTAGAATCCCTAGAAAAGAATACTCTGTACTAGTGGTGCCTCTCTTGGAATTCATAATTGGAATCGATATTTTGAAAGGAATGACTTTGCATTTAGATGATGGATGTTACCAATTTGGAACTACGCATTATATATCGTCCAGGCCTATACGGGTTGGTCGTTTACGAATGCCCCCCATAACAGTTCCTCAGGCGACAAAAGTGGTTTGTCAGAAGCAGTATCGTATTCCGGGTGGTCATGAGGAGATTAGTACCACTATTCAGGAGTTGGTGGATGCAGGTGTTATAGCCCCAGTTACTTCTGCTTGGAATAATCCTGTTTGGCCTGTACGTAAAAGTGATAATTCTTGGCGTATGACTGTTGATTATCGAGAATTGAACAAACACACACCCTCTTTGACCGTTGCAGTACCGGATGTTATTACCCTAATTGAAAGAATCCAAAAACATCCAGGTACATGGTATGCGTCAATTGATATTGCTAATGCTTTCTTTTCGATTCCGATTGCCCCTGAGTGTCAGGAACAGTTCAGTTTTACGTGGAATGGGCGTCAAATGACGTTTAGGAGTCTTCCTCAGGGCTATGTGCATAGCCCTACGATATGTCACCGGCTGGTGGCAGAGCATTTGGCTGAGGTACCGGTTCATCCGCAAGTTCAGATGTGTCATTATATTGATGATGTTTTGATCCAAGGCGAAACACAAGAGGAAGTTCAGACCCAATTGGACAGAGTCATTGGGTGCCTGCGTGAGAAAGGTTGGGAAATCAATCCGGATAAACTACAAGGCCCGTCCCAGGCTGTAAAATTTTTGGGTATTAATTGGCATGAAGGGCACCGTGAAGTGATCCCTCAGGTTAAACAGAAAATTCTTGATTTTGCAGTTCCAAGGAATAGGAAAGAAGCCCAAAGCTTCATTGGTTTATTTGGTTTTTGGCGTCAGCATATTCCTCATTTGAGTCAAATATTGGCCCCCTTGTACCGTGTCACCCGTAAAAAAAATGCATTTGATTGGGATACACCACAGCAAGATGCGTTCAACCTAGCAAAAGAGGCAATTCAACATGCTTTGGATTTATGGCCCGTACGTGATGGGGAGGTAGATTTGAATGTGTCTGTACAGGGCCTTTATGCGAATTGGAGTTTGTGGCAGAAGCAAGGCAGGAGTAGAGTGCCGTTGGGTTTCTGGACCAAAAAGTTACCTGATGCTAGTGAGCGTTATACACCCTTTGAGAAACAGTTACTTGCATGTTATTGGGCTCTGGTGGATACCGAGCAATTGACTTTGGGACATGATATAGTTTTGCGACCTGAGATTCCTATTATGCAGTGGGTTATGAGTTCGCCGAAAACTCACCGAATTGGACACGCTCAAGAGGCGAGTGTGATTAAATGGAAATGGTATATACAAGACAGGGCACGTGTGGGACAAAAAGGAGTTGCATCTTTACATGAGCAGGTGGCGCGAGCGCCATCGACTGAGACTGAGAGTGTATGTTCCGTACCTTTAGTACAGGAGTCTCCTGTCAAGTGGGGTAGACCCTTTGATGATTTGTCCGCGGAGGACAGGAACCATGTCTGGTTTACGGATGGTTCAGCAAGGTTCATAGGGCCGAAACGGCACTGGAAAGCGGTGTCCTATAATCCGATCACACAGAAACTGCTGAGCACAACTGGTGAAGGTAAGAGCAGCCAATTTGCTGAACTGTATGCTGTTTATCAAGTCCTGAAACAAGAATTACCCGGCACATGTCATATTTTCACCGACTCTTGGTCTACTGCCAATGGACTGGCAGTTTGGTTACCGACTTGGCATTCCCATAATTGGGAATTGCATTCAAAACAGTTGTGGGGAAAAGAGTTATGGCAAGAGATTTGGGAGATGCTCCCACAGAGTACTGTTACAATCTTCCATGTGGATGCTCACACCCCTATAGATTCTCTTGACAAATTTTTTCATAACATTGCAGATGAGAAATCTAAAATTGCTGAGGCAGTGGTGGACAGGCAAGATTCTGATATGGCGGGATTGGCGAAATGGGCCCACCAGAAGGCAGGACATTTTGGAGAGAAAGCCACTAGCAGGTGGGCTGCTGATCGAGGAATTTATATTCCCTTAGATTTGATCAAGAATGTTATTTTACATTGTCCCATTTGTCAGCATATCAGACAGCGCAAAGTGCCCCAAATTGTTAAAGGTCATTTACATCGCGGGAAACTGCCCGCTCAAATTTGGCAAATTGATTACATTGGTCCACTTCCCATGAGTAGGAAATGTCAATATGTTTGCACTATTGTTGATACATACAGTGGCTTGTTGGTAGCCCTTCCCTGTAAGCAAGCTACCCAATTGAATACCATTAAAACATTGGAATTGATTATCATGTATTATGGTGTGCCATTCCAAATTCAATCTGATAATGCATCCCATTTTCGTGGAAGATTGGTACAGGAATTCTGTGTGGAAAACAATATTGACTGGGTGTTTCATGTCCCGTACTTTCCACAGGCCTCAGGTCTTGTGGAGAGATTGAATGGTCTGCTGAAGGGGCAGCTGCGTAAATTAACTGATGACAAATATAAGAATTGGCGAGACTTTTTGTCCCAAGCACTATTAATTTTGAATAATCGTCCTTTTCTAAATGCTGAATCTCCACTTATGCGTTTGTTCCCTCCGAATGTTAATGCTCAGCCAAATGAAATCAGAGAGACTGTGATGTACTGGGAGATTACTCCCGGAGCTTTGGCTCCATGTAGAGCGACCCCAGGGTCGGCAGGTTTAGACTTGCATGCCATGGATGACACCGTTCTAAAAGGTAAAGATCGGGTCATCATCGCGACCGGTGTTGGTGTTCATATACCACCCGAGAATTTTGGATTAATCGCCCCTAGATCGGGGCTGGCTGTAAAAGGCATTCAGGTACTTGGAGGGGTCATTGACAGCGATTATCAGGGAGAGATTAAGGTGCTCCTGCTAAATAGCAGTGAGGCTGATTTGCTGATCCGTCGAACTGACCGAGTGGCTCAATTACTGATAATGCCTGTCTTCAGTGGTGGGATGGTAAAAGGCACTGCCCCAACTTTGCTAACTGTACGAGGCCAGAAAGGTTTTGGCTCCACAGATAACCCTGGGGCCAGGGTTTGGGTGCAGTCGCCTAAGACTCCCCCTGAACAGGCAGAGGTCATCGCCACCGGTCATGATAACACCATTTTAGTTATGAGACCAGAGAAAGATAGCTGGGAAGCGGTCCCGGCTGACAAATGTTACTTACGAGAATGATTAATGCCTGTATTTGATTCTCTTTCAGATCATTCTTTGGACTGTTGCTGCAGGATGTGTCGTCGCGGGACTATTTTCGGGTTGGTTCGACGAGAGAGGAGGACTCCCGTCAACCCCGGATGAGCTACGCGCCCGAGTGTCGCGTTCCTTCGCTGCGTGGGATTCGTCATCGAACTTTTGGACACTACTGGCGAAAAGGGTGACCGATGCCCCTCACTTTTGTTTGACACCGATGAGATCTGTACACGACATCTTACCGACCTGTCTGGTTGCTGTCCCTGCTTCACTGGAAACTCTAACTAATATTTTCAACATTTCAAAGGCTCGCCCCAATGTTCTTCTGGGCGATTTTGCCACACATACGTATTGCCCCTTATGTACTGAACTACCGGACCGGATACCCCCCGTCCAGTCCCGAATAGTTACCTATAATATCACACAAGGTGATATGTGCTTTTTCCTTACATGTAATCCTAGTGCAATTTCTGAATGTCTACATCTGAAATTGAAAGGTGCTACTTCCTTCACCTTTCATGAGCGAACTTTGTGCTTTCAAAGGACACCGAAAACATGTGCTTCGGTCATGAACAATATGACTTGCAAGAGTTTGGTAGTTACCCCTAGTCATTATCGCACGATGTTGCTACCTGCCGGATGGCTTTTCTCATGTGGTAATACTTCTTGGCCATATGTCCCCGCAAATATTTCTGGTGGCCCCTGTGCCATTACGAGACTCAGCTTACTGATGTTCTCGTCACATCCGAATGCCAATTCTCGTGTGATTCGAGATGCAGTGATGTTACAGGAGGATTGTGACTCATCTTTGCATTTATATTCCAAGTCTGAATACCTTAGCCTGGCTATTTCAATTATTGGTGTTCCTGCTTTGGCGGTTTATAATGCTAAATCTATTGAGAAAATGGCCTGCTGGATGGTAAAATCCATTAATCATACTTCTACAGTCCTATCTGACATGCTGTTAGACGCCCAGGGTGAACGAAGAGCCATCTTGCAAAATCGAGCGGCCATTGATTATCTTTTGCTTAAATATGGACATGACTGCTCTGATTTTGAGGGTCTTTGTTGTTTTAACTTGTCTGATCATACACAATCTATTTGCACCCACATTGACAGGCTACATGATTTGACGGAGGAAGTTAGAAAACACATTGACCAGGGCTGGTTTGACTGGCTCTTTAATTGGTTACCTGACCTGTATCTGTTACGTCGAATATTAGGAGGTATTCTAATTACCATCGCTGTTTTTATTTCTATTTGTTGCTTTATTCAGTGTATTCCTTCACTACTTCAATTTTGCACATTTGGTACTAGACATAGATCAGTTAGCTTTGTTTCATATTATTCCTCCACAGATGTTAGTTCTGTTTATTGAATGTATAATAGACTGAAGTCAAGGGTGAAATGTACTGCTCGATTTTCCCGGCCCTATTGTGTTGATGGGTGATTAGGGTGACTTCAGTCTCTCTACCATTCAAGCCTAAGGGTTAGAGTAGTGAATGAAGTCTATTTTCTAGGCACTTCGACATGATCCTGTGTTCTTCCCCATAGATTAGGGCTTGCACACATATCCTAGGGGATAGATTCGTTAGTCTTAGGGATAACCTGCCCTGTAGTGAGGGTATTTCATGGAGCCGTGCTGAATTCAGGCCTGGTAGGCCTCAAACGGGGGAGACTCCATCTTTCTTTCTGCTCCTGCAGCTTGAGATGCTTCTAGGTTAAAGGGGATGTTTTAGTTATGAGGTGTTATTCGCTTGGAGACAACCGGTTCAGACCGGCCCTTATCGAAGGATTGTATTTTTCTTCATACCGAAGACGCTACATCAGGCTGGCCGGCTGGGAAAGTGTCCTTGGCACGGGGAGGTACAAGAATTTGGTGGGCGGCAGGTTACGGGCTGGAATTTTCCATGAGAAAATGCACCTCTATATTAGTGAAAGTCTGAGGCAGATACTGGCACTTATTCTTTCAATCCATAGGCGGCACCTAGCCGTTAGCAGAAAAGCTACTACTTATTCCAGGGAAGACAGATGACAAACTTGAAGGCGGAGAAAGACCAAGAGACAGATACTCTTCTAGCAGAATTGCCAGAGAGGAGAGAGTAGCCGATGAGGAAGAGGTCCCAGTGACTCGGAGAAGGGAGCTACGGAGGTGTGATCTCCAGGCGAGCCGAGGCACAGACGAGAAGGGAACCTAGATGACCATTGAGTGCAGGCTACACACGACTAAGGTGATGTCGACCCCTTTCTTATTAGAGTGTACAACCTAATCTTTCACTTTTCTTTACAGGTTATGTGTTACACAGTAATGTTATGTGCTTGCGTATATAATAAATAATAAAGTCAGTTTGTAGTGAATCAACATGTGCTGCGTGTTCTTGTATAAGAGGGTAGCCTATTCTTCTAGTCAGCTGTGACTTGACATGAACGGATGTTAACACTGGTCAGGTAAGTGGTAACTGAATAAAGGAGGGAGAAGCCCCTCAAACCAGAGAACAGGTTGTGCTCAAACTAGCAGTTCTTGTGTGATCCGATGAATAGTAAAACTGATTCCCTTGTTGTATGTTATGGTAATTATAGGATGAACTTGTACTGAGTCTGCCGTCTGGGTAGGAAGCCCTGGGTCCGTTTGGGACCGCGAGGCTAAGGCTGCCGTCTGGGTAGGAAGTCCTGGGTCCGTTTGGGACCGCGAGGCTAAGGCTGCCGTCTGGGTAGGAAGTCCTGGGTCCGTTTGTGACCGCGAGGCTAAGGCTGCCGTCTGGGTAGGAAGCCCTGGGTCCGTTTGGGACCGCGAGGCTAAGGCTGCCGTCTGGGTAGGAAGTCCTGGGTCCGTTTGGGACCGCGAGGCTAAGGCTGCCGTCTGGGTAGGAAGTCCTGGGTCCGTTTGGGACCGCGAGGCTAAGGCTGCCGTCTGGGCAGGAAGTCCTGGGTCCGTTTGGGACCGCGAGGCTAAGGCTGCCGTCTGGGTAGGAAGTCCTGGGTCCGTTTGGGACCGCGAGGCTAAGGCTGCCGTCTGGGTAGGAAGTCCTGGGTCCGTTTGGGACCGCGAGGCTAAGGCTGCCGTCTGGGCAGGAAGTCCTGGGTCCGTTTGGGACTGCGAGGCTAAGGCTGCCGTCTGGGTAGGAAGTCCTGGGTCCGTTTGGGACCGCGAGGCTAAGGCTGCCGTCTGGGTAGGAAGTCCTGGGTCCGTTTGGGACCGCGAGGCTAAGGCTGCCGTCTGGGTAGGAAGCCCTGGGTCCGTCTGGGACCGCGAGGCTAAGACTGCCGTCTGGGTAGGAAGTCCTGGGTCCGTCTGGGATCGCGAGGCCGCCACTTGTATTATAAGAGGTCTTGGTATATATAGTAGGAATTCCCTGTCCTTAGGTGGTATATATATATATGTGGTTACTTATTGTGAATAGGCCCTAGGGAGGGGGTAACGTTCTGGCTGGGTTAGAGAGGCTCTGTTGAGCGGGTTCTATCTGATCCGAAAACCCAAGCAGAACACTGTCCTGGCGAGAATTTCCGCGTGGGCAAAGGGGAACAACATCCTATCCGAGGCACAATTTGGCTTTAGGTCAGGGAGGAGTACTGAGGACCAATGCCTCAACCTCCACCTCATACTCTCTAAATACACCAGAGCAAAAAGGGGTAGTTTATTCCTTGGCTTCATGGACTTGTCCACAGCCTTTGATCTTGTTAACAGATCTAAGCTGTGGGCAATGCTCCTGAAGATGGGCCTCGATAGTTCCTTGGTACACTTTCTGGCGGAGCTCCACAAAGATCTGAGGGCCCACATTAGAATGACCACCGACGGAAAGTGTACCGAGAGTTTTAGATCAACGAGAGGGGTCCGTCAGGGATGCATCCTGGCGCCAATGCTGTTCACGCTCTACGTGAACTCTTTGGAGGGCGACCTAACGACTGCCACAAAGGATATCCCGAGCATGGGGGGTGCACCAATTCCGGTGCTCCTCTATGCCGATGATGCGGTGCTAATAGCCAGGACCCCAGTTGCCCTACAAAAGTTACTCGACTCCTTTGGTAATTTTATGTCTAGTCTCGACCTGGTGATCAACAAAAACAAATCACACACCATGTCAGTAGGATGTGGTAAGCGTAAAGAAAAAACCTTCTTTTGCGATGGAGAGGTGATCACAAGTGTGAAAGTCTTTACATATTTGGGTGTGATTTTTGACCAAAGGGGAACTTGGACACCGCAGTTAACATCTAAAATGAATGCGGTAAGAAGTTCATATGCTGCAATCCTGGGGTTTTCTAAGAGATTGGGGGGGAAACCTATGGAGGCCATTCTGGCCGTCTACAAAGCCAAGACAGTCGCAATCGCTAGATATGGAGCAGCTGTCTGGGGATATGTTAATTCTAAAAGCATCCAGATAGAGGAAAATAAATTTCTTCGTTCTTTGTTGGGCCTACCCCAGTCAACTGCCACCCACTCAGTACATCTTGAGTTGGGTATGGGCTACATTCTAGATACAATCAATCTAGCTCCACTTTTGATGTGGATTAAGCTCTGGCTTAACCCGAACCTTAGCCTTAACCATCGGATCATCAAAGATTGTCTCGCACTAGATCACAGGAGGGATATTCAGTGGCTGTCTTATATTGAATCTACGGCAGCACTTCTGGGACGCCCTGAAATTTTTAGCAGCCCAGAAACCCTGTGTAAAGCTGATTTGCTGTGGGTGAAGACCAATTTCTTTAGAATACGTATGGCCGAGCGTGAAGCGTATGATTTATGTAAACCCTCTGTGAGGGCTCATGTATTGATAACCCCATCTTGTGAGCTGGCTCCTTATTTAACAGTGGTAACCAATTCTTTTCATAGATGGCTTTTATCCAAATTTCGGTTTAATCAAATTTATATGGTACTGCGGGACGAGAAAGAATGGTGCAAGCTCGAGGAATCGTCTCCATGCAAATGCGACGGTTTCTCTATCCAGGATAATGCCCATTTTCTGTTCTTTTGTTCCTTTTATCATGAACCTCGTACCAGATATTTAAAATCAATTCTGAAGGAGCTGGGTTTTATCCAGTACAAGCCTGCGTTGTTGTATTTACAGATGTCGCTGTCCCCTATAATCATGTACTGCACTGCTAGCTTTTTGGCCGCATCTGTCAGATGTAAGAGATCAAGGTTAAGATTGGAAGCACAGATGAGGATAGATACTTGAATCCACTTTTAATGCAATGCTGAGTGCAATCTGTAATGAATTTTGTGTAAATAATGTCTTTTTAACATGCTTTTTAAATTTACCATTTGTTTAATCCTGTTTTATATGAACTGTAAGATATTTATTGTAGAATACTTTTATGATTTTAATTAATCGAATAAAGTGGACTTTGACTTGACTTGACTGTCAAAGTAATCCCCAGGGATTTACCAGAGTTGGAGATGGACAGTTTGCAGTTTAATGCAGTGAGGTTGTCAAGCCAGAGAGCTACGAGAAAGGATTTTTCTTTAGGTTGGATAAAAAAAAGTTCAGCTTTGTTGGTGTTAAGCTTAAGATAGTAGTATCACAAAAGAGAGAAGTAAGGGAGAAATTGAGCCTTCTCTGACTCCCCTCACTCACGTTTTAAACTCACTACACAGAGAAGAACTCCACACAGAATTTATTCATCACCGGTTGTTATGATAGTGAAGAACACAGTACTATCCTACTATCAAAAAAACCTCGAGTATTATTTAGAAGGAAAAAACATTATTCTTTTAATACTGCCCTCACACACTTTGCAGTGTCATGCTTCATCATTGGGCCGCGTCGAACGCCCCCATGCAGACCAACACAGTGGGCGGAGCGCTATGTTTTTTAGAGATGAAGGATAAAGTGGTGAGGTAACAGAACAGAAAAGGGAGTTTGACAAATAACACAGATAGTGCCTACAAAGAACAGAAAGAGGACAATATTCCCTCAAGAAGGGACCACAAAAGTGCAGACATATATAGTAAAACTGTCTAGGAGCGGACTGTCTTTAATTTTATTCCTGTCGCCCCCTGACAGGGTTAAAAATAAATGGTCGGGATTAGTTAGGGGAGGTAAAAGCCCCTAAATCCCTGCTGCTATTACCAACATGTTTCTGCCCAAGTCAAACGCTCGTAAGAGTCGCGCTGGCATTCATCAGGGTGTTGGTCCCTTAGCTTTTTTTCGGTCTACCCCCAGCTTGGGGATTCGTTACCTTCTACTGATAAACGGCTAGTTGCCTTTAATACTTCCGTACTCTGAATGATTTCCAAGAGCGAACAATTATCTGTAAGAAAGTAGAGCAAATATTATCTTTCTACTTCTCTACACCCCCTTGCATCACTTTAAGAATAAGAACTTTCCTCTAGTCTCTTATGCCACAAATTATCATGTCTCCCAAGCGTGTCATCCACACAACACCCCCCGTGAGAATTTTGCACAGGTCGCAAAACACAAGTATTCATTGTACACATAGCGTGAAGGACAGAGATGTGATTCCCAAATCCAAAAAACCACGAGTGTACACGTCTTCGTAAACAATAAATGAATTATGTCATGCTGTTAATTCTTTGTCACCCACAGCACAAGCTGGTTCAGCTGAGTATGAGCAAAGATGGGAAAAGGACTTACAAGGGTTTATTGGAAAATCTCCAAACCCGGGACCGGTGAGGGACTGTGGTCCTATAGTCACACTCTGTTTCCAAAGAAAGGAAGGGAAATGAAAAAGCATATTAATATCCATACCCCTTCTCGTTCCCTTGTATTCTGCCATAGACGCTTCTCTGTGATACTCTGGCCACTGATATAACTTACTACTTCAAGAACGCACAGTGCTTTTTGTCCCCACGGCGGTCTTCCGTCGATCAAGACTGAAACAACTTCCCTTCATTTTAAAGGTGACGTACTGATTCCCACTTCCGGTCGAGGAACTCCGAGTTCAAATGTTAGCTCGTAGTTCCGGCCGTCAGGCACTCCGCAAATTAAAAGAAAAGACGGACAATGTACGGGCGGGAGTCTGTTGAATAAAAAGACTACCCACAGCCATCTTAGAGGTCCTATATCCCCAGTAAACAGTAGGGACTGCTGCATCAATGTCTGTAAACCCAAAATTGGGAATTCTCTCTAGGCGTCGTCTCTATATACTGCAATGATATTAGGCATACTGAGCTAATTATCAGTTTTTTCACCCACAACAAAAGTGTAACCATAATTCATGTTTACACCCTATTGAATTGGGAAAGTGACCAGGAAGCACTCCAGCCTACGCACGCAGAGGTGATTGGATGTGGCGGTCAGCAAATCATGATTATCTTGCCGATGCAAATCCATTTCATATTGATGTGTATGTCTCAGGTGTTGAGCTGCACTGAATTGACAGTACTGTAAATTCAAACTATCTCAACTAAATTGAATCATTTTTTGCTCAGTCCATATAAATGGAACCATGGGATGGAATCATTTAAACCCACTATACTACTTTTTAATCTGTTAACCCACCGTTGTTCCCTACAAAACAGGAAGTTAGCGACATCAACTGTGTTAGGTGGTATAAAGGGTTTGTCAGCACCGTCCACCTCAGGTCATGTTCACTGTGTTTTTGTTGATGAAAATGCGCAGTTAGTTTTGTGTTTGTTTTCCCGCATCGTATTGTACTAAGATGTTCCAGGATGCGTGTTTTTACTCTGCGCGTGGTCATTCCCACATACAAAAGGTTACACGGGCAACGGATTAGATAAATCACGTTCTCAGTATTGCATGTGGTATGTTTTCTCTGCTCCCAAGGTTTTGACGTCCCAATGTCAGCCTTTTTTCCATTTAGAGACAAGGGGCATGCCCTGCAAGAGCCACAGGCATTGTGTCCCATCACAGGGGGCAGAAAATGTTCTGGTTGGGGACCACTATTGCCAGACGTGAATGCTCTCGGGCGTGTGTTAACAATAGTATCTTTTATGCTTGCACTCTTTTTAAAGGAAAATAGTGGGAGGGGTTGTTCTAATCCATTAGAGTTCAAAATCCTCCAGTTCTTTTGTATTATCTTTTTTATATAGTTGGAAGCTGTATTAAACGTCGTGACGCAAATGCTGCTCTCAACTCTTTCTTTTTCCTGTGTTTGTAGAAGAGATTCCCTATTACAGTTTCTCGCTCTTTTTTGTGCTTTAGAGATGACTTTTGCAGGGTAGTCCCTGTGTTTGAGTTTCTCACTCAAAATCCTGGCCTCATTTTTGTACTCCCCAATATCGGAACAGTTCCTGCGTAGACGCAGGAACTGACCATATGGCAAATTTTCTTTCAGTGAACGGGGATGAAAACTCTGAAAGGAAAGCAGGTTGTTCCTATCTGTAGGTTTGTGAAAAACACTGCTCGCTAAGCCTCTGTTTTCTGCCTTTATCCAGAGGTCCAAGAATGATAAAGCTTCATTCGTAATAGAACTAGTGAAAAACAAGAATGGGTTTTGATGGTTTAACCAACCCATAAAAAGGTTTGCCTGGTCTCTATTGCCTCTCCAGATGATAAGCACATCATCGATGTACCTACGCCATACCCTAATGTGTTCTAAAAAAGGGTTGGCTACTTTGAACACTGTCTCATTTTCAAAATTCGAGACATAGAGGCATGCCAGACTGGGGGCACAGGAACTGCCCATGGAAGTTCCATAGGTTTGTAGGTAGAAGCAATCTTCAAATTTAAAAAAGTTTTTGGTTAGGGCCAGTTCTAAAAGGCTCAAGATAAATGCCCGTGGTGTGTTGTAGTCCCATTCCTCAGCAAAGAGTATGTTCTCAATCACCCTCAGTGTTTCTTGCTGAGGAATGTTCGTGTACAACGACTCAATATCGAGTCCAATCATTAGGTCTTTTTCAGGGTCGAACTCCAAGTCTTTTATCAGGTTTAAAACCTCTCTCGTGTCTTTTAGATAGGCAGGCATCTTTTGGACAAGTGGACATAGGAAAACATCACAAAATTTAGACAGAGGTTCTAGTATCGAGTTGGTACCTGATACTATCGGCCGTCCGGGAGGGGGCCGTGTCAGTTTGTGCACCTTTGGTAAGATGTAGAAGTAGGGCACAGTAGGGTGTGAATTACAGAGGAAGGCCGCCTCCTTTTGGCTGATCCAGTCATTTCCAACTGCCTCTTCTACATATGTGTTGATCATAACTCGTAGTTCCTCCGTTGGGTCTTCAGGCAAGATTATATAATTTCTTCTATCACCCAACAGACGGAGACATTCCTAGTTGTACACATTTTTGTCCAAAATAACAATTGCTCCCCCCTTATCGGCAGGTTTTATTGTCAGTGTGGGGTCATCTCTTAATTCATTGAGGGCTTCTCTCTCAATTCTTGAGAGGTTTGAGAATGACTTTATCTTTTCGGAGTTTTCCAGCAATTCCACCTCCCTCAATACTGCTTGTTCAAAACCAACCACCTCAGGGGGTAGTTGTCCTGCACTGGGTACAAAAGTCGAATGATTTTTAAGCCCTGTGTCGTCCCCTTTGTCCTGGTCCTCCTTATCTTCAAAAAAGACCTTCAGACGTACACTCCGAAAAAAGCCAGCCAGTTCACATTTGAGTTTGAAAGAGTCTAACTGGTTGGTAGGAACAAAGCCCAGCCCCTTCGAAAGGACCATTTCTTGTGTTTGTGTCAATAACCTACTGCTTAGATTCATCACTAAATGTGTTCCCTGCTGGTGCTTGGTTCCGCCTCTCGTGCCATGCTGCGTGTTATTCGTTGATTCATGTCCTCCCATTGGACCCGTTGGGTTTTCTGTGGCCTCTGTCTCCCTCTCCCCCTCCCCCTGCCTCTCTCTAAAAAAGGTGGGTATTCATTTGGGAAGAATTGAGTTGGGCCCATATGAGGGTACATGGGAGGCCATCCGAATCCCATCTGTGGTGGTTGGTGATAAGGACGCGAAAAACCCCTCGACCAGCCCCTACCTCTAAATCTAGGTCGGTAATCCGCATCACTGCTTTCACTCCCAGAACTAGATGTATCTGTCTGATTTTTTGTAGACTTCTTTTGCACATTTTGATTTTCCTTCAGTTTAATATATTCATCACTTATATAAGGATACACTTTCTCTCTTGAGAATTTTTTCAGGTCTTTCTGTAACTTGTGCACCTTTGAATTTATGAGATAATCCTTATACTCATTTACTGTTTTGTTCGTCTCTTCTAGTTTCTTCTTAAACACAGAAATCTGTATTGATGTCTTTAAGTTATCCTCACTTATTTGGATTTGCATCAGAAGATCGTCAGAGATTTTTTTCACCGTTTCTATGATTAGAATGAGCCAATCTCTGGAGCATCTCCACGCGATCAACGACCAATCCTTTCTAAATGAGGCATTGTCTAGAAAGATAAGGGGTTCATTGACCACAAGTAGTCCCCCTGGAGCAGCATTTGACCTGAGGTATCCCGTGAGGATTGCACCGTGCAAAATAGTTTTAACTTGGGTCCTCTTTAGTTCGGTTAGTGTATCCCAACCTTCTACTTGTGTTAAGGCCTGGGTGAGTGTGGCGTCCCCCAAAAGGGAGGGACAAGATAAGATCCTAGTGGCGGCTTCGTCTCCATAGGCGAGGCCTGTTTCCTCCATTGGTAGTGTAAAGTATAACTACCTTGTTTTTAAGTATTTTAGGAGGCTGCGAGGAAGTCCCTCAGAAAATCTCTACGGCTCAGCGGCCGTGCTAACTAATAGTATCACAAAAGAGAGAAGTAAGGGAGAAATTGAGCCTTCTCTGACTCCCCTCACTCACGTTTCAAACTCACTACACAGAGAAGAACTCCACACAGAATTTATTCATCACCGGTTGTTATGATAGTGAAGAACACAGTACTATCCTACTATCAAAAAAACCTCGAGTATTATTTAGAAGGAAAAAACATTATTCTTTTAATACTGCCCTCAAACACTTTGCAGTGTCATGCTTCATCATTGGGCCGCGTCGAACGCCCCCATGCAGACCAACACAGTGGGCGGAGCGCTATGTTTTTTAGAGATTAAGGATAAAGTGGTGAGGTAACAGAACAGAAAAGGGAGTTTGATAAATAACACAGATAGTGCCTACAAAGAACAGAAAGAGGACAATATTCCCTTAAGAAGGGACCACAAAAGTGCAGACATATATAGTAAAACTGTCTAGGAGGGGACTGTCTTTAATTTTATTCCTGTCGCCCCCTGACAGGGTTAAAAATAAATGGTCGGGATTAGTTAGGGGAGGTAAAAGCCCCTAAATCCCTGCTGCTATTACCAACATGTTTCTGCCCAAGTCAAACGCTCGTAAGAGTCGCGCTGGCATTCATCAGGGTGTTGGTCCCTTAGCTTTTTTTCGGTCTACCCCCAGCTTGGGGATTCGTTACCTTCTACTGATAAACGGCTAGTTGCCTTTAATACTTCCGTACTCTGAATGATTTCCAAGAGCGAACAATTATCTGTAAGAAAGTAGAGCAAATATTATCTTTCTACTTCTCTACACCCCCTTGCATCACTTTAAGAATAAGAACTTTCCTCTAGTCTCTTATGCCACAAATTATCATGTCTCCCAAGCGTGTCATCCACACAACACCCCCCGTGAGAATTTTGCACAGGTCGCAAAACACAAGTATTCATTGTACACATAGCGTGAAGGACAGAGATGTGATTCCCAAATCCAAAAAACCACGAGTGTACACGTCTTCGTAAACAATAAATGAATTATGTCATGCTGTTAATTCTTTGTCACCCACAGCACAAGCTGGTTCAGCTGAGTATGAGCAAAGATGGGAAAAGGACTTACAAGGGTTTATTGGAAAATCTCCAAACCCGGGACTGGTGAGGGACCGTGGTCCTATAGTCACACTCTGTTTCCAAAGAAAGGAAGGGAAATGAAAAAGCATATTAATATCCATACCCCTTCTCGTTCCCTCGTATTCTGCCATAAACGCTTCTCTGTGATACTCTGGCCACTGATATAACTTACTACTTCAAGAACGCACGGTGCTTTTTGTCCCCACGGCGGTCCTCCGTCGATCAAGACTGAAACAACTTCCCTTCATTTTAAAGGTGACGTACTGATTCCCACTTCCGGTCGAGGAACTCCGAGTTCAAATGTTAGCTCGTAGTTCCGGCCGTCTTGAATCATTTTTTGCTCAGTCCATATAAATGGAACCATGGGATGGAATCATTTAAACCCACTATACTACTTTTTAATATGTTAACCCACGCGCAGAGTAAAAACACGCATCCGGAAACATCTTAGTACAATACGATGCGGGAAAACAAACACAAAACTAACTGCGCATTTTCATCGACAAAAACACAGTGAACATGACCTGAGGTGGACGGTGCTGGACAAACCCTTTATACCACCTAACACAGTAGATGTCGCTAACTTCCTGTTTTGTAGGGAACAACGGTGGGTTAACAGATTAAAAAGTAGTATAGTGGGTTTAAATGATTCCATCCCATGGTTCCATTTATATGGACTGAGCAAAAAATGATTCAATTTAGTTGAGATAGTTTGAATTTACAGTACTGTCAATTCAGTGCAGCTCAACACCTGAGACATACACATCAATATGAAATGGATTTGCATCGGCAAGATAATCATGATTTGCTGACCGCCATATCCAATCACCTCTGCGTGCGTAGGCTGGAGTGCTTCCTGGTCACTTTCCCAATTCAATAGGGTGTAAACATGAATTATGGTTACACTTTTGTTGTAGGTGAAAAAACTGATAATGAGCTCAGTATGCCTAATATCATTGCAGTATATAGAGACGACGCCTAGAGGGAATTCCCAATTTTGGGATTACAGACATTGATGCAGCAGTCCCTACTGTTTACTGGGGATATAGGACCTCTAAGATGGCTGCGGGTAGTCTTTTTATTCAACAGACTCCCGCCCGTACATTGTCCGTCTTTTCTTTTAATTTGCGGAGTGCCTGACGGCCGGAACTACGAGCTAACATTTGAACTCGGAGTTCCTCGACCAGAAGTGGGAATCAGTACGTCACCTTTAAAATGAAGGGAAGTTGTTTCAGTCTTGATCGACGGAGGACCGCCGTGGGGACAAAAAGCACCGTGCGTTCTTGAAGTAGTAAGTTATATCAGTGGCCAGAGTATCACAGAGAAGCGTTTATGGCAGAATACGAGGGAACGAGAAGGGGTATGGATATTAATATGCTTTTTCATTTCCCTTCCTTTCTTTGGAAACAGAGTGTGACTATAGGACCACGGTCCCTCACCGGTCCCGGGTTTGGAGATTTTCCAATAAACCCTTGTAAGTCCTTTTCCCATCTTTGCTCATACTCAGCTGAACCAGCTTGTGCTGTGGGTGACAAAGAATTAACAGCATGACATAATTCATTTATTGTTTACGAAGACGTGTACACTCGTGGTTTTTTGGATTTGGGAATCACATCTCTGTCCTTCACGCTATGTGTACAATGAATACTTGTGTTTTGCGACCTGTGCAAAATTCTCACGGGAGGTGTTGTGTGGATGACACGCTTGGGAGACATGATAATTTGTGGCATAAATGACTAGAGGAAAGTTCTTATTCTTAAAGTGATGCAAGGGGGTGTAGAGAAGTAGAATGATAATATTTGCTCTACTTTCTTACAGATAATTGTTCGCTCTTGGAAATCATTCAGAGTACGGAAGTATTAAAGGCAACTAGCCGTTTCTCAGTAGAAGGTAACGAATCCCCAAGCTGGGGGTAGACCGAAAAAAAGCTAAGGGACCAACACCCTGATGAATGCCAGCGCGACTCTTACGAGCGTTTGACTTGGGCAGAAACATGTTGGTAATAGCAGCAGGGATTTAGGGGCTTTTACCTCCCCTAACTAATCCCGACCATTTATTTTTAACCCTGTCAGGGGGCGACAGGAATAAAATTAAAGACAGTCCCCTCCTAGACAGTTTTACTATATATGTCTGCACTTTTGTGGTCCCTTCTTGAGGGAATATTGTCCTCTTTCTGTTCTTTGTAGGCACTATCTGTGTTATTTGTCAAACTCCCTTTTCTGTTCTGTTACCTCACCACTTTATCCTTCATCTCTAAAAAACATAGCGCTCCGCCCACTGTGTTGGTCTGCATGGGGGCGTTCGACGCGGCCCAATGATGAAGCATGACACTGCAAAGTGTGTGAGGGCAGTATTAAAAGAATAATGTTTTTTCCTTCTAAATAATACTCGAGGTTTTTTTGATAGTAGGATAGTACTGTGTTCTTTACTATCATAACAACCGGTGATGAATAAATTCTGTGTGGAGTTCTTCTCTGTGTAGTGAGTTTAAAAAGCTTAAGATAGTTGCAGGTTTTCATGTAGAGTCGGGTATCATCTGCAAAGAAATGATAGGCAGTTCTAGCTTGCTTCAGGATCATTGCAAGGGATTCCATATAATGGTTGAATAGGGCAGGAGACAGGATTGACCCTTGAGGGACTCCTTGTGAAGCTGGTGCTGCTTTTGAGGTCAAGTTGTTTACTTTGATTATCTATGAGCATTGTTTCAAGAATGAGACGAACCACTGAAGGACAGTTCCATTGAAGACTGCACAATGTGAGAGGGTGTTTAGGAGGATGGCATGGTTGACAGTACTAAAGGTGTCCGAGAGGTCCAGGAGGACTAGGAGGCAGGCCAGGCCCTCATACAGAGATCTTGGCAGCTCGTCTATGATGTTCAGTATTACAGTCTCTGTACTGCAGTGTTAGAATTCCCAGGATTGTAACCAATAAGAAGGGGGATGTAGGGGGCTTTTTCCACTCATACAAAAGTGGAATTTCCGGCATAAGCGAGTGCCCAGAAGAACCTTTTTTAATATGAAAGTTATGCCGTTCCTCTCAGGCAGAAGAAGTACAGAGTCAGGAAAGACAGGAATCCCAGGTGCCCCAAAGAATTGGGTCAGTGTGGGAAATCCATAAATCAGATAGTAATGCCCTCACACACCCTTGCAGGTGCCATGCTTCATCATCTGGGCTGCTCCTTGTCGGGTCGACGGTGCAATACCCAACGGGCTCCCTGTAATAGGGTGTGGGGGCAGAAACGTGTTGCTCAATTGCCTAAGGCACTCTGTGTCATAGTCAAGGGTAGCCATGATCACTGTAGCTCCACCCTTATCAGCTTGTTTATAAATCAGAGTCTGAAACCCTTGCGATGAATTTGACAGCAACAAACTACCCACCAAAGAGCGTTGCACTTGCAAGAAAGCGAGCACGTAACAATAACCGGGAGGCTCTTTTGGAACCTAAAGACGAGAGTTTGTCTGAGACCGAGACATTGACTTGTGTCACAACCTTCACACCAAGTTCCAACAGACTTACTAAGGTGTTACGTAAACACTGGGGTATACTTAATAAGGGGTCCCTACACATTGAACAACCACGATTTGCGTTCAAACGCTCAAGAAATTAAAAAGATATGCTCATTAACACTAGACCTAGACCAAAGAACACCGTTAGACAGGGGACACTCTGGCAGCTACCAAAAGTTACTGGTCATTACCCCTGTGGGTCCTGTGCGGCGTGTGCCTTCCCGTCCGTGCATAAGGCCATCACACTGAATGAAACATTTGCCTGGGAAATGAGAAGCCACACGAATTGCAACACGGCAAATTGCATTTACTTACTGACTTGCCCCTGTGATCTCCACTATGTGGGCATGACCACCCGACCCAGCAAACTGCACATTTCAGAACACCGCAGCAACTTCCGCTGCCGTAAAAATAACACTAAAATGTGTGTCCACTTCCTTAAAAAAAACACACTCTCCAGACTCCCTTATATGGGTTATCCTTGAAACCACACAGAACTCTACTAAAACCAGTCTGTTCACCAAAGAACAAAGATGGATACATCGCTTATCCACACACAACAGAGGTCTTAACAATGATATTCCCTGGAATTCCATGAAGATCTAAGCAGCCACATTGGGTCTTATATTGGAACACTTATATGACTTACAGTACCCAAACATCAATGAATGACATATACACTCTCCTTGATATGTCTAATTTCCTTGTGTCTCAACTATCAGTACTGTTAACCAACCCTTGTACCAGACTAATGAGTGCCACTTCAATCGATTTTAATTGTCTTTTGCTCGTGAGCAGCTCCCATTTACTTGAAATCGACATTTCACTTGTTTTTTCACCCTACTCTGTAAGGGCATCCGCGAGATGTTTTTTCATTATAGGACCTAATCTAGTGCCCTACTTTTGATTGACGGACCATAGAGGGTTTCCCTACTAGTCCAGCCCATTTTCTCAAGCGCTACGGTACTCAGGGAGGCCCAAGGTGAAGTTACATTCCATTGATCCTTTCCACGAACACCGTTTAATATTTCTATTGACCAGCCTCCCTTCAGATACATTCACTACGGTTGGTAGCCCACATGCGTATTGCTTATTTATGTAGACAGACCCTACACGATCGTAATACTTTACGATTCGTCCCCTATTTTCAATGTACACAGACACCGTTCTAAGATGGCCGCCACATCAGTCATATAATAGATGAGGCACTATTCCTCTCCCCACCTACAACCTTAGACACGTGATCAGCGCTGTCCACTTAAACCCGTGGAGGTTTCCAAGTCTTCAACTCCCGGGACCCGGTGGACAGGGCAGGTCTACATTCAAGTATAACGCGCCTCAAGAGTAAGTAAGAACATGGGCTATGCCGCGCAGGCACCCCCACTGAGTTTGTTTGCTAACACCCTCTCTAGTATATTTTCTATCGGTCGGTACTACGACCGAGAGGGCCAACACCTGCCAACACTCTTTTAGCCAGCAAGCCAAATTCTTTATGAGCACGGGGCTTTTGCGGTTAGTGTGCGCCAATTATAACACATACAGAGCAGTCTTTATTACCTACCATAAGCTACAATGGATTCTGAGCACCGCGCCATCCTTTAGCAGACGCCACCATTTTGGATAGGGAGGTATTTACACCTATGTGCCTCTGACGCTAGCGGTCAGTTTATTTGTTTATTTGCAAATTCACGTCCGTTTTTGTGTAACACTAGAAAGACCTGTAAACACGGTTTATACACCTCCGTGTCTGGGACGATAGCGGTCATACTACTTACTTGAATTTGGTAACGTTGCACTGCAATACTCGGGAGACCTTCCAACACGGTCTCCGTTTTGATGTTTCCACCTCTGTTACTACTTCGCTATGGAGAACACCAACAGCGCTCTACTACAATATAAGCAAACTTTACGCTTCATGTTTTCTCTCTGCAAACTGACCACCCACAAAATAAATCTTCCCTCTCTCAACCTACATTTCTATGAGTCTCCTATGAGTCTCTTTAGGCTCATATAGGGAACTAAATTAGACTTTTCTTACAAGGGCAAACAGACTAAGAGAGACCTTTTTACTTGTCACTTAATCACAACTACCTTCAGCTATCACATATGAATTGTCTCTTTGCTTAGTCCTATAACTCTAGGAACCAAGCGCTATGCATATCCCGCCGGGTACTGTTGAAGCCTGGGGATCATACTGATTAGGGTGAGTACCTTACATTGTTTCTGCTGCATCACGGTATTCCATAGGGGCTTATAGTCACACTAGCTCACTATGGAGACCCACCACTTGTTTTTAATGGAATTAATATCTTTTAAAATGTTCACTTCACATGTGTTTTAGATTATAAGTCAGAGTCACCGATAGACCGCGCCTATGCTTATAGTGTACCTTCTCAACCTGAACGATATCATTATATGGTTTTGTCTCCCACAACAGGTAGATCCAGGTACCATAACCATTAGACGCTACCATCGTGAGTCGAAAACCTACCACACAACTTAGGTGTAGATAGTTATTATTTAGGTCCTGAAGAATCGCGTAGGATATTATTCTAGGAGCGAGAAACATGTTGACCCACACTTGAAACAAGGAATTACACTACACGAGACATTACACTCGGGCTAGTGCCTTGTTTTTCTGTTTTTACTTAGGGAAGGAGACCTCCAGAATAAATATTGGTTTACCTCGGCAGCACTCCCAACCCTATTTTAACTCACTTCACTTCATCTACACGTTTCTGCCCCCGCACTTCACCATACGGCATTCATATAAAAAGATCTCTGGCAAAGAGTCCCTATTACAGGGAGCCCGTCGGGTATTGCACCGTCGACCCGACGAGGAGCAGCCCATATGATGAAGCATGGCACCTGCAAGGGTGTGTGAGGGCATTACTATCCGATTTATGGATTTCCCACACTGACCCAAGTCTTTGGGGCACCTGGGATTCCTGTCTTTCCTGGCTCTGTACTGCTTTTTCCTGAGAGGAACGGCATAACTTTCTTATTGAACAACAGAATTCCCAGGATCCCTGGTTGGCTGAGGTAGGTACCTTAGGCCAAACAGGGTCCCGCGAGCCGCAACATTAGGGAAAAGACAGGTCGCCTCTAGAGATAGCCCCCGCTCCACCCCCTTGGTAGCTTGGCACGAGCAGCAAGGCTTATCTTCAAGGCCAATGTGTAAAGTATTTGCAATTACGCTCACAGCAATCCAATGATGACAGCACAAATAGACTCCACACGAGTTTCATAGAAACACATGTATATGTTTATAAAAAAAATATACGATGTGACCACACATACTAAACCAACATATACGTCGGGGTCATGCCCCCCTGGCCTATTATTATTGAACTAAACTAAGCAATTCTATGTAATCCTAATGTCATAATATGCAGTTCCTTATGCAAGACTCAGGTACTTCACAACATAAGAAAAATGCAGATCGTAATACGGCTTTCAGGCGATTTGTACTGTCACTGTAATGCAATGCGTAAAGCAACAATGTGGTAAACTGCTATGCCCCCGTAATGCAATGCGTACAGTCCCCTTTCAGGTATTCTGTTAGGAAAAAGCAATGCAACGTGTAATACAGTTATCAGACAGTTCGATATGTGAAACCAATGCAATGCGGAACACATATATCCGGCAGTTCGATATGCAACACTAATGAAATGTGTAATACGACAATCCAGTCAATCGTGATGCAGGACTAAGACAAAGCGTAACACATCTATCAGGCAGTTCGTTATGCAAACCTAGTGCAATGCGTAACACACCTATCAGGCAGTTCCTTAGGCAAACTAATGCAATGGGCAAGACGACAAAACAGGCAGTACATTGTGCAGAAATAAAGCAATGCGTTATATAATCATCAGATACTCCGTTTATCCAGAAGTAATGCAATATGTAAGTTACTACTGCACCGTTCACGGTGCCTCCGGCAGTCTCTCTGCCACTCGTGCTGGCTTGGGGTTAGTCTCCGGACACAGTTGCCCCCCCCACACGGGTAAGACAGAAAACAGTAAATGCAGCTTTGCACTCAGGCCCCGGTGCTGCCACTCCCTTGGCACACTGGCCTCAATCCGAGCTGAAGCAGAGGCTCGTGTTGCAGGACAGAGAGAGAGGCTGATAGCGTCTCCCTCTGACCCCACGCCCCACCCCAGGAGTCGACACACGTTACCTGTGGGCACGAACCCACTCTCCTCTCCTCCTCCAGCGACTTGGGCCTCCGATGCAATTTCTCTGAATTTCCAGGCAAAGGGAAGATCCCAGGCAGCACACTACACCCGCACTCAAAGTGGATGAGACTCACGGGAACTCCCGGGTGTAAGATGACCAGACGTGGGTCTCAGGCTGCGCATGGCACACGCTCGCAGTGTCGCTGAGACACACTTGGTCTTCAGGTGCCCATGATCACAGGGCACAATTTACGCATGTCTCAGCCGGTAGAAAGAACACGCACAGAGCGTCGCTGAGACACACTTTATCTTCTGGTGCCCCCGATCACCGGGCACTTCTTGCGCAGGTCTCAGGCAGTAGAAAGTACACGCACACAGCATCACTGAGACACACTTTATCTTCCGGTGCCCCGATCACAGGGCACCTCCAGCGAGGGTCTCAAGCTGCAAACAGCTCACGCACACAGTGTCGCTGAGACACACTTGCTCTTCTGGTGTGCAAAATCACGGGCCAATCCACACTAAACTCTCAGGCTGCCCCCAAGCACACGCACACTGCGTCGCTGAGACTTACTTGGCTCCCCGGTACACGCGTTCACAGGACGATCCTCTCGAAGGACTCAGGCTAGACAGAGCACATGCACCCACAGCGTATCTGAGAGTATTCCCTGAAACTTTTGTGTTCCTGAGTTTCCAAACAGGGAGCCAGCTCACCTCAGGCCCTTTGACTTACTTCAGGACACAGCACACAGCAAAGTCCTTCAAGCAGGAGGACACAGCACACAGCAAAGTCCCTACAGCCTTTCCTTAGTTGAAACAGCAAACTGCAGGCCAGACCCAGATCACACAGCAAGACCAGTCCTATCCATCAGTCTCTTCAGTTGCTTCTTCCTTGGCAAAGGTTCCTCTTGATCCACGAAGTAGCTCCAGTCTTGTTCACACTTGATCAAGCCATTCTCCAAATTCAGGGGCTTCAGCTCACATAGTTATACCCCTCAATGGCGTTGAAGTCTTTGTGTTACAAGGGGCACTGACCCCTGCTCACCCCAGTTATGGGTGCCTCCCTACCAGTGACATCTTCTTTCTTTGATTAGTGGGTGTCTGGATTCTCAATCACTCAGCAGGAGATGGGACAATTGTTGTATAGCACCAGCCCAGGCCTCTTCACCTCTAGTCCTACTCCTCCCCCTATAGACTCCTGTGCTGTCTCACCTCCTCCCGAGGGTCAAGACATTCCCCAGATCCTATCGCTTTCAAATCCAGCCAGTCAATCCACAACCAGGCAGAGACACCCAGAACTGTTTAAAACACAAAAACCCAGCCACTTCTGAAAGAGTGGCTTAGAAACACATAATGCAAAAACCATCTTTATAAAAGGATGTGTTATTGCAGGGTGAGTTCAGGCATACTAAACTTCACCTTTCCATCTTAAGCCTTTGGAAAGATAGGCTGGAAAACATATTACACAGCCTTTCCATTCTATTCTAATGGGCAAGATGGCCTTTCAGCAGTGAAAACGAAATAGAGATTGTTTCACTGCCAGGACATGGTACACACCTTGGTACATATCCCACCTTTTAATGCACTGCACCCTGTCCAGGGGGTACCCTAGACCTACCATAGGAGTGCCTGATGTGTGTGGAAAGGGAAGGGCAGGGTCTAGTAAGTGCGTGCACTTACCAGAACAACATAGCAGTTTAGGAAACTGGCCCTGTAATGGCAGGCCTGAGTGCCCTTCTCAAGGCTACTTGAGTTGGTGGCACAATAAGTGCTGCAGGCCCACCAGTAGCATTTGCATTACTAGCCCTGGAACATATAGTGCACTTTACTAGGGACTTTACTAATAAAGCAAACATACCAATAATGGACAGCCAATCTCCATTACCCTCTACATAGAGAGCACTTGCACTTTGACACTGTTTAGCAGTGGCAAGGTGTCCAAAGCATCTAAATTGGCAACACATGTCAGAAAAAAAGTCTATCGGAAAAGTAAAATGTTTAGGGAACTTTATCCAGAAAGGGCCACATGCAGCCTTTCCTGAACCATGATTAGAAGGTGTCATGTAAGTTGTACTTTTCAATGTAGTTATTGAGCTGTGCAAGCAAGCACTTTTCAATGGTTTTGGCAAGGAGGGGGAGGTTAGTTATAGGTCTGTAGTTATTAAGGTCATTCTGGTCGGTGAGAGAGATGACTTGTTCGAGCTTGAAGGGGGGGCCGACTTGTAGCCACTTGATAGGGCAGAGTTAATGCTTTTGGTCCATATAGGAGAGATAATATGACTGAGATTTTTAACAAGCACAGAAGGTAGGGGTTCGGAGATGTCGGCTTCATGCAAGTGAGTAATTTGAGGACTTCTTCTTCTGGGATATGGTTGAATTCAGTCCAGGTTGCATAATTTTTCAAATGCAAGGAGTTGGGTTTGGTGAACTGTGCTGCAGAGAGGGGGAGACAAGCATTCTTTGGAGGTAGGGCTTCTGATGCACCCTTTTCGCAAAGGGCATCCTTGGTGTATGGTGAGGAGGTAGGTGGCTCAAGAGAGAGATCGATGTTAGATGTGGTTTCAGAAAAAAGTGTCGCAAATTTTTTACAGTGCTTGGTGGAGTCATTAATTGAGTTTCTGAGGGAAAGTGGAGGTTTGCTGTTTGATATTGTTGAAGAGGTCTATGGTCCTGTTCCTAGACCAGTCAAGTTGGTCTTGGAATAAGGACGATTTTTCTCAGAGGATCATGAGATTGGTTAACAGAGGTTGGTGTCTCAAGTTTCTTTCAGCTAATCAGAGTTGTAGCCTTTCATTGTTATGGTCTTTATTGAACCAAGATCTGGAGGGGATAATTCTTGATTTCTTGCGTTTCCAGGGGGCGACTGCTTCAATGAGTTCTGACATTTTTGTATTATAGTGGGTGGTAAGGTAATCGGTGGAGGAGAGGTTAGTGGAGGTAGGATTTGGGTGCTGACTAATGCTTCTAATTCTGCTTGGGGTGTTCGATGCATGTTCCTCACGCAGAGCTTGCGACAGCTAGATTAGGGATGGGCCTTTGTTTAGATGGTATTGAGATCAAAGAGAATTAGATAGTGATCAATCCAGTTGGATGGTTGGATAGAGTGGAGGGATAGGGTGTTATGCTTAGAGTTGAATACGTTAAGGATAGAGTCCTTATTGTAAGTTTGTTTATTGCAGTGTTGGGTAAGATCGTTCGCCTTAGTGAGGGTGGAAAGGGACTGTACTGTAAGATCATTACCTTTATTCAGGGGCAGGTTTATGTCTTCTAGTATAATGTCTGTGCTGCCTTTTACGGGGGTTCTATGAAATTAGGTTTGTTAATTCTTCAAGGAATTTTTAGGTGATACCTGGAAGGTGATAGACGACATGACATTTTGTAGGGCCTTTAGAGGAGAGCTGCACTTCTACAGTTTTTGAGGTGGAGTATTTGGTAGTGCGGAAGGGAGTTAGGCAATGATCGTTTTGTGTCTGATGGCTAATCCACCTCCCCTGCGATCCTTGCGGTCGCTGCGAATGATTGAGATGCCCGGTGGGGTGAGGAGGTCAATTTTCAGGGATGAGTGATCGTTTGGCCAGGTTTCAGTTAGAAAGCAAATGTCAGTATTGTGTCGTCAGATAACTTCAGCTGTTTCATTGGCATGCTTGATTGCTGATTGACAGTTTAGTAGCATGCAGCAAAGTGTAGGTAAAGATCTCAGCCCAGTCTGACTGGGTTGGAGGGTAGTTAGTTGGGTGGGCAGCCTAAGAGAGCAGGTGGTGTTCAGGGTCCTATTTGTACCAAGAATGACTGGGATATTGTGGTCACAGGGTCAGCTGGGGGCATTGTCATAGGTGTTGCTCACCATTTCAGCTTCCTGTTGTGACATTCCAGTTGTGGTGTGTCTAGGTTTGAGGTGGTGATGAATGTAGGTGATGGTTTGGCTAGGAGTGAGGGATCAAAGTGAGTGTTTGTAGCAGGGTCGGTGTTCCCCATTAATGCATGGGGTTGGGGCAGTATGTGATCAATCTTTGCATCTATGTGAAGTGATGACATTTCTTCCAGACTTGTGCTGATTTTGAGTTCTAGATGGGCTATTATAGGGATCATTAGAGAGACAGTTGGGTCAGTAGTGGGGGGGGGAGTGTGATGGAGCTCATCAGAGTCTGGGGTGGTGGGTAAGGAAGAATCCAACCAGTTGAAGTTGATGGACTCAGAGGATACATGGGCAGAAGATACCTCGAGCTGGGCAGTGTGAGTGTGCCATGGCGAGGGGGAAAATAATTCAGGTAGATAAAACATAGCATTCAGGGTGTCTGGAAGTGGAGAAGGCTGTAGGCAGGGTGGTGGTGGAGACAGTGTGTGGGGTATTGGGAGTAGAAGGTTCAGCTGGTAGAGGTGTGGGTGCATGGATCAGTTCACTGAGCGAGGGTAGAGGGGTTGGTTCTCTGGGAGAGGTGGGAGGGATGGAAGTGGGAATGGATGGCAAGGATGCACAGAACACAGGGAAGTGGCGATCAAAAATGGATAGGTTTTGTTCAGAGGCTTGTACTAGGATATTCACATTTCTGTAAATGGTTATGGACACTTCTCTGCTTAAGTTCTGAGATGGGAAATATAGTGAGCTTAGTTCCATTGGGGACGTTGGTATTATTAGTTAAGTGAAGGTGTTTTAGGAAGTTCTCTCTCCGTTTAGCAGGTTTCTTAGTATAGAAGATGAAGTCAGTTTTAAGGTCTCCGTGCGTTGGACTGTAAAAGACGTCTCTGGATAATGTTTGAGAATTTTCTGCTTGAAATGTTTAGCGGCCTGTTTGGAGATGTCTCAAGGAAATTTAATGCAGTATGAGTTAGGGCTGTACCTTTCCATGACAGTGTTGCGGTGTGACATTGGTGAGTGGTCCTAATGTAGTATTGGAAGTCCAGGGCCCATCCTGGGAGTCCTTCGAGATGATTGCTTGTTGCAGCAATGGGTCATTCAGTGGAGGAGTGGATGGCACTTCTTTAGAATATTAGGGCACCAGAGATGGTGCGTGGTGAAGGGAATTCACCAAGAAAATTTGGTGGGATCCCTGTGAGATAGATAGGGCCTTCAATGCCAATGAGTACTGGTAAGCCTGCATAATTTGTTGAATTCTTAGTGGTCACAGTAGCTTGGAGCTGGTGGTTGTAGGGCGTTTTAAATGCCAGTTTGATCCCTACATAATACAAGGGAGCATATACATGATACACATGCACAGCATGGGTTAGATATCAGAGTGAAAACGGACTAATAAACATCAGGAAAGCAGTGTCAATACTGATTGCACAACGTAGACTAGGCAATAGATACTGACATCTGCATACAATCACAGTGTATGCACAGGGAACCTTTCTTGGTGTAGGTTATGCAAAATCATCTTATAGGCATAAGTAACAGGCTGTGCATACAGACACAATAAATGCAGAAGATAATAATCTGGTTGCACAATACCAAGTTCTGACGTGAATATGTTCATGCATCAAATTACTCTTGTTTGGCATAAAAGGGAAGAAATCACCGCCAAGTCATAGAGTAGTAGTGATGGCATAGAAACTAGTGACTGGTAGAAATCCTACTGAGGAAGTAACCCAAAATATATTTCAACTGAAAAAGTAGCCCAAACAGTAAACAGAACCTGGTGATTGGTAGAGAGCCAACTGAAGACGTAGTCCAACTAGCTTCCTACCAAGCCCAAACAAGATGCCTGGTGAGGAAATAGCCCAATCCTTCCTGTAACTGTTAAATCGAATGCCACTGAGATGCATCCCACAATACTATGCAAAAGAAAGTTGACCTTTGGTGATCTTCAGTATTCTCCACAGGAGATACAATTTGTTCCTCTCTACATGGGGGAAATCTCAGCACTTAAACCTGGTAAAATATACTCTATTATATAATACCTAACTGGAAGCAATGTGATGTTTACTCCTAGGCCATCTTGTGCCTCATCAAGACGCCTTCTTAGCAATAATTTGAATGGTTTGTACTATTATCTGGAGCATAGGACTTTCTGCGGGTCACTTCATTCCTGGAAGAGAAGCTTGTTAACATTTGTCAAGAAGGGACATGCTCCAGTATGTCCAGTATCTCATTCAGGAGAGGCTTTACCATATCACCTACATTATCAGGGACACTCTGGCATATTTAGCTCATGGCTCAGCTGGGAATTCTTTGGCCATTACTGCATTAACAGTAGTCTCTGTCTTCTGTTGCTCTTGTGCAGCAACTATGTAGGAAGCTGGGCAGAAAATTACATTGGAGCAGGCACTGACATTTGCACTCCCACCACAGCAAGCACAGCAAACTAGTATTGATACATAAACACAGACATAAGCAGGTACTTTGGAGATGATGCACTGTTGTGATGATTTAAGAGCTTTATCTTGAATGTAGTGCATTTAGAATGATTTTCTGACTATGAAGATTGACACCCACTGTGCTGAAAATAACATGTGCTTGAAGCCTTCCAACAGTGCAAACCTTCCTTCTGGAGATCCAAGGCACCAATAATGATAATGCAGAAATAGCCTACTGAGCAGTTGTAAACACTAAACACTAAAATGCTATATGGTCCCACAGCTCTCTTAATTCCAACCAAATGATGGCTCAGAATTACTTGCCCTTCTTCCTCTGTTTTGACATACAAAGGAGACAAGACGACTTTGTGAGTTAAATGCCCACTGCACTGAGGTAAGACTGTGATCTGTTGCTCTGGAGTTTCAATCTCGACATGGTCACCTTATCGGTCCATACTTCCAAAGCTGGTAAATTGACTACGATTAAATTGTGTTGCAGTGACATCTTTTATTCACTGAGCTTGGAAATGGAATACATTTGTATAACCTTTCTTGCTAGTACCATTTTATCACTACTGTTTGGGTCATGCAACCCTCTTAGACACCAATGTTTGTTTTCTCGATTAGCAATGCTGCTGATATCAAACATTGACTAGAACAGTTTGTAAGATAACATGAAGCAGCTGTCGATATTTCACCTTTAACCTCACTGAGAACTTACCTCTCATCTCACTAAGCATTTTCTGGTGGACTGGAGCCTTTGCAGTACGGTTTTGTAAGTCCCATGCCCTCTCCTGGCATCTCTGTCACTTTATTGCAGCAGGATCAGTGCGAGACATGAGAAAAGAGAGAAAGAAGGAAAAGAGAGAGGACGGCTAGAGATTTCAGCGAGAGGGAGTCAAGAAGGAGAAGAGGGGCAATGGAAAAGAACTGAGGGGGTCTGATTTGGACTGCCAAGATAATTTAGGTTCCCAGGTCGGCCTTTACTGCACTAAACCCCAGTTCTACAAAGCATCATGCCCTACAAGATAAAACAGCACCTTGATAATTATTTCCAGAAGGCAGAACAATAAAGAAGCTATGTATAAGCATGCGCATAATGTTTTTTTTGCACGCAAACCTTTAAACTTTTTTGCAAACTTTTTTTTCATAAAAATTAATTATGTTATTTGTTAGTCAGGTTTTGGGGTTCTGTAGAGGTTTTGGGTAGGTACTGTATTAAACTGTATTTTTTTTGTAAAAAATGTATTTTTGTATTTAATTATTTTTTCCCAAATTCAACATTTTTAATTCAAGAGGTTGTTAATTTAGGATTTTGGGGGGGGGGATTAATTAAATAATGTTTTATAAATGTTATGAATACTTAAAAAAAAAAATGTTTACATTTAAAGTTTTTCAATGTTATTTATTATGCAGGTTTTCAGGTTTTATAGGGATTTGTGTGAGTAGAGTATTACATAGTTACATAGTTAATTCTTTTCAACTTAAATTAAATTAATTTCACTTTGCTTTCTTGATATTTTAAATGTTATTTCTTTGGGTTGTTGAGATTTAGAGGATTTTGTGGTAGTGTATGGATGTGCAATATTAAAAGCAAATATTTGTTTTCAATTTGAACATTGTAAATATGTTGTTTTTGGCTGCTTTTTAAGTTTCATAGGGGCATATTATCAAGACAGGCGATAAAATTATCGTCGCTTAAGCGGCAGAAATTTGCAGCTAAAACGGTGATAATGGGCTTGATAATATGCTCTATGGAATTCCAATTGAAGCCCATGTTAGATGTGAAGGACATCTAACCTGAGCTTCAATTGGAATTCCATAGAGCATATTATCAAGCCCATTATCGCCGTTTTAGCAGCAGTTTTCTGCCGCTAAAGCGGCGATAATTTTATCGCCTGTCTTGATAATATGCCCCATAGGGTTTAAGTGATGAGTGTTAAGCCTCAAGCATTCCTGAAGATAACCATTTTTCTAACATTTCTCTGATGAAAACTTCTGAAATACGCAGGAATCTACAACATTCCTACCACTCAGTGTTACCGCACTAGTGCTGTTAAAAATGCTGGCCCAATTGTGAGTCTGGGCCTAGTGCCCATAACAGGAATGGCTCAAACCAAGGTTAATAACAGGTTTGTGCAGGTTCCAGAGAAGCTAACCAGCCATTCAATTTGCCTTTTGGACTGTCTATTGTGATGTCATTATGGCGGCTGTGGCCGATTGGTTCCCCTTGTGGCACTGCTCCGAGATATTTGTCAACCACCTCAGGTCCTCCTTCAGACATATGCTCACCATCTGCTTGTCTAGGCTGCTAACATGGCACCTTAGTAATGCTGTGGGCCTAGGACCTTAGTCTAGCTAGGATGGGACAAAAATAAAACTGCACATGCACAGATGAATATCAGGAAATATTGGCTATGCTATGCTACCATTTCTGGCTCCAGAATGTCTCATGCAATGATGCCTGGGCCCAAAAACTGACATTTGAAATGATCGTAGCCCTCCCACAAAACACTGGTGGGCATTGGGGAGTAAACCTGTGGGAATGCACAGCGTGGGGGAAGGTTCATTAAAGGAGGAGGCGATTGAGCTGTGCAGACATTGGGCTGGGAATGACTAAAAAAAATTCTGGCACATGGGTGGTCCAGAGTAAGAACTAGATTTGTTTAAGTTTTGTTGGTGGAGGGGAATTTGGTGGATTAAGATGGCAAGATAGATAGAAGAAAAAATGGTAAACAACGTTTACCACAAAACTTTTTCCCCGCAGGTAATTAGAACACGGTCGTTACAACGACCGCGTTGTAATTTCGCATACCATTACTCCACAAGTCGGAACAACGACTTGCGGAGGGGGGAGAAGGTGTTGGATTTAAAATCCAACACCTTCCCTACTGTCTGCACAGACTGAAGTTGGAATAGTAAATTATACTATTCCAACATCCAGCGCCCCCCCTCCACAAGTCGTTGTTACGACTTGTGAGGTAATGGTATGCGGAATTACAAAACGTAGTCATTGTAATTCCCTGCAGGGAAAAAGAATGCGTGATAGCGAAGTATATTCAGAAAAAATGGCTGGAGGTTGAAGCGCTCAGAGTTGGTGATGGCTAGTCACCCCATTGCCTTTAGTAGTCCCTTATTTTAACTCAACTACACATAGTGTCTAGCTGTCAATAATTTTAAGAAGTAAACAGATTTGTAAATCCTCGAATTTTGCAACTTCCCACACCCCTATACCTCACACAGGTAAGCTGTACCAACACCTAGTTCCTCACTTTCTGCTGCCAGTTGTTGTTCAATGAAAGGAAAAAGAATTTAGGGCCTTATTTACAGACTGCATTTTGTCGTACGTACATAAAGTAGTACTACCGTGGTAATACTTAAAAAAAAATCATCAACCTATGAGTGTATATTTCCACATCCTCCTCGCCTACTCTTTCTAAGAGAAGATCCTCACACATATACGTTTACTGCTTAGTAGTAAATGTAGTTGATATTAGGCTTGACCTTGCTGCCTTAGAGCCAAAATCCTGGAATGGTCTTTGGTTAGTAGTAAATGTGGCAGGACAAGTGGGAGTGCCCGGAAAAGTGGACATACTTACTACTAGGTAGAAGGGTTTAGGGAGAGGTAAGGTGGAGTTTAGAAAGGGAGAGGTTTAGGGAGGGATGTGCACCCATCCACAATGGAGAAAATCCATTGCGATTCACAAACTGCCTCTCCAAAGTTACTGGAGTCAATAAAATCCCCAAAACAGTAGGAATTGTATTCCATCTCATAGTTTTGATTATCAGATTAAATACGTCAATAACGGGAATGCAGCAACAGATATTATCAGTAGTTACCCTGTATTACAGCAAATCATTAATTCCTCAAAAAAAGCTGGCTTAGTGACCTCCTGCTCAGAAGCCATTTCTCAGTTCAAATGAAGCAAGACATTTCTGCACCATTTTGAGTCATACTTACTCTGGCAAAGCATCAAAAACCATTGTCATGAGACAGCTTTTTTTCATTTACCAAGCGGCATTTCCTTCAAAGTATGGCACCAAAGCAGTTCCTCTAACCCTACAAAATCAACTCCACTTGGTAGCGAATGACAAAGACTCTCTAGCTGGATGTCCAGGCAGCGGCCCATGGCGTGATCATCTTAGCTTAGTCAAATGCCTTGTAGATCTAGGCATCAAGGGGTGGTGCTAACATGGATTGGAGTGTCCTTTTTAGATTGGCCTTGGCACATCACACAACCTTTTGTAGAGTGAAGGAGAAAACACAGATATATAGGTTTCAAACAAAAAGGCTCATTGGTAAGCCCCACACTCTTTAACATCGATATAATCCCCTCGGCTAAAGTAATGAGAAGTTTAGAGCTACAGTTTTTTTCTTATTGTGAGAACTGTTAGAAGGTGGTTCTGACCATCTGAGCCTCTCGGATATTTCGCTTTTTGAACACCTAAATGTTGAGCTTTTACTGTGGGAGAGCCTCATAAGTTGAAACTCACCCACAGTAAACTCATAATGAAAGAGACTGCATGTGGATTTTACCGGTGTCCACCTGGTGAGAGTAGGCCACTGCGCTGCAGCCGGAGTATGGGGCACTGGGCTGGTTACTTGCAGACACATGTTTACACGTGTGTGCACACGTGTAGGTGCTGAGCGGGGGAGATTTCTGGCGTGCGCAGCCCGGCAGCAGGGTCAGATAGAATGGTGTGGCAGGAATTATGCAGAGCATATGAACATAAGGTAGACTTCCCCCATAGACTGACGCCCACAGCTTGCCTGCCGCCTCGATTACAAACTCGCTGCCGGTTTGACGAGCAGCTTTAGCAGCGGAGGTTCATGGCACATCAGCACAAGCCAAGGAAGCCAGGATTAACGAGGTAATCGCCTGAGCAATCGTCAGAGGGGCCATCTGCAAGAGCTTCGACTCTGCCCAACCGACCGACTAACTCAGTGAAAATGGACTGGGTCAGTCGGTGCGGGTGTGGTGTGACCCCTCGCTTGCCCTCCAGTTTTTTTTTTCCCTGACTGCCTCGAGCGGATTGTGTATTTACTTTGCATTTACTTTGCCACTGTTCCGCCTTTGATTTTGAGCATTGGCAGATTTGCCCACTTTCCCTCCTCTTCAACAGCAAGTGCTCAACAGCAAGTGCCCACAGCTTGGGTCGGAGGAGGCCCTGAGGAGCAGAGAGGAGCACAGGAGCCTTAGAGGACATAGCTATACAGTCGTTACTCTCTCCACTGTGACACAACACGACCAGGATCAGTTCCCACCTGCTGCCTGTTCTGTTCTGTTCTGTTCTGTTCTGGAAATTGCAGTTTGGGAAATTGCTGAAGGGCCCTTGAAGGGGGAGCTTGGCTGTGGAGCATTGCTGCACAGGGTCATATCAGGCCAAATTAGGCTGCTTTAATGTCCTCGCCTGAGGCCCAGATCCCACAGAGAAATCACTACCTCCACTGGGCGGCCAAGGGTCCCAACCATGAAACAACTAGGGGGGCTTATCCTTTCCTCCAAGGATGGAAGTCATTACATAGAGCATTTCATCAATGATGAGTCAACGCTTTTGAAAAATGGAAGGGTCAAAAATCCAAGATGCACAGTTCTAGACGAAAAACATCCAAAGTAACTGAAGCGCTGATGACAACTCAAGACGGTCCATGCACATCCCTCTCCTTTGGTGCAGTGTCTAACCTTAGCTCCAACCAGTCAAACCAGACAAGCCAATCGATTTTGGGGACTCCGGTAGCCATCAAGTCCACCAAAGATGCAGACTGCGTAACCCCACTAACATCAAACCCCACATACACATCTATAGTAAGGGCCCCTATGGTTAGCAAAAGGCCTAGCCATGTTAGTAGTGGAAGCCATCCAGAAATGAAAAGAATCTCAATAATGGACTTCTTCTCAAAAAAATCTTTACCTTAGACCCAATTAAGAAAAAAGAACCCAATGGAGGCACAGTAGCCACCCCTGCCCCCACAGTGGACATACCATCGCTCATAACCTCGTCCCTCAGAACAAATAGCAAGTACAATCTGGTGCAACCGCACTTAATAAACAGCACAGTAATCGACATATCCTCTGCAAGCCCCCCCGGCAGTATGTTGAAAGACATTGTTTTAACAACAAGCACGACGGAGAACGACCTAGAAGTCGAAAAGGGCACTTGCCTTTCAAACCTTGAATTGCCTGGGGAAGGCACCACCTCATTTTAAACCAAACTACATAATTACAGCTGCACAGATTCACAGTCCTGGGAAAATAGGAGCAGGAGGCATAGGACAACAGGGCATAGCAGGCCATAGCCCCCGGCCAACCGACCAAGTAAACTATGAAATTTTTAGAGGCGACCAAAAGGGATCTAACACTGGTCAGGATTTGCCCGGGGCTCCCTCTTTAGCCATGGACAAAGACTTAATGAACTCCACAGAGACTGGGCAAGTACCTCAGCAGCATGACCTCCATCCCTCAGTGGTCCACAGTTCTATGTTATGTTTGAGCATCATGGAAAGCCTAATATTATCTGCCTCCAAAAAGGTCACAAAAAAGATCACATATAAAAATGAACAAGACTCCCTCTTGGCTTCTATAAACGCAACTCTAGCCAACACAGTGAAGGCCGTGACATGGTAGTCTGATGAATTGGAATTGCAACTTGACTTCATCCAAACTCTGGCCATCTCTATATTAAAGATTGAGGAAAAAGTCAGTTGCCTGCAAAAGAGGTAAAAAAATGATGAAGGTAAAGAAGGCAAAGAAATTTCCTGTGCATCATGCTCCTACCATCAGATCGTGGAGAAATTATGCACCTTGCCAGACGCATTGAATTTAATGTTAACTTTCATAAAGTTGGCCTTGCAGCAACAATTAAACAGCAACTCCAGCAGGTCTGACCAAAGGACAAAGATTTTGGTCGCAATGTGGAATGAGTGTCTACCCCATTGGGAATAGCCGACATGGGATCCTGACAGCTGGGTGTGAAGCTACCTAGGATAGATCCTGTAAAACCTCCATCATGTGCCTTGGAAGGAAACTACAACCAGGGGGTGGCCCTACCCCCCATAGCCCACGAACCCGGGCCCAGAAGCGAAGGATAAAAAATTGCCAGGTCTTCAACACAGACAAATTTCAACTGATGAGAACAAATGGCCTGTCACCCTATCTAAAAGAGCAAGAAAAAGACAAAAGAAAGCCAGAAAGAAAGCAGATAGAGAACATTTCTCAAACCAGCTCCCATCCCAGCCAGACAATAATTTGACTCAAGTATACCCGCTGTTCAAAGGCCGTGGAACCATAAAGAAAGTATTACGATCCGCTCAACCACCCTCTTTTTTACCCTGTCCAACAATGGCCCTGCCTTTCTCATTATCTAAATCAAATACAGAACCTAACAAGGCACAAGGACCAGCAGCACAACCCATCACATCAGGAATACACCTGCTGTGGTTTCAATCTCTAACCACGCAAGACCAGAAGGAAATTCCGCCCAGTAACAGCGGGAATTTGACAAAAGATCCAAAAGCAGGACAACTGCCGGCACTCTTACCCAAACATACTGACACGCTAGACCATTCTTTATCCAAGAAAACCCCAGGTTCTACCACTGACCAAAGTCTTCTATTCCAGCACTTAGAATCTACCAATCACGCGCAGAGGGCGCAGCAATCTTCAGGAAAGGTGGTGTCTCCAGTCCCACAAGAAGTCTTCTTATCCACGATCGAAAGTGCAGATCCATGGGGATCATTGCTAGGGCGGGAATTGATCAGACCTGTCATTCACGATCACCCCCCCTCAGCCCACCCCAATCACAAAGGGCATACCAAAAAGAGCTTAGGGGAGGATTGACCGACTAAGCTGGCCTTTATTGCACACTACTCTTCAGAAGGGAGGCATGACATACTGAATCGATCTAACATACTAAGGCTACTTCAGGCCTTCCCCATTCAGACAAATATAACCTCAGAGCATATATTGAGCATGGAATTTAAAATCATCCCACAGTGCCGTAACGGAAGTAAAGCCACATTTGTAACATTAAAAACAACTTCACTGGCAGAAGATATATTAGATCGTAAGACCATCTTTGAGGAATGGGGTATAGGAATTTCAAAAATACAAGTGCCGAAATATCCAGCACCTCTAAGAAAGCTACCCAATCCATCCAACTCAAAAGTCCACCCCTACAGTATATGAAGGGGGACTGGGCTCCCTCTTCGTCAACCACAGACAGACAATATAAATATATTTTGTACTTACTCATCAACGAGGGGCACAATCAGGAAAATAGTAACAGGACAAATTGGGGGAGATCATCAACCGGCCTGGATACGGGTGTCCTACATCTTGTCCAGTGAAGGCCCAGCCTATTCCTAGCAGTATGAAGTGCCCACTAGAGTCACAACAACTTATATCCCTTCTTTCGTGGAACGTAGCTGAGCTTTCAAGACTTTTAGGCTCAAACACAGCTAAATCACTGCTAATAGCATCCGATGTTCTTTGTTTCCAAGAAACATGGACATTAATTCCACGAACAATTGCCGGCTTCTAAGGGGTCCACCACGTAGCAAGGAAAAAAAATATCTTTGGGTGGCCCTCTGGAGGCCTGTCAATATACCTCAATTTGAACATGAAAATAAAAACTCATTCAATTCCAATTCAAGATGAGATGCTTCAAGCGCCTGTTCTGGAGAGAACCAAGACATCTGCGTCCCGACTGAAGATCCTCCTGATTAACGTCTACTTTAACAGCTTAGGGCTCAGCACGAGCAACAAGACTGAGCGAGGTGAGTGACAATCTAGATCAAATCCTTTACGACCACGTTAATCATAATATAATAATTTGTGGCAACTTTAATCGGAGACATCTAGGATCATTTAACACCGCCTGTCCACCTCTAAATCCCTTAAGCACTCAAATAAATAATATCTTAATTAAACATGGTCTACAATCTGAACAGATTTTAGTTAACAGTTCCGAACCATCAACTCAGCTCTTGAATACCTTCAGGGGAATAAGCACGATCGACTACGTCTTCGTCTCAGGAAAACTCATGAACCACCTTGTGAGCTCTAAAGTGCATCCCTCAAATGACAGTTACCACCTTCCTCTTTGCACAATTTTTAACATTAATTTACCTAAATGCAAAGGCCACAAGGTTCTGGGTACCTCTTGCAATGACAAAATAGTACATCTAACTCAGAGAATAAAATGGGGCCAAATCAACCTAAAATTTAGTATCCTGGAAAGCCGCTAGAGGACAGTCTTTGCTGGCCCAAAGTGGCGAATTCCTATTAACCCACTGGGCTTCCATAACCAGGGGCATCCATAAATCATTGAATCCCCACACAGGCCCCAGGCGACATCAGGTAAAATCCTTTATTAAAAATCAAGCTATTCTGACTAGCTTATGGTACATTCGAAAGTTGGCGAGGGCACATAAGAAAACCCAGAACGAACAAGCCAAAGCTGAACTTATATTGGAACTCAAAGGTGCTAGAAAACAACATAAGCAACTGATATGGCAGGAAAAAAATCAAAAGAGGGAAAAGGATTGGCTATATGTACGTTCAATCATGAGCAAGCATAATCAGGCTGACCTATGGAGGTACATCAAAAACAAAACAAGCCAGGAAGTAGTAAGGAGCAACTCCATTACCTAAGCCATGTGGTCTTCGCATGTAAAAAAGTGTTACGTAGTCAACCAACCAGGAGTCTTTCCCCTCGATCATTCCAAACTCGCTGATGATTTAAAAGGCCTTCTCTCCACATTCACGACCAACTGTTTTGGAAAAGCACTGAGTAAAACAAGATCTTTAGGTGCACCTGGCCCAAATGGTCTCCAGGCATAATTGTTTAAAGAAGTCTTGGCATTATGGCCCTCAATACTCTCCTCACTGTTCACAACTTGCACCAAACTACACCAAGTGCCTGACAGCTGGAGAGGTTCAATATTGTATTCTATTTTTAAAAAGGGCGACAGACAAAACCCCACCAACTATCGGCTGATAGCCCTACTGGACATTGAGGCCAAGAACTACACAGCTGCAATCTTAAAAGATCTAGAGACCTGGGCATCAACAAATGCAATAATTCCTTTCTGCCAAACCGGCTTCAGACCCAACTCCTCCACACTCGATAACATAATTACTCTATCCTATCTTGCCCGTCAGGCAAAAAGCAGGAAGACAACAGCTCTCTACGCATGCTTTGTGGATTATTCATCTGCATTTGATCTGGTGTACAGAGGTATTTTATGGAGAAAACTCCAGGTGTGGGGTATTCCTAGTGGTCTCCTTAATGCCATCATATCATTATATACATCAACCTGGGTGAGGGTCAAGTTGTCAGATACAGCGTTAACCACGAAGATCAACACCAATCAAGGGCTAAAGCAAGGGTGTGTCCTCGCTCCAATGTTGTTTAAGTTATATAGGGCGGACATGTCCCGGGAACTTAACAACGCTAACTTAATCCCTCCAAAAATAGGCAATACTAAGATCACAATATTGCAATACGCGGAGGACATTGTCCTTCTTGACAACTCAAAAATAGGACTCCAGAGAGCATTAAACGCTCTTCATTTATATAATAGCACAAACAAGATGATAGTAAACAAATCCAAAACAAAGGTGTTATTATTCGGAAAGACGCCAAAACAAACCAGCAATAACTGGTCTCTGGGCCCTTTAAAAATCTCAGGAACTACATTTTATAACTATCTGGGCACATGGCTTTCTGCAAACGGCGCACCTTCAACACACAAGCGCCACTTAAAGGATAAGGCAGTATTAATAACCACCAGCCTTTGCCAGCTACACACAGCCCTTGAAAGCCCCTCCTCCGCCCCAATCAGAAAAGTGCTCAGGGCCGTATTACCTTCTGCAATTACATATGGCAGCAAGGCCTTTACAGGTCAACTCATCAAAATAATCAAAATATTACACCTAAAAATGTACAAAAGAGTGTTTAAACTGCCCCATTACATCAGGGGATCCCTGGTGAGACTTGAATTTGGCCTGGAGGGCATCGCATGGTCTAGCATGGGGTCTTTTTAAAAATACTTTTATGGATGCACAACGGCTTCGCCAGGCACCTTGAAATTTATTTTGCAAGACCTATTCAAATACAAAAACAACCCATGGTCCACCTATTTAACGTTGGCAGCAGCAACTCTACGAATCGATCTGACTGTTTTAAACACCTCCCCAATTACGTATACCGCAGTAAAAAGTATAATGAAAAAACTAATTAAATTACTCTCAAAGACCACGGACTTGCAAAACATTAAGCCCACACCATCATTAAGGGTCTGGTAGCATCATACAACAATGACAACCAAGTGGGACTTTAGGCACAACCTCACCTCAATTGTTCAATAGGCAAAGTTTGCCTGACCCAGATCTTGGCAGCAAGGATGCAGGCATTACATATCAAAGACTTTAACCCCAACTGGCCACTGCTTTCTAAGATAGTCAAGTGTAGACTTTGCGGCTACAAATTGGAAACTTTCCTGCACCTACTTTGTAGCTGCCCAACGTTGCTCGACTTCCGGCGATCCCTATTAAAGCCATTATTTTTAAGTCACGATATAAGTACATGTAATCGTGCAATGAACTGGATTTTTAGCACTATGGTTCCCCTTTGAGTTGGCAAGGATAGGTAAATTCTTTAAAACTGTGGAGGACCTTCCTAAAATTTCACAACAAAGTACTGAGATGATTGTGAATCAATAACCCACAGTTTCTGCACCACGGGCATAAGGCATTGTAGAACTTGTCCACTCTGTAATTGAGTATTAACATCTGTTAAGCATTTTCTCCATTCTTGCAGTGGATTTTAAAGTATTTTTTATTTCTCAGATAAAAAAATATTTTTAATTGATTTAAGTATAACATATTGCAAGCAGTTAATTTATTTGAATGCCGCTTTTTACCCTGAGTTTTATTTCTTGGGCATAACATGCCAGTTACCTTATAGGGTCTTGCAAGGAACCATTAATCTCTTTTACCTTTTAAATATTATGCTTTTAAAAAAAAAAAATGTCTTGTATTGTCATGGTTTTAAGTAATCTAAACAGTAAACTTTGATTGACTGAGTCCAGGAACAGTGAGCTGAACCCTGGGCTTCTGCGCAAGGAGAAGGAGGCCCAGAGGTAGAACCAGAAGATAGGCTGGTGCAAGGAGCGAGTGAAGACAGCTCCCTGCTGAGTTCCCCCTCCTTGAGACCAGGAGGACAAAGTGGCTGGGGCGCACCACCAGGAGCCAGAAGAGGCCAAAATGGTGCAGATCGGTCCCGTGGGGGCTGAGATGTGCCCCCCAGAAGGTAGGTAACTTTGACCTCTGGCCTGACCGACGACGAAGCGTGTGGGACTCCGCTCCCAGTCTTAAATGGGACCCCGGTGTGGGTCAGGTCCTGGGGATTGCCCCCACAAGAAGCAAAGTGAGGGAGCATGATGTGAAGGGACCCACAAAAGGGTGCCAGGAGCCCACCCTGGCCCCTGGCGAAAATGGAGACAGGGGAGCACCGTCGTGCCCCCATGGGAAGGGTGAGAGGGTCCTGGGACCCCCAAATCCAGGCCCTGCTGAAGTCAGGGAGCGCCGTTACGCCCTCTGCGAAGAAGCTAAGTCAAAAAGTGCTGTCGCGCTCCCCGTGAAACTGGCCAAGCGGGGTGCCAGGAGCCCACCCTGGCGCCCGACGAGAACGGAGGCAGGGGAGCGCTGTTGCTCCCCCCTGGGAAAAGTGGGAGGGGCCCAGGACCCCATCTCCGGGCCCCGAAGTGAAGTAGGAGGACGGGGGAGTGCCGCTGAACTCCCCCACAGCTGCAGGAAGGCAGAGGGGAGAGCTGTTGCACTCCCCCGAGGTCCAGCCAGAACGGTGGGAGTCTTCATGTCTGCCAGCAGGAGCGGGAAGACCAGAAGAGAGGTGCGGGCTCCTGCGGCATCACACGAGGTTGCTGGTCAATCGGGGAGTCGGCGAGGGCAGCTTGGGATGGGCTCCTCGAGCTGCCCTCCAACATACATATGACGCGGGGTGACCGGCTGGGACCGGGCCCCCAAGAAGAGGCAGGAGCAGCCGGGGGTGGGCTCCCCCTGCTGTAATGCACTCACCTGGTGACAAGGGGTCCGGGTGGGACTGGGCCCCCAACGACCTGAAGACAAGGGCCCAGGTGGCACAGGGCTGCCATCACAGGCAGCGCATCTCTACCCGAAGCAGCGGGAGAGCCGCTAATCTAAAATGCAAGCAATGGGGGAAGAGCGCCCCATAATGCTTTGCAGAGCCTAGACAGGCCTGCATTAAAATGCCAGTTTTCCGTGCGTGGTGGCCTCAGGAAGATGGGGTCACCGCCAAAGTTCTGCCAAGGTGCAGGGCGAGCTGCAGGAGCAACGCAATCTCCCCCAGCATAGAGAAAAGAAGGTCCCTTCCTAAGTCTCTGGGAGACTGGAAAGAACTAACCCCTACAGGGCTGAGCCAGCAGTCATCAGCATCCTGGGCCTGGAACTTTTGTTCTACAGCTGGAGGTGCGTTAGGGACTGCGCTAAGGTATGAAGGGCTGAGCTGAGGATATCTGGAGAAGGGCATCCCCTGGAGGTAAAGAGGTGTAATTGCACGAGAGGTGCATTTACCAATGTCATCTCTTTTGAGGGACTGAAAGTCACATGTGCAATGTGAAGTCATAAGCAAAGTGGGGTTATGTTGCTGGACATTCCTGCTAGGGTGTCGGGCTGTATATGCCCATGATTATAATTGTGATTCTCTTCAGGGGCTTTAATTTCAAAGCATTATAACTGTTATCAGCCATGATAAGTACTGTCATTCTAAGTGAAGCCCAAACATGTATTCTTGCTACTATGTTAGGTGAAGAACAACCCAGACTGTTATCCCCTAAGATGTAGAAGTGTATACTGTATGGTCAGTATGAGAGGCTCAATCAGGGTTATGTGTCACCAGGGCAGGTGTGTCCATTTCAAATGCTTGTTGAGATAATGGAGTGGGTCGCCACTGGGATGGTAACAGTTGGCCAGGCCCTTGCTCCAGGTTATGTTCAACCCACTGCATTAGGGGGCAAGATGATGCGCATACATGGGAGTTGTGATACTAGACCCCACCAATGTTATAAAATGTCCCAAAGTGATTCCAACAGCTTATGTATAATTGTAAATTGGTGCATAGTATTGAGTAGTGTGTGTGTTAAGTAAATGTACTATTCCTTTTATAAAGCAAAGTACAGACTGGACAATCAATTATTGAATGTTATTTCTGCGTACTGCTAAATGGCGATAACTAGCCCACACCACCTCCATTGAGTAAGCCTTAGACTGCTCTGCAAAGCAACCTCTGAGAGTCAAGTGCTACAATGGGGTGTTTGGTTACAAGTGAAGGACAAATGTAGTCATGTTATTTGTGCAGGCCTCACAGATACTGCCTCGTTTTCCAACATTATAATCATATTTTTCTGAAACAAAGAATGTTTTGTTCTAGTCAATTCGTGAATGAGAAGAACTTCTGCAAGCTGAATGGGAGCAAATGTAAGGTACTTATATGTGTCACGAGAGCTCTAGAGACCACACACATCTATCCAGCTTCATTGGGCTCAGTGTAAGCTCCTCTGGGGCAAGTTGGAAAATTGGTACCCATCAAGATCCTGTGGCAGATGGGAGCCAATAGCGTGACAGTGCAGCAATCTCTACCGGAGCTGACATGCAGGATGTGCACATACAGAAGTAATCTGACAGTCACTCATCACCTCATTAAGGACAGAGCTGCACTGGCACTCCCTATATGACAGCTCCTGCAAAGCAAAGCACTTTGTAAACCACAGACATATCTTTGATGACTACTTTGCTGTTATCCCTGTAGGGTTTCAATTATACATTCCTCCACACCTGCTATGTTAAACTAATAACAGATTTCTGAAGATTGTCCCATTCTATAAGGCCCACACTGCTAGGTAAGTCTTTGCTGTCTAGTCTTTTCAATCCGGACTGCCTGCCGGGAGAGGGAACATGGCAGCCAGCTTGTTGGCGGGTAGAAAGAGTTTGAGGCAACACAACATTGAAGCAGTGTAAAATAATATCAAATGCGTAAGAGAGGGCCTGAGTAATGTGTTATACGGCGCAAACAAATAAGATGTACTGAAAACGGTATTGCGGAGTGTACGTTTGGACATCACCTACCATTGCTTTCGGCGATTTAACCATTGCCAAAATGGAACCCTGTAGATACTGAGCACTGGTCCTGAGCTGTGGCTGAGCTGTGAAGGAGGAGGGATGCATTAGAGTGTATCCAGTACTGTAGGAGTTCAGATAGAGCTGACACCAGCGCAGGAGGCACCACACACAAGAAGTGTGTAACACATCCAGAAAGCACCACTGGGGAGCACTCAGGTGGATTTGAAATGTGAAATGGATGTGGGGGCACAGAGGAGTGACCCCAGAAGCTGAGGGGCACTGGGTTTGGAGACAACACATAGGAGTCAATGGTGATTATTACACCTGGGGCCTTATTATGTATAGGGCGTACTTTTGCTGTTTGCGTCCTAGTGGACATTAAAACAGGAGCACCGGGTGCAAACAGAGAAAGTGTGCCCCTTTACATAGAACGCTCTGCCCCCAGGGCAGCCACAAACTCCTGCTACCCTGGGGGCAGCGCATTCAAGTGAAATATGGAGTGACTTTGAAGCAGCTGCTCCGTGTTTCACTGTGCAGGCGGCAACCCGTCTGCATTTTTAAAGAGGATTAGAGAACGCCTTGCAGGTGGGTGCAGTCCGTGACTACACCCGCCTGCAAGGGGATGTCTGAGGGTACTATACCCCCTTTACCTCCTCCAGAGGACTGCTATCAGGGGGCCAACTGACAGTTCATCACCTTTTAGATCTGGGCCTAAATCTTTTTTTTGCTCCCCATGCCATTCCAGTCTAAATCAAGACATATGCAAATCAGTCTTGACTCTGTCCCTGGCTTGGCAGTTGGGGGCTGGACTGTTCCCATGAGGCACAGGGTCAAGACTGATTTGCATGTGGCTGGGTCTAAACTGGTGTGACCTGATGAGCATAAGAATGATGGATTAAAATCAGATCTATTGACTGGGGGTGAATGTTTGATTTGCTCTGCATTCCGTCAATCATCTGGTGTGTTTTGATTTTTCCCCACAAGTGCGCTGGTTATTCACAGACATAGGTCCCGGGCACACTGTGTCACTGAATTCAAGCTAGCCTGGCTGAAATGGGGTGATGCCCCAAAACCAGCCCAGGATGCTTGTTTTCGGTCCGGCGAGAACCTGGCTTAGCAGTTTGGGCTAGACTGTTCCCATGAGTCACATGGTCGAGACTGAGTTGCATGTGGCTGGGTCTAAAGTGGGGTGGCATGGTGAGCAAAAGAACAATGGGTTTAACCCAGATCTATTGACTGGGTGTGAATGTCTAATTTTCTCTGCAATCCGCCCATCATCTGCTTGTCATTTGCATAGGACACGCCCCCATGCAAATGAGGGAATGCCCTCTTCAGAAAGTGCTGCTGCTGTATGTGCGCCAGTGCTTTCAGTATTACAGAAGGGGCTGCACAATCGCCTTCTGTAATACCAAAGTGCCCCGGGGCACGCAAAGTGGGCACAAAGGCGAATTGCGTCCCCAGGGCACTAAGCGTAATATGGCCACTGAAGTAAGTTTAGGAGCTGGTTGAGAGACAAGTAGAGTAAACCCTTTGTGGTGCTCATAGCACAAACTTTCCCGGTAAGATGATATACATTCAGGTCGACAGGGTGAGCAAAAGATTGAGTACAGAGGGCAGAGGGGGCAATTACAATGAAGAAGTCTGAGTGTAAGTAAATGAAGATAGCGCCCTCCCTTAGATTGTTTTTAAAGGTTCAACCTCAGAAGTTAGGCCAGGAAGTAGAATGGCTGAAACTAGCAGGGTTTTAAGTCAATCCTGCTTCCTCTCAGCCCCCCCTTGGGCGAGTAGGCAAGGCACAATCAATACTGCAGGAGCCGGCTAAAGAAGAGATATAAATAGTGGGCCAGCTGATGATGGCTGAGGTTTATTGGAAAGCTTGTTCCAAGAGATAAAAATGAGGCTTGTTACCACTGAGCAAAATCAGAAAACCATACAAGAGGCTTGTGCACCTCTAGGAAACAAAATTACAGCTTTGAAATACAAACCCGGGTATCTAGAGGACACAATGCGAGAGTTAAGTTCCACGTTAGAGACCTATATAAGAAATATGAGAAATTATGGAAGTATAGGAGAAGAACACTGAGCATAGTAATATAAGTATTTTAGAAGTTCTGGTAGTGTTGGAGGGAAATTACCTAAAATTCTTTTTAGTAAATCTTCTCAAGAAATAATTCCCCTTAGATGCATTGGAACAAAAACTCATACGAACTATCCACTGAATATATTGAGATTCTTTCAGACTAAACACAAACAGGAGTAAAATGCGGAAAATGTTAGAACATTTCAAGACATTTTCCTTAAAAGAGCAGATACTAACCTTAGGCCTCAAAACAAAAAAGCTGAAGGTGGAGGCGCACACATTTAAAGTTCGTTCAGACATTGCATGGGTGACTCTAGATAGACAATGGGAGTTGGGAATGCACAAGGATGAGCTTAGAAAACTGGTGGCAAAACTGCAGCTGAAGTTCCCAGCCACATTGAGAATGATGTGGGATAATTCAATGCTTATTCTGAATGAACCAAGTGAGGTAGTGACCCTCATCACCCAGAGGTAGATGAAATCAACATGAGAATGGCAAATTGGAACTTGCTAGACCGTAACAGTGTGACTTTTCTTCTTCTCTTTGTTTTTTTTTTTGCTACTTTCTTTTCTAGTGGTGGTGGGATTTTAGTAGTGAAAGAATGAGGGCACATAGTATTGTGACTATGATTTAAAGTTGCTTCAGAGCTTAAAAAAAGGCTAGAATCTAAGACTTGATGAGGGTTTCCATGAGTGTGGAGAGGGGTGTAGGAGACGCAAAATCAAGGAGTGAATAGGGGGGGACAAGATGAAGCATATAAAAAAAAAAGTTCTAAGTCCGTTTTTGAAGCAGATATTAAGGGCAGGAAATTATACATATATTTACCCTCCAGCAAATTGCCAATAATTTAGAGGGGAAGAATTATTGATGGATAGAGTGAAACTGTGATTTCTAATGTAGAATGTAAATGGGATGAGGGTGAAAAGAAAAATGAGATTAATAATGGAATATATAAAGGACAGTGGGTGCAGGTAATAATATTACAATAAATTAACCTATTTGGAGGTGAGATTAGGGACCTATGTAAGAAGTTCAGCAAGTTATGGAAACAGATCAAGCATGTTGTAGAAAGGGTGTGGCAAACATAGTAGGAGCAATCAAGGCTAGAAATATTGAAACATGAAGTAGATGTGAAGTAAAGAAAGTGAAGTAATAGTCTAGTTGAGATAACATCAAAATATGTTTACCTGAGCTGGATACTATGGTCCTAATTCAGATGATCTAGAACTGCTCAAGCAGTTAGGCTTGGCTTTAGTTGGATATAACTCTCCAACCATTAAAGGAGGAGACTTTAATGGAGTGTTAGATCTCAAGATTGATAGATTGCCAGACAGGTCTATGGTGATTCTAAATAAAACCTTCACCTACCTTAGATTTGTGATGGGAGAGATGAGCCTATGTGGCATATTGTGTAAGAGAACAGGCCCTGTCCAAGACTACACAAGTTTAGTCTGCAATTCACTCACTCAACAAACCCTACCCAGATATATAACCGACTGTTACATACCTCTGCACCCCTACATCCACTAACTCCTACAGAAATAACAACTCTACTACAACATAAGCAAATACACATTTGGCTTATATACCAATACAACAAAACACTCACTCAGTTAATCTCAACAAATCCCGCTTTTTTAAAAACAAAACACTTTCCATACTCTCTGCCTTCTCCTAGTATTCCCCTTGTAACACCTCTAAACCCTTTCTCCAACCATACATCATACCAAATTAACACACAGCCATCGTCTTCTTTTCAAACACAACCAATGATAATACTCCTTCAATGCTCTCCTCTACCAATAAGGCAAATTCATCCCTGTACCCAGAATACAAATATCTCTCAAAACAAATTTTCCCACCTTCACACTACATGGGACAGTTGACAATCAAACACAATCCTGCCTCCTCTTCTTCTTCAACATACTTAAATCACCAATCCATTACACTCAAATACTACACCACACGCCACTTCCAACACACCAGATAATGCTACTCCACTAAATCAAAACCACACAAATGTCCAAAGTGTACCTAAAAAAACTACCAAATTAAAAAACAAAACAACCATCCAAACATACCTACACAAATCCACTTTACTTGGAATATCAGGGAAAATAACACACCTTTAAAGCCACCTCTACCTCACACTGCCCATTCTACAAATGCTCCAATCACTCAACTCACAAACAATTATCAAGCCTCATAGCAGGCATAAGGGTGACGCAGTGCTATAATCATAGCCCTTCCCACTGCATTGCTGAAGTTGCGTCACTATTCCGACACAACTCCAGCAATGCGTCAGTTTTGCACCATGGGACACGTCAGTAATACTGACATATCTGTCATTCCTTGCAAAATGATGTGTCATACAGTAAATATGACACATCCAATATGTCGCAAGGAGGGCGCACTGAGAAGTGCTGCATCGCTGCTTTGTCACAGCGTTGCAACACTTCTCATAAATGAGGCCCTCGTGGTGGGCAGTAAACACCGCTCGGAGTTCGCGAAGTTTTGCATCTCCAGCGCTACAAGCGGAGCCCTGAGTTCAGCAAAGAGCCCTAGTCTTACTGGTGCCCAACACTACCTGACAAACTAAGCACTGGCAAATATGGACTGTCAATAGGCATGGTCTCGGTTGAGGTTTAACTAAGGGCCTCCTGATGCAGTACGTATCACTGTCTCGAGAGCAGTGCTGTAGCTCATTTGTTTTCACTTTCCCAACTAGAACCAAATGCATCTGCTGATTGCATTATGGAGGCGGAGCCATAGTTTTCTCAGACACTTGAACTCTTGTGGGCAGGGACGGGCATGCGCAAGCCAATGCTTTGCACGCTTGGTCCTATGTCACTGAAAAGCCATTTCCTGTAACAGAAGCTAGCCACTGTCCATGGAGAGAGTTGCTCTGTGTACATGTAAACTCCACTTACAGCCACTCAGAGCGTTCGCAGGAAATGCTCATTTGTGTCTTTTCAGTGTGCACTCATGATACTGCCAGTGCCACACAGGGATCCCATCATTGTCAGGGGTCACTTACTCTGCTCAGCTTCCACTTGAGAGCTATGCATCAACCTAAAGGCGTTGCCCTTGAAAAGATTTTATTACGCCTGCTCTGGTGTCATGTTCCCTCTTTTATGTTAATGATCACTAAATCGTGCAAACTGTTTAGAAATGCGTGCCATGTCACTTTCGCAAAGTGAAAACATGTAATGCTTCAGTGTCAGAATAGAAGGGGGTGAGTGTTGCAGATGAGGAATTAGGTTAGGCGTGAGGAGCTGACAAGATATGTAACACTGCCAATTACACACACAGGCACCTTTAGGCATCAGAATGACTTCCTAATGCAGCCAGGTGAGCCTCTGTTAAGCTTGTCAAGGCAATAGGAGAGTGTAAAGTGTGCGTGCCATATCATCGCGCATTATACGCTTCCAACTCACAGAGCCACGGTATGTCAGAGCGACCTTCTTTGAGTGGGAATGAGAGCATCGTGTTTCACCTGTATTCAGGAGATGAATCTACAGTACTCCCAAGTGCAGGGAGCTTGAGTGACTAATCCTTTATAGCTCAATTTGAAAGTTGAATGGTGCTAGATAGAGAGCTTCGAAACGAGCATCTTTATTGCCTACCAAAGTGAATCAGGCTGCTCCAGTCATTGGGGAGGATTCTTAAGAGCAAGCTGCTCGGAGGGCATTCGGAGCCCTGGAAGGCTTCTGTGTAATGTGCACGTATCATGCATGTGACTGGAATTCCTGGATCAGGTAGGAGACCTTGCTGGTATTTGCCCCTCACAGACATACAGGGAGGGCTTGTTACGGTGGCAGGAGCACGCCTTCAGTCAAATGCAAATCACAGAATTCTGTCAAAACGACAGGGTAGGGAGGGCAAAAAGGAATTTTCTAAATGCTCCACCTGCTGTAATTGATAGTCTCACCTTGGCTACCAGTTCAAAGCTTGGTGGGTGCCTTGAAGTGCGAGTTACCCTGCTCACCTTGTAACCAACCCTTTTTTTTATTTTTAAAGAGTTTTATATATCGCAAACTAGACCCGAGACATCGGGTATAAGAGCGCTTTACATGAGAACCAGTTTCATTACAAAGGGCTCATTCATTTTTGTTAGGCATGGAGAGAGTGAGTGATTTGCCCAGGATCACAGGATGATGAGTGTCGTTGCCGAGACTTGAACCTGGATTCCCCAGCTCTGAAGTCAACTGCTCTAGCCCTAAGGCTACATCCTCTCACCACTTGCATGCCCTACGAGCATGCTGTGACTTATTAGGCACATCACTTTTTTCTGCACATTCATCCTCACTTCAGGGGCAATTAGTTGTCATCGCAGGGCAACGTCGCTAAGCATGCAACAAGAGAGCTGGAGCAGAAAGGGAAATTTAGGGAAATCCTCAGAACCTGGAGACGTAAGGTTTGCGCAGGCTGCTGCAGCACAGGCTGGTGATGGACAGAACTCGGCGGAACCTTGTGGTGTTTTTATGTTATTCCACAGAATTTCGCTGAGTAAAACCCAATGAGTTCCTAACACCCATAATCAAGACCCCGATAACTACAGACTCATAGCAAATGAACCATTCCCAGGCAATCTTATAGAAAGAGCACCTTTCGCCCAGATATCACAGTTTCTTGAAGAGAATTCCAAACTTTTATGATTTCCAAAGTGGATTCAGTCCAGGAAGAGGAACTAACTCCGCCCTTATCTTTGTCTGGGGTGACCCTGAAAACAAGGTACACCAGAACAGGGTTGCTGCCCTTCTTCCCTATGGCCGTTCAGCAGCTTTAGACATATGGATCATTGCATTCTAATCCAAAGACGTGTGGAAGCCGGAATGGAGAGTACAACTCACATTGTTCCTACACAATAGAACAAATATTTGACATGCTCTTCCTTTCTCCTCTAAACCATACCGCATTAAAGCAGAAGTCTCAAAAGGTTAATTCATCTGGACCATGCTTTTCAACATTTATATGAAATCATTACCAGATCGGATCAATGGTTTTGACTTCATCTGGTATAACTAATCAGATGACATGCAAATACATCTGAAATTGGAAAACACAAAGGACATTGGAATATCAAAAATCTTTAATTGCCTCCATGCTGTTGCCCCATAAATGACAGTGAGCCACCTCGAATTGAATGGCTTCAGAAAAGTAATATTCTCTGTGGTGACTGGAAAACACATGTCCCTCGACACACCGTCTGATGATCCTACACACCGTCTGATGATCTAGAACCACCATCAAAAATATCGAATGAGGTAAGAAACTTCAGCATTACCATGGATGTCAAGCTGTCAATGAATGCAAAATTGGACAAAGTAGCCACATCAAGCCTTTTTACAAAGTAACTCTGTGACACATCTTTCCACACCTAAGATTCCCTCCCAAGGTTCAAGCTACAATCTCGCTTGTTCTATCTAAACAAGATAATGTTAATGGTATGTATCACGGCACCTCTCTGTCAAATATCAGAAAATTACAGAGATTTCAGAATGCTGCTGATAGTGTTCTCCTGCATGTAAAGCCACAATCACACATTTCTCCTGCCTTGAATGACCTTCACATCTTCCAGTTGTCACAAGATTCACATTCAAGCTGCTTTATATCACACACAAAACAATACATAGCAAAGGACCATTCTTAATCGTGAAGAAAATAAACAAATATGTACAACAAAGGAACCTACGCTGAAGATTGGCTCCCCTCCTCAACGTTCCTACATACAAGAATAAATACACAGGTGGGGCATCTTTCTATGTTCAAGCAGCCAAATTATGAAATTCACTACACACACACATAAGATCAACGGGCAACTATCTTAGCTCCAGATGATTACTGAAGAGCTGGCTCAACCACACATGACAACTAAACTCATAACACAACAGTGCACCACTACAGTATACTGTGACATGGCCAACTATGTTTCAAACAGTATAGGGATGAAGTTGTTGGTATAGATGTGTCATTGTACATTGAACTATGCTTCCTGTTATAAGGTTATATATTCATATAAGGAGAAAAATGTATATTATATCACAAGAGACATGCGCATATCAATGTCCTAATTGATGCTTCTATGTACACACAGGTGCATAGATAAAAGGGTTTATGCCTGTTACTAACACCAAGAAATATCACGAAAAAATGTGCGTACTTCACCACAGGATAACTATGCACATCAGACCATGTTAAATATTACTGTATCTGTGTACATATGGATATTTCTATAGAGGGGTTTCTCCATCCAATACAACCTGACCAAATGTGCATATGAGTATGTATAAGTTAATTTCAAGTTTTTTTATATTTAAAAAAATCCTTTCAACCTTTTCCCCATATGTCCTTTCTCAGACTTATCTCAATCCTTTCTGACTACTATGAACCCCCAAACATCCTTCTCAAACTTTCCCCTTCTTTTTTACCATATCACCTAGATAAAAGTCACACACGCCCACTACTTAGAAAAAACAGCTAAGTACTTATCCTTTCAAATCCATTCCCATCAGTCTACCCCTACTCTAAACTCCAGTAAATGCATGAGAAATCAAGAGCACAAACCTAAAACAACTAATGCACAAATGAAAGAAAGGAAAGGACTAACTGTTGGACCCGGCCTCATAACCTGGCTCTACTGGTCCCCACACCACCTAACCTGGTGCCGGCAGCCCCAATCCCCCGGCCTCACCAAGCCTTTCCACCCGAACACACGCACTCGACCCGGACATCCTCGACCATGGCCTCTCTCCTTTCGGCCACCCCGGGCCCGCGTGCCCACTTCATGCACCAAGATGGCCGCCCGGCCCCAGCGCGACCCGGGCCTAGAGGCGCCACTCCGGCTGGAGGACATCACGCTTCCATGGGTTGAGAGAGGGAGGAGCAGTTTCTATCGCACCTCTGAACTCCCCTGGGACGATGGGTTTCGATCGGCCCTCCGGCCTCCCTGAAGGCTGGCTCCACGCCTGCTGGGTGTCTGGGACTCCTCCCGACCCGGCCCTGAAAGGATCAAAAGACAATGGCGGGAAAACCCGACAAGCGACCCCCAGGTGACAAGACCCCCGCCTGCACAGACTCCGGACATCAAAGAGGGGTCGACCTATAACAAGGGGTGCTCTGGGACTGTCCGGCAGATTCGACGCTGGAACAACGAGAGCCTGCTGACGCGGTCGCGGCTCCTGGAACGTAGAACCACCTGAGCCCTGCTGAGTGACTCGCGGCTCCCTGAAGATCGTAAGACCTCCGAACTGTACCTGAGCCCTGCTGAGTGACTCGCGGCTCCCTGAAGATCGTAAAACCTCCGAACTGTACCTGAGCCCTGCTGAGTGACTCGCGGCTCCCTGAAGATCGTAAGACCTCCGAACTGTACCTGAGCCCTGCTGAGTGACTCGCGGCTCCCTGAAGATCGTAAGACCTCCGAACTGTACCTGAGCCCTGCTGAGTGACTCGCGGCTCCCTGAAGATCGTAAGACCTCCGAACTGTACTCGAGCCTGCTGAGTGACTCGCGGTTCCCCGAAGATCGTAAGACCTCCGAACTTGTACCTGAGCCCGCTGAGTGACTCGCGGCTTCCACGGACTCCACTGGTCCCGCCGGACCCCACGACAACCAGCCTACCCCCCAGCTCGAGGATTGTGAGCTGTGCGCCGGGTACATCCTTACCTTGAACCTTTGTGCCAAAGACTGTCCCGCTACCCCCTATCCCTTCCAAGACTCATTGAGCTCGCGCTCTCCTTGTACATATTTGCAGTGCTAACCTGTTTGATAAAGATTGGTTCCTGAGAACGCACGGTGTGGTGTTTCTGTGTCGTGTGGTGCCCGAAGTACAATCCTCGATCCGAGACTTCTCCTCCTGAGGAGTCTCCCGCCAGTGCCCGGCTACGATACTTGAGGGTGGGTCTCAGGGTAGTCAGGACCCCCTTTCCGGGCTCCTCTGAGGTCGCCGTCTAACATTGGTGGCAAGCGACGGGATTCGGGCCCATCACCGAGAGATCGTACTGTGAACGACGGACGCACTACCAACAGAGATGGCAGAAGGAAACACCATGATCCCCGCAGAAATCAACGCCAACAGGGTGTTCCAGGTGGAACAACTAGAAGAATACACACACAAAGAACTGAAGCAATTCTGCAAAGAACTTAGAATCGCTACCACCGGTCTCAACACCAAGGAAGATTTGCAGAAAGCACTGAAAGCCTGGGTGGATACCGGGGCCTCCCGCCCAGAAGACACGGGGGAGCGCCCCGACGAGGCCGAACCCCCCCAAGGCGAAAGCAGCAGCAATCAGGTGCGAAGCATCGTACCAGACGGGGGCCTATCCCCGGAGGAACTCGCGGACAGAGAGAGAAGCCGCAATCACGAACTCGAGTTAGCTAAACTCAAAATCGAAGGCGAATTAAAGTTAGCAGAGAAAAAGCTAGCAGTAGAGCAAATGCGCGTGCAAGGCGAGCTAGAAGAGAAGAAGCTCCAACGGGAACACGAAGGAAGGAAGCTCCAACTGGAGCACGAACGCAGCTTGAAGGAAATCGAACTCAAGGCCAGAAGTGAGGAAGGGAGGCCCCCGGGAAACCGAGAGGCGACCTCCCCAGCGGAACAGAAGGTCCACATCCCCAAGGATGTGGTCAAGGAATATTATAAAAACGATGACATTCAGCAATGGTTCAGGGCCTACGAGGTCGCCATGACCTCCCATCGGGTCCCGCAGAAGGACTGGGGGGCAGGGTTGTGGGGACGGTTTCTGAGCGAAGGAAGAGACACCCTGCTCGACCTACCCCTCTCTCTGCAGACCTCCTACAGCCACATGAAAGAGGCTCTACTCACAAGGTACGGTCTCACCCCCGAGATGTACCGTCAGCGATTCCGGGACTGCAGGAAAATCCCGGGCACCACCTGGGTGGAATATGTAAACTTTTTTAGTCGGGCCTTCGATGGGTGGGTCAAGGGCAGCAAAGTCACCACCCTTGAGGAACTCACCGACCTCCTATTGTGGGAGCACCTGGCTGCGAACTGCTTTGTGGAACTACGCCAGCATCTGCTTGACAGCAAACTCACCGATCCCAGGAAGCTGGCGGTGGAAGCAGACCGCTGGACCAACACCCGGGTCACCCGGGGCATGGTAGGAGAATACCCCCGAGCCAGTCAGGGACCACCCCGCCAGAGAGGAGGGGGGAACCAGGGAGGCCAGAGAGAGTCCCAGCCTAGTCCCCCGAAGACCCAATCTCCACCTTTCCCAGCGCCCCCCCCGCCAGTAACCGGACCCCCCGGGAGACGGGGACACAAGGTAACCGTCACTTGTTTCCGTTGCCAGAAGCCCGGGCACTACGCCAATGACCCAGAGTGCCCCATGGCCACCCAAAACACCCCTGCAAGACAGATAGCCAACGTAGCTCTGGGGGAGGAGGTTGAGGAAACCGGGGAGTGGGAACCCGCAGCCATGGCCCTAGTATCCCTGGGAGATAGGGAGATGGTCCCTGGTAGCCTCCTGCCCTCCAACACGAAGAAATACGGGCAGCTCGTTAAGATCAATGGCCACCAAATAGAGGCCCTGCGGGACACCGGGGCCAGCATCACCGGTGTCCTCAGGCACTTAGTCCCCGAGGAGCAGATCCTCCCCAACGTCTTTTGCCCAGTCATTTCCGCCGATAATAGAGAGAGTATGTGTCAGGTAGCTCTGGTGCCGTTTGAGTGGGGTGGAGTGATAGGTAAACTGAGGGTTGCCGTAAGAACCTCCCAGCCGGTCGACTGCCTCCTAGGGAACGACCTGGAGAGTTCTCCCTGGAAGCACGTCGAACGCAAGGCCCACCTAGAGATGATGGGGCTCCCCGAGTGGGTGTGCGCCACCACCCGATCTATGTCAGCCCGACTCACCCCCCTGGGAGAAGTCGAAGACGCCCCGACCGAAGAAGTCAGAGCAGTAACCCCCGAGGGTCCTCCCGTCCCCCCATCGGAGGGGCCCGTCGCCAGCGACGAGCCCTCCCTGTCCGACACCGCCCCGGTCCCTGAGTTAGGTGATCTACCCGAGTTAGCCCAATGGCGCCACGAGGGTGGGCCCACCCGGGAGGAGTTTTGCCGGGAGCAAGCCACCTGTCCTTCCCTGGTCGGACTGCGGCGCCAGGCCGAGGGCCAAGCCGCAGGCTACCAAACTGGCACGCACCGAATTTATTGGGAGAATAGCATTTTGTATAGTGAGCAGAAGTCGGTGGAGCTGGGATCCGGACGGGTGCTGGTGGTACCCCTCCGCTTCCGAGACTTCCTCCTGGGCTTAGCCCACGACGTCCCCCTTGCCGGCCACCTGGGTCAAGACAAGACCTACAGCCGTCTCCTGACCCATTTTTACTGGCCTAAGATGAGAGCAGCCGTAGAAGCCCACTGCAAGTCCTGTCCCACGTGCCAAGCTAGCGGGAAGAGTGGGGGGAAGCGCAAGGCTCCCCTCCAACCCTTCCCCATCGTCAGTACCCCCTTTGAACGAGTCGGGATCGACATCGTGGGGCCCCTGGATCCCCCCACCTCCTAAGGTCACCGTTTTATCCTGGTCCTGGTGGATCACGCCACCCGATACCCTGAGGCGATCCCCCTACGCACCGTCACGGCCCCCGTAGTGGGCCGGGCTCTGATGGGGATCTTTTCCCGGGTAGGGTTCCCCCGCGAGGTCGTGAGCGATCGCGGCACTAATTTTATCTCGAGGTACATGACGTCCCTGTGGCAACAATGTGGAGTGTCCTACAAATTCACTACCCGTACCATCCCCAAGGGAACGGCCTAGTAGAGAGGTTTAACCGGACTCTTAAAGGGATGATCACCGGCCTAGAAGAGCCCCTCCGGCGTAAGTGGGACGTCCTGCTCCCCTGCCTCTTGTTCGCTTACCGAGAGGTCCCCCAGAAGTCCCTAGGGTTCAGCCCGTTTGAGTTGCTCTATGGACACCCCGTCCGAGGTCCCCTCAGCTTGGTTAAGGAAGGGTGGGAGGCGGCACCCCAGACCACCCCACGGGATGTGTTCCACTATGTTCTGACCCTCCGGAACCAGACCAGGAAGTTCTGAGCACTGGCCGAGGCCAACCTAAAGACAAGCCAAGAAGAGATGAAGCGCTGGTACGACCAGAATGCCACTCTGGTCGAGTTCCAGCCGGGCCAACAAGTATGGGTCATGGCTCCCGTGAAGCCAGGCGCCCTCCAGGACAGGTGGACCGGGCCCTACAAAGTGATTGAGCGGAAGAGTCCAGTCACATACTTGGTGGACGTCCAGTCGCCTCGGGATCCCCTCCGGGTCCTTCACGTGAACCGCCTCAAGCCTCACTTCGTGCGGACAGAACTAAGCCTCCTGCTGGCCACCGATGACGGGGCCGAAGATGAGTCCGATCCCCTCCCGGACCTCCTGGGTGTCAAGGAGCAGGATGGCTCCGTGGAGGGAGTGAATCTCTCCCCAGCTCTCACTGCCCAGCAACAAGAGGACTGCCGCCAGCTACTAGGACAATTTGCCGACCTCTTCTCCCTGATCCCCCGAGTCACCGACTGGTGTGTCCATGACGTGGACACCGGGGACAGCCCGCCGGTGAGACACCGAGCCTATCGGGTCCCCGACCGGGTCCGGTCCTGCATTCAAGCTGAAGTCTCAAAGATGTTGACCATGGGAGTGATCGAGCCATCTGACAGTCCCTGGGCCAGCCCCGTGGTCCTGGTCCCGAAGGCAGCGGCCCCCGGTGTCGCCCCCGAGCTCCGGTTCTGTGTGGACTACCGGGGGCTCAATGACGTCACCCGAGCCGATGCCCACCCCATTCCACGAGCCGACGAGCTCATTGACCGACTCGGGGCAGCCCGGTTCCTCAGCACCTTCGACCTCACCTGCGGATACTGGCAGATTGCGCTCACCGAGGGGGCCAAGGAGTGGTCTGCCTTCTCCACCCCAGATGGGCATTACCGCTTCCGCGTAATGCCCTTCGGAATGAAAAATGCCCCGGCCACCTTCCAGGGACTGGTGAATAGAGTCCTGGCCGGGCTAGAACAGTTCAGTGCGGCCTACCTGGACGACATCGCCGTTTTCAGTTCCGGATTAAGTGAGCACCTCCAGCACCTCCGGAGGGTGCTAACCGCCCTGCGCCAGGCAGGCCTGACAGTAAAAGCCAGCAAGTGCCAAATTGGGCAAGGATCAGTAGTCTACCTGGGGCACCAGGTCGGGAGTGGCCAGGTCGCCCCCCTACAACCAAAGATCGACGCCATCGTGGCCTGGGAACCCCCCACCACCCAAACGGAGGTCCGAGCCTTTCTGGGCCTCACTGGCTACTACCGCAGATTCATCAAGGGGTATGGCAGCCTTGTCGGCCCCCTCACAGAACTCACATCCAAAAAACAGCCAAAAAGGGTTCAGTGGACAACCGCCTGCTAGGAGGCGTTCGATGCCCTAAAGAAGGCCATGTGCACGGCCCCCGTCCTCCAGGCTCCCGACTACTCCAAGGAGTTTGTAGTCCAGACCGATGCCTCCGAGCATGGCATTGGGGCCGTCCTGTCCCAGATGAATGACCAAGGCCTGGACCAGCCCGTCACCTTCCTCAGTCGGCGGCTGTTGCCCAGAGAACAGCGATGGAGTACCATTGAGCGCGAAGCCTTTGCCGTGGTCTGGGCACTCAAGAAACTACGCCCTTACCTGTTCGGCACACACTTCAAAGTCCAAACCGATCATCGGCCCTTGCTATGGCTCATGCAGATGCGGGGAGAAAACCCCAAGCTACTGCGGTGGTCAATCTCCCTTCAGGGGATGGATTTCACCGTGGAACACCGCCCTGGGACGGACCACGCCAACGCCGATGGCCTCTCCCGGTTCTTCCGCCTCAGCGAAGAGAACCCCCCAAGATGATGGGCAGTTCTCTCCGGCTTTCAGCTGGGGGGGACGCGTGTTGGACCCGGCCTCATAACCTGGCTCTACTGGTCCCCACACCACCTAACCTGGTGCCGGCAGCCCCAATCCCCCAGCCTCACCAAGCCTTTCCACCCAAACACACGCACTCGACCCGGACATCCTCGACCATGGCCTCTCTCCTTTCGGCCACCCCGGGCCCGCGTGCCCACTTCATGCACCAAGATGGCCGCCCGGCCCCAGCGCGACCCGGGCCTAGAGGCGCCACTCCGGCTGGAGGACATCACGCTTCCAGGGGTTGAGAGAGGGAGGAGCAGTTTCTATCGCACCTCTGAACTCCCCTGGGACGATGGGTTTCGATCGGCCCTCCGGCCTCCCTGAAGGCTGGCTCCACGCCTGCTGGGTGTCTGGGACTCCTCCCGACCCGGCCCTGAAAGGATCAAAAGACAATGGCGGGAAAACCCGACAAGCGACCCCCAGGTGACAAGACCCCCGCCTGCACAGACTCCGGACATCAAAGAGGGGTCGACCTATAACAAGGGGTGCTCTGGGACTGTCCGGCAGATTCGACGCTAGAACAACAAGAGCCTGCTGACGCGGTCGCGGCTCCTGGAACGTAGAACCACCTGAGCCCTGCTGAGTGACTCGCGGCTCCCTGAAGATCGTAAGACCTCCGAACTGTACCTGAGCCCTGCTGAGTGACTCGCGGCTCCCTGAAGATCGTAAAACCTCCGAACTGTACCTGAGCCCTGCTGAGTGACTCGCGGCTCCCTGAAGATCGTAAGACCTCCGAACTGTACCTGAGCCCTGCTGAGTGACTCGCGGCTCCCTGAAGATCGTAAGACCTCCGAACTGTACCTGAGCCCTGCTGAGTGACTCGCGGCTCCCTGAAGATCGTAAGACCTCCGAACTGTACTCGAGCCTGCTGAGTGACTCGCGGTTCCCCGAAGATCGTAAGACCTCCGAACTTGTACCTGAGCCCGCTGAGTGACTCGCGGCTTCCACGGACTCCACTGGTCCCGCCGGACCCCACGACAACCAGCCTACCCCCCAGCTCGAGGATTGTGAGCTGTGCGCCGGGTACATCCTTACCTTGAACCTTTGTGCCAAAGACTGTCCCGCTACCCCCTATCCCTTCCAAGACTCATTGAGCTCGCGCTCTCCTTGTACATATTTGCAGTGCTAACCTGTTTGATAAAGATTGGTTCCTGAGAACGCACGGTGTGGTGTTTCTGTGTCGTGTTGTGGCCGAAGTACAATCCACGATCCGAGACTTCTCCTCCTGAGGAGTCTCCCGCCAGTGCCCGGCTACGATACTTGAGGGTGGGTCTCAGGGTAGTCAGGACCCCCTTTCCGGGCTCCTCTGAGGTCGCCGTCTAACACTAACCAACTAACTATTGAGCTCTATTCTCTAGCTCCAGAGTAGCATGCCACTGGCCGCAAAGCGCTTCAAAGCCTTGTCAGGGGCAGTGCTATACAAATACATTTACAATTGCAATTATAAATTCAACATGGTGTTTTTAAACACACACTTAGACGATATTCAAGCGTAATAACTTTAAACAAGGGTTAATGTTTAGTGATATAAAATTACAAAGTGCGGATGTTTGAGGGATAAACATGGGCTCAATTAATGAATGGTCTTTTTCGTACCAGTCATTCCAAACCTTTGCTTTGCTGTTCAATAAGTAGAGGCTGAAGGGAAAGGCAACAACTCGTGTGTTACCCATCATCGCGGGGAAATTTTCGTCCTTCCGGTGAAGTGTTTTGACGTCATTTCACCGCAGGCAAAGAAACAGCTAAGTAAAACTTGTTGAGAAGAAATCCATGAGCTGCCGTCTGGGGAGGCGTCACCTAATCTGGTGGACGTCCAAAGCGAGGATTTGAGGTCTCTGGCCTGGCTGAATACTGCTGAAGAAATCCGCAGAAGCGCTCGCTTTCTCAGTAATTTATGCAGAAGCAGATTAACCCCGGTTTTAGCAGGCCAAAAAGATTCGGCAAAGTAGATGTTGTAAGTGGAGGGGCGTATCTATCGACAGTGCAACAAGTGCAGCATACCGGGGCGGAGCGGCATCTTTCTTGCTTGCATGAGTGACCAGGGCACCATTGCTTCTCTACGGATTGAGGGAAACACTAGATTCTTTTTTATTTTTTCATGTGTTAGGGGTATTTTCTCAGGAATACTATAAACAATACGTGCAACACCGAGATCACACCCCTTTCCTGCCACTCAATATTGCATCAATTATTGTCTTAACCAAGAAATAAAGAGTGTTATTATTCACGGGATTATTCAACTTCATAGGAAACATTACACTATGTAAAGTGCCTAGATACTAGAAATTAAATTATTGATATGACAAAGGAATGTAAAGACAGGTATGAAGAGGGCAATGAATGTATCATATACCTCTCTACAGTTTCTAAGGGTCTATCTATCTGTCTATCTGTCTATCTATCTGTCTATCTATCTATCTATCTATCTATCTATCTATCTATCTATCTATCTATCTATCTATCTATCTATCTATCTATCTATCTATCTATCTATCTATCTATCTATCTATCTATCTATCTATCTATCTATCTATCTATCTATCTATCTATCTATCTATCTATCTATCTATCTATCTATCTATCTATCTATCTATCTGTCTATCTGTCTATCTGTCTGTCTGTCTGTCTGTCTGTCTGTCTGTCTGTCTGTCTGTCTGTCTGTCTGTCTGTCTGTCTCCCTGCCTGTCTGTCTGTCTAGCTGTCTGTCTGTCTGTCTGTCTGTCTGTCTGTCTGTCTGTCTGTCTGTCTGTCTGTCTGTCTGTCTGTCTGTCTGTCTGTCTGTCTGTCTGTCCGTCCGTCCGTCCTTCCGTCCGTGGCTACTAGTTATTGGATACAAGCCAAGAGTCTGAAATAACCTTCAAGCTTGTTTAGATAATAGGAGGAGCTGTTGGGGTAATTGGGCGAAAGGAGCCTTCTAAGGTGTTCAGATATAGGGGCAGATTTACAAGCCCCTTATGCCACCGGTGAGTCACTTTTTGTGACACACTGGTGGCGCATTTAGTGCCCCATATTTACAAGGACAGGAAAAGCCACCCTGCTTCACTTTTCGTGTTCTTGTAAATACAGCCCCTTTGAACGCAGCACTTTGCGTGAAAGGGGCGTTCCATGGGTTCCCACGCAACACCCATGGAACCAGACATATTTCCAGATTTACGAGAAATCATAAATCTGGAAATGGGTCTGGATGCTGAGCCTCACCAGGGGAGGCATAGGAAGGCGCAATGAGTAGAAATGTATTAATTTCTCCTCATTTTTTTCCCCTCTTTCTATGAGTGCTGCATTCTGCAGCACACATAGAGAGAGGAAATCACCTCTGGTGATTGTTTATGCACAGGAAGGTGGCCCTTCCTGCACGTAAACAATCAGTACAACAATGACGTTTTGCAAGTTCTATGTGTGCTAATGCATCACACACGTTGAAAAAACGCCATTTCTGATTGTTTATGTGCAGGAAGGGAACCCTTCCTGCACATAAGATAATCTCCCCACTACGCATGCATCCTTGCACCATGGTGCAAGGGTGCCTGTGTCCGCGCATGTCAGCAGTTTGTACGCCAGCGCAGGGTAAAGCACAGAGATGCAACATATTGTTGTAAATATGCCACATCCCTGTACTTTGAAAGTGACTCAGTGCGGCACAGCCAATTGGTTTGCAGTGCAGCGCTGAGTCAATTTTATTGTAAACCTGGCCATCGTGTTTTTTGAAGACTCGGGTCTTTACTCTTTGACTGAACAAAAAGAGGGTTGTGGCAGTTCTGATGGACACGGATGTTGTTCCAGATCATAGGTGCTTAGTTGAAGAAGGCATGTCTCCTGGTTTGTAAATTTTTGCACTTGTTAATCGCGTGTCTGGTGATGCCCTAGTTGTTAATGTGTTGAACCCTGCTGAACGTTAATTAGTTCTCCAGCCAGACAGGCAGGAATGCCATTCATGGTAGCCTTGTAAGTGTTTCAGCCGATCTTGACGACAACGCAGCCATGAAGAGGTGTGCCGTGAAATACCATCAGGGTAGAGATTGGTGGATGGATTAATTTCGCCATTTATAATTCAAGCTTTGAAATTCACTATGCTTTCCAGGTGTGTTTGTGTGGAGTCTATGAGGCCATATAGCAGGATTGCTGCCTCTAGCCCGATGCAACAGTATGATTGCTTGTATAGCACTTCCAAAGCTGTTTTCTAGGAAACACAGTTTCAATTTTAAGGTGACAGATCTGCTACCATGCCCTTTTGGACTTCATGGTGAATGTGTTCCTTGAGGAAGAGAAATTCATTTCAACAGTGCAGTCAAATTCAATATAGTGGCATTTCCATGAATCTTTCTATGTCCAGAGACCTCTCCAAACCTCCAGTCTCCAATCTGATCCAGGAATTTGGTTCTGTAATAAGATGTGTGTTCTCCAAGATGGGGCAGGTTTAGTGCTGTGAGTTGACCTATCTTCAGCTTTCACCATCTATTGTGTCCTTAAATATTTCAATAACAATCTTTTTCCGCCCAGTGTAGATCACTTTATCCAGAGTCTATGAACTTTACCTAACATTTGGGTATGATTCATTATCTTTAACATGATAATGTTTATTTCTAATGGCAGGTTTTAAATTGTCACTAAGTGAATTCTTTGTTAGACTTCAAAAGAAAAGATTTGAATGTTGTAACATTTAAGTAACACATGCTGACAGACTCTTACATGTGTTTTCACACTTTCAGCAGTAACTTCACTTAAAGATAGACAGTTTATGCATTATAGTCACCGATTAATAAGCTTCTGGAGTGCCTGTTCGAAGTCGTGCAGAGGAAGATATCCACAGAGGATTTTCTAACTTACATTTTTATTCAGCGAAAAGCAGGAGGAAAATGTACACAGAAATGTGCCCAGAATCAGGGTTCACTTGCAGTAATGGACCTGATGATTTCTGGTCCCGGGTGTTATTCCCCATTCCCTGTTTGAAAACTCCTTATGTCCTGTAACTGGGGTGAAGTTACAAGCCGACATTGAAAACTTTGAGTTCAGTACCTTCCCTTTCAGTAACTGATGATAACGAAATGGGGCCCTGAGTTCAGATCCACAGGAGGTCTAGGATGCAAGTAGATGCAGGTATCTGAACCCGTCGCCTTGCTCATTCCATGAGTCAAATCAAACTCTCTCCTCTAATATCTGGATTTTTTTTTATTATCCTGAAGCAGATGTCCAATAAGGATATTGTGCATTCTTTTTGCTTACCAGCACTGACACAGAGCAGATTCTGAGGGAAATGGTTTACTTATTTACAGTGGCTTGTGTATGGCTAACTCCTCATTTCCTCAAATAGTTGGCCTGCAACTGGCAGAACAGTATTATGTAGCCGTTGTTCCTTTTGTATTATTTATTTGCAATGCACTTGTCTCACATGCTTTCCTATAGTATCACTATTAGGTATCGGTAACGCCTTAAACAAATCTAAAACTGTCCTGCTGCTAAACGCAATGACCATTGTAAGAAAGCACCAAAGCAGTAAATCCAAGGGAGTTTCACCAGCCCTGAAGGTCTACACATCTAGGGCCCAATCAGCAGCCCTTTCTGGGGCAGAAATGTGGAGGATGTTAAAACATGAAGTTCCTTTTTAACATCCTCCAAATTAAATCAAACACGACCAGATGACTATCTGGCCTCATTGATGCCGGGAGGCCGACTGGACATTATGTACTCTGAACACTGAAGAAAATCTTGCACATATGCTATTCTTCTGTGCGGCAGACACCATCCCAAGAAAGACATGGATTAAACCAATTTGCTGTAACATGAGGATCAGGGAATTCTTGGAAGCACTAAGAATCCTAAACACAGATACGTCTCAGCCCATAGTTTTCTGTCTTGGCAGGTTCCTCTTTGCTGTCAACCTAGTAGCAAGGAAATGGGCCTGAAATGTTGACAGAGAGCTTTAACATGACCAATTGTATCTTTGTACTCGTTTTCATTCTTATTGAGATTTTAATGAACATACGATGAATTGGAAATGTTTTAGATTATATTGATCTTATATTGCATTGTGCTGTATGATATGTCGTTTGTATGCTTTGTATGGTTTCTAATGGAAATAAAAGCTATTCTGTTTAAAAGCAGATTTCAATAAGTTACTGGGTAAATGTCTATCTCGACTGTTGACACGTTTAACATGTTGAGAGTAAACCTCGAACGAACATATGAACTGACTTAGACGGGGGTGGGGGTTATACCCTAACAAATAAATGTGAACTACATGAAAACGTACTCTTTTTAAAAAAGTCTCACTCTAGCTAACTGATGATTAGTAGTTGCCCTGGAGGTCTACAAATTAAGGGGCAGATCTACAAGGAAGTGCTGCAGCGTGGCACCGCAAGCCCTTTGACCGCACCACGCTGCGGCACTTCCGAAGCACAGGGATGAGACATATTTACAAGAATATGTCACATCTTTGTGCTTCACCCTTCGCTGGCGCACAAACTGCTGCCATACGCCGGTGCAGACACCTTTGCACCATGGTGCAAGGATGCCTGCGTCATGGAGAGATTGTTTTTGTGCAGGAAGGGCACCTTCCTGCACAAAAACAATCACTACAGGTATTTTCCTCTTTCAATGCATGCTGTAGAAATCAGCACGCATTGAAAGAGAAAAAACGAGGAGAAAGGAAAACCATTTCTCCCCGTTGCACCTCGCTACAGCACCTCTAGGGTGGCGTAGTATTCAGACGCATCTCCAGATCTATGATTTCTCATAAATCTGGAGATGTGTCTTGTTCCATGGGTGTTTTTTAAATTATTTTTTGTATCCTCAAATGGCCTCCGTAGCAACTGACGCCTCTCGACCTGTCCCACCACTGGCACAGATGACTATTTAGTGGTACTTAGTCTCAAGCTGAAGTATTCCAAACAGGGGGATACCCGTTTATACTCAACTTGAGCTGACCCAGAGGTTTTAATCATTGGAAATTTTCCTATACAGAGAACAGACCTTAGGTGACCCAGAGACTACTCAAGAGGGGTCATCCAACCAATTCCAAAACAACCCAATGTCAGGCCTTGCCCTGAAAACATTAACCCTCTGATCTACAGCCCGGTAATACTTAACAAAATTCCACCAAGCATTCCAACTGGGAGAGGTTTCCTGACGCCACAACAAACAAATCTCTCTCCTGGCCAACAAAATCAGATAGAATATCAATTTGTGTTGGGGTCCTAGGTGATCTCGTATCCCACCCGGCTTAGGCACAAAACCAAAGAGAATAAGAGTTGGGCTTACCTCCACCTCCGCACCCATGACCCTGGAGATAGTCTTACCCACATCCGACCAAAATTCGTGTATCTTGGGGCAAGACGCAAATATGTGGACATCATCTGCATTCTGGAATCCGCACCTCCAGCATTTTCCTTCACCCTGCAATTTGGAAATTTTAAAAGGGATCCCGTATATCCTATGGAATGTGAAGAAATGATTTCTTCTGAGTGCAGCAGATTTAACCACCGAATAAAGCAGATCATTAGGTGCTTGCCATAACTCTTTTCAATCCTCACTGGGCAAGTAGTTCTCCCAGACCTGGTAAGGCTTTTCCATCCCTCGTTCTACTGCAGCTAGAAGATGATTGTACCATAAAGCAACTTCTTTCTTCCTTGGGATCTGATTTTGCAGGTCACTTTCTATGGAGTTATCCTCACAACACAACCAGTTTGGAGATCTACACCATGAGGAGAGCTGATAATATTTAAATCTGGACAAGGTTCCATTTGTAATATGGTTCCAGACATCCCAAGGATGACATATACTGTCCACTACCAAGTCTCCCCAGTGAAGGACTCCTGCCGCTATAAAGGGCTGAGCTAGGGCGTCCAAAAGGCACTCTGGAGTTCCAGGTGAGTCCCACACTGGCGCCCATTCACTGTAATAAGAGAGCGCCAAGCAGTTTTGACAAACTGACCAAAGCTTGGCCGCCATATCCAGCATCGTCAGACAGACCTTTTTATAAAATTTCAGAGAGCCGAATTTATACATAAAACCATGCTCCCCTAAACCAACCAGCATGGCTTTGAACATATTACCAATCAATGAACTATCCGGTGTATGCAATAGCATCCTAACATTTTTCAGCTGATAGGCCCAACAATAGAGCTGAAAGTCTGGTAAACCCATACCACCCAGTGTTAGTTCGCGCCTGAGTTTTTTCCAGGACAGCCTGATCCCTTTTCCTGCCCAAATAAAAGAAGAAATCCTGCTCTGAATTTTAAGAATCTCAGCTCTTGGGAATTCTAAAGGTATATTATTAAAAAGGTAAGTATACTTTGGGAGGATACACATTTTGACCAGATTAACCCGACCGTAGTGAGATATAGGAATATTCTGCCATCTTTTTAAAAGAGACTCAACTTCCTTTGAAACTCTGTCTAAATTAACCTTTGGGATTTTCCTGGGATCTTGAGTTATTGTAATTCCGAGGTATCTAAGTTCTGTTGCATATGGCTGAACCTGATTAACAATATTCCAGGCCATAACCTCAGTCTTATCTTTATTTATTTCATAACCCGATAGTTTCCCAAAGATTTGAGTTTCAAGTATAAGTTCATGTAAGGTGCTGTCCACATTAGATGAAAACACAACTAAATCATCGGCATATAGGGCTAATTTCCTAATATACCCACTAAATTCGAAAGGAACAATTCTTTTATTTGATCTTAAGCTTTGAGCCAAAGGGGTCGTATTTACAAGGAGAGGAGAAGTCACGCAGGGTGGCTTTTCCTGTCCTTGTAAATATGGAGGGGCCCCATGCGCCACCAGTAGGTCATGAAAAGTGACGCACTGGTGGTGCAGGGGGCTTGTAAATCTGCCCCACAGGGCCAAGTCAGCAGTACTTTATGGGGCAGAACTGTGGGGGGTGGGGTGGACAACTTGGACACGCTCACCATATAAGGCAGCAAATGTGTAAGGATGTTGCTCCACCTACCCACACGTACACCCATGATACCAGTATACCATGATATCAACATTAGGAGAATAGAAAAAACAACTTGCACTGAGACTTTTATTATTTGGGGTACGTTTATGGGCTACCCAAGAACTCACATGTTGCAAAGAGGCTCTAACTGAATTTTTGGGTCTCGACTCCCATAATACATTCCCCTAGACCTGGCATGTTCGAAGCTGGGTTTATAAACTAGGTCTGACCTGGTTCTGGGACACTCCTAACCTGGTAACAGCTCACTCAAAGAAGGTTTTGAAACGTTATTAGTGGGAGTATGTACTAAATAGTGTTCATGATAGTCCCATGTAGGTAGGTTCACAACACAATTCTTATGTGTTAAACTGCTCCCTGGCCTCGAACCGTACTAGGATGAAGTACAACCACATTTGGCAAAATCACTGTACACGAAGTTCTGTTTTAACCCCTTCGATGCTGCGCAGATTCCGCCGCTGTGCTGGCGGAATCTTGCGCGGGTGTGGTCATGACGGAATGGTTCCGTCATGAGCACAGCTCAACCGTGGGTCATGACGGAACCATTCCGTCATGAGCACCGAAGGGGTTAATATCCAGCAGATTACGTCAAAGACAACCAGATGGCTCTCTGCCCTCATTGATGCGGGGAGGCCTACTGAAAATTATGCACTCTAAACACTGAAGAAAATCTTGCACATATGCTATTCTTTTGTCCGGCATACACCCCGCCTCGAGAAAGAAATGATTAAACCAATTTGCTGTAATATGGGGATCAGGAAATTCTTGGAAGCACCAAGAATTCTAAAATAAAATACATCTCAGCCCATAGTTTTCTGTCTCTGCAGATACCTCTTTGCTGTCAACCTAGTACGCAAGTAAAAGAGCCTGAAATTTTTAACATATAGATTTAATATGACCAATTTTATCTTTTTTCTCGTTTTTTTTTCTTATTTGGATTTTAATGAACATATGAAGAATTGGAAATCTTTTTCTTTATATTTATCTTATATTGCATTGTACCCAATAAAAGCTATTCTGTTTAAGAGAAAAAAGGTAACGTCATATAGCCAGCTCTAGCTGTCTCTTTGCATACCTATTGTAACCAATATCATTACAGTGAACTTTGGAACTTCCCCTTGCTCATACATCAATTAGGTACTTGTTTATCTCAGCTCCCTGCTTCAGATTTGGTGAGTTGCCTACCTATTCTTGTTATGTTCTATGAAGAGGACTATTTCTGTCAAATTATGTTTTGATTTAATGTGTAATTTTATCCTTCTACTGGTGATGTCAGTGACTTCCATTGCAGTACATGAGACACTATATTTTATCCAACTCCTTACTTTAACAGGGTTTTTCCATTTTTTGGGCCCCTCTACACTTTTTAAAATAGATTTCCCATTTCTCCTGCCGATGCCTGCCTCCTCCAGTGCTGTCTCTTGCTATTAATAAAGTGAGCAGTCATTTTTTTATTGGTTTTAAAACATTGCAAGATAGCAACTCGAGTATGCACATTTTTTTATCAAGAATGTTTTTTTCACATCTTTTATGTGATCACGAATGGTGCAAGTGCATTCACTGCAGCCATCTTGTAATGTAACATAAGAAAAGCCATTACGAGATTACTGCCATGCATGTACCCATATGCACAGTGGCCATTTTGTAATGATTTTTGTCATAGACTCACTGGTTAAACACAGCACCTAGCAATCAAACATTCATTAATCACAGTAAGGGAAACCTAACAGATTGGCTATTAGCGGCTAGTAAAAAACACGCACCCCTCGGGAAAATTAAGCTAGCCTGGTGCGCTGAAGCCCAGAGATGGTTCTCTACTGACCTAAAAGTTCAAAAACTAGCACTTCGCCTATCCGAAAGGAAGTGGAGATGTAGTTACTCGCCTGAGGGAAAACTGAACTATTTAGCTGCCTTGAAAGAAGATAAAAATTCTATTTTAACCTCTAAGGCTGCCTATTCCTCTTTTAAAATTTTGAGTTCCACCAATAGATCAAAGGAATTTTCTTCTATTGTCAATGAACTGTCCAATCCTGACAGAGTCACCATAAAACCTATGCCCTCTCAAACACTCTGTATTTCCTTGAATACCCTTTTCATTGACAAAATCACAATGATCAAAGCTAGCATTCCTATATGCCCCACCTCAGAGGCTCTTCCTTCAATGCCAGAAAATCCTTATTCTCACAATTCCCACCAATAAGTAACTAAGCATTCCTGGACTTATTGACCAAAGTAAAATTTGGATCACCTAGGGACTGCTGTCCGCCCCATATTTTACAGGAAGTTTTCACTGCTCTCCCTGGGCCGGCCCTCTCCCTTCTGAATGAGTCACTATCTCAGGGTTGCCTCCCCAGGGCCTTTAAAGAGGCAAGTGTCGTCCCTTATAAAACGAGGGGCTGATCCCCAGACTCTGACCAACTATATCGCCCTATCTCCTTGCTCCCATGCCTGGCCAAGGTTTTGGAAGCTCATGTAACCCAATACCTCTGTGCCTTCATCGAACAGTCTGAAAATCTTGACCCTCACCAAGTAGGGTTTTGTCCTGCCCACTCAACTGAGGCAGTGATATTGACTGTGTTGGACACTTTCTGGAAGGAGGCCGACAGGGGCTCTCTGCAGGCCTTGGTACTGCTAGATCTCTCTGCGGCTTATGACACGGTCATCCATGGCATTTTGGTCGACCGTGTCAGGGATGCAGGCATCCAGGGACCGGCTCTTAGCTGGATTACCTCATTCCTGGAGGACTGCTCCCAGTCGGTCTGCATTGCCCAGTTCAACGGCACCAAACATGAGGGTCACATGTGGAGTTCCACAGGGCTCCTCACTTTCCCCTCATGATTTGATTTGATTTGAAAATAGAGCGCGTGTATGCCCGGGGGCGTCTTGGCGCTATGCCATTTTATCCGGTCCCTGATAGAGAGTAAGGTGTGTACCTTCAACTATGCAGGCGACCTGCAACTAATGTTCACCATTAGTAACACTCCTGAGTCCGTCCATGAATTTCAGACTACTATGCTGCACATCCGTAACTGCATGAACAGCAATCATCTAAAACTTAATCTGGACAAGACTGAATTCATCCTGACAGGGGGCACCCATAATCCATGGAACTCACACTTCCGGCCAGCCAAACTAGGACTCCCCCTCACTCCATCCCCCTTCGCTAAGAGTCTTAGGGTGACCATTAATTGCGACCTCACGATGAAGACACAAATTGGATCAGTAATCTTAACCTGTTTCATCCAGTTAAGGAAGATAAGAAAGATCAGTAGACTTCTCACTCAGGAAGCACTGACACAGGTTGTTCTAGCCATGGTCATGTCCCATATAGACTATGCCAACTCCTTATACTGTGGCATTCCACTGTATTTGACTAAAAGATTACAACTGGTGCAGAACCAGGCGGCCAGATTAATCTATCAGCAGCCTAGATGGCAACTTGTCACCCCCCTCATGAGGAAGCTATACTGGCTCCCCAACCCACAGCAATGCGCCTTCAAAGTTGGGTGCCTCATTTTTAAGTCCTTGCATGGCAGGAGTCCCAAATCCATTGATAGCCGTATTCAAAGGCATACACCCACTCGCGACCTGCATTCAGCTCACATGCACCTCCTGATGACTCCTTCCTTCAAATTGAAGTGACAGGGCGGCAGCAGGTTTGCAGTAATAGCACCAAGTTTCAGGAACTCCCTCCGTTCTGAAATTAGATCTTGCACCGACCTCATGAGCTTCAGGAAACTTCTCAAGACTTGGTTGTTCAGACAAGCATATGATTAATTCAACTGGGCCCCGGCAATCTGTGTACATGAGCTTTATAAGAACCTTTTAACATAACACAATGACAAAAGCAAACAAAGAAAGACCCCTCAAAAGCGGTGTGCATTGCGATGTCATATTTCTTTAACGCCTTCCATGGACCTTGTGACAGCAGTTTTTCCAGTTTCTAATTAATCTATTAGTGGCTCCACTGCTGCATCTTCTTGTTCATTGTTCTTTTTGCATTTGTCACCCTGAGTGGTACGGGTAGGCCGAGACGTGGGTCCCGTGCTCTCCATTACCCGGCTTGGCAGTTTGGGCTGGACTGGTCCCATTGGGCGCAGGGTCATGACTGATTTGCATGTGGATGTTTTCAAACTGGAATGTCATGGGGAGCAAAAAAACGATGGATTTAGGCCCAGATCTCTTTACTGGGGTGAATGGATGACATTGTTCTGCATTCTGCATCTTCTTGAAGTAGCAGCTGAGGAGGTCTACTTGTAAAACACTTCAAAAATGCAGATTTTAATAAGTTACTGGGTAAATGTGTAACTCAATTGTTGACGTGTTTAACATCTTGAGAGTAAACCTTGAACGAACATATGAACTGACCTAGACCAGGGGGAGTTTATACCCTAAAAAAAAATATTAACTACATGAAAACCTACTCTTTTAAAACAAGGCTTACTCTACCTTACTGGTGTTTTGATATGCATGCGTTAGAAACAATTTAATTCTGAAATTATCTACCGGCCCTTACAAAAGAAAGTGGTGGTGAGGGCATAGAGTTTGATATAGCTTATAACTCTGCTTTTTTGCTTATTTATAATTTTTTAATTTTGTTTAGACCGTCCAGGCAAAATAAAGTGAGATTGTTGTATAGAAAACCATGTAATATGTTTATAATCAGAGGGAGTACAAAAGGTGACAACATTTCAAATTTGAAAGGGAGAAGTTCAATAGTAGAGACATATGATCATGGAGAGACTGAAAACCAAAGATAGTCCTGACAAAAATGTTCAAACCAACCACAGATTAAAGGAGTCTTCCAATAGAATCAGGCTATATCGGCATGACATGGCAGCCCATTGAGCTCTGAAAGCAGACCCCCCATCTTGCAGCCTACAGGAAAAAATACCTAAGTAGGGGAAAGGTCAGGTATGGTTACATAAAGTCCTGATTGATAAGGTGCTTGATTTTAGCCGGTGTTTACCAGTGCTCAGCATCGGTACTTAATTCTCAATACTGACTCTTATGATAGTTCAACACAGGATGGAACTGTTTGTCTAAGTCTGAACTAAGCCTCTCAGGGTGTTTAGCAATACATATACATAAAAATGAATGATATCAGTGAGTCCAGGCCAAATTGTTACACTTGTAGGAGCGTGATGATTAGTTGTCGTGTTGTTACTCGCTAATGGCAGCACTGGCAGTGACAGTCGATGGTGTGCACTGCAAGGACCTCTTGTGAAATACCTTGGGACCTAGCACTTCTTTCTTTTTACAAATTAAGCGCTGGATTGGCAGAGAATGTTTGAGAAAGAACCAAAAGATTGAGCAAGGTCTTTGGTTTTAGCATAATATAATGGCGTCCCTGCTAGCTGAATTAGAAAGTGCAGATGTAAGTAGAAGAAGGAGGAACATGATTTGAGAGAAAGGCAGCTCAGTAAACAGACGTGGAGTTAGTGTAGAGCAGGAGGCTAAAATATATGCAGAGAGAGGCGATAAACAAAACAGTTTTGTATGGCAATGAAATAATCTGGAATGACGTAGATTTGACTCAAGCGGTGGTGATTCATACATTTTGAAACTGTTGGGATTAAAATCACTGTCTTTGAAACACACTGAATTAAAAAAGTGAGCCTTTTGGAAGGTAGGTTATAGGGAGTGGTTGGTAGGTACCTAACACAAGCAATAAGGCCACCAACAGGGTACTGGGTCCTAAATAGGGTCTCTATAAATTAGTCCCTTGCTCAACCCTTGGTGGCTGACACAGAGCAATAAGGCTTAGCTTAGGACACAGGCATATAAAGCATTTAAAAACACCAATACATTGAATAAGTAAGACACAACACACAATAGAAATCCCACACCAATTTATAACAAGCATTTGCAATGCAATAGGTCTCGCATTATTAAAGTTTGAGCTATTGGTGTTCCATTATTTAGCAATGCCAATAACTCAAACTTTAATAATGCGAGACCTATTGCATTGCAAATGCTTGTTTATATTGTTTTTCTTTTCTAAGAAGTATATTGTTGTGTGTTTTTGTTATGCTATGCTATGTTTTGTTTTGCTATGCTTTGTTGTGTTATGTTATGCTATGCTATGTTTAGCTATGCTATGCTATGTTTTGTTATGCTATGCTGTTTTGTTGTGTTTTGTTATGCTATGTTTTGTTTCGTTATGCTATGTTATGTTTTGTTATGCTATGCTGTTTTGTTGTGTTTTGTTATGCTATGTTTTGTTTCGTTATGCTATGCGATTTTTTGTTATGCTATGCTGTTTTGTTGTGTTTTGTTATGCTATGTTTTGTTTCATTATGCTATGCTATGTTTTGTTATGCTATGCTGTTTTGTTATGCTATGCTGTTTTGTTGTGTTGTTATGCTATGCTATGCTGTGTTTTGTTATGCTATGCTATGTTGTGTTTTGTTATGCTATGCTCACACGCTGCTGTCTCACAGACATTGCTTTCTCTCTTACACACACTGCTGTCTCTCACACTTGTCTCTCTCACACACAGTACTATCTCACACAGCTGTCTCTCACACTGCTGTCTCTCACACTACTGTCTCTCACACTGCTGTCTCTCACACTGCTGTCTCTCTCACACACCATGCTCTCCCTAGGACACACACACTGCTGTCTCTCACACTGCTGTCTCTCTCTCACACACACACTGCTGTCTCTCTCACACACACTGCTGTCTCTCTCACACACACTGCTGTCTCTCTCACACGCACTGCTGTCTCTCTCACACACACTGCTGTCTCTCACACACACTGCTGTCTCTCTCACACACACTGCTGTCTCACACAGTGCTGTCTCACACAGTGCTGTCTCTCTCACACTGCTGTCTCTCACACTGCTGTCTCTCTCACACCATGCTCTCCCTAGGAGGCACACACTGCTGTCTCTCACACTGCTGTCTCTCTCACTCACACTGCTGCCTCTCACACTGCTGTCTCACACACACTGCTGTCTCTCACACTGCTGTCTCACACACTGCTGTCTCTTACACTCCATGCTCTCTCTAGGACACACACACTGCTGTCTCTCTTACACACTACTGTCTCTCTTACACACACTGCTGTCTCTCACACTGCTGTCTCTCACACTGCTATCTCTCACACTGTCTCTCTCACACTGTCTCTCTCACACTGCTGTCTCTCTCACACTGCTATCTCACACACACTGTTGTCTCACACACACTGCTGTCTCACACACACTGCTGTCTCACACACACTCTCTCACACTGCTGTCTCTCTCACCCCAGCCCAGAGCCCCTCCACACCGGAAATAGCCGGTGAATGTGTTGCCACCGTCTCCCACGTCCTCTTGCGACACACCTCCTCCATCCCCATGGACCACAGAAGTGATGCTGCAGTGAGGTGATAGTCACTTTCTCACAAGCCAGCCCACTCACAATAAGTAGAAGCTGGTGCACTCCTGTGGAGGGTTGCTATCTCTTTCACTACACACTCAGAAAACTGGTTCCAATCGCAACACTACTCCCCGAGACAGACAACGCACCGAAGCACAGGATCGAAGAAAGCACGGACACACCTGGTTTAGCTCCAGTTCTGTTACACGCGGGAGGTGGGAGGTCAAAAGACACTTAATGACTGAGAGCTGTTTCATCTCCGCTTCTCCCACGGTTACAACGAGGTACCAAACAGGACTTGAAAAACCTGTACCGGCATCAAAGGAGGGAGCCATTGCTGCAGATCGAAGCATACAAATTCTCCCTACTTCCACGGACAGAGTAATTCCACAGTCACACGCACATACACTCATCATACGCTAGGGCCCATCACACTAATATTCATTCTATTACTCTATCCACACTGGATATACAAGAGAACTCCTAAACCAATCTGCATCTAAACTGAGGTCAATGCGACCTAATTGTTATGTCTTGAGTCATGATTTAAACATTTAAACAATAAGAACATATTTGAAAATTCAATAAATGACAAAGAAATAACCACCCGACACTGTGATTCAAACAAAAGGTTATTTTTATCTAAATTAGTTCAAATGAAAGTCAATCAATAGCAAAATCATTATTCTCATAATTACCTATTCTAGCTAAATGTCGTAATTAGGTCAGGACAGGTCTCTCAGTAAAGTCTCCCGAGTCGCCGTCCTCTCAATCAGCGTCGATCCTCACGAGCATAGGTTCAGGAAGAAGTGGCCTTAGTCCCTCTCTAGTCTAACAATATTTATAGGAAAACTAACATATTAAAAGTTACAAACAAACTCTAGACGTCCGTTGAGCCATTGAGCAGAGCGAGCAGGAAAGGATGTTGACTCGCAACATTAGAAAAACCTCCGCTCTCGAAAATCTCAAAAAATAAAAACACGGAAGAAGGAAGCTCAAACTAAAAAATGTAACATCCATGAATGCTCTTCCTCGGAATCATAGTGAAGCCACCGCAAGTTTATCAAAGTTCATTGTGGCCTTTAACTCTTACAAGGATATCTGGTGTCAACTGGCAACAAGCCCGGAGCTGCTGTCCTCACGGAAACTTTTAATACAGACAGAGGCCGAAGTCAGGATTTCATCAATATTCAGCGAGGCCTCTCTTCGTATTTCAGCTACTCAAATGCAGGCTGTAAATATCGGCCATCTTTGACTAGGCCAGAATGGACAATCTTAATTTAAAGAAACACAAAATAACGTTACTACATCGTAATGATTATACAGTGTTAATTCCCACTAATACCCTTATGTGTATGTAATTATCTAGCCATCTGCGACATAAAGAAGCATTAAAGCACGTTATTTTAAAGCGCAAACACAAAACAAATAACACTTTAGCAACACTTATTTTATTAATTTGCTCACCAACTTAGTTCACATATTAATTAAGCAACACAAATGCATCCCCACGTGTAATTCTTTCATTAGTAAGGTTGATTAGTCAGAAACTTCAACAAAATTAATATCTAATAATTATTTATTAGTAATTTTAATTATGACATATGCTGATGTTCGGGTTTTGACAGAAAACCCTGCTCCAGCAATCCCCCCTTTGGTGATATATAATCACCACAAAAACCAACCCCAAAAAAAAAATGTAGTCCCCATTTCTTAGGAGAAATTGAAATGTCTTTCATAAACAACATTACACACAAGACTCTCTTTCATCATCTCTCTTCGAATCCAGGTACACACTCTCCCTAAATTCTTCTAATTCAATTTCTTGCGGGTCTCTCTTTGACCTCTTTTGTCTCTTTCCAATATTTTCTCTCATTATTTTCCCTCCCCTGTTTTTACAACACAAACACCCTAATCTAAGCATCAATAAAGCAACAATCACACACGTCAAAGGAAACAATATCCTACCAAATATGGTACTACCTATTTTAGCTATAAAGTTCTTAACAGCAATCATCTTATTAGCCATTTTAGTCCAGATACTTTCAGCTTCCAGTGGTACTAGTTCTTCATGCAAATCAGTAATATTTTTTATATAGATCTTCAGATCTTTGCTTTCATCAGGAATGTAAGTGCAACAATGTTGAACCTTCAGCATTCCACAGACTCCACCCTCTTTGGCCAATAGAATATCAAGGGCAAGTCGATTTTGCATAGACATGACGCGTAAGGCAACCATCTCCGTATTCACCAACAGAAACCCTCCAGCGGTGCTTGTCGATAAGCGATCCACCACTGTTGACAGCTTCCGAATTCCATATGCATTTAATGAAATTCCCACTGCTGGAATCAAAGCTCCAAAAATATCTCCTACAATTTCTGACCAAGTTTCTCTCTTAAAGTGTGTTAGCAAACTAATTTGTTCTACATCTTCTATCTTATCTATATGGAAAATCTTTGGAAAGACCAGGCCAACATAACACGTGCCATACCAATGGTCAGGCAACCTGTAATAAGCCTTATTCCCACAAATATAATACACTCCTGGGAAAACTGGATCTTCTCCACCCTTGAATCCCCATCCTGTTGCAATAAAGTATGTATCATGACACTCACTAGTCCCAATGAAATAATTATCATATTGGGATTTCCTTCTGGTAATGCATAGTTTACCCTTCTGTGGTGCATTAAAGCCAAAGTTGGACTGGCCCCTCTCTTCAACTCCTTTCCCATCTCAATGTCCCACACTGTCTCACTCATCTTATATTCTCCTGCCTTTTCATGCATGCTCATTCTCCTTTTCTCTACCATGTCAAGGAAAGCTTTCTCTTCTTCCTTTAAACTACAAGTTAAATTGTTTCTAAAAATGTAATCTAGTGTTAATTCTTCCGTCTCAATAAAAATCTCACCAAAAATGTTAGCTTCTTTCGCAGGATTTAGTTTCTTATTCATAGGCAATTGCCCAAAAATGTTATCTTTATTAGACATCTCATAATCTATTTTCCCTAACAAATAAAAAACACTACTTAGCACACTAAATGAAATCCCATACGTAGCTGGAAGATGATGATAAGTAACTCCCTCTGAAACGGATGCAGGCAATTGCATACAGACGTAGCAATCCCTTACTTCCATTGTCTTTACGTATTCATACAACAACTTTGAAAAAACATTGCTAGAAAAATCATTAATCGATCTATCTTGAGGGAGGAGCCTAGCGCGCATCCAAGATGGTCGCGTGAGCACAGGGCTCCCCGGACCCTTTCTGCTCCTCGGAATATATCCTGAGACTATCCTGATTTGGTTTATGGAATCTGGGAGATGAAGACCAGCTGATCATATATCTCTTTTTAAAACTCTAATCGGACCTGGGAATCCTGAGTTGTCGTCGTCGGAACTTTTGGGACCCACCCGACGGAGGTGGCCGGGGTGAAGGTGACCCGTGGGGCCGGGCTGCAATTGAACAACAGCGGCCTCAGCGCGGTGCCAGTTGCCGATTCAGCACTTTCGGTTTCGGTTTTGGCCTTCAGGAGATCGGCTGGCGTGCGTGCACAAGGTGGCGAGGTGCCTCCTGGGCCTCTGCCCGAGGCTTGCTTCCATCTGCTACTGGTGGGCTTAACGCCTCCGACCCCTACATTGACAGTTTGTGGTCCTTTTGCTGACGCCCACACACCTTTTGATCGGAGGTCCCATTGAGAGACTGCGCTCGCATGGCGGGCAAAGGGGGTCCGGAGGGGCGCAAGACCAAGGCTTCTCTGCGCGGGGGAGCGGTCCAGAGCAACAACATGGACCGCTACACTCAGGGCAGGGGGTCCCCCGGCGCTGCTGGCCTCTCCCCGGATGCTGCGGGGGGAGGCACGACCGTCTCTGCGGAACTTTCCCTGCAGGACATTATGGGCGCCATCGAGGGCATCAGGGAAACCATCGCGACGCAATATGAGGCCCTGGCCCGTAAGATCGACACTGTCGCGATCGATGTCACCCTGATTCGGGCAGACCTCTCCAAAACCAACGAGAAGGTCCAGGCCCTTGATACACGGACCTCCACCCTGGGTGCGGAGGTGTCGGATCTGCGGGCCGCGCTTGGGGACATTAGAGTGGTCAACGACCATATGGCCCGGCGGCTTGAGGACTTCGAGGGACGGGCCCGACGCAACAACATCCGCATCATTGGTGTACCGGAGTCCTCCGACGGCCGCCCGGTGGACCTCGTGGTCGAGGAACTTATCCTGCAACAGCTGTCCCCGGTTGGCCTAAGCAAATTCTTCGCCGTGGAGCGGGCCCATCGAGTTCCGGGCGGCCGGCCGCGGCCGGGGGCCCCCCCCGAGGCCTATCGTGGCTAAACTGTTCCACTACAGGGACCGCGACGCTATTCTGCAGGCTTCACGGACCCGTGGCCCGGTCCGCTACGAGAACTCGACCATCAATTTTTATCCGGACTTCACGCAACTGGTCCAGAAACAGCGGATGGGATTCCAAGGGGTGAAGCGCCGTCTCCGCGAGCTAGGCCTGAAGTATTCGATGATCTACCCGGCGAAACTCCGAGTGGAGCATGGAGAGCGGACAGCCTTTTTTGACTCTCCTGTGGCCGCAAGTGACTGGCTGGACTCGCTGCCGGACGGGGGTGGCCGGCCCGGGCCCTCTGGGGGCACCGCAGGTGACGGGTCCCCTTAGACTGACATTTGGTCCTTGCTTTTGCGGTTTTGCACTGTACAGTTGGGTCTTACTTCTTTTGCATACTGTGTCTTACCAGGACCCGTGAGGGGTGCGGGCGGGTTCGGGTCCCTTTCCTCCTCCGGGGTCTTTTTGTAGAATGGGGTTAGGGGGGCGACAGGCACACTGCAAGTTGGGGGGGGTCATTGGCCCGCAGGGGTGCAGGGTGGGGGGAGTTGGACTTGGGGTGGGGTTGGGGGGGAAGAGGGGTTGTTTTGTTGTGTGTTTTTTGTTTACAGGGCGAGGTATTGATTTTTGTCCATATTTGGGAACCGTGCTGCGGGCTGGGGGCCTCTTGATCTATTGGAGGGGATGGGGGGAGACGGGTTGAGGCTTATGTCATGGAACGTCAATGGGTTGGGGGACCGTATTAAGCGGGGTGTTGTACTGCAATATTTGCGTCGTGTGACTCCTGATGTGGTGTTTCTCCAGGAGACGCACTTGGTCGGCAATGTCTGCCATGCGATGAACAGGGGGGGATACCGCCTCGTAGCCCATTCTGGTTTCACAACTGGCTCCAGGGGGGTGGGCATTCTCCTGCGAACCTCCCTTCCGGTGGAGATCACGAGGATAGTCTCGGATGACAGAGGGCGCTATGTGTGTTTGATTGGGAGGTGGGAGGGGCAGCCCCTTACCCTGGTTTCAGTCTACGTCCCCCCGGGCCTCCAGAACTCCACCTTTACTGACTTGGGGCGAATGCTGCTTGACCTTCCGGACGGCCTCCTGCTCATGGGCGGGGACTTTAATTCTGTGGTTTCGGGTGAACTGGATCGTCACCCACCAAGGACCCTCCCCGCTGCCCAGTCATGGCTGGGTGGGATGTTGGAGACCTTCGGCTTGGTGGATAGTTGGAGACTAATGCATCCGACCCAGTGTCAGTTCACCTTTCATTCGGGGGCGCATGGGAGTCTCTCCAGGTTAGACTACTTCCTTATGCCCGCGGCGCAGACTGGTCGGATTCGAGAGGTCAGACACCTGGCGCGTGGTATCTCCGACCATTCTCCGCTGTGGCTTCTCTTTGACACCGGGTCGCGGTCCGCAGGGCGGATAGCTCCTATTAACCCCTGGTACCTGCGGGACCCTGCGACTCGTGACAGCCTGGTTAAGGCCATGGACCAATACTTCAGTGAAAACGAGGGGTCGGTGTCGTCTACGTTGTCCCTTTGGGAAGCCTTTAAAACTGTGATACGCGGACACGCCCTCGCCCAGATAGTGGTGGCCAAGAAGGTTAGGAGCGAGGCGGTGGTGAAGCTGGAGACTGACATCTCGGGGTTGGAATCGGCCTTGGAGGCGAATGTTACTCCGGACGGGCTACATGCCCTTAGCCTGAAACAGTTCGAATATAGGTCCCTGGTCACTGACGCGGCCAAAACTATGTATAGGGAGCAGCAGGGCCGATTGTATGACGCGGGGGACAAGGCGGGAAAGTTGATTGCGTGGCTGGACAAAAAGGAGAGAGTGAATCGTGTTGTCCCCGAGTTGCGTGCCGCGGATGGTGTGTGTGTGACTGAGCCGGATGAGATTGTGGAATGTTTCGCTGACCACCTCCGGGCGGTGTACTCCCCGGTGACTGACAGAGATGAGGATGACTCTCGCCTCCTACTGAGAGATATAGCTCTGCCCGGCCTGTCCGTTGAGGACCGGGAGCGGCTGGACGCCCCCTTGTCGTCGGATGAAATAGCGACCGCGATCCGTTCCCTTCGCTCGGGCAAGGCTATGGGTCCTAATGGTCTGCCCATTGAACTATACAAATTGCGTCCTGATAAGCTTGCGCCCTTCCTCAGCCGCATGTTCCGCGACTCTCTTGCGGCGGGTTCCCTTCCGGCCGACCAGCGCTTGGCCACTATAGCCGTTATCCCCAAGGAGGGCAAGCCGCGAGACCGCTGTACTTCTTACCGGCCTATTTCACTGCTCAATGCGGAGCCTAAAATCCTGGCGAAAGTCCTGGCCAATCGATTGTTGAGTGTCGTGTGCGACCTTATTCATCCGGACCAATGCGGCTTTATCCCGCACCGTAACACCGCTCTTAACTTGCGGCGTCTTCACGGTGCCCTTGCCAGGGCGGAGTTCCTCTCCGAACCGGCCGTGCTGGTTTCTTTGGATGCCACGATGGCCTTTGACACTATTGAGTGGCCATTCCTCTGGGCCGTCTTGGATAAATTCGGCTTTGGAGAGGGATTTATTGGCTGGGTGAGGCTCCTTTACACGGGACCCATGGCGCAAGTGGTGGTGAATGGGCGGGTCTCTCGGCCCTTTGCCCTCGGCAGGGGCACGAGGCAGGGGTGCCCGTTGTCCCCGTTGCTTTTTGCTCTCGCCCTGGAGCCACTCGCTGCCTGGCTCCGTTGGGAGCCCTCGCTTAGAGGGATCCGGTGGGGCCCGGGCTTCGAAGATCGGTTCTCGCTGTATGCGGACGACATTCTCCTGTATCTCACCTCACCGCGGCAGTCACTCAACGTCCTCTTTGACGTTCTGACCTCCTTTGGGAATAATTCGGGTCTCACGATCAATTGGTCTAAATCCTGCGTTTATCCCATCTCTGGTGGTCCTCCTCTCCTGCCGCCTCGGCTCCCGATTCAAATATCTCTGAGTGGCTTTAAGTACCTGGGGATATACGTTTCGCTGGACCCGGTGGCTCGCTATGAGCAGAATCTCCTGCGTCCACTTCGGCGACTGCGGGAGGACACGGCCCGGTGGTGCAGGCTGCCCCTGTCCCCGCTGGGTCGGGCCGCGCTGTTCAAAATGATGTCCCTTCCCAGGTTCCTCTATGCACTCCAGAACTCCTTCGACGTTATCCCAGTGGCCTACTTTCGGGAGGTGGAGAGCCTGCAGAGGAGACTGGTGTGGGACGGGCGGGCGCGTATTGCTCTTGCCAAGCTCACTCTCCCCTGGTATGACGGGGGCATCGCGCTTCCTGACATTCGCAGGTACTATTGGGCCTCGCAGCTATCTGCCATTAACCACGCCACGTATGCGCCCGGCTTGAATCCGGCGTATGAGATGGACAAGTTCCTGCTTCCCGGCGGGAACTATAACAGGGCACTTTATTCCCGCCTGGCTGGCCGGACCCTTACGGGTCCTACTAAGATTGCTGTGCGGACCTGGAGGGCTGCCACTGCGGCCATGGGCTGGAGTGAGCGATTAACATGTGCTACTCCCTTGTTTGCCTCCGACCGCCTGGGCAGCTTGTGGACCACGAAGGGGTTTGACCAGTGGGACACGATTGGTATCAGCAAAGTGGGAGACCTGTGGCACAAGGGCGCGGTCAAGACTTTCGCGGTGCTCCAGGCCGAATACGAGCTGACCGACAGGGAGTTCTTCCGCTACGCCCAGGTTCGACACGCCCTGCTCTCGGTCTTCGGGGAGGGGACCAAGATCCCTGTTTCCTCGCCCCTCGAGGACCGCATACTTGACGGACATGTCCCTGATAGTACTATTTCTTTAATTTATAAAAAATTAATTAATCACCGGGCGGACCTTTTTGTGCGCCTTCGGGAGGCTTGGACTGGGGATGGGGTGGAATTGGACGACGAAGATTGGCAGTCTGCACTGTCGTCCCCCAAGGAGGTTGCCATTCCGGCTCGTCTCCGGTTGGTACAACTCAAGATTCTCCACCGGGTGTATGTGACGGGTCCTCGCTTGGTCTCGATGGGATTTTCCGACGACGGGCTCTGTAAGCGAGGCTGTGGGCTCAGCGCCACCTTTCTTCATATCCTTTGGGAGTGCCGCGAGGTGGCGGACTACTGGCGCCGGGTCCACACGGTTATGGGACAGGTCACTGGGGTTGTGCTGCTGCCGGAGGTGCGTCGCTGTGTCCTGAATGTGTGGGAGCCCAATGACTACAGCGCGGCTCAGACTCGGTGGGCGGCCCTAGGGAACATGATTGCCAAGAGGGACATAGCGCAACTTTGGGGCGCTCAACGGCCGCCCACCGTGTCAGTATGGAAGGAGAATATGGACTGGTGTATGTTTAGGGAGAAGACAGTGTATGTGGCCCGTGGCAAGCCGGGGGCATGGGGTAGAATTTGGGGGCAATGGAACGCGTACCGCGGAGGCATCTGTACGCCCCCCCTGGTAGACACTGATATCGCCATGTCCCCCTGACCCTTGATGGCTCCTGGCGCCTTTTGGAACAACTACATATGGACGTTCATCTCCCTTGACCCCCTCCCCCCCCCCCTCCGTCCCCGGCCTCCCGGTACTCCTCTCTTTAGCGGTTTGCTCAATTGTCCTGACTGGAGTTTCCCGGGGGGAGCCTGACCCGCACTGGTTTCCCTCATAACTCGCCTTTTGTTTTTTATTGTTTGTCTTTTTGTTTTTGTGATTGTTGGACTTACGCTTCCTGTTCCTCGAGAACTATCTGAAGCCACTGCGGGGCAGTGCCCTGGGATCTGATTGTAGCCTTGATATGTGTAGATTTCCTTCTGTACCTAGCGGCCGGCCCGGGTGGTTGTAGGCCCGTACTTGTAACCGAATTATTGCTCAATAAAACTTTTTCAAAAAAAAAAAAAAAAAAAAAAATCGATCTATCTTTATGTATGTAAATGTTACTAATTCTAGTTGGCACTACTTTCTGTGAACTCTTCCCTATGTTAGTCATATTCTCAGTATGTATTCCAAAAGTGTCTATTGTAACCCTAAAAGTAACCAATAAAGCAAGTACACTCCATAGTAGCATTAATAATCCTGTACAGCAGCAGCACATTCTACACCATCTTTTCAAGAAGGTACATCTACTTTGATTAGTTTCTGTATTAGCCATCTTATTACTCTGGCAGTATCTTTTGACTCAGCCTCTACTACTCCACTACTAAATTACTAGAACACTAGATTATTTCAATCTGTTAATTTTAGATTTCTTCTTTTTCACTTTTCCCCAAGTGACTCCTTTTGTTCACTCAATTTGGATTTTCATCACTTTTCACTTCTTCTTCAGTAACATCAAATTGTATCAGATCTTCAATATCCTGAGCATCTGACTCTTCTCCAATATCAGTCAAAATAACTTTCAGGACTCCGACAGTTTTCTCCTCCTCAACCACTTCACGTAAGGTCCCCTCTGGATTTCCTTGACTCTCTGCCTCTTCTTCTTCAGACAGTGCCACATACATTCATTCCGGTGACCTATACTTCTGGTTAGGCTTTCTAATTCTCTTGATCTCCTCTGGCTCTTTAGATTCTTTTTGTTTCTCACCCTTTGCTTGATTCTGACTCGACACCTCGTTCACCTGTTCAGCTTTCGATGAACTTGAACTTGCTCGTGTCAGTCTGTACCTCAGCCTCTTTATCTTGTTAGGCCAAAGATCTCCTTTTACACTCCTTTTCGGTCTCACTTCTTTATTATATCTTTCTCCGATCCAAGTTCTCTTTCTCAGAACTCGACCCTCTGATTTTCCATTCTCACTCTCATCCGATTCTGTCTCATTTGCCTCTTGTTCATCAACAATTTTCTTTTGCTCCACAGACTTCTTCTCAACCAATTGAGATTTCCCTACTACTGTCCCTCCTCGGGTCTCCGACACGCAATCTTCTTGCAGTCTACTTGTCCCTTCACCTAGCTTATCAGGAATGTTCCCTACACCTCCTCGGGGGTCTTCCGCAATCTGTCCCTCTCTATCTCCTTCTGACCCTACTTCTTCAGAAATAATCTCAGGTGGATCTTCAACCTCTTCATCTGACTCAGGTATAGTCTCTGTGGAACTGCTCTTTTCTTTCCTTTTTCTTCCTTTATTTTCTCCACTGCTTATTGGAACAACTTCAGGCACTCTTCCAGAATCTGAACTCTCCTCTGAAGCTCTCAATGTTTCTCTTGAAGCTTCTCTTGGTAAGAAAAAAGAATCACCTGACTCTCTTTCCAGCTCTTCCCCCCTTTCAGGATTCTTTTTTCTTCTCACTGTTTCAGTGTCTGGATCATCACTGGAATCTGACTCTTCGAAATACTCTTTCCCAGTCCCATCCTTTGGATTTGGAACTCTCAGAGTATGACTCGCATGAACCCAGTTCTTCACACCAGCACACTTCACAGCAATCGTCGTAGTCAGAATTACTTGTCTTGGCCTTCCCCACCTTGGAACCAAGCAATTTCTTCTTCTGTGCACCTTTATCCTCACCCAGTCCCCTGGACTCAGATCATGGGCTTGCTTCTTTTCAAGTGTGGTGGCGTCTCCTCCAACCTGGTGAAACACAGAATGAACTGCGTCAGCCAGGCCTTTACAGTAATCCAAAATCATGTCATCAGTTATTGTCATCAATTTGTTGACAGGCACGAATGCATGTCTCATTGCTCGTCCCATCAGTATTTCATGTGGACTCATCCCTGTAGTTCTATCTGGAGTAGATCTAATAGTCATTAGCACTAGAGGCAAGACATCAGGCCATTTCATTCCAGTGGCTAAACACATCTTACCAATTCTGTTTTTGCTTGTGCCATTCATCTGTTCAACAACACCAGAAGCCTCTGGCCTGTATGCACAATGTAACATCTGCTGTATGCTCAATGCTTCACAAATCAAACCCATCAGCTCATTGTAGAAGTGTCCCCCTCTGTCTGACTCAATTGTCACTGGGAACCCGTACCTAGGAATCAACTCTCTTAACAGTAACTTTGCCACTGTTATTCCATCATTTCTCCTAGTCGGATAGGCTTCCACCCATCTTGAGAACAAACAGACTACCACTAGAACATACCTCAATCTATTGACCTGAGGCATTTCAATGAAATCTATTTGCATTCTGGTAAAAGGACCTCCTTCTCTGCCTATTGTTCCTAGGCTCACCACTGTCTTTTTTCCAGTATTGAACTGCTGACAAATCAAACATCTTTGACAGATGCTCTCTGCAATCAACCTGAACTTTGCATTGTACCCGGTTTGTTTAAAGGACCTAATCATAGCGTCCCTCCCCAGATGCCAGCATCGAGTTAGGCATAACTGGTCTTCCATCTCTATAGATCCAAACATGATATTTCTCTCTTGGTGCACAACCTGCCTTGATCCCATCCCTCATTTCCTCATCTCCTGCTTCATCCTGCAACTGTTTCACCTCATCCCATGTTTCCAGGACATTAGTAAACATCACAGAACAAAAAGACATTTCCCTTTCTCGTCCCTTGTTAATTGAATGATCGTTCTTTGCACAATACTGTGCTATGTCATTTGCAAAACGATTACCAAGAGTAACAAAATCATCTCCCTTTCCATGAGCAGCACATTTCACAACTGCTAGTTCTTTAGGCAGCTGTATCGCCTCAAGCAATTTTCCAATCACTTCAGCATTCTTTATAGGAGTCCCATTCGACGTCAAGAAACCTCTCTGTAGCCAAAGTTGGCCAAAATCATGAACCACTCCAAATCCATACTGACTATCAGTCATCACAGTCACTCTCAAATTTTTCCCAATCTTGCAAGCTTTTGTCAATGCCACCAATTCAGCTACTTGAGCAGACCTTACTCCTTTCAAAGACGAAGCTTCCATAACCTCTGAAACCTTGCACACTGCATATGCTGCACTCAGCACACCATCATCAGTTCTCAGACATGATCCAACCACAAACAACACATGATCACTCTCAGGTAGTGGCAGATCTCTTATGTCTGGTCTCGGTTTTGTACAGTAATCAAGCACATCCAAGCAATCATGATCAACATCTCTCACACTCACATTTTCAGCATCTGGCAAGAGTGTCGCTGGATTCACATTCACACATCTCTCAAGGGTCACATTTGATGCTCCCAGAATGATTTTCTCATATTTAGTCAGCCGACTATGTGACATATATTGAGTCCTGCTTCTTGTCAAAAGAATTGCCACATCATGAGGTACGAATACCCGTACAGGATATCCCATTATTATACCCTCACTCTGTTCCAAGCTTCTGCATGTAGCAGCTACTGCTTTAAGCCAACCTGGCAAACCCACAGCCACTCGGTCAAGTGTTGATGAGAAGTACGCAATCGGCCTTCTCAGTCGTCCATGTTTCTGGATTAACACTGAAAGTGCACATCCATTTCTCTCACTACAGTACAATTCAAACTCCTTCTCATAGTCTGGCATTCCCAAAGCAGGAGCTTCACACATTCTGCTCTTCAATTCTTCAAATGCTGCCATTTGTTCTGCATTCAGTTCCAATGGGTCTTTCACTTCACTTTTGGTCAATTTAATCAGTGGCTTTGCTATCAGGGAGAAATTACTTATCCACTGACAACAATAACCCACCATTCCCAGAAACATCCTTACTTCTCTCTGGGTCATTGGGGCTCTTATTCCTCTGATAATTTTGATTCTGTCATTGGTCACTTTTCTCAGACCCTTCTCAATATTGTGTCCAAGATAATGTACTTCTTTCTTGCAAAACTGCAATTTGGCTGGAGATACCTTTAACCCTCCATCTGCCAGATGATTCAGTAAAGCTATGGTATCTACTTCACAAGCTTCACGTGTCTTTGATGCCACAAGTAGGTCATCAATATACTGTACTAGTACTGAACTCTCAGGCATGATCAGACTTTCCAAAGACTTCTTTAACAACTGATTGAATATTGATGGACTCTCTGTATACCCCTGTGGGATACGGCACCATGCCAAAATACGCTGTCCAAACCGAAATGCAAAAATCGTCTGGCTGTCATGATGCAATGGAATTGAAAAGAAAGCATGACACAAATCAATCACCGTGTACCGTTCAGCATCATGAGGAATCTGATATAAAATCACTGACGGATTTGGCACAATGGGACAGCATGCTACCACAATTTTGTTAATCTTTCTCAAATCTTGTACAATCCTGAACTTCCCATTAGGTTTCTTCAGCCCCATTATCGGTGAATTACATGGGCTACTCAGTAACTCTCTCAAAACACCCTGTTGAATCATCTTGTCAGTTATAGGGGTTATTCCCTCAATTATCTCTGGTGTCAATCTGTACTGTGGGATATTAGGATAAGTGATTCCCTCTTTCACTGAAATCTTCACTGGATCTACATTATTCATCAATCCCACATCTTCTCCAGTAAAATCCCAAACCGCTACTTTTACTGTATTCCTCAACTCTTGTGGCAAGTCATCTGGATTAAATACAGCATATGATCCAACAATCTCACTTTCTCTGTTATCTAGAGTCATCCTGTACAGGACATCCTCATCTGGTGTCTCAAAAGCTATTCCATCCGGAGTACAGAAAATTGTGCAATTCAAGTCCCTACCTAACAAGTTCACTGGACTAGTGTCGCAGACTACAAATCTGTGCATATCTGAAAATTTCCCTATTCTTACCCTTACTGGTTCGGTAAGACGAGTCTTAATCTGTGTATTAGCTACACCAACCACTTGGATTGCTTCGTCCGAGAGAGGAAGATTTCTTATATCTGCTGACCTGACAGTTGATCTCGTCGCTCCTGTGTCTACCAAAAAAGTAACACTTTCCCCATTTATTTTCCCATCTTTAAATGGTCCTGCCTGGTCTATTTCTAGAGTTGCACCAAGTATGCACTCTTCCTCCTCTCTTCGGCACCGTCAGTAGTCCCCTTCAGACTCACTCCCCTCATTCTTTAACCAGTACTGCTGTACCGGGTTCGTACATCTCGGTTTGTTTACCTGCTCATCATTGTAGAATCCTGAGTCCTGGTTATATTTCTGGGACCCTCTATTCTGCGGCAAGAGCGGCTTTGGCTCTTGACTCTGCTGTCTGACAACCTTCTGCTGTTGCTGCTGATGATTACACCCCTCGTTCTGCACCTGTTGATTCAATGATTTATTCTCATTACTCACTAATGGTGGATTGGTACACTCGGATCTCCAATGCCCCAATTGTCCACAGTTGTGACATGGGAATTTCTTCTTGGCCTCTTCTAAATTCCCCTTTCCTTTTCCTGCACCATATCTGGGCCTATTTCCTGGATTATTTGCTTGTTCCACCATCTGTGCTTCTTGTCTTTCAGCAACTTTCACCTGTGCCCACATTGCTTTCTCTTTCAGCTTTCTTTGTTTTGCCTCAATCTCATCACTGAAGTACTTCGCATGTCTCAAGATTTCGTCAATCTTTTTACTCTGCCAATCAACTGTGTGCTCTCGAATCCTTTCACTGATTTCAGGTCTCAAGCCATATACAAATCTGTATACAAAATGACTCAAATCCTTATCACCCAGGTGTTCATCCCCACTAAACTGTTTAAAAGCCAGTATCAGCCTTTCATAAAAAGCATGAACTGATTCTTTTGCTTCCTGATGTGTCCGATCTATCTTAACCCAGTCTGTCTCCTTAGGAGGCACCTTATTCTTCAGAAACACAATAACCTGCTCGTACTTCTTCATGACCTCCGGGTCTGGTGCTCCTGTTTTCTGATCTCTTGGATACTCCTTAGCAGGCCAATCTACAACTATTTTGCACTCTGCTCACAAGTCTGCTGGAACAATTATATCAAACAGACTATTCAGGTCAATCCACAGTACTTTTGACAATTTCACAAACCTGTCTACCTGCCTATACCACTCGACGGGCTTTTCTCTCAATCGAGGAAAATCATTCGTAAATGACAAAATATCCTGTCTAGTCCATGGGACATGTACATATCCTCCTCCAGGAATCTCTCTCATAGGATAAGCATCCACTGTTTTTTCTTTTTCTCTCATGGGAAATGCTGAGTAAGTCCTGTCCACTGAATCTTCCCTTTTCTTGTACCACCTATCCTTCCATTTTTCCACATCACCCCATTTTCGCAATAAGGAAATCATCTCCTTAATCTGCCTTGTTCTGCCAATATCATTTAGATTCTCAATGTCTTTGTCGGAGAAATCCACCCTGTAAGGCTTCTGCAAAGCTTTCACCTTATCCATATCAACTCCCATTTCACTCGCTATTCCTCTTAACCTGTCATGTGTACTTTTAGCCCTCCAGGTAATACTCTTGCACATAAATAACAACTCTCCGTCATGATGATTTTTCAACATTTCTGTAGGAATTGTCCCTGCTATGAGTTTCTCCAGTTCTATGCGCAACCTGGCTACATCCACTGCCTGTGAATCTTTATCTTTCTTTTGGAGAACTTTCAACCAATCATTCAAATCCTCAGCTGTTATTTCTGTAGATCTTTTCACTGTAGTCACTCGTTCTGCCATCCTCTGTGGTTCTAAAATTGATCTTTCTAAACAACCAGTATTCAATCCTGAATTAGGCTGTACATCTGACCCTCCACCACATGTGTCATGTCTCAGCTGTCTCAAATTATTTTCTTCCATCCTTATTCCTGACTCTCCCAAAGAATTAACCAAACCATTTCCTACATATGGAACTGTCAAACCATTTTCACCCATTCTTTGTTTATCAAAAATAGGCATAACCGGACCTATGGTTACATGCACTGTAACAGCTTCTAGATTCTTCGTTAATTCCCTGATCTTTTCTGTCAACTCAGATGTTGTTCTTGCTAACTCTCTTGTTTTCTCATCCCCGATTACACTCTCTCTCTCTCTCGCTCTCTCTCTCTCTCTCTTTCCGTGAAAGAGCTATCACTTTTCAAATCAGGTGTCACAACTTCTGTTTTAATGATCTGCAAAGTATCTCTTATTGGAGTAGCAACTGGTGTTCTCACTTCTGGTTCTGGTCTATATGGAGGTGGTCTCTTGTAAATCATGTCATCCAAGACTTCATCCTCATAATCATTAGCCCCATACCTCCTACATTCTGCATCAGGTACCTTTTCCGCACCTTTCCTCCCTTCTGCTTCTTCAACAGTTCTCATAGGATATAATCCCTCTGACATACTAGCATCTCGCCATCTTCTCCTTCGATCATGATGAGTTTCACGATCATATTTCCTCCCAAAAATATACGTATAATTGCCACCACTCCTCTGTTTTTCTCGCTCATGCACCTCATCTTCCCATTCCACCAATGCCTAAAACTGTAATACTCAAACCCAGAGGTCGATGGATTGAAACCATCCTCTGCTACCAGAAAACTGCTGCAGATCGAAGCATACAAATTCTCCCTACTTCCACGGACAGAGTAATTCCACAGTCACACGCACATACACTCATCATACGCTAGGGCCCATCACACTAATATTCATTCTATTACTCTATCCACACTGGATATACAAGAGAACTCCTAAACCAATCTGCATCTAAACTGAGGTCAATGCGACCTAATTGTTATGTCTTGAGTCATGATTTAAACATTTAAACAATAAGAACATATTTGAAAATTCAATAAATGACAAAGAAATAACCACCCGACACTGTGATTCAAACAAAAGGTTATTTTTATCTAAATTAGTTCAAATGAAAGTCAATCAATGGCAAAATCATTATTCTCATAATTACCTATTCTAGCTAAATGTCGTAATTAGGTCAGGGCTGTCTCTCAGTAAAGTCTCCCGAGTCGCCGTCCTCTCAATCAGCGTCGATCCTCACGAGCATAGGTTCAGGAAGAAGTGGCCTTAGTCCCTCTCTAGTCTAACAATATTTATAGGAAAACTAACATATTAAAAGTTACAAACAAACTCTAGACGTCCGTTGAGCCGTTGAGCAGAGCGAGCAGGAAAGGATGTTGACTCGCAACATTAGAAAAACCTCCGCTCTCGAAAATCTCAAAAAATAAAAACACGGAAGAAGGAAGCTCAAACTAAAAAATGTAACATCCATGAATGCTCTTCCTCGGAATCATAGTGAAGCCACCGCAAGTTTATCAAAGTTCATTGTGGCCTTTTACTCTTCCAAGGATATCTGGTGTCAACTGGCAACAAGCCCGGAGCTGCTGTCCTCACGGAAACTTTTAATACAGACAGAGGCCGAAGTCAGGATTTCATCAATATTCAGCGTGGCCTCTCTTTGTATTTCAGCTACTCAAATGGAGGCTGTAAATATCGGCCATCTTTGACTAGGCCAGAATGGACAATCTTAATTTAAAGAAACACAAAACAAAGTTACTACATCGTAATGATTATACAGTGTTAATTCCCACTAATACCCTTATGTGTATGTAATTATCTAGCCATCTGCGACATAAAGAAGCATTAAAGCACGTTATTTTAAAGCGCAAACACAAAACAAATAACACTTTAGCAACACTTATTTTATTAATTTGCTCACCAACTTAGTTCATATATTAATTAAGCAACACAAATGCATCCCCACGTGTAATTCTTTCATTAGTAAGGTTGATTAGTGAGAAACTTCAACAAAATTAATATCTAATAATTATTTATTAGTAATTTTAATTATGACATATGCTGATGTTCGGGTTTTGACAGAAAACCCTGCTCCAGCACCATCACAGACACCTGTCCTGCTGCTGAGGCGGAGGAATCTATAAGCAAGGCACAGGCAGAAAATAAACACACACACACCTTTCATTCACAAATTAAAAAGGGGTCCTGGACAAAATCAAAAGAGCAAAGAAGAAAACGGGAATGAAAGATACAAAATTTATTTCATTTCTGGATCATTGAAGGAGGTGTGTACGGAACAAAAAAAGGCTTGTGCAATAGCAGAACATGACTCTTCCAGAAATCTCAAAATTTCTTACGTTACGTTTTAAAAGCTCCTCCAGTTTTGCATTTTCACGCTGGCTCCTGCAAGTATGTTGGGGGATGGAATGGGTTGATATATGTTACTGTTATAATGGAAAAACATGAGGCACATTTAGGCCTAAAAATGGGCTGACAGTGCCTGTGATATCCCATGCAACTGGTGGGAAAGAGACCCCCGCCTCACAGTGGCATGCTCTACGCGTAAGCAGCATTCACCGGGACAGCACAGAGGGGAAGGGGCGGGAAAACATCTCGTTAGTCAAACTCCATTTGTAACGCACAGTGGAACCTACAGGTATCGGAGTAAGTCTGACATTTGTTCCATTTTATTCTCTACACTGGAAATAGAATGCTCGCGTGGAGAGATCACAGCATTCGCCCTTATTCTGTGCCCACAGATCAGAAAGAACACGCTGCTCGTCTCCTGCCCACCACCAGGAGCAAGCGCCACACTTCCATCGCAGCAAGGGGCGAAAGGCCACTCTCAGTCCAACTTATAAGATGCACACAGGGTGTATGGAAATCAATATACAAATCAAGCAGCGTGAATGCCCTTGCTCGCCTGCTGCAAACCTCCAACTGCTCAGAGATAGGGGCGATGTTAGAAACTTTCACAACTCCTCCAAAGCGGACCCCGTGCCAGTTGAGGTCTGCCCAGATCCCCTTATGAAGAGCTCCCACCCCTCTACGAGCCACTTTCACATTACAGCTCACGAGACCCAGGGGCGGCAGCCAGCGCACACAGAGTAAAGTAGCGAGAGCTGGTACAGGCAAGGTGCCGGGATGATGTTGCCATCTCTGCACTAAAAGTAATAAAAAAGTAGAGAGGAGTGACTTACCCCGCTACAGCCCAAGGAGCGGCTGCAGCTTCTCTGCTTCCAGCTCCATCTGAATACAAGCGGCACTTGTAAAAAAAAAAAGGACACGTCCGCAAGTGGTGCGTGCGCGCGCACACATCACAGCGAACATGATGTGCTTTCAATTTTCGCGCCCGTGTCTGGGCACTATAATTGAAACCACATGGGCTTTGGTGCACGTAACAGACACCAATAGGCCATGGGCGGAGCAATGCGCCCGCCTTTGGCCTATTGCATGGTCTGTTTAAAAAAAACACACACTCAAAGCCCAATCACAGAAGACCAAACTAAAAAGACACGCACGAGCGTGTACAATTCCAGGGTTCATTTCAGAACCCCGGACAAAAGGACTCTCGCTGCGCGAGTACTGCTGCGCAGTGCATCGCCAGGCGCAAGTCCTAAAAACTGGAAGTATTTCTATCTTTAAATCACACCAAAACCATGATAATCCAATGTAGGGAACTGCTTAGAAACCAATAGCACCACTTCTGGACATCTGGTCGTGATGAACGGGACAAAGTCAAAGTTTGAGGCTGACCCCGATGGAGGCTTGTTCATATACCACTTGCGGTAGGCCCGGTCCAAAGTTGGCCCTCGGACTTAGCAAATTTTTGGGAACTTTTTCTGCTGAGAGCCCTTGCTGCTCTCCACCAGTCTGGATTTGTGAAGGCTTGACGGCTTGCCTTTCAGGAAACTCCCAGCCAAACTCTGGAAATCAGACATCCAGAGATCTTCAGCGTGACAAACATGGAATCTGGGCCGGGTCGCTGTTAATGGTGGCTGGCTTGGCTCTCGCAGTCCTGTCAGTCGCTTCCTGGAGCTTTTTCCAAAAAGCTTTCCAAACTTTCCCAAACTTCTGGAGGTCTTTCCAGAAGGTCTCCTGCTGAGTTCCAAGTGTCCAAAACACAAATCCAATGGTCTGGAATCTCTTAGATGGGCCTTGGCATGCCTGGACTACACTTCCCACAATGCACATGGCCAACCCCATAAAACTCAACTAGACGCAGTCCAGGAGTGCGACTCTGGCTGGAGAAGGGACAGTTAAGCTCTGTTAACCTGTAGCTGCAGGGAGTCCACTCCTTACTCCTTCTTGAAGCAGGGAAAAGTCCTTAAATCTGTAATCCCTGATAGTGCAGCAGGCGCATTATTCACCAGGCAGGCCATAGGGAGCAAGTCAGGAAAATCCAGCAGGACAATCCTCCTTTTTATTGTAGTTTCAGGCAGTAAAAATGAGAGGCTCCGAACCTCTCATATATTTATCTAGTTCTCTGGTGAAAAGCAGGGGAGCACCCCTGTCCAATGAGGTTACATAGGAATACCCCAAATCATGACAACTTCCTCCAAAGTGTGGTATAGTCTTGTCCCAGAAAGCACTATTTTCTCAAAATCCATCATGGCTGAAATTCCAGCAGAGCAGCAAGAGCTAACTAAACCAAACTCAGAGTATGACTAATTTCCATAAACTCCCCCACTCACATCAGTGAATTCCTTCCTCATGCCTCCCATCTGGCAGGGAGAGTGGATGGTCCTGGCTGACAGGCTTGCTTGACCTGTTCTTCCTTTGAAGATCATGTTTTTTAGCCCAACCCCCTGATCTGGCGTTCCTGTGCCACACAGAGCTCTCTCGATGAGATATTCTCTGCCAGGCCAGGCCACTGATCACCTAATCAAGGCAGCCTGGATAATCCTCTCAGGGCTGACCAATCAGAGAAAAGTGCTAGAGGCTGTTTTTTGGCATACAGATAAGTTGTATAACTTGTTTTCTGTACAAGTCATGATAAATTCAACAATGGTAAATTGCTGGATTTATCGACACAATACTATTCAGTCTTTGAATGATATTTAACACTCCTATCAATAGTTATGCATTCACAACATATTGCCATGTTAACCTGTGAGGCTAACTATATTCAGGGGGAAACAGGAAATGTGCCATTTTCTTTCCTCACCAGGGTTTATAAAACATCTTTTATGAAGCTCTTGCTCAAAATTATAGGACCCCTCAGTCCTGGAACACCTAGAGGTGACCACATGGTTGGATGGGGTTCCTAATGTGCAAAAACGATTTTGGGTATTATTTCACAGTGCCCAAAGCACCAAAGTCATATTTGTAATGAATTTCCTACACTAGGTAAAAATAAAATGGGCAGCTTTCACTAACCAGGGTTTATAAAACCTCCTTTATAGGGACCCTGCTTCTAGTTTCATGACCCCTCACCCATGAAACAACTATGGGAAACCTTGGGGTACCCACAATGTAAAAATTTGGTAGATTATCACTTTCAAAGTGCTCATTCCACCAACGTTGAGTATGCAGTAAATTTCACTTTTAAAAGAAGTGCTGCTTTTAAAATGACCTCTGATTCTCAGCAGTGCACACATGCAAGTGCAACAAAGGCTGCTGGCCTCTAAACTGGCATGCCCTACTATATACTTGGGACTTATAGGTAGTTTTCATCACCTGGGCCTATTATTCACTAGGTAATTGTACGGTAGGTCATGCCAATTATAAGTGTACCACAATGTATGTGTTTGAGTTTGCATAAGCACTGGCCCTGGGCCTGACTAGCAGAGCCCAAGACACAGTCAGTGTCAGCTACCACCAGTTCCAACCAGGCTCCAAAAAATGGGGGTGAACAGGCCAAAAAGGGTGACTTTCTAAAATGTCCCCCCAAACAAAAGAGAGGTGAAGGGTCACTAACCTGCACCCAAGTAGACCTCATCAGCTAAGTGGTAACACCTGGAAAGTCATTCTGCATTGGTATGGCCAACCCCAGGTCTGTGTTCCACTGTAAAATTCATTCCCTGTAGGGAGATGGGCCACCTCAATAGTTTGGGATTCTCCCCCCCCCCCACTCCCATCCGCATAAGTCACCTGAGAGGTTTGAACATGAAAGTGTGTACCAAACAGGTATGGTCTCAGCTTTTTCAGGAACCACACTATGGCAAAAGCTTCTCTCTCCATGACACTCCATCTTTGCTCTCTGGGGAGACGCTGCCTGCTAATGAAGGCAACTGGCTGATCAATGCCTTCTTTCTTTAACTGTGCCATCACTGCCCCAATCCCTTGTTTGAAGCATCTGTCTGAACAACAAATTCCTTGGTGTAGTCAGGGGCCAGCAGAACTAGGGCTGAACACATTGCATCTTTCAGAGTGCCAATGACCTTCTGCCTCTCTGGGGTCCCCATTACTTTCTTTGGCCTCTTCTTAGAAGTAAGTTATGTCAGGGGAGCCAAGATGGTCCCTTATTTCTGAACAAATCTTCTATATCACCCAGTCAGACCAAGTATTTCCCTGACCTGTGTCTGGGTAGTAGGAGATGCGCAATTCAAAATTATTTGGATTTTGGCCCGGATGGACTGTACATGGCCTGTACCTGCCAGGTGGCCCAGGTACACAGCATAACTCTGCCCTATTTGCACTTGCTGGCCTTTATAATAAGACCTGCCTGGTGCATGGCCAGAAGCACTTCCCTCAGGTGGTTTAAGTGATACTCCCAGGTGGAACTGTAAACAACTATATCATCCAGATAAGCTGTACTGAACTGCTTCAACCCCACTAGGACCCTGTTCACCAGCCTTAGGAATGTGGCAGGGGCATTATTTAGGCCAAGGCCAAAGGGCATAACTTTGAACTGATAATGTCCCTCTGGAGTGTAGGATGCTGACTCCTTCTATGCTTCCTCAATGAGGGCAATCTGTCAGTAGCCTGAAGTCAAATATAATGTATTCAGATACTTAGCAGCCCCTAACTTATCAGTGAGCTCATCAGCTCTAGGGATAGGGTGAGCATCAGTCTTTGTGACTACATTCAGTCCTCTGTAGTCCACACAGAGCCTAAACTCCTTCTTACGCCCCAAGGGATTACGTTTGGGCACCAGCGCAACTGGGCTGGACCATGACCTGTCAGAACGCTCAATTATACCCAGCTCCAGCATCTTAGCTACCTCAGCCTTGATGCTGTTTGTGACATGGTCGGACAACCTGTACAGTTTTTTTTTTACAGGTAGGCTGTCACCAATGTAAATGTGGTGCACACACTAATCAGTGATACCTAGGGTCAAAGAGAACAGACCAGCAAACTACCCCAGCACCTGCTTGCAGTCTCATTTGCTGCTGGTCAGTCAGTTTGAGAGAGAGTACAACTCTCTTCACTGACCCATCTTGCACACTGTTGGAGAGGAGGTCGGGCACTGGCTCATTCAACTACTCTCCGAACTCATCTGTGACCAACAACATGGTCATGTCTGCCCTGTCATGGTAGGGTTTCAATCTGTTGACAAGCAGGGCGCTGTGGGTGTTTCTGGGGTGTTAAGATCTGCTAGAAGGTAACTTCACCCTTCTTTGCAAGTATTAGATAGGGCCCAGTCCACCTGTCACGGAGGACCCTTGGAGCTCCAGGCTCCAACACCCATACCGATTGACCTGGACCATCCTGAGGCATTGCAGCCTTCTGATCATACCAGTGCTTCATGAGCTCCTGGCTGGCCTCCAGTTTCCTGCTTGGCTTGTACATGTACTCTGCCATGTGAGATTTCAGGTCTAGTACATAGTTAAGCACATTGCCCTTAGCTTCCTTGAGAGGCTTCTCCAAAGCCTTTCAGGGCGAGAAAGCAAAAGACACAATTGATGGACGTAATGCAGAACAAATCAAAACATTCACCCCCAGTCAAGAGATCTGGGTTAAATCCATCATTCTTTTGCTCACCATGCCTCCCCAGTTTAGACCTGGCCATATGCAAATCAGTCTTGACCCTGTGCCTCATGGGAACAGTGCAGCCCAAACTGCCAAGCCAAGTCCTCCATGTACCGGAAACAAGAATCCTAGGACCGGTTTCGGGGTTTCACCCCTCTTCAGCCAGGATAGCTTGATTCAAGTGGCACAGTGAGCCCAGAACCGACGTCTGGGCATACCTGGCGCAATTAGGGCGAGAAAGCAAAAGACACAATTGATGGAAGGAATGCAGAACAAATCAAAACATTCACCCCCAGTCAAGAGATCTGGGTTAAATCCATCATTCTTTTGCTCACCATGCCACCCCAGTTTAGACCTGTCCGAAACCGGTCCTAGGATGCTTGTTTCCAGTCCAGGGAGGACCTGGCTTGGCAGTTCAGGCTGGACTGTTCCCATGAGGCACAGGGTCAAGACTGATTTGCATATGGCTGAGTTCAAACTTGAACAGCATGGTGAGCAAAAAAACGATGGATTTAGGCCCAGATATCTGTACTGGGGTGAATGTATGACATTGTTCTGCATTCTGTCCATCAACTGTTGTTTTTGCATTTGTCACTCCGAGAGAGAAGGGTATGCCCAGACGTGGGTCCATGCCACTGGAATCAAGCTATCCTGGCTGAAGAGGGGTAAAACCTCAAACGCTCCTAGGATGCTTGTTTCCAGTCCAGGGAGGACCTGGCTTGACAGTTCGGGCTGGACTGTTCCCATGAAGCACAGGGTCAAGACTGATTTGCATATGGCTGGGTTCAAACTGGAACGGCATGGTGAGCAAAAAAAACGATTGATTTAGGCCCAGATCTCTGTACTGGGATGAATGTATGACATTGTTCTGCATTCTGTCCATCAATTGTTGATTTTGCAATTGTCACCCTGAGTGGGAAGGTTATGCCCAGACGTGGGTCCCGTGCTCTCCATGCCACTGGAATCAAGCTATCCTGGCTGAAGAGCGTTGAACCCCGAAACCGGTCCTAGGATGCTTGTTTCCAGTCCAGGGAGGACCTGGCTTGGCATTTCAGGGTGGACTGTTCCCATGAGGCACAGGGTCAAGACTGATTTGCATATGGCTGGGTTCAAACTTGAACGGCATGGTGAGCAAAAACACGATGGATTTAGGCCCAGATCTCTGTACTGGGGTGAACGTATGACATTGTTCTGCATTGTGTCCATCAACTGTTGTTTTTGCATTTGTCACCCAGAGTGGGAAGGGTATGCCCAGACGTGGGTCCCGTGCTCTCCATGCCACTGGAGTCAAGCTATCCTGGCTGAAGAGGGGTGAAACCCTGAAACAGGTCCTAGGATGCTTGTTTCCAGTTCAGGGAGGACCTGGCTTGGCAGTTCGGGCTGGACTGTTCCCATGAGGCACAGGGTCTAGACTGATTTGCATATGGCTGGGTTCAAACTGGAACGGCATGGTGAGCAAAAAAACAATGGGTTTAGGCCCAGATCTCTGTACTGGGGTGAATGTATGACATTGTTCTGCATTCTGTCCATCAACTGTTGTTTTTGCATTTTCCAAAGTCTCTCAGCAGGCTCAATGCCGCCCTCATAGGGTGCCTAAACAACAACTCAAAGGGACTGATAGAAACCCCTTTTTAGGTTGAAGACTTTTTATTGATTTAACTAAAAACACGATGCATCGAAAATTGAGACCCAGTCTTGGGTTAGCAACCATCTGAGTGCTTCGCAGAGCATCAAAAAAGACATAACATAACAGACGTCCCCACCACCCTCCCTCCCCCACCCTGCCCACCCCCTCCCATACAGACTGCCAATACGTAAGAGTGAATGTCAGTGTATTGCGTTGTTGCTCAATGCGGTAATCTATGGGGCGCATCTGTAGTAAGCGCTGGAGCCGCAGATATCTAGGGCAAGTTAACTCGCGGAATTCAGAGCATAGTAAGGAGACAAAGGGTCGCCATGCTTCAGCAAATGCAGCCCCATCCTTCTGAATCGAGAAAGAGATGCCCTCCATCCCCAGGACATACCATAGGCGGTGTAGCTACCCATGGAAAGTGGGTGATCTGCCTGTGCCCCAAAAGGAAAGAATGTTCTGTAGTGCCACCCCCAAAGCAATGCCTATTTGTTTACCTTTGCGGGACTTGAGAGGGTAGGTAAGCCTATCAGAGACCCCAAGGACCACATATTCCAGGAAGAGCAAGAGTGTAGTGTCAAAGTGACGGTTGATCTCGTCCAGTACCTGTACCCAATAGGCTGTGAGAAGAGGGCACTCCCATAAGAGGTGCAGTAATGTACCATTCACCTCGTAGCCCCTCCAGCAAGTGGGCGAGCCACCTGGGTCACTTTTATGCACAAGGGCTGGCGTGAGATACCAATACATCCTATTCTTGGTGGCAGTTTCTACGTTAGAAGTGTTGGGCGAAGAGTGGCAAGCTCTGTAGTGGATATCCGCCCACTCCTTAGGGGTCAGTGTCCATCCAATCTCAGGCTCCCATCGTTTCTGGCCCGCTGATTTGACTGTCTGTTCGGGGGGCCACAGCATGTGATATAGTTCAGTGATAAGTCTCTTTGTTGAGTGTTTTGAAAGTAGCCATCGCTCATACGGGGTAAGGAACCGCCCGGCTCCGGGACGGGTCTGTGGCTGTAAGACCCAATGCCTTATCTGTAAATAATGATAGCGTTCAGTTTCTGGCATATTAGATTCTGACTGAATAATCTGCAAAGGATTGAGGACCCTCTAAATCAAAAAAATGCCCAATGGACATACTCCCCTCCCGATCCCAAAGAGTGAATGCCGCCTGATCCAGACCAATGGAAAATTCTGGGTTCTCCATGATAGGTGTGAGGGGGGACGGGAAGTTTGTCAGATTATAAAGTACTGCTGTGGCATCCCAGACTTTCAGTGTAGCTCGTGCCACCAGAGAGCCATATAATCCAGGGGGTCTGGAGGCCTTGCTAAGGAAGGACATTTTCCAAAGAGATTTTCCCGCCAAAGCCCGCTCCATAAAAAGCCAGTTCTTCTCAGACTCAGGTTGAGCCCATTCGAACAAAACCCGTAGCTGCGTTGATGCATAGTAGCGAGCAAGATCCGAGATGCCCAAACACCCCTTGCTGAGCGGTCTAAAACTCAAATTCCTGGCTATCCGTAGCCGCTTGTCTGCCCATACAAAAGCACCAAACTCGGACTGGAGTTGCTTCAACGTGCTTGGTGGTAGTTCTGTCGGAAGAGTCTGAAACACATACAGGATCTTAGGAAGAACACTCATCTTAAGAGCTGCCACCCTGCCCAGCCAAGAGAGATTGAATGGCCGCCACCATTGAAGCTCCGATCTAACCTGTCTGAGCAACCTGGTGTAATTCAAAGGGAGCGTCTCCACCGTAGAGGTTGATAATGATATACCTAGATATGGGACAACCTTCTGGTCCCAGGGAAGAGGGCACACCCTGTCGTACTTTAATATTCGGGATCGCGTAGGGGACAGGGCCCTACCCCTGTCCATCTTGGTATTAGCAAACCGCAAATGGTTAATGCGGTATGTATGAGTGCTTTATATATCATTCTAGCTATGAATGCACTGTGTACACGCTATTCTGCTTCACTACGCGGGTTCCATTTTGGAAGCAGTGGCCATCTTGTCATTGCCCTCACATAGGCTATAATGGAGTAAATACGGGCCTCACAGTACATGGGCTTCTCCTCTGACTTCTCTGTGACCTGGGCAGCTGGCTCTGCTGCCCCGGGTCAAACTGGTCTCACGAGCTCCCCTTCCTCCGTCCACCTGTGATTAGCATCAGGGCTTGACCCGTCATAAAACCCTTTCATTCTACACAATCCTCCGGCTAATCTCTTTCACACCTGCTTGTTCCTGCTTTATGACTTGTTTCCCAAAACAGGAGATGCTCATGTTTATTGGGGGGCCTATTGATATCAAATGTGGGATCTGAACCTTGCTGTGTAAATCATTGTGGGCTGGCCGAACTGGAATGTGGGATGGTCATCATGACTCTGCCTTTTCTTTGTAATGTACACTTGTAATGGCCGTATCATAAAACCTAGGAATGTATGCTTGAGGCAAGAAAAAGGGTATTTAAGATGAAGTCCGTTCCTATGATTTTCAGCAGTCTCCTGAGAACATACACGCTGTTGTACTTCTAGGATACCTGTAATTGGTCTGCAGCCAATAAACGAATCTTTGACTTCACCCAGAAGACTCTGTGTTTCTGTAGGTCTGGAACAGGGTGAACCCAGAAGTCATAGGGTGTGTGCCCCTGCACCGCTGGGACTAAAATACCCAGTACTTCAGTTTGGCGCCCAACTCGGGACGATTTCAGCGGTACCGGTCCAAGCCAGAGGTTCGTGAGGAGCTTCGTGTGGAAATTCTGGAGGAAGGCCGCCACTTCATCGACCCCTGCATGTCGACGTGGTCCGAAAGTCTTTTCTGCGAGGTTCTCCGCGTCCCGACGGCTACGAAGGACTGCTGCCCTGATTAATCGACCTGTTTTGGACCCTTGACGAGTTTGAGAGAGCGAAACAATCGAGAGAGTCTTCTGGTGACGTCATCGATCGGCAATATTCAGTTAAGTATAAGTGGAGCGTCTCCCATTTGTTTTTGGTATCCTTCGGGATCGTTTGATTTGGTAATTTGGTAATTTGGAGTTTGCAAACGCCAAAGCCAGAGGACTCGTGTATTCACGAGACTATCGTAATCGATAATCCTTTGACGTTTGGATCTAGACTAGTGAGCGAAGATGCCTGGTTCTGGAATATTTGGTAGATTATTCTGTTTGGGTTGTGGAAAAGATTTCCAGCTAGAGGAATCATGTCCGGTTCCTCCGGTTGGAACTCCAACTTATGAGCTCTATGTAAAACATGGCGTAGGCCCCATTGCATATAACGAAGTGTGGATCCACTACACTAGGAAAGACGGTGTTTTAAAATGGCCCCAAAATGGTAGTTTCGATACCGATATTTTAGATAATTTGGAAATTAAATTGTTTAAGAAGAAAGCCCGGCCGGCGATGTTTGATTCTTTCCGCTTATGGCGAAAGGAAGCCAAACAGAAGGAAATTAAGTTAGCGAAAAAGAATAAAAGAGAGAGAGGTATGACAGTAGTGCAAGCAGCTGTACAATTTAAAGACAATGAGGAGGAACAGATGAATGAGCAATTGCACAGACAGCGTAAGTTAGGGATTGACAAATGTTACCCAGCTTTACCACATTCTAAGCAGAATGAGTTAGAAGAAAAGGAGAAAGATCCCCTGATGTCGCATTTGTTGAGTTCGCCACCCCCATATGCTCAAAATGCCATGGCACCTCCCCAGCTTGTGAATATGCCCCCTCCAGTCAATATACTGCAAGCCTTGCCGCTACAGCCAGTTGCTTTGCAGCCGGCTCCTATGCATATAGCGCAGCCCTCTCAAGGGCTGCCAGCTGTGTTCCCGACTGCCCCCGCGCTTCCTGCGACTTTGCCTAATTCAGCAGCTGCCTCTTCTGACATTCTTCCTTGCACCACTCCAGTACCTGTTTCTACATCCTCGTTTCTTCCCTCTGTTTTTCCCCCTGTTTCCGCCTCAACTTCTCCTTCAGCGCGACAGCGCTTAGCTAATGTGGTTACTACATTAATGTCGCCTCTCTTTGAGTCATCTGGTGCGACTCCTGGTTTACAGCGTAAGCAATTGCGTAGCCAATTGCCTAACCCTGATGAGAAAAAGGTAATAGACAGCATGGCGCGTAGATGGATTGCTTTCCCTTCATTGTATGATGTGGAATCAGTTGTCAATGTTTTCCATCAGTGGGATGCCCCGAAACAGAGATATGTGTTTGAGAAAATGTGCGAAATTCTCTGTGAAGAATTGGAAGATAGTGGTAAAAATCCGAACCCGCAGGAGTTGTGTAGAGTGAGGTTCGATTTTGGAACTGGTATAATTGTGGACCGCGAAGTAGATAAAGCAGTTGCGGTTGTATTGTCCTTCAGGAATGATGATTGTCAACAGTCATTGTTTGAACAAGATGTCCTTGTGGGGAAAAAGGTAAAAGCGCGACAATACCCCATGAGAGAAGTTCCCCCGGTATGGAAGGAAGCAGTTGCAGCTGATGCTAACGCCGGTATTGCCGCTGCGCCAGCGCATTTCCAGCGTGTTTGGGTGCATGTTCCATGGAAGCGCTCTGAGGTGTTAGCACTTAAGCAGTCCTTACCCGATCCCCGTAAAAACCCAGCAGGTTATTATAAAGAGTTGTCACAGACGGCAGGGTCATGCGTTATGAATCTGGCCGACATAGACATGTTATTTGGTAATGTTGTTCCACAGCCTCTATGGGGATCAATTCGTAATGCAGATCACGATGCAGAACTAGGGGATACATGGGCTAACATCGTTGCTGCTGATGCTAGACAAACTGGTGGCGCGAAACCAGAACCTTTAGTAGCTGAACTGCCTGGTAGAATCATCACGTATATGAAGACAATAATGCCCGCGATGCGCGTAAATTGGGACAAGTTATCTGCATGCAAGCAGAAGAAAGATGAGACAGTGTCAGACTTCTTTACTAGGTTTGAAGAAACATTTATTGACCACAGTGGGCAGGATATGAGTACTGAGGGTGGCCAACGGTTATTTGTGGATAAGTTTGTGCAGAATTTACTTCCTGACCTGTGTAAAAAGTTGAAAGACTCAGAGAGTTCTTGGGCTGTTTCTTCTTCAGCGCAAATACTGGCTACTGCACAGTATTATGAAAATAGAGATAAGGACGAGAAAGATAGAACAGAGAAGAAAACGAAGGAATTAAAGACAAAAGTACTTTTACAGCAGGCTTACCCACCACGAGGAGGTCAGAACAATTATAGACAACCCCAAGGTGTCTATCACCAACCCCAACAGTTTCAGAACAACCAGCAAATGAATGGGTATTATCAACCACGTGTCCCTGTAGGTCCCAACCAATGTTCATACTGCAAAGAGGAAGGTCATTATAAATATAGTTGCCCTAAATTAATGCAGCGGAACGGTAATGCGTATGGCGTAAGAGGTAGGGGTGGTCAGCAAGCTCCTAGAGGCAGAGGGCGTGGAAGTGTTCCCCAGAACGCGCGTCCTCTTCCGCCCCAAAGTGCCATTAATAGCTTTGATCAGCAAGCTAACGCGACTAGTAATACGGCCCAGTATTATAATAATGATTATTATGCAGAGGACGGCGATGCAGAAAATACTGATTACTAGGACAGCCATAGACAGAGAGAGGGAGTTGTTTCAGTGCCAGTGGATCAGAGTGGACCGTATGTTGAGGTGACTACAGCAAATGTAACGGAGCCTTTTCTGCTAGACACTGGTGCTGCAAAGAATTCAATCATGCATTCAAAACTCCCTGGCGCACCTTTGTCTGGCGATATAAATGTTTCAGTAGGTTTTTCTGGCGCCCCAGTTAGGAACCCGATTTCTAGTCCCATGTCACTCTCTGTTGGACCTTGCGAGCTGAAAGCACCCCTGATTCTGACAACAGGTTGTGGTGAGAATTTGCTGGGATTAGATTTGTTGAAAAGATTGCACGCTACACTGTATTGTTCTCCTTCAGGAGTACAACTTACATTAGGCAAGAAAGTGATTTCCCCAATGTACTTGTCTAAAAATACAATGCCGCCTGAATTGTCATCCCTTCCGGATGCCCTTTGGGCTACTGGTCCCAATGATGTGGGCCTCTTGAAGATACCGCCATATGTGGTGACTTTAAAGGCTAATGTCAGACTGCCACGTATTCCCCAGTACAAGATCTCTAATGAAGGGCAGAAAGCATTGTCAGACATTGTCAGCGACTTGATTAATAAAGATGTGATTGAAGAGACAAGAGGCAACGTTTGCAATAGTCCGATTTTACCTGTCTTAAAACGAACGGACCCTTCACAGCCACCTGTTTACAGATTTGTGATCGATCTCAGAGAGGTTAATAAGATTGTTGTGCCACAGTTTCCGGTTGTCCCTGATATAACTGCCTTGTTAACGATGATTCCAGCCTCTGCTGCATGGTTTTCAGTGATTGATTTAAAGAATGCTTTCTTTAGCATCCCAATTGCAGAAGAGAGCAGAGATATTTTTGGCTTTAGTCTGGGAGGCCGAAGCTTTCGCTTCAAACGCGCTCCCCAGGGCTATTGTGAGAGTCCATCCATATACAGTCAAGCTTTGAAAGCGCAGCTTGATGCACTTGTTTTACCTAGTGGCGCTATCCTGATTCAGTACGTGGACGATTTACTAATCGCTGCGGATACTGAAAAGATTTGTAAAGAAGCCACATTGTCATTGTTGCGCCATTTATCTGCTTTCCATCACAAAGTGTCTCTCTCTAAGCTGCAATATTGTCGACAAGAAGTGACCTACTTAGGTCATCTCTTATCGAAGGAGGGAAGGAAACTGACCCCAGAAAGAATTCAAGCCATTGCACAGTTGAGTGTGCCGAAAACACAGAGAGAAGTGCGTGCTTTCTTGGGCATCACTTCATACTGTAGGCATTGGATCCCTAGTTTTTCTTTGTTGGCAAAACCTTTAGTAGCCTTAACATGCAAAGACACACCGAATCCTATCCCATGGTCTGAAGAGTGCCAGAGAAGTTTTGTGGAATTGGGTAATGCATTGTGTTCGGCTCCTGTGTTGGGTACCCCTGACTACAGTAAGCCTTTTACATTGTATGTTCACGAGAAAGATGGATGTGCGTTGTCAGTGTTAACACAGCCTTTTGGCGACAGACCGCGCCCATGCGCATATTTTTCATCAACCTTGGACCCTGTAGCGAGGGCATTGCCAAGCTGTCTGAGAGCGACAGCTGCTGCAGCAATGTCTATCCGACAATCTGCTGGTTTGGTAATGGACCATACATTGATTGTTATGGTTCCACACGCTGTAGACACATTATTAAATAGGACTAAGACACAACACTTGACTAGTGCGCGATTATCAGGCTATGAGCTTACACTGTTAGCAAATCACATACACATAAAGAGATGTAATACGCTGAATCCAGCTATGTTATTGCCAGTCCCAGCAGACTCAGACGAGATTGAGCAACATGACTGTCTGTTCAGGACAGAAGAAGAGACGAAAGGGAGAGTGGATCTAAAAGATACTCCCCTGACTGAGTGTGATGGTACTTTATGGGTGGATGGTTCGTGTTTCAAACTCCCTAATGGTGACACGACTGCTGCATATGCTATCACAACTTTACACACGGTCGTGGAAACTGCACGAGTGCCACATAATTCGGCCCAAGCAGCAGAATTGATCGCCCTCACGAGAGCATGTGTGTTATCTGAAGGAATGAGAGTAAATATATACACAGATAGCCAGTACGCCTTTGGCGTGGCTCATAATTTTGGGCGTTTGTGGAAAGAGCGTGGGTTCCTGACTTCGCATGGAGCTAAAATTCAGAATGGCAAGTTGGTGAATGATCTCCTTGAGTCACTGACCCTACCGTTGCAAGTTGCGATCATGAAATGCAGTGCGCACAGGAAAGTCACAGATGATGTTGGACGTGGGAATGCGTTTGCTGATGAGACCGCGAAAGAAACAGCACAGAATGTGAAGACTAGAATGTATGTTGCAGGCCCCGCAAGATGGGTTGACGATGTTGGGATGTGTGAGAACACAATAGAGAGCGTGAAGTCGCTTCAAGCTGAAGCCACAGAGAAAGAGTTAAGCAAGTGGAGAGAAAGTATGGGTAAGTTGGATGAGAATGGTTGTTGGATTGATCTGACAGAACATAGGCGATGGTTGTTGCCTGACGCATATGTGCTCCCAGTGGTTACTATGGCACATGGAATGGCACACATCAGTACGAAAGGAATTTGTAAGTTGTTGGCTCCAGTATGGCAGAATGCTGATATTCCCAAGTGTGCAGAGAATGTGGTCAAGAATTGCATGGTATGCTTGAAGTATAACCCTGGTAGGGGAACCCCAACTCCAGCTGGTCACTTTGCACCCCCATCATGTCCATTCGAAGTTTTGCAGCTGGACTTTATTCACATGGAAAGATGCAACAACCTGAAATATGTACTGGTGGTTGTTTGTGCTTTCTCAAAATGGATAGAGGCTTATCCTCTGAAAGATAACACTGCCCTATCCACAGCCAAAGCCCTTGTGAAGGAATTTTTCCCTAGGTTTGGGATGCCAAGAATGGTGTGGTGTGATAATGGAAGTGAGTTTGTGGGTAAAGTGATGAAGAATGTATGTGAAGGGCTAGGGATAAAGCAGAAGTTCCATGCTGCAAATCACCCCCAATCAGCTGGACTAGTAGAACGCTACAATGGAGCCTTAAAGCTCAAGCTGGCCAAAATCCAGGCGAGCACCGGTCTTAAATGGCCTGACGCTCTGCCTTTAGCACTCCTGTCCACCAGAATGACCATACACTCACGAGTGGGACTTAGCCCTTACGAGGTCGTCTTTGGCCGCCCGGCCAACGTATGGGGTGTACCGAGGCCTACGAAGTTTAGTGAGATTGAGCATCCAGTACTACTCGATTACTTGTATGATTTGACTGTTAAACTGCGTGTTTTGCACCAACAGGTACATGATACTCTTCCCCAAGCTTCTGAACCTCCCGGACACCCTATCAACCCTGGCTCGTGGGTCCTGGTCCGAAATTTCCAGTGTAAGAGCAACGACGAGCCTCGCTGGATCGGCCCTCACCTTGTACTTCTGTCGACAAGGTCAGCGGTGCGAGTAAAAGGGAAGAAGCACTGGATCCATGGTACCCACTGCAAAGTAGTCCCCTTGCCTCTGCCATATGACCAGTGGGTCCAGGAGGGTATCGCCGACTCTGAGACAGACACTGTGCCTCGTTTTGTACCATTCAGTGACGCACGCCTAAAAGACACAGTTTCAGACCAAGAGAGTGACAATATTCTGCAAGAAGCTGTGCCACCATCAAATCGACTGGACACCACTGAGCCTGAACTTTTGTTTCAAGACCAAACAGCACCTGGCCGTCTCCGCTATAATTTGAGACCAAGACCCATGGACAAATAAAGATTTCCTTACTATTTCCTTTTTGAAATTTTTTGCTCTCCCATCTGAAGGACTTTCTTGATTTTTGTTTTTCGAACCACCATCCGGGTTCTGCCGCAGGGTCGCGGTGCCAAGACTTTGGGGTACAGGCCGAAGACGCTAGGTCAACGGTTCTGGTTGGTCTAGGGCGTTTTCCTGGACTGACAGGCGTACTCCTTAGCAGAAGAAACTCATCCGCCGCGAGCGGCCCGATTAGAGGATGGAGTTTTTTAAGATGGAGAGACCCGTTGAGGAAATGAACTTCAAAGCAAGGATGTGTAGAATTGTAAAAACTAAATGTTGTGTATTTTTGTGCCTTTTTACACTGTGTAGTATCATGATGTTTATTGTAGGATTTGTGTTCTTCTCCGCTCAAAAGCCCATTGAACCCACTGAACAGCCTATACCTCTTTCTACTGCCTCCTCTCACTCTTTTCACCCTTTGCCTGAGCACGAACAGACTAGACGATCAGAGTTTGTAAATAACTCGTTTATCCAGCTCTTGCACCAGCACCAACTGGTAATGAATACGACCAATTGCTGGGTGTGCGGGTTAATGCCACATACCATTAACAAGGGTATTCCTTATTTGGTGCTGCCGTATAGTTACAATGGATCGTCATGGGCATTCCAGACCATGTTTCTCTATGCTTTAGATACGTACTCCCCTCGCCAACCGCGTTCCATTAGACCTATCACCAATAATAAGGCTTTGATGAAAGGAGTTGCCGATATGAGTAGGGATATTGATGCATACTCATCCATTCCCAAAGAAGAGCTGAGACCTTATGTAGGATGGAACGCGACGGGGTATAGTATTAGTCTGGGTGAAAGACAGCGAAAAATCTCATCTCCAATCTGGGTCGTACCCCACATGGGTCGGTTCTGCTTACAGGGTAATGGTCAGAATCCTAGAGCTCAACTGGGAAGAAGTGACTGTACTGAAACGTACACTTTCCCGTCACAGTTCTCTCCTGCGTTTTTGGCTGCCAAAGGCACATATTTCATCTGTAATGACCGAGCATATACATGGCTGCCCCCTGATTTCTCGGGCACATGTTATATTGCGAACTTGTTACCGCCGACATTTACTGCTGCCTCAGACTATCACAAGACCAGAGTTGTGAGAGGTGTGATTAGTAAGGAGGATACTGCCGGTCAGGAAGCGGGAGACTTCTTCTTGGGTTTCCTGCCGTTTTGGGGACCTATGGTGAATAGTAGGAACCTGAGACAGCTGACACGTGTGGTTGAATCCACGATAAATGTAACGGCTGGTGCCCTTGGTAATCTGACAGCTGAGCTCCAAGCGGATCGCCTTATGACTTTGCAGAACCGCATGGTTCTAGACGTTATTCTCGCAGACCGCGGTGGGGTATGTAAGGTTATTCAATCTAGTTGTTGCATTTTCATACCAGATAACGCTCCAACAGTATATCAAGCCATCTCCAAACTCCATAAAATATCTGAATCCATACACGTGGATAAGGGAGATTGGTCACTGGTGGGGTGGTTCTGGGAATTGATATCTGCCTGGGGTAGGAAAGTTCTGATGGTCATTGGAATGATCTTAGCCATTCTTTTCCTGTTCTGTCTGTGTATACAGTGTGCTCCTACGATATGTGGCCTCTGTGCTACCTTATGTGTAAGGAAACCTGTATCGAGGGACGAGCTAAGTAATAGGATGATGCTACAGCAACATCTCCATGACTTCGTGAACATCGACCTGGACTCGGATTAAGATGAGTATAGTGATTGCCTATGTAAGGGCAAAAGGAGGGTCTGTCGTACTTTAATATTCGGGATTGCGTAGGGGACAGGGCCCTACCCCTGTCCATCTTGGTATTAGCAAACCGCAAATGGTTAATGCGGTATGTACGAGTGCTTTATATATCATTCTAGCTATGAATGCACTGTGTACACGCTATTCTGCTTCACTACGCGGGTTCCATTTTGGAAGCAGTGGCCATCTTGTCATTGCCCTCACATAGGCTATAATGGAGTAAATACGGGCCTCACAGTACATGGGCTTCTCCTCTGACTTCTCTGTGACCTGGGCAGCTGGCTCTGCTGCCCCGGGTCAAACTGGTCTCACGAGCTCCCCTTCCTCCGTCCACCTGTGATTAGCATCAGGGCTTGACCCGTCATAAAACCCTTTCATTCTACACAATCCTCCGGCTAATCTCTTTCACACCTGCTTGTTCCTGCTTTATGACTTGTTTCCCAAAACAGGAGATGCTCATGTTTATTGGGGGGCCTATTGATATCAAATGTGGGATCTGAACCTTACTGTGTAAATCATTGTGGGCTGGCCGAACTGGAATGTGGGATGGTCATCATGACTCTGCCTTTTCTTTGTAATGTACACTTGTAATGGCCGTATCATAAAACCTAGGAATGTATGCTTGAGGCAAGAAAAAGGGTATTTAAGATGAAGTCCGTTCCTATGATTTTCAGCAGTCTCCTGAGAACATACACGCTGTTGTACTTCTAGGATACCTGTAATTGGTCTGCAGCCAATAAACGAATCTTTGACTTCACCCAGAAGACTCTGTGTTTCTGTAGGTCTGGAACAGGGTGAACCCAGAAGTCATAGGGTGTGTGCCCCTGCACCGCTGGGACTAAAATACCCAGTACTTCAACCCGAGCCAGAGTATCAACAGTGAGCTGCTGCAATGAGAAACCTAGCACTTGGGATTTAGTCATGTTGACATGGAAACCAGAAGCCAAGGAGAAGTCCTCCAGCTCAGCCGGAAAAGCTGGGACTAAAGTCCGAGGGGACTCCAGTGTTGCAATGACGTCATCTGCGTAAAGACTGATGGTATGTCGCTCTCTCCCAAAGAGGATCCCCTTGATCTGCTGGTTTTCCCGGACCCTCAGGGCAAACGGCTCCATATAATGAGCAAATAAGAGAGGGGAGAGCGGGTAGCCCTACCTTGTGCCCCTAGTGATATAGAAGGGGTCAGAGATGAGGCCATTCACCCGTACAGTAGCAGACGGGTGGCTATATCCACTAAACACCCATTGACGGAATAAGCTCCCGATGCCAAATTCCCCCGGAACAGTCCCCAAGAAGGGCCGATAGACCCTATCGAATGCCTTTTCGGCATCGATCGACAGTAAGACACGCTCCTCAGACTGCCGATGAGATTTATCCAAGAGATGCAGCAGCCGTCTAGTATTATTGCTATACTGCCTGGTTGCTACGAATCTGGCCTGATCCGGTTTAATCAGTCCTGGCATCATCGGTCCTAATTTTGCTGCCAGAATCCCGGTGAAAATTTTAAAATCGATATTTAACAGGGATATCAGCCTATAGGAGGCACAGTATCTGCTGTCCTTCCTTGGCTTTGGTATTACTGCGATTGATGGCATAAGCATCTTGGGCGGCAGCTCAGTGGTGTAATCAATAGCATTAAACGGGTCGGGTTAATATTGGGGCCAAAATAGTGCAGAAGGTGTTATAGAAAATGGCGGTGAAGCCACCTGGCCCCGGGGATTTAAGGAGTTTAAGACAAGCAATAGCTGAAATAACCTCCTCAGTCCTAATAGGGCTGTCTAGGGTGGCAGCTTGTTCAGGAGTCAGCCGGGAGTGTGTCAAATCTCTGCAGTACACGGAAGGGTTCTGATGCGGTAGAGGCTGGGCAGTGTACAGCGCCACATAAAAATCCCTAAATGCATTGGCAAAATCATTTTCCCTAGTAATCTCCCCCGTCTACCAAGAGGTGCGGGACCGCCACCACCTGCCGATGTGCACGCAGCTTGTGAGCCAGTAAACGGCCGCATTAATCTCCCCCATGTAAAAAGTGTGTTTCAAACGCAAATCGGCATATTCTGCCCTATCAAGATCAAGACTGACCAGTTGGGCCCTTGCTGCTGTGAGTTTCTGTCAGATGCGGGGGGGCTCCTGTTCTTTTGTGGATTCTCTCCAACTCCAGTACCTGTTTGGAAAGTTTGTCCCTCTTTGCCCTGCGCGCTCTATTATCTGCAGCTGATGTGGCAATAAGGTCGCCCCGAAAAACCAACATGAGGGTTTCCCAGAGAGAGACAATTGACGTGTCCTGGGTGTCATTAACAGTTAAGTAGTTGTTCAGTGTTTTAGTGTGGCGTGTAACTACTTCAGGGTGATGTAAAGCATGTTTCGAAGCCTCCAGGAGTATGATGGATGAAAGGTGGGGGGAAACAGCACAGTAGCAGTGAGGGCTGCATGGTCCGAGAGTGCCTGAGGTGCTATTTCGGTGTTCTGTGCAATCGGAAGGAGAGAGCGGGCCACTAAGAAGTATACCAGTCATGCATACGTCTTCCGGGCATGTGAGTAAAAGGTGTAATCAAGTGTGTGAGGATTGAGGTGCCTCCACAAATCCACCAGCCCCATGTCCTGCAACCACTGGCGAGATGTATCAGAGTGGGCCCCTGTTTGTCCCTGCCGCTGCACAGAGCGATCTAATCGGCTATCGAACACAATGTTCAGGTCCACCCCTATAAAAATGTGTTGGTCGCGTGTAGATATCATGTCCCCAATCGCCTTACGTATGAATCCCTCCTATCCCTCATTAGGAGAATAAGTAGTAGCTATTGTCAATGTGTGCCCTCCTACCATTACTGAAAGAGCCAAGAGGTGCCCCCTAATCTCTGATATCTTAGCGCCCACTTTACCAGGAAACGATCGAGCAAAAAGAATGGCAACCCTTGCCTTCTTAGCGGGAAGGGAGGAAAAATATTGCTGTGGAAAGGCCTGAGTGCGCATTCGGTGTGTGTCGCTGGACAGCAAATGAGTCTCTTGCAGTAGGCATATGTGGGCGCTGGAATTTTCAAGATAAGACAGGATAGCTCTATGCTTGACAGGGTTATTAAGCCCCTTCACATTCAGTGTCAGGATGGTAACGCTCATTTATCTAAATACACAAGAGGAGCACCACTCAACGCCACCGGCGTAGCTGAAGCTGCGTGGTCCATGCAAGGGAAGCCCCCTTTGACCCCGTGCATGGCATCAATAGTATGAGTGTAACGCCCCATCACACCCGAGGCCAGAGAAATGCAACAAGGGGGAGGAGACCCCAACAATGAAAACAACAAAACCCCCGCAAAATAAAAACAAAAACATAGGTTTAGAACCACAAGAGTCAATGTCCTGAGCGTCCTGCTCATAGGAAAGGTGTAGAAAGTGGTACCAACGGCCCGCACCTCACCGCTCCCACCAGGCAGACCCATGAAACAACATCAAAATCAGCAGCGTATTTCGGGATAGCAAATAGGTCGGACTCCACAGCCGGGGCTGAGGTTTGCATCATTCCAAGGGGGTTCCTGCGAGAGTCGAAAGAACTGCCTGCCATTCCTTATCTATGGTGTCTGGATCCGGGCGTGCCACAGAGCCAGGAGGCTTAATGGTGGTCCATCCATGCCCGCTCCGGTGCCTGCGTGGGCGCCAGTCCGTGGCGGACCCGTCCATCGCGGTCTTCGCAATACCAAGGAGCGTGCGCGCCTCTGTAAATGATCTGAGTTGTCTCAGTTCCCCTTGATAGTGAAAAACCAGCCTGAACAGATGTCCCCAAGAGTACTTTATGCCAACGTTCCTGAGATGGAATGTGATCGGCTTGAAGGATTTACGTTTAAGTAGAGTGGAAGCAGCCAGGTCCTGGAAGAGCATAGGTTTCTGACCTTGATAAATGAAATCCTGGTGGCCGCGGTCCTCACGGAGGATCCGTTCTTTCAATTGTTAGTCGTGGACACAAGTCAGAATATCCGCAGGAGGTGCAGGAGCTGCCCTTCGGGGGTCTACTTTATGCGGTCCAGCCTGACCAGTAACTCTGAGGATTCCCCAAGAATGGAACCGAAGAGGCCCACAACCAATGCCTCGATGTCGCCTTCGCCCTCTACATGTGCCAAGCCTCGGATGTGGATGTTGTGCCGCCGGGACCTATTCTCAAAGTCCTGGTCGTGGGCCTGCAGATCTCGGTTCTGGTCCTGCAGACTGAGCACTGCTTGTTGAAGTTGCTCTATCTCTTCCTCACGGCTCGTTTCATGCTCCTCAAGTGTGTGCACACGCTCCCCCCATGGAGTCCAAATCCTGCCGGACCTCACGCAGATCAGTCCGCAGCTCCTGACTCATGGTAGCAAGATCACCACGGAGCGTGGAGAAAAGGGATTCCAGGTATGAGCGACTGGTTGGGGCCTCCGGACCGTCGCTCCCCTCCGCATCATCTGGGCGCCTGACCCTGGTTGACCCTCTGGCTGCTGGGCGGTCTTCAGCAGAAGATCCTTCACCGATCTGTCCTTTCTGCTCATGAGGGTAGCCATGGACCCACTCGCATAGAAGTCGCTGTTGCAAGGGGGGCAGGCGCACCGAAAGTGGTATGCGTGGAGAGCTAAGTCTAGAAGCGATGGGCAAGAGTGCAGCCGAAGGGGTAGTGCAGCAAGCCCGCTCGCAATGGACCTGCCCCTCTTTAGATCTGTTTCTGAGGGGTGTAGAGGAACGGCAACACCCCCAGCAATGTGGCTCCAGGTCCAGGCTACTGATAACCACACCTCTGCTGTCTGCGTGGCTACTCCCGTGGCTCAGGTAGCACCGCAATTGCCCTAGCTCAGCAAAGGGGCGCGTTGAACGTTCCAGTGAGCCAAACCCCGGGCTTCGTCACATTAACCAGGGCTCAACAAGGGGATGGTAGGCAGTTGGCTGCATTCCTTCTCCTGAAGCTACAACTGGGGGGAAAACGCCATGCAAAGCGGTGTCCGGCAGGGCACCTCAGAGGCTGCAGTCGCCGCAGCCCCTCCTCCACCTCACCTCCGGGGTAGAGGCCTTCTCAGGACAGCAAGGCCTGGTCCCAAAGTGGCAGTCACACTCTGGGGCCCCCTGAGCTCAAAGCAGCCGCAGGTTTGTCGTCTCCACTGAGGGGGTGCGTGTTGTCCAGCCAGTTCTGCACCCCCCGCCGGTAGCGAGGCCTCAACAGACACACATGTGGCCCTCCTAAGCGCGCCAGCGGGCCACCTCCAGAGATTTCCTTAACTTCGCCGCTCCGCAAGTTGTTAGGTAGACCAAGGCATGTCTCCTCTGAGACTCCAGGCTGATGGGGGCATCTGGTGAGGTGAGCTGAGCACTGGGCTCCCTCAGGGCTGGTGGCATTGCGGCCCCTCCTCAGCCCCTCCTCCTCGATCGCAGCCTACTCAAGCGTGACAATCCGGGGCCTCTTGTGACTGCCTCTCCCCAGCACTCACCGTGTCCAAGTCCGCCGTTGCCTGCGAATCACCCCTCGGGGCAGGTGTCCATTTTTGTTACTGGTCACGGAAGCCACTGGGTCATAAATGGCTGCTGGGAGCTGCTTTCACCGCAGTGCACAAGCCCGAGGGGTCATCTACCCTTCGGGCCATTTTGCGGCTCAGGGCACTGCAAGTCGCAGTGGCTGAATTCCAGAGGCAGTGTACGGCCGCCCCCGCCGAGTGGATATATGAACGCAAGTCAAGGGCCAGCCACCCCTTTCCGAGCCCGATTGCCGCTGGAATCGCTGTAAGCGTCCCAATGGGAGCGGAGAGCTCCAAAAATGCGCCCTGCAGCGACTCCATCTTTGCCACGTCCCCTTACCAAGCCCTTTTTGTGGGACTTCCCTGTAGCACAGTAGGAGACCATCCCATCTCCTTCTGAGTTTGTCAGAGCAAAGCATTGATTATGCCCTTCAGGGCCTTGTTGAACCTCTTCACCAGACCATTAGTCGCTCTCCCTCTGCACAGCTTCGCCTGCGTGCCCCTGCCCCAGTTGCTGCTGCTAAGGACTCGCTCGTAAGTGTGCTCATCCTCTGTTTTTCTGCCCTGTTTTTCTGCCTCTGTGCCACTGCTTCCCCCTCTTTTGTGCCCCGTTTTTCTGCCTCTGTGCCACTGTTTACCCCCTCTTTTGTGCCCTGTTTTTTGCTTCAGTGCCACTGTTTTCCCCCTCTTTTGTGCCATTGTTTTGCTTCTGTGCCACTGTTTTCCCCCTCTTTTGTGCCCCGTTTTTTGCTTCTGTGCCACTGTTTCCCCCTCTTTTGTGCCCTGTTTTTTGCTACTGTGCCTCTGTTTTCCCCCTCTTTTGTGCCCCGTTTTTTGCTTCTGTGCCACTGTTTTCCCCCTCTTTTGTGCCCCATTTTGCTTTCTGTGCCACTCGTTTCCCCTGCCACTGTGCACCCTGCGGTCCCGCCCCCCTGTCTGCCCATTGCCTATTCACTGCTCCTGCCTCCCGCCTCCCAGCTGCTCCTCCCTCCCACCTCCCCATATATGCTGGCCGCCATGCGGCCGCACCCAGCGGGCACGCCGCTGGCGCGCCTAAGGCAAGCCCGTCTGCACCCATCTGCACCTGGACCACGCCTAGAGCCAGGAATCCTGGCCCCAGCACAAACCACGACGCCCGCCTCCGCTGCGACCCCAGCACTCTCCATGCACTCAACGCTGGACGATCTCGCACCTGCTGCCAGGCTGTCCCGAAACGCACACAAGGACCCTTCTCCTGCCGGAACTGCAGCTTCACCAGCATCCGGCCCGCCAACCCGCCCAACATGGAAACCAACTTCCTCAGATGTATCCTGATCAATACCCGCTCCACCCGCAAACACGCCGTCGAACTCTGGGACCTAATTGACACCAACGCCCCAGATGTCGCCTTCCTGACAGAGACCTGGCTGAACCCCTCCTCGGCACCTGACATCGCCATAGCCATCCCGGAAGGCTACAAGATGACCCGCAAGGACCGCACCAACAGAATAGGAGGTGGAATTGCCATCGTCCACAGAAGCACTCTCAAAATCAAGACACACGCCCACGACACCCTCAGCACCGCCGAACACCTGCACTTCCAGATCCACACCGACCCGAACACCACCCTCAGAGGCACCCTCATCTACAGACCCTCCAACCCCGATCGCAGTTCATCGGCTCCATCACCGACCTCGTCAGCACACACGCCCTCGCCTCCATGGACTACATCCTCCTCGGGGACCTGAACTTCCACCTCGAGAACAACAACGACCCCAACTCCTCCACCCTGATCGACAACCTTGGCAACCTCGAACTCAGACAACTCGTCACAGCACCCACACACTCCGCCGTCCACACGCTTGACCCCATCTTCTCAGCGAGCACCCACGTCTTCTTCGACCGCACCACCAAACTCCACTGGACCGACTACTACTGCATCCACTTCACCTTCCGGAAACCCACCACTCACCACCGCACCCAGCAGATGCCTCGACGCAGCTGGGGCAAGATCACCGAGGACCAGCTAACTGCCGCCCTTGCCCAGTGCCCACCCGCAGACCCAACGGACCCCGACACCGCAGCCCGCAACCTCAAACAATGGATCAACGACCACGTCAACACCCTCGCCCCGCTCAAGAAACCCCCCAACACCCACACCAGCAAGAGAGCCAGCTGGTTCACCGAAGACCTCCATGCCTCCAAGCGAACCTGACGAAAACTAGAAAAAAACTAGACCCGCGAAAGAACACCGGAAAGCTACACAGCCCACAGGAACGCCACCCGCCGACACCACCAACTCATCAGATACGCCAAAAGGACCTCCTTCAAAGACCACCTCAACAACAACGCACACAACAGCAAAGAACTCTTCAGCATCGTGAAGGAACTCTCCAACACCAGCTCCAACACCAACGACATCCCACCGTCACAAGACCTGTGCGACTCGCTGGCCACCTTCTTTCGTCGCAAGAACGCAGACATCCACAACAGCTTCAACACCATCACCACCCCGGCAACAGCCGACACCCCCGCTCCCACAACCACCACCCGCACCAACCGCCTGCTCGCCTGGACCAACACCAATGACGATGACACCATCAAGATCATGAATACCGTCCACTCCGGATCCCCGGAAGACCCCTGCCCACACCACATTTTCAACAAAGCCAGTAGGACCATCGCACCCCACCTTCGGAAAACCATCAACATCTCCTTCGAGACAGCGACCTTCCTGGAGAGCCGGAAGCATGCAGAGATCCACGCCTTACTAAAGAAACCCAAGGCGGACCCCAAGGACCTCAAGAACTTCCAACCCATCTCCCTGCTCCCGTTCCCGGCGAAGGTCATCAAAAAGGCCGTCAACAAACAACTGACCAGCTTCCTCGAAGAGAACAACATCCTGGACCCATCCCAGTCAGGGTTCCGCAGCAACCACAGCACCGAAACTGCCCTCCTCGCCGCCACCAATGACCTCAGGATCATTCTCGACAACGGAGAAACCGCGGCCCTGATCCTCCTGGACCTGTCAGCTGCTTTCGACACAGTCTGCCACCGCACACTAAGAGCACGCCTCCACGATGTCAGAATCCAAGAGAAGGCCCTGGACTGGACCAGCTCCTTCCTCTCTGGGAGAACCCAGAGCGTCCGCCTCCCCCCTTCCACTCCAAAGCCACCAAGATCATCTGCGGCGTACCCCAAGGCTCATCTCTCAGCCCAACGATGTTCAACGTCTACATGGCACCACTCGCCCACGTCGCCCGACCTAACATCATCTCCTATGCCGACGACACCCAGCTGATCCCCTCGCTCACCAAGGACCCCCACACCGCCAAAACCAACCTCCACGAAGGAATGAAGGCCGTCGGCAACTGGATGAGGAACAGCCGACTGAAGCTGAACTCGGACAAGACGGAGGTCCTCATCCTCGGCTCCACCCCCTCGGCCTGGGACGACTCCTTGTAGCCGACGGCACTAGGAGCACCCCCACACCCACCAACCATGCACGAAACCTAGGGGTCATCCTCGACTCCACAATCTCCATTGCAAAGCAGGTCAACACTGGCTCCTCCTCCTGCTTCAACACCCTCTGCATGCTTCGCAGGATCTTCAAGTGGATCCCCACCGAAACTAGAAGGACGGTCACCCAGGTCCTCGTCAGCAGCAGACTGGACTACGGCAATGCACTTTATGCAGGAGCCCCGGCCAAACTCCTGAAACGACTCCAACGCATCCAGAACACCTCCGCTCGCCTGATTCTGGACATCCCCCGCCGTAGCCACATCACACCCCACCTGAAAGACCTGCACTGGCTCCCAATCAACAAGAGGATAACCTTCAAGCACCTCACCCACGCACACACGGCACTCCACGACACCGGACCAGCATACCTCAACAAACGACTCAGCCTCTACACCCCCGCCCGCCAGCTCCGCTCCGCAGACCATGCCCTCGCCACCATCCCCCGCATCCAAAGAGTGACTGCCCGTGGCAGATCATTCTCCCACCTCGCCGCCAACACGTGGAACACCCTCCCCATCCGCCTATGGCAGACCGAAGACCTTCTATCCTTCAGGAGACTCCTCAAGACCTGGCTCTTCGAACAGTAGCAGCATCCCCCCCTAGCGCCTTGAGACCCTCACGGGTATGCAGTGCGCTTTACAAATGCTATGATTGATTGATTGATTGATTGATTGATTAGTCTGGGAGCGACACGGGGTGGTAAACATGTAGATAACCCCGCATTCATCCATCCCACATTGCTTTTAGATAGCTGGACAGGAAGCTTGTTTCCCTATCTGAAACATACTCTTTTGGGAAACTCACTCTGGTAAATATCATCAGTAGGGCCGTAGCCACTGCAGGAGCAGCAACTATTCTGAGGGGTATTGTCTCAGGGTATCTTGTGGCATGGTCAAATACCACCAAGATATAGTTATTCCCTGATGCAGTGGGTGGCTCTATGGGTCACATAATGTTCATCTCCACCCTCTCAAAGGAGGCCCCAACCACTGGCAGTGGTATCAAGGGAGCCTTTGTCTTGCCTCCTGCCTTGCCCCAGGCCTGACAGGTGACATAGAAGCTACAGAACTATTTTACCTTTTCAGACATTCAGGCCAGTAGAAATGGTTCACCAACCAGTTCCAAGTCTTAGTCTGCCCCAAATGTCCTGCCAAGGGGATATCATGACTTAAAGTCAGGATGAACTCTCTGTACTTCTGAGGCACCAAATCTCTCCTAGTGGCCCCTTCCTTGAGGTTTCTGGCCTCAGTATAGAGCAGTCCATATTCTCAGTGGATTCTGTAAACTCCACTGTCATCCCCTTCCTCTTGCTTCAAGGCAAACCGCCTTAATCTGTCAATATTGCGACAGTCAATCTGTCCCTGACAAAACTCCTCTCTGGAGGATCCACCTGCTTCTCTCAATTCTGCAAAATTTGACAGCTCTGACAAGGATAGAGTCACTTCCCCACCGGCCAGATCTGCCCCATCAGGATTAGCTTCCTGCTGTATCTCTGGAGTTCCCTGGGCTGGCTCACTGACCCATTGGCCTTGTCCTGGGATGATTGGCCCTCTTTTTCCAGAGTCCAAGAGTCCCGCATGTCCCATCTGGAAAGTCTGTAACCTGGTCACAGCACATACCCACTCAGGGAGCTCCAATATTCTCATTGAAGCCCTCTGACCACTCAGAGGCACCAAGATAATTTTCCAGCAAACACTGTACTGGGAGCACAGGAAACATAGCTACCTTATTAGGGCCTGTCACACCTCACCATTGTAAATCCACCCTAGCCAGGGGATGGAGCTTGGTGCTGCTGCCTGCATAGGTCATCTCGTAAAACTTACCAGGTCGGATCTGCTGTTGAGATACCAGGTTGGCCCTAACCAGAGTCACACTGGCGACTGTGTCTCTCAGAGCCTCCACTTCAGCCCTATTGATTTTAGGCCTCTGCCTGTATTTATCCATGCTTGGGGGGTATGCTCCACCCCCATACTTACACTGGAAACCCCTGTGGGCTAGCCACCAGCGGGGAACTCGTTTGTGCAGACAGCATCTCCCTTCTTGTGCACTGGCTGGTTACAGTCAAAGCACTTTCCTATTTTTGAGGGGTCAAAAAGCCTACCATTCTTTCCTTGGTAACCCCTCCCTTTTAATTTGGGTTGGCTCTGGGTCACCCTCCTTGTTTAGCTTTTTTTGGATCTTTGGAAGACTCCTTCTGTTTTGATCTTTTTTCTACTGGGCTCTCCCCTGGGTGACACCTGTCCTCCCTTCTTTTGATCAATCCCCTGGTGCTGACTTGAAACCTGTGTTCTCACCCATTCATCAGCTGTCGTGGCTAGTTCCCAATGATTAGACAGCTTAGAGTCTGCTAGGTACTTGTGTAACTTGTAGTGCACACAATGAGTCAAAATATGTTCTTTCATAAGAAATTACACAACCCCTCATATGTGTCTACTTGGTTACCATCAATCCAGCCTCCTAGTGCCTTCTCTGAGAGGTCCACGTTGTCCACCCAGGACTGTGTGTTCACTTTTTGGGTTTCCCTGAACGTCACCTTGTACTGTTCTGTTTTCAAGCCATGGGGCATATTTACAAGCCCCTATCACCATAGGAATGTCACTTTTTTGACATTCCTCTAGCGATACAGGCTTCACCCTATGTACAATGCAGTGTTAAGCCACTAAACATGTCTTAACGCTGCCTTGTAAATAAGGCCCTCTTTCATGCTATACTAAGCATGAAAGGGGTTGGCAATGGATGTTGTGGTGGGCTTTCTGCCGCAATACCGACTGATTTGGATGCTGCCCCATATTTACAAGGGTGGTGTAAATATGGGGCAGCGCAAAAACTAACACCAAAAAAAACCTGGTCTTAACATGGCGCAACAAGGAGAAATGCCCTATTGCTCCTCTTTTTTGCTGTTTCTATGTATGCTGCAGTGTCTCAGAGCTCATAGAAACAGCAAAACGCCATGTCTTATTGGTTATGTACAGGAAGGTGTCCCTTCTTGCATATAAACAATCATTTTAAAAATGTGGAGTTTCAACTTTTATGTGTGATGCACAAAGCAGCACACATAGAATTTACAAATCACCATTTAAGATTGTTTATGTGCAGGAAGGGGCATCGTAGGCATTCTTGCACTATTTTGTTGGTGCTAGGCAGCTGTAATTAGCACCAGCACAGCGGGAAAGACAGGACTGCACCTTATTGTTTTAAATACATTACAGCTCTACATTTCAGAAGTGGTGGAGCGCTGCATTAAGCCAAAAAGGCTAACGCAGCACTCCATCACTTCTTTGTAATATGCCCCCAAATATCTCAACTAAGCATTGCCTCATGTGAGAGTAGGATTTTGCCTCCTCCTCCTCACAGCTACTGGAATCAGTTACCATAAGAGTGAACCCCAATGCTTGGAGCAGAGCCCCCACATCTCAAGGACACCCTCAAATACTGTGAGCCATTTGTCAATGTCATCTCACTCTGTGTACATGGGCACTATTCCCTAGGGGAGCTTGAGGTTCGACCTATCTCCCCGGGATCAACTCCCTTTCTCATACAGCTAGCACCTTTTAAGGGCTCACAGAGAGCCCTGCACTGGGGAGCCCATCCTTCCCCATCCACTGGACACATGAACAAGGTGCTAGAGAAAAGGGAAAGGATATTATCATCCACCGTCATCATCAGTTTCTGGAGCTGGTGTTCCCCAGGCCTTAAGAGACCTAAACACTGCTGCCTTCTAATCTTGTTAGTAGCAGGTAGGCCCCCTGGCCTTACAGACAACCCTTAACTCAGCCACTCTTAATTTAGTCATTTTAGTAAAATCCAGTTCCATGGTATCCCTATATTTTGGTCACGGCAGCTACCAGTCAGACCTAAAGCAAATTTAGAAAAATCAAGCAATGGATTAAATATCAGTGTAGTCTAAATCTTAAAAATCCAAAAGTCAAAAGTTTTGATCTAAGGCAATTTAGAGTATTTTTAAAGATCTCACTGAATTAACTGTATGGTGTAATTTAAATAAACCTCCGTATCCACACCGCTGGACACCAGATTTTGGAAGGTGGGTATATAAGGAATAGTAGGTAGGCACCCAACACCAGCAACAAGGCTACAAACACTGCAGTCGTAAATAGAGTCACTATAAATTAGTCCCTCTCTCAACCCTTGGTAGCTGACATCGAGCAATAAGGCTTAATTTAGGAGATTGGCATGAAAATAATTTAAAAACGTCAATGCAGTGAATAAGTAAGACAAAGCATACAATAATCCCACACTACCCTATACATGTAGGACTTTTTTATCTTTAAAATGACACCCACACCATAAAAATCCAATATAGCGAACCAGAGATATACATTTTTAATAATAAGCACGTTCTAGTGCTTAGAAACCAACAGCGACACTTCTGGACATCTGGTCATTCTTGACCAGGACAAAGTCAAAGTTTGAGGCCGGCCGCGATTGTACCCTGCTTGGATACCCCTGGCAGTAGGCCATGGTCAAAATGTTATCTTCTGACTTAGAAACTTTTCTTGAGCTTTTTCCTCCGTGGGCCCTCGCTGCTTTCCACCAGTCCAGATTCAGTGATGCTTCGCCGGCTTGACTTCCAGGGGGCTGCCGGTCAAATGGAGCTTCTTGAGGTGAGGTGTCATTTGGGTCTGTTTGGGGAGGTTGAGGATGAGTCTGGCCACTGAGTTCTGTATGGTCTGCAGTCTTTTCAAGAAGTAGGTGTTGGTTCCTACATAGAGTGAGTTGCAGTAGTCCAGCCGGTTGGTGACTAGGGCTTGAGTGATGGTTCATCTGCAGTTGACAGGGAGCCATTTGAAGGATTTCCAGAGCATGTGAAGTGTGAGTAAGCAGGAGATGAGACTGCATTGATAAGGATTTTCATGTGGGCTTGCTGTCCAGGATAATTCCAAGGTTGCGGGCAAAGACTTTCAGAGTGGGTGAGGGTCCTAGTTTGGAACGCCACCAGGAGTCGTTCCATGAGGATGTGTTGTTTCCGGAGATCAGCACTTTCTTTTTGTCTGTGTTGAGTTTTAGGCTGTTTCATTTCAACCACTCCTTGACACTCTCCATGTACCTGTGGAAGCTGAACCTTGTGAAGGAGGGGTCTTCTAATAGTGAGAGGATAAGCTGGGTGTCGTCTGCGGAGGATATGATGCTTAGTCCATGGGTTCTGAGGATGTTCATCAAGGGGGTCATGTAGGTGTTGAACAGTGTGGGGCTGAGGGATGAGATTTGAGCGATGCTGCAGATGATGTTATGGGTTCTGAAGTGAATGGTGGAATGTGGATCCTGTGGGTTCTTTCCATGAAGAAGGGGGAGATCCATTTGAGGGTGTCTTCTTGGATTCCGATCTGATGAAGCCTCTTGATAAGGGTGGGACACAGTGTCAAGCGCTGCTGAGAGGTCTAAGAGGATCAGGGCAACCATTTCTCCCAAGTAAAGGAGGTTTCTGTTGTGGTGGGTGGCAATGATCAGGGCGGTTTAGATGTTGTTGTTGGTGCAGAATTCGTATTGGGAAGTATCTAGATTGTTGTTCTCGAAGTGGTCCATGGGTTGGGGGTTGTCATGAAGTGGCGGATCCACTTCAAGACATATGTGAGAAAGAATGGGGAGGATGATCAATTCCCCCATATTGTTACGCCTCTCCTTTATTTTCAGACCCATCTTCCCCTTTCTACCATCAAGTTACGAAGAAGACAGTCCTTTTAAGAAACTGTAATTCTGTACTTCTGGCCAAGATGCAGCTCACCCAATCACAATCCACCCTCTCAGGGAGGGTTTCTTGGAATCCGGAAAAGCAGAGAAGGATGGTGTCTTCGCGGGTGAGTAAAAAACTGTGTCACCACAGGAGCAATAGGAGAGAGACACTGACGCCTCTCCATGACTACCCAGCAAGTAAAGTCCACATCGGAAGTTCTTCGATGACCAGAACAAGCACACCCTCCCTCGAGGCAGGAAGAGATGCCTGTTCCTGAGTCTCTGGCAGAAGCTGCAGAAGCTCGAAGAAGCCAGCGGTGTCGCAAGATGTCCTACCACATTCCTGGAGGAGCGTGGATCTCCCAGGTACGTACTCGTCTAAGGAACATGATGGGGAAAAGGGAGGAAAGGCCAAACAAGGCATAAAGAGAATAGGGGAAGAGAAAAACATTTACAGAAGCACAGCTAAATCAAACACTGAAATACTACAGCTCTGGTGGAGGTAAAAAAACTTTTAGGGGTGAAAATTCCCCACTCCTCATCCCCCTAAATCCTATAGAACAACGAGGTTTACAAATTCTTACTGGGGCCTGTCTTCTTTCCGAGAAACCAACACTGCTTGGCAGGAGGAAGAAGGGGAACCTCGAAGAACCCTAAAGGGAAGATAAAAAAGAGAAGAACAAGTCAATCTTGAGACTCCGAGCTTATCTGCTCTGAAATAAAATAAGAGAAACAAAGCAATATATGCTCTCTGCCTTTTTTTCAACACACTAAACGTTTAGTGGTCGATGGATTTTTTGAGGTCTTGGGTCAGTAAGGGGAGCAGAGAGATGTCTCCGTAGTCCTTGAGTTCCCTGGGGTCCACGGATGGTTTCTTGAGAAGGGGTCTGACTGCTTGTTTTCAATCTTAGGGAAGGAGGCCATGGTTATGGATGTGTTAAAAATGGTGGTGAGTTTGTTGCTGATCTTCTTGCACCTGAGGTTGAAAATATGGTGGAGACAGGGGTCCGTGGATGATTGTGAGTGGACAGTCTTCACACTGGCTGTGGTGTTCTCTGTGGTGAGCTGATCCCAGGCAGTGAGTAGGTGATCAGGGTTGGCATCTGTGGGAGCGAGGACGTAGTAGAGTATGGAGGCGGTACGTTGGGGTTTAAAGTTTTTGTAAATGGTAGAGATCTTGTCATGGAGGAAGTCTGCCTGGGTGTCGCAAAGTTGCTGTGAAGGGGTGATGATGTTTTCAGTGGCTAAGGGGTTGGAGAACTCTCTGATGATGTTGAAGAGCTCTTTGCTGTGGTTAGAACTGGCTTCAATGTGGTCAACCAGGGCGCTTCTTTTCATCTCTTTTAGGAGTTGGTGGTATTGGTTGAGGGATGTCTTGAAGGTGGCTTGGTCTGTGGGCTCCCTCCTGGTGCGCCATTTCCTTTCTGGTGACTTGCAGTTGCATTTTCTGGTTTTCAGTTCTGGGGTGTGCCAATATACATGGCCTTTAGAGACCTTACATTGCCCTTCAATAGAGTGAATTGTGATAAATTATAGAAACTTATTTTATATACAGAGCTCAGCCTTATATTGTTTACTTCTTGAGGTATCTCAATGCCAGAACTACAGCAGTAGTTCATTACACATATCATTATCACTGTACGTGATCATGGAAAACTGGCAGAGAGATCCTTCAACTATGTATTCCAGCTCTTTTTCTATTCACTTTTTGTATAAATAGACTGGAACAGGTGCTAGTGGCAACAAAGGCAGATCGCCTCCTAATACTGTCACGTTCTTTGCCAGTAATTCTTTATGAGGATAGTGCCGTACTGATGCCTAGAACCACGATGGGTTTACTAATCCTTCTGGGAGCATTTTTGTTTTTAATGGAGGAGCTGGACTCAACAATTAATTTCATTTCATCCTTTGCAATGGAGGCATAACCAAGATCAATTAAATTACAAACTTTCTGGGTGGGGGCACATACCTTATTGGTTAGTGCATTCTCATATTTGGGATTTATGTTTGATCCTGAATTCAGTTGGAATCCCTTGATACAAGCCAAACATTGTGAGGGCTAATGCAGCAGTATTTGGTTTTGCTTCCAGATTGGGAAGGAAGACACTAAAGAAGGCTTTATTGCAGGTATATATCAGGCAAAATGTCTTCCTAAAGTTTCCCATATTAGTGATATATCAGGTATGTGAAAATTAACCTGCTGCACATCATTGAAAATACATTCTTTAGGCACTTGCTAAGTGTTCCGCAGAGTACTCCAACATTTATTATTTATGAGGAACTTGGTGCGAGTTATCTTTTAGACTTACTGATCCTCCGCCCCCTCCTGTGTTCGGTAAACATTTGGACAAGTGCTGCAACTAAATTACACAAGAAAGCTTTGCAGGACTGTACCTCCCTTGACAATGCTTAAAGCACACAGTGGCGCAAGAATATTAACAAGTCTTTCCGAAATTTAGGGTGGGGCGATTTATTCACCAATCCAGGGGGTGTGGTCAAGTCTGCTCAAAATATGGGTTAAAGAAAGTTTTAAATGGTTAGAAGGAATTACAGAAATCTATAGTCTGAAGCTTTATCCTGTTAAAGGTGGTCCAGTCGATGGAACACTATCTTACATTTGTGGCTAACAGCACCCATCTTGTTTAGGTTGAGCCTGGGCAGCACATGAGCTGCTCTGGAAGGCATGCTGTAATTGAGTATGGACTTGAAGCTCCACCCACTTCCCGCTCCTATTTTTCATTGGCTTGTGTCATTGTCCTTTATAAATGCTGGCATCTGATTCAACATTAGAACTGTTAGTCCCTCCTTAGTACCGCCTTGTCTAGATTTTAACCTCCCATGAGTTCTGGTCCTTTTACTTCTGTTGTTACTCAGTATGTCTTATTTAGTCTGTAAGCACTGCTTTCTTTAATGAGTTTCTCCTTACGCAGGCACAACATGCTTTTCTGCACCATTCAGCGTGCCATGCGTGCTTTCACTTTCCAAGCAGCCCGGGACAATAGTGGCCGCCTCATTGAAATTAAATATTTCTCCCATTTGCAAGATTTTGAGATATTGGCATTGTAAATGACAATGCCTTTTATTTATGTGTTAATTATCAAAACAGATACATAAAAGGCATTGTCATTTACAATGCCAATAGCTTAAACTCTCACATGTGCAAGACCTATTGCATTGCAAATGCTTGTTACTTACTTGATTTAGGCTTTTACCAGTTTAATGTATTGCTAGTGGCCCCAAGAGGTCTGAACTATTTAAAGTTGTAGCATCTCTGTGGCTGCCTCCAGATGTCTTCACAAACTACCCTGTACTTTACAATAATTTGCCACTTTTATGATACACCCAGGAAACTGTATATTATTTTACTGTTGAAAGGCAGAAAGGTTACTAAAGTTTGACTTGCTTTATTGTTTTTACAAATGTTTTCTCATAAATGTGTTAATTATAATGTTGCTAGCTTTTTAAATGCTGTTCTTAAAATGAGGTGCACTTGGGGAGACTCAGTGCAGGAGTGTACTTTTAATTTTGACTTTTAGTTGTGTATCTAACCGTGTATTTTATGGTTAATATGAATTTTAAGAGAATAAAGGAATTTTGATTGATTGACACTAAACACTAATGAGCCGATTCACTGAGATTTTGCATCGGGGCTGATTCACTTTTGTGATGAAGACCTGACACAAAATTATTTTTGGTATTTAATCAGCCACTCAGCCATGCAAAGCTACCTTTTGTGGTTTAGTAAATACAATGTAACGTAACGCAGCGTTACCTTGTGTTGGGGAGGCATTCCATGGGTGGAGTATGGGTTGTATCATGCATTAACCCATGGATTTTGGTGCATTCCCAGATTTACTAAAGGTAGTAAACCTGGAAATGCGTCATAATGCTACTCCTTCCTGAGTGAGGCGTAACAAGGAGAAATATCTTTATTCTGCAGCACACATAGAAAGAGGAATATACCTCTAAAGATCGTTTTATTCAATAACATTTGATGTCAGAGATGTCCAGCTAGTGCCTCAATTTGTGAAAATTTGTGATTAGTTCCTGCTTGATCCAATTGTGTGACGCTAGGCAAAATCTTTATTTTAGTAAGCTTCATATTCATTAATAAATATGAAAGCACTTTCAAATATGTGAGTTCAGGATGTGCACTGAACAAAAACACTCTTGTGTCTGATTTGCTAGCCTCTAATGTTGCTCCATCTATACTAAAAATCATGGCCACATTTACGGTACACAGGACAACTGTGTTGCCTCTTAGGTCACTAGCATTGTCATGAGGGCAGTGGCAGGAATAGTTTGCAGTTCATGTTTAAAAACTCAGACCAAGATTTAGAAAGACATTACGCAATGTAATGTAGTAAGTTAAGTTGCTGCTCTACGTTGCTTGAACAGGAGAGAGACGAACAGCTCCATGGCTACAGAGATATGGCTCTGTTCTGCTGTCTTCCTGTGCTGGTGCACTTTAAGCTGCCATGCGCTATTGGAGGCACCCTTTCGCCATAGTGCAAGGGTGTCTGCTTTGTGGTAAGCATTGTTATTTTGCAGAAAGTGGTTCCTTCCGGTACAAAACTATGGGGCTTAGTTACAAGCCTCTTTTGCCGCCCGTGTGCCACTTTGAATATGGGAAAAAGTGATGCACTGGCGGTGCAATGGGCTTGTAAATAAGTCCCTATGTTTTAAGGAATTTCCTCCTTACAATGTGTGGTGTGGAATACAGTACACATGCAAAGAAGGATAAAACGACAAGAAAGTATTACGCCTGCCTATGGGAGACACAGGATTTGGACGCAAACCCCTGTCTACAATTAATTGTGAAGAGGGATTTCATCAAAACCCATGGGTGCTTGCACAGGAATGCCCATGTACCACCTACAGAACCCCCTAAAGCAAAGTAACACAAGGCAGCGCATTGGGCAGCTATGTGTTGCTTTTGATTTGTAAATCTCTGCGCAAATTTTAAGAAATGCATTTAAAATCATTTGATTTGCTAAGGTGAGACACTTACCTATGTTAGAGAAATATAGGGCCCTATATACAAGCCCTTTGTGCCGCTGGTGCAGCAACCTGATGTGTGATATTTACAAGCACACGTAAAGCCACCCACGTGGCTTTACGTGTGCCTGTAAATGTCGCCCCATTTCACACAACAGTTTGCGTGGTAGGAGCTTGACATGGGTGTTTCAGTGGGTGTTCCCACAGCAACACCCATGTCCACTGATGCATTTCCAGATTTATGAGCAATCATAAGCCTGGAAATGCGTCAGAATGCTATGCTACCCCAGGGGTGGCTTAGCGAGGCGCAACGAGGAGAAATGTTTTCATTTCTCCTTGTGTTTTCCTCTCTCAATTCATGCTGCATTCTACAGCACGCATTGGAAGAGGAAATCACCTCAACTGATTGTTTTTGTGCAGGAAGACTATCTACCCACGACGCAGGCATACTTGCACAATTGTGCAAGGGTGCCAGGGCCGGCTCATGGCAGCAGTTTGTGCACCAGTGCAGGGGAAAGCACATAGATGCGACATATGTCACATCCCTGTGCTCCGTAATTAACGCAGCGCGGCGTAGCAAAATGACTTCTGGCACCGCGCTGCATTAGTTTCTCCTAAATCGGGCCCATATTCTTTTCACTTTTTAAGGATTCTTATCGTATCAATTTTCAGGGCTCGGATAGTGCTCGGACTCTTTCGTCAGAGCCAACTCAATGCTCGGCTCTGGCTTGCCTGTCCCTGATAATTTGTTTGCTGCGCCACCTCTAAAATAACAGAAACACAAAAAACATACTCCCCCGTCCAAGATATAGCGATTTAAAACGGAAGCCAGAGACTGCTTACGTTTTGCATTTCCTATTGGGGCATAGAGTGTTTAGACATAAACCTGTATTTTAATGCAGATTTAGGATACATTTGCTTCTAACTGTGCCCAGCCTAATGCTTCAAGAAGACAGTGCTTTTGAAATTAGGCGTTGATGCCCTCTAGTGGACGCACTTGCACATTAATTGCATGGGCACTGTAATCACCTAACTCCTGGCTTCCTATGCATGTATCAGGAGACAAACTGGCAGGACCTAGCCACTGTTTTCTGTGACGCCGTACGAAAACGACATTTTAATTTCAGTCGAACCCTTGTTTTCTATTGATGCATCAGCGCCTCCCAAAAACTATTTCATGAATATTTAGGTTAACGCACATACAACTTAAACATGTTTATGTAAAAGAAAGCATGTCAAATTTTCTTGAGCAACATAAATGTGATTATCAGACATCTTAAACTAACAATCATTTGTAGATGTTTAAGCCCCAATGAACAAATCCCACCTCTTGTATTATGTCTGGCTTGTGTGATGAACTCCTTTTAGATGCACAAAATGGACTAATGTGGAGTCCATTCATTATGCAGTTCCATTAGACAATTCCAAAAATACAAGTGCGTAGGTTAGGTTAAGTAGTTTTGTAGAGCGCACAGACCCATCAAAGGGGCATCCCAGCGCTAGCAGCAGCAAATAGGGAGACAAAGATGAAAACTACAGGGCCTAGTGCGGTGGGGATAGATGGGTTTTGAGAGCCTTACGGAAAGCTAAATACTTAGTCAGACTGCGGATGCGCAGTGGGAGAGAATTCCAAAGTTTGGCTGCCAGTGTACGGAAGGAGTGCCCACCGGCACGCACCCTCCTCACCCTAGGAACAGCCGCCAGATGTTGACCCATTGACCGGAGTTGGCGGGTGGGTGTGTAAGGTAGGAGCAGGTTCGCCAAAATACCAGGGGAGGAAGATTTCTGTATTATAAAAGCGATACTGAGGGACTTAAACTCCACACGACTGGCCACCGGCAGCCAATGTAGTCGTCGGATAGCACATGAGGTGGAGCAACTTCTAAGGAGGCCAAGCAAAGTTCTGGCCGCCGCATTCTGAGCCCTCTGAAGTCTCAGAATCTCAGTCTTATTTAACCCCAAGTATAGTGAACTCGCGTAGTCCATTCTAGACAGAATGGAGGCCAGGATGATAACCTGCCGAGTAGGGGGATCTAAAAAACCCTAGCAGTGGTTTGAGCCCTCGCAGTATTTCAAAGTAGGTCCCTGCCACCTTCTAAATTTGAATTTGGAAGCTGAGGGCCGAATCCACCCAGACACCCAGATTTTTACCACCTGTTCGGGGGTGGGTGCACTGCCCAGGGTAGTAGGCCACCAGCGCTCGCTCTACAGTTCTAGGTTCCTCCCAACCAGAAGGATCTCAGACTTACCAGCATTGAGCTGCAGACAGTTGGCAGACAACCACACAGCGATAGCTGTAAGATCACTCTGAAACTTAGAGACATCCTGCACGAAGTCGTCGGAGAGTGCCACTACCAGCTGTGTATCGTCAGAATACGACACCACTGTCAGCCCTCTACTTCTGGCCACAGCTGCTAGTGGTTGGACATAAAGATAAAATAGTGTAGGGCTCAATGCCGAGCCCTGTGGCACCCCTTGTTTCAAGGTGTGGATCAAGGAGGAAAAATATGGGCCGTCACCTGGAAGGTTCCTATCGGAAAGGAAAGAGGAGAACCAATCCAGGGCAGTGCCTACAGTGCCCACCTCCACCAACCGTTGCAACAGGATCTGGTGGGAGACCGTATCAAACGCGGCACTGAGATCTAATAAAATCAGTGCCGAAGTACGTCCCACATCTAGTGGGCCCTCAGATGTTCGGTCACCGCTAGGAGGGCAGATTCTGTGCTGTGACCGGAGCGGAAGCCATTCTGCCAAGGGTCCAGAATGCTGTTGTCTTCCAAAAAACTTGTCAAGATGGAATTGACATAGGTCTCAGAAATCTTGGAAACCCAAGGCAGGAGAGAAATGGGGTGAAAATTCTCAGTTTTAGCTGAATCCAGGGAGGGATTTTTAATAGGGGGACCACCCTAGTTTGCTTCCAAGTCCTAGGGAAAACTGCCTTAGATAGAGATAGTTTAATCACCTGTCCCAGCGGAGAGAGGAGCACAGGAAGAGATCTCAGATTTGCTCTGGTTTAACGGGGTCTGCAGACGAGCCCGATTTGACCTTACTGCATAGCATACGCAACCTGCCCTGTGAAATTGGCGCGAAAGCAGCGAGGGTGTGCGTAGTGACAGAACTGAAAACAGGGTCAGGGCACAGAGCAGCTTGGGGAATGGAGTTATAGATTTTCTCCACCTTCTCAACAAAGAAGGAGGCAAGAGCCTCACATTGCTCATCCAATGACATCAGGGGGGTTGTAGATGACCCCACCCAAGATCAAAAATGTACATTTTAAACTTATAGTTCAAATGTAATCAATGATCTTATCAGTGGCCCTAAAATGTCTAAAGTTATGAATGCTGCAGTGAACCTTGAACTTGCACAAGACACCTCTCTCTTTGGCAAAACTCATTTTGCGAAAGTAATGACAGGGAAGTCTCGCAAGAACTCCACAGATAGGGTTAAAACATAATAACAGTCTGACAACAAACACTAATGCAACAATACGGTATAACACCACCATATGCAGCTGTTTGACAACGACTGTGGACAGTGGATGATAATGCCATCTCCCCAAACACTGATCCACATGGTGGAAGATAAAGTGTCTGTTAGCATCTGGGTCTCTAGTTGGCAGGGGTATGCACCCTAGTCCAAGTAAGGACCACCAGTTCATAGGGTGAGTCTTAAAGTACCCTCGACCACCCTCTGGTAGCTTGGTGCAGAGCAGGAAGGCGAATGTGTAAAGTGCTTGCACAACACCCACCCACAGCAACACAGTGAGAATACCACAAAAAGGACACTACACCAGTTTATTGAAAATAAAAATAAAAGCATCTTTATCTATGTCTTGGGTGAGATCAACAATAAAGATTTCACATATATTATGAGCTCTCATCGGCAATGGTTGCTGACAGTGTCCTTTGTAATGGAAGCAATCTTGTAGATTCTGGTAGTCTTTTAGGCACACTGTAGGGGTATCAGTTCAATCTCAGGATTATAAAAGAACATGTGCGCAGGGATCTCCTTGGCTAATTAGGGGCTCCGTTAGCAGCAGTTTGGTGAAATAAATGGGCCCTTTATCTCCTTGACTCACTTCTGGGCACAACGTTTGGGCAGTAAGTTACAATGCTGACTCTGGTGCTGTAGCAAGCGCCCTTGAGCAATTACTGCAGGCTGGAGGCCTAACTCCGGACCCCTATCCTCAGCTGATTAGGGGCTCCGGGAGTAACAGTGGTGAGGTGACGGTGCCACTGACTAATGCTATGTGCCCAATACACGCTCCGATACATTTTACAACACAGGGGAACCCTCAACTCTGGGTAACACCCCTTGTGCAGCGAGTGGCAGGAAAAGAATTATGACCTTCCAAAATCTGGCCTCCCCTACCCCCAGCCGCTCAACCAGCAGTCCCGCTGACTCCCAGTCTGCCCAGGCAATGCAACAAGTGGCAGTGCGAGTCTGAGCATTGGTTACCTAGGAGTGAGTCTCTCGAGGCGGTCTGCCACTTGGTGGTCCTCAGTCCGGAGCCTCTGTAGTCCTGTTGGTGTCTCCCAAGGGTATCGGAGCGGCTTCCCGGGGTCAAGGCACGGCTTTCCTTACTGCCTGGAAGTCAACGTCCTGCTGGGCGGTTCCCTCCTCGACGGCTGCACGTTCCAGAGTAATCCTGGTTGCCGGGCAACGCCTCGCAAGCAGGAAGCTTCGTGTAGTTTTTTCTCGATGGGTGATCTTGCCGGCAACTCGGGCCAGCAGCCGTGACGGCCTCACAGTTGTTCACAGTGCCCCCCTGGTTACGGGCACACGCATACCTCAACCTAGGGATGATTAAAAACGCAAAGCACTCCCCCCACTCGACGAGCGGGATCTCAGCTGATAACTCGGGCCAGCAGCGGTGAAATCGTCTCACAGCGCTTTTCTCTGGTCACGGGCCAGCAGACACTCAACACGTTCAGAGCAATGTTGAGGGAGAAGAGGATCCCCACGCACAGGGATAGAGAGGCAGTCTTGTGGATTATTACTCCCGGAGCACTACAGGGGCAGGTTCTAAGAACAGAACGTTGTTGTCCTTTCTGTTTCCTTTTGAAGCAAGGCAGTTCCACAGCGTTTCAGGGACAGTCCTTGGTGTTGTTTTTGTCCTTACGATCCCAGCGCCCAGGGGGTCAGTTAGTCTTCTTGTGGAGACACCCTGGAGGTTATGTTTTTTTAAATTTTCTTCTTGCACGGCAAGATCAGCAGGCAGGAAAGGCAACCCAGCTAGCTTGGGGCAGCTGTTCCTGGGAGCAGTCAGCCTCACTGGATAGTGGTAATCCTCCTTGCGCAGCAGTCTTCACTCCAGCAGTTTCCTCGTGGTCCAGTAGTGTAACAAGAGTGTGTGGCCAGAATCCTCCCTTTTATACCCTGGTGTCTAGTCACTAGAGCGGGGCAGAAGCTTCTGGAAGGGTCTAGGGGTTTCTGGAGTGTTCCCTGTCTTCCCTGACCTGGCTCCTGGCTGTCTACATTGACAAAGGCAGGGACGTTAAGCCTATTGTGGGGCAGCTGGGCCCAGCCTATTCATGTGTAAAAGGTGTGAGTCACCACTCCCTCCACACAGCCCAAGAAGGTTATCAGCATGCAGATGGGAGGGGGGAGTCTGCAGTGTACAAACTAAGTGTAGGTAGAAAAATGTCCACTTTCTAAAAGTGGGTTTTCTAAAGTAGTAGTGCCCAAACCCCATATGTCATTAGAAAGGGCTCCCCGCTACGATTCTAAATATACCAAACATGATATACCCAGTAGGTCCCAGTCAAATGTTATCCCATGGGGGGGGGGGTTCCCAATGTTAGTCTATGGAGGGGTAGGCCTCACTGCCGTAGCAGGGGCCTGTGACAGATATGCCAGTGTCACAAGGTTTTTAGGGGAGAGCACCTGTACCTTAGCACTGCTTAGCAGTGGTAAGGTGCCCAGAGACCTAAGTCCAACAAAAATATGAGGTCAAGTGGGAGGCAAAAACGGCAAAAATGTAGGGGGTGACCACCCTAGGGCTGACAGGTCCAACACATGTCCCCCCAGCTGAAAGTAGGGAGAACTACCCAACCTCTAGGGAGTTCTCGTCACTAAGACGGAAGAACCTAGAGAGACCGTCAGCATTGGCGTGGTCAACTCCGGGTCGGTGTTCCACCCTGAAGTCCATACCCTGTAGAGAAATGGACCACCTCAACAATTTAGGATTTTTGCCCCTCATTTGCATGAGTCATCTGAGGGGCTGCTGGTCGGTCTGAACCAGGAAGTGGGAGCCAAAAAGGTATGGCCTCAGCTTCTTCAGAGCCCAGACCACCGCGAAAGCTTCTCTCTCTATCGCACTCCACCGTTGTTCCTGGGGGAGTAACCTCCTGGAGATGAAGGCCACCGGTTGGTCCAGGCCCTCCTCATTGAGTTGCAAAATTACTGCCCGTATGCCATGCTCTGAGTCGTCCATTTGGACAATGATTTCTTTGGAAAAGTCAGGGACCCTGAGCACAGGAGCTGTGCACATGGCCTGCTTCAGGGAGTTAAAGGCTTTCTGGCAAGCCTCAGTACAAATCACATTTCTAGGTTGTTTCTTGGAGGTTAGCTCAGTCAAGGGGGCCACAATGGTGCCATAACCCTTGACAAATCTGCGGTAGTATCCAGTGAGGCCCAGTAAAGCCCTGACCTCAGTCTGTGTCTTGGGGGGCTCCCAGGCCAGGATGGTCTCTATCTTGGCCTGTAGGGGCTGCACCTTACCCGCGCCCACCAAGTGTCCTAGGTACACTACCGACCCCTGCCATATCTGGCATTTTCTGGCCTTGATAGTCAGGCCTGCCCCTCGCAGTGCCTGAAGCACTTCCCGGAGGTGACATAGATGGTCCTACCAGCTGCTGCTGAAGACGGCTATGTTGTCCAGGTAGGCAGCTATGAAAGCCTCTAAACCGGAGAGTACCCAGTTCACCAGCCGCTGGAAGGTGGCGGGAGTGTTTTTTAGTCCAAAGGGAATCACCCTAAACTGTTAGTGGCCCTCTGGGGTGGAAAAGGCAGACCTCTCCTTGGGTTCCTCAGTTAGGGCGATCTGCCAGTACCCTGATGTGAGGTCAAAGGTACTCAGATATCGGGCAGCCCCCAGCCAGTCAATGAGCTCATCCGCCCTAGGGATGGGATGAGCGTCAGTCTTGGTCACAGAATTTAGCCCTCTGTAGTCTACACAGAACTTAAGTTCAGGTGTGGTGCCCGGCGTGGCAGCTCTTGGTACCAGAACCACCGGACTGGATCAAGGGCTATTTGAGGATTCTACCACCTCCAACTCCAGCATCTTAGTGACTTCACTCTGGATGCTGGCCTTCACCTTATCTGACAGCCTATAAGACTTGGTCTTGACAGGGAGGCTGTCTCCTGTGTCCACATCGTGGGTGCACTGGTGGGTAATCCCAGGGATAAGGGAGATCACAGAGGAGTACTGCTCCAGGACGTGGCAGCAGTCCCTCTGTTGCTCAGTCGTCAAGGATGAGGAGAGGACCACTCCCTCCATCGATGCGTCCATCTCTTGGGAAGCAAAGAGGTCCGGGATAGGTTCACTTTCCTCTTCCTCTGCCCCATCAGTCACCACCAGTAAGGTGAGCTCAGACCCCTCATGGTGGGCTTTGAGGCGGTTGGCATGTTACACCCTGTGGTCTTAAGGTCCACTACGTAAGTGGCCTTACCCTTCTTCTCAAGTATCTCATAGGGGCCAGTCCAATGGTCCTGGAGGGCACTGAGCTCTCTAGGCTCCATGACCCACAACTTCTGCCCAGGCTTTAACTTCACAGGGTGAGAATTCTGGTCGTACCATTCCTTCATTACCACCTGGCTGGTCTCTGATTCGTCAGAAGCTTGCTTCCACAACTTAGCCATTTGGCTGCGGAAGGCCAGCATGTATTTTACTACATCTTGGGGAAGCCTCTTAGGAGTCTTCTCCCACCCATCCTTCACTAAGCTAAGAGGTCCCCTAACAGGGTGACCGTGCAAGAGCTCGAGGGGGCTGAAGCCCAACCCCTTCTGCAGTACCTCCCTGTAGGAAAACAACAAACAGGGCAAGAGGACGTCTCACTTTTTCCTCAGGCCCTCAGGCAGACTCCTGATCATGCCTTTTAGGGTCTTGTTAAATCTCTCTACAAGACCATTTGTCTGAGGTTGGTAAGGGGTAGAGAACTTATAAGTAACCCCACACTTCTTCCACATGTCTTGCATATAAGCAGACATAAAGTTAATCCCCCTGTCAGACACAACTTCTTTGGGGAAACCCACACTTCTAAAAATCCCCATCAGGGCCCGGGCCACCGCAGGTGCAGTGATGGTCCTCAGAGGGATAGCATCTGGGCATGTTTCACCAAAAACAGGATAAACCTGTGACCAGAAGAGATCGGCGGATCCATAGGCCCAACAATGTCGATGCCCACCCTTTCAAAGGGGGTGCCAACGACAGGTAGTGGTTCCAGGGGGGCCTTCAGTTTGGTCCCTGTTTTTCCACTAGCTTGGCTGATCAAACAGGTCCTGCAGAATGTATCAGAGGAAACCCTCATCCTGGACCAATAGAAATGTGGGACAAGCCTAGCAAAGGTGTTGTCTTGGCCCAAGTGTCCCACCAAGGGGATCTTGTGAGCTAACTCCAAAAGAAAGGGCCTGTAACATTGGTGTACCACTAAGGCCATTGATGAACCAAGCACAGGAGCCTTGGGCTCACTGTAAAGGAGGCCATCCTCCTAGTAAATATGATCGTCCCCGGAGGCATTGCCTTCTGCTTGGGATTCGGCCTGTTGCCTCATGCCCTCAATGGCGGGGCACTCCTTCTGTGCCTGACAAAACTCCTCCCTGGTGGGCCTTCCTTCGACCTGCCACACCGAAGGGGTAGGCTGTTCCCCCAAGGGAGCAACGTCTCCCTCCTTGGACTCTAGTGCAACCTCCTCAGGTGCCCCATCCATCTCATGGGGTGTCTGCCCCGGGGCGGGCTTCCCACGCCCTCGGGCTCTTCCCTTTTTAGCAGCTGGCTGGGCCATTGTTCCAGGCTCCAGCCCTGGTTGACTCCCTTTCCGGGCAGCCATGGACCACGTGGTGGCACAGATCCACTCTGGTAACCCCAGCATCTTCACACGCGCTTTGAGCTCTACCTCCTTCCAGGCAGTGTCCTCAAGGTCATTCCTTAACAGACAGTCCAACGGCATGGTAGGGCTTACAGCAACTCTTAGAAGGCCTGAAACCCCTCCCCAATCAAATGGAACCTGGGCCACGGGATAGTGACCATCCCTGTTGTCAGCCATCACAACTGAGTGGAATGCATCGGGAATTATTTTCTCTGTGAATACCAGCTGACTCCTTACCATAGTCACGCTGGCACCTGTGTCCCTCAGGGCCTCCACCCCCTGACCATTGATGGTGACCCACTGCCTATACTTGTTAGTATTTGAAAGCACATGGATCTTTGGAACCATCTCGCTGTCTCCCCGGGACACTAGGGTCAGCCCTGCCCACTCACCCCCATTATCTAGGGACTGTTCCTACCCAAGCGGTTCACTAGCCACCCCGGGGTTTTTAACTCCAGTGGGAGGTGGTGCTCTCTTTCGACACTTGGCATCCCCTTTGTAGTGTCCAATTTCACCACACTCATAGCACCGGACAGTTTTGGGCTGCTGTACTTTGTCAGGATAAGTAGGCTTTTGGTGGCCAGATTGGGGCTGGGACCCAGACCCTTTCGCTTGTGAATTGTTTTGGGGGCCTTTGGAAAACTCCTTCTTTTTATCTCCCCCCTCTTTCTTCTGGTTGGATCCCTGACCACCCTTTTGGGAGTCCCCCCAGATCCCTTGTTGGACACCCTGGTACTGACCCAGGTGTCCGCCTCCTCCGCAAGCTTCCTAGGATTGGTCAACTTGTGGTCCACCAGGTGTTGGCGCAGCTCTGGGAAACATTTCTCTAGAAGGTGCTCTCTCCGGTACAAGTTATACAACCCTTCATAATCAGTTACATCGCTGCCCTGCAAACAGCCCTCCAATGCCTTACTAGCATAATCCAGGAAATCTACCGAGTTCTGCGTGGGAAGTTTGTGGCTGTTCCTAAACTTCTGCCTATACCTTTCAGGGGTAAGACCAAACTTTCTGGCTAACGCTACCTTCATAACAGGATAGTTGGTCTGGTCTGCCTCGTCTAGTGTAAGGAGTGTATCCCTCCCCACCGGAGGCATGTACTTGTATAGGCTACCTACCCAGGAACTCGCGGGGACCCCATGGGCTCTCAAAGACACCTCAAAGATTGCTAGCCACTTATCAATATCATCCCCCACAGTAAAACTGGCCACCACATCTTTAGGCATATAGAACCTGGACTCACATGAAGCTTCAGTAGGTACGCTGCCACCATTTGTGTTTCTGTTGGCCCCTATTTGTAGGGCTCTGATTTCCAGCTCCTTCAGGCTGAGCTGATGGGCAAGTTTCCTTTCCTCCATGGCCAGCCTCTTCTCTTCATGCTCCTTCTCTAACTTGGTAGGCTCTAGTTTGACCTGTCTCTCCTCCCTCCTGTCTGCCAATTCCTCTGAGGACAGGCTCCTTGCTGACACACTACTGCCTGCCCTGGAAGGTACTCTTGGCCCTGGCAGTAAATTGTTGCTTTCATCTGTAGGCAGATGGTCCAGATCTCCTGTGGCATTGTGCTCTGATCCCTCCTCGTCCCCTTCTCCTTCTGGGTGGGCCAATGCCCATTCCCTCAAGGATTTTTTAAGCTCTGCCTTCTTGGCGCCTTGCTTGAAGAACACCCCTAACTCCTGGCAGAAATCCTTCAGGTGCGCCACACTGTAAGCTTCCAGGTTGGCCAGCTCGAATTCCATCTTGCTAAGTAGGACCTCAGACGTTTGCAGAGAAAACCAGTGGGACTTAGGCAAAAAGGAGAATTTTGGAAAAACCAAAAATGCCAATTGGAGAGGAAAGACAAAAATTCTCCAGTCAGAGAGAGGGAATAAAAAGACAATTTTCAGATGTGTCAGGTGTAGGATTGTGGTGCACACTGAGTCACTGTAGGGTGTTACACAAGCACAAGTCCTAATCCCACCACTGAACACCAGTGTTAGCAACCGGATCTCTAGTTGGCAGGGGTATGCACCCTAGTCCAAGGAGGGACCACCGGTTCTGACAGGGTGAGTCTTAAAGTACTCTTGACCACCCTCTGGTAGCTTGGCGCAGAGCAGGAAGGCAAAACTCAGGAGACAATGTGTAAAGTGCTTGCATAACACCCACCCACAGCAAAACAGTGAGAATACCACAAAAAGGACACTACACCAGTTTTTAAAAAAAATAAAAATAAAAGCATCTTTATCTATGTCTTAGGTGAGATCAACAATAAAGATTTCACATATATTATGAGCTCTCATCAGCAGTGGTTGCTGACAGTTTCCTTTGTAATGGAAGTACTCTTGTAGGTTCTGGTAGTCTTTTAGGCACACTGCGCGGGCATCAGTTCAATATCAGGACTATAAAGGAATATGTGCGCAGGAATATCCTTGGCTAATTAGGGGTCCATTAGCAGCAGTTCGGTGAGATAGATGGGCCCTTTATCTCCATGACTCAGTTCTGGGCAAAACGTTTGGGCAGTAAGTTACAATGCTGACCCTGGTGCTGTCGCAAGCGCCCTCGAGCAATTACTGCAGGCGGAAGGCGTAACTCCGCCACCCCCACCCCCAGCTGATTAGGGGCTCCTGGAGGAACAGTGGTGAGCTGACGGTGCCTCTGACTAATGCTATGTGCCCAATACAGGCTCCGATACGTTTTACAACACAGGGGAACCCTCAACACCGGGTAACACCCCTTGTGCAGCGAGTGGCAGGAAAAGAATTGTGCCCTCCCAAAATCTGGCCTTCCCTACCCCCAGCCGCTCGACCAGCAGTCCCGCTGACCCCCAGTCTTCCCAGGCAACGCGGCATGCGGCAGTGCGAGTCTGAGCGTTGGTTACCTGGGAGCTGGTCTCGGTAGTCCTGTTGGTGTCTCCCAGGGGGAACGGAGCAGGTTCCTGGGGTCCGGGACCGGCTTCCCTTACTGCCTGGAAGTTGATGTCCTGCTGAGCGGGCTACTCCTCGACGGCCGCACGTCCCGAGGTATTCCTGGTTGTCAGGCAGCGCCTCGCAACAAGGAAGCTTCGTGTAGTTTTTTCTCGATCTGGATGATCTTGCCGGCAACTCGGGCCAGCGGCGGTGACGGCCTCACAGTTGTTCGCGGTGCCCCCTGGTCACGAGCACACGCACACCTCAACCTAGGGGTGATTAAAAACACAAAGCACTCCCCCCACTTGACGAGCGGGATCTCAGCTGATAACTCGGACCAGCAACGGTGAAATCGTCTCACAGCGCTTTTCTCCGGTCACGGGCCAGCAGACACACAGCGCGTTCAGAGCACTGTTGAGGGAGAAGCGGGTCCCCATACACAGGGATAGAGAGGCAGTCTTGTGGATTATTACTCCCTGAGCACTTCAGGGGCAGGTTCTAAGAATGGAACGTTGTTCTCCTTTTGCTTCCTTTTGAAGCAAGGCAGTTCCACAGTGCTTCAGGGACAGTCCTTGGTGTTGTTTTTGTCCTTACGATCCCAGCGCCCAGGGGGTCAGTTAGTCTTCTTGTGGAGAAACCCTGGAGGTGATTTTTTTTTTAGTTTTCTTCTTGCAGGGCAAGATCAGCAGGCAGGCAGGGAAACTCAGCTAGCTTGGGGCAGCAGTTCCTGGAAGCAGTCAGCCTCAGTGGATAGTGGTAATCCTCCTTGCGCAGCAGTCTTCACTCCAGCAGAGTTTCCTCATGGTCCAGTGGTGTAACAAGAGTGTGTGGCCAGGACCCTCCCTTTTATACCCTGGTGCCTAGTCACTAGAAGGGGGCAGAAGCTTCTGGAAGGGTCTAGGGATTTCTGGGGTGTTCCCTGTCTTCCCTGACCTGGCTCCTGGCTGTCTACAGTGACAAAGGCAGGGTCGTTAAGCCTATTGTGGGGTAACCGGGCCCAGCCTATTCATGTGTAAAAGATGTGAATCACCACTCCCTCCACACAGCCCAGGAAGGCTATCAGCATGCAGATGGGAGGGGGGAGTCTGCAGTGCACAAACTAAGTGTAGGCAAAAAAAGTCCACTTTCTAAAAGTGGGTTTTCTAAAGTAGTAGTGCCCAAACCCCATATATCATTAGAAAGGACTCCCCGCTACGATTCTAACAATACCAAACATGACATACCTAGTAGGTCCCAGTCAAAGGTTATCCCATGGGGGGGGGGGTCCAAATGTTAGTCTATGGAGGGGTAGGCCTCACTGTCGTAGCAGGGGCCTGTGGTAGATATGCCAGTGTCACCAGGTTTTTAGGGAAGAGCACCTGCACCTTAGTACTGTTTAGCAGTGGTAAGGTGCCCAGAGTCCTAAGTCCTACAAAAATGTGAGGTTAAGTGGGAGGCAAAAAGGGCAAAAATGAAGGGGGAGACCACCCTAGGGCTGACAGGTCCAACAGTGTCAGTATCAGAACAGATTAAGTAAATTACTTTCTACTAAACCATGGAGAATGAGTAACAAATCCTCCTTCTCTGCATGATTACTCCAGATTTGTCAGCCGTTTTCTGGATGCTTTTTTCCTGGTGGTTTTAGGACTCTGTACTTTACTATTGCTAAACAGTAGTAAAGTGTCTCCACTTTGCCTTTAAAATGTGCTGTATAGCGGAACTCCCTATCTGGCCTATTTAACTTCCCTACAAGCCCTTTGTAAATCATGTCTAAAGTGCAGTAAAGGCATGGAAAGTTAAATGTTATATGAGAGCTTGAATCCATATTGATCACCCACATATGGGACAAAAAAATATTTCTAATAACTCTCACTCAGGGGGTCAAAAGGAAGTATATGCTACGAAATAGAGTGATTTATCATATACTACTTCCATACAAATATTATTCACACAAGATATAGGGTAGCAAGGTGCAACTAAGGAAAGGCTGTGGCAGGAGGGGCACAACAGGTGTCTGGATGAGAACCCTCACTCACCCGAGGGTGATGTGCTTCATCATTGGGTTCCTCCAACACACTGGGACCGCAAGGTGCCCATTCTGGGCTACAACTTCCACTTGGGGAAGGAGCAGGAGTTTTTCATATAGAGCACGTCAGATTTTAAATCAATACCTCAAGGGTGAAAGTGAGGGGCAGAGTGCAACAAAAAAGTGTGTGTTTAAAACTATCGCAGTAGGGACAACAACTTTACTATTACGTCCTACGGGATAGGGGATAAAAGCAATGTGAGACAGTGTTATGGATGTGTACCCTGTAGTATGGTCAACATGTTTCTGCCCCACATGACATATAAATTCAAGGCATTCATCAGGACCAAGACCTTCAGTCACTCTGCTGGAAAAAATGTGCAAAAGTAAAATATGAAATATACTCGGGCCTCTTCTCTTGACCATCCATGCGTAGCAGTAACAACCAGTGGGGTAGCCTATGACGGAGCACCACTGTGATACGTAAGAGGAATCTACGTAGTGAGAGGCTCTGTAGATGGTAGAGTCGGACTGTACAAGTTGTTCATAGGGCCATCTGACCTACCTGCTGCCTGAGCCAGAACTGGTTAAGTCAAGTTCTGCCATGCATCACACCTCCAGAGCTGGATTACACAGCCTTGTGAGATAGTTAACAGCCCTGACACAGAGAACAATGGCCTGCCTCTAAGCTCAGGAAAGGCCAATGGGTGTTAATTGCTGGCCACTTAGCAGGGATTAGCTATATGAGAGTGACCAGTAGCCATTGGCAGAGAAAATGGCAGCTTTAGCACTTCCTCTTCTGACTTGGAAACGTCAAGGAGGGCTTCTTCTATTCATCTCCAGGACCCTTCTAGACAATCAAGCTCCATTAGCAAACTGTTGTATTTCCATAATGCTTGACATTTTCATAGGCCGAAATTTGTCTGAAATTTTTTTAAATTCAGAACTCCTTTTTAGGTCGAGCCTAGAGCAGCGCATGCGCTGTTTGCTCGACTTTAGTAAGGGGATTTCAAAGTGCTACCCGCCGGCCACCAGCTTGCGGTTATGTGCACAAGCACGCGCGCCTCGCTCCGCCTCTCCAATCATTGCTGCGCACGCATCCCTCGCGTGCTTAGCTCGTCATCGCGATCACTTTAGTTTTCACCACGATTGCGATGATGTGCTAAGCACGTGAGGGATGTGCGCGCAGCAATGTCCCCTGAAAAGTACCGTCCCTCACAGCTTATTTCCAGTATCATTGTTAGGCGCGAGCAGCTTTGGTGCTTTTTGGGGGGCGGCAGGGGGCTTGTATTTGAAAGAAGGGCATAGCTTTTCTTGTCCATTGGAAGATCGGTTGCATGCCCTGGCGCTGCCACCAGCTACAGGGCTGAGACAATCTCTGCTACAGCAGCGTGAACCCAGCATGTCTTTCTCTCTGCACATCATACATATCCCCTGTACCCTTGGTGTGGCCACATCCACGCTCTGAGTCCGTATAGGATTCCATGGGTCCATCATCCCTACCGATAACCCCAATCTGGGCCCCTTCATAGTTCGTCTACCGGCTTCCCAGACGTTGCTTCGTCCCTTCTTTCATTCGTTTACAACTTAACAGTTCCATTTTTTGGTGGTTGCTAGTTGCTGAAATTATTCCCATCAAGCAAGCCCAATGTGTTTTTCTCATCCGTTTCCTTCATAATGTTGCTGCGGCTTCTTCAAAACCTTGACCGCACTCAGAAGAAAACTATTGTTTTAAGAATAGCATGCTTGAAAAGATGAATTGGCCAAAAAGCTGGAGGCAACAACAGATTCCCATATTAGAATGTGTTATATGACATGCGCTTTCCACATGCAGCATTTTTCATGGGTTTCACAGACCCTTTACTCCTGTGGATAGACACTGTTGTAAAGGGAATGAGGCATCAGAGTGGGTTGAGCAGCTGTGGCTGACATCTGTGTGCAACTCGAATATCGCATTCTTGAATCCTTGACTTTTCATCTTTCTAATGTTTCTGTATCTTACGCCAAATAAGGGCATATTGGTTTGCATAACTATGTTTAACATTTTTCGGTCTCTATGTGAAACAATTATTTAATCCTATCCTGGATCCGATCGAGCTCTCAAAGTCCCCATTGCAAAACGCGTCACGTTTGTTCCACGCTCCAGGATTTTTAATTTGCATCAGCTGGCATTCTGATATGTGTAATTGTTCTAATGTACTCCTTCATATCTAATGGGAAATGCAAAAACCAAAGTTTACAGCTCAGTGAGCAGAAGTAGCTGAACATCTGACACCAGACATGGGATCACATGAGTGTCGTTTCAGGCTCTCTGTCATGTGACAGGCGTGTTGCATGTCGCAGGCAGCACGTGTGAGCCCTTTCTCTGCTACACCTGCAGTATCTTCCAGAAGCAGGCGGTAGAAGGTGAACAGCCAGTGTCACCCTTAAGCTGCTTCAAGCACTTGTGAGGTGCTGTTTCAGCAAATTCTTAATAAGCCAACCTCGCACATGGAGGCCGCAGGAGCTGCTGTGTGAGAGAATACACGCGGTGTTTGGCTGTATTCATTTGTGCCCACTCTCGATATCTGCCCGCAAATGGCAAAACATGTTGTTGTTGTTTTTTTTTTTTTAATTTAGAAGCTGCAATCCACAAACATTTTCCTTGCTGCCTAAAAAGAAACCTGGTAAGATGTGTTTCAATTTCTTAAGTTTATCCATGAAAATGGCGCTTTACTGTAGCTCATCAGGTGCTGTGTCATCCTTGTCCCTGTCCCTGCTTCATAAGGTATCTACACCCTGAAGAGACACAACCTAGTGCCTACCTGAACAGGGGAAACATGTAAAGCCGTCACCTCTCCCTGCCTACAAGCATTGGCATAGCCAATAGATCTCGCTTTTGGGACCTTATAAGTATTTAGTTATGCAGCACAATATCCTTGGTGCAACAACATCAACTGTTGCATGGCTAAACACTTATAAGGTCCCATAAGCGAGACCTATTGGCTATGCCAATGCTTGTTCCCTTTACCTAATTTGCTGATCTGGTGTATTTTTGCCCATGGTGCAAGGGTGCCTGCATTGCATAAAAGATAATTTTGTTCAGGAAGGGATAGCTTTTTGCAAAAAACCAATCCTCTGAGGCTATTTCCTCTTTCTACATGTGCTGCAGAGTGCATTACACTTAAAAAGAAAAAATAACAAGGAGAAATAAACATATTTCCCCTTGTTGTGCCTCTGTTGGGAGTGCACAGCATTTTGACGCATTCCCAGGTATACTAATACTAGTAAATCTAGGAATGTGTCATAATACTTAAGATGAATACATTGGAACACCTGCGCTCCACCATTCAAACGCCTTCCCATTGCAGAGCAATGCAAGGCAACGACTTGCGCTACTCTAGATTTATTAAACCATGCTAAGCCATGCAATGTGGCTTTGTGTGGCACAGTAAATCTTACTGAAGCTCTTGCCCTGAGCTGTGCCACCTTGCGTGATCCCAAGACAAATCAAGGGCCTCAGTATGTAAAAATGAGAAATAGAGGTGTGGTGGGTCAAAAGCAGGATCTTTGGCAACCAGTCAGCGGATTCACAGGAATTGACATGTCATCCTCTTCTCTTTATTTCAAGTGTGCCACAAATTGTATGTGTGAATCCAGCAGACCCCTAAAGAAGGATTTGACACTATAATGTCAACATGATACTCATTGCCCCCACCCTTCTGCTGAGCTGGAAAAAGTCATTCCTTCCTGTAGGAGAGTAGGGTCTGCTATCCTATGGTCACCCCAAATTTTTGCTTTTTGCTTCACTGGTTTTTGACATATTGAGGCTGTGGGCCTGCTAATCAGACCCCCAGCCTGCTGTTCTCTCTACTAAATTGACACTATGCGCTGTAGGTGCATAACCCATTGGAACTAGATCACCCTGTGAGCCCCTGTACCAGTGTACACTAGGTACCCAGGGCATTGGTGTATCTAAGGCCTACCAGGGGCTGAAGCATGTATTGTGCCACCCCTGGACTGGCCTAACAAATTTGACACAACTGGCTGATCACTCAGCTGGGGTAAGTTGGTGTATCCACCTCTTACTTAGGTGTAGTATACATATACCTAACCTTAAATGGAACACATGTTAACCTATAAGTCACTCCTATGGCAGGCCTTAACAATCCTGAAGGCAGAGTGCTTGGTTCCATGTGAGATGGTGCTCTGGCATGAGCTGAGCCTGTCTGCAGTGGTCGGAACAATCTCCTTCTACCGTTTCCAGATATCGCCATACCATATACTCTTAAGTGCATTATGAACCTCGCGGTTAAATGCTATCTTTGGTTTGGCTTTATCAAAACATGTCGAGTAAGGTGTCATACGAATTGGAATACTAACTCCTCGCCAATTCTGGCGACGGGGTTAGCATTCCACCCTTCTAGAGGGACACGACATGTACAGAACCTGAAACCCGGGTAAAATCAGACATAGCCTCAGCTCCACAAAATGGACGCTGCCACCACAGACACAAGTCTGCCCTCCTGCTGCTGGGAGTCCTTCCAGCTTGGGAGACGTGGACAAAGGGTTTCCTGCCAGGGGAGGTGCGAGCACCACCCCAGACAGGATTTTGTGTATTGGTCAGGTAGGGCTTGAATAGAATCAGACATGCCTGAGGCTCACAAGGAGCCTCGGTGCATATGCCAGTTCAAACCGGTCCTGGGGCACACCAGCCCCGGACCTGGGGCGAGCTGGACAAAGGATTGGGGGTGTAACCACCCCCCTTCCTGGTCCCACCCTTAGGGAGGGACCTAGCAGGTAGTCCGGCCCCTAGAATCCGGTTAAAGGTAGGAGCTGTGTCCTAAGACTTCAGACATCCTGGAATCAACTTAACACGAAGAAGAAGACAGAAACTTCGATGTTCTGCTGCACAGAAGACTGAAGGAAATCTCCCCTATGGTCAGGTAGTGACCATCTTGCTAACGCAAGCACCATCCAGCAACTCGACATCTGCTTTGCCGCCACCTCCCGCCGGAGCCCGAGCCCAGAGACCAACAAGACCTGGACCTCCAGACCTCTCACAGCCCGATCCACAGTCCCTGCAAAGAAGGAACCCATGGAGGCACCGAGACACGTGGAGCCAGCCATCTTGGAAAGACACTTGACAAGCTGCAAGCGCAACAACAGAGGCTCCCTCCAAGTTGTGCTTTGGGTCCTGAGAAGCCCAACATCCGAGCAGCATCTGCACCAAAGGTGAGCCCTCCAGCATCTCCACGATCTGCGTGGGGCCCCTCTGCACTTTGCGACTTGATGCGCCTGCCCGGTCCCTGGCCTGTTGGCTAGTGGCCATTTTGGCGACCTTATTTGAAAACTACGATGCTGGTCTGGTTGCTCCAGACTGGCCCCTGCTTCCCTCCAAAGGAGCAGCCCCTCTGACCTTGCTGGTCAGAGCTAACAGCTTTCTTTGATTCCTGCAACTCCTGCTTTTGCCAAGGCTTGTTTGCTTCTTTTGAGTCGGCGATACCGCCGACAGCAAGAACCTGCATGGAACAACTTGTGAACCGACTCTTGGACGTCGTTGACCTTCAGGGACCACGTGGCTGCAGAGACAAGCTACACCTCTTTGCCTGTTTGCACCCGACATCGCCTAGTACCTACCTGGTGCCACGCCGGTCACTGGCTAGTGACTGTGAACACTGTCCCCTCTGCTTACAGGTCTTCTACAACTCCGATCCACCCTTGGATCCACCGCATCTCTTCTGGACCGACCGCCTGCAGCATCTTTGTCATCAGGCTCCATTGAACAGATAGACGAAACCCGACGCACTTCGAGACCTATGCACCCGCTTCCTGTGGGTGAGGTAAAGCTGGCACTCCGGTGCACAAGTGTAGAGAAACATCTCTAATGTCTAGGTTTTAAGTCTTAAGTTCGTAGTCCATCCAGAAGACCCTTCTAGTAGTAACTTTTGAACTTTTACGCACCCATTGAAAACCTATGGGAGCCCGCGTGTAACTTTCCTCACTGCACACGCGACCCGTGGACCTCCTGGTCACTGAAGTTAGCTCCTTGTAGGCCCAGCGATTCTAGAGGCCCTAGGCCTTTTCCCTTTCCTGTTCGTGGTACTTATACCACTATTTTAGTATATGGTTTGAGCGGCCACCAGGGCCTATCCATATAAAGTGCAACTTCTGTATACTGTAATTCTTTCTTGTTTAACGATTTGTGCTCTTGTGCTCATAAAGAGTCTAGGGGATACTTTGAGTAATAAATACATATATATTTTGAATATATATCTGTTTGGTGTCCTTTCATTGGTATAAAGGGGGGTTACATATGGTAAAACAGCTTGCTTCACATGCCAAAATGAGTTTAGCCTGAAAGACTGCTTAGCCTACGCTACCACTAGGGCAGCTGGTCCGAAAAGGTTGACTTACAACCACACCATAAGGGTTGCTTGGCATGGTACAAGGTGGTCACTTTAACTAGTGAACATCATATACCAGGCCAACTTCTCACACTTCCCTTTAATGTCAACCTGTCAATTACAGTAACCTATTGTGTAGCTCCTGAAAAGAATTCCACACCTTATTCAGGCTAAGTACAATCCATGGGAAGCTGTAGAATTAAATTAAATTAGTCTGCAGGAGCTTCAGTCAGGGAAACGGTAACTTCTAAAAGTTACTTTTGATTAATATGTATTAAAAATCCGACTTCACCACTGAATTGGATTTTTAATAAGTATGAAAAATAGTTCTTTAATTCATTTTCTAGCTAGGTCCATCCCTGAGATACAGCATCCGTATTTTATTCTGTACTCTTTTTCTACAGGACAACTGGGCCTGCCACAGTGCCAAAAAGCTTTATGAGTGCTACTTTCTACAAAGATGTGTTAACATTAAATTTGTTCAAGTCTAATTTTAAATACCATGCATCTGGCCTTGAGGGTTGAAAGACCTACATAGGAGGTATTAATATTTAAGAGGGAGGTTTTGCCTGTCAGAAGAGTTTAGGACAGTGGGAGGCCTGAAGCCATGTTTGCCCTTCCTTAGTAGGAGATGGCAAAATGGGGGCTGTAGTCCATTATTGGCTTTTAGCTTCAAGGCCCTGGTCGACTCCAGCAATGCACTCTACACAGGCGTCACCCAGAAACTCCTCAGGAAACTACAGACCGTTCAAAATGCCGCAGACTAATCCTCAACATCCACTCTGCAGCCACACCTCTGAGCACCTACGAGAACTCAACTGGATCCCAATCAATAAAAGAGTCACCTTTAAGCTCCTGATGCATGTCTACAATGCCCTTTGCAATGCCTGACCAGCATACCTGAACCACCGCCTCTCTTTCCACGAACCAACCAGACACCTCTGCTCCACACAACTGGCCTTGCCTTGCCACCATCCCTCAGACCCGCAAGACCAGGACCGGAGGAAGATTCTTTTCCTACTTTGCTGCCAAAACCTGGAACACCCTGCCTCTCCACCTCAGGCTATCCCTGTAGCTGACCCAATTCAGGAAGGACCTCAAGACCTGACTCTTCGACTGAACCTGCAGCCCCCACCCAGCGCCTTGAGACCCTCTCGGGTGAGTATTCGTGCTTACCAATCCTGATTGATTTATTGACCTTGTACAGTATTCTAGGGATTTATAGATAAGTTAACCATACCAATTATGAACATACCAATTCAATCATGTTCAAAGGTGGGACACAAGCAGTTTACTACTTTTAGTAGAGGTAAAGTTCACAAATTTCAATAATGAGCAAAAATATAGGGTCCAACAAAAGGCAAAGAATCCAGGGTGATCACATAGAAAAGGGTGATTTCCTACAACTACATATATGGACTGCATTTTGGAATCGTAAAATATGTTGAGAACAATATTAACAATTGATTCTCTGGAAGGAAAGGTGCTAGAATCTTAATATGAAAGGCATGCATATCTGTAAAGTGTGGGGGAGAACAGAGTGGCATGAGTAAAGATATGCAAAGTAATTGCAAGAGAGAGATGTTGAGTTCTTACCTGACCTTCATTCCCTGCCACAAGCATTCCGTATTGCAGGCCAGGGGGAAGTAAGGACATACTCAAGAGTGAAGATACAGAGATGAGTTCTTGGCTCACCTCCAAGAAAAACAATTATCACTTGTGTGAAAGAGAACTTCTCCTTCACATGCATCCTTCAGTCCTACATTTTTTTTTTTATTGAAACTGAAAGGTGTCATACAACATTCAAGTACAATTCAGAAAAAATATAAAATTACGAAAACCAGAACATCTCAGAAACACTGAACCAAGATCCTTCTAAAATAACAGAAACAATTAATAATAATAATAATAATAAAATAATAAAAGGGATCTTGTCATGCGCGAACATAGCCCAATGGGCGTCAAGGCGCCTAATTCCAAATCCAGCTCATAACAAAGCTCCTGCAGCTCAACCTGTGTAAGCTCAGGAGAAGCACCAGGTTTTTAGGGCCTTTTTAAACAGCGCTAAAGAGGGCAGGGTCTTCAGCTCTATCGGCAAGCTGTTCCAAAGTTGTGGAGCAACAACTGAAAAAGCCCTAGCTCCCCATCTGGTGAGCTTAAAACGAGGAACAACAAGTTGAAACAACCCTGAAGAGCGCAGACGCCTTGAGGGGCGGTAACGAGTAAGCAAAGAGCTGATAGCGCCTTTAGATTCATCCTCCAGTGCTCTATATGTCAAACACAGAATTTTAAAATAAATTCTGTGCTGAATAGGCAACAAGTGAAGGTCTCTCCTCGCAGCAGTAGCAGAAGAAGCCCTGGAAAGATCCAGGACAAAACGTGCAGCAGCGTTCTGCACGATTTGCAGTCGATGTATAAGGCCCTTGTTGGCTTCCATATAAAGAGAGTTGCAATAATCCAACCTGGAACCACCAAGGGCGACTGCAATCTGCTTACGAGCTTGAAGTGACAGATAGCTGCGAATTCTATTGAGCGTCCTGATCACGCCCCAGCAGGTCGAAACAGTCCGATTCACCTGTAGGGACATCGAGAGTGAGGTGTCGAACATTACACCCAGATTTCTGGCAGATTGAGATGGAGTCGGGCAGATGCCAAGAGAGGGAGGCCACCACTCACTCGACCAAATCTCTTGGTTCTTCCCGAAAATCAAGACCTCAGTCTTGTCGCCATTTAGCTTCAGGGAGTTTGCAACCATCCAGTCTGCAACATGTTGCATGCAGGACCGGAAGCTAAAGGCAGATGTTATGACAGAGGATTGAGTCAGCGAGACCATAATCTGGGTGTCGTCGGCATATGATACCACCTCCATCCCCTGCGATCTTACTAGTCTAGCAAGGGGGGCCACGTAGATATTAAACAGGGTGGGACTTAGTGCCGACCCCTGTGGCACCCCACATTGCAGAGACTTTGCAGGGGAGAGGTGGTTGCCGAGCATCACTCTCTGTTCCCTATCAAGGAGAAAGGAATTAAGGAGACTCAGTGCCGAACCAGTGACACCTGCCTCCCTAAGCCGAGATGTTAAAATGGCAGGAGACAGAGTGTCAAATGCGGCTGTGAGGTCCAATAGCACAAGAACAGTAGTTTGTCCAGCATCCACCTTGCGTCGGATGCTATCGACTACAAAGGTGAGAGCAGATTCTGTGCTGTGGTGTTTTCGAAAACCATGCTGGGTGATGTCAAGATACTCCGAGGCTTCAAGAAAAGAGGATAGATGGCGATTCAGGTGAGCTTCCAAAATTTTTGCAGGTGCAGGGAGCAGAGAAATCGGTCTAAAATTTTTCAGGAGGCTGGGATCAAGTGAAGGCTTCTTTAGGAGCGGCTTCACAATGGCCTTCTTCCATATTGATGGAAAGGTGCCTTGAACAATTGCCTTATTCATCACCTCAAGTAAGGGAGGGAGAAGACTGTTCCTACACTCTTTTAACTTTTTGAGCGGCAGTGGATCAAGAGGAGAGGAGGATTTGATCTTATCCAAAAGAACATTCAGACCCTCCAGAGACATTAAAGGAAATACAGAAAGAAGGCTAGGAGGTACTGAAGGGGGGCTGAAAGGGACTGACAAAAGATTTTCCGACAAGGAGAGACGGAGAATTAAGAAAATAACCTTGATACAAAGAGAGTCAAAAAAAATGTACCCAAATTTTTTCAAATTTTCTCCCCCTCCAATCCTCGCCGCATAGTTGCGCTCACTAATCTTAACTCTTCGCATTTTACGTAGCCATTCATAAAAAGATGGTGTCTGGGTTGATCGCCAATTCTGAAGTAACAATGATCTGGCCACTACCATGCAAATGAATAGAAGTTTAGCAAGTGAGACAGAGAGATTAAGATTCTGATCAAAGCCATGAAGCATCAAAATAGAATTTATAGATATCTGGATATGAAAAATCGAAGATAAAAAGCAAAAATATCTCCCCAGAACTCTTTGACCATACAACATTCAGCTATGACATGTGTCCAGTTAGCGGGGGCGAAACTTTGACAACGAAAGCAGATCGGTATATAATTACTAAACATTTTGGCAATTACCGCCGGGGTGTAGTAGAGGAGCCATTTCCCAAAAAATATCATTCTGCGCCAATTGGCTCCCCGTAGTGTAGAAAAATTATATTTATTAATAGTCCGCCATGTCGTTAAAGATAAAACCTGTTTTTCATGTTCCCACCATTTTTTAACTGCTTTGGATCCTAAATCGTCTTGTTTAATCTGAGCAAGATGACGTTTCCACTCACCAGGTTTCCTTATTAAAGTACTATTGAAAAAAAAGATCGTTGTTAAAAGGGGAAATCTGATTAAAGGAGGTGGGAGCAAATGGCTGCAAAAGTTTATAAATTATATTATAAGACCCGGCTAACAAAAAATTGCCAGAAAGTAGTAGGCGCATCGCGGACGGAGTTAACCACCTGGAATGATGTAAAAAATCGCCCACTTTACTAAAGCCGGCCTTATTCCAATAGCACATTAAGTGCGAGCTTACCCCCTGCCCTCTTGAGGAGAGTAAATTAGTCAGCAAAGAGGAGGTATTAAAAAGAGAGAGAGAATATCTGCTAATCATGGCCGAACGTTTCATGAAAAACCAAGCTAATATTTTATACCTAACCAATTTTGGGGATTTAGGTATTTGGAGAGGGGAGGATATCTGACTCTCTGAAAAAATTAAATCGAAGAAAAAGCTAATATAATAATTTGGGTACGGAGTAGGGACCTTGAAACGAGTTGAATACTGAGCAAAATAGGCGAAATAATAATCTCTAATGTTTGGAAGTGCTAAACCACCATTATCTAAACCGTCATAAAGAGTAGTCATCGCAATCCGGGGCTTTTTATGTGCCCAGAGAATACTTGAAAATAAGGATTCTATTTTCGAGAAAAAAGACCCGGGGAGAGTACACGGAATTGTTGAAAACAGGAAGTTAAATAATGGTAAAATGGACATTTTAATCAGGGCGACTCTACCCAGTAATGATAAAGGTAATTTATTCCAGCGGGTTAGCATCGAGCGAACGCTTTGAAGAAGGGGAACAAAGTTCAAAGCGAAAAGATCTGTAACTGAAGAGGAAAAAAACACCCCCAGATATCTTTTAGGTTTATTATTTATACAGCCACGTAAATCGGGATATAATTCTGGAATATGATTGCCACAAATCAAAATTTCAGTCTTTTTTTTATTGATCCGGTAGCCCCCAAAAGACTCAAATTGCTCAAAAATCTGAAATACCTGAGCTTGAGACTGCAGATCGGAATTAATAAGTAACATGATATCGTCCGCATAAAGTTTTATCTTTGACATAGATGGAATTGGAGGTAAGATCTCTGCAGACTTTCGAATAGCTATTGCGAGAGGTTCAATAAAAAAAGCAAAAAGAATCGGTGATAAAGGACACCCCTGACGGGTTCCACGATTAACTGAAACAGATCCAACCGAATGTGAATTAATGATAATATTAGCTTTAGCACCCGAATAAAGATTACGAATGAAGTTAATAACGTTACATGGGATATGAAAGTGCTGCAAAATAATAAAAAGTGTCTCCCAAACCACCAAATCAAAAGCTTTTTCTGCATCAAATAACAAAATAAGTGCAGGGATCCTCCGTGTCTCCAAGTAATCCAAAGCTTCTGCCAGATAGTGAGTATTAGTCATGAGCTGTCTACTGGTAATAAAACCGTTTTGGTCTTTATGAATCAGATCAGAAGAAATTCGGTTAAATCGAATAGCCAATAATTTAGTAACGATCTTTTAATCCGAATTTAAAAGAGTAATGGGACAATATGAGTTAGGATCGGTGGCATCTTTCCCCTTCTTCAAAAAGCTGACCACAGTGCCCTCGCGGAAAGAGTCAGGAATTGAGGCTACAGACAACATGGAGTTAAGCAAAAGTAAAAACAAATTAGAAAAAGAGGGAAAAAAAACCTTGAAAAACTCTGCGGGTAGTCCATCCGGACCAGCGGCTTTCCCTGATGGAAGATCTTTTACCACCGCCTCTATCTCTTCCAAAGAAAATCCGTCTGCCATGGTTAATTCTTCGGAATGGGAAAGAGAAGGGATCTCAGCCTGCCGTAAAAAGGAGTAGAGTTAAAACCAGGCAGAGACCTTTTATCTTTGTATGTTGCTATGGACCTCTAATAGACGATGCCAGTTTGTATGAAGACTTGTTCCAATCTCTTTTGATGGTCTCAGGTGATATTGTGATTGGTGGGGATTTTAATGTGTTAATGGACCCGCATTTGGATACATCATCTCAATCATCCAAACAACTTAAACCGAATGTCTTTCAAACCATTTCACATTATATCAAATTATTCGATCTTTCTGATCATTGGCGGGCTGATAATCCCTCTAAAAGAGATTATACCTGCTGGTCGGGTAGATTCAAATCCTCATCCCGTATCGATTTTTTCATAGCTTCACGTAATCTTAAGCTCGGCTTTTGCAATACGGTGTTCAACGTATTTTCAGACCATGCTGTGCTTATTAGGGAGTTCATTTTTGGGGATATTAGAAGATCCCCCAAAAGATGGGTCCTCAATAGAGCTCATCTTAATGATGATAATTGGGTCTCTGAATTAAAAAACAAGATTAAAGACTTTATAACTCTTAATATGGACACTGCCCCCATAAGTATCATCTGGGACGCCCTAAAGGCCTTTATTCGTGGAATCATCATAGGGAAAGATGCGGCCATTTCAATTGTATCCAGGGCTCAAACCAAACTATTGGAATCTCGTATACATACACTTAGCGTTCTAAGGCAACAAAATCCCTTACGATCGGTTAAAGAACAATTAAATGAAGCTAAACAAAAATACACCACTTTCTTATATGAGCAGGGCGAGGCTTTTTTTCGTACTCAATATCAAAAAATATATGAAGAAAGTAATTTCACTGGGAGATTCTTGGCCTGGCAGGCCAAGGAACAAGCAGCTTCTAATTTAATTCGGGAGTTAAAATGCCCGGTTTCGCATCAATCTACAATTGATCCAGATAAAATAGTCGCGATAATGCATCGTCATTATCAAAATATATATTCTCATCAGCTTAAAATCAATCAGTCCTACATTTTTTCTTGAGTCCTCTGTAGAGCTTGGCTCCACCAACTGTGCATTTAAATAGTCTGTCAACTCCTGCCACATGGTCATCTTCTACACTTCACTGAGTGTGCATGAAGGCCGGCCATCTAGTTCCCAAAGAAATCTGCAAGGTTAACTAAACATCTGTCTGCTCATCAGTGCCTGTCTCTACCACTTGAGTGGGCTGCCTGCATACTGGAATATGTTGCTGTGGTGTGATGTCCTGTTAGGGAGATAGTCCAGGTTAAAGAGGAGAGGGCCTAGGATGAGGGTGCATTTATGTGAATGTGGTGTAAATGTGTGTCAGATGAGTGACATTTGCGTTATGTGTATAATGCTTCTCTATTCCCTTCAATTTGAAGTTCCACAAGATGAATGCTGTTCTTTTGCAAGATGAAATAATCTCAGCAATGGTACCAGCATTTAAAAAAAATCATATATGCAGAACAAGCCTTTTTCAATGTTCCCTAAGCTGCTCTACTGGCTTACGTGCTTTGCCCCTAAAGTGCTACTGAAGTTATATAGCTATGTTCTTCGTTTACATTCCATGAGCATGGCTAGTACATGCATGGGATAATAAGTGAATGTTAATGTGAGGCATTGGAGCATTTAGATCTAGTATCTGTCTGCCAAATGCATTTTGGATAGCCATGGACTGAATGCTGCGCAGTATAGAGGTAAGCGATATTATTTAATTGTATTCACTCTCTTTTGATGAAGCAATTTGAGTTTGTAACCTCTCTTTTGATTAACTATATAGAGGTTAATGCTAGACTGCAAAATAGGATCATGTGGTGCTGGCATAGCTATGGATTTTATGAAGCAATATGAGAGTGGGATGATAGAGACTGGGTACACCATAAAATGCAGATGTAACCATTTTTGGGGTCCTTGGTTCTATCACTCTCTGAAACACTACCAATAATCTGGAGGGAGAAAGTGGTAGGTGGTGAAAGCAGTCTTTTCTGAAGGACTTGATGATCTTTTCAGAACAGAGCTGCCTTTTCTTACTCCATATACCATGTTTCAAAAGGTCTGATAGTGTATGCTACACATTCACTGTGCATACATGCACTCATCACTCACATTGAATATCAATGCAAGGTTCTGATGCTCACATAACAGTGGACTTTACATGAGAGGGGTCCATGAACTCTCCTTTCATGCATAATAGTCCTGTGCACATATGATAGGATGTTTGTTCACCTCTCCAAGTCACGGAACAGGTTCTGGGCCTGGTGGCAGCTGGCATCTACGGGGTGGGGAGAGCTGGCATGCGTGCAAAATATATATATAAAAAAAGCGCCCTGGAGGCTTTGGCTTGCTCTAAACCAGATGTCTTAAGACAGCTGGGTTAGAGCTGTTCAAAGTGTGCATGTGTCGCTGCCCATCTCAAGACAGCCGACCAAAAAACACATGCACACTTTAAACAATGCTCTGCCAGCCCACCCTCCTCCCTGCAGAGTGACATGCTGCTGTCACTCAGCAACAACCCACCCCCGACCTGTAGCCCTTTTCAGGATGAGACATGAAAAATAAAATAATACATTACTTGAGTTGTTATGTATATTATTGATTTGGTACTTTGACACTGAGGGCATATTACATACGTTCTACTTATCACTTGTTCTTCCTAGGCCAATATTTGTCCTTGGGAGTTCTGGGGAAAGTCATGTCCTAGTGACTGGATTTATGGGATTTCACAACTAGATATATAAATATGTGTATTTTATTATATCTGTTTCACAGTGGTGTTCATTGTGTTTTCGTTTGTATGTTTTATTATATTTGTTATATAAATGTGCAAGAACTTATTTGGGCCTGGCAGGTGTTGTCAATGTTTCTAATATCCTTGAAACTTCTTTTGTCCTCTTTTATTGTATTATCTTTTCTCCTAAATCAGACCTATGTGAACCATTGTAGCATAAGTTTGCTGAGGATTTGGGGGTCATTAGTTTTCTTTTTATTATTTTGTTTAAAAAACAATGTCCACTTCGGAGTTTGTTTTTGAAAAATTAATAAAAATATAATAGTTTGGTGAATGGCCATCAAAAACAAGTTTTAGAGTTTCTCAGGACAAATTCTGATAATCAAACTCTAAATCAGATTCTTAGATATGACTTTCTATAGGAGGTGGGCAAACCATTGGAAGCTTGAGCCTGATGGCTTGCTCAGGCTCAATCGCAGGTCTTCTTAGGATCTCGAGTGAAACATCGGCCCAGCTTTGTTGTGGCTTCAGCCAAGCACTCTCACCTCAACCTTCGAGCCCCTCAACTCCACCAGCCTTCCACGCACCGGAGGCGATGATTCTCAGTACTGCACACCAGTCTTTTTTCAGTTTTTGATTTCCCCCTCAAGGATGGGTTGAGATGGCCTAATAGCAAAGATGCATTGAAGTGCTTTAAATATGCTCAGAGACGGATATTATGCTAGTGATTATGGCCCTGATTATGATGTCGGTTGGAGTTGCCTCTGACAGACATTGCTGCAGAATGGGAACCGACCGACCTCAGGTCGGCAGTTCTGACCCCGCAATTAGAATGTGGCTGCACATAGATGGGCCGCAAACTTCAATTTTTCAAGGGGAGCTTGGGTGGTGGGACGAAAGCGCCTGCAGCACAAGCTCCCTGTGCAGGGATGTTAAGTGGGGCACCATAGGTGTCCCCCTGATCCAAATGGGAGGGCCAGCGGGGAAAGGCGCCCTGCTAGGGGCCCCCAAAGTCACTTTCTGACAGCCTTTCCATGTCGGACAGACCAACATGAAAGGGTTGTCGGAAACCGACATCATAGTCCCGACGGCAGAAATGCTGTCCTTAAGGGATTATTAGGAGTTTCCGACCAACGGACTCCATGAGCCCATCGGATTGTGTCGGTCAGTCCCTTTTACTGCTGCCTCCAACCGCACGCATCCTAATGCGTCAGTCAGACCATAGCAGTGGATGCAGTTTGGCGTGCAACCGAAAAGCTGTCAGTAACGGTCCGAACTGCTTCATAAGGCCCTTTGTCAAATCTGTTATGTGATTGTGCAGTTTGAAAAATCACTGGCATTATGACCTACTTGAAGCACTTTCACAGTGCACCACAGCATCTCCACCATCAGCTCTTCTCAATAATAGCCCCTTCTCCAGGAGTGATCAAAATTCAAAACGTCCTCAGTCACACGTGACCATGTGAGCTGTGCATAAAACCTTTCTGCAGCTACATTTCTAATGTTAGAATTAATATTGTTAATTCCAGTTAATGTGATGCAAAGGGGTTTGCATTGCTCCTGAAATAGGTATCTTTGTTACTTACTTTAAGGATGCAGGTAATATCAACATACAATCTTTGTGCCCTGGCTTCCCTTAACTTTGTACTTTTTTCTAGAAAGACTTCTGTGTGTCAGCTTACGTAAACATGCAGTGTATATTTTTATTTATATCAGCTAACCGATGTATCACCTTAAAGAATTTACACAAGGCATTAACCTTTGGTGTAAAACAGGAGAAGGCGATACCCATCCAATGGATGAATTGACAGTCAACAGGGGTTAGATGTAGGCCTGGGCCAAAATTCCGTTCCGCTCGCGGAAATTGCGTTAATTTGGCATTTTCGCGTTCCACGGAAAGCGCAAAAATGTAACAATTTCCGCAATCTGCATCTTAGCGGTAATTTGTTTCTTGCTCGCACTGTAAAAAAATACATTCTCGCGTGCGTGCGATCGCCTTACCTGAATCCTCGCGTTCGCCGACAAGTTCTCCCGACGCGGTCGTGTTCTCCACGAGATGTTGGATTGTTGGTAGGCATTTTGCGCTGTCTCGTGACAGTTCGCGCCCGCATTAACGTCATTTGTCGCGCGATCACATAATTTGTCGTGCGATCACGTCTTTCTTCTCACGATCATGCACCGCGAGAGTATGAGAAGATTGAGATCTCGAACACGTCATTCTCCACCGCGAGCGAGAGCGTGAGGACGCGGGCACATCTAACCAAACGCGAAAAGGAGAAAGAGACCCCGAACACGTCATATCCAACGCGACAGGGAGCGAGAGAACGCGATCAAGTCATTTTGGACACGCCATCGACATCCGGCGGAAGTAATGTGAAGCTCGAGAACTCGAACATGTAAAATTTTCAATTTGAAGAAGAATATCAGCTCTAGCAGCATGAAACCTTCTGCAAATGATGATTTTGGATGAAAACAACTCCTCAGATTGACATTTGGCTGTCCTTTTTTGTTAAAGGAGTAACTTTTTAAAAAGGTGGGGAGAGGGAGGAAGTGCCACAGAATATCCAACTTCCTGTTCCTGTCCAGCAGGCTAACTCCCAGTACTTTGTCCATCTCCTGCTCATTCTGCCTTTGGATTTTGAGCTGGAAAGATCACTCCTTTTGTCTGCTGCATCATTGCAATTGGATTTGAGGATTTTTTATTTGGATATTTTACAAGTAAGTGGTTGTTGTGTCTGTTTGATTGGGGGCATTGCAGTTGTTGTAACTACAATTTATTTTTGGTAACTATCATCATTCCCTTTTTTAAAAATGTTGTGGGTAGCAGTAGTCAGTAGTAGGCCCGAGCTAGTCATGGCCTCATGGTTGTGTGCATGATGAAGCAACTGTTCCTTTGGTGTTTTTTGAATGTATTTCATTTGCAAGTATCATTTAGGGCCTGGATTGCATTGGAATTAGTTGGGAAATGTGTTTTTTTGTGGTGGGCTTTCTGATGTTGTTGGGCCTGGCCATGTGGCTGGTGGCCATTTGAATCCTAGGCCTGCAAGCTTGCCTAGCCTTGTCTGCCAACAGGCCTGCTTTCATCCAGTATGATCAGAGCAGGTAGCCACAGCTTTATTAATCAAGTGTTTTCTGTGTGGTCTGTTGAATTTAGACATCATTTAGGGCATGGATGGCATTGGATTGTGTTGGGGAAGTGTGTTTTTTTGGGGTGGGCTTTCTGATGTTGTTGGGCCTGGCCATGTGGCTGGTGGCCATTTTGAAGCCTAGGCCTGCAAGCTTGCCTGTCGTTGTCTGCCAACAGGCCTGCTTTCATCCAGTAGGATCAGAGCAGGTAGCCACAGCTTTATTAATCAAGTGTTTTCTGTGTGGTCTGTTGAATTTAGACATCATTTAGGGCATGGATGGCATTGGATTGAGTTGGGGAAGTGTGTTTTCTTGGGGTGGGCTTTCTGATGTTGTTGGGCCTGGCCATGTGGCTGGTTGCCATTTTGAAGCCTAGGCCTGCAAGCTTGACTGGCCTTGTCTGACAACAGGCCTGCTTTCATCCAGTAGGATCAGAGCAGGTAGCCACAGCTTTATTAATCAAGTGTTTTCTGTGTGGTCTGTTGAATTTAGACATCATTTAGGGCATGGATGGCATTGGATTGAGTTGGGGAAGTGTGTTTTTTTGGGGTGGGCTTTCCGATGTTGTTGGGCCTGGCCATGTGGCTGGTGGCCATTTTGAAACCTAGGCCTGCAAGCTTGCCTGGCCTTGTCTGCCAACAGGCCTACTTTCATCCAGTAGGATCAGAGCAGGTAGCCACAGCTTTATTAATCAAGTGTTTTCTGTGTGGTCTGTTGAATTTAGACATCATTTAGGGCATGGATGGCATTGGATTGAGTTGGGGAAGTGTGTTTTTTTGGGCTGGGCTTTCTGATGTTGTTGGGCCTGGCCATGTGGCTGGTGGCCATTTTGAAGCCTAGGCCTGCAAGCTTGCCTGACCTTGTCTGCCAACAGGCCTGCTTTCATTCAGTAGGATCAGAGCAGGTAGCCACAGCTTTATTAATCAAGTGTTTTCTGTGTGGTCTGTTGAATTTAGACATCATTTAGGGCATGGATGGCATTGGATTGAGTTGGGGAAGTGTGTTTTTTTGGGGTGGGCTTTCTGATGTTGTTGGGCCTGGCCATGTGGCTGGTGGCCATTTTGAAGCCTAGGCCTGCAAGCTTGCCTGGCCTTGTCTGCCAACAGGCCTGCTTTCATCCAGTAGGATCAGAGCAGGTAGCCACAGCTTTATTAATCAAGTGTTTTCTGTGTGGTCTGTTGAATTTAGACATCATTTAGGGCAGGGATGGCATTGGATTGAGTTGGGGAAGTGTGTTTTTTTGGGGTGGGCTTTCTGATGTTGTTGGGCCTGGCCATGTGGCTGGTGGCCATTTTGAAACCTAGGCCTGCAAGCTTGCCTGGCCTTGTCTGCCAACAGGCCTACTTTCATCCAGTAGGATCAGAGCAGGTAGCCACAGCTTTATTAATCAAGTGTTTTCTGTGTGGTCTGTTGAATTTAGACATCATTTAGGGCATCGATGGCATTGGATTGAGTTGGGTAAGTGTGTTTTTTTTGGGGTGGGCTTTCTGATGTTGTTGGGCCTGGCCATGTGGCTGGTGGCCATTTTGAAGCCTAGGCCTGCAAGCTTGCCTGACCTTGTCTGCCAACAGGCCTACTTTCATTCAGTAGGATCAGAGCAGGTAGCCACAGCTTTATTAATCAAGTGTTTTCTGTGTGGTCTGTTGAATTTAGACATCATTTAGGGCATGGATGGCATTGGATTGAGTTGGGGAAGTGTGTTTTTGTGGGGTGGGCTTTCTGATGCTGGTTGTCTTAAAGACATGCTTTTGTTGTGTGTGTCTGGTGTGTGTTGGTGTGCAATGCATGCACCCTGCAGACCTTTTTGGGGCCTGTGAATGGAATATTCGTATTTGCATTTTGTTGCATTGAAAAGGCAGAGCAGTGTGCTTTAGCATGCATCCTTTACCTGGCTTTTATAGGCCTTTTGTCAGCTCCTGGTGTTTCCCAGGCCCCATGCTTGTTTGTGATTTGTGGGTGTCCATGTGGCTGGTGGCCTTTTTTTGTGTTGGGAGTTATTAGTGTCCTGCTTTTTCCATATAGGCCTGCATGGTTTTCCTATTGGCTTACTGCTTCCATCCATCCACCCCCTTTGCCAGCAGCAGCTCCATGGATGCTGAGATGCTCAAATAATTTAATGGAAAATAGGGTCCACCCCACTTCCATTACATTTTTATTTTGGTGGTTCTTATTAACTTTCCTATCCTTCCTAAGAGTGTAGTGTGTGACTGTACACAGTAGTATAACATAGCCCTTGTTAAAAAAAAGTCATAAATGGCTAGACTATATCTTTTGTTTGCACTAGTACAGTAGTAAGTAACTGAACCACAACAACAAATGCAACATTTCACTGATGTTCTTCTCCTGGCCTATTTGCTTAAAGGTGCACAAAAAGCCAGAGGAGGAGGTGTCATCAGCATCACCCAGCTACCCGTTGTACTGCCAGCCAGACAGAAGCCCTGCTAAGCATCACGTCCACGTGTGACCAGAACTTGTTGTGCATCTGCATCCTGCCTGACATCTGAAGAAGATGGCCCCAAAGAAAGGTACCAGGTCCAGTACTAAGAAAGTTGCCGGTGAGAAGAAGGAACAGAAAAAGGAAGTGCCATTAACCACGACTGGTGGTGTGCCGGCCAATGTTTTTTTTGGCACCAAAAAACTTACGCCTGCAGCAGCGTTGTCCGGGAACCAAGCTGGGAGCAGCACCTCAGCATCAGCGGTCCAACCCCACCAACCTAGGCCCAAGGGCTTTAGTGTCGCAGAGGTAGCCAGTCTACTTACGAGCAGCGATGTTGAAGAAATGTCATTATCACAAAGTAGTACACAATCAATGTAGGCGCAAACTCAGCAGATAAGTGTGCAGACGCAACAAGAACAGCAGCAGCCGCAACAAGAACAGCAGCAGCTACAACAAGAACAACATCAGCCACAACAAGAACAGCAGCGGCCGCAGCAAGAACAGCAGCGGCCGCAATTTGTCGGCAAGGTGTTCGGTGGGGTAAGCTTGGAACAAACTATGGTACCGGAGGCCAAGCAAGTCATCTCAGAATACACCACACTATTGTGTGGGAGAATCACCTACTTCAGTTAAAAGAAAGTAGAAAAACTCAACCCATTGAAGTTGGTCAGGAAGAATCAGGGAGCGATAGTATTGGGGTGGAAGGTGAAGAAGAGGGAGGCATTTCTAGCCCTGTCCCCAGTAGTGCAGTGGTACCGCCCACATCCTCCTCAGTAACATCTGAGTGGCACCGCAGTAAGAGCCATACTCAGAGTCAGGCTGAGACACCAAGGCGACCGAGTACCGCAATGAAACAAGCTGTGTCGTTGAGCCTAAGTGGGTTAATGAAAACAGCACCACAAAGGAAAGTATTCCAGCTTACCATTGAGAGCATGCTTAGGTTGGAGGGGCATTTCCAACGCAACCACCCAACGGCACGGTTGTACAATGCGAAACTGGCTAAAATGTTAGCGCTGGACCGTCTTCCTTTTTCATTTGTGGAAGGGGTGGGTTTCCTTGACTTTGTGTCAGCCATCTGCCCTGAATGGAAGGTTCCCAGCCGGTTCTATTTCGCAAGAATTGCTGTTCCGGCACTACATCATGATGTGCTGGAATTGGTTGGACAAGCTTTGCAGCAGAGTGCTGATCACAATATCCACCTGACAACAGACATGTGGACCAGTTGCCAAGCCACAGATTAAATTTGCATCACTGCACACTGGGGGCCCGATTCACAGAACTAACTTAAGACAAAATCCTAAACTTACTACCATTTTGGTATTCACAGAAGGCACTTACTCATTTTGGTATTCACAGAAGGCACTTACTCATTTCGGTATTCACAGAAGTTAGGAGTCCTAACTTTAGGACTCCTAAATGCCTTCTGTGAATACCGAAAGTCTTAAAATTAGGATTTTTCTCAGTTTAGTAGTAGTATAGTTAGGACTCCTAACTTTAGGACTCCTAAATGCCTTCTGTGAATACCGAAAGTCTTAAAATTAGGATTTTTCTCAATTTAGTAGTCCTAAGTTTAGGACTCCTAACTTTAGGACTCCTAAATGCCTTCTGTGAATACCGAAAGCCTTAAAATTAGGATCTTTCTCAGTTTAGTAGTTGTAAAGTTAGGAGTCCTAACCTTAGGACTCCTAAACTGAGAAAAATCCTAATTTTAAGGCTTTCGGTATTCACAGAAGGCATTTACGAGTCCTAAAGTTAGGAGTCCTAAACTTAGGACTACTAAATTGAGAAAAATCCTATTTTTAAGACTTTCGGTATTCACAGAAGGCATTTAGGAGTCCTAAAGTTAGTAGTCCGAACTATACTACTACTAAACTGAGAAAAATCCTAATTGTAAGACTTTCGGTATTCACAGAAGGCATTTAGGAGTCCTAAAGTTAGGACTCCTAACTTCTGTGAATACCTAAATGAGTAAGTGCCTTCTGTGAATACCAAAATGAGTAAGTGCCTTCTGTGAATACCAAAATGGTAGTAAGTTTAGGATTTTGTCTTAAGTTAGTTCTGTGAATCGGGCCCTAGGTCTCTTTTGCGGGGGTTAGAGATAAGCTATCTGCACGAGGTGCTGTTGACACAGCTGCGATTTTTAAAGGTACTCACAAACATGCAACTGTAGCCATGTTCGCCATGGAGAAATCTCATACGGCTGAAAACATTTTTGACGAGTTTCGCAGGAAGGTTTTGGAATGGCTGCGGCCAAGAGGGCTTAGTATTGGTTTTGTTGCCACAGAAAATGGCAGTAATGTACTTAAGGCCATGGAACTTGGTTCCTATTTCAGGGTTCCGTGTTTGGCGCACTGCATAAACATTATAGTTCAAGACTTTCTGAAAAAAGAACCCATAGTCAGCAACTTACTGGCCATCTGCCGAAGAATATGCACTCATTTCAGCCATTCTTTTAAAGCTCTGAAGCAGCTGAGGATCATCCAACGTGAAAATAGGATGCCAGTCAAGGCACACATCCAGAAGGTGGCAACACGTTGGAGCTCAACGTATTACATGCTTGATCGTCTGTATGAGCAGTACAGGTCACTCCATGAATATGTCTGGAAAAGAAGAGGGGATGCTACTGTTAAAGGCATGAACCTTGAGATGGAGCTATGGAGCCTAATTAAATGCCTGACTGAGATGCTGTGTGAGGTCTTTACACGTGAAGTCAGCAAGGAGGACTGTACAATGGACCAAGCTATCCCATTATTGCAAATGCTAGGGCATCAGCTGAAGAAGGTGTCTGAATCATACAAATGTGTAGAGGACAAAAGGGAAGCCTATGACTTGGTGGAGAGCTTAGCCCGTCGCTTAGCTGAAAATGCAAGGATACAAAATAAAATGTTGTCACAAGAACATTACATTTGTGCCACAATTCTGGATCAACGTGCAAAATTTGGACTGAAGACATTCTTTGCTTTTTCAGAGATTGATGTTGCCCGCTACAAAACTTGTATAGCTGAAGCAGCCAGTAAGTTGGAAAACGAACGGCTGCTAATTAAAAGCCCGCAAGATCAACCCACAAGAAGTACTGCAGCAGGGCATGCAGGATCAAGTGCAACTTCATCGGCTGAGGGCAGTGCGTTTGGATCACTACACTCACCATCACTATCGACAACAGCAACAATAACTGGATCATTAGGCCCAGTACAATCGTTAGACGATTGGTATGTACAGTTAGGCATTAATAAGCACAGCGCTGATGCACAGAGAAAAGACCCCGAAAGCTTACCAGCAGCACCCCTGAACATTGAGTGGATGGTCCAGGCCTATCTGGACGACCCAACAGAGGTGTACATTGATCAAAACCTATTGTAGTATTGGTATAGGAAAAGGTCTGAATGGCCACTGCTCAGCAGGCTGGCGATAAGCTATCTGGCTTGCCCTGTCGCAAGTGTCTCTTCCGAACGTGTTTTCAGTGCTGCTGGTTCCATTGTAACATTGAGAAGGACCAGGCTCTCGCCCAAAAACGTGGAGTGGTTAACAATGATTAAAATGAATCAGCACTTCATACCACCGAATTATACAATACATGAAGCAATGGAGGAAGATGAGGACGACAGCGGCTCAGGTGACGGAAGTAGTGTGACACATGATTACCTACTACTGGCTGACCCCCCCAGAGTTTGAGGACGAGCTATACTTCCCTGACAATTAGGCTTGCACTTACTGTCTTCCTCCCTTTTTTCCCCCTTTATTTGTGTGTCTGTTGTTCCGGTTACAAACTTGTAAATCACAACAAATCCATTACCACCGTCTTCTACTCTTCCTATTTAATATACAAGTTTCAGGTGTCTGCAATTTGACAGTACAGTCCTCCGAATCCAGCTCCTCCGCTCCATCATACTGAATCTCCCGCCCAAATCCATTGCCCTCATGAATGATGATTGGATGAAATAGAAGAACAAATTCAAACTTTCCTAGTCCCGCCAAAAGAAGTGGAGCATGAATCAGATGACTACTATAGCTATCCTCCTTTCAGAGCCGAGAGAGACTGCCCATTAACTGAAAATAAGAAGGAACAGGTAATGATTGATGCCATGCATTGGACGCAGAGTCGCAGACTGAATGATTTTGTTGTGTTTGTTGTGCATGAAGTTATGTAATTGTGCACTAATCATCTTTCTACAGTACACACTCAACTTAACTCAAGGTGAATTTTCCCCTTCTTGCAAATAAGAAATGTGTACTTCTCCTGCAGCTTGGTGATACATTGCTTTAAATTCAATACAGGAAGCAGACTCACTCAATCTGCGCAATGAGTATGATTGACACAACAGCACCGTCCATGATGATGATGGCGAAATAGACGGCCCGTTATCTTAAGATGAGAAGGAACAGGTAATGACAATTAATGGCATGCATTGGACACCTGACTCTGAGCAATTGGTGTTTGTGTTTTCGTTGTTTGTTTGTTGTGCACAAAGTGAAGTCAAAGTAAACTATCTTTCTGTACATACTAAAGACTGACTCAAGTCAATAATATTTCTACTCTTGTTGTGTAATAACAATTTTACTTGTACTGCAGGCCGATCTTCACAGTCAGTCAGTACAAGTATCGGAGGTGATGATTGATGGAATAATAACAAGTCAGGAGGACGTTTCATGAGTGGCATAAAACTTAAAAGCCTAAAGGTAAACATGTCAACAACAACCACAGCAGACCCAAATGTCTGTGTAGAAGTGGAATAGAGTGTAGCGGTGGGATGACTGCGGTGCATTGATTTACTAACTTGAACTGTAAAATGCTATGTTTGGAATGGATAATGTGCTTTGCCTTTGTCCAACTCTTTAAAAAAAAAAAAAAAAGTGCTCTAAAGTCTAAACGTAGGATGTGATACTGCTAAGCAACGTGCCGTCAGGCCTGTCACTGTGGACCTGCTCTCTCCTGTTATTGTTGAAGGTCAATGCTGGAAACAGACTAGAGTAGAGATGATGCATACATGCCACCTTGGAAAGTGTTCTTGTTGCACTACACCATAACTTGTGCATTTGTTTCAACTTTGTTTCTCAATATCCCCTTTGTTTTTCCATCTACAATTACAGGCCAGGCCTTGCCCTATACTTGGGAAAACATTACAATGCACACTTACCTTACCAATAAATCGACTTTTTTTTTCCAGCCGGGCAGTGGCGAGTGGCGACACACCCAAGATTGATGGACGAGAGGACCAAGAGGAATGCTGAGATGCAAATCCAGTCCACATTTTTTACCAGGATAACACAGTAACAGTATCAACTTTTATCTTCTTTTAAATAATTTGAATCATTTTTTTGTATACAATCTTTACAACAGTGTGTTCTTGTTGTTGTTATTATCATCATTAGGTTTGCTCTCTGTTTACGATTCTTCCCTACCAATATTTAAAATTTCTATTTGCTATCTGTAAAAGTATTAAGGCCGGAACAACAGAACAAGAAGTGCATGTAATCTGGCTCTCTCATCATCATGCATGCATTTCCTTTTTCTCCCTTAACATATGGATATGGTAGTCTTCAAAGATTGTCGTTTGTTTGTCTATGCATACTGTTTTTCAATGTCAAACCTTTCCCAAAACCCCCTTCCCATCCATTCAACATACCCTAACCCTCTTCCCCCGGGCTGTGTGGTTTATTGTCGAGATGTGACTAAATTAAATGTACTTAATCACATGCTTGCTGGGGCGGATGTGGCGAAAGCAACAGTACTTGATAATCTTATTCTACTTGCCCACCCATGAGTAGGATATTTTAGAGGTTATTTTTTTTAACAAAGGAATATATACCTCAGCATTAATTGCCGGCATTGATTGGATTTGTTTGTTGTCATTTCTCATACACAGCACTAACTCTTAGGCTGTAGGCCTAGTCAAGTGACTCAACACAACTATAGTTTGTAACTCTGTCTAGTAGGCTATCCCAACCACCATTATGTTTTGTTGTAAAATGTTTTAGTATATTATTGTTGCTCGGTAAGTTCTGTACTGTACTTCATTCTACTACTCCTCTAACAGTCTCTCAAAGGCGATTGACTGTCTCCTTTTCTTTTTTTGCAAATGCTGCTGCCCTACCAGTGTCTACTACTACTACTATACTACCACCACCACCCCAATCATGGCATGTTAGAAAAAGGAAACCATCTTCACCATGCAGCCATTGCTGTGCCTAAGCTAAACATCAAGCACAGGTAAGAGAGAAGTTCGGGGGAGGCAGAATTAATAATGGACATGTTTTCAATGAATTCAATTTCACACGCCCCTTTGAGTCCAGATAAAGAATGCATAGACTAGAGGTGAGACTGAAAGTACTAGTAGGACAAGTCAATCAGTGAGGGGTGTCGCATCTATCTGTTTGTGTCTTACACACTCAGCCAATTATTTAAACCAAACACTGGCTATGGGCAGCCCTGCACCAGCAAGGAAACAGTGTGATGTAAAACAGTAACCCCACCTAAAAAACATTAACAACATTGCATGTAAAGTAGAAAAATATATTTAATTTACCCTAACAAAAATAAACTAAAAACCCACAAAAGCTGACCCACCCCCCTCCCTAACCCCAACCAATGTCCGTAGGAAAGTCCAGGAGAAAATAGTAGTCCGAAAAGCAAAAACCCAACGCCCAAACCAGTTCCCACCCACCCAAACAAGAATTAAACAAGCATTTACAATGCAATGGTCTCGGCATTGTCAAAGTTAGAGCTATTGGCATTGCTCATGACATTATTTTTGTTTATGTTTTTGTTTTTAAAACATTTAAAGAAACTGCATTTTTATTTACAATGCCAATAGCTTAATCACTCTCAAATGCGAGACCTTTTGCATTTGCACCCACACACAGAGCCACCCACACAAAGCCACCCACACACACAGAGCCACCAACACAGAGCAACCCACATATAAATAGAGCCACCCACAGAGCCACCTACACACACAGTTACCCACACACAGAGCCACCACGCATAGAGCCACCTACAAAAAAAGCCACACACACAGAGCCACACACACAGAGCCGCCCACACACACACACAGAGTCTCCCACACACACAGAGCCTCCAACAAAACAAAAGAAGAAGTCCCTTCATAGTGCAAGGGGCACTTTGTATAGAAATGCAGTATGCCCTTGTCACCAACACGTCCTGGGTGTTACAGACAGCCTTACAGCTCATATCACACGCCATATGGACCTACAGTGCAGGCGGACCGGGTCAAGTGAAGCGAGGCTACAACTGCACCAAAACACGGGAGGGCGTTGTGCTGGTGGGCTTTACATGGGGTCCATGTCCAGGGCCGGGTTGCGCACATGTACAGAGGGAAAGCAGGGATGTGAATGATGTGCGCACTCCGGGGCCGTGCACAAAGGGCTGATTATGCACAAGAGGAATGGGATTGAACGCACAAAGTCTTTAGGAAACAAAAGGCCTTGGTACACTTCAGGTAGCCGCTCTTGGTTCTAAGACTACTGTGTGCACGGAAGGACCGGGTGAGCGGGTATAAGTTAGCGCAAAGGGGTATTTTTTTGCACAAAAGCGATGTGCTTAAGGGGAGATTCTGAACGAGGGCTCTGTGCATAGATGGAGTGTACGACTGGCAGGAAGGTGTGCACAAACCGGTGCTTTGTGAACAACGTACCGTAGATGTGGGGCGCAGAAGTGATGTGAGCGCATGGACGATGTGTGTACAGGAGATATGTGTGCACAGGAATGTGTATGAAGAACAGAGTTTGTGTGGGCATGAGGTGCGTGGAGAGGGATGTACATGAGACTGCATGCACAGCGTGTGCAAAGAATTCAGTGAAAATGACCATCTCACACAGCGCACGGGATGTCTGCAGTGCTTCCTACCTGCGAGCTGGCTTCTGTCTCGGCGAGCGCTGCTTTTAATAGGCTCTGAGCCCCCGTGCATCCCTCAGCATCCTCCGGACCTAGACAGCTGCGTGCGCTCACAGCGAACGGCTCTGGTTCACAGCTGGCAGCGCGCAAGAGCGCACGTGCACTGCAACAGTCTAATAGCTGTCACAATGGGCAAGAAGGACATGCGCCTGCAAGAACGCCCCTGTGCTACAGTACGGGCGCGTTGCGGCCTGCGTCTTCTACACGCACACCGGGAGTTGTAGTTTCATTATTCGTACCCAGAGTGACGTGATCTTTTAACGATTATCATCCCTCAAATAGCCAGTGCCGGTTACTCCGAGCCATTTGTCCACATCCTTGAAGGTTTTTGTTTGCCGGGCAGTAATATACATAACGTCCGATGAATACAGAGTCCTTGATAGGATCATACATCCAACACTACTATTCTGAACTGAACACACCCCCACTACTCTATGCATAAACCTGCGCATGCGCATCTCCGTACAAATAGTTATTTTAGAGACAGCGCCAATGCAAGCACAACGGGGAATTAGCTCAGATTGCAGTTGAGGGAGTGGTGCCTCGGGACCTTTCTACTGCATAATCAGATAAAAAGAGTCAAGTCCTGGGTTTCACTGAAAAAAATAGCTCACCTGATTTAAATCCTCGTCGTTCAGCAAATGAGACTCCCTGGGGTTAAAGCAATTCTGACACTTGCTTTTATTGAATATGTTGGCTTGAAATTTCCTGCAGGGGTCAGCCGATGGGGGGAAAATGCCTGCATCGCACCACGCGAGACTACAGCGTGTCTTGCTCATGCTGCCTGCACGCACCAGTAGGCTCTCTGATTGGTTGACAAGGTCCACCAATCACAGTGCTTATTTGGTAGTTGCCAACCAATCAGAGAGCCAACTGGGCGTGTAGGCAGCGTGAGCAAGACATGCTGTAGACTTGCTGTCTTATGGGCGTGTTAAAAAAAGAGAAATAATCGAAAAAACACGCCCACGAATCCAAAAGAGACGGGGCTTGTTTGGAGAGACAAAGCTCTTCTCCAATGGCTGCCCAGCATTTAAGAGGACAGCCAATGGAGAAGAGGAGAGAAGAGGGGCGGGTTCAAGCCCCACTACTCCAAGTCATTAAATCTCGCGAGAGAGACTGCGCAAGTGCAGCCTTCGCTAGCCGAGACCTAAAAAGGGGCAGAAGACAGGGACTAAGGTGTGGGGCGGGACTGAAGGAGGACACGCATCTGCTCCTCTAAACGGGCGACGCGGCGTCTGAGGGCGCGGCAGTTGCAGCCACAGTGGGGGGGCACCAGAGATGGCATTGTGGTGGTGGCGGGCAGCCGCCAGACGGTGGCGCCGTACCGTTGGAGGGCGGTGGCTGGGGCCCGGGGCACTGGAGGAGGCTTCAAGTGCTGCTGCAGTCTCCTCCTCCTCCTCTGCCAAGACCACCAGCCGCCGGTATTCACGCTGGATTGCCTCCAGTTCCGGCACCGTGCCTTGGCGGCCAACTCCTTACAATTGAGTTTAGGAATAGCTGTGTATCAAAAAGAAAAAAACAAGACAATTGTAAAATATACTCTTAGAAAAACAGTAAGACAAGTTAATTATTTATATACATAATGGCATGGTAGAGTAGCACTATAAAGCACAGTAGTACATAACATTTTAAATCTCGCCCGTCCTTCTTCCTTCCACCCGTCTTTCCCTTTTTAGTTGAACAGTGCACCAGGTGCTCTTCTCCATAAAACTTTCAAAGCGGAGTTGAAATCAGATAGATGAGGCCATTGGTTACTCAATACTCCTGCTCCTATGCCAATTAAATGGATTCTAGTCTTCTAGTTCACTCTTCAAACGTTCACAACAAATCATACTTACTTAGGACATCGGATGGCGGGCGGACTTTGTCTGCCCGCCATCGTCACGCTAAAAAGGGTGGGGGTCCCGTGGGGACAATTAGGAGGATGCGCCCGGCACAGTGGCGGGCGCATCCTGTTTTTTTTACATTCTGGTTGGCGGTGCCGAAAGCAATGCTAAAAATACATGTTGTGCTGCATTTCCAAGCACAACATGACAGGCCCCGCGCGGAGCCTGTCACGTTTTGCTTTGAAAGGCAGTGGGGGTACCATAGTATAGGTACCCTCCATGGGGGCCCCCAAGCATACTTTGCAATGTCTGCATGCCTTTCCGTGGTGGACGGCAATGCCGCCACGCAAAGGCATTCCAAATTGCAGATTATATGGCTGGCAGTGTCTTCAGAGAGACACCACCACCATATTGAACCCTTTTCCGCCTGGTCGACATGTGGGGGGTCTGACTCTTTTCTACAGGGATGGCGGGAGGTTTGCCCCTGCGGTGTCGGCGGTGAATACCGCCGGCCCGGCGGGGGCAATACGCCCGCCATCCTAATGGGGCCCTAAGTCTCAACAGTACAGTATACATACAGTACACCCTTGCAGTGAGTGTACTGTCAAGTTCAACAACAGTTAAGGATTGTGAATCTAACTTACCACGGCCCGCCACTGGTGCTGCCACTCCCTCTGTCGCTCCATTGTCGGTATCTGCAGCAACTGCCGCATCCTCTCCCTCCGCGTCGCCTTCGCTGGCCCCGGCAATGGTGCTCGGTAGTGCGCCTAGAAAACATTACACATTTATTAGGCATCATATACACCTCCCCCTATTGATCAGTAGCAAGGTTGAAGAATGAGTAAACTAACATACATCACTAGTACAAATCAGGTAGTAGTAGAGTAGACACTAATAGTTATATATGATCATTGTAGCCTTTGCTTAATTAGCCCTAGCCATGCTACCATTTTACCTTTGTGTCTTTTATTTTTGTACATGTAACGTTACCTTGCAGCTTTTTGTGTAAGACACCTTTGAGCCCACATGACCTGCCTCACAGTGCTACTGTCTACGCGCTGCGTACAAGCGGTCAACAAAAACATTAACAAGCCTCTTTTTTATGAAGTACTAGTGTGCTGTTAGTCCATATTGCTTATCCATAAATGCTACACTTTTTGGCACGGCTGAGATATGCTTGCAAGTTGCAATATACTAACGCGCACCATTTCATTTTTTGCATTAGACGGAAGATTCCCTTCTAAGAACCAGAGCTTTGCAGAGCTTATGAATGATGCAACAACTACCAGTACTAGGGTCCCTTCACTCAGAGATCTTCATTTATAAATTTATATAAACTAAATTCCTAGGGGATGGTGGTGCTGCCTTCCACCACTATTCAGTTATCATGATTTAATTCCCAACTGTAAGTAAGTTTAACAATGTTTATTGTTTTAATGTTATTGATTTTCCGGTTGGTGCTGTATTATATAATAGAACAATGTACAGAGCTTCTCAATTCAAAATAAACATTTTGAACTTACATAGACTTGGTGGTATTTGGTGTGGACTAACTTACACGAGTGAGCAAATTAAAGGAAGGGTGTGCATGTGCATTGCTTCCACGACTGAGAGGTTGGGTGTGTTATGTTCTGGGTTGTCTACTTGTTGGGTATCTTGGGGGAGGGTTCGGGGACCTAATAGTTATGACAAGACAGTACTATAGTCGATCAGGGGATTGTGGTGGGTTCTGAATTTCTGATTGAGGTGTGTGAGAAAGGTCCAACCTACCATCACCAACATCCTATTTTCTTGTGCAAAGGTCTGTATGTGCAAGATCCCTACAACAGTAGTAGTATGTCCTATAGGCTATCATATCAAAATAGTAATAAATCTGGTTGGGCATTTGTTGCTGTGAATTGTCAAAGCCTCAAGATTAACAAAGACTCAAGATCAATAAGACTAGAAGTAGTACAAGAGGACGACCCAAAGGACTGGACTCAATTGCTAGAGCTACTGGTGAATCTGAGTTTTATTACAACCTTTCAAATAAAGAGTGGCACTGGCCAACTGGGCAAGCTTAGCTACTACAGTACAGACAGACTGATAGTAGTAGTAGTACTGAGAGTCATCATAGCAGTGGCAGGGATAACAAGATTTTTGAAACCGTACAGATCGAAGGATAATTGTTGGTAAAAAATAGCATTGGGAAACTAATACAATAGTTCGTGAAAAATATGGTGAAGTAAAAGTTATGGAATAAGAAATATTATTAAAAACAAGAAGACTTACTGGGGCCAGCAGAGGAGCCCTCATTGGTGTCCTCCTGGTGGTGGTGTTCTGACTGTCCCGCCGACTGCCCACTCCCTGTCTGTCTGCCCCTGGGTGCTGATGAACAGGAAAGATATAAGAAAGAGACAAACATTGATGGATGGTGTCAAACAAATACAATATTGTTAAAGAACGGTCAAAAAACACTTATGTAAACAACAATTGCAATAACTAAATTGACCGATCTCATCTGGTCAACAAGTAGTATCGGGGGATTCGCGGATCGACTACTTAAATTACTATTTATCAACAGTAATCCAGTCTTCCATTCTGATTCCAGAATACTAAGTTAGAACTAAGCCTAAGTACGACGTACCACCTGACCTAGCCCACCTATTCCAGGCATGCCAATTGTACATTAAGTTGCCGATTCCGATCCATTAAAAAAATTACCGTACGGCTCGTATCCGAATCCTACAAGTCCCGCACAACCGGTGAAGTACGATTCGTACGTGAAAAATACATACGAATCGCTTCGGGAAAAGTCTACAAGACATCCCCGGACAGTTTTACATACAAATCGTAAAACTGAAGTCCGAGCGCGCAAGTACGATCCGTACCGCCCTTCCAAAAACACAAGCGCATGGAAAAGGCCCCGTACGGAGCGAATGCCGTACCACTCGCATCCGGGTAAACTTGTGCCCAGGATACGAGTCGTACAGCCCCCCTCCCCCCCATATGTCAGCACCATACCCCCACCCCATGTCAGCACTCTACCCCAGCCCCATACGTGTACGCGCCGTACCCCACCACCGTAGCCCAGCCATGTACGTGTATGCACCGTACCCCACCACCGTACCCCAGCCCCATACATGTACGCACCATACCCCACCACCGTACCCCAGCTGCTTACTTGTACGCATCGTACACCACCACCGTACCCCAGCCCCGTACTTGGATGCACCGTACCCCAGCGCCGTACCCCAGGCCCGTACTTGGACGCACCGTACCCCAGCGGCATACCCCAGCCCCGTACCCCAGCGGCGTACCCCAGCCCCGTACATGTACGCTCCATACCCCAACACCGTACCCCAGCCCCGTACTTGGACGCACCGTACCCCAGCCCCATACCCCAGCGCTGTACCCCAGCCCCGTACATGTACGCACCGTACCCCAATGCCGTACCCCAGCCCCGTACATGTACGCACCGTACCCCACCACTGTACCCCAGCCCCGTACTTGTATGCACCGTACCCCACCACCGTACCCCAGCCCCATACTTGGACGCACCGTACCCCAGCACCGTACTTGTACACACCGTACCCCAAGACCGTACCCATGCCCTCAGAGCATGGGTACGGTCCGTACCATGCATACCCCTAAGTCACCACTACAATGGTGGTACAGACCGTACCCACGCTCTGAGGGTGTGGGTATGGTCCGTACCACGCGTACCCCTACGTCACCACTACAATGGTGGTACGGACCGTACCCACGCTCTCAGAGCGTGGGTACGGTCCGTACCACGCGTACCCCTATGTCACCACTACAATGGTGGTACGGACCGTAACCACGCCCTCAGAGCGTGGGTACGGTCCGTACCATGTGTACCCCTACGTCACACTACAATGGTGGTACGGACCGTACCCACGCTCTGAGGGCGTGGGTATGGTCCGTGCCACACGTACCCCTACGCCACCACTACAATAGTGGTACGGACCGTACCCACGTTCTGAGGGCGTGGGTACGGTCCGGACCACCATTGTAGTGGTGATGGGTACGCATCCACGTCGACTTCCGTTGTTGCGGTACGCAGGGATTGGTGGACACGCCCCCCGAAGTGACCAGACCCTGGAGGTAATGTATGTCCTCCATATTGTATGTTTTAATATGTGTAGGGGGTATGTTTCATGACTCTCACCCCCCCTTGACCCATGGGTGTTGTTCTCACCTTCTGCGGTGTGTGCGTCGGGTTCGGTGCACCAGGTCATAGGCTAGGAGGGCCGTGTTGACACGTAGGATGGGGTCCATAGCTGTCCGTCGCGTACCGGTGCTCCTTATTCACATCCTACTCAATTTCCCGGGAGTTTTTGGCTTCCGTAAAAAATGAGCCGTGCGGAGTGACGTAGGCACGAATCGTACTTGCTGGTCCGTAAAACGCTGCCTGACTCCGTACGGACGTCACGTACGCGATGTCCCAGATCAGAATTGTTGGTATTTTTTAGCCGTACGTAGTTTTGTACGATTCGTACGGAAATGGTATTTCTGTACGAATCGTACTTGCTGGTTTGTGAGGTGGATTTCCCGGGTACGTGTCGTATGGAGAATACGCTCCGTATGACCATTCGTACCCGGGTTTTACAGGATTGGAATCGGCATCTAAGTATGCATTTCCACTTTTTTTATTCCTCAACTATGCATATGGTCAAATGGAGGACACATGACTACATTTTTTGTATACACCAAATTTTGGGTTGATTGATTGATGTTCTGCTAGTGCTAAGCCAATTACCACCACTCATTGAACAAACTAGAAAAGGTTCTAATGAAGACTGGCGTACTAGCAGCACGTCACGTAACTGAGGGGGCATCGCACATACCACTAACAAATTAGAAACTCATACAAAGTACCTAAACCTAAGTATCAGTGCGCCCCTATCTCTTAGTGACAGGACAAAGTAAGGAGTGGACTAGAGTCACTGTAGCATTACGTAACTTAATTTCTCTAAAATAAACTCTAACTGAATCATGCTAAGCGAGCGCAAACGCAAAGTTGCAAACAAGTAAGATTAGTAGTAGCGCAGAGGAGCACCTGTGTCATAATCACAGAAGACTTTTAAACGTAATTAACCTGGAATGTAAGCAGCAACATTCTAGCTGGTTGGAAGAAAAAAAAGATGTTCGCAATATATAACACAGAACAGAAGAACAAACACAAAGTAGTAATAATTAAATAGTTACTCACCAAGCCCCGGGACCTCCACTTCTAGCAGGTCCAGCAGGTCCTGCTCTCGGTCCAGGATGTTGGACCACCGGTACGTCAACTGCGTCTGGGTGCGCCGGACCCCAGAGCAGCGCAACACTGCCCGGCGCAACTTCCCCCACCACTGCTGACGCTCCCGGAGGCCATACCCAGACCCAGGCCTGACACCTGCTGCCAGGGTTGAGGGGAGGTGGTGCTGCACAAAGAAAATGGGTGCAGCCAACTCCACCTCCCCAAATAAGGCCCGTGATTGCACCCCTTGTGGGAGCCGCCTTCCGCAAGGAAGGCGGTCACGGCTCTGGCTGCGATGGCAAGCCCTACTACCCTTTATTTATTTATTTATAAAGTTTTATATAGCGCGAACAAGATCCCAAGGGATATCAGAGCGCTTTACAATCAAACTCGATCTGGAGGCTAATAAAGTAACAACCACAAGATGAAAACACAAATGAATCGTAAAGTGCATAAAAGTTCACATATAAGTTATGTTAAACAGAAGACAGTGTACACAGTATGTCAAAAAAAATAAATTTAAAAAAAATAAATAAAGTATAGTATTAAATGTAGAAACAAAGGAAGTAAGAACAATGTCAACGGGCCAGGGGGTTAGCCCAATTACTGGAGGAGTTTATTCATCAGGAATCTTTTGACTTCCAGTTTGAACACCGTTGTTCTGGTAATTCTGCGTATTTCTGGAGGAAGAGAGTTCCAATTCTTTGGAGCCGCGCCGGAGAAGGCTCTGTTAGAGGTTCTCTTTTTGTTCAGGATAGGTGATTTCAAGAGTAAGGTAGTAGCGCTTCTAGAGGCTCTTACACCACAAGATAGTTCAAGTTTTTGCGCCAGATACCTGGGCGTCTTGAAGTGGATAGCTTTGTGCGTCATCGTGGCAATTTTTAGCTGGATTCGTGCTACATAGGGGAGCCAATTTAGAGTTTTTAGTACTGGCGATATGCGCTCATTGCGTTTGGTGCCTGTAACCAGTCTAGCAGCAGCGTTCAATGAGGCCCTTAGCGGAGCCAGGGTGTATTTGGGCAGGCCACAGAGGGTTGCACTGCCATAATCTAGCCTCGGTAGGACAAGCGCTTGAACCAACTGCTTGAAATCCTTAAGTGGAAGGAAAGGTTTGATGTTTCTGAGTGTCCTTATCAAGTGGTTTACTCCTTTACAAGTGTTGCTGATATGATTTTTCATATTCAGGTTCTTGTCCATGGTAAGTCCTAGCGATTTGGCTGAGTTTACGATGAGCGGAGTGCAATTGAAAGCAGTGAGGTGGTTCAGCCAGAGGTCGAGATTAGGGGTGTGATTCTGAGGGGAGACGAGCAAGAATTCTGTTTTTGAGGTGTTGAGCAGGAGATGGTTCTCAGTTAACCAGTTTTGAGTATGCGTTAGGATGGAGTTGAGTGATATGAGGTTTTCCGGGGATGAGATTTTCAAGTAGAGTTGCGTGTCGTCGGCATACATGTGGAAATGAATATCCATGGAGTTGAGTGCGTTAGCTAATGGTTCCAAGAAAAGGTTGAAGAGGATAGGACATAAGGCAGATTCTTGGGGGACCCCCATGAGAACAGGAGAGGGCTGGGAGAGAGAGTGATTTGCCTTGACTCTTTGCGATCTGTGATGGAGGAAGGACGAGAACCACTGTAGCACCTGATCACCAAAGCCCATCCTGTTTTGTAGGATAGCTAAGAGATTGTCATGATTGACCGTGTCAAAAGCAGAGGAAAGGTCAAGGAGGATCAGGAGGCAGGAATCGTTTTGATCGAGAATCTTTAGAATGTCATTCATAACATGAGTGAGGGCCGATTCAGTGCTATGCCCTGTCCGAAAGCCGGATTGATGTTGATCCAAGAGCTGGTAGTTCTCAATGTGAGCACAGAGTTGGGACTGGACGCATTTTTCAAGGAGTTTCGCAAGGGTGGGTATGTTGGAAATAGGTCGGAAATTATTGAGGTCTGACCTATCAGCGTTAGGTTTTTTTAGTATAGGGGATACTTTGGCTGCTTTTAAGCAATCAGGGATTGTGCCTTATGACAGAGAAGCATTTACAATCCTTGTCCAGGTAGGGATGAGTGCATTCATGATTTCCTTGGGGGTAACGGGTCACTGAAGTGGTTAGAAGGATTGATATTCCGGAGAATCTTTTTGATATCTTGTTCACTGAGCGGGGCAAAGGTGTCCCAGGCCGCATTGTTCTTAGGTATCAGGGGGTAGAGTTGAGCTTTTCAAAGAGGACAGGTGGAGAGGCTGCCCTGGAGGAGAGGAGTCCGGCATTCTTAGCATCGAGCTCAGATGAAATGAGTTTGGATTTCTCAATGAAGAAAGAAGCAAGATCGTCACATGAGGGTGGACTGCTTCCAGGTTCAGATAGGTTTGGACCTACAATTGATTGCTGTTTGACCAATTCGAATAGTTTCTTGGGGCGGTTTGCTGCTTGATCTAATTGGAGTCTGAAATAGTTAGACTTGGCGTTCCTGATTTGTTTGTAGTAAAGGCTCCTGGCGTCTCTTAGGAGTTTGAGTTGGTGCGAAGAGGGATTCGATCTCCAGGAGCGTTCAACTGCTCTAAGGTTGCGATGTTCCGTGTTTAGGTTTTCATTGTACCACGGTTTGGAATTTTTTTTGGTTTTTGGTTTTGACATGGTTCTGGGACGGGGCGGGAAAGAAAAGGTAATAAAATTAAAGAAGTAAAGGAAATAAATAGCAGGCAATAGAAAGAGTGAAAAAGTAGCTAAAAAACAAAAAAAAAAGTAAACAAAAACCCAAAATATAGAAGCAGGAAAATAGTTAGAGAAATAATAAATAAGAAAGATAAAAAAAAGTGGCTTTAAACAAAGGATTGAAAAGATGCAGGGAGGATTCAAAATCAGGCCCCAGAACCATGCAATAGAGTGAAAAACAAGATTGCCGCGCCCATTGCGACCACGTGCGCAAGTTCGCACAATATTTTCTCCCCGAGCAAGCAAAAAGCAATGCGATCAAGTAAAAGCGTTCGCGAACAGGAAATATCTACCGCGAACGGGCGTGAACATGCATTGCGCGACCCGGAACAGGAAGTAAGCATCGCGAAAGGGCGAGACAAGTGAAAACAAGATGGCCACGCCCGTGAGCAACCGCATGGGTAAGTTGGCGAGCCGTGATCACGCAAAAAATACCGCGAACAGGCGGGAAAAAAACTTCCGCGTCTTTGCGATATTTCCGCGTGTTTGCGGAGATTTTCAGCATTTTCGCCATAGTTTGCGAAAGTGAATTTTGCAAATTCCGCCCACCCCTAGTTAGATGCATTTTAGTACTGGTGACCGCATCACTGCACTAAATTGCATAAGTCACGTATATTATAGTTCTTGAGAGGACCACTAGGTGGCACTGCGTATTATAACACAATCTTCCACTGTCAGCCTGTGCTGCTGCTGGATGCTATGTGGCACAATTAAGAGTTCATCACCGGCTCAGGTCTGGCTGAGATGGTTGAGAAGTTTGGACTAAAACTGTCAAAAACTGTTACTCTAACACTTTTGGTTTCTGCTGCCAAAACGGTTACTCATACAGCCAAAACAAATGCATCAGCCCGAGCCCTAGACCTTCTTTCGGGCATGTTGACCACATGGGCGAAAGAGGGCCAGGGCTGACGCATTTTTTTGGGCCTGTATGACAAACCGTTTTGGCAGGAGAAACCAAAAGTGTTAGATTAACAAAGTCAGGAAATAAAGACGACGAAGGATTTGGACTTGAATGTTAATCTGTTTCTGCATCACACATGCAGCTATTTATTGGACCAGGCAGCAGCATTTTTTCCCCCTGTTTTCGCAACTGCCAAGGCACGGCGGTATCACATCGCCTTGGCGGTGTGATTTGTGTGGTGATCATGCTGGACGGTGCAGTGCCGGATGGTTTTGATGTCTATCCTCGAGTCCGCAAACAAACCCCTCTCCAGCCCACACCCAGGCATTTAATCAGCCCAGGCTGAATAAATCGAAATGTTAAAGCTTAGCAGCACCTCAGTACCCCATAGTTGGCGATGAGCGCAGTTCATAAGTGTCACTACCAGCGCCAGCCAACAACCGAGCCTGCTCTCACCTACAGCTGCAGCTTGGAGTTGACTACTCTGACGGCTGTGATGGGAGAGAAGGAGAGTAGAGCTCCCTGTACAGGATAATTCCAAGGTTGCGAGCAAAAGTTTTCGGAGTGGGTGAGGGTCCTAGTTTGGAAGGCCCTCTGGAGTCGTTCCATAAGGATGTGTTGTTCCCGAAGATCAGCACTTTCGTTTCTCCATGCACCTCTGGAAGCTGACCTTGTGAAGGAGGGGTCTTCTAATAGTGAGAGGATGAGCTGGGTGTCATCTGCATAGGATATGATGCTTAGTCCATGGGTTCTGACGATGTTCGTCAAAGGGGTCATGTAGGTGTTGAACAGTGTGGGACTGAGGGATGAGACTTGAGGGATGCTGCATATGATTTTCTTGGGTTCTGAAGTAAATGGTGGAATGTGGATCCTGTGGGTTCTTTCAATGAAGAAGGGGGAGATCCATTCGTCTTCTTGGATTCCGATCTGATGGCGCCTCTTGATAAGGGTGGGGTGGGACACAGTGTCAAGTGCTGCGGAGAGGTAAGAGGATCACGGCTACAATTTCTCCCAAGTAAAGAAGGGTTCTGATGTGGTGGGTGGCAATGATCAGGGAGGTTTAGATGCTGTTGTTGGTGCGTAATTCAGATTGGGAGGTGTCTAGCAGATTGTTGCTCTCAAAGTGTTCAGTGGGTTGGCGGTTGTCATGAAGTGGCGGATCCACTTCAGGACATATGTGAGAAAGAAGGGGAGGATGATCAGTTCCCCCCTAATGTTACGCATCTGCTTTATTTTCAGCCCCATCATCCCCTTTCTACCATCCTTGAGGAAGAATCACGTTACGAAGAAGACAGTCCCTTTAAGAAACTGGACTTCTGTACTTCTTGCCAAGACACAGGTGACCCAATCACAATCAACCCTCTCAGGGAGGGTTTCTTGGAAACTGGAAAAGCAGAGAAGGATGGTGTCTTCGTGGGTGAGTAAAAAACAGCATCACCACAGGAGCAAGAGGAGAGTGACACAGACTCCACTCCATGACTACCCAGCAAGTGTAGTCCACATCGGAAGAGCTTTTACGACCAGAACCAGCACACCCTCCCTCAAGGCAGGAAGAGATGCTCACCCCTGAGTCTCTGGCAGAAGCTGCAGAAGCTGGAAGAAGCCGGCAGTGTCACAAGATATCCTGCCACATTCCTGGAGGAACGTGGCTCTCCCAGGTACACACTCATCTAAGGGACATTGATGGGGAAAAGGGAAGAAAGGCCAAACAAGGCATAAAGAGAATAGGGAAAGAGTAACACATTTCCAGAAGCACAGCGGAATCAAACACTGAAATAGTATAGCCCTGGTGGAGGTAAAAAAACTCACTCCTCATCCCCCTAAATACTACAGAACAACGAGGTTTAAAAATACTTTCTGAAGTCTGTCTTCTTTCCGAGGCACCAACACTGCTTGGCAGGAGGAAGAAGGAGAACCTCGAAAAACCCTCGAGGGAAGATAAAAAGGAGAAGAACAACTCAATCTTGAGACTCCGATCTTATCTGCATTGAAATAAAATAGGAGAGACAAAGCAATATACACTCTCTGCCTTTTTTTCAACACGCTAAACGTTTACAGTGGTCGATTGATTTTTTTAGGTATTTGGTCAGTAAGGGGAGCAGAGAGATGACTTCGTAGTCCTTGAGTTCCCTGGGTCCACAGATGGTTTCTTGAGAAGGGGTCTGACTCCATGTTTTCAATCTTAGGGAAGGAAGCCATGGCTATGGATGTGTTAAAAATAGCGGTGAGCTTGTTGCTGATCTTCTTGCTCCCGAGGTTGAAAATATGTTGGGGACAGGGGTCCGTGGATGATCCTGAGTGGACAGACTTCACAATGGCTGTGGTGTTCTCTGTGGTGAGCTGATTCCAGGCAGTGAGTAGGTGGCCTAGGTTTGCATCTGTGGGAGCGAGGACGTAGTAGAGTTTCGAGGCGGTAGGTTGGGGTTTAAAGTTTTTGTAAATGGTAGAGATCTAATCATGGAGGAAGTCGCCAGGGTGTCGCAAAGTTGCTGTGAAGGGGGTGATGATGTTTTCAGTGGCTAATGGGTTGGAGAACTATCTGATGATGTTAAAGAGCTCTTTGCTCTGGTTAGAACTGGCTTCAATGTGGTCAACCAGGGCACTTCTTTTCATCTCTTTTAGGAGTTGGTGGTATTGATTGAGGGATGTCTTGAAGGTGGCTCTGTCTGTGGGCTCCCTACTGGTGTACCATTTTCTTTCTGGTGACTTGCAGTTGTATTTTCTGGTTTTCAGTTCTAGTGTGTGCCAATGTACAAGGCCTTTAGAGACCTTACATTGCCCTTTAATAGAGTGAATTGTGTTAAATTATCGAAAATTCTTTTATATCCGGGGTTCAGCCTTAAATTGTTTACTTCTTGAGGTATCTCCATGCCAGGACTACAGAAGTAGTTCATTACACAGATCATTCTCTCTGTACTCGATCATGGAAAACTGGCAGAGAGGTCTATCAACTATGCATTCTAGCTCCTTTTCTATTCACTTTGTATATAAATAGACTGGAACAGGTGCTAGTGGCAACAAAGGCAGATCGCCCCCTAAAACTGTCACATTCTTTCCCAGTACTGCTGTATGAGGATAGTGCCGTACTGATGCCTAGAACCGCGAGAGGTTTACAAATCCTTCTAGGAGCATTTTTGTTTTTATTGGAGGAGCTGGACTCAACAATTAATTTTATTAGATCCTTTGCAATGGAGGCATAACCAAGATCAATTAAATTACAAACTCTCTGGGTGGGGGCACATACCTTATTAATTAGTGCATTCTTTTATTTGGGATTGATGTTTGATCCTGAATTCAGTTGGTACCCCTTCATACAAGCCAAACATTGTGAGGGCTAATGCAGCAGTTTTTGGTTTTACTTCCAGATTGGGAACGCAGTCACTAAAGAAGGCTTTTTTGCAGGTATATATCGGGCAAAATGTCTTCCTAAAGTTTCACATATTAGTGATATATAAGGTATGTGAAAATTAACCAGCTTCACATCATTGAAAATACATTCTTTAGGAACTTGCTAAGTGTTCCGCAGAGTACTCCAACATTTATTATTTATGAGGAACTTGGTGCGAGGTATCTTTTAGACTGATCCTCCGCCCCCTCCTGTGTTGGGTAAACATTTGAACAAGTGCTGCAACTAAATTAAACAAGAAAGCTTTGCAGGACTGTACCTCCCTTGACAATGCTTACCACACACAGTGACGCAAGAATATTAAGGAGTCTTTCTGAAATTTAGGGTGGGGCGATTTATTCACCAATACAGGGGTTGTGGTCAAGTCTGATCAGAATATGGGTTAAAGACATTTTTAAATGGTTAGAAGGAATTACAGAAATCTATAGTCTGAGGCTTTATCCTGTTAAAGTTGGTCCAGTGGATGGAACGCTATCTTACATTTGTGGCTAACAGCACTCATCTAATTTTAGGTTGAGCCTTGTTTAGCGCATGAGATGCTCTGCAAGGCATGCTGTAATTGAGTATGGACTTGAAGCTCCACCCACTCTCCGCCCATATTTTTCATTGGCTTGTGTCATTGTCCTTTGTAAATGCTGTCATCTGATTCATTAATAGAACTGTTAGTCCTTCTTTAGTACCGCCTTGTCTAGATTTTAACCTCCCATGAGGTCTGGTCCTTTTACTTCTGTTGTTTGTCAGTCTTATTTAGTCTGTAAGCACTATTTTCTTTAATGAGTTTCTCCTTCTGCAGGCACAACATGCTTTTCTGCACCATTCAGCGTGCCATGCGTGCTTTCGCTTTCCAAGCAGCCCGGGACAATAGTGGCCGCCTCTTTGAAATTAAATATTTCTCCCATTTACAAAAGTTTGAGCTATTGGCATTGTAAATGACAATACCTTTTATTTATGTGATAATTATCAAAACAGATAAATAAAAGGCATTGTAATTTACAATGTCAATAGCTCAAACTATTGCAAATGCAAGACCTATTGCATTGCAATTGCTTGTTACTTACTAGACTTAAGCTTTTACCAGTTTCATTTATTGCTACTGGCCCCAAGAGGTCTGGACTATTTAAAGTTGTAGCGTGCCTCTGTGGCTGCCTCCAGATGTCTTCACAAACTACCCTGTACTTTACAATAATTTACCACTTTTAAGATACACCTAGGAAACTGTATATTATTTTACTGCTGAACGGCAGAAATTTTACTGAAGTTTGACTTGCTTTATTGTTTTTACAAATGTTTTCTCATAAATGTGTTAATTATAATGTTGCGCGCTTTTTAAATGCTGTTTTTAGAATGAGGCGCGCTTGGGGAGACTCACTGCAGGAGTGTACTTTTAATTTTGAGTCTTTAGTTGTGTATTTAACCGTGTATTTTATGGTTAATATGAATTTTAAGAGAATAAAGGAATTTTGATTGATTGACACTAAACACTAATGAGCCGATTCACTGAGATTTTGGTGCAATCCCAGATTTACTAAATCTAGTAAACCTGGAAATGCGTCATAATGCTACTCCTTCCTCAGTGAGGCGTAACAAGGAGAAATATCTTTATTCTGCAGCACACATAGAAAGAGGAAAATACCTCGAAAGATCGTTTTTATGCAATAACCTTCGATGTCAGAGATATCCAGCCAGTGCCTGAATTTGCGAAAATTTGTGAATTTTTCCTGCTTGACCAAATTGTGTGACGCTAGGCAAAATCTTTATTTTACTACGCTTCATTTTCATTAATAAATATGAAAGCACTTTCAAATATGTGAGTTCAAGATGTGCACTGAACAAAAACACTCTTGTGTCTGATTTGATAGCCTCTAATGTTGCTCCATCTATACTAAAAATCATGGCCACATTTACGGTACACAGGACAACTGTGTTGCCTCTTAGGTCACTAGCATTGTCATGAGGGCAGTGGCAGGAATGGTTTGCAGTTCATGTTTAAAAACTCAGTCCCAGATTTAGAAAGACATTACGCAATGTAATGTAGTAAGTTAAGTTGCTGCTCTACGTTGCTTGAACAGGAGAGAGACGTGTAGGCCTGGGCCAAAATTCCGTTCCGTTCGCGGAAATTGCGATATTTTGGCATTTTCGCGTTCCGCGGAAAGCGCGAAAATGTCAAAATTTCCGCATTCCGCAGCTTAGCGATAATTTGTTTCTTGCTCGCGCTGTAAAATAATACATTCTCGCGCGCGAGCGATCGCCTTACCTGAATTCCTGCGTTCTCCGACAAGTTTTCTTGACCCAGTCGCGTTCTCCACGAGATGTTTGATTTTGGTAGCCATTTTGCCCTGTCTCGCGAGAGTTCGCGGCCGCATTAACGTCATTTGTCACGCGATCACGTCATTTGTCGCGCGATCACGTCTTTCTTCTCGCGATCATGCACCGCGCGAGTATGAGAAGATTGAGATCTCGAACATGTCATTCTACATCGCGAGCCAGAGGATGAGGACGCGGGCACGTGTAATCGAACGCGAACAGGAGAAAGAGACCGCGAACACGTCATATCCAACGCGACAGGGACAAAGAAGAGAACGCGATCATATCGTTTTCGACACGCCGGCGGAAGTAATGTGAAGCTCGAGAACTCAACAACGTAAAATTTACAATTTGGAGAGGAATATCGGCTCGAGCAGCATGAAACCATCTGCAAATGCTGATTTTGGATGAAAAGAACTCCTTACATTGACATTTGGCTTTCCTTTTTTGTGCAAGGAGTCATTTTTTTAAAAGGTGGAGAGAGGGAGGAAGTGACACAGAATCTCCAACTTCCTGTTCCTGTCCAGCAGGCTCCTCCCAGTGCTTTGTCCATCTCCTGCTCATTCTGCCTTTGGATTTGGAGCTGGAAAGATCACTCTTTTTGTCTGCTGCATCATTGCAATTGGATTTCAGGATTTTTGGAATAGGATATTTTACAAGTGGTTGTTGTGTTTGATTGTGGGCATTGCAGTTGTTGTAACTACAACTTATTTTTGATAATTAATTAATTATCATCATTCCTTTTTTATTTTTTTTATTTTGTGGGTTGTAGTAGTAGGCCCGAGCTAGTCATGGGCCTGGCCTCATGGGTGTGTGTGCATGATGAAGCAACTGTTCCTTTTGTTTTTTGAATGTATTTCATTTTCAAGCACATTTAGGGCATGGATGGCATTGGATTGAGTTGGGGAAGTGTGTTTTTTGGGGTGGCCTTTGTGATGTTGTTGGGCCTGGCCATGTGGCTGGTGGCCATTTTGAGGCCTAGGCCTGCAAGCTTGCCTGGCCTTGTCTGCCAACAGGCCTGCTTTCATCCACTAGGACCAGAGCAGGTAGCCACAGCTTTATTAATCTACTGTTTTCTATGTGATCTGTTGAATTTAGACATTATTTAGGGCATGGATGGCATTGGATTGAGTTGAGGAAGTGTGTTTTTGGGGGTGGCCTTGCTGATGTTGTTGGGCCTGGCCATGTGGCTGGTGGCCATTTTGAGGCCTAGGCCTGCAAGCTTGCCTGGCCTTGTCTGCCAACAGGCCTGCTTTTTCATCCACTAGGATCAGAGCAGGTAGCCATAGCTTTATTGATCAAGTGTTTTCTATGTGATCTGTTGAATTTAGACATCATTTAGGGCATGGATGGCATTGGATTGAGTTGAGGAAGTGTGTTTTTGGGGGTGGCCTTGCTGATGTTGTTGGGCCTGGCCATGTGGCTGGTGGCCATTTTGCGGCCTAGGCCTGCAAGCTTGCCTGGCCTTGTCTGCCAACAGGCCTGCTTTCATCCTCTAGGACCAGAGCAGGTAGCCACAGCTTTATTAATCTACTGTTTTCTATGTGATCTGTTGAATTTAGACATCATTTAGGGCATGGATGGCATTGGATTGAGTTGAGGAAGTGTGTTTTTGGGGGTGGCCTTGCTGATGTTGTTGGGCCTGGCCATGTGGCTGGTGGCCATTTTGAGGCCTAGGCCTGCAAGCTTGCCTGGCCTTGTCTGCCAACAGGCCTGCTTTCATCCACTAGGACCAGAGCAGGTAGCCACAGCTTTATTAATCTACTGTTTTCTATGTGATCTGTTGAATTTAGACATCATTTGGGCATGGATGGCATTGGATTGAGTTGAGGAAGTGTGTTTTTGGGGGTGGCCTTGCTGATGTTGTTGGGCCTGGCCATGTGGCTGGTGGCCATTTTGAGGCCTAGGCCTGCATGCTTGCCTGGCCTTGTCTGCCAACAGGCCTGCTTTTTCATCCACTAGGATCAGAGCAGGTAGCCACAGCTTTATTGATCAAGTGTTTTCTATGTGATCTGTTGAATTTAGACATCATTTAGGGCATGGATGGCATTGGATTGAGTTGAGGAAGTGTGTTTTTGGGGGTGGCCTTGCGGATGTTGTTGGGCCTGGCCATGTGGCTGGTGGCCATTTTGAGGCCTAGGCCTGCAAGCTTGCCTGGCCTTGTCTGCCAACAGGCCTGCTTTTTCATCCACTAGGACCAGAGCAGGTAGCCACAGCTTTATTGATCAAGTGTTTTCTATGTGATCTGTTGAATTTAGACATCATTTAGGGCATGGATGGCATTGGATTGAGTTGGGGAAGTGTGTTTTTGGGGGTGGCCTTGCTGATGTTGTTGGGCCTGGCCATGTGGCTGGTGGCCATTTTGAGGCCTAGGCCTGCAAGCTTGCCTGGCCTTGTCTGCCAACAGGCCTGCTTTTTCATCCACTAGGGTCAGAGCAGGTAGCCACAGCTTTATTGATCAAGTGTTTTCTATGTGATCTGTTGAATTTAGACATCATTTAGGGCATGGATGGCATTGGATTGAGTTGGGGAATTGTGTTTTTGGGGTTGGCCTTGCTGATGTTGTTGGGCCTGGCCATGTGGCTGGTGGCCATTTTGAGGCCTAGGCCGGCAAGCTTGCCTGGCCTTGTCTGCCAACAGGCCTGCTTTTTCATCCACTAGGATCAGAGCAGGTAGCCACAGCTTTATTGATCAAGTGTTTTCTATGTGATCTGTTGAATTTAGACATCATTTAGGGCATGGATGGCATTGGATTGAGTTGGGGAAGTGTGTTTTTGGGGGTGGCCTTGCTGATGCTGTTGGGCCTGGCCATGTGGCTGGTGGCCATTTTGAGGCCTAGGCCTGCAAGCTTGCCTGGCCTTGTCTGCCAACAGGCCTGCTTTTTCATCCACTAGGATCAGAGCAGGTAGCCACAGCTTTATTGATCAAGTGTTTTCTATGTGATCTGTTGAATTTAGACATCATTTAGGGCATGGATGGCATTGGATTGAGTTGGGGAAGTGTGTTTTTGGGGGTGGCCTTGCTGATGTTGTTGGGCCTGGCCATGTGGCTGGTGGCCATTTTGAGGCCTAGGCCTGCAAGCTTGCCTGGCCTTGTCTGCCAACAGGCCTGCTTTCATCCACTAGGACCAGAGCAGGTAGCCACAGCTTTATTAATCTACTGTTTTCTATGTGATCTGTTGAATTTAGACATCATTTAGGGCATGGATGGCATTGGATTGAGTTGAGGAAGTGTGTTTTTGGGGGTGGCCTTGCTGATGTTGTTGGGCCTGGCCATGTGGCTGGTGGCCATTTTGAGGCCTAGGCCTGCAAGCTTGCCTGGCCTTGTCTGCCAACAGGCCTGCTTTTTCATCCACTAGGATCAGAGCAGGTAGCCACAGCTTTATTGATCAAGTGTTTTCTATGTGATCTGGTGAATTTAGACATCATTTAGGGCATGGATGGCATTGGATTGAGTTGAGGAAGTGTGTTTTTGGGGGTGGCCTTGCTGATGTTGTTGGGCCTGGCCATGTGGCTGGTGGCCATTTTGAGGCCTAGGCCTGCAAGCTTGCCTGGCCTTGTCTGCCAACAGGCCTGCTTTCATCCACTAGGACCAGAGCAGGTAGACACAGCTTTATTAATCTACTGTTTTCTATGTGATCTGTTGAATTTAGACATCATTTAGGGCATGGATGGCATTGGATTGAGTTGAGGAAGTGTGTTTTTGGGGGTGGCCTTGCTGATGTTGTTGGGCCTGGCCATGTGGCTGGTGACCATTTTGAAGCCTAGGCCTGCAAGCTTGCCTGGCCCTGTCTGCCAACAGGCCTGCTTTCATCCACTAGGACCAGAGCAGGTAGCCACAGCTTTATTAATCTACTGTTTTCTATGTGAACTGTTGAATTTAGACATCATTTAGGGCATGGATGGCTTTGGATTGAGTTGAGGAAGTGTCTTTTTGGGGGTGGCCTTGCTGATGTTGTTGGGCCTGGCCATGTGGCTGGTGGCCATTTTGAGGCCTAGGCCTGCAAGCTTGCCTGGCCTTGTCTGCCAACAGGCCTGCTTTTTCATCCACTAGGATCAGAGCAGGTAGCCACAGCTTTATTGATCAAGTGTTTTCTATGTGATCTGGTGAATTTAGACATCATTTAGGGCATGGATGGCATTGGATTGAGTTGAGGAAGTGTGTTTTTGGGTGTGGCCTTGCTGATGTTGTTGGGCCTGGCCATGTGGCTGGTGGCCATTTTGAGGCCTAGGCCTGCAAGCTTGCCTGGCCTTGTCTGCCAACAGGCCTGCTTTCATCCACTAGGACCAGAGCAGGTAGACACAGCTTTATTAATCTACTGTTTTCTATGTGATCTGTTGAATTTAGACATCATTTAGGGCATGGATGGCATTGGATTGAGTTGAGGAAGTGTGTTTTTGGGGGTGGCCTTGCTGATGTTGTTGGGCCTGGCCATGTGGCTGGTGAGCATTTTGAAGCCTAGGCCTGCAAGCTTGCCTGGCCCTGTCTGCCAACAGGCCTGCTTTCATCCACTAGGACCAGAGCAGGTAGCCACAGCTTTATTAATCTACTGTTTTCTATGTGAACTGTTGAATTTAGACATCATTTAGGGCATGGATGGCTTTGGATTGAGTTGAGGAAGTGTGTTTTTGGGGGTGGCCTTGCTGATGTTGTTGGGCCTGGCCATGTGGCTGGTGGCCATTTTGAGGCCTAGGCCTGCAAGCTTGCCTGGCCTTGTCTACCAACAGGCCTGCTTTTTCATCCACTAGGATCAGAGCAGGTAGCCACAGCTTTATTGATCAAGTGTTTTCTATGTGATCTGTTGAATTTAGACATCATTTAGGGCATGGATGGCATTGGATTGAGTTGGGGAAGTGTGTTTTTGGGGGTGGCCTTGCTGATGTTGTTGGGCCTGGCCATGTGGCTGATGGCCATTTTGAGGCCTAGGCCTGCAAGCTTGCCTGGCCTTGTCTGCCAACAGGCCTGCTTTTTCATCCACTAGGATCAGAGCAGGTAGCCACAGCTTTATTGATCAAGTGTTTTCTATGTGATCTGTTGAATTTAGACATCATTTAGGGCATGGATGGCATTGGATTGAGTTGGGGAAGTGTGATTTTGGGGGTGGCCTTGCTGATGTTGTTGGGCCTGGCCATGTGGCTGGTGGCCATTTTGAGGCCTAGGCCTGCCAGCTTGCCTGGCCTTGTCTCCCAACAGGCCTGCTTTTTCATCCACTAGGATCAGAGCAGGTAGCCACAGCTTTATTGATCAAGTGTTTTCTATGTGATCTGTTGAATTTAGACATCATTTAGGGCATGGATGGCATTGGATTGAGTTGGGGAAGTGTGTTTTTGGGGGTGGCCTTGCTGATGTTGTTGGGCCTGGCCATGTGGCTGGTGGCCATTTTGAGGCCTAGGCCTGGAAGCTTGCCTGGCCTTGTCTGCCAACAGGCCTGCTTTTTCATCCACTAGGATCAGAGCAGGTAGCCACAGCTTTATTGATCAAGTGTTTTCTATGTGATCTGTTGAATTTAGACATCATTTAGGGCATGGATGGCATTGGATTGAGTTGGGGAAGTGTGTTTTTGGGGGTGGCCTTGCTGATGTTGTTGGGCCTGGCCATGTGGCTGGTGGCCATTTTGAGGCCTAGGCCTGCAAGCTTGCCTGGCCTTGTCTGCCAACAGGCCTGCTTTCATCCACTAGGACCAGAGCAGGTAGCCACAGCTTTATTAATCTACTGTTTTCTATGTGATCTGTTGAATTTAGACATCATTTAGGGCATGGATGGCATTGGATTGAGTTGGGGAAGTGTGCTTTTTGGCGGGTGGCCTTGCTGATGTTGGTTGTCTTAAAGACAATCCATGCTTTTTTTATGTGTCTGGTCACTGGTGTGTTGGTGTGCAATGCATGCACCCTGCAGAGCTTTTTGGGGCCTGTGAATGTTCCTACATTTTGTTGCATTAAAAAGTCAGAGCAGTTTGCTTTAGCAGGCATCCTTTACCTGGCTTTTATAGGCCTTTTGTCAGCTCCTGGTGTTTCCCAGGCCCCTGGCTTCTTTGTGATTTGTGTGTGTCCATGTGGGTGGTGGCCTTTTTGGGTGTTTGGACTGTGAGTATTAGTGTCCTGCTTTTGCCATAGGCCTGCATGGTTTTCCTATTGGCTCTTTGGCTTACTGCTTCCATCCATCCACCCCCTTTGCCAGCAGCAGCTCCATGGATGCTGAGATGCTCAAATAATGCAATGGTCCACCCCACTTCCATTAGATTTTTAATTTGTTGTTTATTATTAACTTTCCTATCCTTCCTGAGAGTGTAGTGTGTGGCTGTACACAGTACTAGTAGTATAACATAGCTCTAGTTAAAAAAAATAGTCATAAATGGCTAGACTATCTTTTGTTTGCACTAGTACAGTACTAAGTAACTGAACCACAACAACAAATGCAACATTTCACTGATGTTCTTCTCCTGTCTTCTTTGCTTTTAGGTGCACAAAAGACAGAGTAGGAGGTGTCATCGACATCACCTGGCTACCCGTTGTACTGCCAGCCAGACAGAAGTCCTGCTGCGCATCACGCCCACGTGTGACCAGAACTTGTTGTGCATCTGCCTCCTGCCTGACATCTGAAGAAGATGGCCCCAAAGAAAGGTACCAGGTCCAGTACCAAGAAAGTTGCCGGTGAGAAGAAGGAACTGAAAAAGGAAGTGCCATTAACCACGACTGGTGGTGTGCCGGCCAATGTTTTTTTTGGCACCAAAGCATTGTCCGGGAACCAAGCTGGGAGCAGCACAGCGGTCAAAACCCACCAACCTAGGCCCAAAGGCTTTAGTGTCGCAGAGGTAGCCAGTCTACTAACGAGCAGCGATGTTCAAGAAATGTCATTACCGCAAAGTAGTACACAATCAAGTTCAACGCAGGCGCAAACTCAGCAGATCAGTGTCAAGCTGCCGCAACCAGAACAGCAGCAGCCGCCGCAACCAGAACAGCAGCAGCCGCCGCAACCAGAACAGCAGCAGCCGCCGCAACCAGAACAGCAGCAGCCGCCGCAACAGCCCACCGTAGTAGTTGGTGCTCCTAACGTAGGGGCATTTCAGGAAATCGAGCTTCCTGCAGACAACGTGGAGCGAAGTCAAACCACTGTTTCAGAAGATCAATTGTCTTCCAGACCACCAGCAAGGAAAAGGAGGCTTAGTCCATCATCTTCTTCTTCATCAAGCCCCGCTTCTGATGATCGTGATGAAACTTGGGTCCCACCAGCTCGGTCTGAGAGTGATGTACGCCACAAGACATTGCTTCTGAAAAGGAAGGTCCCAGAAAAACTTAGAGTTATGGAGGTAGATGTAGAAGAGGGGAGTGATGATGTTGATGAAGACGAGCCAGTCATCACGCACATTACTCCCGCCCCAAAGGGATTGGAGACCGACATTCTCACCCTATCCAGAAAGGCTGCTACTGAGCGGGATGTAGCACGGATCTCACCAACACAGGTTACACCACCACTACCTCCAGCTGCCATATTTTCCAAGGCCCGGCAGGGACCTACATCCAGCTCAACCATCTCAGTAGGTAGTGGTAGTAAAAGTCACAGTGTAGGTGGACAGGGTCACATATTTTCAAGCACCCCCTCAAGTTCATCTGGTGTTGAAAGTGGCACATCCAGCAGTGCCAGAAAGTTCTCCTCCCCAGTTTGGGACTTCTTTTCTGTTAGCGCCAAGGAGGAGAACGTTGCTATATGCTCAATTTGTCGGCAAGGTGTTCGGCGTGGTAAGCTTGGTACAAACTATGGTACCGGAGGACAAGCCAGTCATCTCAAAATACACCACACTATCGTGTAGGAGGATCACCTACTTAGGTTAAAAGAAAGTAGAAAAACTCAACCCATTGAAGTTGGTCAGGAATCAGGGAGCGATATTATTGTGGTGGCAAGTGAAGAACAGGGAGGCATTTCTAGCCCTGTCCCCAGTACTGCAGTGGTAACGCCCACATCCTCCTCAGTAACATCAGAGTGGCACCGCAGTAAAAGCCATACTCAGAGTCAGGCTGAGACACCAAGGCGACCGGCGACTACCTCAATGAGACAATCTGTGTCGTTGAGCCTTAGTGGGTTAATGAAAACAGCCCCACTAAGGAAAGTAAGCCAGCCTAGCATTGACAGCATGTTTAGGTTGGAGGGGCAGTTCCAACGCAACCACCCAACGGCACGATTGTACAATGCGAAGCTGGCTAAAATGTTAGCGCTGGACCTTCTTCCTTTTTCATTTGTGGAAGGGGTGGGTTTCCTTAAATTTGTGTCTGCCATCTGCCCTAAATGGAAGGTTCCCAGCCGGTCCTATATTGCACGAATTGCTGTTCCGGCACTACATCATGATGTGCTGAACTTGGTTGGTCAAGGTTTGCAGCAGAGTGCTGTGCACAATATCCACCTGACAACAGACATGTGGAGCAGTTGCCAAGCCACAGATTACATGTGCATCACTGCACACTGGATCTCTTTTGTGGGGGTTAGAGATCAAGTATCTGCACGAGGTGTTGTTGACACAGCTGCGATTTTTGAAGGTACTCGGAAACATGCAACTGTAGCCATGTTCGCCATGGAGAAATCTCATACGGCTGAAAACATTTTAGAAGAGTTTCGCACCAAGGTTTTGGAATGGCTGCGGCCCAGAGGGCTTGGTATTGGTTTTGTTGCCACAGACAATGGCAGTAATATACTTAAGGCCATGGAACTTGGTTCCTATTTCAGGGTTCCATGTTTGGCACACTGCATAAACATTATAGTGCAAGACTTTCTGAAAAAAGAACCCATAGTCAGCAATTTACTGGCCATCTGCCGAAGAATATGCACTCATTTCAGCCATTCTTTTAAAGCTCGGAAGCAGCTGAGGATCATCCAACGTGAATGTAGGATGCCAGTCAAGGCACTCATCCAGGAGGTGGCAACACGTTGGAACTCAACGTATTACATGCTTGATCGTCTGTACGAACAGCACAGGTCACTCCATGAATATGTCTGGTACAGAATCAGTGATGCTAGTGTTAAAGGCATGACCCTTGACATGGAGCAATGGACCCTAATTAAATGCCTGACTGAGATGCTGTCTCCTTTTGAGGTCTTCACACGTGAAGTCAGCAAGGAGGACTGTACAATGGGCCAAGCTATCCCATTGTTGCAAATGCTAGAGCATGAGCTGAATAATGTGTCTGAATCCTACAAAGGTGTAGAGGACAGAAGGCAAGCCCATGACTTGGTGGAGAGCTTATCCAGGCGCTTAACTGAAAATGTAAGGATACAAAATAAAATGTTGTCACAAAAACATTACATTTGTGCCACAATTCTGGATCCACGTGCAAAATTAGGACTAGTGAAGACATTCCTTGCTTTTTCCGACAATGATGTTGCCCGCTACAAAAGTTGTATAGCTGAAGCAGCCATTAAATTTGAAAAGGAAGGGCTGCTAATTAAAAGCCCGCCACATCAACCCACAACAAGTACTGATACTGAAGCAGGCCATGCAGAATCAAGTGCAACTTCGTCGGCTGAGGGCAGTGCGGTTGGCTCACAATCACAACACTCACCATCACCATCGACTACAGAAACAATAACTGGATCATTAGGCCGAGTACAATCATTATCAGATTGATATGTAAAGATGGGCTATTGTAAGCACAGTTCTGATGCACAGAAAAAACAGCACAAAAGCTTACCAGCAGCAACCCTGAACATTGAGCGGATGGTCCAGGCCTATCTGGACGACCCATCAGAGGTGTACGTTGATCAAAACCCAGTGCAGTATTGGTATAGGAAAAGGTCTGAATGGCCACAGCTCAGCAGGCTGGCGATAAGCTATCTGGCTTGCCCTGTCGCAAGTGTCTCTTCCGAACGTGTTTTCAGTGCTGCTGGTTCCATTGTAACCTTGAGAAGGACCAGTCTATCTCCAAAAAACGTGGAGAGGTTAACAATGATCAAAATGAATCAGCACTTCATACCACCGAATTACACAATGCATGAATTAACAGAAGATGAGGACAGCGGCTCAGGTGACGGAAGTATTGTGTCAGATGATTACCTACTACTGGAAGATCCCCCAGAGTTTGAGGACGAGCTATACTTCCCTGACAATTAGGCTCGCACTTACTGTCTTCCTCCCTTTTTTCCCCCTTTGTTTGTGTCTGTCAATCTGGTTATAAACTTGTGAATCGCAACAAATGCATTATCACTGTCTTCTACTCTTCTAATTTAAGATACAAGTTTCAGGTGTCTGCCATTTGACACTACAGTCCTCAGAATCCAGCTCCTCCGCTCGATCATACTGAATCTCCTGCTCAATTCCATTTCCCTCATGAATGATGATTGGATGATGGTAACAACAAATTCAAACTTTCCTCGTCCTTCCAAAACAAGTGGACCATGAATCTGATGACTACTATAGCTATCCTCCTTCAGAGCCGAGAGAGACTGGCCATTAACTGAAAATAAGATGCAACAGGTAATGATTGATGCCATGCATTGCATTGGCCGCAGAATCGCAGACTGAATGATGTAGATTTTGTTGTGTGTGTTGCGCATGAATTGATGTAATTGTGCACTGCCACTAATCAACTTTCAACAGAACACACTAATTTTCCCCTTCTTGCAAACAAGAAATGTGTACTTCTCCTGCATCTTGGTGATACATTGCTTTTAATTCAATACAGGAAGGGGACTCACTCAATCTGCGCAATGCAAATGACTGTGACTTAACAGCACCGTCCATCATGATGATGGCGAATGAGACGGCCTGCAGCGTTAACAAGATGAGATGGAACAGGTAATGATTGATGCCATGCATTGGCCGCAGAATCGCAGACTGAATGATGTAGATTTTGTTGTGTGTGTTGCGCATGAATTGATGTAATTGTGCACTGCCACTAATCAACTTTCTACAGAACACACTAATTTTCCCCTTCTTGCAAACAAGAAATGTGTACTTCTCCTGCATCTTGGTGATACATTGCTTTTAATTCAATACTGGAAGGGGACTCACTCAATCTGCGCAATGAGTATGATTGACACAACAGCACCGTCCATCATGATGATGGCGAAAGAGACGGCCCGTTAACTTAAGATGAGAAGGAACAGGTAATGAATGATGACAATTAATGGCATGCATTGGACACCTGACTCTGAGCTATTGGTCTTTGTGTTTGCGTTGTTTGTTTGTTGTGCAAAAAGTGATGTCAAAGTGTACTAGTAGTAATCTATCTTCCTGTACACAATAAAGAATGACTCAAGTCAGTAATATTTATATTTCTACTCTGGTTGTGTCATAAAAATTATACTTATACTGCAGGCCGATCTTCAGTCAGTAAAAGTATCAGAGATGATGATGAAGTCAGGAGGAGGATGTTTCAGGAGTGGCATAAAACGGAAAAGCCTAAAGGTAAACACGTTAACAACAACCACAGCAGACCCAAATGTCTGTGTAGAAGTTGAATAGAGTGTAGCGGTGGGATGACTGCAGTGCATTGATTTTACTAACTTTAACTGTAAAATGCTATGTTTGGAATGGATAATGTGCTTTGCGTTTGTCCAACTCTTTGAGAGAAAAAAAAGGACTCTAAAGTGTTAACGTAGGATGTGCTAATGGTAAGCACTGTGGGCCTGATCTCTCCTGTTACTGTTGAAGGTCAATGCTGGAAACAGACTAGAGTAGAGATGATGCATATGCATACATGCCACCTCGGAAAGTGTTCTTGTTGCACTACACCATCACTTGTGCATTTGTTTTCACTTTCTTTCTCAATATCCCCTTTCGTTTTCAATCTAAAATTACAGGCCGGGCCTTGGCCAAATCTTTGTAAAACATTACAATGCATATTAATTACCTTACCAATCAATCACCTTTTTTTTCCAGCCGGGCAGTGGCGAGTGGCGAGGCGACACACCCAAGATTGATGGACGAGAGGAGCAAGAGGAATGCCGAGATGCAAAAAACCAGTCCACATTTTTGACCAGGATAAGACAGTAACAGTATCCACTTTTAACTTCTTTTAAATAATTTGATTAATATCTTGTATACAATCTTTACAACAGTGTGTTCTTGGAGTTGTTATTATCAATCATCATTAGGTTTGCTCTGTGTTTACGATTCTTCACTACCAACATTTAAAATTTCTATTTGCTATCTGTTAAAGTATTAAGGCCGGAACAGAACAAGAAATAGAAGTGTATGTAATCCGGGTCTCATCATCATGCATGCATTGCCTTTTTCTCCCTTAACATATGGAATGGATATGGTAGTCTTCAATGATTGTCGTTTGTTTGTCTATGTATGCATACTATTTTTCTATGTCAAACCTTTCCCAAAATCCCCCTTCCCATCCATTCAACAAACCCTAACCCTCTTCCCCCGGGCTGTGTGACTTATTGTCGAGGTGTAACTAAATTAAATGTACACCAATACTTAATCACACACTTGCTGGGGCGGATGTGGTGAAAGCAACACTACTTCAATTTCAATGCAGAGCGATGATCTTCTTCTGCTTGCCCACCCATGAGTAGGATATTTCAGAGGTTATTTTATTTAACAAAGGAACATATACCTCAGCATGAATTGCCGGCATTGATTGGATTTGTTTGTTGTCATTCCTCATATACAGCACTAACTGTTAGACTGTAGGCATAGTCAAGTGACTCGAGTCGACAAAACTATAGTTTGTAACTCTGTCTAGTAGGCTATCCTCATAACCACCATTCAGTTTTTTTGTCAAATATTTGAGCATATAATTGTTGCTCGGTAAATTCTGTAATGTACTTCATTCAACTACTCCTCTAACAGTCTCTCAAAGGCGATTGACTGTCTCCTTTTCTTTTTTTGGAAATGCTGCCACCCTGCCAGTGTAGTCTACTACTACTATACTACCACCACCACCACCCCAATCATGGCATGTATGAAAAAGGAAACCATCTTCACCATGCAGCCACTGCTGTGCCACAGTTGGACATAAACATCAAGCACCGGTAAGAGAGAAGTTTGGGGGAGGCAGAAATAATAATGGACATGTTGTCAATGATTTCATTTTCACACACCACTCCAAAGAATGCATAGACTAGAGGACAGACTGAAAGTACTAGAAGGACCAGTCAATGAGTGAGGTGTGTCGCATCTATCTGTTTGTGTCTTATACAGTCAGCAAATTATTGAAATCAAACACAGGCTATGGGCGGCCATGCACCAGCAAGGAAACAGTGTGATGTAAAACAGTTACCCCACCTACAAAACATTAACAACATTGCATGTAACATAGAAAAATATATTTAATGTACCCTAACAAATAAACTAAACCCACAAAAGCTGACCCACCCACCTCCCTAACCCCAACCACTGTCCACAGTAGAAAAAAGTCTAGCGCCAAACGAGTAAAGAACAAGAACAGGAATTAAAAAAGGGGCAGTGACAGGGACTAACTGGTGGGGCGGGACTGGAGGAGGACACGCATCTGGCGCATTTCGTCCTCTAAATGGGCGACGCGGCGTCTAAGGCCGCGGCAGTTGCAGCCACAGTGGGGGGGGCACCGGAGATGACACGGTGGCGGCGGGCAGCCGCCAGGCGGTGGTGCCGTACCGCTGGAGGGCGGTGGCTGGGGCCCGGGGCACTGGAGGAGACTTCAATAGCTGCTGCAGTCTCCTCCTCCTCATCGGCTAGGACCACCAGCCGCCGGTATTCCTGCTGGATTGCCTCCAGCTTCCGGCGCCGTGCTTCGGCGGCCAACTCCTTCCGGTTGAGTTTCGGAGTTGCTGTGTATCAAAAAGAAAAAAACAAGACAATTGTAAAATATAGTCTTAATAAAACAGTAGGCCAAGGTAATTATTTATACACATAGTGGCATGGTAGAGTAGCACTATAAAATAAAGCACAGTAGTACATAACATTTTAAATGTCGCCCGTCCTTCTTCCTTCCACCTGTCTTACACTTTTTAGTTGAACAGTGCACCAGGTGCTCTTCTCCATAAAACTTTCAAAGCGGAGTTGAAATCAGATAGATGAGGCCATTGGTTACTCAATACTCCGGCTCCTAGTCCTATACCAATTAAAGGGAATTCTAGTCTTCTAGTTCACTCTTCAAACGTCCCCAACAACTCACACTTACTTATGACATCGGATAGCGTGCGGACTTTGTCCGCCCGCCATCCGACTGCTAAAAAGGGTGGGGGTCCCGTGGGGACAATTAATTAGGATGATGCGCCCGGCACAGTGGCGGGCGCACCCTGTTTTTTTAAATTTAAATTCTAGTTGGCTTTGCTGAAAGCTATGCTAAAATTTTGTGCTGCTTTTCCAAGCACAACATGACGGGCCCCGCACGGAGCCTGTTATGTTTTGCTTTGAAAGTCGGGGGGGTACCATAGCATCGGTAGGTACCCTCCATGGGGGCCCCCAAGCATACTCTGCAATGTGTGCATGCCTTTCTGTGGCGGACGGCAATGCCGCCACGCAAAGGCATTCCAAAATGCAGATTATATGGCTGGCGGTGTGGTGAGAGAGACACCACCGCCATATTGAACCCTTTTCCGCCAGGACATGTCTGAATATTTTCTACAGGGATGGCGGGAGGTTTGCCCCTGCGGTGACGGCAGTGAATTCCAGCCGGCCCGGCGGGGGCAATACGCCCACCATCCTAATGGGGCCCTAAGTCACAACTGTACAGTATACATATACATACAGTACACCCTTGCAGTGCGTGTGCTGTCAAGTTCAACAATAGTTAAAGATTATGAATCTAACTTACCACCGCCTGCCACTGGTGCTGCCACTCCCCCTACCGCTCCGTTGCTATCTGCAACTGCCGCATCCTCGCCCTCCGCGTCGCCTTCGCTGGCCCCAGCAATGATGGTCGGTAGTGCGCCTAGAAAACATTACACATTTATTAGGCGTCATATACACCTCCCCCCTATTGATCAGTAGCAAGGTTGAAAAATGAGTTAATACTAACATACATCACTAGTACAAATCAGGTAGTAGTAGAGTAGACACTAATAGTTATATGATCATTGTAGCCTTTGCTTGATTAACCCTAGCCATGCACATGTGACGTTACCTTTACCTTGCAGCTTCTTAAGACACCTTTGAGCCCACATGACCTGCCTCACACTGCTACTGTCTAGTCTACGCGCTGCGTCCAAGCGGTCAACAAACATTAACAAGCCACTTTTTTAGGAAGAACTGGTGTACTACTGTTATTGTTAGTCCATATTGCTTATCCATAGATGCTACACTTTTTGGCACGGCTGAGAAATGCTTGCAAGTTGCAATATACTAACGCACACCATTTCTTTTTTCGCATTACAGACGCAAGATTCCCTTCTACGAACCAGAGCTTCTGAACGATGCACCAACTACCAGTACTAGGTTCTTCTGAGGTGAGGGGTCCCTTCACTCACATCTTCATTTATAAATGTATATAAACTAAATTGCTATGGGATGGTGGTGCTGCCTTCCACCACTGTTCAGTTATCATGATTTAATTCCCAACTGTATAAGTGTAACAATGTATATTATTTTAATGTTATTGATTTGCCGGTTGGTGCTGCTAAGAAAACAGTGTACAGACCTTCTCAAATTGAAATAAACATTTTAAACTTACATAGACTTCATGGTATTTGGTGTGGAGTGGACTAACTTACACGAGTGAGCAAATTAAAGTAAGGGTGTGCATGTGAATTGCTTCCACGACAGAGGTTGGGTGTGTTATGTTCTGGGTTGTCTACTTGTTGGGTATCTTGGGGGGAGGGTTCTGAGACCTAATAGGTATGACAAGACAGTACTATAGTCAAGCAGTGGAATTGTGGTGGGTGCGGAATTTCTGATTAAGGTGTGCAAGGAAGGTCCAACCTACCATCACCAACATCCTATTTTCTGGTGCAAATGTATGTGCAAGATCCCTACAACAGGGGTATGTCCTATAGGGTATCATATCAAAATATTAAGAAATCTGGTAGGGCTGTTGTTGCTGTGAATTTTCAAAGCCTCAACATCAATAAGAGTAAAAGTAGTACAAGACAACGACCCAACGGATTGTACCAGCTACTGGTGAATATGAGTTTTATATTACAACCTTTCACAAAGAGTGGCACTGGCCAACTGGGCAAGACTAGCTACTACAGTACAGACAGACTGATAGTATGTAGTAGTAGTAGTAGTGCTCAGTCATCATAGCTTAGGCAGGGATAAGATTTTTGAAACCGTACAGATCGAAGGATAATTGGTGGTAAAAAAATAGCATTTGGAAACACACTATAGTTCGGGAGAAATTTGGCAGTAAAAGTTATGGAATAAGAAATATTATTAAAAACAAGAAGACTTACTGGGGCCAGCAGAGGAGCCCTCAGCGGTGTCCTCCTGGTGGTGTTCCTGTCCCGCCGACTGCCCAGTCCCTGTTGGTCTGCCCCTGGGTGCTGATGGACAGGAAAGATATAAGAAAGAGACAAACATTGATGGATGGTGTCAAACAAATACAATATTTTTCAACAACGGTCAAAAAACACTTATGTAAACAACAATTGCAATAACTACATTGACCGATCTCATCTGGTCAACATGTAATATCGGGGGATTCGCAGTTCGACTACTTAAGTTACTATTTATCAACAGTAATCCAGTCTTCCATTCTGATTCCAGAAAACTAAGTTACAACTAAGCCTAAGTAGTAGTACAACGTACCACCCAACCTAGCCCACCTATTCCAGGCATGCCAATTGTACATTAAGTATGCATTTCCACTGTATTCCTCAACAATGTGTATGGTCCAATCATGGAGGACACATGAACATGACTACATTTTTTGTATACACCAAATTTTGGTTTGATTGATGCTGATCTGCTACTGCTAAGTAACTGCTAAGCCTACCTCCACTCATTGAACAAACTAGAAAAGGTTCGAAAGACTGCCGTACTAGCAGCACGTCACGTAACTGAGTGAGGGGGGGCATCACGCATACAACTAACCAATTAGAAGCTCATACAAAGTACCTAAACCTAAGTATCAATCCGCCCCTATCTATTAGTGACAGGACAAAGTAAGGAGTGGACGTGAGTCACTGTAGCATTACGTAACTTAATTTCTCTAAAATAAACTCGTAAAGAATCACGCTAAGCAAGCGCAAACGCAAAGCTGCAAACAAGTAAGATTAGTAGTAGCGCAGAAGAGCACCTGTTTCATAATCACAGAAGACTTTTAAACGTTATTAACCTGGAATGTATTGTAAGCAGCAACATTCTAGCTGGTTGGAAGGAAAAAAAGATATTCGCAATATATAACATAGAGCAGAAGAACAGACACAAAGTTGTAATAATTAAATAGGTACTCACCAAGCCCCGGGACCTCCACTCCTAGCAGGTCCAGCAGGTCCTGCTCACGGTCCAGGATGTCGGACCACCGGTGCGTCAGCTGTGCCTGGGTGCGCCGGACCCCAGAGATGCGCGACACTGCCCGGCGCACCTTCCCCCACCGCTGCCGACGCTCCCGGAGGCCGTACCCGGACCCAGGCCTGCCACCTGCTGCCAGGGTTGAGGGGAGGTGGCGCTGCACAAAGAAAATTCGTGCAGCCAACTCCGCCTCCCCAAATAAGGCCCGTGCCTGCACCCCTTGTGGGCGCCGCCTTCCGCAAGGAAGGCGGTCGCGGCTCTGGCTGCGCTGGCGAACAGCCCTACCCTTCGACATGGTTCTGGGGACGGGGCGGGAAAGAAAAGGTAAAATAAATAAAGGAGTAAAGGAAATAAATAGCAGGCAATAGAAAGAGAAAAAGTAGCTAAAAAACAAAAAAAAAGTAGACAAAAATCAAAAATATAGAAGCAGGAAAATAGTTAGAGAAATAATAAGTAATAAAGATCCAAAAAAAGTGGCTATAAACAAAGGATTGAAAAGATTTAGGGAGGATTGAAAATCAGGCCCCAGAACCATGCAATAGAGTGAAAAACAAGATGGCCGCGCCCATTGCGACCACGTGCGAAAGTTCGCGCGATATTTTCTCCCCGAGCAAGCAAAAAACAACGCGATCAAGTAAAAGCGGTCGCGAACAGGAAATATCGACCGCGAACAGGCACGAACATGCATTGCGCGACCCAGAACAGGAAGTAAGCATCGCGAGAGGGTGGGACAAGTGAAAACAAGATGGCCGCGCCCGTGAGCAACCGCATGGGTAAGTTGGCGACCCGCGATCACGCAAAAAATACCGCGAACAGGCGGCAAAAAAACTTCCGCGTCTTTGCGATATTTCCGGCGTGTTTGCGGAGATTTTCTGCATTTTCGCGATAATTTGCGAAAGTTAATTTCGCAAATTCCGCCCACCCCTAGAGACGAGCAGCTCCATGGCTACAGAGATATGGCTCTGTTCTGCTGTCTTCCTGTGCTGGTGAACTTTAAGCTGCCATGTGCTATTGGAGGTACCCTTTCGCTATAGTGCAAGGGTGTCTGCTTTGTGGTAAGCATTGTTATTTTGCAGTAAGTGGTTCCTTCCGGTACACAACTATGGGACTTAGTTACAAGCCTCTGTCGCCACCCGTGTGCCACTTTGAATAAGGGAAAAAGTGATGCACTGGTGGTGCAATGGGCTTGTAAATAAGTCCCTATGTTTTAAGGAATTTCCTCCTTACAATGTGTGGTGTGGAATACAGTACACATGCAAAGAGCGATATAATGACAAGAAAGTATTACGCCTGCCTATTGGAGACACAGAATTTGGGGGCAAACCCCTGTCTACAATTAATTGTGAAGAGGGATTTTCATCAAAACCCATGGGTGCTTGCACAGGAATGCCCATGTACCACCTACAGAACCCCATAAAGCAAAGTAACACAAGGCAGCGCATTGAGCAGCTATGTGTTGCTTTTGATTTGTAAATCTCGGCCCAAATTTTAAGAAATGCGTTTAAAATATTTTGATTTGCTAAGGTGAAACACTTACCTATGTTAGAGAAATATAGGGGCTTATTTACAAGCCCTTTGTGCCGCTGATGCAGCAACCTGCTGTGTGATATTTACAAGCACACGTAAAGCCACCCACGTGGCTTTTCATGTGCCTGTAAATGTCGCCCCTTCTCACACAACGTGGTAGGGGCTTGACATGGGTGTTGCAGTGGGTGTTCCCACAGCAACACCCATGTCCACTGATGCATTTCCAGATTTATGAGCAATCATAAGCCTGGAAATGCGTCAGAATGCTATGCTACCCCAGGGGTGGCTTAGCGAGGCGCAACAAGGAGAAATATTTTCTTTTCTCCTTGTTTTTTTCCTCTCTTAGTGCATGCTGCATTCTACAGCACGAATTGGAAGAGGAAATCACCTCAACTGATTGTTTTTGTGCAGGAAGGTGCCCCTTCCTGCAGAAAAACTATCTACCCACGACGCAGGCATCCTTTAACAATTGTGCAAGGGTGCCAGGGCCGGCGCATGGCAGCAGTTTGTGCACCAGTGCAGGGAAAAGCACATAGATGCAACATATGTCACATCCCTGTGCTCCGTAATTAATGCAGCGCGGCGCAGCAAAATGACTTCTGGCACTGCGCTGCATTAGTTTCTCCTAAATCGGGCCCATATTCTTTTCACTTTTTAAGAAATCTTATATCAAATTGTTGTTGTTGTAGTACTTTATTCGACATTAGAAAAAAATGTCATAAAAGTTCATCACAATATATATAAAAAACAATGTAAAATAGACTTTGCTACAACAATCAGCTAAAATTCATATAAAATTAAAACGATAAAAAAAGTCATATATACTCAAATTATGTTCACATGACCTCTAACAATGATGTTATAAGCAGAGAAGGTTGCAAATTCATGTGGGTGGGTGATGTTCTTACAGATAATGTACCTTAAGCAACCTACGTCTTAACCTCCAAGCCCAACCCAAATACTTGGCAGTCCCACAGATTACACTTGGGACAGTTGTGTCGTATGACAAGATGCGCAATGCTGCCCTTGCAGACCTTATGCCCAGATTTTTACAGACGGGTTTGAGCCACCTTGATCTGGGTTGCCTGTATGCCTGGCAGGCAAACATAAAGTGGCCGATGGACTCTGTGGGCGAAGCACAGCCAGGACAGCCTGTTGGGTGCGTATTAACCTTGTTCCAACCAGATTGGAAATCATAGAGAGGAAGGGTACCATACCGGAACTTGAGGTATAATGATCGGTCGTGCGGTGATTCAATAAGATCCAAAAAAAGCTCCAGTTTGGGGGCTGGTTTCATATCTAAAAAATGCACAGTGAGGACACCATCCTGGCTTCTTAAGTTTTCGGCCATTACACAATCCCAGTAAAACATTTTTAGCGTTAGTTTGGGGGGTGGGACCTGGGTCACCCACGCTTCTTCCAAACCAATCTTCTGCAATTGTTTTTTCAGATTTATTATCCAGGGGATCTTATGGTCTGCACCCAGGTTTAATAACTCGTCTAGGGCTAAGGCAAAGTGGTGGAGTTGGGGGGACCTTCTGATCCTTGACCAGAATAAAATGGGGCGCAGCCTGGCCACATCGCTGATGTTATGTCTGCCAAGATCGCTGTGGAGTGGAGCTAGTGGGGTGGACAGGGGAAGAGAAACCAGATCTCTAAAGAACTTGTTCTCAGATCTACTTAGCTCTGTCAAGTTTTCAAAGCCCCACAGTTCTGCCCCATAGAGGGCTGGTGAGAGTGCCTTCCCCTCATAAACCTTAACAGCCGCCGCTATTGGCCTACTGTGTGAGAGCCTCTGGTGTTTCGATATTGCCCCTGTAGCTCTTTTATGGGCGAGGAGCATTTTGGATAGATGGGGGGCCCATTTGAGCTTGTTGTTGACCCTCACTCCAAGGTAGTCAAAAGCGTCCACTAGCTCAAGTGTAGTGCCGTTGAGGTGGATGTTATTCCTAAAATTTTTTGAAGGGGAGAGCGCCATCAGCTTAGTTTTTGATGTGTTTATTTTCAGCCCCCTGATGTCACAGAACTGGGAAAAGCGGGACAACAGTGTTTGTAAGCCCATGGGGCTTTTCGATATCAAGAGAGTATCATCAGCGAAGAGCAGGGTAGATATTTTTTCCCCGCACAGGGTTGGAACATCGACCCCGTCGCCTCTCAAATGGTCTGCCACACCATTTATATAGAGAGAGAACAGGGTCGGTGCCAGAACACATCCCTGCCGCACTCCTTTCTCGACTGAGATACTCTCTGTAAGTTGTCCCTGCAAACCCCACCTAACTTTGGCGAAATTGTCTGTGTGGAGGCGTTTGAGGAGGTTCAGGGTTAGGGGAGGGATTCCCAAATCAAGTAGTACCTGCCACAGCTGTACCCGTGGGACCAGGTCAAAGGCTGTTTTTAAATCAATAAACGCCAAATAAAGGCTGCCTTTTTCGATGACCACAGATTTCCAATAGATGGTACAGAATCTAAAGACCTGGTCAATGGTGCCTACTCCCTCCCTAAAACCCGCCTGCAGATGACTCAGGATGTCCTCCTCGGCTATCCAAACCTTAATCCTGGTTAAGAGGACAATGCCAACCACTTTTTGAATTACATCGATTAAACTAATCGGTCTGTAGTTGGCAGGGTCCCCTCTATCGCCTTTCTTATATATGGCCACCACCTCCGCCCCCTTCCAGGAGTCCGGAACTGGGCACCCTAAGGCTAAGTTTTTAAGAAAGCGCAGGATAAATTCGGCCCAAAGGTCTTTATCGTGAAGCAATAAGTCACCTGGGATACCGTCAGGGCCAGCTGCTTTACCCGGGGCAATCATATTTATTGCAGAGATGACCTCCGTCAGAGCAAATTCAGGCTCCTGCTCAGTGGCTTCCGAATACTCTGATGCATGCTCCAGCTCCCCGCGACCCACTATATCACAAGATGAATAGAGACTTGAAAAATGTGAATACCATTGAGAACCCGTTATGTGGCTTGGTATTGGATCAGCCCCACCCCTCATACCAGAATTTACAAGATTCCAAAAGTGTGATGAATCTTTTAATAGGGCTGCAGCTTTTAAGTCTTGCCAGTGGGATTCATCCCACAGGCGCTTTGCCAACTTTATGGTATTGTAATACATTTTCCGGGCGTTAATGATGAGTGATTGATCCCTGGATTTAATAGCTAGGGATAGTGACTGTCTCATGACCCTACAGTCATGTGAAAACCAAGGGTTTTCTGATTTTGGAGGGAGCTGCTTTAAATCCCCCTTCACCTGTGCCACAAAAAAATTTCCAACCCTTCCTATCGTTTGTTGGTACATTTTTAGGGAATCTACAGTAGGGTGGGTCTTCGAGTGGCAACTAGTGAGTGGGTCCATAGCTGCAATACCATCTTTGACTAGGGATCTGATTTTGCCTAGGTCCAACTCACACTTTGCCACCCTAGGCCACTTGTGACATCTGTTACAATTTGTTAGGGCGATCTCTCTAGCCCCAGGCCTCTGTTCAACTGAATGCTCAGTAAGAATGGTGGCCAGGTCCCTCCTGAGTTGTAAGAACAGAGGATTATGGTCGCTCTCAGACCTATCAACCACTATCATATCAACCAAATCCGGCCAGATATCAATGTTCAGAAAAATATAATCAATGCGTGAGGGGGCTCTAGTTCTCGTAAATGTGGGGGCACCTAAGCCGTCTGAATTTGTACGGCCATTTGTTGCCCTCAAATTAAACTCCAGGGATAAAGCATTTATTTGCACAGCTCTTTTGGTCCAATTCTTCAAAGGAGGAAGGGTTAGTTGGGGTATGCCTTGTTTAGAATCGATGTCACTAAAACCCAGAATGTCATCTCAGCTCATGGGCTCAAAAGTGCAGTTTAAGTCCCCGGCAACTATGATGCCCGCCTTAGGGGAAATTGAAGAGAGTTCCGATTCAAGAGCTGAGATAGTTGGACTTACTTACCCCCCAGGAGTGCCCCTAGCATAAATATTGAATATTTCAAGGGAGAGCTGCTGGGCTGCCCTTTTGATGGAAATATGCAAAAGGTCCTGAGATATGATTAGATGCCGTTTAACTGTCCAGTTCAAACTAATGCTGATCCAGATTAAAAGGCCCCCGGAAGGTCGACCTCGTGTGGATCTAATCGCAGGGATGAAACAGGTAGAGAACCCTGACCTATGCAGGGGTGCAAGGCTCCAGGTTTCCTGGAAGAGGATAATATCGAAATTATCGATTAAATCACACCAAACAGGGTCTGTAAGATTCCTCCTTAAGCCTGCAATGTTCCATGATAATAGCTTGATATTACCCATAGAGGATGACGTGGAAGGGGCCCCTATGACAGCAGGTACGGTGATTTTAGGGTTGGCCTCTATCGAACGGTAGCTTTTCCCCGGACATTTGAGGGCGAACAGAACGATGGAATGCTGTTTAAAAAAGGGCCCATGTCAGGATGGAGTGGAGATGTATGTAATGGGGAAACTGTAGTTGTGTTAGGTAGTCAATCAACTTGTCTTAGGCCAGAGTCCTGGACCTCTCTATGGGAATTCCAAATAGGGAGCTTACGAATCTGAATGGAAGAGTGAGCTGGTGGTGAAGTTCTATACTCGAGCAGGAGTAGATTTTCAGCTAAGTCAGGGTCCCTGAACATAATCTCTATGCAATCAGTGTCAGCGTCCACACGAGAAAGCCTCCTTACCCTAGCAATATCCTCTCTGATGATAGATCTACAACCTCTTACATGTCTCAACCAGTGTATAACTTTGTTGTGAAGGGATTCGCTGCCCTCAAAAGCATAGCAAGTTTTCAATTTTGGTGCATGGGTCATAAAAACAGGAAAACCCCTGTACCCGAAATGGTGAGTTGGCAAGGGAGGTAGAAAAAGAGATGTAGAATTACCTCGACTAGATATAGGAGGACTAGGAGGGCGTCTAGGAAGGGGAACTCCAGTGGTTGCACTTGATGGTACAGGGCTTCTCAATGGATCTAGGTGTAGCTTGAACTGATCATTTTCTCTAGAGATATTTCCCTTGGAGTGCTGGCCCGTGTTTGCATTACCAACATTAATTTTTGGAGGAAGTGACTTTAATGGATTCGTAGACAAATATAACCCAGAAACAGATGAAGAGACCGGGATGGTGGGCGGGGGGGGCCTTGTGTCTAATGAGGCTCTCCACCCTATTGTTGAGTTCAGCCACCAACTCCTCCAGTCTCGCCACTCTGTCATACAGTACAGAGTAGTGGTCGACAGGAGGGCTGATTAAAGTCGAAGAGTCGATTATTAGTCCAGCAGTCTGGCTAGATGAATGAGACAGGTCAGGGTCAAGGGGTGCAAACCTGTTGTTACATAATAGGGCTTGTAGAGCAGTATCCGAGTCTGGAGGGAGTGCTTCCAAAATATTCTGATTGGAGGTAGGCGTGGGAGTATCGGAGGCAGGGTCAGTCCTTTGTTGTTTAGTCGAACTATGAGCAAGAAACATAGTTGGTATAGTAACATTAGTCTCATTAGTCTTGGGGGCAGCTTTAGCTGCCTGAATCTCCCCTTGCTCATCGAGCAGCGTGTCCTCACAACCGTGCACTATCTCCTCTATTCTGGTCAAGACACAGTTAATAGCGGCATGACTGTTCTTCTTAGATGTTTTAACTTTTTTACCGGTATTCGTCTGCCCTCCCTCAGCGGCTTTCCTTTTACCCATGGCTTTCTCCCAGCAGCAGTAATGCAACACAGGCTGTCTCACAACAACCAGGTGAGGCTACAACAGCAAACCAGTTATAAGGCCGGGGTATCGGGAGGACAATTAGGCGTAGCACAGTACCTTATTGTTGAAGTGTGGTGATGGTGGAGATGGCTCTGTTGCGATACAGGGGGGGTGGCCCAGCCCGGCCTCCTCCGTCCTCTGACGGCCTCAAACGGCCCGCCCTCTGCCCGGGCTCAGCCCGCGCGCGTCCCGCGATGCGGGGGGAGCCTCGCGGTAATTCTGTGCCTCCGGGCGCGCTGTCGGGCGGAAGTGCCCTGCTCAGAATTCAGGGTAGTGTAGTCCGCTAGGGACCGCTGATCACGTCCGCACCAGGCGCTGCAGGACAGGACCCTCTCGACCCTCAGGAGCCTCGTTCCCCCGGAACCTCACCACAGAGCCCAGCCGCCTCTCTCCTCGTCAAGGTAGGTTGTTTGTATCAGCCCCCGCTCTGCAAGGGAGCCTCGCGGTATTTGTGCGCCTCCGGGCGCGCTGTCGGGCGGAAGTGCCCTGCTCAGAATTCTGGGTAGTGTAGTCCGCTAGGGACCGCTGATCACGTCCGCACCAGGCGCTGCAGGACAGGACCCTCTCGACCCTCAGGAGCCTCGTTCCCCCGGAGCCTCACCACAGAGCCCAGCCGCCTCTCTCCTCGTCAAGGTAGGTTGTTTGTATCAGCCCCAAATATTTTAAGGGCTCGGATAGTGCTCGGACTCTTTCGTCAGAGCCAACTCAATGCTCGGCTCTGGCTTGCCTGTCCCTGATAATGTGTTTGCTGCGCCACATCTAAAATAACAGATACACAAAAAACATACTCCCCGTCCAAGATATAGCGATTTAAAACGGAATCCAGAGATTGCTTAATTGTTGCATTTCCTATAAGGGCATAGAATGTTTATACATAGAATTAAAACTGTATTTTAATGCAGATTTAGGATACATTTGCTTCAAACTGTGCCCAGCTAATGCTTCAAGAAGACGGTGCTTTTGAAATTAGGCGTTGATGCCCTCTAGTGGACGCACTTGCATATTAATTGCATGGGCACTGTAATCACCAACTCCTGGCTTCCTATGCGTGTATCAGGAGACAAACTGGCAGAACCTAGTCACTGTTTTCTGTGTCGCCGTATGAAAACGACATTTTAAGTTCAGTCGAACCCTTGTTTTCTATTGATGCATCAGCGCCTCCCAAAAACTATTTCATGAATATTTAGGTTAATATACATACAACTTACACGTAAACATGTTTATGTAAAAGAAAGCATGTCAAATTTTCTTGAGCAACATGAATGTAATTATCAGACATCTTAAATTAACAATCATTTGTAGATGTTTAAGCCCCAATGAACAAATTCCACCTCTTGTATTGAGTCTGGCTTGTATGATGAACTCCTTTTAGATGCACAAAATGGACTTATGTGGAGTCCATTCATTATGCAGTTCCATTAGACAATTCCAAAAATACAAGTGCGTAGGTTAGGTTAGGTTAAGTAGTTTTGTAGAGCGCACAGCTGTCCCAGCAAAGGGGCATCCCAGCGCTAGCAGCAGCAAATAGGGAGACAAAGATGAAAACCACAGGGCCTAGTGCGGTGGGGATAGATGGGTTTTGAGTGCCTTACGGAAAGCTAAATACTTAGTCAGACTGCGGATGCGCAGTGGGAGAGAATTCCAAAGTTTGGCTGCCAGTGTCCGGAAGTAGTGCCCACCGGCACGCACCCTCCTTACCCTGGGAACAGCCGCCAGATGTTGACCCATTGACAGGAGTTGGCGGATGGGTGTGTAAGGTAGGAGCAGGTTCGCCAAAATACCAGGGGAGGAAGATTTCTGAATTATAAAAGCGATACTGAGGGACTTAAACTCCACACGGCTGGCCACCGGCAGCGAATGTATTTGTCGGATAGCACATGAGGTGGAGCAAGTTCTAGGGAGGCCAAGCAAAGTTCTGGCCGCCGCATTCTGAGCCCTCTGAAGTCTCAGAATCTCAGTCTTATTTGACCCCAAGTATAGTGAACAGAATGGAGGCCAGGATGATAACCTGCCGAGTAGGGGGATCTAAAAAACCCTAGCAGTGGTTTGAGCACTCGCAGTATTCCAAAGCAGGTCCCTGCCACCTTCTTAGTTTGAATTTGGAAGCTGAGGGCCGAATCCACCCAGACACCCAGATTTTTACCACCTGTTCGGGGGTGGGTGCATAGCCCAGGGTAGTAGGCCACCAGCGCTCGCTCTACAGTTCTAGGTTCCTCCCAACCAGCAGGATCTCAGACTTACCAGCATTGAGCGGCAGACAGTTGGCAGACAACCACACAGCGATAGCTGTAAGATCACTCTGAAACTTAGAGACATCCTCCACGAAGTCGTCGGAGAGTGCCACTACCAGCTTTGTATCGTCAGCATACGACACCACTGTCAGCCCTCTACTTCTGGCCACAGCTGCTAGTGGTTGGACATAAAGATAAAATAGTGTAGGGCTCAATGCTGAGCCCTGTGGCACCCCTTGTTTCAAGGTGTGGATCAAGGAGGAAAAATATGGGCCGTCACCTGGAAGGTTCCTATCAGAAAGGAAAGAGGAGAACCAATCCAGGGCAGTGACTAGAATGCCCACCTCCACCAACCGTTGTAACAGGATCTGGTGGGAGACCATATCAAACGCGGCACTGAGATCTAATAAAATTAGTGCCAAAGTACGTCCCACATCTAGTGGGCCCTCAGATGTTCGGTCACCGCTAGGAGGGCAGATTCTTTGCTGTGACCGGAGCGGAAGCCATTCTGCGAAGGGTCCAGAATGCTGTTGTCTTCCAAAAAATTTGTCAAGATGGAATTGACATAGGTTATAGAAATCTTGGAAACCCAAGGCAGGAGAGAAATGGGGTGAAAATTCTCAGTTTTAGCTGAATCCAGGGAGGGTTTAATAATAGGGGGACCACCCTAGTTTGCTTCCAAGTCCTGGGGTAAACTGCCTTAGATAGAGATAGGTTAATCACCTGTCCCAGCGGAGAGTGGAGCACAGGAAGAGATTTCACAATTGCTCTGGTTTAACGGGGTCTGCAGGCGAGCCCGATTTGACCTTACTGCATAGCATACGCAACCTGTCCTGTGAAGTTGGCGAGAAAGCAGCGAGGGTGTGCATAGTGACGGAACTGAAAACAGGGTCAGGGCACAGAGCAGCTTGGGTAAAGGAGTTATAGATTTTCTCCACCTTCTCAACAAAGAAGGAGGCAAGAGCCTCACATTGCTCATCCAATGACATCAGGGGGGTTGTAGATGACCCCACCTAAGCTCAAAAATCTACATTTTAAACTTATAATTCAAATGTAATCACCGATCTTATAAGTGGCCCTGAAATGTCTAAAGTTATGAATGCTGCAGCGAACCTTGAACTTGCACAAGACACCTCTCTCTTTGGCAAAACTCATTTTGCGAAAGTAATGACAGGGAAGTCTCGCAAGAACTCCACAGATAGGGTTAAAACATAATAACAGTCTGACAACAAACACTAATGCAACAATACGGTATAACACCACCATATGCAGCTGTTTGACAACGACTGTGGACAGTGGATGATAATGCCATCTCCCCAAACACTGATCCACATGGTGGAAGAGAAAGTGTCTGTTAGGAACTGGATCTCTAGTTGGCAGGGATATGCACCCTAGTCCAAGTAAGGACCACCAGTTCTGACAGGGTGAGTCTTAAAGTACCCTCGACCACCCTCTGGTAGCTTGGTGCAGAGCAGGAAGGCGAAACTCAGGAGACAATGTGTAAAGTGCTTGCACAACACCCACCCACAGCAACACAGTGAGAATACCACAAAAAGGACACTACACCAGTTTATTGAAAATAAAAATAAAAGCATCTTTATCTATGTCTTAGGTGAGATCAACAATAAAGATTTCACATATATTATGAGCTCTCATCGGCAATGGTTGCTGACAGTGTCCTTTGTAATGGAAGCAATCTTGTAGATTCTGGTAGTCTTTTAGGCACACTGTAGGGGTATCAGTTCAATCTCAGGACTATAAAAGAACATGTGCGCAGGGATCTCCTTGGCTAATTAGGGGCTCCGTTAGCAGCAGTTCGGTGAAATAAATGGGCCCTTCATCTCCTTGACTCAGTTCTGGGCACAACGTTTGGGCAGTAAGTTACAATGCTGACTCTGGTACTGTAGCAAGCGCCCATGAGCAATTACTGCAGGCTGGAGGCCTAACTCCGGACCCCTATCCTCAGCTGATTAGGGGCTCCGGGAGTAGCAGTGGTGAGGTGACGGTGCCTCTGACTAATGCTATGTGCCCAATACACGCTCCGATACATTTTACAACACAGGGGAACCCTCAACTCCGGGTAACACCCCTTGTGCAGCGAGTGGCAGGAAAAGAATTATGCCCTTCCAAAATCTGGCCTCCCCTTCCCACAGCCGCTCAACCAGCAGTCCCGCTGACCCCCAGTTTGCCCAGGCCATGCAGCAAGTGGCAGTGCGAGTCTGAGCATTGGTTACCTGGGTATTGAGTCTCTCGCGGCGGTCTGCCACTTGGTGGTCCTCAGTCCGGAGCCTCTGTAGTCCTGTTGGTGTCTCCCAAGGGTATCGGAGCGGCTTCCTGGGGTCCAGGCATGGCTTTACTTACTGCCTGGAAGTCAACGTCCTGCTGGGCGGTTCCCTCCTCGACGGCTACACGTCCCGGAGTAATCCTGGTTGCCGGGCAACGCCTCGCAACAAGGAAGCTTTGTATAGTTTTTCCTCGATGGGTGATCTTGCCGGCAACTCGGGCCAGCGGCCGTGACGGCCTCACAGTTGTTCACAGTGCCCCCCTGGTCACGGGCACACGCATACCTCAACCTAGGGGTGATTAAAAACGCAAAGCACTCCCCCCACTCGACGAGCGGGATCTCAGCTGATAACTCGGGCCAGCGGCGGTGAAATCGTCTCACAGCGCTTTTCTCTGGTCACGGGCCAGCGACACACAGCACGTTCAGAGCAATGTTGAGGGAGAAGAGGGTCCCCATGCACAGGAATAGAGAGGCAGTCTTGTGGATTATTTCTCACGGAGCACTACAGGGGCATGTTCTAAGAACAGAACGTTGTTGTCCTTTCTGTTTCCTTTTGAAGCAAGGCAGTTCCACAGCGTTTCAGGGACAGTCCTTGGTGTTGTTTTTGTCCTTACGATCCCAGCGCCCAGGGGGTCAGTTAGTCTTCTTGTAGAGACACCCTGGAGGTTATGTTTTTTTTAGTTTTCTTCTTGCAGGGCAAGATCAGCAGGCAGGAAAGGCAACTCAGTTAGCTTGGGGCAGCAGTTCCTGGGAGCAGTCAGCCTCAGTAGATAGTGGTAATCCTCCTTCACTACAGCAGAGTTTCCTCGTGGTCCAGTAGTGTAACAAGAGTGTGTGGCCAGGACCCTCCCTTTTATACCCTGGTGTCTAGTCACTAGAGCGGGGCAGAAGCTTCTTGAAGGGTCTAGGGGTTTCTGGGGTGTTCCCTGTCTTCCCTGACCTGGCTCCTGGCTGTCTACATTGACAAAGGCAGGGACGTTAAGCCTATTGTGGGGCAGCTGGGCCCAGCCTATTCATGTGTAAAAGGTGTGAATCACCACTCCCTCCACACAGACCAAAAAGGCTATCAGCATGCAGATGGGAGGGGGAGTCTGCAGTGCACAAACTAAGTGTAGGTAGAAAAATGTCCACTTTCTAAAAGTGGGTTTTCTAAAGTAGTAGTGCCCAAACCCCATATATCATTAGAAGGGGCTCCCCGCTACGATTCTAAATATACCAAACATGATATACCTAGTAGGTCCCAGTCAAATGTTATCCCATGAGGGGTGGGTTCCCAATGTTAGTCTATGGAGAGGTAGGCCTCACTGCCGTAGCAGGGGCCTGTGGCAGATATGCCAGTGTCACCAGGTTTTTAGGGGGGAGCACCTGTACCTTAGCACTGCTTAGCAGTGCTAAGGTGGCCAGAGTCCTAAGTCCAACAAAAATATGAGGTCAAGTGGGAGGCAAAAACGGCAAAAATGTAGGGGGTGACCACCCTAGGGCTGACAGGTCCAACACATGTCCCCCCAGCTGAAAGTAGGGAGAACTACCCAACCTCTAGGGAGTTCTCGTCACTAAGACGGAAGAACCTAGAGAGACCGTCAGTGTTCCGCCCTGAAGTCCAGAACCTGTAGAGAAATGGACCACCTCAACAATTTAGGATTTTTGCCCCTCATTTGCATGAGTCATCTGAGGGGCTGCTGGTCGGTCTGAACCAGGAAGTGGGAGCCAAAAAGGTATGGCCTCAGCTTCTTCAGAGCCCAGACCACCGCGAAAGCTTCTCTCTCTATCGCACTCCACCGTTGTTCCTGGGGGAGTAACCTCCTGGAGATGAAGGCCACCGGTTGGTCTAGGCCCTCCTCATTGAGTTGCGAAATTACTGCCCCTATGCCATGCTCTGAGGCGTCCGTTTGGACAATGATTTCTTTGGAAAAGTCAGGGACCCTGAGCACAGGAGCTGTGCACATGGCCTGCTTTAGGGAGTTAAAGGCTTTCTGGCAAGCCTCAGTACAAATCACATTTCTAGGTTGTTTCTTGGAGGTTAGCTTAGTCAAGGGGGCCACAATGGTGCCATAACCCTTGAAAAATCTGCGGTAGTATCCAGTGAGGCCCAGGAAAGCCCTGATCTCAGTCGGTGTCTTGGGGGGCTCCCAGGCCAGGATGGTCTCTATCTTGGCCTGTAGGGGCTGCACCTTACCCCCGCCCACCAAGTATCCTAGGTACACTACCGACCCCTGCCCTATCTGGCATTTGCTGGCCTTGATAGTTAGGCCTGCCCATCGCAGTGCCTGAAGCACTTCCCGGAGGTGACATAGATGGTCCTACCAGCTGCTGCTGAAGGTAGGCAGCTAACAAGGGCTCTAAACCGGAGAGTACCCGGTTCACCAGCCGCTGGAAGGTGAAGGGAGCATTTTTTAGTCCAAAGGGAATCACCCTAAACTGTTAGTGGCCCTCTGGGGTGGAAAAGGCAGACCTCTCCTTGGCTTCCTCAGTTAGGGCGATCTGCCAGTACCCTGATGTGAGGCCAAAGGTACTCAGATATCGGGCAGCCCCCAGCCAGTCAATCAGCTCATCCGCCCTAGGGATGGGATGAGCGTCAGTCTTGGTCACAGAATTTAGCCCTCTGTAGTCCACACAGAACCTAAGTTCAGGTGTGGTGCCCGGTGCGGCAGCTCTTGGTACCAGAACCACCAGACTGGATCAAGGGCTACTGGAGGATTCTACCACCCCCAACTCCAGCATCTTAGTGACTTCACTCTGGATGCTGGCCTTCACCTTATCTGACAGCCTATAAGACTTGGTCTTGACAGGGAGGCTGTCTCCTGTGTCCACATCGTGGGTGCACTGGTGGGTAATCCCAGGGATAAGGGAGATCACAGAGGAGTACTGCTCCAGGACGTGGTGGCAGTCCCTCTGTTGCTCAGTCGTCAAGGATGAGGAGAGGACCACTCCCTCCACCGATCCGTCCATCTCTTGAGAAGCAAAGAGGTCCGGGATAGGTTCACTTTCCTCTTCCTCTGCCCCATCAGTCACCACCAGTAAGGTTAGCTCAGACCCCTTATGGTGGGGTTTGAGGCGGTTGGCATGTTACACCCTGTGGTCTTAAGGTCCACTACGTAAGTGGCCTCACCCTTCTTCTCAAGTATCTGATAGGGGCCAGTCCAATGGTCCTGGAGGGCACAGAGCTCTCCAGGCTCCCTGACCCACACCTTCTGTCCAGGCTTTAACTTCACAGGGTGAGAATTCTGGTCGTACCATTCCTTCATTACCACCTGGCTGGCCTCTAAGTTGTCAGAAGCTTGCTTCCACAACTTAGCCATTTGGCTGCGGAAGGCCAGCTTGTAGCTTACTACATCTTGGGGAAGCCTCTTAGGAGTCTTCTCCCACCCATCCTTCACTAAGCTGAGAGGTCCCCCTAACAGGGTGACCGTGCCAGAGCTTGAGGGGGCTGAAGCCCAACCCCTTCTGCAGTACCTCCCTGTAGGAAAACAACAAACAGGGCAAGAGGACGTCTCACTTTTTCCTCAGGCCCTCAGGCAGACTCCTGATCATGCCTTTTAGGGTCTTGTTAAATCTCTCTACAAGACCATTTGTCTGAGGTTGGTAAGGGGTAGAGAACTTATAAGTAACCCGACACTTATTCCACATGTCTTGCATATACGCAGATATAAAGTTAGTCCCCCTGTCAGACACAACTTCTTTGGGGAAACCCACACTTCTAAAAATCCCCATCAGGGCCCGGGCCACTGCAGGTGCAGTGATGGTCCTCGGAGGGATCGCATCTGGGCATGTTTCACCAGAAACAGGATAAACCTGTGACCAGAAGAGATCGGCGGATCCATAGGCCCAACAATGTCGATGCCCACCCTTTCAAAGGGGGTGCCAATGACAGGTAGTGGTTCCAGGGGGGCCTTCAGTTTGGTCCCTGTTTTTCCACTAGCTTGGCAGATCACACAGGTCCTGCAGAATGTATCAGAGGAAACCCTCATCCTGGGCCAATAGAAATGTGGGACAAGCCTAGCAAAGGTGTTGTCTTGGCCCAAGTGTCCCACCAAGGGGATCTCGTGAGCTAACTCCAAAAGAAAGGCCCTGTAGCATTGGTGTACCACTAAGGCCATTGATGAACCAAGCACAGGAGCCTTGGGCTCACTGTTAAAGAGGCCATCCTCCTAGTAAACATGATCGTTCCCGGAGGCATTGCCTTCTGCTTGGGATTCGGCCTCTTGCCTCATGCCCTCAATGGCGGGGCACTCTTTCTGTGCCTGACAAAACTCCTCCCTGGTGGGCCTTCCTTCGACCTGCCACACCGAAGGGGTAGGCAGTTCCCCCAAGGAAGCAACGTCTCCCTCCTTGGACTCTAGTGCAAACTCCTCATGTGCCCCATCCATCTCATGAGGTGTCTGCCCCGGGCCGGGCTTCCCACGCCCTCAGGCTCTTCCCTTTTTAGCAGCTGGCTGGGCCATTGTTCCAGGCTCCAGCCCTGGTTGACTCCCTTTCCGGGCAGCCATGGACCACGTAGTGGCACAGATCCACTCTGGTAACCCCAGCATCTCCACACGCGCTTTGAGCTCTACCTCCTTCCAGGCAGTGTGCTCAAGGTCATTCCTTAACAGACAGTCCAACGGCATGGTAGGGCTTACAGCAACTCTTAGAAGGCCTGACACTAAGCCTGGGCGTTGAACTACGCTCCGTTCGCATGTCTTTCGAAGTTTAGGCAACTTCGCGATTCGCACAGAGCGCGAAGTTGCAGATTGCTACTCAATCTAGCGCGTAGCGTAGTGGTTTAGCTTCCTCGCGCGCTCAATATTCATTCTCGCGCGCGCGGTAACGTCTTACCGTGATTCTGCGATCACCAACTTGCTTTTCTGTCCGTTCGCGAGCGCCACGAGATTTGTAATATGGCTGCCCAAGCCCGCGAGAGTGTGCGAACGCAAACACGTCATTCGGGCGCGCGAGCTGACTTCCGGCCGCTGTCTTGGTAAGATTGCGATCCCGGACATGCAAAAACTACAATCTGGCGAAGAATATCTCGCGATCTTCATAAAACCTTCTCTAAAATGATCATTTTGCTCAGAAAAACTCCTCAGATTGTGATTTTGCTGTAGTCTTTTGTGTAAGGAGGAGTCCTTTAATTTTTTTAACTCTTTTTTTCAAGAGGAAGGAAGTGCCCCTGAGTCTACAACTTCCTGTTCCTGTCCAGCAGTCTCCTCCCAGTGCTTTGCGCATGTGCTGTTCACTTTCATTTGGATTTGGAGCTGGAAGGATCACTTTTTGTGTCTGTCTGCTGCATCATACCATTGGATTGGATTTATTTGAGGACTTTTTGATTTGAGATTTAATTTACTACAAGTAAGTTGGAGAATTGGTGTGTTTGCTTCATTGGGGTTTGTATTACCTACATTTTTCTGGGCTTTTCATTGTTTTTTAAAATTATTGTTGTGGCGGGTGGCCTGTGCTTTCAATAGGGGCCTAGTTGTTTTTCTCTGCAATTTCAGCCAGTAGGGTACCCATGGGTCCATGTTTCGTGGTGTCTGTAGAATTTTCAACATCATGTAGGGCATGGATGGCATAGGATTATTTGAAATGCTAAATGTGGCTGTGGTGTATTTCACTGTTGGTGTGTGTGTGCGTGAAATACCTCTGTTGGATGTGTGTGCTTGATGTGTATCTTCTTTCCAATCCTTTCGTAGCCCTGTTGATTTTCATTTTTGTATTAAAGCTGTGTTGTTTAGCAGGCCTCCTTTGTCCGGTCATATATTATAGGCCTGCTTCAGTTCATTGTTTTCCATGGCCTGTTGTGACTGTGAGTGCCCATGTGGCTTGTGGCAATTTTGTGGTGGTAGTTTAGTAGTCTGTGCTTCTTTTTCCATAAAGGCCTGCATTTCTTTTCTTTGTTCCCCTTGGCTTATGCTTGTTGTTGTTGTGTCCTCCTGGCCATGTGTGTGGCGGCCATTTTGTGAAGGCAGGCATTGTGCTTTTGCCATAGGCTTACATTGACTGTTCCAATCTTGTGGCCTAGTCTGCCAGTAGGCCCAGAGGTAGTCATCCTCAAATTTTTGGTGCGTTATTTAAATTTACAGTTTGTGCTGTCTGTTGGTTTTTGTTTTTTTACACCATGGATGGGTTTGGATTTTATTGCAAAAGGTGTTTTTTTGGGGTGAAATAGCATTTTTTGGGTGTGTGTTAAATAAATAGGGCTTTTTAGCCAGTAGGTAACCCTAGGGATTCAGCTTGCGTACTTTTGGTAACTCTGCACAGCGCGACAACGCGGACTTACAGTTTTCGTCATTTTCGTGCTCTCAATATGCATGTTCGTGCTCGCGATAAAGCCTTTTTGTACAGTTTGCGATCCCGTACACGCAGCATTTGCAATCTGACAAACAATATCTCGCGAGCAACATAAATCCTTCTCGAAAACGCTTATTTTGTGCATTTTGCTAAAAAAACTCCTCAGGTTGTCATTCAGCTGTAGGTTTGGAGCACGGAGAAGCTTTTATTTTTTTGAAAATATTTTTATGAGAGGAAGTAAGTTCCACAGACACTACAACTTCCTGTTCCTGTCCTTTGTAATCACTTTTTGGTTATTTGTGGTGGGTGGCCTGAGCATGTGTGTGGCGGCCATTTTAGGAAGGCAGGCATTGTGCTTTTGCATAGGCATACATTGACTGTCTTCCATTTCTTGTTGTTGTGGGTGTGTGGTGGCCATTTTGTGGAGCCATCCAAGCAGTGTGCTTACTTTTGCCATTCTTCTGTTCCAAGCTTGTGGCCTAGTCTGCCAGTAGGCCCAGAGGTAGTCAGCCTCAAATCTTTGGTGCGTTATTTAAATTTACAGTTTGTGTTGTCTTGTCTGTTGATTTTTTTTTTTTACACCATGGATGGATTTGGATTTTATTGCAAAAGGTGTTTTTTGGGGTGGAATACCATTTTTTGGGTGTGTGTTAAATAAATAGGGCTTTTTAGCCAGTAGGTAACCCTAGGGATTCAGCTTGCGTACTTTTGGTAACTCTGCACAGCGCGACAAAGCAGACTTACAGTTTTCGTCATTTTCGCGCTCTCAATATACGTGTTCGCGCTCGCGATAAAGCCTTTTTGTACAGTTCGCGATCCCGAACACGCAGCATTTGCAATCTCGCAAACAATATCTCGCGAGCAACATATATCCTTCTCGAAAACGCTGATTTTGCAAAAAAAACTACTCAGGTTGTCATTCAGCTGTAGTTTTGGAGCACGGAGAAGCTTTTATTTTTTTTAAAATAATTTTGAGAGAGGAAGTAAGTCCCACAGACACTTCAACTTCCTGTTCCTGTCCTTTATAATCACTTTTTGGTTATTTGTGGTGGGTGGCAGGCATTGTGCTTTTTGCATAGGCCTCCAAGCTTGTGGCCTAGTCGTACAGTAGGCCCAGCGGTACTACTCATCAATCATCACGGGTGCATGGAATTTAAACAACAGTTTTTGTGTTGTGCGTTAAATTTCAACATCATATATGGCTTTGGATTGAATTGTAAAATGTGGCCTTTACTTTTTTACGGGGGTAGATTTCACTTTTTGGGTGTTGTAAATAAATGCTTTTAGGTTTTGTGTATATGTTTGCTGTTGTTGCTCCCTGATGCTGCATCCATCCCATAAGACACACACATTTTTATTTAGGGCAAACAGGCTAGACTACATTTATGTTTTTGTTCTTTGCTATTCTTCTTCCTGAGTGTACACAGTACAAATACAACAGGATCCCTGGCCTTGTCAGTCTCTTAATGGCTGGCTATACTGTTGTTGTTCACTGACTTCATAAAATGTAATAATTGTGACCACCCACCAGACACTAATAAGTTATATATTATATTATGGGTCTTTTGACTGATGTTCTTCTGGCTTTTTTGCTTTTAGGTGCACAAAAGACAGAGGAGGTGTGTCATCATCATCCACCGTTGTGGTGCCAGACCGACGTCCTGCTGCTGTACACAACGTGACGTGTCAGTGACCTGACCAGGCATCTCTGCAACTTGTGCAACTGAGTGCTGTTTTGACATCTGTTGAAGATGCCCCCAAAGATAGCAGGTAGCAGGTCCTCCGGTACCAAGAAAGTTGCCATGGAGAAGAAGGAACAGAAGAAGAAGGAAGTGTTACTTAAGTCTGGTGTGCCTCCCAAAACCTTTTTTGGTACACAAAAAATGACGCCTGCAGCAGCGGTGTCGGGGGGCCAAGCTGGGGGCAGCACCTCCACATCAGTGGGCCCAACCCACCAACCCAGGCCCAAGCAGATGAGTGTGGAAGAGGTAGCCAGCCTTATGGTGGAAAGCAGTGATGCTGAGCCTGAACTAAACTTATCGCTATCTCAAAGTAGTACACTATCAACGGAGGAGGAAACACAGCAGATAAGTGGTCAACAGCCGCAGCCACCACCCGCAATAGTAGCTGTTGTTCCTCCCGAAGTAGGGGCAGTTCAGGAAATTGAGCCTCATGCAGAGGAAGAAGAGGAAGCCACTACTTTAGAAGTTCCATTGGCTTCCAAATCCCCAGCAAGGAAAAGGAGGGTTAGTACATCTAGTTCTTCACCAAGCCCCCCTTCTGATGATCTAGATGCCACTTGGAAGCCACAAACTGAGTCTGAGAGGGAAACACATCACAAGAGCAGGCATGGGAAAAGGAAGGTTCCAGAAAGCCTTACACTTATGGATGTTGATGTAGAAGAGCAGGATGATAATGATGATGATGAGCCAGTCATCACAAACATCACTCCCGGGCCTGAGGAGATGGAGACCAACATTTTTACACTATCCAAAATGGCTGCGAGGGATGTAGCACGCATACCTCCAACACAGGTAACACCAACACGACCTCCAGCTTCCATATTTACATTAGCAAAGGGCCGGCAGCGTCCTACAACCAGCACAAGCACCACCTCAGCAGAAGTAGGTAGTGGTACTGCACAGAGTCAAATTCAACACACACCCTCCAGTTCATCCGGCATTGGAAGTGGGAGTGGCACCTCCAGCAGGAGACAAAAGTTAAGCTCCCCAGTGTGGGACTTCTTTACGGTTAGCGGAAAGGAGGAGAACATTGTTATATGCTCCGTTTGTAATACCTCTGTTAGTCGTGGTAAGCTTGGTACAAACTATGGTACCGGAGGCCAAATGACCCATCTGAAAAAACACCACGCAATCCAGTGGGAAGAGCACCTTAGTCTTATCAAAAGTGGAACCATTGCTGTTGGGCATAAACGAGTAGAAAGTCCGCTCATGGTGGAACAGGAAGAAGAGCGAGACATTCTCTGTGGTAGTGGTACACAAAGTAGCCCTGTCCCCAGCACTGCAGTGGTAACGCCCACATCCTCAGCCACATCTCATTGGCACAAGAGTAAGAGTCAGCCTGAGACACCAAGGAGTACTGCTGGCCAAAAAAGTGCGGCGTTGACCACAGGAAGGAATACCATGCAGCCTACCATTCTTAGCATGTTTAGTAGGCCGGAGGGGCAGTTCGAACGCAACCACCCAATAGCACGTTTGTACAATGCAAATCTGGCTAAAATGTTAGCATTGGACCTTCTCCCTTTTTCTTTTGTTGCAGGGGTGGGTTTTCTTGAATTTGTGACCACCATCAGCCCAAAATGGAAAGTTCCCAGCCGCTACTATTTCGCAAGAGTTGCTGTTCCAGCACTACATCACCACGTGCTGGAATTGCTTGGAAAAGCCTTAAAACAGAGTGCTGTTCAGAGTATACACCTGACAACAGACATGTGGACCAGTTGCCAAGCCACTGATTACATGTGCATCACTGCACACTGGGTCTCTTTTTCGGGTGTTAAAGATAACATATCTGACGGTGTTGTTGACACCGCTGAGATTTTTAAAGACACTCGCAAACATGCAACTGTAGCCATGTTTGCTATGGAGAAATCTCATACTGCTGCAAACATTTTGGATGAGTTTAACAGCAAGGTGTTTGAGTGGCTGCGACCAAGAGGGCTTACCATTGGTTTTGTTGCCACGGACAATGGCAGTAATGTAGTTAGGGCCATGAAAGATGGTGGCTATTTCAGGGTGCCATGTTTGGCACACTGCATTAACATTGTTGTTCGGGACTTTCTGAAAAATGAAAGCAAAGTCAGCAGCTTACTGACCACCTGCAGAAGAATATGCACACATTTTAACCATTCTTTTAAAGCCCGGAAGCAGCTGAGGGTCATTCAACGTGAGCATAAAATGCCAGTCAAAGCACTCATCCAGGAGGTGCCAACACGTTGGAACTCAACGTATTACATGCTTGAGCGTCTGTTTGAGCAGTACATACCACTTGATGCTTATGTCATGAAAAGGTCAGGGGATCCTACTGTGAAAGGCATGAGAGTTGAGATGGCCCAATGGGACCTCGTCAAATGCCTGACAGAGATGCTACTTCCTTTTGAGGTCTTCACACGTGAAGTGAGCAGGGAGGACTGTACTATGGGCCAAGCTATCCCATTGTTGTACATGCTAGAGCAAGAGCTGAAGGAGGTGTTAGAAATGTACGCAGGTGTGGATGACAAAGTAGACGCATATTATTTGGCAGACACCTTAGTCGCTAGCTTATCTGACAATACAAGGATTCAAAATGACATTGTGTCACATCCACATTACATTACTGCCTCAATTTTGGATCCACGTTGCAAATTATTGCTGCGCAGTAATGAAGTAATTTCTTTTTCAGAAGTGGATGTTGCCCAGTACAAAACTTTGATAGCTGAGGAAGCCACTGACTTTGAAAACGAAAGGATCTTAATTAGAGGCCCGCCCCCCCAGGGCAGAAAAAGTACTGCAGGGCACCCACAGTCAAGTTCTACTTCAGAGTCCAAGAGCAGTGCATTTGCCTCCCAGCAGTCAACAACACTGCCAGCAATAACATCAACAGCACCAACAGGATCATCAGGCACATTTAAAAAAACGGCAGGTGATTGATTTCTACGGAAAGAGTATTGTACGTCCATGACTGATGCAAAGACAAAAGAGGCCCAGGAAATCGGAGCACCCCTGAACATTGAGCGGATGGTTCAGGCCTATCTAGATGACACAACAGAGGTCTTCATGGAGCAAAGCCCATTGGTGTATTGGTATGGGAAAAGAAGCCAATGGCCAGTGCTCAGCAGGCTGGCGATAAAGTATGTGGCTTGCCCTGTTGCAAGTGTCTCTTCAGAACGTGTTTTCAGTGCTGCTGGTGCCATTGTTACTGTCAAAAGGACCAGTCTCTCGCCCAAAAGCGTTGAGAGGTTAACCATGATCAAAATGAATCAACACTTTATACCACCGGAGTACAAAATATGTGAATCACAGCAGGAAGAGGAGAGCGACTTCGATGACATAAGTAGTGGGTTGTTAGACGTACTTCTGTCCGAACCACCAGAGTTTGAGAACAAGCTCCTCTTCCCTGACAACTAGGCTTTCAAATTGTTCTCCCTTCCTTTATTTGTGTGTGACTGTGTATCTGTTTTTCTGGTTCAAAATCTAATCACAACAAATCCATCAACAGTCTCCTCTTTTTATTTCCCTATTGGAGTTGCACTTCTGTGCATAACTGTCCACTCCACTCCTCAGGGTCCTGCTCCATCTTCCTTACTCTCCCTAAGTACATTTCAAGTAAGCCAGACATTGGATGGAGATGGAGAATAGTACAATACATGTTGCCTCTAACAGTCCCTCCATAAGAAGTGAAAGGTGACTCCAGCTATATTCCATTCTCTTTCCAAGCCGAAAGAAACTCATCACTGACTGCCAGAAGGCTAGGCAGGCATCAGATCAGACAGCCAAAGAGAACACCAAGACAGGTAATGAGTGATTATTGTGAATGATCGTGGCATGCATTGGGTGTGGTGACAGTTAATGTTTCCTTGTTGTTTAATGATAACCACATTGTACTCCTACCACTGCAGGTGCCGGCCAATATCCGTTGCAATTTTGTAATATGGAATATATTATAATCTTAATCAGTCACTACAGACTGAGTTGGTGTTGGAGAATACATACCACACGGCCATCATCATGATGCTGCTGAGCATACTATCTTTGCACACAGTCAGTTGGATCGGAGAAAATTGATGGAATAACCGCGTTTCATGGCCTGACTTAAAAGGTTAACAGTTTGAACAAGAACCACAGCAGACCTATGCTAAATGTGCGTGTAGTGGTGTGGACTGGAGTAGAGTGTAGTGGTATGAGGGACAGTGGCGCATTGATTTAGTCACTTCATTTGGATAATGCTAGGTTGCTGCAGTGCATATGACATTTCTCTGGCTCGGTCAAAATGTAAGTAAGGGGTAGGGTGCCTGGCCTGTGCCGCGGTTCTCCTGTTCTGTGGCTGTGCTGGCTCCTGAGTCCTGTCCCGTTGTTGTTGTACCTTAATGCTGTAGAGTAGAGACTATGTATCCTATCCAAGCTGCCTCAGTCTGAAAGTGTTCTCTCCAGAGTGTTGTCTTCTCGTCTTGCACTCCACTGTAATTGAGTTTTTTGTTTTAAATGCAGTAATTTTTCAATACCCCGTTTGTTTTTCCATCTACACTTACAGGCCGGCCTTTAACCTGTGCTATAGTGGGAGAAACGACTCACACTTACCTTACCAACCGCATCAGGCAGGCAGTGGTACCCAAGATTGATGTGCGGAGTGTCCATGGAAGGGAGGACCAAGAGGAATGACGAGAATGATGCAACTCCACATTTGGACCAGGATAATACAGTAACTTTAGTATCATTAATCATTCGTCTTTAAATTTATTTGATTGCTTTTTTCTCTTCAATCATTACGACTGTGTGTTGAGGTTTGTTTGGTACTTGATCCCTACAACTATTTTTTAATTTCCTTTGCTAGCTTGAAAAATAAAAGTAAGCTCGGTACAGCATGTAATTGGGTTCGGTCTGAGCTCTGAGGGCGGCAGACAGGCAAGGCAAATTTCAATTTCTTCCCTGACTGTACTGTCTCATTGGGTAATAGTAATTATTGTAAGTACAACTCATTATCATTAACCATCAAGTTCTCTTCCTCTGCATGCATGCATTTGCTTTTTCTCACTTTATAATTTGATTTATTTGATAATGGATCATGGTCGTCTTACAAGATTGTGTTTTACTTTTGTTGTGTCCATGCATACTGTCTGTTTTTCTTTCTCAAACCTTTCCCAAAACCCACTTCCCATCCATTCATCAATCCCTAACCCTCTTCCCCCGGGCTGTGTGATTTATATTGAGGTGTGATGTCATGCTAAATGTACACCAATTGATCACACGCTTGCTGGGGCAGATGTGGTGAAAGCAACACTAATTGAATTTCAACTAAGGCAGGGCAAGGATCTTCTTCTGCTTGCCCACCCATGCTGTAGTTTACTTTGTGTTCTGTTCTACTACTCCTCCCACAGTCTCTCAGTCAAGTGACTTTCTATTTCTTTTTTCAAATGCTATTGCCAGTGTCTACTACTACCACCACAATAATGGCATCTTGTCCGTTAATTTGGGAAACCAACCATGCAGCCATCAGTGTGCCGAACTTCATCATCAATCACAGGTAAGATAAGTTTGGTGGGAGGTATGGACTAGGAGGAGAGACTGACAGTACTATTAGGACAATTAAAAATAAGTCAGTGAGGGGTACTGCATCTATCGGTTTGTGTGTTACAAAATCGGCAGATCTTTTAAATCAAACACTGGCTGTGGGCATGCAGCAGCACGGAAACAAAGTAACAAACCATGTAACTTAGATTGAATTCTGAAAACTGTAACCCGCCACAAAACATTAACATCGTATAAGTAGATAGAATAAAATGTAATCTCCCCTAACAAAAATAAACTATCCCACTCTGACCTAACCCACCCCCCTCCCTAACCCCAACCAATGTCCAAAACGAAACGAAACCGAAAGTTCAAGAGTCCCAAATGTCCGAAAGAATCCCCAACGCCCAAAAACCCACCCACCAACAAAAGGAATTAAAAAAGGGGCAAATGACGAGCTCCTTTATTGTCGGCGGGCCTTAAGGTGTTTGTCGACCAGGATCTTTACCCGCTCTTCCAGGTTCTCCTCTAAGCGGGCCATCCGGCGGAGCAGCTGGCGGCGAAATGCCCTGCAGTTACATGCAGGGTGGGGGGCAGCAGTGCTTGAGATCGAGGCGCGGCAGCGGGCGGATGCCGGACCACCGTGCCGTGAAAGTGGAGGCAGGGCCTGACTGGGGCCCGGGGCATTGGAGGAGGCTGCAGCTGCAGCCGCCTCCTCCTCCTCCTCCGCCTGAGCCGCCATCCGGCGATAATGTTCGCAGATGGCCTCCAGTTTCCGGCGCTGGGCCCTAGCGGCCAACTCCTTCCTTGATGGTTTAGTGGATGTGGAAGGAGTATCTATATCAAGAAAAAAAAAGAACATGTTGTAGCCAATACTCTTAGCAAAACAGAAACACTAAAATCATTCAACACATAGTGTCACAGTATCACTAGCAAGCACAGTTCATAACATTTGTGATTTGGTGGTAAGTATCTCTACTCCTACTTCCTTGGACTCTAACATTTGGGGTAGTTTCCGACATTATAAATATAATCTTACTATGTACTCTGGTACACCAGTCGTGTTGTTCTTATCTGTAGTTTAGCCCAATTACATAACCTTGTTGTAGCCGACATGCCAGCTCAGTCAGCTAAGCTTGCACCCAAGAGAAACAGATATGAGCCACATGATGCAGACTCACGTTAGTTTTATTTACTACTACTGTCTGCAGGTGGGGAAGCTCATATTTTTGTATGCCACCTTACGGCCGTTGGCACTGGCCATACTCTGTTACATGAGGGCAAATGGCATGCACAATTTCACTTACACCCTGCCATGGGTACTACAAAAAGGCTGATTATTTATCTGATCCAATGATCATTGCTTATATATTCAGATTATAGATGCTAATACGATACGACATCAGGTCAGTAGCGGTCGGTGGTGGGAGTGCTGCCGGGCGGTGAGTCGGTGACGTGGGAAGGTGCAGGGTGGGGATAGTAACCTATGGATTAAGGACAATCACAGGTAATTAAACAATATATTAAAATAAAAAATTGTTGCACGCACTGCATCACATTCGGCGGTGCAGTGCGCACATTGAAAATAATGTTCTTTATTTGTATGTTGATTATTACCTGTATTTGGCCGTAATATGCAGTTTACTCGCCAGTGCCACCCACCAGTCCCCTCCCCATGTCACTGCCCGCCAACACTCCCACCACCAACCGCTACTGCAGAGGGTACTTTGCTTTCATTGATTGTGTAACCAATAACCATAAACAACAGATAGCCCACCCTTTGCAGGCTGGCTGCCCCAAGCGAACATACATTAATAATAATAGGTAGGGAGTGGTCCCCAGAGTGGGAGGAAGGGGCTTCCGCTTGATAATAGATATATATATATATATATATATATATATATAAATATATATGACGTGCTTGCAAACTACTGCAAGTGTACTGTATTCTGATAAATACTACCTATATTCCCCTAGGCTTTGCTACTGTCGCGCAGTTTCTTTTACATTTTCTTCAAAGTAAGAATCTCCAGTCACACTTTCCACCTATACTGTGTATATTGATGATAGTACATCCAGGCATACATCCATTAAAGTAAACGTTTATCCTTCTTTTTTATACCTCTCATACTTAGTTGGTTTCACCAACAACCACCCATGCTTCCGCTCCTTCCTTGCGTGCCTTGGCTTTGAAATAGAACCAAACAACGCTGATTTTTGCTATCTAGCACTATCCACCCATACTGTGTCGCCCACCCAGGCAGGCATTCTTTCACCTTTCACCCATCCTTCAACAACCCATGCATCGGATCTGATTACTATCAGCCACCTATGCATGCTTCCAACAACATATCCTTCTCTGCCAGTTAGTCATATTATTTATCTCGCCCGTCCTTCCACCCTTAGTTCTTTCCCTCTTTGTTCAACACATCCCTCAAGGTCATCTGATCTGAGTTTGTCTTCTCCATAAAACCTTCACAGCTGATTTTGGAGTCAAATAGAAGAGGCCATTGGTTACTCTACTCACGCTGCTAATGCTAAGTAAAGGGTGTCTTCTTCAACCGTTGTATAATAATAAGTCGCACAGTACAGTGAAATAGTGAACACACTTCCATCCAGTAGTAATGTCAAGAAGTAATGAATATAACTTACCGCCGCCGGCCACTGCTGCTGGATCCCCCCTGTCTCTCCTGCAGGTGCCGCCAGTTCGCCTGCCCCCTCCGGAATGGCCGCATCGCTGGCCCCGACGGCACTGGTGGATGGTAGTGTGCCTAGAAACAAACATCACAAATTTTTAGATGCCTGGAAACCTCCCCCTATTTTAAGTGTTCACTTGGAACATTAAAAAAAAAGTGAATACAACATACATCAGCACTAGACAGTAAGTACAGTTAGTAGACAGACACTAGTAGTAGTGATATGGTTCCACTTCCTAGGGTCATCTAGTCCTACTCTACTCTTTTGAAAGTTAGCCTTAGCCATGTGTAACCCTTTTAGATTCATCATGTTGACTACTACTCTTTTTGCGCATATTTAGTTATACCTGCCAGCTTATTGGCATGTGCAGTAGATGCCTTTGCGGCCACTTGACTGTTGCGTACAAGTGAAGAGGTCGGGAAAAAAACCACTTATTGAGTTTGTTTAGTTCATATTGCTTAGCCATCACATACATGTTACACTTTTTGCCATGACTGCAAAATGCTTGCATTCACCAGTATACTATCTAACGGCTAACTCGCAGCATTTTTCTCATATAATAGGCGAAAGATTCCCTTCTACAAACCAGAGATTTACAGAACATGTTATGATGCAAGATGATGTAACCAGTATTTCTACGTTCTACGGTGAGGGGTCTTCCAGAATTCTAAAGATCTTGGCTCTTGTTCTTGTTGTCATGCACTTGTAAATGTTTACTGTTTTAATCTTTGGCTTTTTGCTGGCTTATTGACTATGGCTGTAGTAAATTAAATTTCAGATTAACGATGTACAGAGTTTGATACTTGTTTCAAATAAACCTTTTGAACTTACACATAGACTCTGTGGTATTTGGTGTGGTGGGGTGGACTTACACAAGTGAGTGAGCAAAATGGTGTTATTATGTTCATCAACATTGTGTATCTTCTTTGTGGGGGGGGTCGGGAGTGGGACCCTAATGTGAGACACTCACACTATAGCTAGTCGGTCAGGGGATCCTGGGTTCTTCGGACTGAGGTGTCATCAGTAAGGTCCAACCTCCCATCAGCAACATCCTATTTTGTTGTGCATAGTTCTGTATGTGGCTCTGCAGAATCACTAGACAATAGTAGTATCATGTACTATCCGATCAAAAATACTAGTCAAATATCTGGTTGGCCAATTTTTTTGTGGTAATTGTCAAAGCCTCAACATTGAGAAGACTTGAAGAGGACAACCCAAAGGACAGGACACAGTGGCAAGAGCTATTGGTCAATCAGAGTTTTATTATTCCAAAGAAAACCTTCTATAAAGAGTGGGCAATTGTGCAAGATTCGCTACAGACAGAGTAATATAATAGTAGTAGTAGTAGTAGTAGTAGTACAGAGAGTCATAGCAGAGGCAGTTAGAAGCAACTTAGTTAGAGGCAGGGATAAACAGAATTTGGAAACAGATAGTCAAGGTCAAAGAAGTAAGCTTTTGTAAAAAATAGAATTAGAAAGTGGAACCATAATTTATAGTTCGGAAAAAAAAGATGCAGTAAAAGTTAGGGAAATATAAATGTCAATATAACCACTGGAGGACTTACTGGGGCCAGCAGCAGGAGCCTCGGTAGAGGAGCGGTCCTCTGGTTCCCCCGCCGACTTCGACCCCGTCTTCTTGCCCCTGGGTGGTGCTGATGATCATGTAAAATATAATAAAGAAAGAGACAAACATTAAGGAGTGCTGTGAAAGAAATAATAATAAATCATTTGGAAAAATAAGTCAAACAACATTTTAGGAAACAACAATTGCAATAAAATTGACCTATCTAATCAGATGGATCGACTACTGGCTTCTTCCTGCATTCACGGATCGTCTACTTATTTAGGAACACTCCAGTGTTCCATAATCATTCTGATTACAAATACTAACGAAGCCTAGTAAGTACCACCTGACCTACACCACCTATTCCAGACGGGCCAATTGTTTACTAAGTCTGCATTTCCTTTTTTATTTCAGCCATCAAATGCATAGATGAGATGGAGGACACATGCATACATTAGTGCATACATATATACAACAAATTGTGGGTTGGTTGCATGATTCTGATCTAGTTCTGCTACTGACTGACCATGCCGCTAAGCCTACCACTCACTAAACAAAGTACAAAAGGTTCGACGGAGGACTGGGGTAAGCAGCACTCAGTGACAGAGGAGGCATCACGCAGACCGCATAAAACAATTATTAACTAATACTAACAAACTAAACCTAGTATCCAATATCCATCCACCACTATTTCACAGTAGGACAATGGAAGGACTAGAGTCTCTCTAGCTAATCGCATTACCTAACTTCAGTTCTGTAAAATAAACTCTTATATAATCAGCATCAGCACAAGCTAGCGCAAACTAAGTTGCAAGCAAGTAAGAGTACCACCGAGCACCTGGGTCCTAGTTAAATCAAAGAACATTTTGCTTTTTGGAACTTAATTTACCAGCAACGCTTGGCACGCAGCAGTAATCTTGTTCATCAAATTTAATAATAATATACACAATAAGTTACTCACCAAGCCTGACGACCTCGACACCTAGCAGGTCCAACAGGTCCTGCTCCCGGTCCAGGATGTCGGACCACCGGTGGGCTAGTTGATTGTGGGTGCGCCGGACCCCAGAGCACCGTAACACGGCCCGGCGCACCTTCGCCCACCGACGGTGCCGCTCCTGGGTAGCGTACCCGGTGCCGGGCCTGCCGCCTGCTGCCAAGGTCAAGGGGAGGTGGCGCTGGATGAAAAAAACAAGGGCGGCCACCTCCTCCTCCCCAAACAGTTGCCGGGCCTGCACCCCTGCAGGACGCATTCTGCCGCAAGGAAGGCGGCCTTTCTCTGCTCCTGCAGGTCCCTCGCCCTTGCCACTCGGTCTGCCCTTGGACATGGTACTGGGGTGGGTGAGAGGCGGAAAAGAAAAGTTAGAAGGGGAAAAAAAAGTTAGGGGGAAGAAGATAGAAAGACCTTTATAAAAGTAACAAAAACACAGTAAAAGTAGAAATAAAATGCAAAATATAAACTTAGGCAAAGAGAGAGATAGATAATAACTAAAAAAAGTCAGAATAAATGTTTTAAAGACAAAGTATTGAACAGATAAAGGGAGGATACAAAAGTAGGCCCAGAACCATAGAATAGAGTGAAAAACAAGATGGCCGCGCCCATTCGCGACCGCGTGGGTAAGTTTGCGCGATATTTCTCGCGAACATGTACTATTCATCGCGAACAAGTAAAATGCGCTCCTGAACACGTCAATGCACATCGCGAACATGCTATCCGCAACCTGGAACAGCAAATTAGGCATCGCGAGCGGGTGGGACAATACAAAACAAGATGTCCGCGCCCGTTGGCGACCGCATGGGTAAGATCGCAAGATATATCCCCTGAGCATGCAAACAGCTCCCCGAACACGCTCACTGCGCTCCCGAACAAGAAAAAGCCATCGCGAACGGGCGCACCAAGCAACTACGCAAGCTCGCGAAGCTACGCGAAGGTCGCGTAGTGCAAGTACATGTTCGCGAAGCTTCGCGAAGCGCGGCTACGCGAACTACGCCCAGGGTTACCTGAAACCCCTCCCCAATCAAATGGAACCTGGGCCACGGGATAGTGACCATCCCTGTTGTCAGCCATCACAACTGAGTGGAATGCATCGGGAATTATTTTCTCTGGGAATACCAGCTGACTCCTTACCATAGTCACGCTGGCACCTGTGTCCCTCAGGGCCTCCACCCCCTGACCATTGATGGTGACCCACTGCCTATACTTGTTAGAATTTGAAAGCACATGGATCTTTGGAACCATCTCGCTGTCTCCCAGGGACACTAGGGTCAGCCCTGCCCACTCACCCCCATTATCTAGGGACTGTTCCTACCCAAACGCTTCACTAGCCACCCCGGGGTTTTTAACTCCAGTGGGAGGTGGTGCTCTCTTTCGACACTTGGCATCCCCCTTGTAGTGTCCAATTTCACCACACTCATAGCACCGGACAGTTTTGGGCTGCTGTACTTTGTCAGGATAAGTAGGCTTTTGGTGGCCAGATTGGGGCTGGGACCCAGACCCTTTCCCTTGTGAGTTGTTTTGGGGGCCTTTGGAAAACTCCTTCTTTTTATCTCCCCCCTCTTTCTTCTGGTTGGAACCCTGACCACCCTTTTGGGAGTCCCCCCCAGATCCCTTGTTGGACACCCTGGTACTGACCCAGGTGTCCGCCTCCTCCGCAAGCTTCCTAGGATTGGTCAACTTGCGGTCCACCAGGTGTTGGCGCAGCTCTGGGAAACATTTCTCTAGAAGGTGCTCTCTCAGGAACAAGTTATACAACCCTTCATAATCAGTTACATCGCTGCCCTGCAAACAGCCCTCCAATGCCTTACTAGCATAATCCAGGAAATCTACCCAGTTCTGCGTGGGAAGTTTGTGGCTGTTCCTAAACTTCTGCCTATACCTTTCAGGGGTAAGACCAAACTTTCTGGCTAACGCTACCTTCCTAACAGGATAGTTGGTCTGGTCTGCCTCGTCTAGTGTAAGGAGTGTATCCCTCCCCACCGGAGGCATGTACTTGTATAGGCTACCCCCCCCAGTAACTCGCGGGGACCCCATGGGCTCTCAAAGACACCTCAAAGATTGCTAGCCACTTATCAATATCATCCCCCACAGTAAAACTGGCCACCACATCTTTAGGCATATAGAACCTGGACACACATGAAGCATCAGTAGGTACGCTGCCACCATTTGTGTTGCTGTTGGCCCCTATTTGTAGGGCTCTGATTTCCAGCTCCTTCAGGCTGAGCTCATGGGAAAGTTTCCTTTCCTCCATGGCCAGCCTCTTCTCTAACTTGGTAGGCTCTAGTTTGACCTGTCTCTCCTCCCTCCTGTCTGCCAATTCCTCTGAGGACAGGCTCCTTGCTGACACACTACTGCCTGCCCTGGAAGGTACTCTTGGCCCTGGCAGTAAATTGTTGCTTTCATCTGTAGGCAGATGGTCCAGATCTCCTGTGGCGTTGTGCTCTGATCCCTCCTTGCCCCCTTCTCCTTCTGGGTGGGCCAATGCCCATGCTGTCAAGGAGTTTTTAAGCTCTGCCTTCTTGGCTCCTTGCTTGAAGAACACCCCTTACTCCTGGCAGATATCCTTCAGGTGCGCCACAGTGTAAGCTTCCAGGTTGGCCAGCTCGAATTCCATCTTGCTAAGTTGGACCTCAGACGTTCGCAGAGAAAACCAATGGTACTTAGGCAAAAAGGAGAATTTTGGAAAAACCAAAAATGCCAATTGGAGAGGACAGACAAAAATTCTCCAGTCAGAGAGAGGGAATAAAAAGACAATTTTCAGATGTGTCAGGTGTAGGATTGTGGTGCACACTGAGTCACTGTAGGGTGTTACACAAGCACAAGTCCTAATCCCACCACTGAACACCAGTGTTAGCAACCGGGTCTCTAGTTGGCAGGGGTATGCACCCTAGTCCAAGGAGGGACCACCGGTTCTGACGGGGTGAGTCTTAAAGTACCCTTGACCACCCTCTGGTAGCTTGGCGCAGAGCAGGAAGGCGAAACTCAGGAGACAATGTGTAAAGTGCTTGCACAACACCCACCCACAGCAACACAGTGAGAATACCACAAAAAGGACACTACACCAGTTTATTGAAAATAAAAATAAAAGCATCTTTATCTATGTCTTAGGTGAGATCAACAATAAAGATTTCACATATATTATGAGCTCTCATCGGCAATGGTTGCTGACAGTGTCCTTTGTAATGGAAGCAATCTTGTAGATTCTGGTAGTCTTTTAGGCACACTGTAGGGGTATCAGTTCAATCTCAGGACTATAAAAGAACATGTGCACAGGGATCTCCTTGGCTAATTAGGGGCTCCGTTAGCAGCAGTTCGGTGAAATAAATGGGCCCTTTATCTCCTTGACTCAGTTCTGGGCACAACGTTTGGGCAGTAAGTTACAATGCTGACTCTGGTGCTGTAGCAAGCGCCCATGAGCAATTACTGCAGGCTGGAGGCGTAACTCCGCCACCCCCACCCCCAGCTGATTGGGGGCTCCTGGAGTAACAGTGAAGAGGTGACGGTGCCTCTGACTAATGCTATGTGCCCAATACAGGCTCCGATAAGTTTTACAACACATGGGAACCCTCAACACTGGGTAACACCCCTTGTGCAGCGAGTGGCAGGAAAAGAATTGTTCCCTTCCAAAATCTGGCCTTCCCTACCCCCAGCCGCTCGACCAGCAGTCCCGCTGACCCCCAGTCTTCCCAGGCAACGCGGCATGCGGCAGTGCGAGTCTGAGCGTTGGTTACCTGGGAGCTGGTCTCGGTAGTCCTGTTGGTGTCTTCCAGGGGGAACGGAGCAGCCTCCTGGGGTCTGGGACCGGCTTCCCTTACTGCCTGGAAGTTGACGTCCTGCTGGGCGGTTCAGTCCTCGACGGCCGCACGTCCCGAGGTATTCCTGGTTGTCAGGCAGCGCCTCGCAACAAGGAAGCTTCGTGTAGTTTTTTCTCGATGGGTGATCTTGCCGGCAACTCGGGCCAGTGGCGGTGACGGCCTCACAGTTGTTCGCGGTGCCCCCTGGTCAGGAGCACACGCACACCTCAACCTAGGGGTGATTAAAAACACAAAGCACTCCCCCTACTCGACGAGCGGGATCTCAGCTGATAACTTGGACCAGCGGCAGTGAAATCGTCTCACAGCGCTTTTCTCCGGTCACGGGCCAGCAGACACACAGCGCGTTCAGAGCAATGTTGAAGGAGAAACGGGTCCCCACACACAGGGATAGAGAGGCAGTCTTGTGGACTATTACTCCCGGAGCACTGCAGGGGCAGGTTCTAAGAATGGAACGTTGTTCTCCTTTTTGCTTCCTTTTGATGCAAGGCAGTTCCACAGCTCTGCAGGGACAGTCCTTGGTGTTGTTTTGTCCTTACTATCCCAGTGCCCAGGGGGTCAGTTAGTCTTCTTGTGGAGACACCCTGGAGGTGATTTTATTTTAGATTTCTTCTAACAGGGCAAGATCAGCAGGCAGGCAGCGAAACTCAGCTAGCTTGGGGCAGCAGTTCCTGGGAGCAGTCAGCATCAGTAGATAGTGGTAATCCTCCTTGCGCAGCAGTCTTCACTCCAGCAGAGTTTCCTCATGGTTCAGTGGTGTAACAAGAGTGTGTGGCCAGGACCCTCCCTTTTATAACCTGGTGTCTAGTCACTAGAAGGGGGCAGAAGCTCCTGGAAGAGTCTAGGGATTTCTGGGGTGTTCCCTGTCTTCCCTGACCTGGTTCCTGGCTGTCTACAGTGACAAAGGCAGGGTCGCTAAGCCTATTGTGGGGTAAACGGGCCCAGCCTATTCATGTGTAAAAGATGTGAATCACCACTCCCTCCACACAGCCCAGGAAGGCTATCAGCATGCAGATGGGAGGGGGGAGTCTGCAGTGCACAAACTAAGTGTAGGCAAAAAAATGTCCACTTTCTAAAAGTGGGTTTTCTAAAGTAGTAGTGCCCAAACCCCATATATCATTAGAAAGGACTCCCTGCTACGATTCTAACTATACCAAACATGACATACCTAGTAGGTCCCAGTCAAAGGTTATCCCATGGGGGGGGGTTCCCAATGTTAGTCTATGGAGGGGTAGGCCTCACTGTCGTAGCAGGGGCCTGTGGTAGATATGCAAGTGTCACCAGGTTTTTAGGGAAGAGCACCTGCACCTTAGTACTGTTTAGCAGTGGTAAGGTGCCCAGAGTCCTAAATCCTACAAAAATGTGAGGTTAAGTGGGAGGCAAAAAGGGCAAAAATGTAGGGGGAGACCACCCTAGGGCTGACAGGTCCAACAGTGTCAGTATCAGAACAGATTAAGTAAATTAGTTTCTGCTAAACAATGGAGAATGAGTAACAAATCCTCCTTCTCTGCATGATTACTCCAGATTTGTCAGCTGTGTTCTGGATGCTTTTTTCCTGGTGGTTTTAGGACTCTGTACTTTACTATTGCTAAACAGTAGTAAAGTGTCTCCACTTTGCCTTTAAAATGTGCTGTATAGCGGAACTCCCTATCTGGCCTATTTAACTTCCCTACAAGCCCTTTGTAAAGCATGTCTAAAGTGCAGTAAAGGCATGGAAAGTTAAATGTTATATGAGAGCTTGAATCCATATTTATCACCCACATATGGGCCAAAAAAATATTTCTAATAACTCTCACACAGGGGGTAAAAAGGAAGTATATGCTACGAAATAGAGTGATCTAACCTATACTACTTCCATACAAATATTACTCACACAAGATATAGGGTAGCAAGGTGCAACTAAGGAAAGGCTGTGGCAGGAGGGGCACAACAGGTGTCTGGATGAGAACCCTCACTCACCCGAGGGTGACGTGCTTCATCATTGGGTTCCTCCAACACACTGGGACTGCAAGGTGCCCATTCTGGGCTACAACTTCCACTTGGGGAAGGAGCAGGAGTTTTTCATATAGAGCACATCAGATTTCTATACCTCAAGGGTGAAAGTGAGGGGCAGAGTGCAACAAAAAAGTGTGTGTTTAAAACTATCGCAGTAGGGACAACAACTTTACTATTCGTCCTACGGGATAGGGGATTAAAGCAATGTGAGACAGTGTTATGGATGTGTACCCTGTAGTATGGTCAACATGTTTCTGCCCCACATGACATATAAATTCAAGGCATTCATCAGGACCAAGATCTTCAGTCACTCTGCTGGAAAAAATGTGCAAAATATACTCAGGCCTCTACCCTTGACCAACCATACGTAGCAGTAACAATCAGTGGGGTAGCCTATGACGGAGCACCACTGTGATACGTAAGAGGAATCTACGTAGTGAGAGGCTCTGTAGATGGTAGAGTCGGACTGTACAAGTTGTTCATAGGGCCATCTGACCTTCCTGCTGCCTGAGCCAGAACTGGTTAAGTCAAGTTCTGCCATGCATCACACCTCCAGAGCTGGATTACACAGCCTTGTGAGATAGTTAACAGCCCTGACACAGAGAACAATGGCCTGCCTCTAAGCTCAGGAAAGGCCAATGGGTGTTAATTGCTGGCCACTTAGCAGGGATTAGCTATATGGGAGTGAACAGTAACCATTGGCAGAGAAAATGGCAGCTTTAGCACTTCCTCTTCTGACTTGGAAACGTCAAGGAGGGCTTCTCCTATTCATCTCCAGGACCCTTCTAGACAATCAAGCTCCATTAGCAAACTGTTGTATTTCCATAATGCTTGACATTTTCATAGGCCGAAATTTGTCCTTTTTAGGTCGAGCCTAGAGCAGCGCATGCACTGTTTGTTCGACTTTAGTAAGGGGCTTTTCAAAGTGCTACCCGCCGGCCACCAGCTTGCGGTTATGTGCACAAGCACGTGCGCCTGGCTCCGCCTCTCCAATCATTGCTGCGCACGCATCCCTCGCGAGCTTAGCTCGTCATCGCGATCACTTTATTTTTCACCGCGATCGCGATGATGTGCTAAGCACGTGAGGGATGCGCGCGCAGCAATGTCCCCTGAAAAGTACTGTTCCTCATAGCTTATTTCCAGTATCATTGTTAGGCGCGAGCAGCTTTGGCTCTTTTTGGGGGGTGGGAGGGGGCTTCTCTTTGTAAGAAGTGGCAAAGCTTTTCTTGTCCATTGGAAGATCGGTTGCATGGCCTGGCGCTGCCACCAGCTACAGGGCTGAGACAATCTCTGCTACAGCAGCGTCAACCCAGCATGTCTTTCTCTCTGCACATCATACATATCCCCTGTACCCTTGGTGTGGCCACATCTACGCTCTGAGTCCGTGTAGGGTTCCATGGGTCCATCATCCCTACCGATAACCTCAATCTGGGCCCCCTTCATAGTTTGTCTACCGGCTTCCCAGACGTTGCTTCGTCCCTTCTTTCATTCATTTACAACTTAACAGTTCCATTTTCTGGTGGTTGCTAGTTGCTGAAACTATTCCCATCAAGCAAGCCCAATGTGTTTTTCTCATCCGTTTCCTTCATAATGTTGCTGCGGCTTCTTCAAAACCTTGACCGCACTCAAAAGAAAACTATTGTTGTAAGAACAGCATGCTTGAAAAGATGAATTGGCCAAAAAGCTGGAGGCAACAACAGATTCCCGTATTAGAATGTGTTATATGACATGCGCTTTCCACATGCAGCATTTCTCATGGGTTTCACAGACCCTTTACTCCTGTGGATAGACACTGTTGTAAATGGAATGAGGCATCAGAGTGGGTTGAGCAGCTGTGGCTGACATCTGTCTGCAACTCGAATATCGCATGCTTGAATCCTTGACTTTTCATCTTTCTACTGTTTCTCTATTTACAGTGGGAGATATCCTACGCCAAATAAGGGCATATTGGTTTGCATAACTATGTTTAACATTTTTCGGTCTCTCTGTGAAACAATTATTTAATCCTACCCTGGATCCGATCGAGCTCTCAAAGTCCCCATTGCAAAACGCGACACATTTGTTCCACGCTCCAGGATTTTTAATTTGCATCAGCTGGCATTCTGATATGTGTAATTGTTCTGATGTACTCCTTCATATCTAATGGGAAATGCAAAAACCAAAGTTCACAGATCAGTGAGCAGAAGTAGCTGAACATCTGACACCAGACATGGGATCACATGAGTGTCGTTTCAGGCTCTCTGACATGTGACAGGCGTGTTGCATGTCGCAGGCAGCACGTGTGAGCCCTTTCCCTGCTACACCTGCAGTATCTTCCAGAAGCAGGCGGCAGAAGGTGAACAGCCAGTGTCACCCTTAAGATGCTTCAAGCACTTGTGAGATGCTGTCTCAGCAAATTCTTAATAAGCCAACCTCGCACATGTAGGCCGCAGGAGCTGCTGTGTGGGAGAATACACGCGGTGTTTGGCTGTATTCATTTGTGCCCACTCTCGATATCTACCCGCAAATGGCAAAACATGTTGTTGTTGTTTTTTTTTTTTATTTAGAAACTGCAATCCACAAACATTTTCCTTGCTGCCTAAAAAGAAACCTGATAAGATGTGTTTAAATTTCTTAAGATCATCCATGAAAATGGCGCTTTACTGTAGCTCATCAGGTGCCGTGTCATCCTTCTCCCACTCCCTGCTTCATAAGGTATCTACACCCTGAAGAGACTCAACCTAGTGCCTACCTGAACAGGGGAAACATGTAAAGCCGTCACCTCTCCCTGCCTACAAGCATTGGCATAGCCAATAGGTCACGCTTTTGGGACCTTATAAGTATTTAGTTATGCAGCACAATATCCTTGGTGCAACAACATCAACTGTTGCATGGCTAAACACTTATAAGGTCCCATAAGCGAGACCTATTGGCTATGCCAATGCTTGTTCCCTTTACCTAATTTGCTGATCTGGTGTATTTTTGCCCATGGTGCAAGGGTGCCTGCATTGCATAAAAGATTATTTTGTTCAGGAAGGGATAGCTTTTTGCACAAAACCAATCCTCGGAGGCTATTTCCTCTTTCTACATGTGCTGCAGAGTGCATTACACTTAAAAAGAAAAAATAACAAGGGGAAATAAACATATTTCCCCTTGTTGTGCCTCTGTTGGGAGTGCACAGCATTTTGACGCATTCCCAGGTATACTAATACTAGTAAATCTAGGAATGTGTCATAATACGTAAGATGAATACATTGGAACACCTGCGCTCCACCATTCAAACTCCTTCCCATTGCAGAGCAATGCAAGGCAACGACTTGCGCTACTCTGGATTTATTAAACCATGCTAAGCCATGCAATGTGGCTTTGTGTGGCACAGTAAATCTTACTGAAGCCCTTGCCCTGAGCTGTGCCACCTTGCGTGATCCCAAGACAAATCAAGGGCCTCAGTATGTAAAAATGAGAAATAGAGGTGTGGTGGGTCAAAAGCAGGATCTTCGGCAACCAGTCAGCGGATACACAGGAATTGACATGTCATCCTCTTCTCTTTATTTCAAGTGTGCAACAAATTGTATGTGTGAATCCAGCAGACCCCTAAAGAAGGATTTGACACTATAATGTCAACATGATACTCATTGCCCCCACCCTTCTGCTGAGCTGGAAAAAGTCATTCCTTCCCTTTAATGTCAACCTGTCAATTACAGTAACCTATTGTGTAGCTCCTGAAAAGAATTCCACACCTTATTCAGGCTAAGTACAAGCCATGGGAAGCTGTAGAATTAAATTAAATTAGTCTGCAGGAGCTTCAGTCAGGGAAACGGTAACTTCTAAAAGTTACTTTTGATTAATATGTATTATAATATCCGACTTCACCACTGAATTGGATTTTTAATAAGTATGAAAAATAGTTCTTTAATTCATTTTCTAGCTAGGTCCATCCCTGAGATACAGCATCCGTATTTTATTCTGTACTCTTTTTCTACAGGACAACTGGGCCTGCCACAGTGCCAAAAAGCTTTATGAGTGCTAGTTTCTACAAAGATGTGTTAACATTAAATTTGTTCAAGTCTAATTTTAAATACCATGCATCTGGCCTTGAGGGTTGAAAGACCTACATAGGAGGTATTAATATTTAAGAGGGAGGTATTGCCTGTCAGAAGAGTTTAGGACAGTGGTAGGCCTGAAGCCATGTTTGCCCTTCCTTAGTAGGAGATGGCAAAATAGGGGCTGTAGTCCATTATTGGCTTTTAGCTTCAAGGCCCTGGTCGACTCCAGCAATGCACTCTACACAGGCGTCACCCAGAAACTCCTCAGGAAACTACAGACCGTTCAAAATGCCGCAGACTAATCCTCAACATCCGCTCTGCAGCCACACCTCTGAGCACCTACGAGAACTCAACTGGATCCCAATCAATAAAAGAGTCACCTTTAAGCTCCTGATGCATGTCTACAATGCCCTATGCAATGCCTGACCAGCATACCTGAACCACCGCCTCTCTTTCCACGAACCAACCAGACACCTCTGCTCCACACAACTGGCCTTGCCTTGCCACCATCCCTCAGACCCGCAAGACCAGGACCGGAGGAAGATTCTTTTCCTACTTTGCTGCCAAAACCTGGAACACCCTGCCTCTCCACCTCAGGCTATCCCTGTAGCTGACCCAATTCAGGAAGGACCTCAAGACCTGACTCTTCGACTGAACCTGCAGCCCCCACCCAGCGCCTTGAGACCCTCACGGGTGAGTATTCGTGCTTACCAATACTGATTGATTTATTGACCTTGTACAGTATTCTAGGGTTTTATAGATAAGTTAACCATACCAATTAGGAACATACCAATTCAATCATGTTCAAAGGTGGAACACAAGCAGTTTACTACTTTTAGTAGAGGTAAAGTTCACAAATTTCAATAATGAGCAAAAATATAGGGTCCAGCAAAGGTCAAAGAATCCAGGGTGATCACATAGAAAAGGGTGATTTCCTACAACTACATTTATGGACTGCATTTCGGAATCGTAGAATATGTTGAAAACAATATTAGCAATTGATTCTCTGGAAGGAAAGGTGCTAGAATCTTAATATGAAAGGCATGCATATCTGTAAAGTGTGGGGGAGAACAGAGTGGCATGAGTAAAGATATGCAAAGTAATTGCAAGAGAGAGATGTTGAGTTCTTACCTGACCTTCATTCCCTACCACAAGCATTCCGTATTGCAGGCCAGGAGGAAGTAAGGACATACTCAAGAGTGAAGATACAGAGATGAGTTCTTGGCTCACCTCCAAGAAAAACAATTATCACTTGTGTGAAAGAGAACTTCTCCTTCACATGCATCCTTCAGTCCTACATTTTTTCTTGAGTCCTCTGTAGAGCTTGGCTCCCCCAACTGTGCATTTAAATAGTCTGTCAACTCCTGCCACATGGTCATCTTCTACATTTCACTGAGCGTGCATGAAGGCCAGCCATCTAGTTCCTAAAGAAATCTGCAAGGTTAACTAAACATCTGTCTGCTCATCTGTGACTGTCTTGAGTGGGCTGCCTGCATACTGGAATATGTTGCTGTGGTGTGATGTCCTGTTAACCTTCACTCACCTGAAAGGCAGGCTGTTCAACTTGAGAGATGCGTGGATAGCTCTCGACTTCCCCCAAGAACTTTCTCTGCACTCAACTGAATATTTAACACAGTTGGACCAAGTTAAGTTCCTAAGGGAAGGGGGAATTGGGACAAAATAATAAACAAAAAGACACTCCGACTTTCAGTGTGCTCTGTGCTCTCTTGTCAGGCTTCTCATGAAAACACAGTTCTAGTAATAAATAAAGAACAACATGATTTTAGCACATAGCACATAAGATTTGCAAGAATTAGATATACATATATCTACATATATTTAGTACCTTGTTGGCCCAATATTCTGATCTACACCTGAACACAATGTGGAATATACATCTGCAAAGATAAAAGTAAAACTCTTGATTATTGTTGAATGGTTAACCTGATTATGCCAAGGTGCTGTTGAATGATGCTCAAAGTTGCTTTGTAAATACTCACAAGTAATAGTCTAAGAAATGCCAAAAGTTATCAATCCAAATGTCTCTTTTTTCTGTTCTGTAGGGTTGATTTTTTGCACCTTGGATTAGGAGAATGCGCTGCGCCAGAGTGAAAATCCACTTTAGATAAGTATTGTCTTTTATATTTGCATTGTTCTGTGCTTGTTTAATCACTAACTCTAACACTTGGCCAAGTATTAGTTAAACTAGAATAATGAAACGATGTCCGAGAAACTTACAGTTATTTTGTAGTAGCCAGCCGGTTACTCACTGATTGCTGAATGCTTTCTCTTTTGTTTCCTTTTCTCCGTAGGAATCTTTTTAATGTGACTCCAGATTTGCAGAAGGGAAGCTTGAGGCGTCTCCGTGGCAACGAGGGAAGAACTTTGGAACCGGACCGGATGCCTCGCAGGACTCGGGAGCCGATGCAGGATCACAGAGGAGAGTTTTCTGCCTTCAGGTAAGCGTTGGTAGAAAAACGAGCGTAAGCACTTTTGTAGGGGTTTCAGGCTTTAAATACAGTAGCTGGAGGGTGGGGTTAGCATGCGGAGGAACCAGTGTTCCACGTGTTTGGTTTAATGCTGGTTTGCCTGCAGGGAACGTGAGTAGGGAACGTGAGCTCAACTGTCTGAAGGGAACGTGAGCACAACTGTCAGAAATACAGCATGTTCTGTAACGTGCGCCTCTAAACTGTGCAAATAAGAATTATTCCATGTGCCCCACGTTTACAGCAGCAGGAGCAAAAGACAAAAGCCTAATGATTTCATTGCTACCAAAACGTGCACCTGTGAGGAGTTTTAGCACACAAGACCAATGAAAAGACTTTACCATTATTGCCATCGAGTTTTTGTCATTCAAGACTGATGCACAGTTTAACAACAAGCATTGGCAAAACGTACAAAGGAAAACAAACTAACATTACTATTTCTGTACATAATTACAAGGTGATTCTTCCAGATGGGTTCGAGCATGGTTGTTACAACAGACTGTAACAGTCGCTCCCCTCAAAGAGCGCCCCACCGGACGTGGCTTGAGAGGGAAACGTAAGTGAAACTGTCTCAAAAGTCGTGGAGCATGAACATATGATGCTGGTTCCCATGAGTTCTCAGTAGCATCAAAACCTTTCCAGGCTATTAAATAATACAATTTACCTCGCATTCTTTTTGCATCTAAAATCTTCTGAACTTCATATTCTAAATGTCCGTCAACTTGAATAGGAGGGGGTGGAGGTTCTGATCTGGTTTGTGGATTGTAGGGTTTTAATAGGGATACATGAAAAGCAGGGTGTACAGGATATTCTTGGGGTAAGTCCAATTTAACAGTTACTGGGTTGATGATTTTTTCAATTACAAATGGACCTATATATCTTGGCATCAATTTTCTAGGTCCTGTCAACTTCAAGTTTTTAGTAGAAAGCCAAACACTATCTCCTACCTGATATAGCGGAGGAGCTATTCTATGTTTATCCGCTTGCTTCTTCATAGAGTCTTTGTATTTATTTAAATGTTTTATAGCTTTTGCTTGTATGTCCAGTAACGAGGTGAGTCGCTCTGTGACCCCTGGTGTTAAAGAGGGAGTCACAGAAATAGGTAATGCTTGCGGATGATACCCGTGTAAAAAATAAAACGGTGTACATTGTGTTGCAGAATGCACATTGTTATTATAAATGAATTCTGCAATAGGTAAGATTTTATCCCAATCAGTAGGGAATTCCGCCATTAAACAGCGTAGAGTCTGCAATAACGTTTGATTAACTCTTTCTGTTTGGCCGTCAGTTTCTGGGTGAAAGGCCGTCGAAAGAGCTATATCCATTTTTAGACTTTTTCCTAAATTGGTCCAAAATTTTGAGGTAAATTGAGTCCCCCTGTCCGAAAGGATTTTCGCTGGTAATCCATGTAACCTCACTACTTCCTTAATAAAAACATCTGTCAACTGTGCTGCAGTGGGGAGTTTAATCAAAGGGATAAAATGTGCCATTTTTGACAAATAGTCTACTACCACCAAAATAGTGGTATACATATTTGCCTTAGGAAGATTGACAATGAAGTCCAAACTGATTGTATGCCAGGGACTCGGAGGAGTTGGCAATGGCTGTAATAAACCCATGGGTGCTTTGTGTACAGATTTATTTCTTGCACAGATGGGGCAGGAATTGACATATCTTTTAATGTCTTCAATCATGGAAGACCACCAAAAATGTTTTTTGCAATTTTCCAAGGATTTTTGTGATCCTGGATGCCCCGCTAAAAGAGAATCATGATGCCAAGATATAATTCTTTCTTGTAAATTCTTAGTTGGCACATATAACAAAGAATTATGGTACATTAAACCATCTTGAATAGAATTGTGAGGATTTTTTAACCACTCCTGGGCTGTTACTTTTAAATGTTCCTCCCTGATTTGTTTTAAAAAATCTTGTTGTATAATTGGAGCCAGAATTTTTTGTGGAGGAATTATGGGAGGGCCAATTCCTTCTTTCTTTAAATCAGCTGTGTACCCATATCTAGATAAGACATCTGACTGAATTTGCTGTGCACCTGGTCGATACGTAATAACAAAATCAAATGCACTAAAAAAATTTAGCCAACGCATCTGTCGAGGTGTCAAAGCTCTTACAGAACTAAAAAACTGTAAATTTTTGTGATCACTAAATATAGTGACTGGGAATTTTGAGCCCATCAGGTGGTGTCTCCATTCAGTAAAAGCCAATTTGATTGCCAGCAGTTCACGCTCTGCCACTGTATAATTTTGTTCAGCAGGTAGCAGTTTTTTAGAATAGAAAGCTACAGGATGTAGCTGACCATCCTGGATGTCCCTTTGAGATAATACTGCTCCCACCGCCACCTGTGAAGCATCTGCCTCTACAAAAAATGGAAGATCTGGATCTGGGTGTTTTAATAAGGGTGCAGAGGTGAACTTTTCTTTGAGGGTTTTGAACGCCTGAGCTGTGCATTCTGTCCATACAAACGTTTGTCCCTTATGTAACAATTTGGTCAGAGGTACTACAGTTTCTGCAAAACAAGGAATAAAACGCCTATAAAAATTGGCAAAACCTAAAACCTTTTGTACTTCCTTAACTGTCGTAGGTTCTGGCCACTCCTTAATAGCATTTACCTTTTTAACATCCATCATTATACCTGCTGGGGACAGACAATACCCAAGAAAATCCACTGTATCTGTGTTGAAAATACATTTTTCAAGTTTAGCAAAAAGATGGTTTGTCAACAATTTCTGCAACACTGCTTTAACTTGCTGCACATGTTCTGCTCTTGTCTTTGAATAGATAAGTATATCATCAATATACACAATGACACAAACATCAAGGAATTCATGCAACACCTCATTAATAAAAAATTGAAATGCTGCGGGTGCATTACATAGACCGAAAGGCATCACTGCATATTCAAATAAGCCAAATTTAGTTTTAAATGCGGTCTTCCATTCATCGTTTTCCTTAACTCTAACCAGGTGATATGCACCTCTCAAATCTAATTTTGTGTATATTGTGGAATGACGTAATTGGTCCAAGAGAACAGGTATTAAGGGCAATGGATATTTATTCTTTATTGTGGCCTTGTTTAATCCGCGGTAGTCAATACAAGCGCGGAGACTTCCATCAGGTTTAGGAATAAAAAATAGTGGCGAGGATACAGGAGAGGTAGAGTGTCTTATAAACCCTGATGCCAATAACTCATCAAGATAAGTCCTCAAATATTTTGTTTCCTCTTCTGTGAGGGCATATACTCTAGAGTTAGGCAAGGTAGCTCCGGGTATTAGGTCAATTCGACAATCATACGACCTGTGTGGTGGCAAAGAGCCAGCCTTTATTGGGTCAAAAACATCTTTAAACTCTTGGTATTCAACTGGTAGATGAACCACCTGCGTTTGCGCAGCCGCACAATGTAACATAGTCATAGATTCAGTGAGTGCTTCTTGATAACAAGTCTCACGACAGAAAGTGGAATCCAAAGTTACTGTTCTCAAAGCCCAATTAATTTTAGGATTATGCTGAGTTAACCATGGTACTCCTAGAATTAACCCAAAAGCAGGTGTATCAATTAAATCAAAGCCTATTCTTTCCGTATGTCCATTTTGACACACCATAATCAAGGGAGTTGTTTTCTTGGTAATCATCCCAGAAGACAAAGCCGACCCGTCTACTGCGCACACAGATTCGGGTTGCGTTTTCCACTCAGTTGGAATCTGTAATTTTTCTGCCATTTTAATATCCATGAAATTCCCTGTGGCCCCACAGTCTAATAAGACTGGGACGGAATGCCGCACATGGGTACTAATTATCAAAACTACATGGATCATGAAATGTCGAGGTATTTTTGGTACCACATTAGTGGAAACATTGGAGGTCAACAACGATTCTTTACTCGTACAAGAGACCCCCCTTCTTGCCGAGTTTGTTAGTTTTCCTGTCCTCCTGTAATGTTTGTGACTAAGGAATTAACTTTCTTTGTCCCTTTAGGTTTTATTGGACATTCTTTTGCAAAATGTCCGGATTTTGCACAATATAAACAAAGGTTTAGTTTTCTCCGTCTATCCTTTTCCTCAACTGACAGGGGTCCTTTAATTGTCCCAATCTGCATAGGTTCTGACTCAGATACCTTGGAATCACTTTCCTTCTTCTCATTTTTATATACTGAAAATCTTGGTTCAAATCGGGTTTTATCTCCTTTTCTTTCACCTATTCGATGATCTAATTTGACCACCATCTCCACAAAGTCTGAATACTCTTCAGGAAGGTCCACAATAAGTGCCAAGGCATCTTTTAAGTCATCACGCAACCCTCTATAAAAGAGCGACGTGCGCTTTTCTTCTGGCCACTGAGTTTCGGCCAAAAGTCTGTTAAATTGAGTTACATAAGTTAGTAAATCTTGTTTACCTTGTTTTAAGTTTAGTAACTCATTGTCACTGGCTTGCACATATGTATGTTTTGCAAATAATTTAGTCATGGTGTTTTTAAACATTGACCAGTTATGTAAAATGGGATCATCTCGATCGATAAACGGTATAGCCCAGTTTGCAGCCGTGCCTCCCAAATAGGAAAGTACAAAGGCTACCTTAGTAGCATCTGTGGGAAATAACTGTGGTTTACAAGTAAAATGTAATTGACATTGACTGAGAAATATGGTAAATTTTCCAGAATCGCCAAAATAGCGTTCCGGAGCAGCCAAAGGAACAACATTAGGAACGGCCACCGTTACTTGTACTGGTGAGGAAGCAGAATCAGGACTCGTGACTGATTTAGAGACTTTAGACTTACTACCAAACATGGATGAATCTAAATGTGGAGACAAAACAGGTTTTCCCCATACAGAATCTCTTGGTTTAAAACGAAGAACTTCCTGTCTTAATTCTGAATTTTCATGTCTCAAGTTTTCCATTTCAATTTGCATTTTTTGTAAAGTCTCTGCTAAAGATTGATTTCGCAAAACATCGTCAGCCAGTGCTTGTGCCATTGCTTGTCCATCAATGATCTCTGTATCAGAATCCATATCTCTCAAGGAGAACTTAAGTTGTTGTGAAGGCTTACGCTTCTGTTAACCTTCACTCACCTGAAAGGCAGGCTGTTCAACTTGAGAGATGCGTGGATAGCTCTCGACTTCCCCCAAGAACTTTCTCTGCACTCAACTGAATATTTAACACAGTTGGACCAAGTTAAGTTCCTAAGGGAAGGGGGAATTGGGACAAAATAATAAACAAAAAGACACTCCGACTTTCAGTGTGCTCTGTGCTCTCTTGTCAGGCTTCTCATGAAAACACAGTTCTAGTAATAAATAAAGAACAACATGATTTTAGCACATAGCACATAAGATTTGCAAGAATTAGATATACATATATCTACATATATTTAGTACCTTGTTGGCCCAATATTCTGATCTACACCTGAACACAATGTGGAATATACATCTGCAAAGATAAAAGTAAAACTCTTGATTATTGTTGAATGGTTAACCTGATTATGCCAAGGTGCTGTTGAATGATGCTCAAAGTTGCTTTGTAAATACTCACAAGTAATAGTCTAAGAAATGCCAAAAGTTATCAATCCAAATGTCTCTTTTTTCTGTTCTGTAGGGTTGATTTTTTGCACCTTGGATTAGGAGAATGCGCTGCGCCAGAGTGAAAATCCACTTTAGATAAGTATTGTCTTTTATATTTGCATTGTTCTGTGCTTGTTTAATCACTAACTCTAACACTTGGCCAAGTATTAGTTAAACTAGAATAATGAAACGATGTCCGAGAAACTTACAGTTATTTTGTAGTAGCCAGCCGGTTACTCACTGATTGCTGAATGCTTTCTCTTTTGTTTCCTTTTCTCCGTAGGAATCTTTTTAATGTGACTCCAGATTTGCAGAAGGGAAGCTTGAGGCGTCTCCGTGGCAACGAGGGAAGAACTTTGGAACCGGACCGGATGCCTCGCAGGACTCGGGAGCCGATGCAGGATCACAGAGGAGAGTTTTCTGCCTTCAGGTAAGCGTTGGTAGAAAAACGAGCGTAAGCACTTTTGTAGGGGTTTCAGGCTTTAAATACAGTAGCTGGAGGGTGGGGTTAGCATGCGGAGGAACCAGTGTTCCACGTGTTTGGTTTAATGCTGGTTTGCCTGCAGGGAACGTGAGTAGGGAACGTGAGCTCAACTGTCTGAAGGGAACGTGAGCACAACTGTCAGAAATACAGCATGTTCTGTAACGTGCGCCTCTAAACTGTGCAAATAAGAATTATTCCATGTGCCCCACGTTTACAGCAGCAGGAGCAAAAGACAAAAGCCTAATGATTTCATTGCTACCAAAACGTGCACCTGTGAGGAGTTTTAGCACACAAGACCAATGAAAAGACTTTACCATTATTGCCATCGAGTTTTTGTCATTCAAGACTGATGCACAGTTTAACAACAAGCATTGGCAAAACGTACAAAGGAAAACAAACTAACATTACTATTTCTGTACATAATTACAAGGTGATTCTTCCAGATGGGTTCGAGCATGGTTGTTACAACAGACTGTAACATGTCCTGTTAGTGACCGCTGAGCCTTCCCCAAGGCGAGGTCGCCCCCACTCCTCTGCTCTTACCTGCTGCCTGCCAGCCTTGCTCCTGCCTGCTGCCTGGAAGCCCCGCTCCTGCCCGCTGCTTGCCTTACCTTGCTCCGCTGCCTCGTTGCTTCCCTTGGGTCCCCTGCCGTCCACCGGACGACCCAGCCGCCGCAGAGCCGCCCTCTGAGCCCCTTCCCGCCACAGTCCACCGCCGACTCCGCCCCCCCTGCCCATTGGCCGCCCCGCTCCCGCCACCGAGCTGACCCGCCCTCCCGGCTCCTCTCTTAAGGGGTCCGTGTGCAGGGACAGGGAGTGACCGCTGAGCCTTCCCCAAGGCGAGGTCGCCCCCACTCCTCTGCTCTTACCTGCTGCCTGCCAGCCTTGCTCCTGCCTGCTGCCTGGAAGCCTCGCTCCTGCCCGCTGCTTGCCTTACCTTGCTCCGCTGCCTCGTTGCTGCCCTTGGGTCCCCTGCCGTCCACCGGACGACCCAGCCGCCGCAGAGCCGCCCTCTGAGCCCCTCCCGCCACAGTCCACCGCCGACCCCGCCCCCCCCTGCCCATTGGCCGCCCCGCTCCCGCCACCGAGCTGACCCGCCCTCCCGGCTCCTCTCTTATGACGCCCCCTGAGCGACCGCGCAGCGGACGCGCGCAGCGGGAGCACCGAATGAGCGCCGAAAATGCGCCAAAGGTAAGCCCATCTGCGCCCGTCCGCGCCTGGACCCCGCCCAGCGCCAGGAGCCCTGGCCCCCGCAGACCCCAGCCCACCCGCCGGACGTACGACGCCGCCACCCTCAACGCTCTCAACGCCGGCCGAATCCCAGGATGCTACCGAGCCACCCCGAGACGCACCCACGGACCCTTCTGCTGCAACGCCTGCAAGTTCACCTGCATCCAGACCAGCACAACTCCAGCACCAACCAAGACCAAGACGAACAACAGCAGCAGCCACCTGAAATGCATCCTGCTCAACACCCGCTCCGTCCACAGACACGCCGTCGAGCTCTGGAACCTGCTCGACACCACAGCCCCAGACGTCGCCTTCCTCACGGAAACCTGGATGAACGCCTCCTCAACGCCCGACATAGCCATCGCCATCCCAGACGGCTACAAGATCATCCGAAGGGACCGCATCAACCACACCGGAGGAGGCATCGCCATCATCCACAGGAACACCATCCGCATCACGACCAACACCGACGACACCCTCGCACCCGCCGAGCACCTGCACTTCCAGGTCCACATCAACCCCAAGACCACCCTCAGAGGCACCCTCATCTACAGACCCCCGGGACCTCGCACAAAATTCAGCGAAGACATCGCCGACTTCATCAGCCCGCACGCCCTCCCCTCCGCTGACTACATCCTCCTCGGGGACCTCAACTTCCACCTGGAGAACAACAACGACCGCAACACCACCACCCTGCTGGACAACCTCGCCAACCTCGGACTCAAGCAGCTGGTCACCACCCCCACCCACTGCGCCGGACACACACTCGACCCCGTCTTCTCATCCAGCAAGGACATTGCCTTCAGCCACGCCACCGGACTCCACTGGACGGACCACAGCTGCGTCCACTTCAGCTTCAGAAGGACCACGATCCACCACCACCACCAACAGGTTGCACGCAGAAGCTGGAACAAGATCACAGCCGACCAGCTCGCGACCGTCCTGAGCAAGAACCCACCCACCAGCGCAACGAACCCCAGCCAAGCGGCCACCAACCTCACGAAGTGGATCAGCGACTGCGCTGACGACCTCGCCCCTCTGAAGACCCCGACTAGCAGACCCGGTAGCAAGAAAGCCCCATGGTTCACCGACGAACTCAAGAGCTCCAAGAAGAACTGCTGAGCCCTCGAGAGAACCTGGCGCAGAGACCCAACACCGGACAACATGACTGCCCTCAAGCTCGCCACCCGAAAACACCACCAACTCATCCACGCCACCAAGAAAACCGCATTCAAGGAACGACTGGACAACAACGCACACAACAGCAAGGAACTCTTCAACATCGTCAAAGAGCTCTCCAACCCCAACGCCGGTAACAACGACATCACCCCTTCACAAGACCTCTGCAACTCCCTTGCCTCCTACTTCCACAACAAGATCGCAGACATACACAACAGCTTCAGCACTCAACCGACGCACGCCACGACCGAACCACCGCCCCCCACCACCACCCTCCACGCCTGGACCCCGATCAGCACCGAAGACACCGTCTGCACGATGAACTCCATCCACTCCGGATCTCCTACCGACCCCTGCCCTCACCACGTCTTCAACAAGGCCGACGCTGTCATCGCACCCCACCTGCGGGACATCATCAACACCTCCTTCGACACCGCTACCTTCCCGGAGAGCTGGAAGCACGCCGAACTCAGCGCTCTACTAAAGAAGCCATCAGCCGACCCCACCGACCTCAAGAACTACCGCCCCATCTCGCTGCTCCCGTTTCCTGCAAAAGTCATCGAGAAGACCGTCAACAAGCAGCTGGCCGCCTTCCTCGAGACGAACGGATCCCTCGACCTCTCGCAGTCTGGCTTCCGGGCCAACCACAGCACCGAGACCGCCCTGATCGCAGCCACCGATGACATCCGAGCTCTGCTTGACAACGGAGAAATAGCGGCCCTCATCCTCCTAGACCTCTCCGCGGCCTTCGACACTGTCTGCCACCGTACACTAGTGCAGCGACTCAGCAACGTCGGAATCCAGGAGAAGGCACTGGAGTGGATCATCTCCTTCCTCGCCGGAAGGACACAGAGAGTCCGCCTCCCCCCGTTCAGATCTGAAGCCACCGAAGTCATCTGCGGCGTTCCTCAAGGCTCCTCGCTCAGTCCAACCCTCTTCAACGTGTACATGAGCCCCCTTCGCAGACATCGCACGCCAGCACAACCTCAACATCATCTCCTATGCCGACGACACCCAGCTGATTCTCTCCCTCACCAACGACCCCGCCACCGCCAGAGCCAACCTCCACGAAGGGATGAAAGAGGTAGCCGAATGGATGAAGAACAGCCGCCTGAAACTGAACTCGGACAAGATGGAAGTCCTCATCCTGGGTTCCTCACCCTCCGCCTGGGACGACTCCTGGTGGCCCCCCGCCCTAGGCAGCGCACCCAAACCAACAGACCACGCACGCAACCTGGGCTTCATTCTGGACTCCACCCTCTCCATGACCAGACAAGTCAACGCCGTCTCCTCGTCGTGCTTCAACATCCTGCGCATGCTACGAAAGATCTTCCGGTGGATCCCCACCGAGACCAGGAAGACGGTCACCCAGGCCCTCGTCACCAGCCGTCTGGACTACGGCAACTCCCTCTACGCCGGAACCACCGCCAAACTCCAGAAAAGACTTCAGCGGATCCAGAACGCCTCAGCATGACTCATCCTGGACATCCCCCGTCGCAGCCACATCTCCGGACACCTGAGAGACCTGCACTGGCTCCCGGTTACCAAGAGAATCACCTTCCGCCTCCTCACCCACGCACACAAAGCCCTACACAACCAAGGCCCAGGATACCTCAACAGCCGCCTCAACTTCTACGCTCCCAAACGCCAGCTTCAATCGACCGGCCACGCCCTCGCCACCGTCCCCCGCATCCGAAGAGCCACCACAGGGGGACGGTCCTTCTCCTTCCTCGCCGCCAGGACGTGGAACTCCCTCCCGACCCACCTCCACCTGACCCAGGACCACCTCGCCTTCAGGAAGCAACTCAAGACCTGGCTGTTCGAGCAGTAGCGGACCCCCCTCCCCTAGCGCCTTGAGACCCTCTGGGTGAGTAGTGCGCTATATAAATGCTTTGATTGATTGATTGATTGATAGGGAGGTAGTCTAGGTTAAAGAGGAGAGGGCCTAGGATGAGGGTGCATTTATGTGACTGTGGTGTAAATGTGTGTCAGTTGAGTGACATTTGCGTTATGTGTATAATGCTTCTCTATTCCCTTCAATTTGAAGTTCCACAAGATGAATGCTGTTCTTTTGCAAGATGAAATAATCTCAGCAATGGTACCAGCATTTAAAAAAAATCATATATGCAGAACAAGCCTTTTTCAATGTTCCCTAAGCTGCTCCACTGGCTTACGTGCTTTGCCCCTAAAGTGCTACTGAAGTTATATAGCTATGTTCTTTGTTTACATTCCATGAGCATGGCTAGTACATGCATGGGATAATAAGTGAATGTTAATGTGAGGCATTGGAGCATTTAGATCTAATATCTGTCTACCAAATGCATTTTGGATAGCCATGGACTGAATGCTGCGCAGTATAGAGGTAAGCAATATTATTTAATTGTGTTCACTCTCTTTTGATGAAACAATTTGAGTTTGTAACCTCTCTTTTGATTAACTATATAGAGGTTAATGCTAGACTGCAAAATAGCATTATGTGGTGCTGGCATAGCTATGGATTTTATGAAGCAATATGAGAGTGGAATGATAGAGACTGGGTACACCATAAAATGCAGATGTAACCATTTTTGGGGTCCTTGGTTCTATCACTCTCTGAAACACTACCAATAATCTGGAGGGAGAAAGTGGTAGGTGGTGAAAGGAGTCTTTTCTGAAGGACTTGATGATCTTTTCAGAACAGGGCTGCCTTTTCTTACTCCACATACCATGGTTCAAAAGGTCTGATAGTGTATGCTACACATTCACTGTGCATACATACATGCACTCATCACTCACATTGAATATCAATGCAAGGTTCTGATGCTCACAGAACAGTGGACTTTACATGAGAGGGGTCCATGAACTCTCCTTTCATGCATAATAGTCCTGTGCACATATGATAGGAGGTTTGTGCACCTCTCCAAGTCACAGAACAGGTTCTGGGCTGGTGGCAGCTGGCATCTACCGGGAGGGGAGAGCTGGCATGCGTGCAAAATATATATATATAAAAAAAGCGCCCTGGAGGCTTTGGCTTGCTCTAACCCAGATGTCTTAAGACAGCTGGGTTAGAGCTGTTCAAAGTGTGCATGTGTCGCTGCCCATCTCAAGACAGCCGACCAAAAAACACATGCGCACTTTAAACAATGCTCTGCCAGCCCACCCTCCTCCCTGCAGAGTGACATGCTGCTGCCACTCAGCAACAACCCACCCCGACCTGTAGCTCTTTTCAGGATGGCACATGAAAAATAAAATAATACATTACTTGAGTTGTTATGTATATTATTGATTTGGTACTTTGACAGTGAGGGCATATTACATACGTTCTACTTATCACTTGTTCTTCCTAGGCCAATATTTGTCCTTGGGAGTTCTGGGGAAAGTCATGTCCCTGTGACTGGATTTATGGGATTTCACAACTAGATATATAAATATGTGTATTTTATTGTATCTGTTTCACAGTGGTGTTCATTGTATTTTCGTTAGTATGTTTTATTATATTTGTTATATAAATGTGCAAGAACTTATTTGGGCCTGGCAGGTGTTGTCAATGTTTCTAATATCCTTGAAACTGCTTTTGTCCTCTTTTATTGTATTATCTTTTCTCCTAAAACAGACCTATGTGAACCATTGTAACATAAGTTTGCTGAGGATTTGGGGGTCATTAGTTTTTTTTTAATTATTTTGTTTTCAAAAAAATGTCCACTTCGGAGTTTGTTTTTGAAAAATGAATAAAAATATAATAGTTTGGTGAATGGCCATCAAAAACAAGTTTTAGAGTTTGTCAGGACAAACTCTGATAATCAAACTCTAAATCAGATTCTTAGATTTGACTTTCTATAGGAGGTGGGCAAACCATTGGATGGCTTGTTCAGGCTCAATCGCAGGTCTTCTTAGGATCTCGAGTGAAACATCGGCCCAGCTTTGGTGTAGCTTCAGCCAAGCACTCTCACCTCAACCTTCGAGCCCCTCAACTCCACTTGCCTTCCACGCACCAGAGGTGATGATTCTCAGTATTGCACACCAGTCTTTTTTCAGTTTTTGATTTCCCCCTCAAGGATGGGTTGAGATGGCCTAATAGCAAAGATGCATTGGAGTGCTTTAAATATGCTCAGAGACGGATATTATGCTAGTGATTATGGCCCTGATTATGATGTCGGTTGGAGTTGCCTCTGACTAACATTGCTGCCGAATGGGAACCGACCGACCTCAGGTCGGCAGTTCTGACCCCGCAATTAGAATGTGGCTGCACATAGATGGGCCGCAAACTTCAATTTTTTAAGGGGAGCTTGTGCGGTGGGACGAAAGCGCCTGCAGCACAAGCTCCCGGTGCAGGGATGGTAAGTGGGGCACCATAGGTGTCCCCCTGATCCAAATGGGAGGGCAAGCGGGGAAAGGCGCCCTGCTAGGGGCCCCCAAAGTCACTTTCTGACAGCCTTTCCATGTCGGACAGACCAACATGAAAGGGTTGTCGGAAACCGACATCATAGTCCCGACGGCAGAAATGCTGTTCTTAAGGGATTATTAGGAGTTTCCGACCAACGGACTCCATAAGCTCATCGGATTGTGTCGGTCAGACCCTTTTACTGCTGCCTCCAACCGCACGCATCCTAATGCGTCAGTCAGACCATAGCAGTAGATGCAGTTTGGCGTGCAACCGACAAGCTGTCAGTAACGGTCCGAACTGCTTCATAAGGCCCTTTGTCAAATCTGTTATGTGAATGTGCAGTTTGAAAAATCACTGGCATTATGACCTACTTGAAGCACTTTCACAGTGCACCACAGCATCTCCACCATCAGCTCATCTCAATAATAGCCCCTTCTCCAGGAGTAATCAAAATTCAAAACGTCCTCAGTCACACGTGACCATGTGAGCTGTGCATAAAACCTTTCTGCAGCTACATTTCTAATGTTAGAATTAATATTGTTAATTCCAGTTAATGTGATGCAAAGGGGTTTGCATTGCTCCTGAAATAGGTATATTTGTTACTTACTTTAAGGATTCACGTAATATCAACATACAATCTTTGTGCCCTGGCTTCCCTTAACTTTGTACTTTTTTCTAGAAAGACTTCTGTGTGTCAGCTTACGTAAACATGCAGTGTATATTTTTATTTATATCAGCTAACCGATGTATCACCGCAAAGAATTTACACAAAGCATTAACCTTTGGTGTAAAACAGGAGAAGGCGATACCCATCCAGTGGATGAATTGACAGTCAACGGGGGTTAGATGTAGGCCTGGGCCAAAATTCCGTTCCGCTCGCGGAAACTGCGATAATTTGGCATTTTCGCGTTCCGCGTAAAGCGCGAAAATGTCAAAATTTCCACAATCCGCATCTTAGAGGTAATTTGTTTCTTGCTCGCGCTGTTAAAAAATACATTCTCGCGTGCGCGTGATCGCCTTACCTGAATCCTCGCATTCGCGGACAAGTTTTCCCGACCCTGTCGCATTCTCCACAAGATGTTGGATTGTTGGTAGCCATTTTGCGCTGTCTCGCGACAGTTCGCGCCCGCATTAACGTCATTTGTCACGCGATCACGTCATTTGTCGCGCGATCACGTCTTTCTTCTCGCGATCATGCACCGAGAGAGTATGAGAAGATTGAGATCTCGAACACGTCATTCTCCACCGCGAGCGAGAGCGTGAGGACGCGGGCACGTCTAATTGAACGCGAAAAGAAGAAAGAGACCCCGAACACGTCGTGTCCAACGCGACAGGGAGCGAGAGAACGCGATCAAGTCATTTTGGACACGCCATCGACATCCGGCGGAAGTAATGTGAAGCTCGAGAACTCGAACATGTAAAACTTTCAATTTGGAGAAGAATATCAGCTCTAGCAGCATGAAACCTTCTGCAAATGATGATTTTGGATGAAAACAACTCCTCAGATTGACATTTGGCTGTCCTTTTTTGTGCAAGGAGTCCTTTTTAGGTCTCGCTGGCGTTGCAGCGCGAAGCGCTGCCGCCTACGAGAACTATTGTTACCGTGATGCCTCTCAAGGGAGATAGACCGGGGCACACGCAGCGATCGGGGTCTGTGGACGCGCTTCTGCGAAGCGCAGACGCACACGTCCCCAAGCGCGCGCGCGCCACGCTCCGCTGACCGCCGGGCTTGTTATTGCTTTCGCCCTATTCACATGGGAAGGGTGCATTTGGACTTCCGGTTAGCTTGGTGTTGACTTCAGCTGCTGGATTCCTGGAAGTAGGAACAACATGTCTTTGGAAGACCCTTTCTTTGTGGTCAAAGGGTGAGTAAAGTCGAGATCTCTTACTTTAGTATAATGCTTTCCCTAACATATCCTACATCTACCTCTTCCACATCTGAGCTTTAACCCTCCCCCAGTACTCTGTCAACCTCAATACATCGCCCCCCCCACACTGTCTCTCACTAGTTCATTTTTAATTCTCCTGTATACGTTTCTCACTATCCCCCCGCCATTGGTAAAGAAATGTGTCATGGACCCTACTGCAAACACACCTCACCTACCTCGAAATTGATAGTAAACTTTTTCCATTATTGGGTTGCAGTGGGAGACCCCGATGGCCCTACACCTTCTGCGTTATTAATAGGTATGCCCCTGACACCCCTCCCCAGTGTACTGCTCACTTTCCCAAATATTCCTTCTGGATCTTCCACATTCCCCAAATAGTTTACTACTCTTTTACCTGTTTACTGCTCTGTTCGCAGTACCTCTCCTCTCACCTAGTATTTCACCAACCCCCCAACTATCTAAGGTTTTCATCAGGACACAATGACCGTCTGACTAAATCATAAGTCTCGTCATAATTCTTTCGAAAGTGCTAAAGGGTCAAGTGCGGCCAGAAGAATATGAGTCTAGGTACTTAATAGTTTCAATGAACCGTGCAGAGTTGAACAATGTGGGTGGCAGCAAAACCATCCATGTAAGTGCACTCTAATGCTCACGGACGGGACGGTTTTGCCTGTTGAAATCTTTAGACACGAGCATTGTTGAGTCGAAACGTTGACACTGTTTTTCTAGAAATGCTTGTGTAAAGATACATACATACCTAAATAACAGAAGATTAGCTTCTTTAAATTATTGCAGGTCTAGTTTCATTGTTTGCATCTGTTTAACGGATATGTGTTTGTTGCACTAATCATGGAGTACTGTGTCATTTGCACTATTTGGAAGTAATTTTAGAATTTACAACATCTGAATTTAAATATAAATGTTGATTGTTTACGCTATATCGGGCACTTTATTTTTGATTGATTTGTATTTTGTTAATATTTTTTGTTCCGGACTTGTGTTTTTCCTTATTTTTTCTGTATGGCAATACCCTTAAGTCTGAATATGCAACCATTTGATGTGTTTCCCCACGGAACCTTTCATTTAGGTTCACTCTCGGCTAAAAGCGGAGCACTGAACACTCTTCATTTCCTATGTGGGATGAGGAACATGTAGGTAACTTCAGGAGAAACAACATCTTTGATACAGCACTCGAAAGAAGTGGAGGGTAATGTGGAGTACAAGACATCTTTTGGGCGCTGCGTTATCCTGTATCTATTACATTTGTATGGTGCTGTAATGAAAAAGCTCTGTTTATCAAAGGTTAAGGGTTTTGAAAAACAATTTCAAGTAATCGGGCTGTCAGCTGGAGGCCTTCTTGGTATCACCACACCAGTCTACAGAAGACGTCACATTTTTCTGCATCTTTGTTTTGCAAGCTTCTTGCAGATTGTCCTGACCCTTTGGAGACAAAGACATGAGTGATGGACACATCAAAACCACCATACATCCTTTTGCAACCTGTACGTCACTGTTTGCCTCTATTTGGGGACTGACTGCTTCCAGTTGTGGGCGCTGTACACCTTAGCCTGTCTGGGTTCAGCAGCTTCTTGCAATTTAGTACGCAGACCCACACTGAATAAGGGTAACTTTGAAAATATCACAAGCCCATTTTTAGGTCTCGCCTTGCTATCGCGTAAGCGATCGCAAAGCGAGACTATTGTAAAAGGGCATTTCAAAGTGCTCCCAAAAAGCGGATTGCTTTGCTAGCACGCGCACAATCACGCGCTTGGTGCCACCATGCACTCTGCTTTTTGGGAGCACTTCAAAGGGTTCGCTCCCCCACCTGGAATGCGCTCCCCCGCCCCCAAGCGCGCGTGCGCCACGCTCGGCCGGGCTTGTTTGTTTTCGCATGATCGCGATCACTTTCACTTTTTCTTTTCGCGTGCTTGTTATTTCTAGGCATTGGGAGATTAAGGGATTCGCCCAGAATCACAGGCTTTTGAGCTGACGCCGAGATTCGTCCCTGGCTCCCCAGTACCAACAATAGCGATCGAAAAATTGCTTTCACTGCTGCCTGCTACTTGTTTTAATTAGCTTGTGCTTGATCTAGTGCCACTGTACTGACATTAATAACTGGTGTGTGACTGTGTGCGTTGTGTCTTTTTCTCCATTACAGAATGCATGAGAGCTGGGTGAGTCTGTAAAGGGGCCATCCTGTGTGGAGATAAAACAGCTGTCTTCCCCAGTCCTGCGTCTCTCACAATCGCCAACAGGAGGCACTCTAGGATGTTACCTTTTTCGATGTCTGCTGGGGTCTTAAGATGTTTTGTGGCCTCACTCGCAGAAAGGCCCTTCCAGGCCTCACCTGTCCTGTGCATCGTCGATGGATGCAAGGGGGTGCATTTTAGAAGCTAGTGTTAGAACGCTTAACACAGGAGTAATCCCACAACACACCCATGTGAGTGCTTGCAATTTGTGCAAAACCCGTTGTGTGCCAGCTTGTCTAACTCCGCACACTTGCCCCTATGCAGAACTCCGCTTGCTTGGATATTGCAGACTGGAAAATATTACTGTCGTTCGTTTGCCTATTTTCCGTTTTTTTTTTTTTTTTTAAATATGGACTTCCTTAGTCCATCCTGTCTTTCGCACACACGATTTATTTAGTGCGTTTTCCCATGCGCTATCCACCTCTTCCATTGAATCAATCACATGCAACATATTTCCTGGGGCTGCAGTGCCACTGTTATGCTTGTGTTTTGGTTGGGACATAAAGGTATTTATTAAACCAGCTATCTGGAAGCTCCATTTACTCAGAATAAAATTTGCCTTAATTGAAAAAATACAAGTTTGACTCTTTCGAATGTTTGCTGTGGGAATGTGCTAGACTGTGCACGTGCACTACAGTTAAAGGGGTGTATTCAAGGATGCTTATTTTCAACTTAATTTAATAATCGTTTCTTGTTCTTGACTGATCCTGTGCTATTTATTAAATGTAAGCATATTTTTTTTTAGCCTTTCATTCACAAATAAATTCCTTCTTATAGCATTTTTCAAAAACGAGTGAGAGGAGATGTGGCTTAAGGGCCAGAGCTGTTGGCTTTGGAACTGGGGAGCCAGGTTCATGTCCCGGGTTCGGCTCAATTTTCTGTGATTTGGGGCAGATTATTTAATATACCAGTGCCTCAAAAGAACAAGCATTTGCAATGCAATAGGTCTCCCATTTACGAGAGTTTAAGCTATTGGCATTATAAATGACAATGCCTTTTATTTATGTTTAAAAAACGAAAACAAAAATAAAAGGTATTGTCATTTGCAATGTCAATAGCTCAAACTCGCGTAAATGTGAGACCTATTGCATTGCAAATGCTTGTTTAAAAAGGTGAGGAAAAGGAGGAAGTGCCACAGAATATCCAACGTCCTGTTCCTGTCCAGCAGGCTCCTCCCAGTGCTTTGTCCATCTCCTGCTCATTCTGCCTTTGGATTTTGAGCTGGAAAGATCACTCATTTTGTCTGCTGCATCATTGCAATTGGGTTTGAGGATTTTTTATTTGGATATTTTACAAGTAAGTGGTTGTTGTGTCTGTTTGATTGGGGGCATTGCAGTTGTTGTAACTACAATTTATTTTTGGTAACTATCATCATTCCTTTTTTTAAAATGTTGTGGGTAGTAGTAGTCAGTAGTAGGCCCGAGCTATTCATGGCCTCATGGATGTGTGCATGATGAAGCAACTGTTTTTTTGGTGTTTTTTGAATGTATTTCATTTTCAAGCATCATTTAGGGCCTGGATGGCATTGGAATTAGTTGGGAAATGTGTTTTTTTGGGGTGGGCTTTCAGATGTTGTTGGGCCTGGCCATGTGGCTGGTGGCCATTTGAATCCTAGGCCTGCAAGCTTGCCTGGCCTTGTCTGCCAACAGGCCTACTTTCATCCAGTAGGATCAAAGCAGGTAGCCACAGCTTTATTAATCAAGTGTTTTCTGTGTGGTCTGTTGAATTTAGACATCATTTAGGGCATGGATGGCATTGGATTGAGTTGGGGAAATGTGTTTTTTTGGGGTGGGCTTTCTGATGTTGTTGGGCCTGGCCATGTGGCTGGTGGCCATTTTGAAGCCTAGGCCTGCAAGCTTGCCTGGCCTTGTCTGCCAACAGGCCTGCTTTCATCCAGTAGGATCAGAGCAGGTAGCCACAGCTTTATTAATCAAGTGTTTTCTGTGTGGTCTGTTGAATTTAGACATCCTTTAGGGCATGGATGGCATTGGATTGAGTTGGGAAAGTGTGTTTTTTTGGGGTGGGCTTTCTGATGTTGTTGGGCCTGGCCATGTGGCTGGTGGCCATTTTGAAGCCTAGGCCTAGTGTGTTTTTTTGGGGTGAGCTTTCTGATGTTGGTTGTCTTAAAGACATGCTTTTGTTGTGTGTGTCTGGTGTGTGTTGGTGTGCAATGCATGCTCCCTGCAGACCGTTTTGGGGCCTGTGAATGGAATGTTCGTATTTGCATTTTGTTGCATTAAAAAGGCAGTGTGCTTTAGCATGCATCCTTTACCTGGCTTTTATGGGCCTTTTGTCAGCTCCTGGTGTTTCCCAGGCCCCCTGCTTGTTTGTGATTTGTGATTATCCATGTGGCTGGTGGCCTTTTTTTGTGTTGGGAGTTATTAGTGTCCTGCTTTTGCCATATAGGCCTGCATGGTTTTCCTATTGGCTTACTGCTTCCATCCATCCACCCCCTTTGCCAGCAGCAGCTCCATGGATGCTGAGATGCTCAAATAATTTAATGGCAAATAGGGTCCACCCCACTTCCATTACATTTTTATTTTGGTGGTTCTTATTAACTTTCCTATCCTTCCTGAGAGTGTAGTGTGTGACTATACACAGAAGTATAACATAGCCCTTGTTCAAAAAAAGTCATAAATGGCTAGACTATATCTTTTGTTTGCACTAGTACAGTAGTAAGTAACTGAACCACAACAACAAATGCAACATTTCACTGATGTTCTTCTCCTGGCTTATTTGCTTTTAGGTGCACAAAAAGCCAGAGGAGGAGGTGTCATCAGCATCACCCGGCTACCCGTTGTACTGCCAGCCAGACAGAAGTTCTACTGGGCATCACGTCCACGTGTGACCAGAACTTGTTGTGCATCTGCATCCTGCCTGACATCTGAAGAAGATGGCCCCAAAGAAAGGTACCAGGTCCAGTACTAAGAAAGTTGCCGGTGAGAAGAAGGAACAGAAAAAGGAAGTGCCATTAACCACGACTGGTGGTGTGCCGGCCAATGTTTTTTTTGGCACCAAAAAAGTTACGCCTGCAGCAGCGTTGTCCGGGAACCAAGCTGGGAGCAGCACCTCAGCACCAGCAGTCCAACCCCACCAACCTAGGCCCAAGGGCTTTAGTGTCGCCGAGGTAGCCAGTCTACTAACGAGCAGCGATGTTGAGAAATGTCATTATCGCAAAGTAGTACACAATCAACGCAGGCGCAAACTCAGCAGATAAGTGTGCAGCCACAACAAGAACAGCAGCAGCCGCAACAGGAACAGCAGCAGCCTCAACAAGAACAGCAGCAGCCACAACAAGAACAGCAGCGGCCGCAACAAGAACAGCAGCGGCCGCAACAAGAACAGCAGCGGCTGCAACAAGAACAGCAGCGGCTGCAACAAGAACAGCAGCAGCCGTAACAAGAACAGCAGCAGCCGCAACAGCCCACCATAGTAGTTGTTGCTCCTGACGTAGGGGCATTTCAGGAAATAGAGCTTCCTGCAGACAAAGTGGAGCAAAGTCAAACCACTGTTTCAGAAGATCTATTATCTTCCAGACCACCAGCAAGGAAAAGGAGGCTTAATCCATCATCTTCTTCTTCAAGCCCCGCTTCAGATGATCGTGATGCCACTTGGCACCCACCAGCTCAGTCTGAGAGTGATATACGCCACAAGACAATGCTTCTGAAAAGGAAGGTCCCAGAAAAACTTATAGTTATTGAGGTAGATGTAGAAGAGGGGGGTGATGTTGATGAAGACGAGCCAGTCATGATGCACATTACTACCGCCCCAATGGGATTGGAGACCAACATTCTCACCCTATCCAGAAAGGCTGCTACTGAGCGGGATGTAGCACGGATATCACCAACACAGGTTACACCACCACTACCTCCAGCTGCCATATTTTCCAAGGCCCGGCAGGGACCTACATCCAGCTCAACCATCTCAGTAGGTAGTGGTAGTAAAAGTCACAGTCTAGGTGCACAGGGTCACATTTCAAGCACACCCTCCAGTTCATCTGGTATTGAAAGTGGCACATCCAGCAGTGCCAGAAAGTTCACCTCCCCAGTTTGGGACTTCTTTTCTGTTAGCACCAAGGAGGAGAACGTTCCTATATGCTCAATTTGTCGGCAAGGTGTTCGGCGGGGTAAGCTTGGTACAAACTATGGTACCGGAGGCCAAGCAAGTCATCTCAGAATACACCACACTATCATGTGGGAGAATCACCTACTTCAGTTAAAAGAAAGTAGAAAAACTCAACCAATTGAAGTTGGTCAGGAAGAATCAGGGAGCGATATTATTGGGGTGGAAGGTGAAGAAAAGGGAGGCATTTCTAGCCCTGTCCCCAGTAGTGCAGTGGTACCGCCCACATCCTCCTCAGTAACATCTGAGTGGCACCGCTGTAAGAGCCATACTCAGAGTCAGGCTGAGACACCAAGGCGACCGAGTACTTCAATGAGATAAGCTGTGTCATTGAGCCTAAGTGGGTTAATGAAAACCGCACAACAAAGGAAAGTATTCCAGCCTACCCTTGAGAGCATGCTTAGGTTGGAGGGGCAGTTCCAACGCAACCACCCAACGGCACGGTTGTACAACGCGAAGCTGGCTAAAATGTTAGCGCTGGACCTTCTTCCTTTTTCATTTGTGGAAGGGGTGGGTTTCCTTGAATTTGTGTCAGCCATCTGCCCTAAATGGAAGGTTCCCAGCCGGTCCTATTTCGCAAGAATTGCTGTTCCGGCACTACATCGTGATGTGCTGGAATTGGTTGGACAAGCTTTGCAGCAGAGTGCTGTTCACAATATCCACCTGACAACAGACATGTGGACCAGTTGCCAAGCCACAGATTACATGTGCATCACTGCACACTGGGTCTCTTTTGTGGGGGTTAGAGATAAGCTATCTGCACGAGATGCTGTTGACACAGCTGCGATTTTTAAAGGTACTCGGAAACATGCAACTGTAGCCATGTTCGCCATGGAGAAATCTCATACGACTGAAAACATTTTTGACGGGTTTCGCAGCAAGGTTTTGGAATGGCTGCGGCCAAGAGGGCTTGGTATTGGTTTTGTTGCCACAGACAATGGCAGTAATGTACTTAAGGCCATGGAACTTGGTTCCTATTTCAGGGTTCCGTGTTTGGAGCACTGCATAAACATTATAGTTCAAGACTTTCTGAAAAAAGAACCCATAGTCAGCAACTTACTGGCCATCTGCCGAAGAATATGCACTCATTTCAGCCATTCATTTAAAGCTCGGAAGCAGCTGAGGATCATCCAACGTGAAAATAGGATGCCAGTCAAGGCACACATCCAGGAGGTGGCAACACGTTGGTACTCAACGTATTACATGCTTGATCGTCTGTATGAGCAGTACAGGTCACTCCATGAATATGTCTGGAGAAGAAGAGGGGATGCTACTGTTAAAGGCATGAACCTTGAGATGGAGCAATGGAGCCTAATTAAATGCCTGACTGAGATGCTTTGTCCTTTTGAGGTCTTCACACGTGACGTCAGCAAGTCAGCAAGGAGGACTGTACAATGAGCCAAGCTATCCCATTATTGCAAATGCTAGAGCATCAGCTGAAGAAGGTGTCTGAATCATACAAATGTGTAGAGGACAAAAGGGAAGCCTATGACTTGGTGGAGAGCTAAGCCCGTCGTTTAGCTGAAAATGCAAGGATACAAAATAATATTTTGTCACAAGAACATTACATTTGTGCCACAATTCTGGATCCACGTGCAAAATTTGGACTGAAGACATTCTTTGCTTTTTCAGAGATTGATGTTGCCTGCTACAAAACTTGTATAGCTGAAGCAGCCAGTAAGTTGGAAAACAAACGGCTGCTAATTAAAAGCCCGCAAGATCAACCCACAAGAAGTACTGCAGCAGGGCATGCAGGATCAAGTGCAACTTTGTCGGATGGGGGCAGTGCGTTTGGATCACAACACTCACCATCACTATCGACAACAGCAACAATAAATGGATCATTAAGCCCAGTACAATCGTTAGATGATTGGTATGTAGAGTTAGGCATTAATAAGCACAGTGCTGATGCACAGAGAAAAGACCCCGAAAGCTTACTAGCAGCACCCCTGAACATTGAGCGGATGGTCCAGGCCTATCTGGACGACCCAACAGAGGTGTACATTGATCAAAACCCATTGCAGTATTGGTATAGGAAAAGGTCTGAATGGCCACTGCTCAGCAGGCTGGCGATAAGCTATCTGGCTTGCCCTGTCGCAAGTGTCTCTTCCGAACGTGTTTTCAGTGCCGCTGGTTCCATTGTAACATTGAGAAGGACCAGTCTCTCGCCCAAAAACGTGGAGAGGTTAACAATGATCAAAATGAATCAGCACTTCATACCACCGAATTACACAATACATGAAGCAATGGAGGAAGATGAGGAGGACAGCGGCTCAGGTGACGGAAGAAGTGTGACACATGATTACCTACTACTGGCTGACCCCCCAGAGTTTGAGGACGAGCTATACTTTCTGACAATTAGGCTTGCACTTACTGTCTTCCTCCCTTTTTTCCCCCTTTATTTGTGTGTCTGTCGTTCCGGTTACAAACTTATGAATCACAACAAATCCATTACCACTGTCTTCTACTCTTCTTATTTAATTTACAAGTTTCAGGTGTCTGCAATCTGACAGTCCTCCAAATCCAGCTCCTCCGCTCCATCATACTGAATCTCCCGCCCAAATCCATTGCCCTCATGAATGATGATTGGATGAAATAGAAGAACAAATTCAAACTTTCCTAGTCCCGCAAAATGAAGTGGAGCATGAATCAGATGACTACTATAGCTATCCTCCTTTTAGAGCCGAGAGAGACTGCCCATTAACTGAAAATAAGATGAAACAGGTAATGATTAGGGGTGGGCGGAATTTGCGTAATCGCGTTACGCAAATCTCCGCGAAACGGTAAAAAATCTCCGCGAACACGCAGAAATTCCGCGAACACGCGGAATTGCTTGTTCGCGATACTTTTTTCCTGTTCGCGATCGCTGTTTGCGTGCTCGGGGTGAAATATCTCGCGAACACGCATATTGAGAACGCGAACAAGCAAAAAATTTCGCGAAGTCGCAGAACGCAGATTTTTGGGCAATTTCGTGTTCTCCGCGGAATGCGAAATTACCCAAATTCCGCAAATTCCGCGAACGGAACGGAATTTACCGTCCAGGCCTAGTAATGATTGATGCCATGCATTGGACGCAGAGTCACAGACTGAATGATTTTGTTGTGTTTGTTGTGCATGAAGTTATGTAATTGTGCACTAATCATCTTTCTACAGTACACACTCAACTTAACTCAAGGTGAATTTTCCCCTTCTTGCAAATAAGAAATTTGTACTTCTCCTGCAGCTAGGTGATACATTGCTTTTAATTCAATACAGGAAGTGGACTCACTCAATCTGCGCAATGAGTATGATTGACACAACAGCACCGTCCATGATGATGATGGCGAAATAGACGGCCCGTTATCTTAAGATGAGAAGGAACAGGTAATGACAATTAATGGCATGCATTGGACACCTGACTCTGAGCAATTGGTGTTTGTGTTTTCGTTGTTTGTTTGTTGTGCACAAAGTGAAGTCAAAGTGTACTAGTAATCTATCTTTCTGTACACACTAAAGACTGACTCAAGTCAATAATATTTCTACTCTTGTTGTGTAATAACAATTTTACTTCTACTGCAGGCCGATCTTCACAGTCAGTCAGTACAAGTATCGGAGATGATGATTGATGGAATAATAACAAGTCAGGAGGACATTTCATGAGTGGCATAAAACTTAAAAGCCTAAAGGTAAACATGTCAACAACAACCACAGCAGACCCAAATGTCTGTGTAGAAGTGGAATAGAGTGTAGCGGTGGGATGACTGCTGTGCATTGATTTACTAACTTAAACTGTAAAATGCTATGTTTGGAATGGATAATGTGCCTTGCCTTTGTCCAACTCTTTAAAAAAAATAAAACAAAAGTACTCTAAAGTCTAAACGTAGGATGTGATACTGCTAAGCAACGTGCCGTCAGGCCTGTCACTGTGGGCCTGCCCTCTCCTGTTATTGTTGAAGGTCAATGCTGGAAACAAACTAGAGTGGAGATGATGCATACATGCCACCTCGGAAAGTGTTCTTGTTGACTACACCATAACTTGTGCATTTGTTTCAACTTTGTTTCTCAATATCCCCTTTGTTTTTCCATCTACAATTACAGGCCGGGCCTTGCCCTATACTTGGGAAAACATTACAATGCACACTTACCTTACCAATAAATCAACTTTTTTTTTCCAGCCGGGCAGTGGCGAGTGGCGACACACCCAAGATTGATGGACGAGAGGACCAAGAGGAATGCCGAGATGCAAATCCAGTCCACAGTTTTTTACCAGGATAACACAGTAACAGTATCGACTTTTATCTTCTTTTAAATAATTTGAATCATTTTTTTGTATACAATCTTTACAACAGTGTGTTCTTGTTGTTGTTATTATCATCATTAGGTTTGCTCTCTGTTTACGATTCTTCCCTATCAATATTTAAAATTTCTATTTGCTATTTGTAAAAGTATTAAGGCCGGAACAACAGAACAAGAAGTGTATATAATCTGGGTCTCTTGCATGCATTTCCTTTTTCTCCCTACATATGGATATGGTAGTCTTCAAAGATTGACGTTTGTTTGTCCATGCATACTGTTTTTCAATGTCAAACCTTTCCCAAAACCCCCTTCCCATCCATTCAACAAACCCTAACCCTCTTCCCCCGGGCTGTGTGACTTATTGTCGAGGTGTGACTAAATTAAATGTACTCAATCACACGCTTGCTGGGGCGGATGTGGCGAAAGCAACAGTACTTCAATTTCAAGGCAGAGCGATGATCTTCTTCTGCTTGCCCACCCATGAGTAGGATATTTTAGAGGTTATTTTATTTAACAAAGGAACATTAATTGCCGGCATTGATTGGATCTGTTTGTTGTCATTCCACATACACAGCACTAACTCTTAGGCTGTAGGCCCAGTCAAGTGACTCGACACAACTATAGTTTGTAACTCTGTCTAGTAGGCTATCCCAACCACCATTATGTTTTGTTGTAAAATGTTTTAGCATATTATTGTTGCTCGGTAAGTTCTGTACTGTACTTCATTCTACTACTCCTCTAACAGTCTCTCAAAGGTGATTGACTGTCTCCTTTTCTTTTTTTGCAAATGCTGCTTGTTGGACTTGGCCCTTCTGGCCGGTTCACCCCGAAACTTTTTGCTTAATATTGTGACTTGGTTTAGTGATTTTATTGACTTCTGCGCACTTTACCGCTGTGTCCCAGGGTAAAGTGCGTGCGTGTTGTGAGGTTGGCCTGCCCTCCCATAGGAATGCATGGGGGAATGTATGTGTCCTGGTAGTTCCTAATGCGTGGGGTGTGCAGGCCCGAGTTTGGTATGTGCGGACTCGTGTGAGTGAATGCTGCGCGATGATGTGTGCGGCGTGCATGTACCTAGTGTGGAAGTGCCACTTCTAGAAGTGGGCACTTCAGTGTGCAGTATGAAATGTGTGGCTTGTCTGGCGATTGGCTGGTGGAGGTCATGTGACGGGCTAGGGATTCCCCAGAGTCAGGAGGAGTCACCCAGTGGTGAATGGGGAGTTAGCATGCTGATGGCTGGGGAGGAGTATACCTGGGTCCTGAATAGGACAGGGCTTTCCCCACACACTGCTGGCTCCGGCCCCTGTGGTGCGTCTGATGACCCTGCCCTGCCAGTGAATAGGGAGAGGGGCTGAGCAAAACAAAGTGCTCAGGAACCAGATGTAACTGGTTCGCCCCTTCCCTGCACCTTCAGACAAAGACTTGTACTGTATAAAAATGGGCTATGTCCCCTTACATTGGGTGTTCTCTTGCAGGATCATCTGAGGGGGGGGCCTGCTGCTGCTGGGCGCCAGGAGAGACCGCCACTGGGGACTGCCTCCCTGCTAGAGGGCCCTGTGTGCTGGCTCTGGGCCCAGCCTTTGCCCCCCCTGTGCTTGGAGGACTTTCTGCTGGACATTTTTGGCTTTATAGCGCCTGGGAGCGCTCTTTGGATTTTATAGCGCTGGGGGCGCTGTTTGGGCTTTTATAGCGCTGTGAGCGCTTTATATCAGGAAGCCGGTGCCCACCCGGCGCTTGCATCGTCTTTATTGATCCGGAGGTCCCCTGGCAGGTGCCCACCCTACCAGAGACGTTGCTGTGCTCGAGCGGGAGCCTACCCCGCTTTATTGGAGAGTGAGAATCCCTAGCGGGTGCCCACCCCGCCAGGGACTTTGTGCAGAGTAACGGGAGCCTACCCCGTCTTGAAAATCCCTGCCGCCGGCCCGGGAACCCCGCAGGAGCTGTTTCCTTGGGCCGCCCACGTCAGAGCCCTGCCGCGCTGTGATTGGTCCCAGCGTTACCGGGGGCCCAGCAACAGGGGGCTCGCCGGTCTGAAACGCGGAAACCGGAGAGCAAGGCAGCGCGACGCGGCCTGGCCGAAGTGCGGCCGGCACCAGAGAGAACAGAAGCAGAGACAACACGGGAGTCCCCAAAGCAACGGCCCGGTAAGTTGAGCAGGGCTGGGGGACTCCGTGCGCGTATTGTGGGTGCCGGTCCCGGACCGGCTGACTCTTAGAGCGGCCCCCGCTTTTGAGGTCGCTCCAACATTTGGGGGCATTGTTTGTAGAGCCCCGTGAAGGCTCCAACGTGTGGGGCATTGTGGCTTGAGCCCCGTGTGGCTCCAACGTCGGGGGCATTTCTGTCGCACCCAGAGCGGCCCCGGAAGGCAGCGGGCCGCCCCGACGAACAGGGGCACTTTGTTCAGAGCCGTGAAGGCTCCAACGTGGTGGCAGTGTCCACGAGCCCTGTGAGGCTCCCACGAAGTGCCTTTTCTGGTGATCAGAGCCCCGAGGCTCCAACGAAGGGGCCAAATATTTGTGTAGAGCCCGCGAGGCTCTAGGGGGCGCTTCAATTGTTTTAAGAGCCCAGAGGGGCTCCACGAGAGCGAGAGATTTGCGTTGGAGGGCACAGTGGTGCCCACGCTCAGTTCTACAGCTGCCCAGCACTTAGTGGGCAGCTGCAACGTTTAGGTGGGGATATTTTCGCTTGGCTCGCGCAGCTGGCGCAGCTTGACTGGACACAGGGTGTCCGAGCCCCGACAAGGCCAGTGGGCCTAGGGACTGCCACAGTGGTGGCTTATGTGAGTCTCCTTGCTTTACACCGCTGAATGTATTTTGATGCATCATGTGTTTCCCTAACCTGCACCTCTGAATGTGTGTTGATGCATCATGTGCCTTGTTCTTACACCGCTGAATGTGTTTTTATGCATCATGTGTTTTCCTTCCCTACACCTCTGAATGTGATGCATCATGTGTACGTCCTATTACCCCTACAGGTATTGTGATACGTAGGTGGTTGTTTGCTTTCTCCTAGTACAGGTGGTGCTAGTGAGGTTCTAGTTCCCTGCGCAGTATTCTCCTAAAGTGGTTAGGGTTGTGTAGGTGATACTTTCTTGATACCAGTAAGTACTGGTTGTGTGCTATACCTATTATTTTTGTGCTACAGTAATCTTATATATTTTATGTGCTAAGTTCTAAAAGTGCTAATTCCTGACAGTGGTCCAGGTGGCCCTGTCTTGTATATAATCCCTTGTAAATTCTGCCCGTGCCTGTTGGCTACTTGTAAAGTGTGTGTTTTTATCTAATGTGTTGGGTATAATACAAAGGCTATTTTTATAGAATACCTTGTGTGGAGTTTCCTTTGTGGTGGGCCTTGGGTGTTGTTGCTGGGTGCGCGCGCAAACGCTTTACACATCGCCTCAGAGATAAGCCTGACTGCTTGTGCCAAGCTACCAAGGGGGTGAGCAGGGGTTATCTTTGGCGTGTAACTTCCTTGCCCTGACTAGAGTGGTGGTTTCTGCCTGGCTTTGGCGCAAGCCCTAGTCAACCAGAAATCGCCAGGTCTAACATTGGTGATCAGCGGTGGGATTTGGACTTGCGTTTGCGCTGTACCGCGGCAGCGACTGGCTACACCACAAAACTCTGCATTAGATAACCACATTTTAGGGATTATTGTTTTGAAGTTCCTTTATTTCTTCTCCTGAAGGTATCATTGTGTAATTGTGTCCAGTACATTTGTCCCCCGCCCTGCGCCCAGAGTTGGTACCTGTGTCACGTGGTGGTCAGGTTGAGGGATCAGGGGTGGTAGAAACTGCCTTACCAGTCCGAGGGGAGGGTTGTGTGTGGATGGTGTGTGTGGCACTTGACAGTGAGTGTGAGTTTTCCAGGATAGAGAGCTCACTGAAACCTTTTGTGAATTGTGTACTCCTGTGTAGCTCCGACCCCCAGGTTCCTGGTGTTAAACTCTTCTCGAGAACGTCCGCCAAAATGGAGCCTGCTTTTAACTTCTGTAGTCTGTTTAGGTACAGTAGGTTGGAGCTGGTAAGGTTCTGTGAGGAGAGGGACATAGAGGTGGGTGAGTCAGATACCCAGTCCAAACTGAGGGACAACCTGATCCTTTGGCAAAAGGATGAGTGGGAGCGAGAGCGCAGCGAGGAAGATAGGGCCCGGGCCGCACGCCGAGAGGGTGGTGGGTCTGTGGGGAGCCCTGAAGATTCAGAAGAGGAGGAAGGTTACCTGACAGGGATGCCAGTAGAAAGTGAAGACCCCATAGATAGGGAGTCCCTTGCTGGGTCCAGTGTCAGGAGCAGCACCCCATCCCTTTCCCTGTCCCCAGAGGAGTGGGTAGATAGGAGGGAAGAAAGGGAGCATCAGCTGGCCATGGAGAAACTCAGGTTGGAGCATGCCCGGGGGATGGCGCAGCTGAATATAGAAGAGAAAAAGCTGGGGACCGAGAGGGTCTTAGCGCAGGACAGGATGGCGGAGGCTGAGAGGGCCTTCGCCAGGGAGAGATTAGCTCTGGAGGGTAAGTTGTCCCCAGAGCGCAGTGGTAGTTTTCTGGGCTCCCCAGGAAGGGTTGAGTCCAGTGGTGGCAGCAATAGAGAGACCAGTGCAGAGAGTCCCATTCCCAGATCCCCCAGTATGGTACCTAGTTCCCGAGAGGAGGAATGTAGGTTGAAATTCAGGGGCAGGAAGAAGCTGCCTCACCAGTCTTGGGAGAAGTTTGTGGAGGAATGCGATGATGCACTGTTTGATTGGGTAATGGTTAGCACGAAAGAGGATTATTACGAGCTGTATGATCTGGTTATAAAAGAACAGCTATCCAGTAGTTTTTATCCCGAGTTGTGCCAACACCTGTTAGCATGGGGGTGCACTGATCCATGGAAACTTGCAAAGGAAGCAGACCGATGGGAAGGGGCCCCAAGTTATGATGAGGAATGGGATAGTTCTTCCCACACTAGTGACTCAAGTAGCTCCCAGTCCAGCGTGGTGGAAGAGGCTCCGTGTAGCCCAGCTAGGTCCCAGGATAGCGAGGAGGGTGTAGGGCCTTACGGCCTGGCTCAGTGGAGCGGGAGTAAGTGGGTGACCGAGGGTCCCCAGACGTACGAAACCCTGCCTCAGGACTTGGATGGTTTCATGAGGGAACACCAAGTTGGGGACCTAGGCTGTCCTGTTAGCCCATTTGAGGAGGATCACCTAGTGAGTAGAGGACCTGGAGCGCCTGTAAGCAGGGCTCCTGTGGTTCTAGAGTCTGGCAGTACCGCTCCGGTAGGGAGGGTACAGGAGTCCGACGTGAGGAGTGGTTGGGGGATGAGTTTCCCAGTGGTTGCACCAGTGGACCAGGGACTAGCCAGTTGGGCTAGATCTCCTTGGGGGGACCCGGGTGGCGCCACTTCTGTTCTGGGGGATCTTCGCGCACTGTCAGGTGGACAGGGGACGGAAGATCTGCGCCAGACAGACAGTCACACGACACATGGGTCATGTGTCAGCCTCAGGGGGATGGTGTGTAAGTCCCCAGAAGTCCTGGAGTGCCAGGCAATTATTCCACCGAAGGTTTTAGACCAGAGGTTGGGAGGCCAGGTTCAGGAGCAGCCTGACCTGAAGGGTCTGACTACTGTAACCAGTGTCCTGACCGGTTCTTCTTCCAGAGGGACCGCCCCAGTTGGTAGGGAGCAGGACTCTGGAAGGGGGTGCAGAGGGTGGGAGAGCACACCTCTGACCCCGGTGCAACCTGAGGGGTTAAACCCTAGGTTGGGAGACCAGTTCTCAGGGAGGGGTCCTGAGCTGGTTGGTGAGTTATGTTACGGGGTCGCCTCTCCGAGGAAGAGAGGGCGGAACCCTAGGAGAAGAGGTAGGGGGAGGAGAGCCTCACCCGTGACTTTTGGTCAGCCTGAGGGTACGGACCCTAGGCTGGAGGATCAGTGGCAGTTTAGAACTGCCCTGATGAGGGGTAGAGTGGAGAATGGCTGCTATGTGCCAGGGGTTACTACCCCCCACTCTGTGGTTAGGCAAGGACCAGTGGCACCTGGGTGGCCTAGGGCCTGGTCTTGGCCGCGGACAGCTTGGGAGTACCAGTGGGGTAGCCCAGTTGGTCCGGAGAGTGGTTTGAGAAGAAACCCCATGGGTTCACCATGGCGTAGAACAGGAGGGTGTCCCGGCAGTTGCGGGCCCGCGTCCGTGTTCTATCGCCCCAAGCAGGGAAGTCCATCACGGTGGTGATTGGTCTACCCTGCGTTTTGGCTGGACGGGGGTTGTGTTGGACTTGGCCCTTCTGGCCGGTTCACCCCGAAACTTTTTGCTTAACATTGTGACTTGGTTTAGTGATTTTATTGACTTCTGCGCACTTTACCGCTGTGTCCCAGGGTAAAGTGCGTGCGTGTTGTGAGGTTGGCCTGCCCTCCCATAGGAATGCATGGGGGAATGTATGTGTCCTGGTAGTTCCTAATGCGTGGGGTGTGCAGGCCCGAGTTTGGTATGTGCGGACTCGTGTGAGTGAATGCTGCGCGATGATGTGTGCGGCGTGCATGTACCTAGTGTGGAAGTGCCACTTCTAGAAGTGGGCACTTCAGTGTGCAGTATGAAATGTGTGGCTTGTCTGGCGATTGGCTGGTGGAGGTCATGTGACGGGCTAGGGATTCCCCAGAGTCAGGAGGAGTCACCCAGTGGTGAATGGGGAGTTAGCATGCTGATGGCTGGGGAGGAGTATACCTGGGTCCTGAATAGGACAGGGCTTTCCCCACACACTGCTGGCTCCGGCCCCTGTGGTGCGTCTGATGACCCTGCCCTGCCAGTGAATAGGGAGAGGGGCTGAGCAAAACAAAGTGCTCAGGAACCAGATGTAACTGGTTCGCCCCTTCCCTGCACCTTCAGACAAAGACTTGTACTGTATAAAAATGGGCTATGTCCCCTTACATTGGGTGTTCTCTTGCAGGATCATCTGAGGGGGGGGCCTGCTGCTGCTGGGCGCCAGGAGAGACCGCCACTGGGGACTGCCTCCCTGCTAGAGGGCCCTGTGTGCTGGCTCTGGGCCCAGCCTTTGCCCCCCCTGTGCTTGGAGGACTTTCTGCTGGACATTTTTGGCTTTATAGCGCCTGGGAGCGCTCTTTGGATTTTATAGCGCTGGGGGCGCTGTTTGGGCTTTTATAGCGCTGTGAGCGCTTTATATCAGGAAGCCGGTGCCCACCCGGCGCTTGCATCGTCTTTATTGATCCGGAGGTCCCCTGGCAGGTGCCCACCCTACCAGAGACGTTGCTGTGCTCGAGCGGGAGCCTACCCCGCTTTATTGGAGAGTGAGAATCCCTAGCGGGTGCCCACCCCGCCAGGGACTTTGTGCAGAGTAACAGGAGCCTACCCCGTCTTGAAAATCCCTGCCGCCGGCCCAGGAACCCCGCAGGAGCTGTTTCCTTGGGCCGCACACGTCAGAGCCCTGCCGCACTGTGATTGGTCCCAGCGTTACCGGGGGCCCAGCAACAGGGGGCTCGCCGGTCTGAAACGCGGAAACCGGAGAGCAAGGCAGCGCGACGCGGCCCGGCCGAAGTGCGGCCGGCACCAGAGAGAGCAGAAGCAGAGACGACACGGGAGTCCCCAAAGCAACGGCCCGGTAAGTTGAGCAGGGCTGGGGGACTCCGTGCGCGTATTGTGGGTGCCGGTCCCGGACCGGCTGACTCTTAGAGCGGCCCCCGCTTTTGAGGTCGCTCCAACATTTGGGGGCATTGTTTGTAGAGCCCCGTGAAGGCTCCAACGTGTGGGGCATTGTGGCTTGAGCCCCGTGTGGCTCCAACGTCGGGGGCATTTCTGTCGCACCCAGAGCGGCCCCGGAAGGCAGCGGGCCGCTCCCACGAACAGGGGCACTTTGTTCAGAGCCGTGAAGGCTCCAACGTGGTGGCAGTGTCCACGAGCCCTGTGAGGCTCCCACGAAGTGCCTTTTCTGGTGATCAGAGCCCCGAGGCTCCAACGAAGGGGCCAAATATTTGTGTAGAGCCCGCGAGGCTCTAGGGGGCGCTTCAATTGTTTTAAGAGCCCAGAGGGGCTCCACGAGAGCGAGAGATTTGCGTTGGAGGGCACAGTGTGGCCCACGCTCAGTTCTACAGCTGCCCAGCACTTAGTGGGCAGCTGCAACGTTTAGGTGGGGATATTTTCGCTTGGCTCGCACAGCTGGCGCAGCTTGACTGGACACAGGGTGTCCGAGCCCCGACAAGGCCAGTGGGCCTAGGGACTGCCACAGTGGTGGCTTATGTGAGTCTCCTTGCTTTACACCGCTGAATGTATTTTGATGCATCATGTGTTTCCCTAACCTGCACCTCTGAATGTGTGTTGATGCATCATGTGCCTTGTTCTTACACCGCTGAATGTGTTTTTATGCATCATGTGTTTTCCTTCCCTACACCTCTGAATGTGATGCATCATGTGTACGTCCTATTACCCCTACAGGTATTGTGATACGTAGGTGGTTGTTTGCTTTCTCCTAGTTGAGGTGGTGCTAGTGAGGTTCTAGTTCCCTGCGCAGTATTCTCCTAAAGTGGTTAGGGTTGCGTAGGTGATACTTTCTTGATACCAGTAAGTACTGGTTGTGTGCTATACCTATTATTTTTGTGCTACAGTAATCTTATATATTTTATGTGCTAAGTTCTAAAAGTGCTAATTCCTGACAGTGGTCCAGGTGGCCCTGTCTTGTATATAATCCCTTGTAAATTCTGCCCGTGCCTGTTGGCACCTTGTAAAGTGTGTGTTTTTATCTAATGTGTTGTGTATAATACAAAGGCTATTTTTATAGAATACCTTGTGTTGAGTTTCCTTTGTGGTGGGCCTTGGGTGTTGTTGCTGGGTGCGCGCGCAAACGCTTTACACATCGCCTCAGAGATAAGCCTGACTGCTCGTGCCAAGCTACCAAGGGGGTGAGCAGGGGTTATCTTTGGCGTGTAACTTCCTTGCCCTGACTAGAGTGGTGGTTTCTGCCTGGCTTTGGCGCAAGCCCTAGTCAACCAGAAATCCCAGTTCTAACACTGCTGCCCTGCCAGTGTTTACTGCTACTACTATACTACAACCACCACCCCAATCATGGCATGTTGGAAAAAGGAAACCATCTTCACCATGCAGCCATTGCTGTGCCTAAGTTAAACATCAAGCACAGGTAAGAGAGAAGTTTGGGGGAGACAGAATTAATAATGGACATGTTTTCAATGAATTCAATTTCACACACCCCTTTGAGTCCAGATAAAGAATGCATAGACTAGAGGAAAGACTGAAAGTACTAGTAGGACAAGTCAATCAGTGAGGGGTGTCGCATCTATCTGTTTGTGTCTTACACAGTCAGCCAATTATTTAAATCAAACACTGGCTATGGGCGGCCCTGCACCAGCAAAGAAACAGTGTGATGTAAAACAGTAACCCCACCTACAAAATATTAACAACATTGCATGTAAAGTAGAAAAATATATTTAATTTACCCTAACAAAAATAAACTAAAAACCCACAAAAGCTGACCCACCCCCCTCCCTAACCCCAACAAATGTCCGTAGGAAAGTCCAGAAGAAAATAGTAGTCCGAAAAGCAAAAACCCAACACCCAAACCAGTTCCCACCCACCCAAACAAGAATTAAAAAAGGGGCAGAAGACAGGGACTAAAATATGGGGCAGGACTGAAGGAGGACACGCATCTGCTCCTCTAAACGGGCGACGCGGCGTCTGAGGGCGCGGCAGTTGCAGCCACAGTGGGGGGCACCAGAGATGGTATTGCGGTGGCGGCGGGCAGCCGCCAGACGGTGGTGCCGTACCACTGGAGGGCGGTGGCTGGGGCCCGGGGCCCTGGAGGAGGCTTCAAGTGCTGCTGCAGTCTCCTCCTCCTCCTCTGCCAAGACCACCAGCCACCGGTATTCACGCTGGATTGACTCCAGCTTCTGAGAAAGTGCCTTGGTGGCCAACTCCTTACGATTGAGTTTAGGAGTAGCTGTGTATCAAAAAGAAAAAAAAAAACAATTGCAAAATATACTCTTAGAAAAACAGTAAGACAAGTTAATTATTTATACACATAGTGGCATGGTAGAGTAGCACTATAAAGCACAGTAGTACATAACATTTTAAATCTCGCCCGTCCTTCTTCCTTCCACCCGTCTTTCACTTTTTAGTTGAACAGTGCACCAGGTGCTCTTCTCCATAAAACTTTCAAAACGGAGTTGAAATCAGATAGATGAGGCCATTGGTTACTCAATACTCCCGCTCCTATGCCAATTAAAGGGATTCTAGTCTTCTAGTTCACTCTTCAAACGTTCACAACAAATCATACTTACTTAGGACATCGGATGGCGGGCGGACTTTGTCTGCCCGCCATCCTCACGCTAAAAAGGGTGGGGGTCCCGTGGGGACAATTAGAAGGATGCGCCCGGCACAGTGGCGGGCGCATCCTGTTTTTTTTACATTCTGGTTGGCGGTGCCGAAAGCAATGCTAAAAATACATGTTGTGCTGCATTTCCAAGCACAACATGACAGGCCCTGCGCGGAGCCTGTCACGTTTTGCTTTGAAAGGCAGTGGGGGTACCATAGCATAGGTACCCTCCATGGGGGCCCCCAAGCATACTCTGCAATGTCTGCATGCCTTTCCGTGGTGGACGGCAATGCCGCCACGCAAAGGCATTCCAAAATGCAGATTATATGGCTGGCAGTGTGTTCAGAGAGACACCACCACCATATTGAACCCTTTTCCGCCTGGTCGACATGTGGGGGGTCTGACTCTTTTCTACAGGGATGGCGGGAGGTTTGCCCCTGCGGTGTCGGCGGTGAATACCGCCGGCCCGGCGGGGGCAATACGCCCGCCATCCTAATGGGGCCCTAAGTCTCAACAGTACAGTATACATACAGTACAACCTTGCAGTGAGTGTACTGTCAAGTTCAACAATAGTTAAGGATTATGAATCTAACTTACCACCGCCCACCACTGGTGCTGCCACTCCCTCTACCGCTCCATCGTCGGTATCTGCAGCAACTGCCGCATCCTCTCCCTCCACGTCGCCTTCGCTGGCCCCGGCAATGGAGGTCAGTAGTGCGCCTAGAAAACATTACACATTTATTAGGCGTCATATACACCTCCCCCTATTGATCAGTAGCAAGGTTGAAAAATGAGTTAAACTAACATACATCACTAGTACAAATCAGGTAGTAGTAGAGTAGACACTAATAGTTATGTATGGTCCCCCCTAGGGTCATTCTAGCCTTTGCTTAGTTAGCCCGAGCCATGCAACCATTTTACCTTTGTGTCTTTTATTTTTGCACATGAATGAATGAATGAATGAAATTATATTTATATAGCGCGTAGCTACCCGGAGGCCTCCTAGCGCTTATGGACAGCGGAGAGCAGAGAAAAGAAGAGGGTTACTAGAAAGCTGAGAGACGTTACCTTGCAGCTTTTTGTATAAGACACCTTTGAGCCCACATGACCTGCCTCACAGTGCTACTGTCTACGCGCTGCGTACAAGCGGTCAACAAAAACATTAACAAGCCTCTTTTTTATGTAGTACTAGTGTGCTGTTAGTCCATATTGCTTATCCATAAATGCTACACTTTTTGGCACGGCTGAGATATGCTTGCAAGTTGCAATATACTAACGCACACCATTTCATTTTTTGTATTAGACGGAAGATTCCCTTCTAAGAACCAGAGCTTTGCAGAGCTTATGAATGATGCAACAACTACCAGTACTAGGTTCTTCTAAGGTGAGGGGTCCCTTCACTCAGAGATCTTCATTTATAAATTTATATAAACTAAATTCCTAGGGGATGGTGGTGCTGCCTTCCACCACTGTTCAGTTATCATGATTTAATTCCCAATTGTACGTAGGTTTAACAATGTTTATTGTTTTAATGTTATTGATTTTCCAGTTGGTGCTGCATTATATAATAGAACAATGTACAGAGCTTCTCCATTCAAAATAAACATTTTGAACTTACATAGACTTGGTGGTATTTGGTGTGGACTAACTTACACGAGTGAGCAAATTAAAGGAAGGGTGTGCATGTGCATTGCTTCCACGACTGAGAGGTTGGGGTGTTATGTTCTGGGTTGTCTACTTGTTGGGTATCTTGGGGGGAGGGTTCGGAGACCTAATAGTTATGACAAGACAGTACTATAGTCGATCAGGGGATTGTGGTGGGTTCTGAATTTCTGATTGAGGTGTGTGAGAAAGGTCCAACCTACCATCACCAACATCCTATTTTCTTGTGCACAGGTCTGTATGTGCAAGATCCCTACAACAGTAGTAGTATGTCCTATAGGCTATCATATCAAGATAGTAATAAATCTGGTTGGGCATTTGTTGCTGTGAATTGTCAAAGTCTCAAGATTAACAAAGACTCAAGATCAATAAGACTAGAAGTAGTACAAGAGGACGACCCAAAGGACTGGACTCAATGGCTAGAGCTACTGGTGAATCTGAGTTGTATTACAACCTTTCAAATAAAGAGTGGCACTGGCCAACTGGGTAAGCTTAGCTACTACAGTACAGACAGACTGATAGTAGTAGTAGTACTGAGAGTCATCATAGCAGAGGCAGGGATAACAAGATTTTTGAAACCGTACAGATCGAAGGATAATTGTTGGTAAAAAATAGCATTGGGAAACTGATACAATAGTTCGTGAAAAATATGGTGCAGTAAAAGTTATGGAATGAGAAATAATATTAAAAACAAGAAGACTTACTGGGGCCAGCAGAGGAGCCCTCAGTGGTGTCCTCATGGTGCTGGTGTTCTGACTGTCCCGCCGACTGCCCACTCTCTGTCTGTCTGCCCCTGGGTGCTGATGAACAGGAAAGATATAAGAAAGAGACAAACATTGATGGATGGTGTCAAACAAAGACAATATTTTTAAAGAACGGTCAAAAAACTCTTATGTAAACAACAATTGCAATAACTAAATTGACCGATCTCATCTGGTCAACAAGTAGTATCGGGGGATTCGCGGATCGACTACTTAAGTTACTATTTATCAACAGTAATCCAGACTTCCATTCTGATTCCAGAATAGTAAGTTAGAACTAAGCCTAAGTACGACGTACCACCCGACCTAGCCCACCTATTCCAGGCATGCCAATTGTACATTAAGGTGCCGATTCCGATCCGTTAAAAAAAATTACCGTACGACTCGTATCCGTATTTTTTTACGCACGAATTGTACAAGTCCCGTACAACCGGTGAAGTACGATTCCTACGTGAAAAATACATACGAATCGCTTCGGGAAAAGTCTACAAGACGTCCCCGGACAGTTTTACATACAAATCGTAAAACTGAAGTCCGAGCACGCAAGTACGATCCGTACCGCCCTTCCGAAAACACAAGCGCATGGAAAAGGTTCCGTACGGAGCGAACGCCGTACCACTCGTATCCGGGTAAACATGTGCCCGGGATATGAGTCGTGCAGCCCCCCCTCCCCCACATATGTCAGCACCGTACCCCCCCATGTCCACACTCTACCCCAGCCCTGAACGTGTACGCGCCGTACCCCACCACCGTAGCCCAGCCCCGTACGTGTACGCACCGTACCCCACCACCATACCCCAGCCCGTTACTTGTAAGCACCGTACCCCACCACCGTACCCCAGCCCCGTACTTGGACGCATCGTACCCCAGCGCTGTACCCCAGGCCTGTACTTGGACGCACCATACCCCAGCACCGTACCCCAGCCCCGTACCCCAGCGGCATACCCCAGCCCCGTACAAGTACGCTCGGTACCCCAACACCGTACCCCAGCCCTGTACATGTACGCACCGTACCCCAATGCCGTACCCCAGCCCCGTACATGTACTCATCGTACCCCACCACCATACCCCAGCCCCGTACTTGGACGCACCGTACCCCAGCGCCGCACCCCAGCCCCATACCCCAGCACCGTTCCCCAGGCACATACATGTATGCACCGTACCCCAATGCCATACCCCAGCCCCGTACATGTATGCACCGTACCCCACCACCGTACCCCAGCCCCGTACTTGTATGCACCATACCCCACCACCGTACCCCAGCCCCGTACTTGGATGCACCGTAACCCAGCACCGTACTTGTACGCACCATACCCCAAGACCGTACCCACGCCCTCAGAGCGTGGGTACGGTCCATACCATGCGTACTGCGTACCCCTATGTCACCACTACAATGGTGGTACAGACCGTACCCACGCTCTGAGGGCGTGGGTACGGTCCGTACCACACGTACCCCTATGTCACCACTACAGTGGTGGTACGGACCATACCCACGCCCTCAGAGCGTGGGTACGGTCTGTACCACGCATACACCTACGTCACCACTACAATGGTGGTACGGACCATACCCACGCTCTTAGGTTGTGGGTATGGTCCGTACCACGCGTACCCCTACGCCACCACTACAATGGTGGTACAGACCGTACCCACGCTCTGAGGGTGTGGGTACGGTCCGTACCACCATTGTAGTGGTGACGGGTACGTGTACACGTCCACTTCTGTTGTTGCGGTACGCAGGGATTGGTGGACACGCCCCCCGAAGTGACCAGACCCTGGAGGTAATGTATGTCCTCCATATTGTATGTTTTAATTTGTGTAGGGGGTATGTTTCATGCCCCTCACCCCCCCTTGACCCATGGGTGTTGTTCTCACTTTCTGCGGCCTGTGCGTCGGGTTTGGTGCACCAGGTCGTAGGCTAGGAGGGCCGGGATGACACGTAGGATGGGGTCCATGGCTGTCCGTCGCGTACCGGAGCCGTGCGGAGTGACGTAGGCACAAATCGTACTTGCTGGTCCGTAAAACGGTGCCTGACTCCGTACGGACGTCACGTACGTGATGTCGAGGATCAGAATTGTTGGTATTTTTTAGCCGTACGTAGTTTTGTACGATTCGTACGGAAATGGTATTTCTGTACGAATCGTACTTGCTGGTTTGTGAGGTGGATTTCCCGGGTACGTGTCGTATGGAGAATACGCTCCGTACGACCATTCGTATCCGGGTTTTACAGGATTGGAATCGGCACCTACGTATGCATTTCCACTTTTTTTATTCCTCAACTATGCATATGGTCAAATGGAGGACACATGACTACATTTTTTGTATACACCAAATTTTGGGTTGATTAATTGATGCTGATGTTCTGCTAGTGCTAAGCCAATTACCAACACTCATTGAACAAACTAGAAAAGGTTCTAATAAAGACTGGCGTACTAGCAGCACGTCTCGTAACTGAGGGGGCATCACGCATACCACTAACAAATTAGAAACTCATACAAAGTACCTAAACCTAAGTATCAATCCGCCCCTATCTCTTAGTGACAGGACAAATTAAGGAGTGGACTAGAGTCACTGTAGCATTACGTAACTTAATTTCTCTAAAATAAACTCTAACAGAACCACGCTAACCGAGCGCAAACGCAAAGTTGCAAACAAGTAAGATTAGTAGTAGCGCAGAGGAGCACCTGTGTCATAATCACAGAAGACTTTTAAACGTAATTAACCTGGAATGTAAGCAGCAACATTCTAGCTGGTTGGAAGAAAAAAAAGATATTCACAATATATAACACAGCAGAAGAACAGAAACAAAGAAGTAATAATTAAATAGTTACTCACCAAGCCCCGGGACCTCCACTCCTAGCAGGTCCAGCAGGTCCTGCTCACGGTCCAGGATGTTGGACCACCGGTGCATCAACTGCGTCTGGGTGTGCCGGACCCCAGAGCAGCGCAACACTGCCCGGCGCACCTACCCCTACCGCTGCCGACGTTCCCAGAGGCCGTACCCAGACCCAGGCCTGCCACCTGCTGCCAGGGTTGAGGGGAGGTGGTGCTGCACAAAGAAAATGAGGGCAGCCAACTCCACCTCCCCAAATAAGGCCCGTGCCTGCACCCCTTGTGGGAGCCGCCTTCCGCAAGGAAGGCGGTCGCGGCTGTGGCTGCGACAGCGAGCCCTACTACCCTTTGACATGGTTCTGGGACGTGGCGGGAAAGAAAAGGTAATAAAATTAAAAAAGTAAAGGAAATAAATAGCAGGCAATAGAAAGAGGGAAAAGTAGCTAAAAAACAACAAAAAAAGTAAACAAAAACCAATATAGAAGCAGGAAAATAGTTAGGGAAATAATAAATAAGAGAGATAAAAAAAAAAGTGGCTTTAAACAAAGGATTGAAAAGATGCAGGGAGGATTCAAAATCAGGCCTCAGAACCATGCAATAGAGTGGAAAACAAGATGGCCGCGCCCATTGCGACCACGTGAGCAAGTTCGCGCAATATTTTCTCCCCGAGCAAGCAAAAAGCAACGCGATCAAGTAAAAGCGTTCGCGAACAGGAAATATCTACCACGAACGGGCGCGAACATGCCTTGCGCGACCCGGAACAGGAAGTAAGCATCACGAGAGGGCGGGACAAGTGAAAACAAGATGGCCACGCCCGTGAGCTGTGGTAAATATTTTAATTACCTGTACTATTTTTGATACGGAAAACTATTAAGAATAACTCAGTAAAATGAGAGGCAGAATCCGTGGTATTAGAGGTTCTGAAAGGACTTTATTCCTTATACAATTCAGAATTGTAGGCATCATGTTCCATCACCACGGAGGTTCAGGAAGTGAAGAGCAATACATTATTGACAAGTAAGCAGTTTTATAGAAAATACATTACAGTGAAACAGATGCAAGAGGCGTAACAGCTGATAGTGCAGATAAAAGGTGCATACGTAACTAGAAATAGGCGTAACTAGGCGTAACTAGAAAACGTCATTATGCGTGATGTCATAAATGGGTGGATCCATGAAGGGATCTTGCAATGTCAGCAGAAATATTTGGCAGAGATGCGCGCGCAGCCGCATGACGTATGATTGACGTGCAACTAGGGGGTGAAGGGGACTTGACATTTAGCTCTACATGTGGAGACAGAAGTCTGGGGGGTCAAGTCAACCTAATCCCGAATCATATCTAACATCCTATGTTTAAAGAACTATGTTATCCAAAAGGAAAGGTTTCTCGGGCGGAATCTATTCTATACTGACTGCTTAGTGCATGTACAAGCGTCTAAGTGTCTACATGAGATGCGAGGGCAGAAATCTTCCATAGTAACAGGGGCTATGAATTACTGGCACGAGGACAGCAAGGCCGGGCTCTTCGCTCGGTAGCTGGAAGAATGTTTACCTAAACTACTAGACAGGAATGCATTGGATGAGGAGCGGAGCAGATAATCTTGAAGGTGAAATACAGTTTTTGGCAGGCAGACAGGCCGAAGTCAGGCACCGTTAGCCGCGCAGGGAGTAGGACAAAGTTCATGGATACAGATGCAGGCTCAGGCCGGAGCTTTCAGAGACAAGAGGCAGGAAAAGACTTGATGACAGGATTCAAGGCCTACTCGCCTGAACTGTAAAACGGGGAAAGTGAACCACATAAAGTCGGTGGCCTTTCATACTTAGGAATGGAATATCTGACCCATTCATGGCGGATCTGAAAGAGGACATGTTGACGGTGGACGCACATGTGTTTGCGTCTTCATAACTGGAACTGGAGGGAACATACATGTACTTGTAGCATATACATGGAGCCGTTGGGGTCTAAGATAGGGGACATAACTGATCACAAAAATTCATATTTCCTCATTCCCTCCTTGTCCCCTACGGACCCTCAGGAGATATCAATCTTCATCAATCCATCGATCTGTTCATATAACATCATTTGTTCTTCTTTCTTCATCCAGGATTGTGAACGAAAACTTGGATGTGGAATACACGATGTGGCACACAGACCACAAATCGCTGGCCCACATTGTAGACATAAGCAGCAACTGAATAGTATGAGGAAGCCAATACCTAGGAAGGATAGTATTCTCCATCCCCAGGCTGACAACACGCTCCAAAACCAACCGGACCAAGTCCAGGTGCCTGGATTCTGGTGTATCTGGCTTATAATCTTATGAAGGCGAGTTATAGCTTTATATACAGATGGCAAATTTTCTGGTATGAAAATGCAGCAACTTGATCCGATGACCCTACAAGCTCCGCCCCTATCGGCCAGGATGACGTCAAGGACAAGACGATTTTGAAGAACAACAATCCGCATCGCAGACTGCTCCTCTGTTAAGTTGCCTAAGGCGGAAATAGTTTCATTTACTACGGCTTCAAGGGTCCTAGTTAATCTACGTATCAGTTTACTATTGGTGACTGTACCTATATAGGGAAAGAGACCTTTATTGAAATCTGTATATTTTTCCCATGCCGTCTCAGTGTAATCGACAATTGGGAGATCTCTCCGTTCTCTATTGTGTACTAAATGGATGTTCCTATGATAATCAGGAGGGGCTAGGAAAACAGGTGGCAGAAGGAATGCTATGTAACAGGTACCATCCCAATCTAGAGGTAAGCGTGTATATGCGGTCTGGCCACATATAAAATAGGAATGACGAGAAGCTCTAAATGTGGACTTGCCTTGATCACTGAATTTTATTACAGTGGTGCATTTACTATGGCCCAGGTGTATGGAACCATTCTTTCTTACACATAATTCCCCTTTTACTGGGAATACTGACATGGCGGGCAAGATTGGTGTAGCTTCGGATTCAACGTTCAGGATCATGAGGTTAAGTGTGAAATTACCTAATCCATATACTTCATTTTCTAGATCAGTTCCTGTTCTTTTGGGAAGTCCCTCCTTGTTAGGGTAGCAGACTTTGAGTAAAACTAGGTTCAGGTTTCCCCATACCCAATTGTCTTGATAAACTACCGAATTTGAATCTAAGGAATTAATTAGACTAAACCATGCTCCACAGGAGCCATTGTGTGTGAACGGATATGGAAAGAGGGGCAAAACTCCCTTATAGTTCTGATAGGGAGGGAGTCGGCCACATATCCAACAATTTGTAGCATTGCTGGTCTGATGGGAATGATGTAACATACTAATGAAAGTGTTATTACGCAGCGCAAATCTATAGGACAATTCATGTGAAGGTAATTCGCTAAAAGAATGTTCAGCAGTTACATTGAGATTATGCTTAAGAATAGGGTAATACATGTGCAATAGTATGCTGACAATGATGATCAGAAGACTTAGAAAAAACAAAATTAATAACGTTACTGTGCAATGACTACGCAGTGATTTACAATACGCATGCTTTTTCAACTACATCTTCCGATTTCTTTCTCTATTCAGGTCTAGAGGATACATGTCAGGGACAAATTCAACCGCTTCACCTTAGAGAGGACTTAAACAATCAAATTGTCTGACTTACTAGACCGTAATTTTAGTTTGTAAAGTTCAGAGTTTGTTAATTCAGCCAAGGGGAGCTTTGAGTCTGTCTGTGGGGGAATGCAAGGTGTAACGTTTACATCAGATGGTAGTCCATGAAATTTCTTGATATGACTCGAGTGTAACCATCCTTTGCGACCTTCGATCTTCACAGCTGTCCTTGTCGTTAGCAGCACGAGTTGCGGCGATTTCCACCTAGGATCCAGCTGAGTCTTCCGGTCAAAGTTTCTCACTAGCACCAGGTCCCCGGGAACTACGTCATGGGGTTTTACCTCGGTGTTATCGGGAAAAGCTGCAGCTACCTGTGAACGACAAGATTGTAGTGCAGACATCAAGGAAGCCAGGTAATCTGTCAGCATATTACAGTCAACATCAGTTATTTTGCGAGGTATAGGCGTCCCCCACATATTTGGTGGTCTACCGAAGATCACCTCATACGGGGATAGCCCTGTTCGAGAATGTGCTACCATTCTCATGTAAAAGAGTGCAACTGGTAAGGCTACTATCCAATCGACACCTTTGTCTCTACATATTTTGGACAATCTAATTTTCAGAGTTTGATTATGGCGTTCCACGAGACCTGCTGCCTCGGGGTGTCGGACACAGTGAAACTTCCATTGGTAGCCTAACAAAAGGGAAACGTGTTTCATTAATTCGGATGAGAACGGCTGGCCGTTATCTGAGTATACAACGCGTGGTAAACCATACCGTGGGAAGAATTCTCGAACTAACTGTTTGGCAGTAGTCGGGGCAGTGTAATCGGAGACGGGATACGCCTCTGTCCAACGGGAAAGAGCGCATACAACTACGAGGACATATTTGAATCCTCGACAACGTTCCATCTGGATATAATCCATCTGGAGGACTTCAAAAGCATGATCAGGAGGCTGAAATCCACCCTGCTCTACGGGGATGCTTTTACCTGGATTAAACTGACAACATATCATACAGGTACGAACTTTTTGTTTAGCTGCTGCTCGCAAGTGTTTGTTGAACCAAATGTGTTGAATACTGTCTAGCATAGCTTTTTCTCCTAGGTGCGCTGGACTATGTATTGTGTTAATGATAACTTGAACCATTGAATCGGGGAGAAACCATATAGATTTTCCCTTCGTCGTCCATCCTTGATCCGTTTGGATCCCTCCTAATTCAGTCCATTTCTTTATTTCATCTGGTGTAGCATGTGTCTGTATGTCAATTACATCAAGAGCGGGATCCTTAACTGTCATGCAACATGTTGGTGTCGGAACTATTGTCTTTGTCGTGTCAGTTGTATGAGTCTGATTCTGAGCAGTCTGTTTGGCTGTTCTGTCAGCTAAATCATTACCCTGGGAAATGATATCGGTAACTTTTGTATGGGCTTTGCATTTCATAATCGATATTGCAGTAGGTAGATGAATCGCGTCTAATAGGGCTTGAATGAGGGATCCGTGTTGGATGTGGGCACCGTGAGAAGTTAAATACCCTCTCTCTCGCCACAGCACGCCGAAGTCATGGACGACTCCGAATCCATAACGTGAATCTGTGTATATGTTGACTTTCTTATTTGTGGCTTGAATACAGGCTTGTGTCAAAGCGATGAGCTCTGCTGCTTGAGCTGACAAAGTGTTAATACAATTTGTTTCAATAACTTCAGTTTCTGTTGTGACTGCATAAGCGGCCACTAACTCTCCTGTACTTGTTCTCATGCATGAACCGTCTACATACAATGTCAGGTCTGGATCTGACAATGGGACATCTGACAAGTCTTGTCTGGGTTTCGTCGTGATAGTAATAACTTCACTACAATCATGTGCTAGTGGGTCTGTTCCATTTACTGGCAAAAGTGTAGCAGGATTTAATGTACTACAACGTCTGATTTCTATGTGTGGCTGAAACAATGTCAATTCATAACCGGTAAGTCTCGCTATAGTCAAGTGTTGTGTTTGCGTTCGGTTCAAGAGAACCTCTACTGCATGTGGTACTTGTACTGTCAATTGATGTCCTAATACTATAGAATCGCTTTGTCTGATTGCTAAAGCTGTCGCTGCCACTGATTTTAGGCACGCAGGAAGAGCTTGAGCTACGGGATCTAATGTGCTAGAAAAGTAAGCACACGGTTTGTGTGATCCTGCTTGTTCCTGTGTGAGTACTGACAAGGCAGTACCTTCGCGTTCCGTAACAAAGAGTGTAAACTGTTTACTGTAACATGGTGTTGCTAAGACAGGTGCTTGGCATAAAGCTTTCTTTAAGCTTTCAAAGGCGTGTGTATGTTCTTGAGTCCAAGGGAGGACAGTCGATGTGGCTGCCTCCTGTGTTGTCAACTGGATGAGTGGTTTTGCTAGAAATGCGTATTGAGGGATCCACTGCCTGCAGTATGAAGTGAGGCCTATAAAAGCCCGCACCTCCTTTTGTGTCTTGGGTATTGGCATGTTAGCAATTAACTGGATGCGGTCAGGTGTAAGCTGCCTTCCCTCCTTGGACAGCGAGTGCCCAAGGTAAACAACTTGCTGGACACAAAATTGCAGCTTAGAAGGGGACACCTTGTGCCCCTTGTCGGCCAGAAATTGTAAAACCGTCAGTGACGCTTTTTCACATTCAAGTTCACTTCGAGCGGTGATCAGCAGATCATCGACATATTGAAGCAGGGCAGTGTTAACAGGCATGTGGATACTGTCAAGTTCTCGTTTTAGTGCTTGGCTATAGATGCTGGGGCTTTCTGTGAATCCTTGAGGTGCGCGTGTGAATTTAAAACTTCGTCCATTCAAACTGAATCCGAACAAGTATTGGCTTTCCGGATCTATCGGGACGCTGAAAAAGGCATTCTTGAGATCAATTACAGTAAAGAACGTTGCTTTGGAGTCAATGGCTGTCAGTAATGAAGAGATGTCTGGGACCACGGGGTATTGTGGTACAATGCATTTATTTAATTCGCGCAGATCAATAATTAATCGATATACTGGCGGGGTTTTTGGATCAGTTCGTTTAAGAATCGGAATTATCGGGGAATTACATACATTGGAGTTGGTTTCCACAACCACTCCTTGGGAAATAAGCTCGTCAATGATTTGCAGTAAAGCCACTACAGCATCTGGAGGTAACTTGTATTGTCGTATTCGTGGTAATACTACTCCTGTTTTAAGTGTGACTCGATATGGTGTAATGTTCATGCAACCAACATCAGTGGGGCCTTGTGCCCATAAATGTGTAGGTAAATTCTGCAGTCGGTGATCCATGTCTCGGGACACATAGTGTCCTTTGAAATCACGTAAAAATAATCTTACTCCTTCCGGAGAGCAACATATTATAGCTCCTAGAGCTTTCAAAGTTTTTATACCTAACAAGTTTTCTGGACATGATTTAGTAAGCAATAAATCTGTAGTTCGTGTCAAGGGACCAATCGTAAGTGGAAGGGGTTGTGATACTTCATTAATGATAGGCTTTCCTGAGAATCCAAGGGAAATATTCTGTGAGCCTGAGAGGGGTGCCCCTGGAACTTCACTGCGTCGTATTGTTGTTCTGCTTGCCCCTGTATCAAGTAAAAATTTTCTATCTTGACCTAATAGTTCACTGTGTACATAAGGTCCCTCTTGATCTACAGGGACCTCAATAAGGGGTAAGCCAACTTCCTTCTCTAGGCTATGTCATGTGTATCGTTGATAATCAGGATAGTCATATTGTGCATACTGGTACATCTGTTGCGTTGCTGCTTGTGTGGCAGCAATAGGCTGTTGCTGTGATGCAGCTACGGTCAGTTGTGGAGCTGCCTGTTGCGGAGCTGGCCTAGATTGTGCATGCTGAGGGAGTTGCGTTTGGTTCTGATCCTGTCTAGGTGGACGTGGTCTTTCCTTTGTTATACCTATGGCGATATTATGTTTTAAGACTGGACAATCGTGTATATAATGACCTGGCTGCTTACAATAGTTGCATGTCCCTTTCGCAGGACCTGCTGAATCACTGGACTGTGTCATACCCTTTTTATGACCGTCAACTGGAACTGACTGGGCAACAAGCATTTTCATTTTTGTGTCTTTCATGCGTCTTTGTTCATGGTCTTGTTCCTCTCTAATTCTATTGTGGTGATATTGTAACATCTGTAACATTTGTGACGGGGTGTTACCTTGCCAGGTACTCTCGAATTTCAATACTCTATTCTTAACTTGGGGCAGAGAATTTTCAACTAATTTTGTCACAAACAGATGAGGATACGACTCGCTACTTGCTTTTATGCCACTATTTATACCAAAACATTTTTCAAATCGAGAATAGAAATCACTAGTGTCTTCATCTTGCTTTTGTTTACAGGCTGAGATTGCACCCCAATCTTCCTTTTTCGTACTTAATAAACGTGGCAGTACCTGTACTAGTAAACCTGGTAATGTTTTAGTCTTTTCCCCAAGTCCTGCACCTGGACCTCGGGCTCTTTCTTCTGTTTCTAATGCTGTCCAATCTATCTTTTGGTCTCCCACCTCCCAATCTTTTTCTTTGAGTTTTTCGTAAATGCCAGCAGGCATTAGTACTTTCAATATTTTCATAATATCGGGGTAGGTATATTCTCCCATGAGTAACATGTCTTTAATCTCACGGTGGAAACCCGCTGGATCTTTGTCATGACTGGGTACTACTTTCTTCATTTCTAATAGTTCCATTTTAGATATGGGTGTGTATACAAATACACGTTTAAACTCATTGTCATCACCCTTTATCGGGTGCACTTCGCGTAAGGGGTTCTGTCTATCCATATAATACGTCATTCTTTCCTTGATGGGCAGTGAGACATGTTCTGGGCATACAAAAAGAATATACTGGTTTCTGTATTCTAGTATTTCTCTAATTAAATCAGTACCTGAACCTCTCCATTTATTCGTGAGTAATTCAGTCAATATATCAGGTAAAGGACCAGGATCGGAGTGTTGGCTTTTATATAATATAAGGAGATGTTGGATCATGTATATACCAGCTAAACGCTGTTCATCTGGGGTAACGTTCAAAAACGTGCGAGCTAGTGCATCATCACTGTATTTTCCGGGACTGTCAGCCCATAGTACTGCTGATCTAGCTAATTCTTGTTCGTCCATTGAATCAAGTATATGATATCCCCTTCGTTCTCGGAGTAAGTTGTCGGCGGCTTGGAACAAGTGTTCGGGAGATCTTATATTTATTATAGGTGTTTGGAAATTTCTATTATTTTCTGGACGTATCGGACGTACCGAATCATTAAAGCATCTAGTATTATTAGAAAATCTTCCTCTACCTACATAAGCCATCGTGTCCACGTGTCCTGTTGGCATTCTTAATTCTTCCCCCTCCTCTCTGTTTAGTTCATGCTCGTCTACCTCTAATCTTTCTTCGTGTATTCGTTCTATTTCTTTGCGGATCTTTCGGTACATAGCTACTATACATGACTGTCTATCATGTCTTCCTTCTGATATATTCTGTCCCCAAGTGACAAGTTTTTGCATTTCTTCCGGATTTACCCCAGGTCGGTCTTGATTTCTGATTACACAGTTTATAAGGAAACGTAACAGTTGCCCCTGTACCTCTGCTTTCTGGTACTCCATGGCTCTGCTAATACTTTCAGGACTTCGCCCTGTCTGGACAAAGTGATATACATTTTCTAAATGTGTAGTCATTCCTGGTAGCTTTGTTAAATATATTGCAGCTCGTCGGATACGTAATGATGACAGCAGCATTTCGTCCCGTTTACCGGGCACAGGATCATATCCACAATCTACTAGAAGTTCCTTAAGCATGTCGGGAGTTGCTAGTTTGGGCGTACGTTGGTGTGCTAATTCTCTAAGCGAAAGTTTATTTCCTCTGGGTGGCGTAGAAAAAATGTCTGTCGTACCTCCTGTAGCACCATCTGAGGTGCTGGGCGTGAAAGGATTTGTTGGATGTAAGACAGAAACCGTAGATGCGGGAAAAGCGGTAGAAACAGATGTGGATGTCGGAACGTGTGTCAGAGTTTGTTGTTGCGGAGGTACAGACGGAGAATCTTGACGTTGAACGCCATCGGCAAGCGGTCTATGTGGTGCGGTGTTAACATACTCGGGAACTGCGTCATCTAAATAAGAGGAAAGGAAAACATCTTCTGCGGTTTTGGGATGCCCTTTGGGATGTACTTTTATCGGAAACACAGGAGGTGGCAAATCTTTTGGTATTTCCGGGGTAGCCTTAGGTAACCCCTCGGTCAGAAGAGGATACATACCATTCATAAGGGCGTTTCTTTGTCTATCTACTTGTTCTGATTTTACTCGAGTACCTTCCTCAATTAAGAGATTTTCTTGGGCTTTATTTGAATTCTCCTTATTTTTCTCTTCCTGTCTGAGTGCTTTTTCTGTACGTCTATATGATTCTTTACGCCATAATTCAATGGCATCTTTCTGTGATTGTCTAGCTTTCTTTTTCCATAATTCTTCTTCTACTTTCATGATGCAATCCGCATCCCAGGTCCCAGCTGCGGGCCACCTCTGACTTTCTGGTAATTCCTTGGTGTAGTCCACCCATAAATCAAGAAATAATACGGCGTCTAGGCCATGTTTATGATACATGAAGTACCCTGGAGTGTCCCTAGGAGGAATGGGAACAGCTTCTTCGAGTACCCCTTTTCTAGTTTTGATCTGTCTTAATTTCGAGAAGAGCGGCATTTTGAGAACTGGTTACTTAATATGAAACACACTTAATACGATAAACACAATAATGAACAGTCATTCATACCACAATCTTAAAAAACATATTAAAACATTTAATATTTAACATTTAACATTTGACGAACAATAATGACTAGGAGAAAACTAGTTACCGGCATAATACTTAATACTAGATAATACTGAAATATATACGAGACATACTGGATATACTGCTAAACAGTACAGATACACTGCTAAAACAGTGCAGACCGGATCTGTGTACCCAAACCCGTCTTGACCAGCACGACTTATGTGCACGTCTAAACGCCTCCCCGGCAACGGTACTCACCGGGTAGCTCGGAACGGAAGGCCTCGGAACTGAACTGGACTGGACTGGACCGGACTGGACTCGACGCGGAACTTCGGAACTTCGGGACTTCGGAACCTGGTGGGCCTCTGTATACCTCGGATCTTGCTCTCTCTGCTAGGCTCTGGTCGGGATACTTCGCACTTCTCACCGCCTCGTCTGGGTGTTGATCGCAGCCTCAGTCACCCCCGCTTGGCCGGAGGGAGAAACAGGAAATCCTGCAGGTACGCGTTTTTGTCGGTTCAGCTGTGGCAGGAGACCGGGCCTGCAACGCACCTCCGGCGCGTGAGATGAGAAAGTGTCCCTATTCGGGCGCCAATTTATGTGGTAAATATTTTAATTACCTGTACTATTTTTGATACGGAAAACTATTAAGAATAACTCAGTAAAATGAGAGGCAGAATCCGTGGTATTAGAGGTTCTGAAAGGACTTTATTCCTTATACAATTCAGAATTGTAGGCATCATGTTCCATCACCACGGAGGTTCAGGAAGTGAAGAGCAATACATTATTGACAAGTAAGCAGTTTTATAGAAAATACATTACAGTGAAACAGATGCAAGAGGCGTAACAGCTGATAGTGCAGATAAAAGGTGCATACGTAACTAGAAATAGGCGTAACTAGGCGTAACTAGAAAACGTCATTATGCGTGATGTCATAAATGGGTGGATCCATGAAGGGATCTTGCAATGTCAGCAGAAATATTTGGCAGAGATGCGCGCGCAGCCGCATGACGTATGATTGACGTGCAACTAGGGGGTGAAGGGGACTTGACATTTAGCTCTACATGTGGAGACAGAAGTCTGGGGGGTCAAGTCAACCTAATCCCGAATCATATCTAACATCCTATGTTTAAAGAACTATGTTATCCAAAAGGAAAAGTTTCTCGGGCGGAATCTATTCTATACTGACTGCTTAGTGCATGCACAAGCGTCTAAGTGTCTACATGAGATGCGAGGGCAGAAATCTTCCATAGTAACAGGGGCTATGAATTACTGGCACGAGGACAGCAAGGCCGGGCTCTTCGCTCGGTAGCTGGAAGAATGTTTACCTAAACTACTAGACAGGAATGCATTGGATGAGGAGCGGAGCAGATAATCTTGAAGGTGAAATACAGTTTTTGGCAGGCAGACAGGCCGAAGTCAGGCACCGTTAGCCGCGCAGGGAGTAGGACAAAGTTCATGGATACAGATGCAGGCTCAGGCCGGAGCTTTCAGAGACAAGAGGCAGGAAAAGACTTGATGACAGGATTCAGGGCCTACTCGCCTGAACTGTAAAACGGGGAAAGTGAACCACATAAAGTCGGTGGCCTTTCATACTTAGGAATGGAATATCTGACCCATTCATGGCGGATCTGAAAGAGGACATGTTGACGGTGGACGCACATGTGTTTGCGTCTTCATAACTGGAACTGGAGGGAACATACATGTACTTGTAGCATATACATGGAGCCGTTGGGGTCTAAGATAGGGGACATAACTGATCACAAAAATTCATATTTCCTCAGAGCAACCGCATGGGTAAGTTGGCTGCATTTTAGTACTGGTGACCGCATCACTGCACTAAAATGCATAAGTCACGTATATTATAGTTCTTGAGAGGACCACTAGGTGGCACTGCGTATTATAACACAATCTTCCACTGTCAGCCTGTGCTGCTGCTGGATGCTATGTGGCACAATTAAGAGTTCATCACCGGCTCAGGTCTGGCTGAGATGGTTGAGAAGTTTGGACTAAAACTGTCAAAAACTGTTACTCTAACACTTTTGGTTTCTGCTGCCAAAATGGTTACTCATACATCCAAAACAAATGCATCAGCCCGAGCCCTGGACCTTCTTTTGGGCATGTTGACCACATGGGCGAAAGAGGGCCAGGGCTGACGCATTTTTGGGCCTGTACGAGAAACCGTTTTGGCAGGAGAAACCAAAAGTGTTAGATTAACAAAGTCAGGAAATAAAGACCGGGAAGGATTTGGACTTGAATGTTAATCTGTTTCTGCATCACATATGCAGCTATTTATTGGACCAGGCAGCAGCATTTTTTCCCCCTGTTTTCGCACCTGCCAAGGCACGGCGGCATCACATCGCCTTGGCGGTGTGATTTGTGTGGTGATCGTGCTGGACGGTGCAGTGCCGGATGGTTTTGATGTCTATCCTCGAGTCCGCAAACAAACCCCTCTCCAGCCCACACCCAGGCATTTAATCAGCCCAGGCTGAAAAAATCAAAATGTTAAAGCTTAGCAGTACCTCAGTACCCCATAGTTGGCGGTGAGCGCAGTTCATAAGTGTCACTACCAGCGCCAGCCAACAACTGAGCCTGCTCTCACCTACAGCTGCAGCTTGGAGTTGACTACTCTGAGGGCTGTGATGGGAGAGAAGGAGAGTAGAGCTCCCTGTACAGGATAATTCCAAGGTTGCGAGCAAAAGTTTTCGAAGTGGGTGAGGGTCCTAGTTTGGAAGGCCCCCAGGAGTCGTTCCATAAGGATGTGTTGTTCCCGAAGATCAGCACTTTCGTTTCTCCATGCACCTCTGGAAGCTGACCCTTGTGAAGGAGGGGTCTTCTAATAGTGAAAGGATGAGCTGGGTGTCATCTGCGTAGGATATGATGCTTAGTCCATGGGTTCTGACGATGTTCGTCATGTAGGTATTGAACAGTGTGGGGCTGTGGGGCTGAGGGATGAGACTTGAGGGATGCTGCAGATGATTTTCTTGGGTTCTGAAGTGAATGGTGGAATGTGGATCCTGTGGGTTCTTTCAATGAAGAAGGGGGAGATCCATTCGTCTTCTTGGATTCCGATCTGATGGTGCTTCTTGATAAGGGTGGGGTGGGACACAGTGTCAAGTGCTGCTGAGAGGTAAGAGGATCACGGCTACAATTTCTCCCAAGTAAAGGAGGGTTCTGATGTGGTGGGTGGCAATGATCAGGGAGTTTTAGATGCTGTTGTTGGTGCGGAGTTCAGATTGGGAGGTGTCTAGCAGATTGTTGCTCCCAAAGTGTTCCGTGGGTTGGCGGTTGTCATGAAGTGGCGGATCCACTTCAGGACATATGTGAGAAAGAAGGGGAGGATGATCAGTTCCCCACTAATGTTACGCATCTGCTTTATTTTCAGCCCCATCATCCCCTTTCTACCATCCTTGAGGAAGAATCATGTTACGAAGAAGACAGTCCCTTTAAGAAACTGGACTTCTGTACTTCTTGCCATGACACAGGTGACCCAGCCACAATCAACCCTCTCAGGGAGGGTTTCTTGGAATCTGGAAAAGCAGAGAAGGATGGTGTTTTCGTGGGTGAGTAAAAAACAGCATCACCACAGGAGCAAGAGGAGAGTGACACAGACTCCACTCCACGACTACCCAGCAAGTGAAGTCCACATCGGAAGAGCTTTTACGACCAGAACCAGCACACCCTACCTCGAGGCAGGAAGAGATTCTCGCCCCTGAGTCTCTGGCAGAAGCTGCAGAAGCTGGAAGAAGCCGGCGGTGTCACAAGATATCCTGCCACATTCCTGGAGGAGCGTGGCTCTCCCAGGTACACACTCATCTAAGGGACTTGATGGGGAAAAGGGAAGAAAGGCCAAACAAGGCATAAAGAGAATAGGGAAAGAGAAACACATTTACAGAAGCACAGCGGAATCAAACACTGAAATAGTATATCTCTGGTGGAGGTAAAAAAACTCACTCCTCATCCCCCTAAATACTACAGAACAACGAGGTTTACAAATACTTTCTGAGGTCTGTCTTCTTTCCGAGGCACCAACACTGCTTGGCAGGAGGAAGAAGGAGAACCTCGAAAAACCCTCAAGGGAAGATAAAAAAGAGAAGAACAAGTCCATCTTGAGACTCCGATCTTATCTGCATTGAAATAAAATAGGAGAGACAAAGCAATATACACTCTGCCTTTTTTTCAACACGCTAAACGTTTACAGTGGTCGATTGATTTTTTGAGGTATTTGGCCAGTAAGGGGAGCAGAGAGATGACTTCGTAGTCCTTGAGTTCCCTGGGTCCACAGATGGTTTCTTGAGAAGGGGTCTGACTCCATGTTTTCAATCTTAGGGAAGGAGGCCATGGCTATGGATGTGTTAAAAATGGCGGTGAGCTTGTTGCTGATCTTCTTGCTCCCGAGGTTGAAAATATGTTGGGGACAGGGGTCCGTGGATGATCCTGAGTGGACAGACTTCACAATGGCTGTGGTGTTCTCTGTGGTGAGCTGATTCCAGGCAGTGAGTAGGTGGCCTAGGTTTGTATCTGTGGGAGCGAGGACGTAGTAGAGTTTCGAGGCGGTAGGTTGGGGTTTAAAGTTTTTGTAAAGGGTAGAGATCTTGTCATGTAGGAAGTCGCCAGGGTGTCGCAAAGTTGCTGTGAAGGGGGTGATGATGTTTTCAGTGGCTAATGGGTTGGAGAACTCTCTGATGATGTTGAAGAGCTCTTTGCTCTGGTTAGAACTGGCTTCAATGTGGTCAACCAGGACACTTCTTTTCATCTCTTTTAGGAGTTGGTGGTATTGATTATTTTATATCCGGGGTTCAGCCTTAAATTGTTTACTTCTTGAGGTATCTCCATGCCAGGACTACAGAAGTAGTTCATTACACAGATCATTCTCTCTGTACTCGATCATGGAAAACTAGCAGAGAGGTCTATCAACTATGCATTCTAGCTCCTTTTCTATTCACTTTGTATATAAATAGACTGGAACAGGTGCTAGTGGCAACAAAGGCAGATCTGTCACGTTCTTTCCCAGTACTGCTTTATGAGGATAGTGCTGTACTGATGCCTAGAACCGCGAGGGGTTTACAAATCCTTCTAGGAGCATTTTTGTTTTTATTGGAGGAGCTGGACTCAACAATTAATTTTATTAGATCCTTTGCAATGGAGGCATAACCAAGATCAATTAAATTACAAACTCTCTGGGTGGGGGCACATACCTTATTGGTTAGTGCATTCTCCTATTTGGGATTGATGTTTGATCCTGAATTCAGTTGGAACCCCTTCATACAAGCCACACATTGTGAGGGCTAATGCAGCAGTTTTTGGTTTTACTTCCAGATTTGAACGCAGTGACTAAAGAAGGCTTTCTTGCAGGTATATATCAGGCAAAATGTCTTCCTAAAGTTTCACATATTAGTGATATATCAGGTATGTGAAAATTAACCAGCTACACATCATTGAAAATACATTCTTTAGGAACTTGCTAAGTGTTCCGCAGAGTACTCCAACATTTATTATTTATGAGGAACTTGGTGCGAGGTATCTTTTAGACTTACTGATCCTCCGCCCCCTCCTGTGTTGGGTAAACATTTGAACAAGTGCTGCAACTAAATTAAACAAGAAAGCTTTGCAGGACTGTACCTCCCTGAACAATGCTTACCGCACACAGTGACGCAAGAATATTAAGGAGTCTTTCTGAAATTTAGGGTGGGGCGATTTATTCACCAATACAGGGGTTGTGGTCAAGTCTGATCAGAATATGGGTTAAAGACATTTTTAAATGGTTAGAAGCAATTACAGAAATCTATAGTCTGAGGCTTTATCCTGTTACAGGCGGTCCAGTCGATGGAACGCTATCTTACATTTGTGGCTAACAGCACTCATCTTATTTTAGGTTGAGCCTTGTTTAGCGCATGAGCTGCTCTGCAAGGCATGCTGTAATTGAGTATGGACTTGAAGCTCCACTCACTCTCCGCCCATATTTTTCATTGGCTTGTGTCATTGTCCTTTGTAAATGCTGGCATCTGATTCATTAATAGAACTGTTAGTCCCTCCTTAGTACTGCCTTGTCTAGATTTTAACCTCCCATGAGGTCTGGTCCTTTTACTTCTGTTGTTTGTCAGTCTTATTTAGTCTGTAAGCACTATTTTCTTTAATGAGTTTCTCCTTCTGCAGGCACAACATGCTTTTCTGCACCATTCAGCGTGCCATGCGTGCTTTCGCTTTCCAAGCAGCCCAGGACAATAGTGGCCGCCTCTTTGAAATTAAATATTTTTCCCATTTATAAAAGTTTGAGCTATTGGCATTGTAAATGACAATACCTTTTATTTATGTGATAATTATCAAAACAGATAAATGAAAGGCATTGTCATTTACAATGTCAATAGCTCAAACTCTTGCAAATGCAAGACCTATTGCATTGCAATTGCTTGTTACTTACTAGACTTAGGCTTTTACCAGTTTCATTTATTCAAGAGGTCTGGACTATTTAAAGTTGTAGCGTGCCTCTGTGGCTGCCTCCAGATGTCTTCACAAACTACCCTGTACTTTACAATAATTTGCCACTTTTATGATACACCCAGGAAACTGTATATTATTTTACTGTTGAAAGGCAGAAATTTTACTAGAGTTTTACTTGCTTTATTGTTTTTACAAATGTTTTCTCATGAATGTGTTAATTATAATGTTGGTCGCTTTTTAAATGCTGTTCTTAGAATGAGGCGCGCTTGGGGAGACTCACTGCAGGAGTGTACTTTTAATTTTGAGTTTTTAGTTGTGTATCTAACCATGTATTTTATGGTTAATATGAATTTTAAGACAATAAAGGAATTTTGATTGATTGACACTAAACACTAATGAGCCGATTCACTGAGATTTTGGTGCAATCCCAGATTTACTAAAGCTAGTAAACCTGGAAATGCGTCATAATGCTACTCCTTCCTCAGTGAGGCGTAACAAGGAGAAATATCTTTATTCTGCAGCACGCATAGAAAGAGGAATATACCTCTAAAGATCGTTTTTATGCAATAACCTTCGATGTCAGAGATATTCAGCCAGTGCCTGAATTTGTGAAAATTTGTGAATTTGTCTTGCTTGACCAAATTGTGTGACGCTAGGCAAAATCTTTATTATACTACGCTTCATTTTCATTAATAAATATGAAAGCACTTTCAAATATGTGAGTTCAGGATGTGCACTGAACAAAAACACTCTTGGGTATGATTTGATAGCCTCTAATGTTGCTCCATCTATACTAAAAATCATGGCCACATTTACGGTACACAGGACAACTGTGTTGCCTCTTAGGTCACTAGCATTGTCATGAGGGCAGTGGCAGGAATGGTTTGCAGTTCATGTTTAAAAACTCAGACCCAGATTTAGAAAGACAATACGCAATGTAATGTAGTAAGTTAAGTTGCTGCTCTACGTTGCTTGAACAGGAGAGAGACGAGCAGCTCCATGGCTACAGAGATATGGCTCTGTTCTGCTGTCTTCCTGTGCTGGTGCACTTTAAGCTGCCATGTGCTATTGGAGGTACCCTTTTGCTATAGTGCAAGGGTGTCTGCTTTGTGGTAAGCATTGTTATTTTGCAGTAAGTCGTACCTTCCGGTACACAACTATGGGACTTAGTTACAAGCCTCTGTCGCCACCCGTGTGCCACTTTGAATAAGGGAAAAAGTGATGCACTGCCGGCGCAATGGGCTTGTAAATAAGTCCCTATGTTTTAAGGAATTTCCTCCGTACAATGTGTGGTGTGGAATACAGTACACATGCAAAGAACGATATAATGACAAGAAAGTATTACGCCTGCCTATGGGAGACACAGGATTTGGGGGAAAACCCCTGTCTACAATTAATTGTGAAGAGGGATTTTCATCAAAACCCATGGGTGCTTGCACAGGAATGCCCATGTACCACCTACAGAACCCCCTAAAGCAAAGAAACACAAGGCAGCGCATTGGGCAGCTATGTGTTGCTTTTGATTTGTAAATCTCGGCCCAAAGTTTAAGAAATGTGTTTAAAATATTCTGATTTGCTATTGTGAAACACTTACCGATGTAAGAGAAATATAGGGGCTTATTTACAAGCCCTTTGCGCCGCTGGTGCAGCAATCTGCTGTGTGATATTTACAAGCACACGTAAAGCCACCCTCCATGGCTTTTCATGTGCCTGTAAATGTCGCCCCTTCTCACACAACGTGGTAGGGGCTTGACATGGGTGTTGCAGTGGGTGTTCCCACAGCAACACCCATGTCCACTGAGGCATTTTCAGATTTATGAGCAATCGTAAACCTGGAAATGCGTCAAAATGCTATGCTACCCCAGGGGTGGCTTAGCAAGGCGCAACGAGGAGAAATGTTTTCTTTTCTCCTTGTTTTTTTCCTCTCTCAGTGCATGCTGCATTCTACAGCACGAATTGGAAGAGGAAATCACCTCAACTGATTGTAAGGTGTCCCTTCCTGCAGAAAAACAATCTCCCCACGACGCAGGCATCCTTGCACAATGGTGCAAGGGTGCCAGGGTCAGCGCATGGCAGCAGTTTGTGCGCCAGTGCAGGGGAAAGCACATAGATGCGACATATGTCACATCCCTGTGATCCAAAACTAACGCAGCGCGGCGCAGCAAAATGACTTCCGCAGGGCTCATCATTGTCCCCCCTGCTGTTTAATCTGTACCTCAAACCCCTATTGCACTCTCTAAAAAACAGGAAGGATACAATATATAATTATGCGGACGACCTGCAGCTTATATTCCCACTAAACTCAACTGACTCCGTCGAGGAATTTCAGGCCACTATGCTGCACATTCAAGGGTGGATGGAGGTGAACCACCTAAAACTCAACCCTGGAAAGACCGAGCTGGTACTCCCGGGTATAAGTGCAACCAGCTGGGGCCCTCACTTCTGGCCGTCATCAATGGGATCTCCTCCGTCTCCCTCTATTTCGGTGAAAAGCCTCGGGATCACCCTCAACTCCGATCTCTCACTGAAAAGTCAGGTGGGAACGGTGATCTCATCTAGTTTCTTCCAGCTACGGAAGATTAAGAAAATTGCTCATCTGCTCACGCACTCTCCCCTCATTCAGGTGGTAATCGCCTTGGTCCTCTCCCGCTTAGATTTTTCCAATTCCATTTATTTAGGCCTCCCCCTGACTCTGTCTAAACGCCTGCAAATCGTGCAAAATCAGGCGGCCAGACTAATCTTTAAAAGCAACGGCAGGAGCTCGGCGAAACCACCGCTGGCCACTCTTCATTGGCTACCTATAGCCCAACGGGTAACTTTTAAAGTAGGCTGCTTGGCCTTTAAGGCTCTCCATGGAAAAAGCCTTAAGTTTATTAACCATCTCATAAACAAACATGAACCAACTCGTAATCTCCGCTCTGCCCACCTGTCCCTCTTCACCTTGCCCTCCTTTAAAAAGAAACGTCTTGGCGGATGCCGATTTGCTTATTTGGCCCCAAAGATCTGGAACTCTTTCCCCTTGTCACTCCGGAGATGCACTAATCTGACGGAATTCAGGGGCGCACTGAAGACCTGGTTATTCAAGCAAGCGCATGGTTAGGTTATTGTTTACCATCCTTTCTCACCATCAGCGCCATGAAACCTCTGGGTGCCCGTGCGCTTAACAAATCTCGAATAACATAACCGCGCTGCATTAGTTTCTCATAAATCGGGCCCATATTCTTTTCACTTTTTAAGAAATCTTATATCAAATATTTTCAGGGCTCGGATAGTGTTCGGACTCTTTCGTCAGAGCCAACTCAATGCTCGGCTCTGGCTTGCCTGTCCCTGATAATTTGTTTGCTGCGCCACCTCTAAAATAACAGATACACAAAAAACATACTTCACCCGTCCAAGATATAGCGATTTAAAACGGAATCCAGAGACTGGTTAATTGTTGCATTTCCTATTGGGGCATAGAGTGTTTAGACATAGAATTAAACCTGTATTTTAATGCAGATTTAGGATACATTTGCTTAGAACTGTGCCCAGCCTAATGCTTTTGAAATTGGGCGTTGATGCCCTCTAGTGGACGCACTTGCACATTAATTGCATGGGCACTGTAATCACCAACTCCTGGCTTCCTATGCGTGTATCAGGAGAGAAACTGGCAGAACCTAGTCACTGTTTTTTTGTGTCGCCGTATGAAAACGACATTTTAAGTTCAGTCGAACCCTTGTTTTCTATTGATGCATCAGCGCCTCCCAAAAACGATTTCATGAATATTTAGGTCAATATACATACAACTTACACGTTTATGTAAAAGAAAGTGTGTCAAATTTTCTTGAGCAACATAAATGTAATTATCAGACATCTTAAATTAACAATCATTTGTAGATGTTTGTGCCCCGATGAACAAATCTCACCTCTTGTATTATGTCTGGCTTGTATGATGAACTCCTTTTAGGTGCACAAAATGGACCAATGTGGAGTCCATTCATTAGCCAGTTCCATTAAACAATTCCAAAAATACAAGTGCGTAGGAAAGCAAGCTCAAAAACGTACATTTTAAACTTATAATTCAAATGTAATCACCGATCTTATCAGTGGCCCTGAAATGTCTAAAGTTAGGAATGCTGCAGTGAACCTTGAACTTGCACAAGACACCTCTCTCTTTGGCAGAACTCATTTGGCGAAAGTAATGACAGGGAAGTCTCGCAAGAACTCCACAGATAGGGTTAACGCATAAGAACAGTCTGACAACAAACACCAATGCAACAATACGGTATAACACCACCATATGCAGCTGTTTGACAACAACTGTGGACAGTGGATGATAATGTCATCGCCCTAAACACTAGTCCACAAGGTATAAGATAAAGTGTCATAATCAGAACAGAGTAAGTAAATGACTTTCTGCTAAACCATGGAGAATGAGAAACACATCCTCCTTCTCTGCGTGATTACTCCGGATCTGTCAGCCTTTTTCTGGTTGCTTTTTTCTGCTGGTTTTAGGACTCTGTGTGCTTTACCATTGCTAAACAGTAGTAACGTGTCTCTGCTTTGCCTTCAAAACGTGTTGTACAGTGTAACTCCCTATCTGACACATTTAACTTCCCCATAAGGCTTTTGTAAAGCATGCCTAAAGTGCAGTAACAGCATGGAAAGTTAAATATCATATGTGAGCTGCATTCCATTTTTATCACCCACATATGTGACAAAAATATATTTCTGCCAGGAGCACTACTGTGTCCTGTCTAGGCTGAAGTTTAAAGGCACTGCAGTGAAACATGGCAGTGGTAAATCACTGTGCCATGTAGGAAAAGTCTATTTTTATATATTCATGTCACCCCTTAAGTGTGGCTTGTAAGCCCACAGAGCAGGATGCTAATATCTAAAAATAGGGCACACATTATATAGGGGTTAGTGTGTCCTCACATTGAAATAAAACCCAAAAGATATTTCACTGTGTAGGATTGGTTATATTTTCCCCTAATCGTCCTAGGTGGTATTCAAATCTTTATTTTCCAGCTCTACTTAGGAATGAGCTACAAAATTCGTTATATGTATTTCCTGCTTCATTTTTAATCTCTGACTTAAAGGTGAAATTATGTTTTTGATAACTTAACCAAAAGGTATTTCTGAAAAATGATAATGCAGGCTTCCTGAGCCAGAACTGGTTAAGACTAGTTCTGCCACGCATCACACCTCCAGAGCTGGATTACGCAACCTTGGCTGGGAGAGTTAACAGCCCTGACACAGAGAACAATGGCCTGCCTCTGAGCTCAGGAAAGGCCAATGGGTGTTAATTGCTGTCCACTACCAGGGATTAGCTATTGAGAGTGAACAGTAGCCATTGGCAAAGTAAACAGCAGCTTTAGCACTTCCTCTTTTGGCTTGAAGATGCCAAGGAGAGGTTCTCCTATTCATCCCCAGGACCCTTCTCGACAATCACGCTCCACTAGAAAACTGTTGTATTTCCATTATGCTTGACTTTTTCTAGGCCGATTTTGTCTTAAAATTTTAAAACTTCATAATGCCTGTGTCCCTTAACTTACTTTGCTGATCTGGTGTATTTTTGCAAATGGTGCAAGAGTGCCTGCATTACATACAAGATTATTTTTGTTCAGCAAGGGATACTTTCTTGCACAAAATCAATCCTCGGAGGCTAATTCCTCTTACTACATGTGCAGCAGAGTAAAGCACATGTAGAAAGAGTAATAACAAGGTGAAATAATCATATTTCTCTTTTTTGCGCCTCTTTTGGGAAGGCACAGCATTTTGACGCATTCCCAGGTTTACTAATACTAGTGAACCTGGGAATGTGTCATAATATTTAACCAAATGCATTGGAACACCTGTGCTCCACCATTCAAACTCCTTCCCAATGCAGAGTAATGCAAGGCAGCGACTTGCGCTACTCTGGATTTAGTAAACCATGCAGAGCCACGCAAGGTGGCTTTGTGTGATTTAGTAAATCTTACTGAAGCCCTTGTCTTGTACTGTGCCATCTTGCATGATCCATGGCAAAGCAAGGGCCTGAGTCGTATATGGAAAAATGAGAGCTAGAGCTCTGATGAAGCAAAAGCAGGAACTTCAGCAACCAGACCGGGGATACCCAAGAATTGACGGGTCATCCTTTTCCCTTTAGTTCATCTGTGCCCACATTTTTATGTGTGAACCCAGTAGACCTCTCAAGAGGGATTTGGCACTATAATGTCAAAAATGATGCTCATTGCCCCCACCATTCTACTGAGCTGAAAAAAGTAATTCCTTCCCTTTAACATCAACCTGTCAATTACAGTGACCTATTGTGTAGCCCCTGTGAAGAATTTCACACATTATTCAGGCCAAGTACAGGCTGAGGGAGCTGGAGAATTAAATGAAATTTGTCTCCAGGAGCTTCATACAGGGAAAAGGTAACTTTTGAAAAGTTACTTTTGATAAATATGCATTAAAAGTCCGACTTCACCATTGAATTGGATTTTTAATAAGTATTCAAAATAGTTCTTTAATAATTCTTCTAGCTAGGTCCTTTCTTGAGATACAGCATTAGTATTTTATTCTGTGCTCTTTTTTCCACAGGACAACAGGACCTGCCACAGTGACAAAAAGCTTTTTGAGTGCTAGTTACTACAAAGATATGTTAACATTAAATGTGTTCATGTCTACTTTTAAATACCATCCATCCTGTATTGTGGGCTGAAAGGCCTACATAGGGGTGAGTTATTATTTTTTTTAATTGAGGTTTTGCCTGTCAGAAGAGTTTATGACAGTTGTAGGCCTGAAGCCAGGTTTGTCCTGCCACTGTAGTAGATGACAAAATGGGGGCTGAAGTCCATTACTGAGATTTAGCTTCAAGGCCCTTGTCGACTCCCACAACTCTCTCTACACAGGCGTCACCGAGAAACTCCTCAGGAAACTACAGAGCATTCAAAATGCCGCAGCCAGACTAGTCCTCAACATTCCCCGCCACAGCCACACCTCCAAACACCTACAAGAACTCCACTGGCTCCCAATCAACAAAGGAATCCCCTTCAAGCTCCTCACACATGCCCACAAAGCCCTCCATCATGCTGGACCAGCATACCAGAACCACTACCTGTCATTCCACGTACCCACCAGACACCTCTGCTCCACCCAACTGGCCCTTGCCACCGTCCCTCGGACCATCAATACCAGGACCGGAGGAAGATCCTTTTCCTACTTTGACCCCCAAACCTGGAACACCCTGCCTCTCCACCTCAGGCTGTCCCCATTTCTGACCAAATTCTGAAAGGATCTCAAGACCTGGCACTTTGACTGAACCTCAGTGCCCAGTCTGACCTGCTGCCCCTCCCCAGTGCCTTGAAAGCCTAGCGGGTGAGGAGTTGTGCTTCACAAATACTAATTGAGTGATCTTGTACAATATTGTAGGGATTTATAGATAAGGTAACCATACCGATTAGGAACATACCAATTCATGTTCAAAGATGGGACACAAGCACTTTACTAGTTTTACTAGGGGGTAAAGTTCACAAATTTCTAAAATGAGCAAAAACGGAATCCAGCAAACGGCAAAGAATCTGGTGTGATAACACAGAAAAGGTGATTTCCTACAACTAGATTTAGGGTCTGCATGTCGGAAAGGTAGAATGTGTCGAGAACAATATTAACAGTGGGAAGGTGCTAGAAGCTGAATATGAAAGGCATGCCTATCTGTAAAGTGTGGGGGAGTACATAGTGGCATGAGTAAAGCGAAACAAAGTAATTGCAAGAGAGAGATGTTGAGTTCTTACCTGACCTTCATTTTCTGCCACAAACATTCCATATTACATGCCAAGGGGAAGTGAGGACATACTCAAGGGTGAAGAGACAGAAATGGGTTCTTGGCGCACCTTCAAGAAAAGCAGTTATAACCTGTGCCAAAGGGAACTTTTCCTTCACAGGTATCCTTCAGTCCTGCACTTTTTCTTAAGTTGCCTTTACAGCGTGGCTCCACCAACAATGCATCGAAATAGTCTGTCAACTCCTGCCACATGGTCATCTTCTCCACTTCACTGAGCGTGCATGAAGGCCGGCCATCTAGTTCCTAAAGAAAATCTGCAAAGTTAACTAAACATCTTTCTGCTCCGCAGTGACGGTCTCTACCTTTTGAGCGGGCTGCCTGCATACTGGAATCTGTTGCTGTGCTGTGGTGTGACCTCCTGTTAGTGAGATCGTCCAGGTGGAAGAGCAGAGGGCCTAGGATGATGGTGCATTTTTGTGACTGAGTGACATTTGCGTTATGTGTATAATGCTTCTCTATTCCCTTTAATTTGAAGTTCCACAAGAGGAATGCTGTTCTTATAGGTCTGCAGGAAGGATTCACACAACAATTTGCTGAAACAAAGGAGTCTCTGGCTCACGAAGGCATTGGTAACAACATTGGACTTGAGCAGAAGAAGCAAGTAAAATGCTCATTGTATATCCATCTATGAACATTATCATCTAGGTTCATGTATTTTGAGTGCCTTTGATATACAATACATTGCTGTCTGTTCACTTCCTTAAAGATCATTAGGTTCTCCCATTTGTTATATGGATGGTATGTTTTTAAAGATTTTATGATATAAATAAAAAACACATTATATATTTTCTATATATTGTATTTTCGGACTCTGTTGGGTGCGAATATTTAGTTCTATTGAGTGTATGAGAGTGATTTGGTGTATGCTTCAAAAAGGAACCCAAGGGGATCTTTTCATTTGACTTAGTGTCTTGTGCAAGATGACATAATCTCAGCAATGGTACCAGCATTTTAAAGAAAATCATATATGCAGAGCAAGCCTTTTTTAATGTTCCCCAAACTGCTCTTCTGGCTTACTTGCTTTGCCCCTAAAGTGCTACTGAAGTTATATAGCTATGTTCTTCTTTTACATTCCATGAGCATGGCTAGTACATGCATGGGATAATAAGTGAATGTTAGTGTGAGACATTGGAGCATTTAGATCGAGTATCTGTCTGCCAAATGCATTTTGGATAGCCATGGACTGAATGCTGCATAGTATAGAGGTAAGCGATAAGATTTGAGTGCGTTCACTCTCTTTTGATGAAATTATTTGAGTTTGTTACCTCTCTTTTGATGAACTATATATAAGATAACGCTAGACTGCAAAATACCATTATGTGGTGCTGGCATAGCTATGGGTTTTCTGAAAAAATATGAGAGTGGGATGATAGAGACTGGGTACACGATAAGATGCAGAAGTAACCATGTTTAGGGTCCTTGCTTCTGTCACTTCCTGAAACACTACCAATAATCTGGATGGAGAAAGTGGGAATGTGGTGAAAGCAGTCTTTTCTGAAGGACTTGATGAACATTTCTGATCAGGGCCTGCCTTTTCTTACTCCATAGGTGATGGTTCAAAATGGCTGATAGTGAATGCTCCACATTCACTGCACATACATAAAGTCAACTCTCACACTGAATATCACTGCAAGGTTCTGATGTTCACATAACAGTGGACTTTACATGAGAGGGGTCCACGAACTCTCCTTTCCCTTCACAGAGAAAGTTGGTATGATCACGCTACTTATTCACCAAAACTCAGTAAGCTGCCACAACCGCTTTACATGATTCATCGAAGCCATGCATAAAAGTTCTGTGCACATATGATAGGAGGTATGTGCACCTCTCAAAATCATAGAACAGGTTCTGGGCCTGGAGGCAGCTGGCATCTACGGGGAGGGGAGGGCAGGCATGTGCGCACATTATATATATAAAAAAAGCACAAATAATATCTATATTAAAAAAATTAACTTATCTTACACGAACACAACATCCTCCGGTCCAGACCTCTTCTTTGCAGGAACTGGAACTGGAAGCAGCAACTCCCTTGGCCAATTATAGGGCTGCTCTCACCAGCATAAGAGCATCCCCAGGATTGGTGGAAGTCGCCTCACTCGGTGCTCCAGAGCGCCCTGGAGGCTTTGGCCTGCTCTAACCCAGATGTTTTAAGGCAGATGGGTTAGAGCTGCTTAAAGTGTGTATGTGTGGCTGGCCGTCTCAAGACAGCCTGCCAAAAAGACATGTGTACTTTAAACAATGCGATGCCAGCCCACCCTCCTCCCTGCTGAGTGACATGACAGTGATATAGAAGACATGATAATTAGGATGACGGATTAAAAAGCTGACAGGGAAATTGAGGGTAGCAGTGGCACATCAGCTGGTACACACCATCTCACCCCACACTCAGCCCTCACACATGCAACATTATGCCAGCCCAAGCAACGCTGGCGAAACCAAAGTGAAAGAATCAGACTCAGCCCAGTAACATGTGCAACATCCTTTGCTTGACTGTTCCACATGCAAGGCTAGCGTTGCCATGCTGTCACTTTAGCATTTTCCTGGAGAGCTGCAGGCTTGTGGGCTGATGCATGATGGAACATATTTGCCAAGGCTGCGTTTGGTACCCAGACGCATTTCCACCCTGCTGACCACTCCCCAAGTAGTCAAGCCCCAACACCCCCTTCAGGAGCAACCCCATGCCTGCCATTCAAGCCCATTGTGCACAGATTATGACTTAAATAAAAGGATATTTGCCTGACTCCTTTTCTGTGGATCTTTTAACTTTGCCTAGTAGGAACAACAGAGACACTTCACCTGTTGCACTCCAGTTTTATACCTACCCCCCCCCAAGCAACCCTCAAACCAAGAAGACAAACACAATGACTAGCATAGCATTTACGTTAAAATGCAAGCAATTCATTTGCAAAATGTAAGTCATCCGCAAGAGAAGCAGACCCACTTTTGAAAATAACTTGCTTTCATTTTCATCTTAACTTGTCACCTGTACATCAGCCAGTGGATCCTATGCTTACAGAAAGATTCTAAAAGCAAAAATCAAGCAAGGGGCATCTTTGCCTCATATTACATATTTGCTGCAGTTTTCAGATTGCTTATGTGTGACATTTCTTTGGTTTCACTGTACTTATGAGTAACATACTTCAGTCAATTATGCGACACTTTGAGTGACACTACTCTTTAAAGTGTCGCTCGAAGTGTCACACAATTGGCATTTAAAATAATGACTTGCACATTCACAGAGCTTTCTCAGTCGTAGGCTGCGACCCTTTAAAAACAAAAGTCACTTTTCTCCACTGCACCAACCAGGATTCAATTCTGGTTGTCTCTGGTTACACACACGCACACAACTGCAGTGGCCGATTGCAGGCCTTAAGTTAGTTTGTGTAGTGCCTCTCATTGTTGGACTCACCTGTGGTAATATTAAGGGATTGCCATACTGAACTAACAGAGGGGCATATTATCAAGCACGGCGTTAAAATTATCGCTGTTTTAGCGGCAGAAAACTGCCGCTAAAGCGGCGATAATGGGCTTGATCATATGCCCGTGAGAATTCCAATAGAAGCCCATGTTGACACCAGAACGTGGGCTTCTATGGGAATTCTCAAGGGCATATTATCAAGCCCATTATCGCCGCTTTACCTGCAGTTTTCTGCCGCTAAAGCGGCGATAATTTTAACCTGTTTCTTGATAATATGCCCCAGAGTGTCTTCAAATCCGGTGGACTGGAGCAGGCTGCAGGCTGAGAGCCTGCCAAGCAGGCGCGGTCTTTTATGGCCTTGGAGGATGAATGGTCAACGTCTCTTGCTGTCACAGTGTGGCCTGAGGCATAAGGAGCTAGTCTCTATGGGTGCTGGCCTAATGAGGCATTGTCACCGGTGGCAGAATCTAGTCTCCTTCTCTCCCATCACAGCCCTCAGAGTAGTCAACTCCTAGCTGCTGCTGTAGGTGAGGGCAGGCTTGGTTGCTGGCCGGCGCTGGTAGTGGCGCGTATGAACTGCGCTCACCGCCCACTACGGGGTACTGAGTTACTGCTAAGCGTTAACATTTTGATTCATTCAGCCTGAGCTGATTAAATGCCTGGGCACGGGTTGGAGAGGGGAACTTGTTTGGCTGCGGACTCGCGGACAGACATCAAAACCATCTGGTACTGCACCGTCCAGTACGATCACCACACAAATCACACCGTCAAGGCTATGTGATGCCGCCGTGCCTTGGCAGGTGCGAAAACAGGGGAAAAAATGCTGCTGCCTGGAACAATAAATAGCTGCAGGTGTGATGCAGAAACAGATTAACATGCCGGGTCCAAATCCTGCCTGGTCTTTATTTCCTGACTTTGTTCATCTAACACGTTTTGTTCCTGCTGCCAAAACGGTTTCTCATACAGCCCAAAAAAATGCGTCAGCCCTGGCCCTCTTTGCCGCATGTGGTCAACATGCCCGAAAGAAGGTCCGGGGCTCGGGCTGACGCATTTGTTTTGGCTGTATGAGTAACCGTTTTGACAGCAGAAACCAAAAGTGTTAGAGCCACAGTTTTTGACAGTTTTAGTCCAAACATCTCAACCATCTCAGCCAGAGCTGAGACGGTGATGAACTCTTAATTGCGCCACATAGCATCCAGCAGCAGCACAGGCTGACAGTGGCTGTTTGTGTTATAATACACAGTGCCACCTAATGGTCCTCTCAAGAACTATAATATACGTGCCTAATGCATTTTAGTGCAGTGATGCGTTCACCAGTAGTAAAATGCAAGTATCAAACTAACCCCTGTTGACTGTCAATTCATCCACTGGATGGGTATCGCCTTCTCCTGTTTTACACCAAAGGTGAATGCCTTGTGTTAAATTCTTTGAGGTGATACATCAGTTAACTGATATAAATAAAAATATACACTGCATGTTGATGCAAGCTGACACACAGAAGTCTTTCTAGAAAAAAGTACAAAGGTAAGGGAAGTCAGGGCACAAAAAATGTATGTTGATACCTGCATCCTTAAGTAAGTAGCAAAGATACCTATTTCAGGAGCAAAGCAAACCCCTTTGCATCACATTAAGGGGAATTAACAATATTAATTGTAACAAGTGAAGTGTAAATGCAGAAAGATTTTATACACAGCTCACACGGTCACATGTGTGACTGTGGACTTTTTGAATTTTAATTACTCCTGGAGAAAGGGACATTATTGAGATTAGCTGATGGTGAAGATGCTGTGGAGCACTGTTAAAGTGCTTCAAGAAGGTCATAATGCCAGTGATTTTTCAAACTGCACAATCACATACCAGATTTGACAAAGGGCATTACGATGCGGTTCGGACCGTTACTGACAGCCTGTCGGTTGCAGTCCTAACTGCATCTACTGCTATGTTCTGACTGACGCATTAGGATGCGTGCAGTTGGAGGCAGCAGTCAAAGGGACTGATCAACACAATCCGATGGGCTCATGGAGCCCGTTGGTCGGAAACTCCTCATAATCCCATTATGACAGCGTTTCTGCCGTCTGGACTATGATGTTGGTTTCTGACAGCCATTCCATGTAAGTCTTTCGGACATGAAAAGGCTGTCAGAAAGTGACTTTGGGGGCCCTTGGCAGGGTGCCCGTCCCCGCTGGGCCTCCGCTTGTAGCTCTGGGTCACACCTATGGTGCCCCCCTTAACATCCCTACACCGGGAGCTTGTGCTGCAGGCGGTTTCACCCCGCTGCACAAGCTCCCCTTGAAAAATTAAAGATTGCGACCCATCTATGTACAGCCGCATCCTATTGCTGGGTCAGAACTGCCGACCTGAGGTCGGTCGGTTCCCATTCTGCAGCGATGTCAGTCAGAGGCAACTCCAACCGACATCGTAATCAGGGCCGTAATCACTAGCATAATATCCGTCTCTGAGCATATTTAAAGCACTCCAATGCATCTTTGCTATTAGGCCATCTCAACCCACCCTTGAGGGGGAAATCAAAAACTGAAAAAGACTGGTGTGCAGTACTGAGAATCATCGCCTCCGGTGCATGGAAGGCAGGTGGAGTTGAGGGATCGAAGGTTGAGGTGAAAGTGCTTGGCTGAAGCCACCACAAAGCTGGGCCGATGTTTCACTTGAGATCCTAAGAAGACCTGCGATTGAGCCAGAGCAAGCCATCAGGCTCAAGCTTCCAATGGGTTGCCCACCTCCAATAGAAAGTCATATCTAAGAGTCTGATTTATAGTTTGGTTGGCAGAGTTTGTTCTGACAAACTCTAAAACGTGTTTTTGATGGCCATTCACCAAACTATTACATTTTTATTCATTTTTCAAAAACAAACTCCCAAGAGGAAATGTTTTTGAAAACAAAAAAATAAAAAAAACTAATGACCTCCAAATGCTCAGCAATCGTATGCTACATGTTCACATAGGTATGATTCAGGAGAAAAGATAATACAATAGAAGAGGACAAAAGAAGTTTCAAGGATATTAGAAACATTGACAACACCTGCCAGGCCCAAATAAGTTCTGCCACATTTATATAATAAATATAATAAAACATAATAACGAAAACACAATGAACACCACTGTGAAACAGATATAATAAAAAATATCTAGTTATATATCTAGTTATGAAATCCCATAAATCCAGTCACGAGGACATGACTGTCCCCAGAACTCCCAAGGACAAATATTGGCCTAGGAAGAAAAAGTGATGAGTAGAACGTATCTAATGTGCCCTCAGTGTCAAAGCACCAAAACAATAATATACACAACAATTCAAAATAAACAACTAGCATTGGATATTCAATAGGTCTCACATTTGCTAGAGTTAGAACTATTGCCAGTTAAATGACTGAGGGGCACATGCATCAAGATAAGGAATTGCGATTCCTTAATAGCGATTTTTAAGGAATCGCAATTTAGGAGCAGCAATTCCTTATGCATGTAGGAATTGCAAACTAAATGGTGATTCCTACACATTCCCTATTAGCGAATCGCAAATTGTGATTCACTGTTAGGGAATGCATTCCCATTCATTTCCTATGGGCCTACAGGCCCTTAGGGATGAATGGGAAGGCATTCGCAATTTGCGATTACCAAATAGGTAATCACAAATTGTGAATGCAATTGCAAGGGTGCTATGGGATCAAAGGCCCCCCTGATGCACCCCAAAAAAAGGTACGTGTGCACATATGGCACCAACACATGACTTAAGGGCATGTGTATGCGCCACATGGCCCATTGAAAAATGCGATTTTGTGCATTTTTCTAAGGATTTGCCTAATTAACATCAACTTGAAGTTGATGGTAATTTGAGAATCCTTAATTGCAATGTCACACTTTTTAAATGCTTCATGCATTGCATTTAGGGAATCTCAAATTGTGATTCCCTAAATACATTCGCAAAATAGGTAATTACAAAAATTGCGATTACTTATTTTGCAAATGCATTTATGTTTGATGCGTTAGAAATTGCTTTTTACCGGTTGCAAACGGACCGATTCTGCAAATCGGCCCATTTACGAATGGTAAGAAGCTTGATGCATTTACCCCAAGGACTTTTACCTATTTGTTATGGAGTGTATGTATGTGGTGTGTAGTGGAATTATTTGGGTTGGATTGGAATTTTTAGTTGTGGAATTGTGTTGCATGGAATTGTGTGGTCTGGAGTGGATTTTTGAAGTAGAATTATGTGGCATGGTCTGCAATGGAATTAAGTGGATAATAATTATGTGGTATTTATTGAGTGCACTGGAATTATGTGGAGTTGGATTGTGTGTTATGGGTTGCAATCATTTGGAATGGTACTTTGTGTTGTGGAGTGGTCTGTAGTGGAGTTTAATTATGTGGTGTGCTGTTGAATTTTGTGGCATGATGCTGAATTCTGTGGTGAAGATTGGATGTATGTGGTGTGTTGTGTAATTGGTTTGTTGAGTTTAATTATTTGGTTTGTTGTTGAATTATGTGGTGTGAATTGGAAATGTGTGGAGTTGAATTGTTGAATTGTATGGCTTGGAACTGTGTGGATAGCTTTGCCTTTTTGGTAACAAAAAAACAAATATGTAGCTCTATGTCTTTGGGTGTTAAAAAAACTCCCTTGGAAGACAGAGCCTGATATATGACTTCTTTTTTTTGAATGCACAGCAAATGTTTCAAGATGAGAAGAAGATTTAATTGTTTATATTTTTACAGAAAGCGAGCACTCATGGCAGAATACAGTTAATATGCTATGATCCACAGGAGAAACAAACTTAAACTGAACAGGCTAAAACAAATAATGCCAGAATATAGAAAGCGAGCAAATGTAAAGTGCAAAACGCAAAGCCAATGAAGAGCAGTTTTCCAAAGTTTGGTATGTATGAGACCTGTCCTGTTCCATATAGGGTAAGGGTGGAGATTGCAGTACTGGCTGTCCTTGCATGGCGTGGGTCTGAGTTGCAAGGGCAGGAGACCCTGTGGACAGAGCAACTATCTATAGCTGTGGCAGATTTTACTTTGGTGATGTAACAGAGATGGAATATATAATCTACCAAAGCAAGCTTTATATCAGATATCTTTGAATGAATATTGTGTGCTTATAATTATTTTCTCCTAAATTTCGTTTAGAAAATTATAGGTCGCCTTGGTGTATATTTTTTATTACTAACTTCAGTGGGGAGATATTTTTGTAATTGTCATTTAGGACACTATGGTGCCGATTACGATCCTGGAAAAACCGGGAACGAACCGTCGGACGGAGCATATTCTCCGTCCGACGCTTACCCGGTCGGAACAATATACAAACATGGAAGTACGATTCGCACGGAAATACTATTTCCGTACGAATCGTACAAAACACCGACCGACGAAAATATACATACAAATGTGATCCGGGAAAGCGCCGATGTGACGTCGGGACGCACGCAGCCTGCCTTTCACGAACCAGGAAGTACGATTTGCACCGACGTCATCCCGCACGGTGAATATTTTCCGGCAGCCAAAAACTGCCGGGAAATCAGGACGACGCGAACAAGGAGTACCTGCACGCGACGGACAGACATGGACCCGAACCTACGTGTCATCCCGGCCCTCATGGCAGTCGACCTCCTCTACAGGTTCCGCCGCAGATTCCGCAGAAGGTCAGAACAACAAAGGGAAGGGGGAAAGGGGGGGCAGGAGCAGGGGCAGGCCACAAAACCCCCACCCAAGTCACACAGCACACATGCCCTGGACATACCTGACCCCCAGGCCCTGGTCACTACTAGGGGGTGGGGGCATGTCCAGCAAAGCCAGCGTCCGCCACAACGGAAGTGGTTGACGACGCAAACCGGTAACACAACAATACAGGTACGTCCCGTACCCACGCCTTAAGAGCGTGGGTACGAGTCGTACCACGCCCACACCTACGTCACCCCAACAATGGCGGGACGGCTCGTACCCACGTGGCAAAGGCCTGGGTACGGCCCGCACAAGCATTCCACAGCGTGGGTACGGATATGTACGGACCGTACCCCCACCCGCGTATGCATTGAGCGTACCCCCCACCCCAACAGTGTACGTACGGACCGTAACACCACCCCGTATGTATGGAGCTTACCCCCCACCCCAACAGTGTACGTATGGACCGTACCCCCACCCGCGTATGCATGGAGCGTACCCCCACCACAACAGCGTATGTACGGACCGTACCACCCCCGTATGTATGGAGCGTACCCCCCACCCCAACAGTGTACGTACGGTCCGTAACACCACCCCCGTATGTATGGAGCGTACCCCCCACCCCAACAGTGTACGTACGGACCGTAACACCACCCCCGTATGTATGGAGCGTACCCCCCACCCCAACAGTGTACGTACGGACCGTAACACCACCCCCGTATGTATGGAGCATACCCCCCACCCCAACAGTGTACGTACGGACCGTAACACCACCCCCGTATGTAAGGAGCGTACCCCCCACCCCAACAGTGTACATACGGACCGTACCCCCACCCGCGTATGCATGGAGCGAACCCACACCGTGTATGTTCTAAGCGTACATATCCTGATATAGGAGGGTTGGGTTCAGAGTCCTCCCAGCAGTGCCCGGACATAAGAGGGGTGGGTGCAGATTCCTCCCAGCAGTGCCCAGACACAGGAGGGGTGGGTGCAGATTCCTCCCAGCAGTGCCCAGACACAGGAGGGGTGGGTGCAGAGTCCTCCCAGCAGTGCCCAGAGACAGGAGGGGTGGGTGCCTATCACTCCCAGCACTGCCCAGACATAGGAGGGGTGGGTGCAGATTCCTCCCAGCAGTGCCCACACATAGGAGGGGTGGGTGCAGAGTCCTCCCAGCAGTGCCCAAACATAGGAGGGGTGGGTGCAGAGTCCTCCCAGCAGTGCCCAGACGCAGGAGGGGTGGGTGCCTAACACTCCCAGCAGTGCCCGGACATAAGAGGGGTGGGTGCAGATTCCTCCCAGCAGTGCCCAGACACAGGAGGAGTGGGTGCCTAACACTCACAGCAGTGCCCAGACACAGGAGGGGTGGGTGCCTAACACTCCCAGCAGTGCCCAGACATAGGAGGGGTGGGTGCCTATCACTCCCAGCAGTGCCCAGACATAGGAGGGGTGGGTGCAGAGTCCTCCCAGCAGTGCCCACACATAGGAGGGGTGGGTGCCTAACACTCCCAGCAGTGCCCAGACATAAGAGGGGTCTGTGCAGAGTCCTCCCAGCAGTGCCCAGACGCAGGAGGGGTGGGTGCAGATTCCTCATAGCAGTGCCCAGACACAGGAGGGGTGGGTGCCTAACACTCCCAGCAGTGCCCAGACATAGGAGGGGTGGGTGCCTATCACTCCCAGCAGTGCCCAGACATAGGAGGGGTGGGTGCAGAGTCCTCCCAGCATTGCCCACACATAGGAGGGGTGGGTGCCTAACACTCCCAGCAGTGCCCGGACATAAGAGGGGTGGGTGCAGATTCCTCCCAGCAGTGCCCAGACACAGGAGGGGTGGGTGCCTAACACTCACAGCAGTGCCCGGACTTTAGAGGGGTGGGTGCAGATTCCTCCCAGCAGTGCCCAGACACAGGAGGGGTGGGTGCCTAACACTCCCAGCTGTGCCCAGACACAGGAGGGGTGGGTGCCTAACACTCCCAGCAGTGCCCGGACATAAAAGGGGTGGGTGCAGATTCCTCCCAGCAGTGCCCAGACACAGGAGGGGTGGGTGCCTAACACTCACAGCAGTGTCCCTGGAAAGAAAAGGGTGGAGTACCCACAGATCCAATGGCCACAAATGTCAGTCAGGTGCACAAAGACCCTGCAGTACATGTACCACATGTGTGCGAGGCTGGGAGTATACACATGCATAGCGCCGAAAAGAAAACATGTCCACATGAAGTCATGTCAACAGTCTACATACACCAGTACAGTGACCACCAAGGATGCCACAAATGATGCAGGTGGAGACATCGCTCAGCATGCATGGCCAAAGTCTAACGAGTCCGTCACGCACCCAGCCAATGTAGACACAGCTCAGCACCACATATTGGAATGACCCTGCAGGGAAGATGTCAGGTTACACAGAGGAAGGAACACACCTTGGGACGATGTCACCATGCAGTAACTGCTTACATGAACAAAGTTATGTAGCCAACAGCTTGTGATGGCACACAGATACCAGGGTCCACCCTATGACCAGCACAAGACTACAATTCCCACACACCCAACACATTACCACCACCCAAAATAATGTAGCAGGTCCACCAACAGCAATACCAGATCAACAGTAGTGTTCTATTTAAAAAAAAAAAAATGCTTTATTCAGCAGGATCTAAGTAATAATCCTTATAAATGTCAATATATACAAGGCCCATAGGGCAGTCCATGACTCCAATCCAGAAGGGGGACACAGTGGGACGCGTGTCCCCTAGCTTGCCTGCAAAGTCAGACTCCTTTGTCTTCCAGGGGGGGGGGCATCATGTGGGGGGGAAGGACCAGGCACCGCAGGGACATGAGGGCGAAGGGTAGGCGTCGTGGGTGCAGGGACGGAGGACTCCACCACAGGGGGTGGGGCAGCGCCAAAGGTGGAGGTCAGGATGGCGCTGCACACCTTAGCAAGGTCCCCCAGCGTCTCCCCTGCACCCGAAGGAACCACAGGCCCCAAGGAGGGGGGGGTCGGAGGGATGGGTCGCAGTGCCACTGGGGGAGGGTGTGGACAGGGGGGGGGCCTCAACTCCCCTGCCGGTGTCCTGCCTCCACCGCTTGCGGGGTGGTGCCACACTGGGCTGATGGACAGACTGGGCAGGACTGACCCTGTATCCGACTCTTGGCCAGGAGAGCTGAGGGGAGAGGATTTGGAGGGAGTGGATTTTGTGGAATGCGGACTCCCACTCTGGCTGCGTGTCTTACGTTTGCCCCCCGACCCAGTGGGTGTGCCTACTTCACCCTGTGTGTGCGTGCCAGGAGGTGTGCGTTTGACCTTCCCTGCTGGTGTGGTGCCTGTGTCTGTTGTGGTGGGTGCATGCTGACATCTGGGTGTACATGGGACAGGCATGGGAGTGGGAAGTGTGGATGGATCAGGGGTAGGGGGTTGGACGAAGCGCTGCAGGAGACCCACTGCTGCAGTCAGTGTCGAGTCAATGGACCTCAGCAAGTTGCGTTGGTCAGCCTGCGATGAGAAAATGCCCTCCAAGTATGCCTCCATGTTGTTTAGCACTTGGCTGTGGCCATGGAGGACATTAAGCATCACAGCCTGACCAACCTGCAACTGCCGCTGGATGTCCACAGACTCGGCAGTGGCGGCAGCAGTGGAGACAGGGGCAGGGGGTGCGGTGCCTGGCAGGAAGGAGACATGTGGTGACCGGGCACGCTGGGAAGGGACACGAGCAAATGGGAGGCGGCTGATGGCGATGGAGGAGGCGGGGAGAGATGTTGTGCCGCTGTCAGCTGGTGGTGCAGCCTCCGCCCACTCGGAGAGCTCAGCCTCGGACCCGTCAGCTTCATATTCTGTGGTGGCACTGGACAGGTCCTCCGCCTCACTCCCCTCCGCCTCAGTTCCACTCGATGTGCCAGCCAAGATGTCACTGCTGGCACTGGTGCTCGGTCCCTCCGCACGGTCTGTGCTGATGTCTCCATCCGTGTCCCCCGACGATGCTGTGGGCAAGGTGAAGAGACAGGAATTAATCATACACCTGTCTACATATGTCACATGAGTCCAATCTACATAGGTTACAGTGCATAGCCTGAAAAGAAAGATGAGTAACATCTACAATACAAGGTACATATGTAGGCCCTGCAACACACAGTTGGTTGACCCACCATGCCACTGAAAAACTATGGAGAGCATGACACAATTGCAAATGACATGAAATGGATTTTGACAGAGGAGCCAGGCTCTGGGGACAATCCAGCACTGCATCTGCACCACACAGGGTTGCCGAAAATAGGGATGAGCAAGGACCGTATCCATGAACTTGAGGCACATGCTGCATAGGTAATACTGAAAACATGCCCACCATGACTGGCTCACTGCACCTTGAGTGTATGTCCAGACAAACATCACACACTGGCCAGACCTAGCAAGGAGATTTCAGGTTTTGACATGTAGGCCTTGCCCGCACCAACCACCCCCTACATGAGACAATTTGTTGAGACACAGGAAGCACTTACATCTCTTAGTTTGGGTGAAATACACATGGGCTGGAAAAATGCAAGATTGGACACAAAATACCCAAGGTGCGCCTGTCCAAATAATCATGTACAAATGGGCATCATCAGATGATTGTAACAAGACACACAGGCACTGGCCACCGTGAGTATGAACAAGGAAAATCAGGTCAGGCTGTACAGTGGACACTTGTACTACATTTTACGTCAATATACATGGTGCCAGGGGACAATGGCACAGAGCACAACCTATGCTGTAGACACTGAGAGTGTCCACATTTTGTGATGACACACATGACACCTAGTAAAATATGCCCCAGGGGACAGTAGTGGCCACACAACTCCATGGTCCTGAATGGGAATGACTGCAACACACGCCACCATCCCTGCACTATGCGTATCGCACACTCATGCACATCATGTCACAGGCCACAACATAGGACATGCGTGCTGTAAGGCATTACACTTGAGAGACTAACTCCCATGTCTGGACTAAGCATCAGTGCCAACTGACATGGAACCCACAAGTACTGAACTGGACAGGGCACAGGCAAGGTCCCAAAACCTGTTACACACCACCCCCACACATGATGCCACAGGCATTGTTCACGTGGATAAACTGCCAGCCTAGATAACCTTGTGAAGGAGTGACTACACACAGACCAGGGAACACATTGCAAGGAGGGGAAGGAAGGCAGGAGAGCACCGGTATACTGTGGGTAACAGGATCTACACAGCACATTTAAACCCTGACAGTGTATCCATGCAACAGCGCACTTACAAATGCTGGTGACACACAACAAACACACATGTACCTACCCCCTTCCTGCTGCTGCTTCTCCTGTAAGCACCTGTCCAAGTCTGGAAAGACCACCGCCAGCACACGCTTGTGGATGTGGGTCAGACGGCGGTGCCCACGGTTCTTATGGGTCTCAGGTGAGTCCCCCAGCAGGACCCGTGCGATCCTCCGCGTCCAGCACCGGATATCCTGCCAGCGTTTTCTCACCTGGGCCAGGCGCCGCTTGCGACCCTCCGTCCTCCTCACGGCACTGACGGTGTTCATCCAGATCTGCTTCTTGGCAGAGGCGCCTACCTGTGAGGATGAACAAGTGACACTACATCAATACACCTGGCACATGTCACAGAGACACATATTAGAACAAATTTGCTGGTTACAACAAGGCATAGTATGCAGCCAACGCATTGCACCTTTGTCATAGGGACATTATCCTCTGGGGAAGGGCAAAAGCAGTACGTGCCATTGAAAGTACACAGGTGGAATGAGGGCAACGACACCATCAATGATCCAGGCTCACACTGTGCATCACAAGCTACACCAGGATTATGTGCAGCACCTCAAAGCAGTCACATGCCACAGGCCACTGACGCTACCTCAGCAGAGTACACAGACACACACAGGCACAGGACATTCACCTGCCATTGCCAAATGCAGCTACAAACCTCACTCTGCACATGTGCCACTAGACGGGGGTGGGCTCACAGGTGTGGGGCTGGCTCTGCACGTCAGACACACAGCACTGCTCCCTGCTCACATCAGATGGGCAGGGTATATCCATCCCTCATGCAGCTTGGGTGCTACACTCCACATATGCACCTACCCACATGACAGGGGACTTACACACACACCCATGTCCAGGGTACGAACACATCATGTGGACACTCTCAGCACAGGTACACAGAACTAATACACATCTGTGGGTACAGTCACCTGTCACACTCGGCTGACCACATAATCACATGAGGACTGTAGAGGCAACATTCCCAGGAGGATAAGACAGGCAGAATGTGGCATGCACCATGCAGTGATTGTCACAGTAAACACAATGCAAGTGAGGATGGCAGACATGCACCACAGCATGCTCTGGCTGGGAGACATCAGGCATTCCCCCCCCTGGGACCCCCCCTACAGTACATTGCATGTGTGTCACACCTGGACACAATGCCAGAAATCACAGTCACAAAAAAGGGACACAGTCTGTGCTAGTGGACTCTGCACTCACCTGAAACCCTGGTCGCCCATACAGCAGGGGGTACTGTGGGAGGATCACATGCAGCAATGCCAGGTTCTCCTCCAGGGTGAAAGGCTGGGCCCTCTCCACAGACCTTGACATGGTTCCAGGGAATCACGAGCAGCAGCAGTGTCGTAGAATCAAAAGATGTGCAGGCAAGTGCTCTCTCATGGGACCTGGCTGCCTTATATCTGCCTTGATGGCCTGTTTCATGCACAGGAGTACAGAGTGATTGGTCACTCACATTTGCATCCTATGTTTCCTCCAATCCCTTTAAACCTAGCACAGTCAGTGTTTTTTTGTTTTTTTTTCTTGAGCATGATGTCAACTCCACAACCACTTTGCAACAAAGTAGATTCATTCAAACCGACTTTTGCTGTGCACCTGATGAAAAAAATTCATACTTTAAACTTGGTCTCCATGACAACCAGCATGCATGTAGGCCTTTATACTTGTCCCTCATGTGTCCCCTATGTAATTTGGAGATTCACAAACAGGTACGGTGCGTTCCTGGGCCCTAGGGCACCCCAAATGCATAGCAACGGCCCGTACAGGCGTGTGTACGCTCCGTATCACTATGGGTACGCATACGCGAGCACACCCATAGTGATAGTGAGCGTACGCGCGTGTGTACGGTCCGTATCACTATTGGTCTCCCTGTGTATCCCCTTCTCACTCCCTCTCTGTCCCCCTCTCCCTCCCTCCCTGTGTCAGCCTCCTCCCTCTGTCCGTCTCCCTGTGTCTCCCTCCCTCTCTCTCCCCCTCTCCATCCCTCTGTGTGTCACCCTCTGTCACCTCAGCCCAGCTTCCTAGGCACACACTTTTTGCAGATCTTTGAATGGCCCTTGGCTTGTTCATGTGAGTTTGTTTCTGATCTCCAGGCACCCATTGGGTGTAGTGTCTGCGCTGCTGCTGTGGTGGTGTGTGCTGCCACTCTTTCACAGTGTTGGCTGTTCATTGGCTGCGGTCATGTGCAAAAAGGTGCCTTCAACCCCATGTCTTAATGCAAGGCGTCCGCCATTTGCAGGCAAGTCGTTCCTGTGTGGGGACACATTGTTTGTCTGGCTGTGACCTAGGCCATATGGGCAGAGGGCATTGTTGTCTGCTTCTGAGTTGCACTATGTGATTTTTGAGGCCCACACTCCCGCCATCCGGGTTACCGTGTCTTCTTTGGCCTGTGACTTGGGATTGTCCAGCTGGGTGCATGGGGCATGGTGGCGCTAGTGGCATGTGCGTGTTTATGGAGTGTGGTTGAGTCATGCGATAGCTTGGGGTGGTTGCGTGCATGATTGTGAGTTTGGTTGTGGATGACGTTCCCCCCATGTGAGGTGAGTTGTTTGTGTACTCACCAGGCTCTCGGAGTCCTTCTACTCCGTCCACTGCCACCACCGGCAGTATGGCCATCACCTTCTCCTCCCAGGGATGGTATTGTACGCGTCTGTGGGGCGGCCCTCCTCCAGTGATGTTGGCCTGGTTGTGGTCGTCCGTCATTTTGCAGCGGACCCTCCTCCGCAGATCATACCACCTGGCTTGGCATTCATGCCTGGTCCTTCTGGTGGACGCAACAGCATTCACAGCATCGACAATCGTCTGCCACATGGCTGTTTTTTCGGAAATGCTGGTCTGTCTGACCAATGTTCCAAAGAGGTGTGGCTCGACTCTGAGGATTTCGTCGACAAGGACCTCCAACTCTTGGCTAGTGAACTTTGGATTCTTGTTAGTGGGCATGGTGAGGGGTGTGGGTGTGGATGGTTGTGGGGGGTGTGGGTGTGGATGGTTGTGGGTGTGTGGGTGTGGTTGTGCAGGTGTGTGTGTGAATGTGATGAGGGGGTGTTTGTGAAGGTGGTTGTGTGAAGGTGTGCAGGTGTAAGGTGTAGTGGAGGTTGTAGTATGGTGCAGTTGTTTCTCGGTGTGGTCTGGCAGCAGTGGGTCTGTTGCAAAGGATCATGGTTTGTGTGTGTTGGGCCTTTTTATTGGTCCATTGGTGGGTGTGGCTGGGTTTGAACTTTAGGTGGGTGTGTTATAAGGAGTGGTTGTGTTTTGGGCCTCTATTTGGGAGTTTGGCAGTTGCAGGTCAGTGAATGTGTTGTATTTGTGCTTGTTGGACATGTTTTGTGGCTTTGTGCGATTCGAATGGAGTCTTCTTGTGTTGTTTTGCTTTGTCCTGATTGTGTACGTGTGTTTTTAGCGTGTGTACGGTGTGTACATCGGCCATTTTGTTGTACAGTGCTGTCCTTGTCTCTGGCTTGGTACGACTCGTACATGCGCGATGTTGGGTGAAGGTGCTGGTGTTGGGGTCTGGGGTGCGCTCCGTACTTAGACTGTTGGGGTGGGGGTATGCTCCATACATATGCGTGTGAGGGTACGGCCCGTACATACACGGTTGGGGTGGGGGTACGCTCCATACATACGCGGGTGAGGGTACGGGCCATACATACATGGTTGGGGTGGGGGTACGCTCCATACATACGCGGGTGGGGGTTCGACTCGTACGTACACGGGTGTTCATACACGGGTGGGGGTTCGACTCGTACGTACACGGGTGTACATACACGGGTGGGGGTTCGACTCATACGTACACGGGTGTTCATACACAGGTGGGGGTTCGACTCGTACGTACACGGGTGTTCATACACGGGTGGGGGCTCGACTCGTACATACACGGGTGTACATACACGGGTGGGGGTTCGACTCGTACATACACAGGTGTACATACACGGGTGGGGGTTCGACTCGTACGTACACGGGTGTTCATACACGGGTGGGGGTTCGACTTGTACGTACACGGGTGTACATACACGGGTGGGGGTTCGACTCATACGTACACGGGTGTTCATACACGGGTGGGGGTTCGACTCGTACGTACACGGGTGTTCATACACGGGTGGGGGCTCGACTCGTACATACACGGGTGTACATACACGGGTGGGGGTTCGACTCGTACATACACAGGTGTACATACACGGGTGGGGGTTCGACTCGTACGTACACGGGTGTACATACACGGGTGGGGGTTCGACTCGTACATACGAGGGCTGGGGGGGTGGTTGGGCGCGTACATACTGGGGCTAGGGGGTGGTTGGGCGCGTACATACGGGGGCTGGGGGGGGTGTTGGGCGCGTATGTGGGCACATGTCTCCATGGTTGCTATAGGAGTTCGGTGCGGACGGTGTTTTTTCCATCCGGTTGTAACATCGGACGCACGGGATGGATCGTACTTCCACGGTCGCACTTCACTTTTCACATTTGTACGGTAAATCGTCCGGGGACGTGTCGGGCACATTTTCCGACCTGAGGACGTGTGGGGAATTATTCCTTATGCGATTCGTATGGACTTTTTCCCATGCGTAGTTGGCAGTTTGTACGGCAGTTGTACGATTCGTACGGTAGAAAGACCGGATACGAGTCGTACGGGGAATTTTTTTCCAGGATCGTAATCGGCACCTATATTTGTGTTGAATGGTATTTAATGCACAATATTCTTCTACCAGATGATCTATTCTAGGCCTTGTGATCAAACAGTTGCATTTTCTGAATCAACCTCAAGAGGATAAAGACTGTACTGAAATTGAAAGCAGTAGCTTGCATACGTTGCAGTTCCTTTAATCCACCATGGTATATTTCGGGCTTTGAATGTTATGATGTAGTAGGTCACAAAGCCGGTCAGAGTTACATCATTATTTTTTCATTGTTGCCAGCTTATTTTTGGGCAAACAAGGCAGTGATAGCCAAGTCCGGTGCAAGTAAGAAGCTTTGTTCCTTTTGAAGAAAATCGAAGAGGAACACAGAGTTATGAATGTTGCTATCAGGAATGTAAAACTTCCACTTATATCGAATGGAAATAAAGTTATGGCTATCAACATATCCAAGAGCATGACTGGTTGAATTAGTGCTAACATCTATCAAGCTCAAGTACACACACAGAGCTTTGGAATACAGGACTTGGATTGTCACGCATACACCAAGGGCACAACGTATTAGAACAACATAAACAGCAAATTTAGTGAAATACACATACTCTCATTCAAATGTGAGAATATCTTACAAACATGGAAGGCAAAATACTCTTCAGTCAGGTGTGAAAATGTAGTGGATGGTTGATAGGTGCTTTCATCTTTCTGGAACCCTCATCATTCCTGCAGTAATATTTCACATCGTACGCCAGGCGCACCCAACTTCGGGCTGATGAATAAAGGAACTGTGGGTGAAGGTGTGTGTAACTGCCATGCTGTCAAGGGTATACTTTAAAAACAAAAGCTTCAGTTTATTCTGCTCACTGCAAGGCTTTTACACAGCACATTGGGTCTAATCCTTAGCTCTGCAGCATGGCTTTAGAAGCACATGGCTTTGCCTACCCCTCTTGTTATTGTGGATTTCAGGATAGCAACTAGCACTGGAAAAAAGGACAGCATTTTGTGATGGTGTCTTTTTTGTTCGTCCATTTTTGCCACCATGGTCTTTCCCTTGTCTTTCAATCAGAGGAAAACATGGGATGGCACAAAGAGGGGAGGGCTGACATCAATGTCATCTCCTGCACCAAGCTCTACCCAAGGTCATGGCGATCCAACCCTGATGGCAACCCCGGCGAAATGAAGAGAGATCCACCATTGTTGCAGCCTGGGCTCAGCTGAAGTCATAATATGCCTTCTCACTACGCGCAGGGATCTCTGTTTTCTTTTTTTAGAAAACACTTTTTAATACACGTTCACTTTCAATATAACATACTCACGGCCAGTTTTAACAAGTCAAGAATACAAGGCTTAATGGGGAAGCAATCACTCGGCTACCTCCCTACCAGGAGAAACAAGTACCAGGGCAGCAAAAAGTTTCATGGAAAGCCCACAGATTCTCCAGTCAGGCTTGCCTCCCAACGAGGGGTCTTTAAACATAAGATCTCCTCAAATTAACTTTTGACTCTTCAAGACTGCAACACGCTAAATCCCCCTTAAAATGAAGCCCTAAACCAAACCAATATCCTACTAAAAGAAGTCCAACTTATGGTCGACATATAAAATTGCAAAAAGGATAAAACAAATATAAGCAACAAGGGGAGGCACAGAGCAGGAGGCAGCACTAACACAACTGTGGCAGTGAGAGGAGGTAGGAGACAGAAATGCTATATTAAAATGTAACCAGCTATGGCACTGATGCTAAACACAGACAAACAGTAACAAAGCAGGAACCCAAGAAAAAAATTGCACACCAAAGAACAGATAAACAACCATAGGGTAATGATGCAGTACAGAAGAGAAAAAGGTGGGATAAAGAGGCAGGACTGACTACTAGCCAGCACGGATTTTTAAAGGACACTGATATAGACAAATGAAGACCCATGGCAAGAAATGGGAAGAGTTGAACTCCATAAAGCATATACAACAGGTCACTGAGCGACAGCGCAAATGCTGTCTAGGCTCAACCAGAAAATGGCTTTTGTTGAGTAACAGACAACTACTGAGAAATTATTGATGCGTTTCTTAGAGGGAATAGACACAGACAGCTGCTTTTCTGTTATACTGATCTGTCAATGGCATTTCGACCCCTAGGAAAGTGAGAGGGTCTCATCTGGACTTTAAACATGCGGGAACATTCTGAATAAAAAGGAAAAAACAACCGTGGACCAGAGGAGAATAGCGAGTGGAGTAGAACATTCCCGGCATTTGAGATTAATGCATAGTGTCAGTGGGTGACTGTACGCTGATCCAGCTTACCACGTTAATGATAGAAATGGGGGATCAAGGACCCTCTCTCATGTGGGTACCATATAATCCATCTCACGTGGGCTCATGGCTGGTAAGTGAATAAATAGGAATTAAAAGGAAATGAGGGCAGGTCCCTGGACTAAACTGAGGCTTCGAGAATGGTTGGTTCCACCCCTCATAGGAGGGAGCATTCAACTTGAGGCTTAGAGGAATTATAGAGACAGGGGGGAGGCACCCTAGGTTAGTAATGATGCTAGCCAAGAATTACAATCCACGCCTAGTATGTGGGAGCGATCCACAGGATAAACATAGATTGCAGAGAGACATTCACTTTGTAAAGGCAGCGTGGTAAAGAGAACATTGCAAAAGGTATAGATAAAACATTCACCAAGAGAGAATTATGATAAGATGAAGGAAAACTAGAACCCAGAAAGAATCTTGTTTACTCTAAAGTCAATTTTAGAAGGTTGAATATAATTTGGTCTTTAAAACTCCTCTAGGGTACAAAGAGAAACCTTTAGCTGAGTTACACACACCAATTCATTTGTATTCTAGTCTTTACAGAATCAGGGATAGGTCACCGCCACATGCGAAAGCCCTGGCTATTTCTAGCACCTATAAATGGATATTATCAGCTGTGTGCTGGTGTATCATGTCATTGGAAACCAAGGGTGCATTGATGATGCTGCAACATATCCTGCTTTGGTGAAGTCCAAATCAGACCTTGATTTATTGGTGGTATGTCCAATATAGATCTTTTCACAGGGACACCATATACAATAAATCACAATAGTAGAATTGCAAATTGAAGTCTTTGAGTATTATATCAATTGAGTCGTTCACAAACTTTTTTGCACTTGTGGTGTTTTTGCAAACTACACAATTGCTGCTCTTATAAAGACCTTTAAGTGGAATGCCTTCCCATGCACTGTCTATAGTGTATAGTCTGGCTGTATAGGGTCCGGATGAGTGCACTGGTTGAGCTCTAATGTTCTTGAAAGAAAACATCAGGGTGCCTAGTTATGAATCAATTCTCTGTAAGATATGCCAATATTCTTTTAATGCTTGCTGGTATTTTGTTGGAGTGGGGTGAAAAAGTAATGACACATATTAGTTTTTCACATTTTTGCTTCTCTGTAGGAGTCAGAAGCACCTCCCGGTGGCTCTACCAGGCTCTTTTAACCGAGGTGTTGATGATCCTATGTGGGAATACTCTCAGAATCAGCCTGTCATTCAGAAACCTTCCCCAAACCCGCAGAGCTCTCTCCCAAGGTGTGGGGGTCATTATCGTTTGTTTCCTGACCCTCACAAGCCGGTTTTTCCTGGTCTTGTGACAGAAAGGAACATAAACATTACACCTTCCACCCTAAATATGGCAGGTGGTGAAATGTACTCGCTCCGATGGACCATAGTCTGGTGGGCTGTCAGAGAAAGAATTTTGTCAATGGAACCAATGAGTGTATTGTCAATGGAATACTTAAGCTATGCTCCTCTCTAAGGGACGCAAGCAGACCAAGGGTTTGGTGAGCAGGATACTCGTTTCTGTTTGCAAGACAGTACCTTGTCTAACAAGCTCTAAATCAGGCCCTAAGTTAGAAGGAAGAAAGAACTAGTCACAGAATGAGCTTCATGACTATGGATAAAAACCAAGATTGAAAAGAAGAGTTTGCTACATCAGAACTATGTAGAGTGTTCTGGCTGGACACATAATAAGACACTTATGGGCATAAATACCTTGTCAAGTCAACAAGAATTGACAAAGTCAATAGGTCTTGCGTCTGGAAGAGAAAGTTGTGTCTTCTAGCCTTGTTGTAAAGCAACATGGCTGAAAGTAAAGTTAGAAGAAAAGTACTATGATTTGGCCAGAGCAGCCATGTCGAGTACTTTTTGACTTCTGGCGGGCGAGTGTGGGTAAGATGGAGAACTGGGAGCAGGAATAAATTAGAGAGGAAGGGTGTTAGGGAGAGAACAGGATGGAAAAAAGTGCTAAGATGCTGCCAGTGCTGGCCACATCATAACCCTTTCTTTTAAAATGGAGTGTGAGGGCGAAGGCAACAGAGACAATGGACAGTGTGAGAGGGAGGGGTGAGAGGGATGAAGCAACACAGACAACAGGGGCTTGGAGTACAAAGAGGAAAAAGCAACGGGAAGAAGAAACAGTTGCACAGGGTTTTGGCTAGGATGCATCAGCAGAAGCTCGGGATGGGAGGGGAAGAAAAAACATGGAGCAGGGGGTAGAAGGCAAGAAGCAAAACACAGAGCAGTGGGGTGGGAGGGGAAGAAGCAACACAGATAACAGGAGGGCGGTGGACGGGGAAGATCCACATAAAGAAAATAGTACCTGAATCATAGAGTGAGCAGTGGATGGACAGTGGAAGGGCAGTAATCAAGATAAATAAATCAGTAGTTGCTCAATACTGCCCTTGAAAGAAGAGGAAGTGAAGACGGCATGCGCTAGCCAATTAGGAGGCAGCAAAGAAAAGTGACAATGAAGCTAACAAATGATTAGCAATGGGTGGGCTCCAAGGCCCTTATAGTAAGCAACACCCATTGCATACCCTGTCTGCATACGAGACCTGAAAAGCATTATAAACATTACACCAGTAACCATCTCTTTTAGTACATCTACATGATATGAGCGCTTGTGAAAGATCTGAACTGTGAGACATATATAGAGAAATCCTTAACTCCTCTTTAGAACACCTACAGCTGTAATAGTAGAAATGCAATGTTTGACTCCTACCCAGCGGTGAGCTTCAGCCCTACTCTGGATGATTCCCCACCAAAAGGAGGGTGTGGACTTTAATTTCCAGACCCAGCTAATTTGTGAGTTCCCTTCAAACAAGTGAAAATTGTGGCTGTGCTTTTGATGAAAAGAAAATGTGTTAGCAGGAACAAGAATAAATCCAAAGGGTATTGTCACAAAGGCCACCGTATTCTCAATCCTGAGAAAATAACAAAGCCCAACAATTTTTAACCAGGAGAAAATAAAAAAGACCACAATTTTCTCATCTACTTTCCACTAGAGATTGTGAATTAATACCTCATTGTAAACTCGCGTCATTGAAATGGACAATCTAATTTTTATGTCTTTTGTTTTTGTCAATCGTGATACCTAATTACTAACGTGGTAGCATGTCATTCAGAAAAAAATAGACTTTTGTCAAACTGCTCGTGTTTGTTACATGCTTTCAGGTTCCTGCTCAAACTCACTTACAGTCAATTATCCATTGAAAGTGCAAAAGGTTAAGTTTGCAAATGAAGATGAAGTGCAAAAGATTAAGTATTGTGAATGAGGCCTCCAATTAATGTAGGTTGAACAATTTAGGTGTAACAATTGTTTCTAATATTTTACATGGGTATAGCTCTGTGGCGAACAAGTCTCGATGTTTTAGGCAATAGAATGTTCGGGCGTGAGAGTTCTGCTGCTGTGGTCGCGTTAGGACCATTCCATGATTGTCTGTTGGTGTGCTTGAGTTCTGAGGCGGTGGGCAGGGCAGTGGCTCTTGTTAGTGACTAGGAGAAATATAGTATCACGTACTCAACTTACCTGGTGATCCTGGTGATATTTATCACGACATAATTTGGAGACGAGCTGATAAGAGCCACTGTGACTGCGAAGTGCCCACGCGACATCGCTGCGTTACCTGGCTGTCCATTCATATTTGGTGTAGCCGTTTGCCAGACATAGATGTATGTGTTTGTCAAATTTTATTGTATAAGGAATGAGCAGTTCCTAGGGGTTACTGTCTAGGACAGGGGGGGGGGAGGGGAAGGGGAAGAACAGGTCTTTCTTCGAAATGCCCTCACACACCCCAAGGGATGTCATGCTTCATCATTTGGGCATTTGCCCCTCATCAGGCCGGTGCTGCAATGCCTGACGGGCTCCCGAAACCGGGGCTCTTTATCGGGGATCTTTTGAAGAAGCCGTATGGGTGCATGTGGGTGTGAGGGCTAGGTAGTGCACATGGAGTGGGGTAGGTAAAAAAGGTTTTAGAGCGTCCTACTAAATTCAAGTTTTAATTATTGAGGTAGCTCCAACCTTAATAAAAATGTAGAAGCCCTCTGTAGGAAATAATGTTCCCTACGGGCTAATCAAGCGTGAGTGTGGTCAACATGTTTCGTGCCCCAGCCGCCCCAGAAGTGGTCAATGGCACTTCGTCAGGAGCAAGTGAGTGTGAAATGAGTGCACTACTGTATAGCACTAGTTGCTAATTACGGTAGGGGGTAATTAATTAAGAACTGGTACTGGGATGTACAGCGACCTGTGGGAGAGGGGAGAGAAGACCAAAAAAGGGGAAAAAAAGAAGAAAAAGCAGAACCAGCGGTTAAACCTGCCGGGAGGCATACAATACATATACTGGTGGGTGGTACGGTGAGAAGCACACTTGTGATTCACAAAATAAGATTCAATTCACTGTATAACGTCCAAAGCCGGCCAGTGGATGCAGGTTGACTAAGTAGATGCGACGTGATTTAAACAGTGCTAGGGTGCCAGAAGTGGTTACTTGGCTGAAGACCCAATGTAACGTGTACGAAAAATAAGCGGTCTCATGTGACTTGGTAGAGGAACCAATCTAATCACTCGTCATTATTAGTGAGGATCACTCTCAATGTTCATCACTTGCGCACATGTGTTGGCAGCACAAATTAAGCAAAGTTAAAAAAGTCGGGGTGAACCGGAGCCTGAGGAACACTGACAAATGAAAGAAGGGGCTTTAAACCAGGCAGCCAAAGGAGTCTAAAAATGAAATGATAGTGACTGATATAAAAGCATGCAAGCTCAACGCGCTGGTGTCAAAAGTGTAACGCGCCGGGCACACGCTAAAGACTCACCCCCAATAACCTAGTTCCGGCTGACGGGGAGGAACAGAGCACATTAGTTGCTCCAGAGTCTAGGAAAACAACAAGAGAGGTCAGATCACATCAAAATGGTGACAACACTACGGCGAAAAATAGGCTTACCATCTAAATCCAGACAAACAATAGAGTACTCACAGCGGTAGACGAGCAACTTGCCGGTGTCCTACCCTCGCTCTGGGCCCCGTAAGGAAACCTTCCGGGGGGAGTTCTTAAATAGCGCTGTATGAGGAACGTCCCCGAACGTGGCGGCCATTTTGGATAGGGCTATCTTCGCGCTACAATCAGGATGAAATCCGGGAAGTAGTAGTTGCCCGAGTTGTTTCGTGGCAGCCATATTGTAACGGGGAGGAAGGGTATGCCCAGTATAGGTGTTTAAACAGATAAGAAGGGAGGAGTGAATTCTTTGTAACAGGAGGGTAGACAACCTTACTGTGATGATTTATTAGTAATTCGACGAGATATATTTTCTCAAAGAATATTTTACAATTCGTGATGTTACCATGGGAGAATGGTAAAAAACAGAACACTTCCGGAAGTGCTCATAAGGAACGTACCCACAGTGTCTGCTATGGAATGAAGTGTCAGTTGGAGATTTAGGGAGTTGAGGTTGACATCATACCAACTTTACATAGAAGGGCTTGCTATTTGATTCAGTTAGCCCAGGGTGTGTCATCATTCAAAACCCTTGAGAGTAGTCCCACTTGAAAACCCAAACGTAATCAGCTAATAAAATGAAATGTAAGTTGGAGATTTTGGGGCGTTGAAGTAGACATCATACCGAATTTGCCTAGAAGGGCTAGCTATTTAAATTCAGTTCAGCCCAAGGTATGTCATCATTCAAACCCCTTGAGTGTGACCCCAACTTGAACACCCAGCATTGTTCTTTCCTAAACAGGGTTTCTTTTGTGATGGTAGGGAAGGCCTCTAGAATAGTCCAGTTTAGGTCATTAGGCGTGTGATTATGTTCCGCAAAGTGTGAACACATTTTGGTATTGGTTTTTTTACACCGTACATTACTTCTGTGTTCAGTAAGTCTGGTTTTAACTGGGTGTGTGGTCATCCCAATGTATTGTAAGGGGCAAGGACACGTAATGAGGTAAATACAGTTACGTGTATTACAGTTCGTGTGTTTTCTCTGGGTCCAGCTCCAGTTGCTAGTGAGTTGCACTGTTTTTGTAGCTCAGGTTAGTGGGCAAACCACGCATTGACCACAAGGGTAATGTCCACTAACCGGAGGTAGGTTCCATAGGGTGGTAGGAGCTGCAGGGTCTGTTTTTTTGGGTCTAGTGTTAATGAGGAGATCCTTGAGGTTGGATGTGCGTTTAAAAGCAAATCTCGGTTTTAGTAGGGACAATTCGCCCGAGTTTAGTATTCGCCAGTGTTTATTGATGACCCTTTTTAACAAATTAGATTCTGTGGTAAAAGTGGTCACACATGTGATAAGGTCTGATTCAGGTTTAGTCTGTGATTCAAGAAGAGTCGATCTGTTAGTGTTGCGTGCTCGTTTTTGTGCGTTGCTAATGATGCGAGCAGGATATTCTCTCTGAGCTAGATTGACACTAAGTTCAGATGCTTGTTGTTTGTAGTTTTCTATCTGGCTAGGTTGATCGCCAAAGTAAGCCTTGAGGCGGATTTTCCTAAAAATATTGTGAACTTCAAGGTTTGTGCGAAAGAAATCCACTTTAGGGGTGGGCACAAATCCTAGGCCTAAGTGGATTTCTTTCGCAAAAACCTTGAAGTTCACAATCTTTTTAGGAAAATCCGCCTCAAGGCTTACTTTGGCGATCAACCTAATTCACCTCCAACTGACACCGGTCTACGAAAACCTTCTACCTTTACGCCAACTACCAGTATGGTTCCATCAGAAGTCCTGACTTTCGAAAAAGCAGTACTGAAGGAAATATCCAAAAAACGCCATACTTCGAATTTTTCAAACATTACCAATGTAGAAGAACTAGCTATCAAAACACTAGCCAACGACGCTTCCATAACCATCAAGGAAGCAGATAAAGGTGGTGCCATAGTCATTATGGCCAGCATAGACTACCGGACGGAATGTCTACGCCAATTACAGAACACCAACTACTATACACCACTCACTGCGGACCCTACGCCACGCCTATCTACTAAAATAGGTTCAATGGTCACAGCAGCAAAAAACCAAGGATGGATTTCTAAAAACGAAGCTGAGTTTTTAGTAAACACCAACCCAAAAGTACCCTACTTTTATACACTGCCAACAATTCACAAAGGGGTCTCCCCACCTCCTGGAAGACCCATTGTGTCTGGCATAGGGTCCCTCTTGGAACCACTATCCAAATTCTGTGACCATTTCTTACGACCATTAGTTCGTACCACCCCCACATTTCTCCAAGACACCAGAGATGTTCTGAAACTGATTGAACTAACCAACTTGGAGGGTCCACATCCAGATGTACTCCTTACACTGGATGTAGAGGCCCTCTATACCAATATCCCTCAGCTCAATACTCTTGAGGTGGTTGAGACGATCTTGCTCAATACCAACTGGAATTCACCAACCCCTGTGAGCTTTATCATGGAGTGTGCTAGCATCGCTCTCACTGAGAACTGTTTTCAATTTGAGGAACAGATGTTCCACCAGACCCAAGGTATTTCGATGGGCAGTACCTTCGCCCCGAGCCTGGCATGCCTCTACATGTCAGATTTCGAGGCGAGGTATGTGCTCACGGATACCAACCCTTTCTCGAGTAACGTTCTCCTATGGAAGCATTACATCGATGACATTTTAATTTTTTGGAAGGGCAGCATGGATAGTATTCCAAATTTCATGACATGGATTAATGATCTCAATCCTTTTTTAAAATTCACTGCCAACTGTTCCGAACAGGAACTACCATTCCTTGACCTGACTATTAATAACAACATGGGCAACCTGGAGACTATCACTTATAAAAAACCAACTGACAGCCATTGTCCCCTACAATACAACAGTTTTCATCCCAAGGCACTTAAGGACAATCTTCCTTATGGGCAGTTCCTGCGTATTCACATGAACTGCAGCCAGATAGAAAACTACAAACAACAAGCATCTGAACTTAGTGTCAATCTAGCTCAGAGAGAATATCCTGCTCGCATCATTAGCAACGCACAAAAACGAGCACGCAACACTAACAGATCGACTCTTCTTGAATCACAGACTAAACCTGAATCAGACCTTATCACATGTGTGACCACTTTTACCACAGAATCTAATTTGTTAAAAAGGGTCATCAATAAACACTGGCGAATACTAAACTCGGGCGAATTGTCCCTACTAAAACCGAGATTTGCTTTTAAACGCACATCCAACCTCAAGGATCTCCTCATTAACACTAGACCCAAAAAAACAGACCCTGCAGCTCCTACCACCCTATGGAACCTACCTCCGGTTAGTGGACATTACCCTTGTGGTCAATGCGTGGTTTGCCCACTAACCCGAGCTACAAAAACAGTGCAACTCACTAGCAACTGGAGCTGGACCCAGAGAAAACACACGAACTGTAATACACGTAACAGTATTTACCTCATTACGTGTCCTTGCCCCTTACAATACATTGGGATGACCACACGCCCAGTTAAAACCAGACTTACTGAACACAGAAGTAATGTACGGTGTAAAAAAACCAATACCAAAATGTGTTCACACTTTGCGGAACATAATCACACGCCTAATGACCTAAACTGGACTATTCTAGAGGCCTTCCCTACCATCACAAAAGAAGCCCTGTTTAGGAAAGAACAATGCTGGGTGTTCAAGTTGGGGTCACACTGAAGGGGTTTGAATGATGACATACCTTGGGCTGAACTGAATTTAAATAGCTAGCCCTTCTAGGCAAATTCGGTATGATGTCTACTTCAACGCCCTAAAATCTCCAACTTACATTTCATTTTATTAGCTGATTACGTTTGGGTTTTCAAGTGGGACTACTCTCAAGGGTTTTGAATGATGACACACCCTGGGCTAACTGTATCAAATAGCAAGCCCTTCTATGTAAAGTTGGTATGATGTCAACCTCAACTCCCTAAATCTCCAACTGACACTTCATTCCATAGCAGACACTGTGGGTACGTTCCTTATTAGCACTTCCGGAAGTGTTCTGTTTTTTACCATTCTCCCATGGTAACATCACGAATTGTAAAATATTCTTTGAGAAAATATATCTCGTCGAATTACTAATAAATCATCACAGTAAGGTTGTCTACCCTCCTATTACAAAGAATTCACTCCTCCCTTCTTATCTGTTTAAACACCTATACTGGGCATACCCTTCCTCCCCGTTACAATATGGCTGCCACGAAACAACTCGGGCAACTACTACTTCCCGGATGTCATCCTGATTGAAGCGCGAAGATAGCCCTATCCAAAATGGCCGCCACGTTCGGGGACGTTCCTCATACAGCGCTATTTAAGAACTCTCCCCGGAAGGTTTCCTTACGGGGCCCAGAGCGAGGGTAGGACACCGGCAAGTTGCTCGTCTACCGCTGTGAGTACTCTATTGTTTGTCTGGATTTAGACGGTAAGCCTATTTTTCGCCATAGTGTTGTCACCATTTTGATGTGATCTGACCTCTCTTGTTGTTTTCCTAGACTCCGGAGCAACTAATGTGCTCTGTTCCTCCCCGTCAGCCGGAACTAGGTTATTGGGGGTGAGTCTTTAGCGTGTGCCTGGCGCGTTACACTTTTGACACCAGCGCGTCGAGCTTGCATGCTTTTATATCAGTCACTATCATTTCATTTTTAGTCTCCTTTGGCTGCCTGGTTTTAAGTCCCTTGTTTCATTTGTCAGTGTTCCTCAGGCTCCGGTTCACCCCGACTTTTTTAACTTTGCTTAATTTGTGCTGCCAGCACATGTGCGCAAGTGACGAACGTTGAGAGTGATCCTCACTAATAATGACGAGTGATTAGATTGGTTCCTCTACCAAGTCACATGAGATCGCTTATTTTTCGTACACGTTACATTGGGTCTTCAGCCAAGTAACCACTTCTGGCACCCTAGCACTGTTTAAATCACGTCGCATCTACTTAGTCAACCTGCATCCACTGGCCGGCTTTGGACGTTATACAGTGAATTGAATCTTATTTTGTGAATCACAAGTGTGCTTCTCACCGTACCACCCACCAGTATATGTATTGTATGCCTCCCGGCAGGTTTAACCACTGGTTCTGTTTTATTTTTCTTCTTTTTTTCCCCTTTTTTGGTCTTCTCTCCCCTCTCCCACAGGTCTCTGTACATCCCAGTACCAGTTCTTAATTAATTACCCCCTACCGTAATTAGCAACTAGTGCTATACGGTAGTGCACTCATTTCACACTCACTTGGTCCTGACAAAGTGTCATTGACCCCTTCTGGGGCAGCTGGGGCACGAAACATGTTGACCACACTCACGCTTGATTAGCCCTTAGGGAACATTATTTCCTACACAGGGCTTCTACATTTTTATTAAGGTTGGAGCTACCTCAATAATTAAAACTTGAATTTAGTAGGACGGCTCTAAAACCTTTTTTACCTACCCCACTCCATGTGCACTACCTAGCCCTCACACCCACACGCACCCATACGGCTTCTTCAAAAGATCCCCGATAAAGAGCCCCGGTTTCGGGAGCCCGTCAGGCATTGCAGCGCCGGCATGACGAGGGGCAAATGCCCAAATGATGAAGCATGACATCCCTTGGGGTGTGTGAGGGCATTTCGAAGAAAGACCTGTTCTTCCCTTTCCCCCCCTCCTGTCCTAGACAGTAACCCCTAGGAACAGCTCATTCCTTATACAATACTTCCTTGGGGCCTACGAGCAGGACCTCTTTAACTTGGCTCCGTGTCCCCTTTTGGTTTGTCAAATTTTACACATTAATGTCTTACAATTTTCCTCAAAAAAGCACATCTTTAGCGTTACAGCATTTTCACACATTTATACAAGTCGAATCTTTTAAACTCATCATTCAATTAGTTCTATCTTTTATCACTAATTACACAATTCTAATTGCGTTACTATGTTATTTGCCATACCATTAATATTTATGAACATTCTAAACTTCGTGCCTAGACATTTTCTGAGGCTACTGCTCTGTAGAGGCATTATTTCATGTTGGATTACTGAACAAAAGGGAAAAATGTCATTCTGACCAATACTGAATGATGCAGCAATTTTATCACTTTGAAATATTCGTCATGTTTTTTGTCCTAGTCATCTCACCATGGAATGTGCGCGATGGGTAAATTACCAGATGTAATAATGCATTATATGCTTCAGTGAAGAAAGACGCTAGTAGCCTAGATAGGTCTATTCATTATATATTTACCGGAAAACAAAGGTTAAGGTGAGGTTATAGTTAAATATGGTAGAGAGCTCTTAGCCTGCATTAAAAACGCCCCAGATTTAAGTGACGTTATGCTTTGATGTTTGAAGGCGTTATGGTTTGATGCTGAATGGAGATAAACACTAAAGCTTAGAAGAAGAAAAACAAGCATTGCCCATACAAACAGGTCTGGCTTTAAAGTGCTACACTTTGCTCCTGACAAAGATACCCAATCACCCTGCACTTAATCGTGCATAATACTCACACACAAGCAAACCTTAAGGACACTCAGCTCCACATGCATTCACACATCTCTCACCTTGTACTCACAAGCACACATTCCACCATGCACTAACATGGTCAAAGGTCTCACCATGCAGTTAAACAGGCACACTGCACGTGCTGTGCTCAAATGGCTAGTGCTGGCTGCGTCATGGTGCTTTTTTTGTTATGATGGTTGGGGGGCAAAATAGAGGAAGGCAAGCAACAAGACGGACAGGGGGTGGGGCCAAGCAGCAAAGGAAGGCAGGATGGGGCAAGCAACAACATGGGTGGGGGGAGGAGTCAAGGAACTACTTAGATGGGGAGTGGAGGGGTAAACAACAACTTGAATTGGGGGAGGGTGCAAGCAACAACATGGTTGGCAAGTGGAGCAAGAAGCAACACAGCTGGTTGCTGGGAAAACACCTGGCTATAACTGAGCAACACAGTGCATGGACAGGGAAGCAGATGAGAGAGACAGCCTGCAAATACATGCACTCTTATGGAGTGCATCAACGGAAAGAAAAAAGGTGGCTCCGAAAGTGTGAGCAATGGAAGGACAAAAGTACATGTCCACGGTCCAGCGGAGGGACAAAAGCATGAAATGAAAGCTAAGCAGGCACTTGCTACCCAACGAGAAGCAAGCAAACGAGTGATGATGAATCCAAACCAAGGTAAGCAATAGGTGCGCTATAAGCCCATGAAAACCTAATAAAATATCTCCAAGTGATAACATATGCACTGGCTTAGGCGAGACCTAATAAAGAAGCTCCAAATTGGTTGTTCTAGTCAGTTTCATTTCACAAAAATGAAGAGAGACCTATTAAGAGGTAGGCTAACATTTAACGCACACTCAAGGATGCACGCTTTAAATGCACAGGTCATGTCTGGTAGCTCAGTAGACTAATGCATCCCCTCCAGAAACCTGTGTTTCACCTCACGGTCACAAGTTTGGGTCCCATTGGGTCCAGTCAGGCTGTTATGCTTCAGAAATTGATAACATTATTATTTTTGAGCTATATAACAACCATCTGTTAATGCAGCACCAAGACAACCAAGAACAAAGAGTACTTTACAAATGAAATCATCAGTGTTATTGTTATACTATAAATTAACTGTCATATTGATGCTCAAGAATTTACTGGTGTTATTTTGGAATAAAAAGTACAAGAAGAGAATATTTGATTAGTATATTGTGCATTCCCTTTATAAAGTGAACCTAAACCACATAATCAACAACTGGCATTTTGACAACATTCATAGGAAAGGTTTGTGTCATTGCAGCTGCGCATATCCTCAGCACTGCGAACTACATAAAACCACAACTTTATGTAAAATTTCATGTAAGACATCTTTAAAGATAATCCATCCTGGTAAAGCCAATCAACAGCTGATAATATGAAAAAAACACGAACGTTACCTGAAAGTTACTTTTAGGTACTGCCATACAAATACCTATGTCACTGCTGCTAATTGTATTTTTAAAATATTATGTCATTTTATTTGGGCCGCTTCTCACTTTCTTAGGACTCTAATACACCTCTACCAAATTTACTACCATGGATTTATTGAAAGACTAAATCAGAATTAATGTTTGTGAATGGTTGACAACATCGCAACTGCTAGATGTTTCAACCTTTTTAATGGCATCATTGCTACTCTAATGGCACACTCTCCAGAAAGGAAAACATTCCACGAACATAATCACAAAATACATAAATGAAATCAGGAAAACTATTTTTACTTCAATGTTAGACGGACCGGGAGGGTCGGCCGAGGACAAGGGGAGAGGTCTCCGGGGAGAGCCGTCTCCAGCGATCGTACAGACGAGTAACTTCCCCCCCACAGATGTACACCACACAAGGATAGGATTTAACGTTCTTTATAAGCGATTTCTTAAGGTACGATGGAATGGTACAAGGAGGTCTGGACTCAGGGGTCCCCTCGATTCTCGTCTCTCGGTTTGGGAAGGAGGGTAGCGGGACAGTCAGGTTACCAATCTGGTAGATGCGATGATGGATAGCTCACAATCCTCGAGCTCGGTGTTCGGGCTTGGACGGGCCGCGGCAGCGCCAGCAGGTCCCGGTGAAGGTGGTCGTTACACGGTCCGCGGCAGCGCCAGCAGGTCCCGATGAAGGTGGTAGTTCCAACGGGCCGCGGCAGCGCCAGCAGGTCCCAACGAAGGTGGTAGTCACAACGGTCCGCGGCAGCGCCAGCAGGTCCCGACGAGGATGGAGGTTGCAGAAGGCCGCGGCAGCGCCAGCAGGCAGGACGATAGTTCACAAGGCAGGGCTACGGCAGCGCCGGTAGTCCGTCAAGGATGAGTTCTTCTCGGTGTCTCTCGACTCCAGGATACAACTGCCTTCCTGCTCTGGGGCTGCCCTAGTTATCGGTCTGGCGTCCTTTGATGTCCGGACCCTCGCACTTGGAGGTCGGAAGGTCCGGGATGAGGGAGTCCAGACACCCAGCAGGGGGGTGGAGCCAGCGCCCGGGGGAGCTGGAGGGCGATCGGCACCTGGCGGGGGAGAGCCATCGGCACTTCTTTCTCCCATTGACCTGCCAAGTGGTCCGTTCACCTCCTGGGTGGATGGTGGTGCCGGGATGTCGGGGCCTGGCCAGGCCCAGGGTTAGGGTCGAGCTGAGGCCATGCGGCCTCGTGGTGCAGTGTCCAAGATGGCGGCTGGTCCGGCCGGGGGGAGCCGGCAGTGGTCCGGCCCCATGATACCTGGAGGTCCGGGGGCAGGAGTTCCGTCGGGAGACGGGGTGCGGGTTGTTTCTGTGGGTACACCTGGAGGGCCGGGGCTTGGGCCCTGTCATGCGGGGAGGGAGCAAGCCCTTCATGTGGCCTGTCCAACATGCGTCCCCCCCAGCTGAAGGCGGGGAGAGTCACCCATCCTCTTGGGGACTCTCCTCGTTGAGGCGGAAAAAGCGTGACAGGCCATCTGCGTTGGCGTGGTCTTGGCCCGGTCGATGCTCCACAGTGAAGTCCATCCCCTGCAGGGAGATGGACCAGCGCAATAGTTTAGGGTTTTCCCCCCGCATCTGCATTAGCCACTGCAGGGGTCGATGATCTGTTTGCACCCGGAAGTGGGTACCGAAGAGATAGGGCCGGAGCTTTTTGAGGGCCCACACCACTGCGAAGGCCTCCCTCTCGATTGTGCTCCAGCGCTGTTCTCGGGCCAGGAGGTGTCTGCTGATGAAGGCCACCGGTTGGTCAAGTCCCTCGGAGTTCAGCTGGGAGAGGACCGCCCCGATGCCATGGTCGGAGGCATCCGTTTGCACAATGAATTCCCGACTGTAATCGGGGGCCTGGAGCACAGGGGCGGTGCACAGGGCGGCTTTCAGCTTCTCGAAGGCCGCTTGACAGTCTGGGGTCCAGTTAATCTTCTTCGGGTGGTTTTTGGATGTGAGTCCCGTGAGGGGCCCCACAATGCTGCCATAGTCCCTCACGAACCGCCGGTAGTAGCCGGTGAGCCCCAAGAAGGCTCGGACCTCTGTCTGCGTGACTGGGGGTTGCCAGGACTGGATAGCAGCGATTTTGAGTTGCAGAGGGGCCACCAGACCACTTCCCACCTGGTGTCCGAGGTAGGTCACGGATCCCTGACCAATTTGGCACTTGCCTGCCTTGATTGTGAGGCCGGCCCGCTGGAGGGCCTGCAGGACCTCTCGGAGGTGGTGGAGGTGGTCGGACCAGTGGCGGCTGTACACAGCGATATCATCCAGGTAGGCGGCGCTGAACTCCTCGAGCCCCGCCAAGACCTGGTTCACTAGTCGCTGAAAAGTAGCTGGGGCATTCTTCATGCCGAAGGGCATGACCTTGAAGTGGTAGTGGCCATCGGGGGTAGAAAAGGCGGACCGTTCTTGGGCCCGGGGTGCGAGGCCGATCTGCCAGTAGCCCGCTGTCAGGTCGAAGGTGCTGAGGTAGCGGGCAGCCCCCATGCGATCGATCAATTCATCCGCTCGGGGGATGGGATGAGCGTCGGTCCTGGTGACAGCATTCAGGCCCCGATAGTCGACGCAGAATCGGAGTTCAGGAGTGGTGCCGGGGGCAGCAGCTTTGGGGACCAGCACGACCGGGCTGGCCCAGGGGCTATCCGAGGGCTCGATGACCCCGAGCGTGAGCATCTTGGATACTTCTTCTTGGATACAGGCCCGCACCCGATCTGGTACGCGGTATGCCCGGTGTCTGATAGGGGGACTGTCCCCAGTGTCCACGTCGTGCAAGCACCAGGGGGTGACCCCTGGGGTGAGGGAAAACAAGGTAGCAAACTGCAGCAGGAGGGCCCGGCAGCCTTGGCGCTGCTCTGGGGTGAGGGCATCAGAGAGCCGGACCCCGTCCACGGAACCATCTTTCTCCTGAGTCTTCAGGAGATCAGGGAGAGGCTCGGAGTCTTCTTCCGCCCCACTGTCTGTAGCCATCAGGAGGCTGAGTTCCGAGCGCACAAAGTGGGGCTTGAGTCTGTTAGTGTGGAGGACCCGGAGGGGGTTCCGGGGAGATTCCATATCGATGAGATAGGTGACGGGGCTCTTGTGTTCGACCACTTTGAAGGGCCCCATCCACTTGTCCTGCAAGGCACATGGTTCGGTGGGGGACATCACCCACACTTGTTGACCAGGTTCGAATTCGACGGAGGAGGCATTTTGATCGTACCATTTTTTCATGTCCTCCTGACTGGCCTCAAGATTTGCTTTTGCCATTTCCCTGAATCGCCTGGTCTGGTTGCGTAGGGTCAGGAGGTACTTGAAGACGTCTGGAGGGGTTTTGAGGGGGGCCATCTCCCAACCTTCTTTGACTAGGCTGAGGGGCCCTCGCACAGGGTGCCCGTACAAGAGTTCGAAAGGGCTAAAGCCGAGGGACTTCTGGGGAACTTCTCGATAGGCGAAGAGGAGGCACGGAAGTAGTACATCCCACTGGCGACGGAGGGGCTCTTCCAATCCCCCAATCATTCCCTTGAGCCTGCGGTTGAATCGTTCAACTAGTCCGTTCCCTTGAGGGTGATAGGGGGTCGTGAATCGGTAGGTGACCCCGCACTGTTGCCAGAGGGACTTCATATATTTCGAAATAAAGTTTGTGCCTCTGTCGCTGACGACTTCTCGGGGGAAGCCCACCCGGGAGAAGATCCCCATTAAGGCCCGGCCGACCACCGGGGCTGTTACAGTTCGCAGGGGCACAGCCTCGGGGTAGCGGGTGGCGTGGTCCACCAGTACCAGGATGAACCGATGTCCTTGTGCTGTACGGGGGTCCAGGGGCCCCACAATGTCTATTCCCACCCTCTCGAACGGGGTGGTGACAACTGGGAAGGGTTGCAGAGGTGCTTTGAGTTTGCGGCCGCTCTTCCCGCTGGCCTGGCACGTGGGGCAGGACCGGCAGTGGTTGTTGATGTCGTTCCTCATCTTTGGCCAGAAAAAGTGGGTCACCAGGCGACTGTAGGTTTTGTCCTGGCCCAGGTGTCCAGCCAGAGGGACATCGTGGGCCAAATTTAGCAGGAAGTCTCTAAAACGGAGGGGCACCACCAGCACTCGACTGGCCCCTAACTCCGCGATTCTCTGTTCACTGTATAACAGGTCGTTGTCCCAATAGACCCAATGGGCTCCGGGGGTGTCCCCGGTGCTCTGGGCGAGGGCTTGCTGGCGGAGTCCCTCGAGGGAGGGACAGGTCTTCTGCTCTTGACGGAACTGTTCCTGGGTGGGCCCCCCTTCTTGACGCCACTGAGCCAGGTCGGGAAGGTCCTGGGGCTGGGCGACCCCGTCGGGGGTTTGCTCTGGGGGGTCGGTATAGTCGGTGTCCTCTACTGGAGCGATCGGGGGAGGAGGTGCAGGCCATTCTGGTTCTTCTGGTCGGGGGATGGCCCGGGCGGCCATGGACCGGGTGGTTACGCACGCCCAGTCCGGGAGGCCCAACATCCCCAGGTGCTCTCTTCTCTCGACGGCGGCCCACGGGGAACTCTCAAGATCATTCCCCAGGAGACAGTCCACGGGGGCATCATCCCGGACCGTCACCTTCAACATGCCGGAGACCCCTCCCCACTCGAAGGGGACGCAGGCCATCCGACACAGACTCTCCGAATTGTCGGCTGAACGGACGGGGCAGAGAATGTTCGGCAGGATCTGCTGTGGTTTTACCAGGTGACAGCGGACGGCCGTCACACTGGCCCCTGTGTCACGTAGTGCTTCGGCCCGGCGCCCATTAATGTTCACCCACTGACTATATTTCCTGGTGTTGGCGGGTAGGGGAGCCCGCGGGACCATGTCTTTTCCCCCTAGGCACGCTAGAACCATGGCGGCCGGTTCCCACTCTTGTTGGGCCTGCTCGTATTCTTCCTGTTCTTCGGAGATTTGTTCTCCCCCCAGGGCGGTGGCCGCTACCTGGCGGGGTTTTGGAGTTTGGTTCTGTGGACAGTTCGGGTCATTGGCGTAGTGGCCGACTCGCTGGCATCGAGGACACGTGACGTTGGCTCGGAACCCCGGGCGCATCGGGGGGTTGCCCCGGCTGGCCGGGGGCGGGGTGCTGGCAGCGGGAGCGGCCGGGACGGTGTCTCTTCCTCGTCCCTGGCCTCCTCCTCCTCCTCGGGGACGGTGCTGACCCTGGTAGTTCCGGTTCTGCTCGTGTGGCCCTCTCCGGCCCACTCGGGTGCTTTCCCACCGGTCAGCTTCGGCGGCGAGTTGCCGTGGGTCAGTCAATTTACTGTCGAGGAGGTGCTGCCTGAGCTCGACGAAGCAGTTGTTCGAGAGGTGCTCCCACACCATAAGATTAAAAAGTTGCTCGTAGGTCGTTACGTGGCTTCCCTTGATCCAACCCTCGAAGGCCCGGCTGAAATAGTTGACATATTCCACCCAAGTTGTACCTGTGATCCGGGTGCAGTCTCGAAACCTCTGGCGGTACATTTCGGGTGTGAGCCCATATCGGGTGAGGAGGGCAGCCTTCATGTGGTCATAGGATGACATCTGATGGTCTGGGAGCTGTAGCAGGGCATCGCGGCCTTCGTTGACGAACCTCCCCCATAGGCCGGCTCCCCAGTCACTTCGATCGATCCGGTGGGAGGTCATGGCGATCTCGTAGGCCTTGAACCACTGTTGTATGTCGTCCTCTTGGACATACTCTCGTACGACATCCTTGGGGATGTGGACTTTCTTTTCTGTCGTTCCCGGGGTGCGCGGTCGCTCGTGCACCTCCGGTTCTTTGTTCTGCTTCCGTAGGTCTATTTCTGCCAGTTTGCGCTCGTGTTCGTATGTTAATCTCTTTTCTTCGAGCTCTCTCTGCCTCTGTTTTTCTTCCCGTTCCTCTCGGAGCCGCAGATGTTCTAGGTTCAGTTTTTGCTCGGCTAATTTTAGTTCACCGTCCATTTTGAGCCTTTCCATTTCTAACTCATGTAGTCTGTTTTTTTCTCTTTCTTGGATCTCTTCCTGCGAGAGGCCCGTTCCTCGCTCCTCGGGAGCCGTGGCGTTCCTCTCTGATGCTGCCATGTTTCGATCTGGGGATCTGGCGACCCCGGTTTCTGCCCACGACTCAATGGCGTGCTTGAAATCGTCCTTGGTACTCAGGCCGGTGGTAGCAATGCCTAGTTCCATGCAGAATTGTTTCAATTCACGATGGCTGTACTCTTCCAATTTCTCCATCTGGAATTTCTCGGTGGATCCGCTCTCTTTGGTTGACATTGTGGTTTTGTCGTGGGGTGAGCTACTCTCTGTACGATTATGCGTTGATTCGGATCGCGCCGCTGGCCTCCAATGTTAGACGGACCGGGAGGGTCGGCCGAGGACAAGGGGAGAGGTCTCCGGGGAGAGCCGTCTCCAGCGATCGTACAGACGAGTAACTTCCCCCCCACAGATGTACACCACACAAGGATAGGATTTAACGTTCTTTATAAGCGATTTCTTAAGGTACGATGGAATGGTACAAGGAGGTCTGGACTCAGGGGTCCCCTCGATTCTCGTCTCTCGGTTTGGGAAGGAGGGTAGCGGGACAGTCAGGTTACCAATCTGGTAGATGCGATGATGGATAGCTCACAATCCTCGAGCTCGGTGTTCGGGCTTGGACGGGCCGCGGCAGCGCCAGCAGGTCCCGGTGAAGGTGGTCGTTACACGGTCCGCGGCAGCGCCAGCAGGTCCCGATGAAGGTGGTAGTTCCAACGGGCCGCGGCAGCGCCAGCAGGTCCCAACGAAGGTGGTAGTCACAACGGTCCGCGGCAGCGCCAGCAGGTCCCGACGAGGATGGAGGTTGCAGAAGGCCGCGGCAGCGCCAGCAGGCAGGACGATAGTTCACAAGGCAGGGCTACGGCAGCGCCGGTAGTCCGTCAAGGATGAGTTCTTCTCGGTGTCTCTCGACTCCAGGATACAACTGCCTTCCTGCTCTGGGGCTGCCCTAGTTATAGGTCTGGCGTCCTTTGATGTCCGGACCCTCGCACTTGGAGGTCGGAAGGTCCGGGATGAGGGAGTCCAGACACCCAGCAGGGGGGTGGAGCCAGCGCCCGGGGGAGCTGGAGGGCGATCGGCACCTGGCGGGGGAGAGCCATCGGCACTTCTTTCTCCCATTGACCTGCCAAGTGGTCCGTTCACCTCCTGGGTGGATGGTGGTGCCGGGATGTCGGGGCCTGGCCAGGCCCAGGGTTAGGGTCGAGCTGAGGCCATGCGGCCTCGTGGTGCAGTGTCCAAGATGGCGGCTGGTCCGGCCGGGGGGAGCCGGCAGTGGTCCGGCCACATGATACCTGGATGTCCGGGGGCAGGAGTTCCGTCGGGAGACGGGGTGCGGGTTGTTTCTGTGGGTTCACCTGGAGGGCCGGGGCTTGGGCCCTGTCATGCGGGGAGGGAGCAAGCCCTTCAAGTGGCCTGTCCAACATTCAAATCTCTAAATTTGCAGTTTCTAATGCTATTGCATGATCACTTTTGCTTTGGTGAACTTTCCTCTATGTGAAGTTCAACTGATAATGATTGATCAGATTTGAGATTCAATCTCTCGCTCATTCTTGCCTCTCGAACTTGAACACTTTGTAAGTTCCTTCTTACTCCCATTTCCCCAATCTTTAGGAGAGGGATTCTTTCCTTTATGGAACGCGCTGTATTGCTTTATTTGATATGACTTGTTCTAACCATATTTCCAGTTATCAATTCTGTAATCTAACTGATACTTAAACTAACTGAATGAAGAATAAAAAACGAACTTACTAAACATTTAAATGAAAATAAAACACTCAAACTTACACCTAACTCTCGCTTTTGACTGAACTTATAGATAGAATTGTGATTTTAATGTATGTCACGTATAGCTCCTGTTCTTCTCATAAATGACAGCAAAGGTCTGGTGCCGAGAAGTAAAGGGAATCACTGCAAGTGGGCATCAACCCTGTTGGTGTGAGACAGAGATGTTAAACCAGCTTATTTAAATTGATTCCCGCTCCAGTACTGCAAAGGTACAGACAACGTGCAAAGGGGGTTTCTGCAGAGAAAAGCAAAAAAAGGTACTTAGAAGAAGATCCTGTAGCTGTTTGCACAGGAGATGGAGAAAGTGACAAAGTGTGCCTGGAATGTGGGACATGTCGTCCTAGGATTCCATCTCACCCCATGTAACCAGGGCAAATGTTTTCTGGTCAGATCATTTGTCAATCAAGCGTGTTTTGGGATTTGTATTCATGAGTTTCGTATACCCTACCATAATTTAGAGGCATATATGAGGACATTTGGAACAGAAATTAATAGTACATGATGTCCATATGACAAGGAGCAGTGTGGTACCCTATGTGAAAAGAAGGGCAGAGCATGCATGGGTGCAAACTGGGATGGAGAGTGGGGGTCGGAGCAGTGCTGCTTTCACATAAATTGGGATAGGTAATTAAAAGGGACAGCATGCACATTGGTAGGGTGATAGGTGGAAGTCAGATCTGTCAAGGCTGCAAACTGCTAAGTCACACCTTCAGTTATTCTTGGCTTTTTTATTCAACAATACTTTGTAGGTTTGGACTTTGTAGTCTAGACTTGTGAAGGTAAACTCGAAACTACAAGTCATAAAATGCTGCTACCTGAAAAACAATTCATGTGCAAAAGCATTATTGGGCCACCAGAGAGCTAGGAAAGTGAAGGGACATCTAAGGTAGTAGTCACGGAGGTGCAAAGATGCCGGGGATGCAGAGTAGGAAAGAAGGCATGTAGAATGAGTGGAGGGCAAATGAAGGCAAACCAGTGCATTCCTCAGAGAAGCAATTGATGAGAACAGAAAAATGACATTCCTGCTGATTTGGCAAAGATGCTCTTCTTGGACGATGCTTGTGCCTCAACCTCCCTTACACACAGATCATTTCGCCTTAGAGGCTCCTATAAGGGGAGCTTTGACCTCGGCATCACCCACTTGGGCACAATTGCCTCTGTCACCTCAGAGCTTCTCATGTGCAGTTCAGCCCCCTGAAGACCCTCAGAAGAGTCTGGATGCCACTGGACAGAATGGCAGCCATAACAGCACATGGCTTATGCCTCGATGCAGCTCGCAAATCACACTCTGCCACCATGCCAGACATCAGAATACAGTTCGAAAGCATGTTAAAGAAAATGCATGCTCACTGTAGCATAAATGTTCCATTTGCACATATGCAGAGTTGCATGTACTTTTAACTTTCAGATAAAATTATTGCTCTGCATGCTATGCATGCACTTAATAGCGGATTGTAGTTCTATGCAGGCACACTCTAACAGAGATATATGTGTTGTTTTCATTGGTTAAAAAACACACAAGAGCTCATTCTGAGAAGTACAAACTGTCTGTCCAGTCAAATCATGTTAACATAGCTCTCAACATATAATCAGAGGCAAACGCCTTTCCTAGTCATTCTCGCATAATTGGCGACAGATGTGCTTTCAAGTCAGACTATGGAACACTGAAATTCACATGTTATAGATTACTGAGATACCCGTAACTTGCTCCCCTGTCATGCACTGCTTATGGCCTCTCATATTAGATCACTCACAACAGTTTAAATTAATTAATTGATGTGATTAATGCTGACATCTCAAATTACATCACTGGTTACATCGTTGAAAATATCGCTGGTAACACCACGGTTGTATATAGCATAAAATTATGGTGGGGCATATGTACAAGCCCCTATCGCCACCACAAGGTCATTTACCGGCATTGTGGTTGCGACAGAGGCTTAGCCTTATTTACAAGGCAGCATTAAGCCACTTAATGTGGCTTAACGCACTTAATGTGACTTAACGCTGCCTTGTAAATAAGGCCCCATTTCACACTATGGTTAGCATGAAAGTGGTGGGCAGTGTGCGTTGCGGTGGGCGCTCCACTGCAACACCTATTGATTTTGACACTGCCCCCTATGTACAAGAGTGGTGTACATAGGAGGCAGTGCCACAATTAAGACCAGGTAAAACCTGGTCTTAAGTTGGCGAAACGAGGATAAATACATTTCTCCTCATTTTTGCTTTTTCCATGTGTGCTGCCTTTTGCAGAAAGGTGTCCCTTCCTGCACATAAACAATCCAGAATGCTGATTTGGAACTTCTATGTGTGCTGCATTGTGAAGCACACATAGAAGTTGCAAATCGTCATATTTTAATGTGCAGGAAGGGACACATTCTTGCACTTGAGATTGAGGTTACCAACTCCTGAGGCGGAAGCCGGGAGTACGCTCGTCTTTCTATAAAATTGCAATTACTGAAACCGATTGTTTTTATCTATGTGCACTTTCCCCTGAGCACTCCCCCCGCCCTTACTTACTCAGAAACCCCCGTGCAGCCGATTTAAACGCTGCCGCGGGTCCGAGATTTCTTGCCGCCATACGTTTGCAAAACCCACAGGCCACGCCCACGGCCGGGAGGTCACGCCCCTTGGACCACTACTTAAGGCGCGCTGCTGTACAGAGCTCGTATTGAGGTTACCAACTCCTGAGGCGGAAGCCGGGAGTACGCTCGTCTTTCTATAAAATTGCAATTACTGAAACCGATTGTTTTTATCTATGTGCTCTTTCCCCTGAGCACTCCCCCCGTCCTTACTTACTCAGAAACCCCCGTGCTGCCGATTTAAACGCTGCCGCGGGTCCGAGATTTCTTGCCGCCATTCGTTTGCAAAACCCACAGGCCACGCCCACGGCCGTGAGGTCACGCCCCTTTCTCACACAACAAACGTGCCTCCCCCGGACGCGCAGCGGGCGTGCCGCCGGCGCGCCAAAGGCAAGCCCGTCTGCACCCGTCCGCGCCAGGCCGGGCCCAGGGGCCAGCCATGCCGGATATCTCACCTCATACTCTGCCAACTTCCTTAGAGAACTGCAATTCTCATACCCTCCACTCTCTCCTGCCACCACCAGTCGGATCATCACAACTGGCCTCGCGCGCTCAGACTCACACCTCCCTAGTCGTTGCACACCCCGCGCTAAATCGGTCAGGAATGACACTTCCATCCGGGTGTTGTATCTGAACACCCGTTCACTGATAAAACACCCAGCCGATATCTACATCCTCTTGTCTAATGAGAAACCAGATGTACTCCTGCTCACAGAAACTTGGCTGACTACAGATTCTCTCCCCGACATTTTGGCGGCCCTCCCCCAGATTATTACATCCTCCATGCCGATCGCACTGGAAATCCCCCCTGGGGTGGGGTGGCAGCTATCATATCAAAACACCTTAACTTCATCTCTACATCTTCCCTTATCCTCCCGGAAGTAGACAACCTTATTATCAGTCTGAAAACTGACGTAGGAGCTCTAACACTTCTCCTTTTATACCGACCTCCACACCCTATGCCGGCTTTTGCCATCACCTTGATCGAACAGTTGTCCGACCTATTGACACTGCACTCCAGATTAGCTCTTTTCGGCGACCTTAATTACTGGTTCAATGACGTCAACGCCGGGCCTCATGCCATCGAACTCTTTGAAGCCCTTAACAGCCTTAACCTGACCCAACAAATCTCCTCGCCCACCCACATCAAGGGCCACATCCTAGACCAGATTTGGACTCAAAATTTGGCACTCTCTCAGCCATCTGTCTCCCCTTGCGTTTGGTCAGACCACCACCTAGTCAACACCACCCTCACTGTCACAGGCAGGACCTCCGCCCCTCTGATGGCTGGTGGCCTCTCACGCAAATGGAACTCCTACGATTCCCAAGGTTTTCTCGCGACCTTAGCCAACACCTGTCCAGCTATTAATACATCTGCCAACATCGACACGTTAGAAAGTGATATTGGCACCTGGCTAATGTCGGCCAGCGACCAATTCGCCCCCCTCACCAAGTTCCCCTGTACCAGACATCATAACTCCCACAGATGGTTCTCTGGCGAACTCAAGATACACAAACTGAAGGTGCGCCAGCTGGAACGGACATGGAGACGCAATTACTTTGCACCAGATAGACTGCAATACATGACAGCTCGCAGAGAATACAAAAACGCAATCTCCTTAGCCAAATCGGAACACTTCTCAAACAGAATCTCTTCTGCGGACAATAAATCAAAGGAGGTCTTCAAAATCATGAACAAACTCACATCAGACGACAGAACTCTCCCGGGTCAGATCCCCACCCAAGAGACCTGTGATGCTCTTAACCTCTTTTTCATCGAGAAAATCAATAAAATCAAGGATCCCATCCCCCCCTTCCCTCAGATACTCTCCCCAGACATTTCTTCAAACAACTCATCTACCTTCACTCACTTTCCCCCCCTTAACCCCAACTCACTAGCTGAACTTGCAACCCGGGTAAAATCAGGCTCTCCGAACGACTGCTGTCCTCCTTCGGTCCTACGGGACATCTGTCTCAAATTACCTGACTGCATTCTACCTCTACTGAATGGCTCTCTCAGCACCGGTATTGTCCACAGCTCCCTCAAGGATGCCATTTTAGTGCCTCTCCTGAAGAAACCTGGTATGGACCCGGCGGAACTCTCAAACTACCGTCCCATATTGCTGTTGCCTTACTTTTCCAAATTAATGGAGGCTCACGTCACCCGGTGTCTTTCCAACTTCATCGAGACCTCCTGCCACCTGGAGCCTAATCAGGCCGGCTTTAGGCCAGCCCATTCCACCGAGGCTGTTATTCTAGCAGTCCTGGACACGCTGAGGAGGAACGCTGATACGGGGATCCCCCAGGCCCTCGTACTCCTGGATCTGTCGGCCGCGTTCGACACGGTTGACTACAACATCCTTCTTCACCGCGTCGAGCGGGCAGGCATCAAGGGTCCTGCCCTCAAATGGACTCAATCCTTCCTGACCAGCAGAACACAGGCCGTCCGCCTGGGCCCCTACACAGCGTTTAAAATCAACACGACCTGTGGAGTCCCTCAGGGTTCTTCTCTGTCACCCCTATTATTCAACCTTTACCTCCGTCCCTTGATCCACTCGCTTAAGAGCTGGGACATCACAGTGTACAATTACGCTGATGCCTTACAGATCATCTTTCCACTCAACTGCTTGGATGCTGTGAACAATTTCCACTCTGCCATGATACACATCCAGGAGTGGATGGACCACAACCAGTTAAAATTAAATCCTGGTAAAACTGAGCTCCTTCTCCCCGGCTCCAGCCCCTCCCACTGGGGCCCGCAGTTCTGGCCTAATAAATTAGGCCCCCCCCCCCGGTTCCTGTGAAATCAGTAAAAAGTCTTGGTGTGACCATTGATTCTGAACTCTCCCTCAGATCTCATGTGGGCACTGTGATCTCCTCATGTACGTTCCAGCTTCGCAAAATCCGCAAGGTTAGTCATCAACTACCACCAGCCGCTCTGGTTCAGGTTATCATCTCCCTGGTACTTTCCCGCCTGGACTTCTCCAACTCCCTGTACCACGGACTCCCAAAATCATTGCTGCACCGCCTTCAGGTTGTGCAGAACCAAGCAGTCCGTCTCATCTACAAAACTCCCAAATGGCAGTCGGCCAAACCTCTGCTACACAAATTGCACTGGCTACCTATAGAACAAAGGGCGGCCTTCAAGTTGGGCTGTCTCACGTTCAAATCCCTCTACTGTTCCAGTCCTGCTTTCCTGACAATACTCATTAATCCATACCGTCCAACGCGCATCCTTCGTTCAGCTTTCCTTAACTTGCTTGCTGTCCCCAAAACTAAAACCAATAAATTCGGCAACCGTCGGTTTGCCTACCTTGCCCCCAAATTCTGGAATCTTCTTCCCTCGACCATGAAATGCAGCAGCTCTCTTCTTCATTTCAGGAAAACGCTCAAAACCTTCCTTTTTCCCCCACTTGGCTAATCTCCGCTCCTTTTGACCCCTGATTCACCTCTGTCTTACAGCGCCAGGAAACCCATGGTGTCAGTGCACTTTACAAATTCCACTTAACATAACATAACATAACTTAAACAACCATGCATGACAATTTTCTATTTCTATGTGTGCTGCACAATGCAGCACACATAGAAAAAGCAAAAACGAGGAGAAATAAAGCATTTCGTCTCGTTTCGCCATGCTAAGACCATGTTATCCCTGGTCTTAATTTTGGCACAGCCTCCTACTTACACAATCCTTGTAAATAGGGGGCAGCGACAAAGTCAATGGGTGTTGCAGCCGGACACCCACCACAACACCCATTCATATTTACAAGGGGGTGTCAAGTCGTGTTAGGTGGCTTTACACTGCCTTGTAAATAAGACGAAGGGTTTAGTGCCACAGGAATGTCACTAAATGTGATATTCCTGTGGCGATAGGGACTTGTAAATATGCCCCTTTGCTTTTTAAGTGGGTGAATACCAATAAGAAGAGGGTAATACCTACCATATGTGGGTGACTTGACACCTATGTAATCACTTCAGCATGTGGTCAAAGTTTAAGTCCATTATTGAGTGAACGGTGCTAAAAAAATGGCCACAGGTGTAGTGTATTACACCTTCTATGCTCATGACGGAATGGTTCGGTCATGAGCACACTGCAGATGGATTTCCTATTTTTCTTTTTTGCCTTGGGAGGTGGAGAAGAGCTTCCCCAACCTCCTACCCCAACCTCCTAAGGCATTTTTTTGTTTTCCTTGTAATGGCGGCTGCACATTACAACAAAAACGAAATTGAAACCTGGTTTCAGTTTCACAGTTTCGGTGCTCGAGGGGCTATCTCAGCCCCCCAAGCACCGAAACACATAGGAGAGGTATCGATGGATGGTACCCTTCCCTAGTGGATCCCTGCTTGGGGATCGACCCAGGAGGGAGATCCCCAAGCAGGGATCCACCCACTAGCCACCAGGGAGGGGGGAGCAGCCCCTTGGGCAACGGCCTTCGCTCCCCCACTTTAATTTTGCCACAGACAGTCTTTCTGTACCCCAGACATCAGGGATTTTTTTATAGGCCAGGGGTAGGGGCTGCCCAGAATGGGCATGCCAATGCCCCCACACTGCCCCTCTAAAAAAGGCAAAAGACTTTCTACCCCCACAGGAGGCAGATGGGGGCAATGACCTCTGATTTGCCTCCCAGTGGGCAGAAAGACCACTAGGCACCAGGGTTTTTTTATCAGTAGGGGTTGGGGCTACTGTTCTGAATGGGCATGCCAATGCCCCCACCCCCCCAAAAAAGCTACATTCTTTCTGCCCCCCCCCCCCGGGAGGCAGATGGGGACATTCTCCTTATCTGCCCCCTAAGGGGTGGGGCCGAAAGTCCAGTAGGCATCAGGGAATTTCTTTTCAAAGTTTGGGGTGGGGGCTGCCCCACAAAAGAAATGCAATAGTCTTTCTGCCCCCCCCCCAGAAGGCAGATGGGGCAGTAGCCCCTGATCTGCCTGCCGGAGGGGGGCAGAAAGCCCATTAGGCAACAGGGATTATTATTATTGCTTTATACACAGGGTTAGGGGCTACCCAGAATGGGCATGTCAATGTTCCCACACCAAATAAATTACCACAGTCTTTCTGCCCCCCCAGAGGCAGATTGGGCAACAGCCCCTTATCTGCCCCCACCAGGGGGGGGGGGGCAGAAAGTCCAGGGATTTTTTTCTTCAAATTTTGTGATGGAGTCAACCCAGAATGGGCAATACAATGCCCCTATCCTCCCTAAAAAATGCCACTAACTTTCTGCCCCCCCAGTAGGCAGTTGGGGGCAATAGCCCTTCAGAGGGCCCACTAGGAGCCAGGGATTATGCTGGCTTTTTGTACAGAGAGGTGTGGTTTTCCCATGTGTATACCAATGCCCCTACCCCCCAAAACAATAGTCACAGTCTTTCTGCCACCCTTGGGGGCATATCGGGGCAATAGACCTAGCAAACCTATACATTTTTAAAAACTAGACCCATAGGGGAATACGGGAGCGGGTGACTTGTGTGGCTATCACAAGGTACTGTTACCCAGAATACCTTGCAAACCTCAAACTTTGTAAAAAAACAACACATTTTTCCAACATTTCTGTGATGGAAAGTTCTGGAATGTGCGTGGGTCCACAAAACTCCCACCCACCCTGCACTCTACAAAGTTTCCAGATGAAAATGGTATCTCACTTGTGTGGGTGGGTGAAGTGCCCACGGCAGGAAAGTGCCCAAAACACAATATGTGCACACCACATTTTTACAGTGAAAACGGACTCTTTTCTTGTTAAGTGCCTAGCTGTGGATTTTGAACCTTAGCTCTGCCGGCACCTAGGGAAACCTAGCAAACTTATAAATGTTTGAAAATACATGTTAAAAAATAAATCAAAGCTCAACCTGCTCAAACGTACTTTTAATCAGATAGTCAACAAAAGAGCAAAAGCTGAAGTTTGTAAATGAAGATAAAGTGCAGAAGATCAGCACTGTAAATGAAGGCCACCAGTGATTGTACTCTGAACCATTAATCTGTAGTAACTATTTTATCTAATAATTTACGAGAGTATACCTCTGTTGCACGCAAATGTTTTACAGTTTTCCTCAAAGTACATCATTCTCATTACAGCAATTTTAAGACATTCTTACAAGTAGAACCTCTTAAAGTTATCATTCAAGCACACACGCCTTTTATCACCAATTATAATTTTCGAATTATTTGCAATATTATAATCTGTTATTTACCATGAATTATTTAATATAAAATACCAATTTATGTACATTCTAAAGAACTTGCCTTGACATGTTCTGAGTCTACTACAGTTCAGCTAAGCTATTTCTAGTTGGATTACTGAACATCATGACTGAATGTCACTCTGACCGAAACTGAATGATACAGCAGTTTCGTCTCTATGAAACTTGTTAGTTGTGTTTTTTGTCCGTGTCATCTCTCCATATAATAAGAGAGATGGGTAAATTGGCAGCTACTGTTTGCATTATTTATTTGGTTCTTCATATCGACCAATTTATGTATGTAAAGAATGAGATTGATAGCAAAGATAGCTCTATTCATTATAAATTCACTGAAAAAAATAAAGATCAAAGTGATGCTATAGTTAGGTGTGGTAAAAAGAGCTTAGTTTACGTAAAAAATAAAAAAAAACACAATTTCACTGAAAAAACAAGGGTTAGTGACATTAGATGTAGGTGGTGACATGAGGTTTTATATATATATATGTATGTCTATATAAAAATATACATATATATATATATATATATAGATATACACACACACATATTACCTACTGGCAGTCGCCAGTAGGTAGTTATAGTTAGGACCTATTTTCAATAGGAAATCCGCAACATTCTATTTGGAATAACGCTGGTGCCGATTGATGAATCTTCGTGAAATTTTCCAAACTTTTGGCCAGCTCCTAACCTGAAAATTTCACGGTGATTCGTAAAGCGGAGCCCGAGAAAAAAGGGGGGTCCCAAAACGCGTTTTCCCCATGCATTTTCCCATAGGACCTGTTGACGCAGCTACAGCCTGAACTGCTGAATGGAGTTACACCAAATTTGGCAAAGAGGTAGTCCTCAGTTCAGACTCGTGCCTTTTGCTTAAATGGTGTAAATCCGTTCAGTAGTTCCTGAGAAAATTACAGTTAAAAAGATAGATATATCTGGGCGGAGCCTAACCACGCATCTCATCGTGAGATCTGATTGGCTGTCAGTACTTCATCCAAGAAGTGTTGGCAGCCATCTTGGGACCAATATACATGATAGCACCTCATTAAAAAGCATTGCAGTTAATAGAAGGTTTAAAGACTTTAGTTACATTATAAATCATTTGTTGATGGTACCATATCCATTTTAGTAATTGTGGTGTGTGTTAAGATGATTTTACCATGTGAAAAAGCCTTCTGCTCTGATATCATGAATCATGTTTGGGAGAAAACTATTTTCTCATGCTTTTCCCACAGAGGTTTGGAAGGTGATCTATAAGCTAAACTGAGAGCATATTTTCTGTAAATTCACATTATCTTTCTTAGTCATGTGAGAATGAAGTCTGAAATTCTCAGTAAAACATGTACATCCAACAAGGGCAGAGACTGTCAGTTGATTCCTTTATGTTCTACTGCAGCTTCCCAGAGTATTCTACAGAACAACTAGAGCGCTAACAGTCCTACTTATTGCACACCTGAAGCCATCTTGATTGGAATAAAGTGGTAACTCTTAAAACATTTAATTAAAAAAGGAACAAAATGAGGGGGTTCATTTTGCCATAGAAAGTATGATTAGTGCTGCAGAAAGAAAAATTAGGGCACATTTTGAGTGACTTCTCAAATCATCTTCTATTTCATTAAAAAATTCTGACATGCAGACTGAAACATGCACTTTCAATACCAGCAGCAGACATCCCTGGTGAGCAGTAGCTTTACTACAGTGATCTAATAAGCAACTAGAGTGCTAACATTCTGAATTTATGGTAAATGTGTGACACATCTGAATGCCTTCTTGATGGAATCAAAGTAAAAAACTGAAAGTATTTCCTACTGAGGAGACTGTAGTAAATGAGGAAATTAGGAAACTTTGAAGTTACAAAGTTACAACTTCACAACTTTTGGGGGCCTTGGGGGGAGCCTCACAGTCCCCATGGTCCCTGCTGACTCCTCACCTCCTGCAGGTGCCCGCATTGCTTTCAAACAGCAGGAGCTGCTAAACATGAAAATAGCTATGTCTCGGGTGTGAACCCAGGGACATAGCAAGAGTTCACTGAAATGTGTCTGCCACTGTGATGTGTTTTTAATAAAAGGATTCCTTGGAAAACAATGAGAGCTCCTTTTTGTTCCAGGAGGAAATGTTGTTTGGAAAAATATCAGATGCAGCCACAAGCAAGGCATGGAGCACCCGTTTCTGAAAAGAGTTTGTATTTATGGTGGCAATTTGTTGGCAAATGTTGAAGGAAATGCCAGAACCGTCACTAGCCGCTAAAGAGGATTGTGTCTGCTGAAACGAGGGCGAAATTACGAGAATGTATATGTAAGTTACAAAACTGGTGGATGCAGAGACAAGAGACCTGATGTGGCATGTAGCGGGGAAATGAAGTGAGAGAGGACAATTTAAGATTCAAGTATAACTGCTCCCAAGAACTAAATTCAGTGACTATAACGTCTGGAATGGTACCTTGTGGAATCTGTACAAATTATGGGAGAAAAAAGACTACTATAGCCCACATGTCCAATTACAACCTATCAATCAACTGATGGGATTGGTTTTAAAGACACATATAAACATGAGACTAAATGTTGAGCACGATTTGGCATTGAGAAAGATGATGTTCACTGAAACGCGTCTGCCACTGTGATGTGTTTTCAATACAAAGGATTCCTTTGAAACTGATGAGTGCTCCTTTTTGTTCCAGGAGAAAAGGCTGTTTTGAAAAAAAAATATATATATATATTCAACCAAATCTCCCCAACTTAATATCAGAACGGGAGCCGGCACTCGAGATTTGGGAACTAAAAGTCGCCGCCTTTGCAAATATTCCAGTAGGATGTATAGTTATAAGACTTTGAATGCAAGGCATGATATTTATGAGGGCTGAGTATCCCTCGAAGCTCAAGGTATGATTTATGAGACAAGAATCCCTGGAGGAGCGAGGAAGGCGACATTACTGTGCTTAAAGGTTCTTTTTAAGTCGCTTTGAGTGTGTAATTTTAGATCTTTGTGGAGCAGCAGAGGACTCAAATTAAATTCCAGTCAAGTCTTTACGTATGCCATCAAGATGTTAAATGGGATTCTGAAACAAAACAGACTGTATTGAGTACATGAATAGCACCTCAGAGGCACTGGCTGGACATTATTTCAAAGAGCACTCATTAAAAGTAAAATTCTTGTTGCTGTTTAACAGAAAGATAAAGTACATTTTTAAATGCTGAAATATGTTCCAATTGGTGCTTCATCCTGCTTGCTGCGAGGAGAAGTATACTGTTTATGTTTATTGTTGCCTAAATGATTAATTGGAAGCACTAATATTGTGCGCTTCAGATTGAGAAAGGCAGTGCAACTGTAGAAATGCGTCTATCCTGTATTTTAGTGACTGAGATGACATAACTCATTAAACAAGTTTTAGCTCCCAGACCTCGAGTGCCGGCTCCCTTTCTGATATTAAGGGGGATATTTACTTGGAAGTGGCGGAGCATATCGTTAGCCTTCTTGGATTAACGACACGCCCCACCACTTCAGAAACGCAAGGCTGCACCATAATTACAAAAATGTGGTGCAGTCTTGCAATTCCCCCTGCGATGGTGCTAAGTTTAACAACTTAGTGTCAATGCAGGCACTCTTGAATCAGAGTGCAAGTGTGTCTGCGTGCAGGGGAGGATTGTTTATGTTTAGGAAGGTAAACATAAACTTCCTACACAAGGCAGCACACACAGAAAAAGCATAAATAAGAACAAATAATCCAATTCTCATTTTGCCAACTTAAGACCAGGGTTTTCCTGGTCTTCATAAAGGCGCTGCCTCCTATGTACGCCACCCTTGTACATAGGGGGCAGCATCAAATACAATGGGTGTTGCAGCAGAATGTCCACCACAACACCCACTGCATGCCCCTTTCACGCTAACCATAGGGTGAAAGGGGGCCTTATGTACAAGGCAGCGTTAAGCCATGTTAAGTGGCTTGACGCTGTCTTGTACATACGGTGCAGCCCCTACCGCCACCAAAACACCTGTAAAAGTGATGTTGTGGTGGCGATAGGGGCTTGGATAGATACCCTTCCTGTTACCTCCAGTAAGCTCCACAGATCTGGATTGCTGAGTGTCATCAGAGGCCCTGCCCCCTTTTGACACCACTCTGCAAACACGCCTCCTGGCGTACTGCTGGTGTGGCGATGAGGTCCAATTTAGTCTTGCAGTCCTCAGGACACAAGGGGAGGCACTCTTTGTGTTATGTCTTGGTGAAAATAAATAGATTGGATGCTTGCAGTCATGTTCCTCCCTCTTTCTCTGTGTATTGGAGAAGTGAAATATATATATATGTATATATATGTATATATTCACTGAAAAAACCATAGGTTTCAGGGACGTTGTAGTTCAAAATTCGTATTTAAAAAATCTTTGAAATTCACTGAAAAAAACATAGTTTTCAGGGATGTTATAGTTAAAAATTAGCATTTAAAAAACCTTTGAAATTCACTGAAAAAAACCACAGATTTCTGGGACATTTTAGTTAGTTAGACATTTCACTGGTACAAAACTAGAGAAATTCGTCTCTTATAGTTAGCTGAGCTAACTATAATTTGTGCCCCTAGCAATGAACTGCTGATGACATCACATATTATATCACTGATGACGTGGTCAGTGACATCACTGATGACATCTCAAATGATATCACTGATGACATCACTGATGATATCATCCACGTGATCATCTGATGCACCTACACACACTCTAATATAACCTTTGATACACCCACTCTAAAATACAGACTACCATTCTCAAAACCATAAACACACCAATAGCAGTTAGTACATACCCACTCACTGATTCCTAGGTCTACACACACACATCCACTCACTCACCTATACAGTCATTCATACATGCAGTCACTCATCAATACAGCCACTGATATATGCACTCATATAGACACTCACACATCACCACCCACCCATAGAGTTACTCACACACCTAGTCAGTCATGCAAAGAATCAATCACATTCCCATTTACTGACCTATACAGTTATACACACACCACCTTACTTATTTATACAGATATTAACACATACTTACTCTCTTATACAATCACTAACACAAGCACACACTCATCCATACAGCCACTCTCACAACCACTCACTCTCACATATAGTCATTTATATACTCCAACACTCACATATATTGCCTTTCACTTATGTAGTTACTCACCACTGAGACATGCATTCACTCACCAACACAGCCACACATACACTCACCGACCCACACAGCCCCTCACAAATGCACTCTTGAACCCATACACCCAGTGAATCACCCACTCACACATCCATGAAGGGAGTCACACACCCCCACTCACCCACACAGATACTCAGGCACCCATACAGGTACTGAGACAACCAATCAATAACCCATATTCACTGAAAAAAACATAGGTTTCAGGGGCGTTATAGTTAGCTGGACTTTTCACTCGTACAAAACCATTGAAATTCCCCCGTTATAGTTAGTTCAGCTAACTATAACTTTCACGCCCTCGATGCACTGCTGATGACGTCACATATTACATCACTCATGACATGGTCAGTGACATCACTCATGACATCACTGATGACATCTCAAATGACATCACTGATGACATCACTGATGACATCATCCAGTGAATGTGTGTTTTTCTGAAAATTAAATATGTTTTATATATGTATATCTCAAGGTCGATGGAAGAATAAATGGGTATATAAGTGTCTAAATGGATGAATTTAAAAAAAATTTGATTGTATAACTGACTGATTAAGTGTATCTTAGTGAATACATGGCTTAGTGAGTAATGTTTAAATATGTAAATATCTGTATAAGTCTCTCACTTTGTGTATAAGTGGCTGCATGGGTTGGTGAGTAGCTACATGAGTGTCTATATAGGTTATTAGTTGTTTTTTTGAGTATCAGTATGAGTGTCTGAGTGTCTGTATGGTTCGGTGGGGGTATTACGTAGTGCACAGATGCATGAATGAGTGACTCACTGTTTGTATGTGTTGAAGACAGCATGTGTGCAGGCCTGTGTGGGTGAATGTGTGTGTGAATGGGTGTGTTAGTGAGTGAATGACTGTCTCAAAAGTGTCTTTATGAGTAACTACATATGTTTTAAACTAGTATATGTGACTATTGGTGTGTATAAGTGAGTATATGTGAGAGTGAGAGATTGGAAGAGTTCCTGTATGAATAAGTATGTGTTTCTATAAGTGATTGTTTAAAAGACTAAGTATGTGTAAGTTTCTGTAGAAGTAAGTGTGGTGGTGTGTTTATAACTGTATATGCAAGTAAATGAATGTTTGATTCTTTATTAGCATGAGTGACTGTGTGTGTGAGCAACTCTATGGATGAGTGGCGTTGTGTAACAGGATGTATAGGTGTATGAGTACATATGATAAGTGAGTACATGTATGAGTGACTGTATAGGACTGTTGGTGAATGAGTGGATGTGTATGTGGATCTTAGAATTACTGAATAGGTTGTTGTAACTGGTATTGGTATGTCCATTGTTTTGAAAATTTTAGTTTCTATTTTTGAATGTGTGTATCAAAGGTTATATTAGGGTGAGAGGAGGTCTCCCACTCTATCACAAGGATGATGTCATCAGTCATGTCATCAGTGATGAAATTTGAGATGTCATCAGTGATGTCATGAGTGATGTCACTGACCATGTCATGAGTGATGTAATATGTGACGTCATCAGCAGTGCATTGCGGGCGCGTGAGTTATAGTTAGCTGAACTAACTATAAAGGGGGAATTTCAATGGTTTTCTACGAGTGAAAAGTCCAGCTAACTATAACGCCCCTGAAACTTATGTTTTTTTTTGTGAATTTCTAAGGTTAATTAAATACTAATTTCTAACCATGCCTACAGAGATAGGACATATGAAGAAAAAAGAAAAAACGCACAGAAAGAAAAAAAATAAATGCAGAAAGAAGCAACAGAAGTCCTCAAAGACGAAGAAAAGTGCAGGAAGAAGGATAACGTGCAGAAAGAACAAACAGAAGAGCAGACAGAAGCCTTGTTGCAAAATCATGATGTACCCTCAACTTTTTCAGACGGATACTGGTGGTAACTGAGTCTGACTAACCAGTCCTAGAGCCAGTGCTATGTTAAAAGACACTAAGAATACAGTGAAAACACCCACATACACTAGGGAACACTATGTGTTGGGGTCCCCCTGTGATTAGCATGACCTCCTCTGTAAGCCCCTAGTATATAATAGGGCAGGGGGATTAAAACTACCTCTTAAAACACACCACAGGGCGTGTTTGCACACATCACCTCAGGCCCCGTCCCCTTCCTTCCCCACTGTGTAAACACGCCCTGTGGCCATTTTAAGTTGGGAGATTAAGTCCCCTTGAATCCTAAGGGTCCCTAGGGTCCAACTAGCCCACTAGGTGCCTCCAGTAAGCACCATAGAGCTGCGTTGCAGAGATATGTAAAAAGGGGGACGACCTAGACCACCTCTCTGCAACGCAGAGCAGTGGCGCTTACTGGAAGCACCAGGTGGGCTAGTTGGCCCCCAGGGTCCCTCAGGATTGAAGGTGAATTATTTCCCCAACTTAAATTGCGCCACAGGGCGTGTTTGCACACGTCACCTCAGGCCCGTCCCCTCCCTTCACCACTGTGTAAACACGCCCTGTGGCCATTTTTAGTTGGGAGATTAAGTTCATTTGAATCCTGAGGGTCCCTAGGGTCCAACTAGCCCACTAGGTACCTCCAGTAAGCACCATAGAGCTGCGTTGCAGAGAGATGTAAAAAGGGGCATGACCTAGACCACCTCTCTGCAACGCAGAGCAGTGGTGCTTACTGGAAGCACCAGGTGGGCTAGTTGGCCCCCAGGGTCCCTCAGGATTGAAGGTGAATTATTTCCCCAACTTAAATTGCGCCACAGGGCGTGTTTGCACACGTCACCTCAGGCCCCGTCCCCTCCCTTCACCACTGTGTAAACACGCCCTGTGGCCGTTTTTAGTTGGGAGATTAAGTTCATTTAAGTCCTGAGGGTCCCTAGGGTCCAACTAGCCCACTAGGTACATCCAGTAAGCGCCATTGCAGAGAGGTGTAAAAGGGGGCACGGCCTGCACCGCCTCTCTGCAATGCAGCGCAGTGACGCTTACTGGAAACACCTGGTGGGCTAGTTGGCCCCCAGGGTCCCTCATGATTGAAAGGGAATTATTTCCCCAACTTAAAACGCGCCACAGGGCGTGTTTGCACCCGTCACCTCAGGCCCTGTCCCCTCCCTTCACCACTGTGTAAACGCACCCTGTGGCCGTTCTAAGTTGAGAAATTAAATCCCCTTGAATCCTAAGGGTCCCTAGGGCCAAACTTGCCCACTAGGTACCTCAAGTAAGCACCAGAGAGCTGCGTTGCAGAGAGGTGTAAAAAAGGGCGTGGCCTCAGAACACCTGTCTGCAACGCAGATCCCTGGCGCATACTGGAGATACCTGTCAGGCTAGTTGGCCCTCAGGGACCCTCAGTATTGAAGAGGAATTAATTCCCCAACTTACAACTCGCCAGGGGGCACATTTGCAGAGTGCTGCAAGGAGGGGGCGTGGCCTCCGGCGCGATGCCGGTCTTTTATTTATTTATTTTTTTTTAAGAAGGGGGTCTGTGTGGTCCCCCTTCTTTTTCTAATTTATTGGCCCTGGGGACCCCATCCCCCAGGGCCGGCCTTTGTTTTTTATAATTTAAAAAAAAATATATTTATAGAAACACCTAGGTCATGCTGGACAAACCGTACGTGCCTATCACCATGACGATTTGCGTGATATTCATTAAAAGGCGACTATACATACAACGAATCCAAGTGGAATGTATTTACACCGCTATTGAAGCTCTGACATGTCTGACGCCCTACCGTGCCTAATCCTGGTGCCCCCGCCGGTGGGTACTCTCCAAGTAGACACCCTTGTCGTTTATTTATACAAACATGGGTAGCTATTGAGGGCACATTTAATACACGCGCACACCAAGCCATTCAAAGGGGATTCGACAATAATTCGACAAAAACTATGCAAGAAACCCCCTCACAGTTAATAAAACACACATCCACTGCCGGATGTGTAATACTTTTTATTTTACTCTCTGGAAAGGAGACAAACCTCACTTGAGAGTCACAGTGCGCTCCTGGCTAAGCCCAATGCTGTGGTACACCCACCAGTGCCTGCCGAGTGCCACACAGCTCTGTGTTGTATTCCACCAGCTAGTGCGTATGCTATGACACTCTCTAGCCCATGTGCACTGTAACACCACCCCGTGAATATGTCATGCCACACTTGCCTTCGCCCGGGTTATATTGCACCATGTAACATGCCTTCCTCGATGCCTATGTTATAACGCACTGCACTATGCCATACATATTGCAATCTGGGATCCATATCTTTGTCACAGTGCATATGCAACGTTACACACCCCAGCACATATTTTATATTACAACTTTAGAGACTAGTTAGGTTACACAACACTGCCCTGTGCATATTACACTCCAAGGCGCATATCGCATAGCACGCGCTAGTGCCTGTGCTATCTCACGCTCTCCAAGGAATCTGTCATTGCGCACAATGTATTGCATATTATATTTCACGCCCCGGTTCATCTTATATCACACTTTTTGGTGCATAGTTTATACCATATACTATATCTAGTTTTCATTTTCAATCGTGCTCTCAGGACTATGTTCTATATAACACTGCGTCCACCTACCCTTTTCACGGGCATTACATTTTGCGATGGGGGGTGGAGGGTCAGGGGGTGTTTCTGCCAAGTGAGCCCGGAGTCACAGTCACAAACGTCCTCTTCTTCCTGAATAAAAGTGAGATTATGTTGCATACTTGTTCATATTTTAAGTAGTTCGCACAGACACATTTTAAAAACAATAAAGTTCCTAATACCCACCTTCTCTGAACAGTTAGCTTGCTGCCCCATCCACCTCCTCCTTATCCTCTGTTGTCTGAATCCATGGACTAGCCTCCTCCCTCCTGCCATGCATGGTCTGATGTGCTGTCACTGCCCTCCATTTAGCATTATGTACCAGTCCACTCCTCCTGCCCTCCATTGCCCAATTCTATGACCCATCATTGACCTCCTGCTTAGCCTCTGTGCTTAGCTTGCTGCCCCTATTCTCCTTCCCCCTGCTCTCCGATGTCTTTGTGCATGCCCCTGCTCCATCATTTTTGCCCACCATGTTCTATGGACCTGCCACTCCTATCTACTCTGAGTGTTCTGTTGAGCTGCCACTCCCCTCCCACCTGCCTAGCATTGTCAGATGACTGTAACCTGTCCCTGCCACCTCCACCCTGCCTGTCCACATGCCATGCCCCTATCCCCTTCCTCCTGTCCTCCATGGTCCATTTTACTGCCACACCCTTCTGCCCACCCTGGTCTGTTGTGCTGCAACTGCTCCTCCTGCCTGCCCCGCGCAGTCTGTTGTGAGGCCCCTTCCACTGAACTCTCTTGTCTGTGCCCAGGTCCTGACCCTCCCTTCTATCCTCCATGGTCCTTTGGGCATGCCCCTGCATCCTCCTTCTTGCCCATCATAGCCATTGTGCTGCCACTAACCCTCCCGCTTGCCATGCATGGTCTTCTGTGCTGCCATGGCCCCTCCCACCTTCCCTGTGTGGTCAGCTAGCTGCCCCTGACCCCCTCCCACCTTCCCTCCATTGTCTGTGTGTATGCCATCATAGTCTCACTGTTGCTCTCCATGGTGTGTCTTGTTTCTAGTGCCCATCCTGCCTGAACCTCCATGGTCATCTAGCGGCTCCTGCCCTGCCCCCTTGCCCCCAGCCCTCTGTTTCCATGTGCAGACCCCTATTCCCTCCCTCCTGGCTTGTCTGTTCCATTGTAATGCCCCTGATCTGTCCCTCCTGCCCTTTATGGTCTGTTAGGCTGCAGCTTTCTCTCCTGTCTGTCCATTATGGTCAGCTAGCTACCATTGCCACTTTCCCCTCTGTTCTCTGTTGTCCATGTGCATGGTCCTGTCCCCTCCCTATTGCTTTCTATGGAATGTTGTGCTGCACTCCCGTCCCACATGCCTTGTGTGGTGTATTGTGCTGCTGCAAACCCTGATGCCTGCCCTGTAGGTTCAGTTTGGTGCACCTCTCCATGTCCCTTCTGTCCTCTGTTATCCGAGTCCATGTCCCTACCCCAGTTCCTCCTGCCTACCATGATCCAATGTACCATACTTGCGAACATTTTGAACTTGGTAAGAGGGAGATTTTGAAAAAAAACTGGGGTATCGATTTTCCCCTTTGAGTTACATTGAAAAAGAGGAGATTGTAGATTGGAGACAGATCAAATAAAGCCGATTTGAGCTTAAAAACATTGGACGTTTCCTGGCTGAAACGGGTCTGTTGGCATGTATGGTTGTACTACCACTGCCTCTTCCTTATGCCCAAAATGGTCTATTATATTGCCACAGCCTCTCTTGCCAGTCCTGTATTGTTGGTTTGTTGCCCCTGCCCCCCTTTCCACTGCCCTCCATAGTCTGTTGTGCTGCCACTGCCTTCCCTGCCTGCCCAGTGTGGTCAAATTGTTGCCTCTGCACTCTCCTACCTGCCTTCAATTTTCAGAGTCCATGCCCCTGGCCTCTGCCTCTCAACAGTATCCCAATGAACAACTAGATTGCTAACATTCTATATTTATTACAAAAGTGTGGAACGCCTGACGTCATCTTGATGTAATCAAAACTGTAATACCTCGAGCATTTCCTTTAGAAATGACATATATGAGAGGGTCTTATTTGCATCACAATTATGGTTAGTGCTCTAAAAAACTAAAATGAGGACATATTTTCTGAGTTTTCAAATAGCGACAAAGAACTTTTAAATTATTTGTAATCTTTATGTTTTTTTATCCAGTTGACCACTTGATTAAATGTTGCACTTCGGGGAGAGGATGTGGTGTTACTTCCAGAGCTGCAGACTTTACAACTGGGGAACCAGGTTGGAGTTTCTGCTTCAGCTCAACATTCTGTGATTCTGGTCAAATCACTTAATCGCCCCATGTCTACAACCAAAATGAATTTGATCTTGTGTGATGTAACCAATGCTCATGTAAAGCACTCCAATACCTGACAAGTCTGCACTATATAAAACTGCAAATACACAAAAGATAAGTGTTTTACACACTTCTGTCATTAGGCTACATGTGGGCTACATCTGGGTGATATTTGTGCTGCATTTGGGCTCTTTTGTCTCTGGTGGCCCTCTTGGGAGATTTATTTGTTATGAAGTTTCCTAATTTCCTCATTTACTGCAGTCTCCTCAGAAGGAAATGCTTTCAGTTTTTTACTTTGATTCCATCAAGAAGGTATTCAGATATGTCACATATTTGCCATAAATTCGGAATGTTAGCACTCTAGTTGCTCATTAGATCACTGTAGTAAAGCTACTGCTCACCACGGAAGTCTGCTGCTGGTATTAAAAGTGCATGTGTCAGTCTGCATATCAGAATTTTTTAATGAAATAGAAGAGGATTTGAGAAGTCACTAAAAATGTGCCCTAATTTTTCTTTCTTCAGCACTAATCATAATTTCTATGGCAAAATGATCCCCTCATTGTGTTCCTTTTTAAATTAAATGTTTTAAGTGTTACCAGTTTATTTCAATCAAGATGGCTTCAGGTGTGCCATACTTTTGTCATAAGTAAGACAGCAAGCGCTCTAATTGTTCTTAACAATTCACTTGGACATTCTGTCATTGGGCTATACTTGGGCTACATCTGGGTGATATTTGGGCTACAGTTGGGCTCTTTTGTCTCTGATGGCCATCTTGGGAGATTTATTTGCTATGAAGTTTCCTAATTTCCTCATTTACTACAGTCTCCTCAGTGGGAAATACTTTCAGTTTTTTACTTTGGTCCCATCAAGAAGACATTCAGATGTGTCACACATTTGCCATAAATTCTGAATGTTAGCACTCTAGTTGCTCATTAGATCACTGTAGTAAAGCTACTGCTCACCAGGGAAGTCTGCTGCTGGTATTCAAAGTGCATGTTTCAGTCTGCATGTCAGAATTTTTTTATGAAATAGAAGAGGATTTGAGAAGTCAAAATGTGCCCTCATTTTCTTTCTGCAGCACTAATCATAATTTCTATGGCGAAATGAACCCCCTCATTTTATTCCTTTGTAAATTAAATGTTTTAAGAGTTACCACTTTATTCCAATCAAGATGGCTTCAGGTGTGCAATACGTTTGTCATAAGTAGGACTGTTAGCGCTCTAGTTGTTCTTTAAAATACTCTGGGAAGCTGCAGTAGAACACAAAGGAATCAACTGACAGTCTCTGCCCTTGTTGGATGTACATGTTTTACTGAGAATTTCAGACTTCATTCTCACATGACTGAGAAAGATAATGTGAAAAAATATGCTCTCAGTTTAGCTTATAGATCACCCTCCAAACCTATTTCTCTGTCTTTCCTCATTTATGGTTCTCTCTTTTCATCTCATTTATGGTTCTCCCTTTTTGGTTTCCATCTTATTTGTTTTTGTTATATAAGAAAGGGGGATATGTAGTATCCTAGTTTCCTGTTCATGTTTATATATGCCATTTTCCACCACATGCCCTGCCAGTGGAATGTTACTGTGATGATGTATTATGAAATGTTGGGAATCTGTGAGGAAAAGCCACAGTTGAGTATGGGCTGGGCAGCGTGCAGGCTGCTCCTGGTGGGACTAGTTCAGGACTTGTTCTGGATCTATCTGGCTCATCTATATATCTACAATAAATCATCCTGAACTACATTAACCGGTCTGGACTTCATCACTACAAACTGCCACGCATCTCACCAAATACGCAGTGCCTGACCCAGTTAACTCCTTCTCTGCTACTCTTGGCGAGTTCCACTGCTTTCTGGCTCTATAGTTTATTCTCCACAGAAATAAGGCATCGTGGAATACCTTTATACCACCAGACAATGTCGAGCTACTCAAAACAATAACTTCATTAAAACCTTCAAATCTTTTCAATGATCCTCTGCCTCCCAAACTCTTCAAAGAACTAAAATCTTCCATTCTCCCACTCTAGTCTAAGGTTGTCCATGAATCTCTCTTGCAGGGCTTGATTCCTGATTGCCTCAAGACTGGTCACGTAATCCCCATCTCAAAGAAGCCAAATGCAGACTTAACTGATCCTAACAACTTCCAACCAATTTCTAATATCATGACTTTAGCCAAGCTACTTGAGAAATGCACACACACACACAACTATGTAATCACATTGAACAGTTTCAATTCCTCGACCAATACCAATCAAGCTTCAAATCGGGATATAGTACTGAAACTGCTCTAACACACATTGTTGATGGTGACCTGAGACTACTTGGCAGAGTGACACAGTCAAACATGACAACTTGATTGATCTTCTTTAAAAAAAATGGGGTTATCAGGCCCAGTTTTAAATTGGTTTGCCTTCTTCCTACATAATAGAACACAAAGAATCAAAGTCAACCATTCCCTTTCTAACGGTACACCATTCTCAATTGGAGTTCCTCAAGGATCTGCACTATCACTCAAGCTCTTCAACTTGTTTATGAACCTATCACCGAAATTCTGAACTGCTTGTACATACACTATCTCATGCATGCGATGATGCTCAATTGTACATGAACATTTCCTAACCAGATGGTATCAACTTTGCACTTGTGAATACTCAGCATTGTTTAACTCACAATCACCTTATGCTAATACACTCAAGACGGAATTCCTCCTGATTGCCCCCCCCAATCATTCTATTCCCATTCAAGACTGGCTCAAATAGCTAACGGGCCTCAATTGAACTTCACATATTGTTGACTCTACCAGATAAATTGGCATAACTCTGGACAAACACCTGAACATGTAAGACCACATCAGTGCAACAACTAGAGAAGCAAATCATCAACACAACACTTTAAAGAAAATCAAACTGTTCCTGCCTCCTGATGACATGCAGCTAGCAGTCCAATCCCTAGTTACTCTCGCTTAGTACGGAATTGTGACCCTTGCAGGGCTTCCCAAAGCTAGACTGTCCCCTTTAAGGACTACTGTGAACTCTGCTGCCAGACTCATCACGGGTTCAAGAAAACTTGATCACATCACTTCAGACCTAATTCAACTCAAGTGGCTCTCTCTCGAAGCAAGTATTCGGTTTAAGATAGCCTGCTTGAAGCAAAAAGCTCTTCATTATAACACTCCCATTTACCTGGCAAAAAAAACTTGAACTATCAGCTTGAATCGAGCCCTAAGACGCTCTAAACCACACAAATTCAAAAAGAAGAGAACTTATAACCCCACCTTCTCTGGTCTTGCTATGAGAATATGGAATGCTCTTCTTCCCGAAATCAGAACTAACCCTTTGATTGCCATATTAAAAAAAGAGGTCACAGGGTTGCTTCTGAATAGCTACCTGCAACACTAGACCTGAGGCTGCCCAAACTAACCTTTATTTCTTGCTTACAGCAATGATTGTAACATTCAACGATGCAATTTGTTCTTCTTGATACCTTCTATAACGTGAGTTGTTCATTTTTTGCATTCTGTTTGACTAATTACCGACATGTTTAGTATTTATACCTTTTCCTATTTATCTTGTATGATTCTATGTACAGCGCTTTGATACCCTGATGGGTCATGTTTGCGCTATATAAAACCTTTCAAATAAATATGTTATCTATATACTATGACATACATATATATGTTAAGCATAAACAAATAATTATTTATTTCTAGATTTTCTTCATATACATATGTATATATAGAAATATTGATTAAAAACATAATATATACATCTATAAAGATAAATACATATATCTAAATATACACATATATTTAGATGCATACATTTACACACACACATAAATGCATTACACTTAGTAATATGTCTGTGTAATGAATTGAACCCTGTATATCTACACCCATATGCACATGCACATAACAATATTTACATGGTAAAATCTACACATGTATGTTGTATATAATTATATATAGTTTGTTCTTCTGTTCTCTTTATTAATTAATTTGTTTATTCATTCACTTATCCAAATATCTTGGATAAATTATTAAACTTACAGGTCCCTATATTCATATTTACACACTCAATCATATATATATATATATATATATTATCATAGAGAGGAGCTGTTGGACTTGGCCCTTTCTGGTTGGTTCACCCCTAAACCTTTTGCCTTAGCTCTGACATGGTGTTGGTGGTTTTAGGCCTCTGGGCACTTTAGCACTGTGGTCCAGTGTAAAGTGTGTGCACTCTCTGTGTTACATTTGTAAGGTTGGCCTGCCCTCCCATAGGAATGCATTGAGGATTCCCTGATCAGTGTGTGTCAGTGGTAATTCCTGGTATGAGAGGAGCAGTGTGGTCCAGTCCGGTATGTATGAAATTGTGTGAATAAATGCTGCGCAATGGTGTGCGCAGATTTATTGTGGTTATTTTAGAAATGCCACTTTTAGAAGTTGGCATTTCTGTGTGCTATGTGTCTGCCTGCCTGATGAGAATTGCATGTCTGGCTTGTGAGTGACAGGAGCTGGGAGGTGTGTGTGACTCCAGGAGGGGCAGGGTGAGTCAGCGCTGGGCTGAATAGGACATCTGGGCTGAGAGTAGTGGGAGGGGTAATCTCCTGACTCTGAATAGGATGGTGCCTGCCCTGTACAATGCTGGCTCCGCACCCTGTGGTGTGTCTGATCACCTAGCCCCCACCTGACAAAGGGGAAGAGGAGCTTCCAAAACAAAGTGCTCCAAATCACGCCTGAACCAGTTCCATCTGGTTCCCCCATGCCCTGCACTTTAGACAAAGGAATTAGGGATATAAAAGTAGGGGCTGTGACCCCATAATGTTCTTCTTCTTCTGGTGTGCTGTACCTGACAGGGGGGGCCGTGCTGCTTCTGGGGCTCAGGAGGAACCGCCATGGGGGCTTGCCTCCCTGCTGGAGGGCCCTGTGTGCTGCCCTCCCTGGGCCCAGCTATGCCCCCTAAAACCCTAAGGACTTATTTCTGCCTGCTGGATTCCTTTTTTTTTTCCTTTTTTTTTTATTGTTTTATTTTGCTTTACCAACACATTACAGAGTCAATTAATCCATCTTTTAACAACATTCCCCCCTCCCTCCACCCCGGGTCCTAAGAGAGAAAAAAAAAAAGAAGAGAGTAGAAAGGGCACGTTATATTTACAAGCTTTAAAGCACAGTCATTCAATGTAGATACGAATTTCAACGTTATCTGTATATTAACAACAGGAAAAAAAAAAATAGCTATCTTATCTAGGAAAGGGGAGCAGAGACATAAAGGGGCCAGACGGAGAGCAGGGGGAGAGAAGAAGGAAGGAGTCAAGCATACAAAGCAAATCAATATACAACTTAAGTATTCAGAGTGTCAAGCCATCTGGTCACAGGGTCCCAGACCACAAGGCCCTTTTTTCTTGCCCTTCTTCCCTTCTTAGCGTAGATTGCTCTCTCCAACCTATAAGTGGCAAATAATCTAAGAAAGCGCTAGCGACGGCCAGGGCATGGGAAGCGTTGGTAGTGGAGCTCCAGGGGCTGATATCTGGGGAAGGGGAAGGAGGGAGCACATCGGATCGGCCAGAGATGAGGGGAACTGGGGAATGAGAGGAGATGGGAATGAAGGAGGTCCCTAGCTATATCCCAGAGGCATGGACAAGAGGGACAGTTTGCCTACACAGAGAAGGGGTGAGCAACTGTAACTGATCTCCTTGGAAGGGGGGGCACACCGGGGGAGTAGGAGGGGACAGGGGCGCACTGACATGGGGATGGGGGGGAGGGGACGAGTTGGGGTTGGGAGGGACGGTACTCTTAATGAACACAGGGACCCGTGGTGTAATGAACAGTCATTGTTGATTTGGAAAATAATAAAAAATGTTTCAACAAAAAAAAGTGGCAAATAATCTAGCTTGCCATTGGCCAAAATACGGGGGATTCGGATCTTTCCAATGCATAGCAATGCATATTCGCAGAATGGTCATTGCAACAAACAGCAGTGTGCCCCCCTCTTTGAGATCAAGTTGGTCATATAGCCCTAATATGATAGTAGCTGGCATAAACTGAATATCTGAAGAGAGGATTCTACTTAAAAACAATTGTACATCTTTCAGTAGTAACTCAAGTTTTGGGCACATGGCAAACATGTGCACAGAGTCCGCACTATATTCTGTACATCGTGGGCAAGTTGTTCCAGGACCGGTTGTCCATTTGGCGACCCTACTAGGGGTTATATACATAAAATATCCCGTCTTATAGAATAGCGCTTGTAATTTGGGAGATAACAAATATGTTTGTGGTAGGCCCAAAGCAGTACAAAAGGCATTAGGTGGAATATTTAATTTCATCTGCCATTTAGCGTCTGTTTTACTTAAATCATCTGGTCGTTGTTCATTCAATATGCAGTAAACATCTCCTATCCTCGGTAAATTAGAGCCAAGCAATTTATCTATGATGCCAACCACTGCAAACCCCGCAGACCCTCCAGTTTTATTTACTAGATAATTTGTAATAGCATTGTACTGGAATGTCTGGTTGTTATTCAAATTATAGCTAGTTTTCAAGTCTTCAAATGACCGAATACGACCAGCGCTATATAGGTCTCCTAATCTGCAGATGCCCGCCAGATGCCATTGTTGCAAATATATACTTTTAAATATTAATGGCAGGTTATCATTGTTTCTAATGGAGTATAAGAATTCAGTTTAGCAATTCCAAATACTTTGCGAATATTACAAAAAACCTGATAAGCACTAATCATCGTCTTAAATCTAACTCGCCTATAATAACTGGATTCGAAATGGCGCCACAGACACCCCTAAAAGTAAAAGATAGGGAAAAGGCAGGCCTGACGGGCTTGAAGTGTTATCCTCATGCATTAGTTCACTAAAGTGTTGTAGAGAAGCAGCCCAATGATATAATTTTAGATTGGGAAGAGCCCAACCTCCCCTTTCCCTAGGTAAAGTAAGATGATTGAAGGCCCTTCTTGGCTGTGTATATGCCCAAATGAGCTGAGAAAAAATTTGTTGAAAAACTAAGAGTATACGACTGTTAAAAACCAGCGGAATTGTACGAAAAAAGTAAAGTAGTTTGGGAAAGTACGTCATTTTTAAGACTTTGCATCTTCCCACAATAGTTAGGTGTAAGTTGTCAATTTTCCTGAGTGATTTCCTCATGTCGGTAGCCAGAGGGGTCAAATTGTCTGCAACCAAAGTATCTAAATCTGAAACAATATTGACTCCTAGGTATTTTGCTTTGTTAGTGATTCTGTTGTCTACCCAGCTTATTTTTTTATTAACAACAATCTGCGTTTTTGTTCTATTTAGAGCATAGCCAGAAATCAGTCCAAATTCTTGTGTTTCTTGCTCTAGAGCCCTGATGGCCAACTCAGGTTCAGGGTAACTATGGCTATATCATCGGCATAAGCCATGATCTTTGTATCTATACCAAACCTAATCACTGGCGGAATTGAGGGATTGGCTTTGATTTTTCTTATCAGGGGGTCGATATAGAGGGCGAAGAGTAGAGGCGGGCAGGGACACCCCTGCCTCGTTCCTCTTGTTATCTTTATTTCTTCTGACAGCTGACCATTAATTAATATTTTGGCTGTTGGGTTCTGGTACAGTGCTTTTAGGGCCTGAATCATTCTTGCTCCAAAGCCGGTCTGCCGCATGATAGCACAGAGAAATTGCCAGGAGACCCGATCAACCACTTTTTCAGCATCTAAAAGAATTTGCGAGACCGGGTCTCCTGTCGCCTCTGTGGCATCAAATAAAGTAATAGTCCGGCGGACATGCTCGGTGGTGCCTTTTTTGGAATAAATCCATGTTGCCACCTGGATACTAATGGCTCAATATTTGAAGATATTCTTATGGCAATAACTTTAGAATTTTTTTTAGAGTGAGTATTGATTAATGATATGATGTCATCTCCAGGGGTGATTTATCCTTCTTGGGAAATATCATGATTTTAGCTGATGACCAGGAGTTCGGTGGAGGGGTCCCTTAAAAAATAGAGCTAACTACATTCGTAAAGAGGTCTTTTATTTGTTCTGAGAAGATTTTATAAAATTCGACTGGTATATTGTCCATTCCAGAGGCTTTGCCATCCGGGAGGCTGGCCAATGCAACTGCGATCTCCTCCCAAACTGGAGAGTTTTCCAGTGTGTCGTGTTTATCAACGTTCAGTTTAGCTATCGGTATTCTCTCTAAATATTCTCTAATCTTAATATCTATATCTTCGACTGATCCTCTTATCTCTTCTAAATATATCTTTTCATAAAACTTCCTAAAGGCTTCCTTGATTTCTTTTGGATTGGTGATTAACCTTTCAGTATCTGTATTGATTGATGTGATGTGATGGTATTTGCAGTTGTCTGTTGTCTGGTAGAAATGGCGAGCTGATGGCCAATGTGTTCGCTCCACTCATAACATTTCTCTCTCGATGCTGCCCATTTAGTAGCAATTTTTTCTGCTAAGTCCCCATCTCTGATTTCGCAACCGCCACCATTGCCTGTGCCTCTTCTATTCCTAGTCCTACCTGAAGCACCTGTATTAAATTTTTTTCCGCTTCTATCATCTGTCTTTGTAATAAATCAATTTGTATTTTTTCATTTTTGTTCTTCCTGATTGAAAAGCGTAATGTCTCCCCCCTTATACCTGCCTTAAGGGTATCCCGAACCACCATTACAGATGCAGTCCCAGTATTTATATTAAAAAATTCCCGTATCCAATCAGCCATACATCCTCGATAGTTGTTATCTAATAACAGAGCCTTTTCAAATGTCCAATTCAAACTTAATCTCTGGTTCCCCCAGCCCTCTAGATTTAGTATAAGAGGGTTATGATCCGATAGTAGTCGGGGGGCAACATCGATAGAGCAATCGTGTATTAGAGCAGAGGAAACAAAAAACATAATCCAATATAGCTAGTGACCGGTGAGGAGCTGAGAAAAAAGTAAAACCGTTCTGGTCAGACTTTGAATAAACCCAAACATCTTTTAAGCCGTGAGTATTTATTAAATTACGCAAAGCCCAAAAGACTTTGGGCTTTCTTCCTTCATAGCTCCAAGAATTATCTAAGTCCCAGATACTGGGTAGATTTATGTTTAGATCACGGCATAGAATTACCGGAAGTGGCCAATGCGCTAGCTCTTGATTAACATGATTTATCACACCTGGATCATCTAAATTGCTCGCGTAGACAAAGTAGATCGTAAATACAAGATTGGAAGGTAAAGAGCACCTCACCAAAACCCATCTTCCTAATGAATCAGATTTAACCTGGTTCACTACTAATGGTAAAGTTTTACGCGGGCCAGAATCCCAACCCCCTTTACCCGGGCACACTGCGAAGTTGCCCCAATAAGTTTAAAACCTAAGGAATTCAACAAAGATTTCTGGCCCACTTCAATATGAGTCTCTTGGAGACATACTATGTCTGCCTCATCAGTCGTAGTGTCTGCGCGGTTTTCTGTCAAACCGCAGATATTTAACGAAATATTTCTAAGCTTGTTTTGTGAATTCATTATTTTTTAATCTAATAATTCCCTGTATAATAACCGAAGTGAAATCCTCAACAACCAAGTCCCCCCCGACCCTGGCCCCACCGACCTCTCCAACCCTACACCCCGTGCCCCCATCCCCCCCAGTCCCTCCCCAAAAAACTCACATCCTACTCTCCCATATTGCAAATATAAAAGGTTTCCTAAAATATAACGTAGAATATTTATAGTGAAGACAGCGCCAGCCTTTTGACCTTTAGCCACACAGTATTCAATACGGACCCAGTCACCCTGCCCCACCCCCCCCAAAAAAAAGAAAGTCAGGCAAACCCTGAATGATGGAAAGTGAGTGTGATACCCCCAGCGGCCGCCCCGCTCAGTATTTAGACCCTTAACTTCAGGAATCGGCCAGCCTAGCTGCCCCCAGTGGAAGAAGAAAAAGAGTGCAAATAGTCTCATTTGTAGAAAAAAGACAAAAAAAAGTGGGCATACAAATTAGACTCTTTTTTTTTCTTTTTCCTTCCTTTCCCCCCACCCCCGGCCTTTAGTTAGAGAAAAAAGAAAAAGCCAATGAGCCCCCCCCAATATATTAAAGCTTACATTTTAGAAGGTTCATCCCAAAGTCCTGAGCTTCATGCTTTACTATGCTTCCCCACTATTTCCTTTAGATACTCTCCAGCTTTGATCTCGGATACAAAAACCCGGGTCGATCCCTCAACTATGACTTTCAGCCTTGCCGGGTTCATCAAGAAGACTTGGGCCCCTTGTTGTCGTGGGGGAGTAATCATTTGGCGCAGTCGCCATCTTGGCTCTACTGTCGCGTGACTAAAGTCTGGTTTGGAGAAGAACTTGATTCCATCTCCCTTTTTCTGGGAGTTAGACCTGGCTTGATCATATATTAATTGTCTTAAAAGAAAATACCCCCCAAAAACCAAAAAGCTCTAGGTTTCTCGTTTCCAAAGTTTCTACCGTCCCATTTTTGCTTCAGATTAAAGGGGAAACGGTGCGCCCTTTGGATCTCCTGATCCCAATTCCAACTATTCTGCGATGGAAAGGCGGACCGAAGTAGTTTAACAATGTATCCTCTAAGGTCATCTCCCTCCACGCCTTTCGGTATCCCTAATAATCTCTGGTTATTTCTCCGTAGTCTGTTTTCCTGTTCCTCAAGCTTGGTCATCATGTAAGTAAGACAAGCCTCGTGGAATGCGCCTTGCTCTTTTACTAGGGAAACTTCAACTTCGAGGGTCTCTGTTCGCCCTTCTACCATTGAGATCCGATCGCCAATATCAGTACAAATTTTATTTAATTTCCTGATTCCACCGTGAAGTTTTTTTGATGTACCATTTGCAGCAAGGCTATCCGTTCTGACTTCTTCCTGGAATTGCTTGATGGATGCTAGAATCAATGATAGAGAAGGTTCAGGGTTTTCGATGGCTAGCTGTGGGCTTGCGCCTAGCTGCAGATTGGGGCTTCCATTAGGCAAAGACCCATGCAGGTCTGAATGAGCCCGTTCCGGCTGGCTGAGTTTTTAACTTCGGGCTTTTTTTTGTTTAATAGTTCTGGGAGCAGAGTCATTTTTCTCCCCCTCAGATTTGCTGGTTTCTGTAGAGCTTATTAGCTCATTGTCAGTCCCGGCTAGGGATCCATCTGAGACAGAAAATACATTTTCATTTACTAGGTCTGGGGTCTGTAAATCTATTAATCTAGGGTTCAAATTTTTGGGCCCACTTTCCTCAGTCTCTTTGTTCGTCCTGAGGGTCGTTCTTCTGACTTCACAACCAAGGGGAACAGCAGCAGTGGCAGTGGAAATAGCAATAACGGTGGTGGCAGCGAAGGGGGCGGTAATATCGGTAGCAGCAACCGCAGTAGTAGCAGTGATGGTGTCTTGGGCGCAAAGATTAAGCTCTGATACCTGGGCTGTCTCTCTAATAGGAGCCTCTCATCCAAATTCAATCATAGCAATTTGTGCTAGTTGCAAGGGAGTCGGTATGGCCCCTTGTTCTAAGAAAACTTCGGTTGAGCTATTTAGTGCGATTGGAGCAGGGGTAAGTGCATTTTGTAAGAGTAGTGAAATGTCTGGCAATAGATGGAGGGGGACCAGTATTTCCCACTATGTTCTCTTTTGAGCAGATTACACCTCCAAACCTCCCCATATTTGTCTTGTTTGCCCCTGGGTCTCGTTTACCTTTAGGTATAGGGTCCAGTCTATCAGTCTTTTCCACTTTATCTTTCTCCCACGTCCCCTCGTGGATTACAGTGGACTTTAACTTTTGGGTCTTCTGACTGCGAGTAGTCATCTCGTGGCTGCTCCTCCTCTTCGTATTTTTTGCTGCCTTTCCACTGCTTCTGCCACCACTACCGAGCAAATCCAAACACACTGGGGCCCCCTCTGGCAAGACAGCAGCAGCTCGATCCTTGCCCTTGCCTGAAGCGGAGCCTGCGTTACCGTGGAAGCGCAGCACCACGGAGACCCAGACACGATATTTTATCCCTCCTGAACTGCTCCAAACACAAACCGAGGCTCCAGTTGTCCGGCGCTTGGGTGCAGGTAAAGCCAAGGCAGCCGCGAACATTTGCCAGGTGAAAGTCCTTTGCTGTCGACAGGTCAGAGCACCTTCGCGTAGCGAGCGGTGCGGCGGCAGCTGGGAGAGGAAACGCTCACACTAGTGCCATCTCCTGTCGTGTATCACCCCCTGCTGGATTCCTTGAGGGACATCGAGCGCCTCATGAGAGCTATATTTAAATTACATGAAGGGAGAAGAGGAGCATCTTTGCATTCACCTTGCAGCGCTGAGCTGCATCTTGTTGGGAGGGAATCCCGACGTGGGGATTCCCCCCCATCGATGCCAGAAGAGCAGGTGCCCACCCCGCTTTATACTGGATTTCGCGGGTGCCCACACCACGGTATGTGCTTTTACGAGCGGATGCCCACCCTGCAGTTACTTTCATTGCAGGCAGGAGCCCACCCCACACTGCCGCTGCTATTGGGAGCGGGTGCCCACCCATCAATTGCCTGTGTTCTATGCGGTAGCCTACCACGCATTGCTGCTTTGTGGTGGTCTCTAGATAGCGGGTGCCCACCCCACATTGCACCACAAAAGGAGAAAAAGAAACGGCCGCCGTGATCGCGGGCGACCAGGAAGTCAGGCGGCCTTGTCTGACGTGTGCGGGGCCTTGTCCAAAGGAGCCAGAAGTGAGGCGTGGTGTTGCTGCCCCAAGCGGGGCTACCGTGAGCTGGTGGGAGCCCTGGTGCGCAAAGAGGAAGCAGACGGGAGTCTACCCCGTGCCCCTGTGACCCAGAGAAGAGGAGAGGGACCGGAAGAGAAGCGTCCAGAGCAGGCAGTGCCTGTACGATATCCCCTACGGGGCTCCCATGGTGAAGAGGGAGCCCCGCGTGCCGCAACAGGGTGGCCAGATTCCCGGCAGGGCTCTCATAAGCGGAGAGAGCCCCGCGTCGTCCTAGCCACCGCCACAGGAGAGCAGAATTTCCCCTCAGCAAGAGGAGCCTGCCGACAGAAGCCTGGTGAGTGGAGCTGAGGAGGGTCTTCTTTGTGTTGGTGCAACAAAGCACCTGGGCAGTCCTGCTTGGCTGGGCAGACCCGCGAGAGAGAGCGGGCTGCCACACGATCGGTGTCCAGTGTGGGTGCCTTAGCCTGAGCGGTCCCACCATTGCGGGCCGCTCCAACGATGGGGCAATGCTGGTAGAGTCCCTAATGAGAGGGGCGCATCGGGGCACATTGTCGGTGCCCATGCTCTAACATGGCTAGTTAGTCTGACTAGTCCCAGAGTAGGGCTTGGGTGGCATTTCGTGGCACAGTTTGTTAGTGCCAGTGTCATCTATGCCTAAAGGGGGCATACTGTGGCTTGAGGGCCCAGAGGGGCCTGTGTTCGCCCCAGTCTGGCCATTTCACCGCTGCCCCACTTTGCTAGAGGGCAGCTGCAACGTGTTGGTCATATGGGTGTTTTAGAGCCCCATTAGTTCAAAGGGCACAGTGAATGCCAAGGGCTTTATTTGTTCATCACAGCTGCACAACAATTAGTGTCAGCTGCAACATTTAGGCCACAGTTCTTTGGGGGCATTGTGAGAGATAGGAGTGAGGTACACTCCTGCCCCAGTGCAATGACGCGCTTTTGAATATTGCTGCATTGGCAGCGCGCCCTGACATTTTGGACACAGGGCCTTTGAGCTCCATTTGAGAAGGCCAGTTGGCCAGGGGGACTGTTAGGTTTGTAGGGCGCCAGGCCCTAATGTGATTTATGTGGTGCTAGGAAATGGGATTTATATAGTATAATTTACACACCCTGTTTTATGCGTCTAATGTGGTTTTGTGATTATGAGGTTTTGCATGCTGTGTTATGTTTGAGTTATTCTCTACTTTGGTTTAGGTATGAGCTTATTTGCCTACTGTTGTTTATGCTAGTGAGATTATTTCCTAATGTGAGTTATGCTTAGGAGGTTATGGTCTAAGGCGTTTAGACTTATGAGAAGATTACATAATGTGTTTATGCTTATGAGGTTTGCCGCAGAATGTAATTCACGCCTAATGTGATACTGTGCATATTATGGTTTGTGTTACAGGATGATGCTGAGTACAGTGTTTGCCAGTAATTACTGGTTGTGTTCTATGTTTATTCTATGTTCTACATTTACTATTTTTACTAAGTGATGATTCTGACAGTGGTCCAAGTGGCCCTGTCATGTGTATATAATCCCCTGTAAATATTGCCCAGTGCCAGTTGGCACACGGTATATTGTGTGATTACTATTCTAATGTGTTTTATGAAAATACAAAGGCTATTTTTGATACAACGTTGTGTGGAGTTCCTTGTGGTGTGCCTAGTATGTTGTTGCTGTGTGGGTTGCGCAAATGCTTTATACATTGCCTCCGGGATAAGACTGACTGCTCGTGCCAAGCTACCAAGGGGATGAGCAGGGGTTATATTTGGCGTGTAACTCCCTTGTCCTGACTAGCGTGGTGGTCTCTGCCTGGCTTTGGCGCAAGCCTTAGCCATCCAGAGATCCCGTTTCTAACAGGAGCCCACACACATATTCAGACACTCAGTTACACATACATTATCAGTATATAAATGCAACCTTATAACTTTAATGCATAACCCCAATATGTAACAAAATATGTATATATGATACAACCACCCACAATATATAATTTAGTGATGTGTTTATCTATATTAGTACATATATTCACTGGAAAATACAAAGGTTACAGGGTTGTTATAGTTAGAATCAGATTTGCATACGAAACCATAGAATTTCAGCAGTTATAGTTATCTCAAGTAACTGTAACTCATGCCCTAATGTAACTATAACTCGTGCCCCTCTCCTGATCTGCTTATCTTACCTACTTTGGTGTACATTGTCAGCTTTGAATTCATGATGATTATGAGGTTGATGACCTCTTTGGATGTTTTGGTGGTGATCCCAGATCATCAGGCCAGGCTCAGAGAGGGTCCTAATTCTTCCAGTCACCACACATGAGTAATTCAGTTTTGGAGGCATTCCATTTAAGGTGGGTCCATGTCATCCACTGATCGACGATGGCATAGCTGTAGATTTTTGAGTTTCCAATGTTCTTGGGGCTTTCTATTTTAAGAGGTACCTGCATGTCATCTGTATAGTTATCGCATGTGAACTGAAAATAATCATTTCCATTAATGATTTCATGTAGATGTTGAAAAGCATGGGTGAGAGGGACTCCTGCTTTTATGCTGTAGGGTTTGGATGAGAAAGGATGAATATGGATAACATTTGTTTTATTACTAGGTAGGATATGATCCAAATGAGAGTGGTATTCTCTATGCTTCATTCATCAAATCTTTGGATTAGTGGGTCATGATTTACAGTGCTGAAGGCAACAAAAATGTCCACGAGAAGTAGGATAGCAAACCCCATTCTGGTCTTCCGTGTTGTTAATATCATCCCAGATAGTAGATATGGGGAGAATCAGTGTCTCCTCCTGAATGGAATCCACTTGATTGTTTGCTAGTACATTCTATTATGTCCGTGTAGGAGTACTTAGTCTTGAGGGTTGTTTGTCTTGAGTCAGGTGCATTGAAGCTTAACTCTTTGTTGTTTTATCCTTTTTAATTTCACATTATTCTAAGGGGCTTGTTTTCTTTTGTTATGTTTAGATGTTGTAGTGGTAAGTAAGATATAAAAAGCTTCATGGAACCATCCATAGAGGTTTTAAACAAACATTATGTGTCCATTTTGTAATACAGATAATCTGACTTTCTATGACCTTAACATTCAGGTTGCACCAGAGTCAATATGTTGTTGCATGCTAGCTAAGCTTCACTGCTGGGAGATGAGGTGTCATGTGTTGGAAGGCCACCAGGTGGGGGTTTGACCATGTGACTGGAGTAATCTTTTGGAACATGACTTGGTTTGTTCAAATGACATCTATATTATGTTCCACAATGTATGTGAGTTTGGGACTGAGCTGATATAGGTTAAGTATGTCTAGGTAAGCGAGGATCATTCTGGGATGGGACACATTACGTTTGTCAAACCATATTTTCAGATCACAATGGATGCATAGGTTTGAATACAGTGTAAAGAGGCTTGAAAGTGTGTCTAGAAAGGTGTCTGGGAATGTTCTATTGCAATTTGGTGGCTTGTTAAGAAGGGAGAAGTTGCAGCAGAAGGTTGGGGTATCATTGCTTCTTGTAAGGAAACACCCTTAGCTTTGGTGAGAGTTGTTGTTTATTTAACTATGGTGGGTAATCCACCTACTCATTTGCTTATGCAATTTTATGTCACAGTTTGAGAGCCTTGAGTAACAGCTTCATGTAATGCGGGTGCAATGTCTTCCCCCAGCCATATCACAGTAATAAAGAGTAAGTCAAGTTCTGTATCATTCAATAGATCAAAAATGTGGTATTTGTTTTTCTAAATAGATCTAGTATTTATTAGTAGGCAGTTTGGAGATGGTGTGATTTTGTGTTGTGGGAAAGTGAGTATTGTCCCTTGCAATTTTAGGAGGTGTGCTATTGGTGATGAAGTTAACTCTAGCAGGACAGAAAGAGTGTGCGAGAAACTTGGTTGCTGGTTGACTGGAGTGTGAGCCCTGGTCAAGCAACCGCCACAATCCCTTGCAGGGTAACCTACAAAGAGTCTCTAAATTAACCAGTACTTAACGCTGGGAAGCTTGGCACAAAAAGAAGTCAAGCTTAGATTAGAGGAAATGTGTAAATTACTTAAGCAGCATTGAAACAATAACAAAGGGAAAACACAACTCAAGAAAAACTCCCAATCCAATTTAGAAAAAAAGAGTACATTTTAATAAAGCATTTGATATAAAAATGAAAAACATCCAATCAGTAGTACCAGAGTTATGAATTTGTAAACTTTTTAGTAAATCTAGCGCCTGAAAGATCAAAGCACCAACCACAGACATCTAGTCACGTGAGAACGGGCCAAAGTCGAAAAATATGGCCGACAGCGATAGAGCGCGGTTCAGATACAAGAAGTGGATTTGGCCCAGTCTGACCTTACCTTCGGACTTAGAAGAATTCTGAGAAGAAGTGTCTGAGAAAGTAAGGTTCAGCTTGGCAAGGCTGTAGAAGATGTCCAAAGACGGAACTTCGTCGTCGGATGACCTTGAGTCAAAACCACACTGAAGATTTCTACGCTCGGATTTAGTAGTCAAAATAGAAGTCGAAAATTTACAGCGGGATGAGCCAGAGGGCTGTAGCCGAAGGCAGTTCCATGAGGTCAGATGCCCCTTTGGCGAAGGACTGCTGAAAAGGATTTGCTGTTGTGCAGAAGAACGTAGCAGCAGAAACCGCAAAACCAATCCAAATGGTGATGCACCTCAGGAAGATAGGTGAGCAGGTTGGTCCAAGTCTCCCCATGGCTCTCAGAGCAGTTTTTGCCAACATTTGTTTAAGTCCTTAAGCTTCGGATTTGGCCATCTAAGCAACTTTAGCAGCACAACTAAGGGTCCAGAACTGGGGGGACACCTCATGGGGTTTTATGACTCACTCAAACTCGGTCTAGGTGCAGGTTACAGATCATGGGAGCCTTTTATATCCCTTTCCCTCTGAACAGGTGGCCAACAAACTAGCCCTTGGAGCTACTTCTGGTAGTTCTGTGTGCAGGTTAAGATATCTAGGCATCAACAACACCAGGGCTGGCCTCTGAGGGTTCAAGGCATGCTGAAGAGAGCAAAGCAGTCCTTCCAGGTACTGCAGCAGTCTTGCAGAGTGCACATCAGGTCACAGGAACAGACAGTCCTCTGAGAGCCTTTCTGCAGGCCCAGGATTGAATTAAAGAGTGGCTCTGATGATCCCACTTTGATACCTTGGTGCTCTTCTTCGGGACAGTGGGTGAAGCTTCTGGAAAGGTTCTTTGAAGTGTATAGAATTGCCTTACTCCCCCGGCTCCCAGCTGGTTGCAGTGACAATGTAGGGGCCTTAGGCCCTTTTTGTGAAGACGGAGCACAGGTTATTCAGTTACAAGTTGGGCTGGTCTCAGATCTGCCTCCTGATCCAGCCAGCAGTTGGCCAATTGAGGCAAAACCAATCATGTGACGCTATGAAGGGACAAAAGGTTAAGGGCAGGAAAATGCCATCTTTCTAAAAGAGGCATTTTCGAAATTGTAAAGAAATCCGACTACACCATTTAAGAGGTTTTATCAGTACAATTTCAAAGATACCAAGCATGATATAGCTATCTGCTCCCAGTTAGCAATAACAGCGTATTAAAAGATATAAGGAATCCCCAATGGTATCCTATGTAAGGCTTAGGCCTCACAGTAGCAAAAAATGAACTTAGACAATTTATACTACCAGGAAATGTAAAACTTAAACTTACATGTTCAGCCTTTTAATTACACAGCACTATGACCTATGGGCTACCTAAGGTCTGCCCTAGGGGTGACTTCTATGAAATAAAAGGCACGTTTAAGGTTTGGCAAAGGGGTGTAGATGCCATGTTGGCATGACAGTTTAAAACTGCATTTAGGCTGCATTGGCAGGCCTGAGATATATTTTTAAGGTACTAGTTAGGAGGGTGGCAGAAAAGTGCTGCCGCCCCACTGGTAGCATTTCATTTTCAGGCCCTGGGTATTTGATATACCACACTACAAGGGACTTATAGGTAAACTAAATATGCCAATTGAGTATAAGCCAATTCAACCATGTTTACAGGAGAGAGAAAAAACACTTTAAAACTGGTTAGCAGTGGTAAAGTGCACAGAGTCCTAAGGCCAACAAAAACTGATTTAGCAAAAACTTGGAGGGTAAAGGCAAAAAGGTTGGGGGTAACCCTGTGGAGATGGCCAGGTCCGGCAGTGTGTTACTTGTGGGTGTCAATATTCTCCTCCAACATGCAAAGAAGTCATTTTCGGGGGGTGTGTCTTGGTGGTGGATAAACTGTTTATGAATGAGGTGATGGGCTGTTGAGATGTTTTTGAAGGGTAGTCTTATGAGATACACAAGAAGATGCAAGATTAAGTGGTGTATATTTGCTTTCCTTTGTGTATGTTACAGAAGAAAGGTGAACGGTTTAAGGGTGGTGGTTGTGCATGAAACAAACTACATCCTGGACCTCTACCAATCGGGCTTCAGCAGCAACCACAAAACTGAATCTGTTCTCCTCACCACTACACACAACATCCGCACTCTCCTCAACCGAGGCGAAACTGCTACGCTCATCCCCCTGGACCTCTTGACCGCCTTCGACATATCTCACATAACACCCTCTGCGCAATCAAAGGGGGGGCATCTATGAGAAAGCCCTAGAATGGATCTGCTCCTTCCTCACCAGCCGAACACAGAGTCAGACTTCCACCATTCAACTCATAACCCACAGAGATCAGCTGTGGAGTGCCTCAGGGATCTTACCTGGGCCCTATCCTCTTCAAAAACTATATGGCCCTGCATGCAGCCATCATCAGAAGCCAGGAACTCAACATCATCTCCTACGTCAAAGACCCAGCTGGTTCTCACCCTCACAGACAAACCCATAGCAACCAAAAGCAACTTTCACAATGGGATGAAGGCAGTCACCAACTGGATGAAGGACAGCTGCCTCAAGCTTAACTAAGACGAGACCAAAGTCCTCATACTGTGGAAAGGGGATGCTGTATTTATGGAGTCATCTCAGTCTTTAATTATTTTTATCCCCATTAAAAATGCATTATGCTCAAATTAACCACACCTGCCCTCATATTTTTTTACCCGTTGGTTCCATAACTGCATTAAGATCTCAATGCTCATTTATATCAGCCTGGTCCTAAGGAAAGACTCAAATGTAATGGCTCATATGCCAACAAGGCTTTCAGGAGTGACTCACTTTTGTCTTGAGTACAAAATACTAGGCGCTCTAGTTTTTCTTTAGAACTCAGTGGTGAAGCTGCATTTCATCATTTCGGAGTTAAGTGACAAACTTCATATGGTTTTGGAAATACGTGTTTTACTGAAATGATTTCGAAAGATATTTAGAACTCATAGAAAATGTGGCCTGATTTTAGGTTTCAAGAGCATTAAATGTAACCTCTATGATAAAAAATAAACCCCTCATTTCTTCATTTATTGCATTATCCTCTGTCAGAATTTGCTTTCAGTTTGACAGATATTTGAAAACTTATAGAAAATGCGATCTGATTTTAGCTTTATAGAGCATTAACTATAATTTCTATGACAAAAATCAACCCTCTAATGTCTTCATTTACTGCAGCATCCTCTGTAGAAAATGCTTTAAGTTAGACAGCTTTGATTCCATCGAGATAGTGTTCAGGTGTGCCACACTTATGTCATAGATACAGAATCCTAGGACTCTAGTTGTTCATTAGAACACTGCGGAGAAGCTGCAGTAGAACACTAGAAATCAATTAATAGGCTGCTGCCTCTATTGGAAGTATGTTTACTCAGACTTTATTCTAACATTGCTTAGGCAGAATGTGTGAACCAATAGAAAATGTGTTCTCATTTCAGCCTAAGGAGCGCCTTTCAGAACCTTCATGAGAAAAGAATGAGAGGAAACTGATTTCTCTCAAATATAATTCCTCCTTTCCCAACAGAGCATCAGCATTTTTCACAGGAAAATATCACCTTACACATCACAATTCATAAAATAAAATATGATACCACCAACAAATAATTTACATTGTGACTAAAATCTGTTATCACCTTTCATATGTGTTCCTTTCACTACAGCACACTTCAAGTCCTGTAATGGCCGCCATCACATGTTGTTCATGTTGTGGAAAGCAAGTCTCAGGGTTTGCTCAACCTACCCCTTTATATGCTTTCTTAAGATCATATTCAGGATGCAGTGGCCATGATCCTCAGTCCTGAAATGCCTGCCAAACTAAGGGCCCCATTAGTATGGCGGGCGGACAAAGTCCGCCCGCCATACCCTCGAGAAACAGGATCGCCCGCTGAAGGTGCAGCGGTCACGCACTCCCGATTAGCATACGCCCGCCACACTGGCGGGTGCATCTGCAACATTGCAGCGGGCGGTGCAGAGAGCACCGCCCGCCGCAATGCCAGAAAGGCAGCCTCTGCCTATCAATGCACAACGTGGCAGGCACTGTGTGGTGCCTGCCACGTTGTATATTGAAATGCAGGGGGGTACCATAGGTACCCCCATGTGCACCCCCCACCCCCCAGAATCCCTGGGGGCCCGCAACGGGCCCTCACTGTCAAACACTGCCTGCCTTTCCATGGCGACGTTGTCACCACGGAAAAGCAGGTCCCGCCTGCATTTTAATATGGATGGCGGTGTCTACCAGACACCGCCACCATATAAACTGCTTTTCCGCCCGGTAGGCAATCGGGTGGATTGCCTACCGGCAGAAAACCGGCGGACGGTCTTCCCATCTGCCAGGGTCCCCCCCTCCATGGTAATGTGGCGGGGGTAAATTTGCAGCGTGAGGAGGTTTTTAGCGGGCGGATCGCCACCGCCATACGGGCGGTGGTGATCCGCCCGCTATACTAATGACCCCCATAGTGTTCATCTTGTGGCAAGCCAATCAGGAATGAACAATAAGAGCATACCTGGACACCAATGGTATAGATATCACTAATATTTCAATTGGTGAACCCCTTCATAGCCACTGTAGCACCAGTTTAAATGCTCGTTTTTGGAAACTACTGAAGAGATTTACATCCTTTTATGAAAAGCAAGTTTTCTGAGAAAAGTTCAAACGTTCTGCCAAATGTGGTGTAATTCCAGTCAGATACTTTTTCTGATTCACCTGAAAACTTTTCTATAAGAGTGAAAACTGGAAATCTCCATTTTGGAACCCCCAACCGCTCCAGTTTTTCTTAGCTCTCAATTATTAAATCAGCATAAAACATGCGATGAAGGAGTCAAAGTGCATAAACATTTTGTTGGAATGTATATATGTTCACTGGAAAAATTCAAAGGTGGGCTGTTAAGGTTCGGTGTAAATGTCAGTTAAAACATGCTGTTTTAAACGTACAAAACCACTAACATTCATCAGATACAGTTATCTCAAGTAACTATTACTCGACTCCTAAGGTAAATATAGCTCACACCCACACCATACACAGTTTTCTGAACAATAGATTTATTGCAAATGTTGCAGTGATATTATCAATGATGTCGTCGAACATGTCATGAGAGATGTAATTTCTGTGTAATTAGCAGTGCATGTGTGAGTTATAGTCACAAAATAATTAGATTAGGGCATGAGTTATAGTTACTTGAGATAAGTATAACTGGTGAATTTCAGTGGTTTTACACATTTAAAATGGTATATTTTCACTGACATTTATACCTAACTATAATCTCCTTTTAACCTATGGCTTTTATAGTGATTTCTAAGTTTTTTTGGTTTGTATTGCAAAGTAAGATATAATTATCATACCTAACTATAATTTTACTTTAACCTTAGTACTTTCAGTGTAATATGTTATCACAATACATAAAGTCAACCCCCCCTGAAGGCCATGTGCAGCAGTGATTTGGCTACAGTTTCAAGTGAGTACCATGAATCACAGCCATGAATCACAGTCACAAAGTCAGGCAAAGCAAGCTTGTTGATGCTCCTGAGGTGTACCAATCTGCAGAAATAGTAATCAAATAAGAAAGGCTGATTGGATACACAAAACGAGTGTGAAAAAAAACAACGGCAAGTACACACTGAAAATGTAAACTGCCCTAACACAAACAAGGCAATTAATCAATTTCCCCACAAGACAACGTAGACAGATTCCTCATGATAGTTCACTCAGATTGCAGGTTGATGCTGAGTTGACTCCTTGAAGCGCATGCAGAACACCAAGGAAAGTTAATGCAATGGATGGTGAAGACGAGCTGCTGATCGGACAATCATCGGCATGAGAAAGGGGAAATGAGCCAAAAGTGTGCAAACGAGAAGGATGGCTCACAGGCAAATTGATGCACGACAGAGGGTTCACCAAAAAGAAAGAAAGTACATACGGTGAAACAAGGGAATTGCATGCTGAGCACCTCAGAGCCTGATCAGGGGAATTTGTGGAAAGTACTTGTAATCTCTTGCTGCTGCATGATGACGAGGTTGCAAATAACTTTATTGTAACGCAAACAAAAAAAAAACATGGTTGGCAGAGCGTGTACCATGCTGGGAGCTGCACATGACCTCAAAGGACACTCTAAACGCAAGATGGCGGCACGCATTGGTGACGCCGCGCCGGAGGGCTCCTGGCATCACCGTGCTCCTAAATGTGGCAAACAGCAAGAAGCTTAGTGGAGGAACAAACGTTACAGAGGACTCGGAACGTGAGGGAAAGTCTCTGCGCGACTGAAGAATGGAGGTAGGTGTGCATGAGCTTGATGTGTGTGCTGCGCACAGCTCGTGCAAATTTAACATTTTTAAATGAAAGGCAGCGGTTCAACTGCCATGAAAAAAGGCATACGTAGTGCCAATGCACATAAGAGTCAAATAGTACTCACAGTTAATGTACCAAACGCAGCCATGAGTCTTCTCCATCATAAACACATGTAATGGCTCACCAGGGGTGCTGCTTTTCTGATTCCTGTAGGGTCCCGGGTCCTGGCAAGTTGCCACCATGAAACCGAGCAAGTAGAGAAAAGAGGGAGCAGGCAACAGGCAACACGAATAACAAAGTAGATCTCTGGGCACTTGGCTGTAGCGTAATAAAAAAAAGAAGGCTGGAACTGATACTAGTGTGGAAAACTGCCTCTTCCGATGTGGTAGGACTCAGTGAGCTCTCCAGGTGTAGTTTGTCAGAAGCGCAAAAACCGTGTGCAGGCACCTCTCTTAAAGTGCTCACCTAGGGAGATTGACAGGTTCCCTTGAAGGTGCAGCTCTTGTAGATGTGGCCACATAAGACAGAGGACAGCACGCATGAACAGGGCCTGTCCGATGTATGGACACTGGTGGGGCTGCGAGGTGTGCTGATCCAGTAAATTTTTTCTTGAGTTTCAGTTTCTTCAACAATCATCTCGACATCTTCAACCTTATCTTCTTTTGTTGAGCATGTAGAACGAGGGTAAGTTACCAGATAATCGCCAAAAAATTGTAGTGATGAAGTCCAGACAGGTTGATGTAGTTCAGGATGATTTATTGTATATATATAGATGAGCCAGATAGATCCAGTAAAAGTCCTGAACTAGCCCCACCAGAAGCAGCCAGCATGCTGCTCAGCCCATACTCAACTGTGGCATTTCTTCACAGACTCCCAACATTCCATAATAAATCATCACAGAAACATTCCAATGGCAGAGCATGTGGTGGAAAATGGCATACATAAACATGAACAGGAAACTAGGATGCTACACAGTTCTAGTTCAATCTTTCTTGCCTTTTCAATGTAGTGTGCAGAAAACTCAATGCTAGGGATTGAGCCCTTGAGTGCACAGTGTTGGTTAGTTGAGTGGTTAGCTTGTTGTTTGATGATTTTGAACAGCTTTTTCAGTCTTTTTTTGGCATGGTCGAGCTGTAACCTGACGTGAGCAGTTTTGAAACTACGGATATGTTTGTTATACACACTTCTTATCGTCCTCAACTGCTTGAGGTTTGTCATGGAAGGAGAGTTTCTACATGACCCCTCCACCAGCCTTAGTTTGCGTCTTTGCTCGTTAAGGGAGAAATTGAACCATGGTTTGGAGGGCTTTCTGGGCATCCTTTTGAGCTGCTTTGGAGCAATTGAGTCAAGTATATCTGTCATGGAGTGGATGTAATGTTCTGTGAGGTCATCCAGATTTGTCAAGTTAGGGGCATGAGGAAGTAGGTTACTACTAATGTTGGTTAGATAATTTAATTTGATGTTCCTCAAGTATCAAGATCATTGTTTGGCCTTACGATGCTGTCCTTGTCTAATAAGCACCCTTTCAAGATGAGAAATGAGATTAGGTAGTGATCCGACCAGTCACAGGGTGATATGGCATCCAATTGTATAATGTTGTCTTTAGCTATGATTAAGTCAAGGGTGGAGCCCTTGAAGTGGGTAGGTTTATTCCAGGACTGGGTAAAGTTTAGGTCGGAGAGGAAAGCCTTGAAGGTGGACAGTAAGGGATCATTTGCGTTGTTTCAGTGTAATTAAAAAGCCCCAAGGAAGATATGGTTAGAGTGTTGGTCAGAGTTAAAGGATATGGTCTCCATTATTTGTTCTATGAAGAGAAGATTATCACCTGGGGGATGACAGATCATGTGAAGTATACAAACTAACTTGTTATTGTTCCAGATTTCAATGCCCAGGTGTTCACAGGTTGACATCCGAACAGTTTGAGTATGTCTCAGGATGAGAATTGAGCGAAAGATGCATGCTATGCTGGCCCCAACCTTAAGAGGTCAATACAATATGATGATGTCATATTCGAGGGAACTAGAATGCCCAAAATTGGTGAGCAGGAGTCATTGAGCCAAGTTTCAGTTAAGATTAAGAGGTCCAGTTCTTGAGAGAGGATGAGGTCAGCAATATCAACAGCATGCCTTACCGCTAACCTGCAATCAAAAGGGATACATTTGATGTGGGATTTAGTTACTACTGCTTCTAAGTGAGTTGTGGTGATGTTGCAGCGTGGAACATCAAATTCCCCCTTCGACACAGACCAAATACCTCAATAGTAAATTCCCTCAAATACATTCATTGGTGGGGCCCATAACACCAACACTCACACTCCGTTGATCTGCTTCCCTAGAGGAATAAGCTTCCAAACGCTGACATGAAAGGAATATCTTTACCTAACTCCAAATGCATTGACTCCAACCCTGAGATATTCCTCTCATAAGGAGAGGATTCATTTAATTGTTAAATATGGTTTTAGTGAACACAATCATTTATTTATACTTTACTCATTAATCTAGATTTTCTTCTTCAAATAATCGACACAACACATTTGTCAATTAATCAAATATCATTTATCTAAGAAAATTGCAAAATGTTAGAAATCATCATCAGAACCGCAGAACATCATATTTAGCTAATCTGGCTAAAAGTCGTCCTCTAAGTCAGTCAAGTCGTGGAAAACCTTTAATTTCATCAAAGTCAAGCCGCAATTCAGTCTCTCAAAGATTCCGGATAACAGCTGTCCAGCAGTGTCACCGTCCTCTCCGTCAGCATAACGTCAGGAAATCGAATTTGTCAAGGAAGAAGAGTTTTGGAAGCAACAACCCCTAGTTCATTTCCGTACCTACTTTTATAATGAAAATAATGTCAAAAAGTATCAAGATTGGGGTTTTAGAAAGTTCTTATTGGTCGTCTTGGGGTCGAACGGTAAAGTTCTCACATAGTCTGTAAAATGAAGTCATCGCACTTGCTGGTTCTGGTTTTAAAACAGTTCATTGTCTTGTCGTTGGTGAAGTTCCCGGAGCAACCTTGACTAGGGCATCGTCTTCTGGGGTCAGGACTAGGCCACTGTTGCTGGCGGTGACGCATGCGCACTTCACCCAGAACCTCGTGTTGTCAGGAGCAGTCATGTTTAATGTCTCGTTCAGCCATTTTGACTAGGCTGAAATGGACAACTTAGGCAAAACAAACACAAAAACGTAATTAAAACATAGAAATGGCTAATAAAATGTTAATCCCTCGCTAATACCCTTATGTGTAAGTAATTATCTAGCAGAAAGCAACATCCAAAGCGTTTATACTCACTTAATAAAGCACAATTTACAATCACATCACAAAAGCAACATATATCATGCAATATTCTAATTTTCTATTATCAGTATGCGTACATGTGTTAGTTTACAATTAGTATAGCCATGCAAAGTGCAATTCCCGCGTGTAATTCTTTTGTTAATATGATTGATGAGTCTTTCACTGCAAACCAATTAATAAGATTACTATTAGTTGATTATTCAGATTAATATAAACATGCAGAATGGGGGGTATACAAAATGTTGTACTACCCGCTCCAGCAGTGAAAGATAATAAATTATCCATGTTCATATTTCTGAGATTGACACTAGATTTTCTAAACGGGTTGGAGGGAATAGTTTGGACAAAGAATGGTGCGGGTGATGATTTAGTACGAGAGGCGTTGGAAGGTAGTAGAAGGGATTGAATGTCAGCATCCGACAAATGGTCAGTGATCCTTTGGGTCCTGGAGTGGTGATTAAGATGAGGCATTGATTTCCAGTGTAGGTTCATTATGTTTTCCAAGGACGAAGCTTTTCTCTGGTATTGTTTAACTGTTGTGTGACTGCTAGGCCGATTAGTCTTAAAGGTCATGTAGAGGTTCCAACGCTTCTCCAACTTCACAGAGAAGTGAAATAGGTTCTGATGACCATCTTTAACTAGTTGAAGATCGTGCTTGAGGGCTGTCAGCTTATCCTAAATGGGGGAGGGGGTTAAATTATAGGTAGCTGGTCTGGGGGTATGTAGTAAGTGAGACCTCTCAGAGGAGGGAGCAGTGCTAGGCGGTGTGGATTGCTCATAGGTAAAATGGTAAGTAGATGGGGAGGTGATGGGAAGTTGGGGGCTAGTAATTGATATTGTGGAAGCGTAGAGTTGAAGAGGGAAGGGAAGAGGTCTCATATTGCTTTCATCGATGGGCCTCATATTACTTACATATCATTTATGATTGTGCTGATGGGTTTGTGTTTTTCTATGCTAATGCATTTGTATCACAGTATATAAATATGATTGTAGGTAAGGTATGTGTGAGAGTTTAATAATTAATTTTGATATAAAAAACACCATGGGCCGTATTATACATACCACACATTTTCCTTGTTTACACTGAATGCACCTGTTAAAACAAGGATAATTGTTTACATTAGGATGAATGCGGTGCCCACTGAGCATGCTGTAAACTTGCGCTGCCCTGGGGGTAGCGCATTCATGTGAAAAACGTAGAGCCTACCTTGAAGCTGCTCCATGTTTCACAGTGCAGGTGGCAAACACCCTGCACCGTTTAGGGGGATTAGAGATCCCCTTGCAGGCGGGTGCAGTGAGTGACTTCATTCGCATGCAAGGGGATGTCTGGGGTCTATGGGGACCTCTTTCCCCTCTCCAGAGGGCTGCCATCAGGAGGCACACCGACAGTCCACCACCTTTTTAGGTGGCACACTATCAGTACACCTCCTGGCAGCTTCTTTGCCTCTGTGCCCTCTGTAATACGGCGTGGATGCAGAGGCAAAGGGATTCCCTCATTTGCATGAGGCCACACCTCCATGCAAATGAGGGAACACCCTCTGATGATAGCAGTGGGACTCTATGTGTACCAGCGCTTTGGGTATTACAGAAGGGACACACAAACCTCTTCTGTAATACCTACATGCCCAAGGGGTCACGCAAAGCGGGCGTAAACGCCCATTGCGCCCCCAGGCCACTTCTGTAATATGGCCCCATATATCTTTATTTATGCACAACAGACTTAGGAAAGTCTCAGCATGAAAATATTCATATAAGTATGAACATGCCATGTACTTAAAATTGCATAAGTACGCAGGGCCCAATTCACAGAACTAACTTAAGACAAAATCCTAAACCTACTACTTTTGGTATTCACAGAAGTTAGGATTTTGTCTTAAGTTTGTCTTAAGACAAACTTAAGACAGACTTAAGACAGACTTAAGACAAACTTAAGACAGACTTAAGACAGACTTAAGACAGACTTAAGTTAGGATTTTGTCTTAAGTTTGTCTTAAATCTGTCTTAAGTCTGTGTTAAGTCTGTCTTAAGTTTGTCTTAAGTCTGTCTTAAGTCTGTGTTAAGTCTGTCTTAAGTTTGTCTTAAGTCTGTCTTAAGTTTGACTGAAGACAAAATCCTAACTTCTGTGAATACCAAAAGTAGTAAGTTTGGGATTTTGTCTTAAGTTAGTTCTGTGAATCAGCCCCAAAGTGTTTATGTGTGTATGTATCGATACATATCACTATATATTAAGATGTGTGCTATATCTCTATACATTTATATATTACTTTTTACGTATTAAGGAGACAAAATATCAACAAACATATTTCATTTCAACCATTGACCCGTACCTCCACTTTCTGACTCATTCCAAACATCTCACACTGCTGTAGACTCCCAAACATCCTTTCCAAACTCTTCCCTCCTTTATCCAATTCATCCAAATAAAATACTTGGGGCCCGATTCACAGAACTAACTTAAGACAAAATCCTAAACTTACTACCATTTTGGAATTCACAGAAGGCACTTACTCATTTTGGTATTCACAGAAGGCCCTTACTCATTTCGGTATTCACAGAAGTTAGGAGTCCTAACTTTAGGACTCCTAAATGCCTTCTGTGAATACCGAAAGTCTTAAAATTAGGATTTTTCTCAGTTTAGTAGTAGTATAGTTAGGACTCCTAACTTTAGGACTCCTAAATTCCTTCTGTGAATACCGAAAATCTTAAAATTAGGATTTTTCTCAATTTAGTAGTCCTAAATTTAGGACTCCAAAATGCCTTCTGTGAATACCGAAAGCCTTAAAATTAGGATTTTTCTCAGTTTAGTAGTTGTAAAGTTAGGAGTCCTAACCTTAGGACTCCTAAACTGAGAAAAATCCTAATTTTAAGGCTTTCGGTATTCACAGAAGGCATTTAGGAGTCCTAAAGTTAGTAGTCCTAAATTTAGGACTACTAAATTGAGAAAAATCCTAATTTTAAGACTTTCGGTATTCACAGAAGGCATTTAGGAGTCCTAGAGTTAGGAGTCCTAACTATATTACTACTAAACTGAGAAAAATCCTAATTTTAAGACTTTCGGTATTCACAGAAGGCATTTAGGAGTCCTAAAGTTAGGACTCCTAACTTCTGTGAATACCGAAATGAGTAAGTGCCTTCTGTGAATACCAAAATGAGTAAGTGCCTTCTGTGAATACCAAAATGAGTAAGTGCCTTCTGTGAATACCAAAATGGTAGTAAGTTTAGGATTTTGTCTTAAGTTAGTTCTGTGAATCGGGCCCTTGACCCCTACGCCCATTAAATGTCTTTATCAATTCACTTCTAATAATCTGTCCTTACAAAATGATATAGTGAATCCGTGAAATTTCAATAGGCACTAATTTAGCACAATCACCAAACGACTAACTTTTTCACTCTAACCTTGGGTTCTGGAGTCGAGTACTACTTGCCACAAAGCGTTTCAACACCTCCGAAGCAGAAGTAAGCGCTGTATGAATACAACTTCGAATTCCAATTGCAACTAGCACTAAACGCTTTCACTAACAAAAAGTCAGACAACTCTGCATGCTGATGCTTTTTGCTTGTTGTTACTGCCGCTGCCTTCATGATACCTGAAACCGAGTGTATCAAAGCAAGTGCCAGGGGTCAGAGGCGCAACTAGAGCCACATTTCGGGGGGGGCTGAGCAAAAATTTCGGGGGGGGCTGAACTTTAAGCAGTAGGCAGAGTGGAGCTGAAGGGGCTCTTAGAAGAGGTGAAACAACAGCAAGGCCTCATTAACATGCAAATGGTCTTTTAAAGACCTGTAAAGTGCTCGAGTGCGGCTGCTTTTTTGCCTAGGAAGGAGTCTCATCCCAGGCTGCCGCACACGAGGTGGGGGGGCTGAAGCCCTTTGAGTCCAATGGGTGTTGCGCGCCTGCCAGGGGTACGAAAAGGCAAACCAACTCCAAGGGCAGCAGGTGCTCTCCCTGGCCACCCTTAATGGACGTCCACGAGCGAGTCCCCAAGAGAGAAAACAATTTCCAACAATGCTCACTGTTGTGATGCTGCAAAGCCCTAAAACAGCGGGGCTTTGGCTCTTAGATTTCAAAGTCACGATGGCCCTACATGGCGGGTCAAGTCCTAGGAAACACAGCATTTGTGTAAGGTATGTGTACTGATATTTCAGATGACATTGGATTCATGGCACGTCAAGAGCACGTTTCAAGCAATGTATTAATATCCTCAGCTGCTTTCCAGCGCCATGAAGGACCATCAGCTTTGGAAATCCAATCTTCCATTGTACGAACAACCTCGACAAGGTGACTCATTCAGCATTGTCCTCAAGCATGCACTGTATGCTGTCCTGAGAAGAGGCAACAATGTTCTTTTTCATTCTTGGAAAAATCTTTGGTTGATGATAAAATTTCTCCACATTATGAACTAGTGGTCTTTCAAGAGGTAACAATGTCTCTGCTCTATTTTGTGTGCTCTTAAGAAAAGCAAAACTATTGCTCATAGTTCTAGGTATTGTTTACATGACCAGGGTCGAACTTGGACAGAAAATAGGCCCGGGCACCAAAATAAACGTGGCCCGTTAGCAAATCAGAGAATAAAAAAAGTGGCCCTCATTTACAAACTGGGGCCATTTAGAACTTATAAAGACGCACTATATTGGTGTTTTGCAAGGTATGGGGGACTGCATACATTTGTGCTTGCTGTAGTCAATGTTTCTGGTAATATCAGGAAAATCAACAGTCATGACCAGCCCACCCGCCCCTAAAACAGCTGACAAAGATCCAAAAAGCAGGCCCACGAACTGCCAGATTGCCCTGTATGCCAGTACAACACTGTACATAACTACTATCACGGGGGGTTGCCCCACAAGTTATTATGGGCTACTCGTGCCCCACTCCCATGATCCTTAGAAACACACACTGACTCTGTATCTAGGTACAGCCTAATGACCACGTGCGATCCACGCCCTTTTATTTATCCCCTCTGGCTACACCTGGCCAGAGGATGTCTTGTGTGCACTTTCCGGATCCGGAGCAGCATGAGCAGGACTGCTGACCTGCTACATCCCTCCCTAACTTGGTTTCAAACCACTAAATGTTCCAGAGAGTATGCAAAGTCTCTGAGCAGCTGGCTCAGTTGAGAATTGGGCCGGAGATGGTATCTTTCGTGTTGAGCTCGGCCTGAGAGTTCCTCAGCTGCGGGGAGGGCTCTGGTGCCCTCTGCCGGGGTGTTGTCTGTGATTGATTGAAGGCAGTCCTCGTTGTTGAAATTCTCATCACCATTTGCTCCTCTGCTTTGGGCCACCGTGCATCTCTATCATCACCAGGATGATTCACCTGCTGGGAGGTAGCATCAACATTTTTTGAACCATGAAATATTCTGGGCAACAGTTTCTTGGCCCTTCTCGCGGTCAGCATCGTTCAATCAACTTTCATGATGGCCCAGATGCCTGGCTTGTATGGTGTCCGGAACATCCACCTGGGCCTGCGGTCCCTGATGATCACGCAGTTGCTTGGTGAGATGGAGTGCATCTTGGCTCTTCATTTCTGGCACACATGAGCTTTGTGCTGCAAGTGCTGAGCTTGGGCTCCTTGCATGTCCATTGGCAGTGGCTTCCAGCCTGGGCAGACAGGGATGGTGTTCCGGCAAGCCCCTTTGAACATTAGGGTCTACAGTGCTTGGCAGGTAGTACAGTGAGGCATTCAATCAATCAATCACGAAATTTATAGAGCGCACTACTCACCCGCGAGGGTCTCAAGGCGCTGGGAGGCGCTACTGCTCGAAGAGCCAGGTCTTGAGGTGCTTCCAGAAGGAGAGATGGTCCTGGGTCAGTCGTAGGTGGGTGGGGAGGGTCTTCCACTTCTTGGCCGCTAGGTAGGTGAAGGATCTTCCTCCGGTGGTGGTTCTGCGGATACGTGGAACGGCGGCGAGGGCGAGGCTGGTGGAGCTGGCGGGTAGGTGTGTAGAACGTGAGGCGGTTGTTGAGGCATTCGGGATCCATGTTGTGGAGAGCTTTGTGTGCGTGGGTGAGGAGTCTGAACGTGATCCTGTTGCTGACGGGGGGAGCCAGTGCAGGTCTCTCAGGTGGGCGGAGATGTGGTCATGTCGGGGGATGTCCAGGACGAGTCGTGCGGATGCGTTCTGTATGCGCTGGAGTCTTTTCTGAAGTTTGGCAGTGGTCCCTGCGTAGAGAGCGTTCCCGTAGTCCAGTCGGCTGGTGACGAGGGCCTGGGTGACCGTCTTCCTGGTTCCAGTGGGGATCCAACGGAAGATCTTTTGGAGCATGCGGAGGGTGTTGAAGCAGGAAGTGGTGACGGCGCTGATTTGCCTGGTCATCGTGAGGGAGGAGTCTTGGATGAAACCCAGGTTGCGTGCGTGCGTGGTCCGTGGGCTTGGAGGGGGTGCCCAGAGCCGGGGGCCACCAGGAGTCGTCCCAGGTGGAGATGGATGGGCCGAGGATGAGGACTTCCGTCTTGTCTGAGTTCAGTTTCAGCCGGCTGAGCTTCATCCATTCTGCGACGTCTTTCATACCTTCCTGGAAGCTGGCCTTGGCGGTGGCGGGGTCGTTGGTGAGGGATAGGATCAGTTGGGTATCGTCGGCGTAGGAGATGATGTTGAGGTTGTGCTTGCGTGCGATGGCTGCGAGGAGGCTCATGTAGACATTGAAGAGGGTGGGGCTGAGCGAGGAGCCTTGGGGTACGCCACAGATGATCTTGGTGGCTGCTGCGCGGAAGGGCGGGAGACGGAATCTTTGGGTTCTGTCGGAGAGGAAGGAGGTGATCCATTCCAGGGCCTTTCCTTGGATTCCGGCGTGGTGGAGGCAGGTTGTCAGGGTGCGGTGGCAGACCGTGTCGAAAGCAGCCGATAGGTCGAGGAGGATGAGGGAGGCAGTTTCCCCGTTGTCCAGCAGGGTCCTGATGTTGTCGGTGGCTGCGATGAGGACGGTCTCGGTGCTGTGGTTCGTTCGGAATCCGGACTGCGATGGGTCGAGGGAGCAGTTCATCTCGAGGAAGGCAGTCAGCAGCTTGTTGACGGTTTTCTCGATGACTTTTGCGGGGAAGGGGAGGAGCGAGATGGGGCGGAAGTTCTTGAGGTCCGTGGGGTCTGCGGTGGGTTTCTTCAGGAGGGCGTTGATCTCCACGTGCTTCCAGCTCTCTGGGAAGGTGGTGGATGCGAAGGAGTTGTTAATGATGTCCCGGAGTTGGGGTGCAATGATGGAGTCCGCTTTGTTGAAGATGTGGTGTGGGCAGGGGTCGGCTGGGGAGCCTGAGTGGATGGTGTTCATCGTGTGGGTGGTGTCTTCCATGCTGACGGGGGTCCAGGTATGGAGGGTGGTGGTGGGGGGCGCTGGTTCGGTGGTAGGGTCTGTGGTCTGAGCGCCGAAGCTGTCGTGTATATCGGTGATCTTGCGGTGGAAGAATGTGGCGAGGGAGTTGCAGAGGTCTTGTGATGGCGTGATGTCGTTGTTGCTGGCGTTGGGGTTGGAGATCTCTTTCACGATGCTGAAGAGTTCCTTGCTGTTGTGGGCGTTGTTGTCCAGCCGTTCTTTGAAGGATGACCTTTTGGTGATGCGGATCAGCTGGTGGTGTTCGCGGATGGCGTTCTTGAGGGATGTCATGTTTTCCGCTGATTGGTCGTGGCGCCAGGCTTTCTCGAGGGCATGGCAGGATTTCTTGGAGTCTTTGAGATCGTTGGTGAACCAAGAGGCTTTTTTGCTGTCAGGGTTGCTTGGGGGTTCTTCAGTGGTGCGAGGGCATCGGCGCAGTCAGTGATCCACTGTGTGAGGTTGCGGGCTGCTTCGCTGGGGTCCGTAGTGTTGGTGGGTGGGTTTTGGCTCAGGGAGGTGGTGAGCTGGTCGGTGGTGATCTTGCTCCATCATCTTCGGGGGCTTGTTGCGGGCGGTGGTGGGTCGTTGTTTTCCTGAAGTTGAAATGGACGCAGCTGTGATCGGTCCAGTGAAGTTCGGTGGCGTGGTTGAAGGAGACGTGGTTGCTGGAGGAGAAGACGGGGTTGAGCGTGTGGAGATGTCATTCTGGGTTGGCTTGCTCAACCACCGCGATGCAAAGGGACTTGTTCAATGTCTGCATGAACCTCTTGACCTCCCCATTGGCTTGAGGCCACTGGGGGTTAATGCTGAGATGGTGTATCGCAAGTTGTTCAAGGAAGATTTTTAAACTCTGCTACATGAAAGGGTGGGCCATTGTCAGTCTTTATCTCGGTAGGCAATGTGGCAAAGATCTGCTCCAATGCGAGAGCTACATGCACAAATGCAGTTCATTCTACTACTTCCACAATGGGTTATTTCGAGTAGCTGTCTATTAGAAGCATTGTGGCTCTCCCATCCGGGAACATCCTGATATCAAGACTCAACTTGGACCAGGGTACAGTAGTTGGATCTTCGGTTATAACTGGTGCCATTCTTTCAGATGGAATTGTCACCTGGCACCCTTGGCATTGTCAAACAACTTCCTAGACCATGGCTTCAAGTTCCGGGAACAAACATTTCTCTCCCATGCAGGATTTAATTTTCATGGTGCCTTGGTGTCCTCCGTGCGCCAGTACTGTCCCATGTCATTGGAGAGTAGCGGGAATGATGACCCGGACTTCCCCTCAGGATGGTCCCTCCTAGCATAGCACTGAATTCAAACCGACCTTGCCAAATTTTCACCAGCCTCTCTCTTTCTTGACTGGGCCAGTCATTGGCATCACTTAGGAAGTTCTTCCATGTGCCACTGTGAACCACTGCCTTGACTCTCACCAGAACTGGATCAGCCCTCACAGCTTCGTCGATATCTTCTAGACTCAGAGCTCGAGGGCATGCTGCTTGTGAGACCAGTTTAACATAGTCTTTAATGGTTTTGACTCCTTTGTTCACTCCTTTACTACTAGGATTGTCTGATGGTACATGATGGTGACAGAGAAAATTAGTGGTATTTTTTTACCCTGGTTGGTATATCATCTCAATCTGGTAATGCTGTAGCGGAATGGCCCATCTCTCGATTCTTGGTAGTAGGTGTGGCGCAGACCCACAGATTAGTGGTGCAAGAGGCCGGTGACCCATAATAGCTTTGAACAGTTGGCCGCTCAGGTATAAGTGAAAATGTCTGCATGCCCACTTGATTGCCAATGTTTACCTCTCAATCTGGGCGTATCGTGCTTTGGTCGGTGTCAGAGCTTTGTGGCACATGCGAGAATTGCCCACCATCCTGGTTCTTGCTCCTGAGCAAGCACTGCCACGAGCCCAACGAGGCTGGTATCAACGAAGAGCTCAGTGGGTTGATCAAGATCAAAGTACGCCATGGTGATGTTGTCGAGCAACGCATCTTTGATCCTTTGAAATGGATCATCTTCCCTTTTACCCCACACCCACTTGGCATCTGCTTTTGTGAGGGCTCTCAGCAGTTCTGCGAGAGTCACCGGGTCTGGAATGAATCTGCCACAATAGGTGGCTATACCAAGGAAACTGCACACCTCGGAGACAGAGGTCAGTGAGCTTGATGGCTTGTGATTTCCGGGGGTCCACTTGTATTCCATCCTGGTTAAATACATAACCCAACCCATAATACATATAAATTTGCCGTGACTCTCATCCATATGGTATTTTAAAAAATATATATATATTCCTAAGCCCGTTTTGGTTATACTCCATGTGGGACCTCACCTTACAATGGGGTAGCCCTGTAGTCAAACATTTGGTGATTTTATATTGGCAAGTGTGTATGCGAGAGAATGACACGGATGTTACATTAGTGTTCAACACACACTAGTATGTGAGAGATGACAGTATGCGACAATTTGCCGCCACTACACGGGTAGTACACAGATCTGAGTGTGTGGTAGATAAACACAAGTGCATCACACACACACTCTTAAACATTTCCTGAATGTTGTGTTTGTCACCTTCGTACCATTGTAACAAGGGGGTAACAGCACAACGCACGATGCACAATGATTCGAGAAATATGAACACAAATACAAAGGTGGATTTTGTTGTTTCTTTTTCTTTCCACAGATGGAGTGATCAAACTAAACGAAAAGTCTAATTACAATTAAGGATCAGCTATCTGCCATTATCAAAAATAGTGTATGGAAATTCTCTTACTATTCCTATCACAGGGGGCTACAATTATCGCCCTGAAGAAAGTCCAGCACCCTTCATGGGCACTAGTGGACTGAAACATGTGGCAATAGGGTCTTAGGACCATAATATCCCATATGACCCGGCCCTTTCCTTTTTAATATCCCTGTCAGATCCAAGAATAAAGGGAAACTGGGATCTGGCAGTGGACTTTGAAATCTTTATCCCCCTGGCCAAAACACATTTCTAAGAGCTCCCTGAAATACGGTCGAGCCCACCCTGACTTTTAGATTTCAGGTTGTCCCGATGATGAAGCATGACACCACTAGTGTGTGTGATGGAATATAAAACAAAAGGACGTGCCTCCTTTCCCACCTCCTAGTGGCTTATCATTAACAGCTTCACATAGGGGTTTTCCAACAGTGTTAGTTCAAGAGTTGTCCTTAACACTTAACCTGTCCAAACGGTTATGTAATCAGGGAAGTACTTCTTGTAAAATAGTTGTTTTTATCGCACCTGGGTTGGTTGGACCAGTGCTTGTTTGTCAGGGAGGGCTATCTGTCTTGGTTGTGTCAGTGCTTGTTGGCCAGAAGTGAGTCCTTGGGCGTGTCTCTTTCCTCCGGCTCCCAGTTGGTGGCTCTGAGTCTGGGGAAGACTACGTTTCTCTGGACCTCTCTCTCCTCCTCCACTGTCAGTGATGTCTTCTCTGCAATTGTTTTTCTATTCTTCTTTATTTCCCCCTGCCCTGTTTCCAACTTTGGGGCTTGTGTTGGGCGAGAGGGGGATGGAGCACTTCCTGGTGCTCACACATGCGTATTGTGTGGGGGAGAGCCACGTGCTCTTGTACTGCCCGCAGTTAGTACTTACAATGGGCATGGCCTGTCTCGGTCCGGGCGGCCTCTTGGATGTTTCTTTTGATGCCGCAGTGTTGGGTCTTTTTCCGCTCAGGTTGGCTGCTCGTAAGCAGTCGCAGAGCACTTTTCAGCCTCCGCAGGCTCTTATTCTGCCAGATGCAGGCCCACCGAAAGGTATGGGCCGTCTTCCTTGCTTCTCACGGCATGCACCGCTTGCAGTGGAGGTTAGATCCCGCCCACATCACCACTGTTGCAGTGCGGGTTGCCCCGCTGGGTATTATGGCCTACTCATCCCCCCACTCCCATGATCCCTAGAAACACACACTGACTCAGTATATAGGTATAGCCATGTGACAATGTGCGGTCCACACCCTTTTACTTATCCCCTCTGGCCAGGCGTGGCCAGAGGATGTTGTGTGTACACTTTACATGTTTGGAGTGGAATAAGCAGGACTGCTGACCTGCTGCACCTATGTTCTACTTTAGAATTTTCTTTATTGAACTCGGTGGTACAGCCCAAAACTTAATCTATTGTTTCAGAAATTTCAATGACAGAAAGGTGTAGCACGTTGTTGTTTTAGAGACTGGTACACAGAAAAATCAGTATGAGAAAACACGCATGCCTGGCATCTGAAACAAATAAAATGACTTTGAGTCATTGAAAAAGATGGATACTAATGAATAAGGCTTCCTGTTTTCCGTTTTTACTGATCAAATACAGACAGAAAACATTCATTTTCTTGCCTGTATTTATTTTTAAATGTGTACAAAAATGGAAATTGGGTTGCTTTTTGAGTAATTCTAAATACTGTCTGCCATGACTGCCAAGCCAATAGATGTGTTGATTGATAGATAAGAAGGTAAAAAAGGAAGGACTTTTAGAAAAGAGGCTTAAACGGCAGTTACACAAGGTTCTTACCGAAATTTGCATATTTATGCACTGATTTATGTTCTGTAGGTGTTCACAGCACTGAAACCTAGCAGACATTCAAGCATAAGTTCATATTTATTGGTTAAATAAATGTGGAAATATACTAATTTCCCATTCCTTTTTCCACAAAACCCAAAATAAATATGGATAAATACAGATGAAATTAGCAAAAAATAAATGTGGATAAATACAGACGAAAATGTCTAAAAAATAAATACCATAAAACTGGGAGCCCTACTAATGAATGGTCAATAGCATGAGACATTCCACATAGCGTATGCATTATATATATTTATGCGCAGAAGCAGTACACTGTTAATGCAGCCCATGGGGATCGAAGACTACTAATGCCCTTTAGAATAAAAGAAAACAGAGACATGCATGCTTCTGGCGTACTCATGACGTCATTTCTCTTTATGTGTGGTACATGTCTTAAGACATGCAGATACAGGAGATGAGCTGGTCAAGATGGTATATATCTAGGGATCTCTAAGACAGTGCAGGTCACAGGAAGTACCTCAAGACTCACGTGCAGGACCCATTATCTGCAGCACGAGGAATTGTGTTGTTATTCGATGAAGCACCACTGCACCGAATGCAGAGTACACATTCGGTGTCAACCATCTCATTGCCATGCCTACTGAGATTGTGCATCATTACACCAATGGAAGGTTCTGAATCTGCTGGACTGCAGAAGCCAACAAGAATATTTGCTTGAGGAGGGGAAAAATAGGTAGAGGCGTGATGAGCCTTGTCCCAGGTGGAGTAGGTTCATGTAGTTGTTCCGTTGGGGGTCAGTACGCATTTGTAAGTAAATCGAAGCTCATTTAAAATACTGTGAGTGCTGAACTGGTGCTAAAATTATTTGGTTTTTGTCAGACTTGGAATCCTAGGCATGGTTTTCCCTAACTTTTTGCCTCGACCTCCCTCGAACTCCTGTATTTTTGATGCTGTGCTGGATTTCGTTTTTGTTGGCTTAGATGCTGTGGGGACTTTGCCACTGCTGATCAGTGTCAAAGTGCAAGCGCTCCCTGTGTTAATTATTATTCTGATTGGTTTTTCATGATTGGCATATTTGATTCACTGGTAAGCCCCTAGTAAAGTGCACTGAGTGTGCCCAGGGCTTGTAAATCAAATGCTATTATTGAACCTGCAGCACTGATTGTGCCACCCACACAAGCAGCCTTTTAAATGTAACTTAAACCTGCCATTTCCGTGTCTACATGCAGCTTTTACTGCCATGTCGACCTGGCAAATGCCCCCACTTGCCAGACCTAACCTTCCCTTTTCTTACATGTAAGACACCCCTCAGGTAGGCCCAAGGTACCCCCATGAGCAGGGTGCAGTGTATGTGAAAGATAGGACTTATACTGGTGTGTGTGACATGTCTTGATGGTGAAATACTGCGAATTTCGTTTTTCACTATTGAAAGCTATCTTTCCTATAGACTAAAATGGGAGATACTTTGTAACACTTCACTTCAGAACGCTTTATTTCAACATTGATGTCATAAAAGCACATACAACAAAGCTTTAATAATTTCGCAAATGGGTAAATCTCACAAGACAAACTGTATCAGTGTGTACAAGTAAACCAACCATTAGGCATTCCATCCAGAGAAGCGATCTCGTTGTTAATACCTCTTTGAATCACATAACATACTCTGAATACAGTGGTAGCCTAATTCGTGATATATTAAATAACATCACACAAAATTTAAGAAACCACAAGATGAACCATACAACACAGAATTAATTAATTAATAGATAGCTAATAAAAATATTGAGCTATAAAATCAGACATGTAATAAAACTCATTCATACATGAATGTGATAAAAAGTTAAAATATTATTAACACAGTATAAAATACAACTAGTAAAAACTTCACATAATGAAATTTGGTTAATGATACCCTTTAAGATAAAATTATTGCAGCAACAGGGGTGGAATCTGGTAGCAAAAGTGCATAGGTATTCTATATTAATACACTTTTTAATCTAATGCACCAAACCCACATTAGAAATTTGGCTAGGTGAATAGCATAACGAAGCGAGGGATCAGTCCTCAGGATTCTTAGAGATTCGCTGCTTTGCCTAGTGCCCAAGTTCTTACATAGAGGCACTAGCCAGGTCTTTCGCGGATGGCATAGGCAGGACATACAAAGGGAACATGGGGATAGGTTTCTGTTTGTTCAACACAATGTGGACATTTGTTTTCTCCCGAATATGACCACTTAGAAGTAAAGGATTTTATGGGCAAAGAGCAAACTCTAAATTGGAAATAGAGTTTCCGGTGAAGGGGTTTGGAGATAGTATCCCAGCATCGCTCAAGGTGGGGACGAGGTTTAGCGAACAGGAACCCCTCAGTCAGCGTGGTACTGTCGCTCAGCCTGCTGCTATTTTGTCCCACCATGTCCCAATATTTTCTCTTTAGTACAGCTTTAGACACAGACAGTAAATTGCTCGGATTCTCCCATAAGTTATTCAAACCCATTGAGGCCAGTGCCCCCTTGATACCGTGCAGCCACCTTTTCTTATGGTTGCGATCAGCAGCTATGACATCCCTGAGTCCGCTAGCGAGGTAGTTAACTCAGGTGTGACCGAGATTCGGCACCAATATAAGAGGGGGCGAAGCTTTGCTATATCTGCTAGTGGATGCCTTCCATTGTCACTAAACAATAGGAGTGAGGGAGTACTCTTGGGAAGGCTAGAAATTGCACGAAAAAACTTATTTTCAGCGCTGATCAGCTGTGTAAGATTTCCGTACCCCCATAGTTCCGAGCCATAAAGAACTGAGCTAATTACCTTGGCATTATATATCTGTATTACTGGGCTGACTGGTTTGGTCAAGGACAACCTAAATTCTTTGTTTAAGGCACTGGCCAGCTGTCTATGTTTTAATGCCATTTTTTCGATATGGGTCCTCCATTTTATCCTCTGCTCCATGGTGACACCTAGATACGTAAATGCATTTACTTCCTCTAGTGCCATACCCTCCATGGTAACTTTCCCCCTGAATGATCGATGTTTGATACAAATTATAAGTTTTGTAACATCTTACAAGTATAACTTCCCATTGGGACAAGATTCAGAAATGGAGTTTAGGCTCTCTGAACTCAGAATGTGTTAACGCATCTTTTAGTAAAGATAGTTTTAAATGGTGTGTTTGAAAATGCCACTTTTAGAGGGTAGGTATTTTCCTCTTTAACAGTTATTTGTGCCTCTGAGGGGAGTGGCTAACGCCAGACATGGCGGATGCAGTTTAGTGGAGCTCCGGGCCCGGACCACTAAATCCTGTTCAATCACCAGTGGCTGGGGGTTTTCACAGCCAGAAACACACTGCAAAGAGCGTCAGTCACCAGAAAAGCAGACAGGCCTGACTCAAATATGGTTAACGACTCACCGGAGTGTGGATCCAGTGGCAAAGCCTATGCAACGAATGGCCTGAGAACTCGAGTGTCGGAGTGTATGCTGAGGTGCAGCAGGCGTGGCCTCCTGGAACGGGGTTCAGAAGCCCGACTACCGGTGAGTGCTGATTGGATCCCTTCTCCTCACCTGACACCCGAATCACAGGCTGAAGCGCAGAGCAGAGAGCACGGCCGAAGACCCGGATGTGGACTGGGGTCTAGACTGCGGCCCAGCAGCGGAATCGGGTGCCGTCCTCCGTTAGTCACCTTGTCTCTCTGGTGGCAGCATTCCGGGGATCTCTGGCCCACTAGAACCTCCTGGGTGGCGCTAAAGAGGTGGACTACAGGCGAGCCTAAGGCGCACTGCGACCAAGTGACCAGAGCGGTCAGTGAAGCGTCGGTGCTGAGACGAAACAGGACAGCGAGCCGTAACCTGAGGTGAGCGTGGAGCGGCCTATGTGAGCTGCGCACTAAGATAGAGTCCAGGCAGGGTTGGACAATAACAGCATTACAGACACAGTGCTCAGTGGGAACGAGCAGTGCAATGGAGTGGCTACCCAGTACATTGAGCCCCAAGAATAGAGTGAAACGGCCCACCGCATCTACACCAAGGTCTGGCGGTGTCCCCAACGATGGCCTGGACCTAATGATGTGATTCATAAGTGGTGCACTGTTCAGGTGACGACGATAAAGCAATGTGGCATCGCAGAGCACTTACCAGAGGGACAGGGCCCTCAGTCTTCCCTTGGTTGGTAGGAGCTGGAGAGCAGGATCGGGACACGTGGATTCAGGGCCCCGGCGCTGCTCCCTGAATAGTGTAGAGCAAGGCGTATACTTAACGCTTTGGAAGCTGGCATGTAGTAACCAAGAGACTATACCAACTAACTGTAAGAAAAGCCACACAAAACTGTGAACCAGCCTCTACGGGTTAACAACCCTTTGAAGGCCCCACTGTGGTGTGGGGGTCAGAAGGGTTAGGCAACATGGTCCCAGGCCAGAGTGCAGCCTTACAAGAGGGGACATTTGGGCAAGAGCTGACCTGCAAGCTCAGCACAAAGACCAAGTGCTAACAGATAACGCCCCCTTCCTCCACACGTAGCGGCTGTGGAATAGGGAGGGGTAACACAGGTGGAGTAGTCAAGAATAGTCAATGTGCAACTGAGGTGGAAGGGACCACAGCACGAACTGCCCCACATCAGATTCGCACACCCAGTGGTGACGGACACAACCAACAGTTGTGGGCATACACTAGACAACATGGGGTGCCCTAAAGGGAATGCGCCAGATGTGTCCAATCCCAGCACACTACAAATGGAGGGAGCAGAGCAACCCCCCCAATCCCTCTCACTAAGCTGCATACCACCCACACACCTGGAGCCAACCCCAGACAAACTGGACTTAATTCTACAGGAAGTCAGAGAATCTCGTAAGACCATAGAGCAGCAAATCGGCACGTTAACTATGGGATTCACTCTCCTAAAAGCAGACCACACTACAATAGCAGAAGCGGTGTGAGCGAACAAAGCAGTAGAAATGCAGCCACAACAAAGGGGGCATACCGCATAAATACAGCAACTCCAAAAACAGGTGGCGGGCCTGCAAGAAAGAGCGGAGGACGCAGAAGGGAGAACGAGAAGAAATAACGTCCACATTATTGGGCTCCAGGAGCGTAGTAAGGGCTCCAACGCCACCAGATTTGTTGAACAGTGGTTTCGCGACTATGTAACACTGGAGGGCCTGTCCGATTTCCTTTGCGTAGAAACAGTGCACAGAATCCCTACAGGCAGGCCGACTGCCGCAGCCCCAATGCAACCCCTGATAGCATTAATCCTCAATTTCTGGGATCGAGACCTCCTACTGCAAAAGGCGAGGGAAAGATCTCCGATGCAATATGAGAATCAACGCATATAGTTATACCCTGATTATACACTCCAAATCCAACAGCGCAGGTCCTCATACCAACCAGTCAAGAAGAAGCACTCTTTTTCCCTGCCAGCCTGAAGATTATCCAGGGGCAAAAAACCCACTTCTTTGAAAGCCCAGGGGAAGCGGAGGAGTGGCTGGAAGTCACGCATCCTCCCACAACATCTGGTGCCTCATCGCAAAGTATGGCGCAAAGCCCCAAGAGGGCACAGGGAAGACGATTGTGAAGCAATCTGAAACTCACACACAAGACACAGGCGAACAGCCCAATGCTGGAACAAGCCCGGATGAGTAGAGAAGAGGCACTGGCAACAGCTACCACATTCAGAGACTGTGATCTCCAGGCAGTATCTGACTCGTCAGAAGATAGCACAGCAAATTTGGACTCTGAGAACAGTATTGCTTTATTTCCCACAAAAACACCTCAAACAGCAGATAATTTCCTAGGATAAAGAGGCATTAGATCTAGAGGTTTAGAACTACCTGAAGAATGTAAGGAGCGATGAAAGCGCTAACTGCTGCATGCGGTGCAAGTATCCTTACCTAGCTGCAAGGGTAAAGTATTAAAACAAGTAAATGGTCCGGACACTGTAGAGCCCACACGTTTCCTGAAACCAACATGCTAGGCATAAGTGGACCCCCCTCCCCCTTCTAGCGCAAGCAACATACAATTGTATAACTGTTAACACAGTTCAGTTTATGGTTTGGAAGAGCACGGTTAAGATGCTGGACCTAGTATATGAAGTTAATGGGGAGTTATGGAACTCTGGCTTATGCTGTTTAACTTGTCCCACACTATTGGTCTCGGCACCTACAATAGGCACAAGATATAAACATATCATCCATTATATATGTAGGGCTCATATAAAATAATAACCTGGAATGTGTGAGGGTTAGGCTCAGTGCATAACCTCCACAGAATACATGCACAACTAAATAGATGAAAGGCACAGATAGTGCTGTTTCAGGAATCCCATCTCACAGGTTCTGAAGCTGCGAAACTACGAAAGAAATGGAAGGGGCTGGTTTTTACCACATCATACTCAGCCTTTGCCAGGGGGGGACGATTTGGGTCAGACATGGTGTCCCGTTCGAGACACTGCCACAATGCATAGATCTTCAGGGCAGATGTATATTACTGCATGGCATGCTAGATGGCACATAAATAGTACTCAGCAGTATATATGCCCCGAACTTTGAGCAGGATAAATTCTTCACAAGTCTGAACACAATACTAGCAGAGTGGGTTGAACACCCATGGATCATAGGCGGAGACTGCAAAGCAGTCATGGACATCCGAATGGATGGTTCACACACCCCAATCAGAGGTGCGGGAGATATTAGGCAAGCGGAGGCATTGTGTAGATGGGTAGATGGTTGGGCTCTAGGGGATGCATGGGGTATAAAGAACCCGACTAGTAAAGAATACTCATTTTATTCCTATACTCATCAATTGCACACACAAATCGACAGAATATTATGCTCCCTCCCCATCACTACACAGGTGACACATTCCACTTATTTAGGGAAGACCTTTTCAGATCAGAACCCATTAGAAATATCTGTTGCCTGGGGTAGAATTCCTACCCCGGTTCCTACCTGGAAACTATGGCCCCAACAGCTGGAAGACACCATTTTCCGCAACAATTTTGCTGAAAACGCGAACACTGCCTCCTCGAAACTGGTGGAATGGGACGCATTTAAAACAGTTATACGAGACATGGCAATTAGTACGGTCGCAGGGGCAAGGCAGGAGTCACACAACAGCTTAAAAGCACTGGAAGCTAGCATGAATGCACTAGAGCATGATGCAGCAAGGGACCCAAAAACGCAGCATCTTTGCAGGAAGCACGCATACAACATGCTGAGCTACGAGAGAGTCTTAGGGAGATAGACTACAGCAGGTCATACACCCAGATTAAACACAGGGAGGCAGACAAATCAGGCGCGCTCCTAGCATGGTTATTAAAGGACACACCACCGCCCATTACTATACATGAAATAATCACTCCGGGTGGGGTCAATACATGCACCCAACTCAGAATAAGTGGAGCCTTCTGCGAGTATTACGAAGCCCTACACAGCACACCCATACATGCAATAACTGAGCCCATAGAGAACTTTTTTAGATGGTCTGACATACCCCCAATTTAGTGGGAAATCCCAAAAAGAGCTGACAGGCCCCATAACAAAGGCAGAAATTAAAGCAGCCATAAGATAACTACCGCGTAGCAAGGTGCCAGGCCGTGACGGCTTACCAATCAAATTCTTTGACACGTTTTCCGAGGCACTAATCCCCCAACTGTAGCAGTTATACAACACGGCACTTGAAGAAGGTCATCTGCCCCACAATACCATGCAGGCACTGGTGGTCTCATTCCCTAAACCGGGGCGTGCCACAACAGAAATCACAGGGTACCACCCACTATCACTCCTAGCCACAGAGTACAAAATACTGAGCAAAATACTGGCACGCCATCTACTCTCGTACCTGAACAAATTAGTTCATATAGACCAGTGCGGGTTTGAGTCAGCTCGCAGCACATAACTGAACATAAGGAGGCTATACCACATTATGGACGACACTCCAATAGAATATACAAATGCAGGATGTGTCACACTTGATGTACGTCAAGCATTTAATACAGTTCAATGGGACTATATGTTCAAGGCAATTGAGAAATTCGGCACACCACCAGAATATATACAGTGGATACGGCTCCTATACATGGCCTCCACAGCTAGATTCCGCACAGGGACCCACATTTCCTGCACATGCCAGGTGGGCAGAGGCACACGACAAGGCTGCCCCCTGTCACCTCTACTATTTGTGTTAGCCCTGGAACCATTAGCTATTAAACTAAGAAAAGAGGTGTGGCATGAGGGAATCGAACTAGGCAGCTCCACACATGTGATATCAGCCTATGCGGACGATATAATAATATATGCCCATGATCTAAGCGACACACTGGAACCGATACCGAGTATTTTTTCACAATTTGGGTGCATATCAGGTCTCGCCATAAATGAGACAAAGTCACACACCTTCTATTTTTGAGAAGGCAACCTATCAGATTAGACTTTATTTGGCCAATATACCCTATTGGTAGTACAATAAACGTTCAGGTACCTAGGCATTCAAATATACAGGTCACAACAAGACCTAATAGAGGGTAAACTGACAAGAGCGATTAGAGCGATCCGCTCTCAGGTGGCATTCTGGACCGCGTTACCACTCTCCGTGATGGGCCACATAGCCATATCCAAAATGGTAGGTATTCCACAGCTCCTATACTTTTTCACTAATCTGCCAGTGCTAGTACCTACCTCTCTGTTCAAAACATTGGAGACAATACTAACGGAATTGATCTGGGGCAATGGCCGCAGACGGGTGGGACTCAATAGGTTGCAATTAGGGACCAGCAAGGGGGGGCTAGGAGCACCAGATCTCCGTACCTATTATTATGTGAGCCAACTCCAGTAGCCTTCCTATTGGATTGCTGGCTGTAACTTACAGGATATAGGATACACCGCACGAGACATCAACCAAGGCTCCTTACATACATTTCTCCTACCTAGGAGCAAGATCCCCTGAGATGCACCAGTACTATTACGTAACGCTCTTGCATACTGGAAAAAGCACTACAATACACAAGCCAGTGTCTCCCATATGCAAACAACATCCCTCTCATAGGACTCCGAATGTGCGGATCACAAGACGTAGCATCCTTACCTGGTCCGACAGAGAGGTGGAAACGATAGGTGCACTCTTCAACGATAACATACTGATGGCCCAGGAGAATTTCACGCGGGAGAATGGGGTTCCGGTTGATTTATATCTGACACATGCTGCCATACTCCAGTATGTAAAGAAACACTGGACTCCCACCAGGGAAGAGCCCCAAACACACAAACTAGTGCAGACAATGTATTTGATGGGGGAAGGGCGCCATCTAATAAAATGGTTATACAGAGGAACCCGGGCACATGTGGAGACATCCCTTACTGAATTGCGTAACAAATGGTCAAGAGACACAGAAAAGGAATTCTCAGATAAGGAGTGGGCTGGTATTATAGAAGATCCCAAGAAAGTGTCGAGGAATTTAAAATTTAGATTTATACAATACATGATTCTACATAGGGCCTACCTTATACCACATCGCTTGCAGTATATATTCCTAAATGCACAGCACTACTGTTCTCGATGCAAAACAGCAGGAGCTGACACATGGTATGGTCCTGCCTGTGCCTCAATGTATATTGGGAGGTGGTAATACATAGCTTGGAAACAGTGACCAATCTCCAAATAAATGTAGCAGTCGAAAGCTGCATATTAGGACTTTGCAAATGCTCCAAGTCACATAAGGTACAACTCTGCTTTCTAGACCTAGCGTTGTTGCTAGCAAAGCACTCCATAACAATGAGATGGAAATCACAGAAACCCCCAACAGTTCACAGTTGGCACGGTGAAATGGTGCGCTGGAGCGGAGCAGAAAGTGGGGCCATCAGGAGAGAGGGGGCACGCGGCATGCGGAAAAATCAGATCTCAATGGAGAGGGACCTAATTTTAGAGGCCCTCAAAGCTCTAGATATTGACCCCCCTGCCCACAGCCCTAGGATAGAAGAAGGAATACATAGAAATGTTATCATGTAGCTGAGCTCAGCGCAAGTACAGGTTGGAGGCGAGGTTATAGAGTCAATACAATTACACCACACAGGTAGCATAGAGGTGACCGGGACAAAATAATACAATAATAAGTAAGCCAAACAGGGCCAGGGAAAAGATAGGTGGAGTGACGGATGGTTAAGTTGTTAACGTAACACATGTATAATGTATTTTGATACCAACTGTTCATCGGAAACTAACTCTAGAAATGTGAATACAAAGCTTACAATATGCTAGCCAAATATGCAATAACAACAGACAAGAAATTGCATCAACAGCTGCAGAACATTACGAATTCTCACAAATGTACTGTGAAATGCATACATGGATGTGATGATTTAAAAGACGGATGTGATGATTTAAAAGAAAAATCAATAATGTGTGTTTAAAAAAAAGTGTGCCTCTGCAGGTTTGTGTATTGACTGTCTGTTTCGGGAGTGACAGGGCTGGGGATATGCATTCACTGTAGACAGCCACCGGGGGAAGGAGTTTCACTTGCACCTGAATAGGCCCTGTCATTTGTGCCCAATGCTGTCTCCACCTCCTGCCAAGAAGCTGGAACAGAGTGGACAGAACTGGTTTGGACTAGGCTGAGAGATTTTCTGCCACAAGAAAATAAAGGAAAATGTGGAATAAATATCGGGCCCAGAGCCCAGATCTTTTGATCTCTTCGGTACTCAGGAGGAACCTTTTGCCAAGGAGAAGAGCTGTAGAGCTGTAAGGAGGAGTACTGCCCCTTTGCTGTGTGCTTTGCTGGGTTGGCCTGCGGTTTTTGCTTCTGCCAAGGAAGGGGAATGTATGATGTTACAACGCATACATTTACAACGCATGCCTTTACAATGCAGTTTTTACATCGCAACATCCTTTACAATGCATGCTTTTACATCGCATGCCAACACATCGCATTTTCAGAAACTACCTTTACAATGCATTCCATTACATCGCATTATACCTTTACAACGCATACCATAACAATACATACCATTACATCATATATAAGGTAAGTGTTGGATAATTACCATTCTAACTTCAGTGAGTGCAACAGTAGAGTAAGTGTTGGATACTGTACGGGTAAAAATTACTATTCTAACTCCAGTGAGTGCAACAGTAGGGTAAGTGTTGGATAGTGTAAGGGTACTATGCGTTGTAATGATATGCATTGTAATGACTAGCGATGTAATGCCTGCGTTGTAGTGACATGCATTGTAATGACATGCGTTGTAGTGACATGCGATGTAATGGTTGTGTTGTAATGACATGCGATGTAAAGGATGTTGTGATGTTGTGACTGCTATGTAAAGGTAGTGCGATGTAATGACTGCGTTATAAAGGTTGTTTCCCAAGGTAAGAGTATAGAATGGAACTTTGCTGAGACCCTGCTTGAAGAAGAACTTAAAAGGGCTTGTGTGTGCTGGCCTCCTGTTTTGAAGTCTCAGGGACACAAAGACTTCACCCCAGCTCCCCTGAACTCCATTGCAGGTGTTCTCACCTGCCAGGAGGTGCCTATTCCAGTTTTGGGCCTCTGGAGGTTGTTCCTGCTGCTCGGAGCTGATAGAAATCTAAAAGAAGCACGAAAAACAATCTCCAATGCCATCAGAAATGCCACCTTGATACCACGACCTGCACTGAGGCCAGTGGCACCACTCATGAAGTGTACGACACACCACCAAACCTGCAGCTCCAATGCCCTTGGACACCTGCCAACACCTGAAGTTATAGGCCTTCCCGACTCCAGCGATCGCAGCAACGCCATCACAGCCAGTGCCTGCATCTCATTATCGTGGAGCCGATTACTGCAGAGGGTGACGCCACGAGTCTTCGACTTAGCATTGCCTCACCGGAACCGACGACTCATCATCGATGCATCTGACTTCCCCTGTCCTGGACTCTACAAGTCACCTCCTTGCGGACATGTCATCTCACCTCTACTGCGGCAGCCAAGGAGCCAGCCTCAACCTTGGCACAGACGCATCATCTCCACGACGCCATGCATCGTCCAATGACTTTGTTCCAAGGTACTGTTGTATGGGGCTCCATGTGACTCCGTGCCCGATGCTGCACACCTTGCTGTCGGCGGTTCAGTGACAATATATCGAGGGACATAATATAGAATGCCCAAAATATCGACGCCAAAATATAGAAGGACAGAATATCGACTCCCTATCTACAAACAGGTAAGTACTAAAATATCGATTCCAAAATATAGAATGTTAAAATATAGTTAGCTAAAATATCGAATTTTTTAAATGTATTAAAAATAATATAAAAGTAATTAAATATTAAAAACAATTAAATAAAACATACATAATATAATATAGAAAAGCTTAAAATGTAAACATAATAAAAGTAATGTAAAAAAATTAGAGCTTTTGTTGGATAGTGAGAGCGTAAAAATTACTATTCCCACTCCAGTGAGTGTAATAGTAGGGAAAGCGTTGGATAGCGTAGGGGTAAAAATTATTATTCCCACTCCAGAGAGTGCAACAGTAGGGAAAGCGTTGGATAGCGGCAGGGTAAAAATTACTATTCCCACTCCAGAGAGTGCAACAGTAGGGAAAGAGTTGGATAGCGGGAATGGAAAAATTACTATTCCCACTCCAGTGAGTGCAACAGTAGGGAAAGCGATGGATAGCGTAGGGGTAAAAATTACTATTCCCACTCCAGTGAGTGCAACAGTAGGGAAAACGTTGGATAGCATAGGGGTAAAAATTGCTATTCCCACTCCAAAGAGTGCAACAGTAGGGAAAGCATTGGATAGTGGGAGAGTTAAAATTACTATTCCCACTCCAGAGAGTGCAACAGTAGGGAAATCGTTGGATAGCGGGAGGGGAAACATTACTATTCCCACTCCAGCGACTCCAACATTAGGGAAAGCATTGGATAGCGTAGGGGTAAACATTACTATTCCCACTCCAGAGAGTGCAACAGTACAGAAAGCATTGGATAGCAGGAAGAGAAAAATTACTATTCCCACTCCAATGAGTGCAACAGTAGGGAAAGCGTTGGATAGCGTAGGGGTAAAAATTACTATTCCCACTCCAGTGAGTGCAACAGTAGGGAAAACGTTGGATAGCGTAGGGGTAAAAATTACTATTCCCACTCCAAGGAGTGCAACATTAGGGAAAGCGTTGGATAGCAGGAGGATAACATTTACTATTCCCACTCCAGAGAGTGCAACAGTAGGGAAAGCGTTGGATAGCAGGAAGGGAAAAAATACCATTCCCACTCCAGTGAGTGCAACAGTAGGGAAAACATTGGATAGCGTAGGGGTACAAATTACTATTCCCACTCCAGTGAATGCAACAGTAGGGAAAGCGTTGGATAGCAGGAGGGTAAAAATTACTATTCCCACTCCAGTGAGTGCAACAGTAGGGAAAGAGTTGGATAGCGGGAGGATAAAAAATACTATTCCCACTCCTGAGAGTGCAAAAGTATGGAAAGTAATGATTTAATTTTAAAATAAGATTACATTAATTATCAATACCAATAAAAGTTAATTAAAAAGAATTACCAATTAATAACAATTAATTGCCATTGAAATTTTTTTATTAGCAATTAATAAAAAAATAATTACCAATTAATACAAATGAATTACCAATTAATAATTATCAATTATCAATACACATAAATAAAAAAAAAATATTTACTTTATTACAATTAATTTACTTCCCACCCAATTCCCCTATACACCCACAGCCTACTCCCAATAATAAAAAATACAATTAACATTATTATCAATTAATAAAAATTATTTTGCAATTAATAAAAAGTAATTAGCAATTCCTACAAATTATTTACCCATTAATACAAATTAATTGCTAATTAATAATTAATTATCAATTAATTATCAATACACATACATAAAAAAATAATTATTTACTTTATTACAATTAAATTACTTCCCACCCAATTCCCCTACAAACCCACAACCCGCTCCTAATAATAAAAAATACAATTAACATAATTATCAATTATTCAATTAATATAAATTAATTACCAATTAATAAAAATTAATTACCAATTAATAATTAATTATCAATCAATTAATTATCAAAACATATAAATGTAATTAATATTTAATTAACCATAATTAAATTGCTTCCCACCCTATTCCTCTATAAACCCACAACCCGCTACGGAATTAAATTACGCAAAAATTAAATTACATAACATTCATTAGTTTAAATAAATTAAACATACATTACAAAAATAATACATAATTTTAACACATATACTACCATACATACCACTAAACATTTTTCGATATTATAGATATCTATATTTTTTAATTCGATATTATGGTAATCTATATTTTAAAATTCGATATTATGGAATTCTATATTTTTTAATTCAATATTATGGAAATCGATATTTCGTACCCCAATTTCGATATTCTGACCTATCTATATTTTGATAATTCGATATTCTGTCCACTCTATAGTTTGAATTCAATATTCTGGGCAGTCGATATTTCTGAATCGATATTTAGGGTTTTCACCGCTGTCGGCACCATACTTTGTATTAATCCCTGTCACGACTTCGTAATAACCCTAGGTGGAGCTATTTCTTTTAACATTTTGATATATGTATGTTTGATTTTTGTTGTTTTGGTCTTGTTTGGTTTAGATAAAAAAATACCGTATTTTCCTAAACTGGTGTGGTGTTTCACTGTGTTACTGTGTGTTTTGAGGACAAACACTTTACACATTGCCCTTGGAATAAGCCTGTCTGCTCATGTCAAGCTACCAAGGGGGTGAGCAGGGGTTACCCAAAGTGTGTATTCCTCTTAACTTGACTAGAAGCAAGGGTCCCTACTTGGACAAAGGTGCTTACAGACCCCCATTTCTAACATTTTTATATTGTTGTTACTGGTTGCATTTTAATAAATGGACTGGGGCTTTAAGTAAAATCACAAGGGTTTGTGGAGGTTTGTAAACAACAGATGCAGTTGGGTGTGAAAAGGTTATTTATGCTGCATCTAAACTCTCATCTGTGTCTGTCTCACAAGTTCCATTAGGGAGTAGGAGCTCCCTGTTGGTGGTCTGGAAGAGAAGCCTTTGAAACTCATGTTTTGTTTAATTCTTCCTTACAGTTGTCCCTTAATCTCTGCAGTAAGAACTCAGGGCCTCATTTACAAGCCCATTGCACTGCCTGTGCGTCACTTTCTTAGGTGCATCGGGGGTGCAGTGTGCCTGCTCATATATACAAATCCATGTAAAGTGACCCTGCGTAACCTTTCATGAGCTTGTTAATATGGGCTCCTTTCACCCATTACTCGGTGTGAAAGGGGCGTTCTGTGGGTGTTGCTGTGGGTGTTCCCATGCAACAGCCATGGAACCTGACACATTCCCAGATTTACAAAGTGTTGTACAACTCAGAACGGGTCAGAATCTTGCGCCTCCCGAGGGGAGGCGTAGGAGTGGTGCAACGAGGAGAAATACTTTTATTTCTCCTCGTTGTTTGCTCTTTCTATGTGTGTTGCATTCTTCAGCACACATTGAAGGAGCAAAACTTAATTAATTATTATTTTAGTGCAGGAAGGTGTCCCTTCTTGCACAACAACAATCATTCCTGCAACGCAGGCACCCTAGCACCATTGTGCAATAGTGTCTGCACTGGCGCAAGGATGGCTTTTGTGAGCCGGTGCAGGGTAGAAGAACAGGAATGTTCTGTATCTTGTAGATACAGTGCATTCCTTCCTGTTGGCTTGCTGCGCTGCCGTGCTTCAAAATATAGTAAATGAGGCCCTCAGAATTCTCGCCAGAAGCTCATATTTTGAAAAGTCGTTTTTCCTTGAAGAACTCTGTGGAAGCTTACAAATCAATGCTAGAGAGAAGAAAACAATTTAACATTTAAAAAAAGCATGGTATTTATGATGCTTAAAGTGCACTCCTGAAAGACCCGTTTTCTGTTTATGAGGTGATGAAATCTGCAAAGAAGGAAAGAGACATTGTTGGAAGCTTTTCTTAAGTAAAAGACTGGTATGTTAAGTAAGTACTTCTGGGACTGGTTGAATACGAGTCAGAAGCCTTTACTGTTTAATTTCGTTTTTGCTGTGAATTCAGCTTATCGAGAACATATCCAGTGAAAAGCTTATGCCTTGTAACTCTTCCTTAGTGAAACCAACTCGAATTTAGGGCCGGACTGGCAAAATCGGCCCTGTAACAAAATCGGCCGAGAACCGGCCCTGGCAAAGAGCTCGGCGGCACCCCCAACCGCCGCGGGGAGGGGGGGGGGGGGCGGCCGAGCACTTTGCCAGGGCCGGTTTTGGTTCCCAGTCCGGCCCTGCTGGAGTTTATATGAAAAACATACTTTTCTTTTCTTTAAAAGTAGTTAAAGCTGGGAAGTGGAGGTGATATTTAGCCTATTGAGAAAAAAAACATGCTAAACTCTTTGAGCCTCATTTAAGAGGTTTTGGCGCTGGGCATTACCACAAGGAATCTTGCTGCACTGCCCTGCGTCAAACTAAAAGGGCACAAATGCGCTGTATATATGAGATATGGGGCGTTCCTGTCCTTTTCCCTGGCGCTGGTGCAAAATGGGTTGCCATGCACCAACGCAGGCACCATTGCGCATGGTGCAAAGGTGCTTGCGTAGAAAGGACACCTTTCTGCACAAAATCAGTAAGTTGAGGCGATTTCCTATTTCAATGCGTGTTCCACAATGCAGCACACATAAAAAGAGGAAAAAACAAGGTGAAATTAAAAAATGGCTCCTCGTTGCGCCTCCCTAAAGCCAGCTCTGGGGTGGAGTTAGAATTTGACACATTCCCAGATTCACGATCCCTCGCAAATCTTGGACTGTTTCACATTCCATGAGTGTTGCATTGTAACACCCAAAGCAACACCCATGGAATGCCTCTTTCATGCAGTGTTCTGCGTGAAAGGAGCACATATTTACAAGGCCAGGAAAAGCTACATTAAGGGGTCGATTCCGATCCTGGTTTTTTTTCCCCGTACGACTCGTATCCGTATTTTTTTAAGTTCGAATCGTACAAGTCCCGTACAAACGGCGAAGTATGATTTGTACGTGAAAAATACATACAAATCGCCTCGGGAAAAGTCTACGAGACGTCCCCGGACAGTTTTACATACAAATCGTAAAACTGAAGTCCGAGCACGCAAGTACGATCCGTACCGCCCGTCCGAAAACACAAGCGCATGGAAAAGGCTCCGTACGGAGCGAACTTTGTACGAGCCCTACCCCGAGTACACTTGTGCCCGGGATACGAGTCCCCCCCAGCCTCCCACCCCTCCCGCGTATGTCCGCACCGTACCCCCACCCGCATATGTACGGCACATACCCCCCACCCCCCCGTATGTACGGTGCATACTCCCCATCTGCGTATGTATGGCACGTACCCCCCACCCCCTGTATGTACGGTGCGTACCCCCCACCTGCATATGTTCGCACCGTACCCCAGGCGTACCCCCCCACGTATGTTCGCACCATACCCCAGGCGTACCCCAATCCTCGCGTATGTACTGACCATACATACACGACGATTGGGGTACGCCTGGGGTACGGTGCAAAAATACGCGGGGGTACGCCTGGAGTACGGTGCGAACATACGTGGGTGGGGGTACGCGCCGTACATACGGGGGGTGGGGGGTACGGGCCGTACATATGCAATGTTGGGGTACGCACCGTACATGATGACACGTACGATGTGGGTGATGGCGTGTACGTCATGTAGCGAGCCCCCTTTTCCTCGTGCATCGCAGCGTACTTAGCTTTTCCGGCGCTTTTTGGCTCCCGTAAAAATATAGCGGTGCGCGGGGCTGTAGGTACGAATCGTACCTGCTGGTCTGTAAAACGCTGCCTGACTCCGTGCGGACATCGTGTACGCGCTGTCCAGGATCGGAATTGTATGTATTTTTTAGCCGTGCGGTGTTTTTTACGATTCGTAAGGAAATGGTATTTCTGGACGAATCGTACTTGCTTGTTTGTACGGTGGAATTTCCGGGTACGAGTCGTACGGAGAAAACGCTCCGTACGACCATTTGTACCCGGGTTTTACAGGATCGGAATCGGCACCTAAGTGGCTTTGTGTGGACTTGTAAATATGCTGTGGCACATTTCACTACAGGAGCGTTAAACAAATTGACCCTCCTTGGGGCAAAAATGCAGCAAAAGGCCCTTTTTATTCTAACTTGCTGACAGTGTAAAACCGGTGTCTTATATAAGGTCTATTGTGACAATAAAAACAAACATTTCATGGGTACAAGGGGATACATAGATAATCATACCTTTAGTCAAAGCATTTAATGGAAAGTGTGCATAATAATTAATTATACATAGCCTGATGCTTGGTTACTCTTTCAGCTAATGATCCCAAATAATCATCGCTAGAGGTAACCATGCATCATATCAGAGGTTACCCACCACATACCACACATACCAGAGGAGCTGCACCTGAGTTTAACACTGTGACATTGTTTTCTGTTATCCAATCACCCTTTCCCCTCATCCCTGGTTCTACATTGCAGTCTAGCAGGGTGGAGCTAGCTGGGTGGTGGATCTAGGGAATCAACTCAGCTCCATGTCACTCTCTCAGGTGACGAACACAGATTCATGTTTTGAAGTTCCCGAAAAAGAGGGTAATGCTGCAGTCCACAGTGTCAGTGACCCGCCAGCAACCTCTACTGCTATTGTACCAGCGCCTGAACGCTGTCCACAGGATATTGTACTGAAAAATGTAAAGAGGCAGTTTGAATAAATGGTCCAGTTGCCCTGTTGCAACAGCAGCATGTTCAGTGCCTGGAGGTGCTAACTGCATATCTCAGGGGCCAGGGGATGAGAATAGTGCAAATGTAGCTGCAGTCCACCCTGGATAGTGCTGCTGCTCGCCTCCCATCAATACTTGCTTCTTAAGAAGCTAAGCTAAAAGAAGCATGGGACCATTGTGAAGCCACAAAAAGGCACATCAGTAATGCAGAGCTGTAATCATCAAACTGGACCATGTATACAAATCTCTTCACTTTCTGACAGACCCTTGTAAAAAAAAGATACCTTTCCACACAACCCTTTGTTATTATTTCCTATGTGAATGCATGTTGTTTGTTGCTTGTCTGGCATGCCGTACTATGAAATGACATATGTAGTGTACTTTCTATTTCCTTGTATAGATGGGCCTAGATGGTTGCCTAGTTTTACATGGCACGATGGTGAGTACATGGCATACTAGTAACCACAGTTCTCTGATATAACATCAATAACCTTGACTTGCCTCACACTAAACCACATTGTGAAGGACAGAGCGGAAAAGCTTTTATTATCTTCTTATCATATCAAGCCTCAATCCGTCTCTTCTAAAAATGCTTGCAATCACAACTCTTATGCTGGAGGTAATCTGCCGTGAAGGTAGACATTATCGGAAAACACATATTCTATCTTTTTAAACTATATATTTAGACAAAAAATGTGGAAGTATTTGACAAGGAATAAGGCAATATTGGAAATCCAATTATTCTGTATCCTAATTTAGGACTCTGCGAAAAATGGGGTATATGGCATTACATATGTGTGCATATACATATTGTGTGCCAGGCACCATGAGAAAGGTCCTTTATCTCGCACACTACACAGTCCTTACATTACATAAAGAGCAGCCCAGTAGGCAGCAGGGGTGCACATGGTGATGCTATAGACAGGGGCTGCCGATAGCCTTTAAAAGTGGGGGTGTGAGTGGTGGGGGCTTGAGGGAACACGGGGGATGGGGGAGCGGACAGGGGAATAACAATTAAAAGGCAAAAACTTACCTCATGATGACGGCCGCCTCGCCTCTTGCTGCTTCTCTGTTCTGCTGCTCTCAGCAGTCCCTGGGACAGCATCACAGACTCCCCATCACATCCCCACATTGCTCTCAAGTATGAGGAAGAATGCACCAGGACACGTGGTTGTTCTGTAGAAGTATGTTGGTAGACCTTACACAAGATCTAGTTTAGTTCAGAGTGAGACATGAAGTTGGAAACTCATATTTTCACTTTGTTTGTCCAAAGTTTATTTGAAAGCAAAAAAGATTAAAGTAAAGTCACTTTTGTGAGGAACAGCTAACGTGTTTCACCCCATATGCCCTGTAAGCTGGGGCTTTCTCAATGCGTATGATTGATAGGCAAGGAAGTCACAGTAGTATGTACACTTCAAATGAGGAATTGGTATTGTTCTGAAAAGCTCATTCAAAAAAGGAACAATCAAATCGGCGAGCGTTATTGAAGATAATAGAAATTTCGATTTATTAGTTCGAGAGTATCCACATCCATGTCATTCAGCATCAGCTGAAATTTCGATTAACTTCAATTACGCTTGTGGTTTTGATTGTTCCTTTTGTCACAAATTAGTAGTAATAAACATATACATATATGTAACATGTCCCCTCGTCTATTGCAAGTCCTGTACTGTATTAAATATAAATTGTCACAATTGAAATTTAAAGGTGTCATGCTTATGTGATCAGTAATCAAGGTGAAACTAACACACCTATAGTAACATATCACCAAACAATTTACCACATCAAATAGTTTGTGCAAGTAGCCATTACTATGGTGAATGCCTGCAGCTAAGTTCAAATGACCATCACATACAATGTTGAGCAGTGTATGCACAAAGTTGACATGAAACAAATCAGTTGTATCACTTGGCATCATGGGAAAGACAAATAAATATTACAAATTTTACTCAGAAACATAGCTAGTGATCAGTCCTCAAAATATTAGAATGGTGGCACCCGTGACGAAATAATAAGCTTTATGTTCAATTGTCCAAGACTTTTGGCTCACACACGTATATATAGAGAGTACCAAGAGCTTCAACTTTAGATTATTATCTGTGAAAAGTCCTCCTTAGTTGAAGGGGAAACCTCACACACTTCTTAGGTGCCGATTCCGATCCTGTAAAAATGTTCCCCGTACGAATCGTATCCGGATTTTTTTCCGTACGAATCGTACAAGTACCGTACAAACTGCCAAGTACGATTCAAATGGGAAAAAGTCCATACGAATCGCATTGGGAAAATTTCCCCACACGTCCTCGGGTCGGAAAATGTGTCCGACACATCCCCAGGCGATTTAACGTACGAATCGGAAAAATGAAGTCCGACCGCGCAAGTACGATCCGTCCCGTCCGTCCGATTTTACAACTGTATGGAAAAAACACCGTACGGCCCGAACTCCTATAGCAACCATGGAGACATGTGCCCGCATACGCGCCGAACACCCCACCCCAGACCCCGTATGTATGCGCCGAACACCCCCCCAGCCCTCGTATGTACGCGCCGAACACCCCCCTAGCCCCCGTATGTACGCGCCGAACACCCCCCCAGCCCTCGTATGTACGCGCCGAACACCCCCCTAGTCCCCGTATGTACGCGCCGAACACCCCCCAGCCCTCGTATGTACGCGCCGAAAACCCCCCCCAGCCCCTGTATGTACGCGCCAAACGCCCCCCCGGCCGCGGATGTACGCGCCGAACCCCCACCAGTGTATGTACGGAGCATACCCCCACCCGTGTATGTATGGAGCGTACCCCCACCAGTGTATGTACGGAGCGTACCCCCACCCATGTATGTATGGAGCGTACCCCCACCCATGTATGTACGGAGCGTACCCCCACCCATGTACGAATGGAGCGTACCCACACCCCACCAGTGTATGTACGGAGCGTACCCCCACCCGTGTATGTATGGAGCGTACCCCCACCCGTGTATGTACGGAGCGTAAACCCAGCCCCCCCTGTATGTACGGTGCGAAACACCACCACCTATGGATGGTGCGCCCAACACCCTGCCCGTGTCTGTACGCACCCTACCCCAGGCCCCTACACCAGCACACTCACCCAACATCGCGCATGTACAAGTCGTACTAAGCCATAGCAAAGGTCAGCACTGTACAACAACATGGCCCATGTACGCACAGTACAGACGCTAAAAACACTCGTACTGAGCCAGGACAAAGCAAAACAACACAAGGAGAGTCAATTTGATTCGCACAACACCACAAAACATGTCCAACAAGCCCAAATACATCCTATACACTGACCTGCAACTGCCAAACAGCTAAACAGAGGCCCAAAACACAACCACTCCTTATAACACACCCACCCAAAGTTCAAACACAGCCACACCCTCAAATGGACCAATTAAAAAGGCCCAACACACACAAACCCTGATCCTTTGCAACAGATCCACTACTGCCAGACCACAGAGACAACGCACTGCACCATACTACATCCATCAATACACCTTACACTTGCACTCCTTCACACAACCACCATCACAAACACCCCCTCATCACATTCACACACACACCTTCACAACCACACCCACACGTCCTCGGGTCGGAAAATGTGTCCGACACATCCCCAGGCGATTTAACGTACGAATCGGAAAAATGAAGTCCGACCGCGCAAGTACGATCCGTCCCGTCCGTCTGATTTTACAACTGTATGGAAAAAACACCGTACGGCCCGAACTCTTATAGCAACCATGGAGACATGTGCCCGCATACGTGCCGAACACCCCACCTCGGACCCCGTATGTATGCGCCGAACACCCCCCCAGCCCTCGTATGTACGCGCCGAACACCCCCCTAGCCCCCGTATGTACGCGCCGAACACCCCCCCAGCCCTCGTATGTACGCGCCGAACACCCCCCTAGTCCCCGTATGTACGCGCCGAACACCCCCCAGCCCTCGTATGTACGTGCCGAAAACCCCCCCAGCCCCCGTATGTACGCGCCGAACGCCCCCCCGGCTGCGGATGTACGCGCCGAACCCCCACCAGTGTATGTACGGAGCGTACCCCCACCCATGTATGTACGGAGCGTACCCCCACCAGTGTATGTACGGAGTGTACCCCCACCCATGTATGTATGGAGCGTACCCCCACCCATGTATGTATGGAGCGTAACCCCACCCATGTACGAATGGAGCGTACCCACACCCCACCAGTGTATGTACGGAGCGTACCCCCACCCGTGTATGTATGGAGCGTACCCCCACCTGTGTATGTACGGAGCGCACACCCAGCCCCCCCTGTATGTACGGTGCGAAACACCACCACCTATGGATGGTGCGGACCAACACCCTGCCCGTGACTGTACGCACCCTACCCCAGGCCCCTACACCAGCACACTCACCCAACATCGCGCATGTACAAGTCGTACTAAGCCATAGCAAAGGTCAGCACTGTACAACAACATGGCCCATGTACGCACCGTACAGACGCTAAAAACACTCGTACTGAGCCAGGACAAAGCAAAACAACACAAGGAGAGTCAATTCGATTTGCACAACACCACAAAACATGTCCAACAAGCCCAAATACATCCTATACACTGACCTGCAACTGCCAAACAGCTAAACAGAGGCCCAAAACACAACCACTCCTTATAACACACCCACCCAAAGTTCAAACACAGCCACACCCACAAATGGACCAATAAAAAGGCCCAACACACACAAACCATGATCCTTTGCAACAGATCCACTACTGCCAGACCACAGAGACAACGCACTGCACCATACTACATCCATCAATACACCTTACACTTGCACTCCTTCACACAACCACCATCACAAACACCCCCTCATCACATTCACACACACACCTTCACAACCACACTCACACACCCACAACCATCCACACCCACACCCCCACAACCATCAACACCCACACCCCACACCATGCCCACTAACAAGAATCCAAAGTTCACAAAGGATGAGCTGGAGATCCTTGTCAACGAAATCATCAGAGTCGAGCCACGGCTCTTTGGAACATTGGTCAGACAGACCAGCATATCCGCAAAATCTGCCATGTGGCAGAGGATCGTTAATTCAGTGAATGCTGGTGGGGCCACCAGAAGGACTAGGCATGAATGCCAAGCCAGGTGGTACGATCTGCGGAGGACGGTCCGCCGCAAAATGATGGATTATCACAACCAGGGGAACATCACTGGAGGAGGGCCGCCCCGCAGACCGGTACTCTACCATCCCTTGGAGGAGAAGGTGATGGCCACGCTGCCACCGGTGGGAGTACACGGAGTAGAAGGAGTCCGAGAGCCTGGTGAGTACACAAACATCTCACCTCACATGGGGGAATGCCATACACAACCAAAATCCCAATCATGCACGCAACCACCCCAAAGCCATCACCGGACACAACCACACTCCAAAAACACACACATGCCACTAGCGCCTCCATGCCCCATGCACCAAGCAAGGCCATGCCAAGTCACAGGCCACACAAAACACCAACACAAGACAGGATGTCCCTGATGCCGGGAGGGTGGGCCTCAAAATTAACATTGAGCAACTCAGAAGCAGACAACAATGCCCTCAGCCCATATGGCCTAGGGCACAGCCATACAAACAGTGTGTCCCCACACAGTACTGTGTTGCCTGCAAATGGTGGCCGCGTTGCAGGATGACATGGGTATGAAGGCACACTTTGCACACAACAGCAGCTAATGAAGAGGCATCACTGTGAAAGAGTGTCAGCACACACCGCCACAGCAGCAGCGCAGACTCAGACACTCCGCCCAATGGGTGCCTGGAGATTAGAAACAAACCCACATGAACAAGCCAATGGCCTTTTGAAAGACCTGCAAACTGTGTGTGCCCAGGAAGCTGGGCTGAGGTGACAGAGGGTGACAGACAGAGGGAGGGAGAGGGGGAGAGAGAGGGAGGGAGACAGAGGGGGACACAGGTAGACAGACAGAGGGAGGGAGTAGGGTGACAGAGGGAGGGAGAAAGGGAGACAGAGGGAGACGGACAGAGGGAGGAGGCTGACAGAGGGAGGGAGAAAGGGAGACAGAGGGAGACGGACAGAGGGAAGAGGGTGACAGAGGGAGGGAGAAAGGGAGACAGAGGGAGACGGACAGAGGGAGGAGGGTGACAGAGGGAGGGAGAAAGGGAGACAGAGGGAGACAAAATCACCCTTGGGTGGTGTGGCCATGTCCGCTCGTCAGCAGGTGGACTGTGTGCATGTAGACAAGGTTTGGCAGTGCGTGAACTCCCCCTTTTTCCTTTGATAAACACTGGTCCATGTGTCTATCTGTGCACGAGTACATCCGTGCTGCAGGCACAAACCTAACCTTACACCCAGTATACCCACCCACTGTGTTTGTTAGAACCCTGTCACAAATGCTTAAGTTACCTACCTGCATTCTCAAATAGCATGGAAAAAACACCATTTGCCCACGTACAGTGCAACACGTAAGGCGGCTCTGCATGGCTCGCTACGCCCGCTCACTACACTGCTGACTGCGTTCCAAAAAAAAGCATCAACTAAGATTGTGTCACACATAGGTAAAGTGTCGAAAGCTGTGGCCAAGGGACATACCCATGCACAAGTGCACTGTGAGAGGAATGCAAGACATATCCAACTACCCAGAGGAACTGTGCCAACTCAAAAATGAATGAAACATGGATGTCGCATGTAACACAATTAAAATTGTCTCTCTCACACACAGGTCAACGTCGTCGATCTCCCCCCAACACTGGGGGGGAAGACTCACAGGACCAGGCTCTGTGTGAAGAGGACCCCACCGGCAGCGACGACTCTCACCACTCCGTGGATGACCCAGACCAACCTGGCCCCTCTGGTGTCCAACCACCTGCAGCACCTGCGTCAGGCACAACTGTGCCAACCACCACCCCCATTCCTGCCACATCCCAGGAGACACCCTGGAGCCCTGCCCGCACACAACAACACAGCCAGTCTGACCAGGAGGGACAAGGTTCTCCGGGCACCTAGGAGGAGGCAGGCGACACCGCAAATGCCATCCCTCAGGGGTCCCGGAGACCCGATGTGCCCACAACGGCAGGCCAGGTGCAAGTGGGCAGGGGTGGTGGGAGTGGAGGACGGCGGAGGCGTGAACCTGACCAGTTGGCTCAGGAACCGGTAATGTCACACGTCAGCAACATCCTCGACACATACCGGCATGACACCAGGGGCACCAGCCAGGTTGTGTCCACCCTCAACGAGATGAAGGGGACCCTCGAGGAGATGAAGACCCTGCAGGCTGAGCAACATGGATGGAGGCAAGACTGGCTGAGCTCCTGACGGTGCACACGGAAATGAACCGTTCACTCAGTCGGATTGCCGACAACATGGGCAACCCTCCCTGTGCCACCAGGCGAAGAACATCACCAGCCACAGGGAGGGATCAGGAGGAGGAGGATTCATCTGACGGAGCATCACAAGCAGCGTCACGGCCTGCTTCTGAGGGTCCCCGCAGGAAGGTGGGTCGTCCACGCAAAAGACCGTGAGAGTCAGCGGAACATCACCATCTCCCAGGTCACCTGGCCTGGAACCTGGCCCTCTGGCCCAACAGCAGCATATCAGCAAATGACATTCTCTGCCACATGGACTTGCTGGTCACTGTCTGACCAATGTTGACAAAGACTGTGGCATGGACTCTGATGACTTCCAATGGCAAGGATACCAACTCCCCCAGTGAACTTCGGATTCTACACACCCGGCAAGCACCTCTTGTCATCCCCCCCTAACACGTACCCCACCACAAATAAAATTCAGCACTATCAAGTGATGATGCCGTCATTTTGCATTATTCCATTACATGTGTGTGTTGTAAAGTCAAACCATGCCTGAGTATTTTAAATAACTACAACCATCCATACCCTTGGGTCTGAGTCTGGCACAGGACACACATGGGTCACAATGTATCATCCAATACAGACATGGAGCACCATACTCACCCGTGATGGGCCCAACCAGCTGAGGGGGTGCCCGCACAACTGTGTCTACAGACCTATTTAGAAGAGCAACAGTCATGCGCAGAGGTCAGGGATCATGTGGAGTGTCCTGGGGTGCTAATCCCAGGTATGTGTAGACAGGTAGCAGAACCATGTCCTGCATGCTTGAGTCAGGAGGATGTGGAGAATGGTGGGCCGGCTAAGGTTGGATGCATGTAGATGGCACAATGGGGTCTTGGATCACAGTGCCACAAGGTTGTGTTGGGGTTGTGGGCTGCATCCTGAGTGTGGGCGTGGATTGAGAAGGTCATCCTGCAGCTGGCAGTGATCCATTCCCCCCATCTCTGTTGGACGTTGATGTGGCTTGGTCGCCGGATGTAGAAGCAGAGCTGTGCAGATGCACCCTGGATGTGGACAAGTATCATGGGAGTTGTAACGCACATGTCCGTAGAGTGCAGGGTAGGATTAGACACGGATGTTGTAGTTGACCTGGGGGATGGTCTCTCTTGCCTTGAGGTGGATGTTACTGGGGATCTTGTGCATAATGCAGAGTGTGCTGCAGCATGAGGCACAGATGCTGCTGATCAGCATAGCACATGTCAGCAAGCAATCCATGATGAACACCAGCTCGTTTGCGTGGACACTGGGTGCCCTTGCTGCAGGGCCTGTAGCAGCATGCGCCATGTCAATAAAACAATGCCACAAGTTGCACACAAAGACAAGGATCTCAGGAAGGAACTATGCAAAAGGTGTATGTCAAGGAAGTAATGTCTGGTTCAACATGGCACACACACACACACAATGGATGCACATGCAGCACATTGGCCGTCGTGGAGACTGACATGCCACAATACCTACACAGCCATGGACATCATGCACAATACAGATTCTAATCCCTGACAAACAGCTTGCATCTTGCTACTCTACACATAGACTCATATGCACTATCTCTGATAACTATGCCAGACATGCCGCATGCACAGTGGCAACAGACCACCATTGACAGAGATGAGGCACCTTGGAGGCAGAGGGACACCTTTATTAGTCATGTGTGTCGGAATGCAAATGCAACTCTGTCAACACATACACAGGTCATGTGGATGAACATGTGGGACCGACACTGTCACCCCCCTTTGCACAACAGATGCTGGAAATCCATAGAACTGGCACACAAGTGACGGGTTACAGCTAAACACCCCCTGCTGCTCACGGAGAGGCTGCTATACACCATTGAGCCTCTAATGGGGAATTCACACACCATGTCAACCCGGTGCAACCCGTATGTTTCCGAGGGCAGTGTTACACACATTGATGGCTTCCTCACAATCCACAATCCCATTACAGATGACTGTCACCAAGTATGACCATCAATTCAGGTAAATTCAGCTCCATGTCATGTGCCCCATGGTGATTCTACATGTATGCAAAGTAACCAAACATAAACAGGAGCAGTGCACACACATTCAAAACAAATACTACACCCAAAAAGCCGTGCTGCATCCCTTACCCTAAGGAGATTTTCAAACTTGTCCGTGCATGTAACGCTGATTCAGCACATGTTGCTGTGTTCATGAGAAATAGCAGGACAGCAGACAGCATGCGCAAGTACCTGTGGATGAGAGACACACAAGAAGGGAGCCAAAAGAAGCACATCCGCATGCATGTGCATGTACTCGACACGTATAAGGTTGTCAACATGCTAGGTGACCATGATGACTCTGGAAAAACATTATTCTATTGCACCATCACTCGAGTGACACATCCAAACACACCTCTGACTCACTTGGCAAACATGCAGATGGACACACACATTGCAACACATGCCACACACGGCCCAATGCGTGCACACTCAGACACTGGAACTCACCACTAAGCAAAGAAGTCGCGTATGAGCCGACTCCGGATGTCCTCTTCCGCCTCCTCCTCCTCCACATCACTTGCCTCGTCACCAAGCCCTTCATCCTCCATGGGTGGATGTTCCTGCTCATCCGGATCCAGGATGAGTGGCACAGCTTTCTCCACTGCCATGTTGTGCAGCATGCAGCACACGAGGAAGATCTTGCAGACCTTCACCGGTGCATATGGGAGTGCGCCGCCGGTCTTGTGGAGGCAACGGAATCGGCTCTTCAGGAGGCCAAACGTCCTCTCTATCACTCGCCTGGTCCACCCATGGGCGTTGTTGTAGCGGTGCTCGGCAGCCGTGCTGGGGTTGCGGAGAGGCGTGATCAGCCATGGCATGTTGGGATAGCCAGCGTCCCCTACATGGAAACATCATGGACAAAAGTGGGTCAGGAGAAGCAGTAAGACAGGAAGATGACGCTAAATACAGGACTGACAGAGTATACCCACTAACAATACATGCTCGTTCGTTGCGCAGCTGCAGCATCATTTCAGGCACCCTGCTACGCCTCATGATGTAGGCATCGTGTGCTGATCCTGGAAAACGAGCACAGACATGGGAAATCACCATGTTGGCAAGACACACCACAAGGGCATTAATGGAGTGGTAATGCTTGCGGTTCCTATACGCGACCTCCTGTGCCTGTGGTGGTACCAAATTGAACAATTGGACTGCTAATACTGCATTAAGTTTTCAAGCTCCATATTATTTAGGAGGACACATTTGGAAAAATGAAACTAAACATGTCTGAAACTTTTCTTTTTCTGAGTTAATCAAACTTTATTAATAAGTTTTTTAGAATTTGTTGAATTATTAACCTTCCTGTTGCCAAAGCAACTTTGTTTAGAATTAGAATAACAAAACACAAAAATTATTTTATTTGTTTTTTTTTTTATACAATATTTACACCACAACTATAATTCGCTCACTACTGACAAACTAAGCACACATCCCATACATTCTGATCCATTCATACATTCACACAGGCTTGTTGATCTAAAAGTAAACACAAAAGAAAAAACATATTTTACAATTTTTGTTAGGACCACAGAACTGGATTGTTCAAATGGCAAACATAGCTATAAACAATTCTTATTTATAAAGATTTAGACTTCTTATGGTCCTTATACAAAGCCACATGTGTTCCATCTATGGACCCAATGACATGGGGCATCCCTCCCAGGGCATAGAACTCACGCTTGACACCTGTCAACTGCTCAGGAGTTGGGAATTTAATGAACTCATCCAGATGATCCAACATGGCCTCTAAAAAATCATGCAGAACACGGCTGAACATGGTTTGGGACATGCCACCAACATGAGCAATGGTATATTGAAAGGTACCCGTGGCAAAGAAATGTAGGGCTGCCATCACCTTCATCTTGGGTGTCAGTGCAGTAGGATACCTGTGTAGCGGTTGGAGGTGTGGTGCCAGCTGTGTCGTCAAGTTCTCAATCAACTGTCGGGGGAAGCGGTAGCGGCGTATACAGTCATGTTCCCTCAGGTCAGCCAAGTCCGGAATTGGTTGAGGGAGAGGCGGAGTCCTGCAGTAAATTTGAAGGGACAACGAAGAGTGAGTACAGTACACCACCAATTTCAATGTACTGAGCACATGTTCAACAGGCAATACACATATGCTACATACAGAGTCAGGTCTGTGCAATATGCCCTGGACACGTATGCCAGGCAGGTGACACTCCTACCAAGAGCCAGCTACAAACGTCGATTCTGAAGCTCAATATGCCATGGCATGAAACTAGCTGTGGGCCAGTGTAAGTGAACAGGCAGACGCATTACAGGAGTTACAGACATCCACATATGTGCAGAAGAAGGATGTTTATCGTACAGACAGGTTGCGGAACACTAGAGGCACAGGTCACATGTCATAGAAAAAGGACAGACCACACAACTTGCCATGAAGGAGTACATGTCAAGACTGATCACACATACATTGAGAGTATGCAGATATGTCCTTGTTTTGAAATTCCGTGTCGATGCATACATACACACCTTACGTCGGATTACACATGTGGGCTGGTGTGCGTAACAGTGTGCCATGCCCATCTACACACAGACACATGTTGGTTGCATCAACTGCAGATGCATTTGACCAAACACCTACAGCAAACCTATGGGAACACATGACACACACATGAAATAGTTACAGCGTGCAACGCGGGCATTCACATGTCAGGTGTAATATTCCGTGTACCTGGCATCAGGGGACAGTTGCGGGTGTCGGTGACTGTGCCATGCCAGTGACGCATGGCTCAACAAGTCTGTACTACATGCACACATGTCAAAGGAGTGTAGGGGATGTGTGGCACATAGTGCACCATCACACATGACATGTGTACACAGCTCATCATACATTGATTAGCTTCAAACCTCAGGAGTAATGTGCCACATCACAGCCTGACACACCTGTGCCCGACACATGTAGTAATGCACAGACAATGCCTTGATGTCCAGCCTTGGCCAAGTATGACAGCTCTATTCCTGTCTGTGTGCCACATGTCACCACTGTCAGGTGTGAAACGCACCGTACATACGCTCTGAGGGTGTGTGTAGGGTCCCTATCACTATGGGAGTGCTGGCGTATGCGTACGCCTTAGTAATACGGACCGTACACGCGTGTGTACGTCCCCTATCACTATGGGAGTGCTGGCGTATGTGTATGCCATAGTTATACGGACTGTACACGCGTGTGTACGGTCCCTATCACTATGGGAGTGCTGGCGTATGCGTACGTCATAGTAATACAGACCGTATACGCGTGTGTACGGTCCCTATCACTATGGGAGTGCTGGCGTATACGTACGCCATAGTAATACGGACCGTACACGCGTGTGTACGGTCCCTATCACTATGGGAGTGCTGGCGTATGCGTACGCCATAGTTATACGGACCGTACACGCGTGTGTACGGTCCGTATTACTATGGCGTACGCATACGCGAGCACTCCCATAGTGATAGGGACCGTACACACGCCTGTACGGTCCGTTTCACTGCATTTGGGGTGCCCTAGGGCCGTGGAACGCACCGTACCTGTGTGTAAATATTGAAATAACATAGGGGACACATGAGGGACAAGTATAAGGGCCTAAATGCATGCTGGTTGTCATGGAGACCGAATTTAAAGTTTGAATTCTTGCATCAGGTGGCCAGCAAAAGTCGGATGGAGACAATATAATTTGTTGCAAAGTGGTTGTTGACTTGACATCATGCTCAATTTTTAAACCATGCAAAGCCACTCACTGGGGTAGGTTTAAAGGGATTGGAGGAAACGTAGGATGCTAATGTAACTGACCAATCACTCTGTACTCCTGTAAATGAAACAGGCCAGCAAGGCAGATATAAGGCAGCCAGGTCCCATGAGAGAGCACTTGCCTGCACATCCTTTCATTCCACAACACTGCTGCTGCTCGTGATTCCTCTGGCACCATGTCCAGGTCTGTGGAGAGGGCCCAGCCATTCACCATGGAGGAGAATATGGCATTGGTGGATGTGATCCTCCCACAGTACACCATGCTGTATGGTCGACCAGGGGAGCAGGTGAGTGCTGACTCCACTAGCTTACACTGTGCCCCTTATTTTGTGACTGTGACTTCTGGCATTGTGTCCATGTGTGACAGACATGCAATGTTGTTTAGAGTGGGTCCCAGGGTGGGGAAGGCCTCATGTCTCCCATGCAGAGAATGCTGTAGTTCCTGTGTCCACTCCTCACTTGCATAGTGTTTACTGTGACAATCAATGCATGGTGCATGCCACATTCAGCCTGGCTACTCCTCCTGGTAATGTTGTTTCTACAGTCCTGATGTGATTCTGTGGTCCCCCCAGTGTGACAGGTGACAGTACCCATAGATGTGCGTTTGTTTAGTGTACCTGTGCTGAGAGTGTCCAAATGATGTGTTCGTCCCCTGGACATTGGTGTGTGTGTGTAAGTCCCCTGTCATGTGGGTGAGTGCATATGTGGAGTGTTGCACACCAGCTGCATGAGGGATGGATTTACCCTGCCCATGTGATGTGAGCAGGGAGCAGTGCTGTGTGACTGCCATGCTGAGCCAGACCCACACCTGTGACACCCCCCAGTCTAGTGGCACATGGGCAGAGTGAGGTTTGTACCCGCAGTTGGCAATGGCAGGTCATTGTCCTGTGCCTGTGTGTGTCTGTGTACTCTGCTGAGGTTGCGTCAGTGGCCTGGGGCATGTGACTGCTTTGAGGTGCTGTACATAATCCTGGTGTAGCTTGTGATGCACAGTGTGAGCCTGGATCATTGATTGTGTTGCACCCCTCATGCCACCTGTGTACTTTCAATGCCACCTAGTGCATTAGCCCTTCCCCAGAGGATAATGTCCCTATGACAAAGGTGCAATGAGTTGGCTGCATACCATGCCCTGTTCAAACAAGACTAATTATTAATATGTGTGTCTCTGTGTCATTGCTCAGGTGGATTAAAGTATTCTCACTTTTGCATCCTCACAGGTAGGCGTCTATGCCAAGGGGGAGATCTGTAAGCAAGCCGTCAGAGCCGTGAGGAAGACGGAGGGTCGGAAGCGGCGCCTAGCCCAGGTGAGGAAACGCTGGCAGGATATCTGGTGCTGGACGAGGAGGATTGCACGGGTCCTGCTGGGGGACTCACCTGAGAGCCACAAGAACCGTGGGCGCCGGCGTCTGACCCACATCCAGAAGCGTGTGCTGGCGGTGGTCTTCCCCGAATTGGATAGGCGCTTACAGGAGAAGCAGCAGCAGGAAGGGGGTAGGTATATGTGTGTTTGTTGTGTGTCACCAGCTTTTGGAAGTGCGCAGTTGCATGGATACACTGCCAGGGTTTAAATGTGCAGTGCATAACCTGTTCCCCAAAGTAAACCGGTGCTGTTCTTCCTCCCTTCCCCTCCTTGCCATGTGTTCCCTGGTCTGTGTGTAGTCACTCTTGCACAAGGTTATCTAGGCTGGCAGTTAATCCAAGTGCCCAATGCTTGCAGCATCATGTGTGGGGGTGGTGTGTAATAGGTTTTGGGACCTTGCCTGTGCCCTGGCCAGTTTAGTCATTGTGGGGTCCATGTAGGTTGGCACTGATGGTGAGTCCCGACATAGGAGTGTGTCTTAAAAGTGTACTGCCTTACAGCATGCATGTCCAATGTTGTGCCCTCTGACATGATGTGCATGAGTGGGAGTAATAGGGGTGGGCGGAATTTGCGGAATTAACCTTCGCAAATTATCGCGAGAATGTTTAAAATTATCGCAAACAAGCAGAAATATCGCGAAGATGCGGAAGTTTTTTTCCGGCATGTTCGCGCGATTTTCTGCATGGTTGCGGGTCGCCAACTTACCCATGTGGCTGCTTGCGGGCGCGGCCATCTTGTTTTGAGTTGTTCTCGCGGTGCATGATCGCGAGAAGAAAGACGTGATCGCGCGACGCATGACGTCACTGCGGGCGCGAACTGTCGCGAGACAGCGCAAATGGCTAAAAACAATACAACATCTCATGGAGAACGCGACCGGATCAAGAAAACTTGTCGGCGAACGCAGGGATTCAGGTAAGGCGATCGCGCGCGCGCGAGAATGTATCATTTTACAGCGCGAGCAAGAAACAAATTATCGCCAAGCTGCGGAAACCGGAATTTTTGACATTTTCGCGCTCTCCGCGGAACGCAAAAATGTCAAATTATCGCAATTTCCGCGAACGGAACGAAATTTTTGCCCAGGCCTAGGGAGTAATGCATAGTGCAGGGACGGTTGCTTCAGTTGCAGTCATATCCATCCAGGACCATGGAGGAGTGTGGCCACTACCGTGCCCTGGGGCACCTTTTCCTAGGTATCATGTGTGTCATCTAACAATGTGGACATTCTCTGTGTCTTCGGCATAGGTTGGGCTCTGTGGCATTGTACCCTGGCCTCATCTGTATTTACGTAAACTGTGCTACATGTGTCCACTGTACAGGGTGACCCAATTTTGCTTGTGCATACTCACAGTGGGCAGTGCCTGTGTGTCTTGGTACGACAATCTGATGATGGTTGATTATCAATGATATATGTGGACAGGCGCACCAGGGGTAGTTTGTGTACAATCAGGATTTAGTGCAGGCCATGTGTTTTTATCCCAGAGTAAGAGGTGTAAGTACTTCCTCTGTCTCAATCACATTGTCTCAGGTAGGGGGTGGTTTGTGCGGGCAAGGCCTACATGTCAAAATCTGAAGTCTCCTTGCTAGGTCTGGCCTGTGTGTGATGTTTGTCTGGACATACACTCAAGGTGCAGTGACCCAGTCATGTTGGGCAAGGTTTAATGTATTAGCTTTGCAGCATGTGGGCAAGGTTTAATGTATTAGCAAGTTAACATGGTTCCTGCTCATCCCTTTTTTGCCAACGCTGTGTGGTGCAGATGCTGTGCATGATTGTCCCCAGAGCCTGGCTCCTCTGTCCAATTTGATATCAAGTAATTTGCTGTTGTGTCATGCTCTCCATTGTTTCTCAGTGGCATGGTGGGTCAACCAACTGTGTGTTGCAGGGCCTACATATGTACCTTGTATTGTAGATGTTACTCATGTTGCTTTTCAGGCTATGCACTTTGACCTATGTAGATTTGACTCATGTGACATATGTATACAGGTGTCTGATTATTTCCTGTCTCTTCACCTTGCCCACAGCATCGTCGGGGGACTCCGAGGGAGACACTGGCATGGACCGTGAGGAGGGAGCGAGCACCAGTGCCAGCAGTGCTGTCTTGTCTGGCGCATCGAGTGGCACGGAGGCCGAGGGGAGTGAGGCGGAGGACCTGTCCAGTCCCACCACCGACTATGACGCTGACGGGTCCGAGGCTGAGCTCCCAGAGGGGGCGGAGGCTGCTCCCACAGCTGAAAGAAGCACTCCATCTCTACCCGCCCCCTCCATTCCCATCACCGGCCTCCCACTTGCTCGGGTCCCTTCCCGCCGTGCTAGGTCACCACGTGTCTCCTTCTTGCCAGGCACCGCACCCCCTGCCCCTGTCTCCACTGCTGCCGTGAATGCCGAGTCTGTGGACATCCTGCACCAGTTGCAGGTTGGTCAGACTGCGATGCTTAATGTCCTCCATGGCCACACCCGAGTGCTCACCCAGATGGAGGCATACATGGAGGGCATCTCAGCTGCGCAGTCTGACCAACGCCAGTTGCTGAGGTCCATAGACTTGACACTGACTGTAGCAGTGGGTCTCCTGCAGCGCTGCGCCCCCCCCTACCCCTGCACCATCCACACTTCCCACTCCCATGCCTGTCCCAAGCACACCCAGACATACCCATGCACGCACCCCACCAGACACAGGCACCACACCACCAGGGAAGGCCAAGCACACACCTCCTGTCACGCACACACAGGGTGTAGTAGGCACACCCACTGGGTCGGGGGGCAAACGGAAGACACGCAGCCACAGTGGGAGTCCACATTCCTCACAACCCACTCCCTCCAAATCCACTCCCCTCAGCACTCCTGGCCAAGATTCCAACAAAGATTCCTTCCTGGCCGCTCTGTCCCTGAGCCCCAGTGTGACACCACCCCGCAAGCGGTCAAAGGAGTCCCCGGTCAGGGTAGTTGAGTCCCCCCCCTGTCCACACTCTCCCCCAGTAGCGCTGCTACCCATCCCTCTGACCCCCCCCCCATCCTTGGGGCCTGTGGTTCCTTCGGGTGCAGGGGAGACGCTGGGGGACCTTGCAACCGTGTGCAGCGCCATTCTCACCACCACCTTTGGCGCTGCCCCACCCCCTGTGGTGGAGTCCTCCGTCCCTGCACCCACAACACCTACCCTTGCCCCTCCTGTCCCTGCGGTGCCTGGTCCTTCCCCCCACATGATGCCCCCCCCTGTGGAAGCAAAGGAGGTATGAACTGTGCAGGCAAGCTAGGGGACACGCGTCCCTATGTGTCCCCCACCAGGAATTGGACTATGGACTGCCCTATGGGCCTTGTACATATAGAACTTTTATTAACCAATTTTTTTTCATGCTGAATAAAGCAATGTTTTTTTTCCTTTGAACACTACTGCTTTTCTGGTATTGCTGTTGGTGGTGCTGCTCCATGATTTGGGGTGGTGATAATGTGTTAGGTGTCTGGGAAATGTAGTAGTGTGCTGCTCATGGGGTGGACCCTGGTATCTGTGTGCCATCACAAGGTATTTGCGAAATATCTTTGCTCATGTAAGCTCTTACTGCATGGTGACATTGTCCCAAGGTGTGTTCCTTCCTCTCTGGACCCTGGCATCTTCCCTGCAGGGTGTTTCCAAAATGTTGTGCTGAGCTGTGTCTACATTTCCTTGGTGTGTGACGGATCCGTTCAACTTTGCCCATGCATCCTGCATCATTAGTGGCATCCTTGGTGGTCACTGTACACGCGTATGGAGTATATTGACATGACTTCATGTGGACATGTTCCCTTTTACACACTATGCATGTGTGTACTCCCAGCCTCGCACACATGTGTTACGTGTTCTGCAGGGTCTTTGAGCACCTGACTGACAATTCTGGGCATTGTATCTGTGGGTACTCCACCCTTTTCTTTCCATGGGCACTGCTGGGAGGACTCTGCACCCACCCCTCCTGTGTCTGGGCACTGCTGGGAGTGATAGGCACCCACCCCTCCTATGTCTGGGCACTGCTGGGAGGACTCTGCACCCACCCCTCCTATGTCTGGGCACTGCTGGGAGGACTCTGCACCCACCCCTCCTATGTCTAGGCACTGCTGGGAGGACTCTGCACCCACCCCTTGTGTGTCTGGGCACTGCTGGGAGTGATAGGCACCCACCCCTCCTATGTCTGGGCACTGCTGGGAGGACTCTGCACCCACCCCTCCTGTGTCTGGGCACTGCTGGGGGGACTCTGCACCCACCCCTCCTGTGTCTGGGCACTGCTGGGGGGACTCTGCACCCACCCCTCCTATGTCTGGGCACTGCTTGGAGTGATAGGCACCCACCCCTCCTATGTCTGGGCACTGCTGGGAGGACTCTGCACCCACCCCTCCTATGTCTGGGCACTGCTGGGAGTGATAGGCACCCACCCCTCCTATGTCTGGGCACTGCTGGGAGTGATAGGCACCCACCCCTCCTTTGTCTGGGCACTGCTGGGAGGTCTCTGCACCCACCCCTCCTATTTCTGGGCAATGCTGGGAGGACACTGCACCGACCCCTCCTATGTCTGGGCACTGCTGGGAGGACTCTGCACCCACCCCTCCTGTGTCTGGGCACTGCTAGGAGTGATAGGCACCCACCCCTCCTATGCCTGGGCACTGCTGGGAGTGATAGGCACCCACCCCTCCTATGTCTGGGCATTGCTGGGAGGACTCTGCACCCACCCCTCCTATGTCTGGGCACTGCTGGGAGGACTCTGCACCCACCCCTCCTGTGTCTGGGCACTGCTGGGAGGACTCTGCACCCACCCCTCCTGTGTCTGGGCACTGCTAGGAGTGATAGGCACCCACCCCTCCTATGTCTGGGCACTGCTGGGAGTGATAGGCACCCACCCCTCCTATGTCTGGGCACTGCTGGGAGGACTCTGCACCCACCCCTCCTATGTCTGGGCACTGCTGGGAGGACTCTGCACCCACCCCTCCTATGTCTGGGCACTGCTGGGAGGACTCTGCACCCACCCCTCCTGTGTCTGGGCACTGCTGGGAGGACTCTGCACCCACCCCTCCTATGTCTGGCCATGTACGCTCGGGACATACACGGGTGGGGGTACGCTCCGTACATACACTGGTGGGGTGTGGGAATGCTCCATACATACACGGGTGGGGGTACGCTCCGAACATACACTGGTGGGGTGTGGGTACGCTCCATACATACACAGGTGGGGGTACGCTCCGTACATACCCGTACCCACGCTCTGCAGGCCTGGGTATGGCCCGTACCCATGCCTTTGTAACGTGGGTACGGTGCGTACCCCCATTGTTGGGGTGCCGTAGGGGTCCGCATCGTACCCAGGCCTTCTGAGCGTGGGTACGGGTCGTACCACGCGTACCCCTACGTCACTCCAACAATGGCGGTACAGGCCGTACCCACATTCTAAAGGCCTGGGTACGGGCCGTCCCGCCATTGTTGGAGTCACGTAGGGTCACGCGTGGTGCGACCCGTACCCATGCTCTTAAGGCCTGGGTACGGTGCGGACCCCCAATGGGGTGCCGTAGGGGTACGAACCATACCCAGGCCTTCAGAGCGTGGGTACGGGTCATACCAAGCGTACCCCTACATCACCCCAACAATGCTGGTACGGCCCGTACCCAGGCCTTTAGAACGTGGGTACGGGCCGTACCGCCATTGTTGGGGTGATGTAGGGGTGGGCGTGGTACGACCCGTACCCACGCTCTTAAGGCGTGGGTACGGTACGTACCAGAATTGTTGTGTTGCCGGTTCGCGTCAACATCCACTTCCGTTGTGGCGGACGCAGGCGTTGCTGGACACGCCCCCACCCCCTCGAAGTGACCAGGCCCTGAAGGTCAGGTATGTCCAGGGCATGTATGATTTGTGACTTGGGTGGGGGTTATGTGTCCTGCCCCTGCCCCCCCCTTTGCCCCTGGGTGTTGTTCTGACCTTCTGCGGCATCTGCGTCGGTTCCTGTGGAGCAGGTGGACTGCTATGAGGGCCGGGATGACACGTAGGTTCGGGTCCATGGCTGTCCGTCGCGTACAGGTGCTCCTTGTGCGCGTCGTCCTGATTTCCCGGCAGTTTTTGGCAGCCGGAAAATATTATCCGTGCGGGGTGACGTCGGTACGGATCGTACTTCCTGGTTCGTGAAACGCAGCCTGAATGCATCCCGACGTCACGTCGGCGCTTTCCCGGATCACATTTGTATGTATATTTTCATCGGTCGGTGTTTTGTATGATTCGTACGGAAATAGTGTTTCCATGCGAATCTTACTTGCATATTTGTAATGTTTTTTCACCGGGTACGAGTCGGACGGAGTAAATGCTCCATCCGACGGTTCGTACCTGGTTTCTTAAGGATCGGAATCGGCTCCTTAGTGTCATGCTCCATCATAGGAATCCTCTCCCCACCCTGGTAGGACAGTGTCACCAGGGCGGACTAAACCTCCTCGAAGACTGACTAAATAGCAGGGATTCTTACATAAATCTTACTGGACAACACCAACAGAAATGGGGATCCAGGTGCAAAAATAAAAATACCTTAGTGAACCTTGGGTAATACCTTTATTCAATGGAACACGAGGTATGGTTGAACATCAAAATTGGGTGTGTATCTAGAGTACAATGACTCACACCTAACCGCTACCTGCCAACATGTTTCTGCCCATCGGTAAATAGCCTAACAGGGTCTGGGGCTATTGAATCCCTATTTCGACACAGAGCAGGCTGCGAACTAGGTGATACGGAAGGGCCCTCCCTTTGATGAATGTGTGACTAAAAGGGACCCCTCCTCTCTGCGACCATGATGCTGGTATCCCCTAGAACCTAGTGTATCAAGTTCCCAACAACCAAAGTACAGGTAGGACAGACAGGACAGACAGGAAGGGCCTAATTAGGCAGCCTCCCTGAGAAACTAAATGAGTCTAAAGGCTAGACTGTTTTTCTTTTTTTTAAAACATATCACCATTAGGCATCCAATAGCCCTGATTAGTGTCCCAGACCTTCATTGAATTGAGTGTGATTTAAATACACTGGATGCTGGTGCTGCGAATGGCTTTCTAGTTTGTTTGGAACTCTCATTGCGACCATGTTACAAATGCGGTGGCGAATTTAAAATAAGTGTGTTCGCTTAATATTCTTTTTCATTAGTTTTTAAACTTCAAATATGGTGCTTTGATACAAGAGCACGCATATGCATCATCCCTAAACGAAGAGCTCTGCTGTTTTATTATGTTACGATACATTTGTGGATATAGACGTGTGTGCTTTTATTACCAGAAAATATTATTTTTCTGGATTTTCTGTCTACATACATCTTGAAACAAGAGAATATATATGTACCTTAACGATTATACATTTTATTTGTTGAGCAGGTTTAATGTATTATCCAATCTGCTTAAAAACTAACTTAAAGTAATCCATGGCCAGTGGGGCCTCCTTTGACATATAGAGATAATGTGTGGTGTTAGTACACATTTTGCTTTATTACAAAGCTATGTAACTGGTGTTTACATTGTGGCTACCATTTACATAACATTACGTGCAACGCTTTGCCGACTACTAGATTAACACCAATAAGGTCATGTTTCTGCCTTTGCATTTATACAACATTGAACTGTAGAGAGAATATATGGTTTCAATACAAGTCTTGTTGCATAAATCACCCTTAGCAAACATTTGACTGGGGCTAACGCTGTGGTTACCTTGTGTATAATGTTGCACGCAGTGCTTCACTGGAGATACCATCAGCACCTACAAGGCCACGTTTCTGTCTCTATTCAAGTACATACTAGAGATTGATTACGTTTCTGTTTATCATAGGACTAGATGGATTCCTTCCATTAGTCCTAAGTTAGCCTATTGATTTAGACATTTTAATATGACTCATCAAGAAAGGACAAACGAGACATCATTGTGTTTCTCTTCATCAAAAACTCTGAATATTAGATTTTATATTTATGAATGTAAAGAAATCTTCTTTTACATTAATGTATATATATATATATATATATCTATTAGGACATTCATTTTCTTTCTTTGCGTTAAGAGGACAATTGATTCATAACTATTGTATTGTCCATTATGTATAAGTTATATACTATACAATGAGACTTCTGATATACGATATGTAATCATTACCTATCTAATAATATAGACCTAAATCAGCGAACTGAAGATATCTCCTCTGTTGATCTGAGTTCTTTCTTAAGTTAATCAACCAGTGAGTTATCTATTAAGCTTCAACAGTGGTATGAGGTAGTTTACCTTGTTCTATATCACATAAATATACACATCTATGTATAAATAAAAATTCTGTTCTCCTTCAACTCTTGGGATATTGTCTATATTTTTTCACATTTACTATATATAAAAAATTATTTCACCTTTTCCGGGTGTTTGAGTTATCTATTATTAAAGTAACGTTTTTATTAAAACAGTCATGTTTAACAATGTTGTTGTTCTAGAGGGGTCAAGAAATTTCACAAGATCTTCCTTTGTCCTGAAGATAGTCTCACTGATTTGATGTAACGGAGACCGAACGTCGATGCCTACCCCATTCATCTCTCTTTAGTCATTGTTTATTGATTTATTTTGACTTCTAAATCCTAAGTATAGGACAGACTCACAGTTTGATTAATTGAAGATGAGCAGTTATACATTGATAACTAGGCTATTATTGTATGTCTAATAAATATGGTTTCTGTTGTCAATGAATGTTTAATTTCATTGGTGCTGTTTTTGTACCGAGTTCTACAAGAGTCACAGTTCCTGTAAGAGAGACGTAGAGCGTGGAAAGAAAGATTGTAGTCGTTCTCAAATTATGGTGTTTGGGGACAGTGTTTTCTGGTCTTGTGGTCCTCACACACCGCGAAGGATGTCATGCTTCATCATTGGGCAGTGCTCCTCGTCGGGCCAGTGCTGCAATGCCCTACGGGTCCCCCAAAGGGTCACTTTGTCTTTAAGACATAAAGCCGTATGGGTGCGTGCCGGTCTGGGTGGCAGTGGTGTCCTAGTGTGAAGTTAAAAGATGGCTGGAGGGGTAGCCGGAGAATTTATAATGGAAAGTAACCCCTCTGTCATCAGTAAAAAACCAAAAGGTTGTGATGCTTTGAGGGAGATAATGGCCCTCGGTAGCTGGACAGATAACGTTCCCGTAGTGGGTACATCAAAGGTCAACATGTTTCGCGCAGTAATGGTCTCAGGAGGAGATCCCAAGCGCTTCTTCAGGACCAAGGTAAATGTGCAGTGAGTGATAGTGTAGTGGCCTTTCAAATTAGATGTTTAGAGGTACTCAGAAATAGGCTCACCACCGTATAAGGCCTAGTGACCAACCTGACAACATGCAAGGCCATATGCACACAGTCTAGGAGAGCAAGCAAGCACAATCTCAGACACCACCACATCAGAAACACTTGGGGGCTGCAGGACAGGTCTCTAATCCCCTCCGGTAAACGGCAATGGAAATTACCATACCACATGAGAGCCTAGGGAAACGTCTAATATACCAGTAAAGAGAAGCCCAAAACTAGCCCAAAAAGAACCCTCTATGAAAAGGACGTAGTCAAGATACCTTGCACTGTTATGGAGGGTCAACTGCATGCAGTGTACTGGGACAAGCGGGGTATGCACGTCACCCTAGAGCACACTGTGATCACCCACAACACCTACTTAAGGCACACCCCCTCTGTTTGCATCATTACATGCACATGTAGGTCAAAAGGCATGTCCTACACTCTCTCACTAGGGATGGCAGGATTTTAGACATCCTGCAACACCCCTAAAATGTTAGTTAAAGAAACCTTACAATCCAGAGGCTCACACAAACCACCCCTTAACAAAATATATCCTTCACTATTATGGTGAGGTAGGGCAGGGTGAAGCCAATGACCCCCAAGTAAGAATTACGGTCAACATTGAATAAACACCCATTGTCTCCACAAAAGTAAATACCCTGATCAAGGGCCCACCAAAAATAAAACTTATGAATGTACAAGTACACCCCTAAAAAAGAAAGGCACAGGAATCCCCAAGAATGACTGATGATGATAAATAAAACTGCAATTTTTTTCTAAAACGTAACCAACAAACAACAGCTCTTAGCGAACAGGTCTGCCATTGTGCCACATAAGTGCACCACCCTGACAGCGGCACACCATCTCTACAGCAACTACTACCATAATCCTAACCAAGACCAAATTGTGCATGTCCAAAACTTTGAACTTTTATCAAACTTTTACAACAAGCTCTTTCAAACTTCTCCAAAGTAAAGAAATTTCCCAATCACCGGAAGACCACAGATATCTTTCTTGGATCCATACCCAAGATTTGCAATGTTCCATACGTTATGTATTGTTGTACAAATGTATACCCTCTTTTTACTGTGGGTGTTTCCCGCATCCACATGTTGCCAAAGATCTGCCTAGTCAAATGAATTCCACCCCAACATTTGCACAACGCTTGTGCAGGGACCTCTCTCATGTTATCTATAATTACACTGAACACAACACTAATATTCCACATGCACTACAAAGAAAACTGTTACACAACACTTGGTATCAGCACATGATGGCCATGGGTTCCCAGACATCAGCCAAGTATTGCTACATCTGTTCACCTATACCACATGAAGTAGGCGCTGACAGGCTTTACTTGTCCCAAGAGATAGCCCCTGAAAAAAGCAAAATTACTTCTCCACCTGTATCTATGTAGGATGAGGGCCAAGATACCACCCAACCGAGTAGAACGCCATAGAGTAGTAGTGAATGTAACCCATTACAAGACCAATCCCACAGCATTATACCTCTTCACTGATCCTAGCGTTATTCAAGCAGAGGATGTGCCGGTAGGGCACCATAGGGGAAGATACTGTTTGGCTCCGAGACTCATTTTCCCGCACCTTGAAGACAGGCTCACTGCAGCGATATTGGTGTGTTAACTACAAATACCATGAAGCCACGCAAGTGACCACTCCCACTAGGGCGGTATTTTCAATAAGTAGCACACTTCTGTCTCCAGCTGCGGACATTGCCAATGATTAAGAGGACAACTCGAAACGTGTCTGGCATTTGAAATGACTGTTGCCGCTTTCTGCCTCGTTCAACTGCAGCTTTCATGATTAAAGAGATGGAGAATCACCTACCTGTTTGAGGCTCTTCCTTTGGGGCAAACCTTGAGATGTGGATGTAAGCGGTCGGCCCAGCCGCGGAAAGAGCCCAGCCGCGAGTGAGGCGTTCCCGTGGTGACGTCACCTGATGTTACCGATGTAACGGGAGGTAGTCCATTCATGAAAGCGGAACTTTGCAAGATTATGAGGCGAATTTGTGCAGCGCCCCACTGTGGTTTTATTTGACTCATTTTCCCGCACCTTGAAGACAGGCTCACTGCAGCGATATTGGTGTGTTAACTACAAATACCATGAAGCCACGCAAGTGACCACTCCCACTAGGGCGGTATTTTCAATAAGTAGCACACTTCTGTCTCCAGCTGCGGACATTGCCAATGATTAAGAGGACAACTCGAAACGCGTCTGGCATTTGAAATGACTGTTGCCGCTTTCTGCCTCGTTCAACTGCAGCTTTCATGATTAAAGAGATGGAGAATCACCTACCTGTTTGAGGCTCTTCCTTTGGGGCAAACCTTGAGATGTGGATGTAAGCGGTCGGCCCGGCCGCGGAAAGAGCCCAGCCACGAGTGAGGCGTTCCCGTGGTGACGTCACCTGATGTTACCGATGTAACGGGAGGTAGTCCATTCATGAAAGCGGAACTTTGCAAGAGTATGAGGCGAATTTGTGCAGCGCCCCACTGTGGTTTTATTTGACTCATTTTCCCGCATCTTGAAGACAGGCTCACTGCAGCGATATTGGTGTGTTAACTACAAATACCATGAAGCCACGCAAGTGACCACTCCCACTAGGGCAGTATTTTCAATAAGTAGCACACTTCTGTCTCCAGCTGCGGACATTGCCAATGATTAAGAGGACAACTCGAAACGCGTCTGGCATTTGAAATGACTGTTGCCGCTTTCTGCCTCGTTCAACTGCAGCTTTCATGATTAAAGAGATGGAGAATCACCTACCTGTTTGAGGCTCTTCCTTTGGGGCAAACCTTGAGATGTGGATATATATATATATATATATATATATATATATATATATATATATATATATATATATATATATATATATATATGGCATTGTTGCTTCTAGAGTGCTCCCCAAACCACCTGTGAGCCTACATTTTGACGCGGCATGCCCTGCCGCAGGGGAAGCACCACCGCCGAATTCTGAGCGGGCCAACGAGCTGGGATATCACCCGACTCATTTGGGAGAACCGACGCCGAAAAAATGACTCCCCAGCCCTGTGGGTCCATCCTCGGCAGGCATTAGGGATCTTCCGTACCTGGCATCCTTGCAGGATACAACAGCGACTCACTACAAATACCACAATTCTGTGGGAACTTCCAGCCTTAACAGCAGGCTGCATCTTCGTATTTGAATGGGACGCGCTTAGCCGGGTTAAGAAGAGAACGGCCTTTTGAGAAAGCGAGAAAGCGAAACGCGTTAAGGCTGCAACTTCAGGACTGCCGAGTCTATATGGCATTGTCGCTTCTAGAGTGCTCCCCAAACCTGGAGGGTAACCTGTGAGCCTACATTTTGACGCGGCATACCCTGCCACGGGGGAAGCACCACCGCCGAATTCTGAGCGGGCCAACGAGCTGGGATATCGCCCGACTCATTTGGGAGAACCGACGCCGAAAACCTGACTCCCCAGCCCTGTGGGTCCATCCTGAGCAGGCATTAGGGATCTTCCGTACCTGGCATCCATCCAGGATAGAACAGCGACTCACTACAAATACCACAATTCTGTGGGAACTTCCAACCTATCAGCAGGCTGCATCTTCGTATTTTAATGGGACGCGCTTAGCCGGGTTAAGAAGAGAACAGCCTTTTGAGAAAGCGAGAAAGCGAAACGCGTTAAGGCTGCAAATTCAGGACTGCCGAGTCTACGTGGCATTGTCGCTTCTAGAGTGCTCCCCAAACCTGGAGGGTAACCTGTGAGCCTACATTTTGACGCGGCATGCCCTGCCGCGGGGGGAACACCACCGCCAAATTCTGAACGGGCCAACGAGCTGGGAAATCGCCCGACTCATTTGGGAGACCCGACGCCGAAAAACTGACTCCCCAGCCCTGTGGGTCCATCCTGGGCCGGCAATACGGATCTTCCGTACCTGGCATCCATCCAGGATACAACAGCGGCTCACTACAAATACCACAATTCTGTGGGAACTTCCAGCCCATCAGCAGGCTGCATCTTCGTATTTGAATGGGACGCGCTTAGCCGGGTTAAGAAGAGAAAGGCCTTTTGAGAAAGCGAGAAAGCGAAACGCGTTAAGGCTGCAACTTCAGGACTGCCGAGTCTACATGGCATTGTCGCTTCTAAAGTGCTCCCCAAACCTGGAGGGTAACCTGTGAGCCTACATTTTGACGCGGCATGCCCTGCTGCGGGGGAAGCACCACCGCCGAATTCTGAGCAGGCCAACGAGCTCGGAAATCGCCCGACTCATTTGGGAGAACCAACGCTGAAAAACTGACTCCCCAGCCCTGTGGGTCCATCCTGGGCAGGCTTTAGGGATCTTCCGTACCTGGCATCCATCCAGGATACAACAGCGACTCACTACAAATACCACAATTCTGTGGGAACTTCCAGCCTACCAGCAGGCTGCATCTTCGTATTTGAATGGGACGCGCTTAGCCGGGTTAAGAAGAGAACCGCCTTTTGAGAAAGCGAGAAAGCGAAACGCGTTAAGGCTGCTACTTCAGGACTGCCGAGTCTACATGGCATTGTCGCTTCAAGAGTGCTCCCTAAACCTGGAGGGTAACCTGTGAGCCTACATTTTGATGCGGCATGCCCTGCCGCGGGGGAAGCACCACCGCCAAATTCTGAGCGGGCCAACGAGCTGGGAAATCGCCCGACTCATTTGGGAGAACCGACGCCGAAAAACTGACTCCCCAGCCCTGTGGGTCCATCCTGGGCAGGCATTAGGGATCTTCCGTACCTGGCATCCATCCAGGATACAACAGCGACTCACTACAAATACCACAATTCTGTGGGAACTTCCAGCCTATCAGCAGGCTGCATCTTCGTATTTGAATGGGACGCGCTTAGCCGGGTTAATAAGAGAACGGCCTTTTGAGAAAGCGAGAAAGCGAAACGCGTTAAGGCTGCAACTTCAGGACTGCCGAGTCTACATGGCATTGTCGCTTCAAGAGTGCTCCCTAAACCTGGAGGGTAACCTGTGAGCCTACATTTTGACGTGGCATGCCCTGCCGCGGGGGAAGCACCACCGCCAAATTCTGAGCGGGCCAACGAGCTGGGAAATCGCCCGACTCATTTGGGAGAACCGACGGCGAAAAACTGACTCCCCAGCCCTGTGGGTCCATCCTGGGCAGGCATTAGGGATCTTCCGTACCTGGCATCCATCCAGGATACAACAGCGACTCACTACAAATACCACAATTCTGTGGGAACTTCCAACCTATCAGCAGGCTGCATCTTCGTATTTTAATGGGACGCGCTTAGCCGGGTTAAGAAGAGAACAGCCTTTTGAGAAAGCGAGAAAGCGAAACGCGTTAAGGCTGCAAATTCAGGACTGCCGAGTCTACGTGGCATTGTCGCTTCTAGAGTGCTCCCCAAACCTGGAGGGTAACCTGTGAGCCTACATTTTGACGCGGCATTCCCTGCCGCGGGGGGAACACCACCGCCAAATTCTGAACGGGCCAACGAGCTGGGAAATCGCCCGACTCATTTGGGAGACCCGACGCCGAAAAACTGACTCCCCAGCCCTGTGGGTCCATCCTGGGCCGGCAATACGGATCTTCCGTACCTGGCATCCATCCAGGATACAACAGCGGCTCACTACAAATACCACAATTCTGTGGGAACTTCCAGCCCATCAGCAGGCTGCATCTTCGTATTTGAATGGGACGCGCTTAGCCGGGTTAAGAAGAGAACGGCCTTTTGAGAAAGCGAGAAAGCGAAACGCGTTAAGGCTGCAACTTCAGGACTGCCGAGTCTACATGGCATTGTCGCTTCTAAAGTGCTCCCCAAACCTGGAGGGTAACCTGTGAGCCTACATTTTGACGCGGCATGCCCTGCTGCGGGGGAAGCACCACCGCCGAATTCTGAGCAGGCCAACGAGCTCGGAAATCGCCCGACTCATTTGGGAGAACCAACGCTGAAAAACTGACTCCCCAGCCCTGTGGGTCCATCCTGGGCAGGCTTTAGGGATCTTCCGTACCTGGCATCCATCCAGGATACAACAGCGACTCACTACAAATACCACAATTCTGTGGGAACTTCCAGCCTATCAGCAGGCTGCATCTTCGTATTTGAATGGGACGCGCTTAGCCGGGTTAATAAGAGAACGGCCTTTTGAGAAAGCGAGAAAGCGAAACGCGTTAAGGCTGCAACTTCAGGACTGCCGAGTCTACATGGCATTGTCGCTTCAAGAGTGCTCCCTAAACCTGGAGGGTAACCTGTGAGCCTACATTTTGACGTGGCATGCCCTGCCGCGGGGGAAGCACCACCGCCAAATTCTGAGCGGGCCAACGAGCTGGGAAATCGCCCGACTCATTTGGGAGAACCGACGTTGAAAAACTGACTCCCCAGCCCTGTGGGTCCATCCTGGGCAGGCATTAGGGATCTTCCGTACCTGGCATCCATCCAGGATACAACAGCGACTCACTACAAATACCACAATTCTGTGGGAACTTCCAGCCTATCAGTAGGCTGCATCTTCGTATTTAAATAGGACGCTCTTAGCCGGGTTAATAAGAGAACGGCCTTTTGAGAAAGCGAGAAAGCGAAACGCGTTAAGGCTGCAACTTCAGGACTGCCGAGTCTACATGGCATTGTCGCTTCTAAAGTGCTCCCCAAACCTGGAGGGTAACATGTGAGCCTACATTTTGACGCGGCATACCCTGCCGCGGGGGAAGCACCACCGCCGAATTCTGAGCAGGCCAACGAGCTCGGAAATCGCCCGACTCATTTGGGAGAACCGACGCTGAAAAACTGACTCCCCAGCCCTGTGGGTCCATCCTGGGCAGGCTTTAGGGATCTTCCGTACCTGGCATCCATCCAGGATACAACAGCGACTCACTACAAATACCACAATTCTGTGGGAACTTCCAGCCTATCAGCAGGCTGCATCTTCGTATTTGAATGGGACGCGCTTAGCCGGGTTAATAAGAGAACGGCCTTTTGAGAAAGCGAGAAAGCGAAACGCGTTAAGGCTGCAACTTCAGGACTGCCGAGTCTACATGGCATTGTCGCTTCAAGAGTGCTCCCTAAACCTGGAGGGTAACCTGTGAGCCTACATTTTGACGCGGCATGCCCTGCCGCGGGGGAAGCACCACCGCCAAATTCTGAGCGGGCCAACGAGCTGGGAAATCGCCCGACTCATTTGGGAGAACCGACGCCGAAAAACTGACTCCCCAGCCCTGTGGGTCCATCCTGGGCAGGCATTAGGGATCTTCCGTACCTGGCATCCATCCAGGATACAACAGCGACTCACTACAAATACCACAATTCTGTGGGAACTTCCAGCCTATCAGTAGGCTGCATCTTCGTATTTGAATGGGACGCGCTTAGCCGGGTTAATAAGAGAACGGCCTTTTGAGAAAGCGAGAAAGCGAAACGCGTTAAGGCTGCAACTTCAGGACTGCCGAGTCTACATGGCATTGTCGCTTCAAGAGTGCTCCCTAAACCTGGAGGGTAACCTGTGAGCCTACATTTTGACGCGGCATGCCCTGCCGCGGGGGAAGCACCACCGCCAAATTCTGAGCGGGCCAACGAGCTGGGAAATCGCCCGACTCATTTGGGAGAACCGACGCCGAAAAACTGACTCCCCAGCCCTGTGGGTCCATCCTGGGCAGGCATTAGGGATCTTCCGTACCTGGCATCCATCCAGGATACAACAGCGACTCACTACAAATACCACAATTCTGTGGGAACTTCCAGCCTACCAGCAGGCTGCATCTTCGTATTTGAATGGGACGCGCTTAGCCGGGTTAAGAAGAGAACCGCCTTTTGAGAAAGCGAGAAAGCGAAACGCGTTAAGGCTGCAACTTCAGGACTGCCGAGTCTACATGGCATTGTCGCTTCAAGAGTGCTCCCTAAACCTGGAGGGTAACCTGTGAGCCTACATTTTGATGCGGCATGCCCTGCCACGGGGGAAGCACCACTGCCAAATTCTGAGCGGGCCAACGAGCTGGGAAATCGCCCGACTCATTTGGGAGAACCGACGCCGAAAAACTGACTCCCCAGCCCTGTGGGTCCATCCTGGGCAGGCATTAGGGATCTTCCGTACCTGGCATCCATCCAGGATACAACAGCGACTCACTACAAATACCACAATTCTGTGGGAACTTCCAGCCTATCAGCAGGCTGCATCTTCGTATTTGAATGGGACGCGCTTAGCCGGGTTAAGAAGAGAACGGCCTTTTGAGAAAGCGAGAAAGCGAAACGCGTTAAGGCTGCAACTTCAGGACTGCCGAGTCTACATGGCATTGTCGCTTCTAGAATGCTCCCTAAACCTGGAGGGTAACCTGTGAGCCTACATTTTGACGTGGCATGCTCTGCCGCGGGGGAAGCACCACCGCCGAATTCTGAGCGGGCCAACGAGCTGGGAAATCGCCCGACTCATTTGGGAGAACCGACGCTGAAAAACTGACTCCCCAGCCCTGTGGGTCCATCCTGGGCAGGCATTAGGGATCTTCCGTACCTGGCATCCATCCAGGATACAACAGCGACTCACTACAAATACCACAATTCTGTGGGAACTTCCAGCCTATCAGCAGGCTGCATCTTCGTATTTGAATGGGACGCGCTTAGCCGGGTTAATAAGAGAACGGCCTTTTGAGAAAGCGAGAAAGCGAAACGCGTTAAGGCTGCAACTTCAGGACTGCCGAGTCTACATGGCATTGTCGCTTCAAGAGTGCTCCCTAAACCTGGAGGGTAACCTGTGAGCCTACATTTTGACGCGGCATGCCCTGCCGCGGGGGAAGCACCACCGCCAAATTCTGAGCGGGCCAACGAGCTGGGAAATCGCCCGACTCATTTGGGAGAACCGACGCCGAAAAACTGACTCCCCAGCCCTGTGGGTCCATCCTGGGCAGGCATTAGGGATCTTCCGTACCTGGCATCCATCCAGGATACAACAGCGACTCACTACAAATACCACAATTCTGTGGGAACTTCCAGCCTATCAGTAGGCTGCATCTTCGTATTTGAATGGGACGCGCTTAGCCGGGTTAATAAGAGAACGGCCTTTTGAGAAAGCGAGAAAGGGAAACGCGTTAAGGCTGCAACTTCAGGACTTCCGAGTCTACATGGCATTGTCGCTTCTAGAGTGCTCCCCAAACCTGGAGGGTAACCTGTGAGCCTACATTTTGACGCGGCATACCCTGCCGCGGGGAAGCACCACCGCCGACTTCTGAGCGGGCCAACGAGCTGGGAAATCGCCCGACTCATTTGGGAGAACCGACGCTGAAAAACTGACTCCCCAGCCCTGTGGGTCCATCCTGAGCAGCCATTAGGGATCTTCCGTACCTGGCATCCATCCCGGGTACAACAGCGACTCACTACAAATACCACAATTCTGTGGGAACTTCCAGCCTACCAGCAGGCTGCATCTTCGTATTTGAATGGGACGCGCTTAGCCGGGTTAAGAAGAGAACGGCCTTTTGAGAAAGCGAGAAAGCGAAACGCGTGAAGGCGGCAACTTCAGGACTGCCGAGTCTACATGGCATTGTCGCTTCTAGAGTGCTCCCCAAACCTGGAGGGTAACCTGTGAGCCTACATTTTGACGCGGCATGGCTTGCCGCGGGGGAAGCACCACCGCCGAATTCTGAGCGGGCCAACGAGCTCGGAAATCGCCCGACTCATTTGGGAGAACCGACGCTGAAAAACTGACTCCCCAGCCCTGTGGGTCCATCCTGGGCAGGCATTAGGGATCTTCCGTACCTGGCATCCATCCAGGATACAACAGCGACTCACTACAAATACCACAATTCTGTGGGAACTTCCAGCCTATCAGCAGGCTGCATCTTCGTATTTGAATGGGACGCGCTTAGCCGGGTTAAGAAGAGAACGGCCTTTTGAGAAAGCGAGAAAGCGAAACGCGTTAAGGCTGCAACTTCAGGACTGCCGAGTCTACATGGCATTGTCGCTTCTAGAATGCTCCCTAAACCTGGAGGGTAACCTGTGAGCCTACATTTTGACGTGGCATGCCCTGCCGCGGGGGAAGCACCACCGCCGAATTCTGAGCGGGCCAACGAGCTGGGAAATCGCCCGACTCATTTGGGAGAACCGACGCCGAAAAACTGACTCCCCAGCCCTGTGGGTCCATCCTGGGCAGGCATTAGGGATCTTCCGTACCTGGCATCCATCCAGGATACAACAGCGACTCACTACAAATACCACAATTCTGTGGGAACTTCCAGCCTATCAGCAGGCTGCATCTTCGTATTTGAATGGGACGCGCTTAGCCGGGTTAATAAGAGAACGGCCTTTTGAGAAAGCGAGAAAGCGAAACGCGTTAAGGCTGCAACTTCAGGACTGCCGAGTCTACATGGCATTGTCGCTTCAAGAGTGCTCCCTAAACCTGGAGGGTAACCTGTGAGCCTACATTTTGACGCGGCATGCCCTGCCGCGGGGGAAGCACCACCGCCAAATTCTGAGCGGGCCAACGAGCTGGGAAATCGCCCGACTCATTTGGGAGAACCGACGCCGAAAAACTGACTCCCCAGCCATGTGGGTCCATCCTGGGCAGGCATTAGGGATCTTCCGTACCTGGCATCCATCCAGGATACAACAGCGACTCACTACAAATACCACAATTCTGTGGGAACTTCCAGCCTATCAGTAGGCTGCATCTTCGTATTTGAATGGGACGCGCTTAGCCGGGTTAATAAGAGAACGGCCTTTTGAGAAAGCGAGAAAGCGAAACGCGTTAAGGCTGCAACTTCAGGACTTCCGAGTCTACATGGCATTGTCGCTTCTAGAGTGCTCCCCAAACCTGGAGGGTAACCTGTGAGCCTACATTTTGACGCGGCATACCCTGCCGCGGGGAAGCACCACCGCCGACTTCTGAGCGGGCCAACGAGCTGGGAAATCGCCCGACTCATTTGGGAGAACCGACGCTGAAAAACTGACTCCCCAGCCCTGTGGGTCCATCCTGAGCAGCCATTAGGGATCTTCCGTACCTGGCATCCATCCCGTGTACAACAGCGACTCACTACAAATACCACAATTCTGTGGGAACTTCCAGCCTACCAGCAGGCTGCATCTTCGTATTTGAATGGGACGCGCTTAGCCGGGTTAAAAAGAGAACGGCCTTTTGAGAAAGCGAGAAAGCGAAACGCGTGAAGGCGGCAACTTCAGGACTGCCGAGTCTACATGGCATTGTCGCTTCTAGAGTGCTCCCCAAACCTGGAGGGTAACCTGTGAGCCTACATTTTGACGCGGCATGGCTTGCCGCGGGGGAAGCACCACCGCCGAATTCTGAGCGGGCCAACGAGCTCGGAAATCGCCCGACTCATTTGGGAGAACCGACGCTGAAAAACTGACTCCCCAGCCCTGTGGGTCCATCCTGGGCAGGCATTAGGGATCTTCCGTACCTGGCATCCATCCAGGATACAACAGCGACTCACTACAAATACCACAATTCTGTGGGAACTTCCATCCTATCAGTATATATATATATATATATATATATATATATATATATATATATATATATATATATATATATATATATATATATATATATATATATATATATATTACCTACTGGCGGTTGCCAGTAGGTAGTTATAGTTAGGACCGTGTTTCCATAGGAAATCCGCAACATTTTATTTTAAATAACTTTGGCGCAGATTGACGAATCCAGGTGAAATTTTCAAAATAGGTGGGGCGCTCCGCTCCGCTCCTACCCTGAAAGTCTCGGGGGGATTCGTCAAGCGGGGGCTGAGAAAAAGGGGGGTCCCAAAACGTGTTTTCCCCATGCATTTTTCCATAGGACATTTAGTCCAAGCTACAGCCCGAACGGCTGAACAGAATTACTTGAAATTTGGCAGAGAGGTAGTCCTCAGCTCAGGGATGTGCCTTTTGTAGGTCTGGTGTAAATGTGTTCAGTATTTGCTGAGAAAATAGCATTTAAATCAATATATATATCTATAAGCGCGCTCCGAGCGCGTACGGTAAGCTTACCGTACGCGCACGCTGCCGTGCGCGAGCTTAATTCTGATTGGTGGTTACATGACTGTAAACATTCGAATCGGTCGAAATCAGGAAGTGTCGGCCGCCATTTTGTGTGTCTCACACTGATAAACAAAGGATGAGAATGTGGAAAGGGGGCAACGAAGAGAGTTGCAGACCTCCTAGCGTTTGTCAGGGGGTCCAAGAAGGTCATAAAAGTATGAAAAATACATTTAAATTTTTTTTTTTTTAAATCGCGGGGTGCGCGTACGGTAAGCTTACCGTACGCGTATGGTAGAAAAAAAAACAATAAAAAAAATAGAAGTAAAAAACAAATTTAAGTGTTAAGATATTAGGGGGCTCTAAAAAGAGCCGTTGTATTTATGAAGTGTTTTTCGGTACCTACAAGTAAGTACCGATGCAGAGTCTAAAGTTCAAGAGGAAGACTCTGTTGCCTTCATCAGTGAAATGTACACCGTCTCCTCTATAAATGCCTTGCATGTTGTAACGCAAGTTGTTGTGGTATATAGAACCCATACCATAGTCTCTGAGGAAAGCAGAAATAGATTTGTTGACGTGCTTTCTTGCTTTGTCAATCTGTGGACAAAATTGGTTGGACCAGTTACACTTTTGCCTTTGGCATGTGTTAGAATATACAAAGGCAGATTGAGGAAAAAGCGACATCAATTGCACAAAGGTGTCCTTAATAAGCATTTCCAGGCCTACACCAGTTAAAGTGCCTAGGTCATTTCCACCACAGTGCACAATAATAAGGTTAGGCTGTGGGAGATGTTGAAAGGTTTTCACCAAAGGCAATAATTGGTGCCACTTTAACCCTCTCTGACCAATCCATTTAATGTCTACATTTGGCAAAGCAAGGTCTCTCACCATACCTCTTTTTTCTGCATACTTTTCACTCCAGAAGACATAGCTGTGACCTACAATCCACACTGTGAACATCTTTCAAGGAGATCTGGATGCACTCAGAAGGTGTCTTTCAGTAGAATGGCAATATGAAATGAAAGACAGTTGTAAAATGGAGGCATACATATTTTTTTAAAATAAAAAGAACTCGTTGGCTAATTCAAATCTTTTTACAGTAAAAAGTAGGCTGTATGTGTACATTTTTAGAAGCATGTTTTGTATTGGTTCAGAAAATTGTGTTCCCACAGAAGATTAGTTTGGATTTGCTGTTAGGTTCGACAGGTGAAGCACTCTTGTTCTTTGGATTTGAAACATTGTGTGCTGAACTTCTGACCTCTCTCCTCACAGCAGTGTTCCATGAGCTGTTGCTATGGTAGCAGGCAGAAGTCAAGTTGGGGGAAGGGTACATTTGGAAAAGGGTTGAAGTTTTCAACCAATAGAAATGTGTGATTTCATTTGAAAAAATGTGGGAAGCACTGAGATTTGTAATTACCATGTATATGTGTGAAAAAAGAGAGGGAAACATTGCCATTTACTGGTTCTGGAGAGAGGAGAGAGGTGTAGAGCTCTGATATTCTGACTCTGATAGTATGCTGTTTGAGTGCCACATTTCTTTCGCAACTAAGTAATTTTAAAGGTGAGATATGAGTTTGAGAGAGGATGTATGTGGTGATTTTTGATATAAATATTAGAATTGTGATTCTTCTTTAAAAGTTATGTTTTACATTTTGTGGTTTGGGAGATATTTGACTGTCTTTAACTAGTTAAATATTATGGAGTGTGTTTTTACCATAAGTTAAGGTGTACTGGTATCAGTGAGGAATACTGTTTTGTGCCTAGAATCAACCCATGAGTCTGTGTGCACACAGGAATTGTTGTTAGAGATTTTAATAGTGATGGTCCGGTTCTGTAAGAATGGCATTTGTAGGAAAGGGGCAGCTTTCTTTTTGTAAAAATGATGGTTTCCATTCAGCATAAATCAGTAAGACAAAAATGGGAGGCAAATGCTAACACATTTGAAATTGATATTGCAGATTTTGCTTCTAATCATGCAATTGCTGAGCTTGGTCATACATATACAAAACTGCAATTAAACCTTGCCACACATGTACTTTTATATACATTACTACAATGTTTAAGCTGTTATGGATGCATGCATGAATATGTCTCTTGCAACTGAAAATACACAGTCTGCATAAGCAGACTGTTAGCACACACCCAGCAGTTTATCCTGTACAATCATGCTTAGTATTCACAAGTGAGTGGTGTTTCAAGTAGCAGTGAGTAACGCAAATACATTCAACATCACTTAGGCTGATTTGTTTTGCTGGGGTGTAGTCAGTCACCAAGGTCACACATGTTCATGGTCTCAAAAAGCTGTTTGCACATGTGCTGTTTTCTGTTTCAGAAAACTGTAATGAAAATGTATCAGACTGTTAGAGTACTTAACACTTGCAGAAAAAAACAGTAGTAAGTGTGCTTTGAAATTGGCAAGCAAATTTCATTTTCTGCCTAGAATCACAGCATGAGTCTGTGAGCACACAGGAATTGTTGTCAGAGATGTATTTCGTGTCACTCTGGTTCTTTTTGGATGGATGTATGTCGTTACAATGCACACTTTTACAACGCTTGCACTTACAACGCATTTTTTACAACGCAACATCCACTACAACGCATTCCACTACATCGCATGACACTACAACGCATTTTTAAAAACTACCTTTACAACGCATTCCAGTACATCGCATACCACCTTTACAACGCATACCATTACAACGCATAATATTACATTGCATTTAAGGTAAGTATTGGATAGTATAGGGGTAAAAATTACTATTCTTACTCCAGGGGGTGCAACAGTAGGGTAAGTGTTGGATAGTATAGGGGTTAAAATTACTATTCTTACTCCAGGGGGTGCAACAGTAGGGTAAGTGTTGGATAGTATAGGGGTAAAAATTACTATTCTTGCTCCAGGGGGTGCAACAGTAGGGTAAATATTGGATAGTATAGGGGTAAAAATGACTATTCTTACTCCAGGGGGTGCATCAGTAGCGTAAGTGTTGGATAGTATAGGGGTAAACATTACTATTCTTACTCCAGGGGGTGCAACAGTAGGGTAAGTGTTGGATAGTATAGGGGTAAAAATTACTATTCTAACTCCAGGGGGTGCAACAGTAGGGTAAGTGTTGGATAGTATATGGGTAAAAATTATTATTGTTACTCCAGGGGGTGCAACAGTAGGGTAAGTGTTGGATAGTATGGGGGTAAAAATTACTATTCTAACTCCAGGGGGTACAACAGTAGGGTAAGTGTTGGATAGTGTAGGGGTTTTAATGTAATATTATGCGTTGTAATGGTATGCGTTGTAAAGGTAGTATGCGATGTAATGGAATGCGTTGTAAAGGTAGCTTTTAAAAATGCGTTGTAGTGTCATGCGATGTAATGGAATGCGTTGTAGTGGATGTTGCGTTGTAAAAAATGTGTTGTAAGTGTAGTGTGTTGTAATAGTTGCGTTGTAAAGGTTGTTCCCCTTTTTGGATGTATACATGCATATGTCTCTTGTAACTGAAAATACACAGTCTGCATAATCAGACTGTTAGCACACACCCAGCAGTTTATCCTGTACAATCATGCTTAGTATTCACAAGTGAGTGGTGTTTAAGGTAGCAGTGAGTAACGCAAATACATTCAACATCACTAAGGCTGATTTGTTTTGCTGGGGTGTAGTCAGTCACCAAGGTCACACATGTTCATGGTCTCAAAAAGCTGTTTGCACATGTGCTGTTTTCTGTATCTGAAAACTGTAATGAAAATGTATGAGACTGTTAGAGTACTTAACACTTGCAGAAAAAAACAGTAGTAAGTGTGCTTTGAAATTGGCAAGCAAATTTCATTTTCTGCCTAAATTCACAGAAAACAGTAGTAAGTGTGCTTTGAAATTGGCAAGCAAATTTCATTTTCTGCCTAGAATCACAGCATGAGTCTGTGAGCACACAGGAATTGTTGTCAGAGATGTATTTCGTGTCACTCTGGTTCTTTTTGGATGTATCCATGCATATGTCTCTTGTAACTGAAAATACACAGTCTGCATAAGCAGAATCTTAGCACACACCCAGCAGTTTATCCTGTAGAATCATGCTTAGTATTCACAAGTGAGTGGTGTTTCAGGTAGCAGTGAGTAACGCTAATACATTCAACATCACTAAGGCTGATTTCTTTTGCTGGAGTGTAGTCAGTCACCAAGGTCACACATGTTCATGGTCTCAAAAAGCTGTTTGCACATGTGCTGTTTTCTGTATCTGAAATCTGTAATGAAAATGTATGAGACTGTTAGAGTACTTAACACTTGCAGAAAAAAACAGTAGTAAGTGTGCTTTGAAATTGGCAAGCAAACTTCATTTTCTGCCTAAAATCACAGCATGAGTCTGTGAGCACACAGGAATTGTTGTCAGAGATGTATTTCGTGTCACTCTGGTTCTTTTTGGAAGTATCCATGCATATGTCTCTTGTAACTGAAAATACACAGTCTGCATAAGCAGACTCTTAGCACACACCCAGCAGTTTATCCTGTAGAATCATACTTAGTATTCACAAGTGAGTGGTGTTTCAGGTAGCAGTGAGTAACGCTAATACATTCAACATCACTAAGGCTGATTTCTTTTGCTGGAGTGTAGTCAGTCACCAAGGTCACACATGTTCATGGTTTTAAAAAGCTGTTTGCACATGTGCTGTTATCTGTATCTGAAAACTGTAATGAAAATGTATCAGACTGTTAGAGTACTTAACACTTGCAGAAAAAAACAGTAGTAAGTGTGCTTTGAAATTGGCAAGCAAATTTCGTTTTCTGCTTAGAATCACACCATGAGTCTGTGAGCACACAGGAATAATTCTCAGAGATCTATTTCGTGACACTCTGCTTCATTTAGAATTGCATTCGTATGAAAGGGGAAGATTGTTTTCTGGAAATGTGATGGTTAGCATTCAGCCCAAAACAGTATCTCAAATAAGAGGCAAATGCTAACATATTTGAAATCAACATGGTAGATTTTTCTTCCACTCTTGCAATGGGTCATGTAGTTGCTACATGCTAAAAACTCATATTAACCCTTACCACACATGTAGTCTTACATACATGTTTACAGTGTTTAAGCAGTTATGTAAGGGTCCATTCAAGTCTCTCTTGCAGCTGACAGTAGACAGTCTCCAGAACCACACTCTTAGCAGAGAGCTAGCTGTTTTTCCTGTACACTCATGCTTACTAATCAGCACTGTATGGTGTTTTAGGTAGGAGTGAGGAACGCTAATGCATTGAACATCACCAAGGCTCATTATCTTTGCTGGAGTGTAGTCAGTCAGCCAGGTTACACATGTACATGCTCTGAAAAAGCTGTTTGGACATGTGCTCTTTTCTGCCTCTCTAAACTATAAAGAAAATGTGTCAGACTGTTAGAGTAATTCACAGTTGCAAAAAAAAAAAAAGGTAAGTGTGCTTTTGAATTGCAAATGAAATATCGTGTTCTGCCTAGAATCACACCAAGAGTCTGTGTGCACACAGGAATTGTTCTTAGAGATTAAATTTGTGTTAGTTTTATTGTGTTTTTCACTTGTAGGAAAGGGGTAGATAGTGTTATAAGATTAGAAAAGATCATAACAAATATAGTAATATATTTAAATTACAAAAAGGTATTTTTTTTAGTTTCTTTCAGGTATTGCTGCAGAGCAGTGAAGGAAATATAAGATGCCTATAAAATCAAGAAAGCGAAAACAACAGAAAAAACATGTATATTTGAAGACAACTGGAGGACCCAAGTTAGTTGAAGATGCTCATGTTGGGAAAAAGAAAAAGTCTTCTGGTAAGCAGACAAAGGAATTCTTTAAAAATATATTCAAAAAAAGGAAAAATTTAAAAAAATGTCCCCATTGGAAAACTGTTTCAAGTAGAAAACAACAGGACAATAGTGAGAATTTACTAAATGCTAATGTACAAGCAGAAGCAATTAAAATTGACTTGAAAAGAAAATCAGCATTTAAAGAGATCCGTAGGAAAATGTTTCTGAGAAGAGTGATGTCCAATTTGCTAAAGGATGTGAAAAAATATAAGAAAAGAGCTAAATTTTGCAAGAAAAAAAAAGATATTGAAGCCATTGTAGCTAAGGCTTTAGAATTAAAAAGAAAACTATTCATTTTAATTTTGAACAGGATGCGTACATTAGAAAAAATAGTCAATGTAATGAAGTCACAAAGCAAAACGAAAAGAGTAGTGAAAAGAAATAACTTTTGTAAAGTGTTTTTAGGAGAATGGATGCATAGTTCAAGTACTGAACCATTTTTTATTGAAGAGAGTTATCTTCAAAGTAATAGTTTGCTGCATGCAGTTGACACCACTGAACGAGCTTATGAAGTAAAAGATGGGTGTATAATGGAAAAGGAGAAAATGGTTCCAAGAAATGAGGAAGAAGTGATTGCGGATGAGGTTATGGGGAGACGTCCTAAAGCCCCAGTGTATACTTGGAATTGTAGTAGTATTTGTACTTTGCGACTGGAATCTATTGATAAATTACGTGAGTTTTTAAGAGAATATAGTAAAAAGAGTGTTAAACAGAAGATTAAGGTGCTTCAAGGACTAGATCCATGCAGAGTGAGAGAGAATACTGGTTTGCAAGGACACTCTCTGGCTTGTATAACTAGAAAAGTTTGTCAAAGTGTCTTTCACCATTTTAGGATGCTGGCAGTTCATCATACTGAAATTAGAAAATTTGTAAGAAGATTGTATTTTGCTAAAAGTCCAGCACTAAAGTTAAATGAGTTGAATAAGGCTCTGTTCCGTGGAACTGTATCAGATGTTGAGAAGGTTACTGATGAAATTCAGTTAAGTTACTTTGGTCCGGAACAAGAAGGTGCAGGGAATGACACAGTTATTGAGGAAAATGTGGAAGAGAATGTAGAACCCTCCGTAAATAAGAAATTTGAAGATCAAATAACAAAATTTGCTATCATCTCTAATGAAAGACCAAATATTACTTGTCTTTGTTGCCGGAGAAGCCATTATAAAATCCAAACAAGGAATGTTGATCTCTACAAAAAAAGTGAAGAAGAAGATAATTATAAGTGGAAGGATTTTGCAACATATATATTTCTTGAAAATTGTTTTGATTTGGGTGAAGATCATCGTATTTGTAAATACTGTTACAACAAGTTAGAAGAAAATAAAATGCCAGCTAGAGCTGTACATAATAATTTAGAATTGGTTGCAGTTCCTGCAGAACTTTCTGATTTAAATCCGTATGAGTCTATACTCATTCAATGTGTTCATCCGTTCCAGACCATAGTACGTATGGAGCCAAAAACAGGCAAATTACGTCCTACAGATTTACAGAGAGGTTTAAAAGGAAGAGTTGTCTATTTGCCGTTGGATTTGAAAAAAAATATGGAAACTATTGATACAGATATTTTGGAAACTGAACCATTAGTTATTCTGGTTAATGGTGTACCTACAAAGAGTAAGACAATTTGGCAGGAGCTGGTAGAGGTACGGAAAGTACAAAGAGCAAATTTATATTTGAAAAGGAATAATAAATGTTATGAATCAATTTATATAGATGAAGATGAAGAAGATTTAGTAGGAGACACAGACACACCAACTGGGCAAATTGAAAAAGTGGACAAGTCAAAAGAAGAAGAAATTTATGAACATTTCAGCATACATCCTCTTCATTCAAAATAAGTTATGGCAAACACCATTGATCTATTTCAGATGAAAAAAGCCAAAGGAACTCCCGTAAGTGTATGGGAGGAGAGTTTGGAAGCTCGTTGTTTTCCCCAGCTGTTTCCTACAGGAGAAGGTGGACGATATGATGAACGTCCAGTACAGATTCCTGCTTCGGAGTATCGGACTACAAGATTATATGCAGAAGATCCCAGATTTCGTCAAAGTATTCCTTATTTGTTCCATCTTTTATTTGAAAGTGACTTGTCTGCACTATCTTATGCAGTAAATCACATTTTAAAAAGTGGAGTACATCTACATAATGTGTCTGCTAAGGATTTTATGAACAAAGTGCAGCAGCGAGATGATCATTTGGAATCACAATTGATCAATCTGATGGCTTGTCAGCGTGGGACAAATGAATATTGGTACTGACGCCATGGAGAATTGAAGTGCATGTTACGGAATTTAGGAACTCCTACATGGTTTCTCACCCTAAGCTGTGCTGAGTACGCTTGGGATGATCTTCTGGATTTTCTACGAGAGGCAAATTCAAACATTAAAAACATCGAATACAAGACAGCAGGAGAACTGTGCTCATTGGATCCGGTTAATGTTTGCAGATATTTCAATCATAGATTTGAGGCTATGATGTCCTTCATCTGCAATAAAAAAAATCCACCTCTTGGAGAAGTTGTGGATTTCTTTTGGAGAAAAGAGTACCAAGGAAGAGGTGCTCCTCATATTCATATGCTGTTGTGGATCAAGTATGCCACAAAATTTGGAACAGATGCTGATGAAGCAGTTTTATCTTTCATCGAAGAATATGCAACATGTGCTATACCTAAAAGCACAGAAGAGAAAAAGTTAAAAGACCAAGTTTTACGTTTCCAAAGTCATCGTTGTGGAAAATACTGTCGACGGAAGTACAAGAGTAAAGATAAATTCTACACAAAATGTCGATTTGGATTTCCACGACCTGTTCTTTCAAAAGGAAGAGTCAACAGTTTTATGTCAGCTGTGCGACATACCATTCCAAGAAAATCTCCAAAAAATACGTACAACCTAAGAAGAAAAGAAGAGTCAAAGTATATAAATGACTACAACCCAGTCATTTTATCCATGTGGAATGCTAACATGGATATTCAGTATGTGGCAGACAATTCTATTGCTGTTGCTCGGTATGTCACATCGTACATTACTAAATCTGAGAAAACGGAATTGAAGGAAATGTGGGAAGAGATTTCTCACGAGAAAACTGTCAGTAAGAAACTATACAGTTTCAGTTTAAAGATGTTATCGCATCGAGAAATTGGATCCTACGAATGCTCAGATAGGTTATCATCTGCAAGTCTGTACTCGAAATCCAGAAGAATAATTTGGGTAAGTTTAGGCCTTGCAGCAATGCGAAATCGGGTACTGAAATCTGTTGCAGAAATTGAATATTTGGCCGAGAACGACCCGGAAAGTACAGATATTTTGAAAACAAACATGTTGGACACGTATTACCCAAAAAGAAGTTGTCATCTTGAGAACATGTGTCTCTATGAAGTGCTGCAGAACTACATTTTTTCACGGAAAGCCACAGAAGACATCAAAAATGGAAAATATAAAGTCATTGGTGAGGAAGGATGTTTGGTGAAGCAAACAAAAGGAAGTTTGATTAATCATAGGAAGCTGAGTTGCGACACTACTGACAAAAAGGAATTTTACTACTTGGCACTTTTACAGCTGTTTAAACCATGGCGTACAGAGGACGAACTACTTGGAGAATTTGAAAGCTATGAGGATTCATTCAATGCATGTAAAGATACGATTGAATGCAGTACTTTCATAAATTATGTCCAAATGTTAAATGAAGAAATTGAACAGGAAGCAACAATTGCAGCTGAAGTAGCTAGAGACAGTTCTCAAGACAGCCAAAGTTCTGAAAAGCTCAGTCAAGATCCCCTAGGACAACCAATTGTAGAAAATGAAGCTGCAATAGCCATGAATGAAGTTGAAACCGCTATGAATCAAGCTCAAGAAGATTTAATAGACTTACCAAATTTGGAACAACAACTGAATGAAGAACAACAACAAATTTATGAAGAAGTCAGAAAAAAAATTGATCACGGATTACTACATGAAAATAAAGAGTGCACATGCACATCATTTGAGCCAATCAGGATGTATGTGAGTGGACAAGCTGGAACTGGAAAAAGTTTCCTAATTAAAGTCACCAGAAGCTACCTACAGCAAAAAACAGATTCAACTTTGTCTTGTGTTGTTACTGCTCCAACTGGGTTAGCAGCATATAACATAAAAGGAATTACCTTACATCGCTTGCTAATGTTACCAGTGGAGCATGAGAACAAAATAGAATATCACAAGCTTACAGGAGAAGCATGCTTCGAAGTTTCAAGAGTGTTGAAGAAGATGCAAGTTCTCATTATTGATGAGGTAAGCATGGTATCAAACTTAATGCTTGCCTTTGTGCATTTAAGAATGCAGCAAATTCTAAAGAGAGACTATGACGTGTTATTTGGAGGAAAACATGTTATAGTTTTTGGGGATCTTCTACAGCTTACTCCAGTTAAAGGACAACCAGTGTTTAATACTGTGACACATGAAGACACGAAGAAGTCATTAGGAAGCATTGGTAATGCGAATATTTGGTCGTTCTTTGAGTACAAAGAACTTACTACCAATATGAGGCAAGCAAACGATGAAGATTATGCAAGTATTCTGAAAGATATCAGAATTGGACTACTGACAGAAGTTGGCAGAAAAGCATTACAGAGTCGGTTGCTACATAATTTATTTCCAAAGGAAGAAATTGTTGCAAAGAAAATATACAAGAACATTGCAGAAAATAATACTGTAATCTGCTTAATGCCAACACTACGTGAATGCTCGATATTCAATGAGGAACTTTTGAAATTGGAAAAGGAAGAGATTAAGAAAATGGAAGCAGTTGACAAAATTCAGCATGAAGGAATTACTATTACATTAACAGGCAAACTGCAAAATAAATTGGATTCTCTAGAGAAGAACATTTCGAAAACAGCTGGATTAGAAAAAAATCTATATCTTTGCATGAACTGTCGAGTATTTTTAAGGAGAAATTTGGATGTTGAAAAAGGTTTAGTGAATGGAGCTATGGGTAAAGTTGTGGGTTTTGTGAAATACCAGAAAAAAGATGGAATTGAATTTTTAAAAATAAAATTTGATCAGATTGCAGAGATTAAAGATATTAGTCGTTGTTCAGTTCATTTTTTGCTTGTAAAAGACTTATATGTACGTAGGAAGCAGTTTTCATTTTCTCTAGCATATGCTGTAACTATTCACAAATCTCAAGGATTAACTGTAGATAGTGATTTTGTAAACATTGGATCTACTGTGTTCAAAGAAGGTATGGCATATGTTGCTTTGTCACGAGTGAAAACATTATCTGGTTTATTCATGATAGACTTTGATGACTCAAAAGTTAGTGCAGATGCAAATTGTGTAAAGGAGTATAATAGATTAAGAAGAACCTATGCTCCTCATTTAGGTCAGTATCCTGTGTTGGAGAAACGTGTTGGTTGTCGGAAAAGGAGATTTGAGAATATCTGTAATGAGGATGTAGAGAAGAGAAAACAAAAAGAGACTCATGTGATTGCAAGCAAAAAGAAAAAGGATAATGTTGAAGAGGTTGTTGGTTGTCATTTTGAAAATAGCTCTGGTGTCAACTGCTACGCAAATGTAGTGCTAAATGTTGTATTTTATCTTGAAAGTTTGCAAGAGCAGATAATAGTAAATCATGATAAAAGATTCTGTTCTGTGCTAAGTCTGCTTTATGAGAAACTGAGTATTGATACAAATAAAATAGAAAGTGCTAATGAAATTAGAAATCTTTTAGACGTATGTTCAGTCCGTACACAGTTTACTCAAAATGTCCAGCAAGATGCACAGGAATTCTTGATGTATGTCCTTATGGTACTGGAAGATGAAGGCATAGATATTGAGAATATGTTCGGTCTCTCTTATAAATGGGAACATACTTGTGAAAACTGTTTCTACACATGCAGCTCTAATGTTGATTCAGAAAGGTTTATCTATTTAACATTGCCAGAAAGTAAATCAGTGAGTTTTAGTAAATTAGTTAAAGATGCCAATCATAGCATGGAATGCTGTGAATGTAAATCTGACATGTTTTCAATGTTATTTTTAAAGAAATATGGACAGTATGTAATTTTAATGATGCAACGTTGTAGAGCTGATGGTTCAAAATTGGACACTTTAATAAAGAAGTTTATAGGACAGCAATTATCAATTTCAGGAAAAACTTTTGTTACAGTTGCAATAATTTTCCATGATGGACCTACGATAACTTCCGGTCATTACACAGTTTATCTTAAATGTGAAAAAGGCTGGACGCTGTGTAATGATTCTCAATTGGTTTTTAAGCAACGTTTGCCTTTTGATTTAGCAAATTCCTATTTAATTTTTCTGAAACCAAAATTTTAGATAGAATTTGCAACATCTGTACAAACCATTTTTGCAATTTTATTGGATTACCATTGGAAATTTCATCAAAAAAGGTTTTAAAAATTACCATTTGGCCTAAAGGAAAGGTAACAATTTGTATTGTGGACTTCCTAGACACATATTATTTTGGTGATTATGCTTATGCAAAAATTTTTTACGACGATATGTAGTGCAAAAAGTTATTGTTCTTAGATGATATTTTTGAAAAATATGTAACATTTCTATAAAGCTATGTTTTAGTGAGAAGAGATTCTGGGCTTTTTTTAAACAATCTTTCAGATTGTTATTTTTTTTTGCCCGCTGTTAAGTGATGAATGCTATTGCTTTCACAATTTACAGTGAAATTCAATATATTCTGAAAACAGCAAAAAAAGGGCAAAGAAATTGTTTTTTAAATATGAAAATATGTGTATTGTATTCTAAAATGTATTTTTAAGTATTAATAAATTTTTCTCTTTTTTTTCAGATTGAGAATTTTTTTTTTTTTTTTTTATATTTTTTCTAGCGATTTAAATGAAGCATTTATTAATAAATATTATATTTTTTGGGTCAGGTAAGTGTGACATTTCTGTATTTATTACACATTTATTTTCATGCTCCCTTTTTTCACTTCTCCTCCCTCTGCTTTTCTCATTTCCGTTGTACTCCCTCAAGGACCTTGTAGGGTAAAAAAAAAAAATAATGCGCGTACCGTACGCGCACGGTAAAAAAAAATGTAAAAAAATGTATTAAAGAAATTTAAAAAAAAGTTGTGAGGTAAGGTTGGCTCTTAAAAGAGCCGTTGTGTTAATACAGGGACAGAGGAAAGAAAGAATGGGAATATTAATAAGTACTACAGATGTGCTGGTCTATCCTATTGTTTATTAGGGAAACACTGCTCTCCCCCTGAACAATTAGACCATAACATCTGGTGCACCTCATTTGTACCCTCAGAAATCGATGGTTCATTTCCAGAGGAGCAGAAGAGGGTGATGCTCCCACCGCAGAGGAAGGGCTCAGCTGAGCTGCCGAAGATGTACTCGGCTGAGCTTCTGCAGGTGTGCTCGGATGACTTTCTGAAGGATTTGCTTCAGAATGTCGAGCAAAAGTCCTGGGACGTTTATCCCTAATGTGTCTCACCATAGTGTGGTTACCAAAGGAATACTTCTTCCTTGCGTTACCTCTAGATAAGACACGCTCACAAAGTGAGCAGGTGACTAATGGAGCATTTACCTTTTTCTGCCCCTCTGGAAAAGTAAAATACTCCCAAACAAAAGAATTCTTTTGTTTCCTCCTTCTCTGCCTGATGATGCTGCTGCCCTGCTCACTCTCAGAAGAGGTCTGCTGCTCTGCCATTGTATCCCAAAGACAATTCAGCTCCTTCTCCTAAGAAATCACAAGCAGTAATGAGGGGAATGGGTGTGGTGTAGGAAGATTCTGGAACTGAAAGTAGTTTAAACCAATCAAAAGTGTTGTTTCTTGATCACATGACAAACCGTACGCGCACATTAAGCTTACCGAGCGCGTACGGTAAAAGTACGCATGCGCGTACGAAAGACACGCGCACGCGCGCATGCGCATTACAGGCACGCTCGTACACTTCCGCGTAACGTGCGCGCACGCGTGCGCGTGTAAAGCATGCGCTTACGCGTCGCGTAGAAAGTACGGATGCATACGCAAATTGCGTAAGCATACGCAAACAGAGTAGAAATATTACGTATGCTCACCGTACATAAAGCGAACCGTGCGCTTACGGTAAGCTTACTGTACGCGCACGGTAAAAAATAAATTTTCAAAAAAAAAAAAGGTTTGCTGAAGATATTAACTCTGTTATACAACTATATCTAACCAATTATTTAAAAAAGGTGAATCTTTAAAAATTGAAGAATGAATTAAAACCATGAATATATACATAGGTAGAATAGTGTTTAAAGGAAAAAATAAAAAGGAAAAAAATGATGTAAAAAAGAAAAAAAACAATAAAAAATCATAGGTTTCACACACATTATTGTAAGGAATTTTTTTTTTTTTTAAAACCATGCAAAAAGAAAAAGAAAATATAGCTTTCACACGCGTTATATATAAAAAATAGCTTTTAAAAAACCTTGCAAATTCACTGAAAAAACCATAGGTTTCACACACGTTATAGTTAGGAATTAGCATTTAAAAAACCTTGCAAATTCAATGAAAAAACCATAGGTTTCACAAATGTTATAGTTAGCTGGACATTTCGCTCGTAAAAAACCAATGAAATTCCCCCGTTATAGTTAGTTCAGCTAACTATAACTCGCGCACCCGCAATCCACTGCTGATGACGTCACATATTACATCACTCATGACATGGTCAGTGACATCACTCATGACATCACTGATGACAGCTCAAATGACATCACTGATGACATCACTGATGACATCATCCTTGTGATAGAGTGGCAGACCTCCTCTCACCCTAATATAACCTTTGATACACACATTCAAAAATAGAGACTAAAATTTTCAAAACAATGGACATACCAATACCAGTTACAACAACCTCTTCAGTAATTCTAAGATCCACATATACATCCTCTCATTCACCAACAGTCCTATACAGTCACTCATACATGTACTCACTCATCATATGTACTCATACACCTATACATCCTGTTACACAATGCCACTCATCCATAGAGTTACTCGCACACACAGTCACTCATGCTAATAAAGAATCAAACATACATTTATTTGCATATACAGTTATACACACACCACCACACTTACTTCTACGGAAACTTACACATACTTAGTCTTTTAAACAATCACTTATAGAAACACATACTTATTCATACAGGAACTCTTTCAATCTCTCACTCTCACATATACTCACTTATATACACCAATAGTCACATATACTAGTTTAAAACATATGTAGTTACTCATAAAGACACTATTGAGACAGTCATTCACTCACTAACACACCCATACACACACTCATCCACCCATACAGTCCTGCACACATGCTGTCTTCAACACATACAAACAGCGAGTCACTCATTCATGCAACTATGCACTACATAATACCCCCCACCGAACCATGCAGACACTCAGACTGATACTCAAAAAACAAATTAATAACCTATATAGATACCCATGTAGCTACTCACCAACCCATGCAGCCACTTATACACAAAGTAAGAGACTGATACAGATATTTACATATTTAAACATTACTCACTAAGCCATGTATTCACTATGATACACTTAATCAGTCAGTTACACAATCAATTTTTCCAAAAAAAATCATCCATTTAGACACTTATATACCCATTTATTCTTCCATCGACCTTGAGATATACATATATAAAACATATTTAATTTTCAGAAAAACACACATTCACTGGATGATGTCATCAGTGATGTCATCAGTGATGTCATTTGAGATGTCATCAGTGATGTCATCAGTGATGTTACTGACCATGTCATGAGTGATGTAATATGTGACGTCATCAGCAGTGGATTGCGGGTGCGCGAGTTTTAGTTAGCTGAACTAACTATAACGGGGGAATTTCATTGGTTTTTTACGAGCGAAATGTCCAGCTAACTATAACATTTTTGAAACCTATGGTTTTTTCATTGAATTTGCAAGGTTTTTTAAATGCTAATTCCTAACTATAACGTGTGTGAAACCTATGGTTTTTTCAGTGAATATATATATATATATATATCATGCTCCAGTTTGCCCAAAGAACGGGGATGCACTCAGGAAACAGTGTACATCCTGCCATCCATCACTCTCGGGCTGCCTCGCCTGACGCGTTTCGGAAGTACATTCCTTTATCAAAGGCTTAACGGCACAAAGTTCACTGCTTGATTTACATCACGCTTTTATTGATTAAAACACCTTCTGATAGGCTGCAATGATGAGTCTCTCGCCTTCTGATAGGCTGCTTGAAAGAGTCACAGGCATATTGCCTTCTGGGAAATGTAGTCCCCAACAGATGCGATGAACTTGGGGTACCTTCTGCATGCCCTCCAATGGGTCCCAAGGCGTGGATGGTAACAATCCTCGGTGCTGTGGCCTCATGGGTATGCCGGGTGTATCCTCAGCTCCATGCCCGCTGTGATTGCGGTGGTGCATTCCCCCACGGCGTGGGCTGCCGTGTAACATCATGCTCCAGTTTGCCCAAAGAACGGGGATGCACTCAGGAAACAGTGTACATCCTGCCATCCATCACTCTCGGGCTGCCTCGCCTGACGCGTTTCGGAAGTATATTCCTTTATCAAAGGCTTAACGGCACAAAGTTCACTGCTTGATTTACATCACGCTTTTATTGATTAAAACACCTTCTGATAGGCTGCTATGATGAGTCTCTCGCCTTCTGATAGGCTGCTTGAAAGAGTCACAGGCATATTGCCTTCTGGGAAATGTAGTCCCCAACAGATGCGATGAACTTGGGGTACCTTCTGCATGCCCTCCAATGGGTCCCAAGGCGTGGATGGTAACAATCCTCGGTGCTGTGGCCTCATGGGTATGCCGGGTGTATCCTCAGCTCCATGCCCGCTGTGATTGCGGTGGTGCATTCCCCCACGGCGTGGGCTGCCGTGTAACATCATGCTCCAGTTTGCCCAAAGAACGGGGATGCACTCAGGAAACAGTGTACATCCTGCCATCCATCACTCTCGGGCTGCCTCGCCTGACGCGTTTCGGAAGTACATTCCTTTATCAAAGGCTTAACGGCACAAAGTTCACTGCTTGATTTACATCACGCTTTTATTGATTAAAACACCTTCTGATAGGCTGCAATGATGAGTCTCTCGCCTTCTGATAGGCTGCTTGAAAGAGTCACAGGCATATTGCCTTCTGGGAAATGTAGTCCCCAACAGATGCGATGAACTTGGGGTACCTTCTGCATGCCCTCCAATGGGTCCCAAGGCGTGGATGGTAACAATCCTCGGTGCTGTGGCCTCATGGGTATGCCGGGTGTATCCTCAGCTCCATGCCCGCTGTGATTGCGGTGGTGCATTCCCCCACGGCGTGGGCTGCCATGTAACATCATGCTCCAGTTTGCCCAAAGAACGGGGATGCACTCAGGAAACAGTGTACATCCTGCCATCCATCACTCTCGGGCTGCCTCGCCTGACGCGTTTCGGAAGTATATTCCTTTATCAAAGGCTTAACGGCACAAAGTTCACTGCTTGATTTACATCACGCTTTTATTGATTAAAACACCTTCTGATAGGCTGCTATGATGAGTCTCTCGCCTTCTGATAGGCTGCTTGAAAGAGTCACAGGCATATTGCCTTCTGGGAAATGTAGTCCCCAACAGATGCGATGAACTTGGGGTACCTTCTGCATGCCCTCCAATGGGTCCCAAGGCGTGGATGGTAACAATCCTCGGTGCTGTGGCCTCATGGGTATGCCGGGTGTATCCTCAGCTCCATGCCCGCTGTGATTGCGGTGGTGCATTCCCCCACGGCGTGGGCTGCCGTGTAACATCATGCTCCAGTTTGCCCAAAGAACGGGGATGCACTCAGGAAACAGTGTACATCCTGCCATCCATCACTCTCGGGCTGCCTCGCCTGACGCGTTTCGGAAGTATATTCCTTTATCAAAGGCTTAACGGCACAAAGTTCACTGCTTGATTTACATCACGCTTTTATTGATTAAAACACCTTCTGATAGGCTGCTATGATGAGTCTCTCGCCTTCTGATAGGCTGCTTGAAAGAGTCACAGGCATATTGCCTTCTGGGAAATGTAGTCCCCAACAGATGCGATGAACTTGGGGTACCTTCTGCATGCCCTCCAATGGGTCCCAAGGCGTGGATGGTAACAATCCTCGGTGCTGTGGCCTCATGGGTATGCCGGGTGTATCCTCAGCTCCATGCCCGCTGTGATTGCGGTGGTGCATTCCCCCACGGCGTGGGCTGCCGTGTAACATCATGCTCCAGTTTGCCCAAAGAACAGGGATGCACTCAGGAAACAGTGTACATCCTGCCATCCATCACTCTCGGGCTGCCTCGCCTGACGCGTTTCGGAAGTATATTCCTTTATCAAAGGCTTAACGGCACAAAGTTCACTGCTTGATTTACATCACGCTTTTATTGATTAAAACACCTTCTGATAGGCTGCTATGATGAGTCTCTCGCCTTCTGATAGGCTGCTTGAAAGAGACACAGGCATATTGCCTTCTGGGAAATGTAGTCCCCAACAGATGCGATGAACTTGGGGTACCTTCTGCATGCCCTCCAATGGGTCCCAAGGCGTGGATGGTAACAATCCTCGGTGCTGTGGCCTCATGGGTATGCCGGGTGTATCCTCAGCTCCATGCCCGCTGTGATTGCGGTGGTGCATTCCCCCACGGCGTGGGCTGCCGTGTAACATCATGCTCCAGTTTGCCCAAAGAACGGGGATGCACTCAGGAAACAGTGTACATCCTGCCATCCATCACTCTCGGGCTGCCTCGCCTGACTCGTTTCGGAAGTATATTCCGATCCGCTCATTTAGCAGTGGGGCTCTTTCACGACCAGAGCCGGCCGTTAAATATTCAAAAAACAAGATGCTCCAAAGCTTGAAAGAGCCACACAAAGCATGGTATCGTCCTTTTAATTGCACGACTTGCAGCGCATACAGCATCGTTGTCACAGCTAAAATACGCCAATATCACCACACGCGTTCCGGGCGTTCCTCCGCCCTTGTTCACTGGCTTGGCATTCAGGGAAAACAGGCAGCAAACTTGACATCGCACTCGCAATGATTATATAGTCCCGCCCAATGGGCGTGTACACACAGTGCATTCTGGTCTTTATAGTTTGTTTCAATCCACAGTGGATACCGCCATCATTCCTCCTCAATATTTTTAAAACCATAGTGGGTTGCTGTCAACTTACGACGTTGGTGCCCTGCCTGTTTCATGTCGATGCAATCGGGCACATGCTTTTCCAATGCGCTCTATATTCACTGGCGCTCGGATCCGCTCATTTAGCAGTGGGGCTCTTTCACGACCAGAGCCGGCCGTTAAAAATTCAAAAAACAAGATGCTCCAAAGCTTGAAAGAGCCACACAAAGCATGGTATCGTCCTTTTAATTGCACGACTTGCAGCGCATACAGCATCGTTGTCACAGCTAAAATATGCCAATATCACCACACGCGTTCCGGGCGTTCCTCCGCCCTTGTTCACTGGCTTGGCATTCAGGGAAAACAGGCAGCAAACTTGACATCGCACTCGCAATGATTATATAGTCCCGCCCAATGGGCGTGTACACACAGTGCATTCTGGTCTTTATAGTTTGTTTCAATCCACAGTGGATACCGCCATCATTCCTCCTCAATATTTTTAAAACCATAGTGGGTTGCTGTCAACTTACGACGTTGGTGCCCTGCCTGTTTCATGTCGATGCAATCGGGCACATGCTTTTCCAATGCGCTCTATATTCACTGGCGCTCGGATCCGCTCATTTAGCAGTGGGGCTCTTTCACGACCAGAGCCGGCCGTTAAATATTCAAAAAACAAGATGCTCCAAAGCTTGAAAGAGCCACACAAAGCATGGTATCGTCCTTTTAATTGCACGACTTGCAGCGCATACAGCATCGTTGTCACAGCTAAAATACGCCAATATCACCACACGCGTTCCGGGCGTTCCTCCGCCCTTGTTCACTGGCTTGGCATTCAGGTGGTTTTAAAAATATTGAGGAGGAATGATGGCGGTATCCACTGTGGATTGAAACAAACTATAAAGACCAGAATGCACTGTGTGTACACGCCCATTGGGCGGGACTATATAATCATTGCGAGTGCGATGTCAAGTTTGCTGCCTGTTTTCCCTGAATGCCAAGCCAGTGAACAAGGGCGGAGGAACGCCCGGAACGCGTGTGGTGATATTGGCGTATTTTAGCTGTGACAACGATGCTGTATGCGCTGCAAGTCGTGCAATTAAAAGGACGATACCATGCTTTGTGTGGCTCTTTCAAGCTTTGGAGCATCTTGTTTTTTGAATATTTAACGGCCGGCTCTGGTCGTGAAAGAGCCCCACTGCTAAATGAGCGGATCCGAGCGCCAGTGAATATAGAGCGCATTGGAAAAGCATGTGCCCGATTGCATCGACATGAAACAGGCAGGGCACCAACGTCGTAAGTTGACAGCAACCCACTATGGTTTTAAAAATATTGAGGAGGAATGATGGCGGTATCCACTGTGGATTGACACACACTATAAAGACCAGAATGCACTGTGTGTACACGCCCATTGGGCGGGACTATATAATCATTGCGAGTGCGATGTCAAGTTTGCTGCCTGTTTTCCCTGAATGCCAAGCCAGTGAACAAGGGCGGAGGAACGCCCGGAACGCGTGTGGTGATATTGGCGTATTTTAGCTGTGACAACGATGCTGTATGCGCTGCAAGTCGTGCAATTAAAAGGACGATACCATGCTTTGTGTGGCTCTTTCAAGCTTTGGAGCATCTTGCTTTTTGAATATTTAACGGCCGGCTCTGGTCGTGAAAGAGCCCCACTGCTAAATGAGCGGATCCAAGCGCCAGTGAATATAGAGCGCATTGGAAAAGCATGTGCCCGATTGCATCGACATGAAACAGGCAGGGCACCAACGTCGTAAGTTGACAGCAACCCACTATGGTTTTAAAAATATTGAGGAGGAATGATGGCGGTATCCACTGTGGATTGAAACAAACTATAAAGACCAGAATGCACTGTGTGTACACGCCCATTGGGCGGGACTATATAATCATTGCGAGTGCGATGTCAAGTTTGCTGCCTGTTTTCCCTGAATGCCAAGCCAGTGAACAAGGGCGGAGGAACGCCCGGAACGCGTGTGGTGATATTGGCGTATTTTAGCTGTGACAACGATGCTGTATGCGCTGCAAGTCGTGCAATTAAAAGGACGATACCATGCTTTGTGTGGCTCTTTCAAGCTTTGGAGCATCTTGTTTTTTGAATATTTAACGGCCGGCTCTGGTCGTGAAAGAGCCCCACTGCTAAATGAGCGGATCCGAGCGCCAGTGAATATAGAGCGCATTGGAAAAGCATGTGCCCGATTGCATCGACATGAAACAGGCAGGGCACCAACGTCGTAAGTTGACAGCAACCCACTATGGTTTTAAAAATATTGAGGAGGAATGATGGCGGTATCCACTGTGGATTGAAACAAACTATAAAGACCAGAATGCACTGTGTGTACACGCCCATTGGGCGGGACTATATAATCATTGCGAGTGCGATGTCAAGTTTGCTGCCTGTTTTCCCTGAATGCCAAGCCAGTGAACAAGGGCGGAGGAACGCCCGGAACGCGTGTGGTGATATTGGCGTATTTTAGCTGTGACAACGATGCTGTATGCGCTGCAAGTCGTGCAATTAAAAGGACGATACCATGCTTTGTGTGGCTCTTTCAAGCTTTGGAGCATCTTGTTTTTTGAATATTTAACGGCCGGCTCTGGTCGTGAAAGAGCCCCACTGCTAAATGAGCGGATCCGAGCGCCAGTGAATATAGAGCGCATTGGAAAAGCATGTGCCCGATTGCATCGACATGAAACAGGCAGGGCACCAACGTCGTAAGTTGACAGCAACCCACTATGGTTTTAAAAATATTGAGGAGGAATGATGGCGGTATCCACTGTGGATTGAAACAAACTATAAAGACCAGAATGCACTGTGTGTACACGCCCATTGGGCGGGACTATATAATCATTGCGAGTGCGATGTCAAGTTTGCTGCCTGTTTTCCCTGAATTCCAAGCCAGTGAACAAGGGCGGAGGAACGCCCGGAACGCGTGTGGTGATATTGGCGTATTTTAGCTGTGACAACGATGCTGTATGCGCTGCAAGTCGTGCAATTAAAAGGACGATACCATGCTTTGTGTGGCTCTTTCAAGCTTTGGAGCATCTTGTTTTTTGAATATTTAACGGCCGGCTCTGGTCGTGAAAGAGCCCCACTGCTAAATGAGCGGATCCGAGCGCCAGTGAATATAGAGCGCATTGGAAAAGCATGTGCCCGATTGCATCGACATGAAACAGGCAGGGCACCAACGTCGTAAGTTGACAGCAACCCACTATGGTTTTAAAAATATTGAGGAGGAATGATGGCGGTATCCACTGTGGATTGAAACAAACTATAAAGACCAGAATGCACTGTGTGTACACGCCCATTGGGCGGGACTATATAATCATTGCGAGTGCGATGTCAAGTTTGCTGCCTGTTTTCCCTGAATGCCAAGCCAGTGAACAAGGGCGGAGGAACGCCCGGAACGTGTGTGGTGATATTGGCGTATTTTAGCTGTGACAACGATAATGTATGCGCTGCAAGTCGTGCAATTAAAAGGACGATACCATGCTTTGTGTGGCTCTTTCAAGCTTTGGAGCATCTTGTTTTTTGAATATATATATACATATATATATATATATATATATATATATATATATATATATATATATATTCAAATTGTAGAGGTTGCCGCTCCGGTGGAACGCACTCGCCGGAGGTCAGGCCAGTGGCAGGGCTGCTCCCTCAGATCTTCTCCCCACACACAAACGCTGCCTACGCGTTTCGGGACACCTCCCTTCCTCTGGGCAGTCTAAAACACAATGAGAGGCATCAGCAGTTATTTAAGGAAGTCTCTTCTTATTTTGCATATTCAATCCTAATGTAAAATCAGGTAAGTAACTCTGTTGCATGATGGGACTGGAAGTCCTGATTACAATACCCATGTGGGTGCTGGCCTTCAATGCGTGCTAAAATTTCCTCGTGGGACAAACAAAGTTCAGAAAAGTGCCCTGATAGTTCAAAAGGCCCCTCCAGCTCCGCTGTGCATTGCAATGTGCATTTCAGCAGACCCACTCGGGTCTCGTGGTGGTGCGTAGCCGTGGCCTGGGCTTGGCCACAAATATTCAAATTGTAGAGGTTGCCGCTCTGGTGGAACACACTCGCCGGAGGTCAGGCCAGTGGCAGGGCTGCTCCCTCAGATCTTCTCCCCACACACAAACGCTGCCTACGCGTTATATATATATATATAGGTAAAGCACTTTTACACAGTTTATGACTTCAACACGCATGCAAGTGCGTTGTAAAGGCATGCGTGGTAAAGTCATATTAGGAGTGAAAGTTTGTGGGGTAATGGTATCGTGGAGCAATTGCATTTTCATTGTGAAAAATGCGGAGTGATGGTATGCGGGATGAAAGTATGCGGGATAACGTCGTATTTTCGCAATAAACCAGATATGGAGAACCAATGTAAGGCCATTAACCTTGATGATAAGAAGGGAAATGAATCATGTAGGGGAGGGTTAAATGCAAGTATAGATAACCCCTGTTAGGAAGTATGGGACACTGAGATGGATAGGTACACATGGTGGGAAGGGAAGGGGCAACCCCTAATTGTACGGAAACTTACACTGTATTCCTTGTGTTTCAGAGGAAAAGTAATGACTCCACTCAACACTAATGAGAACTGCGCCGCAATACTGCACATAACAGAGATGCAATAGGGCATTTCCACGCTGATGGATACCTACTGGCAATGCAGTGAATTTGCTTACACTCAGCCTTTTCCCTGATGGCGAGGCCTGTGCTCCCTGGTCGCCATTCACACCCCTACCCTGGTCATTCCAGGAGAAGATCTGTCAGAGTTGTACCAACATCCGCTACAAAACAACTTTATTGTATCAGGTTTGAGAAATAGAACTGCTGATTAATTTGGCTGGGCTCAGTTCAAGGACATTCAGAAGAATTAAGACTGTTTTCTGGCACACAATGCGGGAGGGTCAATACCCTTCTTTACTGTGCAGAAAAAGCAAACTCCCTCTGTTTGCAAATGACCAGATGGGAAATAATGAAAATGATGAACTTTACTGAGCTTACCTCTAATGTAATTAAGGAAGAACTAAGAGCTATCCGCCTCCTGGTGATGCAACATCTGTATGTGCTGGACTTGATGACCGCAATGGAGGGAGGAGTGTGTGCCCTGTTGCACGTTCCTACCAGGCAATGAAATGAACAATGAGACTCTCACTCTTGCCATCCAAGCACTGCATCATTTACAAACTGACATGCATAAGGAGGGAGGTGCCCATGACCAGGATTGGTACATCGGCTGGTTTTCCTGGCCCCCCAGTGGGTGACAGATCTGTGCACATCACTGCTGGCTATTCTAATTTTTGTAGTGTTTTTTTGTGGTTTCCTACAATTAGGGTTTTGTACTGTAAAAACACAGTCCTCAAATTGGGTAGAACGGAAGTACTAATTGTTAAAAATGAACCACGACAAGCCCCTAACAATGTGACTATCTTTAAGTATGGGGTAAATTATGAAGTTAAAAATTCAACTAGAGGGCGGAATGTTAATATTGATGTTGATATACCCAATGATACTTGTATGAACAAAAACAAAATCAAATCACTGTTGTCAAAATCTACCAATATGACCTTTCCATCACCTCCTAGTAAGAACTACATGGTCAGGCAGGCATTGTGTTCTAGACCTGAGGATACTGATTGACAGATCACATGTGGGGTATCTCGAAACCAGCAGGGCAAACCCACAAACAGTAATACCACAATGGTCCTTGGAGATTTGCCCCAATAACACGCACATGGCCAGAGGGGTGCACGTTCCCAAAACACCATAAAGTTACATGCCAAATGAAGTAAGGAGCACTCAGCCAATTAGGACACAGCACACAAATAATGCGCTCCCCATTTCAACATCAGGACATGTTACCCACTGGCCTTCATCATGTCCATGCAAGGTTGAGGCCCACCTGCATTTGTCATCAGGTGGGAGGAAATTATGGCTGCATGACCAGGCCCACATTCCAACCACAAAACAGGATTTATGAATGGTTTTATGATGCTTCGAGAAATGTATAAAAAGACATTCAAAACAATTGTACTTTGATTTAGTCTTCAGACTCATTTCTGTATGCTGTGCTCCTGGCTGTTCCTGTTTTGCCAACTGCCTCTTCTCTTTGTTTTTTTTCAAGGTAAATTCATATTCAACAACAACTCTGTAGGAAAGTTTGATCTGTTTTTATGATTACCCCTACTTTTTGCCTGGTGCTATGCTATTTCTGACTAGTCTGACTGGGATCCCGCTAACCAGAATCCCAGTCTCGGTGCTTTCTCCCCTAAATTGGGTATGGTAAATACTAAGGAACATCCCAGATTGGATACTGGTGTACCCTTATAAGTCCCTAGTATATGGTACTGAGGTACCTAGGGCACACCAGGCACCCCCAAGAGTGGATGCATGGATTATGCCACCCATGGGAGACCACTCAAACTGTAACTACAGGCCTGCCATTGCAGCCTGTGTAAGCTGGTGCTAGCACCACTTATGAAAGATGTAGGTTTCCCTATATCTAAGGTCACTGCACTTAAAAAATATAAGTCACCCCTGAAGCAGGCCTTTCAATCCTGATGGCAGGGTCCTCGGTTCTAAGTGTGAGGGTGCCCCTGCATGAGCAGGACACCCCATCAACCTTCGGAGTCCATTCTACAGGGTTGTAAGTGCCTCAGTCATACATATATTACATAGAGTGGCCATGCGTCATTACGCGATGACCATCTTTAAACTGGCTGTAACAAACCCTGCCATGGTGGGTATCAATCATGTTAGAATCATAACCCCAAACCGTAAATGTTGAGGAAGGTATGATTCCATACACTGTAAAGCTCCTCTGGGAGGCCCGCAGTGCTCACAGTACCACTAATCTAGACTCAGACAGCACAGCATGGCTGCTGCCGACTAGAGAGACAATTCTGTCCACCTGCTGCTGAGCCAAGCTCGAGCAGGGGATCGTAGAACAATAGGTATCCTGTCGCAGGGAGGTCTGACCACCTCCCAGACAGGGTTTAGTGTATTGGGGCTGGGTGTGGGCACTTGCCAGCGCCATTCAGTCTGCTTGAGGGGCACATTTGGTGCCCTCCTTGCATAGTCCAGTTCAAACCAGCTCAGGGAGCCGTTGGCTCCCATTCTGGCATGAAACTGGACAAAGGACATGGGAGTATCCTCCCCACTGTCCAACCCCTCCCCTGGGAGAGAACCCTGTATAGTTCCAACCCTTTCCTTAGGGTACTTAAGGGCTTATCTGTAGGTGGGTCCCTAGATTCATCATGGGATAAGATTCATATCAAGACACCACTTCTTCTTCAACCGTCTGGGCACTCTGGACATTGCTGGACCTTACTCTGGGCTCTGAGACTGCAACTGGGAAGACTCCTGCTGCTCCTGGTCTCAACGTTCTGCAAGTCTGCTGCAATGTCTGTGCCCATGCTCCATACAGGAACCTTCCAAGACCTGTGGACATCCAAGACACCTGAAGGAATATCCCTTGAAGTAAAGGAGTCAATTCCCTGCATCTGCAGGCACCGCAAGGAAGATGACCTGTCTGCTGATCCTGGGCTCCCAGGGACTCTGAAAGGTTAAGCAACACAGGTGGTGGTTCTTCACATCCCTTTGAGACCTGTCTGGTCCTCTCATCAAGTTTGAGTCCAGTATACCTCGTCGGAGCCACATGAACCGAGCCCCTGTGCACCGCATCGACTTGCTGTTGCAAGGGCTTGTTGGGTTCCTTCCTCCAAGATTTTTGGGCTCCATGAAGCCCCAACCTCTAGCATCTCCTGTGACCAAGATCTTTCTCCTCACCTCATCACTTGCACCATAGGCCTGCATCTTTGGTGAGCTGCTCGGGGACTTCCTGCAAATCCAGTGCCTCCAACCTGTGGGACCGCTTGAGGGTCTTCTTTGATTTCAGAAGGCTCCCCTGATTCCTTGGGGCTTACCCTGACTCCCCTGCTTGTGACGAGTCACCTGGATCTTGCTAGTCTTGACACTGCACCTTTTTCGTTTTCCACATTGGTTGCAGTTCCCAAGGCTTGTTGGTGCCCCCGATGGACACCCACCCCTCAACTCTTGACATCCAACGTGGGACAGCTCATAAACAGCTCCTGGTCTTCCACAGAGTCACCTGGTCTGCACAGCTGCAATTCCAATGCCACCGTCAGCTCTCCTGCAACACCCGACATCAGTGGGCATTCGTCTTCCGTGCCTCCTGGTCAGTCCTGAGTGGCATAGACTCTGTCCCCTCTACTTGCAGGTACTTCTCAACTTAAATCCACCTTTAGGTTCCACCAGACACTTTCACCTTCTCCAGCAGCAGCATCTTCCTGAAGTTCTCCATTGAGTTTGATGGCGGTTTCTGATGCCACTTCACACCTATGCACCTGTCTTCCCTAGTGTAGGTCTCCTGGTTCCTAAGGTATCCACAGGTGGGGTGGCTCTCCAACCTTGTGTCTTCCACTGGGTTTCTTCAGGGTCCACTGTGAAGGGTTCTTCTTCTTTAAAATTGTAGCCGCGGCTTACCCATTGAGTTGTATTGAGCCCGTGGTTGTGTTCCCACTCTGTATACAGTCTCTTTAGGGTTCCTGTTTACTTACCTCGGGTGGTTCCTTGGGTCCCCTGCACTTCTACGTCTTCTAGGTATAGTCTTGACTCGAGTCGTCGTTTGCATACCACTATTTTAGTATATGGTTTGGTCTCCCCCTGGTGATCACTGTGTATTTGTGCTACTTACCAGTTTTGTTGCAAAGTATTGTGTGCATTGTGTTTATCTCCAGGGTGGAGATATCTGTATGAGTTAGTGAGTGCCTTATAATAAATACATATTTTTATAAATTAACTGTGTGGTTCTTTTTCACTTAATCTATACCAATAAGATTATGCTCTGTTAAAACAAGCTGCTTTACACTCTTTATGGACTAATCCTGAAGGCTGCTCTCCCACAGCTACCACTTAGAGAGCTTTCTAAGGTTGTCTAATACTACTAAAGTCACCATAAGGGTGATTAGTGCAGGGTGCTCACTTACATAAGTGTGCACCATATATTAAGCCGGCTTTTCACAAATTCCATCATTGATAGTTCAACTGAACATAACAAAGGACACTGAGGAATGTTTTGGGCTATTTGGTACTCTGTCACCATTGTCTAAACATTCCTATCGGTGTTTCATCAAAATTGTATCCCTAGCTCAATAATTTGACCAAAAGCAGACTGCCCACCCATGTATGAAGAAGTAAGACATCATGCTAATCTGTCACTGTTTAACATGTGTGAAACAGCATTTCTGATGTAAAACACATTTGGCTATGTCTTTATACCAATTTGTAGCCATCACTTCTGTGGTCACCTGTCATGTTGGATCACATGCTCATTCTGGTTTGTGTAGAATTGTAATTTACCAAGTGGCAGTTGGTACATCCAATGTATCATAAGTGTAAGACATCATAGGTGCACACACAGGTCTGTTTTAGGGCTAACATGACATCATCTACATCAGTTAAGAAGCATCACACCTGACACAATGAAGACCAGTTGCCTGTTTGTTACAACTGTCCCTCATGACATAAAATACCATGATGTATATATTTTTTAATTTTTTTATTTTACCAAGTTTTAAATAGCGCGAACTTGACCCAAATCGGGTATCAGAGCGCTTTACATAGCACCACTTGCATTACATGAAGACACATTCATTTATTTTTCTTAGGCACAGGGAGATTAAGTGATTTGCCCAGAATCACAGGATGTTCAGCGTCATTGCCGAGACTCGAACCCAGTTCCCCAGATTCAAGGTCGACAGCCCCAGCCGTTAGGCCAACTCCTCTCCCCAAGTTTAGGCAGTCATGTCTGCTTAGAATAGTCCATTGGTTGGAAACAGGAGTCAGGTGGGAAGAATATCCCAAAACAATAGACAAAGCACATCATCATACACCTTGTATAAACCCTTGTATAAAACTTACACCTTCAACAACTCTTCTTGAGGGTTGGACATGTGTCACCCTGAATGTCGATGGAAAAAGTCATGGTTGTATCAAAAATAAGTTATGTAACATGTGCAACTCTTATAAGAACTTATCCCCTTGTTGCTGCTGTTGGACCCTCAACTGCCCATCAACCTCCAGACAGGCCACCAAAAGAATGCGGGTCATTAGGGGGGGTCAGTGTGCGGCATGCGCCCCTCACATGCCGGGAAGAATTCCTGAGCTGGACTTCCAGGTCCAGGATCTAAGGTCCTACCAAACCCTTGCGGGAGTAGACTCTGCACTGCCTGTAGAACTCCAGGGTCTGCACCCTCCTGGTGATGGCCTTCAATATCTTGCACTTCTGATAGGCGTTGACCTGTATGAATACTTGAAAGGAAAGATCAAACAATGGTATTGATACTTCTTGTTTGTCAGTATTGCTGTCACAAATATTGTCTACAGCTATCAGTGGCATAAATCATAAATTACCTTACAACATGTGTATTGTCACATGCTGACCTAAACCAATATCCTCACACACATTTTAATAGTGACATATTGCCCATCCCAGTCATGGTCCCAACACACTAATCCAAGCCTGTGATATCATCTATCCCAGGAGGCCCTACATATTCTGTGTTGTGACCTACGTCTGATCAGTGCTAAAGTTTGTGAACTACTGAAGGCTAAACATTAATGATTATGCACAGTGAATTTTGGCTGCTGTGAATAAGGGGCCTGAAGATTGTCCATGACTTTCTATGAAATGCTAGCCCATTGAAAAGAAGTGTTAGCTCAAGAAGTCCGGGTGCTCTCATTTTTTCATCTTTTGTCCATTTGAAAGTATTTAGGGGCATAATCTAAGCAACTTCAAATTTTGACCTGCAAAGGAGATATTTTCTTGCCAGCTGTACCTCAGTGCATCAGTTGTATGACCCTGTGATTCAGCCCAGCCTTACCCATGAATCTGAATGAGCACCGCTCAATGACAGGCCTTGCTGTCTGCAGCCTCAAGGCTGTTTGCTACTCTGGAGGGGTCCGGGAGGTACTGGGAGCTACCAAACTAAATAGTGGAGAGTCCTTTTTGAGGCTGAGGGTTTTTTGGTACTATATACATACCTCACATCATTTCCAATTAGTTTGGACTTTGGACAGAGTACATACATATCTTCAGTAGTAAAGAACTTATGATGTGTTTATCATTTACCATGATGTTATTTGGCAACTTATCACCAGTACATCAAACATATGCATGCAAAGATCTCTACATACATGCCAATGTGAATCTAAGGCTTTTAACACACAACTCACAAAACATATTGATGGCATTGTACATTTGACATTGAAGAGAGCATACAATTACCTAACACCATTGTCCTATGTATGGACCATATTATATAGCACTTAACATCAATCACTACACTTCACTTTGGAACTCAAAGGGACATTCACACATGTATGCCAGACATGTACCTATTCCTCTGATGAGCCATACAGATGCGTTACAACAAACAAATGATGGACGGAATGCTGACAATGCATACATTCTCCCCCAGTCAAGAGATCTGGGTTAAATCCATCGTTCTTTTGCCCACTACACCACCCCAGTTTAGACATGGCCATATGCAAATCAGTCTTGACCCTGTGCCTCATGGGAACAGTCCAGCCCGAACTGCCAAGCCATGTCTTCCCTGGACCGGAATCAAGCATCCTAGGACCGGTTTCGGGCTATCAGCCGTCATCAGCCAGGATAGCTTGACTCCAGTGGCGTAGTGAGCACGGGTCCCACGTCTGGGAATACCCATCCCACTTAGGGCGAAAAGCGTTACAACAAACAAATGATGGACGGAATGCTGACAATGCATACATTCTCCCCCAGTCAAGAGATCTGGGTTAAATCCATTGTTCTTTTGCCCACTACACCACCCCAGTTTAGACATGGCCATATGCAAATCAGTCTTGACCCTGTGCCTCATGGGAACAGTCCAGCCCGAACTGCCAAGCCATGTCTTCCCTGGACCGGAATCAAGCATCCTAGGACCGGTTTCTGGCTATCAGCCGTCATCAGCCAGGATAGCTTGACTCCAGTGGCGTAGTGAGCACGGGTCCCACGTCTGGGAATACCCATCCCACTTAGGGCGAAAAGCGTTACAACAAACAAATGATGGACGGAATGCTGACAATGCATACATTCTCCCCCAGTCAAGAGATCTGGGTTAAATCCATCGTTCTCTTGACTGGGGGAGAATGTCTGCATTGTCAGCATTCTGTCCATCAATTGTTTGTTGTAACGCTTTTCGGCCTAAGTGGGATGGGTATTCCCAGACGTGGGACCCGTGCTCACTACGCCACTGGAGTCAAGCTATCCTGGTTGATGACGGCTGATAGCCAGAAACCGATCCTAGGATGCTTGATTCCGGTCCAGGGAAGACATGGCTTGGCAGTTTGGGCTGGACTGTTCCCATGAGGCACAGGGTCAAGACTGATTTGCATATGGCCATGTCTAAACTGGGGTGGTGTAGTGGGCAAAAGAACGATGGATTTAACCCAGATCTCTTGACTGGGGGAGAATGTCTGCATTGTCAGCATTCCGTCCATCAATTGTTTGTTGTAACGCTTTTCGCCCTAAGTGGGATGGGTATTCCCAGACGTGGGACCCGTGCTCACTACGCCACTGGAGTCAAGCTATCCTGGCTGATGATGGCTGATAGCCAGAAACCGGTCCTAGGATGCTTGATTCCGGTCCAGGGAAGACATGGCTTGGCAGTTCGGGCTGGACTGTTCCCATGAGGCACAGGGTCAAGACTGATTTGCATATGGCCATGTCTAAACTGGGGTGGTGTAGTGGGCAAAAGAACGATGGATTTAACCCAGATCTCTTGACTGGGGTAGAATGTCTGCATTGTCAGCATTCCGTCCATCAATTGTTTGTTGTAGAGCCATACAGATGGCCATATAGAGTGAGGGCGTCCTTTGCCAGCAACTCCAGCTCATCTAGCATGAAAACAGGGGCCCTCTCAGCTTTTGGACCTTGCATGGTTGCCCCCAGACGTCAGAAACAGCAGCAAAAGTGGAAGAGAATCTTACTGCATCTGTGTCAGGAGGCAAGTGGGCTTTTTTTCCAACTGTTGTGTACATGTACGCAATGTACGCGATCGTCAGCGGACACAACCATTGCCCTTCTACCAATACATTTACCAAAATTAGCCAATGGCTATGTCTGTTGTGCAGCTTTCCACCCACTACGCAACGACTACCACCACTGCCAGATTCTGAATGTCCTATAGGTGAGGTCTGACATCTGCCATTTTAGGAGATCAGACTAGTGTGTGAATGACTGTTAAGTGCATCACCGCTAGGCCTGGGCGAAAAGTTTGTTCCGTTCGTGGAAATTGCGATAATTTGACATTATCGCGTTCCGCGGAGAGCGCGAAAATGTCAAAAATTCCGGTTTCCGCAGCTTGGCGATAATTTGTTTCTTGCTCGCGCTGTAAAATAATACATTCTCGCGCGCGCGTGATCGCCTTACCTGAATCCCTGCGTTCGCCGACAAGTTTTCTTGATCCGGTCGCGTTCTCCATGAGATGTTGTATTGTTTTTAGCCATTTGCGCTGTCCCGCGACAGTTCGCGCCCGCAGTGACGTCATGCGTCGCGCGATCACGTCTTTCTTCTCGCGATCATGCACCACGAGACAACTCAAAACAAGATGGCCGCGCCCGCAAGCAACCACATGGGTAAGTTGGCGACCCGCAACCATGCAGAAAATCTCGCGAACATGCCGGAAAAAAACTTCCGCATCTTCGCGATATTTCCGCTTGTTTGCGATAATTTTAAACATTTTCGCGATAATTTGCGAAAGTTAATTTCGCAAATTCCGCCCACCCCTAATCACTGCCACTCTATGGGCCAGATGTATGACCATTTCATTTTGCAACTTGTGATTTTTAGTGACTTACAATTAGAGAATAGCAAAATGAAATGTACTAATGTGTCAATTCACAATGGGGTCGCAAATGACCTACCTCATTAATATTCATGAGGTAGGCCACAATTTATGACCTATTTTGAATGGCCTGTATTCACAGGGATGGTGGCCTACCTCAGACCACCATGTCTGTGGTTACTTTTTAAATAAAGCAATTTTTTTCTGAAATGCAGCCCGTTTTCCTTAAAGGAAAAAGGGATGCATTTAAAAAAGAAAATGAAAAATGTTCTCTTCATTTTTTAAGAGTAGGCTGTGGACTGTGGGACCACTGCCTGTGTTTAAAAAATGGTGCCCACATTTACAAAAGGGAAGAGATTCCTTGGAAACCCCTTCCCTTTTGTGAATGGGTTTTGACCTCCTTCACAGTGTCAGTAAAATATGAATGTTTTGTAACCGCATTCAAGCCTCAAACATTCATGCATGTCACTGCGACTTGCTAATAGAAAGGGACGCCCTTGAAACACCCCTTCCTAATAGCGACTATTTTGCAAATCAGTAATAGGTTACTGACTTGCAAAATAGGGTTAGTACATTGTAAAAGTCATTTTAGCAGCCTCAAATGGCCTGGTTCTCCATTGGCAACTGTTAAAAATGATCGTACATCTGGCCCCAAATGGTGGCAACTTTGATCAAATAATAACACTTCAATGGCCACTTATATTTTGAAAATAAACCTTTGTGTGTAGTGAGTTACTGTGCTCAAACGCACTATTAGCGTGGTGTTGTGTACACCTCCGTTGACGGTAGTCTTTTAGGAATTTGGGGAAAATATAAAAAATTGTGTAAATAACACACTTTAAAAGGAATATGCACACATTTATTTCTCAGATTAATTCCAAGGCCAGGACAAGAAGCAAATGTAGCTTTTAAATGTGTATTGACCCATTAAATTTTTTAATTAGGTGATTTTTGTATTACACATCACATAACGTTACTCATCACATTACATGTTCACGTTTCTACAATGCACATATATGAACAATGGAAGACTAAGGAGACAACTGTCTCCAGTGTACTGCCCATTTCCAGACTTTGCCACCGTGGAAGAAAGGGAAATCATCAAGAAGTTCAGGTTGAAGAGGCAAACAAGACTGGACTTATATCATCAACTGGAGCCAGATCTACAGCCTCATAACAGAAATCCCACATCTATTACAGCAATTGTCAAAATAATGGCTATACTTCATTTTGTGGCCACAGGATCCTCCCAATACACTGTGGCAGTAGCTGGTGGTATGTCACAACCAACTTTGAGTGGTGTGCTACAAGACATTCTATCTTCAATGATGAGACACATTAACGGCATCATCCAGTTTCCACGCCAGCAGGATTTAGCCAATGTGAAGGACGACTTCTACGGATTAGGTCACCTACCACGTGTAGTTGGATCAATTGATGGCACATACATTGCCTTACTGCCACCACACGCCAGAGAATAAGTGTACTGGAATCAAAGGAACTTTAATTCAATCAACATGCAAGTTGTCTGCTTACCGGATTTGTACATCACAAGCATCTGTGCCCATTTCCCCGTCTCTGCCCATGATTCCTTTGTACTACGGAACAGCCCCATACCTCTGCAAATGTCTCAACTTGGACCAAAGAGGGTCTGGCTTGTTGGTCAGTACAATCATTCATAATATTGTTTGGGTTATTGCTAGATGCATAAACTACTGTGTTACTTAAATTTGGGCCTTTTTGTCTTCTGTGAGAAAGATCCTCTTTTGACATGGTTACCCACCACTTTTTGCCTGGAAAATGATGGGGGTTTGTTTGTACTGCACAGGGTTCCCTGTGAACTAGGTTCACTGTGCCAGTGTTTCTCCCATAAAACTGTACCACAATTGGTAACTTCAGCCCCCTTTAAGTCCCTAGTAAATGATATCCTTGGTACCTAGGGCATGGGAACTGAAGAAGGTCCCCTACGGGCCCCACACCATGGCCATGCCACTGCCAGTACAGTGTGTATACCTTGATGCAGTGAAAAACAACAAAGTCGACATGGCACACTGCCTGTGTGCCATGTCAACCAGCACTATCTAAGGTATAGGTAAGTCACCCCTCTAGCAGCCCTCACAAGTCCTATGGCAGGGTGCACTATATCTCAGGTGTGGGCATGAGCAGATAGGCCCCCTACAATATTTAAGTCTATTCCTTAATATTGTAAGTGCCAGTGAAGCCATAGAGAGTACATGGGCTGGAAACTCAAGTTCCACATCACCGTGATTGCTTCACTGAACCCAGGAGTGTTTGGTACAAAACGACTTCTCTTAAAAAACCCACACTGATGCCAGTGTTGGCTTTATTAAACATATACTCATAGGGTGTCTCAGAGGTGCCCCCTGAAAACCTACCAACACTGGTATGGTTTGTGACTGGCTCCAGACTGGTTCTGGACCCCTGGGTTGATAACCCCTGTTCTCTGAGGCCATAAACACAGCACATCCTGGGTGGTGGTGTCACACCTCCTCCTCCAGGATGAGCAGAGTGCTTGAGAGGGAAGCTTCAATGGCATGCTGCCTTTGTAATGCGATTCCAGCCTCTGCTGCTAGCAGCAGATGGCCTCCCTGGTTCAAACCCCCAATTTTTGGGGGAGAACTGGCAGAAAAACGTAGAAAGAATAGGAGGTGTGCCCCCCTTTGCCAACTCCACATCTCAGGTGTTGGAGGCAACGTAAAGCACACTTTTCAGTGCCCACCATTATGAAGATAGTGGGACTTATCCAATCAGCTCTAGGACTATGCACCTTCTCACAGAAGGGTGGGATAATAGTGGGTATAGACACCCCAGATAAGGGACCCATTGGTCGTTGCCTGTTACTTCTCTGTAACACTTCTAAATCTAGTATGTAGTCGGCTCCCTCAGACTCTGAAATCAGATCTATGATGACCTAAGAAGCCTGGGCACCGAAGAGCTGCACCAGCACAAGAGAAGACGGACTAGTGACTGTGTATGTGCCAGCCCTGCTAGCCTGTCTGCTGCCTTTTGCCTCAGCTACCCAAAAATTACTCGTCCTGCAGGCCCAGTGACCTTCAAAACCCTGGGAGAACTGCCTGCCTTCAATAAAAATGCTAAATCTTCCGTGGACAGCGGACCTGTCCAGAAGAAACCACCTTCAAAGAAAACGGACTCCCTGAGAAACCGCAAACTTGCCTCCAGATCCACCTCTGCACCAAATGCCCACGGACCGAGTGACCCACCAGTCCTGTGAAGGCTTTCCAGCACTTCTGCGCCCAAGGTCACTGTAGGGCTGACCCTGCCGGTCTCCACCTCAATGCCTGCAGCCCCAACTGGAGGACTCCCCCTAATAGCTGCCTGCATGGTAAGAGATTTATAATGTCTAAGGACACACCTGCACCTAAGCCCCTGGGCCCTGGGGACCTCAACCATCAGTGTCTCTATGTCCCCTACCATCTCTATTTATGTGAGAAGCTGTAAATTTTCTTTGTTTGGCCTCCTGGCCTGAGCCTGCAGCCTTTGATCGAAACCAATCTCTTCCTTTGAAAAGCATTGGGTGCCCGATGCTGTGTTGGCACTATCCACCCGGCCGCTCCTGTGCCGCAGTGAGTGTACATTTGGTGTTGCCTTGTCGATCCCCCTGTGCTAACCTTAAATCTAGGAGATCCACCATAGGAAATGCTTAACTCACCTGTGTGCAGCGCATCTTCAATCACCCCTAGTCTCCATTGGTTAACATTGGGCATCCAACCTCAACTGTGACCTCTGCACCCATCCGTTCCTGTACCACTGGTGGTGCAACTTTGGTCCCAACTTGAACCTTGCCCGGTCATGTACTTACCTGTGGAACTGCATTCTTGTTTTCCTTCTATAGGTTAACATTGCAAAGCTTGAAAATTCCACTGTGTCCACTTTTTATAGTATAATGTATTTTTCCTGAAAACGTACTTACCTGTTTGCAGACATTTTGGTATAAAAAATAAATCTTCAAAGAAGCTAATTTTTCTAAAATTGGCTTGGATCTCCTATCTGAGTCATTTATCATTTATTAGTCACTGTGTATAACAAATGTCTTACACTCCTCTGTGTGAGGCCTAAGGCTGCTCGCCCACACTAATACAAATAGAGCACTTTGGGTTTACATTGAGACCTGTATTCTGGGGGAATCTCTGGACTTGGTATAACCACTTAGTGGTATACCATCTATAGAGACAGCTTCCTACATCTTCCATCTAAGAACCTCAGCTTATCCCAACTGGCCATGGTTGTTGGCACTGCTGAGGAATTCAACAATGCCAGGGGAAGTCTGATTCAATGAAGCCCATGGACGAACACGGCGGCCAGTGGAGCTGGCTTTCATGTTTCTAAAGGACAGAATTTGGTTATCCCTTATTGTATTGTTAAACAGTGTTCTCCAGAGTTGGACTTTGTAATGTGGCCATCATGTTCTGCAGGATTAGTAAAAAAAATTAAAATCTGTTTTAGGTTCCTTCACTATGTCATCTTCATTTGGAAAGTGCAAAGGTGTTGGAACTGGCACTTTCTGGTTGGCTGAGGCGGTGCCCTAGCCTGGCAGAACCTACTGCTCCCATCAGACGTTAGTGATTACACTCACTGTATAACCTGCTTTCCCCCTTGGGTAGCTTGGCACTGAGCAGCCAGGCTTATCACAAAGGTAATGTGTAAATCAGTGGCACAGCAGTCTCACACAATAAATACACAGTGTCACAAAAGAAACTTCACACGTGGTGTACTTAAATAAAGTTTGTATTCAACACACACATTTACACAACAGTAACATCATGCATTTCTGGGCATCAATCACATTTGGAAATAGCACTAGCAGTACTACACTCATACGTATTAAAATGACATCAGTAATATGCAAACTGGGAAAGATCCTATTTTACCACCAGCATCGAAATGTTGTCAGCTCGAGGCCCACCCTGACAATTATTGTAATTCAATACCACACAGTTAAAGGGTGAACCCCAGTCCACAACGACATTAGAAATGTGTACACACAGATAATTACAACACTTTAAAATAAATCAATGTCCAAGGGTTATATTACTTCTTGCGTGAACTGCACACAGTTCACACAAGACATAATACTTAGGGGGATGCGAGGAGGAGGATGGCCTCAGTCAACAAAAGAGAAGGTAAGTGGGTTTATAAAAAATATATTTTCAGGGGACTGACTCGGCTGAGGGGCGTACCCTGCTCTGCCACGTAGTCAGAGTTGTGCTGCAAGTTTGGTAAAACACCGCAAACTCCGCTGGCGGAGCAGAGTACTCGGCCCGGGCTTAATTTTAACTCACTCAATCAACCCTGCCTTCACTCACTGATACCACTCAAAGAGCTCCACTTACAAACATATCGAGCCCACCAGTTCACGTTCAGTGTCTGGGTGAAGGTCCAGTGATGAAGCATGGGTGAGGACCATATATATATATATATATATATTCACTGAAAAAACCATAGGTTTCACACATGTTATAGTTAGCGGAAATTTTACTGATAAAAAACCAATGAAATTGCCCCGTTATAGTTAGTGCTGGCAACTATAACTCACGCGACCGCAATCCTCTGCTGATGCTAATACTGTATTTAGACACTTATTTGCCCATGTCTTCTTCCATACATTTTTAGCTATACATATATTACAAATATTTTTTTTTCATAAAGACACATATGTCATCAGCAGAAGATTGCGGTCGCGTGAGTTATAGTTGCCAGCACTAACTATAACGGGGCAATTTCATTGGTTTTTTATCAGTAAAATTTCCGCTAACTATAACATGTGTGAAACCTATGGTTTTTTCAGTGAATTTGCAAGGTTTTTTAAATGCTAATTCCTAACTATAACGTGTGTGAAACCTATGGTTTTTTCAGTGAATTTGTACGGTTTTTTAAATGCTAAGTTACTTTACGCCATTCGTGGCGTGCGCGCCCACTTAACGCAGTTCGTTCCGTGCGCGCACGGTGCGCTTCGCGCACCGTGCGCGCACAGTGAGCACGCGGTGCGCTTTGCGCACCGCGCACCCACTTTACGCAGTTAGTGCCGTGCCCACGTTACGCTAGATGGGCCATGTACGCAAGATGCGCTTCGCGCACCGTGCGCACATGGAGGACATATTATGCGCTTCCTTGTGATAGGTAATCTGTTGAAATTTTTTGGGGAAATGCTGTTTGCAAATAAGCCAGGCACAAATGGTGGCCTTCGGCCACCATTTGCACACGGGGTAGAGAAAGTGTGGATTTTTTTTTTTAATAATTTTTTACCGTACGCGTACGGTAAGCGTACGGTAAGCGTAATCGGCGAAATTGCCGAAAAAAAAATAAAACCGTTTTTGCTCTTGGGGGATGTTTGGGGACTCCCTCAACATGACTATGTGGGAGGGAGTTGTCAAAACAGCCCCGTAACATGTTTTTCGGCATCATGTTTGATAAATAACACTCAGTGCGAGAGACAAAATGGCGGACGCCGCTTCCTGGTTTCGGCCGATTCGAATGTTTACTAAGATCTAAGAGCCAATCAGAATCGCGCTCGAGCACGCCACCGTACGCGTACGGTAAGCGTACGGTAAGCGTACCGTAAGCGGGCTCAGATATATATATTGATTTAAAGGCTATTTTCTCAGAATCTACTGAACAGATTTACACCAAACCTACAAAAGGCACTTCCTTGACCTAGGGACTACCTCTCTGCCAAATTTCTAGTAATTCTGTTCAGCCGTTCGGGCTGTAGCTCTGTCTAAAGGTCCTATGGAAAAATGCATGGGAAAAACGCGTTTTGGGACCCCCCTTTTATCTCAGCCCCCGCTTGACGAATCCCCCCGAGACTTTCAGGGTAGGAGCGGAGCGTAGCGCCCCACCTATTTTGAGAAATTCGCGAGGATTCATCGACCGGCGCCAAAGTTATTCAAAATAGAATGTTGCGGATTTCCTATGGAAAAGGGGTCCTAACTATAACTACCTACTGGCGACCGCCAGTAGGTAATATATATATATATATATATATATATATATATATATATATATATATATATTTATTTATTTATTTTTCAACAAATGCCCGAAAGCTTTGGCGATGCACTCGACGGGAGGCCGTCCAACAGGACTTTCCACTTCAAAGCTTCTTGGCATCACGGGAAGATTACTTGCCGACGCATTTCGATGTAAAGACATCTTCTTCCTGGGCTCACTAAAATAATTGGCAGAGTCAGGCTCTCTTTTATTTTCATTAATTTCTTTGACCCTCAGTGGGTTGTCCTTCTGCAAAGCATGTTGGGACTTATAGTTATTCTTTTTTGAGCCGATCGATTTCGCTGATCACTTTCACCTTAGTAGGTCTCCGTCACCGTTTTTATTAAAGCATATGTTCCTCCTTCGTAGGATCCTTAACATGCAAGAAGCATCCTTTACTTCTGGCTCCCTGTGCTGCACGCTCATGGAAAACTCTGGCCACAGCCCTTCCCTTCAGAAGTGGTGCATCCACCCATGGCAGGGCAGCCGTGTGAGTAATTTTTTCAACAAATGCCCGAAAACTTTGGTGATGCACTCGACGGGAGGCCGTCCAACCGGACTTTCCACTTCAAAGCTTCGTGGCGTCCTGGAAAGATTACTTGCCGACGCGTTTCGATGTAAAGACATCTTCTTCCTAGGCTCGCTAAAACAATTGGCAGTAGGGTGCATATTAGTTTTGTGGAAAAGCATCTTTGTGATTGGTTAAGAAAAAGCAGTTTCAACGTGGAGTACATATCATAGGATAAAATTTGCTCAGCTCAACCACACCTGCTACTTGCATTTGGAAGGCACTGTTCGAACTTAAAACAATCGTCAACTTTTAACCTGCACATGTCGTTAAATGTTCAAGAAAATGTTACAAAAAAATATCGTAAAGTTTTAAAAAATTGATGAACTTTTAACCTGCACGTATTGTAGAATGTTCTAGAAAGTGTGTTGATAGAATACGTTGCACTTCTGACTTCTATGTGTTGTTGAATATTAAAAAAAAACGGTTCATATGGAAAATTAAAAAGAAACCAATAGAGAAGTTTTGAAACCTAAAAGAATGAAGGAACTATTCTAATTTATTCTTTACATGTATTTATGTGTGCAGCAACAAAATTATAGACACAACAGCACTAGGAAAAGGAAGAAGCAGGGAGTGGGGGGAGGGGGGAGATGGGCAGAATGACACACATGCACAATTAAGTACAACACACATATAGACTAACAATGGCCAAAATGAAACACACCAACAAGGAGCACAAGTCACCAAACCTGCCAACATCACACCACTGAACGAGCATAGAAGTGAAAACCATGCTGCATTCATAGAGGATGTGTACAAAGGCCAGTCGTTGGTGTTGTGGGATGTCTGCGACCATGGTCATCATGGATAAGATGCCCAGCATGTGGCACATGGTCGAGTTCACTGGGTGTTATGTTGCCAAACGGCTGCTCCTCCCTCCCACAAGCCCCCACACTTTTGTACATTGAGCTGTTGTATCTCGTGCACTCGTACAGCACGCCATTGTAATGCCTATTTGCGTATCTCCTGCTACATTCCAACTACAACATTACAGTGCCGTTTGCAGGTGGTGCATGCCACTTTACAACATCGACTGCTGCGGCTCTTGTAACAGGCCACACCAGAACACAGAGACACACTTACCGCACTTCCTGTACACAGACATGTCTGAGACACCCCGTTCCCCTTGCTGGATAGGCACACCCCTGCACTGACCTGTGAACGACAGACCAGCACACGCCAGTTGTACATGCAGGAGGATGCGTACGTAGCAACACATCCAGGCTCACTGCCAATGCTGAGGTGACAGCACACTGTGATGTTGCAGGGCTCGTGCCTATCATGCTAAGACAATGACCACAGGGACACACTTACTAAGATGTGGGTTTGGGGGGCATTGGCAGTCCTGCAGTTGTTGAGATGAGTCTTCTGGCCCTCATGGGTATCCCTGTATCATGCTCATTGACTCTATGGCACCTGTAGGTGTTCTGGTGTGGCTCTTGGCTGTGTTCCCTTTCATGGAGCAGGTAGTTGTCCTACTTAACACCAGCAGAAAGCAGGTGTAAAATCCCTGGTGCTAACGTGTCTTATCGCCGGAATTTGTTTCGCATTGCAATTGGTGTGAAAGTTGTGATGTGATTTTTTTCGTGTGCACAACAATATACAAACTGAGCAGTGTATCTCGTCAAGATCCAGCACCTGACGCACTATTCCCAATCAATATAAATACAATGAGATTTCTTAATAGATTTTGTGTGTACACTGTAAGTGCAGCCAATACCTCAGTGCAATACAATACAGGATTTTAGTATTTAGAATAAATCGCAAAGGTGCACCTTGTGTCTTTTTGCACGGGAACGGCTACTCTCCATTTCATTATCAGCACTTTAACGGAAGTAAAGTTGAGATAAATCTAACACACTATTCAGAAGTTGGTGCAAACTGCAGATATCACCAGTATTCCAGCGATAAGTGCCCCAAAATTTAACACCATGGTGGACTCGATCAAATAACAGTAATAAGAACAAGAAAGAGTCACACAGCAGTTAAGAGAACAACCAAAAACATTATTAATTTTTTTTTAAACTTTATTTTTTATAATAATAAATATATAAACGATAAACTATTTTCAAACTTTATTTTTTTATTAACATAAATATAAACAATAAACTAATAAACAAAAAGTAACAACAATAATACAAAACAACAAGGCTGAACACTCCTGTAGGAACCACGGATGTCGACGACAGACCTGGAAAATCAGAAAGATTGTTAAAAAAAACCAACTTGGTATTCTCAACAAAATACCACAAGAAAAAAAATAACAGATATATAAAATGTATACAGCTAACAAAATTTTATAAGTTTAACTTACAAAAACTGTAAATGTTGCCGCTTTAAAATATTTACCGAATCTGAGGAAATTTTATTGCAGAAGGCACCACGCCCACAACGTTTTTCTTCAGTGGTGAAGAAATTTTTAACTTTTTCCAAGGGGCAAACAAAGACCAATGTCACCTTCTTCATTCGCAAGATTTGCCAAAGAGTTCTGTTACGAGGGGATCCTAACAAAAAATACTCGTGCAGCACAGCAAGTATGATGAAACACCTAAGGACCCTTCATCCAAACAATCTTGCACGAGAAGAGTGCAAACAGATGAGAAACACTCCTGTTCTGTATCTGTAAAAAAGAATCACAAATAAATGTATATTAATAACTTTAAAATGTATACTATTCCATTACTGTACAAACACATTTTATATAAAAACTGACTAAGAAACTATAGCCCTGAACCACAAGTGTGACGATCGTTAAAACACTACATGCATAGTGCATACTTCTTTGAAGCAGTTCATGCCCTAAAGCCTACCTCACTAAAAGACTACATGCTAACTGACTAAATGATTACAGTAGTATAAGGAGACACACTTGGTGACTCACAGGGTGTTTGCTAGAAGAGTATGAATACTAACTAGGGAATTGAAGGTGTGAAACACAACTGTGTAGGTGATTAGAGGACTGCATCCATACTGCATAGGCATTTAAAGCAGTCCATGTGCTAAGGCCTGGCTCACTGCATGACTACTTGGGTACTGACTGAATGATTAGAGTACAGCAAGGAGAGTGCCTAGATGAATTTATAAGTGCTAGGCTTTTTGCACAGGGAATGGTTTAGTACTTGGTACTGAATGGGTCACTAGAGGAGTGCAAAAGAAGTCACAACTGCTGGACTGTATGGATACTGACTAGGAAATTTAAAGTGTGAAAGACAAGTGTCTAGGTGGTTAGAAGACTGCATGCATAGTGCATAGGGGTTTGAAACAGTCCGTGTGCTAAGGCCTGGCTCAGTGTATGAATACTTAGGCAGTGACTGAATGATTAGAGTACTGCAAAGATAGTATCTTGGTGAATTTATAAGTGTTTGGGTTTTAGCACAGTGAATGGATTAGTACATGGTGCTGAATGGGTCACTAGAGGACTGCAAAGGGAGTGACAGGGTATTTCCTGGATGTGTATGGATACTGACTAGGGAATTGAAGGTGAGAAAGACAATTGTGTAGGTGGTTAGAGGACTGCATGCATAGTGGATAAGGGTTTGAAGCAGTCCATTTACTAAGGCCTGGGTCACTGGATGAGTACTTGGGTACTGACTGAATGATTAGAGTACTGCAAGGAGAGTTCCTGGGTGAATTTATTAGGGTTTGGCGCAGTGAATGGATTAGTACATGATGCTGAATGGGTCACTAGAGGAGTGCAAATGGAGTGACAGGGTGTTTGCTGGAAGTGAACGGATACTGACTGGGGAATTGAAGGTGTGAAAGACAAGTGTGTAGGTGCTTAGAGGACTGCATTAGGGGTGGGCGTAATTTGCGAAATCCACTTTCGCAAATTATCGCGAAAATGTTCAAAATTATCGCAAACAAGCGGAAATATCGCGAAGATGCGGAAGTTTTTTTCCCGCATGTTCGCGAGATTTTCTGCATGGTTGCGGGTCGCCAACTTACCCATGTGGTTGCTTGCGGGCGCGGCCATCTTGTTTTGAGTTGTCTCGCGGTGCATGATCGCGAGAAGAAAGACGTGATCGCGCAACGCATGACGTCACTGCGGGCGCGAACTGTCGCGAGACAGCGCAAATGGCTAAAAGCAATACAACATCTCATGGAGAACGCGACCGAATCAAGAAAACTTGTCGGCGAACGCAGGGATTCAGGTAAGGCGATCGCGCGCGCGCGAGAATGTATTATTTTACAGCGCGAGCAAGAAACAAATTATCGCCAAGCTGCGGAAAGCGGAAATTTTGACATTTTCGCGCTCTCCGCGGAACGCGAAAATGTCAAATTATCGCAATTTCCACGAACGGAACGAAATTTTCGCCCAGGCCTAGACTGCATGCATAGTGGATAGGGGTTTGAAGAAGTCCATGTGCTAAGACCTGGCTCAGTGCATGAATACTTAGGCAGTGACTGAATCATAAGAGTACTGGAAAGAGAGCGTCTTGGTGAATTTATAAGTGTTTGGGTTTTGGCACAGTGAATGGATTAGTACATACTGTTGAATGGGTCTCTAGAGGACTGCAAAGGAAGTGACAGGATGTTTCCTGGAAGTGTATGGATACTGACTAGGGAATTGAAGGTGTAAAAGACAAGTCTATAGTATGTTAGAACACTACATGCATACTGCATAGACATTTGAAGCAGTCTATTTGGTACTTAGAAACTGACTAAATAATCAGACTACTTCTAGGACAGTGCTTAGGTAAAACTTTTAAATTTTCAGTTCTGCCACAGTGAACAGAATAGTACATGGTACTGCACCTTAGTGTCAAACCCCGACTCATTTTATCAATGCATAAGCAAAGACTAGCTTCTAATGCTACTAAAACTTGACAACATGAGAGGTTTTAACCCCTTCAGCGCTGGGCGAATTCCGCCGCGATGCTGAAGGGTTCGAGCGCGGGCGGGACCATGACGGAACGGTTCCGTCATGAGCACAGCTCAACCGTGGCTCATGACGGAACCGTTCCGTCATGAGCATGGAAGGGGTTAAATTAGTTATCTGTCAGCAAATACATGATGTTACCAAATGCTTCTCTCACAGTGGTTCTCAAATGCACACATACTCACAGTGTAATTCTAGACAACAACCACTATACCTAGGAGTTTACCAAAAATCATTCACTACTGTGGAAGTGGTAAGCGAACTGCACACAATCTTCATATTTCAGGACTGCACTTTTGTGTCAAAGCCTGACTCATTTAATCAAAGCATAAGCAAAGACTGGCTTCTAATGCTACTAAAACTTCACAACATGACCGGTTTTAAAACAGGTATATGTCAGCAAATACACTATGTTACCAAATGCTTCTCTCACAATCCTTACCCAAATGCACACAGACTCACAGTGTGATTTTAGACAAGCAACACTATCCTAGGAGTTTACCAAAACGTATTCACTACTCTGGAAGATTTAATGGTACTGCACACAATCTACATATTTAAGTACACCACATCAGTGTCAAAGCATGACTCATTTAATCAACGCATAAGCAAAGACTGGATTCTAATCCTACTAAAACTTCACAACATGACAGGTTTTAAAACAGTTATCTGTCAGCAAATACATGATATTACCAAATGCTTCTCTCACAGTGATCCCAAATACACACTAACTCACAGTGTGATTCTAGACAAGCACCACTATCCCTATGAGTTTACCAAAACTCATTCACTACAGTGCAAGAGGTAAGGGAACTGCACACAATCTACATATTTCACGACGCATTTACTGTCAATGCCTGACTCATTTAATGAAAGCATAAGCCATAACTGTCTTCTAATGCTACTAAAACTTGACAATCTGACTGGTTTTAAAACAGTTATCTGTCAGCAAATACACGATGTTACCAAATGCTTCTCTCACAGTGGTTCCCAAATGCACACAGACTCACTGTGTGATTCTAGACAAACAACACTATCCCTTGCACTATATCAAAACACATTTCTTCATCTAGAAGTAGTACTACATTTTAGTATAGAAACATAACATAACTCATTTCACAAATTCATAAACAATGACTGGTTTCAAATTCTACCAAAATATAAAAACTGCACAGTTATCTGTCTACAAACACATGAAAAACACAAATGCCAATCACAGAATGGTTTCTACATGCACACACATTGTAGAGAAAAAAGTAATTGCTACACTTTAGCAGGAAAAATACATTAGTCTGATTAAAATCAAAATAGTCTACATACATCCCCTCACAATTAAATAACTCATCTTTCAAGTTCTTTTGTAGATTAAGGAGTATATCAATCACTCACCATATTTTCTTTTACAGAATCTCTGCACTGTGCACCTCTCAGCAAGAGCAAAGAATGAAAAAGTTTCCCTTTCATTTTCCACACATATACATGTAAACATCAAATCACAATCCTTCGCACATAAACTCAAAAGCAAACACACATTTCTATTGGTTAAACATTTCAACCCTTTCCAACTGAAATACATTTCAACCCTTCCCCCAATCTGCCTTCTGCCTGTTACCATAGAAACAGGTCATGGAACACTGCACTGAGCTCACAGGTCACAAGTTCAGCACACAATGTTCCTACACAAGACAGGAAGTGTGCTTGACTTTTCAACATATCAGCTTATCATATATAATGTTCCTTACAATCTGTTTTGGTTAACCAATAACAATCATACCTTTAAAACACAAAAATATACACCCTACCTTTCAGTGTAGAAAGTTGTTATACAACCAATGATTTCTTGTAATTTTTCAAAAAACTTTGCCGTGGATCTGCGCACCCACCGCGAGAGAATCCATGCATCCAATGCGATAGGATGCGCGCACCGTGCACGCATTTCGCCGCTTTTTTTTTTCAAAAAGGGGGCCACAGGGGGTCCTTCTGGGACCCCTAAGCAGATCTAGAGGGTCAGAGTATTTCCACTCTGCCCCCTTTATATCTTTTACACACTTATTCCCCTTCTATCTTCAGCCTCGCTTCTACCGAGGCAGAAAATGTCCGCCAACAGTTCCTGGTTTCGAATGTAGAGAGATGCTCGACAGCCAATTAGCATTCAGCGCGCGATCGGGAGGGTGCGCGCTCTGTTCGGGGAGGGTGCGCTTACGTTGCGGGTACGGTCCGCGGATCCTCCGCGGCCATAGATATCACTAACTTTTTTACCCTCATTTTCTCAGGAACTACTGAACAGATTCACACCAAATATGCAAAAGGCACGAGTCCGAACTGAGGACTACCTCTTTGCCAAATTTGGTGTCATTCCGTTCAGCGGTTCGGGCTGTAGCTGCGACAACAGATCCTATGGGAAATTGCATGGGGAAAACACGTTTTGGGACCCCCCTTTTTTCTCAGCCCCTGCTTCACAGATCACCGCAAAACTTACAGGGTAGGAGCGGAGCGGAGCTGGCCAAAAGTTTGGAGAATTTTGCGAAGATTCGTCAATCGGCGCCAAAGATATTCCCAATAGAATGTTGCGGATTTCCTATGGAAAATAGGTCCTAACTATAACTATCTACTGGCGACCGCCAGTAGATAATATATATATACACATATCAATATCAAAGTCAAAAGAATGACGCGGCACTCCTCTCGGCAGAAAAGATGGTCTTTTAATTCCAAATCGTAATCCTCCCTGCGCGTTTCGAACCGTAGTTCCTGGTCACGGTAGATTGTTACAATCTACCGTGTCTGTGTGACGTCATCAGCAGTGCATTGAGGGTGCGTGAGTTATAGTTAGGTCTACTAACTATAACGGCCGAATTTCTATGGTTTTGTACGAGTCAAATCTCCAACTAACTATAACGTCCCTGAAACCTATGGTTTTTTCCGTGACTTTCTAAGGTTTTTTAAATGCTAATTTCTAACTATAAGGTCCCTGAAACCTATGGTTTTTTCAGCGAATTTCAAAGGTTTTTTAAATGCTAATTTCTAACTATAACATGCCTGAAACTTAGGTTTATTAAGTGAATTTCTAAGTTTTTTTAAATGCTAGATTCTAACTATGCCCACAGAGGCAGGACATGTGAAGAAAGAAGAAAAAACGCACAGAAAGAAGCAAAAGAAATGCAGAAAGAAGCAATAAAAGTTTGCAAAGATGAAGGAAAGTGCGGGAAGAAGCAAGACTTGTGCAGAAAGAACCAACAAAGGAGCAGAAAGAGGCCTTGTTGCAAAATCATCCTGTGCCCACAACTTTTTCAGATGGGTACTGGTGATAACTGACTCTGACTAACCAGGCCTAGAGCCAGTGCTATGCTAAAAGACACTTAGAATACAGTGAAAATACCTACATACACTAGGGAACACTATGTGTTGGGGTACCCTTGTGATTAGCATGACCTCCTCTGTAAGACCCTAGTACATAATAGGGCAGGGGGATTAAAACTACCTCTGAGTCAGAGGTGCAGAAATATGCTACTTTAACTAGTAGTCGTAGTTTGCAGAGTGATGGAGAAAGGGTGCAGGGCGTCCTGCCACTGCTCAGGAATTCCGCTGCGTAGGACTTACAGGAGGTACCAGGAGGGATTCTTGGCCCCACCTGGTACTTGCATTTGGAAGGCACTGTTCGAACTTAAAACAATCGTCAACTTTTAACCTGCACATGTCGTTAAATGTTCAAGAAAATGTTACAAAAAAATATCGTAAAGTTTTAAAAAATTGATGAACTTTTAACCTGCACGTATTGTAGAATGTTCTAGAAAGTGTGTTGATAGAATACGTTGCACTTCTGACTTCTATGTGTTGTTGAATATTAAAAAAAAACGGTTCATATGGAAAATTAAAAAGAAACCAATAGAGAAGTTTTGAAACCTAAAAGAATGAAGGAACTATTCTAATTTATTCTTTACATGTATTTATGTGTGCAGCAACAAAATTATAGACACAACAGCACTAGGAAAAGGAAGAAGCAGGGAGTGGGGGGAGGGGGGAGATGGGCAGAATGACACACATGCACAATTAAGTACAACACACATATAGACTAACAATGGCCAAAATGAAACACACCAACAAGGAGCACAAGTCACCAAACCTGCCAACATCACACCACTGAACGAGCATAGAAGTGAAAACCATGCTGCATTCATAGAGGATGTGTACAAAGGCCAGTCGTTGGTGTTGTGGGATGTCTGCGACCATGGTCATCATGGATAAGATGCCCAGCATGTGGCACATGGTCGAGTTCACTGGGTGTTATGTTGCCAAACGGCTGCTCCTCCCTCCCACAAGCCCCCACACTTTTGTACATTGAGCTGTTGTATCTCGTGCACTCGTACAGCACGCCATTGTAATGCCTATTTGCGTATCTCCTGCTACATTCCAACTACAACATTACAGTGCCGTTTGCAGGTGGTGCATGCCACTTTACAACATCGACTGCTGCGGCTCTTGTAACAGGCCACACCAGAACACAGAGACACACTTACCGCACTTCCTGTACACAGACATGTCTGAGACACCCCGTTCCCCTTGCTGGATAGGCACACCCCTGCACTGACCTGTGAACGACAGACCAGCACACGCCAGTTGTACATGCAGGAGGATGCGTACGTAGCAACACATCCAGGCTCACTGCCAATGCTGAGGTGACAGCACACTGTGATGTTGCAGGGCTCGTGCCTATCATGCTAAGACAATGACCACAGGGACACACTTACTAAGATGTGGGTTTGGGGGGCATTGGCAGTCCTGCAGTTGTTGAGATGAGTCTTCTGGCCCTCATGGGTATCCCTGTATCATGCTCATTGACTCTATGGCACCTGTAGGTGTTCTGGTGTGGCTCTTGGCTGTGTTCCCTTTCATGGAGCAGGTAGTTGTCCTACTTAACACCAGCAGAAAGCAGGTGTAAAATCCCTGGTGCTAACGTGTCTTATCGCCGGAATTTGTTTCGCATTGCAATTGGTGTGAAAGTTGTGATGTGATTTTTTTCGTGTGCACAACAATATACAAACTGAGCAGTGTATCTCGTCAAGATCCAGCACCTGACGCACTATTCCCAATCAATATAAATACAATGAGATTTCTTAATAGATTTTGTGTGTACACTGTAAGTGCAGCCAATACCTCAGTGCAATACAATACAGGATTTTAGTATTTAGAATAAATCGCAAAGGTGCACCTTGTGTCTTTTTGCACGGGAACGGCTACTCTCCATTTCATTATCAGCACTTTAACGGAAGTAAAGTTGAGATAAATCTAACACACTATTCAGAAGTTGGTGCAAACTGCAGATATCACCAGTATTCCAGCGATAAGTGCCCCAAAATTTAACACCATGGTGGACTCGATCAAATAACAGTAATAAGAACAAGAAAGAGTCACACAGCAGTTAAGAGAACAACCAAAAACATTATTAATTTTTTTTTAAACTTTATTTTTTATAATAATAAATATATAAACGATAAACTATTTTCAAACTTTATTTTTTTATTAACATAAATATAAACAATAAACTAATAAACAAAAAGTAACAACAATAATACAAAACAACAAGGCTGAACACTCCTGTAGGAACCACGGATGTCGACGACAGACCTGGAAAATCAGAAAGATTGTTAAAAAAAACCAACTTGGTATTCTCAACAAAATACCACAAGAAAAAAAATAACAGATATATAAAATGTATACAGCTAACAAAATTTTATAAGTTTAACTTACAAAAACTGTAAATGTTGCCGCTTTAAAATATTTACCGAATCTGAGGAAATTTTATTGCAGAAGGCACCACGCCCACAACGTTTTTCTTCAGTGGTGAAGAAATTTTTAACTTTTTCCAAGGGGCAAACAAAGACCAATGTCACCTTCTTCATTCGCAAGATTTGCCAAAGAGTTCTGTTACGAGGGGATCCTAACAAAAAATACTCGTGCAGCACAGCAAGTATGATGAAACACCTAAGGACCCTTCATCCAAACAATCTTGCACGAGAAGAGTGCAAACAGATGAGAAACACTCCTGTTCTGTATCTGTAAAAAAGAATCACAAATAAATGTATATTAATAACTTTAAAATGTATACTATTCCATTACTGTACAAACACATTTTATATAAAAACTGACTAAGAAACTATAGCCCTGAACCACAAGTGTGACGATCGTTAAAACACTACATGCATAGTGCATACTTCTTTGAAGCAGTTCATGCCCTAAAGCCTACCTCACTAAAAGACTACATGCTAACTGACTAAATGATTACAGTAGTATAAGGAGACACACTTGGTGACTCACAGGGTGTTTGCTAGAAGAGTATGAATACTAACTAGGGAATTGAAGGTGTGAAACACAACTGTGTAGGTGATTAGAGGACTGCATCCATACTGCATAGGCATTTAAAGCAGTCCATGTGCTAAGGCCTGGCTCACTGCATGACTACTTGGGTACTGACTGAATGATTAGAGTACAGCAAGGAGAGTGCCTAGATGAATTTATAAGTGCTAGGCTTTTTGCACAGGGAATGGTTTAGTACTTGGTACTGAATGGGTCACTAGAGGAGTGCAAAAGAAGTCACAACTGCTGGACTGTATGGATACTGACTAGGAAATTTAAAGTGTGAAAGACAAGTGTCTAGGTGGTTAGAAGACTGCATGCATAGTGCATAGGGGTTTGAAACAGTCCGTGTGCTAAGGCCTGGCTCAGTGTATGAATACTTAGGCAGTGACTGAATGATTAGAGTACTGCAAAGATAGTATCTTGGTGAATTTATAAGTGTTTGGGTTTTAGCACAGTGAATGGATTAGTACATGGTGCTGAATGGGTCACTAGAGGACTGCAAAGGGAGTGACAGGGTATTTCCTGGATGTGTATGGATACTGACTAGGGAATTGAAGGTGAGAAAGACAATTGTGTAGGTGGTTAGAGGACTGCATGCATAGTGGATAAGGGTTTGAAGCAGTCCATTTACTAAGGCCTGGGTCACTGGATGAGTACTTGGGTACTGACTGAATGATTAGAGTACTGCAAGGAGAGTTCCTGGGTGAATTTATTAGGGTTTGGCGCAGTGAATGGATTAGTACATGATGCTGAATGGGTCACTAGAGGAGTGCAAATGGAGTGACAGGGTGTTTGCTGGAAGTGAACGGATACTGACTGGGGAATTGAAGGTGTGAAAGACAAGTGTGTAGGTGCTTAGAGGACTGCATTAGGGGTGGGCGTAATTTGCGAAATCCACTTTCGCAAATTATCGCGAAAATGTTCAAAATTATCGCAAACAAGCGGAAATATCGCGAAGATGCGGAAGTTTTTTTCCCGCATGTTCGCGAGATTTTCTGCATGGTTGCGGGTCGCCAACTTACCCATGTGGTTGCTTGCGGGCGCGGCCATCTTGTTTTGAGTTGTCTCGCGGTGCATGATCGCGAGAAGAAAGACGTGATCGCGCAACGCATGACGTCACTGCGGGCGCGAACTGTCGCGAGACAGCGCAAATGGCTAAAAGCAATACAACATCTCATGGAGAACGCGACCGAATCAAGAAAACTTGTCGGCGAACGCAGGGATTCAGGTAAGGCGATCGCGCGCGCGCGAGAATGTATTATTTTACAGCGCGAGCAAGAAACAAATTATCGCCAAGCTGCGGAAAGCGGAAATTTTGACATTTTCGCGCTCTCCGCGGAACGCGAAAATGTCAAATTATCGCAATTTCCACGAACGGAACGAAATTTTCGCCCAGGCCTAGACTGCATGCATAGTGGATAGGGGTTTGAAGAAGTCCATGTGCTAAGACCTGGCTCAGTGCATGAATACTTAGGCAGTGACTGAATCATAAGAGTACTGGAAAGAGAGCGTCTTGGTGAATTTATAAGTGTTTGGGTTTTGGCACAGTGAATGGATTAGTACATACTGTTGAATGGGTCTCTAGAGGACTGCAAAGGAAGTGACAGGATGTTTCCTGGAAGTGTATGGATACTGACTAGGGAATTGAAGGTGTAAAAGACAAGTCTATAGTATGTTAGAACACTACATGCATACTGCATAGACATTTGAAGCAGTCTATTTGGTACTTAGAAACTGACTAAATAATCAGACTACTTCTAGGACAGTGCTTAGGTAAAACTTTTAAATTTTCAGTTCTGCCACAGTGAACAGAATAGTACATGGTACTGCACCTTAGTGTCAAACCCCGACTCATTTTATCAATGCATAAGCAAAGACTAGCTTCTAATGCTACTAAAACTTGACAACATGAGAGGTTTTAACCCCTTCAGCGCTGGGCGAATTCCGCCGCGATGCTGAAGGGTTCGAGCGCGGGCGGGACCATGACGGAACGGTTCCGTCATGAGCACAGCTCAACCGTGGCTCATGACGGAACCGTTCCGTCATGAGCATGGAAGGGGTTAAATTAGTTATCTGTCAGCAAATACATGATGTTACCAAATGCTTCTCTCACAGTGGTTCTCAAATGCACACATACTCACAGTGTAATTCTAGACAACAACCACTATACCTAGGAGTTTACCAAAAATCATTCACTACTGTGGAAGTGGTAAGCGAACTGCACACAATCTTCATATTTCAGGACTGCACTTTTGTGTCAAAGCCTGACTCATTTAATCAAAGCATAAGCAAAGACTGGCTTCTAATGCTACTAAAACTTCACAACATGACCGGTTTTAAAACAGGTATATGTCAGCAAATACACTATGTTACCAAATGCTTCTCTCACAATCCTTACCCAAATGCACACAGACTCACAGTGTGATTTTAGACAAGCAACACTATCCTAGGAGTTTACCAAAACGTATTCACTACTCTGGAAGATTTAATGGTACTGCACACAATCTACATATTTAAGTACACCACATCAGTGTCAAAGCATGACTCATTTAATCAACGCATAAGCAAAGACTGGATTCTAATCCTACTAAAACTTCACAACATGACAGGTTTTAAAACAGTTATCTGTCAGCAAATACATGATATTACCAAATGCTTCTCTCACAGTGATCCCAAATACACACTAACTCACAGTGTGATTCTAGACAAGCACCACTATCCCTATGAGTTTACCAAAACTCATTCACTACAGTGCAAGAGGTAAGGGAACTGCACACAATCTACATATTTCACGACGCATTTACTGTCAATGCCTGACTCATTTAATGAAAGCATAAGCCATAACTGTCTTCTAATGCTACTAAAACTTGACAATCTGACTGGTTTTAAAACAGTTATCTGTCAGCAAATACACGATGTTACCAAATGCTTCTCTCACAGTGGTTCCCAAATGCACACAGACTCACTGTGTGATTCTAGACAAACAACACTATCCCTTGCACTATATCAAAACACATTTCTTCATCTAGAAGTAGTACTACATTTTAGTATAGAAACATAACATAACTCATTTCACAAATTCATAAACAATGACTGGTTTCAAATTCTACCAAAATATAAAAACTGCACAGTTATCTGTCTACAAACACATGAAAAACACAAATGCCAATCACAGAATGGTTTCTACATGCACACACATTGTAGAGAAAAAAGTAATTGCTACACTTTAGCAGGAAAAATAAATTAGTCTGATTAAAATCAAAATAGTCTACATACATCCCCTCACAATTAAATAACTCATCTTTCAAGTTCTTTTGTAGATTAAGGAGTATATCAATCACTCACCATATTTTCTTTTACAGAATCTCTGCACTGTGCACCTCTCAGCAAGAGCAAAGAATGAAAAAGTTTCCCTTTCATTTTCCACACATATACATGTAAACATCAAATCACAATCCTTCGCACATAAACTCAAAAGCAAACACACATTTCTATTGGTTAAACATTTCAACCCTTTCCAACTGAAATACATTTCAACCCTTCCCCCAATCTGCCTTCTGCCTGTTACCATAGAAACAGGTCATGGAACACTGCACTGAGCTCACAGGTCACAAGTTCAGCACACAATGTTCCTACACAAGACAGGAAGTGTGCTTGACTTTTCAACATATCAGCTTATCATATATAATGTTCCTTACAATCTGTTTTGGTTAACCAATAACAATCATACCTTTAAAACACAAAAATATACACCCTACCTTTCAGTGTAGAAAGTTGTTATACAACCAATGATTTCTTGTAATTTTTCAAAAAACTTTGCCGTGGATCTGCGCACCCACCGCGAGAGAATCCATGCATCCAATGCGATAGGATGCGCGCACCGTGCACGCATTTCGCCGCTTTTTTTTTTCAAAAAGGGGGCCACAGGGGGTCCTTCTGGGACCCCTAAGCAGATCTAGAGGGTCAGAGTATTTCCACTCTGCCCCCTTTATATCTTTTACACACTTATTCCCCTTCTATCTTCAGCCTCGCTTCTACCGAGGCAGAAAATGTCCGCCAACAGTTCCTGGTTTCGAATGTAGAGAGATGCTCGACAGCCAATTAGCATTCAGCGCGCGATCGGGAGGGTGCGCGCTCTGTTCGGGGAGGGTGCGCTTACGTTGCGGGTACGGTCCGCGGATCCTCCGCGGCCATAGATATCACTAACTTTTTTACCCTCATTTTCTCAGGAACTACTGAACAGATTCACACCAAATATGCAAAAGGCACGAGTCCGAACTGAGGACTACCTCTTTGCCAAATTTGGTGTCATTCCGTTCAGCGGTTCGGGCTGTAGCTGCGACAACAGATCCTATGGGAAATTGCATGGGGAAAACACGTTTTGGGACCCCCCTTTTTTCTCAGCCCCTGCTTCACAGATCACCGCAAAACTTACAGGGTAGGAGCGGAGCGGAGCTGGCCAAAAGTTTGGAGAATTTTGCGAAGATTCGTCAATCGGCGCCAAAGATATTCCCAATAGAATGTTGCGGATTTCCTATGGAAAATAGGTCCTAACTATAACTATCTACTGGCGACCGCCAGTAGATAATATATATATACACATATCAATATCAAAGTCAAAAGAATGACGCGGCACTCCTCTCGGCAGAAAAGATGGTCTTTTAATTCCAAATCGTAATCCTCCCTGCGCGTTTCGAACCGTAGTTCCTGGTCACGGTAGATTGTTACAATCTACCGTGTCTGTGTGACGTCATCAGCAGTGCATTGAGGGTGCGTGAGTTATAGTTAGGTCTACTAACTATAACGGCCGAATTTCTATGGTTTTGTACGAGTCAAATCTCCAACTAACTATAACGTCCCTGAAACCTATGGTTTTTTCCGTGACTTTCTAAGGTTTTTTAAATGCTAATTTCTAACTATAAGGTCCCTGAAACCTATGGTTTTTTCAGCGAATTTCAAAGGTTTTTTAAATGCTAATTTCTAACTATAACATGCCTGAAACTTATGTTTATTAAGTGAATTTCTAAGTTTTTTTAAATGCTAGATTCTAACTATGCCCACAGAGGCAGGACATGTGAAGAAAGAAGAAAAAACGCACAGAAAGAAGCAAAAGAAATGCAGAAAGAAGCAATAAAAGTTTGCAAAGATGAAGGAAAGTGCGGGAAGAAGCAAGACTTGTGCAGAAAGAACCAACAAAGGAGCAGAAAGAGGCCTTGTTGCAAAATCATCCTGTGCCCACAACTTTTTCAGATGGGTACTGGTGATAACTGACTCTGACTAACCAGGCCTAGAGCCAGTGCTATGCTAAAAGACACTTAGAATACAGTGAAAATACCTACATACACTAGGGAACACTATGTGTTGGGGTACCCTTGTGATTAGCATGACCTCCTCTGTAAGACCCTAGTACATAATAGGGCAGGGGGATTAAAACTACCTCTGAGTCAGAGGTGCAGAAATATGCTACTTTAACTAGTAGTCGTAGTTTGCAGAGTGATGGAGAAAGGGTGCAGGGCGTCCTGCCACTGCTCAGGAATTCCGCTGCGTAGGACTTACAGGAGGTACCAGGAGGGATTCTTGGCCCCCAAACTCCCTCAGGACAAAATTGGACTTTATCCCCCATCCAGTAGTCTGCAACGAGGAATGCTTGCAGAGTGGTAGAGAAAGGGGGCCATGGCCTCCGAAGACGTCTTAGCAATCCCACTGTGTGTGACTTACTGGAGGTAACAAGGGGGGTAGTTGGCCCCAAGGACATCCTTGGGGGCCAACTTCCCAAACTATTACCTCCAGTCAGTCCCACACAGCAACATTGGTGAGTACTCGTACCAGGCTGCGCCCACTTTGCCCACCACTCAACAAACACGCTCCCTGGCATACTCTTGGATGGGGATTCAAGTCCCCTTCACTGCTGGGGGTCCTTTAGGTGCCAACTAGCCTACCTTTTACCTCCACTAAGCCCCACGCAGTGGGATTGGTGAGAGGTAGACAAAGGCCATGCCCCCTTTCTCCACCACTCTGCAAACATGCCTCCTGGTGCATTGTAAGTTGGGGGATTAAGACCCCTTGAATCCTGAGGGTCCCTGGGGTCCAACTAGCCCACTGGGTACCTCCAGTAAGCGCCACAGAGCTGCATTGCAGGAGGTGCAAAAAGGGGCATGACCTGGATGACCTCTCCGCAACACAGCCCTGTGGTGCTTACTGGAGGTACCTGGTGGGCTAGTTGGCCCGCAGGGACCCCCAGTATTGAAGGGAAATTAATTCCCCAAATTAATACGCACCACAGGGCGAGTTTGCAGAGTGTTGCTGGGAGGGGGCTGGGCCTCCGGCACGATCGCAGTCTTTTTAAAAAATATATTTTTTAGAAGGGGGGCTGTGTGCCCCCCCCCCTGTCTTTTTCCTTTTTTTGGCACTGCGGACCCCATCCCCCAGGGCCTGAACCCTTTTAAAAAAAATATATATATATGAACGGGAAGGGGGCCGCGTGGGTCCCCATCCCGTGGCCAATTCTAGCCCCGGGGACCCCATCCCCCGGGACATGGACACATATATTTTTGTTTTCTATGGAGGGGGCTGCGTGGCCCCCCGCCTGAGGCCTCTATAGGCCCCGGACCCCACCCCCCAGGTCCGGCCTTCATTTATTTATTTTTTTGGGGTCCTCCCTGGCCACTTCTAGCCCCGGGGACCGCCTCCCCCGGGGCAGGCCAATGCCTCCATGGTCCCACCGGCTCCCAGAGTCCTGCAGGAGCCGGCATTGCTTTTCCACTTGAGGAGCTGCTGGCATGCAGCTCCCCTTGAAAAAAAAACAACCCATGGGGGTGGCGGTCCCCACACATTAAAAAAAACAAGCCCCGGGGGGTGGTGGGCCCCGGGACTGTGGGGGGGGGCCGTGTGCCCCCACAAATATTTAAGGAAAGCCCAAGGGATGGCGGTCCCCGGGGCTGCGGGAGCCTCCCTGAGCCCCCACAATTATAATATGGCATGCCCCCGGGACTTGGCCCACCCGGGGGCTAAATAATAACAAAGTGCGGGACCCCCTAAGCAGGCCTAGGGTGTCAGGGTGTTTCTACCCTGCCCCTTTTCTTGTTTTTTACTTTTGTTTTTCTGTTTTCTTGTGACTTGGTTCTACCGAGTCACAAGATGGCTGCCAACACTTCCTGGTTTGGAGTGTTGACAGCCAATTAGAATAAATCTCGTGGTCGGGAGGGTCCGTGGATCCACCGCACCTCTAGATATTGAAACTTTTATTTTTTGATTTTCTCAGCAACTATTGAAAGGATTTACACCATTTAAAAACAAGCATTTGCAATGCAATAGGTCTTGCAACTGCGACTTTTAGAGCTGTTGGTATTGTAAATGGTATTGTAAATAGTAATGGCTTTTTAAAAGTGAATATCTATTGTAATTAATAATAGTGATTTCCCATTTGTATTATAAAAATTACTAATATTACAATAGTGTAGTAATAGTAATAATGGTACTGGTGGTTATGGTACTGGTGGTGTTTTTAGTGGTGGTGCAGGCAGGGGTGGGTAGAGTGTTTTTGACAGGGCCACAGGCACTTGGGGCAGGGACACAAACACCGAGGACAGTAGTGGTCAGGGGGTGGGGGGTAGAGGCATTGGTAGTGTTATAGGGACACAGACACGAGGACAGGAGCGGACATTGGGTTAGGGGCACATATATGGGGCAGGGCTGGGTCTGGACGAGGTCAGGACTGGGCAGCGGCACAGACATGAGGACAGTCTGCATACACGCACATCTCCCCACGAGCAGTAAACACCATGATGTCATTACACGCAGAAATTGTGTGATACAGAACGCTCGTTGCCTCGCACACTAGAATAGGAACACAACGCCCTGCTTTCATGCAAACAGCTTCCAAGCCCCCTGCACTGCTCGGCCCAGCCCCCTGCAAAGGAGGGGAGAGCGTCACTGCCGGTGAGGTTCAGTTCCACACACACTCAGTGCCTTCTGGCTGCTCACTGTACTTCAGCCTCACGGCCAGTGGCGGTCCGTCCATTGGGGGCGTTGGGGCGTTGCCCCACTAAGCACAAGTCACATTCATCATGCATATTTGGAATTTCGATCGCGAGCCTGCAACGACTCGCGCACGGCGCCGCACGCACTCGGAATCGGGATATGCCCGACTCAATGTGGACGGCACTGGGGGCGGGGCTGTCAGCGCGAATAGTGCAGCAGGCAGCAGCAGCAGTGTGCGCATGTCAATTTTTGGGCTAGTCATGACTGGCCCGAACATGCGCACACGCACACAATACCTTGACCTTCCCTCCTCCCCCCTCCTCCCCTAGCGACTCATTCTGAGGCAGTGTGGGTGTGGCGAGGCGAGGGACCGCAGCCCCCGGGTCTCATTATGGGCAGGGAGTAACCCTGCTCTTTGCCCAATCCTGCTGATGCAGCGCCATGATTGGCTAAGACACCGCGCACGGCGCGCAGCCTGCAGGGTGCCGCGCGTGGGTGGTGGCCGCACTTGTATGATTGGCCTGATTTCCCGAGGCGTACGCTGATACGCTCGCTGACTCCTCGGCAGTTGGCACGTGTCGCTCGTCCCCGCCTCGTGCCAGTGCTGCCACATGACTGGAGTCACGAGTCACTCACGGACACGGAGTCGAGGAGTCAGTCACGAGTCGCACTCGTCGACGTTACAGAAAGGTAAGATGAAATAGTGATTAGTGAACCTGTATGTTTACTTTTACCACACTCTTGTCCGAAGACTAGTAGTAACAAAGAGAGGGCTGTCCTTTCCGAGTTTCCGTAGCGTAGGAAGACAGGAAGGAAAGAAACTGCCCCCACCCCCGGCTTGGTACAGAAAGCGTCAGAATTCGGCTGTTCCGACTGGGAACCACAAAGTATGCTGCACCAATAAATAGATACGCCTGAGGGCAACTACACCGGACGGCCCCCTCTCAGGTGAGGCCTACGCCTCCTAACCTGAACAGCAGCCTCCTATTCCCGGCTTTGCCCTGTTTTCCTCGACCATTCTGCAGGCCTGTGTTTGAGTCCAGGCAGTGAGTGTGGCGCTCGGTGTGACCTTGGTAGTTGGTAGACGCATCACTTCCCCCTCCACCCCCCCCCCACCCCACCTTCCCCACCAGTTGTAACTGCCATAATTTAGGCCCCCAATCCCACCTATATACTTGAGGGAACTATGCTCCGGCATTGGAAGTGCCTCGTAGAGTCGTAGTAGAATCATTAGGAGCTAGGTGAATGGGGAGGGGTGAGGTCGTATTATTAACCCGATTCAGTGTGTGTGGGGGAGGAGAGGAGTGGGGAGGGGGCCTGCCGTAGATTGGTGGCCCGTGGCCGGTGCTTGTTACAGGGGATGCCACTGTGACGCCATGGGTGGGGCCTAGCGGGTGGGAGCAGGGGGCTCCGCGTATTCCCAGGCCCCGAGGAGGAACGCGGCGTGTATACACGAGTACAAACACCTGTTCACACTAAGTGACCCGTGGGGAGTGTGTGAAGAGGAAATCCAGTCAACCTGGCCCCGTGAATGGCCGACGGGTTTCAGACTGAGCTCCCTAGCGGCTTGCAGAGATTTTCCAGCACACTCCTACTTTGAAGACATTTGAGGCCCAGCCTCTGGTGTTAGTGGGACTAAAATTTAAACTCTGTCTTGGCTCCAGGGCAGGCATCTTAACCAGCACAGACGGTGCACATGAGAGAAACTGCGCGCGTGCACGTTCATAATTGTGCAAGTCCGTTTTGTTGTAGTTTGCTATTTGTTAAACTCAAGATGTAGGATTTCCACACTACAGACATTTTTGCACTTAGCAAAAAGGAGCTGCAAATCGTTAACAAGACGTTTTCCTTATAAAGTTTTCCTTATAAATCCTTTCTTATGTGCAACAGATTTGATAAAGAAGTCCTTCTACATGTATATTGAAGTTGGTAGATCTTACTTATTTAGCACTATTTTCACAACTCCTAAGAAATGTGACACGTTTTACTTCAAGCGTAGTCACTACTTTACATTTGCAAGGCATAATATTTTTTTCTCTATTTTTCGCTATATAAAGTAGTAAATAGTTTGAAATGTGCTTGGCCCGTGTGTTACAGTGGTGTAAAGATCACGTGGCCAGGAGCAGCAATGATGGTGAAACCGAATTTAGTTTTCTCTGCACCAGCGTAAAGTTTCTGCAGCCCAACCCCACTGCTGTGGTGGTACATCTGGGATGGCCAGAGTGCACGGAGTGTGGGGAGACTTAAGGAAGGACACACATGGGTGACAGAAAGCCTACAGAGCATGGAAGGCCTTGGTATAGATGTTGTCCGTACACGGTGGCAATGTACAAGTTCGGATCAGAGAAGGGTTCGAACAGTACCCAAGGACGGTTGTGAAGCACCAATACGCAAACACATCCAGGCTTGTATCTCATTCTCCTCGTTGACCCTTCAGCACGGTTGGAGAATCTGCACCTGTTGTGTGTGATTAGCTTCGACATGCACACAACAACACACCAGACACCCACAGAGGTGCTGTGTGGTGCATAGGGCCAGAGAGCCAACCTGCTGTGTCCGCACACCCAAGGTGCCCTTTAGCAAGGACACCTCCATTGGCCATTGCCTGCTGGCTCCGCGTCTATTGTAGGCCAGTCACTTCCGAACGCCACAAGCCCGAAGGCTTAGCACCCCTGCAGCACCGTTCCTGACATGCAGCTGCTCGTCCGGTTGGCACGGCAGGGACCCGAGGCATGCTTTGAAGTGCCGGAGCAGCAAGGGCATCTATGGTCTCCTTTCAAGAAGAGCCGCCAGCTGACGTGGGCCACCGCGGAGATGTCTTCAGATTGGCCTCATGCCATTGCTACTTCACTGCAAGTCGATGTACGTGTGAACCAGGCCCAGGATGCCTTGTGGTGGTTGGCCCCAGCAGTGGGATGGTCCACTCTCCTCAAGAGTTGGACACTTCTCTCTTCAATGGTGATATGTTGTGGCGCACGTTTGCGGACTGTGCACGATGGATCTGAAATGCCAGCCCGGAGCTATCCAATGCAGACCGTGCCAGCAGAGTTTTTAAGAATAGGATACAATGGACACATTACACTGAGGGTAAGACATCCAATGTGTGCGTGTATCAAGAGGATGATTTAAGAGCCAGTTATCTGGGATGTGGTGCCGCATGGTAGGAACAGGTTTGGGCTGCAACTAGCTGGTGCAACTTTGTTTGGTAAAGGTGGATATGCACTTGGATCAGGATTTGCATATGTTGGTGTGTACATTTAGACAGGGAAGTCCGTATGTGTGCTATTCACTGGAACACCCCAAAAATTAACGGAACGCTGAGGTGAGCGGTGTCTCAAGAAATCACTAGGATCGCTGATGAAGCACCAGGTCCCACTTTGGGCGACTTTAATAGAAGGTAAAATCCCTACTTCTCTGAGAGTCTGCAGGCACGATGCACCGTGGTGTTGGTTAAGAATAAACACCCATTTGGCTTGTTAGAGATTTTGACTATAAATGTCAGCTCTTCTTTCAGTTTCAGGGACCGCTAACCAGAACTACCCCACCCACTGCACCAATTCTCCATGTCATGTTTACTCCTGTCAGTGGTCTACTCAGCTGCTGCAGTTGTACTACCTCACAACATGGCTGCTCCCACAATTCGCTCCATGGTCCAAGCATTTGATGTACTTAGCATCAATCTTAGAGCTGAATAGGTAGCACGCTACCAATAAACGAAGCACTAACGCAAATCCTCAATGCCTCCATTGACTCAGCCACATTCCTTTAAACCTGAAAACATGCCTAACATCATGCCGATGCTCAAGAACCACCAGCCACTCTTTTGATAGTAAGTGCTGTGCTGTACACATAGAGGTGGGCGGATTTTTAAAGAAAGCTGCCCCACCAACATCATGTTTTTTAAATGCTCGACCACCTTTGCAAGGCAGACGAAATATTTAAAAATGGGCCTACTATTGGGGTATTAGCCCCAATTGTTTCTAATTCTTCCCGCACAGCAGACACTTTCCCACTGCTGCACTGGCCCATCATCACTGTCACTGACCTTTTCAGTCTGTTTATTCCCCTCTGAGCTGGAAACCCCCAGTGTTAGCATTAGGCTTCAGGGGAGTTCATGTACCTGATGCAGGTCACAAAATGCACATGAGGTCAGTGAGTCACTGCATTTGTCAGAGAGATCATTTTGTTAATTGAAGTTTGTAAGTAAAAATCCTAACATACAACAGTGAGCTATGAACTGTCATCTAAGCTGCATGCAAACTGCAAGGTAAAAATTGTAGCGTTATGTTTTTTTCCCCCAGTCTTTGTTTGATTACCCTAATCTTTCAAAAATAAATTGTTATATTTTTATTTTCAGCACCTGGTAAAGCCTGACAAGTTGCAACTGGAACCTTTACCTAATTTTTGGACAAAGAACAAGAGGCCCCAACCTCCTTTGCTGCTCTTTCATCCCAGCTACGACCCAGCAAACACCAGTGTTAAAGGTAAGGAAACTGATGATATTTTTATTTAGATTGGAGTTAGGGCTATGTTTCTGGTCACTCTACATGGTGGTTGGGGTGGGTGCACATTCTGTACATTGTACCCTCCCTCAGTGGATGGAATTTACTAATACTGAGCCTTAGCCCTGTGGTTTGGGCTATAACGGTTGTGAAAGGCACAATCTATTCCTTGCCTTCTTCAAGGCCCTCAAACAGTGTCTGTTTCAGTGCCTTCAGCAACCACTATGGCACACTATTGCGAAAATGCACAAGGTAGATGTATTTATACTGTAATTTGCAATTAATGCACCAAATCTTATACGTTGTACTTTGACTATTGACAGGCTTCTTTCATATTGGTAAGGACAACATCGACATGATGAATACGGTAGAACAATTAATTACACGGTCATTCCATGCACGGCAACTAGAAGAGAAACTACAGATAAAGAGATTAGGACCTGATCGGCCAGACCTACAACTACAACAAGTTACCCAGGACAGAGGAAAAGCTTACACACGTACATTCTCAAACACCTGGTACACAAAAGCTGAATGGCTTACAGGGTGTCCGACAAGAAACAAACTGTTCTGCTTCCCCTGCTTGCTGTTTAATGGTGATTTTCCTTGGACAAGAGAAGGAGTGATAGACTTGAAGCATCTGTCTGAAAAAATCAAGAAGCATGCACACACAAAAAAGCATATGGAAAACGTAACAAGACTGGGAATGTTGGGAGACACACCGATTGAGCAGCACATAAGCAGTGCATACCGCCAAACAATACAGAAACACAATGAAACAGTTGCTAGGAATAGGCACATACTATCAAAATTAATTGATTGCATTCGTTTCTGTGGTGCTTTCGAACTGGCATTGCGAGGCCATGATGAATCAGAAGATTCCACAAATCCAGGAATATTCAAAGGCCTTGTGGATTTAATAGCAAGCATAGACAAAGAAATGGAAGTACATTTAGCAACTGCTACAGTCTTTAAGGGCACCTCTAAAACTATCCAAAATGAACTCCTTGAGTGTATGCTCGAAATTCTGAGAAGCCATATTGTCCAAGAGTTGCAAAACACAGACTTTGTGGCTATTCAGGCTGATGACACCACTGATGTGGCCACACAAACACAGTCCGTATTAGTCTTTCGGTACCTGGACAATGACAATAATGTTGTGGAGAGGTTCTATGGTTTTACTCATTTAAGAGACTCTACTGCAGAAACCATTACTGCAGCTATACTGCGGCAACTCAACTTCATTTTTCCAGAGGTGCACCAAAAAAAAAAAATGATTGCACAAAGCTATGATGGTGCGTCCGTAATGAGTGGAAGCCTTGGTGGAGTACAGAAAAGAATTAGAGATGTGTACCCTTATGCTCATTACGTGCACTGTTACGCCCACCAACTTAATCTTATTATGCAGCAGGCAGTATCAAAGATCTCCGAGACACGAATTTTCTTTCTGGATGTAGGAGGCATGGCAGCATTCTTCTCACGTTCCCCAAAAAGAACGGAAGCACTTCAGGAGATTGTGGACAAAAGGGTTCCAAGGGGATCCTCAACTCGTTGGAACTTTAACATACGTACAGTGCAACTAATATATCAATATAGGGAGGACCTTGTGAAATGTTTTCATAATATAGAAGTCAATGACAGCTTTGATTTCAAAACTCAAAGTGAAGCCCGTGGCTTTGCTAGAACACTAGAAGATAGAGAGTTTCAGTTCTTTCTGTTTTTATTTCAAGACATAATGTCAGCTGTCGAAAATTTATACAATCAGTTACAAGCACGAGAGATCGATACTGTCTCTGTGAAAAGAAATACCGCTATGTTTGTCGAGCGCATAAGCATAGTGAGAAATGAGGTGGATAATTTAGACAGCAAACTGCCAGAGGCTTCAACTATTGGAAACCACAGGAAAAACATCACCACTCTGGTCCGAAATGCAAAGGAGATATGTGACATTGTAATTGTGCATGCACAAGAACGGTTTGCTTTCACAAAACATTTGGTGAGTGCCGCATTATTGGAAAGTCAAAACTTTGCAAAATATGGTGAATCCTTCCCTCAGCATGCTCTGCATGAGGCTGTGGAAGCTTATCCCATGCTCAACCAAGAGGACCTCAAAACTGAGCTGACTGTACTGTACTCAATGCCTGTGTACCGAAATGCCAGAGATGCCAGGGCTTTGCTGACTTTAATTTATAAACTAAATATGGAAAAGACATTTACAGAGACAGTGACTTTACTTAAAATTGTCATAACCACTCCTATGACAACAGCAGAGGCAGAACGATCTTTTTCCGCCTTAAAGAGGATTAAGACATTCCTAAGAAACACCATGCTTCAGGAAAGACTGAATGCTTTGGCAATGCTTTCTATAGAGAGCAAGTTAGTCCAAAATATCTCTGATTTTAACGTTCAAGTAATTGAAAAGTTTGCTGCTCTAAAAGACAGACGTGCTGAGTTTAGATACAAAAAGTAAACATAGGTATGTTCAATGCTGCTAGTTTCCTACCACCTGTTTAGTTGTTTGTTAAATAAAAAACACCTGTGAGGTACTCAGAAATGCATTATATCTCAAAGTCTGTTATGAAGCTCTGTGGTTATACTGAATAAGCAGCTACCTATGTTATATGACATGATCTCTTTATTACTGTAATAACTGCACTTTCTTCATTGCTTTTATAACCTTTCTGCTTTCTCAAATTTGCTTGCAAATGCACCATTTTTCCACTCTTTTTTTCAAAATTTTCTCGGGGGGAGAACCCCCCCGGACCCCCCTTAGGTTGGTCGGGCTCGCTCGCTACGCTCGCTCGCTATGCTAAAGTATGCCAAACATTTTTCGCCCCACCACTTTCAAATGTCACCGTCCGCCACTGCTCACGGCGCACAGACTCATGATGTGTACCAGGAACAAACAACGCTCTCACTGTCTACAGAGCGCTCATCTCACTGCACAGGACTCCAAACCCGGAGTACACGTGTGAACATACACAACACTATTGTGCCTCACAGTGCAGAAAGCACACCTCGCTCACCATGGAAGCCTTACTGTGCACAGGCTCACACTGTGAACCACGAGCACCCGAATACAACGCTCTCACTGTTTACAGGGCGACCATCCCATCTCACTGCACAGAATGCCGACCTGTAGTACATGTGTGCACACACACACTCAACACCTTCACGCCTCACAGTGCAGAAAGCGCACCTCGCTGACCATGGAAGCCTTAATCTTCACGGGCTCACACTGTGAACCACGAGCACCCTAATACAACGCTCTCGCTGTTTAGAAGTTGCCCATCCCATCTCACTGCACAGAACGCCGTCCAGCAGTGCATGTTGCACCAAGTGCACAGACACTGTACTGGACAACAGCACGCCTCACTCACAGTGCAGAAAGCACACCGACCCTCGCTCAGAAGCCTCACTCACTCTTCACATCTCTCATGACGTCCCCCGTAGCCCGCTCTGCACCCCCGTTGTTTACATCACACCCACTGCACACCCTCTTACCAGCTGTGCACCGCGCACTTCTTACTGTTTACACGACTGAGCACACGCACACTGCTCACTCCTTTGCATTGCACACCTGTGCTTACTGTGCACGGCGCTCTGCCAGGATCTGGCTTCTTCCACATGAATCCCTGATCTGCTTGGGGCTGATTTAAAAGGAGGGCCCTCATGAATGATGCCCGTTTGTCCAATTAGTTACTTTGCTGCTTTGTTGCACAACAAGGACACACATTATTGTTTTTCTTGCCAACATGTGACAACTCCAATCAGAGAAATGTCTAGGACAGTGGACACCAGAAGAGGCTTGAAGGCACTGACTGAAATCGGTCATTATCCTCAAAAAAATTGAAGGCATAACACGATGAAAAATAGGCACATTCGCGATTTCCTCTTTACAATATTTTATTGTTTTGAATATTGACGAGCGTGGTGTGCCGAAGTCTATATTTGCAATTTGATATTTAAACAGCTGAGGCGTAATCAGCAGATTGAAGTGTGTATCAATATCACACAATGCGCAAAAAAAGTGCGCCTAAATGATGGTCTGCACGCAACCTCTTTCTCTCCTGCCTCCTTAGAAACAGGTCCTGACTCGGTAGCAGGTTTGACCCGGCCAGGTTGAAGGGAACCTGGTCTTGGTGTGTTCAAAAATGAAACTACTGCTGCTGCCGCCTTGTGGTATCTTGTACCGACGAAGGCACTAAAATGCATTACGTGCCCAGAGTATAAGACACAAACTCTGTTTGCGGCAAGCCAAACTCCACCTTTCATCCTTACCAATTAAAATGAGCATCACGGAGGCATGTAAATAACTATTACCTAAGTGCTAAGGGGCTTATTTACGAGCCCTTTGCGCCACCTGTACGTCACTTTTTCCTATGTTAAAAGTGATGCATCGGCGGCGCAAGGGGCTTGTATATAAGCCCCTAAGTATGTTGCCTTAATGGGTTCAATTAAAGCATTTCATGTCCCGTCATCCTCTGACAAGAGATGGGGCACAGGCCATAAAGTTGAAAGGTGAAATCCGGAGAAGGCAACTTAATTTAATGTGTTGTAACACCACCAAAGTACCATTTCCAAAAGGGGCATTTTTGTGTAAAATTTAGAGGCACCTGTTACTCTGAGCACAGCACCTCACGACACGCTTGAAGACTCTGACGTTCAGTTTCAACGCACTTGTAAGACAAAGGCAAGCACACGTGCACACAAATTTACTACACACACACAAACATCCACACGCATACACAAATGAGCGCAGACAAGTACGATACAGGCACGAATATTCCCAGTGGCGTAGCTAGAGCTTCTGGCGCCCGGGGCTATCCCTCAGATTGCCGCCCCTGGCCGATAGCGGGAGCGGGAGGGGGGCTACAGAAAAAAGGACATTGTTTGCTCCGGAGCCCCCAATAAAGTCAACCTTGTAGCTTGGCTTTATCGTGCCAAAAACCTCCAGCTTGTTATTGATATATAGAAGTTAATTTCACACAAGGCCTAGTGACTTAGAGAAATCGCACACTGCTTTTGTGTTATAACGTAAAGCATGCCAAGAATGTCAGAACGTTAGACATACTCAATTATTCCATCCCCTTATCATGTATTTTTAACGTTATTCCTCATCACCGCTTTCAGTACCTTCCAGCCTGGGTTGTGACCCCTAGCTATGTGCCTGCCCATCCATTTCTGGTGCTTTCCAGCCGTTTTAAGATCTTCTTATAGTTTCTCGTTGTTCAAATGGGTGTAATTTATAATATTTATATGTTTCCCTCATCTTCATTGCTTGATTTTCCTCGCGCGGAAGTGTCACTCATAGTTGTTGAAATGTCACTCATAATTACACTGAAATTCTAAAAATGTCACACATAGCAATCTGAAACCTTAGCAGCTATGCATAATGATGCTATTTATTTCAAAAAGATATATTGAGCAGTTTAATAAAAATCAATTAGTTGATTATAACACTGCGCGCAGCGCCACCAGCTATTATTAACCTGAGGCTGAAAGTAAATTGCATGGCTAGTCTAACTAATTACATTACAATACAATGAGGCATGATGGGGGGGGCAAGCCTCGGGTGAAGAGGCTGACTGAGGTACACATTGCCTAGATATATATGCTGTATTATTTCAAAAAGACACTTAGAGACACTGAGCAGTAATAATCCTAAAGCTAAACGTAGGATCCATCCCCAGCCAGACTCCCTCTTTGCATGTCAGTATCCGTAGCTGGGAATAACCCCCACAATCATGCTCTACGCTGCCTCCAACTCCTGACTATGCACCAGTGAATGCAGCCAGTACCTGTGCGGGGAGCCCGACCACTGCTGTCCTCAATGTTCGGCCTCATGGGAGCCCTCATGAATGTACCGCTTGCTGCAGCAGTACTAGAATAGAAGCGTGACTGTGATATTGTGACTGGCAACTATGTAATCGCTGGTCCCTCGTTTATGGAATTATTGCCGTTGAATAACATGCTTGAGATGATGGCTACACTGTTTGAATCTGTTTATGGTACTGTGTTTTTATTGTACTGAATGATCTAATCAAATAAATAAATTCTTAAAGCGTTGAGACACTCACAGATGAGTAAACACGCTATACAAACCCCCTGATGGATTGATTGATTGATTAAAAACAAATGTTAATCTAGGGACATAAAAATCTAATTTATATTTCAATGCCTCAGACAGAGCACTTTCATTACAAAGGTGCAAATCAGAATCAGTTCCCTCCACCCTCTGTGGAATGAAGAAAGTAAAACAAAAGGAATGTGTGTATGCTGCGCATAATGGAAATACTATCAAGTTTAATAAAATATGAGTCTAATTTATGGTTGGTTAGCTGCGCAGGAAGGAAGGGTGGTGAGGAAGGAGCCCCATGTACAGAGGAGAGATTGTGCAGGACGAGGTCCAGATTAACACAAAGGGGAAGGGACTTTAGAGAAGGTTAAGTTGTGACGAAAATGTATCTCTATCTGTATGGGGGATGTAGGAAACTTTAGTTTTTCAGCAGTATTGTGTTATTTAGGCTAGTAAAATAATGTTCAAATATGGATTCTTATAAATTATCGAAATGAGAGGACTGTGCTGTGCATAGTGAAATATCTTACAGGAACTTTCCATTGGTTTTAATTATATTGAACCAAAACTGAATTTGTGTGAAAATAATGTGATATATCAATGAAGAATGTGTGACTTATACATATTTCTGTGACCTGCTGCGAAAATGTGCTCCGATATAAAAATATAAATGAAGACAAATAAATTGACATGCTGCTCAGGGCAGCCTCAAACGTTTGATGCTGTGTCTGCCCCTGGGATGGCTACGACTGACCGATGCTTCGTCACGCGGGCTCTCATTATTGTAGGCTTTGAGGTCCTATTTGGGACTCATTCATCTGTGGCTGTCATCGGGAACTTCCTCTTCCAGTCGAACAATAGACTCATTCTCCCTTATTAGTTCCTGCAATGCATTGCACCCACTACTCCACCCACATGGGTGGAAGCTGTCGGAGGTTACCACAGGGTGGCTTGAGGAACTTTACTAATACCCAAAATAAAATAAAACGTAAGTGCGTAAAATCCCCAGGGGCTTTTAAACATCGGGTTAACATATATTGCTATAATACACCATTATTTAGTTTAATAATATATTTGTATTGGGACTCAAAAGAAAACAATTCAGCGGGTTCCTATTTGAAGAGGCATTAGGGGGTGAACACATCTGAAAGACGCTCCATGCTTGGGGCCCCTGGAGGCTGGCACGGGGGTGAGACCTCTCTGGCCTCCCTTGCTGGACACTGCCTGGACTGGGGGCCGGTGGTAAGGCGGGTCTCCCACTGAACTAACTGGGCCCAGGACCCCGCAGCTATGGCTGTACATTATTCCTGAGCTCTCAGCTCCTCACAGAGCTGTACCGCCACTCTCACTCATGGGGGAGACAGGGTAGGGAGAGGCCCCTTCCCGATGGAGGGGGCCCCAACGGATGTCCGGCTACCTCGGGACCTCATCGGGGACCCCCTCGCGATGGGAGAGGTCATGACGGGACCATCATCCGAGACACTGGACTTGGGACTCAGTGTGATGGAGGGCACCAGAGTGGTAAATAAAGTGGGCGCAGTTGTGATTGAACTGGGGCTTCTCTGGAAGGATCAGTGCAAACTCTCGGAGTGAAGATCACGGAGAGAGCCATTTACGGGCTCCAGCCCAAGGCTGCGACCTTCTCCGACAGATCACTGACGTCAATTGAGACTTGTCCGAGGTGGACACCGCTGCCAGGTGGAATGCCCTGACTGTCATCCGGAGACTATTCCTTCCGAAATCTAGCCCACCAAAACCCCCAGACAAGCTGTTGCAGACAGCCCTCAGCTGTTAATGCAGAGCACGGACAGTGTTCTCTCTTGACACGATGCCTCACACCCCTGAGGTTCCTCTCTAGTCCTTTCCTATAGTGTCAGAGGCCACTGGCGGGATGCCGCAGGTGCACGGGAGGAAGGAGGCAGAGCCATGCGGGGACCCATTTCAGGATAAAGCCATGTCCCCTCTGTACCTCCAGTCATGACCTCTTGCCTGGCCTACCACCGGGACAGTTTTAGCACACGGCCCTCAGCTGCAGAGCTGCAACCTCCACTGTGAATTGCACACACGGTGAACTACACACACACAGTGAATTACACGCACACACAGTGAATTACACACACGGTGCCACCCGCCCACCCACTACTGCAGGTCCGTTTGGCATTGGAATACACAGGTCGGATCTTCTACTGGCAGTGGCTGGTTAACTTACAGTGTTTGTTCATTCTTCTTCCCCCAGGCGTGACTCTACCAGTGACGATCGGCCCTCAACCTCTCACCTCTCACCATGGGCATGACGCAGCACTCTCCTTTCTTCACCCAGTGGCATTGTGTCGGCGGGGCCGCCCGGGCTCTCTGGATGTTCACAAATAATTCACAGGCCTGGCGGCATCGCATAATAATCTCCCTGAACTCCCCAGACTCGAGAGCTCGTGGTGGTGGCGCACGTCACTGCTGCGCTTTCTGCTACGCTTTCACGTCACTGCTGCACTTTCAGCGTAGGGGCTGGCCAAAAATGATTCCCAAAGCCATCATTGGTAGCGCTTTCGCGTGCTACCAGATAGATGGCTCTGGGACTTACATACGCAGCGGCCACGCAGCACTGATGGCCCATGACGGCGGCCTTTATAATTTATTTGGGGACACTGTGTCAGTATCCGCAAATAAATTATAAAGGCCGCCGCCATGGACCATCAGTGCTGCCGCCCCAAAAATAGTGCCGCCTGGGCTACACTGTGTTGAAAAAACACGTTTATTCGTTTATAAATGAAAAGAAGATTCTGCGCTGGAGAATCGCCTCGGAAACCACGGGGAGTGTGCGTTGAGCGCCATTGAGCTGTGTCTCTGTTTGAAGTCACTGGGTCCATCGAGCTCCTTAGAACTCCCCCAGTTCCAATGACCAACTCTGTAAACGCAGTTTGAAAGAAGCAGGGCTGGGAGTCCAGGGTGGGCTTCAAATGTTGAACCACTTAGCGTCTGGAGAGAGGAGGCACCGGCCGGAGGGAGAGCACCCAAGAGAAGGAGGGAGGGCCGAGAGCAGGGGGAGAAGTGAGGTCTGCGAGGGAAGTGAGCCAAGCCCCACCCTGCCTGCCTCACAGCGGGGCTTAGAGTCCCTTTTACAAATCTTGTATTTACAATATCTCTCGCAGAAGCGGAACAGCGATTTGCGCTACCACTCCCAGGTGAGACCTAAATATGGCGCTTTCTGAACCAAGCACTACATTTTTGCCAAATTTGGTGTAATCCCGTTCAGCAGTTCGAGCTCTAGCTGTGTCTAAAGTTTCCTATGGGAAATTAATTTACTGACCCCTTTTATTTTAATTTCTCAGGAACTACTGAACGGATTTACTCCATTTAACAAAAAGAGCTCTTTCTGAAACAAGGGCTACCTTTTTTCCTAATTTGGTGTAATTCCGTTCAGCAGTTCGGGCTGTAGCCGTGTCTAAAGTTTCCTAAGGAAAATAACATAGAGAAAACACGTTTTGGAACCCCCCTTTTTTCTAGCCCCCATTTGGCGAATCACCCCAAAACATGAAAGACAGAAGATGACTGGAGCACCCCACTAGTTTTGAAAATTTTGCGTAGATTCTTCAACCGGCGCCAAAGTTATTGAGAAAAGAAAAATCCCTTTTCCCAAGGTCCTAACTATAACTATATAACTATCTACTGGCTTTCACCAGTAGATAACATATATATATATATATATATTAGCCACTTCTGTTCGCGCTAATCTCTGCCTCTTCTCGGGTGGCGGGCTGCCGGCAGGGTCGCGACCCCTTCAAATCCAATCAACAATCAATCTTTCTTCGTACAAAGACTGCGCCGAGCCCCAATTCTTATTCAGAAAGCGTGCTTTATTTCAAGCAAAAACAAACAATGTCCCGACGCGTTTCGGAACCGTAGTTCCTTGGTCACGGGTCGTCAGACGTTGGTATGCATCACATGATATAGTGCAAAAAATAAACAATACAAAAGAAGGACTACGGATATAGTCTGTTATCATGATTGTATCTACCGCCATATTGGAATGGTTAATAGGTATCACAATGTAATGGAACAAAAAACCATCAATTAAATGCAAGATTGTTCTCTAGCATAACTCAATCGTTGATCATTACAAAATCAGAAATCTGACTTCAACCCTATATCCAATTGATCAAAGACATTTCATAGATGGTTTTCAAACATTGACTGGTTAAGATATCTATGCATATCTTACCCAAGTGGGTCGAGAATAATTACAACAAATGTATAATGCTAATAACAACATTCCAAGGTGTTAAACATAGTTTAGTACGTTAATATCACGTCTGTTTTTTACTTCTTTGTTATACCCCAGTGGGTTGAGAATACCCAGTCAAGCAGAAAACAAAAATACAAATTTAGATTTTTAGAATTTTTAGAATTTTTAGAATTTTTAGAAATAATGATGTTCCAATGCCCAAGTGGGCTAATCACATCAACTATGTGATACCAATAGTGATACTACTTCAAGGCGTTTAACCTCTTCAATGCCCGTGACGAGCTGGACTCGTCATGGGCCGCGTTGGCGCTGTGCCCATGACGAGTCCAGCTCGTCACAAACCCCGCCCGCTAATTCAACGGCCGGCACAGGGCGGGGAAAGGGGCGGGCACTGAAGGGGTTAAATACTGCAATCCTTCGTAAACAGATGTACACTCCGTCTCCTATAAAAAAAATAAACCAAATGCACTAATCATTAAAATGATTATTAATTTCAAACTGTTAAAATTACATGAACATCTAACATACAAGGCACCAAATCCAGATTAAAAACATAAGATGAACAGCAGGTTTTTCGATCTTACTGTATAACAATAAATTCTAACCAAGGTGGACTGACAGTTCTTCATCTTTGTTAATGCCCCCTGGGACCATAGTTTCATATTTAATTATCAATCGAGATTCTAATCTGCGCAATTCTTGCGTTCTGTTACCTCCTCTCTCTGATTTTTCAATTCTGTCCAGGGCACAAAATCTCAATAACCTACTATCTTTCTTATGACATTCCTTGAAATGTCGAGCAATAGGGTATTGTCTGTCTTCATTGGTTATAGCACGCATATGTTCTAGAATGCGCAATTTCACCTGGTTAATAGTACTGCCGATATATACTAACTGGCAGGGGCATATTAATGCATAGACGCAAAAATCCGATTTACAATTCAGATGTTTTCTTATAGTGAATGGTTTCATGGCTTTTGATAAAATTATCTCTTTACAATTGAAGCTGTTTCTACAAGCTTTACAGGAGGTACATGTAAAGAAACCCTGAATCGTGGATTTTGCTTCGGACTCTGGAAGAATGTTATTACTGGAAGAATGTTATTACTGTAACGGTAATGGTCACTGACTTTCCCTTTTCCCCAGCGCTTCTCCAAGCCCACGCTTACCTGGGTTACAACAACAAACCGCGGGTCCTCCGACTCTCCGGTTGGTGCGTTACACTTCAGGTTTAAGTTTCGGGCCAATTGGCAGGTGCTCAATGCTTCCTTCCTGCTGCGCTGAGGGGGGCGGTGATTTTCTGAAACAAACAACTTCTCATGCTCGGTCACAAACCATAAGCCGGTCATTTGTTATGTTATGTTATGTTAAATTAAATTTATTAAGCGCACGTACGCCCGTAGGCTTCATGGCGCTGTGGAAGACTAGCAAACATAACATGTGACAGAAAGAAAGAAAATTTAACTAAGGATAAGCTTGCTTAAAGAGCCAAGTCTTAAAAGCCTGTCTAAAGGCTAACAGATCTTCGTGGAGTCTTAGTGGCAGTGGCAAGGAGTTCCACAGGGAGGAAGCCAGGAAGTGGAAAGATCCTCCTCCCTGGCGTTGTTTCCTGATCCGGGGCACGACTAACAAATTCTTTTGGCCAGAACGGAGAGCACGGGAGGGAGTGTAACTGACCAGCAGGCAGCTAATGAATCCAGGGCCCTTACCTTGTAGAGCCCTGAAGATAATGCATCCCGCTTTAAATGCTGCTCTCTGCGCTACAGGCAGCCAGTGGAGACTGGCCAGTCCAGGTCTAATAGACTGCCACTTAGGAATTTTACAGATCAACCTGGCCGCTTGGTTCTGAACCAGTTGGAGTCTCTTGAGCTGCCCCGCCGGTAGGCCCAGATATAAACTATTGGAATAATCCAAACGGGACAGCACAAGAGCAATGATGACCTGAATCAGAGCAGGGTGGGTTAAAAGGTGGGCGATCTTCTTAATCTTGCAAAGTTGGAAGAAACTTGCAGATACCACAGTCCCTACCTGGCTTTTGAGCGAAAGATCTTCATTAAAAGTGATACCTAAGCTCTTAACTGTTTGGGATTTAGCTGGAGGATCTCCCATTTCTGGAGGCCAGAAGTGTGGTCCCCAATGCAGTTCACTCTTCCCGGGCAAAATCAGTTCAGTTTTGCCTGGGTTGAGTTTCAGATGATTTAGGCCCATCCATCTCTGAATGTGAACCATGACCTCCCGAAATTCGGTGGCAGCGCCAGGGGAGTCCAGACAGAAGATCAGTTGCAGATCATCTGCATAGTTAAAAATTAAGGCGCTAAACTTTTTTAATGAAAATAACAAGGGTCGTAAGTACAAATTAAACAAAAGTGGGGACAGGGACGAGCCTTGGGGGACTCCACATTCATTTTTGATTTTGGGCGCTGTAAAAGTTCCCAATCTCACTGCCTGGGTACGCTCCGAGATAAATGACTTCAGCCATCTAAGTGCCGAGCCTCTCAGGCCAGCCTGTTCGACACGGTCGACCAAGATGGTGTGGTCGACCGTGTCGAATGCGGCCGATAGGTCGAGAAGTACCAATGCTTGGTGAATGTCCCTATCTGCATTGCTTCTTAGTACATTCTGGACCGCCAGTGTCACCATCTCGGTTGAATGCCCTGGTCGAAACCCAGCTTGGTTATGCTCCAGATATCCAGTGGTTTCAACGAAGCTAGAAAGACAGCTAGCAACGTGTGCCTCCAGGATTTTTGATAGGAATGGCAGCAGGGATATCGGGCGGTAATTAGATGGATCGTGAGGATCAAGACTGGGTTTTTTGATCAGGGGAATCAATAGAGCATGCTTAAATCCTGCCGGTACCTTTCCCTGGTTAAGTGAGTCGTTAAGCAGAGAGAGGATCCCGTGAGGGATAGAGTGCCCAATCTCTGTAAAAATGTGGGGTGGGCAGATGTCATCGGGTGATCCAGACTTAACCCGTGCCAGGAGAGTTGAAAAAGTTTTAGCATCTATAGCAGGAAGGGTGTCTAATGTAGTGGGGTTGTTAAAAATATCATCTAAAGGAGACGATTTAGGAGAGCTAGCAATGTTGCGTTTTATATTTACAATTTTCTCTCTGAAAAAATCATTCAGAGAGTCACACAACTTCTGGGTAGGGGCTATTGATGGGGCTGTCCTATCATCGTCACAGAGCTCGTTGACTATGTTAAAAATATCTTTAGTTTTATTTGAGGAATTTAAAATTTTTTGAGAAAAATAGTCAGATTTATGTTGGAGCAAGATTTTTTGGAACTCCTTTCTTGCGGAACAGTACACTGTCCTGGCTTGAGGGGAGTAGCTTTGTCTCCATTTCCGTTCCTTCTGTCGAACTCCCAGTTTAAGATCTTTCAGTTCTTGGGAGAACCATTTGTGTGCTTCATTTCCTCTAACATTAGGGACCCGTACTAAGGGGGCTGAGAGGTCAGCTGCGTTAAGTAACCAGTTAGACAGCGCTCTCTCGCTAGTGTCCAGATCATCGTACGGTGGTGGTACGGTTTTGTTTAAAATGTCAATAAATCCCGGAAGGTCCATAGATTTCCATTTGCGGAATTCTTTGCTCTTGCATGGCTTGGGTTTGACATTTCCGCCTACTTCTAGTGTGAAATAGATGATGAAATGATCCGACCAGATACATGGGCTGATGACTGGATTGGATAAAGATAGATTATGCGTCCATATCTGGTCCAAGCTGTGACCTTTCTGGTGAGTGGGTACATGGATGTGCTGATTTAGATTCAGGTCTGTTAGCAAATCTATCAATTCAGCAGCTTGAGTATCTGTGCCTATGCTATCAAGCCAGTAATTTAGGTCCCCAATAAGGATGATTTTAGAGTAGCTGACTACATATGAAGCCAGCTGCTCTGCCAGAATGGATGGATATTTGGCCATGTATTGGGGGGGTTGGTAAATCAGGACCAGAATGAGGGACCCACTTTCAGTGTCGAGATTAATCACCAAGTTCTCAGTGTCCGGAAGGATCAAAGAAGGCAGTTGCCTGACCTGAAGGGATTTCAAGATTATAGCTGCTACTCCACCTCCGGCCTTCCCAGGTGTACGGTTGGCCGTCAGAATATAGTATTCTGCAGGAAGAGCCACGAGTACGTCGGGGAGGGAGTGAGGGGTTAGCCAAGTTTCAGCTAATAAGAAGATGTCAGGTTTTACCTCCTTCAGGAAAAGAAAAATGTCTATCTGGTTTTTGACCAGGGACCGAGTATTGAGATAGTAACAGCGCAAGCTGTGTTTTACAGAGGGTGCAGTTTGAGGCTCAGGAAAAGGTTGTTTTAAAGGCTGAGCATGGGGCACAGCATTGATGGAAGAGGAAAGCCCTAGGCTTTGAATGCAAGTCAATGTGCGTGGGGCTAGGGAGTGCTTACAGGGACCATCAGGATTGTGAGGGCGTAAAAGCAGGAGTTCCTGAGATGAGTATTTATAAAAATGGCCAGGAGGAGTGGGCTCGGGTCCCGGTCGGCCGCGGACGGGCGCAGACGGGCTTAACTCAGGCGCAACTCCGGCGCGCCTCCGTCGCGCCCGCTGCGCTCGTCCGCTGCGCTGACACATGATGGCCCGTTTAAGTAGGGGCGGTACTCGTGGGGGTGTGGCCAAGATGACCGTGGCCTCGCCTCACCCGAGCAGCCCAATCCAAGATGTCGGCCCCAGCTGCTGCGAGCCGCCGCTGTGTTCAGCGCTGTGCCGTGCCGGTGCACTCAGAAGGAGTGGAAGGTGAGCGTCAGGATTTCCGAGGGGGAAGAGATGAGCAGAGAAGATTAAAAGCGCGCCTCTGCGCTTTATGCAGGAGCGCTAGTTAAAACAGCGTCTCTTCCTGGGAAACAAGTCAGGTAGTGCAGCTTCCTTTAGCTACAGGCGCGGACCCCCTGCCACAGGGTCAGCCGCCTGCTAGTGCCAAAGGATTGCAATGAACAGTACTCCTAAGTAGGGGCGGTACTCGTGGGGGTGTGGCCAAGATGACCGTGGCCTCGCCTCACCCGAGCAGCCCAATCCAAGATGTCGGCCCCAGCTGCTGCGAGCCGCCACTGTGTTCAGCGCTGTGCCGTGCCGGTGCACTCAGAAGGAGTGGAAGGTGAGCGTCAGGATTTCCGAGGGGGAAGAGATGAGCAGAGAAGATTAAAAGCGCGCCTCTGCGCTTTATGCAGGAGCGCTAGTTAAAACAGCGTCTCTTCCTGGGAAACAAGTCAGGTAGTGCAGCTTCCTTTAGCTACAGGCGCGGACCCCCTGCCACAGGGTCAGCCGCCTGCTAGTGTCATTTCTGTGATGTATCTGATTCCCAAGGTGCACAAAGATCAGGTTAATCCACCTGGCCGGCCAATAATCTCTGCCATCAATAGTGCTCTTGCTAATACATCAAAATTTGTGGATTCTTTCCTTTGCCCTTTAACGAAATGCCTCCCATCCTATATTCAGGATACGGAGGATTTCCTTAAAAAAGTTTACGACCTACCTTGGGAAAATGATTTCCTTTTGGCTACCATTGATGTCACGACTCTCTACACCAGCATCAGGCATGATGATGGTTTGAATGCTGTCAGACATTTCTTGGGCAATAGACCTGTAAAATTCTGGGCACACACCCAAATGCTAATTGAAATGACATCAATCTGCCTTAAAAACAACTATTTCCTTTTCAATGACGAGTTATTTCATCAAGTATGCGGTACAGCAATGGGCACCTGCTTCGCCCCCAGCTTTGCTAATTTGCATATGGGCTGGTGGGAGGAGCAGGTGATCCAAAGAACATACCCAGAAGAATGGCAGAATAATGTTATGCATTGGAGCAGATTCATAGATGACTTATTTGTCATATGGAAGGGCAGCGAGGAATCACTGGTGATATTTATTGAAAAAATACAAAATAATGATTTAAATCTCAAATTCACCAGCACCATCAGTAAAACCAATGTAAACTTCTTAGATCTGTCTATTTACATTAAAGATGATAAACTTGAAACTGCACTATATCGGAAACCCAGAGCTGGCAATACTTTGCTACATGCTAAGAGTTTCCATCCTCAAAATCTAATAAAGAGTATCCCTTATGGAGAATGCCTAAGAACAATACGCAATTGCAGTAATCAAGAGATCTGTGACATTGAATTATCAACCTTGCAGTTGCGTTTCATGGCAAGAGGTTATTCTGAAGAGTGCATTAGAGCGGCAATTAACAAAGCCAAGAGAAGGACAAGGGAAGACATTCTCTTTAACAAAAGTAACACAAAGAAAAAATTGGAGAGTGCAAACAAAAAAGATTGCAAGATGATAACCACTTACAATATTCAGCACAAAAAAGTAAGGAGCATCCTGGCCAAACATTGGCATTTGATTTGTAGTGAACCCACACTAGGTAAACTAGTAAAGAAAAAACCACAAATCACATTCAGAAGAGCAAAAAGCTTTAAGCAAATGCTGGTTAGCAATGTTCTGAAAACTCCGCCCACAATAGTAGTAGCCACCATGTGGCTCACAAAGAAAGAAGGTTTTGTGAAATGTACAAAATGTAAAGCTTGTATTCATGGTACCAACACCTCCATGTATACATCAGGTTTCACAAACAGACAATTCAAAATCAAAGGCCATTTCACATGCAAGACAGATTTTGCTGTCTACGTACTTTAGTGCCCATGTGGCCTGAGATACGTGGGCAGCACTATCTTGCCAGTGCATAAGTGGGTCCTACAACATTTGAGGGCAATTAAAAATGGTGACAAATCTTATCCTGTGGCACGTCATTTTGAGCGCTTCCATGACAAAAGCATAGTTGGCTTAACATATTACGTAATTGACGCAGTTAAGAGCAGCAAGAGAGGGGGTAATAGAGAAAAACAATTGAGAAGACTTGAGTCTTCATATATATTCAAATTGAATTGTAAAATCCCGTCAGGCCTTAATATTGAGGAAGACCTCCATACCCACCTATGATTATTGTACAGACACAGCTTCTTCCTTGTCCGTTTTTAACCATTTATTATATATTCTTTTAAGTTTTATTATTTTCTGGTGGCACTGTTGTAGTTGCAACATTTGCAGATAAATTCAACACTCTTCTAATTAGTAAAACACAATCGCAAGGAATTTTGGCCCACTTGGGCAACACATCGATCTTGATCAATGAAATTAGCAATGTCACACTGTGTGAATGTAAAGAGCATCGTATATCGGTAATACCAAATATTATGGTTTCTGATTTAATATGATAATGCCATGAACGTGAATTGTTAATTGGCACTATATTGCATATTTCTCTTTCGACACTTCATTAATTTAATTCTGTAATTTTATCAATTTGGATCTACAATTTGTTGTGTCATAAGTTCGAAAGATTTTCATTAATCAATTCCTAAAACATGTTGCGATTTGAGAGAGTTTTAAAACATGACTTCATGTTGTCTTGAACAAACTACCAGTCTGTTGTCTAATACACTGCAATTGTAGTTTTTTGTGCACATGACACGTGGCGAGTGTCTTAAAATGGTGGTAAACTTTATTGTTAATGGTTGGTGAACAAGCCTGCAGGACAGGCGAAACGCGTCCAGCAGCTGAGCATTAAATTTGTGTATTTATGCAAGACACGGCGTCGTCATCCTTTACTTAAGTATCGGCAGTTTGGAGATTTTACACGGATCGAGCTCGGATGATCCGGACAGACGACGCGCCCTTTGTTTAGGAGCTGCGGTGATTGTGACCGAGCATGAGAAGTTGTTTATATATATATATATATATATATATATATATATATATATATATATATATATATATATATATATTTTTTTTTTTTTTGCACAAAGTTTAGTCGCACACATCAATCCTTGGTTTTTCAGATGTTTATTTATCAAAACAGAGCCAGTCTGTCAACCGACGCGTTTCGGCTTTGCAGCCTTTGTCACGGTAGGGAAACATTACTTTCATCATCTGTTTTATAATCACACTAATTAAGAAACAACCCCATTGCCTTCTGGGAATTGTAGTTTTTCGATGTTCCAATGACAGTTACAACACTATTATCATTATTTTGAGCTGTCTACATTTTAAATTTATGGCATTTGCTTATATATTCATACTGATTAGTGTCTTTTGATCACTTCGAGAGTTTAAGTCTTTGTATAGTACATTTTTCATACAGTTAAGTCACTGTCTCTCACTCGTGATCTGTAATTGTTGGATTAGTATCCCGTCGCCTACTGCCATATATGGGGATAATTATTTGTACTGATTCTTAATTCCTTCTCAGTCTCTAGTTGTCTCTATTTCTGCTTCACAAATGAATGTACATCTCTTCATCATTGTTCAATCCTTTCGGAGTCTTTGTGCGTAGCCGTATTATATATTTTGACTCCAACTGGCGCAGTTTCTTTTTTCTATCTCCTGCTCTTAAATTGGATGGTATTGTATCCAGTCCGAAATATTCCATCTTCCTCCAATCACTGTTTTGACATTTATTGAGGTGTTTTGCTGTTGCATAGTTAATGTCTTTGTTCTTCACCGCTCTGATATGTTCTAATATTCTTTTCTTGAGCATACATGTGGTGCTTCCAATGTATTTTTTGCCGCATGCACATTGGATTACATATACAACATATTGTGTTGTGCAGGTAATTCTTTGTTTTATTATTATTTTTCTGCCTTCCGGATCATAGATCTCTTTTTTGTTTATGGCAATTTTGCATGCTTTGCAATTTGAACATCTTTTGAACCCCATTTGTTGCTGTGTTAACCATGTTTCTTTTGCTGGTGTTGTGAAATGGCTTCGCACAATTTGATCTTTAATCGAACTTGCTTTTCTGTAGGTGACTTTAGGTTTCATCCCGATTGATTTTCCAATATCATTGTCTTGTATTAGCAGATGCCAATATTTTTGAACAATTCTAGTAATTTTTGTGCTTTCCTTACTATATGTCAGGATGAGTCTTGGTGCTTTTTCATTTTGTTCACTTCTTAGTTCATTATTTTCTCCTTCGTGTGTCTCCTCTGTTGTTCTCATTTGTTGGTTTTCATCTGTCTTGGACATTAAGATTTCATCATGTGTTCTTGATTCCACTTTCTCTTTAGCTTTATTTAAAATTCTCGGTCTGTATCCTCGCTTTTTTAGCCTCTCAGCACTTGCTTGTATTTCAGTGGTTGCATCAGATTCTTTTGAGCAATTTCTTTTGATCCTCACAAATTCCCCATAGGGGATGCTGTTGATAAGCGGTTGGGGATGGAAGCTTTTGGCATGTAATATGCTATTTGTAGCTGTTATCTTTCTGTGTAAGGTAGTTTGTATTTTTCCTTCATCTATATACACAGTGGTATCTAGGAAATTGATCCTGGTCTTGCTCATTGTACATGTGAAGGATAATCCAATTTGATTTTCATTCAGTGTATTAAAATACTGTTTAAATTCTTCCTTCTTTCCATCCCAAATAATGAATAAATCATCTATGAATCGTACCCATAGTACTATTTTTTCTAATGATAGATGATTATCAGGGCCCCAGGCTATTTCCTTCTCCCACCATCCCATCGTAAGGTTGGCAAAATTTGGGGAAAAGGAAATGCCCATGGCAGTGCCACAGAGTTGTTGATATAGTTCATTGTCAAATAGAAATATATTGTTGCTGAGACATATTTTGATCATTGTTAATAGCATGGCTGAATGTTGAAGTTCTGTAATTTTTCTTTGTTTTAAAAAGTAGGCACATGCTTGTAATCCTATGTTGTGCTGGATAGAAGTATATAATGATACAACATCAATAGTGGCCATGATGAAATTTGGGTTCCAAGTAATGTTAGCAAGTATTTTTAAAAAATCTCCCGTGTCCTTTATGTAAGAACTCAGATTTTTTACAATGGGTGCTAGGAAATGGTCAACGTAGGTTGACATGTTTTCATATAAAGAGTCACAGGATGATACGATTGGCCTGCCTGGAGGGTTGGATAAAGTTTTATGAATTTTTGGCAAGAAGTAGATGGTAGGTATGGTTGGGAATTCTTTAAACAGATATTGTTGTTCCTCATCGTTAATTAGATTTTGTGATCGCCATTCATTTAGATTTTTTCTCAGGTCCACAATCATTTTATTGATAGGATTTGAAGTTAGTTTTTTATATTTTGTATTGTCGTTCAATTGTTTATGAGCTTCTTTAATATAGTCCGATGTGTTTTGAATGACTATATTTCCCCCTTTGTCAGCTGGTTTTATTATTATTGAGGGATTATTTTTTAGATTTGTTAATGCTTGATTTTCCTTTCTCGTAAGATTTTCATTTTTGTTTTCATTTCTTGTTTTTTGAATTCCTTCTAGTTCCTTCATGACTGCTTCCGAGAATAAATCGATCTTATTTCCGGGTGTTAGTTGAGGGCAATGTTTAGATTTATTTCTGAGTCCACTTCTTACATACTGAGAGGTCTCTATTCCCAGTTCTTTCAGAACTTGATTTTCTGTGTATTCCTCCTCATCCAAATTGTGTTCTAGATCAAAGAGATTTTTTATGTCTTGTATTTGATCTATAGTTATTTCAGGGCTTGTTGTTATGCTTCTCTCAAAGCTTGCTGCTGTATTTCCATCTGCCGTTTCCTTAGTTTTTCCAGCATGTATTTTAGCTAGTTTTAGTTTTCGTACATATTTGTACATGTCGATTTTTGTATCTGTATAATTTAGATGTCTTTCAGGGCAGAATGAGAGTCCTTTGTTTAATACTGCGTGTTCATCTTTTGATAGGGTGTAGCTTGAGAAGTTCACTATTAGATTTTTTTCCTCTTTCGTTGTATTTGTTTCTTCTATTTCTTGAAGATTCTGTTCCTTAGAGGATATTTTCTCCCTTCGGATAGATCTTCTTGTCTTTCTGGTGCTGGGGTAGATTTTGTACTGCCTCTGCCACGCCCTCTGCCTCTTCCTCGGCCCCGATTTCTCGACAAGCTCTGGTCCAGGTTTACCAAACGCATTTCCTCTAAAAAATCAATCTTCTTTGTCGTATCTGATTTCGTGGCTGCTTCATTCTCACTAATGTCTGATTCACTAGTTGTATCTGTTGTCTTGCGCAGATTGGTTTGATAGTTTAACTTTAGGTTGTCAAAGCGTTTGGCAAACGTGAGAATTTTTCCTTGCTTGTAATCATTTTCATCTCTTATGAACTTCCTGTGTTTGCGTTCCTGCACCTCATCCTCATATTTTTCTAGTCGTATTTCCATTTCTTTACGCAATTTGGTTACTTCATCTTTGTTTAATGTTTCTATTTTATTTTCCAATTCCTTAATCTGAGCATGTGCTGCTTCCAAGTCCATTTCGGCATATTTAATGAGAATTCGTAGCATATTTTTAGAACATTCCATGTTGTTTTGACCCCATTCTTCCAACATCTCCGTTCTTGTATCTGGATGTGTTGGTAATGTGAATATCCGTAAACCTCTCGGAATTCTGTCTAATTCGAGATATTTATTTAGGGCCATAATTTCCCAGCTTTTACTGATTTCTTTCTTGTATTGTTTTTCTAATTGTAAGAAGAGATATTTGGGAGAGGAATTATCATCGCGTTGTCTTTCCGTTTTGCCAGTTGCTTCAGTGCACTCACTCGTGATCGGCTGAAACATTGTTGCAAGTTTTTGAGCTCGCTTCGCTTTGCGTGCCTCCATTACTCGCGTATCTGTACTTATATTTATCCCCCAAATTTTCGTAGTATTTCTCGTTATTAGTCGTTTGGCTCTCTACTTTTAATCTTTTCATACAGCCAGGATTGATACTATGGGGAGAAAGTCGACTTTCTCCCTATAGTATCAATCCTGGCTGTATGAAAAGATTAAAAGTAGAGAGCCAAACGACTAATAACGAGAAATACTACGAAAATTTGGGGGATAAATATAAGTACAGATACGCGAGTAATGGAGGCACGCAAAGCAAAGCGAGCTCAAAAACTTGCAACAATGTTTCAGCCGATCACGAGTGAGTGCACTGAAGCAACTGGCAAAACGGAAAGACAACGCGATGATAATTCCTCTCCCAAATATCTCTTCTTACAATTAGAAAAACAATACAAGAAAGAAATCAGTAAAAGCTGGGAAATTATGGCCCTAAATAAATATCTCGAATTAGACAGAATTCCGAGAGGTTTACGGATATTCACATTACCAACACATCCAGATACAAGAACGGAGATGTTGGAAGAATGGGGTCAAAACAACATGGAATGTTCTAAAAATATGCTACGAATTCTCATTAAATATGCCGAAATGGACTTGGAAGCAGCACATGCTCAGATTAAGGAATTGGAAAATAAAATAGAAACATTAAACAAAGATGAAGTAACCAAATTGCGTAAAGAAATGGAAATACGACTAGAAAAATATGAGGATGAGGTGCAGGAACGCAAACACAGGAAGTTCATAAGAGATGAAAATGATTACAAGCAAGGAAAAATTCTCACGTTTGCCAAACGCTTTGACAACCTAAAGTTAAACTATCAAACCAATCTGCGCAAGACAACAGATACAACTAGTGAATCAGACATTAGTGAGAATGAAGCAGCCACGAAATCAGATACGACAAAGAAGATTGATTTTTTAGAGGAAATGCGTTTGGTAAACCTGGACCAGAGCTTGTCGAGAAATCGGGGCCGAGGAAGAGGCAGAGGGCGTGGCAGAGGCAGTACAAAATCTACCCCAGCACCAGAAAGACAAGAAGATCTATCCGAAGGGAGAAAATATCCTCTAAGGAACAGAATCTTCAAGAAATAGAAGAAACAAATACAACGAAAGAGGAAAAAAATCTAATAGTGAACCTCTCAAGCTACACCCTATCAAAAGATGAACACGCAGTATTAAACAAAGGACTCTCATTCTGCCCTGAAAGACATCTAAATTATACAGATACAAAAATCGACATGTACAAATATGTACGAAAACTAAAACTAGCTAAAATACATGCTGGAAAAACTAAGGAAACGGCAGATGGAAATACAGCAGCAAGCTTTGAGAGAAGCATAACAACAAGCCCTGAAATAACTATAGATCAAATACAAGACATAAAAAATCTCTTTGATCTAGAACACAATTTGGATGAGGAGGAATACACAGAAAATCAAGTTCTGAAAGAACTGGGAATAGAGACCTCTCAGTATGTAAGAAGTGGACTCAGAAATAAATCTAAACATTGCCCTCAACTAACACCCGGAAATAAGATCGATTTATTCTCGGAAGCAGTCATGAAGGAACTAGAAGGAATTCAAAAAACAAGAAATGAAAACAAAAATGAAAATCTTACGAGAAAGGAAAATCAAGCATTAACAAATCTAAAAAATAATCCCTCAATAATAATAAAACCAGCTGACAAAGGGGGAAATATAGTCATTCAAAACACATCGGACTATATTAAAGAAGCTCATAAACAATTGAACGACAATACAAAATATAAAAAACTAACTTCAAATCCTATCAATAAAATGATTGTGGACCTGAGAAAAAATCTAAATGAATGGCGATCACAAAATCTAATTAACGATGAGGAACAACAATATCTGTTTAAAGAATTCCCAACCATACCTACCATCTACTTCTTGCCAAAAATTCATAAAACTTTATCCAACCCTCCAGGCAGGCCAATCGTATCATCCTGTGACTCTTTATATGAAAACATGTCAACCTACGTTGACCATTTCCTAGCACCCATTGTAAAAAATCTGAGTTCTTACATAAAGGACACGGGAGATTTTTTAAAAATACTTGCTAACATTACTTGGAACCCAAATTTCATCATGGCCACTATTGATGTTGTATCATTATATACTTCTATCCAGCACAACATAGGATTACAAGCATGTGCCTACTTTTTAAAACAAAGAAAAATTACAGAACTTCAACATTCAGCCATGCTATTAACAATGATCAAAATATGTCTCAGCAACAATATATTTCTATTTGACAATGAACTATATCAACAACTCTGTGGCACTGCCATGGGCATTTCCTTTTCCCCAAATTTTGCCAACCTTACGATGGGATGGTGGGAGAAGGAAATAGCCTGGGGCCCTGATAATCATCTATCATTAGAAAAAATAGTACTATGGGTACGATTCATAGATGATTTATTCATTATTTGGGATGGAAAGAAGGAAGAATTTAAACAGTATTTTAATACACTGAATGAAAATCAAATTGGATTATCCTTCACATGTACAATGAGCAAGACCAGGATCAATTTCCTAGATACCACTGTGTATATAGATGAAGGAAAAATACAAACTACCTTACACAGAAAGATAACAGCTACAAATAGCATATTACATGCCAAAAGCTTCCATCCCCAACCGCTTATCAACAGCATCCCCTATGGGGAATTTGTGAGGATCAAAAGAAATTTCTCAAAAGAATCTGATGCAACCACTGAAATACAAGCAAGTGCTGAGAGGCTAAAAAAGCGAGGATACAGACCGAGAATTTTAAATAAAGCTAAAGAGAAAGTGGAATCAAGAACACATGATGAAATCTTAATGTCCAAGACAGATGAAAACCAACAAATGAGAACAACAGAGGAGACACACGAAGGAGAAAATAATGAACTAAGAAGTGAACAAAATGAAAAAGCACCAAGACTCATCCTGACATATAGTAAGGAAAGCACAAAAATTACTAGAATTGTTCAAAAATATTGGCATCTGCTAATACAAGACAATGATATTGGAAAATCAATCGGGATGAAACCTAAAGTCACCTACAGAAAAGCAAGTTCGATTAAAGATCAAATTGTGCGAAGCCATTTCACAACACCAGCAAAAGAAACATGGTTAACACAGCAACAAATGGGGTTCAAAAGATGTTCAAATTGCAAAGCATGCAAAATTGCCATAAACAAAAAAGAGATCTATGATCCGGAAGGCAGAAAAATAATAATAAAACAAAGAATTACCTACACAACACAATATGTTGTATATGTAATCCAATGTGCATGCGGCAAAAAATACATTGGAAGCACCACATGTATGCTCAAGAAAAGAATATTAGAACATATCAGAGCGGTGAAGAACAAAGACATTAACTATGCAACAGCAAAACACCTCAATAAATGTCAAAACAGTGATTGGAGGAAGATGGAATATTTCGGACTGGATACAATACCATCCAATTTAAGAGCAGGAGATAGAAAAAAGAAACTGCGCCAGTTGGAGTCAAAATATATAATACGGCTACGCACAAAGACTCCGAAAGGATTGAACAATGATGAAGAGATGTACATTCATTTGTGAAGCAGAAACAGAGACAACTAGAGACTGAGAAAGAATTAAGAATCAGTACAAATAATTATCCCCATATATGGCAGTAGGCGACGGGATACTAATCCAACAATTACAGATCACGAGTGAGAGACAGTGACTTAACTGTATGAAAAATGTACTATACAAAGACTTAAACTCTCGAAGTGATCAAAAGACACTAATCAGTATGAATATATAAGCAAATGCCATAAATTTAAAATGTAGACAGCTCAAAATAATGATAATAGTGTTGTAACTGTCATTGGAACATCGAAAAACTACAATTCCCAGAAGGCAATGGGGTTGTTTCTTAATTAGTGTGATTATAAAACAGATGATGAAAGTAATGTTTCCCTACCGTGACAAAGGCTGCAAAGCCGAAACGCGTCGGTTGACAGACTGGCTCTGTTTTGATAAATAAACATCTGAAAAACCAAGGATTGATGTGTGCGACTAAACTTTGTGCAAAATTGAATTTTGGCCCTGGGTCCGGCCCGTAGCCTGCACCCGCTGCTGTGTGATCTGGCGTTCTGACCCCATTGATGTGGATATATATATATATATATATAATTCACTGAAAAAACCATAGGTTTCACACATGTTATAGTTAGCTGGACATTTTACTGATAAAAAAAACAATGAAATTCCCCCGTTATAGTTACTGTAGGCAACTATAACTCACGCGACCGCAATCCTCTGCTGATGCTAGTACTGTATTTAGACACTTATTTGCCCATGTCTTCTTCCATTAAATTTTAGCTATACATATATTACAAATATTTTTTTTTCATAAAGACACATATGTCATCAGCAGAGGATTACGGTCGCGTGAGTTATAGTTGCCTACAGTAACTATAACGGGGGAATTTCATTGGTTTTTTATCAGTAAAATGTCCAGCTAACTATAACATGTGTGAAACCTATGGTTTTTTCAGTGAATTTGCAAGGTTTTTTAAATGCTAATTCCTAACTATAACGTGTGTGAAACCTATGGTTTTTTCAGTGAATTTGTACGGTTTTTTAAATGCTGAGTTACTTTACGCCATTTGTGGCGTGCTCGCCCACTTAACGCAGTTCGTTCCGTGCGCGCACGTCCACATTACGCTAGCTGGGCCCTGAACGCACGATGCGCTTTGCGCACCGTGCGCACATGGAGGAAACATATGATGAGCATCGTTGTGACAGGTAAAATATATGTTTTGTAATTACTATATAAACCATGCACAACTGGTGCCCTTAGGGCACCAGTTGTACACGGGGTGGGGAGAATGTGGATATTTTTTTTTTTTTAATATTGTCTACCGTACGCGTACGGTAAGCGTAATCGGCGAAATTTTCAAAAAAATTAAAATTGCTTTTTTTCACTTGGGGGATCGTTGGGGACTTCCTCGACATGGCTAGGTGCTTGGGAGCTGTCTAAACAGCCCCTTTACATGTTTTTTCACTTTGTTTTTCAACCCCCTGTCAGAGTGCGAGAGAGAAAATGGCGGCCGCCGCTTCCTGGTTTAGACCGATTCGAATGTTTACTAAGATCTAACGGCCAATCAGAATCGCGCTCGCGCACGTCACCGTACGCGTACGGTAAGCGCACCGTAAGCGCACCGTAAGCTGGCTCAGATATATATATTGATTTAAAGGCTATTTTCTCAGAATCTACTGAACAGATTTACACCAAACCTACAAAAGGCACTTCCTTGACCTGGGGACTACCTCTCTGCCAAATTTCATTAAATTCTGTTCAGCCGTTCGGGCTGTAGCCCTGTCTAAAGGTCCTATGGAAAAATGCATGGGAAAAACGCGTTTTGGGACCCCCCTTTTATCTCAGCTCCCGCTTGACGAATCCCCCCGAGACTTTCAGGGTAGGATCGGAGCGTAGCGCCCCACCTATTTTGAAAAATTCGCGAGGATTCGTCGACCGGCGGCAAAGTTATTCAAAATAGAATGTTGCGGATTTCCTATGGAAACGTGGTCCTAACTATAACTACCTACTGGCGACCGCCAGAAGGTAATATATATATATATATATATATATATATATATATATATATATATATATATATATATATATATATATATATATACTGTTTCACAAGTGCCACTGGCTTAGGATGCACTCTCCATCTGTAAACTTTAGTTCCATACGGCAGCAGCGCAGCCATCAAGCGCACGGGTACATAACAAAGCCTTACGCGTTTCAGATATTTCATCCTTGTTCACAGGCATGAGCAGCAACAAAATTAACTGGTAAAAGACTCGGACAGATTGCAAGTCCCTTTTTATTGGCCACAGGTGAGGCCACATGATATTCAAATTCATATTGCATTATGGGGTCCGTAGTCATTTATGATATTACCATAGTTCGTATTGGAACTCGTGTTGCCGTCTCCAATATTAAAATCAATCCAGCCATAAGTGGGCTCCACGTGAGCTGTAGACTGCGTTGCATCATTAATATCTGCCAAACAGATGGACCGATGAAGCTACCCTCGTCGAGAGCTCCCGGACCATTTTACTTTCATATGGCGGTGCAATCCCCACGGCGAGGCAGCCGCGCATTTACAAACTGTTTCACAAGTGCCACTGGCTTAGGATGCACTCTCCATCTGTAAACTTTAGTTCCATACGGCAGCAGCGCAGCCATCAAGCGCACGGGTACATAACAAAGCCTTACGCGTTTCAGATATTTCATCCTTGTTCACAGGCATGAGCAGCAACAAAATTAACTGGTAAAAGACTCGGACAGATTGCAAGTCCCTTTTTATTGGCCACAGGTGAGGCCACATGATATTCAAATTCATATTGCATTATGGGGTCCGTAGTCATTTATGATATTACCATAGTTCGTATTGGAACTCGTGTTGCCATCTCCAATATTAAAATCAATCCAGCCATAAGTGGGCTCCACGTGAGCTGTAGACTGCGTTGCATCATTAATATCTGCCAAACAGATGGACCGATGAAGCTACCCTCGTCGAGAGCTCCCGGACCATTTTACTTTCATATGGCGGTGCAATCCCCACGGCGAGGCAGCCGCGCATTTACAAACTGTTTCACAAGTGCCACTGGCTTAGGATGCACTCTCCATCTGTAAACTTTAGTTCCATACGGCAGCAGCGCAGCCATCAAGCGCACGGGTACATAACAAAGCCTTACGCGTTTCAGATATTTCATCCTTGTTCACAGGCATGAGCAGCAACAAAATTAACTGGTAAAAGACTCGGACAGATTGCAAGTCCCTTTTTATTGGCCACAGGTGAGGCCACATGATATTCAAATTCATATTGCATTATGGGGTCCGTAGTCATTTATGATATTACCATAGTTCGTATTGGAACTCGTGTTGCCATCTCCAATATTAAAATCAATCCAGCCATAAGTGGGCTCCACGTGAGCTGTAGACTGCGTTGCATCATTAATATCTGCCAAACAGATGGACCGATGAAGCTACCCTCGTCGAGAGCTCCCGGACCATTTTACTTTCATATGGCGGTGCAATCCCCACGGCGAGGCAGCCGGGCATTTACAAACTGTTTCACAAGTGCCACTGGCTTAGGATGCACTCTCCATCTGTAAACTTTAGTTCCATACGGCAGCAGCGCAGCCATCAAGCGCACGGGTACATAACAAAGCCTTACGCGTTTCAGATATTTCATCCTTGTTCACAGGCATGAGCAGCAACAAAATTAACTGGTAAAAGACTCGGACAGATTGCAAGTCCCTTTTTATTGGCCACAGGTGAGGCCACATGATATTCAAATTCATATTGCATTATGGGGTCCGTAGTCATTTATGTTATTACCATAGTTCGTATTGGAACTCGTGTTGCCATCTCCAATATTAAAATCAATCCAGCCATAAGTGGGCTCCACGTGAGCTGTAGACTGCGTTGCATCATTAATATCTGCCAAACAGATGGACCGATGAAGCTACCCTCGTCGAGAGCTCCCGGACCATTTTACTTTCATATGGCGGTGCAATCCCCACGGCGAGGCAGCCGCGCATTTACAAACTGTTTCACAAGTGCCACTGGCTTAGGATGCACTCTCCATCTGTAAACTTTAGTTCCATACGGCAGCAGCACAGCCATCAAGTGCACGGGTACATAACAAAGCCTTACGCGTTTCAGATATTTCATCCTTGTTCACAGGCATGAGCAGCAACAAAATTAACTGGTAAAAGACTCGGACAGATTGCAAGTCCCTTTTTATTGGCCACAGGTGAGGCCACATGATATTCAAATTCATATTGCATTATGGGGTCCGTAGTCATTTATGATATTACCATAGTTCGTATTGGAACTCGTGTTGCCATCTCCAATATTAAAATCAATCCAGCCATAAGTGGGCTCCACGTGAGCTGTAGACTGCGTTGCATCATTAATATCTGCCAAACAGATGGACCGATGAAGCTACCCTCGTCGAGAGCTCCCGGACCATTTTACTTTCATATGGCGGTGCAATCCCCACGGCGAGGCAGCCGCGCATTTACAAACTGTTTCACAAGTGCCACTGGCTTAGGATGCACTCTCCATCTGTAAACTTTAGTTCCATACGGCAGCAGCGCAGCCATCAAGCGCACGGGTACATAACAAAGCCTTACGCGTTTCAGATATTTCATCCTTGTTCACAGGCATGAGCAGCAACAAAATTAACTGGTAAAAGACTCGGACAGATTGCACGTCCCTTTTTATTGGCCACAGGTGAGGCCACATGATATTCAAATTCATATTGCATTATGGGGTCCGTAGTCATTTATGATATTACCATAGTTCGTATTGGAACTCGTGTTGCCATCTCCAATATTAAAATCAATCCAGCCATAAGTGGGCTCCACGTGAGCTGTAGACTGCGTTGCATCATTAATATCTGCCAAACAGATGGACCGATGAAGCTACCCTCGTCGAGAGCTCCCGGACCATTTTACTTTCATATGGCGGTGCAATCCCCACGGCGAGGCAGCCGCGCATTTACAAACTGTTTCACAAGTGCCACTGGCTTAGGATGCACTCTCCATCTGTAAACTTTAGTTCCATACGGCAGCAGCGCAGCCATCAAGCGCACGGGTACATAACAAAGCCTTACGCGTTTCAGATATTTCATCCTTGTTCACAGGCATGAGCAGCAACAAAATTAACTAGTAAAAGACTCGGACAGATTGCAAGTCCCTTTTTATTGGCCACAGGTGAGGCCACATGATATTCAAATTCATATTGCATTATGGGGTCCGTAGTCATTTATGATATTACCATAGTTCGTATTGGAACTCGTGTTGCCATCTCCAATATTAAAATCAATCCAGCCATAAGTGGGCTCCACGTGAGCTGTAGACTGCGTTGCATAATTAATATCTGCCAAACAGATGGACCGATGAAGCTACCCTCGTCGAGAGCTCCCGGACCATTTTACTTTCATATGGCGGTGCAATCCCCACGGCGAGGCAGCCGCGCATTTACAAACTGTTTCACAAGTGCCACTGGCTTAGGATGCACTCTCCATCTGTAAACTTTAGTTCCATACGGCAGCAGCGCAGCCATCAAGCGCACGGGTACATAACAAAGCCTTACGCGTTTCAGATATTTCATCCTTGTTCACAGGCATGAGCAGCAACAAAATTAACTGGTAAAAGACTCGGACAGATTGCACGTCCCTTTTTATTGGCCACAGGTGAGGCCACATGATATTCAAATTCATATTGCATTATGGGGTCCGTAGTCATTTATGATATTACCATAGTTCGTATTGGAACTCGTGTTGCCATCTCCAATATTAAAATCAATCCAGCCATAAGTGGGCTCCACGTGAGCTGTAGACTGCGTTGCATCATTAATATCTGCCAAACAGATGGACCGATGAAGCTACCCTCGTCGAGAGCTCCCGGACCATTTTACTTTCATATGGCGGTGCAATCCCCACGGCGAGGCAGCCGCGCATTTACAAACTGTTTCACAAGTGCCACTGGCTTAGGATGCACTCTCCATCTGTAAACTTTAGTTCCATACGGCAGCAGCGCAGCCATCAAGCGCACGGGTACATAACAAAGCCTTACGCGTTTCAGATATTTCATCCTTGTTCACAGGCATGAGCAGCAACAAAATTAACTAGTAAAAGACTCGGACAGATTGCAAGTCCCTTTTTATTGGCCACAGGTGAGGCCACATGATATTCAAATTCATATTGCATTATGGGGTCCGTAGTCATTTATGATATTACCATAGTTCGTATTGGAACTCGTGTTGCCATCTCCAATATTAAAATCAATCCAGCCATATGTGGGCTCCACGTGAGCTGTAGACTGCGTTGCATCATTAATATCTGCCAAACAGATGGACCGATGAAGCTACCCTCGTCGAGAGCTCCCGGACCATTTTACTTTCATATGGCGGTGCAATCCCCACGGCGAGGCAGCCGCGCATTTACAAACTGTTTCACAAGTGCCACTGGCTTAGGATGCACTCTCCATCTGTAAACTTTAGTTCCATACGGCAGCAGCGCAGCCATCAAGCGCACGGGTACATAACAAAGCCTTACGCGTTTCAGATATTTCATCCTTGTTCACAGGCATGAGCAGCAACAAAATTAACTGGTAAAAGACTCGGACAGATTGCAAGTCCCTTTTTATTGGCCACACCGCCATATGAAAGTAAAATGGTCCGGGAGCTCTCGACGAGGGTAGCTTCATCGGTCCATCTGTTTGGCAGATATTAATGATGCAACGCAGTCTACAGCTCACGTGGAGCCCACTTATGGCTGGATTGATTTTAATATTGGAGATGGCAACACGAGTTCCAATACAAACTATGGTAATATCATAAATGACTACGGACCCCATAATGCAATATGAATTTGAATATCATGTGGCCTCACCTGTGGCCAATAAAAAGGGACTTGCAATCTGTCCGAGTCTTTTACCAGTTAATTTTGTTGCTGCTCATGCCTGTGAACAAGGATGAAATATCTGAAACGCGTAAGGCTTTGTTATGTACCCGTGCGCTTGATGGCTGCGCTGCTGCCGTATGGAACTAAAGTTTACAGATGGAGAGTGCATCCTAAGCCAGTGGCACTTGTGAAACAGTTTATATATATATATATATATATCCTGCTCACTTGCACCGGTTTGGCGCACTCTCAGGCGGGTGCCTTTCTCACGGCGGTGCAAACGCGAAAATTAATGCCTGCTCGTTCTCCATTCGTCTTCGGAAAATAAGGCACTCTCTGGGTTTGTTATTCAACCCGTTGTTTTATTGCATTTAGCAAAACATGACGCATTTCCGCTAGCGCCTTCCTCGCATGTTTTACAAATACTCAAGATCGCGGCATTTTTTATATACAAAGTCGTCATTCAAAACCTCTTCTGTTCTACCTATTGTTAAAAAACATGTTTTTGTTTTTATTCTCCCAAATGTACTGCCATTTCTTCCCCACTATTCATTCCTTTGTGATTTTTTTGTCTTCAAATCAATTATGTAGTGGGACTCAAGCCTCCCCAATTTGACAATTCTATCTCCCCTTCGAACATTGGGGGCACCTGATCCACTCCAAAGGACCGCAATAGGTCCCTATCGCTCTGATGATGTTCTGCAAAATGCCTCGCCACTGGGTATGTGGCATCCTTTTTGGCTATTGCTCGCATGTGTTCTAAAAAGTAAATTTTCAGTGGGTGGATGGTGCTCCCAATGTACTTCAGTCCACAGGGACATATTAGGCAATATACTGCATAGGAGTTACATGTCAAAACTTTGCTTATGATTTTATGGTTTTTAAGCCCAGGTACCTTGTATGTTAGGCATCTCCTGCTTCCAATACACGCTTTACATTTGCTGCATGGGTAGAACCCTTTCATTTCTTCAGGAGTTCCAATAGATTTCAGCAGGACTTCCAAATGGCTATGTACTAGGGTGTCTTTCAGAGACCTAGCTTTTTAAAAAGTTATTGATGGTTGAGCTGGTATATCTGAGCCAATTACACTGTCTGTTTTTAAAATGTGCCAATTCTTCCTAAAAATCCTCCTAAGTTGATTGGCATCACTTGAAAAAGGCGTTATCATTCTGAACTGTGGCTTATTTTCATTGTCACTAATTTTGACCTTTTCTTTGAGTAGTTCTTCTCTAGGGGTATTGACAACCATGTCCAAAGTTGTTTTAAGCAGGCCCAGGTCATACCCTCTTACTTCAAACCTACGCTGACTCTCTCGTGCTGCAGTTATAAAGTCCCTCTCTTTGGTGCTATTTCTTTTAATCCTTAAATATTCCCCATAGGGGATACTTTTTATTAATCTGGTGGGATGACTGCTTGCCGCATGTAAAATAGAATTCCCTGCTGTGGGCTTCCGATATAAAGACATGCATGGTTTGCCCTGCACAATTTTTACCTGCAAATCCAAAAAGTTTCCCATGTCTTGTTTTATCTCTCCTGTGAATATCAAGTTGACAGTGTTTCTATTCAAATAGTTGATGAACTCCCTTGCCAATTCAACAGAGCCATTCCATACTATGTAAAAGTCATCTATATAACGATGCCAAGAAATGACCCTAGTCATCCAAGTCTTGCCCTCTGGCGAACTGGAAACCTGCTTCTCCCACCAGCCCACGGACAAGTTGCGTAGCTGGGGGCAAAGCAGGTGCCCATCGCCGTAGCAGATGTTTGCCAGAAGTATTCCCCCCAAACAGATTTTTTTTATTTTTTAAACAAATTCCATCAGTTGTAACAACATCTCATTATGTTCACTGAACATCAATGGCTTTTTGCCAAAAAGTGAGCTACTGCTCGCAGACCATGTTCATGAGCAATGGAGGTATAAAGACTTGTTATATCTAACACAATCAACTTGAATTCATCTTGCCACTGTATCTTTTCCATACCACATAAAAAAGTCTCTGGAGTCCTTTATATACGAAGGCAGCTCTTTTACCAATTCAAAAAGAAAGTGATCAATAAAAATAGATAAATATTCTGTAAGGCTACCTTGGGACAACACAATAGGTCTTCCAGGTGGCCTTTCAGATTTTTTATGAATTTTGGAACATGATAGAAAGTAGGAACAATTGGTATATAACAGCGCAAAAACAAAATTCCTCTGTATCCAGCATTTGCTTATCGTACCAGATTTTAATTAAATCCTGATATTTCACAATACTCTCTTGATAAAACTTTTTTGTGACTCTCTTGTAGCATGTTTCATCCGAGAGTTGTCTGTATGCTTCTGAACAGTATTGATCTCTGGTCTGTAACATGATATTTCCCCCTTTATCGGAGCGTTTGCATACAATTGCTTTATCATTTTGTAATTTTGTAAGTGCATCTTGTTGTCCTTTTGTCAAATTCTGTGTTGGTTTACCCTTTGCTTTAGTTCTTAATGTCAATAGATCTTTGATCACGGCCTCAGAAAACACATCAATGGCATCCGGTGGTAGTTGAGGTAGAAATTGCGACGTTGGTTTAAATGGACTTGTATCTCTTTCTTGTTCTACTCCCAATCGGATAGCTCTTTGCGCCATATTTAATGTTGTGATACTTTCATCTTTGGATTGCTTTAGTGTGTGAAAGCAATCCAGCTTTATGTAACTTAGTTGGTGACCAGTGCCATTCATGAAGGATTTTAAATATACAAAATTTAAGCCTTGCTTCACAAACGCCTTTATGTAATCCCTCCAGTATCTTGTCACATTCAGAAGCCGTAAATGAAATAGATAAACGAGATTGCCATACGAGAGCATACGAGAGAGATTGTGAAAATAAAGGAGACATAAAGGTTTTATAAAGACCAGAGGTCACTCCTCTAAACTTTCCCCACAGATTTAGGTAAGATAGTATTGGGGACACCTGCAACACCCAAGGGGGAGATCCCAAGTGTTTCCTCAGACATTGTTGAAGTTGAGAGTAGCTAGAGAAGTGTTGTATAGGAAGATTAAATTACTCACATAATTGAGAAAATGATTTAAAATTTCCATCATGAAGAAGTTGATCTGGGGAGTAAATACCAGCTGCTTGCCATAAAGGCTAGGATTAAGTGCGACCATTGATACGGATAGGTGAATTGTTCCAAAGAGGAGCTTTAACATGAATACGCGCGTTTGAGCCTAGTATACGATGCCCCCTTTGCCAAGATTTGTGCATGACTGATAAGATCGGATTCTTGGGATCAGAAGAACTAGTGCCCCTGCTACTGCCAAGAGAAGATCTGAGTTATTGGATAAAAGATGACGCTCAATGGAAACCCATTGTGGGACATCTTTAGTTACTGGCAAAAAATAAGAAAATTGGGAGATGTGTAGAGCAAGGGAATAGTGTTCAATGGATGGAAGACCCATACCTCCACATAACTGATGGGCATTTAATTTTGTTATAGCAAAACGTGGTTTAGCTGAGCCCCATATAAAAATCTTAATCTTAGAATCTATTAATCTAAAGGTAGCTAAAGGAATCTGGAGGGGAAGCATACCTAAAACATAGATGAAACGAGGAAGGGTGACCATTTTGATAGCTTGTACTCTACCCCAAAGAGATAAACCCAGAGCTTTCCACTTATCAAATCCCTCTGCATTTGAGAAAGTAAAGGAGCTAAGTTATCTGCAACCATATCTTCCAAACCTTTGTTGACCAAAATTCCTAGATATTTGAGATGTGAGGACTGCCAATGAAAAGGGAATCCATGAATCACTGCCCTTGTAGTGCCATTAGAAATGGGTAACGCTTCACTTTTGTCCCAATTTATTTTGTAACCTGAAAAGGAGGAGAAATCATTAATAATTTGAAGAAGGGATGGAAGAGATCGAGGAAGATTAGTAAGAGTAAAAAGAATATAATCTGCATATAAATAGATTTTAGAATGTCCAATTGGGAAAGGCACACCTATAATATCATCAGATTGACGGATAGCAGCAGCAAGTGGTTCCATAGCTAAAAGAAAAAGAAGGGGGGACAACGGGCAACCCTGACGTGTTCCCCTCCGTATTGGAAATGCATTCGACAAAAAACCACCGCAATTAACCTGAGCTGAGGGATTGTCATATAATAAACGCACTTTATTGATGAATTGATCACCCAAACCAAATCTATGCATAATGGTAAAAAGGTATTCCCACTCAATGCGGTCAAATGCTTTTTCTGTATCAAGCGAAAGGGCCAAGGTATCTTCTGAAAGATGTTTTGCAGACCACAAGGTGTGGGCCAGGGTGCGGAGATGGTTCCGAGAAGAACGCCCTGGTACAAAGCCTACTTGAGTGAAATGTATTAAAGAAGGCAGTACTTTGCGGAGTCGAGACGCCAAGATGCTAGCCAAGATTTTAATATCACAATTTAATAAAGAAATGGGACGATAGCTACCGCACAAAAGAGGGTCTTTGCCAGGTTTAGGTAGTACAGCTATAACTGCTTTATTAGAGAGAGGGCCCAAAGATGATTCTTTATCAGCCTCAAGAAATGCAGCATGTAACGTATCAATTATACTATGACCAGCCCATCTATAAAATTCAGCAGGGAAGCCATCTTCCCCAGGAGCTTTATGATAAGGCAGAGCAGTAATGGCTTTAGAGATCTCATCTCTTGTGATTTCACCGTGAAGCAGAGCTCTACCATCATCAGAAAGACGCGGAAGACTCACCTTCTCTAAAAAAGAGGACATCTTACCTAGGTCTATTTGACTACCTGGAGTATATAAGGATTGATAAAAGGAGGCAAATTCATTAACTATCTCTTGGGGCCTTGTAAGTATGTCACCTTGAGTTGATCGAATAGCTGGAATAGACATTGCTGCTTCCCTTTGACGTAATTGTGCAGCTAACAACCTCCCGGCCTTCTCCCCTTGCTCGTAATGTCTTCCTTTCATCCTTTGTAAAGCAAATTCAGCTTTGGATGTAAAGAGACTATTAAGAGACATACGTGCTTGCTCCAATAACTTGTGATTATGTAAGGTAGGATCCGACGTATATAAACGGGAATATAGTTGAATATCTCGTTCTAATTCTGTCTGCTTTGCAATGTTATTCTTATTGGCAAGTGCTGCATAGCGCATTAGTTGCCCTCTAATAGTGGCTTTAGCCGCCGCCCAAACAATTCTGCTGGAGGTGACAGGACCCTGGTTAATAGAGAGATAGTCCTGTAGATGGGATTGTAAGTGAAGTATACCCTTGGGCGTCCTGTGTCTTTGAATGCTCATACGCCATGGTTTACGCCCTGGCCAGGATAGACCTAAATCTAAAGATAAAAGGACAGGAGAATGATCAGACAAGGCTGCTTCTAGGATACGTGATTCCGTGACTAATTGAACCGCTTTGTGCGATATCATAAAATAGTCTAAGCGGGAAAATGTACCATGTGAGGATGAGAAGAACGTATATTCTTTGTCTTGTGGATGACTAAGATGCCAATGATCAACCAAACCGTTATCCGAAAATATGTCATTTAATACCGCTCTATCCGCTGCATTGGCCTTATCAAACGAACCAGTTTTATCTAAAATAGGATCTTGTACCAAATTCCAATCCCCACCAATGAGGTAATGCGAGGCATCAATTTCTGTGAGTAGGCGATTCAATTGAAGGAAAAAAGACTTTTTAGTGCCAATCGGAGCATAAATAGACCCAAGACAGATGTAAGAATTCCCGATACGTAATTTAGCAAATACATATCGACCATCAGGATCTGACCAAGTCTTGGAGTGAGGAACTTCGATTTCTGATCGCGATCGAATCGACCCGCCATTTTGTGCTCCGCCGCCATTTTGTGTTGCCATCACTCAGGCAGCACGGCGAACAAAGTCTATTCTGCTTTTGCTGTAACCTGGTGTCTTTGCCTCTGTTTGCGAAGCTGGTGTTAGGACTAGCCGAGTACACTAATCCCTGTCTGGCTTTTCTAATCCCCGTCTCAACTATCTGTTGGTTCACACTATTCTTTCCTGACCTTATCTTATCGTCTGGCCTTCACTGTCTTCTGCTAGCATTCTTTCGTTTCACAACTGTCCTCCAACACACACAAACGTATCTCGCCACCTGCAAGTTAGTTATGAATCTGTCAATGAATTAGCTTGAGGGGGGGATGACAAACATAGTTGGAGGAGAAGTCTTTTTGAGTCATCTGATACTTTGTTTTCCAAACTCTCCTATTGGTTCTACCCTGTTTTCCAACTTTCCTTATTGGCTCTTTTCTTGTATACTCTGGGAGTGTATTTTGTTAATGTATACGTTTCTATGTGGTATAAAAGACTGTGCGCCACAGAGTGAAGTGGCAGTCTCCTGAGAACCTACTTTGTGTACTTCTAGGATAACTGTACTAACTGCAGCTAAATAAACCTGATCTTCTAACGCCGACAGAGTGTCCCGTGTCTCTGTGTAGCTAAGCAGGAGAACTCCGGAGACTTGGGTGTACCCTGCGCCGCCAGGCCCAAAAGGTTCTGGTTCTTCAGGAGATCGTGACTGGAAGTGATCTGCGGATAAGAATTGCAACTCCATATTTGCCGACAGGATTAGTATCTGTGGGGTCATTTTTGTGAATGCTGCTGTGAATGACCTTCCCCACCCAATCTCTGCAAAGTTTGTCAGATTCAATCTCATCGAGGTGCGTTTCTTGTAATAAAGCTATGTCTGCATGTTTGGACTGTAAATAAGAAAGTACCTTCTTCCGTTTAATGTAATGAGTGAGGCCATGGACATTCCAAGTAATGGTAGATAAAGGATGAATATTGGCCATGATGGGATACAATCAAAAGGGATTGGGAATCAATGTATTCGTCAAAAATGGGAAAAATAAGAGGTAGGAATACAATGGGAGGGAATAGGGCTGTATGGGAAGGGAGAGTACTCTGGTTGATAAGAAATAGAAAAGTGTAAGAAAATAAGAGTTGTACAGGTTAAGAAAGTTTAGTATATGAAAAGAAAAAGAGAAGAAAATAAAAAGACTTATGGAGGACAAACGTGATAAAGAAGCAAATAAAGAATATAATAAAGTATTGTATAGAACAATAGAGAAAGATATAAGAAAATGTAAAAGAAGGTTCTTATTGAGATATATTAGAGAGATCAAAATGTTCTATGTAATCAGTATATTTCTGGCTGTTAAAATATAAAAGAGAATCAAAAAATTGATATAGATTCGTTACCTACAACTTTTAACCGCGGGTCTCGGCTCACTGGAGCACCACTACGAGTACAGGCACCTTAAGGAGGGTGGACAATTAAAATGAATATCAGCCAGGACAATAAATTAGAAAAGCTGTAAAGAGAGTGAAAACTCCTGTGACCCAAATACATATAATAGTATGCGTTAGGAGGATAAGCACATTTCATTAAGAAACATAGATAAGCATTAAACGGGTCTAAAAGCAATAAATGAATGAGAATGAATACCAGAAGTTAAAGTAAACTATTAAAATCATCATTCATAAATACAATTCTCATAATATTTACATAATAAACGACATTTGATAACTTAAATTCATAAATAACTATAAGAAAAAACGTTGGTATTATTTAGGAAAGAATGTCAGCATTGTAGAGATGGATAAAGAGCCTGTTCTTAAAAAGTGAGATAGTAATACATTAAAAGCACATATCATAGCATATAACATATGACCAATGTGAAATAAAATTATAAATAATGTTTAGAATAAAATTCTTTTGATAAAGGGACTGAAATAAGATACATATTAAAATACATAGTAAGTATATCCATAAGGAAAAACACTCAGTAATATATTATAATCATCTATTATAAATATAAGTAGAACTTATTCATCTTTCTGGCTGAAGAGTAAGATGTAAGTAAACACAAGGAGTAAGCATTAACTGAACTTAAAGAGTCAGGTAAGTTGATAAAACCATACCGTAACTATGAGGATAATAAATAGGGACTCAACTCATTCTCCATCTGCAGCAGATTTTAAGGGCGATCTGGACTTATCTCTACGTTGATCTTGTGTGGTAGTAATTACAGACTGCAAGGAGGACGCTTGATCCTCGTGTGTACGAAAAGGTCGCTCTGTTTCTCTACCTCGAGGACGCACATCCCCAAGGTTGCGACGCCTTTTATCTGTCGACTGTTGAGGTTGTGTAGAACTTTGACCAGACTGCTCATGAGAAATATGTTGTACATCCATATCCTGAACTGTTAAACTGTCTAGAAACTGCTGTAAGTCTTCAGGGTCGTAAAAGTCTTGTGATTCACCATTTTTAGTAAGGCGGAAGCAAGCTGGGTCAAACAGGCCATACTTGATATCCAACTTCCGCAGTTGTGGTTGCATGGCTAAGAATAGTTTCCTTCTTTCGTTGGTTTCTCTCGAGAAGTCAGCTGCCATATGTATTTGATGACCATCATAGATGTAAGATCTTTGCGTGCGAGCTGATATTAGTATCTGTCTGACTTGCTCATGTCTCAGAAAAGAAGCAATTAGAGGCCGTGGTCGAGAATCCAAGTTTGGTCGTGGAGGACCAATACGATGAGCACGTTGGATTTCCAATGGTGGGTCAAAAGTAGTACCAAGTAATTTGGGAAGAATTTTACATAGAAATAACCAAGCATTTTGATCTTCAATTTTCTCCGGAAATCCAAAGAAGCGAACATTGTCTCTTCTATTGCGATCTTCCAAGTCAACAAGCTTACTGCGAAGGAGTAGAAAATCCTGGTCCCTGTTTTGTACTGAGTCAAGCCTGTTTTCCACTACAGTTAATCGCCGATCCAGCCGTCAGTTTTTTGATGAAATTGCGCAATATCCGCTCTAAACGATTTGGTTTCTGTCGTGATAGAGGAAATGTTATTATCCATTTCTGTCAGACGGCAACTAATAGTTGAAATTTCCTGCAAAATACGATTCATAGTTGCTGCTGACTCAGCGGTTGAGTTGACCAAAGATGAAGTAGGTGGTGATGGGGGTGAACCTTTAGTAGGCATAGTGCGCAGTTGCTTATGTGTGTCTACAGGAGGAGACAATTTAGAATTTTTGTTGTAATTTTTGTGGTTAGACATCTGTAAAATGTGTCCGTAGAGTGTTGAAAAAACCAGACACAAATGAAGCGATTAACAATCAGATGCAAACAATTGGAGCACGTAGGGGTTAATATGAGGGTGAAATAGTAAACTTATCACACTTAATCCTGTAGGCTCACGTAAATAAATATTTTAGTCTCTTACCGATAATAATGACAAAAATAATCAGTCACAAATGACAATGTATGGCATCCTATGACATAAAATATTTAGTGTTTGTCACTGAAAAACAACATCAGCATAAGAGACTAGTAAGATACAAATTATAAGAAAAAAAGAGCTCAATCTTCTACTGCATAGTGTAAAAAATCATTAGACCTTCATAACATGCAATATAAAGCTGACAGTGTGTTCACATCATTGAGCGAAAAAACGCATAATATGCCATAGAGATTCCTCATAAATAATACTTCATAGGCAGAAAGATATTTCCGCTGGACAGTGAGGTGGTATTAAGTGAAGATATTTCACATTACCAACATGAAACGGCGCTTTGAAATGAAGAGTAACAGTCTATCTGAAAGCATGTTGGAAATGAATGTCACAGGAGAGAGAAAAGTATTAGTTGACCTGTGAACTCCATTCTTGAATTTTACTCTCTGCAGGTGTTGGCAGACGAAGGTTGGAGAATATAAAAAAAAGAAAAAACAGTGAAGAACTTTAACATTTCACACATTATTGGAAGTGCAAAAGGTTGTGTGTGAAGTTTCAACAGAACAGCTGAGTTCTGATACTTCAGAAGTATTTGGTGAAAGAATAATTGTTCCAGTCAGAGATAACCTTGAAAAGGGTCATGTCATTGCAGGAATTAATCACAGAAGCAGAAGGCAAAGATACTTCTGAGAACAAAGAAAACCTTTTTCCACTTTGCCCGGAATGCAGCCAGAGGGGCTCTCCGGTTGGAAGAGCTGAGGCTTCTGAGACCTAGGACCTGCTTGCCAGAGCTGAAAGTATTTCAGTCAGAATTAACCCTAAAAAGGGTTGTTCGACTCTAAAATTCAGCCACAAGTAAAAGCGCTGCTGTAGGAAGGCATAGCTGTCACAGGGGTGATCCTAGCTGAGGTGTAAAGTGCTCCATCTCCGTCAAGGGTCCTTCTCGCAGTGGAGCCTCACATTCAGGCGGCCATCTTCCTTCGTGGCCAGACCACGCCCCTTTCTATCAAAGTTTTTAAGCGTAGGATTAGCACAGTGCCATCCACGCCGAGATAGAAAAGGACAGTCTTTTGCCATTTCTACAGCAAAGTCTTTAAGCATAGGACTAGCACAGTGCTGTCCTTGCCAAGCTGTAAAATGACAAAAGCCATTTACCACTTCAGGCACAATATTATAGCTTTGAATTAGTAAAATACCAAACAAGCCAACCTGAAATGAGTAAAAGCAGCCCCTGACACAGTGTTTCGCTCTAATTAGCGCTCTTCAGAGAGGTATAGCTTTGTCCAGACACAAGGGAGCACCCAGTATAAGTAAAAAAAATACCCTTTCAGGCATAGAGTGACAAATAAATTATGCAAAAAAGAAGCAGAGAACTCTGGGTAGTTCTCAAGTTTAGGTGGAAAGCAGCTCCTGTGTAGAGCACTCTCAACACCAGCGACACTCTAGATCTGCTCACCTCAAATGTCTGCTTTTCTATCAAAGTTTTTAAGCATAGGATTAGCACAGTGCCATCCATGCCGAGATAGAAAAGGACAAAGTCTTTTGCCATTTCTACAGCAAAGTCTTTAAGCATAGGACTAGCACAGTGCTGTTCTTGCCGAGCTGTAAAATGACAAAAGCCATTTACCACTTCAGGCACAATATTATAGCTTTGAATTAGTAAAATACCAAACAAGCCAACCTGAAATGAGTTAAAGCACCCCCTGACGCAGTGTTTCGCTCTAATTAGAGCTCTTCAGAGAGGTATAGCTTTGTCCAGACGCAAGGGAGCACCCAGTATATATATATATATATTTATGACTTATCCTTATATCTCATACTACTATGGACTTCCAAATAACTATTTCCAAACTATTCCCTCCTTTATCCCTCCCTTATCCTATTCATCCATCTAACAGGGGTACATGTCCACCACTCCCAATAACAATTTAGATTTTTCCTCAACTAATCCACCACTAATCTAACTTGGGTTCCACAGTAGGGTGCTCGTCGAAAAGCATTTCAACGCCTCTTCAGGGGTATGATCCACCCCTAAACTGGTAGATATCACAACTGATCGGCAAACTGCAACTATTACCAAGGAGTTCCTGCTTTTATGACACTTTACTTTTAATCTGAAGGAGAGGACCACCACGTTTTTAATTTAAATTAAATAAAAGGGAACACAGGCAACCCCGCCTGCTTTTGATCATGGACACTTAAGGACTGTATGGAAATCTTAACCCTGGATGCTTTTTGTAAAAAAAAATCTTTACACACAATGTACTGGTTTTTAAACATATTTGAGGGCAGTGCTTTGGCGCAGCAGTAGGTATATTCGCGCGTGCACACACTACACATGACACAAATGTGCATGCACCAGACAGGCAAACACTCAGGTATATATATACGTTATAACGATTCTGCAGTTAGTTTCAAGCCGATATTCCATCGGGGAAATGAGTATGCCTGTCTAATTTAATATAAAGAGCTACTGTGGGCCACCACACGTTTGTCATTCAAACAATGACAGCACGGTGGTGGTTTATTCGCTGAGTTGGGCCCCACATCCTGGACGGCCCTGGACTCCACGCCGAGGGTAGAAACAGTCTACCTGCATCCCTCAAATCGGACGTTCAAACTGTCATTCCACTGAAGTAGGGTCTAATCGAGCGCAGCTGAGTGGTCTGTACCTGTGCACTCCAGTTTGAGCACCTGGGTGGCGAATAGCAATGTAAAAAACACATAATAATGACTAAACGAGGAAATACATATATGTTTTATATAAAGCCAGCATAAATATTGGCTTTAGTACGTGATTGTAAAATGTTTACGAAAATCGCCATCCCTATAAATAATATAAAAATATTACTTCTGTGACCTGTTCTGCCTAGAAAATGCATAATACGTTTTAATATTAATGTTTTTGGCTTCTACACATTTACATGGAGGTATGTGGGGGCGGGAGGATCGCAAGGTTACAGTTTGTAAACGTTAAAGACAACACCTCCGAATGGAGACAAGCGTATTTCGTAAATGTGACCCTGCCCCCAAGCTCTGGGAGTTGTGCGTCTTCACCTCCGAGCCCATGAGTTCGGCTGCCCCATTTGGGGGGCGAACAGCTATCAGCAGCCCCTCTCTTCAGATTCTGAACTTGGCTCCTATGCCCTCCCCCACCTCAGCTGGAGACCGCTGCGCACGTCTGGGGTCTCCGCATGGCAGAGAGAAGCGCAGAGTGAGCTGTGCGTCTCTGACCAGGCTCCTGGAGACGGACAAAAGAGAGCGACCAGGGAGGAACATGTTTACAATGCGGCCCCCGGGGGAAGAAAGGCCAGCGGTCTAGTCTTCCCCCGGGGATTTTGCGCGATGTAAGGACAGGGGAGGAAGGGGTGGGATTAGGGGTGGGGTCAGCAGGGAAAGGTTAAAGGGGCTGGGAGAGGAAGTTCTTCCTCTTCCTTCCCCAGCGCCTCAGGGAGCAGTTAGGCGAGCTTTGGGTGCGGGGCGATTGGAGACGGGCCTCTTCGAGGTACGCGACGCGGAGCGGCGGTTTGGTGGGCCTGTTTGTCCCGTGAACGGGGGGGCCCGATTCTCAGCGTTCGAGTGGCGGTTGGCGGCGGGCTGCGGGAGCGGAGCAGCGGACGCGTGGCGGCCTCGTCAGGCGACGTGTGGCGGCCCAGGTGCGGTACGATATCGGCGGCGGAGGAGCGGGCGTCGGCGGAGGCGGTCCTGAGGCTATGGAGGTAAAGGGGGGTCAGGTGCCTGATGACGCCGCGGTGCGCGCAGCGCTGCAGCTCCTTGGGCGCGTGGGGAGGGCGGATCTGTTGAGGCCGGGGGTCTTGGAGCAGGCGTGGGTGGGCATGGCCAGGACTCCGCGGGCGGCATCGGCGGGGGTGGCGGCGGCAGTGGCAGCATGTCAGGAGGAACCTCCTCCTAAGAGGCTTGCGGCGTCGGCGCGGGGGGGCCAAGAGGGGGGGCTCCGGGGACAAGCTGGGGGATAGGCGTCTGAGCCTCCCTGCGTTGGGGTCAGGGGGGGTGGTGGGGGGGAGGGGCGCGGGGGGGTCGCTGTTGCAGGCCTGGTTGCGGCGGGAGGGTCCTCGGGGGCGGCCCTGGCGGGGGGACGGAGGGCCCGGGGGGGGTCAGTGGCGACTGGGCTGGGGAGTGGGGTGGGCCTGGTGGTCTACAGTGATGACAGTGAGCTGGATGAGGATTTTGAGGGGCCGGTGGGGGAGGATTTTTCCCTGTACTTATCTGGGAGCGAGTCGGCTGGGGGGGAGGGAGGGGGGGAGGGGGAACTGCTCCCGGGCGGCTCGGGTGGGGGTAAGGGGAAGGCCGGGGGCCGGGCGGGCAAGGGCAAAGGCCCGGCGAAGGCAGCGGGGGGCCCCGGGGGGGGTCGGGCGGCGCCAGGTGACTCTGGGGGTGTGGGGCGCGGCGGCGGGTCGAAGGCGGCTGGCAGGGGCGGTGTCCGGTGGGAGGACTGCTGGGATGGGATGTCTCTGGAGGAGCGCATTCGGGAACAGCGGAGATTGATTGAGGAGACGGAGCGTCGGTGGGAGGAGATGTGCGCGGCCAGGGATGGGGGGCACCCGGGGGGGCGCGGGCGGTGGACCGGGGCGCGGAGCGTGGTGGGGGTGCCGGGCCGGCGGCGGGACGTGGGCGGTGGATCTGGGTGGATGAGGCAGGGACTGACTTGACGTCTCAGAGACCTGGTGGCGCTGGGGCCCCCTCGGACTATGCCGGTCCTGGGGGGGGGATCCAAGCCAGCGCAGTTTGCTGGTAGAGGCCAGGGTGGGCCGGCGGGGCGCATAACGGCCTCCAGACGCCGGGGCGAAGCAGCAGGGGGGTCCACGGCGGCCTGCCCTCCATCGAGGGAGCGGGCATCATCGGCGCCGGAGTATGAGTTTGTGCAGGGCGAGGAAGGCAAAGGTGTGAAACGAGTGATGCGTGAGGTGCGGATGGAGTCTGGTGCGGTTGACGTGGATGACGAGCTGGATTACGAGTCGGACAGTGAGGAGCTGGAAGAAGGTGAAGTGCGAGAGGAGCGGGGGTAGGAGGCAACGCGGAGGTTTGGTGTTTTACAGGCACAAAAAGCCAGCTGCAGCACGGCGCCAGTGGTGAAGACAAAAGCCCCGACTCCCGGCGGACGGGCCCAGGTGGTGCCACGCACTCTAACAGGTGAGGGAGCGTGGTGGGGGGCGTGGGATGGGGGGATAAAAGGGGGCGTAGGAGGTCCTGCAGGTCTGTTGGGGTTGGGGATGGGTCGGTGAGGGTGGAGGGAGAGGCGGTGAAGCCAACGGTTCCGGCTAAGACGGCGGCGCTGGAGGGGGAAGGGAAGAGGCTCGTGGGGGCCGGTGTGCAGACGGACAAGGAGGGGGAGAAAGAGGGGAAGGATGAGGGGGGGGAGAAACATAAGAAGAAGTTGCCCTATATGGGCCTGGCGATGCCTTTGGGGTCGCACTTGTCTGAGAAAACGAGGGCGAGGATCTGGAAGCATGAGTATGTGGATGTATTCAAGTTGTTGCACCGGGAGATACAGGCTAAGGAGGGGTCTAAGGAAGAGGAGTGGGAGTTGACGAGGCGGCCGCGGGTGCCTGTGAATATGGAGAATTGGACGTCGGCCTTTTTGATTTACGCGAGCATCTATTGTGAGAAACATCAGGATAGGGCGATTGCGTTGTTCAAATATATGGATATCATCCGCAAGGCGCAGATGCACTTTGGGGGTTTCGCGTGGCTCAGTTACGATGAGGAGTTTCGGGCATGGATCAGCGTAAACCCTGACAAGCCCTGGGGTGAGGTAGACCAGGAGTTGTGGGTCCAGTGGATGTCTTCGACGCAGTCCTCCGCGTCCACGCACACGGCCAGCGGGCTCCCGGTGTCGTATCGGCCTTTTCAGTCCCGTCCCGCCTCGACGGGGGCGGGAGGTGGATCTAGTGGAGCCGGGGGAGCGGGCAGGCAGGCTGCCACTGCAGGCGCACCAGGTCAGCCGGCCAAGAGCGGGGGAGCCACCACAGGGGCCTGCTGGAATTTTAACAAGGGTTTCTGTACCCGCCACCCGTGCAAGTTCAAGCACGAGTGTTCTAAGTGTGGTGGGCGGCACCCGGTCACAACCTGTTTTACCCTCGCCACTCCCTCCGAGCAGTGGCGGGTTACCAAGGGCAGAGGGCAGGCTGGGCCTAAGGGCTCCTACACCGGTTAGTGTGGAGGCCATGGGTCCGTGGCTCTCCCGCTATCCTGATCGGGAGGCGGCTTTGAAGCTGTTTTGGGGGTTCACAGAAGGGTTTCGGGTGGGGTACCAGGGACCGCGGGAGTGCAGATGGGCGGAGAATTTGAGGTCGGCGAAGGATTTGCCTGGGGTGGTTGAGGCGAAACTGCGGAAGGAGGTCTTGGAAGGCAGGATCGCCGGCCCGTTTGACACGTGGCCGTTGCCGGAGCTCATCATATCCCCTTTGGGGGTGGTGCCAAAAAAGGAACCAGGGAAATTTCGCTTGATCCACCACTTGTCGTGGCCCGAGGGGTCGTCGGTGAATGATTTCATCGCGGAGGAGGATTCTCGGGTGCTGTATGCGTCGGTGGATGATGCGATCGCGCTGGTGAGGGTGTGTCGGCGGGGGGCGGAACTGGCTAAGTGTGACATCAAGTCAGCGTTTCGCCTTCTGCCCATTCACCCGGCTGACTTTTGTCTGCTGGGGATGCAGTTTGGGGGGGTGATCTTTGTGGATAAGGTTTTGCCCATGGGTTGCGGTGTCCTGTGCGTTGTTCGAGACTTTCAGTTCTTTCCTGCAATGGGCCTTCACTGACAGGGCGGGGCACCGGCTGGTGTCCCACTATCTGGATGATTTCTTGTTTGTAGGGCGCGGACAGTCGGGGGAGTGCGGGGAGGCGTTGTGGCAGTTTCAGAGGATGGCGGGGGAGTTTGGAGTCCCATTGGCGCCGGAGAAGACGGCTGGGCCGAGCAGTTGTCTGGCTTTCTTGGGGATTGAATTGGACTCCGTCGCGTGGGTGGCACGCCTGCCCCAGCAGAAGGCGGAGGAGATGCAGGAATTTTTGGGCGAGGTGGTGTTGCAGAGCAAGATTGATTTGAGGTCCGTCCAGCGGTTGTTGGGTTTGCTGAATTTTGCGTGCCGAGTGGTGCGGGCTGGCAGGACTTTTTGCAGGCGCCTGGGGTTGGCTATGTCTGGGGCGGTGCTGCCCCACCACAGGGTGAGGATTTCCATGGGAGTCCGGGCGGATCTGCGGGTCTGGAGAGGGTTCTTGAGCGACTTCAATGGGGTTTCCTTGGATTTTGCGGATGACAACATGGTGTGGCAGGTGCAGATCTTTTCGGATGCGGCGGGGGCTCGTGGTTTTGGCGTGTTCTGGGACGGAAGGTGGTGTGCGGAGCAGTGGCCGGTGCACTGGTTGTCGCAGGGCAGGAGTATTGCGCTTTTGGAGTTCTTTCCGCTGGTGGTGGCACTGCAGGTGTGGGGACAGGAATTCCAGAACAGATCCGTGCTTTTCCATGTGGATAACCAAACAGTGGTTGACCTGGTGAATCATCAGAGGGCGAGGGACCTGTGGGTGCTGCGCTTGCTGCGAAGTTTCATGCTGCTGTGCTTGCGCCTTAATGTGCTGTTTCGCGCGAAGCATGTGCCGGGCGCTAGCAATGACATTGCGGATGCATTGTCTCGTTCGCAGTGGCAGCGTTTCCGAAGGTTGGCGCCCGGAGCAGAGGTTGTCAAGACCAAGGTACCGGAGGGTATCTGGAGCTGGGGGGAGTGAGAGTGGTGAATTTGGTGGAGAAGTCTGTTGCTGAGTCCACGAGGCGGGCGTATCGGTTGGCTTGGGTGGAATTTGGTGCGTTTCTGGGGTGGTCGCGGGATGCTTGGCGTATGTCTCAGAAGGAGTGTGAGGAGGGGGTGATGCGGTATGTGTTGCATTGCATGGACAAGGGTTTGTCGCAGGTGACGATTGCGGGGAGATTGGCGGGGATTTCTTTCTATGGTATGGTTTATTTGGGGTTTGACCCCGCCAGGAGTGAGTTGCTGAGTCGGATGCTGAAGGGTTGGGGCAGGGAGCGGGGGGGGCGGGGGAGTGGGCCTGTGCGGGAGGCGATCACCTTTGAGTTGCTGGTTGAGGTTGTGGCTGAACTGAGTGTTTGTTGTTACGACAGGGCCGAGGTAGCGTTGTTCCGGTTGTGCATGACCTGGATGTTTTTTGGGGCTTTCCGGGTTTCGGAGTTGTTGGGGGGTAGGGGTGCGCCGGGGCTGAGGTTTGAAGATGTTCGTTTGGATGGGACGCGTTTGGGAATCTGGCTGGGACGGTCAAAAACGGACCAGGCTGGAAGGGGAACATGGGTGTGGTTGTCTGAGTCGGGGGGGGAGGGAGTTTGCCCGGTGCGTGAATGGGGAAGTTTTTGTGGGCAGGTTGGCCGGAGTGTGGGCGAGATTTTCTGTCATGCCTCCGGTAAGAGGGTCACGGCCTTCCAGCTGCTGGCGGTCTTGCGCATGGCATTGCGGCGCCTCGGTAAGGACCCGGCTGGGTATGGGACGCACTCCTTCCGGATCGCCGCCGCGACTGCGGCGGCGCGGTTGGGGTGGTCCTGGGACAAGATCCGGCGGATTGGCAGGTGGAGGTCGCGCTGTTGCGAGCGGTACGTCCGGAAGTAGGGCAGAGGGGGCGCGTTGGCTGTTGGAGCGTGTCTGTTGTATTTCGTGTTCTAATTGCCTTTTTTCTTTGTAGGTTGTGTTGGGGGTCCGGGAGCCAAGACGGTTACCTGGATCGTTGGTCATTCGTTTGTTCATTGGGCATCCAAGTATTCTGACAGGCAGGTGTACGGGCGTAACCTGGGCCTGAGAAGCAGCAGTCATGAGGTATTTTGGTGGGGCCGGAGTGGGATGCGCTGGGGCGAACTCTTGCCTTGGCTCACAAAGAAAGTATCGCAGAACGGCTGTCCGGACTTGCTCGTTATCCACCTGGGGGAGAATGATCTGGTGAGGCAATCAGCGGTGTCCTTGATTTATTTGATGCAACGGGACTTGGAAGCGATGAAGCGCAATCTGGCTGGCGCCTGTATTGTGTGGACAGAATTCATTCCTCGACGGATTTGGAGGGGGGCATTGAAGCCTGCTGCGGTGGAACATGCCCGCCGGAAATTGAATAGGGCGATGAGAGTTTTCTGTGAGAAGTGTGGGATCAAGGTGCTGGCGCACCCTGGTCTAAGGCTTGAGGAACCCTTGCTTTTTAGGGACGATGGAGTGCACCTTTCGCACATGGGAAACGCTTATTATATGATGGAGTTGAGGGATCTCATCAGTGGTTTGTGGAATGAGTCTATCTGGTGTCTGAGGGGGTGAGAGCGAAAGGTGCACTTGTGAGGGGTGGGGCAGGTAACCGCCCTCCGGGGGTTCCCTGGTTGGCGAATTGGGGAGGGGGGAGGAGTCCATGACGGGCATACTCACCCTTCTGGGGAGGGGGATACTGGGGAAAGGTGGGGGTGCGTCAGATCAGTGTACGAGGAATGGAGAGGATGGGAAAGTTTGGAAGAGAAGTGAGGAAGCAAATGGGATAGGTGAGGAGGTGCTGTGTGAAGTGGGGATGGAGTATTTGGAGTCTGGGAGAGTATGGAAAGTGAGAAGTTATGTTGTTGGGGATTGTTGTGGGGTTTGTGTTATGTTTGGTTATGATTGTCCAACCCTGTCCTAATAAAATGGCCTTTTATGCTAACTTACCTGGCCTGGACTGATTATTGCGCGATGCGGCCCCCGGGGGAAGAAAGGCCAGCGGTCTAGTCTTCCCCCGGGGATTTCGCGCGATGTAAGGACAGGGGAAGAAGGGGTGGGATTAGGGGTGGGGTCAGCAGGGAAAGGTTAAAGGGGCTGGGAGAGGAAGTTCTTCCTCTTCCTTCCCCAGCGCCTCAGGGAGCAGTTAGGCGAGCTTTGGCCACCCGCCCACCCTACAGTCGTGGGATTTGATTTCGGGTGTTACGTGTTATCAGCGTGCCAGTTTAGGACGGGTTGGGGAGAGTGCGGAGCGAATTGGGGAGGGGGGAGGAGTCCATGACGGGCATACTCACCCTTCCGGGGAGGGGGATACTGGGGAAAGGTGGGGGTGCGTCAGATCAGTGTACGAGGAATGGAGAGGATGGGAAAGTTTGGAAGAGAAGTGAGGAAGCGAATGGGATAGGTGAGGAGGTGCTGTGTGAAGTGGGGATGGAGTATTTGGAGTCTGGGAGAGTATGGAATGTGAGAAGTTATGTTGTTGGGGATTGTTGTGGGGTTTGTGTTATGTTTGGTTATGATTGTCCAACCCTGCCCTAATAAAATGGCCTTTTACGCTAACTTACCTGGCCTGGACTGATTATTGCGCGAACCCGTACACCGCGACATATGCGGCGAGAAAAGACGTTTAAGGACAACAAAGCCCACTTTATAAAGAAAGCAGCAGAAACGGCGACGAAACGTGGAAGTCCGAAAAAGGAACATGACTGAACACTGCCTTTTCTACACCAGACAGTAGGCCTCCCCGTTTCTGTGTGAGACTGTGTGTGTTGGGGGGGTTAGGGGGGGGGAGCATAAACTCCAGTACTGAGAAAGAAATGTCCACAATACGTTGGTTACCAAGCAGCAAGGGAATGGTCCGGGGGGTACTCCTCCTCGCCTCTGTCCCGGAGCCGGCTCGCGGAAATCCGGTGAAATAAGAGGCATTCTTTGGAAAGTGACCCTGTAGACACAGAATGATCCGGGCAGGGGTCACCCAGATGTGCGAGGGCACCTCTGCAGGGCACACAGTACTCATAGCAGCCTTTGGACCCCAGAGCTGTGTACTGCACTCAGAGCAGTGCACACCTGCTGCCAAACACCTCCAGGACCGGCCTAGCTTTAGAGCTGTGTGCAGCCTGAGACCTGCCACTTAAAGCAGGTGCATCTCGAAACTCTGTGCTCCTCTTAATTGTGTACACCCAAGATACGCGCAGACTGAGCTGTGCATCATACATAAGACGTGTGCATCTGCACAGTGTGAGCACTGCCAAGGAGTGTACATCCAAATCTTTGCGCCTCCAAATTATGAACCTCGAAGATCTGTGCAACCTGACTTATTCATGCTTAGAATTGTGCAACTCCAAGTTGAGTCCACTCACCCCCTAATAGCCCACCCCACGATCTAGTGCTCGCAGGTTGCGCGCCTACACTATCAACTCAGCTTGAACTGTGCACCCTCAGAGCTGTGCATCTCAAAGATAAGCACAACCTGAAATAGTGCACCTCCAAGATCTGTATGCTCGCAGGTTGTGCGCCTACACTATCAACTCGGCTTGAACTGTGCACCCTCAGAGCTGTGCATCTCCAAGATAAGCACAACCTGAAATAGTGCGCCTCCATGATCTGTGTACCTGGGAATCGTGCACCTCCAAGATCTGTGTACCCGGCAATCGTGCACCTCCAAGATCTGTGTGCTCGCAGGTTGTGCGCCTACACTATCAACTCGGCTTCAACTGAGTGCACTCAGAGCTGTGCACCTACAAGATCAGAGCAACCTGAAATAGTGCACTCCAAGATCAGTGTACCCGGGAATCGTGCACCTCCAAGATCTGTGTGCTCGCAGGTTGTGCGCCTACACTATCAACTCGGCTTGAACTGTGCACCTCCAAGATCAGGGCAACCTGAAATAGTGCACTGCAAGATCTGTGTACCCGGGAATCGTGCACATCAAAGATCCGCATGCTCACAGATTGTGCACCCCCAAGATCTATGTGCCTGCAAATTGTGCACCTCCCAGATCTGTGTGCCCGCAGATTGTGCACATCCAAGATCTGCGTACCTACAAATTGTACATCTCCAAGGTCTGTGTTCTCTCAGATTGTGCACCTCCAAGATCTGTGTGCCCTAAGATTGTGCAACTCCAAGGTCTGTGTGCCCTCAGATTGTGCACCTCCAAAGATCTGTGTACCCCGAATCGTGCATTCGAAGAACCGCGTGCTCGCAGATTGTCCACCTCCAAGATCTATGTTCCTGCAAATTGTGCGCCTCCCAGATCTGTGTGTTTACAGATTGCGCACCTCCAAGATATGTGTGCCCGAAGATCGCGCACCTGCAAGATCTGTGTGCATGGAGATTGCGCACCTCCGAGACCAGCTCAACTTTAATTGTCCATCACAGAGCTGTGCACCCATGAAATCTATGAATCGGAACCTTGCATCATTGGAGCTACACCCCCCCCCAAGGCAATGTGCACTCAAGACCCGTACAATCTAAATTGAGCACAAGGAGCTGTGCGCCTCCACATCGGTGCGCTGATTCAGCTGTGCGCCTCCAAGATCCGTGCAGCTTGAGCTGTGCACTTTGAAGATGTGCCTCGGTCGGACTCCAGTACATGTAGTCTAGTGCTACGAGCCTGATAGCGCTCTATATCCAATGTCTACGGCTTGTTTAGGTTTAATACCTGAACTTCTAGAGCTGTGCACTTCCCAGGGATGTCAGCCTCTTAGAGCTGTGCGTCTGTGGGTTGCGCTTTTCCATCGCTTTGGAAATTTATGGACCATATGCCTTCCACAGCTGTGTGTACCTCTAAGGCATGTGTGCCTAGAAGTGTGTGAGTTCTGTTGTATGCAAGTTTCCCAGTGGCAGGAACTTCCAACGTGCGGGGTACCTCCCAGAGATGTATGAAAAGAGTTGGTTTCCTCTGAGTGTTGGGTTTCTGCTAGACTTCTACAGCTGTGTGTTCTCCCCTCTTTGTTTTCCATGTCTGTGTATCTCCAATGGCAGTGTGCCTAGAGCAGGTTTAGCAGAGCTGTGTGCATCCCAGGGCTGGGTATGGAATGTCCATCTCCAACGATCGGGTGCCACACACGCTGTCCACTTTCAAAGTGTGCACCTAGAGCTGTGTGCAAAATACTCCTAGCTGCCCCGCCCACTAAAGGAGCGTGCCTCGCTCCCCCAATCCCTGGAAGATGGTGCAGCAGCCTCCCCGCAGCAGGCTGTAATAGAGGAAGGATGTAATAACATTCCAGCGGGGCCCATGTGCCCCCTGCAAATATTTAAGGAAAGCCCCGGGGGTGGTGGTCCCCGGGGCTGCAGGGGCCCCCCTGGGCCCCCGCGATTACATTATGACATGCCCTCGGGACTTGGCCCGACCGGGGGCTAAATAATAACGAAGTGCGGGAGCCTGCGCTTTCTTTTTTTACATTTTCAGCCAAAATTCGCACTGGGTGCACGAATCTAGCTGATTTTTGTATGTACAAAAATGCTTTTTTGGGCCCTGAGGGTCCTTGTGGGACCCCCTGAGCATGCCTAGGGGGTCAGGGTGTTTCTACCCTGCCCCCTTTTCTTGTTTTTTGCGTTTGTTTTTCTGTTTTCTTGTGACTTGGTTCTACCGAGTCACAAGATGGGTGCTAACACTTCCTGGTTTGGAGTGTTGACAGCCAATTAGAATAAAGCTCGTGGTCGGGAGGGTCTGCGGATCCACCGTGCCTCTAGATATCGAAACTTTTATTTTTTGATTTTCTCAGCAACTACTGAATGGATTTACACCATTTAAAAAAGGGGCGCTTTCTGAACCAAGCACTACCTTTTTGCCAAATTTGGTGTAATTCCGTTCAGCAGTTCAAGCTGTAGCTGTGTCTAAAGTTTCCTATAGGAAATTAATTATCAAACCTCTTTTTTTAAAAAATTTCTCAGAAACTACTGAACAGATTTACATCATTTAACAAAAAGAGTTCTTTCTGAAACAAGGGCTACCTTTATGGAAAGTAACATGGAGAAAACACGTTTTGGGATCCCCCCTTTTTTCTCGGCCCCCGCTTGGCGAATAACCCTTTCAAGATAGGAGCTGACTGGAGCGCCCCACTAGTTTTGAAAATTTCGCGAAGATTCTTCAACCGGTGTCAAAGTTATTGGGAAAAGAAAAAATGCTTTTCCTATGGAAACTAGGTCCTATCTATAACTATCTACTGGCGACCGCCAGTAGATAATATATACATATATATACATATCCCCTGCCGGTGTGAGCAAGGCAGGGGATACTGTCGATATCACATGATAATCTGGTGAATAAATCTTGAAAATCAACTGAATTTGCGGTGTCGGTGTCTGGTTTCGTAAGGAGAACTGGAGTTTGGTTTGAATATATATATATATTATCTACTGGCGGTTGCCAGTAGATAGTTATAGTTAGGACCGTGTTTCCATAGGAAATCTGAAAATTCTATTTTGAATAACTTTGGCGCCGGTTGACGAATCCTCGCGAAATTTTCAAAACTAATGGGGCGTCTACCCTACCCTGAAAGTCTCGGGGTGATTCGTCAAGCGGGGGCTGAAAAAAAAGGGGGGTCCCAAAACGTGTTTTCCCCATGCATTTTCCCGTAGGACCTTTAGTCGAAGGTACAGCCCGAACGGCTGAAGAGAATTACTTGAAATTTGGCAAAGAGGTAGTCCTCAGGTCAGGCATGTGCCTTTTGCATATATGGTGTCAATCTGTTCAGTAGTTCCTGAGAAAATTGCAGTTAAAAGTACATAAATATCTATAAGCGCGCACCGTGCGCGCACGGTGCGCGCATGGTGCGCGCACCTTAATGTGCACGAGCGTAATTCTGATTGGTGGTTACATGTCAGTCAACATTTGAATCGGTCGAAATCAGGAAGTGTCGGCCGCCATTTTGTGTGTTTTGTGTGTGACAGTGAAAAAGAAAGGTGGAGAACGTGAAAAGGGGGCAGGGTAGAGAGTTCCTGACCCCCTAGCCTTTGTCAGGGGGTCCCTGAAGGACCCCGAAGGGTAAAAAAAACATTTTTTTTTTTTTTCAAAAAATCGCGGGGTGCACGCACGGTGAAAAACCTTAAAAAACATTTTAAACGAGCCATTCCATATTACAGGATACAGTCAATCTATAACTACATACATAGGTAGCTTATTGTAAAATAAATATATAAAAAATATAATAATACATACATAACTTAGCATTTAAAAAAACTTACAAATTCACTTAAAAAACCATAGGTTTCACACACGTTATAGTTAGGAATTAGCATTTAAAAAACCTTGCAAATTCACTTAAAAAAACCATAGGTTTCACACATGTTATAGTTAGCTGGACATTTCTCTCGTAAAAAACCATTGAAATTCCCCCGTTATAGTTAGTTCAGATAACTATAACTCGCGCGACCGCCACTCTATCACAAGGATGATGTCATCAGTGATGTCATGAGTGATGCCACTGACCATGTCATGAGTGATGTAATATGTGACGTCATGAGCAGTGGATTGCGGGCGCGCGAGTTATAGTTATCTGAACTAACTATAACAGGGGAATTTCAATGGTTTTTTACGAGTGAAATGTCTAGCTAACTATAACATGTGTGAAACCTATGGTTTTTTAAGTGAATATATATATATATATATATATATATATATATATATATATCAAGACCAAAGGTTGCCCTGCATCAAAACGCCAACACACTTTCGAGTTCACTTCTTTATTAGCGGGCAGCAGGGGAAAAGTGTACACTCCAGTCAGCCGTTTGCCATACGCGTTTCGGGCTCTTCCGCCCTTGTTCACTGGCTACTGCATCAAAGTCTTGACGGCAATTGAGGGACATTTTGAAAAAAGACCCGCCTTTGTAGGCTTGAGCGGCCCCATTACCTCATGGTACTTGTAGTCCCTTCTTGTACCTAAATAGGTGCTGTCTTTTGTTTGGTGCAATTACTGCTTTCTCCAAGTGGATCCGCTGAGGGGGAGACACCTGTGCCCCCGCTGATAAGAAATCCCCGCAAATTCAGGCTCGAAAGTCCACACACTGCGCCACTCGTAAGGCGCTGCAGGTCCGCTACTCAGCGGCGGGGCATTCTGGCGGCGGGGCACGCCGCATTACAATACCAAGACCAAAGGTTGCCCTGCATCAAAACGCCAACACACTTTCGAGTTCACTTCTTTATTAGCGGGCAGCAGGGGAAAAGTGTACACTCCAGTCAGCCGCTTGCCATACGCGTTTCGGGCTCTTCCGCCCTTGTTCACTGGCTACTGCATCAAAGTCTTGACGGCAATTGAGGGACATTTTGAAAAAAGACCCGCCTTTGTAGGCTTGAGCGGCCCCATTACCTCATGGTACTTGTAGTCCCTTCTTGTACCTAAATAGGTGCTGTCTTTCGTTTGGTGCAAATACTGCTTTCTCCAAGTGGATCCGCTGAGGGGGAGACACCTGTGCCCCCGCTGATAAGAAATCCCCGCAAATTCAGGCTCGAAAGTCCACACACTGCGCCACTCGCAAGGCGCTGCAGGTCCGCTACTCAGCGGCGGGGCATTCTGGCGGCGGGGCACGCCGCATTACAATACCAAGACCAAAGGTTGCCCTGCATCAAAACGCCAACACACTTTCGAGTTCACTTCTTTATTAGCGGGCAGCAGGGGAAAAGTGTACACTCCAGTCAGCCGCTTGCCATACGCGTTTCGGGCTCTTCCGCCCTTGTTCACTGGCTACTGCATCAAAGTCTTGACGGCAATTGAGGGACATTTTGAAAAAAGACCCGCCTTTGTAGGCTTGAGCGGCCCCATTACCTCATGGTACTTGTAGTCCCTTCTTGTACGTAAATAGGTGCTGTCTTTCGTTTGGTGCAATTACTGCTTTCTCCAAGTGGATCCGCTGAGGGGGAGACACCTGTGCCCCTGCTAATAAGAAATCCCCGCAAATTCAGGCTCGAAAGTCCACACACTGCGCCACTCGTAAGGCGCTGCAGGTCCGCTACTCAGCGGCGGGGCATTCTGGCGGCGGGGCACGCCGCATTACAATACCAAGACCAAAGGTTGCCCTGCATCAAAACGCCAACACACTTTCGAGTTCACTTCTTTATTAGCGGGCAGCAGGGGAAAAGTGTACACTCCAGTCAGCCGCTTGCCATACGCGTTTCGGGCTCTTCCGCCCTTGTTCACTGGCTACTGCATCAAAGTCTTGACGGCAATTGAGGGACATTTTGAAAAAAGACCCGCCTTTGTAGGCTTGAGCGGCCCCATTACCTCATGGTACTTGTAGTCCCTTCTTGTACCTAAATAGGTGCTGTCTTTCGTTTGGTGCAATTACTGCTTTCTCCAAGTGGATCCGCTGAGGGGGAGACACCTGTGCCCCCGCTGATAAGAAATCCCCGCAAATTCAGGCTCGAAAGTCCACACACTGCGCCACTCGTAAGGCGCTGCAGGTCCGCTACTCAGCGGCGGGGCATTCTGGCGGCGGGGCACGCCGCATTACAATACCAAGACCAAAGGTTGCCCTGCATCAAAACGCCAACACACTTTCGAGTTCACTTCTTTATTAGCGGGCAGCAGGGGAAAAGTGTACACTCCAGTCAGCCGCTTGCCATACGCGTTTCGGGCTCTTCCGCCCTTGTTCACTGGCTACTGCATCAAAGTCTTGACGGCAATTGAGGGACATTTTGAAAAAAGACCCGCCTTTGTAGGCTTGAGCGGCCCCATTACCTCATGGTACTTGTAGTCCCTTCTTGTACGTAAATAGGTGCTGTCTTTCGTTTGGTGCAATTACTGCTTTCTCCAAGTGGATCCGCTGAGGGGGAGACACCTGTGCCCCTGCTGATAAGAAATCCCCGCAAATTCAGGCTCGAAAGTCCACACACTGCGCCACTCGTAAGGCGCTGCAGGTCCGCTACTCAGCGGCGGGGCATTCTGGCGGCGGGGCACGCCGCATTACAATACCAAGACCAAAGGTTGCCCTGCATCAAAACGCCAACACACTTTCGAGTTCACTTCTTTATTAGCGGGCAGCAGGGGAAAAGTGTACACTCCAGTCAGCCGCTTGCCATACGCGTTTCGGGCTCTTCCGCCCTTGTTCACTGGCTACTGCATCAAAGTCTTGACGGCAATTGAGGGACATTTTGAAAAAAGACCCGCCTTTGTAGGCTTGAACGGCCCCATTACCTCATGGTACTTGTAGTCCCTTCTTGTACCTAAATAGGTGCTGTCTTTCATTTGGTGCAATTACTGCTTTCTCCAAGTGGATCCGCTGAGGGGGAGACACCTGTGCCCCCGCTGATAAGAAATCCCCGCAAATTAAGGCTCGAAAGTCCACACACTGCGCCACTCGTAAGGCGCTGCAGGTCCGCTACTCAGCGGCGGGGCATTCTGGCGGCGGGGCACACCGCATTACAATACCAAGACCAAAGGTTGCCCTGCATCAAAACGCCAACACACTTTCGAGTTCACTTCTTTATTAGCGGGCAGCAGGGGAAAAGTGTACACTCCAGTCAGCCGCTTGCCATACGCGTTTCGGGCTCTTCCGCCCTTGTTCGCTGGCTACTGCATCAAAGTCTTGACGGCAATTGAGGGACATTTTGAAAAAAGACCCGCCTTTGTAGGCTTGAGCGGCCCCATTACCTCATGGTACTTGTAGTCCCTTCTTGTACCTAAATAGGTGCTGTCTTTCGTTTGGTGCAATTACTGCTTTCTCCAAGTGGATCCGCTGAGGGGGAGACACCTGTGCCCCCGCTGATAAGAAATCCCCGCAAATTCAGGCTCGAAAGTCCACACACTGCGCCACTCGTAAGGCGCTGCAGGTCCGCTACTCAGCGGCGGGCATTCTGGCGGCGGGGCACGCCGCATTACAATACCAAGACCAAAGGTTGCCCTGCATCAAAACGCCAACACACTTTCGAGTTCACTTCTTTATTAGCGGGCAGCAGGGGAAAAGTGTACACTCCAGTCAGCCGCTTGCCATACGCGTTTCGGGCTCTTCCGCCCTTGTTCACTGGCTACTGCATCAAAGTCTTGACGGCAATTGAGGGACATTTTGAAAAAAGACCCGCCTTTGTAGGCTTGAGCGGCCCCATTACCTCATGGTACTTGTAGTCCCTTCTTGTACCTAAATAGGTGCTGTCTTTCGTTTGGTGCAATTACTGCTTTCTCCAAGTGGATCCGCTGGGGGGGAGACACCTGTGCCCCCGCTGATAAGAAATCCCCGCAAATTCAGGCTCGAAAGTCCACACACTGCGCCACTCGTAAGGCGCTGCAGGTCCGCTACTCAGCGGCGGGGCATTCTGGCGGCGGGGCACGCCGCATTACAATACCAAGACCAAAGGTTGCCCTGCATCAAAACGCCAACACACTTTCGAGTTCACTTCTTTATTAGCGGGCAGCAGGGGAAAAGTGTACACTCCAGTCAGCCGCTTGCCATACACGTTTCGGGCTCTTCCGCCCTTGTTCACTGGCTACTGCATCAAAGTCTTGACGGCAATTGAGGGACATTTTGAAAAAAGACCCGCCTTTGTAGGCTTGAGCGGCCCCATTACCTCATGGTACTTGTAGTCCCTTCTTGTACCTAAATAGGTGCTGTCTTTCGTTTGGTGCAATTACTGCTTTCTCCAAGTGGATCCACTGAGGGGGAGACACCTGTGCCCCCGCTGATAAGAAATCCCCGCAAATTCAGGCTCGAAAGTCCACACACTGCGCCACTCGTAAGGCGCTGCAGGTCCGCTACTCAGCGGTGGGGCATTCTGGCGGCGGGGCACGCCGCATTACAATACCAAGACCAAAGGTTGCCCTGCATCAAAACGCCAACACACTTTCGAGTTCACTTCTTTATTAGCGGGCAGCAGGGGAAAAGTGTACACTCCAGTCAGCCGCTTGCCATACGCGTTTCGGGCTCTTCCGCCCTTGTTCACTGGCTACTGCATCAAAGTCTTGACGGCAATTGAGGGACATTTTGAAAAAAGACCCGCCTTTGTAGGCTTGAGCGGCCCCATTACCTCATGGTACTTGTAGTCCCTTCTTGTACCTAAATAGGTGCTGTCTTTCGTTTGGTGCAATTACTGCTTTCTCCAAGTGGATCCGCTGAGGGGGAGACACCTGTGCCCCCGCTGATAAGAAATCTCCGCAAATTCAGGCTCGAAAGTCCACACACTGCGCCACTCGTAAGTCGCTGCAGGTCCGCTACTCAGCGGCGGGGCATTCTGGCGGCGGGGCACGCCGCATTACAATACCAAGACCAAAGGTTGCCCTGCTTCAAAACGCCAACACACTTTCGAGTTCACTTCTTTATTAGCGGGCAGCAGGGGAAAAGTGTACACTCCAGTCAGCCGCTTGCCATACGCGTTTCGGGCTCTTCCGCCCTTGTTCACTGGCTACTGCATCAAAGTCTTGACGGCAATTGAGGGACATTTTGAAAAAAGACCCGCCTTTGTAGGCTTGAGCGGCCCCATTACCTCATGGTACTTGTAGTCCCTTCTTGTACCTAAATAGGTGCTGTCTTTCGTTTGGTGCAATTACTGCTTTCTCCAAGTGGATCCGCTGAGGGGGAGACACCTGTGCCCCCGCTGATAAGAAATCCCCGCAAATTCAGGCTCGAAAGTCCACACACTGCGCCACTCGTAAGGCGCTGCAGGTCCGCTACTCAGCGGCGGGGCATTCTGGCGGCGGGGCACGCCGCATTACAATACCAAGACCAAAGGTTGCCCTGCATCAAAACGCCAACACACTTTCGAGTTCACTTCTTTATTAGCGGGCAGCAGGGGAAAAGTGTACACTCCAGTCAGCCGCTTGCCATACGCGTTTCGGGCTCTTCCGCCCTTGTTCACTGGCTACTGCATCAAAGTCTTGACGGCAATTGAGGGACATTTTGAAAAAAGACCCGCCTTTGTAAGCTTGAGCGGCCCCATTACCTCATGGTACTTGTAGTCCCTTCTTGTACCTAAATAGGTGCTGTCTTTCGTTTGGTGCAATTACTGCTTTCTCCAAGTGGATCCGCTGAGGGGGAGACACCTGTGCCCCCGCTGATAAGAAATCCCCGCAAATTCAGGCTCGAAAGTCCACACACTGCGCCACTCGTAAGGCGCTGCAGGTCCGCTACTCAGCGGCGGGGCATTCTGGTGGCGGGGCACGCCGCATTACAATACCAAGACCAAAGGTTGCCCTGCATCAAAACGCCAACACACTTTCGAGTTCACTTCTTTATTAGCGGGCAGCAGGGGAAAAGTGTACCCTCCAGTCAGCCGCTTGCCATACGCGTTTCGGGCTCTTCCGCCCTTGTTCACTGGCTACTGCATCAAAGTCTTGACGGCAATTGAGGGACATTTTGAAAAAAGACCCGCCTTTGTAGGCTTGAGCGGCCCCATTACCTCATGGTACTTGTAGTCCCTTCTTGTACCTAAATAGGTGCTGTCTTTCGTTTGGTGCAATTACTGCTTTCTCCAAGTGGATCCGCTGAGGGGGAGACACCTGTGCCCCCGCTGATAAGAAATCCCCGCAAATTCAGGCCCGAAAGTCCACACACTGCGCCACTCGTAAGGCGCTGCAGGTCCGCTACTCAGCGGCGGGGCATTCTGGCGGCGGGGCACGCCGCATTACAATACCAAGACCAAAGGTTGCCCTGCATCAAAACGCCAACACACTTTCGAGTTCACTTCTTTATTAGCGGGCAGCAGGGGAAAAGTGTACACTCCAGTCAGCCGCTTGCTATACGCGTTTCGGGCTCTTCCGCCCTTGTTCACTGGCTACTGCATCAAAGTCTTGATGGCAATTGAGGGACATTTTGAAAAAAGACCCGCCTTTGTAGGCTTGAGCGGCCCCATTACCTCATGGTACTTGTAGTCCCTTCTTGTACCTAAATAGGTGCTGTCTTTCGTTTGGTGCAATTACTGCTTTCTCCAAGTGGATCCGCTGAGGGGGAGACAACTGTGCCCCCGCTGATAAGAAATCCCCGCAAATTCAGGCTCGAAAGTCCACACACTGCGCCACTCGTAAGGCGCTGCAGGTCCGCTACTCAGCGGCGGGGCATTCTGGCGGCGGGGCACGCCGCATTACAATACCAAGACCAAAGGTTGCCCTGCATCAAAACGCCAACACACTTTCGAGTTCACTTCTTTATTAGCGGGCAGCAGGGGAAAAGTATACACTCCAGTCAGCCGCTTGCCATACGCGTTTCGGGCTCTTCCGCCCTTGTTCACTGGCTACTGCATCAAAGTCTTGACGGCAATTGAGGGACATTTTGAAAAAAGACCCGCCTTTGTAGGCTTGAGCGGCCCCATTACCTCATGGTACTTGTAGTCCCTTCTTGTACCTAAATAGGTGCTGTCTTTCGTTTGGTGCAATTACTGCTTTCTCCAAGTGGATCCGCTGAGGGGGAGACACCTGTGCCCCCGCTGATAAGAAATCCCCGCAAATTCAGGCTCGAAAGTCCACACACTGCGCCACTCGTAAGGCGCTGCAGGTCCGCTTCTCAGCGGCGGGGCATTCTGGTGGCAGGGCACGCCGCATTACAATACCAAGACCAAAGGTTGCCCTGCATCAAAACGCCAACACACTTTCGAGTTCACTTCTTTATTAGCGGGCAGCAGGGGAAAAGTGTACACTCCAGTCAGCCGCTTGCCATACGCGTTTCGGGCTCTTCCGCCCTTGTTCACTGGCTACTGCATCAAAGTCTTGACGGCAATTGAGGGACATTTTGAAAAAAGACCCGCCTTTGTAGGCTTGAGCGGCCCCATTACCTCATGGTACTTGTAGTCCCTTCTTGTACGTAAATAGGTGCTGTCTTTCGTTTGGTGCAATTACTGCTTTCTCCAAGTGGATCCGCTGAGGGGGAGACACCTGTGCCCCCGCTGATAAGAAATCCCCGCAAATTCAGGCTCGAAAGTCCACACACTGCGCCACTCGTAAGGCGCTGCACGTCCGCTACTCAGCGGCGGGGCATTCTGGCGGCGGGGCACGCCGCATTACAATACCAAGACCAAAGGTTGCCCTGCATCAAAACTCCAACACACTTTCGAGTTCACTTCTTTATTAGCGGGCAGCAGGGGAAAAGTGTACACTCCAGTCAGCCGCTTGCCATACGCGTTTCGGGCTCTTCCGCCCTTGTTCACTGGCTACTGCATCAAAGTCTTGACGGCAATTGAGGGACATTTTGAAAAAAGACCCGCCTTTGTAGGCTTGAGCGGCCCCATTACCTCATGGTACTTGTAGTCCCTTCTTGTACCTAAATAGGTGCTGTCTTTCGTTTGGTGGAATTACTGCTTTCTCCAAGTGGATCCGCTGAGGGGGAGACACCTGTGCCCCCGCTGATAAGAAATCCCCCCAAATTCAGGCTCGAAAGTCCACACACTGCGCCACTCGTAAGGCGCTGCAGGTCCGCTACTCAGCGGCGGGGAATTCTGGCGGCGGGGCACGCCGCATTACAATACCAAGACCAAAGGTTGCCCTGCATCAAAACGCCATCACACTTTCGAGTTCACTTCTTTATTAGCGGGCAGCAGGGGAAAAGTGTACACTCCAGTCAGCCGCTTGCCATACGCGTTTCGGGCTCTTCCGCCCTTGTTCACTGGCTACTGCATCAAAGTCTTGACGGCAATTGAGGGACATTTTGAAAAAAGACCCGCCTTTGTAGGCTTGAGCGGCCCCATTACCTCATGGTACTTGTAGTCCCTTCTTGTACCTAAATAGGTGCTGTCTTTCGTTTGGTGCAATTACTGCTTTCTCCAAGTGGATCCGCTGAGGGGGAGACACCTGTGCCCCCGCTGATAAGAAATCCCCGCACTGCGCCACTCGTAAGGCGCTGCAGGTCCGCTACTCAGCGGCGGGGCATTCTGGCGGCGGGGCACGCCGCATTACAATACCAAGACCAAAGGTTGCCCTGCATCAAAACGCCAACACACTTTCGAATTCATTTCTTTATTAGCGGGCAGCAGGGGGAAAGTGTACACTCCAGTCAGCCGCTTGCCATACGCGTTTCGGGCTCTTCCGCCCTTGTTCACTGGCTACTGCATCAAAGTCTTGACGGCAATTGAGGGACATTTTGAAAAAAGACCCGCCTTTGTAGGCTTGAGCGGCCCCATTACCTCATGGTACTTGTAGTCCCTTCTTGTACCTAAATAGGTGCTGTCTTTCGTTTGGTGCAATTACTGCTTTCTCCAAGTGGATCCGCTGAGGGGGAGACACCTGTGCCCCCGCTGATAAGAAATCCCCGCAAATTCAGGCTCGAAAGTCCACACACTGCGCCACTCGTAAGGCGCTGCAGGTCCGCTACTCAGCGGCGGGGCATTCTGGCGGCGGGGCACGCCGCATTACAATACCAAGACCAAAGGTTGCCCTGCATCAAAACGCCAACACACTTTCGAGTTCACTTCTTTATTAGCGGGCAGCAGGGGAAAAGTGTACACTCCAGTCAGCCGCTTGCCATACGCGTTTCGGGCTCTTCCGCCCTTGTTCACTGGCTACTGCATCAAAGTCTTGACGGCAATTGAGGGACATTTTGAAAAAAGACCCGCCTTTGTAGGCTTGAGTGGCCCCTTTACCTCATGGTACTTGTAGTCCCTTCTTGTACCTAAATAGGTGCTGTCTTTCGTTTGGTGCAATTACTGCTTTCTCCAAGTGGATCCGCTGAGGGGGAGACACCTGTGCCCCCGCTGATAAGAAATCCCCGCAAATTCAGGCTCGAAAGTCCACACACTGCGCCACTCGTAAGGCGCTGCAGGTCCGCTACTCAGCGGCGGGGCATTCTGGCGGCGGGGCACGCCGCATTACAATACCAAGACCAAAGGTTGCCCTGCATCAAAACGCCAACACACTTTCGAGTTCACTTCTTTATTAGCGGGCAGCAGGGGAAAAGTGTACACTCCAGTCAGCCGCTTGCCATACGCGTTTCGGGCTCTTCCGCCCTTGTTCACTGGCTACTGCATCAAAGTCTTGACGGCAATTGAGGGACATTTTGAAAAAAGACCCGCCTTTGTAGGCATGAGCGGCCCCATTACCTCATGGTACTTGTAGTCCCTTCTTGTACCTAAATAGGTGCTGTCTTTCGTTTGGTGCAATTACTGCTTTCTCCAAGTGCCCCGCCACCAGAATGCCCCGCCGCTGAGTAGCGGACCTGCAGCGCCTTACGAGTGGCGCAGTGTGTGGACTTTCGAGCCTGAATTTGCGGGGATTGCTTATCAGCAGGGGCACAGAACCGCGTATGGCAAGCGGCTGACTGGAGTGTACACTTTTCCCCTGCTGCCCGCCAATAAAGAAGTGAACTCGAAAGTGTGTTGGCGTTTTGATGCAGGGCAACCTTTGGTCTTGATATATATATATATATATATATATCCAAAACAAGGTTGCCCTCTTAAGAGAGAAGCCACATAGCCAGAGGTAGGTTTCAGCGTTTTATTAAAGGTGAAAGCAGCAGCCTGCAAGTCGGGGCAATGTCTTCCTTCTTCAAAAGCCCAACGCATTTCATGCTCATTCAGCACTTGATCACGGGCCGATTTCAAAAGGCAGTCACAGAGTCAATTACCCGCACCTGTTATACATAGTGACGCTCGCCTCCGTGGGCGTGGCAGCATCAGCTGCCTGATGGTCCTTGTAGTGCTGGGGCAGTTTTACTTCAGTGAGTTTGCTCGTAGAGTGCCAAAAAATAAAGACAGATAAAAACCCCAGTGGGTTGAAGTACATTGTCCTGAACATTGAAGGCTGTATACTCATTGCCTGCACTTGCGCTTCTCCAACTCCTAAACGCTGTCATCGGTTGGCGGCAGCAAAGGTCCGCATGGCGGCAGGGCTTCACTCGCGACCAGGCTAGCCGCCATCAAATCCAAAACAAGGTTGCCCTCTTAAGAGAGAAGCCACATAGCCAGAGGTAGGTTTCAGCGTTTTATTAAAGGTGAAAGCAGCAGCCTGCAAGTCGGGGCAGTGTCTTCCTTCTTCAAAAGCCCAACGCGTTTCATGCTCGTTCAGCACTTGATCACGGGCCGATTTCAAAAGGCAGTCACAGAGCCAATTACCCGCACCTGTTATACATAGTGACGCTCGCCTCCGTGGGCGTGGCAGCATCAGCTGCCTGATGGTCCTTGTAGTGCTGGGGCAGTTTTACTTCAGTGAGTTTGCTCGTAGAGTGCCAAAAAATAAAGACAGATAAAAACCCCAGTGGGTTGAAGTACATTGTCCTGAACATTGAAGGCTGTATACTCATTACCTGCACTTGCGCTTCTCCAACTCCTAAACGCTGTCATCGGTTGGCGGCAGCAAAGGTCCGCATGGCGGCAGGGCTTCACTCGCGACCAGGCTAGCCGCCATCAAATCCAAAACAAGGTTGCCCTCTTAAGAGAGAAGCCACATAGCCAGAGGTAGGTTTCAGCGTTTTATTAAAGGTGAAAGCAGCAGCCTGCAAGTCGGGGCAGTGTCTTCCTTCTTCATATATATATATATATATATATATATATATATATATATTATATTATCTACTGGCGGTCGCCAGTAGATGGTTATAGTTAGGACCTAGTAGGAAAAGTGTTTTTTGTTTTCCCAATAACTTTGGCGCCGGATGAGGAATCTTTGCGAAATTTTCAAAACTTGTGGAGCACTCCGGTCAGCTACTATCTTAAAAGTTTTGGGGTGATTCCATAAGCGGGGGCCGAGAAAAAAGAGGGGTCCCAAAATGTGTTTTCTCCATGTTATTTTCCATAGGAAACTTTAGACATGACTACAGCTCGAATTGCTGAACAGAATTACACCAAATTTGGCAGAAAGGTTGCCCTTGGTTCAGAAAGAGACCTTTTTGTTAAATGATGTAAATCCGTTTGGTAGTTCCTGAGAAATAAAAAAAAGTGGTCAGAAAATCAATTTTCCATAGGAAACTTTAGACATGTCTACAGCTCGAACTGCTGAACAGAATTACACCAAATTTGGCAAAAAGGTAGCCCTTGGTTCAGAAAGTAACCTTTTTTAAATGATGTGAATCCGTTCAGTAGTTGCTGAGAAAATAAAAAAATAAAATTTTTGATATCTGATATTCCAATTGGCTGTAAACACTCCAAACCAGGAAGTGTTGGGAGCCATCTTGTGATATGGTAGAACCAAGTCGTAGGAAACCAGAAAAACAAAGGTGAAAAACAATAAAAGGAGGCAGGGTAGAAACACCTTGACCCCTAGGCCTGCTTAGGGGGTCCCACAAGTACCCCCAGGGCCAAAAAAAGCATTTTTTGACAAAATAAATCGGCGAGGTTCGAGCACCCAGGGCAAATTTCGGCCACAAAAAGAAAAAACAAAATGCGGTCTCCCACGCTTCTTTATTATTTAACCCCCGGGTGAGCCAAGTACCGGGGGCCCTCCAAGTCCCGGGGACCGCCCCCCCGGGGCTTTTAAAAAATATTTGTAGGGGGCACATGGCGCAGCCCAGGGGAACCCCACCCTCCGGGACTTGCTTTAGAAAAAAAGAAAAAAAAGAACCTGTGTGAGGGGCTCAAGCCTCCCCACCCACCCCGGGGACCGCCACCTCCCCGGGGCACTAAGTATTAAATGAGGGGTTCCATAACGGACCCCCGAGCCCTGGGGACCACCATCTCCCTGGGGCTTTACCAATGTTGGGAGGGGGGCCGCGCATCCCCCCTCCAGGAGCCCTCGATGGCCCTGGGGACCACCACCCCCCAGGGCCGGCTCCTGCAGTGTCCCGGGGTGCCCAATCCCGGGACACTGCTGTTTGCAATGACAGGGCAGGAGCCGTGTGGCTCCCACCCTGTCACTGCAAACTGCTTTGCTTCATTGAAGCTAGTGCAGGGAAACCTGCTCTCACTTCAATAAAGCAAAGCAGAATTGCTTTTCCACAAGGGGAGCTGCATGTCAGCAGCTCCCCATGTGGAAAAGCAATGCCGGCTCCTGCAGGACGCAGGGAGCCGGAGGGACTGTGGGGGCATAGGGGCTCCCCCCACGGTCCCCAACGGATAGGGTTTGCCCCGGGGGATGAGGTCCCCGGGGCTAGAAGTGTTCCGGGAGGCGGGCCATGCGGCCCCCCTCCCAAAAATAAAAAATAAATAAAGGCCGGCCCCGGGGGATGGGGTCCCTGGGGACAATAGGGGCCTCAGGAGGGGGCCACGTAGCCCCCTCCATAAAAAAAACATTAAAAATGTGGCCATGCCCCGGGGGATGGGGTCTCCGGGGCCGGAATTGGCCACGGGAGGGAGGCCCATGCGGCCCCCTTCCGGTTCATATATACATATTTTTTTTAAAAGGGGTCAGGCCCTGGGGGATGGGGTCCCCAGGGCCCCAAAAAAGGAAAAGTAAGGGGGGCCACACAACCCCATTCTGAAAAAAAAACAAAAAAACACCACGGTCATGCCAGAGGCCCCGTCTCCTCCCAGCAAACGCGCCCTGTGGCACATTTTAAATTGGGGAATTAATTCCCCTTCAGTACTGAGGATCCCTGGGGGCCAGCTAGCTCACCAGGTACCTCCAGTAAGCACCACAGGGCTGCGTTGCAGAGAGGTGGTCCAGGCCACGCCCCTTTTTACACCTTTCTGCAACGCATCTCTGTGGCGCTTACTGGAGGTACCTGGTGGGTTAGTTGGACCCCAGGGACCCTCAGGATTCAAGGGGACTTAATCCCCCAACTTAAAACGTGCCACGGGGCACCTTTGCACGGCAACTATAACTCACGCGACCGCAATCCTCTGCTGATGACGTCAGATATTACATCACTGATGACATATGTGTCTTTCTGAAAAATAAATAATAGGAATATATGTATAGCAAAAGATTAATGGAAGAAGACATGGGTAAATAAGTGTCTAAATACAGTGATGTAATATCTGACGTCATCAGCAGAGGATTGCGGTCGCGTGAGTTATAGTTGCCAGCACTAACTATAATGCTGGAATTTCATTGGTTTTTTTACGAGTGAAATGTCCAGCTAACTATAACATGTGTGAAACCTATGGTTTTTTAAGTGAATTTGCAAGGTTTTTTAAATGCTAATTCGTAACTATAACATGTGTGAAACCTATGGTTTTTTCAGTGAATATATATATATATATATATATATATATATATATATATATATATATATATATATATATATATATATATATATATAAAAACCATGCTCTCTTCTCCTGAAAAGAACGAGCCCACGCGGGTGCATCAGGGAGCTCGCTTTAATGAGAACCAAGGCGTCGGCATGACGCGTTTCGTCTTAATGACTTTCTCAAATGCCGCCATGGAGTTCAGATTCCCAGGTGTCCGCATTAAGAACACTGATGCCTAGCTGCGATTGGACGAGGCATCATGGCAGGTAGAGGGGGGTGTGTCCAGAGACCCGCTAATCCGAGTCTCTTGTCAAGCAGTCAAAGATCGCAAGTGCTCCCCTTGTGGGTGGTGACTGCTTCTTCTCCACTCTACCTCAATCTTGCTGTGGGATAAAGCGACTGTCCTGGACCCTCACCCCGCCGCAGAGATCCCAAATCCAACTTGAAAATATCACCTAAGTAAGCGGCATTTCCTCGTGAAGTCACGATCCATCTGGATGGCAAAATTGTAGTTGGGGAAAGCGGCGGTTTAGCGGTTCCCAAGTCCATTAGGAAAACAACCAAAGCTTGCCACTTTAACCGCTAAACTGCTTTTGGGGTGGGTGCTCAAGTGCACTGTGGCCGCACACAATTTATATATATATATATATATATATATATATATATATATATATATATATATATATATATATATATATAGATAGATAGATAGATAGATAGATAGATAGATAGATAGATAGATAGATAGATAGATAGATAGATAGATAGATAGATAGATAGATAGATAGATAGATAGATAGATAGATAGATAGATAGATAGATAGATAGATAGATAGATAGATAGATAGATAGATAGATAGATAGATACAAATATATTTTTCACACCATCTCAGACAAATTTTACTGTCTGAGAAATTGAAGCAAGCACCAATATACCTGGGTGTATTCTGCTCACTTGTCTCGGATACTGGCAAGACAGACACTGTCAAAAATAACTGGGTCTCCCATCTCCTTGTGTTTATTGCCCAGTAAAATAGGTAAATGCAAAAACAACAGTTGATGGACAGAATGCAGAACAATGTCATACCTTCACCCCAATACAGAGATCTGGGCCTAAATCTATCGTTTTTTTGCCCACCATACCATTCCAGTTTGTACCCAGCCATATGCAAATCAGTCTTGACCCTGTGCTCATGGGAACAGTCCAGCCCGAACTGCCAAGCCAGGTCCTCCCTGGACTGGAAACAAGTATCCTAGGACCGGTTTCAGGGTTTCACACCTCTTCAGCCAGGATAGCTTGATTCCAGTGTCATGGAGAGCACGAGACCCACATCTGGGCATACCCAGCCCACTCGGGGTGACAAATGCAAAAACAACATTTGATGGACAGAATGCAGAACAATGTCATATATTCACCCCAGTACAGAGATCTGGGCCTAAATCCATCATTTTCTTGCTCACCACGCCGTTCCAGTCCCATTCTTCTGTCCATCAATTGTTGTTTTTGCATTTGTCACCCTGAGTGGGACGGGTATGCCCAGCCGTGGGTCCCGTGCTCTCCATGACACTGGAGTCAAGCTATCCTGGCTGATGAGGGCTGAAAGCCCCAAACCGGTCCTAGGATGCTTGTTTCCAGTCCAGGGAGGACCTGGCCTTGCAGTTCGGGCTGGACTGTTCCCATTGGGCGCAGGGTCAAGACGGAGTTGCATATGGCTGAGTCTAAACTGGAATGGCATGGTGAGCAAAAAAACGATGGATTTACGCCCAGATCTCTGTACCGGGATGAATGTATGACATTGTTCTGCATTCTGTCCATCAATTGTTGTTTTTGTATCAGTAAAATAGGGAAGCCGAGGTATTTCCGTACCATATACTTCTCACTCCTCTTTGGTGATACTACCTAGCAACATAAAGTTGTCGGGTTGGGTGAGGAGAGGTCAGTCTGTCTGCCGCACTGAGGGCACAAAAGGAACAATTGATAAATGTGGGATGAAACAACGGAGCTTCTTGGAAGAAGGAGGCACCCTGTCAGACATACGTTGATCATCGTAGCACCCAGGCAATCTCAGCACAATTGAACATGAATCCACTCTTTCACACCGCCCTGGAAATGAAGCACAACATCTGATTCACATTGATATGACGTTACACTTCACTAGGGCAAACTCAAAATCAACCACCGGACCTGGGTCAATATCAATCCAGAAAAACAGGTGGTCTCAGCGGAGAGCCTAATTAACAATTGTCACATTGCCCATGTCATTAATTTAAAGAAAAGAAAGACAATTTTGAAAGTTCACTTCACTTTTTATTATTACATTACTAACCCCTTCTCTGCTAGGCCTTTTCCCCCCCTGTGCTAAGCCTTTTTTTGGCTATTTGCGGAGTTCGCGCTAAGGCCCCTGCAACTATTTGACCACATAAGGTAAATTTGCATCCTTTTCTTGCAACATCATGGGGATTCTAAAGGTACCCAGGGTTTGTGGAATCCCCTGGAGGGGTCCCAGAAATTAGTCAAAATACAGCTAAATTGTGTTTTTTGGGGGAAAAATGGGAAAAAAGTGCTGCAAATGAAAGCGTCTGGGTTTTTCCCTGCAACTAGTATCAAAAAACGGTTTGTGGGGCTGAAATCACCATTTCCCAGCTTTTAGGGAATGACAGACTTTTGTCAGAAAACCAACATTTTCTACACAGTTTTGGCATTTTTCTGGGACATAGCCTATTTTTGCTATTGTTTTGTGCTTTCAACTTCATTCCAGTTAATGGTAGAAATGGGTATGAAAGCAATAATGGATCCTGGAAAGCTATACATTTTAGTAATATAGACGAAATTCTAAATTCAGCAAGGGGTCATTTTTGTAGATCCTTCAAGGTTTCTTTATAGAAAGTAACAGTTAAAAATAGGAAAAATTGAAAATTAATTGAAAAAAACAGCCTTTTGTGTTAAGATTTTCACCTGTAACTTCTTCTAATTATGACAGCACTTTAAAAGCAATATACCGTTACATCCGTGAGACCTTACTGGCTGTGGGGATATATAAGACTTGTAGGTTCACCAAGAACCCGACGAACCCAGAGCCAAAAACTGAGCAGAGACTTGCAATGGTTTTATATTATGTACCGGTATATAGCAATTATTCTGGGAAAATGTATACATGGAAAAATCTGTATGAAAGACACCTATGTATTTCTGAAATGGGAACAAAATATAGAGTTTAGAAACAGTAGATATTTGCACATTTCTGAAATTGTGAATACTTATACTAGCATGAGAATTATCTGGTATTTTTCAAAATGACTTCTGTTTTACATATTGTCTTTCATTGGGAAGACAGAAATGCATTAAAAGTCAATAGGTAATAACAGTTGCTTTACAAATCTGAATTACCTGATTAAAATTGTACCTCTCTTGTGTGGGTAGGCATAGTGCCCACGACAAGAAACTGCTCAAAACGCAAGGTGAACACACCACATATTCACAATGAAAAATTACCTGTCTTTTGCAAAGTGCCTAGCTGCAGTTTTTGAACCCTAGCTCTGTCGGCACCTAGGAAAACCTAGCAAACCTATACATTTTTGAAAACTAGACACCCACGGAAATCCAGGATGGGGTGACTTGACCAGCTCCCACCAGGTTCTGTTACCCAGAATCCCTTGCAAACCTAAAATATTGTCCAAAAAAACACATTTTCTTCACATTTCTGAGGTGGAATGTTCTGGAATCTGCATGGATCCACAAATTTCAACCCACCCCCCATTCCCCAAAGTCTACCGAGAAAAATGGTACCTCACTTGCATGGGTAGGCCTCGTGCCCCCAACAGGAAACTGCGCAAAACGCAAGGTGATCACACCACAATTTCACAGTGAACAATGACCATTTTTTGGAAAAGTGCCTAGCTGTAGTTTTTGAACCCTAGCTCTGCGTTCACCTAGGGAAACCTAGCAAACCTATACATTTGTGAAAACTAGACACCCAGGGGAATCCAGGATGGGGTGACTTGTCTCTCACTAGGGTCTGTTACCCAGAATCCGTTGCAAACCTAAATTATTTTTTATAAACACATTTTCCTCACATTTTTGTGGTGGAAAGTTCTGGAATCTGCGTGGATCCACAAATTTGCAACCACCTCGACTTCCCCAAAGTCTTCCAAGAAAAATGGCACCTCACTTGTGTGGGTAGGCCTAGTGAACGTGGCAGGGAACGGCGCAAAACGCAATGTGGACACAACGCAATTTCACAGTGAAAAATAATTTCCCTTTTTTGGCAAAGTACCTAGCTGTAGATTTTGAACCCTAGCTCTGCCGGCACCTAGGGACACCCAGCAAACCTATACATTTTTTAAAACTAGACACCCAGGGGAATCCAGGATGGGGTGACTCAACTGCCTCTCACCAGGTTCTGTTACCCAGAATCCCTTGCAAACATAAAAAATAGTTACAAAAACAAATTTTCCTCACATTTCTGTGGTGGAAAGTTCTGAAATCTGAGTGGATCCACAAATTTCCTCCCACCCCGTGTTCCCAAAAGTCTTCTGAGAAAAATGGTACTTCAGTTGCGTGGGTAGGCCTAGTGCCCGCAACAGGAAACGGCGCAAAACGCAATGTGAACACACCACAATTTCACAGTGAAAAATGACCTAGCTGTAGTTTTTGAACCCTAGCTCTGCTGGCACCTACAGAAACCTAGCAAACCTATACATTTTTTAAAAATAGACACCCAGAGGATTCCAGGAGGTTTGACTTGCATGGATCCCCCAACATTTCTTTACCCAGAATCCCCTACAAGCCTCAAATTTAGCTGAAGAAATCCCTTTTTTCACACATTTTTGTGTGGGAAAGTTGTGGCATCACAGGGCTGACACAAATTTCCCACCACCCAGCGTTCCCCAGGGTCTCCTGATATAAATGGTGTCTCACTCGTGTGGGAGGCCCAAGTACACGCGGCAGACAAGGGCCCAAAACGTATTGAGGCGACATCAAAATTGCCTATCTCAAAAGGACCTGGTTTTGCAAGGGGTTCACCTGGGTTTTTGGCCCCCTGCTCGGTGGCCATCTAGGGAAACTGTAGTACTAAAGTCCAGTCTGATTGTGATGTTTCAAGAGGATTTATTCAAGTTGGTTACAGATCAGAAGTACAGTAGTATTCAGCCCCACCAGGAGCAGCCAGACAGGCGCTCAGCCCTTCTCCAACTGAGTACTTCATACCCAAACATTCTATATTACATCATCTAAAGAGTGTTTCACTGGTGGAGCAGTGGATGAAATATAAACATAATAACCAAGATACTACATATCCTCCTTTCTTCCAGAAAAAGAAAAGAAAAGAGAAATATGGAATGAGATGTAGAAGCTAGAAGAACAAAATAAAGAGGAGAGGACTAGAGAGAAACAAAGCAAAAGTAGAGAAAAAGAAAGCAACCAAAAATCTTAAAGAAACAGATAAACATAACCTGTTTCCCATCCTCCTTTCTAATAAATGAGAGAAAGAAATAAAGAGAATAAAAACAAACCATCGATGAGTACTCTCTGTACAACAAATGGCCAGGTAAGTATGCGAGAGAGCAATCCACATCAGGAAGAAACAAGATAACAGAGAAGAAGAGAAATGCAAAGGATTACTCATGCTTCCCTGTAAAAAAAAAATATTAAGATAATAAAATGTTAACAGCACTGGGTTAAACAATAACTAAAACAGGAAACAATATGTAGAGAATGATCATAACACCAAGTGTAAATAAAAATAAAGCGCAGGGCGACTTACATAAAAGAAACACATGAAGCACAGGGCGACTTACACAGAGAAATGCGTGAGGCGCAGTGCGACTTACACACAAAAGAACAAATGAAGCGCAGGGCGACTTATACATACCATATAACGTGAGGCGCAAGGCGGCTTACACACAGGACAACAAAAACACATGAAGCGCAGGGCGACTTTAACATACAAAATAACATGAGGCGCAGGGCAGCTTACACACAGGACAAACTTGAGGCGCGGGGCGGCTTAAACACAGGACAAACGTGAGGCGCGGGGCGGCTTACACACAGGACAAACGTGAGGTGCTGGGCGGCTTACACACAAGACATCCATCGAGGCGTGGATATGGGGCTGACGTGGCAAGTGAAGACAACAGTGACAATTCATATTAAGAAAGAACATGGGACTATAACCCATTCTATGAAAACAGTAGTAATGGAAACAGGTGCCACACTGTGCACCCCGTGTAGGGTAGAGGAATATGAGAATGCTGAACCTGAAACTAAAACTGACTCAAGAATTGAGGTGGAAAAACTGTGTAAAACCCATATATAAGGGTAGGATCCCATGACTCATCTCTTAAACCTGTAAACATATCACCCAATAATCTCACTGTGGAAGCAGCAGAACTGTAGTTACATGAAATACAAATGATAAATAAGGAGTAAACCCATAAAAGCAGAGTTGATTGTAAAATAAAGGTAGCATAACTGCAACATTACATGTGTCCACTGTCTCCTAGGACACTAATGGCTCTGGAGTCCACAGGTCAAAACACGGAAAATCCAAACGTGTTGCAGCGAGTCAGGAGAGATGAGTTGAAGATGGGAAAAACACTTGGCACCCATGACTGTGCACTGTGATAAAACAAACTGATGTGCACCCAAAACAAAGAAAGTACCTACAAGATGTCGAAATGAAGACACCAGGCAAACCGGAAAAGAAATCTTGACCGGATGACATGACATTGCCAAACACTGTGAAGTAATTCCAAGCTGTGCCGAGAAGGATGTTGTTGGCAACTTACAGGCAGAGAGCGCGCATCACTGAAGGTGAAAGCAATGAAATCTTGACCGGTTGACATGACATTGCCAAACACTGTAAAGTAATCCCAAGCAGTGCCGAGAAGGACGTGGTTGGCAATTTACAGACAGAGAGTGCGCATCACTGAAGGTGAAAGCTATGACTGAATCCGCAAACAACAAGGTGGCAGCACACTGAGAGACGTACGCCGAGAGGTTCACGGCACGCTCCAGCTGCAAAACGTCAGTCGACAAGCTAAGAACTGGCAGGACGTCATGAAGAGTTCTTGAGTAGCTACGTGCGACAAAGACAAGGTAAACTGCGCAAGCCGCTTTCGAATTTTGAATCGCCCACAACTGATATTTAATACTGGCCTCGTAGAAGACAACAACCATTGGTAGAAGCAAAGTTGAAAACGCTTTGCTCACCGTGTATGTCTCCACACTTGCAACAGGCAAATTGTCCCGGCTAAAACACCAAAGAGCCAGTAGTTGAAAATTAAAACAGAACAAATGGGTACAAACCGGAGCAGCGCTGGCAGGGAGAAGGGTTAAAACATCCAATCCCTCAGAAAGGCAAAATCTTGCACCAAACAGTCACGAATGAGCCTTACTAACAACAGAAATACTGCACTTCGCACTGGAGGCAAAAACTGGTTACCTTAGTTCATGAGACAAAGTAGACGTTTGTAGTTGCAGCGTAGCCTTTTGTTGTAGCTTTGGAGATCTTAGTAGAGGCGAAACGTAGTAAGCTTTGATGACTTATTACCAGGTGTTGAGATGACTTCACAGCACACTTGTGCAAGGACTGTCAAGCTGTTTGAGCACACTTCAAATTACACTCTGTAGTGTGAGGTTGCTTGGCTGGAAGCAGAGAACATGTTGATGCAACACTAACTGTGTGCAAATCTAGACTAGTCCCAAACGAAATTGAACGTGTGAGACTGAATCCCACTCCCTTTGGAAATACAAATTCAGGCAGTTCATTCAGGCAGAACAATAACCTTGCTGTTGAGACACTGTAGAAACAGCATGTATAGTCCTGAGCTGCAGTTACAACAGACCCTGTAGGTACAACAGGAACAGAGTTCTTGAGATGCTGTAGGGACAGCAAGAACTGGAACAGCAGGCAAAGACTTGAGCTGCGTAGAGATTGAAACTGGCACTTTTGCGTAGAGGGCGACCGATGGGAGGTCACCGGTGGGGCTGATGTCATGCCAGTTGATAAGTAAGTGCAGCTGTAGATACCGGAGTAGATTGAGGTAGAGAGTAGGTACTCCAGATGTCCTCAGAGGTAGCAGAAGCAGGTTCTTAGGTTCAACTCGTCGCCATCAAATTGTAATAATCCAGTCTGATTGTGATGTTTCAAGAGGATTTATTCAAGTTGGTTACAGATCAGAAGTACAGTAGTATTCAGCCCCACCAGGAGCAGCCAGCCAGGCGCTTAGCCCTTTTCCAACTGTGTACTTCATACCCAAACATTCTATGTTACATCATCTAAAGAGTGTTCCACTGGTGAAGCAGTGGATGACATGTAAACATAATAGCCAAGATACTACAGAAACGTACCACACCCACAGATTTTTTTAAACTAAAAACCCGGGGGATTCCAGGGAGGTATGGCTTGAGTGGCTCCCCCAACGTTTCCTTACCCAGAATCCCCTGCAAACCTCAAATTTAGCTGAAAAAAAATCTTTTTTTTCACATTTGTGTGTGGGAAAGTTGTGGCATAACTGGGCTGACACAAATTCCTATCACCCAGCATTCCCCCGGGTCTCCCGATAAAAATGGTGCCTCACTCGTGTGGGAGGCCCAAGTACCCGCGACAGGCAAGGGCCCAAAACATTTTGTGATCGGCAATTTTGATGTCTTCTCAATATGTTTTGGGCCCTTGACTGTCGCGGGTGGTAGGACATTTGTATCAGCCCGGTGAATCTACAACTTTCCAACACAAAAATGTGTGAAAAAAGTGACTTTTTCAGCAAAATTTGAAGTTTGCAGGGGATTCTGGGTAAGGAAACATTGGGGGATCCATGCAAGCCATACCTCCCTGGAATCCGCCACGTGTCTAGTTTTCAGAAATGTGTGGGTTTGGTAGTTTTCCCTAGCTGGCCGCCGAGCACGGGGCCAAAAACCCAGGTGACCCCCCTTACAAAACCATCGTCATTTTGTGATGGGCTATTTTGATGTCGCCTCACTACGTTTTGGGCCCTTTCCTGTCGCAGGTACTTGGGCCTCCCACACATGTGAGGCACCATTTTCATCGGGAGACCCTGGGGAACACTGGGTGGTAGGAAATGTCTGTCAGACTGGTGATGCCACAACTGTCTCACACAAAAATGTGTGGACAAAAGTGATTTTTCAGCTAAATTTGAGGTTTGGAGGGGATTCTGGGTAAGAAAACGTTGGGGGATCCATGCAGACCACACCTCCCTGGAGTTCCCCGGGTGTCTAGTTTTCCGAAATGTGTGGGGTTGGTAGGTTTCCCTAGCTGGCCGCCAAGCACGGGGCAAAAAACCCAGGTGACCCCCCTTTGCAAAACCAGGTTGTTTTGTGATAGGCAATGTTGATGTCGCCTCACTACGTTTTCGGCCCTTGCCTGTCGTGGGTGCTTGGGCCTCCCACACAAGTGAGGTACCATTTCTATTGGGATACTTGGAGAAAGGCGGGGGTAGGAAATTTGTTATTTCTTTCTGCAGCGTGAACATTTTGGCACAATAATGCAAGGAAAATGTGACAGACATTTTGAGGTTTGCAGGACATTGTGGGTAAGATAACGTGTTGGTATCCACAAGAGAGATATCGCAATGTACTCCCATGGGTGTTTAGTTTACGACAATATCTACAGTTGGTAGGTTATTCTTAGATGGAATGTACACCTTGGCAGAGAGACTAAAAAGATAAAGATTGCTGCACAGCCATCTATTCCTCAAGCACCCACACATACTGGTTGGATTTGGCAAGAGGGCAAGTGATGGTTCAGTATATACAATTTTATTAACAAGAGATTTCACAAAAATGAAATGCACTGTCAATAATTAATAGGACAAAAAACTGAACCAGTGACTCGCAGCTCGTGAGCAGTAAAGCCACGGCAAGGCACCAACCGCTTTACAGGCCATTCACACACCTTTCATATGTGATACACACAAGACAATTCACACCAACAGGCACGAAACCAACACATTACAACATTCACAAAAAGGGACAAGGTACACCCTGCTTGAGAAAGACAGAAAAGAAAAATATTTCTGCACAACCACCTATTCTTCAAGCACACAGACCTACTGTTTGGATTTGGCATGAGGTTGAGTGATTGTTCAGTATATACAGTAGTATTAACCAGAGATTTCACAAAACTAAAATGCACTGTTAATAATTGAAAGGACAAGAAACAAAACCACTGACTCACAGCTCGTGAGCTGTAAAGCCACGACAAGGCACCAACCACTTTACAGGCCATTCAGCACATTACAATACTCACACCAGCAGACAGCGCCATTCAAGGGCCCATCACTTTCACATGCCCAAATTCCTGACACAGCAACCACACCAGCTCATGGATTGCATGGAGTGGCGTTCAGCTAGAAGTGTGTGTAGTGACCAGCAGCAAGTGCCCATCCCTGCACACTGCCTGCCAAGCATCAGTCCACGTACACCGCCAGCCAAGCTCCAGTCCACACACACCACCAGCCAAGAACCATTTCACGCACACTGCCAGACAAGTGCCAGTCCACGCCCACTGCCAGCCCAGCGCCAGTCCACTCATCGCCAGCCAAGCACCAGTCCACGCACACTGCCAGCCAAGCGCCAGTCCACGCACATCGGCAGCCAAGCACCAGCCCATGCATACCGCCAGCCAAAGCACCAGCCCATGCACACCGCCAGACAAGCACCAGCCCACGCATACCGCCAGCCAAGCACCAGCCCACGCACACCGCCAGCCAAGTGCCAGTCCACGCACACAGTCAGCCAAGCGCCAGTCCGTGCACACAGTCAGCCAAGCATCAGTCCACGCACACAGTTATCAATTTTTTTTAACAAGAATAAAAACACAAACAAATTGCAACTAGATACAAAACTATAACTACAAAAACAACAGCAGTAACTAAAGACATCATTCTAATGCCAACAGTGAAACTGAACAACAACTATATAAAACCATACAGACCAGGGAGTACACTATTAGACTCAAGGTTGCTCCCAAAAACTCTTTCGAGTGTGATACAATCTGAAACATGTGGGCACACACAGCCCAGGATTAGAAGGACAATCGGCACAGTGCATACGACTCTCCTTCCGCATACCTCTTCGCAAACAGACTCTACATCTCTTACAGGGATTGTTTTTTTTGGGAGTGGGAGGAATTAAATTGTGAAAGTGGCTCTCTTTTAATCTAGCCACATCTTCCTCCACTCCAACTCTAGAAACACTTGCCTGTTCCACAACAACAAGGCTGCCTATCACAGACTCCTGAAACTGAACAAAAGTAATCTTTGACGCAGGAGAACACTCCTTGAACACAACAAAAGCATTAAAAGTTGCTAAATTGAGGAGATGGATGGCCAACTTCTTATACCAAATGTAAGCCTTACGAACAGCAGTGTAAGGTTCCAACCTATGATCTACTCTATCGACACCACCCATGTGCTTATTGTAGTCTACAATGCACACAGGTTTGCGCACTTCAGCAACCTGACCCCAAACAGTCACAGGTGAAGTACACTCATCATGGATGGTAGTCAGCATGTACACATCCCTCCGGTCCACAAATTTCACAGCTAGCAGTTCCTCACTACGCAAGGCACTGCACTGTCCCCTCTGAAGCTTTTTGCAAAGAAGCTCTTTTGGATAACCTTTACAGTTAGAGCGCATTGAGCCACAAGCAAAAGTGTTCACTTTTAACGATTCCTTAAACAATGGCACAGTAGTGTAGAAGTTATCAAGGTACAAATGGCGACCTCTGTTAAACATTCCTTTAGCAAGTTCCCACACAATTTTCTCTGAAACTCCTAAAGTGGACGGACAACCAGGGGGGGCAATAGTGGAATCCTTGCCAGTGTACACCCGGAACTTAAAGACATATCCTGTCCTACTCTCAGACAACATATACAGCTTAATTCCATAACGTGCCCTCTTGCTATGAATGTACTGCCTAAAAACCAAACGGCCCTTGAACAGGACCAAAGACTCATCAATAGATATTTCTTTGCCTGGAGTATAGATCTCTGAAAATCGATCTACAAAGTGATCAAGGACAGGCCGAATCTTAAAAAGGTGGTCACAGTCAGAATGATCTCGTAGCAACAAAATGCAGCATCTGAAGCAAAAGTAAATACCAATCACAACTCATAGTTGCAGAAAATATGGCCGTTGCCATCAAGGGACTGGTAGACCAATATGAAGCCAGGGACGGCTTCCTTATCAAGCCCATCAATAAAGCCAACCACAAAAACTTCTTCATCTCATCCAGATTTGTGGAAGTCCACCGGGTAGCTCTAGAGTGGGGCCTAAGTCTGGCACTGTTGTCCCTCAAAAACTGTTCAGCATACAAATTAGTCTGCTCAACTAACTCAGCCAAAAATACATCATCCATAAACAACAGAAATTTTCACAATGCATTCTACACCCTGCATCACCACTAAAGGCAGGCAACACCGGCTGCACAATGTTTGGATCAACCCAGAGTTCAGCACTACCAATGGGAAGCCTCACAGCCCCAGGCTGCAATCCAGATGCCTCTTGCACCATCGGCACATCAGTGCCCTCCTCTAAAACAGGCACTTCATCCGCACTGAGAGTAGCTTCATCCACACCGAGAGTAGCTTCATCCACACTGAGAGTAGCTTCATCATCCGATGATTCCACGTGGAGAGAAAACTCACTGCCTAAATCAACCCCTCCCTCCTCTCCCTCAGACTCACTGTCAGTCTCATAATCATGGTCAGAGGAAGATCAAAAAAGCGTACCAACCACCTGCTGAGCAGTAATTCTATGGCTAGCCATAATCCTTACTAATAAAGGCGACTGGTCAAACAAGTCTACAAAAACAAACACTTTGTAAAATAAGTAATAAACAAAATGTGTTTTTATCACAAAGACCTATATACTCCAAAACTATACCACTCACTTGCCAGAAGCAGCTAGGCTCACCACCACCTACTCTGCACAGACACAGGATCAACAATATCCCACTAAAAATGAAAAAGAAAAAGAAAAGAAAATTACACATAAGACAATGCAAAACATATCGCAAAGAATTTCATGCTCAAAACACTAACTAAATATGCTGCCATTATCACACCACTTACAAAAAAATTCATTCATGCATGACAATAATACTCATTTGGAGTAAACACAACAAAAAAAAAATTCTTACCAAATAAATGCAAATAAGTAAAACTGCAGAACAACCACTGCCGAAACTGCAAACAAGGATCAAAAGCTTTAGACTGGAATAAAAAGGAGAAAAAAACATTACACTCACATATGCAAATATGCACCAGCCAAGCTAAGGGATAGGTGGGCCTAAGAGTATAAATAAAATATTCACCCCCCGTAAAAGGGGAGCAACCCTTACCCAAAGGGCCACTCCCCACAGTTAGTCCCTGGTGGTCTAGAGGGCATCTAAAATACCATTACATGGTGAGATCTGCCCCCCCAGGGGGGCAGACAGCCAAAAACATTGCCCCCAATGGGGTGTGACCCTTGCCCAAGGGGCCACTCCCCACAGTTAGTCCCTGGTGGTCTAGTGGGCTTTTAAAATTAAATTAAGTGGCGAGATCTGCCCCCAGTTAGTCCCTAGTGGTCTAGTGGGCTTTTAAAATTAAATTAAGTGGCGAGATCTGCCCCCAGTTAGTTCCTGGTGGTCTAGTGGGCATCTAAAACAACATGGCATTACGAAATCTGCCCCCCCAGGAGGGCAGACAGCCAAAAACATTGCCCCCAATGGGGAGTGACCCTTGCCCAAGGGACAACTCCCCACAGTTAGTCCCTGGTGGTCTAGTGGGCTTTTAAAATTAAATTAAGTGGCGAGATCTGCCCCAGTTAGTTCCTGGTGATCTAGTGGGCATCTACAACAACATTGCATGGTGAGATCTGCCCCCCAGGGGGGCAGACAGCCAAAAACATTGCCCCCAATGGGGAGTGACCCTAGCCCAAGGGGCCGCTCCCCACAGTTAGTCCCTGGTGGTCTAGTGGGCTTTTAAATGTTTATTAGGTGGTGAGATCTGCCCCCCAGGGGGGCAGACATCCAAAACATACTGGCCCCAAAAGAAGAGCGACCATTGCCTAAGGGGCCACTCCCCACAAGCTGTTGCAGGCATTTAAATTTGACATTTTGGGACATGACAAGCAGTGTTTTCCTCATATTGAGATAAATCTGCACATACCGTTGTACGAAGCTTATGGCATACAGCTGGTATCAGAAATGTTTAATAAAGATTTCAGATTGTATCACACTGTCTCCGTTGTGATGAAGAGTACTAAGTTAAAGACAGCAATAAGGAAAGTTAAAGACTTATTTGTAAAAAGTGAGTATGCTGGATGAATATGAAATATTGGAGGGAGGAATTCCTGCTTTTCGCAGTGCCACAGTAAGGAGTGCAAGAGGAGCACTCTGTTGTGAATACAGTAGTATTGTCTGTGGTTGGGGCGATCCACAGTACCGTTCGCACGCACTTTCAAATGAAGTTTTCAAAGGATGGTGTCACATTAAGGGCAGGAGTGCATTCTCAAAGATGTTTGTTTTGATCATCTGTCAAAGTGACATGATGTATGTGGGACAAACCCAGAAGAAAGTGAATGCACGTATTCTGCAACACTGCAGCAGAGTACAATGCACTGCACAAGGAGCTCTGCTAGTTGAACATTTTAAAACACAATAACAGCTACCAGAAAGGTTAAGATGGGTTGTTTTAGAAAAGATCTCACTAGGCCCCAGGTGTGGTGATATCAACGCTATCCTGAATGTTAGCGAATGTAAATGGATGCATTTACTTGATACTGTACATAAGGGTTGAATGAATCTGATGACTTATCTAGACAAATGTCTTGTATATAGAATGAAGAACTAGGTACCTGTTTTACGCGAAAACCATTCTTTGCACGCACATGTGTATTTTTACTGAGAACACTCCATCACACATGGCGGCAATGCATTTGGATTATGTACTGTCATGCATACCTACTCATTGCTCTCTCGATATACTTCTTCACTGAAATGTTTCTTGTCAACCTTGTAAATGTCTATCATTAGAGCTGTCAAACTCTTTTCATACGTTAAGTAATGTTTATATCTGTGATTTTTCCCGCCTCCAACTGGCTGTGATCCTTATTACATCTTTGGATATTTAATAACAATCACTCTGTTTTCCGGGAAGTTTACCTAAAAAAAATTACCATTGACACTTCTCAGTTAGTGTCTACAATCCATTATTACAGTACCCATTTTCCATTCTGGGATCCCATCCCTGTCAGGCATATACATAAGTTAGTCATTGGTCTATGTCTATCACAATCTCCGGTCACCGGGGGCAGCATCCAGCGACTGTGACTCCAACATGAGCGCATAGCCCTGTGCACGCCACTGCTTCTACCATTTCCATTTATAGATGAGCGCTCAGCATTGACCCCAGCGGCTTTGAAGGAACACGCTGTAAGCAGGTATGCGCTCTCCTACACGGGCGGACTTCCACAAGTAGAGAATACATTTAACGCTGTTTGACTCACTATGCTCTTTCTCTCTTTCCTTGTAGAAACTTGATTTACTGAAACGATTCATCGTTTAGCCCACTTTAGATTTAAAATCCACCTGACGTGAGCCGGCTGGCCGTCAGGACACTTGGCTCTCACTTCAACACCAGGTAGTATTTTTCTCGGCAGTGCTAGCAGCGCTCTGCAAAACTGGGCTGTTAAGGGGCCCTGTTTTTCTCATTCCCATTTGTTCTCATTCCCATTATTTCCTCTCCCCCCCCCTCTCAGACACAGTGTGACTGATTCACCCTTGAGGTCATACCGATTGATTTACTGACCTTCCTGTAAGTAGACTTTCAACCAGGGGCAAGATTTATTAATGATAATTAGCCCGGCTAGTAACAGGATCCTTTTCCATTTTTTCAGACTATAACAGTTCACGGATGGGACTGTTGTGCACCTTCTTTCACCTCTGTCAAAGGAGCCTATTGGCCCACATTCACACTGTGATTCCACCGTTAATTTTAGTTGGATAAAAGGTGATCATTCATTGTCTCTATTGAGTGAGAATGTCCCAGCATATATCCATCGCCCTTATTGATTTAGTTTTTTTGTTTCTTTTTGTACAAACTTTAGGTGTCTCCCCCTGTCCTGAAGGAGACCCCGATTTAAGGACCCAATGCACCTTATTTGATGGGGTCGAAACGTCGACTGTACTTTAATACCTGTACTGATTTTGTCATACAACTGGGATAACAATAATTGTGACTGTCTCTGAAAAATGTGATTGTATTTATAGATACTTTGTGGCCTCATTGGCTATCAGACAAGTCTCCTTTTATAAGACACTGTGAATACTGTATATACACTCCCCTCTTTCACGATTCTGAAACCTTCACAACGAGCACTTCCTTTGAGCACTTCCCTACCTGGAGCACATTTGCACATATTTATTCTTGACGCATGATTTATTTTTGCAATGATAAAAAGTGAAGTGAACTTTCAAAATTGTCTTTCTTTTATGTAACTTAATAACACGGGCGATGTGACAATTGTTAATTAGGCTCTCAACTGCTACTGCCTGTTTTTCTGTGTTACATGTTGATATGAGTCGCATCATACAATTCTGATCACACATAATAAACAGTTACAAACTCAGTACCTACCTGGAAATGAGTCTCAATGTGTGGTGTGCATTGATCTGAGTCGCACCAGACAATTCCAGTGACACACAATGAAGAATTGCAAAATCCGTGCCTCCCTGGAAACGAGGCACAACTTCTGGTGCGCGTTGATATGGGTTGCACCAGACAATGCTGGTCTCACACAATGACGAGTTGCAAATTCCACACCTTCCTGCAAATGAGGAACAACGTCTAGTGTGCATTGATATGGGTTGCATAAGACAATTCCGGTCTCACATAAGGAAGAGTTGCATATTCCGAACCTCCTCAAAAATGAGGTACAACGTCTGGTGTGCATTGATATGGGTCGCACCAGATAATTTCAGTCACACACACAGGTGCAAGTTCAGCAGTGCAGCACAATGTAGAATGAGGTACCATTTCAGGTACGCCCTCACCTCTGAAGGTCATAATCTGTGAATCAGACACTGCACACAATGAGCATTCAGTCGCCATGTTTATGAGAAAGATGTGGCATGATCGTGAAGCGGGCCATGTGGGGTTCTGCAACCGGTGAATTTGCACACCAACAACAAGATGCTTATGTGTGTTGAGGCCCTACAATGCAGGGGCCACACTCATTAGATGTCAGCAGTACTTATGGGGTTCTGCACAAGGCAATCCCGTCTCCAGGTACAATACTTAGCTCCCCACTCACACTGTGCTACCAATTCCAGCAGATGATGTGGGCACTTAAAAGGGAACTGCTCTCCAGGTGTCACAGGTAGGTGGTATGGGTCCCTTGCAGGAGGTCTTTGTGGTCCCTGAGTCCTCTATCAGAGAACATAGGGCAAGCCAACAAGCCTTTGGGGAGCACACTTCAAGGTGCCACACAGCAGCAAGTGGTCAGCCACTATTCAGGAAGGATGCACAGTCTCTTCCAATAGCAGTAATCATACTTGTGCACAACAGATTCCTCTGCCAGTGTGCTCCACGCATTTCCATGTTCCCACAAGCATATCTCTTTCCTGCGGAAGTATAGCACCAGTAGTTATACTGTAGTGGTCCTTTGAATCTGGGGGTGGCTTGGAGGCTTCCTTTTAACCACAGATGTCTCCCCTAAATTTCAGTGCTGTCTGCCATCGGGCTATGGAATGCAAATTTTAATCTTTAGTGGGGCCATGATCTGGCTTCCTACAGCCCAAGTTTCAAAACCTCTCCGTCCAATCTATTCAGCCAGGCATTCAAATGGCAGAGGTCTGTGATTCCAGTTGAATGCCCAATGTTTATAGGTGTCTCTGGGGAAAGCACAGATGTGCTCACCCAGCCTCCAGTGGGGACTGGAGTCAAACTAAAAGGCACACTAAGAGTTTTAGAACAGAGAAATGTCCACTTTCTAGTGCTCCGAGAGTTGAAAAAGGAAAAGGCGAAAGTGAGCGGTTTTCCGCTTTACGCAAGAAAAGAGCATGTTTGGCAGGAGATCATGCCTAAGAGGGTTAAGGTACGGAAGAACGCTGACGTTGTTTTACTGGCGGGGATGAGTCACTTCAGAGAGGTGCGTAGCATCAGCTGATGGGGAATGGATATAGGGGGTTCCAAATAAAACGGGGGGATAAAACATGGAAGGGTTATGTAGTGGGGTAGAAACTTGTCTGGACACTACGTTGGTAGCATGGAGTCACGTAGTTTGAGAGAAAACGTCGATTATGGGGGTAGTTTTAAAACTATGCATGGACTTTGTGACGTTTTTTGATTACTTTGAATTTACTAAGATTGGTATACACAATTTAATGTTGATGTCATTTTATTTAATTTGCAGTGAACCCCTGATGAAGGGCTTTGAAAAGCCTGAAATGCACTGGAAAAAACATCTACTACTGAGAATGATTGATGTATAGTTCTTGCTTCAGAAAAAAAGGCCTGATTTGGCATTAGAAGTAAATATACAATGTGCTTCTCATGTGAGATAAGTAAATAAAATGACTAAACATGAAACTTTGGAATACAAGGAATAAAACTTGTTGAACATGGATAAAGTGGTGGGATCTTTGTAGATGACCCAGGGATTAAGCAGTGCGTCCGGTACAGGAGTGTCACTTCACTCCAGTTTTTGCTGAATTTTCTAACGATGTGGTTGTAGGGCAGACCACGATTCTGGGCTGCACGCAAAAAAGAATACATTGAATGAATTCCACAAGCTGAACATTGTGAACTAAGGTGTGCACTTGGATACCCTTTTTTTTAAACACTTTCTAGAAGTGGCATTTCTAAACTATTAATGACAAATCCCAATTTCCTGCAGGAGAGGGTTTGCCATTGTGAATCCAGTGATAGGAAACATCATGAGGCTGCTCCATTGTACGTCACTATTGCAGCCTGAAGTAATTTAAACAATTCCCCCATATTGACCTATGGGAAGAGCAAACCTTACAGGTAGTGAAAACACACATGGGTATTCTTCATTACAAGGGTCCTGCCTTTCACCTACCACTTGCTTCACCCTTTAAGACTTACCCCAGGGGGTGTCCCAGTGGTAGTAAAAGGTCCCCTCAGGATTGGTCAGTGGTTTCGAAAGGCCAACCTGAGCATAAGCGCAATTGCGCACACACAGGCCTGCAATGGCAGGCTTGACACCTTTAAAAACATCATTGGATGGTACAAGTGCCCACACACTGAGCTGAAATGGCAGGCTTGAGACATGTTTAAAAACATCAGGTATGCACCACTTCCTAACGTGTGTAGCAAGTGCATGTGCACTTTCCCACTGCATTTACAGTGGAAAAGTGCCAAGGGCCCTAAGGCCACAAGCAGAAAATCAGCAAAACCCTAGTGGTGTCCCATGGGAAGAGCCCACCTTTTTGGCCCCTAGGTAGGGAAAACCCACATGGGGGTACAACACCTAAACCAATCAGCTAAGCACCATTTCCTAGCATGTGCAGAAGGGTGTGCGCATTTTCACACTGCTTTACAGTAGGAAAGTGCCCAGAGTCCTCAGTCCATGAAAAGAGAATCAGCAAAAAAAGGAGAAAAAAGCAAAAGGTTTTAGTGAAATCCCCTATGAATGGCCATGTTCAACAAAAGGGAACCTGGGTTGATCCTGGAAAAGACAGACACATACTTTGAATGTACAAATCTTGTACCAAGGCACCTTGCACTGTGATTGGATGGGAGCTGTGAACATTACAATGGACTTCTCTGTCCTCTATTGACACTAAAATATATGTGGGGCATCATTTGCTCAAAACGCACGTGGTAGTGGAGCCAACTCATGCTATTCTCCGTTAACATTGGCAAAATCCTCTTTGTTTGTAAACTGTATGTAGCTGTTGATGTGTCTCATCATTATAAAACATATTTATTGTGGCACAACACTGAAACATGATTTTAACATTTCACCGATACTGGAATAGTGTTTTGTAATGATCTTGTGTCCACAAAATGTAGGGCTGCCGTCGTTTTGTCCCTTGGTGTTATTGAAGTGGGCTTCCTTATGTGAGGCAGACGATCTAGTTCCATCTGATGACATGAATCAATGTAAATTTGCCTATTCTATCTTATTGTTTTGGACATATCCCCTTCTTCCATGTTGGAAAGGTCTAAAACTGGAAATGTGAAAATTGGCACTGAGTATTAGTCTAATACATGGATTGACAAATAAGTATTGGTCAAACGGAATAAACAACATAGATCATGATAGAATGGTAGGACATATTTTGGGATTCATGTGTGGGAACTTGAAATAAAGAATACCTACTTGCAAATCATCTATGTTGACCCAACCTTTTGATGTTCTGGACTTGTCGAGTTCTGATTAAATGAAACAAGTGCACTGATAGAGTTGATATATACAATACCAGTCTGTGAATTTTTGACTTGCAAATTTTTTGTACCAAACGTGATGAAAATAAAGAGGGCGAATATGACAAAAGCAAAGCAAAAAGTGAAGAAGTCAGTCATGGTGACTGAAACCCTAGCTGTAGATCGAAATTTGTTTGAAGTCCAATGTCAAAAACTCTATTGGCATTGGAAAGGCAAATGTGTCCAGCAATAATCCACAGAGTAAATGATAGGCATACAGTGGAGGAAATTAGTGTTGAGATTTCTTGCTGGTGGTGGCAGAGTTCTTTCCATCCTCACCTCCTGGTGATCTGCATGGACGTCCCCTGGTGCTGGGGATTCACAGCTGCAGGGACTAAGGGTCTGCAGGTTGTTCTACAGTGGCAGGGCCTCTCTTCCTGTGGCCAATGTAGATGGCTCAGATGTTGTAGGACCAGAGGAACAGGTAGACGGTGCTAGGAAAGCCCTGCACATGTGGGTGGAAATGTCCTGCAGCACCCCAATCAGGGTGCCCATTTTAGAAATATGGGCCTACATTTGGTGGTTGTATTGCCCCTGCAGCTGCTTCATCTCCCGGAACTTGGTGAGTACCTGGCCCATCATGTCTTAGGACTGATGGTAGGTTCCCAAGACTTGGCCGATGGTGGTCTGGGTATCAGTGATTCCAGTGGACTCAGTACGCTGACCCACAAAAACCCACCCATGACCACTAGCCCCACTACTCTGTGCCTTTGGTCCAGTGTGCCCCATCTGACTGGGTCCTGGGTAAGTGGGGGGAGTAGTCTCAACATCACCCAGGCCTGTATGGCACACAACTGGTGTCACAGTGGGAGGGACACAGTAAGTGGAGTCTTCATGTTGCTGAGGTGTCACGGCTGGGGTGGGTGGTGTTGGTCTGGGCACAGGGAGTATTTTGTATGCTTACATGTGTGTTTTACACTATTTTGCAGCTTTTCTGTTGGGGGTGTTCTAATTTAGAGCAGGCACTTTCTTTTCTATTGGAATAAATTAAAAGTATCAGTTTATTTTTAAATGTTAACTTATTGGTAGTTTGTAGAAGTTGAGGTCATTAGGTTTATTTGTACTCCTAAAATTGTTTAAAGCTGGAAAATCGTTCGAAGGAAGCACAAAGCAACGTATAGCGCTGCTTTGCAGTAGTTAGTGCCAAGTGTGCGTGCCATAGGTGGTACATGGGCATTCCCATGCCACCACCTAATGTTTCTGATGCCATGCCCTATAACTTAAAAAAGTAGACAGGGTTTACTGTGAGAAAATAGCGCTCATTTCATGGAAAGGGAGGAGTCGAGTACGATGCCTAGGTTTTGGGCATGGTCCGTAGGGAGGTGAGTGAGGGTTCTTTTAAAACACCCTGCGGGTTCCTATGTCCCTATAATAAACATCTTAAGGGTAAAAGGAAGAAGACAGGAGCAACCTTAACAGTAACAGGTGTCTGATCTGTTCTACATTTGTTTTGTATCATAATGAGTTCTTACTAAGACATTGCATAGTGATAGCTAAGCACAGCATCAGAATTTGTATTTTGCTTTGCTTTGCCTACAGAGGAAATATACACCATACGTTTGAGAACGTATTCTTCATAAAGAAAGTTTAACATGGACTGGTATTTGCACCTTGATGATAGTTAACATTTTTGACAAATATACGCACCGTGTAGTGATGGAGCAGGGTTTTTACTCTAAAACCGAATATCTGTTTCATTTTCGCATGTTATAATTAAAAGTACTACTGAATAATTATTCATGATTAAAGGTTTGTCGAATGTTGACTAATCAATCTTATTAACCAAGAAAATTACACATGGGAATGCTATTGCATGGCTAAATAACAAGTGAACTAAGTTGGTGAGCAAACTGACAGAAAACGATGTTGCTTATGTGATTTTATGGTGTTTTGCGCTTATAATTAATATGCATTAATGGCTTCTGATGTCGCAAATGGCTAGATAAATACACACACATAAGGGTATTAGCTGGGGAATAACACTGTTCAGTCATTTCTATGCAGTAATTCTGTTTTATGTTTACTTTGCTTTAAGTTGTCCATTGTGGCCTGCCACAATATGGCCACCACCCGCAGCCTGCATTGGAGTTGCTGGAAATTTACAAAAAGGCTTCGCTCTGCCTGTGACCTTGCACCTCTGATGAACTGAAAAGCCATGACCATGACGACAAATCTGGGAGGACTGCCAGAAAAGCCCCTGATTGAGAAAATGTTTCAAAGAAAAGAATATTGAACTCCTGAACTGTCAATCCCACAACTGGGATACATTTTAATCTGGGAAAACATCCGTAAAAGTAACGAATAAATTATGGACATTATATTTTCTATTCATCGTTTAAGACAGACGATATCTGAGAACTTTTGCTCATGTTGCAAGACGACATTATTTCCGCCATTCATCCGTTCTGAATAAAGAAATGTTACTTTTTAGAATGTAAATTTCAGTATAAAAGTAAGTAGAATAGAGAGGTCTAGCGCCACTTCTTCCCGAGCTGATGATGCGAGGTCTCTATGCTGACGGAGAGGACGATGACTCTACATGACAATAGAAGACTCTAAATCATCTCCAGAGGACCGGTTCTGACTTAGGATCTGACATTTAGACAGAATAGGTAAATATGAGAGAAATGAAATTGCATTTAATTGGCTTTTCTTGAAATATTAGATAAATGAACAATCTGTTTGAATTCCTGTCTCGGGTGATTATTTCTGGTCAATGTTTATTTGATTTATTGTGTATTCTTTGAAATGTATTCCTTTAGATCTTCAGCAACTAGCCGGTCGCATTGACCTCAAAGTACAGGCAGATCAGATAGAGCATATGTGTAAGGTGGTTTCTCCTCTACAGGGCACGGATTGTGTGATTTAGGGTGAATGTTGGTGTAATGGGCCCCACCAGCGTATGATGTGTGTATGCGTGTGTGACTGTGAAATCATTCCGTCCGTGGAAGTGGAGGGGATTCGGAAGCTCTGATCTGCAGCAGTTTCTTGGTAGCAGATTGATGGTTAGCTATTGTCTTGATTTAGCGGAATTGCGTGTATATAGGCTTGTTGATTATTGATTGATATTTGTACTAACACTATATGTTGAAGTCGTGTTGAGTTCTATGTATTGTGAACGGCTTTTGGGATGTAGGAAGCCGGTGACAGTTCCGTAGTAGGGCAGAGGGAGTGTTGCTCTCAGAAAAAGGCGGGATTGTTGGCCCTGTATGCAGACAGGGGAAAACGTGTGACAATTGAAGTTGCGCGTCGCATTGTCTGGGTTCGACAAGGTAGCATCGCCGTGTGTTGCCATTAGAAACGTTTTCTGTGTGAGAGAAGTGTATATGATAGCGAAGGTTATCTGTGAAACTCTGGTCTTAAGTCCCAGGGATCCCTAAGGTTTGCCGTTAAAGCTTACCGCTGGAGAAGTAATAGGTATTCTCGGAGCTTGTTAGAAGGACAGGGCAGAGGTAAGCGCTGCTTTGTTAACGTATGATATCTGTAGTAGGACAGAATGTTCGCTGTTCTCCGGAAAGACAGAATTCTGTGTGAATGTACTACATTTTCTGGTGTGTAAGTGTGGGAATGAGAAGGCATTCTGGTTAATTGTGAAACTCTTAGGAGCATTCCGAAGGGAAACAGTTAATTGATGCTTGTTAGAAGGGTAAAGTAGAGGGATGTGCTACTTTATCAACGGAAGTAACGATTCTGTAGTAGGGCAGAGGTAAGCGCTGTTCTCGGGAAAGGCAGAATTCTCGTGGGAAAGGTCTTTTGCTGTTCTGTGGCTAGCGAAGCAGACAATGTAGATGTTTGTATGTTGTAACTAACAGACTCGTAGAAGTTGAAACAAAGTCTACCAAGTAGTCTTGTAAAGGAGGGGTAGACGCGAGAGGAAGAGACAGGAGCAGAAGCGACAGCAGCGGCTGCTGACGTCAGGAAGACCGCGCTGTGATTGGACAGTGGGTTAGAACGGAGAAAGAGCAGAGATTGGTGTGCTAGTGTACGCCGCGCTAGGATTGGGAGACATACAGGGTGACGTAGACGCTCCAGGATTGGTGCGTTAGTGTGAGTCGCGCTGGGATTCGCGGACTGAGTCAGTGACGTAGACGCTCCGGGATTGGTGGGTTGGTGTGAGTCGCGCTGCAATTGGACAAAAGATCGTACAGCTGTAGTAAGAGTAAACAGCTAGAAGAAAATAAGAAAGATGCATTACCATGCTGAGGAAAAGAAGAAAAAGTCCTTGTTCAGTAAGGTTAAAACCTGGTTTGACAAGGATAAAGACATAGTGACAAGGGAAGGACAGTTATTGCCCCCGATAAGAACCCCGGCATCCTTCATGGTTGCGAAGTATGGGTATCATACCTGCATTTGGTTGGACAACTGGGTGAAATACACTAAAGATGATGGAGTGTTAGCGTTCCCAGAACATGGTTCATTTAATCTGGCCATACTGAGGAACTTACGAGAGCAGATGATGAACTTAGAGCCTCGGCTTAGGCCGACGCAATTTGAGGCATTAACTGAATGGGAAGACGAAATGCATGAACGAGAAAAGCAGAGGGGTGGGGGTAGTTACAGGTACATGTTTGGGCGAAAATATGATCGCGAAACCCATCATGACAGAATGAGAAGGTGGCGAGATGCCAGTATGACTGAGGGATTATATCCTGTAAGAACAGCAGAGGAATCAGGAGGGAGAAAATGTACAGAGAAAGCACATAATGTAGAGACCAGAAGATATGGGGCAAATGAGTCTGATGATGATATCTTAGAGGACATGCTCTACAAAATACCACCCCCGTATAGAAGAGAACCAGAGGTAGGAACAGCAGTTAGCCCAATGAGAAACCCCCTGCGGATTATAAAGACGGAGGCTACAGCCCCTGAGCTGAAAAGCGGTTGGTCTCTGGTCAACAGAGAAAGAGAGAGAGAAAGAGAGAGAGAAAGAGAAAGAGAGATAGAGAGAGAAAGAGAGAAAGAGAGAGAGAGAGAGGGATAGGAAAAGAGAGAGAGAGAAAAAGAGAGAGAGAGAGAATGAAAGAGAGTTAGAGAGAGAGAGAGAGAAAGAGAGATAGAGAGAGAGAATGAACTTGAAAATGAAAAGACCAGAGAACTAGCAAGAACTACATCTGAACTAACAGAGAAAACAGGGAGCTGACTAAGAATCTTGAGGCTGTTACAGTGCCTGTGACAATAGGCCCGGTTATGCCGATTTTTGACAAGCAGAGGACGGGTGAAAATGGTTTGACGGTGCCATATGTGGGCAATAGGTTGATTGTACCTCCAGAACAGGCAGAAATGAGAGCGGGAGAAACACAGTGGAGAACAGGAGAAAATCAGTGGAGACATACCATATGTGGAGGGGAAATGAGTGTGCAGACTAACTCAAGTTTGAATTCTGGATGTATGGAAGGGAACAGAGGATCAATGCTGGAACCGCAGAGGGTGGTAGAACCAGGGGGTGCGGAAAAATATGTGATAACTGCTGAAGATTTGAATGACTGGTTGAAAATATTACAGAAAAAGGAGAAAGAATCACAGGGGATGGATGTAGCTAGGCTACGTATGGAAATGGAAGAATTGATAGTGGGAACCATACCTACAGAAACACTGAAGAATTATGAGGAAGGGGAGATTCTCTTTCTCTGTAAAAGTATCACATGGAGAGCAAAGAACATACATGACAGGTTGAAAGGAATAGCCAGTGAAGTGGGAATTGACATGGATAAGGTGAAAGCTTTACAGAAAACATACCGAGTGGATTTTTCAGACAAAGATATTGAGAATCTGAACCATGCAAGCCGAACAGGACAGATTAAGGAAATGATTACCTTGTTAAGGAAATGGGGAGATGTAGAAAGATGGAAAGACAGATGGTATCGAAAGCGAGAGGATGGAGTGGATAGAACCTACTCAGCATTTCCCCTGACAGAAAAAGAGAAGGCAGTGACAGCTTACCCCATGAGAGAGATACCAGGAGGAGGGTATGTACATGTCCCATGGACCAGACAGGATATTTTATCATTTACGAATGAATTCCCTCGATTAAGGGAAAAGCCAGTGGAGTGGTACAGACAAGTCGACAGATTTGTAAAGCTGTCAAAAGTACTGTGGATTGACCTGAATAGTCTGTTTGATATAATCGTACCAGCAGACCTGTGGGCAGAATGTAAAATAGTCATAGACTGGCCCTCTAAAGAATACCCAAGAGATCAAAAGACAGGAGCTCCAGACCCGGAGGTCATGAAGAAATACGAGCAGGTTATGGCCTTCTTGAAAAATAAAGTACCCCCCAAGGAGACAGACTGGGTTAAAATAGACCGAACACATCAGGAATTGAAAGAATCTGTCCATGCTTACAATGAAAGACTGATACTAGCTTTTAAGCAGTTCAGTGGAGATGAACACCTGGGTGACAAGGATCTGAGTCATTTTGTGTACAGATTTGTACATGGTTTGCGGCCTGAAATCGGTGAAATGATACGGCAGCATACCGTGGACTGGCAGAGTAAGAAGATTGATGAGATTTTGAGACATGCAAAATACTTCAGTGATGAGATTGAGGCAAAGCAAAGAAAGCTGAAAGAAAAGGCAATGTGGGCACAGGTGAAAGTTGCAGAAAGACAGGAAGCTCAGCTTGTTGAACAGGCAAATAACCCAGGAAATAAACCCAAGTATGGTCCAGGAAAAGGGAAAGGGAACATAGAGGAGGCCAAAAAGAAGTTCCCGTGTCACAACTGTGGAAAATTGGGGCATTGGAAATCCGAGTGTAAAAATCCACCGTCCACTAACGATGATAATTCATCATTGAATTCGCAGGTGCAGAGTGAGGGGTGTGGTCAGCATCGGCAACATCAGAAGGCTGATAAGCAGCAGAATCAGGTGCCAAAACCACCCTTGCCACAGAGAAAAGGATCCCAGAAGTACAGCCAAGAATCGGGGTTCTACGATGAAGAACAGGTAATCAAACCAAAACGCGCAAGCGCTGTATCTCAGTACTGGCTGAAAAATTAGGGAAGTGACTCTGAGGGAGACTTCTGACGGTGCCGAAGAGAGGAGGAGGAGTGCGTACTTGGCGCTACTCTGGAAATAGACCAGGCAGGACCTTTTGTAGACGGGAAAATTAATGGTGAAAGCATCACCTTCCTAGTTGATACTGGGGCTACGAGATCAACTGTCAGGTCAGCTGATATAAAGAATCTTCCTCTCTCGGACGAAGCAATCCAAGTAGTTGGTGTGTCCAACACACAGATCAAAACACTACTTACGGAACCAGTAAAGGTTAGAATAGGGAAATTTTCAGACATGCACCGATTTGTGGTGTGTGACACCAGTCCAGTGAACCTGTTAGGCAGGGATCTGCTGTGCAAAATGAATTGCACTATTTTCTGTACTCCAGATGGAATAACCTTTGAGACACCTGATGAGGATGTGCTATATAGAATGACCATGGATAACAGAGAATGTGAGGCTTTGGGAACATATGCAATATTTAATGCTGATGCATTACCCACAGAGTTGAAACAGACAGTGAAAGCAGCAGTTTGGGATTTTACTGGAGAAGATGTGGGCCTGATGAGAAATGTAGATCCAGTAAAAATTACTGTAAAAGAGGGAGTGGTTTATCCAAACATACCGCAATACAGATTGACACCTGAAATAATTGAAGGGATGACACCCTTAATTGAGAAAATGATCCAGCAAGGGGTGTTAAGAGAAATATTGAGTAGCCCATGTAATTCACCGATAATGGGACTGAAGAAACCTAATGGGAAGTTCAGAATAGTACAAGATTTGAGAAAGATTAACACGATTGTTGTGCCATGTTGTCCAATTGTGCCAAATCCATCAGTAATTTTGTATCAGATTCCTCATGATGCAGAATGGTACACGGTAATTGATTTGTGTCATGCTTTCTTTTCAATCCCATTGCATCATGACAGCCAGCCGATATTTTCATTTAGATTTGGAGAGCGGATTTTGGCTTGGTGCCGAATCCCACAGGGGTATACAGAGAGCCCCTCAATATTTATTCAGTTGCTAAAGAAATCTCTGGAAAGTCTGACAATGCCTGAAAATTCAGTCTTGGTCCAATATATTGATGACCTACTTGTGGCATCAAAAACACGTGAAGCTTGTGAAGTAGATACAATTGCATTGTTGAATCACCTGGCAGATGGAGGATTAAAGGTATCTCCAGCCAAATTGCAGTTCTGTAAGAAAGAAGTCCAGTATCTGGGACACAACATTGAGAAAGGCCTAAGAAAAGTGACTATTGACAGAATCAAAATCATTAGTGGAATGAGAGCCCCAATGACCCAAAGGGAAGTAAGAATGTTCCTGGGAATGGTAGGTTACTGTCGTCAATGGATAAGTAATTTTTCCCTGATTGCCAAACCATTGATTAAACTGACCAAAAGTGAGGTGAAAGACCCATTAGAACTAAACCCAGAAGAAATGGCTGCATTCAGAGAGCTGAAAGATAGACTTTGTGAAGCTCCCGCCCTAGAGATGCCTGATTATGAAAAGGAATTGAATTGTACTGTGGTGAGAGAAATGGATGTGCACTTTCAGTGTTAATCCAGAAACACGGAAGTCTGAGAAGGCCAATTGCCTATTTCTCAGCAACTCTTGACCCAGTAGCTGTGGGTTTGCCAGGTTGCCTGAAAGCAGTAGCTGCTACCTGCAAAAGTTTGGAACAAAGTGAGGGAATCATAATGGGATACCCTGTACGGGTATTTGTACCTCATGATGTGGCAATCCTTTTAACAAGGAGCCGGACACAGTTCATGTCTCATAGTCGGCTGACTAAATATGAGAAAGTCATTCTTGGTGCAACCAATGTAAGCCTGGAGAGATGTGTGAATGTGAATCCAGCGACACTGTTACCTGATGCTGAATGTGTGGGAGTGAGAAATGATGTTGATCATGACTGCCTGGATGTACTTGATTACTGCACAAAACCAAGGCCAGACATAAGAGATCTGCCACTGCCTGAAAGTGATCATGTGTTGTTTGTGGATGGGTCTTGTCTGAGAACAGATGAAGGAGTGTTGAGTGCTGCATATGCTGTGTGCAAAGTCTCGGAAGTCGTGGAAGCATCACCCTTGAAAGGAGTTAAATCCGCTCAGGTGGCAGAACTGATGGCACTGACAAAGGCATGCAAGATTGGGAGGAGTGTGAGAGTGACTGTGATGACTGACAGCCAGTATGGCTTCGGAGTTGTCCATGATTTTGGCCAACTATGGCTACAAAGAGGTTTCCTGACCTCAAGTGGAACTCCCATAAAGAATGCTGAAGTGGTTGGAAAACTGCTAGAGGCGATACAGCTGCCTAAAGAACTAGCAGTTGTAAAATGTGCTGCTCATGGTCATGGTGATGATTTTGTAACAGTTGGCAATAAGTTTGCCAATGACATTGCACAATATTGTGCAAGAAACAATCACTCAATTAACAGGAGTAAGGAACGGGAAATGTCTTCTTGTTCATTAATGTTTACTAATGAAGTGGGGACATGGGAGGAAGTAAAACAGCTGCAGGATGAGGCAGAAGATGATGAAATGAGGGATTGGGTGAAGGCAGGTTGTGCACCCAGAGAAAAGGATCATGTGTGGGTCTACAGGGATGGAAGACCAGTCATGCCAAACAGCATGCTGTCAACAATGGCAAGGATGTATCATGGCCCAGGACACTTGGGGAGGGATGCTATGATAAGAGCCTTTAAGCAAACCTGGTACAGTCCAAAGTTCAGACTGAGAGCAGAAAGTCTCTGTCAGAGATGTCTGATATGTCAGCAATTCAATCCTGGAAAGAAAACAGTGGTGAGCCTAGGAACAATAGGCAGAGAGGGAGGACCTTTCACAAGAATGCAGATAGACTTCATTGAAATGCCCCCAGTCAACAGGTTGAGATATGTCCTAGTGGTGGTCTGTTTGTTCTCAAGGTGGGTGCAGGCGTACCCGACAAGAAGAAATGATGGGATAACAGTGGCCAAATTACTGTTAAGAGAGTTTATCCCAAGGTACGGGTTCCCAGTAACAATTGAATCAGACAGAGGAGGACATTTTTATAATGAAATCATGAGTCTAATTTGTGAAGCATTGAGTGTACAGCAGAAGTTGCATTGTGCTTACAGACCAGAGGCTTCTGGAGTTGTTGAGCAGATGAATGGCACTATTAAAAACAGAATTGGCAAATTGTGCTTAGCCACAGGAATGAAATGGCCCGATGTCTTGCCTCTAGTCCTGATGACCATTAGGTCTACTCCAGACAGAACAACAGGTTTGAGTCCGCATGAAATTATCATGGGACGTGCTATGAGGCAGTCATATGTACCAGTGAACAAGCTGATGAATATAACTGATGACATGATTTTGGATTACTGCAAAGGCCTGGCTGACGCAGTTCATTCTGTGTTTCACCAGGTTGGAGAAGACACCACCACACTTGAAAAGAAATCAGCCCATGATCTGAGCCCAGGGGACTGGGTAAGGATAAAAGTCCACAGAAGAAGGAATTGCCTGGTTCCAAGGTGGGGAAGGCCAAGACAAGTCATCTTGACCACAACGACTGCTGTGAAGTGCGCTGGTGTGAAGAATTAGATACATGCAAGCCACACACTGAGAGTTCCAAATCCAAGAGATGGTACTGGAAAAGAATACTTTGAAGAATCAGATTCCAGTGATGATGCAGACAGTGAGGCAGTAAGAAGGAAGGAGAATCCTGAAAGTGGGAAAAGTGAGTCAAGAGAAGCTTTCATCCCACCTGAAGAGGTTCTGAAGAGAACAGTGCAAACTGCAGAAGCAAGCTCAGACTCAGAAGAATTGCCTGAGGTTCCAATTGACAGTGACCAACACAAAAAGAAAGAAAGAAAAGAAAATAACATTCCAACAGAAGAGACACCTGAGTCACATGAAGGAATTGGACAAGTTCCACCTGAGATAAATATTGAAGAAAAAGGGACAGACAAAGACAGAGAGTGACAGATTGCGGAAAAACCCCGAGGAGGTGTAGGGAACGTCCACAACAAGCTAGGTGAAGGGACAAGTAGACAGCAAGAAGATTGCGTGTCGGAGACCCGAGGAGGGACAGAAGTAGGGAGATCTCAAGTGGTGGAAAAAGAGACTGTTGGAGAAAAGAAAGTTGTTGGAGAAAAGAAAGCTGTTGACGAACAAGAAGCAGCTGAAACAGAGTCTGATGAAAGTGACAATGAGATACATGGAGGACGAGTTCTGAGAAAGAGAACTTGGCTTGGAGAAAGAAACAATAAAGAAGGAAAGCAAAAGAGAAATGCTAAAGGAGATCTGTGGCCGAATAAGATAAAGAGACTGAGGTACAGACTGACACGAGTTAACTCTTCAAGAGCTGAGCAAGTGAACGAAGTGTCAAGTCAAAACCCAACCAAAGAAGAAGAAACAAAGATACCTGAAAGAGCAAAAAGAATAAGAAAACCAAATCAAAGGTACAAGTCACCGGCATGGACGTATGTGGCACTGCCTGAAGAAGGAGAAGAGGCGGACAGCCAAGGAAGTCCAGAGGAGGCTTTACTGAAGGAGGTTGTTGAAGAAGAAGCTGTGGGAATCCTGAGAGTTATCTTGTCTGACATTGGAGAAGAGACGGATGTTCAGGACCTGATACAGTTTGATGATGATGAAGAGACAGTGAGAAGTGATGAAAATCCAAATTGAGTGAATCCAAGAAAACACTTGGAGAAGAGAAGAAGAAGTAGTACTAAAATTAGTAGAGTTTTAATAATCTGGTGGGTACTTGCTGCCTTAAGTTTGATAAAGGAGTAGAAGAGGCTAAGTCAAAAGACACGGTCAAATTTACAAAATGGCTAACACTGAGAATAAAAGTAGATGTACCTTTCTGAAAAGATGGTGAAAAATGTGCTGCTGCTGTACAGGTTTCTTAATGCTGCTTTGGAGCGTGCTTGCTCCACTGATTTCATTTAGAGTCACTATAGACACTTTAGAAGGTCATACAGAGAACATGACTAATACAGGGAAGAGTCCGTTAAAAGTAGTTGCAACTAGAACTAGTAATGTACATATTCATAAAGATAGGTCAATTAACGATTTTTCTAGCAATGTATTTTCTAAATTGTTGTATGAGTACGTAAAGACAATGGAAGTAAGGGATTGCTATGTCTGCATGCAATTACCTGCCTCTGTTTCGGAAGGAGTGACTTATCATCATCTTCCGGCTACGTATGGAATTTCCTGTAGTGTATTAATTAGTATTTTTTATCAATTAGGGAAATTAGATTACAATATTTCTAATGTAGATAATATTCTTGGGCAGTTGCCTATGAATAAAGCACTGAATCCTGCAAAGGATGCTCTCACTTTAGGTAAGATTTTTCTAGAAACCAAAGAATTAACCTTAGACTATGTTTTTAGAAACAATTTAACTTGCAAATTGAAAGGAGAAGAGAAGAATTTTCTAGACATGGTTTAGAGAAGAAGGTTGAACATGCACAAGAAAGCAGAAGGGCATAAAATAAGTGACACAATGTGGGATATTGAGAAAGAAAAGGAGTTGAAAAATGGAGCCAGTCCAACTATGGCTATAGATGCCCCACAGAAAGGGAAACTGTGCATTACCAGGAAGAGATCCCAAAATGATTATTATTTCATAGGGACTAGTGAGTGCCATGATACATACTTTATTGCAACCGGATGGGGATTTAGAGGAGGAGAAGATCCAGTTTTCCCGGGAGTGTATTATATTTGTGGGAACAAGGCTTATTACCGTTTGCCTGACCATTGGTTTGCTACATGTTAAGTTGGCCTGGTCTTTCCAAAGATTTTTCACATGGATAGAGTAGATGATGCTGAACATTCTAACACATTAACACGCTATAGAAGAGAAACATGGACAGAAATTGTAGGAGATATTTTTGGAGCTTTGATTCCAGCAGTGGGAATTTCTTTAAATGCCTATGGCATTCGGAAGCTGTCAACAGTGGTAGATCGCTTGTCAACAAGCACCGCTGGAGGCTTTCTTTTGGTAAATACAGAAATGGTTGCTTTGCGTGCTATGGCAATGCAAAATCGACTTGCCCTTGATATTCTTTTGGCAAAAGAGGGTGGAGTCTGTGGAATGCTGAAAGTTCAACATTGTTGCACTTACATTCCTGACGAAAGTAAAGATCTAAAAGTTTACATCAAAAATATTACTGATTTGCATGAAGAATTAGTACCACTGGAAGCTGAAAGTATCTGGACTAAAATGGCTAACAAGATGATTGCTATTAAGAATTTTGTAGCTAAGATAGGTAGTACCATATTTGGTAAGATATTATTTCCATTAACTTGTGTAATAGTTGCACTATTGATCCTTAGATTAGGATGTATGTGTTGTAGATATAGAAGAAATAAAAAGAAAATTATAAAAGAAAATGTTAAAAAGAGACAAAAGAAATCAGAAAGAGATCCACAAGAAATAGAACTAGAAGAACTAAGAGAAAGCAAGTATATAGAAACTAAAAAGGAAGATGAGATGGAAACTAGGGTCTAAAAGCAAGAACAAGAAGACATTTCAAACTCTTCTAAAAGGGGAAACTAAATTGATTTTTTGGGGTTTTGATTTTTGTGGTGATTATATATCACCAAAGGGGGGATTGATGGAGCAGGGTTTTTACTCTAAAACCGAATATCTGTTTCATTTTCGCATGAAATAATTAAAAGTACTACTGAATAATTATTAATGATTAAAGGTTTGTCGAATGTTGACTAATCAATCTTATTAACCAAGAAATTTACATGTGGGAATGCTATTGCGTGGCTAAATAACAAGTGAACTAAGTTGGTGAGCAAACTGACAGAAAACGATGTTGCTTATGTGATGTTATGGTGTTTTGAGCTTATAATTAATATGCATTAATGGCTTCTGATGTCGCAAATGGCTAGATAAATACACACACATAAGGGTATTAGCTGGGGAATAACACTGTTCAGTCATTTCTGTGCAGTAATTCTGTTTTATGTTTACTTTGCTTTAAGTTGTCCATTGTGGCCTGCCACAATATGGCCGCCACCCGCAGCCTGCATTGGAGTTGCTGGAAATTTACAAAAAGGCTTCGCTCTGCCTGTGACCTTGCACCTCTGATGAACTGAAAAGCCATGACCATGACGACAAATCTGGGAGGACTGCCAGAAAAGACCCTGATTGAGAAAATGTTTCAAAGAAAAGAATATTGAACTCCTGAACTGTCAATCCCACAACTGGGATACATTTTAATCTGGGAAAACATCCGTAAAAGTAACGAATAAATTATGGACATTATATTTTCTATTCATCGTTTAAGATAGACGATATCTGAGAACTTTTGCTCATGTTGCAAGACGACATTATTTCCGCCATTCATCCGTTCTGAATAAAGAAATGTTACTTTTTAGAATGTAAATTTCAGTATAAAAGTAAGAAGACTAGAGAGGTCTAGCGCCACTTCTTCCCGAGCTGATGATGCGAGGTCCCTATGCTGACGGAGAGGACGATGACTCTACATGACAATAGAAGACTCTAAATCATCTCCAGAGGACCGGTTCTGACGTAGGATCTGACATTTAGACAGAATATGTAAATATGAGAGAAATGAAATTGCATTTAATTGGCTTTTCTTTAAATATTAGATAAATGAACAATCTGTTTGAATTCCTGTCTCGGGTGATTATTTCTGGTCAATGTTTATTTGATTTATTGTGTATTCTTTCAAATGTATTCCTCTAGATCTTCAGCAACTAGCTGGTCGCATTGACCTCAAAGTACAGGCAGATCAGATAGAGCATATGTGTAAGGTGGTTTCTCCTCTACAGGGCACGGATTGTGTGATTTAGGGTGAATGTTGGTGTAATGGGCCCCACCAGCGTATGATGTGTGTATGCGTGTATGACTGTGAAATCATTCCGTCCGTGGAAGTGGAGGGGATTCGGAAGCTCTGATCTGCACCAGTAGCACAAGCTTAATTTACATTCTGAACTTGCGTATAAAATATGATAAATGTAATTTGCTAAATAAAAGACATGTGGCAATGCTAGGAGATCCTTTCATTCAATCAAATAATGTGTTTGTAGACCTTATTACATTCCTAATTATATACCTTAAAAATAATGAGAGTTTTGTGATAAAAAAATTCTCCCTTTAAATGTGCAGTGCTATTGAAAGAATGCATTTTTGCATGGAGGGGTGTACGTCATCATATGCTTCATCCCTGTCACATGCCAACAAGAAGGTGGGGCAGGGGGAAGGCAGAGCTGTGTCGACTGTGAAAGAGACAAGACGCACATCAGAAGCATACTGCCTTCACCTTCAAGAGCATGGTCTTTGCTAATGAGTTAATGTGCATTTCGGCAAAAAATGAAGTTTCATTTAAAAAAACTGGTGTTTGGCTGGTCACTGAGTTTTATGAATTATCTTCTGCATACTGATTGTGTCAAGTCAAGTCAAGGAAAGCTTTATTCAACTGCATTTTTTAACAATCATAAAAGCATGTGACATTCATAAAAATACAAACAATACCTAATATTGCACATATACAAATACCTAAGTATAAAATTCAGTAAAGAAGTTAAAAACAACAATGGTAAGAATTAATCTAAAGAAAAAATTGTGAATGCCCAATCAGTTGTAATTCATCGCTATTATAAATCATCACATATCATACTTTTTCTTAAGTGCAGTGCTTTCTTCATAAACCTTGCTATGCACCAAGCTACGTGTTCGTTCTACAAAAGCTGGAGTTTGACCAAGGCTGGGCGAAATTGCCTTAGCTCTTGTTGTTTTAAAAGTGGAAGTATCCACACATTCCTTAACGCAGTATAAAATTTACAAAATAAAACTACGTGTATTGTGGACTGCTCAGCCTGATTCTCACATGGACAGGGTTGCAATGTCCGTGACCAATCATTCATTTGTGGAAATGTCACTAATCTATGAACAGTACCCAGCCTAAACCAAGTTAAAAGCCGCCTGTCAAAACTACCTGGTACAAATGTTAAATACGGTTCAATGTCAAAAGAGGTTAAAATTAACTGATGTAAAATATTCCTTGTGCCCTAGGTCGCTCATAAAATTTCGCACATACCTAACCCAGGGAATTTTTTAAAAACCCCTCTAGTTTTAGTCAATCTTGGAGTATCTGTCTGTTTAACTTGGTCTGCTCCTTTAACCATATTCTATGCATTAACAGGATGGGTTCGAGTTTTATGAGATCCGAAATATACGGAAGATCCAGCTTGTCATGGCAGACACAGGACAACAAAACCCCACACTCCCTCCCCGTACATTGCCGATGAGATACATTTGGCTTTATAGATCTGAATAAGCTCTGCTGGGGTTTTCCTGCCTAGCTTCTTGGAGAAGGAGGTAGGGGCGGCTGTTGTCTTTGCAAAGTCCAACTTTTTTGTTGATATTGCTTGTGCCCATGAATCACTTTGATTAAACAAGATGCCAAGGTAAGAGAAGCTCTTGGTTATAGCTAGCTTCTGCCTGTCCACGTACATACCCCTTGACCTATATCTTCTCCCACCACAATTCATAATGTATGTCTTTGACTTATTAATTGAGAGACCAGGATTCTGAAAAACTGTCTAAGGCCGATTTGAGTTCTGGACATCAGTACTGCGTCGTCCGCATAAAGGAGAGCAGGTATGGGTCGTCCACCTACCAAGGGGAAATCCTGATTATTGTCAAGGAGTGCTTGTTCCAACCCATTAGTGTACAGATTAAAAAGAAAGGGGGCCAGTACGCCACCTTGCCTGACCCCCTTCTAATGGGGAAGGAGGCTGATTGTATCACTTCTGCTCACATAGTATAGAGTTGACAATAATGTTCTCTCTACCTAGCATGCAGTTTTATGGATAAAATGAAGTGCTGCATGAATAATAATGTATGCAAAAAAATATTTTCTGTGTGTTTGAAGAAAACAACATCCTACAGTCTTTCCTTCCACATCAGCAAGATGTTTACATAGTTCACTTTACAAAATTGTTGTACTTGTCCCTTTCCACTGGGCCATCACTAAACGCATTGTCTTCACCCTCTTGTTGTCTGAACCTGCTTATGTTGACTTTGAGGACTTTGCACACTTTATCACTGCTAACCAGTGCTACAGTGTTCATGCTCTCTCCTTTAAACATGGTAAAATAGGTTTACACCCAATTGGCACATTTAATTTACTTGTAAATCCCTAGTAAAGTACATGTACGCAGGGCCTGTAAATTAAATGATACTAGTGAGCCTGCAGCACTCATTGTGCCACTCACTTTAGTAGCCATTTAAACATGTCTCAGACCTACCACTTCAGCCTGTGTGTGCAGTTTAAACTGTCATTTTGACCTGGCAAAATAACCCATTTGTCAAGCTGAAACCTTCTTTTTCTTTTCAATACCTATAAGTCACCCCCAGGGTAGGCCCTACACAGCCCATAGGACAAGGTGCAGTGTATTTAAAAAGTTGGGCATGTGTTTTTAACTTTTACATGTCCTGGTAGTGAACACCTCTTAAATTCATTTTTCACTACTGCAAGGCATGCCTCTCTGATAGGATAACATTGGATGACCTTATTACGTTTAATACGTGATAACTTTCAAATGAGAGCAAGTAGGTAAGTCGAGTTTGGGCTCCAAAGAATTGCTATTTAAAACCCTCTTTAATGGTAAAGTTGGATTTTAAGTCTCCGTTTTGAAAATGCCACATTTAGTCAGTTTACGTGTTCTTGCCCTAACCATTTGGTGCATGTAGCTTAGGTCAGAAGGCAGTTGATCTTTATGTATTACTCCCAGAATGAGATACGAAGGGGGAATATGTGTTGGCAAGATGGGCCATCTCTGAATTGAGGGGTAGAAGCACTGATATCTACAAAACCTGCACATCACAAAGGCTCTGCCTCAGCACACTCACAAAGAGTTTCACACTAGTTTTCGTGCCCCCAGACAAGCTGCCTGGCAGGAACTCCAAACACCCCTGGGGTAAAGACCTCCAGAACCTTCATCTACTTCAAAGCAGGCACCAAGTATAAATAGTGGACTCTCAGACCCAAATAGTCAGTGCAATCCTGTATCGGTGAATCATACTGCTATTTAAGACATTCCCTGTTTGCTGAGAAAGAAGACTGTACCTGCATCCTCCATCCCAGGCTAATATGACTCCAAGGGTTGGCTGACTGACCTCCTGTTCTGAGATACAGGGACATAATAAGCTCCAGTGGCCTCCCTGCATCAGCCCAGCTGGCTTGCTGCCTGCATCTGCAATAGGACCTGCAACATGAACTGCTTGAGCCCTGCTGGACTCTGCTGGAGTACGTTCCTGATCCCAAAAAGATGCCTCTCAGGTCCTGATCCCTTGGTGTGGCATCAGTTGAGCTTTTTGCTGAAGAAAGAAGAAATCCTGATGGTTTGGGCTCTTTGGAACTATGAATGTGCTAGTTTGTGCCCAAATCTTGCCACCTTTGCCGACAGCCAACGTGAATCTCCAATGAACCTGACTCTTTACGTTACAGCAACTGCCAGCAATGACCAGCAGTGCGAGATCTGAATTGCTCTACAGCATCGACAGCCCATGGTGACCGTCAAAGCATATCTCCGGCAATGACTCCCCCTTTTTATTTTTTTTATATACAAACGGGGTAGAGAAATTCCTAATAGAGCAGCACTTGGATTATCCGACTGTAGGAGGTAACACGGTACCCTTGTTATCATACGCGGATGACACTGTACTGCTGACTTTAACGGCTAATAGCCTTCAAAAAGCCTTGATCGCTTTTACTGATTTGATGACGGATTTGGATCTTAAGGTTAATTTTAATAACGGTCTGTGGTCCTAAAAATACAAAAACAAGAATAATTGTTTGAAAATAGTAGAACAATTGAAAAGGTCCCATCTTTTACATATTTAGGGAATGTTTTTAATAATACATTAAGTTGGGACAACACGATTGCGACTAGGGCTCAACAGACCAGTATAACAATAGAGGGCCTGTTTCGTTTTGCGTGCAAATTAGGAAATAGCCAGTGGCAGAAATACTTGTCTTTTATAAATCAAGATGCTGGCCAGTCACAACTTATGGGGCAGGAGTATGGGGAAGTCAAAAAACCAGCCAATTACAAATTTTGGAAAACAAATTTATAAAAAGATTGTTGATGGTTCCCATTAGCTCTCCTACCAAATTTTGTCATTCTGAGCTGGGATTGTATTATGTTGAAGATAGAATTAAAATCGCGCCCGTGATTCTATAGCGGAAAGTGTGGTCATCGGAAAAACTATCATTTACTAGAGCAATTATAAGGGACTGTCTAAGTTTAGAAAATGCATCGTCTATTCCCTGGCTCTGTTATGTCAAAAATGCCTTAAGTAAGATTGGCCTAGGCAATTATTTTGAAAATCCTGATGGCATACTAACCAACATTAAAACAGTGATTAAAAATGCATACTATAATGAGTTAGTTGCATCTAACCTGGACGATGAGACTCCATCCCATGGGTCGCTAAATCTTCAACAATTCTATTTATCTTTTAGTACTCATACACATTCCCGCTTCCGTTTGACGAGGTTTTGTCTCTGCACATTGCACTTTCTTGTGGCTTTTCCCAATCAGGTGAGTTGGTGTGAGAGACTGACTCCCTGTCCTTGTAATAACCTAGCCGAACAAAGCACAATGCACCTTATGCTGTTTTTCACTATATATAAAGATATAAGGGCTCGTTTTATTAGGCCCATCCTGAGGGAAATTGTCCCTTGTTCATATCAGGATGGTTTTGAATATTTACTTTCTTTGTCCAATGCCGTCACATGTTGTGCTGTGTTAAATTTTATTAGAACGATTTTGCGAATCAGCAAAAGATATGAAATGTGATGGGGAAATTGGGAAATAGGGCCTTAAGCAATTTTTACTACTTATTTATTTTTACACCCTTGGATTGATATAAAGAAAATGGTAGCTTATAGAAAACCCTGCTATGAAATCTTATATTGTTTTGGTTATATTTAGTATGTGTAAAATGTAATATGGATTCATTTTAAGCATGGTTTTATTATTGTAACTATGCACTTTTATGATTCACAAGAATCGAATAAAGTTTTTCAAACGAAACAAAATAAACGACTCCCTGTAACGCATGAAAGGATAATTGCGCTACAGCAATGACTCTCTATGATGCCCAGCCTGCCCTTTGTGCTACATTGATGACCATCCATGAAGCTCTCTATGCTCCTTGCAGCCTCCTCCAAAGTGAATGGAATTCTTCCTGTGCAACTCTAGAAATAACTTGACTAACCTGGTCCGTCCATCTGATCCACTCGCCAGTGATGTCAGCCTGGACTTTTGACATTCACCTTGTCTTGCAAAACCAGATAACTGTGAGTGGCACTTTGTGCCTTTAAGCCTTGTATTTACCTTAAATCTTTCAAATTGCATATCTCCAGTTCTACTGATTGGATATTTGTAATTTTTGTGTAAACAAAAATGTATTACATTTTATTCTATTTTTCTAAATTGGTGTGGGATTTTTCTAGTGTTGTGTTTTAACTTTATTGCTGTTTGAAGTTCTAGATTTATATTTTGCACATTGCCTCTAACTGAAGCCTGACTGCTTTAGACCGCTAGTATTAGGCAGCTCCTTTGGCTTCCATTCCAATAACATATTGAATTTAAAGCTCTTTGTTTGGTACATAAGGCGCTGTATGGCGAGGGAGCCATGGATATGCAGAAACTATTTCTCTGGTATTCCCTGCGATGGAATTTTAGATCAGCCAACACAGGGCTAGTTCAGGTTCCCAAAATCCAAAATGCCAGATGGGGAGGGAAAAGCCTATCCCACTAGGCAGCCAAACTTTGGAACAGGCTGCTGATTACTATTAGGCTACAGCCTAATTGGCTTCAGTTTAGGAAAATGGTCAAGACTTAGCTATTTTCCCCCCAAATAATCTCCGTTGCTGCGCCTGGACAACACACGACACGTCACTTCTAGTACCAAGACGCCTTGTCATTTGTGCGCTCTATAAATACTTTACTTACTTACTTAATTTTTTGTCAAGCAACCACAGAGTTAAGTACAGGTTGATTTGGGGCTTCACGCAACTTCACCTTGACATGGATTGATTTTGCTGTTTGAGTAGTGTTTCCCCCCTCTCAACCAGTAATTCCATTTCTTGCAAAAAAAACTCTCACTTTACGGTCAGAGAGAGAAAATTTGCAATTTGCCAATAGACTAAACTGTAATTTGACCTCTGTCTTGAATGAACCACAAATGAGACAAGATAAAAACAAAATGGGGAGTCATCTTTAATGCTCATTCATCTTTGGAACTTCAACATGGATATTTTGGGGGTGCTACAACAATCCCTGTAACTTTACTCTAAAAGCCTATGCTTATGACTTAAACAATTTTATCAAAGTATATTCAAACATTCCAAGTTTAGTCAAACAGCCATTAGGATGTTCTCAGGTTTGGCGGCAAATGTTTTACCCATCACTCCACCCCGAAGGTGTTCTTGGCTGTTCTGATAGCATGCCAAGAAACCACACATTCTCACTCAGCTTCGCCTTAGTGTTTGTGGTGCCTTGATGGCCTTGGTGCACCAGGTGATTCAGTACACAATACTATCACCTCGGAGGAGGATGTCTTGTTCTGTGGTGCTGATCTCACTGTGCATTTTCCATTGCATGTGCAGGTAAAGCCACTTTGTCTCCCTCCTGGATTTCTGAGAGAAAAGACTTTGATGATGCAAGAAACTGGATTATTATGTGGGGTGGGCGAATACCCACCTAAAAGAATAATCACAACTCTTGCCAGAGTTAACTCATTAATCTAACTTAAGTTCCACTCCCTGATAACACAGAGCAGACAAGCTTTGCTTAGGGCAATGTGTAAAGTATTTATGCAATTCTAAAACAGTACAAATTAAAAAATGCAAAACAACAAACATCCCAAACTGAATTAGAATAAGGTCAAAATTAATTTAAAAAATGACTCCAGGCTGACAAAAATCCAATAAAGGTAACCAGAGATATTAATTTTTAAAGCTTTATGTATGATCAGTGTCAAGAAGCACAAAAGTCCCAGTAATAGTCAATGGTCGCAGCAGTTCGGGACCTAGGTGCAATTTATTGCTGACTGCAATGGAGCACAGGTCGAATACACCAACCCGGTTCATTCTGGTCAAAGATTTCACTTTCTGACTTAGGGACCGATTTAAGTTTAGCCACAAGGACAGAGCAAATTACTCCATCTCCATGATGGAGAGGCCTCCTATCTAATTTTTATATGACTGCCAGCAGGTGGTCATTTAAGAAGACATTGGCAGGAACTGTTGTTATGGCGGTTTCTACCAATGCATTTTACTGTTTGCTTTGGGGCTGTTTTAGATCGACACAGCCCTGTAGCAAACAGTATTCTTCATTTCTTTTCAAAAAGAATGTCCCAAAATGGGATTTTATTTTTGAAAAGATAAAATATAATGCTCTGCTCTCCCATGGTGGGTAGAGCATTATAGTGTTTTTGTTGCTCCTCACTGTCAGGGTTCCCCATGGAGGTAAGGAACAGAAAAAATGACTACATGTATACCCATCTAATGATAGACAGAGTAGTCTCCTCCGTGGACAAACTTATGGACTGCCTGCAATTTAATTTGGTGGGCGGACCACGATATTGGTGAGGAGGGTAAACAGTCTCTGTTGTGAAAGAGTACCCTCTCTCCAGTATATAAATTAGGCCCTTAGTCTTTGAAGTCCTAATCCACCACAGGAGTACACTTCTAAATCAACAGGAGCTCAGGGGAGGCATTTGGACACTCCCACAGTGTCAGGCAAGGCCCAGCAGCATTGTCCAGTCCATCACGGCTGGGTGATTGCAGTTAAGGACTCTTGTAACTTGTTATCTCCCTATAGCGGAACAAAAAGTCAGCCAAATGATCCTTGGAGTCCACGTCTTTGTCCTGGATACAAGAGGGAGCAGGTCCCATCCTTAAGGTCTTCTCTCAGATGACCAAAAGCAGGTGCAGTACTTTTCTGCTCATCCTCAGGCCCAGGAGTGTTTTGTAGGGGATGTCTGGAGATGCCACATTTATGCCTGGCAGTAGGTAGAAGATGGGAACGAATCCTAGGCATGTCCTAATAGAGTACACATTCCTGGGGCCAACCCTACCCACTTTGTGCATTTTCAAGATACGAAAATCTTCAGTCACACTAAACCTTGGCGCTGAAGGCTGGGGTTATGTGTTGGAAGTGTACTATAATAATTCTAGTGTCCTCCCACATCTAACTCCAGGACTGTTTTTGATGCAGCCACTATTTTACCCTAAAAACCCAGAGACAGAAGTCTGGTAGGACAAAAGCTTAGTTTATCGCAACCAGGCAGTGAATACACAAGAACTGTCTTGGCATCTTGTTGTCTACCTTTCAAGCAATCCTCAAGTGTCATATGTTTGTTTATTTATTTATTTTATACATTTTATATAGTGCTAGCTAGACCCGTGGGTATCGGAGCGCTTTACAACATGAATGAATAGAGTAGTGAAAAACATGTTATAAGGATACATCAGGAGATATGCATACAGTAAACGTTTTGAGACAATACATTAGAGGGGTGAGTCAAGAGGTAGCTGAGGTAGGTGAAACCGTCAGAAGACCACCAATCCTTGATGGTCTAGTTTGTAAGGAGAGTCAACTGGGTCGTCAGATTCTGGTTCAGTTGGCTTTGTCGGTAAAGTATTTGTCGAGGAGATGGAGTTTCAGGTCCCTTTTGAAGCAAGAGAAGGAGGAGTTACATCTGAGTCTAATAGGGAGTGCGTTCCACAACCTGGGTACACTACCCGATAAGGATCGGGACTGCATGGTTTTCTTTTTCAATTTCGGAGGGATGAGAAGAAGGGGCATATCATCAAGAAGGCGATAGAAAATTATCGTCGCTTTTGCGTCCGTTTTCGGATGAAAAGCTGTGATAATTATATCGCCTAATCAGCAAGGTCATGCTATCGCTTGAATCCTTGCATTAGCGCCTGTTTTCTGAACGCCCAGTTTTGCATCTCTAAGGAGATGCAAAGTGGGCGTTCCTGCCCTGACATAACTGGAGAAATGTTGCTAAGCAACATTTCTCCAATTATCAATGGGCACGCTAACCTGCAGAGCGACAAGCAAAGTAGCAATAACCTCTGTTATCGCTACTTTCCTTACGCCTGCTTCAAGACTGACTTAGCCATGATATCCTATGTAAGGTGGATATCATGGCCAAGTATGCCTTGCCCTATCATCAAGCTATCGCCAAACTTTGTTAGATTATCGCTGGATTTCCAGCGATAATCTCACATTTGGCAGTTAGCGCTTGGAATTTTATCGCTTTTGAGATAAGCGTTGCTAATAGCACGCTATCTCAGCAATAAAATTCCACGTTACCCGGCGATAATTATCCGATCGCTAAGTGCGCTTAGCGATAATTATCGCCGGTCCTTGATGCTATGCCCCGAAGTGAGTTAGAGCTTCTCAGAGTTCTGGCTCTTCCTGCTTTCACGAGTTTGCTGTTTAGGTAGTTGTGGGGATGTGTGTGAAGGGTTTTGTGTGCAATACATGCAGACTTGTAGACACATCTACCTTCAATAGGAAGCCAGATGAGTGATTTAAAGGTTGGTGTGATGTGTTCAAACCGTTAAATGCACTTGATGAGTTGGGCTGCCATGTTGAGGACTGACCTTAGTGGGGCTAGGTGGGATTTTGGTGTCCCTGTTGAGGTGACGTTCCCATAGTCCATCTAGAAAGGGCTAGGGATTGAACTATTGTCTTGAAATCATCCTGGGGGATGAAAGGTTTATTTATTTTTTTGTTTTGTTTTTTCCTCATACATTGCATTAGGCCTAGATCTGAGGCTCTGTGCGCTCTCACTGGGACAACCAAGTCAGCACACTACTTCAGAGAAATCCATTTAGCCTTTTTGTTGAACTATGTATCTGGAGAAATAAACGACCTGACCAATCTCCAACATAGTTTAGTGTGCCTTAATCGTTGGACTTTGTTAAGTGACATCTCCATTATATTCCCCGAATGGTAAAAACCTCATTAATTATTTTCTGATAGTGTCGCCCATATTGGTCACCACATTGTTATCCTTTTAACTGACCCCTTAATACAGTTTACCCGACAGGTATTCCTTACATATAAGATCCATTCTCTTAGTGACGGAGCAGCCTGTGCTACCCACTTCGTGCAAATTTCTCTACGTGCCATGATTATCAGTAAAATAACAAGTGTGCTTGGGATTTATTTACTATGTCGTTTTTGTCACCTCTAGGGCGAATTCCAAATATAACAAGTTCAAGGCTTACCTGTATTTTAGCTCCGAGTGTTTTAGAGGCAAACTCACCCACCTCGGGCCAGAAGATTTGGATTACCGGACATTGCCATAACATGTGAACATCATCAGCGTTTTCTAGCATGCATTTGGGACATTGTCTTCTCTTACTTCCACCCATCTTGGACAGTTTCTTCGAGGACCAATAAGCTCTGTATAGAGTAAAGAGATGGTTTCTTCCCAAAGGTGTGGGTCTGACAATAGACCAAAGTGCAGCATATGATACTTGCCATAAGGTTTGGATATCTGATTCCGGCATGGCCGTTCTCCATATCTCCTCCGGCGCAGGTAACGTGCCGTCCTCTGCCTCCACCAGCATCCAGTACCACTTAGATACTTCCTTTTAAAAAGGCTAGGTTTTTCACAAACTCTCCCTCCCATTCGGACTCTAAGCCAACCGGCAATTCATTTTGGGCCCATCTTATCAATTGAAATTATTTATATCTTGATAGGGTAAAGTTTATATTTAATGCAAATGTGTTCCAGGGTATAAGGGAGTTGTGTTCAAATAACTCCCCCCAATTTGCCAGACCCACCGTTAATATAGGAAGAGCTAGAGCATCTGAAAGACATTCCGGGGTACCAGGTGAATTCCAGATTGGAGCCTTACAGCTATAGTATGGTATCCCCATAATTCGCTCAACTTGCACCCACACCTTGAATCTAATTTTTTTTTTTTTAGTTTAGGGTGACCATATTTGAATAGAAAGAAATTTCCTTCCTCCGGGAGATTCTTTTTTAAGACCCGTAAGTGTGGGGAAATATTTTGTGCGTTGTCCATAAGATGCCGAATGTTTTTAAAAAAGAAAGCCCAATGATACAGTTTAAAGTGAGGCAAGGTGACCCCTCCATCAATTTTCTTAAAAAAAAAGAAGTAGGTTTATTTTTCTTGAGGTGTTTTAGGGAGTACAGTGCACCTTTGGAAGATTGTTTGATGTGGTATTTAATTGACAAGTTCTTATCCACGTTAATGCCTAGTGACTTTACCGAATCGGAGAGGATGAGGGAGCAGTTTAGGGCATCCAGGTTCTTGAGCCAATCTTGTATTGGTAGGGGGTTATTTTTCGGAGAGAACAATATTACTTCAGTTTTGTCCGGGTTCAGCTTTAGGTGGTTCGAGGAAAACCATGATTGTATCTTGGTTAGTGTGCCATTGAGGTGTCGGATGTCACTGGGAGATTAGATTTTGTAATAGAGTTGTCTGTCATCTGTATATAGGTGATATTTAACTCCAGTTTGCTTTAGTATACTTGTGATTGGTTCCATGAAGAGATTGAAGAGGGCCGGGGAGAGGATTGAGCCTTGGGGGACACCAGGCGTGACTCGTGAAGGACTTAGAGAGGCAGGAGTTAATTTTAGGTTGTGATCTGTGTTGAAAGTAGGAATTTAACCATTTTGGTACTGTACCGTTAATGCCAGAGCATCTTTTTAGAGTCTCAAGTAACGCTGTATGATTTATTGCGTCTAATGCCACAGATAGGTCAATAAGTATGAAAAGATAAGCTTCACTTTCATCTGTGGATATCATCGGAGATATTGAGCATGGCTGTTTCAGTGCTACAGCCCTTTCTGAAACCTGATTGAAAGGAATCAAAGAGGCTCAAAGAGGCTGAAATCGTCAATATGTTTGTTGAGTTGTTGGAGGATGCATTTCTCTAGGGTCTTAGCTTAGAGAAATAGGAGATTAGAGATTAGAGATAGGTCTGAGGTTCTTGAGATTGTTAGGGTCAGCCCCTGTTTTTTTAGAATAGGTGTGACTTGTCCAAGTTGGAGGGAGGCAGGTACACAACCTGAGGTGAGGGAGGAGTTAATGATTTTTGTCCAGAAGGGGGCGATGATGTGGTTGCAATTCTGTATTATTGTGGAAGGGAGAGTGTCAGTGGTGTGGAAAGTGGGCTTCAGGCTCACAATTATGTTGAAGACATTTCCGACATGGTTTTGAATTGGACCAGTTGGCATCATTTTTCGTATGGGTGGGCATCAGGTTATCCTCGGCAGGAATTAGTTCAGTTTGGTCAGAGGCGAGCAAGGTGGGGCAGGATCAGGGGGAGGTAGGTTCGGGCTTTCGAAGAAGGATTGATCAATTTTGTGATCGTCTCTGTAAAGAAGCTGGCGATTTCTTCGCAGCGTTCTTTTGTGGCTATTAAGTCCTGCAAAGGTGCGCTGTTAGTTTGTCTTTTAGCAATGTTGAAGAGTTCCCTGGGTCTATTCTTAGCCTGGTCAAGCTGGCTGCGAAAAAAGGATGCCTTTTCTCTGAAGATGTGCTTTTTCTATGACACCCAAGCGGCTCTAAGTAGATTGAGGTGTATAGTTGAGGGGTTTTGTCTCCATGACCTTTCTGACTGCCTGATTTGTCATCTTTCGCTATTGAGATCCTCATTGAATCAAAAGTTTGATTTGATGGATCTCGGTTGTTTGACTTTGAGTGGAGCAACTTGATCTAACACTTTAGTCATTGTTGTGTTAAAATACGCTGTGAGGTCCGCAGCTGTATGAGTAGGGGGGTGGAGCTGTATTTGGGTATAAATCTTTTTGATGTTCCTGGTCCAGTGTTTAGGTTTGGCAGATCGTGTTGGTTTGTTTCTAGTGTGTGAATCAATGTTAAACAATATGAGGTGGTGGTCGGACCAGTCAATGGTAGAAATCGATCTTAGAGATACCTGCTCATTTTTGCTGATGTTCGCAGCTAAAGTGGCTCCTTTAATGTGGGTTGGTTCATTGCAAAGTTGTTAAAGGTCATTGATTACGAGCATGTTGGAGAGGTTCTGAACTGTGGTGTCTTCTTTGTTATTCTAGTGAATATTGAGGTCCCCCAGGAACACGTCTTTTGTGTCAGTAAGTGAGAATCATGTTATTAGGTCAGTTAGTTGTTTGGTGTAGCGAGCACGCTGAGCTGGAGGGTAGGAGATGGTGTGGAATTTGAGGGACGCAGAGCCTTTGGTTGTAAGTTCAACACCAAGTTATTCAAGCGTCAAGTATTCTGCATTTTTTAATGTGACAAGTTGTATACCTTCTTTGTGAATGATAGCAAGTCCGCCACCTGTTCTTATTGGCCCGTCCTCTCTGATGATATTGTAGCCTGGCGGGTGAGTATATCTAGGATGGGGGAAGAGTGGTCATTGAGCCAGGATTTGGTGTGGAAAGCTATATCATTTTTTTCACTGAGTATATCATGTTAACCCAACAGACCTGTCAATCAGGATTTGACACTCCAGCAGGATTTGACAATGTCGACAGAATGTCCACACCCCCCACCCTGTATAGTCTGTGAGGGGCAGAGGAGTTATCTCTGTCAATTTAGGTCAGCCTATTGCTTGCTACCAGGAAGCATTTCACACCTTTTTTCACATCCATTCCAGTGCAAATCACTGGTTGGGAGACGTTGGAAAGCAAATTAGTCACTGTAGGACTTGGCCCTTTTTGGCTAAAGTCCCTAAACTATTTGCTTTCCCCTAGACCATTTTTTCTGTCATGGTTTTGCCAACTTAGATGCTTTTGGACACTTTGCCACTGTTAAACAGTGTCAAAGTGAAGTGCAAGTGTTCCATGTATAAAGTGTAATGAAGTCCCTAGTAAAGTGCACTATGTGTGCCAGGGCTGGTAGTACAAATGCTACTAGTGGCCTGCAGCACTATTTGTGCCACCCACACAAGTAGCCTTAAAAAGGGAACTCAGGCCTGCCATTGCAGTGCCTGTGCACCGTATTAAACTGCCATGTGTTCTGACAAGTGCACCCACTTGCCAGACCTTACCCTTCCCTTTCTATGTGCATCAAACACCCCTATGGTAGGTCTAGGGTACCCCCTGGACAGGGTGCAGTGCATGTGAAAGGTAGGACATGTAGTAAGGTGTGCATCATGTCCTGACAGTGAAATAATCTCCATTTCGTTTTTCACTGCTGAAAGGCCATCTTGCACGTAGGACAGAATGGGGAGGCTGTGTAATATGTTTTCCAGCCTATCTTCCCAAAGGCTTAAGATGGAAAGTTGAAGTTTAGTATGCCTGAACTCACAGTGTAATACATCTTTTTTTGAAGGTTGTTTTTGCATTGTGTGTTTAGAAGCCACTCTTTTAGAAGTGGCTGTGTTTTTGTGCTCTAACATTTCTGTGTGTCTGTGCCTAGCTGTGGATTGACTGTCTGGATTTGAAAGTGATCGGATCTGGGGAATGTCTTGACCCATGGGAGGAGGTGCGACAGCAACAGGCTGACCTGCATCTGGAGTGTTGGGGGAGCAGAAGCCCCTAGAGCTGAAGAGGCCTGGGTTGCGGCTATAAAACAATTGGCCCATCGCCTGCTGAGTGATTGAGAATCCAGATCCTCACTAATCAAAGGAAGAAAGGTGTCACTGGCAGAGAGGCACCCAGAACTGGTTGGAACAGGGGTCAGTGCCCCCTGAAACACAAAGACTTCAAAGCCATTGAGGGGTATAACTATGAGAGCTGAAGCCCCTGAACTTTGGAGAATGGCTTGATCAAGTATGAACAAGACTGGTGCTACTTCATGGTCAAGAGGACCTTTGCCAAGGAAGAAACAACTGAAGAGACTGAAGGATAGGACTGATCCTTGCTGTATGTTCTGGGGCTGGCCTGCAGTTTGCTGTTTTAACCAAGGAAAGGCTAAAGGAACTTTGCTGTGTGCTGTGTGCTGTGTCGACCTGCTTGAAAGGGCTTAGCTGTGTGCTGTGTCCTGAAGTAACTTATCCCCAAGGGCCCGAGGTGAGCTGGCTTCCTGTTGTGGAAACACAGGAACACAAAAGTTTCCATGAGAGTCTTAGCGGCACTGTGTGTGCGTGCCTGTTGCAGACTGAGACACTTGTAAGGTGTGCCCTGTGATCGTGGGCACCTGGAGTCCAAGCAAGGATCAGCGATGCGGTGTGCGTGTGCTCTGTGCAGCCTGCACCCCTTTGTGGTCATGTTCACCGGAATCCAAGTGAGTCTCATCGATGCTGTGTGCGGGTGCATTGTGCACCGTGAGACCATCGTGAGGATTTGCCTTGTTATCGTGTGCACCGGAGTTAAAGTGAGTCTCAGCAACGCTGTGCGCGTGAGCTTCGTGCAGCCTGAGACCTGTGTGTGGAGTGCCCAGTGATCGTGCACCCGAAGCTTAAAGAAGACTCAGCGACACTGCGTGTGTGTGCTCTGTGGCAGCCTGAGATCTTCGTAACTGTAGCGGCTCGGACCAGCAGCCCTCGAGGAGCTGAGTTGCCGGCCCGAGCCCGCCATTGCCAATCCAAAAAGTTTGCATTGGAGGCATAGCCGCGGGACGCGGAGAGGAGTGTTAGTTCGCGCCCCCCAGGTAACGTGTGTCGACTCCTGGGGCGGGGCGCAGGCTCGGAGGGAGACGCACTCGGTCTCTCTCTCGTTCCGGCAGCGTGAGCCTCTGCTTCGGCTCGTATCACGGCCAGTATTACCAAGGGAGTGGCAGTACAGAGGCCGGAGTGCGGAGCTGCACATTTTGATTACATCATACCCGTGTTGGGGGCAACTGTTGAGAGGCTGACTGCAAGTCAGAAGGAGAGGCGGAGAGACCGCCTAAGGCACAGTGATCGGTGCCTGAGTGTATTACGCATTTCTGCATAACGGAGTACCTGACGGTCATATTACACATTGCATCATTTCTGCATAACGAACTACCTGATTAGTGTATGATGCATGACATTTTATCTGCATAACGAATAACCTGATTGTGTTATGACGCATTGCATTGTTTCGGTATAATGAACTACCTGATTAGCGTGTTGCGCATTGCATTATTCCTGCATAACGAATACGTGTATTACGCATTGCCTTATTTCTGCATCACGACATACCTGGTGGTTGTATTACGCATTGCATTATTTTACCCTGCAAAGTGCCTGCTTGTTGCGTTACGCATTGCATTCTTTTTATATTGCAGAGTGTCTGATTGCTGCGTTACGCCTGACAGTATTTTTACATTGCAAACGTGCCTGATTCTAGCATTCCGAACTGTATAACATGATATTAGTATTACAGGAGAATGTTTAGAAGTGCTCATTATTACCGCCGTAACTTACAAGGGCTGGCTGACCTAACAACCGGCCAGGAGGAATATTACAAATACGCATATGTTGGATTTATATTGTGTGATCTTATCATCTATATTTTTACATAAAATGTATACTCATTTTTATAAAACTCGTGTGGAGTCTATTTGTGGTGTCATCATTGGGTTGCTGTGAGCGTGGTTGCAAATACTTTACACATTTGCCTTGAAGATAAGCCTGGCTGCTCGTGCCAAGCTACCGAGACGGTGAGCGGGGCTATCTAAGAAGGTGACCTTTATTTCCCTGATGTTGAAACGCGGGTCCCTACTTGGCCTAAGGTACCTACTTCGGCAAACCAGGGATCCCGGGTCTAACAGTCTCCAAAAACATCAGCCATTGAAAGGGTAACTTTCTAAAAGTTACTTTTCCTTAATACCTAATATTATTCCAAATTAAAAATTGAATAGATGTTTTATAACTATTTCAAATAGTTGGTTCATTATTTTTCTAGCCAGTGCTATTCCCGAGATTAAGTATTAGGATTTTGATATTTACTCTGGTTTCTATGTAGGACATCTATGCCCAACACAGTGAAAAATATTTCTTGGGTGCTACTCACTGTGAGGACATGTTAACATTACATTTCTAAATGTCCTACATTTAAATACAATACTCATTGCCTTTCAGGCTACACAGCCTACATAGGTGTGACTTATCAATAATTAAAAGCAGGATTTTGTCCTGTCAAAATGATTTATTTTGAGAGGGTGAAATCCATTTCTGACATTGCTGCAGTTAGGCTACACAGGGTAGACCTTAAGCCATTTTTGTATTGCTACTGTAGTAGATGTCAAAATAGGTGCTGCAATTCAGTGGTGGCATTTAGCTTCCAGGTCCTGAATACACTTGGCACCAGCTACTAGGGACTTATAAGCAAATCAAATATGCAAATTAGGAATATGCTAATTTAATCATGTTCAAAGGGGGAGCACATGCACTTTACTACTGGTTTGTAGGAGTAAAGTCCTTAGCGTCATTAACAACGGGATTTACATGGAAACACCCACCGCAATGCCTATGGAATGCCTACCTTGTGCACGGTAATGAAACAGCAATTTGTGCTGCACAGCAATATCCACTAATTTATGAAGCCATTCAAAGTCACACAAAGCAGTTTGCGTGTCTTCATAAATATAATTTGGGGCTTTGCATTGCGCATGTACCACATTGTGTGGTGCAAGCATGACGCAAGGCCCTTGTAAATATACCCCCATGTCTATATGTTCACCTGCATTGGCAACCAGGTAAGCCCCCTGTGGTGTGTCCTTGTGATTGTGCTGCAACAGATAGTTTATGGGTTGTTTCACCTCAATCTGTGTGGCTGTATGAATCTGTATTTTTGTGGCATATTTTGATATGAGGATATCTGGAGCCATTCCACTAAACATATGAAGGAAGGGTTTATGTTCTGTAATGGTTATGGTTTAGGACCTCTTTCTCAATTTGGAAGTATTTCTGCTCCGATCTTCAAACAGCTCGCCTGGTGAATGTTATGAGTTTCCATTTGACATGGCTCTTGTCCTGTTCTGAGTATGATTTGGATGACATTCACAATGAGTTCTGTGTCCTTATTTGGGTCAAATTAGCCAAAGTAGCCCATAATCTTGTTGCGTAACATGGAGTCTTTAGATGTCTGCAGTGTCTGCTGTTCAGCCTCCCCCACCTCCAAGCAGTGGTAGCATTAATTTACAGTTTTACGGGCTCTTACAGCGTTGACAAATTGTCTATGTACCACTCACAATATGGTTACATTCGCAGAAAATCTCTTAATCCTGTTGCTGATTGGCATGATGCAGTATCTCAAATTACTCATAATTTGAACTTAACACCTGCTTCTGAAAATATGTAGTCATAAAACTGCACCTCTGTCACAAAGATGTCACACCTTTAGCTGAGGTGGTGTTAGGCCAAAGTCTGTCAAGCTCTTTATTGTGACTCTCTGGCACCTCTGGTGTACTGAAATGCTTCACACGTAGATAAGAATGTTATTAGGGATATTCTTGAAAGGGCAGATAACACTTTTTTCATGACAAATGTCCACCACAGATGGGGAGCCGAGGTTTAGCCTTCTTTATTGCTGCAGGGCTGTATGTGTCAAGAAAGTTGTTCTGACCTGTGATGTTTCAACCAACATCAACTGGTTGCAGCCAGCTTTAAGGTCAAGCTCTGAAAACCAGTATGCCTCACTGAGGTCACTGATCAGATCATCAATAGTGGGGATGACATGCCTTTTGTGCTTGTTTGTTTTGCTAGGAAACCTCATGTTGGAGTCCGGCTTCTTATCTTGTTGGTACCTACCAAGGGTTAAAACCAGGGGTCTGGCTCAATACTTTTTGATTGACTCTGAGTTCCTCTAGCTTCAATAGTTCAGCTTCTGCTGTAGCGAGGTTTTCCCTAAGAAACGTATACCTCCTCCATTTTATTATTTTGAATTAACATGAATAATTGATTAACATTAATAGTATTAATTGTTTGCTGTGTTTAAATAATCAACATTACTAATTAGAAAATACACGTGGGAATCGCATTTGCATGGCCTGATTGATACGTAAACTAATTTCGTACACACACTACTGTCAGATATTTAGAATTTGTATATTATATGTTGCTTATGTGATGTGATTTGTGAATCGTGCTTTAAATTGTGAGTATAAACCGCAATGCGTGTTGCTTTTGCTAGATAAATACACACACATAGAGGATTTAGTGAGGGAATAACATTTTAATAGTCTTTTCCATGTATTAATTACGTTTTGTGTCTCTTTGCTTAAGTTGACTTTTCTGAAGTGGCCACAAAATGGCTGCCATCTCTATTTTGACGGACAGACGAGATACAGAAGTCTCTGAGTGAAGTGCGCCTGCGCTAAAAGATGAGCAACAATAACCTCGTCCTAACCCCAGGCAGACTGTACTCGTGAAGGATGCACCGGGAGGAGTGCCAAGCCTCAAACAATGAACTTCCTTAAACTATGAACTGTTATAATTGATGACACCATGAACACAAACCCGCATGGGAATAAACACGCCCTGGATGGACTAGAAACTGTTACAATTTTATTAATAAATTGAGAACTACTTCTAATGCAACATTGAATGTATGGGAATCAGGAAGAATGATTCTGGTTCAACCAATCGAATTTGTTCTAAAACATGAATAGTAACATTGTCGTTGATATTTTACTATAAAAGTAGACTAGAGAGGGTAGGGTTTCAGTCCACCTTCCCGAACCCTTTACCAGATTTCCTGGCGTTATGATGACGGAGAGGACGGTGACACTCCTGGACAGCTGCTTGCCAGAGACTCTGATGGACTGATCAGATGCCCAATTAACTTACGAACTGATTAATTGATTTATGGGCATAGAGACGAAAGATCTGAATTTGACATAGAGGACGCCATTTAGCCAGATTAAGTAAATATGCGAACCAAAATATTGAATGCTTTATGATTTCCTTATGCTTTAATTAGATAAACATATTATTTCATTTAAAGAACTGTGTCGGGTTATTATTTGAAGTGTTTTGATATATATTAGTTAGAAGAATAAGATGCCGCTTTTCCCAACAACTAGCTGATCCATGGCCAATAGCATGGGAGGAACTGCTAGGTTATAAAGGTATTAAGACCCTGGTGAGGTAGGGATGAAGAGGTGAATTTATTGTGACTCATCAGGTGATCGCTGCAAATCTTCCTCCCATAGTATTCCAGCGCACGGAATACGAAGAGAAAATAATTTTCCCCTCTCTCTCACTCTCTTGAGGACCATTGATCTAAAAAGTAAGAATGAATGATTGGTGTTATGGGCCCCACCAGTGAATGAATGTTGTTTAATAAGAAGACCTGTGGTCTGTAGACGTAGTGAGGGGATTTTTGGTATTAAGCACTGGAGCAGTTTTTCTGGTAGCAGAATGATGGTTAGCTATTGTTTTGGGTTTAGTGACGGTTGCTTGTAAATAGCCTATTGATTATTGATTGGTATTGGTTTATGTACTTACAATCTATGTTGAGTCGCGTCAAGTTATATGTTGTTTGCACGGCTTCTGGGATGTAGGAAGTCGGAAGTTTGTAACAGTTTCGTAGTAGAGCAGAGGTAAGCGCTGCTCTCGGGAAAGATGGGATTGTTGTAGCCCTGTAGGTACACAGTGGAAACGTGTGATGAGTGAAGTTGCCCGGCGCATTGTCTGGGTTCGATTCGGCGGCATCGTTGTGTGTTGCCATTAGAAATATTCTCGGTGTGAGAGAAGTGTGTATGATAGCGAAGGTTACCTGTGAAATTTTGGTCTGTAAGTACCAGGAAACCAATTGGCATACCGATAACGCTTATCACTGAAAAGGTAGCAGGTGTTCTCTGAGCTTGTTAGAAGGACAAAGTAGAGGGAAGCGCTGCTTTGTTAACGAGTGTGATAATTCTGTAGTAGGACAGACTGTTCGCTGTTCTCGGGAAAGACAGGATTCTGTGCGTATGTACTACATTTTCTTGTATGAACGAGAGTGAATGAAAAGGCATTCGGGTTGATTGCGAAACTCTAGGTTATTTCTAAACTACCAGAGAAAAATTAGCTAATGCTTGCTAGAAGGGTGAAGTAGAGGGATGTGCTACTTTATCAACGGAAATAACGATTCCGTAGTAGGGCAGAGGTAAGCGCTGCTCTCGGGACAGACGGAATTCTTGTGAGAAAGGTCTTTGCTGTTCTTTGGTTAGCGAATCAGATAATGGAGATGTTTTAGTGTTGTTACTAATCGAATCGTAAAAGTTACAGTAAGAGTTCACGGAGCGGTCTTGTAAAGGAGGGGTAGACGAGAGCAGAGCGAGTTGCCGCAGCGGCTGCTGACGTCGGAACGACCGCGCTGGGATTGGACAATAGATTGGAGGCGTAAAATGCTCCGGATTGGTGCGTTAGTGTAAAGCCGCGCTAGGAGTGGAAGAATACGGAGTGACGTAAACGCTCTCTGATTGGAGTGTTAGTGTGAGTCGCGCTGAGATTGGAGGGTTCTGATAGTGACGTAGACGCTCCTGATTGGTGCGTTAGTAAGAATCGCGCTGTGAGTGGACAGAATAGCGGTACCATTGCAAGAAGCCTAAACGGTACACGAAAATCGGGAAAATGTATTACCAACCACCAGAAAAGAAGAAATCGTGGTTTGGAAAAATTAAAAGATGGTTCAAGAAAGATAAAATAGTTGAGACTAGGGAAGGACAGTTACTTCCTCCACCGAAAACACCCGCATCTACAATGATTGCGAAATATGGGTATCATACTTGTATTTGGTTAAATAATTGGGCAAAATACACCAAGGACGATGGAGTCCTGGCGTTTCCAGAACATGGTTTCTTTAATTTGGCCGTTTTGAGAAATCTCCGAGACAAAATGATGGACTTAGAACCAAGACCTAGACCGACGCAGTTTGAGGCATTGACGGAATGGGAAGACGAAATGCATGAACGAGAAAAGCAGAGAAGTGGTAGGGGTTACCGATACATGTTCGGTAAATCATACGGACATGAGACACATGAAGACAGGATGAAAAGGTGGCGGAATGCAAGTATGACTGAGGGTATGTATCCTGTGAGAATGGTAGGAGAGAATGAAGGGATAAAATGCACCGAGAAAAGGCGTAATGCGGATTTGAGTGGGTATGAGGTGAATGAATCAGAAGATGATGTTCTTGATGAGGTGTTTTACAAAAGCCCACCCCGTATCGACCAGAACCAGAAGCATTGTCACCAAGTGCCCCAATGAGAGAAACATTACGAATAATTAAAATAGAGACCATGTCACCAGAACTAGGGAAAAGCAACTCTGCAAGAGAAATAGAAAAACAGACAGAAAGTAGGGTAAATGGTGAAAATTCAGTAGAATTGGCTAAAACTACCCTAGAATTAACCGAGAAAATAAGAGAATTGACCAAGAATCTAGAAGCTGTAACAGTTCCAGTAACGATAGATCCAGTAATGCTCATTTTTGAGAAACAAAAAGATACTGAACATTGTTTGACAGTGCCGTACAGAAGCCAAAATCCAATTGAAAATACTGAACGGAGTCAAATTGACAATCTGTGGGGACCGACAATAAATATGTTTGAAACAAATGTTTCAAATAATCCATTTGTAAATCAAATTTACGCTGAAAAGAGCAGAATGACAATGGAAACATTATTAGAACCACAAAAGGCCCCGGAACAAAATAATATAGACAACCCAGCAGGACCTTCCGTAGAAGAATTAAGCGAATGGCTCAGAGAGTTACAGAAAAAGGATCAAGAATCCAAGTCAATAGATGTGGCCAATTTACGAATGGTATTGGAAGAATTAATAGTAGGAACTATCCCTACAGAAAAATTGAAAAACTACCAGGATGAGGAATTGTTGTTTCTCTGCAAGAGTGCAACCTGGAGAGCGAAAAACCTGCATGAAAGATTAGAGGAAATTGCAAATGAAATGTTAATAGATTTTGACAAAATTTTGAGTAAAAGCACTGCAAAAATCCTATAGAGTTGATTTCACTGAGAAGGATATAGAGAACATGAATACCACAGGAAGGATAGGTCAAATTAAGGACATAATTGGTTTGTTGAGAAAATGGGGAGATGTTGACAGATGGAGAAGTAAGTGGTGTAGAAGACGTGACAATATCACAGAAAAAACAGTTTCAGCATTTCCCGTTAGAGAGAAAGAAAAGGCAACGACAGAATACCCCATGAGAGAGATTCCAGGGGGAGGGTATGTCCATGTTCCATGGACAAGACAGGACATTTTGTCTTTCACAAATGATTTCCCTCGACTACGTGAAAAGCCCGTCGAGTGGTACCGGCAGGTAGACAGGTTTGTAAAATTGGCAAAGGTATTATGGATAGATTTGAATAGTCTATTCGATATAATAGTACCAGCAGATTTGTGGACAGAGTGCAAGCTGATGATAAATTGGCCCCCTCAGGAGTATCCTAGGGACCCCAAGACCGGAGCTCCTGACCCAGAGGTAATGAAGAAATATGAGCAGGTTATGGCATTTCTGAAAAATAAGGTACCCCCTAAAGAGACTGATTGGGTAAAAATTGACAGAACCCAACAGGAAAGCAAGGAGTCAGTACATGCATATTATGAGAGACTAATTCAGGCTTTTAAACAGTTCAGTGGAGATGAGAACCTGAGTGAAAAAGATTTGAGTCATTTCGTATACAGGTTTGTATATGGTTTACGCCCAGAAATTGGTGATATGATAAAGCAGCATACAGTTGAATGGCAAAATAAGAAAATAGATGAAGTTTTGAGACATGCAAAATATTTCAGCGATGAGATTGAGGCAAAACAACGGAAACTGAAAGAGAAGGCAATGTGGGCACAGGTAAAGGTAGCCGAACGACAGGAAGCTCAGTTGGTAGAACAAGCAAACAATCCAGGAGTACAGGGAAAGGAAAAGGTAATATAGAAGAAGCCAAAAAGAAATTCCCATGTCACAATTGCGGTGAGTTAGGGCATTGGAAATCCGAGTGTAAGAACCCTCCAAATACTAATATTGAAAATTGATCGTTGAATCCACAGGTGCAGAAAGAGGTGGGTGGTCAACTGCAGCAACAGCAGCAGGTGTTTACTTCCCAGAATCAGGTGCCAAAACCACCTTTTCCACAGAACAGAAACTCACAGAAGTATAGTGAGGAATCGGGATTCTACAATGAAGAACAGGTAAATAAACCATCACGCACTCGCACTGTTTCGCAGTATTGGCTGCAACATGATGAGAGTGATTCAGAAATGGATTATTGACGATGCCGAAGGGAGGAAGAAGAGTGTGTACTTGGCGCAACTCTGGAGGTAGACCAGACAGGACCATTTGTAGATGGGAAGATTAATGATGATAACATTATTTTCCTAGTGGACACTGGTGCTACTCGATCTACTGTTAGATCAGCAGATGTTAAGAATCTTCCTCTTTCGGATTAAACAATCCAAGTAGTTGGTGTATCTAACCAACAGATAAAAACATACCTTACAGAACCCATAAAGGTTAGTATAAGGAAATGTTCTGAAATGCACCGATTTGTGGTGTGTGACACCAGTCCTGTGAATTTGCTAGGTAGGGACCTGCTGTGCAAGATGAACTGCACTATATTTTGTACTCCAGATGGAATAGCTTTTGAAACACCAGATGAGGATGTATTGTACAAAATGAACATAGCTAACAGAGAATGTGAGACTATTGGAACATATGCAGTATTTAATCCAGATGAACTGCCCAGAGAATTGAAACTGTCTGTAAAAGCAGAGGTTTGGGATTTCACCGGAGAAGATGTAGGGCTAATGAGAAACGTAGACCCAGTAAAAATTACTGTCAAAGATGGAGTTAGTTATCCAAACATTCCCCAGTATAGATTGACACCTGAAATAATTGAAGGAGTAACTCCAATAATTGAGAAAATGATCAAGCAAGGAATTCTGAGAGAGATAATGAGCAGTCCATGTAACACACCCATAATGGGCCTGAAAAAGCCAAATGGAACATTCAGAATAGTGCAAGACCTGAGAAAGGTAAACAAAATCGTTGTACCATGTTGTCCCATTGTACCAAATCCATCAGGGATTTTGTATCAGATTCCCCATGATGCAGAATGGTATACAGTAATTGATTTGTGCCATGCGTTCTTTTCCATTCCATTGCATCACGACAGTCAGCAAATTTTTGCATTTCGGTTTGGAGACCGTATTTTGGCATGGTGCCGAATCCCACAGGGATATACAGAAAGCCCCTCAATATTTAATCAATTGTTGAAAAAGTCATTTGAAAGTCTGCAAATGCCCGAGAGTTCAGTACTAGTGCAGTATATCGACGACCTCCTTGTGGCGTCGAAAACTCGTGAAGCTTGTGAAGTAGACACTATAGCATTACTAAATCACCTGGCAGATGGAGGATTAAAAGTGTCCCCAGCCAAACTGCAGTATTGTAAGAAAGAAGTACAGTATTTGGGACATAACATTGAAAAAGGATTGAGGAAAATAACAATAGACAGAATCAGAATCATAAAAGAAATGAGAGCCCCCATGACTCAAAGAGAAGTGAGAATGTTTCTGGGAATGGTAGGGTACTGCCTCCAGTGGATCAGCAACTTTTCGCTGATTGCAAAACCTCTGGTACGGCTAACAAGGAGTGATGTAAGGATCCCCTTGAATTGAATAAGGAAGAATTGGCAGCATTCAAACGATTGAAAGATGGATTGTGTGAAGCCCCAGCATTGGGTATGCCTGATTATGAAAAAGAATTTGAGTTATATTGCAGTGAAAGAAATGGATGTGCACTTTCTGTGTTAATCCAGAAGCATGGAAGATTGAGGAGACCAATTGCATATTATTCATCGATGCTTGATCCAGTAGCTGTAGGCTTACCTGGGTTTCTGAAAGCAGTAGCTACAACATGTCGAAGTTTGGAGCAGAGTGAAGGAATCGTGATGAGATATCCTTTGAAAGTGTTTGTACCTCATGATGTGGCGATTCTTTTAACAAGGAGTCGTACTCAGTATATGACACTAAGGGGCATATTTACAACGAGGCGATAAAAAATTATTGCCGCTTTTGCGGCTGTTTTCGGCCGAAATGCGGCGATAATTTTATCGCTATATTAGCAAGGTCACGCTAACGCGTGAAACCTTTCTTTAACATGGGGGTTTCTGATGACATGGTATTGGAGTACTGTAAAGGCCTGGCTGACGCACTCATTCTGTGTTTCATCAGGTTGGAGCGGATGCCACCACCCTTGAAAAGAAGCAAGCCCATGATCTAAGCCCAGGAGATTGGGTGAGGATAAAGGTCCACAGAAGAAGAAACTGTTTGGTTCCCAGGTGGGGAAAACCAAGACAAGTCATGCTGGACCGAAAAACTGGATCCATGCCAGCCATACCTTGAGAATACCAAATCCAGTGGATTGCAAGGAGAAAGAGTACTATGACGAATCAGAATCAAGTACTGAATCAGATCACGAAGAACCGAAAACACGTGAGAATCCTGAAAGGGGGGAAAACGAACCAAAACAGATTCTGGCCCCAAGAAGTGTCTCTCTCAGAAGAAGATTGCAGATTTCTGACAGCTCAGATTCTGAAGACGAACAGAGAAAGAAAGGTCCTAGAAAAGAACCTAAAAAGAAGGAAGGAAAAGACAAAGAAGAAGCAGTAAAAGAAAGTCAAAAAGAACAAATCCCAGATGAAAATTTGAGAGAAATTCCACCTGAATTAATAGATTTGAATGAAGAAGGGACAGTTACAGAGAGAGAGGGACAGATTGCGGAAGACCCCCGAGGAGGTGTAGGGAACTGCAACACCCAGCTAGGTGAAGGGACAAGTAGTCAGCAGGAAGATTGCGTGTCGGAGACCCAAGGAGGCAAAGAAGTAGGGAAACCAGAACAAGTGGTGGATACAGAGACTGGTGAAAAGGGAAAGCAAGTTGGTACAGAATCAGAAGAGAGTGAGAACGAAATACCTGAAGGTCGAGTTCTGAGAAAGAGAGCTTGGAGAGAGGAAAAGAATGAAAAGAATGTCAAAGAAAATAAATTGAGAAGAACTGTAAAACCAGAAGTTTGGCCGAACAAGATAAAGAGACTAACATATCGATTGACTCGAGTGAAATCACCAAGAGCGGAACAGGTGAATGAAGTCACGAGTCAGGAAAAATCAAATGAGGAGGAAACAGTTGTAACCAAAGGGTCCGGAAGGACAAGAAAACCTAACCAGAAGTATAAGTCACCGGAATGGACGTATGTGGCCCTGCCTGAAGAATCCCAAGAGGCAGACAGTCAAGGAAATCCAGAGGAGGCTTTACTGAAAGTGGTTAAAGAAGAAGAAGAATCAGAAACCCTGAGAGTTCTCTTGTCCGATATTGGAGAAGAAGAAGCGGAGATTCAGGAAATTCTGTATCCCGATTGGGTGAAGGAGGCAAAGGACGATGAGATGCCAAATTGAATAATCAAAGAAGCTGTTGATGTGGAGAACGATAATAAAAGAGAAGAAGTAGAAATCTAGTGAAACCAAGTAGAAGCTTAGAAGCTTTGGGGTAGAAACTGGTCACAAAGTAGAAGAGGCTAAGTCAAAAGACACGGCCAATTTTAGAAAAATGGTTAACACAGATGGTAGTAAAAGTAAATGTACATTCATGAAAAGATGGTGTAAAACATGTTGCTGTTGTACAGGATTATTAATGCTTTTATGGAGCATCCTCGCTCTTGTAATATCATTTAAAGTCACAATAGATACAATAGAAGGAAATGGTCAAAACAAAACTAATATAGGTAAAATTTCAAAGATAGTATCAACTGTAGAAACAAACATTAATTTGCATAAAGATAGGTCTATTAATGATTTCTCTAATAATGTATTTTCAAAATTATTGTATGAATATGTAAAGACTATGGACGTAAGGGACTGCTACGTCTGCATGCAGTTACCTGCTTCTGTGGCAGAGGGAGTGACTTATCATCACCTTCCAACTACATACGGAATTACATGTAGTGTAAGAGCTAGCTTATTTTATGAGTTAGGGAAATTAGAGTATTATTTTTCAGATGTAGATAACATTTTTGCATTAGTGCCTGCTAATAATAAGTTAAAAAAGGTAAGACCTGCAAAGGTTTTAGGTGAATTTTTCCTAGAAACTAGTGAACTAACATTAGAAGCTGTGTTTAAATATAATTTGACATGCAGTTTGCAGAAAGAAGAAAAGACATTTTTGAATATGGTTGAAGAAAGAAGGCATAGGATGCACAAAAAGGCATCAGAAGGGAAGGTTGAGAAAACAGCTTGGGACATAGAAATGGAGAAACACCTGACAAAAGGAGAGTCAACACCAACAATAGCTTTAGATAGGCCTCAGAAAGGAAATCTTTGTATAAGAAGGAATCAATCTGCATATGATAACCTGTTTGTAGCTAATAGTGAGTGCCATGATACATACCGAATCATGGGTGGATGGGGATTCAAAGGTGGAAGAGATCCAGTATTCCCTGGAATTATATTTTATCTGTGGGAACAGGGCATATTATCGTTTGCCAGACCATTGGTATGGCACATGTTATGTAGGCCTGGTATTTCCCAAAATTTTCCACATGAACAGAGAAGAGGGTGTAAATAGCTTAAATAGTTATTTAGTGCGTAGAAAGAGAGAATCTTGGGCAGAAATAGTGGGTGACATCTTTTGTGCATTGATACCGGCAGTGGGAATAACTCTGAATGCAAATAAAATTAGAAGATTATCTACAGTAGTGGATCGCTTGTCAACAAGCACTGCTCATGGATTTTTATTGGTTAATACTGAAATGGTTGCCATGCGTGCTATGGTAATGCAAAATCGACTTGCCCTTGACATTCTTTTGGCAAAAGAGGGTGGAGTCTGTGGAATGCTGAAAGTTCAACATTGTTGCACTTACATTCCAGACGAAAGTAAAGATCTAAAGGTTTACATTAAAAATATTACTGAATTGCACGATGAACTTGTACCACTGGAGGTTGAAGATGTATGGACAAGAATGGGAAAGAAAATAGCTGCTATTAAAAATGTCTTAGCTAAGATTGGTAGTACTGTTATAGGTAAAATTCTGTTTCCATTAACATGTGTGATAGTGCCAATATTAGTGATAAGATTAGGGTGTATGTGTTGCAAGAAAAAGAAAACAAATAATAAAATAAAAAGGGATAAACTTAAGAGAAAAGGAAAAGATCCAGAAAAGGATTTTGAAGAGATAGCCTTAGATGAGTGGAAAGACAATATGTATAAGAAAGCAAAAAGAGATGAATATGAAGAAACTGAATTTTGAGCTATGAGTAAGAAGTCATTTCAAATTTCCGTAAAAGGGTACTAAATTTGGGTGTTTTGTGGTGATAATATTCACCAAAGGGGGGATTCCTGGAGCGAGGTTTTCCCTAAGAATCGTATACCTCCTCCATTTTATTATTTTGAATTAACATGAATAATTGATTAACATTAATAGTATTAATTGTTTGCTGCGTTTAAATAATCAACATTACTACATTACTAATTAGAAAATACACGTGTGAATCGCATTTGCATGACCTGATTGATACGTAAACTAATTTCGTACGCATACTAATGTCAGATATTTAGAATTTGTATATTATATGTTGGTTATGTGATGTGATTTGTGAATCGTGCTTTAAATTGTGAGTATAAACCGCAATGCGTGCTGCTTTTGCTAGATAAATACACACACATAGAGGGTTTAGTGAGGGAATAACATTTTAATAGTCATTTCCATGTATTAATTACGTTTTGTGTCTCTTTGCTTAAGTTGACTTTTCTGAAGTGGCCACAAAATGGCTGGCATCCCTATTTGGACGGACAGACGAGATACAGAAGTCACTGAGTGAAGTGCGCCTGCGCTAAAAGATGAGCAACAATAACCTCGTCCTGACCCCAGGCAGACTGTACTCGTGAAGGACGCACCGGGAGGAGTGCCAAGCCTCAAACAATGAACTTCATTAAACTATGAACTGTTACAATTGATGACACCATGAACACAAACCCGCATGGGAATAAACACGTCCTGGATGGACTAGAAACTGTTACAATTTTATTAATAAATTGAGAACTACTTCTAAAGCAACATTGAATGTATGGGAATCAGGAAGAATGATTCTGGTTCAACCAATCGAATTTGTTCTAAAACATGTATCGTAACATTGTCGTCGATATTTTACTATAAAAGTAGACTAGAGAGGGTAGGGCTTCATTCCACCTTCCCTTACACTTTACCAGATTTCCTGACGTTATGCTGACGGAGAGGACGGTGACACTGCTGGACAGCTGCTTGCCAGAGACTCTGATGGACTGATCAGATGCTCAATTAACTTACGAACTGATTAATTGATTTATGGGCATAGAGACGAAAGATCTGAATTTGACATAGAGGACGCCATTTAGCCAGATTAGGTAAATATGCGAACCAAAATATTGAATGCTGTATGATTTCCTTATGCTTTAATTAGATAAACATATTATTTAATTTAAAGAACTGTGTCGGGTTATTATTTGAAGTGTTTTGATATATATTGTTTAGAAGAATAAGATGTCGCTTTTCCCAGCAACTAGCTGATCCATGGCCAATAGCATGGGAGGAACTGCTAGGTTATAAAGGTATTAAGACCCTGGTGAGGTAGGGATGAAGAGGTGAATTTATTGTGACTCATCAGGTGATCGGTGCAAATCTTCCTCCCATAGTATTCCAGTGCACGGAATAAGAAGAGAAAATAATTTTCCCCTCTCTCTCACTCTCTTGAGGACCATTGATCTAAAAAGTAAGAATGAATGATTGGTGTTATGAGCCCCACCAGTGAATGAATGTGGTTGTATAAGAAGACCTGTGGTCTGTAGACGTAGTGAGGGGATTTTTGGTATTAAGCGCTGGAGCACTTCGACCAGGGGCTTTAGGTGGAAATGCAGCCTCCATAGGGTAATATGCTTCACTGTGGGGTCTACATGCACCTTGCTGTGTCACACCTTCAGGCACCCTACTTCTTGAAACAGATAACAAAAGTCTTTCAATATACTGTCTGGACTTTTATTCTTAACACTATTTAGTCTGCCGTTTGAGGCTGTCCTAGTTGTGGGTATGTCAAGAACCACCAGAAATGGAGACCCTGTCTGAAAGATAAGCAGGTATGCTAGTCATGATGGCTTTGGAGATAATGCTGCTGGTTTTGAAGATGGAGTGGGCTGGCAACGGGATCCAGTAGAGTTCCCTCAGAATAGGTGTTTCTACAGACCTAGGATGAGATGTGATGCAGCATGTAGGATGCCGCTCATGAAAGGCAGGGAGGCAATGGAGTAGGGCATTTCCACCATCCAGATCTGAAAGCAAGAGAGCTTGAACAGCAGTTCCGAAGTCACTTTCTGGAATAAACAGTTTGACTTTATTTAGAAGAGAGAGACAGTACTGAGCACTCTTTGTGTTTTTATGTAATGTGTTCCTTGAGAGGGTGTCTGGTGTCCAGTTTAAATCCAAGGGGCATATTTACAAAAAGGTCACTCAGCGCAGCAAGTCACCTTGCTGCACTGCATGACAGAGAAAGGGCAGGAATGCTCAATATTTAATAGAATACGACGCATTCCTGTCCTTGCCCCAGCACTGGCACCATTGTGGCTGCCTTGCACCTACGCAGGTACCCGTGCACCATGGTACAGGGGTGACTTCATTGCAGTCAGGATTGTTTTTGTGCAGGAAGGGATACCTTCCTGCACAAAAACAATCCGCTGAGGCATTATCCTCTTCCTATGTGTGCTGCAGCATGCAGCACACATAGAAAGAGGATGTGACAAGGAGAAATAAATATTTCTCCTCATTACGCCTCCCCTGGGAAGGCATAGAATTATGGCACATTCCCAGGTTTTCAAGTTCTTGTAAATCTGGGAATGTGACACAATCAATGGGCATTGAACCCCCAGGGCAGAATAGCACACTGCAGCGATTTGCACTGTATTGCATGACTCCAGATTTATGAAACCCCTCCGAACCACGTAAAGTGGCTTTATGTGGCTTCATAAATCTGTCATAGAGGTTTGCATCACACATGTAACATGTTGCGTGGTGCAAATGCAACGTAAGGCTCTCATAAATATGCCCCCAAGTGACTTGAAATTTGGTGAAATTTGGCATTCAAACTCATCACGGTTCGTGCCATTGAGCTGGATTTGTATTGTATCTTGTTTGATGCTCCTGGCAAAATACCAGAAATTCTGTTGAATTAAGCTTTAGTTAGGCATTGGACATTTGAGCCTTGATGATTTGCAATCTATGTTTGAGGTGATGGGTCTCTAAAATGGAGGAATCTTTCAAGTGAGATTGTGTATTTTAGGCATACTGTTGAAGCTTGATGCTGTTACCCATGAGTTGAGCACCAAGTGTTTCCATGTATGGTTTGAAGATGACAGGATACAGTATGGAACTGGGAGGGACTCCATCAGTGATGGAGTTCTTTAGTGACCTGTAGGCCCTCATGTGAACAAACTGGTGTCAGTGGAAAGGACATTTGTCTGTGAGTCCCATTCGTGATTCCAAGGATTGTATGAGGGTGGTGGGGTTGACTGTGTTGAAGGCAGCTGAGAGGTTCAGCAAAATCAAGAGGCAGGGGTCATTTTCAACAGTGGTCAAGAGGGCATCATCTACAATATGTAAGGTAGCGTTCTGAGATCTGCAGCATGATCTGAAGCCAGACTGGTAGTCCTGCAGGAGGTGGTTATCATTGATGTGACCTTGAAGTTAACATGGATTGCTCTTTCAATTATTTTCCCAATTAATTAAAGGTTAATGATGTGCTGGTAGTTGGCAAGGTCACCAGGTTCAAGTGTGAGCTTCTTTAAGAGTGGGAGGATCTGGCCTTTCTTGAAGCTACTGGGAAGATGCATAACGTGAAGGAGGTATTGACAATGGCATGTAGGGGTAAGAGAGTAGCCCCAGAATATTGTCATAGATGGTACTTTGATGGGATTGAGTATGTCAGCAAGATCTGGTAGACACAGGGCTTTAAAGGCTGAGCATTACAGATTTCTACAAGAAGGGGTGGGCCTAAAAGATGAAGCTGGCTTGGAGTCACAAATGTGCTGTGGATCGTTTGCATTTTTTCACATTGTATTTGTGCTGTACAGTGCTGTACAGTGCAGCACGTTGTCAATTTGAGAAGCGTTAGGAGAAATAAAAACATTCCACTGTTAAATTAATTTTATTTCTTTTTAACACCTGCCTTAAAGAAGCACAAAAGCAATGCAAAGTGATGTTTGTGTTATTTTAAAAGCACATTTTTGCACTGGAAGCAAACACTTAATCAACACTTTGCACAACTTTGTGTCCTTTTAAGTGAATTTGTTGCAGCAGGGAGTGTTGATAAATTTGCCCCTTTGCCTTACCGAAGGCTGATGATACACACAACTGGATTGTTTTTCAGCTGCATGATGCCCGCCTAATGAAGGGCAGGAAATCCTTTAACCCCTTCGTCGCGGCACGAATTTTGCCGCGGCGCTGGGGGGGTTTGGGGGCAGCACAGCGCCGCCATGCTTGTGACGGAACCACTCCGTCATGAGCCACGGGCGCACTGTGCTCATGACGGAGTGGTTCCGTCACGACTCCGCCCACTCGCGCTATTCGCCCGCACAGGCGGGGAATCAGCGCCGCGTGGGCGGAGCGGCCGCCAACGGCCGCAGCATGACGGAGCCTCTCCGTCATGAGCACACGGCGCCCGTGGCTCATGACGGAGTGGTTCCGTCATGAGCAGCGATGCGGTTAATGGGAAACAGAGAGGGGCTAATTTTGCAGGGAGCAATGAATATTTTTAATTTGTGGTGAGAGACATGCTGGGTGTGGGGGCTCTGGCAGGTGACGATTGCTGACTGGTTCGAGTACACTCTCTGCCTTTCGATGACCTTATGCCAGTGGCAACAGTCTCTCACTCTCTCAGAGTGCCACTAGAACTACCCCTTCTTTAAAAAGTAAAAACTCTGAGGCATATGCACAAAGAATTGGCCTAGGGCTGGGCTGCAACTCATTTTGCTGGTCTGCCCTACGCCAATTCAAAAGGGCTTTCAGCCAGAGCCGGCACAAAAATTGCACCTGAGTTCCAACTCGGGCATCCTTGCACCATGGTGCAAGGGTGTCTGTGTTGTTGGGATTGTTTTTTTTTTGCAGGAAGGGGCACCTTCCTGCACATAAACAATCACTAAAGTTGTTTTCCTCTTTCTATGAGTGCTGCAGAAAGCAGTACACATTGAAAGATAAAATACCAAACGAAAGGTAAACATTTCTCCTCCTGGTCTGGGGAGGCATACGTTTTTGGTGCTGCCCCAGATTCATGCTATGTTGTATATCTGGGGCAGTGTCGAAATGCATGAGTGTTGCGTGGGAACACACACAGCAACACCCATGGCATGCCTCCCTGCTGCAAAGTAAGGCTATGCTGCGCGAGTTGCGCTGCGTGGCCTTACACCTTATCTACAAGGCCATGAAAAGCCACACAAGGTGGCTTTGTGTGGCCTTGTAGATATGGACCAGCAGTGGGCACCACCAGAGCTTCAAAGAAGTGATGCTCCGGTGGCATAAGAGGCTTTTAAATTTGCCCGTCTGAGATTTTCACAATTTATGAAGTAAAGTTAGAGCATAAAGTTTAGTCTCCCAATTTCCACCACCCCACCCTGAAGGGGCATGCAAAAATCGCCTAATTGTGTACTGTGCAAAAAATGTGTTTTTTTCTGATATGTTTCATGGTCTAACTTAAAAAGGACACAAATGTAAACAAGGATAGCAAGTACATTATTCCATAAAGAAGGTATGCTTTTTTTATGGTCCCTGTCAAAGGAAATTGAAGAGCAAAAAGATGTTTTAAACAATGGGGACATCTTGTGGACACATTAACAAAACTCAATTGAATTTTTCCATGAAGAAAATCATTTGATGTAAGGCATAAAAATTATATTTTGATTGAAAATGAAAAGTAGATCAAGCCATTCCAAGTCCACTAATATATATTACTTATTTTCATCTGAACGTATACAATCATGTAAAATATAAGAAGTATAGCCGGTTTAAAAAAGGATATCTGACAAGGGTATTACAATGTGCAGGCATTTGTTGCAGTGACATAAAAATGACCAACAAAAGGGGCATATTTCTTAAACTTTCACGCAGTGCAATGCAGCAAGCCACCTAGCTGCGCTGTGTGAAAGGGCAGGAATGCGCTGTATTTAACATACTGCACGTCTGTCTTTTCCTTGCTCGTTTTATTTATTTAATTGTTTACTTACCTGCAATTATCCATATTCCGGTGTTTAGTACCCCCCATCCTGCCCCTCCCCCGCCCCGCCTTTCCACCGCACGGAACTCCCTCCACGGGCCGCGGCTGGTTGGTGCTAGGCAGCCAAAAGGGTCCCATCGCAAGGAAAGGACAGGAATTATTAAATCAAATACGGTACATTCCTGCCCTTTAATGCAGCGCCGCAAGGCAACATGCTGCATGAATATTGACAAATGTGCCCTGAAGTTGATAGGGTTTGTATTCTTGAGTGCATCACTGGGGAGCCTAGAGTTAGAGGCAGCGCTAAAAATTGGTCTACCATTTCAGTCCCCAAGAACGGAACGCGGGGAGTCAGGGGTGGGCGGGGCAGAGTTAACTAGAGAGGAACTCACACTCCTGTAGTATTTCAAAGGGTGGTGAATGTCTCAAGTGCAATTCGGTATTTGTTAACACACAGGAACGTGGATGTCGGAGAGTCGCATTTGATAGAAATACATTTGGGTGTCAGAGGTTAATGACAGGAAGTGCAGATCCTCAGGAGAAGAGACAGGTATTAGAGGGGAGATTTTGAGCACCGAGTAACGCGCTGCGTTGCACAGGGAGTGGAGTGCAGCAGGGCAGGTAAAAAAAACACAAAACGTGCTGAAGTGTCAGTATCTTCATGTTCTGTTCTCTGGTGTCCCAAAGCAGTGTGCTTGGGTTGGGAGAGAGACTGTTTCAGTAGCATTTAGTGGTATTGGAGACTGCAGCATTCCGTGCTAAGGGCACCACATGCATGGGATCCAGATTACCCATACATGCTGTCAATGTTTTCCTCATGGCAGGGGATAGATAATAAAACATCACTTCAGCAAGGAAGCAACATCTTTGCGCACGCCCCAGCATTGTTGCCAATTTAGATAGAAAACAAAACAATTACAAAATTCAGTTCAAAATATATTATTGTCTTTTTATTCCAAAGACAGCATGCAAAATATATTGAATATATTAAATTAAATACTTTTTCCTGTGGTGGCCATTTCAGTTTCCAGTAATTCTTGCAGTACGTTTTATGCTCAATCTCGTACCCCAGTTTTTCTCTCTGTACCTTGGTTACTGTTATGTTGTGCCTGTGACGCAACAGGCATGTTATGTTAGGTCATGTGACCTTCAATTAAATAAACGGTGGCACGTGTGCATAGGCCAGTAGGGCGTACGACCGCGATAGCCACGGAGCAAGTTACAGCGCCTCTGAGTCACTCATTACAAGAAGCTGGCCCACACTCCATTAAAGTTATCGGCGAGGTCGCAGGTCATTGCACCTTGACAGACATAACAGCTAGCGACAAGGGTGGGCGTGCCCCATGTGCCCCGTCTCCGCGCTGCGTGGTGGCCGCAGAGGTGTCTCGAGCCTTGCGATGCTTGTGCCCCGGGCGAGTGCTGATCTCGGCGCTCCACGATCCGCTTCACTCGGCAGGGAACCAGCGGATCCGGCCAAGCGGCGGTGCGAGTCTGCCCACGTGCTCCTGTTTTGCATATTGCCAGTGAGTGGCGGCTGGCGCACCGTGTCGGTTCTCCGACCACGTGTTTGTGCCCCAGCTGGCGTGAGTCCGCATTGGCGGTGGTGCGCGACTGTTACTGTTCAGGCACCCCCCTCCCACTGCAATTAGGGAGTGCTCCAGTAGCTTGTGAGGGACGGCCTCCCAGGGGACACTGCACCTGGTGCTACGCACAAAGTGAAGGGGACGAGTGATTCTGGCTGGCACAGCCAGCAAGGCAGTCAGCTCAAGGGAGCCACTCAGGAATGATGATTCTGGCACGCAAGGCAGACTGCACGTGGAGGCCACACACGCATTAGTGACTTCTGGCATGCCCAGCTATGGAAGTGGACAGCCCGAGGAGGCACAATCCCGGGATCTGCACGGAGCCCAAGCGCCACTGCCACATGGTGCATTTGCAGTAAAGGTTGCCCCAGCGACCGGTGGCACGTCCACACACACCACAGTAAAGAGGATTCCCAGGCTGGGAGCAGGAGGGATCTGCCATGTCCGCCATTCCCCCATTGAACCCTTCGTGGTTGAAGGTTCCCCATAGGCACTGGTGCCCAAATGGAAGGACTGGGTGGACCGCCTCATCATATTTTTCGAGGCTATGAAAGTCCACAAGGACCAAAAAAAGGGTAAGTTATTGCATCTAGGGGGCAAGGACATTCACAATATAACCAAAACACTCGCTGAAGCTACCCCCAGGACTCACCACACGCTAATCAATGCACTCAATGGCTATTTCGAACAAATTGCCAACCAAGATTGCAAACGGCTCATTTTTCGACAGGCGCATCAGCTCCCTGAAGGATCCCTTGATACATTCCATGGAAGGCTCAAGAATCTAGCGTTGACGTGAGGATTCTGAGACGAGACGGAACAAATAAGGGGACAAAAAATCCAAGGCTGCGCGTCAGCGAAACCCTGCAAGAGGATCTTGGAGGAGTCCGGAAAACCCTTGGCAGACATACTGACTCTTGGCCGCACCAAGGAGCTGTCGAAGGCCCTAGTAGCCCATATGGAGGCTGCCCTCCAGTCTCCGATCAAGGTGGACCCGGTGAATGCTGTCACGACAAAGCCAGTGCCGCGGTGGAACAAGAAAAGATCGGGATCGGCGTCCCTCGGACAGGCGCAAGTCTGCGGATACTGCGGAAGACCTCCTCACACGGCCGCAGAGTGCCCAGACAGAGGCAAACGATGCTCCGGATGTGGGCGACTCAACCATTTCAAAAAGGTTTGCAGGTCAAAGAACTATCGAAAGCCCAGACAAGTAGTCAACGCAGTCCCAGAAGGTGGTGAGGAACACAGCGATATGGACGGCGACAATGAAGAGGAGAGGGTAGTGCACAAAGTGCTCAAGATCGGAACCACCACTCGGAAAGCCCGGCGGCTGCCCCAATGTAACGTCCACGTGGGGTCACATAATGTCACAGCTGTGGTGGACACAGGCACCATGATCAACATCATGGCAGCCTCCCTGTACAACGCGATGGATGCTACACCCCACCTCCATCACGGTCTTTGCCTATGGCCAGGACATCCAGCTAAAGATAAGAGGCCGGTTCAGAACTCCAATTACCCATGGCTCTCACTCTGTCACCACCAATGTGTATGTCACAGAAGATGGACAAGGCATGCTCTTAGGATGTCGAGCCACGGAAGACTTGGGGGTGGTAACGTTCGCCTTCTGTGTGCACCAGGAGTCTGTTCAACACATTCTGGATGAATTTGCAGCGACATTCAAAGGTATTGGTAAGTTCAAGGGCAAGGAAGTTCACCTACACATCGACCCCACAGTGCAACCTGTAGCCCTGTGCCACCGGTGTGTGTCCTTCCATCTGCGCCCTCAAGTGGAGGAGGAGCTGAGGAAATTAGAGGCGGCCGGCATTATCGGAAAGGTAACGGGACCCACCCCCTGGGTCTCCCCAATTGTGGTCACTCGGAAACCTAAACAACCTGGAGCAGTGAGAATCTGCGTGGACATGAGGCTGCACAATGCCGCCATTAAAAGGGAGCGTCACATCACGCCCACCATTGATGATCTCATCGGAGAAATTGTGGGAGCCTGCTGGTTCTCGAAATTGGATCTGAGGTCTGGATACCATCAGCTCGTGTTAGACGTAGCCCCCGCAATATAACCACCTTCTCCACACATGTGGGCCTCCGACAATATACTCGCCTCAGCTTCGGAGTGTCCAGTGCGGCGGAAGTCTTCCAACACGTGATACAGGAGCTGATTGCGGACATACCAGGAGTCATTAATGTCAGCGATGACATCATGGTACACGCCAAGACGATTCCGGAACACAACTGCCGACTGTCTCAGGTGCTTTGCAAACTACAAGATGCTGGGCTCACGCTCCACAGAGAGAAATGCGAGTTTCTCAAAAGGAAGATTCAGGTTTTTGGATATACCTTCTCGGAAGAGGGAGTCAATCCTGATCTGCACAAGGTCCGTGACATCAAGAATGCCGCTGCACCTACCAACGTTACCGAGGTTCGCAGTTTCCTTGGCATGGTGAACTATTGTGGGCGATTTAGTCGAGATCTCACGACGTTCACACAACCCCTGAGAGAACTCATGAAAGACTCCACCCCGTGGAGATGAGACGCAGACCAGGCCAAAGCCTTTCAAGCCATCAAGGATGCCCTTTTGGAGATGACCACCCTCGCATTCTTTGATCCCAGAAAGATGACGTTGATTGCGGTGGATGCTGGAACCGGCTGGACTCAGAGCGGTGCTGCTCCAATGACAGACCGCCAAAGAAGAATGGGCCCTGGTGGCCTTCGCCAGCCGCTCCCTCACGGACACTGAACACCGGTACTCCCAAATAGAGAAGTAGGCCATCGCGATACACTGGGGTTGCCATAATTTTCACCTCTACGTATACGGCAAGCCTTTTGTTGTGGCAACAGACTATAAACCCCTGGTAGCCTTGTTCTCTGGGACATCCACCAAGCCACCACATCGAATTGAAAAGTGGATGTAACAATTACAGAACTATAACTGCAGGGTGGAGTACCAACCGGGATCCAAAAACCCGACGGACTACCTGTCGCATCACCCAAGGGCAGCCACTGATCAAGAAAAGGAGGATGCTGCCGATACTGAGGAGTACGTCAGGTGTGTTACGGCCCGGTCATGCCCGATCCTGCTCTCCATGGAAGACTTGAAAGAGGAGACGAGTAAGGATGAATGCTTACAACAAGCAAGAATGGCCCTGAGACAAGGCAACTGGCACAGGGCGAAGGATGAGTGGAAGATTCTCACAGCAGTAGCTCAACGCATCATGGATAGTCTATATCATGTCAGAGAAGAACTCACCGAGGACTCCAAGGGATGCCTACTGAGGGAACACCGACTGGTAATACCATCTACCCTGACGGCCCGGGTTGTCCAACTGGCTCACATAGGACACCAGGGAATAGTCAAGACCAAGGCGCGACTTCGGACCAAAGTATGGTTTCCCCTCAAGGACGAACTTGTGGAGGCTACTGTTCGATCCTGTCAGTGGTGTCAAGTTACTCGAGAAGCCCCCCCGTCCAGCTCCCATAATTGCTGAGCCGCAACCCTCAAAACCCTGTTCATGTGTTAGTTTGGACTCCGGCAGCCTGCCCGATGGAAGGTACCTGTTCGTAGCCATTGACGACCACTCCAAGTATCCCGAAGTCGAGATCATAACCTCCCCAAGCACCATGGAGGTCATACCCAAATTGGAGCAGATAATGGAGACTCTCGGCCTAATCCAGGAATTGAAGACGGATAATGGACCCCCTTCCAAGGGCAGGAGTTAGCGGCCTACCTCGCTGCGTTGGGCATACGACACAGAAGAATCCCACAGTGGAGTAGCAGAACGATTTATGCGCACATTGAATAAGGTGATGCGCATTGCTCACGAAAAACACCAGTCAATAGAGCTAGCCATCTTCACATTCCTGTGGAGCTACCGCCAAACGCCACACACCACTACTGGAGTGGCCCCGGCAAACCTACTCATGGGGCGAGTGGTCACCGCAGTGGTGTCCTACTACACCAGATGAAGTTCAAGTGGAAGCCCGACGCACCAGTGCTCACGCACAAATCAGTCGAAAACGGCAGGCCCGGCCTGTGAACTTTGCGAGAGGCGATCAGGTGTTGCTCAAAAATTGAGTGACCAGTGGGATGTTCAGGCTGCCTTACGAAAAAGACCGCTGGACTGTTGTCAGCGTGAAGGGCACACGGATCATCGTGAGGAGAGGGAGAGAAACTGTAGTCAGAAATGCATCGTTCATCAAAAGGTTCCAGCCGGCCCCAATGGCTGCTACCGCCGACTTGTTAGGAGGACCACCCGGGTCCCTTGGAGTGCCGGAAGCGAATGTGGACTCAGGGTCTGAGACTCCAAGAGTACCGTGACCGAACGGCAGTCTTGATTAGGCCTCGGTACCAGCCGAGAGACAAGCGGCTAGCGCGCCAGTGGAACGATTGGACTCTACCGCAGATGGCCAGGGTGCCTCGCAGTCTGGGACTGCCTAGAGTGAGATGGAGTGGCGTGGCAGTTCGCAGTATCGACTTCGCAAGAATCCTGAGTCAACTCGCTGGTTGTAAGATTATTTTATGTAAGAATGTTCCAATTATTTTATGATGAGGGAGCAGGGTGTATCAGTGACTGTTAGAGACTGTCGAAGGTTGCTGGGCGCCACATTAGTGAATTTATTATGGTTTGATGTTTTTTGGGGAGGAATGTTATGTTGTGCCTGTGACGCAACAGGCATGTTACTTTAGGTCATGTGACCTTCAATTAAATAAACGGTGGCATGCGTGCGTAGGCCAGTAGGGCATACGACCGCAATAGCCACGGAGCAAGTTACAGTGCCTCCGAGTCTCTCATTACAAGAAGCTGGCCCACACTCCATTAAAGTTATCGGCGAGGTCGCAGGTCATCGCGCCTCGGTAGACATAACAGTTACCTCTCTCGTTCATCTCCTCAAACCCCTCTTGAGCCTACTGAACTCTCCCCCTCCTGATTCAAACTCTGTCTTAGAAGATACCACTTGTCTTTGAGTCAAGATACATAGGGAATCCCGTGGTGCCACCCATGGTTTTTCGAGCAAAGCTCTACTTTCTTGGCAGACTGGGATTTGTGCCAAAAAAAATTGCGCTACTAATTACCTCCCATTTTACATAACCCATTCCATGTTCTATGACATCATTGATAATATCACTGGAGGATCTGAAGTGACATCATTTTTTTTTCTCCAGTTTTATATAGAATAAACTCGACCCGAAGGTACTGGAGCGCTTTACATGAGCACATTACACAAGGATGCATTTTTTATGTTTTTTTACTCACAGCAATATTAATTGATTATCCCAGAATATCAGAATGTTGAGCTGAGGTGAACACTCAAACCTGGTTCCCCAGTTCCACTGTTAATGCCACAGGCCGTTATGCCACATCCTTTCAAATCATTGATGACAACACTGTGCATGGCAGACCATGAGTTACATTTATGTTAGGGAACGAGTTATAGATACTTTAGATAACTATAAATGGTGAATTTCTTTTTTTTTTTTTATTTCAAATCGTTTTTATTAAAGTAACAGAGACAATACAATAACTCTTCCGTAGACAAAGTTCAAAATAGTCATGTCCATACATACAAATACAAAAATAGAAAATGAATAACAAGACAAATGAAATAAAGAAGAAAACCAATTCCAGCTCGCATCATCAATATACAGGTACATCCCTAGTTACATTGCTCAATGTGTGGGCGCAGCGACCCTGGACTCGAGAGGTCAATCACGCCTCAGCTTACAACAACCCCATTCAGAGGGACCAACCACAGTATACCTCTCAAGGTGGCTCATAATGAAAGGAGGATGCATCCAATGATTTCCAAAGCTTTTTGCTAGAAGGGCTCCAGGTAGAAGCCTGCAGCGCCGGATTGCTAGACCCCCTCAGGAAAGATAACCACTCCTGCCAGATTTTAAAACTCACTTCAGTCGCATTCTTCCATTTGCAAAGAATCACTTTACATGCCATTGTTAACATTAAATCCAACAACTGGCGATCTCGGTCTGTTGTTATTTGCGGATCCAGTGCCCCCAGAATAACGTAAACAAATTCCTGTATAGGTTTTATCTTAAAAACGTGAGAAATGCAATCAAATATCTTCCCCCAGTAATCCCCTAATGAAGGACAGGAGAATAGCATGTGTGCAAGATCACCAGTACCTGACTGACAGTTCCAGCACACAGGAGAGTCTCTTAATTTACATCTGAAAAGCCTGTCGGGCGTCCAAAAGGCCCTGTTGAGGAGCATATATTTCGTCTGAAATAGGATGGGTGAGACTTTATGTGTAAGGGCTAACTTATGAATCACTTCCCAATCAAAAGATATGCCTGATAGATTTGGCTCAGCTTCCCATACGACCTCCACTCTTTTGTGTTTTTTCATGGGTAAAGGCAACAACATTTTATACACCTTCGACACAAAGTGGCCAGCATGTACCAGTCGTGGGATATGCAGTAGTAGCCATGGGACATAAGGAGAGAAGTTACTCGCTGTCAGCATCGATTTAAGTTTTAGGAAATCATAAAAATCCATCGAGGTAAGATCATACCGGTGCTGTAAGGTCGAGAATGGCAGCGGAGCCTTATCATCATATAAGTCCTTCACCAAATGAATGCCCTTCTTGGACCAAGACTCCCAGAATATACTACTACCCTTATGTTTAAGACGAGCATTCCTCCACAGAGACATAAACGATGAACTGGCAAATGTCAAGTTTGTTTTATGTGTTTGGTCGAGTCTAAGTAAGGCCCTTCTAGTATTAAGCATGATATATTTAGAATGAGGAAGGTGTGACAGGTCCATCGTGAGGAGGGCCTCCAAAGGCGCATGGTCCACTAGTGCCTCCTCAATATTAATCCATAGTGGTGTATACGCAGGGGATTTTAACAGCCACTGAGCACCTTGTTTGCACAGAAACGCTGTCTGATAGCACCTGAAGGAGGGGAGACCCAGAAAACCTTTGTCTTTTGCTAATTGTAATTTCTTCAGTGAGACTCTGGCCTTCTTGCCCTGCCACAGAAAATTCCCAAACAACTGATCCACCTTAGTAACAAAAGCATTAGAGAACGTCATAGGGAGCATACTGGTCAGATAGTTGACCAACGGGGTCGACATCATTTTGAGCGTCTCTGCTCTACCCCACCAGGAGAGAAACTTTGGGGACCACCCTTCCAGTAATGTAGACATCTTTTTCAGGGTCAAGTCTTCATTTACTCTCAGTGTAGAGATCAAATCCTTATCAAAATCCAGCCCAAGATATTTAAAACACCGAGGCTGCCATGTAAGCCCAGAATCTCCGATAATCCCCTTGCCCCCAACACTGTTCAAAAGTTTGACCTCCGTTTTATCTTTATTGAGTTTATATCCAGAGACTCTGGAAAATTCCTCAATGTCAGTCATGAGCGCCGGAATTGCCTCATCCGCTCTTTCCGACATAATCAGCACATCGTCCGCATAAGCCGTTAATTTTACAGTGCAATCACCAAACGGTATACCCGCTATATTGGGATCATGCCTTATATGATATAAGAACGGTTCAATTGCCAACAGGAACCGTGAGGGTGACAGGGGGCAACCCTGTTGCGTGCCTTGCTGTAAACAAAAGGGAGAGGAAAAGGATCCACCAGCCCTAACACGCGCCGAAGGGCAGCAGTAAAGGGACATTACCAGTCTAGTAAATGACTCTCCTAAGTTGAATTTACAGAGAACAGCGCGGAGGAAGGACCAATCAACCTTATCGAATGCTTTTTCAGCATCTAGTGTTATTGCTGCAGTCGGTGTGTCTAAAAGTTTCGCTTTTTCTAGTACGTGCGCCAAAATTCGTGTATTGTCACTGGACAAACGTTTTTTAAGGAAGCCTGCTTGGGATGGGTGGATCAGCTGCGGGAGAACCCCCTGGAGGCGGGCGGAAAGTATCATGGCCAGGAGTTTGCAATCAATATTAATCAATGAAATCGGCCTATAGTTTTTCGGTAGCGAAGGGTCTTTCCCATCTTTAGGAAGAACAGCAATTATGGCCTCTGCCAAAGTACCTCTAACCTCACCCGATTTATTAATACCTTGAAATAGCTGTAGGAGGGGTTCGACCAAAAGGGAGGGGAAGGTTTTATAAAATTTTGCAGTGAATCCGTCAGGGCCCGGGGCTTTCCCTACTTTTAAGCGTTTAATAGCAGTCTCTATCTCTGAAGAGCTAATTGGACCATTAAGACTGACCCGGTCCTCATCCGAAAGCTGTGGGAGATCGCATTCATCTAAGTATTCCTTAATTCTAGATTCTTCTACCGCCTCATTTTTTGCATAGAGGTCCTCGTAGAAAACCCTAAACACCTCCGTTATTTTGTCAGGGTCTGAATGCGAGTGTCCCAATGCATCTTTAATGACACTAATAGAATTCTTCTGAACCTTGAACTTCAAGTATGAGGCAAGGGACTTTCCTGCCTTATTAGACTCACAAAGCTTAAACCGCCTACCTTTATCGAGCCAGACTCCCGCTCTCTCACTAACTATTTTATTATATTCATATTTTTTATTCGCCAACGCAGCAAGAGACACCTCATCCCTATCTTTAAAATGTTTAATCTCTAGATTCCTAATGTCCCTCTCCAAAGCCTCCAACTTCTCATTATAAGATTTATTCATCTCTGACCTAATTTTGATACACACTCCCCTTATAGTACTTTTCAGAGCCTCCCACCTAATGAGATCGGACGTGTCCCCCTGTTTATTGATCTGGAGGTAGGAGGATATCGCCTCCTGGATTGTGGACCGGTGCTTGTCACTAGTTAGGATTTCATCATTCAGCCGCCAAGATGTCTGACGAGAGGATGGTTTGACATTATTAATTGTTAATGAAATGCACGAGTGATCAGATAATACACGAGGTTCAATGGTTGTAGATTCTAATCTAGGAACGCCATTCTGTGTGATAAGGAGGAAGTCAATCCGGGAATACGAGTCATGTGGTGAAGAATAGAAAGTATAATCCCTTTCAGTGGGATTCTGGAGTCTCCATGTATCCACCAAGTTAAAGCGCTTACACAGACTAAGAAAAGCTTTATGCGCTTTTGTTGACTTAAAGGTGCAATGTGAGTCTCTATCTAAAGTTGCATCTATTGGAAGATTGAAATCCCCAGCTACTATATGCACCGCGTTGTCCGGAATAGTTTCAAGGTGCTTATTTAGTTTGTCCCAAAAGACCAAGTCGCTAGTGTTGGGGGCGTACACGCTAGTAACATAAAACTCTGTATTATCCTTACTCATTTTGGCCGTGACCCATCTACCATCTGCACTAACTTCAGACGACAAAATCTCCACCTTAGATTTCCTCGCAACAAGTATCAGGACACCATTCTTTTTGTTCACAGCCTCAGCACCTACCACCTCATTATAAAATTTATTCCTCAGGTGGTAAAACTGCTTAGCCTCAAGCTTCGTCTCCTGGAGTAAAACAATATCACCCCTCAGTCTTTTAACATAATCTAATATCTTCTGTCTCTTAACAGGCTGGTTCAGACCCTTAACGTTAAACGATAATACCTTCAGTCTGTCCAAATTACATACTCCCATCGGAGAGCTAAGTGAGCTATTTAACATCAGGAGGTTGCATCAACATCACAACATGCATATACTCCACAATGTAAGCACATTTAAATCCGCAGTAGGGCCTAACACCACCCCCACCTATGAGCAGTAAGAAGATGAAGATCATGCAAGCCAGAAAAAACAAAAGGAAAAAACAAGGAACACATACCCCTACCCAAAAAAACCCCAGCCCCCCACCCTCCCCACCCCAACTGTACGATTTAGGCATGGTGACTGGAAAGAGAATGCGTCGGAAACCCCCCCGTGCATGACTGTTACAGAGAGATAAAAAACATGGAACAGAGGAACTATCCCCCTCGAACTAAGGCCTGTTACCACCCCCTGGACATCAACACCCTCCCCCACCAGCACATCCTTCGGGTACCTCATCGATAGTTCTAGACCCAGCCGCTTAAGCAACAGCCCGCCCCCATCAATCACTACAAACCCACGAAGTAAACTTGTGAAACATGAAACATGACCATTAGCAATCTTGGCCAATTAAACTGAAACCCATCTATTCGAAAGGCAGTAATTCTAAAACATATTATGTGGCCAGGTACCCTGAGCATCTGTATCTGCGTACTGCCAACAGAACTGTCTTTGGAGAGAACCTCGAGGCAGAGAACATGCCATAGGTAACCTGCCCCTTCGAGTAGAATTAGCTCATGCAGAGCTGTGGTCACTTATAACCTGAGGCTGAGGCCTGTGCCACTGCCCCCATTGAGGAGCTTGTTTCCATGTCCAGATCGTCCGGTCCATCAAGCATGCGTTTCAGTTTCAAAGGATCCGAGAAAAAATGTGGAGATCCATGGACCAACACACGGTACTTTGCAGGGCCAGCAAACCCATACTGGAAGCCCCTTTTCTTTAGCATCGGTCGTAGTGCCAGGAACGCTTTCCTAACCTCCACCGTCTCTTTACTGTAGTCCTGTGAGATGTATACCTTGACCGATTTCCATAAAATATGGTTGTTTTTCCGCATGAAATCAAGAATCTGCTCCACATGTTGATATCGCAATGGCTTGCACACAATCGCTCTAGGACCTTTCTGGTTTTTACTTATCTTGCCTGGGACTCTATGAGCCCTATCGAACTCCAGAGGATGGTGAAAGGACAGATTAGTAGCCTGGGTAAACCAAGACTCCAGGAAGGCCCCACAGCTCGCATGCTGATCCTCCGATCCCTCCGGAAGGCCAAAAATGCGTAGGTTCCCCCGTCTGTTTCTGTCCTCCAACTCCGCCAGTTTCCTCATAGTTTGATCCGAGGTTATGCATAAGCGGTTGATGGCTGCACACGACTTTACTTCTAGATCCTCAAGTCTGCTAATCCTCGACTCTGCCTCCACCAATTTAGCATTGGTTTCGCGATTGTCCTGCCTGATAGCCGCCACCTCATCCTTGGTTGCCTTAGCTAGCTCCCTTACTTCCTCCAGCTTATTAAGTATCAGTTCCATCCGGTCCGGATTGCTTTTCGCTCCCTTGCTGGGTGAACTAGGATTCGACTGATCAGATTTGAGCCTCTTCATGCTTTTCACAGATTCTTTACTATCAGCCATGTTAGTCCGTCGTGTAGATTCCGTTGCCGGTCAGAAATGTCCTAAGGTGCTTCAACCTTCTCCTATGGAGTGCCTCCCGACTGCCGTTCCCTCTGCCGACTGGTAGCAGCCAATCCAGGTAAATACACATTGACCTAATACATCACCACGTGTGCAACTATGGATTCATCACCTGGCGCCTTCCCGACCTTTATCTATATGATTGGAGGATCTCCGAAAGGGCGCACGTGTTACACATCTAAGTGCAGAGGCGCGTGATCACATCATGGAGACCAGCGAAGACGAACAGGGTAAGGTCGCGCCACCACACACGAGAACCATGCCCACGCAACGCAGCGCCTGAGACATTTACAGCTCCATAACCCCATATAAGGCTCTTAGTACTCCAGATTATTAAAGTAGATCGCGCCACAGGCGGAGCTTCAGGTTCGACCTTGCAGGCTTAGGACCACCCTGGAGGGAGCAGTCCACTCCATGCGCGCTCCCACGTCGACACAACCACCATTTCACGGGCAGCACTGAAGGGGGTAGAACCGGCTTCACGTTCCGACATCTAGCAGCACCAGTGCACGATCCAGAAGGCACACATCACTCCCGGTAGGCTGACACCTCAGTAGACTCCAAACACCCCACAGGCTCTGCAGTAGAAGCGCAAGGGCTCTCCGTCTATGTCGCGGTAGCCGCCATCTTGTCTGTGCGATATGCACCAACGACTTCCCATCGCGCTACGCAACTCCTCTGCCTCAACACAAACGCGCTCCTGATCACATACCCGCTGAGCTCCGGCACCAGTCGCACATGGGCCCGATCCACTCCGGCAGCCGCCCGGCCGCCGACACACCTCCAGTCACGCGGTCCCGTAGCCTGCCGTAGCCCTCGTGGTCATCGAGTGGATCTTCCAAGGCTGCGGCAGAGCCGCTTCTCAGCAGCGAAAAGCCTCCAAACTTCGCCTCTTAGGCCCCCTCACATTCCGATCACTGTTTCCACCGTCAGATGCTGGATAGGAGCGGTGAGACCCGTTCCTCTGCCCTCATACGTTTCACGCACGGGCAGAGAGAATCACCGAGCCGCCATCTCTCTCGGCGTCCAAACCACGCCCCCATAAATCGTGAATTTCAACGGTTTTATTAGTTTTAACTGACATTTCGGCCTAACTATAACGACTCATTAACCTTTAGCTTTTACAGTGAATTTCTACATTTTTTTAATGCAAAGTAAGATACTATTACTATACCTTAATATAATGTCATGTTAACATTTGTGTTTTTTGCGGTGAATTACTGGGATTTTCAATATTCAAATATCAAACGAAATGGCAACCCAATGCCACGCACAGCCTTAGGCAGTGTGGGGTCGGCCGCAGGCTCTGACCTGTGGCCAGGCTCTGCATCCAAACTCCTCACAGGCAGGCAACCCCACGACACACACTGCCTTCGGCCGTCAACGGCATGGGTTTGAGCACAGGGCCTGGGAGGATGCCAGACCCTCTGCCCAAGTCCTTGGAAGCTCTCTACCTGAGTGTGTGCAACTGCTGCCCATGCGCAGCGTGGGGTTGGGTGCACAACCTGACAATGATCTTGCCTGCAGGGCTTTGGTGGTGACCCTGCCCCCACAGGGGACATTATCGCTCAAAAAAAGTGTAAAGAGCCCTCATGGGGCTTTATGGGGTGCGCTTTCAATGTGCAATGAATAATAAATGAGCAGTTCCTGCCACTCATTTAATATTTTTATATATATATTTCCATGGGTGTGCTGGTGCCCACCCAGGACGCTGGGACACACACATTTTACATTTTGTTTTGGGCTACGCAGCAGAGCCCCAGGCCCCCGGCAGCCTCAGGCAGCTCCCCAGCTGGCAGCCTTAGTCGGTATGACAGAATGTTTTTGGGGTAGGTGTCCCAGTGTCCACCAGGGGTACCCCCAGCTAAACTTTTGTTGAGGGCTGCAGGCGAGACCCAGGGCCCCGTAGCCCTAGCTGGATTCTCTTGTAGGAGCCTGAATGTTTTAAAACATTTTGGTGGGTACCCCGATGCCGCCAGGGGTTCTCATTATTCCAACAATGTTAGGAGCTGGAAGGGAGCCCCAAGGCCTGTGCAGCCCCAGTTGGCTTCCCAGCCTGCACCGTAAAGAGTGTTGGCAGGAGCCGGCACCTCTGCTTAACTCTAGCCTAGGCAGGAGGATTTTTCTTTAACTTCTCTCACCTGAGTGGGAGTAAAGTTCTGTTCCCTGCTTGGGTGAGTATGGGTAGGGTACATCTGCACTCTTCCAGGCAGCCAACCACAGTGTCCTGTGGGTGGGCTCCCTGGGACACTGTTAAATACCATGCCCCATGGGATGGGTCCCCGGGGCCGATATTGGCTAGAGGAGGGACATAGAGCCCCCCTCTCTTTTTAAATAAATTCAGCCCCAGGGAATGTGGTCCCCAGGACCTGAACAGGCTAATGGAGAGCTCCCTCCTCTTAAAAATGATAAATGGCCCTGGGGGATGAGATCTGCAAGGCCTGAATAGGCTCAGGAAGAGGGATGCATGTTCCCCTACTCTTAAAATCACTTGCACCACCCTCGCTTGTACCACCTCTGCGGATTTATTTTTTACATGTGCATGAGCCCACATTTAAAAAAATAAATAGCTGCAGATTGGCAAATACACTGCAGATGTGTGCCAAAGTTTTTTAAAAGTATATGTGTGTGGCCACTCTTGAACACCCCCACCAGGAATAGGGGGGAAGTGTATCCCTACTTTTCCCCCTTGTATCATATTTTATCCTCTTCCTTGAACTGGGTACTCATTCCTGAGTCCTAGGATGGGTGTCGCCACATTGTAGTTGATATGGTTGCAGATAAGCAGATCTCATATAGCGATCTGTTGGCTCAGCAGATCCTCTGCAGCATGAAATATACAAAATGCTCAAAAGCTACTGAATGGATTTACACCAAGTCATGAAAAGCATGCTTTCTAGACCAAGGATCTCGGTTTTTGCCAAATTTGGTGTCATTTTTGGGAAATTAAGGTATAAATCTTTGTATATCTGGACTGTTGAGGTGAAATACACACATTTAGGCCTTCTGATTGGATGAAGGGGCTTCGTCAGAGCGCGCACTCTAATTGGTTGGCTGCAATGTTGCAGTCACCATTAAAGGGCCAGGGAACTAAGTCTTCTATCCTGAAAAAACTTTAAATAAAATATAGGGGGCCTTGTTCCCTTAGCCCTGGTCGGGCGATCCCATAGTGACTCCTCCTGGGGCCAAATGTAAAAAAAAATAGGTTATTTGCCCTAATTCTATAGTTCAACTGTAGGATCGCGGTCAGAAAAAAACAAAACGCTACCTATTTCTTTTCTTTTTAATAAGTGACCTTCAGGGTGGGTCAGTGCCCCAGGGTCAAACCATCTTAATATTTTTAAATATAGGGAGAAGGTGCATTGCCCAAGCTGATTTTGGCCCCGGGGACCGTCATAATTTTAAAATTTGACATGGTGTGGGCACACCTCCCTGTGTCACAATGAGGCTCCTGTGACCTCATCCAAGGGGCATTTCCAAATTAGCAGCGAGGTGGTCCTGCAGCCTCCCTCCCATGCTGCAAATCAGCCAGGGAACCCCAAAGCCTAGGGCCAGATCAAAGCAGTGTTTTCTGGACTCTATACCCCAGGACACTGCTGTTTTCTGCCAGGGAGACTGCAGGCATACCATGTCCGCACTATCCCAGGAAGAAAACACAGATTTGCACCCGCATTGATAGATGTATTGAAATCAGCTGCTCCCACCTGGGTGGCAGCAAAGGAGAATGGTGCCAGGTCCCGCCAGCACTACAATGGGTGCTAGTCAGTGTGCCAAATGGGGTCACGGGGCTTAAAGCTCTCATCACCACCTCCAACAAAGTGTGCAGTGTGGGCCTCATCAAAAATAATATGATAATCACTTATATTAAACATTGCAATGTGTGAATTTCTATAATGTGCATTTAAATATCATTACTGGTGAGTTTTTGACAACGATAATAGGACTGCTTTATTTGTGTTAATATGCTGACCCCTTCATAAAGTCAATAGGCCCACTTTTTAGTGTTCTGAGCCATTGGGCATTAACTTTTCCACATATGAAGAGCAGTGGGACAACTTATAGCACTCATTTCGAAAAAGGAGGGCTCCCACTGATTGCTGTGTGGGTTTCAACGATTGTGGCACCTCTTAGCAATGAAACAGCCCATTCATTACTCACATACATGGTGGATAGTGGGTTATTAGTAGTGATAAATATGCATTTACCACTAGCAATAAGGCTACTAACACAGTCTAGGGTCCAGTATAGGTCTCAATAAATTATACCTATGCTCAACCCTTGGCAGCTTGGCTGCAAGCAGTCCGGCTTAACTTCGGAGACAGGTATGTAAAACATTTTTTTTAAACAATTCAGTAAATAATTAAGACACAACACATAATACAAATCCCTTCCCAATGTATAAAAATATGAAGTATTTTTATCTTTTATATGACACTAAAACGACAAATATCCAATGTAGGGATTCAGAGATATGAATTTTTAAAGATTAAAAACGTTCTACTTCGAAACCTATAGTGCCACTCTGGGACATCTGGTTGCGCTTGACCGGTACAAAGTCAAACTTTCAGGCCAACCGTGATGGAGCCCTGCTCAGATACACTAAACAGGTGACCCAGGTCAAAATTTCACCTTCTAGCTTTTTCTTCTGAGGGCCCTCGCTGCACTTTACCAGTCCAGATTCTGTGAGGGTTCGCCGGCTTGACTTTCAGGGAGCTCCTGGTCAAACTATGGAAGTTGGACCTCCAGAGCTCTTCAGCAGGATGATCCTGGAATCTGGGCCAGTTCCACTGCTGAAGTTGGCCAGTTTGGATCTTGCGGTGGAGTTCATCATCTTATGGAGCATTTTTCCAAAGTTGCTTCAAAATTCTGGAACTTCTTCCTGAAGTTTCTCTTGAGGATCCAAAGGGACCAAAACACAATCCAAGGGTATGGAAGCTCCAAGATGTGCCTTGAAAGTTTGGGACCATAATTCTCAGAAACCACCTTGACAAATCCCTTAAATGTCTACTGGATGCACTCCAGGCAGGGGACTCTTGGTGGTGATGATGCAGGTGAGCTCTGTTAACCTGTAGCTTGCAAGGAGTCCACACTTTAATCCTTTAGAAGCAAGGTACATCCACAGGGCTGTAATTCCAGACAGTACAGCAGGCTCAGTCTGTCAGAATGCAGGGCCTGGTGATGCAAATCAAGTTTCCAGCATGGCAATCCTTCTTCTTCTCTTAGTTTTTAGCAGCAGATCTCTCACATATTTATTCAGTGTTATCAGGGGTCAAGCATGAGAGCACTCCTGTCCAATGAGATGCAGGGCAACACTGCAGAGAATGACTACTATCTCCAAAGTGTGGCATAATCCTCTCCCAGAAGGCACTATTCCTCCATAATTCAAAATGTCTGAAATCTCAGCAGATCATGAAGAGCTAACTAAACCAACTCACAGTATGGCTCATATCCATAGCTCCCCGCCCCCTAACATCTGCAGATTCCTTCCTTAAGACCCCTATCTGGCTGGGTCATATGGGACGGGGGTAGATAGGCCTGGCATTGACTGCCTGTCCAATTCCTCCTTTGAAGCTTCATGCTTTATGAACCCCCTCCCATTGCTCTGGCATTCCTCTGTAGTAGAGCCCTTTCTAGCAGGTAGCCTCTCTTGGGGTGAGCCACTTATCACTTCATCAAAACAGCCTTGGCTAATCCTGTTAACTTTGGCCAATCAGGGATAACTGCAGGAATGCTGAAATTTGGCTTACAGACAAGAAAGTCATATAACTATTTTCTGTATATTTTAGAACAAATTCAACAATGGCATATTATTGGATTTATCAATGTCATGCTTCTAAGTCCTTGAATGATATTTACTCAATTCCTAGCAATATCTGTGCGTTGGTAAGCTGTTGCAATGTTATCTTATAGAGCTAGGCATGTACAATGGGGAAACTACTATATGTAATTTCTCCATCATCAGGCCAAATAAAACATATTTTATAGGAGCCCTGCTCATAGTTACATGACCCACACCTCTGGGACACCTAGAGGAGATCTTGTGGGTGCTGAACATGCAACAATAATGTAGATCCTCACTCCAGATACTCCTAGCACCAAAGTCGACTTTGGGAGGCACTTTACTACAAAGGGGAAGTGAAAGGTGCAATGTATCTGTCACAAGGGCATATAAAACATATTTTATAAGGACCCTTTTCATATTTACATGAGCCCCACCCCTGGGACACCTAGTGGAGACCCTGGGTGGAATGCAGGAATATTATAGAATCTCACTTTTTAAGTGCCCCTACCATCAAAAATCGAATGTGCAGATAATTTACTTTTAAAATGACCTCAGTCGCTCAGCAGTTCACAAATTCTAAATTGCCATGCCCTATTATATACTACAGACTTATAGGTAGTATTAATACCCTTACCCTATTATCTACTAGGGACTTATCTGGTAGGTCATGCCAAAGGTAAGCAAATATTCAATGCAAGCAGGAAACTGCTGCCGAACCACTTCTCAGAAATACAGAAGGTTATGTCTGCTGACATAACCAATCCAATTGCATAGGCTTCTAAAACTCTCAGCGATTGTGCCCCATTGGATGACAAAACTCAAATAGTCATGTTAGAAGTGTACCCTCGCACATACTCAGATAACAAATTAGCAACTCTTGCTTGATCTTTGACACAGAGTCCCCACCACTCCTAAGAACATGCGCTACAGAGACTGATCAATTGACTGTAACGCTCCAAGACATTAGTTAGCACAATGTCAGAAAAAGGGATGGGGCAGGCAATTGATGTTTCCTGCATCCACTGCAGGGTATATTCCCAAGAAAGTGTGATAACTACTGCAAGAGTAGTGTAATGCAACTTTCAATATCGCAGCCCATCGCGGGAAAATAACCCCATATCAACGTGGAATTGACAAGGTGGTACCATGCGATAGACACCAGATAACGCATCAAATGTCAGCGTCAGAATCGTCGCCAAGCCGCAATAATGAGAAACACAAACACAAAAAATCATGCGATGAGGACAATGGTGGTACACAAATCAGCGAAGACCAGCCACAGGCCTGCAAATCATTTGCGCCTGGTGGGAAAAAGCAAGAAAAGAAAAGTCCAAAAACATTTCAAACTGCGTAGCAACATGAATGCACCCAGACCGAGTGCAGAGGACAAGCCCGCCACCACAAGCCCCATGGAGGACCAGCCAGGAAACCCGCGTTCGTGGAAGGGCAAGGACAAGAGGAAGAGGAAGACGGGGTTCAGTCCGTAGGAAGACCGGATCCTCATCACGGAGGTGACCGAACACCATCAACAACTGTTCGGCACCTCCACTGCGGCACTGGCAATCCAAATCGAAATATGGCAGGCCATCGTAAACAACATCAATGCAGTCAGAGTGTCCAGGAGGTCACTGGAGGAGGTCAAGAGGGGCTGGCATGATCTGAAAAGGAAGACCAAACATAAGGTCACCGACAACAGAGAGGCAGCAACTGCGACTGGAGGTGGGCCTCCTGCGACACAGGAGGAGCTGGATGAGCTGGAGCAAATGGTGGCCACAGTCAGCAGTGAGGAGACGGTGAAAGGATTGGGGGGCCTGGACACACCACGATACAACCTGACCCAACAGCAACAGGGTGAGTAACAACCAGGGACGGGGGGGAGATGGGCACAATGGCACACATGCACAAGTATGCGTAGCACACTGCACACCCACAATGACTGTGGAACATGTCCCTGATTGGCTTGGCACACTGCAGCACACATAGAAACGCCAAGTAGGCCCCATTACACAATATGCACAGAGGGGCCCTCCCTATCACCAATATCACCACGGACCCATGCACATGTACGGAATCCAGCAAAGCAGCGTCTCTGTGTCGCACACTGACTATGCAAGTAACAATGCATGTCCGATAGCATTGCCTCAGCCCAATAAAATGACATGGCCCACGAATCGACATGGAGGTAGCCCAGTGCGGTTCACATCCGTAAAGGAGCAGGTCACACCCTGACATGTCCGTGTGCACCCACAACCCATGCCTTATAGTACACGCAGCAGACGAACAATGCACCAGGCCACACAATCTGTCCGAGAGCACATATGACCCAAGTCAAAAGCAAATCAGGCCCCGAAAATCACACAATTCAGAGGCACTCTGCCTCAAAGGGAGAAGGCCACACAAAATCAGAGCTGCAGGGGCAACTCCCACGCAATGCAGCACACACACATAGCAATCACAGGACATCGGCAACGACAGCAATGTGGTACAATGTGCAACACTACAGGACCGAGCCCACAACAGGTTCCACTCGTGCGTAGTAACAGTCCACTTACATCTGACATTGCTTGACACAGTGTGATGATAATGAACGGGTACCACCACACATCCGTCATGTATTCGGAAAACACACTGACTGCCATCGAATAGCCAGCTCCCCCAAAACCTTCATAATATACATTGGCATGCAGTCGAATGTAAACATATGCAAATCAGCAACATACATGTGAAACCCTGTTAACCTGCATCTCCCCTTAACATTGCAGCGGGACAATCAACACTTACTGCAGAGCAGAACACAAACCCCATCATTGATGATGTAGAGGACAACCTGCACATATGTCAAGATACCCTCCAACGGATACTGGACAGCCTCTGCACCCCACCCCCAGGAGCAGGGCAGGCCAGCTGCCTCGAGGTGACTCCACCACCTACACAGACCACACAGCAGGAAACACACACCACCACGGCTGTCACCCAGGACCCCCCCGACCAATACATGGAGCACATACAACGTGTGTAGTCTTCCCATGTGGAGTTGGCTGGACAGCTGCGGGTGGGTTTCAAGCTCATAGCAGCCAAACTCGTTGCCATAAGTGGGTGTCTGAGTACCATCATGGACCATGTACAGTCCCTATCGGACACCCCCTCTCTGCACCATGCTCCTCCACAGACCTTGGCTGACCTCGCTGGTGCCATGAATCGTACACAAGAACTATGTGGGCAGACAGGCACCAGCCATGACAGGACAGAGTTAGGACAGATGCGGAGGGCAATGGAGACCATGGAGCGGATGCAGGCTGGAAGGATGTCAGACACAGATGGACACCAGTGAGTAGTAGCTGGGGACTTCAATGCCCTGTACTACTTCATCTTGCCATTTCTGCCACTGAGCCGTTCCCAGATGACTGCAGCTGGAACATCGACACACACAGCTCTGACCCCTGATGTGTCTGTGGCACACAGTGATTCTGCCCCATCACCTTCACAGTCTGATGTATCATGTGGCACACAGTGATGCAGCCATCACCCCGCCACACACACCGAACACACCGGACACAGAACCCATATCAGGGGAGTAAGAAGGAGATGTGAACTACTGTGTGGGGAAGGAGGCAGTAGCAGCCATCATCACCATATGGCCTGTCCCTGCCTGCTTATAACCTATGCAGCATGGCCTGGGAAACACCTCATAGTGACCCCCGGAAAACTCTGCAACTTTCACCCGGACCCCTACATGGACTGCATTTCTTCACCGCTGGCCAATTACACAGCTATCCTGCTGCGGACTGCACTCTCCCACTTCCCAAGCACTGTGCAATCCCCAAAGGACTCTGGTTGGCACACCACTGGGCTCCCTTATGATGTGGGCTTGGATGACCATGTACAGCCCCAGCTCCCGCAATTACCTGAATGTGAATAAAACATTCTAAATCACACAGATGGGTCATCATTATGTTCACTCACATGGAGAGGTATGGCTGGATGTAGGTACAATGATTGCACATGAAGGTACACCCTGGCAGCTGACATCTGCGCGCATGTGTATCTCTGAGGCACATGGCCAATTGTATTACTGTGAAGGTGAGTACTAGCTGTGTCCCCATTGCACATCAACAACAATCTCACAAATCCCAACGTAGGCACACGTCCATGTATTGAATAGGGCTGTGTGTAGGACTGACCCAAACGAAAGCAGGACGGGAGTGGTGTCCTACAGCACATGGGACACCAGAAGTTCACGTTGCATACCTACTCACACACATCTGTGTGGCCACATTCTGTTGTGATATGACAGTGCTCCATGGTCAGGGGTTGGACACCATACTCACATTGCTGAAGTCACGTAAGTGCACATGGCGTCCAGCACCTCTCCAATAACAAGGTCTAGCTCACAGAGGTGAAGCTTGCCAAAGGGACACCCCCCATTGCACATGCGTCAGTCATTTCCTCCCTGTGTATGGACGATGCTCATTGTGGCACAAGAGTGGACAATTCAAACAACACACCTCACAGTTAGACACCAGTGGAGTTGCAAAGACTTTATTGGCATGTATGTGTCAGTTCGGACGAGGCAAGGGCCACAACAGGCATGGACATGCTTAAGACACTTACACGTAGCATGGGTACATGTCGAAGTTCAGAAAATGTTGGGGCTAAAATGGGCAACATTCATCATGGATGGCAACATTCTCAGCCAACTTGCCTTGCTGGATGAGTCATGTGTTGTTTGGCGTCTGCCCATTTCCCTGTGTGAGGGGGCACGACCCACTGCCCATTGGATCTGCATAGTGCTCTGCCTCCGGAGTGCGCCGATTGTCTGCTCTGCTGACAGTGATCAGGTTTGAGGGTCTGACAGGTTCACATGTCATGTTACATTGCAATGTGGGTGCTCTCCTCCAGCATTGTGTCTGAAATGGCAAAGTTGCCAAACGACGCTGTGTTGCACCGGGCATGGACCTGCATCGCCTTGAACAGGTGTGTGTACACACATGTTGTTCCACGCACACGCATCCAGAGCCCGGACGAAGGCAGACGTATCCTCTGTTGTGGTGGGATGTATGAGCTATCCCCACGATGCAACCAGTTTTTGGGATATGTGCTGTGGGTGCCAATCGGATGTGGCTGTAGGAACATAGTTACTCATCCATGAATGCCCGTGCAGCTTCATGTGCAATGTGTTCCAATAGTAATTTGTTGTTGTGATCAAGGAACCCCAGGGTGAGACAATCCACTAAGTGGTCCGGGCAGGTGTGCTCAGCCCACACCGTTTCACCAATCCGCAACAAAGCCCTATAGGGGAGTGACTCGATGTGGTCACTGTACACGAGGAATTGTGCAATCTCCCATGCACAACTACCAATACATACGCAGTATCTCAAGGCATCCCATGCATGGCTGCCTCAGTTTCACTCCTGTTCGTGATCCAACAGGGGGCACAGACACAAGTCATAGTCCAATTCATCAACAGTAGTGTTGGATAGGTAGACATCCATGGGACACTTGAATGTGCATGTTCGGCAGTGGAACCAGGGCTGGACGCATGTGAGGTAGGCAAAGCAGAAGCTGAGCCGGTAACTGATCCGCAGCACTGCCAGTGGCACAGCGCCCAGTAAATGCAGCATACATGCACAGTACTGTTCCACGTGACAGGGGTGGTGCATGTGCCCGGTATGGCCTGCCATTGCGTTGGTGCGCCTAGTGGAATGGGTACTCTTCTGGACTGCGGCAGTTGTGAGGAGGATGTGCCACAGCTCTGAGCAATGATTCGGTTGTGTGTGCAAAGTTGGGGAGAGTGGGTTGCTGTTTCCATGAGTGTCAAGGGCATGCCATGCGGGGGTACCACAGGCAGGGCCTTCTGTGTTTGGGGTGTGGATGAGTCGGATAGTTCATTTGGGGAATGCCTGGTGTGGGAGTCATCCCCGTCTGCCATGGCATCTCTCTCAGGGTGTTCTAGGCGCGTTCTGGACCAAGGTCAGAGGTGCATGTCTCCTCCCGCCTTCTGCATTGGAACAAAGGAGCTTTCATCCCTGATGTTTGTCTGACTACTACTTGCGTTTTCGGAATGTGATGTGGCTTTGGTGCTGAGATTGGGACAGGGCCTTGGGCTCATGGTGTACAGATGGCAATACACACACACATGTTGGCATGTGGAGGCAGATGCCCGAGGGGCCTTGCGCTGCTTGTGCAATCTCTCTCCGTCTCTCTCCCTCTCTCTCTCCCTCTCTTTCCTTTGTTGGGCGCATGGCACACCTTCTTCTCTTGGTTTTGGTCTTTCACTCTGTGTGCTACTGATTGTCCAGTGAGGAGCCGCTAGGACTCATCCTACGGGTTGTCTGGGCTTTTGTTTGTATGGTGTTTTGTGTAGGTGATTGCATTGCTGTTCGACTGAATCTCCGTTTCCTGGCCACGCATGTCTGTTGATTTTCCTGCTTGTGCGACATCAGGCAAAATGTTTGTATTGGGATTCGTGGTGTTGGTGTGCAGTTTCTTGGTCTGGGGTTGGGGGTGGTCCGGGGGGGGGGGTGTTGTGGGCCTGGGTGTGGTGTTGGAGGGTGTTGCGGATCTCTTGGGTTTCCGGGCCTCATGATGGGTGGCTCCATGGCTTCTGTTGCCCTTCGGGTGTGGCCCTGGGCTGGTCTCCCTTTTGTGGTGCAGGCTGGTGGTCCGACTTTACACCAGGTCAGAGCAGGTGTAGATTTCCTGGAGCTAACGCGCCTTATCGCCTGGTTTGTGTTTTTAACACCGATGTGGCTGGTCATTGAGAATGTTGTGGTGTGATGTTGTCGCGGATTTTAGCATGGGAATGCCCACTCTGCATCTCATTAGCGATAGTTGTGCGGGTCCTCTGTGACGGTGTTTTTTACGGCTGCTATCGCGGGTAAACTGTTGCTGTGGGCTGCTTACACCGGCTTGTGAATGGGGAGGTATTTTTACCGCAACTTTGGCTGTGATAAAGTGCCGTTGACTCTGCGATAGTTTCTTGTGAATATGCCCCTGCAAATATATACTGATGTTTCTGGGCATGTGTTTTCAATCAATGAGGTCCATGTATCAAATAGCTGTATTATGAAAAATCAAACAAAAGGATGTTAAAGTACAATCCTGCTTTAGAGGATTCATGTGGTTCATCATAGTGCAAATATATTACTCCGTGATTTGTCAGAGGACAACCAACACAAAAACCTCTACCCACTACGGTAATCTGTGAGATTCCATGTAACAAAATACCCTTCTGCAGGATTTTATACTGAGTTATAACAATCCACTTTACATTCCTTTTGAAGTTAAGGTATGCTTTTGACAATTAATACGTTGGGGGCTTTATTGCAACTGTCATAATCAACTGATCGGGACTATAGCCCTGCAGATTGGCTTGCCACCTTAGCCAACCCAGTCCATCTGAATTGAACATTAGCTTTTCTACAAGACAAAAAGTGCAATACCAGCACTTTCTCAGTGGAATTAGGGAACTTCTGCCTAATCAAATGATGTACTTATAGAAACAAACTTGTGTGTGGAACCTAAGCCCCTGTCTGTGTAGTACTTCTGAAAACGAACTTTCTGTTGATCACATACTGTCAGGAAATAGCTGCGCTGTCAAGCTTGACCTACAAATTGCACAAGGCTGAGCTGAGATTGCACCCATGCCTCATTTTTTTGTTCCTTTTGAAGTTTGCATGCTTTGGTTTTTTAACTTCACATTATGGCAGAACAGAGCAATCAAACATGGGAATATAACTGTTTCCCCAACTCCTTACATGAATACTGGGAAGAAAACATGCTTTAACAAAGGCTGCATTTATACATTTCAAAAGGAAACAATGACATAACAACTCAGGAAGAGGCACTAAACTTTTCTCCTGTCCCGCTCCGCGCACAGACAAGTTGTTTACACAAAGTGACTAACGATGGTGTCAGTCGGTTCCAGGCCCCACAGTTATCACTGGGCATCACGGGGATGTGACCACAGCTTGGGACATGAGGCCGTTTGTTCACTCACTTTCTGTGAAAAGAGTTTTCAAATGTGATTCCAGCGGACAGCATTTTCTTTGTGCAGTTTGGTAAATAACACAGAGCAAAGTTAGTCAGCAAGTTGCAGAGCGTCTGCATTCTGGCACTCCAGGGCCCCATTGTAGGGCAGGCTGGATGTTTTTAGCAGTGTTAGGCCTCACTTGGACAAAAGAGGGAAGAGAAAATACCATTCCACCAGCACCACACTCTGGATGCAAGAAAACAACAGCGAGGTACATCAGTTGGTGTTTTAAAATTAGTTTTTGATATGTTATGAGCGCGTTTAGAAAAGGAAAAAAAAGCGCCTTCATTCCAATTATTCGGTGAGTTCCAATAGCCTGATCCATACACTGCTCCGGAAAGAAGATTTTTTTCAGCTGCGAAAGTATTGGCCATTGAGGAGAAATCTGTTGTGATAAGAGAACTTTGAAAACGCAAACGGATTACAGAACGGGGACCGCACGAGAGGGTGAATCCAGAAGATGGGACAGCCACAGTGATGTCCGGAAAAGGTAAGGGTACATTTCGTTGTTCTGGTTAAAAGCATATGCGTTACACTGCAGGCCTCAAGATTTGCCCATTGTTTAGAACTAGCCTGGTTAAGTTACTGAATGTTTTCATGCGCTTGAAAACTGACCATCAACTGCACAGCGTCGGGGGCGTTGCCCGCTTTGCTAAGCGATCATGCTGACCCAAACAAAAAGAATAGTCTCGCCTTTTCATAGCGAAAAATAATTCTTTGTGCATTTTGTGAGGGGAGACGTTGAGGGAGGAATGGCATCATGCCTGACTAGCCATGCACGACTAGCTACTCCAGTCCTGTTTTTTCTTCTTAGAATTCTGGGACTTGTAGTCTTACCTAACCCAGTATAAAACCAGTATGACAAGTCCCAGAAGTCAAAGAAAAAACCAGGATAGGAATAACAAGTCAGATATGGACCTGATAAACTTGGCAATTATGGGCATCAGATCACTGGGCGTAAAAAGGTAAAATGAGGATGGACTGATGGACCCAACATGAAGTCTGCAAGGGAGGTGTGATAGGCGGGCTGTTGACATCCATCCTCTAGTTAGGAACATTCATTCTCGGGGCGTGGGAGCATCGGGAGAGGCGGTGCAACAGATCTTACACACAGAAAGGCATGCACAGTACACACATCCATACACACAGTGGAAGAGTTGTCATCTATCCAGAGACGCTTGTAGTAGGAATGCGGGGTGCTTCACCACCCCCAAAATTACTACGCTGGAAGTCAGAAAGCGAATGAGCAATAACAATGCCTTTAAATTGTGTGTTTATCTTGTCACATTTGCTGTGTGTTCAAAGGCAGAGGTCAGATGTCTTTTGACAAGTTGCGGCACATTCTTTTAGAATGGAGATTGGTGTATACTTCTCTTGATCTAACTGCAAATTGAAAGACATTTTTGGTAACGTGAACTATGTGACGATATCGATGGCATACATAGAGTATGAAACGTAAGGCTGTAGGATGTCTATTTTTTTCTGCCAAACAACAATATTTAAATACATGTAAATGAACTGTAAAAATATTTGAAAATATAAAAACAGTTAGCAAACAGAAAATGAAGCACATTCTTTGTAATTCCGAGGTGTGATTTAAAAATGTTAATACAATAAAGATAATTTACTTGGTGAGTCCCAAATGAGAAACATGTGTTTAAACCCACACATTAGCTATCTTTTACACTATATAGTTTTATTAGTAAAACTTCATGTCTGTGCAAATTTAGTGGCCATTTCAGTGGGAAACTTGCCATCTGTAAACGACAGTGCACTACCGCACCATGCTTTAGTAGTATATTAGTAAGAATGTTGTCTAAAATGCACCACTGGACACATACTTCAACCATCCCACTTTATTGCTGAATGAGCATGGCTCGTTTGCAAAGCTTTCGCTTTGTGTGAGACTTGGATTTTTAACCATCCCTAAGCCTACAGGAGCATACAAATGATGGCGATTGATGGCACCGTGGTGTTACAGCACCAGTGCCCCTAGCTCAACGATTGTTGTGAATTCCAATGACTCAATGTCACCATAGCGCCTTGATTCCAGTTCTGGGCTTTCATTTAGCTAATTTGTGAATTCTGGGATTTCTAGTCTCAGTATAGACCAACTGAACCTTTAGGAACAGCACACCTCAAAACAATGATTAGTAAAAGAATGGATCATGAGTAGGAAATGTATGTCACTGCACAGAGAATCTTCTGTGAACCCTAATACCACACTACATGGCAAGTGCTGGCCATGGCTATCACAAATGTTATCAGGTGAGGGGCAAGACTCCAGTTGGATAGAAATGAGTGAAGAGCATTTAGGATTCCCAGATAATGGGATTGTGGGATAACCAAGACTGCAAGTCCTAGAAAGCAAAGCAAAAACCTGGACCGGATGTATTTTTCATGCATGGACCTGGGAAATTTGTGAGTTCTCTAAGTACTTAGTTGTGATTTGGTGTTGGAGGGTTGCATGAAGCCAAGTATTTCCTTTTCGAGGGATCATTAGCTTGTAGAGAGGAGTGAAAGAGCTCTGAACGAAAAGTGCTCTCTTCCAACTCCAACACTTTCATAGGATGCCCTGTACCCCACAGCCAAACAATGTAGTGGCTCTAAAATTAGAAAATGCAAAGTGCTGACTGTTAAATGCCATGCCTGACTAAAAAGGCCACGTATCGCATGACATCAATTAGTGATATGCTCTTGCTCCCAAAACCCAACGCTCACCAAGTCATTCTTAGCAACATGTTGCAGAGCTCTCAAATTATCCTTGTCCAGGAGTGAGCAGCTCAACTAAACCAGTCTTTGCATTCTAGGAATTGTAGTCCTAGTTTTTAAATGAGATAAACATACCTAAAAATTATGCATGCAAAAAAGTGGATTAGACGAGCTACCAGTACATGGACCTAGAAAACTTTGAAAGCTCTGATGTGTCTTAGGAAGCTCTGATGTAGCTGACGTAGCCGTCTGGTGATATTTGTGTGCGCTAGAGCTTTTATGTTGCTCCATCTGAGGAATGAGTAGCTCTGCCATAATTGGTGGATTTTACCTTGCACTCTGTTACTTGCACTGGACGTTTTTTTAATCATAATTTGAGAAGTTTAAGTATAAGAAGAATAAGTAAATATCACAACTGCATGAGCTACTTAAACCTGACCTTTAGTAACTTGACAGCTGTGGAGCTGTGTGATATTAATTGAGGAAGAAATATCCCAAACACAAGAAGACACACAGAGAGACAGATGCACACTAGTAGGTACATACTCACAATAACACTGTTTTCTATTCCTATGTCAGCAGGACACCATGTTACCTATATAAGAGCTTTTTTTTGTTCTATCAAATATAATCCCAGGACTGGAATCATAGTATCAAAGCATCTTGCCACGACGTAGCTAAGTGGCAACCCTAACTGACAGACACACAAACACAGACAGGTGCACACCGTCAGAGATACACAGGTAGACACACTTGATTGAACCGACACTAAAGTCCCCCTTCATAGCTAACGTGCCATTGATGGGGAAAACAGTGACACTGGGCTCTAACAGTTTAGCTGCAGTTTGGTTAAGTGACACTGGACACTGAAGACTGCCTGGGGTAGAGATGGGCGAGCCAAGAACTTAACATAGGGAGCAGAGCTAGAGCCGGGCTAGGTGCCTGTATGGGCTCTAAGAGCCTGTGTACGAGCCGAGCTCAAAAATAATTTGGCATGCAAATCATACAACAAACATCATGTAAAAATATGATGAAATCTCTTCAAAATTCAGACAACTACATTTCTTAAACATGAGAAAGAGTTTCGCCCTTGTATATAAGATTATACCACTACTACAGTGTAAGGCATTTATCAAAATAAAAAATGTGGAACGTCTGCCGTATTGCTGATGGCACCCTTATACACACCGTTTGGCAATGTGTGTCAATTTCTAGATTTTGGGGGGGTGTTATCGCGTGCCTATCAGTGGTTCTGGGCTGGGATGTACCCTGCTCCCTATGTCTGTCCTTGCTCCACATTACAGATGGTATTGGGGGTAACATATATAAGTGCCATCTCTTACTTCTAGGCCTCACACTGGCCAAGCGAGATATTGCACGAGCATGTAAAGATGCTTCTCCGCCTTCGGTTAGTGTGTGGAAACGAGGTCTCAACTTCTGTATAGGGTTAGAGATAGAAATATTTAAAACACGAGGATGTCCACAGAAATACACCACGATTTGGAAAAGGTGGGCGGAGTATCGGGGACTGTACCTAGAACCCATTCCAACTGTCTCCATAGACTAGCACGGAAATGGATGGAAATGTTGTGGAATGAGCGAGGTTGTAACCATTTAATTAATAGATCGGTATGGCTAAACCCAACATGTACTATAATATGTATCAAATGTATGAGACTACAGTTTTATGTTGTTCTATTCAGTTTCATTATTCTTGCTTTTCACTTGTTCAAATGGTACCAAGTCAACATTTTACTTGCAGATATGTATAGTGTATTGCTGGGGCACCTGGCATCGCCAGGCCAGTTGTGGCTGTTGACAATAAAATTTGTTGTAAAAAATAAATGTGGAACGTGGAAGCATTCGTATCCCTCGCGGTGAAGACACAAAGAGCACAAAGAGTTGAATTGGCAAGGCGAAGAACTCAGCTTTTCACACCAACAAAGTGAGCGTTGTCAAATTAGAAAAGAGTAAATCAAGTTACTTGTTAGCACTCAGAAATGCGTCATTATAAAAACAAATTATTACTAACTGCTGAGAGCAGAGTAGAAGAAAAAAATCAAAGTCCCTTTGCTTTCAAAGCCTTGGAAGTGCTGTCCTTCCCTGACAACAGTAGTGAATCTTTTCCCCTCTCCTCCCTTCCTTCTCCCTATTGCAATTGCCCCCTTTCATTGCCTTCCACCTCTAATTTAGCAGCAGAGTAGATAATTCATGTGAGGGGGAGGAGAGGGCCTGACTAGTGAAAAGGAAAGTCCTACTCACTAAAGTCGCCCAAAGTGCAATTTCATGGAAGGCCATCCCTGCATGTACGCTCCCTGCACTCAAAGGGCCTGAGGTGGCCTTATAGGTCTGTGGACACTTGGAGGCTCCATCCCCAGGAGGCACAGAGGGCGTGATTGGACTCTCTGACGTCTGATCTCACAGGCCTAGAAGGGGCAGTAAATGTTGAAGGCGTTTAACATTTTTTGTTTTTCAATTTAACATACCCGAAGGTGCTTTACATGAGCACCAGTTAATTTCACAAGGTTGCTTTGATTTTTTAGGCAGAGGGAAATTAAGTGGGTTTCTCAGAATCACAGGATGTTGAGCTGACGCCGAGACTCAATCCTCATTCCTCAGTTGCAACGTTGGCAACTGAAAATGACTATTTTTCACTTTTTCTGAAATGTATCTCACATCTGTTCCCGGCAAAAGATGAGAGATACAGTTCAAAGAAAAGGAAACATAAAGTGCAAACATGGCCGCTGTGTTGCATCAGCCCAATGCACTTTGTCATGCAGAGTAGGATTAGTTGGAAACACCAGGGGATGTAAGGTCACTGTGGGAAGGGCCAGGCTCCACTCACTTTGTGCCTGAGCTGAGCCACAGCCAGGCTTCCGTCTCGAGCCGGGCTCGAGCTTGCAATGGCGCACCCGCCTTTTCGTCTGGTGCAGAATTAGACAAAAGCAAAGCTACATCGGAGCCTTCAAAGCTACAACAGAACTTTCAAAGTTTTCTAGGTCCATGTACTGGTAGCTCGTCTAATCCACTTTTTCCATGCATAATTTTTAGGTATCTTTATCCCATTATAAAACTTGGACTACAATTCCCAGAAAGCAAAGACTGGATTGCTTGTGCTGCTCAATCGTGGACATGGATAACTTCATAGCTCTGCAACATGTTGCTGAGAATGACTGAGGAAGGAGGTGAATGTTGGGTTTAGGGAGCAAGAACATAACACTAATTGATGTCATGCCATACGTGGCTTTTTTAGTCAGCCATGGCATGTAACCAACAGCCCTTTGCATTTTCTAATTTTTGAGCCACTACGTTGTTCAGTTGTGGGGCACAGGGCATCCTATGAAAGCGTTGAGGTTAGAAGGCAGCTTTGAAATGGGTCCAGGCCATATGCATTTTTATGTAGTCACACTTTGCTTGTTCGAACTGTTAAGACCATACATACAATAAAAAGAAAACCAAAGACTCCAACAAAGCAAAATTATGTTGTCTAAAAACTCAAGACTGGCTGAAGGTGTCACACATGACATGGAGCTTTTCAGCAGAAAGTGGGGTGGGGGTGGAGCCTCTGATATGGTTTACCACATGACTATGGCACTGTTACACAACTTTATCAGGACTTGACTTTTATTATGAAAATCACTGATTTCAGGAGTGTAATTCTAAAAGATTGAAGCAAATTGTACCAGGCCTAAAACTCCCAGATAGGATAATTTGTTAAATAAAAGTCCATCACAAGAGACATGTTTTTTGTTGAACTGATGCCAAAGACTCAGTGATGAGTTTTCGGCATCAGTTGAGGCAAGGTAGAAGGTAAGAGCTAGGATGTGGGTAGTGGTTTTCCCGTAGATGAGAGAAGGGCAGAGGGTAAGAATGAAGATAGGATATCTTGGGCATTCCATATTCACCAAACACTATTTACCCATTGCTGAGCATTCCTTTACCAATCGATTTTGACTTTTTTGTTCGTCAATTTGCCTCAAACTGAAGTGAACCAATGCTAGATAGCATTGTTTTCCTAAATGAAAACCCAGGACTAGATATGTAGTTTTAGAGTTGCTGAATCGATGTAGCAACTAGTTGGTAGAAGATGAGTTACCACATAAGCTCATATTATGTACGGCACCCAAGACAAGGCTGCCTTCTTGTGCCATACCTATTTAATCCTTATATGGCAGATGTAAATTAGTAAATTAGATTAAGTACACTCTTTTCCTACTGAACCTGTCAGTTTTCACACAAGGATGATACTGTTGGGTGATGATCTTATGTTGGCAGACCTTATGCCAACTGGCCAACAGCACTTATTGAAGGCGCTAGATTGAAACATGTTGATGATAAATTTGATAAATCATGGTTTTCAGGAAGGCAATCAATAAGCTAATGTAGTCTATTGCAGGAGGATATATTCGACATATCCAGGAATATGATTATCTCTGCATGACCTTTAATCCTAAGTTATAACGGGGGCACAATAACAAGCTTTAACACTGAGATGTTTGAAAGCAAGAGACAGTATGGCAGCATCTTCAGGGCAATTTTCTCGACCTCTTTTCTCAAAGTATTGAAGGCTAAATTGATCCCATCTTCTGATGACATTCAGTTGACTCTGGTGATCTTGTTCTCCATATCTTGATATGATTGAAATTGATCCTCTCACATTCAACTTTTGTTTTAGCAAACGTGCTGCTAAGCTGCCGATTAAATCTGAGTTGGGTTAGGTAGCATTAGGCTAAATGACTTGTTAAGGCTGTTCTGTTGTATTATCACAACCAGGATGCTACAAATGTCTCTGAACATAAATCAATTGTAGCAAAACTGTGCGGTAAGCTTATTGAGAAGAATGCTAGTCCAAACTCACTTTACTTTGAAAGGCTGTAAAATGTCTAATCAATTATAGGTCGAGTATAATTTACTCTAGAGTGAATGTTTTAAGGAAGGAAGTATGCAAGCAAATCAGAAATGCTGCTTCTGCTCGTGATTACAATTTAGAACAAGCGGCTTCAGTCGGATGGGTTGAGGGTCATAACTACATTACCGTACATCCACAGCCATGCCTATCTTATCTTTTCAGGCAGGTATTCGACAGAAATTCGTATGTTCTGGCTTTCAGTACACACCTTTATTGGCGTATTCAATTGCGATGTCACTTTTGTTGTTACAATAAAGAAAATTTGGAGATTTACTGCCTGATTGACTTTCAGTAGAAGGTTTGATTTGCTTGTATTTGAAAGCCCTCCTTATCGACATCTCTGCCTGGAGCATTCATCAAGCTTTCATGTTTTGCCTGAAAAGCATAGCAAATGTGGTATGCACCAAGATAGCTAAGATGTTGGACCTTCTATATGAAAGGTTGGAGACATTTATGTGCATCAATTAACAAAGATTTTAGATTTTGTGATGTCTAAGACCTTCCATATACAGTCCTCCCATTTAAAAAACGTTTTATCACCATGGTAACCTACAGTTGCATGAATCAATTAATTTTAAAATAATTAGTGGTATTGTAGCTCAGACTGCAAATAAAATATGTAATTTACATTAATTTCTATCATTTATACTTGAAACCTTTATTTATAATAGGAATCACAAAATGATAGGTATTGAGAACCCACATGTCACATGTGATGCCTTCACCAAGTCTCCCTTAGTAGCCAAAAATACATTGCATCCTTGGGCTAGATCAGAGAAAAAAACAATAGGAACTCACAATGGAGACAGTTCAGTTATTCATGGATTTCTATAAAAAAAATAATAAAACAAATAGCATGAAATTGAACATTCTAGAGGAAAGGTATTGCGTCAGAAAGGCTAAGGTAATGTTTAAATGTAAAGGGAGGAACGAGGGGGCTTGATAGGTCCAGCATACATGCCCCCAGGCAACTGTTAAAGAGAAGAAGTATGCTGTTCCTAGGGGTCACCCAGGGACGGCCGGCCATCGGGTAGGTCTGAACCCAGACATTGTTGGGATCCACAGTGGGTCCTCCTCGCATCTGCCAGTGAGCATCCCCGTCTCGCCCTTGCCGAGGCACCTCCATCCCCCCTTTTAGGTGCAATACTTTGCAGAAGGTATACTTATACTTCTGGTAATAGTTTTTTCACTCTTTTACACTTCCAGGATTACTACAGAAAACACTTTTTAAGTGGATGTGACACTTAGTTCCTATTGGCGGAACACCACTCGCCACCCACTTAAAGTAGACGAGGATTTGCATGGTCCTGAAGAATTGCCTAGATCCCTATGGACATTTTGAGGCAAGAAACATGTTGACCCACTACACAACTCACTAGGGCTGACACAGGTTTAATCTCCCCTTCCCAGTCAGTGACACTCTACTCTGTTTTTGATCATGACCCAGGCACTCCTCGAATAAAAGGATTGGAGAATCCAGGAGCCATTTTTACTGCACATTCACAATCCCATTCCTACTCACTACATAAAGGCACCCTCACATACATTCCACCTATCTTCGCGACGGCAAACAAGAAGACCTCTGTTAGAGAGCCCCCCTGCGGGACCCATTGGGCATTGCAGCGCCGACCCAACGAGGAGCTGCCCTATGATGAGGGTGTGTGAGGGCCCTTGCTCCTTAAATGAGCTATCCCTGGATGAGCATGGTCAGCCTGGCACCTGATGGAAATCTTTTCTTTCCCTCCTCTCATTCTCCCCCCCCCCCCCACGCCGCCACCCCAGGGAACAGCATACTTCTTCTCTTTAACAATCTTTAAAATGTAACATAGTGGTTTGGTCTACCAGTAGTGTAAGAAAAGGTTTAAGCAAGCAGATGTTTATATTTTATAATGAATTATATTTATGTAGAGGCATGCTGAAAAATAGCTAAGAATGCCCTACAATGTTTAGAATGATCAGCTAACGCACATTTCATGTTCAATGTAAATCCTTGGTCAAATGAACATTCTTACGTGAGGAGTGAACAGCAACACTCTCTGACATCAACTTAATAGGCTGCATTAATCTAGGGGGTAGGGGCAAGCCCTGACACATGCTACATGAAAAGTTTTTTTAAATATTTAGTGGATCAATTGTTATTTGTTTGTCTTTGCTTCTGAGGAAGGGCTAGATCCCTTCTGAGGCAGTGCTACAAATCTCATTCTCATTTTCAGCCACTGAAGAAGGATGGAACTGGGACCTTGTTAATGTCTGCAGGAAAGTTAAGAAGAATAAGTGGTCCATGGTGGACATCATCTAGACAGGACAGCATATTATATGTGACGTTGACCAGTGCCACTTCTATTGTCTGACATGTCTTAAGAATGGCTAGTGATCTTGGAGTGGTCTTCCATATGCATTTTTCCTTAGATATTCTGTTTGCCTCCCTGTTAAATATATGTGTTGTATGTGAAGGTTTGGAAGAGGGTACTAGATGACTTGAACCCTTGTACCTACATAGACGGTTTTAACTTTAGCATTCTTTGTCTACTGTTTTTATTTGCAATGCTGTTTCCAGTTATATTAAAACTGCAATGTCAATGAGAAAAACGAGACGAGTCACAATAGACAAACAGGCATTTTACATAATTTTTTATATTTCTAATATCATAACTATCTTGTAGTAATGAAATTTAATGATTGTCATTACAGCTTGTTGTTCTGGGCATTGGGCATGTGGGATTATAACTTTCTAAAAATGGCAAATTGTATAAATCATACGAAATGTTGGGTTTTAACGATATTTAATATGCACAATCTTGGTATGGAAAAATCTTTTTAAAGTATTATGTACATTTGTTAAGCTTTTATGGTTCTTGGAACCGAATAAAGTTATCTTTGATTGATTGATTGACTTGACCCCTGTGTTCTGCAGAGAGTTTCTTCTGGTGGTGCAAGGATGTCATAGTTAAGAAGATCCAAAACTAAACCCTGGAGACTTCCAAGGAGTAGTGGGATAAGAGGCTCGTGAAGCTAGTTTCAGTACTATGGTACAAAGATACTGCTATTTGTTCATAGGTGGATAGCCTCCAGAAGAGGATTGCAGTACTAGCAGCAGTGACTTAATACAGGTGGTGCGGTTAGTTAGTGAATCTCTGCATGTTGATGCTTCATCTCTGGTCCATATGCAGTGGTGAGAAATTAATTTATGTCACATAAATGACAGGAGACAAAAGTTCAAGCTACGTAAAACATTCAAATGGTTATGAATTAAAAGTGTTTATAATTGCTTACAAACTTTGTGGAAGGGAAGTAAAGATACTTTATTCAGATGATAAAACAACGTGCAAAAACATAGAAAATCCTCTAGGAAAGCCCATTCTAGTTTGACCCAAAACACAGAAACCACTCAAATTCACAAGGTCTGGTGAAGTATGCATCCATAATTCTGCCAATGCACTGCTCATAACCTCACACAGGATTTCAAAGACAACTTCATAATGATATCATCAATGAATCACATTATCGAAAATATCCTCAACGATATCACTGAAGCTGCTCTAAGGGCTGAAGGTCACAGTCACCTTGGGTGCACCTTTGCCCACATCAGGAGAATTAATCGCAGCCAAGGGCACTGGGCTGTTTTTTCTATACATTCAGACTCATTCTTTGCCTTCACATCCAATGTGGCTTAAACCACACTCACACTTCACAGTTCAGCCCGGCAAGGCAAAACACTACTAAAGATGTACATCAAATCAATGGCTGATGCCTGTTGAAGGACTTAATGCACCTCATCCCCAGTAGTATGCCTTGACACTGCCACCAGCCGCGGATCACTTACACCGGATCAATCAATCCCGTGTGCACCATGGTTGTCCAAATGACAAAAGCCGGCCAGCTCAGACACTGGTTTAGACAGGAACTGTTCCCATCAGTGGTAAGAGATTCAGAAGCATGCCTAGAAAGGATGAAGTTCAAAAGATGGACAGATGTTGTAGTCATGCAATGACCACAAACCACAAGCTTGCATCTTAGTGAGCAATGGCCCTGACTGCACGGAACAAGAGAGTAAGAATCAGGATGTCATTTTGCGGTCACACCACATTACCACATCAGCTATCATGGGCTTTCAGAAGGAGGAAGATGAATGAGCAGCTAGCTATTAATAGGCCCTTGAACAATTGTTCCCCAATGATCCCTCCTATAAAATTTAAGCTGCAAGATGTCCTGTTCTTTTACCCAGTTAAGTTGAAATATATTAAGCTGCTGAAACATGTTTTCTTAACAAAATGCCTTTGAGAATCTGTTCCCAGTTTTAGTACATTAGAGTGCGACCGTCCTAAGCAATGTTCATGTGTGGAGCTATCTAGGGAAATGAGAATTCGATGATAGTGTCTTAAATCTAGAATTTTCTTTTTAATATTGTGCTTATTTAGACACATTTTCATAGGTAATGTTTGATACTGACAGACAAACTTTCCCTTGTTCTTTGCACTTCCCATAAACGTTAAGCAGGCCAATGTCGTTTGCACAGTAAAGTGAGTGGTGACAGTTTGTTAAATGTGTTAGAGTGCCATACATTGAAGTGCGTTATTCAAAATCTATTTGCAGAACCTGTTATTTAAAAAACAAAAAAAAATGGGTAAACCCACGTACTGAAGATGCGATTTTTAATAGTTACATATTTCTAGATATAAATCAAGTGCAGAGGTGCATAACTTAACATCATGCCCTCAAAATTGGTGAGTACGTGGGAGAGAACACTGCGACGTGCTTAACTTTCGTGGTGTATGCCCAGATTGAATAACCCCTACCTGTGGGACCACTTGCCATTGCATAAAATGAGGTTTGTGGATTGTCACAAATATCATTCCCTATTTCCTTTGAGATGGAAAACCTTTTCCCACTTGAAGGCTTCCTTCCTTAACAAATCACTAAAATTGAGGAGGGGTTTGCCATTCCTTCGGCACTTTTTCGCCTGGTGCTTTTAGGTGTAAGTTTAGAAGTGCAGGTGAGTAAGGGGAAACATGTCACAATGTTTCATGCCCAAAATCTTGGGGCAGATTTACAAGTCCCTTGCGCCACTTTTCGGTCATTTTTCCCATGTTAAAAATTACGCGAAAGTGTCGCAACTGGCTTGTAAATCTGCCCCCTTGTGTCTTAAAATGTTTCTTTCCCTGACGAATCTCGAAACTCCCCTGGCACAGACTGCTCTTGGATAGAGAAGTTTAAAGGCAAACAATATAAGACGCTGCTGAGTTCCTCAGTTTTAAGTGACTTACTGGAAAGTGACAAATCGGCAGGACAAACTACCCCGATCCAGCATTCCTGAATTAGTTCAATATTTGACATGAATGGTTGGAGCATTTTTCCATGCGTCAATCAGGATGACACCAGGTAAATGTTTGGTGAATTGGGAAGTGGGCTTCTTTCTATACAGAAGGGACATCTTAAAGCTTTTGGGGGCACTGGGTCAAAGGTATTTGGGGGTCCTTGTTCGGAATATCTTTGAATTTATGATCCAATTTAGGGCCAGATGTTTCAAAGGGTTTTACCCATTCTATGTCTATGGGAAAATGTGTTCATACATATGGCCCTTAATCTCTTTCATGTCCTCCTCGGCCAGATTTTGTAACACAGCAGCAACTCACTAATATTAATGCACCTTGAGACACCCTCCCATTTCTGATTGACAAGTCGGATTTTGATCTAAAAGAAACTTTTTTTAGGGATGTTGCTTAAAACATAAATACAACATTTCTCTGCAAATTGTCTGTAAAACACTCTCACACAGCGCCCACATTAAAAATAAATTAAAGGAAAACTGTACTTAAAATAATCTGTGTAAGGTTATTCAAGGTCATTAGGACAAGTCTTCCCTGGACAACAGAGCTGGCTCTATCATGGGGCCTCCTGAAAAGCTGGGGACCTGGGCTACAGTGCGCACTTTGCCTATGCCTTAAAGCAGGGGCGTAACACAGGCCCCTGCATCCGCCCCCGCAGTGCGGGTGGGGCCCCAAGCTCCAGGGGGCCCCCTCAGCACTGCACTTCGGTCGGCGAGCTCTTGATAGAGTCTGGAGGGGGGCCCTCCACGTACCTTGCAGGGGGGCCCCCTCAAATATCGTTATGCCACTGCCTTAAAGCATCTCTGCTCTACAGCCCTTACTCACAAGCTGGTGGGAACGGCTGTGTTTACGGAAGCCGCCAGATACGAATCTGGCAGCAGAGGCTGCAGTGACGTGTACAAGAATGGAAAACAAAAACTGATTTATTGAACACTTTTCAAGGGCATACACTGTGAAGGTAATCTTACTAAATACCTTATCGCATGACAGAAATAGGGGAGACTTGGCAACACAGATGTAAAACTTTGTTCTGAACTGCAAGTGATTGTGGTGGAAAACATCTATTACAACGCAGGCATTACATAGTAGTGCCTTTACAACGTAATCAGTACCACAACTATGACGTTACCACGAATTTCATCACAACACAAGTCATTATGGGGCATATTTATAATAACTGACACATCTCTGCATATCAGCAGGGATGCGGCAGTTATTTTGCGCCCCAGCTCCGCCACCATGGATGCGCCGCATTTATAATGCGGCGCAACATGGGGCAAAAACGGCACAGATGCGTCACGCATCTGTGCCGTAAAAGTGGCGCATTGCTGGAGTTGCGTCGCAAGCGCGACGCAGCTCCAGCAATGCTCTGGGGGGCCCTATCTGCACAATGCTGCGTCAATCCTTACGCCTGCTTAAAGCAGGCGCAGGGTTTTGACGCAGCATGGGCTCAAAAGTGACTGAGTGAAATCTTGTAGATTTCACTCAGCCACTTTTAGGAGGCGTTCCTGAGCCGGAACGCCCCCACCTGCCCTGGAACGCCTACATGTGGCGCAGGGCTTTACAACGTGACGCATCTCCCAGATGCGTCACGTTGTAAATACCCCGCACCATGGCGCAGGATTTGCGCCGCTGCTGCATCACAAAAGTGACGCAACGGCGGCGTAAATGAGGCGCAAGTCAAACATAAATCTGCCCCTACTTGTTTTAGGGAGTGCGGTGTTAGACTGGTGTTGGATTTTAAGTCCAGCACCTTCCCTACTGATACACCGGAGTTGGAATAGCAATTTAAACTATTCCAAAGTCCAGCGCTTCCCTTAAGCAAGTCATTGTAATGACTTGCTTTGTAATGGAACTCATGGTAGTGACACAGTCGTGGTATTGACTGCGTTGTTGAACCACGTATGGTTTTGGCATGAGTGCTAACAGATGCTATTCATTTGTGGCACACCCTGGGATGGAAGGGGAAGTTATTCTCTAACTGTCTGACACATTTCTGAGTGACTCTCTGATCCTCACAACAGTATGACGAAATGTTAACTGCACACCAATTCCTACTTGCATTGGGACCTGCATGCATGGAGAAGGCTAGCTATACAATGTTTGGCCAGCCTTTCCTAGGCAGGGCCAGCTGCTTAAGCGTTCAGTGGATGGATAACCCAAGTGAGTGGACTGACGTGGCCCTCCTCATTTAAGCATGGCTCGTGTCGCCCATCTACACAGTATGTGGACATGCAAACGATGGCATTTCAAATGAAATCCAACCTATCAACATTAATGAGATGCATGAACATTAGAGTACAAAGGCCTGCAATACAGAAAATACAGACAGGGATCTAATTGGTTCCATTGTAATGTGCCTAAGCCTGGCAGAGCTCACATATGTGAGGAGGCCACCTGTCTTTGTTCTTTCCCCCTGTGATTGAGGGTTGCAAAAAGATGTTTGTCTAACACACTCCTTGCACCAGCACAAGGGGCAGATGTAACTGCAGAGTACATCATTTTATGCACATTCGTTGATTGTAAATTTTATGTGAACAAACTCATTTTGGAATTTACACATGTGGAAATTGTGCTTTTTCATATCTGCATTTATGCGCGATGGAAAGTGGACATGTCACATTGGTCACATGTTCAGATTGTTTTCTCGGTCGGCACGATATAAACATTGATGCATGCTGCCACAAAACAGCAGTGACCATTACACATGGAAATGTAGCACAATAGCATACCCTAACAACTTGTGATATGCTGCTAAATAGCACTTTTTTGTAAATACGCACCACACTGACAGTTTATGTAAACTAGCCCTAAAGGTAGTAAGCCCAGTCTCCCCATGTAGATGATGGCCAGTCTACCCAAGTAGATGATGCCCAGTCTACCCATGTATATGATGCCCAGTCTACCCATGTAGATGGTGCCCAGTCTACCCAAGTAGATGATGCCCAGTCTACTCATGCAGATGATGCCCAGGCCATCCATGTGGATGATGCCCAGTCTACCCATGTGGATGATGCCCAGTCTAGCCCTGTGGATGATGCCCAGTCTATCTATGTGGGTGATGCCAAGCCCACCCCTGTGGATGATGTCCAGTCTATCCCTGTGGATGATGCCCAGGCCACCCATTTGGATGATTCCCAGTCCACCCATGTGGATGATGTCCAGTTTAGCCCTGTGGAGGGTACCCAGTCTACTCATGTGACGATGCCTAGTCTACCCATATGATGATGCCCAGTCTACCCATATGGATAATACCCAGTCTACCCATGTGGATGATGCCAGTTTACACCTGTGGATGATTCTATTGAAAGCCTGCATTTATATATGGAGTAGCCAGGGGGCAAATTACATATATCCCGACAGGATTCTATAGAAAACAAAGTCAGAGGCAGGACAGGAAAGGAAACTGCTGCTATATTTTGGAGAATGGATGCCTTAAAGATAACAGTGGGTATCAGTTTTTGATAACATATTACATTTGATCTGCAACTGTTCATTTAGATGGAATGTTTGATAATAAGCAGACTCTTGCAAACCACGACGCTCATTTGGAGTTTGGAAGGGCAGGTATATGGCTGGGGTGGTGTGGACATTGTCTTTGTTGGCCCAGCTGCTGCCAGCCCAACAAATCTGAACTTTGACACTAAAATCTTCCACCAGACTGGCTCTTGTCTCAATCGAGGGAGCTGATTTACTGAAAAAAGTGATATCAGGGTCTGCCTGGCAATAATAGCATATGGTGGAATCATCAGCATTATTTTTCCAAAAACAGTCATGCAGAGCAGAGGTCTGTCACGAGAAGACAATGGTGTTTCTAATAAGGTGCTATATCCCACAGCATGCATTTTCTACTTCTGGATCACAAAGATGGACACAGCAGTGGCCGCACCTCCGCTAAGGCGGAGGAGCGTCGCCCCACTGCTCTTCGAGTGGTGCAAAAAGACAAAAAGAAAATGATAATAACATGACGTTATTATCATCTTATTTTTCACTGCCAACGCGGAGCCAGGTTAGGGCATGGTGTGACTGGCCAGAGCAGGAGGAGGAGTGGTTTGGACTCCCTAAGTGCTCGTGACGGTTTGGGTTGACCAAACAGTCATGCACACTTTGCATGTTCCCCACCGGTCTTACCAAATCACTCTTTGGGTGCTAGAAATAGAAAAATGCCATTTTGCAGTTGGCAAGTGTTGGAAAGTGGGTAATTGGCAGGGGCAAAGTATGCACCTATGACTAGTAATCAGGCCACCAACATGGCATATCGTTCAGTAAACGTCTCAGTAAATTAGCTCCTTGCTCAATCCTTTGAAGCTGACAATGAACAGTCATACCCAACTTCAGAGTTAAGAGTGTAACAAATTTAAAAACACTAACATCAAAGAAGTAAGACACAACACAAAATGAAAATCCCACACCAATTTATAAAAATAGGAAATATTTTTATGAACAAATAGACACAGAAGCGATAAAAATCCAATGTAGGGAACCGGAGATATACATTTATTAACAATATACACTGTATAGTGCTTAAAAACATGTAGCATTTCAGTAAATGTGGGCAACCCAATGTACCCTTTTGGGCTTGGGTAATGCAGGTAAACAAGTGAGGATGCCTACTAGGGATTTTTTTATGTGTATTTTAGAAAAATATATCTTACATAGGATGTCCAACCATGACATCGCACATTAATTAGCTCACTGCATAGAAAGTATTTGGGTAGATAAATGAATTCAATTAGCCAGGTGCATCATTGATAATTCAATTTTTATCAAAATGCACAAAATAGGGGTTCAAAGCAACAAATTATCACATGCATTGACAACAAAAATCACAATTGTACTAAATGAAGATTAACTAGTCTTCAATGTATAACTGCCCATCTCCATGAACCACAAATAGAGTCTATCCTATACATAGGATCTAGAACTCCACAAATAAATTTAACAATAACTAAAAGGAAGAATGGGGTACACATCGATGTTTCGGTTTCCGTTGTAATGTATTGATGAGACCATCTTCAGGACACAACTAACTCTTGTGAAGATTCACAACCCCTCGGTCAGTAACTTGAAAACCAGAAAAACATAGGTATGGTCGCTTCAAATCAGTTAGAAGCAGACTTAAGTTTGAACTTAGGTAGCCTCACACTGAGGACTTATATTATATTCACTAACAATCTTATTGACAATAGCAGCCGCAGCATCTATCAACGTTCTCCTTTGGGGTCCACAAATGTTAGAAGATGTTAGGCCTAACCTAAGGAAATAAGAGTGCAAGGCATTTAAAAACACCAATACTCCAAACAAGAAAGGCAAAACACAATAAAAATCCCACACCAATTTATTAAATAGAAAATAGTTTATAAACAAATACACACCAAAATGACAAAAATCCAATGTAGCGAACCAGACATATGAATTTTTAAAGACCCCTTCATAGTGCCTAAAAACATATCACACTACCCTGGGGCATCTGATTGCACTTGACCGGGACAAAGTCAAAGTTTGAGGCCGACCACAATGGAGCCCTGGTTGTAAACACTAAGCGGGGGACCAAGGCAAAATTTTACCTTCAAACTTTTCTGGAGCTTTTCCTTCGATGTCGCTCGACCCTCCACTGCAGGCCGTATTCGGAGGGGGTTCGCCGGCTTGACTTTCTGGAAAGTCTGGAGGTATGGAGATTTCAGTGGGACGAACCTGAAGTCCAGGCTGGGCGGTTGAAGGTAGTCAGATTGACTCTCAACATGGTGGGTTTGGTAATCTCATGGAGCTTTTTCTCCAAAAGTCACCAAACTTTAGGAGGTGCTTCTTGAAGGTATTCTTGTAGGTTCCAAGTGTCAGATCCAGATTCCAGCATGGCAGTCCCTCTTCTCCTTGTAGTTTCAGGCAGCAGATTTGAGCGACTATGCAGCTTTCATATCTGAATTCAGTGTTCTGGGACGACAAGCTGGGGGGCACCTCTATCCAATGAGATGCTTGGTGCAACTAAAAAGCATGACAACTTCTTCCAAAGTGTGACATCTACTTGTCCCACAAAGAATTTCTCTTCCAAAATCCAACATGGATGATTTGTCTTCAGTGGAGTAAGAGCTAGCTAAACCAACCCACAGTGTGACTCATGTCCATTAGCTCTCCTCCCCCGGACCTCTGCAAATTCCTGTCCTATGCTTGCCATCTGGCTGGGACACAGTATGTGGGGGTAGGTACACCTGCTATTCCTTACTGATCTTCTCTCTCTTTGAGCTCAGTTTAATTTACCCAGCCCCCTCTGCAGAACCCATCCTTCTCAGCTTCAGAGCTCTATCCATCAGATAACCTCTGCTCCGGTCAGGCCACTTAGCACCTAATCAAAGCAGCCTGGCTAAGCCTGGTAAGGCTGACCAATCAGCGTAGACATGTAGAAGGCTGAATTTTGGCTTACAGAATAGAAAGTTCCATAACTTCTCTTCAGTAACAGTTATGAGAAATTCAAGTTGTTGATTGTAGCAATACCAATCTTTGAAGCCCTTGAATGATATTTTAATCCTTTCCTAGCAATAGTTACACCTAATTAAGTTTTGCAATTTTAGACTATGAAGCTAAGGGGGATATTCTCAAGAACATGTGATAATCATCGCCAACCTAGGCTAATACAATTTTACATAATGTCGTCTATCGCGGGAAACTAATGCCGTGTTAACGGCGTATTCTCAATAAGCAGGCGATAGTTCCCCGATAACGCGTCAAATGTCCACGGTAAAATTACCGGGACGCCGATAAAAAAGCAAACCGAACGTGAAAAAAGTTACGATGTGCCCAACAGCGATAAAAATATCAGCGATAAGCAGTGCCAGGCTTGCCATTCCCAGGTCATGCGGGAAAATTCACCATGAAAGCTGCAAAAAAAAAGAACTGAGAAGCACCATGGAGGAAGCTGGAGCAACTACAGTGTCCCAGCGCGCAACCTGCTGTAGAAATGTCTCTTCCCTGCCTCCACAAGGGAAGAACGTTGGCCTTCCATTCCAAACTTGAAAGAAGGGTTCAACAAGTTGAGCAGGCACAAAGCCCTTTTATTCCAAAAGGAGGTGGCCCTAGAGTGACATACAATTGCTTCTTACAACTGACCTTCCACTTCATTGTGTGGGACTAATTCACCAAATATTCAATGCATCTGAGACGACAGGCCTTGCACATTTTTTTAAATGTTTGGGATCTGGCATGGTCTGTTCTGTTAAAACTATATTCGGGGTAATACCAGCTTTCATTCATTCTATCTGTTCCAGCGTCTTCGGCGGGTGTCACTTAATATTGGCGCTGGAAGCTGGTGTCCTGCTCCTCCTCTTTGCGCTTCATAATGGCTGCTCACTTTGGGGCTATGCACAGGCCGGCCCAGCTCCAACTGTACTTCAATTGCCTGTATGAGGCTTTTGGATGCTTGCCCTTAGCAACGATTGGCGTAAGTTACGACTTGACCTTTCGATTTGCATACTATACTTGCGTGCAACCTGTGCTCCTTTGCAAGAGATGTCATTTCTCCTGGGCGATGGAACTTTTGCTTATCGAACACGTGGTGTCCAGTCCCTGATTTCAGCTGGTTGATGGGTCCCTCCCTTGGAGGCGCATGACCAGGCTTGTTCTGTGGATGGTCAAATGACACGTGCAGCTTTACTTGGAATCTTGGCTCAATGGGATATCTGTGCGGCTACGTAGACTTTCCTACAACGTAGTTTCATTGAATATCACGCAAGTCTCCAATTTTTGGTTTTGGATGCTCCTGCTTATGAGGTACATGATTGTTCCTTCGACTTACTAAATTGGATGTCATCGCTTTTTTCTACCAATGACAAGGATGAACTGTTAGAGGGAATTGCATTTCTTTGCACACGTACCTTCATGGATTAACTGCTTAGGTCTTTACAACTACCCTGTCAGCATTATTGACTCTTTTTCCAAAAGCTCAATGTGCCTTTCGCTTTGTATATGAACTCTCCCTTTTTTCTTCGATTGTGCCTTTTTTCACAGTCTGTATAACATGACGACTCCTTTTGTATTCTATGGTATTGTTCCAATGCTGATGATGCTAGCTTCATGCATTTTGCTGCTGCTCGTGGTTCACTGTTTCATGAATCACTATAGTCGAAATAAACATTTAGAACTTATTTAGTGACTCTGATTATTCTTATTGTGGACAAGTACGAGAGGGCGAAAGATTGTCTGGTTCTGCGCTGCCTCCGTGGTAGTCCGGGGGGGAGTGGTTGTGGCCCACTTGGGTCTCCGAGCTGCATGCTTAGTAGCTCCATGGCATCTGTTGGTCTTCAGATGTGGCTCTGGGCTGGGCTCCCTTTTTACTGCAGGTTTTTGTTCTAGTTAAGACCAGAAAAAAGCAGGTCTTAAGTCCCTGCTGCTAACGTGCCTTATCGCCTGTTTGTGACCCGCATCGCTGATCTGACTGGTCGTTGAGAATATTGCGAAGTGGTGTTATCGTGGGTTTTTGGACGGGAATGCCTACTCTGCATATGATTAGCGTTAGTTGTCGCTGTCAGCCTTGGCGATGTTTTTAGCGGCAGCTGTCGCAGGTAAACTGGCGATGTCGGCTTTTAGCATGGGCTTGTGAATAGGGCGATAAATCCATTGCCACTTTCGTGGCGGAAAAGTGCCGCTAAATCGGCGATGCATCCTTGAGAATATGCCCCTAATTATCTACAATGGGGAAGAATGAAATAGGCAATTTTTCACTCACCAGGGCTAACAAAACATATGTTATAAGTTCCCTGCTTATAGTTGCTTGACCCCCTACCTCTGGGACACCTAGAGAAGACCTTGGGGTAACTACTTTGGAGAAAAAAAAGGTTGATTATCACTTTTAAAGTGCCCATACCACCAAGTCGAGTTTGCACACAATTTGCTTTTAAAGACAGTCTGCAAAGTCAGGCTGCATTTAAAATGACAGAAGGAACTCAGGAGTGCACACACGCAAGTGCAGAAAATCTGCTGGGCCTCTAAACTTCCACGCTCTATTATATACTAGGGATTTATAAATAGTTTGAGCCCCTTAGCCCTATTACTTATAGGGTCTGCCAATACCAATTGTGAGAATTTATTTAAAGACAGGCTGCAAGGCTGGACTGCCCTATAAAAGGACAGCAGGCACACACCAGCGCACACATTCAAATGCAGGAAATCTGCTGGGCCTCTAAACCTCCATGCCCCATTATATATTAGTAACGTATAGGTAGTTTGCAGCCCCTGGCTCTATTATCTAGTAAGGACTTATCTGTCATTGCCAATTGTTATAGTACACTATTACATGTACTTTTGTAAACATAACATTGGTTTTGGGCCTGGTTAGCAGAGCCCAGGGTACAGTCAGAGTCAGTTACCACCAGTATCATACAGCTAAATAATGGAGGTGAATAGGGCAAAAGAATGACTTTCTAACAGCAAGGCTCTGAATTCATGAATCAGAGACTTACTGACCGCAAAATAGTTCAACACATGAGAGCCCTAGTGATTAGTCCAGTGTTATTTGTTTATTCCAAATGATACCACTACTTCATTTGATTGTGTTCTATAATGATCAAAAGATCTTTTGATGTGTTGATATTTTAATAACATCATCCATGTAACACCAATGCTGCCAAAAGGTGTGACCAAACATTTTATATGTAAAGATGGCGGCCGAGAACAGTGGATGGAACTCTGATGGACCAGACCTGCTTTTGTGTCCACTCTTTTTTCTCCGATGGGAGAGCAGTCTGTAGCATAACACAACTGCCAATGGAAGGATTTTATCAGCAAACATTGATAAAGGCAGTGTTGCCGAAACCAGTCTGTTTGCAGGAATAAACAATCTTTAAATTGACTCGTGAGTGCTCATCCTGATATTACATCACTGATTACATATGTGTCTTTCTGAAAAATAAATATTTGTAATATATGTATAGCTAAAGATTAATGGAAGAAGACATGGGTAAATAGGTGTCTAAATACAGTGATGTAATATCTGACGTCATCAGCAGTGGATTGCGGTCGCGTGAGTTATAGTTGCCTGCACTAACTATAACGGGGGAATTTCATTGTTTTTTTACGAGGGAAATGTCCAGCTAACTATAACATGTGTGATACCTATGGTTTTTTAAGTGAATTAGCAAGGTTTTTTAAATGCTAACTCCTAACTATAACGTGTGTGAAACCTATGTTTTTTCAAGTGAATATATATATATATATATATATATATTACCTACTGGCGGTCGCCAGTAGGTAGTTATAGTTAGGACCCTGTTTCCATAGGAAATCCGCAACATTCTATTTGGAATAACTTTGGCGCCGGTCGACGAAACCTCGCGAAATTTTCAAAATAGGTGGGGCGCTCCGCTCCGCTCCTACCCTGAAAGTCTCGGGGGGATTCGTCAAGCAGGGGCCGAGAAAAAAGGGGGGTCCCAAAACGCGTTTTCCCCATGCATTTTTCCATAGGACCTTTAGACACAGCTACAGCCCGAACGGCTGAACAGAATTACTTGAAATTTGGCAGAGAGGTAGCCATAAGGTCAAGGAAGTGCCTTTTGCAGGTCTGGTGTAAATCTGTTCAGTATTTCCTGAGAAAATAGCATTTAAAAGCATATATATATGTGGGCGGAGCCTAACCACACATCTCATCCTGAGATCTGATTGGCTGTCAGCACTTCATCCAAGAAGTGTTGGCAGCCATCTTGGGACCAATATACATGATAGCACCTCATTAAAAAGCATTGCAGTTAATAGAAGGTTTTAAGACTTTAGTTACATTATAAATCATTTGTTGATGGTACCATACTCATTTTAGGAATTGTGGTATGTTCTAAGGTGATTTCACCATGTTAAAAAGCCTTCTGCTGGGATATCATGATTGAGAGAAAAATATTTTCTCATGCTTTTACCACAGAGGTTTGGAAGGTGATCTATAGGCTAAACTGAGAGCTTATTTTCTGTAAATTCACATTATCTTTCTCAGTCATGTGAGAATGAAGTCTGACATTCTCAGTAAAACATGTACATCCAACAAGGGCAGAGACTGTCAGTTGATTCCTTTGTGTTCTACTGCAGCTTCCCAGAGTGTTCCAAAGAACTACTAGAGCGCTAACAGTCCTACTTATGATAAACGTATGGCACACCTGAAGCCATCTTGCTTGGATTAAAGTGGTAACTCTTAAAACATTTAATTTAAAAAGGAACAAAATGAGGGGGTTCATTTTTCCATAAAAAGTATGATTAGTGCTGCAGAAAGAAAAATTAGGGCACATTTTGAGTGACTTCTCAAATCCTCTTCTATTTCATTAAAAAATTCTGACATGCAGACTGAAACATGCACTTTCAATACCAGCAGCAGTTTTCCCTGGTGAGCAGTAGCTTTACTACAGTGATCTAATGAGCAAAAAGAGTGCTAACATTCTGAATTTATGGCAAATGTGTGACACATCTGAATGCCTTCTTGATGGAATCAAAGTAAAAAACTGAAAGTATTTCCTACTGAGGAGACTGCAGTAAATGAGGAAATTAGGAAACTTCATAACAAATAAGTCTCCCAAGATGGCCACCAGAGACAAAAGAGCCCAAATGTAGCCCAAATATCACCCAGATGTAGCCCAAGTATAGCCCAATGACAGAATGTCCCAGAATGTTCTTAAAAACAACTAGAGCGCTTACTGTCTTCATTATGACAAAAGTATGGCACACCTGAAGCCATCTTGATTGGAATAAACTGGTAACACTTAAAACATTTAATTTAAAAAGGAACACAATGAGGAGGTTCATTTTGCCATAGAAATTATGATTAATGCTGAAGAAAGAAAATGAGGGCACATTTTGAGTGACTTCTCAAATCCTCTTCTATTTCATTAAAAAATTCTGACATGCAGACTGAAACATGCACTTTTAATACCAGGAGCAGACTTCCATGGTGCAGTAGTTTTACTACAGTGATCTAATGAGCAACTAGAGTGCTAACATTCAGAATTTATGGCAAATGTGTGACATATCTGAATACCTTCATGATGGAATCAAAGTAAAAAACTGAAAGCATTTCCTACTGAGGAGACTGCAGTACATGAGGAAATTAGGAAACTTCATAACAAATAAATCTCCCAAGATGGCCACCGGAGACAAAAGAGCCCAAATGTAGCCCAAAATCAACCAGATGTAGCCCAAATATAGCCCAATGACAGAAGTGTGCAAAACACTTATTATTTTGTGTTTTTGCAGTGTTATATAGTACAGACTTGTCAGGTATTGGAGTGCTTTACATGAGCATTGGTTACATCACACAAGAACAAATTCATTTTGGTTGTAGACATGGGGAGACTAAGTGATTTGACCAGAATCACAGAATGTCGAGCTGAAGCAGAAACTTCCTCTCCCCTAAGCACATCCTCTCCCCTAAGTGCAACATTTAATCAAGTGGTCAACTGGATAAAAAAACATAAAGATAACAAATAATTTAAAAGTGCTTTGTCGCTATTTGAAAACTCAGAAAATATGTCCTTATTTTAGTCTTTTAGAGCACTAACCATAATTTTGATGCCAATAAGACCCTCTCATATATGTAATTTCTAAAGGAAATGCTCTAGGTATTACAGTTTTGATTACATCAAGATGATGTCAGGCGTTCCACACTTTTGTAATAAATATAGAATGTTAGCAATCTAGTTGTTAATTAGGATACTGTTGAGAGGCAGAGGCCAGGGGCACGGACTCTGAAAATTGAAGGCAGGTAGGAGGGTGCAAAGGCAACAATTTAACCACACTGAGCAGGCAGGAAGGGCCGTGGAAGCACAACAGACTATGGAGGGCAGTGGAAAGGGGGGCAGGGGCAACAAACCAACAATACAGGACTTGCAAGAGAGGCTGTTGGAGGGAAGATCTATTACGGGTCAAGGAAGCTAGGGGCGGTCCCCAGATCCCCGGGAGCCACCACAGAACTGAGCAGGAGAGTGAGTCAGGGACAAAAGGGGCACCTTAATTTGAGCCGGGGTGCCTAGGAACGCTTGCTCCAAAAATGAAGAAAACAGACATATGAGACATGGAATTGGAGGCAGAATACAATGGCAGTTTAATGAGAAGATGCAACTTCAAAGAAACCGCAGAATAGAGACATAAAGTACAAAATACAGAATCCAGATAATCATACAGCTGTCATAATATTCTCTGTATCTCAATTAATGTACTGACAGAGAGAGAGAGAAAACACATCTATAAATGCATCATGAGAAACAAGTTACACCAAGGAAAATGTTACCTAGGAACACTCACGTTTACTCTTAGAGCAAGCATTCCTGCAATTACAATACAAAATCTTTTAAATGCAAAAGTAAAGAGAACAATGGTTAAACATAACATGACATTTCATATAGGTAAAATAGAATAAGATACTTCAAGCAAAGCAGAGCAAGACATTTTAAGCAAAGGAAGACAAGAGCTCCCAGCTCTTGGGGAACACCTGCACTGCCTGTTAACCTACATACAGACGGCGAGGTAGTCCGTCGATATCTGTGGGTGCTCCCTTTTTATATCATTTTGTGGGCTCCTTTGCACGCTACATCTACCTACGTATGCTACCCAAAAGCTTCGTCTGCAGATTTTACCAGACATTTCGTCATTTACCCACTTAATGCTGACAATGGACTGGGTGAAAAGGTCAGTCTCTCAGGCCAATCGCTTATCGTAAGTTCCATAGAGCAAGCAGAAAATAATGGGTATTGTACGGGAATTCAATATATTCATGTATAAAATCTCCTCAGTTCTCCTAACTTGACGCTCTGCGGTTGCCACTTCCTTAAAAGCGGGAAACCTGCCCAGGAAGCAAGTACCAGTCCAGGATGCAGCCTACTGTATGTCGACAGCTTCAGGGGGATGTTGAACTTTGATACCGAGCACGGAGCACTCGGGTAGGGTGGGGGCTACTAGTTTGGATCAGAAGGCCTCGCAGACCTGCCTTCAGACTGCTATACACTAAAATTGCAGAGCTATGGTCAATTTAACAAAGAGGCCTACATATTGAACAGAAGGGCCTACACAGGGGTTTTATGCTGGCTGAGTGGTAAGGATGTCTCAGGATAATTATATAGCAACACAGGACCCGCTGGTCAATTTAATACGGCCTACAAATGCAGCTGGCAGGGCAAGGACAAGGGTCTCATACTTCAGGTGTGGACAGAACGGGCCAGGGGCCCCCTGTGATACAAAATCTACCCTCCTTCAAGGCTGTGGCAATGTAATAGACCATTGTGGGCAGAAGGAAGAGGCAATGGTAGTACAACCATACATGCCAACAGACCCGATTCAGCCAGGAAACGTCCAATGTTTTTAAGCTCAAATGGGCTTTATTTGATCTGTCTCCTGTCTACAATATCCTCTTTTTCAATGTAACTCAAAGGGGAAAATCAATACCCCAGTTTTTTTTCAAAATCTCCCTCTTACCAAGTTCAAAATGTTCGCAAGTATGGTACATTGGATCATGGAAGGAAATGGGATAGGGACATGGACTTGGATAACAGAGGACAGGAGGGACATGGAGAGGTGCACCAAACTGACCCTGCAGGGCAGGCATCAGGGTTTGCAGCAGCACAATACACCACACAGGGCATGCAGGACGGGAGTGCAGCACAACAATCCATAGAAAGCAAGAGGGAGGGGACAGGACCATGCACATGGACAACAGAGAACAGAGGGGCAAGAGGCAATGGTAGCTAGCTGACCATAATGGACAGACAGGAGAGAAAGCTGCAGCATAACAGACCATAAAGGGCAGGAGGGACGGATCAGGGGCATTACAATGGAACAGACAAGCCAGGAGGGAGGGAGTAGGGCTGGGGGCAAGGGGGCAGGGCAGGAGCAGCAAGATAGCCATGGAGGTCAGGCAGGATGGGCACTAGAAGCAAGACACACCATGAAGAGCAACAGTGAGACTGTGATGGCATACACACAGACCATGGAGGGAAGGTGGGAGGGGGTCAGGGGCAGCTAACTGACCACACAGGGAAGGTGGGAGGGGCCATGGCAGCACAGAAGACCATGCATGGCAAGTGGGAGGGTTAGTGGCAGCACAATGGCTATGATGGGCAAGAAGGAGGGTGGAGGGGCATGCACAAAGGACAATGGAGGATAGAAGGGAGGGTCAGGACCTGTGCACAGACAAGAAAGTTCAGGGGAAGGGACCTCACAACAGACCACACGGGGCAGGCAGGAGGAGCAGTTGCAGCACAACAGACCAGGGAGGGCAGAAGGGTGTGGCAGTACAATGGACCATGTAGGACAGGAGGAAGAGGATAGGGGCATGGCATGTGGACAGGCAGGGTGGAGGTGGCAGGGACAGGTTACAGTCATCTGACAATGCTAGGCAGGTGGGAGGGGAGTGGAAGCTCAACAGAACACTCAGAGTAGATAGGAGTGGCAGGTCCATGGGACATGGTGGGCAAGAAGGATGGAGCAGGGGCATGCACAAAGACATCGGAGGGCAGGGGGGAGGAGAATAGGGGCAGCAAGCTAAGCACAGAGTTTAAGCAGGAGGTCAATGATGGGGCATAGAATTGGGCAATGGAGGGCAGGAGGAGTGGACTGGTACATCATACTAAATTGAGGGCAGTGGCAGCACATCAGACCATGCATGGCAGGAGGGAGGAGGCTAGTCCATGGATTCACACAACAGAGGATAGGGAGGAAGGGGATGGGGCAGCAAGCTAACTGTTCAGAGAAGGCGGGTATTAGGAACTTTATTGATTTTAAAACATTGTGTCTGTGCGAACTACTTAAAATATGACCAAGTATGCAGCATAATCTCACTTTTATTCAGGAAGAAGAGGACGTTTGTGACTGTGACTCCGGGCTCACTTGGCAGAAACACCCCCTGACCCTCCACCCCCTATCGCAAAATGTAATGCCCGTGAAAAGGGTAGGTGAACACAGTGTTATATAGAACATAGTCCTGAGAGCACGATTGAAAATGAAAACTAGATATAGTGTATGGTATGAACTATGCACCAAAAAGTGTGATATAAGATGAACCGGGCGTGAAATATAATATGCAATACATTGTGCGCAATGACAGATTCATTGGAGAGCGCGAGATAGCACAGGCACTAGCGCGTGCTAAGCGATATGCGCCTTGGAGTGTAATATGCACAGGGCAGTGTTGTGTAACCTAACTAGTCTCTAAAGTTGTAATATAAAATATGTGCTGGCGAGTGTAACGTTGCATATGCACTGTGACAAAGATATGGATCCCAGATTGTAATATGTATGGCATAGCACTGTGCGTTATAACATAGGCATCGAGAAAGGCACGTTAGATGGGGCAATATAACCCGTGCGAAGACAAGTGTGGCATGACATATTCAGGGGGTGGTGTTACAGTGCACATGTGCTAGAGAGTGTCATAGCATATGCACTAGCTAGTGGAATACAACACAGAGGTGTGTGGCACTCGGCAGGCAATGGTGGGTGTAACACAGCATTGGGCTCTGTCAGGAGCACGCTGTGACTCTCAAGTGATGTTCGTCCCCTTTCCAGAGAGTAAAATAAAAAGTATTACACATCCGGCAGTGGATGTGTGTTTTATTAACCGTGAGGGGGGTTTCTTGCATAGTTTTGGTCGAATTTTTGTCGAATCCCCTTTGAATGGCTTGGTGTGCATGTGTATTAAATGTGCCCGTCAATAGCTACCCATGTTTGTATAAATAAACGACAAGGGTGTCTACCAGGATTAGGCACGGTAGGGCATCAGACATGTCAGAGCTTCACTAGTGGTGTAAATACATTCCACGTGGATTCATTGCATGCATAGTCGCCTTTTAATGAATATCACGCAAATCGTCATGGTGATAGGTACGTACGGTTTGTCCAGCATGTCCTAGGTGTGTCTATAAATATATATTTTTTAAAAATAATAAAAAACAGTGGCCGGCCCTGGGGATAGGGGTCAAAAAAATATAATTAGGAGACTGGCCCTGGGGGATGGGGTCATCAGGGCCAATAAATTAGAATAAGAAGGGGAACCAAACAGCCCCCCTTCTTAAAAAACTAAAATAAATAAAAGACTGGCATTGTGCCGGAGGCCATGCCCCCTCCGTGCAGCACTCTGCAAACGCGCCCCCAACAGGCATCTCCAGTATGCGCCAGGGAGCTGCGCTGCAGCCAGGTGTTCTGAGGCCAAGCCCCTTTTTACACCTCTCTGCAACGCAGCTCTGTGGCGCTTACTGGAGGTACCTAGTGGTCTAGTTTGACCCTAGGGACCCTTAGGATTCAGGGGGACTTAATCTCTCAACTTAGAACAGCCACAGGGCGTGTTTACACAGTGGTGAAGGGAGGGGACGGGGCCTGAGGTGATGTGTGCAAACACGCACTATGGCATGTTTTAAATTGGGGATATAATTTCCCTTCAATACTGAGGGCCCCTGGGGGCTAACTAGCCCACCAAGTGCTTCCAGTAAGCGCCACTGAGCTGCATTGCAGAGAGGTGGTCCAGGCCGTGCCACTTTTTACACCTCTCTGCAACGCAGCTCTGTGGCACTTACTGGAGGTACCTAGTGGGCTAGTTGGACCCTAGGGACCCTCAGGATTCAAATGAACTTAATCTCCCAACTAAAAATGGACACAGGGTGTGTTTACACAGTGGTGAAGGGAGGGGACGGGGCCTGAGTTAACGTGTGCAAAAACGCCCTGTGGCCTGTTTTAAGAGGTAGTTTTAATCCCCATGCCCTATTATACACTAGGGGCTTACAGAGGAGGTCATGCTAATCACAGGGGGACCCCAACGCATAATGTTCCCTAGTGTATGTAGGTGTTTTCACTGTATTCTAAGTGTCTTTTAACATAGCACTGGCTCTAGGACTGGTTAGTCAGACTCAGTTACCACCAGTATCCGTCTGAAAAAGTTGAGGGTACAGGATGATTTTGCAACAAGGCTTCTTTCTGCTCTTCTTTTTGTTCTTTCTGCACGTTATCCTTCTTCCTGCACTTATCTTCGTATTTGAGGACTTCTGTTGCTTCTTTCTGCACTTCTTTTGTTTCTTTCTGTGCATTTTTTCCTCTTTCTTCACATGTCCTATCTCTGTAGGCATAGTTAGAAATTAGCATTTAAAAAACCTTTGAAATTCACAGAAAAAAACATAGGTTTCAGGCACGTTATAGTTAGGAATTAGCATTTAAAAAACCTCAGAAATTCACTGAAAAAACCATAGGTTTCAGGGGTGTTATAGTTAGCTGGACTTTTCACTTGTACAAAACCATTGAAATTCCCCCGTTATAGTTAGTTCAGCTAACTATAACTCGCGCGCCCGCAATGCACTGCTGATGACGTCACATATTACATCACTCATGACATGGTCAGTGACATCACTCATGACATCACTGATGACATCTCAAATGACATCACTGATGACATCACTGATGACATCATCCTTGTGATAGAGTGGCAGACCTCCTCTCACCCTAATATAACCTTTGATACACACATTCAAAAATAGAGACTAAAATTTTCAAAACAATGGACATACCAATACCAGTTACAACAACCTCTTCAGTAATTCTAAGATCCACATACACATCCACTCATTCACCAACAGTCCTATACAGTCACTCATACATGTACTCACTCATCATATGTACTCATACACCTATACATCCTGTTACACAATGCCACTCATCCATAGAGTTACTCACACACATAGTCACTCATGCTAATAAAGAATCAAACATACATTTACTTGCATATACAGTTATACACACACCTCCATACTTACTTCTACGGAAACTTACACATACTTAGTCTTTTAAACAATCACTTATAGAAACACATACTTATTCATACAGGAACTCTTTCAATCTCTCACTCTCACATATACTCACATATATACACCAATAGTCACATATACTAGTTTAAAACATATGTAGTTACTCATAAAGACACTATTGAGACAGTCATTCACTCACTAACACACCCATACACACACTCATCCACCCATACAGTCCTGCACACATGCTGTGTTCAACACATACAAACAGTGAGTCACTCATTCATGCACCTATGCACTACGTAATACCCCCCACCGAACCATGCAGACACTCAGACTGATACTCAAAAAACCAACTAATAACCTATATAGACACCCATGTAGCTACTCACCAACCCATGCAGCCACTTATACACAAAGTGAGAGACTGATACAGATATTTACATATTTAAACATTACTCACTAAGCCATGTATTCACTATGATACACTTAATCAGTCAGTTACACAAACGATTTTTCAAAAACAAATCATCCATTTAGACACTTATATACCCATTTATTCTTCCATCGACCTTGAGATATACATATATAAAACATATTTAATTTTCAGAAAAACACACATTCACTGGATGATGTCATCAGTGATGTCATCAGTGATGTCATTTGAGATGTCATCAGTGATGTCATGAGTGATGTCACTGACCATGTCATGAGTGATGTAATATGTGACGTCATCAGCAGTGCATTGCGGGCGCGCGAGTTATAGTTAGCTGAACTAACTATAACGGGGGAATTTCAATGGTTTTGTACAAGTGAAAAGTCCAGCTAACTATAACACCCCTGAAACCTATGGTTTTTTCAGTGAATATATATATATATATTACCTACTGGCGGTCGCCAGTAGGTAGTTATAGTTAGGACCCCTTTTCCATAGGAAATCCGCAACATTCTATTTTGAATAACTTTGGCGCCGGTCGACGAATCCTCGCGAATTTTTCAAAATAGGTGGGGCGCTACGCTCCGCTCCTACCCTGAAAGTCTCGGGGGGATTCGTCAAGCGGGGGCTGAGATAAAAGGGGGGTCCCAAAACGCGTTTTTCCCATGCATTTTTCCATAGGACCTTTAGACAGGGCTACAGCCCGAACGGCTGAACAGATTTACTTGAAATTTGGCAGAGAGGTAGTCCTCGCGTCAAGGAAGTGCCTTTTGTAGGTTTGGTGTAAATCTGTTCAGTATTTCCTGAGAAAATAGCATTTAAATGCATATATATATGTGGGCGGAGCCTAACCACACATCTCATCCTGAGATCTGATTGGCTGTCAGCACTTCATCCAAGAAGTGTTGGCAGCCATCTTGGGACCAATATACATGATAGCACCTCATTAAAAAGCATTGCAGTTAATAGAAGGTTTTAAGACTTTAGTTACATTATAAATCATTTGTTGATGGTACCATACTCATTTTAGGAATTGTGGTATGTTCTAAGGTGATTTCACCATGTGAAAAAGCCTTCTGCTGGGATATCATGATTGAGAGAAAAATATTTTCTCATGCTTTTACCACAGAGGTTTGGAAGGTGATCTATAAGCTAAACTGAGAGCTTATTTTCTGTAAATTCACATTATCTTTCTCAGTCATGTGAGAATGAAGTCTGACATTCTCAGTAAAACATGTACATCCAACAAGGGCAGAGACTGTCAGTTGATTCCTTTGTGTTCTACTGCAGCTTCCCAGAGTGTTCCAAAGAACTACTAGAGCGCTAACAGTCCTACCTATGATAAACGTATGGCACACCTGAAGCCATCTTGCTTGGAATAAAGTGGTAACTCTTAAAACATTTAATTTCAAAAGGAACAAAATGAGGGGGTTCATTTTTCCATAAAAAGTATGATTAGTGCTGCAGAAAGAAAAATTAGGGCACATTTTGAGTGACTTCTCAAATCCTCTTCTATTTCATTAAAAAATTCTGACATGCAGACTGAAACATGAACTTTCAATACCAGCAGCAGTTTTCCCTGGTGAGCAGTAGCTTTACTACAGTGATCTAATGAGCAAAAAGAGTGCTAACATTCTGAATTTATGGCAAATGTGTGACACATCTGAATGCCTTCTTGATGGAATCAAAGTAAAAAACTGAAAGTATTTCCTACTGAGGAGACTGCAGTAAATGAGGAAATTAGGAAACTTCATAACAAATAAGTCTCCCAAGATGGCCACCAGAGACAAAAGAGCCCAAATGTAGCCCAAATATCACCCAGATGTAGCCCAAGTATAGCCCAATGACAGAATGTCCCAGAATGTTCTTAAAAACAACTAGAGCGCTTACTGTCTTCATTATGACAAAAGTATGGCACACCTGAAGCCATCTTGATTGGAATAAACTGGTAACACTTAAAACATTTAATTTAAAAAGGAACACAATGAGGGGGTTCATTTTGCCATAGAAATTATCATTAATGCTGAAGAAAGAAAATGAGGGCACATTTTGAGTGACTTCTCAAATCCTCTTCTTTTTCATTAAAAAATTCTGACATGCAGACTGAAACATGCACTTTTAATACCAGGAGCAGACTTCCATGGTGAACAGTAGTTTTACTACAGTGATCTAATGAGCAACTAGAGTGCTAACATTCAGAATTTATGGCAAATGTGTGACATATCTGAATACCTTCATGATGGAATCAACGTAAAAAACTGAAAGCATTTCCTACTGAGGAGACTGCAGTACATGAGGAAATTAGGAAACTTCATAACAAATAAATCTCCCAAGATGGCCACCGGAGACAAAAGAGCCCAAATGTAGCCCAAAATCACCCAGATGTAGCCCAAATATAGCCCAATGACAGAAGTGTGCAAAACACTTATTATTTAGTGTTTTTGCAGTGTTATATAGTGCAGACTTGTCAGGTATTGGAGTGCTTTACATGAGCATTGGTTACATCACACAAGCACATATTCATTTTGGTTGTAGACATGGGGAGACTAAGTGATTTGACCAGAATCACAGAATGTCGAGCTGAAGCAGAAACTTCAACCTGGTTCCCCAGTTGCAAAGTCTGCAGTTCTGGAAGTAACACCACATCCTCTCCCCTAAGTGCAACATTTAATCAAGTGGTCAACTGGATAAAAAAACATAAAGATAACAAATAATTTAAAAGTGCTTTGTCGCTATTTGTAAACTCAGACAAAATGTCCTTATTTTAGTCTTTTAGAGCACTAACCATAATTTTGATGCCAATAAGACCCTCTCATATATGTAATTTCTAAAGGAAATGCTCTAGGTATTACAGTTTTGATTACATCAAGATGATGTCAGGCGTTCCACACTTTTGTAATAAATATAGAATGTTAGCAATCTAGTTGTTCATTGGGATACTGTTGAGAGGCAAAGGCCAGGGGCACGGACTCTGAAAATTGAAGGCAGGTAGGAGAGTGCAAAGGCAACAATTTAACCACACTGGGCAGGCAGGAAGGGCCGTGGAAGCACAACAGACTATGGAGGGCAGTGGAAAGGGGGGCAGGGGCAACAAACCAACAATACAGGACTTGCAAGAGAGGCTGTTGGAGGGAAGATCTATTACGGGTCAAGGAAGCTAGAGGCGGTCCCCAGAGCCCCGGGAGCCACCACAGAACTGAGCAGGAGAGTGAGTCAGGGACAAAAGGGGCACCTTAATTTGAGCCGGGGTGCCTAGGAACGCTTGCTCCAAAAATGAAGAAAACAGACATATGAGACATGGAATTGGTGGCAGAATACAATGGCAGTTTAATGAGAAGATACAACTTCAAAGAAACCGCAGAATAGAGACATAAAGTACAAAATACAGAATCCAGATAATCATACAGCTGTCATGATATTCTCTGTATCTCAATTAATGTACTGACAGAGAGAGAGAGAAAACACATCTATAAATGCATCATGAGAAACAAGTTACACCAAGGAAAATGTTACCTAGGAACACTCACGTTTACTCTTAGAGCAAGCATTCCTGCAATTACAATACAAAATCTTTTAAATGCAAAAGTAAAGAGAACAATGGTTAAACATAACATGACATTTCATATAGGTAAAATAGAATAAGATACTTCAAGCAAAGCAGAGCAAGACATTTTAAGCAAAGGAAGACAAGAGCTCCCAGCTCTTGGGGAAAACCTCCACAGCCTGTTAACCTACATACAGACGGCGAGGTAGTCCGTCGATATCTGTGGGTGCTCCCTTTTTATATCATTTTGTGGGCTCCTTTGCACGCTACATCTACCTACGTATGCTACCCAAAAGCTTCGTCTGCAGATTTTACCAGACATTTTGTCATTTACCCACTTAATGCTGACAATGGACTGGGTGAAAAGGTCAGTCTCTCAGGCCAATCGCTTATCGTAAGTTCCATAGAGCAAGCAGAAAATAATGGGTATTGTACGGGAATTCAATATATTCATGTACAAAATCTCCTCAGTTCTCCAAACTTGACGCTCTGCGGTTGCCACTTCCTTAAAAGCGGGAAACCTGTCCAGGAAGCAAGTACCAGTCCAGGATGCAGCCTACTGTATGTCGACAGCTTCAGTGGGATGTTGAACTTTGATACCGAGCACGGAGCACTCGGGTAGGGTGGGGGCTACTAGTTTGGAGCAGAAGGCCTCGCAGACCTGCCTTCAGACTGCTATACACTAAAATTGCAGAGCTATGGTCAATTTAACAAAGAGGCCTACATATTGAACAGAAGGGCCTACACAGGGGTTTTATGCTGGCTGAGTGGTAAGGATGTCTCAGGATAATTATATAGCAACACAGGACCCGCTGGTCAATTTAATACGGCCTACAAATGCGGCTGGCAGGGCAAGGACAAGGGTCTCATACTTCAGGTGTGGACAGAACGGGCCAGGGGCCCCCTGTGATACAAAATCTACCCTCCTTCAAGGCTGTGGCAAAGTAATAGACCATTGTGGGCAGAAGGAAGAGGCAATGGTAGTACAACCATACATGCCAACAGACCCGATTCAGCCAGGAAACGTCCAATGTTTTTAAGCTCAAATGGGCTTTATTTGATCTGTCTCCTGTCTACAATATCCTCTTTTTCAATGTAACTCAAAGGGGAAAATCAATACCCCAGTTTTTTTTCAAAATCTCCCTCTTACCAAGTTCAAAATGTTCGCAAGTATGGTACATTGGATCATGGAAGGAAATGGGATAGGGACATGGACTTGGATAACAGAGGACAAGAGGGACATGGAGAGGTGCACCAAACTGACCCTGCAGGGCAGGCATCAGGGTTTGCAGCAGCACAATACACCACACAGGGCATGCAGGACGGGAGTGCAGCACAACAATCCATAGAATGCAAGAGGGAGGGGACAGGACCATGCACATGGACAACAGAGAACAGAGGGGCAAGAGGCAATGGTAGCTAGCTGACCATAATGGACAGACAGGAGAGAAAGCTGCAGCATTACAGACCATAAAGGGCAGTAGGGACGGATCAGGGGCATTACAATGGAACAGACAAGCCAGGAGGGAGGGAGTAGGGGTCTTCACATGTAAACAGAGGGCTGGGGGCAAGGGGGCAGGGCAGGAGCAGCAAGATAGCCATGGAGGTCAGGCAGGATGGGCACTAGAAGCAAGACACACCATGAAGAGCAACAGTGAGACTGTGATGGCATACACACAGACCATGGAGGGAAGGTGGGAGGGGGTCAGGGGCAGCTAACTGACCACACAGGGAAGGTGGGAGGGGCCATGGCAGCACAGAAGACCAATGGCTATGATGGGCAAGAAGGAGGGTGCAGGGGCATGCACAAAGGACGATGGAGGATAGAAGGGAGGGTCAGGACCTGTGCACAGACAAGAAAGTTCAGGGGAAGGGACCTCACAACAGACCACACGGGGCAGGCAGGAGGAGCAGTTGCAGCACAACAGACCAGGGAGGGCAGAAGGGTGTGGCAGTACAATGGACCATGTAGGACAGGAGGAAGAGGATAGGGGCATGGCATGTGGACAGGCAGGGTGGAGGTGGCAGGGACAGGTTACAGTCATCTGACAATGCTAGGCAGGTGGGAGGGGAGTGGCAGCTCAACAGAACACTCAGAGTAGATAGGAGTGGCAGGTCCATGGGACATGGTGGGCAAAAAGGATGGAGCAGGGGCATGCACAAAGACATCGGAGGGCAGGGGGAAGGAGAATAGGGGCAGCAAGCTAAGCACAGAGTTTAAGCAGGAGGTCAATGATGGGGCATAGAATTGGGCAATGGAGGGCAGGAGGAGTGGACTGGTACATCATACTAAATTGAGGGCAGTGGCAGCACATCAGACCATGCATTGCAGGAGGGAGGAGGCTATTCCATGGATTCACACAACAGAGGATAGGGAGGAGGGGGATGGGGCAGCAAGCTAACTGTTCAGAGAAGGCGGGTATTAGGAACTTTATTGTTTTTAAAACATTGAGTCTGTGCGAACTACTTAAAATATGAGCAAGTATGCAGCATAATCTCACTTTTATTCAGGAAGAAGAGGACGTTTGTGACTGTGACTCCGGGCTCACTTGGCAGAAACACCCCCTGACCCTCCACCCCCTATCGCAAAATGTGATGCCCGTGAAAAGGGTAGGTGAACACAGTGTTATATAGAACATAGTCCTGAGAGCACGATTGAAAATGAAAACTAGATATAGTGTATGGTATAAACTATGCACCAAAAAGTGTGATATAAGATGAACCGGGCGTGAAATATAATATGCAATACATTGTGCGCAATGACAGATTCATTGGAGAGCGCGAGATAGCACAGGCACTAGCGCGTGCTATGCGATATGCGCCTTGGAGTGTAATATGCGCAGGGCAGTGTTGTGTAACCTAACTAGTCTCTAAAGTTGTAATATAAAATATGTGCTGGGGAGTGTAACGTTGCATATGCACTGTGACACAGATATGGATCGCAGATTGTAATATGTATGGCATAGCACTGTGCGTTATAACATAGGCATCGAGGAAGGCACGTTAGATGGGGCAATATAACCCGTGCGAAGACAAGTGTGGCATGACATATTCACGGGGTGGTGTTACAGTGCACATGGGCTAGAGAGTGTCATAGCATATGCACTAGCTAGTGGAATACAACACAGAGGTGTGTGGCACTCGGCAGGCAATGGTGGGTGTAACACAGCATTGGGCTCTGTCAGGAGCGCGCTGTGACTCTCAAGTGATGTTCGTCCCCTTTCCAGAGAGTAAAATAAAAAGTATTACACATCCGGCAGTGGATGTGTGTTTTATTAACCGTGAGGGGGGTTTCTTGCATAGTTTTGGTCGAATTTTTGTCGAATCCCCTTTGAATGGCTTGGTGTGCATGTGTATTAAATGTGCCCGTCAATAGCTACCCATGTTTGTATAAATAAACGACAAGGGTGTCTACCGGGATTAGGCACGGTAGGGCATCAGACATGTCAGAGCTTCACTAGTAGTGTAAATACATTCCACGTGGATTCATTGCATGCATAGTCGCCTTTTAATGAATATCCCGCAAATCGTCATGGTGATAGGTACGTACGGTTTGTCCAGCATGTCCTAGGTGTGTCTATAAATAAATATTTTTTTAAAATAATAAAAAACAGTGGCCGGCCCTAGGGATTGGGGTCAAAAAAATATAATTAGGAGACAGGCCCTGGGGGATGGGGTCATCAGGGCCAATAAATTAGAATAAGAAGGGGAACCACACAGCCCCCCTTCTTAAAAAATTAAAATAAATAAAAGACTGGCATCGTGCCGGAGGCCATGCCCCCTCCGTGCAGCACTCTGCAAACGCGCCCCCAACAGGCATCTCCAGTATGCGCCAGGGAGCTGCGCTGCAGACAGGTGTTCTGAGGCCAAGCCCCTTTTTACACCTCTCTGCAACGCAGCTCTGTGGCGCTTACTGGAGGTACCTAGTGGTCTAGTTTGACCCTAGGGACCCTTAGGATTCAAGGGGACTTAATCTCTCAACTTAGAACAGCCACAGGGCGCGTTTACACAGTGGTGAAGGGAGGGGACGGGGCCTGAGGTGACGTGTGCAAACACACACTATGGCACGTTTTAAATTGGGGATATAATTTCCCTTCAATACTGAGGGCCCCTGGGGGCTAACTAGCCCACCAAGTGCTTCCAGTAAGCGCCACTGAGCTGCATTGCAAGGAGGTGGTCCATGCCGTGCCACTTTTTACACCTCTCTGCAACACAGCTCTGTGGCATTTACTGGAGGTACCTAGTGGGCTAGTTGGACCCTAGGGACCCTCAGGATTCAAATGAACTTAATCTCCCAACTAAAAATGGACACAGGGCGTGTTTACACAGTGGTGAAGGGAGGGGACGGGGCCTGAGTTAACGTGTGCAAAAACGCCCTGTGGCCTGTTTTAAGAGGTAGTTTTAATCCCCATGCCCTATTATGTACTAGGGGCTTACAGAGGAGGTCATGCTAATCACAGGGGGACCCCAACGCATAATGTTCCCTAGTGTATGTAGGTGTTTTCACTGTATTCTAAGTGTCTTTTAACATAGCACTGGCTCTAGGACTGGCTAGTCAGACTCAGTTACCACCAGTATCCGTCTGAAAAAGTTGAGGGTACAGGATGATTTTGCAACAAGGCTTCTTTCTGCTCTTCTTTTTGTTCTTTCTGCACGTTATCCTTCTTCCTGCACTTATCTTCGTATTTGAGGACTTCTGTTGCTTCTTTCTGCACTTCTTTTGTTTCTTTCTGTGCATTTTTTCTTCTTTCTTCACATGTCCTATCTCTGTAGGCATAGTTAGAAATTAGCATTTAAAAAACCTTTGAAATTCACAGAAAAAAACATAGGTTTCAGGCACGTTATAGTTAGGAATTAGCATTTAAAAAACCTCAGAAATTCACTGAAAAAACCATAGGTTTCAGGGGTGTTATAGTTAGCTGGACTTTTCACTTGTACAAAACCATTGAAATTCCCCCGTTATAGTTAGTTCAGCTAACTATAACTCGCGCGCCCGCAATGCACTGCTGATGACGTCACATATTACATCACTCATGACATGGTCAGTGACATCACTCATGACATCACTGATGACATCTCAAATGACATCACTGATGACATCACTGATGACATCATCCTTGTGATAGAGTGGCAGACCTCCTCTCACCCTAATATAACCTTTGATACACACATTCAAAAATAGAGACTAAAATTTTCAAAACAATGGACATACCAATACCAGTTACAACAACCTCTTCAGTAATTCTAAGATCCACATACACATCCACTCATTCACCAACAGTCCTATACAGTCACTCATACATGTACTCACTCATCATATGTACTCATGCACCTATACATCCTGTTACACAATGCCACTCATCCATAGAGTTACTCACACACATAGTCACTCATGCTAATAAAGAATCAAACATACATTTACTTGCATATACAGTTATATACACACACCACCACACTTACTTCTACGGAAACTTACACATACTTAGTCTTTTAAACAATCACTTATAGAAACACATACTTATTCATACAGGAACTCTTTCAATCTCTCACTCTCACATATACTCACATATATACACCAATAGTCACATATACTAGTTTAAAACATATGTAGTTACTCATAAAGACACTATTGAGACAGTCATTCACTCACTAACACACCCATACACACACTCATCCACCCATACAGTCCTGCACACATGCTGTGTTCAACACATACAAACAGTGAGTCACTCATTCATGCACCTATGCACTACGTAATACCCCCCACCGAACCATGCAGACACTCAGACTGATACTCAAAAAACCAACTAATAACCTATATAGACACCCATGTAGCTACTCACCAACCCATGCAGCCACTTATACACAAAGTGAGAGACTGATACAGATATTTACATATTTAAACATTACTCACTAAGCCATGTATTCACTATGATACACTTAATCAGTCAGTTACACAATCAATTTTTCAAAAACAAATCATCCATTTAGACACTTATATACCCATTTATTCGTCCATCGACCTTGAGATATACATATATAAAACATATTTAATTTTCAGAAAAACACACATTCACTGGATGATGTCATCAGTGATGTCATCAGTGATGTCATCAGTGATGTCATCAGTGATGTCACTGACCATGTCATGAGAGATGTAATATGTGACGTCATCAGCAGTGCATTGCGGGCGCGCGAGTTATAGTTAGCTGAACTAACTATTACGGGGGTATTTCAATGGTTTTGTACAAGTGAAAAGTCCAGCTAACTATAACACCCCTGAAACCTATGGTTTTTTCAGTGAATTTCTGAGGTTTTTTAAATGCTAATTCCTAACTATAACGTGCCTGAAACCTATGGTTTTTTCTGTGAATTTCAAAGGTTTTTTAAATGCTAATTTCTAACTATGCATACAGACATAGGACATGTGAAGAAAGAAGAAAAAATGCACAGAAAGTAACAAAAGAAGTGCAGAAAGAAGCAACAGAAGTCCTCAAATACGAAGATAAGTGCAGGAAGAAGGATAACGTGCAGAAAGAACAAAAAGAAGAGCAGAAAGAAGCCTTGTTGCAAAATCATCCTGTACCCTCAACTTTTTCAGATGGATACTGGTGGTAACTGAGTCTGACTAACCAGTCCTAGAGCCAGTGCTATGTTAAAAGACACTTAGAATACAGTGAAAACACCTACATACACTAGGGAACATTATGCGTTAGGGTCCCCCTGTGATTAGCATGACCTCCTCTGTAAGCCCCTAGTATATAATAGGGCATGGGGATTAAAACTACCTCTTAAAACAGGCCACAGGGCGTTTTTGCACACGTTAACTCAGGCCCCGTCCCCTCCCTTCACCACTGTGTAAACACGCCCTGTGTCCGTTTTTAGTTGGGAGATTAAGTTCATTTGAATCCTGAGGGTCCCTAGGGTCCAACTAGCCCACTAGGTACCTCCAGTAAGTGCCACAGAGCTGCGTTGCAGAGAGGTGTAAAAAGTGGCACGGCCTGGACCACCTCTCTGCAATGCAGCTCAGTGGCGCTTACTGGAAGCACTTGGTGGGCTAGTTAGCCCCCAGGGGCCCTCAGTATTGAAGGGAAATTATATCCCCAATTTAAAACGTGCCATAGTGCGTGTTTGCACACGTCACCTCAGGCCCCGTCCCCTCCCTTCACCACTGTGTAAACGCGCCCTGTGGCTGTTCTAAGTTGAGAGATTAAGTCCCCTTGAATCCTAAGGGTCTCTATGGTCAAACTAGACCACTAGGTACCTCCAGTAAGCGCCACAGAGCTGCGTTGCAGAGAGGTGTAAAAAGGGGCTTGGCCTCAGAACACCTGTCTGCAGCGCAGCTCCCTGGCGCATACTGGAGATGCCTGTTGGGGGCGCGTTTGCAGAGTGCTGCACGGAGGGGGCATGGCCTCCGGCACGATGCCAGTCTTTTATTTATTTTTATTTTTTTAAGAAGGGGGGCTGTGTGGTTCCCCTTCTTATTCTAATTTATTGGCCCTGATGACCCCATCCCCCAGGGCCTGTCTCCTAATTATAGTTTTTTTGACCCCAATCCCCAGGGCCGGCCACTGTTTTTTATTATTATTAAAAAATATATATTTATAGACACACCTAGGACATGCTGGACAAACCGTACGTACCTATCACCATGACGATTTGCGTGATATTCATTAAAAGGCGACTATGCATGCAATGAATCCACGTGGAATGTATTTACACCACTAGTGAAGCTCTGACATGTCTGATGCCCTACCATGCCTAATCCCGGTAGACACCCTTGTCGTTTATTTATACAAACATGGGTAGCTATTGACGGGCACATTTAATACACATGCACACCAAGCCATTCAAAGGGGATTCGACAAAAATTCGACCAAAACTATGCAAGAAACCCCCCTCACGGTTAATAAAACACACATCCACTGCCGGATGTGTAATACTTTTTATTTTACTCTCTGGAAAGGGGACGAACATCACTTGAGAGTCACAGCGCGCTCCTGACAGAGCCCAATGCTGTGTTACACCCACCATTGCCTGCCGAGTGCCACACACCTCTGTGTTGTATTCCACTAGCTAGTGCATATGCTATGACACTCTCTAGCCCATGTGCACTGTAACACCACCCCGTGAATATGTCATGCCACACTTGTCTTCGCACGGGTTATATTGCCCCATCTAACGTGCCTTCCTCGATGCCTATGTTATAACGCACAGTGCTATGCTATACATATTACAATCTGGGATCCATATCTTTGTCACAGTGCATATGCAATGTTACACTCCCCAGCACATATTTTATATTACAACTTTAGAGACTAGTTAGGTTACACAACACTGCCCTGTGCATATTACACTCCAAGGCGCATATCGCATAGCACGCGCTAGTGCCTGTGCTATCTCACGCTCTCCAATGAATCTGTCATTGCGCACAATGTATTGCATATTATATTTCACGCCCGGTTCATCTTATATCACACTTTTTGGTGCATAGTTTATACCATACACTATATCTAGTTTTCATTTTCAATCGTGCTCTCAGGACTATGTTCTATATAACACTGTGTTCACCTACCCTTTTCACGGGCATTACATTTTGCGATAGGGGGTGGAGGGTCAGGGGGTGTTTCTGCCAAGTGAGCCCAGAGTCACAGTCACAAACGTCCTCTTCTTCCTGAATAAAAGTGAGATTATGCTGCACACTTGTTCATATTTTAAGTAGTTCGCACAGACACAATGTTTTAAAAACAATACAGTTCCTATTACCCGCCTTCTCTGATCAGTTAGCTTGCTGCCCCATCCCCCTCCTCCCTCTCCTCTGTTGTGTGAATCCATGGACTAGCCTCCTCCCTCCTGCCATGCATGGTCTGATGTGCTGCCACTGCCCTCAATTTAGTATGATGTACCAGTCCACTCCTCCTGCCCTCCATTGCCCAATTCTATGCCCCATCATTGACCTCCTTTCTCTGTGCTTAGCTTGCTGCCCCTATTCTCCTTCCCCCTGCCCTCCGATGTCTTTGTGCATGCCCCTGCTCCATCCTTTTTGCCCACCATGTCCCATGGACCTGCCACTCCTATCTACTCTGAGTGTTCTGTTGAGCTGCCACTCCCCTCCCACCTGCCTAGCATTGTCAGATGACTGTAACCTGTCCCTTCCACCTCCACCCTGCCTGTCCACATGCCATGCCCCTATCCTCTTCCTCCTGTCCTACATGGTCCATTGTACTGCCACACCCTTCTGCCCTCCCTGGTCTGTTGTGCTGCAACTGCTCCTCCTGCCTGCCCCGTGTGGTCTGTTGTGAGGCCCCTTCCCCTGAACTTTCTTGTCTGTGCACAGGTCCTGACCCTCCCTTCTATCCTCCATCGTCCTTTGTGCATGCCCCTGCACCCTCCTTCTTGCCCATCATAGCCATTGTGCTGCCACTAACCCTCCCACTTGCCATGCATGGTCTTCTGTGCTGCCATGGCCCCTCCCACCTTCCCTGTGTGGTCAGTTAGCTGCCCCTGACCCCCTCCCACCTTCCCTCCATGGCCTGTGTGTATGCCATCACAGTCTCACTGTTGCTCTTCATGGTGTGTCTTGCTTCTAGTGCCCATCCTGCCTGACCTCCATGGCTATCTTGCTGCTCCTGCCCTGCCCCCTTGCCCCCAGCCCTCTGTTTACATGTGCAGACCCCTACTCCCTCCCTCCTGGCTTGTCTGTTCCATTGTAATGCCCCTGATCCGTCCCTCCTGCCCTTTATGGTCTGTTATGCTGCAGCTTTCTCTCCTGTCTGTCCATTATGGTCAGCTAGCTACCATTGCCTCTTGCCCCTCTGTCCTCTGTTGTCCATGTGCATGGTCCTGTCCCCTCCCTCTTGCTTTCTATGGATTGTTGTGCTGCACTCCCGTCCTGCATGCCCTGTGTGGTGTATTGTGCTGCTGCAAACCCTGATGCCTGCCCTGCAGGGTCAGTTTGGTGCACCTCTCCATGTCCCTCCTGTCCTCTGTTATCCAAGTCCATGTCCCTATCCCATTTCCTTCCATGATCCAATGTACCATACTTGCGAACATTTTGAACTTGGTAAGAGGGAGATTTTGAAAAACAACTGGGGTATTGATTTTCCCCTTTGAGTTACATTGAAAAAGAGGAGATTGTAGACAGTAGACAGATCAAATAAAGCCCATTTGAGCTTAAAAACTTTGGACGTTTCCTGGCTGAATCGGGTCTGTTGGCATGTATGGTTGTACTACCATTGCCTCTTCCTTCAGCCCACAATGGTCTATTACATTGCCACAGCCTCTCTTGCAAGTCCTGTATTGTTGGTTTGTTGCCCCTGCCCCCCTTTCCACTGCCCTCCATAGTCTATTGTGCTTCCACGGCCCTTCCTGCCTGCTCAGTGTGGTTAAGTTGTTGCATTTGCACCCTCCTACCTGCCTTCAATTTTCAGAGTCTGTGCCCCTGGCCTCTGCCTCTTAACAGTATCCTAATAAACAACTAGATTGCTAACATTCTATATTTATTACAAAAGTGTGGAACGCCTTACATCATCTTGATGTAATCAAAACTGTAATACCTAGAGCATTTCCTTTAGAAATTACATGAATGAGAGGGTCTTATTGGCATCAAAATTATGGTTAGTGCTCTAAAAGACTAAAATAAGGACATTTTTTCTGAGTTTTCAAATAGCGACAAAGCACTATCAAATTATTTGTTATCTTTATGTTTTTTTATCCAGTTGACCACTTGATTAAATGTTGCACTTAGGGGAGAGGATGTGGTGTTACTTCCAGAACTGCAGACTTTGCAACTGGGGAGCCAGGTTGAAGTTTCTGCTTCAGCTCGACATTCTGTGATTCTAGTCAAATCACTTAGTCTCCCCATGTCTACAACCAAAATGAATTTGTTCTTGTGTAATGTAACCAATGCTCGTGTAAAGCACTCCAATATCTGACAAGTCTGCACTATATAACACTGCAAAAACACAAAATAATAAGTGTTTTGCACACTTCTGTCATTGGGCTATATTTGGGCTACATCTGGGTGATTTTGGGCTACATTTGGGCTCTTTTGTCTCCGGTGGCCATCTTGGGAGATTTATTTGTTATGAAGTTTCCTAATTTCCTCATGTACTGCAGTCTCCTCAGTAGGAAATGCATTCAGTTTTTTACTTTGATTCCATCATGAAGGTATTCAGATATGTCACACATTTGCCATAAATTCTGAATGTTAGCACTCTAGTTGCTCATTAGATCACAGTAGTAAAACTACTGTTCACCATGGAAGTCTGCTCCTGGTATTAAAAGTGCATGTCAGAATTTTTTTATGAAATAGAAGAGGATTTGAGAAGTCACTCAAAATGTGCCCTCATTTTCTTTCTTCAGCATTAATCATAATTTCTATGGCAAAATGAACCCCCTCATTGTGTTCCTTTTTAAATTAAATGTTTTAAGTGTTACCAGTTTATTCCAATCAAGATGGCTTCAGGTGTGCCATACTTTTGTCATAATGAAGACAGTAAGCGCTCTAGTTGTTTTTAAGAACATTCTGGGACATTCTGTTATTGGGCTATACTTGGGCTACATCTGGGTGATATTTGGGCTACATTTGGGCTCTTTTGTCTCTGGTGGCCATCTTGGGAGACTTATTTGTTATGAAGTTTCCTAATTTCCTCATTTACTGCAGTCTCCTCAGTAGGAAATACTTTCAGTTTTTTACTTTGATTCCATCAAGAATGCATTCAGATGTGTCACACATTTGCCATAAATTCAGAATGTTAGCACTCTTTTTGCTCATTAGATCACTGTAGTAAAGCTACTGCTCACCAGGGAAAACTGCTGCTGGTATTGAAAGTGCATGTTTCAGTCTGCATGTCAGAATTTTTTAATGAAATAGAAGAGGATTTCAGAAATCACTCAAAATGTGCCCTAATTTTTCTTTCTGCAGCACTAATCATACTTTTTATGGAAAAATGAACCCCCTAATTTTGTTCCTTTTTAAATTAAATGTTTTAAGAGTTACCACTTTAATCCAAGCAAGATGGCTTCAGGTGTGCCATACGTTTATCATAAGTAGGACTGTTAGCGCTCTAGTAGTTCTTTGGAACATTCTGGGAAGCTGCAGTAGAACACAAAGGAATCAACTGACAGTCTCTGCCCTTGTTGGATGTACATGTTTTACTGAGAATGTCAGACTTCATTCTCACATGACTGAGAAAGATAATGTGAATTTACAGAAAATAAGCTCTCAGTTTAGCTTATAGATCACCTTCCAAACCTCTGTGGTAAAAGCATGAGAAAATATTTTTCTCTCAATCATGATATCCCAGCAGAAGGCTTTTTCACATGGTGAAATCACCTTAGAACATACCACAATTCCTAAAATGAGTATGGTACCATCAACAAATGATTTATAATGTAACTAAAGTCTTAAAACCTTCTATTAACTGCAATGCATTTAAATGAGGTGCTATCATGTATATTGGTCCCAAGATGGCTGCCAACACTTCTTGGATGAAGTGCTGACAGCCAATCAGATCTCAGGATGAGATGTGTGGTTAGGCTCCGCCCACATATATATATGCTTTTAAATGCTATTTTCTCAGGAAATACTGAACAGATTTACACAAGGCACTTCCTTGACCTTATGGCTACCTCTCTGCCAAATTTCAAGTAATTCTGTTCAGCCGTTAGGGCTGTAGCTGTGTCTAAAGGTACTATGGAAAAATGCATGGGGAAAACGTGTTTTGGGACCCCCCTTTTTTCTCGGCCCCTGCTTGACGAATCACCCCGAGACTTTCAGGGTAGGAGCTGAACGGAGCGCCCCATTAGTTTTGAAAATTTTGCGAGTATTCGTCAGCCGGCGCCAAAGTTATTCAAAATAGAATTTTGAGATTTCCTATGGAAACTAGGTTGTAACTATAACTATCTACTGGCGACCGCCAGTAGATAATATATATATATATATATATATATATATATATATATATATGAATATATATATATATGCTCCACACTGTCGGTCGGTAATCGTACCAAATCACAGAAGACAGCACTCACGGGGGAGAGTTCCAAAGGTATATTTATATCAGGAACTCTGGGCGCACAACAGACGCGTTTCGGCAGGTCGCCTTTCTCGATGTTTAACATGAAACGCCGATATCGCCATTGCCTTATATTCATTATTCGCGCTGACAAATTATAATCAAAACAGTGAAAGGACTAATCCGGCAAGTCCCCACAATCAGGGTACTAATATTCCGCCATCTTTGAATATTCAAAGTAGTATCGTATCACCGTAAATCAATATATGTTACGAAGTGCATAGATTAATACAATTCATAAAACAACATAATTGAGCCCTGAATGGGCATAACCTCATAAATAAAGCGCAAACAAAATACCCCTCCCAGGATATAGTGCAATGGACAGCGGCTTCTAAACTTCGTACTCAACGCAAAATACAAATAAGTACAATATTCCTGATAATTCAATGGATGAAATCATTACTCCAAATACAGAAAACAGTCACATATATCAAAATGTGCATATACTGAAAACCTACGAACAAAAAATTAAGAAACGAAAGGAAGAGAAATTCGAACGCGATGAGCGCGATTACAACCTTGGACGCATATTGACCTTTGCCCGAAAATACGACAATCCAAGGAAAGAACTAAAAAAGAAACTGATACAGTTGCCAGCGGACTCCCGTGATACTACTGAATCAGACATCACAGGAGGTGAGACATCGGGTGAAGATATAGAGAGAGGCCACGGTGTCGAGGTCACCCCTTTTCACGAAGAGTTCAAATTGATTCGCAAACAACAGCAACAGGGGGGCAAAGGCAAACCCCCGGAATCCTTGGCAAGAGGAAGAGGAAGACGAGGCGGGGGGCGGGGGCCGCAAGAAACGACCACTCGCCACCAGTAACTCGCAGCAAGAAGAGCTTCAACAAGCGGAGGTAGATGGAAATAATCTTACGATCATCAACCTGACAACTAAAATCCTCACAGAAATTGAAATATTGGTTTTGAAACTAGGACTTTCGTTTTGTCCCCAACGTAAAATGGAATTCGCACAAACAAGGATTGATTTATTTAAGTTCATTCATAAGTTAAAATTACATAAATATTTCAAGTTGAAACCAACTACGAAAAAGAGTCAATCCATTGACATTGGTGAAAAAGAAAAACCTGTTGGGAATCTAACAGGTATCGACCTTGGAGTACTACGCACTATGGACAGTTTATTAGAAATGAATGTGGAAGCCGGGGAAACAACCATCAGCCAAACCCAACTATTGGCGGATCTTGAAGTACCACAGAAAGGTGGAGGCAGCCCATTCAAACCTACATCTGTCTTTCTCCCACAAATGCCCACGGATGCGGTGGACATATTTTCGGATTTGGTCATGAAGGATTTAATGCGACTCCGGAGTGAAGAAAAATATCGTAGGGGCAATAACAATTTCTCCAGAAAACAGCAATTGGCACTAGAAAAACTGTGCAAAGATGATACACTTGTTTGCAAACCTTCGGATAAAGGAGGTAATATTGTTCTACTGACCCAAGAGCAATATAATCAGGAGGTTTGTCGGCAATTAACCGATACCTCCTATTATGAAAAAACGAATGTGCAACTTTACAATCAGGGTATCACTGATTACCATCTCATGATATCTACTTGGTACAGTAAGAACCTACTGGACGTGGAAGAACATTTGTTTCTTAGGTGTTTGAATCCAACGATTCCGACCTTTTACTATCTACCTAAGGTCCATAAGGATATGACAAACCCTCCTGGAAGGCCTATAGTGGCATCTATGGGTAGTTTAACTGAACATCTGTCCACTTACATTGATCACTTTTTATTCCAACAGGTGGCACAATTGAAATCGTATCTTAGGGATACTAAAGATTTTCTTGTACACATTGAAAAAGTGAAATGGGAAGAAGGTTTTTGTCTAATGGTATTGGATATTGCCAGTCTCTATACCTGTATAGCACATACTGATGGGCTAAGAGCAGTAAAGTATTTTCTAGCCAACCGCCCATTATGCTTTATGGATCACAATGCCATGATTGTGGAGTTCATTGATTTTTGCTTGACGCATAACATATTCATCTACCGAAGACAGCTGTGCAGACAGGTCTCCGGGTCGGCGATGGGCACCTGCTTCGCCCCCAGCTATGCGAACCTTTCCGTAAGCTGGTGGGAGGAGCAGGTGGCCTGGGCCGAACCCAACAATATTTGGACGGACAGAGTAGTGGTATGGTATCGGTATATTGATGACCTTTTTGTAATTTTTAAGGGCTCCCCTGAATTGGCACTCGAGTATATGCAAGTTCTGAATGGCAATAATGTGAATTTAAAGTTTACAGGGGAGGTCAGTACAGAATCAGTCCACTATTTAGACCTCAGTGTATTTATAGCAGAGGGTAAATTGCATACTAAATTGTATCGTAAACCCACTGCTGGGAATGCTGTTTTACACTCTTCAAGTAGCCATCCTAAAAAACTGATTGACAGTATTCCTTATGGAGAACTATTACGCATAAGGAGGAATAACACCAGAGATCTTGATTTCGAACTTTCAGCAAAAGAAAGTATTGGCCGCTCTAGACAAAGGGGCTATAGTGAGGAGGTACTAACCAAAGCTCTTAATAAGGTCAAAGGCATGAACAGGAGTGACCTTTTAAGCGATCCTAGTAAGCCGAGGGAAGAGGATAACAAAGGAAAATTTAGGATGATCACCACATTCTCTAAGGATGCGGGTCATCTTAAACGTATCTTGAAAAAGAATTGGTCGACTCTCCTTTCTGATACCATCATAGGTAGTGATTTACCTTCAAACCCTCTGATCACATTCAAGAAGGCTAGATCCCTTAGGGACACCTTGGTACACAGTTATCAGAATACTGTGGATTTAAAATCACCTTTTGGGGCACTTAATGGTTTTTATCCCTGTGGGAAGTGCAAGGCTTGAAAGAAAAGTAAAAGGGTCTTGTCTTACAATGTCCCAGGCCTTAGGGCACCGAAGAAAATCACCAAATTTCTTACATGCACTACTCCATACACTGTATACTGTCTGACCTGTCCCTGCGGACTCCGGTAGATTGGTAGTACTATACACCCTGCCAAGATTCGGATCCTTGAGCATATGCGGGCTATTTCAAACATGGATGAGTCCTACCCGGTTGCTCGACATTTCAATCTATGTCACAAACGGGATCGAGACTTATTGGCATACTTCTGTTTGGATCATGTACCCATTAATCCAAGAGGGGGTGACAGGATTCAAAGACTTAGACGTCTTGAGTCGCGTTACATTATTGATCTACAGAGCAAGAATCCGCTAGGCTTAAATAGCAGTGAAGAACTAGCTGTATATTTGGGAGATTAATGAATGAATTATGTATATGCACATTTTGATATATGTGACTGTTTTCTGTATTTGGAGTAATGATTTCATCCATTGAATTATCAGGAATATTGTACTTATTTGTATTTTGCGTTGAGTACGAAGTTTAGAAGCCGCTGTCCATTGCACTATATCCTGGGAGGGGTATTTTGTTTGCGCTTTATTTATGAGGTTATGCCCATTCAGGGCTCAATTATGTTGTTTTATGAATTGTATTAATCTATGCACTTCGTAACATATATTGATTTACGGTGATACGATACTACTTTGAATATTCAAAGATGGCAGAATATTAGTACCCTGATTGTGGGGACTTGCTGGATTAGTCCTTTCACTGTGTCGATTATAATTTGTCAGCGCGAATAATGAATATAAGGCAATGGCGATATCGGCGTTTCGTGTTAAACATCGAAAAAGGCGACCTGCCGAAACGCGTCTGTTGTGCGCCCACAGTTCCTGAAATAAATATACCTTTGGAACTCTCCCCCGTGAGTGCTGTCTTCTGTGATTTGGTACGATTACCGACCGACAGTGTGGAGCTGATTTTGATGGCGGAAGCACCCCCGCCGTTACTAGCACCGTTCATGTGTGCGTTGGGCTGGTGCAACCCAGGAGCGGAGATATATATATATATATATATATATATATATATATGAAAGAATCCACACTCCTGTATCGCCACCGTCACGGCAAACATCAGGTACGGACCACAACGTGCTTTTGGGTTTCTTATAGTGCGTTTATTGCAGAGATATCAGCTACCATACATCGTGGCAAGTGCCCAGAAATACGCGTTTCGACAGTGAAACACTGTCTTGGTCACATGACGTACAATGGGCCAATGAGCAATAAGTAGTGACTGCAATAGTGAAAAAACTGGTGAAAACAAAGCCCGCCCTTTTCTTTAAGCATAAAATTAGAAAACATACTTCAACAGTCCAAATACAGCCACAATGGTCTATTTGTTAAAGTAATCTGAAATGTCCAATAATTGCTTAAACAGGCAACATTGTTAGTGCATAACATAGTGATAAAGTGCAAGTGCATATGACTTATTTTAAAATAATTTAATCATCTAAAAAACAGTTATTAAAGTCATAACTGCCACTAACATGTAAGAATGGCTGGTAGATGCTTAAATTCATCATGAATATAAATTGCTAGTGCATTGTAAACAAATACAGATGTGCAACATGAGCTTAGTCCTGTAAACATTAATCAAAGTATTTCATACTAGTAGGCTTGTTTAACCAATTAGTCCTATGTATACTAATGTAAATATAAAGTGCTAGTGCATAATTTTAACATCATATACTACAACCTGATAGGTATAAAGGATACATGGATTAAATCAATATGGCTAAAAGAGGTTGAATGTAAAATTTCCAAAGTGACCATTAAAACTCCAGGCACAGCTACGTAATATTCCAGTAAAATCAAAGGTAAAAAGTGGGAAAACACGAGTAAAACCAAAGGTAAAACCAAGCTAAAACATAGTTAAAACCCAGAAATAAAAATGGACCACCTCTAGAGGAGACAAATTAACCCTAGGTCACAGCTGAGAATCCAATACAGTACAGAATAGAATATATATATAGTCACTGATAAAAACCAAGGTTAAAGTAACGTTATAATTGCTTGAATTTTTCAGTCACAAAATTAATATTTTGAACAAAAAAAATGCATTTCCAGTTAGAGTTAATAGTGCTAAATTTAACTTGGTCCCCTGCCATGCACTGCTTTTGACCTCAAATATTACATCACTCAACACATGTTCTATGACATCAATTATGACATGACTGGTGACATCACCGATTACATCACTGATAACATCATCCCAGCATCTGTTGTAGACGTTGCTCTATGAAAGGGTATAGCATTAGAGCTCTGAAAGTAAGTAAAAAATACCTCAGAAGAATGAGGCATTATTATTGCCATTACAGAAACAACTCACTTAGGTTTAGAAAGCATGGGTTATGTGCCACAGTGGCCCTATACCATACACTTTGCTGGTAGCGTTGTACACATTAGCAATCAACCACAGATAAATGGGCAATCTTCATCGCATATAGTACTAAATCTGTTTACAAATGCTCAGAGGAAGCCAAGTTCCTAAAGTTCCTAAAAAACACTGAACATCTGTTCCCAAACATATACCCTAGTACGGACAGCTTTAGCTGGATCAAACTAATGACAGTCACCGAAACTACAATGAGAAATTAAGTGGATATTAATAGAGAAGTGGGTACTGTAAACAGTATTCACTCTATGGAGAGTTTTCACCTTTTACCACACTGTTGAAGACAGTGAAACCCTCACGAGAAATACACTACATGGTATTAAAAAGTTTATTTTAAGAACAGTGTACAGTCCATGCAACATGTGGCAAAAATACACTATTTGCTTAAATAAAAAAAGTCTGAAGGTGTTAATGGTTATACTACCTGCAGCTTTCACACTCTGGTGAAAACCTTACAGATAGCCCATTTTCTGAAGCAAAATAAGCACATGTTCATAGCTTAATACCTGGTGCACACAGTCTTCTATGTTACAATGCTGAGACAATTCAGTGAAATAATTCAATGCTGCTTACAATATGTAGTATGTTGCATGTAGAATATTTGCCCTGTTGCAAACATTTTCTCAGAGCCTAAAATCGTACGTGGAATGTGCTGGACACAAGTCTTCAACTGTCACCTGCACACAGGGTTACTCTTCAATGCTAAGTTTTATAATGTGTTCAATACCTCTACACACCTATGGTACCTTAGGAGCACATACGTTTTGTAAACACTTACACCCTTCTGCAGGACACAGGGTGTACAAAATTATGCAGAAAAGTAATATGTTTATGTTTTGTAAAGCGCATGGCTGCCCGAAGGCGTCCCCATGCTGGTGAGTACTGTGCTGAGAGTAGGGCCTCTGGTACATTAATGGGGTAACAGCCATGTCTTATGTTTCTTCCTGAAGGAAAATTCATTTTCCAGTGCTCTGCGAATGGGTGGAAGATTGTTCCACAACTGCAAATAATCTTCCTCCCTATCTCATCCTTTTTACCCTAGTTGCAACATAAGTGGTTACCAACTCTCTGAGCTTCACTGGGCCCTTGTTATTTATGGCCCTATGAGCAATACACAGGAATTTAAACTTAATCCTTGCCTCAATTGGGAGCCTATGCAGCTGTTTGGGGGGTTCTCTTGTGGAGACATAACCAGGAACCTTTGGAAGGAGCCTTGCTGCCACATTTTTGCACAGTCTCTTTATTACGTATTTGGGTGTGCCCACATAAAGTGAGTTGCCATAATCCAGACGGGAACCTATGAGGGAGTGAAATACCGTTTTCCTTAGATGCTGTGGGATCAATACCAGTATCTACCTGAGCATTCTGAGTAAAGAGAAACAGATGCTAGACAGTTTATTTGCTTGGTGGTCCATTGCTAGCAAATTGTCCAACCAGATTCCCAAATGTTCTATTACCGGTTTGGGAACGGGGGGGGGGCATGTCAACAGGCCAGCAGATCAGAGGTCTGTATATGGTCTGGATTCCATGAATCATTAATACCGTCTTTTCACCATTCAGCTTTAGGCAGCAGCTTGACATCCAATGGTGCAGTTTATCCAAACAGGGTGCCCAATGTTTATTTCCTGGATTAGGGCCTTCTGTAAAAGAAACAACCAGGTGGATGTCATCCACATAGGAGACCTCTGACAGGTTAAAGTTCTGCACTAAGGTGGCAAGCTGGTGCACATATATATTTAAAAATGTGGGGCTGAGGGACGATCCCTGAGGGACACCACAAATCGTTGGAAAGCTGTCAGAGAGGCAGTCTTTGTCCATGACTTGGTAGGATTTGTTTTCCAGATCCAAGGTGAGCCGATCTAATGCTTTATCCTGAATACCCACCTCACAAAGTCTATCTCTTAAGATCTGGTGATCCACTGTGTCGAATGTCGCACTAAGTAGGATGGCAGCTGAGCCTCCGTTATCCATTATAACTTTGAGTTCCTCTGTGACCACCAGAAGTACGGCTTCCATGCTATGGAGGGTACAGAAGACCATCTGGGTTGGATGAAGAAAGTTGTTATTTTCCAGAAAGTTTGCTAATGTCCGATTGACGTGTTTCGCTAGTACTTTTCTTGGAAAATTGAGTAATAAGCTGGATCGTAGATTGGCAAGGATTTCTGAATCTAGTTGAAGTTTTTTCAGTAGTGGCCTAATTACTGCAAGCTTCCATTGCTTAGGGACCAAGCCCACCTCCGTGAGAATTTAAGAAGCTCCATAAGAGATGGTAATATGACCTCTGCCACTTTGGAAAAGGTATGTGGTGGAGCGGGATCCAATGGAGAGCCATTTTTGGTTGCCTTTATAAGATTATGGATTGTCTCTTTGTCAAGCGTAGGGAATTTTGCTAGGATTGGAGGCGGTGGCAGATTTCTGTCCTTAGTTACCTCCCCTAGCGCAGGTTCGGGATTGATCTGGAATTGATCATAAATATCGGTCACTTTTTTGTGGAAGAAGGATGCTATATCGTTGCATCTTTCTTTTGTGGCTTGTGGGAACGGTGTTACTATCAAGTGGAGTGGATAGGGTTTTAACAAGTTCTTTTAGGGAGTTCAAAGCCTAAATGATTTTTTCCTCATGGAATTTGGCCTGCGTTTTCTTTATTTCATTGTGATAGGATCTGATTGAAGCTTTATATTTTAATTTAAGTGCCAGGTTGAATTCCTTTCTCTAGTTTCTTTCTAATTTCGTGCAATGTTTTTTTATTGCAAAGAGGTCATCATTGTACCAAGGGGCTTGGTTTGTATGTGTTTGAGGTCTGGAGTCAGTTTTGGGAATGCATGCGTCTAGCGATCCAGTTTTCCCATTGCTGATAATCCTCTTCTAGATTGCCTACAAATTAAGGAGTTGTATCCTTCAGGACGGTTTCCCAAGTCCTAGGATCTAGCTTTGATCATCTTATTATGGCCGTCATCTGGATCCTTTCCTTGATCTGTTAGGCAGGTTTGGGAAGTTTAAAGAGAAAAAGATAATGATTGGACCAGGGGACCAGGATTATTCTGGAAAGAGTAACCAGAGGGTCATTGAAAAAAATGAGGTCCAAAGTATGCCCTTTCTCATGTGTGGGGGTTGATACGAGTTGTACGGTGGGGGTTGATACGTGTTGTATAACAACATGATAGCTATCCGTCACTATGAATACTGTAAAACAAATTAACACACTTGTTGTATGATGTCATCAGTGCTGTCTTAATGATGTCATCAATTATGTAATTTAAGATGTCGTCAGTGATGTCATCAGTCATTTCATAAATTACATCATAGAACATGGCATCAGTGATTTAATATGTGAGGTCATATGCAGTGCATGATGGGGAGCAAGTTATAGTTAGGTCTGTTAACTATAACTGGTGAATTTCTGTGAGTATTTTAGTTCACAATGTTAATGATGTCACTTACAAATTCGCATAAATATATATATATTTTTTTCAGTGACTTTCCAAGGTTTAAAAAAAAAATATATATATCTTTTTATCGCACCATATTTTTCCCATTGCAGGGCCAAGTGGCTCCCCTCCCGAGCCTTATTAGGTCCTGTGGACCCCATCCTCCAGGCCCTTTTTTTATGGAAGCGAAAGAGGGGTGCAAGGCCCCTCTCACTGAGCCTTATTGGGACCTGGGGACCCCTCCTCCAGGACTGGTGTTTGTTAATTAAAGGGGAGGGGCAACGTGGTCCCCCTGCCCATGGCTTATTAGGTCCTGGGCACCCCAACCTCCAGGGGCATTTTTTATGAAAGGGGAGGGGGACCGCGTGGCTCTCCATTCTGAGCCTTGTTAGTCCCTGGGGACCCCATCCCCCAGATCCATTTTTAAAAAAAATGAAAGGTGATGGGGGCCATGCGGCCCGTCTCCCTGAGCCTTATTAGGCCTGGGGACCCTATCCCCCACCGCCTTTTTTTATGAACAGGGAGGTTCCCAAGGGCTTTTTATTTGAATCTGGAAGGGAGCTATTGTCCCCCCACCCTAAACTTTGTAGGCTCTAGAACCCCATCCCTGAAAGCCACTCCTTTAAATAAAGGGCAGAGGGACCCTCTTTGAGCAGTTATCATCCCTGGGGACCCCATCCCTTGGGCCCTCATCACTTAAAGGTGGGTACCCAGGTACCACCCTCCATATATACTCATTGGGGGCCAAGGGGAGGGAAGCCCTTCCCCAACCCCTATGAGGACCTGCAACCTCACCTGCCAGGGCCTTATTTTTATGAAAAGGGAGAAGGGCCATGTGGCTCCCTTCCCTGGGCTGTATTAGGCCCTGGGGACCTCATCCACTAGGGCTGTTTTTTTAATTGAAGGGGTGGGGCCACATGCCCCCCCTGAGCTTCATCAGACCAAGTAGACCCTAGCCCCAGGACACTTTTTTATGAACGGGGAGGGGGTGCCTCTCTCCCCAAGCCTTGTTTGGGCCTGGGGACTCCATCCCCCAGGGCCATTACTAAAATTAAAGGAGAGGGGGTCATGTGGCCCTCCTGTCTGAGCCTTATTAGGCCCTGGGCACCCCAACTCCTAGGGTCTTTTTTCATGAAAGGGGGTGGGGGTGCATGTACCCTCTCACTGAGCCTTATTAGACCCTGGGGACGCCATGCCCCAGGGCTCTTTTTTTTTTTTAAAGGGGAGGGGCCATGTGGCAAATATTTGCCTTATTATGTCCTGTGGGCACCCTCCCCCAGCGCCTTTTTTTTTAACAGGGAGGAAAGCTGCATGGCCCCCGTCCTGAAGCCATATTAGGCCCTGGGGACCCCATCCCTCTACGGTCATTACGAAACCTAAAGAGAAGAGGATCCCTCTTGAAGGAAGCAGCTACTAATGCTGGTTCCTAAGGGTTGGAGCAATATTTTGATATGTTTCCCTGCCTGCATCAGTGCAGGCAGAGAAACAGATCAAAAGTCTGCTCCCAGCGGACTGCATCATTTTTAAAGCTCCCGCACCCAGGGAGCAGACTTGGCGTTTGCTCCCACTAGGCGGGAGATTAAGAAATGCTCCCAGCGAGCGGGATCAAACACAGGTTTACCTGCCTGTGCTAGCAGGGAAACCGCTATGCTTTAGGGGTGGGCTTCCTGGGACATAGCTACTTAGCTAGCCCCAGGGGTGGGCCTTTAGACCTGTTGCCTCCTTCCCATTTTAAGTAATTTTGGCCCTATGGGAGGGGTCCCTGGGGCCTCTAGAGACTCTGGAGGGCGGGCAGCATGTCCTTTAGCCCTGGAGTGGGATCGCCGGGGCCTTTGTTGGCTCTGGAAGGGGTGTGCATGGCCCTCACCCCATTTTAAGTAATTTTGCTCCCAGGGGAACCTGTTTTCTTTTGTTTTTGCCCCAGCTGGGGTCTCTCTGCATCCCTCCCATGGTGCGTATGGTGCTTAGGGGTTCTTGGTATCCCTGTCCCTTTATATATTCTTTTTTATTTGCTTCGGTGCAGGGTACAGGGTCCCCGAGTCCTATAATGGCTGCCAGCAACATTTTTCTCATGTTGCTGGCAGCCAATCAGACAGATCCCAGGTGTATGTCTTCTAAGGGAGCAAGATGACCCAAGGGAAATAAAGCTCGCTGGGCCAATCAAAACACTCCATTATTTAATTGCCGCCCCTGCAAGAGTCCCTCGGGCCTCTTGCTGACACAACCATCCAGATATGCAATTATTATTGCCCCTTAATTTCTCAAAAACATCTGAATGGATTTACACTTACTCTCAAAAAAGGACAATCTACATACCAAGATCTAGCTTCCTGCCAGATTTGGTTTAATTCCTCTCTGCAGGTTTTGTATGGGAATTTTTCATTTTGGAACTACCCTTTTTCCTAGCCACTGCCTCTTCATGCATTACCCTGAAACTTACCATATATAAACTAGTAAAAAACGCAGCACTATTTTGGAAAGTATTGTCGAGATGTGTCAAATGGTGCAAAGTTATTAGCAACAAAATGTGTTTTTCCTCTGGAACAGCTGACCTAACTATAACTAAATAACAGTCTAGGTAATATATATATATACAGACAGACAGACAGACAGACAGACAGACAGACAGACAGACAGACAGACAGACAGACAGATAGATAGATAGATAGATAGATAGATAGATAGATAGATAGATAGATAGATAGATAGATAGATAGATAGATAGATAGATAGATAGATAGATAGATAGATAGATAGATAGATAGATAGATAGATAGATAGATAGATAGATAGATAGGTAGGTAGGTAGGTGGGTAGGTGGGTGGGTGGGTGGGTGGGTGGGTGGGTAGATAGATAGATAGATAGATAGATAGATAGATAGATAGATAGATAGATAGATAGATAGATAGATAGATAGATAGATAGATAGATAGATAGATAGATAGATAGATAGATAGATAGATAGATAGATAGATAGATAGATAGATAGATAGATAGATAGATAGATAGATAGATGGATAGATAGACAGATGCAGTCCCTACTGTGTAGCATAGGACCTAGTTATCATAGAAATGGATTTTTGGTTTGTTAATAATAATAATGACAAATCTTCATGAAGCTTTTCTAAAAAAACTACATCCACCTCAGATCCTTCCTGTGAAGTTTAGGATTGATTTGCCAAGCAGGGGCCGAGAAAAAAGATTCCCTAAACACAATTCCCCATGCAATTCCCATAACTAATTTTGAACAGCCTTGCCAACAAACTGCTAAACAGAATTTTACCAAATTTGTTAGAAAGCTAGATTTTTACCAAGAAAGTGTGCTTTTGTATAATTTGTTGTAAATCTGTCCAGTAGCTTTTTGAGAAATCAAGGTTTCAAATGTATAGATAGCTCAATGGTTGGGTAATCAGGACTCTCACGGCGGTCACGCAGGAATGCAACTTCAAATACTAGATTGATCTGTTAGGCCAAGGGTTATTTGTATCCATCCCATCAGCCATCTCGCTACCAGAGGAGTTTACGCTCTGATTGGTCACTGATAACATCACCAATGACATCTGAAGTGGTATTATTGATGACAGCATTGTGCATTCCAGGGGGCCGAGTTATAGCTACTTCAGTTACCTATACCGGGTGAATTTCAGTGTGTTTTTCCTTACATTTCGTGATAAACAGCATGTGTGAGGTTTTCAAAAATATTCTATTTTACACAGTTTTTACAACAAATTTCCAGTAGATGTCAGTGTTGCATGTTAAAATCAAAACTTAGCCAAAGCGGCAAGTGATCTGTAGTAGAACATGATCTGAGCATAATTGTCTGTCATGAAAAGGAAAAAGCAAAGCGGTTCGAAACACAAGGCCAGCAGCCCTCACGTGGTAAGTGCGAGAACTGCAACAAAAGTGTAATTGGAGCATACAGGCTCATGAAGCAGTGTGCCCATGAGGCGGCTGTGACAAAGTCTGTAGGTTCTCTTTTCCAATAATCTATCAGAAACCGAAAAAAAAAAAACAGACTGTTGTTGCTTGACGTTGGTAGTGTTTAAAAAAAGCTCCATTGAACTGTTCCTACATTGGTATCAATGCACAACCAGCGTATGTCTACATGGTACTGAAACGAAAGGATATCCAAAATACCAAACGTTCCATGGATTTACAGTGCCTCAGCCGTATTTTCTTCCATGCAAGGTTTTCCTAAGGAACAGTTAACTTGATCTAGCATATGCGGAAGTATGACTAGCTAGGGCCTGTAGGAGGACCGTTATTTGTTATGACGTGCAGGATATAAATAAAGAAGACGATGTTGTGTGAAGCATTTTACGGTAGACTGTTAACCCGTTCTGAAGTAAGATACTAAAATCATTTTACTGCAGAGATTAAAGAATAGAAAACTCAGAATATTTTTATTTTCAAGACCTTAATAGAACGTTTTCTTTTGACCGTTCGATATAGGTAGGTTCTCTTTTCGGAGCGCTTGAGTCAGAGACTTTTGCCAAAATACTGTTTATTTTTATGTTTCATATACACTTTGGGGCATATTAGCAAGAACCTCGTTAAAATTATCGCCGTTTTAGCGGCAGGAAACTGCCGCTAAAACGGCGATAATTTTAACGAGGTTCTTGCTAGTATGCCCCCAAGTGCTCTGAATAATCTCTGCAAGAAATTCTGGGAAATATACATATGTGAACCTCAATAAATATCACATATGGTTTAGAATTAAGGGGCATATTATCAAGACCGGCGATAAAATTATCGCCGCTTTAGCGGCAGAAAACTGCAGCTAAAACAGCGATAATGGGCTTGATAATATGCTCTATGGAATTCCAATTGAAGCTCAGGTTAGATGTCCCTCACATCTAACATGGGCTTCAATTGGAATTCCATAGAGCATATTATCAAGCCCATTTTTGCCATTTTAGCGGCAGTTTTCTGCTCCTAAAGCGGCGATAATTTTATCGCTTGTCTTGATAATATGCCCCTAATTACGTGTGGAGTATATTTCATAAATCTATTTTCCTGAATCCTATGTTCTTGAGCCTCTCCTCTCTTTTGAAGCAAACCAAATTTTATTCTGTCATACTTAGGGGCATATTATCAAGAAACGGTGTTAAAATTATTCACTCTTTAGCGGCAGAAAACTGCTGCTAAAGCGGCGATAATGGGCTTGATAATATGCCCTTGAGAATTCCAATAGAAGCCCATGTTCTGGTGTCAAAATGGGCTTCTATTGGAATTCTCTGCGGCATATTATCAAGCACATTATCGCCGCTTTAGCGGCAGTTTTCTAACGCTAATGCGGCGATAATTTTAACACCCTGCTTGATAATATGCCCCTTAGGTCTGGAGAAGCCAAGATATTTTGGGGCAGATTTATAAGCCCCTTGCTCCACTTTTGCATCACTTTTAACATGGGAAAAGTGACGCAAAAGTGGCGCAAGGGGCTTGTAAATCTGCCCCTTTGTTTGGAACAAATAACTTAAGAAGGGCCTTTGGGTCAGCCTCCATCAGTCACTACTTAAAGACTCCCTTATTCACATCTTGGACGAACCCAAAGGAGCATTCTTTTTTCACCAACCGGCTAAAGACTATTAGGTGTATTAATCCACCTCCTATGAGGCGCTATAAATGCAGCAGCTGTGGTGCATGTGTCAGGAGCAGGTGCACCTGAAATTTACTGTATGGTGAATGTTAACTCCCCTAAAAACAATAAATTAAAAGTAATACACAAACGATTATAGGAAGTGTGAGCTCAATTACCATATAGTAATAGTAACGTGTATTGTTCTGATATATGATTATTTGAAATACTGCATGATCATTAACATTTTCAATCAAAGCATGTTGTTTTTATGTGGGCCAAAAATATGGCAAAAATTAAATGTATTATTGATCACGGCATCAGGACCAGCCACACGTATACATTGAAAGTAATATTAATTTTTGTAATTGCTTTTTCCCCTCTAAAAGGGTCACACAAATATATCAAGTGAGTATAGTGGTTTTGTCAGGGTTCAAGAGTAAAAACCCACATGTTAAAATCATCATTTTTGTACTTAAATGCAACCATGAAAACTAATAATCCTCTGTAAATGCATTTATTAAGAATAATAAAGCATTTTCCCCTTGTTCACTAATTATTGATAATATTATTAAATCAATAAAGTATTTAAACTGAACGAAATATGTTTGTGTATTTTTATATACTTTTCTACCCAAAAACTGTAATTATTAAAGTATCCCCTCGAGAGCATCATTTGTACTGCAAATGCATTGCAACCCTAAGCCTCTGGCCCTTGAAAGGCGCTTCAAAGCATGCATCTTCTTTAACCACAATCAGGCATTTCAGGCTCCCACAACTGTAACCATACACATGACCCTGATAGGGCCGGATTCTTGCCTAGCTGGTTATCTCCAAGAATCCTCACAGGTCGCCAGGATCTTTTTATATGCCAAATAGCGTAGAGGAGATGAATACAATTATCAAAATATATTTACCAAAATTAGATTTCATTTGGAACAGACCACTGACTCTGAATCTGAAATTTATAAGATTTTATTACAACCAAAAACAGCTGACCATACAAACACCTCAATACAAGGTGTAGGAGATAAATGGGCACTAAAACAAAAGCAAGCCTACCAGGATTCTCATCCGACTCAAGGCAAAGAGAATCACTGATTCCAAAATCATCAAGAAGGGAATAATTAATCTGATATCTAAATTAGGAAACATCAGTCAAAGAAGGAAAAAAAACGTTAATCTGTCCATACACTAACTCTAAGGTGGCATCCCTACTTAGCATTCCCCATCCAGGCAAGAGAATAAAGAAAAAAGGTGTCAGAAGTGATGACTTCCTAAGAAGTACATTCGCTTAGTCAGAGCTCGATCTAAGATGCTCCTTCTAGCTTCCCCTCTCAACCTCAACTGCTCAACCCACGGGGCACTGTCCCTAATACAAAACCCCAAAATCATAGAACACGCCCTTCGGCACACCTCTTCAACCAGGTCTTCCCCTAGTACTTTTCCTGCAGTTCTCATCTGGCATCCAACGACAGTTAGCTTGACCTTGGGTCCCAGGCACCTTCTCCGCTGAAAGTAACATCTCCACATTCCAATGCACTCCCTTGTTGGCTTCTCACAGCATCCTAACTCCTAAAACAAAGACCTATTCTCACTAACAAGCTAGATGTCCTTGCACCTGCAACAGAAACATGGGAACGAGAAAACCATTTCACATCTTTAAGATTTTACATCTCCCTGCAACCCAAAGCCTTTACCAAGGGAATCATTTTCGGCCTACAACATTAGCTAACATAAGAAACTGAACAGGCCCTTCTCTTCTAAGATATATGCGCTCAGGCCTTTACAAAACTAAACACTCTATTAAATCACACTCTAAGCATTAATTCATCATTCTCATATGCATGAATAAGCAATCTACACGTGTAACTTTAACATGGCCCACGTTTAACTAATACATTGCATTGCATGAAAACTAATCATTATGCATATTACTAAACACATTCACGATAACTTGCAACGTTGGTCTTCACAAAGCATTATTACATTTCTAATCACTGCTATGTTAAACGATTACAGCAATACATTTCTATGGCACTTCTTAACATACATTGATTAATATGTGGGTGCTGACTAACGGTGAATATGATACACCCCTACGAATTTCAGAATCACATGACGCTCTATCAACCCCATAAAACCATAGCACACCCAGCTGTTGAGCATAAGCTCCAGCCTTGGGGATGCTTGAAAACATTAAAGAAATCCTAGTGGGGTGATGGATTTATTGACCCTGCAAGCTTAGGCTCAGTGGTTTTAAAACACTGCTCATGGGGAAGCTGGGGTGCTCCTGTAGTCCCGCCTCGCTCCCCGCAATTCATTGGTGGTGCCCCTGAAATACCGGGGCCACCAAGAAGGGACCAACATGCACATATGAAAAAGCCCCCCAGGGCATAATGGAGATCTTCAGTCAGAGCAGTGAATATTCTAGTAACGGCTCACCAGCTGAGCCGGGGAGAGCCCCGAAGCTTTTCGTTTGCCTTATTTGTATTTTTCAGGGGGTGCTCAGTCCCACCGAGAATCCCCATGTGCCTTCTTGGATTGGAGCAGCCCAGGGAGCCCACACTTGGCTGCCTCTGCTGGCTCGTTGCACAGGCAGCATCTCCTTCACTGCCCACGGGAACTGGCAGCTCTTCTCCTGCTATCTCCTGCAAGTAGTGATCTCTTTGTGTGCGGTGGCAGCCTGTTCCCTGCAGACACAGGAAGCGGGGCAGGCCCACCGAGTCGAGGGGGGAGATGACGCTCCCCTGTGATTTCCTGTGCTTTGGGGGGCTGGGGATGGGTGTTCCAGTCCCTATTTCCAATCAGAATGGCCCAGGGGATTCAGGAGAAAGTCCGGGGAGGAGGCCCAGCACACTCCCCCTCATTGCAATGATTAAATATAGAATATAACACTGACCAATGACTCTAGCCCATCCTGGGGTTAAAGTAAGAAATGGCGACAGAGCCCCACTTACTTCATCATCAGTAAAAGGTTGCCCTGCCTTAAAATGCCATAACTCTGGCCCGTTGGGCCTATTTTGATGATCCTGGGCTCTTTATACTCCTGGTGGTGAGCGCAAGCCACCAGGGTCCGTTCAGTTGCAGCAGACCTTCCCACCTCCAAAGTGGTGCAGTTCAGGGAGCTGGTCTTCCTGGCTTCCTGCACCAGCCTTCCTCCTGGTCCTGGTTCCTGGGAGCAAAAATACAGGGATTTTCCTCAATTGTTTCTTAGGGAGTCTAAGGGGGCCAGCCTCCCAGGCTGTTAGGTAAACCCACTGGTCCTGGGGTCAGCTGAGCACAGTCCTTCTTCCTTTCTGGGCATCAGGAGGTTCCTCCTTCCAGTTCTCATGGTGGTCCCAGGCTCCAGCAGGGAAGCGCAGAGAAATCATCAGGCAAGAAGAGTCTTGTGCAAGAGGTTTTAAAGGAGAGAGGAAGGTTCCAGGCATTAGGAACCCCTGGCCAATCCTAGGGTGCCACGTCACATCTCCACCCCTGTCCCAACCCTCCTGCACAGAATGCTGTGACAGTTCATAATGGCATCATCCAGGAGTCACTGGTCACATCTGCTTCTGAGGCTTCAGCTCCGACCCCTCGATAACATCACTACCAGAGTCTTGTACACTAAAAGTTCAATAAGAAACCCCTCCTGGATTGACTTCAGTTGTCTGTGCACTCTCTTTTGTTCAGTAGGCTTGTGCAGGCCCATCCCTTGTACAGTGTGACAGCTGAGTGATTGACGAAGATAATTTTGCCCATCCATTTCCTCCACAGGAGGTGGGTGAAATACTGTTAATTGCTCCCTTTTTGTGGGGAGACCTTTGTTCCTGCTACTAGAGAGAAATGTAATTACTGGGCACAGCAGGGCGACAAAAGACCTAGGCTCTGATCCTGAGTTGAGCCAGAGAAATACAACACATGTGGATAACCCATAAAGTGCCCAATTTTCATTTTGGAAAGTATAGAATTGATTTTCCTCCACAGGTTACACCCCAATTCAAGACATCAATGGTCTTGGTAGGAAAAAGGAAGCAAAACTGCACTCTAAGGCAGTTCACTTTCTCTGTTAGTGTACACTTACATTGTAAGGTCTATTCCAGGTCAATATCAAACTCTGCAGAGTCCCCATTGTGCCACACTACCTGTGGGCAGTTACCAGGCTGTGCACAACACTAGTCTCCCACGCACAGCCTGCAATCGTGTGCACATGTGTGTGCACCCATGTTCATGTGTAACTAGCCAAGTGCCCCTTACCCTTGCTGCGTACCCATTACTCACAGTAAAAAGTCCAAAACCGGGTGACTCAAAAAGCTAAACATCTGGTTGTACTGAATGGGAGAAACCCAATTGCAACAGTATTTCAGAAAATTGTCCTTTGACTTTGCCTTTAAATTAAAATAAAATAAGGTTGGTTAACAATCCTCTACCTATTCAGTGTATAAAGCATTTGGCAATTTGACACACGCACTGGTAAATCTGTTATAAATGATGTGTCCATAATAGTGTTCTTAAGCAATGCCCCAAATTTATTTTTTCTTAAATCACTTTCTAATTCCTAAGAACCAAGATGAAACATCTCCAACACATGAGCTGGTTCACCCCACAGTTAAAATATTCAGAGTTACTATTAGGATTACCAAATTCTTGAGAAACACATTTTTAAAGAATTCAGTTGTGCTTTAGCACATTTCATTTGGGCACCCAATTGCAACTGTTTGAACAGAGTGACTGCCCCTCCACGTCAGCTGCAGACTGAGACATTGTAAAGGAAGAGTTATGAGTCCTAGCCATACAGCAAGGGCCATGGAGGCACAGGGCACAAACATGGGAAAGACAGTGCTATTCATTCCAACCATCATACATAACACAAAGCACATGAAACACCAAAAGCATGGCAGAAGGAAAGTAAGTTAGTGAACCCCATTGTATATGTCTTCCATGTAACAAGGAGTACCGATAAGAGAGGACACGCTGGAACTCTGCAAGTATCCCGTCTCGGCGGCATGGGGAATGATGCTGACGGCATTACAAGTAGCTTCGACTCCAGAAGACTCTTCTATTGCATCCGACTCTGATCAGGTTAAGTCACATACTGGGCATGGTGATCACACTCATTAACGAGTTTTGCCCTTAGTGAATTTCTTCACTTCGGATGATATAGTTTCTTGCATGGTGCCATCAAGTTTGATATGTCTGGGACTGAGTGTGGGTTGCTGTGGCCTTATTAACGTATCCTTCCTATGTACCTAGCCCCCCCCCCCCTTCCTTCCTTCCTTTATTACCCTTACTGGTTTTCTCAGTTGATTTTTCTGATTGGTTTTATATAGTTTTATTATATGAATCTGTTTACTTACATAATGGTCATAACTTTATGGCGCAGCCGAAAGGTGTCGCGAGAAATGTACACTTCTCATATTGTAGAGAGCTATTTGTGCTCTTGCATGGTGCTTAGATATTGCATTAATGACAGGCTGTAATGGCTGATATACAATGTTGGAAGTATAATCGCTAAGTATCTGTATACTCCTGAGACACGTTACTCGCGCTGATGCTTTTTTCAATCATTGTAAGGATTTTATGTACTTCTTAATAATGTGAACTGTTGTTCCAACTGGTACTCGTTGCTTTATGCTTATTTGTATCATGCTTTATTATGTCTACAACATCTCAATAAACAGATTAAACAAAATAAAAACAAGGAGTATCGAAGAGAGGAAAAGAGTGGTTCCAAGGTTTGACATCTTTCTTGAAGGATTGAACCTGTGTTGGGTGAAAGAGAGGAACATGATGACATAACCACATAAATTAAGTCTAAAGCCTCCTCCTTCTCCTCATTAGAGCAAGATCCGTTGCATGTTTTTTTACCTTATGGAAGGACAGAAAATGCTGAGTCACTGTCTCTCTAGGTGAAGGGCACTGGAACAGGAGGACTCACCTCTAAATAAAGGCGTCTAGAAATAGAATGTCAGTGTCTTTTCTTTATCATATCCACTGAGAGTGGATGTATCAGGAAGCATCACATAATTTACCATTGCAGGATCCTGTAAGGACAGAACTTTGATTGGATTGATTTCTCTTTGGTGCTATTGGATTGCTGAGATCTACAGAACAATGTACACCTTGCCAAGAACTCCACTCTGGCACTTTACTATCTCAGGTTAGCGAAGCACAGGAGTCTAGGGAACTACGCGGGGAAGGTGGTTTTGACTAGTAATCTCTGTCCGCTGACACATAACAACAACACTTAATAAATGATTGCACAATCAGTGCTTTTTCTTACACACACACACGCGCACACAATGCGAAATACTACACTTTAATTTATAGATATATACATCAGGCAGATGGAATTAAATTTGGTAACATTCTGCAATCGCATTTAACACCTAAGGGGTAATGACCACCATATAGGGGGTATCATTTTAAATAAAGCAAGCCTTTTGGCTTTGTCAGGGGGTCACCATATCAATATATAAGGTAAGCATGTTGGCTTTGCCAGTGGGTTATCATATCAACCTGTTGGCTTTGTACAAGGGCCACCACATTAAAATATAAGGCAAGTCCACAGGCTTTGTCAAGGTGTCATCATATCACAATAATATGTTAAAAAAAATCACCATCATATCACTGGAATCAGTAACCATGGTCACGTGCAATCATTATTTTTTTTTAATTTTTTATTTTATTAGAAACCGTTAGCACACAATAAAAGACAAACAAGGGCCTACAACCACCAGGGCCGGCCGCTATAGAGCCCGGGGGCCCGCAATGTAACGCCACACAATCAAATGAACCAGAGGCAAAGCGCCCGGCTGTTCGTAAGCACTTATAACAGGCCGTGGCCATGGGCCAGGAGCAATTGAAAACAACAGTTTCATTTTGTATTAAATATAAAACACACTCAAGGCAATGAGAGTCCGAGACAGCAGCGTGCTCTTCCCAGGACGGGGGATAACATACAATGTCCAAAGCAGTTCCTGTCCGGAAGCTGTGGCGGGGGGCAATGGGAAAACAAAGCATGGAACACACCTTACACCCTCCCGCGAAACGCATGGCTAGGGGGTCAAAGCAATATCGACCTCTAATGGCAGAGGCGGGGTGCAGATACGCCCTCGATATAGATTCCACGGACCCCAGACCCTAGTCCATTTCCCTGGCTTGCCTCTCGCCACATACACCGTCTTTTCCCGAAACATACACCAGTCCATATTCTCCTTCCATACCTCAATCGTGGGCGGCCTCGGGGAGCCCCATAGCTGTGCAATGTTACGCTTAGCCACCATGTACCCCAAGGTCACCCACTGCGTCAGTGCTGCATTACAATCATTCGGTTCCCAGACATTCAACAAATACCTCCTAGCCTCTGGAAACAGGGCAACGTGGGTGACCCCCTCCATTACGGTGTGGATACCGTTCCAGAATCGCACAACCTCCGATCATTCCCACAAGATATGAAGAAAAGTGCCCGGCAGGCCACATCCACGCTTACACAATCCATCCATCGAATAACCCATACGCAGCAAACCGGGCCCCGTAACATACACTCTATGAAGGATCTTCAGCTGTACAAACCGTAGGCGGGCCGGGATCGCCACCTCTTTCGGGGAGGCCACCGCCGATACCCAGTCCTCATCATCCAGTTCCAAGCCATCGCCCGTCCACGCCTCCCTCAAACGGAGCAGCAAGTCCGCACAATCATTAATGAGTTTCTTATAAATCAGGGAAATAGTGCTGTCGGGCACGTAGCCATCCAACACTCTATCCTCCAGTGGGGAATACTCGGGGATAGCAGCAGCGTCCGGAAAAACCGAGCAAAGCGCATGGTAGACTTGAGCATACCGGAAGTACTCTCTATCGTTTAAGTTATATTCAATTTTGAGCATGTCGAACGTTTTGAAAGATCCCTTCGCCCACAGATCACCCACCTTACATATACCAATCATATCCCATTTCTCAAAGCCTTTCGATCTCCACAAACAGCCCAACCGCCCAGAAGCATACAACGGCGTCGCCCGAGTCAAGCGATCCCTCCACCCCATCGCAGCATTCGCCGCGTGCCACACACGTACCGTCACCCGCGTGGGTCCCGTCAGCCGCGTGTCCGGGGTCACCAAGTACAGCGCCCTATTATAGTCCCCACCCGGGAGCAGGAACTTATCCATCTCGAAGGCTGGGTTTAAGGCAGGACCATATATCCCGTGGTTCACCGCCGCCAACTGAGACGCCCAATAGTATCGTTTAATATCGGGGAGGGCGACCCCCCATCATACCAAGGGAGCGTCAACTTGGCGAGAGCAATCCGCGGCCGCCCGTCCCAAAACAGTTGGCACTGAAGACCCTCCACCTCCCGGAAATACCGGGCCGGAACGACATCAAGAGTATTCTGCAAAGCGTACAAAAAGCGAGGCAGCGACATCATTTTAAACAATGCCGCCCGTCCGAGTGGCGAGAGCGGAAGTCGTCGCCATCTCGCGACGTCGGCCTTCAATCGCTGGAGGGGAGGTAGAAGGTTTCGCTCATAGCGAACCGCGGGATCCAGTGAGATAAAGATTCCCAAATATTTGAACCCCAGGGTAGCAATCTGAACTGGGCAATCCCGCGGCAGAAGGGGGGCGTCCCCCGAGAGGACGTAGACGCACGACTTGGCCCAGTTGATGACCAGGCCGGAGTTGCGGCCAAAGGAATTCAATACATCCACCAACACAATTAGCGACCACCGGGGAGACGTGAGATACAGAAGGATATCATCCGCATAAAGGGAGACACGGTCTTCGAACTCCGGCGTCCATCTAATGCCCCGCAACGACGGCTCCCAACGCAACCAGGCGGCAAGAGGCTCTAAAGAAAGTGCAAAGAGAAGGGGTGATAGCGGACATCCCTGCCGCGTACCTCTCCCCAGTGCGAAGGGAGCCGACACCCTACCATTCACCACCACCTGAGCCAGTGGGTCAGCGTATAGTAATTTTACCCAACCAATAAACTCAGGGCCGAACCCAAATTTCGCCAACACGGCCCAAATATATGGCCACTCCAAGCTGTCGAACGCCATAGTAGCATCTAACGATGCCAAGATGGCCGGCTCACCTATGAATTCCGCTCTAGCAAGCACGCCGTGCAACCGCCTCAAATTTAGAGCGGTATTCCGATGGGGTATAAAACCGGACTGATCCTGATGAATCAAGTCGCCCACGACTCGAACCAGTCGGTTAGCCAACACCTTAGCCAGAATTTTGGGTTCTGCGTTCAACAGCGAAATGGGCCTGTAGGAGGCGCAGCGATCTCGCGGCTTCCCCTCCTTGTGTATCACAACTATGCTAGCGAGGCGTTGGTCAGGGGGGAGGAAGCCCGCCGCACGTGCCGCCAAAAACATGTCTCGAAGATACGGCGCTATCTTATCGGGACGCAACTTATAGAGTTCGATGGGAAGATCATTAGGCCCCACCGCTTTACCCGATGCAATCGAGCGAGTGGCCAAAGCGATCTCATCTGACGACAGCTTCGCCTCCATCAATACTGCATCAGCCTCCGATAGGGTTGGCAATGCAATGTCTCTAAGCAAGCGATGGGAATCCTCCTCCGATCGCACCGAGGCCGGAGAGTATACTCCGCGGAAATGAGTCGCGAAGCAGTCAACGATCTCAATCGGGTCAGTCACACGCACTCCATCACTCCTCTCCACGACGGGCATCACCCTGCTAGCCCTCTCCTTCTTATCCAACCAAGCGATCAGTTTTCCGGCCTTATCCCCCACATCATACAGTCGCCCTTGCTGCTCTCTACTCATCCCTTTAGCAGCTTCCGTGACTAGCGCTCTATAATCTAACTGTTTGAGGCTGAGAACATGCAATTTCTCATCAGTAACTCCACTCTCCAAGTCAGCCTCCATTTCAGCTATTTCAGCTTCCAGGCGGACCACCTCTGCTCTATCGCACTTCTTAGTATGGGAGATAAGGGACAAGGCCTGCCCCCTGACCACCACTTTATAAGCCTCCCATAGGGAGACGGCCGACGACACCGACCCCACGTTATCAGTAAAGTAGTGATCAGTGGACTTGACCAGCTCCGCGCCGATCTTAGGGTTACGAAGATACCAGGTGTTAATGGGTACCACTCTCCCCTCTGCCCCAGGGACAACCCTCAGCTGCAACCATACAGGGGAATGGTCAGAAATACCTCGGGCTAAATGACGCACCTCCCCAATCATCCCAGCTTGGATCGCCGGCATAAGCATGTAGTCAAGTCTCGAGAGACTCCAATGGGCCCCCGAGTGAAAGGTATATTGCGCCTGTCCCGGGTGCATCAATCTCCAGCAATCTACAAGTCCCAAAGTGTCCAAAAAACCACCCAACTAGGCCTGAGCCCTAGGGAGATCCCTGGGGGGGTGACGGTCCTCCAACCCGGAGACAACGGCGTTAAAATCACCACCCAACACCAGAACCCCCCCCGGGAGACCCAGGACCAAACGCCCCAAATCAGCAAATGTAGCCGTCTGTAACCCCGGAGGTACATACACAGCCACGAGCGACATAGTCCTGCCCTCCCATCTCCCCACCAGTGCCACATATCGCCCCCTATCATCGTGAAGCACCTCGTCCACTTCCAATGGGAGAGAGGCCCTAACCAGAATGCCCACTCCCCTAAAGCCAGAAGTGAAACCAGAGTGAGCGGCGAGGCGATAGCCCCTCCTATTTAGGGCCTGGAAGGAGTTCCCAATCAAATGTGTCTCCTGCAGGAAAACAATGTCGGGCGAGGACCGCTTCAAGAACTGCAACACCACCCCGCGCTTGATCCTGTCCCCCAGACCATTCACATTCCACGAAAGGATTCTCAATCCCCTACCCCCCATCCCACTCCCGCACATGATACCCACATCCCGGAGAGCACAACCCGGAGAAGTCAGCAGTAAACTTCACATTGCCTTGCAAAACAAAAAAACAACCATCCCCAACAACCCCCCTCCCCCAAAATCCCAGAACCACAACTCCCCCCTCCCTGCACCCCTGCTTGAGGCCAAACAGCCCCCCCAACTTGCAGTGTGCCTGTCGCCCTAACATATACCACAAAAAGAACCCCAGAAGGAGGAAAAGACCCCAATAAGCTCCCCACAACCCCCAGGCATTTGATGGGCATGATGTGCCAGATTAGAGTACAATTGAGCCAAGGTACAAAACCTCGCCAGTCTAGTCCATCGCCAGGAACCAAGTTCTAGTCCTGTTCCACCACATCCCGTCCGTTCTCCGCCGTCCGACTGTCTCGATCCTGTCCCCGCGGCAGGGCATCCAACCAGTCTCCAACCGCCTCCGGCCGGTCAAAAAAGTGGGAACGACCCTGGAACTCAACCCGCAACCTCGCCGGGAATAACATCGCATATTTCAGCTCCATGTCCCTCAAGCGCCGTTTGACCCCCAGGAATCCCAGCCGCTGTTTCTGGACCGCTTGCGTGAAGTCCGGATAAAAGCTGACATTGGAGTTCTCAAACTTCAGCGGCCCTGCCACCCTCGACGCCTGAAGGATAGCGTCTCTATCCCGAAAGTTAAAAAGTCGGGCAATTATAGGCCGCGGGGGAGCACCCACCTTGGGCGCACCACCCGGAACCCTGTGGGCCCGCTCCACCGCAAAGAACTTGCTCAATCCCTTGGGTGCGAGACGATTGACCACCAGATCCTCCACAAAAAGATCAGTAGCAGATTCCTCCGACCTTTCCGGCACTCTGATGATACGAACGTTATTCCGTCTAGCCCTGCTTTCAGAGTCCTCAAGTCGACGATCCGTCTGGTCACTGACAAGCCGCAACCTACGGACCTCCGTCCGCAGGGCAGCCACATCCACAGTTAGGCTCGACGCCGCTTGAGACAAGGAGTCGACCCGATCGTTGGTTTTGGACAGATCTGCCCTGACCAGATTCACATCAATCAGGACCGCGTCCAATTTATGTGCCAGGGTGTCAAACCGCTGATCCACAGCAGCCTTCATCTCCTCAATGGCGCCCATAACGTCCTGCAGGGTCAATTCTGACGATGGGCCCGAAACCTCTTTAGACCTCTCAGGCGATTTATGCAAGCCACTGGGGGATCCCTTTAGCTGCGCATAGCGATCCATGTTGTTGGCCTGTGCGTAGGATCCCCTCCGAATTGACTTGGGTTTCGACTTGTCTCCATCTAGTCTCGCCGCCATCGTCCGGAGGCCACCAAGGTTGGCACCCGCCAGGGACAGGGACCAGTTGGCTAATTCAGTCGAACACTGCAATTGCAGGCAGGAAGTCCGTGTATAGATCGAAAATCAGGCCAGACACTCCGCCGTCCGCTCTCCTCTGAAACACTGAGGTCCCTCAGCCGATCTCAAAAAACAGACGCGAAAACGAAAGTGAAAGTGCGGGGTACGCGGCAAGTCAAACCCAGCATGCCGCTGTTGTTCACTTCGTACCCGGGCACCTCACCAACTCGAGATCGGGATCTAAGCACTAGCAGGCCGCAATCTTCGGAGGGCAACCATTCGGGTTCCCGGCGTCCGATCTGAATTTGGAAAACGGGTGGCACCTCAGCGCGAATGCATCAGCAAAAGCCCATCAAATTTACCAGGATTTAGTCAGGATAGACGTGGGAGGTTGCGGAGGCCCTCGAGAGCCGTAAGCCTATGCGGCCATCTTGGTTGCGCGCTAGGCTCCTCCTCCACGTGCAATCATTATTAATAAAATCACTGCAATTCTTACCAGAAATCATTATCAGCAATATACTTTAAAAAAGCATTGAAAGTCAACATGACAAGTGTCTGTCAGATTGTTTACACACTCAAGCCACATAAAATACAGCTATAGGACCAACAACTATGGGGACCCTATACTCAGGAGCTTCAGATCAAAAGTTCACTTCTAAGTGTGCTTTATAAATTAAAGAAAATTGCTCCCAGGTCAGGGATTTAATTCACTGGCATAGGGTTTTAGGTATTCCTGGAGGACTGCTGCACTTCCTGCAGCACCCCACATAGCCTTAAATGAATGTTGGTGGTGCCCCTGCCCCTCCTTGGGGCACCACAAGCGAGGCATGGAACAGAACAAAAACACTCACTGGGCATTATGAAGCCCTTCTCTCAAGGGGCATGCATATTATAGTAGGTGTTTCACCTGCGGTTTTCTGGTGTTGCATGGCCTCGCTGCATCCTTTCGTTTCGTGTTCCAGGGATGATCTATTCCCACCCAGGACACCACAATGCCTGCGAAAAGACCAAGAAACCCCACGTCTACCCAAATGTAAAGAATCACAGTAGCCTCAATCAATATTATTTTTCAATATATTGGTACATTTTAATTTATTAAGGCACATTTATATTATAAAAATACAATAAGTTACAATTATTTTAGTTGCAATTATGCTTGTTCTATATAAATCAGAAAACATAATACAAAAAACAAAATGACATTTTATCATGTTCTCATTAAGTTGCACACTGCCATTCCCATAAAAAAATAATAGATAGAATACTATAGGAGAATGTAATGCAATATTCCCATTTAGATTATAGTTTTCTCCACATTTGTTAAATTCAATATATTCGCTACTATTTCTCTGCTTAATGTGGAATCAATAGAAACTGTTGAATATAATATAAGTTGATAAATAGTGTCAAAGTAAGTATTGGGATGCCTAAAACACTCTTAATATGTAGAATTAGTGTTATATTATCTCTGGGAAGCTTCCCCCAAGATGAGTACTTTTTTTCTGGTGCTAGAACATTGACATATTAGGCTCCCCTTTCGGTCACATGATGTGGATAAGGGACTCTGTTTAAGGAAGTATCGCTAATAGTTCAAACATCTATGCATAAGCGTGTAAAACAGCTGTGAGGATATGGAGAGTGCTCCATCTGATATGTGCCAAGAATTGCGATGACTGACCTAGAGGGAAGGGTTAACTCTCTCCTCACGGCCTACACGGATGATCTATCCACAACAGAACTCACCGCCCACAACAACACAAACATGACATCCATTCTGGATCAAGTAGCCCCCTTCAACAAAAAAAAAACCAGGAACATCCCATCCAAATCTTGGTTCAACACGGACATTAACAACGAAAGAAGACAGTTAAGAGCTACAGAAAGACTATAAAGGAGCAACCCCTCCCCAAGCCTACTCGAACAACTCAAAGTAGCCCGAAGTAAATACAAAAAACACATCAACAGTAAAAAATCCACCTTCTTCTGCGCCCCCCTGGACTACGAAAAAAACAGACCCAACGAACTGTTCAAAATCATCAGGAAACAAACTTTCAAGCCCCCTGAATCCTCCCTAAAGTCCTCCAAGGACTTGTTTGAAAACATTGCCAACTTCTTTGGAGAAAAAATTACCAAAATTGAACTCTCACTGGACATCAACGTCAACCAGGTCTGCAAAAGCCTGCCCCCAGTGACAGTAGATAGCACGCCCAAGCACCCCAAAAAATCCTGGAAGTCCTTCAACTCCAACCCGGAAACCGAGATCCTCAAACTGATCTCTACCTCCAAAACAGTGAACCCCATTGTATATGTCTTCCATGTGACAAGGAGTACCGATAAGAGAGGTCACGCTGGAACTCTGCAAGTATCCCATCTCGGCGGCATGGGGAATAATGCTGACGGCATTACAAGTAGCTTCGACTCCAGAAGACTCCAACCCGGAAACTGAGATCCTCAAACTGATCTCTACCTCCAAAACAGCCTCTCACATCCTTGTCCCGATACCCACCCATCTGACCAAAGAACTGAAACTCACCATAGCACCATTCTGGTGCAAGATCACAAACAGTTCCCTGAGACCGGGCAGCATACCGGAATGCCTCAAAGTCGGCCAAGTCACACCACTACTAAAAAAAAACAGGCCTTGACTCCAAGGAGCTGAATAACTTCAGACCCGTCTCCAATCTCCCCCTCCTATCCAAAATCCTTGAAAAATGCATTCTCCAACAACTGACTGAGCACATGGATAGCATCAACCTTCTTGACCCCCACCAATCCGTTTTCAGAAAAGGCTGTAGCACCGAGACCGCGATCCTCAACATCACAGACGACATCCACAAATCCCTCGATTCCAACCAATGTTGCCTCCTCATTCTCTTAGACCTATCGGCAGCCTTTGACACGGTTGATCACCAACTTCTCATCAAGGCATTGCAAGAAAGGGTAGGTGCTGATGAGGTGGTCCTATGCTGGTTCTCCTCCTTCTTACATAGCCGCTCACAAAGGATAAAAAAAAGAAACTTTACTTCCGACCTACACACCGTCAACAGGAGCGTCCCCCAAGGTTCAGTGCTCTCACCTCAACTGTTCAACATATACATGGAACCCCTCACCACCCTACTCAAAAATGCTAACATCCCTTTCCACCTCTATGCAGAGGACACCCAGATCTATCCAGAAACCTCCTCCATAGATGACATTCACAAACTAAATGTCACTCTAAATGAAATCCAACCTTGGCTGTCGCTTAACCACCTAAAACTCAACCAAGATAAAACCGAAATCCTCCTCATCTCCACCTAAGAAGAGAACCCTCATATTTCGGAATGGCTAAAAGCTCTGGATGCTCTTAACAGCAATCACACTCTGACCCTCTCTGTTACATCATTAGGAATCACCCTAGACTCAAAACTCGACATGACCAAACACATCAAGAACTCCACAAAGACTGCCTTTGTCAACCTGAAGCTTCTTAACAAAATAAAACCATTCATCCCAACCAATGACCTCAAACAAGCCACCCAATCACTAGTGCTATCCAGACTCGACTATGGGAATGCCACCCTCACTGGTAAAACTAAATAGCTCCTCTCAACTACTCTCAACGCAGCAGCTAGAATGGTCACTGGAATCAGGAAATACGACCACATTTCACCAGCACTCAGAGAACTAAAATGGCTCCCAGTTGAATTGCGTGCCAGTTTCAGAACTGCCTGCCTCACACACAAATCCCTGCACACAGGAAAACCTGAGTATTTGGCTGCTAAGCTCAAGTGGGCTGGTTTCTATCAGACAATATGTTGCTCATAGAGACTGTTTGAATAGGGAGTGGCCCCGAGGTCAGTGTGGCGAGTTTATTCGCTTGTGGTGTGGGTTGGTTTGATGAGAATGGACACTGGCTACACTAATTAAGAATGTAGATAGGGTTTAAACATAGGGTGTACTTTAAAAAAAAAATTCCCTGCTGCACGCACACCACTATATGGGATACAAATTGAAGGACACTTTATCCATAGAATCATAGCTATTGGAATACTGTTGGCCTGTCACTCTATATCAGTATGAAGATCCTGATTAAGTAATAGCCTTGGAATAGAGTTTTTTGGTTATCTTGAGTAATGTTTGGGCTGTAGAGAAATGTATGAAATGTATATTTTTTGTTGTTTCAGTTTTTTTGTATAAAAAGGCTGAGGTCAATTTACAACTGTGTGCCTTGACGAGGCTAGTACTGATTTGAATAATATTATTCTATTTGGAGCCCAGTTGTTTTATTGGGTTGGTATTAAGATATTTTGTCTGGTGATGGATTTGGAGATAGGTTACATATAGTGAGAGGTGGCAAAATGCTGCAGATTTCTTTTATATAGCACTGAGGTCCTCTGGAGGGCACACTCACAAATTAGGTGGATAAGTACGACCTTTAATGTGGTGGTCTATACTAACCCTATATGTTATTCCTCTTGTTGAAGGCACACTAAGGGTCTAATGGTGGAGATTTTGTTTTTTATGACAGGATCTTTGCTAAAATTGTGACTTATACTCAGAGGTAGATCCACGAGCAGTGTTACTGTTGTTATCAATTTGTATTTATTGACATTTTTATTATTTATTGTGACATCGTATTTGTAGGTAATTTTTATCATGGACCTAGCCATCCTCAGGGCTACATATTGGCTATTTGGGCCCTGAAGAAGGTGTATGGCGAAGGCTGTGTGACACCGAAATGCGATATGAATATGGCCACGTAAATGACTAGAGGACATCAACTGGAGTCACAGCAGGCTTACAATAATGATTGGTAATCAAGAAGAAGACGATAATAATATTTAATTTTGGATAAAGCAACTACATGCATGAGTTTGATGAAAATATGATATGTTTTGATCATTCAAAATGAAAATATAGGTTTCCTCTGTTGGACACTTGAAATACGTGTGGCTAAGGGACGTTTTATGATATGTTATGAATGAGGTTGTGTGTGGTATGAATATTTTTGGGGGGTTTTCAATGGGAAGTGGCAGTGTGCAATATAATGAGACAGTGATAAAATTGCATTTAGTTTTTTGCAATATATAGAACAAGTTAAATTGCAACTAATAGAATTGTAAGTTATTGTATTTTGACAAAGCAAATTTGTCTTAATACATGAAAATACACTAATAATATTGAAAAATAATTTTGATTGTTGATAGGGGGATTCTTTATGTTTGGGCAGGTGGGGAGTTCGTGGTCTTTTCTAGTTATTCCCCTGTCCTGCACTCTATTATATATTTACTTATTTTTAAAACTCTTTATTGGCATTTCAAATAGTAGGACAGTGTAAATCTGATTGCACTACTTATTTTCATCATCAAAAAATAAGCTTCAGCTCCTGCCTGTGCATCGGTCATTTCAAGTAGCAGGACAGAGTACACCTTATTGCAATACTTATTTTCAGCATAGAAATATAGGCTTCAGCTTCTGCCTGTACATCAGTAGTAAGTTATAGTACTTTGACTGTCAAAAACATAATAGTACTACAGTCATCAATTATAGAATTAACGGTTTTTACTAACACACATATCTAGAAACAGTACCCGCTCCCATTACCTCCCCCCTAGCTTTGAATCATCTACTGGACCATACATGACAGAGTATTTTCAGTCACAGCTATAGGTCCTCTGCATTTTAACACAATGCAATAATCCACTTATTTTCCCTATTAACTACTTAGCGGTCCCTGTGTTTTGAATTTAGTTCACTCCAAAACCTATGACGCATTGGGGCACACTTTAGGGGTGAATTTGTTACTATATAAAAATAAGTTTTACCTCATGATGAAAGCCCCATTTCCTGCCATGTGTCACCGCAGTGCTTAGAAGCTACACCCAGGCACAGCACAGTGGTACCTCTGTCAGCCATATAGTTTTATCATATATGTGGGTGGTGTCAATGTTCACTAGAGTCACATTAGAACATTTAAGTGCCACACCACTGATACAATTTTTGTGGCACCTTACAAAGACCTTTCCATAGAGCTAAATAAAGCAATTGGGTGCAATCGATTTTACAGTGTCATTTTAAGTGCAGAACACACATACAACGGCATTGAATGGCTGTGCCACATCGGAGAGTGTCCCGATACCAACAACATTAGGGATAAGAAAAAACGTGTAAAATCAGGGACCATGGAGAAAAGGTAACTTTACAACACTGAGTGATAACGCTTCTCAAAATCAGGAGCATACACATTTAGCATTTGAGTTTTCTTTTATAGCTGCCAAAGCTAATATAAAGAAAGCTTCATGGCAGATCAAACGCCATTATGTGTGCAGCACCTTGAGATACCCTTTCCCTGCACCAGATAAGGTGAACAGAAGCACCTGGTGACCTTTTTCCGACCCTCGATAGAACTCCGTCGACATGCCTGATGCTCTGGCTGAACATGGGTGAGTGCATGAGAAACATATATTATGCTCCAGTTAGGGGAGTATACGTTGCTCCTCTTGAATTAACACTCATTCAAACGAAGGTTGCTTTCTATATGAACAATAACGCATTAGATTGGCGGTACATAGGGGCAGATTTACAAGCCCCTTGCGCCACTTTTGCATCACTTTTAACATGGGAAATGTGACACAAAAGTGGTGCAAGGGGTTTGTTGATCTGCCCCATAGTATTTGGCAAGTTCAGACCCCACAACATTTAGATTTGTGTCGAATGTGTTGAGTACTTGCAAATTGCGCATGCAATCTCCCATTCATTCGTATGGGCCTGTAGGCCCATAGGAATGAATGGGAAGGCATTCCTTTATTGCGACTCGCAATTTGCAAGTCGCAATTAGGGAATGTTTGAGAATCACCAATTTCATAGCGATTCCAACATGCATAGGCTTTTGCAATTCCTTAATTGCGATTCCTTAATAATCACAATTAAGGAATCGCAAAAGCATACATTGATGCATGTACCTGAGAGTGTGTAAATTTGTTTATAACATTGGTCAAATCTCTGTCATGTTTACAGCCCTGAAGAAGCCCAAATGCTGGGCGAAATGCGTTGGCTGTATTGAATCGAGTTTTATGTCTCTGAAGATTTTGAATGAAAGAACGACAATAAGCAAGGAAAAGACCTCTCTATACATCTCTTTCGCTACCAATGATGCAATGTATTGATGGATATAATTTTTTTTGATGTTGCCACTCTACCTGTGGTTGTAGATTTTCATGACTGATTTTGAAGATCTTATACTGGCCAACTTGCAGCAAAACTTGTTTCATTGTTTCCTTGATGTGAGCACTGATCACATCATATTGTCATGTGATCAGATTATCCTGGGAGATTTCAGTATCCACTGAGAAAAAGATGTGCACACTTTTTTCCTCAAATGCATCTTATCCGACAATAATCATCTACCATATTGATGCTTCCCAACTTACAATAAGAGGTTTCAACTGGTTTTCACGAAGAAACACCCCATAGATATATCTAACCTTGTCTGATTGGACTGGTCAGGGCACTTTACTCCTTTAAACGTTCTGACCTCACTGCACTGCCTCTGTAATAAACCATACATGACAAAGGAGAAACTAGCTTCCGCAAACAGATTAACAACAAACATTGGCAAGTTTGAACTTTAATGTCCTAACACATGCAAACACAAACATGACAAATAGGCAGTCTATTTGTGCTATGTCTGTGCAACCTTGTTTTTTCTGTGCCTGTGATATTTGTGTGCACACACAAAGGCTTACCTTTTAAAGGTGAGGTTTACCATCCCAAATCTGTTATATTGTAGAAAGAAAAACATATGCAGTAAGAGCAGTTTAATGAAGTTTGTATCTATGATTTTTCACATCATAGTGAGGAATATCAATGTATTAGCCTTTTCAAAAATGCTACTAGTAGCTTCCATAAATTATGAGATTTTACACATTTATATTTCTAATTAAATATTTGGTGTAGTCATAGTCATATGAGTTTGTACTGTGCCCTTTACTTCTTCAATTGTTTTGTAGATAAACAGCTTCATTTTCAAAGTTAGCTTATGATGATTGTTACTCCAAAAAGATGGTTTTATTTCAAGACATGTTCATGAGCTGGAGGATAATGGGGGAAGCTGAAAATATAGCCAAGCCCTTAAACTACTCAGAACTGTGGCATGTATAAAGTACATAATTCACAAAAGAAGGAAAAAAAGAGAAACCCAACCTCGGGTCGCAAATGAGGTTATAGATCAGGGACCCTAAGAATAAGGGTACTGGATGTGTCCATGCGAAGTTCTATGTCCAGGGCAAGTTAGGCATGCAGAGTGGAATCAGAATTGCTACCTCCCGTTTAGGTGATGTCAGTTTAAGAATAAGAAGTGACATAGACACTATCTGGGCGAATATCAACCTCCTCTTTATGATTTTTTTATTTTTTATTTTACAGAGTTTTATATAGCGCAAACTTGACCCGAATCGGGTATCAGAGCGTTTTACTTAGCACCAGTTGCATTACATGAGGACACATTAATTTTTGTTAGGCATGGGGAGATTAAGTGATTCGCCCAGAATCACAGGATGATCAGCGTCATTGCCAAGACTCGAACCCAGTTCTCCAGATTTGAGATCTGCCACCCTAGCCGTTAGGCCAACTCCTCTCCACATGAGAAAACTCTGGGGTATATTCACAAGAATGTGTGATAACTACCGCAAGAATAACGTAACGCAACTTTCAATATCGCAGCCCATCGCGGGAAAATAACCCCGTAACAACGGGGAATTCACAACAAGGCGGTAGCATGCGATAGTCTTCCGAAACCGCGGACAATGTCTACGAGAAAACCACCTCGATGGAGATAAAAGCACAAACCACAACACCAAAAAACCTGCGATGGGCCAAAGCGTGATGAGAAAATTAGCGATAAGCAGCGCCAGGCCTGCAACACACACCTGGCAGGTGGGAAAAGTCTCCATAAAAGCAGGAAAAACACCCACACACAAGCTGACCTAAACCCAAGCACCATGGAGGCAGCCGGAGCAGGCACAGAGGACGAGCGCAACCCCACAAGCACCCCGGACGACCAGCCTGGGACCTCGGGGACAGGGAAGGGCAAGGACAAGAAGAAGAGGAAGACGAAGTTCAGTCCGCAGGCGAACAGGATCATAGTTAGGGAGGTGATGGAACACCATCAACAACTCTTCGTCACCTCCAACGTGTCACTCAGCACCAAAACTGCAATATGGCGCGACATTGTCGACAAGGTGAATGCCGTCGGAGAGCACAAGTGGACAATGGATGAGGTCAAGAGGTGATGGAATGACATCAAGAGAAAGACCAAGGAGAAACTCTCCGCCAACCAGAAGGCAGCAATGCAAACTAGAGGTGGGGGCCAAGCGCCACAGCTGGATTACATGGAGGAGCTGGTGTCGACAGTCATCAGTATGGAGGCTGTGACCGGAGTCGGGGGACCAGACACTGCTCGACAGGACACAACACAACCGCAACAGTGTAAGTGACCGCCAGGTACTGGGGGGACGGGTGGAGATGGGCACAATGGCACACATGCACAATCAAGCAGAGCACAGTGCACACCCACAATGACTCTGGGTCATCGTCCAGATCTACAGACTGTCACAATGTACAATGCCATGCTGTCTGAATGTCAACCTGTACCATGCGGCTACACATATGTGGACACATTGTAATACACCATCTCCCCTTCACATCGCAGGGGCACCGTCAACACCTCCTGCAGAGCAGTCCCAGCCACTCTTCATGGATGACAAGGAGGACAATGCCAGCATCGACACCCAACCATCCAAGACATCATTGACCTCATCCGCAACTCACCTCCATGGTCAGGGCAGCCCAGCTACATTGATGAGACCCCAACAACCACCCAAACCACCCAGCAGGAGGCACCCACAGCCCTGGCACCCTCCCAAGAGCTCCAGGAACAACACATGGCCTTCCAACGCCGTGTGCTGGAGTGCCAGATGGAGACAGCTGAACAGGTGCGGGTGGGCTTCGGCATCATGGCTGATAAACTGGACACCATCCTTGGGTGACTATGTCCGCCCCATGGTCTCCAATGGGCCCAGACTGACATCGCTGGAGTCATGACGCGGAGAGAAGAACAGCTGTCCCCTCAGAGTGGCTCCAGCGATGCCAGCCGTGAGCTGGCACACATACGGAGGCTCATGGAGGACATGGTGCGGATGGAGGCAGAAAAGATGGCAGACACCGCTGCACATCATTGAAATGTAGCTGGGATCTACCATGCCCTACAGACCTCCACCATGGCATTGCTGTCACAAGGCGTGGCACTGATAAATACTGCTGCCCCCACACCATCCACATCCCCGCCCCCTGGTGTGTCAGTGCCTCCCAGTGCGGAAGCCGGATCCCCTCAGGCCCCTGATGTGTCAGTGGCACACAGTGCTGCATCCGGATTCACTCAGGCCCCTGATGTGTCAGTGGCACACAGTGCGGCAGCCAGTTCTGCAACAGCCACAGGTGGGGCAGGGCACACACCCGGGGACGTGGACATGGATGGGACTGTGGTCAGAAGTACCAGGCACTAGCATTTATTACTGCCACCTGTCCTGTTTCTGCTTGGTCCCGCACATGGCTTCATGACCTTCCACTGACCCACGATACACTCACTCACCTTGGACAGCGATATGGACTGCCACATCTGGATTGATGATCAATGACACGGCGACCAGGCTGCAGACTGTACCCTTCCCAACAGCAGGACTCTGGCTTGCCTTCCACGGGCCCATATTTTTAGTGTGCTGGGAATTGCCTTGAACCTCTCCGGATGCATAACTGCACTGGATGTGCAATAAACATCCATTGACGCACTACTGTGTCATGTGTTCATCAGTCATGTATGCATGTGTGGATGAATGAAAGGAGAGTGATTTCCCTTGCGTCATTGATGCTCATCCTGTGGGATGCCAGTCAGAGGGTGCTACATTGCATTTTGTGTACCGGGTCTCGTGGACACTGCAACAGGGACACACACATCACTCACTTCCTTGTCCAGACATGGACTGAACCACGCCCAGAGCCCACGTGTCATTGTGGCAAGCCCTGCGCTGGTCCGGCGTACGGCAGGCCAGACCACTCCGCTTACGCTCAGAGGGAGGGCCCTCATTGCTCCCCGTCGCAGGCAAACTCGCTGGTGGTGTGCTGGTGGTGTGCAGGTCACTGGTCTAGTTGTCAGCATGTCACAGCCACTCCCTGAGGGCAGGTTTGCACGTACACCACACTCATCCGGCACAGGCGTCACAGGCCATGTCACTCCGCCAACATAAGGGGCCGATGACGTCACATTCTCCTCTGCCCGTGGCGACTGGATGACGGACGCCACAGTTCCCAATCATGAAGGGCACAAGAGTTTTGCTGCGCACAGGGTTAGTGGCAACCCAGGCCTGCATATGGCATGGGCCGACCACCACGTGGCACTGACTGGGGTTGCACAGAGCTAGTCGCGCACAGCACATTGCGGCAGGCACAGGCACCCTGCCACGGAACGGTGACTTTGGGTGCACCGAGTCAGTGGCACCTTAAGCTGCTGAGCGGGTGGGCACCCTGCGATGAGTTCCCGTCCTGGCGGTCCAGGCAACTCAGGTTTCGTGTGCCCTGCTGGACCGCAGTGTAGGCCAGAGCCAGCGGGCAGAGCGGGCCTACCGCCACGTGGCCTCGCTTCCGGGTCACAGACTTAGTGGCACCCATTGGGCTGATCGGGTGTGCAAAAGACACACAATTGATGTATGGAATGCTGAACAAATCAAAACTGAGCGGGTGTGCAGCCTGTGATGTTGCCGGATGCACTGGTATGTCCTCAGCCATGGAGTATTCAAGACCCAGCAACACAAGTGAGACCAGGTGGCCTGAGGAGCAAGTGCCAGCAAGTGGTTGGAAACACACCGGTGGCAGCAGGTGAGCAGTGTGGCCAGGGTGCGCAGGGGCGTCTCTCTCTCTTCTTCTTCTCCCTCTCTCGCTCTCTCTCTCTCTCTCTCTCTCTCTCTCTCTCTCTCCTTCTCTCTCTCTCTCTCTCTCCCTCTCTTCTTCTCTCTCTCTCTCTCCCTCTTTTCTCCTCTCTCTCTCTCTCTCTCTCCCTCTCTTCTTCTCTCTCGCTCTCTTCTTCTCTCTCTCTCTCTCTCTCTCTCTTCTTCGCTCTCTCTCTGTCCTTTGATGTGTGCAGGACACACCTGCTCATCATGTTTTTTGTCTTGTAGGCTGTGACCTACGGACTGTCCCGCGGGGAGCCGCCATGTGTCTTCATTTGATTTCGGTGTTCATTTTAATAAGGTTTTTTTGTTGCTTCGAAAGTGAAAGTGTGATGCTCATTTCTGTGTCAACACAAGCATTTCAACTGTTGTGATTGTGCGACATCATGCAGAATATGTTTTACATGTTTTTGTGTAGCTGATGTGGCATGTCTTTGTTGGGCGGGTGTGCCAGGGAGGGGTGGTCCGAGGGGGTGGTGTCGGTGGGTGTTGTGGCCCTCTTGGCTGTCTGGGCCGCATGATGTGTGGCTCCATGGCATCTGTTGCATTTCTGATGTGGCCCTGGGCTGGTCTCCCTTTTGTGGTGCTGGCTGCCATCCGACTTAACACCAAGTCAGAGCAGGTTTAGATTTCCTGGTGGTAACGCGCCTTATTGCTGGTTTTGTGTTCTTATCGCCGATCTGGCTGGTCGTTGAGAATGTTGAGGTGTGGTGTTGTCGCGGCTTTGGGCACGGGAACGCCTACTCTGCATCTCATTAGCGATAGTTGCGGGGATCCTCTGTGGCGATGTTTTTTGCGGCTGCTATTGCATGTAAACTGGTGCTGTGGGCTGTTAGCACCAGCTTGTAAATGGGGAGGTACATTTATCACAACTTTGGCTGCGATAAAGTGCCGTTAATTCGGCGATAGCTCCTTGTGAATATGGCCTTCTGTTTGTAAGCTAGTAGCATGGGAAGAGTGAGGAGCTCAAAATAAGGCAAGAGTTTTCACGGTGCACTTGTATCCTTAACTGTGGGTTCTCAAAAGCATATGCCAATGGACCAACGCGAAATACAATGTGTGGGAAATCTCTTGCATATTCACAAAGTTCATGCAGTTCTTATGCTCAGCACAAAACAATCAGGCATGTTCACAGTCAGCATTTTAAAAAGTGCATAATTCAAACATTTTAAAAAAATGACATATATTGTGATCTTGTACAGCATTCAGTCTGCAAAGACAATTTGAGATGTCAGTTCATGAACAGGCACAAATGTCATTGCAAAGCGTGACAATGAAAAGAAAATTAAGAAAAGCCATTTAACATTTTACAACTACATAATACAAGTACTGCTGGATGCACCAACAAGATAAAAAGATGACATTTTATAGGTCTGTATAAAAAAATGAAAAAACCCTTTTGAGTCAATGCTTACCACTCAGTGGGCGGGTAGGAGCTGCCTGACATCATTTCGTGACCTAAATCAAAGACTTGATTGCTTATAGGGGAAGGCTGAGGGTGCAGAGAAAGAAGTGGACGCAGATGGGCAAACTGCTTCATGACGACTACTTCGAGGTCTCCTTTGTGAAAGCGAAAACAATGTATTCATGTAACTCCGACATATGTTTTTTTTTTTTTTAAATTGAGGAGAAACGTTTGAAATGTTTCACCCGCTGCTACATTTGTGGCAAAATAATTGGCACCAGAGAAACAAAACATTCATATGCTTGCTGAAACTGGAAATGCACAACAAAATATGTCTCAACTTACTTTTGTTTTTACAAAGGAAGGGGCAGATTTACCAGGACTGGCGCATCTCTGCAAATCAGCAGGGATGCGGCAGAATAGAATCGACACGCAATTCTCCCCTTGCGCCACCACGGATGCGTCGCATTTACAATGCAATGCACCGTGGCGCAAGGATAGGCAGATGCATGTCGCATCTTGTGGCGTAAGGGCGGCGTATTGCTGGAGTTGTGTCACAAGCTCGACGCAACTCCAGCAATGCTCAGGGACTTCCCATACTTAACGTGGTGCGTCACTCCTTATGCCTGCTTCAAGCAGGCGTAAGCGTTTGACGCAGCGCCATCGTAAAACTGGCACCGTGAAATCATGTAGATTTCACTGCATCACTTTTACGAGGCTTTCCTGCGACAGAACGCCCACCCTGCGATGGAACGCCCACATGAAACCTGCAGTTTCATGTGGTGCAGTGCTTTAGAACGTGACGCATCTGCCTATATGCGTCACATTGTAAATAAGTCGCAACGTGGCGCATGGTTTACGCTGCCACTGCATCAGTGAAGTGATGCAGCGGCGGAACAAATGTGTCGCAAGGGGCTAGTAAATCTGCCCCAACGTTTTTTTACTCTCTTTTTCGAAATTCTTTTTTTTTTTAAATCTAGACAGTATTTATACTTCCAGGATGCTAAAAAAATATATAAAAGCTTTCATATTTTAAAAATAGACTTAACATCATACTACTCATGGAGTAGTATACATATGTTGAGACTGGTACTTTCAAATATAAGCCATTAAGTATGTGACAACACTGTGAGGGCAGCTAAATCACAGTTCCAAATCAAGGTAATCAATCAAAAACCAATCAAAGCACCTTGATCAAAGCTCACAAGGACCTAGCTATCTCACATAATTTAAGTATAAGATGCATGTTTTGTTCATCCCGCCGGGTGTGCTCAAAGTCCATCTCATGCACCAGTCACCATGCTGCCAAAGTTCATGCCCTGCAACAAGTCTTCATACCATCACAACCTGCTGCACTTAGTGTAATAACACCAACCTGTAAAACACATATAACCCAGTCTCTGCTCGCGGCAACATTGACATCAGCACATGGTGATAGGCCATTCCTGTAAAAAGATTCCAATGTGCACAACCCAAAGTCTGTGCAGTGGACAACAGACCCTGTAGACACAGTGTAGTTGTAGTCTGTGCCCAGAGCCCTGGACCTACTCTACATGGCAGAAGACCATATGCAGTATATTCGGGCGAGACGGTGGATGTGCACAGACATTTAACCGAAACTCATTTCCTGGACCCAGAGGCAGCTATGCATGGTCTTCAGACGTGCACTGGCAGCTCTGAAGACACAGGAGCTGGATTCAGACAATGGCCCCCAAGGTCTCACCTACTCCCCAAGAGAGAAGAACATGTGGACAGAGTATTTATGTTAGCATGCGTAATAACTGTATCATAAACAGTCACTGTAAAAACCTTAAGAAAGGGAAGCTGTGGTACGAATATGATTAAAAAATACTACCTGTTCTAAAAAAAAATACATAGAAACCTCCCAAAGAATCTTCAGTTGAAAAGACGTTATGGTTTTGATCTAGAAGCTAAAGATATCTCAAGTGTTATGGGGAGTTATTAATAATAATAATACTGTATTCGGTTTGTCATAAACCATTTAAGTATACATACACAATACAAATTACAGAAAATTATAAAAATAGTACAGAAAAACAGCTGGTGTGCGATTCAATTCAGTTCATGTTACAACATAGCCCCATGATAGCGTAAAATCTACAGCATTATGATTATGTCCTAATATGTAGTATGGCCTGTGCAGAACGCATGCTCTGATTTTAAAACAGGAAGGTACATCAATATAAGCATCTAAAATGGTTTAAACACAGTAACACGACCAAGACAGTATAAAGTATCAGAGTACAAATTATTAAATAATTTCCTTTTGGGGTCAGTGCAATTTCAGCCTGCGATCATGTGCACAAAACAAAGATTACAAGAACAATTGCAACATAAAAGTCAATCAGTTTAGAAAATTATAATGAAATGTATAAAATTTATGGGAAGTTAAAAAGTAACTAGACTAATGGGTAAAGTCAATAAGTGGCAGCTTCTAGAATTTTACTTATCCTGTACCAGATTGCCTGTAGAAATGTACTCACAGCAAATACAATTTTGAGAGAAGTACCGTTTTCTAAACGCTAAAAATTATCTAGTAGTTCCCATGTCCCGGCATAGTGGACGAGTCCATTTGCGACGGGAATTTTGGTACTCAGAACAAAATAACATTATGTGTGTTTCATTTTCGTCACTCGGGCCACATACTGGGCAGATAGTAGGATCTTGTAGCTGGTGCCATTTCTGGGTAAACAGTCTTAATGGAAGGGTCCCAAGGCTAAAGCATAAATACAGTCTCTTTGCTAGGGGAGATGGTATTAAGTTTAGGTATTGCTCAAAGGATGAGGTGAACTTATGATCTAAAAACACGTTGGTGAGAGAACAATTTGAGCTATTTTTTATTCAAACGTCATTAATGTAGGCCCAATAGCATGTCTTCAACACGCTCGAGTCTGTTTTGCGAATTTCAGTAGGGTCAGCCCAAAGCCTTTATAGCCTCAGCTTCCCCATCCATACGCGGACAAATTTTACCCAAGGAAGCACCCTGGCCACTGGAATTTTTAATAATTCTGCTACTGAACCCTCATAAGTATTCCAAAGGTGAACCCAATAAACTAGTAATTTTAATCCAGCCACATCTGCAAATCTTTTTAGCTCAAATTGAAATATAATGGGATGAGGGGTGAGCTGGCTGGAACAGAAATCAAGTTCCTAGCAAAGGAATTCTCAGCTGTAGCTAAGATGAGTGTCATCAAGACCCCAGATTTCTGCACCATAGAGTGCGGCGCCTTGGGCCTTAGCACAATAAATCTCCAAAACTGGCGAGGCTATGTTCAATACCAATGGCCTGTGCATTCTAATAATAGCATTTGATCTACGCTCAATTACAAGGGAGCTCTTGTTTAGTTGTCCTAATCACTTGCAATTCTCCATTAATATAACCCCTAGATAATCAAACCTATCTACCCTTTCTAGTACCTCACTGCCAACATGAATGAGTGACTTTTTACTCATTTCCTTGCCCAGCACCATGTATTTGTTCTATTTTACAATTAGTTCCAAGCCCCTAGATCTACAAAATACTAAAAACGTATCGATTACAATTAAAGCTCCATAGGTGTCTTAGAAATGAGGAGAGAATTATCTGCAAATAGAATGAGTATCTTCCTATTGTTCAAAACAGGGCAGTCGTTTCTACAGTTTTCTAAAACATCTACAATATTGTTCATGTATAATGAAAACAGTGTTGGAACGAGAACACACCCTTGGCGTACACCATGTTCAATTGGGATGCGTTCATTCAGCTCTCCATTTGGGCCCTAGCAAACTTGTGCATAGTTTTTCTCATGAAGTTTGCTTATAAGCTGGATAAGGTTACCTGGGGCCCCCATGTTTGTCAAAACGCACCATAAATTTGAGCGTGGGATGAGGTCAAACGTGGCTCTTAGATCTACGAAAGCCACATAGAGTTCTGGTTTTGTAATAAGACGTATTTCCAGTTTAAAATAGAAAATTGAAAATCTGGTTAATTGTACTGACCTTTGCTCTAAAGCCAGATTGGAAAGAGGACATAATTTTGTTAGAAACCACCCAATATAACAATTTGTTAAAAACTTGTCTCGCAATTCTCTTTTGCACATTATCAATTAGGTTAATTGGCTTATGATTTGAGGGGTCGTTTGCATCACCCTTTTAAATTATAGTTACAATTTCTGCTCCCCTCCAAGATTCTAGTAATTCGCCGCCTGCAGCTATTGCATTAGGTAGCAGGTTCTGATAAAGTGACCATAATTGAGGCTCAGTTTTATATAGGTCTCCAGGAATTTTATCTGGGCCTGGTGCCTTGGCAGATTTTAATGAATCAATGGCACTACTTGTTTCATCTAAGCTGAAAAAAACAGAGGCAGTGGCTTTGGGATCTATAGTGTATGTCTATGTACAGGGTACCTGACAACTATTTAACCCACATCCATTACAGTCTTTTGCAGCACAGAGGGCAGTAAAATGTGTCACACATTTTTCAGGTGGAATATTATAGTGATGGATTTTCACACTTTCTGTCTTTGTTTCGGATACTAGTCTCCAGAAAGTTCTATTATCTTTTGTTTTACTTGCAACTAGCAAGTTATGCCAGAGTTTGTCGTCCCAATTCCTTTTTGGCTGGTTCACTAGGGCTTTATAGGTGTGTCTTTACTTATTGTGGGCCTGCCACCATCTAGGATAGCTGACCTTAATGAGCTCTTGGCCAATTTACATGCTGAGTCAAACCACTTTTGCTCCTTGGTCGGATTCGATTTTATATGAGTCACATCCTTATAAAAGACCTTTTGCTTCTCCCTAAACATCTGATTGTGCACATTTAAAATGGGAATGTCAGCTTCACTTAGCCCCACGTATTCCGCTAAAAAAGCAACACACAACTCATGTATCTGTGAGTATAGTTTTTGATTTGACATAACTTTGGGCCACTTAACGTAGCGGCGGTTGTTAGTTATGGAGGTGACAGGAACTGTATAACAGCAATTGTTTTGTCGCTTTTTGGGTTCTCGAATTAGTGTTACGTACAGAGAGTTATGGTCACTGTCAGATCACACAGCCACTTTCAAGTCAGCCAAAAGGGGCCATAACCTCACGTCAATGATAACATAATCAATAACACTAGTGCACATTGCTCTCTTGAAGGTAGGTGCTGTATCAGGGGCGGAATCTATTGCAGGCCCTGAGCCCTCTGCTGATCGTTAGTGAGGCTAATTTGAGTGCAGTATTAGAACGATTTTTCCTAGATTTCCAAGTCAGCGATGGGATACCCCAATATTCATCTTCCCCTCCAATAACCTCACTTATGTATGGGTAGGGTTCACAAGAAGTATTAAAGTCCCAAGCAACTAATATTTTTGTATCCAGTTGTAGGGTATCTAACACTTCTTCCAAAAAAGATAGTGTAGAAGAATTAACATTACCCTTTCTCATTCTGACATAAATATTTATAAGGGCCAAGGAAAGCTCTGTGGCAAAAGTCACAATAAACCCCGTTAGGTCGAGGCAATCTATCTTCAGTGGCATGAATGATCTAAAACAACCATTTCTCACTAAGATTAAAAGACCCCCCAATTGCTCTCCCAAAACCCTCTGCTGGCTTTGCTTCTACACTAAAAGAGGTAAATCCATCTATGAACCCTCTCTCAGTGGCCCATGTTTCTTGGAACAAACACACATCATGTTCCTCAATATACAATAACCAATCATGGTTAATGTTAGAATCCGGGTTCTCTGGTTGGCACAGGTAGGTACTTGTGACAAGCAGGGAACCTTTCCTCTAGTCAGGGTAAGGGGTTACACTCCTAAAATAACCCCTGCTCACCCTCTAGGTAGCTTGGCGCGAGCAGACAAGGCTTATCTCAGAGCGTTATAGGTTAAGCATTTGTGAACACATACAGTAACCAAGTGACAACACTACAGATGGACACCACACAGGTTTTTATATTAAAAATAAGGATTCTTTATATAGAGTTACCACAAGACCATTAAACGACAAAAATACACAATACTGTTACTTTAGATGGTAGAAGTTTGCTTAGTTCTCTTAAGTTCTTAAATGCGACACTTTAAGTCAATGTACCTTAGATGCGACACGCAGGGCAACGAAAGTGTTGCAATGATGCTGATGCGATGAAGTTTTTGGTGCAAAGAAATAAAGAAGTGAAGATCTTCCAGATGCATTACGCTTCTCCGATGTTGCGAGAAGACTTGTCTCGATGCGTCGGCTGCAGCGGCGTCACCCCTTGACGCGATGCGACGACAGTGGCCTTGCAGCGGCACTCTTCTCCGACGTTTGCGAGACGCTTCCGCTCGATGCGATGCTGCAGCGGCGTCACCCCTTTACGCGATGCGACAACAGCAGCTCCGACGGCAGCACGCTTCTCCGTGGATGCGAGGCGCTTTTCTTGATGCGGTGCAATGCGACAACTACGATGGCTGCGATGGCGACACACTTCTTCCTCGATGCGAGACTCTTCTCTTGATGCGGTGCAATGCGTCAGCTACGATGGCTGCGATGGCGACACGCTTCTTCGGCGTTGCGAGATACTTCCGGAATGATGCGAGACGTTTCTGCTCGATGCGATGCTGCAGCGGCGACACCCTTTGCGAGATGCGACGACAACAGCTCCGATGGCGGCACGCTTCTCCTTCTCGAGTCACGCTTCCAGCTCCTTGCGACATGCAGTCCCTCAGAAGGCCCAACAACAGCAGCAGGCTCTTCCAAAAAGACTTCTGGGGAGCTGGGGGTGAAGTCCACTAGTCCTGGGACTTCGTTGAGGGGGCAAGCTCAGCACAAGCCCTTGGAGATCTTTTAAGCACAAGTTGAAATACAGTCTTTGTAGTCTTTCCTCCTCTCCTTTCAGCAGCAAGGCAAGCACTGCAGGCCAATCCCCCAGGTCAGGGACAATACTCCTCCTTACAGCTTTCCCAGTTCCTTCTCCTCAGGCAGAGGTTCTTCTTGTCAAGCAGGATCTAATTTATTGGGAGCAGGGTCCCAATACTTATACCCCTAATTCCTTTGTTCCTCTGGGGTAGAGGGGCCTTTGCCCAGTCCAAACCAGTTATTGAGCACTTTGTTGACATGACTCTGCCTTTCTATTCAGGGTGCAGGGCAGAGACATCAGCCGCTCCACAGTAGGTGGAGCCAGTATTGTGGTGGCAGAGCATAGACCTATTCAGAGTCCAGGTGCACTCCTCCCACCCATCTGGATGTCAATCTCTCCATTCACCACCAGGCTACCTAGCCCTGCCCCCCTGGGTTTCCCCAGCCCTGTCACTCACACAAACCAGACAGGCAGATACACATCATAGCAGAGGCGGGCTGAAGTGGTTAGGCAAGCAAATACCAACTTTCTAAAAGTGGTATTTGCAAACACAGAATATTAAAATAAACTTTACTAAAAGATGTATTTTATTATTCTGAGTTCAGGCATAATAAACGTGATTTTCTATCATGTTCCCTGGGTCTGTTAGGATCATAGGATGTAACAATTCTAACAGCCCATTCTGGCCTATGGGAACAGGTAGCCTTGCAATAGTGAAAAACGAAAATGGCTGTAATTCACTATTAGGACATGCCACACACATCAGGGCTTGTCCTACCTTATGCTTACAATGCACCCTGCCCTTGGGCCTACCATAGGGGTGACTAATATGAAGTTAAGGGAAGGTTCAGGGACTGGGAAGTGGGTGCACTTGCCCAGTCAGCATGACAGTACCAGACTGCACGCAGGTTCTGCAATGGCAGACCTTAGACACATTTTACTAGGCTGCTTCTGTGGGTGGCACAACCAGTGCTGCAAGCCCACCAGCAGCATTTGTATTTACAAGCCCTGGGCACTCCTGGTGCACTTTACTGGGGTCTGACAGTAAACCAAATAAGCCAATCATGGAATCCAACCAACATATACATTTTAAATAGGGAGCACTTGCACTGTGGCACTGGTTGGCAGTGGCACAGTGCTCTGAGCAGCTAACACCAGCAAAACACATGAGGCACAGCGACAAAAGTGGAAGGGAGACTCATGCCAAGGTGCCGGGTCTAACAGTTAGTCTCTTTGGGATTAGTCTATATATAGATAATAAGTTAAAACTAGGTGGCGAGCATTAGTTTTTGTTAGACTTAGATCCTGATAGATAACATGGGCTGGATAGCCCATCTATATGTAGGCTGGGGTTCCTATCTACCATGGTATGGTAGTGCCCCACATTCTTAAATATTGTCCCTTTTATCTTCAAACATCTAAACAAGTGCATTTTGTCTGGTGCAAGCATTTGCCGAAATACTACTTGTGTTGACTGCCCTTGGACTTCGACCAACATTAATCACAGCCAGCTGACAGCGCAAAAAGAAAAGAGAGTGGGTCCAGCCCTGCCTCTTCCGTGTGATAATGGGCAAAGACTATCCCGGTCTTCACTCGGGTGCGTCCTGCGAGCGTCTCACACCGGTGGACTGCTCCAAAGCTTTTCAAAGCTGGCCTCTCCTGTCCCCTTCTTCTTCCACAGGGAGTGCTGGGGGACTGAGTCCCACCCCAGCAGGGAATTTCTCGGCCCAAGAGAAGGAGACTTGCAAGCAGCCCGCCCCACAGGACTACTCCGATGCTTTTCAGAGGCAGCCTCTCCTGGCCCATTCTTCTTCCATGGGGAGTGCTGGGGCACTGAGTCCCACCCCAGCAGGGGACAATGTTGGACCTAGAGCAGGAGATTTACGAGTATGGGGAGTTATACAGTCAAAGCTTATCTCTGTTATTCTGCTCATGATGCTACATATAAGGTCACTGATGCCACTACAAATAATGTCATCAATCATATAAATGAAACTGCTATGGAGAAATGGCCAACACACACAGCCTTATTTCTGTGTGTTGCAGTTTTGCCAATGGTTTGTTATGTAACTGTGAATGGAGCAGACTTTTCACAAAGCAGTTTGCAAATAGTCCATTGCAGCATAGAAAAATACATCTCTTCTTGGTAACCAGGCCCATTTTAGCTTTGAATAATAACTTTCAAAGCTGTTGATGAGACTATTCCAAACATGAACCTTTCAAAGAGTATCTCTGATCATTTTAGGTCTAATTTCAGCACAGCTGTCTGTCAGAACCTTTCTCACACAAACACACACATACCCACACACATGCACACACTCATTCACCCACACACCCACACACACACACACACACACACACACACACACGCACACACACGCACACATATACACACACACACACACATAAACACCCACACACACACACACACACACACACACACACACACACACACACACACATTTGGGTAAGTGGCGTTACAGGTATATGAAAATCATCCTTGTACCTTGGGCACCCCCCATTTTATTTGCTGACAGGTACTGGTGGTAACTGACTCGGACATTCCCTGGGTTCTGCCTAACCAGGCCAAGGGCCAGTGCTATGCTAAAAACACACTTTGAATACAGTGAAAACACCTACAAACACAATGTGTTAGGGTACCCTTATGATTGATATGACCTCCCCTATAAGACCATAGTACATAATAGGGCATGGCAGTTTTAAGGCCAGCAGCTTCTCTGCACTTGCATGTTTGCACTGCTGGAGCCTGAGGTCATTTTAAAAGCAGCCCTGTGTTGCAAGACAGCTTTTGAAATGCAAATTGCACCCAAATTCGACTTTGGTGTTTGGGGCACTTTGAAAATTAATAAACTACGGGGCAGATTCATGTTTCCTGGCGCATCCCTGCAAATCAGCAGGGATGCGCCAGGAAAGATGCATCACGCAAGTTTACCCTTGCGCCACCACAGATGCGCCGCATTTACAATGCAGCGCATCGTGGCGCAAGGATAAACAGATACGTGACGCATCTGATGGCGTAAGGGCGGCGCATTGCTGGAGTCGCGTCGCAAGCACGATGCAACTCCAGCAATGTTTAGGGGCTGCCCATACCTAACATGCTGCGTCATGCCTTACGCCTGCTTCAAGCAGGCACAAGGTTTTGACGCAGCAGCGTCGGAAAAGTGACTGAGTGAAATCTTGTAGATTTCACTGCGTCACTTTTCCGAGGCTTTTTCCGATGGAACGCCCACCCTGCATACATTAAACCTGATGCAGGTTTAATGTAGCGCAGGGCTTTACAACGTGACGCATCTCCCTAGATGCGTCACGTTGTAAATAAGGCGCAACATGGCGCATGGTTTACGCCGCCGCTGCGTCACAAAAGTGACGCAACGGCGGCGTAAAAGTGGCGCAAGTCTAACATAAATCTGCCCCTACATTTTTTGGGTATATTAGGTCCCCCCAGGTCTCCCCTAGTTTGTCCCCGGGCTTAGGTATTTATAAGGAGGACCCTTATCAAATGAGTTGTATATGCCCTGGGTTTGGTTTCATTCCATACATTGTGGTAACATGCTTTGCAAAATCAAATTGTGTGCTAGGAGCACTGTGGAGTGAGGATCTGCAATATATTTACATATTCAGACCCCCTACAGTCTCCCCTTTGTATCCCAGGTGTGTGGAGTCCTTTAGATATAGACAAGGTCCTTATAAAAGATGTTTTATAAGCCCTGGTGTTGGAAAGATGGCCCAAGTCATTTTTCCCTTTGCTTATCCCCAGTCACATTGGTTAACACGGCAAGAAGTTATTAAATATTAACTAACATTCAGGAGGTCATAAAAATATTATTATTTATGTACTGCCTAGAATGGTATTGATAAATTCAACAATATGCTATTGTCAAACTTATTCTAAAATATACACATAAGAATTTATAAGACTTTCTTGTCTGTAAGCGGAAATTCAGCTTTCCAAGTGGTCTGTCATGATTGGTCAGGGTCAAGTGGATTAGCCAGGCTCCTTTGATTAGTGATAAGTGGCCCCTGGGTTTAGAAAGCCCTTCTAGGCGGGCAAGGTTCTGCTACATAGGAATGCCAGAGCAGGGGGAGAGGGCATAAACAATATTCTTTAATAGAAGGAGGAGACAGGCAGGAGGGGCTAGTTTCATTTACACCTCTACTCTTTGAACCCAGCCATATTGTACGATTAAGGAAGGAATGAGCAGATGCAAGGGGGAGATACTATGGAGATTAACTATCCTGGAGTTTAGCCAGCTCATCTCTCTCTGCTGGAAAATCAGCCACTTTTAGTTTTGAAAATGGTGATCTCTAGGAGACTATAGAGCCATACTTTGGAGGATATGGTCATTACATTGGGTGTTGCCCTGCACCTCATTGGTCAGGAGTTCCCTCCTGCTTGACCCAGAGAACTTGGAATAAGTATCCGAGAGGGGCAGAGCCTCTCAGACCTGCTGCTTGAAACTTAGGGAAGAAGAAGGGTCGATGCTGGAAGTTTGATTTGCACGAACGAGGCCCTGCACTCTGACTGACTGCACCTGCTGCGCAATCAGGAATTACAGCACTGTGGATCAAACCTGCTTCAAAAGGATTAAAGAGAGAACTCCAAGCAAGCTACAGGTTAGCAGAGCTCACCTGGATTATCACCACCCTATTATCCTCAGCCTGCAGTACTACCAGTGGATTTGTAAGGGTTTGTCCAAGTGGATTGTGGTAACTGAACTCCCAAACTTCCACGGACCATCTTGGAGCTTCCAGATGCTTGGAGTAAGTTTTGGACACATTGGGACCTTCACAGGAACTTCAAGAAGAAGTTCCAGAAGTTTGGAGAAGCTCGGAGCAACTTTGGAGAAAGCTCCATAAGTGGAACAGCTCTACCTGGTCAGCCAAGTTGGCCTGCTGTCCCGGTACGTTCTGCTGAAAAGCTCCGGAGGTCCGACTTCCAGAGTTTGACCAGGTGTTGGCTGAAAACCAAGCCGGTGAACCCTTACCAAATTGCATGGTGAAGAGCATCGAGGGACCATGCAAGAAAAAGCTCCATCAAGGTTTCTAAGTCATAGGAGAGGTGACCGGGACCAACCACGAGAGTCAAGCTGCCCACCTTCAACCGCGAGCTGGCCTGAATCCCTGGTTCGTCCCTCTGGAAAGCTCTGGAGGTCTGACTTCCATATGTTTGACCTGGAACTTGCTGCAAGGCTAGCTGGTGAACCCTCAGCGAATCTGGACTGGCTGAGAGCTTTGAGGGACCATGGACAGAAAAGCTCCCAAAAAGTTTTTGTCTGAAGTAAAACTTTGATGAGATCTACCATGAGGGGTAGCTGCACATGGATTTCTTTGTTTTGGTGTCATTTTAAATACACAAATATTTCTTATTTTTATAATTTGGTGTTGGATTTTTATTATGTGTTATGTCTTAATTATTTACTGAATTGGTGTTTTTAAATGCTTTACAGACCTGTCTTTAAAGTTAAGCCTGTCTGTTCACAGCCAAGCTACCAAGGGTTGAGCGTGGGAATACTTTTCTAATACCTATACTGAGCCCTATATTGTGTCAGTGGTCTAATCTATAGTGGTATATTTATATTCACCACTACTAATAACCCACTTTCTAACACAATGCAACATTTTAAACAAAAAACAACCCACTGGAATTCACAGGTTATAGTTATCTCTAGTAAGAATAACTCGCGCCCCCACAGTGCTCAGTTTTGTCATCAATGGTGTCATTTCAAATGTTGCATCGATTTTTATCAATGATGTTATAGAACATGTCATAAGTGATGTAATATGTGGGGTGATTAGCTGTGCATGGAGAGGGCACGAGTTATAGTTACAATAGGGCATGAGTCATAGTTACTAGAAATAAGTATAACTGGTGACATTCAGTGTGTTTTTTTTAGTTTAAAACGTAATGCTCCCACTGAAATTTTCACCAAACTATAACTTCACATTAAACTTTGTTTTTTTTCAGTGATTATCTAGAGGTTTTATTTTGTATCTGTCTTTTTCTTAACTATTCATCGACAGACAAGATACTGTACAGAGGAAGCAGATTATACTTTCTGATTATCAGATACATTGTCAAACAGAATTGCACAACAGTACACTGCAAGGAGAATCTATGGGGTAGGGGAATCATCCAGTTCAATGCCAAGTGGGGGGTTGCAAATATTCCCTCTGTATTAATTTCAGGGACCCTATATCCGTGGCCACTTTCCAGGATAACCCTGCGCCACATATACATTCTTTTCCATATACATACACCAATCTAGATCCGCCTTCGATCCCTCTATTTTGGGTGGTTGGGAGGCACCCCACTTTTGGTTAATATTTCTCTTTGCTAGCATTAGCCCCAGTGTGACCCATTATTTGCTATGGCTATTCAGGTCTGTAGGCGCCCACACAATCAGAAGGCAGCACCTCGCCTCCGGGCAGAGAACAGATGTGAGCACTTCCCCAATTATGTCATGCACTTTCCGCCACTATGCTTGTACTTGGTAGCATTCCCAAATTCTATGCATGACTGTGCCCACTTGACCACACTGTTGTCTACAATCCCCTCCCTCAGCCCTACCCATGCGAACCAAAGAAGGCCCTGTAACATACACTCTGTGGAGAATTTTGAGTTGCACTAGTCTAAGTCTAGCCGAAATTGCCACCACCCTTGGGGAGGACACTGCTTCCTGCCATTTCTCATCATCTAGCTCAAGGCCTTCTCTTTCCCATTTTTCTTGTAGTGGCCGAAGAGGGTCTGTAATATTATCTTATAGGTTAAGGATATGGCTTTTTCAGGCAGATGGCCGTCCAGCAGTCGCTCCTCCAATGGGGAGGATTCCGGAGAGGACGAGCCTGTCGGGAGGTGCGACCGTAATTCATGGCGAATCTGTGCGTATCTGAAACGCTCCAACTCCTCTAAGTCGTGGCGCTGCTGCAGAGCGGCGAACGTTGTCACCTCGCCCTTAAACCAAACATCCTTAATCTGTGAGATCCCGATGAGATCCCATTTATCGAACCCTTTCGACCTCCACAAATTACCCAATGTTTCGGAATCCCATAAAGGGGTTGCCAACGTGAGTGTTTGCTCCCATCCCAGTGCCCTGGTTGCAGTGTGCCACACTTTGACCGAGTGCTTGGTTGGCCCGGTAAAGGCGTAGCTCCGAGGCTTTGGATAGAGCGCCCTATTGTAGTTCCCACCCGGTAGAAGCCATCTATCCATTGTATATCCCGGATAATCCGGGCGACCATAGGTGCGATGGTTAATAGCTGCGAGGTGAGCCGCCCCGTCATACCAATTCAGCGTGAGTTTGGCCATGGTTATACAAGGCTTCCCCTCCCACAACAAGTCCCTCTGGAGTCTCTCAATTTCTTTAAAATATGATGTGGTAACTGGATCTAGGGAATTCTGTAATGCATACAAATAGCGGGGCATGGATATCATTTTAAAGAGTGCCACTTTTCCCAGTAGTGAGAGTGTAAGCATTTTCCAGCTGGCAATATCACGTTTCAACCTTTGCAGTGTTGAGAGAAGATTGCGGGCAAAGCGGAGAGTCTAATCTAGGGAAATATAGATACCCAGATAAGTAAAGCCCACTGAGTTCATTTGAATGGGGCAGCCTTTTGGTGGGGTAGGTGGGTCTCCTCTGAGGACGTAAAGAAGAGACTTGGTCCACTTAATGGAGAATCCGGAATATCTCCCAAATATTGCCAAGATATCTAGAACCTAATGAGTGATATCTAGAACTCTAATGAGTGATGCTTTCGGGGAGGCTAAGTATAGCAGAATATCATCCGCATAAAGTGAGATGCGGTCCTCTCATTCGGATGACCAACGCAGGCTTCGTATCACTTGGTCATTATGAATCCACGTCGCCAGCGGCTCCAGTGCAAGGGCAAACAGGAGATGGGAGAGAGGGCATCCCTGGCGTGTCCCCCGAATCAGTTGGAATACTTCTGATTTCTTATTATTAACCACCACTTGCTCCATAGGCTCCGAATATAGGAGTCTCACCCATTGTATGAAGCCTGGACCAAACCCCATCTTTGCAAGGACTGCAAAGAGATATGGCCACTCTACGGTGCCAAATGCCATGGTCGCATCTATTGACACGATTATTGCCGCTACTTGAATCGTGGCCACTCTCCCCAATACCCCATGTACCCTGCGCAGGTTCAGCACAGTGTTTCAGTGTGGCATGAATCCGGACTGGTCGGGGTCTACCAAGCCGCCAATCTCTTTAACGAGGCGGTTGGCGAGGAGCTTAGCGAGGACTTTGGGCTCCGAATTAAGGAGGGAGATTGGCCTATACGAGGCGCAGTCAGTCTTAGGCTTACCCTCTTTATGAATCGTGATCAGTGTAGCTACTCTCTGGTCTATTGGGAGAATCCCCAGGTTCCTACTTTCTTCGAACATGCCCACAGATATGGGGCAAGTTTGTCCGGGCGAAGTTTGTACAGTTCAATGGGAATGCCATTGGGGCCAGGCGCCTTCCCTGACTTCAATGACCTGATGACTAGCGCTATTTCATCATTTGTCAACTCACTATCTAGAAAGTGTCAGTCATCTTCTGACAGTGGTGGGAGAGCTATATCATGTAGTAGCGATTTGGAGTCTTCTTCATGAAATGGTGCACTAGTGTGATAGACGGCGCTGAAATATGTAGCGAATTGGTTAACAATGTCTTGCGGGTTTGTCAGGAATCTGCCGTCCGCATCTATTAATTCCGGCACCAGTCGGCTAGCCCATTCCTTCTTGTCGAGCCACATGATAAGTTTCCCTGCTTTATCTCCCAGGTCGTATATTCTACCCAGTTTTTCCCTCCCCATACTCTTGGCCCTATCTGTGGCTAACCTTTTGTAGTTATCTTGCTTGAGCCAGAGCGTGTGGAGTCTCTCGTGTGTCACCTCAATTTCTAATTCCTACTCCAGCCGGAGGATGTCATCTTCGCCTTCCACAATCTCTTTGTGTCGGTCTTTTTTCATCCCAGTGATTAGTGATAGAGCTTGACCACGTATGACTGACTTAACTGCATCCCACAGAGTCTTGGAGGAGTCCACCGAGCCCTCATTTTCCTTGAAATAATCATCCATGGCTGTAAATAGTGCTTTACGGATTTTGGGGTCTCGGTCTCGGAGGTACCATGGATTGATTGGGGCAATCCTCCCCACCTGCGTCTGCCCGAGGACTAACTGTACCCATATCAGGGAGTGATCGGAGATTCCTCTCGCTAGATGTTTAATGTCCTGGATATAAGCCACCTGGGATGCAGGAACTAGGATATAGTCTATGCGGGAGAGACTGTGGTCGGCCCCCGGAGTGGAAGGTGTGTTGATTTCTGTCTGGGTTGTTTGCCCTCCACCCATCTACCAGTCCCAGCGCCTCCATAAAGTCGGGCAGCCATTGATAATACGGCCCAATCTCGCATGGGGGTAGCGGTCCAAAGTGCCGGACACCACTGCGTTGAAACTGCCCCCAACCATTAGGAGATCTTCAGGGGTTGAAAGTAAGATCGAGCCTAGGTCTTTAAGTGTTTTATTCTGGAGGCCAGGTGGCATATATGCTGATATATTTGTCAGCGTGTTTCCCTCCCATAGGCCTGTGATTCCTATATATCTGCCCCGGTCATCTGCCCATGTGGACTCCACTGAGAGAGGAAAGGAGTTCCGCATCATAATGCCAACTCCTCGCGAGCTGGTCATAAAACCAGCGTGTGCCACTAGCTTGTAGCCACACCTACTTAATGCCTTACAAGAGTTACCCACCAAGTGTGTTTCCTGGAGTAGGACAATGTCAGGGGCTTGCCATTTAACATATTGAAAGATGACGCTACGCTTGACTTTGTCTCTGAGCCCGTAGACATTCCAACTCAATATTTTAACCCTTTTGTCCCGCTGTGTACCCCATGAACTCTGTGTATTGTTTCAGTTCCTCTGCATCGATGCCAATGTACCACGTTGATTCAACAACCACAACAAATAATAACTCTGAACTCCGTACCCAATAACCCCCTCCCTGTTTCCCTGGTCATTAAACGCAAAATCCGCCCTACAACCCCCCTCCCTGCCCCCCTGCCCATGCATTTACAACTACCCACTCCCTAACAAGTCAGAGTGGCTGTCACCCCACCCATCATGAAAGAGGAAACGTGGAAGCAGCCTCACCCTTTCACTCTGTGTAAGGATGGAATCATATTACAATTATTAACAGGAATATCTATATTTGCCCCGGGCGTCGGCTGCCACATTTCAGCTCTTAATGAGAGATTATTCTTTACCTTACTTCAGTAGTGGTGACTTATACATGTGCTGAAGTCCAGAGGGGACGATTTACAGAGTTAACGCGGACCTATTTTCAGTCCAGCCAAACCCTTTTGGATTGTTCAGGTTTGTTCGGCACCAAGGAAGTCCATTGATTCAGTCGCTCGCCATGGGGTCCCCTTCTCCTCGAGCTAGGTCACAGCGCTGTACAGTGTTGTTGTTCGTTCTAGAAGAGCGAGTTCCACCGTTGTGATCCTTTTGTGATTTATCTACTCGACGCCAACCCTCCAGCCAGTCCCAAGTCTCTTCTAGGGAGGAGAAGAACCAGGTCTTGCCCTTCAACTCAACCCGAAGTTTTGCTGGGAAGAGCATAGCGTAATTAATGTATTTCTCCCTCAGTGCTCGCTTCACCGCCATGAAACTGCGACGTTGAGCTTGAACAATTGTAGTGAAATCCGGAAAGAAGGAGACCACACTGTCATCCAGTCTAAGCGGAGGACCAGAACGCGATGCCTGGAGGATGGCATCCCGGTCACGAAATTTGAAGACTCACGCTATAAGCGGTCATGCTGGGGCCCCAGGTCTAGGTCTACCTTCGGGAACTCGGTGTGCGCGCTCAATGGAGAAGTATTTCGAGAGTCCAGAAGGTTGCAACTGTTTCAGAATCAGGTTTTCAACTAATAGATCAGCCGCTGGGCCCTCCGCCTGCTTCGGAATGCCCAGGATACGTACATTGTTCCTACGGGCCCTACCTTCATATTCTTCGAGGAGTGCCTCCATTTTGCCCTGCTTGTCTTGCAATTGGCTCACTTGTGTCTTAAGCAGGGCAGTGTCTTTGCTTAACCCAGCCGTGGTCTCCTCCACATCTTCCACCCTGGAGTCCATTTTCCGGAGATCTGCTCTGATGAGTGACACTTTAACATTTACTGTGTCGATACGGGTCTCAAGGGAGGTCTGCACCCCCTCTATTTCCGCCATAATGTCCTGAAGCATTGGTTCCCGTTGTTGGGGCGGGCATTGCTTGCTGTCTGCTCCTTCCTGAGAGGCGGCGTCCCTGCTGTCTTTTGCATTAGACCATGCAGATTTGGTAAGTTTATTTTGTGCAGGTGTCTTGGATCCCTTCCCACTTGCCATCGTGGCTGAGTGGCGCCGGGAGTTTAGTCAAGAAATCTTCGTGGGGCCCCCAGTACTCGCCGCCACAGGCTCAGGGAGAGAGATTTCCCCTGTCGGGTTTCCGGGGACCCCTACTGTGCTGCGGCGGGTTAATAGATGGTGAGAGGGATCAGGGCACTAAGTTCAAACTGGTCACACACACAACTGCAGTACCTCTTTTACCGACACCCAGGGCCTCTCAGGGATCCAACCCCAGCAACAAACCGACGTGTGGTCATGCAGCGTTCTCAGTACTTTAGGCAATAAATTATGTGCCTGACGAAGGCTCAACTGGTGAACGCTATTCAGTCAATCTTGGCTCAGGCGGGGTCCGCGCCATCTCACCACTCCTCGTACCACACCTTGCCCAGGCCTCTTACCTCCAGCACTCCAAGGGTTCGACTCATTCTGTCACCGGGCCCGTCAATTCTTTGTGTAGGGCAGGCGTGGGGGCATGTACTCACTTATAGGGTGCCTCCGCCGCCATCGGCGCCCCAAGCCGACACCTTCTGATGCCCAAGGGATCAAACAGTGAGTGTTTACCCTGCACTCAGGGCCGATGCCCGGCTCTCCTGTTGTTTCGCCTCTCGTCGCGCTTGCCACCGATGGTGCCTGCCTGCCGCTCGATTTAGGTGCAGCTCGTGAAAAAGTTCTTCTAATCCGGTCTTGCGTGTTGGCGGCCCCACAGTCCTTCTGGAGCCTGTGCCAACCCAGCGGTACACACCGGAAGCCAACGAGCAATCAAGGCAGCACAAGTCTAATAAAGAGCTCTCTGCACCAATGCCACCGCTTCAGCGCGCGTTGCCCAGCGGTTCTAGTGTGGTGTGTGTGGGGGGAGCGCATAGCTGTGTGGGACACTCCGCCGATGCCCCGTGGACTTCTATGGGCCCTTCTGCCAGAGGAACGCCACAGTTTATTAGGCCCGCCAGACTGGGGCCTTGGGGTGGGCCACTCCAATCCCCGGGCGGCAGCCAGGACTCAGAAAACCGCGGCCAGGAGCGGTGCCCCCAAGAGTGTGCCCGACGTTCTCCCCGGCGATCCTCTCCCTCTGGAATCATCGCCGTCACCTGCATGTGTGAAATCTGGACCCTGGTGCGCTGCAGCTTCCCTACTGCGAAAGCCTCAACACATACGGTGTCGGCTGTTCGCCATCTTGTCGAGGAGGGTCGGAATGTATTGCCCCCAAATCTCATTCCACCAGGCAATAAAACAGCTCCAGTGGGTGCTGCGCTGTTGTTTGGTCGTAGACCCGCCGACGCTGGGGGGATCTAGTTTGATTCCGTCAGGATAAGTGCAGGATTGGCGGTAAGGGATCTGGAGCAGCGCTAGCTTGCGGCTAATCCCTTCGGCTGCTTGGCCACACCCCCATCTAGAGGTTTTTTAAAGTAAAGCAATATTTTATGTTCCCCACTCCCTAACTCAATAATGGCCCCAGGGACCCCATCCACCAAAACCTTATGTGGATGCTCCAGTACCCACACAGGTCACCCACATCACACACTACTGGTGGCCACAGGGGAGCACATGGGCCTCTGTGGTCCTGTCAGCTCACCGCATGCAACAGTCATGGGTGCTATGAAGCCGGTATTGCTCCCACCCAGCAGGAGCAGGGTATTTTCTCTGCTCCTGCTGTGCTGGAGCAATCTGACTTTCCCTGCTTGCAAGAGCCTGGGCAAGGAAACAAAAGTGTGCTACCTCCTGGCAGGAGCCTTTTCAAAGGTGCTCCAAGGTGGGAGCACACTTGTCATCCCTGCCTGCACTCCTGTGGGAAAGGAGACTACTGTGTTCTGGTGTGGGCTTCCTGGGCCAAAGTGTGTGTGTGCCAGCCATGAGGGATAGTGGCCCTGGGGCATTTTCAGGCTCAGGGATGGGGGTCACATGCCCTCCTAACCTAACGTGCCTCCGCCCGTATTAATGACTTAGGGAGGGAGGCCATGTTCCCCATCCCTTTTTGTTTTAAGTAGTGGCCCTGGGGGATGGGGTACCCTGGGCCTCGATGAGGCTCGGGAAGGGGGCGGCACAACCCCTTAGCTTTGTTTTTCACGGTGACCGCTGGCCACCATTTTATTTGTTTTTTAATGCTGCGATTCCAAGGGAGTACCATGGGACTCTTGTAGGAGTGCTGTTTTAAACAAAATGTATTTATATACTGGCCCTTAGGAAAGGGGACTAAGTTGCTGACTCCTGTAATGGCTGCCTGCAACATATTTCCTCATGTTGCAGGCAGCCAATCAAAGCACTCGCTACCGTGGGAACCTAACTTCTGACAGAGTGAATTGGCCAAAGAGAAAAAAAGCCAGCTGTGCCAATTAGAATGCTCTATTTTTTTAAACCTGTAGTTTTTCCAGTTAATTTCAAAGGTGTTTTTCTTAAAGTAAAGTAAGCTATAATTACCATTAATTTCTAACTATAATTTAACTTTAACCTTTTTTTTTTTCAGTGAATTTCTATTTTTGTTTTTTAGCAAAAAGAAATATTCTATCACCATACATGACGCTAAACCCACAGACCTTTGAGGGTTTGGCCGTGGGGCCTGGTTACTACCAGACCCTGCACCTCACCCTCTGCAAGCACCCTACCCACAGCTGTGTGCAGGCTTTGGTTGTGCTCAGCCTGGGGTTGGGTGCAAGGCCGCGCCTTCGACCATGCTGTGCACACAACTCCCTACAAGCACCCCTCCTCCCACAGCACATGCTTTTTGGCATGCACAGCTGCGGTTGATCTCATAGGTCCTGGCCACACTCAGGCAGACTTACTGACTTTGTCAAAGAATCACAGCACCAAAATATAAAAAATGGAGCTATTGTCTTTATCATGGGGTGAGCATATCAATATGTGTAAAGCAGAACCTACTATCCTTGTCCAAATATCACAAATGTATGTAGCTTAATTCACAATACTAGCTGCACTCCATTTTATGGCCACTGGATCTTTCCCCAGGGTCTTCTCTGATAATGCTGGCATCTCATAGGCAAGCCTGACCAGTGCATCAGGTCATGAAATGCATCAACCCGTAGAGTGCACTTTACCCCACCAGACACCACTGTCACTCCACCACCATGCAGACTGTCTGTGATGCCAGGGGCTACTTCACACATGTGTTTTCTGTCTTTACAGGAAGCATACACAACAGCTTAATTTTCTGGCAGTCTTCCCTTGTATGTTGTTTGATTGGTGGTAAAACTGATGACTTGTGGCTTCTTGATGAGTAAGCATACCTCATACAGGGCATTTATTTGTATCAGGGGTAAACATTTGAGCACTAATCCAGATTGAATGCAACACAATGAATACACATTGCCCTGGCACACAATGAATGTAGTTAGGCATGTATAACATAAGATGATTACATTAGAGATTCCGTTAAGAAACATATCAATTTACTTTTCAGGTGAGGCAGGATGCGGTCTCTCTCCCCATCTCCTCGTATCCTATAGATGTCCAACCACAGTATCTCAACAGAGGTTCAAATGGGCACATGGGGGCCCAGGTAATCAGCTAAGTAATACAGAGTAGACCCAAATCAGGTTGTGGACACCCACTGCAGTGCAGTGGGTGTCCACAACCTGTGAGGTAAACTGAGCCAGAAGATCTGTGCCGACCGGCATCCCAGGGCCCTTATTAAGGCCAAGGACATTATAAGTTTGTCTTCCCAGCCACATAGAAAGCCCCTCTCCCTGTCACCACGGTACAGGAGCTTCTTTAAAGCTACCTGGATAGTCATCAATGCTCAGATGGAAGAGTTTGAGCAGCAGAGAGATGGTAAGTACATGTACATTTATATTTGACACCTAGGTAGATGTGAGTTCTTTGAGTAAAGTACTGTCGTGTTCACTGTAAGATTTCTCATAACCTAAAGTATTCTTCTTTTCATGTTTTGTGCTTGTTAGAATGTTTGTGATGTTCAAATTTAATAACATGTACATTTATTGTTAAGTTATGGTCTTGAATACGAGTCAGTTATTGTCATTAGGGAACTGCTGACAATGTGAACCTTCACCTTACATCCTAACAACATATGCATGCAACTCTTAACTTAATAAGTTGACACATTTTAATGAATAATGTTGTTTTCTCTAACACAGAACGGGTGTGTAATCTGTTCTGAAGTTACATTCCCAATAAGTTTACATTTTAGCCCCCAAAAAAACCCTCACCTAAACTTCAACATACTTAGAATGGGGGGAAACGCATCTATATTGTGAAATTGCAAATAATTGTATTTCAAATTCACATCTATTTCAGAGAAAAACACAGAGTATGGATTTTGTTTTCAGTAAAATTACGAGATTGTCAGCAATAATTTGAAAGTTAAGTTTGACTGAACCCATGATTTAGCAAAGTCCCCTTTTTGTTTTTCTACCTTTTCAGTGGACCCAAGTAGAGAAAGGGACAGTTTAGATCTATTCCCACCTAGGTCGTCTGATAGATATTGAAGAGCTACCTTCTGGTCTCTCAGAATCTGCCAGGATAGAACCTCACTCAGGCATGCCAACACTCCGTACCAGAATCTGTCCAATGCAGGGTAGCTCCATACCCTGTGGAGGAATGTGCCAGCCTCTACACCACACCGTAAACACATCGGGGAGACAATCACTCCCAAATGCCACAGCCTAGAAAATACACTCTATGGAGGTACTTAAATTGTATCAGTCAGAGTCTGCCTCTATGGGGGACTTCTGCAGCATGCCCAGGACCTCTGTCCATTAATCATTCCCTAAATCCACCAACATCTGCCTGTGTTAAGGCCGCCAAATGGGTCTGGTTGGTTAAAGATAAGTGTTTGGTAGATGTGTGCTACTTTGTGATCCCCTAGGACTTCTAGAAGAAGTTTGCTCTCCAACAAGTTACATTTAGGGAGTGTGTTGAGTGTGGTAATGTATAGGGATAGTACATGGTGGAGCTGGAGGTATATAATAAATTGGCTGCGATAGAGTTAATACTCCACTTGCAATGTTTGATAGGATTTGAGGACTGTATCCTGCATGACATCTCCCAGGGATGATATTCCGATGAGGTCCCACTTCTAGAACCCCACCAGGGCAGCCACCTGTGGAAGCATGTTCCCACCGCCATAATGGAATCAGCTCCGTCAGCGTACCCCTCCATTTCAGTCGTCGAAGCGAGGATCCCCATATGTTCAGTACCAGAAGTGTCGCTGGGGGAAAGCTGTCTCACCCACCCCCACCAAACAACCCCATTGCCCACCTGCCTAGGGTGTACGCTGGGTCACCCTGTGTACCATACCACCAATCATTGATGATGAGGAGATGTGCTGCCATGTAATAGGATTTGATGTCTGCAGCAGCAATGCCACCAAAAATAAGAGGACTGAAGCATTTGTGTAGTGCAATACCAAGGGTGCACCCGGTCCATAGGAACCAGTTAAGAATGTTATGTTATGTTATAGAGGGTTTCATAACGCACTCAAATACTCGAGCGTGTCCTGGCGCGTGCAGTTACTGAAGCCCAATGAAGTGGAAAATATGAGTCAGCTAGTTGAAGAGAAAAGTTTAAGTTGTTTCTTGAAAAGTCTAAAATCCTCAATATGCCGCAATTCCAATGGGAGAGAGTTCCAAGCCATAGCCGCTTTAACAGAGACGGACTGACCTCCCAACCGTGACCTGCAAAATCGGGGGATAATCAACCGACATTGGGCGGCTGAGTGCAAAGCTCTGCTGGGGACATAGAAGCCAAACCGCTTCCTAATGTATAATGGCCCCAGACCATGCAGGGCTCTGTGGGCCAACGTGAGAGCTTGAAATTGCACTCTTTCGGCCACCGGAAGCCAATGCAGGTCTCGTAAGTGCTGTCTCATGCTAGATCTTCCAGAGAAAGGGATTCAGTTTGAAAAACCACCTTCGCGGGACATGGTATGGGAAATTCTGGAGTTGATGAAGGAATCTGAGTAAAGATACCATTTTAAAAATGGTTGACTGACCAGTCAAGGACAAGGGGAGCACCAACGAGGTTTTTATGTCCTCTCCAAGGCGGGCCAGCAACAGCGCTACGTTAAGCACACATACTACTTCCTCATCTGGGGATACAAAGAAGCCCAGGTACTTAAATCCATCAGTGGCTATCCTCAGGCCTGATACCCACTCAAATCCCAGGGGATCTGCACCCAGTGCGAACACTATAGATTTGGAGGTGTTAATTTAAAGACCAGAAGCATCTCCAAATAACTGCATGATCTGCAGTATCCGGGATCCTGTGGAGTTTGGTGCCATAAGGAGAATGAGGACATCATCTGCGTATAACAGCCCCCCACCAGAAACACTGTACCTGAGTGTCCATCTGCACCCACACTGCCAACGGCTTAATGGCCAGAGCAAACAGTAGGGGGGACAGGAGGCAGCCCACTCGCATTCCCCACTTTACACAGAAGGGCTCTGATCTAGGTCCGGCCACTCGCACTGAGGCTGTTAAGGCAGTATATTTTAAATGGTGGTAGGTAAGGAATCGTGGACCAAGGTTAAGCCACTGGAGGAGCAAGAAAAAAATATTCCCAGCTCATGGAATCAAACGCATTGTCAATATAGGCTAGAAGAAACGCTGCTGGTTCGCCCAGCTTTTCTGCCAAGGCATTTGCATTATAGACGTGCCATATATTGTGGCGCGTTGCCCTATGCAGCATGAACCCCACCTGATCGAAGTGAACTAGGTCTGGTTCATGCTGTATCAAACAATTAGCTAGTGCCGTGGCCATCTTCTTGACATCTAAGTTAAGTTGCAAAATTGGGCGGTAGGAGGAAGAGTCATCTGGCAGATGGCCTGGCTTTGGTAAAAACTACAATCTCCGTGTGGCACCAATCTGGTGGCAGAATGGTATTGGTAGTCACGGATGTAATCATCCCCCAGCATATGAATGCATAGCTTAGCCATGTATGTTTTAAAGAATTCACAAGGATCCCATTTGGCCCACGGGCTTTGTCCCATTTAGGTCTTCCACCATGAGTCAGAGGGCCCACACACAGTCTTCCACCTGTGTCGTAGTAAGTACACCTCCCACAGCATAAATCTTCTTGAGGTTGGAAGCAAAATAATTAGCAATCTACCCTGGGTTGGTGAGCAGTGATCCAGACCCATCTCTAACCAGGGGGACAGGAGGAGAACAAGGGATGTCCTGACACAATCTGTAAAGCAGTCGTCTTGATTTAACCCCCCCATTGGTAGACACGGCTTTAGGAGGCCTACCAGGCCATCCATGCCTCGCCTCTCAGAGTCTGGTGGTATTGTTGTTGTATTAAAGCAAGTCGTCTGCTGGCAGTTTGGCTATCTGGTCGATGGCCTAGTACATCTAGCTCTTATTTTCAAGATATATCAGTTACTTCTGTCTGCGTCATGGTCCACTGGCACAGTAGCTAATGTCAGTTCCCCATAAAGTGGGCTTACGGGCGTACCATAATGTCTGTGGGGCCTGTCACAGAGCCTACATAGTGTGTAAAATAATCATCAATGGAATGCTCCATATGCTGGTGATAGTCATGGTTCCACAGGTGCCAAGGCAACATGCTCCAACAAAATGGTGTGCAACAAGGACCCACTCAGAGTCCAGGACCACTGGTAAATTTTCAGATAAACCTCTGAGCAGTACCCTGATATCTGACACTCTCTGGGTGTTAGGGCATGGGATAAAGAAGTAATCAAGTCAGGAGTTCGAGACATCGTGCACGGAAAAGAATGTATAATACCCTGCTGTGTCGTTATGTGCAATCCAGATATCGATCAAGCCCAGTGCAGATAGGAAGGAGGACAATATTTTCACCCCCGTCTTCTGGAGCTGCCCGTGTGGGTGCCATCGATCTAATGACGGGGCCACTACTCCATACCAATCACCCCCCAGCATTGTAAATCCATCCGGTAGTTCACCCCATAACCTCGTCATGTGTTCTAATAAGGAGTGGCCAGGGGGGCGTAGACACTTATCAATTTGAGGGGTTCTCCATATAATGTGCCTGTCTCTGCTGTGTAGTGGCCATAGCTATCCAACTATGTCTTAATGTGTGGAAAAGGAAGTGTCCATTTAATCAGCACCCCAGTGCCCCTAGATCCCCTTGTAAACCCAGAGTGTTATACCTGGGTGTATCCCTGTCTTGCCAGGTGTGGACTGTGTTCCCGGCAAGGTGAGTTTCGTGTAAATGTCAGATGTCATCCCTTGCCCGCTTTGCCTGTTTTAGGACTGCCCCCACTTAATCCTTTCGAGTTGGCCATTGACATTCCATGAGACCACATGGAGGCAGTCTTTTTTGTCAGGGGTACTCATGTCCGAGTCTTGTGGCGATTTATGGCAGTGAGATGTGTGGAGGAAAAGGTGACAGGCAGGCACAAAAACAAGGAACCAAGCAATGGCAATATAATAAACACAGTGTCCATAACACTACAATTTCTGTAACAAAAAAATAACTGATTTCCCAACCCCCAACTCTATACTTTGTGAACAGGAAGTATCTATCTGCGGGTAGATTGCAACCGGATCCCACAGATAACCCTGCCTAGTCTACCCCAGTGGATCCTCAAACCAACACTGAATAACGCTTTGGGAAAATGAGCCAATGGTCACATGATCACATGTATCAGCACAACCCACATAATCTTAAAGGAGTGTCACTTATACATGACTGGCATCCTGGGTTACTTCTGGAAGTCCACATCCAGTGTCCGAGGGGCTAGGGATCCACCCTCCACAGCATGGTCATCGATCACTCATCTGAGGTTTCTCCACGTGCAGCAAGACCTATCAGGATGATTCTCTGGGGTCTTAGCTGACTTGGACCATTGACTGGTCTGAGAAGAGTCTGACTCTAGGTGCAGAGGAGTATGGGGCTTAACATGGACCCACTCATCGGTCCATTGTGAAACTTCTTTAGGCAAATCGAAGAATAATGTCTGAGATTGCTACAGTACCTTACTTTTTGTGGGATACAGTAGCATATATCGAATGTTCAATTCACTGGGGCATGCCTTGGTAGCCTTGAAAGACTGACATTGCTGTTGAAAAATTTGGGTATAGTCCGGGACAATCATTATTGGATGCAATTGATATAGTACTCTACCTTTATTCCGGGCTTACGTATGGATATTGGCTCTGTAGTACATGTAGTTGAGACGTTTCGCAAATAACCGGTCTGGATCTGGCTCCCAGCGAGGGGGTGATGCACCAGTGTCCGATGGGCTCTCTCAATGACAAAGCAGGTGGAGAGGGTCCCCGATGGCAGCAAATCTCTGATCCACTGATCTAGGAAGCATTTCATTGATGACCCCTCGCACTCCTCTGCAAACTCAATGAAGCATAGGGTATGCCCATTCTTCTGCATCTTTCACCTGTGCCACTAATTCCTTGATAACGGTGAAAAGTTCAGACACTGTATATTGCACGGAGGCAACAGAGCCTTACATTTCTGAGATCCTGGTCTCTGGTCTGCTCCACTGCATTCCAAGATCGTGACGCAGCAGTGTAACCTCTGAGTCCACTGCTCCTATCTTGGCATGTACGGCATCTCTGGACTGTGTGATGGCCGCCAGGAGGGTAGCATTGTTCTGAATCACAGGTTCTTGCCCATCTACCCCTAACTGTTCTGTGTGTCCACGGACTGGGCGCATTTATCCAAGGTATTCTACTTGGCACTGGGGGGGGCACTTTGGCCTTTGCCATATTGTACAGCTGAGGCCAGGTGCCAAAGCCACCATGGGGCATCCCATATGCTCACTGACCTGTCTGGCCACCACTCCAGTATCACAAGGCGGCATGTGCAGTCAGGAAAATCACCCCCCAGCAGGGAAAGATGAAGAGGAGATAGTAAGGTGGCTACAATGAATCCTGGATCATTATCGCTTTCATGACAGGCGTGATCACACCTCCATGTTGCCCTCCAATGGGATCTCGTGCTGAAGGAGTCCAGTTGTCCCAGGGAAGGCCTTACCTTTCCATTCACTGCCACCAGTGATGGTCTCACCAACTTGGGGAATTGGTTGCCGAGACGTGTGCCTCGACAGTCACTTCACATAACTGGCATTCCCACTGAGCACAGCCATGCAAGGCGTGATGCTGCTGGTAGAGTCCCCCTTTTATCGCCTTGAGTCCACGGAGTGTGGGCTGGACCACAGGAATATAGGAGTGAATACATAACTGTGGCGTCACTGCCTCTGTAACCCCTGTGATGCTGCCGGAGGCCTGCAACCTGTAGGGCAGGGTTGCTGGATCCACATTGATGGGAGACGAAGGCGAGCAGAGCCAGGCTTGCACATGCCCAGATCAGGCCATGGTCTTCATCCACGGGGGCCGCACGCCTGCAGGGCCCAGTGCACTAGTAGGGATTAGGGGTTCCCAGGTTCCCCACATGAATGGCACCACACCTGCCTCCAGAAGCAGCCCCACCATAAGCTCCGGGCCTGGTACAGTTCTCCGTCCAGTAGGCCCCCTCCTCACCTTACGCAATCTGGACCACCGTGGTGTCACCCCTCTCCATGCTTCTCCTACATGGGCTAGAAGGTGCCAGGCAGCGTCCAGCTCTGCCGCTGGGGTCAGCAACGGCCCAGCATGCCCCCAGAGTTGCACGTTGGGCACGGAGTGGGTGAGCAGTCTCTCCCTGTAGCTTACCGCTGCAATCTGGCAGGCTCTGTCGTCTTTCTGCAGTTGGAGACCGCCCAGGTCCCCAGAAAGAATCTTTAAGCACTGCGCACGCACCCACCACTATGGTACAACTTAAGATGGCGCTCCCGGTAGGGTGGGGATGCTGGATCCTTAGCAGATAATGAGTGACCCTGTGGAGCTAGTTTAAAGTGTGGCTGCCATGATCGCAGTCATGTCAAGCCCCACACAAAAGTGGTTTTGTATTCATTAAAACTAATCAAGTCTAGCTTTTGTGAATCGGACAAAATGTTTGGTAAACTCAAATGTCTGTGCAAAGTCCATTTCGTTCTTGCTGTTGCCCTATTTACCAAAATATATATTCCAAGCTACAACCTTATGAGAAACACAAGAGTGATGTCTTTAAGTGCCATTGGTATGCACTAGACAAATATAATATTTATTAGCTCATTTATAAAAAACAATCTAAATAATCTTGAATATTGTCATAAAAAACAAACGTTTGGAAGTCCAATATTTCCAATGGCATTATATGGTTTGCTGCCTATTTGAGTTTTGGCTAGTGGCTGCCTTGTTTGGATAAGTGTGGTGCTTGATGATATTTTACTGGCTTGACAGGGTTGTCAATGAGAGTACCATCTGCTCTCATTCGTTTTCGTATTTCAGACAATCTGACAACTCAAGTGTGCGAATTATGTTCCCAGGCACCTGCTAAACTCCAGCTTGGCTGCAGGACGCATCCTCAAGTTCACAAAAATGGCACCTCAGTACCTGCTACATTGCACAGGTGATCTGTTTATTCCAAAGAAATGTGCCATCAATACGGCTAGGCTGTGTAACATGCGGACTTCATGTATAAGAGAAGCAATAGACAAATCATCCAGCTGAGCCCAATTAGACTGAGTATTTGATCTAGTGATGGATGAAACCAGTTTCGAGAGCCACTGTGCCATCCTCACAAATGGTTCTCACTTTAGGGAAAGGAAGTCTACAAATATGCATACTTTATATATATTGATTCGTTTATCATGAAAACAGTGGATAGTTAGCATGCTATTTTTAATTATCCACTTGACCTTATCAATATAAAGGCAGTCCTTGCCCTTTCTGAAAACCTAACGTATTTAATGAGGCAAGGTGCAAACCCCTTCAATGCCAACTGCATGTGAAAGCAAGTCATCTCATCTCCCCAAGATGAGGATGATGGGTAATGTTAGCTTTCCCATCAATTCTTTATGGTAATCAATTATGGACTGAACCCCACTACATTGAATTTGAGTGGTTTCTGTAGTTCATCTTCCACCTATTTTCCTCAGTATCTTAAAGCAAGCTTAACACAGGAAGGTATTTAGTGAAAGGGAGTGGAGCGACATGATTCTGATGAGGCTATAAAATATAGTTTCTTTCAAATAAGACTGCTTTACAGAAAGCTCAGAGAGACTACAAAAAGAATTACCTGTTTCTTTGGAGGCCCAAAAAGTGGGTCGCAATATAATTGATTTGTTCCTAAAGCCTGAAGTTGTCCACCAATCTTTGAGAATTCAGCAAGTAATGCACCAGTAAAATAAATTCATATTACTCACCTTGCTGAAAATAAGCATTGGCAAAGCTAAAATGACTGGCTCTAAACTGTTAACACATGCAAATTGCATGCTTGTGTTTGTATAAAACAACTTACTAGTAATAGTCTATTATCAAAGTAGGGGCAGTAAGATGGCTGATTCACTTGTCCTTCCCAACTATGTCAACCTTTGAATCCTCTCAATAAGCTATCACATTCATTGTGAACCACTTGACTTTGAGGAAAGCAATGAAGTCTTTTTAATACTCTGGATAAATTCACTAATCATTCACAAATCTCTGTTTAACACTTCTGCTGGGCAAACCTGCCTGTTCTGTCTTTGACCGAGATCCTTTCATTGGGCAACCTAGTGCTTTTTAAAATATGAACTGATTAACAAATAACACTATCATTGACTCTATTGTTATAATTGAGACAATAATCCAGACCAAAGGCTAATAACGTTGGCCTTGTTGCAATTGAGTTCTGCTCATTCAGCATGCCTGCATTTTTTGCTTTTTGGATCACCCGGTTTTAATTTTTTTTACTGTGGATGAACCTCACTGCATGTTTCTCACCCAGGGCAATCACATGGCAAATGAACTGTGCATGTTTACCACCAGTATCTGCCTTTTAAGATAAGACTGCTGTAACACAGCAAAGGTAAGTGGCACTTGGCTGGTTACATGTGAGCACATGCATGTGCAGACATGTGCAGGCTGTGCGTGGAAGACTACTGTCGAGCATAGCCCGGTAACTGCGCACAGGTAGCTTGGCGTAGTGGGTAATCCGCAGGATTAGATGATATTGACCTAGGGTAGGCCTTTTAATGTCAGTACAGACTAATAGGGTAATTCAGTGTGATTTACTGTTTTGTCTGTAGAGACACTTTATTGTTCACATAGGGAGAAAACAGCCATAGAGAGCTGTTTTGCTTCCATTTGGCCTCAAGAGATCAGAGATGTATTGAAATGGGGTGTAACATGTGAAGGAAAGTCAATTCTACAAGTTCCAAAAAAGATATCTGTATAAATCATGGGTTATCCAGAATTTCCATATTTCCCTGGCTCAACCTAGGCCTTTTGTAACCCTGCTGTGCCAGGTTGATTTCATTTCTCTCCAGCAGCTGGAACAAAGGCTTCCCCACACACAGGGAGAGAAAAGCTGTCGGCTTACGTGGCTTCACTCAGAGGTTCGGGCCACGTGGGAGCCTGCAGGCCAGCCAGGGGTGGGCTTTCCTAGCTGTGCCCAATGAATGGAGGCATGGGGGTCACCAGGTGGGACCAGGTACACTCCCCCAAAAAACAAAAAACAAAACAAAAGGAGGATCCACACGGTGTGAGGCCTTGCAGCAAAAGCTAAGTAGCAGCTCCCCCCAGCACAGACGAACAGTCACCCATAAAGTATTTACTGCTTCCAGAGGAACACCTCATATTGCCTTGCAGGGCTTTGTTATCTGCATATTTTTCTGCTTGTGGTGGCCCCAATCTTTGCAGGGGGCATCACCAATGTAGAAAAGATGACATGGGGGAGCTGCAGGAATGCAGCAGCAACCCCCAAGGAGTTTCTAAGGTACTGACAGTATGTTTGCGTACTAAAAGTGTATAAAGGTAATACATGTACTGACGCACTCTCTAGGCCATAGGTCTTCAAACTGTGGGGTGCCCCCCCCTGGGGGGGAGCAGCATCCCCTCGGGGGGCACACACTCCACCCCACCACTTCACTACCATTGTTGCTTTCAGGTGCCAAACACCCATTAGGCTGAAAGGGCTTCAGCCCCTGCCATCGTCTGCTGGAAGCTCGGCTGGGCAGTGTCTGGAGTCTTATCTCCAGCACCTCTAGGCTGTGCCTGCCTGGCTGGATTTCCATAGCCCTCCCACTACACACTCTGGTCTTCCAATAAAGAGAGTGTGAAAAGACACGTTTTCCATGGAGGAAACATTCCTAGCAGGAAACTGTACCAGGAAAGCTATCAAAGGCGGGATTTAGACAAGCGGGCTGGAATCTTGCAAACTATTCAAGAACTGTGAGTCTAGTTATCTGTCTTTCCTTCTTGGCGTGTTGTCATCCGCACCATTTTATTCTCTAAAAGGGAGAAACTTATAAGGAGACATCAATGATTTCACTGGGTTCCCCTCGATCTGGGAACTAGCACAATCCTGTACTTCCGAGGAAACACTGTCAGTTTGTAGGGAATTATGATAGGTGTCCAGCTGCATGTGGCATTTAGCACACAACACACGTTTACTTGAGCTGAGGGGTTTATTTACCTACATAATCTATAATTTAGAGATCATACTCTATGACCTTTATCTTTCTATCTCTGGCTTCTGAGCACACCTGTCTGGCAGAGCTTTTTTCACCACTGTTATAAAAACATTTAATTACAGGTCCCCAGCGGAGTAAACATGTCACTCCTCATTCTATTGACAGTTTAATGTATCGTTTAGCCTACTAGACAGTGCATCCATAGTAGTGCATTAGTTGCATTTGTTTTCAGCACGTGGTAAGGACTCTTTGGTGTACCTAGGTGCCATCTCGGAAATAAGGCTTTCCTCTCTAAGAGCAACATGTTTTGCATTATGAGCAAATGTTAAATATGTAACTGCTCAATATTATTGGTCATGTGTTCTTTTAAAAGAAAATGTTTTTTGGTGTGGAAAAGGCGGACATAAAAAATATCAGAGCCATTATCTAGTGTTCACACACTTCTTGATCAGCTGTGTCATTACTTCTCTTAGGCTCCCACTTAATTCCTCAAACTGAATTGTGTGACTTCGTTTCATTGCGAGCATGCCCCTAACAAAGTCTATTAGTGGCATTATAGTGCTACTTCTATGTCACTGACAGTATGTGCCGTTGTGGTCTTTCCTCAATGTTGCTGGTTGAACGTGCCACTGCTGTTCATCTATATAACTCATGCTGTCCCCCTTTATTCTACTTCTTTTATGTTGCTGGCTCTGTGTGCCACTCTGGCCCTTCTTAAAAGTTGCTGTATGTATGTGCCACTGTGGACCTTCTTCTATGTTTCTGATTGTTGTACTCCTTAAATATATTACTTTTTTAGAAACAGTAAATCCAGTCTTGCTAATATAAGTACTGCCACATTTATTATTTTCGGTATTTACATCACAGTTACTTTACAATTGTCATAGGTGCTGACTTTGGTTCTGGGGACCCGGGTTCGAGTCCTGGCATTGGCTCAACATCATGTGATCCTGGGCAAAATCACTTAATTTACCAGTGACTTACGAAAAATGAATTTGACCTTGATTAAAGTTGTTAGTGCTTGTTCTAATCCCTAGAGCTGAGTCCACGAGCTGAGTCCACAAGCCTAATAAAACAAATATTGTGAAGTATGCCTACCATCTGTCCTCACTTCCTTCATAGACCAAATTTAAATGCTTTCTTGTGCAGCTATTTCTGAAGCTTTGGAAGGCAATCTTCTTTATAAGACAACTATGTTAACAAATTGACTCTTGATGCTGCTAGAGAATTAAGATGTATATATCCTCTTGAATCACTTATATCACATGTGTATGATGTAAATGTCCCCTAGGCCTTCTTGGAAAACTGTGGATGGCCTCCTACTGGCATGGCAACACCTGGCCATACTCCACATGATCACAGATTTTTCAATTGTGTCTGATAGCATGTTTTGTGGAACCCCTTTTTCTGATACCTTGTCTAGGGGCAAGGATGTGGCGCAACAGCCAGAGCTGATGACTGTGGAACTGGGGAACCGATTCCTGGTGTTTACTCAACATCCTGTGATTCTGGGCAAATCACTTAATCTCCCTGTGCTTACAGAAAATAAATGTGTGTCTGTGTAATGTAAAAGATGCTCCTGTAAAGCGCTCCAATACCTTTGGGTCATGTTCGCTCTATATGAAACTGCAGAAAATAAATTACAAAACGTTGTGAGCACTCCCGTTTCCAGGTACTGCTCAAGACTGGAAGTGGAGCACAACCTAAGGATTGCAGAAGCAAGAATCCATCCACACATTGACTGTCTCCGTGGAGAAAAACAGGCACACCTCTCACCGGTGTTTGGAGAGTGTTTTTACTAATCTATCCTACATTTTGCGTTTTTTGTGAAAAATCAACCACCAATGTAATTTTTTGTGCTAATCTTTTCTTGAAGACTTTTCATTTGAAGTTTATATTAAGCACAAGCACTACAAAAACTTTGGTTTACTAAACACTCTTACTTTATTTAATATTATTTGCCATATATGACCTGGGCTCTGCAGGAGGGAATGGCCATCAATGATGCAGAGTACCAGCTTCCAGAACTTTTTTCTCAGGAGGTGGTGGTGGTGGAGGGGCTCAATGTGGAAAAAGGTTTAGATATGGGGCTCAGCCGACAAAAGTTGGAAGACCTCTGCTCTAGGGGCTATTTGTATGGTTGCCTGCAATGTAATCCAAATATGATGCACCCTATGGGCTGTTTTTATGATAGCCTTTTCAACGCTGGAAAGTTTTTAAAGGTACACTGTTGGAAGGCGTTCCCCGGGGAGGCTACGGAATGCGTTCCCGACCACCCGGAGGCCCACCTTACCCAGAGTTAGGCCGAGCAAGAGCGGGGAGGCCCTTCCTGGAAGGGTCTCGTACCTAGGATCGCACACGCTGTGCTTACTCTCTCTTCGGATAGAGGGACACCACACAGTAATTCGTTGTAAGACAATATGCTTTTATCGGTAGTTGTCAGGGATCTTTATGATCCGGCAGGCAGGTGCAGAATTAATGCCACAAGCGGCAGCGATCTCGTGAGGAGGGAAAGGGTAACGGGACAGTCTTTGGATCAGTGTCTCTGCGAGGTATCCGGCGCACAGCTCTCAATCCTCGAGCTGAGGGGATGTTGCTTCTCTCGGCAATCTCTGCCGATTCTCTTGGAGGAGCGGGCCGCGAGTCACTCAGCAGGCACCGGAGGTTCGTAGTTCGGGGAGCCGCGACGGCGTCAGCAGGGCTCAGATGGTTCAGAGTTCGGGGAGCCGTGACGGCGTCAGCAGGGCTCAGATGGTTCAGAGTTCGGGGAGCCGCGACAGCGTCAGCAGGGCTCAGATGGTTCAGAGTTCGGGGAGCCGCGACAGCGTCCGCAGGGCTCAGATGGTTCAGAGTTCGGGTAGCGTTCTTCGGTTCAGTGAGCGATCGAGCCGCGACCAGGTCAGCCGGCTCTCGTCAGTCCAGGTCTTCTCTGCTCCCGTCCCTTCAGCACCCCTTGTTATACTCCCCCTCCTCTTTGAAGTCCGGAGTCCTCGCGGAGAGGGGTCTGGTGCCTGGGGGGCGGTGTGCTGGGGTTTCCTGTCGCTCGGCCATTTGATCTGTTCAGGTGGGTCCGGGAGGGACTCCAGACACCCAGCAGGCGAGGCGCCCGCTCACCGGGGGCCTGGTGGTCGATCGAAACCTCCCTCGGGGGAGAGACCAGAGGTGTGACAGGGTCGGCGCCTCTCGGTCTGGTTTGGGGGGGGTTTCGCTCTCCCTCGGCCGGGCATGCGTGTTGGGGATCTGGTCGGTCCTCGGGATGTTGGCCCACGGGAGCCGGAAGGCCGTGTCCACGAGGTTCGGCGTGGTTGTAGGGTAACTTGCTGGTCGGGAGGGCCCACGCCACGAGGCCGGTCTCACACGTGCCCCCCCCCAGCTGAAAGGCGGGGAGAACTACCCATCCACTTGGGGGTTCTCCTCGCGGAAGCGTAAGAATCGGGACAGGCCGTCCGCGTTGGCGTGGTCCGTCCCGGGGCAATGTTCCACCGTGAAATCCATCCCCTGGAGGGAGATGGACCAGCGCAGCAACTTGGGGTTTTCTCCTCGCATCTGCATCAACCACCGCAAGGGGCAGTGATCCGTTTGTACTCGGAAGTGTGTTCCGAACAGGTAGGGCCGTAGCTTTTTGAGGGCCCAGACTACTGCGAAGGTCTCTCTCTCAATGGTGCTCCACCGCTGTTCTCGGGCAGCAACCTTCGGCTGATGAAGGCTATGGGCCGATCTATGCCCTTGTCGTCGAACTGGGAGAGGACTGCCCCGATGCCGTGTTCCGAGGCGTCCGTCTAGACCACAAACTCCTGGGCGTAGTCGGGTGCTTTGAGCACCGGAGCAGCGCACATGGCGGCCTTTAGGGTGTCGAACGCCTTCTGGCAGGAGGGAGTCCAGTGTACTTTCTTGGGGTGTTTTTTGGAGGTTAGTTCTGTGAGGGGGCCTGCGATGCTGCCATAGTTCTTAATAAACCTTCGGTAGTAGCCGGTGAGGCCCAGGAAGGCCCGGACTTCCGTTTGGGTTGTGGGGGGTTCCCAGGACAAGATGGCGTCGATCTTCGGCTGGAGGGGGGCGACCTGCCCACTTCCCACCTGGTGCCCCAGATAGGTTACGGAGCCGTGCCCAATTTGACATTTGCTGGCTTTGATGGTGAGGCCGGCCCGGCGCAGAGCCAGTAGGACTTGTCGGAGGTGCTGGAGGTGCTCGGTCCATTGGGAGCTGAATACCGCTATGTCGTCGAGGTATGCTGCGCTGAACCCCTCTAGTCCGGACAGGACCCTGTTCACCAGCCGCTGGAAGGTGGCCGGGGCATTCTTCATTCCAAATGGCATCACCCTAAAGCGGTAGTGCCCATCCGGGGTGGAGAAGGTGGAGCGCTCCTTGGCTCCCTCGGTGAGGGCAATCTGCCAGTATCCACTAGTCAGGTCGAAGGTGCTGAGGTAGCGAGCGGCCCGAGGCGGTCATTGAGCTCGTCGGCACGGGGGATAGGGTGAGCGTCCGCTCGGGTGACCGCATTGAGTCCTCGGTAGTCCACGCAAAACCTCAGCTCGGGGGCAACACCTGGGGTAGCCGCTTTCGGAACCAGGACTACCGGGCTGGCCCAGGGGCTGTCAGAGGGTTCAATCACCCCGAGGTCTAGCATCTTCGCCACCTCGGTCTGGATGCAGGTTCGGACCCGATTAGGGACCCGGTAGGCCCGATGTCTCACTGGCCAGCTGTCGCCGGTGTTCACGTCGTGGACACACCAGTTGGTGACCCCAGGGGTCAGGGAGAAGAGGTCCGCGAACTGCCTTAGTAGCTGGCGGCAGTCGTCGGACTGTTGGGCTGTGAGGGCGGTTGACAGTCTCACCCCCTCCACGGACCCATCGGTCTCTTTCGCCCCCAGGGGGTCTGGAAGGGGCTCGGTGTCTTCTTCGGCCCCATCGTCGGTGGCCAGGAGTAAACTCAATTCGGTCCTTACAAAGTGGGGTTTGAGGCGGTTCACGTGGAGAACCCGGAGGGGGTTCCGCGGGGACTGCACATCGACGAGATAGGTGACTTGGCTCTTCCGCTCGACCACCTTGAAGGGTCCAGTCCATTTATCTTGGAGGGCGCAGGGTCTCACCGGGGCCATGACCCAGACTTGTTGGCCCGGCTGAAACTCGACCAGCGTAGCATTCTGGTCATACCAGTGCTTCATTTCTTCCTGACTAGCCTCGAGGGTCGCTTCTGCGAGTTCTCTGAATTTCCGGGTCTGGTTGCGGAGCGCCAAGATGTATCGGAACACATCCGGAGGGGTCCCCCGGGGGGTTGTTTCCCACCCCTCCTTGACCAGGCTCAGGGGTCCCCGGACGGGGTGTCCATATAGTAGTTCGAATGGGCTGAATCCCAGGGATTTTTGGGGAACCTCCCGGTAGGCGAACAGGAGGCATGGGAGGAGGACGTCCCACCTCCGGCGTAGGGGTTCCTCGAGGCCCATGATCATTCCTTTCAGTGTTTTATTAAAGCGCTCGACTAGGCCGTTTCCTTGGGGGTGGTACGGGGTGGTGAATTTGTACGATATTCCGCACTGCTGCCAGAGGGAATTCATTTATCGGGAGATAAAGTTCGTACCCCGGTCACTCACGACTTCGCGGGGGAACCCCATGCGGGAGAAGATCCCCATCAAGGCCCGGCCTACCACGGGGGCCGTCACGGTGCGGAGAGGGATGGCTTCGGGGTAACGGGTGGCATGATCCACCAGGACGAGGATGAACCGGTGGCCCTGGGCGGTCTTGGGGTCCAGTGGTCCCACAATGTCGATTCCTACCCGCTCAAAAGGGGTACTGACGACGGGGAAGGGTTGTAGCGGAGCCTTGTGCTTGCCCCCACTCTTTCCGCTGGCCTGGCACGTGGGGCAAGACTTGCAGTGGGCCTCCACATTTGCTCGCATCTTGGGCCAATAGAAGTGGGTGACGAGTCGTTGGTAGGTCTTATCTTGGCCTAAGTGTCCGGCCAGGGGTACATCATGGGCCAGGCCCAGGAGGAGACTTCGGAAGCGTAGGGGTACCACTAGTACTCGGGCCGATCCCAACTCGGCCGACTTCTGTTCGCTGTACAGGAGGCCGTTCTCCCAGTATACCCAGTGGGTGCCAGTCCGGTCGCCTGCTGCTTGGGCCTCGGCCTGTTGTCGGGGTCCAATGAGGGACGGGCAGGTGGATTGTTCTTGGCAGAATTCTTCACGGGAGGGGCCCCCTTCGCAGTGCCACTGGGCCAGTTCTGGCAGGTCCCCGAGTTTGGTCAGGGTTTCGGGCTCGGAAGGCACGGACCCTTCGTCAGGAGCGGTCGGTTCGTCCAGAAGGGGGTCGTTGGCCTCTGGTGGTGTATTCTGGATCTCGGGGATGATGGCGGTGCTTAGCGGCATGGCCTCTCCCCCCTCGGAGGAAGGCGCCCTGAGAGTCATCGAGCGCGTGGTGGCGCATACCCACTCGGGTAGGCCCATCATCTCGAGATGGGCTCTTCGTTCCACTTGTCCCCACGGGGAGTTCTCAAGGTCGTTGCCCAGGAGGCAGTCCACGGGCTGGGAGGTTCGGACCGCCACCTTTAACTTGCTGGTTACTCCCCCCCATTCGAAGGGGACTAGGGCCATCCGGCAGAGGCTCTCGGAATTGTCTGATGATATGACGGGACAAAAGGCGCCAGGCAGGATCTGATCTTCGGAGATCAGGTGACAATGAACCGCCGTGACACTCGCCCCCGTGTCCCGGAGGCCCTCGATGCGGTGACCATTGACCGTTACCTGCTGTCGGTACTTCTTCGTGTTGGCGGGCAGGGACGTCCCGGGGACCATCTCTCGGTCCCCTAGGGAGACCAAGGCCATGGCGGCTGGTTCCCCTTCTTCGGAGTCTTCCATCTCTTCCCCCAGGGCTATGGAGGCCATTTGTCGAGCCGGCGGGGTTGTTGTGGTGGTCCGCTGGTACAGGGGACATTGAGGGTCGCTGGCAGAGTGTCCGGTCTGTTGGCAGCGGAAACAGGTGATCCTCACTCGGGGCCCCGGCCTCCCTGGTGGCCCGGTGCTGGCCCGAGGTGGAGCTGGAAAGGGCGGAGATTGTCCTCTGGGAGGGCTGAGGGGGGATCCCCCCGGGAGCTCCCTTGGCCGGCCTTGATTCCCTCCGCCCCTCTGGCGGGGGGGTCCCTGACTGTGGCGACCGTAGTCTCCCACGGGGCCCCGGGAGGCCCGGGTGTTCACCCACCGGTCAGCCTCGACGGCCAGTTTTCGAGGGTCTGTGAGTTTGCTGTCCAGGAGGTGCTGGCGCAGCTCTACGAAGCAATTAGCGGACAAGTGTTCCCATGCGATTAGGTCGAACAACTCCTCAAAGGTGGAGACCTTGCTGCCCTTGATCCATCCGTCCAAGGCCCGGCTGTAAAAGTTCACGTACTCCACCCAGGTGGTACCGGGTATCTTTTTGCAGTCTCTAAACCGTTGCCGGTACATTTCAGGGGTGAGCCCATATCTGGCTACCAGGGCCTCTTTCATGTGACTGTAGGAGTGCATCACCGTGGAGGGCAGGTCCAGCAGGGTATCTCTCCCCTCGCTCAGGAACCTGCCCCACAGCCCAGCCCCCCAGTCTTTCTGCGGGACTCGGTGGGAGGTCATGGCGACTTCATAGGCTTTGAACCATTGCTGAATGTCGTCGTTCTTATAGTATTCTTTCACCACATCTTTGGGGATGTGGACCTTTGGCTCCACGGTGGAGGAGATGGGTTGGGTTTCCGAGGGTCGGGCCTCCGCATTCTTAGCCTTGAGCTCGATTTCTTTTAGGCTACGTTCGTGCTCTAGTTGGAGTTTTCTTTCTTCGTGTTTTCTTTGTCGTTTCTTTTCCTCTAGTTCTCCTTGTAGGCGTAACTGTTCTACCGCCAGTTTTTTTTCAGCCAGTTTTAGCTCTCCTTCGATTTTTAATTTTGCTAGTTCCAGTTCGTGGTTACGACCTCTTTCTCGGTCCGCTAGTTCCTCTGGGGATAGGCCCCCCTCGGGGGCGCCGTTCCTCCCCGGGGTGCTTCGTGGTTCGTTGGGAGGCTCTCCTTCTGTTTGTGTCCGGGGAGTTCCCGCCTCGACCCAGGTTTTTAATGCCCCCTGGAAGTCCTCTGTCGTGCTTAGTCCGGTGGTAGCGATTCCAAAGTCTTTGCAAAATTGTTTCAGTTCTCGGTGCGTATAAGATTCCAACTGGTCCTTTTGGAATGTCGTGCTCGGGTTGGTGCCTGCGGCACCTAGGGAAGTTTCTCCTTCCATTTCTTCTTGGTAGTGCGTAAGCCGTCTACTGCACGATCTCTAGGTGTTGGCTCGGATCCCGTCGCCTGCCACCAAATGTTGGAAGGCGTTCCCCGGGGAGGCTACGGAATGCGTTCCCGACCACCAGGAGGCCCACCTTACCCAGAGTTAGGCCGAGCAAGAGCGGGGAGGCCCTTCCTGGAAGGGTCTCGTACCTAGGATCGCACACGCTGCGCTTACTCTCTCTTCAGATAGAGGGACACCACACAGTAATTCGTTGTAAGACAATATGCTTTTATCGGTAGTTGTCAGGGATCTTTATGATCCGGCAGGCAGGTGCAGAATTAATGCCACAAGCGGCAGCGATCTCGTGAGGAGGGAAAGTGTAGCGGGACAGTCTTTGAATCAGTGTCTCTGAGAGGTATCCGGCGCACAGCTCTCAATCCTCGAGCTGAGGGGATGTTGCTTCTCTCGGCAATCTCTGCCGATTCTCTTGGAGGAGCGGGCCACGAGTCACTCAGCAGGCACCGGAGGTTCGTAGTTCGGGGAGCCGCGACGGCGTCAGCAGGGCTCAGATGGTTCAGAGTTCGGGGAGCCGCGACGGCGTTAGCAGGGCTCAGATGGTTCAGAGTTCGGGGAGCCGCGACAGCGTCAGCAGGGCTCAGATGGTTCAGAGTTCGGGGAGCCGCGACAGCGTCCGCAGGGCTCAGATGGTTCAGAGTTCGGGTAGCATTCTTCGGTTCGGTGAGCGATCGAGCCGCGACCAGGTCAGCCGGCTCTCGTCAGTCCAGGTCTTCTCTGCTCCCGTCCCTTCAGCACCCCTTGTTATACTCCCCCTCCTCTTTGAAGTCCGGAGTCCTCGCGGAGAGGGGTCTGGTGCCTGGGGGGCGGTGTGCCGGGGTTTCCTGTCGCTCGGCCCTTTGATCTGTTCAGGTGGGTCCGGGAGGGACTCCAGACACCCAGCAGGCGAGGCGCCCGCTCACCGGGGGCCTGGTGGTCGATCGAAACCTCCCTCGGGGGAGAGACCAGAGGTGTGACAGGGTCGGCGCCTCTCGGTCTGGTTTGGGGGGGGTTTCGCTCTCCCTCGGCCGGGCATGCGTGTTGGGGATCTGGTCGGTCCTCGGGATGCTGGCCCACGGGAGCCGGAAGGCCGTGTCCACGAGGTTCGGCGTGGTTGTAGGGTAACTTGCTGGTCGGGAGGGCCCACGCCACGAGGCCGGTCTCACACACTAATTTTGCATGCTTTATTGATCTAGTAATTTTGACAGTTAACAATGGTTAAAGTGCATATGTTTTTTCGCAATAATAAATGCATTTACCCACAAAATGATCTTTTTAACATATGGTTTGTTGATCTTGAACCTTGGACTAAGCCAATATACTTACTTTATATGTTTGTGTGACCCCTTTAGGGGGGGTCAAATGGGACTATGCTTTGTCATCTTTGGCATTTTCCATCTGCCAATGTACATATTTCTAAATTACTACATAGTATTTAGTAGAGTGTGTGTGTAATAAATGTGCTTTTCGTTTTTCTAAAGAAAAAGTACTGACTGTGCAATCATTTATTGAGCGTTATTATTGCGTTCCAGTGAATGGTGATTACTAGCCCACACCACCTCTCCTGAGTAGGCATAAGTCTTCTCTGCTTCGCTACCCTGAGAGAGTCAAGCGCTACAATGGGGTGCTTGGTTCCCAATAAGGAGAAATTGTGGACCTATTACTTGTGCGGGCCACACAACTAATAACCCCATTTCCTACAGGCCTCATTTGACACTTCTGTACAAAAAATTACAAAAAGATGTAAGGAAACCCACATTTCATATTGAAAAGCTTTGTGTAGATTGAAATTGTGGAAGAGCGTTCTAAAAGTGTGGCTTCGTGATCTAATCCCCACAGGAGACATTTTCCAAATTATGGCACAAAACCCTTGTGGTTTAGCATCAAACTGTTCATAAAGACAGGGATCCCGCGTTTCAGCTTGCCTTCGGTTGTATAGTGAAAAATATGCACCTATTTTATTATCTCAATAAGAACTATTCAAAGAAATATGATACCCTGACTAGTTTGTTGGATTAAGCACTGAAAGGGAGCTTTCTGATTATTCTATAATACCAAGAATTGAAGATGCTTGATTTTTAGTTCGGCAGTGTGTGGGCAGGATGCTCACAAATTAAGTAAAAAAAGATCGTTTTTTTTAAAAGAGGCCCAAAAATGGACAGCGATTTGTGAATTGGAAGTGCCAATTTATATGCCAGAGTGCACTTATCACTACATTGAAAGAGTCTCCACACCACATTCAGTTTAGCAAATAAGCACTGTTACCTGATGATTTGAAAAAAGTCCCCAGCCGGTAACAAATGGCTATTCTCTCAGGACCAGGCTAGGTCAGGGACTGAGGAGCCAGAGACCTCGACAGAAAAAACCCTAAACACTCCTCAAACAGGAAATGGCAGCCATGCAGGACTAAAACAATAGGATTGCCGCCCTTTCCTCTGTAGACTGTTCAGGGTCAGATATGTTTAATAACATAAAATGTTTGACACAGTGCTGGGAGAGCAAGACCCTGGAGACAAAAGCCTCCCACATCTCCCAAGCTATTTTCTAGGTCCATCATGTCTAGGAAGCAGTAACCAAACTGGGGAGCTGCCATTTGATAGCTGCTTTATGCAGGGACTAGTTAGCAAGCTAATGCACTTGTAATAAAGTGGATAGGTTCCTCTCAAGTTTGTGATGGAGTTCCCATCCACCAAGCTCTCCATCAGTTCCGTAGTTCAAAATTCAAAGTGCGAAGGCATTGACAATATAGACTGCCCTAAGCTTTGTGCAACTAGATATTATTAATCGAAGAGTGCTAATTGCCCACATTACAAACCTTAACATACAGACCTGGGGAGGTTTTCCGTGTTTTGATTTCTTTATCAATTTTTCCTTTCTTTTCAATTATCCCTCATTGAGATACTTGTGATTTGTAAAAACATGGTTGCGACTGTTTATTTCTTCATAAAAAATGGAAGACAGGTTCCTTGGTATGAGCTCCTTTAGATACCAGTAAGAAATATATCACTCACACATGAATGCTATGTTAGTTTTTTGAAGATGTTTGGCGTTTCTGTAAAAAAAACTGCTGAGTTCATTCCTGAGACGCTGAGGCTGAAAGTGTGTTGCATTGTCTCTGATAGTGTTGGTGTCGGACTGCAGATGGTTTTCTCTTTGTGATTGAGACGATCTGAGTCTCAAGAAGGCACCCTCTAATACTTGCAGGACCTGAAATCTTACAAGATGTTGTTGATTTCCTCAGACTTCCAGTCAGCATCTTGAAGTCAAACTGTCCTGATTTGCAAAATGAAGTCCCAATAAGGTGAACATCTTATGGCAAGACCATACCTGAGTCCAGACATGTACATAGATTATAACCATTGAATCCAGGAAGCCACTTTGGAAGGACTATTTTCTGTCCCAAAAGCCATATGGCCAGCCATATAATAAAATATACTTATAATGCTAATTAAAATATGAGAGAAATGTGCATGGCAGTGCACCGTAATTTTTGATAATTTCTTATTGTTAAAGAAAACCTTTATTTTTATTTTTATGTAGCTGCTTTTGAACAAAAATATTTTCTTGAAAAATACCATCTGAGGAATATTAAAGTGCATTTGCATACCTATCTAGATCATACTTCAAGTAAATATTTTGTTAGTCTGTACAATAGCTTACTTTCAGTGGGAGAATCCTTTTTTCAAGGATGTCTTCACCAAATAGTCTTTTTCAGGCGCTGATGTCCTTGAAAGTGAAGAGGAAATTGTTCACTGAGACAAATATGTCCATAAAATAAATCTAACATATACAGATATATGTAAGATATTTTAAAATACACCACAGACTATCACAATAGTACAGAAGTTAATTAAAATGCCTATTTGCACTATCTAAAAACATGCTAGGGTTATTATCACATCGAAAAATGCATATTAGCATATAGAACTACAACTGACTCCCGTAATAAAGTGCAAAACATTTTGGCCTTAACTTTACTCTACTAGGGACTGACACATAAATCAAATAGGCCAATCATGGAAGCACCAATCCATAACACAGTTTACACGGAGAGCATATGCACTTTATCACTGATTGGCATTGTTAAAGGGCCCAGAGTCCTTAAACCAACACACATAGGTCAGGAAAAAATAGGAGGAAAAAGGTAAAAGTTTAGGGATAACCCTGCAAAAGGGGCCATTTCTAACATCTTCATTTTAAAATAAGGTGATAAATCCATGACAGCCAACTATAGGTTGATAAGAATTATTGATTCAGTACAGAAAATCTTTGCAATTTTGGTCCTGGCAAAAATAGAGAAGTGGATCATAGAAAATTATATTCTTTCTCCATTGTAAGTGGGATGTCGTGAGTGGGTCAGCCCAATACATCAGGTCATCCAGTTATTGGCAAAGGCAGCAAGAATGCTGCCTTTGTCGATCTTGCCCCTTCACACTTGGTCCCACGGATCAGTCTCAGGAATGTCTTACTTGAATTAAGCCAGCCCCAGCTTCTGCTAACCCTACTGATCTGACTACATGACAATGACTTTGCTCGTGTTTGCTGGAGTGGTCAGGGACAACTTACTGATTGATTTGCAATTGCCAAGGGTGTGTGCCAAAGGTGTGTCTTGACTCCCACCCTTTTCTCACTATTCGTCAATGGCATTGTTCAGTTCTTCAAATGCCTCCTTACAGATGCTCCAACTCTAGCAGGCCTCAAAATCCCCATATTAATGTTTGCAGATGATACGCTCCTAATGACTAAAACCCCAAGTGGGTTAGAGTGTGCCCTGCGAGGTGCATTTGAGGAGGCTGGTAATAAACGCAGACAAGACTAAATACATTACATTCAATCAGCACAATTCCTTTAAGGGCGTGGTAAGATATGGGGACAGACATTTTGAAAAAACTTACATTTTCAGCTATTTTGATATCACACTAGCCTCTAACATGTCCTGGAACCATCAGGCAGAAATCATGGCCTTGAAATTCTGACAAATTGCTGGAGTGCTGCCTGCTCAAATAATGTAACAACTCTTTTCACAACCCAGTAGCCCAGTCCTCTTAATTTAAGATGCCAAAGCTCTGGATTCTTTCCCAAATGGCTCTGAATTGTGTGGCTGCTCTGATACATCTACCGTGTCAGCCACTGAGAACAAGTTGTCCCGCCTATGCTAGTCCACCTAAAAAATGGCTGGAACCCTTATGTCAGTCCCTGGGGACACAAAGCAATTCTATTGCACTGAGAATCATAATGATAGATCCTCATCCGGCATTCTTATGTGCGGTTGCTAAGTTCCGAGGTTGGATGTGGCCTCTAAGATAGGAGGAGTTACAAAACCCTCTTACATTTGAATTTAGCGGGAAACAGCATTTACAACGTGGCTGGAACCAAGCGTGCTGTTACCAAGCAAGCATTACCAAGTTTGCCTTTACCATGCATACGCCTTTAGCACACATATTCACTGATGAACTAAAAATGCTGGACCAAAACCAAGTCTGGCTTTTTGTCCTCCTTGACCAATCATCAGCATTCATTATAGTTTAGCACGCTAATCTCCAAGAACTTCTGGAACACCGCATGGGCCTTACAGGTCTAGTACTTAATTGTTTCTCCTCCTACTTCCTTAACAGATCTCAAAGACTCAAGCTTAATCTCTCTCTCTATATCAGTCCACGCCGATCACTCTTGGATGCAACAGGGATTATCTCTGTCGCCCACCCTCTTCAACCTATTCATGGAGCAATTAAATGAAATTCTGAGCTCAACTAACATCCAACATCACATGTACACTGGCAATACCCAGCTACACCTAAAAGTCTCCTGCCTAGATGACATCAGCCATTCAAGGCAACACTAATAGAAACTCAAAATTGGCTAACAACTAATCACCTCAGACTAAATGCTCAAAAAACTGAGCCCCTTCTAATCACCCCACCCAACCAGGCACTAATCATCAAAGAATGTCTGAATCAGCTTACAGCCCTTAACTGCACTCCACAAATCATTGACTCTGCAAAGTCATTGGGTCTTATGCTTCCCAAAAATCTCAACATGCAGTAACACATCAGTGCCTCCACCAAAGCAGCTAATCACCAAAGGAGTATTTTAAGAAAATGAAAACCTTTTACCCACTCCAACGATTTTAAGCATGATACCCAGGTTGAATCATGGTAGTACAATCCTATCTGCATTGCTCAGTTCCAAACTTGCATCTCTAAGGGCCTCACTCAACTCTGCCGCTAGACTCATCACAGGCTCAAAAAGATACAACCACGTCACCCGGGATCTCAAACCCCTTAACTGTCTCCCTTATGAAGCGAGAATCCAGCTAAAACATGCAAGCATGATGCATAAAACCCTCTACCACAATACCCCTAAATATCTAGCCCAGAAACTTCGAACTATCGAGCAGCTCTAGAGAATCCAAAAGCTTCAACACCTTTCTTATGAAACCTCAGAGATTCCACAATAAGAAAACCTGCAACCGTGCCTTCTCTGGGATTGCCCTAAAAATCTGGAACTCATTACTTCCTAAAATCAGAATGAATCCCTCGGTCATCTCATTCAAGAAAGAAGTCAAAGACTTCTTTATGAACAAATTTCTTCCCTAAATCACATGACTCGTATCTTCCCAGGCACTCACATGATCAATTATCTCTGGCTACCTAACACTCTCTGCCAAGCAGGACTGACATTAACCCCCACTTCTCAACTCTGCCTGGTACCTTCACTGGCATGAACAATGACAATATATTGTTATTAACAAAGGCTCTATGTTATTCGATTGTTAGTGAACTTACAGTGAATGTGATATTATGGTTTCCACTATTCCAAATGCTGTAATTCTGTACTCTGATACCTGCATTGGTCATGTTTGCACTCTCAAAATTATGAAAATAAAAATAAATAAATATTCCTTTACCACACATGCCTTTACATTGATTTTCGTTGTAAAGGCAGTAAAGACATATGCGTGGTAAAAGCAGTCCGCATTCTAAATTCAGAGCAAATAGGGCGGGTGGTAGGTGTTGGAGACTTGGATGGACTTCCTCCAATGAATTCCTGAGAATGGAAAGAGCTGGAAGGATGGGGGAGTGGCTTGATGAGTAGGGCTGGAGGCCCGGATTTAGGGCTTAGGGCGTGAGGGTCAGAGTAGTTTTTAGGGCTGGGAGACAGTTTTATGGCTCAGGGTGTTGTTAGGGTTGGGGTAGCTATTAGTGCTGGGGCCCAGGTTTTAGGGCTCAAGGCGGGGGTTAGTGTAGTGGTTAGGGCTGGGGGCCAGTTTCAGGGCTCAGGCCAGGGTGTTTTTAGGGCTGGGTCATGGCCATTTTCAGGATGGGGGCCGGGATTTAGGGCTCAGGGTGGGATGTAAACTTTACCACACATGCCTTTACCAAGCATGCCTTGACAATGAACATTGTTGTAAAGGCATGCGTGGTAAAGACCTGCATGGTAAAGACACAGCTGTGGTAAAGACCGTGTTGTTAAGATATACAATATAATCGCATGAGTGGTTCCATCATACAACCAAACTTAGTACCTTCTAGCCCTCTTTATTCTGGATCATAAATGCGTATTTCAGCAATGTTTGTTCACCCATTCACCACATTGATAGATCAAAGCCTACTGCACTTTTATGTTAGCGGTCCATAATTGTTTTTAACAAATGTCATAAAATGTTGCAGTTTTATCTTTGCTTGTGATGTTATGTATTCCTAATGATGTATCTTATAATTGACTTCTACCATTGTTTACAATATAAATGTAATATTTAGGTTTTTTGCCAATCAAAGGGCCCGATTCACAGAACTAACTTAAGACAAAATCCTAAACTTACTACTTTTGGTATTCACAGAAAGCATTTAGTAGTAGTAAAGTTAGGATTTTGTCTTAAGTCTGTCTTCAGTCTGTCCTAAGTTTGTCTTAAGTCTGTCTGAAGTATGTCTTAAGTCTGTCCCAAGTTTGTCTTAAGTTTGTCTTAAGACTGTCTTAAGTCTGTCTTAAGTCTGTCTTAGGTCTGTCTTAAGTCTGTCTTAAGTCAAACTTAAGACAAAATCCTAACTTTACTACTACTAAGGGGCAGATTCCGATCCGGGTCGGAAGGGCACCGAACGCGATCCGGCCAGAAAAACTACAAGACGTACACGTGTTTTCCGGCTGACTCGTACAGCTGTACGAGCGAGCAAGTACGATGCGAGCTACGTGAGATTGACCGACCGAGTCGTTTCCGGGTCCGAACCGCTCCATACGTCTCGGTCGGAAGCTAACCGTGGCATGCAATGGATGCGATTTACAACCGAGCCAGTACGATGCACACGTCGGACAGCCTGTGCGAGCCCGAGTGTCCGGCTCGCAAAAGCTCCTGGAGTCGGACTTCGGGGGTCCGTGTCGGACCCCCTGACACCCGCAGCCCTACAACTCAGACACAGGGGGAGACCTATGGGTCTCCCCAACACAGGCATGTACGATGCAGATGGCACCGACGCGTACCCACTGTAGGGGGCGCACTTGTTCGAGACACACCCATTCAGTCAATGGGAGCGCATGTACGTGTCGTACAACTGGCTCCCATTGACTTCTATGGGAGTCCGACAGCATACGTGCGCATCGTACTCGCTCGGTCAGACTGTAGGGGTCCGGCTCGGTCAGAAAACACTCCGGATCCGACTCGGTTGGAGTGCTTTCCGACCCGGATCGGAATCGGCCCCATAGTGCCTTCTGTGAATACCAAAAGTAGTAGGACAGACTTAAGATAGACTTAAGACAGACTTATGACAGACCTAAGACAGACTTACGACAAACTTAGGACAGACTTAATACAGACTTAAGACAGACTTAAAACAAATTTAAGACAAACTAAGGACAGACTTAAGACAGACTTAAGACAAAATCCTAACTTTACTACTAAATGCCTTCTGTGAATACCACAAGTAGTAAGTTTAGGATTTTGTCTTAAGTTAGTTCTGTGAATCGGGCCCCTACATTTTTATTTTCCTCTTTTATCTGCACATTTTATGTACTGTATTTTTTTATGACATACATTGATGAAATAAAGCTGCTGCTGATGATGATAAATCCCTTGAGTGCTCCCTCAAGTCACACAAATACAGGGCTCAAATTATGTTTTTGTACAAGTCCTCTTTATTTAGCAGTATCTTGTTTTTGCAGACAATATCAGTTTTGTCCTTGATGACCTCCGGGCTCTGAAGTACACCCTGCCTAACACACTCTTATTCCAATTCGTTGTAAACAATATTTCATCCCATCACCATAATGTGATCACCAGTCTACCGTGAGGAGTTTAGGCCAAATGGGGCACAGGCCGGCCAAACCCTCATGCACAGTGAAGCTTTCTCCAGGCTCAGTTGCGTTGCTGGGGTTGGAGAAAGCAGGCACAGGCTCCCAGTCTGCCTTGGAGTGCAAAGTCTCAGTGCTCAGGCCAATCCCAACGCTGCTTTTGTGCAGTGTCCTGATTGGGCGCAATGCAGTCTGGGAGTGCGATGGAGCGGACAGTGGAGGCGGCGGTGATCAAGTTGTTAAAAAACAATTTATTCTTATGTTGTCCCCCAACCCCTTCCTTCGACTCCCTCCCCAGCCCCCTCCTCCGGCCTGCCCTGCCACTTTGGCAGGGGACAGGATGCTGTTGACCACTACATAATCCCATCAGCACGACCCTGCCACTTTGTGTCCCCTGCTGACCCCTGCAGCCCCATGCCAACTGTACTCTGGATCATCCGGCTACTTGAATTTTTGAGTTGTGTGTCAATTCAAAAGCACTTGCCGTCAACAGTACTGGTGGCCCAGGCTCATGCATAGGAGGAAACTGTTGAAAATACCCAATTTATGGAAGAGAAAGAGAACAGCGGACAAGTTACAGTGCAACAGGAAGGCGTGGGCATGACCACGTCCAACTGCTTTCGTGGTACTGCAACGTCGGTCAAAATCACACGGGAAACCTCACCTGGCCCGGACACGGAAAGGATTGACAGATTAATAGCTCTTTCTTGATTCTGTGGGTGGTGGTGCATGGCCGTTCTTAGTTGGTGGAGCGATTTGTCTGGTTAATTTCGATAATGAACGAGACTCCTCAATGCTAACTAGTTACGCGACCCCCAGCTAGGTACTATATCTTCAAATAAATATTGTACTTGTATTACATTTTTGTTTATATGTACTTTGTTATGATTTTTATTCTCCCCTGACTGAAATCTAAGGTTGTGATTGTTATCATTTGGAGACGTGGCTACGCTCCTCTAATATCAGGTGGCAGGTGACATCCTCCTCCCTTGTTTTTGAGGGTGGAATTTCTCTTACTGCAACGTTGGTGTCATCAATGTTCATCCAATTACTGCACCAGCCCGCAAGATTCTACCTTCCCTGAGCAGCAAATTGAAGAGATCACTTGATCAACTTACAAGTGTTTTTTTTCTGTTAACTACAACGGCAAAAGTGAACCTTATGTATTAGAATGGAAGAACTCCCTGGGGAGTGAAAGGAGGCAAAGAAATGCCAGGAGCATGAACTTGAGGGAGAAATATTCCTCTATAAATATTTTAGAAATATAGTATTAAAAGGTATGGCAGACTGCTGAAACTGTAAAACCAAACCTAAAAATGACATTGTGAAAGATAATAAAAACATTTAGACTAATCAGTTATTTACTTGTTACCTTTAACTAGAATAACTTGACGAATATCTACTTTAATAATATATTTATGTTTTTTATACGCACTCATAATTTTCCTTTAATCTGTAAAGCAACATGAACCTCTCTTTGTAGATTGGAGCCATATGTTAACATTTCTCTGTGTGCTTTCCAACATGAGGCATAAATATCAGTACTGTATGATTCATCAGAATCCGTGACATAAATATTGACTTTCAATATCTAGTAAAAAGCGACAAAATATTTTGTGTGTGTGCGTCATTGTGTGTCTGAACCACTCATAGCTATCTTTGAGTACCAGTGCATATCTTTTATAAACTTTTCCAATCACTAGAAAGTATTGGTTTTCACATATTTTAGTTAATCTCTTAGTTTACTTGCTCCCTTTAATATCTTCTCTGACTATCCAAGTGCACTCAGAATCTAGAATTGGGACTGTACACATTAATGGTACACCTTTTTATGTGTCTTAGGAAGCTTTCTCTTTCTGCTTTCTTCAGTCGCCTCAGATATGTTTGTTAGTGGGCCTCATGCTCATGTGTTTATGCCCAACTGCACAGGAAGTGAAATAACTTGATTTCCCATCATTCAACTGCACAGGAAATGACAGCACTGGATTTCCCATCATCCATCTGCACAGGAAGCGGCATCACTGGTTTGCCAGCATAACGGTCTTTAAAAGAAGAAGCTAACCAATAAAACTTAATTTCATACTGCCCATCTGCGTAGGAAGTTACATCACTGGGTTTCCGTCCACAGTATATTGTGCCCCTCCCTCCTCCCAGGACCTCTTTAATGGTGGGTGCTGTGAGGACGTGCAGTGGACGCACACAGGGCGAGTGCTGAGTACTTGGCAAAGGCCAGTCTGTCTGTGCCTGGACCATGCCCAACATCAGGATCCCTGGTTCTCCTCCTACCCACTGATACCCTGCGACACTCCTCTATGCACTTAACCTCTGCCACCACTTACCGCAATGCTGAAACACCGCACCACACAACACAGAAGAAGTATTTACATGCACTTTCTCCTGCAAGTTCTCATGCACTCTCCTACACCCTACACCCACCACTCCAGCACCAACAGCTCCCAGCACCCAACTTGCTCAGACATATCAGCCAACCGCTCACGCTCACACAAACCAAGCAACACCAAAACAACATGCCACACTCACATGCATGCTTCTCGAGTCAACAGCCCCTTGCTCACCAAACATGCATGGACATATGGGGCCTACTGCATGCCCACGCTACGGACCTGCTCTTTCTCATGGAAAATGACTATGCTCATTCTCTGCACCGGACATCACTACAGTCATCTACATCAGCTAGAGGATTGCTTGGCACAACAGTCATTACACCCTAGAGTTAGAGTTACCATAATTTTCAAAGATACCATCAGCTTCACCACCTACACAGACACCCCCACCAGCTTCATGGTACACCTGAAGTTCTAGATACTCATCACAGCCAACCTCTCCTTGGGCAGAACCCTCATATAGAGACCACCAGGACCCTGCACCAATTTTGCCAGCGAAAACACAAACTCCTCATCATCAATACCAGCAACTTCATCCTGCTTGGAGACCTTAATTTTACCTGGAAGACCACACAGACCCAAACTCTACAGCCCTTCTAGAAAACCAAAAAACTTTAGCTTCACCCATCATGTTACAGAACCCAGCCATGCTGCAGAACATCTATTGGACCCACATTTCTCCTCCACCAACAAAATCACATTTGACAAGCCAGCAGCTATGACTTGGATAGACCATGCCCTTATCAGTTTCACAATGCCCAACCTGAATTATCACAAACCTACCACAAAATGAACTGCCTGCATTAGCTGGAAAAACATCTCAGAAGAGGAGTGGGCTTCTGCCCTCTTGGAGCACCAACCGGCGCACACCAGCAATTTGCTAAATGCCATAAAAAAAATCAACAGCAGGATCACAGCATGTGCGGACACCCTGGCTCTACTCAATTGCTATCACACTGCACTGTAAGAGCCCGACAACAGGACAGCTGGTACACAGAGGAACTAGGCCAGACAAAACAACACTAGAAGCAACTGAACCCTAATCCAAACTTTCCTTCTCATGTTAAACGTGTTACTATCTGGGTACCGAGAAGGGAGGAGGGGGTCTAGGCCGTACCTGGCCATATAGAGAGGCGGGGCCGGCATCGGCCGCCCCAAAGGTATGGCTGTCTTGCCGGCCCGAGGACCACACAGAGGCGGGCCTGTCGCGCGCAATGATGATGCGACAGGCACGCCTCGCCAACCATTGGTCAGGGTTCAGGAGTGCGCCCCGGAAGTGATTACAAATCACTTCCGGGTCGAACGACTGACCAATGCTCGGCTGGTTAGATCCGGCCTGGCCTAATACCTGGGGGGGTAATAAAAGGCTGGGGGAGCGACAGAGTCTGCCTCTTTGCTCACCGCTCCCACACCCTGCCTTATGCAATGCCAGCCTCCCTAGGAGGCTGTATTTTCATTTCCCCACCCATCGTCCCCGAAGAGCAGGGTTGATAGAGTGTGTTATTATATTTATAATTTTTAGGTTGACAATGTTATGCTGATACATATGTTTTACGTTTTTCTTTCCCTTTGTAATATTCTTCTACAGGTTTGTGTTTACTGTCGTATTTTAGGGCTATTCCTTGGTCAGGCGGTAAGGTCATGATTGGTGAGCAGTAAATTTAAGGTCAAGGGGGAGGCACAAGTGGTCTCTCATAGAAATCCTGGGGCAGTCACAGCCGGTTGGCTGGAAGGGTGCGGGGGAGTGGGAGTTACACTTTCCAGTAGGCTGGTTGGCCATCCCGCACATGCACAATGGCGCAAGTTAACGGCGCATAACTGCAAGGGCCCCTTTATGGAAATAAACTACAGAGCGCATGGGGGTGACCGGGGGGGAGAGTTCCCTCACGGTGAATGGGCCCTCTGCGCATGCGCACTCCGGTTGGAGGGCGGGCATAATCTGATAAGGATCTGAAGCCAGTAATTGACCTTGCCGTAGGATCTAATAGGGATACGCAGAAAATTAAAGGATATTGTGATTATTTGACTATGATATGTTTAGATGCGGATGGGAGTATCTTTGTATTAGAGATATGATAAGGTTAGGAATCTATGTGTATGCAATTAAATCACTGTGAGTAGTAAGAACTTGGACCCATTAGGTGTTCTTAAAAGACCCCTCACACACCAACCTGGTTGGTGTCATGCTTCATCATTGGGGTCCCAACCGGGCGGCTGAGTGCCTCCCGGTTGTGCTACAATGCCTGATTACAGCGGAGCTGCCGTTGAGCATAAATGTGATGTGAGGTGAAATTTTTACAGTTAAAAATATCTCAGAGGATCCTTGCCTATAACTTTAATAATGGCGGCTCAGGATACGGTTAAAAAACAGTATGTGTGGTGCAGCTAATCTGATTTTATTTACTGTAAATTGCTTCATGTTTGGCGGTCTGCATGTTTCAGCCCGTGAAAATAGGTGAAAAGGGCTTTCTTCAGGACCAAGTGGGTGAAAAGTGAGTGGCAAAGGTGAATAGTGCCACGTGCAACCTTTTGTAATACCTACACTTGCGCTATGGTGTGTGGTTAGAAGTGTCTGCCTACTTACCTGTAGGGAAAAGAAGAGACGTAACAGAACATATAATTTTTCGCAACAATAAAATGCAATCTTAGTGCCAAAAGGTGTGTTGTAGTCAGGTGTCTCCATGACTACCACTGTGATTGTAGCCCATGTGTGTGGCTACATGCAGGTGGTACTATGCATGCTGCGTTAAGAAACATGATAGACAGCAAGGGCAAATATACGGTGAGTGCACATAGAGTAGGGAACTCTGGGCGCTGATCTTAGACTGACATTGTGGCGCTGGAGGCCATATACAATAGTGAAGAGCACCCTGTGCAGTCTGCCGGATAAGCAAATTCGAACCCGGAGTTTGTAGGACTGGGCCACTAATACTGAGGCAGGCGGTCCTAAGCGCGCGGTGCGCTTGTGGCCAAGAGTACATACAGTGAATAAATGCACCTAGACCAATAGTGGCTAAAAAACTGTCGAGACAGTGATAACAACATTTCTCAAAGCATGCACAGAAGTACATTTGTAGTTACAATGTAAGGGGCAAATATGCGGGAAAATCGGGGCTCGGGGGGAGGATTCATCCAAGTAACCGATCAGTAAATAAAAAAGGATAATCGCTGTGAATGCAGATTCTGGTAGCGGACTCTGTGGGAAAACCCCTCGGAGCACGCCTGATCTTATTTGGTGTTGGTAGTCCCTCCTCTGCAAACCTGATTCGGTCCCTCGCAGTCCCGGCTGGTGCTGTGAGTGCCGAGGGCAAGCAGCTTATATCATGAGTCTGTAATACCCGGTGCGTGTGAAAATACACGTCCGGGTCTGGCGATGACAAAGCAGAGGGTAGTACGCGCATGCGCAAGCCTGTAGTACGGTTATGTCGTGGTGACGCTAGCGCTGGGTCACAATGGCGGCCATCTTAGGGAGGTGTTTATAGTTAATGCGCCTACTGTACAGATACTCTTAAAGGGTGCCGATCTCTGAGATATCAAAGGTTATGGCGAAATTGCTTACGGCGATTAAAGAGAAAAGTACACATGTGCCCGCCCTACTCAAACTAGGTCAGACTAGTGGGAACTCATGGGGACTAGAGGTACTATGATAACAGGTACTAGAGTGACTGTATCAATACCGTTCATGGATGGTATGCTAGAAAGGGAAATACGTCGCTGCCCACCTGTTTGTGTGATTGCGGCTGTCAAAGTACAGGAGGGTGTGCAAACCTCCAGTTAGTGGAGCACCCTTTGGTACAACAAGAGAGTAGGTGAAAAAAAGGTATTGTGTCCCTGCCTGCCTATTGTGTGTTTGCGCACGACCACAAGGAGCTGTCATAGTACAGCAGAAGGTGAAAAATAAATGTAAATAAATAAAGTTAAGGTTAGTTTGTCCCGCCAAAGGGTCCAACAGTGTACAGTTCATAGCAACACAGAGGTACACTATAGATCAGGTAGCAGGTGTAGGCTCTGCATTAGGCTCTGCTAAGGCTGTTCCAAGGTATATTGCCCTTCAATCCAGTTTTGTGACTGGATAAGCAATATATCCATCTCTGTTCTTTTAGGAATAGCTGCTGTTGGACGTTGGGCATGTTGGGGTCCAGGGTTTCTATGATGACCCAACGCATGTCATTAGTGGTATGCCCTGCCTCCAAAAAATGATTGGTCATTTTGGTCATATACTTTTTGCATCTTATTGTGCTCCGATGCTCGCTGTGAGAAGTTGGCCTGGTATATGCTGTTCACTAGTTCTAGTGACCACCTTGTACCATGCCAAGCAACCCTTATGGTGTGGTTGTAAGTCAACCTTTTTGGACTAGCTGCCCTAGTGGTAGCGTAGGCTAAGCAGTCTTTGAGGCTAAACTCGTGAAGCGTGTTAAGCAAGCTGTTTTACCAATAGTAACCCCCTTTTATACCAATGAAAGGACACCACACAGATATATATTCAAAATATATATGTATTTATTTCTCAAAGTAACCCCTAGTCTCTTTATGAGCACAGGAGCACAAATCGTCAAACAAGATTATCACAGAATACACAGAAGTTGCACTTTATATGGATAGGCCCTGGTGGCCACTCGAACCATATACTAAAATAGTGGTATAAGTACCACGAACAGGAAAGGGAAAAGGCCTAGGGCCTCTAGAATCGCTGGGCCTACAAGGAGCTAACGTCAGTTAGTGACCAGGAGGTCCACGGGTGGCGTGTGCAGAGCAAATAGTCACACGCGTGCTCCCATAGGTTTCAATGGTTGCGTAAAAAGTACAAAGTTACTGCAAAAGGAATCTTCCGGATGACCTAGGAACTTAAGATTTGGAACACAGGCACTAGAGATGTAATACTACACTTGGGCACAGGAGTGCCAGCTTTACCTCACCCACAGGAAGCGGGTGCATAGGCCTCGAAGTGCGTCGGGTTTCTTCTATCGGTTCCGTGGGGCCTGTAGACAAAAGTGCTGCAGGCGGTCGGTCGGGAAGAGATGCCGTGGATCCGAGAGTGGATCGGAGATGTTGAAGACCTGTAAGCAGAGGGGACAGTGTTCACAGTCACTAGCCAGTGACCAGCGTGGCACCAGGTGGGTACCAGGCGATGTCGGGTGCAAACAGGAAGGAAGGTGTAGCTTGACTCTGCAGCCACGTGGTCCCTGTAGGTCGACGACGTCCAGGAGTCGAGTCACGAGCTGTCCCACGCAGGCTCTCGCTGTCGGCGGTGTCGGCGACTTGATCGCAGCAAACAAGCCTTGGCAAAAGCAATTGTTGTAGGCAAGGAGATAAGCTGATGGTTCTGACCAGCAAGGTCAGAGGAACTGCTCCTTTGGAGGGGAGCAAGGGCCAGTCTGGAGCAACCAGACCAGCGGTGTTTGTCGTAGATTTCGTCGCCAAGATGGCCACTAGCCAACGGGCCAGCAACCGGTTAGGCGCGTCGAGTGGCAAAATGCAGAAGGGCCCCACGCAGATCGTGGAGATGCTGGAGGGCTCACCTTTGGTGCAGATGCTGCTCGAGGGTTGGGCTTCTCAGGACCCAAAGCACAACTTGGAGGGAGCCTCGGTTGTTGCACTGGTCAGCTTGTCGTAGTCGTTTCAAGATGGCTGGCTCCACGTGTCTCGGTGCCTCCACGGGTCTCCTCTTTGCAGGGACTGTGGATCGGGCGGTGAGAGGTCTGGAGGTCCAGGTCTTGTCAGTCTCTGGGCTCGGGCTCCGGCGGGAGGCGGCGGCAAAGCAGACGTTGATTCGCTGGATGGTGCTTGCGTTAGCAAGGTGGTCACTCCCTGACCACAGGGGAGATTGGCTTCAGTCCTCTGTGCAGCAGAGCGTCGAAGTTCCCGTCTTCTTCTTAGTTTTAAGTTGATTCCAGGATGTCTGAAGTCCTAGGACACAGCTCCTACCTTTAAGCGGATTCTAGGGGCCGGACTACCTGCTAGGTCCCTCCCTATGGGTGGGACCAGGAAGGGGGGTGGTTACACCCCCAATCCTTTGTCCAGCTCGCCCCAGGCCCGGGACTGGTGTGCCCCAGGACCGGTTTGAACTGGCATATGCACCGAGGCTCCTTGTGAGCCACAGGCATGTCTGGTTTCTTTCAAGCCCTACCTGACCAATACACAAAATCCTGTCTGGGGTGGTGCACGCACCTCCCCTGGCAGGAAACCCTTTGTCCACACCTCCCAAGCTGGAAGGACTCCCAGCAGCAGGAGGGCAGACTTGTGTCTGTGGTGGCAGCATCCATTTTGTGGAGCTGAGGCTATGTCTGATTTTACCCGGGTTTCAGGTACTGTACATGTCGTGTCCCTCTAGAAGGGTGGAATGCTAACCCCGTCGCCAGAATTGGCGAGGGGTTAGTATTCCAATTCGTATGACACCTTACTCGACATGTTTTGATAAAGCCAAACCAAAGATAGCATTTAACCGCGAGGTTCATAATGCACTTTAAGAGTATATGGTATGACGATATCTGGAAACAGTAGAAGGAAGTTGTTCCGACCACTGCAGACAGGCTCAGCTCATGCCAGAGCACCATCTCACATGGAACCAAGCACTCTGCCTTCAGGATTGTTAAGGCCTGCCATAGGAGTGACTTATAGGTTACCAGGTGTCCCATTTAAGGTTAGGTATAGGTATACTACACCTAAGTAAGAGGTGATTACACCAACTTACCCCAGCTGAGTGATCAGCCAGTTGTGTCAAATTGTTAGGCCAAGCCTGGGGTGGCATAATACATGCTGCAGCCCTTGGCAGGCCTTGGGTACACCAATGCCCTGGGTACCTAGTGTACACTGGTACAGGGGCTGACAGGGTGATCCACTTCCAATTGGTTATGCACCTAGGGGGCATAGTTTTAATTTAGTAGAGAGAACAGCAGGCTGGGGGTCTGATTGGCAGGCCCACAGCCTCAATATGTCAAAAACCAGTGAAGCAAAAAGCAAAAATTTGGGGTGACCATAGGATAGCAGACCCTACTCTCCTACACAACCCCCCCCCCAAACGCTGGGACATTAAACTAGCCTTGACCAGTCTCGTCTTCATGTCCTAAGTGGAAGTACCTGGAGAGACCATCTGCATTCCCATGGTCAGTACCTGGCCGGTGCTCCACTGTAAAGTCCATCCCCTGTAGGGAAATGGACCACCTAAGCAGTTTGGGGTTTTCACCCTTCATCTGATTTAGCCACAAGAGGGGCTTATGGTCGGTCTGAATCTTGAAGTGAGTGCCAAACAAGTATGGCCTCAGCTTCTTCAGGGCCCACACCACAGCAAAGGCCTCCCTCTCAATAGCTGACCAATTCTTCTCTCTGGGGGTCAACCTTCTGCTAATAAAAACAATGGGTTGGTCTTGACCATCTACATTAAGTTGTGACAGCACAGCTCCCACACCCAACTCAGAAGCATCTGTTTGGACAATAAACTCTTTGGAGTAGTCAGGACTTTTCAGGATAGGTGCAGAGCACATGGCCTCCTTCAGGTCATCAAATGCCTTTTGACAGCTTACTGTCCACTGAACCTTTTTGGGCATCTTCTTGGATGTCAGATCATTAAGAGGAGTCACAATGGACCCATAGTTCTTAACAAACTTCCTGTAGTACCCAGTCAAGCCCAAGAAAGCTCGAACTTGAGTCTGGGTGGTTGGAGGGGACCAGTCCTTGATGGATTGTATCTTACTCTCCAGTGGTTGAACTTGGCCTCCACCTACAAGGTGGCCCAAATATACAACCTTACTCTGCCCTATCTGGCACTTTGTAGCCTTGATAGTGAGGCCTGCCCTTTGCAGAGCCTCAAGAGCCTTCTTCAGGTGGATCAGGTGATCCTCCCAGGTGGAGCTAAAGACAGCAATGTCATCAAGATATGCTGCGCAAAAGTCATCCAACCCAGTAAGGACTTGGTTCACCAGCCTTTGGAAGGTGGCAGGTGCATTCTTCAGACCAAAGGGCATCACCACAAACTGGTAGTGCCCACCTGGGGTTGAGAATGCTGTTTTGGCCTTAGACTCCTCAGCTAATCTGATTTGCCAATAGCCAGCTGTTAAGTCAAATGTGCTCAAAAACTTTGCAGAAGCTAGTTTGTCTATGAGCTCATCTGCCCATGGAATAGGGTGTGCATCTGTCCTGGTGACAGCATTGAGTCCTCTGTAATCCACACAGAACCTCATCTCTCTCTTGCCATCTTTGGTGTGAGGTTTGGGGACCAGAACCACTGGGCTAGCCCAGGGGCTCTCTGAGGGTTCAATGACACCTAATTCCAGCATTTTATGTACCTCAGCCTTTATACAGTCCCTGACGTGGTCAGGTTGTCTGTAAAGCTTGTTCTTTACAGGCAGACTGTCACCAGTGTCCACCACATGGGTACACCAGTCAGTTTGACTAGGTATCAAGGAAAACATATGTGAAAATGATTGTAGAACCTGTCTACATTCAGTCTGCTGATGGGCAGTGAGGTTGCCTCCAAGGGTCACTCCTTCAACTGAGCCATCTTCAGGGTTCTGAGACAACAGGTCTGGGAGAGGGTCACTCTCTTCTTCCTGTCCCTCATCTGTAGCCATGAGCAAGCCCATGTCTGCCCTGTCAACATATGCTTTAAGCCTGTTAACATGGAGTACCCTGTGGGGACTCCTGGGAGTTCCTAGGTCGACCAAGTAGGTGACCTCTCCCTTCTTTTCCAGGATTGTATGGGGTCCAGACCATTTGTCTTGGAGTGCTGCTGGGGCCACTGGCTCCAACACCCATACCTTCTGTCCTGGCTGAAACTCAACCAAGACAGCCTTTTGGTCATGCCAAGCTTTCTGTAAGGCCTGGCTTGTCTCAAGGTTTTTGGATGCCTTCTCCATATACTCAGCCATCCTGGAGCGGAGACCAAGTACATAGTCCACTATGTCTAGCTTAGGCTTTTTGAGAGGTAACTCCCAGCCTTCCTTCACCAAACACAGTGGGCCTCTCACAGGGTGCCCAAACAACAATTCAAAGGGGCTGTAGCCAACTCCTTTTTGTGGGACCTCTCTGTAAGCAAACAGAAGGCAGGGTATAAGGATGTCCCATCTTCGCCTGAGCTTTTCAGGTAATCCTTTGATCATACCCTTTAGGGTCTTGTTGAATCTCTCAACAAGCCCATTGCATTGTGGGTGATAAGGGGTGGTGAACTTGTAGTTGACACCACATTCCTTCCACATAGCTGTTAAGTATCCTGACATAAAGTTGGTACCTCTGTCAGATACTACCTCCTTAGGAAACCCCACTCTGGAGAATACTCCCAGCAGGGCCCTGGCCACAACAGGAGCTGTAGTGGTCCTAAGGGGAATTGCCTCTGGATACCTGGTGGCATGATCCACTACCACCAGTATAAATCTGTGCCCAGATGCAGTGGGAGGATCCATGGGACCCACTATGTCTATTCCCACTCTTTCAAAGGGAACCCCCACCACAGGTAGTGGTATCAGGGGGGCCTTTGTTGTGCCACCTGATTTGCCACTGGCTTGGCAGGTAACACAGGAGCGACAAAACTCCTTTGTATCTTCATTCATATGAGGCCAGTGAAAGTGAGGGACAAGTCTGTCCCAGGTCTTGTTCTGGCCTAGGTGTCCTGCTAAAGGAATATCATGGGCCAAGGTAAGAAGGAAGCCCCTAAATTGCAGAGGTATAACCAACCTCCTGGTAGCACCAGGCTTGGGGTCTCTAGCCTCTGAATAAAGGAGCCCTTCATCCCAATACACTTTATGGGTACCTTGAGCATTCCCAGCAGCCTCAGCAGCAGCCAGCTGTCTGAGGGGTTCAAGAGAGGGACAGGATAACTGAGCCTGCCTCAAGTCAGCCCTTGAAGGTCCCCCTGTCCCCAGAAACTCAACCTGGTCAGGTTCAAGCTCTTCAGGGACAGTTCCTTCAGGGTCCTCTAGATCAGCTTCCTGGGAAGGCTGATCATCACTCTGAGGCAGGGGGGAAGGCACAGCCTTGACCCTCCTGTTCTTCTTCTTGGTAGGTGCTTGGTCCATTGTTCCAGGATCCAAGACCTGAGGTTCAGTGAGGCACTTTTTGGCCTGTGACCTGGTCACAGCAAGGACATGTGATGATATACCTAACATCTCTGCATGAGTCCTGTACTCCACTTCTGACCATAGAGAACTCTCTAGGTCATTGCCCAACAAACATTCTACTGGGAGGTCTGCACTAACCACAACCCTTTTGAGGCCAGTTACCCCTCCCCATGAGAAGTTAACAACTGCCACACTATGTGAAGTAGTGGCATTGCTGGCATTGGTCACCAGGTAGTTCTCACCTGGTATGTACTGTCCAGGGTCCACAAAGCCTGGTGTCACCATAGTGACACTGGCACATGTGTCCCTGTAGGCTTGAGCCACTTTGTCATTAATTAAAGGAGTCTGTCTGTACTTGCCCAGGTTACTGGGGCTCACAGTCAGGGACAAATCAATGTCCCCATCACAGATCAAGACTGCCTGTGTCAGGGTTCTGTCTAAGTCAGAATCTCCTTCAGTTCCCATAGTGATTCCCACTACACCCTTTGTCTGGGGACCAACACTGCTAACAGTAGTACTGGGAGCAGGTGCCTTAGGGGCAACAGTGTTGGGGGCTCCACCCTTTTTGCAATCACTAGTCCAGTGAGTTGTATTTTTGCAATGATTGCACCAGGGTTTCTTTTGACCTTCTTTCTTCTTTTTGGACTGTTGTTGGGACCCACCCTCCTTAGCAGTAGTTTGGGGCCCTGTTGAAGACTTCTGGTCTTTAGGTTTCTGATCTCCACCCTTTTGGTCTGTTTTCTTCTGATCACCCCCTTGGCCCTGGTTCTGGTTCTTTTGCTTAACCCCGGTTCTGACCCATTTGTCTGCCTTCTTTCCCAATTCTTGGGGAGAGGTCAGATCAGAGTCAACCAAGTGTTGATGCAGTTGCTGGTTTTGACAGTTGTTTAAAATCTGTTCTCTCATCATCAAATTATACAATCCTGTAAAATCAGATACCTTACTTCCCAGCAACCAACCCTCCAAAGCCTTAGTGGCACATTCAATGTATTCAGACCAGTCCTGAGTCTGTGTCTTTTGGGTGTCTCTGAACATTAACCTGTACTGCTCAGTGGTTAAGCCTAACCCATCAACTAGAACACTCTTCAGGACTCTGTAGTTTCTGACATCCTCTTCTCTAACAGTGAGGAGTCTGTCTCTGCCTCTTCCCTCAAAGGAGAGCCAGAGGATTGCTGCCCACTGGTCTTCAGGAACCTGCTGTACTTTGCAGGCTCTCTCAAGAGCAGTTATCCACTTGTGGATGTCATCCCCACTTTTGTAGGGGGGCACAACCTTAGACAGGTTTCTATTATCGAAAACCCTATCTTTGTCCTTAGGGACAATGCTGCCACCAGTGGGTATAGACCCACTCTCTTTATGCTGTCTAGCCTTGCTCAGTTTCTCTTCCATCAGGGCTACTTCTAGCTCCTGCTTCCTGATCCTCAGCTGGGCTTCTTGCATCTTGGCCTCATGTTCCCTCCTCTGAGGGGTGGTCATCCTTCTCCTGGAGTGACCTTGAGAGCCTCTAGAGCCATGGGAAGCATTGGAGTCACCTGAGCGATTCCTTTGCCTTCCAAGCCCTGTGTTAAGTCCACTGGGGAGATCCAGTGGGGTGAACCCACTGTCAGTCCCCAATAGCCTTGGTTTAGCTGGGCCAAGTATAACACTTGGCACTGGGCTAGTTCTCCCTTCATCCTCACCACTGTCTGTATCCCCCTCACTTTCCTCCTCTGTAGTATGGTTTTCATCTAAGGGATGGCTATTGGAAAGGGGTACCTCAGTGGCATCTTCAGAAGGGGGGCCTCCTGTTCCTGTCCCTAAGGGGGCTAACTGGGAAGCTCTCTTGAGCTCTCTTTGATTCTCATCATATTGCAAGAGTGCTCTGAGCACAGCAGAGGTAGGGTTCTTGGGCTGTTTAAGGCCTCTAAGAGTTGCTAACTGCCTGAGCTCATTCTGATTAAGGGTAGCAAAGATGGATGGTGCCCTCGGGGGGTCACTCTCAACAGAGATGGGTACAGTGGACCCCTCTGCCCCAGCCATTGCTCTTAAGTGTGGGTGGATGTGTTGCAATCTACCTACACTTGGGTTTACCTACTAAACCTATCTAGTAGTTGTAGTCAGGGTGTGCTACTCCCTTTGCTCTACAACAACTAAGTTCAGTAGAACTTAAGTATATCTAATCTTGTTTTATATGTACCTACAGGTACCTATGTGATCTTTCAATTGGTAACCAAGAGATTACAATGGTAAAACACAGCAAGCTCAAATCCAACCGCTGCTCACCAATGTGAGAAGTTGGCCTGGTATATGCTGTTCACTAGTTCTAGTGACCACCTTGTACCATGCCAAGCAACCCTTATGGTGTGGTTGTAAGTCAACCTTTTTGGACTAGCTGCCCTAGTGGTAGCGTAGGCTAAGCAGTCTTTGAGGCTAAACTCGTGAAGCGTGTTAAGCAAGCTGTTTTACCAATAGTAACCCCCTTTTATACCAATGAAAGGACACTACACAGATATATATTCAAAATATATATGTATTTATTTCTCAAAGTAACCCCTAGTCTCTTTATGAGCACAGGAGCACAAATCGTCAAACAAGATTATCACAGAATACACAGAAGTTGCACTTTATATGGATAGGCCCTGGTGGCCACTCGAACCATATACTAAAATAGTGGTATAAGTACCACGAACAGGAAAGGGAAAAGGCCTAGGGCCTCTAGAATCGCTGGGCCTACAAGGAGCTAACGTCAGTTAGTGACCAGGAGGTCCACGGGTGGCGTGTGCAGAGCAAATAGTCACACGCGTGCTCCCATAGGTTTCAATGGGTGCGTAAAAAGTACAAAGTTACTGCAAAAGGAATCTTCCGGATGACCTAGGAACTTAAGATTTGGAACACAGGCACTAGAGATGTAATACTACACTTGGGCACAGGAGTGCCAGCTTTACCTCACCCACAGGAAGCGGGTGCATAGGCCTCGAAGTGCGTCGGGTTTCTTCTATCGGTTCCGTGGGGCCTGTAGACAAAAGTGCTGCAGGCGGTCGGTCGGGAAGAGATGCAGTGGATCCGAGAGTGGATCGGAGATGTTGAAGACCTGTAAGCAGAGGGGACAGTGTTCACAGTCACTAGCCAGTGACCAGCGTGGCACCAGGTGGGTACCAGGCGATGTCGGGTGCAAACAGGAAGGAAGGTGTAGCTTGACTCTGCAGCCACGTGGTCCCTGTAGGTCGACGACGTCCAGGAGTCGAGTCACGAGCTGTCCCACGCAGGCTCTCGCTGTCGGCGGTGTCGGCGACTTGATCGCAGCAAACAAGCCTTGGCAAAAGCAATTGTTGTAGGCAAGGAGATAAGCTGATGGTTCTGACCAGCAAGGTCAGAGGAACTGCTCCTTTGGAGGGGAGCAAGGGCCAGTCTGGAGCAACCAGACCAGCGGTGTTTGTCGTAGATTTCGTCGCCAAGATGGCCACTAGCCAACGGGCCAGCAACCGGTTAGGCGCGTCGAGTGGCAAAATGCAGAAGGGCCCCACGCAGATCGTGGAGATGCTGGAGGGCTCACCTTTGGTGCAGATGCTGCTCGAGGGTTGGGCTTCTCAGGACCCAAAGCACAACTTGGAGGGAGCCTCGGTTGTTGCACTGGTCAGCTTGTCGTAGTCGTTTCAAGATGGCTGGCTCCACGTGTCTCGGTGCCTCCACGGGTCTCCTCTTTGCAGGGACTGTGGATCGGGCGGTGAGAGGTCTGGAGGTCCAGGTCTTGTCAGTCTCTGGGCTCGGGCTCCGGCGGGAGGCGGCGGCAAAGCAGACGTTGATTCGCTGGATGGTGCTTGCGTTAGCAAGGTGGTCACTCCCTGACCACAGGGGAGATTGGCTTCAGTCCTCTGTGCAGCAGAGCGTCGAAGTTCCCGTCTTCTTCTTAGTTTTAAGTTGATTCCAGGATGTCTGAAGTCCTAGGACACAGCTCCTACCTTTAAGCGGATTCTAGGGGCCGGACTACCTGCTAGGTCCCTCCCTATGGGTGGGACCAGGAAGGGGGGTGGTTACACCCCCAATCCTTTGTCCAGCTCGCCCCAGGCCCGGGACTGGTGTGGCCCAGGACCGGTTTGAACTGGCATATGCACCGAGGCTCCTTGTGAGCCACAGGCATGTCTGGTTTCTTTCAAGCCCTACCTGACCAATACACAAAATCCTGTCTGGGGTGGTGCACGCACCTCCCCTGGCAGGAAACCCTTTGTCCACACCTCCCAAGCTGGAAGGACTCCCAGCAGCAGGAGGGCAGACTTGTGTCTGTGGTGGCAGCATCCATTTTGTGGAGCTGAGGCTATGTCTGATTTTACCCGGGTTTCAGGTACTGTACATGTCGTGTCCCTCTAGAAGGGTGGAATGCTAACCCCGTCGCCAGAATTGGCGAGGGGTTAGTATTCCAATTCGTATGACACCTTACTCGACATGTTTTGATAAAGCCAAACCAAAGATAGCATTTAACCGCGAGGTTCATAATGCACTTTAAGAGTATATGGTATGACGATATCTGGAAAAAGTAGAAGGAAGTTGTTCCGACCACTGCAGACAGGCTCAGCTCATGCCAGAGCACCATCTCACATGGAACCAAGCACTCTGCCTTCAGGATTGTTAAGGCCTGCCATAGGAGTGACTTATAGGTTACCAGGTGTCCCATTTAAGGTTAGGTATAGGTATACTACACCTAAGTAAGAGGTGATTACACCAACTTACCCCAGCTGAGTGATCAGCCAGTTGTGTCAAATTGTTAGGCCAAGCCTGGGGTGGCATAATACATGCTGCAGCCCTTGGCAGGCCTTGGGTACACCAATGCCCTGGGTACCTAGTGTACACTGGTACAGGGGCTGACAGGGTGATCCACTTCCAATTGGTTATGCACCTAGGGGGCATAGTTTTAATTTAGTAGAGAGAACAGCAGGCTGGGGGTCTGATTGGCAGGCCCACAGCCTCAATATGTCAAAAACCAGTGAAGCAAAAAGCAAAAATTTGGGGTGACCATAGGATAGCAGACCCTACTCTCCTACACTCGCAGATTCTGGTCCTGACTTTTCGGTTGGTCATCCCAATATAGGTGAGGTTGCATGGGCATAAAATGCGGTATATGGCATGCGCCGTGTTGCAGTTGGTGTGTTGTCGTAGTTCCCAAGTTTTTCCAGGTGCCAGATGGAGTTTTTTAGTGGTTTCAGTCAAGTGACAGACACCGCAATTGCCACATGCAAAATGGCCGGTTACTCTTGGGAGCCCCCAAGCGTTGAGGACAGTGTTGTCAGGTCTTTGTTGTGGGACCGGCCTTGTGCATACCAATGCGTCTTTGATGCATTTGGCTTTTTTGTGTGACAGCAAATTGGGGTTCCAATTGAGGTTGCCAGTTTTTAAGATTTTCCAATGTTTTCTGACAATGTTTGAGATTTTGGTGGAGACTGTATTGTAGGTTGTGACACAGGTCTGAGTGGTGTGGTGACTGGTGTTGCATCATGGAGGTGCCCACGAGGTCCATGAGCGTCCGCTGCTGTCTTAACTGCTGTTGGCTGGCACCTCTGCCTGACAACCAATCTGTACGGTGCATACCAGGGCCAGTGACTGTCCCAGCATGGCCGGACCATGTAAGGAGGAGCAGGGCAGAGAGTGCTGCCCCCAGCTTTTTGGAGAGTGGCCTGCAGTGGATGACCCTGCAACTGTGAGCTGCTGGTGGCTGCTCTCTGAGCTCTGGGGGGTTCACCCAGAATGGGACAGGTCACTGCAAAGGGACTACTGGTGTCCACCTGGGCGTTGAATCTACAACATGGGTGCACAGCCCCTATATACTGAGGCCTGAGTGGTGTGGCGACAGGTGCTGCATCACGGATATGCCCTCGAGGCCAAAGAGAGGCTGCTGCTGTCTCAAATGCTGTTTACTGGCACCTCTGCCTGACAACCAATGTGGACGGCGCATACCTAGACCGGCTAGGGTGCGGACATGAGACTTTTGTCAGCTCACTGGACCCTGGGCCATGCTGTGGGTGGAAACCCTTGTGCTGTTGTCTTTGGCGGCCTGCCAGGAGTCGAGTCATGGACCTGACCTTCACTTTGCTTACGAGGCCTGCATGGTGCTGAAAGAGACTGGCTCAGCTCTGAGGGCGGCCCAGGATATGCGTGGAGCCAGGTGTCCCCTACTGTAGGGCTGGTAAGTTGAGCTGCAGGCCTTTATTTTTCAAAACACATGCCACTGTCTGCACACCAGCTGCCACCTGCACCTGCTCCCCCACTGACCATTGTCTCGTGAGCGGCTGGACCCTGTGGGGAACAGCGTGTCCGATGCTGCATGTCAGGCCTTGTGGATGCCACCTGGATGTGGTCCTCCTAGTCAACATGTGGCAAACTACAGTGTGATCCTCCTACCGCAGTGACCTTCTGCCCATGGTTACTGTCCCACTACCCACACCATCCTCCCGGAGTGGAAGTTAACCAATCTATTGAGTTTAGCCTGGCTGGCCCATGTTCCTTGGTGGTCTGCAGGCTTCCCCCAATCTCTGACTGGTACAGACCATTGCCTTGCCTGATCCTCACCTGGCCGATCCTTCTGTCACCCTCGACCGGCCACTCTGCGATCCTGCGGGTCCAGGGAGTGCACTGGATCACCATACCTAGGCAACCCGTTTGTTGTGGATCCTCTGAAATTTCTTTGCTGGGCACAGGGTACCTCCCCCTTAACTGCTGCCTACCGGGGCAACCTGGAGTGGGCCAATGGGTGATTTTGCTTGTGCCCCCTGGCACACTGATCCTTCCAGGGCATGGCGAGGCTCAGCTGACCTCTCTACTGGGCTGCACCATACACCCCCAGATTTTCATCTCTTGCAGACAGAGACCGCTCACTTTGGATGCCCTTGGTGGAAAACGTGTTCATTTATAGCTGGGATCCCACTCCTTGATTACCTTTATCATCTGACCAGATAGGGAGGCCGCTCCTTCTCCTTCCTTGCGGCCTTAGCCTGGAACGCCTTCTGCTCTACCTCAGACAGACAACATCGCTCCCCATTGCAAGAAACCTCAAAACCTGGCTCTTCGACAGACCCACTTCTTGATGGACTGGAACCTGCAACCCCCCCCCAGCGCATTGAGACCCTTACGGGTGAGTAGTCATGCTCAACAAATGCCTGATTGATTGAACATGGAACCAGGCTTGATATACCGGAAAACTGCATCTCCGATGCAGACAACGTTCAGTCAGACTCCAAGAACACCTGCTGTACATGGACATGGTTCTTGACCTCATCAAAGTCAAAAATGAGGATTTGGAGGCAAGCTCAAGATGCAGCAACCTCTGGATCACTGGAATTCCCTGAATCCACTGCAATCCCCAAAATAGAAGACTTTGTTGAAACATTTTTGTGGGATATTTTTGGTGAGGGTCTGTCAGCAGTCTTTAGAGTTAAACATGCCCATCGCTCGCTTAGCACCACCACCCCCTGGTGTGTCTGCTCACCCCATAGTTGCATGGCTGTTAAACTACTGAGACCACAACAGGGTCCTACGGCTGGTGAGGGAGCATGGCTCTATCCATTACCAAGGCAACAACCTCTCTTTTTACTCTGACTTTACATTATCGATACAAGCAGCCTGCTGCAACTTCCCGCCTGCCAAGAAACTTCTTTAAGACGCGGACATACCCTATGCCCTCCTGTACCCAGCCAGATTGAGGGTCTCATTCGAGAGCAGGACTTTTTTCATGGACGCAAAATCTGCCCCAAAATTTGCCAAACATGCAATCAAGAATCGTCGATCTTCTGGGGCATCACCCAACACCACAGATGAGACCCACCTCAGTGACAATGACTCAACTATTGCAGCCCTGAGCCCCTGTCATCTTTCATGTCACTTAAAAATATTGGGGGGATTATGGTTTCATAGTTATCACTTGTCTATACCATGCAGTGAGCCTCACACCCACTCCCTTTGCTGTAGATGTTTCCATACACTCTGTGCTGGCGATCATGCACCTACATCTTTATCGATCCCCCTTTTTAACTCTTAGTTTGGCCACCCTGCTGCCATGATAGGGTTGTACGTCTGGTGCTCCTGTCCCCAAGGGTGAATCCTGCTTTGGAGGGGGGTGGACTTGGGTATCTCAACCTAGTTTTGTGGTGGTCTGGGTTGGATTAGCTGTATTATTTCTCTCTTTTTCCTCAGGTACCGCCTCAGACTCTCCTTGTCTCTGCCAACGCCTGATCATTTTATATTGCACTGCACATGCCCTACAGGTTTATCCCCTCTCCCTTGCAAATACTATGGCCACCCTAAATTGCATTACCTGGAACATTCGGGTTCTCAATAATCGCAGGAGAGCATGCATTGTTCATGCCTATCTCACCTCACACAACATCGACATTTGCCTCCTACAAGAGACTCACATACGCCATCCCTTGACCCCTGCCCAGTGGGCCCAATGGTGTGGTATTTCCTACTCCTTTGCCTACTCCAATTATGCCAGAGTTGTGTCAATTCAGTTGCGTAGGGGGCTGCCCGGGAAATTGACACACCCCCTTAAAGATCCAGATGGAAATTATGTCATACTCACAGGGCTCCCTGCACCAGCAGCCCATGACAATGGGTGGTATTTATTGACCCAGTAGTGAAGACCCCGAGTTTTTCTCAGATATTTGTGCAAAGATTTCAGGATCAGGGGATCATGCAATCCTCTGGGATGGTGATTTAAACGCTGTTTTGGATGGCTGGTAGGATCATTCTGACACCTCTAAATGCTTCCACCTCCATGCTACAACAACGCCTAATACGATAACACATGACAACTGCCTCTGGGATGTGTGGCACCATTCTCACCCCCGTGTGCATGAAGGCACCTGCATCTCAGGATTTAACAATGCTTAGTCTGGGCTGGATTTTTGGTTGGTCTTCAAAGATTTCCAGACCTGGATGTCCAAGGTATCACACCTGCCGTACACTCTCTCAGAACATGCACCGGTCCTACTGACGCTTCAAATCCCCCAGGCCACTTCCTTCACCTTTACATGGTGCCTACCAGTGGGAGCACTATGGGATGCAGTGTTTTGGGTAGAGAACTGCAAACATGGACTACTTTTCACACAATGGAGGTTTGGTCGAATTGTCCTCTGTGCTTCGGGAGGCTTTCAAAGACGTAATATAAGGTGCTTTCATCACAAAGCAATCTGGGGTCTTAAAGGCTATCCGGGGGTCTTTGTCCCGCCTCGAGCAGAATATCTGGACTCAAGAACTGCAATATTTCCAGTCCAAGGACACTGGCAAGCAGTCCTATATGCCTGGCAAGATGTCGGAGTTTCAGTAGGAAGCCCTCTGAGAGGCTTGCTTCCTGCATCATGACAGCTAGGCTAGATGGTACTGGGAGGGCGACAGGCCAGGCTTAAGTCTTGCAGGTGTGCTGAAGAGCCTGAGTGTATCCAGTTATACAGCCAAACTCCTTGACTCCAAGTCTAACCCCATGTCCTCCACACCGGAGCTTTTCAAAGTAATGTCCTCCTTTTATACCCAACTTTATACCGCCACCCCAATTTTCGGCTCAACCGGGCTACATGAGTATTTTGACACCATACAACTGCTCTAGTTGGACCGGGCTCACCACGTTTAGCTAGACTTCCCCCCCCCCCATCACCAAGGAAGAGATAGACCAGGTCATAAGCGCCCTTCCTGGAGACAAGGCACCCAGTCTAAATGGGCTCACCCCTACCTTTTACAAGGGGTTTGCCTCCCTGTTGGCCACACACTTGCTAGAAATATTCCTAGACTCAATGAATATGGGCTCAGTGGCACCCTCGCTGCAGGAAGCAGTTATCATCACATTCCTTAAACCGTAAAAATATGCTGATGGTTGTGATTCAGACAGACCTCTCTCCCTCATCAATGTCGACAACACCATATTTGCTAAGGTGCTGGCCAATCGATTATACCCCCTCTTGCCCATGATCTTGAGGCCTGATCAATCGGGCTTTATTCCGGGCCGCACTATGTCACATAACCTGTACCATTTTTGCAGTTATGCACCACCTTGACCCCGAGGGATCTGCTGGAGCTGCTGTGCTTGAAGCCAATGAAGCGTTCGATTCCCTGGAATGAGCATATCTCTTTCCTCTGTTGGTACTCGTGTGCGCCTTCATAGGCTCACATCCAATCCTTTCTCGGTCACACGAGGCAGGGGTATCAGCTGTCACCATTAGTTTTCGCCATTGCGATGGAACGCTTATCAGCAAGACTTTAGCAGTGTCACTTGAATAGGGGTATTGGCTTCACCACTAGAGGCCTGGTGGTCTCAATGTACGCGAATGACATCACCCCACATGCATGTAAGTCAGGCGACAATCTGTCCCCATTGACATGCGAGGTGGTGCTGTTCAGTGGCCATTCAGGAATCCAGGTGAACTGGGTGAAATTCAAACTTTTCCTCTCCCAGACAACATAAGCCTCTTCCCCAATGAGTACCCCCTGAAGTGGGCAGATGAACCAGTGCAGTACTTGGGTATATGGCTGTGTCATGTTCCAGAAGAACTATGGCGCATAAATGATGGTCGCACTATGGCCTGGCTGGAGTACAGAATACACATGTGGTCCAAATTACCGCCTTCTCTAGCTGGCCATTTCGCAATTGCGAAGATGGTCATCCTTCTCAAGTTCCTCTACCTTTTCCTAAATGTACCCCTCCCTCTCACGCCACAGTTCGGTAAGCACGGATGATCCAATTTGGTGAATCTGACATCTTGCTGCTCAAGTGGGGAGGACTGGACATGACACAATATACTTCATGTGCCCAGGCCCAGTTTGCCCACTACTGACTTAACCTAACCCCAGTCATACCCCACACAGCAGTTGAAACAGATTTAGGAGCTCCATTGCCTCTATCGACTGCGCTATATTTACAATAAAAAGCTCCTAAGGCAGAAATCAATACTGTTGAATGTGTGCGCAGGGACTTGGAGAGTTTGCGGGGGAAAGCAGGGATGACACTTCTTTGTACTCCCTCCATCCCACTGGCCAACAACCCCATGATACTCCACTCTCAGACAAGGGCACTATTGCTTGCACTCACAAATGCAGTATCAGACTGTTTTTGGACCTCCACCCTGAGTACCAGTTCATCCAACAGTTTGATGCTGTGTCATCTCCACCCCTTACATTCCTCAACACCCTTCTGTATTACCAACTGCGTGCCACCTGTAGCCCTTCCGGCTCTCAAGCACCTCCTCACTTCACCATCTCCCTGCAAACTGGTTACTCGCCTCTACAATATTATGCAATGCCCCCCTCCAGTTGCATCCCGAGGGCTTGGGTAGCTTAAGGGAAAGACATCGCTCCGGCTGTATGGAATGTGCAGTGGTCCTTATGCGGGTGTTGTTGGAGCTGCTCTCCACAACTATACACTCCAGCTGATCCACTTTAAATTTCTAGACCGACTATATCGCACCCCACTGCAGCTTATCGAAATTGGGCTGGCTCCAGATCCTTGATTTCTGCGGTGCAACTTTCCCTCTGCTTCCTTTATCCACCCTGCCTGGTATTGTCCGGGGGTAGCATCTTTCTGGACGGAGATTTTTGCTACCATCCTCATGATCACTGGACACTCACCTCCCTTTACCCCTTAGGTGGGCCTCTTGGGTTACATCAGACACACCCAGCTCTTGGTGCCACCTAAATGCCATGCTCTAAATGCCATGCTACCTCTGCTGGCTAAGCACAGGGCCGCCATACATTAGGGCAGGAAGCCCGTCCCATCTTCCAAAGCTTGGTTGAATGATGTGGCATACTGCCAGGAACAACTGTCTAACGTCTGGGAACTTGCGCCACTGCGCTCCCGCCCCAGGGATATAGGGGATCCTTTTGCTGCTTTTTGAAATCTGAACTTCACCAGTGGTAGTTGCAGCCGGGGATGGAATGCAATTAGATTAAAGGGGGGGGGGGGGTGAATGTCGATTGCCTCATTGTATTGCTTGTTGTTTCTCAATGTGCTACTTGTCAACTGTCCAAGCGTTGTTTTCAGGGTTTTTATATACGTTCCAAATGCTTCTCTTACCTTATGTCTATGTAATCCTACTTTTGTGCCTTTATCTTTTTTGCACTTACCACCTGTGCCTGTGCCTGAAGAAGTGTTTTGATTGGACATTATGTGTGGCTCAATGTACCTGCTTTTATGTCCAAGATTTTATAACTGCAGCGTGTCCTCCTGACGCCCTCCTCGACCCCTTTCCTCCCCCCCTTCCCAATGCTGTCGTTGTTTATATTGCAAATGCCAATAAAAGCAAGTTAAAAAAACGTGACCCTGCACTACAGAAAACAATATGTAAATAAACACATTCAAATTAACCCTTTCGCTGCGGCGGGAATTCCGCCGCAGCGCTGGGAGGTGCGGGGGGGCAGCGCGGTGGCGCTGTGCTCATGACGGAGCCACTCCGTCATGAGCCACGGTTGAGCTGTGCTCATGACGGAGCGGTTCCGTCATGACTCCGCCCAGTTGCGTTGTCCCCCGCACAGGCGGGGAAACAGCGCCGCGTGGGCGGAGCGGCCGCCAACGGTCGTGGCATGACGGAACCGCTCCGTCATGAGCACACGGCAACCGTGGCTCATGACGGAGCGGTTCCGTCATGAGCGGGGAAGGGGTTAATAAACAAAAAATAAAACGCACCCAAGGGCCAGCAAGTGAGCATTTTGGTGTGTCTGCGTGTCTACGCCATTCATGACTGAACACGTATGTGATAAAGAATCAGGAGACACATTCACCTAGAGAAGGTTTATTAGTAACAGTTTGCATACCTTTAACACTGACATATTATTATTCTAAATACTCGAGGCATGGCAGTTTTGTAAATATACAAATAGAGGGGCAGATTTACAAGCCCCTTGCGAGACAATTACGCCGCCGTTGCGTCACTTCTGTGACGCAGCGGCGGCGTAAGCCATGCGCCATGTTGCACCTTATTTACAACGTGACGCATCTAGGGAGATGCGTCACGTTGTAAAGCCCTGCGCTACATTAAACCTGCGTCAGGTTTAATGTATGCAGGGTGGGCGTTCCGTCGGGAAAAGCCTCGGAAAAGTGATGCAGTGAAATCTACAAGATTTCACTGAGTCACTTTTCCAACGCTGCTGCGTCAAAACCCTGCGCCTGCTTGAAGCAGGCGTAAGGCATGACGCAGCATGTTCAGTATGGGCAGCCCTTGAGCATTGCTGGAGTTGCGTCGTGCTTGCGACACGACTCCAGCAATGCGCCGCCCTTATACCATCAGATGCGTCACGCATCTGTTTATCCTTGCGCCACGATGCGCTGCATTGTAAATGCGGCGCATCTGTGGTGGCGCAAGGGTAAACTTGCGTGACGCATCTTTCCTGGCGCATCCCTGCTGATTTGCAGGGATGCGCCAGGAAACATAAATCTGCCCCATAGTATTTTAAAGAGTCCGAAGATGCATGAGGCTTTCTCAAAATTATGACAAAGTACAATTAATTTTTATTGTTAATATTACTGATTGCTGCAGGCATGAAATGATGACCCTGTTTTGACTCGTGGAAATTATTCTACACATTGGAGTTTCACATACAAGGAAGGTCGGAAGAAAGATGTGAACTAGAACTCATGATACAATATCTTGGTGCACATATTACGTGCAAGTTTTCACCAGCATCCAACAGAATGAACAGCTGTAACACATATAGGTTTATGTTCTTTTTTAATGATAACTCTTCTGTGCTATGAATTTAAAATACATAAAGTCTAAGTCTTTTAAATGAAATTCTTATATATGTTATCCTTACATCATGTGCTGGATAAGGATAAGGTATTTTCCAACACTTTTGTAGGAAGTAACATATTGCAAATTAATGGCAATAGCTCGCTTCCATTTATTCTATTTTGGTGAGCAATGTCCCTATAAGGCTGAGTTGAATTTTGTTTTGCATGAAAGTTGACACAAGCTCAACATACATGTTTATTTTCATTGTATAAATCAGCATTAAACGCAGGGAGTATATAACAAACGCTACGGGCAAAAGACTATTCGTCATCATGTTGGTAAACACCAACTGACCCAGAAAATACCATCTCAGTGAGAACCATGTTGCTATGACCACTGCTTGCAGTAGTATGCTTGGTTTTTTTAGATACACGGACTTATTTAGAGTTTGGCGGATGGGGTACTCCATCACAAACATAGCACATTTCCTGTCCTCTGTACTGCAAGTGCATAATTTCCTGTCCGCTGTACTGCAAGTGCATCATAGCATATGCACTTGAAAAACGGCAGACGAGATAGCTATCATGGCTTGACAGAGTACCCAATTTGCCAAACTCTAAATAATAAAGCCCTACATGTGTTTTAAATCTGTTCGAGCTGAAACATTTGCTAAGGTTCTCTAAACAACTTAACCCAGTGTCAGCAGAGAAAGATACACCTTAGAAAAAATGAATGACACCATAAATACCACAAAGTTCTCAGGTACACCTGTATCTCCATGATGCACGCACACTAAGCAGTAAGCAGGAGTAAGAGTCGATTACCGAGTGAACCATTCAGCGGATGAAAAAGCGAAATAGTCCCTTCTACCTGCCCTTTCTCACAAAGCCTTCCGTTTATATTATTCCAATTCTATGCATTCTAGAAAATCAATAGTTTTTTCTAGACGATATCTAGCTGTAACCTCACAAGAATTGCCTCAGGCGGTTGTAATCAAGGTAGAAAAAAATACCCTCCCGTTCTCTCGACCGAAAGGTCAATTTTTTAAAGTAAAAAGTGCGCACCACATAACAGTGCAAGCATCAAAGTAATGTTCTTAATACTCCAACTCCAACTCGTTACTGAAATGCACTATGAAAATTAGCTGTATCAATCTTTCCAGATCATGAGGAAGTCGGACACAGGTTCAGCTCCTGTATGACTCAAATAGACCAATGGATGCAAGGAAATTGCCTTAAGCTCAACGCGGGAAAAACAGAGGACCTTCTGTTTGGGAAAGATAAATCCATTTGGTCGCCAATTTGGTGGCCTCAAAATATGGGACATTTACCAATGCCAGCACAGAAAGGAAGGTATTTAGGGGTTCCCTTTGATGACAATTTCAAACATCAAGTGAATGCACTTACATCATGTGTGTTCTATCCGCTGGAAATAATAAAGAAAATATGTCCCTATATCCCCTATAACCTTCGAAAAACAGTAGTTTCCACTTTAGTTCTTGCCAGGTTAAACTATGGAAATGCCCTATTCATTGACATATGAAAAAAGTCCCTGCAAAAACTCCAAATCTTGCAAAATGCTTTGGCATGACTCCTAACAGGAATTCCCAGACATAAGTTTGCATCCCAGGCCTTGATCAAACTTCATTGGCTCCCTATAGCCAGACGATTGCATTTTAAACCCCTCTGCATCACCTTTGAAGCACGGTACAATAGGTGAAACTAACTATTTTCATTCAAAATCTGCCTGGTATACCCCTAGTAGGAAGCTCAGATCCTCGGGTGCAATGCTACCAACGCTTCCAGGAACAAAGCTTGCTACCTGGGGTGCTAGGAGCTTCGTTCAAAAACCCGCAAAGTTGTGGAATAGTCTTCCGCTAGCCATAAGGAAATGCTCAGAGCTTTTGGCTTTAGGGAAACTAATAAAAACATGGCTGTTCAATCAATAAGGAACTATGGGCCTCCTCTCTGTTTTTGAGCGACGTGGCAGCAGCGCCAAGATGCCTCTGAGCATTCGAGCGCTATAAAGAATTTAATTCAAATCAATAAATTCAGAAATTCCTTTTCTTTAATTCCCAGGCACATCTTCTGATTCATTATGCTCATTGCTTAATTGCATTCTACTCCTTAAACTCTGTGTGCTCAAACACTGCAAGTAGTCTTTGCCATAGAGTTTGCACTGTATCTACTTTCACATATAATCTATTTTAGCAGTGTTAGAAATGGGGGTCTCTAGTTTGCAGAGGTAGGTACCCCTGTCCAAATAGGGACCCTTGCTTCTAGTCAGGGTAAGGGGGATAAACTTCTAAAATAACACCTGCTCACCCCCTTGGTAGCTTGGCACAAGCAGACAGGCTTATCTCAGAGGCAGTGTGTAAAGCATTTGTGAACACATACAGTAATACAGTGAAAACACTACAAATGGACCCCACACCAGTTTAGAAAAAATAAGTAATCTTTTATCTAAACCAAACAAGACCAAAACGACACAAGTCCACAATACAGTTATCAAGATATCCTTAAAAATAGGTGATTCACTCAAATAAAGTTTGTAGCAACAAATAACTGCACCTGGAGTTTTTACGACATCGTGACAGATGAAAAAACCTAAAGTACAGCGCCGACCGCGAAGTGCGAGGTGTCAGGCGGGGAGTCAAGGAGACACCCAAAGAACAGTACATTGGAAACGATGCAAGCAAAGACCGAGCAAGGCATTGGGGAGGTGATATTTCATTGGTGCCAGGCGGCGGCAGTTTCTTTTGACCCCAGGGGAGGTGAGCCTTAGTTCCTTTCTGAGATGCAGGGAAGGTGAGACATTGGTTCCTTACTGTGTCAGGGAGGTGATGTCATGGTGGCGGTGAGGCGTCAGTTCTTCATGACGGTGCGGTGTCGATGGATTCGGGAATCACCCACGTCGAGTATCGGCTCCACGTTGATGAAGCACCGGCATTGGTGAAGTCGGGCCAGCGGTGCAAGTCGGGACAGTGCATCGTGGATGTCACGAGCAGTGTTCTCGGCTCCGGTGAAGGCAGCGGCCTCTGGGATGGCTTCAGAGTTGATGTGCCATGGCATCAGCAGGCGTCGGGCCTACAGGGCAAGTCGGAGCGGTGCATCATACTCTTCACGAGCAGTGCCTACGGCTTTGGTGAAGGTTGCGGCGTCGCTCACCGGCATCGGTATTGCAATTTCCTTCAGTGGAAGCTGAAAGAGCAGTTCCAGATGCAGAAAGACAGAAGAAATTAAGTCTTTGTGTCCCTGAGACTTCATAACAGGAGGCAAGCTCTAGTTCAAGCCCTTGGAGATCTAAATTAAGCAGGGGACCCAGCAAACAGCAAAGTTCTTCTCCTTTCCTTGTCATCAAGACGCCACTGCAAGCCAACCCCAGACAGCAAAACAGCACATGAGCAGTATTCCTCCTCAGCCTCTCCGGCTCTTCGCCTTGCAAAGATTCCTCTTGATTGCAGGAAGTGATCTGAACTTCTGGGGTCTGGGCCCCAATATTTATACTACAAAATTATTTGTTCTCGTGTGGCAGAGAAGCCCTGTGCTTTAGTCAAAAGCAGTTATGTCCTTTTTGATGCAGCTTCCTGGCAGGAGGTGGAGACAGCATTGTGGAAGGTAGACCAGACCTATTCAGGTGAAAGGAAATCTCCTCCCCCTACTGTAAACGTAGCCCATGTCTATTCAGCCCATTCCTGACTCATCAGACTCTCCGGGGCCACTGCACCTCCCCAGCCCCTGACACTCCAAACCCAGACAGTCAAACCAAATCCCAGATGAGGCACACTGGATGGCTGAGAAGGAAAATACCTACTTTCTAAAAGTGGTATTTTCAAACACAGAATGTAAAAATCACCCTCACTAAAAGATGCATTTTAACATTCTGAGTTCAGGCATACTATACTTTATTTTCCTACCTTGTTCCCAGGGGTAGTTAGGTTTATAAGATGTTATAAGCAAACTCCTCATTCAATACATTTTGGAACAGATAGCCTTGCAATAGTGAAAAACGAATTTGGAATTGGCAGTATTTCACTATTGGGACATGCCACACCCATCAGGGCATGTCCTACCTTTTCCACCCTGCCCACAGGGGAATCTTGGGCCAGCCTTAGGGGTGACTAACATGTAAGAAAAGGGAAGGTTAGGGCCTGGCAAGTGGGTGCACTTGCCAGGTCGACATGGCAATACCAGACTGCACACAGGCTCTGCAATGGCAGGCCTGAGTTACATTTCCAGGCTACTTATGTGGGTGTCACAATCAGTGCTCCAGCCCACTAGCAGCATTTGATTTACAGGCCCTGGGCACACACAGTGCACTGTACTAGGGATTGACTAGTAAATCAAATATGCCAATCATGGAATCACCAGTCCATAACAACAATTTACAAAGGGAGCACTTGCAGGTTGACACTGAACAGCAGTGACAAAGTGCCCAAAGCATCTAGACCAGTTAAACAAAGTCCAATACACAGCAAAAACACAGGAGGCGAAAGGCAAAAATACGGGGTAAACCCACGCCAATGATGCCAGGTTTAACAACCTGTTTCTGTATTCTTGTGCTCCCCTTGTTTACAGACAATGTGCTATCAGATTATGTCGTAAGTTTCAGCTCTTTCACCCCCAATTATTGAATAATCCGCTCAACCTTGCTCGAATGTCTAAGGCTATATATTTGTATTTTCTGTCAACAAAGGTACGCTTCAAGCCCTCTCTATGGGCTTTGAATGTACTGTCTCACCACTTTCCCAGTGTTCTACGGTTACCTATATGTTATAGCATGCAGATGCCCAAGTTTAAAAGAAATCTTAACCTTCAGTCAGAAGCAAGACAATAGACTGCTTGCCCATTTTTCATATTTCCAAGCTTATCTGGTTAATAGCAGAGCGTGATGACAACAACTCCACTGAATATTAGTTCATTCTTGCGCTCCATGTCTAACAGAACATTAAGAACCCTGTCAATCATGGGCAGCTCTTTAGCAATAGTTCAATGGTGCACCACGTTCCATCCCTCAGCTATCCACTGCCAATGTATGTAGCGGCCTTCCAACCTCTTAGTGTCTTAAATCACTATCTCTCTTTCTTTCTCCCGCTGTACTAGCACTCCAAACACAAGCTTCTTTGCTCTCCCTGCTATTATTTACTCTTATAGGTGTAGAGGAGTGTGTCTAATACACCCCAGAAGCAAAGTGTCTATGCTGTTTTGGACTATGCTTACATGATTTCCAGGATTAAATTCACTCCCATTAGGTTTATCATTGAAATCTAGCAAATGAAGAGAGCTGATTGGTTATTTCAAGAAGATAGACTCAGTGAAGCACATTGCTAGCATCCATTGTCAAATACGCCCTACTTCAGGAGCATCAGATTCAGTAATAGCTCTTCCTCCTCTGCAGCACTGCAGTTGCATCTTTCCAGGTAGCTGATGAAGCTATTTGGGTTTTTGGCAGAGAATTCCTCTTTCAGATAGGCCTTCTAGACCTGTAGACGGAGTTTAAGACTATTGAGAAGCCAGGCTGCATTGACCAACCTTTTAGCTATTAAGGCCAGTAATGGCAAAGATATAATAGTGTTTTCCTTATTTCTCTCAATGAGAAAACCATGTATGCAGATGAATATATTTGGGTTTCACCACCCTCTATAACCTATGTGGCTCTCCACAGACACCCTCCCCCAACAGTTTTGTCCTCTATTTAACCTCTTGGAGATATTTGTATCAAGCAGGACATCTTCATGCAGCAATATGACAGTGACACAAAGCTGTATCTTAAGGAGTCATTGGTCATAAAAATTAATCTTAAGGTCCATGCATTACCTAAAACTGAACTTAGCGAAGACAGATTGATGAGTTTCACCTGAAACACAAATCCGATAAATGTTTCCTTTCATGGCCTCAGTTAGACTGAGCTTATTCCTACACCAATGCTTTAAATGTCTAGAATTCTAAAGTGACGCCCAACTCTCCTTTGAAGACCAGCTGAGGAAAAAGTCATCAATGCCTGTTTTCAGGTGGCCCTTTTTGTAGGATCCAGCTATACTTTCCTTGAAAGAGCTTTCATATTTACTGCCCCTGTCTACACGTTTATAGGGGTGTTGCTTTCCGAACAGGCCTACCATTTACTTCCTCATGCCCTTTAGGGGTTGTCATTTATATTTCCAGTTACATTGGAAATATTCGATGGTGGTTTGAGCACATCTTCTGCACTTTTGCGTGCTCACACTGGCCATTCATGCAAGTCGCTACCACTTCCAATGTTCAAGGGAGAAGTCTTCTGCTATTTTGGACTAAGCAGACAGTACCCTTGAGTAAGGCTGTAAAGAAATGCTGAGGATAAAAATCAACATAGACCCTGGACTTGGTTCTGAAAGGAGATTTGTAACAGATTACAATTTACAATTAAGTTGATTACTTCAGTGCACTTCTGGCTCGGAAATAAAATGCATTAGGCATACTCTAATGAAATTCCAGCTGGGCATTATGTCAGTGGCTTTTAATACAAGAGAGTCTTAGCAATATTTGTTAGAGAACTGCATTTTCTGCGTTACCATGGTGTACATGCAATGTGGGTCTTAGGATTTGGCTCTGCATAAGGTCACATCATGCTTGACAGACTACTTTCCAACCTGGGTCAGCAGTGAAAGAGCTATGGTTTCACCTGAACATCTGCCCAAGAGACCAGAAAGATGTCTTTGCTCCTTAGGAAGATTAGCTATTACCTTAGCCACTAAATCTGTAGAATTCATCCAGATCACGAGATCAGATTGATTCCTTTTTTAATTTAATATTTGTATTGAGTGGGAAAACAGAAAAAAAACAGACAGTTTCTCTCTCCCTGCCACACATTTTTTTTAAAGTAAGTCCCCGTGCCCACCCCCCCACCCTTCCTGCTTTGTCCAACCAGCTTTCATGTGAGTTTTATTATACATTTCTGAATTCTTATTCATACAGTGAAATGGAGTATACATTAAGTATAAAATACATTTCACTTATCCAGTACCAATTTTTTTTAAAACACATTTCATTTCCTGGTTCAATTAGCTTAAAGCGCATTTTATAGCAGCAACACCAGATTTTCAAAGTGCAATCAACGCTAATGGCCTTCAAGGCCCATCTTGTAATACCTTAGTCATCAGTTTTCCATAAAGTGCATATGCGTACATTGTTATCTTTCATTTATCAGCCCATTAATAAAGTGCAAAGTTTTTAAAGTGCATATGTGGAATCTCTAAGATTTTAGATACTATGAAAAGTTGAGGTTGTTCTTACGGTATGCATAAATTACCGGTTCAGTTGTTTCCTCCAATAGGCATAATACTGCCAAATTTCTGCCCCTTTCTTTATGGTCTTATACCCCCTTTGTTTAAATATGGCTTTCTCGAGATTATACATACTCAGCAGGCGAGCTAACCATTGGTGAAATACTGGAGGGGTAACATCCTGCAATGCTGAGCCTATACATATTCTGTATACTGCCATTGCAATACAGATAAAAGCCCCTCCTTCTTTTTTTCGCAAATTAATTATACCAAGCTTAATTACTGGGGGCTTACATTCACTTGTAGCAACAGCTTCTCTTGTAAGAATACCTCGATTTCTCGTATAAGCGGACCAAGCTCATTACAGGTGGCAAACATGCATTAGATCTGCCTTATAAACCGCACACCGCGGACAGAACGCCCCTTTCCCCTCCCCCCATTTGGCAATCCGATACATGGTGTAATAGAGCTCAAAGCATGCTTTACAGAACTGCACTTGAAGGTTCGCAGGCATTAAAATCGATAAGGTATTTAAAAGGCGTCTTGAAAATCTACATCTGTAATGCCTAACTTCCGTTGCCACTTGGATGAGCATTTTTCCAGATCGTCTTTCATATAATCATTCATCAATTCATATAACAGACCGATCCTAGGTACCTCAATCCGCCTTAATCTATCCACTAATTCACAGCTCTCAAAATTCTCCTTCCCTCCTCCCTTCCTTTGCAAAAAATCTCTTACATGTAGATATTAAGAAAATTCTCTTTTGGATAACTCAAATTTCACTCTCAGTTCTTCAAATTACATTAAACCACCTGAGGAAAAAAGGCAGCCTACCTGAGTTACGCCTGCCTATGTTTTGTAAAAAGGGCATGTAGTAATTTAATTTCCCAAGTCCAATCAAGCGTCGTACAGAGGACCATACTTTAAAAGCCGTAAGCAGTGTCTTAAAGCGCACCCTTTCAAGGTATCCAAAATCAAGTTGGTGCCATAGACACCCTCTTACATCATGGCCACTCGTTTGTTTATAAGGCAAAGTTTCGCTGACTATTCCCATCCCAGGGCTCGCATTCAAAAGTGCTATATATTGCATTATAGAGGCCACACACCAATATAATTTGAGGTTCAGTAGGGCCAAGCCACCACACTCTCTGAGTAGAGATAAATATTTAACCGATCTTCTAGGTCTTGAATACGCCCATATGAACTGTGCAAATATGATTTCACATTTTTTAAACCAGGAGTTCATAAATATCAGGGGGATTATTCTTAAAAAGTATAAAACTTTAGAAAAGAATACCATCTTGACTATGTTCACTCTACCAATCAATGTGAGGTGTAGATTATCCATTTTCTTTTGCGCTTTTTTCATTTCTGCAGGCACACGGTTCTACATTTTCCTTTACTACCTCATCAATTTCTGCAGTTATCACAACTTCCAAATATGTGTGTTTTTTTAAACTACTCTGTTATCTGTCATCGGAGCAAACTCATTGGTAACTATTTGTGTTTTATCCCTGTTCAGGGCATATCCGGACACAGCGTCAAATCTCTGGGCCTCCTTTTCAATTGCTCTCATCACCTTCTCAGTGTGTGGCGTAACTAGTGCACCATTGTTGGCATACGCCAACACCGTATCTGCTTGCTCTGAGTCAAATAGTGGGGGAATGTCTGCTGACAGCTCTAAACAATTAAAAAAAAGGGTCTATGTACATTGCAAACAATAACGGTGAACAGGGACAACCTTGTTGTGTACCTCTCATTATTTTAAATGCCTCAGTCAATTCCCTATTTACACATACTCTAGCCCTGGGTTCCTTATACAGGGCTTTCACTTTACCAATGAACTGTTACCCTATCCCTTCCCATTGCATAGGGGCCCACAGAAACTGCCAGGAGACCCTATCAAAAGCTTTTTCTGCGTATAAAAAAATTGCGGCCATAGGGTCTCCTGACACTTGCTTCACATCAAACAGCATAATGATCTTTCTGATGTGTTCCATGATGCCTCTACCTGGGCTAAAGCCATGTTGAGTTGGGGAAACAACTTTGTGTATCACAAGTGACAGACGAGAGGCTGGGGTTTTATAGTAGATTTTCACATCCCCATTTATAAGGGTTATTGGCTGATGAGACCACAATTCCTCACTAGGTTTATTTTTTTAGGAAAAGACAATAACCTTTGCCATAGCCCATGATGTTGGCGGATTCATGCCCTTTGCAATCTGCAAGAACATAGTCAACATGAGTTCCTTCAATTGTTCCTTGAAAACCTTATAAAATTCTGTAGGGATCAAATCGGGTCCAGTTGCTTTCCCTCTCGGTAAACTAGACATGGCTACTGCGATCTCTGTCCAGGTTAAAGGTTGTTCTAGGTGGGCCCTCTCTTCTACGGATAAGGACACCTCAGCAGCTTGCTCCAGATATTTCCCTATTTGTTCTTTTCTTTGGCTCTCCCCCCAGGCCTCTGTATATAGAGTCCGGTAAAATTTACAGAAAGCAGCTCGAATTTCATTGCATCCAAAACCAACCTTATCAGAGGGTCCCTTACTTCCTTAATTTCACTCCATGTGATTTCTTGCCTTGTTCTAACCGTGCGTAGGTTGCCAATCCTTTCACTGCACTCATACATATCCTCAGGGTGCACTGCTGCTTTGTCAATGGCCTTCTTCAGTAATTTCTCCCCAATTGCTGCTTTATTAGCTGCTAACCCTAGACGAGCATCCTCAATACTATCCTTCTGTTGGAGGGTCTTAATTAGTTTTCCTTCAGCCTGGGCCAAGCTTTTCCACTTTATTTTTCCTTATTGAGCATTGAGTTCTTCCCCCTGTGTCCCTGCATTTAGTGTGGCCCACACTGTACCCAAAGAAGCCGTTCCTAGATTTATATGTAGAAATTCCGGAACCCATTTCTTCATATGTTCCACATACACCTCGTCCACCAGCAATGCTCTTTCAAATGTCCAAAAAGAAGAAGGGTTCTCCTGAGCAATCCCACCCTCTATCTCAAATACCAATGGGCTATGATCTGGGTGATATCTGGGAGCACTTTCAACTGTGCTTTTTTGTCTAATCAGCTTTGAGACGAAAAAATAATCCAGCCTCACATGTTTCTGGTGAGGAGCGGCGCAGTATGTAAAGCCCTGTTCTTTAGGCCTCAATTTAGCCCAGACATCGCTCAAACCATGCTCCTGGCACAAGTTACATATAGCTTGATAAACTTTAGGCTTCTTTCCAATATATGGTTCGCCCTGACCCCAACCACTAGCAAGATTAATATTGAAATCCCCACACATATTACTATAGGCAATTGCCAGTGTGATAATTCATTTGTCAGCCATACTAGTAAAGAGGGGTCATCGACATTACTACCATAAAGGGAGCATATCGTAAAGTTAGGAAAGCCTGGGGCTCTGCAACTGACAATAGCCCAACGCCCCGAAGTATCAGCCTTAACTAGGGGAAACTGGATAGCCCTATTAGGGGCTAAAACGGCTACCCCCCTTGTGAGAGTACCTTGGGTTGTAGCTTCTATAATACTATATCCTATGTATTTTTAAAGATCTTTTTTACTTCCCTCTACATGGGTCTCTTGAAGACAGACTGCATGTAACATTTTCAGCCCTTGGGATACCATCTGCCTTTTTTAAAAATAGTTTAGGCCACATATATTGACCGTTGTGATCCTTCATTTATTCATTTTTAATTTCTTCAGTTTTACCCCACACTAGACATCTCTTTACTCCATAATAGCCTCCCGTGCATTCCCTGTGCAATCTCCCGTTCACAAAATCTACACTGTGCAAAGCCTATCTTAATCCCACTCCGCCTCAAAACAGTGCCCCCCCTTTCCCCTCTGCCCCCGCCTCCCCCCACGTCCTCCAAACATCCAGGCAATCAGGCATAGCCTGAATGATATGCTTCTGATAAACTGCCCCGTGATCCCCCTTGATATATATATAACAAAAATACAATATCTTTAGTGACTGCTCATCCTTAGTTTTCAAAATAACATCTTAAATTCCTACAGCTCATATCTTATTCACCTAGAGGCTGCCACTCCTTTTTTCCCTTGTTATTTCCTCCAGGAAGGCCTGCGCTTGATTCTCAGAAAAAAAGGTGCAAGAGGTTTCTTTATAGCTAATTTTGAGCCTGACCAGATTCTGAAGACCTCTGCCCCTGCTTTTTGAAAGGAAGTTATTAACTGTCTAAACCACCAGCGCCGCTCCACCATTGCGTGGGCAAAATACAGCTTAACAAAAAAGAAACCCCATTGTAAGATTTTGGAGAGTTAGGTCGGGTTTGGTCATATACCAATTGTCTCAACAGGAAGTTTCCGAAGAATACCAATACAGCCCTAGGTCTTTCTTGGGGCTGTTTTCTCATCAGTAAGGGTACCTGGTGGGCATGTTGGATCTCGCTGTGCCAGTCCAACTTCACTTGTTCGAGGAAGGTGTTCTTCAAAAGATTAACTATGTACAATCTATGATTACAACCTTCCACCCCCTCTGGGACCCCCAAAAAGTGCAAGTTGTTTCTACGCTGTCTGTTTTCCTGCTTCTCCAGTTTAAGCATAACATCTGACAGAGCATCACCCTGGCCAGTATTTTGCACCTTCAGTGATTCCATCTCCACTTCCAGAGTCTCTGTCTGCGTCTCAACAGATGTCAATCTCTTCACAATTTCTCCACATTTCTTATTCATTTTTCTTATTCCAGCTTGTACCTTTGTGTTTTGCCACTCTTGATCTGCAACCATCCGACCTCACTTCCTCTTGCATCTGTTTGATGGATCGAAAAATCATCGTAAGCATAGGTTATTTTTCTTGTATGCCATTTTCGACACATCAATTGGACCTTCCTCTGGTCCTTCTTCTTGATTTACAGGCCTCGTGTCCGAGTAATCCCATTTTAGCTGCTTGCCAACATTCCACTACTCACTGTCTTTCCTTTTTCTTCCCCCTGTAAGCCTCTTCCTCTGTGTCGTTTGAATCTGGTCTCCCGAGGAGTTGCTGAGATTCCAAGAAACCCTCACTGGTAGAGGACCAACCTTCATTGCCAGAGGGCTCCGATTCATCAGTAAGCGAGAAGAACCGCTCACCTACTACATCAGGCGATAGCTTTCCTCTACACCTTCATGCCATATTTGAGGGCCCATCCCCTGCCAGGCTTTCATGTCCTGCCCTCCCTGTATTTTCCTTAACCTGGCTAGGTGTCTCGCGTTCTAGGCTTGGTGCTTCGGCCCCCTCCATGCCCAGCAGGTTCTTTTCCATTCCTTCTTCCGTTTCCCATTCCTTTAAGGTCTCTGGGCCGGAGGGTAATGGTTCTGGAGGGCTAACGAGTTCTAATAGTCTCAAACCGGGTTCTGTGTCCCCTGCCCCTCCAAAGTTCAAGGTTTCAACTGTCCTGGCTGGGGAAAGTACTTTACTTGTGTGCAGGTCAAAGCCGGAGAGATTAGAAAACATTGATATAAAAGATTGGGCTGTGCTGGACCCCCCTCTGTCTGTGTTGCTGCCTTCGGCACTATTTTCTTTATCCCAGCCTCTCTCTTTCCCTTTCCTCCCATGCCAGCATGTTGTTTAACTTCTGCCGTGGTTTCGTTAACCCTCATAAGATTAGAACCCATCAGTAGTATGGGACAACCTCCAGCGGGTCCCGCTGCTCGGGTTTTTCCCGTCTTGCCTCCTCTTGCTGCCATCCACAAAATTCTGCTTATCCTCCGGCACCACCAATCTCTGCAATCTGGGCCCCTCCAGGTTACTCAGAAACTACACTGTCCCGTGAGCCACCGCACAATCGCCAGAAGCAAAGCGTCCAGCACCCAACTCGCCGCGTCAGACCTCAAACCATGCAGACCATGTAGTCGCTCGTCGCAGCATCGATCCATCAATGGAGATGTTAGGCGGGCTGCAGTTACTCACACACCATCTTTGCCTCCCGTCAAAAACAAGATCAGATTGATTCCAGTGTGCCACACAATAATGAATGTTAATGTCACGCTGCAGATTAGACTTTTGACTTGAAAAGAAGGAATCCAAGGTATTAATGTAAAGAGCGTATTAGCACATTCATGCTGCATATGCAGAACTGGTAAATACAGCGGAGACATGTAGCTCTACAGCAACTGGCATTGTGGTATAGAATGCTTGGTAATCATTCCAAAGCAAAATCAACAGCAAATTCTAAGCTCCAGGGTGAAGGCATCTTCTGAGATAATTAATTTCATACAGGACCTTTCTTCAAATCTGGGATCTCAAGGTCATATGTGAAACAGTGAAAACATAAATATCCTATGATCCAGGATACAACTAATTTACAAACGCTCTATATTCTCTATCAAGCAAGCACCGTTTAGTATTACCTGATTACATTACAAGGGAATAATGCAATATCTTTATTTAATGAATATTGTTTGTCTGTAACTGAGACCCTGTTGATCCCAAACTTGGAGAAATAAAGCAGAAGACATGCAGTAGAAGGCTTTGAGCCAATTCTGCATTCACACTTACATTCCTATTTTAAGTCTCTGTAATCCCTATATTGCCTAGGTTAGCTAGAGAGTTGGATAGTACAGTGGTGGATAGTGGTGTGAGAAAGTCAACCTTTTTGCCCTGCTTACCCCCATTTTATGACTGATACTGGTGGTAACTGACTCTGACTGTCCTCTGGGCTCTGCTAACCAAGTCCAGGGCCAGTGCTCTGAGGAAAACATTATATGGTAATTAGGTATAATTACAATTGGCAATGACAGACCCCTGTAAGTCCCTAGTATATAATGAGGTAATGGGGATTCAAACTACGTATAAGTCCTTTATATGAGGGTAGGGAGGTTTAGAGGACCAGTTGATTTCCTGCACTGGACTATGCACTGTTGTGTGCCTACTGTCATTTTTAAAGGCAGCCCTGCAGAGAGGACCAAGTCCAATAGGGCTGAGACCTGATTTCTTTAGCAGAGGGACACTCTTGTTGTTTCAATGGGCAGAGAGTGCACTTGAGGTGAGAGAAGAGATAATTACGACAAATTTGTATATGAGTGGGGTCTACACATTTCTTTTGATGAAAGAGCAAGAGCAGATTCCTAGGAAGTGACCACAGCTTTAGGACTCTGCTGGGAATCACATGGGTGAGAGTTCAGTGGTAAAAATTTATTTATTTGCAGACACGTTTTCTGTCCTTTGACTGTGATAACACGACTAAACTTGGTGTAGCAGACACTCTTGTGGGAAGATCAATATGTGGCAATTTCTCTTAGTATTTTTAAGTGATCAGTAAAGTTATCAGAGGCATAGGGAATGTTGTTGGTTCAATAACGTTTCATTACTATTTTTTTCTAAATCAGTTAGCAGATTACTTTTGCCAGGGATTTCATTTGGCTCACAATACCTGCTAGTTCAGTGGGAGCAGGTCTAGTGTAAATAGGGCAAGCAGAAAATCTGCCACTTTTCACAGAACCGATGCAGCATTTGTTAAACTTCAAATAACCTGTAAAGTTTCTACCCGGGCAAGAAGCAATTACACAATGGAAATTGTACGTGTTTGACACATTACTTTTGCGAATTTGCAATGTGAAAAAAGCGTCCTTCCCTCATTATTCTCTAGACAGGTTTGGGGTAAAGGGTATCTGAATTTGAAGCAGTGATTTTTTTTTTTTCATTTAGACTCTAACTGCTAACAGGCAATCACCAACAATGACAGTTTTTCAATTTTCTATCAAGCTCTAACAGATTGTGGGGCATATTCTCAAAAAGTGTGATAACCATCGCAAAAGTTACTTAACGCAACCTACAACATCGCAGTCAATCGTGGGAATTTTTTGCCGTGTTAACCAGGTATTCACAACACGGCAGTACCATTGCGATAGTCACCAGATAACACGTCAACTGACAGCGTTAAAATCAATGCCACTCCGCAAAAAAGCGAAACGTGAACGCAAGAAATCCTGCGATGAGGCCAATCGCAGTACAAAAGCACTGAAAACCAGCGACCGGCCTGCAAATCCCACACGTCTGGTGGGAAAATGCAACAGAAAAGCAGAGTAAACAAACCATGAGATAACAACCTGCGAGCACAATCACACAGCTGTGACGCAGAACAACTGACCATTGTCCAAATCAGATAGGCATTTCCCCACAAACAGCCACAATGCACATAGACATGCATTCAGTATGTAACCTGCGCCAATCTGGAAACAAATATGGGACACACTCTGAAACGGTAACTTTGGAGAAAATGAGGGTTCCACTTCCAAATGGAGGTGCGCACAATTATACTGAGACCTATCTAGGTCTTATTCAAGTTGCAGTTAATTCAAAAGTGATTCTTACAAAGTTAATTTCAATTTCAATCCATTGGAGGAACACTAAGGCGTGTTCTACGTTTCACACAAAAATACCCCTGAAGAAGGGTCACCCCATGACCTGAAATGCATTGGGTGGTTGTGAAATGTAATTTAAAGATGTCTCAGCAAAGAATGAATTTGCTAATAAAATGAAGAACGTCTAAAGAATTGAATAAAGTTCAATGGATTGAAATTGAAATTAACTTTGTAAGAATCACTTTTGAATTAACTGGAACTTGAATAAGACCTAGATAGGTCTCAGTATACTTGTGCGCACCTCCATTTGGAAGTGGAACCCCCATTTTCTCCAAAGTTACCTAATTAGAGATAGTGTTTCCAGACAAAACACTGGGAGGAAGCTGCACACAACAAAAATTGTGTACAAATTTTAAAAAATACGAATACACATGAGTGCCTGATGGACTTCTAATAGAGTTTTACACACTGTGAAACCACATCCCCCCCTCACTTTGCAGAGGGACAAACAACAGTCCCTGCACACCGACGTGCCAGGTACATGACCAGACAAGAATGAAAGCACGGAGAAATGCAGGGGCCGTGACTCCCCCTTACGCACATGTTGCCCATGTCGTGGGCCTTGAGTCACAGGGTGCATCCCTGCATTATGGCGGCACATATCAGAGCACAAACAAATCCCTGTTGTCACCTGTAGGCCACAACTGACAGCCAAAGTGGAATGACATGGGACACATGTGAAACTCTGAAGAGTGGGATACCCTAACAACTGTGACACACAGAACTGGCAGTTAGAATACGTGACACCATAAACAGCCCCACTGCACAGAGGTGACACACCCACCAACCATCAACAAATCCCTCAATTGACAGCACAACATGTCACACCCACACTTGTCTGAGTGAAATGCCTGAACAGATGAGTGACATGCATGCAGGGAATGTGTATCGGAATGCTTTTATTAGCACATGCAGTGCCTGTGGCAGTCAACGTACTCTGCCATTACTGCGAAGGACCTACACAATGTGACGTCAACCAGAGAAGAAACTGTCAATGATGTAGTCCCTATGGGCTATTCCTGCTGCTTCTGCATTGGGGTGTGGTCCACCTCCCTCATCATCATCATCATCGTCCGGTGCATCTGGCACTCGTATCCATGGGGCTTTGCTGCACACACATATGATGTGTGACACACAATATGCAACAATCATCTTGCACATGAGGTCTGGGCTCTACAGGATCTTACCACCTGTGACGTCCAGGCACCTGAAACTTGACTTCAACCTGCCAAATGTGCGTTCCACGATGCCCCTGGTGTGTCTGTGGGCCAAATTGTACTGCCTCTGGAGCTGTGTATTTGGGGCTCGTAGGGGTGTCATCATCCAAGCGCAGAGTGCATATCCTTGGTCACCTGTGACAGTGCAGAGAGACATGAGTCATGACTACATACTGAATGATGTGTTGGCAGGCTCACTGGTTCATTGGTGTGTGATATGTGTGACTTAGTGATTCCTGTATGACATGTACTGCGTGTTGCAAATGAGCTGCATCACTGTGTACTATGTAGCCTCACTGCTGCACCTCCCCCCGAGCACATTCACTAGAGTATGCAGCGCGATTACATCACACGCACTCCTACGGCACCCCATTGACATGCCTGTCTGCGCATGTCTATAGACCAGAGTACAACACGGTCAAGATGCTGTGCAGTATGTGGCCTGCCACGTGTGTGTAGGCCCATTGCAAGGACAGTGCTGACACAGATGTAGAGCACTTGCCTGGATGAACTCGACATGCCATTGAGGCTTCATCTTTGGCTCATGCTGCACTAATTGCGACACACACGACAGTTGGCATGTGTGATCCCTGACCCAGAGAGGGCATGCCCTCCCCCATGTACCCCTTCGGACAGCCACACACACCGGGGACATGCCACATAGCAACATTGTTGATTGCGTGACGGGTGGCGCAGACACTACAACAGAGACACACGCATCAGCCACATCCTTGTCCAGGCCCACACGGAACCACACCCAGATCCACATGTGTAGGAGCCACACCCCTACACAGTACTGTCATATGCTGGGCCAGCCCACTCCGCTCACACTTACAGGGGGGACGTAACAAGCTACATTTCCGGGATCTTCCCCACTGGCTGGGGTGACATAGTTGCGTCCACTACACTCCATACACCAGCGGTGTGTGTCGACATGGATATGTGTGTGGTCTGCACACTGAAGTCAGGCCAGCACATCCATGCTACACTTGGCATTGTGTACATGCTTAATAATGGGGCTCTTGCCTCCTTCGCACATTCCTTGTTCCCACCTCTCCACACAATCTGCGATTGTGTGGCTGAGGTGCATGCCGTTGATTGCTCATGTACATGGCTAGCCCAGGTTACCACAGTAAGTTGTGCTGTTGTGTCTGGTAGGTGGGCATGTTATTTGGCATGTTGTATGTGAGTTTGTAACGTGTGCATTCCCAGAGTTGTGAGTTGCATGCTTGTGGAGTTGAGGTGTGTGGTGTGTTCAATTGGTACTTACCAACGAGCAGGGCATTTCCGTAGGTGCCATCCTGGAAGCGCCAGTTGATGATGAACTGTCGGAAGATGCAGGAATCATGCACACTGCCTGGGTAGTTGGCAACAACATTGGTGAAGAGTCCCCGGTGGTCAAGTCAAGTCAAGTCAAGTCAAGTCAGAGAATTTATATAGCGCACTACATACCCAGAGGGTCTCAGGCGCTAAGGGGGGGGAGGAGGATTACTTGTCAAATATCCACGTTTTAAGTTGCTTTCTGAAAGCTAGGTGGTTCTGGGTAAGGCGAAGGTGGGTGGGGAGTGAGTTCCATGTTTTAGCAGCCAGGTAAGAGAAGGATCTACCTCCCATTGTGGCCTTGTTGATGCGAGGTACAGTGGCGAGGGCTTGGCTGGAGGAGCGTAGCTGGCGGGAGGGGGTGTAGAAGGACAGTCTTGAGTTGAGGCATTCTGGTCCGATGTCGTAGAGTGATTTGTGTGCGTGGGTTAGCAGTCGGAAAGTGATTCTCTTATTGACGGGTAGCCAGTGGAGGTCTTTCAGGTGACCAGAGATGTGTTCATTGCGTGGGATGTCTAATATGATTCTGGCTGAGGCGTTTTGGATTCGTTGGAGTTTCTTTTGCAGTTTAGCGGTAGTGCCTGCGTAAAGGGTGTTTCCGTAGTCCAGTCGGCTCGTGACCAGAGCATGGGTGACTGTTTTCCTGGTTTCGGTGGGGATCCAGCGAAAAGTTTTTTTGAGCATGCGAAGAATGTTGAAGCAGGATGAGGATACGGCGCTGACTTGTCTGTTCATTGAAAGTGAAGAATCCAGGATAACGCCTAGATTCCGTGCGTGGTCTGTCGGGATGGGTGCTTTTCCAAGGGCTTCCGGCCACCAAGAGTCGTCCCATGCAGAGGGGGATGTACCTAGGATGAGGACTTCTGTTTTATCTGAGTTCAGTTTCAGACGGCTGAGTTTCATCCATTCAGCAACTTCTTTCATTCCTTCGTGTAGGTTAGATTTGGCGGTGCTGGGGTCCTTGGTGAGGGAAAGGATCAGTTGAGTGTCATCCGCGTAAGAGATGATGTTGAGGTTGTGTTGGCGGGCGATGGTCGCGAGGGGGCTCATGTATACGTTGAAGAGGGTGGGGCTGAGAGAGGAACCTTGTGGTACGCCACAGATGACTTCGGTGGCCTCGGACTTGAATGGTGGGAGGCGGACTCTCTGGGTTCTTCCGGTGAGGAACGAGGTGATCCATCCAAGTGCTTTTCCATGTATTCCGATGTTGCTGAGGCGTTGTAAAAGGGTGCTGTGGCAGACTGTGTCGAATGCTGCAGAGAGGTCGAGGAGGATGAGGGCGTCTGTGTCTCCATTGTCCAGTAGAGTTCGAATGTCGTCTGTTGCTGCGATGAGGGCGGTCTCAGTGCTGTGTTTTGCTCGGAAGCCTGATTGTGAGGAGTCGAGGGATTTGTTGGCTTCGAGGAAAGCGGCGAGCTGGATGTTGACAGCTTTCTCGATGACTTTGGCCGGGAATGGAAGGAGCGAGATGGGGCGGTAATTTTTGAGTTCGGTGGGGTCCGCTGTTGGTTTTTTCAGAAGGGCGGTGAGTTCAGCGTGTTTCCAGTTTTCCGGAAAGGTGGCAGAGTTGAAGGAGCAGTTGATGACGTCTCGGAGGTGCGGTGCTATGACGGAGTCTGCTTTGTTGAAGATGTGGTGAGGACATGGGTCTGTGGGGGATCCTGAGTGGATGGAGTTCATCAAGCGGATGGTGTCCTCAGTGGAGATTGGGTTCCAGTCGTTAAGGGTGTTCACGGGGGTGGAGTGTTCAGCATGTGGTTGGGTGGTTGGGCTCCGGGTTGGTTGTCGAAGCTGTTGTGGATGTCTGCAATCTTGTTGTGGAAGAATGAGGCTAGGGAGTCGCAGAGGGCTTGAGAGGGGGTGATGTCGTTGGAGTTGGCCGAGGGATTGGAAAACTCCTTGACGATGTTGAAAAGTTCCTTGCTGTTGTGGGCGTTGTTGTCAAGTCGATCCTTGAATGCTGTTTTCTTGGCCTTTCGGATTAGTTGGTGGTGAGTGCGGGTGGCGTTTTTGAAGGCGTCCTTGGTGCTGGTGGTTGGGTCTTTTTTCCACGCTTTTTCAAGGGTGCGGCAGAGTTTCTTGGACTTCTTAAGGTCATCGTTGAACCATGAGGCCTTCTTGTTGCCAGGTTTGCTGTGACGTTTTTTCAGTGGTGCTAAGGTGTCGGCGGTGTTGGCTAACCATTGGGTGAAGTTGGCGACGGCTAGGTTTGGGTCCCAGGAGTGGGTTGGGGTGTTTAGAAGGAGCGAAGAGGAGATCTGGTCGGTGGTGATTTTGTTCCAGTTTCTTTGCAGAGTTGGTTGGAGGTGGTTGGTGGGTTTGGGCTTGTTGTAGGTGAAGTGAACGCAGCTGTGGTCAGTCCAGAGGAGATCCGCAGTGTGGCTGAAGGAGACATGATTGCTGGAGGTGAAGATGGGGTCGAGTGTGTGACCTGCGATGTGGGTGGGGGAAGTGACCAGTTGTTTAAGTCCGAGGTTGGCGAGGTTGTCCAGGAGGGTGGTGGTGTTGCGGTCGTTGCTCTTTTCAAGGTGAAAGTTGAGGTCTCCCAGAAGGATGTATTCTTTGGAAGGGAGCGCGTGTGGAGTGATGAAGTCCGTGATGTCTTCACTGAATTTCGCGCGGGGTCCTGGTGGTCTGTAGAGGAGGGTGCCTCTGAGTGTGGTTTTGGGGTCGATGTGGATTTGGAAGTGAAGGTGTTCGGAATTGGCGAGGTTGGCGTCAGAGCTGGTTGAGATGCGGATTGATTTCTTATGGACGATAGCGATTCCTCCTCCTGTGTGGCTGGTACGGTCTTTGCGAGTGATCTTATAGTCTTCCGGGATGGCAATGGTGATGTCTGGTGCGGAGGAAGCATTCATCCATGTTTCTGTGAGGAAGGCGACGTCTGGAGAAATGGTGTCTAGTAGATTCCATAGGTCAATGGCGTGCCTGTGGACTGATCGGGTGTTGAGAAGGATGCATTGTAGGTGGTTGGGTTCGGGAGTCAGTGGTGTGGTCGTGACGGAGATGTTGTTGGTGCCGCTGAATTTGCAGGAGTAGCAGGAGAAAGGTCCATGGGTTTGTCCAGGGGCGGCTTGGACGCAGTTGGGGGCGCGACCGGGGTTGAGGGCTAGGAGGGTGGCGGCATCGTAGGTAATGCGGGAGGGCTGGGCAGCGCGAGGGGCAGGGGGTCTGGCGCTGGGCGCGGTCCAGGCGCGGACGGGCGTAGACGGGCTTACCTTTGGCGCACCTTCGGCGCGGGTTGGGCGCGATCGCTGCGCGTGAACGCTGCGCGCGGGAACTCCTGTCATATATGGATAGTGGAGGGGGAGGGGCGAGGGCGTCTCAGCTGGGAGGCGGGGCGGGCTACGGAGGACAACAATCAACAAAATGGAGGCGGAGGGGTCTGAACGCCGAGAACGCTTGGGGGAGAATGCAAAAACAGGAATAAAGTTGGCAAATATAAGACAATGCAACTAACGCTGGCAATTAAACATATAATTGGGCAGAGCGGCGGTCAGAGCACACAGCTGGCAGTCGGTAAAGGCAAAGCGCTGCAAGTAATGGAATAAAGTTGGCAAATATAAGACAATGCAACTAGCGCTGGCAATTAAATATGTAATTGGGCAAAGCGCCGGTCAGAGCACACAGCTGGCAGTCGGTAGAGGCAAAGCGCTGCAAGTACGATACCACAGTCACAGGGGGAGCGACCACTCTGCTGGGAAGCGGAGATCGAGTCACGGCGCTTCCAGGTACTGGAGCGCTGTTTGTTGTCTGTGGGAGGGCGTCTCAGCTGGGAGGCGGGGCGGGCTACGGAGGACAACAATCAACAAAATGGAGGCGGAGGGGTCTGAACGCCGAGAACGCTTGGGGGAGAATGCAAAAACAGGAATAAAGTTGGCAAATATAAGACAATGCAACTAACGCTGGCAATTAAACATATAATTGGGCAGAGCGGCGGTCAGAGCACACAGCTGGCAGTCGGTAAAGGCAAAGCGCTGCAAGTAATGGAATAAAGTTGGCAAATATAAGACAATGCAACTAGCGCTGGCAATTAAATATGTAATTGGGCAAAGCGGCGGTCAGAGCACACAGCTGGCAGTCGGTAGAGGCAAAGCGCTGCAAGTACGATACCACAGTCACAGGGGGAGCGACCACTCTGCTGGGAAGCGGAGATCGAGTCACGGCGCTTCCAGGTACTGGAGCGCTGTTTGTTGTCTGTGGGAGGGCGTCTCAGCTGGGAGGCGGGGCGGGCTACGGAGGACAACAATCAACAAAATGGAGGCGGAGGGGTCTGAACGCCGAGAACGCTTGGGGGAGAATGCAAAAACAGGAATAAAGTTGGCAAATATAAGACAATGCAACTAACGCTGGCAATTAAACATATAATTGGGCAGAGCGGTGGTCAGAGCACACAGCTGGCAGTCGGTAAAGGCAAAGCGCTGCAAGTAATGGAATAAAGTTGGCAAATATAAGACAATGCAACTAGCGCTGGCAATTAAATATGTAATTGGGCAAAGCGGCGGTCAGAGCACACAGCTGGCAGTCGGTAGAGGCAAAGCGCTGCAAGTACGATACCACAGTCACAGGGGGAGCGACCACTCTGCTGGGAAGCGGAGATCGAGTGGTGGTCCACTATTGCCTGCACATTGATGGAATGCGTGTGCTTTCTGTTGCGGTAGTTGTGTGCAGTGTGGCCAGGGGGCACAAGTAGGACATGTGTGTAGTCGATTGCCCCCAACACGCGTGGGAATGCAGCTATGGCATAGAAACCTTGCTTGGTCTCCAGCTGTTCCTGCGCAGTGTGGGGGAAGTATAGGTACTGGGGTACCAAGCTGATGATGGCATCCAGAACAGGTTTGATAGGGCTGGCTGTGAGACCCCTCCTACTCTGGCGGTTGTTGGTTGGAGGGTGCCAGAGGCCAACAGGTGCAGCACAGCCAGCAGCTTTGTTAGAAGTGGGATGTTGGTTATCCGCTGTATTGGTACCGTCAGCCTGTGGGCAATGATGTTCAGGATGCGTAGGATGGTTGTCCTTTTGAGCCTGTAATGGGCAATGACATACTCTGGTGTCATGTCTGTGAGGCTGGTGTGATTTCGGAAGGTCCGCGGTCTGTGTCTACGCTGCCTCTGTGGTGGTCCGGGGGGGGGGTCCGAGGTGGCGGGCCTGGGGGTGGTGGCAGTGGGTGTTGTGGGCCTGTTGGGGCTCCGAGCTGCATGATGAGTAGCTCCATGGCATCTGCTGGTCTTCAGGTGTGGCTGTGGGCTGGGCTCCCTTTTCTGTTGCAGGCCGTTGTCCGACTTTACACCAGGTCAGACCAGGTGTTAATTTCCTGCTGCTAACACGCCTTATCACATGTTTTGTGGTCATATCGCCAATCTGGCTGGCCGTTGAGAATGTTGTGGAGTGATGTTGTCGCGGATTTTTGCATGGGTACGTCTACTCTGCATCTCATTAGCGATAGTTGCGGTGGTCATCTGTGACGATGTTTTTTGTGGCTGCTATCGCCGGTTAACTGGTGCTATGGGCTGTTGGCACCAGCTTGTGAATGGGGTGAAGAATTTATCGGGCGTTTGGCTGCATTAAGGTGCCGTTTACTTGTAAATATGGCCCTGTGAATGCCAGCAGCGAACATGTGATTTCATTAACTCTGATCCTCAATAACTTGTACCAATGGGGCCATACATGAATCGAAGAAACGTCTTGAAGAACACAAGACCCTGTGGGGCACCGATGCTCAGTGGAGCAGTGTAAGATGTAAGGTGGCCCAACTGATCCTGCTGGCACATCCCTGTCAGGAAATAAAAGTAAACTCATTTCCGAACGTTCTCTGAAGGCCTCAATAATGCAGTTTTGTTTTAATTCGAGTTGTTCAATTTCAGGGTTTTTCAGAAACACCACAATTTCAGAATTGTTGTCTGCTAGAAATGTAAAGAAATGTAATTTCAACTGGCTGCAATAGCATCCCTGTCACACTCTAACTCAGTAGAACACTTCAATGGTTATGTAAAATGTTTAAAAAACTCACCAATGTTGAAATGCCATTACATGAACAATTTGCAGATGTGTTTTCGAACTGCTATTACCAAAGCAATATCATATAAATTATTCAATCAACGGCATTCACAAGAATCCACTTGTCTTCTTGAGGTGCTTGAATGATAGGTGTCATTATTACCATGTTGAACAGTACTCATAGAGTTCACTTCAGAAGAATAAAACCTTTTGCATACATACCTATGAGGAGGTACTCAGCCCAAAACCTGGTTCTGGATTGAGAAGTCTACACACTGACATTTGTAAAGTGCAGTTTGGTCATATCAGATATACGTGTGCAGCACAAATGCAGTGCTGTCGTCCGTCCATGAAATCTAAAGAATGTTCCATTGATGGCTGAATTGGTCTGCCGCTGGCCATTCTTACATGCGGTATAGGGAGTTCATTTTCCTGGAACATGCTTTAAATGATTGGCCCAGAAAAGGGGAAGTATTTTCTAGTGACCCTTTGTTTTCAGGTATGCATAATCCCACAGTTTGCATGAGCCTTTGGGACAGATTTATCAATATTTGATGTAGTGCAACACAGCAAGATGACTTGCTTCACTTCGTCAAATGGAGAGGGCAGGAATGTGCCAATGTGTTTTTAATATATGGTGCCTCCCTGCTCTCTTCCAGTGCTGGGACACTATGTCCTGCCTGGCCCCAATGCAAGCACCCTTCCTGCAGAAAGCAATCATTAGAAATGTTTTCCTCTTTTTAAGCAATCTCACAGTAAATAATTTCAATAGATTGCATATACAGTAACCTTTTATTTATATGGCCCAAAATTATAAACTCTGAAATTTTAAGCCTTAGATGGGGAGATTTCTCCTCCTCCCTTTTTTGGTCGAGTATTCGAGACCTCTTGTATATACTTTAGTATATACTTATATGTGTATGTACTTTGTGGACTCTGGAGATCAGCCCTATGACTTGCTTGCTTCCACTTAGGGACTTTTTTCTGTTCAATTACTTCTGTTTAACTGTCTTGATGTAAAAAAAAAACAGTAGAGGTCAGTAAAATACCAGAAAGCATTCTGCTTGTTCAACTGCCTCTATTTAACTGCTTTGATAGAAAACGACCAGTAGAGGTCAGTAAAATACCAGAATTGCTTTCTACTGAGGGGCTTTCTTTTTTTTATTTTTCTGGCAACTGCCTCCATTTAACTTTCTTGATAGAAAACGACCAGCAGAGGTCAATAAAATACCAGAATTTCTTTGTCATCCTCTAGATTCCAGTCCATAGAGTTTGTCTTCCACTTGCACCCGTAGACAATAATATGTTTTTCAAATCTTGTATTTTCAGTGATATGACCTTTGAAGGACATGATTTTATATTAAAAACAGAGCTTTGGACTATACCATTTCCAGCTGGAAGGCAACATTTCTCTCCATGTGTTCTCATACCTGGCGTGTCACGCAGTTTGGTGTTTACTTTCCCTCCATGATAAAGAACAGTAGATCTTTCAGCACCCAGGCTAATGTGCTGCTTAGCTAAATACATATAAGGTCCCAAAGGCAAGACCGATTGCATTTCAAATGCTTGTTTTAGGGTATCACCAATTGAGCCATCCCTACGACCCATCACTCCCCCTCATTTTCTTCTTTTTGACCTGGTTTGTATGTTCTATTTTTAGGAAAAGTTAAGCAAGCCTTTTGGGATGTTAGTAAATTAGATCTCGTAAGATTGTACATCTGTAAACATCTGTTAGCTGACCACTATCCCACAAAATAATTTGTGGGAGTGTATGCACAAGTTACAAGCAAGTTCACTCAAACTGTTCATACTCTAAAGATATATGTTTTGTGCAAAAACCTGGTATAGAACACAGAACATTACCTCCTCACTCATCTTATTCATTCTAGTCAATACATCATGAGCTATGCCTCGTTCAGTATAGTACTTATCCTTCCCCTAAAAAACCTTTCTCAACACTTACATCCACTCACTATCTCCCCCCTCTCCCCTCGTGTGCTTCCTTGCACTCAGTTGGTAGGAGCTACTAATAAAATGTTGTGCCTATCCCAACACCAAGCCGGCGGGCAGGTCAAGCTTCGGTTTTTTTTTTCTAAAGAGTTTTATATAGCGCGAACTAGATCTGAGACATTTGGGTATCAGAGCGCTTTACATGAGCACCAGTTTGGTTACCGATTAACACATTTTTATTAGGCACGGGGAGATTAAGTGTTTTGCCCAGAATCACAGGATGTTGAGCGTCGTTGTCGAAACTCGAAACCGGTTCCCCGTGTCCAAGGTCGACCCCTCTAGCTGTAAAGTTACATCCTCTCTCTTGTTCATGAGGCAATAGATATCAGATTAATAGGCATGAAAACTTCGATTTCAGTGTAGCTATCATAGAGAGCAGCAGAAGTTAAGGAAAGGTCAGTCTTGCAGCCAAGAAGCACATACAGTGGTGACGGGCAGCTATAAAAAAGTTTTGCTGATTAGCATTTGTTTAAACAAATGTATCTATTTTTTACGATGTTATTTGGGTGTGGCTGCAAGGCTTACATTGTCGCATACACTATTAGAACCGATCAATATAGTATACAATTTTGAATGAGAAGAATGTGGAAATGTACGTATTTAGCACATGTATGGCTTTTCTCTTGGTTTGTTGCTTATTATTGAACATGCAGAAAAATGTCTATTTCACATGCCTTACCGGCAACAAACAATGCCTTACTGCTAGGGCACACTTTGTAAGATCTTTGGAAATGTTCCCTCTCCGATATGTCTGTTTTGGTATGTTGTTTATCCTTTGACCTATGTCATGTAACTGTTGTTGGATGCCACTGTGTGTAAGCAGGAGTGTGAGAAGAAATGTTTATGGTTAATTATACTGGTTTTACTCTATATTTCTAAGAAACTGTTACACAATTTATTTGCTCGCAAAACTGATATATCATTTCACAACATTGGGGCAGATTTATAACGGACTTGCGCCACTTTTACGCCGCCGTTGCGTCACTTTTGTGACGCAGCGGCGGCGTAAAACCTGCGCCATGTTGCACCCCATTTACAACGTGGCGCATCTAGGGAGATGCGTCACATTGTAAAGCTTGCGCCACATGTGGGCGTACCTGCACAGGGGGGGGGGGCGTTCCGGCGAAGGAACGCCTCCGAAAAGTGGCTGAGTGAAATCTACAAGATTTCACTCAGTCACTTTTCCGGCCATGCTGCGTTAAAACTCTGCGCCTGCTTGAAGCAGGCGTAAGGATTGACGCAGCATTATAACAATAGGGCACCCCCGAGCCTTGCTGGAGCTGCGTCGTGCTTGCGACGCAACTCCAGCAATGCGCCAACCTTCCGCCATCAGATGCGTCACGCATATGTTTATCCTTGCGCCACGATGCGCATTGTAAATGCGGCGCATCTATTGTGGCGCAAGGGTAAACTTTTGTGACCCATCTTTCCTGGCGCATCCCTGCTGATTTGCAGGGATGCGCCAGGAAACATAAATCTGCCCCATAGTGTATAACATTCACTTTTTGGTAGGTGTAGATACCACTCAATTTACATTAATTCCTACTTTTATATTTGCAGTTGCAGTAATTTTCCACACATTCTTTTTGAGCTAGTTTTCTGTTTGTAAGGGAAATGTTGAGCCCTGTATGGAAACACCATTTTTAAATTGATGAAAAAACGTCTAGCTTTCTAATTTGGATTCCCTCTGAGCGCAAGCTTCCCTTACTATAGAACGCAGGCAGGGTAATGATTGCCTTTAAATTAGCTTGGAGGATGATTTAATATTGGACAGAGGGAGGACAGGCAGAACTCCACAGCCAGGAGAAGGAAACGTGACCCAGTTTTGGAGAGTGCTGTCATCATGAATCCTTTGCTGGGTGCAGCACATATGTATTACATGCAGTAGGGTGAGTCTTGTGACTGACTCTAGGAGGTGGAGGGGGGGTGTGATATTAGCAGATAGGATATATGCTTCACTAATCATAGAAAACTCCTCATTTTTAAGTTTTTGCACAGTCTCTGAAAGCTGAGAAGAATCCTGTGAAACCTAAGAAAGGACCGGCTAGAGCGAATGCACCCAGATCAGGAGTCTCTCAGCTTGAACTCTGAACTGCTGTAAACTCTAGTGGGCTGGTAGCACTAGCTCCCCAGCTCCTTCTCAGGCCCAGTCGAGGTTAAACTTGCTTGTGACCCTGAAAGCGGGGTCCCCAGCACGTTCACCACAGATGTTTAAGGGGAGGACATCTGTGAACTAATCTAGTTGATGAGGCCCCATAGCAGGCACCACAGACTCTTTCTGGACACACAGTTCAACAGTAAGAGATGAAAGGCATGGGTGGCCTGAGATTTCATGCTGGGAAAATGGTCCACCTGGAGGACCTTGGGTAGATGTTGCAAGGAAGATGTTCTATCGGAAGACTACACAACTGGACAGGTAAGTGGTTTACGGCCCTTTGAGCCAAGCTACTGCTAAGGATCAGGCAGCAGAAGCACCAGAGGCTGTAGAAGGCAGCAAGGAATCTTCAAGCATAATCCTGCGGGTCAGGAGACACAAGAGGACTGAATCTGGTGGCTGGAGCATGTAATCAGGAGCACAACACAAAACGTTCACTAAAATTGGCCCAGCTACAAGAGAGATAGCAGCATTGTCAGTAGCTGCTTGTGTGCCTCATTGGGCTAACTGCCGTGGTTGCCCTGATCTTGTGGCCCGCAGCCACATGAAGATCTGTAGTATGATGGTACTAGCCCATATTAGGAGCCCATGAGGAGATGAGTCTCCCCAGGCAGTTGCCTTGATGCCAGCCTGCTCCTAGTTAAAAATTGCCCGCCTTTGGATTTGGGAACATCACTGTACACTGCATTCCAAGGGAGCCTCCTATGCCCCCAATACTCAGTCTTCTGTGAGGGGATCCTTGCTTTGGATGACTAGATCATTGTCACCACCAACCTCACTCTCAACACTCAATATTAGCGGCAGCCCCGGGGAATGACAGCAGGCAAGAGAGCAACAGATTGATTTTCTCAAACAGCAATTGAAATTGAGTGCCAATTGTGCGGAATACACTAGACTGTAAGACCACTGGGATCACAACAGGGTAGCCTGGGGTAAAAGTGCATGTGCCCCAGAAATCAGGGGGACCTGCCTTGTTAAAAATTCTTCAGCCATGCTAAAAGAAAGGGTACTGACGTTTAAAAATTAAAGAAAGAGTGGCTGTATCGAAGAGCCCTTTGCGAGGGCAAATATTGCAATATTTCAGCTAGTGTTGGTAGTGCAACAGTTGATACACAGTGTTGGAATTTGTTCATGGGGTCACTAATGCTCCGTTGTGAAGGTATAAACCTGCGCACTTCTAAGTCTCTCACGAGGCATTAGCACAGGAGAAACTGGGTTTATCTTATGTCCAACGGGTGCCTCTTTCTCCCTAGAGGCTCTCCTGCTTCATCCCCCATTCATCAATTGTTCCTTTCATGCCCTCAGTGTGGCAGACCAACTGCCCTCTCCTCATCTGGGCCCGACGGCTTTGTGTTACCAGGTAGTACTGCCTGGACTGGGTTGGGGTGGTGAGAGGGACTGACTAGGGGTAAGGAACGCTTCTAAGAGTGATCGGAAGTTGGTCAAGCGTTTGCGTGCTCACCCCCCCCCCCCCCTTGTGCTTCACAGAACTGGGTTGGTGATGGAGCACAGTGTGGAATCCCTTGAGTGAACAACTATCGCTCTCAGCCCGCTTCTGTTCTGCATACCATGGGTGAACTTCCCAAGCAGCGGCAAAACCTCAAATTGTCGACTGCTGCCTAATTTGCCCTGCTACCTACCCCATCTTCTTCAGCGGAACCCTGAATAGGTGTGACTCCTACTGCGATCGACCTGGAATCCAAGGGAGGGTTTTCATTATCTCTAGCCCGTGGGTGTGGGGTGGTTGGGGTTAACTGACTGTTGGAGGAGGGCTTGGGTCACGGGGTCTGCATGTGCATTATCAACTGACCTGCCGAATATCAGTGCACCGCAATAGAGTGCTGTGTGCTTGTGTGCGCGAGTGAGCTCCATTCGGGCTGGCCTGATATCCATGTCACCGCAAATCGGTGCTGAGTGAGTGTGTGGGAGTGACTGGCTGTTATTACTTAAACCACATGGTGGTGTTGCTTTTCATGTTGATTCGTTGCCAACATTATATTACGTTTGACATTGGTTTTTACTACTGCTGCCTTGGCCCATGGTGTTGCTTAAAAGTCTTGTAATTATCTGTGTGTGCACATTCATGATATCATTGGGATCAGGGGTGCACTCTATAACTGTGTGGTATTGATTTATAGTAATTGCCCGGATGGGCTTTGGTCTAACATTGTTTTGCACTGCATATGGGTGCAGGGGGGTAAAAGTGCGATCTTTCCCAAGTGTGCATATTACTGATGGTATTTTAGCACGGTTGGGCCTTGTACTACTAGAGATATTTCCTAATGTGATTTATGCCCAGAAACACGTAATGTTCATGTTGTGCTAATTAATGTGTGTGTTGAATATAAACTTTATTTACATACACCACGTGGTAGTCTCTTTTGTGATACTCAGTGTATTTATTGTGTGAGAGTGCTGTGTCAATGCTTTACACATTGCCTCTGTGATAAGACTGAATGCTCCGTGCCAAGCTACCCAAGAGTGAGCAAAGGTTACACAGTGATGGTAATCACCGCCCCTGACAGGATGGTTACGTTCTACCTGGCTGGGGACTCACCTCAGCCAATCAGAATATGCGAATTCCAACAGTTGGTAAACAATTAACAGGATAATTAGACGCCTGCACTACCGTAAAAAAAGTTTATTGTTTGCAGAGATTAGGAGATGATCACAAGTTCCACCCCCTCTTTGTCTGTCTGATCACTTACATCAGATTGAAAATGCCTGTGTAAAGTCTGATGCGAACAGAACCTCTTTTAGGAAATGGGCACAATTACTTTTAGGGCGTGGTTTTCTATTATTGCACATAGTGTAAATCAGGTATGACTACTGCTAAAAGCCCATCCACAACTTCTTTCGTGCTGCAATAATAGTGCACTTTATTTGCTCCCATTAAACAAAAAAATACGCAAATTGAAGTACAGATTTCAACTTTTTGTATATCCATGTCAACGGCACTGAGGCAAAAAAGCCATTTAGAGTCATAACGTACAGATCTTGCATCTAGAATTCAGTATCATTGAACATCTACGCCGAAAGCAGGAAAATCATAGCAATTGCATTAGTATGGCAGAAAAATAGGTAATAATATTGAAATGGCAGATGTAATCGTTAGATACGTTGAGAAAGCCCAGTCGTAACTGTGTAGGTCTTCAGATATCTTCACAACTGTTTAATCAGCCCAACTTCACACAATTACCCTCCCCTAAAAAAAAGAAATTGAAATGTGTGAACAAATGGGATGTAAATGTCACCAAATATTCTACATTTCTTCTCCAGAATTTTTTTTTTTCCTGTTTGAGGAAGCAGGAATAAAAAGTTACATCTCTACAATGTATGCAATATATAGGTTTCCCTAGCAGTCTTTAGCAGTTTTGTGACCCCCCCACCCCCCATCCCCTCCAGCATTAGCTGTAAATCTACTCAAATCCCAGAAGTAAACTTCCAGTTAGTAAATTCTGGACTCTCTAAAATATTTTTGGGGACTTGGATCCTAAAGCGTTAAAATTCAAGTTTTCCTTTTTTTACACTTTCCCATATATTTTTAGTTTACTGTTTCAAAAAGATGTTTAGACATTTGTTAAAGGCATGAATCTCCTTCACTTCACATAATTTGCATTTGGTTTCTACAATTTGCATCGCTTCTATTTCGGATTAAGCTGACACATTCACCAGCGCTTCGTGCTCCAACATCCCACCACTTAACCAAATGAAAACATAGTTTTTGCCAACAAATGATATCTTGTCAAAAACAGGGCTATCCTTCAATAGGAAGAGTGCAGAATGCTGCCCTCTACCATCAACACACGCCTCCAGCCCTATTTATTTGTGAGAGGCTTTTTTTCCTGGCTACAAACAGATAGGAACATTATCCAGCTTTATTTAAGATGTCACATGGCGTCGGTAATCAGATATAGAGGTTTAGAAATGGAAGGGATGAGTTGCCAGATTTTAAATGCCAAAAGCTTTTCTTTTTCACTTCTAAATGGCATATCATATGAGTTTTGAAAATCACTGAACCGTCAGTAGATGTCAGAGCAGTCCTGCAATCTGAGACTGCTAGGGTGCTTAGAACGGCTTTCTGTAAACTCCTGATATTTTGAGGTGGCATTTGTTTTTTACTGTGAAATTCAGATTTCAGGTAAGACGACATAATGAAAGAAATACAGGTCCAGGAAGAAGGACTATGTAGGTTTGTTCTACCACACACATCATCATTTAATAAAGCGATAATCATTGTGCTAAATACAACTGCTTTTTTAATCTCATTCTTCACTCTCATACATTTATGAAACACGAACTTGTTTGTTAATTGCAGTGACTATTGTGCGTAAATTAAATAACGGTCGGGCATATTTTACAAGGAAATGGCGGAGCGCAGCACCGCTGTAAATTTCGCAGCGCCGTGCTCCGCCATTTATAAAACGCAGGGATGCGCTGTATTTACAGCATTACAGCGCACCCCTGTGTAATCCCTAGTGCTGTCGATAACTTGATACTAGATGCTAGATACTTCCTAGTGCCGTCACACACCCATGCGCCATGGTGCAAGGGTGCCTGCATTGCAGGGAATGATTGTTTCTGTGCAGGAAGGTGTCTCATCCTGCAGATAAGCAATCAATAATGGCGATTTGTTACTTCTATGTGTGCTGCATACTTCTATGTGTGCTGTATTCTGCAGTACACATAAAAGTAGCTAACCGTCATTATTTAATGATTGTTTATTTACAGGAGGTGACACATTCCTGCATATAAACAATCATTAATGGCGTTTTGCTCTTTCTATGTGTGCTGGCAATGCAAAAACGAGGAGAAACGAAAATAATTTCTCCTTGTTGCACCATTCGCACGCCTGCCGTTGCATGGTGTTAGTTTTTGTCACTGTTGCAGATTTACAGATCCCTGTAAATCTGGGGCAGTTTTAAAAAGCGATGGGTGTTGCGATGGAAAGCCCACATCAGCACCTATTGCATGCCCCTTTAACGCAGATACCTGCATGAAAGGTGCCATATTTACATCAAGTGGCTTAACGCTACTTTTTGAATATGGTGCAGGGATTTGCGCCTCAGGAACATGGGTAAAAGTGCCATTCTAGTGGCGCAATCCCTGTGTAAATAAGCCCCTTAGTTCGCTCATGTATCGGTAGCAGAAATCTGTGTGTACGCTTGAGATTTCAGGTTTGAAACCTAACTGCTGAATCTGCCATTTATCCTTCTAGTGGAGATAAAACTAGTAACACTGATGCATTTATTTACAACTATGAGTAAATCGAGAGCACAAATACACCCTTTTCATAGGACTCTGATATTATTTGCACCCAATTTAAACATGAGAACAGATAAATGTAGAATAACATGCACAAATGATATGGCAAGTATTTTGTGTGCATTAAATTAAACACATTGCTTTGCAACTACAAACTGGTAGTAAGTGTTAATGAATGAGTGTTTATGATCACAGCAGTCCATCCTGATGGTACTCCATTGGCTCCCTTTGCTGGCCAGTACCATCTTCAAAACCAGGTGCATCATTAGTAAAGACATCACGACCAGCATACCTGCTTATCTTATCTGACCATATACAAAGTTGTGGAAAAAGGAAAAAACAAGACACTCACTTTTTCCATCAATGGACGCAGGATGTGGAACAATATGAAGACTCCCTTCATTAAAGAACACTACACCACAGTGAATTAACCATCCACAACCTAGCTTCCTCTCCTCTTACTTGTTGACTTTATGCTTGTCTTTGACTATGCACAGTGCTCTGCTGCCTTTTAGTTAGGTTTGTGCTATAGAAATACCATATGCATACATACATACATACATACATACATACATACATACATACATACATACATAAATACTGACAAGTCGCTGCACTCAGCTCCTAAGGGATGCATGAGTTAGTGGTAGGATCAAACACTTGCAATTTCCACCTGAACTTTAATGCTGTTAGAGGGACGGGAGTTTGACCCCAAAACTGCTTGTAGGATTTAAATCGATTTGAGTGCAAACCTATTACATAGGAGAAACAATACACAGTATCACCCTCCCTAACATATATGAAAAGAAATACCCACTGCTGTATATTATACTGCTGTACATTGCAAGTCACAGAGGAATTTTATAACCATAGAGAGGAACGAGGCTGAAGGTGGAGTTTCTTTATAGGGTTATGGAATTCCAAGGTGTCCTCTAGGATGGCAGAGAGGGGTAGGTTGCAGCTTTCCTGGCATGCTGGATACCTTTCACTTCGCAGCTAGCGCGGTCTCTGCCATCACCTTAGGGGCCTTTTACTTATTCAAATTGGGTCGGATTTTAGATATCATAAAGTACACCCTACACTTTGAGGGTGACGTCTGAGAATGGATATTGTTGCTAATTGCCACTACTATAACCCCAATCATTGGTAGATTAGGTTGATGGTGCTGATGAAGTGCTGAGATCTGCGGGGATTTTGCATGGCACAAAACATGTTGACCTGCGTTCTCACTTTCCTTTGAGCTGTCATGGATCATTGTCTCCAACACAGCCACCCTTTGTTTTTTATACCACACTTACACCAGTTTACACACACAGCACCTCCACTTAAATTTCATCACAGCGTCTTATTTTAAAAGACCTCCAGCAAAGAGACTCTTAGAGGGGGCCATTGGGGTCTGTGGCACAGGCCCAAGGAGGAGCTGCCTGATGATGAAGCATGAAACTAAACTCAATGTGTGAGGGCTCTTGCTTCTGAGCAATCAGATACCCCCATCTGCTTGCTCAGACCCCTCCCAACCTACTGCCTTTTCTGTTTCTGTTTCAATTTCTGATTCTTTTAGTAACTGCATGCTCCACTTGTATACATGCACATTTAGGGCGTTTGTATGCTGGACCTAGTCGCACTCCATGTCCCCCCATTATTGTGTTCTGGTGTTTATGACAGCCGTAATGTATTCCTGGACTTCAGCCATCTTCCTATGTGTCTTATTTTACGCATACACCTCAGCCACTCTGTCTCTTTAGCACATAGAAGCTGGGAAAAAAGTCTCAATTTTAGGCATTTATTTCCCATCTCAAGTGTTGGTTTTAACGCTGCACCAATCTTAACCCCTTAATTGCTGGGGCCTGCCCCCACCCCCAGTGCTGAGCCAATGTTTGGCTATTTGGGGTAGTTTGCGTGCTCAGGGCTCCATAACCTTTTGCCACATAAGGTATCCACACCATAATTACATACTTTTTTTGCCAACATCATATGGATTCTAAAGGTGCCTAGGGGTTGTGGATTCCCCTGGAGGGGACCAAGGAAAAAGCCAAAATAAAGCTACATTTTAAGTTTTTAGGAAAAAATAGGAATAAAGTTCTCTGGATAAAAGTGTCTGTTTTTTATCTCCTAAAAATTGCATCAACAATTGGTTTCCTGTGCTACATTCACTATCTTACCAGCTTTTAGAAACCTGCAGAGCTGATTCAAATAACATCATTTGTTACCACAGTTTTGGGCTTTGTCAAAGATGTAGCTCATTTTTCCTATTTGTTGTGCTTTCAACCTACTTCCAGTTTGTGGTAGAAACCAGTGTGAAACCCATGGATGATCCAGGAAAGCTATATATTTCTGAAAAGTAGACAAAACACCAAATTCAGGAAGGGGTCTTATGTGTAGATCCCTCAAGGTTTTCCCCAAAGAAACTAACTGTTGAAATAAAGAAAAAAAGAAAAACAAAAGACTCCTTGCAATTCTGTTGGGGCTGCGGGACTCTGCCTTCTGTGAGTTCTACCCTTTCCTGAGGTGCCTTCTCCAAGTTCTGGGCCTCGGAAGAAGATTCTGCAGCTGTTTTGTCACAAAACCGATGCATTGTTACCGTTGCACCAATTGAAACTGATGCATCACCCTTCGACACAGACGCAGAGGCTGTTCCATGCCAGCGGTTCTACAGCCTGCGCGGCTCGATGACTTCGCTCTGTGCAGCTCCATGGCGACGCATTGCTTTCACCTCAGCGAAGCTCGACGACGACGCAGCAGCCTTACTGCATGGAAAAGATCAACGCATCAAGCCCGCAGCTTCCACGCTTTGTTCCATCCAAGGTACTTTCTCAGTCGGCCCTGCATGGGTCCTGTAAGCCTGCTTGCCCTCTATGGCGGCCGGCCTGAACTTTGGATTGGCACAAGTCCCACGCGACCTCAGGTAACCTTATGACCGCTAGTGACTTCTACGCACTGTTTTTGCATTTAATCTTCAAAATTCACATCTCAACCTTTACTGATTGGATTTGTGTTGTGTTGGTCTTATTTTCTCATATAAATATGCTCTATTTTTCAAAACCTGTGTGGAGTCTTTTTGTGGTGTAGTCATTGTGTTACTGTGAGTGCGTGTGCATGTGTGTTGCACAACTACATTGCACAGTGCCTCTTTAGATAAGCCTGACTGCTCTATGCCAAGCTACCAGAGGGTGAGCACAGGCTATCTTTTAGTGTATATCTAGCTTACCCTGACTAGAGTGATGGTTTCTGCCTGGTCTGGGTGTATACCTCAGCCAACCAGGAATCCCATTTCTAACAATTACTATTTGGCTATTTTTAGTAGTAACTTGTGAGTACTTTATGAATATTGAAAATAAGTAAACTTACTCAAAAGTATGCTATCTGTAAATCAGGACCTTTATGTTTATGTATATCTTTTCTTTAGATAGGTCAAAAAGGCAAACACAAAGCAGGGCATTGCCAAGAAATATCTGGGTGGAAAAGCAGGCTTGAGTGATTGAAGTTGGTGGAAATCTCTATACACTCCGGGCAGCAGAAATAAGGAAATGGTACAACAAGAAGAGATAAATCATCTAAAAGCTGATTTTAGATAATACTAGTGAACAGACATTTTTTTTAAACAAACTTTATTGCCTTTTATACGCATCTTAGTCACTTCTCCATCGTCCTTACAAGCGGACACCTTACATTCTCAATCTCAACACATCTTGTTGTATGTATTGCAGATACATATTCATTCCAAATGAATTAGTATTGTTCCCAACTCTATCATGCCCATTTAATTTATAGTTATAGGCTCTTCTATTCAGTTCCCAGGTTCCCTCCCTCCCCAGTACCCCTCAACATAACAACCAGGATTCAACCATCCCCCCTCCCTGCACTGCTGTCTCCTATTGCCGCCTGATGAGCTCTATTGATCACTTCCACTATTCCTTGTGTTGTGTGTCTGCATTACTCTGTTGCTTCCTTTCCGGGTCTATTCCCTCACAGTTCTAAGGTTCCTAAGTGTCCTCTCCCCCCGGCACCTGCACTACTACCCCCTCCTGGTTCTGCCTCTGGGGGCTCCCCTGCCATGATGGTCTCTCAGGGGTAGCGGCCCCAGACTCAGGGTCATCACTCCTCATATCTTCCAGCAATACCTCCCATGCCTGGGCTCTTTCCAACTTGCCCACGCCCCTTCTCGCATTTCTGAGCAAGATTCTGCCCTCGCACCCCGCCCATTTCACCAACTTTTTCTTTCCATCTATGGACGCTAGGGCCGTTCGGTGTGTTCTATCTGCTAGTGGTTTCCCGCTTTGTCAATATAAGGCGAGGTCCTGAAACCTGTCCGTGGTCTTAGTCTTGGCTGTATGCAGAAACAGGTTGAGCAGGACATGCGCTGTTGCACATGGGACTACTCGCTCTGTTATCCTAGCTGTCTCCCTTGTTACTTCCTGCTAATATGGCGACAGGGACAGACAGTTCCATATCATATGAATAAAAGTCGCCCCCAGGCATGCGGCATCCTCTCTATGAAAGAACTGGTTAATACGTTCCGGTGTTATGTACGCTCGGTGAAGCATGTAGAAGCTAATTAGGCTAAGGTGTGCATTTCTGGAAACTTTATTTGCCCGTACTAGTATACTCTCCCAGTCCTTATTTTCCAGTGGCCTGCCTATGTCCTCTACCCACTGATGTCTCAACCGGTCCAGTGGCTGAACAGATTCCCGCCCCATGGCCCTGTATAGGCATGCAACAGCTTTTATGGTCCCCCCTGCTAGGCCTATGTTCACAGGTGGCATGTCATGGTGGTTCAGTCATGCCGGTGCCTCAGTGTCGCCGTAGTGCCCCCCGTGACTGCCCTGTGAAGTAGAAAGTGGATGTCCCAGTCTGTACTTAACTCTTCAAAGGGGAGTAGCTCCCCATCTCAGTCTAGATCTCCCACTTTCGTGCCTCCTGCCTGTGCCCAGTCATCTATACCCCTCCATTGCCCCCCATGTGGGAGTGCCCCCAAAAGTGTGATTGGCCATTCCGGTGAATATGAACGTCGTGTCATAGTCTTCTGTAGGCACCTGCCCCAGAATAGGCGTATCACTTTGTGTTCGTGGGTTTGGACATGCTGCGGTTTCGCAGTCCCCAGCAGGGTGTGGAGCACATTCAGCCTATCCGGGGTAAAGGGGGGTGCTCCCCTGTCCGGTGTCAGGCTCCATGCTAGTGAACAGACATAATAATGTTAAGAGATTCATGATGCAGGTGCAGTGTTAAACCTCATTACCTCTAGGTCCCTCGTCCTCGACCCAGTCAGAACAAATGAGGTAATATTAATTGACAGGAAACAAAATAGAAAATGCTTGCTAACTCCACCCACCCTCCTGCCAGGGGCTATTATTAACATAGCCAGAGCAAAGCTCTTCCTGTTATGTTTCCTGTCGGTGGATTCAGACGGGGATGCTGGGGTAACTGCCCAGCTTTTACCTCCATCGTGGTGTTGTTTCCGGGCCTTTCCTTCTGCTGGGCTCTGCGAGTGCCTGGGAACCATTGTGGGAGCTGCTGGTTGTCAGGATGCGTGTTTGGCCTCCTGGATAACGTGATTATGATTGGGTGCTGGGTACCCTTGTTGCTTGGCTTGGTTGGGCTCCTAGTCTGCTTTCTTGGATTCTGCTATGCTATCGCAGTGCTGGATGGGAGCTGTGTTGCCGGTTGTGGCCTGGGCGCCTCTGTCCCATCTCCTGTTGTGTTCTTAGCATCACTGGCCCGCAATGCTGGGTGGGGACCGCGGTGCAGGTCTCTGATTGGTCCGTTAAGGTGTGCAGCATGGCTGGAGCCTCTCGTCGTGCTGTCGGTATCTAGCGTGGCCTGCTGCAGCTTCTTGGCTCGGTAACTTCCAGTGTGGGCAGGCTGCCTGGAGGGATGAAACAGTATGTGGTTACTCCTGATGCCTGACCGGTTGATGGCCGCCCCAAAGTAAATCCCCGAACTGTGCTCTGGTGAGTTACTATCAATCAATCAATCAAGTTACTTTATTCGATTTCATCACAAGGAAATCATAAAAGTTCATAATAACATCATGTACATAAGTGTAATTACAATAGTCAAGTACAAAAGATATATTACTAGGAGAAAGAACCACTTTGTCACAGTATTCTATTTACAAATACCCACTAAAAGATTTATAAAAATGTTAAAATGTAAAAAAGTGTTAAAATAACAAATTACCAAAGTTACATTGTAGCCTGTGATCTAATAATCGCTTTCAAATACGTTTTGACCACCAGGATCGTGTCCGGTGTTTCCAACATCTGTAATCTCATGAATGCTACCCTGCAGTATCTAATGTTCCAACTTTTAAGGATCGATCTGAGATACCGCTGCCTGGGTATAGAAAAGTATTTACAGAATAAGGTGCAGTGCATAGTTGATTGTAGTGACACATCATCATAAGGGCAAACAGAAACTTGAGATGACCAGACATTTGTCACCGGAAATAAAACCATTCTATAGAAGGAACCAAGTTGAAAACGGGCCAAGAGCATACGGCTAAAACTATCCTGAACTAGCAGCAAATATTGTTGAAGACCCGTGCCGTTCAAGATCAGGTGATTCGCCATAACAGAGTGCTTTACACTCTCTTGGGACCATCTTTGATCTTCAAAGTATTTCAGGCAGAGTATCTTCAAATCTTTCCTGGAAATATCCACCAAGGTGCTAGGGTCGGTAAAATATGCAGGATGCCCCATGGCGTTGGTTGTCATTTTTATGTAATTGAGCCACGCCATATCTTTAGCTCTCTCCAACCTAAGGCAATCCAAAATTGTTTCTCTATTAAAACCTGTCTCATCTGTGACCCACACCTTATGCCACAATAATAGTGGCGCTATCTTGATAATATCTGATATATGTGAGAGCCCCAATTCCTGATGGCAACTATACGTGGCAGAAGAAATAGGGACTCCCAAAAGATAGCGGATAAAACCATTTTCACAATTTTGTATAATGTCTGGATCTTCGATGCCCCATGGTGAGTTACTAAATACTAAACTAATCGGCATGAAAAGCGCAACAAGGTGCCCCGACCCGCTGGTAGCAGAAACTTAGCGACGCAGTCCCTACATTTATGTGACTACCCTCTCTACACTCTTTCCGCCCTCAGTGCCTGACCCCATGATGGCCGCCATTTACTAACCCCAATAAGTAGTGGCCCGAACACCGTAACCCTACCTGACAACCATATCATCCTACCTGGACCCGCCGGACACACAGTCTGCAGTGACGCAGTCCAGCACCAACAGGTTTGAGCCTTCTCAACCCTACTTGTTATCCCGGACATCGGATGGCAGCGACCCACTAGTGAAAGCTACTCATTGTTTGCCATACATCTGAAATCTGTGACTGGTTGGGAGTTGACCGGTTTCACCCTCAGCCCATCTTAACGTAGGGATCAGAACACTGGAATTCCTAGAGCCCTGCTAGGTTCTAGGAAGACTTCTAGCTCTGTTTTTTTTACTGCTAGATAACATAGCCCGGGACATTGCCAACCTCTGATTTGCTATCTGTAGCAGTAGAAGCCTTAACTACGAAAGCCCCTAGAACAGAAGGGCCCCCATAAGAGCGGGCATACCTATTATTTATGTTGAGGCAGGAAGTCGTGCACCTTGCACACACTCAGTACCTGACACCCTCCCTGCCGCAGTGACTGACCCCTTGATGGCCGCCCAGGATTAACTCCTGGTATTCGGCTCAGGTAGCTCCAGCATTAGCGTACCGGTGAGCCTCCTTCCAACCCCTAAAGAAGTGGCCTGACATCCGCTACTTTGTCCCACCCCTCCCATCGGGAACCTGCCCCCATCCAACCTAGACATAATGCCTCCCATCTCACCTACCTACACCAACCCCCCACTCCTAACTACTTAGAATCGCACGGCCCAAACACTTTCTCAATCAGATACCCCCCAACCTCTCACCTAAAGCAAAAAAAAACTTCAAACACAAATTGATTAGACAACACCCGGAATCAGTTTTCGTGGACATCTATCACTGCTACTCCAGAGGACAGATACAAATGGATCTCATTTTCCACACAAAAAGACCCGATAAGTGGAACTCCATCCTCAGCTCTCACAAAACCACTAACACTCCCCATAGCTGCAAACTGACAATCTCAATCCCTAACGGCACGCCGCGGAGTGGGAACACCTCTGGTTCCATCTACTCCAACGGCACTGTCCTGATCCAAGCCAACAACGACAACCTAGAGACATTTGACTCCCTCTTCCCCTCTCTTTGGACAGCCCCCTCTCATGCACATCTCCCCCTCCCAACCCACCCTTTCTCCCCAGACAGCCGGACCCTCCAGCAAAGCCCACCTCCCATTCCTACGCCCTCTATCAATAACAGGTTCCACCTCATGAACCCTCCCTCTCCTATGCTACAAAGAACAAGGCTCCCCTTCCCCCTTCTGACCATCACCTCTTTCCCCCCTCACCCACTACCTCCACCAACGACCAACAAACGTCCTCAACACACAGTCTAAGACTCCAAACTGCCTCTATTCCCACACACAAAAGAACGCTGAAGCCACCTCACGACCCACCCCACCCCACGCCCTCGGCACAGCTCAGAGCCTACATGGACAACATTATAACAAGAAGTCATCATAGCAATGTCAGACCCCCCTCTCATGATGGCCCCACCCTGAATACCCCCAACCTCACCTCTGAAGAGACAAGGCAGCGTCTCACCCTGCTGGAAAGACAGCTAGCAACTATTATCCAGGGCTTGACCGAAATCCCATTCAACCTCGCCACGCTCCGGAAGCATGACCAAAAACCCCACCGTTATCCCTCCCTCTCCAACCCCACACACCAAGGCCTCCCAAGGCTCTTCACCCCAATTGGATCTCTACCACCCTCTTGAATCAGATACTGAGACCTAAAAGAACAAGAGACACTATGTCCTCGAGTGAAGCAGCCGATCTCGCCTCCTCATACGACACCCTATCTACTGACACCCCCAATCCAAGATTCAGGTGATCACTGGATTCAGAAGAGACCACTCCCCTCCGAAATCCCCAAGACCCCTGACCTCCCGCACTATCATCCCCATGGCCCCCCTAAGGAAGAAACCCAAAATAAAGGCATTCTCCACCAACTGCATGCTCATAAACTGCAGATCAGCCACCAAACATGCCACTGAGCTAGCGGAGTCAATCCTCACCCATGACATAGACATAGCCTTTATCACAGAGACCTGGCTAAATGACTGCTCATCACCAATCCTAGATACTCTCGTGCCCCCAGGCTTTGCAATTATCAATAAAGATCGAAAAAACCAAAGAGGATGGGTATAGCAATCATTCACAACAAACACATATCTGTGACGGAAATCGACACCTTTAACTATAAAACCTTTGAATGCTTAATCGCTAACATTAACACCAGCGACAACAAAACACTACACTGCCATCTCTTATACCACCCCCCAAGCAACACCCCCGCATTCACCGAGCACCTATCCGACTTGATTGCTCATTGTTCGCACCAAGACGCCAATAACCTTATTATGGGTGACCTCCACCTACACTGGAATGAAGAAAACAACTCTCTAATCCAAAACATGAACAAGCTGCTACACAGCAACAACCTCACCCAACACTGCGCAGATGAAACCCATTACAAAGGAGCAACACTAGATGACATTATTGCCCAACGTGACACCGTGACACATCCTACCCATTGATTGGTCCGTCCACCACTTAATCCTATTCCACATTACTCCACCGATCTTATGTCTACTTCCCACCCAAGACCCCCCTAAATGGACGAGAAATCTAACACAGATCAACATGGCCGACCTAGAGGAAAGGGTAAACTCGCTCCTTCCTATCTCCACAGACGATCTCTCCACCACGGAACTCATCTCTCATTATAACACAACTATGACGACCATCCTAGACCAATTAGCCCCCAGAAACTAAAAAAAAACAGGAACATTCCATCCAGATCCTGGTTCAACATGGACATCAACGCTAAAAGACGACAACTAAGAGCCACAGAAAGACTATGGAGGACCAATCCCTCCACAAGCCTCCATGAGCAACTCAAGACAGCCCGAAGGAAATACAAAAAGCACATCAATAACGAAAAATATACTTTTTTCTCCACCGCATGGGGCAACGCGAAAAACAGGCCCAAAGAACTCTTCAACATCATCAGACAGCAAACTTCCAAGCCCCCTATTACCTCAGCTCAGGCCTCCAAAGACCTGTGCAATAACTTTGCCAACTTCTTTAATGACAAAATCACCAAGATTGAGCTCTCTCTAGACATTAACCTCAATACCTCCCATGAAAGCCCGACCACAGAGACCGAAGACAGCACACGCAGGCTCCCCTCGAAAGTCTGGAAATCCTTCAACTTCATCCCTGAGACCGAGATTCTCAAACTGATCTCCACCTCCAAACCCGCATCTCACGTTCTAGATTCTATTCCCTCCCAATTGACCAAAAAGCTGGGACTCTCCCTAGCCCCGTTTTGGTGCAAGGTCATAAACAGCTACTTGAGAACTGGCGTCATACCAGATTGCCTCAAAGTTGGCCAAGTCACGCCACTACTGAAAAAACCAGGCCTTGACACCAACGATCTGAACAACTTCAGACCCATTTCCAATCTCCCTCTCCTTTCTAAAACCCTCAAAAAGTGCGTTCTCCTACATCTGACCCAACACCTGGACAACATCAACTTTCTAGACTCACACCAATTAGACTTCAGAAAATTCTGCAGCATAGAGACCTCGATCCTTAACATCATAGACGATATCCACAAATCTCTAGATACTGGCAAATGCTGCCTACTTATTCTCTTGGACCTTTCAGCAGCCTTTGACACGGTTGACCACAACCTACTCATTAAGGCTCTTGAAGAAAGGATAGGTGCAGATGAGGTGGTCCTACAATAGTTCTCCTCCTTCCTACACAACCGCTCACAAAGTAAAAAAATCTAAACCTTTACGTCTGACCTTCACCGCGTCAGCAGAGGCGTTCCTCAAGGCTCAGTGCTCTCTCCTCAACTGTTCAACATATATATGGAACCCCTCACTACCCTACTCAAAAAAGCCAACATCCCCTTCCACCTTTACGCAGATGGGTCCCAGATCTACCTGGAAACCTCCTTCATTGATGACATTCAGAGACTCAATGACACGCTAAGAGAAGTCCAACACTGGCTATCAACGAACCACCTAAAACTCAACCAAGAAAGACAAAACGGAAATCCTCCTTATTTCTAGCAAAGAAGAAAACCCCCAATTCGTAAAATGGCTAAAAGCAATTGACGCCCTCAATGGCAATCTCACTCTGGCTAACTCGGTTAAATCATTAGGAATCACCTTAGACCCAAAACTTGACATGGCTAAACACATTAAGAACTCTGCTAAGAGTACCTTTCTCAATCTGAAGCTTCTTAACAAAATTAAACCATACATCCCGCCCAAAGACCTCAAACTAGCCACTCAATCTTCGGTGCTATCCAGACTCGACTATGGGAATGCAGTCCTTACTGGTACAACAAAGTCTCACCTAGCTCCCCTCAAAACAACCCTCAATGCAGCAGCCAGAATGGTCACCGGAGTCAAGAAATATGATCACATCTCACTCGCACTCAGAGAACTAAAATGGCTCCCCATCGAAATGTGTGCCAGCTTCAGAGCTGCTTGCCTCATGCACAAAGCCCGGCACACAGGGAAACCTGACTACCTAGCCTCAAAACTCAAGAGAGCTGGTCAGACAAGGAACCTCAGGAGCTCCAACACCCTTCGACTCATCCCCATGAAAACACGCAAACAAAAAACCACTGCATGGTCCTTCGCTGGAAACGCGCCCAAAATCTGGAACTCCATCCCAATCAATATCAGGACTACCTCCTCCTTTGTCAAATTCAAGGAAATCCTAAAATACCTCTTTCTCAATCGTGCCTTCCCGAACTTGTAACAGCCGCCGAAAAGCACAAGCCTGCTCTCTGCAGCATCTTGACACTGTGTTACTTAAACCTACCTCTTCCCCGCTACCCTCCTCCTCGTTCCCTCCTCCCTGAAAGAGATTGAAACCCAAGACTTTGGTTTCTCAGGATTTACCTACCTCAATGTTGCACAGCACGCTGGGACCTCCAAAACAATATTATATACCATGACCTATTGTGTTACACTGCATTAAAAATGTTGTAAAGCGCTCCGATACCCTAGGGTCTGGACAGCGCTATATAAAACTTGTCTATAAATAAATAAATAAATACTTCACCCCCGCATTCTGTTAGTGCCAGGTGCCAGTTTTTAGCTGATTTTATTGCTGTTTTGCTGAGAGTGCTGGGGGGTTGGTTGGAAGCAGTTTTCTCTGCTTCTGTAATAGCAGTATTTTTCATTGCACTCCTCGGTGGTTGTTTTGACATTTATCTGTGTAGCAGTATGGGGAAGCAAACTACTAAGCACAGGCATTGCTCTCCCCTTTCTTCTTCCTCCTCCTCCAAGGGGAGTCGTGATTCAGCTCCTCCTTTAACGAAGAGTAAAGGGGATGATGATGACCTGCTGAGGCAGTTAATTTTGGAGACCTTATCTGCAATGAAGCACAGTAGGACACCAGCTGGTATTCACTCTGGAGGGGGGCACGAACTCTACTCAGACATTTCCAGTTCAGATTCTTCTGATGACTCCTTCTTGGGTTCTGTGGACATTAAGGGAAAATATATCTCTAGGATATGTTGCATTATCTTGTTTCCCATGTGAATGAGAATATGTATTTCTCATATGCGGAGGTCGCCAGCACGTCTAAGGGCATGGTTTTACTCCAGTTTCGGAAACTGCCTACAAAAGCCTTGCTCATTCATCCGTTTGTGATGGACGTTCGATTGAAGAAATGGAAGGATCCCGATCGAATCATGATGCCTCGCTTCAAGTCTAAGCTGTACCCCTTGAGAGACATGGAGGGTACTATTCCAGAGTCAGTTCATGTGGCCAGTCTGGTGGGGCGTCCTTCCATGTGAGGTCCCATCTTGCCATTCGTTCAGGGGTATTTGGTGCTTATATGGCACAGTCTTTATTGTCCAACTTCAAAACTTTCTTGTCTACCATCCAGGATGGTGGGCAGTGTCCTGAATTGTTAGAGTCCGGAACGTCAGGCTGAGGTTATTTCAACAACATATTTAGGGACAACTTTCTGCCCCCAACCATTGGCACTGCTTGTTTTCAAAGTTGCATTTGCAATTCTTTTTTTCTTTTTTTCTTCTCACGCAAAAATCCTCTTAGTCATTTTTCAATCGTCGTTTTGCTCCGTTAATAGTCCACACTTTTACTTGAATTAATAATAGTCCTCATGCAAGGAAAAAGCCATTTCCCAAATTTCTAATGCTCCTGCTGGGCCATCCGAACCTCTTTTCAAGAACACGACTAGAGCCAAATTCATCCGTAGCAGTTTTATTAAAATCCAATGCATTTCGGGCCTCTAGGGCCCTTCGTCAGGGAAAACTGAAAATGACAATTTACACATGTTTTAGTATTACATCAGCCAATATAAGTGCACAAATACCAAAGATCTTGTGTTTAGAGTTGCCCACTCCTTTTTCTCTAAATGAGTGAAACTTAACATGCAATCTTATCCCTCCCTCGTATTACTGACATATTCAAACCACTTAAACATGGAAACTAAACTACTACCTCCCGCTCGGTGAACTAATTATCAAACTTTTTCCATTATAGCTTGCAGCCTCGATCTATTCCTTCCTTCTTTCCCCGTCCTGTAAACATAAACCTCCAGAATCTCTCTTCCCCTTCCCATGTCATGCTCCTCAACCTTTCACCCTTTCCCCCCAGCCTTCGAAAATAAACATCCTTTAATTTTCACATCCCGTATTCATCTCCTACCTGCTAAGTAGCAATCATCCTCCTCGCTCCGTCCCACATAAAGTTTTTCCTCTCCCTTTCACCCTCCTCGCTTATAACTGCACTTCAACTCCTCCTTGCTGACGGCCCAACCCCTCCTCTCCACATAATTAGCACCTGAATCACATGTAAACTCCCGCGCTTCCATGAAAAACTACCACTACCATAATGCTTTACACTTAACAGATACTTTGCTATTCCATGAGGCTTTACTAATTTAACAAGTACTGGATTGTAAAACATGTTGATGCAACTCTAAACATTTACATTATTGCTGAACGATGCTGGAAACTTAAACATTAACAAGTATTTCATTGCTACAATTTTCATGTCCTTCTGACTCCAAAAATAAACTTGCTACGTGAACTGCGATGTTCCGCCTTGCATGAGAAAACGACCTTCATCCAAAATATTCCTTTAATTTACTGTGTTTTCTGTGGGTGCTAACTCGAAAGGGCATATACATTTAAACATCATATCTGGGCGAGTTGCACACCTTGTTTTTTCAACAAAGTTCTCCAAGTTTTTTGTACTTCCATTTTTTGCCATTGCGTGCTCAATGTGTCGTGCCCAGCCCAAACAGCACGTAGTAAACTAAACAACAACATATTTAGGGACAACTTTCTGCCCCCAACCATTGGCACTGCTTGTTTTCAAAGTTGCATTTGCAATTCTTTTTTTCTTTTTTTTTTTTTTCTTTTTTTCTTCTCACGCAAAAATCCTCTTAGTCATTTTTCAATCGTCGTTTTGCTCCGTTAATAGTCCACACTTTTACTTGAATTAATAATAGTCCTCATGCAAGGAAAAAGCCATTTCCCAAATTTCTAATGCTCCTGCTGGGCCATCCGAACCTCTTTTCAAGAACACGACTAGAGCCAAATTCATCCGTAGCAGTTTTATTAAAATCCAATGCATTTCGGGCCTCTAGGGCCCTTCGTCAGGGAAAACTGAAAATGACAATTTACACATGTTTTAGTATTACATCAGCCAATATAAGTGCACAAATACCAAAGATCTTGTGTTTAGAGTTGCCCACTCCTTTTTCTCTAAATGAGTGAAACTTAACATGCAATCTTATCCCTCCCTCGTATTACTGACATATTCAAACCACTTAAACATGGAAACTAAACTACTACCTCCCGCTCGGTGAACTAATTATCAAACTTTTTCCATTATAGCTTGCAGCCTCGATCTATTCCTTCCTTCTTTCCCCGTCCTGTAAACATAAACCTCCAGAATCTCTCTTCCCCTTCCCATGTCATGCTCCTCAACCTTTCACCCTTTCCCCCCAGCCTTCGAAAATAAACATCCTTTAATTTTCACATCCCGTATTCATCTCCCTTGAAGTGCAGTTATAAGCGAGGAGGGTGAAAGGGAGAGGAAAAACTTTATGTGGGACGGAGCGAGGAGGATGATTGCTTCTTTGCAGGTAGGAGATGAATACGGGATGTGAAAATTAAAGGATGTTTATTTTCGAAGGCTGGGGGGAAAGGGTGAAAGGTTGAGGAGCATGACATGGGAAGGGGAAGAGAGATTCTGGAGGTTTATGTTTACAGGACGGGGAAAGAAGGAAGGAATAGATCGAGGCTGCAAGCTATAATGGAAAAAGTTTGATAATTAGTTCACCGAGCGGGAGGTAGTAGTTTAGTTTCCATGTTTAAGTGGTTTGAATATGTCAGTAATACGAGGGAGGGATAAGATTGCATGTTAAGTTTCACTCATTTAGAGAAAAAGGAGTGGGCAACTCTAAACACAAGATCTTTGGTATTTGTGCACTTATATTGGCTGATGTAATACTAAAACATGTGTAAATTGTCATTTTCAGTTTTCCCTGACGAAGGGCCCTAGAGGCCCGAAATGCATTGGATTTTAATAAAACTGCTACGGATGAATTTGGCTCTAGTCGTGTTCTTGAAAAGAGGTTCGGATGGCCCAGCAGGAGCATTAGAAATTTGGGAAATGGCTTTTTCCTTGCATGAGGACTATTATTAATTCAAGTAAAAGTGTGGACTATTAACGGAGCAAAACGACGATTGAAAAATGACTAAGAGGATTTTTGCGTGAGAAGAAAAAAAGAAAAAAAGAATTGCAAATGCAACTTTGAAAACAAGCAGTGCCAATGGTTGGGGGCAGAAAGTTGTCCCTAAATATGTTGTTGTTTAGTTTACTACGTGCTGTTTGGGCTGGGCACGACACATTGAGCACGCAATGGCAAAAAATGGAAGTACAAAAAACTTGGAGAACTTTGTTGAAAAAACAAGGTGTGCAACTCGCCCAGATATGATGTTTGAGGTTATTTCAGACATTGCCTAAGACTCTGTTAGGGTGTCTGCTTTATACTGTGGTGCTTCCATTGTGGCCAGATGTAATTTGCTGCTGAAAGGTTGGAACACAGATGCTGCTCAACGTTCCATGGTTTAAGGTTAACGTTTACTGGTCCTCAGCTTTTTGGTAAAGGCCTTGAGGAGAAGTTACATGAGGTTTTTAAGGAGAGGAAGCACTCCTTTTCCTTTCAGAGGCAGCAGCGGCACAAGGAGGCTTTCTTTTTGTCAGTGATGTCTTTTCAGCAAGCTGCTTGCCAGCAGAGAAATAACTTCAGGAACCAGAAGGCCCTGGGTAAGGGTTTCCTGGGGAAGTTTCAGAGGAAGCCTCATCCGGATGCCGTTCCTGGGAGCCAGCGTTCCTGACTATGCCACCCTCCGAGGTCCTGCTGGCGCACTGCCAGAGGTTGGTGGGAGGCTGCTCAAAATTCCTGGTGGGGTGGTGACTCACGATTTCGAACCAGTGGGTGTTGGGTGTCCTGGAAAGGGTATACGAAATCAAGTTCGTGTCCTCCACTCCGGAGTCTGGCACAGTTCGTACTCCGATACCGAAGGATGTTCCTCGTCGAGCCTCTGTTTGATGGGGTTCAGCTGTTGTCTTTGAAGAAGGCAATTGTTCCTGTTCCCCGTTCAGCGTGGAGTCAGGGCACTTATTCAGTCATCTTTCTGGTGCTCAAATTTACAGGGGTGTTTAGAATTGTAATCAACCTCAGGCCCCTGAAGAAGTTTGTCAGGAAGATCCCTTTCTAGATGGAAACCCTGTAGCGTGTGATTGCATTGATTCAGGCTGGTTGTGTGAGGACTACCTTGCATATCCAGGATGCCAATTTGCATGTGCCAGTAGCATTGAGGTACAAGAGGTTTCTGAGTTTCTCCCTGAAGGGGTATCATTGCCAGTTTTGTGTTCTCCCTTTCAGCCGGCAATCCTCGCCCAGGGTCTTTACCAAGGTGATACTCCCCGGGTGGCTCACCTGCACCTCCAGGGGGTCTTTGTGTTACTGTACCTGGATGACTGGCTGCTGCTGGCCCCCTCTGCCCTGGTGATGGCTCAACATCTGTCTTTGATGATAAATACGCTCAAGAGGCACAGCTTCCTGCTGAATTTTCCAAAGTGCCACCTTCAGCCTACCACCAGGAGGTCTTTTATCGTGGCGGACTTAAACTTTGTTCAGGGCAAGGTGTTCCTGCCCCCTCCTAGATCCTGCATCTCTAATCTTTGTTGGATGCTCTGTTGTCTCGGCCTGCTGCTTCATTGAATGTAGGTGCAGGGGCATATGGCGGCCTCTGTATTCACAGTGCCGTGGGCCAGATTGCATCTTCATCCCTGGCTATGGCATCTTCACTGCTTTGTTCGTTTTCCTGTTCAGCATTTGTCCCTGGTGATTCTAGTCCCTCCGGCTGTGGTATGTCGTACCCCAACCCAGTGCCCTGGGTTGGGTTGCGACTCTGGTTCAGTGGACCATTCAAACTCGTTGGCTGGGGTCGGAGTCCAGGTGCTCTTCCAACTGGAAGAAACTATCGACTGTGGAGAAGGCCCTTCAGTACTTCCAGGGTCATTTGGTGGGTTGCAATTACCTAGTGCGGTTTGACAATACTGTGACTGTGGCTAACGTGAATCATCAGGGCAGTAAACACAAGTCGTTCTTTAAATCTTGTGGCCTATGCAATAGCCAGTTGGGCGGAGCAGCATCTCCAGGCCATTTTGGCCCAGCACATCAGGGGCTCTGACAATGTGTCTGTGGATACCCTGAGTCACAGGTTTCTTTCCTCTGTGACACTGTGCCTGTCTCCCAGGTAGTTCCGCAAGATTTGCCGGAAGTTCAGGACTCCCAGGATGGACTTGTTTGCTTCTAAGACCAATGCTCTCCTGCCTCTCTTTTGTTCCCGGATTCCAGAGAGAGGGGCGTGGGAGGTGGAAGCCTTGTCCCTCACATGGCCTCCTTGGTTGCTGTATGCCTTCCCTCCCTTTCCCCTCATTACTGTGTTCCTATTGAAGGTCCAGAGTGTGGGGGCGCATTTAGTGGCTGTGTTACCTCACTGGACCCGAAGGTCTTGGTTTTCGCTATTGTTGAGTCTGGTAGTGGGTTCTCCTTGGATCTTGCTGCAGCATCCATCTCCTCTGAGGTCCTCCTCTCCAGTTCTGCTGGTCCTGCTCACCTTAGCAGTCTGGAGGCTGAGCGGCAGTCGCTAGGTGGGCGGGGTTTGCCTGCCCATATTATTTCTGTGGTGCAGGGTTCCCGTAGAATGTCCACTTTGTCTTCTTATTCCAAGCATTGGTCTTCGTTCGACAGGTGGTGTTCTCTTCAGGGTCTATCCTCTACTTCTTGTTCTGTCTGACATTCTGCAGTCTTTTTAGGACGGGTACCATAAAGGTTTTCTTTCTACCCTCCAGTGTCAGTGGGCGGCTATCTGGGCTTTCCGGGAGCTGACTTCTTTGTCCTCTGCAGACGGTCTGTTGGTGTCCCGGCTGTTCAGGAGCTTTTCTCTCTCCTCTCCTGCTGGGCAGTCTTTGGTGCTGACCTGGAATCTATCTCTGGTCCTGCATGCTCTTCAGTCCTCTACTTTTGAGCCTTTGTTGACTGTGGATGTTAAGTTTTTGTCTTTTAAAGTGTCTTTCCTGGTGGCCATCACTTCGGCCTGGAGGTTGGGGGAACTATCTGCTTTGCGTTGTTCTCACCTTTTTTGAGGTATATGGATGTTGCCGTGATTTTATGTTTGGATTCTGGTTTCCTTTCTAAAATTCATTCTACGGTTAATGCATCTTATGAGTTGGTGTTTCTTTCTTTCTACTCTTCGCCTTCTTCTCCTGAGGAACACTTGTTGCAGTCTCTGGATGTGAAGCATGCTTTGTCTGTGTATGTGGACAGGTATGCTGCCTTTCATGCTATTGACAGTCTGTTTGTGACTTTTGGGCTGGCTGGCCATGTGAAAGCTGCCTCTCGGCTGACCCTGGGTCATTTGATCAAGTCCACTATTTATTTGGCTTATCAGGACTCCAGTTTGCCATGTCCTTCAGGGGTCTGGGCTTCCTGTGCTGCATTTGATGTGTTGGCTTTGGATGAGATCTTTCATGCTGGGGCTTTGGCTTCTGAGTCTACCTTTATTCGACATTACATGTTGAATTGCGCTCTGGGTGAACGCTTGAATTTTGGCTGTGGTGTTTTGCATGCTGTGGAGCCTGCTGCTCGTCATTGAGTTGTTTTCATGCCATTAAAGTTCACTGTGGTGCGCTTCCCTCCTGTGTGTTGTCTGGTTTCTTTCTGCCACTATGCCAAAGGCATTCACTTTGGGAGGGTCTGCTTTGGTATACCTCATTTGCTATGACTGGGTTGAGGACGAGGGGCGTAGAGGTAATGTCTTGATTACTTACTGGTAATCCTCATTACTCTTAGTCCTACTTGTCCTTGACCCAGTCATCTTTCCCACCCAACCTCCCTGTGTAAGGCCTTTGTTGTGCTTTGCTCTGGTTCTGCTATTATGGCCCCGGTAAGAGGGTGGGTGGAGTTATCAAGCATTTCCTGTTTTGTTTGCTGTCAGCTAATATTACCTCATTTGTTAGGACTGGGTCAAGGACAAGTAGGGCAAAGAGTAATGAGGATTAACGGTAAATAATTCGGACATTATTTGACAAGAGCTTTACATGTTCTATTTTGCACTAGTTTTCTGAGAATCGCTATAAAAGGAGACTCCCAAACTCCACTCAGCCCCGAAACACCAGTTTCAGACAGGCTTGCAGCATGAACATGACATACTAAAGCACCCCAACCAGTGAAAGGCAAGGTACTGTTTACGAGTACCATAGCCACACAAACTGCTAGAATGTTGTTCTCTGAGTCCTCCATGTTGCTAATGCTAGGTGAGAATGTTCCTGCTTGGTATGTTCTGCTCCCAGAGTAAATTCTCTCCCTTTTACCAGCAAATTCAGGGCGGGCCTGCAGTGGCGTAGCAAGGTCAGGTGTGACCCGGTGCAGAACATTTCTTGTCACTCTCGGCTTGACAAAATGGCAAAAATGTTTAAAACACATATTTTTGCCATTTTGTCAAGCCGGGGGTGACAAGTTTCATCACTGAGTGGGTGACAAAATGGCAAAAATATGTGTTTAAAATATATTTTTGCCATTTTGTCACCCCTCTCAATGATGACAGCCGGGGCGGCCCGCACCCACCACATCCCCCTTACTACGCCCCTGCGGTCCCGGTCAAGCCTCCACCACCTGCTCCCACCCGCCCCACCCCCCAAAAATAAAAACACGAGTAGAACATAGCAGGAACAGCAGAAGGCATGGTCCTCCGTCCATACCCTGATCAGTAGAACACACCACAGACTTCACCGCTGGAAATGTCCAGGTAAACAACGTGCTGTTGTTGGCTGTGTGATGCTTATTTTGAAAGGGCTACGTGCGTGCCCACACTGCCTGACCCTCACATCAGCTCTGCAACCAGCTCAAACTGCTGAGAGCTGCTAGTGTATTTAAACTTCCCTCAGCCGAGCCATATATTTATTATTCATCGCGGGCAGATGTTGGAAATTTGAGGGGGTTGTGTCTGCTAAGTAAACATCGCAGTAAATGCACACAGCAATAATTGTTTATTAAATGGCGGTCATACACAGACCCCCTTCACCCCCTACTATGTTTATGGGAAACTCTTTATACTTCAAACATTGAGTTGAATTGAGTGAAAAAAAACTCACGCCAGCATAGTACAATGCCAGAAATATCCTCCCATTGTTAATTCCATTTGTTCAGAATACTCCACGGAGCAGCTGTGTTTGTGTTCACTCTCAAAATTCTTAATTTGCCTCTAATTGCAGAGGAGAGCAGTTTCGATCAGATTATGCTCTGCAATTACGATATCTCTCAGAAGGCTGCTGTATGTCTGTGGAGATAAAGCATGATCTATGTATATCTATGTAATATCTTTATCAGACTTACCTTTGACCCCTCTAAATATTGACTAACAGGAAATGAGGAGGAAGGCCTGCACGCGAGTTGGCACTTACACAAAATATGATCTGATTGATAGTTGTTGTACTTTAATCAAACAAGATGGAACATCGCTGCCTTTTTTCATAACTTTGAAAGCTAAACTTCAAAACTTAATTAAAAATTGATTTTGCATTCTCCCATTAATAAACTGTATAAGGCCATAACTGAGCATCTAATAATGATAAAACGATTATAATTACATCCTCTGCAATGAAAGGGGAAATGATTCCCTTCTATTAAGGAGAAATATTACAACACAATTTCTATAAACCACTCTTTTTCCCTCCATGCAGCTACTTCATTAACATACATTGTACCCTGTACAGTGATCACCTGTCTCGAGTAATTTACACATCTAAGGCCAGTCAACTTCATTTGAAATAACACAACGAATGGCATATGCATAGGGCACATTTCTTTACAGGCCTTTAACACAAAAAAGCGATAGGCGATTACCTATATTCCGTATATGATATATAAAATGCCCTTCCTTTTGCATTGTATAGGTAGCGAGGGATAATCGAATTATTCTAGTTTAATGCAAAACAGAGGTGCCATGTAGAAAAATGAGCCTGCATTTTGTATTTTACAAAAAAAGATTCAGTTTCCTCCATTTTTAGTCAAGGAGATGATTCCACAGATAGACTCTGTTGCGAACAATGTGATTGGGAGGAGTAATTAAATCAATGGAGTTGGTTATTGTTGATTTGACCTTTAGCAGACTAATATATAGATGTTCAAAAAGCAATCAATATTAAAAACAATGCGCATCCTCAAAAATGAAGGTGGTGAAGTGTGAAATAATTTGAGGATTGCCTAAAGTCATTTATTGGAAGTGAAGCCAACGGAAATAACACAGATAAATATGTTTGAGACCCTAGGCTCCTAAAGTGATACAAGAAGCTAACAGGGTATGCGGGCGGCATAGAAGCATAGAAGTGTGGCTCAATGATTAGAGCGGCAGACCCTGATGCAGAGGTCTAGCCCGGGACCAGGGTTCAATTCCCCGCCTCGGCGGGTCTTGGGCTCAAAAATTCCACAGACCTGAAAATTCTCGCCTCGGTGCAATTCCAATCATGGAGTCCCACTCTGCAACTCTGGGCAATGCTTGCTTAATCTCCACAATGGCCCCCACAACGCTAAGGATGCCTGGCCTCCACCTTGGGTGTGCCCAGGAGTGGACGCCTCACAGGGAAAGCCAGGATGGGTTCCACAGCGGTATTCGTACAAGCGCCTTGAGACCCTTGCGGGTGAGTAGTGCGCTATACAAGTATCAATTTACAATCAGCAGTATTCTTGCCTCCACCCACACTTGCACCGTCCCTTATTGCCAAAAGCCCATGCGGTGGTGCAACGATGGCGCTTTCTGCAACGCAAAACGCTGAGATGGCCATCTTGTTAGTGAAGCCTGCTCTGCATACAATGCTGGATCTTTAGAAACAAACTCCCAATCATGGGTTTGTTTGCGAAGAGCAAAATGACAGTTGCCCTGAGCATTAAGGCCATTGGTTGTTCTCCCTGACTTGGTCCTTCAAACCCATTACACGAAAAGCAACAGGTCTGTGTATGGTAGGCCTCCGCTCTTGATTGCGCCTGTCACAGTCAGCAGTAGCTCCACCAGTGGCCAATCATCAGCTAACCTACTTGTAGAAGAAAATGTTCTGACCCTATTTTTGCTGGCTTTAGGACTCTGTGTTCCGTACCACTGCTAAACAGTAGCGAAGTGCCTGTGTTTCCCCTATCAATAGTATGCTGCACATTCCAACTCCCTATTTGGCCTATTTAACCTCCTTATGTGTCCAATGTAAATGGGGGGGTGGAGCTTGTCGCCATGTTGTGAGGTCGAGGATGTGTCGTACTTTAATATTCGGGACCGCGTAGGGGACAGGGCCCTACCCCTGTCTATCTTGGTATTAGCGAACCGCAAATGGTAAATGCGGCATGTACGAGTGCTTTATATATCGTTCTAGCTATGAATGCACTGTGTACACGTTATTCAGCTTCACTACGCGGGTTCCATTTTGGAAGCAGTGGCCATCTTGTCATTGCCCTCACATAGGCTATGATGGAGTTAATACGGGCCTCACAGTACATGGGCTTTCCCTCTGACTTCTCTGTGACCTGGGCAGCTGGCTCTGCTGCCCCCGGGTCAAACCGGTCTCACGAGCTCCCCTTCCTCCGTCCACCTGTGATTAGCATCAGGGTTTGACCCGTCATAAAGCCCTTTCATTCTATACAATCCCCCGGCTAATCTCTTCTACACCTGCTTGTTCCTGCTTTATGACTTGTTTCCCAAAACAGGAGATGCTCATGTTTATTGGGGGGTCTCTTTACATCAAACGTGGGATCTGAACCTTACTGTGTAAATCATTGTGGGCTGGCCGAACTGGAATGTGGGATGGTCATCATGACTCTGCTTTTTCGTTTGTAATGTATACCTTTATATGACCATATCGTAAACCAAGGAATGTGTGCCTGGAGCATGATATTTTGTACTTAAGGAGAAGTCCGTTCCTATGATTTTCAGCAGTCTCCTGAGAACATACACGCTGTTGTACTTCTAGGATACCTGTCATTGGTCTGCAGCCAATAAACGATTCTTTGACTTCACCCAGAAGACTCTGTGTTTCTGTAGGTCCGGAACAGGGTGAACCCAGAAGTCATAGGGTGTGTGCCCCTGCACCGCTGGGACTAAAATACCCAGTACTTCAGTTTGGCGCCCAACTCGGGACGATTTCAGCGGCACCAGTCCAAGCCAGAGGTTCGTGAGGAGCTTCGTGTGGAAATTCCGGAGGAAGGCCGCCTGCATGTCGACGTGGTCCGAAAGTCTTTTCTGCGAGGTTCTCCGCGTCCCGACGGCTACGAAGGACTGCTGCCCTGATTAATCGACCTGTTTTGGACCCTTGACGAGTTTGAGAGAGCGAAACAATCGAGAGAGTCTTCTGGTGACGCCATCGATCAGCAATATTCAGTTAAGTATAAGTGGAGCGTCTCCCATTTGTTTTGGTATCCTTCGGGATCATTTGAATTGGTACTTTGGAGTTTGCAAACGCCAAAACCAGAGGACTCGTGTATTCACGAGAATATCGTATTCGATAATCCTTTGACGTTTGGATCTAGACTAGTGAGTGAAGATGCCTGGTTCTGGACTATTTGGTAGATTATTCTGTTTGGGTTGTGGAAAAGATTTCCAGCTAGAAGAATCATGTCCGGTTCCTCCGGTTGGAACTCCAACTTATGAGCTCTATGTAAAACATGGCGTAGGCCCCATTGCATATAACGAAGTGTGGATCCACTACACCAGGAAAGATGGTGTTTTAAAATGGCCCCAAAATGGTAGTTTTGATACCGATATTTTAGATAATCTGGAAATTAAATTGTTTAAGAAGAAAGCCCGGCCGGCGATGTTTGACTCTTTCCGCTTATGGCGAAAGGAAGCCAAACAGAAGGAAATTAAGTTAGCGAAAAAGAATAAGAGAGAGAGAGGTATGTCAGTGATGCAAGCAGCTGTACAATTTAAAGACAATCAAGAGGAGCAAATGAATGAGCAATTGCACAGGCAGCGTAAGTTAGGGATTGACAAATGTTACCCAGCTTTGCCACATTCTAAGCAGAATGAGTCAGAAGAAAAGGAGAAAGATCCCCTGATGTCACATTTGCTGAGTTCGCCACCCCCGTATGCTCAAACTGCCACGGCGCCTCCCCAGCTTGTAAATATGCCGCCTCCAGTGCATATACTGCAAGCCTTGCCGCAACCGCCAGTTGCTTTGCAGCCAGTTCCTATTCCTGTAGCGCAGCCCTCTCAAGCGTCGCCAGTTGTGCTTCCAACTGCCCCCGCACTTCCTGCAACTTTGCCTAATCCAGTAACTGCCTCCCCTAACAATCTTCCTTCCACCACTCCAGTACCTGTCTCTACATCCTCTTTTCTTCCCTCTGTTTTTCCCCCTGTTCTCGCCTCAGCTTCTCCTTCAGCGCGACAGCGCTTAGCTAATGTGGTTACTACATTAATGTCTCCTCTCTTTGGGTCATCTGGTGCAACTCCTGGTGTACAGCGTAAGCAGTTGCGCAGCCAATTGCCTAACCCCGATGAGAAAAAGGTAATAGATCACATGGCGCGTAGATGGATCGTTTTCCCTTCACTGTATGATGTGGAATCAGTTGTCAACATTTTCCATCAATGGGATGCCCCTAAACAGAGATATGTGTTTGAGAAAATGTGCGAAATTCTCTGTGAAGAATTGGAGGATAGTGGTAGAAATCCAAACCCGCAGGAATTGTGTAGAGTGAGGTTCGATTTTGGAACTGGTATAATTGTGGACCGCGAAGTAGATAAAGCAGTTGCGGTTGTATTGTCCTTTAGGAATGACGATTGCCAACAGTCATTGTTTGAACAAGAGGTCCTTGTGGGGAAAAAGGCAAAAGCGCGACAATACCCTATGAGAGAAGTTCCCCGGTATGGAAGGAAGCGGTTGCAGCTGTCGGTGGTAACCCCGCTGTGGCAGCGCATTTCCAGCGTGTTTGGGTGCATGTTCCATGGAAGCGCTCTGAGGTGTTAGCGCTTAAGCAGTCCTTGCCTGATCCCCGTAAAAACCCAGCAGGTTATTATAAAGAGTTGTCACAGACGGCAGGGTCATGCATTATGAATCTGGCCGATATAGACATGTTGTTTGGCAATGTTGTTCCACAGCCTCTATGGGGATCAATTCGTAATGTAGATCACAATGCAGAACTAGGGGATACATGGACTAACATTGTTGCTGCTGATGCTAGACAAACTGGTGGTGCGAAACCAGAACCTTTAGTAGCTGAATTGCCTGGTAGAATCATCACGTATATGAAGACAATAATGCCTGCGATGCGCGTAAATTGGGACAAGTTATCTGCATGCAAGCAGAAGAAAGATGAGACAGTGTCAGACTTCTTTACTAGGTTTGAAGAAACGTTTATTGACCACAGTGGGCAGGATATGAGTACTGAGGGTGGCCAACGGCTGTTTGTGGATAAGTTTGTGCAGAATTTACTTCCTGACCTGTGTAAAAAGTTGAAAGATTCAGAAAGTTCTTGGGCCGTTTCTTCTTCAGCGCAAATACTGGCTACTGCACAGTATTATGAAAATAGAGATAAAGACGAGAAAGATAGAACGGAGAAGAAAACGAAGGAACTGAAGACAAAGGTCCTTTTACAGCAGGCCTATCCGCCACGTGGAGGTGGTAATAATTATAGGCAACCCCAAGGTGTCTATCACCAACCCCAACAGTTTCAGACAAACCAGCAAATGAACGGGTATTACCAACCACGTGTCCCTGTAGGTCCCAACCAATGTTCATACTGTAAAGAGGAAGGTCATTTTAAATACAGTTGCCCTAAATTAATGCAGCGGAACGGTAATATGTATGGCGCAAGAGGTAGGGGTGGTCAGCAAGCTCCTAGAGGCCGAGGGCGTGGAAGTGTTCCCCAGAACGCGCGTCCTCTGCCGCCTCAAAGTACCATCAATAGCTTTGATCAGCAAGCTAACGCGACTAGTAATACGGCACAGTATTATAATAATGATTATTATGCAGAGGACGGTGATGCAGAGAATAACGATTACTAGGACAGCCATAGACAGAGAGAGGGAGTTGTTTCAGTGCCAGTGGATCAGAGTGGACCGTATGTTGAGGTGACTACAGCAAATGTAACGGAGCCTTTTCTGCTAGACACTGGTGCTGCAAAGAGTTCAATCATGCATTCAAAACTCCCTGGCGCACCTTTGTCTGGCGAAATAAATGTTTCAGTAGGTTTTTCTGGCGCCCCAGTTAGGAACCCGATTTCCAGTCCCATGTCACTTTCTGTTGGACCTTGCGAGCTGAAAGCACCCCTGATTCTGACAACAGGTTGTGGTGAGAATTTGCTAGGATTAGATTTGTTGAAAAGATTGCACGCTACACTGTATTGTTCTCCTTCAGGAGTACAACTTACATTAGGTAAGAAAGTGATTTCCCCAATGTATTTGTCTAAAAACACGATGCCACCTGAATTGTCATCCCTTCCGGATGCCCTTTGGGCTACTGGTCCCAATGATGTGGGCCTCTTGGAGATACCGCCATATGTGGTGACTCTAAAGGCTAATGTCAGACTTCCACGTATTCCCCAGTACAAGATCTCTAATGAAGGGCAGAAAGCATTGTTAGACATTGTCAGCGACTTGATTGATAAGGGTGTGATTGAAGAGACAAGAGGCAACGTTTGCAATAGCCCGATTTTACCTGTCTTAAAACGAACGGATCCTTCACAGCCACCTGTTTACAGATTTGTGATTGATCTTAGAGAGGTTAATAAGATTGTTGTGCCACAGTTTCCGGTTGTCCCCGATATAACTGCCTTGTTAACGATGATTCCAGCCTCTGCTGCATGGTTTTCAGTGATCGATTTGAAGAATGCTTTCTTTAGCATCCCAATTGCAGAAGAGAGCAGAGATATTTTTGGTTTTAGTCTGGGAGGCCGAAGCTTCCGCTTCAAACGCGCTCCCCAGGGCTACTGTGAGAGTCCATCCATATATAGTCAGGCTTTGAAAGCGCAGCTTGATGCACTTGTTTTACCTAGTGGCGCTATCCTGATTCAGTACGTGGACGATTTATTGATCGCCGCGGATACTGAGAAGATCTGTAAAGAAGCCACATTGTCACTGTTGCGCCATTTATCCGCTTTCCATCACAAAGTGTCTCTCTCTAAGCTGCAATATTGTCGACAAGAAGTGACCTACTTAGGTCATCTCTTATCGAAGGAGGGAAGGAAACTGACCCCAGAAAGAATTCAAGCTATTGCACAGTTGAGTGTGCCAAAAACACAGAGAGAAGTGCGTGCTTTCTTGGGCATTACCTCATACTGTAGGCATTGGATCCCTAGTTTTTCTTTATTGGCAAAACCTTTGTTAGCCTTAACATGCAAAGACACACCGAATCCTATCCCATGGTCTGAAGAGTGCCAGAAAAGTTTTGTGGAATTGCGTAATGCATTATGTTCAGCACCTGTGTTGGGTACTCCCGACTACAGTAAGCCTTTTACATTGTATGTTCACGAGAAAGATGGATGTGCGTTGTCAGTGTTAACACAGCCTTTTGGCGACAGACCGCGCCCATGCGCATATTTTTCATCCACCTTGGACCCTGTAGCAAGGGCATTGCCAAGCTGTCTGAGAGCGACAGCTGCTGCAGCGATGTCTATCCGACAATCTGCTGGTTTGGTAATGGACAACACATTGATTGTCATGGTTCCACACGCTGTAGACACATTATTAAATAGAACTAAGACACAACACTTGACTAGTGCACGATTATCGGGCTACGAACTTACACTGTTAGCTAATCACATACACATAAAAAGATGCAATACGCTGAATCCAGCTACATTGTTGCCAATTCCAGCAGACTCAGATGAGATTGAGCAGCATGATTGTCTGTTCAGAACAGAAGAAGAGACGAAAGGGAGAGTAGATCTAAAAGATACTCCCCTGACTGAGTGTGATGGCACTCTATGGGTAGATGGGTCCTGTTTTAAGCTCCCTAATGGTGACATGACTGCTGCATATGCTATCACGACTTTACACACAGTCGTGGAAACTGCACGAGTGCCACATAATTCGGCCCAAGCAGCAGAATTAATCGCCCTCACGAGAGCATGTGTGTTGTCTGAAGGAATGAGAGTGAACATATACACAGATAGCCAGTACGCCTTTGGCGTGGCTCATAATTTTGGGCGTTTGTGGAAGGAGCGTGGGTTCCTGACGTCGCATGGAGCTAAAATTCAGAATGGCAAGTTAGTGAATGATCTCCTTGAGTCACTGACCCTACCGTTGCAAGTTGCGATCATGAAATGCAGTGCGCACAGGAAAGTCACAGATGATGTTGGACGTGGGAATGCGTTTGCTGATGAGACCGCAAAAGAAACTGCACAGAATGTGAAGACTAGAATGTATGTTGCAGGTCCCGCAAGATGGGTTAATGATGTTGGAATGTGTGAGAACACAATAGAGAGTGTGAAGTCGCTTCAGGCTGAAGCCACAGAGGAAGAGTTAAGCAAGTGGAGAGAAAGTATGGGTAAGTTGGATGAGAATGGTTGTTGGATTGATCTGACAGAACATAGGCGATGGTTGTTGCCTGATGCATATGTGCTTCCAGTGGTTACTATGGCACATGGAATGGCACATATCAGTACGAAAGGTATATGCAAGTTGTTGGCTCCAGTATGGCAGAATGCTGGGATTCCCAAGTGTGCAGAGAACGTGGTCAAGAATTGCATAGTATGCTTGAAGTACAACCCTGGTAGGGGAACCCCAACTCCGGCTGGTCACTTTGCACCCCCATCATGTCCATTTGAAGTTTTGCAGCTGGACTTTATTCATATGGAAAGATGCAACAACCTGAAATATGTACTGGTGGTTGTTTGTGCTTTCTCAAAATGGATTGAGGCTTATCCTCTGAAAGATAACACTGCCCTATCCACAGCCAAAGCCCTTGTGAAGGAGTTTTTCCCTAGGTTTGGGATGCCAAGAATGGTGTGGTGTGATAACGGAAGTGAGTTTGTGGGTAAAGTGATGAAGAATGTATGTGAAGGGCTAGGGATAAAGCAGAAGTTCCACGCTGCAAATCACCCCCAATCAGCTGGATTAGTAGAACGCTACAATGGAGCCTTAAAGCTCAAGCTGGCTAAAATCCAGGCGAGCACCGGTCTTAAATGGCCTGACGCTCTGCACCTAGCACTCCTGTCCACCAGAATGACCATACACTCACGAGTGGGACTTAGACCTTATGAGGTCGTCTTTGGCCGCCCGGCTAATGTATGGGGCGTGCCAAGACCGGCGAAATTTAGCGAAATAGAACATCCAGTACTGCTCGATTACCTGTATGATTTGACTGTTAAACTGCGTGTTTTGCACCAACAGGTACATGATACTCTTCCCCAAGCCTCTGAACCTCCTGGACACCCTATCAACCCTGGTACGTGGGTGCTAGTCCGAAATTTCCAGCGCAAGAGCAACGACGAGCCTCGCTGGATCGGCCCTCATCTTGTTCTTCTTTCAACAAGATCAGCAGTGCGAGTGAAAGGGAAGAAGCACTGGATTCATGGTACCCACTGCAAAGTAGTCCCCTTGCCTCTGCCATATGACCAGTGGGTCAAGGAGGGTATCGCCGACTCAGAGACAGACATTGTACCTCGCTTTGTACCATTCAGTGACGCACGCTTAAGAGGCACAGTTTCAGACCAAGAGAGTGACAATATTCTGCAGAAAGCTGTGCCACCATCAAGTCGATTGGACACCACTGAGCCTGAACTTTTGTTTCAAGACCAAACAGCACCTGGCCGTCTCCGCTATAATTTGAGACCTAGGCCCATGGACAAATAAAGATTTCCTCATTATTTCCCTTTTGACATTTTTGCTCTCCCATCTGAAGGACTTTCTTGATTTTTGTTTTTCGAACCACCATCCGGGTTCTGCCGCAGGGTCGCGGTGCCAAGACTTTGGGGTACAGGCCGAAGACGCTAGGTCGACGGTTCTGGTTGGTCTAGGGCGTTTCCCTGGACTGACAGGCGTACTCTTTAGCAGAAGAAACTCATCCACCGCGAGCGGCCCGAGTAGAGGATGGAGTTTTTTAAGATGGAGAGACCGATTGAGGAAATGAACTTTAACGCAAGGATGTGCAGAATTGTAAAAAGTAAATGTTTTGTCTTTTTGTGCCTTTTTACACTGTGTAGCATAATAATGTTTATTGTAGGATTTGTGTTTTTCTCCGCTCAAAAGCCCATTGCACCCACTCAACAGCCTATATCTCTTTCTACTGCCTCCTCTCACTCTTTTCACCCTTTGCCTGAGCACGAACAGACCAGACGATCAGAGTTCGTAAATAACTCGTTTATCCAGCTCTTGCACCAGCACCAACTAGTAATGAATACGACCAATTGCTGGGTGTGTGGGTTAATGCCCCATACCATTAACAAGGGTATTCCCTACCTGGTGCTGCCGTACAGTTACAATGGATCGTCATGGGCATTCCAAACCATGTTTCTCTATGCTCTAGATACATACTCCCCTCGCCAACTGCGTTCCATCAGACCTATCACCAATAATAAGGCTTTGATGAAAGGAGTGGCCGATATGAGTAGGGATATTAATGCATACTCATCTATTCCCAAAGAAGAGTTGAGACCTTATGTAGGATGGAACGCGACGGGGTATAGTATTAGTCTGGGTGAAAGACAGCGAAAAATCTCATCTCCAATCTGGGTCGTACCCCACATGGGTCGGTTCTGCTTACAGGGTAATGGTCAGAATCCTAGAGCTCAACTGGGAAGAAGTGACTGTACTGAAACGTACACCTTCCCGTCACAGTTTTCCCCTGCGTTTTTGGCTGCTAAGGGCACATATTTCATCTGTCATGACCGAGCATATACATGGCTGCCCCCTGATTTCTCGGGCACATGTTATATTGCGAACTTGCTACCGCCGACATTTACTGCTGCCTCTGACTATCACAAGACCAGAGTTGTGAGAGGTGTGATTAGTAAGGAGGATACTGCCGGTCAAGAAGCAGGAGACTTCTTCTTGGGTTTCCTGCCGTTTTGGGGACCTATGGTCAATAGTAGGAACCTGAGACAGCTGACTCGTGTGGTTGAATCCACTGTCAATGTAACGGCTGGTGCCCTTAGTAATCTGACAGCTGAGCTCCAAGCGGATCGCCTTATGACTCTGCAGAACCGCATGGTTCTAGACGTTATTCTTGCAGACCGCGGTGGGGTATGCAAGGTCATCCAATCCAGTTGCTGCATTTTCATACCAGATAATGCTCCAACAGTGTATCAAGCCATCTCCAAACTCCATAAAATATCTGAATCCATACACGTGGATAAGGGAGATTGGTCACTGGTGGGGTGGTTCTGGAAATTGATATCTGCCTGGGGATGGAAAGTTCTGATGGTCATTGGAATGATCTTAGCCATTCTTTTCCTGTTCTGTCTGTGTATACAGTGTGCTCCCGCGATATGTGGTCTCTGTACTACCTTATGTGTAAGGAAACCTGTATCGAGGGACGAGCTGAGTAATAGGATGATGCTACAGCAACATCTCCATGACTTCGTGAACATTGACCTAGACTCGGATTAAGATGAGTATAGTGATTGCCTATGTAAGGGCAAAAGGAGGGTCTGTCGTACTTTAATATTCGGGACCGCGTAGGGGACAGGGCCCTACCCCTGTCTATCTTGGTATTAGCGAACCGCAAATGGTAAATGCGGCATGTACGAGTGCTTTATATATCGTTCTAGCTATGAATGCACTGTGTACACGTTATTCAGCTTCACTACGCGGGTTCCATTTTGGAAGCAGTGGCCATCTTGTCATTGCCCTCACATAGGCTATGATGGAGTTAATACGGGCCTCACAGTACATGGGCTTTCCCTCTGACTTCTCTGTGACCTGGGCAGCTGGCTCTGCTGCCCCCGGGTCAAACCGGTCTCACGAGCTCCCCTTCCTCCGTCCACCTGTGATTAGCATCAGGGTTTGACCCGTCATAAAGCCCTTTCATTCTATACAATCCCCCGGCTAATCTCTTCTACACCTGCTTGTTCCTGCTTTATGACTTGTTTCCCAAAACAGGAGATGCTCATGTTTATTGGGGGGTCTCTTTACATCAAACGTGGGATCTGAACCTTACTGTGTAAATCATTGTGGGCTGGCCGAACTGGAATGTGGGATGGTCATCATGACTCTGCTTTTTCGTTTGTAATGTATACCTTTATATGACCATATCGTAAACCAAGGAATGTGTGCCTGGAGCATGATATTTTGTACTTAAGGAGAAGTCCGTTCCTATGATTTTCAGCAGTCTCCTGAGAACATACACGCTGTTGTACTTCTAGGATACCTGTCATTGGTCTGCAGCCAATAAACGATTCTTTGACTTCACCCAGAAGACTCTGTGTTTCTGTAGGTCCGGAACAGGGTGAACCCAGAAGTCATAGGGTGTGTGCCCCTGCACCGCTGGGACTAAAATACCCAGTACTTCAGATGGTGCGAGCTCCTCGCCGACTGCGAACCCCTGGCCCACTGCAGCCACCACACAAACGCTCCAGAGAACGTCAAGGAGTTCTTGGGGGGCGGTGCTCCTTCGGATTACCCTTTAATTGGGAAGCTGCCGGCTGGCGTGGCAATAACGTACGATAAGAAGAACTTTATTTGATTAAAAGTATAATCATAAAAGCAGAACATACATATACAACTGAGAGATTAAAATGACCAAAATGTAATAGGACTGCGTGTTTTACAACCACATAGAATATCGGTTAAAAACAATTAATAATATGAAAAGAAAGTTACTTTTGCTGCTAAAAACTACAAGTAAGATGCTAAGATGCAGAGAGACCCAAAGCGTAAGAATAGTTCAGTGAAGCAGCTGTCAGTTGTCAATAGTAGGTATTGAGTCATCGGGATCGCATTGCATAGTATTGCAGGGGCAGAGAACACAGGTTTTATACAGAGTCACCTGTGCACTTTCTCAAGATTGTTATCGGGCCTGCAATTGGCTGGTTAAGTTTGCGATATGCACGGTGAATAAAAATTGTGAGGCTTATGTGTAAAACAGTGTTCTCTGGATTCAATGCAGCGATAATTGCCTGCCTACAAGAACGGACTCCCAATCTGTTCCACTCTGGCCTCAGTTTTAATCTGCGCTGGGCCAGAAATGCAGGGCAGAGGCATACAACATGCTCCAAGGACTTCACCAAGTCCCTGCAGCCCCTGCACTGTATCTCATCTGATGTACGGCGCCAACGAGGTAAATGTTTCAGAAAATGCCATTCCCCCAACCTAAGTGCCATAAACCACAATTTTAAGTACAGGGGGTATGTGCAGGGCAGATATGATGAAAGAGAGGCTAGCTGGTAAGAGTTGATTACTGCCCATGTTTGCTTGCGTTTGGCCAAAAGAGCTTTGACAGTATTATGAGACCACATATGGATGTGCTTCTTAATACTTGTTTTAAAGACTATGGGCCCTATGTATGAAAGTTTGGTTTTGCGATTCCCAAATAGCGATTTTTTGCGAATCGCTATTTTAGAATCGCAAAACGCTATGTATGTAGGATTTGCAAATAATTTTGTGAATCCTACATATTCCTTAATTGCGAATTGCAAATTGTGATTTGCTGTTAAGGAATACCTCCCCATTCATTCCTATGGGCCTTGAGGCCCATAGGAATGAATGGGAAGACATTCTCAATTTGCGATTCTCAATTAGATAATCGCAAATTGAGAATGCAATTTCAAGGGTGCCAGGGTGTCAAAAGGACACCCAGTTGCATCCCTGAAATGTGCATGTGTGCACATGTGGCACACATACATGCCCTGAGGGCATGTATGTGCATCACATGGCACTTTGAAAAATGCAAAAAAGTGCATTTTTCAGAGAAATCGGAAATTACCACCAACTTGAAGTAGGTGGTAATTTGCAATTCCTTAAGCCCAAATTGCACTTTTCTGTGCCTCTTACATTGCATGTAAGGAATCGCAAAATTTGCGATTCCTTAAATGCAATTGCAAAATAAGGAATCGCAAATTTTGCGATTCCTTATTTTGCGAGGCAGTTTTACCTTAATACATCCCACTTAGCTAAATTGCGATCGCAAATGCCGAAATTCAGCGAATTTCGGCGTTTGCGATCGCAATTTTGAATGATACATATGGCCCTATGTTACTAGGGTTAAGATTCCAGAGATCGCTTGCTGATAATTGCTGCATGCATTCATGGAAAACTGACTATAAGACCCACCTGGGTTATTAAGGGTAATATCTGACCACAACAGTGACTTAAGGGACCCAGCTCCTGCCTGCCTTAACTTATGACACAATTTTAGATAAGCACCTGCGCTTAGGATTTCGTAATTTAAAAGGCCCAGTTCTAATCCTATCTGTGCAGCAGACGCGGATTTTGGCATATGAAAGACTCTTTTATAGATCTTAGTCACATGTTGATTTAATATTGCACTCAGTTTGCCCAGTGAAATTTCAATGCCATATGACAACGTGGGGCCAATTTTGGCTTTCATTACTTTCAACATTGGAGTTAGGCTTGGACCTGTCAATTTTTTTGAGAGTTTTGAAAGGTTCACTTGGAGAGCCATAGCTTTCATTGAGATGTCACTGCGGTGTTTGGCAAAGGTGCCCCTGGAGTTGAAATTAACCCCCAGGTATTTGTAAGATTTTCCTACCACAAGTCCAGAGATGTTATACGTCCAACCACCTCCTCCATAGTGCTTTCTGCCGAATATGACTACTTGGGTTTCCTTTAAGTTAACCTCTAAGTTGTTCGTAACGGTATAACTAAGTAGTTTATTTAACAGTCGTTGCAGCCTTACTCGAGTGAGAGGTCGTCGGCATACGGATGGTTGCTTAACTGGACACCATCAATCTTAGGTGGATGGCTGTTTATCGCATCAAGTTCAGTTGAAAGATCAGCTTTGAACAAGTTAAAGAGCAATGGAGCTAGCACACATCCCTGTTTGACTCTTTTCGTCGTGATTTTTTTAGACAGATGTGAGCCGGTGCCAAGCTTAACTTGTATCCAGGTGTTGGTATGTAATTGGATTTTATTTTTGAAAGAGGAGGGACCCCTACAATTACAATGAGCTTGCTAGTCGCAGGGAAGAACCAGTTTGATGAAGAAGAAATAGCAAGCTGTCTATTTAATCTGGGGTTTAAAACATTCTAGGTATCCTGAAAACGACTGTAAACATTAAATCTTTTTTTGTATTGGTTTTTGATATTGTTCATTATTTTAAATATACATATGTACAGATACAAAAGTTAAACACATATAATAAATATATAGAGGGAAAGGAAATAAACACTACAAATAATACAGTCAATGCTTGTATCTGTTTTAATAAACTTGACAGGTTTGATGAAGGCTAGCGGTAGATGACAACCTACACGCGTTTCGGCACTTCTGCCTTCGTCAGGAAACCGTCTATAGCAAGAAAAACTGTATAGGGCACAGAACAATTATATTATCTTAAGTTACATTTTTCTAATAAATATACAGACCATATTAACAATTTGTACAAACTTAAATCTAAACCTTGAATGTTTTGAATTACCTCACATCATAGTATTTAATTCAATACAAAGAATCATTTAAAAGATGGACAATCAACACATATGTATAAAAAAATAGAAGTTCCCTTTCATGTCTATATTTAAACATTGTCTGATAGAATAGGCATATTATTAAGAAATTGATTTAATACATTGTTTATTCCTTTACTCAAAATAATCTTGTCAATGCGTCAATGTGACTCGGCTCATGCGGTCAAAAAGGAAATGAAGAAAGCAGAATAAAGACAAAAGTGAGAGCATAGTATATATTAATATAGATAGTATATATAGAGAGTCTAGAGTATGGGGCCCAAATGAGTAGTTCGAAAAGTTTTTATTATTCTGTTGTCTCTCAAGATAATAGGAGATAGTGTAATTACTTTTCTAATGGAGTTGCTGCTCGAATGGCCTTGTTTAGTATTTAAGAACCTACCCTCATTAATAGTGTTGTTTAGGATTAAATGGTAAAAGAACACTGATTATTTGAAACTACTTGAAAGATTTTAGTACAAGTTAGCTAATCAAAGATAAATAATATATATTTATCTAGAGAATAATCTGTATATTGACAGTGGTTCTAAAGTCTTGGAATTGAACGCTTACAAAGTCTTGGATTTGAATACTTACTTGGTCTGGATTGTCCAGTGAAATACTTACTTAGTATGGTAGTGGTAGTATGCGATCCAGGATAACATAAAAAAAACTCTTTTGGTAGTTACCGAAAGTGTGTACAGATGATAAAAAGAAATCTGAAACAGGAATTAAATCCTTTTATTGTGACCAATTCTAATGTATAGTATTTATAGATAGCATCAATGATAAAATTGCTAGCAAAACTTACTGCGTGCAACGTTTGCCACTATTGTTAATATTAATGCTCTGGGTCTTTAGGTGGTTTGGGCTGCAGTTGGCGCAATTACTTGATGGACCAGGGAGCCTAGGTAGATCTTTATAAACCGTTATGTAAAGTCCCTGATTAAGTCTATGAAAAAAATCATAGTATGTACGTGGCATCAGTAAGCAAAACACTGTAGAACAACATGATAAGTGATTTATACTGTGAGGGCGAGGTGCTTACTTTCAGGGGTCCACTAATATTGGCACAGCGTGTGTATTTGGTCATTGAGCCAACATAATTGAATCTAGAGAAAAAGGATTAATAATAAAACATAGCGTTATTGAAGTACTAATTATATGTATAAAGTAATTACAGGTTAATTAATAGATGGAAAATGCAATGTGGTGCTTACTCTCTGTATATGTAATTGGACAATGGCCTCCAAAAGTTTGACCGGGATTCCCCATCTCATTAGCTTCACCCAGAGTGCTGCCCTAGGGACCCGGTCAAAAGCAGCTTTAAAATCAACAAAGCAACAAAAGACTACCTTGGATGAGATAAGTGCTTTATCGATGAGTATCGATAATGCCAGTAGGTTGGACATAGTGCCCGAGTTTGCTGTGAAACCGGTTTGATTTTTTGGGATCAGACCTTTCAGGTCAGCCCAGGAGCTCAGTTCTTCGAGTAAGATACTCGCAAAGGGCCCGATTCACAGAACTAACTTAAGACAAAATCCTAAACTTACTACCATTTTGGTATTCACAGAAGGCACTTACTCATTTTGGTATTCACAGAAGGCACTTACTCATTTCGGTATTCACAGAAGTTAGGAGTCCTAACTTTAGGACTCCTAAATGCCTTCTGTGAATACCGAAAGTCTTAAAGTTAGGATTTTTCTCAGTTTAGGAGTAGTAAAGTTAGGACTTCTAACTTTAGGACTCCTAAATGCCTTCTGTGAATACCGAAAGTCTTAAAGTTAGGATTTTTCTAAGTTTAGGAGTCCTAAAGTTAGGAGTCCTAACTTTACTACTGCTAAACTGAGAAAAATCCTAACTCTCAGACTATCGGTATTCACAGAAGGCATTTAGGAGTCCTAAAGTTAGGACTCCTAACTTCTGTGAATACCAAAATTAGTAAGTGCCATCTATGAATACCAAAATGTGTAAGTGCCTTCTGTGAATACCAAAATGGTAGTAAGTTTAGGATTTTATCTTAAGTTAGTTTTGTGAATCGGGCCCAAAGTACTTTGCCTCTATGTCCAGTAAGGCTATCAACCTGTAGTTATTTGGGGACGAGTGGGATCCAGACTTATAAATTGGGTGGATTATTGCACCTCGCCAGGAGTCAGGTATAGATGAACTCCTCAGTGTAAAATTTAAGAGGGTTACTAGTTGTAGTGACCAGAGAGGGATATTTGTTTTAAACAGGACCTGCAACAGGCCGTTTGGACCTGGCGCTCAATCTGGTCTCGCTTTTGATAATATTTTAGACAGCCTTGCTTGATTAATAGAGGTTTTCTCGCATTGGGATTGCATCAACTCGTGTGAACAGTCCTGGCACTCCGTAGGGCCATCTTTGATTAGTGTAGGGGTGTTCATTGCTGTAGGATCTGCTCCTCCATTGGCCTTAAAATGGTCAGTCAGAAATATGACCCATTCTGCCTCTGCGAAGTTTGCCCTCCCCTGGCTAATTGTTCTGTTGATTTGTCTATTCATTAGCGCCCACAATTTTCATGAGTTGCGATTTTTACTTTCCCAGAGACGTTTACACCAAAATTGTTCAAGGTAAGATTGTTTATCCTTTTGATGTGCCTGTCTGAAGTTTTTTTGTGCAATTTTATAGTCGTTCAGTTGATCATTGGAATCTGGATGCTTCCTAGTTGCCCGTAGGGTGGTGTTTCTGTTCTTCTTTAGTACCATAGTTTGGCTTGAAATGGGAAACTGGGTGCTACAAGAAACCGCAAGAGATGGAAAAAGACCCAACAAATGAGAACAGAAGTTTGACCAATCAACGATGAGAGAAGCTGTCGAACAAGGGCCACCTAGTGTAAGTGACTGACATTCCTTCATGATGTTAAATGCTGATGTCGTCATTCCATCTTAAACGTTTTAAGTTTTCAGAGTGAACTCCCTTGTATGTTATTGGAGCAGAATCATGATAAGCTGGATTTAGGGTGACAGTGACGACTTGTGGGCGGTGGTCGCTCTCAGATCGAGCTATGATACTATAGTTTTCCAAGTATGAGAACAGGGCTAAGTTGCAGATGGTATAGTCTAAGTAAGAGTACTTTTGACCATTTGTCCATGACCAATTTGGGGGAATGTCCTGTGTGAACCTACCGTTCATTAGGATGAAACTGGCGCTGTAAAGTTGCAACACACAGAGCTCCCCTAAGCTGCAATGTGATTGATTTGGTGGTTTAAGCTGATCCTTCAATGCCGGCAGAGGAAGTGGTAGAGGACCTCCAAAATCCGACGGATTTCCCCTGAAAAAGATTGGTGTTAAAGTCCCCGGTGAGCAGGCAATCAGCATGAGGAAAGTCCCCAGCCAAATCACACAGAGTTTTAAGTAGACGGTTTAAGTGAGCCCTTTTTGTTCTTGCACTTGGATTAATATAAACATTAAGAGGCAGAAGGGATTGCTGTTGTCTCCATGAGCTGATTTTAACTCCAAGCAACCAGTCCTCATCGAAATTTAGTAACTCTGTTGGACCCTTCAGACTGCATGAGATGTAAATGGACAAGCCCCCCTTGGGGCATCCATAATTACAATCTCTAATGGCTGGGTTTCAATATTCAATAAATCCTACAATGGAGCTGTTATGAGTGGCCCATGTTTCCTGGAGGGCAATTAAGTCATGACTAAAAATAAAATTTCGGGTCTCCAGTTAGGTCATTTATGATGAAGACCACTAATGTTCCACGAACACAGAGATAGGCGAGGCTGCAACTGGACATTTGTAGGGTTTTTAGGTTGAAGCTGAGGAGCGCTAGGTTTAGCAGCCTCCAGTGGATTCAATTTTGGTGAGTGTTGGCCAAGTGGTCAGGCTGGGTTTTTACGGGACAAAGCGTCTGGCAGCCACCCCCAGTCTTGAACTTTATAGAGATTCGAAGGTGTGGTGCATGAGCTTTCTGTTAAAGATGCGTTACCTACTGCATTTTTTAAGATTGAGTACAGCTTGTTTCTATCACCATTCAGGGTCCGACAAACACTTGTCTGGGTAGCTGATTGCTTGGCTAGCGCTGTAGGGTAGCCTGGATTAAGGTATGGGTAGATTTTGATTCCCATGACCGAAAGATGTCTTTACAGGCTAGGAAAGCTTGAGCCCAGATAGTGGATTTAAATGTCACCAAAGTTACTTCAGAGGGTTCAATCCTCTTGGAGGGAGAAATTCTATGTATTCGATGTCTTCGGATGCCAGGGTATCAAGTCCCGGTACTCCTTTGAGTAGTTTGATGATATTTGCTCTGTTAAGGACGTCATGATGACCTTTTGATTTATATGCAGGAGCAAGGAGAATTTTGGGGTACTGGAGGTCACTGGCGACACTCTGTTGGCGAGGACCCGAGTCAGGTAGCACATTTTTTTCGGTTAGTGAGACAGGAACTATTCCTAATTTAGGCAAAGAATTCTCTCGGGACTCTTGCAGACTTGTCAAGGAGTTCTCAGGTGGCATTGGTGCATGCTTGAAGGTTACTTTTAAGTGGTTATCTCTGGTGCTTGATAGAACAGTCTGAAGGCAAGAATGAAGGGAAGGTTGAGTTTGAGTAGTTGTTTCTGTTGGCAGGTTTGTTTTCACTACTTGTAATTGACTAGTTGCTTTGTCCGTGCCAGTTAAAGACTCTGTTGCTTTTTCAGCAGCTGCGACTTCGTGAAGATTTAATGAGGGACCTCTTGAGCAAGAGGGAGAAGCGTGTTGAACCTGGTGGTGTACAGGAATGGGCTGCTGCGCATTTGATATTGGGAGAGCAGTAATGATCTGTTGGTCCTGTTTTACTGGAGTACAACTTGAAACTTGTTTATTGTCCAAGGTTTTAAACAATGGGAACAATTTAAGGGGTTCAACTGTTGATTTTATTGTTAACTTGTTTCTTTGTTTACGTTGGCGTTTTTTCTCTCTCTTACTGAGAGGGTGGAGTGATTGGGGGTTTGTCTTTGAGTGGAGTGGGGCAGGTGTGGGTGGCTTAGGGTCCAACTCTGAATAAGCAGAGTCAACTAAGGATGTTGAGTTACTCACAATTTGGAGGCTCAACGGCAAGGGTGGTATGGGCTTTGCTGGCGATATCAACCCTTGATCCTTATGATGCAGATTTGGTGCTGCATAAAGTTTTGACTCTATACTCTCTGACATCCCGTAAACCACTGATATCGGAGTGTTGAAGTTTGTTTTGACGGAACTTGAATTTGTACACTTTAAGTGGTCCTGATCCTGGCGCTTGCTAACACTACCTCCTGACAGTTGTTTGACTTCATCTAAGACACAGTTTAAAAAAGCTGGAACGCTGAAAGACTTTCAATAATGGATGAACAACAGCAAACTGACTGGACCAAGTTTGAAAATGATTGAACCCTTATTATTAGGTTATTTAGATTCTCTAACTTGTCGATACTTGCTGTAAACAGGGCTAAGGTGTTCAAAAGGTCAACTTGCATGTCCAGTTTGTCTGAATGGCAGTTTAATGCCATAACTGTAATTTGAAAAGTTTGCAGCAGTTGTGGCCATATGTTTGACATAAATGTGGGGGGGGTGTAACTCGGGTTCCGATTTCAGATTAGGTAGTTTGTCTGAATCTTTAAGAAAGAAAGATAGATCCAATAGTGATTGATCATTTAGGTCGGTTCCTTGTTGGCGCTTTGTAAAAGCTGTAGCTGTTACTGTAGCTGAGTTTGAAGGGGTTTGAGGCAGAAGCTGTTTAATATTCACCTTGGGTGGTCTGTCCCATTGAGTTGCAAAAGGGCTAAATACATCATAGCTTGGTGTTTATTTTTTTGTGTAAGTATAGGACTTGAAGACGAATGTTGTGATAGCGTGGTCATAGGAATGTATGTTTGTTGTGGGAAAAAATTAAGTTTTGGCTTGATGGTTTTGGTCCAGGAATGATTGTTTGAGGTGTATAATATGTGACTTTCCTGGGGGGTAGATGAACAACAAAGTGGAGAATGCTGGAAGGCCGAGAGAGCCCCCAAAGAGTGCACCGGAGGCATTTTCTGATCGTCCACAGATGCTCTTACGCTGGGGATGACCAACGGTGATATAGTTTTATTAGGTGGCGGCAGGTGGATAGGTGCCTCTGTTATTTGTTGGAAATTGCTAACCTTGGGCGCCTCCAAAAATTGAGAAGGAGGGGAAGGCTTAACCCCTCCAGGTACTTTTTTGAAGTAGTCCAAGATAGAGAAAGATTGCGAATTCTTAAGGCCGGACAGAGGAAGGCGATCCCTGTTACTGTCAGGATCGGTTCCACTGAGAAGAGGACTCCGTGACTGCGGCGGGGATGTGGGCGCCAATTGTTTGGAAATATTCACTGCGGCTCCATCTACCACTGCTGCCAGCCGTTTTAGTTTCTTTTTGCCTCGGTGATGGAAACGCCTTCCTTGTTCTCCCAGATCTCATCCCTCTGCTTTGTTAGGCTGCGTTTCCAATAGGGAACTGCTTCTGCTGAGTCCTGGGTTCACACTGGGTTCACACTGAGTTCACACTCAACAGCTGGTGACTACAGGCGCTGCGGCTTGGACACCCCCCGTTCTTCCCCCTCCTCTTCCCTGCCTACAATAACCTGCCTTATAACCCTTGTGACCCTACCACCACAACCAGGTCTAAGATGGAGCTGGTGCAGAGTATGATATACTGTGTGAGGTATATGCAAGGCCTCAACAAGAGGTCAATATGGTCAGTATAAAAGTGTGGGCAGGGTTAACGAAGGGGTGGTGGTACTGGGGGGAGCAAAACCGGTCAGGACAGGGCAGGTGGATGCTAGAGCAGAGCAAAACTAGGATAACTAGAGCTAGAGCCAACCAGGCCAGACCAGTGAGTACGGCAGCTGCAGTCTGCAATTCAATACAAACTAATGCAGCCAAGAATGCCCTCGGTCCATTCGATGTGAGCAACACAGTCAGGAGGAAGCAGGCACAACAGGCACTTTTAGCACCACCTGGTGAGGGTGAGGGGAGGAGGGTGGTATTGTGCTGGGGAGTTAAACACCATAGTCCCGCAAGGGACTATACCTACAGAAGAGGAAGTTACTAGGAGATCCGGGGGTCAGGACTCTCCTCGGCAGGCTTCACTGACCGACCGCCCACCGTACCCCCCGCGGAAGTCCACAGAAATCACAGGAGTCCCCGCGATGTCCCCGCAACGTCTCAACTCCGCACTATTCCTCCACACCTCCCCGCACCTCGTCACACCTTGTTGCCACAGCTGCCGCTCACTGTGATCGTCACCGGCACCACCACTGGCCAGACCGCCGCTGCTGCTGAAGCTCCACCCCACACTCTACGCTGTATGCACCAGTACGCTGCTCGCTCTGCTCTCGCTACTCTGCTCTCTGCTCTCTCAGGTCGCGTGTCTCTTTAACAGCCGCAATTCAAACTGAGTATCCTCACGTGGCAATAACGTGAACAGCAGGGGACTTAGGGGAAAATAATTGGGATAAGATAAGCCCATCTGGAGAGACGGAACCTTCCGATCTAATTCCACTATAGAAAGCCGGGGGCCCGCTGGCCTTAGGGTTGTTGCAGAGACACTGGAAGGGGCGGCCCCTGCTTTCCAACTGGTGCTGCTGGACATTGCTGGGGGGCCAGCTTGCAGAGAAGTAGACCCGGGCCTGGCTCTGTGTTTAAACTGGCATCAATCTCAGGTGAGGAGTCTGCCCTTTACCGCCTGTGGCCCCCTCCACCCTGGGGGCATGTACTCAATCGCGGGGAGGTAGAAGATGGTGTTTACACTGCATGAAGCACCTCCTGACCTGTTCCTGAAAGTTGCAGTTGCGTCTCTTCCCTCCACCTGTGGATGTCTGGTGACTGGATAGCCCCTTACTACTGTGACTACAATTGGACACTACTCCTCAGTGCTGCTAGCCCGTAGGGGAGGTGGAGTTCACTTTGGTGTTTTCGGATACTGAGGTGATGATCCTGGGCAGCTGCTCCTTCGCAGCTTGAGGTCCTCACTGGAAACTGCTGGGGGTCATCTGACTTCCACTGTCCTCTTGGCACGCCCATTGGAAGGCCATTGCTGATTGAGTTGCTCCTGGCCCCTGAAGCCCTGGCCTGTTGGTCGCCTCTCCAACACAGGTGTGAGGACCCTTTAGGAGCTTCCGATAAACATAATTTCCACTCAACAGACTTGCCATCTGGGCTACTTGGGATCTGTGTCTTTCCCCGGTGCCTTAAGGCCCTCGTTGGTTGTTGGCAGCACAGTCGCCTGAGACCTGTCGGACTGCTGCAGGTACCGCATCTACATCAGCATCAGGACAGTAGCCTCTCAATCCAATTCTGGAGGTCTGAGCATTCTATTGCTTGTAGTAGTACCTCTTCTTTTTATATACCTGTTTGTGTGGTCAGGTACATGGGCCGCACATAATGAGCGAAGGAGGATACACCAGTGAGCGCCTCAGAGGAGTGGATCAAGCAGGGCCCAAGTGATGGAGACACTTCATTACTTGATAGTAAGTTTGATAAACTCCTGGCTGCAATAGATGCCTCCGGGGAATGCTTGGAATGGAAGATAGATTCCATAGCAGTGGAACTCAGCTTTGTCCGTAAGGACTCCAGCAAACTGTTTAAGAGGGACTCTGCATTGGAGGTCACTGCGCAGTCACCGACACCAGCAGTGCAGTCTGAAGATCATCATCTCACAGAACTAGAAGCTCAAACGAGGTGATAGGCTGCTCGGCTGGACGATCAGAAGGGGAGGCCCGATTGGAACAGTATCCGAGGTGTGGTCCTCCTGGAACAAATCGAGGGTGACTCTTTGGTGGTCTTCCTCGAGGACTGGCTTCAGAAATTTGTGGCTTTAGAGGGCCTATCCAAACATTATGCCCTGGATAGGGCTCGCAGTATGCCCACAGAGCCTCCTCGCCTGGGGCCCCACCTCACCCATTGATAGCTCACATCCGTCTGCTGTGCTAGAGATCACCTTTTGCAGCAGGCCCATGAACAGGAGTCGTTTGTGGTGGAAAATGTCAATGTGTCCTTATTCCCTGACTTCACCCTCCAGGTAGAGATGCAGAGGACATCATTTCTCACAGTCAAAAAGTAGCTGTGTGACCTGAACATGCTTTATTCTCTGCTGTTCCTGGCCTAGCTGAGAGTTCAGATAGAGGATCAAGTGCACTTTTTCACAGATTCAGCGGTGGCTTGGGACCGGTTTTAGTGGTACAATCAAAGTACCATACACTTAGAGATGGCTGAGCACCAGAAGCCCCCGAGATCCCGGAGGCAGAAATATAACCATGAATTGGCCTAACAAACTATAAGCACAACAAGATGATAGTTGGAGTGCTGCAACCTTTAAACCACACACCTCCAGTCATAGGTCTGGGTTTAATCCATCGCTCTTCTGCTCACTATGCCACCCAGTTTGGACCCAGCCATATGCAAATCAGTCTTGACCGTGTTCCTCATGGGAACAGTTCAGCCCAAACTGCCAGGCCAGGTCATCCCTGGACCAGAAACAAGCATCCTGGGACCGGTTTCAGGGTATTACCCCTCATCAGCCATGCTAGTTTGAATCCAGTGGCACAGTGAGCAAGGGACCCACATCCTGTTTCCTGAGGGCTTGGGCTTGCTCAGGTAATGGAGGGGGCAGTTATTTGCCACCACTTAACTTGCCTTTGCACAGGGAATGCTCATTTGGATTTGGCTCTAGTGCTCTTTAAGTTATACGGAGCAATAACAGACCCCCACAGTCGGTATGTATTTGTGCTAAGCTGGTTATATGGTAGAGATGTTGCCTTATTGAATATTTATGCCCTGAATGTGTAACTGTCATTTTGATTAGCATGACCCATCTATTACCACCAATTAACTCTTATCTGAGGATACTGGGGTAGGACAGAAATTGTTTTGCTGATCTGAACTTAGATAAACCTCCCCCTTCTGCGTGCAGCACCAGTGTGTAAATTGGTGGAGGCTGCCCGCTCGTGGGCTGCCAGTGTGATTTTATTGATTGCTGGAGAGCGTGGAACCTGGATGCTGCAAATACTCTTACTGATCAAGCTTACATGCTTTGGAAGTGAGTCTATTGTTGTGGGGCATCATATGGTAAGGTAATTTCCACAAAATAACTCGCAAAGATGTATTCCGACCACTCTCTCTTGCTGTGTTCTTTCACATGGTCCACTCACAGGCCGAGGGTTCCTACATGGTGCTTGGATCCTACAATGCCCAAAGATGAGGCCTACCAGGCCTCGCTGGGTGAGCGGGTCTCTAGCTATTGGCTTGATAATGTTGGGTCAGCATCCTCGCTGGGGTGGAATGGGATGCCATGAAGGTGGTGGTTCGGGGGTTCTGTATCTCTATTAAGATTGGGGTACAAGCTCATCTGCACTCTGATATACAGCGCTAGGAGGCAGTTCTTGATGGTCTCTCCCGTGTCTTAGAAGGGACTCCATAGGATAAGGAGCAAGTCCTAGAGGAACGAGAGAAACTACCTGCCTTTAAGACCAACTGCGTCAAAATTATAGAGTCTAAACGACTAGGGCCCATGCCGATCGGGGCAAGCCAGGCAAATTGCATGCCTGGCTTTTGAGAAGCGAGGTGAGAGGGCATACCATACTCCAGGTGAAGGATGCCTCAGGGTGTGATGTCTTCACGCAAGAGCAGATTAATACCACATTCCCCATTATTATAGGGATTTGTACTCTGCTAGAACTGGCGTCAGTGAGGTTCATATTCTTAACTAAAATGCTGACTCCTCACCAGTGACCTTGGACCCAGGGTTGGCAACGTAATTGGGCACGGACATCACAGAGCAGGAAGTCTGGAGCACAATTAAAGATATGATGAAGGGTAATGTTCCTGGGCAAGATGTACTCCCCATAGAAATGTATACGATGTATGCCTCAGACCTCGTTCCTAGACTGGTGGCCCTGTATAATGACTCCCAGGCATGGGGGTACTCCATTCCTCATTGCTTGAGGCCACAATCATATCCTTGCCCAAGAAAGTCAAAGACCCACTTCTCTTGGACTCGTGTTCCCCCCTCTCAATGCTTTACGCTGACTATGAGATACTGAGTAAGATACTTGCAATCCGATTACTTCCACCTATGTGCTCTTTGGTCCATCCTGACCAAACTGGCTTTATCCCTACTCGTAGCACCATGCCTAACATCCAGCAGCTGCTACTCACCCTGGATAAGCAAGAGTGTCTCTTACCAGACTCTCTAGTCATATCCATAGATATTACAAAAGCATTTGGCTCGCTCTGGTCGGATGTCTTATATTCCACCTTACTTGGCATGAGTTGAAGGATTTCCTTTTGTTAATTTGACAAGACTCCTTTACAGGGGCCTGCTTGCTTGGGTTCATACCGGCTTGGTAATCTCAAAAGTGTGTGCAGTGGAGCAGGGCACCAGACAAGGTTGCCCGCTGTTGCTGTTATAATTTACCTTCATTCTGGAACTGTTTGCTCGGATGATATAGAGGGGGTCCACTATCTGGGCGTATCTGTTTCTACTGATTGCCTCTATCTTTCATTATACGCGATGACATTCTTTTATACATGACAGGTTGGCAGTGACTGCATTGATGGATTTCGGATGTTTCTCAGGGTTAGAGGTGAACTGGAGTAAACCCTATGGTGGGAGCAGGCGACCATTCGCTATCAGGGTGTGGCCATATATCGTACCATGGATCTTCTCTATGAGGGTAATCTGCGCTGTGCCATAGCCACCTTGAGACACTCAGTGGCTTTCTGGACCTCCCTTCCACTATCGGTGGGCGGCAGAGTATCAATCTCTAAGATGGTAGTATTGCCCCACCTTCTCTACATCTTTGCAGTCCTCCCATTAGAGATCCCACAGAGGTTCTTCAGAGAATTGGATGGTATCATGCTTATATTGCATTGGGGAAATGTGATGCGCCATGTGGCACTAAAGACATTGTGCTTGGACTGTGGGCAGGCTGCACTATATTTTGAACTTTACTACTTAGTGGCACAACTGTAGAGGGTCACCCAGTGGGGGTCTGCGCTGTGGGGCGAAGTGGGATTTTGGGAGTGTGGTCTCCCTTCCATGGATCTCTCAACCAGTATCATGCTGAAACCTAGACCAGATTGCAGGTCCGCAATATGAATATACTAATTTGAGCAGCGCATTCTGTTTGGGCTAGGGCGCTGCAATGAACACGCACTAAATTGTCGTACTCCTCCAAACTGCCATTGCTGGTTACCCGATGGTTGGCACGGTTGGTGGGTTGGTTGAGACTTCACCGCTGGCTGGAACTGGGGATCACTGTCTTGGGCGCTGTATTTCTGGGGGATAAGTTCTGACCCTTCGTGGATTTGTAGGAGACATATGACCTGCTGCTGTACATTTTCTACTCCACGGATCTCTGCTGCATAAGGCACATGAGTGGTGGGGTCATGGCATTGCAGATCTGTCAGTGCACAATTACCTGTGTTATATCTTTCAAATAACAGGCCAGACGAAGGCGATCCCCTTTCTCTACAGAGCACTGCACTTTTGAAGGGACCACAACTAGATCTGATGTGTTTGAGCCAGCACTGGGAGGAGGACTTTGGGACACAACTCACTGATCAAGCTTGGAGGCGGATGCTCGAACTCACACCTAAAGTATGAAATGGGCTGATTGTGAGAGGGAGGTGATCCGGAGGGATGAGAGTAGAGGGGTATGTAGGACCATGATCTTGCCTGAGTGGGATGCTATACTGGTGGCTTGCCCTAGACTGAGCCTAGATGGGCAGACTGTAGAGCAGGAACAGTTGTCTGGGACCACTTCTCCTTCCTCTGACTTGTGGGGAATGGCTCCGACACTATGGACCAGCCCTTAAACAGTTTGGAGTGTTATGGTATAGTAGACTGTGAGTGCCAGACTGAGGTTGAATACATGGATGGATACCTGTGGCAGTTGCAGGCGTGCATGTGGCCATGCATCTGATTTACTCCTGTGGCTGATCCCCGGCTACTTTGGATCAATTGCTGCCCCCTACCAGATGCGTGATTGCTTGTCAAATGTTACACTATGAGGCCCGCTTTCTTGATACATACAACTGTTCCTGGCTCTTTTGTTTGCATTTTGTGCTCTTTGTTGGTTTGTGATGGTTTGATCAAATGCAAATAATTTAAAAAATAATAATTTTAAAGTGCCCATTGTAAATGATGCCTTGAGTGGGCATAAAGCATGCATGGTTAAATACCATAAGAGTGTTGTAGTGTGTATTTACACCACCCACATATATGGCAAAACTGTATTTCTGCCATGAGCACCACTGTGCTCTGGGTAGGGTGCAGTTAAAATGCTCTACACATTTGGCATCAAAAAACTATTTGGGAATTAATCTCAGCCACTGGCAAATGCTCCAGCCGCCTCCCAATCCATCGTTTTACATCCGCAATGCCACTTCCGTTTTCACCCACCCATATGCAAATCATCCTTGACCCTGTTCCTCATAGGAACATTACAGCCCAAACTGCCAGACCAGGTTCTCCCTGAAAAGGAACACAAGCAATCTAGGTCCAGTTTAGCCCTTATAATCGGGTCATCAGTCAGGTATAGCTTGAACCCAGTGGCATGGAGTGACCCTTCTAAAGTCCAACATTTTGTCTACTGTTGCTCTGATTGGACTGGGAAGAGTAAATTTGGCCTCTCCAAAGTCCAACACTTTCTCTACTGTTGCTCTGATTGGAGTAAGAATGATTATTCCAAAGTCAAAACTTTCCCTTATTTTGCATAACACAAATCTCTGAGAAAACTCCCATCACAAGCCGGTGAGCTAAACAACACCTGGTGACATCAGAACATTCAATATCTTACCGAATGCAGCAAAAGTAACCGGGTAACTCAATCTGCAAAAAGGAACGTTACTGATTAGTCAAAAAAAACCTAGGAGTCTATTACCAAATATCTACAAACGGCCTATGTTAGACCTGGTACCATTGGCGGGGGTCTCCCTTCCATTTTTTTTTGATTGCCTCCTCTGTGTTTGATATATTTTGCTGGTTTAGATGCTTTGGGCACTGTGCCTCTGCTATTCAGTGCACAGTGCAAGTGCTCCCTATGTTAAATTGATGTATTGATTAGTGACCCTATGATTAGGTTATTTGATTTACTTGTCAGACCCTTGTACAGTGCACCATGTGTGCCCAGGGCTTGTAAATCAAATGCTGCTGGTGGGCTTGCAGCACTGATTGTGCCACCCACAGAAGCAGCTTGAAAGTGTGTCTCAGGTCTGCCATTGCAGAGCCTGTGTGCAGTCTGGTGCTGCCATGCTGACTGGCCAAGTGCTCCCACTTGCCGGTCCCTAAACCTTCCCTTATCTTCATATCAGACACCCCTATGGTAGGCCCAAGGGCAAGGTGCATTGTAAGTATAAGGTAGGACATGCCCTGATGTGTGTGGCATGCCCTAATAGTGAATTACAGCCATTTTCGTTTTTCACTATTGCAAGGCTACCTGTTCTCCATAGGCCGAAATGGGCAGTTTGGTTATTACATCCTATAATCCTAACTGACTCAGGGAACATGGTAGAAATTCGAATTTAGTATGCCTGTTGTAGGTATTTTCTTGCTTAACTGTCCAAGCCTGCCTCTGCTAGGTTGTGTATTGTGTGTCTGGTTCTGTGAGTGACAGGGGCTGGGGATTCCAGGGGAGAGTGTGAGTCAGCACAGTGCTGAATAGGAAGATTTGCATGTAGATGGGTGGGAGGAGTTGCACCTGGGAACTGAATAGGGCTGTGCCTTCCCTCCACAATGCTGGCTCCACCTCCTGTGGTGTGCCTGATGCCTCTGACCCGCACTCTGAAAGGAAAGAAGGAGTAAGGTAAACAAAGCGCTCCAGGACTGACCAGAACTGGTTTGGACTAGGCAAAGGCCTCTCTGCCTTCAGAGAACAAAGAGAAAAGTAGTATAAATATGGGCACTCAAACCCAAGACTTTAGATCACTTCTGGAACAACAAGAAGAAACCTCTGCCAAGGAGAAGAACCAAAGGAAGCTGTAGGAGTTGAACTGCCCCCCTGCCAGTGTGCTGTGTTGTTGGGTTGGCCTGCAGTGGTGTCTTCATTGCCAAGGAGAGGAGAAGGAACTTTTACAGAACTTTCATCATCTTGCAGAACATTTCTCCAAGGGCTTGAACTTGTGCTTGGCTCCTGCTGAAGTCTCAGGGACAAAAGACTTCACCACCAGCTCCCCCCTGAATTTCCTTGCCGGGAATTCTATCTGCAGAAGCCCGCATGTCGCTGGGAGCTAGAAGCGCAACACAACAAGAAGAAGCGTGTCGCCGCTGCAGCTGTAATCATCGCATCGCCGGAGAAGCGTGCCGCCGCCGCAACTCCCAGAAGCCTGCCTTCATCACAGTTGTCTGCTGTCGCATCACCGGAGAAGCGCGTCGCAACCGTGAGGGTCGCCTTTGCATCATTGGAGAAGCGTGTCGCAGGGCCTGTCACGGCTCCAAAGTACAGAGTCGCCACAAGGCTGCCAGGGCATGTCGCATCGTCTCAACATCGTAGCATCAAGGGCGCCATCTTATCGCATTGCACCGGATTGTCACATCAGATAGAGGTGCCATCTTGCTGCATCGCAACCGGGCTGCAGCACGAGAACCTACACATCACCTCATCTCCGGTAAGGATCAAGACGCATCCCCTACTCTGCGCAAGCATTGAGGCGCGACGCATTGTCTCCCCTGAAGCAAGGAACCGACGCATCTCCAACGCTGCAAGCCTTTTGTTTATTTTGCCTTACGCATCCAGGTACTTTTGTGAGAACTGTGTCGCATTTACCATCAACTTGAACTAAGCTAATTCTGCCATCTTTAAGTCAATTTTGAGTACAGTATTGTGGATTTTTGTCATTTGTGGTCTTGTGTTAAGTCTATATAAATAATACTTATTTTTATAAAACTGGTGTGGTGTCCATCTGTAGTGTTTTCACTGTATTACTGTATGTGTTCACAAATGCATAACACACTGCCTCTGAGATAAGCCTGTCTGCTCATGCCAAGCTACCAAGGGGGTGAGCACGGGTTAGCCAGAAGTGTAATCCCCTTTCCCTGACTTAGAAGCAAGGGTCCCTATTTGGTCAAAGGTACCTACCTCTGCCAACTAGAGACCCCCAGTTCTAACATTGGTGGTCAGCAGTGAGGATTGGAACCTGCATTTGTGACTCATATACAGTGATTGGTGTACACTACTAGTGAGTGCAGACCAAACGCGATCACATACTTTTTTGGTAGAATGTTTTTCCTTGGACTGTTATTTTTTCCGGGGGACTGCCAATTCTTACTGCCATGAGTAGACCAGCATCTGTTACATCTATGGATCTAGATTTTGAGGAAGATAGATTGGAAACCTACACTTTGAAACAACTTAAGCATCTCTGCAAGAAATTGAAAGTTGCTACACCAGGCATTTCTAAAAAGGATGACTACCAAAAGGCGATGAGGGCCTGGGTAGAAGCAAGAAATGCCCCTGAGTCAGTGGTGGAGCCAGCTGGGGATGCAGATGGGTAACTGGATAGGCCAGTGTTTCCAGCCAGGGGAGGGGTGCTTTCCCCACCTGGCAGTAGTGTCTCTTCCAAAGACCAGGCCCCCAGAGAGTTGGAAGACAGGGAGAGAAATAGGGCTCACAAGCTGGAGATGGCTAAGCTTAAGATGTCCTTGGAGAGAGATAGAATGAGAATGGAGCATGAGAGGATGTTGAGGGAGTTTGAGATCAAGGCAAAGGGCTTAGAGATCAATCCCTCTGGTGGCAGCGCACCATCTGTGCCTTTAGAAAGCAGAGTGTATATTCCCAAGGATGTCATCAAAGATTTCCACAAGCATGAGGATATTGGGCAGTGGTTTGCAGCCTATGAGATAGCAATGTTGGCCCACTGGGTCCCTGAGAAGGATTGGGGAGTTGGGTTGTGGGGACGCTTTGTGAGTGAGGGGAGGCATACTTTGTTAGACCTGCTCAGTGAACATAGGATGTCTTATGCCCACATGAAGAAAGCCCTGATGACAAGGTATGGTTTGACCCCAGAACTCTATAGACAGAGATTCAGGTATTGTAAGAAGCTGGAGGGAACCACTTGGGTAGAATCTGTGTCTTTCTTTTGCAGAGCTATGGATGGTTGGGTGAAGGGTAGCAAAGTGGATACTTTTGAAGCGCTCTATGATTTATTTGCCAGGGAGCACTTATCTGCTAATTGTTTTCCAGAGCTACGCCAGCACCTTATTGATAGCAAGTTAACTAACCCTAGGAAGCTTGCTGAGGAGGCGGACCGCTGGGTCAGTACCAGGGTCCACAAGGGTCATGTGGGAGACTCGGCCAAAGATGGGCAGGGTCCCCAGCAAAAGAGTGGGGGGGACAAGGGTAAACAGAAGGAGTTCCATAAAGGCCCCCAAAGTATTTCCCAAGGGAACCAGGGGAAGGGTTCCCAGCCTCCCCCTGAGAAGACGTCAGAGGCCCCGACAGGTAAACCTGTTCATAGGGGGCCAGTTACCTGCTTTCAGTGTAAACAGGTGGGACACCGTTGGTATGACCCCCAGTGTCCCCAAAAGGGTCAGTATGTGCCACCCCATGCACCACCTCATCAGGTGACAAGTGTAGCCCTGGGGGTGGAGGAGAAGAGTGCCCAAGGTGGGTGGGGTCCCGCAGAAATGTTCCTTGTCTCATTAGGAGACTTTCAGATGGTCCCTCAAGCTCAGCTGCCTGATAACACTAATAAATACAGGCAGTGGATGACCATCAATGGCCATAGAGTGGAGGCTCTTAGAGACACAGGAGCCAGGGTGATAGCTGTCAAGTGTCACCTGGTGTCGCAAGAGCAGATTGGCCCCAATGCCTTTTCCCCAGTTGTTTCTGCTGACAACACAGAAAGCCACTGCAAGGTGGCTCAGGTTCCCTTTGAGTGGGGTGGGATCTCTAGTACTCTTCAGGTAGCTGTGAGGCCAGCCATGCCTGTGGAATGTCTGTTGGGTAATGATTTGAAGAGCTTCCCTTGGGCTAAGGTAGAGAAGAAGGATCATTTGGAGATGTTGGGTCTGCCTGAGTGGGCGTGTGTTATCACTCGGTCTATGGCAGCCAGAAAGGGTGTTGAAGAGGTCCTGGAGCCTGAAAACATGGCCCAGGGACCTGCCTTAAAAAGAAGAGGTAGGGGACACGGGAAACCAGCCCCATTGCTCCCACGGTCCAGGAGGAGGCAGACCTTGAGGGGGATTCGCTGGAACCTACAGGGGAGCAAGTTGCTAAACTGGGGGGCCTGCCTGAGCTGACCCATTGGCAGCAAGAAGGAGGACCCTCCAGGGAGGAATTTTGTGCAGAGCAGAAGAAGTGCCCTTCTCTTGTGGGTTTGCGGCAACAGGCCACAGACCAGGCAGCAAGTGATCAGTCTGGATCACATTGGATCTACTGGGAGAATGACCTCCTGTATACAGAGCCAAAGGTTGCTGAGCCTGGGTCAGCCTGTGTGCTGTTGGTACCCCAGTGATTCAGAGCCTTCCTACTGGGGTTGGCTCATGATGTACCTTTAGCTGGACATCTGGGGCAGGACAAGACCTTTGAAAGGCTTGTCACCCACTTTTATTGGCCCCAGATGCTGAAGAGTTCAGATACACATTGTGGGACCTGTCAAACTTGCCAGGCAAGTGGGGAAAGTGGAAGGAAGCACAAGGCTCCTCTCCAACCTTTCCCTGTAGTCAGTACCCCTTTTGAACGGGTAGGAATTGACATTGTGGGGCCACTGGACCCCAAGACAGCCATGAGCAACAGGTTTATCCTGGCCATAGTGGACCATGCTACCCGGTACCCGGAAGCCATCCCGCTCAGAACTGTGACGGCCCCCGTGGTGGGACGTGCACTGATGGGGATTTTCTTCCATGTGGGGTTCCCCAGAGAGGTGGTGTCAGACCGTGATACCAATTTCATATCCAGTTATATGAAGTCCCTATCGAAGGAGTGTGGCGTTACCTACAAGTTCACTACTCCTTACCACCCCCAAGCTAATGGGCTGGTTGAAAGGTTCAATCGGACCCTTAAAGACATGATCATGGGTCTTGAAGAACCAATGAGGCTTAAGTGGGACATCCTCTTGCCATGCCTTCTGTTTGCTTACCGTGAGGTGCCACAAAAGTCCCTAGGATTTAGTCGCTTTGAACTGTTGTATGGACTCCCGGTAAGAGGACCTTTGAGTCTGGTCAAGGAAGGCTGGGAGCAATCTCCCAGGAAACCTCCCCAGGATGTATACAGTTACATGCTGGCCTTCAGGAACCAGACTCGGCGATTCAGAGAGCTCGCTCAGGCGAATCTGGAAGATAGCAAGGAAGAGATGTAGCGGTGGTACAATCAGAATGCCACTCTGATTGAGCTTCAACCTGGACAGAAAGTTTGGGTCATGGCCCATGTAGAGCCTTGTGCGCTCCAGGAGAGGTGGACCGGTCCATTTAAGGTGATGGAGCACAAGAGTGATGTCACCTACCTGGTGAACTTGCGGTCTCCAAGGAACCCTTTGCGGGTCCTACATGTTAACCGTCTGAAGCCCCACTTAGAAAGGTCCGAAGTGGACATGCTCCAAGCAACGGATGATGGAATGGAGGAGGAGACTGAGCCTCTTCCTGACCTCCTGTCGGCAACAGAGCAAGATGGGTCAATAGATGGTGTCAGGCTCTCTGCCACACTGACCCCTGATCAGCAGCAAGATTGTCGCCAACTGTTGGGACAATTCTCTGATTTGTTTTCCTTGGTTTTCGGTGTCACTGAGTGGTGTGTCCATGATGTGGACACTGGGGACAGTCCTCCTGTGAAGCACAAGGCTTACAGAGTGACTGACAAGGTCAGGGCCTACATCAAGGAGGAGGTCTCCAAGATGTTTGCCTTAGGGGTGATTGAGTCCTCCAACAGTCCTTGGGCAAGCCCAGTGGTCTTGGTCCCAAAGGCTGCTTTGCCTGGTTCCACACCTGAACTCAGGTTCTGTGTGGACTACCGAGGGCTCAATTCAGTCACCAGGACTGACACGCACCCCATCCTCAGAGCTGATGAGCTCATTGATCGGTTAGGGGCTGCACGGTACCTCAGCACGCTTGATTTGACGTCTGGGTACTGGCAGATCGCCTTGACTGATGGGGCCAAAGAGAGGTCAGCATTCTCCACACCAGATGCGCACTACCAATTCCGGGTTATGCCCTTTGGGATAAAGAATGCCCCTGCCACCTTTCAGAGGTTGGTCAACCAGGTGTAGGAAGCTGGACTGGAAGATTTCAGTGCTGCCTACCTGGATGACATTGCAGTGTTCAGCGCCAGTTGGGAAGAACATCTGCACCACCTCTGGGAAGTGTTGATGGCACTGCACAAGGCAGGCCTCACGATCAAGGTGTGTAAGTGTCAGATCGAGCAGGGTTCCGTGGTGTACTTGGGGCACCAGGTAGGGAGCGGCCAGGTGGCTCCCCTGCAACCCAAGATGGATTCCATCCTGGCATGGGAACCCCCAAAGACTCAGACACAGATGAGAGCCTTTTTAGGACTCACGGGGCACTACAGGAGGTTTGTCAAGGGGTATGGCAACATTGCTCTACCCTTGACTGAGCTGACTTCCAGGAAGCAGCCCAAGAAAGTGAACTGGACTGACACCTGTCAGAAGGCTTTTGACGCCCTGAAGACTGCCATGTGCACAGCACCCGTGCTTCAGGCGCCCAACTTCTCAAAATAATTCATTGTTCAAACAGACACTTCAGAGCATGGTGTGGGGGCTGTTCTATCACAGGTTAATGAAGAGGGCCTGGACCAACCTGTATCCTTCATCAGTAGGAGGTTATTTCCACGGGAACAGAGGTGGAGTGCAATTGAGCTTGAGGCATTTGCTGTGGTCTGGGCACTGAAGAAGTTGAGACCCTACCTGTTTGGGACTCACTTCCGGGTTCAGACAGACCACAGGCCCCTCAGATGGTTGATGCAGATGAGGGGTGAGAACCCAAAGTTGTTGAGGTGGTCCATTTCCCTACAGGTGGATGGACTTTACGGTGGAACACCGCCATGGTACAGAATACGCAACGCTGATAGTCTGTCCAGATTTTTCCACCTTAGTGAAGAGAACTCCCAAGGGGAAGGGTAGTTGTCCCCACATTTCAGCTGGAGGGGACACGTGTTAGACCTGGTACCATTTGCGTGGATCTCCCTTCCATTTTTTCTGATTGCCTCCTCTGTTTTTGATATGTTTTGCTGGTTTAGATGCTTTGGGCACTGTGCCACTGTTATTCAGTGCACAGTGCAAGTGCTCCCTATGTTAAATTGATGTATTGATTAGTGACTCCATGATTGGGGTATTTGATTTACTTGTCAGACCCTAGTACAGTGCACCATGTGTGCCCAGGGCTTGTAAATCAAATGCTGCTGGTGGGATTGCGGCACTGGTTGTGCCACCCACAGAAGCAGCTTGTAAAGTGTGTCTCAGGTCTACCATTGCAGAGCCTGTGTGCAGTCTGGTACTGCCATGCTGACTGGCCAAGTGCACCCACTTGCCAGTCCCTAAACATTCCCTTATCTTCCTATCAGACACCCCTATGGTAGGCCCAAGGGCAGGGTGCATTGTAAATATAAGGTAGGACATGCCCTGGTGTGTGAGGCATGTCCTAATAGTGAATTACAGCCATTTTCGTTTTTCACTATTGCAAGGCTACCTGTTCTCCATAGGCCAGAATGGGCAGTTTGGTTATTACATTTTATAATCCTAACTGACTCAGGGAACATGGTAGAAATACGAATTTAGTATGCCTGAACTCAGAATAATAAAATACATCTTTTAGTAAAGTTGGTTTTAACATTCTGTGTTTGAAAATACCACTTTTAGAAAGTAGGTATTTTCTTGCTTAACTGTCCAAGCCTGCCTCTGCTATGTTGTGTATTGTGTGTCTGGTTCTGTGAGTGACAGGGGCTGGGGATTCCAGGGGAGAGGGCGAGTCAGCACAGGGCTGAATAGGAAGAACTGCATGTAGATGGGTGGGAGGAGTTGCACCTAGGACCTGAATAGGGCTGTACCTTCCCTCCACAATCCTGGCTCCACCTCCTGTGGTGTGTCTGATATTTCTGCCCTGCACTCTGAAAGGAAAGAAGGAGTCAGGTAAACAAAGTGCTCCAGGACTGACCAGAACTGGTTTGGACTAGGCCTTCAGAGAACAAAGAGAAAAGTAGTATAAATATGGGGACCCAAACCCAAGACTTTAGATCACTTCTGGAACAACAACAAGAAACCTCTGCCAAGGAGAAGAACCAAAGGAAGCTGTAGGAGTTGGACTGCCCCCCTGCCAGTGTGCTGTGTTGTTGGGTTGGCCTGCAGTGATGTCTTCATTGCCAAGGAGAGGAGAAGGAACTTTTACAGAACTTTCATAATCTTGCAGTATATTTCTCCAAGGGCTTGAACTTGTGTTTGCTGCTGCTGAAGTCTCAGGGACAACAGACTTCACCACCAGCTCCCCTCTGAATTTCCTTGCTGGGAATTCTATCTGCAGAAGCGTGCGTATCGCTGGGAGCTGGAAGCGAAACGCAAGAAGAAGAAGCGTGTCGCCGCCACAGCTGTAGTCATTGCATCGCCGGAGAAGCGTGCCACCACCACATCTCCCAGAAGCGTGCCTTCGTTGCAGCTGTCTGCTGTCGCATCACATGAGAAGCGTGTCGCAACCATGAGGGTCGCCGTCGCATCATCGGAGAAACGTGTCGCAGGGCTTGTCGTGGCTCCAAAGTACAGAGTCGCCGCAAGGCTGCCAGAGCGTGTCGCATCGTCTCAATGTCGTCGCATCAAGGGTGCCATCTTATCGCACCAGATTGTCACATCACATCAAGGCACCATCTTGCTGCATCGCAACCGGGCTGCAGCACGAGAACCTACGCATCACCTCCTCTCCGGTGAGGATCAAAACGCATCCCCTACTCTGCGCAAGCATTGAGGCGCGACGCATCGTCTCCTCCGAAGCAAGGAACCGACGCATGTCCAACGCTGTGAGCCTTTTGTTTATTTTACATTACACATCCAGGTACTTTTGTGAGAACTGTGTCGTATTTACCATCAACTTGAACTAAGCTAATTCTACCATCTATAAGTCAATTTTGAGTACAGTATTGTGGAATTTTGTCAGTTGTGGTCTTGTGTTAAGTCTATATAAAGAATACTTATTTTTATAAAACTGGTGTGGTGTCCATCTGTAGTGTTTTCACTGTATTACTGTATGTGTTCACAAATGCTTAACACTGCCTCTGAGATAAGCCTGTCTGCTCGTGCCAAGCTACCAAGGGGGTGAGCAGGGGTTATCCAGTAGTGTAATCCCCTTTCCCTGACTTAGAAGCAAGGGTCCCTATTTGGTCAAAGGTACCTACCGCTGCTAACTAGAGACCCCCAGTTCTAACAGCCTACATACAACAATGATTTTCAGGACTCACTATTGCACCACAGTCTGAACGCCCGTGAAGCCTCTGACAACATGCTCGAGCCTCAGCTGTTGGAAGGCACTCCAAGAAAGTGCGCTGCATTCGGTTAGATATCAGATGTTCTTTTGTCATGAAGTGTTGTTTAACTCACCGGTTTGTGATGTGAGTACAGACCTTCTCATGGGCTGAACACCCCCCCTACTGGTTCTTTGGTAGCATGTCTTTGGGCTACACTTTTACGTATTGTAGTATTTTTATTTATTTATTTATTTGATCAATTACATGTTCATACACAAGACAAACAAATCGCCATACATACATAATTTCATCAATAAAAATACATACAAAATGTTAAATATTAGACACCATTTAAACAATCATATGTGTCATCCAAAAGAAGGATTACGAGTTTATCACTTGTTCATGAATTAAAAAAGAATTGGGTTTTAAAAGTATAAAATGTTTAAAAATTAATTTAAAACAAGTGGAGCTATAACATTTATCCAACATCATTATTTGTTCTCGGCTCCCAGTCTGAGACATCTCTGTAGGTATCCACAAACTCCTGTAGTGGAGCTTATGTGGCCACTTTAGACCTCTGCCACCAGGCATGGAGAAGATATCTAGATATTGCGTTGTTCCCCTTACCTGGTCCTGGTGCTGGTGCAGACTGCTCAACCTTCCCGCCGCCGCCGCAGTTACACTCCCTTGCGGCCGCAGAGTGCAGGACCACAGCCCCCAGGAACCCTAGCGGCGGAAGTCCGCTTTCGTAATCACCGCGCACGGAGGCGCATAAATTTGAACTGAGCCCCCGCGTTGCGGGACGTGCGCGGGCGACGCCGGGAGAAGCCCAGGACAAGGGCGGGACCGTCTGTGGCCGTCCTGGGCAGGAGGTGGCAGGGCTGGGCCACCCCCCTGTTATCGCGTTTCCCGTTATCAGTAACATAGTCCGTACTATTATCATTAGTCTCCAGCTGTCTCAGGCTAGTGTTAGGGGTTTTGGTACCTCATCTGGGCTGGGCTTGTTGTAGTGATGTCAACCCGCTCAGGCAAAAGCCTGAGGAGGGGCGGAGGGGATGGGGAGGGGGATGAGGGGGGTATGATTGGCACCATGGATCGGTTTATTTCCCGAGTGGCCAATGTGATTGATAAAGAAATCGGCATGGCTGAGCGCCGATTATCACGAGGACCCCCTGGCTCTAGACGATCATCGCTGGGCTTGATAGCCTTGGTGCCCTCCCCAGAGCGAGCACAGGAGCCCCTTGTCCCTGCCCCTTCTCCCTTGGACCACCCTCGGGTGGCGGCCCTGAGAGCCAGCATAGATGGTCTGGAAATTTTGACAGCCTCGGCACTCCAAGCTGAAAACAATATGGCCCCAGATCCCACGGCTAACGAGACAGTCACTTCTTTGTTGTCCTTGGTTAATCCCCCTACCCATTCAATATTGCCCCCCCCAACGGCCCTGGTGGTGCAGGCGGAAATACATTCAGTCCCCACTAAAAGGAAAAGATTGCCCACCCTAAGGAAAAGTAGATTGGCTAAAGACCTCAAGAGACCTAGGTGGGTTGGCGTCAGGACGGGTGGCCCACATAAGACAGTGGGGCGGGATCCCTGCTTGCTGCAGGGAGAGAAGGGGGAGAGCATATTGGGAGGGCCAGCAGCCAGTGGCTGCGAAGTACTGTCTGGTGGTCCTTTACCCCTGGATCCCTTACTTTCTGCAAACTTGGAGAAAATGATGAAATCCCTACTCCTCCCGGTGTTAGACAAAATTAGGGGGCTCTCAGAGCGGGTGGATAAATTGGAGCAGGCAACCCTGGATAATTTTTTCTCCCTAAAATCATTTATCAAATTGCAGTTAAGAATTAGGGAGGATGGCCCAGGGGGAGGAACTGACAGCAGGGAGCCACCTATAGTTTTACAGAGCACAGCCACTACTGCAGGCACCATACCATTCGCACCTGAGGTGCCTGATCGTGTTTCGCACCCTACTGTTATGGCTGCAGGGTTGGGGAAGAAATTAGGGTCGTCAGCAACTAAACCTGCAGATAAATCAAAGACCCCCAAGGCCGTTAATAACATTCTAAATAAAAAGACGGCATGTTCCACAGCTTCCGGCATCCCTGGTAATGCAAACCCTATTACCCCAGCCGCCATGCCTGTAGCCCCTAGCTCACCTGAGACCCCAACACCTAAATTAGCTAAGCCTGTAAAGGCCCACGTACAGCAGACAGGCGAGGGACCAAGGGGTGGTAGGGCTTATAATGTTAACCTTCCCCCTGCCTGCCAGCCCTACGTAGCTGTTTTGACTGGGGTGCCTGTGCTTAGCCCGGGCAAGCGTGAGTCATTTGATGATTTGTACAATAAGACTCTCTTTTGGCTTAAAGAAAACAGACCCGTGCCCAAACGTTGGGAGGGACGGATCATCCACGTAAGGAGAGTTGGCTGGATTGGCACTATGCAATAAAATATAAGCGGGGATTGTATTATAGTAAATTTTGAGGATCCAAGGGTGGCTAGCAATGTATGCAGTGGGCCTGTGAGGGAGCATAGCCTAACAGTCAGCGGGGGACCAATTGGCATCCGCGACCTTAGTTACTTCAATCCCCCGAACTTGTCAGGGAGGCCAGCCGGACCTCCTATGTGGGAGGATAGAGGCGGCAGACAGACGTGTGGAAGCCTCACCCAATTTAGCTTATTTGGTAATACCCCATGCCAGCCGCGTGGTCGGTCCCAGCAAAGTTATTGACATGCAATCTGCCCTATACGGGAGATGCATGCCGAGGTATTTGGGGAGACACAAAGTGATAGCCCAACACTTGGTGTGGAGTCGGGGGGGTCTTCCACCAGTACCCCTTCTCTACCAACTACCTCTAGGGGGCAATCACTGTTGGCCCGTCCCAAAGCACTCGAGTCGTCTCTGCCAAGCAGGGAGTTACTGGATGGGGTCACTTTATCTATGGAGGCCGTGGCGTTGCCGATCACCGAGGTGGCTATAACCACCGCCAGTGCCCCTCTTGCAAGAGAATTAGCAATGGGGCGGGAAGGGGGTGTTAGTGTCCCATTGAAGATAGTTAGTTGGAATATAGCCGGCCTTGCACGAAACACAGGCATACCAGATTGGAATGTTTTGATAGAATCGTTTGGTATTTGCTTGTTCCAGGAAACTTGGTGCCTGGAACCACAACATAAGATGGGTTACACCACCTACTTTGTCCCCGCTATACGTCCAAGTGGAGGGAAAGGGCGTCCCTCGGGAGGGTTGATAATCTGGGTAAGCATCTCCTTGCGGTATTCCATCAAATCCATAGCTACCAAGTCACCTGATCTCCAGAGGCTAACAGTGAGAGGACCATGTGGAGGGAGAGTGCTGGAAATTTTTAACATCTATGTTAGAGGTGCACGGGGTGGTTCCTCCACTTTGCCATCAACCGGCATTGTCGAGGAACTAAGAAATGCTAAAGCTGATTCCTTTGTCATGTTAGCCGGGGACCTCAACTGCACGTTCGAACCCCTTGCTGTGTACGATGTGCTGGGCAATAGAGATGATGACGTTAGGAGAGGTATTCCATCGCTGCAAATCACGCCAATCAGGAGATGGAATCAAAGTGCCATCGATCTTAACGCCCTCTGTTTGGAGCATGGCCTCAGAGCAACCAATGGTAGATCTAATTCAGACCAATTGGGGGCCCACACGTTCAACAGAGTAGGGCATTCCTCACGGATTGACTACATTCTGCTGAACTATTGTTTGTGGCCTCATTTGCTGGATATGGCGGTCATGCCGTCCATTGACAGCGATCATAACCCGCTGTCCCTGTCCTTGTCCCCTCTGTGGTTGGGACACTCCCCACCCCCAATTCCACACGTGTGGAGAACTACACATGAAATGTGTCCCTCTAATTGTGGTAGGCGCCTGAAATGGAATAATATTGTTGGTAATGAGGGAAAGATCTCGGAGATAAATTCTATAATGGCAATTATCCCTCCACGTTTAGACTCTCCCTCTATCAGTGCGCAGGATGTTTCCACACTGTTTGCCCAAACCACGCACGCATTAGGTGAACTGTTTTTAGCCCACAATGCGGGAAAAAGGTTTAATAAAAGAAGTGGTACGAAGGGCAATGCTGGGTGGTTTTCACTTGCTTGTCGAGACGCCAAAAGGGAATTAATTAAGGCGGTGAAATCTAAGAATAGAACCCTGATCAGTGTCGCAAGGGGCACCCAAAGGAGGGTCATAAATAAGGCTAAGGCAGAATGGGAGAACCAGTTCTGGTACGACCTGAAGGCCGCTAGCCTAAGGAAGGACTCGAAGGGTTTTTGGGACCTACTAAGAGCTAGGGATAAACCCGTGGATTCATTAATTACATGTAATATACCAGAGGGCGTGTGGTTTGACCACTTCTTCCAGCTCTATACAGTGGTCCCGGGTATGGGGGCAAGTTTGCCAGAACAGTATCCTTCAGTATCCTGTGAGTTTAACGATGAGCACCTGTTCACAGTTAAGGAAGTGGTAGGGGCGATTAAATGTCTTGTCCCCAACAAAGCAGCAGGCCCGGATGGCATACCAGGGGATTTGCTACGTATCAATCCGGTGGAGTGGGGAAAACTCATCGCTGCCCTACTGAATGCTAGTTTTGACGGGGCAACTTTCCCGGGCTCACGGAAAGGTGCTGAAGTAGTACCAATCTTCAAAAAAGGGAACCGGACCGACCCAGCTAATTACCGACCCATAAGCCTTTTAGACTCCTCGCAGAAAGTGGTGGGAAAAGTGGTTTTGGGTAGGGTATTACACTGGGTCGAGGAAAAAGGCATTCTCTCTGACCTTCAGGCCGGATTTAGATCAGGTATGGGGACGATAGAACAATCTTTCCGTCTTTTGATGCTTTACTGGAAGGTGGTTGTACTGGGCAAAGGCAGCCTGTATCTTGCCTTTATAGATTTGCGGACTGCCTTTGACCTGGTCCCACGCAGACAACTCTGGAGTGTGCTTAATGACCAGGGCATCCCACCATACCTACTAAACCTATTGGTAAAATTGCATGCCGATAATTTTGCACAGATCAGGTGGGGTAATCAGGGACAAAAAACAGCTCGAATACCTGTAAATAGAGGGGTACGCCAGGGATGTGTCCTAGCCCCCACTCTGTTTTCATTGTATGTAAATGGAGTGGTGGAGCATCTGCTGAAAGTTCCAGCGGACGCACCATCCCTGGCTGGTAGTAGAATACCTACCCTTCTATTTGCAGATGATACCCTCCTGATCTCCAAAACACCGGTCGGCCTGCAGAGCTTGTTAACTAATTTCAAATCCTTCTGTGATACAAGGGGGTTAGTTATTAACACAGAGAAAACCAAGTACCTGGTTCTTAACCCACCGAAAAAGATAGTCAATCCACCGACCCTAGACTCTGTTTCCCTCGAGAGGGTTACTGAGTTCGATTACCTTGGCATTCGCCTCTGTGATTCGATGAGCTGGAAATGCCACCTCCAAAAGATGTTGCTGACTCACAAGAGGGTGGTGGGCGTCCTCCTTAAGGAACAACGTGCATCAACCCTGAAACCTATTGCACCCATATTAGATATCTACAGGGCAAGGGGTGTTAATGCAGCACTATACGGGGCCGAACTCTGGGGGGTACACAAGGCTGATCAGATATCCCGCTCAGAAAGCAAATTTCTCAAAGATTTAATGGGGCTCCCCTATAGTACCCCAACCCTCCCACTGCTTTTAGATATGGGTACTCGATCAATTAGTGATCAGGCTAGGCTTCGCCCTCTTCTTTTATGGGCGAGAATTTGGAGAGTCCCAGAAATGTCTAGCTACGCAGATGGCTTAACCGATGTGTTGGGGTCACCCGGCTGGTCCAAGATCCATTGGTTGAGGGAAGTCAAGCGTCTTCTCGTCAACTTAGGCCTTGGCGATGCCTGGGACAATAGAACTGCCCCCCCAAAGTCTGTCCTGAAGAAAATATACTGGAGTTGGGTAGCTGTTGGCAGAACTAGCAATGCCAACTTGTGCAGGACCACCTTGGACTTCCTTTTGGTAAAAGACATGCCTTTTGGCGAACCATATCTGGATATCATTACAAAGCGTAGGGATAGGGCTCTGTACTTCCAATTTAGGATAGGCCTACTCCCCGTCGGGGAATTAACCTCTAGGTGGAAGGCCCCGGCCCAAACAATTTCTTCCTGCCAATTCTGTGAGAATAGGATAGAGTCAGTTCCGCATTTGTTCTTTGTATGTCCGGCCTACGTAGCTCCCCGCAACAGATGGTTAAAACCATTATGTAGAGAACTTGGAACAAGATATTACAAGGAGGCCCTACGTATACTGAAAACCGACCCTCGCCCCCTTTTCGCTTGCGGTTTAGCCAAGTTCCTAGGATGGGCTTGGCGCATTAGATCAGCTAGGCTTTTGTATCTTGTTTAATCTCCATTTTAAAATAATTTTATTTAATTTATTGGGGCCATTTGTAGTATGAATTGTATAGCTATTTTCTATGTGCTGGCTCCTTTTACTGTTTTATTGTTCTTATGTCTATGTACCGCTTTTTAAGATATTTTTCATATCGAAATAAAGCCTAATGATGATGATATTATAAAAACAATCCATTTGGTCGTGTCAGAGCTACATACACGAAGAGCGTCTAAAGGGCAAGAGAATGACAACAGCCGACATGCAGGAATGATCCATGTTTTCCTCAAATTTGCTTATGCAGTGCAGAAAAAAACATAGTGTTCCATAGTTTCTGTAGTGGAGTTACAGGGCGGACGCATAGTGTTATAGTAGTGTTCGCTCACCTACTTCGCATAGCATTCAGGGGTAAAGTGCTGAATCTAAATTGTATGTAAAGTGCTCGTGCTTGAGGTGGTTCGACATCATCCATGTAAGTATCAAAGTTAAAACAGCTTTTAACATTTAAAAAACTTGTGGGTAAAGTGCAGATTGACCTGGACTCAGTACCAGAAAAATCAGTAAAGTTCCAATACATTATTTTTAGCTGCGGTATCATTTTTTTTGTAATCGACTGAGGGTCGTCCCACATATTCCCCAGCCCCAACCTATAGAACCACTGTTGGACTTGGCCCTTTTTGGCTAAAGTTCCCTAAACTTTTTGCTTTCCCCCTAGACCTTTTTTCTGACATGGCGTTGCCAACTTAGATGCTTTGGGCACTTTTGCCACTGCTGATCAGTGTCAAAGTGCAAGTGCTCCCTGTATAAAGTGTTATGGTAATTGGTTGTCCATAATTGGTATGCTTGCCTTACTAGTAAAGTCCCTAGTAAATTGCTCTATGTGTGCCAGGGCTGGTAATGCAAATGCTACTAGTGGGCCTGCAGCACTAATTGTGCCACCCAAATGTAGCCCTAAAGAGAGAACTCAGGTCTGCCACTGCAGTACCTGCGTGCAGTTTGTTAAACTGCCATGTTGTCCTGACAAGTGCACCCACTTGCCAGGCCTCACCCTTCCCTTTTTATGCACATCAGACACCCCTATGGAAGGCCCAAGGAACCCCCTGGGCAGGGTGCAGTGTATGTGAAAGGTAGGACATGTACTGAGGTGTGTACTATGTCCTAACAGTGAAATACTCTCCATTTCGTTTTTCACTGTTGAAAGGCCATCTTGCCCATAGGAAAGAATGGGGAGGCTGTGTAATATGTTTCAGCCTATCTTCCCATAGGCTTAAGAAGGAGAGGTGAAGTTTAGTGTGCCTGGACTCAAAATGTAATACCACATCTTTTTGTAAAGGTGGTTTTTGCATTGTGTGTTTAGAAACCATACTTTTAGAAGTGGCTGTTTTTTTGTGTTCTAACAATTCTGTGTGTCTCCGGCTGATGGCGGATTGACTGTCTGGATTTGAATGTGATAGGCTCCATGGAATGTCCTGACCCAGGGGAGGAGGTGAGACAGCAACAGGCTGACCTGTATCTGGATCGTAGGGGGGTGGAGTAGCCCTGGGTTTCTGCCATAAAACAGATGGCTCCATTTCCTGCTGAGTGATTAAGGATCCAGACCCCCACTATCATAGGAAGAAGGTGTCACTGGCAGGGAGACACCCAGAACTGGTTTGGACAGGGGTCAGTGCCCCCCTGAACACAAAGACTTCAAAGACATTTAGGGGTATAACTATGAGAGCTGAAACCCCTCAACACTGGAATGGAATGGAACTGTTCAAGACTGTAAAGGATTGAAACTACTTTATGGTCAAGAGGAACCTCTGCCAAGGAAAAAAACAACTAAAGAGACTGAATGAAAGGACTGACCCTTGCTGTGTGTTCTGGGACTGGCCTGCAGTTTGCTGATTTAACCAAGGAGAGGCTAAAGGGACTTTGCTGTGTGCTGTGTCCCCCATGCTTGAAAAGACTTTGCTGTGTGCTGTGTGCTGAAGTAACTTATCCCCAAGGGCCCGAGGAGAGCTGGCTCCCTGTTGAGGAAACTCAGGAACATAAAAGTTTCCAGGTGTGTCTCAGCGACGCTGTGTGCGTGTGCTTTTTGCAGCCTGAAACCCTCGTAAGAATTGCCCTGTGATCATGGACACCTGGAGTCTAAGCGAGTCTCAGCGACACTGTGTGCGTGTGCTTCGTGCAGCCTGAGACCTTCGTGAGGATTGCCCTGCGATCGTGCACACCCGGATTCCAAGTGAGTCTCAGCGACGCTGTGTGCGTGTGCTTTGTGCAGCCTGAGACCTTCATGAGGATTGCCCTGTGATCGTGTACACCTGAAACTCAAGTGAGTCTCAGCGACGCTGGGTGCATGTGCTTGTGCAGCCTGAGACCTTCATGAGGATTGCCCTGTGATTGTGTGCACCCGGAATGCAAGTGAGTCTCAGCGATGCTGTGTGCGTGTGCTTTGTGCAGCCTGAGACCTTCATGAGGATTGCCCTGTGATCGTACACACCTGGAGTCCAAGTGAGTCTCAGCGACGCTGTGTGCGTGTGCTTCGTGCAGCCTGAGACCTTCGTGGGGATTGCCCTGTGATCGTGTGCACCTGGAACTCAAATGAGTCTCAGCGACGCTGGGTGCGTGTGCTCCATGCAGCCAGAGACCTTCGTGAGGATTGCCCTGTGAACGTGCACACCCGAAGCTCAAGTGAGTCTCAGTGAAGCTACGTGCATGTGCCCTGTTGCAGCCTGCGATCTTTGTTATCGCCATCGGCTCGGACAAGCATCCCCAGAGGAGCTGTGCCGCTGGCCCGAGCCCGCCGTTACCAGAGTTGGACCTCGAACCAACCCTATCAGGGGAGGGCCCGAGTTCCACTGTCCGGATTCAACTAAGTCGCATCGGCGGCCCAAGTCGCGAGAAGGGGAGAGGAGAGCGAGGTCGCAACACCCCCCCCAGGTAACGTGTGTTGCCGCCAGGGGAAGGGTGCGGACTCGGAGAGAGATGCTCTCGGCCTTTCCCATTCTTGCAGCATGAGCCTCTGCTCAAGCTTGTATCATGGCCCATACATGCCGAGGAGTGGCAGTACCGGGGCCAGAGTGTGGAGCTGCACTTTGGTTTACACCATACCTGTGTTGGGGGCATATGTTGGCGGAAGCTGACCGCGAGTCAGTACGAGTGGCATAGAGACCGGCCAAAGCACTTTGATCGGTGCCTTGCATTAATTCTGCATTACAAACTGCCGTATTTTTGCATTCCAAACTGCATAGCAGTGCATTAGGACTACAGGGGATCATAGAGAATTGCTCATTAATACTGCAAGAACCTACAAGGGCTTGCTGGCCTAATAACCGTCAAGGTGAAATATTACAAATACGCATATGTTGGATTTTTGTTGTGAAGTTTCATCATATATCTTTTTTATAAACATATAATTGTTTTTATGAAACTCGTGTGGAGTCCATTTGTGGTGTCATCATTGGGTTACTGAGAGCATGGTTGCAAATACTTTACACACTTGCCTTGAAGATAAGCCTGGCTGTTCACGCCAAGCTAATGAGGGGGTGAGCAGGGGCTATCTGAGAAGGTGTCCTTCCTTTCCCTAACTTAGAAGCAAGGGTCTCTCTTTGGACTAAGGTACCTACCTCAACCAACTAGAGACCCCAGTTCTAACAACTACTCTTTGACTTTTTCAAACCATGGCAAGAGACCTGATTTCCTTTGGAGGATTAATAATTCCACCACAGCATCCTTACTTATCCAAAACATAAGCACCTTCATGACAGCAAAATGGGAAATGAACTTTAAACCAAGATCGAGGCGTAAGGGTAGTATGGGTCTATTCTTTGGGAGATTTAAAAGAGCTCTTAACAATTTGTTTTCAGTAACTTCTAGTGTGTTAATGTGCTCCAATCCCGACAATTCAACCCCATAAAGAGCCGCTCCCAAGTCTTTGGCCCTATGTATTTCTACTGTGGGAGAAAATTTGTGAAACGCTGAACGTTTGACTCTTTTTATAATTGCGCAATCCACATGCTGTAGGACAGGACACTTTTCTGAATTTGGGGAGTCCGTGCCAGGTTGTCACTAATTCTGACGCCCAAGGAGTCAAAATCCTTGACCTGTTCAAGTGATTGAGCGTCAAGCCTTACTTTCCCCTTAGTGGATTTGTAAGGATTAAAAACCATGAACTTTGTTTTCGAGCAATTGATTTTAATGCTCGGGACTTTACAAGCTGTCGCAAATTTGAACACATTCTGAATGCCCACTGCGGTTTTTGATATGAGTAACATATCATAGGCAAATAAAAGGGACGGTATTCGCTTACCTCCCAAATTGGGCGTGTCACCGCCACAATCATACAAATCTCTTATAAGCTCATTCATGTACAGGGTAAACATAGTTGGAGCCAAAAAACACCCCGGCGCACTCCTTTCTTGATCGGTATACTATTGGTCAAACTTCCATCAGGGTTCCACCTGACTTTACCTGACTTTAGCATAATTATCATGATGTAAATGAATTAAATGTTGGAGTAGGTCGGGGGGAGTACCAAGTCCCTCAGAACAGTCCATAGCCTAGTGCGATCAATGGAATCGAATGCCGTTTTGAGGTCGACAAACACTACATAAAGATGGCCCTTCTTAAGCTTGACCTCTTTCCATATACGCAAAAGAAAACACCTAAATAGGGTGCTTGTGGAGGCTCCAAACCCAGCCTGCAAATGTGAGAGTATGCTATTGTCCTCTATCCAATTATGGAGATGTGATAGAATCATTTTGCTGTAGACTTTCTGGGACACATCTATAAGGCTGATGGGCCTATAATTTGCAGGGTCCCTTTTTTCCCCTTTTTTGAATATTGGAATTATTTTGGCACTCCCGGTAGTCTATCTAGCCCAGGGGCTTTCCCGGTTTGTAGTGAGCTAATTGCATTCATAGTCTCCATTAAGGAGAAACTGACAACCTCTTTAGCGGCGAGCACTTCATTGCTAACCCCGGCTGGCTCCACTACGCCACCCACAAGCTCACAATCCTTCTCAGAGTATAATACCTTAAAGTACTCTTCCCAAATATGTGGCTAAATATAAAAATCTTCTTCACTAACCTGGTGAGTTACCCCTTTAGCGAAAGATGCCAGAATAACCCACAATCCTTTTGCCTGGATGTCTCAACTAGGATACACCAATGTTCTATTTCCCAACTGCGTTTGGCCCCCACTTGTGTGCTCCTATATAGCCCTCTTTTGTTATTTATGTCGGGCCATATCCCTACTTTAAGTGCCACAATTAGTTCTGATCTTGCTTGCTGCATTCCTCGTTGTACCATGGGGCATTATTTTATTTAGACTAAAGTGACCTTCCCTGACTGTTAAAGTAAGGCGAGATGTTGTTCGACAAATCTTGATAGCTGGCCAGAATAATATCATCATTTATGTTCGCATTGCTCATATTCACTAAAGTCTGAGCCACCTCTTTGTAGATTTTAGGGAGGAGCTTGCCATCAATAATTACATTTGCCCACTTGACTCTCCTGTTGTTGTTGGTCGTTAGAAGAGGCACCTTCACTTGATTTGAATGGGCCTGTAAAACAGGGAGCCCAGAAAGACTTAAGAGGAATGCATTATGGTCACTGTTCTCACGGTTGAGGATGATCATATCAACAACTTGTGGCCAAAGATCAAGATCTACCATGATAAAATCAATTCTGCTTCTAACGATCCTCCTCTCAAAGGTGTAATCTGCGTTAACATCTGAGTGTGTCCTCCCATTACATGCCCGCACCCCATAAGCAAGAGTAAACGACAGAACTTGTTGCCCAACACTGGTACATCTTTTAAGGGTGGGATCTGAACCCTTTTGATACCTCTAACTTCTTCTTCCTCCCGAGCTAATTTCTGAACATACTCGACAGCGGCGGTACTCAAAGTATGGCCCGCAGGCCACTTGCGGTCCGCCAGGTCACTCCATGCGGCCCCCATGAAAAACAGCAGGTATGGACTCAACACTATTTTCTCACCCGGAGCCCCCTGCCCTCACCTGCCTCTCTGACGTCACTTGCTCACCCTGCCTTTGGGAGCATTTTGTGCTGCCTGTATATGCTGCTCACAGTGTGCCCTCTTTAATGTCTCTATTAGTGCTGCTAAATCAGCTGTCTCTGTAATTAAATGTATGTTTTTAAGGCCCCCGGGTTAGGTTTCAGCCAAGCCCGGCTTTTCCTTGCTCAGGCTCTCAATGCCCGTACGTGGTGTAAACAAAATAAATAAAACGAGGATCCAGCAATGTCCTCATGTCGATCCATGGGCTGCGCCTAGCCTTTTGTTTTATGGCATGGCTTTACATGAGGTTCCTACAGGTTCACTGTTGACAACAGTGATGCTAGGAAAAGCTTACAGGTGGAATTGGGATAGGGGGATGCAGCCGGATAGTTATGTATAAATCCCAGCTTCCCCACATTTCTTACAGGCAATTCAACTTGCTTTGTGCACTTCTGAAGAAAGCGTATTTATTTATAGTCATGGCACAGATGTAGCATCAGGTCTTTTATGCTGCAGAATTGAACAGCAAAAAGTTATTGGTTTTGGCACTCATTAGGTAGAGTCAGAGCTGAGGGGACAGTGGGACAGTGTGTACAAAGAGATGAATGGGCAGAGGCTGAATGAGATGGTAGAGGTAAGGGGAAGGGAGAGAGAAAGGAAAACGTTGGTACTGGCAGACTCTGTATGAGTAAAGCATAAAAGCAGAATGAGAAGCGCAGTGAGGAGGTATGGAAAGGTTAGGGGTTAACAGAAGTGAGCAAAGGAGTAGGATCAATGTGAAATATGAGTGCAGAGTAAGGGTATTGCCGGTTATGAGGAGTGTGAGGGGGCAGGAGCAGAGTAAGGACAGGCAGAATGGGCTGCTTTACACATAAGGACTATATTGAGCGATATATATGGAAGGTGAGTGCTAAGTCAGGGACAAGGGCAAGGAAATAGTGAGGGGTAAGACACAATAATGGAAGCAACAGCTATGAGCTAGCTGCAGAGTGAAGGGAAGCAGTGGAGTGAAGGTGTGAACAGAACTGCAGGAAGGACACAGGACTGTCTTATCAATAGAGTGAACCTTCAGTAGAGTGAAGGTGTACAGGCACAATGAGTGGGTAGGCGCTGAGTGACGTAATAGGACACAATGAGAGGGTAGGCGCAGAGTGATGCATTAGCGTGCAATGCAAGGTTAGGCATAGGATGAGGTGCTAGGGCACAATTAGAGGGTCGGCAGTTTGATAGCTTATGAGGAGAGTGAGAGAAATAATGCTGAAAAAAGTAGACAAGTCTTGCACCAAAAAGATGTGGCCAGATAGGGGTAGAGCGTGATGGAGGGAGAGCAGGAGCAGCATTAAAACGTCAATGTGTGGAGAGTGAATGCAGTTTAGGAACTTGGGACCAGAGTAGGTGTTAAATGACAGGCTATGAGCATAGTGAAATAGGGGAAAGGAAATGAGTAAAAGCAGAGAGAAGAGGGGTGTAATCATGAGGTTGGAGGGTCCGACAGAGGAAGCTTATGAGCTGAGCAAAGAGGTACTGGGAGCAGATTGTGATAATGGTAATAGAAAGTGGGGGTAGGGACAGTGTGAGGGGCATATATTAGATAAGGAAATAACCACGGGGGAGAGGTATAATAAGTGGTGTACATTGAGGGTAAAACAATAGAAGTGTAAAGTTGTGACAGAGTGCCAGGCTGCAGGACGGGTCAGGAAAAAAGTGCATTATTAAGGCCAAAGTGGTGGGTAGTGGTAGTGTGAGGGGGTAAAGTAGAGGAATATGGCAAGCATGAAACAGTCATAAGGTAGGGTTCGGTAGGGTCAGAGTCACAGTGAAGGGACAGTGTGAAAACCTAGGATCACAGCAGACCCTAAGAAAATAGTAATTGAGTGTGGGGCTCAGGGAAGAATAGGGAAGAATAGCAGTAGACATGCTGCCTGATAAATGCATTATTATTAAATGACATGCACATACCTGAGATGATAGTCATTTTGGAGATGACACTACAATACCTCTGCTGCATTGTTGGACGAGCTCATTGACTAGGAGAAGGCAGCGTGACACACAGCACGTCTCTTGCCCATTATGCCGGACATTGTGCCATTGTAAATGTGCATTACAGCCCAAGTACATGAATGCATGCATTGTGTGGGCCCAAGCATGCACATTACAGCGTGGGACCATTTATGCATGTACTGTCTCAGTCCACTAAGAATATGACAGCATGCTGTCATGATGCTTGTATTGCCTGCGGTTACATTCATGTGGTAAGTTTCATGAGCTGGGGTGTGCACAGCGGGCTGGACAGAGGACAGAAAACCTTACTTTATCAATGCACTTTGCATTTATGCTTCTGAGTTTTGCTGGATGATCTTGGGGCTTGCTACTGTAAACTCTCAACAGGCCCATTGAGGGTTGTGCATAGCGACTTTAAGAGGCATAGGGGTATGAGTTGTGTCTTCTGAGAGGCAAATGAAGGGTGTGTCCAAGTATCTGCGCAACTGAGGGCCTAAGAGCAGGGAACTGGGTTTTTGTCAAAACAAGGCAAAGATAGAAAACTATGGTCAGAATCACACAGACCCCGACAAAAATAAAAAATATTGACAGCATTTATTCGGGTTTCATACACACATATATCGCGTTTCGAACGACAGCGTTGTCTAGTCATGTTTTGAAAAGGGGGTGATTTTATTTTCCCCCCTAATAGCCCTGCCCCTACTGACCCCGCCTCTCCCACCGACCCCACCCGCATCACGCAGGCCCATCTGTGCAGCCCTCGGCTCCAAGCTAGACTGTAATTTTGGCATCGGAGAAAAAGTTTGTGAGCACCCATGCTCTACAGGCTCGTATGTTGTATTAAAGTCACCAGCTATAATAAGGGGGTACTCATTTTTAGCGGTTTCAAGGAAGTTTGTAAGTGTTTTGGTATAGTGTCAGAGGGCTTATGAGGGCTTTTGAACCGATTATGTATATTAATTATTCTAACATGGATATCCCCTTTAAACTAGATCAAATCAATACCAAGGATCTCCTGTGAGTCTATGTCTAGGTGCTTAATTTTGCAAGCAAGTATCGTTTTGACCCAGATCAACATCCCACCCGCAGGTCTACCAGATGATGACTGTCTTGCTTCTAAACTAAACGTGGAAAAACCCACCCAGTAAATCTGTTCAATTGACCATGTTTCTTGGAACAGTCAGATGTGGCAATTATCCACTAATTTACCCCACTCTAGATCATTAAGTTTAGATCGTATCCCTGCAATATTCCAGGATAAGATATTCAACTGCGAATCAGCAATAGGTCTTCCCTGCAGTGGGTGTCTTATTTGGAAGCTATCTCTTGGTGGGTCTATGGTAAAAGCATTGTTCTCAGGTGGGCTAGCTGAGAAGTAATTCACTATTGCTTTGGGGCTGAAATGTGTTTGATCCTCCACAGAATTGTCTGCCTGAGGTGTACCCTGGGCCACCATAGAAATGACATAACTAGGCTTTAGTCAGTCTAGTTTATCCAATTCTGTTAGTACTTCATATTTATTGCTGTTTACAAAGGGGTATTGCTCCTTCTTCATCTGCTCATGCCGTGTAAATCGAGCATTTTGTGAAGTGACTGGGCCTCAGGGTTTGAAGTGTCTGTAGAAGAAACCTAGCAGCATTATGCCTATCCCATGTTCAGAGCCCCATCTGGGTTGATTTCTCACACTCCTAATTAAAGTCGCTGCAAGATCAGGGTCACGGCAATTTATCACAATGCAATCTCCGTAAGTAAACTTACATAGGGGGCCAACCCACCTTACTCTTCTGACCAACAGAATGTCACGATAACTGGAATTTTCGTACTCTGTGTTTTGGGATAGCCAATAGCATACCCTATTTTTCAATTGGCCTATGGTTTCTTGTAAACTGCCCTGAAGCGGGGGGACATTAGTTAAAATTGCAAAATATGGACAGCATTCAGGTGGAAGATCCAGTCTTACCTCATTTAATTGATTATATGGATAAGCCACATCATTTATCTGACAGAAAGCCTTTCTCGATGGTCCATTACCCTTTGCATTAGTTTTAGGGCTCTGAGTTTAAGACCTAGATGTACCACTGGCATATTTGCTCCCAACTGTTTGCTTCAGTGCTCCATTTTTAGATTGGTCTTTCCCTGAAACAGGCCCAGCAACCCCTAGGGTGTCTACAGGAGCTGATTGTTGGCTTTTATTATTGTGGTTTCCCATCCTATTATGGAGACATACAAGACCATGTGTTCCCTCCAGGGTGGGGCAAACCGGGTCTGATGCTCTGTCTTTCATACCCCATCCAGAAGACTTGCAATGGATTTCATTAAATTTCCCACATTGTCCTCAAGCTTGTCAAGTCTATACAATATAGGAGAAAGATTATTAGATAATAATTTTTCAAACCAAATAAATAAAGAGTCTAGGTCTTGAAGAGGTGGGGCTAAAGTAACTGCTGAAGCAGGTTGGGGTTCTTGCATCGTGGCTGGTACAGGATGAATACTATTAGTCCCTTGTGGTGGTTCCTTCAGCTTTTTCTTAGACCTAGTCTTTGCACCTGCTAAGGGCTCCAGATGTTTCAGCTTTTTCTTCCTTTTGACAGGAGGGCCAGATGATGGAGAGACTTCATGTGGGGGGAAAGACTTCACGGTGGGTAGTGGTGGTTCAACTGGTGGTTCAACTGGTAGTTGTGTGCTTTCAGAATTACTGAGATCAGTGTCCACAAATACCCCACTGTGCACTAGATCTGATTCAGAGTAGTAAGGGAGCTACCCCCTATGGGTAATCTTCTTTTGACTGCCAGAATTTCCTTGTCTATAGCTGTAGCAGCCTTTGTCAGGAAGCAATCAAGTGTGGAATTTTGGAGGATCTTGGGTGTCCTCTCCCTATTCCCCAGTTGCTTCCCTTAAGCCATTTTACAGGGCACAGTTAGTTTGCAAGTAAAGAGTCACAGCCACAAGTAGGGAAAAAACTTTCTATGCAGAGGATACTCTGTTAATCTTCTTAGGATCGGATCACATCGACAGGAAGCTTGCGCAGAGAACGCAAGGCAGGCTGGGGCTTGTAGTCCCCTGGGCATCGTAGGCTGTGTTTGGCACGATGAAGGGTTCCCGCACTGCGGGAGCCCAAGCACCTTTTTTGCGCCTCCGGCCGTGGTCAGGGATCGTTGGCGGCGATTCCGGCCACAAGGCAGGCTGGGGCTTGTAGTCCCCTGGGCAGCGTAGGCTGTGTTTGGCGCGATGATGGGCTCCCGTATTGTAGTATATTGTGGGCAAGCAATACATAGAACAGTCTGGAGTATTGTTTAGCTTTTGTGATTCATTAGTGTTTTTGTGGTTTGTGTCAGTATTTCTAGGTTTTGTTCCTTTACAACACTGAGTCCTGATGATGGTCTCACGGGCCCATCTGGCCACTTGTGAGCAAAATATCGACAGTTTGTCCTCTTTAACATAATTCATTAAACCATATGGTGCATCAGTCTATCTCAATACTTGAAACAAAGGGATCAAATACATGGGACTGTGGATTTTTAAACCTACATATATAAGAGGATGTTGTGCTTCCCCAGATCCTAAGATTGGATGTATACTAAGAAGGCTGTAGGGATCGTGTGGCAGGTGCCATTGTTGCTGAATTGCTCTATGTACTTGCTTATCTTGTACTGAATTTTATTAAAATGTACGTATTGTAACTTGATCAGTTTCATATAAAAATATCTGTGTTAATAACAGTATGCCGTTTATGGAATATGGGAATGTTTTATTGATAGTTCACAGCTTGATCATTGACCAACATAGTGCTGACTTGAGTATAAATAATTCCTGCTGGAACACTTTAGTTGTACACTGTATTACCAAGTTTCTTGGGGGCAGATTGGGTTGCCCTGTTGCATAAAGAATAAAGTATTTATGCAGCACTTCAAACAGTAATAAAGTAAAAATACAACACAAAACAATCCCACACCAACTTGTATAGTAAAATAAATAAAGACATTTGACACCAAAACAACAAAAATCCAAGATATGCAGTTTTAAAGGTTTAGATACAAATAGTGTTTAAAAGCGCAATGTGCCAACTGCACTTATCTGGTTGCGCCGGACCGGGACAAAGTCACAAGTTCAGGCTGACCAAGATGAGGTGGGGTCCAGCTGTAGTGACCAAGCTCAGTCTACTGAAAGTACCTTGCAGTCTGAGTGTCGAGAAGTGAAGTCCTTGCATCGAGGTGTTTGGTCTGGAGTTATGATGCATTGCACAGTGGCAGAGTCGATGACTGTCAACAAGGCTTGCAATGCAACGTCCTGCAAGGTCCTGTATTGTCGCTGAGGAAGCTTATGGGGTTTGCAGAGGCTTGCTCTGCAATGCATCGGCACAGCTGCCAAAATGCGCTATGCTGGGCCGCTGTCACCGTTGGCCTGCGTTGGCATTAGAGAAGCTGCAGGGACTTCCTATGAGGTGCATCATGATTAGCTGCGTCTTCGTGGGCTGCCTCGTGCTGAGCGAGACACAAGGAATTGCATCGCCATTGAAGAAGCCTGTTATGTACCTGTGCCTTTGAACAGAGGGCCAGCCAACTAACCCATGGATATTTCTTGGAGTCCTCGGTCCACACAGGCAGGCTAGATTCAGCAGGGCAACTCACAGGAGCATAAAAGTCCTGATGCAGCAACAGCAGGCTTTAGCAGTAGAGCAGTCCTTGGTCAGCAAGCAGGTCAGCAGGGCAGACTTCACAGCTGGGCAGTCTTTCTTCCTGGCAGAGTCTACAGGTCCAAAGGTGTACTGACGAGTTGGGTCTGAAAGTCCTTTATTTATACCTGGTGCCCTCTTTGAATCTTCCGGAGTCCTCACCCTAAAGAGGTGTCTGGAACTTCCATCCTTCCTGCACCAGCCCCAACTTGTCTGGGGTACAAAAGATTAGTGTGAAACCCTTTGTGATTGGAATCAGGAAGAGTCTTTGTGATGTTCAAGTGTGGTAGGTGACCGCTCCTCTCCTTCATTCTGACAAAGATGGCCCATCCTCCCAACACTTTTGCCCCTTTGTCTCACTGCCTGGGAGTAATATACAAAGACCAACTGCCAGCTACACCTGGTCATGTGACCCAGGATAAAAGCTGCATGCACCAAATGGCTGGGACAAGAAAATGCTAACTTTCTAAAAGTCCAAAATACTCAAAACATCTAGCTGACCACTTGCTAGGCTGCCAACTTTTTATGCAGACTGAGACCAAATTCTTAAATAAGTTGGTCATATAATTAAATTATTCATTTTCTTGAATTTAATTTGTTTACAAGTTCACAATAACAGATATCAGATACACACAACAATTCAAATTACATCACAGTACAATTCAAATACCATCAAAACAAATAGAGATTAAAGCAAAGAATCGAAATAACAGATAACAATTCACATTGATTTGGTTTAGTTTCCAGTCCAAGTAAAAACAAACGGTAACCTACAAGTACAGTTTACAAAGAAACAATCTAAGGTTACCAACCAACGGGGATAAATGCATTTATGGCATTATACTTTTAGTTTTCTGATACTTTTGCCATTTGTTGAGCAACACGGAAGTCAACAGCGCGTATGAGAACGTCCGCAATAAAAATGTATCAAGCATCGTAGACCCACATTAAAATGGCAACAGTATCGGTAACCTGAAAGTAGTAGAAAAAACAGGTACTGTTGTACCTTTTAATCCTCAAAAACTGAGGAAGTGACAGCTGTGCCAGAAGTAAAGGACATTTTTCATAAGAAATCCCACCTCCATCAATCCCTTTACCTTGGAAGGGATTCCAAGACCTCTATGAGACTCCAGTCGCAGGCCTGAAGAAAGTCCCCGTAAACTGGGTGGGATTTGAAACGCGTTGGCACAAGGCACAATTTTACCATCAGGGGATGCTTTTCAATAAAAATAAGTAGCGGCCGAGGGAAATAATGTATTGAGTGTACAAATCCTCTGCCGCCATAAATGCATTTACCCCCGTTGGTTGGTAACCTTAGCTTGTTTCTTTGTAAATTGTTCTTGTAGGTTACTGTTTGTTTGTTCCTGGACTGGAAACTACACCAAATCAATGTGAATTCTTAAGTGTTATTTGGATTATTTGCTTGAATCTTTATTTGTTTTGATGGTATATGAATTATACGGTGATGTCATTTGAATTGTTGTGTGTATCTGATATATGTTTTTGTGAAATTGTAAACAAATGAAATTCAAGAAAATGAATAATTAAATTATATTACAAATTTATTTGAGCATTTGGTCTCAGTCTGCATAAAAAGTTGGCAGCCTAGCAAATTGTCAGCTAGATGTTTTGAGTATTTTGTATTTATTGGCCCTATCTAGCTGTGTATCGTAGAGCCCACCCCTTGTATTACCCACTTTCTAAAAGTGGCATTTTCAGAATTGTGACTTAAAATCTGACTTCACCATTAATGAGATTTTCAAATTACAATTCTTTAGAGACCAAAATAACTTTCCTAACTGCTCCCAAATGAATGTTATCACTTATTAAATGTAATTAGGTAACCCATTGCTAGCCTAAGGGAGAGGCATGCCTTGCAGTAGTGAAAAACAGGAGGACATGTAAACGTTAATGGTTTATTTTGCCAAGTCAAAATAGCAGTTTAAAACTGCTCATACAGGCTGCAATGGCAGGCCTCAGACATGTTTAAAAGACTACCTAAGTGGGTAGCACGTTAAGTGCTGTAGGGCCACTAGTAGAATTTAATGTCTAGGCCCTGAGTACATGTAGTACCCCTTTTTTAAAGGGACATACAAGCAAATTAAATATGCCAAGGGTTGTAACCCAATTTGACCATGTTTAGTAGGGGAGAGCACAAACACCTTAGTACTGGTTAGTAGTGTTAAGGTGCACATAGTCCTCAGGCCAGCAAAAAAGGTTCAGAAAACAGGAGGGTGAAAACAAAACAAATTCCTGGGATCACCCTACAGAGATGCCCAAGTTCAACAGTGTATTTGTGTGCACACATGAATGTTTATGAGTGTTGTGCCCGCCCTTGGAAGAATGCCAACACTGGCAAATTGATATTATTTCTTGGCACTTTGGGGACATCCATTGAATGATGCACACTCATGGTAAAATGGTGTGAATGGCATTGTGACAGTAATTCCTGACATACTGTGGGCATCCATGCTGGTCCAGGCCGAGGGGTGGACATTCTTGGCAGATTGTGTGGATCCATTTATGACAGAATCAACCTCAGGCACAATGCAAGCTCTGCCATAATGGTTTTAATTCCTAGAATGTTGTGGACATTTTGTAAAATTATGTTGGCCCTGGTAATGTGGTGGTAGTTCTTAGTATATGATCAGCATACATGGCAAATGGTGCTCATTCCTGGTTTAAACCAAGCCTGTGTGGAGTTCACAGAGCTCCACGGAGTGACAAAGAAACTCAGCTGCGATATGCAGAGTTCTGTGAGCGGCAGAGTGCGTTAGGGTCATGCCGTTCTTGGTGATTTTGAGCACCGAGTGTTTGTCCCACGCTGTAAAATCATCACAAACGCACCATGCACAGCGGAAAAGGGTGCAGCTTCCTTTCTGCCGCTCAAATAGATTTTCTCAAATCTGCAGCTTTCTCAAAGCGAATGGAAGGTTTTTTCAACATGAGTGGCCGCAACCTGCCATGACCACTCGCATTGGGAAATCCAACCGCCCGCGTTGATAACTCTCACTAGTAGGTTGATTTTCCTTGCTCGCGCTTGCCAACTAGACCTTGGCACGCGCGAGCGAGGAAAAATCTCACCGGGAAGTGGATTTTCCTCGCTCGCGCTTGACAACTTGACATTGTCGAGCATGAGCGGGGAAAAATACTCCACTCCGGGGAGCAGAGTTTTTGGGAACTCCGCGTGTTCCGCGGAATGTCAAAAACTCTGTGAATGGAGCGGAGTTCACTGCCCAGGGTTGGTTTAATGTAGGCCCCTGCAGTAGGATGGTAATTGTTGGAATATTGTTAGCATGCATGGAATTATAGTGCTCATCCTGGCATAAAACAGGGCCTGGCTTAATGGTGGCAATTCCTGACATATTGGGAACATCCATGGTATATTCTTGATAACCTCTGCCGTACCGCTTAACATTTATCATTATTACACTCTTCCCGTAGTGTATGCTTGGAAGAAGCAGTCATCTTAGATTTTGACATGGCTATGCAGCATCCCACTGATAACCATTGGCTTGACGTACAAGGACGGATGTCCAGTTGGTTTTTATTTAAAGATATCAAGTCCATAATAGTATTCTCGAAGTTAAGTAGAACTCCCGGTCCAGATAACATCCCATCAGTTATTATCAGAACCAACACTGACAGGTGGCTAGAATCTTTTTGATTTGATCAAATGGCCTTCCACACAGTGGAACCTGGGCAATTGTGGACGAAATCGAGAGCCTAGAATATTTCTGATGATCTGTTATCTCCATACGTCAAACTGGGCACATGTGGAACTACAGAAATCAGGGAGACTATCAAAGAAAATAAATGTTCTGAGGGACTGTGGCAAGGCTGCCGCTTAACCCCAGTGTTTTTAGCTTATATGTAGCAGATTTGCCTTCTGCCCTAAAAGCTACAACATTGTTCTCCCACAAAATGGGTTCTACACATATACCGTATTTACTCTATGCGCTTGACCTCATAATTTTAGACTATATGGCCATCGGTTTACAGGGAAAGCTTGATGCTTTAGGATCCTTTTGTAAAGAAAACTTACTGATGATAAACCTGGAGAAAACAAAAAATGGTCTTCAGGAAAAAGTAAACATCTTCAAATGGCACCTTGATGTGACGCAGATTGGGTCAGTGACTTAAAAGAAATATCCATGACTCACATTTTCTAGTAACTTGAAGTGGGTTGCCCACATGAAAACTATAAAAGCCAGTGTTTCATTACAAACAGTGCCTTTTGCGAAATGTAATCACATTCATGGAGGAATTTTGTTTCTCCTCTCCCTTATGAAAGTCTGCAGTGGCAAAATTCTATTCTTAGACTTAAAAGTGGCAGAGGTTCTATGTTTTCACCTAAAATACACCTGGAAGTCCATTAAGAGTGTAACCTTCAAACGGATATTGAATTTACCCTAGAGGTCCGAGGTACAAGGCATTCGTCAGGAATTCAATCTAACCTCATGCTATCTCGTGGCAGGTTCCTGTCTACTAAGGTTTTTATGTTAGTTGGTTCAGGATGAATATTCACCAATAATACCCAAGCTATTTGGAATAGGCCAGCGTGGTGGTTAACAGAGTTAATCAATTAGAAACCATACATAGTTCTCTGAGCTCAATATCAAAACTGGATCCATTTCCATACAAACAACTGCTGAAGGAATTAGCATTTCAAGTTTATTTTTGACCGGATATGAAATACCTGTCAGAGATCCTCAATTAGCTTCACATGCAAATCCCTTGTGCATCTTTTTCGATATGTTTTCAACTTATCGGACGCCAAACAACGATTAGAAATACTTAAAATACATCTTGGGTGTAACATTATTTTCTCACACCCAGGATGGTATAAAAATGTGTGGGAGAATAAGGGGATGTGCAGTGTCCCCTAATTATGAATTGTTCACAGTGTCATATTCTGAGAGATTGTTTTCTTTTTAAATTAGTCCATATTAAGGGCCTTATTACAAGATTGGCAGTCCATAGGACTGCCGAACCTGTTGTGGTGATATGACCACCGCCACACTGCAGGACCGCCCGTAGTATTACAACTGCAGAGGCCGGACCACCACGAGACCACCAGCACCGCCGGCATAAAGGGTCCCTATGGGCCGGAAGTCTACCACTGGCAAAAATATACTGGCGGTACCACAGCCGGCACCACCGAGTATATTCCGTGTTGCCATCTCACCACCCTTTTCATGGTGGTGAACCCTTCATGAAAAGGGTTGGGGAATGGCAACAAAGGGGGCCCTAACAGGACCCTCTGCCAGATTTGGGCCTGGGGGTGCATGCAGAGGGCACATGTAGTCCCCCTCGGTATTTGCACCCCCACTTCTTGCATGGTGTGGCATGTATGCCACACCTTGCAGGAAGGTGCAGTCAGTGCTCTTGCAGAGGTCGTCTGCATGTAAGGCTTTTCTATGAGCCTCTCAGGCCGCTGCTGTCAGACCACCACAGCACCACCCGCCAGATCAGGATTGAAGCCCTGATCTGGCGGGCGGCAGTACCATGCCTTTAGTGGTACTAGAGTGGATTGCACATTGCACCATCCACTGTAGGACCGCCAAAGTCATAATAAGGCCCTACGTTTTTAAAACCTGGTTTATAAAGGAAGCAACCACATTATTGGCTAATATTTATTTCTTGACATTGCAGTTGTCTTAGAATTTCTTTTTACTCTATTAAAAAATGATAAGGCAGCTACAAGAATGTGTATTAGTACTTTTAACCAAATTTTGATCATTTTGGGGGGTTTTAGGCATTATGGTTTTATTGTATTTTATTTGTTTGATTTGGTTTTACAAACATTTGCCCAATAAACTTTCTTATTTACCTACCACTGCTTTGGCTGGGATGCAGTCTAGGCTCTCAATATATGCCGGCAAGCTGGTGTCAATGTAAAAAAAAACTGCACCTGTCTATTAAAGAACAGCTGAACCACGCCCACTAGAGCACTCTTTAAAGGCAAATACATTCAGCTGAGTGCCCTTTGGACTGGTGTACATTTTTCTCAATGTTATATTTTGATTTAGGTTTGTGGTTTGGATATCTGTGTTATATTGTAGTCAGCAAGTAGCTGAATTCAATTTTCTTTATATATTGCTTGCTCTTAGATGTACTCCCATCTCAACTAATGGGGTTTTATTCATTTTATCCCTCTTGTTTTGTATTTCCTGCATTAGTGAGGAAAAATTACTAGTCGCCATTTTGAGGTGACTATTCATTGTCCCACTGAAGGCCAGCTACCCCTGGTACCAACCTTGGCTAGGGCACTTTCTAGTCTCCCAAAATGTTATGAGCAGATGGGCTCAAATTAAGGCTAACTGCAGTGGGTTCTTCACTGTGTGCACCATGGGTTCAGTATTGACCCTTCAACTGCAAGCCTGTGTATGCCATGATACCACTGGCCACAACGCACTCAAACCCAACACTGATGAATTTAGTAAGTTTTATCATTGAATTTAGACCAATTCAGAAGAGCCAAGGAACCCCAAAAGCTAAGATTTATTTGTGTGTGGATCTTCCATCACTATTTACACCTTGCTAGCCTCTTGCAGATTTTATTAAATTGATTCACAAAACCAAAAACCTTTACCATCAGCAAATGAAAGCGAACCTTCTAAGTGGAAGATCTGCTGTGAAGTCCAGATTGCCGTCCGACCAATTGTTTTCATCCTATTATTTAGATATATTTCATTTTACAGAGACCAGGCTCATTGACAACTTCACAAATTGTTCCTTATGCCTTGAAAATATTGTTGTGATTATGCTTAAAAAATCAAATCAGGAGAAGGCTTGGCTTTCATTGCTCATAATTCACCGGCCTCAGCCCGAACAATATCGCTATAGGTCCCGGCATTAAATTGTTCATATCTTGATAATAATCTGGTGACAAAAACTTTTAGCCAATTAGAGAAGCAAGTGGAATATATCAGACTACTTAACTTAGGAGTCTGATAGAAGAGGTTGGTGTCAGAGAGGTAGTGTTATTAGACCTATTGGCCTTTTTCAACACCATAGACTATGCAATTTTAATCTCAAGGTAAGTTGAGGCTAGTGTGAGCACAACCATCCTAACTTCAACGTAATCTTTTCTATCAGACAGAAGACAGTCTGTTGCTTTAGCCCACCTTTTCTCGGATCCAAAGAATGTCTGCTATGTAATTTGTTAGATGTCCTTCATGTCAATATTTATCTTTGGCACAGACTAGATTCTACATGCATGCTTATCCCACCCAGCTTATCATTAGGTTGTTTCACTCAATGAGCTTGCAGTGTAAGGGATATAACATGCCACCTCTGTCCAACTCTCTCATGATTATCCGCTAATAGATGTCAGTCAATACTGTTCATTTAAACCATCGGAAAACAGAGCTTCTCCAAACAAAAGAAACTTCAGTGTTGTAGTTCTTCATCTTTAATGTTAAATACTTTTTTATTGAAAATGAAAAGATAATAAACAGTACAATAGTTAAGCAAAATATAACAAGTTAAACAGAGTACGGAGTTAATAAACTCGTTTAAACAAGGAATCCCTTAATAACAGAAAAATGAAATACAAATCTAGTGCTAAGAAAGACGAAATGAACCAATAATAATTATATATCTTTTGTGAGTTTTTTTATAAAAAGGAAGAGAGAGGAAAGGAGAGACTAGAAAGAAGAAAAAGAAGAGAGAAGAAAAAGAAGAGAGAAGTTCTTCATCTTTGCCCTCGGTAATGACACTATGCTACCCCCAACTAACATAATCCAAATTTTAGGAGTAAACATAAAAGCCAATCTGTTTCTGACCATTTATGTCCCTGAAGAACCCAATTCATACTTCCTTTATATTAAGAACTTCTTCAGACTATTTCGTAGACTTGCAGTTTCATACACAAGTAGCACCTTGGTTCAGTTTAAGATGGACTATAGCAATGCAATTTACCAGTTGAAGCATGAAAAAAGTCTGTATAAGCTTCAACATGTATGATATATGTCGGCTATATGGTTTTAGGTTTAAACCTATAATAACTGATAAAACTCCTCTGAAGGGAAAATAGCCATCACCGGTGTAAACATATAAACACTGAAAAAACACCTTCGCAACCACAAACTAAGCGCCATTCAAAGAAAGGAAAAGATGAGTGAAAGAGTAATTTTTATTTCTTCTTGAAGGGGCCAATACAATGCAACTTTGTTATACAAGTCAACAGCAAAAAAGACTGGGCTAACATTAAGCTGTTTGAGTTTTGTTGTTTAGGGATGTCACTAAAATACTGTCTCTTCTTCGTTCTGCTTTTTTTTGGTTTGTGGTGTTTGGTCTAAAGGTGCAGTGTTTCGAAGCATGTTTTAGATCTTCTTTAGTTATTTTAAAAACTGTAGAGAATCAGGAAATATCAAAATCATATTTGATATTTTGGCTACATTTGATTTCTCTGATAGTTAAATTGCTGTTTTCATAAGAATCTTTCCCAGTATGTACCATCACATTTACCCACAGATAGAGAATGTATGAAAGCCTTTGATAAATCAGCCCCCTTTTCTAGTGAATCAGTATTGATTGTAGGTGAATTGCCAAACACCCCAGGCTTTAAACATTCAATGCAAGGTGTAGTGGCAGGTATATGTGAAAAGAATGCTGTCACTAAGCATCTGAGATAGTGGTGAAAACATGACACCAGACGTTGGTAAACATGGAACGCAGTGTCACTTGGAATGCTGCTGGAAAAAGTTCCTACCAAGTTCAATAAAGATTGGAGTGATATTGTTTGTATTTGCAGTAATTCAGCTACATAGACGAAAAAGTTGTATGATGACCTGGAGGCTGTGAATGCGATGATATCCATGTGGCGACCGTTTACGGAATTTTTGCTTGGTGATGATGCCAAAGGCAAGAAATGTGATGAACTTTGGTCACATATTGATAGTGAAGTGAACAAAGTACAGTTTACTGCATGCTTAGGTTTTTACAGTAAAAAATGACTGCTGTAGTGGACTTAATCAAAATACAAGAGTCTGTCTACCAAGTGTTCAGCATATTTGGTGCAGATGTGAAACATCTCCTTGAGAGTAGGCTGGACAACACTTTTAGTGACTTTGGAACTGGAACATGCTCCATGTTAGAATGTGTGCCACTTGGTAAGCAAATAAATGTTGAGGAGCAATTCAGGAATTTTTATTTTACAATTTATGGGAAATGGCTTGCAATGATGCATAGAAATGTCCCTTAACCCCTTCAGTGCCCGCCCCTTTCCCCGCCCTGTGCCGGCCGTTGTATTAGCGGGCGGGGTCTATGACGAGCTGGACTCGTCATGGGCACAGCGCCACCGCGGCCCATGACGAGTCCAGCTCGTCATGGGCACTGAAGGGGTTAAGCAACCATGGCATTTGAAGTCAATGAAGCCTCACTGAGGTAATATGCACAAGTTCTAGATCCCTTCTAAATTTTCTCCTGGCTTTGAAAAGTACTGCTTCATTTTTGACTCCTTCAATAACTGAGGGCATATGTGCTCAATTCAATGCATATGTTGCAGAACATGTCCTAGACAAACACAATCTTCAGGTGCACCAGTATTGGCATGGAAAGCTATGTCATTGGCCAGAGTTAGCAAATTGTGTACTGGCTGTTTTGGCGTTGCCTGTCTCAAGTGCCAATGTTGAGAGGGCTTTTTCACAGATAAACATTTACATAGGAAGGAAAGAGCATTTACATAGGAAGGAAAGAGTGAGCGCGCATGACCAAAGACTCACTAAAGAAGTATTGTATGGTGCATTACAATAAGTTTGATTTGTAAAAATGTATTTGGACCTCATGTACACTGTACACATGCTGTCTATACACATGCACTATCAGTGCAGAAAGCAAGCAATAATTAAAAGCAAAACATTCCATAAACAGTGGGAAAACACTGTTTCTGTTGTTTTTAATAGCACGAAAATGTGTATCCACTAATAACCACTGTTTTTTTTGATGTATTGAAAAAACCCCACCAGAATTTACCAAAAATAGAAACTGGAAGCAGGAAAGCCTAGATATATGGTAGCTCACCTGATATCAGGTATGTTTCATACTGATCACATTTATCTAAGCCCGCATGGCTTACACTGTTTTCTAGTACCCAGTACAATATATTTTTTTTTAACTCAATTGGCATTGTTCACTGAGCCATTTATGGTAAAGTGCCATGGATTCTAAGTTCAGCTCACGCAGCCAAGGCTGAACAATGTTCTCCATGAAAGCTTCCTGCAAAATCAAGCTTAAGAGTAATTTTCAGAAATCATGCCTTATCATAGCCGCAGAATAAGCTACAAAAAATTACTTTCCGCTTCAAAATGTGGCTATTAACCTTGTAGACTAGGCTAGTCCTGGTAAGTGTTGTCAGAAGCTGGTTTTCTAGTTCAATATGGATGATGAATTTAATAAAGTATCTGTGCAAGTCCTTGTCCGCTATTTCTGTCCAACTCCCTACATGTCATATTAGTTTAGTGCAGAAATAATAAAATGCTGCTCCTTGCACAATCATGGTAATTCTTGACATATTGTAGGGACCCATGGCAGAAGGGTCCCAATCAATTGCACAGTGGCAGTCCTGGCAGTATGGAGATAATTCTTAACACATTCCATAGTGGTATTCATCCCAGACAAAATGGGGCATATGTACAAGCCCCTATCGCCACAGGAATGTCACTTTTTACAACGTTTCTTTGGCGATAGAGGCTTTGCCTTATTTACAAGGCAGTGTTAAGCCACTTAATGTGACTTAACACTTCCTTGTAAATAAGGCCCCCTTTCACACTATGCTTAGCGTGAAAGGGGAGGGCAATGGGTGCTGTGATGGGCGTTCCATCGCAACATCCATTAATTCTGCCTCCTATTTACAAGCGAAGGGTAAATAGGAGGCAGCGCCAGAATTAAGACCAAGAAAAACCTGGTCTTAACCTGGCGAAGCGAGGAGAAATGTTTAATTTCCCCACGATTTTGCTATTTTCATGTGCGCTGCGTTGTGCACATGAAAACAGCAAGAGGCCAATGATTGCACATAAACAGTAATTTTTAAGAATTGCAGTTTTGCAACTTCTGTGTGTGCTGCATTAAGCAGCACACATAGAAGTTACAAAACGGCATTTCAAGATGGTTTATGTGCAGGAAGGGGAACCTTCCTGTACATAAACAATCTTCCCTTGCACGCAGATACCCTTGCACTATGGTGCAATGGTTCCTGTGTCGGCACTTAGCTGCTAAACTTAGGGCCAGCGCAGGGGGAAACTCAGAGCTGCATCATACTCTTGTAAATATGGTGCATCCCTGCATTTCAGAAGTGGTGGAGTGTGCTGTTAAGCCAATGAGGCAAGGACACGCTCCGCCACTTCCCTTGTACATATGGTCCAATGTTGATTATGACACTGTGGTTGTGATTCTTACCATACTGTGGGGATTTAAGGCACAATGGTGCCTATTCTTCAATCAATCAATCAATCATAGTATTTGTAAAGCGCGCTACTCACCCGTGAGGGTTTTAAGGTGCTGAGAGGGGGGGAGTTTCGCTACTGCTCGAAGAGCCAGGTCTTGAGGAGTCTTCTGAAGGCGAGTAGGTCTTCGGTCTGCCGTAGGTGGGTAGGTAGGGTGTTCCAGGTCTTGGCGGCGAGGTAGGAGAAGGATCTGCCGCCGGAGGTTGTTCGTTGGATGTGGGGGACGGCGGCGAGGGCGAGGCTGGCGGAGTGGAGCTGGCGGGTGGGGGTGTGGAAGCTGAGTCTGCTGTTAAGGTAGGCTGGTCCGGTGTCGTGGAGTGCTTTGTGTGCGTTGGTGAGGAGTTTGAAGGTGATCCTCTTGTCGACGGGGAGCCAGTGTAGGTTTGTCAGGTGGGGGTGATGTGGCTGCGGTGGGGGACGTTGACGATCAGTCGGGCGGAGGCCTTTTGGATGCGCTGTAGTCGTCGTAGGTGTTTAGCTGGGATTCCGGCGTAGAGTGCGTTGTCGTAGTCCAGCCTGCTGCTAACGAGGGCCTGTGTCACCATTCTTCTTGTTTCGGTCGGGATCCACTTGTAGATCCTGCGAAGCGTGCGGAGGATGTTGTAGCAGGAGGAGGAGACGGCGTTGACCTGTTTGGACATGGAGAGGGAGGAGTCGAGGATGAATCCTAGGTTGCGTGCGTGGTCGGTGGGTGTCGGTGCTGTCCCAAGAGTGGTCGGCCACCAGGAGTCGTCCCAGGCCGAGGGGTTGGGTCCGAGGATGAGGACCTCCGTCTTGTCCGAGTTCACTTTCAGCTGGCTGCTCCTCATCCAGTCAGCGATGGCCTTCATTCCGTCGTGGATGTTGGTTTTGGCGGTGCAGGGGGCCTTGGTGAGGGAGAGGATGAGCTGAGTGTCGTCGGCGTAGGAGATGATGTTGAGGTTGTGGTGGCGGGCAACTTGTGCGAGGGGGGCCATGAAGATGTTGAACAGCGTTGGGCTGAGGGAGGAGCCCTGGGGGACGCCGCAGATGATGTCGGTGGCTTCGGACGGACGGGTGGGAGGCGGACGCTCTGGGATCTGCCGGAGAGGAAGGATGTGGACCAGTCGAGGGCCTTCTCTTGGATACCGGCTTCTTGGAGGCGTGTTTTTAGAGTGCGATGGCAGACCGTGTCGAAGGCGGCCGAGAGGTCCAGGAGGATGAGGGCTGATGTTTCGCCGTTGTCTAATTGGCGCCTGATATCGTCTGTGGCGGCGATGAGGGCAGTCTGGGTGCTGTGGTTTCGTCTGAATCCGGATTGGGACGGGTCAGTTGCATGTTGACGATTTTCTCGATGACCTTCGCTGGGAACGGGGGCAGGGAGATGGGCCGGAAGTTCTTGTGGTCCTTGAGGTCCGCCTTGGGCTTCTTGAGGAGGGCGTTGATTTCGGGGTGCTTCCAGCTTTCTGGGAATGTCGCTGTTTCGAAGGAGATGTTGATGACGTTCCGTAGTTGGGGGGCGATGGCTGCGTCTGCCTTGTTGAATATGTGGTGTGGGCACGGGTCTGTTGGAGATCCTGAGTGGATGGAGTTCATGACCTTGCGTGTCTCGTCGTCGCTGACGTTGGACCAGGAGGTAAGGCGGTTGGCGTTGTTGGTGTTCGGAGGAGGGGTGGAGTCTGGCGTGGTCGGGTCAGTCGTGATGTTGAAACTGTTGTGGATGTCAGCGATCTTGCGGTGGAAGAAGATGGCCAGTGAGTCGCACAGTTCCTGTGAGGGTGGGATGTCGTTGGTGTTGGCGCTGGGGTTGGAGAGTTCTTTAACGATGCGGAAGAGCTCTTTGCTGTCGTGTGCATTGTTATCCAGGCGGTTTTTGAAGGAGGACCTCTTGGCTGATCTGATGAGGTGGTGGTGTCTGCGGGTGGCATCCTTGCGGGCTGCGTGGTTGTCCGGTGTACGTTCGTGGAGCCATTTCTTCTCCAGTTTCCAGCATGCGCGCTTGGATGCCAGGAGCTCGTCGGTGAACCTGGTGGCTCTCTTGCTGGCGTGGCTGTTGCAGGGTTTCTTCAGTGGGGCGAGGGTGTTGGCACAGTCATCGATCCACTGTCTGAGGTTGCGGGCTGCGGCGTCTGGGTTGGTGGGGTCGGTGGGAGGGTTCTGGGACAGGGTGGTGAGCAGCTGGTCTTCAGTGACTTTGCTCCAGCCGCGGCGAGGCAGCTATTGGGTGCGCTGGTGTGTGGTTGGTTTTTTGAAGGTGAAGTGAATGCAGCGGTGGTCGGTCCAGTGGTGTTCGGTGGTGTGGTCGAAGGCGACGTGGGTGCTTGTGGAGAAGACAGCATCCAGCGTGTGGCCGGCAGCGTGGGTAGGTGCAGTGACGACTTGTCAGAGGCTGAGGTTGGCGAGGTTGCCGATCAGCATGGTGGAGTTGATGTCGTTGTTGTTCTCAAGGTGGAAGTTCAGGTCCCCGAGGAGGATGTAGTCCTTGGAGGCGAGTGCGTGGGTGCTGGCGAGGTCGGTGATGGAGTCACTGAATTGGGCCCACTTGTTACTTAAATTATGTTCAATTAAATTTTTACATTTCTGAATTTAGGTTTTTTAAGTTTTATCTGTAATGGATTTGTTCTATTTCTATTGATTTACCAGTTTTTCAATGTATCTGTCTATTTTAAATGTATTTTAGTACAGGTTTTGTATAAGTAATTCTCATTGCACTATAGATTTTAACACAGTGACTGAAACAATGCAGCCCTCCCCCCTGAGTTATGAAACTGCTTTAAAGTTTACAGTTGTTTTACTCGTAGTATTTGCCATTGCTGCTTACATGGGGGTTTATACAAAGTTAAGCATTAGAACCTATGCTTCAGATAAAATATTCATGCACCCTAGAAAAATAACTTTATTGAGATACGATTTTACTTCAGTAAATTCATTGCATTATCAAATGTTATGAGGATTGCACTATTGAATATTGAGAGGACCAGAAGGTGCTGCTAACATGGATACATATTTAGCACAAGCAGGGATTAGACAATCTAGTGGAAAAAGTGATTTAAAATGGAATTCAAGAACGATTCCGCAGACTCCTCATGATGCTATTGACGTCTTCAACGAAGCTATCATTGCTGATCAGAAGAGTATGGCAAAGAGAGCTAATCACAGTAAACGCCAGTACAATATCTCTATTAAACAATGGCAATCAATACAGACACTCAAGAAAGATGACTCGCTAGTAATCAAACCCTCGGATAAGGGGGGTAACATTTTGGAATTTAACAAAGATCAATACTGCAAGGTGGCCAAGAGACAACTTAACGATGAACAATGCTATCTTCCATCAGGAGATTGGAATATGTGAATTGCATTCGAACATTTCACCACTGTTTGCAGAATTGGAGATACGAGGGTATGTTGGATCAGGATGAATATATGTTCCTGTATTGTGAATAACCTGTTCTTCCAACTTTTTATCATCTCCCTAAAGTCCACAAGGACACGTACAATCCCCCAGGTAGAACAATTTTGGCCTCCATCAACAGTCTTTTGGAAAACACCTCCATATACATAGATTCCTTTCTATCCCCTCCAGTTAAAGACCTAGTCTCATATGTATGAGACTCCCAGGACTTTCTGAGACTGATTGAGAGCATTACCTGGGAGGAGGATATGCTACTGATCACCCTTGATATCACAAGTTTACATACTTGCATTAATGACGAGCAAGGCAGTAGAATGGTTTCTAATCAAAAGATCGCTCAAGTATCAGAAACATAATCTAATGCTTTTAGACATGGTCAGAATTTTCCTAGAGAGGAATATCTTACAACTATATAAACAGCGGTGCGGCACCGAGATGGGCACGTGCTTCGCCCCCAGCTATGCAAACTTGTTCATGGGCTGGTGGGAGAAGCAAGTGGCCTGGAGGGAGAGACATGATTGTTGGATTGACAAGGTGGCTCTATGGGCCAGGTATATAGACGATCTTTTCATTGAGTGGCGAGGCAGTCATTCTTCGGCTGAAGATAATGTTGCCTCACTTAACATCAATTACCTCAATTTGACATTTACTGGGCATATCAGTGACACCAAGGTATGCTATCTGGATTTGGAAGTTTACATAGAGGATGAAAAACTACTGACAAGACAATATAAAAAACTCACAGCAGGGAATTCTGTCCTACACGCAGGGAGCTACCATCCTAAAAGCTTGATTTGAAATATTCCCTATGGAGAATTTTTACATATAAAACATAACTGCGCTACTCAGCCTGAATACCAGAAAGCGAAAATCGGGGCCCTAGAACGGTTCAAAGCCAGGGGCTACACTAACACTACTTTATATGAGGCTGAAAAGAGAGCAGAAGTCACAAGATCTGCACTCCTAATAGCAAAACCTGCTAGCACCTCGAGAACACAAACCCAAGAAGGACCAGTGAGGATGATTACTCATTATAATGAGAAATCATCACAAATAGTCCAGATCTTTAAAAGAAACTGACACATCCTCCGAACTGGCAATACCCTAAGGAAAACCATCTCCACACGACCGCAGATAACCTACAGACAATGCAAATCATTTAGTGATCACTGGGTGTATAGCCACTATCGTCCCACCCCACCGAAAACAGATAGTGTTTCAGGCTTTTATCCATGCATGAAGTGTAAGGCCTGTAAATATAGCTGCAAAGTCACCAACTATAATGTCATAGAACAGGATCCAAGAACGACTAGGACCATTAATCGACTATTAAACTGCAATTCAGAGTTTACAGTTTACTGCTTAGAATGTCCTTGTCTTAAGCGCTACATAGGCAGCACTATCCACCCTACTAAAATACGCCTCCTAGAACATATGCGAGCCATCACAAAAAAGAAGATAACTATCTGGTGGCCCACCACTTTGAAACCACACATCAGAGTAATGGAGATCTCCTCAGATTCTTTTGTATAGATCAGGTCCCAAAAAGACAAAAGAGGGGGAGATAGAGTTATGAAACTGCGCACACTAGAGTTAAGGTATATTATAGACCTTCCAACCAAAGCTCCTTTAGGTCTTAACAATGACGAAGAACTGTGGATACACCTAGAATGGTAAGGGATTGTCATTTGTTCCTAATAGTGACATCAGCAGGGCTCAGTGTTGTAATAGTTTCCTTTAACATATCATTAAAATATTTATGGGTGGAATTTTCGAGTCTGATATCTGAACTATAGGTATAAGCTGTATAAAGCTGAGAAAAAGATGTAAGGGGGAAGCACTCTCAAGAAATGATTTATCTTGTTTAGCATGAAACTACAGCATATATATGCATACCATTTCTCTCACACTTCGTAACTAACCTACGATTGCCCATTCAGGGATCTATTATGTAGGTACCGGAGGAACGGCTGACCAAGGCACACATATTTATCTGTGCGAATCGATAACAAAGAAATTTATGAACGGACTACTGGTGTTTGAAAATAAGAATTTCCTGTGTCCAGCCGCCGTATTGCTCTGAAAAAGGCACGGCCCTTAATGGATTTTAAAGATCTAAGGATTAAGCAATAGTATCCGGATCTAAAGGATTTCAGACCGTCAGCTGAATAGGAGGAAAATCCCCAACAAATAATGAACAAATCTTTATGAAATATGAAGAATTTCAGTACTGAGCATCTCTAAAATCAACTATATTGTATTTAACGCATAAACCTGTCCTGATGAAGGTGGTGTCAACCAACTCTAGTCCGCCAAAACGCCGCATCGACATTTGGTGTTAAATAATATGATAATTGTTTTAAATTATATTAGTTTTCTAATTGTGTGTTTCCTTTGATAGACGATCGGTTTGTAGATGTAGAAAAACTCGTTCATGATATGCCTCTTTGGAAATATATGCAAAATTACACAACATATAGATCAATGTGTGAGATGTGTACTCCAATGTTGTTGAACTAACTGCTACACCGGGACAAAAGGATTGTCGATTGGAAGAGAAATTAAATATAAATAGGAAACATTGTGTTTTTAAATGAATGGGATTTTAAAGTGTACTTATGAAGTGTTTTTAGCAATGATTTGCATAATCTGTTTTGTGAAATAAAGGAGAAGCTATAATTTCCTACCAAAAACAAGGCATATTGGTTGTGTATTTTAAATGTATGAATGGGTATGAGTTATTCTTTGTGTTGATAATTGAGTAAGAACTGCATAAGGAACACTCTTTTGCTATTGGCCCAGTTATGTAAGGACATAAGAGACTCTCTTGATGTATTATCAAAATTGACATCCTTGTATTATATGGGGAAATTAATTGTCATTAATAATGAATTCTCATAATCAATTTATGTTACCCTTATGTGGAATTGATCTGATCAATTGTCTCCATAATGTCCGATTTTATTCACTTCACTATGTCTAAAACACATTATAAGATGGCCGCCACTAATCCGGTAACTAACTGTGACCTGCGGACCGTCTTTTCTTTTTATGATTTACACGTGATGCACTGTTTTTTCATTAAAATGGCTCCATGAAGAAATGGAAACTGACATAGATAAAAGTCTAGAGCAGGAGGCTTGCACATTAAAAGCACTTTGCTTACTATCGCTGTGAGTGCTGTCATTTATGGCTGACTTGGATTGAACTGCCATTGTGGCATTTTATTATATATATATATATATATATATATATATATATATATATATATATATATATATATATATATATATATATATATATATATATATATATATTACCTACTGGCGGTCGCCAGTAGGTAGTTATAGTTAGGACCACGTTTCCATAGGAAATCCGCAACATTCTATTTTGAATAACTTTGGCGCCGGTCGACGAATCCTCGCGAATTTTTCAAAATAGGTGGGGCGCTACGCTCCGCTCCTACCCTGAAAGTCTCGGGGGGATTCGTCAAGCGGGGGCTGAGATAAAAGGGGGGTCCCAAAACGCGTTTTTCCCATGCATTTTTCCATAGGACCTTTAGACACAGCTACAGCCCGAACGGCTGAACAGAATTACTTGAAATTTGGCAGAGAGGTAGTCCTCAGGTCAAGGAAGTGCCTTTTGTAGGTTTGGTGTAAATCTGTTCAGTAGATTCTGAGAAAATAGCCTTTAAATCAATATATATATCTGAGCCAGCTTACGGTGCGCTTACGGTACGCTTACCGTACGCGTACGGTGACGTGCGCGAGCGCGATTCTGATTGGCTCTTAGATCTTAGTAAACATTCGAATCGGTCGAAACCAGGAAGCGGCGGCCGCCATTTTCTCTCTCGCTCTCTGAGTTGGGCAGCAAAAACGATGCCAAAAAATGTGTAAAGAGGCAGTTTCTTGAGATCCTAACCACCCAGCATTGATATAGGGGTCCCCAAACAACCCCCAAGCCCAAAAAAAAAAATTTTTTGTTTTCGGAAAATCGCCGATTACGCTTACCGTACGCGTACGGTAAAAAAATTTTTTTAAAAAAATTATCCACACCCTCCCCACCCCGTGTGCAAATGGTGCCCGAAGGGCACCATTTGTGCATGGCTTATTACAGGTAAGAAATAAACAAAGAATAAATTTCACAAAGATGCGCATAATATGTCCCCCATGTGCGCACGGTGCGCGAAGCGCATCGTGCGTACATGGCCCATCCCGCATAACGTGGGCACGCGGTGCGCGCAGCGCACAGCGTGACCACCGTGCGTGCACGGCACTAACTGCGTAAAGTGGGTGCGCGAAGCGCACCGCGTGCTGTGCGCGCAGCGCACCGTGCGCGCACGGAACGAACTGCGTTAACTGGGCGCGCACGCCACGAATGGCGTAAAGTAACTTAGCATTTAAAAAACCGTACAAATTCACTGAAAAAACCATAGGTTTCACACACGTTATAGTTAGGAATTAGCATTTAAAAAACCTTGCAAATTCACTGAAAAAACCATAGGTTTCACACATGTTATAGTTAGCTGGACATTTTATTGATAAAAAAACAATGAAATTCCCCCGTTATAGTTAGTGCAGGCAACTATAACTCACGCGACCGCAATCTTCTGCTGATGACATATGTGTCTTTATGAAAAAAAAATATTTGTAATATATGTATAGCTAAAATTTAATGGAAGAAGACATGGGCAAATAAGTGTCTAAATACAGTATTAGCATCAGCAGAGGATTGCGGTCGCGTGAGTTATAGTTGCCTGCACTAACTATAACGGGGGAATTTCATTGTTTTTTTATCAATAAAATGTCCAGCTAACTATAACATGTGTGAAACCTATGGTTTTTTCAGTGAATATATATATATATATATTATCTACTGGCGGTCGCCAGTAGTTAGTTATAGTTAGGATCGTGTTTCCATAGGAAATCTCAAAATTCTATTTTGAATAACTTTGGCGCCGATTGGCGAATCCTCGCGAAATTTTCTAAACTAATGGGGCACTCCGTTCAGCTCCTACCCTGAAAGTCTCGGGGTGATTCGTCAAGCGGGGGCTGAGAAAAAGGGGGGGTCCCAAAACACGTTTTCCCCATGGATTTTTCCATAGGGACTTTAGTCGCAGCTACAGCCCGAACGGCTGAACAGAATTATGTGAAATTTGGCAGAGAGGTAGCCATAAGGTCCATGAAGTGCCTTTTGCAGGTTTGGTGTAAATCTGTTCAGTATTTCCAGAGAAAATAGCATTTAAATCAATATATATATCTGTACGTGCGCAGGGTGCGCGCACCGTGCAAGCACCCTAACGTGCGCGAGCGTAATTCTGATTGGTGGTTACATGTTAGTCAACGTTCGAATCAGTCGAAATCAGGAAGTGTCGGACGCCATTTTGTTTGTTTTCAGTGCGAGAGTGAAAAAGGAAGGTGGCGAACGTGAAAAGGGGGCAGGGTAGAGAGTTCCTGACCCCCTAGCCTTGGTCAGGGGGTCCCTGAAGGACCCCAAAGGCCAAAAAAAATGTTTTTTTTTTAAATTCGCGGGGGTGCGCGCACCGTGCGCGCACCCTGAAAAACTCAAAAAATTATTATTATTTTTTTTTAAATCGCGGTTTATTTTAGTTTATTGTAAAATAAATATATAAAAAAAATAATAATACATAAATAAATTAGCATTTAAAAAACCGTACAAATTCACTGAAAAAACCATAGGTTTCACACACGTTATAGTTAGGAATTAGCATTTAAAAAACCTTGCAAATTCACTTAAAAAACCATAGGTTTCACACATGTTATAGTTAGGTGGATATTTCACTCGTAAAAAACCAATGAAATTCCCCCGTTATAGTTAGTTCAGATAACTATAACTCGCGCAACCGCCACTCTATCACAAGGATGATGTCATCAGTGATGTCATGAGTGATGCCACTGACCATGTCATGAGTGATGTAATATGTGACGTCATGAGCAGTGGATTGCGGGCGCGCGAGTTATAGTTATCTGAACTAACTATAACGGGGGAATTTCATTGTTTTTTTACGAGTGAAATATCCACCTAACTATAACATGTGTGAAACCTATGGTTTTTTAAGTGAATTTATATATATATATATATATATACATATACATATATATATATATATATATATATATATATATATATATATATATATATATATATATATTCACTGAAAAAACCATAGGTTTCACACATGTTATAGTTAGTGGAAATTTTACTGATAAAAAACCAATGAAATTCCCCCGTTATAGTTAGTGCAGGCAACTATAACTCACGCGACCGCAATCCTCTGCTGATGCTAATACTGTATTTAGACACTTATTTGCCCATGTCTTCTTCCATAAATTTTTAGCTATACATATATTACAAATATTTTATTTTCATAAAGACACATATGTCATCAGCAGAAGATTGCGGTCGCGTGAGTTATAGTTGCCTGCACTAACTATAACGGGGGAATTTCATTGGTTTTTTATCAGTAACATTTCCGCTAACTATAACATGTGTGAAACCTATGGTTTTTTCAGTGAATTTGCAAGGTTTTTTAAATGATTATTCCTAACTATAACGTGTGTGAAACCTATGGTTTTTTCAGTGAATTTGTACGGTTTTTTAAATGCTAAGATACTTTACGCCATTCGTGGCGTGCGCGCCCACTTAACGCAGTTCGTTCCGTGCGCGCACGGTGCGCTTCGTGCACCGTGCGCGCACAGTGAGCACGCGGTGCGCTTCGCGCACCGCGCGCCCACTTTACGCAGTTAGTGCCGTGCAAGCACGGTGGGCACGCGGTGCGCTACGCGCACCGCGTGCCCACGTTACGCTAGATGGGCCATGTACGCACGATGCGCTTCGCGCACCATGCGCACATGGAGGACATATGATGCACTTCGTTTTGAAAGGTATTAGTTTACTTTTTCTCAAATAGCATATGCAATGCACAAATGGTGCCCTTCGGGCACCATTTGCACACGGGGTGGGGAAAGTGTGGATAGTTTTTTTTTTGTAAATATTTTTTTACCGTACGCGTACGGTAAGCGTAATCGGCGAAATTAGCGAAAAAAAAAAATGCCGTTTTTGGCCTTGGGGGATCTTTGGGGACTCCCTCGACATGGCTAGGTGGTTTGGAGTTGTCCAACAACCCCTTTACATGTTTTTGTCGTTTGTTTGATAATCCACACTCTCAGTGCGAGAGAGAAAATGGCGGCCGCCGCTTCCTGGTTTTGTCCGATTCGAATGTTTACTAAGATCTAAGAGCCAATCAGAATCGCGCTCGCGCACGTCACCGTACGCGTACGGTAAGCGTACCGTAAGCGCACCGTAAGCTGGCTCAGATATATATATTGATTTAAAGGCTATTTTCTCAGAATCTACTGAACAGATTTACACCAAACCTACAAAAGGCACTTCCTTGACCTGAGGACTACCTCTCTGCCAAATTTCAAGTAATTCTGTTCAGCCGTTCGGGCTGTAGCTGTGTCTAAAGGTCCTATGGAAAAATGCATGGGAAAAACGCGTTTTGGGACCCCCCTTTTATCTCAGCCTCCGCTTGACGAATCCCCCCGAGACATTCAGGGTAAGAGCGGAGCGTAGCGCCCCACCTATTTTGAAAAATTCCCGCGGATTCGTCAACCGGCGCAAAAGTTATTCAAAATAGAATGTTGCGGATTTCCTATGGAAACGTGGTCCTAACTATAACTACCTACTGGCGACCGCCAGTAGGTAATATATATATATATATATATATATATATAAGAAGCAGGAGACCTCTGAGCCCAGAGGTCAGGAGTACACGCACTCACACGGAATCCAAGGTTATATTTGCAGTTCGTTTTTTAATCCAAAAAGAAAAGTTCTTCAGCACAGCACTGCCAGTCAACAACAACACTGGCCCAACGCGTTTCGGCTCTCACTCGAACCTTGATCACGGGTTACCAAACACAGTGGTCAGACATTATTTATGTCAGTTAATGCTACTACTTCCTGTTTAAGCATTTGCAAGGCATGCTGGTCATTGTAGTGCGTGTGTTTGCGAATTGTGCTGGTAAGTACACAAAAACAAAATTTGCCAAAATTAAACTTCGGTAACTGGCGGAGAGAAGGCTAATGCAAAAATTAAGCATAATAACAATCCATAAGTGGAACGCTATAAGCAACACAGTAGCTAGTCAAATAATACATCAAATAATCAGATTAACATAAGGCATAGTGTTCCATGCAAATGTTTGTGTGACAAGTAAAAAATATATATGTATATAATGTTAACCCTCTAGTGGTGTTAATAGCACAGTATATGCACAAGTTCCATGTGAAACTACAAGTCACAAAAGGAAATTCCACCCCTCTGGTGGGGAGGCACGTGTTAACACCAAATTCGACTAATGCAAGTAAATAAACAAAAGGCCAAGGTCCGCCTTCTAGTGGGTGTTTGGCTTATATTCATGATAATATGCCTAGTTAGTCTGATAAGACTCTTGCATGGAGATAAACAAAAAGAAAGTTTTTTTATAATTGATCAGTATTATTGTTTGACTGCAAGCTGGGGTATATTGTCTAATTATACCCACAGAGTTCACAAATGTACAAAGAGTTCCTCATCCTGGTTAAGTCCATGAGGGGTCAGAGTTCTGAATGACACAATATGCTTGGATTCTTTTTGGCGGAGGAGTTTTTCTCTGTTTCCTCCACGATCCAAAGGTGGCACATGTTCAATGGCATAGTAGCGTAGCAGTTCCCATTTGCTGTCATGTGAGTTATCCATATGCTTAGCAATGGCATTTGAGCGATCTATGTTGACAGTGGCTCTGATGTGCTCCAGGATGCGTTTCTTGATTTCACAAATAGTGCTTCCTATATATTTTAGCTTGCAGGGGCATTCGACAACATACACCACATATTTGGTTTTGCAAGAAATGTGTTGCTGAATTTTCCACTTTCCTCCACTTCTGCCTTCCAACTCTTTTTTAGGGACGCCAATTTTGCAAGCTTTGCAGTTTTTACATGGCCAGAAGCCCTCAATGTTGGTCCATGGTTTCTGTTGCTTGATTTTAAAATGGCTGCGTGTGAGTTTGTCACCTAGATTTGGTGCTCTCCTGTAGGTGACATCCGGATGATCTCCAATCAGGTCGGCAATGGTGGTGTCTAGTTTTAGGATACCCCAATGTTTTTTTAAAATATTGATTAAATCACTAGTTTCAGTTGAAAAAGTTGTGATGAGGCGTATTTTTGTGAAATAATTCTGAGTCACCATGGGTTTGCTTTTCAAAATCTCTGTGCGATTTCTTTCTTTTGCTTTTTTGAGACTTGTTTGGCTTATCCTGTCTGGATATTTTCTTCTTTGGAATCTTGCTGCCATTGCTTTGCTCTGGTGTTCAAAATCATTGTTGGCGGAACAGTTTCTGCGTAGACGTAAGAATTCCCCATAAGGTATGTTCCATTTTTGATTAGTGGGGTGGAAACTGTCCGCATGCAGTACTGAGTTGGTTGCTGTTTGTTTTCTGAACAGGGTTGTTTGTATTGTGTTGTTTTGTACATAGATTTCGATGTCGAGAAATGAGATTTTGGTTGAACTGATTTCATAGGTGAATTGTAGTTTGGTCTCATTATTGTTCAAGATTTGGTAATATGTAGCAAATTCTTCCGTAGTGCCATCCCATATTATGAATAAATCATCGATGAAGCGCCACCATGCAATGATTTTTTGCACATGATGGTCATTGTCACTGTTCCACGCAATTTTCTGTTCGAACCAACCCATTACAAGATTAGCAAAATTCGGTGAAAATGAAAAGCCCATGGCTGTACCTTTCATTTGTTGGTAATGTTTCCTGTTAAAAGTAAAGATGTTATTCTGCAAGCATAGAGTGATCATTTGAAGCAACATGGAGTTGTGTTGTTTGAATTGAATATTGCGTTTACCCAGAAAGAAGCTGCAGGCTTTTAGGCCTATTTCATGTTCTATGTTTGTATACAAAGAGACGACGTCCATTGACACAAGTTTATATCGATGATTCCAGGGTATCCCCTCAAGTTTCTGTAGCAGATCTGTTGTATCTCTGAGATAGCTGGTTAAGTCCTTTACAATTGGCGCTAGAAAATGATCAATATAATTGGAAATGGGTTCCATAATTGATCCGTTGGCGGAAACAATGGGTCTGCCCGGAGGTTTATGTAATCGTTTGTGTACTTTGGGTAAAAAGTACATGGTAGCTTCAATAGGTTTTATCACTGTAAGATATTTTTTCTCTTCTTCGTCAATGAGACCCTCCTTATGCCAGTCATTGAGATGTTGATTGATGACTACTTCAATTTCTTTGATTGGATTGGTGCTAAGTTCTTTATAGCACGTTGTGTCCTGCAGCTGATGGTTAGCTTCCCATACGTAATCTGTTTTATTGAGAATTACAACGTTTCCACCTTTGTCAGCAGGCTTGATCTCGATTGTAGAATCCTGCTGTAAATTTTTTTGCGCTAATCTTTCCGAGGGTGAAAGGTTGTCCTTTAGATTTCGTTGATTGAGATTGTATAAATCATGTGTGATGGCTTCATGAAACAAGTCAATTTTGTTGCCCGGTAGTAGAGTAGGATAGAAATGGGATTTGGGTTCTTTACCACTTATTCCAGCTCCTAAGGGTGGAAGTATTTCACCCAGATTGTCGCAGGGATCAGTTGTTTCCATATTCCCCATTGTTATGAGGGTGATAAGAGCTTGTTCGTCTTCTGCTAATAATTCACTGGTGTGAGTTGTGGCAGTTTTCTCCTTTGTGGGTTTCGGTTTTTCCGCAAAGATTTTAACTAATTTGAGTTTGCGGATGTATTTGTAGAGGTCAATCCGTGTTTGAGCAAGGTCCAAATGAATTTTTGGGCAGAAGTTGAGGCCTTTCTTTAACAATTGTTCTTCCGATTGAGTTAAATGCCGAGATGAAAGGTTGATGACATTTAATTCTTGAGAAATGGCACTTTGCTCTATTTCCTCTTGCTGTATGGATGTTTTTAGGTCCGTTTCGGCCTGGCTCGGGTTTCCATGGAGGTGTCGTTGCCTCCCTTGCCCTCTTTTGCCTCTCCTTGTCTTCCTCTGCCTCCTCTGCCTTGGCCCCTGCCCCTTCCTCTTCCTCTCCCACGGCCTGGTGGTCTTGTTTTCTCCCAGTTTTGTTGTTGCAGGGCCAGGCGCATTTCGGTTAAAAAAGGAACCTTTACTGAGGTTGTCTGGGGGGCATTGCTGCTTTCATTTTCGCTCACATCAGTACTTGGCAGCGATTCGAAGCTAGATGATTGCGCACTTGCTACCTCAAGCTGTTCCTTGCTCCTTTGTTGCTCATATTTTCTGGAGAAGGTGAAAATGCGTCCTTCTTCGAAATCCAGTCTGTCCCTCTGGAACTTAAGTTGTTTGCGTAGTTTTACGCGATCTTCATGTTTTTCAAGATTTTTGATCATTTCCTCCTTGAGTTTTTGATGTTCTTCAGAGAGAGTGAGTTTGTCAAGCGACTCTTCAAATTCACTTAATTCCGTCTGTATGTCCGTTAGTGCTTTTTCTGTGTGTTTAATGAGGATCGTTATAAGGCCCATTGAGGAGCCCAACAAATGCTCACCCCATTCCTGCAAGAGGTCACCACTGATGTCCTGGTGGCTGGGCATTAAAGTGAGGCGTAAGCCTCGAGGTATTCGTTTAACTTCCACATATTTTTTCAGGGTGATAACTTCCCACCATTTGTTAATCTCTTTTCTGGATAAACGTTCCCAGTATCTGAGAATCTCTTTGTTATCATTTGTGGCATCTATATTGAGTTTCCCTTTGGATTGATAAGACATTGGGATGCTGTCAAAAACTTGTGCTACATCAGCGTTGCGTTTAGCTTCTCTGCCTTCCATAATTGTTGTCGTGTTTGGCAAGTAGTGTGCTGTTTATGAGATAATTGAAAACAGGAAACCGAGTTCTCTCTCACACTTCGAAACAAATGGCAATGTCAAATTCCTAGCATGCTGTTCGTTCGTACATTAGTCGAGCAATTGCTGTAAATACTGTTCGATAGTTGCGATGCTGCAGGCTATTGTAACGCCAGTGTGAGACAATTGTTTTAAGAAGTTTGTAGATTACGCTTTTGTCCCGCGTGAATCTAACACTGCTGCTGCTTCCGTTACTTAAAACAATGATTTACTTTGTGAGAGCCCCAATTAAACCCGCAGGAAGTGCAAATGATTATTGCGATGAATATTCATGCCGCGTCTTACCTCAAAGCAATCAGGCTTCACTGTATCCTGCGTCCCTCCGGCTGCAAGGTAGAGTTTACACCGTCTGCTTTTCAAACGTGCGCGTGCATCAGAGGATTTCGTTTGAATCTTCGTTCAAAATTGCACTCTAGTCGCGGTGGCTGCCGTTACTCCAGTAAACTGAAAGCATGTGATGTCCTGGGTTGAGGAACGGCGCTCTTCGATCTGGGGGGTGCGTGAAACAGCCGGTAGGACAGCCGGTGTAAATAAGAAGCAGGAGACCTCTGAGCCCAGAGGTCAGGAGTACACGCACTCACACGGAATCCAAGGTTATATTTGCAGTTCGTTTTTTAATCCAAAAAGAAAAGTTCTTCAGCACAGCACTGCCAGTCAACAACAACACTGGCCCAACGCGTTTCGGTTCTCACTCGAACCTTGATCACGGGTTACCAAACACAGTGGTCAGACATTATTTATGTCAGTTAATGCTACTACTTCCTGTTTAAGCATTTGCAAGGCATGCTGGTCATTGTAGTGCGTGTGTTTGCGAATTGTGCTGGTAAGTACACAAAAACAAAATTTTGCCAAAATTAAACTTCGGTAACTGGCGGAGAGAAGGCTAATGCAAAAATTAAGCATAGTAACAATCCATAAGTGGAACGCTATAAGCAACGCAGTAGCTAGTCAAATAATACATCAAATAATCAGATTAACATAAGGCATAGTGTTCAATGCAAATGTTTGTGTGACAAGTAAAAAAACATATATGTATATAATATCAAATAATTAGCAGTGCTGTGCTGAAGAACTTTTCTTTTTGGATTAAAAAACGAACTGCAAATATAACCTTGGATTCCGTGTGAGTGCGTGTACTCCTGACCTCTGGGCTCAGAGGTCTCCTGCTTCTTATTTACACCGGCTGTCCTACCGGCTGTTTCACGCACCCCCCAGATCGAAGAGCGCCGTTCCTCAACCCAGGACATCACATGCTTTCAGTTTACTGGAGTAACGGCAGCCACCACGACTAGAGTGCAATTTTGAACGAAGATTCAAACGAAATCCTCTGATGCACGCGCACGTTTGAAAAGCAGACGGTGTAAACTCTACCTTGCAGCCGGAGGGACGCAGGATACAGTGAAGCCTGATTGCTTTGAGGTAAGACGCGGCATGAATATTCATCGCAATAATCATTTGCACTTCCTGCGGGTTTAATTGGGGCTCTCACAAAGTAAATCATTGTTTTAAGTAACGGAAGCAGCAGCCGTGTTAGATTCACGCGGGACAAAAGCGTAATCTACAAACTTCTTAAAACAATTGTCTCACACTGGCGTTACAATAGCCTGCAGCTTCGCAACTATCGAACAGTATTTACAGCAATTGCTCGACTAATGTACGAACGAACAGCATGCTAGGAATTTGACATTGCCATTTGTTTCGAAGTGTGAGAGAGAACTCGGTTTCCTGTTTTCAATTATCTCATAAACAGCACACTACTTTCCAAACACGACAACAATTATGGAAGGCAGAGAAGCTAAACGCAACGCTGATGTAGCACAAGTTTTTGACAGCATCCCAATGTCTTATCAATCCAAAGGGAAACTCAATATAGATGCCACAAATGATAACAAAGAGATTCTCAGATACTGGGAACGTTTATCCAGAAAAGAGATTAACAAATGGTGGGAAGTTATCACCCTGAAAAAATATGTGGAAGTTAAACGAATACCTCGAGGCTTACGCCTCACTTTAATGCCCAGCCACCAGGACATCAGTGGTGACCTCTTGCAGGAATGGGGTGAGCATTTGTTGGGCTCCTCAATGGGCCTTATAACGATCCTCATTAAACACACAGAAAAAGCACTAACGGACATACAGACGGAATTAAGTGAATTTGAAGAGTCGCTTGACAAACTCACTCTCTCTGAAGAACATCAAAAACTCAAGGAGGAAATGATCAAAAATCTTGAAAAACATGAAGATCGCGTAAAACTACGCAAACAACTTAAGTTCCAGAGGGACAGACTGGATTTCGAAGAAGGACGCATTTTCACCTTCTCCAGAAAATATGAGCAACAAAGGAGCAAGGAACAGCTTGAGGCAGCAAGTGCGCAATCATCTAGCTTCGAATCGCTGCCAAGTACTGATGTGAGCGAAAATGAAAGCAGCAATGCCCCCCAGACAACCTCAGTAAAGGTTCCTTTTTTAACCGAAATGCGCCAGGCCCTGCAACAACAAAACTGGGAGAAAACAAGACCACCAGGCCGTGGGAGAGGAAGAGGAAGGGGCAGGGGCCAAGGCAGAGGAGGCAGAGGAAGACAAGGAGAGGCAAAAGAGGGCAAGGGAGGCAACGACACCTCCATGGAAACCCGAGCTAGGCCGAAACGGACCTAAAAACATCCATACAGCAAGAGGAAATAGAGCAAAGTGCCATTTCTCAAGAATTAAATGTCATCAACCTTTCATCTCGGCATTTAACTCAATCGGAAGAACAATTGTTAAAGAAAGGCCTCAACTTCTGCCCAAAAATTCATTTGGACCTTGCTCAAACACGGATTGACCTCTACAAATACATCCGCAAACTCAAATTAGTTAAAATCTTTGTGGAAAAGCCGAAACCCACAAAGGAGAAAACTGCCACAACTCACACCAGTGAATTATTAGCAGAAGACGAACAAGCTCTTATCACCCTCATAACAATGGGGAATATGGAAACAACTGATCCCTGCGACAATCTGGGTGAAATACTTCCACCCTTAGGAGCTGGAATAAGTGGTAAAAAACCCAAATCCCATTTCTATCCTACTCTACTACCGGGCAACAAAATTGACTTGTTTCATGAAGCCATCACACATGATTTATACAATCTCAATCAACGAAATCTAAAGGACAACCTTTCACCCTCGGAAAGATTAGCGCTAAAAAATTTACAGCAGGATTCTACAATCGAGATCAAGCCTGCTGACAAAGGCGGAAACGTTGTAATTCTCAATAAAACAGATTACGTATGGGAAGCTAACCATCAGCTGCAGGACACAACGTGCTATAAAGAACTTAGCACCAATCCAATCAAAGAAATTGAAGTAGTCATCAATCAACATCTCAATGACTGGCATAAGGAGGGTCTCATTGACGAAGAAGAGAAAAAATATCTTACAGTGATAAAACCTATTGAAGCTACCATGTACTTTTTACCCAAAGTACACAAACGATTACATAAACCTCCGGGCAGACCCATTGTTTCCGCCAACGGATCAATTATGGAACCCATTTCCAATTATATTGATCATTTTCTAGCGCCAATTGTAAAGGACTTAACCAGCTATCTCAGAGATACAACAGATCTGCTACAGAAACTTGAGGGGATACCCTGGAATCATCGATATAAACTTGTGTCAATGGACGTCGTCTCTTTGTATACAAACATAGAACATGAAATAGGCCTAAAAGCCTGCAGCTTCTTTCTGGGTAAACGCAATATTCAATTCAAACAACACAACTCCATGTTGCTTCAAATGATCACTCTATGCTTGCAGAATAACATCTTTACTTTTAACAGGAAACATTACCAACAAATGAAAGGTACAGCCATGGGCTTTTCATTTTCACCGAATTTTGCTAATCTTGTAATGGGTTGGTTCGAACAGAAAATTGCGTGGAACAGTGACAATGACCATCATGTGCAAAAAATCATTGCATGGTGGCGCTTCATCGATGATTTATTCATAATATGGGATGGCACTACGGAAGAATTTGCTACATATTACCAAATCTTGAACAATAATGAGACCAAACTACAATTCACCTATGAAATCAGTTCAACCAAAATCTCATTTCTCGACATCGAAATCTATGTACAAAACAACACAATACAAACAACCCTGTTCAGAAAACAAACAGCAACCAACTCAGTACTGCATGCGGACAGTTTCCACCCCACTAATCAAAAATGGAACATACCTTATGGGGAATTCTTACGTCTACGCAGAAACTGTTCCGCCAACAATGATTTTGAACACCAGAGCAAAGCAATGGCAGCAAGATTCCAAAGAAGAAAATATCCAGACAGGATAATCCAAACAAGTCTCAAAAAAGCAAAAGAAAGAAATCGCACGGAGATTTTGAAAAGCAAACCCATGGTGACTCAGAATGATTTCACAAAAATACGCCTCATCACAACTTTTTCAACTGAAACTAGTGATTTAATCAATATTTTAAAAAAACATTGGGGTATCCTAAAACTAGACACCACCATTGCCGACCTGATTGGAGATCATCCGGATGTCACCTACAGGAGAGCACCAAATCTAGGTGACAAACTCACACGCAGCCATTTTAAAATCAAGCAACAGAAACCATGGACCAACATTGAGGGCTTCTGGCCATGTAAAAACTGCAAAGCTTGCAAAATTGGCATCCCTAAAAAAGAGGTGGAAGGCAGAAGTGGAGGAAAGTGGAAAATTCAGCAACACATTTCTTGCAAAACAAAATATGTGGTGTATGTTGTCGAATGCCCCTGCAAGCTAAAATATATAGGAAGCACTATTTGTGAAATCAAGAAACGCATCCTGGAGCACATCAGAGCCACTGTCAACATAGATCGCTCAAATGCCATTGCTAAGCATATGGAAAACTCACATGACAGCAAATGGGAACTGCTACGCTACTATGCCATTGAACATGTGCCACCTTTGGATCGTGGAGGAAACAGAGAAAAACTCCTCCGCCAAAAAGAATCCAAGCATATTGTGTCATTCAGAACTCTGACCCCTCATGGACTTAACCAGGATGAGGAACTTTTTGTACATTTGTGAACTCTGTGGGTATAATTAGACAATATACCCCAGCTTTGCAGTCAAACAATAATACTGATCAACTATAAAAAAACTTTCTTTTTGTTTATCTCCATGCAAGAGTCTTATCAGACTAACTAGGCATATTATCATGAATATAAGCCAAACACCCACTAGACGGCGGACCTTGGCCTTTTGTTTATTTACTTGCATTAGTCGAATTTGGTGTTAACACGTGCCTCCCCACCAGAGGGCTGGAATTTCCTTTTGTGACTTGTAGTTTCACATGGAACTTGTGCATATACTGTGCTATTAACACCACTAGAGGGTTAACATTATATACATATATATTTTTTACTTGTCACACAAACATTTGCATTGAACACTATGCCTTATGTTAATCTGATTATTTGATGTATTATTTGACTAGCTACTGCGTTGCTTATAGCGTTCCACTTATGGATTGTTATTATGCTTAATTTTTGCATTAGCCTTCTCTCCGCCAGTTACCGAAGTTTAATTTTGGCAAATTTTGTTTTTGTGTACTTACCAGCACAATTCGCAAACACACGCACTACAATGACCAGCATGCCTTGCAAATGCTTAAACAGGAAGTAGTAGCATTAACTGACATAAATAATGTCTGACCACTGTGTTTGGTAACCCGTGATCAAGGTTCGAGTGAGAACCGAAACGCGTTGGGCCAGTGTTGTTGTTGACTGGCAGTGCTGTGCTGAAGAACTTTTCTTTTTGGATTAAAAAACGAACTGCAAATATAACCTTGGATTCCGTGTGAGTGCGTGTACTCCTGACCTCTGGGCTCAGAGGTCTCCTGCTTCTTATTTACACCGGCTGTCCTACCGGCTGTTTCACGCACCCCCCAGATCGAAGAGCGCCGTTCCTCAACCCAGGACATCACATGCTTTCATATATATATATATAAATATATATATATATATATATATATATATATATATATATATATATATATATATATATATATATATATATATATATATATATATATATATAAGAAAACTCCGTATCATAAGCTGAAGAGGTATCCTCAAAAAACGGAAGCAAACCCAGGGTGCGGTGAGAGAATCCAATAATTTATTTCAATATAACAGACACCACTGCCGCCATTACGTGTTTCAGTCCGTCACAGGCCTTGGTCACATGATGATATATATATATATATATAAAAACAGGTCGCTCAGCAACTTGAGAGCGCACTCGAAACCAGAAGAACATCTTTATTGTCCACCAGGCAAAAGAGTACACTTGCACATTAAGTGGGCTCGCCTAACACGTTTCGGAGTGTTCCTTCGTCAGAGGCGTGATACATGTATTTAAATTCTGACCCTCCAAAGGGCTCTCAGATGAGATCCCAGTGTCTCCTGGGAAATGTAGTGTATCACGCAGTCTGCATTCCGAACCAAAATTGGAATAAGCCATCGACTCACAAACGGTCCCAAATGGGCCGCCAGTGCCCCAAATTGTCCGTAATCCAAAAGGACTGCTTCCCCAAACGAGCATCAGCAAATTCTGTGCCCCATGGTCCCTGCCACATTCTTAGGGTGGTGCGCTCTCCACGGCCTGAAGCCGCCGAGAAAACATCAAAAAACAGGTCGCTCTCAAGTTGCTTTATATATATATATATATATATATATATATATATTACCTACTGGCGGTCACCAGTAGGTAGTTATAGTTAGGACCTAGTTTCCATAGGAAAAGCTATAACTTTGGCATTGTTTGACCAATCTGCATGAAAATTTCCTAAAAAAGTGTCAAGGCGGGTTAGAACTTTTATTGTTATGGAAAGTTTGGGGGTGATCCGTGCAGTGAGGACCGAGAATGTGGGGCACAAAATAAGGTTGCATTTGTGATGTTAATTCCCATAGGAACCTTTAGCCACACCTACAGCCCGAACCGCTGAACTGACTTACAACAAATTTGGCAGGGAGGTAGATGTCGGTTCAAGGAAGTGCCTTTTGCTTATTTGGTGTAAATCAGTTCAGTAGTTGTTGAGAAATGTAAGTGTAAAATTATAGTGCTATCTCTGGCCACAGATATTTCGCCGTAGTTTTGTGATGAATTGCAAATGCAGGCGCAAACAGGAATGCTCTGATTCGCTGGACGCAATCTGAATAGAAAGTTGTGGCCACCATTTTATCTATTGGGAACAGTCCCCAGGGCTATTCCCACACAAAGGGCTGCATATCCCCCTGTAGTGAGTCTGGAGCCAGAGCTGGAAAGGAGGACCTCTGTGGACTTCAAAGCCTATCTATGAAGTCACCACTGCTCGAAAGGCACAACTGAGTATAAGTACTGGGTCTCTCACCCCACCAAATAGGACACTACTGCACCTGTGAAGAAACTCTGCCAAGAGAAAGGACGGGTTTGCAGCTACAAGGGCTACCACTCTGCTGGACTGCTGCTCTGGAAGAACTGCTTTTCTGCTTTGCTACCTGTTAGAATCCGGGTTCTCTGGTTGGCACAGGTAGGTACTTGTGACAAGCAGGGAACCTTTCCTCTAGTCAGGGTAAGGGGTTACACTACTAAAACAACCCCTTGCTCACCCTCTAGGTAGCTTGGCGCGAGCAGACAAGGCTTATCTCAGAGCGTTATAGGTTAAGCATTTGTGAACACATACAGTAACCAAGTGACAACACTACAAATGGACACCACACAGGTATTTATATTAAAAGTAAGGATTCTTTGTATAGGATTATCACAAGACCATCAAACGATTAAAAATACACAATACGGTTGCTTAGTTGGTAGAAGATTGCTTAGTTTCTCTTAAGTTCTTAAATGAGACACTTTAAGTCAATGTACCTTAAATGCAACACGCAGGGCAACGAAAGTGTTGCAGCGATGCAGTTGCGTTGAAGTTCTTGGTGCAAAAGAAATAAAGACGGGATCTTCCAGTTGCGTTACGCTTCTCCGATGTTGCGAGAAGGCTCGACTCGATGCATCAGCTACAGCGGTGTCACCCTTGACGAGATGCGACGACAGCAGCCTTGGCAGCGGCACTCTTCTCCGACGTTGCGAGACGCTTCCGCTCGATGCGATGCTGCGGCGGCGACACCCCTTCTGCGAGATGCGACGACAGCGGCTCCGAAGGCAGCATGCTTCTCCGTGGATGCGAGACGCTTTTCTGGATGCGGTGCAATGCGACAACTACGATGGCTGCGATGGCGACACGCTTCCTCCTCGATGCGAGACTCTTCTCTCGATTCGGTGCAATGCGACAGCTACGAGGCTGCGATGGCGACACGCTTCTTTGGCGTTGTGAGACACTTCCGGAATGATGCGAGACGCTTCCGCTCGATGCGATGCTGCAGCGGCGACACTCTCTGCGAGATGCGACGACAGCGGCTCCGACAGCGGCACGCTTCTCTTCCTTGCGTCGCGCTTCCAGCTCCTTGCGACACGCAGTCCTTCAGGAGGCCCAACAACAACAGCAGGCACTCCCAAAAGACTCTGGGGAGCTGGGGGTGAAGTCCACTGGTCCTGGGACTTCGTTCAGGGGGCAAGCTCAGTTCAAGCCCTTGGAGATCTTTTCAAAGAACAAGTTGAAGCAAAGTCTTTAGTAGTCTTTCTCCTCTCCTTCAGCAGCAAGGCAACCACTGCAGGCCAATCCCCCAGGTCAGGGACAGTTACTCCTCCTACAGCTTTCCCAGTTCCTTCTCCTCTGGCAGAGGTTCTTCTTGTTTCAGCAGGATCTAATTTCTTGGGAGCAGGGTCCCAATACTTATACCCCTAATTCCTTTGTTCCTCTGGGGTAGAGGGGCCTTTGCCCAGTCCAAACCAGTTCTTGAGCACTCTGTTGACATGACTCTGCCTTTCTATTCAGGCTGCAGGGCAGAGCCATCAGCCGCTCCACAGGAGGTGGAGCCAGCATTGTGGTAGCAGAGCACAACCCTATTCAGAGCCCAGGTGTACTCCTCCCACCCATCTGACTGCCAATCTTCCTATTCACCACCAGGCTACCTAGCCCTGCCCCTCTGGGTTTCCCCAGCCCTGTCACTCACACAACCAGACAGGCAGATACACATCATAGCAGAGGCGGGCTAAAATGGTCAAGCAAGCAAATACCAACTTTCTAAAAGTGGTATTTGCAAACACAGAATATTAAAATAAACTTTACTAAAAGATGTATTTTATTATTCTGAGTTCAGGCATACTAAACTCGAATTTTTACCATGTTCCCTAGGTCTGTTAGGATCATAGAATGTAACAATTCTAACAGCTCATTCTGGCCTATGGAGAACAGGTAGCCTTAAAATAGTGAAAAACGAAAATGGCTGTAATTCACTATTAGGACATGCCACAAACATCAGGGCTTGTCCTACCTTATGCTTACAATGCACCCTGCCCTTGGGCCTACCATAGGGGTGACTGATATGAAGTTAAGGGAAGGTTTAGGGACTGGTAAGTGTGTGCACTTGCCCAGTCAGCATGACAGTACCAGACTGCACGCAGGCTCTGCAATGGCAGACCTTAGATACATTTTACCAGGCCGCTTCTGTGGGTGGCACAACCAGTGCTGCAAGCCCACCAGCAGCATTTGTATTTACAAGCCCTGGCACTCCTGGTGCACTTTACTAGGGTCTGACAGTAAACCAAATAAGCCAATCATGGAATCCAACCAACATATACATTTTAAGTAGGGACAGCATATGCACTTTAGCACTGAACAGCAGTGGTAAAGTGCCCAGAGTCATAGAATAGCCAACAACAGGTCAGAAAAAGTACAGGTGGAAGGCGAAAAGTCTAGGGACCATCCGGCCAAAAGAGCCAGGTCCAACACTACCCTGCTGCCTGCTACCCTCTGCTCTGCTGAGGAACAACAGGACTAACTTATTTTAACCTAAAGTGATCTCCTACTGCATGCCTACTTGCCTCCTGTTCTAGGACTCCAGGATAACAAAGTCTTACCCCCTGCTCCGGTGCTGTGTCGATTGGAAGTGGATCCAGGTTCTTGCTCCAGTGGAGCTGAGGCATCCTCTGCTGCATGAGCAGCATGGACACATCGGCGCTGTTGCAAAAACAGAACCAGTGCATTGCACTTGAAACCAGCCCATTGTCAATGGAACTGATATATTGGAACCACTGAATCTGCGCCAAGGCAAAGAGAAGTTCGACGCATCCCATCGACTGAGTGGAGAAACCTTTTGCATCAGTTTCAAAACCAACGCATCTCGGAACCGGTGCTTCATGTTCAGAACCAGCTCATCACCATCGTTGCATGGACATGGAAAAAATGGGCCCATTACCTTGACTATGGGATCGACACTGACGCATCGCTCAGCTGCACCCTGCATCTCACTTTTGTGACCAGGATTAAGGTAGTGTAGGTCCAGCAGGCCTTGCGTGGCTACTGTATCCTGCCTGAGCTCCATTGCAGTTGGCCTTAACTCTTTTTTTTTTTTTTCTTTTTTTTTGAAAAACCTTTATTGACATTTCAATCAATAACAAGTATGGGCCTACAACCCCCCGGGGCCGGCCGCTAAGCAGTCAGAGCAACAGAGATCAAATGTTAACACAGGCAGCACCTCGGGGAGCAGAATCTTCATGCTAATATAGTCAGGCCAGTGAACAGCGCAGGTAGGACACCAGGATAAAAAGGGTTTTCATTTTATAATGGAAAAAGACAGAAGGATCAGGTGCCAAACAATTTCCCAACAGCGATAAGAGGCAGGCAGAATGATAAACGTAAGCAATAAACAGCAATCTATTGGATCAATGGCGCAGACACAGGAAATTCAGGATGGGGAAGAATATCATGCCCAGCTGCGCCTACAGTCCCCTGCCCTAAAGCCCAGAGAACACCCCGGAAATTGTGGCACACATGAAAAGCAACGATTCACAACAAAGGAGGTGTACCACGCTGATCCCAGAAAAGAGAGAACAAGAAGAATCAGAGAAGAAAAAGGAGGCCATGGAAAAAAGAGATGAAAGACTAAAGAATCCCCTCCCCCAATCCCCCACCCTGCACCTCTGCAGATGAGTACGGCCCCCCCCCCAGCAGTGTGCCTGTCGCCCTGGAACCAGACCCGAAATATAGAAGAAACAGAGAAAAAGGAGTAAGAAAAGAACCCCACCAGAAGGGGGGGTAGAGAGAGTATTAATAAACTGGAGGAGGGCCTTCAGAACATGCCCCCGGCGTCTCCCTCCCGCACATTATGTTTCCCCCAAAGCAAACAGTAAGCAACACAAAATCGACCATGTCAAAGAAAGATGGGGAGCATTTTGCACCTACTATACCGACAGTTATACCATGAGAGCACGCAACCCCGAGCCCGCCCGCCTATTAGCCGACCACCTCTGAAAGATCATTCTTATCCTTGGCCACTCTTGGCAAATCCGCCCATGCATACCCCTCGACCCGGCGCCATGTCCAATGCTACACGGTAAAGGAGCGTCCAAAAACGAACAGGAAGCGACGCACCCCGGTGGGGTGGAAGTCTCTGAGTACCAACCCAGTCAGCATTATGGAAGAACGTCTTTCCCAGTGCTGCCCCAGGATCTGCACTGCACACAAGGTCCAGGAAGGCGGAATCAGCCAGAGTAGACAACCGTTGCTTGAGTTTTCCCAGGGTCGCCGGAGGCCGCGCACCGGACAAGGCCACCCCCCCCACTCAGGTCCAATACCTCCGGGACAGATCAGACCCACAGCCAGCCGATCACACAATAGTAGACTGTCCGGAGTTTCCAGCTGGTCACTAGGCACAGGGGTGGCCCCGACATTGTCGTCCTGAGTGCAGTGCAGGGAGTCCCTGTGTATCGGAAGACAGGCAGGCCGCAACTGTCCCAACGCTGATGCCACACCATCAAGCCTACTCCCCAATACCGAAACGCCATGAAGCAAGGTGGAATGAAGGGCACCGAGAGCCTCGAGAAGGTCACAGTACCCCAGCACAGCTCTCTGCGATCGCTCCGCAACGCTCCCCAGAGTCGCACACTCCCGATCCTGCTGTGACCTGGTGGACAGGATGGTAGACTTCATCGTGACAAGATGGCCGCCGGGTAGGTCCAACCCGTATTGGGACCGGGACCCAGGGGCAAGCGCGAAATCCGGGAGCAGCCCGCAGGAATCAGGGCGAGTTACGGGCGGCATGCGGGCAGCTCACCGTCGAAGGTAGAGGCAATCACCGGAGAGTCGTGGAACTGCCACCCCGGGCATGCACTTGTTCCGCTCCGCTTAGTGGTAGGAAGCGACCACGGCGAAATGTAGGCCGATAGTCGCACCGATCCGGCAGTCCGACTCCACCCAGTCACCAAAGGCCGCTGTTGTTAAACTGCCACCCGGCCAAGGTGTCCGCTCGAGGTCCCGGCTCCAGGGCCGCACAGGCCGCAAATTGCAAATACCCGTTTCTCCGGCGGTACAGCCGCCAGAAACTTCGGAATCACTCGATCGGTTGCCGCTCTCATTCACAAACACGGGCGCATAGCTCAGGCTGAGGATCTAATGCAGGATATCCGTGCGGGATACGGAGGTTCACGGAGCCGGGAGTCTACGCTGCCGTCTCGGTCGCCATCTTGGCTCCTCCCCCCTGGCCTTAACTCTTGACTTTGCCCCAGTCCATCGCAGCCAGATAACCCCATAGGTGCCTTTTGCTTCTAAGCGCTATTTTTCAACTTTTAATCTTTAGAAAATCATATCTCAACTTCTACTTATTGGATTTTTGTTGTTATGGTTTTCTTTTATTTATAAAATCGTAACCTATTTTTCTAGACTGATGTGGAGTCTTTTTGTGGGGTTTTCACAGTGTTACTGTTTGGAGTGTTGTACAAATGCTTTATATATTGCCTCTTAAATTAAGCCTGCCAACTCTGTGCCAAGCTACCAGAGGGTGAGTATGGGTTAATTTATGGTGTGTATTGGACTTACCCTGCCCTGCCTTCTTGGATATGGTTCATACCTCTGCCAACCAGAAACCCAATTCAAGGTAAATGTATGTGGAGTCGGGTACAGACAATCATTATATACTTACTATTCGATATTCTCCCCCTCGCTCTTTTGCCTGTGATATTAGTGTCCCATGAAATCCTGGACTCGATATTCTGGAGCCACACCATTATGGGAAATGACCCTTGCTCAGACTAATAGAGCGTTTCCAGTTCAGAGAAATCTTCTAAAGACTGCTTAGTTCATTTCTGTCAGATCCTGAGTTAAACTGTTTAATCATGGTTTAATGATATCCAACCCTTTAATTAGTAAATTCAAGGGCATTTCCAAGCTTCATGCATTAAAGTCAATTATCACCTCGCATAAAGCTAAATGCTACGGTGAGGTTGTTGAATATGAACTGTGCAAGTGGGGCCAATTTAAGGCACATCTTTGACACTTTGTGCTGTAAAACCCCTTTACTATTTGAACAGGGGTTTATGTCTTCTTATAATTGAATATAGTTGCAATTACTAGATGAAAATAGCTAGGCAGGATTAGCTAAAACATTTTCAGTTTCTGCTGTATTTCACTTTTTTGCTGTATTTGCATTCAATACTTTTGGTATTGTCTGTTAGGGAGTGCTAGAAATTGCAGCTTCATATATGCATGTATGCCAAATGTATTCACAGAGGGCAGAATATAAGAGTAGGTTCCTGTAAGGAGTAAGGGTAGCTGTACAGAAGCTTTAGGGAGGGAAAACACTTTAAATGTTTTTAAAGCACGTTCTTCATGCGAATGACGTTTTTGAATCACTAACTTTTGGTACCCATTTTGCCGAACGATGACACAGGTCAGATTCAAAGGGCACGCAGTTCTTTATGTAAAATGTTTGTGATTGTGTTTTGTGGAGTGGGAAAACTCTCCGTAGAATAGAGTTGCCAGAGGGAGTTTCAAACTAGTTGCAAAACGAACCGTAATGGACTCCTTTCTCTGTCTGAGAAGGTGGAGGGGTGGAGGGAGGACTAGTGACGTCCTCCCCTTTTGATTTCTTGCCACCCCCACAAGGCAGTGCCAACAGGTCTATTGTAGTCACATTGTGAGGCACACTTGCACCATGAAATAGCAGAGATCCGCAAGGTCACAGAATTGATGGATAAATGCAGAAACGGGGTCTAGTATCTCGCTCACTCATTTCTCTCTATTCACTGCATGCAGAAGGGCATGGTTCAGGCGGCTATCTCATTCAACAGTATACAAACTGAAGGGGTCATGGCAATGCAGTGCAGGCCTAGGCTGCATTGTTCTATATTATTTTCTTCCCAGTGTTTAACTTAAATAAATTAGTGGAGGTTCACATAGTTTGTTCTACGGGCTGTATTACTGAATACCAAGGTTGCCTAGACCTCATTCCATCTCATGCCTCTTTCTCCCACAACCGTACACTTCCTGTCTCTAACTCACTCTTGCAGGTTCATTTTCATTCCTGCTTTCTCCCTTTGTCACTATTTTCTTTTGCTTCTCGCTCTCCTTCTTTCTTCTTTTCTTGCCCTTCTTACTGTTGTTCAGGGTGAAAATGTCATGGTAATGAGTAAAACCCAGTCACCAAAATGAGTGAAAGTGACGAGCTGCAGCAAACCAAAGCACTGGCATGGTGTGCAAAATGACAGTGCACTGGAATGTGGCCCTCAGTAATTGCCAGTGGCTGTGATTAATTCAAGCTTCCCATCTGTCACTTTTGTTTATACTTTAGTGTGATGCCCCAAGTCCACACGGGGGGTCCCGTGAACACTGTACTATTAGAACTAAGCTATACCCGACTAATGAGCCCTAAAAAGGGCAAAACTGGTCTTGGGTTGCTTGTGTTCTAGTTCAGGGAGGACTTGGCCTGGCAGTTCGGCCTGGACTCTTCTTGTTTGAGCACGGTTAGGAGGAATTTGCATATGGCATGGTCCAAACTGAGGTGGCATGTTGTGCAAAATAACAAAGGACTGGGATGCGGCCCTGAATAATTTCCACTGTTCAATGATTCAATCATTCCATCCATCACTTGTATATTTAGTGAGACGCACTAAGTAGGAGAGGTATGCCTAGATGTAGTCTCAAGCTTGGCTGTACCATACAATACATGCATAACTCTTGTAAAGGCTTATTTTAATGTATAGACTATAATTCATGTAATTGAAGAACCCACCATTTGATATGTGGAACACTAGATTTAAATAGTAATCACTCAATTAGAATTGAATGTTTGGAAACCCGTGTCGTACAGCTTCTACTTTCGTAGTATGAACTGTGTGTTTGTTGGACAACATAACCATTGGGTGGTGCCAGACTGATTCTATGCACCCCATCAGGATAGGTTGGCCTATAGCCCAGCTAGCTCATGGTGCACCCATAAGTACCCCTGAACGTAGGCAGGCAACAAATGGATTATGCAACCTCAGAACATGACAACCCTGACTCCCCAAGGAATCGTGGTAACAGATCTAGAACCCCTTTCACTCAGTCACTCGTGCATACCAAAAGAGATATACAAGAAGTACACAAGTAAGCATTCAGTATTTATCAAAGCATTGTGATTCTTGTATAAAATATATGTGCTGCATTGATTAATATACAAAAACAAATGAGAGTTATAAGCACTATGAGAACAATGAAAAGGATAAACAATTGCAGAATTGTGCTAAAGCAGAGACTATGGGGTCAATTAGGATGGCGGAAGGACCGCCACCGCCGGGCCGGCGGTGGCAGTCCTTCCGCCATCGCACAGGATTTTTCCACCGCCCAATTAGAATGGCGGTGGGTACCACTGCGGACGAAAAGTCCGCCCACCACTTCACCGCCAAAGACAATCGGTCCGATTGCCTGGCGGACAGTGCAGGGTGCCCAAAATGGTGGCGGTGCCTAGCAGGCACCGTCCACCAAATTAGGATGTGTGTTTAAACCGGCATTTTCATGGCGACGGTCCCGCCATGGAACGGCTAGCGGAGATTGGGTTGGGGAACCGTTGCGGGCCCCCCTTGTGTCAGGGGAAGGTGGGGTGCACTTGGGTGGTACCTATGGTACCCCCTACATTTCACTGCACCAAGTGGCAGGCACCGTGTGGTGCCTCCCATGTAGTGCAGTGAAATGCAAAACATGCAATTTTAACATTACGGAGGGTGCTGCTGTCAGCAGCAGCCGCAGCAATGTTAAAATGAAGACTGTGACCACCATGGTGGCGGTCGCATCCTAATTCATGGTGCGGGACCGCCGCATGTCTGGCGGGTCGTCCCTCCAATGCAACGATGGCGGGCAGACTCAGGTCCACCTGCCATCGTAATGACCCCCAATATATGATGGCATATACGTACTGTGTTTAGTTTACTCCTACTAAGCGGTCCCTAACCTAGTCGTCTAGGGTGGGTGATCTGTCAAAATCCCCTACTGGATGATCTGACACCCCATTACCTGAGGGTAAGTGTCTTCAGAGGCCAATCTTGGTCACAAGTTGGACATTCCTCCTTGCAGAAGGAAACAGGAACAGTTGGGCTGGAATTCTAACCAGCAGCGACCTCACAGTTAGAGCTGAGTGCTCCTCTGATTTGAACAAGTAAATGCTCATGTTTGTATAATATAACAGATCTATGCTGAAGTGCAGCTAGGCTGTCGTTGTTTATCCTCTTATGATAGTTATGTCGCCTACCGGACGATCAGCAAACAACAGCATTTGCACAGTGAATTTTTTTCCTTGTACTAAATGTTCAAGGTGTTGTGATAATATGCCTACAAATTTGAAATGTAAGCAAATGTGGTTTCTAAGAACCGTATCCAGCACAGTCACACAAGAAAATGTGTGTCAAAAGTCAATTTAAGAAACATGTGTACGTAAAATGGCAAAGTTTCTGCCCAGGCCTAAACCAGACATGTGACCCCCGTAGTCCACCAGTAAAGGCCCACAACATTGAATGCCCAAACATTTACCAAAACATCTTGGTTCACTACAAAAAATGTAAAGTAGAATGCAATTTCGAAATTCAAATAAAAAACATAATCACAAAATCGCAAATATGTTGTTGTTCAACAAAAGCACATTATAATCAAGATTATTAATTTAAGTAGGTGCCTTCCAGAACTATTAAAATGTCTCAATGCAGTATCCACGGTTTCAAGATAACCTCTTCAGCAGGATAAAGTAGTTCAGTCAGCAACAATTTGTTTTCATATCTACAGGTTCTCACAACCTATGTGCATGGGAACGTTATCAGTGCCATAACATGGGTAGCAAAAGTAATATTTCACTCCTATTGACCATCCTCAGCCCATGAGCAGCCTTCTCTTTTATGTTAAGTAATGAGAAAGAGCTAGTAGTGAAACCATGGCACATAAGCAAGTCTTATAGAGACATGCTAAATATCTGTTCTTGCTGTTCTTATCACAAGCCTTTTGAGACTAGAGTTGTATATGAGTATATTTGTATAGCGCATATCTAGCCAAAAGGCAGCAAAGTGTAAGCGGGTTCAAGGCCAGTGTGAAAATACCAAAAGGAAAACTAAGATTAATATCTATTACCTAGGAGACTCCTAAAAGGTGTCTATGTTTCTCTGTTATCTTATAAATATTTCTCACTTTGAGCACACTCAACAGCCAGAAGATTACACTTGTTTAAATCTCTCTTCTCTTTCCATTTATGACACATTACTTAGAGTTTTCATCAGGAAAGCTATGTACAGTGCGGCTTAGGTCTCACTGGAGACTACTTACAAATACAATATATGGAGTCTTTCATTGCTTTTGAGTCAGAGTAAAGAATTCAAATACATTTGATATTGAATTTATTTCAAAAACAATAAACTTCAACCATTCACCAATTGTACAATTTGTGTTGTGCAATATTCTCAGGATTAGGCTCACACCACTGATGCAATGCACCCTTGACTCAAAGCTAAAACAATATTGTTTAGATTAGAACATAATTTATGACTTGGAAGCATCATAATTTAACAAGTCACTTCTCATTAAAGTTGGAGCACCACAGCTAGAAAAAAAAACTCAGGCTGAGTCCTCCACCACCGGCTCCTCTAGTGCGTGGAAGTGCAGATTTGTGGTAGTAGCTTCGATTTTATTTATAAATAACTAATTTGAATTTCTTACAGTGTATTATTCAAGAACTAACGTTTAAACCCATCCTTGATTTGAATATTTGCACCATGAAATGAACTTTAGCGGAATTCCAGCATACATAGTGAGGGAGCCCTAAGTGAATATCAATCTTTCAGCAGCTTCAGGACCTCGATGTAAGTTAATCTTAGCACTGTTTGGTAGCCCCTGGGGAAAGGTTTTCAGATTGACTTGTAAATATTCTCAGCATTACTATGAGAAATGTAGATGACTCTCAAATACTTGCTGGGCAAAACTGACTTTAGAATCCTGCCACAAACCAGTGGGGAGTTGGAGACCCGACCTGAACCTTTACCATATTTTCTTTCTTTGACTTTTCAGGCCCTGCTGGGTAGCACACATTTCTGGGGGCAGTGCGGATATTCTTTTTACTTAAGTTGTCTCCACTATTTTCTACATTTACAACCCAAGTAGCAGCAATTTGTGCATGCGTTAAACATATATTTCTGCAAAAATAGTATTTGAAAGGAATAGTGTAAAACAACGAGGTCAAACCTTAAACAGATTCATCTGGGATTCTCAACGATGGGACTTTGAACCAGAATTGTTCATTATTCCTTGCAGACTGTGCAAGACTGATCTGTCTCAAGCAAGTCCATGATACATTCTTGGCATGCTACCCAGATTACAGAACAATTCTGCTTGTGATTTTGGGGCACAGACACTCACTACAATACAAAAAGGATAGCTCCAAAATGCCCATGACTCGTAGCTTAACTACCAGATTTCAGTCCTCTCCTTCCCATCTCAGAAACTCGGAAAACTGCCAAAAATCATGGAGTTTGCAGAGGCAGAGAATTTTGTGTGAAAGTGCCTCATACTTCAAAATATCCTTATGGTGGCAAATGATGTGGGGTCCAAACTGTTGAGGAAATGTGTTTCTCATTAAGGCATCAACTTTAAGATGGAAGACAGAACTGGCACTGGCCATGCTGATGCAGAAGGACTGTACCGGTTCTTCTGCCTAGACTGGACCTTTGCCAAACAGTGTATGAAATTTCAAGTGCTCAAAGTATTCACTCATTTTCTCACGTTCTGCACCACAACATGTTTGGCCCTTGTTGTGCTGTAAGCAGTAATTAATTTGTAAAAGAAAGAGTGCCAGTGACCAAAGTTCTGCTCAGATCCCCGCGGCTGGTGCTATTAAATATCCGCATAGCCTTGATGCCATCTCATGCCTTTTTAATCCAGTACCAGACAGTCTCTGCCCCTTGAGCTCACTTCTTGCAAGTTCCTGGTTGCTTCCTTTGTGATGTTTTTTACGTCAATCTCTTCCTCCAACTTTCCACTTATGTGTTTTTCCCTCGCTTGCTCTCAGGAAACGTCTGATGAGGACAAATAATTGCCAGTCACCTAAAATGAGTGCCAGTGAGCCCCATCTTCAACGTCAGGTTCAAATTGAGCAGTGGGTGTAAGGTCTCGTGTGCAGACCTCAGCCACTATGGGGCAGATCTACAAGAAAGTGCAGCAGCGCTGCACCAAAAGCCCTTTGACTGCGGCACGCTGCGGCACTTTCAGAGCACAGGAATGCAACATATTCACAATGATATGTCTCATTCCTGTGCTTCCCCTGCACTGGCGCCCAAACAGCTGCCATGCACCAGCGCAGGCACCTTTGCACCATGGTGCAAGGATGCCTGCGCCATGGGGAGATTGTTTTTGTGCAGGAAGGGGCACCTTCTTGCACAAAAACAATCACTACAGGTATTTTCCTCTTTCAATGCCTGCTGTAGAATACAGCAGGCATTGTAAGAGGAAAAAACAAGGAGAAATTAAAACATTTCTCCTCCTTGCGCCTGGCTACGCCACCACTAGGGTGGCGTAGCATACTGACGCATTTCCAGATTTACGATTCCTCGTAAATCTGGAAATGTGTCTCGTTCCATGGGTGTTGCAAGGGAACACCCACCGCAACACCCATGGAACACCCTTTCCACACAAAGCGCTGCGTGTTAAGGGGCCATATTTACAAGGACAGGTAAAGCCACGCAGGGTGACCTTTCCTGTCCTTGTAAATATGGCCCATGCCTACGCAAGGGGCTTGTAAATGTACCCCAAGATCTTTTGTTTAATATTGTGTTATCTTTTCCTTCCAGTGCAGCCCTTGATAAAATGGTCTGATATCGTGAGAGGCCATTGGGCTGACACAGGGATAGTAAGATATTAAGACGCACTGCAAAGTTTGCATTTAATGAAGCAACCTCTGTTGAGGCCACTCTAAGCCGTTAACACTGATCTCCATTATACAAATATCCACACTTCTATATTTGGAAATACAAATCTATAGATAGAGTCACTAGTCTCTAAACAAAAATCACAATGACGCAAATTAAAGCTCTCTTCTGATTTAATTCAGAAGTAGCTGAATTAATGATGCAAGCAAAATGTGGCGAAAGGAAGAGGCATCTTCATTATTTACCCAGCTGCACGGACAATTATAAAGCCAATTTCCAGATCTCTAAATCTGACTGAAGATCAACAATCCCCATCTTCTAAAAGGGATTCATTTTGATGGAAAAGAAAAACAGAGTAAAACATAAATCCTAGGGGCATATTATCAAGTACAGCGTTAACATTATCGCCTCTTTAGCGGCAGGAAACTGCCGCTAAAGCGGCGATAATGGGCTTGATAATATGCCCTTGATAATTCCAATAGAAGCCCAGGTTCACACAGAACGGCGATAATTTAAATGCCGTTCTTGATAATATGCCCCCTGGAGCTTAAACGTCTGCTATGTCTTAGGTAACAAGACGAACACCTCATAGGAACCAAGGGGCATATTATCAAGCTGCAGCGATAATTATCGCTGGCCGCGCTTAGCATGAGATTTTTTATCGCCGGCTATAGCTGGAAATTGTCGCCATGCTAGCGCTGTATTAACAACGCATAGCGCAATGGTGATAATTATTCCAGCGAAAGCGGTGTTTTCTATGGAACATTGCTGGTTTTCCAGCGATGTTCCATGGAAAACGGCAATAACCTTGCTGATACGACCCTGTGGTCCTATCAGCATAATCCACCCGAATGTAAAGTATAGGTAAGTCAGCATTTTAGCAGACCTTAGTTTTTGGCGAAAAACTAACGTCTGCTAAAATGCGTGGGCCTCCTTGTAAATATTGCGATGTGCACATCAGCGATAATTCACAAGCAGTGCTGCCCAGTGACGCCCACTTTGCATCTCATTAGAGATGCAAAGCGAAGCTTCTGGAAAACGGGTGCTAACATGCACTAATGCATGTTAGCACCCACTTGTAAATAGGGCGCCCTTGTTAATATGCCCCTTAGTGACCCTGTCTTGCTAAGGGATAAAAATCACGCCCTTCAGAGGAAATATTGCACCTTTCTCCTGCATCGAGAAATTCTCGCAGAGGCTGTGGATACCTTGAGGCCTTCATATGACTGTGCACAGAGCCTTTAGTGTTAGGCATTTTTATTAGTCAGGGTAACATAACTCTCTCTCACTTTCAAAAGTTGTAATAATGTACAAAAACTTTATTTTTATTGCTTTAGATTATATGTCACATCTGGGTCTGAAACATTTTGTTTGAACTGGAGGTTTGCAGACACCTGCTCGAAGGTCTTCTTGAGCAAAGATAGTACCAGCTTCCTACAGATCTGGAACATAAATGACAGCCCACTCATGCCGTCCTTGAAATCACAGTATTCACTTACATGGGTCCCAAAATATTATTTCAACATCACATTGAAATACTCTGAAAATTCTCATTTTATTTATTAACGATTTTCATCATTACTACAATCCATAAAGCATAATAAAGCAAAAGTAAAATAAGAGCTGAAGTAATCATTACATCACAACAGTTCTTTTAAGAATTAAGACCAACAATAGGAACAGCTAGTATTTAGTGATATTGGCACCATGCAAAACTAAATAGCAATATAAATTTATGTATATGAAAACGAAATGAAATGAAGGAAATTGATCATCAAATTAACAAAATCATATAACATATTAGTTAGAAATTGGCTAACTGGTTGAGGGGGTGAAACCTTACTCAATCAACAACCACATTTCTAGCCCCCAAATTAACCTGTGCTCAGCGCTCTGGTAGCTTGGCACAGAGCAGTCAGGCTTAACTTAGAGGCTATCTGTAAAGTATTTATGCAGCACTTCAAACAGTAATAAAGTGAAAACACAACACAAGAAAAAATCACATTTAGAAAAATAGAGTGAGTGCCATTTAATAAATAAATCAAGAATGAAGCAACACAAATCCAATCATTAGAACCGGAGATATGTCATTTCAAAGATTTCAGTGACATAGCACCAAAAAGGACAAAGCACCAACTGTGGTTATCTGATCGTGCTGGACCAGTACAAAGTCACAAGTTCAGACCAACTGCGACACAGTGCGGGCCAGCTACAGTGACTCATTTAGGCCCACTGAACACAGTGCCTGAATCCTGGTTTTGAATAGAGGCGGAGTCCTGTGTCAAGGATGTGTCGCACAGCAGTGGCGATGTGTGGTCCTGGTGAGGAGATGCACCACTCAGTGGAAGGTCAGGGGATCTGAAAAGTGAGAGAAGTCCTTGTGTGGAAATGCATTGCACATTGTAGGGTCGGACAGGTTGCATTTGGGTGAGGCAATGTCTTCTGGACACTTTGTTTGCTCTGCTGGTGGGCGGCAGACAGCGGGGACTCATCCCATACTACAGCAAACCAGGAGGTGCTGAATTCACCATAGCTGGGAGTGTGGGAGGAGACTGATCATCAACCGTTCAGCGCTCACAAGCCTACTGCAGCGCAGTACCTCTCGGTACTTTGAATGTTCTGCTGGTGGGTGGAGGACAGTGGGGATTCATTGTCCCACACTACAATGCACCAGGACGAACTGAACTCACCATAGTTGGGAGCATGGGAGGGGGCCTGGTCATCGCGCATCTAGCGCTCACAATCTTACCGCAGCACAGGACCTCTCAGCACTTTGTTTGCTCTGCTGGTGGGCAGCAGACAGCAGGGACTCATTTTGCCAAAATACAGCATGACAGGAGGTGCTGATCCCCCTGCAGCTGATAGCAAAGGAGGAGCCTGTTCATCACATATATAGCGGTCACAAGTCTTCAACAGCACGGGACCTCTCAGCACTTTGTTTGCTCTGCTGGTGGGCAGCGGACAGCATGGACCTATTGTTCCACAATACAGAATTCACTGCAGCTGGGAGTGTGGGAGGAGCCTGGTCATCTCTCATATAGTGCTCTCAAGCCTCTCACAGTGCAGGACAGGTGCTGGCTGTGCACAGGCAAAGCTCAGACCAAGGGTGGTCTCATCCTGCATCCATCAGCACCAGTGCGAGTCAGTGCAGGGCCACCATCCCTGGTCTTTTGTCAGGGCTCTGTTGGCCTTTTCCAAAAAGCGTTGTTTGGAAATTCAGGTAGGCTGTTTTTACATCACTGCCGCCTCTTTCTGCCACCTACAGACTTTTACTGAGGTGGATCAGAATCTTCCTGCTTCCCGGACCCAGATATATGATAATTCTAATACCCTGGGTAAAGTCTGGGGGTGATGGACTCTCATTACTGGTCGATATTATACATGTATCTTTGTTTTGCTATTACTTTTAGCATCAGTGGTGTCTCAGGCTTTTATCCTTGAGGGAGGGAAGTAGGTCTTTTGGGTGTGGTTTATCTACATTGTGGTGAGATGGGAAAAAGTAAAGAGGTTTGCAATAATTCGGTTGATAAATGACCTAGGACTAGCAAATTTGTTCTATCCTACCACAAAAATGCTGTGGGGGTCTTTACAAGGAGATTATCCCCACTGAAGAGGAGCTAGCTACCATTCAGTGTGCTTCCAATGTAGTCACAGTGCAGGAGCCTTTGATGACCAACACCAGTACCCCTTCCAGAATCCCTGGTCAGCCCTATGGGGCCAGCATAACCCATCCTCGTGGTCTAGTGTATGAGGTTTCTCCATCACTTCCAGTGCTATTTCTATCCAGACTTGTCCTCTCGTCAACCCCTTGATCATGGAACCAGTTAAGGATTTGCTACCTGCAAATACACTCAATATGCAAGAACCCTGAGGGAGGGAGTCAGGTCAAAGAATAGAAGATCAAGGGTGTCTAGTAAACCCAAAGCAGGTGTTAAGATGACTAGTGGCTCTAATAAAGGGATTTTGTCCAAAGAGCTGGCATTGGTCGCAACAAATATCCCTTATTTGGAGTTTTCCCAGAATTTAGAACAGCTCATTAGGTCTAAATTCGATGACTTGTCACCCTGTATCTCTAAGGTAGAACAGCTTATGAGCAATCATGGAGTGTTTCCATGGCTTCAATTCATTCCCTTTTGTCCTCGTCCAATAATCTTGGTGTATTTTCAACTAAGCCCGCTGTTATCCCATGTGTGACTTCTCAAACCAGTGTTCATACTGCAAGGCCTGGCCTGTTCAATCAGGGGTTGGGGGTCTGGGGATGATGTGTATTGTTCCTTCATCTATCTTTCCAGCACCCTTCCTTCATCGCCCCCTCTAGTACAGCCTGTTCCCCGGTGATGAGTTTTTTGTTAGGATGGTCTAATTCTCTGGCAATATAAGACATTGCGGGCCCTGCGGTCAATAGAGGATGACCACCCTTCTCCTATAGAGTCCCCAGTAGGGATTGTTCCATGCAGGGATGTTATTCAACTTCTGCCAGCCTCAACTCTATAAGTGTTAGTCATAGCTAATATTCATTCCTTTGAACAAGAAACTATTGAGAGGTTCCAGAAACTTAAAAATAAAGTAACCCATTGGCTATCCAGTAGAATCATTTTCGATTCTGTTTTTTCAAGGACACTATTTTAGCATGCAGAGTTAGATGGATTGGCCCTTTGGAAAAAAACTGAAACCAGCGATTATTTCACAATTAATTTTTGTAATGCTTGGATAGCAGGTGACATTTTAAATAGGATTGCCACTGTATCCCCCATGCCAGTAATGTTACTCTCTTACCTTGGTTTTTTTACAAACCCTCTAGCCTAATGCATGAGAGAAGAGTGGGGGTGAGAGCCCCAATGGCTACACTAGTGGCCAAAGCTAGTTATCCCCATCAGCAGGCTCAGACCCTATGGCTCCACAGGTAGCTAGAGCTAGTTATTCTCTTCAGCAGGCACAGGCCCACAGCTTATCTCTGTGTAACAGATTTGCACCACTTAGTGAGCTAGATACTTAGGATTTATTCAGCTGAGGGTTGGACAATTCTGAAATACCTCATCAGGTAGCCTTAAGGTGTTTAGTTGAAACATTGCTGAGGCTCAGGGCAAATTAGCTGCTGAGGGGCTTCTTTTCACATTCACCTCCTGTGATATTGATTGCCTAGGGGAGAACTGGGAGCAGTGGTGGCAGATAAGAGTGGTGGGGCATTGCGGGGGCGGGTATGTATCAGGGAAGTCAACAGACAATGTGATAAGTAACATTAAATGAAAAAAGAAATAAAACCACTTACCTTGCGCTCGCTGCATTGCCTAGCGATGCAGAAGGCGCAAGGTAAGTATTCGCCTGGCGATGCAGCAAGCTCAAGGTAAGTGGTTTTATAGATTTTTTATTTGATGTAACTTATCCCGTCTTCGGTTGACTTCCCCGCCCCCGCCCGACCGTTCTTACCTGTGATGGCCGCCCCTGACTGGGATATTGAAAGTAATCTTCTCCTTGATGGTTTTGCCAACTTTATTTTGCCCGCTACCCCCTCTTTTTATAGTACAGCTAACAGGGAGTTAGCTAATTTTATTAATTTGAGGCTTGGTTGTAAAATGGAGGGGCTTACCTCTCACTCTCCATATATTTTAGGTACTCTTCTGATTTTCTTTAGCTCACTCAGGGTTTTGGAAGTGAAATTATATAATAAAATTTCAGCTAGGGAGGAGCATAATGTGATCTGTACATTTGGTACATTTTTGAATGACTATGTAACAAATTCTCTCTATTTTACAGTTTTTTTGTTGATGGGGGATTTTAATTTGCATCCTTGCCTGAATTGTTTTCTGTTTGAGGATAATGAAAATGTTCCTTTTGGTATGGTTCAGGCTCACCTTAAACATTCACAACAAGGGGGCATGCTTAATAGCTTGATCTTAGAACATACCCATGTCAATTTATTTAGCAAGGGATTAGGATGTTAATTGCAAGACACAAATCCCAACTTTTAAGTGGGCAGGGTCAAGCTCAATATTTGATTAGATTTTTGTATCAAGCTGTTTATTCCCTTCTTTAGTTGGGTTTTGTTAGACCTGGCACCTTGGCGTGAGTCTCCCTTCCACATTTTGTCGCTGTGCCTCATGTGTTTTTATGGTGTTGGCCGCTCAGAGCACTGTGCCACTGCCAACCAGTGCCACAGTGCAAGTGCTCCCTATTTAAAATGTATATGTTGGTTGGATTCCATGATTGGTTTATTTGGTTTACTGTCAGACCCCAGTAAAGTGCACTAGGAGTGCCCAGGGCTTGTAAACACAAATGCTGCTAGTGGGCTTGCAGCACTGGTTGTGCCACCCACAGAAGCGGCCTGGTAAAATGTATCTAAGGTCTGCCATTGCAAGAGTCTGGTACTGTCATGCTGACTGGGTAAGTGCACACACTTGCCAGTCCCTAAACCTTCCCTTAACTTCATATCAGTCACCCCTATGGTAGGCCCAAGGGAAGGGTGCATTGTAAGCATAAGGTAGGACAAGCCCTGATGTGTGTGGCATGTCCTAATAGTGAATTACCGCCATTTTCGTTTTTCACTATTGTAAGGCTACCTGTTCTCCATAGGCCAGAATGGGCTGTTAGAATCGTTACATTCTATGATCCTAACAGACCCAGGGAACATGGTAGAAATTCGAGTTTAGTATGCCTGAACTCAGAATAATAAAATACATCTTTTAGTAAAGTTTATTTTAATATTCTGTGTTTGCAAATACCACTTTTAGAAAGTTGGTATTTGCTTGCTTGGCCATTTCTGCCCGCCTCTGCTATGATGTGTATCTGCCTGTCTGGTTGTATGAGTGACAGGGCTGGGGAAACCCAGAGGGGCAGGGCTAGGCAGCCTGGTGGTGAGTAGGAAGATTGGCAGTCAGATGGGTGGGAGGAGTACACCTGGGCTCTGAATAGGGTTGTGCTCTGCTACCAGAATGCTGGCTCCACATCCTGCGGAGCGGCTGATGTCTCTGCCCTGCACCCTGAATAGAAAGGCAGAGTCATGTCAACAGAGTGCTCAAGAACTTATTTGGACTGGGCAAAGGCCCCTCAACCCCAGAGGAACAAAGGAATTAGGGGTATAAGTATTGGGACCCTGCTCCCAAGAAATTAGATCAGATCCTGCTGAAACAAGAAGAACCACTGCCAGAAGAGAAGGAACTGGGAAAGCTGTAGGAGGAGTAACTGTCCCTGACCTGGGGGATTGGCCTGCAGTGGTTGCCTTGCTGCTGAAGGAGAGGAGAAAGACTGCTAAAGACTTTGCTTCAACTTGTGCTTTGAAAAGATCTCCAAGGGCTAGAACTGAGCTTGCCCCCTGATCGAAGTCCCAGGACCAGTGAACTTCACCCCCAGCTCCTCAGAGTCTTTTGGAAGTGCCTGCTGCTGTTGTTGGGCCTTCTGAGGGACTGCGTGTCGCAAGGAGCTGGAAGCGCGACGCAAGGAAGAGAAGTGTGCCGCCGTCAGAGCCGCTGTCGTCGCATCTCGCAGAGAGTGTCGCCGCTGCAGCATCGCATCGAGCGGAAGCGTCTCGCATCATTCTGGAAGTGTCTTGCAACGCCGAAGAAGCGTGTCGCCATCGCAGACATCGCAGCTGTCGCATTGCACCGCATCGAGAGAAGAGTCTTGCATCGAGGAGGAAGCGTGTCGCCATCGCAGCCATCGTAGTTGTCGCATTGCACCGCATCCAGAAAAGCGCCTCGCATTCACGGAGAAGTGTGCCGCCGTCGGAGCCGCTGTCGTCGCATCTCGCAGAAGGGGTGTCACCGCTGCAGCATCGCATCGAGCGGAAGCGTATCGCAACGTGGGAGAAGAGTGCCGCTGCCAAGGCCACTGTCGTCGCATCTCGTCAAGGGTGACGCTGCTGTAGCTGACGCATCGAGTCGAGCCTTCTCGCAACATCGGAGAAGCGTAACGCATCTGGAAGATCCCGTCTTTATTTCTTTTGCACCAAGAACTTCAACGCATCTGCATCGCTGCAACACTTTCGTTGCCCTGCGTGTCGCATCTAAGGTACATTGACTTAAAGTGTCGCATTTAAGAACTTAAGAGAAACTAAGCAATCTTCTACCAACTAAGCAACCGTATTGTGTATTTTTAATCGTTTAATGGTCTTGTGATAATCCTACATAAAGAAACCTTATTTTTAATATAAATACCTGTGTGGTGTCCATTTGTAGTGTTGTCACTTGGTTACTGTATGTGTTCACAAATGCTTAACCTATAACGCTCTGAGATAAGCCTTGTCTGCTTGCGCCAAGCTACCTAGAGGGTGAGCAAGGGGTTGTTTTAGTAGTGTAACCCCTCATCCTGACTAGAGGAAAGGTTCCCTGCTTGTCACAAGTACCTACCTGTGCCAACCAGAGAACCCGGATTCTAACAGGTTTGATATGAGTGGGCACACTCAGAGCGATGATAATCTTCTTCGAGCCACTTTCTGTTGGTCTCAGACTTTAATTAAGGAGGATAGCCCTTGATCAAGAACCAGTTAATACTAAAGATCAAGGGTGTAGGACTAGGCTTTTGGTCTAAAGTTCCCTAAACGTTTTGCTTTCCCCCTCATCTTTTTTCTTGACATAGAGTTGCCAATTTAGATGCTTTGGGTACTATGTAAAGTGTAATGGTAATTGGTTGGCCATGATTGGTATGTTTGCATTACTAGTAAAGTCCCTAGTAATGTGCACTGTGTGTGCCAGGGCTAGTAATGCAAAGGTGCACGGATAAGGGAACTCAGGCCTGCAGTGTAGGGCCTGCGCGCAGTTTGCTAAGTTAGCATGTTGTCGTGACAAGTGCAATCACTTGTCAGGCCTTACTTTCCCTTTTTCATACACAGTGGGCACCCCTGTGGTAGATCCCGGGTAACTTCTGGGCAGACTGCAGTGTAAGTAAAAGGCAGGACATATACTGAGGTGTGTGCTAAGTCCTGACAGTGAAAAACACTCCATTTTGTTTTCACTGGTGAAAGGCCATTCTGCCAATAGGACAGAATGGGAGAGGATGGGTATTGTGTTTTGTTAGCCTAGTTTCCTATAAGTTTATAATGGATAGGTAAAGTTTAGCATGTAAGAACTCACAGTGTCATAACACATCTTTCTATGAAAGTGGTTTTGTCACTGTGTGTTCAGAAACCACTCTTTTAGAAAGTGGCTGAGTTTTGTGCTTTAAGCATTTCTGTCTGTCTCTGCTGAATGTGGATTCTCTGTCTGGCTCTGAAAGGTGAGAGGAGCTGGGGGAGGTCTTGACCCAAGGCAGGGGTTGAGATGGCACCAGACTGACCTGCATCTGGAGAGTAGGCGGGGAGAAGCCCCGGGAAGTGAAGAGGCCTGGGTTGCTGCTATAAAACAATTGACCCGTCCCCTGCTGAGTGATTCAGGATCTAGACCCCCAGTATCAAAGGAAGAAAGGTTACACTTACCCAGAACTGATTTAGGCAGGGATCAGGGAGAGCTGAAACCCCTGAATGTTGGAGTGGAGCAGAAATGGATTGAGAGTGAAAAGGCTTGGACCCATTTCGTGGTCAAGAGGAACCTCTGCTAAGGAAGGAACTGTGGGAGGTGAGACTCTCTAGAAGGCCACCAGTACAGGGGTTCGCCCTTCTCCGTACTGAATTCCTTGGACTAACAAATAGAGATTGGCACGGAATCTGTAATATCAAGAAAGTATTTTCGACACAGAGCCCTCAGGAAATGTATGAGGTACTACATGGAGTACAGAAACCATGGGTCTTTTATGCCCAGTTTGTAGCTGAGTAAGCGTGAAGGCTCAAAAAGAGGCAGTACAAGTATACACAAGAATAGTTATTCACATATAAGGACTAACAGAAAATACTTGGTCAACAAAATAGGAGGAGTAACAAAAACCCTTTCATCAGTTGGAATAGCCTGACAGTTGCACCCTAAGACAGGTGCATTCTAGCAGCTACAGGCCTTTCTGAGCATGTGCAGTGCTCTGGCTCAGTGCTGAAGGAGTTAACTATAGATGATGACTCAGGCGTAATAGAGAAGCAAGCAACAGTGAAGACAGGGAAGCACATGGCCAGCACATGGCTAACTAAAATGGCTGCCACAAACAAAATGGCTTCAGCTCATGCTAACAGCGATTTCTGCTAGTTTCCACAGAACAACTGAAGAGACTGCTGGGGAAAGACCAACCCTTGCTTCGTGATCTTGGTCTGGTCTGCAGTTTGCTATTCTAACAAAGGAAGAGGCTGTTGAGACTGTGCTTGGTGCGCTGTGTCCCCCTGCTTGATGGAGACTGTGCTTTGTGCTGTGTCTTGTAACCCCAAGGGCCCGAGGTGAGCTGGCTCAATGTTTGAAAACACAGGAACATAAAAGTTTTTAGAGAGGTTTCAAGCGACGCGGTGGGTGCATGTTGTGGCAGCTTGAGACCCTCAGAAGGTGTGCCCTGTGATCTTGGACACACGGAGGAGGAGTGAGACTGAGATGCGCTGGGTACGTGTCGTGGTGCACAGGAGGCGCTGGTGAAGAGCTCCCGGCCAACATGTGCATCGAAGCTGGAGTGAGTCTCGGATGCGCAGGGCGCATGTCGTGGTGCACCACAGGCGTTAGTGAAGAACACCTGGTCAGCGTGTGCACCTAAGCTGAAGTGAGACTCGGATGCGCAGGGTGCATGTCATGGTACACCGCAGGAGTTGGTGGAGAGTGCCTGGTCGGTGTGTGCATCGTAGGTGGAATAAGTCTCGGGCGTGCAGGGTGTGTGTCGTGGTGCACAGGAGGCGTTGGTGAGAAGTGCCTGACCAACATGTGTATCGGAAGTGGAGTGAGTCTCGGACGTGCAGGGTGCGTGTCGGGGTGCACAGGAAGCGTTGGAGAAGAGCACCTGGTCATCGAGTGCACCAGAGGAGAAGTGAGGCTCGGACACGGTGAGCGTTTCGTGCTGTGGCCAAAGGCGTTGGTGAAGAGCGCCTGGAGATCGGGGCACCGGAGTTGGAGTAAGTCTCAGTAAAGCAGAGTGAGTGATTTGGTGCAACCTGGGACTTAGGAGGTGATCGGCTGATCATCGTGTGCACTGGAAGAAAGTGAGTCTCTGCAACGCGGTGTGTGTGTCTTGGTGCCAACTGAGACCGCAAGAAGGAGTGCCTGGTGAGCGTGCACTCGGAGTCGACAAGGAGTCCCGTCAGCATTGTTTGTGTGGCTTCCTGCCAGAAGAGAACCGGAGGGTGCTGTGGTGAACGTGCACCCAGAGTAAAGTAATCATGGGGGCCTGGGTACGTGTGCCCCGCAGCCACCTGAGACCTTCCTAACAGTCATGGCCCGGACCAGCCGCCCTGGATGAGCTGAGCTGCCCGGCCAAGCTGCTGAGGCCCATTGAGAAAGTTCTGCACGGAAGGCCCAGTTCGTGGAAGGAGAAGAGGAGAGTGGGGTCGCGTCCCCACGTAACGTGGATCACTACCTGGGCGGGGTGCGGGCTCGGAGGGACACTCTCTCGGCCTCTCAGTTTGTCTGATGACGTGAGCCTTTCATTTGACTCAGATTGGGGCCCGTACTGACAAAAGGAGTGGCAGTACTGGGGCCCGAGTATGAAGCTGTACTCTGTGTCATCATTGATGCATGTGGGGGGCAACTGTTATTGAAAAGTCTGATTGTCGTAACACATTGCCAATATTGCTGCTAACGAACTGCCGGACTGTCTTGTGACACCTGACATTATTTTTGCATAACGAAGTACACGATTGTAGCGCTACGCATTGCATTATTTCTCCCTTGCAAAGTACAGGATTGTAGCTGCCCGCATAGCATTATTCCTTCATTGCAAAGTACATGACTGTAGTGGCCCGCATTGCATTATTTCTTCTTTGCAAAGTACGTGATTGGGGTGTGACGCATTGTATTATTCCTTCATTGCGCAGTACATGATTGTAGCGGTACACATTGCATTATTTCTTCCATTGCAAGGTACCAGGGTGTATCGTTATGCATTGTATTATTTCTCCTTTGCCCAGCACAGGATTGTATTGTTAAGTAGTGCACTATTGTTTGTCCATTGCAACGTGTGTGATTCTAGCATTACGACCAGCATTGCATTTGGAAAGCGGTGGTTGGGATTTGAACCTATCAGCCAGCCGGAACGAATATTACCCTTCATTATATGTTGACTTTTGTATCGTGTGGTCTGACCGTATATCATTTTGTATAAAGTTTATACTCATTTTAATCTAACTCGTGTGGAGTCCATTTGTGGTGTCACCAGGGGGTTGCTGTGGGCGTGGTTGCGCATTCTGTATACTCGTGCCTTGGAGATAGGCCTGGCTGCTCGTGCCAAGCTACTAAGGGGGTGAGCAGGGCTATCTCAAACGGTGTCCTTTCTTGGCCTAAAATTGAGTGGGGAGCCCCGGGTATCGCACTTGGTGACAGTAGTGCGGGACTGGGACTATGGCTTCCAACAAAGGGTGAAGACTTAATTGGGCTAATATAGTTCCATCTGATTTTAATTCATACTTGCTATCTTCCTGCCAATCTGACTTGAATATCTGCCTTGATGACAGAACCTTTGACCAAACAACTGGGCAGCCTTTTCAAAACATACAGGGTGTATCAAGAGTGGTCTCACTTTGCCCATTGCCACATATCCAGTGGCCCCCTGTAAAGTGGTTCGACAAAGCATGCCCACAGGCCCATAGGGTGCTTATGGTTTCACTGAAAAGTCAGCCTCGTATTCGTGGGGAATTGAGGAGGGCTAAGACCTCCTATTGTCAGGCGGGTAATGTATGACAGAGGAATCTAAAAAAGGAGCTTTGGTGGAATGTATTGGAGACCAGTGATTCTCGGGACAGCGTATCATTTTTTAAAGTTATGCACCATACCATTGTCTGCCCTGAGCTCATGTCACTGCAGGCCCTCGCTATCACCCCTCAGGTCTGGCATGATCACTTTGAGGCTATTTATGACATTGAGAATAATGAGAATCTATTAGACAGTGGACTTTCAGGTATTTGCTTCGAGTGGGCTGAAGTAAAAAAAAAAACATCTTGTCACTTCCTGATAGTTTGTTTAAATCAGAGGTTGACCTTTGGGCCTCTATAGTAACACAGCATCTTAAAGCAGCCACTCGTAATCGCTTCCCTCCAGTTGGTGACAATCTGTTATCATGCCCATTTTTAAAAAGGGATCACAAACAGCTCCTGCTTGCTATCCTCCAATCTCTTTGATGGATAGTGAGATTAAAATCATGGAGCAGGTTCTTTTGTACAGCCTTACAATATGGGCTAAAGATAACAATGTGATAAAAGCGATTCAATATGGATTTAGGGCAGGGTGAGGAACCGTAGAATGGAACTTGAATCTCTTTCTGTTGACTTCCAAATATACTAGGGTGAAGGGAGGGCCAGTTCATCTGGCCTTCATTGACATCAGTTCGGCCTTCGACAGCGTCAACAGAGCCAAGCGCTGGGTTGCTTTGGGCTCCATCGGGGAAGACCCAGCGCCACACACTGGTCACCTTTTTGCATGATCTTCATCAGGGACATCTGTGAGATGCCGGGCAAATGGAAAATACACCCAGCCTTTTAGAATGAAGGGAGGGATTGGCCAGGGGTGAATGCTGCCCTTTTCTCTTCATTCTCTATATCCACAGTTTGAAGTCCGCCCTATCCACTCAAGAGTTGGATGTACCATGGGTAGGCGGACGCCCACTGCCAGCTCTCTTATATGCGAACAACGACGTTTTAATAGCTCGCACAGCTATTGGACCGCAGCATCTCTTAGACAGGTTTGTCTTCTTTATGGATGATCCTGATCTGTCAACCAACTATACTAAGTGCCATGTTATGATGATTGGCCCTAGAAACACCAGTACAAGAATATTTGTGATTAAGGGCAATGCCATTAGCAATGTTGAGTACTTTGCTTACCTGGGGAGTTTACTGGACTCACATCTTACATGGCAAAATCTGCTGCAAAAAAAGTAATGTTGTTTAAAAGGGAAATTAATGGTATTAGCTCATATCCAGACGTATAGGCCAAACTCATGTAGAGACATTACTTAAAGTCTACAAAGCCAAATGTATTTCACTGGCTAGTTTTGGCTGCGACATCTGGGGGTATGCACCTATAGCGCCTTTACAGGGAGCTGAGAATATATCTTTTTTAAGAGGTCTCATAAAAGTTCCTCAGGGAACCCCTAATAAGATTGTTATGAAGAATTTGGCCTGGGTTATATATCTGACTCTATTGGTTTACACCCCTTGCTTCTATGGTTATCCATCTGGCTTAAAGAGGATTTAAAAGATTCAGGTATAGTCCTTCTCACCCAGCCAAGAGGGCAGCAGAGCAGCAGGTCAGCACAGCAGTGCAGCAGTCCTTCTGGACAGGTGTCCAGCAGAGTGGCAGTCCTTTCAGCTTCACAGCAGTCCTTCTTTCTGGCAGAGTCCATAGGTCCAGAAGTTTACTGAAGAGTTGTGGTATGAGTTCTAATATTTATATCTTGTGCCCACTTTGCAGTTGGAGAAACTCCCGGAGGTTTTGCCCATTCAGGAAAAGAGGCAGCTAACTCAGGAGTATATTTATTAAGGGTTTTAGCCTGCTCTAAATCAAAGTGGGGAAACTCTGGTTAAGGTATTTATTTCCAGTGCAAAAGGTGTTTTGCGCTGGAAAGGTTACAGTTTTTTAGGGCAAATAGTGCTTTGTGCTGCTTTGTTCCATTTTGCGATTAGGGAGAGTCACTTTGATGGAACGTAGGCATCACAACAAAAACACTTATTGTTTTTTTACACAAAGCTTGATCTATTAATATAGTCTGATTTGGCTTTGCATAAAAAATATAACAACTCCTTGAGGCAGGGGGCCAAACCCTGCACCCAAACCCTTGCAGGTGACAACCTCATTTTTAATTTTATTTGGCTCTGTGGATCCACTGCCTCAGGATTTTTTGCGCTGGCTGTTGTGGTGGCTCTGCCGATCCACAGAACCCACAAAAACATTTCTTTAACACTGAACACTGGGACCCCCACAAGGCTCAAGTGGTCAGGGTGCCCCTCCCTGCCCCCTTATATCTCATTTTTATTTTTTTTAGGACTCGGGGACAATGTCTCAGAGTCCTCAAATGGCAACCTCAACTTTTGTTTGAGATTTCAGCCAGACAATCAAACTACAAAAAGTTTTTCCTATTGAAACAGGGTCTCAACTTGAACTACAAAGTGTGTGTGCATGTGTGTGTGTGTGTGTGTGTGTGTGTTTGTGTGTGGCAGTAGACATTGTGGGTGTAGTTCGGACTCTGTAAGTGTGATAGATGATTACATTAATCTTATAGCTATACACTGTGATATGAGACAACAATGTGAAATTGCATCTGTGTAGGACTGTATGATGACAACATAACTAGTATATCATGCACCAGGAAATACTTTGTTGGCACATGGTAAAAGTGCAAAAACATGTGGTTAAATTAAGTTCTCATCTTTGTAATGGTTGCCAAAAGTGTTGGTTAATGGTAAATGATAAAACTGAAGGACGGTGTCAGAAAAAGAGAAACAAATCACACAATAGTAACGAGGAAAGGTGGTCAGCAAGTATGCTGCCAATTTGGAGCTTTAAAGTTTATATTGCAGATTATCCAAGTGTGAAGTTCTCATGTCACTTGTGTGAACTTAATATACATTGTGTAAGGTGGTGAGGGAGGAAGAAAAAAATTGTCTGCAAAGTTGATTTATTAGACAGAGGAGGGTTATGAACACGTATAGATAACATGCGCTAATGGCACTGGTTGTGACTTGGTGAAAAATGCCAGCTCAATGTTGAATTCAGGAAGAAGAACTGCCAGATCACGATGTTGGTGAACACTCGTGCCTCATTCACTCGGATTTTTATTGACACAGTGATACTGTAAAATTAAAATCTCATTGAGAAAGCTGCCGCTAAAGTAGGAAATCTAATTGAGTGGCAGCAAGACGCAGCACCCTCTGGCACGCCACGTGGTGCTGTTCACACTAATTTGGCTGCGTGGAATAGGCTCCTGGCACTAAAAATCATCACAACGTGCCGATTCACCCGCAGAATCTCGCTGAGTTTTTATGAACTACGCGAGTTCCACCCAGCCCTAGTATGGGCCTGAAAGGAAAACAAATGATTGTGCTATTACCTAGGAGTCAAAGGGCAAAACATATTTGATCATTTACCAGTATATGAACCTCCAGATGTAGGAGATTCAGATAAATTTGAGATGGATGTGGAATAATTAGAATATGTTTTTCAAGAGCAAGAAATATAGTAGTACATAGGTATGAATGTTTTACTAGATCGCAAAACCCCTAATGAAAGAATTGATGCATATATTAATTACAGCATTAAAGGTGGTAGCTGCAAAATGTGAATTTTAGAATTGTACTTCACAGTTGATCAGAGACTAGATGGTTGCTGTTCTAAAAATATTCAAGAAAGACTTATGACTTGTAAAGATACATCTTTAGATCAGGCTACTGAAATTGCAGAAAGTACAGAGTGTTCTTGTGAGGATGCTAAACAACTTGAGGTTTTGTTGGCTACTAATAACATTTCAGGGGTAGAAACTAAAATGTTTTAACAAGTCTAGTGTTCTTGTTAAACAAACACAAACGGTTCTGTGCTACAGATGTGGCACTTCTATGCATGTATCTCCTTTTATAAATTGTCCTGCACTGGATCAACAACACGGAGGTTGCGGGAAATTGGGATATTTTTCCAGAGTATTTAGAGGGGGTGGGGGAAAGGAGCAGACTTTGGTGCGTACTGAATAAAGATTGTGAGAGTGCTGAAGATAGGCATAGAAGTGATAGACAACTTGTCTTGGTGGTAAAAGATATTGATGAACACAAGAGTATTGCTGATTTTGACATTGGTGTATTGGTGCATGGATAACCATTGTTTCACAAGAGAATTTCAATTAATTTTGGGGCGATAACACATTACTCCCTCCTGATGTGTTGATAGTAGATTTTGAGGGAAGTAAAATCTATCTTTTTTGATATGTGTGGGCTTCAATTGCAGTTCAATTTGACTATTAAACCATGATTGGACAACCCTATTTTTATTCTCTAAAATACAAGTTCACATTTGAATGCTGTTTATGCTGATGATTCCTGAGCAAAGAAATTGAAACCGCCATGAAAAGGCTGTCATGAAAGGGACTTTGTGGGCCCCAAACAGGGCCCCGTGTCTCGTGGACCATTGCAAAGGGACCCAGGGGGTAAATGTAGTGCCTCCATGCACATCCTTGCACTGTTTGCCATGCATTACATGGAGCATGGCACACAGTGCATGGATGTGCACAAAGTGCTTATTTACACTGTGGCTTTTGCTGCAGCCCTTTCCCTGGGCCGCAGCACAAGCTGCAGTGTAAATGAGCACTTTCCGACCATCACCACAGCGGTCATATCGAAATTGGGCGGTCGGACTACAGATTGCTTGTCTGGAGGTCTCCTGACTGCCGCAATAGCGGATGGCGATCTGACCACCCAATATCGTAATCGGGTCCTTAATTTTACCATAAAAGATCCTACATTTCTTCTTATATTATTTTATTGTTTTTTTTTGTTGTGTCTTTCTAAAAAGGGAGCGTGAGATGTGTTATGTGTTAATGTTCTTCGATTATTTAGTAAAGCTGGGAAATGGATTTACTTTCTTTGTGTAAAGAGTAACATGGATTTGTTTTGCTTTTCTTGTTTAAAGAGTGGAGACGTGTTGTGATGTCATAGTATTTTCATATGGTAGAATGTCATGAGATCAGGTGAATTCCATTAATCAAGTGGCAGTTTTCTCTGTGCTCCTGATGGTTGGACATGTATACTTACTTCCTTTGCAATAAACTCCTTAATCTGATTTTGTCATGAAGAGTATTACTTCAATTCATAAATAGTGATTTAGCCTACATGGCAATTCCATTAAACAGTGCTGTATGATGTAGTTGCCATGATTTCTCTTTCCCTTGGAGACATGATTTTTATACCTAGAATCAGGTGTTTGAGGCAAATGCAAACTTAAAAGAAGCATCTTTGGGCCCTGGATCACGTTTGTGACCCAAGTCCCACAAGCACGTTGGAAATACCTGATTGCCCATCTTGCCTAACCGTCTCATATTCCCTGTCTCTAACTAATGGATCACCTAAAACTTCTGTTTGCTTTTTTACTTCCATCTACTTTCCCATCCCCACCTTTGCCCCAGTTTGACTTAGGAATATATTTTTTTTAAATTGGACTGTTTTAGATGGAATAAGTATGGTCAGGATCAAGAGATGACTTGTCAGTGCTTTGGATAATTGGGTAGTCAGTGGGATTTTAAATACTTGTTTTTTAGTATTTTTTCTTCCTGTGCATACCTCTAAACCCTCTTATATATTTAGCCCTTGACCCTAAGTATAATTCCTGAAGTACCTTTTACATTCTAATGGAAATCATTTCCAGAGTGCGTCCAGCACAGGTGATCATATTAAAATCTGATGGCAATAATATGTGGGCAAGCGTCAAGCTAAACTGATTTGCATAAGATGGAACAAGAATTGACAATCTGATATCTGCATTCTACTACCGCATATTTTGCTCACTAATCACAATCTTTTTAATGAGGTCAATTATAAGGGTGAATAACTCACTCTCAAATCAAAGTAATGATCTGTTTTTCTGCCATCACTGCCACTCAGTCATTGCCATGCTTTTCTAAAACCTCTGTTTGTGATGTTTCTGCTCATTCCACTGTAGGATAAATTTGCAATCTGGCCAAAACAGGAGCAGCATATGTCAGAGGAGGCTCAACACAACCGATTTTTTTGCCTTGACGTGCTAGATATGGTACATTTGGTGATAGATCACCAATGTAGAAAACATTTATTTTCAGATCAGTTAAAAATAAAGCGAAAGCAGATCTTTTCATTATCAAGTTTTTTAACTGTGTGCTTATGTACAAATATGGTGGGCGAGTGTGTGGCTTCTTGTTTAACACAAGTGAAGAAAGCTGTTACACAAGAACGTACAGGGCCCAATTGCAAAGAAAATTATTTGACTTATGACTCATTTGTAACTATAAATTTGTATAACTTACTCTTGCACAAGCTACACCATGCCATGAACTTTTGAAAGTCAGTAGATTATGAGTGCTTAACTTACTTACGCATTATTGAGTTTCCATTTAAGTTATATTTGTGGATACGCTCAGTAAGTAGCATTTTCACAATCATTTTAAGCACACTTGCCACACTTATCTGAACACTTAATTTTCAATGGAAGATCAAAAAATAACTACTTTAGAGGCACTGGAAAGACTTCTATCACACCACATGTGGGTGGGGTGTTTAGGGAGAAAGGACACGTAAGGAAAACATTTTTCAGTGGGAAAAGAAAGGTTTTCTAAATGTGTTTAAAGATATTAATGACTTTTACATATCCTGTATTGGTATACTTTACATGTATTCTCGAAATATGCAAATGTATGGATTTAAAAACAGTTGTAGGTGTCATTTTTTTTTTTTTTTTATGGTCTGACTTGACAGTACAGCTGTCGCCAGGCAGTTATGTGACAATACCCAGCAGAAGGGCTTCGGCTCTGTCCACATGTTGGGAGCAAGGAACACAAGTTTTCAATCAATCAACCAGGGTTTTTGTAGCATGCACTACTCACCCGCAAGGGTCTCAAGGCGCTGGGGAAAGGGGGGGCAGCTCAGTTAGGCTCCACCTCAGTGATCATTTTGTTTAGCTGCCTGAGCGTGTACTTTCAAGGGCACACACATGACTTAACATCGTAATGTTATGAAAGTGTCTTTGATAACAAGATAATTATGGTTTTCTTGCAGCACAGATGGGAGGAGAGCAGTCATTAACCTACATGGATTTTTAGGTCTGGCTTGACAGTGCAGCTGTGCCCTGACCTTTTAATCTATACCAATAATATTCTTGCTTTCTTTCCATACCAATACATATCCATCCTCATAGCATCTACTTGTAATGCTTCACATTTCCATGGAGAATTCCTTTAAAGTCAGTACTATTGGCTTTGCTAATGCTTGTTAATGAATTTACAGACTTGGGACTTTTCCCTATGGCATTCATAAGTAACACCTTGTAAGGAAGGGAAGTTTAGTGTGACCCTTAAAAACAGACTTAACCATAACTTTAGAGAGTTTTAAGTTACAATTGTTTTCGTGAATCAGGGTCACTGAGTTGAAGACTGATTTTCTAATATGCGGTCCTGAACAAGAAAAATGGCGAAGTACTCCGGATAACATCATTTTCACAGTGTTTCAACACATTTGGGGACTCATGTAGGTAAATAAAAATTACCGATTCTTAAATACCGAACCGTACCGAATCGGTATTTAAGAATCGGTAAGTTATATGTAGGTAAAAAATCGGTAATAATTACCGAATCGGTAACATTCGGTAATCAAGAATCGGAATTTACCGATTCGGTAAATACCGAGGTGGTATTTACCGAATCGGTAAATACCGAATCGGTATTTACCGAATCGGGAAAAAAAATCACATGACTGGATGAAACAGCCAATCCTGTGCAACCACACCACACCCAGGCAGGTGCACACAATTAACAGACTCTGGAGAGGCTTGGAGTGCAGAGGAGAGGCAGGGAGCCAGTGCCTGTTTGTGCAGCAAAAAAACATCATGTCGACGCAGAGGACAGTGAGAGATGGAGGGGAAAGGAGGAGGAAGATGAAATTCAGCCCCAAGGAACTCCAGGTGCTGGTGGAGGAGGTGGTGAAGCAGCACCAGAAGCTGTTTGGGAGGCAGTCCCTGCAAGTGCCTGAGGCTGAAAAGCGCAATATTTGGCTGGCCATCCAGGCGCAGGTCAATGCTGTGGGAGTGACCCACAGGGACATAGAGGTCCTCAAAAAGCGCTGGTATGACCTGAGGATTGTAACCAAGAGGAAGATGGGGGAAATCCAGAAGGAGGCCAGCCAGACTGGAGGTGGAACCAACAGGGCACCTGCCCTCACCGAACTTGAGGAGCTGGTGGGGGCCACAATCGAGAATGAGAGCGTCGTAGGCCTTGGGGATGCTGACAGCTCTGCCAGAGCCGCCACCCAACAAGGTAAGACGAATGCACAGCAATGTAGCCCCCCCTACCCCTATCCCACATCCCCCATTGTGAAATGAGTATCCCACTCCAGTCCATGTGTTAGTGCAGACAGGCAATGCATTCTGGGAGATGTAGTCAGGGAAACCCCAACCATGAAGTAAATGGCACAGGACAACAAGGCATGTTACACACATTAGCCAAAAGCAGGCAGAGGACAAATTTAGAGTGTAACATGATTTAATTGTGATGCTTGCAATGCAGCCCTTCAGGTACACTGAGCCGATGTTGCATTTCTGTCCACAGATGTGACATCGCGCAGGACAGGACATGCTGCAGGAGAGAGGGCACACCGGCCACACAGATCAGCTCTGGCCAGCACAAGTTCAGCCCAGGGAGCAGTGCCACAGGCAGCCGCACCACTAACACAGGCAGCCTCGCCTCAACCAGAGCCAGCCTCACCTCAACCAGAGCCAGCATCACCTCACCCAGAGCCAGCATCGCCACTCATGTTTGAGTCACCGGCCACATCACCGCCTGCATGTGTGAGAATGAGGAGGCGTGCTGTCGCCAGGCTGCGAGCCTTAGACACCTCGTCTGACGACAGCAGGGGCCCTGATCAAATTACTATGCCCCAGGATGGGAGCCATGCCACTGTGCCCTACACCTCACAGGCAGAACAGACGGGTGCAAGAGGGCGCCGCAGGTTGCGTGTCCAGAGTCCACCAGCAAACATTGACAGCCATGGTGTCTTCTCGGGGCTCGAGGGCCTAATGTTAAAACAACAGCGCCTGCAAACAAAGGCAGTCATGTCAGTCCAGAGGCATATGCCGTGCATGAAATCTACATTAGTCAACATGGACAATAACATCAGCACAATGGCAGCGGGCATTCGGGAAATGTCCCAGTCAATCCAGCAGCTGTGCAGCAAATTAGATGCTGACATAGATGCACGGCGCCGGGAACGGCAGAGGAGGGACACTAACACCAGGGCACTCAACCGTCTGGCAACTGCCACTTCTCTACTCTGCCGGCGCTCTGTGTCGATGCAGGAGGGCCTGACACACTGCTGCAGCGACGTGTCTCGGGGGATGGTGCAGGTGACAAGTGCACTAGAGGTGCTATTAACAAGTCAGGCGGCGACAACTGCTGCAGGGGATGCTGCGGAGAGCATCGACTCCAGCAGCAGGAGCAGCATCACACCCCCCGTCCCAGAAGCACGCATAAGCAGCAGGCGGCTTGGGGTTGGCTGTAGTGAGGATGCTCAATCCGTGCCATCCCACACTGCAGCGCGTATGCGCAAACATTGATGCAGCCCTGCGTAGCCAATTCCCAATGGGTGACGTAACCCTGGTCTTACTCCTTAAAAATATGCTATGTTGCCAGATTGGCTTGATCTTGTTTTCATGGCGTAGTGCCGCATTAAAACTACGTCATGACATACCACAACTGGCTGTGTCCCCTTACTTACTCAGAAATATTTGCATGTGATCTCTGCCCGTCTCTCTCTCCCATCTATTGCAGTTGGCACTCCAGCTGCGTTGCCCTCTGGCTGGCCTGACTCTTCCTCGTTGTCCTCAAAATCTGTTAGTTCCACTTCTGTTCCTCTCTTCGTGGCAAGGTTGTGCAGCATTGCACAAGTGGCAATGATCTTGCAGCAGTTGATCGGTGTGTACTGGCGTGCGCCTCCGCTCTTGTGGAGGCAGCGGAACCTGCTTTTCAGTAATCCAAACGTGCGCTCCACCACATTGCGTGTAGATTTATGTGCCACGTTATATCGTCTCTCACTCTGGGTTGATGGGTGTAGGTAGGGAGTGAGGATGAATGACCGGCAGGCATATGCACTGTCGCCTAGGTGAGTAAAAGGGAACCATCAGTCACATGCCTCTATACACTATGATTTGCAGGTTTCATGGGGCGTCACTGTTACTTACCTAGCAGGTATCCCTCTCCAAATTCTCCGGCAATCAGTCGTGTGTAGATCCCACTGTTCTGGAAGATGAAAGAGTCGTGGGTGCTCCCAGGAAACTTCGCTACAATATCAGTGATGATGTTCCCTGCATCAGAGATCACCTGCACATTGATGGAGTGGGTGGACTTTCTGTTCCTGTAGATGTGCTCAGTGTCAGCTGGTGGGCAGATTGGGATGTGTGTGCCATCAATACAGCCAATGACATGGGGGAACTGTGCCATGTGATAAAAGTCAGTTTTAGTTTTCTGCAGTTCAGCCTGTGTGTTTGGGAAGCTGATGTAGTGGTGCATTCTCTGCATCATGGCATCCAGGAACTTCCTGAAGAAACGGGACAGGCAACTCTGGGATACACCGCCCACCGCAGCTATCACCCCCTGGTAACTGCCAGATGCCAGTAGATGTAGGCTGCAGAGCACCTGCACATGTGGTGGTATGGCATGCGCCCTTCTTGTTGGCTGGTCCAGGAGTGGGTGCAGGTCCCTTATCAGGTCCATGATGGTTTGGGGGTGTAGCCTGTACCTTTCATGTATCTCTGCATCAGTCAGTTGGAAGAGTGTGATGCGCTGTCTGTAGATGCGTTCCTCCCGTCTCCATATCCTCAGACCTGCTGCCTGTAGACGTAGGCGCCTTGCAATGACATACAGAGCGGCCATGTTGTCCACGCTGTTGCATTTTGGGATTGCTTATTTGGTCTGTTGATGGTTACCACCTGCTTTCACTCAGTGTTAATTACCGACTCTTAATTACCGAATTTCATGGATTTCTTAATTACCGATTTTTCCTACATGTCATTTTCAGTTTTACCACTTCATATTTACCACTTCATATTTACCGATTCATATTTACCACTTCATATTTACCGAATCGGTAAATATGTATTCGGTAAATATGAATCGGTATTTTAGAATTCGGTAAGTATGAATCGGTATTTACCGCTTCATATTTACCGAAAACTTGTTTTTGGCCTCCTACATCTCACTTGTCTAAATACCGGTCGGTAACGGCATATTTACCGAAAATTGGCCGTTACCGACCGGTATTTGGCTACCTACATGAGGCCCTTGAAGCGCAAACTATCTACAAAATCTGCAGCACCCCTCAGACCCTCTGCCCCTTCTCGTTTTGATGCAAGTACAGACGAACTTGTCGGTGACAACCTGACTTGCTAACTCGCAGTGCAGCTCCAATCATAGCTTACAAGTTAGACGACAGCCATTCCCGAATCGTGCAACAGAGGTGCCCAGATGCGAAACATACACCCTCCAGCATACTAAAACATGTATGTACAGAGGCACGCATAGATACCCATGCTCACAAACGCTCATACACAAATATGCGCGCTCACTCACACAAACGCACAAAATATCTCTGCCCTATTCCTTCATTTTCCATGACACTTACTTTTCTTTTCTGGATTTCATCTATGTTAATAGTTTATGTACTTATAAAATTATTTAACATTAAGAGGGATGGAGTGGAAGAGTCCGCAACCGCCACACATCCTCCCTAATATTGTTTCATGAAATACAAACATAATGTGATAAGTTAAAAGCTGAAAGGCAAGTCTAGATCAATCCATGGGTCCTTGGGTGGTGATACTTTATTCAATATATTTTTAATATTGTGCGGGGTTTTTTTTGTACTACATAAAACCACAGTGAAACTGTGCATCTATATACCAAGCATGAGGTCAATTTTATTTCTAGGTTCCACGCCCCATCTGTCCTTTTTTGTTTTAAATTGACATTATCTTCGTATTAATAAAACACTATTTTAACATACATAATAGAATTTGTAGGATATGTACACATTTGAAACTTGTATATTATTTTTTTCCTTCATATACTGTCACATTGAGTGAAAAAAAAATGTGGTGTTCTTTCAGGTTTAACCCACATGAAGATGAAAAGTGTATTTCAAAAGGAAGTATGGTCTCTTTACAGCTTTCTTTTTTAATGCATTATGCATGCAGTTTGCATCTGTCAGATATGCAGTGAAGAGGCGTGTGCGAGGTTAGCGCCAGGCTGGAGAAGCAGGCCTTCTAGTTACCACCTTCTTGCAGCCCGTCATATACACAGCTCAGCTGCACTGCACGGGGCTGCGCTCTCAGCATTTGCTCGTTTCTGAAATAAATATTCTCTCCGAGCAAATATTAAATGCATGTCATCGAAAATGACACGAATATCCAAACCGAAGCAAAAGAAAACCACGGGCTCGATGTACATGAAAGAAAGTGTTGTATTAGGAAGTGCAGAGCGGTTGAAGGCTTCCTGCTGTGCCCCCTGCAATCTGTGCCCCATAACACCATCATCAGTCAAGCATGCAATGATTGCTTTTCTGCCAGCACAATGGGACAAAAACTGCTTTCAGTCTGAAACATGCTTAATCACATCAGGCTGGGTCAGCTGCTGTGTCCTCAGCACTCTTGCAGGCAGCACACAACAGAGCAGTGCTTGAAGAACAGAGTGCTGTTGCTGTTGAATTTCTGTAAACATCAGGACTGGTAGAACTTTAGACTGGATATTTTGTTTAGCTAGAAATAATGTTATTTTTTATTAATGCCACTTTTTTTCTTGTGAGCATTCTAGCGAGTTGCAATACATTTTAACTTAATCTGCTTCTGGAAATTTTGGCAAGTAGATGAAGAAAGGCAATTGCACATGTGAAATAATGATGTAGTACGTCTGCGTCACATGCTATTTTTCTCTTAGTATAAGTGTAGCATGTTCATTGGTAAAAATGACCATAATGGGTGGCTTGTCAACTCGTCTTTTCAGCTGAGGCGCTGGCCCCGGCTCCCCTGGCACAGGACTGCCCGCCATGTTATTAGATCACCCGCTGCCTGGTGGGATCTATCTGCCTTCAGAGCTGCTGCCAGTGAGGTGGGTGAATTGAAGGCTGAACAGTATGCCAACTGCAGCCACGTTTGATCGCCTCTTCTGGCATACTTTTTTGTTTTCCTAAAACAACCATCTACCAAAAAGAGGAGATGTGTTTTAAGGAGGGTCAATGTGTGCTCTCACCACTGGATGATTACCTTTACTCACAAAAATTTACTTTGTGTAGCTTTTACTCTGCAACTTTTATTCCGCGGGTATATTTATTCTGCATGCCTTTAGTGCACGTGCCTTTCTTTACCCATCATGCCTTCACTACTCATAAGTAAATTTTTTTGCATGCTTAAATTCAATACAAGTACGTATTAAAATTTTAAGGAGCTGGGTCCTATGGTTAAAAGGTTTATTTATTTATTTATTTATTTGTTTATTTATTTGAAGAGTTTTATATAGCGCTGGCTAGACCCGGAGGCATCAGAGCTCTTTACATAAGAACAAGTTGCACAAAGTTCCATCAGTTACCCTAGCATAAAATGAAAAACATATACGAGTTAGCTGGAGCATGAGGGAGGGTGAGGGTTCGAGACAGGGGTGTAGGAAAAAAACAAACAAGGTCAGATAGGGCTGGGAAGGGGAGTCAGCCACAAGGATCACGGAGGGAGGAGGCGGGGGAGGGAAAGGAAACACAGCAGAGAGACGAGGTAAAACAATGTCCAATGTCCGGCTGGGTAGGTGACGGCTAAGGGGTTGAAACCAAAGTCAGTCTCCCCTATAACTGCCAAAACAGCTCCACCAGGCATCGGCAATGTTGCTCGCGCACCGCGGTCAGTATAACATATAAGGTTTCCGCCGGAGGGCATCGTCATAGTTCCATCAGCTGCACCAGTCCCGGTGTTATTGGGAAACGCCTCCCGCCTCAACCTCCAGCTTTCCTTTGCTCATCTCTCCTCATCTGGTCAAAGGTTCTCCACTTTCCTTCAGGATCCCCATTACTGGTTGAGGTGCAGCAACCTGCCACCCCGAAACGAGAGCATAGACAGCAGCTGCGTTGATATTCAATGTAGGATAGATCTAGTTCTGTCCCAAGAGGCCCTCTCAATACAGTGTGGAGATGGGGGTGGTGTCATCCCTCGAAGGTGCCTGCAATGCCTGAACTCCCTTGACAGCTATTTTAGGGTTAGGCTTCCGCCTGGCTTAGACTCCCAGGCTAGCGCATATAACTCCTCCACGGGCCCCGCTGAACAGTTCTTTGTCCTGCCACCACTGCTGTGCCCCTCTTATAATCCGGCGCGCAGCACTCATCTGGTCGGGTGGCCTGGGGCTGCCATTTTAGGGTCAGGCACAATCAAGTGAATCCTGGTGGTCTTCCCCACCCGGCCCAGACCCTCAGGCCAATGCAGCTATCTCCTCTGCAACAGCCGCTGCACCGTTCCTTGCCCTGCTGCCGCTGCCACACCCCTCCTTCAAACTGGCACGCAGCACTTATCTGTTTGGGTGCCCTGGGGTCAGACAGCCGCTCTCCGTTGCCTGCTGGCTACGCTCGCCACTCACTCCCTGATCCTCGCTGCATGCTGTCAAGTCTAGTGAGTCAGTCTCTGTGGAAGGAGACTCTGCGCCGGCCAGGATCCAGCACTTTCCCTCTGTGTGCCTCTGGGCTAGTGTCTTTTTGCCCATTTGCTCTCTGTTACACTGCAGTGAGGTGGCCCGCCCCCACCATCTTATGTGGCGCCGCAGTCTCCTCGCCAAGCTTGGATCTTTCGGCTACCGTTGGCATTGGGGTCCGACTTTGTCGCCACTTCTCCCTCTCTCCATCAATCTTACGTTCCCTGCCTCTAAGTTGAATATTCGCCGTTTATAAGTAGTTAGGGCCTCATTACGATGCCGGTCAGACTGGCTTTCATGGTCCTGTCAAAGGCGGTAAAACCACTGCAGTCTCATTGGAAGCAGTTAATTCAGCCACCAGATTACCATGCATGCATCCTGCCATTCGACCGCTGAAAGACCGCCAACTCCGACAGCTTTTCTCTAACTGCCGACATGGCGGTCGGAGAAAAACAGCAGCCATAAGGCAGTACAGGGATCTCCGACTGCCCCACGGATTACGATAAGCCTTTGCGACAACCTGACCGTGGTGGTTCCCACCTGACTCGAGTCATCGAAAATGAAAGATTTGGGGTGCATATTCACCCAAATACGCTTTACTCCAGCACTCTCCACCGTGGATCCCTCCCTCCAGGTCTCTCTAACATCTGGGCAGTTACACCCTGATGACTACGATCCTGTGGGCGCCGGAATCCAGGTAAATCCTAATGGAGTGTGCATCCATTGACTGGCCTGTGCACATTCTGACACACTCCAGCATGGTGAATATGGTGACAAAGGCATAACCCCACATATTTCATGCATGTGTTTACAATTCCTATGTTTTCTGTGAGTTTCGAATACATTTACAGCGACATATTTGGGGACATATACTCCGCAGTAGATGCGGTAGCCGCTGTAGCAACAGTTGCATTGTAATACAGTAGGGGTAAGCTTCCAGGTCACAGCAGTCAGAAAGGGCTTGTGAGGATGGTGATCGGATGGTTGGTCCGCCTGACATTGTAATGAGGCCCTTAGTGTTTAAGTACTCAGGAATTTATGTTAATATTGGAGTATTATTATTAATAATTCATTACAAATATTACATAAAAAAGTAAGTTGGGAGGGTACTGCCCCCAAATTAAAATGAAATAAAGTGAGTAATAAATGTAACTTATTAAATCATTAAGCTTTATTTAAAAACATATTAAAAAAAATATTTACTAATTGTTTAACATAATAATCTTCTAGAAACAGGATGCAAGGGTTTTAGTGGAATCGGATGGAAAGTGTATTAATACTCAGGTATTAAAATGAATGCCAAAGTATTAAAATTAATCAATAAGGTATTAAAACATTTTATTACATAAAGCAGGAGGTCTTGAGGGTCCCCCCTGCAAAGGTAAAAGGAAAAATAATAAGAAATATATTTAAATCATTTTAAAAAGGGGAATTGTTCGGGGGTTCACCTTAAACTAAATAGGTAAAAAAAATGGGGATTACAATAATTAATGTTAACATGTTTTTAATGGGATGTAAGGGTTTTAGAGAAATTGGGTGAGGAGCTTATCAATACTAATGTGTTACCATGGATAACTAGAGAATGAAATCTAATAATTGTTTAAAACAAAAAAAGATTAGTATATAGAAAAAGGCAAGTCAGGGAGGATTAACTCCACCAAGAATTAAAGGTAAAATAATGAGATTTAGAAAAGATAAGAGGCATGGGGGAGTTTACCCCCTGCAAATATGTTAAAATCCTCAATTAAAAAAAACTATTTTTCTTTTTTAGACAAATTTATTAACATAATTATCTTTCAAGAGTAAGATTTTAGAGTTATAGGGGAATTGATAACATACATTTTATTTTTAAAAATCCTTGAAATATTTGTAACATTCATTACAAATATTAATGTCAATAGAGATTTATTACAAATTATAGGAACAAAAAAAAAGAAGTGCATCATTCATTAAATAATTTAATATTAAAAAACATTATTAAAATTATTATATAATTATTTCCCTCAATTTTCTGTTATAATCTATGGGAACATTGTATTATTCTCTTTCATAAGTGCAGCCATGTTTGATTGTTTTCCGTCACTGCAGTTTAAGCAGCAATTTCAACATTCAGTTGGAGTTTTCAATGAAGAACAGAGGCATGGAGCTGAATTCTGAGAATAGATAATATTGCACTTTAAATTATATGGCATATTAATTTACTGTTTAATCTAAGGATGTCTAATAGCAGGATGGAAAATGTAGTTGTTTTGTTTGTATTTTAAGTTTTATTATTCCTACTCAGGTCGTCAGAGTCTATGTGCATCATAATCCGAATTTCTGAAAATGATTTTTAAAAGTAGATGCATTTTTATTGTATCACTGGGCACATGCATTTTGTAAGTTAATGGTGAAAATGCTAAATGGGCCAATTACATTTTTTATCAGAATTCTTTGTTAGATGTTTTCATTCAACAATGATTTGTGGTGAACAAAGTTATTGTTTGTACAAAGGGGTGCAATCTGCTTTAAACCCTATTTTTGTGCAGATTTACTCATTGTAATGAGTTTTTAAAAAAAAAATAAGCATATTTTGGTGTTTCTAATGTTAATGGGTCTCTACAAAAAAAGGAATAGTTGCAGATTACTAGTGAGAGTTGGTAAAAGAGTTGCAAAATATTATCAACCTCTGAAAAAAACAACTTCAGGTAGAACCAATTATATCGTATTATTTATCAGTCTAATGAATAGCAAATGTAAAAATATTTCAAGTCATTTAAAGTGTACATAGTTTTTAATGTAGACATGAGAATAAATAAAAATGAAAAGCATGGTTAGTATACTTAGAAAGTTTTTAGAAATTAGTAATGAAGAATGTAGGCAATATTTTCCACATGCCCAAACATGTCAAAATGTTAAACTTTAGAAAGAAGTTGTTCATGCATTGCTTTTATTTTAGATACACAGAGTAAAAGACTAGTTGAATAATGTTGAACTTGTATAATTTCCTGGAAACTTCACCCCTTTCTAAGAATATATAGGAAATGATAGAGTGTTGGATAGACTTTACCAATAGAACAGGAGAAAAAGTAATGCCAGTCCTCTATGGAATTATTAGGTCCTACATACCCCCAATACACAGGTTAAGTAGCAATTACACCATTTAATTGAATGGGGTGGAAGGCATCTACAACCCGAGCTGCTTAGAGGGCCAATCCAGTTTTGTTCAAAATAATTTGCAATAGGGACAACTTTTCTTCATTTTGAGAAATACAGTTAGATTGAATAATTGCAGTGTAGAATCCATCTATGTGCTCAGAGGTTATAAAAGCTAATGCAGAAAGTTTTTTAAATTCAAACTGTAATTTCTATCTGACATGTAATCCCCTGCTAAGGATGTTTTTCGTATGTCATATCAAATTACTTGCAAAAAATAGAAAGAAATATTCTTGAATTTAGGTACCAGGGTACAGTTTGGGTATTGTTGAATTCGTAGCGAATTCAGTTATAATTTTTGCAGTATGTTTTTTCATGATTTTAGACTACAGATAGAAATTCAGAGTAAGTATCACTATTCCCAAGTGTTATTAGGTTGTGAGCAGTTACAAATATTACTTTATTTTGTTTTAAATGAACTATCATTATCAAAGATAAGGAAGGATTCATGTCTGTAAGTCTCTTTTAGTTCTGTAGTTGTTAATATGTAGCTAAACATTTTCGATTGGGTGGTCACAGGATTACTTGCTTGTCTTTTGATCTGCACCATTATTTTTCAAATTTAGAATGGTGGGTAGTTCTTCAGCAACATGTGTTGTAATGTTTGTCATTAATTCCCCTGGAAGTAAACCTGTGGGCTATCTTGCTAGCTAATGGTTTTAACTACTGCAGAGTGTCCCCCACCGATAAATCAGGTGCAGATTTAGAATAAATATTTTTTGTATTTATTAGATACAATCCCCATCTGTAATTGTTCTGCCTCTTCTAGAGGTTGAGTGGCAGTTAACACCCCTCCAGTTAGTCCTGAGTGTGGTTTTCCTTTTCTTAGAATACATTTATCTGTTTTGTTTTAGACTCATGTTGCCTCTCTTGGACAAAATATGTGCTGCCAAAGGCATGCTCTCCAACCTACTGTGGTCTTGAATCTATATCAGAAATAAGACAAACATTTTGATTTTAAGGTTTGAAAACTGTTTTATTAATGTCTTTTGATTCCTCCAAATTTGAGGAAAATGTTTAGGTAAGATGCTATTGCAATTCTGAAACAAAGGATTAATTGCTAAAACAAATGTTACTTGTTACTTGTTATTTGAATAAAGTATTTCAGTTTAATTTCTTATTGAATAATCTCAAATATTACATTGTTATTTGCTGGAATAAAAGGATCATACTTCCTTTTAAGGTCTCGCCTGACCCAGCGCATGCGCTGGTCTGGCGAGACATTTTGTGAGGGCTCCACAAAAAGTGCTACCAGGCCAGCCTAGACCTACAGTGCATGTGCGCGGGCACGCGCGTCACACTTTACCACGATTACTTTCACTTTCGCGGCCGCAGGGCCGCTTTGATGTTTGATCGCGACCACGATCACTTTCTCTTGATGTTCTCCGTGAGGCTCCAATAGATTGCAGCAGTTAAAACAAGCATTGGCATAGCCAATAGGTCTCGCTTTTGGGACCTTATAAGTGTTTAGTTATGCAACTGTTGCATGGCTAAACACTTATAAGGTCCCAAAAGCGAGACCTATTGGCTATGCCAATGCTTGTTTTTGTTGTATTCAGTTGGTTATCTGTTCTGATTATACATTTTGTATTTGCTAAATATTTATAATTCTCTTATGTGGTTTTAATGGTTGATGTCACTCCTTTCAGTGATACTTGGATGGGGTATGTGATTATAGAGAGTTGAATTTTATGTGAATTTTTAAAAATGCTCATCCCTTGCTCACTTTGCCACTGGATTCAAGCTAGCTTGGCTGATGAGGGGTGTTACCCTGAAACCGGTCTAAGGAGGCTTGTTTCCAGTTCAGGGAAGACGTGGCTTGGCAGTTTGGGCTGGGCAGTTCCCATGAGGCACAGGGTCAAGGCAGATTTTCATATAGCTGGGTCTGAACTGAGGTGGGCAAGTGAGCTAAAGAACGATGATGGATTCAACCCAGATCTGTGACTGGGGGTGAGTGTCTGAAAGGTTTCAGCACTCCGTTCATCATCTCCTTGTGTTTGCAAATCTTTAAGGAAATACAAGTAATTTACCTATGGCAATAGTATTTTTGTGAATGTTTAATGAAGCCCAAAATAGGAGTTGTTTGCCTGTTTCAAAATAATATAATCAAAGCAAGTTCAATAATTTTGATTGCACACTTGTTATTTATTTTTAAATCTCAATATTATTAAGATTCAACTTTTATATTTAGGTCGAATAATTTAAATGTACCTGATATTACAAATATTTCCTTTGTAGTGATCATTTTTTAAATGTTGAAAGAGTCACCTAAAGATATGAAATTAGAAATAAAGTTTACTAAAAAAGTATTTTCCATATACAATTTATTAGACTAAAATGAATAAAAAATGGTGAAAATCATTTTTACAGTTAATACACAGAAAATAAAATTACCTTGTCAAATATATTTAATGCATTAAATATGGAATGCTTTTTGGAAATTTCTCAAAATTCTTGTTAATTGAAAAAAAATCTCTTAATTTTAATGAAAGATGGCATTAGGAGTTAAACATTTAAATAAGTATTTGAATATTTTGTTTTATATTAGTGATTTGACAATAGTGTGCTTGCCAATTTAGGGCCTGATTAAGAGTCTGGTGGTCCTGGAGCGGTCCACCATGCCAGTGCCCTTTTCCAGGACCGCCAAACGTGACCACCCGCCAGATTACGATTAATCTCGTGGTCTGGCAGACGGTTCTTTGGCATTCCCATGGCCTATTAAAAAGTCACTGCAATGGGAACACCAAAGCCCGTTCCTGCAGTGCATGGACTATAACATCCATGCTGTGCAGGAAAGGCATAGACTGCACACAGGGAGGCATAACATGAGCTCCCCCTGCATATACACCATGGCCCTGAGGCAACGTTATTTCCTCTCTGCCACAGTTTTCATGGCGGGCTCACCACCATGAAAACCGTGGCAGAGACCGCTGCAACAACACTGACACTGAGTGCTTTAGACAATTAAGCAAAAGGAATTATGAAACCCCTATTGCCAATAACCCTACCAAACGCCTTACTAGTTTCATCACAGGCATGGTAGACTCAGCTGAAGATCAAGGATGGTTGAGCAAAAAGGAGGCCGTGTTCCTGATTAAAAAGGACCCTAAGACCCCTTACTTTTACATCCTTCCAAAGATTCATAAGGGGACAACCCCAGTGCCAGGGAGACCAATTGTCTCTGGAATTGACTCGGTTTTAGAACCACTATCACAGTTTTGTGACCACTTCTTACAACACCTGGTCAAACTGATACCCTCTTACTTACAGGACACCACAGATGTTCTACGTTTACTTGAACAGTTCCCCAGAGCACAGGAGATTGACTTCCTTGTGACCCTCGATGTGGAGGCCCTCTACACTAACATCCCACAGAGGGCTACCCTTGAGGTCATTGAGGAGGTCTTACATGCTGCCTCCTGGGAATCTTTGACACCTCCCTCCTTCATCATGGAGTGTGCCACATTGGCGCTAACTGAAAATTTCTTTGAATTTAAGGGCCAAATCTACCACCAGACCCAAGGTACTTCCATGGGGAGTACCTTTGCTCCTAGTCTGGCCTGCCTTTACATGGCAACTTTTGAGAAACAACACATTCATCATGATTCTAATCCATACAATGAGAATATTTTGATATGGAAACGTTTCATTGATGATATCTTGATTTTTTGGAAAGGTAGTTCAGAGACCTACAGAGATTTTTTTGCTTGGATTAATAGTCTCAATCCCTTTCTGAAGTTCACCATTACTTCTTCACCTACAGAAATAGCTTTCTTAGACCTCACAATTAAAATTGAGGGAGGACATTTAGCCACCACCATGTACAGAAAAAGTACTCATCGGAACAGTTTACTTCATTACAACAGTTACCACCCAAAAGCTCTTAAAGAGAATCTGCCCTTTGGCCAATTTTTAAGAATAAGAAGGAACTGTAGCACAGTTAATGACTATAAGACTGAATCCGAAACACTGACTAGGAACTTAACATTAAGAGACTATCCACCAAGGAGTATTTCACTTGCCCGCAAACGAGCACGCAACAACAACAGAGAGGCTCTTTTAGAACCTAGGGACAAAGGGGTGATTGAGCAAGAAACACTCACTTGCATCACAACCTTCACAACCATTTCGAACAAACTCACCAAGGTGTTAAGGAAACACTGGAGCATACTGAACACGGGGACTCTACAACTAGAACCACCACGGTTCGCATTTAAACGCTCGAGGAACCTCAAAGACATACTGATCAACACCAGACCTAAACAAAAAGTCATCAACAGACAGGGGACACTTTGGCAATTACCAACTGTTGTTGGCCACTATCCCTGTGGTACTTGCACGGCCTGTGCCTTCACCTCTATACACAAAACGATCACCTTGAACAAGACGTTCACTTGGGAAATGAGAACACACACAAACTGTAATACCTCGAATTGTATTTACTTACTGACTTGTCGCTGTGGTCTTCACTATGTGGGCATGACCACCCGCCCAATTAAAGTCCGTATTTCAGAACACCGCAGCAATTTCCGCTGCCGTAAAAATAACACTAAAATGTGCCTCCACTTTTTGGAAAAAGCTCACTCTCCTGACTCCCTTAAATGGGTAGTTTTGGAAGCATCACAGAACTCATCTAAATCACAGTTATTTACTAAGGAACAAAGATGGATACACCGTCTATCCTCAGATGTTAGAGGGTTGAATGATGATATCCCTTGGAGCTCCATCAAAATCTAAAAGTTTGAATTTGCTTTAATTTTCCCCTCCGCCTTGGTTTAAATTACTCCATTGAACCTCAGGGCTTGGTCTCTGCTGCTAATCCACCACTACGCTAATTTTGCGATTCTGAATAGCGGTATGTACTCCAATTTTGATTTTTTTACATACCCTTATTAACTAACTTAGTTCATTACATCAACAAGCACGATGAACATTTTCATAGAATAACTCTTGTTTTTATCCCTGTTATCTAACATCCTCTTTGGGATTACCGGCGCTATTCCTTTGGCAAAAGAAACCGCTTTATATTGACGTACGACATCACCAATACCATTAAAATAGTAGCGCCAACCTCAACAATCAATGCCATCCCTTGTTTTCCACGTAATTTTTCGCCATTACAAGATGGCCGCTGCAATAACTTTGCTTGAGCCTTATAACAACTCATGCATGCTAAACTACACCCAGCGACACGTGGTACTGTGAGCATTGAAAAACTAAGGAGGGACTGACTCATACACCTCCCGGACCCGGTGGACAGGGAAGGTCGTCAAGCCAGCGTAACGAGAAACCTCTGTGAGTAACCCACGGCGATTTATGAATCTCTGCGTCCCGAATTACTGACTATTAGTTTTGTTTGCCGAAGTCGGCGTTCCTTTGAATTCATTTAGTCGATGCTTCCTTACCTGATTAGAGTGTGACTTTATAATCCTAGGACACCCCCGACTTTCCAGATTGAGCACCCAAACGTAAACAACACGCAAGGAAACCTAACCCCTCTCCCCTCGCTATTCCTCGACAATGCTATACTTCCATTAGATAGCTATAACATTACATATCTTCCCCTTGAGCTTACGAGTCAGACAACTGAAATTTCGAGTGACATAAGTGTTCTCTTCCAAGTCTCTTTATATCTCCAATACCATTTTGGGTTGTTTACATCAGCGTGAATGGCGTTTTTCAATGTTTTTTCCTTGACTACTTTGAGTAAATAAGGTACCACCAACCATTGCTGCTCCTCCACGCTATACTTCCTTCAGATAGCCTATAAATTATACCTTTTCTGCTGGTATTCACGAGTGAGACAACTGACATGACAAGTGAGAATATTATCACTTTAAATTTCCTTCACATCTCCAAAGACTAATTGTGTTGACTACATCGGTGTTTAAAACGTTAGTCAGTGGTTCTATCTGCTTTTTTAGCCTCATTGCTTTAGGAGCATTGCGTTATGCATAAACCACCGGGTACTGATGATGCCTGGGGATTTTGCTGATTAGGGTGAGTACCCTTTATTATTCCCGCTGCCACACAGGGGCTTAGAGTCACTTTAGCTCACTGTGGAGTTATACCACCTGTTCACTTTTAATGTCGATTCTAGCACCATAATTATCACGACACGTGTGATATTAATGAGGAATTAGAGTCACTCTGAGATCGTACCTAGGTTGATCATGTACTGTTGTCTTAATGAAAAGAAATTTCATCAAAAACATTTTTTCTCCCTATATAGGTAGATCCAGACACATTAGCCTAGAAGCATTTTAACAGTGAGTAAATAACATTACCACGTAAATCATGTGTAGACAATCATCTATTATCTGGTCCTGAAGAATCGCTCGGATACTTTCCCACCAGCGAGAAACATGTCGACCCACACTTGTTAGAACAAGGGTACACACTATATGAGATATCACACTCAGACTAGTGCCTTGCTCTTATATTTTTAATTAGGGTAGGAGACCCCCAGAATAAAACTGCTTACCTCGGCACTCCCAACCCTATTTTATCTCACTTCATCTACACAGTATTGGCCCCATACCCGCACATCATCATACGGCTATTGGATAAAAAGATCTCCGCCAAAGAGCCCCTAATTTTAGGGAGCCCGTCGGGTATTGCACCGCCGACCCGACGAGGAGCAGCCCAGATGATGAAGCATGACACCTACAAGGGTGTGTGAGGGCATTATTATCCAAAATCTTGGATTCCCAGTATATTTCCACATCATTGGAATTAAGGGATCCGTGTCTCCTGTGAATGTTTAAATTCCGACCCATAAGGAACAGCATAATTTCCTTTTGATCTAACGTTTATAAGGGCACTCCTTGCTGTACCTTCTGCTCCTCTTTGTGCAGTAAAAGCCCCTTTTGTCCCCTTCTATTGTTCTTAACCGCTGCAACAACGCCACAGTCATAATTAGGTCCTTAGTTGCGAAAGATGGCAATGATTTTAAGAGCTCACAAAAGAACGTCTGTTCACTTACAAGTAGTCGCACAACTGTCCTCAAAATCAGTCCAGAAAAGTTTCACTCAAACCCACTGATAATGGAAGAGTCTTGATCACTTCTGCGATTTGAGCCCGAAAGGCCACGAGGCACTATGGCGCAACTCACTTTCATCACTTTCTTTGAGGAAATGCAGAGGGGCATCTAGCACTTAAAGGGTGCTGTCTAGATGCCTGAATCTAGATATCTACGTGGCTAGTAGGAATTGTTTGGAGAAGTCATTAAGGGAGACAATTGTTCTGTCAGTTTTCTTTAAAAGAGAAATTTGGTAACAAGTTTCGAATTCTGAAAGGTTAAGATTAAATTTCTTAAAGGAAGAATAATGCTCCATGTTTGAAAGAAGTCACAAAGACTTATGGGGAAGATTTATCACCTTTGTGTCATTGTAAAGTCACAAGATGTAATGTAAAGTAGCTCAAAGTATTTACATTCCAGCACAAAACTATTTTGAGCTGGAAAGAAGCACTATAAGTAACACAAATATTGCGTTGCTATAGTTTGCAGTGAAGGAAAGAAGACAGTGATGGGTGTTCTGCTTGAATTAGTCTCAGCAACTGGCAATAACTCTGGGCCACAATCCAATCCATAATTTTCCCCACCATGCCACCTCTAACAGTAATCAGCCAAATGGCAATCAGCTTTGGTCCTGCTCCAATAGGAACAGTCCAGCCCGAATTTTTACCTCTTTACTTGGGTGTAGATTGATTCTTATGGCACAGTAGGGGATACGTGTCACACTTTGGTCCTTAATAAAAGTTTGGCGGTGCAGGAGTGGGACCGCCCTGCTCCCGCACCACCAAATCCATGTAGAAATTGTCGGTCAGATCAGGAGTTTTCTCCTGTCTGGCAGGCGGTTCTTTGGCATTCCCAGGGTGGTGCCTATGACGTAGGTCTTGCAATGGATACATCAAAGGCTGTACCTGCACGGCATGGACTGCTGTAGTCAATGTGGTGCAGGTACTCCCCTGTGTGCATCCACATGGCATAAGGCACAAGGGGGTCCTGTAGGGCCCACTTAGTTTGCTCACCACCACACTTTTCATGGTGGTCACACTGCCATGAAAAGTGTGGTGGTGAAGAAACTCGTAATATGCTTGGCGGGCAGCAGCAGCCCCACCAAGCATATTGCGGCCTCAATACCCCCGCACCACCGCCAGGAATCTCCGATCCCTGGTGGTTGCGGTGCTCCCATGGTTGCCCAACCGCCCAGTTTGTAATGGGGTGGTCGGAAGACCACCACCACTGGTCCAAGGACCGCTAGACTCATAATAAAGCCCAATGTATTTTTGCTGGACTGTAAAGTATATACAATGTGGGAAACATTTCCAATTATGTCTAAGCATAGCATTTTTTACTGGTGAGGTAATTTATTTTTCAGTACAAAACCTATGCTAGACATCACGCACCCCCCTTTGAATAGGGTGCACAGGTGTGGGTGTGATGCTAGGCAGCTTGAAGGAGCACTATTACTGAGGAAACTAGCAGCAGTAGTGCCATATCTTAATAGATATGATGCACCCTGCTCTCTCCTCCTACCGCAACCCAGGGCAGAAGCTTTGGTTATTATGCTGCATTTTGCTATAAATTAGTGAATTTCTCTCTTTCTGTTAAATAGCATAGACATTCTGCTCTCCATCATCAGCTGGGTAGGTTTCATCAATGAATAAGGGGGACTGAGAGCCATTCAGGAGAGGCCAGGAGAGGTGTTTGTTCATTAATTACTTTGAATGGCAACCAGGGAAAAAAGTTGCAAAGCTGCAGTAAAGGGAGTATTGTCTCATTAAAGGGAGTATTGTCTCACCTATTTTTCTAACAATGAATAGTGTATTGTGGTGGTAAATGTTGGAATTTGCAGGATGGCTTGGCGTTGACCAAAATTTACAGAATTGCCGAAGGTCCCATGTGTTTGTTAACAGAGCAGTTAATTTAATCATTATAAAAATGTGTATTAAAGTTCTGAGCCATGATGTTATGAGAACTTTCATTTGTTGAGTGATTAATGACCAAGCAGACACATACATTTCTTTTCAAGTTTCTTTATTCTCATTTGCCTTTATTAATTCCACGCAGTATGGGAATACCAGATTTCAATTTATCTGTAATTAGAGACAATATGTTCAGATATCTTCAAAGTAGATTCCCTGCTCAGGTGAATGATTTCCTTTCCTCCAATAATTTTGCAGATGCTGAAGTGTACAGAACCATTACATTATGATCCAGAGAACTATAGATTAGAAATTGGTTGAGAATATCAGTCAGCATTTGTTGACCAGTGGGGATAAATACATAATAGTCGTAAGGTCAGCCAAGAGGTTAATGACAGACATATTAAATATTGTTTGCCTGTAGGTGATGTTAAATCAGTGTTATTTGTAGGTGTTGGACCTGGTCCTTTTTGCATGGTCACCCACAAACATTTTGCCTTCCTCCTCCCCTTTATGATCTATATATTTGTGTTGGCTTTAGGCCTCTAGGATCTTTACCACTGCTAACCAGTGCTAAAGAACATGTGCTCTCTGCTTAAAACGTGGAAACATTGGCTTATCCACAAGTGCCATGTATTTAATTTACTTATAAGCCCCTAGCAAAGTGCACTACCTGTTCCCAGAGCCTGTAAATAAAAAGCTATTAGTGGGCCTGCAGCACTGATTGTGGCACCCACTTCATTAGTCCTTCAAACATGACTCAGGCCTGCCATTGCAGATCCTGGGGGTGCAGTTTTAAACCCTCTTGCCAGACCCAACATTCCTTTTTAATACATATAAGGCATCCCTAATGTAGGCCCTAGACAGCCGTAATGGCAGGATGCAGTGTTTTTAAAAAGTAGGAAATATGCATTCAAGTTTTACATGTCCTGGTAGTGTCCGAGATGTCTTCGCAATTCCTCAGGGCTTACTCAATGAATGCAGAAGCCCATGTCCAGGCAGCACCAAGTCAGACAGCTGTAATGGTGGAGTTATTGGTGTGGCCAGGTGAGGGAAAAAGTGTGGGGGTAATGAACAGCGGGAGGGAGACCTTTAAAGTCAACGCAGAGGGATCATTAATGAACTATTCCTTGATGCTCACGCTCAAGCTTCCCTAATCACATGTGTTAGTGGACTGCCAATCTTGCTGTGTAATGAAGGGGTACCTTAGGGCTTAGTAGAGCAAGCAATATCTTAAAGAAAAAACACACACATTGCAATTAGCTCCTACTCATATTAATTACCATGCTCTACAGTTCGTAATTCCTGGAGATATACTTTCTGCCTGTACACCTACCATTCACTGCTCGGTTCGTGCTGTATGGGTTGCCTTCAAGCAATGCTGCGACAAAGGGAGCAATACCTCTAATTTTTGCTTTCACGCAGGGAATTCCTTCATAGATTGTGCACGACCTGTCCAGTATGTATCTCTCATATAACCAAAACAGTACCTTGCAGGACTAGCCTCGCTTATATAAAACCTTTTTCCAGTTCAGTATCAGTCTGATGCGTGCTAAACAGTTAAGCTTTAAGGTTTTAAAAGTTGCAAAATTACCATGTACAACACAATGCTTAACAATCAAGATAGCATTACTGCGCTCTTACTACTGGAGATTCAACCGATCTCCATGTTCAAAGGAGTGTCTCCACTCCTTAAATGCCTCACAGATAGCCAGTAGTTGTTTTTTGGCTATGGTAGAGTTAATTTCTTGGACATGTATGCTATTGCATGCAATTGCCCTATGTCTATATCCCTTTGTGAGAGGATAACACTGATTGCCACTTCTGATGCATCTGCTTCCAGAATGAAGGAAAGCAGTGGGTTTGGGTGTCCTAGAATAGGTGCAGAGGTAAAAGCAGGGTTCAACTGCATCAAGGTTGCTTGGGCCTTATTATCGCATGCGTTGTATTTTTGCGCAAAAACCGGGTTATGGGTTCCACCCATGAGAGAAGTGATCAATAAAGCAGCTGCCTATAAGAGCTGATGAATCTGAGGAAGCATTGTACATCTTGGACATTTTGTGGTATAGACCACTGAAGAATCACTTACATCTTCCTTTCAGTCATCTGTAACCCCCCTGAGGATAGGATCACTCCCAAGAGCACGACTTCTTTCACAAGAATGTCCCATTTGGTCAGTTTGCAGTAAAGTCTATGTTTTTCAAAGACAGCTAGAATGGCAGTGGCGTGACTCATGTGTTCTTGTTCTGTGAGTGAATAAATTAAAATGGCATCGATGTACACAGTGACAAAGTGGTCCAGACACTCTCTGAGCACATCATTCAGAAATAATTGAAAGGCCGCCGGTGCATTGCAAAGCCCAAACGGCATCACAGTAAACTCAAAGCTCCATATCAGGTTTTCAAGGCGGTTTTACACTCAGCCCCTTGGCGCATCCTCACTAGGGTGGTATGCTCAGACAAGGCATAAATGTGACAGTTGGGGATAACTGTTCTTGGAACAAGGTCGATTTGGTAATCGGAAGAGCGGTGAGGTAGTAGCTCCTCAGCCTGTCTTTCATCAAACACTTGTTGAAGTTGTGCATACTGAGCTGGCAAAGTGTCAGGGCCGTTCCTAAGTTACCAAGATTTAAGGTTATAATGATTCATGTAATCTTTGCTTCAGGGCAGCTATGTAACAAGAACAGAGTCACAACCAATAATTGGACATTGAAGTGGAATTTAAGGAACTCCAAGATGGCCCCCAATGTGCATCAGGTTTAGCACCATTCTAGTATTTGAGAAAATTCCCAGTGAAGCTCAGAAAAGAATGTCTTGTGCACGATAATTTTAAACTGCGCACTTCACTGAGGCTTTTCCTGTGTGAGGAGTGAATTCTAGTATTTCCCATCGTGTTAGAATAGTTTAGGGTAGTGGCATCACGAGGGACGTTGTTATAGTTTCTTGGTGTACTCAGTGTCTGGGAAGTTATCATTGTAGAGAAGAGAATAGTGTTTTTATTTCAGTGTCTCCTCCGTATTGCAAGTGGGCAGAGTTTCCAATTTCTGACCGCCTATTCCTGATGTGTTAGTGTCTCTTCTACAAGCATCTTTCCAGTTGTCTCCTGACTAAGAGACTAGTATTCCGGCACCGCGTCTGCTCAAGGTAATGAGCAGTGTTCTGTGGTGTTTGCAAGTTCAGGATGCGTGTCTCTACGGAGCAGAAGTACTTCCTAGACCAGAATAATTCTTTGAGGATTTCTTCAAGAAAATGAAGCTAAACGACTATTTAAAACTTAAAAATTATAGAGAGTCTTACTAAAAAGAGAGAGAGAGAGAAATTTATTGAGCTCAACTACCTGTATTATTTTTTTTCAAGATTCATAATAGAAAGGAATCAAAAAAACACTTACCTGCAGATCCATTGCTGTGTAAGACAAGTTGATTGAATTGCAATTAACACTGTAAAAAACAAATGAGGTTTACTGTTAATCTTCAAAATATATCTAAGACTATATACATACATATATATATATATATATATATATATATATATATATATATATATATATATATATATATATATATATATATATATATATATATATATATATATATCGTGAAAAGATTCGCCATGCAAGGAGATGCCACACAGGTGATAACAGTGCCTCCATTTAATGTGGGCAACAGACACGTTACATTCAGCCCCACCATCAGCGTCGCCAAACATGTTTCGGGCATTCCGCCCTTGTTCACTGGCTGCAACACAAAGTCCCGGCAGCTGTGTGGACTTTCATATCTTGCCCCGCCCAAATGGGACTTCTCCATGCCCAATGGCATTCTGGGGTATGTAGTCCTACTGTTACCTGAATAGGTGCTGTGCGAGGCTTCGTGCTCGAAAATAAATCCCAAGTGGGTCCCAAGGTGAGTGAACGCAACAGTGTCCATTGAATGAAGCACCCCACATAATTCGGCAATCATCAGCACCTCCAGGCGCCCCAATGACAGGCACCTCAGGTCCACAAAGTACGTGGCAGGGCGTCTCCGCGGCGTGGCACGCCGCAGTTTCATATCGTGAAAAGATTTGCCATGCAAGGAGATGCCACACAGGTGATAACAGTGCCTCCATTATTTTCGAGCACGAAGCCTCGCACAGCACCTATTCAGGTAACAGTAGGACTACATACCCCAGAATGCCATTGGGCATGGAGAAGTCCCATTTGGGCGGGGCAAGATATGAAAGTCCACACAGCTGCCGGGACTTTGTGTTGCAGCCAGTGAACAAGGGCGGAATGCCCGAAACATGTTTGGCGACGCTGATGGTGGGGCTGAATGTAACGTGTCTGTTGCCCACATTAAATGGAGGCACTGTTATCACCTGTGTGGCATCTCCTTGCATGGCGAATCTTTTCACGATATATATATATATATATATATATATATATATATATATATATATATATATATATATATATATATATTATATATATATGCATACATATATATATATATTCATCTCTAAAACTCCACTCGAAGAATGAAGGGGACCACACATCTCAATCAAGCCCTATATTGGCAAAAGAAATCCATTTGATAATGATTATATTCTTGATGCCCCTTATAGGCAAAATAGAGAACGGTGGACACCAAGTCTGCATGTATCGTGACTCAATCGAGCCCTGTATGGGCAATCTCCGATGCACAAACTTAATAATTAATAAATTCAAACAAAAAGAAGATAAGCACATAAATCTTCAGCATTCCATAAATCTTAATCCAATAAACATATAAGAAGAACTCAGTAACTGTGATCTACCCTAAGTGACATGCCAATTCTTCTTCAGTGTTTAGGCCATTGGGAGCCGTGGTTTGAAGATCAATTATAAAACGAGATTCCAGTCTTCAAATTTCAATTCACGATTACCTATCCGATCACTGATTGGAACATGGTCTAGACAATAGAATGTTAATAAATTTCTATCGCTATTATGGTGTTTGGCAAAGTGTCTGGCCACAGGATAGGTAGGATCTTGTTTTTCAATGGCTCGGGCATGTTCCAAAATACGTCTTTTGGTAGGGTGGATCGTGCTACCGATATATTGCTTATTGCAAGGACATGTTAAACAATATACGCAAAAAGTAGTATTGCACGTTGGAAATGCGTTGATACTCCTTGATTTTTCCATACCTGGAACACTGTATGTAAGTACCTTTTTGCTGTTTCTACATGCCTTGCATTTGAGACAAGGGAAGAAACCAGTTAAATTGCTAATGCGTTGGACGAACGGTGTTGGTTCGTAATGGCTTTAAACCAGTTTATCCTTTAAGGATTTACTCCTTCTAAAGGTTAGTTGTGGATAAGCCGGTAGAGAATCGCCAATTACTCCATCTGATTTAAGGATATGCCAATTCCGACAGAGAATCTTTCTCAAAGGGCCAGTCTCATTAGAGAAGGTAGTAATAAATCTGCAAGTATCTTGTTCTGTCTCATTATCAATTTTTTGGGTTACTAGTAGAGATTGCCGCGGTATTCTGTTGACTTTAGTTAAGGTTTTTGTTAACAAATCGGGGCTGTAGCCTCGCAATTTAAATCTTTCAATAGCAGCTGAAGCCTCACACTGAAAGTCAACATCCCGAGAGCAATTTCTTTTAAGACGTAATAGTTCCCCATAGGGATGCTATTCTTTAGGGATTTTTGGTGACTACTGTGTGCTTCCAGTACTGAATTTCCTGCAGTTTCCTTTCTAAAAAGAGTGGTACATATTTTCCCATCCTGCACAAAAACTTTAAGATCTAGGAAAGGAACTTGCGAAGTGCTGAATTGTCCACTAAAGTGAAGGTTCAAAGTATTATCATTCAATGCTGAAATATACTTCTCTGCCTCAATTTTAGAACCCTTCCATAAGATGAACAGATCATCTATATATCTGTCCCATAAAATGATACATTGAGTCCAGTGATTGTATGGTTCGGCCCAGGCGACCTGCTTCTCCCACCAGCCACGAAGAAAATTCGCATAACTGGGGGCGAAGCAGGTGCCCATAGCAGTCCCTTGAATTTGTCGATAGTGTTGTTTATTGAATAAAAAAATGTTGTTATTTAGACAGAACAAAATTAATTCAATAAGCATGGCATTGTGTTCAGTAAATTGCAGAGATCTGCCTTTAAGAAAATACTGAACTGCATGGACACCCTTCTCATGTTTGATACAAGTATAGAGACTTGTGATGTCAAGAACAATCATGAGCATGTCAGATTCCCATGGTATATCCATTATGTTGTTAATAAAATGTGTAGTATCTTTGATATACGAAGATAATGTTTGTACAAATTCTGACAAGAAAAAATCAATATACTGAGACATGTGTTCTGTGAGACACCCCGTGGAAGACACAATAGGGCGGCCCGGTGGTCTTACTGGATTTTTATGTACTTTAGGTAAATGGTAAAAAGTGGCCGTGACAGGATGAGGGCAAGTTAAGTACTTAAATTAATTATAATTAAGCATATGACGATCAAACCATTTTTGAATAAGTACATGATACTGATCAATACTTGCAATATACTCAGATTTAGAAATTGGAAGGTAACATGTCTTATCCGAAAGTTGTCTTAACGCCTCATCTTCATAAAACTTCCGAGTCATCAACACCACATTGCCTCCTTTATCAGAGGGTTTACAAATTAAATCAGGATCATTCTTTTGTTCTGAGAGGGCAGTCCGTTGTCTTCTGGTAAGATTATTCGGTAAATCCTTAGATGTTGTAAGTCTCAATTTCATAAGGTCTTTTCTCATTGATTCTTCAAAGATATCTATAGTGTCATAAGAGGACATTGGTACGAAAGTTGATTGTTGTTTGAAATTCGTTTTTGGGGCACACTGTTCTATGCCAAAGCTTTGAATACAGGAAACATCCTGAGTCACATTGAGTACATCGTGATCTTTCTGGCTAGATAAAATTCGTAGCGTGCTTAAATCTTCACCTGTAAGAGCCGTTGATGATGCGGAGGTTGTGCTTGGTAGATTACACTGGTCACCGGTGTCATGTTGTATGCTCTTGAGCTGAAAGAATTTTTTCAATTTTAGCTTCCTGGTGAAAAGATATAAGTCAATGCGGGTTTGTGTGTACTAACATCTTTTAGATGGGCAAAAGATGAATCCTTTTTTTAGTACTGATTGTTGATCCTCCGTTAATTTACTTGAGGTTAAATTAATGATGGTTAAGTCTTCATTGACTCCTACTTCTTGAACCCCCTCTTGCTGCGAGTTTGCCCCGCCACTCCTTGGCCTAGATCTTGATTGTGCGCGGCCACCCCGTCTCGGTTTATATATATATAGGACGAAGAAAAGTGCAGGATGAAGGAAAACGTGTAGAAAGAACAAACAGAAGAGCAGAAAGAAGACTTGTTGCAAAATCCTCCTGTACCATCAACTTTTTCGGATGGATACTGGTGGTAACTGAGTCTGACTAACATATATATATATGACTAACAAGTCCTAGAGCCAGTGCTATGTTAAAAGACACTTAGAATACAGTGAAAACCCCTACATACACTAGGGAACACTATGCGTTGGGGTTCCCCTGTGATAAGCATGACCCCCTCTGTAAGCCCCTAGTATATAATAGGGCAGGAGGATTAAAACTACCTCTTAAAACGCGCCACAGGGCGTGTTTGCACACATCACCTCAGGCCCCGTCCCCTCCCTTTACCACTGTGCAAACACGCTCTGTGGCCGTTTTAAGTTGGGAGATTAAGTCCCCTTGAATCCTGAGGGTCCCCAGGGTCCAACTAGCCCACTAGGTATGTCCAGTAAGTGCCACAGAGCTGCGTTGCAGAGAGGTGTAAAAAGGGGCACGGCCTAGTCCATCTCTCTGCAACGCAGCGCAGTGGCGCTTACTGGAAGCACCTTGTGGGCTAGTAGGCCCCCAGAGACCCTCAGGATTGAAGGGGAATTATTTCCCCAACTTAAAATGCGTCACAGGGCATGTTTGCACACGTCACCTCAGGCCCCGTACCCTCCCTTCCCCACTGTGTAAACACGCCATGTGGCCGTTTTAAGTTGGGAGATTAAGTCCCCTTGAATCCTGAGGGTCCCTAGGGTCCAACTAGCCCACTAGATACCTCCAGTAAGCGCCACAGAGCTGCGTTGCAGAGAGATGTAAAAAGGGGCACGGCCTAGACCACCTCTCTGCAACGCAGCACAGTGGCGCTTACTGGAAGCACCTGGTGGGCTAGTTGGCCCCCAGGGTCCCTCAGGATTGAGGGTGAATTATTTCCCCAACTTAAAATGCGCCACAGGGCGTGTTTGCACACGTCACCTCAGGCCCCGTCCCCTCCCTTCACCACTGTGTAAACACGCCCTGTGGCCATTTTTAGTTGGGAGATTAAGGTCATTTGAATCCTGAGGGTCCCTAGTGTCCAACTAGCCCACTAGGTACCTCCATTAAGCGCCACAGAGCTGCGTTGCAGAGAGGTGTAAAAAGGGGCACGGCCTAGTCCATCTCTCTGCAACGCAGCGCAGTGGCGCTTACTGGAAGCACCTTGTGGGCTAGTAGGCCCCCAGGGACTCTCAGGATTGAAGGGGAATTATTTCCTCAACTTAAAACGCGCCACAGGGCGTGTTTGCACACGTCACCTCAGGCCACGTCCCCTTCCTTCCCCACTGTGTGAACACGCCCTGTGACAGTTTTAAGTTGCGAGATTAAGTCCCCTTGAATCCTGAGGGTCTCTAGGGTCCAACTAGCCCACTAGGTACCTCCAGTAAGCGCCACAGAGCTGCGTTGCACAGGGGTGTAAAAAGGGGCACGGCCTGGACCACCTCTCTGCAACGCAGCGCAGTGGCGCTTACTGGAAGCACCTGGTGGACTAGTTAGCCCCCAGGGGCCCTCAGGATTGAAGGGAATTTTTTCCCCAACTTAAAACGCGCAATAGGGCGTGTTTGCACACTTCACCTCAGGCCCCATCACCTCCCTTCTCCAATGTGTAAACACGCCCTGTGGCCGTTTTAAGGTGGGAGCTTAAGTCCCCTTGAATCCTGAGGGTCCCTAGGGGCAAATTAGCCCACTATGTATGTCCAGTAAGCGCCATTGCAGAGAGGTGTAAAAAGGGGCACGTCCTGCACCACCTCTCTGCAACACAGCGCAGTGGCACTTACTGGAAGCACCTGGTGGGCTAGTTGGCCCCCAGGGTCCCTCAGGATTGAAGGGGAATTATTTCCCCAACTTAAAACCCACCAGAGGGCGTGTTTGCACATGTCACCTCAGGCCCCGTTCCCTCCCTTCACCACTGTGTAAACACGCCCTGTGGCCGTTCTATGTTGACAGATTAAGTCCCCTTGAATCCTAAGGGTCCCTAGGGTCAAACTAGCCCACTAGGTACCTCCAGTAAGTGCTGCAGAGCTGCGTTGCAGAGAGGTGTAAAAAGGGACGTGGCCTCACAACACCTGTCTGCAACGCAGCTCCCTGGTGCCTACTGGAGATACCTGTTGGGGTAGTTGGCCCCCAGGGACCCTCAGTATTGAAGGGGAATTAATTCCCCCACTTACAACTCGCCAGGGGGCGCGTTTGCACAATGGTGAAGGAAGGGGGCGTGGCCTGAGGTGACATGTCTGCAAACACACCCTGTGGCTCGTGTTATGTTGGAGACTTAATTCCTCTTCAATCCTGAGGGTCCCTGGGGTGCAACTAGCCCACCAGCTACCTCCATTAAGCACCACAGAGCTGCGTTGCAGTGAGGTGTAAATAGGGGCGTGGCCTCAGAAGACCTCTTTGCAACACAGCCCCCTGGCGCATACTGGAGGTTCCTGGTGGGCTAGTTGGCCCCAGGGACCCCCAGTATTCAAGTAGAATTCCTTCCCCATCTGCAAACGGGCCAGGGGGCGCGTTCGCAGAGTGCTGCAAGGAGGGGGCATGGCCTCCGACGCAATGACGGTCTTTTATTTTTTTAAGAAGGGGGGCTGTGTGGCCCCCTTTTTTTTCTAATCTATTGGCCCTGGGGACCCCATCCCCCAGGGCCTGCCCACTATTTTTTTTTTTTTTAATTCAAAATTTGGAAGGGGCCGCGTGGCCCCCCTCCCGAGGCCTTAATCGGCCCCGGGCACCCCATCCCCCGGGGCATGGTCTTTTTTTTTTTTTTTTTATTTCTTTCGGAGGGGGGCTGCGTTGCCCCCCTCCTCAAGCCACTTTTGGCCCCGGGGACCCTTATCCCCCGGGGCCGGCCTTTCTTTTTTTCATTTTTTTATTTTGGGGAGGGGGGCCATGTGGCCCCCCTCCCGTGCCACATCTAGCCCCGGGGACCCCATCCCCCGGGGCTGGCCCTCTCCGTTGGGGCCCGTGAGCGGGTCCCCAATCCCCCCACGGTCCCGCCAGCTGCCCGTGTCCTGCGGAAGCCGGTATTGCTTTTCCACATGGGGAGCTGCTAAGATGCAGCTCTCCGTGTGGAAAAGCAATTTGGTTTGCATTTTGAAAGATAGAGCAGGTTTCCCGTAAATTGTGGGAGGGGGCCACGTGGCCCCCCTCCTGGAGCCTTGTCATGGCCCTGGGGACCGCCGCCATGTTTGAAAAGCCCTGGGGGTGGCGGTCCCAGGGGCTGGGGGGCCCCTTTGGGCCCCCCATCCCAATACAAATATTGCCCCTGGGATTTGGCCCACCCGGGAGCTAAATATTAACGAAGAGCGGGAGACCACGCTTCGTTTTTTTAAATATTTCGGCCGTTTGGATTTGGACCCTGGGGTGCTTGTGGGACCCCCTGAGCAGGCCTAGGGGCGTCAGGGTGTTTCTACCCTGCCCCCTTTTTTGCATTTTGCGCATTACTTTTTCTGTTTTCAAGATGGCTGCCAACACTTCCTGGTTTGGAGTTTTGACAGCCAATTGGCATAAAGCTCGTGCTCGGGAGGATCCGCGGCCCTAGATATATAGTGTTTCTACTTTTGATTTTCTCAGCAACTACTGAACGGATTTACACCATTTAACAAAAAGGTTTCTTTCTGAACCAAGAACACCTCTTTGCCAAATTTGGTGTAATTCCGTTCTGCATATTTATATCAGCAATTCATCTACAGAAGAGCGGCAAAATCCGAATCTATTTTGAGTAAGTAGTTTGGAACACACATGCAACATACCATATACATGAATTCATATAGATATGAACAACAGAGAATAAAGAAATAATAGCTGACTCCCCAGGGGTTCGAGAGACGTTCCGGCATTTCTATCAATAGCTATATAGCAAAGAATTTTCACAGACAGAAAGAGTATTTAGACAAAATATCCCAGCAGCAGGTTGATTCATCAGACAGGGAGGCACTCGAGATGGTGTTAACACAAGACGAAATAATGAGTGCTCTGCAAGATTTATCATCTAGCAAGGTGGCTGGCCCTGATCAGATCCCTTTAGAGTTCTACAAAACGTTTGTGGACATAATAGGACCTGATCTGATCGAGGTTATCCGGCTAGCTCAAAGGGGGGGGCCAGCACCTGAGTCTTGGGCCGGACCGGATGTAGTAGCCTTCTTAAAAAAGGACAAGCCACCGAGGGAGCCAGGCTCTTATCGGCATATAACGCTACTGAACAGCGATGTTAAAATCTTTTCAAATGCTATGGCCACAAGGCTAAATATTATTATGAGGAAAACAATCCACCCTTGCCAACATGGGTTTATAATGGGTGATAACACTTTTCGATGCAACAGAGATCTCAGGAGACCCTATGTCCGCTTTGTTATTAGATGCTGAGAAAGCATTCGAAAGGGTCTCCTGGGACTTTCTGTGGGAAACAATGAGATGGTTTGGTTTGGGGGAGGGCTTCATCAAAGCCATCGAGGTGTTATATATGGTACCCGTAGCTCGTTTAAGGTTAAATGGTGGTTATAGATCTCCTTTTATTATCGAGCGGGGGACACGGCAGGGGTGCCCATGCTCACCCGTGCTATTTGCTATATATATTGACCCTCTAATATGGTTATTTGAGGTTAACAAGGGAATTCTTCCTATCGTCTGTCAGGGCTTGGAATCCAAAGTTTTGGCCTACGCGGAAGATGTTGCTATTGTTACGGCTGATCCTTCTTCAGCACTGATGGTAGTGGCATCAGTAGCACAAGATTTCGGCAGATATTCAGGGTATGCTCTAAATAGAACTAAAACCCAAGTCATAAAAAACCGGCACGCCATCATTGTTGACCCCGGAGTCACAGAATCAGCCAGTGTACTTTGGAATAGCGATTATGCCAGATTTGGGGAATCTGGTAGCTAGTGAAATCGAGCAAATAATCAGGAAGGCGAGATCTGATTTTGATAGAATCAATAATCTACATTTATCATTAGTCGGCCGCTGCAATGTGGTGACGATGATGTTTTTACCAAAAATTCTTTATTTGTTCCAGGCAATACCGATGGAATTTGGGAAACATTGGTTTGTAACTCTGGAGGGCATAGTTAACCGATTCATTTGGGTGCATGTAAAAACTAGGAGGGCCCTTAGGTTTATGTCATTACCATGGGAGCGAGGTGGGTTCACTGTTCCTGATTTTAGAAGTTATTATTGGGCTGCACCTCTCCAATATATGAGCATATTATTTGGCACACCTTCTGGAGATGTGGAAGTGGTAACTGGGCTTCCTGATGTATATAAGTTGTTGCTTGGGGATCATGCCGAGAATTGTTTTATGAAATTCATGGAGCCCAGTTATTATAAAAGGACAACATTTAAGACACTTGGCGCCCGCCTTTAAGATTTGGTTGGAATTGAAATGAAAGACTGGTCTAGGGAGGCTTAACCACTATACCCAGCTTTACAAAAACCCCATGCTTCCTGAAATCTTTACAGAGGAGATTATGGCAGTTTGGTCAGAGTAGGGGGTCCAGAAGGCTGGGGATTTAATACAGAACGAAGGCTTTCTCCAGTTTGGGGATATTCAGTCGGAGTTTGGGCTGGTAAGAGGTAACTTTTTTAATATTTACAGCTGCGCAGTTTTTTTTGTAAGAAGGTGGGGGGTATAATGGGTTTAGCAGAATTAAAGCCATAAATATTATCAGGGGTAGCACGAAGGGCGCTATCAGGCTATTGTATGCCGAATTGGTTGCATTAAAGCAAGACGATCTGGCTAAACATGGGGGTAAATGGATGGAACGGGTGGGTGTCGCCCCAGAGAGGTTGTTTGAGTCACTAGAATTAAGTCAGACGGTTCTGTGCTCGGCTTGGCTCCAAGCGCAGCACTTTAAAACTGTCTTTGCGCTTTACCATACCCCGGCGAGAATAGCACAGTGGGGTGGGTCAGCAGGGACTACTTGTCCGCGGTGTGGTGCATCGGCTGCTGGTCTCGTACACATGTTCTCATCTTGTCCACGCCTTGAAAACCTGCTAGATTCCATCACAAAATTCTTAGATTCTTCACTTGGGTTGAAAGTTACACTAACCCCCGTTCTGGTTCTGCTGGAAGTTACTAGCAGCGAACTGCAATATCCGGCTTATCAATTTCTTTTTCTGGCCACGGCTGTATTGCGGTTGTGTATCGCTTCCGCTTGGCTTGACCTGCTACCCCCTACGTTTCAACAGTGGTTATCACGCTTACTTTCATTGTATACAATGGAAAGAGCTATCTATGAGAGGAAGGGGAATAATGCGAAACTGATGGGATGCTGCATCTAGGCCCCTTTTGCAAGGTGGAAGGATCCATAGGAAATCAAATAACCTAGGTTTATAAGCTAAGTGGGACTGGAGGAAATATCTAGTGGGATTTTAGTTCAAATGTTTTTAAACCTAGGTCGTTGCTTTCTGCATGTTGTATGGCTTTTCAGTGTTTAAATTTCAATTTTTGGACTATAACTGGAGACGGAACTGTCATAGATTATGACTGTATTAGTTGGTATTTCTTTGTTAGGGGATCTGGGGGATGGATCGCTCATTCTATATAAAATGTTATGATTATTAAGAAGTTTTGGTCTAACCTCATTGTGTAAATCTGCTTACGAATTTGTGCTGATCTTTGGAAAAAATGTCAAAAACGGAATAAAAAGATTTTTAAGAAAAGGAACACTAGAGAACTGTATTAAATAAGTGTTATGTGTTATATTTTCTTAGAGTTGCCCTAAAGTTAGCAAGAGTGAGTGTAAAGTCTACGAGAGCTATCATGCCAGAAGATTGGGTGTAACTCCAGAGAAGGAAGAAGAAAGCCAAAGAAGATTAGGCAGTCTCTTCTCTATCCCCATCCCCTTGCTCCCCTTGGAGCACTCCAGTCATATTGTTATTTTTGGATGAAGGAAGGGTTTCAGGAGGGGCATTGGGAAACTTTTTCATTCTGCTCCTGTGGAAGTTTTGGGTAAGAAGCTACCTGAAACAAAGTCACACCTTTCTCAGTGGCCATTAGGACTGGATGTATCTCTTTAGTGCCTTTGAACTGTACACAGTTATCTCTACAATATGCTGATAACTCTGTGATAGAGCATGTAGGCCAGTCTATGGCAGGGTTGTGAAGCATAAGCCACTGTAATCCCAGGATAAACTCGTATTGTGGAACTCTAATGAGGTTGAAGTATATTGTTTCGGAATGCCGCTGATTGGCCACTTGGAAGTCAAAGGTAATTTCAGTGGTTTGCAAGGTGATGGGACCAGAAGTAAATACCTGCCCATCTACAGTCTGTACAACTTTGTTACTTTCTTACTTATGCAGGGTAGGTTCAATGTTTATATTAAAGTGCTAATGACAACATTTCCTGTAGCTTCAGAGTCATGCAAGACTAGGATGTTGTGTCAGAGCTCGAGTGTATGGTGTAGATCCATCATTAAAGTGAAGTATGAGATATGATCTTAAACCCAAGACCTCAAAGAAGGGATTTTCCATGTGCTCAAAAGGTCCCTTTCTCTGTCTTTTGAGCTTTTTAGTTTTCTGGCAGAGCCTCCACTGTCGGACACATTATAAGCATTGCCCATTTTTTAACGAGTTTCTTTTTCTTCTTTGATAGGGATGGGTGGATTAACCCTAGTTCCATAAGTTCACCAGCTTTGTCATTTCCTGGGTTGGGAGGGACTGAGTGAGAGCTGTCAAACCTGGGAGGCATCCTATCACCCTGTCTACAATCTCCTTTCTGTTTTGGTAGACGGTGGTCGAGCCTCAGAGTGAGTTCCACACAGGTTTGCAGCTGGTGATCTATTTGTGCTAGAATGTCTTTAAGATCATCTCTCAAACCTTGGTAATATACTGCTGACCTTGTCTCCTCCAGCCAGGCTGCTTTAACCTTTCAACAGTTGAAGTGTGTGAGATAAGTAATGAGGTCTCTGTTACCTATTGCATGAGAGTGTACTAAATTGGGGTACTTTTCTTAAAGAATGTTGAAGGGATTCCATTCCATTCCTCTACCCGATACTACAGCTGTACTATCTTATCCGCTAGAGCAAAAGTCGTTGCTTTGGACTCTGCCAATTCTTATTGAACCTGAAATAGGGCCTTCATGAAATCATCTAACGTGGCTATTCTGTCATCGGGCACCCCAGGAGAAATATGACTCGGAGGCTCGCTATTCTGTGAGAGACGTCTAAACAATTCCTCAGGGCTTGATGAATGCAGAAGTTCACCTCAAGGCATCACCAAGTCAGAGAGCCATAATGGCAGACTATTGGTGTGGCTAGGTGAGGGAAAGTGTGCGGGGGAAGGAACAGCTGATAGGGAGACCTGTAAAGACAACAATAAGGGATTATTACTAAACTACGACAATCCCACCTCCTCCTACGATGCGCACACCCAAGCTTCTCTAATCACCTTTGTTAGGGGTCTGCCAATCCTTCTGTCTAATGAATGGATGCCTTAGAGCTTAGTGGAGCGAGCAATACCTTAAAAAAAACATACATACATAATAATTAGCTACAACTCCTATTACCATACCCTACTGTGCTTTCTTCTGGGGAATATGCTTTCTGCCGGTACACCTAAAATGCGCTGCTCGGTTCATGCTGTATGGGATGCCTTCACGCAGTTCTGCAACAAAGGGAGTAACGCCTGTTATTCTTGCTTTCATGCAGTGAATTTCCTTATAGATTGTGCATGCCCTTCCCAGTTTGTAAGGTCATCTCTAAGATATCCAAAACAGTACCTTGCGGGACCAGCCTCGCTCATATGCAGTCTTATTCCAGTTCAATAGCACTCTGATTTGTGTGCTAAACAGTTTTAAGTCTTAGGGTTTCAACAGTTCCAAATATTAGCATTTACAGCACAATGCTTAACAATCAACATATTGCTACTGCACTCTTACCTCCAGAGATCCAACGATCACCCTGTTCTATGGGGGCGGTCAAGAGATTGCGCTCAGCATGTTACTGTCTTGCCATGGATTCCAAGCGAGCCATTGTGTCTCTGCCAGGTGGTCCAGGAGCAGGTGGATTCACGATCAGTCCCGTAAGATCAGCTGCGAATCACCGCAGCAGCAGCTCGAGGTGACAACCAGAATAGTGAGCGTGCGGTCTAGGGTGGGGCTCTATTCATACCAAGAGCCCCTACCAAGATGGCCTCTGCTCATGGAATCACAGTACATGTTGTCCCGTCATCACAAGAGTGCTCTGTAGAGTTCACAGGGGAAACATAACCACCAAAGCACTTATGTGACAGTGCCCAAGCGTGCAGTCACAGCAGAATGATGCCTCAGCATGTCAATGTGCTCCTTGGAGGACAGGACCTGCTATAGCATCTCAGTCAAGGTTTGGCCCTCGCAAAGCCTCCATGGATTTTGCCATATAGGGGCACAGAAAGGAGAACCCGGTTCAGTTTCTCTTCCTCAGATATCCAACAGCCTCCCGTTGTGATCATGACAGGTAGTGAGAAACTATTAAATTTGTTTTTCACCACTGCACCGCCTACCTCTCACATAGGTTAACATTGGGATTACATTTTATTAATATAATTTCCAATTGTGAAAATATAGATATTTTGAGTTGGTGTCTCTGGAGTCACAATTTAAAATCCCAATTTAGATTGTAAATTGCAAATTAGAAAACACCACTTTTAAAAAGTTGGCATTTTCATACTTTAACCACTCCGTTCCATTTCCTGTCTCTGAACACACATCAGGGGTGTATGGCAGCTGGGCATTCCCCCTAGACAGCCACACACAAAGGGAGTTTTAGGTGTACCTGATGGGCAATCCACATCTTGATTGGCCATTAACATCCCGATGGGTCATCCTTAGCAAGATGGGAGAGAGGAGCTGCCACTTGCACCTGAATGGACTGTGCCTGTCCCCACGCAAAGAGCTGCATACCCCCCTGTAGGGAGTCTGGAACCAAAGTAGGTGGGGCAGGGACATTGTGCTCTTCAAAGGTCTCTCTTGGAAGTCACTCCCACTTCAAAGGCGCAACTGGGTATAAGTACTGAACCTCAGACACCACCACTCCAGTATACGTCTGGACCTGAGTACACACTGCCAGGAAGAAGGACTGCTGTGCTGCTGAAAGGAGTGTCACTCTGCTGGATTCTGCTGGACTTTGCTGGACTCCTGCTTTGCTGTGCCTGCCCTGCTGCCCTACTTGCCTGGGAGTGAGAAGGAATGGACCTGCATCTCTACACCCCCAGAACCAAAGTGACTTCACAGGCTTTCTGGCTTGCCTCCTGTTTTGAAGTCTCAGAGACATCAAAGACGTCCAACAACCCTGAAATGGCCTCTGGACTCTCACAACTGTAAGTCATGCCCTGCCAAGTGGTGCCAATGCAGTCCTAGGCCTTTGGAGGTATGTTTTATGGCTGTCTTCTACTAAAATTCAAACATTGCAATCATGGCGCTTGTCGTAACTGATGCATCTCACCTCAAAGTTGACGGATTGCCACCAAAGACAAGGACACATCACTGTGCGGCTCAACAACGATGCACCTCCTCCATCTGGAGGGACCGATGAAAGCGCTTCTCTGACTCTGCCGATCAGAACCAACACATCGCCTACATCCAGCAGGATCAACAACAACGCATCCCCTACTTGGCTCCATGCATCACATCCTCAATGTTGACACATCCTCCTCACAAGGTACTGTTCACAGCAGGCCAAGGCTTGTCAGCGCGAAGGATCCTCAGGAACAGTACCTCCTTCAGAAGCCCACTTTCTGGCAGCTCTGACTCTGGCAATAGTATGAGCAGAGGAACAGAGTGGCCAGATGGTGGGAAGGGAATTAGGGTGGGTGTACCAGGGAAGGAGACCTGAAAGAGAAAAATAACCAACCACAACACTATGTGCCAATGTGTGACTTGCAAGGTAACTTTCAGGTAATATCAGCAATACATCATTTGTAAGAGCACGATACTCTAGGACAGCTGTGCTTGACAAGGATACAGTCTCACAATAACTTCAAATATATATATTTATACTCTCAATGCTACTTGCACATATAGGTTGGTTCTTCAAATCTTTGCTAACTGAAGATCAACATGAATCTGTGGGCATTGAACAACTAAATCTGAGGAGTGCATGACTAAAACATGCACATAATGGACTCAGGCTAATGCTAAAACATAATAATGGTTACAATATATAATCAATGTTTGTACATTATGCAGCAATTCTTGTGACCACCCTTCTAGAACCACATGGTATCTACATATCTCAGTAAGTATTGTTTGTCAATATAATTCAGTAGCGTGAAAAATGCCACTCCCTATAACATTATCCATGCTCCCATCAATGCACGTTAACTGAAAGAGTGCACTGAGGAAGCACTACCGTACTTAGTGTCAGTTTGATTTGGTGTTATCAGAAAAATGCTCAGTAGCCACAGTAGTCCCTATGTCCTTCTTTCAACACCACAGGAGAGTGGAGCCGCACGAAAGGCGCTCTTGAATTATGGAGGCAATCAAGAGCTGATGCTGAAAAACATGCTCACAACAGGCCGGCGACTGCGGGGGAGGTGCCCAATGACCTCCTCAGATGGAGCCCAGTTCAAGAAGTCACGCTCCTCAAAATAAGTAAACACAGCTGAGAGGGCCTTGCACCCAGGCAGGTCTTACCACCCAACCAAGCAATCTGGAAACAGGAACTGACTGCACATAAACTAAGAAACAGGAACTGAATACCAGGTGTCGGCCCCAATGATTCCTCGGATTTAAAATAAAGGCTGTAAATGGCCACCAAACTACTGCGACCTCACAAGATCTCACAACTCTTTGTTTCTGTCATCGCGACAGTGGCCATCTTAGAGTGTAGGAAGGCAGGCATTATCTGATACTTTCCAGCATTTCCACCAGTATTTCCACCATGGCGTTTTCCACATATTACATACCCTGTTTCTTTCAAATACAGTGCGAGATGGGCCACTGTACTGCAAATTCTGACAAGGCTGGTTCCTGTGTCCGACCCACACTCCATCGCAGTCAGCCTCAACTTCTGGATTTAACATTGTCAAGCACGATCAGATGTCCCCAGTTGGAGCATTATGCATTTAAGCACCATTAGGCACATGCATCATCATAGGGTTTTGCGATTCCTTAATAGCGATTATTAAGGAATCGCAATTAAGGAATAGCAAAACCCTATGCATGTAGGAATCGCTAAAGAAATAGCGATTCCCACAAATTCCTTAATTGCGACTAGCAAATTGCGAGTCGCAATTAAGGAATGTCTTCCCATTCATTCCTATGGGCCTCCAGGCCCATAGGAATGAATTAGAGATTGCGGGAGCAATTTGCGAGTACCAGTAGGTACTCGCAAATTGCTCCCGCAATTTCCATGGTGCAAGGGTGTCAAAATGACACCCTATTGCACCCATGTATGTTCACTCTGCACAAATGTTGCATACACACATGCTCTAAGGGCATGTGTGTGGGCAACATGAAACTTATTAAAATGCAAATAAGTGCATTTTTCTAAGTTTTCGCAAATTACCATGAGGTTCAGCCTCATGGTAATTTGCTCACGCTAATAGCGAAATCGCTATTTTGGAAACTGTAATGCATTGCATTTAAGGAATCTCAATTAGGGATTCCTTAAATGCAATCGCTATTTAAGAAATCACAATAATTTGCGATTTCTTAAATTGCGAGTGGCAAGTTGTTTCATGCATCGCAAAAGCTATTTTTGCGATCGCAAACGGCCGATTTTTGAGATTCGCGCCGTTTGCGATCGCAAATAGCTTTCATGCATGTGCCTGTATATCTCCATTTAATCTTTAAAAATTAATAACTCCAGTTCTACTTCTTGGATTTTTGTCGTTTTGATATTGTTTTGTTCATTAAATTATTTTTGTGTGGTGTTTTCATTGTTTTACTGTAGTATGTGCTGCACAAATACTTTATGCATTGCCTCTCAAGTTAAGCCTGCCTACTCTGTGCCAAGCTACCAGAGGGTGAGCACAGGTTAATTTAAGATGTGTATCTGACTTACAATGAGTAGGACTGTGGTCCCTACTTGGACGGGGTGCATACCTCTGCCAGCTAGGGACCCAATTTCTAACAGTAGGGTAAAAGAGCAGGCTTTGCTAAAAGAAGTTCAAAGGCAAACTGAGAATATGTATGTGAGGGACCATACCAAAAATACTTCATTTTGAGCAAACACCTACTCCGCCCTTATTTGTTCTGCCCTTGTGCAATATGCTTCACCATCAAAACAAATATCAGAACTGGTGGTTGAAGAGGGAACAACTGTATTTCATTGGCTGGTAGCTGAGCAATTTCCCCACCACCAGGGGTAATGAAATTAGTTTTTATCAGAGTTTCTTATAAATACAATACACACCATTGTTGATATTAGTGGACTACTGAGTATGAGGATATATGGACAATAATTTCAGACCAGTACTCCTGGTTATAAATTATATTGGGAAAGTGGGGGAAATTTCTTATTTAAAATTGTATGTTGTGGAAATGCCTTGGCAAATAAAGAGAGACACAGTGGGATCGGTGGTGCACACTACTCCATGTACTGCCTATAAGAACAACATTGGTTAATGACTACATTTGGGTGGAGAAAGGTTTGAAGAGACTTGGGAAACACACTGTTACCTATATTTAGGGGTCAGATTAGTTGAGTATTACAAAACAGATATAAATGTGTGGGGCAGAGTGTCACATAGGTGGTGGGGGAGCTATGTGGTTAAAAAGTTAAAACTCAGTCTGGTTTTGCATTAGTTTGTTGTTGATTTGTTTTAGAGTTTTTAATGGGCAATGTAGATTAGGCTGAAGTAATCCAACCCTTGCATCCTCATAGTCCAAGTGATATTTGAGCCCTACTCAATGATAAATGTGAAAAGATCGCAGTATTTTCCAATTCAATGAGAATAAATATATGTGCCCTTAGAAAGAGCTAGAATTAGAAGGCCTGATTCACAGAGGTAAAGTTGCACTTTTGTGTACGTTTACATTTTATTTTGCTATTCACAAACTACGAGTTAATAGTAAGTTTACAACTGCAGAGACTCCTCAGTCAGTGCGGAGAAATCTGCACATAGAAAGATAGGCCTGTTAGTCATTTTGCATGACATAATATTTTCTGTGTTTTTTTGTGGTTTAAGCAGAAAATGTCTCACTGGGATATATTTTCTTCTCTGTCCAATATCCTGTGGTACCGAGTTAACTTTACATGCAAAGCCTAGCCTTGTCCAGAGAACTAATTTGAAATACTCAATATAAGCCTTAAGAAAGAGAGAGACACACCATGAAAAGTTGGAAATAAATTTAAAACGAGTGATTGAGAAAGGGTGTTGGAGCGGGCAATGAGAAAAAAGGTATGGTCAATAGCAGAGTAGGAAAAAGCAGAAGAGATAAAGACAAATAGTGGGATGATATATAAGCACAGGCCCAGAAAATAATAAGTCTGCCACATGTGACTACCATTTACCCATTCCCCTAGTCACACATTTGTTGTTGCTTCTTTTCTCTGTTCCCTTGGTAGTTCTCTCCCTCTTAAGCTGGGCTCCACCAGTTTCCCTCTTTCTCTCTGTTTCACTACAGTCCTGTGCTTCTCACCAGTGGGAGTTCCTCCAGTGCTTTTAACTTGCTTACAAAAACCTCCACGACTGAAGTGCTGTTTGGCCAAAGCTCCCTACTCTTTTGTTTTTCTGGCTATTTACAGTTAGTAGGGGGATAGCTACAGAGCTTCCTGTACTTGACTGCAGTGACCACCATGTTAAGTGTGAACTATGGACTGAGGCCTGGTTGTTTTACATATATTTGTTTATGTGTAGCGTCTTTTTGATATAGAAACCCGAAGCTCTGCCAGTGCCTTGGGGATGTCTAAGACAAGCAGAGCTATATTATCATCAGGATGTTGCCTGTCTCTCTCTCTCTTTCTCTTTACTGACTTTCTTTTCCCCAGGGTGCCATTATCTTCATGTGTGTTAGCCATTATCTTCATGTGTGTTATTTGTCATGGTGTGGATGCACTGGCATGGGGAGAGAGGAGGATTATCTCCACTTCTGAGAAACCACAACTAGTCTTGAAATCTGACACTCCCATGCCATTGTGTACTTTTTAATAGATTGTCTTGAAGATAAGCTCTCTAACCCTTTCTGGATTTAGAAACCAGTGAATGTTTATTTAATATTTATTAATTTAGTCATTTATGTAGTAAATCTCGACTGATCCAGATACGTGTGTTTTATGCCACAACCATATTTAAAACAGCTTGGTATTACATCAAGATAGAGATAAAAATATGTGTGAGAACTATAGATTTAGGGCCTGAGTTAGAGTTTGGCAGATGGATTACTCTGTCACAAATGTGACGTATAATCTGTCCAATGTATTGCAAGTGCCATTGGATGCAATGCCCTTGTAATACTGCGTACTTGATATGAATCATGTTTATGGCGGAGTACCCTGTCAGCCAAACTCTAGATCAGCCCCTTAATCGGAGTTCATGGTTCCCATCTGAATTCTTAGATTCAATGTGATATTCAGGTTAGGAATTGTCTGAAGAGCTGAGCTTTGATCTGCTAGCTGAAGACTGAGAGAGGAGCCAGTGTTAAGATCTTCGGAGGTAATGAGTTCCAAGATTCTGTACCTGCTCCAGAGAAAGATTGTTTCTAAACAGAGGTTGTTCTGAATTTAGATGGTTCTAGCAGAAGCTTTTCCTGACTTTGAAGGGTCCTGGATTCCCTAGAGATACTGAGGGAGAGTTTTTCATGGATGGCTTTGTGCACAAGAAAAGTAAAATTTTAAACAGAATTCTGCTTGGGATTGGCAACTGGAGAAGATTTTGAAGATCAGGGGCAATGTGGTCAAATTAACGTGCAGAGTAAACAATTCTAGAACATCTCTGATTGGTGTAATATGTGTTGGTGAAGCTCCTGCTAGGAAAGCTTCTCCCAAAAATGACCTTCTGTTTTTATTTTTTTATTATTTAAAAAAAAAAAATTATTGCACATCTTCTAAAAAAAACAAGCGCACAACCCCCAACCCACTCACCTGAGGTTCTGTAGCGATCCGAACCCGTGTATTCGGTATCGTAGTACTGACACGATTTTGGTACCAATGAACCGTAAATGATCCATTATATGCATGTCAGTGTTTTCGCTGCGCTACGAGCATGAATTCACTGAGAAATAGGGCATTCTGCAATAAATCATGGCATCCATTTTAGATACGGCATCCATTTTGTTTCTTGCCCTCACATAGTCAATGGACGAGCAATGACCCCGGCAGAATCACCTTGTTAAGGACACGTAAGCTCGAGCCCCAAGAAAGGCTGACGCTGCATGACTAGGCAGAATCAAGCTACCTCCCTTGCCTGAGGCCAGTCCTGCTATACTGGTGTCCATTGTCCTGACTGAGAGGCCGAAGACGGTAGCCATGCCCGTTTATGATCCATAAACACCTCTTATCCTACTTTTCAATCCTTTGCACCTGACTCTGCTCCTCTCCTTCTGGGCTTTTACAATGGGGAGGATACGATTTTTATGATGGGGAGGATCGGGCAAAGAATGGAAAACTGACAAGGAGACTTGATCGAATACCAAAAACCTACGACTAATTATTGTTTGATGTCTGTTTATTGTCTGTTTGGGATACCGGGTTGGGCATGAAAAATATTCGTGTAATGTTGCCTAAAGACATATTTCGTGTATTTAAGGAGCAACCCACTTCTTGCAATTTGAACAGTCTCGTAGATTCTGCCTTTGTGTGGTTCCTATGACTTCTGTGTCCCTGCAGTAAATAAATCTTGGTCTTTGACGCCACCATCGAGAAGCCCGCGTCTCTGTTTATTTGTGCACCAAGACAGGAAGGAACTCAGGGGTCTTTGGGTGTTGATTCCCTGACACCTCTGGACTCTTAAAAAGTCCGGAACCTCACACCCCCATATGCTTTACATTTAAGATGGTGTCATTTCATTTAAATACAAAAAAAAACATCTCGGATAATCAGATAGTCAATTTATCCCTGTTTCCATTTGCTTTAAAGTGCTTAGTGCAAAAATAGTGAAAAAAGATCATCTCAGCCACTTGGTTCAGGGTGCCCAGATTTGTAATCCTTTCTTTCTAGCCTGATTGCCTTTTCTGGCATACACCGCTTTTTCTAGGTTATAGATTGTTAATAGCCGGACCAGCCTTTGTTGGAATGATGGGGAGTTGAGATCAAGTCATGCAGAGGCAATCATTAATCTAAAAATGGCCATCGAGACACTAAGGAAGTACTGTTCTACTACCTCTTTTTAAATTCCAAGCAGAATTAAATTTGGAGTCAGAGACACTTTTATCCTAACTTGGAATCCAAAAAGCTTGTGATGTCATTCTTCAAACGTGTAAGGGCGTTACACGTAGCAAACATATGTACTATATCAGCACAAAACAAAGAACACCGGGGACACTTAGTCCCTTTTCCACCCCCACTTCGCAATCCTAGATAGTGTATAATATAGCAGGACACAGGTCTTGTAGAACTGTGCTTGCAAATTAGCCGATAGTAAAACAGTCTGAGATAAAGCAAACACTCTAGAAAAATCTGAATCTTGTATAGTACATTTTTCTCTCCACTTCAAAGAATGCTTATCAAGATCATCTTTCATTTCGTAGTTATCAATATATGATATATTTTCCCAATGTTGTTTCTGCTCTGCATTATTAATTTCTCCATCAATTAATTTATGAGAAAGCCAGTGGGCTACCCCCTTTACATTGTAGATAATCCCTTACTTGAAGGTAATTAAAAAACTCACTGTCCCTGACTCCAAACTTTCTTAAGATCATCAAATGTTACAATACCGTCTGGGGAATAAAATTAGCCTATTCTACAGATCCCTGCTTTAAACCACCTTTGAATGGACTGATCCCTAAAAATCTCTGGTGAATTCCAATTATCCTAGAGTAGCTTATAGAAGTTTAATCGTCCTCGTCCCATCAGTCTAAGCACTGATGTCCATACCCTATAAGACCCCAGAAGGCACTTAAATCATACTTTTTTTATAGTAACCAAGCTCTAACTGCCTCCAAAGGCTGCCCCAAGCTTCCCTATCAATCAATAGCTCATATGTGGTGGGGATACGTTCTTGCTTCTCATTGGTAGGTAGTTGTATGGTGCTGTACTGCAACTCATAGCCCAATAATACAACTTTGGTAGGGCCCTTCCACCTAATACAACTTAAGGTTTGGTAGGGTCCACCCACCCACCCTTTTACTTGGGGAGCAAAAGAAATTTCAACGCCCTTCTAGGTTTAGAATAAGTCCAAAGAAACCTTTTAAATATAACATTAAAGCAATAAATTGTGAATTCTTAGGGAATGGCTCTGAGAAAATATAGTATTTTGGGAAAAGAATTCATCTTGATTATGTTATATCTTCCCACTATTGTGAGATGTGAATTGTTCAATCTAGTGAGCTCTTTTTTAGTCTTCCCAATTAGAGGCTCCAAATTATTTTTGACAATTTCGTCTAGATCGAAAGAGTTGCTAACGCCCAGGTATATCAAGCTTTTGACCACCCGATTATCCACCATCAAAATCTTATCAATGATAACTATTTGGGTCTTGTCTTTATTCAAAGAGTATCCTGAAATCTCCCCAAATTGTGAAGCTTCCTTCTCAATTATTTTAAGAGGAGCTTCTGGTTTCGGGGTCATTAGGGCGATGTCGACTACTTATTGTAACGGTTTTGTTTTGATATCCTTGCACTGCCACCGGTAAGATTGCAACATTACTTTCTAGTTTTTGTATAAATGGATCAATGTATATTGCCAACAACAGTGAAGAACAAGGACAGCCTTGTTGGCCCCCGCGAGATCTCAAACTGTTGTATCACCTAAAACAAAGATATTTGCTACAGGTTTATGATAGAGAGCTTTTATTGGCTGTAAAAACCCTGGTCCAAAGCCATTCATCTGCATCATCTCCCAGAGAAAGTGCCAGGAGATCCTATCAAATGTCTTCACTGCATCAAGCAGAATCAGAGCCATAGGGTCCCGTAACACCTGCAACGCATTAAGATTGGAGATAACTTTCCTGGTATGATCTGTGATGCCCTTTCCAGAAACAAAGTCATTTTGTTGACTAGAGGTTATCTTTGGAATCACCGACGCAAGCCGTACGGCTAAGGCTTTAGAATAAATCTTAGAGTCTCCATTAATTGATATGATCCAAGTTCTGCAACAGGATTATGTTTTATTTTTTTAAGCTCTATCTTGGCAGTGGACCATAATCCAGGGGGAGACACCACAGACGATTTGATTGAATAAAATCATCATATGTTCTTTCAGTTGGGGTGTGAATATTATATAAAACTTTGATGGGAGTTTGTTAGTACATGCAGCCTTGCTGGAGGGGAGACTGATCAGGGCGGAATAAATCTCCTACTATCTAAGTATCCCCTCCTGGGACTCTCTACTCTATGGTCAATTTATTTAGAGGTATTGCCTTTAAATAGTCAACAATTTGTTCAGGGTTACATTTAGTGCTTTCGGAGTTTAGATGTTGATAATACGTCCAAGAGGAAGCCCTAATCTCGCTAGGGTCAGAGACTAACCGCTGTATGGGGTCTCTAATTTCTCGCACTTCATTAATCATACTTTTCTGTCTCGCTCTTGTATCCAAATGGTACCCTACTTGTTCGATACACTCATATTATTTTTCTTACCAAATCATAAGCTAATATGCTGCCTTATTTGCAAAGAACTCATTTAATGCTGTTCTTGCTGATGTTACTTTTAATTGGGCATCTCCAATTTCTCCCTGTTGAACTTCTCTATCCAGATTTTCTTCTGCTGCGACTAAAATGTCTTGTATCACTTTGAAAACATTGTTTCTCCTCCTTCCCCCAATTGACTGAAAACCGCAATGTCTTCCCTTGTATACATGCCTTCAGTGTGTCCCAGACCATGCTGATTGGTGTGCTACCAATATTCTCCTTTAAAAATATAGGGATCCAATTTCTCATATGACTAGAGTAGTCCTCATTTACCATTAGGGCTTGCTCGAAACTCCGTGAGGTTTTAATTTCCATTCCTGCTACCTGAACTTCTAAAACTAGGGGATTATGATCTGATAAGAAACGGGGGTATTGCTCAATTTTACAGTTAGATGTTAGTACATTGGATATCAGAAAATAGTCCAATCAAACATGCGATTGATGCTGCGCTGAATAATACATATACCCATGCTCTAAAGGTCTCTTCTTCCTCTATACATCAAATAATCCATGATCTTTAAAGATACCTTGTAAGGCTCGATTCAATTTGGGTTTCCATCATGTGTATTTTAACTGTTCCCCACAATCCAGTTGCCAGGAAGATTGCTATTCAGATCCCCACATAGAAAAATTGACAAGGACCAGTGTATCAATTTATTGGAGAGCCGTTCAATGACATCAGACTCATCTAGTATGCTCCCATAGACAGAACACAGTGTAAATTTAACTCCATTTGTCGCATGACAATGCACCATGACCCATCTTCCTTCTTCATCAGCCCGTACTTGAGAAACATGTATACCACTACTTTGAGCTAAAATTGCAACCCCACCGATCGGTGCCCCTTTTGATGTGCCCCAAATTAGTTTATACCCGACTGAGTTTAAGACATCCCTCCGCGAGCCTTCGATATATGTCTCTTGAAAACAAACGATATCTGCCTTCAACGTCTGAAGTCCCATTGAGACTCTAGCTCTTTTTTTAGGGTAATTTAGCCCACAAATGATAACAGAGGCAATGCGCACCTTCAATTGATCTCCCATTACAGTATTTTACAATCCGGGCCTTATTTCCACCAACCAGATGCTCCCTGCCTTTTTAGCCTTCACAAAGTTCCTTACTCCATTCTTTCCTTTTGTAAATGTGTGTGCTCCCACCTCCTCTCCTCCCAGTAACCTCCCCAACAAGAGCCAAGAAAGAAAAAAAAATGTCCCAGATAATCCCTTACACCCACCCTCCCCCAAAATATGAGCATCAGGCATAAGCATGAGCATCAGGCAATGCCTGCATGAGGAAGTCTGTAATAAAAGACCCACCACCCTACCCCCCCACCAAAGTGATCTCCTTATTGATACAATTGTGACTACCTTTCTTATACAAATCCACTTTTACTATTATCCCTGATCCTTATTCAAGTCTTGGATCCCCCCAACAATTCTTTTAAATACTCCTGAGCCTGAATTTCAGACACAAAACTGCAGGTGTGCCCTTTAAATATAACTTTAAGTCTTACTGGGTTTTGCAAATATAGCTCGCTCCTAATTTCTGAAAAGGAGTAAACATTTGACACAAACGAGATCTCCGCTCCACCATAGCATGAACAAGTCAGGTTTGGCAAAAAAGGAAACCCCCTAATGTCCTCTTTTGTAATTTGGGCGAGCCAGCTCATAATTACACTGTCTCAACAGGAAGTTGCCGAAATACACAAGCACTGCTCGTGGCCGTTCTGTGCTACCTGCATGTTGGTTTTTAAGCATTAGGGGAAAGTGATGCACTCCTTGTATTTCTTTGTCCCAGTCCCATTCTGTGAGTTCTGGAAAGGCACCCTTTAAGAGGTCCGCCACAAATCCTCTAACATTCCCCCCTTCACTGCCTTAAGGTATCCCCAAAAGTCTCAGGTTATTTCTTCTTTGCCTGTTTTTCTGATCTTCCAGTTTCCACACCATTTCGATCATCTTAGGTTCTTGTAGAACCTTCTGGGTTTTTAAAGCAGCAACCTCCATTTCAAGAGACTCCATCCGCGCTTTTACCATTGTCATCCTTCCTGCTATATCAGAGCATGTCTTATTTATCTTCCTTACCGAGCCCTGCAACTTTTTTGATGCTGGTCGAGGTAGATGGCTGTCACTTCGTGCCTCTTCCTGCATTTGTTTGATGGAAGAGAGAATTACCATAGGGGCAGGCTATAATGTAATAGTCAGCACTGATCCTGTTTCACTATCTGCAAGTTGTGGCTGTCCATCGATGTCCTCTTTCTCAATCTTTTTTCCTTTTAGGTTAATCAGCTGTGTTACAGAGTAGTCCCATCTCAATTTTGGAGTATCTCTTCAGTCCAATTCCTTTCATCAGCAGCTCCCTTTTTTCCCACTCCTTCTCTTCTCCTTTGTTTGTGATGATTTGTTGCCTCCACCACTTTTTCTGCATGTTGATAATACTGTTTCCTCAAAAAAACTGCTGTTACTTGAGTCCGAGAAATTGGCACTTGTGGAAATGTTTTCTGTTAATGATAATTCAGAATTGTCAGTCAATGAGAAAAATGTATCACCCACTATATCCTGGGAGAATATTGTTTCTAACTCTGCACCCTCTGACTTGCCATAAACTGTCTGAAGAAGGCTTTATTCTCCTGGGGTACCGCCAGATCAATCCCCTGATCATGAGTCTCCACCTGGCCATAATGTGCAAGGTTATACACTAGTTGCTCTAGTCACAGTTTCTTGGCCAGCTGGGGGTGGGTTAGTTGTTATAGTATTGCCGTTCTTATTATTTCTCAGCTCCCTCTGAATTGTAGCCAGACACCCTTCAGGGGTAGATTTGATAGTGTCCAAGGCTGATGTTAGATCAGAGCTTTATACACCTTTACTCCTGGTGAGAGAAAACAAATCCACTATCAGAGGCTGCCCTACTCCGGACTCTGTAGAGTTAATTCTATGGGATGGCTGCTGAATCGTCTTCTTCCTGGTGTCAATTTCCGGTTTGCCTTTGCTTGCGACTTCATCTCCCTTCCACCTCTGCCTTCACTGTTAACATCACGGCCACCCAGGACCTGCGTTGTGGTGGGTCCGGCCGGCCTGGCTGCCCCAGTTGCAGACGCAGCCACGGCAGCTGCAGACGGGGGTCTTGACTTCACAGCTTTGGCTCGTCTTCCCGTCATCTCATCAACCTGCCCTCCTCTCTGAGCCGTAACATCTGATAAAAGTCTGAGGAACCTCCTGGTCAAATTTAGAGTCACCACTGAGATCAGATCAAACATATTCCTTCAATTTATGCAAAGCTTTTGAATATGGCGTCTATTGTTTCGAGCCCAACAGCACGACCTCAACATAATCTCCTATGCAGACGACACTCAACTGATCCACTCCCTCACCAAGGACCCCATCATCGCCAAAGCCAACTTCCACGAAGGAATGAAGGCCATCACCGACTGGATGACAAGACGGAGGTCCTCATCCTCGGCTCCAACCCCTCAGCCTGGGACGACTCCTGATGGCCGACGGCACTGGGGGCAGCCCCGACACCCACCGACCATGCACGCAACCTGGGAATCATCCTCGACTCAACGCTCTCAATGACCAGGCAAGTCAATGCCGTCTCCTCCTCCTGCTTCAACACCCTCCACATGCTCTGCAAGATCTACAGATGGATCCCGATAAATACAAGAAAGACAGTCACCCAGGCCCTCGTCAGCAGCAGACTCGACTACGGAAACGCCCTCTATGCGGGAGCCCCGACCAAGCTCATCAAACAACTACAACGCATCCAAAACGCCTCGGCACGACTGATCCTCGACGTACCACGACACGACCACATCACCCCCCACTTGAGAAACCTGCACTGGCTCACCGTCAACAAGAGGATATCCTTCAAGCTCCTCATCCACGCACACAAAGCACTCCACAAGACCGGCCCAGCCTACCTCAACAGACGGCTCTCCTTCTACATCCCCAACCGGCAACTACGCTCCGCCGACCTCTCACTCGCCACCGTCCCGTGCATTCGAAGAACAACCACCGGCGGGAGATCTTTCTCCCACCTCGCTGCCAAGACATGGAACACCCTCCCACTAAGCCTACGACAGACCCAAGACCTGCTGACCTTCAGGAGAATACTCAAGACCTGGCTGTTCGATTAGTAGCGCCCCCCCTTCCCCAGCGCCTTGAGACCCTCGCGGGTATCTAGTGCGCTTTACAAATGATTGAATGATTCATTGATTTATTCCATCCAGAATCATAGCAGCAGTTTTTGGGGTTCTCCATTATCAGACCTGGTTCCGGTCAAGAGCCTTTTGTGATTTAGACATTGTAGCTGACTGACGAACAGTCTATGTGGGGAAGGAGCAGTGAGCAGTGGGAGGGTTAAGCAAATGCTGTCTTGCTCCCCACCTTCTGTTTTTAAACGTTAAAGAGGGATGAAGAGTCAGATTTAGTTCAGAGTATGAAGCTGGAAGTTTGGGCCATACTGTTGATGTAAGGACTTAATGATCAATTTGAATCTAGGATGAAAAATTTGGGGATTGGGCCAATAAGGTTAATGTGGGATAATTTCAGAATTTAGCTGGTCCAGGAAATCTGACCCCAGTGGAATTAGTAGAGCATGAAACAATTATAGAACTCTGGTCAGTATGTTTATCTTGATGTACCTAGAGAGGTACAATGATACCCTTCCATGGAAATCGTTTCTAATGTTTATCAAGGGCTATGGATAATTGAACTTAGATGAGGTTGATACTGTGGCAGTCATCTTTACACGAGGAAAGGTGATGTTTTCATTTACCCAGCTAAAGGAGCATAATAGTTGGAGGGCAGTCACATCCTGCAAAGTAAAAAGTTACACATCTCTATTTTGATCAATTTTACCTTTAAAAATGACTTTTTAAAGTTTGTGAATTGTTCAAGGAATCCAAACTAATCTCAATTGTTAAATCAGCAGTGTGCAATATGTAATTTGTGCAAAATAAGAGCATGCTTTCATCCCCCTAAATCTACCTTCATCGATGGGTCATCCATGTTCCACTGAGTCAATAATTCTATTTTTAGGACAAATAGCATATGGGATGTAGGTCACCTCTTTCTGGTGCCCCTACCAAGATAGCATTCTCTGTGAAAGACCCTATAGGGTTGATCTTACCTACAGAATTGGCAACTTGTTATTATCGAAAGCCTTTACCCAAACCAAAACCTACCTTATCAAGAACCTCAATCAATAAAAACCAATCTACCTTTTGGAATTGACCATCTTTTCCATGGTATTACCCCAAATGTTTGCCTTCTTTTTCTAAGACTATTTTTGCTGGCTGTAAGACACACTTTACCCCTGCTAACCAGGGGTAAAGTGCTTGTGCTTTCCTTTATCAACATGTTAAAATTGGCATTCCCCTAATTGGACCATTTAATTTACTTGTAAGTCCCTAGTATATAGTACCACTTGAAACTAGAGTCTGTAGATGAAGTGCTACTAGTACACTGCTGCTCTTATTGTGCTACCCACCAAAGTAGCACTGTAACCCATGTCTGCAGTCCTAAACTGTAATTTCAACCTGGCAAAACAAACCTTTTATCATGCCTAAACCTTCCTTTTTAATACTCAAAAGTCAACCCTAAGCTAGGCTCTAAATGGTTCTCGGGCAGAGTGCATGGTATTTAAAAAGTAGGACATGTATATTTAATGTTTTTCATGTTGTCAGTGAAAAACCTCCAAAGTCGTTTTTTCACTTCTCTCTTGAAAGGATGGCCTTGGGGCCCTTTCCTGGGTTTTAAATGATGCCTTCCCTATCACTGGCAGATGAAGTTCAAACCTAGGACCTGCAACCTTTTTGTCTCTTTGGTCAGGATGGCACCACACCCACTGGGAGGGGAGTAACTAGTCAGAACTGGTTCAGGTGGTGGACAAAGTCTTTACTCTCCAATCACAGGCTGCCATTGGGTATAAAAGTGGACTTCACAGACCCTCCCAACAGAATTCGCTGGGACCTCCGAAGAATCAGTATTAGGACTACCCTGCTGTCTGCAGAACCTGAAGGAAGGCTGGCCATGCGTGCCTTGTACCCAGTAACCCAGAAGTGACTCCAAGGGTCAGAGCGCTGAACTCCTGTTTGAGCTACAGGGACACAACAAACTTCAGGCATCTATCCCTGCAACGTGACCAGTTCCAACTACTGCTGGCATTTGCTGGAGTGAGTCCTAATACCAAGTGGTGTCCCCGAGGTCTTGGACCCTCGGCTGATGTTAGTGTGTACTCTTTCTGTTCCTGATTTGCAAGAAGTACTTAGAAACGTTTTGTCAACTCTCTGCCCAGAGAACCGATGGAGATCGGGGTTGACGTTAAAGCTGCAGCCATTGACGTTGAATCACCTTTTGGCCAGATCTGTGACTGGGGGCGAGTGTCTGAAAAGTTTCAGCATTCCGTCCATTATCTCCTTGTGTTTGCTAGTTTGCCCTAAGTTGGCAGAGTATACCCAGACGTGGGTCCCTTGCACACTTTGCCACTGGATTCATGCTAGCCTGACTGATGAGGGGTTTTACCCTGAAACCGGTCCCATGATTCTTGCTTCCGCGTCAGGGAAGAACTGGCTTGGCAGTTTGGGCTGGACTGTTCCCATGAGGCACAGGGTCAAGACTGATTTGCATATAGATGGGTATGGACTGAGGTGGCAAAGTGAGCTAAAGAACGATGATGTATTCAACCCAGATCTGTGACTGGGGGTGGGTGTCTCAAAAGCGTCAGCACTCCGTCCATTATCTCCTTGTGTTTGCTTTCAACTTGCCAGTTTGCCATGCTGAAGGACATCTGACTTCTAGAAAACGTTCAACGTCCGAACGTAGAGGTATTCTCTGAGATTGTCATTGACCTAATCAATGTCATGGCTTTCTTAGGCATGGAGTCCGGACTGCACCCACTTGGACCTTTCCTGCCTTCATCAATGACTGCTCCAGGACCTCTCTCTTCAGAAATCTTCCATTGTCAAGCCTCGCTTCGGACCCAGCTTGCAGCTTGTCCTGCTGACACATTGTTGAAGAACACTTTTTTCTTCCTAAAAGTTTCCAAATCAGAAGGTAACTCTTCCACCCGGACAAACCTGGTGCCTGTATCCAACCCACGCTCCATAATGATCAGTCTTAACATTTGACTTTGACCTGGTCTAGCATATCCAATTACCCACGGTTGGTGCTATGTGGTTTTGTGGCGTAATTTAAAATGTAAAAATTCATATCTCAGGTTCTAATTAATGGATTTCTGTTGTTTTGGTGTCATTTGGTTGTATTTATTAAAATATTTTCTATTGCTTTAAATTGGTTTGGGATTTTTCTTATGTTGTGTTTTCACTTTCGTACTGTTTGAGTGATGCATAAATGCTTTACAAATTGTCTGTAGGTTACGCCTGACTGCTTTGTTGATAAGTACCAGAGGGTGAAGCATAGGTTTATTTAGTTACTTAAGTTGTTCACAGTTAGAAATTCTGTCCAAGTAGGGAACACAATCCTAGTCAGGGTAAACTAGATAAACAGTAAAAGATAGCCTGTGCTCACTCTCTGGTAGCTTGGCACAGAGCAGTCAGGCTTATCTAAAGAGGCTATGTGTAAAGTATTTGTGCAGCACACACACACACACACACACACGCACAGTAACACAATAAAAATACCACAAAAATACTTCACACAGGTTTAGGAAAATAGAGAATAATTTTATGAGTCAAACAGGACCAAATCAACAAAATCCAATAGGCAGAACTGAAGCTATGATTTTTTAATGAATAACCCAAAAATAATGCTTTATAAGTCAATATGGCTTAAACATTACTTGAGGTTGTGTTAGACTGAGGTAAATCCAAAGTTCCTGCCGACCATGCTGGTGGACAGGCTGGCTACTGGACTTAGGCAGGTCCTGCTAACAAATTACCTTAGATGGAGCAAGCGTTGACGTCAAAGAGTTGATATGAGGAATCAAGGAGGCGCGTCATCATCGTCGATCCTGTGGATGGAGGTGAAGCATCAGGGCTGATCCACACAGTTGAGGAAGTCTTCAGTGTCTAACCTCTTTATGATGCAGGTGCTGCATCGATGATGAGCCACGGTGTCCGTCAGCATCGAGCCGTTCAGTCTGTCAAGGCAATGCCGTTGATCGGCTGCTGTTTTGGCTTCGAATGGCAATGAGTAGGGTCCGATTGCCACAAAGTTTGTCACTGCATAATTTTTTATGTTTCTGGACAGCAGAAATCACCTTTAAAGGGCCTTAGACTGGATTGGCACCACTTGGCACGGCAGGTCTCACAGGTGCTGGTCCTGTTGCAGAGAAGAAGAATGTCTTTGATGGCCCTGAGACTTCAGAACAGGGGGCAAGCCAGACAGCCCTTGGGGTCACTCTGGATTCAAGTGAGATGGGTCCAGTCCTTGTCCTCAGCAGGGGAGAGAACAGCAGTCAGCAGGGCAGCTCAGCAATGCAGAAAATAGTTCCTGCAGAGCAGCAGTCAGAACAAATATTAAATCCTTGTAGCATAGCAATTTTTACTCCTGGAAGAGTTCTTCACAGATCCAGTAGTGTACTGTCTTGATAGGGTCACAGCACCAGTACCTATACCCAAATGTGCCTTTGAAGTGGGGGTGACTTCAAAGAAGGCCCTTGAAGTGCACAGGTCCCCATTTATCCCAGTCCTGTCTTCCAGGGTATCTATGGGGTAATCATCCTTTTGTGTGGGACACAGGACGCTGCCTATTCAGGTGTAAGTGTCAGCTCCGCCTCCCTCTTCCTGCCCAGAATGAAGATGAATGCAGACAAGTTCTCTTTCACACCCATCCTTCCTGTGCTTTTAGCTCTCTAGAGGGAATGCACTAACTGTAGCTTCCACCTACCCCAGATGTGTATTGGAGACAGGCGCAGGCATATTGCTCTGCGTTAAGAGCAGAGAAATATCCATTTTTTCTCAAAGTTACATTTCTAAAACAGTAATGTTAAATCCATCTTAACCACTAAAAGGGATTTTTCATTACTAGTCCAAAGATATGAAACATGATGTAGCTACTTCTTTCTAATCATGAATTACAGCTTAAAAGTGGTTTAAGAAATTCCCAATGCTAGCCTATGAGAGGTGTAGGCCTCCCAGTAGTGAAAAACTAAATGTAGCTGTTTGTCATTACCAGGACATGTAGAACTTACCAATACATATCCTACCTTTTAGTTACACAGTACCCTGCCCTTAGGGCTTTCTAAGTCCTACCTTAGGGGTGACTTATGTGTAATAAAAGTAGAGAAGGAGAGTTTAGGGCTTGTCAAGTGGTTTTAAATGCCAATCCACAGTGGCAGAAAACTGCTCACACAGGCCTTGCAATGGCAGGCCTGAGACACGTTTGTTTCGGTGGCATAATCAGTGCTGCAGGCCCACTAGCAAAAAGAACAATTGATGGACAGAATGCAGAACAATGCCATACACTCACCCTAGTACAGAGATCTGGGCCCAAATCCATCGTTTTTTTGCTCACATGCCATTCCAGTTTTTTTACCCAGCCATATTCAAATCAGTCTTGACCCTGCGCCCAATGGGAACATTCCAGCCCATACTGCCAGGCCAGGTCCTCCCTGGACTGGAAACAAGCATCCTAGGACCGGTTTCAGGCTTTCAGCCCTCATCAGCCAGGATAGCTTGACTCCAGTAGCATGGAGAGCACGGGACCCATGTCTGGGCATACCCGTCCCACTCTGGGTGACAAATGCAAAAAGAACAATTGATGGACAGAATGCAGAACAATGTCATGCATTCACCCCAGTACAGAGATCTGGGCCTAAATCCATCGTTCTTTTGCTCACCATGCCATTCCAGTCTAAATCTTCTTCTCTTATCCCCTTTTCTCAATATGGGGGTCTAAGTAAACATTACTGAAAAGGGCGGCCCAATCATTCTGTGTGATTGCAACCTCTATTGACGGTCCACTGACCGCTCTAAAATAGGGTTTAATAAGGACCTGCCAAAAGGTACAAGCCATAACTAGTGCTGCCCAAGCCTCCACCTTAATTACTTTCTTCCTCTACTCCAATGCCTTCATTTATAAGTTGCTCACAGGTGAAAACTTCACTTTTATCTCGTGTGGTCTACGTTAAGTGATCTCTTCAGAGCACTATGTGCCCATGCACAATTCTTGTCAGACAAGACACTTTATGTGGATTAGCCACCCATTTGTGAGTGTGTGAGTTTTTCTTTAATATTACTAGAAATTTCAACAATTGCACTTTATACTTCATCGTCGTCAACTTGGTGGTTAACTCTTCAGGTTAACTCTATTCCACTTCAACGTCAGTCTGGTAATTCTGGCCACCTCAATGTCAAAGACGTGGTCTTTTGTTGTCACCTTCTCCCCATAGTTATAAACACACAACCCTTGAGCACATGCTGAATAATATCACAAATTGCACAGTTAGAACACAATGATTCTTCACAAGAATCATTGTGTACTAACTGTCTGCGCAATTTGTGATATTATTTCGCGTATGCTCAAGGGTCGTGTGTTTATAATTGCCGCGATCCTTGGGATCCCATCTAAGGTGGTAGGGTGAATCCGACTTCAAAGTATACATAGGCCCATCTTGCTATCACGAGAATTGTGAGCGTCACAACTTACCCCACTTATATTCACCCCATTTAATTAGTTCTCCCCATAGTTCTCAATCATAATATCTATACTCGGGGAATTATGATTATTGATAAAGTTAAAATACGTTTTTATAAATGTCTAAAAAAAAACTTGGACTCTGTAGTCAGGATGAGGTCACTAATGCTCCCCCTCCCTCACCCACTAAAGGTGACTTCTGCCCTATGTCTCCTTATCAAACATCAAAGTGTTTTTCATGAAAAAGTTATTAAACAGCTCATCATAGATGTCGTGCATGAAGTGTGTTTGACCCAATTCATTAGAGTCCATAACCCCACATACTTCCTTTGGTAACAATGAACAGGTGTGTATTAAAGTCACCACCCCACAAAATATGGCCATCCAAGAGTGTGTATCACATTTGTACTTTCGGGACAGAAAAGATTATTATAAAAAATCACGAGTAAACAAAAAACACTTGACATTCACAAAGCAATGATCTAATAATATGTTGAGCCAAGGAGGCTCTTTACCACTGAGCCAGGAAACAAAGTTCAAATGTATGCGATCAGACCTCCTTTGCTTTACCGGCATTAGCAGAGATAGCAAGGGTATGGAGTGTGATATAACAATTTACATGTAAGATGTCAATGGCCCTTGTCTCCAGTATGCACACATTTGTATGGTCAGCTATACAACTCAACTAGTCCTAGGAATTCAAAGTGTCTTGAAGCTCTGCAATATTCCACAACAAAATGTTTATACTTGGATCATCACATGTTGATATTATTTTTAAGTCAATATAATGCATCAACCTATCCCCAGGTTGACGGGAACTCTGTGTTTCTTGATGTATCTACATGGTTAACTCCTGGATCACCTCTCTTTGCTATATATATGGTTAGACTCACATCATGAACACGAGGGGCAGCACCATCAACAACCGCTGCAGGGGATTCTAAAACTTGCTACATTTTTAGTAAATACTACTTTCAGTCATTCTGTTTTTTCAAATGCTCTTGGGGATAATAAAATGATTATTTGTGAGGATATAATACCCTGCTTGAGAATCGCCAGATGACTTGGTGGCAGCTGGGCCATTACTATTTTTAAGTTAGTTATATAGCTTGTAAAAGAATCCCAGTGGGCAGCTTAAGTCTGCGAGGATGGGGTGCATTGTGTCTTAATCTTGGTAGTAACCATTTCACAAAATTAGGAGTCTTAAAATTCATTACACAGTAGCCCTTCAGACTTTGTTCCCCTCTGCCTACCGACAGGACTTTGTGCACCCTAATGTTTTCAGTGAAAAGTTCTTTAACAGGTTCTGCTCTTTGTCCTCTCCATTGCATCAACTTATTTCTAAAATCTTCCCAGCTTTCCCTCTGATTGGATTCTAGGCCATCACGTTCACCAACATCAACACATATGGTGTTACATGGTGGGAGGGGGGGGTAAATCTTTGCTTTTCTAAAAAGAGGGGTAAAGCAAGCAATTCCCTTCAGCACCTCGAGAGGTGAGTCTTTTCCTGGTGTCCATAGTGGGTCTTAAAACTCGCTTTGCATTAGTATAAACTATATATGGCTCGAAATGCCCCTGATCTTTTTCTAAAACATCCTCATCAACATTCCTTTTAATAGTAGTTATAACATTTGGGATATAAGTCATAACTTGGACAGGTGGTGTCATAGATTTTGATTCTTTCACCACTGTTAAGAACTTTAGGGCAATAGATTCCACCTCTTTGAGTATGCTTATCAATATATCCAGTGTATCTCTCATCAATGTCTCTAGCACTATTATGGAGGAGTGGACATTATCTGTGGCTACACTTAGAAAGGACTAAGAATTGTCTTTATGAGGTGTGCAGTCGTTGCCTACTCCATGAACATGCACTTGCATCTTAGTATAATTAGATTGCAGCCTGGATCAGCTTTCCCTCGGTTTCCTTCTCATTTTTGGGGGTGGGTGGTTATCTGTGGGAGATGTGAGTGCTGTAGTAATTGACAGAAGTTCTTCAGAGACATAGGCATTCTCTCCAAAATGGCGCATGTTCCCTTTCCCAACAGATGGCATATCTTTGTCTCCCTCTATCGCTAAGAGTTAACTTACGGAACACTGTGGGATGCAAACCTTTCCTCTGCATCACTGATATCTTTATTGATAGTTCCCATTGCATTAGTTAGCAATTTGGCAGTAGAATGTGCAGAGTTACCCATTTTCCCTTCGGTGACGGTAGTCATCTTTCTTTTAAACATTTTTTTACTCTGGTGGTGTGTGATCCAAGAGTCAGCAGCCACATTAGGTGCCCCAGCCGACCCTTCTTTGGGATGTGACTGGAGCAGACAGTGCTGTTCTTGGCCTGGTCTTCCCCTGGACGTGCCCTGCACGTGTCCCACACAGTGTTGGTAGCTGCCATAGTTTTTAGCCCCCAGCTGCTGCCAAGCCCCATCTCCTTTGTAGCACTGCAATCTGGATTATGTAGCCTAAGCTGTCAGGACCCTTCTAAGCAATCTCACATCCCACCTCAATATCACAGTCCATTCCGCAATTCAGTCTTAATTCAAGTTCCACCTTCTAACCAATAGGGCTTGTGATGGAAGCTGTATATCTGCCACCACAGAGAGATGGTATGCTGTAACTTCCAAACGCTTGAAAATCGTAAGTTGTTTCAAGTGCACAGTATGACGTTTAGAACAGTGTTCTCAAAATAAAAAGAGTATCTAATGTGGCACCATTACAAGAGCAAAGCTAATGGGCCATTTTAGTGCTGTTACCATGTGTACGGCTATGCAGTAGTGGACTAAGTCGCAAACAAATTAACACAAGTCTGATTTTGTGTATTTTCTTCCTTTTATGAAGAGTATTATGGCCAGTTTGATATTTGTTGCACCAGACTGGCACTGACACAAGTCTTCTGAAGTTCCATTCCTTCTCTCCATAATGTCTACCAGAAGTCACTGCTGTTAAAGCCAGAGTTTTTCCAACGTTCTCAATCATGGGAGTTTGTTTTAGTAGCGAGGGGGCATTAAGTACTTTTCAGTGCCTCTTACCGCTGCAGTAACCGGCGTTGAAAAACGGCTATATGTCCGCCCATCTAAATTATGTTGGGCAGACATAAAGCCATTTCTCCAACAGCCCTTATTTTGTTGGGCCCTTGGAGAAGTTTGACCACCGCATCCATGTATAGCCCTCTCCTATTTAAACGGGGAGGGCGGACCGTGGTCTTGGTGGGCAGGAACTCTGTTGCCATTGCGCCAGTATTCCATCTTTGCCAACATCTAATGAGGCTCTAAGTTATAATTGAGAATCCAACTAGCTTAAGAAAGATACAGCTTTCCTCAACTTTTGAAGTTGAGTTTGAAAGGTTGATAGTGGGGGTTGTGGAATCCCAGAACGCCAGAGGAAAATTAAAAAGATAAAGTGCATTTAATCTCTAGTGACATATAGTTCGGTACATAGTGTTTTTTGGGTTACTTTGTGCATTTTCAGAAGAGACATCGGTTCAATACAATGCTTGACAGGTGTCTTGCCTCTTGAAGTGCTTGGAGCAGAGATGTATAGCATCCATACTTGTTTGTATACTGCAGTTGCAATTATTTCTCTGAAATAATGGTTCATTTAAGCAGATATATATGCTTAATGCTGTATAATTAAACACAGACAGTACTATTTTGTCACTGATCAAATGGGAAGAAAGTGCTTATTTAGAAGTGTGAGTGTTTCCCACGGGTTTTGGCAGTGCTAAGAGGATTTAAAAGTACAATTAAATAAACTTTTTTTTTTTTAATATTACAATGAGATAAGCATTCTAAACTAACAACTCAAGTGGTTGTGAAACTGGATCGTTCCTTGAAAGGTTGCTTTACAAAATCGCAAGACTTCAGCTAGGACATCTCTTTCAAATTTGCTGTCTAAAATGAACATTGTACTTTCTGAGTCCGTGCACCGTGTCACTTGCTGTAAGATCAACAAATAGACGAATAAAATGTGCATTCTGTTATCTATGGCTTCATCGTACGTCTTAGAATTTTTACAGCAGCTGTCGTCACATGCTTTGAGAGCTGAACTCCTTCCCATGAGTCCAAGCGAACAAACCGTGCTGGCACCTTACCCAGCTTAAAACTGCAGGACAAAGAAAGGGGAGGCTTTTCCAGGCCTACCTCTACAAAACATTTGAATAGGCATCCCCAAACATTTTTGGTCAAAATGGTTGCACACTAGGAGTTGAGTACTTTTTAAAACCAATGCTGAACTAAACCTCAAGTGAGCTTGCAGAATATTTACGTCATATTATTTATCAGGACGCATTTGGTGAGTGATGCTGAGCGTACATTGAGTACTTACATAGATTACATTGATGAGATCGTCATGCTCAGTTAATACTCAACTGGTCTTCATAAATTAATGTTTAAATTCCCTGTGATTTAGCTGACGTTGAGCAATTGGATTTGTAAGTGACATCTGTGCCAGTTCTCATAGAGGCTGCTTGTCCCTACAGTCGGGGGAAAATACATGTTCCTGCTCCAGCACTCTGTATTTGGTATCATTAAACGCAGCTGGCTGATGTCCCGATGATAGTAGGGCGACGGATGTCACCTAGGTGTGGTTCACCCTAACCTGTGCATCAAACAACCAACATCCGTATGAGCGAGCGAGAACAAATATTAAATCACTGCCCCTGGCCCCCTGCCAAGAGTAACACCCAGATGATGTGAATATTGAATCTACTCCTCGTGTTGCTTTTGCAAAGATATTGCACAGGCAGCGGGCATGCAAGACAAGGTAGAAGTAGGGGACAACACAAATGTTCATACAGTATTAGAGACAGTCAACACAAAGTCTTGCTCAATGATTGGAACAGCTCTAACTCTTGGATAGAAAGAAGCGAAGGGAAGCACATAGATACCAGAAAGGCAGGAGAGTCGGACTGTCCTATAGGGCATTAGGCAGCGCCCATGTACGGATCTGACAGGCCATTGGATGGCTTGTTTCTTTTGGCTGTTTGTGGTCCGTTTCTGTGCCTGTGCTGGCTTTTACTGTTGATTTCCCTGATATTAAAACAAATATTGCCTTCAGCAAGTTCAAATCCATGCAGTCTCCTATGCCTTGCAAAACACATATACAACGTGTCTTTACAAAGTTCAAAATTGTCCCAATTTGGAAACAGGCCACTTTTTTACCTTTCTAATTCACCAATGGGAGCCACTTTTATTTTGGTGCCCAGGCCAATTTTTAGTCCCACAAACCAAACAGCAGTTATAGGTCTTCCTATTCAGCGCTGCACCCAAAAAAAGGCCAAGCTGCTCACAAGCCTTGTACTGTAAAAGACAAATTACAGTAGGGACCATTACCAAAATAATCACTGGGGCGTTATATTAATATCCATTTTAAGAACAACCAAAAAACAGTTCAATCATAAGTCCATCCAGATGGGTCAAGAAATTCTTCCATTCTTCCATAAACACACAAGAGGACGTGAGCTGAGGCTTAAAAAAAAGTAGTTTTCACGTAATACAAACATTCAGGCTAGCAAACGCATTTCATCCGCCGAAAAGGACTTCCTCAGGAACACAGTATCACCATATACGATTTTTCTGCCTGCAGGTTATATAGGCGGTTTCAATATTGTGGATCATTAATGGTCATTTACTCCTTTACTGATGATTGGTATTTTCAGTCCATTCTGACCTGAAAGGCAGACAATAGCACATCCAGGAAGGCAGGACAACAAGGTGGCTGAAGATGTAGAGAGAAAATCTACAAGTCAGCAATGCTGGATCAGTACAAAGAATGTTAAAGAATTGTAGCATGCATTAAACAGGGGACAGATAAAGGAAATAATCAGTCCAATAAATTGTTGGTGGGCATGGAAATACCAATGCAGCTTCATAACAACTACAGTTGAGAAACATCTTTAGGTTTGATTACGCCAAATCAGTCTTCCCTAATTATTCAACTAAGTTACGACTGATGGTCTTTTATATGCTTGCTAAAAGTGGTAGAGGGGAGTAAAACAAGTCATGGTTATACTTTAAATTTAGTCATACTCCGAGGGACCACAGACTCTGAATTCCAATTTTTGTGGATTTATTATAAGGCCAAAAATAATTGAATGTAAACACACCTGAGTATAAGAGTATACAGATACATGAAAATCAATACAGAGCCAATTTTACGAATATAGTTCATCCGGCATAAAAGGCATAATATGATGAACTCCAAAATCAAAATACAGCAAAGAACAGAAGCTGAGTCGAGTTAATCTGGGAAGCAAACAAAACAAAGAAAAATAATCTTTCCCTACACTGCTCTAATCGAAGGTCCTACCTATTTCTCTTATATAATTTCCCAAAGGTGTCATCACGTATTGACTTCCTAAGAAATACTCACATCAAATGGGTTTTCTAGCTTAAGGCTATGGAGCTCGCTCTAAGATGCTCCTTCTCCTCCGAGAATCAGCAGAAGTTCCTTGACTCTGTCTCTGCGTATTATATCAAAACAGACAAAGTTCAACCCCCAATGAATCATGTGGTAAACTTCTCTATTGTATCATTTCAGTAACTTTCCAGTAGCTTTCATTAATTCTTCTTCATCTTCCAGTGGCCTTGGTTCCCGGACAGGCAAGGCATGAAAGAAGTCCTCCCTTCTTGCCTTCCAGTCTTCTTCAAAGACATTCCGGGTATCTCCTTAAATCTAAGAATAACAAGGCTTAATTCCTGCACCTGCAGTAGAATGAGAACACGCTACTTTCGAGTACAAAAGAGATTCATTTAATTAATGTTTTGAGCGGCCAAGGAGAATCGAAACTGTCAACAACTTTACAATTTGGGCCTACAATTCAGGCAACTTAAACTAAACATGGTTACATTGCACAAATATGATTTGGTCTTTAACGTTACATATACAGGAATTCTGAAAGTTTCTAATACCTGTAAAATCCTACCTGAATCTGCACACTAGATTTCAATGTGAAGATAACGTCGGTTAACTGCATCTTAATACTCATAAAACACTGCAAACGATAAAAATACATGTGAGTGCGTTTAAACCATGAGTATAGTGCACCCATATAATTTAGAGTGCTGTAAGCGCTCTATCAGGTTCATCCTTAGTAAATGCACCTTCATGAAGATTCATGTATGTGTGATGCTGGATGAGAAGATTATAGGTTGTGGAGACACAAGATCTTGTCCTTCGGTGTCCCTACAACATAGTGACCTTGAAGGGCATTTTCTGTAGATGAGGGAGTTTGCCACAGTAGATAGCATATTGAGTCTGTTGAGCATGGATTCCTACTCTCACATGCTGCGAGGCCCGTCTAAAGAGATAAAATGTCTCAGGCATTCTAAACCGTTATTCGCTAGTGGTAGCCCCAGAGGGATCTAAGGACTTGGCAGAGGTATTTAATCATTTCCTATTTATTACGATTCTGGATATTCAGAAATCGTTCCAGGCTGCCCAAGAAAAAGTTCTAATCTATAGTGGAAATATAGCATTGCCACTATTTCATTTGAAGGTATCTCTCCAGCAGATTGCATCCATTTATTGCTGTCATGAAGGCAACTTATAAGCAGAAAGACTCAATGGCAGCTCTTGCTGCTAAATCTTCCACAGAGTCCCTGGAACCATTTGTGTCCAAGATACTAAATAGCTCTTTTGCCCTGAATAAAATCGTAATAATGAAAACACTGTTGAAAAACAACGTTTTCTGTCGATCCCTGCCGCTTCCAACAATTTCAGATTTATTGATTGGCTGCCGTAGGTGTTGCTGTTCATCTTAAAGTATAAGCTCATTTGGACCAGCACAACATTGTGGACACTTGTAGGTGAACCTTCCTCAAAATGTATGACACCAAAACTGCCATGGGAAAGTTTAGGATTATCTGCTACTGACTGCATATCAAGGGCACTATCCTTCTTACTATGATGTGCCTGTTAGTGGCATTTGAAGCCACCGACCATACTCTTCTCTTAGAAAACCTGCAGACTGCTCTAGTAGTTTCTAGCTTTCTATTCATTATTTCATTACAGAATTCACCAGTCATTTACTTCTGGTACATAGGACCAGTGAGTACTGACAGACAGTCAGGATATATCAGTTATGAAACATGAGATCAGGTAAAATTTTTTTTTACCAAAAATGATACGTTTTACTGAGCCAAATTACTGACTACTAATTTCGTTGATGTGAAGAGCAAATCACTCTATAACTTGGTTCTACAGTGAACAAAGGATCATCAGCTAAACCAGTCTTTTTCAATCAGCACAATTTGAAGAAATTGGTAGTTTGACTGAAAGTTCTTAAATGAGGCGGTTTGTTTAGTTTTTTGTAAACTAATCACAATTTTAGAAAATTGGTTCCTATTTTCTGGCTCTACAAAACGTAATTGCATGGTCCCTCGGAGATCAGCATTTCATACCCTGCTATTTTCGTAAATTAAATGACTATTATATTTGATTCGCATTAAAAGTAGTCGATTCAGCTTGTATGTTGACATCATTAATTTCTATATTGGAGTAACATATCTATGATATCTATGGGTATGATAGCACACAAGTTGTAAATTAACAGTTTCAAACTAAAATCAAGCAAAGGTGATATGACACTGATAGGTCATTTGGATGTAATGTCCTCTCTGAAGCTGTGCCTCTGTATTCTTATTGAGTTATGTAGCCTCACTGTTAGATTGGGTTATTGGTTGAATGGTGTCTCAGCCCTGGTCAAGCAACACTTAAAGAAAGTCACCAAATTACCCTGTGCTTAACTCTGGGTAGCTTAGCGCAAAAGCAGTCAGGCGTAACTTAGAGGCAATGTGTAAAGTATTTATGCAGTACACAAACGGCAATAAAGTGAAAACACAACACAAGTAAAATCCAAAACCAATTTAGAAAAATTGAGCAAATGTTATTAAATTATTTGACACCAAAATGGCAATCAGTAGAACCAGAGTTGTGTATTTTTAAAGATTTTAGTGAAAATAGCACCAAAAACCACAAAGTACCAACTATGGATATCTGGTCTCGCTGGACCGGGTTAAAGTCACAAGTTTAGGCAGACCGCGGTGGAGCGCAGGTCAACTACAGTCACCAGGTTAGGCCTGCTAAAGGTTTACCTTCTTAAATCTGTGCCAAGTGTCCCGTTCATGGTGGAAGGGGGTGCAAGAAGCAGGGAGAGTGTAACAGGAGGCTGTCAGCATAATGCAGGCGAAGCGTTGCAGACATGAGTTGCTGGAGCTTCATGCTGGCGGTCGCTATGAGTGGTCGATGCTGTGGTGCGAAGGGATGGGATGATGACGCTTCACTTTGAATCGCGGTGCGAGCTGTGAGGTCTTGGTGTGAATGGGCCCTTTCCCGGTTGCGAAGAGCCCAAACGCTTCGATACAGCTATATGAGCCACATCAATGGTCGACGAACTGAGAGGCACTACTTGGGGGGTCAGGAACTCACTTCAGCTGGATTCAAGATGAGGTTGCAGGTTCAGTTCTCCTTCCCTAGACAAGAGGGCAGCAGGCATCAGGTCAGCACAGCACGGCAGCAGTTCCTCCATAGAAGAGGTCTGGCTTAGTGGCAGCCCCAGCACAGCAATCCATCTTCCTCACATAGTATCCACAGGTCCAGGGGTGTACAGAAGACCTGGTGTCCGAGATCCACTTTTTATACCGCGGTGCCCTGGTTTTGGAAGGTGGGAGAAGATTCTAGACAGTGGCTTTGAAGGGCATGGCATTTCCTCACTCCCCTGCCCAAGCTCCAGACTGGCTGCAGGGACAATATGAGGTTGTTAGGCCCTTTGTGAGGAGCCAGAGTACAGGCTATTTAGATGCATATCTTGTTGCGCTGGACCTGCTGGGAAGAATTCACAAAGTCCCACTGTCAGTTACACCCACTCATGTGGCCCAACCAGGCTACAGGCACAAAAAACCTAAGGGCAGAAAAATGCCAACATTCTAAAAGTAAAAAGAAAAGATGCTCTACAGATTGCTGAATGAATTAAACATTCACCCCCAGTCATAGATCCGGGTTAAATCCATCATTTTGTTTGCTCTCCACGTCACCCTAGTTTGGGCTCAGCCATATGGAAACAAGGATCCTGGGACCAGTTTCGGAGTACCACCCCTCATCAGCCAGGCTAGCTTGAATGCAGTGGCACAGCGAGCAGGTGACCCACATCTGGGCATACCCTTCTCACTTAGGGTGACAAATGCAAAAAGAACACATTCACCCTCAGTCACCTACCTGGGTTAAATCCAGTCTATTTTTGCTTGCCACACCATCCCAGTTTGGATCCCTGAGATAGATGGGTATGTCCAGATGAAGGTCCAGTGCTCACCATGTGACGTGAATCAAACTAGAATGACTGATGAGTTGTGATACTCTGAAACAAGTCCCAGGCCACTGGATTCAAGCTATCCTGGCTGATGAGGGCTGACAGCCCGAAACCAGTCCCAGGATGCTTTTTTCCAGTCCTGGGAGGACCTGGCCTGGCAGTTCGGGCTGGACTGTTCCTATGGGGAGCAGGGTCAGGGCTGATTTGCGTATGGCTGGGTCCAAACTGGAATAGCATGGTGAGAAAAACAACAATGGATTTAGGGTCAAATCTCTGTACTGGGGTGAATGGTTGACATTGTTCAGCATCCTGTCCATCAATTGTTCTTTTTGCAACTTTCTAAAAGTGGCATTTTTTAAAATTGTGACATAAAGTCCGACTTTATCATTATTTTATGGGGCTTATAAACAAAATTCAAAAGACACCAAACATGACAAAGCCACCAGCTCACAATTGCAAATGACAGCTTATTAAGAGTAATAAGGAATCCCCAATGTTATCCAGTTGGAGGAGAAGGCCTCACAGTAGTAAAAACAAACTTTTCACTACCAGGACATGTAAAACTTAAAAGCGCATGTCCAACGTTTTAATTACACAGCACCCTGCCCTATGAGCCCTATGAGCTAACTACGGCCTACCTTAGGGGTGACTAATATGTGATAAAAGGGGAGTTTAAGGCTTCATGCCAAGTTGACATGGCAATTTAAAACTCCATTCAGCCTGTAATGGCAGACAGGGAAATGTTTTAAGGTGCTACTTAAAAAGGGAGCACTATAAGTGCTGTAGGCCCACTGGTGGCATTAAATATGCATGCCGTGGGGATATGGTATACCACTCTACAAGGGACTTAGAAGTAAATTAATCATGCCAATTGGGTATAAGACAACTAAGTCATGTTTAGGGTAGAGAGTACAAACACTTTAGCACTGATTAGCATTAGTAAAGAGCGGTAAGAGAGGTAAAGAGTCATATGGTCAACAAAAACAAATTCCACAAAAACTGGAGGGTAAAAGGCACAATATTTGGGGGAGATCCTGCAGAGAGAGCCACGTTCAACGCCCACATATTCCCAGAAACAGCTAAAACCCTTGGTATTAGCCAGTGTGCTGACATGAGTTCTGGATCCAGCATCAAAAAAATGTCTGGCTTAAACTTCAGTGAATGTTCCATTTTTCTCATGAGACTCACATCAGGTAGTTCCTTTTTTTTGGCATGAGCAAAAGAGAGTATATCATATCTGAAAAATGCATTATCATACCAATCTAGGTCTAATAGTTGTGTTCCTCACCCTCTTCCATACATTTCTCCGTGGACCAGCACCTGAATGGCGTACCCCCAGAATATCAAGATGGGAATCTCAATGGCAAGAAATATGGTGACCCGAATATCAAGGCTGAAATATTGAAAGGTAAGAAAGTAGAAATTTTCTGTACCTCCACAAATGTACCTTGCCGATACATATCTTCAAGGTGCATAGACATGGAGTTAAGAATAGTAAATCAATACTTTATCTATAGGCAATTACTTTTTGATATTTTGCCCGGTCAATATTCTGTCCACAATATTCTGATACTACTGTATTCTTGTGAATGACATTCCAACATACTATCCACCTGAATGACTGGCAGTTAATGTCTTCTTGTAGCAATTGTTGGTTGCTGCACTCCTGGGACCTTTCTTTTTTATTAAAGCCGCAAACTATATGTAGAACTTGAGGTACCTGCAGCGGCGATTTCTTCATGAAGGCGGGGAAGTGCCATCCCCCCACCCGCTGCAAGCAAGCTAAATGTGAAAAATAACATGGCAATGAAATGATTTCACAGCCATCAGTCTGCCCTGAGCCGGGTGAAATGTGGAGCGTCTCCTCTGCTGCTGATTGGCAGCATAGAGGACTGGGGCAGTGGCTGACTTGATGTTCTAAAGTGTGCATGCCTGTTTGGCCGGCTGGCTTACAACGGCCAGCCTGACATGCTCACTTTGCAGCTCTCCAAACCAGCTATCTTAAACAGCTGCATGGATAACAAGCACAGGCCTCCAGGGCCTGACGCAGCGTCCTGCCAACCTGCTCCATCCAATTCTGGTGCTTCGCTCATGCTGGTTAACAGAGCAGCATCTGGTTTAGTTAGGGAAGGTCTTTGTGCATCAGACTGCAGAAGAACTCAGAGGAGGAAGTGCAGCCCGTGGGTAAGTACTATTTTATTCTATTTTGTTTATTAGAAATGTATAATGCATGTAAGTGTTGTTGGTATGTATAACTTTGCAGTTAGGTAGTGGTTATGTTTTTATTTGGGTTGTTGGAAGGAGGGGGTGTTTTATTTTGGGCTTTTGGTGGGAGGGAGTGTATTACTTTGTGTTTTTGGAAAGCGATTTGGCAATTCACTCACCTCACCTTTTTTCAAAGGCTACCAGCCGCCCCTGTGTACCTGGTGGCTTTCTATTCTTGGACTAAGGTTTTGGAATTCTCTGCTTCTAAGGAGAAGGTAAGTAACTCCCTAGGTTATTTACAAAAGGCTTTTTTCGTGTTGGTCTTATCTTTGACTGAACATATAGTTTGGTCCCTTGTGAGTGTATTACAAATAAATAAATACATTAATATATGAGGAGAGCTTTGACTTGGACAATGTCAGTATTCTTGACTAGTAAACCTCATGAATTCGTTTTCAGGGGAAGGAGAAACTAATATTGAGCTAACAACTTTTTTAGAATATACATCTGAAACTAACAATACAGTCAACTTGAAGTATCAGGTATCCCTTTGATATAATTGAATTCTATGAGTTAGATTTTCATCCACACCTGTAACTGTTGCAGAACAAGAACAAGGGCTTGTGCACATTTAACAGAACAACACTAATAATGGAAACATGGAATACAGGTATTTTCCATTTAAGAGGTAAGCATTAGCTAACTATGTCTGGACAAATCACATTCACAAGAGGATATAGTCTAATATATTTTGGTTTAAACAGCTAATGGGCCTTAATTAGAAGTTGATAAAATGGGAGGAGCTCCGTAAATCATGGTCATCCTGCCCTGCCAAACTCATGTTTTCCCACTCTACTTAGAGCTGGGAAAACCACTGCTCTGCCATCGGAGGAACCTCCGCTGGCTACGCCAGTGGTAACTCCTGGCCCAGCGGTCCATCTACCACAGGATCACTGATTCACACTAACAGTCACCACACTCTTATGAAGGCAGGACTACCATCACTCATTTTCTTTGCAAGTGTCTGCCAGGTGAGACATAGCAGAAATTTCCAAAGCAAATGCTAACATGCTTCCACATGCAGGGAAAAGCTCCCTGTGCATCTTGGCCATTCCCTTTTTCTGAGACAAAATAAGCTCTCTCTATGGGAGTGTGTTTTCTCTGAACAAAAGTTTTCCAAGTGGGCAGTTTATACATGGCATCCTTTTGGCAAATGTAAGTGCTGGAAAGGTCCCCACCAGGAATTCAGTGATTTGTAAATATGGTGGGTCGATGTCATATACTAGGGCACAGGCGGGAAGGACTTATGCCTCCTGAGGTCCAAATATTTCCAAATGTTCTTTTCAATGAAGTTGTTCTGTATCTGACCACACATAGTCACTAAATTGTTGCATAAGAGTGGGGTAACTATGTTTGTGAATGCTACTTTATTGGTCTTCTTGGGACATTCTAATTTTTTCATAAGATGTTCTTGACCATCTAGATAATGCACAAAATATTAAATTCCAGAATATCACATGGCATGACTATCATGTCCAAAATGTAATCACTACAAAAATATTACGTGACAGAATATTGAAGGTAAATGTACAGTTTTCTTTAGTATATACTATAATTTTTAAGACTATTGTTGGATTTAATATCCTTTACGTTGGTAAAGTTGCAATAAATATTATTTTTATTAGTATACATATTATATGTTTTACCATAGGTTGTAATTTTAAATATGTAATTAATATTTTATTGAATTATTCATTTATAAAGTAGCATGTTGTTTGGTTTGTAGAGGAATAGGTAATTTAATGAAATCGTATTATTTATTAATTTTTAATGGTAATTTGTAATTGCAAATGAAATATTTAATTTGATAGTAATGAAGTAAATTATTTAATTGTTATTTTATTTTTTGAGTTAATTTTGTTAATTTTAATGTATCTTTTTTATCATAGAATTAGTAATTCATAGTTTCGTAGGGGGTTGTTGGGTTTATATGGAAAATAGGTTGCGAAGGTATTTAAGTTGAAATTTATATTTGTTATTAATTCATTCAATTATTTAAATAAGTAATTGATAATTATGTGCTTGTAATTGATTATTATGCATTTTGTTATATGAATTACATAATATGATTTCAATAAAGTGTTTTAAATCTTAATATTTATAAAATGTATTTTATATTTATGGTTGAGTTATTGTTTTTGTTTTTTAAGGACTGTTTATATTTTATTGTTGTATTGCTGATTATGTCAATTTTTTGGGGTGTTTGGTATCTATTGGTAGGAGGGACAGAAGAGAATAATATTTAAATGCATTGTAATAGTTAATTTATGTTATCATTTATTTTGTTATTTTGTAATTCACATTTACTTTTTTTTAGTTTATATAATATATTGATTCTTTTATTTGTTTTAGCAATTCTATTTTGTTTGCTATGGAAAGGTTTATAACAAATTGATAATGAGTTGAAATGGTACATGTAATCCTTCCGAAGTCCAACACTTTATATATTGTTGCTTAGACTGGAGTGGGAATGGGAAATCTAGCCCCTCCAATGTCCATCACTTACCCTACTTTTACTTAAACTGGAGTGGGAATAGTACATCTAACCCCACTTTCCCTCCTGTTGCTTAGAGTGAAGTGGGAATGGTAAATCTAATACCTCCTAATTCCAATACCTTCCCTACTGTTGTTTAAACTGGAGTGGAAATAGTAAATATAACCCTTCCAAAGTCCAACACTTTTTGACTGTTTCTTACATACAACATCCCCACTGTAGCTTAAATTGTCCAACATTTTTTTTGTACTGATGCTTAGAATGGACTGGAAATAGTAAATCTAACCCCTCCGTAGTCAAGAGGCTTCTATACTGTTGCTTAAGATGGGATGGGATTAGAAAATCTAACCCCTTTGAACTCTAACACTTTAATTAATGTAGGTTAAACTGAAGTGGGAATAGTGAATGTAAGTTCTCTGAAGTCCAACGCTTTCTCTGGTTTTCTATATTTTGGAGTGATATTTCTAAATATATTGCATGCAACCTATAACACTGTTCCTAATTGTTTATATATTTTTACATTATTTTTAATTTTTAATTTTTAATTTTAATTTGTAATCATTTGTTCTATATTTTTTACTATAGGTTTTAAATGTACTTTATATTTACTCTTGTGGAAGCAGAATCACATACCCAAATATTTAGGGCATCTTAAAATTCAGATCACCACTTCTGCCCCAGGTTAAACTTGCACAAAAATGTACTTTCTCTAAAATCAATTTAGCAGAGTAGCAACATATATAATTGGGATCACTCAATAATTGAGTACTAGATTAGAGGAAAATTAAGTGGTTTTATAACACAAAATGTCACTTAAAGAAATGAGCATAAAAAATCAGAAAAGAAATGGGCAGCATGGCTAATAAGAAAAGTATTTTCACTCACCCACAAAATTTGTGGGTTCTTACACACGTTTCTTGCATTACAAATTAGTAAAACAGCAAACTCATCATGGCATGATTCAAAGTAATAATTCATTTGAAAAATCCGAATTATCTTTGTCACTACCTAAGTTCATAGGCACTATCCCACTTGTAAGTAAGCATCCAGCATCTTCCATGCTAATGAGATCTGGAGTTGTCCAAAATAATATAAAAATTCATACAAAGAACGTCTCCACCAATTAATAAAAGTAGGTTTAGTATCAGAAATACAGTACAAAGGCCTTGGAGAAATTTTTTCAGTTTGGATCTCTAGATAGTTAATTCAGAGCACAACAGCAAAATAACATCAAATTGTCTTTATTTTGAAGAAACTGTGGGGGACCTGATGGGAAGTGTGAATACAGGATAAAAACAGTACCAGAACAGAATCCACCTTATCCAAGATAGAGTTTCATGTAAAAATGCGACACAACTAAATAATGCTAATAAGCATACTTTTATAAGTCAAACTAAACTTGCTTCAACTACAAGCATATTAATTCAGTATTTTCATATTGGATCTGACATAAATATCATTATCCACCAATAGAAGTGAATAGTATAACTCTTTATATCTTTATTCGATTACTAAGAAAAATAATCATAAAAATGCATCACAAGAAAAATACATATATATACAGAAGAATACATTCAAAATACATAAATGACAGCTCTTCTTTGCTAGATAGATATGAATTAAAGTGTGGTGAACATAAGACACTAATTAAAAAATCTCAAACCATTAGCAGATACATATATGTACATAAAGATAAATATCCAAATGGATGAATAACACATCCATTTTTGAAGTGAATACGAATGAAAGTGCAGAGAGTTTGAAATATGAATTTGAAAACTTCAAGCCATTTGCATGAAACACACGCTGTTTAAAAAGAGAGGAAAATAAGGAAATATAGCAAAAATTCATTGTATTGCAATAATGCATAGCATTTTTTTAAATCGCCCCTACTGCAAAACAGACAGCAGACTTAGACAACATTCAAAGAAAGTAAAGGGCCGGTCTAAATTTGCAAAAACCAAAAGTTTTGAGAATGGGCAACAAGAACTTACGACGAAAGTGTATGTAAAGAGGCATTGTCACAAGGACAAATCAGTATGGAGCTTAAATCTAGCTGTCTTGCTGGAAAAAAGAGAAGGGTTGCAATTGAGCCAATTCAAAATCAGTTTAAAAGAGACTTCTTTTGCGGGATTCTCACGAGTGAAAGATAAGGCTCACTTCCGATGTTTTTTTTTATTAACAATCAGATACTCTCTCAGGATAGGTTTATCCAAAGCCATGCTCCCTCTTGCCTCTGAGGCATGCTTAAACAACTGTTCCTTTATCTGTACATCAATTCATACGCTTCCAGCAGGGGCTAGAAAGGTATTCCAACACTGCCAGCAAATCTAAACAATACCCCACAAGATTGATTAAAATGCAAACAGCGATTAGCAAGGCAAAGAAAGGCAAAGTGACCAGCAATCCTGTGAGTCTAACGTGATTCCCAAATAGGGAAACTCACTAACTCGTACAATATTTTTAAATTGTCCATTAATTGGACGAAGGCATAAATATGGACCCTAAGACCATTCTGTGTGAGAGACAACAGGACTGCATCATTGGCATAGAGCAGAGGCAGAATTAATGCAGATTTCACCTTGGGCATATGCTTCCATTTAGAAACTATAACATAATTTTAGCCATTGATTTATAAAAGAAATAAAATAGGGGCCAAAACACAACCTTGGCGAACTGCCCTAGATAGACCAAAGAGTATACTACATTCTTCCCTAGTGTCATATTTTACAGAGGCACTTACACCCATGGATTGGACCTTTAAAAATCCACTAAGCATACCAATATTAGATAAAGTGTCACATATCATGGATCAACTGATACTTAGGTCCATACATGCTAAATACATTGAACCTTTCTTTGCAGTGAAGTATTTTCCAATTATGAGGTTAAAATTCAAACAGTTCTCAAGATTCCCCAAACCTTCCCTGAAGCTGTATTGTGCCTGGCAAAGAAGATGTATTTATGCTGAACCCAATCCTCGATTTGATAAAGGACAACCTGGCCCACAATCTTAATTACAGAATCCAGCAACGATATTGGTCTATAGCACCGTGGATACTGCCTGTTGCCCTCCTTAAACACAGGCACAATGGTTGCGGTCTTCCACGATGTGGGGATTTTAACATATACTGCAGCATTTAAAATGTTGGTAATTACCAGGGCCTGAAGCTCTATGCATCTCGTCTGTCCCTGGAGCCTTATTTAACAGGTTTGCCAATATGGCAGCAGTGACCTCTTCGAGCTCAAAGGAGATCTCCAAAGGAAACAGCGGGGCCTCATCTAGAAATTGTTCCGGGCTAATATTACAACCTATCTCATCAGACAAAGGTAAGGGTGCCTTTTTATCATTTACAATCTCTCAGAACCCTGTTGTATCCCTAGCTTTACACATAGAACCTAACCTTGATTGTGCAGTTCCTATTCTTGATAGCCTTTCTGGATGCCAGCCTTGCTGTAGCAATACTTTTCTGGTTTCTGGGGCAAGCATTTAGAGCTGCACAAGTCTACAATTGGCTATCCTGCATCCTCTATAACGCCAACCATGTTTGCAGGCCCCTCTCCACCCGAGAGGTCCAGGAAAATATTCCTGGTGGATTTATTTAAAATCTTGAAGGCATCTAAAAGATCAGTGGGTGATGGGTAACTAATTAGGAGACAATCAACTAGCAGGTTCAAGTTTGCCCTAATTAATAAATGCATCAAAGTGGGAACATGAATATCTCTCCAGTTAATTCTAAGTTCAATATCCTTCGGAGACAAACCGGTTATGCTAGGGGAAACAATGGAGAGGGGACATTTAGATAAAGTGAAAACAAGCTCAATGGGGTTGTGGTCATTATAGCAATTTTCTGTCACGCCCCCGAGTAAACAAGCTGCTCCATATTCTTAGAAATAAAGACATAATCTATAGTTGAGCCTTGACCCCAGGCAACAAAGGTGGGAGGCTGGTTGTTAGGATCAACCACATTAGCCACCACACTAGAAACACCTGAAGTGCATAGGGCAGTGCAAAACCTTGTACCCCTGTAATCAGATAGTTTGGTACATGTTGGCAGACCACTCAGCAGAAAGGGGTCTGAAACAGTAGAATTGGAGCAAATTTAGCATTGAAATATTCACCTGATATTACATAAAAATCTTTAAAAATACTAAAAGACCTAGATTTCAGGATAGACAATTGCTGGAAGAGTGTCTCTATCTGACAGCTCAAACCATGTACAGAGCTAAAAAAATTAATTAGAAAAAGATTTAACATATTGGGTAAGAAAATCCACAGAATCCAGATCCCATTATGATTGAGGGCAATCGGAACGATCTTGAGCTGCTTTTCATCATTATTATTTTCCCACAAAAATATACACACAGACAAATGATGGGATATCAATGGATTCACTCACACTACTCACAAACCTCTCTTACACACGTGTTCTAAAGGTTTAAGAATTAAGGCACTTATTTACTCATTATTGATTTAAATCAAATTATGTTCCACAATTTTATTCATAAAAAACAAATGCATATTATACATCAATGGTTATAGTCAATTATTAAAAACAGTTAAAAAGGAGAATCTATAAAGACAATAAACTATGTCTTTCATGTGCTAATTAGGCAAAACATGTAGGCAGCATAGAACATGGATACAAATTTCCTGTCTCTAATTTGGTGCTGACTCTTGCCCAATTTGAACACCCCTCTATTACTAAGCGTCAACGGATTTCGGTGGTATGCTCATAATAAGACCACCTTCTTCAGGACATAACCATTCTTTCTCCTTCAAAATTAAAAACTCGTATACAGAGATCTGTGGTATCAGACCGGTGCCCACTGCACTCAGTTTTGGTGTTTCAGGTTGCTCAGTCAACTGGTTAACTTTTCAATGGCAATCCTCATAACATCTTTATATTGGGACTCCAAACATTGGATGTTTCTTTATATCGATTTCAGGGTTTTCACAACACTTCCATATTCCTTGCCCCTCAAGATTAGTCACGTTGGGTCCTTCTCCTGATCGCGGAATACACTATGAAACACCTCTACGGTCTCTCTCGTTCAGACTTTTTTTCTAAAATTTGGAGTCCGTTGGAGTTGGGATTGGCCCGAGATTCTTAAATCGTCAGGTAGCTTTTTCGTGGCTTATCTTTAGTTCAACGAGGTATGCGTCCCTTCGGCAGTCTCCTGTATGATGTGTGGTAATGTCTACTAGATTCCAAAATGCACATTCATTTATCTGAGTATAATAATGCTAATATGCCAGGAAATGTGGATTTCGACAACCACTACCAGACACTGGTCTTGACTTACGAATTTTGATGATTTTAATATAACTTTATTGATGTTACTGTGCACAGACACACTTATGTCTGACATTTAGAACAATTAAAATTATTTGTTATGCATATCTAAACAACTTTATGCATATGTATTGTAGCAATTAGCATTTTTTGACAGCTTTTGTTTGACTTTCTAGTACACATGCAATTAATGACACTAGTCTTTCTTTCACTGTATGACTATTGAGAATTTCTGCAAGTCTTTCTACTGTGTCTATTTGTATGTTTGACGTTGTTTACATACATCCGTATGCTTAAAGTGGTTTGGGCACATTATTTTACTCATGGCTTTGAAAAAGACCGAAACACGTTAGCCGAATAAATTTTGTTGTGAATAGATGTCCGGAGTGCGGGCGTTTTACTTGCGCTGCCGCGCGGGTACTATTCAAATATATATATATATATATTCACTGAAAAAACCATAGGTTTGAGGCACGTTATTGTTAGAAATTAGCATTTAAAAAACCTTAGAAATTCACTGAAAAAAACATAGGTTTCAGGGGCGTTATAGTTAGCTGGACTTTTCACTCGTACAAAACCATTGAAATTCCCCCGTTATAGTTAGTTCAGCTAACTATAACTCGCGCGCCCGAAATGCACTGCTGATGACGTCACATATTACATCACTCATGACATGGTCAGTGACATCACTCATGACATCACTGATGACATCTCAAATGACATCACTGATGACATCATCCAGTTAATGTGTGTTTTTCTGAAAATTACATATGTTTTATATATGTATATCTCAAGGTCGATGGAAGAATAAATGGGTATATAAGTGTCTAAATGGATGATTTGTTTTTGAAAAATCGATTGTATAACTGACTGATTAAGTGTATCTTAGTGAATACATGGCTTAGTTAGTTATGTTTAAATATGTAAATATCTTTATCAGTCTCTCACTTTGTGCATAAGTGGCTGCATGGGTTGGTGGGTAGCTACATGAATGTCTATATAGGTTATTAGTTGGTTTTTGAGTATCAGTATGAGTGTCTGAGTGTCTGTATGGTTCGGTGGGGGGTATTACGTAGTGCATAGGTGCATGAATGAGTGACTCACTGTTTGTATGTGTTGAAGACAGCAAGTGTGCATGAATGTATGGGTGGATGAGTGTGTGCATGGGTGTGTTAGTGAGTGAATGACTGTCTCAATGAGTAACTACATATGTTTTAAACTAGTATATTTGACTATTGGTGTATATAAGTGAGTATATGTGAAAGTCCCTGTATGGATAAGTATGTGTTTCTATAAGTGATTGTTTAAAAGTCTAAGTATGTGTAAGTTTCTGTAGAGGTAAGTGTAGTGGTGTGTGTATAACTGTATATGCAAGTAAATGGATGTTTGATTCTTTATTAGCATGAGTGACTATGTGTGTGAGTAACTCTATGGATGAGTGGTGTTGTGTAACAGGATGTATAGGTGTATGAGTACATTTGATGAGTGAGTACATGTGACTATATAGGACTGTTGGTGAATGAGTGGATGTGTATGTGGATCTTAGAATTACTGAATAGGTTGTTGTAACTGGTATTGGTATGTCCATTGTTTTGAAAATTTTAGTTTCTATTTTTGAATGTGTGTATCAAAGGTATTAGGGGGAGAGGAGGTCTGCCACTCTATCACAAGGATGATGTCATCAGTGATGTCATTTGAGATGTCATCAGTGATGTCATGAGTGATGTCACTGACCATGTCATGAGTGATGTAATATGTGACATCATCAGCAGTGCATTGCGCGCACGCAAGTTATAGTTAGCTGAACTAACTATAACGGGGGAATTTCAATGGTTTTGTACGAGTGAAAGTCCAGCTAACTATAACACCCCTGAAACCTATGGTTTTTTTAGTGAATTTCTAAGGTTTTTTAAATGCTAATTACTAACTATAACGTGCCTGAAACCTATGTTTTTTTTCAGTGAATTTCAAAGGTTTTTTAAATGCTAATTTCTAACTATGCCTACAGAGATAGAACATGTGAAGAAAGAAGAAAAAAAGCACAGAAAGAAAAAAAAGAAATGCAGAAAGAAGCAACAGAAGTCCTCAAAGAGGAAGAAAAGTGCAGGAAGAAGGATAACGTGCAGAAAGAACAAACAGAAGAGCAGAAAGAAGCCTTGTTGCAAAGTCATCCTGTACCCTCGACGGAAACTGGTGGTAACTGAGTCTGACTACCAGTCCTAGAGCCAGTGCTATGTTAAAAGACACTCAGAATACAGTGAAAACACCTACATACACTAGGAAACACTATGTGTTGGGGTCCCCCTGTGATTAGCATGACCTCCTCTGTAAGCCGCTAGTATATAATAGGGCAGGGGATTAAAACTACCTCTTAAAACGCGCCACAGGGCGTGTTTGCACACGTCACCTCAGGCCCCGTCCCCTCCCTTCCCCACTGTGTAAACATGTCCTGTGGCTGTTTTAAGTTAGGAGATTAAGTCCCCTTGAATCCTGAGGGTCCCTAGGGTCCAACTAGACCACTAGGTACCTCCAGTAAGCGCCACAGAGCTGCGTTGCAGAGAGATGTAAAAAGGGGCACGGCCTAGACCACCTCTCTGCAACACAGCACAGTGGCGCTTACTGGAAGCACCTGGTGGGCTAGTTGGCCCCCAGGGTCCCTCAGTATTGAAGGGGAATTATTTCCCCAACTTAAAACGCGCCACAGGGCGTGTTTGCACACGTTAACTCAGGCCCCGCCCCCTCCCTCCACCACTGTGTAAACACGCCCTGTAGCCATTTTTAGTTGGGAGATTAAGTCAATTTGAATCCTGAGGGTCCCTAGGGTCCAACTAGCCCACTAGGTACCTCCAGTAAGTGACACAGAGCTGCGTTGCAGAGAGGTGTAAAAAGTGGCACGGCCTGGACCACCTCTCTGCAACGCAGCTCAGTGGCGCTTACTGGAAGCCCCTGTGGGCTAGTTGGCCCCCAGGGTCCCTCAGGGTTGAAAGGGAATTATTTTCCCAACTTAAAACGCGCCACAGGGCGTGTTTGCACACGTCACCTCAGGCCCCGTCCCCTCCCTTCCCCACTGTGTAAACACGCCCTGTGGCCGTTTTAAGTTGGGAGATTAAGTCCCCTTGAATCCTGAGGGTCCCTAGGGGCAAAATAGCCCACTAGGTATGTCCAGTAAGCGCCATTGCAGAGAGGTGTAAAAAGGGGCACGGCCTGCACCATCTCTCTGCAAAGCAGAGCAGTGGCGCTTACTGGAAGCACCTGGTGGGCTAGTTGGGCCCCAGGATCCATCAGGATTGAAAGGGAATTATTTCCCCAACTTAAAACGCGCCACAGGGCGTGTTTGCACACGTTAACTCAGGCACTGCCCCCTCCCTTCACCACTGTGTAAACACGCCCTGTAGCCATTTTTAGTTGGGAGATTAAGTTCATTTGAATCCTGAGGGTCCCTAGGGTCCAACTAGCCCACTAGGTACCTCCAGTAAGTGACACAGAGCTGCGTTGCAGAGAGGTGTAAAAAGTGGCACGGCCTGGACCACCTCTCTGCAACGCAGCTCAGTGGCGCTTACTGGAAGCCCCTGGTGGGCTAGTTGGCCCCCAGGGTCCCTCAGGATTAAAAGGGAATTATTTCCCCAACTTAAAATGCGCCACAGGGCGTGTTTGCACACGTCACCTCAGGCCCCGTCCCCTCCCTTCCCCACTGTGTAAACACGCCCTGTGGCCGTTTTAAGTTGGGAGATTAAGTCCCCTTGAATACTGAGGGTCCCTAGGGGCAAAATAGCCCACTAGGTATGTCCAGTAAGCGCCATTGCAGAGAGGTGTAAAAAGGGGCACGGCCTGCACCATCTCTCTGCAAAGCAGAGCAGTGGCGCTTACTGGAAGCACCTGGTGGGCTAGTTGGCCCCCAGGGTCCATCAGGATTGAAAGGGAATTATTTCCCCAACTTAAAACGCGCCACAGGGCGTGTTTGCACACGTCACCTCATGCCCCGTCCCCTCCCTTCACCACTGTGTGAACGCGCCCTGTGGCCGTTCTAAGTTGAGATATTAAGTCCCCTTGAATCCTAAGGGTCCCTAGGGTCAAACTAGCCCACTAGGTACCTCCAGTAAGCGCCACAGAGCTGCGTTGCATAGAGGTGTAAAAAGGGGCGTGGCCTCAGAACACCTGTCTGCAACGCAGCTCCCTGGCACATACTGGAGATACCTGTTGGGCTAGTTGGCCCTCAGGGACCCTCAGTATTGAAGGGGAATTCATTCCCCAACTTACAACTGGCCAGTGGGCGCGTTTGCACAGTGCTACAAGGAGGGGGCGTGGCCTCCGGCACGATGCCGGTCTTTTATTTTTTTTATTTTTTTTAAGAAGGTGGGCTTTTTGGCCCCCCTTCTTTTTCTAATTTATTGGCCCTGGGATCCCCATCCCCCAGGGCCTGCACCCTAATTTCTTTTCTTGAAAAAAATAAATTTGGAAGGGGCCACGTGGCCCCCCTCCCAAGGCCTTCATCGGCCCCGGGGACCCCAACACCCGGGTCATGCCCTTTTTTTTTTTTATTCTTTAGGAGGGGGGCTGCTTTGCCCCCCTCCTCAGGACACTTATGGCCCTTGGGACCCCCTCTCCCAGGGCCGGCCTTTGTTTTTTATTATTTAAAAAAATATATATATTTATAGAAACACCTAGGACATGCTGGACAAACGGTATGTACCTATCACCATGACGATTTGCGTGATATTCATTAAAAGGCGACTATGCATACAATGAATCCATGTGGAATGTATTTACACCGCTAGTGAAGCTCTGACATGTCTGACGCCCTACCGTGCCTAATCCCAGCGCCCCCGCCGGTGGGTACTCTCCAAGTAGACACCCTTGTCGTTTATTTATACAAACATGGGTAGCTATTGACGGGCACATTTAATACACACGCACACCAAGCCATTCAAAGGGGATTCAACAAAAATTCGACCAAACTATGCAAGAAATTCCCCTCACGGTTAATAAAACACACATCCACCTCCGGATGTGTAATACTTTTTATTTTACTCTCTGGAAAGGAGACAAACCTCACTTGAGAGTCACAGCATGCTCCTGGCTGAGCCCAAATGCTGTGTTACACCCACCAGTGCCTGCCGAGTGCCACACACCTCTGTGTTGTATTCCACCAGCTAGTGCGTATGCTATGACACTCTCTAGCCCATGTGCACTGTAACACTACCCTGTGAATATGTCATGCCACACTTGCATTCGCACGAGTTATATTTCCCCATCTAACGTGCCTTCCTCGATGCCTATGTTATAACGCACAGCGCTATGCCATACATATTACAATCTGGGATCCATATCTTTGTCACAGTGCATATGCAACGTTACACTCCCCAGCACATATTTTATATTACAACTTTAGAGACTAGTTAGGTTACACAACACTGCCCTGTGCATATTACACTCCAAGGCGCATATCGCATAGCACGCGCTAGTGCATGTGCTATATCGCGCTCTCCAATGAATCTGTCATTGCGCACAATGTGTTGCATATTATATTTCACGCCCGGTTCATCTCATATCACACATTTTTGTGCATAGTTTATACCATATACTATATCTAGTTTTCCTTTTCAATCGTGCTCTCAGGACTATGTTCTATATAACACTGAATCCACCTACCCTTTTCACGGGCATTACGTTTTGCGATGGGGGTGGAGGGTCAGGGGGTGTTTCTGCCAAGTGAGCCCGGAGTCACAGTCACAAACGTCCTCTTCTTCCTGAATAAAAGTGAGATTATGCTGCATACTTGTTCATATTTTAAGTAGTTCGCACAGACACACATTTTAAAAACAATAAAGTTCCAAATACCCACCTTCTCTGAACAGTTAGCTTGCTGCCCCATCCACCTCCTCCCTATCCTCTGTTGTCTGAATCCATGGACTAGCCTCCTCCCTCCTGCCATGCATGGTCTGATGTGCTGCCACTGCCCTCCATTTAGCATGATGTACCAGTCTACTCCTCCTGCCCTCCATTGCCCAATTCTATGGCCCATCATTGACCTCCTGCTTAGCCTCTGTGCTTAGCTTACTGCCCCTATTCTCCTTCCCCCTGCCCTCCGATGTCTTTGTGAATGTCCCTGCTCCATCCTTTTTGCCAACCATGCTCCATGGACCTGCCACTCTTATCTACTCTGAGTGTTCTGCCACCCTTATCTACTCTGAGTGTTCTGTTGAGCTGCCACTCCCCTCCCACCTGCCTAGCATTGTCAGATGACTGTAACCTGTCCCTGCCACCTCCACCCTGCCTGTCCACATGCCATGCCCCTATCCCCTTCCTCCTGTCCTCCATGGTCCATTTTACTGCCACACCCTTCTGCCCTCCCTGGTCTGTTGTGCTGCAACTGCTTCTCCTGCCTGCCCACGCGCGGTCTGTTGTGAGGCCCCTTCCCCTGAACTCTCTTGTCTGTGCCTATGTCCTGACCCTCCCTTCTATCCTCCATGGTCCTTTGTGCATGCCCCTGCACCCTCCTTCTTGCCCATCATAGCCATTGTGCTGCCACTAACCCTCCCGCTTGCCATGCATGGTCTTCTGTGCTGCCATGGCCCCTCCCACCTTCCCTGTGTGGTCAGCTAGCTGCCCCTGTCCCCCTCCAACCTTCCCTCCATGGTCTGTGTGTATGCCATCGTAGTCTCACTGTTGCTCTCCATGGTGTGTCTTGTTTCTAGTGCCCATCCTGCCTGACATCCATGAACATCTTGCTGCTCCTGCCCTGCCCCCTTGCCCCCAGCCCTCTGTTTCCATGTGCAGATCCCTATTCCCTCCCTCCTGGCTTGTCTGTTCCATTGTAATGCCCCTGATCCATCCCTCTTGCCCTTTATCGTCTGTTATGCTGCAGCTTTCTCTCCTGTCTGTCCATTATGGTCAGCTAGCTATCATTGCCTCTTTCCCCTCTGTTCTCTTTTGTCCATGGGCATGGTCCTGTCCCCTCCATATTGCTTTCTATTGATTGTTGTGCTGCACTCCTGTCCCGCATGCCCTGTGTGTTGTATTGTGCTGCTGCTAACCCTGATGCTTGCCCTGTAGGGTCAGTTTGGTGCACCTCTCCATGTCCCTCCTGTACTCTGTTATCCGAGTCCATGTCCCTACCCCAATTCCTCCTGCCTACCATGATCCAATGTACCATACTTGCGAACATTTTGAACTTGGTAAGAGGGATATTTTGAAAAAAACTGGTGTATTGATTTTCCCCTTTGAGTTATATTGAAAAAGAGGAGATTGTAGACAGGAGACATATCAAATAAAGCCCATTTGAGCTTAAAAACAGTGGACGTTTCCTGGCTGAAACGGGTCTGTTGGCATGTATGGTTGTACTACCACTGCCTCTTCCTTCTGCCCACAATGGTCTTTTATATTGCCAAAGCCTCTCTTGCCAGTCCTGTATTGTTGGTTTGTTGCCCCTGCCCCACTTTCCACTGCCCTCCATAGTCTGTTGTGCTGCCACTGCCCTTCCTGCCTGCCCAGTGTGGTCAAATTGTTGCCTCTGCACTCTCCTACCTGCCTTCAATTTTCAGAGTCCGTGCCCCTGGCCTCTGCCTCTCAACAGTATCCCAATGAACAACTAGATTGCTAACATTCTATATTTATTACAAAAGTGTGGAACGCCTGACGTCATCTTGATGTAATCAAAACTGTAATACCTAGAGCATTTCCTTTAGAAATCACATATATGAGAGGGTCTTTTTTGCATCAAAATTATGGTTAGTGCTCTAAAAAACTAAATTGAGGACATATTTTCTGAGTTTTCAAATAGCGACATAGAACTTTTAAATTATTTGTAATCTTTATGGTTTTTATCCACTTGACCACTTGATTAAATGTTGCACTTAGGGGAGAGGATGTGGTGTTACTTCCAGAGCTGCAGACTTTGCAAATGGGGAACCAGGTTGGAGTTTCTGCTTCAGCTCAACATTCTGTGATTCTGGTCAAATCACATTGGGCCACATGCATCAACGAGAAAACTGGTCGCAAACGGGCAGATTAGCAGAATCTACCCCTTTGCGACCGGTATTTTTGCATTTGGGATGCATCATCCCAAATGCAAAAATCGCAATTTAAGGAATCTCTAAATAGCGATTCCTTAAATTGCGATTGCATTTAAGGAATCCCAAATTGAGATTCCTTAAATGCAATGCATTAAAGTTAAAATATTAGCGATTTCGCTAATAGGGGGAGAAAATTACCATGAAGTTAAACTTCATGGTAATTTGCAAAAACTTTGAAAAATGCACTTTTGTGCATTTTTCAAAGTTTCATGTTGCGCACACACATGCCCTTAGAGCATGTGTGTGTGCAACATATGTGCACAGATCAATTTCAGGGGTGCAATAGGGTGTCATTTTGACACCCTTGCACCCTTGAAATTGCATGAGCAATTTGCGAGTACCTACTGGTACTCGCAATTTGCTCATGCAATCTCCAAATCATTCCTATGGGCCTGGAGGCCCATAGGAATGATTGGGACGGCATTCCTTAATTGCGACTCGCAATTTGCGAGTCGCAATTAAGGAATTTGTAGGAATCGCTATTTTTATAGCGATTTCTACATGCATAGGCTTTTGCAATTCCTTAATTGCGATTCCTTAAAAATCACAATTAAGGAATCGCAAAAGTCTTTGTTGATGCATGTGCCAGTTAGTCTCCCCATGTCTACAACCAAAATGAATTTGATCTTGTGTGATGTAACCAATGCTCATGTAAAGCACTCCAATACCTGACAAGTCTGCACTATATAAAACTGCAAATACAAAAATAAGTGTTTTGCACACTTCTGTCGTTGGGCTACATGTGGGCTACATCTGGGTGATACTTGTGCTGCATTTGTGCTCTTTTGTCTGTGGTGGCCATCTTGGGAGATTTATTTGTTATGAAGTTTCCTAATTTCCTCATTTACTGCAGTCTCCTCAGTAGGAAATCCTTTCAGTTTTTTACTTTGATTCCATCAAAAAGGTATTCAGATATGTCACACATTTGCCATAAATTCTGAATGTTAGCACTCTAGTTGCTCATTAGATCACTGTAGTAAAGCTACTGCTCACCACGGAAGTCTGCTGCTGGTATTAAAAGTGCATGTTTCAGTCTACATATCAGAATTTTGTAATGAAATAGAAGAGGATTTGAAAAGTCACTCAAAATGTGCCCTAATTTTTCTTTCTTCAGCACTAATCATAATTTCTATGGCAAAATGAACCCCCTCGTTTTGTTCCTTTGTAAATTAAATGTTTTAAGTGTTTCCACTTTATTCCAATCAAGATGGCTTCAGGTGTACCATACTTTGGTCATAAGTAAGACTGTTAGCGCTCTAGTTGCTCGTTAGAACACTCTGGGACATTCTGTCATTGGGCTATACTTGGGCTACATCTGGGTGATATTTGGGCTACATTTGGGCTCTTTTGTCTCTGGTGGCCATCTTGGGAGATTTATTTGTTATGAAGTTTCCTAATTTCCTCATTTACTGCAGTCTCCTCAGTAGGAAATACTTTCAATTTTTTACTGTGGTTCCATCAAGAAGGCATTCAGATGTGTCACACATTTGCCATAAATTCTGAATATTAGCATTCTAGTTGCTCATTAGATCACTGTAGTAAAGCTACGGCTCACCAGGGAAGTCTGCTGCTGGTATTCAAAGTGCATGTTTCAGTCTGTATGTCAGAATTTTTTTATGAAATAGAAGAGGATTTGAGAAGTCAAAATGTGCCCTAATTTTTCTTTCTGCAGCACTAATCATAATTTCTATGGCAAAATGAACCCCCTCATTTTGTTCCTTTGTAAATTAAATGTTTTAAGTGTTACCACTTTATTCCAATCAAGATGGCTTCAGGTGTGCCATACTTTTGTCATAAGTAAGACTGTTAGCACTCTAGTTGTTCGTTAGAACCCTCTGGGACATTCTGTCATTGGGCTATACTTGGGCTACATCTGGGTGATATTTGTGCTACATTTGGGCTCTTTTGTCTCTGGTGGCCATTTTGGGAGACTTATTTGTTATGAAGTTTCCTAATTTCCGCATTTACTACAGTCTCCTCAGTAGGAAATACTTTTAGTTTTTTACTTTGATTCCACCAAGAAGGCATTCAGATGTGTCACACATTTGCCATAAATTCAGAATGTTAGCACTGTAGTTGCTCATTAGATCACTGTAGTAAAGCTACTGCTCACCAGGGAAGTCTGCTGCTGGTATTGAAAGTGCATGTTTCAGTCTGCATGTCAGAATTTTTTAATGAAATAGAAGAGGATTTGAGAAGTCACTCAATGCCCTCATTTTTCTTTCTGCAGCACTAATCATACTTTCTATGGCAAAATGAACCCTCCTATTTTGTTCTTTTTTAAATTAAATGTTTTAAGAGTTACCACTTTATTCCAATCAAGATCGCTTCAGGTGTGCAATACGTTTTATAAGTAGGACTGTTAGCGCTCTAGTTGTTCTTTAAAACACTCTGGGAGGCTGAAGTAGAAAACAAAAAAATCAACTGACAGTATCTGCCCTTGTTGGATTTACATGTTTTACTGAGAATGTCAGACTTCATTCTCACATGACTGAGAAAGATCATGTGAATTTACAGAAAATATGCTCTCAGTTTAGCTTATAGATCACCTTCCAAACCTCTGTGGGAAAAGCATGAGAAAATAGTTTTCTCTCAAACATGATTCATGATATCACAGCATAAGGCTTTTCCACATGGTAAAATCACCTTAGAACACACCACAATTTCTAAAATGAGTATGGAACCATCAACAAATGATTTATAATGTGACTAAAGTCTTAAAACCTTCTATTAACTGCAATGCTTTTTAATGAGGTGCTATCATGTAAATTGGTCCCAAGATGGCTGCCAATACTTCATGGATGAAGTACTGACAGCCAATCAGATCTCACGATGAGATGTGTGGTTAGGCTCCGCCCAGATATATCTATCTTTTTAACTCTAATTTTCTCAGGAACTACTGAACAGATTTACACCATTTAAGCAAAAGGCACGAGTCTGAACTGAGGACTACCTTTTTGCCAAATTTGGTGTAATTCTGTTCAGCAGTTCGGGCTGTAGCTGCGTCAACAGGTCCTATTGGAAGATGCATGGGGAAAACGTGTTTTGGGACCCCCCTTTTTTCTCTGCCCCCGCTCGATGAATCACCGTGAAATTTTCAGGATAGGAGTGGACCGGAGCTGGCCAAAAGTTTGGAAAATTTCGCGAAGGTTCGTCAATCGGTGCCAACGTTATTCCAAATAGAATGTTGTGGATTTCCTATGGAAAATAGGTCCTAACTATAACTACCTACTGGCGACCGCCAGTAGGTAATATATATATATTACCCCAACACGGACCGTCCTGTTAGACAGCCTTCATCATTATCGGGATTGTTTGTTGATTGAATTTGAACGAAGGCTGACCTCGTCCATCTCCCTTGCCGTTTCCGTGCCGATCTACGTTGTCTCTGGTATCACGGAGGACACTGGGATGGTCACCGAAGCACCGCTTATTTGATATATCGTGCGGTGAGTGACTACGGCATTGTAAAAGTTCTTCTGATATCTGTGAGGGACTGTGAGGTTCCACTTTACCCGAGTTGCTGATTCTTTGTGCTACCGTGGCGGAGTTCGTTCCTCAAACAAACAGCTCTGTGGCGTGAGTTTCAGCTCCGGTCCGGGTTTTGTGGTTACCGCGTTACCTACGCAGCGAGGTGTGTGCGAGAAGGGAGCTGACTCGATATTGGGACTAACAAGTCTCAATTTTTTCAGCGTTGGAGATTTGGAGCAAAACAACTTGGTGATTATGGCTGCAGCTTTAGAAGCAAAGAGCAAAGTAACGGCCAACAGACTCTTTTTTGCACAAAGCAATGCTAGTGGGGATCTAACTAGCCCAGCCACTGTTATTACGGAGGAAATAACAATCCAGCAACTTTATATTCAATTGGAGAAATTATATAAAAAAGAACTCTCCAAATGGTGGGAAGCAGAGTCCCTACAAAGATATATAGATGTAGCCCGAGTGCCTCGAGGGCTGCGCATTTTTACCATTCCTACTTATGAGGACCCTGATCTGGAGATGTTGGAGGAATGGTCCAACAATTCTGCTGCCTGTACCATAACTATGATGCGCATTTTAGTCAAATTTGCACTAAAAGACCGTTGCAAATTATTGGCAGAGATTGACCAGTTATCTGCCCAACTTGAAAAATTGGTGGCCAAAGATGTATTGGAGACTTTTATGAAATCTCTATTGCAACGAATGGACAAATTAGAGGAAGAGATTATGGCCAAAAAACAACGTAAGTTCTTAAGAGACTTTAAGGACTATCAGTCAGGCCGGACCCTTACCTTCCATAAAAAATACGATCATTTATTTGATATAAATGGAATTGTGTCCATACCACCATCCACAGCATCTGTTAATGTAGATATTATTGAGAGTGACGTCTCAGATGGCAGCTTATCGGATATACCCTTGTCAGTGGCTACAAGTCTGGCTAGTCAAGATCTTCCAAAGAAGTCGAATAATTTTTTAGCCCAGTTCCAAATGCTAAACCAGGGACGGACAGAGCAATATCAAGACCAAACTGGTCAGCGAGGCAGAGGGCGAGGCGGCAGAGGAAAAATCAGAGGAACAAACAGGCCAAACAGAGGAGCAAGAAAAGAAGTAGGAAGCCCAATGGGAATGATGACAAGGGGCAAAAAAGTTCAACAATGACTGTCATCAATCTCTCCCAACGATCTCTATCTAGAGATGAGAGAGACCTCCTTGGCTTAGGTTTGTCCTTTTGCCCTACTTCCAATTTTAATTTTGTTCAAACACGAATTGATTTATTTTACTTCTCACGCAAATTAAAATTGAAGAAATGGTTTGAAACCAAATACAACAAAATAGATACAACACCTGTGATTGTGCCTTTGAATACCCTCAATGTTGATGACATTGAGGTCTTACATGCAATATCTACCATGTCTAATTTGGAAAATTGTGATGTTGATGAATGTTTGAATTTGGATGATTTTTCGATTGACCCCAACATTAACCCAGGCAGTCATTTTAAACCCAAATCTGTGTTTCTGCCGAACATTGAATGTGATGCCATTGAGGTATTTGAGAGGGGTGTTTTAAATGACCTAAAGAGAATGAGGCATGGTAAAATCCCGATGTCTGAGAAAAACCTTAATTGGTGTCAAATTCAAGCACTAGAAAACTTAAAGGCAGACAATACCATTGTTATCCGACAATCGGATAAGGGTGGTAATGTGGTGATCCAGGACAAATCAGCCTATTTGCGTGAGGGACTCAGGCAACTGAGTAACCAGACATGTTATGCGATTTCTGACAAAAGGGCCATATCAGTATCTAATGTGAAGTATGGGGAACTCCTAGTAGATTGGAGAGAGAAGGGGTTATTAGAGTGGGAGGAATTCAACTATTTGAGATGCCCTTACCCCCGGATACCTGTGTTATATTTACTCCCTAAATTGCACAAGGACCTGGTTAATCCGCCTGGCAGACCCATAGTTTCATCCATTGGGTCTCTATTGGAGAATACTTCTCGCTACATTGACCATTATTTAAGACCCTACGTAATTGCGTTACCAGCTTATTTACGGGATACTACCCATTTTTTAACTATCATTGATGGGATTCACTGGGAACCAGACTATACTTTGGTCACCTTGGATGTTGGCAACCTGTATACCAGCATACAACATCAACTGGGTTTGAGGGCTGTGCAACATTTTCTCAAGACTCGTTCCATTTCTCTCCTGTGTCACTCAGAGATGATCATGGCTATGATTGAATATTGTCTTATGAACAATTTTTTTCTATTTGATGATGTCGTCTATCGGCAGTCACAGGGCACAGCGATGGGCACCTGCTTCGCCCCCAGCTATGCCAATCTTGTCTTCGGCTGGTGGGAGGAGCAGGTGGCCTCACAGCTTGACGAATTTTCCAACTGTGTCCTGTGGCTCCGATATATTGACGACATCTTTTTAATTTGGAAAGGGGACTTGGACTCTGCCATTGCATTTGTTAAAAAACTGAATGACAACCCATACAACTTGGTCTTCACTGAGCATGTCAGTAGGACCTCTGTTGAGTTCCTCGACGTAACTGTGGAGATCAAAGAACAATCCATGCACACATACCTTTACCGGAAAAAGACCGCCGGTAATAGTATTTTGAGTGCATCCAGCTCTCATCCTCGCAAGATGGTGTGCAGTATCCCATATGGGGAATTACTGCGCGCGAAACGTAACTGTAGCACGGAGAGCAGTTATGCAATTGAAAAAGCCAATATGATACAACGTTTTAAAGAGAGAGGTTACCATCCTTGTACCATCAAAGAAGCATGTAGGAAGGTAGATGACGTTGCACGCAATGAGCTACTGCACCCTGTGCAACGAATATCAGATGTGGAAAATCTACGTTTCATTACTACGTATTCAGGACAAGCGCATGATTTGCGCCGTGTTCTGGATAAACATTGGCATGTTTTGCTAACTGACAATAATCTCAAAAAACATTTGACTAATCATCCGCAAGTTACGTTCAAGAGGAGTAACTCTCTGAGAGATGAGTTAAGTCCCAATGTAATAACCAGCTTGACAACCCTTAAGAGTAGTTGTCGGCCAGGATTTCGTTGTTGTAAAAACTGCAAGGCTTGTAAAAATAGCGTGGATTGTACAGAGGTACATTTCTCGAGTATGAGCAAAAAGTTTACCATCAAGAAAGTTCTGACATGTAACACGACGTACTGTGTCTATGCATTAACCTGTCCATGCAACAAGGCATATATTGGCAGCACAATTCACCGTGCGAAAAAAAGAGTGTTAGAACATGTAAGGGCTCTACGCCACAACAACAAACAATATCCTGTCGCACGACACTTTTTCGAACAGCATGCTCAAAATGAACGACTGCTGAAGATGGTGGTAATTGATGCTGTCGTTGACACTGTACGTGGAGGTAATAAATTGCTCCACCTCAGACAATTGGAGTCTAGATATATTGTGGACTTCGATACAATGTTCCCTAAAGGGTTGAATTCTAGTGAAGAATTATCTGTACATTTACATAACTAAGTTCGAGGATTGATATTGTATATACTGTGGCTGTGATTTCGTTATACTAAAATTTGTTTTATTTTATTATATTTTTCAGGGATTGGTATCAAAAATATGCTGTGGCCTTTGATAAACTGGGACTTCGAGTCAAGCTTAATTAAATTGTCAGAGTGTTGCACTTTTTCCATTATGCCCACTGGGGTTTTATTTTGGGCATGGTTTTCCATTTGATTACGAAGTCGGTGGGGTGTATATTGATTACCCCAGAATTAAGATCATTAGAGCTGTGCCCACTAGGGCTGATCGATTGTGTTTGATGGGTGTATGCTCAAACACCTTTTATCATCATTGGTAGCGCATGCAGCATGATTTAGTTTGCGCAATTTACTTAATACTAGATTGGCTACACAATTATTTGGTGATAATTGAGCTCTATATTTGCTACCATGCTCATATTCCCCAGTTTCTATGATATATTGCCCAATATTATGTGGGATTCGCATTAGGCTAAGAAGGCCGCCATGTTACCATTCTCTTGCTTTGCATTGCTTTGTTGTAAGAAGTCTGTTGTTTATTTTGCGCATAATGAATTGTATTTAACTTTATTGAAAACATTTTGCTCTAGCGTGAACAAGGCGAAAGCTGAAACGCGTTGTGTGTGCAGTCCCTTAAACCAGCTTTAAAACTGCAAATCTCCTTGGCGTCCGTGTATACTTTCGGAAGAGAAAAGTGTGGTGTTTCATATATATATATATATATATATATATATATTACCTACTGGCGGTCGCCAGTAGGTAGTTATAGTTAGGACCCTGTTTCCATAGGAAATCCGCAACATTCTATTTGGAATAACTTTGGCGCCGGTCGACGAATCCTCGCGAAATTTTCAAAATAGGTGGGGCGCTACGCTCCGCTCCTACCCTGAAAGTCTCGGGGGGATTCGTCAAGCAGGGGCCGAGAAAAAAGGGGGGTCCCAAAATGCGTTTTCCCCATGCATTTTTCCATAGGACCTTTAGACACAGCTACAGCCCGAACGGCTGAACAGAATTACTTGAAATTTGGCAGAGAGGTAGCCATAAGGTCAAGGAAGTGCCTTTTGCAGGTCTGGTGTAAATCTGTTCAGTATTTCCTGAGAAAATAGCATTTAAAAGCATATATATATGTGGGCGGAGCCTAACCACACATCTCATCCTGAGATCTGATTGGCTGTCAGCACTTCATCCAAGAAGTGTTGGCAGCCATCTTGGGACCAATATACATGATAGCACCTCATTAAAAAGCATTGCAGTTAATAGAAGGTTTTAAGACTTTAGTTACATTATAAATCATTTGTTGATGGTACCATACTCATTTTAGGAATTGTGGTATGTTCTAAGGTGATTTCACCATGTGAAAAAGCCTTCTGCTGGGATATCATGATTGAGAGAAAAATATTTTCTCATGCTTTTACCACAGAGGTTTGGAAGGTGATCTATAGGCTAAACTGAGAGCTTATTTTCTGTAAATTCACATTATCTTTCTCAGTCATGTGAGAATGAAGTCTGAAATTCTCAGTAAAACATGTACATCCAACAAGGGCAGAGACTGTCAGTTGATTCCTTTGTGTTCTACTGCAGCTTCCCAGAGTGTTCCAAAGAACTACTAGAGCGCTAACAGTCCTACTTATGATAAACGTATGGCACACCTGAAGCCATCTTGCTTGGATTAAAGTGGTAACTCTTAAAACATTTAATTTAAAAAGGAACAAAATGAGGGGGTTCATTTTTCCATAAAAAGTATGATTAGTGCTGCAGAAAGAAAAATTAGGGCACATTTTGAGTGACTTCTCAAATCCTCTTTTATTTCATTAAAAAATTCTGACATGCAGACTGAAACATGCACTTTCAATACCAGCAGCAGTTTTCCCTGGTGAGCAGTAGCTTTACTACAGTGATCTAATGAGCAAAAAGAGTGCTAACATTCTGAATTTATGGCAAATGTGTGACACATCTGAATGCCTTCTTGATGGAATCAAAGTAAAAAACTGAAAGTATTTCCTACTGAGGAGACTGCAGTAAATAAGGAAATTAGGAAACTTCATAACAAATAAGTCTCCCAAGATGGCCACCAGAGACAAAAGAGCCCAAATGTAGCCCAAATATCACCCAGATGTAGCCCAAGTATAGCCCAATGACAGAATGTCCCAGAATGTTCTTAAAAACAACTAGAGCGCTTACTGTCTTCATTATGACAAAAGTATGGCACACCTGAAGCCATCTTGATTGGAATAAACTGGTAACACTTAAAACATTTAATTTAAAAAGGAACACAATGAGGAGGTTCATTTTGCCATAGAAATTATGATTAATGCTGAAGAAAGAAAATGAGGGCACATTTTGAGTGGCTTCTCAAATCCTCTTCTATTTCATTAAAACATTCTGACATGCAGACTGAAACATGCACTTTTAATACCAGGAGCAGACTTCCATGGTGCAGTAGTTTTACTACAGTGATCTAATGAGCAACTAGAGTGCTAACATTCAGAATTTATGGCAAATGTGTGACATATCTGGATACCTTCATGATGGAATCAAAGTAAAAAACTGAAAGCATTTCCTACTGAGGAGACTGCAGTACATGAGGAAATTAGGAAACTTCATAACAAATAAATCTCCCAAGATGGCCGCCGGAGACAAAAGAGCCCAAATGTAGCCCAAAATCACCCAGATGTAGCCCAAATATAGCCCAATGACAGAAGTGTGCAAAACACTTATTATTTTGTGTTTTTGCAGTGTTATATAGTGCAGACTTGTCAGGTATTGGAGTGCTTTACATGAGCATTGGTTACATCACACAAGAACAAATTCATTTTGGTTGTAGACATGGGGAGACTAAGTGATTTGACCAGAATCACAGAATGTCGAGCTGAAGCAGAAACTTCAACCTGGTTCCCCAGTTGCAAAGTCTGCAGTTCTGGAAGTAACACCACATCCTCTCCCCTAAGTGCAACATTTAATCAAGTGGTCAACTGGATAAAAAAACATAAAGATAACTAATAATGTAAAAGTGCTTTGTCGCTATTTGAAAACTCAGAAAATATGTCCTTATTTTAGTCTTTTAGAGCACTAACCATAATTTTGATGCCAATAAGACCCTCTCATATATGTAATTTCTAAAGGAAATGCTCTAGGTATTACAGTTTTGATTACATCAAGATGATGTCAGGCGTTCCACACTTTTGTAATAAATATAGAATGTTAGCAATCTAGTTGTTCATTAGGATACTGTTGAGAGGCAGAGGCCAGGGGCACGGACTCTGAAAATTGAAGGCAGGTAGGAGGGTGCAAAGGCAACAATTTAACCACACTGAGCATGCAGGAAGGGCCGTGGAAGCACAACAGACTATGGAGGGCAGTGGAAAGGGGGGCAGGGGCAACAAACCAACAATACAGGACTTGCAAGAGAGGCTGTTGGAGGGAAGATCTATTACGGGTCAAGGAAGCTAGGGGCGGTCCCCAGATCCCCGGGAGCCACCACAGAACTGAGCAGGAGAGTGAGTCAGGGACAAAAGGGGCACCTTAATTTGAGCCGGGGTGCCTAGGAACGCTTGCTCCAAAAATGAAGAAAACAGACATATGAGACATGGAATTGGAGGCAGAATACAATGGCAGTTTAATGAGAAGATGCAACTTCAAAGAAACCGCAGAATAGAGACATAAAGTACAAAATACAGAATCCAGATAATCATACAGCTGTCATAATATTCTCTGTATCTCAATTAATGTACTGACAGAGAGAGAGAGAAAACACATCTATAAATGCATCATGAGAAACAAGTTACACCAAGGAAAATGTTACCTAGGAACACTCACGTTTACTCTTAGAGCAAGCATTCCTGCAATTACAATACAAAATCTTTTAAATGCAAAAGTAAAGATAACAATGGTTAAACATAACATGACATTTCATATAGGTAAAATAGAATAAGATACTTCAAGCAAAGCAGAGCAAGACATTTTAAGCAAAGGAAGACAAGAGCTCCCAGCTCTTGGGGAAAACCTGCACTGCCTGTTAACCTACATACAGACGGCGAGGTAGTCCGTCGATATCTGTGGGTGCTCCCTTTTTATATCATTTTGTGGGCTCCTTTGCACGCTACATCTACCTACGTATGCTACCCAAAAGCTTCGTCTGCAGATTTTACCAGACATTTCGTCATTTACCCACTTAATGCTGACAATGGACTGGGTGAAAAGGTCAGTCTCTCAGGCCAATCGCTTATCGTAAGTTCCATAGAGCAAGCAGAAAATAATGGGTATTGTACGGGAATTCAATATATTCATGTATAAAATCTCCTCAGTTCTCCTAACTTGACGCTCTGCGGTTGCCACTTCCTTAAAAGCGGGAAACCTGCCCAGGAAGCAAGTACCAGTCCAGGATGCAGCCTACTGTATGTCGACAGCTTCAGTGGGATGTTGAACTTTGATACCGAGCACGGAGCACTCGGGTAGGGTGGGGGCTACTATTTTGGATCAGAAGGCCTCGCAGACCTGCCTTCAGACTGCTATACACTAAAATTGCAGAGCTATGGTCAATTTAACAAAGAGGCCTACATATTGAACAGAAGGGCCTACACAGGGGTTTTATGCTGGCTGAGTGGTAAGGATGTCTCAGGATAATTATATAGCAACACAGGACCCGCTGGTCAATTTAATACGGCCTACAAATGCAGCTGGCAGGGCAAGGACAAGGGTCTCATACTTCAGGTGTGGACAGAACGGGCCAGGGGCCCCCTGTGATACAAAATCTACCCTCCTTCAAGGCTGTGGCAATGTAATAGACCATTGTGGGCAGAAGGAAGAGGCAATGGTAGTACAACCATACATGCCAACAGACCCGATTCAGCCAGGAAACGTCCAATGTTTTTAAGCTCAAATGGGCTTTATTTGATCTGTCTCCTGTCTACAATATCCTCTTTTTCAATGTAACTCAAAGGCGAAAATCAATACCCCAGTTTTTTTTCAAAATCTCCCTCTTACCAAGTTCAAAATGTTCGCAAGTATGGTACATTGGATCATGGAAGGAAATGGGATAGGGACATGGACTTGGATAACAGAGGACAGGAGGGACATGGAGAGGTGCACCAAACTGACCCTGCAGGGCAGGCATCAGGGTTTGCAGCAGCACAATACACCACACAGGGCATGCAGGACGGGAGTGCAGCACAACAATCCATAGAAAGCAAGAGGGAGGGGACAGGACCATGCACATGGACAACAGAGAACAGAGGGGCAAGAGGCAATGGTAGCTAGCTGACCATAATGGACAGACAGGAGAGAAAGCTGCAGCATAACAGACCATAAAGGGCAGGAGGGACGGATCAGGGGCATTACAATGGAACAGACAAGCCAGGAGGGAGGGAGTAGGGCTGGGGGCAAGGGGGCAGGGCAGGAGCAGCAAGATAGCCATGGAGGTCAGGCAGGATGGGCACTAGAAGCAAGACACACCATGAAGAGCAACAGTGAGACTGTGATGGCATACACACAGACCATGGAGGGAAGGTGGGAGGAGGTCAGGGGCAGCTAACTGACCACACAGGGAAGGTGGGAGGGGCCATGGCAGCACAGAAGACCATGCATGGCAAGTGGGAGGGTTAGTGGCAGCACAATGGCTATGATGGGCAAGAAGGAGGGTGGAGGGGCATGCACAAAGGACGATGGAGGATAGAAGGGAGGGTCAGGACCTGTGCACAGACAAGAAAGTTCAGGGGAAGGGACCTCACAACAGACCACACGGGGCAGGCAGGAGGAGCAGTTGCAGCACAACAGACCAGGGAGGGCAGAAGGGTGTGGCAGTACAATGGACCATGTAGGACAGGAGGAAGAGGATAGGGGCATGGCATGTGGACAGGCAGGGTGGAGGTGGCAGGGACAGGTTACAGTCATCTGACAATGCTAAGCAGGTGAAAGGGGAGTGGCAGCTCAACAGAACACTCAGAGTAGATAGGAGTGGCAGGTCCATGGGACATGGTGGGCAAAAAGGATGGAGCAGGGGCATGCACAAAGACATCGGAGGGCAGGGGGAAGGAGAATAGGGGCAGCAAGCTAAGCACAGAGTTTAAGCAGGAGGTCAATGATGGGGCATAGAATTGGGCAATGGAGGGCAGGAGGAGTGGACTGGTACATCATACTAAATTGAGGGCAGTGGCAGCACATCAGACCATGCATGGCAGGAGGGAGGAGGCTAGTCCATGGATTCACACAACAGAGGATAGGGAGGAAGGGGATGGGGCAGCAAGCTAACTGTTCAGAGAAGGCGGGTATTAGGAACTTTATTGTTTTTAAAACATTGTGTCTGTGCGAACTACTTAAAATATGAACAAGTATGCAGCAAAATCTCACTTTTATTCAGGAAGAAGAGGACGTTTGTGACTGTGACTCCGGGCTCACTTGGCAGAAACACCCCCTGACCCTCCACCCCCTATCGCAAAATGTAATGCCCGTGAAAAGGGTAGGTGAACACAGTGTTATATAGAACATAGTCCTGAGAGCACGATTGAAAATGAAAACTAGATATAGTGTATGGTATAAACTATGCACCAAAAAGTGTGATATAAGATGAACCGGGCGTGAAATATAATATGCAATACATTGTGCGCAATGACAGATTCATTGGAGAGCGCGAGATAGCACAGGCACTAGCGTGTGCTATGCGATATGCGCCTTGGAGTGTAATATGCACAGGGCAGTGTTGTGTAACCTAACTAGTCTCTAAAGTTGTAATATAAAATATGTGCTGGGGAGTGTAACGTTGCATATGCACTGTGACAAAGATATGGATCCCAGATTGTAATATGTATGGCATAGCACTGTGCGTTATAACATAGGCATCGAGAAAGGCACGTTAGATGGGGCAATATAACCCGTGCAAAGACAAGTGTGGCATGACATATTCACGGGGTGGTGTTACAGTGCACATGGGCTATAGAGTGTCATAGCATATGCACTAGCTAGTGGAATACAACACAGAGGTGTGTGGCACTCGGCAGGCAATGGTGGGTGTAACACAGCATTGGGCTCTGTCAGGAGCACGCTGTGACTCTCAAGTGATGTTCGTCCCCTTTCCAGAGAGTAAAATAAAAAGTATTACACATCCGGCAGTGGATGTGTGGTTTATTAACCGTGAGGGGGGTTTCTTGCATAGTTTTGGTCGAATTTTTGTCGAATCCCCTTTGAATGGCTTGGTGTGCATGTGTATTAAATGTGCCCGTCAATAGCTACCCATGTTTGTATAAATAAACGACAAGGGTGTCTACCAGGATTAGGCACGGTAGGGCATCAGACATGTCAGAGCTTCACTAGTGGTGTAAATACATTCCACGTGGATTCATTGCATGCATAGTCGCCTTTTAATGAATGTCACGCAAATCGTCATGGTGATAGGTACGTACGGTTTGTCCAGCATGTCCTAGGTGTGTCTATAAATATATATTTTTTTAAAATAATAAAAAACAGTGGCCGGCCCTGGGGATTGGGGTCAAAAAAATATAATTAGGAGACTGGCCCTGGGGGATGGGGTCATCAGGGCCAATAAATTAGAATAAGAAGGGGAACCAAACAGCCCCCCTTCTTAAAAAACTAAAATAAATAAAAGACTGGCATCGTGCCGGAGGCCATGCCCCCTCCGTGCAGCACTCTGCAAACGCGCCCCCAACAGGCATCTCCAGTATGCGCCAGGGAGCTGCGCTGCAGCCAGGTGTTCTGAGGCCAAGCCCCTTTTTACACCTCTCTGCAACGCAGCTCTGTGACGCTTACTGGAGGTACCTAGTGGTCTAGTTTGACCCTAGGGACCCTTAGGATTCAAGGGGACTTAATCTCTCAACTTAGAACAGCCACAGGGCGCGTTTACACAGTGGTGAAGGGAGGGGACGGGGCCTGAGGTGACGTGTGCAAACACGCACTATGGCACGTTTTAAATTGGGGATATAATTTCCCTTCAATACTGAGGGCCCCTGGGGGCTATCTAGCCCACCAAGTGCTTCCAGTAAGCGCCACTGAGCTGCATTGCAGAGAGGTGGTCCAGGCCGTGCCACTTTTTACACCTCTCTGCAACGCAGCTCTGTGGCACTTACTGGAGGTACCTAGTGGGCTAGTTGGACCCTAGGGACCCTCAGGATTCAAATGAACTTAATCTCCCAACTAAAAATGGACACAGGGCGTGTTTACACAGTGGTGAATGGAGGGGACGGGGCCTGAGTTAACGTGTGCAAAAACGCCCTGTGGCCTGTTTTAAGAGGTAGTTTTAATCCCCATGCCCTATTATATACTAGGGGCTTACAGAGGAGGTCATGCTAATCACAGGGGGACCCCAACGCATAATGTTCCCTAGTGTATGTAGGTGTTTTCACTGTATTCTAAGTGTCTTTTAACATAGCACTGGCTCTAGGACTGGTTAGTCAGACTCAGTTACCACCAGTATCCGTCTGAAAAAGTTGAGGGTACAGGATGATTTTGCAACAAGGCTTCTTTCTGCTCTTCTTTTTGTTCTTTCTGCACGTTATCCTTCTTCCTGCACTTATCTTCGTATTTGAGGACTTCTGTTGCTTCTTTCTGCACTTCTTTTGTTTCTTTCTGTGCATTTTTTCTTCTTTCTTCACATGTCCTATCTCTGTAGGCATAGTTAGAAATTAGCATTTAAAAAACCTTTGAAATTCACAGAAAAAAACCATAGGTTTCAGGCACGTTATAGTTAGGAATTAGCATTTAAAAAACCTCAGAAATTCACTGAAAAAAACATAGGTTTCAGGGGTGTTATAGTTAGCTGGACTTTTCACTTGTACAAAACCATTGAAATTCCCCCGTTATAGTTAGTTCAGCTAACTATAACTCGCGCGCCCGCAATGCACTGCTGATGACGTCACATATTACATCACTCATGACATGGTCAGTGACATCACTCATGACATCACTGATGACATCTCAAATGACATCACTGATGACATCATCCTTGTGATAGAGTGGCAGACCTCCTCTCACCCTAATATAACCTTTGATACACACATTCAAAAATAGAGACTAAAATTTTCAAAACAATGGACATACCAATACCAGTTACAACAACCTCTTCAGTAATTCTAAGATCCACATACACATCCACTCATTCACCAACAGTCCTATACAGTCACTCATACATGTACTCACTCATCATATGTACTCATACACCTATACATCCTGTTACACAATGCCACTCATCCATAGAGTTACTCACACACATAGTCACTCATGCTAATAAAGAATCAAACATACATTTACTTGCATATACAGTTATACACACACCACCATACTTACTTCTACGGAAACTTACACATACTTAGTCTTTTAAACATTCACTTAAAGAAACACATACTTATTCATACAGGAACTCTTTCAATCTCTCACTCTCACATATACTCACATATATACACCAATAGTCACATATACTAGTTTAAAACATATGTAGTTACTCATAAAGACACTATTGAGACAGTCATTCACTCACTAACACACCCATACACACACTCATCCACCCATACAGTCCTGCACACATGCTGTGTTCAACCCATACAAACAGTGAGTCACTCATTCATGCACCTATGCACTACGTAATACCCCCCACCGAACCATGCAGACACTCAGACTGATACTCAAAAAACCAACTAATAACCTATATAGACACCCATGTAGCTACTCACCAACCCATGCAGCCACTTATACACAAAGTGAGAGACTGATACAGATATTTACATATTTAAACATTACTCACTAAGCCATGTATTCACTATGATACACTTAATCAGTCAGTTACACAATCAATTTTTCAAAAACAAATCATCCATTTAGACACTTATATACCCATTTATTCTTCCATCGACCTTGAGATATACATATATAAAACATATTTAATTTTCAGAAAAACACACATTCACTGGATGATGTCATCAGTGATGTCATCAGTGATGTCATTTGAGATGTCATCAGTGATGTCATGAGTGATGTCACTGACCATGTCATGAGTGATGTAATATGTGACGTCATCAGCAGTGCATTGCGGGCGCGCGAGTTATAGTTAGCTGAACTAACTATAACGGGGGAATTTCAATGGTTTTGTACAAGTGAAAAGTCCAGCTAACTATAACACCCCTGAAACCTATGTTTTTTTCAGTGAATTTCTGAGGTTTTTTAAATGCTAATTCCTAACTATAACGTGCCTGAAACCTATGGTTTTTTTCTGTGAATATATATATATATATATATTTATATATATATTATCTACTGGCGGTCGCCAGTAGATAGTTATAGTTAGGACCGTGTTTCCATAGGAAATCCGCAACATTCTATTTGGAATAACTTTGGCGCTGGTTGACGAATCCTCGCGAATTTTTCAAAACTAATGGGGCGCTACGCTCCGCTCCTACCCTGAAAGTCTCGGGGGGATTCGTCAAGCGGGGGCTGAGAAAAAAGGGGGGTCCCAAAATGCATTTTCCCCATGCATTTTCCCATAGGACCTTTAGTCCGAGCTACAGCCCGAACGGCTGAACAGAATTATGTGAAATTTGGCAGAGAGGTAGCTCTCAGGTCAGGGATGTGCCTTTTGAAGGTCTCGTGTAAATCTGATAAGTATTTCCTGAGAAAATAGCATTTAAATCAATATATATATCTGTGGGCGCGCTCCGAGCGCTTACGGTAAGCTTACCGTACGCGTACGGTGCCGTGCGCGAGCGCGATTCTGATTGGTTGTTAGATCAAAGTAAACATTCGAATCGGTCGAAACCAGGAAGTATCGGCCGCCATTTTCTGTCTCTCACACTGAAAAACAAAGGTTGATAACATGAAAAGGGGGCAACGAAGAGAGTTGCAGACCCCTTAGCGTTCGTCAGGGGGTTCACGAAGGACCAAAAAGTATGAAAAATGAACAATAAATACATAACTTAGCATTTAAAAAACCGTACAAATTCACTGAAAAAACCATAGGTTTCACACACGTTATAGTTAGGAATTAGCATTTAAAAAACCTTGCAAATTCACTTAAAAAACCATAGGTTTCACACAAGTTATAGTTAGCTGTACATTTCACTCGTAAAAAACCAATGAAATTCCACGTTATAGTTAGATCAAGTAACTATAACTTGCGCGACCGCAATGCACAATGTGTCATTTCAGATGTCATCATTGATGTCATGAGTGATGTCACTGACCATGTCATAAGTGATGTAATATGTGACGTCATCAGCAGTGCATTGCGGGGGCGCAAGTTATAGTTACCTGATCTAACTATAACGTGGAATTTCATTGGTTTTTTACGAGTGAAATGTACAGCTAACTATAACTTGTGTGAAACCTATGGTTTTTTAAGTGAACATATACATAGTTAGGACCTATTTTCCATAGGAAATCTGCAACATTCTATTCCCAATAAGTCTGGCGCCGGTTGACGAATCTTCGCGAAATTATCCAAACTTTTGGCCAGCTCCGGTCCGCTCCTATCCTGAAAGTTTCATGGTGATTCATCAAGCGGGGGCTGAGAAAAAAGGGGGGTCCCAAAACGTGTTTTCCCCATGCAATTTCCCATAGGACCTGTTGACGCAGCTACAGCCCGAACTGCTGAACGGAATTACACCAAATTTGGAGGAAATGTAGACCTTGGTTCAGAGTCGTGTCTTTTGCTTAAATGGTGTAAATCCGTTCAGTAGTTCCTGAGAAAATCAAAAGTAAAATCACCTATATATCTGGGCGGAGCCTAACCACAGATCTCATTGTGAGATCTGATTGGCTGTCAGCACTTCATCCAAGAAGTGTTGGCAGCCATCTTGGGACCAATATACATGATAGCACCTCATTAAAAAGCATTGCAGTTAATAGAAGGTTTTAAGACGTTAGTTACATTATAAATCATTTGTTGATGGTACCATACTCATTTTAGGAATTGTGGTATGTTCTAAGGTGATTTTACCATGTGAAAAAGCCTTCTGCTGGGATATCATGAATCATGTTTGAGAGAACACTATTTTCACATGCTTTTCCCACAGAGGTTTGGAAGGTGATCTATAAGCTAAACTGAGATCATATTTTCTGTAAATTCACATTATTTTTCTTAGTCATGTGAGAATGAAGTCTGACATTCTCAGTAAAACATGTACATCCAACAAGGGCAGAGACTGTCAGTTGATTCCTTTGTGTTCTACTGCAGCTTCCCAGAGTGTTCCAAAGAACAACTAGAGCGCTAAAACTCCTACTTATGATAAACGTATGGCACACCTGAAGCCATCTTGATTGGAATAAAGTGGTAACTCTTAAAACATTTAATTTAAAAAGGAACAAAATGAGGGGGTTCATGTTGCCATAGAATGTATGATTAGTGCTGCAGAAAGAAAAATTAGGGCACATTTTTACTTCTCAAATCCTCTTCTATTTCATTAAAGAATTCTGACATGCAGACTGAAACATGCACTTTCAATACCAGCAGCAGACTTCCCTGGTGAGCAGTAGCTTTACTACAGTGATCTAATAAGCAACTAGAGTGCTAACATTCTGAATTTATGGCAAATGTGTGACACATCTGAATGCCTTCTTCATTGAACCAAAGTAAAAAGCTGACAGTATGCCTACTGAGGAGACTGTAGTAAATGAGGAAATTAGGAAACTTCATAACAAGTCTCCCAAGATGGCCACCAGAGACAAAAGAGCCCAAATGTAGCACAAATATCACCGAGATGTAGCCCAAGTATAGCCCAATGACAGAAATCCCAGAGTGTTTTAACGAACAACTAGAGCGCTAACAGTCTTACTTATGACGAAAGTATGGCACACCTGAAGACATCTTGATTGGAATAAAGTGGTAACACTTAAAACATTTAATTTGCAAAGGAACAAAATGAGGGGGTTCATTTTGCCATAGAAATTATGATTAGTGCTGCAGAAAGAAAAATTAGGGCACATTTTGACTTCTCAAATCCTCTTCTATTTCATTAAAAAGTTCTGACATGCAGACTGAAACATGCACTTTGAATACCAGCAGCAGACTTCCCTGGTGAGCAGTAGCTTTACTACAGTGACCTAATGAGGAACTAGAGTGCCACCATTCAGAATTTATGGCCAATGTGTCACATCTGAATGCCTTCTTGATGGAATCAAAGTAAACAAGCATTGAAAATGCAATAGGTCTTGCCCTCGTTTAAGTTAAAGCAATTCTGTTTGCAATGAGGTGGCTTTTTAGCTTTGCTTTTATTAGTGTTTTTCAAAATTTCATGTACATAACATGCATATATGTATATGTATGCATGCATTTATATTTGTATTTATATAGATATGCAGATTATATATATGTTTATATATGTATGTATATTTATATATACACATACATATATATAAATGCATTGAGGTGTAGAGGTAGAGACGTAGAGAGGTAGAGATAGAGAGGTAGAGGTAGAGATGTAGAGAGTAGTAGAGAGAGAGGTAGAGAAAGGTAGAGAGGTAGAGAGTAGAGGATGAGTAATAGGGAGTAGAGAGTAGAGAGAGTAGTAGAGTGTAGTAGAGAGAGTAGCAGAGTGTGAGTAGGAGAGAGTAGTAGAGTGAGTAGTAGAGAGTGAGTAGTAGAGAGGTGTAGAGAGTGAAAAGTAGAGAGTAGTAGAGAGTAGTAAAGAGTGAGTAGTAGAGTGAGTAGTAGAGAGTATTAGAGAGTGAGTAGTAGAGAGTAGTAGAGAGTGAGTAGTGGAGGCTGAGTAGCAGAGAGAGAGTAGTAGAGAATGAGTAGTAGAGTGAGTAGTAGAGAGTAGTAGAGAGAGAGTAGTAGAGGGTGAGTAGTAGAGAGTAGTAGAGAGTGAGTAGTAGAGAGTAGTAGAGAGTAGTAGAGAGTGAGTAGTAGAGAGTGGTTGAGAGTGAGTAGTAGAGAGAGAGTAGTAGAGTGTGAGTAGTAGAGAGTAGTGGAGAGTGAGTAGTAGAGAGTAGTACTGAGTGAGTAGTAGAGAGTGATTAGTAGAGAGTAGTGGAGTAGTTGAGAGTGAGTAGTAGAGAGTGTATAGTAGAGAGAGAGAGTAGTAGAGAGTAGTAGAGAGTGAGTAGTAGAGAGTGAGTAGTAGAGATAGTAGTAGAGAGTAGTAGAGTAGTAGTGAGTGAGTAGTAGAGAGTGAGTAGGAGAGAGTGGTAGAGAGTGAGTAGCAGAGAGAGTAGTAGAGAGTAGTAGAGAGTGAGTAGTAGAGTGAGTAGTAGAGAGTAGTAGAGAGGGAGTAGTAGAGAGTGAGTAGTAGAGAGTGAGTAGTAGAGTAGTAGAGAGTGAGTAGTAGAGAGAGAGTAGTAAAGAGTAGTAGAGTGAGTAGTAGAGAGTGAGTAGTAGAGAGAGAGTAGTAGAGAGTGAGTAGTAGAGTAGTAGAGAGTGAGTGGTAGAGAGTAGTAGAGTGAGTAGTAGAGAGTAGTAGAGAGTGAGTAGTAGAGAGAGTAGTAGAGAGTGAGTAGTTGAGAGTAAGTAGTAGAGAGTGAGTAGTAGAGAGTAGTAGAGAGTAGTAGAGTAGTAGAGAGTGAGTAGTAGAGAGTGAGTAGTAGAGAGGGAGTAGTAGAGAGAGAGTAGTAGAGAGTAGTAGAGAGTGAGTAGTAGAGTAGTAGAGAGTGAGTGGTAGAGAGTAGTAGAGAGCAGTAGAGTGAGTAGTAGAGAGTGAGTAGTAGAGAGTGAGTAGTAGAGAGTAGTAGTAGAGAGTAGTAGAGAGTAGTAGAGAGTGAGTAGTAGAGAGTGAGTAGTAGAAAGTGTTAGCGAGTGAGTAGTAGAGAGTGAGTAGTTTAATTTAAAAGGAACACAATGAGGAGGTTAATTTTGCCATAGAAATTATGATTAGTGCGGAAAAAAGAAAAATTAGGGCACATTTTGAGTGACTTCTCAAATCCTCTTCTATTTCATTAAAAAATTCTGACATGCAGACTGAAACATGCACTTTCAATACTAGCAGCAGACTTCCCTGGTGAGCAGTAGCTTTAATACCGTGATCTAATAAGCAACTAGAGTGCTAACATTCCGATTTTATGGCAAATGTGTGACACATCTGAATGCCTTCTTGATGGAATGAAAGTAAAAAACCTGAAAGTATTTCCTACTGAGGAGACTGTTGTAAATGAGGAAATTAGGAAACTTCAAAACAAATAAGTCTCCCAAGATGGCCACCAGAGACAAAAGATCCCAAATGTAGCACAAATATCACCGAGATGTAGCCCAAGTATAGCCCAATGACAGAATGTCCCAGAGTGTTTTAAAGAACAACTAGAGCGCTAACAGTCTTACTTATGACAAAAGTATGGCACACCTGATGCCATCTTGATTGGAATAAAGTGGTAACACTTAAAACATTTAATTTGCAAAGGAACAAAATGAGGGGGTTCATTTTGCCATAGAAATTATGATTAGTACTGCAGAAAGAAAAATTAGGGCACATTTTGACTTCTCAAATCCTCTTCCATTTCATTGAAAACTTCTGACATGCAGACTGAAACATGCACTTTGAATACCAGCAGCAGACTTCCCTGGTGAGCAGTAGCTTTACTACAGTGATCTAATGAGCAACTTGAGTGCTACCATTCAGAATTTATGGAAAATTTGTGACACATCTGAATGCCTCCTTGATGGAATCAAAGTAAACAAGCATTGAAAATGCAATAGGTCTTGCCCTCCTTTAAGGTAAAGCAATTCTGTTTGTAATTATGTGGCTTTTTAGCTTTGCTTGTATTAGAGTTTTTCAAACTTTCATGTACATACCATGCATATGTATGCATATATGCATATGTATATGTGTGCATGCATTTATATTTATATAGATATGCAGATTATATGTATATGTTTATATATGTATATATATATATATTCACTGAAAAAACCATAGGTTTCAGGGGTGTTATAGTTAGCTGGACTTTTCACTTGTACAAAACCATTGAAATTCCCCTGTTATAGTTAGTTCAGCTAACTATAACTCGCGCGCCCGCAATGCACTGCTGATGACGTCACATATTACATCACTCATGACATGGTCAGTGACATCACTCATGACATCACTGATGACATCTCAAATGACATCACTGATGACATCACTGATGACATCATCCAGTGAATGTCTGTTTTTCTGAAAATTAAATATGTTTTATATATGTATATCTCAAGGTCGATGGAAGAATAAATGGGTATATAAGTGTCTAAATGGATGATTTGTTTTTGAAAAATTGATTGTGTAACTGACTGATTAAGTGTATCATAGTGAATACATGGCTTAGTGAGTAATGTTTAAATATGTAAATATCTGTATCAGTCTCTCACTTTGTGTATAAGTGGCTGCATGGGTTGGTGAGTAGCTACATGGGTGTCTATATAGGTTATTAGTTGGTTTTTTGAGTATCAGTCTGAGTGTCTGCATGGTTCGGTGGGGGGTATTACGTAGTGCATAGGTGCATGAATGAGTGACTCACTGTTTGCATGTGTTGAAGACAGCATGTGTGCAGGACTGTATGGGTGGATGAGTGTGTGTATGGGTGTGTTAGTGAGTGAATGACTGTCTCAATAGTGTCTTTATGAATAACTACATATGTTTTAAACTAGTATATGTGACTATTGGTGTATATAAGTGAGTATATGTGAGAGTGAGAGATTGAAAGAGTTCCTGTATGAATAAGTATGTGTTTCTATAAGTGATTGTTTAAAAGACTAAGTATGTGTAAGTGTCCGTAGAAGTAAGTGTGGTGGTGTGTGTATAACTGTATATGCAAGTAAATGTATGTTTGATTCTTTATTAGCATGAGTGACTATGTGTGTGAGTAACTCTATGGATGAGTGGCATTGTGTAACAGGATGTATAGGTGTATGAGTACATATGATGAGTGAGTACATGTATGAGTGACTGTATAGGACTGTTGGTGAATGAGTGGATGTGTATGTGGATCTCAGAATTACTGAAGAGGTTGTTGTAACTGGTATTGGTATGTCCATTGTTTTGAAAATTTTAGTCTCTATTTTTGAATGTGTGTATCAAAGTTTATATTAGGGTGAGAGGAGGTCTGCCACTCTATCACAAGGATGATGTCATCAGTGATGTCATCAGTGATGTCATTTGAGATGTCATCAGTGATGTCATGAGTGATGTCACTGACCATGTCATGAGTGATGTAATATGTGACGTCATCAGCAGTGCATTGCGGGCGCGCGAGTTATAGTTAGCTGAACTAACTATAACGGGGGAATTTCAATGGTTTTGTACAAGTGAAAAGTCCAGCTAACTATAACAGCCCTGAAACCTATGGTTTTTTCAGTGAATTTCTGAGGTTTTTTAAATGCTAATTCCTAACTATAACGTGCCTGAAACCTATGTTTTTTTTCTGTGAATTTCAAAGGTTTTTTAAATGCTAATTTCTAACTATGCCTACAGAGATAGGACATGTGAAGAAAGAAGAAAAAATGCACAGAAAGAAAAAAAAGAAGTACAGAAAGAAGCAACAGAAGTCCTCAAAGACGAAGAAAAGTGCAGGAAGAAGGATAACGTGCAGAAAGAACAAAAAGAAGAGCAGAAAGAATCCTTGTTGCAAAATCATCCTGTACCCTCAACTTTTTCAGACGGATACTGGTGGTAACTGAGTCTGACTAACTAGTCCTAGAGCCAGTGCTATGTTAAAAGACACTTAGAATACAGTGAAAACATCTACATACACTAGGGAACATTATGGGTTGGGGTCCCCCTGTGATTAGCATGACCTCCTCTGTAAGCCCCTAGTATATAATAGGGCAGGGGGATTAAAACCACCTCTTAAAACAGGCCACAGGGCGTTTTTGCACATGTTAACTCAGGCCCCGTCCCCTCCCTTCACCACTGTGTAAACACGCCCTGTGTCCGTTTTTTGTTGGGAGATTAAGTTCATTTGAATCCTGAGGGTCCCTAGGGTCCAACTAGCCCACTAGGTACCTCCAGTAAGTGCCAAAGAGCTGCGTTGCAGAGAGGTGTAAAAAGAGGCACAGCCTGGACCACCTCTCTGCAATGCAGCTCAGTGGCGCTTACTGGAAGCACTTGGTGGGCTAGTTAGCCCCCAGGGGCCCTCAGTATTGAAGGGAAATTATATCCCCAATTTAAAACGTGCCATAGTGCGTGTTTGCACAAGTCACCTCAGGTCCCGTCCCCTCCCTAAACCACTGTGTAAACGCGCCCTGTGGCTGTTCTAAGCTGAGAGATTAAGTCCCCTTGAATCCTAAGGGTCCCTAGGGTCAAACTAGACCACTAGGTATCTCCAGTAAGCGCCACAGAGCTGCGTTGCAGAGAGGTGTAAAAAGGGGCTTGGCCTCAGAACACCTGTCTGCAGCGCAGCTCCCTGGCGCATACTGGAGATGCCTGTTGGGCTAGTTGGCCCTCAGGGACCCTCAGTATTGAAGAGGAATTAATTCCCCAACTTACAACTCGCCAGAGGGCGCGTTTGCAGAGTGCTGCAAGGAGGGGGCGTGGCCTCCGGCACGATGCCAGTCTTTTATTTATTTAAATTTTTTAAGAAGGGGGGCTGTGTGGTTTCCCTTCTTATTCTAATTTATTGGCCCTGATGACCCCATCCCCCAGGGCCTGTCTCCTAATTATATTTTCTTAACCCAATCCCCAGGGCCGGCCACTGTTTTTTATTATTTTTAAAAAATATATATTTATAGACACACCTAGGACATGCTGGACAAACCGTACGTACCTATCACCATTTGAGTGATATTCATTAAAAGGCGACTATGCATACAATGAATCCACGTGGAATGTATTTACACCACTAGTAAAGCTCTGACATGTCTGATGCCCTACCGTGCCTAATCCCGGTAGACACCCTTGTCGTTTATTTATACAAACATGGGTAGCTATTGACGGGCACATTTAATACACATGCACACCAAGCCATTCAAAGGGGATTCGACAAAAATTCGACCAAAACTATGTAAGAAACCCCTCTCACGGTTAATAAAACACACATCCACTGCCGGATGTGTAATACTTTTTATTTTACTCTCTGGAAAGGGGACGAACATCACTTGAGAGTCACAGCGAGCTCCTGCTCCTGCTGTGTTACACCCACCATTGCCTGCCGAGTGCCACACACCTCTGTGTTGTATTCCACCAGCTAGTGCATATGCTATGACACTCTCTAGCCCATGTGCACTGTAACACCACCCCGTGAATATGTCATGCCACACTTGTCTTCGCACGGGTTATATTGCCCCATCTAACGTGCCTTCCTCGATGCCTATGTTATAATGCACAGTGCTATGCCATACATATTACAATCTGGGATCCATATCTTTGTCACAGTGCATATGCAACGTTACACTCCCCAGCACATATTTTATATTACAACTTTAGAGACTAGTTAGGTTACACAACACTGCCCTGTGCATATTACACTCCAAGGCGCACATCGCATAGCACGCGCTAGTGCCTGTGCTATCTCGTGCTCTCCAATGAATCTGTCACTGCGCACAATGTATTGCATATTATATTTCACGCCCGGTTCATCTTATCTCACACTTTTTGGTGCATAGTTTATACCATACACTATACCTAGTTTTCATTTTCAATCGTGCTCTCAGCACTATGTTCTATATAACACTGTGTTCACCTACCCTTTTCACGGGCATTACATTTTGCGATAGGGGGTGGAGGGTCAGGGGGTGTTTCTGCCAAGTGAGCCCGGAGTCACAGTCACAAACGTCCTCTTCTTCCTGAATAAAAGTGAGATTATGCTGCATACTTGTTCATATTTTAAGTAGTTCACACAGACACACGTTTTAAAAACAATAAAGTTCCTAATACCCGCCTTCTCTGAACAGTTAGCTTGCTGCCCCATCCCCCTCCTCCCTATCCTCTGTTGTGTGAATCCATGGACTAGCCTCCTCCCTCCTGCCATGCATGGTCTGATGTGCTGCCACTGCCCTCAATTTAGTATGATGTACCAGTCCCCTCCTCCTGCCCTCCATTGCCCAATTCTATGCCCCATCATTGACCTCCTGCTTAAACTCTGTGCTTAGCTTGCTGCCACTATTCTCCTTCCCCCTGCCCTCCGATGTCTTTGTGCATGCCCCTGCTCCATCCTTTTTGCCCACCATGTTCCATGGACCTGCCACTCCTATCTACTCTGAGTGTTCTGTTGAGCTGCCACTCCCCTCCCACCTGCCTAGCATTGTCAGATGACTGTAACCTGTCCCTGCCACCTCCACCCTGCCTGTCCACATGCCATGCCCCTATCCTCTTCCTCCTGTCCTACATGGTCCATTGTACTGCCACACCCTTCTGCCCTCCCTGGTCTGTTGTGCTGCAACTGCTCCTCCTGCCTGCCCCGTGCGGTCTGTTGTGAGGCCCCTTCCCCTGAACTTTCTTGTCTGTGCACAGGTCCTGACCCTCCCTTCTATCCTCCATCGTCCTTTGTGCATGCCCCTGCACCCTCCTTCTTGCCCATCATAGCCATTGTGCTGCCACTAACCCTCCCACTTGCCATGCATGGTCTTCTGTGCTGCCATGGCCCCTCCCACCTTCCCTGTGTGGTCAGTTAGCTGCCCCTGACCCCCTCCCACCTTCCCTCCATGGTCTGTGTGTATGCCATCACAGTCTCACTGTTGCTCTTCATGGTGTGTCTTGCTTCTAGTGCCCATCCTGCCTGACCTCCATGGCTATCTTGCTGCTCCTGCCCTGCCCCCTTGCCCCCAGCCCTCTGTTTACATGTGCAGACCCTTACTCCCTCCCTCCTGGCTTGTCTGTTCCATTGTAATGCCCCTGACCTGTCCCTCCTGCCCTTCATGGTCTGTTATGCTGCAGCTTTCTCTCCTGTCTGTCCATTATGGTCAGCTAGCTACCATTGCCTCTTGCCCCTCTGTTCTCTGTTGTCCATGTGCATGGTCCTGTCCCCTCCCTCTTGCTTTCTATGGATTGTTGTGCTGCACTCCCGTCCCGCATGCCCTGTGTGGTGTATTGTGCTGCTGCAAACCCTGATGCCTGCCATGCAGGGTCAGTTTGGTGCACCTCTCCATGTCCCTCCTGTCCTTTGTTATCCAAGTCCATGTCCCTACCCCATTTCCTTCCATGATCCAATGTACCATACTTGCGAACATTTTGAACTTGGTAAGAGGGAGATTTTGAAAAAAAACTGGGGTATTGATTTTCCCCTTTGAGTTACATTGAAAAAGAGGAGATTGTAGACAGGAGACAGATCAAATAAAGCCCATTTGAGCTTAAAAACATTGGACGTTTCCTGGCTGAATCGGGTCTGTTGGCATGTATGGTTGTACTACCATTGCCTCTTCCTTCTGCCCACAATGCTCTATTACATTGCCACAGCCTCTCTTGCAAGTCCTGTATTGTTGGTGTGTTGCCCCTGCCCCCCTTTCCACTGCCCTCCATAGTCTGTTGTGCTGCCACGGCCCTTCCTACCTGCTCATTGTGGTTAAATTGTTGCCTTTGCACCCTCCTACCTGCCTTCAATTTTCAGAGTCCGTGCCCCTGGCCTCTGCCTCTCAACAGTATCCTAATGAACAACTAGATTGCTAACATTCTATATTTATTACAAAAGTGTGGAACGCCTGACGTCATCTTGATGTAATCAAAACTAATACCTAGAGCATTTCCTTTAGAAATTACATATATGAGAGGGTCTTATTGGCATCAAAATTATGGTTAGTGCTCTAAAAGACTAAAATAAGGACATATTTTTTTTAATTATTTGTTATCTTTATGTTTTTTTATCCAGTTGACCACTTGATTAAATGTTGCACTTAGGGGAGAGGACGTGGTGTTACTTCCAGAACTGCAGACTTTGCAACTTGGGAACCAGGTTGGAGTTTCTGCTTCAGCTCGACATTCTGTGATTCTGGTCAAATCACTTAGTCTCCCCATGTCTACAACCAAAATGAATTTGTTCTTGTGTGATGTAACCAATGCTCATGTAAAGCACTCCAATACCTGACAAGTCTGCACTATATAACACTGCAAAAACACAAAATAATAAGTGTTTTGCACACTTCTGTCATTGGGCTATATTTGGGCTACATCTGGGTGATTTTGGGCTACATTTGGGCTCTTTTGTCTCCGGTGGCCATCTTGGGAGATTTATTTGTTATGAAGTTTCCTAATTTCCTCATGTACTGCAGTCTCCTCAGTAGGAAATGCTTTCAGTTTTTTACTTTGATTCCATCATGAAGGTATTCAGATATGTCACACATTTGCCATAAATTCTGAAAGTTAGCACTCTAGTTGCTCATTAGATCACTGTAGTAAAACTACTGTTCACCATGGAAGTCTGCTCCTGGTATTAAAAGTGCATGTTTCAGTCTGCATGTCAGAATTTTTTAATGAAATAGAAGAGGATTTGAGAAGTCACTCAAAATGTGCCCTCATTTTCTTTCTGCAGCATTAATCATAATTTCTATGGCAAAATGAACCCCCTCATTGTGTTCCTTTTTAAATTAAATGTTTTAAGTGTTACCAGTTTATTCCAATCAAGATGGCTTCAGGTGTGCCATACTTTTGTCATAATGAAGACAGTAAGCGCTCTAGTTGTTTTTAAGAACACTCTGGGACATTCTGTCATTGGGCTATACTTGGGCTACATCTGGGTGATATTTGGGCTACATTTGGGCTCTTTTGTCTCTGATGGCCATCTTGGGAGACTTATTTGTTATGAAGTTTCCTAATTTCCTCATTTACTGCAGTCTCCTCAGTAGGAACTACTTTCAGTTTTTTACTTTGATTCCATCAAGAAGGCATTCAGATGTGTCACACATTTGCCATAAATTCAGAATGTTAGCACTCTTTTTGCTCATTAGATCACTGTAGTAAAGGTACTGCTCACCAGGGAAAACTGCTGCTGGTATTGAAAGTGCATGTTTCAGTCTGCATGTGAAAAAATTTTAATGAAATAAAAGAGGATTTCAGAAGTCAAAATGTGTCCTAGTTTTTCTTTCTGCAGCACTAATCATACTTGTTATGGAAAAATGAACCCCCTCATTTTGTTCCTTTTTAAATTAAATGTTTTAATAGTAACCACTTTAATCCAAGCAAGATGGCTTCAGGTGTGCCATACGTTTATCATAAGTAGGACTGTTAGCGCTCTAGTTGTTCTTTGGAACACTCTGGGAAGCTGCAGTAGAACACAAAGGAATCAACTGACAGTCTCTGCCCGTGTTGGATGTACATGTTTTAGTGAGAATGTCAGACTTCATTCTCACATGACTGAGAAAGATAATGTGAATTTACAGAAAATAAGCTCTCAGTTTAGCTTATAGATCGCCTTCCAAACCTCTGCGGGAAAAGCATGAGAAAATATTTTTCTCTCAATCATGATATCCCAGCAGAAGGCTTTTTCACATGGTGAAATCACCTTAGAACATACCACAATTCCTAAAATGAGTATGGTACCATCAACAAATGATTTATAATGTAACTAAAGTCTTAAAACCTTCTATTAACTGCAATGCTTTTTAATGAGGTGCTATCATGTATATTGGTCCCAAGATGGCTGCCAACACTTCTTGGATGAAGTGCTGACAGCCAATCAGATCTCACGATGAGATGTGTGGTTAGGCTCCGCCCACATATATATATGATTTTACTTTTGATTTTCTCAGGAACTACTGAACAGATTGACACCAGACCTGCAAAAGGCACTTCCCTGAGCTAAGAACTACCTCTCTGCCAAATTTCAAGTAATTCTGTTCAGCCGTTCGGGCTGTACCTTGGACTAAAGGTCCCTATGGAAAATTGCATGGGGAAAACGCGTTTTGGGACCCCCCTTTTTTCTCAGCCCCCGCTTGACGAATCCCCCCAAGACCTTCAGGGTAGGAGCGGAGCGGAGCGCCTCACCTATTTTGAAAATTTCGCGACGATTCGTCAACCGGCGCCAAAGTTATTCCAAATAGAATGTTGCGGATTTCCTATGGAAACACGGTCCTAACTATAACTATCTACTGGCGACCGCCAGTAGATAATATATATATACACATACATATATAAATGCATATGCATATATATGCATATATATATGTGCATATGTGTGCATGTACAGAGAGGTAGAGGTGTATAGGTAGAGGTGTAGAGGTAGAGAGGTAGAGGTAGAGAGGTAGAGAGTAGTAGAGAGAGAGGTAGCGAGAGGTAGAGAGGTAGGGCCCGATTCACAGAACTAACTTAAGACAAAATCCTAAACTTACTACCATTTTGGTATTCACAGAAGGCACTTACTCATTTTGGTATTCACAGAAGGCACTTACTCATTTCGGTATTCACAGAAGTTAGGAGTCCTAACTTTAGGACTCCTAAATGCCTTCTGTGAATACCGAAAGTCTTAAAATTAGGATTTTTCTCAGTTTAGTAGTAGTATAGTTAGGACTCCTAACTTTAGGACTCCTAAATGCCTTCTGTGAATACCGAAAGTCTTAAAATTAGGATTTTTCTCAATTTAGTAGTCCTAAATCTAAACTTAGGTTTACTAAATTGAGAAAAATCCTAATTTTAAGACTTTCGGTATTCACAGAAGGCATTTAGGAGTCCTAAAGTTAGGAGTCCTAACTATACTACTACTAAACTGAGAAAAATCCTAATTTTAAGGCTTTCGGTAGTCACAGAAGGCATTTAGGAGTCCTAAAGTTAGGAGTCCTAAATTTAGGACTACTAAATTGAGAAAAATCCTAATTTTAAGACTTTCGGTATTCACAGAAGGCATTTAGGAGTCCTAAAGGTTTTAAAAGGTGCGCATTCACGCATGGGACATTGTTTGTTTCTCCTCCTGTGACCAAGGCATACTGCTGAAACGCGTAAGGATTATGGAGAATATTCAGCGCTACCTTACCTGTGATTAAACGCCTTTCACTCCGACAATGGGCCTCGCAGTTGTTTTTTGAGGTTAATTGATGGGAGTCTCCGTGCCCATTGTTACGAGGCCGCCCTGTAGGGTTGAGGGCTCCTGTGATCGGAGGTTGTTTGTGAAATATCTATATATATATATATATATATATATATATATATATATATATATATATATATATATATATATATATAGATAGATAGATAGATAGATAGATAGATAGATAGATAGATAGATAGATAGATAGATAGATAGATAGATAGATAGATAGATAGATAGATAGATAGATATATAAATATATATATATACACACACACACACATAAAATTGCCAGTGCTGGATGCAGGGAGTTATTTATGTGTGTAAATAATAGTTATTTTTTTTTAATGGGATTTATAAAGCGCAACTGTTACTCCGAGGAGTATACTGGTGCTACTGTAGAAAAGACATCAGCCTGTCTGGAAGAAAGAGAGAAGCTAGGGTCAGGCGAAAAGCCAGGTCTCAAGTGTTTTTTCAGAATAATGGTATCGCCTTAATGCACCTTAGAAATAGCTAAAGCTTGTTCCAAAGAGAGGGGCCCAGGAAGGAGAACAATCTGCCCTCTCCCCTTGCCTTTCTAATACGAGGGACTTTGGCTAAACAAACATTTTCAGAACAGAGTGTTCTCTGTTTTGTAGATAGTCTGGGTCAGTTTAGTAAAGTGCTTTTTGGGTAAGTCGCAGTATCTTAAAAGTGATCCTCTTCCTGACCGGCAGCCAAGGAAGGAATTGAAGAAGGCCTGTGATGTGAGAATTGCATGGAAGCCCAAAGATGGTACATGCTGTTGCATCTTGAACTAACAGCAGCCTATCAAACAGGTAGATGGGCAGTCCTATATACAGACCATTCCCATTGTCCAGCCATGAGATTATCAAGGCTTGCGTCACTTGTCTGGCCTGAAAGGATAAGAGATAAAAAATAATCCTGAGTACACACAGGAGTGCAAAACCTGTGCCCACCATCAAGTTAATTTGGTAACGGATCCTCAAATTTGAAACCCAGGTTTTTTACCACCTGATTTTGAAAAGAGGGAGGCTGTACATCCTTTGGCCAGAAAGTCTCCCATGGTGTCTTGGCCTCTGAGCCAAAAAAGTGGCGTTCGATCTTCCCTGCATTGCATTTAAGTTGGTCACTGGCTAGCCAACTAAACGTTGCATTCAGACATTTAAGAATTTTCTCCGCAGGGAAAGCCTCGCCCATCCCCCAGGAAATGAGGATTTTAATGTCATCTGCATAATACACAATTTTTGCCCCCAAGGATTCTACCAGGAAGGCCAAAAGAGTAAGATAAATATTGAATAGCGTCAGACTCAAGGCTGAGCCCTGCGGTACTCCTACCTGTAGCTTATGGGAAACAGTAAAGAAAGGGTTACACCAGACTTCTTGAGCCCTTTCCTCCAAAAATGAAGCAAGCCACTGCCAGGTTGACCCTCTAATTCCCACTGAGTATAGACGGTCTAGGAGGATGGGTTGAGAGAGGGTATCGAACGCTGCCGATAGTTACATTGTCCGAGAAGTCAATCTGAGAAATCTTTAACTGTAATTGTTCTATCTTAACATGCCAAACTAGATTGTACAAGTCTTAGACAGAATGTATGATAGTATCATAAATTGCCTCTTCAGCAATAGATCACTAACATTGTATGATCATAACACAATGTTGCAGGAGATGATCAGATTCGATCTTAAAAGCAAAGTTTTAAGTTCAAACACGACTATTTCAGGCAGAAAACAGGATCATTGATGGGTACTAATTTCGTCCCACCTATGCAAATTTATTTCGTGTAAGGATTTTCTGAAGATGCCTGATGATTTTGGCAACTGCCTGCCTGGAATGGATCGCACTGATGGTAGAGTCCTGTGTTTGCCGATTCTTAGTTCTCATAATTTTATGTAAGTGTGACTCTTGCCTCCAATAACAAAACACTTTAGCAGGGTGCTTGCAATCCGGCACATGGAAAAGCTAAACAGATTAGTCAAGCACATTTCCAAACTGGACATGGAGAGAAGTGTCTGTCTCCCGGAATAACTATGGATGTATTGCAGTTGGATTTGACAGACGTCCTGTGACTTGCCAAGTTTACGACAGGACCTCAGTAGAAGGACTTGTTGGTTGAAAGAGGGAAGCTGCCAAAAGGCATTTAGATGGGTGCATATTAGCCCACTCTTTGCCACCAGCCATTGTGGAACAAGAGAAACAGTGGAAGCTGGCGGTGAAGCAGGTCTGTGATGTTAACCTGGGTGGTGATGAAACACGAACAGGTCAACAGAGTCCTCAGGGTGTTAAAGAGATTCATCGTACCTACTTACCAATACCCCATGCAAATCTACTGGAGGAGTGGTCAAAGCTCATGATACACACAAGCCGAAGTATGAGGGAATTATTAATTACGTATACTGAGATAGAATTAGAGCATATACACAATGAGATATCAAAGTTAAAAATGGAAATCCTGTCCCACCATGGTAAGGAAATGGTAGTGGGTGGGATAAAGGATATAACAGAGAAACTGATTAAATTTGAGCATTTTTGATACTGTAGCGACTCAACCAACATGTTTTGGACAGGGTGTAGTGCAGGGTGTAGTGCATGTGAAAGGTAGGACATGTACTAAGGCGTGTGTCATGTCCTGACAGTAAAATAATCTCCATTTCGTTTTTCACTGTTGAAAGGCCATCTTTCCCATAGGACAGAATGGGAAGGCTGTGTAATATGTTTTCCAGCCTATCTTCCCAAAGGCTTAAGACGGAAAGATGAAGTTTAGTATGCCTGAACTCACAAAGTAGTAACACATTTTTTTATGTAGGTGGTTTTTGCATTGTGTGTTCAGAAGGCACTCTTTTAGAAGTGGCTGCGTTTCTGTGCTCGGACATTTCTGTGTGTCTCAGCCTGGCTGTGAATTGACTGTCTGGATTTGAAAGCGATAGGATCTGGGGAATGTCTTGACCCAGGGAAGGAGGTGAGACAGCAATAGGCTGACATGCTTCTGGAGTGTAGGGGGAGGAGAAGCCACTAGTGGTGAAGGGGCCTGGGTTACTGCTGTAAAACAATTGGCTCATCTTCAATTAATTGAGAATCCAGAACCCCACTAATCAAAGGAAGAAAGGTGTCACTGGCAGGGAGGCACCCAGAACTGGTTTGAACAGGGGTCAGTGCCCCCTGAAGCACAAAGACTTCAAAGCCATTGAGGGGTATAACTATGAGATCTGAAGATCCTGAACTTTGGAGAAATGGCTTGATTAAGTGTTAACAAGACTGGAGCTACTTCGTGGTCAAGAGGACCTTTGCCAAGAAAGAAACAACTGAAGAGACTGAAGGATAGGACTGACCCTTGCTGTGTGTTCTGGGGCTGGCCTGCAGTTTGCTGTTTTAACCAAGGAAAGGCTAAAGGGACTTTGTTGTGTGCTGTGTCTCCCTGCTTGAAGAACTTTGCTGTGTGCTGTGTCCTGAAGTAACTTATTCCAAGGGCCTAAGGTGAGCTGGCTTCCTGTTCGGAAACACAGGAACACAAAAGTTTCCAGGATAGTCTCAGCTGCGCTGTGTGAGCGTGCGTGTTGCAGCCTGAGACCCTCATAAGAACTTCCCTGTGATTAGGGGTGGGCGGAATTTGCGAATTTCACTTTCGCAAATTATGGCGAAAATGTTAAAAAATCTCCGCAAACGCGTGGAAATATCACGAAGATGCGGAAGTTTTTTTCCCGCCCGTTCGCGGTATTTTCTGCGTTGTCACGGCTCGCCAACTAACCCATGCGGTTGCTCGCGGGCGCGGCCATCTTGTTTTCACTTGTCTCGCGTGCATGATCGCGGGAAGAAAGACGTGATCGCGCGACGAATTACGTTACTGCGGGCGCGAACTGTCGTGAGACAGCGCAAATGGCTACAAACAATCCAACATCTTGTGGAGAACGCGACCGGATCGGGAAAACTTGTCGGCGAACGCGGGGATTCAGGTAAGGCAATCGCACGCACGCGAGAATGTATTATTTTACTGAGCGAGCAAGCAAAAACTTTCCTGTAAAATGCGGATTGCGGAAATTTTGACATTTTCGCGCTCTCCGCGGAACGCGAAAATGTCAAATTATCGCAATTTCTGCGAGCAGAACGTATTTTTAGCCCAGGCCTACCTGTGATCGTAGGTGCCTGGAGTCCAAATGACTCTCAGCGATGATGTATGCGTGTGCTTTGTGCAGCCTGAGACCTTCAGGAGGATCGGACTGTGATCGTGGGCACCTGGAGTCCAAGCAAGGATCAGCGACATAGTGTGCGTGTGCTTTGTGCAGCCTGAACCCCTTTGTGAGGATTGTCCAGTGATCATGTGCACCGGACTCCAAGTGAGTCTCATTGACGCTGTGTGCGTGTGGGTTGTGTGCACCGTGAGACCTTCATGAGGATATGCCTTGTTATCGTGTGCACTGGAATCCAAGTGAGTCTCATCGAGGCTGTGTGTGTGTGCGTTGTGCATCATGAGACCTTTGTGATGATTCGCCTTGTTATTGTGTGCACCGGAATCCAAGTGAGTCTCATCAACACTGTGTGCATGTGGGTTGTGCACCGTGAGACCTTCATGAGGGTATGCCTTGTTATCGTGTGCACTGGAATCCAAGTGAGTCTCTTCGCCGCTGTGTGCGGGTGCGTTGTGCACCAGGAAACGTTTGTGAGGATTTTCCTTGTTATCGTGTGCACCAGAGTAAAGTGAGTATCAGCAACGCTGTGCGCGTGATCTTTGTGCAGCCTGAGACCTGTGTGTGGAGTGCCCAGTGATTGTGCACCCAGAGTGAAGGAAGACTTGGTACAGATCAGAGCTTCCAAATCCCCTTTACTTCCACGGACGGAATGATTTCACAGTCACACACGCATACACACATCACACGCTGGTGGGGCCCATTACACCAACATTCACCCTAAATCACTCTATCCATGCCCTGTAAAGGAGAAACCACCTTCCACATGTGCTCTATCTGATCTGCCTATAATTTGAGGTCAATGCGACCAGCTATTTGCTGAAGATCTAGAGGAATACATTTCAAAGAATACACAATAAATCAAATAAACATGACCAGAAATAATCACCCGAGACAGGAATTCAAACAGATTGTTCATTTATCTAATATTTCAAGAAAAGCCAATTAAATGCAATTTCATTTCTCTCATATTTACCTATTCTGTCTAAATGTCAGATCCTAAGTCAGAACCGGTCCTCTGGAGAAAAATTATAGTCTTCTGTTGTCATGTAGAGTCATCGTCCTCTCCGTCAGCATAGGGACCTCGCATCATCAGCTCGGGAAGAAGTGGCGCTAGACCTCTCTAGTCTACTTTCTTTTATACTAAAATTTACATTCTAAAAAGTAACATTTCTTTATTCAGAACGGATGAATGGCGGAAATAATGTCGTCTTGCAAAATGAGCAAAAGTTCTCAGATATTGTCTGTCTTAAACGATGAATAGAAAATATAATGTCCATAATTTACTCGTTACTTTTACGGATGTTTTTCCCAGATTAAATGTATCCCAGTTGTGGAATTGACAGTTCAAGAGTGCAATATTCTTCTCTTTGAAACATTTTCTTAATCAGGGGCTTTTCTGGCAGTCCTCCCAGATTTGTCGTCATGGTCATGGCTTTTCTGTTTGACAAGGGGGCAAGGTCACCGGCAACGCGAAGCCTTCTTGCAAAATTTTCCATTATGTCATCTACTCGACTGCAGGCTGCAGGAGGTGGCCATCTTTCAGTAGGCCACAATTGTCAACTTAAGAGTAAAGAAACACAAAACATAATTACTGCATAGAAATGATTATACAGTGTTAATTCCCAGCTAATACCCTTATGTGTATGTATTTATCTAGCCATTTGTGACATCAGAAGCCATTAATGCTTATTAATTATAAGCGCAAAACACCATAACATCAAATAAGCAACATCGTTTTCTGTCAGTTTGCTCACCAACTTAGTTCACTTATTATTTAGCCATGCAATAGCATCCCCACGTGTAATTCTCTTGTTAATAAGGTTGATTAGTCAACATTCGACAAACTATTAGGCATTAATAATTATTCATTAGTACTTTTAATTATAACATGCGAAAATGAAACAGGTATTCCGTTTTGGAGTAAAAACCCTGCTCCATCAATCCCCCCCTTTGGTGATATAAAATCACCACAAAAATCAAAACCCCCAAAGAAACAATTTAGTTTCCCCTTTAGAAGAGTTTGAAATGTCTTCTTGTTCTTGCTTTAAACCCTAGTTTCCATCTCATCTTCCTTTTTAGTTTCTATATACATGCTTTCTCTTAGCTCTTCTAATTCTATTTCTTGTGGATTTCTTTCTGATTTCTTTTGTCTCTTTTTAACATTTTCTTTTATGATTTTCTTTTTATTTCTTCTATATCTTCAACACATACATCCTAATCTAAGGATCAATAATGCAACTATTACACAAGTTAATGGAAATCATATCTTACCAAATATGGTACTACCTATCTTAGCTATAAAGTTCTTAATAGCAATCATCTTATTAGCCATTTTAGTCCAGATACTTTCAGCTTCCAGTGGTACTAATTCTTCATGCAAATCAGTAATATTTTTGATGTAAACTTTTAGATCTTTACTTTCGTCAGGAATGTAAGTACAACAATGTTTAACTTTCAGCATTCCACAGACTCCACCCTCTTTTGCCAAAAGAATGTCAAGGGCAAGTCGATTTTGCATCGCCATAGCGCGCAAAGCAACCATTTCAGTATTAACCAAAAGAAAGCCTCCAGCGGTGCTTGTTGACAAGCGATCTACCACTGTTGATTGTTTCCGAATGCCATATGCATTTAAAGAAATTCCCACTGCTGGAATTAAAGCTCCAAAAATATCTCCTACAATTTCTGTCCATGTTTCTCTTTTATAGCGTGTTAATGTGTTAGAATGTTCAGCATCATCTACTCTATCCATGTGAAAAATCTTTGGAAAGACCAGGCCAACATAACATGTACCAAACCAATGGTCAGGCAAACGGTAATAAGCCTTGTTCCCACAAATATAATACACTCCCGGAAAAACTGGATCTTCTCCTCCTCTAAATCCCCATCCGGTTGCAATAAAGTATGTATCATGGCACTCACTAGTCCCTATGAAATAATAATCATATTGGGATCTCTTCCTGGTAATGCACAGTTTCCCTTTCTGTGGGGCATCTATAGCCATAGTTGGACTGGCTCCATTTTTCAACTCCTTCTCTTTCTCAATATCCCACATTGTGTCACTCATTTTATGCCCTTCTGCTTTCTTGTGCATGTTCAACCTTCTTCTCTCAACCATGAAAATTCTTCTCTTCTCCTTTCAATTTGCAAGTTAAATTGTTTCTAAAAACATAGTCTAAGGTTAATTCTTTGGTTTCTAGAAAAATCTCACCTAAAGTGTTAGCATCCTTTGCAGGATTCAGTTCTTTATCCATAGGCAACTGCCCAAGAATATTATCTACATTAGACATATTGTAATCTAATTTCCCTAATTGATAAAAAATACTAATCAACACACTACAGGAAATTCCATACGTAGCCGGAAGATGATGATAAGTCACTCCTTCCGAAACAGAGGCAGGTAATTGCATGCAAACGTAGCAATCCCTTACTTCCATTGTCTTTACGTACTCATACAACAATTTAGAAAAAACATTGCTAGAAAAATCGTTAATTGACCTACCTTTATGTATATGCACATTACTAGTTCTAGTCGGAACTACTTTCAATGGACTCTTCCCTATATCAGTCTTGTTCTCAGTATGACCTTCTAAAGTGTCTATAGTGACTCTAAATGAAATCAGTAGAGCAAGCACGCTCCAAAGCAGCATTAATAAACCTGTACAGCAGCAGCACATTTTGCACCATCTTTTCAGGAAGGTACATCTACTTTTATTCTCAGTGTTAGCCATTTTGTTAATTTGACCGTGTCTTTTGACTTAGCCTCTTCTACTCCTTTACTGAACTTTTTAATGGGCAGCAAGTACCCACCAGATTATTAAACTCTACTAATTTTAGTACTACTTCTTCTTCTCTTCTCCAAGTGATTTTTCCTTGGATTTACTCAATTTGGGTTTTCGTCACTTTTCACTGTCTCTTCATCATCATCAAACTGTATCAGGTCCTGAACATCCGTCTCTTCTCCAATATCGGACAAGATAACTCTCAGGATTCCCCCAGCTTCTTCTTCAGCAACCTCCTTCAGTAAAGCCTCCTCTGGACTTTCTTGACTATCTGCCTCTTCTCCTTCTTCAGGCAGTGCCACATACGTCCATTCCGGTGACTTGTACCTCTGGTTTGGTTTTCTTATTCTTTTTTCTCTTTCAGGTATCTTTGTTTCTTCTTCTTTGGTTGGGTTTTGACTTGACACTTCATTCACCTGCTCAGCTCTTGAAGAGTTAACTCGTGTCAGTCTGTACCTCAGTCTCTTTATCTTATTTGGCCAAATATCTCCTTCAGTATTTCTCTTTTGCTTTCCTTCTTTATTGTTTCTTTCTCCAAGCCAAGTTCTCTTTCTCAGAACTCGTCCTCCATGTATCTCATTGTCACTTTCATCAGGCTCTGTTTCAGTTGCTACTGGTTCACTAACAGCTTTCTTTTCTTTAACAACTTCCTTTTCTCCAACAGTCTCTTTTTCCACCACTTGAGGTTTCCCTACTTCTGTCCCTCCTCGGGTCTCCGACACGCAATCTTCTTGCTGTCTAATTGTCCCTTCACCTAGCTTGTTGTTGATGTTCCCTACACCTCCTCTGGGTTTTTCCGCAATCTGTCCCTCTCTGTCTTTGTCTGTCCCTTTTTCTTCAATATTTATCTCAGGTGGAACTTGCCCAATTCCTCCATGTGACTCAGGTGTCTCTTCTGTTGGAATGTTCTTTTCTTTTCTTTCTTTCTTTTTATGTTGGTCACTGTCAATTGGAACCTCAGGCAATTCTTCTGAGTCTGAGTTTGCCTCTGCAGTTTGCACTGTTCTCCTCAGAACCTCTTCTGGTGGGATGAAAGCTTCTCTTGACTCACTTTCCCCACTTTCAGGATTCTTTTTCCTTCTTACTGCCTCACTGTCTGCATCATCACTGGAGTCTGATTCTTCAAAGTATTCTTTTCCAGTACCATCTCTTGGATTTGGAACTCTCAGTGTGTGGCTTGCATGTATCCAATTCTTCATACCAGCGCACTTCACAGCAGTCGTTGTGGTCAAGATGACTTGTCTTGGCCTTCCCCACCTTGGAACCAGGCAATTTCTTCTTCTGTGGACTTTTATCCTTACCCAGTCCCCTGGGCTCAAATCATGGGCTGGTTTCTTTTCAAGTGTGGTGGCGTCCTCTCCAACCTGGTGAAATACAGAATGAACTGCGTCAGCCAGGCCTTTGCAGTAATCCAAAATCATGTCATCAGTTATAGACATCAGCTTGTTCACTGGTACATATGCATGCCTCATAGCACGTCCCATGATAATTTCATGTGGACTCAAACCTGTTGTTCTGTCTGGAGTAGACCTAATGGTCATCAGGACTAGAGGCAAGACATCGGGCCATTTCATTCCTGTGGCTAAGCACATCTTGCCAATTCTGGTTTTGATTGTGCCATTCATCTGCTCAACAACTCCAGAAGCCTCTGGTCTGTAAGCACAATGCAACTTCTGCTGTACACTCAATGCTTCACAAATTAGACTCATGATTTCATTATAAAAATGTCCTCCTCTGTCTGATTCAATGGTTACTGGGAACCCGTACCTTGGGATGAACTCTCTTAACAGTAATTTGGCTACTGTTATCCCATCATTTATCCTTGTCGGGTACGCCTCCACCCATCTTGAGAACAAACAGACCACCACCAGGACATACCTCAACCTGTTGACTGGGGGCATTTCAATGAAATCTATCTGCATTCTTGTGAAGGGTCCTCCCTCTCTGCCTATTGTTCCTAGGCTCACCACTGTTTTCTTTCCAGGATAGAATTGCTGACATATCAGACATCTCTGACAGAGACTTTCTGCTATCAGTCTGAGCTTTGGACTGTGCCAGGTTTGCTTAAAGGCTCTTAACATAGCATCCCTCCCCAAGTGTCCTTGGCCATGATACATCCTTGCCATTGTTGACAGCATGCTGTTTGGCATGACTGGTCTTCCAGCCCTGTGGACCCACACATGATCCTTTTCTCTAGGTGCACAACCTGCCTTCACCCAATCTCTCATTTCATCATCTTCTGCCTCATCCTGCAGCTGTTTTACTTCCTCCCATGTTCCCACTTCATTAGTAAACATTAATGAACAAGAAGACATTTCCCGTTCCTTACTCCTGTTAATTGAGTGATTGTTCCTTGCACAATATTGTGCAATGTCATTGGCAAACTTATTGCCAACTGTTACAAAATCATCACCATGACCATGAGCAGCACATTTTACAACTGCTAGTTCTTTAGGAAGCTGTATCGCCTCTAGCAGTTTTCCAACCACTTCAGCATTCTTTATGGGAGTTCCACTTGAGGTCAGAAAACCTCTTTGTAGCCATAGCTGGCCAAAATCATGGACAACTCCGAAGCCATATTGGCTGTCAGTCATCACAGTCACTCTCACACTCCTCCCAATCTTGCATGCCTTTGTCAGTGCCACCAGTTCTGCCACCTGAGCGGATTTAACTCCTTTCAAAGGTGATGCTTCGACGACTTCCGAGACTTTACACACAGCATATGCAGCAGTCAACACTCCTTCATCTGTTCTCAGACAAGACCCATCCACAAACAACACATGATCACTTTCAGGCAGTGGCAGATCTTTTATGTCTGGCCTTGGTTTTGTGCAGTAATCAAGTACGTCCAGGCAGTCATGATCAACATAATTTCTCACTCCCACACATTCAGCATCAGGTAACAGTGTCGCTGGATTCACATTCACACATCTCTCCAGACTTACATTGGTTGCACCAAGAATGACTTTCTCATATTTAGTCAGCCGACTATGAGACATAAACTGAGTCCGGCTCCTTGTTAAAAGGATTGCCACATCATGAGGTACAAATACCCGTACAGGGTATCCCATTATGATTCCTTCACTTTGTTCCAAACTTTTGCAGGTAGCAGCTACTGCTTTCAGGCAACCTGGCAAACCCACAGCTACTGGGTCAAGAGTTGCTGAGAAATAGGCAATTGGCCTCCTCAGACGTCCATGTTTCTGGATTAACACTGAAAGTGCACATCCATTTCTCTCACTACAGTACAGCTCAAATTCCTTTTCATAATCAGGCATCCCTAGGGCAGGAGCTTCACAAAGTCTGTCTTTCAGCTCTCTGAATGCAGCCATTTCCTCTGGGTTTAGTTCTAATGGGTCTTTCACCTCACTTTTGGTCAATTTAATCAATGGTTTGGCAATCAGGGAAAAATTACTTATCCACTGACGACAGTAACCTACCATTCCCAGGAACATTCTTACTTCCCTTTGGGTCATTGGGGCTCTCATTCCCCTAATGATTTTGATTCTGTCAATATTCACTTTTCTCAGGCCTTTCTCAATGTTGTGTCCCAGATACTGGACTTCTTTCTTACAGAACTGCAATTTGGCTGGGGATACCTTTAATCCTCCATTCAGCAATGCAATGGTATCTACTTCACAAGCTTCACGTGTTTTTGATGCCACAAGTAGGTCATCAATATATTGGACCAAGACTGAATTTTCGGGCATTGTCAGACTTTCCAGAGATTTCTTTAGCAATTGATTAAATATTGAGGGGCTCTCTGTATACCCCTGTGGGATTCGGCACCATGCCAAAATCCGCTCTCCAAATCTAAATAAAAATATCGGCTGACTGTCATGATGCAATGGGATTGAAAAGAAAGCATGACACAAATCAATTACCGTGTACCATTCTGCATCATGAGGAATCTGATACAAAATCACTGATGGATTTGGCACAATCGGACAACATGGCACAACAATCTTGTTAATTTTTCTCAAATCTTGTACTATTCTGAACTTTCCATTAGGTTTCTTCAGTCCCATTATCGGTGAATTACATGGGCTGCTCAATATTTCTCTTAACACTCCTTGCTGGATCATCTTTTCAATTAAGGGTGTTATCCCTTCAATTATTTCAGGTGTCAATCTGTATTGCGGTATATTTGGGTAAACCACTCCCTCTTTTACAGTAATCTTTACTGGATCTACATTTCTCATCAGGCCCACATCTTCTCCAGTAAAATCCCAAACTGCTGCTTTCACTGTCTGTTTCAATTCTGTGGGTAATGCATCAGGATTAAATATTGCATATGTCCCCAAAGCCTCACATTCTCTGTTATCCATGGTCGTTCTATATAACACATCCTCATCAGGTGTCTCAAAGGTTATTCCATCTGGAGTACAGAAAATAGTGCAATTCATTTTGCACAGTAGATCTCTGCCTAACAGGTTCACTGGACTGGTGTCGCACACCACAAATCGGTGCATGTTTGAAAATTTCCCTATTCTAACCTTTACTGGTTCAGTAAGTAATTTTTTGATCTGTGTGTTGGACACACCAACCACTTGGATCGCTTTGTCCGAGAAAGGAAGATTCTTTATATCAGCTGACCTGACAGTTGATCTCGTAGCCCCAGTATCAACTAGGAAAGTGATGCTTTCACCATTAATTTTCCCATCTACAAAAGGTCCTGCCTGGTCTATTTCTAGAGTTGCGCCAAGTACGCACTCCTCCTCCTCTCTTCAGCACCGTCAGAAGTCTCCCTCAGAGTCACTTTCCTCATTTTTCAGCCAGTACTGAGATACAGCGCTTGCGCGTTTTGGTTTGATTACCTGCTCTTCATCGTAGAACCCCGATTCTTGACTGTACTTCTGGGATCCTTTTCTCTGTGGCAAGGGTGGTTTTGGCACCTGATTCTGCTGCTTATCAGCCTTCTGCTGTTGCCGATGCTGACCACACCCCTCGCTCTGCACCTGCGAATTCAATGATGAATTATCATCGTTAGTGGACGGCGGATTCTTACACTCGGATTTCCAGTGCCCCAATTTTCCACAGTTGTGGCAGGGGAACTTTTTCTTTGCTTCCTCTATATTCCCCTTTCCTTTTCCTGGCCCAAATATAGGTTTATTTCCTGGGTTATTTGCCTGTTCAACCAGCTGAGCTTCCTGTCTTTCTGCAACTTTCGCCTGTGCCCACATTGCGTTTTCTTTTAGTTTTCTCTGCTTTGCCTCAATCTCATCACTGAAGTATTTTGCATGTCTCAAAATCTCATCAATCTTCTTACTCTGCCAGTCCACGGTATGCTGCCGTATCATTTCACTGATTTCAGGTCGCAAACCATACACAAATCTGTATACAAAATGACTCAGATCCTTGTCACCCAGGTGTTCATCTCCACTGAACTGCTTAAAAGCTAGTATCAATCTTTCATAGTAAGCATGGACTGATTCTTTCAATTCCTGATGCGTTCAGTCTATTTTAACCCAATCTGTCTCCTTGGGGGGTACTTTATTTTTCAAGAAGGCCATAACCTGCTCGTATTTCTTCATGACCTCCGGGTCTGGAGCTCCTGTCTTTTGATCTCTCGGGTATTCTTTAGAGGGCCAGTCTATGACTATTTTACATTCTGCCCACAGGTCTGCTGGTACAATTATATCAAACAGACTATTCAGGTCAATCCACAGTACTTTTGACAGCTTTACAAATCTGTCGACTTGTCTGTACCACTCCACTGGCTTTTCCCTTAATCGAGGGAAATCATTCGTAAATGACAAAATATCCTGTCTGGTCCATGGGACATGTACGTACCCTGCTCCTGGAATCTCTCTCATGGGGTAAGCTGTCACTGACTTCTCTTTTTCTGTCAGGGGAAATGCTGAGTATGTTCTATCCACTCCATCCTCTCGCTTTCGATACCATCTGTCTTTCCATCTTTCTACATCTCCCCATTTCCTTAACAAGGCAATCATTTCCTTAATCTGTCCTGTTCGGCCTGCATTGTTCAGATTCTCAATATCTTTATCTGAAAAATCCACTCGGTATGTTTTCTGTAAAGCTTTCACCTTATCCATGTCAATTCCCACTTCACTGGCTATTCCTTTCAACCTGTCGTGTATGTTTTTTGCTCTTCATGTGATGCTCTTACATAAAAAGAGTATCTCCCCTTCCTCATAATTCTTCAGTGTTTCTGTAGGTATGGTTCCTATTATCAATTCTTCCATTTCCATACGTAGCCTAGCTACATCCATTCCCTGTGACTCTTTCTCCTTTTTCTGTAATGTTTTCAGCCAGTCATTCAAATCTTCAGCAGTTATCACAGATTTTTTCACACCCCCTGGTTCTGCCACCCTCTGCGGTTCCAGCATTGATCCTCTGTTCCCTTCCATACATCCAGAATTCAAACTTGAGTTAGTCTGCACACTCATTTCCCCTCCACATACAGTATGTCTCCACTGATTTTCTCCTGTTCTCCATTGTGTTTCTCCCGCTCTCATTTCTGCCTGTTCCGGAGGTACAATCAACCTATTGCCCACATATGGCACCGTCAAACCATTTTCACCCGTCCTCTGCTTGTCAAAAATCGGCATAACCGGGCCTATTGTCACAGGCACTGTAACAGCTTCAAGATTCTTAGTCAGCGCCCTGATTTTCTCTGTTAGTTCCGATGTAGTTCTTGCTAGTTCTCTGGTCTTGTCATTTTCAAGCTCATCCTCTCTCTCTATCACTCTTTCTCTCTCTCTCTCTCTCTCTCTCTCTCTCTCTCTCTAACTCTCTTTCTCTCTCTCTCTCTCTCTCCTTCTCTCTCTCTCTCTCTCTTTTCCTATCTCTCTCTCTCTCTCTCTCTCTTTCTCTCTTTCTCTTTCTATCTCTCTTTCTCTTTCTCTCTCTCTTTCTCTGTCTGCCAGAGAACAACCGCTTTTCAGCTCAGGGGCTGTAGCCTCCGTCTTCATAATCCGCAGGGTGTTTCTCATTGGGCTAACTGCTGTTCCTACCTCTGGTTCTCTTCTATACGGGGGTGGTCTTTTGTAGAGCATGTCCTCTAAGATATCATCATCAGACTCATTTGCCCCATATCTTCTGGTCTCTACATTATGTGCTTTCTCTGTACATTTTCACCCTCCTGATTCCTCTGCTGTTCTTACAGGATATAACCCCTCGGTCATACTGGCATCTCGCCACCTTCTCATTCTGTCATGATGGGTTTCGCGATCATATTTTCTACTGAACATATATCGGTAGTTACCTCCACTCCTCTGCTTTTCTCGCTCATGTACTTCATCTTCCCATTCCACCAATGCCTCGAATTGCGTCGGCCTAGGCCGAGGCTCTAGATTCATCATCTTTTCCCGTAAATTTCTTAACACAGCCAGATTAAACGAGCCATGTTCCGGGAAAGCCAAAACCCCATCCTCTCTAGTATACTTTGCCCAATTATCTATCCAAATACAGGTATGATACCCATATTTTGCAACCATAAAGGATGCGGGGGTTCTGGTCGGAGGAAGTAACTCTCCTTCCCTAGTTATGATATCCTTATCCTTGTCGAACCAGGTCTTAACCTTACTGAACAAGGATTTATTTTTCTTTTCCTCAGCATGGTAATACATTTTCTTATTTTCCACTAGCTGTTTACTCTTACTACAGCTGTACGATCTTTTGTCCAATTGCAGCGCGACTTACACCAACGCACCAATCCTGGAGCGTCTACGTCACTGACTCAGTCCGCGAATCCTAGCGCGACTCACACCAACGCACCAATCCTGGAGCGTCTACGTCACCCTGTATGTCTCCCAATCCTAGCGCGGCGTACTCTAGCACACCAATCTCTGCGCTTCCTCCGTTCTAACCCACTGTCCAATCACAGCGCGGTCTTCCTGACGTCAGCAGCCGCTGCAATCACTTCTGCTCTTGTCTCCTGTCTCTCGCGTCTACCCCTCCTTTACAAGACTACTTGGTAGACTTTGTTTCAATTTCTACGAGTCTGTTAGTTACAACATACAAACATCTCCATTGTCTGCTTCGCTAGCCACAGAACAGCAAAAGACCTTTCCCACGAGAATTCTGCCTTTCCCGAGAACAGCGCTTACCTCTGCCCTACTACAGAATCGTTACTTCCGTTGATAAAGTAGCACATCCCTCTACTTTACCCTTCTAACAAGCATCAATTAACTGTTTCCCTTCGGAATGCTCCTAAGAGTTTCACAATTAACCAGAATGCCTTCTCATTCACGCACTTACACACCAGAAAATGTAGTACATTCACACAGAATTCTGTCTTTCCCGAGAACAGCGAACAGTCTGTCCTACTACAGAATTATATCATACGTTTACAAAGCAGCGCTTACCTCTGCCCTGTCCTTCTAACAAGCTCCGAGAATACCTATTACTTCTCCAGCGGTAAGCTTTAACGGCAAACCTTACGGATCCCTGGGACTTAAGACCAGAGTTTCACAGATAACCTTTGCTATCATATACACTCCTCTCACACAGAAAACGTTTCTAATGGCAACACACGGCGATGCTACCTTGTCGAACCCAGACAATGCGACGCGCAACTTCAACTGTCACACGTTTTCCCCTGTCTGCATACAGGGCGAACAATCTTGCCTTTTTCCGAGAGCAACACTCCCTCTGCTCTACTACGGAACTATCACCGGCTTCCTACATCCCAGAAGCCGTTCACAATACATAGAACTCAACACGACTTTAACATATAGTGTTAGTACAAATATCAATCAATAATCAACAAGCCTATATACACGCAATTCCGCTAGATCAAGACAATAGCTAACCATCAATCTGCTACCAAGAAACTGGTGCAGATCAGAGCTTCCAAATCCCCTTTACTTCCACGGACGTAATGATTTCACAGTCACACACGCATACACACATCACACGCTGGTGGGGCCCATTACACCAACATTCACCCTAAATCACTCTATCCGTGCCCTGTAAAGGAGAAACCACCTTCCACATGTGCTCTATCTGATCTGCCTATACTTTGAGGTCAATGCGACCAGCTAGTTGATGAAGATCTAGAGGAATACATTTCAAAGAATACACAATAAATCAAATAAACATGACCAGAAATAATCACCCGAGACAGGAATTCAAACAGATTGTTCATTTATCTAATATTTCAAGAAAAGCCAATTAAATGCAATTTCATTTCTCTCATATTTACCTATTCTGTCTAAATGTCAGATCCTAAGTCAGAACCGGTCGTCTGGAGAAAAATTATAGTCTTCTGTTGTCATGTAGAGTCATCATCCTCTCCGTCAGCATAGGGACCTCGCATCATCAGCTCGGGAAGAAGTGGCGCTAGACCTCTCTAGTCTACTTTCTTTTATACTAAAATTTACATTCTAAAAAGTAACATTTCTTTATTCAGAACGGATGAATGGCGGAAATAATGTCGTCTTGCAACATGAGCAAAAGTTCTCAGATATTGTCTGTCTTAAACGATGAATAGAAAATATAATGTCCATAATTTACTCGTTACTTTTACGGATGTTTTTCCCAGATTAAATGTATCCCAGTTTTGGAATTGACAGTTCAAGAGTTCAATATTCTTCTCTTTCAAACATTTTCTTAATCAGGGGCTTTTCTGGCAGTCCTCCCAGATTTGTCGTCATGGTCATGGCTTTTCTGTTTGACAAGGGGGCAAGGTCACAGGCAACGCGAAGCCTTCTTGCTAAATTTTCCATTATGTCATCTACTCGACTGCAGGCTGCAGGAGGTGGCCATCTTTCAGTAGGCCACAATTGTCAACTTAAGAGTAAAGAAACACAAAACATAATTACTGCATAGAAATGATTATACAGTGTTAATTCCCAGCTAATACCCTTATGTGTATGTATTTATCTAGCCATTTGCGACATCAGATGCCATTAATGCATATTAATTATAAGCGCAAAACACCATAACATCACATAGGCAACATCGTTTTCTGTCAGTTTGCTCACCAACTTAGTTCACTTATTATTTAGCCATGCAATAGCATCCCCACGTGTAATTCTCTTTTTAATAAGGTTGATTACTCAACATTCGACAAACTATTAGTCATTAATAATTATTCATTAGTACTTTTAATTATAACATGCGAAAATGAAACAGGTATTCCGTTTTGGAGTAAAAACCCTGCTCCATCAGACTCAGCAGCGCTGTGTGTGTGTGCTTTGTGGCAGCCTGAGATCTTCATAACTGGAGCAGCCGGGACCGGCAGTCCCGGAGGAGCTGAGTTGCCGGCCCGAGCCGCCGTTGCCATTTCACAAAGCTGCTTTGGAGGCCCAGCCGCTGAACGAAGAGAGGAGAGTGAGTTTGCGCCCCCAGGTAACACTTGTTGACTCGCGGGGCGCGGGCTCGGAGGGAGACGCTCTCGGCCTCTCTCGTGTTGGCAGCGCAAGCCTCTGCTTCGGCTCTTATCATGGCCCATATTGCCAAGGGAGTGGCGGTACAGAGGCCGGAGTGCAAAGTTGCACTTTGGGATTACATCGTACTGTGTTGGGGGCAACTGTGAGAAGCTGACTGCAAGTCAGAAGGAGAGGCAGAGAGGCTGCCTAAGGCCCGGTGATCGGGGCATGAGTGTACTACGTAGTATTCCATTTCTGCAGAACAGAGTACCTGACAGTCGTATTACACATTGCATCATTCCTGCATAATGGAGTACCTGATTAGAATATTATGCATTGCATTATTCCTGCATAACGAACTACCCGATAAGTGTATGACATATGGCATTTTTAAACATACTACCTGATTGCCTTGTTTCTACATAACAAACTACCTGATAAGCGTATTGCGCATTGCATTATTCCTGCATAACGAATTACCTCATTAGTGTATACATGTTAGACCTGGCACCTTGGCGTGGGTCTCCCTTCCATTTTTTGCTGTTGCCTCATGTGTTTTTGCTGGTGTTAGATGCTTTAGGTACTGTGCCACTGCTGTCCAGTGCCACAGTGCAAGTGCTCCCTATTGTAAATTGATGTATGAATTAGTGATTCCATGATTGGCTGGTTTGGTGTACCTGTCAGACCCTAGTACAGTGCACCAGGAGTGGCCAGGGCTTGTAATCCAAATGCTGCTGGTGGGCTTGCAGCACTGGTTGTGCCACCCACAGAAGCAGCCTGTAAAAGTGTGTCTCAGGCTTGCCATTGCAGAGCCTGTGTGCAGTCTGGTACTGCCATGCTGACTGGGCAAGTGCACCCACTTGCCAGTCCCTAAACCTTCCCTTTTCTACATTTCAGACACCCCTATGGTAGGCTAAAGGGCAGGGTGCATTGTAAGGATAAGGTAGGACATGCCCTGGTGTGTGTGGCATGTCCTAATAGTGAATTACAGCCATTTTCGTTTTTCACTATTGCAAGGCTACCTGTTCCCCATAGGCCAGAATGGGCAGTTTGATTATTACATCTTATAATCCTAACTGACTCAGGGAACATGGTAGAAATTCGAGTTTAGTATGCCTGAACGCAGAATGATAAAATACATCTTTTAGTGAAGTTGCTTTTAACATTCTGTGTTTGAAAATACCACTTTTAGAAAGTAGGTATTTTATTGTCTAACCATCCAAACCTGCATCTGCTAGGTTGTGTATTCCTTGTCTGGGGTTTGACTGACAGGGGCTGGGGAAATTCCAGGAGACAGGGTGAGTCAGCACAGGGCTGAATAGAGAGATCTGAATCTAGATGGGTGGGAGGAGTTGCACCTGGGACCTGAATAGGGCTGTGCCTTCCCTCCACAATGCTGTCTCCACCTCCTGTGGTGCGTTTGATGTCTCTGCCCTGCACTCTGTGAGGAAAGAAGGAGTCTTGTCAACAAAGTGCTCCAGGACTAACCAGAACTGGTTGGGACTAGGCATGGGCCTCTCTGCTTTCAGAGATCAAAGAGAAACAGGGATCCCAAACCCAAGAACTTTAGATCACTTTGGGAAACAAGAAGAAACCTTTGCTGAGGAGAGGAACCAGAGAGACTGAGGAGAGACTATCCCTAAGCTGAAGTGCTGCTTGGAGGATTGACCTGCAGTGGTTGCCTGACTGCCAAAGAAAGGAGAAAGGAAATTTGTCTGTACTTTATTCAACTTGTGAAGGATCTCCAAGCACTTGAGAAAAGAGCTTGCCTCTTACTGAAGTCTCAAGGACAGCAGACTCCAAACAACAGCTCCCCAAGAGTTCTTTGGAAGTGACTGCAGCTGTATTGGGGCCTTCTGAGGGCCTGCGTGTCACAAGGAGCTGTAAGCGCGACTCGCGAAGAAGAAGCGTGTCGCCGACGCAGCCGCTGCATCACTGAACAAGGGTGTTGCCGCTGTAGCTGTCGCATCGCATTGCATCACAAGAAAAGTCTTGCAACATCGAAGAAGCGTGTCACCGCCACAGCCGCTGCCGTCGCATCACTGAACAAGGGAGTCACCGCTGCAGCTGTCGCATCAAGCCGAAATGTCTCGCAACAGCGGAGAAGCGTGCCGCCACTGCAGCCGCTGACGTCGCATCACTGTACAAGGGTGTCGCCGCTGCAGCTGTCGCATCGAGCCGAAGCGTTTCGCATCACCAGAGAAGCGTGCCGCCGCCATAGCCGCTGTCCTCGCATCACTGAACCAGGGTGTCGCTGCTGCAGTTCCGCATCGAGCCGAAGCGTCTCGCATCATCAAAGAAGAGTGTCGCCACCATAGCCGCTGTTGTCACATCACTAAACAAGGGTGTCATCGCTGCAGCTGTCACATCGAGTCGAGATGTCTTGCATCATCGGAGAAGCGTGTCGCAAGGCCTGTCGCGGCTCAGAAGAATTGTTGAGTCGCCGCACGGCCGTTAGGCGTGCACGCATCGTGTCACATCAAGAAGAATACGCCATCTTTGTTTCATTGCACCGGATCTTCATCGCATCACGGCATTGCGGGCCGCTTCGCCACGGAAGCGCAGTATGAAACCGACAGATCACCGTTCCTTTGTGTAAGGAACCAACACATCACCTTCCCTGCAACACTTTTGTTGTATAGTGTTACGCATCCAAAGGTACATTGACTCAAAGTGTCGCATTTTAACATCTAAAGAGAACTAAGCTAATTCTACCATTTTAAGTACAGTATTGTGGATTTTTGTCGTTTGTAGTCTCGTGTTAAGTCTATATAAAGAATATTATTTTTTTTATATAAAACTTGTGTGGTGTCCATCTGTAGTGTTGTCACTTGATTACTGTATGTGCTTACAAATGCTTTACTCACTGCCTCTGAGATAAGCCTGTCTGCTCGTGCCAAGCTACCAAGGGGGTGAGCAGGGGTTATTTTAGGATTGTACCTCCTTACCCTGACTAGAAGCAAGGGTCCCTATTTGTCAAGGGTACCTACCTCTGCCAACTAGAGACCCCCAAATCGAACATTGGTGGTCAGCGGTGAGGATTCTGGACTTGCATTTGTGACTCATATACAGTGATTGGTGAACACTACTAGTGAGTGCAGACCAAAACGCGACCACATACTTTTGGTAGATTTCTTGGTAGATTGTCTATTTTTGCCAAGTTTAACCATCATGGAGAAAGCAGCATCCATAGCACCTGTTGATTGGGATTGGGAAGAGGAGAAACTGGAATGCTCCAATGTGAGACAGCTGAAGCACTTCGCAAGAAATTTAAAGTTGTAATTACCAGGCTCACTAAGAAGGATGGGTTCTACAAGGTGCTGAGGGCCTGGGTAGAAGCAAGGAATACCCCTGAGGATGAGGAAGGGGATGAGAATGCAGATGGGCAGCTGGAGGGGCCATTAGGTCCAAGGGGAAGGAGAGCAATTTCCCCAGCAGGTAGCAGTGTTTCTGCCAAAAGCCTGTCCCCAGAGAAGCTGGAGGACAGGGAGAGAAATAGGATGCATGTGTTGGAGCTGGCCAAAATGAATGGGCAATTGGAAATTAGGAAACTGGCCCTGGAAGAAAAGAGAAAGCAGTTTGAGCATAAGAAAAATTTGAAGGAGTTGGATTTGAAAGCTAGGAGCTTAGAGATCACTCTCTCTGGTGGCAGCACAACGTCAATGCCTGTTGAATCTAGGGTGTATATTCCTAAAGATGTGGTCAGAGAGTTTTATAAGAATGATGATATTGAGCAGTGGTTCAAGACCTATGAGGTAGCCATGTCTTCCCACCGGGTCCCTGAGAAGCATTGGGGAGTGGGGTTGTGGGGGCGATTCCTTAGTGAGGGGCGGGATACACTGTTAGACTTGCCTTCTGATGTCCATAATTCTTATAGCCACATGAAAGATGCATTAATGTCCAGTTATGGTTTGACTCTTGAACTGTATAGACAGAGGTTCAGAGGTTGCAAGAAGATAGAAAGCAGTACCTGGGTGGAATAAGTCACTTTTTTCTGCAAAGCATTGGATGGTTGGGTAGAGGGTAGCAACGTTGATGATTTTCATGGGCTCTTTGATTTGATTGCATGGGAGCACTTGTCAAGTAATTGTTTTCCAGAGCTATGCCAGCACCTGATTGATAGCAGGCTGACTAACCCTAGGAAACTTGCTGAGGAGGCGACACGCTGGGTGAGCACCCGGGTCCACAAGGATCACATGGGAGATTCAGCCAAGAGTGGGCAGGATCCCCAGCAGAAGAGTTGGGGGACAATGGTATATGGAGGGAGTTCCAGAGAAGGCCCCAAAGTAGTTCCCAAGGGAACCAAGGGAAAGCCTCCCCCCCAGAAACAGTCAGGGGCCCCGCAGGTCCACCTGTTCAAGGGGGATACCTGCAGTGCTACAAGTGTGGAGACCTGGGTCATAAGGCGATTGATCCCAGGTGTCGCTAGTTTGGAAAGACAGCACCCCCTGGTGCAGACCCCCGGCAGATGGCTAGTGTAGCCCTGGGTGAGGAGGTGGGTGCCCAAGGTGGGTGGGGTCCCGTAGAGATGTCCCTTGTCTCTTTAGGAGACTGTGAGGTGGTCCCCAGGACCCAACTTGCTGACAACACTAAGATATACAGGCAGTGGGTGACCATCAATGGCCATAGAGTGGAGGCTCTTAGAGATACAGGAGCCAGTGTGACAGCTGTCAAGTGTCACCTGGTGTCTCAAGAGCAGGTTGTCCCCAATGCATTCTATCCAGTTGTTGCCGCTGACAACACAGAGAGCCACTGCAAGGTGGCTCAGGTTCCCTTTGAGTGGGGGGGTCTCTGGTACTCTTCAGGTAGCTGTGAGGTCCGCCATGCCTGTTGACTGTTTATTAAGGAATGATTTGGAGAGCTCACCTTGGAAGGAAGTGGAGAGGAGTGCTCATTTGGAGATGTTGGGTCTGCCTGACTGGGCGTGTGTCACCACACGGTCCATGGCAGCCAGTAGGGGTTCTTAAAAGGACCTGGAGCCTGAGAGGGGGGCCCAGGTGCCTGCCTTAGAGAGAGGAGGCAGGGGGCGTGATTAACTGGCGCCAAAGTTCCCACGGTCCAGGAGGAGGCAGACCCTGAGGGGAAAAGGTAGCTGAACTGGGGGACCTGCCTGAGCTGACCCCTTGGCAGCAAGAAGGAGGACCCTCCAGGGAAGAATTATGCAAGGAGCAGAAAGAATGCCCTTCTCTCATGGGTCTGCGGCAGCAGGCTGCAGACCAGGCAGCAGGTGATCAGCCTGGGTCATATTGGGTCTACTGGGAGAATGGTCTCCTGTACAGTGATCCTAAGGTTGCTGAGCCTGGGTCAGCCTGTGTGCTGCTGGTACCCCAGCGCTTCAGAGCCTTCCTACTGCGGCTGGCTCATGATGTGCCATTGGCAGGACATTTGGGGCAGGACAAGACCTTTGAGAGGCTTGTCACCCACTTTTATTGGCCCCAAATGCGCAGGAGTTCAGACACTCACTGTAGGACATGTCAGACTTGCCAGGCAAGTAAAAGAGTGGGAGGAAGCAAAAGGCTCCTCTCCAGCCATTCCCTGTGGTCAGCACCCCCTTTGAACGGGTGGGTATTGACATTTCATACTGGTCTCGTTGGACCATGCCACCCGGTACTCGGAAGCCATACCTCTGAGGACAGTGACGGCCCATGTGGTGGGACAATCACTTATGGGAATTTTCTCACGTGTGGAATTCCCTAGAGAGGTAGTGTCTGACCGGGGAACCAACTTCATTTACAAGTATATGAATTCCCTGTGGCAGTAGTGTGGGGTAGCCTACAAGTTTACCACTCCTTACCACCCCCAAGGAAATGGGTTGGGTGAAAGGTTCAACGGAACCCAGAAAGGCATGATTATGGGTCTTGAGGAACCTATGAGGCATAAGTGGGACGTCCTTTACCATGCCTGCTCTTTGCATAAACGTGAGGTGCCACAGAAATCTCTAGGGTTCAGTCCCTTTGAGCTTCTCTATGGTCACCCAGTGAGAGGACCTCTGAGTCTGGTCAAGGAAGGCTGGGAGCAATCTCCCAGGAAACCTCCCCAGGATGTATATAGCTACATGAAAAACTGAAAAACTTTCTGCACCACTGGTAAAACATTTTCTAGAATTTAACCATAAACCAGAAGAAATAAGATGGCGTATCTTAGAAAAAATTAACCTTCAAGGTGACAAAGGTAGATTGAAAGCCCGTAAAAATGGGAAGTCTACTGGATTTTTTCCCTTAATACTTTCAAAAATTGATTAAATAGCGAATTATTGTGGGAAAATGCTATAATTTAAAATATAAGGAATAGACATCTAAATATAAATAGTATTTACTTTATTATTTAGAGTTATCTCCCATCTCCTTTTTTGGTTTACACATTAGTAATCTATTATACACAGTGGGATATTTACATTTCCGTGTTCCATAGATATTGATGTTAAACTGAATACCGTCACAGATACCATTCAAGTTTACGGTCTAGTTATTTTTTTCAATCATCCAAATGGGGAACTTCACTTTCCCTTCATGATTGGAGAATCATGGTAAGTAACATGATGATGTTAGTTAGATGCCACATTAGTGTCGCGGTTACATTAGATGTTTTCCTTATACATAAACTGTGAATGTAGTGACCACCTCGATCGAATACCGTCATGGATAAAATACAAGTTGACGGTCTAGTTATTTTTCAATCATGTATGATGGGAACTTCATTTTCCCTTCAAGATTGGTGAAATGTAGCACGTTACGCGATGACGTCAGGTGGACGCCACACCTGTGTTCCAGTTACGCTAGATCATTTTCTTATATATAAAGCATGAAGGTAGTGACCGCCTCAATTAATCCTTCAGCAACTTCGGAATCCGCCGACACAGTGTCCACATATCTTCTGTATCGTACCACGGTAAGCCTGAACCTGGATCCTTCGGAATAATTCAAATAGCGGGTAGCTCTTTTGTGGGTCGTTTGCTTCCCCGCCATTGGTTTAATCTACATCTTATCTTATCTATGCCGTCATCAAGCCTCCATTCACCCTTTTAGAAGGGCTTACGTTTTTAAGCCATTGATATTTACCAGTTGCTCCACTAGTCCAATAGGTAATGTACTAGTAAGATGCCTCCCTTCTCCGGTCCTTAATTCCACCATTGTTGCAGTCGTAGTTTTTACTTATACTTTATTTATAGCCACAATACTATTTGTGTTAAAACATTTATAGACAATATATGGTTTTATCTCTTAAATTTTTATAGGAGAGTACAACCTTCCACAGTGAACCGCCACCAATGCGTATCACCTTTACTAATTATTTGTTTAGTTTTAAAAGAAAGTTTATTGGGTACAAGTATAAGATATAACAGCAATACAATACAGTATATAATGAAAATATAATATGGATATGTTTATAAAGTAAGGAAAGTAGGGTAGGTAGGGAGGAAAAGGGGAGGGGAAAATAAAACCAATACTGGTATAACTGGACTATCATGCAAAAATATAATTTTTAAATTACAGTTATTTCTCTACTGTAAATTTAAGAATATGATTAGGACAGAGATAGAATACAATAACAAATGAATAACAGTAACTTGAAGGAGGTTTGGAGACTTCCTCATTGGCTGGAGTATGTATAGGTAATGACTGAGCGGACCTCTTCAGAAAATTGGTAATGGGTAACCATAATAAATCACGTTTAATAGCACATGCAATCGGATGAACATAAGCTCTAATCAATCTGTGATTATAACAAATTCCATACCACCAGGCTTGAAAAGAAACATTTGGAGCATTCTTCAAAGACTTAGTGAATTGTTGAAATGCAACAGCTATAAGTAAGGCAATAATGGAGATGTTAAAAGTGGTCGAAGAGGACCAAACTTCTGAAACACTACCTAGAAAAATATGGGGAAAAGAAAAAGAAATATGTGTATGAAAGATTTTGTTAATTTGCTGCCACACTTTGGTCCAAAACTGATAAATAACTGGACATGTGAATAACATATGTTTAAGATGTGCTACAGGGTCTGGGCAGGACCAACAGGTAGAGGGATTGATATGGTCAATACAGTGTAATTTGGCTGGAGTGATTAAAAGTCTATTATATATGAAAAATAACGTTTGTGGGGTATTTGCTGCCCTAAAAGATCTCCTTATTTTGGTCCAAATTTTGTCCCACGTTGGAATAGAAAAGAATGTGTCTAAGTCAGATTCCCAGCTACATTCTACTTTAGATTTATCACGAGTATGAACAGTTTCTCTTAATTTATTATAAATTTGAGAAGCCGAAGGGGAAGAATTTAAGAATGAAAGTGTAACAGGAGAAGATTTAACATGAGCAGAGGTCAGGAGAGTATCATAGGAACGTTGAGCAGCCAGAGTCAATAATATATACTTAGAATGATAGGAAGAAGGGAGAGAATAACGTACTTGCATTAAAGAGAAGGGTATACAGGTATCGCCTTGAAAGAGTTGGTGAGTCCATTTAAGACCAAGATTGTACCAGTCTTTCCAAAAAAGAGTTCTATTGTTAATTTGAATGTGATTATTATACCAAATTGGGAATTGCAAAAAATGGTTGCGATCATCTAAACCGTCTAGTATGAGCGGATGAAAAAGTTTGCGAATATTCATAAGAATGGGGAGAGAAAATCTTGAGGGGGTATTAGATATAGATATAAATTCTTCAAATGAGAGAGGTTGAATGAAATAAGATTCAATCTCTACCCATAAAGGTAAAGATATAGAATCAGTCATATTCTGTGATAGCGGAGAAGAGGAATATTTAAGAAAGAAGGAAGTATGATACGAAGAAAAATCAGGAAAATTAACTCCACCCAAATGTTTAGGTTGTTTAAGTTTGGAACAAGACATCCTAGCTTTTTTGTTTTGCCACGGAAAATTTGATAAAATATTATAGATATTTTTGCAACAAGATTTAGGAATATTAATTGGAAGATTAGATAAGAAAAATTAAATTATTGGAACTAACATCATTTTCACAGAATCTAGTCTACCCCACCAGGATAAAAATAAGGGATGCCATTGTGATGTGGAATCAGTTAGGTTTGATAGGAGGTTTTTTAGATTGAGTGAGACAGTATCTTTAATAGAGGGAGTAAACCATAGGCCTAAGTATTTGATTTTTGTAGGGTTCCAGTGAAAAGCGGAAGTTAAAAAATCGTCATGGAAACAATGCTTATTTAAAGGTAGGATTTCACATTTGTCAACATTAAGTTTATCTCCTGAAACTGAAGCAAAAGATGAAACTTCTGAAAGAAAAGCTGGTATAGAAGTTTAAGGATTAGATATAAATAAAAGGATATCATCGGCGTAAGCTGAAAGTTTCAGGTGTTTATCACCATATGGAAAACCTGTAATATTCTTGTTCATCCGAATTTTAGATAGAAAAGGTTCTAAAGCCAAAATAAATAAGAGAGGGGAAAGAGGACAACCCTGTCTGACATCTCTGAAAAGAGGAAATGTAGAGGAAACAAGGCCATTGGCTAGAATAAATGATCTAGGAATGGAATAAAGAAGTGAAACATAAGAAAGAAATTTAGGGCCAAAACCAAACCAAGCAAGTGTTGAAAAGATAAACTGCCAATTAACCCTGTCAAATGCTTTCTCAGCATCCCAAGCAACAGCTGCTAATGAGGAGCTATAGGAATGGGATTTACTAAGTACATTGAAAAAGACACAAGTAATATCAGAAAGGTGACAGCCCTTAATGAAACCACACTTTTCTTTACCAATCAATTGCGGTAGAATGTTGTCCAAACGAAGCGCAAGAATTTTTGCAAATATCTTATAATCCAAATTAATTAAAGAAATAGGCCTGCAATTCTTACACAATGTATGATCTTTATTGGCTTTAGGAAGAAGACAAATCAAAGCTTCTTGAAATGAACCTTCAGATTTTTGGGATGCTATAAAAAATAAAAATAATTTATGCAATTTGGGAATGAGTAGATTGGAAAAATGAGTGTCAAATTTTATAGTAAAACCATCAGGTCCAGGAGCTTTTCCTTTTTTAAGTGTTTGAATGGCAGTGAGAATGTCTTCAGGTTGTATATCAGCTTCCAAGGAAGCAAAGTCGACACCTAGGGAGGAAGGCGGAGAAATAGAGGATAAATATCGAGCAATGGCATTTGGATGAGGAGAAGATTCAGGTGTATACAATGAGCGATAGAAATTGGAGAATTCTAAGAGAAAATCGTCGTCTTTATGGATAATAGTATTAGATGAAGATACAATAGATTCAATTTTAGTACTTTCCTTTTTGATTTTGAGATAATTAGCAAGAAGATTGCCAGATTTATTTTGTGCACTGTAGAAGTTAGCGCTGGATTTAAGTAAGTACAGATTTGCAGATTCAGTAGAAAGTTTATTAAAAGAAAGTTTTGCATTAATAAGTTCCTTTAAGTCAGATTGACTCTTAGTTAAGTAATAAAGGTGTTTCAATTTTTTAATCTGTGTATTAAGCAGTTGTATTGAGTGAGAGGCTGCACGCCGTTTTTGAGCAACAAAATAAATAATAAAGTCTCTGGAGGCAGCTTTAAAGGAGTCCCAAATAATTTGAGGGGATAACTGAGGAGATTCGTTTTCATCGTAAAACAAGGTCGCAAAATCAAGAAAGGCTGTTGTGAATTTAGGATCTAGTAAAACAGAATTATTAAATCTCCAGCGTTTAGTGCCTTTAATGGGAGGGGGTAGGTCCAAACTTAATGAAACTGAAGCATTGTCGGAAATTAAAATAGAGCCTATATCTGAATGACAAATGTGTTGAATTACGGCTTTAGAAATAAAAAGGTAGTCTATTCGGGATTGTGAAGAGTGAGCAGGTGAGTAATAGGTGTATTCTTGTAGCTTAGGATGACAAAGTCTCTAGGAATCCACAAGAGACCTTTGAGAAATAGTGGAAGTGAATTGAGCAGCCGCGGCCCGTGGAGGGAGTTCCGTGGGGCGGTAAGGCGGGGCGGGGGAGGGGCAGGGTGGGGGTTTCTAAAAACCGGAATATGGATAATTGCAGGTAAGTAAACAATGAAATAAATAAAACGAATTTCGTAGCGCGCGCTGCATCGCATTTTGCGATGCAGCGCGCGCTACGAAATTCGTTTTGTTTATTTAATTGTTTACTTACCTGCAATTATCCATATTCCGGTTTTTAGAACCTGCACCCTGCCCCTCCCCCGCCCCGCCTTACCGCCCCACGGAACTCCCTCCACGGGCCGCGGCTGGAATTGAGAATGCATGATAGAAGGGGAGAATCTGGAGTTAGATCTTCTATCAATAAAGGGGTCCACAATCAGATTACAGTCACCGCCAAAAATCAAATACTCGTCAGTATAGTGCATTAAAGAGGAAAGGATTTGGGGCCAGAACAGTTTATCTTGGATAGTGGGAGCATAAATATTGAAAATAGTGAGAGGAATCTTATTAATTAATAAGGAAACTGCAACCCATCTACCTTCAGAATCATTATCTTGTCTTATGAGATGAACATCCAAGCGTTTATGGCAAAGAATAGCAACACCATTGCGTTTTCCTGAACCTGGTGATGCAAAAACATGGCCTACCCAATGACGTCGTAGTTTAGTTATCTCAGTAACTGGTACATGAATTTCTTGCAGTAAAGCAATATCTCCTTTTAAGTCAGCTATATGTGATAAAACTCGATGACGTTTAATAGCAGAACCCAAACCTTTAACATTCCAAGATATAATATTTAACGACATCTAAATCTATACATTATAATCAAAAAATTCTGAAAAACTATGGTATGTGAAGGTAAAATATAATACATCATTCGTCCAAATATGAATAAGAAGAGTTGTCGTAGAGAAATAGTAATTAGAGGTACACAAGAGTATAGAATTGAAAAAGAAATGAGGATGAGAAAAAAGATGATATGAATAAGAAAAATAAAAGAAAGACCAGAGAATAATATGAAGCAAGAGAGTAGGGAGAAAAAGGGGAAAGGAGTGAGCATAACAAGAAACAAAAAGACAAAACAAAGCTAACATGTGATAAGAAAATACAGTAATAAGAAAACGTACCACAAAAGGACAACAGTGATGGGGTAGGTGGAGCCACATGGGGAAGGCCGGGCGTCAAACGGGAGACCGTAGGACGAGAACGACAAAGAGAACATCATCCAGGAAAAAATGAAGGAAACAGAGAGCATTGGACACACAAAAGTCGCAACCTGGTAAAAGAGAAAAAATTAAATATTAATTAATGCAGAATTTTAGAACTATACAAAAAATTACAAATATAGTAGCGGGCAAAGGAATGTACAACTAAGAAACAAACAATAACAAACAACAAACAGTTGGTAGTGAGATAATCAGTTCATATTATGGCGTAGAAGTATCCATAGAGTCTCGTCGGCAAGAGTTCAAAAATTGTTGAAGCATAGCAGGATCTTCATAGTTGGTCGTTCTATTATTGTAGGTCACCTTGAAGAGGCAGGGATGAAATAAGCCATTGCGAGCATTCATGCTGTGAAGCGCTAGTCTCATATCTAAGAACTTCTTCCGACGATCAGCAGTTATTTTGGCATAGTCTTGAGCAAAAAAGAGATTTGATCCATTCCAAGAGATTTTCCCTCACTGTTTGGCAGCATGTAAGACCTTAAGTAATTCAATGTACTCTAGGAAGTACAAAATGACTCCTCTAGGTTTCGCTGAGGAAGATGAAGAACAAGAGTTTTGACCCAAGCGATGGGCACGTTGGATATTCAATGATGGAGTATCAGGAAGACCAAGAAGAGTTGGAAGAAAGGATTGAAAAACAGGATATTGGGTTAGAACCTTCAAGGCCCTCAGCCAGACCATAAATGCAGAAGTTGTTACGCCTATTTCGATTTTCCAAATTTTCAACCTGCTGTTTGAGCTGCTCTATTTCCTTGTGAATAAGAGGAACTTGAACAGTGAATTCTTGAACAGAGTCAAATCGTTTCTCCAGGACATCAACTCTTTGTTCAGTATGAGAGCAATTATCTTCCAAGCTCTGCAAACGAGTATTGGTTTCTTCCAGGTAAAGAACAGTGTGGTTTCATTAAGGGCCGTCACCTTTCTGATATTACTTGTGTCTTTTTCAATGTACTTAGTAAATCCCATTCCTAGAGCGCGAATCTCCACAAGGAGAAGTTCCAACGAAAGAAGCGAAGAAGAATTAGTAGGAGAAGGTGGATTCATTTTTCCTAGCTTTCTTGGCATGGAGGATGATGTTGATGGTATTTTGGATCCCTGTTTGGGGCTCAGACGAGACGTAGAAGAAGATGAGCTTTTTAGAACAACAGTATCATTTGGAATATCATCCACGTTCTCTTGCAGGATGTTAAAGGGGTTGTAATCCTCCAAAGATGCATCTTTGGACTGCAAAGCCTCTTTACGACTAACACGGGACGTTGCCATGGCATATACAGTAAAAAAGGCGTTCTTCAACCCAACCTGGAGAATAAATTATAGCAATATGAGCTTTCCAAAAACAAAGTAATGCACGACGTCACTGTATAGAGTGCATGTGAGGAGAAGAAACAATGGCAGTAGCTCCAGGACTCCGAAAAATTGTTACTCAAAATAAAATGAGAGCAGCAGAGAACAAAGAAAAATATCAATTAGTTGCCAAACAGTCAATATGCTGAGGAGAAAAAGTGACTTAAGTCTGAATATAGCAACCGTGAGGAGCGTCGGAGTACAGAATGACACTTAGTTCAAGAAACCCAAGTAATGCTGCTTAACATGAGAGGAGAGATAATAGAGACCAAAGGAAGAACAACACTTCCATGTCAAACAGGCATTGCGATGAGGAAAAACGTTGCCTCAAATATAGATGTGGCAGAATTGAGGAGTGTCAGAGGACAAAATGGCAGTTGGTTCAGGCAACTCAAACAATGCAGGTCAAAAACCAGGCAACTCAAACAATGCAGGTCAAAAAAATGGGAGAAAAATAGGGCAGACTAGAGGAAGAACGATATTCCATGTCAGGCAGTCATTTTGGTGGAGAAAAACAATTACCTCAAGCACAGAGGCGGTAAACGCGATGTGCGCGTTAAAAACAAAAACAAAATGGCAGCCACTAATACACTTTAGCCCCGAGCGGTGAGGAAAGGCAGAAATACATTGCTGGTCTCACCCCACGTCTTCGCGCACATCATGTTGAATGGAGCAGCATTTCCGCCGATTAAATACGCTGCTATCACGCTCCGAAATTGAGCAGAAGTGTCCTGGAGAGCCTCCGCTGCCTCACGCCACTGCGGAGCTCCCGGGAACGGCGGCCATCACCGAAGGCTCCCAAGCCACGCCCCCTCGCCTTTAGTAATTATAACAAGAAGATCTAGACACACTATATCAGGTAATATAATCTAAGTTTATACATCATGGTTAACATCAGATTACCATATCTACAGTGATATCATCTAATGTTTGGTCTATTCCTTCATAGACTTCGAATTTCATCATAGTTGCTTTCCATAAAATGTCTATTCAGATCGATTAAGAAACCACCAATTGGGTTTCATTTATCCTTTCAAATATCACGGACCACACTGACCAATATAAGGTAACTATTGACAAGGATACCTTCCCCTTATTAACTATGTTTGTTATCTATTTCATGTCTCGTATGTCATTTATGTGCCTCTTAACATATTGTTATAAATTCACCGGTTCTTGTTAAATATCTTCTATTGCCAAAATACATCCATCTACCGCACAGCAAACAACAGGCAGTGCATAAACTAGTAAGCATTCCAGAAAAAACCATCTATCACCTTGGCTGTTAGAATAGTAATAATGGGAAGTTTGGCCTTTTCTACTGCTTCAATCTTAACGCCACTCCTAGATACTTGACTATATCTTTCCTCTCCTTTCCCTTTAGATTTTACATTAAGAGATAGATTTGAGGTATAATGAAGGCATATTCAGTCGATGTATTTCATTTCAAGTGTGTCAACAAAAACATGGACTAATGTTTTATTATGGTATAATGACAGACATATACTATTGTTTAGTATGTCTTTTTTATTAATTTCACGATCTGTGGCTTTTCCTGACGAAGGCGTGCCTCACGCCGAAACGCGCGTCGAAGATTTATTAATTTGCCACTTGTATTATTTTTGTGGATCAATTTTAACCAATATTGTTAAGCTTTTATAATTTATGATGAACATATTTGCTAAATGTTGATTTACAACACTATGATGTTTGTTTAGTATGTATCATACTGATCATATGTCCATTAAATAAACTTTGTATTTTTTATATTAATTTGTTGTTACACTTAACTTCCTTTTTTAGACACACTGAAACTGTTTTGACTTATGCATAGATAGCCTAGGAATTTATTTTGCATTGTATAGCTACATGCTGGCCTTCGGAAACCAGACTAGGCGTTTCAGGCAACTCGCTGAGGCGAATCTGGAAGCCAGCCAGGAGGAGATGAAGCGGTGGTATGACCAGAATTCCACTCTGGTAAAGCTTCAGCCTGGTCAGAAAGGGTGGGTCATGGCCCCAGTGGAGCCCTGCGTGCTCCAGGATAAGTGGACCAGACCATTTGAGGTTGTGGAGCGCAAAAGTCCTGTTACCTACTTGGTGGACTTGCGGTCTCCGAGGAACCCCTTGAGGGTCCTGCATGTCAACCGCCTGAAGCCCCACTTGGAGAGTTCCCAAGTGGGCATGCTCTTAGCGACAGATGCTGGAATGGAGGAGGAGACTGAGCCTCTTCCTGACCTCCTGTCGGCGACAGAGCAAGATGGGTCAGTGGATGGTGTCAGCCTTTCTTCCACCCTGACCCCTGAGCAACAGAATGACTGCCGCCAGTTGCTCGGACAGTTTTCTGATCTGTTCTCCCTGATTCCCAATGTCACTGATTGGTGCGTCCATGATGTGGACACTGGGGATAGTACACCTGTGAAGCACAAAACTTACCAGGTGACTGGCAGGGTGAGAGCTTGCATCAAGGAGGAGGTCTCCAAGATGCTTGCGTTAGGGGTGATTGAATCCTCTAACTGTCCTTGGGCCAGCCCAGTGGTCATGGTTCCAAAGGCTGCCACACCGTGTGCCACACCAGAACTCTGGTTCTGTGTGGACTACCGAGGGCTCAATTCCATCACCAGGACTGACGCGCACCCCATCCCCAGAGCTGATGAGCTCATAATTCGGTTAGGGGCTGCACGGTACATCAGCACGATTGACTTAACATATGGATACTGGCAGATCGCCTAGACTGATGGAGCAAGAGAGAGGTCAGCATTCTCCACACCAGATAGGCACTACCAGTTCTGGGTTATGCCCTTTGGGATGAAGAATGCTCCTGCCACCTTTCAGAGGTTGGTCAACCAGGTGTTGGATGGACTGAAAGAGTTCAGTGCCACCTACCTCGATGACACTGCAGTGTTCAGCGCCAGTTGGGCAGAACATCTGCGCCACCTCTGTGAAGTGTTGATGGCGCTGCGGAGGGCAGGCCTCACAATCAAGGCGAGTAAGAGCCAGATCGGGCAGGGTTCTGTGGTGTACTTGGCACACCAGGTTGGGAGCGGCCAGGTGGCGCCCCTACAGCCCAAGATGGAAACCATCCTGGCTTGGGAACCCCCCAAAACCCAGACAGAGGTGAGAGCCTTTTTAGGACTCACAGGGTATTACAGGAGGTTTGTCAAGGGGTATGGCAGCATTGCTACACCCTTGACAGAGCTGACTTCCAGGAAGCAGCCCAAGAAAGTGATTTGGACTGACACCTGTTAGAAAGCTTTTGAGGCCCTGAAAACTACTATGTGCATGGCGTCCGTGCTCCTGGCACCCAACTTCTCCAGAGAGTTCATAGTACAAACAGACGCTTCAGAGCATGGTGTGGGGGCTGTTTTGCCACAGATGAATGAGGAGGGCCTAGATCAAACCGTAGCCTTCATCAGTAGGAGGTTGCTTCCATAGGAACAGAGGTAGAGTGCGATTGAGTATGAGGCATTTGCTGTGGTCTGGGCACTGAAGAAGCTGAGACCATACCTGTTTGGGACTCACTTCCGGGTTCAGACAGACCACAGGCCCCTCAGATGGTTGATGCAGATGAGGGGTGAGAATCCAAAGCTGTTGAGGTGGTCCATTTCCTTACCGGGGATGGATTTCACAGTGGAACACTGCCCTGGTACAGAACACGCCAACGCTGATGGTCTGTCCAGATTTTTCTGCCTTAGTGATGAGAACTCCCAGGAGGTAGGGTAGTTCTCCCCACATTTCAGCTGGATGGGACATGTGTTGGACCTGGCACCATGGCATGGGTCTCCCTTCCATTTTCTGCTGTTGCCTCATGTATTTTTGCTGGTGTTAGATGTTTGAGCACTGTGCCACTGTTGTCCAGTGCCACAGTGCAAGTGCTGCCTATTGTAAATTGATGTATGAATTAGTGATTCCATGATTGGCTGGTTTGGTTTACCTATCAGACTCTAGTACAGTGCATCAGGAGTGCCCAGGGCTGGTAATCCAAATGCTGCTGGTGGGCTTGCAGCACTGGTTGTGCCACCCACAGAAGCAGCCTGTAAAAGTGTGTCTCAGACTTGCCATTGCAGAGCCTGTGTGTAGTCTGGTACTGCCATGCTGACTGGACAAGTGCACCCACATGCCAGTCCCTAAACCTTCCCTTTTCTTCATATCAGACACCCCTACGGTAGGCCCAAGGGCAGGGTGCATTGTAAGGATAAGGTAGGACAGGCCCTGGTGTGTGTGGCATGTCCTAATAGTGAATTACAGCCATTTTTGTTTTTCACTATTGCAAGGCTACCTGTTCACCATAGGCCAGAATGGGCAGTTTGATTATTACATCTTATAATCCTAACTGACTCAGGGAACATGGTAGAAATTTGAGTTTAGTATACCTGAACTCAGAATGATAAAATACATATTTTAGTGAAGTTGGTTTTAACATTCTGTGTTTGAAAATACCACTTTTAGAAAGTAGGTATTTTCTTGTCTAACCATCCTAACCTGCCTCTGCTAGGTTGTGTATTCCTTGTCTGGAGTTTGAGTGACAGGGGCTGGGGAAATTCCAGGAGACAGGGTGAGTCATCGCAGGCCTGAATAGAGAGATATGCATCTAGATGGGTGGGAGGAGTTCACCTGGGACCTGAATAGGGCTGTGCCTTCCTTCCACAATGCTGGCTCCACCTCCTGTGGTGCGTCTGATGTCTCTGCCCTGCACTCCGAAAGGAAAGAAGGAGTATTGTCAACAAAATACTCCAGGACTGACCAGAACTGGTTTGGACTAGGCATAGGCCTCTCTGCCTTCAGAGAAGAAAGATAAACTGGGATTAAATATTGGGACCCAAACCCAAGAACTTTAGATCACTTTGGAAAACAAGAAGAAACCTTTGCTGAGGAGAGGAACAAGAGAGACTGAGGAGAGACTATCCCTAAGCTGAAGTTCTGCTTGGGGGATTGGCCTGCAGTGGTTGCCTGACTGCCAAAGAAAGGAGAAAGGAACTTTGTCTGTACTTTTTTCAACTTGTGAAGGATCTCCAAGGGCTTGAGAAAAGAGCTTTCCTCCTGCTGAAGTCTCAGGGACAACAGACTTCAACAACCAGCTCCCCAAGAGTTCTTCGGAAGTGCCTGCAGCTGTATTGGGGCCTTCTGAGGGACTGCGTGTCGCAAGGAGCTGGAAGCGAGACTCACGAAGAAGAAGCGTGTCCCCGCCGCAGCCGCTGCATCACTGAACAAGGGTGTCACCGCTGTAGCTGTCGCACCGCATCGCTTCACAAGAAAAGTCTTGCAACATCGAAGAAGCGTGTCGCCGCCGCTGCCATTGCATCACTGAACAAGGGTGTTGCCGCTGCAGCTGTTGCATCGAGCCGAAACGTCTCGCAACACCGGAGAAGCGTACCGCCACCACAGCCGCTGTTGTCGCATCACTGAACAAGGGTGACTCCGCTGCAGCTGTCGCATCGAGCTGAAGCGTCTCGCATCACCGGAGAAGCGTACCGCCGCCATAGCCGCTGTCGTCGCATCACTGAACAAGGGAGTCGCCACTGCAGCTGTCGCATCGAGTCGAGACGTCTTGCATCATCAGAGAAGCGTGTCATAGGGCCTGTCGCGGCTCAGAAGAATCGTTGAGTCGCTGCACGGCCGTCGGGCGTGCACGCATCGTGTCGCATCAAGAAGAAGACGTCATCTTTGTTTCATTGCACCGGATCTTCATCGCATCACGGCGTTGTGGGTCGCATCGCCACGGAAGCGCGGTACGAAACCGACGCATCACCGTTCCTGCGTGTAAGGAACCGACGAATCACCTTCCCTGCAACACTTTCATTGTATAGCGTTACGCATCCAAAGGTACATTGACTCAAAGTGTCGCATTTTAACATCTAAAGAGAACTTAGCTAATTCTACCATTTTAAGTACAGAATTGTGGATTTTTGTCGTTTGTAGTCTTGTGTTAAGTCTATATAAAGAATACTTATTTTTTTATATAAAACTTGTGTGTTGTCCATCTGTTGTGTTGTCACTTGATTACTGTATGTGCTCACAAATGCTTTACTCACTGCCTCTGAGATAAGCCTGTCTGCTCGTGCCAAGCTACCAAGGGGGTGAGGAGGGGTTATTTTAGGAGTGTACCCCCTTACCCTGACTAGACACAAGGGTCCCTATGTGTCAAAGGTACCTACTTCTGCCAACTAGAGTCCCCCAAATCTAACATTGGTGGTCATTGTTGAGGATTCTGGACTTGCATTTGTGACTCATGTATAGTGACTGGTGAATACTACTAGTGAGTGCAGACCAAAACGCGGCCACATACTTTTCGTAGATTTATTTTTCCGGGGATTGTCTATTTTTGCCCGGTTTAACCATCATGGAGAAAGCAGCATCCATAGCATCTGTTGATTGGGATTCGGAAGAGGAGAAACTGGAATAATACAATGTGAGACAGCTGAAGCACTTCTGCAAGAATTTTAAGTTGTAATTACTGGGCTCACCAAGAAAAATGAGTTCTACAAGGCGCTGAGGGTCTGTGTAGAAGCAAGGAATACCCCTGAGGATGAGGAAGGGGATGAGAATGCAGATGGGCAGCTGGAGGGGCCATTTGGTCCAAGGGAAAGGAGAGCAATTTCCACAGCAGGTAGCAGTGTTTCTGGCAAAAGCCTGTCCCCAGAGGAGCTGGAGGACAGGGAGAGAAATAGGATGCATGAGTTGGAGCTGGTCAAAAATGAATGGGCGATTGGAAAGTAGGAAATTGGTCCTGGAAGAAATGAGAATGCAGTTTGAGCATGAGAAAAATTTGAGGGAGTTGAATTTGAAAGTTAGGAGCTTAGAGATTACTCCCTCTGGTGGCAGCACACCGTCAATGCCTGTTGAATCTAGGGTGTATATTCCTAAAGATGTGGTCAGAGAGTTTTATAAGAATGATGACATTGGACAGTGGTTCAAGGCCTATGAGGTAGCCATGTCTTCCCACCGGGTCCCTGAGAAGGACTGGGGAGCGGGGTTGTGGGGGTGGTTCCTTAGTGAGGGGCGGGATACACTGTTAGACTTGCCTTCTGATGTCCATAATTCCTATAGCCACATGAAAGATGCATTAATGACCAGGTATTGTTTGACTTTTGAACTGTATACACAGAGGTTCAGAGGTTGCAAGACGATAGAGAGCAGTACCTGGGTGGAATAAGTCACTTATTTCTGCAGAGCATTGGATGGTTGGGTGAAGGGTAGCAAAGTTGATGATTTTCATAGGCTCTTTGATTTGATTGCATGGGATCACATGCCAAGTAATTGTTTTCCAGAGCTATGCCAGCACCTGATTGATAGCAGGCTGACTAACCCTAGGAAGCTTGCTGAGGAGGCAGACCGCTGAGTGAGCACCTGGGTCCACAAGGGTCCCATGGGAGATTCAGCCAAGAGTGGGCACAGTCCCTAGCAGAAGAATGGGGGGACAATGGTAAACAGAGGGAGTTCCAAAGTAGGCCCCAAAGTAGTCCCCAAGGGAACCAAGGGAAAGGTTCCCAGAAACCTTTAGGGGCCCGACAGGACCACCTGTTCAAAGGGGACACCTGAAGTGCTAAAAGTGTGGAGACCTGGGTCATAAGGCGAATGATCCCAGGTGCCGCCAGTTTGGAAAGACAGCACCCCCTGGTGCAGCCCCCCGGCAGATGGCTAGTGTAGCCCTGGGTGAGGAGATGGGTGCCCAAGGTATGTGGGGTCCTGCAGAGATGTCCCTTATCTCTTTAGGAGACTGTGAGGTGGTCCCCAGGACACAACTGCCTGACAACACTAAGATATACAGACAGTGGGTGACCATCAATGGCCATAGAGTGGAGGCTCTTAGAGTCACAGGAGCCAGTGTGACAGCTGTCAAGTGTCACCTGGTGTCTCAAGAGCATGTTGTCCCCAATGCATTCTATCCAGTTGTTGCCGCTGACAACACAGAGAGCCACTGCAAGGTGTCTCAGTTTTCCTTTAATCGGGGGGTTCTCTGGTACTCTTCAGGTAGCTGTGAGGCCCGCCATGCCTGTTGACTGTTAGTTAGGGAAGAGATTTGGAGAGCTCACCTTGGAAGGTGGTGGAGCGGAGAGCTCATCTGAAGATGTTGGGTTTGCCTGACTGGGCGTGTGTCACCACACGGTCCATTGCAGCCAGTAGGGGTTCTCAAGAGAACCTGGAACCTGAGAGGGGGGCCCAGGTACCTGCCTTAGAGAGAGGAGGCAGGAGGCGCAGTAAACCGGCCCCCGAAGTTCCCACGGTCCAGGAGGAGGCAGACCCTGAGGGGGATGCCCTGGAACCTACAGGGGAACAGGTAGCTGAACTGGGGGACCTGCCTGAGCTGACCCATTGGCAGCAAGAAGGAGGACCCTCCAGGGAAGAATTCTGCAAGGAGCAGAAAGAACGCCTTTCTCTCGTGAGTCTCCAGCAGCAGGCTGCAGACCAGGAAGCAGGTGATCAGTCTGGGTCACATTGGGTCTACTGGGAGAATGGTCTCCTGTATAGTGAGCCTAAGGTTGCTGAGCCTGGGTCAGCCCGTGTGCTGCTGGTACCCCAGCTCTTCAGAGCCTTCCTACTGGGGCTGGTTCATGATGTGCCATTTGCAGGACATTTGGGGCAGGACAAGACCTCTGAGAGGCTTGTCACCCACTTTTATTGGCCCCATATGCGCAGGAGTTCAGACACTCACTGCAGGGCATGTCAGACTTGCCAGGCAAGTGGAAAGAGTGGGAGGAAGCAAACGGCTCCTCTCCAGCCATTCCCTGTGGTCAGCACCCCCTTTGAACGGGTGGGTATTGACATTGTGGGGCCACTGGACCCCAAGACAGCCATGGGCAACAGGTTCATCCTGGTCTCGGTGGACCATGCCACCCGGTACACGGAAGCCATACCTCTGAGGACAGTGACAGCCGCCGTGGTGGGACGAGCACTGATGGGAATTTTGTCACGAGTGGGATTCCCTAGAGAGGTAGTGTCTGACCGGGAGACCAACTTCATTTCCAAGTATATGAAGTCGCTGTGGCAGGAGTGTGGGGTAACCTACAAGTTTACCACTCCTTACCGCCCCCAAGGAAATGGGTTGGTTGAAAGGTTCAACCGAACCCTGAAAGGCATGATTATGGGTCTTGAGGAACCTATGAGGCGTAAGTGGGACGTCCTCTTACCATGTCTGCTCTTTGCATAAACCTGAGGTGCCACAGAAACATCTAGGGTTCAGTCCCTTTGAGCTTCTCTATGGTCACCCAGTGAGAGGGCCTCTGAGTCTGGTCAAGAAAGACTGGGAGCAATCTCAAAGGAAACCTCCCCAGGATGTATATAGCTACATGCTGGCCTTCAGAAACCAGCCTAGGCGTGTCAGGCAACTCGCTGAGGCGAATCTGGAAGCCAGCCAGGAGGAGATGAAGTGGTGATACGACCAGAATGCCACTCTGGTAGAGCTTCAGCCTGGTCAGAAAGTGTGGGTCATGGCCCCAGTGGAGCCCTGCGTGCTCCAGGATAAGTGGACCGTGCCATTTGAGGTTGTGGAGCACAAATGTCCTGTTACCTACTTGGTGGTCTTGTGGTCTCCCAGGAACCCCTTGAGGGTCCAGCATGTCAACCGCCTGAAGCCCCACTTGGAGAGGTCCCAAGTGGGCATGCTATTAGCGACAGATGCTGGAATGGAGGAGGAGACTGAGCCTCTTCCTGACCTCCTGTCAGCGACAGAGCAAGATGGGTCAGTGGATGGTGTCAACCTCTCTTCCACCCTGACCCCTGAGCAACAGAATGACTGCTGCCTGTTGCTGGGACAGTTTACTGATCTGTTCTCCCTGATTCCCAATGTCACTGATTGGTGCCTTCATGATGTGGACACTGGGGATAGTACACCTGTGAAGCACAAAACTTACCGGGTGACTGACAGGGTGAGACCTTGCATCAAGGAGGAGGTCTCCAAGATGCTTGCGTTAGGGGTGATTGAGTCCTCTAACAGTCCTTGGGCTCGCCCAGTGGTCTTGGTACCAAAGGCTGCCGCACCCGGTGCCACACCAGAACTCCGGTTCTGTGTGGACTACCGAGGGCTCAATTCCATCACCAGGACTGACGCACACCCCATCCCCAGAGCTGATGAGCTCATAATTCGGTTAGGGGCTGCACGGTACCTCAGCACGTTTGACTTAACGTCTGGATACTGGCAGATCGACTTGACTGATGGGGCAAGAGAGAGGTCAGCATTCTCCACACCAGATGGGCACTACCAATTCTGTGTTATGCCCTTTGGGATGAAGAATGCCCCTGCCACCTTTCAGAGGTTGGTCAACCAGGTGTTGGCTGGACTGGAAGAGTGCCGCCTACCTGGATGACATTGCAGTGTTCAGTGCCAGTTGTGCAGAACATCTGCGCCTCCTCTGGTAAGTGTTGATGGTGCTGCGGAGGACAGGCCTCACGATCAAGGCGAGAAAGTGCCAGATCGGGCAGGGTTCCATGGTGTACTTGGGACACCAGGTTGGGAGCGGCCAGGTGGCGCCCCTACAGCCCAAGATTGAAACCATCCTGGCTTGGGAACCCCCCAAAACCCATACAGAGGTGAGAGCCTTTTTAGGACTCACAGGGTATTACAGGAGGTTTGTCAAGAGGTATGGCAGCATTGTTGCACCCTTGACAGAGCTGACTTCCAGGAAGCAGCCCAAGAAAGTGATTTGGACTGACACCTGTCAGAAAGCTTTTGAGGCCCTGAAAACTGCTATTTGCACGGCGCCTGTGCTCCTGGCACCCAACTTCTCCAGAGAGTTCATTGTACAAACAGACGCTTCAGAGCATGGTGTGGGGGCTGTTTTGTCACAGATGAATGAGGAGGGCCTAGATCAACCCGTAGCCTTCATCAGTAGGAGGTTACTTTCACGGGAACAGAGGTGGAGTGCGATTGAGCATGAGGCATTTGCTGTGGTCTGGGCACTGAAGAAGCTGAGACCATACCTGTTTGGGACTCACTTACGGGTTCAGACAGACCACAGGACCCTCAAATGGTTGATGCAGATGAGGGGTGAGAATCCAAAGCTGTTGAGGTGGTCCATTTCCCTACAGGGGATGGATTTCACGGTGGAACACCGCCCTGGTACAGAACACGCAAACGCTGATGGTTTGTTCAGATTTTTCCGCCTTAGCGATGAGAACTTCCAGGAGGTAGGGTATTTCCCCCCACATTTCAGCTGGAGGGGACACGTGTTAGACCTGGCACCTTGGCGTGGGTCTCCCTTACATTTTTTGCTGTTGCCTCATGTGATTTTGCTGGTGTTAGATTCTTTGGGCACTGTGCCACTGCTGTCCAGTGCCACAGTGCAAGTGCTCCCTATTGTAAATTGATGTATGAATTAGTGATTCCATGATTGGCTGGTTTGGTTTACCTGTCAGACCCTAGTACTGTGGACCAGGAGTGCCCAGGGATGGTAATCCAAATGCTGCTGGTGGGCTTGCAGCACTAGTTGTGTCACCCACAGAAGCAGCCTGTAAAAGTGTGTCTCGGGCTTGCCATTGCAGAGCCTGTGTGCAGTCTGGTACTGCCATGCTGACTGGGCAAGTGCACCCACTTGCCAGTCCCTAAGTCTTCCCTTTTCTTCATATCAGACACCCCTATGGTAGGCCGAAGGGCAGGGTGCATTGTAAGGACAAGATAGGGCATGCCCTGGTGTGTGTGTCATGTCCTAATAATGAATTACAGCCATTTTCGTTTTTCACTATTGCAAGGCTAGCTGTTCCCCATAGGCCAGAATAGGCAGTTTGATTATTACATCTTATAATCCTAACTGACTCAGGGAACATGGTAGAAATTCGAGTTTAGTATGCCTGAACTCAGAATGATAAAATACATCTTTTAGTGAAGTTGGTTTTAACATTCTGTGTTCGAAAATACCACTTTTAGAAAGTAGGTATTTTCTTGTCTAACCATCCAAACCTGCCTCTGCTAGGTTGTGTATTCCTTGTCTGGAGTTTGAATGGCAGGGGCTGGGGAAATTCCAGGAGACAGGGTGAGTCAGCACAGGGCTGAATAGAGAGATCTTAATCTAGATGGGTGGGAGGAGTTGCACCTGGGACCTGAATAGGGCTAAGCCTTCCTTCCACAATGCTGGCTCCACCTCCTGTGGTGCGACTGAAGTCTCTTCCCTGCACTGTGAAAGAAAAGAAGGAGTCTTGTCAACAAAGTGCTCCAGGACTGACCAGAACTGGTTCGGACTAGGCACAGGCCCCTCTGCCTTCAGAGAACAAAGAGAAACTGGGTATAAATATTGGGACCCAAACCCAAGAACTTTAGATCTCTTTGGGAAACAAGAAGAAACCTTTGCTGAGGAGAGGAACCAGAGAGACTGAGGAAAGAGTATCCCTCAGGGACAACAGACTTCAATCACCAGGTCCCCAAGAATTCTTTGGAAGTGCCTGCAGCTGTTTTGTGGCCTTCTGAGGTACTGCGTGTCGCAAGGAGCTGGAAGCCTGACTCACGAAGAAGAAGCGTGTCACCACCGCAGCCGCTGCTGTCACATCACTGAACAAGGGTGTCACCGCTGTAGCTGTCGCATCGCATCGCATCGCATCCCAAGAAACGTCTCGCAACATCGAAGAAGCGTGTCACCGCTGCAGCAGCTGCCGTCGCTTCACCGAACAAGGGTGTCGCCGCTGCAGCTGTCGCATTGAGCCAAAAAGTCTCGCAACACCGGAGAAGCGTGCCACCGTCGCTGTCGTCGCATGACTGAACAAGGGTGTTACCACTGCAGGTGTTACCGCTGTAGCTGTAGCATCGAGCCAAAGCGTCTCGCATCACCGGAGAAGTATGCCGCCGCCATAGCCACTGTTGTCGCATTACTGAACAAGGGTGTCGCTGCTGCAGTTGTCGCATCGAGCTGAAGCGTCTCGCGTCATAGAAGAAGAGTGTCGCCGCCATAACCGCTGTCGTTGCATCACTGAACAAGGGTGTCGCCGCTGCAGCTGTTGCATCGAGTCGAGACGTCTCGCATCATCAGAGAAGCGTGTCGCAGGGCCTGTCGCAGCTCAGAAGAATCGTTGAGTCGTCGCACGGCCGTCAGGCAGGCACGCATCGTATCGTATCAAGAAGAAGACGCCATCTTTGTTTCATTGCACTGGATCTTCAACGCATCACGGCGTTGCGGGCCGTATCACCATGGAAGCGCAGTACGAAACCGAAGCATCACCGTTCCTGCGTGTAAGGAACCAACGCATCACCTTCCCTGCAACACTTTCGTTGTATAGCATTACGCATCCAAAAGTACATTGACTCAAAGTGTCGCAATTTAACATCTAAAGAGAACTAAGCTAATTCTACCATTTTAAGCACAGTATTGTGGATTTTTGTTGTTCGTGGTCTTGTGTTAAGTCTATATAAAGAATACCTATTTTTTTTATATAAAACTTGTGTGGTGTCCATCTGTAGTATTGTCACTTGATTACTGTATGTGTTCACAAATGATTTACACACTGCCTCTGAGATAAGCCAAGCTACCAAGGGGGTGAGCAGGGGTTATTTTAGGAGTGTACCCCCTTACCCTGACTAGACGCAAGAGTCCCTATTTGTCAAAGGTACCTACCTCTGCCAACTAGACACCCCCAAATCTAACAAGTCGCATTGCCTTTTTTTCGCAGAATGATATATCTGGTGATTGTATTAGGCATTGCATTATTTTACCTTGCAAAGTGCCTGATTGTTGCGTTACGCATTGCATTCTTTTCATTGCAGTGTTTGATTGCTACGTTACGCATTACAGTATTTTCACATTGCAAAAGTGCCTGATTCTAGCATTACGAACTGTATGACATGATATTAGGAATACAGGAGAATATTTAGAAGTGCTCATTGACATCGCCAGGACTTACAAGGGCTGGCTGGCCTAACAACGGGCCAGGAGAAATATGACACAACCTCATATGTTGGTTTTATATTGTGTGGTCTTATCTTATATCTTTTTACATAAAGTTTATACTTGTTTTATAAAACTCGTGTGGAGTCTATTTGTGGTGTCATCATTGGAGTATTGTGAGCATGGTTGCGAATACTTTACACATTTGCCTTGAAGATAAGCCTGGCTGCTCGCGCCAAGCTCCCGAGGGGGTGAGTGGGGCTATCTAGAAAGGTGACCTTCCTTTCCCTTAAGTTGGAACGCAGGTCCCTACTTGGCCTAAGGTACCTACCTCAGCCAACCACGGATCCCGGGTCGAACAAGGAGGCAGTAGGGGGAGAACAGGCAGAAGGAGTGTCCCTTACCTTTAATTTTGTGCTGTAGTCTGATGATATCCTGTGCTGAAGTGTGTCCATCTATTCTGTAGGTGCCCCATCTTGTAAATAAAGGCGGAAAATGATGGTCTGACGTAGTATGCACGGACTTCAGCTCCCATGCACTTACCATTTCCCGGCCTTTATTCACAAGTTGTGGCACCCAAAGAATAAACAAACGGACCTCAGTGAAAGGATAGGAGCTTTTACTTACCGGGAGTTATTATGTTCCAATTTGATGTGGAAGCCTCCTACTCATTAATTATTATTATTATTATTATTATTTATGGGCTACACTGGGTCAGCGCAGAGCCGAGCTGCAATGTGTAACATGAATTCATTTAAACAGTTATTTTCCAATGTTAGTACATTATTTTAGACAGGATAGCTCAGAAACAGAAAGAAGCAAACCCTGATCACCGTTTCTGAGCTGTAGTTTGAAAAGCAAGCCCTAACTCAGAGAAATATCGGGTTAATTGAATTTACTTTACATACATAGTAGGTGTTCAGCTCTGCACTGAACCAATGAAGCCCATCGTGATACAGCTAGTGGCATGACAAAACTTGAGGGGGCCCCTCTGCAAATCCATGGAATGCCCCCCCCCCCCCAGCATTCTGGACACAATCCGGAGCTTTCAGGCTATGGTCCTGCCACCCGTGCACAGTGCCGAAGGGGGCCACCAGGATATCTGGGGCCCCGCGCACTGCGGGGACTGCAGCGGCTATTGGTACAACACACTGGATACGGTCAATGAGTGATGATATGTAGATTGCACTGCATGTCAATAGTTAGCCTGATGGTCTATAATGTTACCACACATTACCATATGGTGTGGTTCGAAGTACATTTTGTAAACATAGTGGTGTTTCAGTATTTGCTCTTTGCATATAGTAATTATACATCCTCCCCTACAGCCCTTTACTAGCTTTTAAAAAAATACATGAATTTACCAGAGAACTATGGATATGAATTTAATATGTGAAAGGTATTTATGTAGTGATTGAGGATGAGCAGGCAGTGCGTCAATGTGTGGAAGGTGAAGCATTTGTAGAGTGTTTACTTTCACATTTGCCTTGCTCGCGTTTTTCCCTACAAGACATGGCAGTCGATTATCTATCTGGCGGCTGGCTCCACTTCCCATGCACCAGCTGCTCCCCTGATCTGTGCGCGCGAGCCTTCCCGATTGCGGCATACGTCAGACATGGTTGCGAGAGCGCGCTGAGCGGCAGGCTCGAAGGGGAGCAATCAGCAGGCAGAGCAGACTGTGAAGAGTCAGACTTGACTGGTCGTGCAGATCAAGCTGACAAAGGTTTTCTTTTCGCCTGTCATGTACGACATGGCAAGGGCTGCTAAACTGATTATTTCCTTGGAAGGAAGACAGGCTCGGAGATCTGACCTGAAAACACTCTCGCTTCTCCATTGTATAGCTGGCGGCGCTTGTTTCCTGTGTACAGTCAGTGGTCCTGGCCTACTTTTTGGAGAATGTAATGAACTGGGCAAAGAAAGAGAGCGTAGGAGATGGCCATAGCCCAAATACTGCCAACTGCCACAGTTCAAGGCTCTGCATGGCTGCACAATGTTATGAAGCCGGGAATATGGGCCAACCTGTGTTGGAACATGGTGTAATAAAGTCATCATGATGCCCATAAACTGTAACTATGATCTGTTAAACCAGCCAGCAGTGCAGACACGCGGTTCCTTAAGGCTATAACCATATTAGTAACAACTATCAGAGCAGGTAAAGGGGCAGCCTGCTCACTCTTGAATTCCTTAACAAACTGAGTGAATTAGAGGTCGCAGTCTTGTTGTTCTTTGACAGAGCAAAATACACACAAGGAAAGACTGCACACGATCTTTTTATTCTCTGCCTGGAGTCCCGTGATGCCAGGGTGTGAGCTAGCATACCTTCCTGTCAAATGTCTCATTCCGATCTGGAATTAATGACTGAAAATAATATTTTGAAATATTTGAATGGTTGAATAGGTGAATGAACTCATTAGTCAAAGAATACATGGGTACAATGGACCTCTGCAACCATTTCGAATCAAAACACTCCTACAATGGCTAATATTTATACATTGTAAGCATATTAGTTTTATGAATAAAGGGGCAGCAAAGGGGCTTGGTGAGACTCAAACTAAATAGGGGGATAGTTTTTCAGTTTTTAAGTGTGCAGTGACCTAGTTGCCTGGAAGAAGAAGCAGAGGAGGAAAACAACCTTGGGGACAGTAAGATGGCACAGAGTGAACTAGATAAGACAGAAATGGGGCTCAGTAGGCTGGGGAAGAGGTACTAGTCAGCACACGGGGTGAAGGGAGGGGGCTGGACGGTACTAGCAACAAGATAATATGATACTAGAAGATTCGTTGCCTAAATATCGTCTGACAAAAATATTGAGTTCTAAATATCTTTTGACAAAAATATTGCTCCATTGGAGGTAATGCTATAAAAACTACACCCAATAAAGTGGTATTTTCGTAAACAATACTGGCTGTGATATTTGATTAATTTGATAATTTTGTTAATGGCATCATAACATTCAACCATGAGAAACAATGGATTCAGAGAGGTTCGTAGGGAGGAGAGCAAAAGTAAAAAAGTGGACTGCAGATGGTGTAAAGAGGGATTCCCCTCCCTGTCCCTCCCGTCCCCGTACCCCCCCCCCCCTCCCCCACAGCATGGCAAGCAATGGTTATGAGGGGGATGAATTGGATGTAGCCAGGGTAAGGTGAGTTCATTTCCCACCCCAATAAAGGTAACCAAATAACCTACTTGATTATGATAATAAAACAATGACGGACAGTTTCTTAAAATAAAAAGCATTTACAATAAACAATAAACAATTTGTTTACCAAGATTTACAAGGCCACTCTTTGATTGCCGAGCTCCTCATCAGCGCGCAGATCCGACTGGAACTCGGCCTTCTTGAGCAATGTGTGGCAAGGGCAGGTGCTTTATTAAATATTTCAGTCAGGCTGTGCCAGACAACCTCATTCCCTGCACCTCGAGGAATGTTGCAGCCTTCTGAATGCCAGAGAGATCTGGCCTTCACATGTGTTTCAAAGCGCCCTCAGGCAAAGCATCAGAAGGCGAGTACCATTTTTCTCACGCCAGGCTGACATGTATACTCTGGCGATGCGTAGGCACTGTTGGGTAGTTATCAACTCTTACCAGCTGAGACATCAACCTTATTTGGCCTGCATGTATTCAAAACATAAAAAACAAAAATGTATGGCTCTCAGGTTAGGGGACTGGGTGTTTTTGAAACACCCAGCCAGGTGGTGCAGGCCTCCAGAATCAATAACGTGTAGGGGGCTGCAGTACGTATGAGGAATCACTCAAACACATCCTTTGCATCCGCCCTGCTATGTCAGACGAACAGAAAGAAATCCTAAAGCCAGAATGAAATAAACTAGGCATATGTACATGCCAGCAGGCCATTACTAATGCCCTTAATCCTGACAACACCACTTTGAATATCTTGCTGGTCAAGTTTATGGCCCTAGCGGCTACTAAACGTAGCAGGGAGGTTACGACCCATGGTGTGGCATCAGCCAAAAGCTCAACAATCTTCTATGATAGACCATCATTTCCACAGCATACAGAGGCAAACCTTTCCTTAGAATAGTGGGTCTGGCTCGAAGGAATGGCCAGCCAGCAATGTCATCCAAGTGCCTAGTCATTGCGCTCACCTGAGGTCCCTCAATTGTGTGAAGAACTTTGCACTTTGCTCAACCCTGCCAGGCTGTGTATCCCTTTTGCATTAATAATACCTTTTAATTCTCTTTTTACAGTGGAATTTGTTTATGAAGTTTCCATTTTAAAGTGTCATGCGAATAGCTTTGTGTAGCACACTCTGAGTTTTAATGTATTTAGTGTAGGCACACTGTTTCAAACTATACTTTAGTTTTTTTTAGCAACCCCTGTTGGTAAAAGTCTGCTGCTATTTCGCACTTTGTATTTTTTCATCCATTGGAAAAGGCTGCCTCCACCCTGCACTTGCATTACTGCTAAATGTAAACGTCTTGAAGTTTTTGATATGAAATTTTAATGTTGTTAACGCTGTTTGAGATTGTAATGGTTTGAAGTAACTGAACAATACATTATTATCATTATTATTTAACAAAAAGAGTTGAGTTAAACACATTTGTAATGTAATTGTTTCCATCAGTTTATTTGCAGTCAAGAACATATACAGCCATATTGTATTGTAATTGCATTTATATGGCGCTTACTAACCCTGACGAGGCTTTGAAGCGCATTTTCGTCGAGTAGCACGCTACTCCAGAACCCATTAAGGATTAGTGTTGAATTAGTATAGTGAAATATGAAAGTAATGTGAGTGGTGGATAGGTTAGTCAGTTATTTGGATTCAGAGGATAGGGGAAGGATAGAAGAGGGAAAAAGGTTTGTATTTATATAGCGCTTGTTACCCCTGATGGGGTGTTGAAGCGCTTTTTTGGCGAGTATGATCTCAATGGATTGAGATGTACCTAACGCATAGCCTCTAGATGGCTGTTCCAGCAGATGGGATTGGTACTGCTTGTTTGGTGGTGATCTGTGCACTTGTGTTTGAGTAAATAGGATCAAGAAAGAGAGATAGAATATAAGAGAAAAAAGAGACTGCCTGACTAAATGTGAATAACATTTGTTTTGCAGCAATTGTCAAGAGCAACATTTAAAGGCAGAAAGAGTGCCAGGTGCAAGCACGAGAGGACTGTGTGATTCCGGGGTCCTCTTTTAAGCCTCTGGCCCTTTTTAGGAACCCAGATGATTTTTTAAGTCTCGACTACAGACCACTTTAACTGTCTGTTGTAGACCTATTCCATATACTTTGAGCGTGCTTTGAGTCAGTCACTTGCTCAGGATTGGATGACTTTAATATCTAGCTCATTTCCACGCCTCATATTCAATTACTTTACTCCCTAATCCAGGGTTTGTCCCATCAATTAGTATTTCGGTCTTGCAGTGTTTTGATTTCTGATGTTTCCTTTCATTGCTGATGTCAAACATTGCTTTGCAGTGTATGAGAATTACTATATTCCCTCCTCTTTCGCTTTCCCTGTCTCTCTTTCTCTGCTCCCTTTCCTCCCTATCCCATTCTCTTTAGAGCCCCCATTCCCACCTCTACCCAGCATCTGCCTTCCCTCAGTCCCTTGCTTATTTTTGCAGCTCCTGCTGCAGTATTGTTGGTGACATCTTAAAATGTTTCTGACCATTCCAAGATGGCTTCCTGCACAGGCACATGCATGCTTAATGGGCATCCTCAAATACATTTTGTTTTATTTGAACACATCTCATACAAAGATGGCCCTGTTGCAGGTACAGCTTTGAACGGGATTTGTTAAGAAATAACAAAATGCATTCAAAGATGGCGGTAATGGACGTGTGCATATCTGTGACTGCCATCTTTGGAAGAAACTCAATATTCTTTTAGAAATCCTTTTCCAAGATGGACACCCTGGATGTAGTATACAAAAAGCAAGGCCAATTTTTTCCATGGCCCACACCTATTGGCTTTGCTATTGCTTATTTCTTTTTCAATGATTTCCTTTTGTGGATAGGGATGAGTCTATAAGGGATAACACATACCTAATTTTCCTGTAGGAATTTGTGCTCCCAGTTTGGGATCTATTTGAGGGGCTGGGAATACTGTTTCATGTATGAAACCATTTCCAAATGTAACTAAGTAGCTATGTGGAGTGTGGAGATCTGTCCCCAGTTGCTGCAGGAAAACCTAAGCATTTCAGCACCATTCTGTCTCATGAATAGGAATCTGGAGTACTTCGGACTCTCGGTAATATATTGTGTTTGTAAGATCACAAATGGAGTCCCTGACTTCATGGTTGCCCCCACGGCCGGACTGGGAGCTAAAAAAAGCCCTGGCAATCAGCTCGACCGGCCCCCAAGGGGCGGGGGGTGAGAGTGGGAAGCACCACTCCATCTGCCGCCACTTTTGTTACAGGCTGCCGATATTGCAGCACTGCTGTAAAACCATCCACCTGTAACAAAACCAGCCCCCAGGGGATGAAAACTGCCCCCACCCTTCCGGACTACCGGGGAGATGCCTGGTGCCTGCTACAGCCAGTCCAGAACTGGTTGCCCCACAGATTGCTAGGCCACAGTTAGTGTCTGTGCTAGATTAACGAAACGTGGACTAGCTGCCTGCCTGTTCTTGACATATGAGATCAGGCGAGCAAGTGAAATTATCAGAGCTCTTCCTACAGATCGATAGTACAGAACTTTCCAGAGACTACGAGTCTTCCACACAGTGAAAGGTGAGACCAGGTGTGAAACACAGACCTTTGCTGTATATGTGATTTGCTGAATCACTGCCAGGCAGCCATGAAGTGTAGAAGTATAAAAAAGCCCTAGTAGAAGGAGCTTGAGATCTTCAGTTACCAAGAAGAAAATGAAGGGTCTAGGATCTGAGAAGAGAAGTCTAGGAGACGCCTGTATTTGCCTTAAAATTCATATAGATCGTTTGCTGTGTTTTCTAAGAATGGATCATGATTGAGAGACCTCTCAGGACACCAGTGTTTGACATACCCGTGACTGCTTATCAACCAGAGCTCAAGAATGGACTCGGTCTGTGGTAAATAATTTAATTACCGGAACTTAATTTGATGCGGAAAATCTATAACAATAGCTCAGTAAAATAAGAGGCAGAATCCGTGGTATTAGAGGTTCGGAACGGGCTTTATTCCAGAATCAATTTAAATCGATGAGCTCCATATTCCATCACCACGAAGGTTCAGGAAGTGAAGACCGTACTTTATTGATAAGTAATCATTTTTATACAATAGGCATTACAGTGAAGCAAATGCAGGAGGCGTAACAATTGATAGTAAAGATAAAACATACATGCGTAGCAAAAGTGGGTGTAACTGGGCGTAACTAAAGAACGTCATCAGGTATGATGTCATAATAGGGTGGTTCCATGAAAGAATTTCGCAATGTCAGCAGAAATACTTGGCAGAAATGCGCGCGCGGCAGCATGACGTGTGATTGACGTGCAACTAGGGGGTGAAGGGGACTTAAGATTACAATGGATGGTATCAGTTCCTATGGATGAAGGGGAACATCCACTAATTATGTGGTGTTATAGAGAAAAGGGGTAGTCTCCTGGGATAGGTGAGTGTGTGAAGAAAGAGAAAGGTACTCCTAGGTTTTGTACGTAGTGCCCTCACACACCCTTTCGAGTGTATAGCATCATCATCGGGCAGTGTTGCTCCTCGTGGGGGTGGCGCTGCAGTCCCTCACGGGCCCCGAGGGGCTCTCTAGCGGAGATCTTTTAGGAGTTTGCCACAGTGGTGAGTGCGGGTATGTGGGAAAAAGTTACAGTGAATGTGAATTAAAATGGAGCAGGAGGCCCTGTTAGTTTATTTGTAGGACCCCTGCTTCAAAGTAAAAGTCAACGGGGATGGAGATGCACGTATGTGCCGTTGTGAGAGGGGAAATAAAAACAAATAAATTCCCACTTCTCTCAACCCGAGTGTCAATGTGATAAAGTGTAATTTTAAAAAAAGGAGGTCGACATGTTTCGCGCTACAGAACGGTCCCTAAGGGATCCTCAGCGCTTCATCAGGACCAATTAAAGAAAAAGAATTACCAGGGATCAGGAAAAGACACACTGTATCCCTAGATAGACCTGATTGTGGTAATGATTAGGAGGACCCGTTCTTATACTGAAGTCCTACTTCTCAACCTAAAAAGGAGACAAAAAGGGGGGGGGGGAAAAGGAGAGAAAACATACAAAAAAAGGGATTCAGAGCCCAGTTGCATATAAATATTATATGTTCCTTTTACAAGGAGCTCGAAGTCACAAGTGCACTGGTTGCGCCCAAGTGAAAAATGCATGGGACTAGTGAAGCGTCAGTGCGTCTTCGATGTGACATGCATGGTGAAAATGAACAAGAGTGTGAGGTAAGTTCTACCTGAGTAGCAATGGTTGGTATTATCAACCACGTGCTGTTGTGACGGAGGTGCATAGAGGACTATGCTGCATGCTAGACTGGAGTGTTGACATCGTCTGTTTGAATAGTACAACTATGCCGCCAAGTGCCTTGTATGTGGATAGTGGATAGCCACAGGGTTATTGATGCTCAGGGTGAGGGGACGTAGTGGCGCTGGTTACCATCACATCCCTTGGTGAGTGCGTTCGAAACGCGACTGACCTGGAGAACATTTAACTAAATCCCGTGCAACTGAAGGTGTTTGTGTAAGGTCTGGGGCTAAACTAACCCAAACCTGGAGTGGGAGTCTCGACCCTATACAGAATAGAAGGGGGAGACGTGCCCGGAAAACAGGGAGCTCGGATCGAGTGCGTTCATGTGTGGGGTCTGGCATGTGACTAGACCGGACCTGGCGTAAGGCGTGACCGATGTGGATACATGGAAAAACAGATCTGGACAAAAATCGAGACTTAAAATCCCGCCTACCCTCCCCTCGTCTGAGAAGGGCTTCTTCGGTAGTGCCGCGCCGTGATCAGCTAGAAAAAACAAACACACAGAATATAGGTTTGGATTTACATCGGGAGGACCCATCAGATACAAAGGGGAACCAGTCTGGCAGCGTTAAGAAAGGACACGGAGTTACTTACATCTGTTCTTCCTTCACGGGACCGGAAACCTACCCGTCCTGCGGTACTGCCGGTAGCATACCAGGTCAGGAATCGGACTTCCCTAAATACGGGAAGCATCGCGGGAGGTTGAGGCCGTGACGTCATCACGCGGCGTGACGGGGGGATATCAGTGGTTATCCAAACGGTGGCGGCCATGTTGGAATGGGGACGCGAGTCGTGGAATACTATAGATAACGGTACTGACTATGCTCAAAAAATAGTGAAAACGCTCCCAATGGGTTGCTGAAATCATCATTAATCTGAGTTTATGTACCCTGTAGGATTTGAAGTCAGTGTAGTAATTTAATAAAGGCTATAGAGGTACTTCAATAATTCTCTATGTGAGTGAGATGCTTATCGGAAAGGGGAGGCCATCTTGGAGTGGTAACGGGGAAAAAAAGTCATCTGAATGAGCTGCAAGTGGTTATAAATCGATATCAATGATATCGTAACTCCCTAGAGTGTATGCTTTACGTTAGAGACTGGAACCGGCATAGTAGTGGGGTCGGGATTGCTGAAGTTCTTAATACTTGGTATGGTGTTATGTTGATGGAGAATGAGGAGTTATAACAGGTATCTTGTAACAACTGACCCATGGTCTTGGAATATTAATGAGAAAGATCCACCCAGGGTATATCTTCGTTCAATCCTTTTTTGTTACTACTGAGTTTGAACACCCAACGTTGTTCTTGTCTAAATAGTGTGGTTGCTGACCACTGGGAGTTGGATTCAATTATTGTCCACTGTAAACTTTCTGGGGGGTGATCTTTGTCCAGAAAATGGCTTTGTAGTCTGGTGGCTGTGCGTTTGCGTCGGATTGTACTTTTATGCTCCCCTATTCGCACCTTCACTGGTCTGGTGGTCATCCCAATGTACTGTAGGTTACAGGGACAGGTAATTAAGTACACGCAATTCTTGGTGTTACAGTTCGTGTGCCTTATCTGTTTCCAGAGCCTTGAAAGTCCCAAGTCTATTTCCTTAGTAGGACTGGTCTGGGGGCATGCGGCGCATGAGCCACATGGATAATGTCCAACCACTGGAGGTAGGTTCCATAATGTGGGTTGTGTCTGAATGGTTTTCTTTGGCCGTGTATGCACGAGCATGTCCCTGAGGTTCTGCGTTCTTTTGAAAGAGAAGAGTGGTTGGGGACCTGGTTGGAACTGTCCAGTTTCCAGGATCTTCCAGTTCTTCTTAATGATTTTTTGAATCTTGTTAGAATTGGGTGTGTAAGATGTAACACAGGTCAGTATATCTGTGGTCGGTTTTTCTTTTATTTCAAGTAGTGCTTCTCTGTGGTTATTTCTGGCTCGTTTTCGGGCTTGGTTAATGATTTTCTTTGGGTATTCCCTTTGGATCAGGTTTTTTGTTAGGGTGTCCGCCTCTCTCTCATATTCTGTAATGGTATTACAGTTACGTCGTAACCGTAGAAACTGACCCACTGGTAAATTGTTCCTCAAAGATTTTGGATGGTGGCTGTTGAATAGAAGGAGACTGTTCCTGTCCGTCGGTTTTTTGTAGTTAGTGGTCATGAGGGACCCATCTTTCAAAGATATGAGGAGGTCTAAGAAAGGGATAGACTCAGATGACATCGTGCCAACAAAGTTGAGGAAAGGGTTAAGAGTATTGATCCATGTGAAAAAGGTTCGACATGATTCTTCATCCCCTTTCCAAAAGATGATGATATCATCGATGTACCTTCGCCAAAGTAGAATATTAGTCTTGTAAGGGTTGCCGTCTGTGAGGATGTGCTCTCCTTCAAAGTCTGCCATGTACAGACAGACTCGGCGCGAAAGTACTACCCATGCTGGTCCCCTGGGTCTGATGGTAAAGTTGTTCTTCAAATGCGAAGTAGTTCTCCTTCAACGCTATAGTAGCACAGTCACAGATGAAGGTGATAGGTGTTTCAGATGGCCATGGGTCCACGTTTCGGAGCACTTTGTCCAGGACTAGGAGTGTGGCATCTTGAGGAATGTTCGTGTATAAAGCCTCCACGTCTAAGGTGACTAGGAGGGTGATTGATTCTGGTGTTTCAAATTGTTCAATGATGTTCAGGACTTCTGTTGTGTCTCTCAGATAGGTGGGAGTCTTAGTTACCAGGGGGCGTAGAAATACATCGCAGAACTTACTGAGTGGTTCTAACAGGGAATCAATCCCTGAGACAATGGGCCTGCCAGGTGGGGGGGTGACCCCTTTGTGGATTTTTGGTAGGCAGTAGAAGTACGGAGTACGGGGGTACTTGTTCATGAGAAATGAAGCCTCGTCCTTCGTTATCCAGCCTTCTGCTTCGGCCTCCACAGTCAGGTGCTGTATCTTGGTGGTGAGACGTGTGGTAGGGTCTTCTTCAATAGGCTCGTAGTACCTAGTATTGGAAAGTTGTCGCAAGCATTCTTCATCATAGACGACCTTGTCCTGAATAACTATGGCACCTCCCTTGTCCGCTGGCTTAAGGACGATGGTGTTGTCCTCTGTCAAATTTTTAAGAAGAAGTCGGTCTTTTTTAGACAGATTATTGTAGGGTCGGGTAGTGATTGTATTCTCTACCTCTTTCAGTACAGCCTGTTCAAAGGTTAGTACCTCATGCAGGGTCATTGCTGCAGTGGGAGTAAATCTAGATTTTTTCTTGAGACCTGAGCCGACAGGTGTAGTCTCTGGCTTTTCTTTAAAGAAAGCTTTAAGGCGCACCTTGCGAAAGAATTGATGAAGTTCTTGATGTAGCAGGAAGTCGTCTTCCTTTGGTGTCGGTACAAACCCTAAGCCTTTCTCCAGAAGGTTGTTCTCATCGTCAGTGATGGGTCTCGAAGATAGGTTCACCACTAGGGTCTTGTTGTCTTGCTTCTCAAGGTCATTGGTTCCAGGTCCTGCCAATGGACGGACTTGTTGTTTCCTCTTCTTTTGCCTCTGCCTCTGCCCCTCCCTCTGTTGAAAAAAGGTGGGGGTGGGTTCTGGTATTGTTGATAACTCTGTATCGGGTTCTGTCCCATGGGACCGTTCCATACGGGTTGGGGACCCATCCATGGTCCTTGATACACCTGTCGGCTCAGGTCTCAAGAAAAAATCTAGATTTACTCCCACTGCAGCAATGACCCTGCATGAGGTACTAACCTTTGAACAGGCTGTACTGAAAGAGGTAGAGAATACAATCACTACCCGACCCTACAATAATCTGTCTAAAAAAGACCGACTTCTTCTTAAAAATTTGACAGAGGACAACACCATCGTCCTTAAGCCAGCGGACAAGGGAGGTGCCATAGTTATTCAGGACAAGGTCGTCTATGATGAAGAATGCTTGCGACAACTTTCCAATACTAGGTACTACGAGCCTATTGAAGAAGACCCTACCACACGTCTCACCACCAAGATACAGCACCTGACTGTGGAGGCCGAAGCAGAAGGCTGGATAACGAAGGACGAGGCTTCATTTCTCATGAACAAGTACCCCCGTACTCCGTACTTCTACTGCCTACCAAAAATCCACAAAGGGGTCACCCCCCCACCTGGCAGGCCCATTGTCTCAGGGATTGATTCCCTGTTAGAACCACTCAGTAAGTTCTGCGATGTATTTCTACGCCCCCTGGTAACTAAGACTCCCACCTATCTGAGAGACACAACAGAAGTCCTGAACATCATTGAACAATTTGAAACACCAGAATCAATCACCCTCCTAGTCACCTTAGACGTGGAGGCTTTATACACGAACATTCCTCAAGATGCCACACTCCTAGTCCTGGACAAAGTGCTCCGAAACGTGGACCCATGGCCATCTGAAACACCTATCACCTTCATCTGTGACTGTGCTACTATAGCGTTGAAGGAGAACTACTTCGCATTTGAAGAACAACTTTACCATCAGACCCAGGGGACCAGCATGGGTAGTACTTTCGCGCCGAGTCTGGCCTGTCTGTACATGGCAGACTTTGAAGGAGAGCACATCCTCACAGACGGCAACCCTTACAAGACTAATATTCTACTTTGGCGAAGGTACATCGATGATATCATCATCTTTTGGAAAGGGGATGAAGAATCATGTCGAACCTTTTTCACATGGATCAATACTCTTAACCCTTTCCTCAACTTTGTTGGCACGATGTCATCTGAGTCTATCCCTTTCTTAGACCTCCTCATATCTTTGAAAGATGGGTCCCTCATGACCACTAACTACAAAAAACCGACGGACAGGAACAGTCTCCTTCTATTCAACAGCCACCATCCAAAATCTTTGAGGAACAATTTACCAGTGGGTCAGTTTCTACGGTTACGACGTAACTGTAATACCATTACAGAATATGAGAGAGAGGCGGACACCCTAACAAAAAACCTGATCCAAAGGGAATACCCAAAGAAAATCATTAACCAAGCCCGAAAACGAGCCAGAAATAACCACAGAGAAGCACTACTTGAAATAAAAGAAAAACCGACCACAGATATACTGACCTGTGTTACATCTTACACACCCAATTCTAACAAGATTCAAAAAATCATTAAGAAGAACTGGAAGATCCTGGAAACTGGACAGTTCCAACCAGGTCCCCAACCACTCTTCTCTTTCAAAAGAACGCAGAACCTCAGGGACATGCTCGTGCATACACGGCCAAAGAAAACCATTCAGACACAACCCACATTATGGAACCTACCTCCAGTGGTTGGACATTATCCATGTGGCTCATGCGCCGCATGCCCCCAGACCAGTCCTACTAAGGAAATAGACTTGGGACTTTCAAGGCTCTGGAAACAGATAAGGCACACGAACTGTAACACCAAGAATTGCGTGTACTTAATTACCTGTCCCTGTAACCTACAGTACATTGGGATGACCACCAGACCAGTGAAGGTGCGAATAGGGGAGCATAAAAGTACAATCCGACGCAAACGCACAGCCACCAGACTACAAAGCCATTTTCTGGACAAAGATCACCCCCCAGAAAGTTTACAGTGGACAATAATTGAATCCAACTCCCAGTGGTCAGCAACCACACTATTTAGACAAGAACAACGTTGGGTGTTCAAACTCAGTAGTAACAAAAAAGGATTGAACGAAGATATACCCTGGGTGGATCTTTCTCATTAATATTCCAAGACCATGGGTCAGTTGTTACAAGATACCTGTTATAACTCCTCATTCTCCATCAACATAACACCATACCAAGTATTAAGAACTTCAGCAATCCCGACCCCACTACTATGCCGGTTCCAGTCTCTAACGTAAAGCATACACTCTAGGGAGTTACGATATCATTGATATCGATTTATAACCACTTGCAGCTCATTCAGATGACTTTTTTTCCCCGTTACCACTCCAAGATGGCCTCCCCTTTCCGATAAGCATCTCACTCACATAGAGAATTATTGAAGTACCTCTATAGCCTTTATTAAATTACTACACTGACTTCAAATCCTACAGGGTACATAAACTCAGATTAATGATGATTTCAGCAACCCATTGGGAGCGTTTTCACTATTTTTTGAGCATAGTCAGTACCGTTATCTATAGTATTCCACGACTCGCGTCCCCATTCCAACATGGCCGCCACCGTTTGGATAACCACTGATATCCCCCCGTCACGCCGCGTGATGACGTCACGGCCTCAACCTCCCGCGATGCTTCCCGTATTTAGGGAAGTCCGATTCCTGACCTGGTATGCTACCGGCAGTACCGCAGGACGGGTAGGTTTCCGGTCCCGTGAAGGAAGAACAGATGTAAGTAACTCCGTGTCCTTTCTTAACGCTGCCAGACTGGTTCCCCTTTGTATCTGATGGGTCCTCCCGATGTAAATCCAAACCTATATTCTGTGTGTTTGTTTTTTCTAGCTGATCACGGCGCGGCACTACCGAAGAAGCCCTTCTCAGACGAGGGGAGGGTAGGCGGGATTTTAAGTCTCGATTTTTGTCCAGATCTGTTTTTCCATGTATCCACATCGGTCACGCCTTACGCCAGGTCCGGTCTAGTCACATGCCAGACCCCACACATGAACGCACTCGATCCGAGCTCCCTGTTTTCCGGGCACGTCTCCCCCTTCTATTCTGTATAGGGTCGAGACTCCCACTCCAGGTTTGGGTTAGTTTAGCCCCAGACCTTACACAAACACCTTCAGTTGCACGGGATTTAGTTAAATGTTCTCCAGGTCAGTCGCGTTTCGAACGCACTCACCAAGGGATGTGATGGTAACCAGCGCCACTACGTCCCCTCACCCTGAGCATCAATAACCCTGTGGCTATCCACTATCCACATACAAGGCACTTGGCGGCATAGTTGTACTATTCAAACAGACGATGTCAACACTCCAGTCTAGCATGCAGCATAGTCCTCTATGCACCTCCGTCACAACAGCACGTGGTTGATAATACCAACCATTGCTACTCAGGTAGAACTTACCTCACACTCTTGTTCATTTTCACCATGCATGTCACATCGAAGACGCACTGACGCTTCACTAGTCCCATGCATTTTTCACTTGGGCGCAACCAGTGCACTTGTGACTTCGAGCTCCTTGTAAAAGGAACATATAATATTTATATGCAACTGGGCTCTGAATCCCTTTTTTTGTATGTTTTCTCTCCTTTTCCCCCCCCCCCCTTTTTGTCTCCTTTTTAGGTTGAGAAGTAGGACTTCAGTATAAGAACGGGTCCTCCTAATCATTACCACAATCAGGTCTATCTAGGGATACAGTGTGTCTTTTCCTGATCCCTGGTAATTCTTTTTCTTTAATTGGTCCTGATGAAGCGCTGAGGATCCCTTAGGGACCGTTCTGTAGCGCGAAACATGTCGACCTCCTTTTTTTAAAATTACACTTTATCACATTGACACTCGGGTTGAGAGAAGTGGGAATTTATTTGTTTTTATTTCCCCTCTCACAACGGCACATACGTGCATCTCCATCCCCGTTGACTTTTACTTTGAAGCAGGGGTCCTACAAATAAACTAACAGGGCCTCCTGCTCCATTTTAATTCACATTCACTGTAACTTTTTCCCACATACCCGCACTCACCACTGTGGCAAACTCCTAAAAGATCTCCGCTAGAGAGCCCCTCGGGGCCCGTGAGGGACTGCAGCGCCACCCCCACGAGGAGCAACACTGCCCGATGATGATGCTATACACTCGAAAGGGTGTGTGAGGGCACTACGTACAAAACCTAGGAGTACCTTTCTCTTTCTTCACACACTCACCTATCCCAGGAGACTACCCCTTTTCTCTATAACACCACATAATTAGTGGATGTTCCCCTTCATCCATAGGAACTGATACCATCCATTGTAATCTTAAGTTAAAACTTTGGGAGCATTGGTTCAGGACCTTCTCTAATTGGCTCCCAGTCCCCCCCTCTTCATTTTGTGATTTATGATAAGTACGGCCGTTGGCCGTGGGACTACCCTCTATTTTTCTTCCTTTACACACGTTTCCCTTCCCCCTTCTACCGGGGGTTTATTGTGACGGTCTAGACCGACACATCTCGAATCCTTGGTACACGATGGACAACCCAGGCCTTAGTTTCGATGACGAGATGGTTGCTGAGATCTTAAGAGCACCATCACTCTTAGCTGAAGATGGCAACGCACCATCGGGCAGTGGTAACGATGACTGGAGGTCGCTTCAAAATCTGCGTAAACTCCAGATAAAAACAGCCTTACATGGAACAATCATGACAGAGTATCTTAGAGCTAATATCGCCCCCAATGGCCTTCTGATAACTTTGGCCCCAAGGATATTCTTGGAAGATCTGACATTCCGGCGCGAATGGTCAAGAATATCCTGGAAATGTACACGTGATTGGCTGATACTGATCATTAATACAGCAAAGCGCCTTTCTGATGAACTATTGGTCCAGATTAACCTGTCAGAGAACAGACTCAAGGCAGGCATTTCAATTACTTCATTCAAATCGAAACTTTCCGAGATAAATCTGGAAATGAATGAACACAAAGAATATCTCACTAAACAAAAAATCAATCAACTACAAAAGGATGTAAAGAGGTTCGACAAAGAAAAGATCTACCCATATACAAAAGATGACTATGTCTTCCCTAGCATGGACACCTCAACAGAAGAAACGGGCAGCAATTACTCAGGCAGCTCTGGTTCATCGAGCAATGAATCCAACTATGACAATAGGAATCAGAAACCAAGAGGAGGATACAGACACCAACATCCACCACCACCATTGTTTCACGGCTTCCCTACACATCCATTCTCAACACCAATGTATCAAGGACCATGGATGGGTCCCCAACCCGTATGGAACGGTCCCATGGGACAGAACCCGATACAGAGTTATCAACAATACCAGAACCCACCCCCACCTTTTTTCAACAGAGGGAGGGGCAGAGGCAGAGGCAAAAGAAGAGGAAACAACAAGTCCGTCCATTGGCAGGACCTGGAACCAATGACCTTGAGAAGCAAGACAACAAGACCCTAGTGGTGAACCTATCTTCGAGACCCATCACTGACGATGAGAACAACCTTCTGGAGAAAGGCTTAGGGTTTGTACCGACACCAAAGGAAGACGACTTCCTGCTACATCAAGAACTTCATCAATTCTTTCGCAAGGTGCGCCTTAAAGCTTTCTTTAAAGAAAAGCCAGAGACTACACCTGTCGGCTCAGGTCTCAAGAAAAAATCTAGATTTACTCCCACTGCAGCAATGACCCTGCATGAGGTACTAACCTTTGAACAGGCTGTACTGAAAGAGGTAGAGAATACAATCACTACCCGACCCTACAATAATCTGTCTAAAAAAGACCGACTTCTTCTTAAAAATTTGACAGAGGACAACACCATCGTCCTTAAGCCAGCGGACAAGGGAGGTGCCATAGTTATTCAGGACAAGGTCGTCTATGATGAAGAATGCTTGCGACAACTTTCCAATACTAGGTACTACGAGCCTATTGAAGAAGACCCTACCACACGTCTCACCACCAAGATACAGCACCTGACTGTGGAGGCCGAAGCAGAAGGCTGGATAACGAAGGACGAGGCTTCATTTCTCATGAACAAGTACCCCCGTACTCCGTACTTCTACTGCCTACCAAAAATCCACAAAGGGGTCACCCCCCCACCTGGCAGGCCCATTGTCTCAGGGATTGATTCCCTGTTAGAACCACTCAGTAAGTTCTGCGATGTATTTCTACGCCCCCTGGTAACTAAGACTCCCACCTATCTGAGAGACACAACAGAAGTCCTGAACATCATTGAACAATTTGAAACACCAGAATCAATCACCCTCCTAGTCACCTTAGACGTGGAGGCTTTATACACGAACATTCCTCAAGATGCCACACTCCTAGTCCTGGACAAAGTGCTCCGAAACGTGGACCCATGGCCATCTGAAACACCTATCACCTTCATCTGTGACTGTGCTACTATAGCGTTGAAGGAGAACTACTTCGCATTTGAAGAACAACTTTACCATCAGACCCAGGGGACCAGCATGGGTAGTACTTTCGCGCCGAGTCTGGCCTGTCTGTACATGGCAGACTTTGAAGGAGAGCACATCCTCACAGACGGCAACCCTTACAAGACTAATATTCTACTTTGGCGAAGGTACATCGATGATATCATCATCTTTTGGAAAGGGGATGAAGAATCATGTCGAACCTTTTTCACATGGATCAATACTCTTAACCCTTTCCTCAACTTTGTTGGCACGATGTCATCTGAGTCTATCCCTTTCTTAGACCTCCTCATATCTTTGAAAGATGGGTCCCTCATGACCACTAACTACAAAAAACCGACGGACAGGAACAGTCTCCTTCTATTCAACAGCCACCATCCAAAATCTTTGAGGAACAATTTACCAGTGGGTCAGTTTCTACGGTTACGACGTAACTGTAATACCATTACAGAATATGAGAGAGAGGCGGACACCCTAACAAAAAACCTGATCCAAAGGGAATACCCAAAGAAAATCATTAACCAAGCCCGAAAACGAGCCAGAAATAACCACAGAGAAGCACTACTTGAAATAAAAGAAAAACCGACCACAGATATACTGACCTGTGTTACATCTTACACACCCAATTCTAACAAGATTCAAAAAATCATTAAGAAGAACTGGAAGATCCTGGAAACTGGACAGTTCCAACCAGGTCCCCAACCACTCTTCTCTTTCAAAAGAACGCAGAACCTCAGGGACATGCTCGTGCATACACGGCCAAAGAAAACCATTCAGACACAACCCACATTATGGAACCTACCTCCAGTGGTTGGACATTATCCATGTGGCTCATGCGCCGCATGCCCCCAGACCAGTCCTACTAAGGAAATAGACTTGGGACTTTCAAGGCTCTGGAAACAGATAAGGCACACGAACTGTAACACCAAGAATTGCGTGTACTTAATTACCTGTCCCTGTAACCTACAGTACATTGGGATGACCACCAGACCAGTGAAGGTGCGAATAGGGGAGCATAAAAGTACAATCCGACGCAAACGCACAGCCACCAGACTACAAAGCCATTTTCTGGACAAAGATCACCCCCCAGAAAGTTTACAGTGGACAATAATTGAATCCAACTCCCAGTGGTCAGCAACCACACTATTTAGACAAGAACAACGTTGGGTGTTCAAACTCAGTAGTAACAAAAAAGGATTGAACGAAGATATACCCTGGGTGGATCTTTCTCATTAATATTCCAAGACCATGGGTCAGTTGTTACAAGATACCTGTTATAACTCCTCATTCTCCATCAACATAACACCATACCAAGTATTAAGAACTTCAGCAATCCCGACCCCACTACTATGCCGGTTCCAGTCTCTAACGTAAAGCATACACTCTAGGGAGTTACGATATCATTGATATCGATTTATAACCACTTGCAGCTCATTCAGATGACTTTTTTTCCCCGTTACCACTCCAAGATGGCCTCCCCTTTCCGATAAGCATCTCACTCACATAGAGAATTATTGAAGTACCTCTATAGCCTTTATTAAATTACTACACTGACTTCAAATCCTACAGGGTACATAAACTCAGATTAATGATGATTTCAGCAACCCATTGGGAGCGTTTTCACTATTTTTTGAGCATAGTCAGTACCGTTATCTATAGTATTCCACGACTCGCGTCCCCATTCCAACATGGCCGCCACCGTTTGGATAACCACTGATATCCCCCCGTCACGCCGCGTGATGACGTCACGGCCTCAACCTCCCGCGATGCTTCCCGTATTTAGGGAAGTCCGATTCCTGACCTGGTATGCTACCGGCAGTACCGCAGGACGGGTAGGTTTCCGGTCCCGTGAAGGAAGAACAGATGTAAGTAACTCCGTGTCCTTTCTTAACGCTGCCAGACTGGTTCCCCTTTGTATCTGATGGGTCCTCCCGATGTAAATCCAAACCTATATTCTGTGTGTTTGTTTTTTCTAGCTGATCACGGCGCGGCACTACCGAAGAAGCCCTTCTCAGACGAGGGGAGGGTAGGCGGGATTTTAAGTCTCGATTTTTGTCCAGATCTGTTTTTCCATGTATCCACATCGGTCACGCCTTACGCCAGGTCCGGTCTAGTCACATGCCAGACCCCACACATGAACGCACTCGATCCGAGCTCCCTGTTTTCCGGGCACGTCTCCCCCTTCTATTCTGTATAGGGTCGAGACTCCCACTCCAGGTTTGGGTTAGTTTAGCCCCAGACCTTACACAAACACCTTCAGTTGCACGGGATTTAGTTAAATGTTCTCCAGGTCAGTCGCGTTTCGAACGCACTCACCAAGGGATGTGATGGTAACCAGCGCCACTACGTCCCCTCACCCTGAGCATCAATAACCCTGTGGCTATCCACTATCCACATACAAGGCACTTGGCGGCATAGTTGTACTATTCAAACAGACGATGTCAACACTCCAGTCTAGCATGCAGCATAGTCCTCTATGCACCTCCGTCACAACAGCACGTGGTTGATAATACCAACCATTGCTACTCAGGTAGAACTTACCTCACACTCTTGTTCATTTTCACCATGCATGTCACATCGAAGACGCACTGACGCTTCACTAGTCCCATGCATTTTTCACTTGGGCGCAACCAGTGCACTTGTGACTTCGAGCTCCTTGTAAAAGGAACATATAATATTTATATGCAACTGGGCTCTGAATCCCTTTTTTTGTATGTTTTCTCTCCTTTTCCCCCCCCCCCTTTTTGTCTCCTTTTTAGGTTGAGAAGTAGGACTTCAGTATAAGAACGGGTCCTCCTAATCATTACCACAATCAGGTCTATCTAGGGATACAGTGTGTCTTTTCCTGATCCCTGGTAATTCTTTTTCTTTAATTGGTCCTGATGAAGCGCTGAGGATCCCTTAGGGACCGTTCTGTAGCGCGAAACATGTCGACCTCCTTTTTTTAAAATTACACTTTATCACATTGACACTCGGGTTGAGAGAAGTGGGAATTTATTTGTTTTTATTTCCCCTCTCACAACGGCACATACGTGCATCTCCATCCCCGTTGACTTTTACTTTGAAGCAGGGGTCCTACAAATAAACTAACAGGGCCTCCTGCTCCATTTTAATTCACATTCACTGTAACTTTTTCCCACATACCCGCACTCACCACTGTGGCAAACTCCTAAAAGATCTCCGCTAGAGAGCCCCTCGGGGCCCGTGAGGGACTGCAGCGCCACCCCCACGAGGAGCAACACTGCCCGATGATGATGCTATACACTCGAAAGGGTGTGTGAGGGCACTACGTACAAAACCTAGGAGTACCTTTCTCTTTCTTCACACACTCACCTATCCCAGGAGACTACCCCTTTTCTCTATAACACCACATAATTAGTGGATGTTCCCCTTCATCCATAGGAACTGATACCATCCATTGTAATCTTAAGTTAAAACTTTGGGAGCATTGGTTCAGGACCTTCTCTAATTGGCTCCCAGTCCCCCCCTCTTCATTTTGTGATTTATGGTGAAGGGGACTTGACATTTAGCTCTACATGTGGCGACAGAAGTCTGGAGGGTCAAGTCAACCTAATCCCAAATCATATCTAACATCCTATGTTTAGAGAACTATGTTATCCAAAAGAGAGGTCTCTTAGAGTAGAATCTTATTCTATACTGACTATACTGACTGTTAGTGCGTGTACAAGCGTCTAAGTGTCTACACTAGATGCGAGGGCAGGAATCTTCCATAGTAACAGGGCTATGAATTACTTGCATAATGACAGAGAAGCCGGGCCTTTTGCTCGGTAGCTGGAAGAATGTTCACTTAAACTACTAGACAGGAATGCATTGGGTAGGGAGCGGAGCAGATAATTTCGAAGGTGAAATACAGTTTTTGGCAGGCAACAGGCTGATGTCAGGCACCGTTAGCTGCGCAGAGAGTAGGACAAAGTTCATGGATGCAGATGCGAGCTCAGACTGAAGCTTTCAGAGGCAGAAGGCAGGAAAAGCTTGATGGCAGAATCAGGGCCTACTTGCCTGGACTGTAAAATGGCATAAGTGAACCATATAAAGCCGGTGGCCTTTCATACTTAGGAATGGAATATCCAGCCCATTCATGGCGGATCTGAAAGAGGACATGTTGGCGGTGGACGCACATGTGTTTGCGTCTTCATAACTGGAACTGGAGGGAACATACATGTACTTGTGATTTATACATGAAACCGTTGGGGTCCAAGATAGGGGACATAACTGACCAGAAAAATCCATATTTCCACATTCCCTCCTTGTCCCCTACTTGCCCGTCAAGAGATATCAATCTTCATTAATCCATCGATCTGTTCATATAGCATCATTTGTTCTTCTTTCTTCTTCCGTGATGAATGAAATCTTGGTGGTGGAATACACGATGTGGCACACAGACCACAGATCGCTGGTCCACATTGTAGGCATAGACAGCAACTGAATAATATGAGGAAGCCAATACCTAGGAAGGATAGGACCTTCCATCCAAAGGTAGATAATACACTCCAAAACCAACCGGACCAAGTCCAGGTGCCTGGATTCTGGTGTATCTGGCTTACAATCTTATGAAGGCGAGTTATGGCTTTATATACAGATGGCGAATTTTCTGGTATGAAAATGCAACAACTTGATCCGATGACCCTACAAGCTCCGCCCCTATCGGCCAGGATGACGTCAAAAACAAGACGATTTTGAAGCACAACAATCCGCATAGCAGACTGCTCTTCTGTTAAATTGCCTAAGGCGGAAATAGTTTCGTTCACTACTGCTTCAAGAGTTCTGGTTAATCTACGTATCAGCTTACTATTGGTAACTGTACCTATATAGGGAAAGAGACCTTTATTGAAATCTGTGTATTTTTCCCATGCTGTCTCAGTGTAATCGACTATTGGGAGATCTCTCCTTTCTCTATTGTGTACTAAATGAGTATTTCTGTGATAATCAGGAGGAGCTAGGAAAACAGGTGGCAAAAGGAATCCGATGTAGCAGGTACCATCCCAATCTAGTGGCAAACGTATGTATGCCGTCTGACCACATATGAAGTAGGAATGGCGGGAAGCTCTAAATGTAGACTTGCCTTGATCACTAAATTCTATTACAGTGGTGCATCTACTATGGCCCATATGTATGGAACCATTCTTTCTTACACATAATTCACCTTTAACTGGAAATACTGACATGGCGGGCAAAATTGGAGTAGCTTCGGATTCGACATTCAGGATCATGAGATTAAGCGTAAAATTACCTAATCCATACACTTCATTTTCTAGATCAGTTCCTGTTCTTTTGGGAAGTCCCTCCTTGTTAGGGTGACAGACTTTGAGTAAAACTAAGTTCAAATTTCCCCATACCCAGTTATTCTGGTAAACTGCAGAATTCGAATCTAGGGAATTAATTAAACTAAACCATGCTCCACAGGAGCCGTTGGGTGTGAACGGGTATGGAAAGAGAGGTAGAATTCCTTTATAGTTCTGATAGGGAGGGAGTCGACCACATATCCAACAATTTGTAGCATTGCTAACCTGATGGGAATGATGTAACATACTAATAAAAGTGTTATTGCGCAGCGCAAATCTATAAGACAATTCATGCGGAGGTAATTCACTAAAAGAATGTTCAGCAGTAATATTGTAAACATGTCTAAAAATAGGATAATATATGTGCAACAATATACTTGCAGTAATTATTAAAAGACTTAGGAAAAACAAAATTAATAACGTCACTGTGCAATGACTACGCAGTGATTTACAGTACGCATGTCGTTTCGATTTTATCCTTCTGTTTCTTTCTCTATACAGGTCTAAGGGATACATGTCAGAGACAAATTCGACCGATTCACCTTGGAGAGGACTTAAACAATCAAATTGCCTGACTTGTTAGACCTAAGTTTTATTTTGTATTGTTCATGGTTATTCGGTTCAACCAAAGGAAGTTTTGAGTCACTCGGGGAAGACACGCAAGGTGTGTCGTTTACGTCTGACGGTAGTCCATGAAATTTCTTGATATGACTTGAATGTATCCAGCCTTTTCGTCCTTCGATCTTTACGGCTGTCCTCGTCGTTAGCAATACGAGTTGAGGCGACTTCCACCTAGGATCCAGCTGAGACTTCCGATCAAAGTTCCTTACTAGAACTAAATCCCCTGGAATTACGTCATGGGGTTTCACCTCGGTGTTGTCGGGAAAGGCTGCAGCTACCTGTGAACGACAAGATTGTAGTGCAGACATCAAGGAAGCCAAGTAATCTGTCAGCATATTACAGTCAATATCAGTTATTTTGCGTGGTATAGGCGTCCCCCACATATTTGGTGGTCTACCGAAGATCACTTCATAAGGGGATAGCCCTGTTCGAGAGTGTGCTACCATTCTCATGTAAAAGAGTGCAACGGGTAAGGCTACTACCCAGTCGACACCTTTCTCTCTGCATATTTTGGACAATCTAATTTTCAGGGTCTGGTTATGTCTTTCCACGAGACCTGCTGCCTCGGGGTGTCGGACACAGTGAAATTTCCACTGATAGCCTAACAAAAGTGAAACGTGTTTCATTAATTCGGATGCGAACGGCTGGCCGTTATCTGAGTAGACAACACGTGGTAAACCGTACCGTGGGAAGAATTCTCGAACTAACTGTTTGGCAGTAGTTGGGGCAGTGTAATCTGAAACCGGGTATGCCTCTGTCCAACGGGAAAGAGCACAGACAACTACGAGAACATATTTGAATCCTCGACATCGTTCCATCTGGATATAATCCATCTGGAGGACTTCAAAAGGGTGATCAGGAGGCTGAAATCCACCTTGTTCTACGGGAATGCTTTTTCCTGGGTTAAACTGACAACAGATCATACAGGTACGAACTTTTTGTTTAGCTGCTGCTCGTAAATGTTTGTTGAACCAAATGTGTTGGATGCTGTCTAGCATAGCTTTTTCTCCTAGATGTGCTGGACTATGTACAGTGTTAATAACGACTTGGACCATTGAATCAGGAAGGAACCACACAGATTTTTCCTTCGTCATCCATCCTTGATCCGTTTGGATCCCTCCTAACTCAGTCCATTTCTTTATTTCGTCTGGTGTAGCATGTGTCTGTATGTCGATTACGTCAAGAGCGGGATCCTTAACCGTCATGCAATATGTTGGTGTCGGGACTATTGTCTTTGTCATGTCGGATGTTTGAGTTTGAGCAGTCTGTTTAGCTGTTCTGTCAGCTAGATCATTGCCTTGAGAAATGATATCAGTAACTTTCGTATGAGCTTTACATTTCATAATTGATATTGCAGTGGGTAGATGTATTGCATCTAATAAGGCATGAATAAGGGGTCCGTGCTGAATGTGGGCACCGTGAGAAGTTAAATAACCTCTCTCTCGCCACAGCACGCCGAAGTCATGTACAACTCCGAATGCATAACGTGAATCAGTGTATATGTTGACTTTTTTATTTGTGGCTTGAATACAGGCTTGTGTCAGAGCGATGAGCTCTGCTGCTTGAGCGGACAAGGTATTTATGCAATTTGTTTCAATGATTTCAGTGTCTGTTGTGACTGCATAAGCGGCCACTAGCTCTCCTGTACCTGTTCTCATACATGAACCATCTACATACAACGTCAGGTCTGGGTCTGACAATGGGACGTCTGTCAAATCTTGTCTGGGTTTCGTCATGATAGTGATAACTTCAATACAATCATGTGCAAGTGGGTCTGTTCCATTTATAGGTAACAGTGTGGCAGGATTCAATGTACTACAACGTCTGATTTCTATATGTGGCTCAAACAATGTTAATTCGTAACCAGTAAGTCGTGCTATAGTCAAGTGTTGTGTTTGTGTGCGGTTCAAGAGAACCTCTACTGCATGTGGTACTTGTACTGTTAATGGATGTCCTAATACTATGGCATCGCTTTGTCTGATTGCTAAAGCTGTTGCTGCCACTGATTTCAGGCACGCAGGCAAAGCCTGAGCTACGGGATCTAATGTACTAGAAAAATAAGCACATGGTTTGTGTGATCCTGCTTGTTCCTGTGTGAGTACTGACAAGGCAGTACCTTCGCGTTCTGTAACGAAGAGTGTAAACTGTTTATTGTAACATGGTGTTGCTAAAACAGGTGCTTGGCATAAGGCTTTCTTTAGGCTTTCAAAAGCTTGTGTATGTTCCTGAGTCCAAGGGAGAACAGTCGATGTGGCTGCCTCCTGTGTTGTCAATTGAATGAGGGGTTTTGCTAGAAATGCATACTGAGGGATCCACTGCCTACAATATGAAGTGAGGCCTATGAAAGCCCGCACCTCCTTTTGTGTCTTGGGTATTGGCATATTTGCAATTAGCTGGATGCGATCTGGTGTAAGCTGCCTTCCCTCCTTGGACAGCGAGTGACCAAGGTAAACAACTCGCTGGACACAGAATTGCAGCTTAGAAGGGGACACCTTGTGCCCCTTTTCGGCCAAAAATTGTAATACCGTCAGTGAGGCTTTCTCACATTCAGGTTCGCTTCTAGCGGTGATCAGCAGATCATCAACATATTGAAGCAGGGCAGTGTTGACTGGCATGTGGATACTGTCGAGTTCTCGTTTCAGTGCTTGGCTATAAATGCTGGGGCTTTCTGTAAATCCTTGAGGTGCGCGTGTGAATTTAAAGCTTCGTCCATTTAAACTAAATCCGAACAAGTATTGGCTTTCCGGATCTATTGGGACGCTGAAGAAGGCATTCTTGAGATCAATTACAGTAAAGAATGTTGCTTCGGAATCAATGGCTGTCAGTAATGAAGAAATGTCTGGGACTACGGGGTATTGTGGTACTATGCATTTATTTAATTCGCGCAGATCAATAACCAATCGATATACTGGCGGGGCTGTTGGATCGGTTCGTTTAAGAATCGGAATTATCGGTGAATTACATACATTGGAGTCAGTTTCCACAACCACTCCTTGGGTAATAAGCTCGTCAATGATTTGTAGTAAAGCCACTACAGCATCTGGGGGTAACTTGTATTGTCGCATTCGTGGAAGTACCACTCCTGCCTTTAGTGTGACTCGATATGGTGTAATGTTCATGCAACCAACATCTGTAGGGCCTAGTGCCCATAAATGTGTCGGTAAAGTCTGTAGTCGGTGATCCATGTCTCGGGACACGTAGTGCCCTTTGAAATCACGTAAAAACAATCTTACTCCTTCCGGAGAACAACATATAATAGCTCCTAGAGCTTTCAAAGTTTTTATGCCTAACAAGTTTTCTGGACATGATTTAGTAAGTAATAAATCTGTAGTTCGTGTCAAGGGACCAATCGTAAGTGGAAGAGGCTGTGTTACTTCGTTAATGATAGGTTTTCCTGAAAAGCCAAGGGAAATATTCTGTGTGCCTGAGAGGGGTGCCCCTGGAACTTCACTACGTTTTATGGTTGTTCGGCTTGCCCCTGTATCAAGTAAGAATTTTCTATCTTGACCTAATAGTTCACTGTGTACATAAGGTCCTTCTTGATCTACAGGGACCTCAATAAGGGGTAAGCCAACTTCCCTCTCTAGGCTGTTTCATGAGTATCGTTGATAATCAGGATAGTCATACTGTGCGGTCTGATACATCTGTCGGGTCGTTGTTTGTGTGGCAGCAATAGGCTGCGGTGGTGGAGCTGGCATAGACTGTTGCGGAGCTGGCATGGACTGTGCATGCTGCGGAGTTCCTTGTTGATTCTGATCCTGTCTAATTGGTCGTGGTCTTTCTTTTGCGTTACCTATGGCGATATTATGTTTTAAAACGGGACAATCGTGTACATAATGGCCTGGCTGTTTACAATAGTTGCACGTCCCTTTTACAGGACCTGTTGAACCGCTGGACTGTGTTATACCCTTCTTATGACCGTCAACTGGCACTGTCTGGGAAACTAGCATTTTCATTTTCGTGTCTTTCATGCGTCTATGTTCATGTTCTTGTTCTTCTCTAATCCTATTGTGATGGTACTGTAGCATTTGTAACATTTGTGACGGAGTGTTACCTTGCCAGGTACTCTCGAACTTCAATACTCTATTCTTAACTTGGGGCAAGGCATTTTCAACCAACTTTGTCACATACAGATGTGGATATGACTCGCTACTTGCTTTTATTCCACTATTTATACCAAAACATTTCTCAAATCGGGAATAGAAATCACTAGTGTCTTCATCTGATTTTTGTTTACAGGCTGAGATTGCACCCCAGTCTTCCTTTTTCGTAGTTAATAAACGTGGCAGTACCTGTACTAGTAGACCTGGTAGTGCTTTGATCTTGTCCCCGAGCCCTGAACCTGGACCTCGAGCTTTTTCTTCGTTTTCTAATGCTGTCCAATCTATCTTCTGGTCTCCCACCTCCCAATCCTTTTCCTTGAGTTTTTCGTAAATGCCCGCAGGCATTAATACCTTCAATATTGTCATAATGTCGGGGTAGGTATATTCTCCCATGAGTAACATATCTTTAATTTCACGATGGAAACCTGCTGGGTCTTTATCATGACTGGGTACCACTTTCTTCATTTCCAATAGTTCTATTTTAGATATGGGTGTGTATACAAACACACGTTTAAACTCATTGTCATCACCCTTTATCGGGTGCACTTCGCGTAAGGGATTCTGTCTATCCATGTAATACGTCGTTCTTTCCTTGATGGGCAGTGAGACATGTTCAGGACATACAAAAAGGATGTACTGCTTTCTGGATTCTAGTATTTCTTTAATTAACTTAGTACCGGAACCTCTCCATTTATTCGTGAGTAATTCAGTCAATATATCAGGTAAGGGGCCAGGATCGGAGTGTTGGCTTTTATATAATATAAGGAGTTGTTGAATCATATAGATACCAGCTAGACGCTGTTCATCTGGGGCGAGGTTTAAAAACGTATGTGCTAGTGTATCATCACCATATTTTCCAGGACTATCAACCCAGTGAACGGCTGACCTGGCTAATTCTTGTTCGTCCATAGAATCGAGTATATGATAACCCCTTCGTTCTCGGAGTAATTTGTCAGCGGCTTGGAATGAATGTTCGGGGGACCTTATATTTATTATAGGAGTTTGGAATTTTCTGTTATTATCTGGACGTATCGGACATATCGGATCAGTAAAGCATCTAGTATTATTGCAAGATCTTCCTCTACCTACATAGGCCATGGTTTCTAACTGTCCTGTGGGCAGTTCTAATTCTTCCTCGTCCTCGATTTGTTCTGGTTCGTCTACTGCTAATCTTTCCTCGTGTATTCGTTCTATTTCTTTGCGGATCTTTCGGCTCATAGCTACTATGCATGATCGTTTATCGTGTCTCCCCTCGGATATATTTTTACCCCATGTGGTAAGAATCTGTATTTCTTCCGGATTTACCCCTGGTTGATCTTGATTTCTGATCACACAGTTTATGAGGAAACGTAACAGTTCCCCCTGTATTTCCACCTTTTGGTATTCCATGGCTCTGTTAATACTCTCAGGGTCTCGTCCTGATTGAACAAAATGATATATATTTTCTAAATGTGCAGTCATTCCTGGTAGCTTCCCTAAATATATTGCAGCTCGTCGGATACGTAATGATGCCAGCATCATTTCGTCCCCTTTTCCGGGCACAGGGTCATATCTACAGTCTATTAGAAGTTCTTTGAGCGTGTTGGGAGTTACTAGTTTGGGCGTACGTTGGTGGGCTAATTCTTGAAAGGAAAGTTTATTTGTTCTGGGTGGCGTAGAAAAAATGCTTGATGTACCTCCGGTAGCACCACCTGGGGTGCTGGATGTGAAAGGATTAGTTGAACGGGAAATAGCAACCATAGGTGTGGATGCGGATGTAGAAACAGATGTGCTTGCCGGAACTTGTGTCGGAGTTTGCTGTTGCAGAGGTACAGACGAAGGAGGGTCTTGGCGTTGAACCCCCTCGGCAGGCGGTCTATGTGGCGCAGCATTAGCATACGCGGGAGCTGCGTCGTCTAAATAAGAGGAAAGAAAAACATCTTCTGCGGTTCTGGGATGCCCTTTGGGATGTGCTTTTATCGGAAACAATGGGGGTGGCAAGTCTCTTGGTATCTCCGGGGTAGCCTTAGGTAGTCCTTCGGCCAGAAGAGGATACATACCATTCACAAGGGCATTTCTTTGTCTGTCTGTTTGTTCTGACTTTACTCGAGTACCTTCTTCACTTAATACACTTTCTCGAACTTTATTTGAATTTTCCTTACTTTTCTCCTCCTGTCTGAGCGCTTTTTCTGTACGTCTATATGATTCTTTACGCCATAATTCAATGGCATCTTTCTGTGACTGTCTAGCTTTCCTTTTCCACAATTCTTCTTCTACTTTCATAATGCAACCTGCATCCCAGGTCCCAGCTGCGGGCCACCTCTGACTTTCTGGTAATTCCTTGGTGTAGTCTACCCATAGATCAAGAAATAATATGGCGTCTAGGCCATGTTTATGATACATGAAGTACCCTGGAGTGTCCCTAGGAGGAATGGGAACAGCTTCTTCGAGTACCCCTTTTCTGGTTTTGATCTGTCTTAATTTCGAAAAGAGCGGCATATTGAGAACTGATCTGATACCTAATTTTGAACACGTTTAATACCATAAAACACAATAATGAACAGTCATTCACACCACAATATACAGAACGTATTTAAAACATTTTAACATTTAACATTTAATGAATAAACAATGATGGTCATTTAGGGAACTAGTCACTAAGCATAATACTCGATACTAACTAGGTAAATCTGAATTATATACTAGACATACTTGATATACTGCTAAACAGTACAGATACACTGCTGAAACAGTGCAGACCGGATTTGTGTACCCAAACCCGTCTTGACCGGCACAACCTATGTGCACGTCAGAACGCCTCCCCGATAATGGTACTCACCGGGTAGCTCGGAACGGAAGGCCTCGGAACTGAACTGAACTTGAACCGGACTGGACTCGACTCGGAACTTCGGAAACTTCGGAAACTGGTGGGCCTCTGTATACCTCGGATCTTGCTCTCTCAGCTAGGCTCTGGTCGGGATACTTCGCACTTCTCACCGCCTCGTCTGGGTGTTGATCGCAGCCTCAGTTACCCCCGCTCGGCAGGAGGGAGATACAGGAAATCCTGTGGGTACGCGTTGTTGTCCGTCCAGCTGTGACAGGAGACCGGGCCTGCAACGCACCGCCGGCGCGTGAGATGAGAAAGTGTCCCTGTTCGGGCGCCATTTATGTGGTAAATAATTTAATTACCGGAACTTAATTTGATGCGGAAAATCTATAACAATAGCTCAGTAAAATAAGAGGCAGAATCCGTGGTATTAGAGGTTCGGAACGGGCTTTATTCCAGAATCAATTTAAATCGATGAGCTCCATATTCCATCACCACGAAGGTTCAGGAAGTGAAGACCGTACTTTATTGATAAGTAATCATTTTTATACAATAGGCATTACAGTGAAGCAAATGCAGGAGGCGTAACAATTGATAGTAAAGATGGTAAACAGTCAAAATATCGAAAAAAAAATATTGACTGGACAGAATATCGAGTTTTTAATATAGAATGGACAGAATATCGAAATACCAAAATATAGTGGTGAAGAATATCGAAAATCAGGTAAGAAATATCGATTTTCATAATATCGAAGTAAGTAATATCGACAGTCATAATATAGTTGTTAAAAATATCGATTTTTTTTATAGTGTTTTAAGTGTTAGTATATGTGTTAAAAGTATGTATTAATTTTGGAATGTATGTTTGAATATTTTTAAAGTAATGAATTTTATGTTATTTAATTTTTTTGTAATTTAATTCCGTAGCGGGTTGTGGGTTTATAGGGGATTAGGGTGGGAAGTAATTTAATTATAGTACAAAAAATAATAATTTTTAGGAATTATTAATTATTTGTAATTTAAGTTTGCGTTTTACTTCTGTAGCGGGTTGTGGGTTTATAGGGGAGTAGGGTGGGAAGTAATTTAATTGTTATTAAGTAATTATAAATTGGTAATAACTAATTTATTGTAATTAATTATTCATTGGTAATTAATTTGTAATAATTGGTAATTATTTTTTATTAATTGGTAATTAATTTGTATTAATTGGTTAATTGATAATTATGTTAATTGTACTAATTTATTATTCGCAGCGGGTTGTGGGTTTATAGGGTAATAGGGTGGGAAGTAATTTAATTATAATTAAGTAATTATTGAAAAAAAATTGTGTATTAATAATTGATTTACTGTTAATTATTAATTGGTATTTTTTATTATTTTTCAATTTTTGCTATTGAAAATTAATTGTTTGTTGATTAATTATTAATTGGTAATTAATGTGTATTAATTGGTAATTAATTTCTATTAATTGTTTAATTGATAATTATGTTAATTGTATTATTTTATTATTTGTAGTGGGTTGTGGGTTTATAGGGGAATAATGTGGGAAGTAATTTAAATGTAAATAATTAATTGTTGAAATTATTTTTGTATATTGATAATTAATTCATTATGAATTAATTATTAATTTGTATTTGTATTTATTAATTTTTTTGTACTGAAAATTAATTGGCTGTTAAATCATTATTAATAGGTAATTAATTTAAAAAAATATTTATTGGTATTTATAAATAATTAATTATTAAAGGTTGTGTGATTGGTAAATAATTTTAATACATTTTTTATTACTATTAATAATTAATTTATTTTTAATAAAATATTAAATTATTATTTTTCCTACTATTGCACTCACTGGAGTGGGAATAGTAATTGTTACCCCTACGCTATCCAACGCTTTCCCTACTGTTGCACTCTTTGGAGTGGGAATAGTAATTTGTACCGCTATGCTATCCAATGCTTTCCCTACTGTTGCACTCACTGGAGTGGGAATAGTAAATTTTACCCTCCCGCTATGCAATGCTTTCCCTACTGTTGCACTCTCTGGAGTGGGAATAGTAATTTTTACCCCTACGATATCCAACGCTTTCCCTACTGTGGCACTCTTTGGGGTGGGAATAGTAATTTTTACCCCTACGCCATCTGATGTATTCCCTACTGTTGCACTCACTGGAGTGGGAATAGTTAATTTTGCCCTCCCGCTATCCAACGCTTTCCCTACTGTTGCACTCTTTGTAGTGGGAATAGTAATTTTTACCCCTTCGCTATCCAACGCTTTCTCTACTGTTGCACACTCTGTAGTGGGAATAGTAATTTTTACCCCTACTCTATCCAACGTTTTCCCTACTGTTGCACTCTTTGGAGTGGGAATAGTAATTTTTAGCCCTACGCTATTCAACGCTTTCCCTACTGTTGCACTCTTTGTAGTGGGAATAGTAATTTTTACCCCTTCGCTATCCAACGCTTTCCCTACTGTTGCACTCTCTGGAGTGGGAATAGTATATTTTACCCCTACTCTATCCAACGCTTTCCCTACTGTTGCACTCTTTGGAGTGGGAATAGTAATTTGTACCCATACGCTATCCAACGCTTTCCCTACTGTTGCACTCACTGGAGTGGGAATAGTAAATTTTACCCTCCCGCTATCCAACGCTTTCCCTACTGTTGCGCTCTCTGGAGTGGGAATAGTAATTTTTACCCATACGCTATCCAACGCTTTCCCTACTGTTGCACTCTGTGGAGTGGGAATAGTAATTTTTACCCCTACGCTATCCAATGTTTTCCCTACTGTTGCACTCTCTGGAGTGGGAATAGTAATTTTTACCCTCCCGCTATCCAGCGCTTTCCCTACTGTTGCACTCTCTGGAGTGGGAGTAGTAATTTTTACCATCCCGCTATCCAATGCTTTCCCTACTGTTGGACTCTCTGGAGTGGGAATAGTAATTTTGACCCTCTCGCTATCTAGCGCTTTCCCTGCTGTTGCACTCACTGGAGTGGGAATAGTAATTTTTACCCCTACGCTATCCAACGCTTTCCCTATTGTTGCACTCTTTGGAGTGGAAATAGTAATTTTTACCCCTACGCTATCCAATGTTTTCCCTACTGTTGCACTCTCTGGAGTGGGAATAGTAATTTTTACCCTCCCGCTATCCAGCGCTTTCCCTGCTGTTGCACTCACTGGAGTGGGAATAGTAATTTTTACCCCAGCGCTATCCAACGCTTTCCCTATTGTTGCACTCTTTGGAGTGGGAATAGTAATTTTTACCCCTACGCTATCCAATGTTTTCCCTACTGTTGCACTCTCTGGAGTGGGAATAGTAATTTTTACCCTCTCGCTATCCAGCGCTTTCCCTACTGTTGCACTCTCTGGAGTGGGAATAGTAATTTTTACCATCCCGCTATCCAATGCTTTCCCTACTGTTGGACTTACTGGATTGGTAATAGTAAATTTGACCCGCCCGCTATCCTACGCTAAAAATATAGAATATGTTTTATTAATATTACATTAATATATATAGGTATTAATTTTTTTTTTTTTTTTACTTACATTAATTATTTATTAATTGTAAAGTTATTTAAGTGTTTGTAAGTATGTTTTAGTTAATTATATTTATTATTTAATTAATTTTACATTACTTTTAATACATTTAAAAAATTCGATATTTTGACTAACTATAGTTTTTTACAACGATATTTTGGAATCGATATTTTACTACTTACCTGTTTGTAGATAGGGATTCGATATTTTGGCATTCTATATTTTTTCCTCAATATTTTTGTAGGTCGATATTCTTCTCCTCGATAGTCTGTCAGTGATCCAGTAAAGATAAAACATACATGCGTAGCAAAAGTGGGTGTAACTGGGCGTAACTAAAGAACGTCATCAGGTATGATGTCATAATAGGGTGGTTCCATGAAAGAATTTCGCAATGTCAGCAGAAATACTTGGCAGAAATGCGCGCGCGGCAGCATGACGTGTGATTGACGTGCAACTAGGGGGTGAAGGGGACTTGACATTTAGCTCTACATGTGGCGACAGAAGTCTGGAGGGTCAAGTCAACCTAATCCCAAATCATATCTAACATCCTATGTTTAGAGAACTATGTTATCCAAAAGAGAGGTCTCTTAGAGTAGAATCTTATTCTATACTGACTATACTGACTGTTAGTGCGTGTACAAGCGTCTAAGTGTCTACACTAGATGCGAGGGCAGGAATCTTCCATAGTAACAGGGCTATGAATTACTTGCATAATGACAGAGAAGCCGGGCCTTTTGCTCGGTAGCTGGAAGAATGTTTACTTAAACTACTAGACAGGAATGCATTGGGTAGGGAGCGGAGCAGATAATTTCGAAGGTGAAATACAGTTTTTGGCAGGCAACAGGCTGATGTCAGGCACCGTTAGCTGCGCAGAGAGTAGGACAAAGTTCATGGATGCAGATGCGAGCTCAGACTGAAGCTTTCAGAGGCAGAAGGCAGGAAAAGCTTGATGGCAGAATCAGGGCCTACTTGCCTGGACTGTAAAATGGCATAAGTGAACCATATAAAGCCGGTGGCCTTTCATACTTAGGAATGGAATATCCAGCCCATTCATGGCGGATCTGAAAGAGGACATGTTGGCGGTGGACGCACACGTGTTTGCGTCTTCATAACTGGAACTGGAGGGAACATACATGTACTTGTGATTTATACATGAAACCGTTGGGGTCCAAGATAGGGGACATAACTGACCAGAAAAATCCATATTTCCACAGGTCCACACAGACCAGTGCATCCCTATACACAAACGAACCCTGCAATGCTGCCAGTAGATAATCACCAGGACAATAGATCATTTAAGACTGCTTCTAGACTGCCCGGTTGACAGGGAGGACTCAGAGCTTGTCTCAAATGCTCACTCATAAACATCTAAGAGTCAGTGTAGTACTTCGAGGGTCGCCAAGCGATCCCCTCCAGGCACAGTGGAGATTTCCAATTCAGTAACTTCATCTCAATAGTAAAAAGAGCTGGCCAAAGATTAGACCCATTATTTTATTTGCAAGGTGGTTTGTGCTCCTAGAGATACACTTCTTTTTTACAGTACAGATCATCATTTCCCATATAAAGACTGTGTTATTTTCAGACTCATCATAAACATTTTTGCTCATACAAGCCTAGCTTCCCAGGTGCTCCTCAAATTTTTGCACACCACAAACCTTGTCATAGACTACCAAGGGCGCTATTAAATGTTCATTAATAAATTAAGTTTCTAGGGGCATAGGAATACACTCCCTGGTGTGAGGACAAACATCAATGGAAGTCCAGGGAGATTGGTGGTTACATAACTTTTCCTGGAGTTCTGAATCTAATGCGTATTCCTTCTATATGAAACAAATGCAGTTATTATTTCATGCTTCTTCATCCCATATCAGGGCTAGTAACTGACAAAAAGCTTTGGAGGCAATACACTTTACTTTATGTCTGGTCACTTTTCCTAAATATTCTCAGGGCATCTCTCTTTTGTAGGCTTTAACCCATGTATAAGACAGCGTGGAGCCGCTGGTTTACCAATGTGTACTCAATGTTTGTTTAGACATGTAGGACAGCAGTGTTTTGCTCAGACTTTGGTCCTTCTGGAATGCTATGGTTTTCCTGCAGTGGGCATAGTTGCAAAAGGGCAAAGTTCTGACATTCCGTTTTAATATTAAGGCTGTGGTGCAAAAAGAGAGCTGATGTCACAGCACGGTTGACGAGGTTCTTTTGTACAGGAGTGGAGGATAAGTGAGCACGGGGAAGCTAGAAAGGGCATATAGGATAGAAATATACAGACAGAAATGTATCAATTGTGGATCTCCATACATGCCTTAGAGGATCTTGGGTTCTCATCAACACCTCCTCAGTGTCCCTCTGTAATTGCAAAGTATTGCATCCCTGTTCAAAGCATATATTCTATTTCCAATAAAACCGGTTTGGAGAAGGAAATACAAGCAATTGATTTGGCTATTGGAAGGATTCTGTTGGATCAGCTACTTTTGTCGCAACTTCTTTAAATTGAAAGTACATTTTGACCTTATCTTGATTTGGCGACAAATAATCTTTTTATAATCTTTAGAAGATGCTTTGGTAGTGTCCTGGGCAAGGGGAAAGAGGTACCTACAAAGTTATTGCCGTCAATAACTATACTTATACTTGTTTTCGTCATAATGCATTGAATTTTGACATCTGTGATCCAAATTAGTTTCTGAAAAAGCTCTTTCAACTTTTCTGGTGCTATGTGTCAAGGAATGTTAGGGCATATAAGGCAAATAAAACCATGTCGTTCTGAACACACTCCCTGTCTAATAATATCTTTAAGAATTGTCGACAATAAGCTCCTAAATCCTATTTATGTAAATTATCACATCAAATGATATTTCACTGCCCTGGAGGGCTTAGTTTTCATACCGTTTTATAACAGGTGTGTACCAGATACAGACTAATCCCCTTTAGATATAACCATCATATTGTATGCCAAGCCTATTTCAAATTATTTAGGGATTTAGATGGATGATAAGTGATTATTCTCATATTAATAGGCATTATTTAATTGTAGGGTTAGTAACATGGGTGATGATATTGACCTTAACTATTTTTTTTACAGAGTTTTAGCGCAAACTTGACCCGAATCTAATCAGCTATCAGAGCGCTTTACATAGCACCAGTTACGTTACATGAGGACACACATTCATTTTTTGTTACGCACGGGGAGATTAAGTGATTTGTCCAGAATCACAGGATGTTCAGCGTCATTACCGAGACTCGAACCCAGTTCCCCAGGTCCGAGGTCGAGCAACATTTTTGTTGGTTCTTGGACTTCTGGGCAGCCTCAGAATGTGGGTATCTGGGCCATGTGCTGAAGCAAATGGTAGCTCGGGAGGTTGTCAGAAGTTTTTGACCCTAAAGTTAAATTTGCAGAAGGTTTATGGCTAAAGGTAAGAAAGGGCCAATCACTGCTCTATTCAACACTTTATCAAATTAAAAATTATCAAGGATTTCTTCCACAGCAGTCCTTCCAGTAATATTGTGATTATTGTAGACGTGTTCCCAATAAATGGCCATCATCAATTTGGGGTAATGTAATAGGATGGCAATAGGAGAAAGATTAGATTTTTGATAGGAACAGATAAATGCTCACTTTCTTTTAATTCAATCCTAAAAAAACTGACATTTTTTTAAATTTAGATAATTCAGACAGTAGTGGACAATGCTGCAACTGGATTGCAGTATTATGGGTCGGTTTAGACCTAAGGGTTGACCATGTGCCGGTGGCACATGGATTGCCCATCTGAACTAGGGATACATGTCTCCTCCCTGTCTCACTCAACAATATTCATATCCTGGATTTACAGAAAATAATGTATAAACCCTTTTTTAGTGTTTATACCTCCTTGCATTAATAAGGCCAATATTTCTCTTAGAGTAATAACAGCTTGACTGACTTTGTCCATGCTGTTCTGCCACTTTCTGTTGGTAGCATTATCTTTTGGGGCATAAAATACAATTAAATGCAAAGAAAGAATTGGAAGATATGTAGACTCCAATAAATATTGATAAATATTGGGAGAACCCATGTCGGGGTCATAAGTGGAATATAAATGAAACCGAGAGCAGCCAGGTACTATGGATAACACAATCCATTGTAAGGGCTGATGCCCTTACCTGCTGGCCACAAGTGGGAGTGCCGCAACCGTTGTCCTCAGCTGCAGCCCGTCACATGCGGCTCCCCGCAGTAGCCTGTTTTTTTGACCAGCAGCGCAGCTACTGGAAAGCGAGAACATAACAGCGTCCTATCTGGTGGCCATCATGCGTATTAAAATCTGAACACATTTCTTTCTTATTAAAACCCTGCCACAGCCAGTAAAAGATAAAGTTGTATTACTGTTTAGGACATACTGACAAATCCTAGTATTTTACTATTAATAATTCCCGGTAATTTACATTATTCATTCACCTTGTGTATTTTTTTCACTTATGTGTTTACTTTTGTTCCCAAACCAAGATGGCTGACACCTTTTGGTATTATTTCCTATCCTGCTCTTCGCTGTATAAGAGTGTTCCATTGTCAGTCCAGTAATGTATCTGTTGTTCCTGAATTGTTTCTCGCTCCCAGAACTTGTGGACTTTATGTCCCCCCCCCAGTTCCTATCAATTATCAATACTCTTCTGGCCATATTGGCTGAGCCTGGTCGGCGAGAATTATTTTTCTTCCCTCCAGTCTTGTATCCTTCTTGCTGAATTTATTTTCTGGATCATTGCTGGACTTCATGTAATCATTATGGCATCTGTCACTACCTTTGAATATGAGGCCCTTTCTTCGAACCAAGATGACACTTCATGCAATGCCCAGAAGACCTGCGCTTGGCACCCATCCATCAACAGGTTCTCAGGTACATGAGTTTTGTTTCAAAAATCTGAATTGCTACCTTTTGAAGAGTGGAGATCTGGTTACTGACGTGAGAGGATTTGGCCCCTCTTGCTTTTTTTTAAGCATGAGATCCTTGGCTCTTGCAAACAGTCAATCTTGGTTTAGGGCTGGCATCAAGGCCCTCTACATTGAGGGATATTATTTTTATCTTCTTGGACATTAAGAACAATTAACACTGAAATGGAAAACAGATCAGAAGTAATTACTTTGGCAAACTCCAAATATTGTGCTAGGCTCAAGATTTTGCTTTTATTTTCAGTTCTCCATTTCCTTACTCTGGGTTCTGCATGACCCAACTACAACTCCATGACCCCCTCCGCCCTACCGGTTGCAGTTCCTTTGCACCTCTCTTTGCGTCGCTTCCTACTCACCAATATCCCATCTTCCCTTTATTCCCTAATGCCCTCCCAGGCTCAGTCATTGGAGTCCTCCCATCTTGAAGGATACAACACATATAAAATGAAACACTGAAATAAGGCATATACATTCAGTGTAGTTGCAATCCTGGCTGACATTAGGAGTCACAGTGGAAATTGCATCTCATAAAGCTACAAGGACAATAAGAAATGTGACCATTTTTAATGGGAACATTTCGAAATTACCTTGCTACTCTTGATTGGTGTTATTTAGAGTGGATGGTCTGTCGTACTATATTTTTCAGTTCCAATTGGAAAAAATAATTGGAAATGACCCCCACTTCCTGGGAAAAAATCTTCCAGGGTGTTATGATCATTTTTGTTTGTTTTTCACTAACAAACTCTTGCTTTAGGGCTTGTATTTGGAAAATAAAAAAGATTTCTGAGCTGCAACCTGAGGGCTATTCAGCCAACATTCAGTGACTTCAGAGAAGCCGCTGTGGCAGCAGCTCTTCTGAAGGCACAGGGATCTTTGAAAAGCCTGCAGAGATCTCTAAATATGGAGGGTGGTAGTCTGGTCAGCCTTTTTGTCTCCCTGGACTACATGGTTCCTTGGCTTGGGAAGGGAGGAACTTTCCAGAACCAGATGTGGGGATATTATAGGGAGTCCCCTAACCTCAAAGGCTAGCACCAGGTATTAATACTGAACCTCTTGAACCGCTCATCAGATCTCTTCTGGACTTGTGGAGCACTCAGAAGAAGGACTGTCCTGCTGCACTGCTGCTTGAAGGACTGCCCTGCTGCCTGAAGAAGGAAGCCTGGACCTGCTCCTTGAACCCAGGGCCACCAGAGTGACTCCAAGGGCTAGCTGGCTGGCCTCCTGATTGGAGCTACAGGGACACAATAAGCTCCAGAGACATCGCTACAACTCCCCAGCTAGCCTTCTACATTTGGACCTGTCTGGATCTGCAACTGGATCTGCCTGAGCCTTCTCTAGAGTAAGTTCCTTATTTCCAAAAGGTGCCTCCTAATGTCCTGGACAGGGCTGCCATCAGAGTGCATTCATCTGCCAATACAGATAAAATCTTGAAGTTTTGGGCTCTTCGCTGTACAGTGACCACCAGCGACAACTGGCATTGTGAGATCTGCATTTCAAGCTACAGCAACAACATTCTGTGGTGACGGCCATTGCGAAGCTCCTGCAATGACTGGTGTGATGCTCAACCCAGTCTATGTGCTATAGCAATGGCTGCCCCCGATGCCTGGCTTGCTTTTCCTCCTACAGCAATGACCATCCACAAATGCTCATCCTGCTCCTCACAGCCTCCTCCACCATGAACTGCACTCTTTGCGCTGGACTTTGGCGCTATGTGTTTTAAGGCACTGTACTTACCTAGAACTTAGAAATTGCATATCACTGATTCTATCGGAGTTTTGTTGTTCTGGTATTATTTTATTTATTAAAATGTATTCTATTTTTCTAAATTGGTTTGGCATATTTCTTGTATTGTGTTTTCACTTTGTTACTGATTGTGCCTGCATTAATACTTTACACATTGCCTCTAAGTTAAGCCTAACTGCTTTTCTGCCAAGCAATTATAGGTTAACCACAGGTTAATCTAGCAATTGTTGTGGTTCCCCCTATTGTGGAAAAAGATTCTTGCTTAAGTTAGGTCCCAGTTTCCAACACTACCTTGCAGAGATCCAGAAGGAAAAAGTAACATTAGCTTTGATCAAATCTGTATGCTTATGCAAAGGGGCATTGTATTCATATTTTGGAGCAAGGCAAGACCTGAGCACAAGTGATCCTTCCTTGCTCCATAATACATCAATAATGTTAAAGGTATATCAATTATCGGTGTGTGGGTAGTGTTAGACACATGGACACATTTGTGAGGAAAGATGCTGAAGAGCCCAATTATGATAGCTGAATGGATGACAGCATTAAATATGCCACAAAACCTTTAATACCTTGAGTTGTTTTCATTTTAACCAACTAACACAGCCACAAGAGTTGCAGGGCTGACCAAATTTGGAACTCAATACAGCAGGCCTGAACAAATTATGATAATATGCCGCAAATCAAGGTTATGGACATGGTTGCCCCATTAGGAAAAGTTTGTCCTATACTATCGGTCGTATCTGCTTTGAAAAGATATTTTGATATGCTGTCTCTCTCAGATTACAGTAATAGGCAAGGGTTCTGTTGTTGGTTACCTACTTTGACAAACCAAGTTGTTTAATGATTTGTGCAGTGATACTCTTTGCTATATCATCTAAGGAAAGGTTTCTTTCTTTCTCTAGTTGTTCTTTTTTTTTCAAAATGTTTTTTGAGCAACTGGCAGTTTCCTATACATTGGTACTGTACCGCTCTCTGCCACTGATTTAATCTGCAATATGCTGCATCCTGTGCAACCACTACTTCTAACCTGGGTGACCATCTTGGAATGGTATTGCATTTAGTGAATCAACATCTTTTGTACCTAATGGCCAAAATATAATTTCTTACCGTGACATCTATTTTGGAACTTTTAGAATAATGATCAACTATGAAAAATACCATTCCAATATCACTACCCAGACCTGTGTTTAATTTTCGCTTTTTTCATTGCAGGTGTATGGCTGCCACATTTAGGCAACAACATGTTTTCTTTTTTCTATTTTGTTCTTTTAAATTATGTTTTGGATACCTGTTGAGTTTGTGCGTGTAGTTTATTGTGGATGGGTGAGTCATCGTATGCAAAAATGAGTCAATGGGTGGATGCTTGAGAGCAAAGAGGAGTGATTGAGTGAATTTATGTTGAGTTACTGCTTGTATAAACTCACCAGAGTCATTTTAGTTATAAGCCAAACCTATTGGCTTAACTATTGCCTGTATTACCTTTTGTACATATGCTGTAACTTATGTACGTTACTCCCATTTAAAGGAGTAAGTCATTTCAAAATCTGTTACATTTATTTTTAAATCTACATTGTTATTCTACTGCTGAAGAGGCACTGAAGCAGGCTTCCATTCAAAATCCAAGATTTCAGTTTCTAGCTGCATCTGGCTCTCAGTGAGAGCAGCAGTTTTATTTTCCCACCATCCTGTGTCCTCAGTGCACACACACAGTTCCAATTTCGTTAATCTGAAATCTGAGGATCATTATATAAATGTTGTGTTCTTTTACTCCAGTACAGTTTATTACTTTTGAATAAAAAACTATTTAAAACTAGGCCAGGCAAGAAAAGGCTGGCAAAAACATAAATTAAAGAGAGAACTTAATTTAGAAAGTGTCAAAAAGGATAGATAGTCACGGTTCAATAATAAAACCTGGTATAAAAGCCTTCTATCTTTAAATAAAGCTTTCAAGCACAGGCCCGTTTGCGAGCAATCTGTGCTTTCCAATCTTTGCTTCCAATGTGATTAGCATACAAATGCAAAAAACAATGTGTCTACATGGGTGACGACTACAACATACCCCGGATCAAATATGAGGTGCTAATACACAGGAGATAAAAACGAAACAAAGTATTCGTTTTTTCGCGGTTGTACCTGACCGCTCCTATTAATTTGTTTCTGGTCCACGTACTCAGTTCCATGAGGAGCATGTTAGTTAACTTACCAAATTAAAGATATGTTCACTCAATATCTTATGACTGCTGGCATATACTCCTACTGAGACAGGCAGCTGCTTTATCATCCATGAAGGGAAGATGGATTCCTTATGGTAGCAAAGACGCCTACCACTTGTGCTTGCCTCTTCACAAACACTTAAGGATAAAGACACTGGTCCATTATGTTTATTTAACTGTGTCCTATAGAGATAATATAAAACAAGATGCTGAAATTCAACCCAGCTTACAAAATAAAAAGCATGAAAAGGTCATCAGAGCCAGGTGAACTGGTTATGTAAAAGACCTGCATTTGAAAGCTTTCTGAAAAACATGGGATTGAGTTAACAACTAGATTGCCAGGTAGTAAACTGTGAATGGGACACATTGTATTATGCACAGTACAAACCCCACCTGAGGTGACTGGGTTTGGTAGACTGTTGCATTGTCATCACCTTGTGCTGGGAGCAGAAGATGGAGTCATTTCTATATGAATAGTCACCATGGATCCTATACGAGGTTACGACCTGCTTGAACATCATATTTGCACTTATATTCTACAGCACTAGCCAAGCTTTTATGAATTGCTGCAGTGTTAGTCCTATAATCCGTTCCAGTACTCAGAGGGGTGTAATCCTTATGTTGGTAAATTACAGGCCAATATCGCTGCTCCCTTTCCTCAGAAAAGTTATGGAGCCCCTAGTAAATCAACAAATCATGTCTTTTCTGGAGACCTAGGTCCTGATTAAGATCTTGGCGGGACTATTTTTATCACTCTGCGGCAAAGTATCCAAGTACTCGATCAAGCTGATGGCAGCTCGCCCGCCCAATTTAGATGAATGCAGGTTGACTCTCCATCCACGTTGGCAGAGTGTTTACCATCGCGTACGCAGCTCACCGCTGCCGAAGCAGCAGACTCCTCTACTGGCAAATAATACTCCGTCACAGCCAGGGTAATGATGTTGCGCCGAGCCACCTTCGTTATCACAGTTGTGCTGAAGGTGTTCTAGCTGCGGCTTGCTGATGGAGTGATTCCATCGTGGGACACGGTCACCATTGGACTATTTCTGTGGCTGTAGGATTAATGCTAGCATCACACACCTGATGTGATTTGCTTAACTGTTTACACCTGCATATCACACCATAAAATACACTGCATTTCAGACCAGGATCATTTGCCATTCAAGCACAGCAGAACTTTGTACCGGAACACTTTACCACTGAATTCAGAATTTTTTTGCTGTTTTCTGTTCTAGGATAGGATAGGATATGTGTTTGTAGAGCGCTCGTATGCTGTGGCGTCTTGGCGCTAAGAGGTGAGTACCTGTGTTAAAGCCCATAACAGTCACCTATGTTATAGCAAACAGCCAGGTCTTCAAGGCTCTCCTGAAAACAAGTCTGTTAGGTTGGAGACGCATGGCTGTTGCCAGTGAGTTCCATAACTTTGCTGCACAATGGGAGAAAGCTCTACCACCCCATCTTGCCTTCCTAATCCTGTCCAGATGGAGAAGCCCTAAAGTACTAGACCTTAATGATCGAGCGGGGATATAAGGTCTAAACAATATATGCATGGCCTTAGCACCTCCTCCATAAAAAGCTTTATGGACCATGCATATGGCCTTGAATTCAGCTCGACGCTGAATTGGAAGCCAATGCAAAGTTTGAATACCCGCAGAGGTAGATTTTCCCCTGGGTATGTCTAGGAGTAATCTAGCGGCAGCATTCTGTAATGATTGAAGCCTGCTCATTTGGGACTTATTTATTCCCAATAGTAGGCCATTGCAGTAATCTAACTTGGAGAGCAGGAGGGCTACTACTACTGATTTCTGTAGTTCCTTCCTAATGAAGGGAAAGATCTTCTTCAGGGTTTTGATTAAGAAGAAACAAGAAGAAGTGAGACTATTGACTTGAGCAGAAAAAGTTAAATTGCCGTCAAAGATGACTCCCAGATTTCTGATCTTAGATGCAGGGGTGGGACATTCCCCAGCTGTCATTGGCCACCAAGATGCGTCCCATCGAGGTTGCCCCTGGCCAAATTAAATGACTTCTGTCTTGTCAGTATTGATTTTTAGGAAGCTATGGTTCATCCAAGTCATAATCTCCTCCAAGCAGGCATGAAACCTGACAGCCATATTCTCGGGATGTTTAGCCATGGAGATTATGAGCTGAGAGTCATCAGCATGTCACGTAAATTCAAAACCATGCTTCCTAATCAGGCTGGCCAGTGGCAACATGTAGATATTGAAAATAGTGGGTGATAATGCAGAACCCTGGGGGACCCCACAGGGCAGGTAGAAGCTCTCTGATTGCAGACCCTCCCAGTGTAGGCACTGCACTCTCCCATCCAAAAAAGAGGATAGGAGGGACAACGCTGACCCCCCAATACCCACATCTCGAAGCCGCTGAACCAACACCGTAGGGTTTACGGTGTCGAAGGCTGCCGACAAATCAAGCAGAACCAGGACTGCACTTCCCCCTTGATCAATTATTCTCCGGATCTCCTCAGTCACTACGATCAAAGCAGATTCGGTCGAGTGGTTAGATCGAAAACCATGCTGAGTTAAATCCAATATTTCATTGGTGTCGAGGTATTCAGTCAAAGTTCTGTTCATTGATTTTTCCAAGATCTTGGCCATTATGGGCAGACCGGCAATCGGCCGGTAGTTCTTGAGCTCAGTGGGGTCTAGCATAGGTTTTTTTAAAAATAGGCCTAATAGTGGCCATTTCCAGGATGCTGGAAAGCTGCCTGACTCCAGAATTTGATTGAATAATGGCGTCAGTTCATCACCAATCCTATTAGCAGCCAGGTGTAGTACCGTAGCAGGGCAGGGGTCTTTAGGTGATCCCGATTTTATGGAAAGAAGCAAATTGCAAACTTCCTCTCGACTAATCGTTGGAAAACTAGTTAGTTCCCTCAAGAGTGGTCCCACTGTCGCCTGTGATTGCTGTACTATATCTGGAAGCTGACAAGCTTGAGAAAGGTTATCATAGATAACTTGTACTTTATTTTGAAAGAAAATTGCTAACTTATCGCACATGATTTGATCGGGATGAAAAATAGTGCCTCGTTGGGATTTAGAGAGCAAATTTACTGTTTTGAAAAGCTCCCTAGAGGAGTTTCCCGCTTCCTCGATTTTAGTGGCAAAAAACAACTTTTTTGACTCTAATATTTAGTTTACCTTCTTATATTCTTTAAGGGCAATATTATAAATCATTTTTGCAGATTTATCATAATCCTGCCGCCATCTTCGTTTGGCTGTTCGGCTGTTCGACATTTCACCTTTATGGTTTTCAGATGGGGGTTACACCAAGGGGAGGTAGGCTTATGTCTTCTAATGGTAGACCATCTCTCAGGGGCTACCTGGTCAGCTGCTATCTGAAGTCAGTCGTTAATTTCAGAGGCAGCCTCGTTGCAATCTTTGGACAGCAACAGGGGGCCTTTGCTAAGAGCTACTAGTAAATTATCTGTGCTGACTTTATTCCACCGTCTGGACATAACTTTGGTAGGTTTTACTTGTTTCCCCAACGGTGGTAGTGAGACCTTGATCTTAAAATGGACAGCATAATGATCTGTCCATGGAAAAGGAATGACTTTTACCACAATTATATTAAAGTGATTTGAGAAAATACCGTCCAGAATGTGACCCGCCTGATGGGTGGGCTCTGTGACCAACTGAGTGAGTCCAAAAGTGACAAGATTATCAAAAAGTCTTTTAGTGTCAGAGTTGTCAGCAAGATCCAAGTGAAAATTAAAATCCCAGAGTAACATAAATGGGCCAGAGTCAGTTTGAGACTCTAAATGGGTCATCAGGGACTGAGCAAATAGCGTTTTTGGACCAGGGGGGCGATAGAACAATAAACCCTGAACATTCATAGTATTATTAATACTAATAATGAAATGCAAGGCTTCTGCCGGGAAATCCTTAATGGTGGTTATCCGCAGATTTATATGATCCCCATAAACAATAGCTATGCCCCCCCCCCCTCTTCCCACCTCTCTATCTTGTGAAATCACTGTATAACCTTGTGGCAGGGCTATGTTCCAATCAGGACATGGGGCGTTATCTGCCTATGTCTCGGTGAGAAAGATTATATCAGTGTTCGTACTTCGAATCATGTCCTCGATCTGGTATTTGTGTTTACTTAACGATCGAATATTGAGTAACACGCATTGCAGATTCAGTTCCTGAACATACAAATTGTTACCAGCCACTTTATGCCGGGGAGGATAGCCACTTTGGGTTCCCATTATTCCACCTTCCCTCCCTCCTACTTTAGCACTGATCGAACCTCCCAAATGAAAAGGACAGTTAGTACAATCCATTTTACTCAAAAGAGTTAGATCATGTGGCTTATATGGTCCTTGATTCAAAGCTAACAGCTGTTCCCTGCTATATTTTCCGGGGCATAGTTGGCCAGGGGTTATGGCGCTGGACGCGTTACGGACGGGGACGGGTGCAGACGGGCTTGCCTTTGGCGCGACTTCGGCGCGCCGCCGGCGCGTCCGTCCCAGCGCGATTAATGTAGCTTCCGTAGTGTGAAAAGCAAATAAAGACTAGCGCGCCAACCCTGTGTGCAGTGCAGTGCGGGCCCGCTAACATCCGGGTCCCGCCAGGGTCGAGTGCGGGGAGAGGCAAGTGATCGGGAATGAAGGTAAAAGCTCAGCAGCAACTAGCAATTGGCTAAAAAGTATAATAATAATAAAAATTCCACCCAATCTGAATGGTAGCAAAGTGCAGAGTGCAATCAGATTTTTACCAATATTAAAACAGTTTTTTAATAAATGGGAAGTACAGCGGTATGAAATAGCAGCAAAAATGAGGACTTCTACCACAACAAGGTACTCACACCCGCTGCGCATCCGCCCCAGCGCGATTTATGTAGGTTCCGTAGTGTGAAAAGCAAGGAAAGATTAGCGCGCCAACCCTGTGTGCAGTGCGGGCCCGCTAACATTCGGGTCCCGCCAGGGTCGAGCGCGGGGAGAGGCAAGTGATCGGGAATGAAGGTAAAAGCTCAGCAGCAACTAGCAATTGGCTAAAAAGTATAATAATACAAATTCCACCCAATCTGAATGGTAGCAAAGTGCAGAGTACAATCAGATTTTTAACAATATTAAAACAGTTTTTTTATAAATGGCAAGTACAGCGGTATGAAATAGCAGCAAAAACGAGGACTTCTACCACAACAAGGTACTCACACCCCAGGTTCTTTGTTTCTTGTTCATTTGCCCCTTTTTCTTTATCATCATGTGGGTTACTTAGTTAATTTAAATTCATAATCTCAGAATGGCGTTTAGAAAAAATCCCCTTTGTAATGAGTGGGATTTGTCAATCATGATAGATGGAATCATTAGAGTTGAGCCACAAGTGTTTGGAGCTCAAGAACAAATTACAACTATAGCGCAGAAAAGGCAAATGTGAGCAGGAATAGCTGACAGAGTGAAGGCTATAGCAAACAACCTGAGCACACAGGAGGAAATTAGGAAGAGGTGGAACGACCTGCTGGGGAGATTGTGCGTTCCAAGTGTCGCCCGGAGGCCCAGTGCACTGGTGGGGGTTCTCCCAGGCCCCCCTTACAGTTCCTTCCCTGGGAGTAGGTCTTGCTGATCCTTCATCCTGAAAGCTTGACAGGAATCCCTGGAGGACTGGAGACTGGTAACATAGACGTTTAAAGGAGTCGCTAAACCTAAATGTCCTGTTTGCTTTGAAGTTAGCTGTTGCTAATGTGATTTGCTAATTTTATTTAACATATAAACCTAAATATATCAGTAACATCTTGTTAGGCTTGTTTGACAAATGTATTGTGTTGTATGTAAGATAACAGTTCTCAATCTCCATTACATTTCACAAGTTGTTATGGTGCTTGTAAGTGTTTGTACACCAAATAACATATGTATTTCAAGTAGTAAATGTCTGTTCTCTTTTTACTGCAGATTTTCACTAGGTATGTTCAAGTTACAATTTTGCAAGAGTTGTGAATGTGTAATTGAAATAATTACAAAAACCACGATGTCTTGTTTCTGTTTTGTGAAAATCATATTGCAATCTAATTATGCTCATTTTCCCTTTTCAATTTTTTTTCACATATGACAAAGTGTCATTTATAGATCAATCTCTATTTATTGCTCTCTTTTGAACAGTGCATGTCTGAATGATTCTTTTTAATTTACTCTGCAATTTTTATATGATGACTGTTGGAAAGAGGTTATTAGTAGTGGCAAATATGCATCTGCCACTGGGCAATAAGGCCACTAACACAATATATGGCTCAGAATAGGTCTCAGAAAACTATTCCTTAGCTCAACCCTTGGTAGCTTCGCTGCGAGCTGGTAGGCTTAACATTAAAGACATGAATGTAAAGCTTTCAAAAAACCAATTCAGTAAATAATTAAGACACAACACACATAAAAATCAAACACCAATTTATAAAAATAGAAATATGTGATCTATAATATGACACCAAAACAAAACATATACAATTTAGGGAAGCATAGATATGAATTTTTAAAGATTTAGGGCCAGATGTGTCAAAGGGTTTTACCCATTCTGTGTCTATGGGAAAATGTGTTCATACATATGGCCCTTAGTACATAGAAACCTATAGCGCCTATTGGTATATCTGGTCACAGTAGACCGGGAGAAAGTCAAAGTTTCAGGCCGACCACGATGGAGCCCTGTGCGGCTACCCTTCATGGTAGGTCTCGGTCAAAGTTTTTACCTTCTGACTTAGAAACTTTTCTGGTGGTTTTTTTCCTGGGGTCCCTTGAAGCTCTCAGCCAGTCCGGATTCGGTGAGGGTTTACTGGCTTGCTTTGTGATGAGCTCCCAGTCAAACTTATGGAAGTCAGACCTCCTGAAGTTTTCAGTGGGATGAGCCTGGAGGGCAGGCCAGCTCTTGGTTGAAGGTGGGCGGCTTGACTCTCGTGGTTGGTCTTGATCACTTTTTCTACGTTTGAACTTTTATGGAGCTTTTTCTCCCGGGGTCCCTTGATGCTCTTCACCAGGCCAGATTCAGTGAGTGTTTGCAGGATTGGATTTTGACCATCTACCGGTCAAACTCTGGAAGTGGGACTTTCGGAGCTTTTCAGTGGGAAGAACGTGGAGGGCAGGCCGGCTCGCGGTTGAGGGTCACCGGCTTGGCTGCCCAGGTCGAGTCACTCCACTTATGGAGCTTTTTTCAATTTGCTCCAAAGTTCTCCAGACTTCTGGAACTTTCTCCTGAAGAGCAGGGCCTGGTTGGTGCAAATCAAACTTCCCGCATTGACCCTTCTTCTTGCTTTAGTTTCAAGCAGCAGTTCTGAGAGATGCTGCCCTTCTCAGATACTTATTCAGTGTTCTCTGGGGTCACACAGAAGAGCACTCCTGTCCAATGAGGTGCAGGACAACACCCCAGAGCATGACCATTTCCTCCAAAGTGTGGCACAATGGTCTACCTGAAAGCACTGTTTATCCATAATTCAATATGGCTGAAGTCCCAGCAGAGAGCCAAGAGCTGGCTAAATAAACCTACAGGATGGCCCTCCTCCCCGGCATCTGCATTCCTTCTTTAAGTCGGCCAACTGGCTGGGTTCAGAGGGTAGGGCTATAAATGAAACTGGGGTTTTCTGCCTGTCTCCTCCTAAATGTGAAGATTATTGTTTATGACACCTCCCCCTTACTCTGGCATTCCTATGCAGCAGAACGCTCTCCACCCAGAATGGCTCTTTCACCTCAGGGGCTACTTATCACCTCATCAAAGCAGCCTGGCTAATCCACTTAACTCTGACCAATCAGGGCAGATCAATGGAAGGCTGGATTTTGACTTACAGACAAGAAAGTTTGATTACTTCTTGTCTGTACATTTTAGGATAAATTCAACAATAGCATATTGTTGGATTTATCAATACCATTCTAGTAAGTCCTTGAAATATATTTTGGGGGTTTTCCTGGCAGGAATTATTAGTTAATAACTTATTGTCATGTTAACCTATGTGGTTGGGGATCTGAAATGGGGAAAATGAACTGGGTAATTTCTCCAACACAAGGTCTTATAAAACATTTTTTAGAAGGACCCTGCCTATATCTACAGGACCCCTCACCCTTGGAACACCTAGGAGAGACTTTAGAGGTTCTGAATACTTAAACATATTGAAGATCCTCACTCTACAGTGCTCCTAGCACAAAAGTCAATTTTGGTAAGCACTGTACTACAATGTGGGAAGTGAAATGTGCAATTTCACTAAACCCAAGACATATAAAACCTATTTTATAAGGATCCTCTTTCTACGTACCTGCTCCCGACCACCATTGGGACACCTAAGGGATCCCCTGGGGGTACCTAATATTTCAAAATATTGTTGTTTCTTGATTGTTAAATATTTTGGAAAAATTGTGTATTAACTCTTGACTAACACTTATGGTTGATGTAGTAAAATTGTGTTACGTAAATCCAGACAAACAAGAAGTCACAAAACAAGTATTTTTTCTTTCATTGCTTGTATCCATACAGGTCAATGCCCATCAGAATAGGAAGATATGGAAGGCTATTGCTAAGAAGGTGCAGACCCTGCGGTCTACAAGTGGTGCAGCATTCACTGTTGCAAGAGGTAGGAGGGCCTATGATGCTGACCATGAAGTGATCAAAAGTCCAGCTCGGAAAGTCCTCCCAACGTGGGAAGTACATGTGCCACACCCTGCCTTCCCCTAATGGCCCACATACTTGCGGTGGGCTATCCAGACCTTGATGGACAGTTGAGAGCCCAACAGCAGCAGCAAAGGCATAAGTTCTAGTGTGAGTTCAACATGTTAAATAACTAATTTTTGTTACAGCAACTCATTTTGCCAACAACATAAAGGTTGACACATGTCCAATGCAGAAGAAGAGTTCTTGAAGGTGTACGTTTTGTGCAAAGTGTAGGATGATGTGTTTTGTATATGAATTTGCAGAAAAGGATACCACCTGATTTCTGTTCACTCCCCAAGGGCTAATTTCAGCAGACAAACGCCTGCGTAAACAACAACTACACATGAGTTTTTTTAACGTAATAAAGGACAGTTATACCAAACAGGCCACTCTGTGTATACATTGGTGACAGAGTGTCACATACCCAAAACCATTTGTCCATGTCCTTTGTTATGTCCAGATGATAAATCAATGACGAAAAAAAATGGGATACTAAAGTGGACGTTTGCAGATGGAATATTCCATTATATATACGTATGAGTATCCCATCTGGTAAAATCAAAATTAGGCGGTCAACTCATGACTCATTAGACAATTGTAGAAATGCATTAAGGTGTCATATATTGCCTATTTTGATTTACATTTGAATCTTTGGATTTTAAATTATATGTGAATCAGTGTATGTAATATTTACTGTGATGTTATATCAATTTCTGCCTAACATGAAAGCCAACATATTTTGTAAAACTGTTTGACAATGGTAAAACAAAAATCAAATACCTAAAGATATTTAGGAGTCAAATGTGAAAATGTTTTTGCTCCTTGCTGAAGTGGATCAGAAATGTATCAAGTACTATTTATGAACCTATGCTGTAGAAGTCATTTTTCAATCCACCCAAAAATGTTTTTCTTTAATTTCTTCAAGAGCATAAGTATTGACATAGGGGCATATGTATGAAACAAAATTTTATTTGCAAATGCTGCGAATAGCAAAAAACAGCGTTTGCGAATAAAAAATCGCTATTTCATATGTATGACACAGATTCCCAGTGCAAATTAAGAAATCGCAAAATTTGCGATTTCTTAGTCTGCGAAACCCAAAATTTGCGAATTCCTAAATTGCGATATTCTCAATTTGTGAAAATCGCAAAAAGGATATCGCAAACTAAGAAATCACAAGGACATGTATGAAAAAATCGCTAATTGCGAAATATTGAAATTCGCAAAATAAGAAATCGCAATTAACACCAAGTGCATGCAGGTGGTAACCAGGTGCAAGGTACTTAAACCACCCCACAATGCAACAGATCCTTCCACAATGGCAGCACTGTTTGTGATAGCCAAGAGGCTGCGTATTCGGGCTCTTGCACAGAGGAGAATGAGACAGGAACGTATCTTCAGGCTGCGCATCACTCTGTTCCAGCAGACTGAAAAGGACATCCATGACAAGTACAGGCTGCACCCACAGACCATATTGGACCTGATTGAGGAGCTGAAACCCTATTTGGAACACCCTACACGCAGAACACAAACAATTCCCACACATGTGCAGGTCCTGTGCTCCCTGCACCTCCTGGCTTCAGGGAGTTTTCAAGGGGTCATAGCGGAGGTTGGCGGGGTGTCACAGAGTGCCCTTTTCTCGCTTTTTCCATGCCTTTCTAGATGCAATGCTACAGAGGCTATCACATCACATATAATGCCCCACCACCCAATAGGCATTACAGCAAACAAAACTTGACTTCTACCAGATTGCACTTTTCCCCCAAGTCATTGGCTGCACCGATGGGACCCATGTGGCCATCACACCCCCATCAGCAACTGAATATGTCTACAGAAACCGTAAATGCTACCATTCCCTGAATATACAGATTGTGTGCAATGCTAAGTATATCATCAATGACATTGTACCCAAATATCCTGGCAGTACACATGACTCTTTCATCTTTAGACACAGTGGAATCCACAGACGTCTGAGTGCTGGAGAGTTTGGGGAGGGATACCTGCTAGGTAAATACATGGCACACATCCATACATCCACTACATCTCCGGAGGGGGGGGTGGAAATTGACTTACCTATTGTGTCTATCCCTGCAGGTGACAGTGCCTATGCAGTGCGGGACTTCAGCCTGACTCCGTACCTGGATCCAGCCAATGCAAGTGAGAGGAGATACAACAGGGCACACAGATCTACATGCTGCGTCATTGAGCGTACGTTTGGAATCCTAAAGAGCCAGTTCCGGTGCCTGCATAAAAGTGGAGGTGCACTACAATACAGCCCTGAGACCTGCTGTAAAATTGTGGCAAGCTGTGCAATGCTACATAACATGGCTATGAGGAAAGGGACCACAATTGATGTGACCGATACAGTCACATCGGATGATGATTGTCCTGCTCTCCCTGGCAGACCAGCATCAGGATTCGGAGCAGCTGCTGGACGTCTGAGATGGACTGAGATCACAGAATACTGCTTCTAGGTGAGTAATGATGACATGAGCCAAAAAATGATTCTAATATATGCTGTGTTAATTCATACTTCTAAAGCATTCATTGTTGCTGTACCCAGCACATGTTATGCACACAGTGCAGGTACTTCACAAGTAAGTGTTCAAGTATGCATTGCTGGGTTGCATCACCCATTTATGCAAAATTGTCACTGAACAGTTCACCTCCTTCGGTGACGCATTGGTGCTGTTTGGGATCCAGGCTGAGTGCCCTCTGTGGTGTTCCTAGGTCCTGCACCCTGTCTGGAACTGCGTCTTCTTGCTCCAGGCAATGTAGGTGTGATGCTACTCCTACTTGAGGTCTCCTCACTCTCGCCAGAGACCATGAGAGCGGTGCCACCTGAGTTGGCCGTCTGCATTTGCTTCACTGCACTGGTGACCTGTTCCAGCCCTCTTGCAATGTCCTGACAGCAGTGCGACATTTCCAACTGCATGGTAATGCTGCGACGTGTCAGATTGCTGGTGGTGGTGCAGAGGCGGGTCACGGCCTTAGTGTAGTTGTGCAGCCGTGCATTGGCATGTCGGGCAGCCCTGTCACTGGCGTCTTGGTTGTGCTTTAGGGTGTTACAGAGGTCATGTATGGCACCTGCCATGGCCATTATGCCCTCCCCCATGTTGCGCTGATTTTTGTTCAGAGTGCATAGCTGCCTGTTGATGGAGCGCAATGATTTACATTGCAGGCGCTGTACCTGCAGCATGCTGTGTTCCGACCTGAAAATACGGTGTTGTCCTCATCAGTGGCAGTGCTGCTCCTGGGCCTTGACCTGCGTCTTTCCAGTGCTGGAATGCTCATCCTTGGTGTTTCCTGACTCCGCATGTGTGACACACCCTGACTTTCCTCTCTTCAGTCACTGTCCTCCCCTGTAGGCTGTATGTCATCCTCCAATGGAGGCAGTGGGGGCACATGTGTGCGCTTCCTGCGCATGATTGTTGTGTGCTCTGTATCCTCACTAGAGTCCCCATCATCATGCTGGTCCTCAGGATGTTCATTGTCATCTCCCTCTGCACTGTCATCAAGTGCCCTGGATTGTGCTGTAGATGTAAAGGGGAATACATGAGTTTGTGTCATTGTCTGCAATTTGCACTCAATAAAGTTTCTACAATTTGTCTTGACTAACTTCTGACACTGTGTTATTCCCTTATCACCAACCCACATGTTGCATTTGATTTCCTATGAGTCATGGACACACTGTCATACATATTACTACAACTTCCATGATGCATTGCTGGATTTGCTGTAAGACTTGGACTGGAATGACATTTGTTGTGTATATTTTGCGCATTTGGTGAAGTGTGCATGGGATGGGGATCAGGGCAGATTTATTTTGCATGCATCTTACCTTGGCTGCTGGATGCAGGGTCGGAGCTGTCAATGTCAGCCACACCACCGACGCTCTCAGGCAGGAGGGTGGACTCCAAAAGCTCCTCATGGGGTGTTGGCTCTGCTGATATGGATGGTCCTCCCCCGGTCTTGTTTGCATCCTTGAGTCTGGCTGCCACCCTCTCCTTAGATCTTTGCCGCATGTCGTACCATCGCTTGCGCAATTCTTCGAAGGTGCGATGTGTTACACCCACAGCATTCACTTTCTCTTGTATGTCCAGCCAGATCTTTCTTTATCTTGCTTCTGGGACTCTCAGTGCATTTTTGCCAAAGAGGAGCTCATGTCTGCAAACCATCTCCTCTATGAGGACCTCCTGCTCCTTGTCAGAGAATTTGTGTTTCCTCTTTCTCTTCTCAGCCACCTTGCCCTCATGTTGCTTCTGGGACTCCATTGGGGTTTGTTCTCTCCTGGGCTGACTCCTCACACTCTCCAAACAGCCTCTGGGTGTGGCTCAGGTAAGCAGGTACAGCAAATCACTCCCACTTCCTGGTTGTGATGTCATCAGGCTGCACCTGTATGGCAGATTCCCGCTTTTGCGATTTCTTAATTTGTGAATTTCGCAATTAAGAAATCGCATATCATGTTTCTGAGACTTTTTAGCGAATTTTAGGAAATCGCTAAACATTAGCAATTTTTTATATACATCCCGATTTGCGAATCTCAAACTGCAAATCGCTAAATATCGCAATTTGAGATTCGCAAAACGGGAGTTTCATACATATGCCCCATAGTGCGTGAAACATTGATTAGTTGCTTCCGTACTTAAGACATGTAATATTTTTTACATTTGAAATGTACTTTAGTTACTTGAACTTAGTGTTACCATTGTGCAATGCCCAAACAGAGGAAACAGACTTTCAGTTTACGCAAATATTGGTACAACATTGCAGTATTTGTTGATGCACACTGGTTAAAATTTTACTTTTTGTGAATGAAAATGATGCAGATTTTTGGGCTTTGTAAACACATGGTACAAGGGAATTTTTGGTTTAAATCCTTTTTGTTGACATGAGTTCACTATTCTAAACAACAAAGCCCAACAATATAGAGGTGTTAAACAGTTCCTGCAATGAAATAAAAATGGATAAGAAACAAGATCATACATGACATAGGAGCTATCATGGGGAATTACAAAATTGTGACCCAAGGGTTTCTGTAAATGTTGACTATATGCAGGAACTTATGCTAATGAAGAATCAAAGTTTGAGAGCCTTGAAGCAGGTAAAATATGAAAACTTGGAAACTGTTTTGTGATCACAGTTAATGATCAGTTCTGTTTACACAGATTCAATACATCTATTGCATATGTAATTTCAGCATCATCATGAGCAGGCAAAGGAAACATTGGCCATGATAGCGGAGAAGCAGTTGGCCACTGTGGTTCATGTGCTCAGACCACCAACACTGAGAAACCTAGTGGCACGGAGGGTAAGGGGAGTGCAATGGAGGATGCCAGTTCAAAATCTTCTTCTTTGGAGGCCTCCACAAGTGAAAACTCCCTAGTGGTGGTGGACCCGATAGGAACTCCACCAACTGCACCACCCAGATAACAATCTCCACCGTCCCTCTTCCTCCAGCCCCAGTTAGCCAAACCCACCCCCCTAAAAAGGGCAGCATCTCCATAGCTGCGGGCACCTGCCACTGTCCCTGCCTTTTCTGAGTGAGGAGGCTTTTGACTTCCTATGGAACATCTCTGTAGGCCAGACTGCACTCCTGTTATGCCATCCAGGGGCTAAGTTGTAACATGCAACAAATGGTAGCTTACCTGGAAGGTATTAATAGTGCTATGTATGGCCTGCAGCGAGCATTTACAGGTCTAGCATCCTCACTCACCGCAACCTCCCAAATAGCCCAACTGCGTGCCCCAACTCAGGCTCCTTTTCCTTCCCGATTCCCTGTTCCCAGGCCAGTCCAAAGCACACTCACTCTTTTGCACACACCCACTCCAGGACACACAAGCAGCACACCTACATGTAAACACAATCATACTAATAAACACAGGCACACACCCACAACATACTGATATCACACCCATACTCACCACCACACCAACATTCACCACCCCCACAAACATGCCCACGACCCCCACCACCACACCTAGAAATGCCACCACCAGCACACCAGAGATATCATCCCCAATACCATATCCACAACCATCACCACTGGGCACACCCACAGAAACAACCCCCAACACCACACCCACATGCACCACCACCAGCATACCCAAAGATACAACACCCACCACCTCACCCACATGCACCACCACCTGCACACCCACAGACACCACACCCACCACCACACCCACATGCACCACCACATCCGTATTCACCACAACCACAGAGAGCACCTCAACTTCACCCCATCCACACACACATTAGATACCACAGACACAAAACAACACAAACTTCCACACTCACTGAAGAACATACATTTAAGAAGAAACCCCCCCAAATGTACACCATATACACCAGACCCACAGGTACCTGCAACCTCAATGGACACATGCACATCACCCACTGCCACTCGCTCTACCTTCCAAACCCAACTCCCAGTCAACCATCCTACCCATTTCCCTGTGAAGATGGAATTTGTATCCTCGCCTTGACCCCTTCCAAACCCCAACCCACCCCTCCCAAATGTGAAGCCACCCCTTCCAAAACCCAACCCACCCCTCCCATACCCAAAACAACCCCTCCGAAAGCCAAATCCACCCCTCCCAAATCCCAAATCACCCCTCCCAAACCCAAGACCACCCATCCCAAACCTAAACCACCCCCCACCCAAATAATAATATTGAGGTGCTTGCTCTGGGCCACCTGCATGCCCCTTCCTGAGGAGGCTCCCCTTGGCAGTGATTTAGGAGGCAAGCTTAATGCCACAGAACAACAGTGCACTGGACCTTTTTATATGGCCATGGACTGCCATTTGGTTTGGATTTATTTTGAGAGATATATCTAATTGTTCCTTAAATTGCTAATCTTCTTTTCTCCAAGTTTGTCCTGTGATTACATTTCTTTTGCAATTGTTTGATCCCTAGAAATGTTTCTGACTAAAATGAGAGGTACATAATTTTATTTTACATTATGGTAGGAAATACAACATATTTTTTTAATGTCTACTTTACATACATTGGTTAAAATAGTATGTGATAATCACTTGATTGTAGGTAGAGGCATACATCATGATAATGGACACTTGCACCAATAAATAAATGTGTAAATAAATGTTTGAAGTGTTTCTACAGGTGTACTTGTTACACCTTGATTACTGATAAGAATGAACACATATGCATTTCACCTTATAAAACAATGTGACAATTGGAATTGGATACAATACAGGACTTGCACTAGACAAGGGGAAATGTTACATGGATGAATACATTGAATATTTCAAATCTGGGTTTGACATTGGTTTTACAGTTAATTGCTAAAATAAAGGTTACAGCTTGTCTAGTGCAATTTCTACATTATGCTACATTGCACGTATCCCAATGATGAGTAATGCATGTTTTTAATTTGACAATTTTTGAAATGTATTTCAACAAACCTGTAGGGTGACTTGTTGATTGATATCCTTTTTGTGCAAGTGTCCATTATTTTAAGGCAGTTTGCAACAAATGTATGCATGCAATATGATCATACAGGCGTGTTTCTTTACATTACTTAAACGTCAACATCTAAATTCTGTGTTAGTTCCTCCCAGTCAGGTTTCCATGGCATATATAACATGAAAAAAGAACCAGTGTAGGTTCTGGATTCAATCAGGCTTGCTCTGAATGTAAGAAATCCAGCTATGCTTGTTCTGCTAGACTTGTCTGCAACCTTCTACACCATCTCACATACAACCCTAATCCAAAGATTAGGGAAGATTGGTGTCGGAGGTAAAGCTTTAGGCTGGCTGAAAAACATTTTGAGTGATCGCACCCACTTGTTGCAGTTAGACCATTTCAATTCCAGAACTATGGCCTTTGACAGGGGGGCTTTGAGCCCCACCTTTTTTAACATCTACGTATGCCCCATGGCTAAAGTGATAAGATCATGTGGTTTCAGTGTCATTTCATATGTGGATGACACGCAACTTATCATCACTATGGGTCCAAACCTGGCATCTACTAAATTTAGATTCAGGGTATGTCTGGAAAAGACAGCTTCCTGGATGTCAGGCAACTACCTCCAATTGAATTCTGGCAAGACGGAGATTCTGCTTTTTGGGAAAACTCATTCCTTCTGGTCCGTTGATTGGTGGCCCACATAACTAGGGTCAGTCTTAACCCCAAAAAAGGTAGTCAGACATCTGGGCATTTTGAGTGATCAGAATCTCTCTATGAGAGAACATGTTACCTTGATCACCGGATCCTGCTTTGGCCTGATGCGCCTTCTTAGGAAAACCTTTCAGTGACTACCTTTACAGATCAGGAAATCACTAATTCAGGCAATCATTGTAAGTCACCTAGATTATGGCAATGCCTTAATGGTAGCAACGAATAAGGGCCTCCAGGCTGTACAGAACATGGCTGCCCGCCTGTGCTGTAACCTGCCACCTCAAGCCCCTTCCTAACCCATGCTCAAATCTTTTCACTGGCTACCCATAAAAAAGCGGGCCCCCTTTAATCTTCTTTGTGTGAAACAGAAAGCTTACATGGATGTGGTCAACGCTATCGGCAAAACAAGCTGCAGTCTTACTTTCCTACACGCAATCTTAAGTTTAGTGAGCAACGTTTATTGCACCCTCGGTGTAGGTGCATGGCCCGGCATGGGGGCCATGCCTTCTCATTCATGGCGCCTCAATTCTAGAACCAGCTACCCTTGCATCTACACTTGTGTTCTAATCAAGTTCTATTAAAGAAAAATCATTGAAAACCTGACTCTTTTAAATCTCAATCTCTGCAAATTTTATTTCTGACCTGTGTGGGGTGCAACAGTGCTGAGAGAACCTCCCAACGGTGATTCCTTGCACTTCACAAACATTAATAATAATTATAATAATAAATGAAAAGCCTATGTTTCATCGACTGTGACATTTTCTGGTAGGTCAGCCTGTATTCTGAAACAAGATTTTAGCTTGCTCTATAATAGTTCGTAATATTTGGGAGAAGTATAGTACCTCTCTTTGGATTAACTGCTGTGCATTTACTCCCTGTTACGACAGGTTGTCTGTCCATTTCTTGCAGCAACTCCTTCATCCAAACAAAATATTTTATATTCTCTGTTAACTTCATCTTTCCTCTTAACGTTCATTCATTTCCAAATCCGAGCGTTCAGTATACCTTCACATTTCATGTTAGAGGCTTTAAAAACAATGTTATATAGGAAGAACCATGATTAAACAAGCATTTGTAATGCAATAGGTCTCGCATTTGCGAAAGTTTACGCTATTAGCATTGAAATGGCAATGCCTTTTATTTAAGTTTTAAAACCCAAAAGATCGATAAAATGCATTGTCCTTCACAATGCCCATAGCTCAAACTCGCATTAATGCAAGACCTATTGCATTGCAAATGCTTGTTTTTTTTTTACTTTCCAAGTTTTATGTCTACTGATTATCAGCGAATTCCTGAACTCACCAATAAGCCTTATTTCTGGCAGAGCAATGAACCCGTGCAATGGGAATGAGAAGAAAATATGACAAAATGTTGATTACTTCATTATTAGTAATTTTATATAGCACCAATTAGCTTAACTAAGTACTTTACCGAGAGAGAAGTTACATGGAAAACGGAAAAGCTTAATAAAATACAAATTTACAAGACCAGCGTCCATGTGAGAGTTGTAACAAAACAAAAATAAAATAAAAAAGTCTGTTGTACAGAGCCCACTGGAAAAACTGGTCACCAAGTGGCTCCGGCTGCTGCCTGTGTCAATATCACACAGAATCTGCAGAGCATGTCATTTGTTGTTGCCCAGTCTTGCTTTCTCCAAGGCGCTTGTACCTAAGAACTATGTTCTTACATCACAGCGTGAGATCATGTAAGGAGGCCTTAAGGCATATTTACACCACTATTGTACCGATGGAACTGGCACTAATCGGGAAGTTTTACGCGGCTGCTGAAATGCTCATACGAACAGCCAGAGAAGAGTCAGCTGTATAATCCATGTCCAAGCACCTCCGATAATTGTACTTTGCACACTCCATACGCCAAATTCTGCATATGCTGCCACTAAATGGACTGTTTTTAATCACTGTATAGTATTTCTGCTTTTTACACATGTCCTTTTAATCAGATCTTATGCTTTTAACTTGCACTTTTGTTGCTTCCTTTGTAAAAGATTTTAAATAATCATACAATAAAGGTCTTCTTCTTCTTCTGTTGTAAAAGGTTTCTCTATTTACACTAGATTCTCATACATTTAATATGCGAGTCAAATGTTTATTCATATGGCACTTTGGGCTCAGACATGCAGAGACTAATCCTTTAAATATAAACTTTTCAACTAACAGTTAAAATTAAAGCCACCATATTAATTTGAAAGTAATATTTTGTGTCTATAAGTTATATTGCGCTTCGATGTATGTGCATTTCGTAAAAATATGTTTTAACTCTAAACCGATCAATGTTGTTTAATTTAAGGTGCATGCCAGTTTGAAAAACATCTTAATTCAATGATGGACCTCATCCGTTTGCTTCCGTCTAATATATAACCTGTGAAAGACGAATAGCTGTGCTATTTGGCCGCAGTGTTGAGACTTGCAAAGTATTCCTGTGCATGGGTGTGGTGTGGAGAAGGGGGGTCCATGATATCATATGGCATGAATGCTATGCTCTGACCCACCAAAAAGAAAGTCTCCCTTTCAATTATCCCGGTGAATAAATCAACCCCCTTTCACGTTCCAAGTACTTGAGCTAAAGTCAATATTTGTAAATGCTGCTACTGTACTTTTCTGGTTTTAGTTTAAGATAGAAGTTCAATATGATAATGAGGGATGCATACGGGGTTGGAAGGAGTGTTAAAAGAAACCTTCCATTTCTGTAGAGCTTTTTGTGAACTAAACTGTATAGCCATAGTTTAGCGCTGTATAAACAAAGCTCAATTTAGCTTAAGGAGACTTTGGGAGAGAGGGGTGGGGGGAGCAAACCACAAACCCAAAATTGTGTGTAAAAGGCCGCTTTATTGAAACAGGTGCACATAACAGTATAATTCCTCAGCAAACGCCTTACAAAACTAAACCTCACTAATCGAACCACATACCTAACCCCTGATTTCGCCCCTAAAATTTCCTTGAACCCGCCCCCACCCGTACATTACAACATTACAAACAATACAAAGCAATGCATCAAAGTATAACCCCATAAATTCAACCCATCCATTAAAAAACCTCCCCTGCCTGCCTCTTTACAACTGTCAATCACACTAATCTACACCAAAGCTCCCAGCCACCAGGTCACCAAACCTAAAATGGTGGCTGGGAGCAGGAGCCCGAAGAATTTTTATATAATTGGGCTCCAATTGAGCTATAATTAAAAAGAGCCCAAAACAAAATGGCTGGCTTGAAGCCGGCCCCCGCCCCTCCCAAACTGCCCGGGGGTGGACCCTCCCTGCGGTCAGCTACCCCCCCATCGACCCTTATATTTTATCATCCATCAGCCCAGGTGGAAGCCTGACCATAACTTCGTGGTAGACTGCATTTGACAGAAGCTTCTCAGCGGAATAGCTTTATCTTCATGCTTCCTAAACTGTTAGCTCTTAAATTAAAGTTCAATAAAATAAGATCTCCACATCAAGATTAAAAACTTCCATCCAGGTTTCAGTTTTTAAACACGCAGGAAGAAGACTGGGATTTTTGGCGCTCTAGGTAAACTAGAAAGTTGTGGGCTGATTGGAGTGCTCCGAAAATCGCTGTTTTCAGGCCTTGCACTTTAGCTTAGTGGTGTCACTGGAGGCGGTATGGTTGCGCGACTTCCATAACTAAAAGCACTGTCTGTGTAAAACAAGCATTTGCAATGCAATAGGACTCGCATTTACACGAGCCCTATTGCATTGCAAACAGGATTGCGGGTGGGCGAGAAGGCACAAACAAGGGAGTGCACGGGGGAATGGGGGCGAGAAGGCACGGACTGCGAGAGGAGGGGAGGCACAGGAAGAAAATAGTGCTCACAATCTAAATAAAACACACTGTGCAACACTCGAAGTAAAGGGGCAAGTAGCCATGGAAGGATACAAAAGATGACCTGGCCAAAGAAAAGTACAAGGAGCCCCTAATAGTCTGATGGGACCAAGGGTAGACATATATTAGAAAGAACAAAGGTCCCATACATGTAGGATAGGTGCAATATCACAATTTTCACAATCAAGAATTGGAATTATGCGTATATACAGGAAAATAAAACCAATTTATTTTCAATGAAATTGAAGCAAACTAATACGAAAAGGGTGAGTGAGCAAACCATGACGGGGTAAAAGGAAATCAGCCGATTTCCATACCGCAGGCAAGTGACTTACAAAGTGACTTTTAGACTGTGTGGAAATGTAGATAAACAAAGTCACAATCAATTAGCATCTCATACTCAATAATATGATACAAATTTAAGTGTTAGAGTTTAGAGACGTGTGTTGACGATGTTTCGATCCCCAAGAGATAGTGGGATCTCATCAGGACAAGGCGATGGAACGGGTGCCTGGGAAGTTAACAATGATCACCGTGGAGGGGATGGGCGTCAGGCGGCAGGTAGCTGTGAGACCGTGGCGTAGGATAACGCAAACGGTGAGCGTCCAGGGAACAGAGGATGCAGGTATCCCGTCCGAGATATCTATCCTGGAAGTCTGTAGGGTGGGAAGTGGTGCCTGCGTAGAGTGAATGAAGGAGGCACGGTGTGGCAGGTAGGATCCCAGCCGGGATTGGGGTAGAAAATTCCATGTTGGGCCAAGAGCGGTTCCTGGATGGCCACGATGAAGGTCCGACGGGATTGCAGCAGTGGAAGACCACGTGACCTAACACAACTGCTGCAATTCTGTCGGACCTTCATCGCACCCATCGAGGCTCGCGAGAATTGGGCGTCCGCGCATGCGCATTTGTGTGAAGAAGTTGCCGTCAAGCACGAAGAAGGAGCCCCGGGACGCCGCACTGCAGGTAAGGCATTTTATTTACTTTTAACATTCTTTAAATTATTTTAAAATGAGGGTGGGTGGTGGGTGGCGGGCAGCTCTGCTTCGCTGCGGCATGTGCGTAGCGCTGCCTGCTATGCCTACTTCGTAAACGGCGAAGCAGGCAGCGCTACGTGCACTCTGTGGGCGAAGCGGAGCACGACGCCCAGGCTTAATGTCGACACATCGCTGACATCCAGTGCTGCTTTACAACGCACATCCCCAAGTATGTATCTCATAGATGATGCATTGCCTATGAATTCTAAGGATTTGAACCAACGCATCGCCTCCCTGCTCCTCACATCTCGTCCTCGACGTTGATGCATCATTCAACCAAAGTATTTTTTCAGCGGGACAAGGTTGGTCCCTGTATCCGAACCATGCTCCATTGTAGTCATCATGAACTTTTGGATTTACCATGATCAAGCATGACACAGTTGGCGCTTTATGCTTATAATTACTATATTTGCAAATATTCTTTAAAACATCATAACTCCAGTTCTACTTATTGGATTTTTGTCATTTTGATCTTGTTTTGTTCATTAAATTAGGCTCTATTTTACTAACCTGGTGTGGAATTTGTTTTGTGGGATGTTTGTTCTGTTTTGCTATATTAATTATTGTATAAATACTTTACAAAATGCCTCCTAAGTTAAGCCTGCCTGCTCTGTGCCTAGCTACCAGAGGGTAAGCACAGGTTAATTTATGGTGTCTATCTGACTTACCCTGATTAAGATAGTGGCCCCTACTAGGACAGAGTGCAAACCTCTGCCAACTAGGAACACAATTTCTTGAACATGATAACTCTGTATCCTTTTTGCTTCTATCAGTGGGAACACATTGTAAAGGAGAATACATTGTAGATGCTTTTGGAATAGTGATTAGGAGATCACCTAAACTGTTATAGGAGGGTGAAGTAGCTAGAGTGTGGGATTGGAATTGAGTATATGCATTAGATATGATGTCCTGTAAGATTCAAAATGTATTTTGTAAGGAAGGTGAAAATCCCAATATGTTTGAGCTTGTGATAGAGGCATAAGGAAATTGTGAAGTAATAATTGTCTGACCCAAAAGCCTCTTGTCCTCCATGCTATCCAGTAGATAGGCCTATTATTGTATTGTATACAATTATTACGTCAAATGGTGAAGTCAAGGAATGTGTGAAAATCTTTGGGAGTATATTATAATATAGGTTTTAATAATTTACATGAATATTTTTAAATGAAGAGGACATATTCTGTGGTTTTCATGTAAATGCTAAATATTAACGAAAGGAAAAAGGTAATAAAAAGTTATTTTCTAAATCCCCCCATAATAGGCTATATACTGGGGAATCTAAAATCCAATAAAAAGACTGTTTCCATAAAAAAAAACATGTCATATTTGGAAAAGTCAGGAAAATTCACACCATCATCAGATTTAAGATACTTTAGTTTGAACAAGGACATACAAGGTTGATTTTCCCAAAGAAATGAGGAGAGTATGGGATTATTTTTTTTAAAGGACTTGGAAGGGATATTTAATGGAATATGGGAACTAGTGCATAGGATAATAAGTACTTTCATTCTCTTGATGGTATCAAGATGACTCCACTAAGAAAGGTGCAAAGGGTGCCATCGACTAATTAGTGACGTTAGCTTATGTATGCTTTTTCAATATTTAACTAGATCAAAGTGTTGATGGATTGAATGAACGGTAAACCGAGAGATTGAATTTGTTAATAATTCCATAAAAAATTCAAGTTAGAAAATGTTGCATAAAAGTGAATTTATTTAGGGGTAATATATTACACATATCATTATTTATTTTATAACTAAATACAAAAGCATAAGAGGAAACTTAATTTTAAAAAATGGTGAGTGATTATTGAGGTTGTGAAATAAATAGAAAAATATCATCAGCATATACTGCTAATCTAATCTGTTGGCCATTACAAGTAAAACCATGGATATCCTTGTTTTATTTAAGTCTGCATATACATGGTTCTAGAGAAAGAAAAGGTGAAAGGGTACAACTTTGCCAAACTCCTCTACCTAAAGTAAAAGTATGAGAAAGTGGGTCCATTTGCAAAGATGGCTGCTTGCGGAGATGCATATAAGAAGGATATCAGAGCAATAATTTTCGGCCCAAATCCAAACCATTTAAGAGTGCAGTAAATAAAAGACCAATTGAACACGGTCAAAGTTTTTTCAGCATCTAAGGTGATTGCCGCGAATGGCTCACATAGGTGAGTGGATTTAGATAGAACAACAAATAATAAACATGTGTAATTAGCTATATATATCCCTTTAACAAAACCTGATTTTTCCATACTTAGGAGCTTAAAGATAAAGAATTCTAATAATCGAGTTAAAACTTAAAAAAAACAATTGTAGGCAATATTTACAAAGAAAATGGGTCTATAGTTCTTACAATAATGAGAATCTTTTTTTTCTTTTAGAATAAGGCCAATACGGGTGTCTAAGAGGGAACCAGATGATTTGCCTGAGCGTGAACAGGAATTTGTGAGAGTATAGGGCCCGATTCACAGAACTAACTTAAGACAAAATCCTAAACTTACTACCATTTTGGTATTCACAGAAGGCACTTACTCATTTTGGTATTCACAGAAGGCACTTACTCATTTTGGTATTCACAGAAGTTAGGAGTCCTAACTTTAGGACTCCTAAATGCCTCTGTGAATACCGAAAGTCTTAAAGTTAGGATTACTTTAGGACTCCTAAATTCCTTCTTTGAGTACCGAAAATCTTAAAATTAGGATTTTTCTCAATTTAGTAGTAGTAAAGTTAGGATTCCTAACTTTAGGACTCCTAAATGCCTTCTGTGAATACCGAAAGCCTTAAAATTAGGAATTTTCTCAGTTTAGTAGTAGTATAGTTAGGACTCCTAAATGCCTTCTGTGAATACCGAAAGTCTTAAAATTCGGATTTTTCTCAATTTAGTGGTAGTAAATTTAGGACTCCTAACTTTAGGACTCCTAAATGCCTTCTGTGACTACCGAAAGCATTAAAATTAGGATTTTTCTCAGTTTAGTAGTAGTAAAGTTAGGAGTCCTAACTTTAGGACTCCTAAACTGAGAAAAATCCTAACTTTAAGACTTTCGGTATTCACAGAAGGCATTTAGGAGTCCTAAAGTTAGGACTACTAACTTCTGTGAATACCGAAATGAGTAAGTGTCTTCTGTGAATACCAAAATGAGTAAGTGCCTTCTGTGAATACGAAAATGGTAGTAAGTTTAGGATTTTGTCTTAAGTTAGTTCTGTGAATCGGGCCCATAGAGTTTAGGGAGGAGCAGCTGCGAAAAGTGTGCAAAGAATTCAGCTGTGAGGCAATCCAGATCTGGAACTTTGGCTTCTTTAAGCAAATTTAATACAATATGGAGTTCTGCTTGTGCGATATCTGATTCTCGTGTTGTAAAATCAAGCTGCATATCAAACGATTTTTGAATAGTGGAAAGATAATTTACAACTTCAGAGTCAGATGGAGACTCCTTTGGCATATATAGCACCTTAGAAAAGTTAAAGAATTCCTTCAAAATGTCTGAATCATTATGTTGTGAAATCTGATGATTATATATGATTAATTCAGTCTTAAGTTTTTTCTTTTTGATTGTGAGACAATTTTTTAATAACTTTCCATAATTATGCTGGCCCCCATAATATTTGGCACTAGATTTAGGGAGATACGCTGATGCATTTTCAGTAGATAATGTATTAAATTGAAGTTTAGCTTTAATATGTTCTGTAAAAAATCTTTTAATCTAGAGGTATAAAATGAGTCTTCTAGTTTCTTAATTGCTACAAAAATGTCTTTAGTTTGAGCATGTGATGATTTTCTCTTTCTAGATTCATGATTAATTATACAGTCTCGGGCAGAAGCCATAAAGGCATCCCAGACAGTGTGAAACGCAATATTATATGATTGATTGAGATGGAAATAGTCATGAAAAAATTGGGTAAAAGATTAAGTAAAGGATATGTCTAACAAAAGTGAGCTAATAAATCTCCATCTTTTTGGTGAATTGGATTGAGGAAGAATATCCAATTGTATAGTAACAGAAGCATGATCAGATATTAAGATGGAGGCTTTATCCGAGGAATGTAGGTTCTGAGCTTAATCATTTGAGATTAAAATGTGGTCTACTCTTGAGTGTGTGTGATGGAATTCTAGCAGCGTGGGATAGTCTCCATGCATCAGTTAAATTGCTCTGTTTAAGGGTATGAACAAATCATTTTTGAGATTTGCTAGGAGTATAGAGAGATGTAGAATTCCTCTTGATAAATAGATCAGTAATTTGATCACAGTCTCCATCAAAAATAAAATTATACTCTGGGCATTGCATAAGATCAGTGGCAACATTAGACCAACATTGACAGTCTGTAGCAGTGGGCCCATAAACATTAAAGAAAGAAACTGGAACTTTATCAATCAAGAGTTTGATGAGTAACCATCATCCATCCTTATCTGTTTCTTGTGATAACAAAAGAGTATGACGGGATTTGTGACATGAAATTATAATACCTTTATGTTACCATTTACTGGAGAAAAGAAAACTTCCATCAACTCACCCTCTCTTCAGTTTAAAAGACTCAATTTCTGTAAGATGTGATTCTTGTAAAAGTGCAGTATCTACACTGAGTTTTGATAAATGTGTCAATACTCGTTGACTTTTATTTGGAGAAGCGAACACCCTGACATTCCAATATACAATTTTCAAAGACATATTAAGAAAACAATAAACAAATCATAAAAGACATAGTAATTAGGGAAAGTTGACAAGAACTATGTAATAGAGGATGGATTTATTATTATGAAGGGAAAGCATAAAAGAGATATATATGGAGCTATTGAATAGTACAATGCATAGTGAGAAAACGAAAAGGGAAAGAAGACAATAGGTAGTGGATGGATTTCTTGAACATGTTAATATAGGAACGATATAGGAAGGCCATAGAGAAAGAAAAATATACCTAAAAATATTTTTAAGAGATCGAGAGGTCAGACCACATGGAAAAGATTACATGTCCGAACTCCAGGGTAAAAGGTGCAAGAAAGATTGTAGAACATGGAACGAAGATCAAGGATGGGTATAGGCCAGAAGACAGTATCTGCAAAAAAGTTAGTGGAGAAAATCAATAAGTTAGAGCATATATAATCTAAAGAAAACCAAGACTGTATCAAAACAAAACATCTCAATAGGAACAAGTTAAATCAGCTAATAAAGCCTAATTTGAATGAACATAATCTTTGTGAGAATGAATCAGAACTTGGGAGATCTTGCAATGTACATAAATTCAAATTTACAATTCTCAAGAAAAGTTCTCACGTATATTGGGTGACTGGTCTTCGTATGTTGTTGTTTTATTCTTGTAAGTCAATTTGAACAGGCAAGGATGGAATAGTTCAAAATCATTACTAAGAGAATAAAGTGCTGGTCTCATACTCAGAAAGCCTTTGTGTCTGTCTGTAGTACTTATGGCATAGTCTTGTGAAAAGTAGATGGCGTTACCTGACCACAAAATTCATTTAATCACTTTGGCTGCAGAACAGACTTTGAGTAAGTCTGTATGTGCAGGAAAGCAAAGAATAACTCTACTTTGCTTTTTGGAAGTAGAAGCAACAGCAGATAAGTGGCCTAAAGTATGTGCTTGTTGAATACAGAGTGAGGGTTTCTCTGTCATATTTAATAACTTTGGAACAAAGTATTTGAAGAACATGATGGAATCAGTACCTTCAAAATATTCAGGCAGTACATAGGTACAGAAATTGTTTCTTCTATTCCTATTTTCAAGGACTTAAACTTGTCTCTGTATAGCAGAAACTTGTGATTGAAGAGTATTTATTTTGAGAGTAGTATCAATGAAGGTTGTAATGTGCTGTTCGGCTGTCAAAATCCTTTCTTCCATTCGAGACGATCTATCACAGACACTTTGTAATTTTGCATTCATCTTCTCTATATAGGGGCTTAAGGCCTGAATCTCTGCCAACAGAAGATCCACTGATATAGAAGGAATAGATTTTTTGGGAGAGTGTGGATCATTTGTGAGTCTCTTAGTAGATGATTTCCTAGTAGCAAAAGACAGAGGAGCTACAATAGAGGGTAGATTTTAGGAAGAAGCAGTGTTTCTATTCAAAGGGGTGCACAAATCCTCCATCATTGAGATCAGTGATATTGCTGGGGAATTATTATTATATTTGTGTGAGGGGCACTTAGGTGTTGATTTGAATTTTTTTCAGTCTACCTATAAATGAGATACATACAAATAATGTCAGATATAAATCTCAGTTCATGTAAGGACCAGAAATATTACATAGATAATAATCCTCTTGTTGTATAAGATTTTACAGCTTAGTAATCACAAAGGTAAAAAGAAAAAGTTGAGAAGTATATCCGATAAATCACAATGAAATAAAATGTGCTCAAAAGTAGAGAACATACGCTCAATTGCGTAAAGTGAAGAGAACTCTGAGGAGATGCAATACAAATACAGACATGTCAACATGACCTCCATGCAAACATGTCAAAATTATCTCCATGCAGCAGTATATATCTAGCATGTACCCTTACATGTTTATTGAAAATGGCAGTAGTTCAAGAAGTCCAAGAAGTTTAGAATGCAATTTTAGGTGGGTAGACTGGTGCATATCCTCATGAGAAATTCATCTCAAAGAGAAATGGTACTAATTTAGTTAAGAGCAAAGCTGGTTATCAGTGTAAGCCAGAATAGAGCTGTAGCTTCTAATAAGAATCAGTACAGGTGCTCTGAGAAGAGACGGGCTGCCACTGAAAGAAATGGTGCGTGTCTCTCACCAACATCATGTTGCAGAGAAAATAATGCTATGATGTAAGTTGAAAATAGAAACAAGGAAACCCTATTGATCAGAAGGGACCAAGGGTAGGAAGTTATTTTTAAGAAACAAGGTCCCATTCAATTTAAAGATAGGTATAATCTCACGATTTTCCAATCAAAAATTGGATTATATGTTTTATTCAAAAAATGATTCAGATATAGTACAGTTGCTACGAACCAAAATACATGTGGTGAAATAAGTGAGCAGCCCGTGAGTTGTAAAAGGAAATCAGCCGATTTCCTAGCCGCAGGCAAGTGACTTAAAATGTGACTTTTTGTGTTTGTGAAAATAAAGGTTATTGAAAGTCACAATTGAACAGCATCTCGTACTCAAATAAGATTTACAATGTATTATTAGGAGATTAGAGATGTGAGTCGACGACGTTTCGATCCCCAAAGTATGGTGGGATCTCTTCAGGACTAACCGATTGATGAAATGCCTGGGAAGGTATGCCTGGGTAGGTAGGGAAGGAAGGGGGGGGAAAAAGAAGGGGGTAGAAGAAAAAGGAGAGGAGGGAAAGGGTTATTAAAAATAGAAAGGAAAGGCTAATATCAAAATGAAGCATTCCAGGGTAAGGATGCACTGGAGAGGGAGAGCAATGTGCATGCTAGGGATATATACGCAGGAAGGGTGAGAAGGATTGGGGTGGAAGGAAAAAAAATGTGAGGGAGCAGCAAGGGGAGGAATGATACCAGAATTGGGGTGTGAGTATAAGAGATAACGGAGGGAGGAAGTGAAGGTGGAGTGGGATAGTGCCTTGGGAAGGGTGGAGGGAAGGGGAAAAAGGGAAAGGAACTTACTGTGCGATATACCGCTGGAGAGCGAGAGTTACAGCAGGTGAAAGAGCTAAAAGGTTCTCCTGTGCCACAAGGGAATATCTGTTGGCGAAACAATGGGGGGAGAATGAAGGGGATGAAGTGTCAAGGAGCCGCAAGGGGACCGGAGGAAGTGGAGGGTAATAATTACCTGGAATTAGCGGAATAGGACTATAGGAACCGTCAGGATTGAGGATGGTGGAGAGTTAAGCCTAAGTGCACTCATTCCGTGTGGCCGGACAGCGGAAATCCAGTCTAGGTTGTTGAGCAGTGGAATTCCTGGAGGCAGGAGAAATTAATTAGGGGGGGTTTGGTGTGCCGGTGAGCGGCGTAATGAGTTGTAGCAGGCCAGCGCGGTAACCGTTAATGGGGTGGGAAAGTAATTACCTGGGAATTAAGCCAGGAACTGGATAGGTCCTGGTACGGGAAAAACGGCAGAAGATTCGCCGCGATTAAGGAATCCTTCGTGCTGGAAATCGGAGAGCCAAGACTGTTCGCGTCAATGGTGGGTAATCTGTGGGCGGGAAGGGGGGGTAAGTGCTGGTAGTGCGGAGAAGGCCGAGGGTTAGTGGGGGGCCGATGAACGTTAGAGGGGCGATCACAGTACCTGAATGGTCAGCTGGTTCTCCGTAGCGAGACTGGGCTCGAGTAGAAGTTCCCGGGTCTGCAGCGAGTGTCGGACCGGAAGGGGCAGGTCATATGCATTCTCCTACGTAGGAGAGGGTGTGTGACGAGGGGGGCGTGTCCTGAGTAGTGAGTGCGATTGGAAGGGAGAAGAGACACGGGACGGGGAGAGACGGACGGCGTTGTGAGGTTTAGAATGAAGAAGAAGAAGTAAATACATACGGATAGGAAGGCAAGGAGGGGAATACATGTGGAGAGAGGGAGAGGGGGCCCGGAGCAGGGAAGCGATGAAAATCAGAATTGAAGTAGATTCGGGAAAGAACAAGGTAGGGTAATAATAGGGAGGAGTACATTAAGAGTAAGAAAGGCAAAAGTTAGCCGATCGTGCTACAAGAAGTGAGTTGTAGCAGGCCAGCGCGGTAACCGTTAATGGGGTGGGAAAGTAATTACCTGGGAATTAAGCCAGGAACTGGATAGGTCCTGGTACGGGAAAAACGGCAGAAGATTCGCCGCGATTAAGGAATCCTTCGTGCTGGAAATCGGAGAGCCAAGACTGTTCGCGTCAATGGTGGGTAATCTGTGGGCGGGAAGGGGGGGTAAGTGCTGGTAGTGCGGAGAAGGCCGAGGGTTAGTGGGGGGCCGATGAACGTTAGAGGGGCGATCACAGTACCTGAATGGTCAGCTGGTTCTCCGTAGCGAGACTGGGCTCGAGTAGAAGTTCCCGGGTCTGCAGCGAGTGTCGGACCGGAAGGGGCAGGTCATATGCATTCTCCTACGTAGGAGAGGGTGTGTGACGAGGGGGGCGTGTCCTGAGTAGTGAGTGCGATTGGAAGGGAGAAGAGACACGGGACGGGGAGAGACGGACGGCGTTGTGAGGTTTAGAATGAAGAAGAAGAAGTAAATACATACGGATAGGAAGGCAAGGAGGGGAATACATGTGGAGAGAGGGAGAGGGGGCCCGGAGCAGGGAAGCGATGAAAATCAGAATTGAAGTAGATTCGGGAAAGAACAAGGTAGGGTAATAATAGGGAGGAGTACATTAAGAGTAAGAAAGGCAAAAGTTAGCCGATCGTGCTACAAGAAGTGAGGGGTGGAAGGAGGTACAGGGGGTCCCAGGCGGGGTTGGGGGGGGGGGGGGGGGGGGGGGTTTTTTGGGGGTGAGGGGGGCAATTGGAAATCAGGCACTGTAGGCGAGGGGAGGTGTAAGGTTGAAGAGTGAAGGTATAGAGAATTGGATATATTGAGAAACCACACTGAGGACGACATCAGATGGCAAGTCATTAACGTGGTCCAACAACCCCCAAGGAACACTAACATTGCTGCTTTTTTGGACAAAGAGGAACTAAAATGGATAATTCGTACTGACAGTTTGCACACCGGGCTTAATCGTCAGGAGGACTGGTCCAATCTTCTGTAATAAGCTATCCTTGTATGAATATGTTGTCCATACACTGTGACTGTCTTGCCCCCCCCCCCCCTCTTTTTATCTCTTTTATTCCTTTTACCCTTTCTCAATATATCCAATTCTCTATACCTTCACTCTTCAACCTTACACCTCCCCTCGCCTACAGTGCCTGATTTCCAATTGCCCCCCTCACCCCCAAAAAACCCCCCCCCCCCCCCCCCCCCAACCCCGCCTGGGACCCCCTGTACCTCCTTCCACCCCTCACTTCTTGTAGCACGATCGGCTAACTTTTGCCTTTCTTACTCTTAATGTACTCCTCCCTATTATTACCCTACCTTGTTCTTTCCCGAATCTACTTCAATTCTGATTTTCATCGCTTCCCTGCTCCGGGCCCCCTCTCCCTCTCTCCACATGTATTCCCCTCCTTGCCTTCCTATCCGTATGTATTTACTTCTTCTTCTTCATTCTAAACCTCACAACGCCGTCCGTCTCTCCCCGTCCCGTGTCTCTTCTCCCTTCCAATCGCACTCACTACTCAGGACACGCCCCCCTCGTCACACACCCTCTCCTACGTAGGAGAATGCATATGACCTGCCCCTTCCGGTCCGACACTCGCTGCAGACCCGGGAACTTCTACTCGAGCCCAGTCTCGCTACGGAGAACCAGCTGACCATTCAGGTACTGTGATCGCCCCTCTAACGTTCATCGGCCCCCCACTAACCCTCGGCCTTCTCCGCACTACCAGCACTTACCCCCCCTTCCCGCCCACAGATTACCCACCATTGACGCGAACAGTCTTGGCTCTCCGATTTCCAGCACGAAGGATTCCTTAATCGCGGCGAATCTTCTGCCGTTTTTCCCGTACCAGGACCTATCCAGTTCCTGGCTTAATTCCCAGGTAATTACTTTCCCACCCCATTAACGGTTACCGCGCTGGCCTGCTACAACTCATTACGCCGCTCACCGGCACACCAAACCCCCCCTAATTAATTTCTCCTGCCTCCAGGAATTCCACTGCTCAACAACCTAGACTGGATTTCCGCTGTCCGGCCACACGGAATGAGTGCACTTAGGCTTAACTCTCCACCATCCTCAATCCTGACGGTTCCTATAGTCCTATTCCGCTAATTCCAGGTAATTATTACCCTCCACTTCCTCCGGTCCCCTTGCGGCTCCTTGACACTTCATCCCCTTCATTCTCCCCCCATTGTTTCGCCAACAGATATTCCCTTGTGGCACAGGAGAACCTTTTAGCTCTTTCACCTGCTGTAACTCTCGCTCTCCAGCGGTATATCGCACAGTAAGTTCCTTTCCCTTTTTCCCCTTCCCTCCACCCTTCCCAAGGCACTATCCCACTCCACCTTCACTTCCTCCCTCCGTTATCTCTTATACTCACACCCCAATTCTGGTATCATTCCTCCCCTTGCTGCTCCCTCACATTTTTTTCCTTCCACCCCAATCCTTCTCACCCTTCCTGCGTATATATCCCTAGCATGCACATTGCTCTCCCTCTCCAGTGCATCCTTACCCTGGAATGCTTCATTTTGATATTAGCCTTTCCTTTCTATTTTTAATAACCCTTTCCCTCCTCTCCTTTTTCTTCTACCCCCTTCTTTTTCCCCCCCCTTCCTTCCCTACCTACCCAGGCATACCTTCCCAGGCATTTCATCAATCGGTTAGTCCTGAAGAGATCCCACCATACTTTGGGGATCGAAACGTCGTCGACTCACATCTCTAATCTCCTAATAATACATTGTAAATCTTATTTGAGTACGAGATGCTGTTCAATTGTGACTTTCAATAACCTTTATTTTCACAAACACAAAAAGTCACATTTTAAGTCACTTGCCTGCGGCTAGGAAATCGGCTGATTTCCTTTTACAACTCACGGGCTGCTCACTTATTTCACCACATGTATTTTGGTTCGTAGCAACTGTACTATATCTGAATCATTTTTTGAATAAAACATATAATCCAATTTTTGATTGGAAAATTGTGAGATTATACCTATCTTTAAATTGAATGGGACCTTGTTTCTTAAAAATAATGATGTAAGTTGAGCACATCACTCAGATGCCGCCATCTTCTTCAGGTGTCAAGTCCCGCCCCTTCAATCCACTTGCTATCCCATGCACCCATGTTCTCAACAACTAATCCTGGTACTCATCCACTCATTATTTCATTCTTGCATTCAGTCAGCCATACCCATTGGCTTTGCTGCTAATTGTTACGGGGTGTGAGATTGATTCGGTAGTGTGTGGCTGCTGGTCTCTGAGGGATGTGAGAGTGCTGTCTGTAATGTGGGACTTCTCATGTGGGAGGCATGTGAGAGTGCTGTTGATGGTGTCAGGTTGCTACTCTTTTAGGGGTGTGAAAGAGGTGTCAGTAGTGTCAGACTGCTACTCTGTGAGGGGAGATCCTTCCATTTGAACAATGGATAGTGCATATATGACCATCTATTTCAAGGAGAACAAATTTAAAAGAAAGTCTTTTATGTAACATGAAGGCACACATGTCTGCCACCCTTTTGGATTCTAGACATTGTTTTTTAGGTCTCGGCTAGGCAGCATTTTCTTTGCCTCCAACTTTTTCCATGGATTTTGTTTGCTTCATTTTCGAAGGTATTGATTTTCGTCTACGTTGTTCAATGCATTTGGTTTGCTTTGTTTTGGCAGGCATTGCTTTTCGTCTTATTTTTTAATGGCTTTTGTTGGCTTTGTTTTCGAAGGCATTACTTTCTGTATTGTGGGTAATGGTTTGGTGAGTGTACTTCTGTTTTTTAATTTATTTTTGTTCGAGTTCTTGTTTGTAGCTCCTGTCCTGCACAGCAGTCCCTCGTTTGTGCCGTGACACACGGCTCCGTTACCCGGAAGCCGAAGCGCGGCTGTGAGAAGGGTCAATGTCAGCAGCAGCAGATTGGTGGCTGTAATGCTAATGTGCACCATGCGGAGTGCTTTACTGAGGGCAGGCGAGAGCCTGAGCCGGCAGACCCGGGAGATGAGGGAAGCTATGTGCAGCCTGTGCAAGGCACCTGCTGGGAAAGGAAAACTGGCGGGCTCACAAACTGTAAAACGATCTAGACCCCAGGCAGTTCTTTTTTGGCTCGCGCAGTCTCCATATGGAATGTCCTACTCGCAGATCTCGCCCTCTCGACTTGCAGCTATCAGTCACAAGAAACGCAAACATCTTCCAGTCATTCGCACCGGTCTCTGCAGGCGCTTTGGAATGTGCCTCTAATGTCTACAGTGTGTGTTTCTCTTTGGGCAGCATTCCTCTCACAGGCTGTCTCTGCTCTCACCGCACGCTCCCACCTGAGGCTTGCTCGGCTCTTAGATTTTAAAGTTCTTTTTTTAACGTTTGTTGTTTCTTTGGGGGGGTGCAGTGCACACACCTGGAGTCCCTTAATTCTGACAGGCACTACTGAGAGGAGCTCACCCCGCCGAGGCACTAGAACACTGAATGGGTCACACTGCCGAGGTGCCGGAGCTGGGACAGGGCACTGTTGAGATCTCGAGGGCTTGCAGGGAATTGCTGGAGGGAGCGCACACTGCCCATGGGCTAAAGTGCTGCTTAACAAAGCGTAAACTGCCAGGCCCTAGGATCCCACATGAGAGGGCACAACTGGGGAAACTCCCACTGCTGTCGTGCTAGAGACCTGAGCAGGCACTGCTGAAGGACACAAGCACTCTTGAAGCGCTAGAGCGCTGACAGTGCACTGTTGGAGGGATCAGCTCAAACGCTGGAGCACTTAGAGGGTACTGATGAAGGACACACTCTTGGGGTGCGAGAGCACAGACAGGGCACTGCTGGAGGACGCTGACACTGCTGAGTTACTAGTGCACTGGCAGGCACTTCTGGGGATAGCTTACACTGCAGAGTTACTAGTAGATTAACAGGACCATTCAGGAAGGAAATTATGTGGCTGAGTAGAATTGGGAAAGGTAGAAAACGTACGGGGAGAGCCGAGACGGAGTTGAGCAATGGATATGGCTTGGTTCTAAGACCAAAACACAAGCCGAGCCAGAAAAAACTTGTCATTCAGATAAGCCAGAGGGGGTGCAACTAGGGTGATTGAACAGGATAGCGGCAGACTGACCTATAGCTGGACGTGGACGAGCTGTGACAGCCTGGTGCCCTGATAGCAATGCTTAATTTGTAACATCATAAGTGCCAGTGCCCAAGGTTTTACTTAAACGCCGGTGGCCAGCGTTGCAGAATATTGGGGTTGCAGACTATCAAAGCTGTCTAGTTAATCCCACTTCATGCCTCTTCCGTACACCACTCTGCACTTCCTGCCCCTTTATTTCACTCCTGCGGATTATATTTCATTTCTGCTTTCTCCACTTGTTATTGTTTGTCTCTTATTTTCTTCCTCTTTTTTCACCAATTTCTGCTTTTCTCGCTCATTGGGTCAAAATCTGATGATTAAAATTAAGTTCTGGTCCCCAAAGCCAACTGCTGGTGAGCCCCCCCATGCAAGTATTTGCTCAAATTAACCACTGCCTAACAGGCAGTCCCACTAAGGCACATTTGATAATATGGCACACCTGCCGTTCACACCAGCCTGTTGCAGTCTTAGCCCTCTTTCACTGTATTTCTTTCCTTCTCTGTTTTTTCTCTTCTCTGCCATGCCACTCTGCCCACCCATGGCAATTTTTACTCCTTTTTCCCTCACCAGGCTTTCACCTGCGTACCTCTCTGTCCTTCTCATCCTAACCACCATCGCCCTTCCATGGCCTATTTCTCCTTCTCTCCAATTTCTCCTCTCTTACTCATGCCCAGTGCTGGCAATGTCGGGGTGGAACTTGGAAGAAGACCCCCTGGAAAAAGTGTGAGCTGAGCTCGAGAGGCAGTGTCTCACCCACCTCTCCTGACAGGCACTGCTAAGCAGAAGCTTTCACTGTTGGGGTCTTACAGCACTCCCAGGACACTGCTGGGGTCTTAGAGCACTCCCAGGACACTGCCGGAGGCCTATAGTAGGTACTCCCATGACACTGCCGGAGTCCTACAGCACTCTTAGGGAAGTTGCTGGAGTCCTACAGTACTCTCAGGATGCTGCTGGAGTCCTACAGCACTCTCAGGATGCTGCCTGAGTCCTACAGCACTCTCAGGACGCTGCCAGAGTCGTACAGCACTCTCAGGATGCTGCCAGAGTCCTACATCACTCTCAGGACGCTGCCAGAGTCCTACAGCACTCTCAGGATGCTGCCAGAGTCCTACAGCACTCTCAGGACGCTACCAGAGTCCTACATGCCAGAGTCCTACAGCACACTCAGGACGCTGTCAGAGTCCTACGACACTCTCAGGACGCTGCCAGGGTCCTACAACACTCTCAGGGCACTGCTGCAGTCCTACAGCACTCCCAGGGCAATGCTGGGGCCCTACACCACTCCCAGGACACTGCTGCAGTCCAACAGCACTCTCAGGACACTGCCCGAGTCCTACAGCACTCCCAGGGCACTGGGTTCCTACAGCACTCCCAGGGCACTGCTGGGGTTCTACAGCACTCTCAGGGCACTACTGGACTCCTACAGCACTCTCAGGGCACTACTGGACTCCTACAGCACTCCGAAGATACTGCTGGAGTCACCGAAAACCAGGACACTGCATGGGGGAGGCACACACCAGTGCTCAATTTGAGCTGGTGGGGGCTTATTTTTTTACATCAGACATTTACAGAGAGCAAGAGGGAAAAAACACACAAAGCAGAAAGACGGAGGGAAAGAAACACAGAAAAAACAGCACAAGGGGAGAAAGCAGGAACCTGCAAGAGGGGGATAAAAGGGGAGGGAGAGCCTGGTGGTGGATTAAAGAGGCATGAGGTGGATTTAAGACAATGCAGCCTTGGTGTTCAGTGTGTCAACACATAATAGCACTGGCCGCAGCTTCTGAAGAGAGTTTTGGGCACCAGCACTCATTCTTTTACAGACTGTGCTTGCTGACACTGTAACTGAAATAAGTTATAATTAGAGATGGACGTAACTCGTGCAATTCTGTGTAGCGTAATCACACCGAATTACCCAAATATTCTGTGAGATCACACAGAATTACGCAAGAACAGTAATTGTTTCATTTTTCTCCTACAATTAATTGAAATAGCCTGCTACTGATGAAGCATATCAAGATCGGAGGTCTTTCAGAGCTTCTCAATTAACATCCTTGCTGTGGTATATATGATTCACCTTTTGACTGCATGTTACCAGATGTTTCTAATTATCTCTTACAAAAGGTAAAAAAAAAACTTGCAAATTTCCTTGTGCTCTAAGCTCATGCTCTACCAAAGTAAGGGATTGGAATTTACAGCATGTGCTCACACTGCATCAACAAATAATAATGAATGTCTCTTGACCTGTGTTTTCACAGCAATTTATCTAGCATGTCAAACCATGTAACCAAGAAACAAGAAGAAAAATAACACTACAAAGTTTGCGGAATAACACATTCATCCACGGCACAAGATCTTATCCACAGACTTCTGACAGTTGATCTGCTCAATACCCAAATATTCAGAAACTAAAGAAGGACTACATTTGAAGCTCGTAAAGGAGAGGCATTTATCCATGGTCATAAAAAGAGGACATCAGCCTGGTTGCTCTGGGAGATTCTAGTAGGTCTCTGAAATTAAAGAATAGCTACAATACAAGTGAAAGACGAGATGCATAGCCGTAAAAAAGAGACTATCATTTAAAGCACTAGAAGGTTTTTGAATACCACTTTCTTTGTTAATTTGTTTTTTTAACCTGATTAAACATGGACTCCTTCACCACCCCTCTTAAGTTTCTACAACATTAATGTGAACCTGTGATGTAGAAATGAGATATATTTCAAAGCTAATGGGAGAGATGTTTTTGTTTTTAACAGAAAACTGGCATTGTTAAAACACAATTTGGTAATTGAAGGGAGAAAAAGTTTAAAGAACATACCTTCACCACGTATGACTGAGGAGGATGTTATGGATCTTGAGGAAGATTGTGAATGATGAGGTGTGGTAGTAGAAAGGCACAACGAATTTTTCAGAGCTCATATGTCAGAAAAAACCAAAGAACATTAGGAAGGATGTTTCCTGCTTCAGTTGCTATGTGTACATTTAAAGATCTACAAGATGAATTAGTAATGGATCAACTAATTAACTGCATGCCCAATTTGAAAATTCAGGAGACACTGTTAAGCATAAAATAACCAAAATATAGAGAAGGCTATATCAATATCCAAATGAATTGAGAGTACATCTTTATATACAAAAGTGTTTAATCGGAATAACAAAACCACGGAATTAAGGGGGTGAAATTAATCAGATCGATAAAAAATGGCGGTGTGCAAACCAATTTCATATGAAAAAATAATAATAAAAGCAAAGCACACTGTTTGTCATCTATATGTCCTGCATTGAAGATATAGGGCCCAATTACGATGTTGGATGGACTGCCACCTTCAGGCTGTCGGTGTTGGTCCACCTGACATCCAGGGCAGCGGCCGGATTATGATACCTGCGGTCAGAACGCTGTGGGTGGGGGAAAAGAACGCTGCCTATGACAACCTCAAAGAGCCCATCAGGCCGGCGGTTAGAGCCTCATCCCTACAATGGAGGAAGTGCCTGCAGAGGAACCACAGGAGGGATTAGGATGTCAGTGTCCGACAAACTTTTCATGGTGGTCTGACAGCCATGGGAAGGCTGTAGGAAAAGGGCGTTGGGGCCCCTAGCAGGGCCCCATTCTCCATAGGCCTTCCTGATGTGGTCTGGGGGCACATGTGGTGCCCCCCCCCCACCAAACATCCATGCACCGTGTGCCAGGCACCACAGTGCAAAGATGTTAAAAAACATCCCTTTTCCTATTGATGCTTGTGCTGCGGACCTTTTCCGGGCCTCAACACAAGCTGCAATAGAAAAAGGGATGTTTTCGACTGCCTACACAGCATTCACATCCTAATCTGGCGGGTGCGACCAATAACTGCTTGTTGGGAGGTCCTAATCCCGGTGCGTTGGCGGTTGGACACTCATCCGTCCGCCATCGTAATCCGGCCCATCTCTGCGCAAGGCTGATATGGATGTTGTGCATAAGAGTAACTTTAGAGACATTAGTGCCGTACAATTCATTGAATAATATACACATGAAGAAGATAAAGCATAGTTTTTCAGTGATAAATTAATGGATGAATTTGAAGTTTGAGACTATTGGGATGGATGTACTAGAGATTAGAACTAGACAAAAGTGATTATTGTAGGTGTGAGTGGTATTTGGTATTTATTTATTTGATTGCATAAGTTAATTAAAACCATTGCATTACAATAAAACATTATAAAGAAAAAGACATCACAATTTATAGAAGTAAAACAGGATCTGGAAAAGTGCAATAGTTAAAATGCCAGCATTTGTCTAGGGGCTTCTTATCATGTTTTAAATTGGGTGTTACTTTTTGGGTAGTCCCATAGGAAGGTGTCACCTTGCTGGCTTCAAGGCTTGCTTTAATTTCTTTTCTTTTTACTGATGCTCTTTTTCTTATCAAGTACTTGTACTTGGCAACTGTGTAGAGGAATAGACTTTCACAGGCCTGTATTTAAAATAGTCCAGTATCAGCGTTTGAACACTTCGATGGCTAGGGAAGGGGGTCCAGGCCAGGGTACATAGCACTCCTGATAGTTTGTACAAATCTTCCACAATGAGCCAGTATGTAAGGTTCTTTTTGTGTAAAGCTTAAAGCGGAGGCTTCCTGGCAGGTGGTTACTTTTTCTCTAATGCAAAATTGGGCAGAAGAACAGGAGATGCAGCCATGACTCTCATTTGCATTTACACAGGCGGCATGCTCCTCCCATATTATGATCTGCCCAAGCTTGGCTGAAGTCCGTGATTGGAAGTGCCAGAAGTCGCATGTACATGATTTCTCTTCTGGCCTTACAGTTGAGCAGGGCAGTAAGATAAGGCTGGCGTTTATTTATTAAATATGAATCATTCAGCGGTATCTGGAAAGGTGATGTTCTGAATGATGCCTGGTCTTGCTGATAAGAAATTTGTTGGACTTGTTTGTTGATACGTGTTTTCCAGGTGGTATAGGAAATGCAAGGCAGAGCAAGTGCTGATTTGTTAATTTCAACGGAATCCATGGCTTTCGTTAGCTGCATGTTCCATGGGGAACCATTTTTTTCAAATATATATCGGAGGCAGCATTTTAAAGTATCCCCAGGGGATTTTAAGATTCAAAAGTAAGATTTTAAAAAGTCAGCCTTGAGTGTTAGTGATTTTTTGACTAACCTGAACTCCAGTCTAAGTCTCGCCCTTGAAGGATGTTTTGGTAGTTGAAAGAGTCTTTTGTAGGCCACACACTGAGCCCGCTCTAAGGCTTCAAAACAAGCACCCGGTAATGCATGGTGCCCGTACGAGAGTACTGGGAGAAGTGAGGCTTGAATGACCTTTCTGATGGCCTCTGCTGACGGGCTATCTAGCTTGTTCAATTTTGTTAAGCCATACATAATAGCCGTCAATTTCTGAGTCAAATCCTTTTTGTGAAAGGTTGGTTTTGCTGTTTCTGTGAACCATATACCCAATTACTTATATTTCTGCACTGTGGTAATTGTCCTGAGGCCAATTGTGCATGTAATAAGTTTTTTGGGTTTTAGCCGGCCCATTACTATAATCTTGGTTTTATCTGGATTGATGGTAAGGTAGTTGGATGTACAGAATTCATGAAAACTAGTCAGTGCTCGTGGAGGCCCACTTTGGTATGATTCATGATGACTATGTCATCTGCATACTGAAGAATATGTAGAGGGCGATTTCCTAGTCGTGGAGGAGCCAGGCATCTATTGACTAGAGCTTTTCCCAGATTGGCAGTATACAGGTTAAAAATAAGGGGAGCGAACACACAACCTTGTTTCAAATCACCAGTAGTGTAGGTTTTGGCCAAGAGAGACGAGGGGCCTGTTTTCACCTGCACCCAGGTTTCTGAATAGAGGGACATTATAGCTATTAAAAGTGAGGATGGAATGCCCCAGTTCGCTAGTTTCTTCCACAACAGTTGTCTATCAACCTTATCAAAGGCTGCAGTTAAATCAGCAACGCAGCAAATGAGTGGAGGTTGATGCCGCTGTGTTGCTTATTGAAAAAGGGCAGATAATGCGATTATATAATGTCAGTCATTGTGGCACCTCCTCGGAAGCCTGTTTGAAAGAAAGGGAGCAACTCATTTTCTTCGGCCCAATTTTCTAGTTTTTTTACGAGAATGCGTGCATATGCTTTAGCTTCCAGGTCTAACAGGGCTATTAAGCGATAGCTGTTCGGATTGAGCCGATCTCCTTTTTTATAAATCGGGCATAGTATTGATCCCGTCCAAGCTTCTGGGGTTTTACCGCGGTATAAGTGATGTTAAATAGTAGGGTCAATAACATTGCTCAGCCCTCTGGAGCGGATTGGAAGATCCCCGCATGGAGGCCATTTGGGCCCGGCGCCCCACTTGATTTCATAGATTTTATTAATCTTGTAATATCCCTTGGTTGAGTTAGGGTTTGATCTTCACCTATGTTCAATGGGACTGGGGTCATAGTGGGTGTAAGATTATGTGTCTAGAAATGTGTTCTCACATGATTCTCCCAGACAGGGGCCAAGACCGCATTTGTCCTCGGGGATCCAATAGATTTTAAACTGTTCACATGCTGCCAGAAACAAGCTAAACATCCTTCTTTAAGCATAGTGAATAACTTTTTCCAATCCTCATCTTGCTGAGCGCGTTTCAGGGCCCAAGTGTTTTTTTGGGGCTTTCCTTTACTGCCAGTAGGTTTCCATGTGTTGAGTTTAGTTTAAACTGAAGGGATTTCTTCCTCAGGTTCTTCTGCGTTAAATTAATAGTTAGTTTTGATAGAGATTTTTTAGTGTCGCTTGACAATTGTTGAAATCGCTTTGAAAGGCTTTTATGGCCCTGAAGAAGTGCTCCCAGCTCTCTAGTCATTAAATCCCAGTTTGTTAAAAGAAGATTCCCCGGACGATCCTGTAATCGGAGGTTCACTTCATTGAGCCAATTCGCCACCTGGGATGAGTGAAAAGGTTGCCATTTTATTCGCTTTACCATGTTCGTTAGTATGTCCTCTGTGGAGTGGCCTGTATCTGCCATCTGATGATTTAAGTTCAGATTGTTTACCTGGGGATTGTGGTCACTCTCTGTGCTATTTGCGATGGCAAAGCTCTGAAGATGATTAATCAAGCCACTTGACATGAAAATGTAGTCAATTGTGGAGATTTTCTTGAACGTGGGACAGGTGTCCGAATTCTGGTCTGCTGATTTTAGACCATATATGATGAGTAGATTGTTAAATTCATCGTGTTCACTATTACTCTGTCCAACATTGTGTCGGAGCCCAAATGTTTGGTGGTAAAATCGCCTACCAACAGGATTTTGAGCGCAGGATAAGATTCAATGATTGTCTTGATGGTCGAACACAAATTGCTCATTGCGAGCACTTTTGACGATTTACAGGGGTTCAAGTAGCATAATTGCAGAGATCGAAATTGTAAGAGATTGCTTTATGAAGATCGAAAGGCCCCCCGACGGCTGCCCAAATAAGCTTGGTTGTGTTTCTGGTTGAAAACTTTCACAGTACCCATAGATTGCTGTTGGGGTAAGTGACCAAGTTTCCTGGAGGCAGATAAATGTTGTTGTTGTTTCAGAAGTCGCGCCCTTGTTTAGAACAGAGTGTTGAGGCCAGCCCCGACACGTTCCAGGAGATGATAGAGAGTTGGTCTTTTATTACCGATTTCCCATGCTGAATGGGCACTATCCTGGCTGAAGAGGGGTGAAACCCCGAAACCGGTCCTAGGATGCTTGTTTCCAGTCCAGGGAGGACCTGGCTTAGCAGTTCGGGCTGGACTGTTCCCATGAGGCACAGGGTCAAGACTGATTTGCATATGGCTTGGTTCAAACTGGAACAGCATGGTGAGCAAAATAACAATGGATTTAGGCCCAGATCTCTGTACTGGGGTGAATGTATGACATTGTTCTGCATTCTGTCCATCAACAGTTTTTTTTGCATTGGGCACTACAGTTGGCCTGAATGAAATTTCACTTATACTAGGTAGCGTAAAGGAAGTTGTTGTCCTTGAGAGCCGAGTATGTTGTAGCCCCCTTGGAATTCTGGGCTATGGGTTGCCAGCTGATTGTCCGGTCTTTTTTGTCACAGTGGATCGTTAATCGATTGGATGCTCGTGTTGTGCCTACTAGCCAGTCATGGGTTGCACCCCAGGCTCCCTTCAGTGTACATTTTCTGGCAGGAGATCTGTAGTCCTCTATTAGAACGTGAGGGTATTTCCTTGGTCTGGTGGGCCCTAATTCTATGCCCCATTCATCAAAAGTGGAGGCTTCTTTGTGAATGGCTTCTCTGGTGGCAATTGAATCCCTGCTTATGATAGTGGATTCAGGTGCCCTTGTCCCCGGGATATGGTCGAATTTTACTGAGTGTAGTTTCACTGATGTTAGGTGCCTGAGAGATGGTATGTGTTGAAATAATTTTAATAGATTCCCTCTATCCAGAATATCGACCGGTCCTCAAGAGACGTAGTAAGGTATAAATATTAGGCTGGCAGATGACTTTTCTTCCTTCTTTTCTCCATCCCCTTTGATGTGGTAATGTAAAACTTGGCCCAATGGATGAGACTGGAGGGCTAAGCTTTTGCTTACTCGCTGGCCTGAAACCTTTTTTGTAGGCGCTGTCTTTTTGAGAGTTTTTTTTTTGCTCTTCTTGATAGAATAGATTCTCCTAAAATAGGAGCTTGCTGCGGGTTGGGAGGTTCCCCTAAGACATAAATGGTAGGAGCTTGCTGCCGGTTAAGAGAAGGCTCTTCCGAAGCGTGTGCATTAAGAATTTGCTTATTGGGGCTGTCATTTAGATCAGAGTTTGTGTGGGAGCTAAGACTAGCGCTGAAGTGGACGTTTGCATACGTGCATTCATTGATGCGAGAAGTTGTCACCTGATATACTGCTTCCTTTTTCGGCATTATTTGGCAGTTTGCGGCCTCTCCGGTATCCTTTGATGTAATTATGGGTGGGCAGTTCTTCTTAGCATTGTCTAATAAGGCACACAAAATTTACGGTAATGTGGTCAGTTTGTCTATTAGTTGAGTACAAGAGCACGATTGGCCCATTTCCGTATGGTCTAATTTATGTTCGATCGTCATTAATCTATTCCCTAGAACCACTACTGTTGTTGCTATTGACTGACTCAGATCGATCTGGAGCTCCATTTTTTGTGACTTCCAGAGTAGAGCTTTGGCTATTGTGTCTTGTTTATATAGACAAAAATGTTCTTGGTTATAGCCTGCTGGACTTCCCATACTGGATTGGTCGTTACTCTCTTTGTGTAAATGGAGCAGCGAGTGGTAGTTAGTGTTAATATTTGTAACAGACATAAGGTCTGGCCTTGCTATTTGAGATAGGGATGCTTCCATTTGTGCATCTATGTGGGCTTCTAGAGTTGCTAGAAATTCCTGTGATAGGCTCCCCTGGACTGAAACGTGTGATCCTTTGCTTCTGCTCCTCTTCCGGGGCTTTTACTTCTGGGGAGATTGGCGGGCTTAGCTGAATACCCGCTCCCTGTGTTGGGGTGTGAACTTGAGCTGTTATTATGGTGTGGGTATCTCCCCCTGCTGGCCTGAGCGAATCTCCGACTTGTAATGTAGGATGGGAGATTGTTCTCCGCCAGTCCTTAGGCTGGGTCGGTACTGGGCTCAGTGAGGCTGCCCTGTTTAAAGATCAATAGCATCTAGGTTTTTCCCTTGGTTCCTCCCCACTGTTGCAGTTGGGTTTATAGTTAATGGTAGAATGTGAAGAATGAGTAATTCTTTGAAAGAAACTTTGAATTTTTCCCTGTGTGGGAAGACGCACTGGCGTGGTTACCGGTCCATCTTTAGGTGGACTCCATTTCAGAAAGGTCCCTTTTTCCATTTCTGTTTTAAGTTCCATTTTAGGTTCCGTTGATGGGTGGGTTTGTACGTTTTTGTGAGTGGTGTCCAAGGGGTCTGGTACTAGGCTGCCTTGCCCCCCTTCAGCCACGCCTGGACACTCTCTTGCTTCGCCAGTTTGCCCCTTCCTGCCTGTGCCTCTACACGGGCATTGATTTTTAACCACCTTTGAGCTTATCCTTAAGCTTTTTCTTATTTCGATTTTTCGCGTTTCCTTGAACTTTCCTTATTTTGATCTTTTCACCTTAATTGCTTAATTGCAGATGCGTAAAGCCCAAAGGTGTTTGAAAGTGTTACTGCTGGAAGAACACCTGGGAGAACATCAGCTAAGGACTCCTCCGCCACTCCCCCCTTGATCGAGGGCTCCTCTGTGCACCAACCACTGGCGAGGTCGGACTTGGCACCAGAAATGCTAAGAGTACTGAAATGCTAAGGAGCTTCAAGGTGGCGCTGTTCAATCTCTGCTGTTTCCTCGCTCCGTGCTCCGCAGCAACGCCGGACGTAAAAAACAGGCAATACGGCGCTATGGACTACAAGGCTGCGAGGCTAGGGGGCTGGGAGGGACCGGTGCTAGAGGCAGACATTCGCTGTCCTTCCTTCCTCGGCGTCACTGGTTCCACTTGCTGCTTCCTGTTCTCAGCTGCACACTGCTGCTTGAACTCGTAGCTCTCAGCTCACAAACCCTCAACTCCTCCGGCCGCTCCTCCAGCGCTAGATCAATCTGACGCGCTGCTCCCAACAGCAGTATTGACAGGAGCACTGTGGGGGAGGCGCACTTGACTGCCCGGCCGCCCACAACTTGGTGGTTTGTATGGAGGCAAAAAATCAGCGGTGGCCAAAAGCTGGGAACCGGGAGCTGCGAGGCAGCAATTTGGCATCTTCCTAGCTTGCACGCTAGCTTGCACGGTCTGCGGTCAGCGTTGAGTTGGGCTGATTCTTGACCCCAGTATACTTTAATCGATTGGGAAACTCATTGTAAATTTACTGACATTACATTATGAAAATATGAGATAAGCCCAGTTGGATAATGTCGGGTAAAGTTGCTAATACTGAGTTTATTCAATGCCTTTATTGACTTCAAGAATAGAGTAACAGAAGGAAATATATTTGTGGTGAAAAAGTGCAGATTGTTACTTGGTTTGAAAAAACAAAAGAATCCAGGCAATACATTAAATCTCAATCATCCAGAACAGGTTCTTGTGATGAGTGTATCTGATGTTGGCAAATGTAGGGCAGAATTTTCTGACATGTTTCAGGATAAATTACGAAAACTGAAAGTATTTTGTCACATGAAAATTCATAAGTAGGGATCTCTGTCAAAGGCTCTGTGTTCAGGATAAGTTAGGAAAATTGAAAGGATTTTTTCACATGATAAGTCATAAGTAGGGCTCTGTGTCAAAGGTACACACAGGTGAGAGGAGTTCCTTTATTGCTAAGGGAGTCACTTATAAGTAAACTGCAAAGGTTGTATGAGTAGCAAGTTATTGGGCCCATTGAGTCATCAGAATGGTTGAGCCCTATTGTATTGGCCCAAAAGGAGTGTGGCAAAGTATGATTGCATAGATCTTCAAGATTTTACTGACTGTATCCGAGTGATCTGAGTGGACCACCATCCCGTCCCAAATATAAATCAGAAGATAAGTATACTGGAAGTAGGGAAGAATTTTTTTATAATGGTCTTATCAAACTCCTAATGTCAAATAGTTTTGCATACAGAAAATAGCATTTGATATCTTTTGTAACTCCATAAGGACCATTTATGTATGTGAGAATGTCATTTGGGTTGGCTTCGGTATCTTCAGTATTTCAGAGATTGATGTATAAGTTACTAGGTGGGGTAATTGTTTTCCAAGATAATATATTGGTTATTGTAAAGAACATGTTGTATCATAATGCCAAATTGTGAGGTAGTTCCTGGCAGGCTCAAAAATTCAGTTTTTACCGCTGGAGTAGAAATGTTCATGTTTGCTGTGAAGGAAGTGCAACATCTAGGCCATATTATCAATGGTAAAGGTATCAGACCTAAGCTGAAACTACTGAGGGTGGTTAAGCACGCACCCAGTCCCTCAATCAAAGATCAGTTGAAGTCTTTTGCAAGTTTAGCTGAATACTATGCTAAATTTGTTGATCATTTTGTTGACAAAATTAAGCCAATGAGAAAGCATTTTCGAACATAAAGAAATGGTATTGTGTGTGCCCTATATTCAGTTAGCCCTGTGGTATGGTCGGACCATTCCGCTGTAATCTTCACCATCCAGTCTAACAACCGCAACCTCTCCAAACCCATGCCCCGCATTCCCATCAGCTCTAGAGCCTGGAAAAACCTGGATCACTCACTTCTATCCCAGACTCTAGTAGACTCCCGGTACGAGGTTTCCCCTAATCCCAGCGTAACGTCCAGCAGATACCAGGAATGAATTTCTGATGCAGTGAACCATGTGGTCCCGGCTAAATCTTTTATTTCAAACAGGGCATCACCATCTGCTCCATGGTTCACGGACGATCTCCGCCTACAGCGCCAACACTGTAGGAACCTGGAAAGGCGGTGGCGAAAGCACTATAATCCTGTCGATAGGCAGACTTATAAAGATGCCCTAGCACTATACAAAAAATCCATTGTAAAATGCAAAAGTATCTTCTTTCTGGCCCAAATTGAATCAGCTCAAAACTCAGCCAGAAAGCTGTTTCAGGTAGTTGACACCCTGTCCAACCCCCCTACAGGCCCTCCGACGGAACCCTCTCAAGTTCTGTACAATGCGCTGGCCAGTTTCTTTTTTACTAAGGTCTCCAGGATCTACTCGTCATTTTCTCTCCCTACACGTTTCGCTGCCCCTGATCCCCCTTCTCACACGCCCAAGTTCACCAACTTTCTTCCGGTCTCAACTGAACACATTAGTAGGTTGGTTACTTCTATCAAGTCCGGCTCCCCTTTTGACCCATGCCCCCCCGCGATACTGAACACTCTCACTGAGGTCATAGCACCTCCCTTAACGGACCTTTGTAATTTCATTTTCCAATCAGGCATCTATCCGGAAGTCTGGAAAAAGGCAGTTATTAAACCGCTATTGAAAAAACCGTCTCTAGATCCTACTGACTCAGCCAGCTATAGGCCTATTGCTTGCCTACCTTTCCCGGCCAAAATATTTGAGTCAGTTATGAACCTGCAACTATCCGAGTTCATTGACCATCACAATTTTCTAGATGATACTCGGTTCGGGTTCAGGAAATATCATGGCACAGAAACGGCCTTGATAAAGACTTCTGATGAGATCAGGACCATCATGGATCAGGGGGGGGGGGGGGCGGCGGTCCTGGTGCTCCTTGATCTGTCCACCGCCATCGACACGGTCGACCTCTCCATCTTGGTCGACCGTGTCGCATCCATGGGGGTAACTCATCGCGCAAAAGATCTCATTGCCTCGTTTCTGGCCAACCGAACTCAAGCGGTGAAACTGGGTAATTTCTACTCACCCACTTTCACTCTCCCTCGCGGGGTCCTTCAGGGATCCTCGCTAAGCCCCACATTATTCAATATGTATGTGGCGGACCTGGCGAGGGTTATAAAAGCTCACGGGCTGCGGCTAACCACCTACGCTGACGACACCCAACTGGTGCTGTCTGTTCAAAAAGATGGTCCCGCAGTCGCCGCTAGATTCCAGGAAGGGATGATGGCCATTAGCTCTTGGATGGTGGATAACAGTTTAAAATTGAACTCGGATAAGACCGAGGTGCTGACCTTTGGCAGGCTTTCTCCTGAGTGGTCTGCGACCTGGTGGCCCAGCGATATGGGTCCCACCCCCACTCCAGTAACCAAGGTCAGGAATCTCAGCATCATGTTCGATAACAAACTGTCTTTTAAGCATCATGTCAACGCTGTGGCGGCATCCTCCTTCTATATGTTGAGGAAAATCAAGAAGTTGCTGCCATACCTCCCCTCAACTGCAGGAAAAACATTAATTACCACCCTTGTTTTTTCAAAAATGGACTACGGCAATGGCCTTTTCCTCAATGCTCAGGAGCAGGTTCTAGCCAAGCTGCAATCAGTACAGAACGCGGCAGCTAGATTACTGCTCGACGTTCCATTTCATCACCCTACATCCGCAGCCATACACCATCTGCACTGGCTGAGAGTAAAGAGTCGGATAAAGTTCAAGGCTCTATGCATTGCCTATAAAGCCATTCATGACTCAGGACCTAGGTTCCTGAAGGACGCTTTCCGAATCTATGTTCCCAAAAGAGCTTTACGATCAGCCTCTACGCACTTGCTCCCGGTGCCACGCACCAGAACCTCTACATGGCGAGACAGACGCTTTTTGGTAGCAACCCCCAGGCTGTGGAACTCCCTCCCATTGGCTATAAAAACTTCTCCCACTCTCATCATGTTCCGCAAGCTCTTGAAGACTTGGTTATTCAACCAGTGATCCCCTCAGATGCCTTCTGTTATTAGGAAGCTCTGCATGTGCCGAGACACCCCAGGGTATTCGTGCGCAATAAAAATCTCAAAAACATAAACATAAACATAAACATATTGAAATCCTTTAATTCCAAATCTAAAACTGTATTGATCACAGGTGCCAGTACGTATGGGTTACGAGCTGTTTTGATCAATTGGATCAAGGCTCTGAAAGGTTAATAGCCTTTGAATCAAGGACTTTTAATCGGGCCAAGGAGAGTTATTCAATCATTGAGAAATAAGTGCTTTTTTGCTGGTGGGGTGCTAAATATTTTGGAATATATTAATGGGAAATGCGGTTCGCATTAAGAACAGGTCATAAATCTTTAGTAGATGTTTTCACAACTAAGGAAAGAAGAAGACCTATGGCATAGATTGTAAAATGGGTACTCAGACTTTAGGAATATTCCTTCCAGATAAGATATGTGCCTGGTGTAAGAAACATTCAGGATGATTGTTTGTCATAATTGCCTCTAGGCTCTGGAAAACAGTGTAAGGAAGCCAATTGTATTGTGGCCAGTGTGGAAGCATCATAAACAGTAAGTGAAGAAGTATGGAAAAACTGTGTGAATAATGATGAAGAATTGAAGAACATCAAAGAAAATGTGAGTTATTGGTGGAAGAAGGAATATGTGAAAGATAAGTTGTTAGGGAAACTCAAGTTAGTATGGTCAGACATATCTATAGGGAATGGTATAGTTTATGGGGGTGATAGACTAGTGGAACCTACCTCACTTCACACCAGGATAACCAACTAGGTTCAATAGGGTCATGGATACAAGTCAGCCATGTGTGGAGTTTGACTCTGTAGATCCCAGCACAGGGCATTGTAATACAAATAAACATCCATCTACACTAGCAGAGTACCAAGATTATCATGACTTGATAGTCCCTGTGATTTATCAAGAACATCAAAGTGGATTTGGCAGGCAACTACCACATGCACCACAGAATAGCACAGTAAGTCCTATAAGTAACAAAGGGGTGACCTGGACTGTAATGTCCAGCTTCACACCATATCCTAACCTCAGCAAATTTGAGAATATAGTATGACTAATAAATCAAATAGCAGCTATCTCAAGGAAACTTAGACCAGACTAACTGCAGTCAAACGTTGCTAGCTGGACCTGGAACATGAGTGCATGTTATGTTGCAGTGCAGACAATTAGTCACAGACTATAAATGCTATCATGAGTAAAATATCCATTAAACAACATGAAATTCTATTCTGGATTGCTTGCAATACCAACCAGCTGGAAGCGGCCTGCCATCACACAAATACCTTAGGACAAGCATAGAATTTTCATTGCATGAATTCCTCTGGTATAATGCCACAAGCGAAAGAGTGCAACAGTTGAGGAAGTATAATTGTGAGTGTCTATACCAATACCACTATGAATGTGACATTGTCTTTAGTGGTGCTAATAGAGCTCAGAGACAAATTGGCTCTTGATGTTGGTAGGAAATGAATGGGGAAATATGTAACAATGTCCTTAATCATTTTAATTAACATTGTTGGAACAGCCTCTGTCCTGGCAATACACCAGAGAAGGACAACAATTCCTGTTCAAGATTGTGAACAAGGCATTGCCAAAAATAATTTTGGAAGTCTACAAATATGTTGGCCTTGGGGATCAGGAGCCATTAAACAGCATCTCAAAACAAAAAGGGAGACTGAGGGATCAGGCAAAAATAAAAACTGCACCAGTGACTAAACGGAAGCAGAGAGTAAGACAAAAAACAAGGACTAGATCTCTGTCAAGTCAGGAATCCAGCTGGGGTAGTTACAATTTGAGGGACTATGATAAATCAAAAGGCAGGATCAGTATCAGCATCCTGATAGCCGGTCCTCCTGTTCTTTCCAGGGCTCTGACATTAAAAGGGCAGAAAGAAGTGGATGAACCGAGTATCATAGAAAGGACGATTTTGTCAAACATAAAAGTGAAACATGAGATGAAGCTAAGGTCAGTGTAAAGAAAGAAATGAAATGTCAAGACTCTAAGATTCAGTTTGAAAAGAAAAAAGTGTCTGGTTTGATAAAAAACATGCCAAGCAAACTTTGGATTCTTCTGTGGAAAGAGGTTTGAGCTATAGTGCTTCTAGACAACGAGGCAAAAGTGACAAGGTATTTCTGGTAGTCAATCCCACTGAAGAATAATAATAAATATGTTGAAACACAAGATGGGCACAAGAATCCTCCAGATAGGGTTCATGATGTTCAACTATAAAGTGAGAGGCACTTTGTGGGCGGGTTACCGCAGCAGAGGTAACACCAGTTTGCAGGATCAACTTTATATGGAGGCGATAGCGGGAGAAGTGGCCTTTAACCATTCGTTGCTCATGATCCCGCCTTGAACAAATATCAATAAGGAATAACTACCTAGCTATGCCATAACGAAAGCTCAGGTGTGCTGCGTGAACCATGTCTAAAAGGCTCGCTATTTATTGCTTTAGCTAAAATTAGCGTAGTGCTTAGAATTAGCTTGAGGGTATTAGGACAATATCAAATTAATTTCAATGTTAGGGTTGTTCTTGCTGTTTTAATTTGCCATGGTATGTATCACTGCATTACTTTGTATATACTGTGGTGGTTACCACTAATTTTGTGTGTACTTTAGGATTCTAAACCAAGCACTTTAAATACATGGCCCATTTCTGAGTACCATTCTTGAGTGTCTTATTCATTAAAGAAAGAAGGTTTGGAGTTCACTGTGTCCCTGAACTCCTCCTTTAGAACTGATTGTTACCAGGAAATGCTTCCTACACAGTATTTCTCAGGGGGGCTGCTAGTGGCATATTGATTACCCCTTATGCCTGGGGGCTAAAAATTAGGGGTGGGCAGAATTTGCGTAATCGCGTTACGCAAATCTCCGCGAAACGGTAAAAAATCTCCGCGAACACGCAGAAACTCCGCAAACACGCGGAATTGCTTGTTCGCGATGCTTTTTTCCTGTTCACTGTTGCTGTTTGCGTGTTCGGGGAGAAATATCTTGCGAACACGCATTTTGAGAACGCGAACAAGAAAAAATTTCGCGAAGTCGCGGAAAGCGGAATTTTGGGCAATGTCGCGTTCTCCGCGGAACGCGAAATTACCGGAATTCCGCAAATTCCGCGAGCGGAATGGAATTTACCGCCCAGGCCTACTAAAAATATGACCCCTGCGATTCCGGTGAGTGTGGCTACCCCTAGCAGTCTCCTCATATGGCACTCTGAAGGAATACTGTCTATTGGTATGCCAAGTTATGTGGCAATTTTTCAAAGAGGTCAGAGTTTAAGGAGGGCAATAATTTCCATTTTCTTTTACCCTTAGCATTGAACATTTAATGGAACAGTCAAACAATGGTTCATTTCATAATAAAGTTGCCATTGTTTGAAGAAAATGCACAAAAATTGTCAGATGTTTAGGAGCCTTATTTTTTGCTGGTTAGGTCACGTTGTGAGCGGCTCTGTCATGGAGAAGGCAAAAGACAGGAGAGCAATAGAAGTTTCTTTCAATCATTCAATAATTTTGGGACAGTTTGATGAATCTGCATAAATGTTGTATAAGAGTTAGGAAAATAGCCCAGTGCAAAGCCAGGCAAGCCCTGTCAACAACTTTGACAGAGTATGCCTGAAGGGGGTTTAGCTCAGTGCCTGGCTAAGGACTGTGGACATAGCAGAATGAGTACATGGAATGTGACTGGAGTACATCATTAGAAAACCTACAAACTTCACTGTAAAACACAATTAAAGGTCAGCTATGTTTCAGCAAACATGGAACTGAAAAACCCCTGAAATTTGTCAATTATAGAGGGCAACCCACAATGGACATTATAACGTCATTCTCCATGAAAACGGCACCCCTTAGCCAAAGGCATATAAAAAGAAGTGGTCTAGTGAAGGCATGTAAAAAAGGCAGTCTGCAAAAAAATACACAGTGTGAATGTTAGTTATGGTGTGCATTTAACTATAATGCAAAATACATCATACAAAACCAATAACACAATTTATGTATATTTTCACTTAACAAAACATAGGCTAAAGGGATGTTATAGCTTGGTAAAAAACTCAGACAATACATACCATTTTAAACTGACAATGTCACTGAAATTCACCAATTATAGTTATCTCAAGTAACTTTAACTCCAGCTCTAAATTAACTGTAACAGGTGCCCGGACCATGCACAGTGAGTTCATCAATGATGTCAATTCAGTTGTCATCAGCATTGTTATCAATGATGCCATAGAACACGTCATGAGTGTTGTAATGTGTTAGGTCATAATCAGTGCATTGTGAAAGCGTTCCCTGCAGCCCCCATAAGTCTTAAGAAAATGCTTGGTGGTGGACCTGAACCATTTTGGGGCGCCACCAGGATCCACAAAATGTAATAACAAGTCCTGCAGGGCATTATGGGGTGCTCCATGCTGGAGCAGTAAAAAGATAAATTAGTGGTTCCTGCTGTTCATTCATTATTCTTTTATTCCTTTCTTTACATTTTTTGCATGTTCCAGGGCCCACCCAGGAACCCACATCTTTAATTTTTTGGGGTAGTGTGGGGCAACATGCATTTTTTTTTACAAAACTGGGGTGCCCCAGTGCCCACTTGGGGCATCCCACAACATGTTTTTACTTTATTGGGCTACAGGGAGAGCCTCAGGGCCCGAGCAGTCTCATCGGCTACCTGTAAGCGCAGAGGCGGCCACATTTATTTAGTTTTTTAATAGTGGGTTGCCCCTGTGCCCACACTGGCACCCCACAACATGTACCACATTGGGAGCTGCAGAGTGAGGCGCATCACCTCAGCAGCCTTGCCGGCTTCCCTGCCAGCACCCTTCATGGTTGCAGTGGGAGATGGCATTGCTCCCACCTGGCAGGAGCAGCTTTTTATTTTGTGCCTGCTGTGTAGGAGAAATTCTGTGCTTCATGTGTGGGCAGAAAGATATATTGTGGACCGGCACAGTAGGAACATCTTTCTCACAGGGTAGGAGCACATACTGATAACCTGCCCATGCTCTTGTGGAATGGGAAACAACAGAGTCCCAGCCAAGGGTTGGGGTCCCTAAGACACTGAAACTGAGCAGGCCCTGGGGATGCAGTCCCAGGAGACATTTTGGCTGTAGATGTGTGTTTCATCTGAAACAATTAAGAGGAAAAATGCTTAAAGGCACACCCTGTTTTTTTCTCCTCTGTTTCACGGATCACCCTGAAACTTTCTAGGAAGGAGCTGAGGTGGATGACTTATTTTTGGAAAGTTTAGTGACGATTCCTCAAATGGCACCAAAGTTATAAGCAAGCAAATGGTTTATCTATGGAAATGTGGTCCTAACTATATCTATCTAGTGGCAACTGCACTGGGTACTTTATATTACCCAATGGTGGTTGCAACTGGGTAGTTATAGTTAGGATTGTGTTTTTTATGTGGCCTGTAGATATATAATAAACACAAGACCCCCTTGTGTTTGTTTTTATAATTACATGTTTTGGGATGGAATTGTAAAAATAAATAGTCAGTGGCTATATATTTAAAACAAAATGACTGACTATTTATTTCCACATTTTTCACCCACAAAAAGTAATAATAACAACTATTTAAAAAGAAAGAGTCATAGGCATGTCTTTTGATACAACTGTATTAAATATGTTTTAAGTAATCAATATTAATTGCACTGTGTGTATTATTAGAAGTATACAATTAATTCAAATTATGGGTGGTCTTTTGTAAAGATTATAGATCTGCTTTGTGTATATGAGGTTTGGTGCTTGGGGAAAGTGGGAAGGGGAGGAGGGTTTGGCCACAGGGCCAGGGGGGAGCGAGGTTAGGCCAAAGGACCTGCAGCCAAACCCCTGTAGGGGAGGCAACAGCAAATTTTACCAATATGTGCTGTGTCTGGAGTGATTAAAGGAAGTTGTCATTTTACAGCTTGGCATGGCTAGCACTAACTAATCTCATGCTTAAAGATTTTGCCGTACAAATGTCAAAACACTTTTTCACTTTCTAGCTCTGTGTGGATGGCACTGTGCTAGTCCTGTGCTTTAAAACTTTGATAGAAAAACAGACATTTGAGGTGAGCAAAGCTAGAGTGTCTCTGGTGCTGTAGGGTGCTCTATAAGGGAGCTGCTTTCTACCTAAAATTAGGAACTACCCAGAGTTCTCTGCTTTTATTTTGCATAATGTATGCAGCACTCTAAGCCTGAAAGGGTAATTTTTAGCCAATTGGCTGTCTGCAAGCTGAGGAAAATGTTGCAGCCACCATTTTATGAAGCGGAGCCGGTCCCAGAGGAATGTTTTACATGGCGAAAAGCACAGAAGGTGTGTTTATTTTGTTCGCCCTAAGTTAGCAGGGTATGCCCAGACGTGGGTCCCTTGCTCACTTTGCCACTGGATTCAAGCTAGCCTGCCCGAAGAGGGGTGTTACCCCAAAACCAGTCCCAGGATGCTGGTTTCTGGTTCAGGGAATACCTGGTTTGGCAGTTCGGGCTGAACTATTCCCATGAGCCACGGGGTCAAGACTAATTTGCATATAGCTGAGTCTGAACTGTGGTGGCGAAGTGAGCTAAAGAACATTGATGGATTCAACCCAGATCTGGGACTGGGGGTGAGTGTTTGAAAAGTTTCATTACTTCGTCCATCATCTCTTTGTGTTTGTTTTGTTCACCCTAAGTTCGCAAGGTATGCCCAGACGTCTGTCCTTTGCTCGCTTTGCCACTGGATTCAAGCTAGCCTGGCTGAAGAGGGGTGTTACCCCGAAACTGGTCCCAGGATGCTTGTGTCCGGTTCAGGGAAGACCCAGCTTGGCAGTTCGGGCTGGACTGTTCCCATGAGGCACAGGGTCAAGACTCATTTGCCTATAGCTGGGTCTGAACTGAGGTGGCGAAGTGAGCTAAAGAACAATGATGGATTAAACCCAGATCTGTGACTGGGGGTGAGTGTTTGAAAAGTTTCATCACTCTGTCCATCATCTCTTTGTGTTTGTTTTGTTCGCTCTAAGTTGGCAGGGTATGCCCAGATGTGGGTACCTTGCTCACTTTGCCACTGGATTCAAGCTAGCCTGGCTGAAGAGGGGTGTTACCCCGAAACCTGTCCCAGGATGCTTGTTTCCGGTTCAGGGAAGACCTGGCTTGGCAGTTCGGGCTGGACTGTTCCCATGAGGCACAGGGTCAGGACTGATTTGCATATAGCTGGGTCGGAACTGAGGTGGAGAAGTGAGCTAAAGAACGTTGATGGATTCAAACTAGATCTGTGACTGGGGATGAGTGTTTGAAAAGTTTCATCACTCCGTCCATCATCTCTTTATGTTTGTTTTGTTCACCCTAAGTTGGCCTTGTATGCCCAGACGTTTGTCCCTTGCTCGCTTTGCCACTGGATTCAAGCTAGCCTGGCTGAAGAGGGGTGTTACCCCGAAACTGGTCCCAGGATGCTTGTTTCCGGTTCAGGGAGACCCAGCTTGGCAGTTCAGGCTGGACTGTTCCCATGAGGCACAGGGTCAAGACTCATTTGCCTATAGCTGGGTCTGAACAGAGGTGGCGAAGTGAGCTAAAGAACAATGATGGATTAAACCCAGATCTGTGACTGGGGTTGAGTGTTTGAAAAGTTTCATCACTCCGTCCATCATTTCTTTGTGTTTTTTTTGTTTGCCCTAAGTTGGCAGGGTATGCCCAGACATGGGTCCCTTGCTCACTTTGCCACTGGATTCAAGCTAGCCTGGCTGAAGAGGGTTGTTACCCCGAAACCGTTCCCAGGATGCTTGTTTCCAGTTCAGGAAGACATGGCTTGGCAGTTCGGGCTGGACTGTCCCCATGAGGCACAGGGTCAAGACTGATTTGTATATAGCTGGGTCTGAATTGAGGTGGTGAAGTGAGCTAAAGTATGATGATGGATTCAACCCAGATCTGTGACTGGGGGTGAGTGTTTGAAAAGTTTGATCACTCCATCCATCATTTCTTTGTGTTTGTTTCGTTCTCTCTAAGTTGTCAGGGTATGCCCAGACGTGGATCCCTTGCCCACTTTGCCACTGGATTCAAGCTAGCCTGGCTGAAGAGGGGTGTTACTCCGAAACCGGTCCCAGGATGCTTGTTTCCAGTTCAGGGAAGACCTGGCTTGGCAGTTCGGGCTGGACTGTTCCCATGAGGCACTGGGTCAAGACTGATTTGCATATAGCTGGGTCTGAACTGATGTGGCGAAGTGAGCTAAAGAACGATGATGGATTCAACCCAGATCTGTGACTGGGGGTGAGTGTTTGAAAAGTTTCATCACTCCGTCCATCATCTCTTTGTGTTTGTTTTGTTCGCCCTAAGTTGGCAGGGAATGCCCAGATGTGGGTCCCTTGCTTTCTTTGCCACTGGATTCAAGCTAGCCTGTCTGAAGAGGAGTGTTACCCCGAAACCAGTCCCAGGATGCTTGTTTCCGGTTCCGGGAAGACCTGGCTTTACAGTTCGGGCTGGACTGTTCTCATGAGGCATACGGTCAAGACTGATTTGCATATAGTTGGGTCTGAACTGAGGTGGCGAAGTGAGCTAAAGAACGATGATGGATTGAACCCAGATCTGTGACTGGGGGTGAGTGTTTGAAAAATTGAATCACTCCGTCCATCATCTCTTTGTGTTTTTCAGGGTAGGAGTACCTTGACCCCATGTGTGTATTATAGGGGTTTATTAGACATCCCTCATTAGTTTTAGAATGGTTACATTCGTTTTTTTCCACGTGGATGGAGTCACAACCCCATAGCAGTTGCCAGTGTGATCTCCCGTGTAACATTGTGGCCACCATGTTATGAAACGGGGGTCAGTCCCAAGGTATAGTTGTGAAATCAAAAGAATCTGGAAGGGGTCAGGGTTGAAGTACCCTGTCAAATGGGGATATTGTACATGTTATTAGTTTCATTATGTTAAATATAATTTTTTCCCCACACAAGTGGAGTTGCGACCTTATCATGGTTCTCAGCGCGGCCCCTGTGTAACATTGGGGTGGAGTCGTGAACCAAGCCACATTTTTTTAAAACAAAATATACATTCAAGCACTCATTCATATCTTACTGCAAGCAGTCACAGGCTCACACCGACAGTCACACATCCACTCACAGACTCATTCACAGATGTATACACCCACTCACATAGCCACTCTGACAATCATGCATCCACTCACAGACCCACTCAAACAGTCAAGCACTAACTCACAGAAACTCTCAGAGACTCATTCACCCACTCACAGACCTACTCAGAGACTGACAGACCCACTCACAGACCCACTCACACAGCCCAACTCTCACACAAGACCCATTTAGACACTCATGCACGCAGTCACAGACCCATTAAGAAACTTACACACCCACTCAGAGACCTTCTCACAGACTTATGCACTCACTCACAGACCCACTTATACTCTTATTTACAGACCCACTCATAGACACATGGATTCAGTGACAGACGTACTCAGAGTCTCATGCACTTGCACACAGACCCACTCTTAGACTCCTGCATGTATTCACAGTTTTACAGTCACTCAAAGACCCACTCACAGAAACATGCATCCACTTATAGACCCACTGAGACACTCAAGTGCTCATACACAGTGCCACTCAGAGACTCAGGCACCCACTCACAGACACACTCACAGATGTATGCACCCACCCATAGACACAGTCAGAGAGTCAATTACCCACTCACAGACCCACTCAGACAGCCACACAACCACTCAAGTCCCATTTAGACACTCACACACCCACTCACAGCCCCACTGAGAGACTTATGCTTCTACTCACAGACCCACTCAGACTGTCATTGATCCACTCAGAGGCTCACAACCCCACTCACAGACCTACTCACAGACTCATGTACTCACTCATGCACTCACCCAGAGAATCACTCATAGACTGATGGACTCACTGACAGATGTACTCAGAGACTCTTGTACTCAGCACACAGATCCATTCAGAGACTCATGCATGTATTCACAGTTATACAGAGTCACTCACCCACTCAGAGACCCACTCACAGACTCGTACATCCATTTACAGAACCACTGAGACACTCAAGCACTTACACACTAACCCACTCAGAGACTTACTCACAGACACACTGAGAGACTTATGCATCCACTCACAAATCCAGTCAGAGATTCATTCACTCAGACTGCCACACACCCACTCAAGACCCATTTACACACTCACACACCCACACACAGCCTCACTCAGAGAACTCTCAGACCCATTCAAACTGTCACAGACCCACAGACACTCAAAACCCCACCCACAGACCCACTCATAGACAAATGTACTCATTCACAACCCCACTCCTAAACTCATGCACTCACTCAGAGATGCCCTCATAGATGTATGACTCACTGACAGACATACTCAGGGACTCATGTACTCACACAGAGACCCATGCATGTATTCACAGAGTGATACAGAGAGTTACTCACCTACTCAGAGACCTACTAACAGACTCATACATCCACTCACAGACCCACTGAGACACTCACGCACTCACACACAAACCCCACTCAGAGATTCACTCATCTACTCACAGACACTCTGAGAGACATACGCTTCCACTCACAAACCCAGTCAGAGATTAACACACCCACTTACAGACCCACATAGACTGCCACACACCCACTCAAGACCCATTTAGACAATCACACACCCACACACAGCCTCACTCAGAGACCCATGCACCCACTCACAGACCCACTCAGACTGCCACTCACCCACACAAAGACTCACACCCCCCCTCACAGACCCACTATGTACTAACACACAGACCCATTCAGAAACTCATGCATGTATTCACAGCATCAAACAGAGTCACTCACCCACTCAGAGACCCACTCACAGACTCATACAACCACTCACAGACCCACTGAAACACTCAAGTACTCACACAGACCCACTCACAGACTTATTCATGTACTCACAGACCCACTCAGACTACCACACACCCACTCAAGACCCATATAGACACTCACAGACCCATACTCAACCCTACTCAGAGGCTCATGCACCCACTCACAGACCCACTCAGACTGTCACAGACTCACTCATAGACCCATGCTCCACTCACAGTCCCACTCACAGTCTCATGTGCTCACTCACAGACCCACTCATAGACTCATGCACTCACTCAGAGTCTCGGACATAGACTGATGAACTCACTGACAGACCTACTCAGAGACTCATACACTCACTCAAAGACCCACTCACAGACTCATATACTTACTAACAGACCTATTTAAAGTCTGATGCATGTACTTACAGATTCATACAGAGTCACTTACCTACCCAGAGACCCACTTACGGATTCATATACCCACTCACAGATCCACTGAGGCACTCACTCACAGACCCACTCAAACACTCACTCACAGGACCATTAAGACTAACCCTGGGCATAGTGGGCGTAGTGGGGCTACGTGGAGCAGCGCGTAGTGTGCCCAAATCTACGCACACTCGCGCGCTCCACGTAGCCCCACTACTTGCCGCCCGCCCTCCTTTTAAAATAATGTAAACTATGATAAATAAATTAAATATAATGCCTTACCTGCTGCGCGGCGTCTCCGGGGCTCCCTCTTCCTCGTTGACAACTTCTTTTCACAAATGCGTATGCGCGGACGCCCGCGCATGCGCATTTCTTGCAAGAAATGCGCGGGTGTCCGCACATGCGCATTTGTGAAAAGAAGTTATCGGCAAAGAGGAAGAGGGAGACCCGGGACGACGCACTGCAGGTAAGGTTTTATATTTAATTTTTCTATTATAGTTTACATTATTTTAAAAGGAGGGCGGGTGGGAGGCGGGTGGTGGGCGGCAGGCAGCTCTGCTTCGCCCTGGCATGTTTGTAGCGCTGCCTGCTACGCCTACTTCGAAAACTGCGAAGCAGGCAGCTCTACGTACGCTCCGTGGGCGAAGCGGAGTACTACACCCGGGGTTAGTTAAGACACTCAGATACTAGATCAGTCAGATAGTAGGACACCCACTCAGAAACCCACTGATAGGTTTAAAAATGAAAATAAAAGTTAAAAATGTTAAATGTGTTATTGTACATTAAAATTGTGCTTTTGCTTTGTGGAGCCTCGACGGAATTGCGACTCTGGAATTATTATTTTTTTAAAGGTTTGAAAATAATATTATTTACTATTGGTTAATAGGATGGCTCTGAACAGAGCCTTTGGTTCATTTTATGTATGTAACAGCTACATATACGATTGGATGCACTGTTTACGTTGGTAAGAAACAGCCTTCATCTGTAAAGTGAACTCTGTCACTTCTGTAAATTCCATGCATGTTGAAACGTAAATTGCTGTTGTAGACAGAGCCCATGTTATGGTCTCTGAGGAATGCAGCAACAGCTTTATTAACATGTTTCTTGGCTTTGTCAAACTGTGGGCAGAATTTATTTGGCCACTTCCATTTCTATCTTTGGCATATGTTGGAATACACCAAGACTGTGAAAGGCAAATTGTCATTAATTGGGTAAAGGTTTCCTTCATTGCAAATTTCAAACCAACCCAAGTAACAGTGCCTAGGTCATTGCTACCACAGTGCACAGTGATGCCAATTTAAACTTCTTTGGTCAAATGATTTAATTTCCACATTAGACAAACCCAAGTGCCTGTCAATGCCACTGTTCTCGCATATTCTCGGGCCCAGAAGACATAGCTGAGACCCTAGGTTGCACTCTAACCATTTTGAATTAAGGAGTAATAGCGCACAGGAGAAGGCTGCAGCTGATTGTAATAGTCGGTAGAAGGAATAGCACTTAAAATGGAGGAGTGGTTGTGGTTCAAGATAAAGATGTATTTGATGGGCTGATGTATATAATTTCAAACTGAAAAATAGGTAGTGATTTAATTAGTAAAGTAACAACGTCCATTATTGGTTGTGGAAGATTCTTGCACAACTTACGGTGTACTAGATATGCTAACATTTTCAAATCCTTAACCCCCACCTGCTACAGTTAAACATGAAGCTAGTATTGTGGTGTTAGAAAGTGCAGTGAACTTATGACCTACTGGTACAGTAGAGTGTTTCAAAGGAGGTTGCTATCGCAACTTTGCTGTAACAGTTTGAGGGAAAGGTAGAAATTCCCTGAAAAAAAACAACGGTAACAGGGATGTTATAGCTAGGAAATAAAATTTAAAAAACCTTAGAAATTCACTGAAAAAAACAAGTGTTACATGGACATTATAGTTAGGCTCAGAGGTCACTCATACACAAACAGCGATATTCGGCAATTATATTTACCTGAGCTAACTATAACTTACACCCCCGCAATGCGCTGCTGATGACCTCACATATTGCATCACTCATGACATGGTCAGTGACATCACTCATGACATCGCTTATGATTGATTAACATCCCTCATGACATCACTGATAAGTGTGTTTTCTAAAAGAGTGTTAAACATATATGCTAAGCTAACACAAAATATACATACTTTCTATACTGCTATTGAGTGATACTATTTCTAACATATATTATGTGAGTGGCTGTGTATGAGTGGGTGTCTGAGTACCTGTTTGGGTGTGTGAGTGGCTGTATGGATGTATGAATAGGTATATGATTAGCTGTGTGGGTTAGTGAGTGGCTGTCTGAGTGACTGAATTAGTAAGTGAGTGAGTGTGTCAGTGACTGCATAGGTGAGTGCATGGCTATGTGAGTGGCTGTATGGGTCGGTGAGTGGGTGTAAAAGTGACTTTATGGGTGAGTGAGTGGGTGTCTGAATGGCTGTTTTAGGGACTGACTGGCTATGTAAGTGGCTGCATGGGTGACTGAGTAGCTGTTTGATTGGTGTTTGGTTACGTGAGTTGGTGTGTGAGTGGATGTATTGTAGAGTAAGTGTCTGTGTGAATGGATGTATGGGTGAGTGAGCGGATATGTGAGGGCTTGTATGGATGTGTGAATGGGTATGTAGGTGGTTGTGTAGGTGTGCGTGTGTGACGCCTTGTAAGGGCTGTATGGGCTAATGATTGGGTATGTAAATGGCTGTATAGGTGAATACGTGGACATGTGAGTGTGTGGCTGTATGAGTGGCTGTATGTGAAAGTTACTAGTTGTATGAGTAGCTGTATGGATGAGTGAGTAGCTGTGTGAGTGGCTGAAGGAATGGGTGAGTGGGTATCTGAGCAGCTCTATGTATGAGTGAGTGTATGTGTGAGTACATTTATAGGTCTATGAATGTGTATGTGAGTGGTTGTGTGGGTATGTCAGTGGGTGTATAAGAGGCTCTATAAGGGTATGAGTGGTTGTATGAGTACTTCTGCGGATGATGTCATCAGTGATGTCATTTGAGATGTCATCAGTGATATCACTGCTGTTGTAATCAGTGATGTCAATTGTGAGGTCATAAGCAGTACATTGCGGGGGCATATGTTATAGTTAGCTCAGGTAACTATCACTGCTGAATTTCACTGGTTTTATGCAAGTAAAATGTGATTCTAACTATAATGTCCCTGTAACCTTTGGCTTTTTTAGTGAGTTTATAAGGTTTCTAAGGTTTTTTTAATACTATTTCCTAACCAGAATGTCCCTGTAACCTTTGTTTTTTAAGTGAATTTCTAAGGTTTTTTAAATTTTATTTCCTAACTGTAAAAAATAACCTTTGAGAGTGAGTGTGTTAGTGAGTGCATGAGTGTCTCAATGGGTATGTGAGTGTCAGTATGGGTCTCGGAGTGGCTGCATAAGTGTCTGACACGGTGTGTGCCTAGGTGCATGAGTGTCTGAGTAGGTCTGCAAGTGGGTGCATGAGTGTCTGAGTTGGTTTATGAGTGAGTGCCTGAGTGTTGGAGTGACTGTCTTATTGGGTCTGTGAGTAGGTGTGAGTGGGCTTGTGACTGCCTCTATGAGTGTGTGAGTCAGTCTGTGATTGAGGGCTTGAGTACCTGAGTGGGTCTGTGAGTGGGGGGGTGAATCTCTGAGTGGGTCTGTGAGTGGGGGTGTGAGTCTCTGAGTGGATCTGTGAATGTCTGTGTGAGTGGCTGTATGCATCTGTGAGTATATGTGTGAGTCCCTGAGTTGGTCTGTGAATGACTGTGTGAGTGTTCGAGTGTCTGAGTGAGTCTGTGAGATGGTGTATGTGTCTGAGTCGGTCTGTGAATAGCTTTGTGAGTGACTGTGTGGGTCTGTGAGTGGGTGTATGAGGGTCTGAGTGAGTCTCTGAGTGCATCTGTGAGTGAATGTGTGAATGTCTGTGTGGGTGTGTCAGTAGCTGTGTGAGTGGCTCAGTCAAAAAGGAATTGCATCTGCCCTTTAATCCAACAAGAGTCTAAAGGTTTGCACAAAATATATACCCAAGTGGAGTACTTTCTACTGGTTAATTACTAAGTGCTACCTCCTTGGGTAAATGTCCAGTATGTATTCTACACTACAGCTGCGTAATGGAGCACAAGGAAATATCAGTGACCTTGTGTGTATTTTGGCAATGTTATTGTTCCAGGGGCATATTCACTCTGAAAACAGGAATCCTCCTATAGAGAGGATAATGAGCCTACAAAAAAGGGTCTTTCCTCTTAACTGTAAGAAGTAAGTGCTTCTTTGTTTGGTGGAGATGTCCTCATATTCCTCAGCATCAGGAACTCCTAACCAAAATAGGCTGATAAAGCATTAGGGAGGCCACTTGTTAAGCTGTCCATCATTCTGGCCAAAGAAGACCTTTGGATACTACTAAAGTAGGTTGGCCAGACAGAGAAGCATCAAAGTGATTTCCACATTTGCATACTCCTAGCAATTTAAAGAGAGAACCATGGATTATGCTCTCACCAGGACAGGACAACAAATAACTCACTCATCACAGTCACATACAGATTGCACTTCAATAGATCAATGATGCAGTCACCTCCACACAGGATTTCACATCATTTTTCAATATGGAATTGGTGAGAAAACACACTTGATTTGCCTTTGCCAAGCCCAGTAGTTAGAATCATTTGTTCTCTACAGAAGTGGAGCTTCAACTGGGCAGCTGCTATGTGTATAGCTGTAAGTGCTTCCTGCTAAGGGTTTAATTTCTGTGAAATGAGCATCAGGGCCAGATCAGCTCCAGGGACCCCATCCCCAGGACCCATCCACACCCTAATGTGGGAATAGGGCTGTTTGGCCCCGCTCCCCAGGCCGATTTTGACCCCGGGGACCACATCCCCTGGGTCCTGCCACAATTCAATGGGGAAGGGGGACCTTGTGGCCACCCTCCTCAGGCCAATTTCAGCCCTGGGGACCCCATCCCCCGGGGTTCCAAACTTAATTGAAACAGGGAGGTGGACTACTGCAGGGCCACCCTACCCGAGCCAACTTCAACCCAGGGGAACCTATCTCCCGGGGCACAGCCATGTGTCCCTGGGTGCTCCCGCCAAGCAAATGCAAACAGTTATGTCCCAGGGATGGGCACCCAAAGACATAGCAGGAGCTGGCCCTGGGGGATGGTGACCCCCAGGGCCACTAACAGCTTCAGGAGGGGGGCCACATGGCACCCTCCTTTTCTGTGCACAGGTCGGCCCCGGAAAGGTGGCTGTCCCCAGGGCTCAAGGGGGTCTGCACGCCCCCCTGCTATAGTATTAGCATCAGCCCCAAGGAGGTAGTGGTCCCCAGGGCATAAATAAGCCCTAGTAGTGTGGTCCCCTGCACCCCCTCCTTATTTATTAAAAGCAGCATGCCCCTGGGACCTGGCCCACCCCGAGGGGTCTTTAAAAACAAGCGTGGGCGACCATGCTTGGTTTTTTGTTTCAATTCATGGTGCTATTCATGAATATTCTTGAATTTCACAGTGAGTTCAAATAAAAAATTGCTTATTTGGAACATTTCGTGAAGATTTGTCAAATGGTGCGAAAGTCATAGCCAAGTCAAAAAACGCTTTTCCTATGGAAACATGGTCTTAACTATAACTACCTACTGGCTGTCACCAGTAGGTAAAATATGTAAATATATTGCTATTTCTATATTGCTTTTTCGACATTGCTTTTGCTTTTTCTGCTGATATTCCTTTTTCTACATTGGTGGATGAAGCAACGTTTTGTGGTGATTTCCTAAGGAGGTGTAAAGAAAAAGATGGTGGTCCCAAGGCGCGTTTTTACACTAATGCATTTTCCATAGTCTTTTTACTCAGACATAGATGCCAAATGGGTGGACAGATTTTCATGAAATTTGAAAGACATATGGTATCTAGATGATCCTTTTTGGTAGTAGAGGTAAGTAAGGGAAGTATTTAGTGTATCTCAGGCTGCATTATACTGCAGTAATTTTGTGATTCGTGCTGATGACAAGGCAGTATATGATGTGCTAATGGCTGCCTTTACAAAAGTAAAAGGCATCCATGTTGTTTATACCACACTTTGGCTGTGTTCTGGGTTAGGTCCTTATATAAAGATATGTAGTAGGTTTTATATTGTTCTATACCTATTAGCACTTTATTGAAATTTTAATAGACAGTAAAAATTATTCAGCTGTTTCTATAAATTTTTTAAAAAGTAGGAAGTAACTCAGCACTTAAAAAATATGTAAACGATTAACAATGTAGTTTACTACACTATATTTCACAAATATAGTGTACTACAGTGATTTTTTTATTTTTACATAATTACTATTTTTTTAATTAATGGAGTACAACTGAACTACATAGAAAGTACTGCACTTCTTTTAAAAAATGTATTTAAAAAAACTAAATACACTGTTCTACACTATATTTCACAAATATACTGTACTACAGTGTATGTTTTACTTTTTTACTAAGTCTTATTTGATTTTTCCTATAACTACAGTGGTACTTTGTACCTACTAGAGCGGTATTCCTTAAACTTTTTCAAAAATAAAAATTTCTTTTTCATACCTATTACCATTTAAATAAAATGGTGACTGGTAGGAAACAACTATAAAGTTAATACTTACCTATATCTAAGGCCCTAGACCACAACACAGCCAAAGTGTGGTGAAGATTTCATGGCTGACTTTTACTTTTGCAAAGCAGCCATTATCCAATGATATGCTGCCTTTTGATGGGCATGTACTGCAGTATATTGTAAAGTTGCTGCTTTATACAGAGGCCCAATATATAACTAAGAGTTTGTAATTTATAACTTTAACACTACTGAACCAATTTAGAGCTGCTACCAAAAATTACACGTTCCACTGCATGATCCTGCCAAATTTCATCTGCATCCATTCAGCTACTTTCAGACTATGACTCTTTAAACTACACTCTACTAGACCACACGCTACTCCACTGTATGCTACTACACTCTACGCCACTCCACTCTAAGCTATTCAACTCTATGCCACGTAACTCTATGCCACTCAATGCCACTCAACTCTACACTGTTCAACTCTCTGCTACTCAACTCTACACCATTCTATGCCACTCCAATCTATGCTATTCCAGTCTACACCACTGCACTCTATGGAACTCTATGAGACTCCACTCTATGCCACTCCAGTTTACTCCACTCCACTCTACATCACTCCACACCACTCCATTCTATGCTATTTCACTCTATGCCATTCAATGGCATGCCACTCCATTTTACACTACTCCACACTACAATATTCCATTGTAAGGCACTCTATTATACATCCCTCAACTGTATGCCACAACACTGTATGCTTTTCTACTCTATGCCACTTCACACTATGTCACTCCACTGTGTGCTATTCCAGTGTATGCCACTCCACTCAATGCCACTCCACTGTACTCCACTCTACTCTATGCCACTCCACTCTATGCCACGCTACTCTATGCCACTCCACTCTACACAATTCCACTCTATACCACTACTCTCTACGCTACCACACTCTAAACCACTCCACTGTAAGCCACTTCTCTATATGCCACTCCACTTTACACTATTCCACCCTATGCCACTTCACTCTACAGCATTCAATCTATGTTACTCCTCGTTAAGCTATTTCACTCTACGATGTTCAACTCTACACCACTCCACAGTACTCAACTCCACTCTATGCTATTCCTCTTTAAGCCACTCAACTGTACTATATTCAACTCTACGCCTCTCTTCTATATGCCACTCTGCTTTACTCCACTCTATGCCAATCCACTCTACGTTATTCCACTCTAAGCCACTGGACTCTACACCACTCTATACCAATCCACTGTATGCTATTCAACTCTATTCCACTGCACTGTACACATTTCCACTGTATGCCATTCCAGTATACACTACTCCACTCCATGCCACTTCACTGTATGCAACTCCATGCTACTCTAGTCCACTCCATGCCACTCCACTTATGCCACTCTGCTCTATGCTATTCCACTGTATGCCTCTCCACTCTAAGCCACTCTACTGTACGCCACAACACTGTGCCACTCTATGCTATTCCACTCTTTTTATGCCACTTCACTCTACACTATTCCATGCTATGTGACTCCAATCCATGCTATTCCACTCTACGCCATGCCACTGTACTTCCCTCCACTACACTGCATGCCACTCCACTCTGCACTGTTCCACTCTACGCTACTCCATTCTATGTCACTCCACTCTACACCACTCAACTATATACTCCTGCACTCTGCCCCACTCCACTCTACGCCATTCCACTGTATGCCACTCCACTCTACACTGTGCTTCTGTATGCCACTCCACTTTATGCTTTTGGACTCTATGCCACTTAATTGTATACCCCTCCACTCTATGGTATTCCACTCTATGCCCCTCCATGCTACGCTATTCCACTCCATGCTGCTTCACTCTATGCCTATTCACTTTATTGCACTCCACTGTACACCACTTCAGTCCATGCAACTGCACTCTACGCCACTCCCCTCTATGTTATTTCTATCAAAACCACTCCACTCTATACCACTCTACTCTACACCACTCCACTCAATGCCTTCCACTCTATGCCACTCCACTCTACGCCACTCCAGTGTATGCCACTTTACTCTATGCTATTTCATTGTAACCACCCAAATCTATGCTCCTCCAGTCTACCCTATTCCACTCTATGCCACTCCACTCTATGCCACCTCACTCTATGGCACTCTGCTCTACACCTCTCCTGTCTACACCACTGCACACTACGCCACTCCACTCTATGCCTCTCCACTCCACTCTACGCTATTCTACTCTATGCTATTCCACTCTACACCATTCCACTCTACACTATTACATTTTCCAGCACTCAAATCTATGCTATTCAAATCTATGCCACTCCACTGTATGCCACTGTACTGTACTCCACTGCACTGTATGTCACTCCACTCTATGACACTCCACTCCATGCTATTCCAGTCTACATCACTTCACTCAAAGTCACTTGACTCAACACCACTCAACTGTATGCCCCTCCATACAAGGCCTCTCCACTCTATGCTGTTCCACTGTATACCACCCCACTCTATGCTTTTCCACTCTATGCAACTCCCTTTTATGCTACTCTACTCTATGTCACTCCACTCTACAGCCCTCCATCTATGCTACTCCACACTAAGCTATTTCACTCTACACTGTTCAACTCTACACCACTCCACAGTATGCAACTCCACTCTACATACTCCTCTCTATGCCACTCAATTGTACTATGTTTGACTCTACGCCACTCTTCTATACGCCACTCTGCTATACTCCACTCTATACAAATCCACTCTATGTTATTCAACCCTAAGCAACTGGACTCTATGCCACTCTACACCATTTCACTTTACGCTATTCAACTCTATTCCACTCCACTGTATACACTTCCACTGTATGCCATTCCAGTATACGCCACTCCACTCCATGTCCCTTCACTGTATGCAACTCCATGCTATGCTATTCCACTCCATGCCACTCCACTTATGCCACTCTGCTCTATGCTATTCTACTGTATGTCTCTCAATTCTAAGCCTCTCTACTGTACGCCACAATACACTATTCCACTCTACACCACTCCACCCTACACCACTCTGTCTACCCTACTCAACTCTATTCTATTCAACACTATGCACTCTACTTACGCCACTCTACACTAAGCTATTCCGCTGTATGCCATTCCACTCTAAGTCACTGTACTGTATACCACTCTACTGTACACCACTGAACTCTATGCCACTTCACCCTAAGCTATTCCACTGTATGCCACTCAACTCTTTGCCACTGTACTCCACTACACGTTATTTCACAATATGACACTGCACTCTATGACACTCCAATCTATGCCACTCCACTCTACACCACTCTGCTCTACACTATTCCAATCTATACCAGTCAACTCAGTGGCACTCCACTGTGCGCCACGCTAATCTACGCCACTTCACTGTATTCCACTCCACTCTATGCAGTTCCACTCTGTGCTATTCCACCCTATGCCACTCAATTCTATCGCCACTCCACTGTACACTACTCTAGTCCCCATTATTCCAATCTAAGCCACTGCACTCCATACCACAACACTCGGCTTTACGCCAATCCACTCTACGCCACTGTACTATACTCCACTCCACCATACACCACTTCACTCTATGACACTCCACTCCATGCTCTTCCACTCTACATTATTTCACCCCACTCTAAGTCACTCCACTCTACATCACTCAACTATATGCCCCTTCACTCAATGCCACACCAGTGTATGCCACTTCACTCTATGCTATTTCACTGTACACCACCCCACTCTATGCCATTCAACTCTTGACCACTTCACTCTACCCGACTCCACTCTATGCCTCTCTACTCTATTCCACTCTATGCTATTCCACTCTACGCCATTCCACTCTACACTATTCCATTTTATGCCACTCTAATCTATTCTTTTCCTCTCTATGACACTCCATTGTACGCCACTGTACTGTACTCCACTGCACTGTATGCCACTCCACTCTATGTCACTCCACTCCATGCTATTCCATCCTACGTCACTCCACTCTATGTCACTCCACTCTAAGCCACTCCACTCTATACCACTCAACTGTACGCCCCGCCACTCAATGCCACTCCACTCTATACTATTCCAATGTATACCACCCCATTCTTTGCCACTCCTCTCTATGCAACTCCACTCAATGCTATTCCACTCCATGCCACTCCACTCTACGCCACTCTGCTCTATGCCGTTCCAGTCCATGCCACTGCACTCTATGCAACTCCACTCTAAGCTATTCCACTCTACTCCACCTCTCTTTATGCCAATTCACTCTACACTATTCCATGCTACGCCACTCCACTCTATGTCACTCCACTCTACACCACTCCAGTTTACCCTATTCGACTCTATGCCACTCCACTCTATGCCACTTTACTCTATGCCGCTCCGCTCTACGCCTCTCCAGTCTATGCCACTCCACTCTATGCCACTTCACTCTATGCCGCTCTGCTCTACGCCTCTCCAGTCTATGCCACTGCACACTATGCCACTCCACACTATGCATCTCCACTTGATGCTATTCTACTCTATGCTATTCCACTATACATCACTCCACTTTTCACTATTACATTCAACAGCACTCCAATCTATCCTGTTCTATTCTACACCAATCCACTGTATGCCACTGTACTGTACTCCACTGCACTGTATGTCACTCCACTACATGCTATTCCAGTCTACATCACTTCACTCAAAGCCACTCCACTCTACACCACTCAACTGTATGCCCCTCCACTCAAGGCCACTCCACTCTACACTGTTCCACTGTACACCACCCCACTCTGTGCTATTCCTCTCTATGCAATTCCACTCTATGTTATTCCACGCTATGCCACTCCACTCTACGCCACTCCACTCTAAGCCACTCCACTCTATTCCTATCCAGTCTGTGCCACTGCAGTCTACGCCACTCCACGCCTCTCCACTCTATGCTATTCCACTCTATGGTATTCCACTCTGTGAAACTCCACTCAATGCCACTCCATTCTTTATCATGCCCCTTCACTCTATTTCACTGCATGCCACTCCACTCTACACCACTCTACTATATGCCACTCCACTGTAAGCCAATCCACTTTATGCTATTGGACTCTATGCCACTTGATTGTGTGCCACTCTATCAACTGCAATGTTTATTCTTAAGATTTTCGTCACAGGTCACTATTCATCCTTCAATTACACGTTGCAATCTTCTTGAGGTAGCACAAAATAGCCAACAGGTGTTTCGTCAGATCCGATGCGTCCGCATCTCTGACTTCATCAGGGCTATAAACAAATTACCAACATATGTCTAAGTCAAGCTGGAGTTATTGAATAAGATCACCTTCACCACATCACCCAAGTGTTCAGTGATCTCAAGGTGATTCGTAAATATTTTACAAACACTCCAACATGAATGATCACATTGTTTGTTATGAAGATATGTGTATCATAGAAAGAGGGAATTGAAAACAAAGCAATAATTGTTACATAAGGGGTTCGAAGAACACTCATATTCTCATCAAGTGCATACAGTAAACCCATACTATATACAAAAAACAAACCTTACAAGAGCGTATAAAAGTGTATAAAACTGTATAAAACACATAGACCTATTGTATATAGTGCATAAATCACCACTAGAAGGCACTACCCTGCTCCTTTATAATTGAAAAAATAAAATAAAACTCAGGACAGGGGACTAAGTACCTGAGTCCTGTAATGGCTGCCTGCAACATTTTTCATCATGTTGCAGGCATCTAAACAAAGTGCTTGCTTCCACGGAAGCGTATCTCTCATGGGAGCAAATTGACCCAAGGGAAAAAAAATCCACTGGGCCAATCAGAACACCAAATTATTTACATTTGGGTTTGAGGGCCTCTCCCAAGAGTCCCTTGAACCCAACCGTATAGATATAGGATTATCTTTTAGACTTAATATCTCCAAAACAACTGAACGCATTTACACCAAAATCACAAAAAGCACACTTCCTGAACCAAGAGCTAGTTCCTGCTAAATTTGGTACAAATCTGTCCTGCACTTTTTGCGGCTATGCAGTTCAAAAAGAAAGTCTATGGAAAATTCATCGCATGTTGCATTTTGGTACACCCTTTTTTCTCAGCTTCAGTGTGATGGATCACCCCGAAGCTTTCCATGCACAAACTAGACAGAAAAGAGCACTTTTTTAGAAGGTTTTGCGAAGTGTATATATATATATATATATATATATATATATTCACTGAAAAAACCATAGGTTTCACACACGTTATAGTTAGGAATTAGCATTTAAAAAACCTTGTAAATTCACTTAAAAAACCATAGGTTTCACACATGTTATAGTTAGGTGGATATTTCACTCGCAAAAAACCAATGAAATTCCCCCGTTATAGTTAGTTCAGCTAACTATAACTCGTGCGCCCGCAATCCACTGCTGATGACGTCACATATTATATCACTCATGACATGGTCAGTGGCATCACTCATGACATCACTGATGACATCATCCTTGTGATAGAGTGGCGGCCGCGCGAGTTATACGTTGTACGGTTTTTGTAAATGCTAAGTTATGTATGTATTATCATTTTTTATATATTTATTTTACAATAAACTACATATTAAAAAAATTAAAATGTTTTTTTCTGCCTTCGGGGTCCTACAGGGACCCCCTGACAAAGGCTAGGGGGTCAGGAACTCTCTACCCTGCCCCATTTTCATGTTCGCCACCTTCCTTTTTCACTCTCGCACTGAAAACAAACAAAATGGCGGCCGACACTTCCCGATTTCGACCGATTCGAACGTTGACTAACATGTAACCACCAATCAGAATTACGCTCGCGCACGTTAGGGTGCTCGCACGGTGCGCGCACGGTGCTCGCACGGTGCGCGGCTATAGATATGTATGTGCTTTTAACTGCAATTTTCTCAGGAACTACTAAACAGATTGACTCCATATATGCAAAAGGCACATCCCTGAGCTGAGGACTACCTCTCTTCAAGTAATTCTGTTCAGCCGTTCGGGCTGTACCTTGGACTAAACATCCCTATGGAAAATTGCATGGGGAAAATGCGTTTTGGGACCCCCCTTTTTTCTCAGCCCCCGCTTGACGAATCCCCCCGAGACTTTCAGGGTAGGAGCGGAGCGCCCCACCTATTTTGAAAATTTTGCGAGGATTCGTCAACCGCCGCCAAAGTTATTCCAAATAGAATGTTCCGGATTTCCTATGGAAACACGGTCCTAACTATAACTATCTACTGGCGACCGCCAGCAGATAACATATATATATATATATATGAGCTTTTTGTAGAAGGAGACAAACTTCAATCTAAAACTTTCAGAAAACCCACTGCTGGTAAAGCCATACTCCATGCCCACAGTTTCCACCCTAGCTCACTCAAAGCCAGCATACCTTATGCTGAGCTTCTCCGCATGAAACGCAATTGTAGTACCAACTTTGGTTTCGAGGAAGCTACAGGCGAACTGTGCACTAGATTAGCTCACAGAGGGTACAACCAAGAAACCCTCACTAAAGCAAAATCCAAAGTAGCAACCAAAACCCGTAAAGAACTTCTAGCCATAGGGACAGCGACCCCTGTTGCTACTAAAGAGTGTTCCACCATCAACACCCCGAGACTAGTTACTGGATTTAATGCATACCATGCCCAAGTTCGTAAAATCATTTACAGGCATTGGAACACAGTTAGCAACGACCCTGTCCTCGGTGCTACCATCAGTAAGAAACCACAAATCACTTTCAGAAGAGCCAAATCCTTGAGACAGGAAATAGTCAACAATGCCCCTAGCAGAACTAAACCTGACAGTTCCTTGCTTAGACTACCTAAAGGCTTCTTCAAATGCGCCAAATATAAGGCATGTAAGCATGGCATTAATACCAAAGAGGTTGCCCTACCATTCAGACAATCACCCTATGTCATCAGAGGGCATTTTACATGCAAAATGTTTTAACTTGCACATGTGAAAAAAAGTATGTGGGTAGCACCATCCACCCGGTGCATGTGCGTATTTTGCAACACCTTAGAGCGATTACACACAATGACCCCACGTATCCCGTTGCCAGACACATTAATGCATTCGACAAAGGCAAAGCAGAAAATCTCTCCTTCTATGTGGTAGACAGCATCCCCAAAAACCCGAGGGGCGGCAATAGACAACTAGCACTTAGGAGATTGGAATCCCGCTACATCATTCTGTATCATTCCAAAATCCCTAATGGAATGAATGCAGATGAAGCGCTGACTGTACACCTTTAATTCTGTCTCTCGCTGTCTTTCCCGTCCTCACTCTGTAATTCTGTCATGTTCTATCCACACTCCTCTCTCATTATGTACTATATATTCTCTTTTAGTTTCTCTGTGCTCCTGAACTTCTTTGCAGCCCTCCCGTTTTCTTTATCCTTCTTCCTCTCCTTATTTACGTCCTATTTCCACTTTTACCTTTGCCCTAGGGAGCGCTCTTTTTATCACAACCCATTTTCTATGTTTTGACTGTCTTCGCAATAGGTCCTCTACCTCTTAGCCCACTTGGGCGGTACTTCTCTATCTTCTACTTACCCGCTAATTAGTCTAGTTATACTTACAGACTTTCTCTGTCACATTATGTTTACACATGTTTTCGCATAACTTGTCTCTCCCACCCCGTGGCTGTCTCTGACTCCTATGTTCACTTGAACTACAGAGACCTAGGTGGGGAACCATCCTTCAGAGTCCGTCTCTCTTTTCGGGTTATTCACATAATCTCTTGGTAGTCTTTATTATTTATTATTTATTATTTACACCGACCCAACGACTAAACCCATAGACAGCGCCAAACTCTCTTCGCTCCCTCAGGCACTCCTCTGTTTCTTCTATGTCTACATCTGTGACCAGGACATTGAGACATACGAGCAGTTAATTGTTACTCCTTCTCGCTATCTTTATTTTTCCTTCTATTTTAGATATATGTATGCCATTAATATATACATCTTCTGCTTGTATCCCCTATTTTTCTTTTGTATTTTATTTCAGCATTATTGTCAAGCTATTTTATGTTTTTGCCATGTCATGCCGATATTCAATGTTATGGTTGTCTATGTCTATGATGACATAGCTGAGGTTGCCTTTACAACTGCACAGAAACGTACTTATGTGTCACAACAGTGTGTCTTAGAAGTAGTGAACAAGGCGGCTTGCCGTCGAAATGCGTCTTGCTTTTTGCTTGGATTAAACTCTACTTTTTTGCCATTACTTCACAGAGTCTGTGCCTGACTGTTTACCGCCAGGATTGGGTTCTAATATATAAATAAATATATATATATATATATATGAAAGACAATGTGCTCAGAAGCATCGAGTGAGCACTCCACAGCGCCCATACCATCCGGTTGTAAAGCCTCACTGCAGCTCCCTTTATGTATTCCCAAAATTCAAGTCTGCCTCTGCCGACGCGTTTCGAGGCCAATACGCCTCTTCATCATGGGCTGGCAAACAGACACTGAGCAGTCGCCTCCATTTTAGCCATTTTTTATTTAGTATACATCCCTCAGTGGGCGTGGCCAAATTTATCAGCACAACAGTGTGCTGGGAGATGTAGTCCATGTGGGGGTAATAGTGATATCCTATCGTAGGTTCAGTGTCATATTACCAATTTTTTACAGTCATTGAAATACCTTTAGTAGGAAGGGGAATATGTCCAAGGGAGCTCCGTAGCAGAAAGGCGCTGTGCTGCACGGGTGCGGAGTAATTCCATCCCACAGCCTCTTGTGTTGACGAGTGGTGCTCTTCTCCACGGCATGAGCGGCCGTGATTCAAATGAAAGACAATGTGCTCAGAAGCATCAAGTGAGCACACCACAGCGCCCATACCATCCGGTTGTAAAGCCTCGCTGCAGCTCCCTTTATGTATTCCCAAAATTCAAGTCTGCCTCTGCCGACGCGTTTCGAGGCCAATACGCCTCTTCATCATGGGCTGGCAAACAGACACTGAGCAGTCGCCTCCATTTTAGCCATTTTTTGTTTAGTGTACATCCCTCAGTGGGCGTGGCCAAATTTATCAGCACAACAGTGTTCTGGGAGATGTAGTCCATGTGGGGATAATAGTTATATCCTATCGTAGGTTCAGTGTCATATTACCAATTTTTTACAGTCATTGAAATACCTTTAGTAGGAAGGGGAATATGTCCAAGGGAGCTCCGTAGCAGAAAGGCGCTGTGCTGCACGGGTGCGGAGTAATTCCATCCCACAGCCTCTTGTGTTGACGAGTGGTGCTCTTCTCCACGGCATGAGCGGCCGTGATTCAAATGAAAGACAATGTGCTCAGAAGAATCGAGTGAGCACTCCACAGCGCCCATACCATCCGGTTGTAAAGCCTCGCTGCAGCTCCCTTTATGTATTCCCAAAATTCAAGTCTGCCTCTGCCGACGCGTTTTGAGGCCAATACGCCTCTTCATCATGGGCTGGCAAACAGACACTGAGCAGTCGCCTCCATTTTAGCCATTTTTTATTTAGTATACATCCTTCAGTGGGCGTGGCCAAATTTATCAGCACAACAGTGTGCTGGGAGATGTAGTCCATGTGGGGGTAATAGTTATATCCTATCGTAGGTTCAGTGTCATATTACCAATTTTTTACAGTCATTGAAATACCTTTAGTAGGAAGGGGAATATGTCCAAGGGAGCTCCGTAGCAGAAAGGCGCTGTGCTGCACGGGTGCGGAGTAATTCCATCCCACAGCCTCTTGTGTTGACGAGTGGTGCTCTTCCCCACGGCATGAGCGGCCGTGATTCAAATGAAAGACAATGTGCTCAGAAGCATCGAGTGAGCACTCCACAGCGCCCATACCATCCGGTTGTAAAGCCTCGCTGCAGCTCCCTTTATGTATTCCCAAAATTCAAGTCTGCCTCTGCCGACGCGTTTCGAGGCCAATACGCCTCTTCATCATGGGCTGGCAAACAGACACTGAGCAGTCGCCTCCATTTTAGCCATTTTTTATTTAGTATACATCCCTCAGTGGGCGTGGCCAAATTTATCAGCACAACAGTGTGCTGGGAGATGTAGTCCATGTGGGGGTAAGAGTTATATCCTATCGTAGGTTCAGTGTCATATTACCAATTTTTTACATTCATTGAAATACCTTTAGTAGGAAGGGGAATATGTCCAAGGGAGCTCCGTAGCAGAAACATAAAAAATGGCTAAAATGGAGGCGACTGCTCAGTGTCTGTTTGCCAGCCCATGATGAAGAGGCGTATTGGCCTCGAAACGCGTCGGCAGAGGGAGACTTGAATTTTGGGAATACATAAAGGGAGCTGCAGCGAGGCTTTACAACCGGATGGTATGGGCGCTGTGGAGTGCTCACTCGATGCTTCTGAGCACATTGTCTTTCATATATATATATATATATATATATATATATATATATATATATATATATATATATATATATATATATATATATATATATATATATATATATTTCCTACTGGCAGTCGCCAGTAGGTAGTTATAGTTAGGACCAAGATTCCATAGGAAGAACATTTTTTGTTTTGCTTATAACTTTGACGTCGTTTGATGAATCTTCATGAAATTTCTCAAACTAATTCTTTGTTCATATCAACTCCTATGTTGAACGTTTGGGGGTAATTCGTCAAGGGGGGGGCTGTGAAAAAAGGGGGGTCCCAAAACGTGTTTTCTCCATGTTAATTTCCATAGGAAACTTTAGACAAGGCTACAGGTTGAACGGGTGAACGGAATTACCCCAAATTTGGCAGGGAGAAGGGTCTTGGTCTAGAAAGCACGCTTTTGTTTATTTGGTGTAAATCTGTTCAGAAGTTTTGGAGAAGTATCAAAATTTACAGATATCAATATTTGGGAATTCTGCCATCTGATTGACTGAGGCGTTACAAGCACGAGCTTGCTGCTTATTGGCTGCGAGCAGTGCGAGCGGTTGCAACTAGGAAGTGTTGGCAGCCATTTTGTGATTCCGTTGACAATGAGTAAGGGGGAAAAAGGGCGAAAAGAGTAGGAAACAGGAGGATAGGAGCACTGTAACCTCTGTGGGGGAGTGCGAAGCATCGTAGTCACTCCTACCGGACTGAAAATGAGGTGTTGCTCAGAGTGACATGGTGCTGAGATGTGCTCTGGTGTTTGTAGCATACCTGTGGAAGTAGTGTTAGAAGGAGTTTATACCATACAGGGAGTGGGAAGCAAACTACTGACCCCTACCATGTGTTTATACTATAACGGAAGTGGGAAGTGAAGTACTCACGCCTACCGGTGTGAAGACTCGGAGATCAAACTGAGCTGATTGTTGTAAAGTGATGGGCTGTGGGCGCTGTAGCATACTGGCTGCTGTAGTATAACTGTGTAAGTAGTGTAAGTATGTGTTTATACTATACAGGAAGTGGGAAGCGAACTACTCACCCCTACTGGTCTGAAGACTCAGGGATTAAACCGTGAGCTCATTGCTGTAAAGTGATGTGCTATGGACGCTGTAGCATACCTGTGGAAGTAGTGTTAGTTTGTGCTTATACAATACAGGGAGTGGGAAGTGAACTACTCACCCCTACTGGTCTCAAGACTCGTGGATGAAACCATGAGCTCATTGCTGTAAAGTCATGTCCTGTGTGTAGTATTCCAATGTAAGTCATAGTAGAATGTTAGTATGTAATGCTACTATAATGTAAGTATGTAATGTTAGAATGTAGGGCTGTCATGAGGGGAATCTTGGGGAGTTTGTACACGGTGCTGGAGTAGACGGTTGCCTTGCTGTCTGGTCCTGTTGTTGGCTGTTTAAGCTGTCTTCTTTTCCTGCAATAAATCCACTTTTCGGATCCACTGCTGTCTTCCTCTTCACTACATAAATTTGGCGACGAGCGGGAGAAGGTAAAAAGAAGGCAGCACTCACCAAGATTTTGAGCTTGCTTGCGTTCTGCTGAAGACCCTTTTTCTTAGTGAAGCTGTTTCTACTCATCCCAGGGTCATCGGGTGATCGAACTATGTGATCCTACCTCAGGTAGGATTTATATTTGTTGATTTTGTGCTTCCTCTGCCTCTTCACTACACTGTGGTTGCTGTACTACACGTGTGCAAGTAGTGTTAGTATGTGTTTATACTAATTCTGTAGTTATGCATTAACAAATGCATCATGGCCCTATGGAGCGCCACCTCCCAGGCGCACTGTCATACAATGTCCTGGGGTGTGCATCCGTGGGACATTTATGTTTGCTATTACAGGGCAGAAGCATTGCTCCCACTCTGTGATAGTAAATTCTTGTTTGCCACGTTGAAGAGAGAGGAGGAAAACCTCGTATCGCTTCAATAAAGCGGATCCAGATGGTAAACATGCAGAAAAAAAATGAAGCAGGGTTTCACCCGTTCATTTAAATGAGTCCACTGGTGGATAATGTTCCGGGGCCAAAACTATTATTATATTGCGGGGTCTCTGCAGCACTGGGGACCTTAATCTCACATGTAAATTAGGCATGGGGGGGCACAGAGATGTTTCGCAGACTAGGGGATCGACACCTCCCCGGGTATTATTTACGAATTGTTCAGGGGGCTTCGAGGCCAACTCAAGACCGGAGATCGGCAACCTCCGGGGCTTTACTTAAATATGCAGGGTGGGCCTCGCCAGTCCTTGAAGCCTCGATGGCCCTAGGCAGTGCCTTATTGGTTCTGAAATCACACGGGCAGTACTCATGGTGTTATAAAGTGATACACTCATAGAACCCTTGCCATTGTAGAATTACCCAGTCTTCATTTATGTAATAGTCTGTTGGTTTATATTTGGTAGGTGCACCGCAAAAAGTTTTTTAAAAATCCCTCATGACCTACTATCAACCACTAATTTTCACAATAAACTACAGACAAGTGTTGTCAGAAAAAGAAGACCCATACACTCACTTATTTATTGGTAAAAAAAATTACTTTTATTAAAACAACACAAATAAATGGAAACGTAACTTTATTCGAACAACAGTAAAACATGAAAGAAGTGGGTGGGACTCCTCCGGAAGCAGCGTACAAAGCCTGCAAGAGCAAAAAGAAACCTAAGTATGTGTGCCATGTCCAAGAGAACAAGCATTTGCAATGCAATAGGTCTCGCATTAACGCAAGTTTGAGCTATTGGCATTGTAAATGACAATGCCTTTTATTGATGTTTTAAAAACGAAAACAAAAATAAAAGGCCTTCTTATTCGCAGTGTCAATAGCTCAAACTCGCGTAAATGCGAGACCTATTGCTTTGCAAATGCTTGTTAATTGCTGGCAGGTCTACGACCAGGAGGGACCCGGCCCACTTAAAGCCCTGCGCACTGTATGTTTCAAGCAAGCGCCCTCTGCACGAGACTAAAGGCTCCTTGCCCTTTGACCCAAGGCTCCCTGCCCAGTGACACTGGCTCCTGCTCACAGTATGAGGTTCCTATCCCTAAAACTCACCACCATTGGCTCACCGCATGAGACCAGAGGCTTAAGCCACGCTCATGAGCTGGCATCAGAAAAGAGGCTATACCAGCACGCGCCCTGAAGTTCTCATAAGGCGCCACTTAGGCGCTCTAAAAATGTCAAAATAAATATAATGAAATAAGAAGCCTGGGAGTTGTGCGTGCGCGCGTGCTAAAAGAAAATTTAAAAAAGCACGCGAGTGGTGCTCAGTGGCGCTTGAGTGAGTGCGCTGGCGATGAGTGGGTGTGTGATCGCAAATCCTGCTCTTTTTCAAAGCACATACTCGTGCTTGTGGCGCGTGGGTGTGCACTCCCGCAAGCTGTATGCTGCCGCAAGCACGAGTATGTGCTTTGTAAAAAGAGCTGCATGACGACTAAAGGTCTCCTATGCAGTGCATGTGCACTGCATAGGCGAGACCTAAACAGAAAGGTAGTCATAATGAAAGGAAGAAAGTGAGAATGGGACAGAGAGCGAGTGGGTGGAAGGGAGAAGGGGAGGGAGAGTCAAAAGAAGAGGGAGGAGGAGACAGAGCGTCGGCCTACTGCACCCAGCCCTCACTGTTCACCTCCCGTCACCCGTGTGTCTGGGATGCTGGGGTCCAAACAGTGAAGGTCCAGCAAGTCTTTCAAATGAAACAGAGATATGAATGAGGCCAGATAATATATTATTAACGGCAACATTGCTTGTCTGCACCTGTGCACCCAGGCTGCTGCACCACAGCCCCTTCCCCCGCACTGTGCTCAATTGCAGCTCATGCGCCCCGAGGCTTCACTACTCATCTGCCACAACCGGTGTATCCAACGACATGCCGGTGCGAGCTCCAACTCCGGGGTGCCGCTCGCTGGGTGGCACAGCAGGTCTCCGGTCGGGGACGGTGTCTTGATACCACGATGGAAGGCGTCAGAAAGGCCAGAGCATCAGCACCGGTTGAGCACCTGCTGCGTGCTTTTTCGTGCAACTAACTCAGTGTCTGAAAAGGGAGAAATAATATAATGGTGGAAACGTCTTAAGGTAAATGAACGTTTATTTCAAGCTTGAGAGAGAGCACCAGTTGAGTGCATCCTTCCTTCTTGAAGTACGATCTACCAACTGTTAGTGGTAATCGTGGTTCAAAGAGGAGTTGAAGTGCACGAGACAACACAAGGGTAAATAATAATATATTATGCCAAAGTTCACATACAAAGGAACAGAGCGCATGCTAGAAGGATAATGTGCACGTTCAATTCAGTTGGGCAAGCCTGTGTGCATGTACACTTAGTAATCAGCTCACTACAGTGCCCCAAAAGCCAATGCCACGTGTCTGTAGGGCAACGCTGCCTGCTGGCTCAGGCCTATAGTACGGTCCAGCAGGTCCTTAAAATAAGACAGAGATGTGACTGAATGAGGTCAGAGATCACATCATTACGCATGGTAACATAGTTTGTTTGCACCTGTGCACCCAGGCTGATGCACCCCATCTCTTCAGCCGCACCGCGCTCAATTGCAGCCTCTGTGCACCCAGGCCCCACTGCTCACCTGCTGTCATTGGCTTGTGTCCAAACATGACGGCCAGCAGGGTTCACAATTCCGATTTAGTTTTGATTGCCAGGATGATGTACACCTCATGGATCCCTTTTTTTATTGCACATTGTGAAATGTGAGGTGGATGCGGCCATATCACCTGAAGCAGTGTGGAAGAACTGGGACATGTGGCGTCGTCGTTATCCTATTTATACGTATACAAAGTGGGCTGGGCTTGTGTACGCCAGGCCAGCAAAGGGGTGTGAATAATTATTCCAGGGACCTGGGCGTTGTTCAGTTCCTGCCTGAATCTGAAAGACTCACATATGACATACTACTATACTGGTAAAGCCTGACAACAGAGCATACAGCAACACAAATCTACACATTACTCTTTACTGTTTGTAACATGTGATCTAGGATGTGCACTCTGCCCGTGGCTGATGATACCCCTTCGAGCCACCAATACCCAGGCCGAAAGGCAGCACAATAATGCGCGCACACACACACACCAGGGGCATCGTGTAATACACATTTGTTTTTTGATGTAACGTTTCAGATGCATGTCTATCACACGTGGAAGGCTACTGTACAGAGCATGATTATTGATCAAGATGATCGTTGCATGTTGTGTGTACTATAAGATATGTGTACACAGCAAAAAAGTTTTCAAAAAAGCTTTGTCAGCAGAAGAGGTGTCTCTCATCAAACGGTGTAAAGAGAATGATTAAAAATGGGTGGGGTCCTCCAACTGTTACAATGGGAAATGTTATGAACCAATCAAAAGCTTTTTTTAAGGTCACATGGCAAGCGCGCACAGAGCGTGCAACGAGGCCGCACCCAACGCAATTTTGAGAAAATATATTTGCCATAATATAAGTTTATTACAGTTAGAAATATATAAATGTGGAAAATATTTTAGATTATCGCTTTCTCTCATATACAGTTTAAACTTATTTAGATATAGTTTTGAGACATAAAAAAATTAATGAGGGAATGGTGTACCCGGCGCGATACCATACGTCTATGACGTAGCACATGGCCTGGCAGCGTGCACTCGTCACATACGGAATGCGCAGCCAACTAGCGTAATCATGTAAAGGATGTTCAATACAGTTCCATATGGAGTTATACCACCACTCCAAAATGGCTGCCAGTTTGCTGTAATCCTGATGTGGTGTAGTAGTCCTACCTTTATGTTTTTGTCATGTGATGTGAGCACTTTATTTATAATTTGAAGTAACAAACATTCAATAACCCATGACAAAGGAGCTATTGTGCCGAAACGCGTTGGGCGTTTTTGCCATGTAAGCAAATAAATTATTCTTTAACCACGCTTATGGATTTGGGCTCAGCTTTCTTTGGTTAAAAAACCCTAAGGATTGGACTTGATATCTATATATATATATATATATATATATATATATATACGTATATACTAATGTGTTCTTAGATTTTTATTTAAAATGAACTTACTAATCTGTTCATTCACCCGATATTGTCCATCAAGTCCCCAGAAAATTGTCCCAATTTTCTCATCACTCCATTAATTCAATAGTGTTCATCAAATTCCAGACAGATACCACAGTCATATTATCTCTTCATAAATCTGTGCATCAAAATTACTTGTGATATTAACTTCATCAAGCATCCAACACATATTTTGCGACACAGTTGCTTCATCAGGACTGTTGATTAAAACATAATGCATCAATTTATTACAGTTATTCCACACGAATGATGCAATATTGATAATAAAACATTAAAATCAAAACATACTACATAACTGTTTCTTGAATTGTATGTGCTTTCAAATAAATACTGCAAAACAATGCAATATAATAAAGTCCTAGATTTGTTGCCCTGTGGAGTCTCTTCCTGAGATAAAATTAGGATTAGTCTCCATGTCAAAATAAATAAATGAACTACATAAGCAAAGTTCATAGCGAATAAATACAACATGTCCACAAAATGGAAACATGTTAAACCTCAACCCTTTACAAACACATGCCAATCCTCACACATATGTTCTCCCTTTGAGTCACTGACATTCATACTATTGTCATTTAATGATAAATTATCATGTTTAAATCATTTTTGACTCTAAACAAATTAATGCACTCATTGATATCACATTCCTAAAGCATGATGAACTCACACATATGCACATGACAACTCACGTATAACATAAGATCATATTTCTTGTACACTGCTGTACATGTTCAGTTAAATATTACCTTTCAGTTTCAGATGCAGAGAACTTGTATTGTCAGAATAGTTAAACCCATTTATCAGAATTACTCCTAATATAACATTGTATAATTATGTTAACCTGCACTTTGAAACTACTTAAGTTTCAAAAATCAATCCTAACTGGTTTAATTCTTAAAAACGTATCTTAAGATGCATGTTCAAAGCACATTCACCACATATATACAGATTCTCACTCTACACATGCAAGCCCCTAATCATGGACTCTAAGATAAGTAACAATATAAACTCCAGCCACCTCAAAGAATTATGTATATCTGAACATTCTTCTCTCTAAAAATGTACATACATTTTCAATATCCATGATAAGGAATCTAAAAAATAGAAAACAACATGCTAAAAGATAATACCTTTCTCCCTCTACTAAATTAAATTGGCATTCGGTCCTCATTGTTTACAAACAAAATTGATAATTTCACACCTATTCTTTCAAAGAGTTATCTTCAAGTGTCTAGATATGACTACCACATGTTAAACCTTCCCCTGTTCTGAGCCACCATTAAATACTATTCAAAAAGCCTGCTAAACTCCTCACACGTGGTATAACCTCAGAAGTCAGCCTATATGCTTCTGGGTTTGTCCACGTTTCTTAACAATGATTTCCTTTAAGTGCTAGCTCAATATTACAAGTTCTATTTGACCTTTCTGTAGTCAACCTCTACTATAACATAAACATTATTTTTGTATTCCAATCATTGTTCAAACAGGCTGAAATTACAAAGGATCAAAACATAAAGTTGTACACAACTCCAGACTTAAACCTCCGTCCTTGCACTTCAAAGACCCCATCACTTTCAAGTGATCCACCAGTACAATCAATGTTCCTCATTTTTACAATATGTTTTGGGCTCCCAGTTTTATGATATTTATTTTGGCCTGCAGCCAGGCCCTGCATCGAACCACTGAAGGCGAGCAGGGCTGGCTATATGATGTAACAATGTAAAGGTTGTCACTTTAAGTAAGTCAGACCTACTGACTGTTCCAAAGGGTCAGAACACCAAAATATAAATAAGGACCCATAGACTTTATCAAGGGGTCATCATAAAAACATTTATAAAACAGACCTATTGTCTTTGTCAAGAAGTCATATATAATTGTAATCACATGTATATGTTTCAAATTCACAAAGTGTCATGTTTAATTAAAGTGATTATCATAAAAATATTTGAATAATGCCTTATTAATAAAATCAAAATGGTTTTGAGTCTTTCTTTTAACATTTTTCTTGTTACAGAATGCAGCCATAGTACCCACCGCTAGAGGTCTCCTCTTTCCAGCTGAGTAGCATACAGCTGCCGCTTGGAATGCTTTAAAAAAAAATGTATGGTAAGCTCTCCCTTGGGTCATGGATTTATTTACCCAGGATGCCTACTGTTTTTTTAATGTTGCTGGGAGGGGCTGCTGCACTTGCTGCATCCTTCACAACTTAAAAAAAATGCTAGGTGGTGCCCCTGCCTCTTCTAGGGGCATCACCAAGATCCAAAAATATGATTAAAATGCCCTTGCGGGGTATAAGGGGGCACTCCATGCTGGATCAGTTATTAATAAATGAGCAGCTCCTGTTGTTCATTCAATGTTTTTAGTTTATAATATTCACTTTTTAGGTGCCCTGGGGCGCACCTAGGGCCCCCACAACATTCTTTATGTTGGGAGCTACAGGGCTAAGCCCTGCAACCCTGTGGCTCCTCAGCCACCAATGTGGCTGGAGCCAGCTATTATATTATTTTAAATGCTTCCTATTTGGTGTCCCGGTGTCCACCCAAGGCACTCACATATACTTATATTTTGGGTACATTAGGGGGAGCCCCAAGGTCCCACAGCCCCTGCCAGCACCATTCTCCTGTGCTTCTGCCCGTGAGGGAGCCGCCTATTTCACTGCTCCTGCCTGGGCAGGAGCAAAGATGTGTTTTCTGCCTGGGAGAGTGCAGGCAGGATATGCCCACATTTTCCCGGGCAGAAACCTGCAGTGCCCCAGAGGACGGGGTCCCAAAGAAACTGCAGCTATATTGGGCCTTGGACACGGGGTCCCCAGGCTGATCTACGTGTTGGGTAGGTGGGCCGTGCGGCCCCCTCTACTTAATTGTAAATGTGGCCCTGGTAGATGGGATCCCCAGGGCCTCTTGAAGATTCAGGGAGGGGTGTCATATGTCAGTTCTTTTTTTATATTTTACATTTTATATTTGATTTGATATGCTTTGTTATAGACATCAATTGTGTGATAAGAGTTTTGTGGACGGAACGTGAAGTAGTTGTGTTTTTCCAATCGGAACAACATGCTTAGGATGATTTATGCCAATACGGTTGAATTATTTTAGGGCACTGTATTTTGATTCTGTTTTATTCACTGGGTTTATGGATAAAGAGGTGTTGAGATGTCTATTATGTTTCGTATAGTGTGTGGCTCTTCCTGATTACTCTTAAATGCTTTTTTGAACGGGCACAACATTAGAAAGATTGAGCGAGACCTTGAACTTCTGACCATGTATTTTTGTAGGTACACTTTCAGGATGATCTACATGACTGAGTCAGTGATGGAGCACTGTTATTAAAATCATGAAGTACAATTTTTAGATGGATTTCTGGCACATTTTTTCCACATGTTTTTTCATTCTTTGTGCTCTCTGAACTGTATTGGGTTAGACTGAAGTGAAGTATCTGGTGTTAAATTCTACTTTCTCTGAGGGGGCACAACATTGACAAAGAGTTTTATTTAGTGGTTGCTATAGCACACAAGATATAGGTTATGACACTTTGTCCATGATTAACCAGAAAGAAGTGTGAGCTGTTAAGTTTCACTTTAAATGAGAGGGTACAACAATGATATAGTACTTTACATAGTGTTTTCAGTAGCACACTAGATACAGGTTATATGAATTCATATTTTCCCCATCTTCTGTTTGTTTTTTATTTTTTTGATATGTCTCTTTCTTTGTTTATAATTAAGTTCATTCATAATATGTGATTATTAAGTAGCAAACGGTGATGAAGGAATGCAGAGTCGTTATTTGAGGATTTCCTTTTCTAAAGTCAGATCTCTCCCCCCTATAGTCACGCACCGAGATGCCTCGGAAACTAAACTTTTATCTCCCTTGTCTCTCCTGGCTCTTTTGCACCAAGTTGGTATCCCTGCACAAACAGCAGGATCTGCATGGTATGGCATCTCTTAGCCTCATTTTGTGACTGTAGCGCATTAACTAAATTTTGTGTCCTTGGTCAATGGAGTTTCACCTAATAAGCAATCACCCTTCGAGTAGTGCCCTGGGCTCCATCTTTTTAAATCCTTCTTCCAGCGCTGCAGTTGTTACAAGAGAAGAATACTTATTGATGGTCCACAAAGGAGCTGTCTTGACTGTTAGTACACCAGCTCATGTGCCCGTCCGAGTAGTGACCAACCTCCTGTCTGCCGCTTGCCCATATGTAGCAGTACTTATTGGGGTACCCCCCTGCTGAGGGGTCAGAGTGAATCCTCGGAGGGACTGTTTCATAAATCCCTGAACTGGCTGGTGAGGCAAAAAGGTTTCCTTATTGCTCACGCTCAAGATATTTTAATGGTGCGAAGATGTGCTTGGATATGGCCAGACATTACGGACTCTATGGGAGACTGCGTTACTGTTGATTTTAGGTTTCCACTTGCAGCTCAAAACGTATTATTTGGAGTATGTCCGCAGCTCGCCCCCAGGAGTAATATCACCCTGGTTCCATTGAGTTTCTTCTACAAGTCAGCATGTCAATTAACCGAATCTCTCCTTCACTGGGACCCTAATCTCTCTACTGACCCTATCTGTGGGTCGCAGTTTTGGCTGCCCCCTCGCTCTCTTGGAACCTGTTCATCTGGATTGAGATTACCACCCATGATCGAGAGGATTTCTGCAACAGACCTAGAACTGTTTTCTCCATCCCGACGGCCAACAGATTTGATGCCCTTTCTTCAATTGATTGACTCACCAGCACAGCTAATTCACCTATGTCCCCACATCCTAGCCTCAAGGACGTCTCCCTTTCTGAAATCGTATCCCCCAACAATACCTTCACAGATAGCAATTTTTCTCTATTGAGTTGGAACGCTTCGGGCCTTAAAGAAAAATTCAATAACTCTGACTGCCAAACATTAAATAGTATCTTTGATATCGTAGCCTTGCAGGAGACCTGGGCTACCACCTCTGTCATGACAAACCACTACGCCTGCTATACAACCCTAGCGATTGCTTCTTCCCAGGAGAGAGCCTTAGGGCTCATGGTCTGGGTTCACTTAAACTTATGTGTCGACGTTAAATCTATTGAAACTTGGTGTGCATTTTTTCAAATTTGAAGTTCTGGGATAGGTTCGCCCAATTTGTATTTTATTTAGTTAATTTTTATAATAATAATTTTGTTAATTTGAAGTGAATACATTTTGTTCAGCTGTTTGATTTGTTTTCCAACTTGTCAGCATATAAGTGCAGCCTTTCTATGCAACCCCCGTATTTGCTATGCAGAGACTTCAATGGTAAACTGTGTGTTCTTTTGCAGAGGGTTGTGTCCATGGAAACAGAAGCCCAGGTAGAAACCCATGATGAGAGAGGGGGAGAGTTGGCTAGCTATCTAGCAATGCACGACTTGATTAACTTAGTAGAAGCACTCACCGAGGATGAGTACCATCTTTCCACCTACAGAGACCACGGCCGAACCTGAATTATTGATTATATTTTTGCAACCAGAAACCTTTCTTATCTTTTCAATAGTGGGGAGTCATGAGGACTGACTGGGACAATCAAAATGCCTCACTATCTTGTAACACTTGCCCTTGAAGAGATCTCAACCTACCCTTAGTGTTTCCTGGAGACTTAAAAACCGTCTGAGGCCTTAGAGACCATTCTGAGCCTGCACCAAGAGTTATTTCTTAATTTTGTGGCAATAACTTACTTGTGAAGATCTTACGTTATTACATTATAACAGTCTAATTCAGGCTATCAAACAGTTTCTTTTATAACCTATATGGGCCGATACGGATGAGCTGCAGTTGTTAAAATGTTTTGTACTTGGTGGCTAATCGCAAATTAAGATGGGCTTTATTCACCACCCGAAGAGTGCAAGCAGATGTCATGGTGACTCACTTGACCTATAAATCCACCCTCAAAACCAGGAAAGAGGCTCTGCACAAAAGAGACTGGGAGCTGTTGGAGTCTGCTGCGGTGGGGGGCAATAGCAGTACCTTCTGGAGTACAGTGACGAGCATCAGGACAAGGAATGCTCATGCTAGCTCCTGCCTCCAGTGTAACATTTTGGGAGAGGACTGGGTCTCACATTTGACTACTATTTATTATTTAGAAGAGTGTGTAGGGCTATATAACTCCCTACAAATGAAGTTAATAAGTCCCTCGCCATTTAATATATCTTTGCCTGAGGTAGAGTTCATCACAAAAAATGTGAGAGGGGTCCCTCCTGTACCAAAGGGACAGGACACCAAAACGACATTAAGTCAAAATAACAATTTCCCTTTGGGTTGTTTAAGAGCACACTATTTCTTTTTTTTATTTTTTTTTTTATTGACAACACAAGTAAATCAGAAAGAAAAGAACATACACAAGCTTTTTAGGATTAGCTGATAATAATAGCATATACATTTGATATCAAGTAGGCCTTACAAATAGATAAACATTAGAGACGTAAAAAGAAAAATTAAAAAGTTCCCCATATTCTATCAAATTTTTTCATTGATTTCAATCCCTTTATTTTGGCAATAGCACGTTCCATAGTGTAAATTTCATTGATCAAGGACCACCAATCCAGAATATGTGGAGGTTTCTGAGATATCCAAGCCCTAGCAATAGTCAATCTAGCACATGAAAATAATATTGTTAATAGATCTTTATGTGGGCAATTCGAAGCTTGTATGTGTAATAATACAGACAGAGGCGAGAGAACAAAAGACGATTTGTTTTTGCGATAAGATATTTTCAAATCCAGCCCAGAACTCAGACAGGGCTGGGCATGAGAAAAGTATATGTGTAATGTCAGCCGCAACAAAATCGCATTTAGGGCACTTAGAGCGTTCACTTGGTGGAGAATTTTGGGACCAGTTGGATATTCTTAGCGGGGTATAGTATAAAAGGCAAATTCTTTTATATAGCTGAATCCTTAGGCTCGAAGATTGTACCACTTTGTTAATATTGCAAAGTGAAGCCGAGACTTTGTTAGAGGTGATGTTAGTTCCTAATCTGATTGTCCATTTCAGGGCAATTTTTGGACAGTTATCCTCTTTAAAGTTATTTAAACATCTGTAACCCCTGCTAATTAGTGATTTCTGATTTTCCAAGTAGAAGCACGTCCATAAATCTGAATCCGAAATTTGGTTGATTTTCATCTTGCAAACCAGATAGTCTTGGATTTGCATGTATTTAAATCGCATAGCTTCAGTTAGATTAAAGAGAAGTTTAAGCGTTGTGAAATCTAAAAATCCTTGAGTACCATAGAGGTCCCCCAAAAAATTAATACCCAAGTTGGCCCAGAAAACCCCGAATCCATCATTAAATATTCCCGGTAGCCCGGGGTTACCCCACAAGGGGAGCTTTAAATGAAAAAAGGAAGTCTTACATGTAATTAAAAAAGATTTCCAAATAGCGACTATCTCTCTCGCGGTCTTGAATTTGACCCTTTTAAAGTAGTTAGGGTCGTTTACTCTTGCTAGGAATTGATTAGAGTCAGTACCCAACATAAATTGGTGGTAATAATATTGACTGTTGGGGTTAAATAAACTGCGAAGGCGGCCGAGGAAGTTTGCCAAAAAATATAGTTTAAAGTCGGGGAAGTTTAAACCGCCTTTGTTAGTTGGTAGTTTGAGCAGAGCAAGTGATCTTCTAGCTTTTTTATACCCCCAGATATAACTACTTAAAATCTCGTCTAGTTTTGTAAAGAAGGAATTATTAACGCGTAAGGGTATAGACCTAAATAAATAAAAAAATTTTGGCAGTATCTTCATTTTGATTAAGTTGATCCGGCCTACAAGGCTTAAAGGTATTTTATGCCATTTTTTGAGTAAGCCAGATGCTTCTTTCAATAAAGCATCATGGTTGAGGGTATTTATGTCACTTACTTTGGCTGATATTTTAACACCTAGATACGTCGCCACCCGACAGGTACCTTGGACAGGAGTCGATGGTTTGTAATTTAATATTACCTGTGTTTTACTTAAGTTTAATTTGTATCCTGAAATTGATCCAAAAGCATTAGATTCTTCAATTATCGTTGACATAGCTTTTACTACATCAGTAGAGTATATGGCAATGTCGTCGGCATAGGCTGTGATTTTCAGGGAATTAGGGCCGAACTCCAATGGAATAATATGGGGTTGAGTTTGTAGTGAGTTTATAAATGGCTCCATGGAGAGCGCGAACAGCAAGGGTGGGAGCGGGCACCCTTGCCGCGTGCCCCTAAATATTTTAAAACCTGGAGAGATCATACCAGCATAGCAAATTTTGGCAGTTGGAGAGTCATATAGGGCCTGTATCCATCTTAAATATCGGCCCTTAAAACCATACGCCCTCATTACAGCCCAGAGGTAATCCCACCCGACCCGGTCAAATGCCTTTTCAGCATCTAAAAGTATCATACCGAGTCGGGTGGAATTAATCGCTGCTACATCAAAAGCGGTAATTGCCATGTTGACATGGGCTGTAGTGTCCCTGCCAGTAATAAATCCATGTTGTTGTTGGTTAACTAGCTTAGGCATGTGAGGAGCCAGTCGGAGTGCGAGAATTTTAGAGAATACTTTAGCGTCTGCGTTTATGAGTGAGATAGGCCTGTAAGAGCCGCACTCATCAGCAGGTTTATTTTTTTTGAGAAAAAACACGATCTTAGCAGAATTCCAAGAGTTTGGAGCCTTCCCTGTTAAACCAATCGAGTTAATTACTAAACAGAGAAGGGGAAGTATTTCGTCAATGCAGATTTTGTAAAGTTCTATAGGGAGTGTGTCTTCTCCTGCCGCCTTACCAGACGGAAGAGAAGTAATTGCCGTTCTGATTTCGGTAGTGGTAATATTCTCCCCTAATTGCCCATTGTGTTCAATTTCGCTATTATTAGTAACGTTATTACCTATGTATGCTTGGATATTGTGTAACGTAGGGTTATTTTCCGGAGTGTATAAATGACTATAATAATTAACAAATTGTTCCATTATATGTATGGGTTGAACGTAAATGATGTTATTAAGTCCCTTAATAGATTTAATTATTGTATTAGCTTTATCATCCGCAACTTTGTAGGCCAAGATCTTACTGATTTTATCGCCACTCTCATATTGAGAGATTTGAAATTTATGTAATTTTACACTGGCTCGCTCTCTAAAAATATTTTTGTAGCAGATCGGAGACTAATTAGTTCTAGTCCTAATTTGTCCGTATCTGATGAACCTTGTATAAGAGCGTCTGCTAGCTGACTTTCTAGCAACAAAATATTAGACGCCATAATCTTAACCTCTTTTCGGCGTTTTGAATTTTGTGTAAAGATAAACTGCTGTGTAAATCCTCTTATGCTGGCCTTGCAGGCGTCCCATACATAGATTGGAGAAGTAGAGTGAAGATTTATATCAATAAATTCAGAGATATGTTCTTTGAGTTGTGGTATAAATTCTGAATCTGAAAGAAGAAACCTGGGAAATGAAAATAATCTTATATCTTGTTTTCTTAAAGTTGTGTTAAAAATAAAAAGAATGGGATTGTGGTCTGAGGTGACTCTTGGGCAAATATCAATAGTGCTGGATTCTAGAATCTTATCAGAGGCCCAAATCATATCTATGCGAGAGCATAATTTGTGAGGTGCGGAATAGTACGTATAACCTGGTATTTTGGGATGTAGAAATCGCCAAGAATCTTTTAGATTATGTAAACGACCTAGTTCTAAAATAGCCGCACGTGTCTTCCGCATGCGTTGAAACCCCCCTTGTCTAGTAGTATCTAAATCATAATCCATTATGCAGTTAAAATCGCCCCCGATTAGAAGTTCTCCTTCCCATTCCAATAATTTAATGTTTAACCAGTCGAAGATATAAGGATCATCAGTATTAGGTCCATATACAGTACATATAACATATTTACAGCTTTCCAAATCAATTTGGATGATTATCCATCGGCCCCTCTTATCTACAGCAGTTTTAGTAATATTTAGTCTCAGTTGTCTTTGTTTTAAAATGGCAACCCCTCTGATAGTGGCGTTTAAAGTTGTACAGGCGATCACCTCGTACCCAAATAACCTTAATAGCTTCCTATCTTTATAACAGATGTGAGTTTCAGTAAGTAGAACTAAATGAGGATTATACATTTTAAGCTCTTCCTTTACTAGTCGTCTCTTGTTCTTGCAGTTGAGGCCAGCGACATTCCATACTAAACAACTGAATCGATGCATTTCAGAAATATTAGATGATCAGCTATTCTAATAATAACTATCAAGGATATCAGCTTTTCTTTTTTATTAGTTTCAGTAAGTGTTGCTCTTGTGTTGTCATTTTTAACATTAGTGACTTCCGCCCGTGTCCCCCTACTCCCAACCCACCCCAACCTGAACCCTCCCCCAAGTCCCTTAGGGGAAAGCACCCCTCTAATCCATGCTGCCGTTGTTAGGGCAGCCTTGTTGAGAGGCAGCAGAGGGTAACTCCCTCTACCTCCCCCACTCCGCCTGTTGAAAGAAGAAACATGCAGTGCATGTGCAAATACAAATGTAAAAAGAGAGAAGTTAGAGAGCTTAAAAGAAAAACCTATATAGTAAACATCAAATAATGTGATCCCATATTAGTTACCAAACCCTGGTCCCTACTCCACATAGACAAGATTACCAGATATTACGGCTAACCCACTAAAACCCCGAAGGCGAATAGTCATATAGGTGAGAACATTGTTGGTAAATTCTTAACCGAATTTTGATAATGCTGCCTCAGCTTCCTTGACATCGGTGAAAGTATATGTATGACCCCCTTTTATTACTTTTAAACGGGCAGGTTCCTGCAGAAATACCTGCCCACCCAGAGGTTTAAAAGGGTCAATAAATTGTCGTAGCTTCCAGCGCTTGTCCATAGTGGCCTTACTCAGGTCAGATCTGACAAAGAAAGTAATATTATCAAATTTAATAGGGGAGTGAGGCTTGGCCTTAAGGGAAATTGCTTGCCTTAGTAGGTAATTACTGAAGTAGATCAGGAAAGGGCGGGGAAATCTACTCTTTTTATTTCTTTGAATCAGAGGTAACCTATGGACCCTTTGCAGCTGAGAGTCCCAATCCCAATCTGATAGGTCTGGAAAAGCTTTCTGAAAAAGATTTACAATATAGGTCCGCGGATCAGATCCTTCTGAGCCTTCCGCGATGCCAAAGAGTCGGAGATTTTGCCTTCTTTGGCGGTTCTCCATATCTTCGAGCTTGTTCTGAAGGCTTGATATCTGTGTGTCATGTTGGTTTGTTAGATGACTCCTCAATGCCCGCCACCCTTTGTTGTAGCTCCTCCACTTCTTGAGTAATTATTCCGAATTTATTAGTAGCTTCTACTAAAGACTTCTGTAGTTGACAATTATCTTCTCTGAGCTGTAGAAAATGTTGTTGCGCTTCATTTCTATGGTCAGTCAAAATCTTTAAGATCTGATCAAAAGAAGAGAGATTAAATTCTGTGTTCCCAGTGTTATCTTGGGCAAGCAAGGCTGTTGGGGTAGTTGTAGGGATTAAAGGCGATCATTGAAAATGCAGTTCAGTGGTTATTGCTGCAGTAGAAGCAGAAGAGTCAGCTAAGGAGATTGCTGAAACAGCAGTGGATGAAACAGTCGAAAAAGGTAGGATTGTTTTACCTCCGGCCATGGCAGAGCACTCCTTCAGGTGCTCTTCTTCAGTGGGACTAGTACCTGAAAGGCGTAAGGCCATGCTCTTGACCCCTCCTTTTGCCTGTATCCACCTTCGTAAGGGACTTTCATCAGTGATGGTTTTACCGTGTGTTTTCAGGACCGAGCTTGAAGCGGACAAAATAGAGGTATTGAGAATCTTCCCTTTCTTTATTTTATGCATTGCCTTTGATTTCCCCTTTTTGGGACCAGAGTGTTCCGTGGGTGGGCTAGATGTATCTTCTTCATCCCCCGAGTCTTCGTAATCATCAATGAGGCAGTCCTCTGTTTCCTTGCAGTTCATTTCGTCTTCTGTTGATGTAGTTTGCGTGTCAGTAGGGGGCAGCATCAGTGTATCCGAGCTCATGTCAGTACCAGTAGGTACATACGTCTGGCCAGTCCTTTGTGGACATTCAGGCGCTTTCAAAGTATCAACCGTAGATGCGCCCCCCCAACCGATGTAATAGTCTCTGAACAGACCTTGTTGAATAAGTTAGAGTCTATCTCTCCATTGGCGCTGGAGTTGTCTGATTGTTGGTTTAAAGTTAGGTCACAGCCAGTTCCAATTACACCTGGTTTAGCAGAAAGGATGTCTTCCTCATCGCTAGAGAGGCCCCCCTTTAGCTTAGTAGAAAGTGTATCATCCTGATCGCTAGAGAGGCCCCCCGTTGGTTTGAGAGACAAGGCTTCATTGTGGATTGAGAGCATGCCAAGAGCAGCGTTGTTCCCTAATGTCAATATAGAGCCGGACCTACCCTGTGGATCAGCAGAAAATAAAGAAGCTCGTATAATCTGCTTACCGGGAATCACTGTGATTTTCTCGGTTTTCCCAGCGTGTTCTGTTATAGCCTCCGGGACCGCCAAAGGAGCCGTAACTGTTCCCGCAACAATGTTTCCGCTGCAGGCTGAGTTCTCGGCAGTGAGACCCCTCCCTGCCCGAGCAGATCTATGTGTAGTTTTCGGCGCCATAATGCAAGTTTCCAAGACGAGCCGCGTCTCCTTTGTTGAACATATGCCGGGAGCGGGGCGTATAGCCAGGAGCCGTGGCGGTCCAAGACCAAAGCAGCCGTGTGAAGTGTTCAGTGAAGCTCTGGCTACCTCCGGGATGATCGCAGGTCGAGTGAGGAGGAACCTCCGCCCATAGCGACCCAAATGGAAACGTAGCATCCGATGGCTGGTCGGTGGTGAAAATCAGCGGGTAAAGCTTTTCTGGTTCTTTTTTAAGTTGAGAATGGTTTAAGAAGAAATTCTCCTCCGGGTTTAGATCGACGATAAGTATTTCTCATGCAGTACTATTCTCACATAGAGTGAGGGGGAAGAAGCATCACACAGCGCTGCCGCTCAGTGGCGTCTTCAGCCCGCCATCTTGGATCCTGCACAAAGTAAGTAACCAAACTTCACACTATTTCTTCCTCATACCACATACATGCCAAACACAGTTATATCACCAGAGAGTGTCACAAAATCTCCAAAGATAATATATAACTGTTTTATTCAAATTAGTTCCACTAAAAAGATTATAAAAATGCATTAAAAACAGGTCCAATGTTGCACCATAATTTAACTACAAATGTGAGAATTCATATACACAAATTGATACATATAAATTCGATACAGGAGAATAGAATAGACATTTAAAATTTGTCATTAAAGGCACTACTCCAACAAACATTCCATGATCAAAACATCTTTGTGTACAATTTTTTCTTTTGACCAAGACTAGTTAGATGTAGTGCTTTTGTTGTAGCTGCGTGACACGTTTCGGTGGTTACTGTTGTTTCTACCACCTTCTTGGTATCTCCCAATTATTTTATCAAAGTTGGTAATATGATTAAAATCAGTTCTCTAAGAATCTGGCTCCTCAGAATGGACGGACCATAGGTAATACATTGCTTAGTTGCGATTAACGCAACTCTCACGGAGCCTGTAAACAAGTGATGCAGGAGAGAGATTGTATCTACAATTCAATTGATCTGTGCTTGTGGGACAGGCTAGTCTCCAGAATCTCAAATTTCTTCTTACACTTAAAATGAGTTGCGTGGTATCGGGACTGAAAAGTCTCCAACGCGCACTCGGCTCAAGAGATTCAGAACGGTGCGCGTTGGAGACTTTTCAGTCCCGATAACACGCAACTCGTTTTAGATGTAAGAAGATTGGTGCAGTAAAGAAATTTGAGATTCTGGAGACTAGCCTGTCCTTGTGAATCATATGTTTTGTTGTACCTATTTTTTTAACATTAGGAGGACATGTTTTCCCTGTATATGCGATTCCCTAGGCACTTGGGCTTACTTCCTTTTGTTCTTCTATTTTTAATTGTGTCTGATGTATTGTATGTATTTTTCTTTTAAAATGGAGTTGTGATAGGGTCAGTGTGAGTCACCATTTGGGGCTACATTTAAAGGGTTCGTTTATGATATTGTGTGTGATCTGCTGACATAATACTTCTATATAAAAATTAATAGAGACTTTTTTATATCTTTTGGTGCTCTCTTTTGATTGACATCATTAATCAAAATTCATTAACTAGTTTATCAATGTATGTGCTATCAAAGGGGCAGTTCTGTAGTGGGATGTGATATATTCGCACAAAAAAGATTACTGAAAAATAAAATGGAAGGGAAATTATGATTAGCTTTGCTTATAACACCTAAACGTAGGTTTACAAAACCCCAGAAAGTCAAGTTATTCTTACACAATAAAACTGAATCACTACCGAAATCCACTAGAAATGGTTAGGAGTGCAATTCCTAATTCACAATACTATGCTATTCATAACTTACACACCCAATGCCGTAAAATGAGTCTTGGTGTGAGCATAAATCACCTACATTCATGTTACTTTTGAATGTTGGCAGTGGGATCAAAATATAAGCAAGATTATCTGCTGTGATTTTGTAGCAAGGTCAACCCATAAAAGATCTAGTTGATTGTTAGTTAAGAGCTTGCCTTTCAATATCCCAGTCAAAGAGGATTGCCTTGTGGTCAGACCATGTGGTGAGTAAAGGGTCCCTAAAATGAATATTATAGCCTGAGGAAAAAATTCAGTCTTATATATGGCCTCCCTCAGGAGTGGGAAAATTGATAAATTGCATACGGCTAGTTGCCTCAGATCTATGGAGGTATAAAATAAAGACAGAACTTCGAGAGCCCCACAAGTTTAACATGTGTTTAATGCAAAAATAGACAATTGTTATTTCAATGGACCTAAGCTTGCCTTCAAAACCCAGTGGAAGCACAGAGTGATAAAATGCATTCATTTCAGTTGTACTTTTTCTACACTTTTCTCTCAATGCAAGTCACTGGAAAAGTGAACTCCTAATAGAAACCTATCACTTTAACAAAATTACCTATTGAACGAAAAGCAGGAACTTCTCACGAGAAGCACTGCAAAAGGGCCTTGAAGGGTAGGTGGACAGCGATACATAAACAGAACACTGAGCTCAGAACTCTGAAACTCATGCGTTCCAGTGCCAATACTAGAAGCGAGGCATTGCTGTCTACAAGATGCAAGAATAATGGGCAATTGTACAACACTGACTAAAATGGCTTCTAGGCCTCAGAGAAACACGAAACTTTACAGATATGTTACGGAGAAAGCACACTTCATATTAGGATAAAGACGACATTAAAATTTGCTCATGCAATATATGAGTGCACTTTAGGGCGTATCTATGTAATGGAGAGAGTTCATAATAAAACGTTTTTATTAAGGAATTAAAGATTTTGCTTTCTGAGGAGGAATCAACCCAGATATTAAAATCTCCCAGCAAGGAAAAATCGGCTTGTAAGAGAAAGTGAGAGGAGAGCAACTCTAATAACTCAAGGCTATATATGATGTCCGGCGTAGATGGCCTGTATAGTAAGTAAGTAATTGAAGGAGAGGGTCAATTTGAAGCCTAAAGGCTTAGTCGAGTTGTGAGTTCCCAGGCAATACTAGGTGAGGAAAGGAAACCATTAAATACCACCACCATTCCTCCGTTTCTTTTATGTTCACAGTCCTCACTAAAGATTTTATTTCCCACTGGAATTACTACTGCTAAATCGGGTGCCAAGGCTTCATGTAGCCAAGTCGCGGTTAAGCACTGAATATCAATTTTGCAGTTCAGAATACAATCTTAACTCATGAATGGAACACCCCTCCCTCTCGCCAGAAGTATCTTCGGGACAATAGTAATTTTTCTCATGATTAGGACATGCGAACGGTATGATCAAGTAGTTCCGTTGGGAATAGAAAGCATGGTGCAGCAAGTCATTTTGCTGCGCCGTGCTGCGTTAGTTTGGAAAGCACAAAGATGCGACACATTTACAAGAATATGTTGCATCTCTGTTTCCCCTGCGCTGATGCACAAACTGCAGCCATGCGCCGGCGCAGGCACCTTTGCACCATGGTGCAAGGATGCCTGCGTCATGGGGAGATTGTTTTTGTGCAGGAAGGGTCACCTTCCTGCACAAAAACAATCACAAGATGCTTTTTCCTCTTTAAATGCGTGCTGTAGAATGCAGCACGCATTGAAAGAGGAAAAAACGAGGAGAAATGAAAACATTTCTCCTTGTTGCGTCTCGCTACGCCACCTCTAGGGTGACGTAGCATTCACACGCATCTCCAGATTTACGATTTCTCGTAAATCTGGAGATGTGTCTTGTTCCATGGGTGTTGCGTGGGAACACCCACAGCAACACCCATGGAACGCCCCTTCCGCACACAGTGCTGCGTGTGAAGGGGCTATATTTACGAGGAGAGGAAAAGTCACACACGGTGGTGGCGCAGGGGGCTTGTAAATCTGCCGCTCAGTCTCTAAGCCTTTTTTCTTAAATGAGTTTCTCATACTGCAGGTATCACATGCTTTCTGGCTACATTCAGCACATCATGCTCGCATTCACTTTCCAAGCAGCTTCTTTGAATAGGTCTCGCGTTTAAAAGAGTTTGAGTTATTGGCATTGTAAATGACAATGCCTTTTATTTATGTATTAATTATCAAAACAGCTAAATAAAAGACATTGTCATTTACAATGCCAATAGCTTAAACTCCGGCAAATGCGAGACCTATTGCATTGCAAATGCTTGTTTTGGCAAGCCGCTGGCACATCACCTGCCTTATCCAGGTTTTAATTGCTGACACAATTGCACATTTAACTACATTTACCCATTCACCTGTCCACACAGCCACACACACGATGCTGGTATACAGAAAAATGCACTTTCACTTATACCAAAAATATATATTGGCCTTACAAATGCTTGTTTGAACATTGGTGTAGATTTGAAAGAAATTACTTCCTCGTTAGCAATGTGCCAAGTCGTGTCCCCCACCACTGTAGTAGTGAACTAATTCAGACGTCTCACTATATATACTATATACTCTAATGTGCTTTCTGTATCATGCTCCTTGTTTTATTTAATGAAAAGTACAAATATAAACCACTTCTGGAACTGAGCTTTAATTGGAATATTAACGGCAAACAAAAATAAATTGCTATGCAATTTGAATCAAGCACATCTGTCATTCACACCTAGTTTGCATATGTTAGCCATGCATAGACACAGGCACATTACTGTACATGCTGTTGCAAAGTCCCAGGTCTCTTTTTAGCAGATACTGCCAATGGCTCCGAATTTTGCAGTTGTTTTGTGAGATAGACAAGTGCCCATAAGGAACTCGCGTAACACCGCCAAACTCATTTCACTTTTGGCTGCGCTTAGCTTAGACATGCAGTCTCTAGAGGTGGCAGGCGTGTGTGTTAAATTGCTCTACCTCTTCATCGCTGTTTAGATCTGTTTTCAGTGTAATTTTGGTTGAAGCTTCTCAGTTGCTAACCTTTAAAGAGTGTACATGGGCTCAATTGGAAATGTTCTTTGGAGCATGTTTTGCCTTGCTTTAGTAAACCGTGCAAAGCGTTGTTTTTTAATGAAACACAGAAATGGATGGTCCATTCCTACCACAGTTAATCTGCCTTATATTGATTTTCTTTCACATGTTTTAAGTTGATTCATTTATTTATGTAAAATTGCTATAAAAGAGGACGGGAAAGTTAGAAAAACAGTGAGAAAGTGGGTAGTAACTAATTATTTCCAAACAAAACATCAGCTAGAACTATACTCACAAAATGCATAGCTATACAGCTATTCATAAAATCCAGGCAGATTATTTTCCAAAAAATACTTCGATTATTGTAACAAATTGGTTATAAAATAATATCACAGTACATAACATCATTCAGCCATCTTCATTATACTTTTAAAACCTTCATTTAATACTATGGATCTCATTATTACATAAATTGCTCAATAGGATAAAGCTGGTAATTTTTAGCTCATGGATAATTTGGGAAACAGCTTTACATCACATGCCATCACCACGCGGTTGTTACAACGACCACGTTGTTACATCGCGAACCATTACATCGCAAGTCATTACAACGACTTGCTGTAGGGGGCAGAAGGTGTTGGATTCACAGTCCAACACCTTCCCTGCTGTTGCACAAACTGGAGTAGGAATAGTAAATTATACTATTCCTAAATCCAGAGTGCCCCCTACAGCAAGTAGTTGTAACGACTTGCGATGTAATGGTTAGCGATGTAACAACGCGGTCATTATAACGAACGCGTTGTAATGGCATGCGATGTAAAGCTTGCGTTGTAATGACATATTTTCGGATAATTTGCCTACCACGTTACAAAACAAAATTTAAATATTGAAATTCATCATTTCATAAGTATTCAATAGAATAAAGCTAATAAAATGTAACCTGTACAATTTAAAAATCCCTTTTTTGGATAAGCAAAATATATTTTGCAGTTGCAATGGCACAGTCTAGTTTCATCATCCTCCAAAAAGTTGCCAACCCTTCAGAGAGTGACCTCAGACCATTCATTAAATAGTAAGGGTGTAGGATTTTTTTCCTTTCCTCCAAAAATAATTGCCACTCTAACAACAGGTGTATGATTATGTATTTCATTTTCAAGTTACAGGGAAACAGCCATTGTTAAGCAAAATCAACCTTTTATCACCGTATGCCCTCCATCTTGAGTCTGTCCCAATCTGGAACTGTAAAATTACGTTTCTCAATTGCTTATCTGGTAATTGGCCTGAGTAGGGAAAAGACACAGCCACTCCAAGGTATTTTAAGGTATGACTAATAAGTAAGATACCGTTTGTCACTAATAAGAGAGAAATTTTAACTTTTTCTGAAGGACTCTTCTTAGCTGATTCCCAGTCATTTGACCAGGAGCATCAGTTACTCCAAATGCTGCACACTAATTTCCCTTTATTTTCAGGTCACATTGTTTCCTGCAATATAATTATTGCTAGTTTATCCCTAGCAGGCTCGTATCTGAGGTCCTGGACAAATTGTAAAGACTGCGATCTAGCAATCACAGTCCAGGATTCGTGATTTAGGTCCAATCTCGCTGCCTACATCATTGATTTTTTTAGGGAGCATTAAAAATGTCTTCAAACCGAGACTTACTAATAAATCCCATTCGGGCTGCTGACCCAGCAGTTCAGCCCCATACAGATCCTGTGAGACCAGCTTTCCTACATGGCCTTTTTAAGTGAGTCAATAGATATGCCACCATACCTCAGATCAAATCTTTTGAGGGCATTTGTTGCACTTAAAACAGTAGTACTCAACTTTGTAAAGTTCTTCCCACAACTTAAATTCCATTAAAAGGTGAATCCTAGGTATTTATACTCCTTTACCTGCTCCAAAGGTGAGGAATTAAGAAACCATGAGTGTCTCTTTGTTTTTTTGGGTGAAAATCATGGTTTTAGTTTTGTCAACATTGACTATCAGAAAACTTGCCACACAATAGTCGTTTAGGGCTTGTAACTTTCTTTTCAACCCAATAGGGGTCAAGTCTATTACAACTAAGTCATCTGCATACATAAGGCAGTGGGTATGCACCCTTCCAATCCTGGTGGAAAATGTATTAACTGTTCTTAAGGCATCGGGAAGGTCAGAGAGAAACTAAAAAGCAAAGATACCAATACACAACCTAGTTGTAGCCAGTTGTTGGCCAGGATTTTATCTCTTAAATTTCCTGACCCACCTAGATCAATCGGTACCCAATTATCTTCATGAAATTTCTGGATCATAATCAGCAGGACCTTAGGGATGTTCCATCTCGCTAATTTATCCTATAGGATACTGCGGTTCACCTTATCAAATACAGCTTTAAAATCAACAAAGCAACATCACAGATTACCAACTGTAATTATTGCCATATTGGCAGCACCCCAGAGTGTAAAACAGTGATCTACTATAGAATACTTAGCTCTAAACTCCCCTCGCTCTTTAGCCAGTCTACCATTACTGAATGCCCATGCCTCAAGGGCCTTAAGGAGGGTCTGAGCACAAATTTCAGATGCCACATCCAATAAGGAGATTAAACTATCATTTCCTGCACCATTTCTGTGGCCTTTTTTATACATAGGTATGACTTTAGCACCTCATTGTTAGAAATGGGGTTTCTGGTTGGCTAGGGTATGCACCTAAGCCAGTCAAAACGTACCACTCTGGTCAGGGCAAGTAAATTACACACTAAACATAACCTGTGCTCACCCTCCGGTATCTTGGGATAGAGCAGTCAGGCTTATCACCAGAGGCATGTGTAAAGTGTTTGCGCAACACACGCACACCACTAACACAATGAATACATCACAGAAAGAGACTCCACACAAGATAATATAAAAATCTATAGTATATTGTACAAAACATGGACCAAAAGCACTATGTATGCTTTTCAAGTGATCACAGTTTTAAAGAGTATTTGCTATCCTGGGCAAAGTGACAGTAAAATGAGAAAGATTCCACATGTACTTTCCATGTAATTACCCTTCCTAGTATATTATGTTTAGGGGCATATAAAAACAATACACCAATGCTCAAGACTGTGGGCACTCCCTTTAGGGAGGTTATGGTAAAGTTGGTGATGAGTGCTTGGAGAGCACTCAAGAGTTTGGGATTCCAGTGTGGTCTTCTGACTGATCAGTGCAAAGAAAATACAATGGGTGCACGAAGAGTGGAGGGGCAGCCTGGTGGGTCTGAATGCACACAGTGCAGTGATAAAAGAAGACATCAGGCCGTGCCTAAAAACAGGGTCTTTGCAAAACCAAACATGGTGAAAGGGTGATTTTCATGCAGAGACTGCGGGATACTCAACCCCTGCTGGTTCAGAGAAGTAGCAAAGAGCTCCACACATGCTGGGGAAAAAGCAAAACACAAAGGCAACTCCCTGTAGGTAGGGCACTGCAGAGGCTAAAATAAAGCACTGCGCTCAATCCCTATGGCTGAAACAGATACACTTTTGTAGCTAGAAGTGTACAGAGCTGATTCAACTGGTACACAAGGTTTTTTATGACCCGGAGACCTCTAAAAGAACCGGAGGCAAGCTTGACAAGTCCTTGGAGTTCTTATGGTAATTTGATGTAGAGGACAGGATCCTTCCTCCCTCCCTGCAGAGGCAACAGGCAAACAAAGCAGAGCACAGTGCAAAGTGACAATCCCAACTGGCAACACAGCAAACAGTTTGTAGCAGGCCAACACAGGGGAGCAGCGACAAAGTGTCAGTCTCTCCTAGCAGCGTAGCTTCTCTTAGTTGCAGAGTCTCCTCAGGACCCAAAAGTGAACTAAAATCATGGGGTCAGACCCCTGTACTTATACTGCAAAATGTCTTTGTTCAAGCTGTGGCTTCAAAAGGAACCTTAGAAGTGCACAAAACCCCCTTTCAACTCAGCCCTGGCTCCAGGCATCAGTAGGGTGTACATGAGCTCCTTGTGGCAGCAGGACTCAGCCCATACACATGTAAGTGTGCCTGGTCTCTCTTTCTCCCATCCCAGGAAGACTATCAGTATGCAGATGAATGCAGATGTAACCTTGTCACATCCAACCCTTCCAGTGTGATGGCTGTCTGGAAAGTATGCACAAAATGTAGCTGTCACCCAGGCCCAGAGGTGGATTGGAGTCAGGCTGCAAAGCACAAAGAGTCATAACCACAGAGAAATGCCTACTTTCTAAAATTGTTTTATCTAAAATAGTAATGTAACACCCAACTACAACAGTAAGCAGGATTTTTCACTACCATTCTAAACATAGCAAACATGGCAACTGTATTCCTTTCAGATCAGGAATTACCACTTAAACACCTGTAATGGGAATCCCAGTGCTAGCCTATGAGAGAAGTGAGAAACAAAATAGGCTGTTTGGCATTACCGGTACATGCCACACAATAAAGGCACATGTTTAACCTTTTACTTACACTGCACCCTGCCCATAGGGCTACCTAGGGCCTACCTTAGGGGTGACAGATACGTAGTATAAGTGGAGTTTAAGGCTAGGCAAGTAGTTTTAATTGCCACGTCAAAGTGACAGTAAACTGCACACTCAGTCCCTGCAGTAGCAGGCCTGAGACAGGTTTGAAAGGCTACTTCAGTGGGTGGCACAAGCAGTGCTGCAGGCCCACAGAAGCATTTAATTTGCAGGTCCTGGGTTTATGGAATACCACTATACAAGTGACTTATAAGTAAATTAAATATGCCAAACAGGTGTAAACCAATTATACCATGCTTTAGGGGAGTGAGCACATGCCCTTTAGCAATGGTTTTTAGTGATAAAAAGCTCAGAGTAAGGAGGCAAAAAGTTTGGGGGATAACCCTGCAAAACAAGCAAGGCCAAACAGTGTCCATGTAGCAGTGATACACCCAGTGCTGGTCACCCATTTATAAAAGGGGCTCAGTAACCTTGCCCACCACAGTGGATTCGACTTATAGAGGACTGCTTTAAGACCATCTAGACCACCTGCTGTTTTAACTCAGAAATTATCTCAGCAATTATCCCTGTCTCCTTCAATTGCAATAGGGTGAAGTCTGCTCCATGATAATTGTAGTGGGCATTTTTACTAACACTGTTTGCTTCCATATAAAGATCAGAAATAAACGTTACCCAATGTGCATATGAGACCTAGGCCTCTAGGTTTGAGGGAAATTATACATGCACCTGGTTAGCAAACCACCAAAAGAGCTTGCTGTTTCCCTTGATGATAGCATCATGCATCTTGCTACAATTTTGTTAATAGAAAATTCTCTTTTTTAGGCAAAGTGATTAACATATGTTCTTCATATTTCTAAAAGCCTCTACGACTGTGGCCTCTGTATTAGCCTCTATTCTACGCAATAACCTGTTAACCTCACTTATGAGGGCAGGACACTCAGTATCAAACCAGCCCACTCGCTGTTACTCTAATTTAATGATTTGTGGACAATTGTGTTTCAAAAGGGCCTGTACTTTACAAAACAACCAACTATAACTATACCACTCACGCCTCTCACCGGTGAAGGCTGCACCATCATTTCTAATTGCATCCCTTAATAGTCGCTTATCCCCGTCTGAAATCCGGAAATTAGCAACCACTCCAAAATATTGTATTGAGACAACAATGTAATTCATAGGTGTTTTATTCTTGCCATATCTAAATGTAGCGGCCCCTGGGTAATTGCTTATAAAGTGTTCATTCAAACTAATCAGACCATGTTGGGCAGGAACTTTTGATAACTCCTGTGTGTTATTATCAAACTTTACTCCCAAACACAATACTTGTGGTATATAATAATAACTCAAACCATCCTGAGCACAGTCATCGAAGAAGGTTAATGGGATTGAAATTAAAATCTCCTGCTAAACCTACAATGGCCAAGGGGTATCGACCACAGAACACTTGCAAGTCTTGAGTTAATTTCAACAGTTCATCACCAAACCTCTTACACCTCGGAGAATTTGAGGTTACCATTTGGATTAAACATGCTAGCAACCAAGAACAAGGTGTTTCTAATTTGATAGTTCTTTTAGCGCTAAGTACTTAAACCAATATCAACTTCCCTCCAGAGGCCCATTTTGTCCTGGAAGATGAGCTAGCTTCCTTACTAATCACAATAAACTCTTCTATTGAGAAGGGCCACTCCTGAAGCCAAGTATCTTGCAGTAGTAATATAGCATAATCCTCTAAAAGTAATTTATAATTAGCTGAATTATTAAAAGCACTATACCATGCACATTCTAGACTAACGTTTACTTGCTGCGGGTTGCACAGTGGCCTAGTCATAGTACCACAATGGACTATACTTATTTTGCGTGCTCCTGGACTACTTCAAAGCAGTCCCTTCTCCCCCCAGCTTGACTGTTTGTAAATGTACCCGTTACAATGTGATTTGAGTGATCTCTCCTCTTTCATCGTTTATGGTCAATTTTACCCAGGCAGCTCATCAGCAAATGTTGTAATTCAATTTGAGCAGGGACCAATCCCACATGATTTCTTAACAAGGGTGCATTTCGTGAGACTACATAGGGGTATATTCACAGGAACGTGTGATAACTACCGCAAGAGTAGTGTAACGCAACTTTCAATATCACAGCCCATCACGGGAAAATAACCCCGTGACAACGTGGGATTCACAACAAGGCGGTAGCATGCGATGGTCTGCCGAAACCACGGACAATGTCTGCGATAAAACCACCTCGATGGAGATAAAAACACAAACCACAACACCAAAAAACCTGTGATGGGCCAAAGCGCGATGAGGAAATCAGCGATAAGCAGCGCCAGGCCTGCAACACACACCTGGCAGGTGGAAAACATGTCCATAAAAGCAGAAAAAACGCCCACACCCAAACTGACCTACACCCAAGCACCATGGAGGCAGCCGGAGCAGGCGCAGAGGACAAGCGCAATGCCACAAGCACCCCGGACGACCGGCTTGGGACCTCGGGGACAGGGAAGGGCAAGGACAAGAAGACGAGGAAGACGAATTCAGTCTGCAGGCGAACAGGATCATAGTCATGGAGGAGATGGAACACCATCAAAAACTCTTCGTCACCTCCAACGTGTCACTGGGCACCATAACTGCAATAGGGCGGGACATCATCGACAAGGTGAATGCCGTCGGAGAGCACAAGCGGACCATGGACGAGGTCAAGAGGCAATGGAATGACATCAAGCGGAAGACCAAGGAGAAACTCTCCGCCAACCAGTTGGCAGCAATGCAGACTGAAGGTGGGGGCCCAGCGCCACAGCTGGAGCTGGATGACATGGAGGAGCTGTTGTCGACAGTCATCAGTGTGGAGACTTTGGCCGGAGTTGGGGGACCGGACACTGCTCGACAGGACACAACACAATCGCAACAGGGTGAGTGACCACCAGGTACTGGGGTGACGGGGTGGAGATGGCACACATGCACAATCAAGCAGAGCACAGTGCACACCCACAATGACTCTGGGTCTTCGCCCAGATCTATAGACTGTCACAATGTACAATGCCATGCTGTCTGAATGTCAACCTGAACCATGCGTCTACACACATGTGGACACATTGTAATACACCATGTCCCCTTCACATCGCAGGGGCACCGTCAACACGTCCTGCAGAGCAGTCCCAACCACTCTTCACAGATGACGAGGAGGACAACGCCAACATCGACACCGAAACCATCCAAGACATCATTGAGCTCATCCGCCACTCACCTCCAGGCTCAGGGCAGCCCAGCTACATCAATGAGACCCTACCCACCACCCAAACCACCCAGCAGGCAGCACCCACAGGCCCAGCACCCTCCCAAAGCCTCCAAGAACAACACATGGCCTTCCAATGCCGTTTGCTGGAGTGCCAGATGGAGACGGCTAAGCAGGTGCGGGTGGGCTTCAGCATCATGGCTGCCAAACTGGACGCCATCCTTGGGTGTCAATGTACGTCCCATGGTTTCCAACGAGCCCTGACTGACATCGCTGGAGTCATGACACAGAGAGAAGAACAGCTGTCTGCTCAGAGTGGCTCCAACGATGTCAGCCGTGAGCTGGCACACATACAGAGGCTCATGGAAGACATGGTGCGGATGGAGGCGGAAAGGATGGCAGCCACCGCTGCACATCATCGAAATGTAGCTGGGATCTATCATGCCCTACAGACCTCCACCATGGCCCCACACCATCCACATCTCCGTACCCTGGTGTGTCAGTGCCACCCAGTGTGGCAGCCGGATCCACTCAGGCCCCTGATGTGTCAGTGGCACACAGTGCGGCAGCCGGATCCACTCAGGCCACTCAGGCACTCAGGCCCCTGATGTGTGACATTGAGGTCAGAATTTTCAAAGAAACTCATCACTACTTTACACATTAACGAGAAAATGCTGTCCAAAAACATAGACTCCCTGCTAGATAGCTGGTCTCCAAACTTTCTATCATGGTAGGGCAGATAGTAAAGTAAGTTGCAGCACTACTATCTGTCCTCCTTATGGTACAATCTCACACTCTGGCCTGATTGGTCACATAGAGGCATTAACCTAATACAAGACTTCTTTGATGGTACCTCCCCACTTCCATTCTTGTCTTCACAATCTAGAAAATATAGAATTTTACTAATTCTTACAACTTAAAGTAAGGATTACAAAAAAGAACATCTTGTGGGCCACACCATCTCTCCCCACTCTTCTGGGTCGCCTACTCAAGGCAGATCACATGGTCTCCAGCATATACAAAATCCTCCTACGGAATCAAAACAAAAATCTAATACAAAATCAGCGAAAATGGGAAGCCGAATCAAACACAAAATAAATTCCTTTTGACTGGATCGCCATCCCTTTTCACACAAAAGTTCCCCAATTCTATCACAAACTAAATATATGATAATAAATAGATGATACTGGACTCCCTCCAGGCGCTTTAAGGTTGGACTTAAACAAGACCCCAACTGCTGGAGCTGTGATAAACAAGAAGGCACCTTAGCCCACATGCTATTTGAGTGTCCCCTTCTGCACAACTTCTGGAATAAAATACGGCATTGCGTCAAACACACCCTAAATATTTTTCCTACAAGAGAATTCTCATACATTATTCTAGGTCCTCTAGATCCTCAACTCAATTGTGACAACTACTGTCACTTGCTAGATCATAAGATCACTATGGCATGCAAACTGATATTGAACAACTGGAAAAACTTTAAAACTATTTCCTTCTCACTGTGGCGGAAATGGATAACCTTCCTTAGAGGTGCGGATAATGTTGATCTACAGCTCTCTCCATGGCGCACAGACCACATTTCAATATGGAACTCGCTGGACGCCAGAGCTTTTACTCATGATCCCCCATGAAATTCCTCTTAAGGAAGGACTTTTCTCCTTCTATAACTCTTCCTTTCGCGAACAATATAACATACTCCTGCAAATATTACACTAGTTCTCATTATCATCCACACCTCTAACTTCCCTCAAACGCGTGGGACAATGTCATTTTATTCTTACCTGTGTGCACCCTATGTATACATGGGGATCCTTCTATGAATTATGATATTGTGCAACCATATCATAAACAATTTGTTTTATGTGGCATAACTCTCTTAATCGGACCTATGACCTCGGTATATCGTAGATAACAGGGTTAATTGTTAATGTTACATTTCTGATCAACCGTGCCAGTCAACGTCTGATACGTAATGTTGATGTAAGACTTACTTGAATATGTAAAACCTCTATGGAAATATATGAACGTACCCCTGTTAAACAGGTATAACCGACATATGTCCATATATTGTTTCATGCACATTGTGTCCATACTAATCTTATATGTCTGTATACCAAATCAAGTATGCTCTCCGGTAGTGATACTTATGTATATGTATTAATTCACATCTAAAGAAGTGATCCTATTAGTCTCTGAACAATGATTCATCTCATACAGTCTTTTCCTCCCCCTCATTGTAACCCGCCTCTCTAACTGTCTATTTATTTCATTTACTACTGTCTTGCTCTTATTTGCAAATTTCAATCAAATAAATTGAATACAAGAAAAGAAAGTTCATGGGCAACATCTAAAGAATTCTAGGCAGAGGAGTCTGAGTGGGAAGCAATCCCTTGATCTTCAAGCGAAATATCATGGATAAATGAATTCAACACCTCAGCAAGGACCTGCAAAGAACATCTTTCTAACAGAGGGAGAAGGGTAACAGAGGAGAATGAATCATTTGAATATTCTCCCCTTCCCATAATGCGTCACCCAACCCCACTCCCATAACTTATTTTTCCCCATCCTCTGTTATTTCACATCTTAATTCCCTATTCACTAATGTTCCTCTACCTAGATCATTGGCTTTGGACACATCTTTGGACACATCTTTAATATTGTTACATTCAGCTTGCACATCAAAGAGGATGGATGGCATATTCCCATTTGGCCCCACTTTTATTTTTCCGCCCTTGAAGATAAGAACAGGGAAATTCACAATTCCCCCTTGCATTCCTTGAGGAGTTACTTGGTATGCCAGGAGTTATACATTTAACTTTATTGATGATCTTAACAGTGCTATAGCATTGTTCATAGCTTAATTTTCCTTTGCTTCTACTGACTTCCTTAGTTTTTTCAGAACTTTCTTAGAATTCTCTGTGCTCTTAAAAGCACCTTATTTGTTTGAACACCTTCAAATAAGTGACTTTGGTCCTAAATGGTCTAGTGGTATTCATATCCGTGGAGCCTGACGTACTCTGGACTTGAGTCTGTTGAGAGCACAGACTCCTTTATAAGCCTCGCATATTTAGCATCCTCACATTCTTAGGAGTCTAATGGTTCAAAGTAACAAAGTGACTCAAAGATTTTGACAAGCTCAAACAGTCATCCTTTAGGTCCTCTTGAACACCTTCCTTCTCATTCTCTTCTGTAGCTAAAATATCCCCAATATGGGTCAGAGGCTCCACTACTCCCTCTCCAGACAACTGTAGCTTGGAATCCTTGGTCTAATCACCTTGGTCTGTTTTCCCTGTCACTGCCCCTTTAGCCTTTTGGCTGGAATCATCAAGCTGCATCAAACTTTATATGTAAACTAGAAGCCGGTTGGGGCTAGTAAGCTGGCAGGCCCAATCCAACCCATGACACCCTATATGATCAGGAGGGTCCAACTAAGGCTAAACAAGGGAATTATGATGAAAAGGCTTCTTTATATAGCACCAGTGTAGAGCACCGAATACAGGACACTACGGGAGCACTAATTGCAAGAAAATCTTTTATTAAATTGTTTTGGTGCTATGGCTGCACCGAGGGCATGAGCCAATCTTGTACACAATCCCCTTTGCTCTATTTGCTCTCTTCACCCTTAGTCTTTTCCTACTGAGGTTTCAGCTTTAATAATTGACTCCTCAATGGGGCTTTCACTCCACATTACCTTCAAAGTACCTTTGTCTGCTATATTTCACGGCCTTACAATTCCTAAATCCCAGCTGTATCAGTAAATTGGCAGGGAGTTTTGGGCAGGTATAGAATGGAGCAGTAAATAATGCCACCAGAGGGCAGAGACCAGCAACAGCCGGCTAACAAGACCGGCTAACCATCTGCCATAGCCCAGCAACCTGGGTTGGCTGGCTGACCTTCTCTACAGGGCATGGGTATGGAAGCTAAATGGCAGGTGTTAGAACTGAGGGTCTCTACTTGGCAGAGGTATGCACCATTTTCCAAATAGGGACCCTTACTTCTAATCAGGGAAAGAGGGATAAACCTTTAGATAACCCCTGCTCACCCCCTTGGTAGCTTGGCACAAGCAGACAGGCTTATCCCAAAGACAATGTGCAAAGTATTTGTACTCAAACCTCACAGTAACACAGTGATAACACCACAAATGGACACCACACCAGTTTAGAAAAATAAAGAATCTTTATATAAACTCAAGAAGACCAAAACGACAAAACTCCAACATACATATAGTAAAATAGCACTCAAAAACAGTTATTTCTAAAATAAAGCTTGTAGAAAACAAATCGCTCCCTTGGGCTATTATGATGTCATGACAGCAATAAATCCAAACTATGGCGCTGACCGTGAGGTGTGCGGCTTCGTGCAAACCCCCAAACAAACGGTATCTTTGGATAACAAAGTCTATGATGATGCATGGCTTTGTGGAGGTGAGGCGTCAGTGCTGATGTCAAGGCTGGCTGCCTGGCTGCCACAGGGTAGGCGAGGCGTCGGGTCCACAATGAGGCAACGTGCAGCATCCTGGACAGGAGAAGTCGGTTGATTTGGAAATGAGGTGTTGTTTGCGGTGACGGTACGAAGTTGGTGAGTTCGTGGAGTCACCCTCGGCAGTTATCGTTATTGCAAAAACAGGATGCAAGCGCTAGTGATCCAGCGGAAGCAGTGTACATTTTATAATCATTCACAAATATTCATTACACCATGAACTAACCTGTATAATCATTTGCTCAACCAAAAGTTTGGGCCCATAGAAACTCTATAACCATTCACAATACATGAGGTCCTCCGATAGATTTTTGTAAGAGCTAATAGGGACACAGATAATTAGAGACGGATGCTATTTCCTTCATGAGGACCTGTAATGAAAAAATATCTATCTAACGACAATATTCCACAAACTTATTTTTGTCAAAATATGTCTCTTAAACAAATGACAAAACTCAATTATTTATCAAGATACTTTTATCTAAACATATAATGAATGGTCAAAAATACAAAAGCACAATTAAAATTCTTGTTACTTGGTTAATCATTGGAGTACAGGTAAATCCACAATACAAAATACAGTTCAAAGTGATAGTACATCAAAATCAAATAACTGATGTGAAGGGAGAGAGAGAGAGAGAGAGAGAGAGAGAGAGAGAAAGAGAGAGAAAGAAATATGTATCACAATCTAAAAATAAAATTTCATACGAACCAAGTTCTGGTGTAGATTTGTCAGTGTCGAGAGGCAAGGAAATGATCTAAGCACAACGTGTAATAGTCAAAATTTGCTATCCCTTCAGCCGAAAGATATAGCCTGCTCCAGCTTCATCAACTGATGAGATGCTGTGTAAGAATCAGGAGAGTTTAGTTCAGGATAGTCAGAGTTTGGATTGACAGACAGCATGTCATGCCCAAGATTTTGCAAGGAAGAATAGCCACACATCTCCTTTTCCTACAGGGCAATTATACCTCGAAATGTTCACAATTCCAGCCCCCAAGTGTAGCTTTTTCACAATTTACACAATTCACTTGGTTAGGCTCCATGGTGTGATTTATGGTATGATCATTCTCCAGTCCAATTTCATCCAGAACTCTAACAAAATGCTTTGTTCATTTGTACATTTTCAAATCACCTCGGAAAAAGGAAGCGCCTTGAGATTTCTTCATATTCACGCTCTCTCTTCCACATTGGTTTGCAACATAGTCAACACAATTATTCATAGAAAGAAATTCTCCAACCGTAGGACGAAAATTCTAATGATATGACAAATAATGAAAAAAAAAAAACATTCTTTTGAGGCCTACATTAGGAAGGGAAATAATCACTAACAGGTTTTGAGACCTTTACAAAAATACCAACAAATCATTTGTTTTTCTGAGAAAAAAAACACACTTTTATTAATCATGAATAAAGCAATAAGAGAAAATGCATAAGAAATCATCATTAGAGAAAACATAAGCAAGAAACATCTCACTTAAAGCATTTTCATTAGCATATTTTTTAAACACTAAATGCAAATTACTCAGTACATTATTAAGTTTATCTCTCATGTCATAGGCATTTCTCGAAACACCATTTTCAACCTTTCTGCATTTTTTCATTTGCAGCTTTGATTTCTAAATTGTGTCATGTCTCTCCTGTACACTTTTACATGAAAATCCCACATTTATTATTTTCTACATTGTTAGTTATGCTTATTAGAACATACTTAATGAGCAGACTAGATCAAGCAAGCAAAATTATTCTTAAATAATCATTCTCCATCAATGGTAATGACATAGTCAGTTAGAGCGCTGGTGTCGGGATGCTGATAACTGCAGGCATCGGCAGGCGTCTGAGCAGTGGTGCAGGCCAGGCGGTGTGTCGAGCACTTCACAAGAGGTGACCCTGGCCTAGGTGCAGGTCTCGGCATCTTGGTGGCGTCGCTGATGGCATCGGAGATTGCTTTTCTTGCTTCTTTAGGTTTCTTCCAGCTCCCAACAGCAGGGACAACCTCCAGAGGCCCAAAACTGGAGAAGGCATCTCCTGGCAGGTCAGAACTCTCAGAAATAGAGTTCAGGAGAGCTGAGGTGAACTCTTTGTGTCCCTGAGACTTCAGAACAGGAGGCTAGCACACACAAGCCCTTGGAGATTCTTCTTCAAGCAGGTTTCTCAGCAAAGTTCCAGTCTTTGTCCTTTCTTTGGCAGAAGCAGCAACTGCAGGCCAACCCACAGCTCTCCAGTTCTTCTCCATGGCAAAGGTTTCTCTTGAGTCCAGACGTGATCTAAAGTTCTGGGATTTAAGGTCCACTACTTATACCCCATTTTGTCTTTGTTCCTCTATGTCCAAGGGTCTCTGAGCCAAGTCCAAATCAGTTCTGTCCTCTCACCTCAACACCCCCAGTAGCTGAATATAGTGAATGCACATCCCCAGCCCCTGTCACTCCAAAGCCACACAGTCAATCCACAGAGAGGCAGAGGCACACCGAGTGGTTAAGATAGAAAATGCCTACTTTGTAAAAGTGGAATTTTCAAACACACAATTTAAAAACCATCTTTACTAAAAGATGTGTTATTAAATTCTCAGCTGAGAGAGCCCACTCTCCACTTCTCTGCCTTGTCCCTATGGAAAGTTATACTTGTAAGATGTTACAGAAAATCTCCCATGTTACAATATTGGACAAGATAGCCTTTCAATAGTGAAAAATGAGATACACAGTATTTCACTATCAGGTCATGTCATACACCCAGGATATGTCCTAGCTTTCACATACACTGCACCCTGCCCGTGGGGGTACCTTGGGACAACTTTAGGGGTTACCTACATGTAAGAAAAGGGAAGGTTAGGGTCTGGCAAGTGGGTGAACTTGCCAGGTCGACATGGCTGTTTAGAAACTGCACACATACACTGCAGTGGCAGGTCTGAGATACCTTTTCAGGGCTACTGCTGTGGGTGGCACAATCGGTGCTGCAGACCCACTAGTAGTGTTTGATTTACAGTCCCTGGCACACTCAGTGCACTTTACTAGGGACATACCAGTAAATCAAATTTGCCAATCAGGGAGAGCCAATTGTAATAAGAATTTACACAGGGAGCACTTGCACTTTGACACTGATTAGCAGTGGCAAAGTGTCCAAAGCATTTAAGCCAGCAAAAACAGAATCCAACACAGCATCAAAAACACAGGAGGAAAGGGTGAAAAATCAGGGGAAACTTTGCCAAAGATGTCAAGTCTAAAACGTGTCCCCTCTAGTTAAAAAGTGGGGAGAACTATCCACCCTCTTGGGAGTTCTCATCACTAAATAGGAAGAATCTGGACAGACCAACAGCATTGGAGTGTTCTGTACCTGGACGGTGTTCCATTGTAAGGTCCATTCCCTGTAGGAAGACTGACCACCCCAACACTTTTAGGTTCCCACCCCTCATTTGTATCAGACATCTGAGGGGCCTGTGGTTTGTCTGAACCTGGAAGTGAGTCCCAAACAAATAGGGTCTTTGCTTCTTCAGCGCCCAGACCCCAGCAAAAGCTTCTCTTTCAATTACACTCCACCTCTGTTCCTTGGGAAGAAGCCTCCTACTGATGAAAGCTATTGGTCAGTCCAAGCCCTCATCTTTCAACTGTGACAGTACTGCTCCCACACTATGCTCCGAAGCATTCTTGGGAGAAATTGGATGCCTTGAGCACGGGTGCCGTGCACATGGCAGACTTCAGAGCCTTAAAAGCAGTCTGACAGGCATCAGTCCATATCACCTTCCTTGGCTGCTTCCTTGAAGTCAGCTCTGCCAAGGGGGCAACAATGTGGCCATATCCCTTGACAAATCTCTGTGGTACCCGGTGAGACCAAAAAAGGCTCTGTCTTGGTCTTGAGGGCACCCTAGCCAGAATGGTGTTGATCTTAAGTTGTAGGGGCTTCGCCTGGCCACTTCCTACCTGGTGCCCTAAGTACACCACAGATCTCTGCCCGATCTGCCACTTACTGGCCTTGATAGTGAAGCCTGCCTTCTGCAAAGCCTTCAATACTTCGCGGAGGTGTTACAAGTGTTCCTCCGAGCTGGAGCTGAACACAGCAATGTCATCCAGGTAAGCGGCGCTGAATTTCTCCAGCCGGACACTACCTGGTTGACCGGTCTCTGGAATGTGGCAGGGGCACTCTTCAACCAAAAAGGCATGTTACGGAACTGATAGTGCCCCTCTGGCATTGAAAACGCAGACCTCTCCCTTATCCCATCAGTCAAGGCAAACGAATGTACTGAGGTACCGGGCAGCTCCCAACCGATCAATGAACTCATCAGCTCTGGAGATGGGGTGTGCATCTGTCCTGTTGACGGCATTGAGCCCACGGTAGTCCATACAGTTCTGGAGTTCAGGAGTGACACCGGATGCAGCAGCTTTTTGAACCAAGAGCACTGGGCTAGCCAAAGGGCTGCTGGAGGGCTCTATCACCCCAAATGCCTACATCTTGAAAACCTGTTCCTTAATGCTAGCTCTGACTTTGTCAGTTACTCTGTACATTTTGTGTTTTACAGGTAAACTGTCCCCAGTGTCCACATCATGGACACGCCAATTGGTGATTCCTGGAGTCAGGGAGAACAGGGAGGCAAACTGTCCCAGCACCTGGTGGCAGTCCCTCTGCTGCTCTGGGGTGAGGGTGGGAGAGAGCTTCACACCATCCACTGACCCATCATGTTCCTTAGCAGACAGGAGGTCAGGAAGAGGCTCACTCTCTTCTTCCATTCCATCATCTGTAGCCAGGAGCATTGTCACTTCAGACCTCTCAAAGTGAGGTTTGAGGCGGTCACAAGCAGGACCCTCAAAGGGATTCCTAGGAGTCCGCAAGTTTACTGAGTAGGTTACTCCACTCTTGCGCTCCACCACCTCACATTGCCCGGTCTACTTGTCTAGGAGCCCACAGAGCTTCACTGGAGCCCTCACCCGCACTTTTTGGCCAGGCTGAAACTCAACCATAGTGGCATTCTGGTCTTACCATCATTTCATCTCCTCCTGGCTGGCTTCCAGGTTTGCTTGAGCGAGCTTCCTGAAGCACTGAGTCTGGTTCCTGAAGACCAACATATAGCTGAATACATCATGGGGGTTTTGCTAGGAGTTTTCTCCCAGCCCTCCTTCACCAGACTGAGAGGCCCTCTCACAGGATTCCCATATAGCAATTCAAAGGGACTGAACCCTAAGGATTTTTGTGGTACCTCCCTGTAGGCAAACAACAGGCATGGTAAGAAGACATCCCATTTACATTCTGTAAGAAACCCTTTATCATGCCTTTTAGTGTTGAGTTTTATCTCAATGAACCCATTTTCTTGGGGATCGTAAGGAGTGGTTAATTTGTACATTACACCAGCCTCCTTCCTTAAAGACGTCATATACCTAGATATGAAGTTTGTATCATGGTCAGAGATCACCTCTCTGGGGAACCCCACATGGGAAAAGATCCCCATAAATGGATGGCTTAACACAGGGGCCATGATTGTCCTGAGAGGAACAGCATCCGGGTACTGGGTGGCATGGTCCATCAAGACCAAGATATACTTGTTGCCTGAGGCTATCTTCGGTTCCAGTGGCCCCACAATATCAGTGCCCACATGCTCGAAAGGGGTACTCACCACAGGAAAGGGCTGGAGGGGAGCCTATCACTTCCCTCAATTCTTGCTGCTTGTCGGGAGAGTCTGGCAAGTCCTACAATGTGTTTTAGTGTTCTTCCGCATTTGGGGCCAAAAGAAGTCGGTGACAAGCCTGTGAAAGGTGTTGTCATGCCCGAAATGTCCTGCCAAAGGCACATCATAGCTAGGCCCAGTAGGAAGGTCCTGAAGCACTGGGGTACCACCAGCACATGGGCTGACCCAGATTCAGCTGCCTTAAGCTCAAGGTATAGTAAACCATTCTCCCAATAAATCCAATGTGATCCAGTCTGATGACCTGCTGCCTGGTGTGCAGCATGCTGCAGCAACCTATCAAGAGTAGGTCACTCCATCTGTGCTTTCCTCCTTGGAGGGACCCCCTTCCTGCTGCCAATGGCTCAACTCAGGTAATTCTCCCAGTTTGGCCACCTGCTCTCATATAGGTTTCAGGGCATCCCCCTCAAGTTCTGCCTCCTCCTGGACTGTGGGAACTTCTGCAGTGGATTTCCCATGCCCCCTGCCCCTCCTCTTTCTGGCAGGCACCTTGGCCACTGCTTCATTCTCCAGGACCTCTTGATTTCCCCTAGTGGCTGCTATTGACAAAGTGGTCACAAATGCCCACTATGGCAGACCCAGCATCTCCAAATGGGCCCGGCGTTCCACCTCCTTCCAAGGGGAGTACTCCAGGTCATTGCCAAGTAGACAGTCAACAGGCATTGAAAGACTCACAATGACCTTCAAAGGACCTGAGAACCCCCCCCCCCTCAAAGGGAACCTGCGCCCCCTTACACAGGCGCTCAGAGATGTCTGCAGCAACTACAGGGGGAATTACATGTTCCTCCGACACCCATTGACACCTGACAGATGTCACACTGGCTCCTGTGTCTCTCAGAGCTTCCACCCTCCTCCCATTGATGGTCACCCACTGCTGGTACTTTTTGATGTTATCCGGCAGGCAGGTTTCCTGGACCATCTTTCTATCTCCTAATGAGATATGGGTTATCAAAGCTGGCTCCCGCACCTCACAAGGAACCAACTTCTCCCCCAGCACTACACTAACTAACCCTGGTGACGGTGCACCAGTGGGTGCTGGTGGTACCTTGGGGCACTTGAGATCAGTCTTCATGTGACCCTCCTGACCACATGCATGAAACTTGAAGTTGTCTTGCCTATCCCCAGGAGGCCATGGCTACTTCACTGGGGGGCAGGAACCTTTCCCTGGGAACTATTTTGGGTCCCTTTAGAGAACTTCTTTTGGTTACCCTTGTCCCCCCACTTTTCTGCTAGAGACCTTACCCACATTTGGCTAGATTTCCCGCATACCCCTTGTGAACCCTGGTACTCTTCCAGCAGTCCACCTCCTGAGAAAGCTTCCTGAGGGCAGTCAGCTTACTATCCATCAGATGCTGGCATGCTCTTGAACACAAAGACTACTCAAGTGCTCCCAACCAATCAGATTGTACAAGCCCTGGTAACCAGTTAACTTGCTGCCCTTAATCCAACCATCCAGTGCTCTGCAATAAAGAATCACACATTCAACCCATGTATTTGAGTCAAGCTTTTTAAAAGATCTAAATCTCTCCCTGTACTACCCAGGTGTGAGCCCATACTTGAGGCATACATTCTCCTTCATATTGGAGAAGATCAGAGCACCCGCCTCCTACAAAGGTGTCAGGGTAATCCTCCCATTGGCCTCAAAGTGTTTTCACAGGACCACCCCCCAATTCTTCTTAGGGACCTCATTCATATGCAGTGCTGCCTCATAAGATGCAAACCAAGCATAAAGATCATCCCCCTTCTGAAAATTCTGCACTAGGTCTTTGGGAATGTATACCTTAACCCCTTGCACTGGCTGTACACTGCCACCATTTGCACTGGACTCTGCCTGTTTGGCATTGAGGTCCAGCTATCTCATGCTAAATTCATGTGCCAAAAGCAACTTCTTTTCTTCCAAGGAACGAGCATTCTTGCCCTCCTCTGCCTTTAGTCTCATGACCTCCAATTCATGATCTCTGGCCCTTTGCCTTTCCTCCATTTCCTCTGGAGCCAAATTCCTGGAAGAATGATTGTTGCCAGCCACAGAGACTGCTCTCCCAACAGGCCCATCCTGGGGTCGGTAGCTTCCCTCTGGCACACCACCATCCACATCTGCATCATCTGCCTCCCCAGCTTCGCTGCCTCCCACCAGGCACTCAAGGCCTTCTACAGCTCCTCTTTGCTAGAGGTGCTTTTACTGGGGCATTCAAAGTTTTAGCAAAATTGCTTGAGCTGATCTACTTTATAGGTATGCAACATTTAAATGCTAAACTCTAATTCTGCTTCCTCTGCTGGTTTACCAATTACAGAAAAATAGAGCGTGGATACTTCAAGGGTCAGATCAAAAATAGAACCAAAAAACACAGTATGTGGTTGCGTAGTGGTCTGCACTAAAGTAGTGATGTACACCAATCACTGTGGGTCAAGTACAATTTCAATTTTCATCGCTGACCAACAATGTTAGAACTGGGGTCTCTAGTTGGCAGAGGTATGCACCTTTTTCCAAATAGGGACCCTTGCTTCTAGTCAGGATAAGGGGGATACACACTTTAGATAACCCCTGCTCACCCCCTTGGTAGCTTAGCACGAGCAGACAGACTTATCCCAAATACAATGTGTAAAGCATTTGTACTCAAAACACACAGTAACGCAGTGTTAATACCACAAATGGAGACCACACAAGTTTAGAAAAATAAAGTATCTTTATCTAAACTCAAGAAGACCAACACAACAAAAATCCAACATACATGTAGTAAAATAGCACTCAAAAACTCTTATTTCCAAAATAAAGCTTGTAGAAAACAAATGGCTCCACCTGGGGCTATTATGACCTCATGACAATAATAAATAAATCCAAAGTACGGCGTCGGCCGGCAGGTGCGCGGCGTTGGGCACGGAGCCACGCGGACCCCCAAACAAACAGTACCTTTGGATGACGACCTCTATGATGAAGCACTGTGTTGTGGAGGTTAGGCGTCGTGCTGAGGTCGAGGCCAGCTCCCTGGCTGCCATGAGGGAAAGGCATTGTGTCAGCAAAGAGTCGACGTGTTGAATTCAGGATAGGGGAAGTCAGTTGCTTCGGTGATGCAGTGTCAGTTCCGGTGATGGTGTGAAGTCGGCGAGTTTGTGGAATCACCCTCGGTGGTTATCGGCTCTGCGAAAACAGGATGCAGGCACTGGTGATGGTGGAGTCGGTGCGAGCACTAGTGTCGGGAATGCTGATAAATAAAGGCGTCGGCAGGCATTGGTCGGCGTCGGAGCTGCAGTGCAGGTCAGGAGGTGCATTGTGCACTTCATGAGCTGTGGCCCTGGGCTCGGTGCAGGTCATGGCATCAAGGCAGCGTTGCTGACGGCATCAGAGATTGCTTTTCTTGTTTCCTTTAGGTGTCTTCCAGCTCCCAACAACAGGGACAACCTCCAGAGGCCTAAAACTGGATTAGGCACCTCCTGGCAGGTCATAACTCTCAGCAATAGAGTTTAAGGGAGTTGGGGTGAAGTCTTTGTGTCCCTGAGACTTCAGAACTGAAGGCCAGCACACACAAGCCCTTGGAGATTCTTCTTTAAGCAGTTTTCTCAGCAAAGTTCCAGTCTTTGTCCTTTCCTTGGCAGAAGCAGCAACTGCAGACCAACACCACACAGCACACAACAAAAGAGGCAGGACTACCCCTCACTGCTCTCCATCTCTTCTCCTTGGCAAAGGTTCCTTGAGTCAGGAAGTGATATAACATTCTGGGGTTTAAGGTCCACTGCTCATACCCCATTCTGTCTTTCTTCCTCTTTGTGCAAGGGTCTCTGAGCCCAGTCAAAACCAGTTCTGTCCTCACTGGTACAGTTTGACCACAGGAGGTGGAGACAGCATTGTGCAAGGAAGGCAGGCCCTATTCAGGTACAAGGAAAAACTCCTCCCACTACTCTAAATGCAGCCAAAGTCTATTCAGCTCAACTCCGAGTCATTTAGGAAGGGCCAAGCACACCTCACCCCCCATCCCCCCCCAGTGGCTGTCTACAGTGAATGCACATCCCCACACCCTGTCACTCCAAAACCAGACAATCAATCCACAAAGAGACAGAGACACATAGAGTGGTTAAACAAGAAAATGCCTACTTTCTAAAAGGGGCATTTTCAAACACACAATTTTGAAAACCTCTTTACTAAAATATGTGTTATTAAATTCTGAGTTTAGAGAGTCTAAACTTGATTAGTTCATCTTGCACCTATGGGATGTCATACTTGTAAGATGTTACACCGTATCTCCCATGCTATCCTGTGGGACAGATAGCCTTTCAATATTGAAAAACGAAATTGCCATTATTTCACTATCAGGACTTGTCAAACACAACAGTACTTGTCCTACCTTTCACACACAATGCTCCCTGCCCACGTCAGTGCCTTGGGCCTACCTGAGGGGTGTCTTACATGTTAGAAAAGGGAAGATTAGGGCTTTGCAAGTGGGTGTACTTGTCAGGTCTACATGGCAGTTTACAACTGCACACAGACACTGCAGTGGCAGGTCTGAGATACCTTTTCAGGGCTACTCCTGTGGGTGGCACAATCAGTGCTGCAGGCCCACTAGTAGCATTCGATTTACAGTCCCTGGCACCCTCAGTGCACTTTACTAGGGACATACCAGTAAATCAAATATGCCAATCAGGGAGTACCAATTGTAATAACTATTTACACAGGGCGCACTTTGACACTGATCAGCAGCGGCAAAGTGCCGAAAGCATTTAAGCCAGCAAAAACGAAATCCAGCACAGCATCAAATACAGGAGGTGGAGGCAAAATGTCTGGGGAAACATCACACCAAAGATCTCAAGGCTAACAGCAGGTGAGGGGACTTCTCAGGCAGGCACAAGGCACACCGGCCTAACACCGGCCTAACTCCGGCCACCTCAGTAAAGTGTGAGAAGCCTGCAGCCTACTGCGCTAATCACCACATTGCCGCTCTCACGCTGGAACTGCCTCCTATTCTTTCTTCCCACCTTGTGGCTGCTAGCTAAGTTATCGAGCAGCTGCAAGAGGCCTACTTCAAGCCATTTTACTGCCACCTCACTACTGGCTCCTTACCACACACACAAAACATCCCAGCTGCATCAGCACATCCAGTGCTCCATAGCTCTCTTTACTCTAGTCTGTAGTTCTTGGGTGGTGAAATTGTTTCCTGTCTTGCTTGGGACAATGTGAGATGTTGAAATAGCTGTATTCACACTTGAGGTGGCAATCCACCCCTTAGAGTCCTAAAAGGGAGTGACAGCTCCGGTTTCTTTTGAAAATGTTTCTGCTTTGCTTAAAGAAAGCCACCGTGCTGAAAGAACGTGAGACTATAGATGACAAAGAACCTGTAAGACTGAGTTAAAGAGCCAGCAACTCTATGGTGGTGAAAACATAATTATGAGGTGGAATCAAGACTAGGCAGCCCCAATTGCTGTGTACAAATGTTCTACTGCTAGAACCAGCCCACAGGATCTGTGTGTTGCTGTACTCAGTTTTATGAACACTCTTTTCCCTCTTGGTTCTATTATTTTCAGGGTAGGTCCTTGGAGGAACTGATGCAACCATGAGGCCATGCAACTGACGTGAACCATCTGCCTCTTGCGGAATTGGAAAGGTTATATGACTCCATGGACTAGTACTCGGTTATTGTTTTGTTAAGCAATGGTATTATGGCATATACAGGTGCGTATAAGAATTTCAGCACAGAGTAATGACATAGCAGGGCCACCCTCCTTAATAGTGCGGCATGAATAATGAAAGTTTGAGGCATAAAAATTGAAGTTTTGTGACAAACTATTGCATTTTGCTGCGTTTTTGTGGTGCAGTATTTTATTTACAATCATTACTTTTAGCACAGTTGTAGTATACAAGTTTGTATGAATCCCTCACTATTCATTTCTGGAATGTGCTGCATACACACCCCTGAAGGAGAGAGGCAATAAGCCGATGAGCTCCCAGCCTTCTGATAAAGATGCGTGAGTTATTTTTTAAATAGTTACTAAATAAAGTAACTTAGTGGCTTGCCGATGGTACTAAGAAATTGACACAGGCAGCAATGAGTGAGGGGAAATAATTGTTAGTAAAATGAAACAGTTTCTGCATGGTTCCCAGATGACTCCATGGCATACAGAATGCCATATTGCATTCCAGTGTTGCCAAACGCAACTCTTTTTAGGTATCGCCTACATATCTCTTTTACCTGTTTATCTTTGAAGATTTATTGTGGACATTGCCATTACCTACATTGGCCATTTTTTCTATTAATTGGCTTTCATGTCAATCTTATTTGCATGCTTCTTATATCATGGCTGTCCTCTCTTTTTTTGTGTCTGTTCCTCCCCTGGAGCAAAGATTCGTTATCATCTTTTTGATTGGATAACTTGTAACCTTCACTGCCCACATTTAAGGAATTGCATTTTTTTTTCTTTTTGTTTCAGCACTCCATTGGAATGAATGTGTTTTCTTGCTCTCTATCTCAAGTGCTGCTTCTCACTCTCAAATACCTGCCCCTCCGGCCCCTGCTTGTTAGGTGTGCCTTCCTACTGTTAGCCAAATGTGTTGACACATAGCCGATGCTCTCCTGCCAGCACAACTACAGAAACAAATAAAACAAACACAGCACAAGACGACCGTTTTTTCTTTTATTGCAGCTGAGTTGTTAAAATTTGCCAGGATTACAGCACTACAAGGATTTTGCGGAAAATACACAAATTGCAGATTCGCGAATAAATTAGGGAATCCGCATAGCGTTTGATTTAGAGTTTGGCGCATAGGGTTGCTGTTAGAAATTGGGTTTCTGGTTGGCAGAGGTATGCATCCTGTCCAAGCAGGAAAAACGATCCTTATCAGGGTAAGTTAGAAGCACACCATAAATTAACCTGTGCTCACCCTCTGTTAGCTTGCCTCAGAGCAGTCAGGCTTAATTTAAGAGGAAATTTGTAAAGTATATGTGCGACACTTCAAAAAGTAGCACACTGAAAACACCACAAAAAGATTCCACGCCATATTATAAAAATATATTATGATTATATAAATAAAACAAACCAAAATGACAAAAATCTAATGAGTAGAAGTCTATTAATTTTGAAAGAATTAATGTAAAAATAGCCCTTAGAAGCAATAAGCGCCTATGGGGTTATCTTGTTGCACTGGACTGGGGCAAAGGCAAGAGTTCAGGCCAACCACAGCGGGGCACAGCCGGATACAGGAGCCATGCAGGCCCGCTGAAAAAAGTACCTTGATCTTGGTCGCAACAGCGAAATGCGGGGTGCAGCCGAGCGATGCACCGTTGTCGATCCTGCATGTGAGGTGATGCATTGATTTTCTTCACGCAGTGGTGGCAATGAGTTGGTTCTGAAGACGATACACCGATCCGAGAAGCATTGGTTTCATAGACAATGTGCCAGGGATTCTCCACGCAGTCAAGGAGATGCATCGATCTTCCCACACTGCAGCGGCGGCAATGCGTTGGTTTCAATGCACCAGTTCTTCAAAGTGATGCGCTGGTTCTGAGTGTGATACGCCAATTCTGCTCCCATAACTGCAACAATGTTGGTTCTGCTGCACGCAGAGAGGAGATGCATTGGTTGGACTGTAGAAAGCACCTGGGTCCAATTCCAATCAACCAGGCACAGAAGGAGATGGTGAGACTTTGATATCCTTGAGTCTCAGAAACCAGTGACAAGCCAACAAGTGTTTGGAGATCACTCTTGGTTCAAGGAGAGTCCAGTTCTTCCTCAGCAGGGGCAGAGGGTAGCAGGCAGCAGGGAAGCACAGTAGAAAGGCAGTTCTTTCAGAGCAGCAGTCCATCAGAGTGACAGTTCATGTAGCAGCACAAGAGTCCTTCTTCTTGGCAGAGTTTCTTTACAGGTCCAGAATTGTCCGAACTGTTGGGGATGGAGACCCAGTACATATTCCCAGTTGTGCCCTTGATGTGAGGGTGACTTCAAACTAGGGTCTTTGAAGTGAACAGAGGTCCTTTCTTTCTAGCCCTGCTTTCAGTCTCAGAACAAGGGTAAATCAACCCTTTGTGTGGGGACAAGAAACTGCCTATTAACGTGTAAATGTCAGCCCCTGCCTCCCATCCTGCTTTGACACACCTTATTTCCCTTTGCGTGTGGCTGTCTAGAGGGAATGCATAAAGTGAAGCTGTCACCCATCCCAGTCGTGTTTTGGAGACAGGCTGCAGGCACACAGAGTTTTAAGAGCTTGCTACGCCACCAGATTCAAGCTAGCCTGGCTGATGAGGGGTGTTACCCCAAAACCAGTCCCAAGATTAATGTTTCCGGTCAAGTTAAGACCTGGCCTGGCAGTTCGGGCTGTACTGTTCCCATGGGGAACAGGGTCAAGACTGATTTGCATATGGCTTGGTATAAACTGTAGTGGTGTGCAAAAAAACAATAGATTTAACCCAGATCTGTGACTGGGGGTGAATGTTTGATTAATGTTGTATTCTGTCCATCATCGGTTCTTTTTGCATGTGTTACCCTAAGTGGGAAGGGTATGCCCAGACATGGGTCCTGTGCTTGCTATGCCACCAGATTCAAACTATTCTGGCTGATGAGGAGTGTTACCCTGAAACTGGTCCCAGGATGCTTCTTTCTGGTCCAGGGAGACCTGGCCTGGCAATTCGGGCTGGACTGTTCCCATGGGGAACAAGGTCAAGACTGATTTACATATGGCTTGGTCTAAGCTGGAGTGGTGTGCAAAAAACCAATGTATTTAACCCAGATTGTGACAGGGATGAATGTTTGATTAATTCCGCATTAAATCCATCATCTGTTCTTTTTGCATTTGTTACCCTAAGTGGGAAGGGTATGCCCATACGCAGGTCCCGTGCTCACTGCGCCACCAGATTCAAGCTAGCCTGGATGATGAAGGGTGTGACCCCAAAACAGGTCCCAAGATTAATGTTTCCGGTCAAGGGAAGACCTGGCCTGGCAGTTCGGGCTGGGCTGTTCCCATGGGGAACAGGGTCAAGACTGATTTGCATATGGCTTGGTCTAAACTGTAGTGGTGTGCACAAAAACAATAGATTTAACCCAGATCTGTGACTGTGGGTGAATGTTTGATTGATGTCGTATTCCGTCCATCATCGGTTCTTTTTGCATTTGCTACCCTAAGTGGGAAGGGTATGCCCAGACGTGGGTCCTGTGCTTGCTACGCCACCAGATTCAAGCTATCCTGGCTGATGAGGGGTGTTACCCTGAAACTGTTAACCGGATGCTTGTTTCTGGTCCAGGGAAGACCTAGCCTGGCAATTCGGGATGGATTGTTCCAATGGGGAGCAAGGTCAAGACTGATTTACATATGGCTTGGTCTAAGCTGGAGTGGTGTGCACAAAAATGATGTATTTAACCCAGATCGTGACAGGGATGAATGTTTGATTAATTCCGCATTAAATTCATCATCTGTTCTTTTTGCATTTTTTACCCTAAGTGGGAAGGATATGCCCAGACGCAGGTACCGTGCTCACTAAGCCACCAGATTCAAGCTAGCCTGGATGATGAGGGGTGTGACCCCAAAACCATACCCAGGATGCTTGTTTCTGGTCCAGGGAAGACCTGGCCTGGCAGTTCAGGCTAGACTGTTTCCATGGGGAACAGGGTCAAGACTGATTGCATATGGCATGGTCTAAACTGGAGTGGCATGGCATGCCAAAAAACTATGGATTTAACCCAGATCTGTGACTGGAGGTAAATGTTTGATTAATTTCACATTCTGTTTATCATCTGTTCTTTTTGCATTTGTTACCCTAAGTGGGATGGGTATGCCTAGAAGTGGGTCCTCTGCTCGCTACGCCACCAGATTCAAGCTAGCCTGGCTGATGAGGGGTGTTACCCCAAAACCGGTCCCAGGATGCTTGTTTCTGATCCAAGGAAGACCTGGTCTGGCAGTTCAGGCTAGACTGTTCCCATGGGGAACAGGGTCAAGACTGATTGCATATGGTTTGGTCTAAACTGGAGTGGCATGGCATGCAAAAAAACAATGGATTTAATGCAGATCTGTGACTCGGGGTGAATGCTTGATTAATTTTGCATTCTGTTCGTCATCTGTTCTTTTTGGATTTGTTACCCTAAGTGGGATGGGTATGCCTAGAAGTGGGTCCTGTGCTCGCTACGCCACCAGATTCAAGCTAGCCTGGTTGATGAGGGGTGTTACCCCAAAACCGGTCCCAGGATGTTTGTTTCTGGTCCAGGGAAGACCTTGCCTGGCAGTTCGGGCTGGTCTGTTCCCATTGTGGAAATGTGGATTTTCCTGATCAGTTATGTCCCCTATCTTGGACCCCAACGGTTCTATGTGCATGCCACAAGTACATGTATGCTCCCTCCAGTTCCAGTTTTGATGACGCAAACACATGTGCATCCACTGTCAACATGTCCTCTGTCAGATCCGCCATCAATGGGCTGGATATTCGATTCCTAAGTATGAAAGGCCACCGACTTTATATGGCTAAGTTACTCCATTCTTACAGTTCAGGCAAGTAGGCCCGATTCTGTCTTCAAAGCCTTTCATTGCTCTCTGTATCTGACAGCTTCAGCTTGAGCTCGCATCTGTATCCATGAACTTTGTCCTACTCCCTGTGCAGCTAACGGTGCCTGCCTCGGCCAGTTTTCGCCTGCCTGCCAAGAAGCTGTATTTCACCTTCGAATTATCTATTTTGCTCCTCAGCCGATGCATTCCTGTCTAGTAGTTTAAGTAAACATTCTTCCAGCTACCAAGCAAAGGACTCAGCCTTTCCGTCCTCCTGCAAGTGATTCATAGCCCTGCTGCCATGGAGAATTTTCTGCCTCTCGCATCTCATATAGACACTTAGGCGTTTGTGCACGCACACAGTCAGTATAGACTAGATTCTGTCCGAGAGTCCTTCCTTGTGGATAACATAGTTCTTTAAACATAGGATGTTAGATATGATTTGGGATTAGGTTGACTTGACCCCCCAGACTTCTCGTCTCCACATGTAGAGCTAAATGTCAAGTCCCTTCACCCCCTAGTTGCACGTCACTCACACGTCATGCTGCTGCGCGCGCATCTATGCCAAGTATTATCTTATAGATCCACCTATGTCTGATAATCCTAACCAATCATGTTTCTTTTATTCCTTATTACGCCTAGTTTCGATTACGTACCCGTTATGTCACTTTTCTTATCAAATGTTACGCCTTCTACATTCGTTTCATTGTAATGTACTTATTATAAAAATGCATGTCTGTCAATAAAGTATTGTACTTCACTTCCTGAACCCTCGTGGTGACGGAACCTGAAGGCCGCGACTCGAGTCGGCCATTTTGAGTGGAATAAAGCCCATTTAGAAAACCTCTTATACCACGGATTCTGCCTCTTGTTATTTTGAGCTATTTTACTTTATTTTAAGATTCTGTATGAAATTCAGTCCGGTAAAGAAGATTTTATTTACCACATAATGGCGCCCGAACAGGGACACTTTCTCATCTCACGCGCCGGCGGTGCGTTGCAGGCCCGGTCTCCTGCCACAGCTGGACGGACCATAAACGCGTACCAACAGGATTTCCTGTAAGCTCCCTCCGGTCAAGCGGGGGCGACTGAGGCTGCGATCAACCCAGACGAGGCGGTGAGAAGTGCGAAGTATCCCAACCAGAGCCTAGCTGAGAGAGCAAGATCCGAGGTATACAGAGGCCCACCAGATATTTCGAAATCCCGATGTCCAGAGGGTCCGCTGTCCGCAGTCATCGAGTCCTGTCCATTCTCTGAGGCCTTCCGTTTCAAGGAGCTACTCGGTGAGTACCATCGCCGGGGAGGCGTGTTGACGCGCACATAGGTTGTGCCGGTCAAGACGGATTTGGGTACACAAATCCGGTCTGCACTGTTTAGCAGTGTATATGTACTGTTTAGCAGTATATCAAGTATTCCGAAGTATGCAGTTATTGTCAAGAATTCAGCGTGGTGATTAGTTAGGCAGACTGTCATCATTGTCGGTCATTGTTAAATGTTTAATGTTTAATGTTTTCAGAAATGTCTTGCATATTGTGGTATGAATGATTGTTCATTGTACACTGTTCATTATTGGGGTTTTTTTCGTATTAAGTAAGTTCAAGAGTAAGTATCAGATCAGTTGTCAATATGCCGCTCTTCTCGAAGTTAAGGCAGATTACTACCAGAAAAGGGGTGCTTGAAGAAGCAGTTCCTATCCCTCCTAGGGACACTCCAGGGCATTTTATGTACCATAAGTATGGCTTAGATGCCATATTGTTTCTTGATCTATGGGTAGATTATACCAAGGAATTGCCGGAAAGTCAAAGGTGGCCCGTAGCGGGAACCTGGGATGCAGAATGCATCCTGAAAGTGGAGGAAGAGTTATGGAAAAGAAAGGTCAGACAATCACAGAAAGACGCTGTTGAGTTATGGCGTAAAGAATCTCATAGACGAACAGAAAAAGCACGTAGACAAGAAGAGAGGAGTAAAGAAAGTTCAAATAAAGTTCAAGAAAATCTATTAATTAAGGAAGGTATCCGAGTGAAATCAGAACAAGTAAATAGACAAAGAAATGCCCTTATGAATGGTATGTATCCCCTTCTAGCTGAAGGACTACCTAAGGCTGCTCCACAGATGCCAAAAGACTTGCCACCCCCATTATTTCCAATTAAGGTACATCCAAAGGGGCATCCCAGAACCGCAGAAGATGTTTTTCTTTCCTCATATCTAGACGACGCAGCTCCCGAGTATGCTAACGCCGCACCACATAGACCGTCTGGTGTAGGTGTTCAACGTCAGGATCAGGTATCTGTCCCCGTGCAACAGCAAGTCCCGACACAAGCTTCGGCAAGCACATCTGTTTCCGCATCTGTCTCCGCAGTCGACTCTACAGAGGTATCGACACCCATAGTTGCTGTGTCACGTTCAACGAACCCATTCACACCCGACGCCCCAGATGGGGCCACGGGAGGTGCTAGCATTACCTTTACACCACCTAGAATAAATAAACTTGTCTTTCAAGAGTCAGCACATTCACGTACACCTAAATTCGTAAGTGAACGTACGCTTAAGGAACTCCTTGTAAATTGTAGATATGACCCGGTAGTTGGTAAAGAGGACGAAATGGTCCTGGCATCATTACGTATCAGGCGAGCCGCAGAGTATTTAGCAAGGTTACCAGGAATGACTACGCATCTAGATAACATATATCATTTTGTTCAAACAGGACGAGATCCAGGATGTATTAACAGAGCTATGGAATTCCAGAAAGTAGAAATACAGGGGGAACTGTTACGTTTCCTCATAAACTGTGTGATTAGAAATCAAGACCGCCCGGGGGTAGACCCGAATGCAATGCTTATTCTTACAAGATGGAGTCAGAATATATCAGAAGGGAGACACGATAAGCAAAATTGTATAATAGCCATGTGCCGAAAAATCCGTAAAGAAATAGAGCGTATTCATGAAGAAAGATTGGGAACAGACGAGTTTGAGCAAGATGAAGTATCCGAATCAGGGAATTCCGCAAGACAGTCAGAGACCATAGCCTATGTAGGCAGAGGAGGATCCTGTGATAATGCTAGATGTTTTTCTGATCCCATACACTCAGTATGCCCAAATAATAGCAGAACGTATCCGACGCCTATAATAAATCTGAAGTCTCCTGAACATTCGTTTCAAGCCGCAGATAAAATACTACGAGAACGAAGGGGTTACCACCTCCTCGATTCCATGGATGAGCAAGAATTAGCCAGATCAGCCGTTCACTGGATTGACAGTCCTGAAAAATACGGTGATGAGACCGTAGCACACACGTTTTTTAATCTCAGTATAGATGAACAACGTTTAGCTGGAATCTATATGATTCAGCAACTCCTCATATTATATAAGAGCCAACATGCTGACCCTGGTCCTTTGCCTGATATACTAACGGAACTACTCACGAACAGATGGAGAGGTTCTAGTAACAAGCTAATTAAAGAGATATTAGTGTCACGTAAGCAGTACGTCCTTTTTGTAAGTCCGGATTCTCTCTCGCCGCCCCGCAGAGAAAGAGCGCCGTACTATATGGATAGACAAAATCCCCTACGAGAAGTGCACCCAATAAAAGGCGAAGACAATGAGTTTCACCGTGTATTTGTTTACACACCCATATCGAAAATGGAATTATTAGAAATGAAAAAAGTAGTACCTAGTCATGACAAAGACCCAGCGGGTTTCCACCGAGAAATTAAAGACATGTTACTGATGGGAGAGTATACCTTTCCTGATATTATGACGATATTAAAGGTGCTTTTGCCTGCTGGCATTTATGAAAAACTGAAAGAAAAAGAGTGGGAAGTGGGTGACCAAAAGATAGACTGGACAGCATTAGCAGAGGAAGAAAGGGGCCGAACTGCAGGTTCAGGGCTCGGGGATAAAATTAAACTGTTACCAGGTTTACTAGTACAGGTACTGCCACGTTTATTAACTACAAAAAAGGAAGATTGGGGTGCAATCACAGCCTGCAAACAAAAACAAGATGAAGACACAAGCGACTATTATGCTCGATTTGAAAAATGTTTTGGTATAAATAGTGGTATAAAAGCAAGTAGTGACTCATATCCACATTTATTTGTGACAAAATTAGTGGAAAATGCATTGCCTCCAGTAAAGAATAGAATATTGAAATTCGAGAGTACCTGGCAAAGTAACACTCCGTCGCAAATGCTACAAATGTTACAGTATCATCACAATAGAATTAGGGATGAACAAGAACACGAGCATAGACGCATGAAGGATACAAAAATGAAAATGCTAGTTTCTCAGACAGTACCAGCAGATGGTCACAAAAAGGGTGTGACACATTCTGGTGATTCTGCAGTTCCTGTAAAGGGAACCTGCAATTACTGTAAACAACTGGGCCATTATGTACACGATTGTCCAGTCCTGAAACGTAATATAGCTACAGGTATTGCAAAGGAGAGACCACGATTAGTTAGACAAGATCAGAATGAACAAGGAGCTATGCAGCATGGACAGTCCATGCCAGTTCAACAACAGTCCATGCCAGCCTCACAGCAACCCATACAGTTTGTGCCAGCTGCACCACCGTTGCCTGCTACTGCCACACAAACCACAACACGACAAATGTATCAGACTGCACAGTATGAATACCCTGAGTATCAGCGTTACGCATGAACCAGCCTAGAGAGGGAAGTCGACTTACCGCTTATCGAGATTCCTGTAGATCAAGAAGGACCTTATGTACATAGTGAATTATTAGGTCAAGATAGAAAATTCTTACTCGATACAGGGGCAAGTCGAACAACCATAAAACGTAGTGAAGTTCCAGGGGCACCCCTCTCAGGCTCTCAAAATGTTTCCCTTGGTTTTTCAGGAAAACCTATTGTTAATGAAGTATCACAGCCTCTACCACTTACGATAGGACCTTTGACCCGAACTACAGATTTATTGCTTACTAAATCATGCCCAGAAAATCTGTTAGGAATTAAAACTCTGAAAGCACTAGGAGCCATAATATGTTGTTCTCCGGAAGGAGTAAGGTTGTTTTTACGTGATTTTAAAGGTCACTATGTGTCTAGAGACATGGATCCCCGACTACAGACTTTACCAGTACATCTATGGGCACAAGGCCCTACGGATGTTGGCTGCATGAACATTACACCCTATCGAGTCATACTGAAAGCAGGAGTGGTACTACCACGAATGCGACAATACAAGTTACCGCATGATGCTGTAGTGGCTTTGCTGAAAATCATTGATGAGCTGATTGCCCAGGGAGTAGTTGTAGAAACAGACTCCAATGTATGTAATTCACCGATAATTCCGATTCTTAAACGAACTGATCCTACTGCCCCACCAGTGTACCGATTGGTTATTGATTTGCGTGAACTAAACAAGTGCATTGTACCACAATTCCCTGTGGTCCCTGATATATCATCATTGTTGACAGCAATTGATTCCGAAGCGACATTCTTTACTGTAATCGATCTCAAGAATGCCTTTTTCAGCGTCCCAATAGATCCGGAAAGCCAATACTTGTTCGGATTCAGTTTAAATGGGCGTAGCTTTAAATTCTCACGCGCTCCCCAAGGATTCACAGAAAGCCCCAGCATCTACAGCCAAGCACTGAAACGAGAACTTGACAGTATCCACATGCCAGTCAATACTGCACTGCTTCAATATGTCGATGATCTGCTGATCACAGCGAGAAGCGAGCCAGAATGTGAAAAAGCTTCTCTGACAGTTTTACATTTCCTAGCCGACAAGGGGCACAAGGTGTCTCCTTCTAAGCTGCAATTCTGTGTCCAGCGAGTTATTTATCTTGGTCACTCGCTGTCCAAGGAGGGAAGGCAGCTTACACCAGATCGCATCCAGTTAATTGCTAACATGTCAATACCCCAGACACAAAAGGAGGTGCGGGCTTTCATAGGCCTCACTTCATATTGTAGGCAGTGGATCCCTCAGTACGCATTTCTAGCAAAACCACTCATTCAGTTAACCACACAGGAGGCAGCCACATCGACTGTTCTCCCTTGGACTCAGGAACATACACAAGCTTTTGAAAGCCTAAAGGAAGCTTTATGCCAAGCACCTGTTTTAGCAACACCATGTTATAGCAAACATTTTACACTCTTTGTTACAGAACGCGAAGGTACTGCCTTGTCAGTACTCACGCAGGATCAAGCAGGATCACGCAAGCCATGTGCTTATTTTTCCAGTACATTAGATCCCGTAGCTCAGGCTTTGCCTGCATGCCTGAAATCAGTGGCAGCGACAGCTTTAGCAATCAGACAAAGCGATGCCATAGTATTAGGACACCCATTGACAGTACAAGTACCACATGCAGTAGAGGTTCTTGTGAACCGAACACAAACACAACACTTGACCATAGCAAGACTTACCGGTTATGAACTGACATTGTTTCAACCACACATAGAGATCCGACGGTGTAATACATTGAATCCTGCTACACTATTACCTGTAATTGGAACAGACCCACTAGCTCATGATTGTGTTGAAATCATTGAAATAAAGACGAAACCTAGACAAGACTTGACAGACGTTCCATTGTTAGATCCAGACCTGACGTTGTATGTAGACGGATCATGCATGAGAGCAAGTACAGGAGACTTAGTGGCCGCGTATGCAGTCACAACAGACACTGAAGTTATTGAGACAAATTGTATAGATACTTTGTCAGCCCAAGCAGCAGAACTTATTGCTCTAACACAAGCCTGTATTCAAGCCACAAATAAGAAAGTTAATGTATACACTGATTCACGTTATGCATTCGGAGTTGTACACGACTTCGGCGTGCTATGGCGAGAGAGAGGTTATTTAACCTCCCATGGTGCCCACATTCAGCACGGACTCCTCATTCATGCTTTGTTAGACGCAATACATCTACCCACTGCTATATCGATTATGAAATGTAAAGCACACACGAAGGTTACTGATACCATTTCTCAAGGCAATGATTTAGCTGACAGAACAGCTAAACAGACTGCTCAGAATCGCACATTAGACATGACAAAGCCAATAGTTCAGACACCAACACAGTGTATGACAATTAAGGATCCCGCACTTGACGTAATTGACATACAGACACATGCCACAGCAGAAGAAATAAAGAAGTGGACTGAACTAGGAGGGATCCAGACAGATCATGGATGGATGACGAAGGAGAAATCTGTATGGTTTCTCCCTGATTCCATGGTTCAAGCCATTATAGCTACAGTTCACAGTCCAGCACATTTAGGAGAGAAGGCTATGCTAGACAGCATTCAGCACATTTGGTTCAACAAACATTTACGAGCAGCAGCTAAACAAAAAGTTCGTACCTGTATGATATGTTGTCAGTTTAATCCAGGAAAGAGTGTTCCCGTAGAGCAGGGTGGATTTCAGCCTCCTGACCATCCTTTTGAAGTCCTCCAGATGGATTATATTCAGATGGAACGTTGTCGAGGATTCAAATATGTTCTCGTAGTTGTCTGCGCTCTCTCCCGTTGGACAGAGGCGTATCCCGTATCAGATTACACTGCCCCGACTACTGCCAAGCAGCTAGTTCGAGAATTCTTCCCACGGTACGGTTTACCACGTGTTGTATATTCAGATAACGGCCAGCCTTTCTCATCCGAATTAATGAAACATGTCTCGCTTTTGTTGGGATATCAGTGGAAATTCCACTGTGTCCGACACCCCGAGGCAGCAGGTCTCGTGGAACGACATAATCAACTTTTAAAAATCAGACTGTCTAAAATATGTCAGGAAAAAGGTGTGGACTGGATAGTAGCTTTACCAGTTGCGCTATTTTACATGAGGATGGTAGCACACTCTCGAACAGGGCTATCACCTTATGAGGTGATCTTTGGTAGACCACCGAATATGTGGGGGACGCCTATACCCCGTAAAATAACTGATGTTGACTGTAATATGCTGACAGATTACCTGGCTTCCTTGATGTCTGCACTACAATCTTGTCGTTCACAGGTAATCGCAGCTTTTCCCGACAACACCGAGGTGAAACCTCATGATGTAATTCCCGGCGATTATGTTCTCGTCAGGAATTTTGATCGGAAAACCCAACTGGAGCCAAGGTGGAGGCTTCCTGAGTTGGTCCTGCTGACAACCAGAACAGCTGTGAAGCTCGAAGGGAGAAAAGGCTGGGTGCATTCCAGCCATATAAAGAAATTTCATGGACTTCCTCCTGACACAAACAGTACTCCTCGTGTGTCTTCCCCCATTGACTCAAAGCTACCTTTGGCTGAAGCCAGTAGCACCGAACTCTATAAACAGAAACTCAGGTCCAGATCCAAACTGTCGGACGATTTGATTGTTTAAGTCCTCTCCAAGGTGAAGCGGTTGAATCTGTCCCGACATGTATCCCTTAGGTCTGAATGACGTAGAGTCCAGAATCATAATCAAACGACATGCTTATTGTAAATTACTGCGTAGCCACTGTATTGTGACTTTATTAATTTTGTTTTCCTTGAGTTTTTTAATAGTTACTGCAAGCATATTGTTGCATATGTATTATCCTGTTTCTAAACGTGCTTTCAATATAACTGATGAACATTCTTTTAGTGAATTACCCCCACATGAGTTGTCCTATAGACTTGCGCTGCGCAACAACACCTTCATTAGTATGTTACATCATTCCCATCAGACTAGTAATGCCACCAATTGTTGGGTGTGTGGCCGACTCCCTCCCTATCAGAATAACAAAGGAGTTCTGCCTTTCTTTCCACATCCGTTCACACACAATGGCTCCTGTGGAGCATGGTTTAGTTTATTAAATTCCATAGACCCAGACACAGCAGTTTATCAACAACATTGGATATGGGGAAATCTGAATCTAGTTTTATTCAAAGTCTGTCACCCTAATAAGGAGGGTCACCCCAGTAGAACAGGAACTGATTTAGAAAATGAAGTGTATAAATTAGGTAATTTTACGCCTAATCTTATGATTTTGAATGTCAAAACCGAAGTTGAACTAATTCTGCCCACTATGTCAGTATTTCCAGTTAAGGGTGAATTATGTGTAAGAAAAGTTGGTTCCATACACATGGGCCATAGCCAATGCGTTACTACAGTAGAATATAGTGATCAAGGTAAATCTTCATTTAGAGCTTCTCGCCATTCTTACTTTATATGTGGTCAGACTGCATATATGCGTCTGCCTCTAGATTGGGATGGTACCTGTTACATAGCATTCCTTTTGCCACCTGTTTTTCTAGCTCCCCCTGATTATTATCGAAATATTCATTTAGTACACAATAGAGAGCGAAGAGATCTCCCAGTTGTCGATTATACTGAGACGGCATGGGACAAGTATGTAGATTTCAATAAAGGTATCTTTCCCTATATAGGTACAATATCAAATAGTAAACTGATACGCAGACTAACCAAGACTCTTGAAGCTGTAGTAAACGAGACTATAGCCGCCCTAGGCAATCTGACAGAAGAACAATCAGTGATGAGAATTGTTGTTCTCCAGAATCGTCTTGTCCTTGACGTCATCCTGGCCGATAGGGGCGGAGCTTGCAGGGTCATCGGATCCAGCTGCTGCATATTTATACCAGAAAATTCGCCATCTGTATATAAAGCTATAACACGCCTTCATAAGATTGTGAGCCAGATACACGAGAATCCAGGCATTTGGACTTGGTCCAGTTGGTTTTGGAATACGGTATCAGCCTGGGGATGGAGGGTTCTATCCTTCCTAGGTATTGGCCTTCTTATGCTCTTCAGTTGTTGTTTATGTCTGCAATGTGGACCAGCGATTTGTGGTCTGTGTGCCACATCATGCATTCCATATCACAGTTCTCGTTTAAAATGCCGGAAGAAGAAGGAAGAAGAAATGATGCTCCATGAACAAATCGATGGAATGATGAAAATTGATATCTCTTGAAGGGCAAGTAGGGGACAAGGAGGGAATGTGGAAATGTGGATTTTCCTGATCAGTTATGTCCCCTATCTTGGACCCCAACGGTTCTATGTGCATGCCACAAGTACATGTATGCTCCCTCCAGTTCCAGTTTTGATGACGCAAACACATGTGCATCCACTGTCAACATGTCCTCTGTCAGATCCGCCATCAATGGGCTGGATATTCGATTCCTAAGTATGAAAGGCCACCGACTTTATATGGCTAAGTTACTCCATTCTTACAGTTCAGGCAAGTAGGCCCGATTCTGTCTTCAAAGCCTTTCATTGCTCTCTGTATCTGACAGCTTCAGCTTGAGCTCGCATCTGTATCCATGAACTTTGTCCTACTCCCTGTGCAGCTAACGGTGCCTGCCTCGGCCAGTTTTCGCCTGCCTGCCAAGAAGCTGTATTTCACCTTCGAATTATCTATTTTGCTCCTCAGCCGATGCATTCCTGTCTAGTAGTTTAAGTAAACATTCTTCCAGCTACCAAGCAAAGGACTCAGCCTTTCCGTCCTCCTGCAAGTGATTCATAGCCCTGCTGCCATGGAGAATTTTCTGCCTCTCGCATCTCATATAGACACTTAGGCGTTTGTGCACGCACACAGTCAGTATAGACTAGATTCTGTCCGAGAGTCCTTCCTTGTGGATAACATAGTTCTTTAAACATAGGATGTTAGATATGATTTGGGATTAGGTTGACTTGACCCCCCAGACTTCTCGTCTCCACATGTAGAGCTAAATGTCAAGTCCCTTCACCCCCTAGTTGCACGTCACTCACACGTCATGCTGCTGCGCGCGCATCTATGCCAAGTATTATCTTATAGATCCACCTATGTCTGATAATCCTAACCAATCATGTTTCTTTTATTCCTTATTACGCCTAGTTTCGATTACGTACCCGTTATGTCACTTTTCTTATCAAATGTTACGCCTTCTACATTCGTTTCATTGTAATGTACTTATTATAAAAATGCATGTCTGTCAATAAAGTATTGTACTTCACTTCCTGAACCCTCGTGGTGACGGAACCTGAAGGCCGCGACTCGAGTCGGCCATTTTGAGTGGAATAAAGCCCATTTAGAAAACCTCTTATACCACGGATTCTGCCTCTTGTTATTTTGAGCTATTTTACTTTATTTTAAGATTCTGTATGAAATTCAGTCCGGTAAAGAAGATTTTATTTACCACACCATGGGGAACAGGGTCAAGACTGATTTGCATATGGTTTTGCCTCTGTCTAAACTAGAATGGTGTGGCATGCAAAAAAGATGGATTTAACCCAGATCTGTGACTTGGGGTGAATGTTTGATGAATTCCACATTCTGTCCATCTTTTCTTTTTGGAACACAAAGAATCAGAAAAAAGAGGAGGTAAGCAGGCAAAAATGTTGGGGGAAGGCCACCCTAAGGCAGACAGATCTGAGACATGTCCACCCAGTAGTTAAAAGTAGGAAGAGCTACCCATCCTCTAGGGAGTTCTTATCACTCAGTCAGGAAAACCTGGAAAGACCATCAGCATTGGCATGGCCTACCCAGTTCTGTGTTCCACCCTAAAATCCATACCCTGTAAGGAAATGGACCACCTAGTAATTTTGGATTCTCTCATCCCTCATTTGGATTGGCCCGCTATGGGGCCTGTGGTCTGTCTAAATTAGGAAGTGAGTTTGGCCTCAGCTTCTATGGTGCCCAGACCACAACAACGGCTTCCCTTTCAATTGTACTCCACCTTTGTTCCATGAGAAGTAATCTCATGGAGATGGAGGCTACAGGTCGGTCTAGTCCCTATTCATTAAGGTGTGAAAGTACTGTCCCAATACAATGCTCTGAGACATTTGTCTGAACAAAAAGTTCCCTGGAAAAGTCGGAGGCCTTGAGCACAGGAGGTGTGCACATGGCCTGCTTTAGAGAGTCAAATGCTTTTTGGCATGCCTCTATCTAAATCACATTCCTGGACTGCTTCTTCAATGTCAGCTCTGTCAAGGGGGCAACAATTGTGCCATATCTGTTATCAAACCTCTTATAGTCCTAGTGAGACCGAAGTAGGGTCTTACCTCAGTCTGGGTTTTAGGGGGGTCCCAGGCCACAACAGTCTCTATTTTGGCCTGGAGGGGTTGCACCTTACTCCTGCCCACCAGGTGTCCCAAGCATACCACAGAACCCTGCCCTATCTGGCACTTACTGGCCTTGATAGTCAGGCCTGCCTGTTGCAGAGCATGAAGCACTTCATGGAAGCGGAAAAGGTGTAAATCCAGCTGCTACTGAAGAACGCAATGGCATCCAAGTAGACAGCACTGAAGGCCTCCTGTACAGACAAAACCTGGTTCACCAACCTCTGGAAGGTGGTAGGGATATACTTGAGTCCAAAGGGCATCACTCTGCACTGATAGTGGCCCTCTGGAATGAATAAGCTGACATCTTCTTTGCCCCCTCATTTAGGACAATCTGCCAGTACCCTGATGTAAGACAAAAGGTATTTAAGAACTTGGTAGTCCCTACCCTGTTTATCAGCTCATCAGCCTAAGAGATGGGATGAGCATCAGTCTATGTGACTGAATTGAGCCACCTATAATCCACGCAGAACCTGAGTTTAGGTGTGGTGCCCAGTCGGGCAGCTTTTGGTACCAGTACCACAAGACTGGACAGGGGCTACTGGAGAGTTCAATCACCTCAATTCTGGCATCTTAGAAACCTCATCTTTAATGCTGGCCCTCCCCTTATCAGCTAGCCTGTAGGTTTTATTATGACAGGGAGGCTGTCTCTTGAGTCCGCATCATGGGTGCAAAGGTGGGTAGTCCCAGGGATAAGGCAAAACCAAGAGGAGTACTGCCTCAGCAACTGGTGGCAGCCCCTTTGCTGTTCAGGAGTCAAAGTGGGGAACAGGTTTATACCTTCCACTGATCTATCTTTCTCCTTGGAGGCTAAGAGGTCCTCCCCTCCATCTGTCACTGCAGCATGGTAAGCTCAGACCTCTTAAAGTGTGGTTGGGGACGTTTGATATGGAGCACCCTGTAAGAGTGCCTGGGGGTCTTGAGGTCCACTAGTTAGGTGAACTCACCCTCAATCTCATAGGGCCCAGTCCAATGGTTTTGGAGGGTCCTCGGGTCCATGGGTTCCATCAGCCACACTTTCGGCCCAGGTTGCAATACCACAGGGGTAGAATGTTGGTCATACACTGCTTCATTAGTTCCTGACTGGTCTCTAAGTAATCAGAAGCTTGCTTTCACAACTTAGCTATTTGGCTTTTGAAGTTCAGCATGCAGCTAACTACATCCCGGGGAATCTTCCTGGAAGCTTGCTCCCACTTTTCTTTCAACAAACCTAGATGCCCCCTTACAGCATGTCAATAAAGAAGCTCTAGGGGGTTAAAGCCAACCCCCTTTTGTGGCACCCCTCTGTAAGCAAAGGGAAGGCATGGCAAGAGGATGTCCCACTTATGCCTCAAGGCCTCAATCAGGCCTTTGATCATGCCCTTCAGGGACTTGTTGAACCTTTCAACAAACCTATTGGTTTGTAGATGGTAGGAGGTAGAGAACTTGTAAGTCATTCCACACTCCTTCCATATTGACTGTATGTAAGCAGACATGAAGTTGGTGCCCTGTAAGACAGAACTTCCTTGGGGAAACCCACTTTGGTTAAAATCCCCGTTAGGACCTTATCCGTTGCAGGTGCAGTTGCAGTTCTCAGAGGTTTGATCTCTGGGTACTTTGTGGCATGGTACATCAGTACCTTCATAAGCCTAAAGCAAGAGTCTGTCTAGGGATAAATTGGCCCTGCAATGTCTATTCCCACCCTCTCATATGGTGTGCTAATGACAGGCAAGGGAAGATGGGGGAATTTAATCCTCTGCCCAGTCTTCCCACTGCCCTGGCAGGTCCAGCAAGTCCTACAGAAAGCATCTGAGGAAATGTTCTTTCTATGAAAATAAAAGTGTGGAACAAGCATAGCAAAAGTCTTGTCTCGGCCTAGATGTCCTGCCAGGGGTATGTGGTGAGCAAGCTCCAGTAGGAAGGCCCTGTGGCATTGGGGGACCACCAGGGCCCTTGTTGTCCCATGCACAGGAACCTTAGGTTCACTACAAAGGGGTTTGTCCTCCCAGTAAATGTGATGAGTTTCAGAGCCATCACCTGCTGCTTGGGCTTGAGCTTGTTGCCTCATGCACTCAAGGGCTGGGCACTCTCTGTATGTCCTACAAAAGTCCTCCTTTTGTGGGTCTTCCTTCCACTTGCCATCCAGCAACCTCTGGAAGCCCTCCAAGGGTAGCAATACCCTCCTCAGTGGGCTTCGGGGTGGCCACTGCAGGTGCCCCATCTACCTCAACTGGGAGATACTCGGGGGTAGGTTTCCAATGCTATATGCCCTTCCCTTCCTTAGCAGCTGGCTGAGCCATTTTTGTAGGCTCCAGTCCTTCTTGGCTCCTATCCTGGGCAGCCTGGGACCCAGCAGTAACACATATCCATGAAGGCAACCCTAACATTTCCAGGTGTGCCTTGAGCTCCACTTCCTTTCAGGTAGTGTGCTCAAGGTCATTACCTAACAAACAGTCCACAGGCCTGGCAGGGCTCACTGCAAACGTCAGAAGACCTGAGACCCCCCCCCACACGACTCAAATGGAGCAAGGGCCAGGCCCTCTAGGTTGTCAGCCACCACAAGATGGTGTAATGCATTGGTTATCACCTGCCCTGAGGACATCAACTGACTCCTTGCTATCATACAGCTTGTACTTTCGCAAGTAAAACTCTGCGTTTGATGAGCAACATAAATTTTGGACTGGCGCAAGACTGATTCTGAGTACCCCTCAGGATATTTTGGCCTACAATCCTGCTAGCTCACAGTGCCCCATTGGTATCCCTAACCTTACAGGGTAACAAGTGGATGTGAAACCTCAGAACATGACAACCCTGGTCCCCAAGGAATTCGTGGTAACAGATCTAGAACCTTTTCACAACTTATGCATACCTAAAGAGATACACAAGAAATACACAGTATTCAGTTTCAATATTTATTGAAGCATTGTGATTCTTGAGTAAAAAACTTGTGCTTCAGTGACTCAGTGACTAATAGAAGGAAACAGAATGATGTGATTATCATTACGAAAATGGTGAAGAAGATGAACAATGCACCCATTTTGCTGACTACAGAAAAATATATGCTTCCATACAAGTACTGTAATATAGTGTACTTCTACCTAGCACATTTTACCCTATCATGTCTAAGGTGAGTGGATTTGTCGATTCACTTTTGGTTGGTCTAACTCTCCATTACCTATGGGTAAGTGTCAGCAAGCTCCCAGTCTTAGTGCAGAGTTGGACAGCATCCTTTGCATGAAGTGACAGGAATCAGCTGAGCTGGAATTCTGGCATGGACTGAAATCTCATTGCCAGCAAAATGCTCCTCTGAATAATCAAAGGCTTGATGTCATATATATAATAATATCATCCATGTTACCATGCCGAAACCCCATTCAGGCCACTATTGTTTATTCTATTGTGATTGCTCTGTTGCCAAGTGGACAAAAACAAATAACATTACTGCTCAATCATTGCGCTAGAGGACAATTGAAAGCCGATTTTAATCGAACAAAAACGTTTTAATAACTGGATTGTGTTAATTTGTAATACTTGTGTTTTTAAACTTAGTAATTTGCAGTCAGCACACTTGTTACTTACCCGCATTTTCTCCAGCACACACGCGCTCGATACCTGCCGATTCAGGGCAAGGCACCGAGCACCAGGGATTTAGTGGTGGCCATCTTAGGGCGGGACAGAGCGGTGAGAGCGCTCTAGGCTCAGTGATAAAAAGAAACAGTCTTCTCCGCGATAGCGGACGCGTTTTAGCGGACGCGCCTCGTCTTCGCCGGAGTCCAGCCAGAGTCAGCCCGTCTGTGCCCGTCCGGGCCAAGCCGGGACATAGGGCACAATACTCTGCCCCTTCACTATCCGGTATGTTAACAGGTGCCAAACTTAGGGCGTTACGCCCCAATAACCATGATAACTGCATAACCCTGAACCCGTTATTAGCTGGCTTACAAACATGCCCTGAATGTACCCTTTCTTTGACTAACTATCAGCCCTATTCTGAAACCCCCCAGGGTACTGTTATCAAACCTTACCAGCAGGGAGAGAGTCCTAACAATTTCATATTCTACTTGGTAAACTGTCGTTCACTACCACAACACAAATTAGATATTTTTCATCTTTTAATAGAAAAAAAGCCCATCGCCATATTCTTAACCGAGACTTGGCTTCATGACGGATCAGGTCCAGACGTTGCAACTGCCCTCCCCCCGAGCTATGCTATTGTAAGGAGGGATCGGGTAGGCCAAACAGGAGGGGGTATTGCCATTATTCACAGTAGAGATTTTGTGTGCAACTTTGAACCTGCAGACATTCCTAACTGCGAAGCGGCATCATTTAAAATTACCCTCAGTCCCAATTTTACCTTCTCTGGCGTACTGATCTCTGGACCGCCAGTAAATAATCCCTCTTGGTCAGATAATTTGGTAAACTTTATCCTACCCCAACATCTAAATGCTCAAAACTTTACTGTACTTGGAGATTTGAATCTTCATTTAGAAGATGACAACAACAAGACCTGCAAAAACTTAATAGACGACTTTATGGTTTTAGATATGACTTTACGTAATAGGGGTCCAACTCACAAAGCTGGACACTTGTTAGACCCTATTATATCAAATATGAAAGAACTCTCATGGCTTAACACTACTCCTGTTCTCTGGTCAGATCATTTCCTATTACGTTTCGCTATCTCACTTAAACCTACCAAATGTCCTGTTACGACTCCTTCAGAATCTTTTAGGAGAAATTGGAAATCTCTAAATTTGGAGGATCTCAACAATGCTTTGAGGAAAGATCACCCATGCTTAGATGGAGATATGGAAAGCATAGCAGAGGCTACACAAACATGGTTAAATGGTGCAGCGGATACCTGCCTGCCCCTATCCCGTTGCAAAGGAAAAACACATCGCCCTCCCACCCCCTGGTACACAGAAGCTCTTAAGAAAGAAAAATCCACATGTAAGACCCTGGAGAGGCAGTGGCGTACAAACTATGAACTCCATCAAAAAGAAGTTTACTGAAAGGCCAGAAATAGCTATCATTCAGCATGCATGAAAGCTAAAGCATGCTATGTTACTACTAGCATTAACATGGCCGTAAATAAATCCCAGACTCTCTTCAATACTGTAAAAGAGCTGGCTGGTGAGAATTCAAGAGCGGAACCTACCCCTCTCAATACCCAGCAGTGCCAGGACTTGGCTTCGTTTTTCACCGATAAGATTGAGAACATTGTCTCTAATATCAAAAGGGACAGCACGATCACACATAAACAATATAACATCCCCCAAGTCCCCAGAAGAAATTGTCATCTTGAAGCCTGGCCTCCCATTAATCTGGATACACTGAAGGAATTATTAAAATCGATCAAATCGGGTTCCCCACGTGACCCTATTCCTATCAGTATCTTAAGTAAATTAGAGGACTCTGCCATGATCTCCATAGCTGAGATACTGAACGCCTCCATTGAGCAGGCCACAGTTCCTGCTCTATGGAAACATGCTATGGTCAGTCCTCTACTTAAAAAGCCGGCCGCAGACCCTATGATATTGGCCAATTATCGTCCAATTTCATTACTGCCTGCCTTTTCAAAAATTTTGGAGAGGCACATCCATAAGGCACTTTCAACCTATGTGGAAAATAACGAGCTTCTTCATTCGTCCCAATCTGGGTTTAGGAGTGGTTATTCCACCGAGACGGCCCTGCTCGGGGTCACAGAAAAGATCAGGGAGCTCATGGATGATGGCCAATCGGTAGCATTGGTCTTGTTGGATCTAAGTGCGGCCTTCGACACCATTTCTCACTCCATACTGCTTAACAGGTTGGGGGAGAATGGTGTCGAAGGCAAAGCACTGGAGTGGATTAGATCATACTTATCCCTCCGCACTTTCCAGATCTCCTCTTCGGAGGCATGCTCTGAGGTATTCCACTCTCCTCATGGTGTGCCACAGGGATCGATCCTGAGCCCTTTGTTTTTTAATTTGTACCTACGACCATTGGCCAATCTTGCAGGAAATCTTGGTCTTATTTTAATGACTTATGCAGATGATTCTCAAATCCTGTTTTCACTTTCCAAATCTGACTCATCTGCTCCATCTGCATTAAAAATAGGCCTTCAGGAAATATTTAGTTGGATGTCAGCTAATCAACTTAAATTAAATGGGGAGAAAACAGAGGTCCTCCTATTAGGGAATAGTAAAGATCTCTGGAGTGATCCCCATTGGCCATCGTCATTAGGTAAACTTCCACCTCCAGCCTCTCAGGTCAGAAACCTTGGGGTCATCATAGATGACAGTCTATCTATGACTCAGCAAGCCAACAAAGTGGCAGGCATATTTTTTACCATTCTTAAATGGCTTCGCAAAATTGTCTGGATGTTACCACCTACTACCCAGAAGACCGTAGTCAATGCCTTAGTGACATCTCGGCTTGATTACGGTAACATCTTGTACCTGGGCTCAAACAAAGCAGTAATAAGACGTCTGCAACTGGTGCAAAACGCTGCTGCCAGACTGCTTTGCAGAATCCCTAGATCCGCTAGGATCACCAAACATCTTAGGGACCTGCATTGGCTCAGGGTTGAAAACCGGATTCATTTCAAAACCCTGACCTACCTATTTAAAATCAAAGCTGGCACTGCCCCCAAATACCTACAGGACCTTGCTAAGCCCTACCTCCCCAATCGCAGTCTTCGTTCTTGCACTGCTGCGAACTTTGCGGTACCGAGGTTCAAACGGGCTAGAATAGGCTGGAGATCATTTTCCTATTTGGGCCCAACTCTGTGGAACACATTACCCATTCATATACGCAAGGAGGAAAGCTATATGAATTTTAGAAAAAGTGTAAAAACCTAGTTGTTCGACAAATAAGTGCTTTGAATGCTCTCTATCCAGTTGTGTTTTGTGTTTTGCTGGTCCGGCGCCGGGAAACCCTTTGTGGGTAGCTGTGCGCCTTACAAGTGTTATAAAATAAATAAATAAATAAATTTGTATGCTGAACTTAGCCCTTGTACAGAAGGTGTTCTGATAACTTGCCTACAAAGTGGTATAGTAAGCAAACTAAGTTCGAGGAATGTTACCTGTGTATGCACAGAAATTAATGTATGTCAAATGTCATTGTGTTTATAGAGAGAAGGCAACTTAGGAACCTAAGCACGTGAAAATGGTAGACCCAATTCACAAAGGTAGACTTACACCTCTGTGTAAGTTTACTACTTTTCAGAATTCACAAAGGTAAACATAGACCAAAAGTCTAACCTTACTACTTTTCGGTTTTCATAAAGGTAAACTTGGACCAAAAGTCTACTTTACTACTTTTTGGTATTCACAAATGTAAGCTTAGACCAAAAGTCTAACTCTGATATTTTTTAGTATTTACAAAAGTAAGTTACTACTAGTAACGTTAGACTTTTGGTCTAAGTTTACCTTTGTGAATACCGAAAAGTAGTAAACGTACACAAAAGTGTAAGTTTACCTTTGTGAATCAGTTTTAACCAGGCCTAACACCTCCAAATGACATTACTATATTCATACTGGCACCTCTGTCCCCTGTGACTCAACACCTTGCCCATTGATGGTAACTCATTACCTATACTTTGCAGTATTTGATGGGGCATGGATTTTAGGAACCATTTCACTGTCACCCAGGGACACTAGGGTAACCTCACTGATCTCCCTTTCACCTACTGGAACAAACTCCTCCCCCAGCACTACACTCACCACCCCTGTTGGTTTACCTCTAGTGGGAGGTTCTATTCTTTTTGGGCACTTGGGATCCCCCTTGTCGTGCCCATACTCAAAACACTAATAGCACTTTCTTTGTTTGGCAGACTTTTGTGAGGGAAGCTCTTTTTCTGGTGGCCAGATTGGGAATTGAACCCTTTACCCCTGTGAGTTGTTATGGGCCCTTGCAAGAACTCTTTCTTTTTCTCCCCCTCTCATTCTTCTGGTGGGAACCTTGACCACCCTTTTGGGAGTTGCCCCCAGATACCTTCTTAGACACTCTGGTGTTGACCTAGATGTCCGCCTCCTTAGCAAACTCCTGGGTTCAGTCAGCTTACTATCAACCACATGTTGGTGCAGCTCTGGAAAACAAGTTTCAAGCATGTGCTCCTTCAGAATTAATTTGTACAGCCCTGAATAATCATCAACCTTACTGCCCCTCACCCAGCCCCTCAATACCTTGGTAGCATAGTCTAGGAAATCCACCCTTGTCTGTGATGAGATCTAGTGGCTGCCCCTGAATCTCTGTCTATATTTCTCATGGGTCAAACCAAACTTGATGACTGGAATGGCTTTCATTGCAGTGTAGTGTATCTGTTACTCTAATGTTTAGAGTGTGTCCCTTCCCACTGTTGGCATGTACCTCCACAAACTATCCCCCAGGACTCCTCAGCAATCTTTCGCAACCGCTGAGCCACTTCATAGGCTTTAAACCATTTATCTATGTCATCCTGCACCATATAACTGGGCACCAATTCTTTTGGTATGCAGACCCTTACTTCACCAGAGGGCAATGTAGGTATTCTGCCGCCATTACTGCTGGACTCTACCTGTAGTACTCTTATGTTCAGCTCTCTGAGACTTAGCCTATGGGACATCTTCCTCTCCTTTAGAGCAAGCCATTTCTCTTCTAGAGGTTGCTCCTTCCTCAACTTCAATTTAGGAAGCTCTAGCTTTAGCATCCTCTCCTCCCTTCTGTCCTCCAGCAACTCTGGGGGCAGGTTCCTAGATGAGACGCTGCTTCCTGCTCTGTGGGGAACCACTGCTCCTGACAGGTTACTGGCTTCCTTCTCCACAGGCAGTCCCAGGTTCTCCACTGAGCCCCTGTCTAGTTCTTCACCATCCTCAATCTCCTGATCATCTTCTGAGGTCACAGACCCTGCATTGCCTGCTTCTCTCCCAGCTTTCATTGCCTTTTGTAGCTCCACCTTCCTTGTGAAGAATTTATTAGACATCTCAACCCCCTTGCGATGCATCAGTTCAGAAGAAGATGCACTAAGCCGAGAGGCATTGGTTTCGTATACAATGTGCAGGGTTTATCCACACAGTCGAGGGAAAACTTCAATCTTCCCACAGTGCAGCAGTGGCGATCCGTTGATTCAGATGTGATAGATCTTCAAGGTGATGCACTGGTTCCGAGTGTGTTTCGCCTATTCTGGTCCCACAACAGCAACGATGCATCAGTTCTACTACATACAAACAGGAGATACGTTGGTACGACTAGAGCAAGCACCTGGGTCCACTTCTGATAGACCAGTCACATTAGCAGGTGGTGAGACTTTGAGATCCCTGATTCTCAGAAACAGAAGGCAAGCCAACAAGTCCTTGGAGATCACTCTATGTATAAGCAGAGTAAAGTTTTTCTTCAGCAGTGGCAGAGGGTAGCAGGCAGTAGGGTAGCACAGCAGAAAAGCAGTTCTTCCAGAGCAGCAGCCCAGCAAAGTGACAGTCCTTGCAGCAGAAAAGAATTCCTGCTCTTGACAGAGTTTCTTTACAGGTCCAGAAGTGTCCGATAGGGTGGGATCAGAGACCTAGTACCCCATACCCAGTTGTGCATTGGAAGTGGGGGTGACTTCAAAGAAGGGTCTTTGAAGTGCACATAGGTTCTTTCTAGCCCTTGCTCCAGACTCACTACAGAGGAGTAATCAACCCTTTGTGTGGGGACAGGACACTGCCTATATAGATGTGTCAGCTCTTCACTCCCATCCTGCCCATGATGAGGCATCAGGATGCAGATGAACACTCAGACACACCTAAACTTCCTTTGTGTGTGTCTATCTTGAGAGAATGCACAAAGTCAAGCTGTCACCCACCCCAGACGTCTAAGATAGGCTGCAGGAACACAGATCTTTAAGAGCAGAAAAATGTAAACTTTCTAAAAGTGGCAGTTCTAAAATAGTAATGTTTAATCCAACTTTACTAGTAAAGAGGATTTATCATCACCATTTCTATTATATAAAACATGACAATCAGGAATTGCAGCTTAAAAGTGTAACAAGGAGTGCTCAATGTTAACCTATGAGAGAAGTAGGTCTCCTCACAGTAGTAAAAACATGGATTTAGGTGTTTTTCACCACCAGGACATGCAAACCTTACAAGTAAATGTCCTACCTTTTACTTACACAGCACGCTGCCCTATTGGCTACCTAGGGCCCACCTTAAGTGTCACTGATGTGCAATAAAGGGGGAGTTTAAGACTTGGCAAGGATTTTAAATGCCAAGTTGACATGGCAGTAAAACCGCACACACAAGCTCTGCAGAGGCAGGCCTGAGACATGTTTGAAGGGCTGCTTGTGTGGGTGGTAGAATCAGTGCTGCAGCCCCATAGTAGCATTTAATTTACAGACCCTGGACACAGGTAGTACACTCAACTATGGACTTACAGATAAACTAAATATCCCAATTGTGGATAAAACAATAAAGCCATGTTTAGGGGAAATGCACATGCACTTTATCACTGGTCAGCAGTGGTAAAGTGCTCACAGTCCTAAGGCCAACAAAGAGAATCAGCAAAAAGAGGAGGTAAACAGGCAAAAGGTATGGGGGAATGCCACCCTAAGGCTGACAGGTCTAACTGCCCTTTTCACCAAACCCTTGGTCTGCTTGCTGCCTTTAAGTTTTATGTCAACAAAGCCAACATTAACTCTGTGTAGAGTTGTGTATGACAAAACAGGGAAATAGAACTGTAGGTATGTAACCGTAACATCATCATGGAATTTAGGGAGGTTGGTTGAAGAAACTGAGTACAGCCCATCTTTACATGGTGAAGAGGAACAATCTGAGCAGAGAACAGATGTATGCTACATCTCCAATCCTGGATTAGAAGAACTAGAGGAGAAACTGGTTCTCTTAGTATTTTTGACATTTGGTGAGATCTCACGATTAATTGAAAAAATTAAGAGATTACTGTGAAGAAAGCATGGGGACCCCCCCCCCCCACCATTTTTACCACCTCCTTTTAACCCTTCAGGCCTTGGTAGCAATAGAAAAAACTGTTTTCAACTTATGTTTTAGAAGTTGGGGGTGATACGTATGGTCCAGTTAGAGGACATTCTCACTTTCATTACCATGTGACCGAATCCCCTATTTCCTGTATCCAGGAAGTTGACTCTTTTGAACACGAACGCGGATTTGAACTTTTCAGCGGCAGTCACACACCGCGAAAGTGTAGCTTTCAACGCCCCGCCATTCCTTTGATATAAAGGTATGGACAATTCCGGAACTTGGTGACACGTATTTGAAGAACATAAGTCCCCTGATGAAGGGTTCGCCCGAAATGCATTGGGCAGAAATACGATACATGATAAAACGGTTTTGGAATACTATGAGTGAAATAGTATGAACATCTTATGAACATTACAGAAGAATAATAAAAGAAAGAGTTACAAATATACAAACGGCTCCAGTACAATCATTTGAAATCGTAAAAATAACGGAATGCTGAATAAGAGACGCTACTCCCGCGCGAGATAACGCTTTCATCTTTGTTCCAGTTAGAGGACACGCCATTCTTCTTCATCACTTGGGAGATGAGGGTAGGAGGTGTATGAGGACTTACCAGAAATATCTTTAGGAATGGGTGATGTGCAACTGAACAAAGGACATGAGATGTTGAAAATGTAAGACTTGCCCTTTACTCTGAAAACTAATGCCGTCTTTAAAAGTCATACATTGTTTTTAGGACACAAAGGATGGATGAGGACCTTGCATCTTATGTAGCCACATTGAGGGAATTGGCTCTATTGTGTTGGTTTGAATAATTGACTGATTCATTGATAAGAGATAAGATTGTAAGGTGCACAAACAGTAGTTAACAGTAAGGAAATAAGGATGAAATCATCTGAACTTGAAGAGTTCAAGAAGGATGAAACAAAGAAATAACACTTTTAGGGAAATAACATGTTTAAGTTGTGGAGCTCTGGGGCTTATTGATTGTAGCACAATGTGCACAGCCAGGAATGTAATATGTAGAAACTGTGGAAGGAGAGGACCCTTTGCAAAAGTGTGTAAAACAAAAAGCATACAAAAAGTAATTTTGATTGTAGTGGAGGAGCCTGTAGGTATAAAAGAAGATGTTGGTTAGGAAAGTACGGTTGTCTCAATGACACAGAAAGTGAAATGATGAAGTACAGATAAAATGGAAAAAACACATTGTGATATATTTATAGATGACAATGCTGCACAAATATTAGTAGATTCGAAGAACTTTATATTCACTATTGTCAAAGACAACATGAGAAGTATTGGGCAGGTAATAGTTGCACACCATTGAATAAGTCTGATATTAAAGCTTCAGGGGAGGCTAGGAAGAGAACTAAAATATTAATAATGAGGTGGATGACAACTGAGTTCAAAGGTGAGGCTGTGAATTGGCGGGTGTATGGATTGGATTTACTTCGGTGGTGCAGTCAAAAAGATTTGAATATTATCGTAAATCCCAATGCTGATGAACCATTGATGGTAACGGAAAGAGAGGAAGTTATGGAGGTAACAGATAGCCATGAGGGTGATGTTAAGGTAATATTTCCTCGAGTATTCATAGATGAGCTGAGAAAGTGCAAAACCAGTAGTTCACAAAGTATGGAATGTTTCGAACATGATTAGGGAACTGCTGCATCAAGAGTTGGATATATCATTATGTCAGGAAATAATTGTACATATTGAGGCATCCAAGTGATTGGCAGCCGTGGTCGTAGAACCACAGGAACGAGGCAAGATTGTACTTTGTATTGACTTGTAAGATTTAAAGAAGAATATATGGGTGGACAGACAAGCTCTTCCAAATATATCAGAAATGTTAGCAACTGTGGGGGGGCGGGCCTATGTTTAGTGTACTAGTAATGTCTGTTGCTTATAGCCAGGTGAATTTACATGAAGAATCTAGGCTTTTAATATAATCTGTGACACCTCCTAGAGCTTCCTGTTACAAGATAATGCCATTTCGGCTAGGTTCAGGCCCCGTTGTCTTTCAGAGGATGATGACGAACATCTTTGTAGACATGAACACGTGCTATGCTTACAAGATGATATATTTATTGTGGCAGAAAATGAAGCTGAACATGAGAACAGGAGTATATAGCAGCAGGAGAAAAGGCACCAGGACCATCCAACAAGGATGAACTGAAACAATTTATTGGACTTGCTAAGTACTGTTCAAAATATGTGAAGAACTTTGCTAATATAGTAGAGCCTTTAAGAGTGATCATGAAGAACAATGCAGTGTTTGTTTGGAATGATGATTGTAATCAGGCTTTTGAAATGGTGAAGAAAGTATAATACAAGCACTTGAGTTAGGGCATTTTGATGTATTCGGAAAAAATATATTACAACCGATGTCAGTAGTGTGGGAGTTGAAGTACTTTTGAAGCAAGTTTTGGACAGAATAGAACGTGTAATTGGTTTTGCATCAAGGAAGTTACAAGAAGGAGACCACATATTATGTAATTTAAAGGTGACCCTAGTTTGTTGTTGGGGAATCAATCATTTCAGATTCTATGTGTGGGATTTACCTTTTCGAGTCAGGACTGATCACAAACATTAAACATATGTATTTAAGGGTGGAAGAGAATTGGAAGGTAATGTCACTCCACATATCTCAAGATGGATGTTGTCAGTGCTGAATTACAATTTTGATGTGGAATATGTAACAGGAAGTAAAAATGTAATTGATGATTGCTTATGGAGAATGCCAGTGAACGGAGTGGAAGTCAGGTGAAGTTGAGGATAACAGAGGTGGAGAAATAGCACTGAGTAGTGATGAGTGGGATGTGGCAAGGCAGACTGATTCCTTGATGAGAGATGTAGAAGTTAAGGTGGTGCAATGAAAGGGCAACAAAGGTGTTCTGGGCAAGGAGCGGAAGAGTTTTTCAAAGTAAAAGATGAATTAAGTATATATGGAGGAAAATTGATGAGAAGGAATCAAATTATTCCTCCTGGTGAAGTACATAAATATATTGCACATGAGGGGCAACCTGAACTCAATATGACAAAAAAAAGGTTAAAACAGTCATTCTGGTGACCTGGCATGAATATTGATATCGTGGAAATTGTGAGGAACTGTCATGCATGTGCCAATAGTGATAAGACTACAATTGTAAGACAAACTCCACAGGAGTGTACTAACTTCCCAGAAATACCCTGGGAAAGATTAGCTATTGAATTCCTTGGTCCTATTGCAAGACTACAACCAAGAATTAGGTATGTCCTGGTACTTGTTGATTACCATATGAAATGGTTCATTGTGAAAACGATGTAACAGGCAAACAATGAAAATGTCATTGAGTTTCTAGAAGAGGTTTTTGTAGAAGGAGGGTTCCAAAGACAATAGTTTCCAGCAATGAAGTGCAGTTTACTTCTAAGGAAATGACTGGTTATGTTTCCAGAAAGGGAATTGTTCATGAGGAAGTGGCTATGTTTAGTCCACAAGCCAATGGGTTGGGAGAGAGAGTGAATCGTCGCATAATTGAAAACATACAGCTTGTGTTAGCTAATAGACATCATTGTAAAAGGAGTTGAGAAAGATGATTTTGGCACATAAGATGACTCTCATTCAGTAACAGGAGTATTGCCATTTGTATCCTAAAAGAAAGGGAACCAGAAAGAAAGGAGTGTCCTGTATGGTTGTGTGGAATGAAGAATGTGTAAGGTGATCGCAAGGAGGTAAACAAGAGAGTCAGTGGAGTGAAGATAAAAGTGAAGGAGTGCTGTACCAAAAAGCGGAATGTGAATAAACTCTGGATAGAGAGTGGAGATTGGGTGGTTATAAGAAAAGGAGTAACCGTTCAGAAGCGTGACAGCATAAATTCCTGTCCACATAAAGTCAAATAGGTTAAGAGCAATTAAGTTGTTTTAAATGATGGAACTAGTTGGAGTTTGAGTTATGTGTTCAAAATCAACAAGCAACAAGATGTTGATATCGGAATTTGTTCAAGTATGATGTAAGTAAGCAGAGTATATTACATCGTTTAAGGATTGCTGGGAGTAAAACGTTCATAATATGTGTATTGTGATTTAAGACGCTTTGGAGTAGATGTGTTGAAGTACTTATAGTTTAAGCTGCATTGTTACTTATGTTGTGATTTTATTTTTATTGTGTGTATTATAAGGGGGAAAATGGTGTAGAGTTGTGTATGATAATACAGGGGAATAGAACTGAAGGCATTCAATAGTGACATCATCATGGAATGTAGGCAGGTTGGTTGGGAGACCTGGAGGAGGTGGTACGGAAGATGCTGAGCTGGAGATGTAATAAATGCTAAACAACATATTTCATGAAGAAACTGAGAATAGGCCATCTTTACACTCTGTCAATGGAAAGGTTCCACTGATGGCCTGATGAAGTAGGGTCCGTCAGAGGAAGGGCATTACACCACTTGCCTTTTTTAGGGTGGACGGCATAGGGACCTTTTTTTCTGTTGTCCCCACCAGGTAAAACCTCACGTTAAGGGGCAGAAAAAATATAAATAATTACCTTCAGACCCTATGAGAAAACGTCCAGGTTGTGAAGGCATTAACATTATTTTTCAGAAATAAAACTCTGCAAGTCTGTTTCGGAAAAATGTTTTGTACCTCAAAGAGGACTGCTGTGCTATCATGTCCTTTCAAGGTACAGAGATAACTGCTAGGCCAGTGATCACTATAAATGTAGTGGATGGTAGTATGTCAGGGTGACAGAGGTAATGCCCACCATCTACCAAAGCCTAAATCAGGCTGATATAATAACCACTATTCTAATAAAAAGCACAACAGAAAGTCCTGATCCAATGCTATAAGAAGGATGTTTGTTATTCAGATATTTCTCTTTTATGTTACACTTTAGATGCAGATTGTCTGTCTCCCTGCTATAATTGCATGTACTAAGGGAGGTTATTATGGTAAGTGAACATCACAATAAGATTATTCAGTGTTGCTCCTTCATCTTCTCTTGAAATTCTGTTGTGGCTTTTTCAAAATAGTGATTTCTATGTAAAACATGGTCAAATATAGTCCAAATCTCCATTCACTATTCCCCTTCTCTACCCCGGAATCCTATGGCAGTTCCAAAATTGACCTACAGTCTCTTACCTGATCAATTGATCTATGCAGTTCAATCAACTAAAACAAAAAGCTTGGCACAAACAGGACGTTATTCAGTGTAGAACTACAGGAAGCCATCAATATACCTTCCTAGTGGCTCAGGGCACAAAATATAACAGCAGAGCACTCTCACTATCCAATTTTCTTTCTAAGTCCACATGTTATATTCAATAGGAACACAGCAAGCCCTCTATATAAATGCTATGCATATCCATACTTTTTATGGAACAATGCGAAGAGGGAGAAACCCAATATTCTGATCCATCTAGACTTGTTGCAGAAGTTTTCTGACACATGCTGAGAAGACCTTTGGACCCAATTATTCTTAGTTTCGTAGTGACAATGGCAGGTCTGATATAAAGAAGAGCCTTTAACATAATAGTTAATAGGATTACAACAACCACCTCCCATTCAACCCAACATGTATATTGCCTACTACCTGAACATTTAATTTAATAATTAACAATTAAATTACTATAAATGTTCATGGATCACAGGAAAATAATAATAGATAGTTTTCGGACACTATAACAAACTGAGACAATGTGAATAAAAACAAGAGTGAGGTAAAATAGATGGAGAAACATCACAAATAAGGTTCAAAATATAAAAATGACATGCACATTTAATTAGATTAAACAAATTCAACAGTGGCAAACGTACTCAAGGTGGCTTCTGAACCTCACGTGCTCTGCTGAACTGTGAGAGATATTCATGCAAGTGGTGTCAGCCACTTCAAAATGGTAAGGCTGAATAGGAGACGTAATAAAAATGTTCTACATGCAAAGTGAATTACATAATATGCCACTGTTTCTTGTACCTAATTCCTTGATCATTTTCCCATTCCGAGTTATAAAAGTAGCATAGATCATAATATCAAGTAGTATGTTTAAGTGTACTTTAAGTAATTTGAGATGTAAAGTGCAAACACAGAATTACCTATGCAAGTAATTTATGTTTAAAATGCAATTATTTCCCAACGATGTTTCCAAAATAAATGTAGAAATGGATATTCAAAACCCATATTTCTATAGGTACTTGAAGGAGCCTCCATCTTCATTTGGAGATCCTCAATATCATCTGAAACTTGAAATAGCACTGAATTGTATTTTGGGTCCTGATTCAAAGATACGCTTGCTACAGTGAAAAACCCAAAATTCAGCTTTCTGTATACAGTGACCTTACAAATGTATGTATGTGGGGAATGATTAACTAACATTTTGCTCTTTTTTGGTATCATAAAGGTGATGCAAAACAGCATAATAAGGTTTTTTTTCTTATTTTCTTTACAGCGCAAAATTTGTTTTGCACTGGAAATTGACTAAAAGTAATGCAAAGAAGCGCAAAATGCAGCTTTGTTTTACTTAGTGTGAAGGGGGGTTTACACGGGCCTTCCCATGTAATCACCCACCCTTTTTGACAGGAAACCCTATCTACCAAAAATGTGAAACAGAGTTCGCATAAAAGAATAACGCCTTTTAAACTAGGTCTTAGAAGGAGAAATGCTTTCATTTGTCTTTTCTTTTGCGATTATGCATGTGTGCTGCTCTGTATAGCACACATACAAAGTACAAAACCTAAGCTATACTTTTGCACATACCCTTGCACTGTGGCACATAGGTGTGTGCATGGTGCATGGCAGCAAAAGTCTGCGCTGGTGCTAGGGAGAGGTGAGGAGAGTCTAGATATGGCACTCTCCTGCTTCCTCCCAGTCATGCAATGCAGTACAGCATTTTTGGATGCTGTGCTGCGTTGGTTGGCAGTTTAGTTAATTTGCCCCTTAGTGTGTGAAAATTCAGTGCAGTTTTGAGATGTAAAATAATCCCTCACTCTTTGCAGAGCAAGCACTCCATATGAGGCAGACAGAAAACCAAAAAGCCAAAAGCACATGATGAGAAACAGTCTTCAGGGTTTAGTCAAAGCTCATCCTATGAAAATGTTAAAGAACTGGTAATAATAGTTCTTGCAAACAGCTGCACTGTCCAGACAGACCTGAAATTTGTAGAGATATCTGGTAATGTTAAGGACTAGAGAGACACAAAGCCAGTAAACTGCATTCCATACTTTAGGATCTAATTCTGATCAACAAGGAAGGAAGGAAGGAAGGAAAGAAGGAAGAAAGGAAGGAAAGAAAGAAAAGAAAAGAAATACAAAGGAAGTAAAGGATACATTAAAAAAGTACTAATATTCACACAAAAAACACGAAAAAATAATGCAAAATACAAAAACAGATTAATATAATAATTAAAATTAAGGGTAGATTAATTAGAAGGGCGAAGAATTTAATGGATTAACTGGGGTTTCAAAAATTGGCCAACCACCATGAACAGAACAGAGAAAACAAGATGGCTGCATCACCGCCAACCACGTGGTGCCAGTCACACGCAATTTCTAATGCAAGGACACACTCCGCATTGCGCTTGACATGAAAACACAATACAAACTGGTGTGCCGGGAAACTCGGCCCGATCGCAGAACTCTGTGTTGCACTGCGAAGTTCTCCGGCCACTTTGTGGAGTTCCATGTAGCAGGCCTCTGTGAACTCTGCCCAGGCCTAGTTATAAGTTGCAAAGAGTGTGAGTCCTTCACAAGTAATAGATCTGCCATTATCTTATTACTGGAAACCAAGTACACCGTGATTAGCACTTGACTCTCTCAGGGTAGAGAGGCAGAGCAGTCCAAGATCTACTCAGGGGTGGTTGTTTAGTAGCAATCCCAATTCACTGGCACACAAGAACATGTGATAAATTATTGTCCAGTCAGTGTTTTCTCTTTTAGAAGGGAAAAGTACTTGTATTACACACACACCTACTTCGCATTAAATTACAAATATATACATCTGGTAGATGGACATACTTTTGGTGACACCCTCATATCACATGACACACCTAGTGGGTCCTGAACTTCATAATACCTCCCTACCTATACCAGATGCAAAATCACAATCAAGGTGGTCTCATTTTAAATAAGGCATGTCTCTTGGCTTTGTCAAGGGGTCACAACAATAATAATAATAAGCATGTATTATGTTTGTCAAGGCACATTATAAGGGGTGTCAGTATATACAAAACAGGCTTACTGACTTTGTTGTGGTATCAGCCCATCAATAGAATCAGTCACATATCATGTTTGAATCCTATAACATTATTTAAATCAATGGATCTAATCCTACTAGTTATAGGCATATATTATAATGGCAAAAGTTAATTGTTTACTCACCATATTGTTAATAAAGCTTTTGAATTCAAACCCACGTGTGTCTGAGTCTTTATTTATCTGCTATGGTCCACATAAAGTCGCCAACCATAAGGGCCCCCGCCAGTGCTAAATTTGTAAGAGAATGTGTGCTGGTGCCCAAAGCTCTGCTCCAATTATGCTATTAGAAATCTTTGCACTGAATACCAAGGCTAGTAGCATTAGATTCACTCCAGGCCTATTTAATCCATTAGCAGACACTGCTGCCCCTTTCTCTCACTCTTGACAGTCCCTCCTTTCTCCCTTTTTGCCATTTGTTTCAGCCTTTCTCTTCACCCTTCTTTCCCATTAGTGTGTTTTCTCCCTCTTGCTCATGCCAATATCTGATGAGGAAAAATCGACTCTGGTTACCAAAAATAAGTGCTGGTGGACCCTATCAGCAACCACTGGCTGAATTTAAGCACTGGCCCCTGCACTTCAGAGCCCAAGAGCTAAAGCTCAAGCTCAGAGGGTGCTCAAATGAATGGAAAACCATCTTTTTTAATAAACACTTTAAGTGGGTGCTGGGCGTCTTGCATGCCCCAAACACGTTCTGTCAACATTGGTGGGGCCCCATCTCATTTTGTGGCAACACAGAAATAAAAATAATATTTAAATTAGCCCTCTAGACCAGAGGTTGTGAATATTTGAACAGGGGGCTTGTTCGCTGTACTTTGTGTTCTGCAGCTTTATACTACATGTCTGCTTTGCTTTTTTTTATTCCTGGTTGCCTATGCACACGGGGCCCCTGGGGAAAACCAGGGTTCAGAAAGGGATAAGGGTAGCATGAGAATCCTACTACCAGCTGTCCCAGGGACTCCCAGCTCACGCACCTCTAGTGCAGCTCATGGGAGCCAGCAAATCCTCTTTTGCTTCCACAGAGAAAGCAGCTGGCTCCTTCTGCTCCCACCTGGATAAGAAGCAGTGGCTCTGGTGCGGTGCATCCCATTACCCCAGACAGGGGGTCAGCAACATGTCTGGCAAACTGATCCCTGCCTCAGGTATGGGGTCCCTGAGGTAGGAAAAAAGAGATTGATATTTAAGTCAGCAGGGCTTTATCTTCCTTTATTGTGCTGTCCCCCAGGACGTTGAGGCACCCAGGGGAAATAAACCTTTGGAGCAGGGGGCCTAATGCATTCTTCCTCCCACGAGGGGTGTACATTTTCAATAAAATCTATGTTGTACCAACCCCCAGCCCCAGGCTCACCCCAGTTGGATCTTTGGAAAGTACAGCGAAGAACTTTGCATCTGCCTTCTTCTGTTTTTCTCTATAAAAAGGTGCAAATCTTCACACAGGCATACCTCATGTCCCATTGAATCAATTGTCTTCTGTTTTTGCTTATTTTGCCCCTGGTGACTAGATCTAGACACTAGCAGCATTTTCATCATACCTTCTTGGGGAGCTGGATTTTCTGGCTCCCTGTTCCTGCCTTCTCCTCTGCCTGGCTCCTGGTTTTCCTCTCCTGCTGCTGGGGGCATCTTGTGAACCACAACCATCTAGCAGAACATCCTCCTTGCTGCAATCCCTAGTTTCCAGAGCCTCCTGACTATCTTTCAGCTAAGGGGGCAGTAAAGTCCAGGTCTTTACCTCGAATGGTCCTCAAAGGCCTAAAAGTGCCAACATGACTGGCCCTGGAGAGACCCATCCTAGTCCTGGGTGTCAGCTAGAGTCAAAGTCCTTAGTCATCATTGCAGGGCATTAGGTGGATTCTCCTTCAAGTTGGACATCCTTTCCCCCGCTGTTATCTTCAGGTTCCAGAGTCTTCTCAACAGTCTCTCTATTGTGCAGGATTTTTAAAGTGGGGGTATAATGTTTTAGGGGCCAGGCACCCATGGCCAAACATGTGATACTACATCTCCCCTCTACTCCTGTCCCAACTACTCATGCCCAGTAAACTGGCACAATCCAAAATGGGGGATTCAAGTTTTCTCTGGAAAGAGCTCCTCTGAGGGCCTCAGCTCTGCCCCTAGCTGACATCCTTTGCCTGGAATTGAGTCAAAGACTGAAAGTTGCTCGTTTTGTTTGGGGCGGCCTCTGTTCCCTCTGCTAGGGAGAAGAGTAATTCACTTGCCCCAGTATTGGGGACAAAGGCCTAAAATGTGATTATGTACTGATCCAGACAAATATGGCAATTCCTGAAGTCTCATAAGATGTGGATGTAGTGTATTGGAGACTGCACATTCAAACTCAGTGTGCATGTTTTACTCCAGTTTATTACCTTTCTGGACCATATAGGCCTAAGTGGAGTGAAACTGTATTTTAGGGCAGATTTTGCCTATAAGTATACTACAGTGAAAGCACCACAGAATTTCTAGTAAGCACTGCAGACCTAAATTGTGATTGCCCACTAATATAATAAGCCTATACCAGATCTATAGTAATCTTTGCAGGGGCCCTTCTGAAACAAACTACCTGTTCACTAATACCAGGCTGTGCATGATGGTAGTCTCACACATGCGTTGCATGCATGTGTACATGTGTAACCAGCACAGAGACTCTTATCCTTGCTGCATAGCAGCAGTTTTATCTTAAAAAGAAGACACTGGCTGTTAACACACTGAATCCAACAACCGTGAATGTACCATGAGTGGGATTCACTCATAGCAAAAAATCAAAAAAAGTGGTAACCATTTGCTACACCAGACATCCCTTTCATAATAGTGACTCAACATAATATACTGGGACATTCCTTCTTGCTTTTGCTGTCATAATACTAGCTCATTCATTTGTAGAATTTACTGGCAACATTCAGACTATCCCAGGCATAATAATTGTCAATCGATGACATACTGTTCGATTTCTTTGTAACATTCTGATGATCTCATCCATAATAGCGGCAAATGCATGCAATATCATGCTACTGTCTGTGACATTATGGCTCTCATGTCATAATAATGGCTGGCCAATGGCATATTGTGGGCATTATTGGAGCATTCTGCCTATGCTCACAAGACACTTTTGTTCTCCACTTTGTCATTCTTTTCTTTGCTTGGTATCTGTTGCTCTCTAGAGCGAATCGTATTGCATTTTAATGATGAAGCAAGATTTCAGAACAGATGACTTCACTTACATGTGTGCTCCAGGCACTCGCAGATCCTTAATGTGCCTTGAATAAATGTTTGCAGAAGAAGCACCTACAATTCATTTTTTCGCAGTACCTATAACCCTCAAGTACAATCTTTTTTAATACCCCTAAGGAGACAGCCAGAATATTTTTGCAGGTGCAAAGCCAGCATTGCACTCAGAGTATTGCACAGCATTAGATTAAATAAAATGCACTATTTCGAATCACTTTCCGGTCAGACTGCTTGCAGCTGGCTCATTTCATCATACTTCTTGTTTTTGATTTGTGACCAGGATGGAGTGGGCTTGGAACTGTAACTTCAAATGTCAATGCCTAGCCTATTAAACTGTTATCCAGCAAGCAGCATTGCACAAGTGGCATGAAATACTACTGTTAACACTGGTTAGCATGGGCAAAGGAGGAAACAAGTCAGGAGAAACTTCAATGGAACACTTATTGGAGAGCAGTCTATGTTGTAGAGTCAGCTGGGCACCAGGTTCTCTTCAGGTTGACAGATCCCAGGGACAGATGCTGCATGACTCTGTCAGAAGAAGACCAAAGAGGTGTTTATTATTTAAACAGCAGTTGAAGTAAACAGTTTCACAAAAGTACACACTTTTGGCAATAACATAGACAATCAACTGGAGGTACTATGGGGGTTGAGACTGTTTTGTTATAATCATCAGAACAGGTGTGTAATTTGTTAGCATCCTATGTGGATGCACAGAGATCACATATGCACAAAGGATTTTAGTAATTATTTCATGAGTAAAGAGATTGAGTACTGAGTTCAGTTTTGACTAGTCCAGCACAGCCAAATAAATTGATCGTAGGATAAGAAACATGTCCGGGCTCTGAAAAGTTTGTTAGTACAAATGTTGCAGTAATCATTAGCAGAAAGAGTGCCTATACAAAACAAGTGCCTGTAGGTAAAAGATATTTGTGCAGGTCATATACGTATTCAATTAACAGTAATAATTAGTGTACAGTTTACATAACTAGAGGGTTTTTTCAAGCACACATTTTCTTTGTCTTTTGACATTAGGTTCTCCGTAGAGTGACTTCTCACTGTGATTGCTTGGTGATGGCACATCCCACCTACAGAAGGATGACCAGTCAGGTAAGTGAAGGAACTTGACCACACCTGGGCACAGTTCTGCTCTTCCAGAAAACTTTGAAGCCAAGCAACAGTGCTGGTTATGCAAGTAGGTTATAGAACTGTGTCTAAAATGACCACCGGCAGCTTGCAAGATTTTCACATCCATCACTAATATCAGGAAAGGGAAATCCTGTGAGATTCACACTGTTATATTTCACAAAATTGCAGGGACTATTTCAGACCATCGGGTAGTTTGAGGTGTGTGCTTTCGATGGCATGGGTTCAAGTGGCTGATGAGGCTGCTGGCAAAAAGAGGCGCATTCTGAAAGTTTTGTTAGACCTTGGCTCTTGGCTCGGCTGGAGACCATCTGCATCACAATATCAAGTGCCCCACCTGGTGTCACTGAAAGCAGGATCTCCCTGTTGAGTGCCAGCATTGTCATTGGTAGAAGTGAGCCTGCAATGTCAGAGAGAAACACAAAGCAGGCCCAAAAGCATACATCAGGAAAGAATGGGGCCACTGGTCCAGCGAGACAGTTAAATAGAACATATTTTGACAGATCAGCTCAACTAAAGTCCAATATTTTAAAAACACTGTACAGCTGCAGATTTTAAATTCAATTCTAAGTTTGAAGTAGAGTGATGCTCAAAATATGCTAAGTTCTATTTTTAAGCATTTGACAAATGCTTACCTTTCAAAAAAAAGGAATTGCTTTTAATTTATTATATTTACCATGCCCTTAACTTGGAGAAGTAGTTCAATGCACAATCTGTTGTCAACACCATCTAACCTTTATAAGTATTCAATTAAAGATCCAGTACATTTTAAAAAGAATCATAAATAGGAAACGTGTTTAGGTATGATCAAAACTTCAGATGACAATCAAAGTCACAAACACTGACGCTGCTGAAGAAACAGAAGTTCTAATTTAGGCCTCATTCTTTGGATTCCATCAGCAATTTATCTTGGGGGTGGTGGGTGGAATGGATGCAGTTATTTTTCTACAGGTAGTGATGATGGTTCTGCTATCATGGTCCATGCTTTATCACTGATAATCTACTTCTTGCTAAGTACCACAATCCTAAAGTCAGGATTGATTAATACAATTGTTCTACTGTTTCCTCATTGATATTTCAGGAGTAGGCCATTAGCCAAGCCTTGTATTGTATCTGGTATAAGAAAAGCACTTGAGCACATCAAGAGAGAGTGTATTGCCTCCAACTCTGTTTATCCAGAACAACGATAAGTCCCTGATTGAATATGGTGTTCCAAGGGGTGCTTTGGAACTGCTGTGCTCTCTGCATGTTGTCCACAAAGTTATCATGGTGTGGTGAGAATGTGTCCATAGTTAAATCATAGAAGGCTAGTAATTTGCAGAGAATTGGGCAGGAAGCTACAGTAGATGCTAGTTGGAGCTTGTCATTTACATAAAATACTTGAGTTTGTGAGGGATGCAAGCTGGCATTTGCTATCCTTTTAGATAGGCAGCAGGATTGGGGTGCCATTTCTTTGCAGGGACCATTTTGAGGAAAACATTAGAAAACTACAATAAAAAGGCAGAGTAAATGAGAATAACTTGGACAGTGGCTGGAAGAGTAAAATGAGTATGTCTCATTAAGAGTAATGGAAGGCTTCAACCCATCTAATGGAAAATAAACTTTTGGATACTACACTGTTTAATATGTATTCTTAAAATAAATTGGATTGAAACTATGGCGTAGTCTACAACTAATCTATTGAAAAAGCAAGTAGTTATCTTACTGCGGATGATTGATTGTACCCAAACACTTATGTGAGAAATTATCCATCTGTGTAGATGGATGATTGTTCACATGCTTATAATTAGGCAGGATATAGCTTTTTCAAACAAATTGTCAATTATCTTTTTCCACTAGATGACATTGCACTTATCCTGGCGATGTTGCCTGAACCATACATCAGACCTATGCAAAGTATTAAACACAGCTAATACCAGGAAAATTAAAACCCCAGAAGTGTACTAGGTCCGGGCAAATAATGAGAAAACCCTGTGTGATGACTGCAATCTTAAAATAATTAACATTATGAAATATTCCAATACACAGACAAAAATCAAGACATTTTAGGGTTTTGTGTATGTTAACAACAGCAACTCACAAAATGGCAAACACTTTTTATCTTAATAACACAAAGGTTTAATTGCACAGGTGCTGGTATTGAACTGACAACGTTATTTGATTGCTTATGGCTAACTTTGGAGATAAGCTTCCAGGGAACCATCTCTCCTCCTCATTAACAGATGAGAACTCAAGAATATAGGAACATTGATTATTCCCTCTTAGACAGTTTTGAATTTAAAGCACTTCCCCCAAATATATTGAGGATTTTATCAGTTTAAATTAAAGTGTTAGCTGGACTTTGGTGTGAGATTGCTCTGCTTGGCAAAAAAAAGCGCATGAAATATGCAATTGAAGGTACAAATTTACAGTCCTGAAAACAACAGATGTATGTGAAAATGGTCGAGAGACTAAAAGAGTGTTTTTGAAGTTTATAATAAGCTATATGAAGAAGACCTGAAATTTGTCCATTAAGGTATTGAGGAAATCCTTTTACATGTAGACACATTTCACAAGATGAGTCACAATTCCTAAGAGAGTTAAGGGCCTCGGTACTAAGGAATTTAGAGTTAGCAAACCCTCTGATTAGGTAAATCAGAGGATTTGAATATGGCAAACCGCTAGCCATTGCTATGTATTTCAACAAGGGCTAACTCCTGCTTTGAGTGTTTGTTCTTGCAGATCAAAACACTTTACCAAACAAATGCTCATCAGACAAGATGTCCTCTAAGTAAGGAATCAGTGTTTTTAATTTAACAGTAGGGGCTCCACTGAAGGCACAGAGATTCCGCCAGGCATGTGGGGATTTCTATATCTGGCAAATGATTCTTCAACAGGAGAGTGGAGGCCATATTGTGGCGAGCTGACCCGCACACTTAAATTGAAGGCCATTGAATGTCAGTGGAAAATGGAGCACACATTTAGAATAGAACAGATCACACATATCCCACCTTGAGGTCTGAATGTTATTGATTCAAGGCCACACTAGACTGCCAATTGAAGTAATCCACATTTCTTGTGTAAAATGTTCTTAGCTACTTTATAATTCCCATTCTTGCAGGCTAATCTAAAACCAAGCAGTAATCCTAATTGAAACGTTTCCCCCTAACTGAATAGCAGGAATGGCATGAATAATTCAAACTAAGTAGATATTGTTGAACCAATGCCTAAACAAATGACTCTACAGTGCCTGCTTCTCCAACAAGGTCTATGTGGACAGCAAAACAGTGTGAAATGCAATTGTGAAAAAAAGGGAAAATAGGGAAAGCTAGATTCTATTTGCAATACTCAGCAAGGGTTAGGGATAAAAAGAAACAAGCACCTAAGAAAAGGAATGAACCAGAAAGGTCACAGCTGGACAAACAGATCAATACACAATCTTCCGTTAGAATGACACATAAGTCTGGTCCCCCACTGTCCTCATCTATGAAAAAAAAATGGGTTTTTCTTTTATACAGATCTTTCATACACTCCTCAATTCAACACTCTGGTTAGAGGTGATAAACTACTTTGGATCATGCTCAGGAACATCCCATCACTAATTTAATCCAACCATCAAGTGAAACTGACAAGAGCCTTTATTATGTGCCAGCAGGAGTACTGTCATGTTATCCATATAACACTGAAAATGTATGCAGCCAAACTCTGCCCTAGCCTCCAGAAGCATGTTCATACAAAACTGGCCATGGAAGTACTTCACTAACTTTCCTTTGATGAAGGAAATTAAAGAGCACATGCACCATCCACTAGCCCTACTGAAACAAGCGGTCAAACTAATTTCATTACCTATCCCCACATCCCATTCCATCTGAGAGCCTTTAAGTGATTATTATACACTTTATTCAACACAAAACATTAAGCTGACAAAATCATATATAAAGGTCATTGACTGGCTGTGGTCTGAAACTCTGGAATGCCTTGGATCACAGCCTTATACCAAAGCCTAAGAATCTCATGTTAAAAACACTCTTGAGGACAGACTCTTTAAGCGGGGATTCATCTGGCATCGATGACAGCAGCTTTTCTGTAATATGAAATAGGGAAGATTCACCTCTCATTTGGCTAGAATCTAACTCTTCTACCTATGCACACTGGACTCTATCTCTGCATTAAGTACACTGTAGTAGCCTGATGGCTACATGCTCCAGCAATTACAAAATATTATAATAAATATGTTTACAAAATGAGTGCTTCAAACAAGCTGGGATACAGAAGATAGTCTACATTATGTTTGTAAATGAATAGGTGAACACATTTGTAAAAATTATTACATTGATTAAATTTAGGATATTGCAATAAAAGGACCTTTTCATGTTTTATCAGGAACACAGATAATTATTTATCCATTTTTTGGGCATATGATATTACCAAAATCACACTTTGGTGTGTCAGCCGGATCCAATTTAAATTGAGAATGTTTAACAAAATATTGGATTGCAGTGTTGAAGACATTCAGGGCAGGGCATTGATTTATTAAGTGTTAGTAATTGGTTTGAAGTGGTCGATTTTTCACCCCATACAACCTCCTTGAGTAAGCTGTGGGCTGCTCTGAGGGGAAAGTGATAAAGAATTAAAATCATACTCAGTTTGGGTCTAATATTAGGGTTGCCTTAGGACAACTGAGGTAGAAAACTCCAAAAGCTACAATAAGATCACAGTAACCAGTCCTGGTGCCCACCCACCTATCCATTTTCCACAGTCACCCCTCAACTGCAGTGGAGATACATTGTCATTGGCCACTGCACCACAAGATACCAGAAATGCTAGTTTCACTGTTCAACAGTGCCCCTGCTGTTGCACCACAGTTTGCAACAGTTGGTTGTCACTGACAAACACAGCAATAGCTTAATATGCAGCATATGTTAGGCGCAGCTGAGATGGTATAACATATCATGATATGCTATGGATTCCCTACAGGTGAAGTATCCAAATGCAATGATGCAATGGTATATGCCATGGTTTGGTGGGCACTGGGAGTTGCAGTAAGTAAAAAAAAGACCAAGCCATTGTGGTGTGAACCCTGCCACTTCCGCAATGGTGATTCCATTATGCCTTGTGCTTGGCTTCTCCTGCAACCCCAAAGATGCTGCCCTTTCATCTGTGCGGGCCAGTGCTTAATTTGTAAGAAAATAAGTAGCAGGGCCCTAGTCAGGAGGGCACTACAGCTTGCACCATCCATTGTCCCTGCAAGGGAAACTACCAACACGACTACTAACCGTCACATTCTTACAAATGTGACAATTCATACTTTTCCACGCCGCCTGAATGGATTGGGTGGCAGGTATTAGTCATTGTTAATACATATTGAATTAATAAACAGCTTTTGTGGTGCTCATACCTAAATTAGGTAAACAGTGCCACCATGTGGCAGACTGTCATAGTATGGGTGCTGACAATTAAGTGCCGGTGCGGAGCACCGGAATCCACATCAAATTAAGCACTGCTGCGGTGATTGAACCAATGGATGGGGTTTGTACTGCATTTTGCTTGAATAGCATGTTTGTGAATATGGCAGTCTTCTTTTCATGCTGAAGCAAGTTTGACAAGTGCACACTATGGTGCTTCTGCCATGCTTATTGCACATGAAGAGCACTGCAGCACATGTGCACTCCGTGTGTGTACATGCAGGGTAACCAAACTAGCTTTAGGATTGGTGCACTGGGACCAACATCAGTCAGGGAGAGTAGCTACTGAACCAGAATCCCAGAGAAAGAGGTGAGTGTCTGGGAGCACTAAGGAATCCAGGGAAGTAGACTGAGACTGTTTACTGATGTAATCCTGTCTTGGTAATGCCAGTAAAAGCAACCAATTGTACACATGATGTTGGGGGTCAGTGGTCCATGTGGGGTGTTGGTGGGTGGGCGCAGTCCAGTTACTGGACAAGAGTTCTCAAACGTAAATAAATGAATAATCTTTGTCATTAATACCCACCATCCAATCTTTGGTCAGTATTATATATCAATCAAGCTTTATTCGACAGTTGAGTCATAAAAGCACATTACAATCATTACATAAAACAGTTAATAAATTATCTAAAAGAATTAAAATTACAATTAAATCTCTAGACAACCGTTAAACAAGATATTTTAAAAGGATATGATTAAGCCAATCTAAAAAAGAACCAATCCATTTGCTCTTATATTACACAAGTATTAACGTGGCTCAGCTTAATGGTCGTACTACTTTAGTTACCAACCTATTTTAGCTACATCAAGTGGATTCTACTAAATGCAGATTTTTTTAGGAGGGAGAATTTACAACATGCCTCAGAGCTTTTGACCTTATGCCCCAAGCCCACCCTAAGAATTTAGCCACGGCTATGCAAATTGGGGGTGCGGAATCTGTACACAAAATACGGAGAACTATAGCATATCTTCTAATACCCAGAAGTATACAGATTGGTTTTATCCATATTTCCCGAGGTACTACATACATGGGACAAAAAAATAGTACATGTCCTACGGATTCGCATTCTTCTAGACATCTGTAGCATTTGTCGTTTTTGTTTCCTTGGCCCCCCCATCTGGAGGTGAATTCAGCAACGGGTAGAGTACCCACCCGTATCTGAAAATACAATTTACGATCTAGGGTTTTTTCAATTGTATCCCAGTACCTCTCTAGGGATGGGTGGACCTTTAGATCAAAAAATCGACATGATAGAGGGGAGGAGAGACCTTATGAGATTTCTACCTTATATACCCATTCCCAATACATTGTTTTCAGCTTTTCCTTAGATGGGAAAACAGCATTTGCAGGGTCTTTCCAAAGTTCAATCAAGCCTATGCTACCCAGGAGAGATTTAATCCCATGCAGCCATGGTATTTTGTGGAACCTATCAGATTCTATTAAATCCACAAAGCCACTCCTTTAATGGGCAAGTTCACCTGTACACCAAAGCCATCGCCAATAGAGTATTGGACGGAGTTTCACAAGATGTTCAAGTGGCTTTTTACCAAGTTCAATAATAGAGGTCGCAATGGTGTGCTAGAAGGGAGATTTGTAATCTTGCGTAAAAACGCATTTTCTAGCACCATCAGGCTGTTCAGATTACCAAAGCCCCAGAGCTCAGCCCCGTAAAGGCATGAGCTCAAAACCATCGTCCCATATACTTCTAATACTGGAGAGATTGGTTTTGTAAATGAGGTTTTGAATCTAGAAAGAAGGACACCTGATTTTTGTTTGTGTATTAATGCGGCACGATCTAATTGGCAGCCCCAACGCATGTCTTTCTGCATTGTTATGCCCAGATATGTAAATGTGGAAACCTCCTCCAAGGGTAGCTTATTCATATAGATTCTTCCTTTATAAGATTTGTGAGCATTAAATGACATGAACTTCGTTTTCCCGGTATTAACTTCCAGGCCCCTCGCTATGCAGAACTCTTCAAAACACCCAAGAGCCTTTTGTAGGCCACTTGGGGTCTTGGAAATAATCAACGTATCATCCGCGAACATGGGGATGGGGATATGTACTCCTGCCAGTGCCGGCGCGTCGGTGGGGGTCAGCGAGAGGAAATCGGCCACCCCGTTGACAAAGAGCGAGAACAGAGTCGGCGCCAGAACGCACCCCTGCCGCACACCCCTGCCAACCGGAAAGTTCTCTGTCACCTCACCCACACCCCCCAACGCACCCGGGCGACATTTCCCTCATGCAAGCGGATAATTACGGTGAGAAGTTCAGGTGCAATACCCATTTCTCAAGAACCTGCCAGAGCTTTCTACGTGGGACCAGGTCGAAAGCCGCTTTTAGGTCCACGAACACCGCACATAAGGCGCCTTTTCCCAAGACCACCGTCTTCCAATACAAAATAACAAAACGGAAAACTTGGTCAATGGTACTTATCCGAGATCGGAACCCTGCCTGCAATGGGCTTAGAATTTCCCGGTCTTACTGCTTTTGTGACACCATTCGGTGCATTTAAATACTTGACATTACCGTTTGGCCTAGCATCGGCCGCAAGTGTTTTTCAAAAACTCATGGATAACCTATTTGGTGATCTTAAACAGGTCCAGGCGTTTCAAGACGACATTTTGGTCCACACAGAGACTGAGGAAGAACACACACTCATTCTTAATAAGGTATTCAATATATTACAGGACAAAGGCATGACTGTCAAAGCTAATAAATGCAAGCTACTAGTTCACGAAGTTGAATATTTGGGCCATCTTATTTCCAACGAAGGCATCAAACAAAAATTTTGCAATGCTGAAGCTATACGTAATGCTCCTTCCCCAACAGATAAATACGCGTTGCGTTCTTTCCTTGGCCTTTGTGAATATTATGCTAGGTTCGTGCCTGGTTATGCACAAATTGTTCAGCCATTAAGGTCCTTACTCAAGAAAGGCTCCAAGTTCACATGGGATGACACGCTTCAGGAATGTTTTAATCGAGTCAAACTTTTAGTTATAAATGCACCAGCATTACACCCTTTTGTCCCAAGTGCCAAACCCTTCATGTGCGTAGATGCTAGTCAAAAAGGTCTGGGGGCAGTTTTCGGCTAGTGGCTGGACGGTAAAGAGAGTACTATTGCCTTTGCATCCCGAGCTTTAACATCTACCGAGTGTAACTATAGCACTATTGAACGGGAAGCACTGGCCATAGTATGGGCCACTGAAAAGTTCAAAACATATATTTGGGGCATCCCGTGTGAAATCTTTACAGATCACAAACCGTTGGTTTCTTTACTGTCTGGGAATGGTTTAGGTAAGTCATCTGCCAGATTAATAAGACTACTTTCCAAGTTACAAGAGTATAACCTCAACGTAAAATATATTCAAGGAGGGAAAAATGTACGAGCAGACTGTCTATCCCGTATTCCTCTTCCTGATTCAAGCGAAGGTGAGAACAATCTCTCCAAAGATTGTGTGGTTGGTCTAGTTGATGCAGTTGCCACATGCTCCAACAAAATCTCACAAGATGAATGGACATCTGCCATGTCAAAGGATAAATCATTGGGGAAAGTTGAGATTTTCATTAAAACCAGATGGCCAAATCCAAAAAACCTGAATAATGAGCTTAGGTCCTATGCGCAAGTTAGTGAAGAACTTTCATTTGATAATGGAGTTTGCCTTAGAAATGGCCTCTTCATTCCCCCAACGGATTTACGAGATAAACTCATAAGTTTTGCTCATGAGGGCCACTTAGGCATCTCTGCAACGTGCAAGAAACTTAGGGACATTTATTGGTGGCCAAGTTTAGACAAGCAAGTAAGATCATTCATAGAGAACTGTCCGGCTTGTGTTGTTTCGGAAAAACATTGGAAAATGCATAGTAAACCCCTATACCCAGTTCCATTTCCAGAACTTCCGTGGGATAAAATTGCCATTGATTTTTCAGGCCCTTTTTCTTTACTTCCTGCGGAGAAAAGATACTGCATTGTCGCTATTGATTACTACTCCAAATGGATTTATTACTCTTTTGTTGATGCTCAAAATTCAGCCTCTGTCATTTTGTTTTTAAAGAACATTTTCAAGATTGAAGGTAATCCCAATTATGTTGTCACTGACAATGGTCAACATTTCTTGTCCAATCAGGTTACTGAATTCTTAAATAGCAATGACATCCAACATCTCAAAGTTGCTTTGTATTGCCCTGCTGCGAATGGTTTAGTGGAGAGAGTGAACCGCTTTATAAAAGAAGGTGTGCAAACTGCTTTAGCCTCTAATATGGATGTGGGGGTTTTCATACAAAACAAGGTTTGGGCATATCTAAACACACCCCATTCCACCACTAACGTTACCCCTTTTAAAGCTCTCAGAGGCAGGGAAGCCAAGTCCAAACTGATGCCTAATTGGTTTAATAACTTAGCTTCTGGTTCTGATTTGGAAAAGAAAAGGAACATGCCGGCAGACCATCAGATAACTAGAGAAACTGTGGCTAAAAGACAACTAGTGCAAAAAGAGTGTTATGATAAAAATCTCAGGTCACAAATTGATTTTAAACCCGGTGATTGGGTTCTTATCAAAAAAACGTTCAGAGTTTGCAAAGGCCAGTCCAGATTTTCTTTACCAGTTAGGATTATCAAAGTTAGTACACCGTCACTGCTATTAGAGAATGGAGGGTGGTGGAGCAAGAACAGTGTGGTCAAAATTTCTAAACCTCAAGTTAACATTTTCAACAGAGTGTATGCTAACAGGAATGATGAGAATAGCTCAGATTTCACTTTTGGTCCTGATTTTGAAAATGTTCCTTCTAGTGTAAATCCTTCATGCACTGTTATTCCTTCACCCATTCCAGAGGTTGGCAATTCTGCACCTGATGAGAATGCACGTAACCATCGTGTGTGTAGACCTCCTGCCAAGTTGAAAGATTATATTTTATATTAACTATGTTGTTGTTTTACCTAGTGATTTTTAATCTTTTAGTACTGTTGTAGGAGTGTTTTTTTTGTTATAATGGGAGGGGGGTATGTAGTATGCTTGTCATATTTCATAGTATGCTTATCATATTTCATTTGCCACATTTACCTTACTGCATCTGTTCCTTTAAATATGTCATTCTTTGCTTGGAATTGTATTGTGCCACCATTCTATTGTGCCTGTATTCTATGATTCGAGGTCGGTTGCCTTATGTACGGCTGCCTGGGTTTACGAGGTTGTCCAGTCCTTTGCCGTGAGCTCTTTGTATTGTTTTACTAGAAAATAAACCTACGATCAGGAAATCATCAACGGACTCGGTTTGTGCTTAGTACGTGTTCCTGTTGTACAGCACGCTACATTTCTGTCCATGTTTGAATCTCATATATGAACATTCGGCCAATAATCTTCTGTTTCGAATCTATTAGGCTGATTGGCCTGTAATTACCCGCAATAGACTTATCCCCCTTTTTGAATACTGGGACAATTTCTGCACCCTTCCACGAGGGGGGGATATCAGCTCCCTGGGCAATTGCGTTAGCAAGACGCATAATATAACTAGACGAAAGGCATCTATCACCAGTGAACACGTCCGCAGGAATTCCATCCATGCCAGGTGCTTTTCCCCCGATCACTTTATCTAAAGCCCTTCCTACATCTGTTAATGAAAATATTGCCTTGTCATATTAGACATGGCTAAAAATCTCACTGGGGATTTCTTCACAGGGTGTGGCATACTGAGGTTTGAAATAATCAACCCACGCACTCTGTGCCACGTTATTCTGAGGTCGCTCTGCTATGCCACCCCTGTCCCATTTGTAAATATCCCAGAATTTCTTGCTGTACTTGCGCCTGCAAGCATCGAGGAGATCCTTCCACAATTCATTGTCCCACGTTTCCTTTGCCTCCTTCAATGTCTTCCTATAGTATGACCTAGCAGATCTTACCAGTAGTGGATCTTTCAGTTTAAGTGCACTACCGAGTTCAGCCCGGGCTTCCCAACAATCAAGATTATACCCTCCCTCTTTATTCTGGTGCGTGAAGGTTCTTTTTGAAATGGGTTTGACAAAATACTTCCTCAAACCCTCAAAAAGCCTATTATGAACTTCCACCACAGTCTGGCAGGAGCTCTGGCCCTCTACAGCTATACCAGGTACTTGTAATGCACCAGTTACTTCTTCATTTATTGCTGTCATAGTTTTGGGGTCTTCTACAATCCTGTCCCATTTTAAATAGCGCATATTATTGGAAACAGATTGTTCAGGCTCATGAGTACCTTGCTGGGATGGTAGATTACCAAGCAGGGACAAATCAAATAGTGAAGCAAGTGGATGGTGGTCGCTCTCAATTCGATTGACAACCTTCATATCTCTAAAGTGGGGCCAGAGTCTAACATGAACAAGCAGATAATCTATTCTACTCGCCCTGCGGCCATTATCGAAGGTGTTCGTCCCAAGTTTATCTGACACACTTCTGCCATTAGCTGCTCTCAAGTGATTGCCTAAGCACAATCCTTTTAACTGGATTGCCGCCTCAGTCCACCTTTTTACAGGAGCGATCTCCAGGGGTGGGATTCCCCAGCTAGCGTCTTCTTCTGCTGTAAACTGTGATATATCGTGACCCAAAGGCTCAAAGGAGGTATTAAAATCACCTGCTACAAGGGGTAGAGTATTCAAGGGCAAGGAGTCAATTGTGTCCTCCAGTACCTTTACGACTGGAGACTTTTTGCCCCCCGTAGGCCTCGTGCATATACATTGAAGATTTCCAACTTAATCCCAGACTTGGAAGAAATCCTTACAGATAAAATATCATCTCTAATTCTTGGGCCTTGGCTTACTCGACACCCCAAATCCTGCCTTAGCCATATAGTTAGTCCGCCAGATGGACGGCCTCTTAAACTTTTTAATGCTGGGATATAAAAGTTGAGGAATCCATTACAAAACGCAGGATCTATTGACCAAGTCTCTTGAAGGAGACATATATCGTATTTTGATATAAAACCCATCCAGTCAGAGTCGGCAATTTTAGGGCCTAAACCTGCGATATTCCAAGATATTATGGACAATAGGCCCTTCTCTCTATTTCCCCCCTTATTGGTATCTAAGCTCCATGATAGAGGACTTAGGCTATCCCTTTCTGGATGAGCCAGGTTGTCCTTGATAATAGTGCCTGCATTAGTTTTGACACCATGCTCAATATCTTATCTCCTCCTACACCACTAAGACAGTTTAATGGGAGCACCACCCCTTTCCCTGTAGTTAATCGGCTTTTCGCTCCTATCTGGTGCAGGTCAGTTGCTATTAACCCGACTGACAGATTAGATTCATTACCAGATTTATCAACCTCAGTTACATTTGGATAGTCTGCCCCTTTTTCTGCAAAATTTTTGGTTGGTTTAGTTGTTATATTCCTATTACCAGGATGATTTGGTCGTCAATCACAGTCTTCCAGCCCAGAAGACCCAATTATCTCGTACTGTACATTAGGTCCTCTGTTATTCCTGGCCCAAATGTCAATACCTCTTTGATCATGATCTTCTGGGTTAAGCTGTTGATGATCACTGTAGAAAAAGGACAAGGGCAAGGAGAGAATAGGGGTGCAAGAGTTTGGATTCCGCCAATTGCAGATATATTCCACTGCCCTATAATCTCTGAAATTGATTATTATACAGTCTCCTGCTATTGTTTTCCTCTTTGGGCCTACCCAATTAACTCGTCTGGGGAAAAGAATTTCTGTTGAAACATGCTGGGGTAAGGGGCGGTTTGAATTAAGCCAAAACACGCACTTATTCTTCAATTCCCTATAATCCTCCCTTTTGTGCACTCCGTGTGTTTACATGCAGGGTAACCAAACTAGCTTTAGGATTGGTGCACTGGGACCAACATCAGTCAGGGAGAGTAGCTACTGAACCAGAATCCCAGAGAAAGAAGTGAGTGTCTGGGAGCACTAAGGAATCCAGGGAAGTAGACTGAGACTGTTTACTGATGTAATCCTTTCTTGGTAATGCCGGTAAAAGCAACCAATTGTACACATGATGTTGGGGGTCAGTGGTCCATGTGGGGTGTTGGTGGGTGGGCGCAGTCCAGTTACTGGACAAGAGTTCTCAAACGTAAATAAATGAATAATCTTTGTCATTAATACCCACCATCCAATCTTTGGTCAGTATTATTTGAAAAGACAGGCTGTTATGGCTTATAGGGGGAGGAAGAGGGCTCTGAATAGAAACATTTGTTTGGTGTGTTGTTTCAAGAGTGAGACTCACCATTTTTTCACTTATAATACATTTGTATTGACAGAAAAATTCAGCCATGGCCTCCAAGAAAACTTACAGTGAACTGCCAAAGCCATTACAGTGGAAATGCAAAAGACCCAACATACCAGCAATAGTCTCACACCCCTCAGAGACTATCAGTCACACACTACTATAAGCACTCTAACGCCTCTCCCAGATTAGTATTGACACACTATACACCTCACTAGCAGAAAGCTGTCTGTCACTACTGACAGCACTCTAACACACACATGGTAAAATTTATTAACACTCTATACCAGATTTGCATCACAAAATAACACAAACTGGCACAAAGTGTTGATTTTGGTATTTACCTCACAGCCCAAAACATGTTTTGCGTTGGAAAGTACCAAGAAAGTATCACAAAGTAGAGCTTTGAGCTATTTTGCACTGCTTTGTATGAAGTGGAACTACTATACCACCATCCATGAGTTTTGACACAACTCACTGCCATGCAAACACCCATGGGTTTTGACGCAAATCCCTATCTACTAACATTGTTAAACAGGGACTTGAGCTACAAAAAGCATGCCTCCTTGAGGCAGGCATAACGTTAGAGAAGAGTTTTCTTTTCACCAAACGTTTATAACTTTGCATGTGTGCTGTATTTTACATGTACATGTTGCACTGAAAATTTTAGGCTATACAAACTGAATTTGCTTGCGTTAACTCAGGCGAAAATTCAGTTGCAAAAACTGTTTGTGCTGAGCAATCTCCACATTGTGTTAAACTGCACATATATGCATATTCCAAATTCCTAATGAATAAAGGTCCTGCACATTTCTATGCTGGACTGTCCCTCAACAAGTATATCATTTTATGTAGTGAAGAAAAATGATTACAGCAATTACGGTATTATTTGTATCCGCATCAGTGCCAACCAACTATTCCCACCTCCATTCCTCTTACTAAATTACCCACTTGTTTTGATTTTAAAATGGGTGTATGATAATATTGGCGGCAGAGATGCTTTTATACATTTCCTAGAAAAGGACCTACGTGCTTACAATGAAAAGATACTGCGGTAATACGCGCCATTACTGAATAGAGGAAACAAAGCCTTGTGCTGTTATACTTGCTATGTGTGATTGTTCCAGATGCAAACGCCATTAAACCACAGAAAGAAAGGTTTTTTCTCTATTTCTCTCTGAGCGGTCACTTTTCATTCCATTCTTCAATTGATGGTGGGCACACAGGCTTTTGTTATAGATTGAGAGGAGGTGATTTCTTAGTCTATATAATTAAACCTTTTCCTTTAAGGGATCGGTGATGAATTTCCAGATATCCGTATCAATCAAAATATTTAGGTGAGGAACACCTAATGTCTTTCTTGTCCAAGATCTGGGCTAAGTAGAAACTGGACAATTCTCAAAGCTTTTTTTCTGTACATGAAAATTAAGGGCCCGATTGACAAAAGTAATCTGAAATTCCTAACTTTACTACTCCTAAATGCCTTTTGTGAATACTGAAGTTGTAAAGTTAGGATTTTGTCTCAGATTACTTTTGTCAATCTGGCCCTTCATTATGAGGGCAAAAGTTGAATCCTGATTCACAGAATCAGGATTTGTGCAGTTTTATCCTCGTAAGTACGATTTGGGAAAACAAAACTTCAGCCTTTGTGGTCGATATTTCTGCATTTGCACATTTAAGTTTGGGATTGTGGTCATGAATGTTTCCAGGTGGGTCTACCTGCAAAAAAAGACGAATACTCGAATAATGTTATGATTGTGTATATTCACAAGCCTCTTGCAAGTAGTTTTCCATCATGTACACAGTGGCAAATGTACTTCAGACAAGTTTTTTTCTAGGATGGAAATGGGAACAGAATGTCTGTATTTATTAGGGTACGGGGAAAGAGGTTGCTTCACAAGGAAAAATTAAAGTTACATGTACAGGATTTACTGCCTGGTGGAAATCTTGTGTTAGAAAACTAATGGAAAGATAATAACAACGACAGAAAACAACATGAACAGCAACAGCTACAATAATAATAAAATAGTGCTTCATTCTGCATTTCTGGTACCAGGTACAGGAATCAGGTTAGTCCAGCTGAAGAGTTAGTTAGCTTCTCAAGTCTGATGCAAAAAGTTCCATTTGTGCTGGTGGAGGCTGGGAGGAGGGGGCTTTCGGCGCGAATATCAGGTTGGGTATCGCAGACGGTTGTGGCCGTAGTGCAAAGAGACAGTCGTCACTGAGCTACTCATTGGTTGATCTCTGCCAATGGACACTATGGGCGCAAAGTGCAGGTCTCGCGTTGCAGGTTATCACAGATGGTCTCTGTCAGTGCAAAGAGCAGGTCTGTAGTATCTTCTTGTAGTGGTTATAATGTTCCCTGTTACCTGGTTCCTAGCTGCTCAGCCAGTGTGAGTGTTCTGGTATGGAATGTTGGTGTGATGGACATGAGTGGAATCCTTGGGTGCCCGGTGTAAGTGTTGACAGTTGGAAGATGGGCTGAGCAGTGGGATGGTTGTTCCTGTTGGGGCTGCTACCACTGATGTCAAGAACTTAATAAACAACTTACAGAGACACTACTCTGCTACGTCTACTTCATCACCTCTGCGCCTGGATTATCATCTTTACATTTTGGCGACGATCTGCAGAATAACTCGCGCTCTTCTAGTGGTCCTAAAAAAGTTAAAGATGACGTGTCAAAGAAGTTTTCATGTTGTAAGGATCTTACTCAAACTACAAGTGCAGAAAACACACGGAACACGTAGTGGTTCACAAATGACCACACAGACAACACAAGCACATTTCCAGGAGGAAATGTTCCATAAGAGACAAGACAGACAGAGCAAAGGTATTTTTGAAAAAAAGGTGACATGTCTAAATTGTTTTCAATACGGAAAGAACATACCACAGACAGCGCATGTACATTTCCAGGAGGAAGTGTTGACACAAACGGCACAAGATCCAGAAAAAACAAGTGAAATGGAGCATCACAAGAAACGAGAGACTGGAGCAGCACGCCTCGCAGCCCTACCAGTGTCCCTCACACCGGACAGCCCCAGGCTAGGCGTGCTCTGCTAACAAACACCACAATTCTTGGGCTTTTAAGAAACATCAAGCTCTACAAAATATACAGATTGAGTCAAGATTAGCATGTTGGGTGTCCTGTTTTAACGCTACACGTTTTAACATCTTTTGGCAGAAGGTGTGTGTTCTCCACAGCAAGGGTTGGCAGCTTCTTCTGCTCTACAGATTGTCAGTTTTCGTCTGATAGACGGCGAGCTCAAGTGCTGCTAGTAATGTGGAAGACGTTTTACAAGTGCAGCAAATTTATTTTGTGTTTATGACCAGTTTCTGAACAGGGCAATTAGCAGAGAGAAATTTATCACTGGTGAGTTATATTTTGTTATTCTCATTGACAATATATGAGTGTGGGCAGTTGAACTGTCACATTGCCTTTTCAAACTGTGCACGAGCCGGTTAATGCACGTGAAGCTTACCTGCTCCACGACGGTCGCGTGGAGGAGTGGCATGGATTTTCCTGACATCGCTGTAGTTTGACATGAATCGCGGTGCTCAGACATTTTCAAGGATGAACGTACCTGGAGCCACCGGCAGGCGTTTATTCAGCATGCCGCCATCTTGTGCTAGGCCATTGTTCTCATCCAGCTTTGAGCGAGTGTTCACTCCTTTATGGTTCCTGTTTTTCCACCCACTTCGGTTTCTAGCATGTCCGCATGCCCAGCGAGCTGCGTGTCTTCTGGAGGACAGTTTCTCTATGCAACTCAGTGGAGTCTGATCACACCTCTCTATGGAATCGGAGGATCTGTTGGATGATGCTGGAAAAGTCAGGTGTCGAGTGGTGTCCTTCTTTATCTGAACGTCACCAAGTTTTTGCGTTTGTTGTTAATGGAAGTTGGTGTAATGAAACTTCTGCCTCTTTCAAATGTATTTCAATTGGCACATTCAAGGAACTGGAACTTATTTCACTCTAGGAAGACATTGGACTTACATCAAAGTTAACCTGTTTGTGCTGTTTGCAATTTTGATCTCCTTTTTCTTGGGCCAGTGTTCTTCTGATGTTGTTCCTGGTTGGAGAGAGACTTCGCTCACATGAGTTGTTTTGCTGTGCTTTTAAATTTTGTTTTGCTTATTGTGTCCATACTTCAGAGTTTTCAGTGCTGTTGCATGCTTGCTTAATGAAACATCCCTTGTGCTAGTTTGTTTCCAGTCTTATGCTCAATGCATTCCTGCATGTCAGGATGATTGGTTTGCGGTCGTAGTGCATGTGTGATCTGTAGTCATGCATTTATTTGCTTGTGACATTCGATTTGTGTCCTAGTTTTTTTTTTTATGGCATGCTGAGCTTCACCATTTCACATACATTTAAAATGTGGCACTTTATCTGTGGTACGTGTGACCAGTGTGTATTTTGACTAACATTTGCCGGGTAAGAGGTCACTAATGGTGTTGTTTATGGGTATAGTGTGCCCACTTTCTTTCGTCGTGTGTTCTTACGCATCCTTACTGGAGGGTGGTGGTATTGCTATTTGTTGGTTGGGTTGGCCTGTTTTCACGTCGTTATCACTTTCTTTAGGGATGGGAATGGGTTTTAGTCCCATGTCCACACTGTAAGCCTTTGTACCCTTACAGGAGGGGTGGCTTAAGGGGGGGGGGGCTTTCCATTTTACTCAAGGAATGGGTTATGGTCCCATTTCCACTTATTAGTCACATTACCCTTACAGGAGGGGTGGCTTAAGGGGTGTCTTCCCCTTTTATGCAAGTAATGGGTTTTAGTCCCATCTACAGTTTGCGTTACGGGTCAGAGTCCAATTTTTGCATGTATGGTCCCTTACATGAGGGGTGGCAAATTGGGTTATAGTCCCTTCCCCACATTTACCATGGTTTTGTTACTTACATTAGGAGTACATTCATGGGTGGGGCAGCCCATAGTGTTAGAATTCTGGGGGTGCTTTACTCCTATGCTTCTCTTCACAGTGCTAGAGTTCTCGGAGTGAGTTTCTACCGTTTTTCTCTTCACAGTGTTTCATTTGTCTTTCATGTGGTGTTATCTCACTTTGTGTCTGTGAGCTTAACGTTCTTAATACTTTCCTTTTGTTTCATTCTTAAAGGTGGAGGATGTGTGATATTTCGTGTATATCTTTTCACTCTTCTTTCCTCCTTTGTTTAGTCTTTGTTCCCTCTCGTGAGGTGGTTTTTACCATTCATTCCTGCGTTATGGACTACTGACTTCATTTGTACATTGTTGTGTATAGTTTTCTTTTTAGTATGGTTTTGTTTTTCAATTTTAACGGGAGAAGATAATGTAGTATCTTCTTGTTGTGGTTATAATGTTCCCTGTTACCTGTTTCCTAGCTGCTCAACCAGTGTGAGTGTTCTAGTATGGAATGTTGGTGTGATAGACATGAGTGGAATCCTTGGGTGCCCGGTGTGAGTGTTGACAGTTGGAAGATGGGCTGAGCAGCAGGCAGGCTGCTCCTGGTGGGGCTGCTACCACTGATGTTAAGAACTTAATAAACAACTTACAGAGACACTACTCTGCTACGTCTACTTCATCACCTCTGCGCCTGGATTATCATCTTTACAAGGTCTCCTCCTGGAGATTCGCATTGGTGGTTGCTGTGGACTGCAAAGTTGTTATGCCAACGTGACAATTTGCAGTCACAAAGAACCCAAACTTCAGGATTTTCACATTTTTCTTCAGGAGGATCTCACTGATGTCTGCCAAGAATCTAGCACCTGGGCGGCACCTTTTGAGGACCAGGATTTACTCAAGTAGAGGCCAGTAGTAGGGCTCAGGCAGGTCCAGTTAGTGCTGGTCAGCTTGGCAGTTGCAGGGAGGCTTTTGAAGCTTGTTGTGTCACTGTAGCTCACACAGAAGGTCAAACAGTGGCCGTTTGGAGTCACTTTGGTTGGGCAGGGATCAAGGAAAGCAGGTCGAATCTTACTACTTCAGATGGCTAGATAGTCCTTCAAGCAACAGGGCAGTCCTGCTAGCAGCAGGGCAGTCCTTCTTCTGAATCCTCCACAGGCCCCGAAGTATTCTCATGAGTAGTTCTATTCAGAGATAATGGCCTCGGAGTAGGTAAGAGTTTTCTTTTCCTGGCAGCAAGACCAGTTCAGGTGAGCCATGGAACCTAATTTACTGCAAAGAGGCCTCCCCTGTAGCAAGTAAATGTCAGGAGACACTTGAAAGGACCCAGCTGCTGTCCCTCTAGTCAGGCCAGAACCAAACCCAGTGGGAGGAAAGCTGCCCTCAGAACTGGTTTTGAGTGACCACAAAGGATCAGACTGCTCGTTATCCTGGCCATTCCTATGGGTGGACACATAAGCTGTGCACAAGGTGAGAAGGATTTTCTCATAATAGATTTTGAGAGTGAGGGGCACTGTGGGCAATGTGGGTAGAGTTGCCCCTGGGAACCTCACCCTCATTAGTTATGAAATGACCAGGAGTCTTACCACCACCACTCATTAGTTGATGCTAGGCATAAATGTGGTATCCCAAGGCATTCACAAATAACCCTTTCTGGACCTGCAGAAGAAGAGAAGAGGACTGTGCCTCCTTTCTGCAACCTGTGAGGAGCTCCGAAAGACTGGACCTGCTTCCCCTTGTACACAGAACAAATAAGTGGACTCCAAGGATCCATCAACTGATCTCCTGAGTGGCTACACAGACACAAAATTTGCAAGTGGCCCTATATCCTACACTTACTAGCTGACCAGTGGAAACTGAAACTTGGAAACTTTGGTGGTGACTTTTGCCTGGCCTCATGAGAGCCTCTACGTGCCCCTCCCTGTGGTCTTTGGGGACTTTAAAGTGTATGCAAGTTGTTTCTTGGGCACCAGGAAAAGGTGTGGAAACTTTTTTAACTATTTGTTCCACATTTCCAGAGCCAAGGGCATCTACTGCATAAACTACTCAACATGCATTTCCATGCCATTGTATTGAATTTCAGAATCATCCCCAATAAAGGCTCCAGCATCTCTGACAAAAACGAGAAAGTCCTTTTCTGTTTTTGGGCTTAGAAACTTTTTCCAGCAAAAACCCCAAAAGCTCCAGGTCCTTAGAGGGGACAACTAGTGGCAGAGATCTGAGTGGCAGTTACACAGTGATGGCTACGATTTTAGCTTTGCACCATGAGTAGACAGCTTTCTTGGAAAAAAGTGCAAAGTCCATTTTTGCATTAGGACTTGAAATTGTTTTGAAAATGTTGGCTTCCAAGCATTCACCATAACTAATCCACTTGGTGTAACCGACCAGAGCTCCAGCAAGGCCTGGGCTCAATTTGCCCCTTATACTCGGTTCTCTCACCACCATTGATGCTTTGCACTTTTTTTACACTATTTTCACATAAATCTTTAAAAATCATACATCCAATTCCCATTATTGGATTTTTCTTATGTTATGTTATAAGGATTTGTATAGGGCGCTTATCACCCAAGGGGTATCCAGGCGCTGGAGGGGTCCTATTTGAATAGCCAGGTCTTCAGTTTCTAACGAAACTCAAGTAGGGTTGGGATAGTCCTGATGTGGTGTGGAAGGTTGTTCCAGGATTTGGTGGGGATGTAGGAGAAGAAGAGTCCTACTGATTTGCTCCTGCAGATTCAGGGCATTTGCGCAAGGTGGAGTGTGGCTGAGGGCAGATGCCTGGTGGGTTGCTGGAAATGTATTTGGTGATGGAGGTAGGCAGGTCTGCCATTGTAGAGGGCTTTATATGAGTAGGCAAGTAGTTTGTCGTTTTGGTGTCATTTTGTTCATAAGATTTAATTTTCCTCAATGTTTCTAATTTTTGGTGTCATTTTGGTTGTTTGATGTTCTGACTTTATTACTGTTTTGGTATTGTATAAATACTTTACTCATTGCCCTAAGTTAAGCCAGTCTGCTCTGTGCTATAGCTACCGTGGATTTGACCTCATGTTAATTTAGTAACCTTAAGTGTTCAGCCTGATAAAAGTTGGGATTGTTCCTAGAGATGTGCAGTCTCCCACCCCAAAATATGATCATATTTCTCGAGTTAGCAACTTCATATATAACAACCATTATCATATTTTAGCCTCTAGTTCTGGGCAAAACTATGAACAAACCCACTATCAACAATGAAAAAGAAATATATTTGACATAATGGGGAAGTTTTGTCTAGCATTTGATTATAATTTCTGTTGACTACTTTTTCACTCTCAAATTCCTTTTTGGGTTTGGGCAGTTTAGAGGAAATTGAATTAGAAGCTAAATGTAAAGGATATAAAAGTGAATTTTATAGACATAGTGATGGTGGTGAGTAGTAGTGGGCATAATTTGCATAATTCAGTGTAGTGTAATCATGCATAATTACCTAAAAATTCCCCAAGATTATGCTTGGATTTAGCAAGAAGAGTAATTCTGTGTTTAGCACTATTTCTTAGTGCAAAGATGCCCTCTTGCATCCAAAATGTTCGCAAGGATACATTTTTCACTAAGAAATATCGCTAAATGCAACTAAATATGAATTGCAAGCATGAGTAGCCATTTGTGCTCACTAAATCTGATCTTGTGGTAGGATTTTCCCCTAACTTACTGGATAATTTAATCGCTATTTTATTGGAGTAAAATGCCCCCTCACATTCAAAATGGACATGCGGATGCATTTTGTACTGCGTAAAATGCAGCAGAACACGAATTGCGAGCATGGGCGACCATGCACACTTGCTAAATGTGCCCTTGCATTAGGATTTTTCCCCCAAAATTACTCTTAATCATGCGAAGAGTAGTAATTGGATAAATATCGGTATTTACATATCAAAGAATAAGGCAGAATTTCCACAATGACTCCAATTACTCATCATTGAAATTACGCCCAAGCCTAGCGCTGAGATGTGATGGAATGAGCTTAAGGATTTTAAAAATATTTTGTCATTCATAATGGTTTGGCTGGAAGGACCAGCTCTCACCCAGATATTTATTACAAGAGTTACATTATTACCAGAGGCAGTGACATCATGTTTCTGGTGGCAAATCATTTAGGTGACACCCTGGCAAATTTGTCACAGAAGCAAAAAAGCCTGGAATTGTGGTTTTACATGCACAAATTGGTGCACTAGCACCCTTTTCCTGTTGCTATTCCACATTCCTTAGAGAACTTTAGAGATTTACATTGAGGGCCACATGTATTAAGCATTTTCGAAGTCGGAAATGGCCGATCGGTTTATTTCTGACTGCAAAAATGCTTTTACATATATATGAAAGCACATATTGTGATTCGGTAACAATTTACCAAATATCAATTTGTGTTTGCAATTTGTTATTTGGAAGGGGCGTGTTTAGGGTGTCCCTTCCACATACCGAATCTGAATGAGATGTGTGAATGTTTTGCAGCACAATTACGGTCACAAAACATAAATATTTTATCGACAGCTTGAATGAGGTGTTAACCCATTCCGAAATGGGAAGGAGTCCCCAGGGGGCCCCATCTCCTTTGAGAATGTAAAACAAATATTTTTAACAGCAGGCAGTGATCCCATGAACCACTGCTTGCTCGTAAAAACTGAAACTGCAAAGTTACATTTTTTTTTTTTGTAAATGCATTCCTTTAAGGAAAACGGGAAGCATTTTAAAAAAGAAAAAGAGACAGCTTTATTCAAAATCAATCATAGACATAGTTGTCTGCTGACCTCAGCAGGCCACCATCCCTGTGATGGTGTCGATTCCTAATCAGTTCCAAATTGCGACCTACCTCATTAATATGCATGAGGTAGATCAACTTGCAACCCATTCTGACTCGCTAATGAAACTCAAAAGAGTTTTATACATTAGGAATAACGATTACCTAGTTGCGATTCGCAGTAAATCGGAATTAGATAATCGCTATTTGAAATAATGATACATGTGGCCCTGTAACCCTTGGCAATACTGATACCCAGAATTACTAAAACTCCTTTTATTGGTAATGCCATATGCAGTATTAGTGGAGCATACATTCAGGTGCTTCACACTGGGGGCTCATTTGATAACCAATGTAACTGTTTCCTTCGCATTTATTTGTTCATTTTTAAATCGTGTCACTCAGGATTTTTGTAGTTTATACGTGATTATTACATATAATGCGACGGTGGCTGCAATTAACAAAAGATAAATAATAGAATACAAAGAAGAATTGAGGTAGAGCGTGCAGCACCCCCATCATCAACCACTGTCTGCTTTTTTACAATGCCCACTGGTGGCATTCACAAAGTAAAGTTTGTCCATTAACGAAAGCTTACACATTCCAAAAGGCGATTGCCTGCTATTAGGAGTGGATAACGGGACAGTTGTTTACAACCACAGGAGTGATTACAAAAATTGATATACAGCCTTCTGGGTTGCAAGTGAGGGTGAGACGCCCATTTATCTGCCACATTTTACTTGCTATTCACAAGGATTGGCAAAGCGGACAGGTGTAAGTCGCAAAGTCAATCGTGACCCACAGTGTCACTTTTGTGCATTGTGATTTGAAATTCAGCACTTGCAAGGCCTGTTATTTTGTGCCATGTAGGCCTTGTGATTCCCATTGAGGACATTAATGGAGTCACCATAGCTAACAGCTGCCCCCATGAAGTGCCCCTCTGTTAGACCTGGCACCTTGGCGTGAGTCTCCCTTCCAAATTTTGTCGTTGTGCCTCATATGTTTTTGCTGGTGTTAGCTGCTCAGGGCACTGTGCCACTGCCAACCCGTGCCACAGTGCAAGTGCTCCCTATTTAAAATGTTTATGTTGTTTGGATTCCATGATTGGTTCATTTGGTTTACTGTCAGCCCCTAGTAAAGTGCACCAGGAGTGCCAGGGCTTGTAAATACAAATGCTGCTGGTGGGCTTGTAGCACTGGTTGTGCCACCCACAGAAGCGGCCTAGTAAAATGTGTCTAGGGTCTGCCACTGCAGGACCTGCGTGCAGTCTGGTACTGTCATGCTGACTGGGTAAGTGCACCCACTTCCCAGTCCCTAAACCTTCCCTTAACTTCATATTAGTCACTCCTATGGTAGGCCCAAGGGCAGGGTGCATTGTAAGCATAAGGTAGGACAAGCCCTGATGTGTGTGGCATGTCCTAATAGTGAATTACTGCCATCTTCGTTTTTCACTATTGTAAGGCTACCTGTTCTCCATAGGCTAGAATGGGCTGTCAGAATTGTTACATTCTATGATCCTAACAGACCCAGGGAACATGGTAGAAATTCGAGTTTAGTATGCCTGAACTCAGAATAATAAAATACATCTTTTAGTAAAGTTTATTTTAATATTCTGTGTTTGCAAATACCACTTTTAGAAAGTTGGTATTTGCTTGCCTGACCATTTCAGCCCGCCTCTGCTATGATGTGTATCTGCCTGTCTGGTTGTGTGAGTGACAGGGCTGGGGAAACCCAGAGGGGCAGGGCTAGGTAGCCTGGTGGTGAATAGGAAGATTGGCAGTCAGATGGGTGGGAGGAGTACACCTGGGCTCTGAATAGGGTTGTGCTCTGCTACCACAATGCTGGCGCTGCCTCCTGCGGAGCGGCTGATGTCTCTGCCCTGCACCCTGAATAGAGAGGCAGAGTCATGTCAACAGAGTGCTCAAGAACTGGTTTGGACTGGGCAAAGGCCCCTCTACCCCAGAGGAACAAAGGAATTAGGGGTATAAGTATTGGGACCCTGCTCCCAAGAAATTAGATCAGATCCTGCTGAAACAAGAAGAACCTCTGCCAGAAGAGAAGGAACTGGAAAAGCTGTAGGAGGAGTAACTGTCCCTGACCTGGGGGATTGGCCTGCAGTGGTTGCCTTGCTGCTGAAGGAGAGGAGAAAAGACTACAAAGACTTTTATTTCAACTTGTGCTTAAAGATCTCCAAGGGCTTGAACTGAGCTTGCCCCCTGAACGAAGTCCCAGGACCAGTGGACTTCATCCCCAGCTCCCCAAAGTCTTTTGGAAGTGCCTGCTGCTGTTGTTGGGCCTTCTGAGGGACTGCGTGTCGCAAGGAGCTGGAAGCACGACGCAAGGGAGAGAAGCGTATCGCCGTCGGAGCTGTTGCCGTCGCATCTCGCAGAGAGTGTCGCTGCTGCAGCATCGCATCGAGCGGAAGCGTCTCGCATCGTCCGGAAGTGTCTCGCATCCACGGAGAAGCGTGCTGCCGTCGGAGCCGCGGTTGCCGCACTTCGCAGAAGGGGTGTCGCCGCTGCAGCATCGCATCGAGCGGAAGCGTCTCGCAACGTCGGAGAAGAGTGCCGCTGCCAAGGCCGCTGTCGTCGCATCTCGTCAAAGGTGACGCCGCTGTAGCTGACGCATCGAGTCGGGCCTTCTCGCAACCTCGGAGAAGCGTCACGCATCTGGAAGATCCCGTCTTTATTTCTTTTGCACCAAGAACTTCAACGCATCTGCATCGCTGCAACACTTTCGTTGCCCTGCGTGTCGCATCTAAGGTACATTGACTTAAAGTGTCGCATCTAAGAACTTAAGAGAAACTAAGCAACCTTTTACCAACTAAGCAACCGTATTGTGTATTTTTAATCATTTGATGGTCTTGTGATAATCCTATATAAAGAATCCTTATTTTTAATATACCTACCGGTGTGGTGTCCATTTGTAGTGTTGTCACTGGGTTACTGTATGTGTTCACAAATGCTTAACCTATAACGCTCTGAGATAAGCCTTGTCTGTTCGCGCCAAGCTACCTAGAGGGTGAGCAGGGGTTATTTTAGGAGTGTAACCCCTTACCCTGACTAGAGGAAAGGTTCCCTGCTTGTCACAAGTACCTACCTGTGCCAACCAGAGAACCCGGATTCTAACATTGGTGGTCAGCGGTGGGATTCTGTATTTGCATTTGTGACTCATGTACAGTGATTGGTGAACACTACTTAGTGAGTGCAGACCTTAAACGCAACCAATACTTGTTGGTAGATTTCTTTTTTTTTTTGGACTGTCTATTTTTGAGCACTGCCAAGCTTAACCATGGTGGAGAAAGCATCATCCATAGTCTCGGTGGATACTGAATTTAAATGGGAAGAAGAGAAACTAGACAGCTACACATTATCACAGCTGAAATTCTTTTGCAAAAAGTTTAAGGTTGCTACAACTGGATGTAAAAACAAAACAGGGTTCTACACGGCGCTGAGGGCCGGGGTAGAAGCAAGGAATGCCAGTGATGATGAGAATGCAGAGGGGCCAGTGGGTTCAAGAGGAAGGAGAAGCCCTTCCCCTGCAGGTAGCAGTGTCTCTGACAAAAGTTTATCTCCAGAGGAGTTGGCAGAAAGGAAAGACACCAGAGCTCATGAAATATAGATGGCCAAACTAAATGGGCAGTTAGCCATGGAACAAAAAAGAATGGAAATGGAAGAGAGAAAAATGCTAATGGAAGAGAAAAAAATCCAAATGGAGCATGACAGAATAATGAGGGAGCTGGATTTGAAAGCCCAGGGCTTGGGAAGCACTCCCTCTGGTGGCAGCACACCCCCAGTGCAGGTAGAGTCTAGAGTGTACATACCCAAAGATGTAGTGAAGGAATTTTTTAAAAATGATGACATAGGGCAGGGGTTTAAGGCCTATGAGGTAGCCATGTCTTCCCACCGGATCCCTGAGAAAGATTGGGGAGCGGGGTTGTGGGGACGGTTCCTTAGTGAGGGGCGGGATACACTGCTGGATTTGCCTTCAGATGATTATAATTCCTATCCCCATATGAAGGCTGCTTTGATGTCTAGGTATGGGTTGACCCCTGAGTTGTATAGACAAAGGTTCAGGGGTTGCACTAAGATTCCAAACAGTATGTATGTTGAGTATGTGACTTTTTTTTGCAGAGCACTGGATGGTTGGGTGAAGGGTAGCAAAGTTAATGATTTTCAAGGGCTTCTTGATTTAATGGCATGGGAGCACTTGTCTAGTAATTGTTTTCCTGAGCTACGCCAGCACCTGATTGATAGTAGGCTGACTAACCCTAGGAAGCTTGCTGAGGAGGCCGGCCGCTGGGTCAGTACCAGGGTCCACAAGGGTCAAGTGGGAGATTCCGCCAAAGGTGGGCAGGGTCCCCAGCAGAAGAGTGGGGGGACAAGGGTAAACAGAGGGAGTTCCAGAAGGGGCCCCAAAGTAATCCCCAAGGGAACCAAGGGAAAGGTTCTCAGCCTCCCCCACCCCAGAAGCAGACCGGGGCCCCGACAGGTACACCTGTTCAGAAGGGGCCTATCAGATGTTACAAGTGTGGTAATCTGGGGCATTTTGCCTCTGATGTGAAGTGTCCATTATTTGGTAAACCCGCACCCACTGGTGCTCCATCCCGGCAGGTGACTAGTGTAGCCCTGGGGGAGGAGGTGAATGTCCAAGGTGGGTGGGGTCCCTCAGAGATGTCCCTTGTCTCATTAGGAGACTGTGAAGTGGTCCCCCAAACCCAGCTGCCTGAGAACACTAAAAAATACAGGCAGTGGGTGACCATAAATGGCCATAGGGTTCAAGCTCTCAGAGATACAGGAGCCAGTGTGACGGCTGTCAAACGCCACCTGGTGTCTCAAGAGCAGGTTGTCCCAGGAGCATTCTATCCGGTTGTTGCCGCCGACAACACCGAGAGTCACTGCCCAGTGGCTCAGGTTCCCTTTCAGTGGGGGGGGGGTCTCTGGTACTCTTCAGGTAGCTGTGAGGCCCGCCATGCCTGTTGACTGTCTGTTAGGGAACGACTTGGAGAGCTCACCTTGGGCTAAGGTGGAGCGGAGTGCTCACCTGGAGATGTTGGGTATGCCGGATTGGGCGTGTGTCACCACACGGTCCATGGCAGCCAGTAGGGGTACTCAAGAGGTCCTGGAGCCTGAGAGGGAGGCCCAGGGACCGGCCTTAAAGAGAAGGAGCAGGGGGCGCGGGAAACCTGGCTCCTGAAGTTCCCACGGTCCGGGAGGGAGCAGACCTTGAGGGGGATGCCCTGGAACCTACAGGGGAACAGATAGCTGAACTGGGGGACCTGCCTGAGCTGACCCATTGGCAGCAGGAAGGAGGACCCTCCAGGGAAGAATTCTGCAGGGAGCAGAAAGAATGCCCTTCTCTTGTGGGTATGCGGCAGCAGGCTGCAGACCAGGCCAACGGTGACCAGTCTGGAACACACTTCATTTACTGGGAGAACGACCTCCTGTATTCTGAGCCTAAGGTTGCTGAGCCTGGGGCAGCCCGTGTGCTGGTGGTACCCCAGCGCTTCAGAGCCTTCCTACTGGGGCTGGCTCACAATGTGCCATTAGCAGGACATTTGGGGCAGGACAAGACCTTTGAAAGGCTTGTCACCCACTTCTTTTGGCCCCAAATGCGCAGGAGTTCAGATACTCACTGCAGAACATGCCAAACTTGCCAAGCAAGTGGGAAGAGTGGAAGGAAGCAGAAGGCTCCACTCCAACCATTCCCTGTGGTCGGTACCCCATTCCAGCGAGTGGGGATTGACATCGTAGGGCCACTGGACCCTAGGACAGCGATGGGCAATAGGTTCATCCTGGTCCTGGTGGACCATGTCACCCGGTAACCGGAAGCCATACCTCTGAGGACAGTGACAGCCCCCGTGGTGGGACGTGCGCTGATGGGAATTTTCTCCCGAGTGGGATTCCCTCTAGAGGTGGTGTCTGACCGAGGTACCAACTTCATATCTAAATATATGAAGTCCCTTTGGCAAGAGTGTGGTGTAACCTACAAGTTCACCACACCTTACCACCCCCAAGGAAACGGGTTGGCTGAGAGATTCAAACGAACCCTAAAGGGCATGATAATGGGTCTTGAGGAACCCATGAGGCGTAAGTGGGACGTCCTCTTACCGTGCCTTCTCTTTGCTTACAGAGAGGTGCCACAGAAGTCTCTGGGGTTCAGTCCCTTTGAGCTGCTGTACGGACACCCAGTGAGAGGACCTCTAAGTCTGGTAAAGGAAGGCTGGGAGCAATCTCCCAGGAAACCTCCCCAGAATGTATATAGTTACATGCTGGCCTTCAGAAACCAGACTAGGCGTTTCAGGGAACTTGCTGAGGCAAACCTGGAAGCCAGCCAGGAGGAGATGAAGTGGTGGTACGACCGGAATGCCACTCTGGTAGAGCTTCAGCCTGGGCAGAAAGTATGGGTCTTGGCCCCCGTGGAGCCCTGTGCGCTCCAGGATAAGTGGACCGGTCCCTTTGAGGTTGTGGAGCGCAAGAGTCCTGTTACCTACTTGGTGGACCTGAAGTCTCCTAGGAACCCCTTAAGGGTCCTACATGTCAACCGCCTCAAGCCCCACTTGGAGAGGTCCCAAGTGGGCATGCTCTTAGCAACAGATGCTGGGATGGAGGAGGAGACCGAGCCTCTTCCTGACCTCCTGTCAGTCAAAGAGCAAGATGGGTCAGTGGATGGTGTCATCCTCTCTTCCACCCTGACCCCTGAGCAACAGAATGATTGTCGCCAGCTGCTGGGACAATTTTCTGACCTGTTTTCCCTGGTTCCCGGTGTCACTGAGTGGTGCGTCCATGATGTGGACACTGGGGATAGTACACCTGTGAGGCACAAGGCCTACAGGGTGACTGACAGGGTAAGGGCCTGCATCAAGGAGGAGGTCTCCAAGATGTTTGCCCTTGGGGTAATTGAGTCTTCAAGCAGTCCTTGGGCCAGCCCAGTGGTCTTGGTCCCAAAGGCTGCCGCGCCGGGAGCCACACCCGAACTCCGGTTCTGTGTGGACTACAGAGGACTCAATTCGGTCACTAGGACTGACGCACACCCCATCCCCAGAGCTGATGAGCTCATAGATCGGCTAGGGGCTGCCAACTACCTCAGTACGTTTGATTTAACGTCTGGGTATTGGCAGATCGCCTTAACCGAGGGGGCCAAAGAGAGGTCAGCATTTTCCACCCCTGATGGGCATTACCAGTTCCGGGTTATGCCCTTTGGGATGAAAAATGCCCCTGCCACCTTCCAGAGGTTGGTCAACCGGGTGTTGGTTGAGCTGGATTCGTTCAGTGCAGCCTACCTGGATGACATCGCAGTGTTTAGCTCCACGTGGGAGGAACATCTGCGCCACCTCTGGGAAGTGTTGATGGCGCTGCGGAGGGCAGGCCTCACGATCAAGGCGAGTAAGTGCCAGATCGGGCAGGGTTCAGTGGTGTACTTGGGACACCAAGTTGGGAGTGGCCAGGTGGCACCCCTTCAACCCAAGATAGAAACCATCCTGAATTGGGAGTCGCCCAAAACCCAGACAGAGGTGAGAGCCTTCCTAGGTCTCACCGGGTACTACAGGAGGTTTGTCAAGGGGTATAGCAACATTGTTGCCCCCTTGACAGCGCTGACTTCAAGGAAGCAGCCCAGGAAGGTGATCTGGACTGACACCTGTCAGAAATCTTTTGAGGCCCTGAAAGCTGCTATGTGCACGGCGCCCGTGCTTTTGGCTCCCAACTTCTCCAAAGAGTTTATCGTCCAGACAGACGCTTCAGAGCATGGTGTGGGGGCTGTTCTTTCACAGATTAATGAGGAGGGCCTAGATCAACCTGTAGCCTTTATTAGCAGGAGGTTACTACCACGGGAACAGAGATGGAGTGCTATTGAGCGTGAGGCATTTGCTGTGGTCTGGGCGCTGAAGAAGCTAAGACCCTACCTGTTTGGGTCTCACTTCCGGGTTCAGACAGACCACAGGCCCCTCAGATGGTTGATGCATATGAGGGGTGAGAATCCAAAGCTGTTGAGGTGGTCCATTTCCCTACAGGGTATGGATTTCACGGTGGAACATCGCCCTGGTACAGATCACGCCAATGCGGACGGTCTGTCCAGATTTTTCCGCCTTAGTGATGAGGAACTCCCTGGGGTAGGGTAGTTCTCCCCACTTTTCAGCTGGAGGGGACACGTGTTAGACCTGGCACCTTGGTGTGAGTCTCCCTTCCACATTTTGTCGTTGTGCCTCATATGTTTTTGCTGGTGTTAGCTGCTCAGGGCACTGTGCCACTGCCAACCCGTGCCACAGTGCAAGTGCTCCCTATTTAAAATGTTTATGTTGTTTGGATTCCATGATTGGTTCATTTGGTTTACTGTCAGCCCCTAGTAAAGTGCACCAGGAGTGCCAGGGCTTGTAAATACAAATGCTGCTGGTGGGCTTGCAGCACTGGTTGTGCCACCCACAGAAGCGGCCTAGTAAAATGTGTCTAGGGTCTGCCACTGCAGAACCTGCGTGCAGTCTGGTACTGTCATGCTGACTGGGTAAGTGCACCCACTTCCCAGTCCCTAAACCTTCCCTTAACTTCATATTAGTCACCCCTATGGTAGGCCCAAGGGCAGGGTGCATTGTAAGCATAAGGTAGGACAAGCCCTGATGTGTGTGGCATGTCCTAATAGTGAATTACTGCCATCTTCGTTTTTCACTATTGTAAGGCTACCTGTTCTCCATAGGCCAGAATGGGCTGTCAGAATTGTTACATTCTATGATCCTAACAGACCCAGGGAACATGGTAGAAATTCGAGTTTAGTATGCCTGAACTCAGAATAATAAAATACATCTTTTAGTAAAGTTTATTTTAATATTCTGTGTTTGCAAATACCACTTTTAGAAAGTTGGTATTTGCTTGCCTGACCATTTCAGCCCGCCTCTGCTATGATGTGTATCTGCCTGTCTGGTTGTGTGAGTGACAGGGCTGGGGAAACCCAGAGGGGCAGGGCTAGGTAGCCTGGTGGTGAATAGGAAGATTGGCAGTCAGATGGGTGGGAGGAGTACACCTGGGCTCTGAATAGGGTTGTGCTCTGCTACCACAATGCTGGCGCCGCCTCCTGCGGAGCGGCTGATGTCTCTGCCCTGCACCCTGAATAGAGAGGCAGAGTCATGTCAACAGAGTGCTCAAGAACTGGTTTGGACTGGGCAAAGGCCCCTCTACCCCAGAGGAACAAAGGAATTAGGGGTATAAGTATTGGGACCCTGCTCCCAAGAAATTAGATCAGATCCTGCTGAAACAAGAAGAACCTCTGCCAGAAGAGAAGGAACTGGAAAAGCTGTAGGAGGAGTAACTGTCCCTGACCTGGGGGATTGGCCTGCAGTGGTTGCCTTGCTGCTGAAGGAGAGGAGAAAAGACTACAAAGACTTTTATTTCAACTTGTGCTTAAAGATCTCCAAGGGCTTGAACTGAGCTTGCCCCCTGAACGAAGTCCCAGGACCAGTGGACTTCATCCCCAGCTCCCCAAAGTCTTTTGGAAGTGCCTGCTGCTGTTGTTGGGCCTTCTGAGGGACTGCGTGTCGCAAGGAGCTGGAAGCACGATGCAAGGGAGAGAAGCGTATCGCCGTCGGAGCTGTTGCCGTCGCATCTCGCAGAGAGTGTCGCCGCTGCAGCATCGCATCGAGCGGAAGCGTCTCGCATCGTCCGGAAGTGTCTCGCATCCACGGAGAAGCGTGCTGCCGTCGGAGCCGCGGTTGCCGCACTTCGCAGAAGGGGTGTCGCCGCTGCAGCATCGCATCGAGCGGAAGCGTCTCGCAACGTCGGAGAAGAGTGCCGCTGCCAAGGCCGCTGTCGTCGCATCTCGTCAAAGGTGACGCCGCTGTAGCTGACGCATCGAGTCGGGCCTTCTCGCAACCTCGGAGAAGCGTCACGCATCTGGAAGATCCCGTCTTTATTTCTTTTGCACCAAGAACTTCAACGCATCTGCATCGCTGCAACACTTTCGTTGCCCTGCGTGTCGCATCTAAGGTACATTGACTTAAAGTGTCGCATCTAAGAACTTAAGAGAAACTAAGCAACCTTTTACCAACTAAGCAACCGTATTGTGTATTTTTAATCGTTTGATGGTCTTGTGATAATCCTATATAAAGAATCCTTATTTTTAATATACCTACCTGTGTGGTGTCCATTTGTAGTGTTGTCACTGGGTTACTGTATGTGTTCACAAATGCTTAACCTATAACGCTCTGAGATAAGCCTTGTCTGTTCGCGCCAAGCTACCTAGAGGGTGAGCAGGGGTTATTTTAGGAGTGTAACCCCTTACCCTGACTAGAGGAAAGGTTCCCTGCTTGTCACAAGTACCTACCTGTGCCAACCAGAGAACCCGGATTCTAACACCCTCACTATCCCATCACTGTCCTTGCGACAACTGGCTTCGGGATCGCAAAAGCAGTACCAAAAACCAGAAGGTAAAGATGGTCCTCATGAGCACTTGTTACTTTCTGTAGCTCCTAATGTGGCCGAAGCCATTGGGCTTTCTGTTAAATAAATAAATTCAGCAATGCGATGGACGCTCTTTCAAATTAATAAGATAAATTGCTATCCTGCAACCCAAGAAAATGTATAAATGTTAAGCAGTCCATTACCAGGAGGTTACACTTCGATTTAAAAAACACATACCATAAATCATGTGTTTTCAATATTTTGCATAGAAATTTCATGAATTATTATAGATGTACATACTAGCTTTTATCATACATCATTAGACATTCATGTATGTTTTTCAATCCCATTATTCAGTGGGAAAATATACACTTTGAACAACGTGTTGGCAAGTTTGAATGTTGGAAAAATTATGTGCTTGAAAAAAATCTTTATCTCTACGCCTCATTTGAGTGGTAGTGCCTCACAAGCAATCATAAATCAAAACGCATTAATAATGCTTATGAATGTTTTAAGCAAACAAAATGGTTCATACTCAAGACATTGGTTGCATTCTACATTCATTAATACTGAGGACCCTAATTACTTTTATTTTTAAGTCTCTTTTAGTGTGACTAGCTTTGATTTATCAGAAAACGTTTGGTATAAGGTGTATATGAGTGGATCTAATAAATGATAGCAGTTTGTGGTATAGACTTTTCTGTCCTCAGTGGTTTTCTTTTTTGGCAGTATATCCCTCTCTATAAATGGAGTATTATTTATTTCTCAATAAAAAGAGAAAAAAGAGAACTGCATTTTGACACCCTCGTCTATCTTGGCAACACCTTAAGTAAAATATTGAAGGAATATATATTAGACAGATATAAGTATTAGTAACACTTGTGCTATTATATTAAGCATCCACTTATTATTGTATTCTTTACTTCAGTGGTGTCAACAATTGTAATGCTTTTAGGCAGAAAGGGCATGTGACTTCAATGTATGAGAAGATTGAGGTTCAAAGGTCATGATGTGGCTTCCTGTGATGTCATTGTGGGCAAAGGGTATGTAAGTAGGCACCTGGATACCTAGCTTGCCACTTGCTTGTGGCCTTCAGTTCCTGCTTGTTCCAGACTGATCCAGTGACACCTCAGGTGCCGGGTTTTCCTGTTGAGGTTTTCCTAACTGGGTTTTTCCTCTCACCAAAAGAAGCCCCGCTCAACCCAGGACCTACTTAATGCAGCCTGCAGAGCGACAGTGCAGCGGATGGGCCCAATATGCATGCCACTTGCGCACCACAGGCAAGCCTGTCTGCACCTCTCTGTGCCTAGACCACACCCAGTGACATAACCCCTGGCCATTGCTGAGCTCTAAGCCCTCGACCCCAGACACCGCAACAAACACTGCCACTGCACTGACCAAGCTCCACGGTAGGACCTTTTACCTGCACCCACTGCCACTTCACCTGCCACCTGAGAAAATGCATACCACAACTAAGATGTATCAGAACCCATTGTATATGGGCATCTCTACAAAATCGAACTACATATGATTGAAAGGACCACCTAATGTACATACATGACTCAATATCACCATGGTGCTTCGATCTGTATCTAACCGTTGACAAGTAACATATTGGTGATACACGTTTTCAGCAATGACATGCAAATGGGGATTGAACCAGTGCATCTTGAACAAGTGTACCATCACAACTCTCCCTATATTTCTGGGGCAATTAAAATGTCTGGTCATAGGGGACAACAGGGAATCTATCCAAAGATATCTTCAATCTACTGAAACCAAAATCTCCTTATTCTTCACACACACTGCTCCGACCCATCCCTCATGTTCACTCTCCGGGACATCTTCCTGCAATTTCTTGACATCTTCCCACGTATCAGGAACAAGAGGCTATTAGAAGCATCATTCCTTGAAAAATTTGAATAGTCACATTGAATGTGCAAGACCCAAGAGCGCAGTGTCAGGCAACTTTATCCCTATAGCTTTTCCTAGCTTTCACTAAATCATGTCTGCTCTTTTGTGCTGCACACTTCTCAATGGCTACTTGGAATCTGCAGAGTTCTGAGTGAGTCCATGACATAATTTTCTTTCTGCTATGGGAGCCAGGCGATGTCATAAAACCTTTCTGGGACCAAAACTGTCCAAAACCATGGACCACGCCAATCCTGTACTGACTATCAGTATAGATTGTCACTCCTAAATTGTCAGAGACACAGCAAGCTCTTATAAGATCGAACAGTCCAGAGACCTGTGTTGAGGTTACAGTACGCAAACAGCAGGCTTCCACAACACCTTCTCAGATGCAAATGGCAAAGGATGCTTTCAAAATCTCTCTTTCATCTCTTAAGCAAGAGCTTGCCACAAACCATAATCAGGCTCTTCCAAAAGAACATCTCAAATGTCGGGTCTTGGAATGGTACACAGTTCTGTAATATGCTGTGATCTACCCTAACATCATTTTCATCAGCAACAAGGTGATGGTATTGAGACAGGAGCACCCCTGCAGAGTGATGTTCTCCACAGCGAGGATGCCCTGCTCATAATGGGTCATGCGCTCCATCCAAGTGCAGGTAAGCAAGATTTCATCAGATAATGGTACTATAACTGTAAGAGGGTAGCTCATTACTATTTCGTCACATTGTTGAATGCTGACAGCAACTGCAGCGACTGCCTTTAGGTAATATGGCAATGATGTGGCTACTGAGCCAAGACTGGCTGAAAAATATGGTACAGGACGCAAAGCGTTACCATGACTCTGTGTAAGTACAGCAATGGAGGGCCCATCCCTTTTGCTGCAGTACAAAACAAAATCCTTCTCATAGTCGGGCATTCCTAGAGTTGGGGTGTGGCAGAGCCTTTCTCTCAGCTTGAGGAAGGTTCTCAAACATCTGTTTTCTAATGGTAGGAGATCAGACCCATCCTTGGGTCTAAGCCTCTGTATAGGCTTTGTCACAAGGGAAAAGTTGGAAATCCACTGATGACAGTAGCCCACCATTCCCAAAAACATCCTGACTTCTCTCTCCATCATGGGATGGTTCATTTTCTGTACGGCAGATATTCTCTCTTTAGACACTTTTCTGGCTCATGTCTGAATATGAAGTTATAGATACAGGCCTTCTTCCTGACAGCATTACAATTTGGTTCGTGACACTTTATGTCGATCTTCAGCCAAGTGGTTTGACAGGGCAATGGTGTCTTGTCTGTATGCTTCTTGCGTTGTCGACACCACCAATAGGTCCTCGATATACAGGACTAAGATTGAGTTGTATGACACCTGCAGAGTCTGCACATTCTTTTTCATTATCTGATTGAAGATCAAAGGGATTTCTGTATACACCTGTGGAACTCGGAACAATGCCAAAACTTTATTTTTGTACCACAATGCAAAAAGGATCTGACTGTCCTCATGCAACAGAATGGAAAAGAATGCTTGTCACAGGTCAATGACTGTGAAGCACTCAGTATCATCGGGTATTTGGAACAGTGTTAAAGCAGGATTCAGTACCACAAGATAACATAGAACAATAATATTAACTTTTCAGAGGTCCTGTACAATTCTCCATTTTTTCTTAAGTTTCTGCAGGGACATTATAGGTACATTTTCAGAGGCTTCCTAAGATCTCTGTTAAGATACCTTGCTGTAACAAGGATTCAGTTATGGGAGTAATTCCAGCCACCGATTCTGGTGAGAGGTTGTATTGGGGCATTCAGGGATATTCTGCATTCTGTTTTATTGTTATTCTCACAGGCTCAACATTCTGGACATGTTTTTGCCAGTATAATTCCAGACTTTCTCCTTCATGGATTCCTGTAAGTCAGGAGTTAAGTCTTCTTTCGTCAAAACCAAGAATAATCCAATGGCTGGCCTTTGTTTTCTCAGCTTAAAATCTACACCCTCGTTGTGTGTCTGAAGCTCAACAACATCCAATATATTATAGATCACACAATTACATTTACTTAAAAGATCCCTGCCCAATTGACTGGACTGGAATCACACATTACAAACTGATGGGGCTCTTCAAGAGGACCTGTTTTATAAGTACTTTAACTGGAAAAATTAATTCTCTACTTATTCGAGATGTCTGCAACTTGGACTTGTTTTCTCAAGAGGGGTATGTTTGGGACTTCTACAGTTTCTTCCAATAGAGCAAGTAGCACTAGTGTGAATAAAAAAAGACACAGGTAGCCATACATTTTTCTATGGACATGGGGGCCACTCTGGCCACTGGCCACTCAAAGACTGAGCCAAGCATGCAATCTTCCTCTCTTCTCAGGCACCATCATTGTAATTGTTCAGAACCTGGAAGTGTTGAAGAACGGGAACTATTCAGAGTGTCAGAATTTGTGAAGGCATTCTGTTGAACTCTGGGGTTCCTGTTCACATTAAATCTCAGATTATTAAAATTATCCTGCATTAGCAGGGCTTGAGACATATTAGGTTGCTAGGGTCTTGGCATTTGCATATTCTGAGCTGGCATAACATTCATATTAGGCATTTGGCAATTAAGTTGCATTTGATTTGGATTCAACCTACACACTTGCTTTCAATGACCCAACTTATTATATTAATGAGACCGCGTGGTCTTCTTCCACATGATTATATCCATCCTAGTGTTTGGATCAACACACATCCCTCACCCTCTACCCTGTTGGACACCCCTCCCATTCTGCATCAACTTACCACCACTTTGATAGCCAATTCCATCCATTCCAGCACCAACACCAGAACTTGTATTTGCCAAGTATGGGCCATTTTTAAATCCCTTCTGTTCTAATTTCATTTGAGCCAACATGAATTTCTCTTTGATTTTCTTCTGCCACAATTCCAGATCATTACTGTAATACTTTGCATATCACATTATCTCATGCAAAGGCTTTGACCATCAATGGATCACATTCTTGTGAATATTCGAGCTAATCTCTGGGCACAATCAAGAACCAACTGGACAAAAAATTTCTAAGATTTCCATGCTCTTGGTTTTCAATGCTGCTATGCTGGCGAAAGACTTCCGTAAGCCTCTCATGATAAGGTTGAACCGACTATTAGGACTCTTGTGTACTTCTTGATATTTGCAACCAATCAATCTCTTTCTGGGAACTTTAGTTTTCAAAAAGGTAATCATCACATTATACTTCTCCATAACTCTCTGGGGATTAATATTTGTCCGAGTATCTCTCAGCGGCTTTGCGGTCGGCCATTGCACCAATACCTTATATTTACTCACAAATCATTAGGAACAGCAGTGTCAAAGAAGGTAATCAAATCCTCCCAAAGCACCTCTGAAATTTTCACTAACCTATCAACTTGAGTATACAAAATGTCAGGAATCTCTCTCCATTTTGGAAATGTATTTCTACATGTGAAAAGATCACCACAACCCCAATGGACATGTATATATCCACCCCATGTACTTCTCTCAGTGGGTAAGCCCTTACCTCTGTGTTGCTGAGTCAATTTTGCTGGCTTCATCTTCTAGGGCTCCAGTAACACCATCTTTCTTCTTCCTTAGTTTCGGAGACCACCGGTGTTTTATCTTTTAAGCATCAATCCACTTTTGGATGCTCCCAACTAATTCCCTCAGGTGTAATTTCAGTCCAGTTGTGAGCATATTCTAAAGCGTTTACTAAGTCAGGTATGTTCTAAAATTCTTCCTGATGAGTTTGACTCCTGGATAAATCAACCCTAAATTCTGCTGCAATTCTTTCTAGGGCTTTATGAGCCTCACATGCATGCATAGCAGCTTCTCTTCACACGGAACAAAAATGTCTCCTTGTTATACACATGTATAAATTTAAACACCAGATTTCCCTTCAAAATATATTGAAATTATATCCTCATTTTCAGAAAATCCAATCCTCTTACTGGTGTTTACTCCTCCTCTGGGATATCTGACTATGAACTTTACTCAACCTCCACAACATGGCCACTCGCGCTGAGATTTGTTACCATTAGGTCTCTCATTCATGTGACTACAGTGGTACTAGTACTTGGGATTACAGGGACTGTTATGAATGGAGGAGCAATTGGGGCCATAGTAACTTGAATAGCACTAGGAGTCACTAATGATGAAGCTGGTGCAGCAATGGGCAAACCTGTAACAATGGGCAAAACTCCCTCAGGGAATCCTTTATCAATAAGTGCACTTGCACCTAGATCGACAGTGATGGGGGCCTTCTGACTGCCTGGTTCACTCCAACTTGTTGATTCCCCTCACACTGATGGCTGAACAACATTATAAGGAAGTCGTCGGGAAATTAACAGATCATCCAAGAAGCCAACACTAACGTCACCATCACTATATGTCTTCATTCCTTTTAAAAATCCTATACAGGAACTTTAGGGTAGGCGTGATGTTATTGTTATGTTTTAGGTCAAATACAACATCAGTAGCATGGTTCTGGAATCTTGAGCATTTGTAGAGTGATTTATTGGGGAGCCCAATATAAAGACTGTTGTTGCCATAATCAAGAAGTGAGATCACTGCATGATTAGGGTATTTTTCTAAGAGAGGTGAAGGAATGGTATAGCATTTATTGGCAAATAAAAATGGTAGAAACAGTTTTGAAGACCCCATAAATTAAAAATATATGAGAACCCACTGTCAAACAGCACACCATGGTTGTGTGTTTTTTACACTGGATGTGGACACATTCCTTTTAACTTGTACTAAGAATCAGTCAAGGGGGTTGTCTTGATAGGCTCCAAGAGAAGGATTTCACTTTTATTGTAATTCCATTTATATCTACCTACACTTCACAACTTTTAATTGGCAGTGTGTCATGAGGTTACACAAGACATGTAGCAGAGATGCAGTCAGCTATTATCTGCATACATGTGCTAGCCAATCTCAAGGGTATCCAGTTTGTAGAAAAATAGATCACATGGATCTTGAAAGGCATAGGAGCAGGCACCAAATCTTTAGGTAAATAACACATGAGTTTGGCAGCTGTGAAGAGGAACAAACCCAGTATCCCTTCGGAGGATATTGTTTTGTAGGAAGGAGGTAAACCAACAGCACTGTTCTGTTGATGCCAGTAGAATGTGCCAGATTGTTGAGGGGAAGCTTATGAATGATGCTGGCAGATGTAGTCAAGGTGGCTAATAAAATGAAAGTACATTCAGCAAAATTAACACCATATACTCGAACTTTGCTTCCCAACTGGACCTACACACCCTTATCACTTTCCTGCATCTCAAACCTGACAAGACAAACATCCAAGAAACAGCTATGATCTGCTGACCCACTATCAATGCAACAGAAACCACCACCCATGCACTCCATCCACTCGCGAGCCCCATTGAACCCATGCCCACACTTTATCCTCACCAAAGGACTCAACCCCATCTGTGCCACATACTCAATGACTCCTCACTACTGCCACCTTCCTGAATACCTTGAAATATGCTACCCTATTCCTCTTCCGAAGAACCCCTCAGCTGAAGATTCTGGCAAACTACAGACCGATTTTCCCCCGTCCTTACCCAACTAACGTCCTGGTAAAACTCTTCAACAAACAAATGGCCAACTACCTGAGCAACAACCCTCTCCTGATTACCTCTCAATCTGGATTTAGGCTTAATCACAGCATTGAAACTGCTCTTATCACGGCCAACAAACAACATCAGCATAGACAGAGGAGACACTCCAGCACTAATCATATTTGGCCGTTCAAAACTCACGCTTGATACTGTCTCTTACCACATCCTCATCCAACGCCTCCACAAAAGTGTCATACATGGACCCTCTCTCCCATGGATTAGATCCTTCCTCATTTGGAGCACCGAAACAGAACAGCTAACATTGTAAACCATCCCCCTCCACCCTCTGGATATGAGGAGTCCCCCCCTGGGATCGCACACTGTTCAGTGTCTGTCTACATGGTACAGCTTGCTAACATCATCCAAACCCACAAATTCAGCATCATCTTGTATGACAATAACACCAAGCACATCCTCTCTGACGACACCCCCAACACCAAAACAAAGATTGTCACTTGCGTGTCCGAAGTCGCAAACTGGATGAATGCCAACTGTCTGAACTCCAACAAGACAGGTGTGGTGCTCTTCAAAAAAGACACCACGCTATGGACCCAAGCCTGGTGGCCAGCTGAACTAGGACCAACACCAAAGATGTGTAACCAAGCCAGGAACCTAGGTATAGTAGTGGACAATCAACAATCCATGACCAGCCAGATCAACACGGTCAACACTCTCAAGTTCCTCAGAAAAACTTTCAGATGGCTCCCACTCAACACCTGTAGAACCAGGAATGCACTCTACATCGGCAGCATCGCACATCGCACCAATAGACTCCTGGCCATCCAAAATGCATCAGCCAGGCTCAAACACAAATGTTCATCTCTCCCCCATGTCTCAAAGACCTGCAATGGTTCCCAGTCCACAAACTGCACATTTCAAACTCCTCACTCAAACATACAAAGCAGTACATGCTCAAGCCCCAGCATACACTAACAGCTACATTAACTTCCACACCCCTACCAGAAACCTTTGCTTAGTCAACATCCTGCTTGCCCACATCTCTTGCACTCAAAGACCCAAAGATGGTGGGCAGCATTTTTGCACCTGAACCCCAAAGCCTAGAACGACCTTCTCCTGCACATTAGAGCCTCCTGCTCAGTCCTTGAGTTCCACAAAAAAAAACTGGTTCTTCAGATAGGTTCCTGCCAGGACCGCACCATCTTTTTCCAGATGCCAGGATACCCACCCAGGGGCACCATGGCCCTACAAATGCACATAACATAACATAAGGTAAACTGGGTCCCAGATGTTGAATTGGCCTTTCCTGACATTAAGTCCCATTGACTGCCCCACAATGGGATTTGACAATTGTCTGATAGCCACTTAGAATGTCATTTAAATCCATGTGTGAGGATAGTTTAGAGATAGCCAGTTTCAAATGCTTTGTCAAACTGGCTATGCCTGAGATAGTCCTGTATGTAGAAAGAGTGCCAGCTTCTCCTTAAGGCTTTTTTAGGATTGGGCAAATGATAATGCATTTGAGGGTTTAGGGAAAAGATCCACTGGAGATGGATGCTTTTCTTAGAATGGAATTCTAAGAGACCCAAGTTAACAACTTTAAAAAATTCTGCCTGCCATAATATGTGTGAAATATTAAAGAATCTCAAGACTTTATTTATATCAGCATCAGTAATTGGTGTGAACTTGGAATAAAAGCCAGGTTCTGTTAGGTGGGGCTCCTCAGACTAAACGGGTGGTTCAGGAAATTATTTGGAGCTTCAATTGTGGGCTGGAAAAGGATAAGAGATTGTTACAAACAGAGGCTTAAAGTTGATAGGATTGAAAGGGCCACTATCGCCACGAAAAACCAACAGAGTTCTTTAGTTAAGTTATCAAGCTCTTTGTTTTTGGCCAGGCAGCATTCCTTTTTTCTGTCACACACATTGATTTGTATCCTCTGCAGTGGATTCTAGATTTGGTATAATCAGAAGATGGTTTTGATTCACTCCAGTGTCTTTCCAGTGCGCTACCTTGAGGTTTCAAGTCACAGAGGGTATCTGGGTTCACATCATTAGTCCTCTTTGGGTCTGGCCTATAGTTGGAGCATATCATCAGGTCTGATCAAATGGCATGTATATGAGTCAAGAAGCTAGTAATGAACTCCTTGGGCTGGAATGTATTTCCATTTCTCCATGAACTATGTCTTCTAGGTCAGAAGAGTATTTAGGTTTTTAGAGAAGCCGTTTCAATGACGAAGCTGATAAAACTACAGACTATCCAGAAGAGTTGTAGGGCACTGTTAAACTGAGTTTTGAAATCTTGGAGGAAATTCAGTCAAATCATGATCCCCCAAGTATTGGGATATTGTTAGTTGATGGAAGCCAAGAGTATATACATGTTTTAATAATGTTTTGGCAATGAGTCTTGGATGGATCATCAGCCTTTGTGTTAAGGTTCCATAGAATACGTGCAGGGTTGGAGATGAAGACAATTTGTTGAGCAAAATCAAGGAGATCATTTGGGAAGATGGTAAGGCATGTTGTGGCTGCAATGTGTTAATACTTAGGGAGTGGCGACGTAGAGGGGGGTATTTAGTACACATCCCCTTTACTTTGCAAGTCGGTGTGGGTAGCAAAGTGCACTTTACAGGTTTGAATGTAATTTCCGACTCACAATATGCTTTTTGTACATTGCAACATTTTTGCAATAGCAGGGTCTTCGATTTTGTGATGCTTTGTACATCAAATCCAACATTTCTTTTCATTTGCCCAAGTGAACAAACGAGCGCCATTTCAGAACTTCTGTTCTACTCAAAACAGAGATCAGATTGAATGCAAGAATGGAAAGTCGACCACAACAATTGCACAATGAAAATATAGTTTGATCTGGGTCCCGTCTGCCAAGGATGATAAGTCTTTTGCTCTGTTGAATAATTCGCCATAGATTCATCTAAAAGATCAGCCTCGTTATATGTCTTAGCTTCTCGGGGATCTGCTAATCTAAGATCCTAAGCTAATTGATCCGCAGTTGATTTTTTTTTGATAAATGTGTTTGAAATAGAAATCAAAAATCGTCCTATCTGTAAACCGAAAGAAGTTTCCGGAGCTAGGAAGCTGCTCTCGAGAAACGCGTTTAAAGGGAAATTACGCCTCTGCTTGAGAGAACTCTGCACCTGGGGAGCATAATATTTGCAGTGAATTTATTTAAAGCATGGTGAAATAAACGTGCACAAAACACATAATATTCATAATTAAGATTTCTAAATGAATTGCCTTTATAATACATACGGTGTATTCATGTTACAAAAAGAATCCAAGCTTAATTGCCACTTGCTGATTATGTTTACTTCCTGATGTACACACTGATTAAGCATTGTCACACAGTGAAGCTTGAAACCGTATCAGCGCATAAAATAGTTCCTCGCCGTTTGACTGGGGACACAAAATGCAAATAGATCAACTTAGGAAAAAAATTAAATTAGTTCTAATAGAACCCATTTTGCTTGAGCAGCTGGTGTCACATTATAAACAGAGTTCTTGTGTTATGAGAAATAAAGGGCTTCTGTTGACAGATGCTTATATACAATTAAATATAGAAGCGCAGAGTATAAAAAAGAGCTCGTTCTGGGTCACATGTGCCGGGGATGATCTGTGCTTTGTGCTGCTGAGTAGTTTGCAATAGATTCTAATAAAAGTGGCAGTCTGTTAATAAGTCTGGGCTTCTGGGTGTTAATACATGCATCAGCAATGGCATGGCCTTCAACGAACTAGAAGAAATGTCTGAACCTACAGTAGGCCTTTTTGGCACACGCATTTAATAAGTGGATTAACATCGGTATTTTATAGAAACCCAACATGTTCCCCCATAGCTAGTTTAACCGCACATAAACTATATTTCTGTTTTAGCAAGCTTAGCGCCTGTTATACGTAATTCGGAAATAGTTTTTTAATCTTATTTATAAAACGATTACACATTACTCTGGACACAGCGGGTGGACAGCTCACAGTACCTCATCAGGCTTGCGTTTGGAAGGTTGCGTAGTTTCGCAGGAGGGTAGGTAGTCCTTCTTCGGTGTCTACTCGTTCTAATTCTCTCCGCCGAGATTGCTACAGAATGTGAACGTTATATTGTCGTCTAGGATGGCGCTCATAATGATTCTGACAAATGCTCACTCAGTAAAAACTGGGTCGAGACTTGCAAGGTCATTTCTCAACACCATGCAACAGCTCACAAACCTCATTCACATATCCTGCTTCCAAATTCTATTTCGCCGTGAAATTTAGCAAGTCAATTAATCTGTGGAACACCATAAACCAAGTCAGTGTTTCATTTTTCACCGTCGCTTGCTTGCATGTATGTATTTATTTTATTTGCAGTCAGTCCAAAGCAACTCAACACATGCTGAGAACAGAAATGTAATAATGAACCAAAATTACATCAATATACGAACACTACCCCCTCCAGGTGGTGAGTTGCCGCTCCCCTCTCACCTGCTTCCAAACCAAACTGCATCCACATTAACCCTTAAATCACACCACTGACAACGTGCTTTGGTGCCTTAAAAGTTCGCAGTTTATTCAACATCACATGTTTATACTTTTTGCAAAATTCATGGTCATATTGACTGTTCACTTAATGTCCATGCTACACATTTCCTGATCTTTGCAATCATTTTTGCTCGCTGCATGAACCCAGCCTCCTTAATTTCCAGGGCAGGGAGGAGCCCCTTGCATGGGCTTCCAATTCACGGGTCTAGGCTTCAACTTGCTGCCGACGTGGAGGGTGTCCGTCAGGACTTGCCCGGGCTGCAAGTGCTGTCCCGCTCGCCCTAGACCCTTTCATGGGCCCTCCCTGCTCTCAGGGGTCCCTGCCGTGCGGCATCCCAAGGACCTTGCTTGAGCATCCACTCTATCCTTCCTGAGACTGAGTCCTTGCATTCCGCTCCCATGGTACCCCTGCCGTGAGGCACCCCAAGGGTCCTGCGGGAGCATCACATCTACTCTTTCTATGGCGGCACGCTGCCCTTGGCTCCCTCAGTGCCCCTGCCATGAGGCATCCCAATGACACTGTGTGAGCCTTCCTTCTACCTTTTAGTAAGTTCTCTCTTTTTTCTACCTTCCTTGTGTTCCTTCCGCCACGCTACCTACGGTTTCTCGATTGGAGGGCGCTCCCCCTACACTGGCCTCCCCTTTGCTCTTACATGAAGCCCATTTGTTCCAGCACCACTACAATGTTCAGTAGGAACATGTCAATCCCTACCCCGGTAAGGTGTACCCCGTCCTCAAAGTGATACCCCGGAGGCCACAAGTTTACGAAACCGTGTCTGCCGAAACCCCATCCATTGGCCCTACCCACCTTCGCCATGATGATATTGAGTTTCCGTCTGTATTTCTCCACCGCCCCCAGGTCCATGGCCCCCCGCCAAGCCTTCCGCACATTACTTCTGAAAAAATTACTTCTGCTGGGTGTATCAGATGGGCCAAGGCTGTGAGGCTTTTCTGCAAATGCTAACTGCTGATTCGACTGTTAATTCCCAGCCCCTGGTGGGATTCCGATAGGAGGCTGTCTTACAAACGGCAGCGTGGCTTCGCCATTATTACCATCTAATGCATTGATTTCGGCTGCATTTCCCTTATTTAAATTCTTTGTGGTCTCCCTGCCTCCTGACTTGAGGATACTGGAGCCTGATTTGCCCTTCCCGAAAGTTACGCTTTTTTATAACTTTGTAAGCTATGCATCACACAGTCTCTGAAGATAGCTACCCAGGTGGGGGACCGGTACATAATACTCCACCCCACCTTACACCGATATCATCAATCCTCTGTTTTTACACCTGTGCACAGGCATTGTTATACAAGACAGCTGGCTACAAGTACTCGACACAGAGAGAACAAACTCAGAACCAACCCGTTGGACCATGGTGTCTACCCAAATGAAACCCTCCTTGCAGCGTCAGGGTAATGAAAGACTGGGAAGTCGTAACACTTTGCTCTGTATCTCGTAGTTGTATGCAGCTCCTTGCTAGCTACGCATCAACGATTCGTCACGTCAGCTGCAGCCATTTCCAGCTACCATCATTTAGGGGATAGCTATTCCCACCCCATTAACCAAATGACGCTCAGCAGGTTCCTATGCTTGCTGCCTGGTGGGTTGTGAGGTCTACTGAAACAGAGGTCCCTGACATAAGAATTATGTACAGAACAACATACGTTGTGCATATTTATTTAAATAACCATAGATTCCACTAAAGCAGGTAGGCAACAATACAGTTGTTACCTACATCTAAACAGATAGGCTGCTGCCAGCCAGGGGAAGATGGTAACTATTTGAAGGCAAGTCCATCCTGCACACCTTTGTATGACTGGCAATCCATCGGCCCATTTGTCTACTCATCCCCACTGAATGACTCCTTCTGCGGGGGGGAATGGTTCTGAATCCCTGAGCCTGTTGCCCTTATTTATCCCCCCCCTCGCCCTATCTGGCTCGCCCCCGCATTGGGGGGGCCCGAGCTCACCCTGGGGTGACCAATCCTGGTCACCCCCTTCCAAGCGGCTATGTAACTGGGGCGGGGCGGGGCTTCCTGCCTTCGGACGGCGTTTGTCCCGGGCCCTCATCTGGTCCGGGTTCGCCTTCCCGGCCCAAGTTACAACACAAAGTAAGCAGAAATTGACAAGCTAGGAAATGCTGCACATTAAAAAAAGTCTTTGAGTTGCTTTTTAAAGTATTAGTTCTGAAAGAACTGGGCACATAAGGTTCTAGTCCTAATCTAGAGTCACAATCCAATGGTTCTTTTTAGCAGCATGAAAGTGTAGAGGGGACAACTTTTTTTATTATTGTCAATCAAATCATCCAGAAATCCTTTGGACGACTGATGTAGCACAAAATCAATTTTTTCATTGTAGGGGTGCATTATAATCACATGTGTAGACTGCATATAGAAAGTGAATGTAACTAGTAGAGAATATTAACTAAAAAGCATGTGTTGTGCCATAGACAATTATTCCATTATTGAATGTGCTATTAATCGTGTCATTTTATATGAAGGCGAAATTATTAACTGTACATAACAAAAATATCTATTTAACTTCGTAAAGTTCATGTTCTCTAATGCAAGCTGAATTTTGTAGGCCTGAAATGCATTTTCCCCGGAACCTCTAGCATTAGAATGAATTATTGAAATTCATGTGGATATTGGATTTTGTTCTTTCTCACTCTTCTGTTGCAGGTGGAAAAAGCATCCTTGTTAGCTAGCACAATGTCTTTAAAAGTTAGGCAATGAGAGTAGGGGATACATTGAGTATGGATACTGATATGGAGAAATGATGTACTTTCTCAGTGGAGAGCCTGGGAATCAAGGTCATCTCCAGTGACGGCCCGTGTAGGGCGTTTTACCGGGGCGGTGACGTGGCGCAGAGGAGGGGCAGGGTGGGGGGTTGCAAAATGTGGCAAAAAATTAATAAAACGAATTTCGTTGCGTGCGCTGCATCGCCAAATGCGATGCAGCGCGCGCAATGAAATTTGTTTTATTAATTTTTTTCGTAACTTACCTGAAATCGTCCGTTTGCCGCATTTTGCAACCCCCACCCTGCCCCTCCTCTGCGCCACGTTACCGCCCCGGTAAAAAGCCCTACAAGGGCCGTCACTGGTCATCTCACCACCGCTCTGGAGCATCGCTGTCTAGTGGAAACATACCTACGAGAATGTGGCCTGACCAGATGGCGTGACCCATAAAGGATCCTGAAAAGTCACCTGTGCTATTGATGTGTGGTAACTAGGGAAAGAGCCCCGGCACTTCTTCTCTGTCTCGAGAGAGAGAGCAACTTAGAACAAGCTCTGTCTTAGTAGCTTCATGCTGCTTGACCCAACTAATGTGGGAAGACATCTGAGGAAGACTCCACATGCTGACACCTTAACTGATCCTGCCCCGCAAAATGCATAACTAGGGATGTCACATTAGTGCTAGTGTAGGGACAGAGTAATGCTTTATTCCTGCACACATTTGATGCAGTGGAACTTGGACATTTATTCCTTAATCTTTTGTATCCTGATTCTTGAACTAATTATCTTGTGCATGTTACACCACTGTAATTTCATTTGTAGATTTGGCTTTGTATTAGTCCCAATGAATTTCTACACCCTCATTTTGAGGTACTTGTATGTTCAGTTATTTTTGGCTTTGTCATAAACCAACTAACCCTATTTAGTAGTCTTTGATTCTTAAAAGTCCCAGCGAATTGCAATTGAAATGATTGCCTTGCTAACGATTTCTCCCCCCCACGCTTTCATGCTGAGAAAAAGTACCATCGACTCGAGGTTCTATAGCAGATCTGGAACATGGAGACTCTGCTCCTTCACACCTAATACCCACCGACAACTCCATGACGTTAGTTAATTTAATACAATGTCAAAAACAGCTGAACATAAAGACACCTCAAGATGAACGTATAAAAATACATTGGGATCAGGATTAAGACAAATCTGCATATCCAGTTGAGGCGATGTAGAATGAACAAGACAATTAGCTCAAAAAACAAAATACAGAGGATCAGAAAGCATGAGTCTAAATTTCCCTGCATCACGGCTTGGCGAGTAAAAATCATTAAACTGTCTCTACTCTAATGCTAAGTGACATCCCTACTTTGTCATCTTCAGAAAGGAAAGTTAAAAGGTGTCAGTCTGTGGAGTCTCCCTAAGACACCTCTCCACAGTTAATGGGTCATGTAGCATAAAGCTACTGAGACAGAGCTTGTTCTAAGATGCTCTCTCTCTGAAGGCAGAGAAGAAATGTGAACTTCCCCCACTTTCAACATCTCATTATTACAGTTATCTTTCCCAAGAGTCTTTGCAGGACATGCCATCCACTCTGAGTGCAGTCTTAAAGGTGGTTTTCCATGGGATAATGGTGTTCTCAGGTTCCAACAAGTTGACTTTGGCTCCCAGACATTCTCCTGTGTGAAACACAACAGCCGTCCTTTATTGACTCACGTTTGCTCCTTCTCTCCTTGCCTGACTTAAAAAAACAAAGACATTATTCTAGCTAACATGGGCGCTTCTTCCATCTGCAACACAAAACGTGAGAAAGAACAAATTTCACAGCACACATGAAATTCAGCTATTAGTTCTAAAGCGAGAGCTTCCAAGGAAATGCATTTCAGGCCTACAAGATTCAGCTAACATAAGAAACCAGCATATGAAGTTTACGCATTTGCATAGGAAAATAAGGCACATTCAATTAATACATTTACCTATATTTAAAACGGCATGATCAATAACGAGTTTAGTACATGAATACATATCAATACCACAACATGAGTTCTTCACATTAATGTTTTCTGCTAGTTACATTCACTTTCTATGTTAATTCTCCATATTACTTATCAATGGCCTAAGCACATCACGTTTCGAGTTAATACAATTCCAAATCCTAACACCATGTTATTACAACAACGGATTATATGTGGGTGCCCTCTACACATGTGATTATAATACACCCCTACAAATAAAACGCGATTTCCGCTACATCAGTTAATTTTTGAAAACCTAGTGTTGATGTTAATGTAATTAACATGTTGAAATCCAAAAGTGAAAATATAAAAGAGTGATACATGCATTGGGAAAAGGGTGCTCGAATGAGAGTTAAGTTTGATAGTTGCCAGTGAGAAAAAAACATTAATTTGAGGATCCTTTGAGGATCTAGATCCACATATCCTTCAATGATAATGTATTTGAAAAATAAACAAATCCTACTGGAAGGAAGATAATTTTTCCTTTAGGTCAATGCAGAATGTTTGGATCCTTTGAAGATTCAAGAATCCAAGAAGTCTGAAGAATGGCAGCTAATAAACCTTTTTGTTATGGGATGGAATACACTAAATCCTATCTCCTGAAAAAATGTCACACTAGGTATAGGTTGTTATGAGAGCATCCCCCCAAAACCTGTAAACGGGACAGATTCTGCCCTAAAGAAACTAATTCTTAAGTGGATTTGGAAACTTTAAAAAAAATTCAATAGCTTTTTTAACAAAATTCTGAAAAAAGTTAAATAACAAATAAAATTAAGTGTGCAACAATGAATGGAAAAGACGGTACTCAGTGTATTTAGTGGGCCCTGGAGCTGGTTTAGGTCATGGCCACAGGCGGGGTTGGATGACAACTGAAGTTGAGAGCAGGGTCTGGCCAAGGCCATGCACTCCTGTCAATTTGACCTGGGAGTGATTTTTAATTATGCCAGAGTAATCAGAGTAATTTTAGTAATTCAGCATTACCGTTTGATGAAGAAGTACCAATAATTAGGTGATTACATCTGACATTGACCAATCGTCATGAAATGTTCCCCAAACTAGTGTCAACGAGGGTTCTATTGTCTTGGAATGTTTGGAGGTGATCCATGCAGTGGAGACCGAGAATTTTGTGCGCAAAATAAGGATGCGTTTGTAATGTTAATTCCCATAGGAACCTTTTTCCCAAACTGCTGAACCAACTTAGACCAAATTTGGCAGGGAGGTAGATGTCTGTTCAAGGAAGAGCTTTTTGCTTATTTTGTGTAAATCCATTCAGTAGTTGTTTAGAAATCTAAGTTTAAAATTATAGTGATTTCTCTGGCCGCGGAGGTTTCGCGATGAATCGCGAATGGATGCGCCAATGGGAATGCTCTGATTGGCTGGACACAAACTGGACAGAAAGTTGCGGCCGCCATTTTATCTATCGGGAATGTTTACGGGGGCTGAGAATTTGTGTGAAAGCCCACATAAGGGGTCAGGGTGGAGATACTCTGATCCCATGGTTGAGAAATGGGGGTGTTAGTGATAAAAGTTATGTGTCCAAAATGTATTTTTTTAATCGCGCTCGATATTCGTGACGGGCAGTGCAGCCACCTCGTGTACCATCGCAGGGACACAGCGACTATCGATGTCATCGTGAATATTGGTGGAAATATACAAAAATATATCAGCGAATCATTAATACACATTGTTATAGAGAAATTGAGATTCTGATAAATGTTTTTATAGAGTTATTTAGATAGTGAGTTATCTAATGTGATGATCAGAATTAATTATATAGTTATAATTGTTGAATGTGGTGGTGGCTATTGAATTCCTGCTTTTGTTTTCTGTTTTCGCAACGTGTCTAGGGGGATCGCGATTACCAATGTCATCACGATCCCCGGAGTCACAGCGAAAATATAAAATAGGTTTTAGAGATGGTTTTTATAGAAACGCTAGAGGATGTAGCCTAATGGCTAAGGAAGTCGACCTCAAATCTGGAAAACCAAGTTCGAATCTCGGCAACGACGCTCAACATCCTGTGATTCTTTGCAAATCATTTAATCTCCCTGTGCCTAACAAAAATGAATGTGTCCTTATGTAATGCAACTGGTGCTCATGTAAAGCGCACTGATACCTTCAGGTCAAGTTTGCGCTATATAAAACTCTGGAAAAAAAAACCTCTAGAAAAACATGAGTTGAGAGACTACTGTAAGAAACCCATAGTGTGTAAAATAATGTAGCATGTGTATATATGTATTTTAAACTTTATGGAAATGTTAATGACGTCATTGTGACGTCACGAATAACCTCAAAAATGGAAACTAGGTATGAAAGATGGTTTATAAAGAAACTTAGTACAAAACTATGAGTTTAAACATGCTTTGAAAGAAGTATGTAGTAATATGTGTAGTACAATGTTCAGAATGGAATTTTTTATGTATTATTTTTGGATGTGATGGTGGCCATTGAATGTCTGGTTTTGTTTTACACTTTCGCGACATGTCCGGAGGAATCGCGATTACTGACGTCATTGCGGTCTCTGAAGTCACTGCAAAAATGGAAAATAGGTTTTTGAGATGGTTGTTCTAGAACTACACTAGAAAAACATGAGTTACATACAATAAAAAGAACAATAAACCCCTAGTGTGTAAAATACTATAATATGTGTGCAAGTATAAGTTTTCACTTTATGGAAAAGACGCAGCGGTTGTGTTAACGACATCATCGCGACATCCTGAATAACTGCAAATACGGAAAATAGGTCTGAAAGATGTTTTTTAAAGAAACGTTGTTGAACAATACGAGTTTAAACATGCTTTGCTTAGGGCAATGTTCAGAATGGATTTTATTGCATATTAGTTTTGGATGTATTGATGGTGATTGAATGTCTGCTTTTGTTTTCTGTTTTCAAGACATGTCCACGGGTATCGCGACGTCGGCTCAAATATAAACAATGTAAAGAAAAAAAAACAATGCTTATTAATCCACTGAGGAAAATGCAAGCATATAAAAATACCCCTTATAGAGCCATTTTAGATAGAAAATACAATTTACAAAACCTTAACAATTTCAATAAAAATAATATAGTTAACATGGATATTTTAGTTGGGAAATAGAATTTAAAAAACCTTAGAAATTCACAGAAAAAAACAAAAGTTACAAGGACGCTATAGTGAGGATTTAGCATTTGAAAAACTTTATAAATTCACTGAAAAACCAAAGGTTACATGGGTGTTATAGTTAGGAAATGGAATTTAAAAAACCTTACAAATTAAGTGAAAAAAAACAATGGTTACACGGACATTATAGTTAGGCTGATATTTCACTCGTACAAAGCTAGAGAAATTCAGCAGGTATAGTTAGCTGAGCTAACTATAACTCGTGCCCCCGCAATGCACTGCTTATGACCTCACATATTACATCACTCATGACATGGTCCAACTAGCCCACTAGGTACCTCCAGTAAGCGCCACAGAGCTGCGTTGCAGAGAGGTGTAAAAAGGGGCGTGGCCTCTGAACACATCGCTGCAACGCAGCTCCCTGGCGCATACTGGAAGTACCTGGTGGGCTTGTTGGCCCCCAGGGACCCTCAGTATTGAAGGGGAATTAATTCCCCAACTTACAACTCGCCAGGGTTTTTTTTTTGTTTTCAAAAAATCGCAGGGTGCGCACGGTGAAAATCCTTAAAAAAAAACATTTTAAACGAGCCATTCCATATTACAGGATACAGTCAATCTATAACTATATACATAGGTAGCTTATTGTAAAATAAATATATAAAAAATATAATAAAACACACATAACTTAGCATTTAAAAAACCTTACAAATTCACTTCAAAAACCATAGGTTTCACACACATTATAGTTAGGAATTAGCATTTAAAAAACCTTGCAAATTCACTTAAAAAACCATAGGTTTCACACATGTTATAGTTAGCTGGACATTTCACTCTTAAAAAACCATTGAAATTACACCGTTATAGTTAGTTCAGATAACTATAAATCGCGCGACCGCCACTCTATCACAAGGATGATGTCATCAGTGATGTCATGAGTGATGCCACTGACCATGTCATGAGTGATGTAATATGTGACGTCATCAGCAGTGGATTGCGGGCGCGCGAGTTATAGTTATCTGAACTAACTATAACGAGGGAATTTCAATGGTTTTTTACGAGTGAAATGTCCAGCTAACTATAACATGTGTGAAACCTATGGTTTTTTAAGTGAATATATATATATATATATATATATTATCTACTGGCGGTCGCCAGTAGATAGTTATAGTTAGGACCGAGTTTCCATAGGAAATCTCAAAATTCTATTTTGAATAACCTTGGCGCCGGTTGATGAATCCTCGCGAAATTTTCAAAACTAATGGGGCGCTCCGCTCAGCTCCTTGAAAGTCTCGGGGTGATTCGTCAAGCGGGGGCCGAGAAAAAAGGGGGGTCCCAAAACGCGTTTTCCCCATGCATTTTCACCTAGGACCTTTAGTCGAAGGTACAGCCCGAACGGCTGAACAGAATTACTTGAAATTTGGCAAAGAGGTAGTCCTCAGGTCAGGCATGTGCCTTTTGCATATCAATCTGTTCAGTAGTTCCTGAGAAAATTACAGTTAAAAGTACATAAATATCTATAGGCGCGCACCGTGCCCACACCGTGCGAGCACGGTGCCGTGCGCGAGCGTAATTCTGATTGGTGGTTACATGTCAGTCAACATTCGAATCGGTCGAAATCAGGAAGTGTCGGCCGCCATTTTGTGTGTTGTGTGTGTGACAGGGAAAAAGAAAGATGGAGAACGTGAAAAGGGGGCAGGGTAGAGAGTTCCTGACCCCCTAGCCTTTGTCAGGGGGTCCCTGAAGGACCCCGAAGGGTGAAAAAAACATTTTATTTTTTTTCAAAAAATCGCGGGGTGCGCGCTCGGTGTGCGCACCCCCGAGCCGCCATTTTGAGTTTTAGAGGCAGAAGAGAGTTAAAAACACAAGTGGAGAACGTTAAAAGGGGGCAGGGTAGAGAGATCCTGACCCCCTAGGCCTTCTCAGGGGGACCATGAAAGACCCTTTAGGTCCAAAAAAACCCAACAATTTTTAAATATCGCGGTGCGCGCACGGCGGCAAAAAAAACATTAAAAAAATAGAATTAAAAATCAAGTTTAAGTGTTTAGATGTTGGTTGGCTCTAAAAAGAGCCGTTGTGTTCATTGAGTGTTTTTTTGTACCTACAAGTAAGCACCGGTGCAGAGTCCAAAGTTCAAGAGGAAGACTCTGTTGCCTTTTTCTCCTCTATAAATGCCTTGCATGTTGTAACGCAAGTTGTTGTGGTATATAGAACCCATACCATAGTCTCTGAGGAAAGCAGAAACAGACTTATTGACGTGCTTTCTTGCTTTGTCAATCTGCGGACAATATTGGTTGGACCAGTTCCACTTTTGCCTTTGGCATATATTAGAATATACTAAGGTAGTTTGTGGAAAAAGTGACATCAATTGCACAAAGGTGTCCTTAACAAGCATTTCCAGACCTACCCCAGTTAAAGTGCCTAGGTCATTTCCACCACAGTGCACAATTATAAGGTCAGGCTGTGGGAGATGTAGAAAGGATTTCACCAAAGGCATTAATTGGTGCCACTTTAACCCTCTCTGACCAATCCATTTAATGTCTACATTTGGCAAAGCAAGGTTTTTCACAATACCTCTTTTTCCTGCATACTTTTCACCCCAGAAGACATAGCTATGACCTACAATCCACACTGTGAACATCTTTCAAGGAGATCTGGATGCACTCAGAAGGTGTCTTTCAGTAGAATGGCAATATGAAAAGAAAGATAGTTGTAAAATGGATGCTTACATACTTTTTTTTTAATAAAAAGAACTCATTGAATGTTTCAGACCATACAACACTAAAAACTAGGCTGTATGTTAAAAATTTTAAAAGCATGTTTTGTATTGGTTCAGAAAAATGTGTTCCCACAGAAGATTACTTTGGATATGCTGTTAGGTTTGAAAAGTCAAGCACTCTTGCTCTTTGGATTAGAAACATTGTGTGCTGAACTTCTGACCTCTCTGCTCACACCAGTGTTCCATGACCTGTTGCTATGGTAGCAGGCAGAAGTCATGTTGGGGGTAGGGATCATTTGGAAAGGGTTGAAATTTGCAACCAATAGAAATGTGTGTTTCCATTTGAAAAAATGTGGGAAGCACTGTGATTTGAAGTTAACATGTATATGTGTGGAAAAAAGAGAGGGACAGATTGCCATTTACTGGTTCTGGTGAGAGGTGTACAGCTCAGAGATTCTGGCTCTGATAATCTGCTGTGTGAGTGCCACATTTCTTTCTCAACTAACTACTTTTAAAGGTGATTTATGAATTTGATGTATGTGTGTTGCATTTTGATATAAATATTAGAAATGTGATTCTTGTTTTAAAGTTGTGTTTTACATTTTATGTTTTGGAAGATATTTAACTGCCTTGAACTTGTAAGATATTATGGAGTATGTCTTCACCATAAGGTAAGGTGTACTGGTATCACCCAGGAATACTGTTTTCTGCCTAGAATCACACCATGAGTCTGTGTGCACAAAGGAATTGTTGTCAGAGATTTAATTCGTGTTGGTCTGGTTCTGTAAGACTTGCATTCGTAGGAAAGGGGCAGCTTGTTTTCTTGAACTGTGATGGCTAGCATTCAGCACAAATCAATATCTCACAAATGAGAGGCAAATGCTAACACATTTGAAAACAACAGGGTAGCTTTTCCATACACTCCTGCAATGGGTGAGGTAGATCCTACATGGTCAAAACTCCAATTAACCCTTACCCCACATGTACTCTTACATACATCTCTGCAGTCTTCATGCAGTTGTGCAAGCGTCCATGCAGATCTCTCTTGCACCTGACAATACACAGTCTCCAGAAGCACGCTCTTAGCACACATGCAGCTGCTTCTCCTGCACTCCCATGCTAAGTATTCAGCACTGTGTGGTATTTTAGATAGTAGTGTGTAACACTACCACATTCAACGTCACCACGGCTCATTTCCTTTGCTCTAGTCTAATCACTCACCCAGGTTCCACATGCTCATGGTCTCAAGTAGCTGTTAGGACATGTGCTCTTTTCTGCTTCTCTAAACTATAAGGAAAATGTGTCAGGCTGTTACAGTAATTATCACTTGCAAAACCACAGTAGTAAATGTGCTTTGAAATTGCCAATCAAATATCGTTTTGTGCCTAGAATCACACCATGAGTCTGTGTGCACAAAGGAATTGTTGTCAGAGATTTAATTCGTGGTGGTCTGGTTCTGTAAGACTTGCATTCGTAGGAAAGGGGCAGCTTGTTTTCTTGAACTGTGATGGCTAGCATTCAGCACAAATCAATATCTCACAAATGAGAGGCAAATGCTAACACATTTGAAATCAACATGGTAGATTTTCCTTCCACTCCTGCCATGGGTGAGGTAGATCCTACATGTTCAGAACTCCAATTAACCCTTACCACACATGTACTCTTACATACATCTGTGCAGTCTTCATGCAGTTGTGCAAGCGTCCATGCAGATCTCTCTTGCACCTGACAATACATAGTCTCCAGAAGTACGCTCTTAGCACACAGCCAGCTGCTTCTCCTGCACTCTCATGCTTACTATTCAGCACTGTGTGGTATTTCAGATAGCAGTGAGTAACGCTAACACAATCAATATCACTAAGGCTCATTTCCTTTGCTGTAGTCTAATCACTCACCCAGGTTACACATGCTCATAGTCTCAAGTAGCTGGTAGGACATGTGCTCTTTTCTGCTTCTCTAAACTATAAGGAAAATGTGTCAGGCTGTTACAGTAATTATCACTTGCAAAACCACAGTAGTAAATGTGCTTTGCAATTGCCAATCAAATATCGTTTTCTGCCTAGAATCACACCATGAGTCTGTGTGCACAAAGGAATTGTTGTCAGTGATTTAATTCGTGTTGGTCTGGTTCTGTAAGACTTGCATTCGTAGGAAAGGGGCAGCTTGTTTTCTTGAACTGTGATGGCTAGCATTCAGCACAAATCAATATCTCACAAATGAGAGGCAAATGCTAACACATTTGAAAACAACAGGTTAGATTTTCCTTACACTACTGCAATGGGTGAGGTAGATCCTACATGTTCAAAACTCCAATTAACTCTTACCCCACATCTACTCTTACATACATCTCTGCAGTCTTCATGCAGTTGTGCAAGCGTCCATGAAGATCTCTCTTGCACCTGACAATACACAGTCTCCCGAAGCACGCTCTTAGCACACAGGCAGCTGCTTCTCCTGCACTCCCATGCTAAGTATCCAGCACTGTGTGGTATTTTAGATAGTAGTGTGAAACGCTACCACATTCAACATCACCACGGCTCATTTCCTTTGCTCTAGTCTAATCACTTACCCAGGTTCCACATGCTCATGGTCTCAAGTAGCTGTTAGGACATGTGCTCTTTTCTGCCTCTCTAAACTATAAGGAAAATTTGTCAGGCTGTTACAGTAATTATCACTTGCAAAACCACAGTAGTAAATGTGCTTTGAAATTGCCACTCAAATATCGTTTTCTGCCTAGAATCACACCATGAGTCTGTGTGCACACAGGAATTGTTGTCAGAGATTTAATTTGTGTAGCTTTTATTGTGTAAGACTTGCAGTCGTAGGAAAGGGACAGCTCATATGATAGGATTTGAAAAGCTCATAAAAAATATAGTAATATATTTAAATTACATAAAGGTATTTTTTTTTTAGTTTCTTTCAGGTATTGCTGAACAACACTGAAATAAATTAAAGATGCCTATAAAATCAAGAAAGGGAAAAGAACAGCAACAACATCTATATTTGAAGACAACTGGACAACAAAAATTAGTTGAAGAACCTCATGTTGGAAAAAAGAAAAAGTCTTCTGGTAAGCAGACTAAGGATTTTATAAAAAAAATATCCTCAAGCATAGAAAAAATGTAAAAAATATATCCACTGCAAATAGTGTTTCAAGTAGAAAACAACAAAACAATCGACAGAATATACTAAATGCTAATGTACAATCAGAAGTAAGAAAGAATGACTTTAAAAGAAAATTAGATTTTAAAAACATTCGTAGAAAAATGTTTCAGAGAAGAGTGATGTTCAATTTGCTAAAGGATGTGAAAAAATATAGGAAGAAAGCCAAATTTTATAAGAAAAAGAAACATATTGAATCAATTGTTGCAAAGGCTTTGGAATTAAAAAGAAAACTATTCATTTTAATTTTGAACAGGATCCGTACATTAGATACATTAGTGAATGTAATGAAGTCAAAAAGCAAAAGAAAAAGAGAAGTGAAAAAAAAAAACTTTTGTAAAGTGTTCTTAGGAGAATGGAAGCATAGTTCAGGTACTGAACCATTTTTTAATGAAGAGAGTTATCTTCAAAGTAATGGTTTGCTGCATGCAGTTGACACCAGTGGTCGAGCATATGAAGTTAAAGATGGTTGTGTAATGGAAAAGAAGAAAATGGTTCCAAGAAATGAGGAAGAAGTGTTAGCTGATGAAGTTATGGGGAGACGTCCTAAAGCCCCAGTGTACACTTGGAATTGTAGTAGTATTTGCACTGTACGACAGGAATCTATTGATAAATTACGTGACTTTCAAAGAGAATATAGTAAAAAAAGTGTTAAACAGAAGATTAAGGTGCTTCAAAGACTAGATCCATACAGAGTGAGAGAGAATACTGGTTTGCAAGGACATTCTCTGGCTTGTCTTTCTAGGAAAGTTTGTCAAAGTGTTTTTCACCATTTTAGGATGCTGGCAGTTCATCATACTGAAATGAGAAAATTTGTGAGAAGATTGTATTTTGCTAAAAGTCCAGCACTAAAGTTAAATGAGTTGAATAGTGCTCTGTTCCGTGGATCTGTATCAGATGTGAAGAATGTTTGTGAGGATATTGAGTTTTGTTACTTTGGTCCAGAGCAAGAAAGTGCAGGAAATGACACAGTTATTGAAGAAAATGTGGAAGAGAATGTAGAACTCACTGTTAGTAAAAATTTTGAAGATCAAATGACACAATTTACTATCATCTCTAATGAAAGACCAAATATTACTTGTATTTGTTGCCGGAGAAGGCATTATAAAACTCAAACAAGGAATGTTGATCTCTATAAAAAAAGTGAAAAAGAAAATAATTCTAAGTGGAAGGATTTTGCTACATATTTATTTCTGGAAAATTGTTTTGATTTGGGTGAAGATCAGCGTATTTGTAAATACTGTTATAACAAGTTAGAAGAAAATAAAATGCCAGCTAGAGCTGTACATAATAATTTAGAATTGGTTGATATTCCTGCAGAACTTTCTGATTTAAATACGTATGAGTCTTTAGTCATTCAATGTGTCCATCCGTTTCAGACTATAGTTCGTATGGAGCCCAAAATAGGTAAATTACCTCCTTCAGATTTACAAAGAGGTTTAAAAGGAAGAGTTGTCTATTTGCCATTAGATTTGAAAAAAAATATTGAAACAATTGATGCAGATAGTTTGGAAACTGAACCATTAGTTATTCTGGTTAATGGTGTTCCTACAAAGAATAAGAAAATTTGGCAGGAGCTAGTAGATGTACGAAAAGTACAAAGAGCAAATTTATATTTAAAAAGAAATAATAAATGGTATGAATCAATTTATAGGGATGAAGATGAAGAAGTTTTACTAGCAGACACAGGAATACCAACTGGGCAAATTGAAAAAGTGGATAAGTCAAAAGAAGAAGAAATTTATGAACATTTCAGCATACATCCTCTTCATTCTAAAGAAGTTATGGGAAACACTATTGATCTGTTTCAGATGAAAAAAGCAAAAGGAACTCCCGTGAGTGTATGGGAGGAGAGCTTGGAAGCTCGTTGTTTTCCCCAGCTGTTTCCTACAGGAAAAGGTGGACGATATGATGAACGTCCATACAGATTCCTGCTTCTGAGTATCGGACTACAAGATTATGTGTAGAAGATCCAAGATTTCGTCAAAGTATTCCTTATTTGTTCCATCTTTTATTTGAAAGTGACTTGTCTGCACTATCTTATGCAGTAAACCACATTTTAAAAACTGGAGTACATCTACATAATGTGTCTGAAAAGGATTTTCTGAACAAAGTGCAACAGCGAGATGATCATTTGGAATCTCAATTGATTAATCTGATGGCTTGTCAGCGTGGGACTAATGAATATTGGTACCGACGCCATGGAGAATTGAAATGTATGTTACGGAATTTAGGAACTCCTACATGGTTCCTTACCCTACGCTGTGCTGAGTACGCTTGGGATGATTTACTGGATTTTCTTCGAGAGGCAAATTCAAATATTGAAAACATCCAATACAAGACAGCAGGAGAATTGTGCTCATTGGATCCGGTTAATGTTTGCAGATATTTCAATCATAGATTTGAGGCTATGATGTCCTTCATCTGCAATAAAAAAAATGCACCTCTTGGAGAAGTTGTGGATTTCTTTTGGAGAAAAGAGTACCAAGCAAGAGGTGCTCCTCATATTCATATGCTGTTGTGGATCAAGGATGCCCCAAAATTTGGAACAGATTCTGATGATGCAGTTTTATCTTTCATTGAAGGATATGCAACATGTGCTATACCTAAAAGCACAGAAGAAAAAAACTTAAAAGAGCACGTTTTACGTTTTCAAAGTCATCGGTGTGGAAAATACTGTCGACGAAAGTACAAGAGCAAAGATAAATTCTACACAAAATGTCGATTTGGATTTCCACGACCTGTTCTTTCAAAAGGAAGAGTAAACAGTTTTATGTCAGCTGTGCAACATACTATTACAAGAAAATCGCCTAAAAATACCTACAACCTAAGCAGAAAAGAAGAGTCAAAATATATAAATGACTACAACCCAGTCATTTTATCGATGTGGAATAATAACATGGATATTCAGTATGTAGCTGACAATTCTATTGCTGTTGCTCGGTATGTCACATCTTACATCACTAAATCTGAGAAAACATAATTGAAAGAAATGTGGGAAGAGATTTCTCACGAGAAGACTGTCAGTAAAAAGCTATACAGTTTCAGTTTAAAGATGTTATCGCATCGAGAAATTGGGTCATACGAATGCTCAGATAGGTTATCATCTGCAAGTCTGTACTCCAAATCCAGAAGAATAATTTGGGTAAGTTTAGGCCTTGCAGGAATGCGAAATCGGGTATTGAAATCTATTCAACAAATTGAATATTTAGCAGAGTACGAATCAGAAAGTACAGACATTTTAAGAACAAACATGTTGGACACATATTACCCAAAGAGAAGTCATCATCTTGAGAACATGTGTCTCTATGAAGTGCTGCAGAACTACATTTTTAAACGGAATACCACAGAAGACATCAACAATGGAAAATATAAAGTCATTGGTGAGGAAGGATGTTTGGTAAAACAAACAAAAGGAAGTTTGATTAATCACAGAAAGCTGAGTTGCGACACTACTGACAAGAAGGAATTTTACAACTTAGCACTTTTACAGTTGTTTAAACCATGGCGTTCAGAGGATGAATTACTTGGACCTTTTCAAAGCTATGAAGATTCCTTTAATGCATGCAAAGATATCATAGAATGCAGTACTTTCACAACTTATGTACAAATGTTAAATCAAGAAATTGAACAAGAAGCAACAATTGCAGCTGAAGTAGCTAGAGACAGTTCTCAAGACAGTAAAAGTTCTGGGACGCTCAGTCAAGATCCTCCAGGACAACCAATCGTAGAAAATGAAGCTGCAATAGCCATGACTGAAGTGGAAACAGCTATGAATCAAGTTCAGGAAGATTTAATAAACTTACTAAATTTGGAACAACAACTAAATGATGAACAACAACAAATTTATGAGGAAGTCACAAAACAAATTGATCATGGATTACTACATGAAAATAAAGAGTGCTCATGCACATCATTTCAACCAATCAGAATGTATGTGAGTGGACAAGCTGGAACTGGAAAAAGTTTCTTAATTAAAGTAATTAGAAGCTACCTACAGAAAAAAACTGATTCAACTTTGTCTTGTGTTGTTACTGCTCCAACTGGGTTAGCAGCATATAAAATAAAAGGGGGGAATTGACGGACCCTGTTACCTGCTGAGGGAACCGCTCACGCCATCTCTACGCCAGCGCTGCTGGCGCTGCTGTTCGTCTCCCCCGCCGCCGCCATCACCATACTTGCGGTCGAGAGCGGGGGGAGACTACAGCCCCCAAGCACCCCTGCGGCCGCTGACGGCGCCGACGTGCCCGGAGGTGCTTTAAAAACACGCGCCTTCCACGGAGGAGCGGGTAAATTGACGGACCCTGTTACCTGCTGAGGGAACCGCTCACGCCATCTCTACGCCAGCGCTGCTGGGGCTGCTGTTCTGGGCACTCCTTGCTGTTCGTCTCCCCCGCCGCCGCCATCACCATACTTGCGGTCGAGAGCGGGGGGAGACTACAGCCCCAAGTACCCCTGCGGTTCACGGTGGGCCACCCCTCTACCATCTTCATCTCGTCTTTGGTGAGTTTAAACAACCTTCTAAATATGGAGTCTGTAAATGCTGGTATCACACAGGACGATTTCCCGTTCCCCCCTGCCACATTTGAGTCCCTACTTGAAAATGCACTGAACTTGGTATCAAGTGAAATAGCTGACACTGAAAGAAGAATGTCCATGAGCTGTTCTAACAACATTATCCAGTCGACATCATTGTCAAATAGCCCTGGGATTCCTCTATCACCAGCTGTTGTAATTACAAAACCGGCATTGGTACCACCATCCCACGTATCCCTGTTGTCTGAGACTGTTCCAACTATTACAATTGCTTCCCAGGATGATGTTATTACCCTGGGACCTACTGACACTAGCAATAAACAGGGAGGGGAAAAACGCAAAAGGGGTACTACCAAATCTAGTGCCAATAAAAGGAAAAGACTCCCAACGAGCAAGAATCAGCCTACGCCTCAGAGTCTGTGGAATAAACAAAAAATCACTGAGGCACAAATTGCTCATGTTGTGGACAAAGATATTGTGGTTGCGGATGATGATACTCCTACCGCAACCACCACTGATTCAAGTGGGACCTCTAACACTATATGGACCCAAACAACACTAATGGGAGATAATTATCATCTCACGAAACAGAATGGGAACCTTATAGATACTATAGTGGATACTATTTTTAATCAACTAGAGAAGCAAATGATCAACCAGTTTAATAACGTTTTTAAAAGACTTGATAGATTAGACAATCTGGTCAGAAACGAAGAAGCAAAAAGAAAGGGGTCGGTCATCCTGGATCAAATCAGAGCTGACCGTCTTGTAAAACAACTTTAATCCGTAAGCAACACTCTGTCACTAAAGAAACAGGAAGTTCCCATCTTACTGGGCGGTGGCATGAGTATTCCTGGAACATCAGCCCCTTCACCTGCATTACCCCGATCTGCTAATGGAGGGAAGAACCTGACAAAATCCAACTTACCTCCCAAATCTACCCCAACGCCTGCACCTAGACAAACTGCCCCTTCTGTTAGTACTAATAAAAAGGCTGGTAACCTCAAAAATGGTTCTATCTACCCTATAACAGCAACAAGACCAACTGCTGATAACAATAAAGGTATCGGGCATGCAGGGACAAGCAAGCCTTTTAAACACCAAGGGCCCGCCTTACACTTGCCACCGGATGCTTGTCCCTATGTTCTAGTTCTTGCAGGAGTACCACCGTTGAGGGAGGAACAGGGGGAATCATGGGTGCAACTGCAAAATAAATGCATAGACTGGCTAACTAAGCATAAAGGTGTTGGATTTGATATTTCCAGAGAGATTCTATCGGCTCGTAGGGTGTCCTGGGTTGGCCCTTTAATTAAAGATAAGGAAGGTGACTGTATTGTTCTCAATTTTAAAAACCCTGGTACCGTAAGACTTTTACTCAACAGGAATGGTAACGGCTTTGCCATTTCTACAGTTGTAACTATGTTACCTTTGAGTTACTTTTACAGACAACCCACAATGCAATCACGGCCACCCTTAATGCAATTTCAATTACCATCAATGCATTTCCAGCCACCCTTTACGCAATTCCAGCCAACTTTACCTCCACTCAATATGTTTAACAGATTTGCCCCTTTGTCAGATTTGGACACGTTAGACTGACCCTTATTGATTAATTCAGCCGATTCTTCATCAATGGCAACAACCACCGAAACTTTGGAAGTCCCACAATCTTTGTCTTGGACTGTAGAGAGAGAAAAACCCACAAACCAAAGTCTATTGTCCCAGGTATCCGAACTATCTTTTGTAAGTTGGAACATAGCGGGACTTAATACTAAAATGAATATTAAAGAATGGCTAGAATGGGTTAAAAATAACTGTGACATACTGATGCTACAAGAGACTTGGTGTACAACTACACCTACAATGGAGGGTTTCTGTTGTTATAATCTAAAGGCTTCTGTTTCAACTATGGGTCGCCCCAGCGGGGGTTTATCTATTTGGACTAAAATTAAATCCGGGGTACAAACAAAATTGATCCCTACCCCGGGTAAATGTTTTATGGCTATGAAGTACATTTACAGGATGAAATTATGTTTAATCAATTTTTATAATAATGATTTTGTTACTCGTCCCAATGACAATTTCTTATCATTGTTTAATTTTATTGACGAAATCATGGAGGGGCAGAAGTATGGGTTCTTTGATGGCATCTGCATTGGAGGGGATTTTAATGCTCACCTGTACCGTAATAGTCCTCCATGTAGAAACGGTGAAGAGTTGAAAAATCATCTAGCCTCCCGTGATTTAGTAAATGCAATGGAAACCGCTGGTTCTAGTGTAAACAATATATTAACACCTACATATATAGGCCAGGGTTGTGCGTCTACGATAGATTATATATTTATCTGTCCCACACTGTGTGATATAATTTTAAAAGCAGAAGTAATCTGTTCCGCATATAGTGATCACTATCCGCTTAGAATATACTTAGATAACCCACAGACCACGAAGGTTACACTGAGAGCAGAGTTGGGGGAACAAAATTTGGACTTATCCACTGATAGATTAAGATTAATATGGAAAGGGGTGGATAATAAAGATATCCTAGCTAGAGTAATCAAAAAGCACCCTATGATAGTAGAGACCTGTCTGTCGCATATTAGCCCAGGCGATGATGTGGTTATTGCTTTTGGTAATCTCTGTGGGGCTATTAAAAGAGAATCCTCTAAACCAGCTAGGCCTAATATAGATCGTGGCTCCCGCTGGTTTGACTCCTCCTGCTCTAAGGCCAATAGGGACCTGAGGGCTGCCTTAAAAATCAATCCTAGGGACGATCAACTAGTGAGAGAATTAAGATCAAAATATAAACTCGTGTTACGCATTAGATCCGAGGCCCTAGTGATTAATCACTGGGAATCTCTCACGCGCTTTGCCTCACTAAAGGACACGACAGGTTTTTGGAAAGAAGTCAAGTCCCTTAGATATTTTGGCTCGAACATCAAACCAATCAATTGCAATATAACTGGTGAAGCATGGGTAGAGCATTTTTCTAAAATCTATGCTATATTACCCTCTTCCCAAGATATTGCCCCCTCATTTAACACTGTTGACCGATTGAATTTTTTAGTACCCGAGGTGGAGGACGCTATACTTGAGAGCACCAGTAATAAAGCCCCAGGCCCGGATGGTCTTTCTATCGACCAGATTAAATCCGAAATAAATTTTTGGGCCCCCTTATTATGTAACCTATTCAATAATTTGGCTGACAGCTCAATTCCCGACTCCTGGTCGAACAGTGTAATCGTACCGATATTCAAAAAAGGTGACAGGTCGGATCCTGCCTGTTATCGTCCGATTTCACTGATCGATAACACGTTAAAAGTTCTCGGAAGGATAATTTTTAAAATAATACGAAATTGGGCTGAGGATAATAATGTTTTACATTGCAGTCAACTGGGATTCAGAAGCCATGTGGGTACAATTGAACAATGCCTTAATCTGAACTTGATTATGGCTAAATATACTATTGTTAAAAAGTCCCCGCTTTATTTAGGTTTTATGGATCTGAGTTCCGCATTTGATTTTGTTAATCGTTCTAGGTTGTGGTCACTTTTGCTTGATTATGGTTTGGATAGCTCATTGGTATATTTTCTTTCCTATTTACATAGGGATCTAAAGGCGAGAGTACGTATTAATAATGATGGCGAATTATCTGATGATATTTTTATTAGCAGAGGAGTTAGACAGGGCTGCGTACTCGCCCCTCTGCTTTTTATTTTGTACATTAACGGGTTGAGCCGCTCTCTGAGCATGAACACTAAGGATGTACCAATTATAAATGGTTCCCCCATTTCTACCCTACTTTATGCGGATGACGCAGTATTAATGGGGCGTACTCCGAATGCTCTATGCATTTTAATCACTGGGTTTGTTGCTTTTATGTCTGATTTGGGCCTAAGTACTAATTTTAAAAAATCTTTCATTATGAACTGTGGACCTAAAAAGTATAACATCACTTCGATAAAATCAGGGGACAATATATTAAAATGTACCAGCACCTTCCCTTATTTAGGGTTATTATTCTCTAACACAGGCTCATGGCAGCCACATGCTGCCTATGCGAGAAATAAAATTGGTAAATCGATTAATTCAATTTTATCTCTCCGACAACCCAAAATGGCCGATGTTATTTCCCCCCTGCTTAATATTTATCTTACCCAATGCCACCCAACTGGTACATATGGAGCAGAAGTGTGGGGTTATTGTAACAGCACTTCTCTCCAATTGGAGGAAAATAGATTTTGTAGAAAGGTACTGGGGGGAGTTCCCTGTGCACCCACATTTATCTGTCATAATGAACTTAGGCTGCCATATATTGCTGATTTTACTAGGTCAAGGCCTGCGCTTTTCTGGATAAAAATATGGTCCAACCCAGCTGCATCTTTAACACGCAGCATAATATCTGATTGTTTACTACATGAAAGCTCCCACCTTATACCCTGGTTAAATGCAGTTAACAACAGCCTGTTGAGTGTGGGACATGGTCTTCTGTTCAGCGCCCCTAATATCATTGCCCCTTCTCACAAGAACGGTGTAAAACGGGCACTGTTTGATTTATATAAGGAGGAACGAAGGAGATCCGAATTGGTAAAACCTGTTGTTATTAAATATCTGCCACTAACTGATCCAGACAATGATAACCTAAACAAGCCCTGTAGATATCTGTCGATTCCAATTGGAAGATGGAACCGGAGCCTTTTATTTAGGTTCCGGGAAGGAAGTATTGTCAATTTACTAAGCTTCCCCCTTGGCTATAATAAAAATTTAGAAGAGCTGGATTGCCCTTGTCCAGAGGGGGGAAAACAAAGTTTGTTGCACTTCTTTTTCTTCTGTGGCCATTATAAGCTGTATACCCGTCAATATCTAATGCCGATTTTTCGTAAACATAACTTAAGGGATTTTAATCTGGCATTGAGATTCTTACAAATGTTGCCAACAGACGAGGTTATACATGTGGTAAATTGCTTTATAAAAATCTGTGTAAGATCTAGGGCAAGCATGGAACACACATAACGGTTACTGAATGTACATTGCACCTTATCATTTTTGATATAAATTGTATATAGAATCAATTATATGTGTGTTTGGATCTGTATGATTATTATGGAAGTGGATAAGGTGGAATCTACAACTATATATATTAATAGACCATGTATATCCTTATTATGCACCTTGCACTTTACGCTATATATGCTGCTAAACCCAATTGGAAACTTTGTTCTTGAATAGACTATGTATATCCTTACTATGTACTCTGCACCTTATGTTATATATGCTGCTCAAACCCAATTGAAAATTTGGTTTTTAAAAATTTTTATATATGTTTTTATGTGTTTTGACCTATATGTACTTTTATGGATGTATTCATTCCGAATAAAGATCATTTGAATTGAATTGAATTGAATTGAAAATAAAAGGAATTACCCTCCATCGTTTGCTAATGTTACCAGTAGAGCATGAGGACAAAATACAATACCACAAGCTAACAGGAGAAGCATGTTTTGAAGTTTCAAGAGTATTGAAAAAAATGAAAGTTCTCATTATTGATGAGGTAAGCATGGTATCATACTTAATGCTTGCCTTTGTGCATTTAAGAATGCAGCAAATTCTAAAGACAGACTATGACGTGCTATTTGGAGGAAAACATGTTATAGTTTTTGGGGATCTACTGCAGCTCACTCCAGTTAAAGGACAACCAGTATTTCATACTCTTACACATGAATACACGAAAAAGTCGTTAGGAAGTATAGGTAATGTGAATATTTGGACATACTTTGAGTACAAAGAACTCATTACCAATATGCGGCAAGCAAATGATGATGATTATGCAAGTATTCTCAAAGATATCAGAATTGGACTACTCACAGAACATGGCAAAAAAGCTTTACAGAGTCGATTGCTATGTAATTTGTTTCTAACAGAACAAATAGTTCCAGAGAAAATATACAAGAAAATTGCAGGAAAAAATACTGTAATCTGCTTAATGCCAACACTACATGAATGCTCTATATTCAATCAAGAACTTTTGAAATTGGAAAATGAAGAGATTATAAAACTGGAAGCTGTGGATAAAATACAGCATGAAGGAATAACTATTATATTGAGAAGCAAATTGACAACTAAATTGGATTCTCTAGAGAAAAACATATCGAAAACAGCTGGTTTATAAAAGAATCTTTATGTATGTATGAACTGTCGAGTAATTTTAAGACGTAATTTGGATGTAGAAAAAGGTTTAGTGAATGGAGCTATGGGTAAAGTTGTGGGTTTTGTTAATTACCAGAAAAAAGATGGAATTGAATTTTTTAAAATAAAATTTGATCAGATTGAAGAGGTTAAAGACATTAGTCGTTGTTCAGTTCGTTTCTTGCTTGTGAAAGACTTATATGTACGTAGGAAGCAGTTTCCGTTTTCTCTAGCATATGCTGTAACTATTCACAAATCTCAAGGATTAACTGTAGATAGTGCTTTTGTAAACATTGGATCTAGTGTGTTTAAAGAAGGTATGGCATATGTTGCTTTGTCACGCGCAAAACAAATATCTGGTTTATTCATGATAGACTTTGATGAGTCAAAAGTTAGTGCTGATGCAAACTGTGTAAAGGAGTATAATAGATTAAGAAGAAGCTATGCTCCTCATTTAGGTCAGTATCCTGTGTTTGAAAAACGTGTTGTTTGTCGGAAAAGGAGAATTGAGAATATCTGTAATGAGGATGTACAGAAGAGTAAACAAATAGAGACTGATGTGATTGCAAGCAAAAAGAAAAAGGACAATGCTGTAGAGGTTCTTGGTTGTCATTTTAAAAATAGCTCTGGTGTCAACTGCTACGCTAATGTAGTGCTGAATGTTGTATTTTATCTTGAAAGTTTGAAAGAGCAGATAATACTAAATCATGAAAAAAGATTCTGTTCTCTGCTGAGTTTCCTTTATGAGAAGCTGAGTAATGATAAAACTAAAATAGAAAGTGCTTCTGATGTTAGAAATCTTTTAGATGTATGTTCTGGATGTACACAGTTTACTCAAACTGTCCAGCAAGATGCACAGGAATTCTTAATGTATATACTTATGGTACTGGAAGATGAAGGGGTAGAAATAGAAAATATGTTTGGTCTCTCTTATAAATGGGAATATTGTTGTGAAAACTGTTTGAACACATGCAGCTCAAATGTTGATTCTGAAAGGTTCATATATTTAACATTACCAGAGAGTAAATCAGTGACTTTTAGTAAATTAGTTAAAGATGCAAATCACAACATGGAATGTTCTCAATGTAAATCAGAAATTTTATCAACGTTATTTTTAAAGAAATATGGACAGTATGTAATTTTAATGATGCAACATTGTAAAGCTGATGGAACAAAATTGGACACTTTAATAAAGAAGTTTACAGGAAATCAATTATCAATATCAGGAAAGACTTTTGTTGCAGTTGCAATAATTTTCCATGATGGACCTTGTATAACTTCTGGTCATTACACAGTTTATCTAAAATGTGAAAAAGGCTGGACACTGTGTAATGATTCACAATTGATTTTCAAGCAACGTTTGCCTGCAGAATTATCAAATTCCTACTTAATTTTTCTAAAACCAAAATTTTTGATACAAATTGCAGCATCTGAAGAAATGATTTTATTAGATTACCATTGGATATTTCACCAAAAAAGAATTTAAAAAATACCATTTGGCCTCATGGAAAGGTAACTGTTTCTATTGTGGACTTCTTTGACAGATATTATTTTGGTTTATGTGCTTAAGCAACAAGAATTTCAGACGATATTTATTGCAAATAGTTATTGTTCTTAGAAGATATTTTTAATATATATGTTACATTTCTATCAAGGTATGTTTTACTGAGGATAGATTCAGAGCTTTTTTTAAACAATCTTTCAGATTGTTAATTTTTTGGCCCGCTGTTAAGTGATGAATGCAATTGATATCACTATTTTCAGCGAAATTCAATATATTCTGAAAACAGAAAAAAAAGGGCAAAAAATTACTTTGTTAAATATGAAAATATGTGTACTGTATTCTAAAATGTATTGTTAAATATGAATATTTTTTTCTTTTTTTTCAGATCGAGAAAGAAAATTTAGGAAATGTAATCCTTTTTTCTAGCAATTAAAAAAACCCATTTATTTCTAATTAATTATTTTGTTGGTCAGGTAAGTTTAAAATATCTGTATTTCTCACCTCTTCACTTTCATGCTCCCTTTTCTTCACTTCTCCTCACTCTGCTTTTCTCATTCCCCTTCCCTCTCTCTTCTTCCTCTACTGCTCTTTCATAACTCCCTCACTCCTTCTCTACTACTCCCCTAGGTTTACTGCCTCCATCACTATTTTTTCAACCATGTTACTCTCCCTGTTTCCATATGTCTCAGTCATTCTAACTGCTTTACTCCTTCTCAGTTCCTTCCTCTCTGTCTCTGTTTCTGTCTCTCTCCCTTTGTCTGTCTTACCCTTAATTTCCATTACATCTCTGGGGCAGATTTAGAAGCCCCCTGCGCCACCACTACGTCACTTTTCATGCTTCGAAACTAACACAGCACTGCACAGCAAAATTACTTGCTGCACCGTGCTGCATTAGTTTTTTATAAATCTGCCCCTCTGTTTCTACCACTCCTCCTCTCTCCATCACTCATTTTCCATCTATGTTAATTTTTTAACCTTCTCCGTCATTCTCCTTCCCTCACCTTCCCTAACGGTCACTATCCTTTACTCATAGTCACTCCTATTCTCCTACTTCATTTCCTCCTGTTTGTATCTCACACCTCTTCACCTTTTCGCATTCTTTCCTTCACTCTCCCTCACTCTGCTTTGCTCATTGAAATCCTGACTCCCTTTCTCTCACTCCAGTTTCCTAAATCTCTCCATCCCCTCGCTCCCCATCTCTCACTTTCCCTTACCACCTTTTCAAATCCTCATACCCCTTATCTCGCCATCACTCCACTTCTCTTACTTTCAATCCCTTTACCCTGCTGTACTTCATCCGCTTCATCTGTTACTCCCTTTTCCTATCTCCATCCCTTACTCCCCTTTTCTCACTCCCCCTCCCTCACTCTCCATTACTCACTACCATTCCCTTACTCATTCACTCTTCTTACCTGTATCCTCTACCCTTTGTCCTTTTGTTGCAGTCAGTCTCTCACTTCCCTTTCATGACTGATCATACTTTCCTTGTCACTCTCATTCTGTCAGTCCTTTCCTCCTCTTCACTCAGTCATTTCATTCATTTCAATCATTCATGTATACACTACACATTCATTCAATTAATTTACAACACAGTATATATATTAAGAATATAGCTCTTCTTGGAGAAGTGAAGTGAGTTCTGAAAATAACTTTTTTTTGTTATTTATACATTTTTTTATTTTAAACAAGTTTTTATTTTTTTGTGGATTTTTTTAGAGCAACAAAATAAAACTGTTCAACAGGAACAAAAATTATATAAAAAAAAAATTAACGGGGGGAGCAAGTGTGCTGCTGGATCTTCTGTTCTATAAGATTGATGCTGGTCTCTCCGTAACAGAGTGTGACATTGCACATGTTGCAATGAATGTGGACGTTTTTGAAGAGAGGATGGATGTCCAGAGATCTGGAGTGTGGTGATTCTGCAGCCGCAGATGAAGTGCTCGGCTGAGCAGATTCAGGATTCTCCCTCATGGCCCGTGTTGACTCCTTAGCATATGCTATAGGGTGCATTTTTTTAAAGTGTCGAATCATTGAAAAAATACTGAAAGAGTATTTTTTGGTTGGGTCTCCACGTGATAAGACTGTCCCACATACAGTGCAAGTAACTTTTGGTGCGTTTACCTTTTTTTGTCCATCAGGAAATGTAAATAATTTCCGAATGAAGGAGTGTTTCTGTTTCTTTTTTGTTGCTGGTTCAAAAAAGGTCTCTTCCTCACTTTCTGAAGTGGAGTGGTGCTCTGCCATTTTCAAATGAAGTTTTTGCTTCAAAAGATTGTTTTGCTCCTTCTCTCAGGAAATTAGTAGAAAAAGTGAGGGGAGTGGATGTGGTGTTTGAAGATTCTGAAACTGAAACTAATATGAACCAATGAAAAGTGTTGTTTGGTAATCACATGACTTGCCGTGCGCGCACCGTTCGTGCACCGTACGCGTACCGTGCATGCACAGAGCACGCACGGAGCACGCACGCATGCACACTCGGAGCACACACGGAGCACGCATGCATGCGCACACGGTGCACGCCAGTGCGCGCACCATACGCGCACAGTGCACGCACGCATACGCGTGCGGCGCACTCGCGTAGGGACTACGCGCGCATGCGTGTACGGTGCACGCGCGCACGGAGCACGCACAACGTACACATGCGCACTCTGAGCACGCAGGTGCGCGCACCCTACGTGCACGGTGCACGCACGCATGCGCGTACGAAGCACGCACGTAGGGAGCACGTGCGCACGGAGCATGCATGACGTACACATGCGCACGTGGAGTGCACACCGTGTGCGCGGTGCGCGCACGGTCAAAAACCCTTAAAAATTTTTTTTTTTAAATTAAAGTGTTTATAAGTTTATAGAAGATATTAACTATGCTGTTCAACTTTATCCAAATTTAAAAAAAAAGAGCTGAGCCATTCAATATTACAGGATACAGTCAATCTATAACTATATATAAAGGTAGTTTATTGTAAAATAAGTATATAAAAAATATAAAAATACATACATAAATTAGCATTTAAAAAACCTTACAAATTCACTAAAAAAAACATAGGTTTCACACACGTTATAGTTAGGAATTAGCATTTAAAAAACCTTTGAAATTCACTGATAAAAACATAGGTTTCACCCTCATTATAGTTAGGAATTAGCATTTAAAAAACCTTGCAAATTCACTGAAAAAACCATAGGTTTCACACATGTTATAGTTAGCTGGACATTTCACTCGTAAAAAACCAATGAAATTCCCCCATTATAGTTAGGTCAGCTAACTATAACTCGAGCGACCACCATCCACTGCTGATGACGTCACATATTACATCACTGCATTCACTAAGATACTGTTAATAAGTCAGTTATACAATTAATTTTACAAAAAAAACATCCATTTAGACACTTATTTACCCATTTATTCTTCCATTAACCTTTATATAAAAAATATTTATTTTTCAGAAAGACACATATTCACTGGATGATGTCATCAGTGATGTCATCAGTGATGTCATTTGAGATGTCATCAGTGATGTCATGAGTGATGTCACTGACCATGTCATGAGTGATGTAATATGTGACGTCATCAGCAGTGGATTGCGGTCGCGCGAGTTATAGTTAGCTGAACTAACTATAACGGGGGAATTTCAATGGTTTTTTTACGAGTGAAATGTCCAGCTAACTATAACATGTGTGAAACCTATGGTTTTTTCAGTGAATTTGCAAGGTTTTTTAAATGCTAATTCCTAACTATAACGTGTGTGAAACATATGGTTTTTTAAGTGAATTTGAAAGGTTTTTTAAATGCTAATTTCTAACTATAACGTGTGTGAAACCTATGGTTTTTTTTAGTGAATTTGTAAGGTTTTTTAAATGCTAATTTATGTATGTATTATTATATTTTTTATATATTTATTTTACAATAAACTACCTATGTATATAGTTATAGATTGACTGTATCCTGTAATATGGAATGGCTCAGCTCTTTTTTGTTTAATTTGATAAAGTTGAGTATAGTTAATATCTTCTATAAACTTATCAACAGTTTAAAATTTTTAAGGGGTTTTCACCGTGCGCTCACCGTGTGCGCACCGTGCGCACACCCCGCGATTTTTTGAAAAAAATAAAATGTTTTTTTCACCCTTCGGGGTCCTTCAGGGACCCCCTGACAAAGGCTAGGGGGTCAGGAACTCTGTACCCTGCCCCCTTTTCACGTTCTCCACCTTTCTTTTTCACTGTCACACACAAAATGGCGTCCGACACTTCCTGATTTCGACCGATTAGAATGTTGACTGACATCTAACCACCAATCAGAATTACGCTCACGGACATATGGTGCGCGCCCCGTGCGTGCATGGTGCGCGCATATAGATATTTATGTACTTTTAACTGCAATTTTCTCAGGAACTACTGAACAGATTGACACCATATATGCAAAAGGCACATGCCTGACCTGAGGACTACCTCTTTGCCAAATTTCAAGTAATTCTGTTCAGCCGTTCGGGCTGTACCTTCGACTCAAGGTCCTATGGGAAAATGCGTTTTGGGACCCCCCTTTTTTCTCAGCCCCCGCTTGACGAACCACCCCGAGACTTTCAGGGTAGGAGCTGAGCGGAGCGCCCCATTAGTTTTGAAAATTTCACGAAGATAAGTCAACCGGCGTCAAAGTTATTCAAAATAGAATTTTCAGATTTCCTATGGGAACTCGGTCCTAACTATAACTATCTACTGGCGACCGCCAGTAGATAATATATAATTTTTTTTTGTTGTTGAAAAGTTTTAGCCTTCTTTCCGTGGTTGTCGGAATATCTTAATTAGAATAGAACCATATTATGCTTTACATACACTACTGCATGTGACCATCTTCTGCTTGTAAACTACGGGTTGTTGGATGAGTGAGGAGGCAGATGCCAAAGGGCAGCAAAGAGTTGGAATTATAAGATATGTGACGAAGAGGGGCATATATTGTCAGGAGTTTGTAGTAGGAGGTGCCTAAGTTGATTGACAGACCAATGCTCATACAAAGAGATTCATAGTTAGAGGTCCATGCTTAGATAATAGGCACACTAGTCTGGTCACAGCACCAGGCCCAGCCCTCAAAAAGTACGTGGAAATGCTTTCAAGAAGTGAGCAAAGCTTCACCCTATAAAGTCCTTCACTGATCAATGGGGGGATTTGGTTATAAGTGAAAGTGAAATAATAAGAAGCAGTAGCAAACAAGTGTCACCATTTGGAGCACAGATGAGTGATCATTCCAGGAAACAACATTCAAAGGTATGTCACCACATATTTCCACGACACAACTTGACACCACACAATTCCACGCCACACAATTCCGCAACAAACAATTCCAATCTAACACATCTCTCCCGTGCACCTCGACCAACCCTGTCAACTTTCCCTCATACACACACACTGTCCCCCTCATCTCTTCCTCACACTGCCCATTCTCATCCCTCCCTCACGTTCCCTACCTCCTCTCTATACTGACTGCTCACACAAAGTATGGACAGTTTCTTTTGCCTGCCATTTTAAGGTTTCTGTCCCTCAAACCCATGCTCTCCTCCTCTTCTTGAGGTGTCTTCTGCGTGCACAGGTCCTCCCTCTTTATGTGTCTGTCGCCTGCTCTCCCCTTCTCTCTCTCTTTCTCACACACACTTTCGGCTCGTCTGTCTCGAGTTCATTCACCACTTCATGCACAAAGAACCTATCCCTCTCTATCTTCCTTTCTATCTTTTCTGTGCAACTCTCACCCCTATCTATTCACCATGCCACATAATTCCAGTACACAATTCCACCCCACACAATTACAATACCACCCACATAATTCTACTCCACACAACATGCATCCACTACCCTCCAAACCTAAACACACGGGTAAAAGACATTGTCATTTACAATGCAAATAGCTCTAACTCTACCAATAGCCAGACCTGTTGCATTACAAATGCTTGTTTCTAATGCTGCAGCACTTAACATTTTTGCCTATGATATAAATTTCAACAATAGATTGTTGATTGGTTCCTCAAACGTCGTTATTTTTTTAATATATATGTGTTTTCTAATGCTGAAATTTGAGGAATAGCAATTATTCCTAAATTTCTTCTAATTAGTGCTCCTTTGCAATTGGTCCTCTAGTGTTTTGGCTTTGGAAGAGGACAAAAACATAACTCATTTATTCACACTGTGTTTCGTGTGCCCTCTCTGCATTGCAGTGTCTACTTAAGCAAGCAGTGCTTAGCTGTTTTAAGAGAATTTATCGTTGCTGCTGTCCAGTGTCTGTTTAACAGCAAGTCATTAGTACCAGTGGAAAGCTTTCCCGCATTGTGGTATTAGAACCCATTTTATTTTTTTGTTGATACCAGGTTGTTTCTATGTGTGTCAAGGCTCTAGTGATATTGTATTCATTACTATATGATGTTGTATATATTAGACCCCACCCCTCTAGGCATGGTCCTGAATATTGACATATGAAGAAGTTGTAGGAGGTGGCAGCACATCTGCATATGATTCCTGTTTGGCAAGCTCACCAACACCGGCACCCAGTCTTCTCATTCTTCTCTCTGGCATGCAGAACATACAGCAGAATTGATTATGTCTTAATTAGTCGGGCCATTAGTGATGGATGTTCTGACATATATTTGAGCAGACCCTTGAGGGATCATTTAATGCTCCCACTCCTCTAACCTTAGATGGAGACCATGTCTGGAAATCAATTGAAGGCCCGCCTAATCTAGAGCACTCAAGTGGGAAGCCCTGAAGGTGTGGCAAGGGACGCCTGTTTAAGCAAAGTATATGGGGTTTGAAAGCAATTGGATTGTGACATCTCTTTGACTGAGAGGGAGATAGTGAGGTTGGAGGGGTAGGTGGTGGTGAGTCCCGAACGAGGTGCTAATATTCTAACACAAACAGAAGTTGGGGACTCCTATGACTCACTTTACAGGCATTCGTTGACATCGCCTGACAAATTCCATAAGGAGGGGTATACCTCTGAAAGGATGGTAGCTCTTTTGTTACAGAGGGAGAAAACTTGTGATAGTATTGTGTGGTTCATTGATGTACCAGGTTTGCTGGTGAGTACTCTGAAAGTGATTCATGGGGTTTTCCAATGTAATTTAGAATCCTTCCATACACAGCTGCAAACCATGTTTCTGGATTTGATGTAAGACGTTTTATATAGGGCTTCCGTACTGGAATGCCAGTAGAAGTTTACAGTTGTATTGAAAACACACTCCCACATGTAGAGAGAGGGGAAAGGCTCTAGGCACTAATGGTCTTCTGATTGAGTTAAATTTAAGTGCCTTAGATATATAATTTTTTTTTAAGTTGTCTGTTTGAATTTTTGTGATGTGGCATTGATACTAGGTTTCACAAGAGAAGCACCGATTGTAATGGTTGTGAAGCCCAAAGTAGAACCAGCAGTTTTTAATTCTTACTGACCATTATCTGTGGTCAACACAGTTGGCAAGACACTTGCAAATAAAGTATTGGCCCTGAGAGTGCTGCAGATATTGCTGTTATCCTCAATCTGAGTTCGTTACACATAGAGAGAATTGGCCAATCTGTGTAGATCTGGGGATGAATACAGAGTAGCCTGCCTAGACATTTAAAAGGATTTCTATACGCTGGTGCTTCTTATTGTAAGTGCTGAAAAGATAGAACTTTGGACCTTATTTTATAGGGTGATTAAAACTGACTTAACATGAGTCCATAGACGAGTGAGGACGGGTACATTTCTGAGGGTTGGATCCTAGGAAGAGTGATAAGGGGAGCCCTTGACGCTATTACAGTTTGCCCTGGTAATAGAACCAATTGCTAATATAGGTCGGGAAAATGTCAAAATATAGTGATGCAACACCTGATGTTCCTTTTTTTCCCAAAACAAGTTGGTTTATTTGAAAATCCCAGAGAGTTGTTGCAATGATATAACGAGTTTGGAGACCGATCAGGGCTGCACCCATACTGGAATTATGTACAAATTGGAATAAATCCCACCTCTGTCTGTGGATGTGAATGACTTATATTTCTGAGGATTATGTAGGCCTAAAATTGGTTGAGTTATGCACCTAACCTGCACCTCTGTTCAGGGTTGGATTGGGGTCCAAATTAAGCCCGGGCACCCCCAAAAAAGTGGCCCACATTCTCGGATCATGCCTGTTCATGAAAAAGCATTTGATTTGACTAGTGTCATTGGGCTCAATTTTTAGAGAAATGTCTGATTAAATATGTAATTTTAGGCTCGTAGAACCAGAAAGATTGGTGAAAACTAGGAGCACTACGTTTTGGCTGGACGGCTGAGGTGAAATGAATTGACCCAAAGGCCACAACTCTTGATTTGACTGTTTGACATCTAGCCGTTTTTTTAACCAGCATTGCTGGTATTTTAATGCCATGGCCGGTACGAAAATGAAGCAAATCACCTACCGCTGATATTTTCTCCTCTGATCACTATATACTTTAAAGTTTAAACTGTAAGCATAAAGTGAAAACAGTTTAAAATGTGGTCTAAAGTTACCTTAATGATCCGTGATGGATAGCTAAAACTAAACAAAGGAAGAGAAGCCATGTTAAGGAGGAATACATACTTTTTTATTATTGTATAAAGAATCCTTTTTCAATATTATGTTCCAGCCTTTGCAGACTCTTAAAATATAGGCAAACAGAAGGTTATTTTTTGCTGTAGTTTTATATAGTGTGAGCTCGGCCCAATGACAGTGATTATATGAGCAACAGTCACATTGCAGAAGATCAAATTTGTTTTTAGGTTGAACCTGGGCAGCGCATGCGCTGCTCTGCGAGTCATGCTGTATTGGAGTATGTACTTGAAGCCCGCCCACTCTCCATCCATATTTGTCATTGGCTTGTGTCATTGTCCTTTGTAAATGATGGATTCTGATTTGTTAATAGACTTGTTAGTCCCTCCACAGTACTGCTTTGTATTCATTTTGTAACCTCCCATGCGGACTGGCCCTTTTACTTGGTTGTTTCACAGTATGTCTTATTTATTCTGTAAGCACTATTTCCTTTAATGAGTTTCTCCTATTTCATGCACTACATGCTTTCCTGCAACATACAGTGCACCATGCACACTTTCACGGGGCGCTTTTTCAAAAAACAGCGGGGCATATTATCAAGCCAGGCGATAAAATTATCGCCGCTTTGGCGGCAGACAACTGCTGCTAAAACGGCAATAATGGACTTGATAATATGCTCTATGGAATTCCAATTGAAGCCCATGTTAGATGTGAAGGACATCTAACATGGGCTTCAATTGGAATTCCATAGAGCATATTATCAAGCCCATTATCGCCGTTTTAGCGGCAGTTTTCTGCTGCTAAAGCGGCGATAATTTTATCGCCTGGCTTGATAATATGCCCCAGCATTTGTTTGGCAACTTGACAAACAAATGCTTTTTTGGGTAAAATCGCCCATACCGCGCTTTCACTTTAATAGCAGCTGCGGACCTTTCTTCAGACGCAGCTGGTCTAAAGAAAGGGTCGTGGCCTCGATTACCATGAAAGTGCAGCATGCAGCACTTGTAAACTACAAGCATTTGCAATGCAATAGGTCTCTCATTTTAGAAACTTTGACTTATTGGAATTGTAAATGATAATGCCTTTTATTATTGCATATTTTTTAAACACATAAATAAAAGGCATTATCATGTACAATGCCAATAGCTCAAAATCTCACAATTGCGAGACCTATTGCATTACAAATGCTTGTTGTTATTTGGTGTAAAACCATTCAGTAATTTTAGAGATATTAAATGAAAACCAAATGTGTATATCTAGGGACATAAACCCTCCGTGAATCTTCCTGATCACGTGCAGAGATCTGATCGGCTGACAACAATTCAACTAGGAAATGTTGGTAGCCATTTTGGGACTCAAACTCAGCGAGGTCCCCCTAAAGAAAATGAAAAGTGGGCAGGTTAATAATACCGTGACCCGCTAGCCTGGGTGCTGGGGTCTCCCTGGGACCCTGCCAGGGTAAAAAAGCATTTCTAAAAAAATATTTGTGGTGAAATCACACTGGATGTGTAGCAAAATAATGTGTGGTGTCCTGTGCTTGTTTTCAGGTTAGCCCCTGATTGGGCCAGGTCCCAGGGGCAGATTGGTACATCAAAATAAGGAGAGGCGTGCATGGGCCCCCCTCCTAGGACTCTTCTGAGCCATGGTGACCACCACTTCCCTGAGACTTTATGGAAATATGGTAGGGGGCCTGTGCAGACCCCCGTTCCACTGGAATTTTTGAAGCCCCGGGAACCACCACATCCACAGGGCTTTATTTTTAACAAGAAAAAGGACGAGGGCAGCAAGGCCCCCCCTCCTTGGGCTTCAATATGCCCCAGGAACCACTACCTTCCTGGGGCTAAATTAATAAACATGCTTGGGGGTGCATGGACCCCCTGGCCACCGAGACCTCTACCTCCCTGGGGCAAAATACTACTTTAAAACTATGCGCGGCCCCCCTCCGGTGCCATTCCCTGTGGCCAACTCCCAGCAAGCATGGCAAAAGGCCGTACATGGCTTGGGGTTGGGTGCTTATAGGGGTAGTCCCCAGAGCCTGGCTGCAGGCAAAGCCATGGGCCCACTGCTATGGCTTGGAGTTGGGTGCTTATAAGGGGTAGACTGCAGCCCAGGCCCTGTGGCCAAACCCCGCCGTGCATGGCCAAATGCCGTGTGTGACTTGGGTGCTTATAGGGGTTTAGGCCACAGGCCAGACCCTGCAGCCAACACCTGCCGTGCACGGCCGTGCATGGCTTGGGTGCTTACAGGATCTTGGCTGCAGAGCCTGGCCACAGGAGTGAGATATAGTTACCTTAGGGCACGAGTTATAGTTACTTGAGATAACTATAACTATAACTGCTGAATTTCTATGGTTTTGTGTGTGTAAAGTCTGAACCTAACTATAACGTCCCTTAAACCTTTGTTTTTTTTGTGAATTTCTATGTTTTTTTAAATTCTATTGACTAACTATAATCTCCCTGTAACCTTTCTTTTTTTCACTGAATTTCTACCGCTTTTTCTTGGTATTTCCTTACTACAACGTCCCTGTAACCTTCGGCCGTATCACTGAATTTCTAGTTTTTTTTGCATAAAGTAATATTTAATTACCATGCGCTAATCCATCCACCACCTTCTTCATGCTCCCACCTGCTGGTAGCGAATTTAGTGTTTGCTCTTGCTTGGTGGGAGCTTTGAAATTGCTCCGGTAGAGCGAGTACAAACGCAATGTACTGGGTGTGGGAACCCCAGGACATGGCTGGAACCGACCCTGGGGGGTGGGGTCCCCAGGGCAATTATTGACTCTGGGAGGGGGCCCACGTGGCCCCCTTTCATTTGTCTGCATGTCTCCCCCTTTTTTCACAGCCAGGCACTGGGAAGTGGCTGCCCCGGGGTCACAATGGGCCCAGGAGGGAAGGCACATGCCCCATCCCCTTGAGAGGTGGCGGACCCCGGGGCTGAAATCAGCCCGGGAAGGCAGCACGCGTGCCCACTTCCACTGTGAAATAAGGATGGCCCCATGGTATGGGCTGAAAGCAACCCGGAGAGGGGGGCTGAGTACGTCCCCCCATATATTGAATACAGAACTCCCCCCTGGGACCTCGCCCACCCAGGGAACTAGCACACTCAGCATCATAGAGAGAGGTCTCACCAGAGAGGAGAGTCTCTCCCCACACCTTACTATGCATACCCTTCATCCAAGATAGAGATCTATGGATAGGGGCCAGTTTCTCCCCACAACCTACTACACCATCATACCTGAGAGAGGCTATAACATAATATATTTAGAAAGAAGTTATAATATATTTGATGTTTTTGCTAGTACTAGTAATTTGGTTTTTTAAAATGCTAAATAGAAATTAAAAGAACTTGCTATTGAACTGTAGCTGATTTGATTTGTCAGATATGTTCAGTTCATAGATGTCTATGAAGATAGTTTTAATTTAAGATCTAGATATTTCTCAAGTGTGGTTGATGTATATTCTAAGTTCAGAATTTACTGTACATATTTTTGGACAGTGGGTATTCTAAATATAGTTAAATATATAGTTGAGTGTTTTTAAAGTAGAGTATGCACTAAGTGCATTGAGCCATACATTCAGGCCAGTCAGAGAAAATATGTTTGGATAATGAATGAATCGGTTTCTAAAGTGTTTAACTCTAAGATTTCACACTGTGCTAAGGTATTTTGTATAGAGTGTATTTTATCATTAAAGTGCAGCATTCATACTCTATAATGTTGTATGATGCACATTGAAAGTTGTATCAAATATCATTTTATTTAATCTTAAAATGGTTAAAATATATTGTATTCTGCTGTGTGATGAAAGAGGGTACTGTTTCATAAAGCTCTTATACATGCAGTTTTCTGACCGAAAACCTGTTTGTAGAGGGAAGCGTTTATAGAAAGACCATTTTACAACCGGCATTTAACATGTTGAGAGGTTTTACCATGTAGGCCATTTTGTTAGTACAGTGTTTGACGGGTACTGTTTTAAATTATATAGGAGTGTTTTGCCTGCTGTATTTAGCATGTGCTGAGGTGTAAGCAGAGAAGTGATTGTGTTAGTAAAGTGTTTTATTATTATGAGGTAATGCATTTAGACTGTATACACTTTAAGAGAAGGAGCTTCATTATCTTGATAATGTATTATATATAATGTGAGACTTGTTAAGGTGTGATAATAGAGGCATCGTTTTCCATAGATCCTTCTATATGCATCTGTTATCCTGTTCAGAAGTGTCAGCAAATAAATTGGTCTTTCTGATCTGAACCAAACCCTCTGTTCACTCTGAGAAAACATCTGTTCAGAGACATGGGTTTAGTAGTAAACCCCTGCACGCCAAGTGTCTAACTTGTACAGGGCTGTCAGGAGACATGGGGTGCTGTTTTAAATGTGAACCATTCACTCTGTATGGTCTTGTCTAAGAGGAATTTAGTCTTTCATGAATCAGTACAACCAGAGTGTATTTTGTTTAAATCTGGTAGCAGAGGGCCTAGTGCTTGTCCAAAATCTTCTACGCTAACCCTTTACTCTCTTCAGAGGTATGAGTAGAGTCCTTGCTATCTGTAAAGACATTTATACACCATATTTGTTCACTAGAGATGCCTTTGTGTAGAGGCAAATTACATGCTAAACCCTTTTACAACCAAACTAAAACCTTAACACACATATTAGTAGAGAGGGAATGTTCCTAGAATAGCGAGCCATTCACTCTGTATACAACTGTATTACAAAGCTCTCATTTTAAACCAAAGTTCAGTATTCCTCATCTCCCCTCTGGTAAAATGTACTAGTAGAGGGTTCCTGTTTATCTAAGGCCTTTTACAGACACTGATTACTCTGTTCACAAATATGAGCACAGAGTTTGCTGTTGCTAAAGCCATTTAACTAGGGAAGAGCAGTAAACTCTGCTTAGCCGGCGGAGTTTGCAGAGTTTTGCCACTGTGCACTAGTTCAGCAAAATACCCGCCAACCAACATGTGGTGGAGTTTACCGTTGCCCACCCCTTATATCCTCGCAACAGTGAGTATGTGTCTGACCCTGAGAGCAAAAAGCACTTCCAGTGCAGCCTTTACTTTATTGATCCTGTCAGCCACAACATTAGCAGCCCAGCCCCAACAACCAAGTGCCTTCACCCTCAAGAAATCATTCCATTCTCAGAATATCAATATCCCAGTTTATTTCTGTAATGAGAAATAAAATACATAATAAATGGTCAATCACTTTAAAGAAAGGCACCCAGACCATGCTCTTCAAGCTTTTTCAGCAAAGTTTCTCAGTGCCACAATCAAAACCTGCCCCTCCTTCAACTTACCCCCATGCACTACAGTCTCATATACTTTATCATCACTTTCCCCTTCCCTTCCATCACATTTATCCCAGTTTGCACAAGACCCCATCCCACTTACGTTTCAACTTTTCACCCAGATCCCCTTTTTCCTTTAACCGAAGTTCACACCTGCTTCTTTCTTGTTTGCCTTTTAAAACACCTAACTGTTTTTCAGCATTATTTCACAAAATATCACAATTAAATCAGTGTCAGGTAACAAGATCGCTGTGGGTAAAGTATTGTATTTTCTTTTTAATTGAGGCAGGGCCCTTGCATGAAATAAATGGCCAGCACAACCATTTTTTGGCAATACTTCATGTTTCGTAGGTACAGTAAACCAATGTATTGCCAGATCTTAACATAGCCCCAGCTCAAGACTATGGAAGTTTCATCTAAACCTTCACTCACTCATCCCTCCCCACCCTGGACTGTAAACCTCTGTAAGATGTAGGTCAAGCATATTTTTCACCTTTATTGGTGAAAGCCTGCCCTTCTGCCAACCCACTGCCGATGAAAAATAAACATAACAACTAGAACGCATACTTAGCTGTTACTGTGTCTGGCAAGTGATCGCTACCAACGTGTCACTTATAGCTAGCCATGTCTCATGACAGTGACTCTAGATAAACAGGAGTCCAGATAACCAGAGATAAGTACAAAAAGATGGCTCAAAGGGTGTCTGGTGGCAAGGGATGCCGTGGGCAGTCAGGAGACCCCAGCCTCCTTTCAAAGCAGTCCACACAGAGCAGCAGAAATCCAATGGTGAGACCGTCTCATGCCAGTAGTCATTTCCTACCCATTCCCTCTCTGACACTCTCAGAATAAGATCACATGGTCCATGACATGATAAACTGCGCAACGCACTTCCACTTTCTGCAGTCTTGCGATAGCTGTCATAGGACCATGCATTATATGCAGCCTGCACTGGACTGCAGCTCATGGCAAACCGATAAGGTAATCATGAACTGGCCAAATTCCACAGAGCTTGCACTGGTTGCATCTGAATGTACAAAAGAAATCATTGTGGCCAGCAATTATTACCTGTATTCACCTCATTCGTTCACCCAAAGCTCACTGCACGTTTACAGTGAGTTCTGCCCACCCCTACATGTAACACACGAGGTCCCAGATCTCAAAGGTCTTGAACACAAAATAATTATCTGTCTGTAGAGCTCTCACATAGAGAGACTGCTAATAAAGGGATGTATGAGATAGGATCACTGTTTCATCAAAATACACCATGCAGAATGGATAGCATGCTGAAATATAGTTGCTTGAGGGCCTACTTGTACTGTTAAGGTTTTTACAGAGACTATCTATTCTTCTGAGAGCAATTATTAGAGATGGTGCTGTGAATGTACTGAACTAAACTCCCTATTCAATTGGACAAAATATCTCCAGAGAAAGATGCCTTTCTCAGTAAAGCCTTTTACAGGCAGACCTCTCTGTGAAGAGATGTCTCAACAGAGAGGCTATGTGTTTTAGAAAAAATAGATATTTAACCTGTATACAGTTATATGAAAAGTAGGTTATATCATTCTGAAACTGAACCATAGAGAATCTGTGGATTGTTAAAGTGTGCTGATAGAAAGTAAACTGTTTCCATAGATCTTTCTACATATATCCCTTATCCACTTCAGAAACTAGTTAGTACACAGATAGGTCATTTGATCTAAACCAAAACCTCTGTTCACTCTTAGAAAACATTTGTTGAGAAACATGGATCTATTACTAAATCCCATCATATCTGGTGTTTAACTTGTACAGGGCTGTCAGGAGACATTGTGTGCTCCTTTAAATGTGAGCCATTCACTCTGTATGACCTTGTATAAGAGGGAGTTAGTCTTTCATGAAACAGTACCACAACCAACGTATACCATATTTGGAACTGGTAGCAAAGGACCCAGTGCTTGTCTAAAAAACGTCTAAACTAACCCTTTAATCTCTTCAAAGGTATCAGTATAGACCTTGCTGTTTGTAAACCCATTCAGACATCATGTCTTCTTAGAAGACATGCCTTTGTGCAGGGGTGAATTACTTTACTCACTAAACCCTTTTACACCCAACAATCAACCTTAACAGATGTATTGGTAAAGAGGGAATGTTCTGATAGAAGTGACCCAATTAGTGTGTATACAATTGTATTATAACCCTCTCATTTTACATCAAACTTTATTAGCCCTGATTTCCCTTCTGGTACAATGCAGTAGCACAGGGTCTAATGTTCATCTGAGTACTTTTAGACACACCCTTTACTGTGGACACACCCTTTACTGTGATCAGACTTATCAGTAGACACCTTGCTGTTTATTAAGCCATGTAGTACAGGAGGTACTAGCTCTCAAAGGCCTTCTATACTAAGCAGTTGGTTTGTGTTGAATTGTGGCTTAGAGAAACTACTGTTACACAGTAGTATGAGATAGGACCAGTGTTTGATGAAATGTACCATGGAGAATGTGTAACATGCTGAAATGTAGTACCACAGATCCTAACTTTAATTTATTCGTAAGTAATCTTTAAAATCAGAAACTAATAATGTATATTCTTTATTGTTTCCCTAGCGTTTCCAGTCAGCTTAAGACACCAACAAAGCAACAGAAGAGAAAGAAGACAAAACAACAGTACTACAAAGAACTCTCCAAGAACTCTCCAAACATGAAACATGAAACAGATGCAGAAAAAGAAAGTTATGGTAAAAGAAAATGTATATCTAGTAAGAGTGGCAAATGTTTAAAAACAATATTAATCCCATTATGTAAACTTTCTTCTATATGTGTGAGCAGAATTCGACTTGACAAACATCCGATAAACATTGCATTATTCTTTAAAAAAGATAATGCCACAGAAAAAGAGCCCTGCCAGATAAATTTAAGAAAAAATATATTTAGAAGAACAGTATGTAATGTTATGAGAAGCATAAAAACAGTATAAAAGAAAAGAACTTTGCAAAACCAGAGAAATGTTGCTGAGTGTGTAGTTGACACAGCTTTTCGATTAAAAAGTAAGCTATTTATTCTTATTTCGAAGAGAGTGAGATGTTTAGATAAACTGATTAAATCACTGAAGAAAAAATGTTGTTATGGATGTTCAAATGAGTAAAGCAAACTTCTTCAGTATTTTCCAGGGAGAGTGGAAACACATCCCCAGTACTGAGGCATTTTTTTATGAGGAGAGTTATTTACAAGAAACTCAGTTAGTGTTTGCAATTGACACAAATGGTTTTGAATATGAAGTCAATACTATTGAAAAAGAAGAATTAGTGTCTAGAAGTGTAGAAGAAGTAACTAATGAAGTATTAGGTGAACACCCTCAAATTCTCGTTTTTTAGTGAAAATGTAGAGACATATGCAACATATGACAAACCATTTAACTACTTCAAAGCCGTGATCCTTGTTATGTAGGAAAACGTACAAATCTTCAAGGATGTTCATTGGCTTACTTATCACAGCAGATCTGTGACAGTACATTCCAAGACATATGGACGCTATCTGTGCAGCACACTAAAATGTGAAATCTAGTAAGTAGATTGTATTTTGTAAAAGGTCATGTGCTGCAGCTATAAAAAGTAAATGGTATGCTATTAACAGGTACTCATTCTCATTTCAGTTCTGAAATAGATGACATTCAGATGCAATACTTTAAGTTTGAAAGGCCAAGCGAAGAGATTGAGGGCCCGATTACGATGAGGGCTGAAATGGCTCAGACCGTCGATCGGAGCCCTTCAGACCGCATCCTTATCGGCTGGACGTATCCCTTTCCGACCGACCCATTTTGATGGGGTCAGTCGGATAGCAATCCGAATCGGATTTCCGAATGGCATTCGACGGGCTTGGAGAGCCCATCCGCTATTCGGAGAACCTTTAGTAATCCCTTGGCCGGCTCTTTCCGGCCGGGGATTACAATGGCAGATTCCCAAAGCCTTTCTGTGCCGGCCTTTCTGACACAGAAAGGCTTTGGGAATCTGTCTTGGGTGGCTCTACAGGGCCTCTATGGGTGCAGGGCCACCGAATGGCAACCTAGGGGGCACCTATGGTGCTCCCCTATTGATCCCAGCACCCGTTTACAGGCACCTTGACGTGCCTGCCACAGGGTGTAGGGAGGAATGGCGCCTCTGCTCTTTACAATGAGAGCATGTATTCCATTTGGAATGCATGCCTCCATTGCAAAATATGGGATTGCATCCTACTTGCTGGGCTGGAACCGACAACAGGAGGTCGTTCGGTTCCAGTTCCCAACCGATGTCGTACGGACTCGGGTCCATCCAAAATTGGAATCGGCCCCCAAGATGGCTGTTAAGAACAACAATGAAAATTCTAATACCAGCACAGTGTTAGATACTTCTAAAAAGACATTGATGCATTTGCAAGTACAACAGCAGAATTCAAGGTGTGTATTTGTTGGAGGCAAACTCACTACAAATCACAAGTCAAAACAATCAACATTTGCAATAAACAGAAGGCAGTGACCTAGTATAGTGGTTTAAACTTGCTCTTTATTTGATGTCTGTAGATAGATTTGCCTTGTACATAAGCCATTGTGTCTGTAAATACTGCATTGACAAACTGGATGGAACTAAAATGCCTGCTATAGGAATTCATAATAACTTGGAAGCGTTTCCAATTCCTTTTCAACTTCAAAACCTGAACATGTATGAGACTATTCTCTCACAAACAGTACATCCCTTCCAAGCCATTGTTAGAATAGAAACTTATAATAAAAAAATTACCTCTTTCTGAACTACTAAACGGTTTGAAAAGTAAAGTTATGTACTTGCCTTTGAATAAGAAGGAGATTGTTGAAACTGTAGGGGTAAATCGGGATGATAAAGAACCTCTAGTGGTTCTGGTAAATGGAGTTCCCACCAAAGAGAAATACATTTGGTAGGAACATGTCAATATTGATAGGGTTAAGAGCACTTTACAATACCTTAAAATAGAAAATGTAGTTTACAAAGATATTGATGTAGAATAAGATGTTATCTGTCTTAGAAAAGAAAGTTCCACATCAATTTCTTCTGCACAGTTTGAAAAGGTTGGTTTGGTGAAGCAGAAGACATAAATGAACATTACAACATTCATCCTCTACATTACAGAGATATGATGAGTGATGCTTTAGAATTGTGCCAAATGAAGCAAGCAAAAGAAGAACCAGTAAGTGAGTGGGACAAGAGTTTAGAAGCACAATGTTTTCCAATACTATTTCCTATAGTACAAGGTGGTTGTTATGATGAAAGTCCACTACAGATTACTGCATCAGAACATATATATATGTAGTAGATTACATTCAGAAGATCCCCGTGTTAGGAAAGGTATACCATAAACTTCCCACATTTTGTTTGAAAGTGATCTCTCAGTGTTGACGTATACTGTGGGCCATGTTATGTGAATAGGGACATGTTTTAATGACATAAGTGCGAGAGATTTTGTGGGGAAAGTACTTGGTAAAGATGAGGTACTAGAGAGTAATTTGATGACTATTATGGCTTGCCAACAAGATACCAATGAATATTGGTTCCGTTGTCATGGTGAACTGAAATGCAAATTATACAATCTAGGAGCTTTCACCTGGTTTGTTTCTATAAGTTGCGCAGAGTATACTTTGGATGATCTTCATGACTTCCTCAGGCAAGCTAATGAAAACGTTCCAAGGATTGATTTCAAGTCTGCAGGTGAATTGTGTTCCATTGATACTGCAAATGTTTGTAGATACTTCAATGAGAGCGAGCTTCATTTTATATGAACAAAAAGAATCCACCACTAGGTGAGGTTGTAAACTTCTTCTGGAGAAAAGAATACCAAGCTAGAGGAGCACCATAAATGCATATGTTATTGCGGGTAAAAGATGCACTAACGTTTGGTCAAGTTACTGATGTGATTCATTGAGCAATATGTAACTTGTGACATTCCAGAACAGTCTCAGAACAGAACGCTTAAGCAATAAGTCTCGAGATTGCAGTCACATAAATGTGGAAAATATTGTAGACAGAAATACAGAGCAAAAGGGTAATATTATACTAATTGTCGTTTTGGATTCCCTCGACCTGTAATCTCTAATGGATAAATGAACAGTATTATGTCTGCAGTCAGACACACTGTTACTGAGAAATCTCTTAAAAATATGTACAATCAGAAAATAGGTGAGTCTGCAAAACTCATCAATGACCACAGTGCAGAAATGCTGTCCATGTGGAATGCCAACATGGATATTCAGTTTGTAGTAGATAATTCTGTTGCTGTAGCTCGATAACGTCACTTCATAAATAGGAAAGTTAGAAACGGCAGAGATGAAGGATGTATGAGAAGATATAGCAGCAGAGACATCTTTCACTAAATAGCTTAACAAGTTCAGTTTAAAAATTATCCCACACAGAGAAATTGGATCCTATGAAAGTTGTGACAAACTTAGTTCTTCCTGCTTATATGGGGAGTCCAAAGCAATAATTTGGGCTAGTTTAGGCCTTGTATCAACAAGAAAACATGTGTTGTTGAGACATTTTCCTGAAATTGACTATCGTGTTCAGTTTGACCCAGAAGGTACTGAGCTTCTTAAAACAAATATGATATACACATATTATCCTAACGGAAGTGTCCATCTAGAAAACATGTGTTTGTATGAAGTACTACACATGCAGCATTAGACATACAGACATAACATAGATGGGAACATTGAGCAGGGAAGGTTTTGGTGACTGGCTTTAAGAGATGTTTAGTGAGACATGCCAAACCAAGTCTCATTAACCATTGTAAACTAAGCTTTCAGACAGCACAGAAAGGAGAATTGTTTTACTTGACTGTGTTGCAACTTTTTAACCTTCACATTCAGAGACAGAACTGATTATGACTGCTATGAGGATGCTTTCACCACAGTTGAAGATAGCATCCAATGTGAAGTGTTTCCCACATATCAGAAAATAGCAAATGAGAAATTCAACTGTAGGAATCAATTGCTATAGAGGTTGCAAAGGATAGCTCACGTGAAAACCAGCGCTCAGGTCCTAATAGTCAAAATCTTCTTAGACAGCCTATCATTGAAAAGGGGTCCAGAGCTATGAATGATGTTGAAAATACTATGGGTCAAATGAGGAGTGAGGGCAATGATTTAGAAAGTTTGATCTCACCCCTTAATGAAGAACAGCTGAATATTTTTCAGCCAATAATAAAATCTATAGAGCATGGACTGCTACATGATAAGTCTTAACGTACTTGCAAAACATTCAAGCCTACATTTCTCTATGTTAGTTGTCAGGCAGGTAAAGGGAAATGCTCACTTGCATTTGTTCAGGGAAAAACGAACTCTGTTGCCTGTGGAACATGACAACAAACTATAATACCTAAAGTTATCTGGTAATCCTCGTCATGAGGTCTCCAGAGTTCTCAAGAAATTGAAAGTTAGGATTTTTGTTGAAGTTAGCATGGTATCAACCCTTATGCTAGCTTGTTTGTTTTGTTTGGAGGTGAACACTTCATAGTTTTTGGTGTCCTTTTACAGTTGACTATGGTGCAAGGTCAACCAATTTTTTAAAGACTAGTGCATGAAGAAACTAAAAAGTCATTAGGCATTATTGGAAATATTAATATCTGGTTACATTTCCAGTACACTGAGTTAACAGAAAATATGAGACAGGCAGCAGATGCAGGGTATGAGAAAATATTAAAAGACATCACACTAGGTATAATTAGCAAATAAGATTTTAAAAAGCTATTGATTTTCGCTAGGTTACATCTCCATTCCCACACAAAAAGTCACCAGCTTATATAATTAACATATTATTAAAAGTCAGAAACAGATTGTGTTCCTAATGCCAACGTTGGACGAGTGTGCACAATTTAACTGAAACATCCTCATTTGGAGCAACAGGAAAAAGTGACTGTCTTTAGTAAAGGAAAAAAGGGAACATCATGGTTTAAACATACAGCTATGTCAATCAGTGGTAAAGAAACTAGATTCTCTGGAGAAAACTGTTTCACATACTGCTTAATTAGCAAAGACTATAAACCACTGTCAAAATTGCAGAATAATGTTGCGATTAAACCTGAACGTCGATGAGGGATTAGTGAATGGTGCAATAGGAAATGTGATAGACTTCATTACATAGCCCAACAGAACAAAGTATGAATATATTCTCATTAAATTTGATCACACTGAGGAAGGTTCACCTAGGCAGGGAAATACATACTGTGAAATTCCTAGGGCAACTTCAAAACATGTTTAAATAACCATAATGTAAAAATATATCTAAGAGAGAAAAAGGCTGACACTCTAAATTAGAAAAATACAAAAAGAAATGTTTTTCTTTTCATTAAATATAATTCAATATCTACAGTTCATGACAGAGAAGTAGACATATGAATCACATACATACTGCATTCATCCCTCTAGCCATACATACATATCATACAAAGATTTGGATGGTTCACATTAATCACTTGTTTGTTTGTTCCTGATACATAGTGACTATAAGAAAACATTCCACATTATGGCAAACTGATAGAATATGCTTGTTGATTCTGGAAAAGATAGATAGAACAAACAGGCTAAAAAATGTGGCAACTGTCCTATGGAATAATGTAATTGTCAGGTGGTTTTATTATCATTTCTTCTACGCGTGTTTCGGCAAAACCTGCCTTCTTCAGGAAAGCCACCTCCAATTAACTTCTCAATGTATATGAGTCACAATTGTTTTCACAGAACGGGGATAATAAAATGGACTTGCCAAAGTTCTTTCTTGTTTGGACTTACATGTCCATGTGAAAGTTTGTTGCTCCGTACTCAACGGGAATGTGCCTCCAAATGGTTGTTGCGGTTATCTTTCTAGTTGGGAATTATCCATATAAACGCTTGATGCTACGTGCTGGGCGGGCTGCTCCACCAGATGACTTTTAAAGGTATATTAATCACATGGTAGGGAGATTAAGATGATGGATAACCTATATACAGAGTAAGGGTGGGCGTAGTTCGCGAAGTAGCACTTCGCGAAGCTACGCAAAGTGAAGTTCGCACTACGCGAGCTACGCGTAGCACTTCGCGAACTGCGAAGTAACATGTTCGCACTGTGCAAGATGTTGTTTTCAATGATTGCACAGTGCGGACAAGCAACCGGCACTGTGCAATCATTGAAAATGGCATCTTGCACAGTGCGAGCTGTAGTTTTCTGCTGCTCGAGTAGATTTTTCCTCGAGCTGCAGCTTTCTCAACGCGAACTGGTAGTTTCTCATCGCGAGCGGTCGCGAGCATACGCGACCCCTCGCAATGAGAAACCTGACCTTCTCGCGTTGTGAATCTCGCCGGGAGGTTTATTTTCCATGCTCGCGATCGCGAACAAGGAAAAAGTCTCGCCAGGATGTCATTTTGCTTGCTCGCGGTCGCCAACTTGACGTTGAGGACCGCGAGCAAGCAAAAAATGACCGCAGCACTACGCAACACCACGCTACGCGTGTTCGCACTGTGCTACGTGCAGTTCGCGTAGTGCGAAGTAGCGCGAACTTCGCAAACTACGCGAGCGTAGCGTAGTGCTTCGCCCAGGCCTAATACAGAGTCCCCGTTCCTTTAGCCCGTCCCAAAAGCTCCCGCAAGAAAAACGGAATCAGGTACTCTCTTAGAAGCATGTGAGAATTTATTAGTCCATCATTAAAAGATTTACTTACAAAATTAACTTAGTAAAGTGGAGCATTACCGTTCCAACATGGCGCTTATGCCGTGGCAGGAACTTGTTGCGTGAGAAGCACGTGACAGCGAATTCCGAACAGATGCACTTGCGTTTAAATACAACTCTTTCACACACGCATAGTGCGTCGGAATGAGTTAAGGCAACCAGTCAACTGAAACGCGGTAAGAGCATGTGTGCGGTTTCATAAATCAAAGTGCAGTGTTATAAAGTTGGTCTGACGAGAATCTAAGTTTATGTACCCTGACTTGACAAATTTCTAGAGAATGATGCAGATCTTAAGTGTTAAGACTTGAGGACGGTTTTGCATACACAGGACAAGCATAATGGAAATGCTGCTTTTATTAATGCATATGACCAGGGGAATATAACTATGTTGGAGAATACGATGTGACTGTCTAAAGGTAGCAGATTAACCTTTGGTTACATGTCTTCACGGGTATGATTTTGTAGTACCGGAAAAGTGGTCTTATCCAATGCAAGGGATTGACCGGGCATGGTGGAAAGCCGGTACGAATGATTTTGGCTACCACATGGTAAATATCAATGTGAATACCGGTTGCTTGAGCTACTTTGAACTCAAGCATGAATTAAAGTTGTAAGAGGCACCAGATAGGGTTGGGGAGTTTTAACCACTATTCTTCCTTTTTTGTTTATCAGTCACTCCTCTTATGAAAGTCGTTGTCCAAGGAGGTAGAAGATGACCTCAAGCCCTGATGAATTTGCCATAAAGGAATAAAAGGCAATGAGACTTGTTGGCCCATCTTTGAATGGTCTATAATGTGCAAGTTTGATTTTAACATTGAGTACTGTTCACGAGTGTGATTAAAATTGTAACGTGGTGTATGTGAACCTTAACTCAATTTTACTTGGGAGAAAAGATTTCCTCCCATTTGCACTTTTCTGGTCTTTCTTTTGACATACACATTTCTGTCTGCACTTTCTTCCTCTACACTGGACACGTTTCATTCTATTTACTTTCACAGGTGAGAGAGATTCCGATGAAAAAAAATGTGGGCAAGCCGGTGAGAACCAACCAGTAGCCCCTCTGGTGGTGCACACGAGAGGGACTCTCTCACCATTTCACACTTTTTCTGTCTCCACATATACCTCTATATTTAGGGATATGTTTGTTGAGTGAGGACTGATAAACAATTTTATTAATTGGTCGGGGGTTACACTGGATGAATATTATCTGTATATTTAACAGAGGATTGAAGGATATAGAGTTGGTGTACTTCTCCTATCCAGTTTCACGAAATCATATATATATAAAAAAAAATGATGTGAGCCCCGATATTTGTCAGGCCTTCTGTTGTTTTGGTGATTAAATGAGTGGAGGTTGTCCTGATGTATTACCCTCAATCGCTCCTTATTGTAGCTAATCAATCCATAAGAAGACATACCCTACTGTGGGTATTGTTTTACATCATTGACAACTCAATCAACTCTGGTTACTAGACAGTCTACCTTAAAAATTCATCTGGCTGGACTTAATGTGATGATGCCTCTCTTACAATAAAGCAGAGATTACCCTGGAAACTTCCAAATTCCTATCTTATATTTCTACAACCAAAGTTCTAGAAGAAATATTATAAGAAACATGTATGTAAATATAACAAAATCACAAAACAAAAGTACGTTCATTTTCATTTACGTTATGTGGCCTACCAAGGTTAATTTGTATATAACGTTTGAACATTTTCTAATATAACAATAATAATAATAATAAAATTAACTTAAAGCAAATAAATGAGTATCAATGTATGCTATGCACCAATGTTGGTCTCATGCACTTAAACCATGTGTTTTTTTGTTTCATAAATCTAAGTGATTTATTTTCCCCACATATATATAGTGGATCGCATTTAATTTAATTAAACACACGGTTAGTATTCTGGTGTATGTTATGTTATGTTATGGCAGCTTATATAGCGCTCGATTACCCGGGGGTGTCCTGGCGCTAGTCACCTTTCCATTACATAAACCAGCAGACGTAATGGGAGAGGAATGTGTCATTACTTAACAGAACTATTTGTCAAAAAGCCATGTTTTCAGACTTTTCCTAAAAGATATTAAATCAGTGGAATGTCTGAGAAATTCAGGGAGGTCATTCCAGGCTTTCGCTGCCCCGAGTACGAAGCTTCGACCTCCCCAAGTGGCTTTTTAATGGCTGGCACTGTAATCAGCTTGGCTCCAGAAGAGCAAAGATTCCTTTTCGATGTATACCATGTGAATTGTTTCGACAGATATTCAGGTCCAATTCCATGTAGAGCTTTGTAAACCGTACACAACGCCTTGAAGCGAACTCTATTTCTCACTGAGAGCCAATGAAGTTTTTTTATTCCTCTAGAAATTGAGGCAAACTTTGGTGTGCCGGTAATAAGCCTAGCTGCAGCATTTGGCAGCATTTGGAGCTTATTCATAAAGCGTTCCTGGATGTTTAAATACAAGCTGTTACAATAATCAAGCTTTGATAGGACCAAAGCAGTAACCACTGTCTGTCGATTGCACAATGGCAGAAAAGTCAGATTTTTTTTTATTGTTTTAAGGACAAATGTGGTTTTTGATGAAACTGCATTTATTTGGTCTCTGAAGTTAAGTTTGTCATCAACAATTACAGCTAGGTTCTTCGCCTTCTTCACAGGTACAGGAAGGGAGCCCATGGATGACGGCCACCAGTTGGGGGTCCAAACGTTAGGGTCATTACCGAATAGAATTACCTCTGTTTTGTCAGAGTTAAGTTTGACACGGCATCCTGACTGCACAGAGACAGGGATCCAGTGAAAGGAAGGGTCCAACCAGAGACCAACTGCCCATGGGTTTTTACCAGGGAGAAGTGGGTTAATTAATTAATTTGTACCGCTCGAGTGAAAAGCGAAGACGGCTTTTTGAATGAACCTCCGTCAACCACAGACGTGGAGTTAATAATCTGTTGTGATAAGCTCGGCCGGGGTTGGAGACTTTCACTTAGACCTTGAAGCAGGCGCTTTGGCAAGGTTTCCTTTGGCCCCTAGTCCTGATGAGGCCCAAACTAGATGGGCTGAAACGTGTCGACTTGATACAGAAAGAAGCCATTTACCATTTGAATTCATGTACAAAAGAAAAAATTGCAACACCAGTAAATAGTAGGGTGCTAAGAGGTGTTGACATAAGGGCGATCTTAATCGATGTGAACTGCGAATTGTATTCTTGGTGTTTGTAATTTTTCTACGCAGCACAATTAATATTAGGGCTCCAAGGATTCTGTTTCCTGTTTTTAGATACACAAATGTATTGTTTGTATGTATTTTTTGACATTATATATATTTTTTTAACGTCGTGTAAGTAAATGTGCATTGTTCATGTGATAAAGAAACACACAAATATATATAAAAATTGGATGTATAATGATATACATTGGACCTATAACCTAATGTGAGTGTATATTTTTTTGAATTAAGACAATTGGTTGGTTAGAGAATAATTTCTCATTGATGGAATAATTCAGGTTTCGATTATCTATAGAAATAACTGTTGCTGTATCTATTCCGCTGCATTATTTTTGTCTTTGCTTAGAGTTAAGTTTTAGACAATTGTCCCTCATCCAGTTGCCTACTGCTTCAATGCAGTCCTGAAAACGTTTCTCCAACCCAACCTCCTGCCCAGGTAGCAGGGACACCACAATTTGGGTGTCGTCTGCGTACGATGTAAGATCAATCCCAAAAGCATTAATGAGTGGGGCCAGTGAGGAGACGTATACATTAAACAACGTTGGACTAAGCGAAGACCCCTCTGGGACTCCACAAGGCCGCACAAATGGTTTAGAGTGGTATTCCCCCAGAAACACCGCCTGAACGCGGTCCGAAAGAAATGAATGCAGGAGTTTTCACGCTCTGTTCTGGATCCCACATGCCTTTAAACGATCCATCAGAAGATCGAGATGGACCATATCAAAGGCTGCGGACAGATCCAGTAGGACCAAGGCCGCTCTACCACCCCGGTCTACAGCTTTCCTGATCTCCTCAGTTGCCTTAATAAGGGCTGATTCAGTGCTGTGTCCCTCTCTAAAACCATATTGAGAGGGATCCAAAGCATTAGTCTCTTGGAGAAAGCACTGAGCTGTGTATTTAGGGCCTTCTCTACCATTTTTGCTGGCAGAGGGAGTCGCGATATTGGGCGGAAACTGTTTGGATCTTTAGGATCCAAATTGGACTTTTTCAGGAGAGGCAGAACTGAGGCCACCCTCCAAGGTTTGGGAAATTGACCTGTTTCCAACATCATATTGAAGATTGATGTAAGAGCGCATGAAATCGGCCATGCGGCAAGCTGCACCACTGCCACTGGGCAGGGGTCATCCGGAGAATCAGATCTAGCTGCCAGAAGCAAGTTGTGAGTGGCTTCCACTGATAGTGGTGTAAACTTGTCCAGTGTCGGATGAGGTGGAGAGGGTGGATTCTAGAAATCCCCAACTTTAGACCTACCAACTTTACTTGGATCATTGAATGCTGAGAAAATAGTCTCAACTTTGTTTAGAAAGAAATTAGCGATATCATCGCAAAGTTCCTGATTAGAATGAACTTTTGCTGGAGGTGGTGATACCAGACTGGAAATAGTTCTAAAAGGTTCTTTTGATGAACTTCTAGCCAGGTCAACCTTGTCTACAAAATATTTTTGTTTAGCAGTAAACAGGTGTTGTTTATAGCTTTGAAGGCTCTTTTTATACACCTCCTTATCCGCATCTCTATAATCTATATGCCAACTGCGCTCAAGACGCTTACATTTGAGTTTGTGGCTTCTCAATTCTTCTGTAAACCACGGGGCAGAGGGAATGATCTTTTTGGGAAAATGTTTCTGACTGGAGCTAATATGCTACATGCATTTTTCAACCATTCAGTATATGTAGAGGTAGCTTCCTCTGGTCTTATGGGGGCAGGACCTGCCGTGGATGTGAGGAGTTCCTGTAATTCCTTCCCATTTTCTTTGTTCCAGGCTTGGAATTCAATCTGTTTCTTGGGGCAGCTACCACCATTGAAATGATTCCTAAATGTCAGTTCAAACTGGACAGCCGCATGGTCTGACCAGACCAAATTGTACATACTAGATCAGGACATAGTCAGTGTAAAGGCAAATTTAATTCTAAAAAGTATGATCTAACAAGAAGCTTGCAAGAGAAAACCAGGAAGCACTGCCCCCTTGGACAGCACATGAGAGATTGCCTCCCTGGCTCTTGGAAGCGCTCTTGAACTCTCAAGAGAGCAGCCAGATATGATGGTCTTCTTTAGTTCTTGCGAGAGTCTTGTGAGTGATTTTAAGAACAAAGAAAAGGGAAACAGTACAAAACAACATACATGATAAGAGAGAGAGAGAGATAGAGAGAGAAAGAGAGTAAAAGCACCTTAAAAATATACTGCTGGTATCATGTATGCATATGAGCATTATAAGAACGCAGCAAATACACATTCACCACTGAAATATTAAATATCTGTTTAATGCTCACACAGATTTTGCAAACATTTTACAAACTACAAACCATACACAACAAAAAATATATTTTTACAAAATAATGTCTAACCACTATATATATTACAATATAATACTACCTTACATAGAGACATAAATAATAATTTCATTTAGGAAAACAGAAATTCACGCAAAAAAACAAAGATTGAAGTAACATTATAGTTAGGTGTACCAAAAATATGAGTTTGCGATTTAAAAAACCTTAGAAATTCACTGAAAAAAACAAAGGTTAAAGTAACATTATAGTTAAGTGAATTTCTCAGTGACAAGGTTAATGTTGTGAACTAAAAGCAAAACAGAAATTCAGCATTTATAGTTAGTAGCACTAACTATAACTTGCGCCTCCACCATGCACTGCTTATGACCAGGGCCACTAGAATTATGTGATTGTGCGGCTGTGGCAATTTTTGCATAATTATAGTTTGCTGCATTTGCCCCATAATCCATAATCTGCCACATAATCTGCAGAATTTACCAAAAATATAGTTTCTAGCTCTAACAGTTGAAATGTTGCTAAAATTGCAACAAGTGTTGCTGTGCAGCAAACAAGCCCTTTGCAAAGCAGAACTAGTCACCTTTCTGTTGTTTATTGCTATATTTGGGAATATACCTGGTACTAATGAGGTGAAACCAATGCCCAGACAGTGTTACCAAGCAAACCAAGTAAAAGAAATGACCAAATAATGAAGCAATACTATTACAAAATGTGTAGCATTATGCCACATAATTTGCCTTTTCTTGCAGCATAATTTACTCAATCCTGCTGCATTATTTGGCCATCTCCTGCTGCATAATTCCAGTGGCTCTACTTATGACATCACTCATGACATGTTCTATGCCATCATTTATGACATCACTGATGACATCTCAAATGACATCATTGATTACATTGTGACAGCCTCTCTTGATTGTCCTGCATAGTTGGTTTGTTGCCCCTGCCCCCATTACTCCTGCCCACTTTGGACCATTTTGCGCCCACTGCCCCTCCCACCTGCACAGCGTGGTCAACTTGTTGCCTCTGCACCCTCCTCCATGAGATGGTCTTGTTACCCTAGAAATTATGGTTAGTGCTCTAAAAAACTAAAATGAGGACATCTTTTCTGGGTTCTCAAATAGAGACAAAGGACTTTTAAATAACTTGCTATCTTTATGTTTTTTTATACAGTTGATCACTTAATTATACTTTATACTTAAGGGAGAGGATGTGGCGTTATGGCCCAAGCTGCATACTTTACACCTGGGGAACCAGGTTTAAGTTTCGGTGTCAGCTCAGCATCATGTGATTCTGGCCAAATCACTTAATCTCCCCATTCCTAAACCCAAAATAAATGTGTCTTTGTGTAATATAACTGATACTCATGCAAAGCAATCCAATGCCTTCTGGTCAAGTTTGCTCTATATAAAACTGAAACAACAAAAAAACACAATTAGGTGTTTTGCACACTTCTGTCATTGGGCTATACTTGAGCTACATTTAGGTGATATTTGTGCCTCATTTAGTCTCTTTTAGCTCTAGTGGCCACCTTGGGAAACTTATTTGATGTGAAGCTCCCTAATTTCTACATCTACTGCAGTATCCTCCATAGAAAATGCTTTCAGTTTTCCTCTTCAATTCCATCAAGATGGCGTTCAGATGTTCCCCACTTTTGGCATCAATTCATAATTTTAGCACTATAGTTGCTCATTAAAACATTGCAGTAAAGCTGCTGATCACCAGGGAGTTAACTGGTAGTCTGCTGCTAGTATTGAAAGTGCATGTTCAGTCTGTATGTCAGAATTTTTTAATGAAATAGAAAAGGAAGATATTTGAGAACTCACTTAAAATGTGTCCTAATTTTTCTTTCTACTGCACTAACCATCATTTCTATGACACACTGAACCCCCTCATTTTGCTCCTTTCTAAATTAAATGTTATAGGTTTTACCAGTTTGATGTAATAAACATGGCTTCAGGTGTGCCATACTTTTGTCTTTAGTAAAACTGTTAGTGCTCTAGTTGTTCATTAGAACACTCTAGGAGGCTGTAGTAAAACACAAGGAAATCAACTGACAGGCTGCTTCTGTTGGAAGTACAGGATTTACAGAGAGTGCCAGACTTCATTCTCATATGGCTGAGAAAGATAGTGTGGATTAACAGAAAATATGCTCTAATATTTGCTTCTGGAGCACCTTCCATAACCTCTATGGGAAAATGATGAGAAAACTGTTTTCTCTCAACATGAATCATGATTTCCCAGTAGAAGGCTTTTTTAATTTGTAAAATCACCTTAGAACACGCCACAATTCCTATAATTAGGATGGTACCATCAACTAATGATTTATATTGTAACTAAAAATTTTATCATCCATTATACGGTCTCCTTTTTGTGACCCTCAAAACCTGCCATTCACTAAAATACCTTTCAATGGGATGCTATCATTTATATTGGTCCCAAGATGACACCCAGAATAAGTCAAAATAAAACCCTTTCAGGCACAAATTATGCAGAAAAGAACCAGAGAGCTCTGGGTAGTTCCCAAGTTTAGGTGTAATACTAAACTTTAGCTGTAATACTGTGCCTGGAGTGGGAAAAGGATTGTATTATTTTATAACTCTGCGTGGATGGCAATGTGCTAATCCTATGCTTAAAGACTTTGCTGTAGGAATGGCGAAAGACTTTCTTCCTTTCTCGGTGTGAATGGCACTGTGCTAATCTTATGGTTAAAAACTTTAATGGTAAAGCAGGCATTTGAGGTGAGCAAATTCAGAGTGTTACTGGTGTTGTAGGGTACTCTGTACAGGAGCTGCTCTCTGCCTAAACTTGGGAATTTCCCAGAGTGAGTTCTCTTCTCCTTTTTTTATAATTTATGTGGCACTCTATGCCGGAAAAGGTTTTGTTTTGACTGATACTGGGTGCTCCCTTGCCCTGGCCCTTCCTGCACAAAAGAAATCCTGCTTCCTTGGTGCTTGGGGCCTGCATTTGGGTGAGGCATCCAAAGGTGTGCCAGTGCAAGGAAGGAGCAGGAATGTGCTATATCTTGATAGATATGGCACATTCCTACCCTCTCTCTTTCACAAAGTGCAGCACAGTTTAGCAAAGTGCCTTGCTGGATTGCATTGCATGAATAAATGACAGATATGGCCCATGATACGTTTTACATTACCTATCTAAAAGGCCATTGCTAAATCTCAGCACTTGAAACACAATGGACTGCCACTTGAAATACAAAACGGTGATTGTGACTTTTTCTTCACTGGGACTACAATAAGTTGTTATGAAAACTTGTTGGGAATTTCACGTTGCACTCCTGGACAAGCTCTGCCTATAGCTGTCTGATTTCTAGTATGTCTTTGATGTGTTTTTCTGCTCGCATCGTATATGTTGCGTGAAATAATAGCATTCTACGTCACTTAAGCTAAACATTTGCAGGAGTTGCCATCACAGATACTAGATATTTCATTTGTTACTGCCCTAAAAGCCTAAATCAGTCGGCATCTCTCCTAGAGACATACAGTGGCCTTTCAAGAGATTGCAGGAAAATCTAAATTCTGAACACACTGACTAAGAGACTAGAACTACCTGTAAGCATTGATTTGCAGGAATACATTATGTCAGTTTTTGTTATGTTACGAAACTCAATATGGACAAACCTCTCCTGAGGTTTCACAAGGTTTCGTAGAGACTATAAAGTTTTTATGAAGTGTACGTATTCACTAAGAGCTAATCAGATTTCGGTAGGTGGCATGTTTTATCTTTATTTTATTTTTGTGGCACAAGTTTGCAATACAAAATGTAGAAGTACTTAACTTGCAACATCTTTCAAAGGCCAGACCTACTGGCTTGTTGGTCTTTTGGTTTATCTTCCAATTCTAGATTTGCTTCTGATGACACTGAAACAGAAAAAGGATCCCATCATTTTTAGGGGTTTAATCTTCCTACATGTGATAATAACACAACTTTTCATGGGAACTCCCTCCCTGATCTGGACTCTGTTAAGGGATTTGGAATCCTTTTAATAATATCAAAGTAATATTTACATATGTGTATGTAGCATTGCATAACAGAAGTGTTAGAAATTCTAAGAGCAGTAAAGCTGTTACTATTACACAATTTATAGTACTCAATTCACTATTCAACCTGGCTGGGATTTAAATTACAGCATTTTGACTTAGGGCCTGATTTAGATCTTGGCGGGACTAGGCCAATTGTCGCTTTTATGGCAGTCTCCCGGCCAGCTGACTTGGCGATCAATCTGCCATATTTAGATGTTGGCTATTGCATAGACGAATTACTGCAGCTTTACCGCCATCGCCGCCAGGAAATCTCAACTGCGGCTGTTGGAGAGAGGACTGCCAGTTTTCCTGCCTGGTCTATCACAATGTGCGTTCCCACTGATGCAACTGCATGGGGGAAACCTCAACATCTGAGTTGACGGAGTGGAACGCATATAAGGCACAAACTCACCTTCCCACTTCTTGTACTGCCATTGACCGGATGCTACACATCCTGCCTCTGCTGCTGCTGGCTGATCATGATGCAAATCTACACCTTCATTGCTGGAACAGAATGTAATCTCCCCCATTACCTGTTACCTTTTCACTTTGCTGTTCACATTTGCTCAGAACTAGTGCATTTTTAAATTGTTCACACAGCAATAGCATATCAATATGCAATGCATATGTCTCTAATGTTGACATTTAAGAAATTTAAAGTTACAAACCTGTGTAACCACATTCTGTTAATAAATTTAGTGCCTGCTGCCTTCCAAAAAAAGGACACTTGCACAAAAAAGATAGCAGATCTAAAATCTAAAGCTCACAATACAGATGTGTTTAAAGAAAGTATGAACATTGTCACAATAAAACATATTCATCACACATCATTGGGATACGTGTAGGCTGTCCGGTTTTAGGTTTAAACCTATAATAACTGATAAAACCCTACCAGAAGGGAAATAGCCCTCACCAGTGTAAACATATAGGCACTGAAAAAAACATGCACAACCACAAACTAAATGCCATTCAAAGAAAGGAAAAGGAGAGTGAAAGAGTCATTTCTATTTCTTCCTGAATGGGCCAATACAATGTAACTTTGGTAAGTAAGCTAGCAGTAAGAAAGACTGGGCTAACATTATTCTGCTTGAGTTTTGTTGTTTAGGGATGTCACTAAAATTTTGTTTCTTCATCCTTTTTTCAGTTTTGTGGTTTTTGGTCTGAAGATACAGGGGTTAGAAGCATGGTTTAGGTGTTATTTATAAATTTTATAAACTGTAGAGAATCAGGAAATAAACCATATTTGATTTTTTGGCTACGTTTGAGTCTTTCACTGATAGGAAAAATGTAGGTTTCATAAGAATCTTTCCCAACATGCACCATCACATTTACCCACAGAGAATGGATAAAAACCCTTGATACATCAGCCCCCTTTTCTAGTGATTCAGTATTGATAGTAGGTGAATTGCCAAACACGCCAGGTTTAAACATTCAATGCAAGGTATAGTGACAGGTATATGTGAAAAGAGTGCAGTCACAAAGCATTTGGGATACTGGTGAAAACATGACACCAGACCTTTAAAAAACATAGAATGCTGAGTCACTTGGAATGCTGCTGCAAAAAGTTCTTACCAAGTTCAACAAAGATTGGAGTGATATTGTTTGTATGTGCAGTGATTCAGCTACGTATATGAAAAAGTTGTGTGATGACCTGTCAAAATCAATACCTGAGCTGAAGTGCTTCCCTGTAAGAGAACCTTGCCACTTGTTAGATGGCAATCTGAAAGCATCTTTACAATCTTCAGAGTTAATGAAGAATGCTATTGACTTTTTAGTCCATTCTGGTGCACTGTTTTGTTATGCGTGGGAAATAAAACACAAATATTTCTCATTTTGTGCTTTGTGTGGCATCAAAGAAAGAGTTGTCCCAACTGTGTCACTTAGCTGGTGGTTCTCAGTCCTAGAGGGCATGAATGTTATATTAGCCATGTGGCAACCGTTTACAGAACTTTTGCTGAGTGATGATGCAAACGGCCAGAAAAGTGAGGATCTTGGGTCACATATTGATGGTGATTTGGAAAAAAAGTACACTCTACTGCATTCTTAGATTTTTACAGGAAAGTATGACTGCTGTAGTGGTCATAATAAAAAAAACTAGAGTCTGAAAACACACTTGTCTGCCAAGTGTTCAGCATAGTTCGTGTAGATGTGAAACATCTCCTTGAGAGTAAGCTGGCTGACACTCTTAGTGACTTTGGCACTGCAACATGTTCCATGTTAGAGTGCTTGCTACTTGGTAAGCAAAGAAATATTGGGGAGCAATTTAGGAACTTTTATTTTACAATGTATAAGAAATAGCCCTTCACCAACCATGGCATTTGAAATCAATGAAGCCTCACTGTGGTACTCTGCACAAGTTAGATTTCTCCCGTAAAGGAAAATTTTCTCCAGAGTTTCAAAAATGCTGCCTCATTTTTGACCGCTTTAATAACTCAGAGGATATATGTGCCCAGTTCAAACCATATGCTGCAGAACCTGTCGCAGAGAATCACAATCTTCAGGTGCACCAGTACTGGCATGGAAAGCTATGCCAGTGGTCAGAGTTAGCAAATTGTGTACTGGCTATTTTGGTGTTGCCTGTCTCAAGTGCCAATGTTGAGAGGGCCTTTTCACTGATAAAAGTGTACATGAGAAGGAAAGAGCGACGTGCATGATCAAATACTCACTGAAGAAGTATTGTATGGTGTACTACGATAGGTTTGGTTTGTGAAAATGCATTTGGACCTCATATAAACTATACTTACATTGTCTATATACCATGCACTATCAGTGCAGAAAGCAAGCAATAATAAAAGCAAAAAGTTCCATAAACACCGGAAAAACACTGTTTCTGTTGTTTTTAAAGGCGCAAAAATACGTAACCACTGATAACCACAGTTTTTTTAAGGTACTGAAATCACTGGAAAACACTGAAAAAACCCCACCAGAATTTACCCAAAATAGAAACTGAAAACAGGAAAGCCTAGATAAGTGCAATGTAACATCATGTAGAAATTGCACTAGACAAGCTGTAACCGTCACCTCGTAGATTAACTGACAAATCAATAGCAGTCTCAAATTTGAAGCAATCTACATATTCATCCATGTAAAGGTTCCCATTGTCTAGTGCAAGTCCTGTATTGTATACCAGTTCAATTTGCACAGTATATTACAAGGTGCCATGCATATGTGTAAATACCAGTAATCAAGGTGAGACAAACTCATCTGTAGTAAAATATCCTTAAATAATATGTCAACATCTATTTGTTGGTGCAGGTGTCCACTACTATGTTGAATGGCTGCACCTTAATTCAAATGACCATCCTCTACCATGTGAACCAGTGTATGCACTTAACATAGTGAATATTTATAAAGTATGTAGTAGTTCCTGCCATCATGCTAAAGAAAAATATGTACTACACTTTTTACATTGAAATATTGCTAGGAATTAGACAACGCAAGGCAGTTTGTCATACCGTTGTCCTGTAGCTAATGCCACAGTAAGAGTTTGTGCTTTTAACATAGCTTGTGTTTTTTATTATTGCCTGATTTTAATTTTGAATGCATGTAAAGCCCTTTTTATCCTGCTTAGTTGCACAGTCACACTTTGTCCAAACTGTTCTTACCTCTTAGTCTTCCCTGGTCTGCCGCGGCTTCACGCCGATTGTTTGGGGGAGGGAAGTCTTTTTTGCCAACACTTCCGGTGACACACTTCCGGCAGGGTTAGCGGTCCAGTTTCCAGCAGTACCTATTTAGACGGATGCTGGAATGGACAAGCAGCGGGCGTGCAACTGGCAGGCCAAAGGCACGCCTGAGGCAAGCCTGTCTGTGCCCGTCTGTGCCTGGACTGGGCTCAGGGCCAGAGATCGTGGTCCTTTTGCAAGAGAAACAACCCGATGCCAATATACCAGTGAACCTCTGCATGCTCTACGTCCCCCTGTACATCGTACCTGCAATAAACTAAGTATCTATGATAGAGCACACCGTAAAGTAATAATGCCACTGGTCCCATTCAAGATAAAAGATGATATCACAATTTCCTTCTGAATCCTCTATGACTCGCAGTGAGCTTCAAGTTGCCCTCATTAATGCAAGATCACTAGTGAAACACTAATACGAAATAGCAGACTTTATTCAAGATAATAAATTAGACTTACTCTTTGTAACTGAAACCTGGGGCGGAGATGCAACCGATCCCGATTTCAATATAGCAATTCCTCAAGGATTTGAAATCTTTAGACTTGATAGACCATTAAAAAGAGGTGGAGGTCTGGCTTTAATCTACCAGAGTGAGTTAAATACACATTGCTCAGACATCCCCTCCACAGATTGCGAGGCCTTTCTTTTTAAACTTTCACCTCCGAAGCAAAAGACGTTTAGAGGAATATTGATCTATGGTCCACCTGGTTCTAAAAACAAATTTCTGACCAGCTTCCATTCAATGTTAGAACTAGGTCTCAAATCCAACTATTTCACCATTTAGGAGATGTGAACTTTCATCTAGAATCAACAACAGATAAAGACACATCCGACCTTCTTGAAATGACAGCTGAACTAGGACTCAAACAACTGATAAAAGACCCTACACATCAAGCGGGTCATACGCTGGATGGCCTTATTACCAACAATCCTGCCATCTCCAATCTTTCTATACTTCCTCTAGTGTGGTCTGATCATCGCGCAGTATTTTTTAACTATAAGCTGTCCCCTTACAAAACCTCGATTATACCACATACTAAGGTACTCAGTAGACCCTTGCATAAAATTGATCCCACAGTATTAGCAACTCAGCTGACACAAAGCCAAGCTGACTTAAAAATAGACGTTGATTCCTCAGCCATAAACTACACTACATGGCTTGAATCTAATTTCGCAAAGCTAGCCTCCACGATTTTGGTGAATAAATACAGGGGGACACCATCGGCTCCTTGGTTTTCTGAGGGCTTAAGATTGGAAAAGCAATCATGCAGGAGGCAAGAGAGGATCTGGCGCAAAAACTATGATGAATCCGAAAAACATCGCTATATATGTATTCTTGCAAATTATAAAAAGAAGCTCATCAATGAAAAAAGTCAGTATCACACGCAACAAATTGAAAACGCTGGCAACTCCAGTAAAGAACTGTTTCGGGTCATAAAGAAACTCACCACAGTTACAAAAGACAGTTCTTCTAGTCACAACCAAGATTTTTGTAACTTGCTTGCCCAGACATTTAAAATCGGGAAACAATCAATGAGATGTTGCTCTTAGAATGCACTCCAACATCCATAAATCAAGTAGCTATGCTTCTTTCTGCTGCTAAATCTGGGTCCCCAGGTGACCCTTGCCCTGCTAAGATTTTAGAACTGGCAAATCAGTACATAACCCCCTACTTGTCATCAGTATTTAATCAAATGCTTATGCAGGGATCATTTCCTAGCATTTGGAAACAGGCCTGTATCCTCCCCCTTATTAAAAATCCAAACCTTGACATTAGCGATCCTGCTAACTACCGTCCCATTTCAAGACTCCCGCTTCCGGAAAAATTCATAGAGAAAATAATCAATGTAGAACTCTCTGCTGTTATTTTTGAAAATCAGCTATTAGACCACAGTCAGTTTGGGTTCAGAGCAAATCATAGCACTGAGACTGCATTGATAACAACTACGGAAGAAATACGAATTACATTAGACAGTGGAGGATCAGCGGCTCTTATTTTGCTGGATCTGTCTGCAGCGTTCGATACAGTGGACCATGGCCTATTGATCCACCGTCTGAACGCTATAGGGATTTGAGGAAAGGCTCTCACTCTAACATCCTTTCTGTGATGGAGATCCCAAACAGTACATTTAGGTCAGTTTAAATCCTTACTGTTTACTCTACCTTGTGGGATCCCTCCGGGCTCCTCGTTGAGCCCGACGCTTTTTAATATCTATGTTTCTGAACTCGCCCCGCTGATTAGAAGTTTTAACTTGAATCCAACATCCTACGCTGATGACACCCAGCTGGTGATTTCTACAGTAGATCAGGAAGTTAACCATTCTCTAAAACTACATGACTGCATGACTGCCCTGAGTAGCTGGATGAGCAAGCACTGCTTGAAACTGAATTCAAGCAAAACAGAGGTGTTACTGTTTGGTAACCTCTCTCCAGCTTGGTCTCCTGCCTGGTGGCCAGGTAACCTGGGCCCACCTCCTATTCCAGTAACGAAAGCCAAGAACCTTAGCTTTATCATGGATGAGAAACTCAACTTCGAGTCCGAAGTGTCTAAGGTTGTGTCCTCCTCCCTTTTCACCATCAAATCTTTGAGAAAGACCCTCCCCTTTATTCCTAGAAAAACCAGGAAAATTGTTGTATATTCGCTAGTCTTGTCCAAGCTGGACTATTGTAATGGCCTATATATGAATCTGCAGGCCAGATTACTTAGGAAGCTGCAGGCGGTACAGAATGCTGCTGCCAGATTGATCCTGGATGTTCCCAAATATCAGCCGATAGCAACAGGCATTCAGGATCTTCACTGGTTCCCGGTATGCTAACGAGTCAAATTTAAAGCACCCTGCATTGCTCAGAAGGCTCTACACAGAGAAGGTCCAAAATTTCTTTGGAATACATTTAGTTGGTACTTTCCAAGTAGATCTTTTTAATCAGCCGATGCCAGCTTGGTTACCACCGTTAGAATCAGAAAAACAAGCTGGGGTGGTAGGAGTTTCAGTCACAGTACAACCAGGCTGTGGAACTCTCTTCCACTATATCTTGGGCATACCCTCCCTTCTTGCATTCAGAAAACAACTCAAGACATGGCTTTTCAGAAATAAGCTATACCTCAGTCAGTATATTTATGATTCTGAAAGAGCCAAGAGACCTACAGGTATACGCACGCTATATAAGTTTCAATAACATAATATAACAATTAAACAATTGCAAATGAAAGTTAATGCCCACCTTGGCATTGCAAACTATGCTTCGTTTTGTGGAAGCGAGAGCAGAAAACCTCCTCTTGTGTCCATGAAGGGTAGCATGTTAGCAGCTCCCCTTGTCCAAAAGCAATGCCGGCTCCCGCAGGAGGCGGAGAACCTGCAGGGACCGCGGGGGCATTTGGGCTCCCCGCAGACCCAACGTGTGGTCAGGCCCCAGGGGCTGGGGTCCCCAGGGCCAATAGTGGATTGGGAAGGGGGGCCACGCAGCCCCCCCCCCCCGTACAATTCTTTTTTTTTTTATATAAAAAGGAGGCAATTCCCTGGGGATGGGATTTCCGGGGCCATTATTGGCCTCAGGAGGGGGGCCACACAGGTGGCCCCCCTCCAAAATCAGAAACAAATGCTGGCTAGGCCTGGGACATGGGGTCCCCGGGGCCAATAGTGGCCCAGGGAAGGGGGGCTATGTGGCCCCTCTCCCATATTTAAAAAAAAAAATATTGATTAGTACTAATTGAAAAAATAGAGTTAATGCCCCGGGGATGGGGTCCCTGGGGTGAATACTGAATAATGGAAGAGGGGCGTTTTTTCTTTCTTTCTACTTTGGAGCCGCGATCCCAACACGGCTCTCAGCGTGCCCCCCCCCCCGTGTAACGTCACGTTGGATTTGCAGATTGTCCTCAAATAAATAATTTAGTAGTATATAATTTAGAAGTTAGTGTTGCATTTGTGAAGTTGTTTTAAAGAGGTAGTGTGATTGAAGTTAATGATAAGATTAAAATTGATAGAGTTAGTAAAAATATATAAAATTAAAAATGTATTGTTAAAGTTGAAAAGTGTATTGTGTTGTTGTACATTGAATTCATGCTTTTGCAGATTCACGACTAGTGCGCAAATCCACAACAAAGAGTATGTATGTGTCAAAAAAAATAGATTCCCTATAATGTTATAGGGTGGCTCTAAAAAGAGCCCTGTTTTTATTTTGAGGGGTTTGTAGCTACATGTAAGTGCGGTTGCACAGCTTTAGGTTGTTGAGAAAGACTCTGTTTCCTTGATCTGTGAAGTGTACTCCATCACCTCTATAGATGTCATCCATATCAAAACGTAGATTGTTGTCATATATGGAGCCCATCCTATGGTCTCTGGGGTAAGCAGAAACAGCTTTATTGACTTCCTTGCTTTCTCAATCTGTGGACAGAATTGATTTGACCACTTCCATTTCTGTCTTTGGCATATATTAAAGTATACAAATACAATTTGAGGCAAAGGCTACATCAGTTGTGAGAAGGTGTCCTTTATTAGCATTTCCAAATCCACCCCAGTCAATGTGCCTAGGTCATTGTCACCAGAGTGCACACTCATGAGGTCAGGGGGTTGGAGATGCAAAAAGGTTTTAACCAAAGGCATCAATTGGTGCCACTTTAATCCTGTGCAATCCATTTAATATCCACATTTTGCAAAGCTAGGTCTTTGTCAATACCTCTGCGTTCAGCATACCTTTTGCACCAGAAAACATAGCTATGCCCAACAATCGCAACTGTAAGCATCTTGAAGGGATGTCTTGAAGTAATGAAAAGATGTCTGTAGCAGAGGTAGTCAGTTGGTAGAATGAGAGGTATCTAAAATGGTGGACAATATGCTGTTTTTAAAAAAAAGTAGATAATTGATTGGCTGTTTATGAACATTGTACACTCAAAAATAGGGTGCATGTTGCTTTCTTTAAAAGCATGTTTCGTATTGATGATTAAAAAATGTTTGAAAAGTACAGTAGATAGGTTAAGGTAACATTTTGTAAAAGTCAACCACACCTGCTGTTTGCATGTGTAACCTTGTGTGCTGAACTTGAAAATATGATGAACTTGTGACCGGCCTGTTCAGTTGAATGTTGCAGAAACTGTTACTATGGAAACTGGGAATAAGCAGAATGGGGGAAGGGTTGAATCTTAACTGTTGTTTTAAAATATGGAATTGTAATTTATATATAAGTGATATGTCATTAAAGTAAGATTTCCCAAGACAATATTGTGTTTAGAAGTGGGGTGTTCTTAAAAAAGAGTGCTATTATTATTAATGATATATTTTAGAACTCCCTTATGGATTTGCGGCTCCATCGCGATGGTGCACGGTGGAGTCGCAACTCTAGGAAATTCCAGAACCAGTTTGGGCACTTTTAGAAGTCAGTTGGTAAGGGTTAATATATCTAACCAATAGAAATGTGTTTTACAATTTGAAATTATGTAGGGAGTAAAGTGGTTTGTTACTTACATTTATTTGTATGGTGAAAGAGAGGGAAAGTTTGCCATTGCTGGTTGTACCTTGTTGAGAGTGGTGCATAACATTGATTGTGTGCATAAGAAAATCTTTTATGAGTTTTTGATATTTTATATTCTTCAAATCTGTTTGGAAGGTGAGTTATAAATTTGTGAGGTGTGTTAGGTATTAGCTTTATTTTTTAACTTTAAAAATTATTGAAGAACTGTGATGTTTGAAATATATTATTAAATGTAGAGATGTGTTTTGTAGTTTGTTTTATTGTACTTAAATGTTGTTTGAAATAGATTGTGTATAGTAATATGTGTATATTGGAAGATGGATTCATGATTATGGTAGTTTGTTTTAGTCTGTGGAAATTTACAATTGTAGTATACTACATAATTTTAGGTGTTGTTTTCAAATTGGAAGTGCCGTTTGTCAAGTTTTAAGGTGTGAATGAACTTGTGTTTGAAGTATGTCTCTACTTGTATATGTTTTTTCATATGTCTTATACATTTGAAGGTGCATGATGTATAACAAAGAGGTGTTGTTGCTTGTTATGTGGTAGGCTCAAGACTGTGAGTAGTAGTAGAATGGTGAAGATGCAGCACACAAATGTGATTTAAAAGATGTTAAAATGAGGTATTAGTGATTAGGCTCTAGAGAGGTACAGTTGAAATATGCCACATAATGTTTGGTGTTTGCTTGCAATTGGAAGTGTGTTCTGTGCAATTCTCATGTGTGCATAGTGTTGTGATTGAAAAAAGCCTCTACTAGGAGATATATTCTGATATGTGTTATGTAGCTGAAGATGCTAAATGTATAAAACACATGTATGCATCTATTTGTGCATGTCTTTTATATATGATGCTGCTAGTAAAAGGTACAGACATATGCATGCATGCTTTCAGGAATATGGTGAGACTTACAACAGGTACATGTGAAAGGTTTTTGCTTTGTATTTGGAAAGGTGTAACATTCTAAGTAGTTGTAGAATGGTAAAGCTGCATCACAGAAGTGAGGTTTATGACATGTTTCAAGAGAGATTAGTTATTAGACTAATTTGTATGAGTGTTTAGAAAGCTACATTTCAAATATACCCCATAATTTTCAGCGTCTGTTTGATATTTGGCCTTTGGGGGATTGAGTGACAAGGAGTGTTAAACCTCGTTCACCACAATTTTAGCGCTTATACTTTTGATGTCTATACGGTTCTTATTTTAACATTTGGAAAATTTAGAAAATTGTCAGTTTAAATCTTTCCTTTTCTACCCAGAGCAAGAAGTTAGCTGGAAACTGCTTTGGGTTACTCAAAACTCTTAGGAGATGTCTCCCGCTTCTCCACAGAGCAGCTAAGGAAACAGTGATTTGTCCTTGATACTTTCTCGGCTCGACTATGTAAATGCTCTGTACACCGGCTTGCCGGGCTACCTTCTTTGGAAACTACAGGCTATCCAGAATGCTGCTGCGAGACTAGTTTTTAACATCCCGATGAGAAGCAGTGTTCGGCAGCATCGGCGACTACTCCATTGGCTGCCTGTGGCTAATCGAGTCAAGTTTAAAGCATTGACCCTGGTCCATCGCGCTTTGCATGCCCTTGGTCCTACCTACCTTCGGAAGAGGTTTTTGTTTTACACCCCCGCCAGACACCTTCATTCATCATCTCAGTTCTTGGCCCATATCCCTCGCTTCCGGCTCACAAGAGTGTGGGGCAGCTCACTTGCTATAAGAGCTGCTATGGCCTGGAACTCACTTCCTCTGGCTCTCCGCAGTATTCAGGACTTCTGTCTATTAAAAAAAAACTGAAGACCTACCTTTTTGATTAATTTAACCTCACTCTCTCTCTCCCTAGGCTCGCGCCGGGAAACTCCTCGGAGTATCTGCGCACGGTTTAAGTTTAAATAACATAACATAACATTTGTAGTATAGTCTGTGAAGTTCTAAGCTGTGGATGGTTTTGTGACTGAGATATGTCTCTACATGCATATGTGTTATGGTACGTGGTATGCGTCTGAAGATGATAGACGTATAAAACACATATATAAATCTATCTGTAAATTTCTTTTATATATGATGCTGGTAGCAAAAGGTACACATATATGCATGCATGGATGCTTTCAGGAATATGGTGAGACTTACAGCAAAAACATGTGAAGGGTTGCTAGTTTATATTTGTCTAGGTCCAATACCATAAATAGTTGGAGAATGGTGAAGCTACAGCTCAAAAGTGTGGTTTAAAACATGGTGGCAGAGGAATTACTGATTAGGCTATATTGCATGAGTCTGTTGAAAGGTATGGTTGAAATATATCACATGATGTTAGGTGTCTATTTGAAATGAGAAGTGCAGCTTCTTTAGTTTTAAGATCTGCATGGTTTTGTGACTGAGTTATGGCTGGCAGATGTATTTTCATATGTGTTATGCATCTGAAGATGCTAGATTTATAAAATACAGGTATACATCTAGTTGTATGTTTCTTTTATATATGATGATACTAGGAAAAGGTACAGATATATGCATACATGCTTTTAGAAATGTGGGAAGATTTTCAACAAAGACAAGTGAACGGTTGCTGCTTTGCTGCTAGCTATGCTAATTTTCTGATTAGTAGTAGAATAGTAGAGCAGCAGCAGTAGAAAAGTGATGTTTAAGATATGTTGGGAGAGGACTTAGACATATGGTACTTTATAAGAGTCTGTGTAAAACTTCACTTGAACTATGCTGCATAAATCTAGGTGTGTATTTGAAATGTGAAGTGTAGTCTGTGAAGTTTTTTAAGGCCTTTATGGTCTTGTGAGTGTGGTTATGTTTCTGGTTGCACATGTATTCTGATAGGTGTTATGCCTTTGAAAATAGGTACAGACACAAACATGCATGCTTTTAGGAATATGGTTAGAGTTATGGTAGAGACGTGTGATAGATTGCTGCTTTATATTTGGCTAGGCCAAATATTCTGAGTATTCGTAGAATGGTGCAGCTGCAGCACAAAAGTGAGTTTTAAGACATGTTGGCAGAGGGATTAGTGATTAGGCTACTTTCTATGAGTCTGGGGAAACGTACACTTCAAGTACAATGTACAAATGTAGGTGTGTTTTTCAAATGTAAAGTGCAGTCTGCCAAGTTTTAAGTTCACGGTCTGCATGATCTTGTAATTGATGTATGTCTTTACTTGCACATGTATTTTGATATGTACTATGCATCTGAAGATTTTAGACGTATAAAATAAAGGTATACAACTATTTGTTTATTTCTTTTACATATCATGTTGATTTCTAAAGGTAGACAGATATGCATGCATGCTTTCAGGAGTATGGTGAGACTTATAGCTGAGTCATGTAATAGACTGCTGCTTTATTTTTGGCTAGGGCCAACATCCTAAGTAGTTGTATAATGGTGAAGCTGCAGCACAAAAGTGAGTATTAAGACATGTTTGTTAAGAAACAGATTAGTGATTATGCTAGTTTGTATGAGTGTGTGAAAAGGTACATTTAAAGTATGACACATAAATGTAGGTGTCTGTTTGAAATGTGAAGCGCAGTTTCTCCAGTTTTAAGGTGTGCATGTTCTTGTGATTGGTGTATGTCTCTACTTGCATATGTATTCTCATATGTGTTATGCATGTGAAGATTCAAGATGTATAAAAGAGAGATATATCTCTATTTTTATGTTTCTATTATATATGGTATCACTAGTGAAAGGTACAGATACATGCATATATGATTTCAGGAATATGGTGAGATTTATAACAGACTCATGTGAAGGTTTTATGCTTTACATATGGGTAGACCCAACACCCTGAGTAGTTACAGAATGGTGAAGCTGTAGCACAAAAGTGTTCACCATGTCATAAACCTCTCCTTTGTGCTGCAATTTCACTGTTCTGCTGCTACTCAGGATGAAGGGTGTAGTCAAATATAAAGCAGCAACCCGTCACATGTCTCAGCTGTAAGTCTCCAATCACCCAGCCACAACCCATGTACTTATATAATCAACCAGATACTACCCTTGCACTCCTCCAATCACCCAGGCACTACCATTGTACTCATGCAATCACCCAGGCACTACACCTGCACTCACGCAATCACCCAGGCATTACCTTGGCACTCATGCAATCACCTAGACATTACTCATGCACTCCTACAAACACTCACACATTACCCCTGCACTCATGCAATCACCCAGGAATTACCCAAGCACTCCTTCAATCACCCAGGCACTATGTATGCACTCATGCAATAACCCAGGCACTACCCATGTACTCCTCCAATCACCCAGGTACTACCCGTGCACTCATGCAATCACTCAGGTACTATCCATGCACTCATCCATGCACTCAGTCACTACTCCCGCACTCATTCCATTTACCCATGCACTTATAAAATCGCCCAGGCACTACCTATGCAATCAGCCAGTCACTATCAATCATCTCTTCCAATTACTCAGCCACTACCCTTGTACTCATACAATCACCCAGGCACTAATGCACTCTGCCAATTACCCAGGTACTACCACTACACTCATGCACTCCTTCAATTACCCAGACATTACCCCTGCACTCATGCAATCACCTAGGCAGTACCCATGCACTTTTTCAATCACTCAGGCAGAACCCATGAACTTATAAAATCACCCAGGCACTAACTATGCACTCCTCCAATCACCCAGGCACTACCCCTGCACTCCTCCAATCACTCAGGCAGTACTGATGCACTGATGTAATCACTCAGGCACTACCCATGCACTCAAACATGCATTCAGCCACTATCCCTGTACTATGCAATCACTCAAGGACTACCCATGCACTTCTCCAATCATCCAGGCACTACCCTTGCTCTCATGCAATCACCCAGGTGCTACCCATGCACTCTTTGAATCATTCAGGCACTACCCATACACTCCTCCAAGCATCAAGGCACCACCCATGCACTCTTCCAATCACACAGGCATTATCCCTGCACTCATGCAATCACCCAGGCATTACCTATGCACTTTTTAAATCACTGAGGCAGGACACATGCAGTCCTCCAATTTCCCAGGCACTACCCCTTCACTCATGTAATTACTCAGGTACTATCCATGCAGTTATCCATGCACTCAATTGGTACTTCTGCACACATTCCATTTACTGATGCACTCATAAAATCACCCAGGAAGTACCTTTGCACTCATGAAATCAGCCAGTCACTATCAATCCTCTCCTCCAATTACTCTGCCAGTATCCTTGCACTCATACAATCACCCAGGCACTACTGTTGCACTCATCCATTCAGGTAGGCACTACTTATGTGCTCACCGATGCATTCAGGGACTATTCATGCACTTATCCATGCACACGAGCTGTACTTTTGCACCCATGTAACCAGATAATCAGTAACCAATCTCTTCTCCAGTTATACAGACACTAGCCTTGCACTCATACAATCACCCAGGCAATACCCATGGAGTCATGCAATCACTGAGACACACGCATCTTATATCTTAGCTGTAAGTTTTCCATATTCCGGAAACCATTTATACATATGTCTGTACCTTTTGCTAGCAATATCACATATAAAAGTAATATACAAATATATAATTGTGTTTTATATATCTAGCATTTTCAGATGCATAATATGTATCAGAATACATGTGCAAGTAGAGATATACCTTAGTCACAACAACATGCAGACCTTACAACTTGACAGATTGCTCTTCACATTTGAAGCAGATAATGAAAATGATGTGGTATACTTGAAGTGTAGCTTTCTACAGACTCATACAAAGTAGTGTTATAACTAATCGTTGTGCTAATATGCCTTAAAACTCACTGTTGTGCTGCTGCTTCATCATTCTATGACAACATAGGTTGTTGGACCTAGCCAAATATAAAGCAGCAATACTTCAAATGTCTGTGCTGAAAGTCTCACCATCTTCCTAAAAGAATGCATATATATGTCTGTACTTTTTGTTAGTAACATCATATGTCAATGAAATATACAAATAGATGTATACCTGTGTTTTATATGTGTAGCATGTTGATATGTATAAGACATGTCACAATACATGTACAAGTGCATAGATATCTCAATTAGAAGACCAAGAAGATATTAAAACTTGAGAGAGTACACTTCATATTTCAAAGAGACACTTAGATTTATTTAGTGCACTTCAATTGAACTTTTCCAGCGACTCCTACAAGATACCAGAATCAGTAATTCCTCACCCAACATATCTTAAACATTACTTTTCTGGTGCTGCTGCTTTACCATTTTACTATTAGTTAGGTATTGAACATCCAAAAAACAAAGCAACAAAGCATTAAGAAGCTATAGTAGTGCAGAAAGAGGCAAGAGGGTTGCAGAAAGAGGCGAGAGAAGTGCAGAAAGAAGCAAGAGAGGTACAGAAAGAGGCAAGAGAAGTACAGAAAGAGGGAAGAGAGATGCAGAAAGAGGCAAGAGGGGTGCAGAAAGAGGCGAGAGAAGTGCAGAAAGAAGCAAGAGAGGTACAGAAAGAGGCAAGAGGGGTGCAGAAAGAGGCGAGAGAAGTGCAGAAAGAAGCAAGAGATGTACAGAAAGAGGCAAGAGAAGTACAGAAAGAGGGAAGGGAGTGCAGAAAGAGGCAACAGGGGTGCATTAAGAAGCAAGAGTAGTGTACAAAGAACCAACAGAGGTGCAGAAGGAAGACAAAGATGTGCCGAAAAAAGCAAGAGGGGTGCCACAATTTTCAAGAGAGGTGCAAAAAGAGAAAAGAGTAGTGCAGAAAGTATCAACAGAGGTGCAGAAACAGACAATAGGTGTGCAGAAAGAGGCAAGAAAAGTTCAGAAAGAAGCAACAGAGGTGCAGAAGGAGGTAAGAGAACTAAACAAACAGGCAAATCAGTTGCAGAAAGAGGCAAGAGAGGTCCAGAAAGAGAGAAGAGGAGTGCACAAAGAGGGAAGAGAAGTGGAAAAAGAAGCAACAGAGGTGTAGAAATAGGCAAGTGGGGTGTAGAAAGAGGCAAGAGAGTTGCATAAACCTACAACAGATGTGCATTAATAAGCAAGAGCAGTGCAGAAAGAACCAATAGAGGTGTAGAAGTAGGCAAGAGGGTTGCAGAAATGTGCAAGAGATGGGCAGAAAGAAGCAACACAGGTGCAAAAGGAGGGATGAGAACTACAGAAAGAGGCCAAAGAGTTGCAGAATCAGGCAAGAGAGGTGCAGAAAAAGGGAACAGGGGTGCAAAAAGAGACAAGAAAGGTAGAGAAAAAGTGAAGAAGGGTGCAGAAAGAGGCAAAGGGGTTGCAAAAAGAAGCAAGAGAGGTGCAGAAAGAAGAAAGAGAAGTACAAAAAGAAGGAACAGAGGTGCAAACAGAGGCCAGAGGGGTGCAGAAAGATGCAAGAAGGGTGCAGAAAAAGGGAAGAGGAGTGTAGAAGCAGGCAAGGGTGTGTAGAAAGAAACAAAAGAAGTGCAGAAAGAAGGAACAGAGGTACAGAAAGAGGCAAGAGGGTTACAGAAAGAAGGAAGAGGGGTGCAGAAAAAGGGAAGAGGTGTGCAGAAAGAAGCAATAGAGGTGCATAAAGAAACAGAAGAAGTGCAGAAAGAAGAAACAGAGGTGCAGAAAGAGGGAAGAGGGGTACAGATATAGAGAAAAGGGATGTTGAAGTGGCACGAGAGGTGCAAAAAGTAGGAAGAGAGGTTCAGAAAGAAGCAACAGTGGTGCTGAAAGAGGGATCAGGGGTGGAGAAAGAAATAAGAGAAGTGCAGAAACAAGCAAGAGATGCAGAAAGGGGTAAGAGGGATGGAGAAAAAGACAAGAGAAGTGCAGAAAGAAGAAACAGAAATGCAGAAAGGGGGAAGAGGAGTGGATAAAGAGGCAAGAGAAGTACAGAAAGAAGCAATAGAGGTGCAGAAAGAGGCAATAGGGGTATAGAAAGAGGCAAGAGGGGTGCACAAAGAGGCACAAAAGTGCCAAAAGAAGCAACATAGGGATAAAAAGAGGCAAGAGGGGTGCAGAAATAGGCAAGCGAGTTGCAGAAGGAGGAAAAAAAACTGAAGAAAGGGGGAAGAAGGGTGCAGAAAGAGGCAACAGGGGTACATAAAGAAACAAGAGAAGTACGGAAAGAAGCAACAAAGGTGCAGAAAGAGGCAAGAGTTTGGTATTGAATATAGCCAAAAACAAAGGAGCAACTCTTCACATGTTTCTGCTGTAAGTCTCACCATCTTCCTGAAACCATGCATGCATGAATCTGTACCTTTTGCTAGTGCACTATATATAAAAGAAACATACAAATAGATGTATACTTCTGTTTTATATGTAAAGCAGCTTCGAATGTATGACACATATGAGAATACATGTGCATGTAGAGACATACCTCAATCATAAGACCATGCAGACCTTAAAACTTGACAGACTACACTTTACATTTGATTTGGGTAGTACTAGAGAACTCCTTTAGTTTTTCTCAGTAATTTTGTTGTGGAGGTTGTAATATCTTCTAATTGTAGGAATTGTGCAGTATGTGACATAGCTTTGCAGTTCATTTAAAAGTATTTTCTTATTTTTAGATGAGAATATTTGAATATAATTATTTTAATAATATAAAATTATTTTTAGAAACTATTTAAACTTTTCTTTTTTTCAGATATTCACCATTGATCTTTTCTTGTCCTACTCAAAGATTGAGTATGACAAGAAAAGATCAAAAGCAAAGAAAAGAATAAAAACAGTACTATTTAAAGGAAAGAGAAGAGCAGAAATTAAATAATGTTCACGATGTGACATTGAAGAAAAGACTTCTGGTAAGAGAACTAAAGAATTTGTTAAAAGACTTTTAAAGAATGTAATTCATTTTCAAAATGGGTAAAAGAGAAAGAAAAGTTGCACAACCAATCAGAAGGAAACAAAAAAAGGACAAATTAATAGAATATCAGGTTATGAGAAAGCAATCTATGTTGAAAGAAGGAAGAAAGAATAAAAAGATATTAGGAAGAGAACATATAAAAGTAAAGTACTTAAAAATGTATTGAAAAATTGTAAAAAAATGTAAAGAAGATCAGCTTCTTACAAGAAAAAACAACAGATTGAAAGTGTAGTGGAAAAGGTTTTTGAATTGAAAACGAAATTGTTTATATTAGCATTGAAGAGAATGAAAACATTGAATAAAAAAATGCAATTTATGAAGGAAAAAAGAAAAAGACTGGTTAATAGAAGCAACTTTTGCAAAAAGATTTTGGGTGAATGGAAGCACACTTCTAGTACTGAACCTTTTTTAAATGAAGAAAGCTATTTTCAACAAAGTACATTAGTTCATGCAGTTGATAGAAGTGGTCATTGTTATGAGGTAAAAAATGGTTGTCCAATTGAAAAAGAAAAGATGGTTCTTAGAAATGTGGAAGAAGCAATAGCTGAAGAAGGGAGACGTACACAAGCTCCAGTGTATAAGTGGGATTGTAGTATTTGTAGTATATGACAGGAATCTATTGATATATTATAAATTTTCTTACAAGATTATTGCACAAACAGTGTTTAACAGAAGATTAAGATGTTGTAAGGACTAGATCCTTGTAAAGTGAGAAAATATACTAACTTGCAGGGTCCTTATCTGGCTTGTCTTTCTGGAAAAGTGTGTCAAAGTACTTTTCATCATTTAACAATGTTAGCAGTACATCATTCAGCAATGTGGAAGTTAGTAAGAAGATTGTACTATGTAAAACGTCCTGCATTATCTTTAAGTGAAATAAACACAGCTCTTTTGCATGGTTCAGTATCGGATGTAAAAAAAGTTTCTGATGATATTCAGTTTTTTTTCTTTGGTTCACAAGAAGAGTGTTGAGAAAGTGAGAGTTTGATAAGTGTAGGTGTTGAAGAAGAGGTGGAATATATTACTACTGAAAAGTTTGCAGAAGAAATTACAAAGTTTAAGGTACTTTCATGTGAAAAACCAAACTATATTTGTATTTGTTGTCAACGTACTCACTATAGAAGTCAAACTAGGAATGTTGATCTATATTTAAAAAGTAAAAAGGAAAACAATGATACGTGGGAGCAATTTGGTGCTTATTTGTGGGAGCAATTTGGTGCTTATTTGTTGGTGGACACTCACAAAATCCTGCTTCGCTGTAATCAGGTGTTGAAGCACAGCGGAGAGGCACTCAGCCTCTCTGGTGGGGTCCTATGATGAAGCATGTCACCTACCAGGTTGGTGAGTGAGGACCCTTCTAAAAACATGAATGATTCTCTTCTCTAGCCTTTGACAACTTGGCTTCACTCTTTTGTTGTTTATTTGCTCACTATGCTACATCATATATAACCAAATCTGAAAAGACGGAGTTGAAAGAAATGTTAAAACTAATATGTTGGATACGTACTTTCCTAAAAGGAGTCCACATCTGGAAAACATATGTCTCTATGAAGTACTGCAACATTACAGCTTTAAGAGAAATGTTACAGAAAATAAAAATGAAGAAGAATATGCAGTAATTGTATGTGATTGGTGTTGGGTAAAACATGCCAAAGGAAATCTTATTAACCACAGGAAACTCATTTGGGTAACTCCAGGGAGAAGGGAATTTTTATATTTAGCACTTCTGCAACTCTTCAAGCCTTGGTGTAGTAAAATGAAATTACTTGGAGAGTTTGACTGCTATGAAGATTCTTTCAATGCATGTAAAGATAGCATTCAATGCACAATTTTCCCAACGTATCTGCAAATGTTAAATGAAGACGTTGAACAAGAAACTACTATTGCAGCAGAAATAGCTAGAAACAGTTCTCAAGATAGTCAAAGTTCTGGTCCTGTAAGTCAAGATCCACTAGGACAACCAATTATTGAAAATGAAGCAGCAATAGCCATGAATGAAGTAGAAATGGCAATGCAACATGCACAACAGGATATTATTGAGTTGGGAAACTTGGAAGAAAAACTAAATAATGAACAAAAAGAAATATATCATCAAGTGACACAACAGATACAGCATGGTTTACTGCATGAAAAAAAAAGAATGCCAATGCACATCATTTAAACTTATTTGAATGTGTATCAGTGGACAAGCTGGAACAGGAAAAGGTTTCTTAATTAAAGTTTTGACTAGTTATCTACACAAAACTACTGAATCACATTTATCTTGTGTTGTAACAGCTTCAACTGGATTAGCAGCACACAACATTAAAGGGATTATGTTACATTGATTACTCATGCTACCAGTTGAACATGAAAATAAATTGGAATTATCACAAGTTATCTGGAGAAGCTTGTTATGAAGTTTCAAGAGTACTCAAGAAAATGAAACTTCTAATCATTGATGAGGTGGGCATGGTCTCAAATGTAATGCTTGCCTTTGTACAGTTAAGAATGCAACAGATTTGTTTAAAACAGATTATGATGTTCTATTTGGAGGAAAACATGTAATTCTATTCGGCGACCTACTACAACTTACTTCTGTAAAAGGACAACCTGTTTTTAAAACACTTGTCCATGAAGACACTAGGAAATCTTTAGGAAGTATTGGAAATGTCAACATTTGCTCTCATTTTATATAAAAAGAACTTATTAAGAATATGCGAAAAGCAAGTGATGAACATTATGGAAACATTCTTCAAGTTATAAGAATTAGTGTTTTGACAAAACATGGAAAAGAAGCTGTACAAAATCAGCTTTCAATGAACTTGTTTGCAAATGAAAACTTAGTACCTGAAATAATATACAAAACAATGGAGAAAAGAAGTCTATAGTTTGCCTAATGCCTACACTGCAAGAGTGTTCTATATTCAATCAAGAACTTTTGAAATTGGAAAATCAACCAATACTGAAAATGGAAGCTATTGATAAAATGGAACACGAAGGAGTTACTATTCTTCTCTCAGAGAAATGACAGTCAAAATTGGATTCTTTGGAAAAGTCGGTGTCTAAGATTGCAGGTTTAGGAAAGACTTTATATATATGTGTAAACTGTCGGATAATTTTACGGCATAATTTGAATGTAGAGGAAGGTTTAGTAAATGGAGCAATGGGAAAAGTTATTGATTTTGTAAATTTTCAGAACAGAGATGGAATTGAATTTTTGTAAATAAAATTTGATCAGATTGAAGAGGTAAAACAGATTGTACGTTGTACTGTTCGTTGTTTGCTTGTAAAAGACTTGTATGTTCGTAGAAAAGTTTCCTCTTTCTTTAGCATATGCAGTAACCATTCATAAATCTCAAGGTTTAACCTCTTCTGTGCCCATGACGAGATAGTCTCGTCATGGAGCACGGTCGCGCTGTGCCCATGACGAGAATTTCTCGTCATGAACCCCACCCGCGTGTGAAACGCCCGGCACAGGAGGGGGAAAGGGCGTGGCACCGAAGGGGTTAAGTGTGGACAGTGCTTTGGTAAATATTGGAAGTACACTGCTTAAGGAAGGCATGGCATATGTTGCATTGTCTCGAGTAAGAACATTATCTGTTTTGTATTTGATTGATCTTGATGAGAAAAAGATTAGTGCTGATGTAAATTGCTTAAGAGAGTACAATCGGTTAAGAAGACTTTATGCTCCTAAGTTAGGTGAATATCCCGTATATGAGAAACGTGAAGTGTGTCCAAAATGGAAAGGTGCAGAAACAGGCAGCAGAGGTGCAGAAAGAGGGAACAGGGGTGCAGAAAGAGGCAAGAGAGGTGCAGAAAGAGGGGTGCAAAAAGATGCAAGAGGGGTGTAAAAAGAAGCAAGTGAGGTGTCGAAAGAGGCAACAGTGGTGCAGAAAGAGACAAGAGAGGTGCAGAAAGAAGCAACAGAGGTGCAGAAAGAGGCAACAGAAGTACAGAAAGAGACAAGACAGGTACAGAAAGAGACAAGAGAGGTGCACAAAGAGGGAAGAGAGGTGTACAAAGAAGGAAGACAAGTGCAGAAAGGGGCAACAGAGGTGCAGAAACAAGCAAAAGAGGTGCAGAAAGAAGCAAGAGAAATGCAGAAAGAAGCAACAATGGTGCAGAAAGAGTCAAGAGGGTTGCAGAAAGTGGCAAGAGAAGTAAAGAAAGAAGCAACAGAAATGTAGAAAGAGGCAAAAGGAGTACAGAAAGAAGCAACATAAATGCAGAAATCCATCTGTTTCTGAGTATATACAATTTGCTGTACTGTTGTATCAATTTTTGCCTAAAATGAAAGCAAGAATATATTTTTAAAAACATTTCCCAATGGTAAAACAAACTAAAAATAACTTAAGATATTTTGGAGTCAAATGTAACATTATTTCCTCAGTACTGAAGTGGATTAGAAATGTATCACGCCCTATGAATCTTATGTTGTAGAAGTAATTTTAACATACCAAGAAATTAATATTGAATTCTTCAACAGCATACGTAAATACATGGGGCATGATACATTAATAAGCAACTTAACAACTGAATCCATAAAATAAATTTGAGCATTTGAAAAATACTTAAGTTGATTGAAGTAAGTGTTACCATTGTGAACTGCCCAAACAAAAGAAGCAGTCTTTCAGTTTATGCGAATATTAGTATAACATTGCAGTAAATATTAACACACACTGATTCATATTTTTATTTTTTTAAATAAAAATAAATTAGCTTTTTTTGCTCTGTAAACACAATGTACAAAGGAAGATTTGTTTTATAATAATTTCTCTGATATAAGTTTACTATTGAAAACAAGCAATCAGAACCATTCAGAGGTGTTAAACAGTTCCTGGAGACAAAATGGTTTCTGAAGATGTTCCCTGCATGCATGAGATAATGATACAATTAATCCAAAATTTGAAAGGCTTGAAGCAGGTGAAATATAAGTATTTGGAAACGTTTTGAGAAAAAAGTTCATGATCAGTTCTATTTACACATATACAATAAAACTATTGCATATGTCTTTTCAGCATCTTCAAGAGCAGGTGAATGGGACATCGGCCATTAAGGCAGGGAAGCAGCTGGCCACTGTGTTTCGGGTGGATTGACAACGGACACCGATGAACACAGTGGCATGGAGGGTGAGGGAACAGAGGCCACCACCTCATCAATATTTTCGGAGACCTCCACAAGTAACCAGTCCCTAGTTGTGATGGACCCTACTGGACCCCTACCAAATGCATCTTTGCCTGCCACCCAGAAGCCTATCTCCACCCTCCCTCTTGCTCCCATCTCATTCGGCCATACCCAACCCCCAAAAAGGATTGCAGTCTCCTTTGCCACAGACACCTTATCCCCTGCCCCTGTCACACCGGCTGCGCTGAATGAGGAAGCTATTGACTTCTTATGCAGCATCTCTGCAGGCCAGACCACGATAGCGAATGGCATCCAGGGGCTTCATTGCCAAATGGAACAAATGGTTGCATTTCTGGATGCCATCCACAGTTCAATGTCTGGCATGCAGAGGTCACTTGAAAAAATAGCCTCCTCTCTCACTGCGGCCTCCCAACCAGCCCAACCTTCTGCCCCAACTCAGGTCCCTTCCACAACCCAAATCCCAACTCCCAAATCCCACTCCAATCCCAAGCACACTCACTTCTTTACATGCACCCACTCCAACGCACACAAGCATCAGAATCACATACATACATAAATGCAAACACACAAAGAAACCCACACAGAACATACACACACCATTGACACTACAATCACAAGTACCACAACCACCACCACACCCACAACCACCACAACACCCACAACCACCACAACCACTATCACACCCACAACCACCACAACCACCACCACCACACACACAACCACCACCATACCCACAATCACTACCACACCCACAACTACCACAACAACCAGCACATCTACAAGCACCAGCACACCCACAAACACTACCACACCCATATCCACCACCACACCCACAAGCACCACAACCACATCAACACCTCAATAGCACACTTATCCAAACCAACACATTCACATAAAAGCACACCTACATGCAAAATAGCGCCAACCAAACTCAAATGCTCAAACTCACCAGCATACAAATCACCAGCCAAACCACACACATCCAAACATACACAACATACACCAGACCCACATGCAACTGCTAAACATACAGACGCATGAACCAAAACCACACCACCCCCTCAACAGTGTTCATTTCCAAACCAACAGATTCACACAAAAGCACACCTACACCCAAAACAACACCAGCGAATACCTAATATACACACTCACCCGGAAACCAAACACCTGCCAAAAACACACACATCCAAACATACACAATATACACCCGACCCACATGCAACTGCAAAACATACAGGCACATCGTCCACTCTAGCTCCCTCTACCTCCAAACCCCAATCCTCCCCCACCCCTCCTACCCATACTCCTCTCAAACTCACATTATCTGTCCCTAACCCCTGTGAAACCTACACCCACCCTGCCCAAGAATTATCCTTGAGGTGTCTTCTCTGTGCCTAATAGATGCCCCTGCCTGAGGAGGTTATCTTTTGGCAGTATATATACGCAGCATATTTTGGACAGCACTACAAAAGCCCGTTGTGAAGGGAAAGGTTTTAGGTTACCCTTTTATGTATTACATTAAATAAAATATATATCAGAGAAGTTTCTCATTAGTTAATAAAAATATATTTTCATTTGACAAAGTTTATCCTAACATTATTTTTCATGTGCAATCCGTGGATTCCTTGAAATGTTAAAGGTGAACATGTGAATTAAATATTTTTACTGACAGTTATGAGAGGAAATACAACAGTTGTTTGAGATTCCTAATTTGCAAAGTCCATACACTAGTAAAAAAAGATTTGAATTGTGGTGCAAGCATGCATCATGATAATGGACACTTACACCAAAAAAAGATTTAAAAGTGTTAATACAGGTGTGTTTATTTGAACTTGATAAGTGATATAAACAAACACATATGTGTTACACCTTAAAAAAATAAAGAGACAAAATGTATTTAAAAGCAGAAAATGGACTAGACAAGGGGAAAATGTACATTCATAAATATATTAAATGATTTAAGTTTAGAACTAACATTGATTTTACAGTTATTGAGAAAAAATATTTCATCTTGTCTAGTACAATTTCTACACTTTATTCAATGTATTCCAATAATGTGTAATGTATATGTTTATAATTTGATAGTTGACAAACAATTATTAAACAGACGTGCATGGACATTTTTTGATTTTTGTATTCATGTCAATTTTTGTGTAAGTCTCTATTATCATGAAGGCAGCTTGCACCAAATTTGAAAATTAAATTAAATTATTTAGGTGTGCTCCTTTAAATTTCTTAAATGACAACTTTACACACATATGCATTACACATTAGTAAAATATTGCTTGTAAGAGAGATTTACAAATGCATGAGTCCAGAGCTAATGTAAACAGGCAATTCAAAAAGAATCAAGTAAAAGAGAAACTTACCTTTGATTCTGGTGATGACGGAGTTGATTTGCTTCATGGTCAGGTAAAAGCATTAAAGGAAGGACTTGGACGATAGGGTTCATGTTGAACAAGGAAGTTCAAATTGAAAAAAAGGTAAGTTTCTACCTTATATACCTTTAACACCGCCAACTCAGGTGTGGAGTTTTTCCCTCCACAGTTACGTTGGCGGGAAGGCACATTGTGAATGGCCTGGTGAAAATATTGGCTGGACTGTTAGAGAACAGCCACGTTTGCCTAAGACACCGTAGACACGGGAGGTAAATTCTGACAAAGAAGGCAGCACTTGGACGGACTATTATCCCTACACCCACCGGCATCTAAATTGAGTGGGTGGACTGCCTAGTAGGCAGACGGAGAACCCAACAGAAAAGCGACGGTGTGACCAGATCCTCCAAGATCTAATTCAGGCCATTTCTTCTGATATTCATCAACAATAAGAGAACTGAAGTGGCACAAATAATTGCAAGTATTATATTTTGGCAACAGTTGCTTAATATAGTTGATCATATACACATGATAGGTGAATGTGTGTTACGGTGAAACAATGGGACTCAAAGGCTATACAACTAATAAATCCCCTTTAGATTTGTTAATCTCTCCAGGGTATTCCTTTCTTCTATATTTTCTTATTGATTTACTGCCTCTAGCTTTTTATTTTTTCTGGTTCCTCTATGTTGTTTGTAAGAGGAGAGAAGTGGTGTAAATCAAGGCCTCACAAACACGGTTGGAACATTTGTACTCTGTGCTCTGGACACTTGATGTTACACAGTGGTGGTCGCCATTGTGTAAGTATAGTTAGGACCAGGTTTCAATACAAAATTGTCTTTTTGGCTTGCTAATAACTCTGGCCCGTATGATGAATACTCATGAAACTTTCCAAAGAAACTTTAATCCACCTCACCTCCCTCCTGGATTGTTTCAGGGAAATCTGTCAAGTGCGGGCTGAAAAAAAGGAGAATTCCCAAAGCACATTTTTCCCATGTAATTTCTCACAGGAAATTTAGACACAGAGACAGCCAAAATGTTAAACAGAATTACACCAAATTTGGCAGAAAGTTAGATCTTGATCCAGAAAGCATGATTTTTGCGATTTGATGTAAATCTGTTCAGTAGTTTTTGAGAAATAAAGATTCTATATTTATAAACATCTAACAACGTGGTACTACCACGGTACTAATGCAGAATACTGTGGCAGAGTGACCTCAAAACATCCACTCTGATTGGCTGGCTACAACATGAAGAGAAAGTTGCGGCTGCCATTTTATTAGTCAGTGACTCAGTCCCAGTAATGTTAAAAACTAATAAAAAATAACCAACAAGGAGGCAGGGTAGGGGTTCCATGGGCCTTGGGGAAGGGGCTGTTTCAGAGGGAAACCCCTTGGGGTTAAATTAAAAAGATGTTGTTTCTGTGTTGAGGCAGTACTAGTGTATTACTGCTGCACTGAGCATGTGTGGTGCTTGTGTAATTTCATGGTAGTACCGGTGCAGAACACAAAAGAGGAAGGAGCCTTGGGGTGCTGCAGGCCAGCAATGGGGCTTGCCCGACCATGGGGAGCTGACCTCCCACAGGGCTGGGTGCATGGCAGAGCCTGCAGCCAGGCCCTACCACTAACACCACACTGTGCTCTGCCAAAGGCAGCACCCTGCAGGGGCTGGCTGCCTGCAGGTTTTAGTGCAGGGCCAGGCTGCAGGGCATGCCCTGTACCCAACACCATGCCACATGCAGTACGGTGTAGACCTATTTAGGTATCATAATAAGGTATTACTTTTGTTAGAAAAACCTAGAAATTCACTGAATAATCCAATGTGAAAGTTACGTTACAGTTCGGTATGATTAGAACATTTTAATATACATTAAAAAAACTCATAGGTAAAAATGTCAGTTAAAATATTACATTTTAATCTCAAATAACACTGAAATTGACCAGTTCTAGTTAACTGAAGTAAGTATAGCGTGCACCCTCACAATGCACTTCTTATTATGAGCTGAACAAAAGCAACCCCAGACAGGTTCCAACCAACATAGGGTTCATCAGTGAGGAGTAGCTTGAGTCCTATGGCACAGTGAATGCAGGACCCATGTTTGGGCATACCCGTCACACTTAGGGTGTCTACTGCAAAAACAACAAAGTAATAAGGAACGCTTGAATTAATCTCCGTGACTAGTGATCACTCTGGGTCACATTTCAGACCATACTTTTTCACCCACTGCATCATTTCAGACAGAGACTGCCTTTTGCAAATCTGTCTTGGTCCTGCTCCAGTAGAAACAGACTATTCCAAACTGTCAGGCCAGGTCCCTGCTAGATTGGAACACAAACAAGCCAAAATCGGTTTCGACCTACGTAGGTCTCATTACCTCCTCGTTAGTCTTACTCGCCACATGACTAACACAGTGAGCTTCAGCTCCACACCAGAACCCTCCAAAGCAAAAAAGTCAGCCTCCCATGCCTCCCATCCCTTCCCAATATGGCCGACCCATTACACCCATGACCCCTATAAGAGGCGGGCCGGACCATCCCATCAGCCTGCTATTTTTGTTCTGCGCACGTCTCTCCAGATGTGTCAGGTAAGTGGTGCCTGCAGTAGCAGGTACGTGGGTCTCTGGTTGGAGGTCCTGCTCTAGCGGACCCTAGGATCTTGGGCTCTTTTTCCCCCGTTCCCCCGGTGTACTGGCCGGTTGGGCCCTGCTACAGCGGGCCATGGGTTTACAGGGGGGGTGACCGGGGTATGGGCCTACTGGTTACATGCTTAGGCTCTTACTCTGTGGGCCTGGTCTTACACTGTCACTGTTTGCTCAGTCTGATGTGTAGCCTATGGTGCTCGCCATCCGTGGCACTGCGGCAGCTGTTGTTAGGACAATCCCTGATCTTGGATCACGATGGTATTTCCTTCAGTGTACGGTGTCGTTCTGGTCTTAGGTTCTTACTCTGCCTAGTGGGTGTTCAATCCCTGGTCTTTTGCTGTCACTGTGTGCTCGCTCTGCCATTTTGCTGAGCGACGCTCTGGCCTACTGCTTTGTTCGCGCCGCCCGCTGGCCCCTCGAGGCGTTGCGGCGGGTGGGGCTATGCTCGCGCCAGAGCCTGGCTTTCTTGGTATCGCCCGTCCCGTCGGATTCCGCAGAGATTTGTGGTATAACTGGCGGGAAACATGTCACACTTATGTACGGATGTATCGGTACGTATTGCCGCCGTGTTGCGCAGACTCTGCTGTGTCTCTGGTTCCGCTGTTGCCTGGGTGGTACTTTCCCGCCCTGCCTGGAAGTTGGAGTTTTTAACTATTCGACCTGTGCTTCTCGTTCGCTTCTGTTGCCGGGGTGGGTGCGCTTCCTCCCTGTCCCGTGGTCACACACCCGTTGCTCAGTCCGGGGTCGTGCAGGTTGCTGGTGTCCCTGGAGTGGCGTCGGTCCTCTCGCTTTCCTGCGCGTAACTTTCGGGTTGGCGATGTCTAGCTCGCGCGCATGCGCGCTGCTCCTTTTCGCTCTACGGCTTTCCCTGGTCTTGCGTGGTCACTGCTTGCTCTTTCTGGGGTGTAGGCGCTGGCGTTTCCTTCAGTTGCTGTCTGCATGTTTCCGGCCTGGGGCCGGGTCCGGTGGCTCGATGGTCCCTTGCGTGCCTCGCGGGGGTCTGGTTCCGCACTCTTGGTCACCGGTTCGGTTCCCGGGGGGGGGGTCCGCTCGGCCCTTCGTCCTTCTGAGGGTGAGTTGTGTGCCTTTGAGTTGGCCTGCTCCTGGGGCTTCTCGGTTTCCGTAGGCTTTGCTTCGCTTTGCTGGTACGCGTGTTCTGTCCTGGTGGTTGGGGGTGCTGGCTGGGTGCTTGACTCTTACTCCTCCAGTTTTGTATTTCCCTCTCTTGGCTGCTGTGCTATGCGGGTCAGCCGCCCCGTTGGATGCCTGCCTTCTCTCCCCGCTCCTGCGGCTCTCACCTCCCGCCTGCCTCTGGTAGGTGGTCGACTTCCTGCCCCGGTTGGTCCGGGGATCCCGGGGGGAGGCCCTGCTCTGTCGGACTCGCTTGCTGGTTCCCCCTCCTTCTGGCCCTCGCGGTCCTGCCCTGCGCTCCCCCCTCCCCCGCCACCTTGTACCTTGATGCCCTGCTATAGCGGGCTCTGGGGTTTGGGTTTTGCCATTTGGCTGCCCGTCTCTGTGGGGGCGGCTGTGGGCTTGTCTGTTTTTCCGGCTGTTGTGCCTGTGAGGGTCCCTCGGCCCCCTCTGTTTGTGGGTGTCCTGTTAGGGGCGCGGGCTCGGTTGGCTTTCGGCTTACCGACGGTGTCGGCGCTGTGTTTTGAGCCTTTCGACTCTGCTGTGCTTTTGGGCACTGGTATTTCCTTCGGTGGGGTTGGGACCTGTTTCGAACTGGGTCTGGCTTCGGGGGGTCGTCGTACGCTCTTCCGTGCTCTGCTTGTCCCTGCAATGGGGCCTTCCGGGTGATTTCTCGCTCTGGTTTTCTTCTGTGTTGGCCTCGGCGGGCTCCCTTGGTTTGTTCTCTCCACTTTTCCGCAGGGTGTCTTTGGCGCGTCTGTTGGTGGGCGCCTGTGGCGTTGGGTTGCGGGGCCTCAGCTTCGTGGTTTGGTGTGTTGTCTCTTTCCCCTTTGTCCCTTCCGGGCTTTGGCTCCCCGGTACTTTCGTCCTGTGGACTCCTGTTCCCGCCATTGTTGTGCGGGGTCTGTCCCTGGCGGTTGCTGGTTGGCCGTCCTCCGGGGGTTTCCGGGGGCTGTGGGGCCTTCAGCCTTACCACCCTGATTGCGCCTGGTCTTATCTGCTCTCAGCGGTTAAGCAAGGTCTGGCCTGGTTCGTACCCGGGTGGGAGTCCACCTGGGAATGCCAGGTGCTGTAGGCTATGGGGTCCTTCTTGGGCTCGCCCTGTCTTGTCCGGGTCTGCGGCTTTGCCGCTCCCTCCTCTTCCTGCTCCCTGTCTCAGCGGGCAGCTCTTACGCCCTTTTCCGGACGGCTTCCTGCTGTCTCCGTACTTCTCCTTGCTGCCTGGGGGTTGGGGTCTTTGTTGTGGTCCTTCTGTTCAGACCTGCTTGGTCGGGCTGGGGGTTCAGCGCCCACCTCTGGTGGGGTGAGCGTTCTGTCCTTTTTTCTGCTGGGTCGCTTTTGGCGGTCTCGCTTGTCCTTCTCTGATCGGATCCTGTCATGGGGTTTGGTTTGATCCCCTGGTTTTTCCTGTTGGGGTTGTCTGCCTTGGTAGGGGCCTTCCTCGTATTGTGTTTTGGGTCTTGTTGCCTGGCAGTTTTTCTCCTTCCGGTTGGTCTCGGTGCCTCTGGCCCTAACTTGGTGCGGTTTGCCCTGGGCCCTTCCCGCTCTCTGGTCTGGTGCGGCTGGGTGCATCCTTCCCTTTGGCGGCTTTTTGTTTCCCTGCGGGGCATGCTTGGGTTCCTGTACTGTGCTGGGTCAGTGGTTTTCCCTGTGGGCGGTTTTCCCGTCTGGCTTCTGTTTCCCGTTCCTTGGATTCTCTGGGGTTTTCCCCTGCCTTGCTGGCCCTGCCTCCTTGGGGTCGCGGTCCCTTCCAGGGGGGCCTTTGTGTGTCTGGGGTGTTTTTCCCCTTCTGTTTCTCTTCTGCGCCCCTTACCTTTCTTGCGGCTCTTGCCAGTTGTTTGTTTACGTCTGGTTCCGCTGCCCCGTTCCTCTGGTGGATTCGGCTCTTGCGGGTGGTGGTCTCCCTTGCGGGGTTGCTGTGTTTGTCGGACTGCGTCTCTCTTTCTGCTGCGACTTTTTTGTTGGGTCGCTGTGGTGGGGTTACCCTCTGTTCATTCGGTTCCCCTTTCTGGGTTATTGATGCCCTCTCGCTGTTGGGATGTCCTTTGGATCTGGGCCCTTTTTTCTGTGGCCTTTGGCTCCGTGCGGTCTGGTCCAGAGCCTTTCTCTGTCCCCCTTTGGCTTTTGCTTGGGGCTGGTTTCCTGGCGGCGCTTCGTGTCTCTGGGGTCCGGGTTTTGTCCTTCCCGGTGTCTTTCGTTCCCGGGCTGGTTTCTCCTGCTCGTGGTTGCCTCTCCCCTGGGTGGTCCTTCCGCTCATTCTGGCCTGTTGGGTTTTGCCCTCGTTCGTGGGCGTCCCCTTCTGGTCTGTTGGTTTCTTGTGAGTTTCCATGAAGCCGCTTGGCTTTGGTATGTGCTCACTGTGTTAGTCATGTGGCGAGGAAGACTAACGAGGAGGTAATGCCTCGATTACTTACCGGTAATCTTCATTACTCCGAGTATAGTCTTCCTCGCCACATGAGTTCCCATCCCTCCCTCCCTGTCTGGCTATCGGCTTCTTGTTTGTGCTTGGTGGTTTCAGGCTGATGGGATGGGCCGGCCCGCCTCTTATAGGGGTCATGGGTGTAATGGGTCGGCCATATTGGGAAGGGATGGGAGGCATGGGAGGCTGACTTTTTTGCTTTGGAGGGTTCTGGTGTGGAGCTGAAGCTCACTGTGTTAGTCATGTGGCGAGGAAGACTATACTCGGAGTAATGAAGATTACCGGTAAGTAATCGGGGCAATAGTGAGGAATAGTTTGAGTCCTATGGTACAGTGAGAAGGGAACCCATGTCAGGACATACCCATCGCACTGAGGGCATCTACTGAAAGAAAAATATGTGATGGAATGAATGCTTGAATTATTCTCAGCCACTGGTGACTAATCTGGGCTGTACAATTCTAGACAGAAACCCATCTTCATGGAATGACATTTGATTAGTTTCCCTTCATGAACCTTTCTGTAGGGGTGGGCGGAATTTGCGAAATTCACTTTCGCAAATTATCGCGAAAATGATAAAAATCTCCGCAAACACGCGGAAATATCGCGAAGATGCAGAAGTTTTTTTCCCGCCCGTTCGCGGTATTTTCTGTGTGGTTGCGGCTCGCCAACTTACCCATGCGGTTGCTCGCGGGCACGGCCATCTTGTTTTCACTTGTCTCGTGGTGCATGATCGCGAGAAGAAAGACGTGATCGCGCGACGAATGACATTACTGCGGGCGAGACAGCGCAAATGGCTACCAACAATCCAACGTCTCGTGGAGAACGCGACCAGATCGGGAAAACTTGTCGGCGAACGCGGGGATTTATGGAAGGCGATCATGCGCACGCGAGAATGTATTATTTGACAGCAAGCAAAAAATTTCCGGTAAAATGCGGATTGCGGAAATTTTGACATTTTTGCGCTCTCCGCGGAACGCGAAAATGTCAAATTATTGCAATTTCTGCAAGCGGAACGGAATTTTAGCCCAGGCCTACCTTTCTGTAGCAGAAGTAAGGAACAAAAATGCAAGGCGCCTGTCCCAGACTCGGTACTTTGTTGTGAAAGCATGCAACAATACAGTGTTCTTGCTTCCTTTGAACAAGCCTGGAGCCCGCAATCGAAAACGCTGACCCAAGGGGAGGAGCAGGGCTCCACTTTTTAATGGGAATAGAGTGCATCTGAAATTTCTCCAACACGGCAATGAGGAAGGGAGAGAGTGAGGAACTATATAACCACATACCCCCATACCAGGAGGGAAAGGTGGACAGGAAGGGATGATACGCACCAGAGGCTGCTTACCAATATAAAACATATCATCTCAGATACTGGAAGTTAAGCTGTAAGCTAGGCTGGTCTAGTGAATCATCCTCATTTCTGCCTAACAGCTCACATTGGAAAAGGGGAAGCATTCAAAGGATATGTGGAGAAAGAGAGAGAGGGAAGTCAAGATGGCCTATTGAATGCTCATTTTTACCTTTGGGTCAGGAACTTGCGTTGTATTGTGATTGATGAGGGAACACAGGCATGGCAAGAATAGTTCATTTTTGAACTGTGACAAAGGGACCAAGGAGCTGTATACAGGATGATTCATTCTTCAGAAAAAAGAAAGACTTTGAATGGAACTGATTTATTACCAGTGGTATAGACCCCAGTGAAGGTGTAGGAGACTATAAGAGAATGTAATTATCTTAACCGCTGGACTGGATTTTTGTGGGTCTCTTCTCTAACCCAGACTGTTGGCTTAGTCATGCAATAAAGTTCCTCTGTTGGGACCCACTGAGTCTCTCATTTGGCTGCATTAGAGTATAATATAATTTTCTGGTGCATCCCTTTTTTCATATTAAATGTACTCATTGTGAAGATACTGGCAGATAACACATGTTTAATCCAGTTTATGGTCATTTATGACCTAGCTATAGTATACGCATAGTATCAATTAATCACTTACCACTGTAGATGACACTTTCTGGAGATTTTTTACTATAGCATCATAATCTACACAAGGTTTACAGGATTTAAGAAGGAGGGTATGATTCACAGGATCTTCCTGCCAATAGTGTATGCCACTCTTCTCCTTCAATGCGTTTGGCAACATCTTTGGAGATCAGTATAACCTGCTGATTATTTAAAACAATGATGCTTTTTGAGAGGAGTGAATTAAAGGGACCACCCTGTAAATAATGTCAGAATAAATCTCAAAAAGCAAGCAGATGCAATCAAACAAGGAAACGTTTTTGGAGAGGAGTTGGCCTATTGGCTAGGGTGGTTGACCTTAAATCTGGGGAACTGGGATCGAGTCTTGGCAATGACGCTGAACATCCTGTGATTCTGGGCAAATCACGTAATCTCCCTGTGCCTAACAAAAACAAATTAATGTTTTTCTCATGTAATGCAACTGGTGCTATGTAGAGCGCTCTGGCACCCGATTTTGGTCAAGTTCGCACTATTTAAAACTCTGTAAAATAAAAAATAAATCTAGAATGTCTATAGTTGGTTGGGTTAAGAGAATTATTTTAACCTCTATACTGGATGACCTTTTTTGTCAAAACATAAGCATTATAGTCTAATAGAGATACAGCTTCTCTTTTTGGGAAGTCCCAACTCCTCCCTCCCTGAACTCAAGTCATGTCCGCTTTATTAATCCAAGCATTAGGGCTTCTAGAACAAACAATTTTTATAAACATACCCCAACTATCCCTCTCCCCCTCCCTTCCCTGGTGGTGGTGGGTTCTTCTTATATGTACAGCTTGACAGTCAGAAATTTGTCAGGTAGTAAGACGGCGCTCCCCTGTAGCTCGACTTGTTCGCTGTATCGCCAGGAAAGACCTTGTGTGTGTAGTGGCATAATCAGGCCTAGACCTTGACTAAGTTAGAACTGGAATAGGTGCATGGCTCATAAGGAGTGTGGGCATACTGCCGAAGCCCCAGAGAGAGAATGGAAACCAGCGGGCCCCATTTATATTAAAAGTTTTTGTATTCATCTCTAAAAATATCTGCTAATCTTTCCATGGTGAGTATTCTCCACAAGCGTGAGTGCCACAACGACAGGGCTGGCGCTTCTCTCTTTATCCAGGCTGCCGCTATTGTTGTTTTGGCCACTCCTAGACAGGCCCACATTATTGCCTTATCTGCTCTCGTCTGGTGTTCTAGGTCTATGTCTCTAATCCCAAAAGCACTCCCTCGATAGCTGTTGGCATGGGGTATCCCAGCATGTCTTTGATGTGTGTTAGGATTTCCTCCCAGAAAGTTTGAATCATAGGGCAGTCCCACCAGATGTGGAGCAAGTCACCAAGAAGGCCGCAACCCCGCCAGCAGAGATTGGAGGTTACTGGAAATATCTTTTTGAGTTTAGTGGGATAAAGGTACCAATCAAAAAGGGTCTTGTAATGGGCCTCCCTCAAGGCCACTGAATGATTGCTCTTGGCTATATCCAACCATAAGTATTTCCAATCCTCTTCTATGATGTCCCTCCCGACCACTTGTTCCCAAAACGTCATGTAGCGCGCCTGTGATGCATGTACTGTCGAGAGTAACAAAGTATAGATAGAGGAGATCGCCCCCTTCCTGGTGCCCACCTGCTATACAAACTGTTCTATCAGGGTTCATTCTCTGGTGGCGGCTTCCCTAATCTGAGGCTCGGATACCCAATGTTTAAGTTGGAGATATTGAAAGTGGTCGCTGCTTGAGACATGAAACTCTCTCTGGCAGCTCTCAAATGTAAGCACGTCAAAATTGTGAAAAAGGCTCGAGACCATTAGGCAGCTCCCCTCCCACCATGCGTCTAATGGGCCCTCTCACAGTGCTGATGGAAGTCTGGATTGAAGTGGATAGGGGTATATGGCGAAGGGAAGGATGTCCATCTCCCATCTCTTGTAACATCATCCCATACCTTGAGGGTGATTCGTGTCAGGGTGATAATGTATGCGTTGGCCAGCCTATCGTTTTTCTGCTTCCAGAGCACATCCCAAATCGACCAACCCACTATTGCCCTGTCCATGTGGAGCCAATGTTTGTCAGACTCCCTCATGGACCACTCTACCACCACCCTTAGTTGAGCTGCTTTGAAGTACAGGGAGAAGTCTGGTAACGCCACACCCCCCTCTTTCTTCGTGCATCCTAATGTGTGGAACAGAAGGCGAGCCCTCCCATTCTGTCATACAAATTTTGTTATAAGAGAGTGGAGCTTGGGCAAGAGGTCACGATCCAGGTCAACCAGGAGTGCCTGAAACAGATAGAGTTGCTTTGGGAGCATTGTCATTTTTATGGCGTTTAACCGACCGAGCCAAGAGAGGTACAGAGGTTTCCAGCGCCTGAGATCTTGTTGGAGTTGAGACAACAAGGTGGGGTAGTTGGCCTTATAGAGGTCCTCTATCCGTGAGGTGAGCTGGATACCCAAGTATTGAAGGAAGCGTTTGACCCACTAAAAAGGGTTCTGTCCCCGGAGCTGCTGGACTTCTCCTTCTTGGGTTGTGAGATTTAGGATAAAGGATTTTGATAGGTTGACGTTGAAGCCCATTACCATTTCAAATTCTCGAAGTTCTGCCTGCAATGTCTGTAGTGATGTGCCTGGAGCTGTAAGTGTCATCAGGATATCATCCGCGAAGAGCAAAGTCTTGTGTTCTATACTCCCAAATTGTATCCCTTTAATCTCTGGGTTGGCCCTGAACTGAAGTGCCAGAGGTTCGATGATCAAGGCAAACAGAAGAGCTGAAAGTGGGCAGCCCTGTCTCGTGCCTCTCCTCAGTGCAAATGGAAGTGACATAGACCCGTTGACCTGGACTCTTGAGTGTGGTTGCTTATAATTAGCTCTGATCATACATTCCATGGTAAGAAAGAGGAACGACCAATCCACCCTGTCAAAGGCCTTCTCGGCATCTAGGCCCATCAACATTGCCAGAATTTTACATTTGGAGATTTTTTCGATCAAATGTATATAGTCCGCCAAATATTGTCATGCGTCTGTCTCCCTTTTATGAAGACAGATTGATCAGGGTGGATTAGTGCAGGCATTGGGTTTTCTATTCTTGTGGCCAGTATTGCTGAGAATAGTTTAGCATCTGGGTTTAATAGGGGGCGCAAACCTGGGTATTTTTCAATGCCTTGGGAATAACGGAGACTACTGCCTCAGGCAAAGAATTCGATACATTGGAATCCTCCACTATTGCATTGAACAAAGAGGTGAGGTGGGGTATAAGCTCCGACGCCTGTATTTTATAAAAGTGTGCCATGGGCTTTGTGTGGCTTGAGTTTCGAATTTCCCTTTCCCTTTCCTACTTCTTCGGATGTGATCGGGCCATTTAGCTGGTCGCTCTCCGAGGGCGGGACTTGGCGTAGGTCTAGTGAATCTAGATAGAGTGTGTTCTGCCCTGTTTGTATAGATTGCTTTGATTTTCCCCTTCAGTGCACTGAGCTGTATTTGCAACATCCAAGAGGGCGCCTTCTTGTGGTCTCTCTCCACTTTCTCCAGCTCTGCCTCCAGCTCCACCCTTTCCTTAGCCCTCCGTTTATTCAATGTGGAATTTAATGCAATACATTTGCCTCTGAGGACCGCTTTAAATGCGTCCTATTGTTTTGGGGTGATGTGGCCTGGGGTTGATTTAATTCAAAGTAATCAGTAATTGTTGCTCTCAGATCATCCCGGAGAACCCTGTCCCTTGTTACCGAAATTGAAAAATACCATCTGTGTGTGCCTGCCCCGTTACATCCCCAAGACAGTCTGATTGTCACTAAATTATGGTCCGATATAGTGATTGGGAGTATCTTCACTGCCTGGAGGGAACTCAGTAGGGATTGACTTATAAAGATGTGATCCAACCTAGAATAAGTCAAATGTATGTGGGAGAATAAGGTGTAGTCTTTGGTGGTAGGGTATAGCATCCATCACGCGTCCCTCAGACCTAAGGCATGTTTTCTCTGTTTGATCCCTTTGGGGAAATTGCTTGTGGCCACCCTGTGGTGGTGAGTACTGTCCATCTCAGCATGCCAGATCAGATTAAAATCACCCATAGGAACCGTTTGACTCTCTGCAAACCCTCCTATCAGGTCTAGTAGGGAGGTCAAAAATGCTGGTTGCATCTGTATTAGGAGCTTATGTGGAGATGAATGTGCATAGTCTGCCTCTCAATTTCCCCTTTACCATGATTACCCTGCCCTCTCTGTCTGACTTTATGTCCTCAGGTTGGAATTTTGCCGTGCTACGAAATAAGAGTGTGACTCTGTTTAGAGCTGGCTGATGATCTATAGACGAATGGGTAGCTTTTGTGGCAAAAACATAACTCATCGTTTTTTTAAGGTGTTTTTCCTGCAGCTATAACACCTCAAACTGGTGGTCTGTCAGATACTTCCATACTTTTTGCCTTTTCTGGGGTGTATTTAGACCTTCTACATTCCATGAGGCTATTGATACCATCGTGTAGTCACCCACCCACTCCTCCTCTTATGCATCTCCCTTGTGACCTGCGGCCTCGCGCCCAAACCCCCCCATCATGGTCCACGACCAACCCTGCTGGCAATGGAGAGAGTCCCTGCCCTCCCATCCTACATGATTTGTCCAACAGTCCCCTGTGACCACCATCAGTTCCTCCCTAAATTAGAAAGAACAGGTAACCCAAGAAAACTTTAGCTTAGTAACCAACGGGTTCCCAGCAGATTCGGTCTTAAAGAATGAGATCATGGTATCGGGCGACTCAGTCAGTGCCTGCAACCCCGACTATCGATTGCTTTGTGCAAAGAAGACCAAATAGAGATTTATGTTAAACTATGGTCCATTGCATGAAGTCGGTTGTGAGAATTGTGCAGATGAGGCTCCGTCGACATTTCGCCCTTCATTGTGCATGTCCAGGGGTAATGCTGTCTCTCACAGTAACTTTCTGCGTCCTTTTAACTTCACTTTTGACTGGGCTTGCCTTTGGAGATCATGCGCCATTGGCAGAAGTTCCTTTTGTCGCACCCGGCCCTCTCGAAGGATCTTGGCTACCCTCAAAGTCAAGGACAGGGAGACCCAGAATGTGGAGACCTTCCTCCAGGGCAGAGATGTGGTGAGATTTGTTATTGAGTTCAAAGGCTAGACCAAAGGGGAAAGTTCATCTGTACCGTATGTTGTCTTCTCGGAGTTTAGTCGTTATCGGTCTGAGTTGTTGTCTGCGAACCAATGTAGAGGGAGCCAGATCCTGGAACAGTAGGCACTTGTACTCTTGAAAAGAGGTCTCTTCTTTTTCCTAGCGGCTCTCAGAATCGCTTCTTTTGTTTTAAAAGAGTGAAGTTTGACAAGAATGTCATGTGTACGTCGTCGATCACCCGACTGCTGGTTCCCCACGCGGTGTGCCCTGTCAATCTTGATCTTCATCTGGCACGGCCTCTAAATCTCAGCAAAAAGCACCTCAATGAAAGCCTCCAGATCTGGTTCCTCTGCGCCTTAATCTCGGTCCCTTATTTTAATGTTCTCCCTCTGGGACCTGTTTTCTAAATCTTCTGCCTTCAGGAGCACCTGTTGGAGTTGCGTCTGGAGATCCTGTTGTTTCTCATGTAGCTTCAGAGTGCGAGTGTCCAGCTCTTGAGTTTGGTCCTCTATCTCCAGGACCCTGGAGCCCACAGCATCCACATCATGCTGGAGGGTAGACATGCGCTTGGTGCGATCGGCCTTTAGCTTGTCCATAGATGTCCGTAAGTCTTGCTTGATCTCTGCGCACAGTTCAGATTGGAAGTCCCTGAGTGAGGTCAATAGGTCCTCGCTGGCGAGTGCCATTGTGCTTGCTTGCCCCCCTTCATCGTGGGCTTGTCTCCTCTCTGTTGGCGCGGAAAAGTTAGAGACCTTGTTGGCATCCTTTTTTGGTCGCATAGGGGCAGCGTTGTAGGCCTTTTTCACTTGGGCGGGCAATGCCCCATCCAAACGACGGCCTCTTTGTGTAGGCTATTGCTATGTAGTGGCCTTCTATCAGTGAGGAGGCAGCTCAGTAGTAACTCTCTCGGAATTCAGCCTGAGGCGGCCATCTTAGGAACAGGCGCGTAATGTGACTCTGGGTGTAACAAAGCGTTGCACAGCTGTCTTTTAATTTATGAATCACGAGTTATATGCGCCAACATAATTACCTTTGTTTCCTAACCCCATTCAAATTGCTGATTCTAGCTTCATATTATATCTCTGGTGTGGCCCCGGTCCGGGCGCCATCTTTGAAGCCAGGCACATCACTCAGAATGCAGCCCAGCTTTGGGCCCACTCACTCCCTGCCATGATGTGGATGAACTCAGCGGGGGGCCCCCACCGGACCACACCGGAGCAGCCACACGGGCCCCGCTCACCTCCTCAGCGCGTCAAAACAGGTAGGACTCAGCTTTAACGCGTGGCCATGCTCCAGGGCTGCACACCCCCCAGCTTGGGTGGTGCTTCGCCGCTAAGGGTAGCCTGTCGCCGCCCCCCCGTCGCCTTTGCGCTTCACTTGCCAGTGGATTATTTTCCCCGTTGCTCGTCTTCCTGGCCGGGGTACAGACGCCCAACCTCATTCATCTCTCCAGCTCCACGCAGGCAAGGCCTTTGGCGCCATTTTGGACTCTCGCTTTGCGCCGCCTCAGAAGATCATTAAAGTCTGCGATGTTTACGAGTCGGGTTTGGTCTCCCATGCTCCCGATGCCCTCACTCTACCTTCCGGACCAATGCTGGAGAGATTTGGCACTCTTGCTGTCATGTAGCAATGTCCGACAGCTACGCGGCTCCAAAGCTGGTGTAGCTGGTATGGATCACGTCCACCCAGCCATCTTGCCTGGCCACGCCCCCCTGGATGACCTTTTTTTTTTTTTATATATTTTTATTCTTACATTTTTCCATATACATACATCCCCTCCTTATCCACCCCCCACCCTATCCCGAACATTATTATTCTTTGTACACGCATGAATCAGGTAAACTTATAATAACATAAGCATTACATTATACTTCAACCGTCAAACAATTATATTATAGTATTTCAAGGGTTCACCATACCGGAGACTTTTTGGCCGTGTATTATCAGGGCCTTTCCATTACATTTCATAGTTTGAATTGTTTAAAACCTACTCTCGTGGCTCAAGGTTTTGCATCCACTGCAACAAGGGATGCCAGATTCCCAGCCCTTGTTTCTTTTTATTCCGCCCCTTCCTTCTATAGATGGCTATCTTGAGGTAAGACGCCAATAATTGGGCCCGCCACTGTTAAAAAAACGGTGTGTTTGGGTCCAACCAAACCGAAGCCAGACATATTCTAAGGATCGCCATAGATATAAATATCAACCCTTGCATGTTATTTGGTCGAATATTGCCGTCTATACCTAGCATTATTTCTCCTGTTGTAATTTCGATTCTTACATTGATGATTTCGGATAAAAAGCCGGAGATATCCCTGATCAGGCCTTGTAATGTGTCACAGGTTGCAAATATATGTATAATGTCGTGGGCATTCTGTACCTTTACCCGACCCCCATTTGGCTATCTTATTTGGTGTATAGTATAATTGAAAAAACGTTTTATAATATTGGGATTGCAATCTTGCAGACATTAGTATGGATTGAGATAGTTCGTATGATCTCACGCATGACTCTGTCGTAGTCCCCAGTTTTTCCTGCCATTTTGCGACAAATTTATTCATGTCATCGGGGAGTACGGTAACCAAGCTATCATAAATTTCACCGATCTTTATTGCTTTGTTCCCCTTTATTATTTCAACGGTCTGAATTCTCTGAAATTTTGAACGTCCGCCCCCTTTCTTTATCAAAAAATCTCTAACCTGAAGAAATTTTAAAAAGTCTCTATGTTCTAGCATGTACTCATTTCTTAAGTCTTCAAATGATTTGATCCCCGATGATGAATAGAAGCAACCAATTTGGGTGATCCCAGCATTTAGCCAGTTATTCATATAGGTATCATTAAAGATCTCTGGGAGATTACTGTTTTCCAATAAAGAAGTGTAATAGGAAAACCTTCCGATTCCAAGCAGTTTACGTATATTATTCCAGGCGATATGTATGCCTGCTAAGGTTTTGAATCGTACTCTTTTAAAGTAGCAGTTGTTTATATGTCGCCATAGGTACCCGCTAGCCTCATTACCCAAGATTAGCTCTTGTGGTGTTGGTATATCCCTGTTTGGCCTGTTGTCCCTATTAGAGATTAATAGTACTTTACAGTATTTCAGGATTGTGGCCCACCAATATACTCTGAGGTTGGGCAGGGCGAGGCCGCCTCATTCTTTCGGAAGAGAGATGTATCTAAGCGCCCTGCGCGGTCTTCTATATCCTCATATGAAGCGTGAAAACATGTTGTCTATGATTTTAGATGTTTGTGGTCTAAACTCCAAGCATATTGTCCTGAGAAAATATAAAAATTTTGGGAAGAAGAGCATCTTTATCACATTGCATCTACCTCCAATCGTTAAGTGCAGGTTATTTAATCTATTTAGGTCTTTTTCGGTTTGTTTTATAAGCGGATCTAGATTAATCTTCACCAGATTTTTCAGATTGGCCGTTATATTTACCCCCAGATAGATGGCACTCTCTACCACCCGATCGTCGTTGCCCACTGATTTATCATTAAGAACTATCTGGGTTTTATCCTGATTCAACTTATACCCGGATACCTTCCCAAAGTTTTTTGCCTCCTCTTCCATCGCATTCATTGCTGTGTCTGAGTCACTTGTAACCAGCGCAATATCATCTGCATAGGCTAAGGTCTTTGTGTCGCCATTTGGGGACTTTATTGGTGGGATTGCCGGATTATTTTCAAGTCTACGGATAAAGGAATCGATAAAAATTGCGAACAATAGGGGGGAGCATGGGCATCCCTGCCTTGTCCCTCTGGTTATATCTATTTTTCCTGATACTGCCCCATTCACCATTACTACTGCTTCTGGATTTATATATAACATTTGAATAGCTTGGATAAATGATTCCCCTATACCGCACTTCGACATTGCTGACCAAAGATATCGCCAGGAGACCCTATCAAAGGCTTTCTCTGCGTCTAATAATATAAGTGCCATAGGGTCTCCTGCTATCTCGGTAATGTCAAACAGTGTGATGACTCTCTGTACATGGTCGGTGGTAGATCTTCCCGGGATAAATCCATGTTGTCGGTTCGATACGATTTTGTGAATGATTGGTGCTAATCTGCTGGCAAGTAATTTTGCATATATTTTAGAGTCGCAATTTATTAGAGTGATAGGGCGATAGGATCCAAGTTCTACCGCGTCTTTATTTTTCTTCAAAATAACTACAATTTTTGCTCGAGCCCAGGATCCCGGAGGATGTCCTCCCTGAAAAATATGTTTGAACAAGTCACTTAAAATCCCTTTTAGTGATTTATGGAATTTAACATAAAACTCTGCTGGTATACCATCCAACCCGGCTGCCTTCCCTATAGCTAAGCTGTTTATTGACAGTAATATTTCCTCCCATAGTGGTGTTACATCCAGACTGTCTCGATCCTCTTGTGACAACTTTGGTTTTGATGTCTGATCGAGATATTCCTCAATCTCTTTCTGTTGAATATAGCTTTCCTCATATAATTCTTGGTAATAGCTCTTATCTCTTTGGGGTCAATTCTAAGGCCATATGTTGGGTCTCTAATCTCCCTAATCATATTGGCTGTAATTTGTTGTCTTGTACGCACTGCAAGTTGATGCCCCACTTGTTCGCTCAGCTCATACATATTCTCCCTTTTCATTGCAGCCTTACACATCGCCTTTTCCATAAATATGTCGATAATGTTATTTTTAGCCAACGCTACCCTACTCAGTGCCCCCTCGACATTCTGGCCTTCTTGTACCACCCTTATCAGTCCCTCCTCTACTTCAGCCAGCTTTTTTGACCTTTTTGACTTAAAGTTTGTAGTTCATTATTAGATAAGTTTAAGCTCATTGATAGTTTCAAAATTGGCATGTCTCTTTCCTAGATACTTCACTGTGAAATCACAATACCTTATTCCAAAACCAGTCATAAGTTATAATTTTGCCATATTTTTCTTGTATATTTGAAACTCTATTTTCTCTATTGATATCACTAAGAATTTTGTTTTTTTTGTAATTTGTGGATATATAAATCTTAATACGAGGCATGGCCCTCATGGTTTCTGACATATACTCTGAGGTTGAGTTCTGTCCTAAGAGATAGCCTACATTTATCCCACTGAAATTCTAAAGAAGGTCACCTGAAAATGATCTGGCGGGTTCTAGGTCCCTTAACATTGACTAGTATTTAAAATTCTGTTTTGTTTACTGATCATATACCATATTTTCCCATAATCTTCTATTACTCTTGGAAAATATTTTAAGATGGCAAGGACAAAATAAATATATAGATGCACATCAAGAACCTCAGAAAACAGGTCATAGTTTTCCTATGTATCATGTATTGTTAGGAACATTTCAGCATTCTTCAAATATATCTGCACAGAATGTTGTGCTCATCCATTTTCAGTATAAGGCATTTATGCCCCTTTAGAGATATATTGTCAAGTCATAGGAGAGCAAGCTACATTAGTCCTGTCAACAGAGTGTTCATTCATTTCATTTTTTTTCATTTAAAATCTTTATTCGATCTATTAAAAAAAGATCATTAAAGCCCAAATGCATCACATCAAACCATTTAAAAAGACCATAAAACAATTTACAATCATAAAAGTTTGGGTAACCTTTACAGTAATTCAAGTTAGCGTGCCCATCGACTTTCTTTTTCTCATGCAAGCTCACAGAAAAGATGCTACCGAGAAACAGATGTGCGAATTAGGTAAAGACTTCAGAAAATACAGGGTCACCCTGCATTGTTTAAAGTTTTGAAGTCTTAGGGTGGGTAAGATAAAAGTTTCTCTTTCTTTGTGGTACAGTTTGCAGAACAATACCAGGTGTTAATCAGTTTGGGGTGAGACATTATCACACGGACACGGGGTGCGGTTAGCATGCTTGAACTTCCTCTCTGGGAACCCGAGCATCAGGGGGATAAAATTGAGATGAAAGCGCACCAAGATAAATCTGTGTTGAGCCATAGTAATGCGCGAGAGGTAGAAATAGAGGTGCTCTCCTGCAGGTCTAGGCAGGACGAGGGCATTGGCGCTAGGCGCCTGTTGTTGACAAATCCTTCCCCTGCGAATAAAATCAGTCCTCTGCATGTATAGATCGGTCAATTTCTGTTTAGAAACGGTCCTACAGGAAGCTGGGTCTTTAAACAGCTCCTCCTGCCCGATTGCTCTTAGCTCAGCTTCTACATAACTGAGCCAACCGATCCAACTGCGACCCTCCAACCTGAGGAAATCGCCAATAATACGTTGGGTTAAATTAACCGTCGACCTCCGCCAGATGGAGAGCCACAGTAGGATCGGTGCCAGCCTGATGCAGTCAGACAAGTAAGGGAGTCGTAATTCAAGATGTAAGATGAAATTAGATGCTGTAGGTGGTAGTGAGACCCTAGACTTAAAAAATATGTCTTCCATTCTCTGCAATTTCTCGATGTGAGCCATCCCCCAGACTCCGGCCCCGTAGGTTACCGCCGCCTTTGTTTTGGCTAGGTAGATAGTTTTAACCGTGTCCACGGGGCTGGCACCCAGCTTCTTAATAAAGCCCCTTATCACTAGTAGGCTTCTTTCCGTGCCCAGGACTCTAGCAGCCACCAATTTCGACCAAGTTTGTTTGCTGTCGAACAGAACACCCAGGTATGCAAAGGAGTCGACTACTTCGATTTTTTTTAGAGGCTAAATGAAAATGAGGCACTTTGGCACCTCGGGTAGCTCCAGCTATGATGATAAAAGATTTAATTTCATTTACACGGAGGTCCAACGAGGCTATAAAGGCAGCATATGCAGTTAAAAGACTCTGAAGGGCTACGCCTGTCCTCGCTAGTAACACTGCATCATCAGCGTAAGCCAATAGTGGTAAGGGGGAATCATCAAATCTAGGGACGTCGAGAGTTGAGCCAGGTAGGGCCGCCTCCATCCCGTTGGTGTAGATAGAGATAAGAAACGGGGTGAGGACACAGCCCTAACTAACCCCATTCTCGATTTGCACACACGAGTGCATTCTCCATTTCAGCCGTATCTCACACAGGCCGTGGCGTTGGTATATAGCTGATAAATGAAATGAATGATTGGAGGATCAATACCCATTTCCACCATCATGGGCCATAACTTCTGATGGGACACGCAATCAAACGCAGCTGACAAGTCCATAAAGGCCATGTATAGCTTTCCGCCCTTGGCCTTTGTGTACTTGTCTATGCATAGCGAGAGATTTAGACATTGGTCCACCGTCCCCGTTCCCTTCTGGAAGCCATATTGTGCCTGCATTAAGATGTTTTGTTCCAGTGCCCATGCCTCCAGTCTGGCTAATAATAGCCGCCCCATTCATTTAGCTGTTGTGTCCAGAAGGGAGATGGGTCTATAGTTCTTTGGACAGGCCCTATCTCCCTTCTTAAAGATGGGAACTAGAACACTGTGTTTCCAGGAAGGGGGGGGGGGGGTCCCTCTATGGCTATGCTATTAAATAAGTTTGTTAGAAGTGGAACCCACATGTCTCCATTTACCTGAAAGAGGTCGATGGGGACCCCGTCAGGGCCTGGTGCTTTTCCCGGGACACAGGCTGCCAACCCTGTTCTTACTTCATGGATCGAAAAGGTCAAGAAGCTACCAGGAAGGGATCTTGGGGCGGGTTGCGTGCAATCTATAGTGGATTTTAAACTAAAAATGCCCTCAAAATGCTTTATCCACGCCTCTTCCCCTACATGGGTATCTAGTGACGGATCTTTTACGTCTTTAAAGTAGGGGCTGTTTATGATTTTCCAAAACTCCTGACTGTTCCCAAACCTGGCAGCTTGTTCAAGATACTCCCATGCCTTCTCCCTAATGTCCTTTATTCGTTTGGATCTCGCCTGCTTATACTCGCTTCTCAGTCGTCTTACCAGTGCCGGGTCTCTGGGATTGGATTTTAAAGCAGCTACTAAGGATCTCTTTGCTTTAGAGCAAGCTGTATCGAACCAGTGGCTCAGATGGAAGTCGTTAGCTGGTTTGGGACGGGTAAGTGCACCTTTTAGTTTAGTTAATAAGTTTCTAAACTGAGTGACTATTTTGGAAGGAGGGGAGTCCTCTGCCAGGCAGTATAAGATGTTATCACTTACTTGAGCTATTATGGAGTCGATCAGATTTAATTTAACAACCTGGGTCCATTTTAACTGCTAGCCATTTTTCCTGGCTAATGTGATGTCATCCACAACCTGCTGGTCGCTTTTCATTTTATTTGTAAGGGACAAATGGGAGTATAAGATAGCGTGATCACTATGGGAAGTAAACAGAGTAGCTACATGGTCTACTCTGTCCTGCGTGGCCAGAGACACTAAGACAAAGTCAATTGTTGACTCAGTATTGTTTCTCCTAAAAGTACTCTCCAATTGACCGATCCATGAGCCATTAATTACGCTCAGGTGCCTCGAAAAAAGTAATTGATTTAAAGTGTCACCATATTCAGTGTGTGAGAAGTGACAGAGAGGGTTGCCCTGATGGTCGTCCAGCCCACACACCATAGCCCCGTTATGCTTGCACAGGTGTATGTTGAAATCTTCCATCCAGATTAAGCTGCAAGTGGGCTTAAGGCAATCCAGCTTGTTGCTCAAATCTACTACTGGTCTCTTCATGTTACCCCCAAAATCGTTATCGTAAACATTAATTAAAATCCAGTAATCTTCCTTTATGAACTCCAATCATAACATTTGGAAGTAATTGTTCGGAGAGCCTAACTGCTTTATTTGAATCAGTAAGGTGTTAGAAATATTCGTTAATAAACCCCCTTTTGCTCTACCTGATGCAGAGGACACAGCCGGTGTATGATAGGTGCAATACCCATCAAAATACACTGGATCCTTGGCCCATGTCTCTTGGAAGCAAATGATATCCTGATTTGACCAGTAGTTTTGCCACTCGGCATTACCCTACTTGGAAACGATCCCTGCCACGTTCCACGATGCCAGATTTATCTTATTTCCGTCCACCATCCTCTGTGTAAAAAGGATCATGGAAGTTACCTGCAGAGCAGGGATTTCTTGCTCTGGGATAGAAGCCAGGGAATCACTCACTGGTAGTGGTCAATCGCACGCTTACAATCTGAGAGGGGGGCATATCTATTTGATAGACCAACCCCTTAGATGAGGTGTGCGTGACATAGTCAAGGTCTCGTGGGATGTTTATCTCTGGCCTCATCTCACCCCGCTGGACAAAACCAGGAAGAGGACCCTGCTTGCAACCCTTCCTGTAAAAATACTCCAGTTCCAGGGGAATTATCTGTGTGCTCCTAAGAGATGTCTTGTGTACATTTTTAAGAAGCGCACTTGCAAAGTGCGCCTGATTAAAATGTATTACCACGCAATCCCCTGCAAGGGATTTATTTGAATTGCCAACCCACCCCACTCTTCTTGCCATAATAATCTTATTTTCTACCTGGTAGCGCTCCGTGCTCTGGTCCATAAGATGGCTAGATAGCCAGTGCAAACATTTGTCCATTAACTGTGTGGTTGATTCACGTTGCTGATCCCATAGAGGAGGAACGTTTGCCAGGACCAGCACAAGGGGTGAGGCTGCCGGTGGGAGATGAAAGGGTTGGAGTTGATACATGGGCCCCTCTTCCCGAGGAGGAGCTTGGTTTACCGATAGAATAGGTCTCTGAATTAGTTTGCCCGGTCCTGTTGCAGCCCGTTGGTCATTTCTGCCCATGAACAAAGAATTTGGGGCACAAACATCCTGTTGGCCAATGGATGGTACGCTGGCTGGGGGAACAAAGACACTCTGCGCAGATGGCCATGGTGTTGCGCCCAAGGGCAATGAAGAGGTTGAGCCCCGACTAGGAGGCAGAGTGACTTTGGGCTTGTTTATGACTGCGGAGGGATGGTCAGCATTGGGGGCTGCCATGTTTTTGATGGGCTCGCCGGATATTAGCCTCTAGACTGGCTATTCTCTCCTCGATTTGAATCAACTTCAGTATGATGGGATCAAGTAGGGTGGACATGATTTTGGTTGCTTCCTGCCAAAAAGATTTGTCCGAAGTTATGTCATAGGGCTGGGTGCTGGCTGGAGGGTGCGGGCGGTTGTCGGATTATTTGCTGTGGTCGTTTTGACACGAGCTGCCCTCGGTTTTGTAGCTCGGGTGACTTTAGGTGCCTTGGGTTTCTCTCCCCCTCGAGCCCTGGATTGCCTTGTTGGCAGATTATCTGCAAGGTTGACGGGGGAAGATGACACGTCAATCCTCCCGTTTAGGACCGGGGATGGGTCGCTAGAAGGTGAAGGCAACCGTTGACCAGGTGAGAGATCATCAGATGGAGCTGATAAAATTAGTGAGGACTGCAAGATGATTTCTGGGGTGCGCGATAGAGATGAGCTGTTCGGGTGTAATAATGGTTCTATCGATAGGCGCCTCTCTGTTATTTCGATCTCATGGGAGAGAACACTTGCAGCTCTCAACAGAAACGCATCGAGAGTTGTAACTACTTTCCCTCCCCCTTCCTTCTCCAGTGGTGCCTTCCTTCTCCCCATAATGTCCCAATGCGCTGTTAAAGTAGATTTCAGAGGTGGGTGATTACCTTATGTCCAGGAGGCAGATGTTAGAGAAGGGGCCCGGCCCAGCCTCTTCCGGGCGATGACGAGCAAGGATGGGCCCACCCTTGGCCCGGGTTTTACCTCCTGGCGCTTCAAGATGATGAGAATAGCGATGGTCCTCAAGGGGGAAGCTGGAATCTGTAGTCCCCGTGACCAGGCATGCACAGGAGTCCAGGAGCCCAGAACAAGCGTTGCGGTCCCCTTCGGACCGATCAGGCAGCAGGTAGGGATTTATTTGTCAGCAGCAGCAGAAACAATGGGACCATTCTTTTCTGCATGATATTGCAATCACTAATATGCTTCATATATTGAATTTGTTAAAGTTTCCATGTCAAACTGTTCTGCTGAGCTGTACTTGATCCATAGGTTTCATTTATCAGTTCTCCTTTTTTAAGTTAACTATTGAAATATATTTGGAATATCGTATTCATGTTTTCCAAGTCCTTGTGTTTGCTTCACCAAATATAGCCTTTTAAAGTTAAAAAAAATGTTTCTGTTCCTGATCCTAATGATGGGGCAAATCTATGAGTGTTCTGTGGACATTACCATCTCAGATTTATTCAAGATATACAGGGCTATTTACATTATCACCTAGAAACTTCCTTTACTGTGATGTTAAAACACATCAGGGTGCCTTCAAATTATGCAGTTCTCAGCTTATGAATACCATTGTAATGAAGGTGTTATGCGAGTCTTCACTGACATTTTGGCACTAAAAGCATACACTATCATCAAACCTACCCAGATGGTGTCCACATTTTTAATGAAAGGAGTAGGGGGTAAAGGAGCTTAACTTAATGGATCCAAATACCTAAACTGTAAAATAAAACACACAATGACAAATGAATTATTAATTGAACACCAAATGAATTACAATTGAACACCAAGGGCCTCATTACGTTGCCAGACGGAAAGCCTCTGACCAGCAGTCGGATGCTTTCCGCCCGAAATGATAGGTTTACAGTCTTACCGCAGTATTAGGATGGCGGTGGTCAGAAGTAAACCTGTGGGGGGATTCCGACGTGGTTCTGATGGGCGCAAGGAGCCCATCGGTCCATATGACAGACTTCATAATCCCTTATTGACGGCTGCTCCGCCATCCGGATTATTATGTAGGCTTCCGACAGCCATTCAATGTAAGCTTTACCAACATGGAAAAAGTGTCGGCAAGCGACATTTGGTGCCCCTAACAGGGCCCCCTGGCCCTCCGCAATGGGGCTTGAGGGTAGGTGCCCCCTAAACATCCCTGCACCATGTGCAGGCACTGCATGGTGCCTGCCATGAGATACAGGGATGTTTCAAAGCCTCCATTTCTCAATGGAAGGCTATGCTGCTGGGCTTTTCTGCCAGCCACACAAGCTCCCATTGAGAAATGGAGGTTTGTGACTACACCATGGGCAGTCGCATCAAAATACTGTGGTCAGAACCGCTGACCTTAGGATGAAAATCTGCCCGACATCGTAGTAAGGCCCCAAGTTTTTTTAAAACAAAATCATTAATTTTCAAGTAAATGCCTGACCTGCAGTAACCCTTAAAATCTCAAACTATTCTATTATTGTAGGGGGGAGATGGTGGTAAAAAAATACTGCAATTATTAAAAAGTACATTGCAATATAGGAGGTTAACAAAATGGCACCAATAAGATGTATAGGGAGAAGAACAAAACACTACAAACATGAAAGAGTACATTACAGTTATGATGGAATAAAATACAGCTATATTATATTATATTATGTGAAGTGATGCCATGTTATGTTCTGTTCTGCTTTGTTATGTTATGTTATGTTATGTTATGTTTTCTGTAATTCGTTGGGGGAGATACAGAAATAAATAATAATGACAATAATTGATTAGTGTTTTTGTGGCTATATTTTTATTATAACTATTACAATTAATAGTTGTTGCAGTACTAGTAATATTACTTGTTCTTATTGCAGTGGCTAATGGGAGATTTCTGTGGATTCATGGTGCTATAAATAACTGGTTTTACTATGACAGAAGTCAACTGAACTTGTTTTGTAATTTCCAGATGAATATAAGGTTGAAAGAGCCTGCTAGAAAATGAATGTTACCAAATCTGATCTCTAATAACGTAATTCTTCTCTGGAACACCCATGTGGTATGGAGGTATTACACAAATCACATGTTTTCTCATTTGTGAAATTGAGGATGGAAGCAGAAAGCTAAGGCTACATTGAGTATAGGCCTATCCTGCAGTCTGTAGAAATAAGGGAGCAGCATACCTGAAACGCAAAACGTACCAGTTCTAATCCCAAATTATTATTTTTTATTACATATTGCAAAATATTGTTTAACTTGTTTGACAGTGCCTTGCATATGGAACTGAAAGCAAATGATTATGACAGGTAAATAAACCATATCTTAAAAGATCTTGGCACATAACAGCTTCTCTGACCCTCTACGAATACCTATAAAGGTTCCAAAAGTTCACATCCATGTAAGAAGCTTACTTCCACATATACACTTCATTTTCTTTTGAGAAACCAACCTGATTTGTCAAAAGACACACTCTTTGAACATAAATTTGCAGACTCAATGTGGCTCTTACAATTTCATGATACTTGTGAGAAAATACCCCTTTTTGTGAAATTGCCCACATTTATTGCTGGATTCTATTGCTGGTTTTTAGACTGTGCACACTAACACACTGCAGTACAGCCCACAGTGTATGTGTTATCATCCCTAAATACATCTAGATTTATCTCATCCCTGATTTGCTTATTCAACTTTTTTATAACGCCATCCTACATGGTGTAGAAACTGCACCCATAGCATAGAAATGTAAATTTCACCTGTGGAGTGTAACACTTATAGTGCCATTCTGCATGGTGACCTGTTAAAATAACCCTATTGGACAGAGAAGAAAAACTCCCTTTTAAATATTAGTAAGTCACTCCTATGTAGGCCTAGTAGCGTACATGGTAGTGTCCATTTAAAAGCGAGAGGTAGAAATTTAACATCCAAATGTTCTTTCAGTGGCTAGTATCCTAAAGCTATTTTTACTGTAGCAGGCCTAGCTGTCCTGTGTACAAAACCAGAGTACAGATTAAAATACTAATGCTGTATCTCAGGAATGGGAGCAGCTAGCAAACTAATTAAACAATTATATTAAATACTTATTAAAAATTCAATTAAGTGGTGAACTCGAGTTTGTAATAAATATTAAGGAAAAGTAACTTTTAGAAAGTTTCCTTTTCACTGTATTAGATTGCTGTAGACTAACTTGCATTGGATCTGCAGCTTCGACATTCCAGTGATCATCCTTGAATAAAAATGAAAAGGGTGTGGAATGCCTCCCATGAGCAAACAATTGGCTGACCTGAATGGGCAGATATTACTTTTCCGAACTCTACAGAATTTTCTGGGTAGGGGCTGTAGGCATCCTTTTTGACATTACAGTGTCAAATACTGCTTGAATGTCATATCTTGCATGACAGGTCTACTGAATTCACATCTTAAACTAGGGGTACGCTTGAAAGGGAGAGAGCAGGATGCCAAGACAATTCTTGTTTATCCACTGTCTAGTTGCTGATAGACCCTCCTTTTGTTCTACCAGATTTCTGTCTCTGGGTATACATATAACACTTGGAACATACTTGAAAGCGAGAGAAAAGGATGATAATTCATGTGTATCTACTGTCTGGGTGCCGGAGGATCCTGCATTTGCTGTGGGTACAGTGCCTGCTCTAAACTGGATTTAATTGTTAGACACTAGGATTAACATAGTACACTCCCTGCAAACACCCATCCTTTAAAGCCCATGTTTAGTGTGGGCGAAGACTTTTACTGTCTTCAAAATGTCCTGATTTTTTTTTTGGGTCTGTCTGCATTCAGACAAACCGTAACTACTGGAAAAATGGGTAGGGTTGGCCCCGGGAATGTTTACTCTATTAGTCAAGGAGGAGCCAGAAGTCCCCCCACCCACTAGTTTATGTCGGACATAAGTGTGGCTATTAGACATGACAGTCCTTGGGGTGGTATTCCTAAACAATGCTTGCCATAACTCCTCCGGTTTTGCTGGAATTTGTTTTTCTTGGCCATGTGTACTTTACCACTGCTATCCAGTGATAAAGTGTTTGTGCTCACTCCTTTAAACATAGTAAAATTATCTCTCACCCAAATTGACGCATTTAATTTAGATTTAAGTCCCTATTAAAGTGGTAATACCTGTGGCCAGGGCCTGCATATTAAATGCTACTAGTGGGCCTGCAGCACTTATATGCCACCCACTTAAGTAGCCATTTTAAAACATGTCTCAATCCTGTCATTACAGCCTGTGTGCAGTTTTAAACAGACATTTCAACCTGGCAAAATAAACCTTTTGTCACGCCAAACATTCCTTTTTGATACATACATGCAACCCATATGCAGTGTATTTCAAAAGTTGGACATGTACTTTTAAGTTTTACATGTCATGGCAGTGAAAAAAAATCTTACATTTGCTTTTCACTACTGCATGGCCTACCTATTCAATATGATAACATTGGGTTACCTTCTTACATAACATAACATACCTTTTGTTTGGGAACAAGAAGAAATGTCTTGTTTACACTAAAATAAATTGTAATTTAAGACCCTCTTTAATGGTACAGTTGGATTTTAAGTCACAATTCTGAAAACGCCACTTTTAGAAAATTGTTGCATTTTGATCATGTCAACATATCGGGCAACACTTTCTTTTTACAATCATGAGTAACAAACATTGTGATAAAGTACATAAACAAATAATGAAATAAAACAGTGAACATGTATAGCTATAGCGTGTCAAAACATAGCAAAACATATGAGACCAGTCCCTTACTACATTGGAAACACTAGGTGGAAAATTGTGCTTCAACTGAAAATGTCTTTTGTGATACTGCCAGTGTATTTGGCTCTGGTAGTTTTTTTAGGGGTTGTTGTCAAGAGGAGAGAAGGGTTGGTGCAAAGATTGTCTCGTGCATCAATCACGTTCCTCGTAAAGTAAAAAAAGAAAAGTGAAATACATCACATGGGCTTCTGAATTGAGGACTCAGGCTCGTTTTGGGTAGCAATTGTTTAAATGAGCTATCTAGATACTTTGTATGTTTAAAAATTGAAGTGGTCCAATCTAGGTAGCATAGGGACCCAAGCCTCCTTTGGTTTACAAACTTTTACAAAATTGGCATTTTCTTGTCCTAACTAGTGGGTAACTGCAACCTGTATCCTGGGTGACATGACTAAGTGTATTTTCCCAATTCTGAAAATGCCACATTCAAACAATTGCCATTTTCTTGCCCTAACCATTTGGTGCCTGTAGTCTTTAGCTTGGGTGACATGACTAGATGTAGTTTGCAGTTGGCATTTGTGTATTTCTTCAAGAAAGGGACACAGAGGGGGACTAGGTGTCGGCAGGATGGGCCACCCTGCCAGGATGGAAATGGTGGAGCTGTACACTGCCCCACTTACATTTTAAAGGAGCTGCCAGAGCACATTCACGAAGAACTCTACACCAGCCTTTTGGCAGCCCAGACATCCTGGGACCATGGCAGGGAGGACAGAAATCTCAGAACCATCTGTGGAGGTAAAACTCCAGACTTTTCTTCCACTTCAGAACTGGCACCACATATAAAACTAGGACCCTCAGACCAACTCCTCAATACACTCCTGGATCTGCAAATACTACAGTAGTACATCTCAGCTGCCAGAGGAGTGCCCTGCTACTCGAGGCTTGTCCTGCTCTTTGAGAAGGAAGCCTGGATCTGCTCCCTTCATCCCATGTAGAGTGACTCCAAGGGTCTGGTGGTTGACCTCCTTTTCTGAGCTACAGGGACACAATAAGCTCCAGAGGTCACCATGCACCTGCCCAGCTGGCCTGCTGCACTAGACCTACCTGGATCTGCGACTGGAACTGCTTGAGCCCTGCTGGTCTCTGCTGGAGGGAGTTTCTGATCCTAGAAGAGGTGCCTAACAAGGTTCTGGACATTTGGCTGGCTTCGGTTGAGCTCCTGCTGTGTACAGGAGAAACTCCTGAAATGTTATGCTCTTTGCAACCTGCCACACCCATCAATGTGAGAATGCACTTTGTGCTAAAGCATGAACAGAATGAGGTGACCATCAACTCGAAGGATCAGCAGCAGCTGTCCACGCAATATTGTGATGGCCATCTGTGACACCTGGCCTGCTCTTCATTGTAAAATGATGACCATCTGCAAAATTCTCACTGCTCCTCGCAGCCTTCTCCACGGCCAACTGGACTCTTTGTACTGGACTTTGAGAAGGTAACTTTTTCAGTGGGACTAACCTAGTTCCTGTATCCAGCCCATGCTCCATCACGTTTGGTCTGAATTTCTGACTTTCTCCCGGTCTAGCATGACCAGATAACCGCGAGTGGAACTTTGTGCTTTTGGGTGCTATACATACCTAAATATTTGAAATTGCTTATTTCCAGTTCTTCTAATTGGATTTTTGTTGTTTTGGTCTCAATTTATTCATTACATTTTGCTCTATTTGTCTAAAGTGGTGTGGGATTTTTTATGTTGTTTTTTCACTTTATTGCTGTTTGTGTGCTGCATAAATACTGTTAGAAATTGGGTTTCTGTTTGGCAGAAGTCTGCACCCTGTCCAAGCAAGAACCACAAACCTAGTTAGGATAAGTCACAAACAAACCCTAAATTAACCTGTGCTCACCCCCGGTAGCTTGGCACAGAGCAGTCAGGCTTAACTTAAGGGGAAATGTGTAAAGTATTTGTGCAACACTTCAAACAGTAAAACTGTAAAATACCACACCTGGTTAAGAAAACAGAGCTTAATTTAATGAACAAAACTAGACCAAGAGTACACACATCCAATATGTAGAACAGAAGTTATGAGTTTTAAAAGAATAAACTGAATGTAGTGCTTAAAAGCATAAAGCACCTACTGGGGTCGCACTAAACTGGGTTAAATCCAAATGTTCAGACCAACCACAATGGTGTGGAGGTCGGATACAGAGTCCAGGTTTGCCCGGGGCAAAAGTACCTTATTTGCATTGCCGATGGAGCAGAGATGTGAGGAGCAAAGGGGATGTACATCATCGTTGAACTGCAGGAGGAAGTTGAAGTGTTGGCTCCAAGCTACACAAAGTCGAAGATGCATCGGGTATGGAGGTAATGCGCCATGCAGTTGGTGATGCAGTGTCCTTGATCCTCGTGCTGATGTGTTGTTGAGGGAGATGCTCCGGTTTCAAGCAGCACAACTGCGTTGATGTTTGGATTTCTGCTGGAGCAGTACTTTATACCTACTTCCAAGGGCCCAGGACTGGATTGGTACAACTTGGCAAGGCAAGACTCACAAACAGTAGCGGCCTGTGGAGGGAGTGCTGCGGGCGGTGGGGCGGAGCGGGGGAGGAGCTGGGAGGGGGTAGTAAACTATGGAATACGGCCCAACGGAGGTAAGTTACCAAATAAATAAATAAAACACATTTTGTTGCGTGTGCTGCATCGCATTTGGCAATGCAGTGCGCACAATGAAATTAGTTTTATTAATTTATTTGTTTACTTACCTCCGTTGGGCTGTATTCCGTAGTTTACTACCCCTAGCCCTGCTCCTCCCCCGCCCTGCCCCTCCGCCCCACAGCACTCCCTCCAAGGGCCGCTACTGCTCACAAATGGCAGAGTCCAGGTGCTGTAGCAGGGTGGTTGGAAGTTTTTGATATCCCTGAGTTTTCAGAACAGCAGGCAAGCTAGCAAAGCCCTTGGAGTCACTCTGGGATCAAGTGGTGCAGGTCCAGTCCTTGTCACCCAGTCAAGGAGGCAACAGGCAGGTCCGCAGTGCAGAAAAGCAGTTCTTCCAGAGCAGCAGTCTAGCAGAGTGGCAGTCTTTTGTTAGCACAGCAGTACTTCTTCCTGGCAGAGTATCCACAGGTCCAGAAGTATACTAAGTTGGCAAGGTCAGAAGTCCAGTATTTTTACCCAGTGGTACCTTTGAAGTGGGGAAGACTTCAAATGGGGTCTTTAAAGTGTCAAAGGCTGCTGACAGGTCTAATAAAAGCAATGCTGATGTTTGTCCCTCATCCCCATACCAGCGCAGCTAATCTAGTGCTGACATTATGACAGTTGGAGTGCTCAGTTTATTCTTAAAAGTAAAAGCTCTAGTTCCCCTTCCTGGATTTTTGTCATTTTAGTGTCATTTTTTAAATTAGATTTTACTTTATTTTCCTAATTGCTTTTGAGATTTGTATTGTTTTGCATTTTGACTTTATTACTGTTTTGGTACTGCATTTATCTTTACCCATTGCCCTGAGTTAACCATGTCTGTTCTGCGCCATAGCTACCCTGAGGTTGGGCTCAGGCTAATTTAACTTTAAGGCTTCATCCTGACAAGGACTGTGATTATTCCTTGAATTTATCAGTCTTCCACCCAAAATAATAATCCAGTTTCATACATAAGCCTTATAGCCTACAATGTAGAGTGCATGGTATTTAAAAGTGGGACATATAGAAATGTAATGTTACCATGTCCCAATGCTGAAAAGGCCATAAAGCAATTATTTACTAGCTTTGCTATGTAGAAAATGTAATTACAAATATTTTACCTGGGAAATGAGATCAGCTAGAAAATAATTAAACCACAATTCTTAATAGTTATTAAAAATACATGTAAATGATGAAGTATGATTTTTTATAAATATTAGGAAAAATTAACTTTTAGAAGCTACCCTTTAATTGCCTGAACTGTCTGAATGCTAATTGGATTTAGCCTCTGCTAACTACCAGTCTGTACTCAGCCCATGAAGAGGTGTGAAAGAGGTGCAAACGTCCTCCCACAACCACAAAATAGGCTGACCTGAATGAGCAGAGATGACTCCTGTTAGCACAGTGAAATATACAGTGTGGGGGCTGTGCCCCTCCTGTTGACACCACAGTGTATAATCCTTCATGACAGGTCTGAATAAAGCATATGTAAACATTTTGAGACCTTCACAGGGAGCCAAGAGGATTTCAAGACAAGTCTTATGTAGGCCCTGTCTAGTTGCTGAAGGACCCTACATTTGTCCTACCAGACTTCTATCTCTGGGTATCTTATGGGTACTGCGCCTGCTTCAAATTGGATATTAGTATTAGATGTGGGTGGACACTAGTATGGCCACTCCTCATTTACACCACCAGCCTCAGAGCCCGAGTATAGCATGGATAAGGACCTTTGCCATCTTGGATTTGCCTTGCAACATTACATTGTTGGCCTAATTGTGGTAAACCAAACAGGAACTACTGAAAGGTAAGGAGGCCAGGGCCCGGGAACCTTTACTCTTTTGGTCAGGGAGAAACTGGAAGGGTCTTAGGGTGTCCCCCAGCCATGGGCTGGTGAACCCTACAAAGCTGAAAACTCATTGACCCTTTCTCGGAACACTATTGGGCTTGAGAAAGGATACCAACAGACTGAACCTGAAGCAATTGACATTTGTGATCTTTCAGAAGGACCTGAGGAGGTTTGACCTAATGCAGCTTGAAATCCAAGGATAGAAAGATTACCATGCATTATAAGGCTGATCCCCTCGGTAGACACAGGGACATAAAAAGGCTGAAAAGGACACTCTTATTAAGAATCCCAGTTTACCAGTGGCACGGGACCTGGATTGGATGTTGCTGTTGCACTCTGCCTGACACCATGAGCGTCTCTAAATGCTCCCCCTGAGGTCCCCCCGAAGTGCTTGGGGGGTTGGAAATATACTCCTGTGGTTGTTTGAACTCTAAAAAAAGTTTGGGAACTTTTTCAAAACGTATACTCTTGAGCTGCAGAACTGCCACAAAAAGTATCTGACTAGCAGTTCCATGGCGTTGGATGGAATTCCAGATTTTCCCACATAAATCAGAGTTTCTCCTCAGAAAAACAAGACCCTTTTCAGATTAGAACTTACATTTTTTCAAATGTCTATACTACCAGCCCTAGCGGAGCCAATCTATTTGGTATATCTGACCCATGCTCCATTGTGGTCGACCTCAAATTGCACCTAGGTCCCAGTCTACCATGGCCATATACTACCATTGTCGGTCTGAGCTTTTTGATGCTATTTTTACTTAATTCTCTAAAGTTTCATATCTCCGGTTTCCCTTATTGGATTTGTCATTTTGTTGTCATTTTGCTTCTGACTATAAACTTATTTATAAATTGGAGTGTTATTTTTATTGAATTTTGACAGCTTTTTACCTGTTTGGATACTTATAAATGCTTTTCCCTAAATTAAAATCTGACTGCTATATACCATAACTGAGCTCAGGCTTAAATTACAGATACCTTTGACGGGCTTAAGAAGTCAGTGACTTTATTACTTGTGGTGGATTGCCCTCCACCCCAATTAATATTTCACTATTTTACAATACGAAGCTGCTTGATGTTGTTGGGTGGTGAAATATAATCACATCTCACAAATATTCTTCAGGAGGCAGAATACCTCACCTCCATCGTAAGCCCTGACTAGTCCAACGCTCTTAAGGGCCTGACGGAAGGGATTCATTCACCATGAAATGAACAACGTAGGGAGCAGTTACACCGGTGATTTTTACACTTCTTGAGATTCGCAGAAATCCCTTGCCCATACAGGTAATTGAATGAAAATCATGGCTGTAGATGCCGTCATTTAAATTGATAGCTGTTCTGCCAGTGGCCAATCTGCCATTTTCCTGTTATCACTAAGGTACAAGATCACCGAAACTTGTTTCCGTTTTTTTTGTCATACAGAATTTGCATCTCAAGCGGGGAGACTCCTTCCCTTATGTCCTCAAAAATGTTGACCATGTTTGGGTGTTTTCACTCTCAATTGGCACATGTACTGTATACTTTTTGTACTAATTGTATGAGTGCAAATTTGGTGTCAACAACCTTTGAGGAGGTTTGCGAAGACACACAAAGTTGCAACATTCTGCAAGTTCCCCGGGAACGCCCATGTTTCCACCACTAACTCTAAATGTATGACAGCATAAAATCTGCCATGCCATTGGGATTTTTCCCAGTTGTAATTTCCATCTACAAGCATAATTGACCACAGGTTCTGATTATGTGACTCAAGATTTGCCGCTAGCACCCGCATTTATATTTTCCCCTTAGTGGTGCAAAAAGTGTGGTGGATCCAGACCATGGACAACAATTCAGAATCCTATTTTTTTTAAGACTGGCGTCCCAAACAATGCATATCAGGACTTTGCTGACATTTAAAGACATGACTTGTTGGGGGTTGGGTGTGGAATGTTTCTCTTATGGCATTATTTTCCCGGGTAATGGTGTAAATCTTTGGGGTCTTCATTATACTTTGCAGGAGCCCATTTTGCTTTGTTTTACGTCATTCATAGTGCGGTGGACTTTCGGCAGGGTGGAATCACACCTAAGGCACCGGACCTTTTACACAGTTATGTTTTGAGTGAGCTGAGGATGAAGTAGAAAGGTTGCTCCAGGCAAACATGGTATTTATTTTAGAATCAAATTTCCACCTGCGTTCTGCTTTAACCACACATAGGTTATGTGTGAAACGTCCAAGCTTTTTGAAAATGAAAGGGAATTAATTGCACAGTTTGGGAATATGCCATTGATTTGAAGCTTGAGTGAAGGATGGAGAGAAACGATTATTCAGAACAATTTTTATCTTTAAGCTTAATATTATATGTTTTAATATTTTTTTTTCTGATTAGCGTACATCCCAGAGATGCTGCAGCTTGGAAGTTAGAACGTGAATTGGGAATGATACTGAGTCCTCATGTAATTATTGCCAAACTCCTTTTGAGAAAACGCGGGGCGCGCACATGATCAGCAGCCGAGCGTTACAATTGAGCGTCCAAATAACGTTTCTAAACACATATGAAATTCAGGGGGGTCCCTGCGGGATGTGGCGCGAGAGCTCTGCTTGAATCCCCGGGGGATAATAATACACAAAGCGATGACAGGCTGCTGAGAGTGCCAGGGACCCAATGAGATAACGCGGGGGCGCTTTTAGCCGAGGCCGTGGCGCGTGCGCGTCATACGGGGCCCAGCAGGAAGCAGCAGCCACCTCCCTCTCGCCCCTCCCCCGCCCTCGCTTCCCAACCCCACCCAGAAGTGTGGCCGCCTTTGTGATTGTAATTGGCCCGTGTTTGTGAAGTGGGGCCTGTGTTTACTTATGGCTTGGAGCTTATGTTTACCAAGTCTGCTGGAGGCCAAGTGACATATCACCGAGGCTTAGTTCCTGCGAGCTCTCTCCCCGTGTCTTCGGGCGAGCCTCCCCTTCTCAGTATCCCTGTCTGCCTAATTCACGAGCTTCTGTGAAGCAAGCACAGGAGGGTACAAGGCCCACAGGGAGGAATTACACCTAATTACTCAAATAATTGCTAGGCTGTTGCCTTCTTAGTCACTGAAAATAATTTCCAGGTCTCTGGCTTTTATAGATAGTCTTCCAGAGGCAGAAGGACACAGCCCCCTTTTTAACTCAGCCCATTCAGTCACAAAATCAGAACACTTGAGCCTGCAAAATTAATAAGCACCACTTCCATTACATATATTTTAGGCTGTTGTTGCCGTGGCGATAAAGTCAGGGACATTGAATCTCCTCTGTTGAGCCATTGTTATCATCCCTGGCCATCTGCTGCAGAGGAGTGATATTCCATCTCATTTGCATGATGACTGATATATGGGAGGCTTGGAAGGACATATGCCACAGCAATCATGTGATGAAAATTAAAGTGAAAGTTTTGGGCCCAGAGCCGAAAAAGGGGGGAGAGAAAAAAAAAATCTGTGTACGCGCGCGAGGCTGTTGATGTGCAAATGTGAATCATATTGAAGAGCTCTGAATAGGGAGGTGTGACGTAAAGAGGGGACCCACGGGCAGGTGCTTATCTCCAGGCAGCCAAAGGCGCTGGATGTCATATCATGGGAACCACCTTTCAAAGACACAGTCCTCGCGCGCAGAGCAGCTCACCAGGGAACGGCAATGCAGGACTCGTGCGCGCACCAAAGTAAGTTCACTAACTTCAGTCTCCCCGCTTCACGCACACGCGCTGTTAGCAACACGTCCTCCCCGCGTTTGTGTTGTTGTTGTTGTTATTGTGCTCCCTTCGGGGCAAACGCTTTGATTCGTGCTGCCTGTGAAGAAAGTGATGCGCATCGCTTTGCTTTTGTGTTTGTTTGTTTGAAGCGCGAGGCAGCTTGCAGAGTGCGCATGTTTTCAAACTGAAATGCAAAAAAACCCTAGTTACATTTTAGTGAAATAAACCTCTTCGTTGAACGCTTTTGGTGTTTTTGAGGGCTGGCGGGCGCTGGGTGAGTGAATGATGGTTTTGTTTCTGCATCTGCGCTAGAACGCTTTCAAACCGAAAGGTCAGAGAGTAATTGCTTTTCCAATGCATCAGCTAAGCTTTTGTGATTCTGAATTTAAGATGTGGTAATTTGCAAACCAGGATATTTGATTTGCGCGTTCATCGGAGACATGTTTGAATTTGTTGGCAAACTTACTAAACTTAAAGGGCGCTCTTGTACCGACTCGGTTGGATTGCATTTTTTAGACGTTTTGTGTTTAGGTAATGTTTATTTCTTGATTTTTAAGAACGCTAAATGCTTGTGTTTTTGTGAATGCCACGTGTGTGTGCATACACATGTTGCATACATATTTAGATCAGGTGTGTGGATTTGGCATATTCGAAAGGCTCTGCTGGGGCGGGTGTTATAAACAAAGGAGAGTGTAGGGCAATATTTTGGTGTTTTCTGCCCTCCGCTGCCAAATTTGTGGGAGGCTTGCGTGGCCTCTAACGCTGTCACCATGCTCACTCAACCATTACATTGAAGGGAAAATTACATGCCCCTTGGCTTCTGGAAGCAACTCCATGGCCCAGATGTGCTTGACAGAAAGTAGAACCCTGCATCGCGCAGAGCATTGTGTTGGATTTGAAAACGCGTGAGCATGTTCGGGGGCAATCTCGCCATTTTATAAAGTTCTGGCCAATTGCAGGATTATTTGAGGACACTTTTGGGATGGTGCAGAATGGACTCTTCTTCTGCACATCTGTTTGGGGCGTCATCTCCAATGAGGCTGTGTGCCCTGAAAGGTGCTGTTTTGTTTTTCAGTGTTCCCTCTTTCTGAACCGATCTGCTCTTCGTTTCCTTTCACCCTGCCTCTGGCAGGTGCCCCCTCTCTGCTTTGTTTTCACTCCCAGTCGAGAGGCCAGCCCCAGAATCGGCGGGCTGCTAGAATAGGTGTGCCCAGAACTTTTCTTGTCTTACTCCTTTGAAGGAGAGGTTGCTCTGCTGCTACACACTGTCCAGGGGAAGTCTCCACTTCCACCTGGCCAAATGCCACTTTGGGAATGAAAGGAAATGTATTTGCTTTTTGATAAACAAACAAGTAAACACATCACGAAAGTGTCGTGATAATTATCCCCTTGGCAATGTCCGACTCTGCCTGTATTTTCGGGTCCTTGATGGTTTTATAATTGTTGGTGGTAAAATCACTGAAGAAAAGACCCTCTCTCAGGAATCAGTGCATCCCATTTGCACCATGTCTCTCATCACTCTGCACACTAAGATGTACAGTCACAAGTTGCGAACATGTACCTTTGCGGCCTGCTGGTATTATTTGTAGCTGTTTTCCTGCATGAAAAGAAGATTAGCTAAAGACAAGCACTGTGCTGAATTGGTGTATTTTGTGACATATTCAATTGCTTGCTACTTCCTAATGTTTAGCTTCGCCTGGCCTACATCCTTTCTATAGGGCTGGAATGTGTGTGTGTGTGTGTGTGTGAGCATGTGTGTGTTGTCTACCTGTGCACGTGCACTCCAGTGCACGTGTTAACAACTACTTTCTTGCCATTCTTGAAATATGTCTCCGAATGCATGTACACAGGTAAATGCTGTCATCGACACAGTCTTATAGCGCATTTCATCAATTCTTTTTTACTATGTATAGCACTCTGGCCTGGTAGGCATGGGTACCAGTGGGCAAATAATATTATTATGTAGGACCTGTTTCACAAAAATCAGAGTCAAACGATGGCAATGCGCTCTTGTATGATAACTCCTATGCTTGGAACAAATGTACACATTTTTTAATTCTCCAAACAAATACAGCAGTAATCTTGGAAAACTCTAACATTCACACTTTCTAAAAAATGTTTGCATGCATGATATTTATGTATTCGGGATATCCACAGGTAGAAATTGTCAGATGCTGACATGTAACGCAAAGTTCAACAGTTCTTGTAAGTTTAATGTTTCTCCTTAAGAGCAGTAATTTTCTATTTGGAGGAACCCCGTTCCTGACCCTCTCATCACATAAGGGGTGTTCACTTCAGTTCACCCCTGGAAATGGATTTACTCGTGACCTTGACAGCAGTAAATGTGGGAGTGTTTCCAGGGTGTGGAAGTTACATTGAAACTATTGCTAAATACCCATTGTAAGCTTCCACCACCTTTCACAGATGAAGCCACCCAGCGCCACCCATCATGCGACCCCTGCAACTAAATGTGCTGAGGTGGAAGTTCCACCACACTGATTCAATTTCCACATTCACAAATGAACTTGTATGTTGAAAAATCCATCAATCCTGGTTCTTTGAATCAGAAATAGAAGTTTCAATTTGCAAACTGAACTTTTTGCAATATAAGTTCAAATTAGGAGTGCAAAATGATTTATGAATCTAACCAGGTATGGTCAAAGTGTCCAACTCATGCTTATACTGTTAAGTGGTGGCTGGGGAAACTAGGCGCAACTCATGTAAAAGTAGAAGAATGTTATTTATGTCTCCCCTACAAATGTGACACCGCTTGCTATAATGTCTCTAATACTTATATTAAACCGTCTTCTACAAACTCCCAATTGAGCAGATAAGCGCAGAAGGATGAAGTTATTGGCCAGATTCACACAATATGCATGAAAAAGGAAGTTGTGATTATAACTAGCTTTTCTAGTTCCAGAGAATCATCTGTAAGTGTCCCCCTTATAAAGCCAGTCCAAAAAACCAACATAGATGATAAATCTTTGACCTAGTATTGTTAGTAAGCTTGTTTTGAGCCCTTAAAGAAATAGTTCTGATGACAGGAGGATGCACCACCCAACCTTAACTTTATAGTTTGTAACTATGTTTAGTTATTTTCCCGGAAGCTGCTTTATTATCAAGTAATGTAACATTTCAGGCTACGCTGCTGTCATTGGAAAGCAGAGTGAACGTGTTTGGAGCTCGTGCAAGGGTGCTCCGCGTGGCTCCGGCTTTCCCTGGGTCTGTGAGAGGACTGCAGCCGCCTGGTCCATGGCCGGAGCTGTCCAAGGTCCTTCATGGGTTTCCCGGTCTTTAGCGCTGCACTGTTTTCACACAGGAGCTGGTGCAGGGATCACGCTGCAACCCTTCGTGCTTTCCAGTGCTGTTTATTTATGCATTTCTGTATTTCTATGTTTTGATATTGTCAGCTAGCGGTGCTGGCGATCTATGCAGCATAAAAACATACACATTATTGCACAAAAGAGTATAAAAGTGTTCACTCATTGCAGCATTGGCTGAATTTCAGCTCAATGCATTGTTATCCAACATCTGAAAGTCATCATAAAGTTAAACGAAGCACTCTCTCCAAAATATTCAAATCAAAAACAATCGTGTGATCTCATTGGTTTAAAAAAAACTAAACAAAAAAAACAAGCACAACAAACTCCTTACATTTCTAAACAGAGCACTTTTAAATTCACGGTATATTTTTATTAATTTACTTATTCATAGGCCACAGTTCAGATTTGACATATTTACCATTCTGGCCTCTAAAGAAAACTACACGAGGCCTCTATTTTTCTATTCAAATTGCTTCTGCGGTGGAATATAATTCAGTCAAAAAAATAAAATACAATGAGCTGGGCTCACTGCTTCAGCTGAAGTGTCCTTAGTCGACCTGCACGCTGTGGTTAGCAAGCCATAAAGCACCCTAAACAACATGGCTGTTGGATATTAATCTGTAAAAAAAAAAACGAATAGTTCACCTCAAAGTTTAACATCATGAAATTCAAAATCCCAAGCGGTATATAAACATTAGAAGAAACTTTGGACTGCTAATCCTAGGAAATGAGTTTTATGGATTGTATTCAACAAGGCTTCAGAAATGGTTCCATCTGCTGCAGAGCAGCTGGTGAAAGGATAAATTTAATTCATTAATTCATTTGGAAAAAAAAGGCTCCAAGTAGTAAAGACTTCATTGCTCATAATGCGCATAGGTTGAAATCAACACTAAAGCCGGGTCCAAGCGATCATCTCTGATAATGAGCGGCGTTTTCGGCGCAGGTTCTGTTTTTGTGAAGCCCTTGACGGCATAATGAGGGCCAAGCCAGGCTTCCCAGCCAGTAGCCAGCCTTGTTTGTACTTCAGTCATTCAGGCAAAGTTGAAAGGGGCTCTGTTTGGTGACTGGTTGCGCTTCCTTTCTAGGAGATGCAACTGGCTGCTTGATGTAAACGTTTAGTGGCTACACGTCCGAGGGGGTTCTGGGTGAAATTTAAGTTTGCATAAGGGATTATTCACACTGTGCTGTATGTGTATGTCTTTTATTGAGCAGCAGAAGTGTTTGGAAATGGAGGCGTTGGCATTTTGTGACCTTGTAACCTACATGGAAACAGAGTGGGCCAGAGTCGTCCACTGCCGGGGCTCGCGTTCGACCTCATGGTCACAGGTTCCAATCCCAGCGGGTCCAGTCAGCCTTTCATCCATCTGAGGTCGATAAAATGAGTACCGTTGGGTAACAATAAACATCTGTTATTTATCAACAAGATGCCCACTGGTCAATGTGCACTTTACAAATACACATGTTATGTTAGTGGGTCTGCCCTTTCTGCAGTATATATATAGGTGCACACTCGAAATCGGGAAACCCATCAACTCTAAATCACTCCCAGAGTGCCCTAGTTTTGTGTGCAGTCATGGATGTATTTAATTATGTTTCCTTTTATGACATTCGTTTTTGCATTTTTACATACAGCATCTGATATTAAGAAAGGGTACTGTCTGAGCACATTATTTCCGGTCCTGACCCTAAATTTCCTTAAGATACTCACATCCACTCTTTTCCACCAGCCTCTTGAGTAAGCAAGTGCACCTGACTCGAGGCCATGAAAAACTTTCGAAACAACAACGAAATCTCTGACTACGCCTCTAACTTACAGAACATGATGTATTGTAAACTTATGACGTGTAACTCTTTCTTAAATCCGTGTCGTCACCCATGTCCTGTGTTTGAAATACTTGCACACCACTTGTGTTATCAGTATATCAGTGCCACTCCTGTTCATCAGCCCCAAAGCACAGGAAAAGATGTTCTTGTGTCCCGAAATGGTCTTTACCGTGGCATGTGGCGTTGTACAGCTCACAAAATAAACACCCATTTTCGTCATACTGAAAGCTTCAAAATAATATAACTCCGTGATGGAATTAAATGTGTTCTGCTTTATTTGTGTATTTGAATATTGAGTTTTATGTAGAAAGTCTGTCTCCTTATTTACACTTCAGAGCACAATCACACAGTGTAACAAACAAAATCAAGGAAGTAGGAAGGGGTACTGGCAAAACCTAGGTTGCAATGGGGGGCACATGGTCGCATTCAGCGCTAGAGGCGGTGAAGTCACTTAATTCATGATGAGAGCAAATTGTTTGCAACTTACAAGGCAGTTTAAGTGCTTTGAGTAGGTATGCCAAGTCCCCGTCCCTAACACCCTGATTTGAAAGCAGACTGCAGACCATCCACCCCCGGGATCTCCCCACACCCATGGGGTCTCCACCACCAGCATCCCCCTCGTGGCACAGATCACACACCAATACCGTCAGCAGATTAAATCATCCAGCCCCCCCTGGGCAGCTGGCAGCGCGTTGTCGGAGTGGCGAGCGGTTAAATAGACCACTTCGCCGCCACTTTTAAAGGGACAGGGTCCGGCACAAACTGGTTCCCTCGACCCAGAATTGCTTAATGCACTTCCGGGTCACAGCACCGGGAGGACCAATGCCTGTGCGCATTATGGGCTGGTGCCAGTTGCATCACCCACCACTGTCACCAGCCCGGCTACTTCCGGTGGGGACCGGTAAACCGCCATAGGCGTGGTGCTCCCGAGGCAGGGGGTGCCATGGCATTCTCAACGTGAGACTTTTTGTATATATTTTTTCGTTATATTGCACTATATTTCTTATAGTGTTTCTTTGCTTTCAATGCCTTTGAGGACTTGGAGAAACAGTCTCATTGCAGCATGGAATAGAAAGAACTCAACCAAAACAAAAATGTCAGTATAGGCCTGTATAATCTTCCCTGTCGACCAAGACTCGATTTACATCTGCTGCTTAAAGTTTCTCTAAAGTCAGGCCTCACTGAAAAGGCTCCTAGTGTCCAGAATAACAGACTGTTCAAGGAGAAGCTAGGGATAGTAGGTCTCATCCTTCTATAGACTTGCCGATAATGACATGCTTATCTACTTAACCACAAACTAAGGTATTTCTTACATCCATATATGATCACCACTGCACATGGCCCACAGTTACCTCAAGGTAGCAAGAGCAAACAGTGAGAAAGTGGTTTATTAGTTTGGGAGGATTATTGGCCACCACAAGTAATAAAGTTACTATCTTGTTAAGGAAAGTCAAAGATTTCAATAATTTAACCCAGAGCTCAACCCCTGGTAGCTGTGGCACAGAGTCTGGCTCAACTTTAAGAAAGTGTGTAAAGAGTTTAGAAGTATCAAAACAGTTAAAAAGTCAAAAACACAACAGAAAAACAACCTCTCCTATTTTTACATTTTGAGAAAATTTCTTCAAAATGACAAAAATTCAATAAGTGTAAGCAGAGATATGAATTTTTAAAGATTTATGTGAAAATAGCACCAAAAAGTGCAAAGCACCAATGGCACGCAAGAGTTGCGGTACACAAGGACCTAAGAATGATTTGCGGTGGACCACCATTGACCATAGGTCCGATACACCAAATAGATTGGCTTTGCTAGGGTCTGGAATTAGGAAACTTTGAAAAAGTTTCTAAGTCCCAATCTGAAAAGGATCTGTGATGTGTTTCTGAGAAAAAACTCTTCTGCACACGAGACAAACATTTAATTCACTCTGATGCCATGGAACCATTGGTTGGAGACTTTTTACAGTCTGTCCCAATGAAGTTCTGGGTTTCTGGAACAAAGGGTTTAAAAAGTTCATTACATTTTTGGGTGCCCGAACAACCACAGGTGTATGCTTCCAAGGCCCTCAGGATCTCACGAAAGGAGTTAAAGACTCTCAGGCTGTCAGACAGAGCTTAACAACAAAGTCTAGTCCAGGTCCAGTGCCGCTGGCCAGCTGGAATTATTCACAGGAATGTTCTCTTCCGTTTTCATTGTTCCTGAAGTCACCCAGGTGATCAGACTTATGATCCTTGGAGATCTTTGTATCCTTGGATTGTAAGTGGAAAAGGGCCCAACCTCCTCAGGCCCTTCTCAAAGGTAACAGATATCAAGTGCAACAGGTTCAGTCCAGCTGATATTCTTTCACAAGTCCTGTAGTGTTCTGATGAAGGTACCTTTGGGTGTCAAATTTATATCTAGTGGGTAGGTGTGAATCCTGGGCTAAGTTCCTGAGGCAGCCCTATACACTTTTTCAGTATTTTCTGTTTCTCTTACTTTAACAGGCCCAAAATGCCTTGGGTCAGGGCATATTAAAGGTGACAAAAGTCTACAACCGCACTCAGCTTGGGTTCTGAGGGCTGGTGGGGGTGTGAAAGTGTCATAGAGAAATCACCAGTGACCTCCCACATCTAACAAAAAATCCAGTTTAAAGCAGGAACTGTACCTACAACAAACCCAGAGACAGAAGTCCAGTAGAAAAAAAGCAGGGCCCTTCAGACACCAGACAGAGGACACGCAAGAATTGTCTTGACATCCTGGTCTCTCACTTTCAAATGCACCCAGAGTGTTACATGTGGCTCAACAGACCTTGTCATGCAGGATTTGACAGTGTGGTATCATCAGGGTTCCCACAGCCACCACCCAGAATATTTGGTAGAGTTCAGAGGAGTTCTCTCTCCCCATTCAGGACATCCTTTGATTTGATTCTGAGAGGCATTGCACACCATTTTCACACTTATTATCAAGCTTGAAAATAGGCTGGGAGCTGGCAGAGGCTTATGGTAATTAGCCTTCTGACAGTTTAGGCAGGTAAAGGGTAGCTTTCCAAAACTACTTGTCCTTAATAAGCATTAAAGATCCAACTTCACCATTGAATTGGAGTTTTAATAACTATTAAAAATAGTGGTTTAATTAATTTTCCAACTTGCCCCATTCCTGAGACGTCAGTATTAGTATTTTATTCTGCACTCTGGATTTTTACATAGGAAAGGTAGGCCTGACATACTAAAATAGCTTTTAGGGCCTTGTCTTTATAGGGACATGATTACATTAACTTTCTACGTGTCCAACTTTTAAATACCATGCACCCTCCCTTGTGTATATATATATATATATATGAATATATATATATATATATATATATATATATATATATATATATATATATATATATATATATATATATATATATATATATATATTCACTGAAAAAACCATAAGTTTCAGGGACGTTATAGGTAGCTGGACATTTCACTCTTACAAAACCATAGAAATTCCACCGTTATAGTTAGTTCAGATAACTATAACTCACGCACCCGCAATGCCCTGTGGCACGTTTTAAGTTGGGTGATAAAGTCTCCTTGAATCCGGAGGGTCCCTGAGGGCCAACTAGTCCACCAGCTACCTCCAGTTAGCGCCACAGAGTGTCGTTGCAGAGTAGTATAAAGAGGGGGCGTGGCCTTGGACCACCACTCTGCAACGCAGCTCCCTGGCGCTTACTAGAGCTACCTGGTGGGCTAGTTGGCCCCCAAGGACCTTAGGATTGAAGGGGACTTAATCTTGCAACTTAAAATGCGCCACAGGGTGCATTTGCACACTTTTCAAATCAGCCCACGCCCCCTCCCTGCACCACTGTGCAAATGCGTCCCCTAGTGCATTGTAAATTGGGGAATTAAATCCCCTTGAGTCCTGAGGGTCCCTGGGGTCCAACTAGCCCACCAGGTACCTCCAGTAAGCGCCACAGAGCTGGGTTGCAGAGAGGTGTAAAAAGGGGCATGGCCTCGGACCACCTCTCTGCAAGACAGGCCTGTGGTGCATACTGGAGGTACCTGGTGGGCTAGTTGGCCCCTAGGGACCCCCAGTATTGAAGGGGAATTAATTCCCCATCTTAAAATACACCACAGGGTGCGTTTGCAGAGTATTGCTGGGAGGGGGCGGGGCCTCCGGCACGATGCCGGTCTTTTTTTTATTTAATTTTTTTAGAAGGGGGTTGTGTGCCCCCCCTTCTTTTGTCGTTTTTTGGGCCCTGGGGACTCCATCCCCCAGGGCCTGACCCCTTTTAAAAAAAAAAAAAAAGTAAACAGGAAGGGGGCCGCGTAGATCCCTCTCCCATGGCCACATCCGGCCCCGGGGACCCCATCCCCCGGGGCATGGCCACATATATGTATTTATTTAAGGAGGGGGGCTGCGAGACCCCCATCCTGAGGCCTCTATTTGCCCTGGGAACCCCATCCCCCGGGGCCGGCCTTTATTTAAAAAAAACATTTTTGGAGGGGAGGGGGCCAAGTGGCCCCATCCCAGGCCACTTCTTGCCCCGGGGACCCCATACCCCGGGACTGGCCTTATCCGTTGGGGACCTTGGGGGAGCCCCAATACCCCCACTGTGCTGCCGGCTCCCCGCCTCCGGCATTGCTTTTCCACACGGGGAGCTGCTGACATTCATCTCCCTGTGTGGAAAAGCAATCTGCTTTGGATTTTGGAAAAAAGAGCAGGCTTCCCTTCTCTCGCTTCCAAAATACAAAGCAAGTTTGCTCTGCCATAGCAAACAGCAGTGTCCCGGGGGTGGGCACCCCGGGACACTGCAGGAGCAGGCCTTGGGGGATGGCGGTCCCCAGGGCCATGGAGGGCTCCAGGAGGGGGGCCACGTGGCCTTCCTCCCAATGTGATTGAAGCCCCGGGGAGGTGGTGGTCCCCGGGGCTCGGGGGTCCCTAACGGATCCCCGCATTTGCAGTATTAGTGCCTTGGGGAGGTGGCAGTCCAGGGGGCTGCGGGAGGGCTGAGTGCCCTCCCGCACAATATTTAAAGCAAGGCCCGAGGGATGGCAGTCCCCGGGGCTGCGGGAGGGCCACGCGCCTTCCCGCATATTATGAACATAGCCCCGGGGAGGTGGCAGTCCCCGGGGCTGTGGAGCCCCCGCATATATTTTTTGGCAATGCCCCCAAGACCTGGCCCACCCGGGGTCCTCAATTAAATTAAGCGCGGGAGCCCGCGCTTCATTTTTAAAAAGAATTTCAGTGGGATTCGTGTCCCCAGCACGAATTTTGCTGTTTTCTTTTTTAAAAAAATGTTTTTTTTGGCCCTGGGGGTCCTTTTTTTTTTTTGTCCACATGTTTGATCAGTATAAGAATGGAGAAGGAAGAGATAGCCTGTTTGGTTACTCACTGTCCACCAGAGAAGATACCCGCTCGCTCCACTTGGGAGGAGATGATAAACATCGCGGGATCGATCTCTTCAAAATTGGCTTACTCTTTTCTCCTTTTTATACAGGTTCTTTTTCAATTATCATGCCGGTATCACCAATCCTTCTTGGTTCATTTCCTAGCTGAATGAGAATATCCTTGTGGGACCCCCTGAGCAGGCCTGGGAGGTCAGGGTGTTTCTACCCTGCCTCCTTTTCTTGTTTTTCACCTTTGTTTTACTGTTTTCTTGTGACTCGGTTCTACCGAGTCACAAGATGGCTGCCAAAGCTTCCTTAGTTGTAGTGTTGGCAGCCAATCACAGTGAAGCTCGTGGTCAGGAGAGTTTACAAATCCACTGTGTCCCTATATATCAAAACGTTTATTTTTCAAAATTCTCAGCAACTACTGAACGGATTTACACCATTTAAAAAAAAGGACGCTTTCTGAACCTAGCACTACCTTTTTGCCTAATTTGGTGTAATTCCGTTTAGCAGTTCAGGCTGTAGCCTTGGCTAAAGTTTCCTATGGGAAATTGATCTACCGACCTCTATTTTTTGAATTTCTCAGGAACTGCTGAACGGATTTACACCATTTAACAAAAATGACTCTTTCTGAACCAAGGGCTACCTTTTAAAAAAATTTGTTGTAATTCCGTTCAGCAGTTCTGGCTGTAGCCGTGTCTAAAGTTTCCTATGGAAAATAACATGGAGAAAACACGTTTTGGCCCCCCCTTTTTCTCGGCCCCCGCTTGACGAATCACCCTGAAACTTTTAAGACTGGAGCTGACCGTAGCGCCCCACTAGTTTTGAAAATTTTGCGATGATTCGTCAAATGACGCTTAAGTTATTGAGAAAACAAAAAATGCTTTTCCTTTGGAAAATAGGTCCTAACTATAACTACCTACTGGCGAACACCAGTAGGTAATATATATATATATATATATCCGAGAGGGGAGAAGTTTGGAAAAGTGCAACGGCTTGGTTCTGCTGCAAAGTACCGCACCACCAGCAAGAGCACCATAACCACCCTACCTTGAACCAGCTTCGTGTGCCTCATGGAAACGATTTTGGGTGACGGACGCCGCCACATACTGAATGCAGCATGGTTCCTTTGCAGCCTCGAAAATAGGACTTTTTTGGGAGCAACACTGAAAGTAAAATGGGACCTTCCCTTGACACAGCAACAGACCTGGACACAACCCACTAGAGGGTCACTATTTTGATTAATCACGAACCACGAGTCCCAGCATTCAATAACAACACATCCATCTGGGTGTCCACCAGGGGCTCAGAAATCACATAAAATGCAATCATTTCCCTGTGGTCAGTGATTGATTTTTGTTGTCAAGGCTTACCTTTGAAAAAGTTCATGGTTGAACGAAACGCGTCAGGACTGCCTTGTTGCTGGCTGTCATTAAATATTAAATTAGCAGTGTTGCGAGTTCGACTTCGTCTGTCCGAGAGGGGAGAAGTTTGGAAATATATATATATATATATATGACACTTGTCGCCAGTAAGAAGGTTGTTCCTATGCCTTTTCTCTTAGACTGAGATGTTACACGATATTCACGTGTGCACCAGCATGCATGATTTTTATATTATGTTGATATTCATTGCAATAATTGTACAAATATCCTTTGAGGGATCGCGTTAGATCTGTGGTATTATCCAGTTGATATGCGCGGCGCGCTGTCATTTATTTAATGTACACGGGACTACTGACGACAACAGGATAGAACTTTATTGAGAGGTGGCAGTGAACAATGTCTTCATTAACAGACCCCACCATCATTGCTGTTCAGTCCCACGTTGCTGTTTATTATTCAATAACATTGCATGACACGCTTATATAATTTTCTGTTAGAGTGACATGTCATTTTGATTTTATAAGGAAATTATGTAATACACTATGTATCCAACAGCAATCTTGATTCTGATTACGAACTCGTGAGTGGTATGATTTTACTTACGATGTCCTCTTTTTATGTTCATTGATGTGTGTCGATATATACGCTGTCAGTTTCAGTGATGTCACTTACACGTGATCAAGCCAGACGGTGAAACACATTGTGTTAAATAAACAGCAGTTTTCCTGAAACCATTTCTGGTTCTTTTGATTCCTGAGAGCGTACCCATTGGAACAGGTATAATTACAATATATATATATATATAGCCAAGGTTGATGGAGTGGAGTTATATATAGTAAAACTTTTCTTACCTGCAGACTATTTTTGTCCTTGTTATTCTTGACATTACATTTTGTCTCCGAAGATGTTTGGTTCAGATATTCTTTCTAAACACTAAATACTATGGCCTTATAGAAATGTACATAAACCATTCAGGCATTAAGCAATTGCTACATGTTTTAGAGGCAGATCACATAAGCTGCCCACCGGACAGCAGTACCCCAGTGTGGAGAATCTAAAACCCAGCAACAAAATGTAACAAAAAATGGGAATGACCATGTAAATAGGGAAATGTTCTCAGTTGATCCATTTCTCGAGTTATCTACTCTAAAAATGTACAGGGGCAGAATGACTATTTTTTTTCATTTAACACAGTGCAGAAGCCAAGCTTGCTGTTCCACATTGAACAATCAGGGTGGGGGTAGGGGGGGGGGAGCTGTGCATTTGAGCACACTTTCAATCGATTTTTTGTTTTGAGAAATGAAAACATTTCCCCTTATTAATTCCTGCTTTAAGGAGGTGATAGTTTTTAACAGAAAGCCAGCCAGGCTGTCATGCTAGATCAGGCTTTGCTTTAAACCCTACAGGTATTAGTGCCGAGTCACTCAGGAAATGCATGAAAAATGCCTCTTGTTATAAAGTGATACAAAGCAGTGCAAAGCACTTTTTGCACGAAGAAAATGGCACTTTTACAGTACAAAATACATTTTGAGTTGGAGAGTAAAAACCAATAGTAAATAAAGGCCAGATCTATAAAGACACATATGTCAAGCAATGAACAAAGAGTCAGAACACATCACCCTAGTTTGAAATCCAACAAGTGTTGGCAAAACCAATAGGTCACTCCTTTGGGACCTATTGGGTTTTCCATTGGTTCTAGCCAATCTGTACAGCATCACCAATGGACAGTAGCATGGCTTTTAAACCAGAAAAAAAGCCATACACAGCCAGCCATGTCATTTTGTAGGTGCGCACACCAAGCATACAGGTGCCTACAAAATGTCATAAGTGCTTTTTTGCTGTTTGCCTATCTGAGTTGCATTGGAAAAATAGGTGCGTGGTGTTGGGGGGGTGTAAAGCAACCAAGGGATGCAGGTTTTGGGGAGCAATGTGGAGAGCATTGGTAGGTACATGAATGGGGAGCAAATGGAGAGAAAGAAGAAGATGGGGAGCAAATAGATGAGAAAGAGAGCGCAACGTAGAATTGTGAGGAGAAACATACAAGCAAAAAAGCAACGTGAAGGGTTCAATAAACATGTGGGCAGGGGAAGCAAACAGGCAGCAAAAGCACAGCAGGAGCAAGTGCAGCAGAGAGGGAAACTTAACAAGGGAAACAGCTGGAAAACACACGCACTCTCATATAGTGCTCAATTCAAACTATAAAAGTACGACTTGAAAACTGAGAGGTGGAAGGGCATAAATAATGGGTCTATGCTCCATGGGAGGGACAAACACAAGAACAGGCACTAAAGACTGCACACACTAACAAATTAGAAACAAAAAAATGAGAGTAAGAATGAAGCCAACCACTGGTAAGTAATGGGCTGGCTGTTTGCCCACTATTAGCTAACAATATGTATTGTAACAGATAGTGCATGAGCTTTCTTAGGCAAGACCAAAAATTAGCACCTTTTAAAGCATGATAACTAAACTGGATTTGCTCTTCAATGAAACCTCACTGGGTCAAATATGTAATGTTTCTGAATACACAAACACGGATCTTGAGTTGGGAATGTATAGATATCCCAAAAAGAACACAGAAAAATAATAACTTCACAATTCTTACCAAGAACCTAACGCTGCAAACCAAGATAAGGCTTTTTAACACCAACATAAAATCAGTCCTTCTGTATGGAGCAGAAACTTGGAGGACATCAGTGACCACCACTAACAAAGTCCAGAACTTCCTCAACATCTGTCAGAGGAAAATCTTCCAAATCTTCTGGCCAAACACCATTAGCAACAACAGCAGACTTTCCATCTCCATGCTCATGAAGAAATGATGAAAAGACGCTGGTACTGGATAGGTCACACCCTCCACAAGCCTGAATCAAATACCACAAAGAGAGCCCTGACCTGGAACCCTTGAGAGAAAGGGAACAGAGGAAAGCCACGAAACACCTGGCACTGAGGCCTAGAGGCTGACAGCAAGGAGATGGGTTACACCTGGAGTCAGATTGAAAGAAAAGCCCAGGTCGGAGATGGCTGGAGAGTCCTGATTTATGGACATAAGTAGACATTAGGCATAAGTATGTAAGTAAATAATTATTGCCTTGATCTTTGGCAAAGATCCTAGAGAGGTATGGAATGAGACAGTAGGTGGCTCTGATACAGTTAAAATCTGTGGATGTCAAGGAATGATTTAACTTTCACATTAGGTCTCTGAGCAGACTATCATTTACTAATTTTCCATGGCATACTATTGTGTTTGCAATACCTTCATCCCAGTACATGGGATGAGAAACAATGTGATTGTTTAAGAAATTGCAAATGCAATATGACAATAATGATAGGGCTGAAAATACATCTGACCAACTATATAAGTTGTAAGGTAAAAACCTTTAAATATAAATGAGGAGATCCACACCTCTTCCTAGAAAAAGAGATAAAAACCAACAGCCACAGCTCTTGCCAAGAATTTTGTGTCTAACCTAACCGCCACCAAAGAAGAATATAAACATATGAGACACCCAGCAACACCTCAGGGTGTGTACAGAAGAAACACTATTACTTCTTAATAGTGTTTCTTCTGTATACACCCTGAGGTGTTGCTGCCTTTCACTTCTTTAGCTGTAAGTACTCTGACTCTATGTTTTAGGTTGTTTGTGGAGCACTGGGTGTCTCATATTTTTATATTCTTCTTTGGTGGTGGTTAGGTTACACACATAATTATATGTGCGTCCTACAGGATAACGTAGCCGTACATTTGTTTGTTCTAGCCCTAGTGAAGTCTTTGGCTATCACCATTAGACAAAACACATGGTGGCAAGAACTGTTGCTGTTGGTTGTATCATTGAAGAACTGAAGTGTGTTGTGAGATCCAAAAAGTCTTAGCAAGATACAAGTTACAGAATAAAGATCAAGAACGAACACTTGAAAAAAACTATTGCATGGACTTATGCTTTGGATTTTATAGAATTTGCTCAGGAAATTGAATTTGTGTTCAGATTATAAGTGTGTGTAGGCTTGCACACACCAAATTGACAATGTGGGGTGGTCGTTGTTTTAATTTCCTTTGATGCAGTTTCAAATGAATTTATATTTCTGATTACGTAGTCACATAACCATGTGCACTTTACACCCCACTGCCCTTCAGTAACGTTCAATACCATAACATATCAAGGCACTTAGTTGAAGATAGAAGGATTTACCTAACATATTCGTAATTGCTCGAGGTGGATGAAATATAGATTAAAGTCTGGAGAATCCGAACAGTGAGGCCCTCAATAGTTGTTTTCGATAATCCCTAATTCCATGTGTTATAAACAGATTGAAATATCGATTGGCACACCTGATACAAGAGGTAATAAAGTTACCTTCCCTGTTTTTTTGTAGTGCAGGTGCATGCATTGGATGTTCATTGTGTGTTCTCATAAATATCTACAACTGACTCATTGAAAATATTAAATGCAGTTATTCTTAAGCAAGACAAGTCAAATTTCAATAATGCGGTGTTTTATTAAATACAACAACTGGCTGATTTTCAAAGCCCACAGTGCACATCTGAACTGTGCAAAATCCAAACAGGTGATGGGCACCCAGGCATAGCAAGAGCACATTCACAATAGGGACCTGCAAAGTGTGTACCAAGTGGTGGAATAGGTTAGGAAGTGCATGGCTCTAAATGCCAAATCACCCAGCCTTTCAGACGATGGGCCTCAAAGGATTTTCCTCTGACATGCTGACACTAGCAGCATCATTTAATTCTACATCTGATATAGGGAGATTGTATTATAGCATTGTATTTCAGCATTTCTGGGGAGAAGGTTACTAGGTGCAGCAAATCTTGTGTTTAGCATGAGCATTGCCACCTCAGGCACAGTCTAAGGAAGCAGATGTCACAATTTTCCCCTTGTCTGCTTTGCACATTTTCTTGCAAGGGGCCATGCAAGGAAAAGGTGGAACTAGCTCTGAGGCTGCACATGTGGTAACCTATCTCTATGTGACTAAGAAAAGTATGGATATATGGGATGACCAGCTCTTCTCACACCCACTTGCACTCTTGCACATTCCCTCCATCGGCAGTTCTTGATATGTTCATTGACAGACGTGTACAGACACTGATTTTGTCCAACTCAAATAAAAACTCTGAGGATTCAAGTCAAAACAGGTTTTTCACACCTTCATACATCCAAGGGACACAAAATATTATTTTCTGGGGCAAATTAACAGAATCAGAAATAGTGGTACTCAGCCTTGGTCATACTGGGTGGGTTTAGGCCATTATGTTGGAGTTTCTATGCAAGTACATCTAGTAGGACAGCTTTGTGAGCATACCTGGGTTGGGTCACCAGAAAGACTTCTGGGTATTCACCAACAAGCTGTAGGTAGATTACCAGCCCAAAGATGTTTGCTAACTGACTCCTCTTATGGACATGAGTGAATGTGTTTTTCAAAGTGAGAATGGAAAACTGTCACCCCCAAAATGATGGGTTTCCTGAGAAACGGAATTTTTTCCCATGGATAAATAATAAAAGACATAATAATTTTTCTGTTGCAATCACCCTGCTTGAAATTTATTCATGGCCAAATTTAAACCTGTTACATTTCCACGTCCAGAAATACCTGCGGATGTAGGTTCTTTCGGTAGTCTAGGAGCATTCTGGATTTCATGGAGTAGTCCTAAAATTCTTTGTGAAATCCTAAAAAGTCTGAAATCTTCGTCCAAAAACAAGAGTGACCCTATGGAAGCAAATTTGAAAATACGTTTGTTTATGCACAACAATATAACCAGAAGTTGCATGTGATTGTACAGTTATATTGCTGAATGCTGAAAGATTTGATCATTTGTACCACTATGAAGAAAAACAAGATTAAATAATGGTTGTGGTTAGTGCTGATCCCTGTGGCACCGTAACCTTGGTCCATGAACATTGAGAGACAAATGAAAATGAAATAATAAAATGTAATCTGATTTCTTTTTTGTTTTTTATCTTATCCATATAACTTGTTGTAGATACTTAAATTCTGAGTCGAAGTCACAGGAAATCTGCGACTCCTTTACCTTCAAGTAATTCTCTTTTCTCTGTAAATCGCATTTGAGAAAGATTTTATTGTAATGTTAGAATAATTGTTTCTCAATTCAGTGAGAAAAAAGGTGCACTGTCTGGTCTGGTGCAGGTATTTGGTATTGAATATAACCAAAGGTTATACAAACCCAAAATAACTATAATATTTGCTGTGTTTACATAAAGTGTTCGCTGAGAAATATTTTTAATATAAACAAATGTATGAAGGAAAAGGTAATAATTTACTGAACCTGTTTTGTCATTGTAAAAGTGCGGAAATTGGAAGGTGTTTCTTCGTTGCCCTTCTTTCTAAAATGATGAAACACCACCCACCGCACTCCTTTAACAAGTCCACTACTCTGCCTTTTTTCTTTTTTTCAAATTTTTGTGTATTTTTAGTTTCTGATATTTTAGCAATTTATTTATTTCAAGGAGTGCATTATATTTAAGAAAATTTAGAGCCTAAACAGAAAAAGAAGTATTTGCTAGCTCAGGGCAGTTTAGCACACATCATTGTGTAAAATGAAGGCCTGGGCAGAGTTCATGCGAAACTCAGTGAAGAGATCAAAAAACGTCACCACGCTACATGGCGTTCCTGAAGCGGCAGAGTGTGTTACATCGTGCCGTTTGCGCAGATTGTTAGCGTTGGGTGTTTGTCCTGTGATGTAAAATCAGTGCAAGCTGCACCACACTAGAGGGTGCTGCTTCTTTCATCCACTCAAGTATATATTCTGCTTGAGCGGCAGCTTCCTCAATGCGAACAGACGGTTCCTCAAGCCGAGCAGTAGTGACCATCCGCGACTGCACACGCTGAGAAATCTCGCCGGGAGGTGGTATGGAGTAAGATTTTCCTCACTCGGGCTTGCCAACTTAACGTTGGTGAGCGAAAGCGAGAGCGAGGAAAAAACTCAGCTCAACTCCACAGAGTTTTTTAGAACTGCACGCTACGGGGAGTGGGAAAATCTCTGCAAACTCCATGAGTGGAGCATAATTTCACGCCCAGGCCTAATAAAATGTACATTATTAAATAATATAGGTGGCTGGTGACACAGTGTGCTTGCTAGACTTAAGAATGATAGAAGGAAAGGAAAGTAATCGGTTTATGGCATGAGTGTGACTGGGGGCAGCTGATGGGTAATCGGATAACTAGAGGTCAGAGTAGGTAGATATTTAGATGTCTGAAATGCAGGAGTGATTGTGTTAGCCTAAAATGAATCGGGGTCTGGTTTCTTGGCTATGACTTCTATTTAGGTGATGCATAATATGTTAAATAGTAATGCTGATTAAGCACACAAACGTGTAAGTGTGGTTATAAGAATTTTTAATCTCAATGATTATCTAAGAAAAAAATGGTTTGCCGCTTTTAGACAGCTGGAAAGATGCCAACCTGGCCCATAGTGCCTCCATCATTGTGCATTAAAACAAGAGACGCTAGAGTTGCTTAAAAGTTAGATAGTGGGAATACAGGTTTCACATTTTTACTTTGCTTGGTTGCAACAAGGGTTTTTTGGGCTGTATTCATGATGTAGGCTTTAAAAAAACCTGTAAATTAACATGGACTACTAGTGACTAAGCACAGTTTGTAAGTAGGTGAAGTCAGTATTTATAGGTTTGACGCAAGCCTGGCCTGGCTACTTTAGATGAGGCAGCTAACACTGCTATACCACTAGATGATACCAGATGTTAGGGCTGCTGTGTTTTCCCTTTCCTTGGAAGATATTTTTTTTCAACTTAGAAATAGAAACTCATGCTATGTGGCAAATGGACCTTAAAGGAAACGTTTAACCAAGGCCCTGCAAAAGCCTGTGACATGCTGGTGACTGGATAAGGATCAATTTTGAGGTTTCTATGTTTCTGGTGGATGAAATGTTGCGTGAGAACTGTGTGTCATTGGTATTTTGACGGGTGATGAATCACCGGATATCTAGTAGGACACCCCAAGGCATCAAGAAGTGATTAAAGTTTAGCTCCATAGGGCATCAGAAGTGATATATGGGTGGTGGTTACACTATGTAATATCATGTTGTATCATATTATGTTGTGTTATGTTATGCTAGCCTATGTTATGTTTTGTTATTTGGTTTTTATAAGTGATTTTTCACCAGATGTAGCTTTTTCACATTGCCCCTTCACTCTAACAGAATAACCTAAAAACACTTGACCACTTTACACAAACCAGAATTTTCAGTGCGTAATACTTCCATAGTGCATCAATATGTTGCAAATCAGAACATACTTAATTTTCACTGAAAATCAACATTAACTGTCAGATGTCTAAGCTCAGTTGGCTCCAACATTTGTAAGGGTGGGATGCACACCGAGTCTTCTTTCTTTATCTAAACTTATCCTTGCTTTTCAAAGAGTGCGTGCAGATTGGTAAAGTGCCCTGCCCACGTGGCACCTTGGTAGTCAAACTGTAAAGGATGGGTGGTCATCTCGCCCCAACCAATCGCACAGCTAATGGCGCCGACATGGCGATCATAGATGTTTTCATATTAAACCATACTTTCTTCATTATTCATCATTTTTTACCATCATTTTAACCATCTTTTTTGTTTCAACTTCATACTTGAATCCACACTCGGAATTGTATGCCATTTTCCAAGTTTCTAATGTTTGCGCTGTGTCCATCCGGACCTCTTGCAAGAACAAGACTGATGCAGAATTCGTCCAAGGCGGTATATTTATTAAAAGAACACCCAATGCATTTCAGGCTACAAATGCCCTTCGTCAGGGGTCACTCTAAAAAACAACAATAAAAACAGTAACTATTACTTTCTAGACCAGCATCATGTTTTTCACTCAAACACTCACTGCGGGTTAATACCCATTTTTCCAAATATCGGAATACAGTATAACCCTCTCATATGCCACCACAATAAATCCTTCCATCATTATATCCACCATACTCAAAATAAACCAGTTTTTCAATGCTCTTTATCTGTTAATCACTCTGGTTCTACAAAACAATCTATTTTCCCTTCCTTCTCCCGACCTACGTGCCCAAGGTTGTATCGACAGGTCACTCGAACCTTTACCCCCTCCCCTAAACTCTTTCTTTCTTACTATTCCATCCTGCAACCATCTCCCTCTACCTCACTGATCATTGCTACTGACCCTGTACCTGCCGTGAGTGTTAAAAACCATTGAGCCTGCTCATTCTTCCCAGAAAGTGATTATTCACCCTTGATCCCTCCTCTATATAACCGTCATTAACCACCCGCCTACTTCCTGATTGGCCCTCTTTTCCCGCCATCAATGCTGCTTACGATATTATGTACAAATCAAAACACTGCATCTCCCATAAGGCAATACATTTATCAGAGTTAAAACTCAACCATCATTGTCACGTTACTCTCTGGCCCGCAGTAGATAATTAATAATCATTTTCAATACACTACATTGCTAAAACTGATCGTCATATAGTAGGTAAATCATAAAGTTTTTAAAGTTTGTTTCCATTTAATGCCTACATCGTCCTTTTTTTCAAATTAGAAGTAGAAACTCGTGCTATGTGGCAAATGGACCTTAAAGGAAACGTTTAACCAAGGCCCTGCAAAAGCCTGTGACATGCTGGTGACTGGATAAGGATCAATTTTGAGGTTTCTATGTTTCTGGTGGATGAATGTTGCGTGAGAACTGTGTGTCATTGGTATTTTGACGGGTGATGAATCACCGGATATTTAGTAGGACACCCCAAGGCATCAAGAAGTGATTAAAGTTTAGCTTCATAGGGCATTAGAAGTGATATATGGGTGTGGTTACACTATGTAATATCATGTTGTATCATATTATGTTGTGTTATGTTATGCTAGGCTATGTTATGTTTTGTTATTTGATTTTTATAAGTGATTTTTCACCAGATGTAGCTTTTTCACATTGCCCCTTCACTCTAACAGAATAACCTAAAAACACTTGACCACTTTACACAAACCAGAATTTTCAGTGCGTAATACTTCCATTGTGCATCAATATGTTGCAAATCAATGCATACTTAATTTTCACTGAAAATCAACATTAACTGTCAGATGTCTAAGCTCAGTTGGAACAACATATCAGACAGTGGCTTCTTTCCTAGATAATGGTCTGCCTATGTCTTTACTTTCCCTCCTAGGGACTACCACCAATACAACATGAGACAAGTCAAGATTACATAAGTGACAAGACATCTGAAACTTGTGAGCACAAATAGTGTTCCTTGATTAGTCACTACATTATGTTGTTATGTTATGTCATGTCATGTAATGCCATGTTATGTTATGTTACATTATATGAAGAACTGTACAGTGCATTATCACCCAGGAGGGTGATAGCCACACCAACGGCCTAGTGGGACTACTCGAAAAGCCAGGCCTTTAGCTTCTTGCAGAATTCAAGAAGTGAGGAATAGACTCATATAGTAGTAAGTAGTGGCAAGTCGTACCACAATTTTGTGTGGAACAAAGGTTTTTGAACACTATACATGGCTGGAGACACACCCAGCTTGGGCTAACTCTATCCAGGCATTCCATTCTGCAAGTGTTGCAGGAGTTGCTAGAATAAGTTAAGAGGTCAAGTTAAAAGCTTCTAGTTCAGCCTATACCTGCCAGTGGTTGCATTGGTTAAATTACAAATTATCGTGCTAAACAATATTTGTGACAAAAATATTGTTTACCACACTAATGTGTTCCTGTACTTATAGTGTAAAAGACAAAAAGTTCGAAGAAAAATATTGTGGGCAGTAATATCATCCAAAAACATGCAAAACGAATGTTTTTCCAATATATATACACCGTTTAAAGTAGTAAATGTTAAATATTATTATATATAACATTAATGTAATGTAAAATAAGTAGATTCCACTAATTATGTAATGATATATATAAATAAATATCTATGTAACACTCATTTATAAGTGTGTGTATTTATATAGCTATATACATATATATGTTAACACCTGATTAATGAAAATAATGATTTTACATTATATTCACTTTCATGTTTTCACCAATACATAAAATAGTGAATTATTAATATATAATATATATTAACATCAAAAACACATTTACTAAAAATAATATAAACATGAAAACAATGACAAAATAAAAACTAACAATATACATATAAATAAACAAATAATATTATAATTACTATTTCACCAATATTAGGAAAAGTGTTGGTCTCTGCAAGATTAGAAGTACTATTCCCAATCCAATTTAAGCAACAGTAATGAAAGTGTTGGACTTTGGAGAGGTTACATTTATTATTCCCACTCCAGCCTCAGAAATAGTTGGGAAAGTATTGGATTTCAGAGGGTTTACATTCCGAGCATGGAAGTGTTGGACTTCAGAGGGCTTAGATTTCCTATTCCTACTCCAGTTTAATCAACAGTAGGGAAAGTGCTGGACTTTTGAGTGATTACATTTACTATTTCCACTACAGTTTAAGCAACAGCAGGGAAAGAGTTGAATTTCAGAGTGTTTAGATTTATTATTCCCACCTTCTTCAGAGCAACAGTAGGCAAAGCGTTGGATTTTAGAGGGTTTATATTTAGTATTCTCACTGCAGTCAGAACAACAGTAGGGAGAGCAGTGCACCTTGGAGCAGTTAGATTTACTATTTGCATGCCAGTCTAAACAACAGTAGGGAAAATGTTGGATTTTGGATAGGCTAGACTTACTATTTATACTCTGGCAGGGAAAGTGTTGGACTTCACTTCGGGGGAGAGGGCTATATTTACTATTCCCACTCCAGTCTAAGCAACAGTAGGGAAAGCATTGGACCTTGAAGGGTTATATTTTCTAGTCACACTCCTGTCTAACCACCATTAGGAAAATTGTTGGACCATGGAGGGGTTCGATTTACTATTGCCACTCCAGTTTAAGCAGCCGTAGGGAAAGTGTTGGACTTTGGAAGGGTTAGATTTACTATTCCCACTGTAGTCTAAGCAACAGTAGGGAAGGTGTCTGACTTCAAAAGGATTGCATATATGAATACAAGTCCTATTAGTTTAGTAAAAATATTTGAACACTTAATATAAAACATTGTTAAATTACAGTATGTTTGTATATATATGTTTGTGTGTATATATTATATATATATATATGTGTGTGTGTGTAACAAAAATAGAAATCATATAAGTTAAAAAAGGAAGGAAAAAAAAAATTACATGCGATAATATCAACTTCCCTAACAATCAAATAAACAAATACATAAAAAACCAAATACTACTTAAGTAACAAATATCATTGCACAAGCAACATTTCACAAACACTGAGCATTAAATAAATTAAACATTTTGAGCACAATAATAAAGACAAAAAATTATCCATAGTTAATTACCAATAAATACATTGTGCATACATATCAAATGTTATAAAAACTAAAATACATATTAAAATAAATAAAACAGTAAAACCATTCCACAAAAATTTATCAATTAAGGCTCTTATTATGATGTCAGGTGGAAAGCCATCCGACAGCTCGCAGGGGCTTTCCACCCGACATCATAGGTTTCCATCCGACCAGCGTATTATGATACTGGCAGTTGGAGGGAAACCCACAGGGGAATTCTGTTCCGCTTCCGATGGGCTCACAGAGCCTGTGAGGGCAGGGGGTGGAATTGTAATCCCAAAATTGCAGCGGAGTCTGCCTAGGTTCCTCTGTTGGGATTACAATGTCACTTTCCGCCCGCCCTTCCATGGCGGTCCGCACGCCATGTAAAGGCAGGTTGAAAGTGACTTTGGGGGCCCCTAGCAGGTGGTCTGGGGGAACCTATAGCACCAGCCGAAACATCCCTGCACCATGTGGCAAGCACCACACGGTGCCTGCCACACATGAAGGGATGTTTGAAAACATCCTTTTTTCTATTGAAGCTTGTGTTGTGGCCCTTTTCCGGCCGCTGCACAAGCTACAATAGAAACATTTATGTTTCTGACTGCCCATAGGGTGGTCACATCTTAATCTTGCGGGTGGAACCACCCACTGATAGTCGGGTGGTTCCAATCCTGCTACGGTGTCGATACTGTACGATATTGTAATAGAGCCCTAAGTAATTAACATTATTAAAATTAGATAATATTTAAATAAAAATTATCAATAAATTAAGATGCATTTAATTTTATTTAACTCCCCACCTATTCCCCTAAAAATCCAGCAGCCCCAAACTAAAATATAACTTAAACAAATTTGTATTTATCAATTTACGAAATTCAACGTATTTAAAAATCAATTACAGAATTAATTAACAATTAAAAATTAATTAACAATATTTTTTAATTATGTACAACTCAACTTCCCACTCTTCCCACTATACCCCTGCAAGCCCAACAACCCACTTCTAAAATATAACTTAACTATTACTAATAATAAAAATAAAATTTCAATATAAGTTTACTTTCAAAATGTAATACAACTCTTAAAAAGTTACTTAATTGTAATCAATTAAAAAAATAATTAACAATAAAAACAAATTAACATTAAGTTTTAAAAATTTTATTTTAAATACCAGCCCTTCCTACCATCGTACAAACCCAAAAACCAGCTATTACACTAAAAACTACTAATAACAATTTTTTTAAATATAAAATCACTTAAAATTGCAAACTATATTTTATAAAACTCATAACAATTATACCACCATTAATAACACCTAAAATTGATATATTAACTAAAACACATTAAAATCATTAAAAAGCATATATTTTGTACAACTAAATTGCTGACAACAATATTAAAAACAATATTCCTGAAAATTATATTATTTACCAAAAATAATTGATATTCTTGACAACAATATTCTATACTATGATGTGTTTGAATCATAATATTTTTGTTCTGTTATTTATGTTTTGCAATATTTTAAACTTAATATTTTGTCCAAACAACCTTGTGTTACATTTATGTTATAAGAAAAATGAATACCAGAAAAAGGAGGCAATTTAGAGTATGGCACATGTAGAGCATTGGCCAAAATCAGTGGTCGCTCTCTCCACCCCACTTGTGGTTTGTTGCCCCATTTAGAGGTTGCGAACACATCTGGTTTCTGCCAGAGGAGCTTCACTTTTGTCTGCTAGTCATAACCTTTGGCTGACAGCCAATAAGCCACAGGGCCAATGGAATGGGAAAGGACGCCTCCTTTTGGTTGGGGCTGTGAGCATCCATTTGGACATTACAGTGTCAAATCCTGCTTGGCAGGTCTGTGAGTTTACATATAACACTAGGGCACATTGAAAAAGCACAGAGCAGGATACCAAGACAATTCGTAACAGGATTCTGTCTTTGGGTTTTACATATAACACTGGGACACAGGTGAAAGGTAGAAAACAAGATGTCAAGACAATTCTTGTGTATCTAATGTCTGGTTGCTAGAGCACCTAGCTTTTGTCCGACCATACTTTTGTCTCTGAGTTTACTGGGTAAACAGTGGCTGCTTCAAATCAGATTTTGATGTTAGATATGGGAGGACACTAGAATTGTTATAGTGCACTCACCACACACACCCTCTAGCTCTCAGAGCAGAGTATAGCCTGTCAGAAGTTTCTTAATATTGAAAATGCCCAAAGTGGGTATGGTTGACCCCAGGACCTTTACCGCATTGCTTAGGTTGTGCCCAGGAGTCTTTATCCCAGACTAGCTCTTGCCATTTGTAAATGTAGCCTCTCCAGGCAATCTCTTCAGAACACTATATGGGTCTGAGGATGAACATAAGAAGACTAGACCTTCTGTCTGTGACTTGAGAGGAGCCCTTTAGGACTGGGCCTGCTCCCTCTTGTACCCAGGACCAAGAAGTGGACTCCAATGGTCATAAGGCTGACATCCCTTTTCAAGCTCCAGGGGTACAACAAGCTACAAGTGCCCAGTTGACCATTGACAACTATCCCTGGACTGGGCCTCGCTGTTGGCTTCTGTCTGACACCCTGTAAGTCTCTAAGTACCTCCCCTGAAGTCCAGCGGGGCTTTAGAAGAGTATTCCTGTGGTGGAATGGAAGTTAAAGGACTAAATCAGAAAGTAAAATCTTTGACCAAAAATAACCTGACTGGTTTATCTGACCCACACTCTATTGCAGTCAGTCTCAAATCACACCTAGGTTCCGCTGTACTGCAACCATTGACTATCACTGGCACTATGGGGCTCATTATGAAGGCGGGCGGACATCAGTCCGACTGCCATCATAACGGTGATGGGACCGCCCGCCAGATGTGCGGCAGTCCCACCAGCCCAATTAGGATGCGCCCGCCACACTGGTGTGCGCATCCTGGCCTTTTCACATTGCGGACGGTGCTGCTGGCTGCAGCACTGTCCACAATGTGAAAAGGCCATGATGTGCATTTCCATGCACAACGTGGCTGCCACCACGCGGTGCCTGCCAGCTTGTGTATGGAAATGTAGGGGTACCATGGGTACCCCCCATAGCACCCCCCACCACAGAGGGGGCCCGCAACAGACCCCCAAAGCCAATCACCGGCTGTCTTTTTGCGGCGGGATATCCGCTGCAAAAAGACAGGTGGAAGGGCTCATCCTAATCACTACGGCGGTGCCACTGCAATGATGCCCTGGTTCAGCAAGGTGGGTGGAAAAGCACCGCCTTGCGGGACCATGGTGGACAGACTTTCCGTCCACCATAGAACCGATGTGATTCCCACCGCCATCCTAATTTTGCAGTGGATGAATCACATTGTGATGGCAGAAGGATCGCCACCGCCGGCCCGGCGATGGCGATCATCCCCCCATCATAATGAGCCCCTATGTCCTTCATGACGCTATTCCTACATAAAACCTTTAAAATTCTTGTCACTGTTTTCACTTATTGGATTTTTGGCATTTGGTGTAAGAAGTTGGGCTATGGGTTGGGGGGGGAGGTAAAACCCTACTCAAGCAGCAACCACAATTTCTCTCAGGGAGAAACACAAGCAAACCCCAAATTAACCTGTGCTTACCCCTGGGTAGCTTGGCACCAAAAGCAGTCAAGGCTTAGCTTAAAAAAGTATTTATGCAGTACTTCAAACAGTAATAAAGTGAAAAGATAACTCAAGAACAATTCCACACCAATTTAGAAAAAAATAGCAAATTTAAAACAATTATTTGACACCAAAATGACAAAAATCCAATCAGTAAAATGAGAGTTATTCATTTTTAAATCCTTAGTAAAAAATAGCACCTAAAAATTCAAAGTGTCAACCGAAGGCATCAAGTCATGCAAGATTTGGTCAAAGTTGAAAATATGTCTGACCGTGATGACACACGGTTCAGATATAAAAAGCACTTACCTTTCGAAGAATTTTCAAGAAAAATGTTTTGAGAAGGTAAGGTTCAGCGGGGCAAGGCTGCAGGTGGTATCCAAGAGGGAGAGTCATCATCAGAGAGCCTTAGGTCGAAGCACCAGTGAAGAGTTCTACGTTTTGACTTAGTCATTTTTATGGGAGTTTAAAACCCAAAATAACCTGTGCTCAACCCTCTGGCAGATTGGCACAGAGCAGTCAGGCTTAACTTAGAGGCATTGTGTAAAGTATTTATACAGCTCTTAAAACAGTAATAAAGTGAAAACACAACCCAAGAAAACTCCTACACCAATTTAGAAAATGAAATAAATTATATGACTCCAAAATTACAGAAACTCCAATCAGTAGAACCAGCAATTTTAAAGTGCAAATAGCACCTAACAGCACAAAACACCAACTTTTGTTATCTGGTTGCAATGGAAAGGAACCAAGTTAGTGTTGGTTTCAATGAAGCTTTGCGGGGATTTGTATCAGTTCCAGTGAACTGTGCTAGTCTTTGTGTCACTTTGCATTGGTTTAGATGGAGCTGGCAGCTGTGCGGCAAAGCTTTGCGGGGCTTTACAATGCTAGGCGTCAATTCTGATGAGGCTGGTAGCTGTGTGATGAGGCTTTGCTAGGCCTTGCATCGCTTCACATTGTTTCACGTTGATTCCAATGAGGACCACAGCTAGCTGCCAGAGCACCTTCAGGTCCACTTCCAGGGGTCCAAGACTGGAGCCTCCTTATCAGACACCTCAGGGACAAGACAGGCCTCCATCATCTTCAACCCAGCACCTGGACTTTGTCTGCTGTGAGTCTTGCCCCCTCCCCCCCCCAAATGGTGGGGAGGCACTGCTTGGGATGACGTCACAAGCAGCGGCCATATTGGATTGGTCATTTTTGTAAGCAAATGCCTACAAACAAGCGATAAAGTTAGAGTTTGAGCTGAAGCCTTCTTCTTAAGCCCATCACCTCGATTATACAGATCTGACATCTTGTTCCAGCAATTTACGGTACTGTTGAAAAAGGAGGTTGAGAGGGGATTTCTAGATTAACTGTTTTTGCAACAGCTGCAAATGCTATACTTACTTCAGTTTATTTATCTATTTATATCTTTTGTTTGAATTTCCTTGTCATTTCTCTATTTTTCACCTGTGTTCTTATGCCCCCCCCCCCCCGCAACACATCACACAACCACCTCCTTTCTTGGCTCATCCTGGTAAACCCACCATCCAATGGGATCAATAGTTTCACCTTTTTGAGAACCATCTTATTTCCATAGATTCTGGGGGTTACAGCCCTCAAAGGGAATTGGCACTCTTATTTGGCAGTTTGGGGCCTAATGCACAGCAAATATTTGATAATTTATCACCTATTGCTGCCCCTCAAGCTCCTGCTGGTGATAATTGGTATGTATATGTGGAGGCAATTGAAAGGTTAAAAAAATTATTTACAGAGGAACCCAATGTCATGCTTGAAAGGCACAACTTTGTAAGACGTAAACATCAACTTGATGAAGGGGTGGAAGAATATAAAGCCAACCTTAGGATTCTCACTGTCACTTGAGAATTTGGTGCAAATTTGTTATGTTATGTTAAAATAATTTATAAAGCATGCGTATACCCTTAGATGTCTTGGCGCTGGCCGAACTTAAGCATGCTGAATTATGACCATCTTAGTTATTGAAGAGCCAAATTCAACTGGTGACAAAGCTCCTTCCTCCCCGGTCACTTTTCTGACTCTGGGGATGGTAAGCACTCTGGACACAGAAGACCGCAGGGGTCTGTTGGTGATGTACCACTGGAAGTGGTGCCATAGGAATTCAGGTCTAACATAGTGCAGGGCTTTGTGAGCCAAGCAGAGGGCCTTGAATTTAGCCGCTTGTGGACCTGGAGCCAATGCAGCTTTCATATTCCAGGAACAATTGTGTGAAATTTTAGGAGGTCAAGGATCATTCTGGCTGCTGCGTTCTGGACTAGCTGGAGCCTTCTAACCAGTTTTTCTTGCAGGTTCATGTACAGGCCATTGCAATAGTCCAATTATGAGAGGACTAAAGCTTTCCTGGTCTTATCAGGAATGATGGGGAGATTTTCCCTGATCATCCTTAGGGTATGAAAGGAGGACGAAACCAGTGTGGAGACTTGTAGACCTTATTTGAGTTTATCATTAACAATGAAGCCCAGGTTTTTGGCTTTGGTCATAGGTATGGGTGGTGGGCCGAGTGTGTCAGGGCACCAGGCTGGGGACGAGGCAGGGAAGAAGTTTCCGAACAAAACTACTTCAGTTTTACCTGAGTTGAGTTTTAGATGGTGTTTACTCATCCATAGACTGATTGCTCCCATACAGTCCCGGAAACGTAGGGGACCTGAGGAGTCTTTGTCAATGGCTGTGACTACCAGTTGGGTATCATCAGCATATGATGTAAGATTCAGGTTAAAACTTTTGATTTGGGGAACCAGTTCTGATACATAAATATTAAAAAGGGTGGTGCTCAGCGAGGATCCCTTGGGATGCTGCATGGTCGTGTGAAAGGTGAGGATTCACACTGGCCCAAGGTCAGCGTTTGGTTCCTGTCTGAAAAGAAGGGCACTAGCAGGAAGCGGGCCTTGTCTTTTACCCCTATGGTGGTCAAACGGTGGATCAGGGTCTTATGGTGCACCGTATCAAAGGCAGGAGATAGGTCAAGAAGAATGGGGGTGGCCGGTACCCCTCTGTCTAAGGCAGCTCTTATTTCTTCTGTGGTGTTGATGAGGGCCGTTTCTGTGCTGTGTCCTGCTCTAAAGTTGAACTGGGTGGGGCCCAGCAGATGGTTATCTTGGATAAACTTTGACAGTTCTCAGTTCATGAACTTTTCAGCAATTTTACGAGGGGAATACAGGAGATGGGACGCTAATTATTAGGATCTGTAGGGCCAAGATTCAGCTATTTTATTAGTGGGAGAATGGGGGCTTGTTCACATCTGGTTGGGAACACCCCCGACGTGAACATTGTGTTTAAGGCGGCTGATAGGTTGGTGGAGATAAGTTCTGGTACTAGTTTCAGTAGCTTGTCGGGGGCATGGGTCATCAGGGGACCCTAACTTTGCTCCAAGCAGGAGAAAGGCTACTTGATTAGGAGAAGTGGGAGAAAATTCAGAGAGGGGGGTGGCCCTGATCTTTCTGAGGTCTCAGCTCTTTGGTGGCCTCAGAATGCAAAATATCAATTTATTGAAGATTTGGTCAACCTTGTCTTTGAAGGTGAAGGCCAGGGTATCACAAAATTGTTGGCTATGTGTGGTTGTGTTGTTTTTTGGGTCAGAGGTGAGCTTATTGACTACCTGAAACAATTTTTAATCATCTATGTGTAAAAAAGACTTTTTTTCTTTGATGATAAGGTTTTTGTATATGAGTGTTTTGCTTGGGCTACGTAATGCTTTCACCAGCACCTTTCATGCCTTCTGCAGGCTTCTGTCTCCTGTCTCAGGGCTTCGGAGAACCAGGGAGCAGATGTTCCTTTCTGTTGGAGTGCGAGGACATGGGTGGAGCTCATTTAAGGAAGGTGGTATTAAGCCAATTAGTGTAGTAGTTAGATCTAGTTCTGCGTCAGGAGGGAGGACAGGTTGATTCTGTGCCAAGAGTTGCGGTAGAAAGACAGTGCCTAGCTTGTGCCAGGCTCTGTGAGTAGTGGACTCAACTGACTCAGAAAAGTTGTATGTGTCAAAAGGCATAATGAGTTCAACAATTATGGTTTGGAGGGGAGGAGCCTAGCGCGCATCCAAGATGGTCGCGTGAGCACAGGGCTCCCCGGACCCTTTCTGCTCCTCGGAATATATCCTGAGACTATCCTGATTTGGTTTATGGAATCTGGGAGATGAAGACCAGCTGATCATATATCTCTTTTTAAAACTCTAATCGGACCTGGGAATCCTGAGTTGTCGTCGTCGGAACTTTTGGGACCCACCCGACGGAGGTGGCCGGGGTGAAGGTGACCCGTGGGGCCGGGCTGCAATTGAACAACAGCGGCCTCAGCGCGGTGCCAGTTGCCGATTCAGCACTTTCGGTTTCGGTTTTGGCCTTCAGGAGATCGGCTGGCGTGCGTGCATAAGGTGGCGAGGTGCCTCCTGGGCCTCTGCCCGAGGCTTGCTTCCATCTGCTACTGGCGGGCTTGACGCCTCCGACCCCTACATCGACAGTTTGTGGTCCTTTTGCTGGCGCCCGCACACCTCTTGATCGGAGGTCCCATTGAGAGACTGCGCTCGCATGGCGGGCAAAGGGGGTCCGGAGGGGCGCAGGACCAGGGCTTCCCTGCGCGGGGGAGCGGTCCAGAGCAACAACATGGACCGCTACACCCAGGGCAGGGGGTCCCCTGGCGCTGCTGGCCTCTCCCCGGATGCTGCAGGGGGAGGCACGACCGTCTCTGCGGAACTTTCCCTGCAGGACATTATGGGCGCCATCGAGGGCATCAGGGAAACCATCGCGACGCAATATGAGGCCCTGGCCCGTAAGATCGACACTGTCGCGATCGATGTCACCCTGATTCGGGCAGACCTCTCCAAAACCAACGAGAAGGTCCAGGCCCTTGATACACGGACCTCCACCCTGGGTGCGGAGGTGTCGGATCTGCGGGCCGCGCTTGGGGACATTAGAGTGGTCAACGATCATATGGCCCGGCGGCTTGAGGACTTCGAGGGACGGGCCCGACGCAACAACATCCGCATCATTGGTGTACCGGAGTCCTCCGACGGCCGCCCGGTGGACCTCGTGGTCGAGGAACTTATCCTGCAACAGCTGTCCCCGGTTGGCCTAAGCAAATTCTTCGCCGTGGAGCGGGCCCATCGAGTTCCGGGCGGCCGGCCGCGGCCGGGGGCCCCCCCGAGGCCTATCGTGGCTAAACTGTTCCACTACAGGGACCGCGACGCTATTCTGCAGGCTTCACGGACCCGTGGCCCGGTCCGCTACGAGAACTCGACCATCAATTTTTATCCGGACTTCACGCAACTGGTCCAGAAACAGCGGATGGCATTCCAAGGGGTGAAGCGCCGTCTCCGCGAGCTCGGCCTTAAGTATTCGATGATCTACCCGGCGAAACTCCGAGTGGAGCATGGAGAGCGGACAGCCTTTTTTGACTCTCCTGTGGCCGCAAGTGACTGGCTGGACTCGCTGCCGGACGGGGGTGGCCGGCCCGGGCCCTCTGGGGGCACCGCAGGTGACGGGTCCCCTTAGACTGACATTTGGTCCTTGCTTCTGCGGTTTTGCACTGTACAGTTGGGTCTTACTTCTTTTGCATACTGTGTCTTACCAGGACCCGTGAGGGGTGCGGGCGGGTTCGGGTCCCTTTCCTCCTCCGGGGTCTTTTTGTAGAATGGGGTTAGGGGGGCGACAGGCACACTGCAAGTTGGGGGGGGTCATTGGCCCGCAGGGGTGCAGGGTGGGGGGAGTTGGACTTGGGGTGGGGTTGGGGGGGAAGAGGGGTTGTTTTGTTGTGTGTTTTTTGTTTACAGGGCGAGGTATTGATTTTTGTCCATATTTGGGAACCGTGCTGCGGGCTGGGGGCCTCTTGATCTATTGGAGGGGATGGGGGGAGACGGGTTGAGGCTTATGTCATGGAACGTCAATGGGTTGGGGGACCGTATTAAGCGGGGTGTTGTACTGCAATATTTGCGTCGTGTGACTCCTGATGTGGTGTTTCTCCAGGAGACGCACTTGGTCGGCAATGTCTGCCATGCGATGAACAGGGGGGGATACCGCCTCGTAGCCCATTCTGGTTTCACAACTGGCTCCAGGGGGGTGGGCATTCTCCTGCGAACCTCCCTTCCGGTGGAGATCACGAGGATAGTCTCGGATGACAGAGGGCGCTATGTGTGTTTGATTGGGAGGTGGGAGGGGCAGCCCCTTACCCTGGTTTCAGTCTACGTCCCCCCGGGCCTCCAGAACTCCACCTTTACTGACTTGGGTCGAATGCTGCTTGACCTTCCGGATGGCCTCCTGCTCATGGGCGGGGACTTTAATTCTGTGGTTTCGGGTGAACTGGATCGTCACCCGCCAAGGACCCTCCCCGCTGCCCAGTCATGGCTGGGTGGGATGTTGGAGACCTTCGGCTTGGTGGATAGTTGGAGACTAATGCATCCGACCCAGTGTCAGTTCACCTTTCATTCGGGGGCGCATGGGAGTCTCTCCAGGTTAGACTACTTCCTTATGCCCGCGGCGCAGACTGGTCGGATTCGAGAGGTCAGACACCTGGCGCGTGGTATCTCCGACCATTCTCCGCTGTGGCTTCTCTTTGACACCGGGTCGCGGTCCGCAGGGCGGATAGCTCCTATTAACCCCTGGTACCTGCGGGACCCTGCGACTCGTGACAGCCTGGTTAAGGCCATGGACCAATACTTCAGTGAAAACGAGGGGTCGGTGTCGTCTGCGTTGTCCCTTTGGGAAGCCTTTAAAACTGTGATACGCGGACACGCCCTCGCCCAGATAGTGGTGGCCAAGAAGGTTAGGAGCGAGGCGGTGGTGAAGCTGGAGACTGACATCTCGGGGTTGGAGTCGGCCTTGGAGGCGAATGTTACTCCGGACGGGCTACATGCCCTTAGCCTGAAACAGTTCGAATATAGGTCCCTGGTCACTGACGCGGCCAAAACTATGTATAGGGAGCAGCAGGGCCGATTGTATGACGCGGGGGACAAGGCGGGAAAGTTGATTGCGTGGCTGGACAAAAAGGAGAGAGTGAATCGTGTGGTCCCCGAGTTGCGTGCTGCGGATGGTGTGTGTGTGACTGAGCCGGATGAGATTGTGGAATGTTTCGCGGACCACCTCCGGGCGGTGTACTCCCCGGTGACTGACAGGGATGAGGATGACTCTCGCCTCCTACTGAGAGATATAGCTCTGCCCGGCCTGTCCGTTGAGGACCGGGAGCGGCTGGACGCCCCCTTGTCGTCGAATGAAATAGCGACCGCGATCCGTTCCCTTCGCTCGGGCAAGGCTATGGGTCCTAACGGTCTGCCCATTGAACTATACAAATTGCGTCCTGATAAGCTTGCGCCCTTCCTCAGCCGCATGTTTCGCGACTCTCTAGCGGCGGGTTCCCTTCCGGCCGACCAGCGCTTGGCCACTATAGTCGTTATCCCCAAGGAGGGCAAGCCGCGAGACCGCTGTACTTCTTACCGGCCTATTTCACTGCTCAATGCGGAGCCTAAAATCCTGGCGAAAGTCCTGGCCAATCGATTGTTGAGTGTCGTGTGCGACCTTATTCATCCGGACCAATGCGGCTTTATCCCGCACCGTAACACCGCTCTTAACTTGCGGCGTCTTCACGGTGCCCTTGCCAGGGCGGAGTTCCTCTCCGAACCGGCCGTGCTGGTTTCTTTGGATGCCACGATGGCCTTTGACACTATTGAGTGGCCATTCCTCTGGGCCGTCTTGGATAAATTCGGCTTTGGAGAGGGATTTATTGGCTGGGTGAGGCTCCTTTACACGGGACCCATGGCTCAAGTGGTGGTAAATGGGCGGGTCTCTCGGCCCTTTGCCCTCGGCAGGGGCACGAGGCAGGGGTGCCCGTTGTCCCCGTTGCTTTTTGCTCTCGCCCTGGAGCCACTCGCTGCCTGGCTCCGTTGGGAGCCCTCGCTTAGAGGGATCCGGTGGGGCCCGGGCTTCGAAGATCGGGTCTCGCTGTATGCGGACGACATTCTCCTGTATCTCACCTCACCGCGGCAGTCACTCAACGTCCTCTTTGACGTTCTGACCTCCTTTGGGAACAATTCGGGTCTCACGATCAATTGGTCTAAATCCTGCGTTTATCCCATCTCTGGTGGTCCTCCTCTCCTGCCGCCTCGGCTCCCGATTCAAATATCTCTGAGCGGCTTTAAGTACCTGGGGATATACGTTTCGCTGGACCCGGTGGCTCGCTATGAGCAGAATCTCCTGCGTCCACTTCGGCGACTGCGGGAGGACACGGCCCGGTGGTGCAGGCTCCCCCTGTCCCCGCTGGGTCGGGCCGCGCTGTTTAAAATGATGTCCCTTCCCAGGTTCCTCTATGCACTCCAGAACTCCTTCGACGTTATCCCAGTGGCCTACTTTCGGGAGGTGGAGAGCCTGCAGGGGAGACTGGTGTGGGACGGGCGGGCGCGTATTGCTCTTGCCAAGCTCACTCTCCCCTGGTATGACGGGGGCATCGCGCTTCCTGACATCCGCAGGTACTATTGGGCCTCGCAGCTATCTGCCATTAACCACGCCACGTATGCGCCCGGCTTGAATCCGGCGTACGAGATGGAGAAGTTCCTGCTTCCCGGCGGGAACTACAACAGGGCACTTTATTCCCGCCTGGCTGGCCGGACCCTTACGGGTCCTACTAAGATTGCGGTGCGGACCTGGAGGGCTGCCACTGCGGCCATGGGCTGGAGTGAGCGATTAACATGTGCTACTCCCTTGTTTGCCTCCGACCGCCTGGGCAGCTTGTGGACCACGAAGGGGTTTGACCAGTGGGACACGATTGGTATCAGCAAAGTGGGAGACCTGTGGCATAAGGGCGCGGTAAAGACTTTCGCGGTGCTCCAGGCCGAATACGAGCTGACCGACAGGGAGTTCTTCCGCTACGCCCAGGTTCGACACGCCCTGCTCTCGGTCTTCGGGGAGGGGACCAAGATCCCTGTTTCCTCGCCCCTCGAGGACCGCATACTTGACGGCCATGTCCCTGATAGTACTATTTCTTTAATTTATAAAAAACTAATTAATCACCGGGCGGACCTTTTTGTGCGCCTTCGGGAGGCTTGGACTGGGGATGGGGTGGAATTGGACGACGAAGATTGGCAGTCTGCACTGTCGTCCCCCAAGGAGGTTGCCATTCCGGCTCGTCTCCGGTTGGTACAGCTCAAGATTCTCCACCGGGTGTATGTGACGGGTCCGCGCCTGGTCTCGATGGGATTTTCCGGCGACGGGCTCTGTAAGCGAGGGTGTGGGCTCAGCGCCACCTTTCTTCATATCCTTTGGGAGTGCCGCGAGGTGGCGGACTACTGGCGCCGGGTCCACACGGTTATGGGACAGGTCACTGGGGTTGTGCTGCTGCCGGAGGTGCGTCGCTGTGTCCTGAATGTGTGGGAGCCCAATGACTACAGCGCGGCTCAGACTCGGTGGGCGGCCCTAGGGAACATGATTGCCAAGAGGGACATAGCGCAACTTTGGGGCGCTCAACGGCCGCCCACCGTGTCAGTATGGAAGGAGAATATGGACTGGTGTATGTTTAGGGAGAAGACTGTGTATGTGGCCCGTGGCAAGCCGGGGGCATGGGGTAGAATTTGGGGGCAATGGAACGCGTATCGCGGAGGCATCTGTACGCCCCCCCTGGTAGACACTGATATCGCCATGTCCCCCTGACCCTTGATGGCTCCTGGCGCCTTTTGGGACAACTACATATTGACGTTCATCTCCCTTGACCCCCTCCCCCCCCCTCCGTCCCCGGCCTCCCGGTACTCCTCTCTTTAGCGGTTTGCTCAATTGTCCTGACTGGAGTTTCCCGGGGGGAGCCTGACCCGCACTGGTTTCCCTCATAACTCGCCTTTTGTTTTTATTGTTTGTCTTTTTGTTTTTGTGATTGTTGACTTACGCTTCCTGTTCCTCGAGAACTATCTGGAGCCACTGCGGGGCAGTGCCCTGGGAACTGATTGTAGCCTTGATATGTGTAGATTTCCTTCTGTACCTAGCGGCCGGCCCGGGTGGTTGTAGGCCCGTACTTGTAACCGAATTATTGCTCAATAAAAACTTTTATAAAAAAAAAAAAAAAAAAAAAAAAAAAACAATTATGGTTTGATGGTCAGACCAACTAAGTGGAAGCATTGTTTTGAGTCTGATAAAAGGATTGCTGGTAAAAAGGCCATCAAGGGTGTGACCAGTCAAGTGTGTAGAGTCCTTAATGTGTTGACTAAGTCCTAATGCTGGAGAAATTTCCATGAGGGATTTGTGTCTTTGTCATCATTGGCTTCCAATTGAAAATTTAAGTCACCAAGAATGATGAAGTTGTCGGATTGGAGACCAAAATCCAGTAGTGACTGAAAGTTATGCAGAAATTTTGTTTTTGCACCCAGGGAGTGAGATAAAAGTATGCCTTTAAAAGTTATCTGCTTATGGCAGCCTGATTTGATAACAAATGCCTCACAGTCGGTAGAGGGAACAGTAGTACAGTTAGCAGTATTCCAACTGCGGTATATCAGAGTGAGGCCTCCGCCTCTTTTTACCGGTATATCAAGTCTAAACAGCGAGTAGCCAAAATCTACAGCAGAAATTATTTTGTTTTTAATTGTGCATCTAAGAAAATCCAGGAGCGGTTGTTAAGCCGTCGCAACCCCACTCTTAGTGATGTTTTGGATTTAGCTAAGAGCATTGAAAGCTCCTTAATCTCATCTAAAGCATTGAACCCTGATGCCACAGTCAGCTTCCTTACTGAATCTACCCCTGGATAAGAGATTGACTCATTATGCACAGTGCAGGCCAAAGGGAAACCCCAAACACCTTAAGGAAACATAAGGAGAAATCGTACAGTATGCTACAGAGGTGGATGAAAGAACCATTTGAGCAATTTTCCAGGGTGTCCAGCTATAAACAAGCGTTGCCCTGGGTGCAAGAAACTAGAACATTTCCAAAGTAGTAGGACCCCTGTTCACATAATGTGAATGTGGAACTTAACTCTTGTATAGATTCTGTAAACAATGTAGTGTTAACTATTGAGTGAAATAGTATTGGTACATCTGGTAAAAGCTCCAAATGTGATGCTATTACTGACAATGTTTTATTGCAGGTCATGGCGGACTCTGGCTCGCCAATTACTGTCTTGAGAGATACCACTTTTCATGACAGGTGGAGTAATGATAAGTTACTCTTGCCCCCAGATATCTGCCCCAAAGCTTTTGGTGAAAAGCTCCTTGATTCATTTGGTTTCTTCATGGGAAAGGTTCAGTGCATGGGTAGAGAAACTGATACCAAGATTTATGTCGCCATCAAAGGTAAGGATATCATTGGTTGGCAAGATCTCACTAAAGATGGGTTTGTATCTTGTTCCCAGATCCAGCACTATGGTAGTTGTGGGTGAGTTTCCAGTGAGTTCAGTGTGTAGACTAGAGGAACTGATTGGCACGATTCTAACTAGACATACCAAACTATTTTGTGATCAGGTTGGCATGGTAAAGGGTTTTGTTCATCACATCAGACTTAAGCCTCTCACTCAGACATTCATACACAAGGTGAGGCAAGTTCCTTTGTCAGTTAGAGAGGAACTCAAGCTCACGGTAAAAGACTTGTGTGAACAAGGTATCATTGAACAGTGGAATCATCTCAATGGGTCACACCTATTGCCATTGCATGCAAAAAGTCAAGTGATATTAGGTTATGTGCTGACTTGTGCACATTAAATGCCAATATTTTGATTAACTGTCATCCGCTAACCAGGATACGTGAAATGCTGGCCAACCTGGGTAGTGCTAAATGGTATTACAATATTGATTTGAGATCGGCATACCACCAAATTCCCTTGGACAAGAATCACAAGTATTGATGGCTCTTGTGACCCCATTCTGTGCTTATATGTATTTGAGGCTACCATCTGGGTTGGCATCAGCTGTCAGCATCTTTCAGAAGCTAATGGATGTCCTTTTTGCCAATCTCAAAGCGGTACAAGCATACCATGATGGTATTCTTGTCTTAGGAGAAACTCTGGAACAACATAATTGTATTCTGGACAAGAATTTATCCATTCTCACTCAAAGGGGTATGACTGTCAGGAAGTGCACGTGCAAGTTTGCTACCAAGGAGGTAGATTACTTGGGTCATACCATCACTGGTTCAGGAATCAAATCCAAGTTCTCGCTGGGTAAGGCAATCAAAGATGCCACTGTGCCAACTGATGTTGGTGCTCTGCGTTCCTTTTTAGGTCTTGCAGAGTACTACACTTGGTTTGTATTGGGTTATGCAATAGCAGTAGAACCTCTCAGATCTCTGTTGCTTAAGGGGCAGAAGTTCATTTGGATGGTGGAAATGCAGACTGTGTTTGATAAAGTAAAGAGCTTGATTGTGAAGGCGCTAGCTCTGTCTGCTATCAGGCATGTCTGTGATCCCTGTGGATGCTAATCGCCGATGGTTACAAGCGATCTTAAGCAATTTGCTTCCAGGTCATTAAAAAAATATGAGCAACAGTATACCGAAATTGAACTGGAGGCACTGGCCTGCATTTGAGCTGTTCAAGAGTTTCAAATGTATGTCTGGGGCATCACTTTGAATTACATACTGATCACAAAGCCTTGGTTTACATTTTCACAGGTGGGGTTCATAAAAACGTATCTGCAAGACTAACTTGTTTGGTATCAAAGTTACATGAAAACACATTTGACACAAGTCATGTGGCAGGAGGGAAAAATGTTCAGGCAGATTGCCTTTCTCGCATGCCTTTGCTAGAACTGAATAAGAAAATGTAAATGGATGGTGGTGTGTGTTACTAACATTGATGCAGTTCAAGCCTGTGTAGATGGTGAGTCCACTTTTATGAATGAGGATTTGATGAATGTGTTCCAAGAGGATGAAGTTCTAAAGCAGGTCACTCTGTAAATAACTTAAGGTTGGCCAGAAATTAGATGTCTGCAGGTGATTTGAAGAATTATGCCCGGGTGGCTGGGGAACTGTCATTAGTTAACGGTGTGGTCTTAAGATGGGATTTATACATCCCTCCTCTCAGGTTATGTGAGTCTATCATTGCAAAAGCACATTAAGTTCACTTGGACACCACCAAGACTTCTATGCATATCAAGCAACATTACTGGTGGCCTGCTTTAGATTCCCAGGTCAGACAAATGATTGACAGGTGCCCAGAGTTTCTTCTCTCTGACAAACATTGGAAGACAAGCAAGGCGCTTTTGCACCCCGTTCCATACCCTTAAGCACCATGGGACAAATTGGGCATGGATTTTTCAGGACTATTTGTCTCACATCCTGGTGACATGACGTATGTTATTTTGTTAGTCGACTACTTTTCTTAGAGATTGTACTTTTCATTTGTCAATTCCCCTTCGTCAGGGCTTCAGTCAAATTTCTTGAACAAGTGTTTACCATTGAGGGGTCACCCAGATCTCTTCTCATGTATAATGGCTCACATTTTGTTTCAGATCAAATGTTCACATTTTTGAGTAAACATGATATTAAACAATTAAGAGATTTGTTGTCCTCACCATCATCTAATGCCTTGGTGGAAAGAGGAAATTAAATAATTAAGTAAGGGATGCAGACAGCTCTTGCAGCAAGAGTGGATGTGAAACCATTTTTAAAGCAATACGTCTGGGAGAACAACACAGCACCTCATTGTATCATGGGTGTCACTCCATTTCTTTTGTTAAGATGGCACAAAGATCATTCAGCTCTGCTCCCTACGTGGCTGAGAGACTGTGTTCCAGAGGATGTGGGAGAGAGTTCCTCTTTGCAAGAGAAGGTCCTGGCAAGTCAACAGTTAACAGTCAAGGATGAAACAATTTTTTGATAGGAACACAAATATTGAATTTGGTTTTGCTGTGAAAATCAGGTACTGATCAAAAACCAGGAATAGTCAAGAAAGGGGAGTCTACCTTTTCTTCTCCTGCAAGAATTGTGAGAGTTGGTAAGGTTTCAGTCCTTTTAGAAAGTAGAGGTTGGTTGAATAAACATAAAACTCACACTGCAACAAGCTAGTATCTTTAACTGCAGGAAAGCTTCTAGGTCTGTGTCAGATTGGACGCATTGGGTGCAGTTTGGTAAGGACACCAGGGAAGATATGCCTGGTGTTCAGGTTCAGGTTGAAAGCAGAAACTGGGTTCTCCAGGGTCCAGATGTTCAACACAATGCAGATTGCACAAGGTCACATGTCAGGAGACCCACTAAGTTCAAGGATTGTATAATGGAATGTGTAACATGCGTTGTTCCTGCTTGCAGGATTTTATTTCTTTTAAAGGTTTTTTTTCATTTTTTCATTTTGGGGGGAAGGTTTGCAGTGTATTGCAATGTTTGTGTATGTTGGTGCAGCTCGTGCGTTATGTACCACGCTCAAGCTGCACCTCTTCTTCAACCTTGTAGTTATTTGAATATTGTTATGGTTTGTAATGGGTCTGTGCTGCCAAGCTGAGTGACAGGCGAAGAGTCCAGTGAACGTGTTAGTTCATCCTGGGATTGAGTCGGCCTGTCATTGCCAGAGGTGGGCGAGTGATTGTGAATGAAGCTTCATCTTACCAGCAGTTTTCGTCCTCTTCATTCACCACAGAATTTTCCCCATATACCTAACAATAACATTTTAGGGCCTGTTTCTGGGCCTGTTCTATACCACTGCCTGTTGCTCCAGTACTTCCCTCTAGAACCTCTTTAGTGGGTGATAATGCCTCAGTATGCGTAAAAAGTACCCTCTAATCCACAATCCCCAAAGGCACTGTGTGTCCTGTCCCTTACCAAATTTGGCCATTTGTGCACTTGCATAGGTGACTTGATGTAATTTTTTATGTTGATCCAATTAAAACTCTGACCTTGCCATCATGTAGGAAAACCCACAAGCTTCCTCCCATTTCATACTTTCCTGCAGTCCCAGATCTGTCTCCCATTTCTTTTACAGTTTAGCTAGGTCATCTGGGATAATATTGAATTTTGATATCTTTGTGATATTTCTTTGCTCTGGAGTTTGGTCAACATAGTCTGCATTTAAGGGGAGAGCTACAATGGATTCAACTCAGGTCCTCAGTTTTACAACAGCATGTTGTAATTGTATACGCAGAAGCATCCGAGAGTTCACCAACTCATACACTGCGTGAAACACTTCAAACCTTTTCATGCTCCTCCTTTTCCATCAAACTTTGATCTCCCTATTAAATCCCACTTGCCAAATCCCTTCTGTCCAATAACTTCTGACATCGCTATCCTATCGAGGAGTATTGTACATCAATTTCCCTTTCAGCCCTATGGATTATGAGGCCATCTTCTACGCTTTCTATACTATCCACTTGGTTTCTAGCATATCTCCTTTCTCCCCGTTCCCATATAACATACTCTGGAACCTCCTAACTCCTATCATGTCTACCTATGTGGACAGAAGGCTCCCCCGCCTGTGCTGCAAAGCCCAGTCATTTATTACTAAGGCCTGTGACACCCAATAATACATCAAAATATTCTGTAGCTTAATATCCCATCATGTATCCCTATGGGTAATTTCAAGAGGGAAATCCTATTAGGTCCTCCATCCCACAGTAAGGAGCAGATCTGCCCTGCCAGACTATTGAAGAAATCAACTGAAACCTAAAATGGTATTTTTTGTAATATGTAGGGGAATCTATGTAGGTTAATCATTTTAAACAATGCTGCCTGGCCCTACAATGACAGCGGTAGTTTCATCCAGTGACCTACCTCATACTTAAACGTAGGGAGAGTAGCCATTAAATTATTTTCTGTAAATGTATCCCTCTTGTTAATTACATATATCTCCAAGTATTTAAGCCCTTGTTATCAAATATTACGAGGAATGTGATAGCTCACCTTTGGTCTCCAATTGATAAGATATTAAATCACAGACTTTGACCTATTCACCTTGAACCCAGAGCTTCTCCTGTACTACCAACCAATAGCTAACGGCCTACCCAGTGAGACCTCCAGATCTGTCAAATACAGAAGTAGGTTATCGGCATATAAAGAGATAAAATCTTTTCATCCTTTTGTGCCATCTAAGTCGTTTCCTATGGAACATGCCAGTGGTTTGATGGCCAGGGCAAATCAAATTGGGAACAGGGGACTGCCCTGTCTTGTGCCCCAACCAAATCGGAATGGCTAGGGATCTGGTCCCATCCACCCTTGCTCCCACTAATGGTTCATTGTATAGGAGTCTAATCCATTTGCAAAAGACAGTACAAAACCACATTTGTTCCAATATTGTGAATAGGAGCTGCCATTCAATAGAGACAAACAGATTTGAAGCATGCAGTGAGTCCCCTCTGGCCAGTTCCACATCCTTCCCAGCCATGCCCATGAAGCTATGCTGGGATCGCAGATCTAGCCTCATTGATCTATTGGGCATAAAGCCAGACTGGCAAGGCTCCATAAGTATGGACACCACTCCGCACAATGTATTTGCTAACATTTTTAACAATATTTTCACCTCTGAATTCAGTTGCATGATTGGTCTATATGACCAAGCAGTTCCTCCCCTTGTGTAGCACAAAAATAGTATCCATGCTAAGGTTGGGGGGGTCGAGTGTCTTGCTTTTTGGATGTCTAAAGAATATGAAGGATAGTCAAGCCAGTCACTCCAGCAGCCTTTTAAAAAGTTTCATGTGGAACCTGTTGTGGCCCAGGGTTTTAACACTGCTTAGCTGTGAGATCGCCATCTCCACTTTCTCCAAGGAGATGTCCTCTTCCAAACCAGCCCTATCTTCCATTTGCAACCTTGGGCCGGCAACTCTCTCACAAATCTTTCCCACTTCTCGCTGCGTCTGTTACTGTGGGTGGTATATTGCAACTCCAAATGTGTGGCAAACATCTTGACAATTCCTATATTATCTGTCCCTCTAAATTCCTGTTCATTCCTTATTTCTGTCACCTATCACGTTCCTGTGACATTAATTTTACATTTATTATCTATTGGATCGCTTTCTTTTATATGCTTTTTAAGGCTTCCTAAATTTCCAGTGTGTGAAAGGCCCTTCCTCCAAACTTCTAGTGGTGGAATGAACAGGCAAAAGAAAGTTGTGGTTCATAGACCTTAAAATTTTGGATGGAATAGCTTGGAAAGGTAGTCAGGTGATCTGCTCTGTAGAGCTATATGCTCTATTGTTTATAAGAAGCCAGTGGAGGGATTTTAAAATAAGTGTGATATGGTTATAGCACTCAAGCCAAATAGAACATAAGCAGCATGATTATGAATTCTTTGAAGTTTGAAAATGTATTGGGCAGTCCGATGTACAACCTGGTTAAAAGTCATAGCGAGAGATAACAACAGCAGGAATCATAGCAAGTATTTGGCATCATGCTTTTATGAGAGGAAGGATGCCTCTCAGTAAGGTGATGGCAAGCAGATTTTGGAGTGCGTTAATTTGGGGTAGCAGAGAAAGCTCACTGATAAACATAGTTTCCAGGTTTTGGGGTTTAAATCAAGGATTTTCAAACAGTTGGGCCCGCCCACTGTGGGGGGCTGTGGATGTATCTGTAGGAGGGCGCAAGTACATGCCCCAAATGGCATTTGAATCTCACAGCGTGGGTTTCACTGATGCATTTTTTATTTTGATGTTGTCATTGTAGGTTTTTGGGTTATTTTTAAAAGGAAGTGAGGCTTGTTCTCTATTTGGCTCGCTCTCAAGAGCTTGTAGAAAAATCTAAGGAAAATTGGCAAGCAAGTGACGGTGGGCAGTGAGGCTCAAGCATTGTGCTTTGAAATCACTTTCCAATATTTTTTTAGCTGTCTGCAGACTTTTCAGTCTGATTTTCACTACTTACACATACACTGTGGCATTTTGGGGATTTTGCATTTGTGTTAATGTACTGACCGCTGCAGTCTGCATGGATTGAGTGAAAGGGTGGCCGCTATGGATGGTGTTTAAAGGGGAATTATTCTTTGAAGTGGAATACATGTGAGTTTTTACTGGAGGGTGCTTTGCAAGGCTGTGGAGTTTACCAAATCTAAGTATGTTAACTGGTCAGTCGCATAGTAAGGGTGCCAGGGACCCTTAGGCAAGCAAGGAAAATAATCCCCTCACCACCCTGACTGCTGTGTTTGTAACAAAATAAAAGAAATTGTGATATTCACAGTTTAATGGGCCACTGAGCCCTCTGGATCCAGGTGTCGCAGCACCTGCTGCACCATTGATAGCTATACCCCTGTAACTGGTCCGAAGAATTTTCTTTGCATTCTGGGATTGTAGCCTTGTTTGGTTCACTATAAAACTGGGACAATACGTCTGAGAATGCAGATGAAAAACCTGGACTGGAGGTACTGTATAAGAATGTGTATCAGTAGGTGGTTGGAAATTTCAAGAGGACATATAGTCTAATCTTTCAAGACTGGATGTGTATTTTTAAAGGGGTACAGGCATGTAAAGCAGGGAACTGAACTTGTCTTTCAACAATAGGAGATACACCCGTTTTTCTATACGGGGTGGATGGAGATTTCCAGATGGAGGAGTGAATGGAGATTTCAGCAAGGAGCTACGAATGTGAGCTTTCAAGGAAGAGACTGATTATCAGGGTCAACCTGTGGCATTGATAAGCTGGGCCCACACCCAGGATGCCAACGTTCACAAGGGCACAAGAAGCAGTCTGTGATAAGACCTGCAAACAGTAGCACCCCTCTCGCTTCACTCCTGTTTAAACTGACTCTTTTGTTGGATGCTGAAGGCACCATTTTTAACACCACTTAAACCTCATTCCCAGATGTGGGCTTGTTGTAAAGGAAGATACAGAGTCCATCTGTTCATGTAGGTTACTTCTTTATTGGTAGCTTGGTTCCAGTACAGAAGATCAGGATGGTAGGAGAAGTGAGATGGTAGAAAGATAGCCCCACCAGGAGCAAGCTCCTTACAGCTCAGCCTGAGTACACCAACTGACAATCTCCCCTAGAGAGGCACCCAGGCATTCCATGATGTCATGCAACATTCCAACAGAGCAGTACAGTAGAGAAAAGCTAACAAGTAATCTACTACACATCCTCTTTCCTTAGGGAACAACAGAAGTAAAAGTAAAGACACATAAGATACCCCAATAAATGTTAGCAGGAAAGTGCAACAATGAGATACACATATCCACAGGTGTATTGCATGAGGTATCATGAATTTCACTGGCATGAACAGAAATGTTAAGATGTTAAACATTAAAATCGCAAACCACATTACTACACGCCCCATCCCCCTCCCTTAGGGAAGACACAGCAGCTTAGATAAAAAAACACTGCAACAAAGAAGGGCGGTCACCCACACAACCTCCCCATACTCAGGTACACCACAGGGTAGACACCCTGTTAAACAAAAGTGGGTGTAAAACACAGACCCTTGGGAGAAAACAACATCCCCAACAAAGGGATACAATAGTGGCTAGATACACTCTAGATAGCAAGAAAAGTACCACCACCACAACAAATATACTCAAGAGAGGACACACCCAGTAAAGAAACACGAGGTCCCTTGGTAGAAGACATGCTGACACATAAAGAGGCCTAAACACAGACGTAAAAAACTTACCACTCAAAGTTGTACAAGCGTGAAACCCTTGGCCACGAATTCCACGCAGGTAGACTTTGACCGGAGCATGGTGTCGACATGAAAGAAGACTCAAGATAACATTAGGAATCAACCAAAAAAAACTTCCCCAAGAAACACAACAGGGTACTAACCCCTGAAAACAAGACACCCTCCCCTAGATAGGGTACACCAAAGGGTACACACACCCAAGAAAACCGAAAACTAAAATAGAGGCATTAATAACCCCCACAACCACCCCCAAAGAGATGAGTACAGAAAGAGTCAAACACTTTACAAAACACCACAACTTCCCCTAGGTAGGGTACACCACAGGACAATCACCCTGGGAAACTGACGTGAGGCCTTGACTACCCAGATACACAACCTCCCCAAACTAGTTTAAGCCTAGAAGGGTACACCACAGAGTACTAACCCTGGAAAACTGAAAACTCAATTAGAGGCATTAATTACCCCCAAAGCGACAGGCACACCACACAATAAACGCACCAGAAGACAACACAACTTCCCCTTTGTAGGGTACACCGCAGGACAATCACCCTGGGAACTGACATGAGGCCTAGACTACCCACAAACAAAACCTCCCCTAACTAGTTTAAATATAGAAGGGTACACCACAGAGTAAGCCCCCTGGGAACTGACAGTGACAACCAACAAGCATAACCTCCCTTAACTAGTTTAAATCTAGAAGGTCCCCTAAATAGGGTACACAGTAGATAAACTGGTGAACTAACTGTCCGCTAGAGCCACTGTTATACACTGAGCACCCCTCACAAAAATGAAAATAAAAACAATGCAGGACATGCATAATGGGAACAGATGTTAAAATCACACAGCCCTAGTTGATCACCGGTGAGCGGTTTCTCACCCGAGAAACCTACAAGACCTCCCACAGCCACCAGCATACAATGAAGAACACTTGAGTCCCTTTGTTTCTTTTTGCTGAATTCGGCCGTTGAAATTAAGTGTCACAACATTCAAAGCTCCATTTAAGATCACACACTTGATCGTAAGTTCCTTTACCTCTTCGTAAATTGCACAGTGTCCTCCCCTTTCTGTGCCACTCTGCCGTTTGACCACGTGTGAGTCACAACGTAATGCCAACCAGGTAATTTTGTCCTCGAAACTTTATTGGCAACACGGTTGGCAAAAACGATTGCCAAGAGGAAGGAAAATTCACCAAACAGAAAAAGGCGGCACGCAACCCTGACGCTGTGCAGGGTGGCTCACGGCAGCAGCGTGCACCAAAGCGTCCACCGCAGACAGTCACTGGAAGGAGAGAGACATCACAGAAGCAAGCTTGCAGGCATGACTAGAACGGTAAGGTTGCACGCGTCGAGTGTATGCGCGTGATGAGGCTCGTGGGGTATTTGAAAGGCAGTGGTTAAACTGCCATGAAGCAAAAATGATGTCCAAACATCCCAAAACAACAACGTAAAGTGCCCACACTACGATAAAACGCAGCACCGATCCTTACTTCACCACACATGCGCGTCAGCACCGGTCCTTGCCTCTCCACACATGCACGTCAGCTCAATAAAGATACCACTTGTAGCACAACAACACACTACAAAACGCTGGGACCGCTAGTAGAGTACCCCGAGACACAGGATAGCTTGTCCCAGAATGCGCATGAGCTTACCAACGGAGTCGCTTTCTGGACGCTTTCCGATCTCCTGCAACACTGACATTTACTCTCGAGCAAGCTTGACAGGAGATCACGTCTATCTATCTGTTTTGGAGAGTGTCAAAACAGAGAAACTCTTAGCGCCCGTGAGAAGTGTAAGACACTGGAGAAGCCTCAGATGACAGCAGACTCAGTGATGAGAAAAGAAACGCCCAGGGTGCAGGCTTCTCATGTAGACTTATACAGAGCGTCAGCAAAACAATTCAACAAACTTGAGGATGAAGCTATACACCGTTGAAAACACTGTCGAAAACTCCCAGGTGACAGCTGACTAAACGCCCAGGCTGCAGGCTGTCCAGATGGAACAGGACACTGGTGGGGCTGGCCAGGGCGTTTCTTCCAACTTCCAATTGACGTTTTGAAAGTCCTTAAAGTCCTTTAAAAGCTTGTTCTTTAGTTCCTTTAGACCCTTTCTCCTGACTGCACGCTTAGGTTCAAAATCATCGCCAAAATGTTGTAAAGGATGATACAGAGTCCATCTGTTCATGTAGGTTACTTCTTTATTGGTAGCTTGGTTCCAGTACAGAAGATCAGGATGGTAGGAGAAGTGAGATGGTAGAAAGATAGCCCCACCAGGAGCAAGCTCCTTACAGCTCAGCCTGAGTACACCAACTGACAATCTCCCCTAGAGAGGCACCCAGGCATTCCATGATGTCATGCAACATTCCAACAGAGCAGTACAGTAGAGAAAAGCTAACAAGTAATCTACTACAGGGCTTTTAAGGAAGAGACTGACTATCAGGGCCCTACTGTGGCATGGATAAGCTAGGCGCACACCCAGGATGCCAACCTTCACAACAGCACAAGAAGCAGTCTGTGAGAAGACCTGCACCCCTCTCGCTTCACTCCTGTTTAAACTACTTTATCTCATTTGTTAGATGCTGAAGGCACCATTTTTAATACCACTTAAACCCCATTCCCTCCCCTCCCATCTCCTTCTCACCCTCTGCCTTTATGCAGCAACATGAATATAAACCTACTCTCGTAGAGAACTTCTAGATGTCAGGAAACTGGTCAGCTCATGCAATCACCCTCCATGTAATTTGCTTGAGGGCACGTTCTGCTGTAGAAGATGCGGCTTAAATTTCTGGGTCCTCACAGGCCCTCCTACTTCCCCCTCCCCACCCCGGCACACCATTAAACTCCTCAGCCTTAATTGTCGCTCCTTAACAAAGCATTTTGCTGAGGTTTACGATCTGCTGCATGACCCGATGTTCTCTTTCTTACAGAGACTTGGCTCTCAGCTGATATGGTGGATGAGCCAAGTTTGGTGTTTACCTGGGGCTTCAGCATTGCGACTCTCAACAGAGAGACGAGAGGCGGCGGTATCGCAGTTATTTTTAAATCCTGCTATAGATGCACCTTCGCAAAAGAGGTCTTGGTTGGCTGTGAGAGCGCACGTTTTGGGATCTCCTTCAACACCAGCTATACAATGTCCGGGTTACTGGTCTACCACCTGCCGGGGCCTTCTAAAGAGTTCAGGGCAGCACTCACTGATGCAGTAAGCTCTTTGGCTATCAGATCTGCCAACTTTAGCATTATTGGTGACTTGAACTTGCATTTGGATAATATACATGACCCTGAAATGGGTAATTTTTAGCAGACCTTGCTGCCCTCCAGCTAACTCAACTGGTTCTAGGCCGCACTCGTTGTGCAGGCCACTTGCTTGACCCAGTTTTTTCTAATCTTCTTGCCCTCACAGTTAATGCGCCTATCTCAATGAGTTGGTCCGATCACTATTTGGTACCCATGACACTCTCGGGGGTAGTGCCCTCTCAGAGGGTGGTCCAGAAGTTAATCCTTAAACGTCCCTAGCCTAAACTGGACATTGATCACTTTCATGCCCTCAGCCGGTCGGATGACCTTGATGCAGCCGATAAAGCTTTATCTGACTGGATTCTGCAGCCTCTTGACACACACATCCCTGCTAAGTGGTCTAAGAGTCACAATAGTAAATCCATCCCATGGTATAACAGTAAGCTCGCTACTATTCGGAAAGCATGCAAGAGGTTGGAACGGGCATGGAGACGGGACTACGACCTGGTCCTGAAGGGGCATTATCAGGCAGCCATCAAGAACTATCACAGGGCCATCCAGAAGGAAAGGGCTGCCTACTTCGCTGACAAAATCAGAAGCAGCAGCAATCCAGCTAAAATAATTTTTTCAATACTTAAAGTACTTAAAGCTGCAGGGTCATCTACAGCGTCTTTGATTTCGTCTGATCAGCAATGTGAGGATCTTGCCGTCTTCTTCATCAAGAAGGTGGAGAACATCTATAGGACCTTTCCCCCTACCTTGATTATATCAGGTCCCGTTCATAGACCCTCTCCTCCCCACACTCGCTGCCTTCCCTTCGACCTCCCAAGATGAGATGCGTATGTTATGTAGTAGGGTCAAATCAGGTTCTCCTGCAGACCCTCTGAAGCCTGAGCCATTTCTGACATCTCTGCCTTTGCTCCTGACACCTCTGTGTCAGCTGATTAATATGGCCGTGTCCATGGCGGCAGTCCCTAGGGCTTGGAAACAAGCCATGGTGGTCACTTTGTTAAAGAAGCCTACATAGGACACCGCCAAACCAGAGAACTTTCGCCCCATCTCTCTCCTGCCGTGGGTGTCCAAGATCACCGAGGCTTACATCAACTCCATTCTGACAGGATTCCTGGAACATAACAACACGCTCGACTCCTCTCAGAATGGGTTCAGCCCGGGTCACAGCATGGAGACTGCTCTCCTAGCTGTGACCGAGCACCTGAGGGAGGCTTCAGATGCTGGACGTACCTTGGCGCTGATAGATATCAGTGCCGCGTTCGACACGGTATCCCATCAGATCCTGCTGCAATGGTTGGAGGAGGCTGGGATTGAGGGCCCGGCCCTGGGATGGTTCGCCTCTTTTCTATCAGCGAGAACCTTCCAGGTGGCAGCCCCCCATTTCGCCTCTCTAATACTCACTATCAAACAAGGGGTTCCACAGGGCTCAGCGTTGAGCCCTATGCTATTCAACCTGTATGTCCAACCGTTAGCAGCAGTGGCCAGGAACTGAGGATGCACAGTAGTATCTTATGCATATGATACACAGTTGGTAGTAGCACTCTCTGATGACTCCATGCAGGATGCTCTTAAGTTCAGGAGCGATCTTGCAGCTGTTGCAGAGTGGATTACTGGGGGTTAACAAGGCTGAAATTCTAAATTTGCAGAGGGTTAAAAATGCGGCTGCTAGAACTCTTCTTGGCCTTCCTAGAACTTGTTCTATGACCAACGCCATCCACCGGCTACATAGGTTGCCGGTGGCGAAGCGCATTGAGTTCAAGTCCCTCTGCAACGCCTATAAAATTATAAATCTTTCCTCCCCAGGTATCCTGGCAAACCTGCTCTCACCCTGTACACCCACTCACTAACTACGATCTATGGGCCAGCATCTGGCAGCTGTGCCTCGGGGTGAGAAGGGTGCGTGCAGGAGGGTGCTCCTTCCACACCCTGGCTGCAAAACTTTGAAACTCTCTCCCTGTGTACATCAGTAGCATTGACAACTACCTGGCATTCAGCAAGGCGATTAAAACACACCTTTTCCCTTTACTATAGGTTCTGCCTTCTGTTAGCAGCCTCCCAACTTCTGCTTGCTAGCGCTGGGACGCCCCTTTGCTGGGGCAGCTGTGTGCTATACAAGACCCGTAATATAACATAACATAACATTCCTCCCACCAACAACTTGGCACCAGCGTGACAGAGCTGGGCTGTGCCTGAGTTGGGGATTGAGCTGAAATGTTTTTGTTTAGAGGCCAGTCACTACTATGAAGTAATCAGCATGGGACTAACCTGCAAACACAAAAGCTTAACCAGCATCTGAGGGCTTTTTATACAGGGCTATTAACAAGAAATCTAGATGGGATTTTGAACGAGCACTGGCAAAGCCAATAGATCTCTCCTATTCAAGTGCTATTGGCTTTGGCAATGTGGTTTTGCCATGTTTTACGCCAGGGTGCCTACTGTTCAGCATGGCTAAATGTTAGTGGCGTGGAGTGTCCTTGAGTAGAGTGGGGAGAGCAGAGTGTCGTAGACTGTGTTTGTTGGAGTAGAGTGGAGTAGGGGGAGTACAGTGTCGTAGAGTTGTGTAGGGGAAGTAGAGTGTCATAGAATTGAGTAGAGGAGAGTAGAGCTCAGTGGTTTAGTGGCCAAGAGTGTCGTAGAGTGCAGTGTCATAGAGTGCAGTGTTGTAGCATGGAGTGGCATAGAGTGGATTAGGATGGAGTGGATTGATGTAGTGGGGTAAATTGGACTAAAGTAGATTGGGGTGGATTGGATTGGAGGTAAAGTGGGTTGGATTGAGTGGAGTGAGGTGGATTTGATTAAAGTGAGGTGGGGCTGATTGAAATGGGGTGAGGTGAATTGATTGAGGTGGATTTGAGAGGGTTGGTTAGATTGGGTTCAGGTGAGGTGGATTTGGGGTGGGGTGGATTGGATTACAGTAGGGTGATTTGGAGTGGGGTGGATTAGAGTGGAGTGTAGAGAGTTTATTGGACTCGACTGGAGGTGGTGGATTGGTTTGAAGGGGATTGGATTGGAGTGGGGTGGATTGGTTTGGAGTAGGGTTGAGTGGGGTGGATTGGACTATAGAGTGGGGTGGGTTGAGTGGGATGGACTAGCATGGGTGGATTGGAGTGTGGTGTACTGGATGTATTGGATTGAGTTGGATGGACTGAACTGGGGTGGGAGGATTGAATTGGGATAGAGAGTGGTGGATTGGAGTAGAGTTGAGTGGATTGGGCTGCTGTGGAGTAGGGTGGATTGGAGTGGCAGGACTGGATGAGGTGGATTAGATTGGAATGAGGTGGATTGGAGTGTGGTGGAGTGCAGTGGGGTGGATTGGAGTGGAGTGGATTGAGTTGGAGTGGGGCAGACTAGAGAGGGGTGGACTGAAGTGGGGTTGAATGGAGTGAGGTGGAATGTACTAGGTGAATTGGATTAGCATGGGTTAGGGTAGGGTGGCATGGAGTGGAGTTGAGTAGATTGCATTTGAGTGGGGTTGATTGGATTGGACAGAGGTGGATTGGGTGGTGTGAACGAGAATGGGGTGGGTAGGATGGATTGGATTGAGGTGGATTGTACTGGGGTGGGGTGGACTGAGATGGGATGGATTGGAGTCGGGTAGATTGGGTTTGGCTGAATTGGGGTGGATTAGATTGGTGTGGGGTGGATTGGATTGAATTATGGTGGATTGGGTTTGAGAGGGCAGATTGGAGTTGGTGGCTTGTTTTGGATTGGAGTGGAAAAGATTAGTGTGGCAGATTGGAGTGGGGCATATTCATATGCATTGGAGTGGGGTGTATTGTGGTGGATTGGATTGGGGTGGATTGGGGAGGGAGTGGGGTGGATTGGATTGGTATGGTGTGGATTGGATTGGGAGGGGTGGATTATGGTGGATTGGAGTAGGCACCTTGTTTTGGAATAGGAGTGGGGTAGATTGGAGTGGGGCAGATTAGAGTTGGCCAGACTGTTTTGGATTGGAGTGGATGGATTGGAGTAGAGTAGACGAGAGTGGGGCAGATTAGAGTGGGGCAGACTGGAATGGGGCAGACTGGAGTGGGTCTGACTGGAGGGGGTCAGAATGGAGTTGGATAGATTGTTTTGGATTAGAGTGGGGTGAACTGGAGTGGGCAGATTGTTTGGATTGAAGTGGAGTGGATTAGAGCGAGGTGGATTGGAATGGGGCAGATTGTTTAGGATTGGAGTGAGGCACACTGTTTTGGATTGATGTGGAGCAGATTGGAGTGAGGTAGATTGATTTAGATTGGAGTGGGGCAGATTGTTTTGGATTGGAGTAAGGCACACTGTTTTGGATTGATGTGGAGCAGATTGGAGTGAGGCAGATTGTTTTAGATTTGAGTGGGGCAGATTGGAGTGGGGCAGATTGTTTTGGATTGGAGTAAGGCACACTGTTTTGGATTGATGTGGAGCAGATTGGAGCGTGGCAGATTGTTTTAGATTGGAGTTGGATAGATTGGAATGTGGAAAATTGTTGTGAATTAGAGTGGGGCAGATTGGAGTGAGACAGATGCTTTGGATTGGAGTGGGGCAGATTGGAGTGGGGCAGATTGTTTTGGATTGAAGTGAGGCACACTGTTTTGGATTGATGTGGAGCAGATTGGAGTGAGGCAGATTGTTTTAGATTGGAGTGGGGCAGATTGGAGTGGGGCAGATTGTTTTGGATTGGAGTGAGACACACTGTTTTGGATTGATGTGGAGCAGATTGGAGTGAGACAGATTGTTTTAGATTGATGTGCAGCAGATTGGAGTGAGGCAGATTGCTTTAGATTGGAGTTGGATAGATTGGAGTGTGGAAGATTGGAGTGGGGCAGATTGCTTTGGATTGGAATGGAGCAAATTGGAGTGGGGCAGACTGGACTGAGGCGAGTTGAAGTGGGGTGGGTTGGGAGGATTGGAGTGTAGTGGGTCGGAGTGGATTGGACAGAGATGAGTGGTTTGGATTGCAGTGGAGAGGATTGGATTGGTCTGGGTGGATTAGATTGAGTGGGACAGATTGGAGTGGAGCAGATTGGAGTGAGGTGGATTGGGGTGTTCTGCACACTTATGTGTTAAAGCATCATTTCAGAAATTACACATAAGAAACAGTGAAGCTTTGCAATAACATATACTTCATCTTTTCAGAACAGCGCCCAGGATCAAAAACAAAAGAAAACATGAGTGCAAAGTGAGAAAAGAAGACTTACCAAAATAAAAGAAAATTAACTATAGAAAATAAATTTCTGCAATTTTTTGTATCCTGCTGGGCACATTTTTGCCAGTCACACACCTTCTGTTTGCAGGGCACTACAAGTTAAAAAGAACAAAATAGTACCTCCATCGCATCAGGAGCAGCAGACAGGCACTGATTAAGTTGAATCAATGAGTGCTTGGTCCCTGTTCCAAAGAGAGAAACAAAAGGTTAAGCCTGCCTTGACGGAATACGAGGCTGTAAAGAAAAGTGCCACACAAGCTAGAAAATGGTAAGCACAGGGCAGGCTCCAAGCTCTTTTCTGTGGACAAGAGTGTCTCACAATCAAGCAGCATTTGCTAGCACATGCTCTCGCAGGCTCTATCCTAAAAAGGGTTAGGGATGAAGTATTAAAAAGGTGGCCTAAAGTGTGTATTGTAGAGAGGTTCCTGGATGGCCTTTGTAAAGTATGTCTGAATTGTGTTTTGGATAAGTGGATCTGGCTAGGTCTTTGCAATTGGGGTCTGGGAGGCAGATAGCAAAAGAAGCAGGAGTGTCTGGTGCAGGAAAGCATGGTGAGGCGGGAGGGCAGATTGGGGGGGAGTTGACAGACGAAGACGAGGGAAAATAGCATAAAAAAGAAAAACACTTACCTTGTGCTCACTGCATCACTGACGCGGCGATGCAGAGAGTGCAAGGTAAGTGTTTTTCTTTTCTTAAATGTTATTTTCCCTTGCCATCGCCTGCCGACTCCTCCCCACTCTGCCTCCCCCCTCCCCACCACACTTACCTGCACCGGCCACTCCTGGGAAGAAGTGAGGTAGATTGCAGAGGGTCTGGAGCAAACTTTGTTGAGGTTTCTAGTTAAGAGCTTTGCAATTTGAATTTGGGTGGAAATGTAAACTTTAAGTACAAGACTCTGTACAAAAGAGTCATGTCACCACTTTGCAGAGATATTCTTGATGCCATTTTGAGGGGGGTCCTGCATGTGGCTTGTCCCCCAGTGCATTTCCAAATGCTAATGATTTAGCAAACCTCCGAACCATTGGATGATCCACCCCCTTGGAAAGTATGGGGAGGGCCGCCTCCTGAATATGTTACTCGGGGGGCTTGACATAACAAAGTTTGAAGATCACTGGCTGAGAGACAGGTCGCATAGGGAAGCCAAGTTACTCCAGCCAAGAGAATGGTAGGTGCATTCTGTTGGCCCTCATAAGGAGAACATGTGATTACAATAGATACAGTGCTGTATGCTGAAAAATAAGATTTGAATACTGTTGACAGATTCATCCAAAGATCATTCAGTAACGAATATCAGAGAGATAGCTATGCATGACTGGAGAAGGGAGGAGAATGTCAGAATAGAGGTTGAGGTTATGGGGTTGTGTAAGAGGATGGTGGTGCAGTAGTAAATTGTAGTTGTTATGATTTTCTAGAAGAAAGTAGATTATTAGTTGGGGTGGATAGAAGCCCACCACTAGTAATGCCACTATTCTTGTTAAGTCCAGTAAAGATTTCAGTCATTTAAACCTGAGATCTAACCCTGATAGTTGTAACATAGAGCAGACATGTTTAATCTAAGAAAATATTTGAAGCGTTTAGAAGTACTAAATCATTTAAAAAGTCAAAAACACACTTCAAACCCCACTCTAATTTATCAAATTAGAGAGTATTTAAATGAACAAAATTACACCAAAAAGACAAAAACCCAATAAGGGTGATTGGATATATGATTTTTTTTAAGTTTTAAATAAAAAAGCGACAAAATATTCAAAGTGCCAAACATGGGCATCTAGTCAAGCTAGAACGGGTCAAAGTCAAAAGTTAACGCCAACCATTATGGGTCACTGGTCATATATAGGGGCCAGGGTCATACCGGTGGAAAGTTTATCTTCTGACTTAGAAACATTTAGAGAGAAAAAGTGGCTGTCGACCAGCCATCAGTGGGACAAGCTGCAAGCTAGATCTGAAGCAGGGCGCTACAAGAGCAGGTTGCTGAACATTGGGGTTCCAGTGCAATCATCAATGAAGGTGGGAAAGGTCTCAGTGGGTGGAGTCAGACGTACTTGCCCAGGAAGACTTCAAAATTGATCTGTTGATGCTCGGCTTCAGTCCTGGTGAAGCCCTGTATGTTTGGACTTTGAAACTTTTCTGGAAGTTGGATCTCCTTCCATGGGGCAAGCTGGTAAGTTGAGGCTGACCGGTGATTCAACGTCGATGGTTCTCTAGGCAAGTGGTTGGGAAAAAGTTTCAAATTCTCACTTCTTGCAGTTTGGGCATGGGGAAATAGTCCCTCTAACACCATCCCAGGGTCCAGGACCTGGGGGCACCACTTAGGGGTTCAGAGTCACTTCCACAGAAGCCATCATCAAGGTCTAGGTGTGGTCCAGTAAAAACCGGTCAGCTGCACTCCTTCAGGAAAGAGGGCTTCTTTCAGAATTTGTGTCCCTGTAGCTTAGCAGAAAGACCAACCACCCACTTGAGTCCACTTATTTGTCTTGGGTACAAGTGGGAGCACACCCAGACATTAGAGCTCTCCTCACAGGTCTCAACAGCATGCACAGTCTTACTTCTGCCTTCCACAGGCCCAACATAGTTCTGAAGAAGGTATCCATGGGTGCCACATTTATGCCTGGCACCAGCCTGTGCGTGGGGTGACCCATGGCTCCTCCCTAACCGATAGGGAAGAAATTCCCTGGGACAACCCTACCCACATTTTCAGCAGTTCCTGTGTGCTCTACTGCAAACAATCTGAGAGTGCCTCGCTCTCCCTAAATCCAACATGGCCGAACCTTTCTTCTCCTCTTCAGAGCTTCTGTGCCCATCCTAGAGTAGCCAGGGAAATAACCAACCCCTTCTCTGTGGTGACCCAAAACTGGTTCTGGGGTCAGCTCCTATCTCACTGGGACTGGAGCCTGGCTAGATAGGAAGACAAAAGTGAGTCAGGAACAGGTGTGACCTACATCTATCAATTACAGTGTGGGCCTCCTCTGAAGATATGTAAGGGGTTTGGCACAGCCCTAAGGCTATCCTGTTTAAAACCTCTCCCCTCAACCAAGGCCTTCATTTATCTCAGCTCTGGGAGCCAATTCACTCCTCATCAAGAAGCAATTCAGCTCATGGGTGACAGTTTGAAGCTCAGGCAATTGTGCTTCTATAGGCTTTAGGACGATTAAATGTGCCTTTTTTTAAATTGCATTTTTGAAAATATTTAGAGCAGATCTGACTTTATCAGTGGAATGGATATGTAATCAATATTTTTTAAAGTCCAAGAATGAACTTTTTTTTCTAGTTCTATGCGAAGGTAACATTGCTCACTATTATTAATTGTATACCATTGCTTTCCAATAGCACAGCTAATCCTATTACAGGGAAAATAGCTTTTTAGACACTGTCACTGTAAGGGCATGTTTAACATTATGTATTTACATGTCCTGCTTTTAAATATCATGCACCCTGTCTTATGGGCATTTAAAGCCTACTTAGGGGTGGTATATTAATATTTATATGGAGGGTAGGAGGGCCTGTCAAAAGGTGTAATTTTGACTGGTCGAATCTGTAGTTTAAACGTCTACAACCAGGTTACTGGTGGCAGGCCTGTTGTCACGTTTTGCATTGCCACTTTAGTGGTGGCACAAAATGCTGCAGTTCACTAGTGACATTTAACTTATGGGCACTAGTTACAGTTGGTGACATGTTAAGGACTTGTAGGTAAGCTAAATATGCCAATTAGGAGTATAGCCAATTTTGATATTTTTTAGGGGTCAGAGCACATGCACCGGGTGCTTTGTTAACAGAGCCCCAGTGCACAGTCTAAAACACGAACAGCAGCATTCCAAGAAAATGGGGGTGACCATATAAAACAGGCATTTTCTTACAGGTGTGATGCAAAATCTTTTGCTGATAGTTTTAAATGTGGTATCTGTGTGCATGGTGACAAAGTAAGTTATTGAATGTGCGTTTAGGTTTTTCGAGGTGAGGGTGTAGTCATGATATTTTGAAACCAAGTTGCTTTTGTCTGTTTATGGTAGAGGATAGTGCACCAGAACTTGCTTATAAAAAAATTAAAGATTAGCAGTAGTTGTATTCCTACACCTTTGTAAAGTGATGCTCGCTTATTCGTCTCCATTTGCGTATAGTAAGTGAAACTCAGGGTTGTGGACATGAGGTGGTTTGGGTGAAAGTAAGTAAATATTTACTGTCAAACAGTCCTCATACACAAAACTCAACAAGACTTGACAATATTGTCCCTAAAAACAATTATTTTTTTCAAGAAAATTGTCAAAACATCGTGGCAGAGAAATAAAACCATAAATGATATCAGCTTTCTGGAAATGTGCTTAGTGTGTTAAACTTTTGCCACACTGTGTTCAAATGAGATTATAGACACTCTTTGGAAAAATAAAATTTGGGTGAAATCAGAATGAACAAATATAGTACACTGTTTTATCAAAATCAAAGCAAATAACTGTTCCAGGTAGAAAATCAAAGTGCTCAGATGAAACATCCAAGTATGCAAATGTAATTGCACCAAACCTCTTTAAACAGGCATCCCAGTTCACCTATACAGATAATAACCTGCTGGAGCATGATAATCCCCTGTAATCGATGCACACAAAACAAGACTTGGAACATTTGAAAAGGTATCTGCGAAGCTCGGTTTCCTGAAAGAGTGAGTTCGGGAGAGCAGCTTGCGCTCTGTTCCCCTTTCCTGGTTGTGGCCTGCGGCCGAGTCTGTGGCGCTTCCAGTGCCCTCAGCCGCTCTCTGCGGTGGGTTTCTTGGATTTGCTACTGAAGGTCTCCTCATATCCTGTGGGCAGGGCCGGGAACTAGGATTTATGTTTTCCCCTTGTACGGCTGCATTGTTTACCCAGCTTTGGTTCGGTCCTGATCCTATTTTGTCCGTGCCTTTGAGGCGCTTCCCACAGTGTCAGCTGCTGACTGATAGTCGGAGAGGACGGCCTGGTGGCGGGAATGAAAGCGGCCTAGCGGTTGGTAAACAGAGATAAGGAGTAAATAGAGCGCAGGCAAAGGCAGATAGTTCTGCGGGAGCCCAGATTGCCGGCAGTCTGTTCGAGTGAGATGCAGAGCCCGTCCTTCTCCCAGATTAAATTAGTGTGCGAAATCTCCAGCGACCTCCTCTCCCCCTCCCCGTCCTCTTGCGCCAACTGAACAGCCCCTGCCGCGAAGTGCGCGTGTTACCCAGGGACGAGTTGGACAATGGAGCTCTCGCCGGTACTTATGGACAGCTGTCACGCTTCGGAGTGCTTTTCAGCCTGTCATTTTTCATAGGAGGGAAAGGGGCCTTTACCTTGTAACTGAAGAGCGGCAGAAAGGGTGGCGCCCACAAACAGACTTCCCAAACTGCCAATGTTCTTTGTTCCCGGAGAATGCTTCATTTATTAGTATATCACCGCTTTCAGGCGCAGTTTTCAGAGGGAGAAGCATGCTATCCCCTAGAAAGAAACACCATTGTTTATATCAGCTGCACGAAAAGTCGTCTGTGCGGAGCTGGGTGAGGAAAGCTTTACCTCCCGCGTTCAAGGCTCCCTGAAAACCAAGACATCTCTTACCTCTTCACATCATGCAAATATTTTGGCGTAAACAGCGAACCAGTATTTTTGTGAGACTTTCTGCAAATATATTCAGTATTTGACTGACTAAAGAGACCTCTGGGCACCTTAGGGGTCACTGTGCATCAGCACACAGTACCCAGAAAGCTCACGAGATTTGGCCTTTAGCAAATGACGCAGAGCCGACGAATTCGCGCAGAGTCGCTCGCCGGTGAAACAGTGTCCCTTCTCACCACACAGCTGACACAACTGCGGCCAAGCAGGCCACTCGTTTCATTCCCAACATGGCGCTCCGCGTGGCTGCACTCGAGGGCTAAGGCTAAAAGTCAAGCCTGGCAGTTAGGCCCGAGGGGTGAAATCTCCGCCTATTCAAGCGGTGAGCTCTGTTTTTGTTGACAACTAGGTCATGGTGAAGAGTCCGTTTCCTCAGCTCAGCTTAACGCTTCACACGGCACTCGAGGAAAGCCCCTGTTTCTAACAGCTATTGCATGAGTATGCTTCTGCAAGCGTTGTTGCCTTGCAAAAGTAAAGGCAAACAAGCTACTTTTATGAACATCTTTAAACAAGGGGCAGATTTACAAGCCTCTTGCAACACTGCCGCCATTGCGTCTCTTTTGTGACGCCACGGCAGCATAAAAATGCGGCCAATTTACGTGACGCATCTAGGAAGATGCGTCACGTTGTAAAGTCCTGCGTCACATTATACTTACGTCAGGTATAATGTATGCAGGGTGGGCGTTCCCACGCAGGAAAGCCTCGTAAAAGTGACGCAGTGAAATTTACAAGATTTCATTGCGTCACTTCTAGGATGCCACTGCATCTAAACGTAGTGTAGTGAGAATAGGCCTCAAAATGCATTGCTGGAGTTGCGTCGTGCTTGCGAGACGACTCCAGAAATGCGTGACTTTTGGGCTAACAGATGCGTGAGAATTTCTGACGCATCTGTCAATCCTTGCGCCATGGTGCGCTGTATTGTAAATATTATGCACCCTGGTGGCGCAGGGTATCGCAGGCTGGCGCAGGGAAACTGATGCTTCTCTACAGATTCGTCAGTTTCTTGTAAATCTGCCCCACAGTTTGCTACAATTATTTTCACTAGTGCAAATGCCTAAATGACCCATGAGTATTTTACAAAGTTTTCTTCTTTTTGTGCGCTTCTAGTATCTGCTCCTGGATAATGCTATGTCCTATTTTATCATTTCTCACAGAAGAGAACAATTTCTTTCATGCACTTGGAGGTGTTCATATATATCTCAAAGTTCATTTCCCATGAATGCTGTAATTGCACGTTTTTTTGTTGTTGTTGCAAAAACAACAGTTGATGGACAGAATGCAGAACAATGTCATACATTCACCCCAGTACAGAGATCTGGGCCTAAATCCATTGTTATTTTGCTCACCACGCCACCCCAGTTCAGACATGGTCATATGCAAATCAGTCTTGACCCTGTGCCTCATGGGAACAGTCCAGCCCGAACTGCCAAGCCATGTCTTCCCTGGACCGGAATCAAGCATCCTAGGACCGGTTTCGGGGTTTCACACCTCTTCAGCCAGGATAGCTTGACTCCAGTGGCATGGAGAGCACGGGACTCACGTCTGAACATACCCGTCCCACTCGGGGTGACAAATGCAAAAACAACAGTTGATGGACAGAATGCAGAACAATGTCATACATTCACCCCAGTACAGAGATCTGGGCCTAAATCCATCGTTATTTTGCTCACCACGCCACCCCAGTTCAGACATGGCCATATGCAAATCAGTCTTGACCCTGTGCCTCATGGGAACAGTCGAGCCCGAACTGCCAAGCCATGTCTTCCCTGGACCGGAATCAAGCATCCTAGGACCGGTTTCACCCCTCTTCAGCCTGGGGTGGCATGGTGAGCAAAAGAATGATGGATTTAACCCAGATCTCCTGACTGGGGGTGAATGTTTTGATTTGTTCTGCATTCCGTCCATCAATTTTGTGTCTTTTGCTTTCTCGCCCTAAGTGCACCGGGTATGCTCAGACGTGAGTCCTGGGCTCACTGTGCCACTGGAATCAAGCTATCCTGGCTGAAGAAGGGTGAAACCCCGAAACCGGTCCTAGGATGCTTGTTTCCGGTCCAGGGAGGACCTGGCTTGGCAGTTTGGGCTGGACTGTTCCCATGAGGCACAGGGTCAAGACTGATTTGCATATAGCCAGGTCTAAACTGGGGTGGCATGGTGAGCAAAAGAATGATGGATTTAACCCAGATCTCCTGACTGGGGTTGAATGTTTAGATTTGTTCTGCATTCCGTCTATCAATTTTGTGTCTTTTGCTTTTTGTTGTTGTTGACAGTAAATGCGATATAGGACAAAGTTCTAGAAATTGAAATTCCATTAACACGTATTCCCTGTTAATATCCTACTGTTGCATTTCTTAAATCGAAGGAGTGAAAACACAGTTCATGTGTGGCACATAATACTGGTCGTAGCCTGTCCTAAAGCACTACCAGCGATGATAAATACCGGAAATGAGACAGAGAGGTTATCTTTTTTTACTTAGGATCACACAGCTTATTTGTGAATGGAGAAGTAAGCACTATAGCTCTAGTCTTTTAAAATGAGTCCAAACCCTTCATCTCAGGTTTTCACTATGTCATTTGTGTAGCAAGCTTTGGCTTGCAGTGCATGCCTAGCCCTTTTACTGTGAGTGTGTTCTTGCGCGGAAAGGTCACTTCAGTTCCTTGAAGCTGGATGTATCCAGAATTGTGTGGACTGCACCAATAATAAACAAAACCACTAAAAATGGAATTGCCAGAAGGATACAGGACAAAGTTAATGAAACTACTTCAAGCCAAATTTCGTTTTATAGGTGCAAATATTTAATAGTTCCTGAGGCGTTATACAACCATCTATTTTGCAAATCGAAAAGGATAGGCTGGCTGTTTTACTGTACTCATCAAGCCCTCTTTATGGCTCTTGTGCAAGAGATATTGCGTGAGCCTGTTTATTTAATTAAAATTCTCTGCGATACTTCCAGAGGTCAGACTTCTTCAATGCAGCCCAAAGACACCGCCATCCTTCAGACAGCAAAGGCAACAATGTCCCTGTCATAAACACCGTAATTAGTAATGCGCATGATTCCATGCTCTTTTTGTAGATGTTACGCATGCTTCATGGTTGACAGCAACGTGCCTAACACTGACTTGTAATACAAGATGCAAATATGCAAACGCACACATGTAATGGACGATGTGATGCAAATACATAATAAGGCGTTTGAAGGACTACCCAATGAATAAAACATCTAAACAAGTCTTAGCTTTCGAGAATGTGAATGTAGGGTATAATTTAAAAATTAAACTGGTCACATTGTAAAATACTACTTTGGTGGGCTGTGTTACTTCCACCACCCAGTCCACGGAGATAACAAGATTTCCTTTATGTTTGTTTAGCTCACCTTTGGTAGATAGTCCACAATGGCTTTGAAATCCTTAGAGAAAATGTGGACAGTGAAACATTTGACAACTATACAGTTAAGAAAGATGGAAAAGGGCCAATCAAGAATAGGAAAAATTAAATATTTCAAAACCAAATAATTAAAAAAGAATAGGATGAAGGATTAAAACGTTATACCTAAACAACATTACTAAATGAAAAAAAATGCAACATCGAAAATAGAGGCCCACAAACAAAGACATAAAATTCACATTTCATTTAGCTAAAGCATCCACAGTTATGAATCAGCAGTTGAGATTGTATTGAGGTCTCACCTAGAAACAACTTTAGCTGTCTCACCAGCCATATGATTCCCAAAAAATCATAATAAATATACATGCCTATATATACACACTGTGAGACTTTTAGTCAGCCTTCTTCAACCATTGGTCTTTTCAAGTGTCATTCACATTTAGCTACCACTCACCAACGCCCTTAGGATGGGACAGAGGGTCAGCCCACTTCACCGATTGGTTTTCTTCACTGTGAATGACAGCATTTCTATCTTGCATATGTGCACATGAACCTAGGAAGTAACCCACTTTAATGCAAGGGCTGATAGGACAATCGCTGCTTTTATTTTATGTTCTTTTTATATTTAATTTTGGGTTATTTGTTTTACTTAAGGCCTGATTACAACATCGGTGGCCCATCCACTGGACCACCAATGCCGCGATCGGAAGACCACAGCAAAGCCCACGGTGTTCAGACCGCAGTATTCCTAGTAGAGTAGTCGGCGGTCCCATCCATGGCAGCATGGGTCCATCATCGAAATGGCCGCAGAAGATACTGCCGCAGTGCAGCGCCTTCTGCACATCTGTGCACTATATGCCATGCACCATGTCATGTATGGCACACAGTGCACACACGACAGTGCATGGAGAGGGGTGCACAACATGTGCCCCCATACACTACTTCCCAGGGAGAAATTGCCCCGGGGTCCTGTTTGGGGCCGCTTCCTTCCCTTTCAGCCATTCTTTTCATGGTGGGATTCCTAACATGATAAAGGTGTTTGGATAGGGAAGTCGTAATCCCAATGGCGGTGCCTGCCCTGGCACCACTTTCATTCACAGCAGCCTTTGCCTCTGTGTCACCGTCGGGATACGAGATCCTGGTAGTGCCAGCGGTGTTGCTGCGGGCAGGTGGTGATCCGACCGCCAAAGTTGTAATCAGGCAGTCAGACCACCACCATGGGTTTGACAGTCCTGGGACCGCCATATCCATAATAAGTAAGCCTGGGCAGAGTTCGCAGCGTTCTGCTACATGGAACTCCTTGAAGTGCAAAAATAACTCTGCCGCGCTACGCGGAGCTCCGCAAGCGGCGGAGTGCGTTGGATAAATGCTGTTCGCGATGATTTTTACTGCCAGGTGCTTGTCTGCACTGTGCAATCATCACGAGCAGCACCATGCACAGCACAAGCAGGCGCTGCTTCCTTTCTACCGCTCGAGTAGATTTTTACTCGACCGGTAGCTTTCTCAATGCGAACGGACAGTTTCTCAACGCGAGCGGTCGGGAGCATACATGACCACTGAGAAATCTGACCGCCTGCGTTGAGAAATCTCGCCGGGAGGTTGATTTTCCTGGCTCGCGTTTGCCAATTTGATGTTGTCGATCGCAAACAAGGAAAAATCTCACCAGGAGGTGGATTTTCCTCACTTGCACTCACCAACTTGACGTTGACGAACGCGAGTGAGGGAAAAACCTGAGATTTTCGGAACTCAGCGAGCTCCACGTAACGCAGAGTGCGGAAATCTCTGCAAAGTCCGCGAGCGGAGCAGAGTTCACTGTCCAGACTTAATAATAAGGCCTTTACTTTTTTGCAAACATATGCACACCACCTTTAGTGGCATTTCTACTTTCTAATGCACAATAGCCAAATACATTTTGAAGGGCACTGCAGCCCCTTCATCATGTAGTCTGGAGCTTGAGAGAAAAAAGCCACTGGTGTAATCTAATGTGAACAGCACCCAAGAGATTACTGCTTTAATCCCTTATGGTTGATTCAGTTCAGATCAACTACAGAGTCGCATATGGTTCAATATTGTCACCTCCTTATTTGATGAAAGAGATGATCACGCTGAACCTTATGCCACTCGGCCGAAATAAAAACTCTTCATCCATCTGGATGAACTGGAGCCAAGGTAAATTTAAGGAGGCCCAAATTAATTCCAAAACGGAGCATTTGGATTCCGCTTGAAATCATCTTAGAAAGCAGGATCTTATGACTGTTAGTGTCAAATGCTACTCAAAGCGCTGAGAAAATCAGTACTGAGCACTACCCCTTTTCAGCACTTTTCTCAGGAAACCACAACATTGTCTAAAAGAGGTTTGCTGCTTCGTAACTGTCTCAAACATGACTTAAGATGCCTATAATTGAATTGTTCTATATAAAGTATTAAATCTAACAGACTGCAACTACTCCAGTTGCTTGAAAGGAAATAGTAGGAATACAATTGGTCTGTAACTTGTGGACTTGCTTGAATCCCGTCAGTGTTTCACAATAGTGCAATCACTGCTTTATTTATAGCTCTTTAAACTATTTGTTCATCACAGAGGCAGGTATGATCGTACACAGACATACTTGAATTCTACAGTTTCTACAGATTTTAAATAGATCCTGTGCTTGATTTGGCAACACTACTAAAAAGCATTAGGCTACATAAAGTCTACATGCTGGTTTTGTTTTGGGAAATGAGACGCTGCCTCTATTCTCCACAAATTTAGTGACAATTTCACAACACATTGGATCAATTTTAGTTTTTAGGAAAGTGCTAGGTTTATCAAGTTTCCTGTAAATGAATAAAATAAATATAAGGGGGCAGAATGAGCACACCCAGCCCCGAAAGGGCATGTGGGGGGTCCCAATAGGACCCCCCGTTTACTGGCTGGCTATAACATGGACATGCTGTGGCAGCCATTACCATACTCTTAGACATGGTTCCCTTTGAAATGCATTGTGGTGAATGGCAGGTTTTGAGAGTCACAAAAAAGGAGCATGTTTAAAGGGTAATAACAGATTTTAGTTACAATATAAATCATTTGTTTGTATTATCATGCTAATTTTAGAAATTGTGGTGTGTTCTGAAGTAATTATACTGTTACAAATGCTGACCTTCTGCTGGGATTTCATGAATCATCTTTGAGAGAAAACTGTTTTCTAATGGTTTTCTCACAGAAGTTAAGGAAAATGCTCCAGAAGCTAAAATTAGGACATATTTTGCGGCGTAAAAAAGCACTTTCTTTCTCAGCCATGCAAGACTAAAGTCTGACATTCTCAGTAAAACATGTACTTCCATCAGGAGCAACCAGTTGGTTTTATGGTAAGACAGGAGTCTAGCATTAAACATTAACTAGTATTTACTACCACCAAGCAGCAAACAATTCCAAGATCCAAAGTAGAACAATACTTGAGTCATAATAAAGTACAGCAACATTCCACCTTCTCCCACTTATGTTTGCTGCTTCTGAGCAGATAAGTATATTCATTTGTGCATGTGTTAATGAAGGAATGGTATTAGTTGAAGTTTGTGAAGGGTGTAAATCCAATTAATGGATAAAGTATTTAGGTGTGATTTTATAGATTAGGTGGTGATTTGAGGTAAGTAAAGATATATTTCTTGTTTTAGATTAAAAGCAGTAAATATTTACATCTACACAAGTTTTTTTTTTTTAAATAATGAGATTATTATTTTTATTAATATTTAATATTTATAATTTTTACATTGGATTTGGGAGAAAAAAGGGTCAGAATCATGTGGTGGCGATCGGAAGATAAAACTGATTCAGTTTGAGGTGATATCTGAAAGGTGTTTCTCGTGCTGCCTCGAATCGTGTGGAGTGAGGGCACATACACAGGAAAAAACTTTCTACAGGATTTAAAGTGGGTGGCCATCTTTGATGTGAGCACGCACCCGCTTAGTCCCTATTTCTAAAGAAATTCGGCCTTGTAAGGCTTACCCGTTATAGGAAAGAATATTAAGCTTTGGAAACGTGATCAAGTGTTCATTAACCTGTGGATTTGAAGTATTGAGGAGCCTGTTTTTGTGGTGAAAACAGTGAGAGCTGCAAGGTGTGCCATTTATGAACTAGCAGTAGCCGAATATTTTATCTGAGCCCTAAAAATATTAAAAAAGCTATTTGGGTATAAGGAGAATATGTTTAGATACAGTGGTCAGGATGGTTGATGAGCAGGGAATAAGTGAGGAAGGTAGGTTAAGGGAGATTGTAAGGAAAGAGAATAAGGATTCGGTGGAAGAAACAATGAAATCCATATGTAAGAATAGAAAAAGAAGAAATACAGGAAATGATGAGGAAGAATTTTGATCATATTCCTAGGAGGGGGAATTAATGAATAAAGGTCCAGGAGGTAAGTGTCTAAAGAGAAAACAACACTTGGCAGTGAAGGGGGAGGCTGAGAGTTCAGGGAATGGAGTTCAGTGCAACTCACAAAGAAAGAGTGTCCTTAGCGACACATCAAGAAGGCAGGGTATCCCTGCAAATGATGGGGTATTGAAACATACCAACGCGAATGGGAGTACCAGAGAGTAGGATGAGTATATTTTGATTTGGAAACTTATAATTTATCGGGTTAGGAATTTGGAAAGTTGGATGGTTTAGAATTAGATTCTTAAAATATATATAGTATAGAATCAGGATGCTACTGGAGAATGAAGAGATAAATGGGATGCCGGTGGAACGCTCAAGGCCTGTAATTGGAAAAAGGAAACCATGACTCCTAATCTAGACCCAGAATTAATAACATATATTTTTAAGCTTGGAAGAGCATGCATTGAAACAATGCGAAGATAAGTAATTGCACGTTTTTGGTCCATTGGTGTGTATATTTGATTTGGTAGCGGAGGCGTATGTCAACGAAAGTGACATAAATATAGAACTCCTAAGGGGTTGAAGTTACAGGGCGATCTGTTTACTTGGGAATGCCAATGCAAGCTTAATTGCGGAAAGGCAAATGTGATGCACATCAGCCCAAAGCTTGGAGAGTTAGCGCAAAAAGTGTCCTGTCAAGAGGCTGAAAGTTTGCTATTTGGAGAAGGGATGGTAAAATTCCAGGGCAAATATGTATCCACTTTTACAGCCTTGGACAAAGCGAAAACATAATTGAGAAAAGTTTTTTAGTGGAGGACTTTTCTATGGTGGGGCCAGAAGGAGAGGGCAAACTTTTGGCCGGACAAATTACAGAACTCATTTTAATTAAGAAGGGGGACTGTACAGAGGAAGTGAGTCAGGAGGAGCTTTCTACCCTCAAAGGGGTAGAGGCGGAAGAAGGAAAATCTTGAGTGAGAGAGGTCAACAAACTACAAGTACGCAAGGTGAGTATGAATATTATTTACTGGTTTTATCCAGGGAAAGGTGGGAGAAGGTTACAACACCTCTCAAAGTAGTGAAACTTACTCACACAAGATCCATAGGTGGTTGCTGCAATACGAGGATATGTGATAAAGTTCGACAAGGACACTTTTCAGGAGAGAGAACCAATGGAGTTGGTGTTCAATCAAACTTAAAAACAAGTTATAGCAATAGAAAAAGGTCTTTTATTAGACAAATAGGATATTATGAAAATAATCGAAAAAGAAAAATGGTTTGTAAGTTCCCTTTGCTTGGTAGAGCAGAAAGACAAGGGTTGGAGACCGGTGGTAAATTTAAGAGATCTAATTCGCTATGTAACGTACAGACATTTCAAAATGGAGGGAGACCAATATTGAGAGGCGTTTTACAGGAATTGGATTGGATGGTGAAGCTAGATCTAAAAGATGCTTATTTTATGGTCCCAGTAGACAAGGAGTGTCAACGTTTTCTGCAGTTCAGGCGGGAAGGTAAATTGTGCCAGTTCAAATGGCTTCTGTTTTGGGCTTTTGTCAGCACTTTGGTGCTTCAAAAAAATTCTGAAACCTGTGGTGGATTTTTAATAAAAAGAGGGCATGAGGACGATTATCTACTTGGACGGCATTTGTATCATGAATCAGTGTGTGGAGATGTTGCAAAATCATTTGCCACTGGTGAAAGGTTTACTGGAGAGATTAGGTTTTTGGTCAACCAGGAGAAATCAATTGTACTACCAGCTCAAACTATGGAGTTTTGAGGGTTTGTAATAAACACAGTGAACGTTCTATTTCAGTTGCCAGAGACGAAGATAGTTATGATCAAGAAGGAGGTATGTCTGTTAATAAGAATGGAGGAGGGGGCTTTGAGAAACCTTTCTAGTGTAATTGGGCTTCTATCTTCTTCAATTCAGGCAGATTTTCCAGGTCCATTACACTACAGGACTTTGCAGCACTTAAAAGCGAATGGGTTAGCACAAGGTCTGTGGTATGCAGACAAGATATGGATGATGAGGAAGTGAAATTGGAACTGTCCTGGTTGTTGCGAAACCTGGACCCTTGGAATGGTCAAATCGTTTTTGGGACAGCTCACGATTTTGTTGTCGAATCAGATGCAAGCAATCTTGGATGGGGAGAAATTTGTCTAGATCAGGAAACTCAGGGAAAGTAGAGTGGGAAGGAAAAGATGGAACATATAATTATTTGGAGTTGACTGCAGGTCTGTTTGCTCTGCACAGTTTCAAGTACAAAATTCAGGGAAGTTCCATTTTATTGAAGATGGACAATGTAACAGCGGTAACTTCTATAAACAAGTTGGGAGGAAGCAGGTTAAAAAAATTGTCAGAGATTCTGAATGAGTTATGGGACTTTTGTCAGGAGAACATTATACATGTGTTATCCTTGTACTTGCCAGGGAAGGAGAATGCAGTTATGGATTGTAATTTTCACATTTTGAGAGATTCCAGCAATTGGATGTTACAGAGAGATTTCTTCCAAAGGATAGTCATGTCTATGTCCAATGGAAGTGGATTTATTTTAATCCCATTTGACATTTCAAAAGGAGAAGGATTCCAGCTGGTGCCCAGATAAATGGGCAATGGCAGTGGATGAGTTCACTTAGAATTAGAAGGATGTGGGAGGATATGCTTTCTCGCCATTTATCATGATACGGAGGGTGTTAGTCCAAGTTAGGAGACAGAAGTGTCAGATTGTGTTGGGGACTCCTTTTTAGGTAATGCAAGTTTGGTTTCTATCAGGGTTGGAGTTGGTTGTAGAACAACCTCTGTTGATTCAGTCACATAAAGGAATGCTGATAGATTTCGACGAAGAGGAACATCATATGGTAGAGTCAGGGTTGCTCAACCTTCTAGTCTCAGAGATATCAGGGGATCAGGAAGATTCCAAGGTCTTTCTGGGGAAGCCTCAGAATTGCTCAATAAATCATGTGCCCCATGAATAAAAAAGAGGTATAAACAGACAGGCAGACCAGGTATAGATTGATTGCCTTAACACCCAGAACAAGGCAAGGCTCATAGTGAGCGCGCGATAACTTACGACACATTTATTTTGAATCAACTGCAACTCAAGGGTGAGAGGGGGGAGGGAGAGTGTTTCATTTTAATAGTTAGATTAAGTATACCAGAGAGTACATGCTCAACTATACATGTATAATGCTGCTGAGATTCATGTACACTGAGACTGATTGAAAACCCAATAAAATCTGGTTAAAAAAAATGAAAAATAAAAATACATGGATTGTATGAATACATTGGTACGTGGAAAGGGATTTAGATCCTGTGCAGGCTGATGAGGTTGAGGTAGTTAATTTTTTGGCAGGATTATTTTCTAAAGGATTTTCATACAGGACTGTAAATTGTTACATCTGAGCAGTTGCAGCAGGTCATTGGCTGGTGCATGGTTCCGCTATTGGGGAAAGCCCTTTGATTTGCAGAGTATTAAAAGGAATTCGTCTGAAGAGACCTCCAAGTTTTGTTATGAAAGTGTTTGGGAAGTTAATGTGGTTCTAAGGATGTTTGAATCTTGGCTATTGAATCGCTATTTAGCAATAAAGGAATTGACATGGAAGTTAGCAACTATACTTTGTTTAATTCTCTTTAGGAGAGTGTCTGATGTTCATGCTTTGGATGTCACAAGTAGATTTTACCAACCAGAAGGAGTTGTTTTTAAAGTTTGTAAAAGAGCAAAGACTATGTCAGATTCAATTTTGTATCTCAAATTATAAAGTTATCTGAAATTTTGTGTGGTGGAATGCTTAGAAGAGTACGAGTCTGATGGTGTAAATCAATTGTTAATATTATATGTAAATCTTTTATGGCCGTGTGAACGAGTCTGTGGTGAACATTGAAAGGTTTAAGCCATAATCGGTGAGAGGCACTATGGCTTCTAAAGTCTTTACAGCAGGTGCGCGATTGGAGGTAAAAGTAGCTCATTGGTCAAATTCTGAGGTTTTTATGAAATGTTATTTTAAGCCTGTGGAACATGTTTCAAGCTACTCACATAGTGACTTTGAATATGCCTAATGCTAGCCTCCTGTCTTGCGCTAAAATGTTGATCCTCATAGCTTTAGTGAATAGAGAATCGTGATTTTATTAAAGACAAGGGGGCTAGCGTTATCCCACCCTTCCTACTCAGAAGAAATAGAAAAAGGGAGAAAGTGGATGGGTTTGGTAAACAGAGTATACATTTGTGCATTAATAAGGAATGATCAAATATTATAAGATATGCAAAACTTACTAATAATAGGGTTGTATTAAGGAGAAATATTTTTTTGTACTAAAGAAGCAAAATACGTTACTGGTTTAGTTTTGTTTCAGAAGCATGAGGAGCAATTTTTTTATTAATGGATACAGAGGAATATTGGTTAGATTACATCGGCACCAAAAGAGGGAGAAGATTAAATATTGCTGTGCTTTATGGACTATGTGTTCTAGAGTTTTATTATGACTCACATATTGTTTTACTTTAGATCTTTGAAGTGTTTGCTGGTAGGAGGTAACAAATAAAAGTTAATGCATAATGCTAGCCTCCTTGACTTTAATAAAATCACGATTCTCTGTTCCCTTATGCTAAGAGAATCTACATTCCCCTGTGTTCTACTGCAGCCTACCAGAGTGTTCTAAAGAACAACTAGAGAGCTCACAGTCTTACCTATGACAAAAGTGGAGCACACTTGAAGCCATCTTGCTTGAATCAAACTGGTAAAACTTAAAATATTTCATTTAGAAAGGAACACAATGAGGGGGTTCATTTTGTCATAGAAATTGTAGTTAATGCTGTGGAAATCAAAATTAGGGCATGTTTTAAGTGAATTCTCAAATGTCTTCCTCTTCTATTTCATTAAAACATTCTTACATGCAGATTGAAACATGCACTTTTAACACCAGCAGTAGGCAGACAGCTAAATCCCTGGTGATCAGTATCTTCACCAGAGTGCTCTAATGAGCAACTAGAATGCTAACATTTTGCACTTATGCCAAAAGTGCATTACATCTGAAGCAATCTTCATACAATTGAAGAGGAAAACGGAAAGCATTTTCACTGAGAATATTTCAGTAAATGATGAAATTAGGGATCTTAATTGCAAAAAAGTTTCCCAAAATGGCAACCAGAGACAAAAGAGCCCAAATGTAGCACAAATATTGCCCAAGTACAGTCCAATGACAGAAGTGTACAAAACAATTTAATTGTTTTGTAGTTCTATGTAGCACGGACTTGATCCGAAAGCAGTGGAGTGCTTTACGTGAGCATCAGTTACATTACACACGGACGCATTCCTTTTGTTTTCAGGCATGGGGAGATTAAGTGATTTGCCAAAAATCACAGAGTGTTGAACAAAAATCAAAACTTGAACCGGGTTCCCCAGTTGCAAAGTTGGCAGCTCTGGCCATAACGCCACATCTTCTCCCCTAAGTGCAACAAATAATCAAGTGATCAACTGGATAAAAAGACATAACTATAGCACTTTGTCAGTATTAGAGACCTTTTTGGGCTACTAACCATACCTTCTATGGGAAAAAGACCCCCTCATGTTAATAATTTCTAAAGGAAATGTTCAGGTATTACAGTTTTAATTACATCAAGATGACTTCAAGCGTGCCACACTTTTATAATAAATATAGCACATTAGCAATCTAGTTCTTCATTAGAACGCTGTGGGGAAACAGAGGTCAGGGGCATGGACTCGGACAATTGAGGACAGGGAGGAGGGGCAGAGGCAGCAAGTTGACCATGCTGGGCAGGTGAAAGGGGCAGCACCATGGACTATGGAGAACAGGTTAAAGGGGAGCAGGGACAACACACCCACCATGCAGGACAGACAAGAGTAGCTGTGGCAATACAACAGACCTCTGAGGGCAGAAGGGAGAGGCAGGGGCAGTACAACCATGCACACTAACCGACCCGATTCAGGCAGGAGACTCCTCATGTTTTTAAGGCCAAAAGGATTTTATTTTAGCCCTCTGCAGCCTAAAATCTTCTCTTTTTCAATGCAATCAATAGGGAAAATCAATTCCCCAGATTTTGTTCTCAAAATCTCCCTCTTACTACCTTCAAAATGTTGACATGTATGGTACATTGGACCTTGGGGGGCAGGGGGAATTGGGTAGGAACATGGACTTGGACAATAGAGGGCAGGAGGGAGGTGAGCAGGGGCACCAAACTGAACTTACAGGGCAGGAGCCAGGTGTTTCAGTAGTACAGTACACCACACAGGGCAAGTGGGAGGGTAGTGCAGCACAATGGACCATGAAGGCAAGGGGGGGCTAAGGGCCCACACATGGAAAACTGGGGACAGGGGTCAAGGGAGCAGGGCAGGAACGACACGCTGACCATGCAGGGCAGGCAGGATAGGCACTGGAAGTACAACACACCATGGAGAAAGCTGAAGAAACAGTCATCCTACCGGAAAGACCAGAAGAATTTCAGACCTATCTCCCTGCTCCCCTTCCCCGTCAAGGTCATCAAGAAGGCCATGAACACCCAACTCTCTGAGTACATCGAAATCAAACTCATCCAGGACTCCTCCCAATCCGGCCTCCAAAGCAACCACAGCACGGAGACCGCCCTCCTCTCTACCACCGATTACATCCGCTCCCTCCTCGACTGGGGAGAATCAGCAGCCCTAATTCCTCCTCGACATCATGGCCGCCTTCGATACCGTCTGTCACCGCACCCTAATCACAAGACTCCACAACGGCGGGATCCAGAATAAGGCCCTGGACTGCATCTGTTCCTTCCTCACCAGTAGAACACAGTGAGCCAGACTTCCCCCGCTCCTCTCAGAACCCACAGGGTTCAGCTGCAGAGTGCCTCAGAGCCCTCCCTGAGCACCGTGCTTTTCAACATCTACATGGTCCCGCTCGCAGCCATCATCAAGAACCATGGACTCAACATCGTTTTCTATGCTGCCGTCACCCAGCTGATTCTGTACCTCACCAACGAGCCCAACACCACCAGAAACAACTTTAACTACAGGATGAAGGCTGTCGCCACCTGGATGAGAGACAGCTGCCTCAAGCTCATCTCAGACAAGGCCAAAGTCCTCATCCTAGGGCCCAACACCTCTGCTTGGGATGACTTCTGGTGACCCGCCAAGCTAGAAACCCTCCCACAGCCACTGACCACGCAAAAAAACATGGCATCATACTGGCCTCTTCGCTCACCATGACCCACCAGATCAACACCATCACATCATCTTGCTTCCACACTCTTCACCTGCTTCAGAAAACCTTCAGATGGATCCCCACCGAGGCCAGGAAGACAGTCACCCACACACTCATCAGCAGCAGACTCAACTACGGCAACACACTCTACACAGGCACCACCCAGAAACTTCTCAGAAAACTTCAGATCGTGCAGAATGCCACAGCCAGACTGGTCCTCAACCTTCCCCACTGCAGCCACATCTCTGAACACCTACGAGAACTCCACTGGCTCCCAGTCAACAAAATAGTCACATTCAAACTCGTCACACATGTCTACAAAGCCCTCCATGATGCCAGACCAGCATACCTGAACCACCGCCTCCCATTCCACTCACCAGCCAGACAACTTTGCTCTGCCCAACCGGCCCTCGCCACCGTCCCTCAGATGCACAAAACCAGGATCGGAGGAAGATCCTTCTCCTACCTCTCTATCAAATCCTGAAACACCATGCCTCTCCACCTCAAGCTCTCCCTGTCTCTGACACAATTCAGGAAGGATCTCAAGACCTGGCTCCTTGAATGAACTAGAGTGCCCAGTTCGGTCGTGCAATATATTCCCAGTGCCTTGAGACCCTCACAGGTGAGTAGCCATGCTTAACAAGCACTGATTGATTGATTGATTGATTGGAGGGCAACGGGGAGACAATATTGGCATACACACAGACAACAGAGGGAAGGTGGGAGGGGGTCAAGGGAAGAAAGCTGACCGCACAGGGCATGTGGGAGGGTCGGTGGCAGCACAAATGTCCATGCACAGCAAGCAGGATGGTTAGTGGCAGCACAATGGCCATGGTGGGCAATAGGGAGGGGCAGGGCCATGCACAACAGGACATGAAGGGAAGAAGGGAGAGGTAGGGACTGGACACAGACAAGATTGAGTTGGGGAAGGAGGCACGTGCTTCACAACAGACCACAGAGGGTGGGAGGGAGGAGCAGTTGCAGCACAACAGAGCATGGAGGGCAGAAGGGAGTGGCAGCACAATGGACCGTGTAGGAGAAGAGGGAGGGGATAGGGTCATGGTACTCAGACACAGGAAGGCAGTGTGGAGGGAGCAAGGACAGATGGCAGTCGTCTGACCATGCTGAGCAGACAGGAGGGACAGTGGCAGCTCTACAGAACACTCAGAGTAGATAAAAGGGGCAGTGGCAGGTCCATGGAACACGGTGGGCAAAATGGAGGGAACAGGGGCATGCACACAGACATAGGAGGACAGGGGGAGGAGGGTAGGGGCAGCAAGATAGGCACAGAGGCTAAGCAAAAAGGCAATGATAGGGCATAGCCTCAGGAAATGGAAGGCAGGAGGAGTAGACATGGTCATCAAGCTAACTGGTGGGCAGTGGCAGCACATCTGACCATGCAGGGCAGGAGGGAGGGGGCAGGTGCATGGAGTTGGACAACAGAGGGAAGGGAGGAGGAGGGTCGGGGCAGAAAGCTAACTGTGCAAGACAGGAGGGAAGGACAATGGCAGAACAACTGCCACACAGGGTGGATGAGGGGAAGGGGTATGGGCTTAGACAATAGAGGGCAAGGAGTAGGGGATAGGGTCAACAAGCTTGGACGAGGGCAGCATGACAGACAGTGCCAGGCCAGGCACTGCACAGCCCCCCACCATGCATTTCAATTGTCATCTTACTTTACATTAAAAAAAGAGTAATTCACTGAAAATAACAAAGGTTAACATGACGTTATAGTTATGAATTGTAAGAATGTCTAACTTTATTGTAAAAACCCTTAGAAATTTACTGAAAAAACAAAGCTTAAACGGATGTTATAGGTAGGTGGAAATGTCAAGTAAAACTTTTTTTTAACCATCTTATTTAAATTTTGTGGCATCAGAGCACAGTTTATGCGTACAATTTGTACATATCAAGCCAGCATGATCCCACAATAATCACTGTACGTATGTAGTACAACAACAGCATTATCAGGAGTCATTGATTCATTAAATGAATAAACAGAACATAAAAACAATAAGCCATGACTACAGCCATACAGAAAAGGGCCCATAAACAAGGAAATGGCCCTCCTGTTCCCAGATCCACCTGACCCACATGCCCACCCCTTCACTCAGAAATCTCAGCACCTTAGGGGCATGATCCCACTCCATGCCACTCCCCTACACCGTGGCTCATACACAGGGGAGGAGAGATGTGGCTTTCCATAGTGCAATACCCTTTAATTAGCTATTCTAGCACCTCACTTCTGCACAGGGGGCTCCTTCCGGGGTGCATGTAAATCACCCAACAAGCCTTCCCAATCCTACTCAATGGGTGTCTTACTTAATCCTCAAGCCTCCTCCTACTGCAGCACCGCCGTCTCAGTGAGTGGATTGATGTGTCAGTGGTCTATGGGTGAGTAACTGGATATGTGAAAGGCAGTAGGTGAGTGTTGGAGTATATGAGTGACTATGACTGTATGTGTGAGTGATGGATTGTGATAGTAGCTGTATGGGTATGTGTGTGCTTGTGCCAGTGACTGTATAGGTGAGTAAGTGTGTGTTAGTATCTGTATGAATAAGTGAGGGGGTGTGTGTATAACTGTATAGGTTACTAAACGGCTGTGTGATTGACTCTGTAGGAGAGTGATTAGGTGTGTGAGTAGCTCTATGAGTGACTGACAGTGTGTTAGTGGGTATATGGGTATATGAGTGGATATATCAGTGGCTGTATGAGTGAGTTGGTGTATGAGTGGCTGTATGGATGACTGAGTGGATGTGTGTGTAGACTTATGAATCAGTGAGTGGGTGTGTAAGTACTGGTATGGGTGTGTTAATGGTTTTGAGAATGGTAGTGTGAAAGTTGAAGTTGGTGTACTAAAGATGATATGGGGTGTGAGTGGGTGCGGCAGAGATTCTGTGGATGATGTCATCAGTGATGTTATTTGAGATGTCTTCAGCGATGTCATCAGTGATGTCACTGACCATGTGATGAGGGATGTAATGTGTGAGGTCATAAGCAGTGCATTGAGAGAGGGTGAGCTAACTATATACTGCTGAATTTCACTAGTTTTGTACGAGTGAAACGTCAGCCTAACTATAATGTCCCTGTAACCTTTGTTTTTTCAGTGAATTTCTAAGGCTGTTTTCATTCTATTTCCTAACTATAACATCCCTGTAACCTTTGGTGTTTTTCAGTGAATTTCTAAGGTTTTTTTAAAGGCTAATTCCTAACTATAATGTCCCTATAACCTTTGTTTTTTTCAATGAATTTCTATGGTTAGTTAACTAGTAGTTACGTTTGCAGGGTGGTGGAGAAAGGGGCGGGGCCTCCGACCAACTCTCAGGAATTCCGCTGTGTAGGATTTACAGGAGGAACCAGGAGAGCTTCTTGGCCCCCAAGGTCCCTTAGGAGTAAAGTCGACTTCATCCCCCAACCAGTAGTGCACCAGGAGCTGTATTTGTATTGTGGTGGAGAAAGGGGTCGTGGCCTCCAAAGACCTCCTAGCAATCCCACTGTGTGGGACTTACTGGAGGTAACAGGATGTGTCAAGAATTCTGCTCTGGGTACTTGGACACTCTTCTTATAGATTTCAAGTGTTAATTGTGTCTACTATGACTAAAGATTCAAAGGAGAAGGAGTGGGTGGGAAAGACGACCACTGGGCATCAGGCCTTTAGGTGAAGATTTGCAAAGTTGGGCAGGCATTTATTGGTCAGTAGTCTGAAAATTAATTTGGAGGTGAGTCTATTGGTGTCATTGAACAGTGGCATAGACATTTGAACCAGCGATGCAGTAGGTTTATTCTAGGACATGTGCTTAGAAATGTCTGAGGCAGCAGAAATGTTAGACCCTCAGATTTCGTTGAAGTTAGGAGTGTGTAAAAAGGGTCACATGAAAAACATCCAGGATTTAAGTCATCTGAAGGAGCATTTACATAGAGGAACTTGGTCATTGAACTTGTATAGTGGCAGGTGATTGCTGTACGTGGTGTTTGTTAAGCCAATGAAAGTGAGCAATTTGGCTTCTAACCCTCTCAAAGGGGATATGTGCAATCAGCTGGTCTGGGACATGAATAATACAATAGATGAGTGCATAGGTAAGTGAACGTATATTACGAACAGCCTGTCAGGGGTGGAGGAAAAACAAATGAATCTGAAAAAATAGCTAAAAATGTAGACCTTTGTTAAGATCAATCAGATGCATTTCTATCCCGGAGAGACTGAGGAAATATGTACCAGCTTTTGGCTGCAGCAACTTAGAAGGTATTGTCTGTGTTCAATCTTCAAATGTAATGCTTTTAACTTTGGAGACACAGAGGATGGACTGATGGAAAGAACAGAAAAGTCCTTCTAGGCACATGCCACTTGAACTTGTAATCCAAAAAGTCATGGGTGTTAAAGTAGACAGTATTATGGAAGATGACCATTGCCTTAAAGATAATTCCTGCGCTGCATTGGGATTCCATACAGATATTTGGGAGCAGACATGATGTGCTCCTAACTTGACAGAACCATCAGGATATTACAGAGACAGTGGCAGAACCATTAGCTTGTAATCTGCATTGCACCGTCACAACAAATCGATGAAGAAATACACTTGCTTTATGATGCTGGAGCTAATGCTTCTCTTCCTGGCTCCATAATATCCTGATATTTAGGATTGTCTGGACATATCCTTAGGGTTGCTAGCATTGTTCCTGTCCTGATGAAGTACCCCAGGACAATTATTTTCAGGGATCAAAACGTTGACACACTCCATTGTTGCCTGTTACTAAATTGCTCTATTGTACAGTGAAATATATGTACATGAGTTATATGCTATTAGAAACAAATCATTAGTCAAGGGTGGATTATCTCTTGTAAATTTTGCCTGCGCACTGATATTCACTTTTATCACAAGCCACTTTCAATGTGCCATTTTCTTTGGAGCACCTATTTGGACATTTACTTATGCACTTTTCTTAAGTAATCAATGAATTAAACAACCAACATATATTGTATAGGCACTATTGTTTCAAAAAATTGCCAAGGGAGCATTGGTGTGTAACTCTCCAGGAGGGAACCTTTTTTGTATGTTGTATAGTAATTGTCCAAGTTCCCAGGTATACCGGGCAACCCCTTATTTGTTTGCAGTTTATTCAGAACTATCATGGATTTCATTAAGTGTTACCAAAAATGCACAATTCCTAGTATGACTAGTGTACCAAGGCATGCGATCATGCAGTAGCGTCGGAGTTCTGTTGTACAGGCACACAATGCTGTTCTTTACAAGGTTTTTATGTTCAGAAACATGATTACAAATTGCCATAAGGGGTGTTACTGATTAAAAATGTGAGTGAACTCTATGATTTTGCAAAGTTCCTCTAACCTGAAAGAACCTTCACTTTTTTCTCCTTACATGATCTGTTAGATATTAATTTGAAGAAAACAATGAACCAGTTGAAGGGGATGTTTGATCATCTATGCATCAGTGTCACTGCCACCATTAAAAGGAGGCTAGAATATTGTCAAAAAGCTTGCACAAGCTAACAAATTCCTTTTATGTGGATAAATATCCTTTGGTGGCTACAAAAAGGGTTAAATAGATTGCATCCAGTTGCATCTGCTTTCTAAATCCCTTACTTTAGTAGAAATTCAAATTTTGTGAAGATTATTCGTTTTATTGATGCATATAATTATAATCACAAGCCATCTGCTGATTTGGCAGGCATGGTTAAAATTCTCTAACTCTCATAACCTTTCAAGTACAGTGCCCGTGGGACTGTATTTCACTTTTATATTTTGGTAAACATGTAGGGACAAACAAGAGAGGTCAGCTGCCAAATGCTAGCGCTGTAATACAGCAAAAGCCGGGAGGAGTGGTCGGTTAGGGATGGGATAAGGGAAGAGATGTTAAAGGCAGAGCTCAGGTTTTCCATTTTGTCTTTGATTTCATGAGAGATTATCCTGGCTTCCATGATGCAGTCTCAGTTCGGATGCCTTCTTTCTCTGCGGGTTAAAGCTCTGCGTTTACGCTCCAGGGAATAGTTTGAGCACGTTTTAAAAAAAATATATTTGTCACAGCTAAATGAAACAGAGTGATTTTTCCTGTTACATATGAGTTGCAATTCCACAATTCTCAATTGATGAACTTCATAATTATTCTGCTACACAATGTGGTCAGTTACGATATTTTGATGTTCACCCTCATGTTCAAAGTGTGGCTGGAATTTACATTTTGATATGTTATATTGATTTGCTTAGTGCACCAATCACCCTAGAGGTTATCCAGGTTGGGCAGGGGTGCAGGTTTGTGGTCCCCAAGGTGCTTATACGAAGATCTAGGTCTTCAGCTTCTTGCGGAATTCAAGAAGTGAGGAGGAGGCTCCGATGTGTGGAGGATGGCCGTTCTATGTCTTGGGGACAATGTAGGAGAATGAGCGAACTCTAGTTTTGCTTTTGCAGATGCGGGGAATGTGTGCGAGTGAGAGTGAGGCAGAGCGTATGTGTCTAGTAGGTTGGTGAAAATCTATATAGCTGTTCTGGTATTCTAGTCTGTATTGTGTAGGGCTATATATGTATGCGTGAGAAGTATGAATTGGCTGTGTGAATAGGGAACTAGTGAAGGTAGCTGGGGTGCGGTGTGATGTGTGTGTGGTGTTGGACGTCAAGTATGAGGGCCCGATTCACAGAACAAACTTAAGACAAAATCCTAAACTTAGTACCATTTTAGTATTCACAGAATGCACTTACTACTTCTGGTATTCACAGAATGAACTTACTACTTTTGCGATTCACAGAATAAACTTACTACTTTTGCTATTCACAGAATGGATTTAAGACTACTAACTTTACGTCCGCACTCGGGCCGGAAATTCCGGCCCGGAGGCGGAGCTTCCAGCCCAGAGGCGGAGCTTCCGACCCAGAGGCGGGGCTTCTGGGCCGGAGGCGGGGCTTCTGGGCCGGAGGCGGAGCTTCCGGCCCAGAGGTGGAGATCTCCGCCACTGGCCGGAATCCCCACCTCGGGCCCGGAAGCTCCGCCTCTGGCCCAGAAGCCCCGCCTCCGGCCCGGAAGCTCCGCCTCTGGGCCGGAAGCTCCGCCTCCGGGCCGGAATTTCCGGCCCGAGTGCGGACGTAAAGTTAGTAGTCTTAAATCCATTCTGTGAATAGCAAAAGTAGTAAGTTTATTCTGTGAATCGCAAAAGTAGTAAGTTCATTCTGTGAATACCAGAAGTAGTAAGTGCATTCTGTGAATACCAAAATGGTACTAAGTTTAGGATTTTGTCTTAAGTTTGTTCTGTGAATCGGGCCCTGAGTCTTTCAGTTGTATTCTGGATTATCTTGAGTCTGTGTAGGAGTTGTGTGGAGATTCTGACAAATGGAATGTTGTAGTCTAGCCTGCTGGTGGTGAGTGCTTGAGTCCATCTAGTGTTCAGAGGCAAGGATTTGGAGATTTTTTGCAGCCTGCGTAGGATGTGGAAAAAGGAGGTGCACGCTGCTTGACTTGAGCTGTCTTGTTGAGCTTGTCATCTAGATGATCCCTAGATTGCTTGTGTGGGCTATGGGTGTGGCGGTTGATCCTAGGTCCGACAGCCACCAGATGGAGTCCCATGTGACGGTCTTGTTGCTAAAGACCAGTAATTTTGTCTTGTTGGAGTTCAGCTGCAGGCACTTGGTTTGATTCCATTCTGCTACCATGATCATGCAGTTAGTGAAGTTGGTTCTGGCGGTGGCTATTTAGTGCATCAAGGAGAGGATGAGTTGGGTGTCATCAGCATAGGATATGATGGTGATGTCTTGTGATCTGATGATGTTGGCAAGCTGTGTTATGTATATGTTGGAAAGGGTGGGGCTGAGGGACAATCCATGTGGGACTCTGCTTATCAGTTTTTTGGTCTCTGATGTGAAGGGTGGCAGCGGATCTATTTGAGAACAGATCCTTGTAGGACAATCTCGTAGTGTCTTCTGATGAGAGTATTTTTGGGAGACAGTGTTGAAGGTCACAGAGAGGTAGAGGAGGATGAGGGCTCACTGTTTCTCCTAAGCCTGGGATGATTTGAATTCATCGGAGACCGCGATGAGTACTGTTTGGGTGATTTGGTTCTTTCAGAATCTTGATTGAGTGTTGTCTAAAGATGGCATGATGCTCTAGTGACTGGAAGACATGCAGTATTTTTCTGGTGGCTAGTGCAGTAGGCTATATATTTCCTGCTTCCCTTACTATTCTAAGCTAGATAGCATGGTCACCTGCGTTATCCTATTCCTGCCTCAGCTGTTCAACATGACCATGCATCCCAACTACCCACTGTGGCAGCAGTATGGCATTGCCATGAGGCAGGAGTACATTGTTGATCATTCCAGAGCGTATCATGAGTGTGACAACCACAGATTGAGGATCCCCCTTGTGGTGCCTCGAAACCAAGAATCCTCTGTTGTTCCTCTGTCCCATTTTTGTCTAGTTTTTAAAAATGGTTTAGAGTGGTCCAACAGCTGCAGTTTGCTTCCAGATGACTCCTTCCTTGTTGCACACTTTTTTTTAACTTACCATCCAAGATTGGTGTCCACCATATTGGAATGATAAATCAAAAAATAGCCTAAACAGAGGGCCTAAGTACCTTCAAGGGATTTATTAAAGTACTTAGTTATGTAATTTTCAATTTAAATTGAGTGTAGGTTTTATCATTTACTTACTCATTATTTCTTTTGGTAGTTTATATTTTCACAGTGCAGATTTGTATAGTTATATATTAATCACATAAAGATACATCTTGAAAGAGTATATATCACACAACAAGAGATTGAAACAAATCAAAGCAAGAAAGAAGCAAAAAAAGCAGCAAAAACACAGCAAAAACACAGGTGTATATAAAAAATGAATGAGATGTATATTCTGATTTCATAAAGGGTACTCATATAGAAAGATTACAAACAAAGTGGAAGGAAACATTCAATTACTTGGAACTTCGCTGTAATAATTAGGTACTTTAATAAATCCCTTGAAGGCACATTTTACCTGTTCATTTAACTTTGCCCGAGCCCTCAAGGGTAGATTGGGTTGTCCATTATACCTACCACTAATTACAAGTACAGCAGTCCACAGGACTGCCGTACTCATGGTAGCGGTCCGACCACCGCCACACTACGGGTCTACCTGCAGTATTCTGAGTATGGCAGTCGGAATGCCACAAGACTACTGGCTCTGCCAAGAACAAGGATACCGCTGGGCCGGCGGCCTGCAACCAGCATGAATACGCTGGTGGTGCCGCTGCTGGCACTGCCGAGCATATCATGAGTTGCTTTTTCACTGCCCTTTTCATGGTGGTGAGCTTGCCATGAAAAAGGTGGTAGAGAAGCAACTAAGGGGGCCCTAAGAAGGTCCCCTGCTGGATCTAGGCCTGGGGCTACATGCAGGTGGCACAACATGGCACCCCCCCTTCCTGCATGGTGTGGCATGCATGACACACCATGCAGGAACATGCTGCAGGCGCTGTCACAGTGGCCAGTTGCATGTTAGGTTGAACTTACCCCAGCCCACCACCGTGAGGGCGGAGAGCGGTAGTGCGGCAGGAGAACAAGCAAAGTTGTAAAAAGGCCCTAATTCATGTACTACGCAGGGTATGCATCTTCATTCTGGGGCAAAACTGACTGCCACATCATTACATTTTCACACATGCATCATCATGCTGGGGCCACTGGTGATTCAACACGCATAGGTGAGCATGCAGGGTGACACATGCACGTGTATACGTCATCACACTGGGGAATTTTTTACTTTTGCAAATGATGTTAAGCAACAATAAAACCTTTCTTTTCATTTTTACAGATGCTGAAGAGCAATGCAAAAAATATTTGATAAAGCCAACAGACGAGACCTATTGGATTTGCCAATGATTGTTTTATGCTTGTCACATTGCAGTTACACATGCAAAGGAGGCCTGTGCAACATTAAATTGCAAAAATACTCATAGAATGTGCAATGATGTCATTTGAGATGTCATCTTTGGTATCATAAATGATGTCATTGAACATGTCATGAGTGATGTCATATGTGAGATCATTAGCACTACATGGCAGGGACGCAAGTTATAGTAAGTGCTGCTGATTATAACTGGTGAATTTCTGCATTTTGTTTAGTTCAAAACATTAATGTTGTCATTGACAAATTCACCTAACTATAACGGTACTTTAACCTTTAGTTATTTCAGTGAATATATATATATATTAGAACACAAAAGATGAGATGCAATTTTAAGTTACAGAGTTGTATCCACAACAATTGTTTGATGAAATATGCAGTAAGTCTATTTATTCTTGCAATTTCTTTCAACAATAGAAAAGCACACAGCCAACACGTTTCGCCCAACACATGGGCTTCGTCAGGGCTATGTGATTCTAGTAACTATAGTTGTACATTTGAAGATTGGTCATATCACACAGCGGACAGGAAATTGTGTACCACGCTATTCACACACCCCTAGGGTCACAAGACACCAACAACAAATAGGAGTCCAACTATCACAATGTCTTCACAAAGTCCTTTGTCCCATAATGTAGAGTGAATTTAAAATCGATAAGCTGGTCCCAATACAAAAGTTGCTGAGAGAGTATCCTACTTTGAGAACAAACTTGTTCATATAACTAATCTTATTCACATGAGTGACTAGTATTTACCCACCGGTCTTGAAGCTGGGCAATGGTTTGTTTGCTCATACGAGTAGCCTGTTCCCACAAGTGCAGGCTCTCTCGCAGCACAGGCTCTCTCGCAGCACAGATTATACACTCATCTGCATCCTCATTGCTTGTTTATTCTTTTTTTTAAATGGGAAAAAAAGCGCTCCACCCTGACTGTGATCCCCAGCATGGTGTGTTAGCGGCCCTATGATGAAGCATGAAACTATAAAGTGGGTCAGGGCAATCTTTAAAAAAAGCTTTGGCATTTCCAAAAGGTTTTAGTGTTTATTTGTTTATTTCCTTCTTTTGTTTCCTCCCTTTTATACATATATTGAACTATTTTATATAGAACAATCCCCAGCTTTCTTTCATTAGTAGCTGGTTTCTGTCCTTCTCTTCCAGTGAGGTCTACAGTCTGGGCAGAGAGAGTTAGGGAAGGCTCACTCTCTTGTCCCTTCTTGTTCAGTGTGGGTGTAGTAATTCTGACACCTGGAATGTGAAAGGGGCCATTTTCATGGTAGTGATAATGCTTAGTTTGAGCCGGTGGTTGCAGGTGGGGCCCACTGGTACTGTTAGTTGGGACCGGCATTTATTTTTCCTCAACAGCCAATGATCTATAGCTAAAGAGAGAAAAATAGAAGAGAGGCAAATGAGGAGAAAGAAAAAAGAGAGAAAAAAAAGAATGGAAAAGAGCATGTAACAGTGAGACAAAGAAGCATGAAGTATAAGGTGGTGGATTAAAGAGGCAGGAGGTGTAATCAGGACTATGCAGCCTTGGTATCCCACACTCCTACCTTTGATAGCACCTGGCACGGTCTTCTGAGCAAAACGTTTGGGCCCAGCACTTATTCTTTTACACATTAAGCACTGGGTGGTGACATTTGAAAAGTAAAGCTAAAAGTCAGAAACCCATAGGATTGTGGGTTTTCACAAAGTTCTTGCAGGTTGTTTCCTACCCTGGAAAGTAATTACTTTAAATAGCAGAAACAATTGTCACACAGTTGAGGAAGAAAAAGGTATAGCCTATTTTTGTTGTGGGTACATGGGAAGGGTTTTTTTGAATGGGAAAAAATGTTTCCCCCTTCTAGAAATGTGCTTTTGCTTATTTCCTCCATGTGAACCTGAGCAAGTATCTTCCAGGTGTAGGTTTTGCTGTTGTATGCAAAGTGAACATGAGCATGGCTGCATGTCTGTGATTTGTGTAGATTTGGAGGTGTACTCTTCTTTGAAACTGTGAATCCTCAAAAATACATAAGTGTACAAATCATGAACAAGGAACGCCGGAAGCCAAGTCGGGATCACTGTCCGCGACTGCGGGTATGGTACATATCCAAACATCAGTAAATGTTGGGATTTCCCTGTGGGACTATCAAATCAATAACGGTTATCATTCCTGTATGGATACAAGACTATTGTTTAAACATTGCGACGAAATAGGAACAGCAATATTATCTTGATACTCATCGGCAGATAGAATATAGACTTCAAAAGTGATTTAAGATATACGAGTACCATCTCTGAGGAATTTTTTGACGTGCAACTATCACCTGATACAATCTTGCCAGTGCCTACAATTGCCCTGAAGAAGTTCTGTCTTAGAATGAAACGCGTTGGCTGTGGCTTGTCAAAAAGACTCAATAAAGAAGCAACTCTATTTCTTCAATACGGACTGAATATTTTGAATTGTATAAAAAATAATGGGATAAGTGGTGCAGCTTTGAATTTGTTCTATTGTGATTTGTACCCTGTTGTTAAGGGTGGTGCCCTTGGACAGAGGGCACTTTTGGAGCATGCACACAGACTGACCTAATAGTGTATGAAGTACTGGTATTACTTTCATGGTTGGTGCCTTTTCAGGTGAATTGGTCCACTGTACAGTTGCATGTGTTTAAAAAATCATGAGCATAGGTTTACTATATAAAGAAATACACAATTTGAGTGAATGGGGCCGCTAGTGTTGTATGGTTCAACTTTATCCTAGCCCACTAATGTGCTTCTCCGTTCATTCCTCTAGTGTGCCCCATCTTGTTTTTGAGGGCATATTTGGAAGGGTGATTATTCTGGGACACCGCTTATCAATAGGTGAAAATGAAGGGACAGATAACTTACTTCTCATAGAGCGAATGACTCTTCGCACTAGAGTCCCCTTTTCCATGACAATTGTAGCTGCATTTCGAAAGGGAATCTTTTTATCATTGGATCTAACTACTCATAACTGCCAACTATAGAATTAACCCCATTTTCTGACCAAAAATCACTCTTTTGGAACACCACTGTGGGAAAATGTCCCCTGGAGGTTAATGCATTACCTCCAGTGCTTGTGGAAAATACAATATCTCGCTAAATTACCACATGTGCTGGTATTTTCGGTAGAATGCTGATTGTCACTGTCCATATTTCTACAGGAATAGAACATACAGTAACAGCTCCCAAAAAGCATGCGTTTGGAAAGGTGAAAAATATTTGAGAGTGACGCGGTGAAAATATTTCAGATTGGAAGACTGTTCAAAACATGACCAGACATTACGCTGAGTGTGGTCCCTTGGTCTAGAGAATGAGGAAAAGCCCTAATCTCATACCCAAAGAGAGGCTATCGAAATGACTGTCACTGACCTTCTCTGAGGTGGCAAAGCTTCACCTCAGCTGCGCAAACACCATAACGTCTGCGAGAATTAATAGTCGACGAGGAAACAATGTTCTAAAATGGCGGCTAGTTTTAGCATCCCAATTTTTTTTTAATCCTGTTATTTTGGAATTGGTTGACAAACCATGCTTACCACAGCGCTTTTGGCATCAGGATCACCCACCTGTCTCATGGAGGATGATTTGTGAGGAGATAAATATACTTTTCACAATAATTAACGCCACAAACCCCTGAACCTGTGGCAGCTGGGGACCTACGCATTTTTGTGCCAAAACCCCAACTGCTCGGTCTGTGCGGCGTCAGCTCTGAAGCCCGCTTTGCCGCGCTCTCCCAGAGTGCTGGAAGGAGGATTATATGGGGGCTATAAAATGCTTGAAATTTAAGGCAGTCTTAAACTTTCCCCCCCAGCCCTAAAGTGGGTGCGCTTCACACTCATAATAAAACAAGCTGAAACTGACAGAGCATTTTACTTTTTTTACATCGCTGTAAGGACAGTGATCCTTGGAAATAAGGGTACAGCTTCGTTAGTTTTCAAATTAAAAGCAAAAAAAATATGCTACTCTGGCTAGAAAGTGTTTGGGTGCCAGTTTTATGCTTTAGGTAGAGTTGACTAAATTGAATATTCAGTCACTCTTGGATGGCCTTGTGGCCTTCTGCAAGCAGCGGAGGCTGGAGATCAACCTTGACGAGACCAAGTATATGGTCTTAAATCTCTGCACAACAACCTGTCTGAATCCCACACTTAATGGTGAAAGTTTGGAGCATGTTCGAGTGTTTGAAACTTTTGGGAGAATCTTTCTGATCATTTTGACTGGTCATTCCATGTCCAGAAGTGTACAAGTAAGCTTGAGCAATATTGTGGGGATATCTTGAGGGTCCAGCATACATCTACATAACTTTCAATCATCCCCTGCAATGGAGATCTACAAATACCAAGCACTGGGGGCCTAATTGTATGGTGCTGAATTGTGGGACATCTCTGATGTTAGGCCCCCTGAAGTAGTAGAAAAATGGCTCATGAGGGATTTAAATACCCTCCCAGGTAGTACTCCCCTGTGCCCATTATGGCTAGACTATGGGATAAGGGGAGTCAATGACATAGTTGACTTGGAACCACTACTGTATTGGCTGAGATTGTGGTCAGCTCCTCAACGCAAATTGCTTCGAAGAGCTTTAGAAGAGGTAATGGGGCGGTTGGAGTCCAGTAAGATTTCTTGGTTTAGGGTGGTCAGGGATCGTCTGAGGCAGATTGTTTTGGTAACCTTTGGTTCACACCAGAAGATACTCTATTGGTATCTAAACAGGCATTGAAAAGAGCCTATTGGCACTATGTAGATCAAAACACTTTAAGTTACTCTAGGTTGGGCACCCTCAGTGCTTCCTTTTTCGAGTTTAACATTGTCTATTGCTTGGAACCATTCTTGGATGAGGTGGAGTCCCCCATGCTAGGAACCTGTACATTAAATTCCATCTGGGGACTTTACCAATTCATGCCTTTACTGCCAAATGGAGGTGTGGGATCACTGACTCTGATAGAACTTGTCAATTTTGTCCTGAAGTGATTGAAGTGGCTGAATATGTAGTTTTATTTTGCCCAGCCTGCCATGGACATAGGAAGAAGTGGATATTGCCAGTTTGTCGCAATTTAGGTCTGAGGAATTAATATACTGCATTTAGAATACTTAGAAGCAACACAAGGCAGTGTATTGTTTTCGCCGTTTCAAGGTACCGGATGTCTATGTGGAGGCAAAGACAGAAAAAGGTGTCCCCTTGATGCTTGTTATGCCTTTTAATGTTTTTTTAATAGCCTTCATTATGGTCATCGTATAACAAAGCATTTTTGCCAGATCTTTTACATGCTTTATATATTTTATCTTGATCTTTTTTACATATTGTTTTTATGTATTTCTGCATGTTCTTTTATGACCTTTTGGCCGAAATAAAGTTTGTTTGACTTTAAATATTCATTCAGATCCAACAAAAAATGAAAGAAACAGAAAGCGTTTTTCAAAGATTGTTTGGTAAACTGTTTTGCAAATTCTTCGTACAACAAATATCTCCAGTGTGTAAACAGAGTGTTAGCGCCTGTGTTTGTCCACAGTGAGAGCTGCAGATGCACAGAGCGCGGTTGTGTAATGACGGGAACAGCTGACTCATTAGGATGGAGCAGTGAAAGGTAATTAACCCTGGGAAAAGTACAGCTGCCATGCGAGCTGTTCCTTTCTGTAGGATCTGATTAGAAATTAGTGTTAAACCACTGATTCTTAAAAATAACTGTCATTGATAATTCACTTTCCCTCTCCGCTGTGGCTCACAAAAGGACCCCTAGAAGGTGCCTGTTAACAAAGATGGGTCACACCACTAGACAGGCTATTTTGTGATGAACACCTCTGAGTCGATAAAGATGGAAGACAGGTGGAAAGTCCTACAGGGCTTGCTTTTAAACACCTGAAGGACTATTTGTAGTTAATTAAACTAATACAAATGGATTTAAATGTAGAAAAAATGTGGTGTTGCAGAGGTTTTCACACACCTTTAGCACCACAGAGACCCAGCTACTGTTTGTGAATGTGCACAAAGTGGACGCTTTTTGGGTGTTCATACCATTTGCATGGGCCCTTTCTTACCTTCACAACTCACTTAGAAATACAGAAGTGTCCACAAATCTTGCACATTTTTCCACATTTGTGACCTCTATGAATAAAACTCCCCAGATGCAGACTTTGTGAATCAGGATCTTAGGGGTGTAATTGTCACTTTTTGGCACATATATTATACTCTCACAAGGATATGGTTTTGTGATCCTGACCATGTGTAATCGACATTTGATCACAGATACCTTTATTTTAATCTCAGCTTCAGCACTTGACCAGAAAAATCAAAAATATAATTCTGAACAAATCAATTTAGCTGCTTTAAAAATAAAAAATGTGTTTCATGTAATATATATCTAATTTTAACATCCCGCTGTTTGGTGATCCTGGCGCACATTACATTATCCTACCTGGCTTTCCGTTTCTGGTTTCTGTAATTCAGTCTCCACATACGCCATGTTGGTCCATGCCCAGTGAATAACATTCAAGAGGCTGATTCAATTAAAACTCTAAAAATTATTTTTGTTAATGTCGTTGTTAATAGGCATGTGTACAGAGCTGAACCTGCTATTAGTAGGGCATTGTGCCTCCTTTTGTTAGATCAGGGTGTGGCTTTTCGGACGTTTCCCTAGCAAACTGATGTTTGGGTAAATTATGTGGAGAAGTGAGGTCAGTAGTGTGGGTATGAGTCTTTAAAGAAGTTGGGAGATCTTTCGATTTCTGAAGGCAGAAAGCTGTTTCAAAATGCTTACAAACTGATTTGGACTAGTTCTTTTTTTTTATGTTTGAAAAGCTTTATTCAAGAAGGAATAAATACATAGGCATCAGCCACAAAATAAGAGAAAGATAAATGGAATAAATTACATTGAACAAGCTGATGTCATTAAAAGATAGACCAAAGCATTTTATAGAGTTTTAAGGAAAAATGGGAAGGGAAGAAGGGGAAGGAGGATCAGGAAAATCAAAAGGGGAAAAAGGGAAACTGCAAAAACATATTATATAATAAAAGATCCTAAAACCTTGCTATAAGGAAGGAATGAAAGCTGTAGGCAATACAACAATCAAAATGCTACATAGCAAACCCAATAGTGTCATAAACCAGTCAGATATTATTAAAGTAGGAGAAGGAGGAGTAACTCCCTCAAGGTGGTTTGAAGTTTTCCGAAGTGATGGCGGGAACATTCCTCGGGACCATCCGATCTAAGTATGTGGTAAGAGGTAGCCAAAAAAGATCCCTATTATGTGTAGGATTACAGAGGGAAGCAAAGGCAGTATCTAGTCTGTGAAAGTGACACAAGGAATTCCACCAGTGACGGATGGAAAGGTTAGACATGGTTTTCCAGTTAGAGGAAATGTGTTGAAAGGCGAGAGCAAGCATGAGGTCAAAAAGACCATGAGAACATAGAGGGAGATTTAAAGAATCAGATAAGCTGCCTAAAAAGAGAGTAGAAATTGAGTATGGAGAAGGGAGAGTGAAAATACGAGAGATATAGAGCCAGACAGAGTTCCAGAATTGAGAGACAGAGGGACATAAAAACAAGAGGTGAAAAAGATTAGCATTGGGGGCAGAACAAGTCCAACAACTAGAATCAGAAGAGGAAGAAAAACGGGCTAGAGAGAGTGGAGAGAGATATAGTCTGTGGTATAAGTAGAATAAAGATTGAGTAAGAGAGGCCGAACGAGAAATTTTTAAAGACCTAGACCAGAGTTTGTCCCACAAGGCGACGGACCAAGCACAACCCAGGTCTTCCTCCCAAGCAAGTTCTACCTTAGTTTTAAGGCGCTCTGGATTAGGGGATGAAAAGAATTTGTAAATGAGAGACGCCTTGGGTAAGGTTAAGAGAATTTTAAGAAGAGGTGCTTGGGAGAGTGAAGAAGGGGAGGGGGGAAGAGAGTAAAAAACCTCCAGGATAAGCGTCATCAAGGCAACAAACTTCTGCAAGAAGGAGCGCGGACAACGAAAGGTCATCTGAAACTGGGGAAAAGAACAAGGGGATGCTCCGTCAAAAAACTGGTTCACCCAAATGATGCCCAGCGATCTCCAAGACCTCCAGAAGATGGGTCTATTCCTTATAAGAATAAGGGAGTTATGCCAGACAGTGGAGTTCAAGAAGGACTCACGAGTAATAGGTGTAGGGTTGAAGAGTGGCTTTAGAAGAGAAGAAGTATGCTTGAATAAAGGAAGAGCCAAGTGCGGAACCCTAGCAGAGAAGCGAATAACCTCCCCAAAAGAAAAGGGAAGTAATAATATATGCTCGATGGAAAGCCAAAGAGGGGCAAAAGTAGAAGGGGCAGAAGCAAGCCATCTAGATGCCTGGCGAAGGGAAAAAGATTTATGATACAGGCGGAAATCTGGAAAGTTGACCCCACCATTGGCCTTTGATTTACGGAGTGAAGCCAAAGAGATTCTAGATCTTTTCTTGTTCCAAAGGAAGCGAGACAAACAAGAATCTATACGTTTAAAGAAAATTGCAGGGATGTGAACAGGTAGCATAGAGAGAACGTAAATTAAAATGGGGGCGATCATCATTTTGATGGAGTCTAATCTCCCCCACCAAGAAAGGAAAAGAGGATTCCAAGAAGAAAATAAACGTTCAATGCGGGACAAAACCGCTGACATATTAAGAGCAATTGAAGAAGAAATAGAGTTAGAAAACCATACTCCTAAATATTTAATTTTAGAGCCATTCCAAGCAAAGCCCGTGGGGGCAAAGGCATGAGGAGTGCAAAATTTCGTAAGGGGAAGAATTTCAGTTTTATCCGAATTGATTTTATAACCAGAAACCTGTGAGAAAGAGTCGAATTCGGAAAGCAATGGGGGAATAGATGTTTCTGGAGCGGAGATGAAAAGAAGAATATCATCTGCGTATGCAGATAGTTTCAGTTGCTTGTCACCGTAAGGAAAACCAGTGATGGCATTATTGTTACGGATAGACGACAAAAAGGGCTCAAGGGCAAGAACAAAAAGCAAGGGAGATAAAGGGCAACCTTGACGAACCCCTCGCTGAAGAGGGAAATACGAAGAAACTTGACCATTGACAAGAACTGAAGCCTTAGGGGCAGAGTATAACAAAGAAATAAGAGAGATGAAGCGAGGACCAAAGCCATGCCAGCGCAATGAAGCAAATAGGAAAGACCAGTCAACTCTATCAAAGGCTTTCTCTGCGTCAACCGAGATTGCCGCTAAGGGAATAGAAAGAGATGGAACTTTATTTAGTACATTAAGGAAGAGACGAGAGTTATCAGATGTCAACCGACCCTTCACAAATCCACACTGCTCCTTACCGATGAGATGGGGCATTAAGGGATCTAGGCGTAGAGCCAATACTTTGGCAAACAGCTTATAATCAACATTCACTAAAGAAATCGGACGGTAATTCTTACAGTATTTAGGGTCGCGACCATCTTTAGGGATAAGGCAGATGGTAGCTTCTTGAAAGGTACCTTCCGCTCTCCCCGATGAATGAAACGATTGAAAAAGAGACAGGAGTTTAGGAAGTAACAGATCAGAAAAATGTAAATAAAATTCAACTGAAAAACCATCAGGACCTGGAGTTTTGCCCTTGGTAAGAATAGCCAACGCCGTGGAGAGCTCATGTAAAGAAAGGTCAACTTCCAGATCCGGGAGATGAAGATGAGACGTCAAGGGTTTAGGAAGTTTATCTAGGTAGGCTTGGACAAGAGAGGGAGAGGGAGAAGACTCAGGTGTATAAAGGGTACGATAAAATAATTGAAATTGTTCAAGAATATCCTGAGCTTTATGCAATAAAGTATTATCAGAGGAGTAGATGGAGTCAATGAATGAACGTTCTTTGCGTGATTTGAGATAATTGGCTAAAAGCTTCCCAGCTTTGTTGCGACCACCATAAAACCGGGCAGAACTCCGAAGAAGCATTGACGAGGCATTATCGGTAGTTGATTTGTTAAAATCTAGTTTGGCACGAATAAGTTCCGGAGGAACGGAATTCTTAGAGGAAGAATAGAACTGGCGTTCCAGAGACTTAATATGAGCTAATGTGTCTCTCCGCTTCTGAAGAAAGCGTTTCTTTTTCTTGGAAACAAAATCAATGACAAATCCGCGTGCAGTGGCTTTAAAGGAGTCCCAGAGAAGATGGGGGGAAATATTAGAAACATCATTTAATAGAAAGAAATCAGTAGCAAAAGAGCGGAAGGAAGAGGAGAAAAGGGGATCAGTAAGTAAAGAGTTGTTAAAGCGCCAACGAGAGGATCTGGGAGGAGGGGAGAGAAGGTCAAGATCTGTTACAATAGGAGCATGATCAGAAATAAGTATAGGTTCAATAGAGGAAGACAGCAAATTTTGCGACAAGGAAAGAGAAAGAAAAATATAATCGAGACGAGAGAAAGAGGAGTGAGGGGGAGAGAAAAAGGAATAATCAAGAGTGTCAGGGTGCGAAAGCCTCCAAGAGTCAATGAGAGATGTTTGAGAAATGGTGTCGAGAAATTGTTTGTGGGGTTTGTGGGGTATGAAACGAACACTTGACTTACGATCAATAAAGGGGTCCACGATCTGGTTGCAATCGCCACCTAGAATGAAGAGGTCATCTTTATATTGAAAACATTTGCTAGTAATTAAAGGCCAAAAAAGTAAATCAGGTTGCGTAGGGCCATAAACATTAAACACAGTTAAAGGGATGGAATTAATTGACAATTTAGCTAGAATCCATCTACCATCAGAATCCGACTCTTGCGTTAAGACTTTACATACTAATTTTTTATGACATAGAATAACCACACCATTCTTCTTGTTGGTAGAAGGGGAAAATAGAACCGTACCCACCCACCCACGTTTTAATTTGAGGGACTCAGTCTCCGAAAGGTGCGTCTCTTGTAAGAGAACTATGTCAGGATTGTAAGTAGCAAGGTGGGAAAGAATTCTCTGGCGTTTGATAGGGTTAATAAAACCTTTCACATTCCAGGAAATTACTCTGAACTTAAACAGTGAATAACATTATCAGGAACAATATCTACAGCAATGGGCAAGAAGTGAAACATTTGGAAAAGATAGATATAGAAAAGAATAGAAACAAGAAAAGAAAGCTCAAGCAAGGTAAGGGAAATGAAGAGTAAAAAAAAGTAAGAATAAAGAAGGGAAGAGAGGGGAAAGGTGAGGAGAAGAAAATACAAGAAGAGACAGTACAAATCCATAAAGGACGACTGAAAATAACATACCTGAGGGGAACACGAAGAGGATATCGGGGCAGTGGATGACGCAACAATACAAGGATGACCTCCCGAAACCAGGAGGACAATCCGACCGCACCAGGACGGAATGGAAAACACGACTCACATGAGGGAAGAGGGAAATACCTTAGTCGATCTGGGCAGGGAAAACAAACACAAGCATAAATGAATAAAAAGCACTGATGAGAACAAGGGCACGTAAATAGAAGTATAAACAATAAACAATGGAATGTAGACAGCCCAAAAATGTGGGCAATAATAAGAATGGAAAAAACAAAGGTTACGCAAAAGAGAGCAACCAGTAGGGTTAATCAAGGACAATGAAAGAACATAACAAAAAGCTCTTAAGAGTAAAACAGAATGAGAAAAACCAACATCATAACAAGCCATGGCAATGCAGAAACATTATCAGGAACACCCTGTAAGAAAAAAGGAGAGGAGCGTTCAGCCACTAGTAGAGGTGGAAGTATCCATGCCAACGTTGGACTGTATGTGAATAAAGTTTTTAAGCTCCGCAGGATCTTGAAAAGTCCAAGTCTTATTCTGATGAGTGACCTTGAAGGTACAAGGATGGAAAAGACCAAATCTGGCACCAAGAGCACGCAAGGGTGCACGCAGGCTCAAAAATTCCTTCCTTCTTGCTGCGGTAGCATTGGAAACATCCTGAGCAAGGAAAACTCTCTGGCCCAACCAGGAAACTTGGCGCTTGGCTCTAGCTGCGGAGAGGACAAGGAGCAGGTCAGTGAACTTCAGAAAGAGAATGATAACACCTCGAGGTTTAGTTGCAGTTGATAGGCGAGGACCAAGCCTGTGAGCCCTCTGAATGGTGAGAGAGGTGGTAGGAGGCATGTCCAGAAGTTTCGGAAGGAAAGTAGAGAAGAACGAGACGGGGTCATCGCTCTCCAAGGATTCTGGCAAACCATAAATGCGCAGGTTGTTCCTTCTATTCCGGTTTTCTAAATCCTCGGTATGCTGCTGCAAAGCAAGAACAGATTTCTCCAATGAGGTGATACGTTGAGAGTGAGATTGAATCAACGAAGTCTGAAGTTCCACCACCGACACTCTGCTCTCGATAGTTGACCATCTCTCTTCAAAAAGTTGCATCTTGCTATTGGTTTCCTCAATGAACGGACGTAAAGCCCGTATTTCTTCAAGAATTAACTCCATGGAGATAGGGGGTGACGGTGGATCCGGAGGAGGAGAGTCCTGTTTTAGACGCTTGGATGACGCAGTAGAAGAAGAGGATTTACTGGAGGTTGATTGTGTCAAGGGAGGACGACTGGACGACGTTGCCGCCATTGGATCTATAGAACTGGAAGAAGGATCAACTGATGAGGAGGAGGAAGGATGAGCCGCCGAAGAACCCTTTGAAGGTACGAAAACAAACTTCGGATTGCGAAGTTTGCCCATAGGTGCGCTCCAAACAAATCTCCACAAGTATCGCACTTCAGGGGAGCGTGCAACGCCGTCAACAGAGTATTAAAAGGCACATTAACGGGTTGCAACGATCCACTCAAAGACCCCACAGCCACCTCCACCTGCCACGCAGAAGAACCAAGGCATCCGAAGGAGTTGACGCAGAAAAAATAAAGTCACTGAGAACAGCGTCTGACCATAATCCTCAAACCGCAGTCAGGCCAAGGAAAGGATAAGAACTATACATCCTTGAAGGTTGACCATGAAGGATTACACATAAAAAGAAAAAGAAGAGAAAAAAAAAATAAGGTGTTATACAGTGTCTACCATGGTCGCAATCCAAGAATCCATGTTCGTGAGGAGAAATGTAGCTGCGTAGGAGTCATCGCGCCGAAATACAAAATGGCGGCCGCTATGAGGCGCTAACAAAACGGCATGAAAACGCAGCATTGAGGAGTCCCTGCGCGCTCATTTTAAGCTCACCATGTGCAGGACATGTTCCGATTACAGGAACCAGCAAGTAGCATGTAGCAACATCGCGTAAATCAACGCGAGGCGGAAGAAGGCATCCCGATGCGGCGGAGCCCCGGACTCAGGCGGCCATCTTGAACGGCGTCCAAGCCACGCCCCTCGATTTGGACTAGTTCTAATTGCATATTTATTTATGTGGTTAGTAGCTAAGTATGGGCAACCGTACTGTGTGCCTTGACAGCCAGTCAACTGCATGCTTGGTCTGGCTTAATGTGTGCTGTGTAAGGTGAGAAATAGTTTGTCTTGTTAGACTGTAAAGATTGTGTTTTTCCAAGGGAAGTTGAGTGCATAACAACATCTATATATTGGCCCCATCTGTCCTATCACACACTTATATGCACAACCCCATCCAATGTTCTCTGCTATGTGATTTTTATTTTGTATTACTGTGCATACTACTGTGAGCTTGTTGATACTAAAGGAAATGTATCTTTTCTGCATCATTATCCTAGATTTTTTGCCTTTTACTGAACCCTATATTTTTGCTGGTTATAAAAAGCTGTGCAATATTTCCCTGCTAACCAGTAGTAAAGTGCCTGTGCTCCCGCCATTAAACAGGGGTCAGGAAGTAAAATGCCACTAGTGGACTGCAGTACCTATTATGCCACTCCAGTGGAAAAATGGCTTTAGGCTTACCATATCAGTGTAAAATTGCAATTGGACCTGTCAAAATAAACTCCTTTACAGATCAAAACCTCCCTTTTAAATATTAATAAGTCATCCACATGTAGAACATGTAACCCTCAAGGCTGAGTGCATGGTAGTTAAAAGTAGGGCATGTAGAAATGTATTGTTAACATGTCTTTAATTTGACCAGCACTATTTATCGCGGTGTCAGGCCTAGCTGCCCTATGAAAAAACTCAGAGACCAGATTAAAATCCTAATACTGTATGCCGGGCATGAGACTAGCTTGAAAAATAGTTAAACAATAATTTGAATAGTTACAATTCAATGGTGAAGTCAGATTTTTAATAAATATAAAGGGAAAGTAACTTTTAGAAAGCTACATTTTCCTTGCCCGAAGTTACTGGAGGCTAATTTGCATTTCCTCTCCAGCTTCCCCCCAAGCATTTGAATTGGTATGAATGAGGTGTGAAATGAGGTTTGAAATTCCTCTCAGGGGCTACACAAAAAGGCTACTGTGATTGACAGGTTGACTTGAATTCACAAGAATGACTCCTTTGAGCTCAACAGAAGGGTGTCAAATCGGGCTTGAGTGTCAAATCCTGTTTAACAGATCTGCTGGGTTCACACCTAACACTTAGGGCACACTTGAAGGAAGGGAACAGGGCACCAAGACACTTCTTCTGTATCCATTGTCTGATTGCTGAAGAACCCTGCTTTTTCCTAACAGACTTCTGTCTTTGGGCTTATTATGTGTGCAATGGCTGCTTTAAACTGTATTTCAGTGTTAGATGTGGGAGGACACTAGGATTATGATAGATAGCACACTCCCCACATATCCAACCGAGCCCTCACAACCCATGTTTAGTGTGGCCGAAGACCTTCGCCATCTTATGAATGTACACAGTGGGTAGGGTTGACACAAGAAATTTAATGCCATTGATTAGCACATGCCAAGGAGTCACTCCTACCCAGTAGTTGGTTCTAGGCATAAATGTGGCATCTTCAGGCACCCACTTTAGAACACTGCTGGACATGAGGTAGGACAGAAGAGGCCTGGTTCTGCTGTCTATGACCTGAGAGGAGCCCTGAAGGCTGGTCCTGCTCCTTCTTATACAGAGGTCAAAGAAGTGGGCTCCAAGAGTCATAAGGCTGACCTCGTGTTCAAGCTCTTCAGATACAACAAGTTACATGAGGCCTTTCTTACAAATGCCAAGCTGACCAGTGGGAACTGTACCAGAGCTAGACTCTGCTGTTGGTCCCTGCCTGACCCACTGCGACTCTCTAAGTGCCTCCCCTGAGGGCCTTGAGGACTTTAGAATCATACTTCTACTGTGTATTGGGACTTAAAGAGCCCATCAAGGTGACAGTGGTCCGCCCACCGTATTTAGATGTTGCAGCAATAGACAGGAGACCGCTGTGGCAGTGGTCTTCTCTGCTGACTAACAGTACTCCACTGCCCTCATGCTGACAGGTTTGCACCAACCTAATTTAGATGGTTTCATTGTCCTGGCAATGGTGTCCTAATGGAGTGAGGCCACGATGATATGGAGACAGTTAAGTACTACTTATCATCAGCTCAATACACATATATGTGTGAATCTATCAATATGTATATGTAGGTAATGTGTAATGGATATGTTTTTACATATAGAATTGCACACCAACCACATATGCACATGTACACCCACAACCACCACAAAAGCCTACCTCTGAGCCTGGTGACAACGGGGTGGCTGAGCGTCATGATCGAATAGCAGCAGGACAGGATGGACCTGGACTTTAGCATTCAAGATGGAATCCTTGGTGGGACCCCAAAAAAAGGTGGACTTTCACCTCTTTTTCTTCCATTCCACCAACTCATGCTTGGAGTTTCCCCCGCCACAGTTGCCTCAGCAGAAAGGCACATAATAATCTTGATGGCCGGAATTTAGGTGGGACTCCCTCTGACATGAGCTTCTGCCTCTGATGCCGTCACATGGGAGAAAGATTCTGGCGAAAGCTGTGGGACTGCAACAGTCTTCCCTCCAGTTAGCAGCCAACATCTAAATCGAGTGGGCGGACCACCAAGGTAGTAGGAGGGAAGACTGCTGAAAAAGCAATGGTGGGACCAATCGTACCAAGATCTAAATCAGGCCCTAAGTCAGAATATAAAATCTTTGACCAGAATGAATCTAGTTGGTGTATCTGATCAACTCTCCATAGCGGCTAGCCTCAGATTGTGCATAGGTTCCAGTCTAACTTAACCATTGAGTATCACTGCACTTTGTGCTTTTCAGTGCTACTCTTACTTTAAAAGTTAAGTTCATATCTCTCTTTCCATTGTTGGATTTTTGTGACTTTGGAGTCATTTTGTTCATCGAATTTTACTCTATTTATTTCTAATTCAGATTGGGATTTTTATTGTTGTGCTTTTTAGATTTATTGCTGTTTTGGTACAACTTAAATACTTCACATATTACCCTAAGTTAAGCCTGTCTGTTTTTCTGTCTGTGCCTGAGCTAACATGGAGGTGAGCTCAGGTTAATTTATTGACTTTGATGGTTCTCCCTGATTCACCCTGACAAGGACTGCTAGATGTGTAGTCGCCCAGCACAAATAATAGTCCAAATTCATAAAATACCAAAGTACAGAAAATGCCTGATCTGCATTCAATAGGCATCCAGAATACTTTGTAATGCTTTGTGTTGTTTGTGTGTTTTTGCTTGGATAGTTGTTATGAGAGCAATGATACCCAACTATGTCCCTTATTAAAAGTAATGCAGGATTCCCATTTTGTAATCATGCATCTGGATGAACTGATGTTGCAGGCATCAGTACTTTCAGGATGTGTGAATATTCTACCATTTTGAGTTGCACTCCTGTAAAATGGAGAATAAAAGCAGTGTTGCTTGAATATGATTTTACCTTAAATGAATAAAAAGACAATAGAGGTGTGGCTAATCAGGAACAAGTTGGTTTAATTAAACACAGCAGAGAGTATCAACAGAGGCGTGTCTGAAGACAGTCTCAAAGTACAGAGGGTTTGGCCACACATATATACATTTTGTGAGTACGATAAAACACTTTGACGTTCTTTGAAAAGCATCTTAGTCATAAATAATAAGAAAACCATATGATAAGAAGGACACAGATGGCTCTCGACCTCGGGGAAAGCTAGTGTGGGCCAGTGTGTGCATGTCCAGATGTCAAGTGTGGAGAGCTCGTGATCACCTTGCGGGTGTGCATGTCATGTCTTGATTGGCTGAGTGTTCCTAACTACATGTGGCATCTAACTTTGTGGTATTTTGCGAACATGCACCTTTAGCCAAACATGTTTTATTGGGCCTAATCTCCTGGGGCCTGTTTGTGGTGTGACTATTTATCTGTGGGATTGATGCGGGTTTTTCCTGGGTGTGAGCTTGTCTGTGGGCTAATTGTAACCGCACCTGCTACCTACCAATCGGTAGGCTTGGGTTTGGGTTTCAGGGCCTGTCTGACCACGTATCTCTGACTTGAGATTGATGTAGAGGTCATCCCGGATAAATCCAACAGCAATGATAAAAGCTTGTGGGTGTGAGCACATGTAATATGGTCGGCATTGATATCATATTTACAGATATTCTCATTATTACACGTACAGTTACATCGTACATCAACATTGCATTCACCAAGATTGACGTCATTATGCAGGCATAAGTTATGGTATACATTGACATTGGATTTACTGGCATTGTCATCACTGTGCGTGCATAGTTTACAGCATACATTAACATTCCATTTACTGATATTGACATCATTGGGAATGCATAGATTACAGCGTACATCGATATTGCATTTATTGGTACTGCTGCTGCTATGCGCGCATATATCGGGGTGTACATTGCTGTCATATTTATCAATCTCAACAGCAGGAATTAGTTTTGTCAACCAACACCAGCGTTTTATAACTCAATTTTGGGATGTTTTTGTCCATATGCATTTCACTTACTTTTAGCAGGTGAGATGTCCATACGAAAAACCACAAGAGTGAGGTACACTTTCAGTTATTGTAATCTTCATTTGACAGGTGACTTCTGTGGCTAGCAAAATTAACATTACCCTCAAGCTATAGGGTGCATCAGTACTATGTTAGATACATGAGAGAAATTGTGCCTAATATTTCCTGTTGCATGAGTGAAAAAGGTGCCGTTTTATTCTGATCACAAAATTCTGCTGGGAGTATTTTTTTTCTATGGGTGAAGGGACAGGAAGACATCTATATAGCGCTAAGTTAGCCAGGGGGTGTCAGAGCAGTGTGTATGTGTATACCACAAGAGCATAATCACAGAAGTCCTAGTAACTCGGAACCTAACATAGGTAGTGCAAGTACATTACCAGATGGAATAGAAAATTATGCCAATGGTAAGATCCTGAGTGATCCCTTAGATTCGTGTTCAAGCTATATCAAATATAATATAGGATAAATTCTACAAGAGGAAGCACTCAATTTTTTTTAATCCAACATCCTGGGGTTCATGAATTATGCCACAGCCAATCTTCTGTATTGAGAATAGACAGAATACTTTAATGAATTGGCACAACAGTCATAACGGCAACAACAGCTCACCGTTATGGTTCAATCTGAACCAGAACTTCATCATGGCTGTAAAAGATATATATATATATATATTCACTGAAAAAACCATAGGTTTCACACATGTTATAGTTAGCTGGACATTTTACTGATAAAAAACCAATGAAATTCCCCCGTTATAGTTACTGTAGGCAACTATAACTCACGCGACCGTAATCCTCTGCTGATGCTAATACTGTATTTAGACACTTATTTGCCCATGTCTTCTTCCATTAAATTTTAGCTATACATATATTACAAATATTTTTTTTCCATAAAGACACATATGTCATCAGCAGAGGATTATGGTCGCGTGAGTTATAGTTGCCTACAGTAACTATAACGGGGGAATTTCATTGGTTTTTTATCAGTAAAATGTCCAGCTAACTATAACATGTGTGAAACCTATGGTTTTTTCAGTGAATTTGCAAGGTTTTTTAAATGCCAATTCCTAACTATAACGTGTGTGAAACCTATGGTTTTTTCAGTGAATTTGTACGGTTTTTTAAATGCTAAGTTACTTTACGCCATTTGTGGCGTGCGCGCCCACTTAACGCAGTTCGTTCCGTGAGCGCACGGTGCGCTTCGCGCACCGGGTGCCCACGTTACGCTAGATGGGCCATGAACGCACGATGCGCTTCGCGCACCGTGCGCACATGGAGGACATATGATGAGCATCGTTGTGACAGGTAAAATATATGTTTTGTTTTGATGTAATAAGCCATGCACTAATGGCGCCCTTCGGGCACCATTTGCACACGGGGTGGGGAGAATGTGGATTTTTTTTGTTATTATTTATTACCGTACGCGTATGGTAAGCGTAATCGGCGAAATTTTCGAAAAAATTAAAATTGCCTTTTTTCACTTGGGGGATCGTTGGGGACTCCCTCGACATGGCTAGGTGCTTGGGAGCTGTCTAAACAGCCCCTTTACATGTTTTTGCACTTTGTTTTTCAACCCCCTGTCAGAGTGCGAGAGAGAAAATGGCGGCCGCCGCTTCCTGGTTTCGACCGATTCGAATGTTTACTAAGATCTAACGGCCAATCAGAATCGCGCTCGCGCACGTCACCGTACGCGTACGGTAAGCGCACCGTAAGCGCACCGTAAGCTGGCTCAGATATATATATTGATTTAAAGGCTATTTTCTCAGAATCTACTGAACAGATTTACACCAAACCTACAAAAGGCACTTCCTTGACCTGAGGACTACCTCTCTGCCAAATTTCATTAAATTCTGTTCAGCCGTTCGGGCTGTAGCTCTGTCTAAAGGTCCTATGGAAAAATGCATGGGAAAAACGTGTTTTGGGACCCCCCTTTTATCTCAGCCCCCGCTTGACGAATATCCCCGAGACTTTCAGGGTAGGAGCGGAGCTCAACGCCCCACCTATTTTGAAAATTTTGCGAGGATTCGTTGACCGGCGCCAAAGTTATTCAAAATAGAATGTTGCGGATTTCCTATGGTAAGAGGGTCCTAACTATAACTATCTACTGGCGACCGTCAGTAGATAATATATATATATATATATATATATATATATATATATATATATATATATATATATATATATTCTGCTCCAAAGTTGTCCACCTGTAAGTAGCACTCGACCAGCAGCTTGAGTTATGTGTAGGTAGGGACGGGGATCCATTTGTAGGAGCCGCTCCGTAGTGGATTTGCAAGACGCGTTTCGAAGCTTCATATGCTTCTCTTCAGAGGCTTTAACGGAAACGGTGTGCACAACCGCTAACCCACTTCGCCATTTAACATATGACACACCCACCAATGGGAGGCTCAAATGAGACTGTGCATTATGGGAAGTGTAGTGCGGAAAGCACATAATCAAGTCCTATATGGACCCTGCAAGTGGGCCCGTCCTCGATCCTATGTACGGCTGCTGTTCCACTTTCGTGGCCCCCAAGACTTCCGGGGTGGTGCATACTCCGCGGCTGGACTGCCGCGTGTTATATTCTGCTCCAAAGTTGTCCACCTGTAAGTGGCACTCGACCAGCAGCTTGATTTATGTGTAGGTAGGGACGGGGATCCGCTTGTAGGAGCCGCTCCGTAGTGGATTTGCCTGACGCGTTTCGAAGCTCCATATGCTTCTCTTCAGAGGCTTTAATGGAAACGGTGTGCACAACCGCTAACCCACTTCGTCATTTAACATATGACACACCCACCAATGGGAGGCTCAAATGAGACTGTGCATTATGGGAAGTGTAATGCGGAAAGCAGATAATCAAGTCCTATATGGACCCTGCAAGTGGGCCCGTCCTCGATCCTATGTATGGCTGCTGTTCCACTTTCGTGGCCCCCAAGACTTCCGGGGTGGTGCATACTCCGCGGCTGGACGGCCGCGTGTTATATTCTGCTCCAAAGTTGTCCACCTGTAAGTAGTACTCGACCAGCAGCTTGATATATGTGTAGGTAGGGACGGGAATCCGCTTGTAGGAGCCCCTCTGTAGTGGATTTGCCTGACGCGATTCAAAGCTCCATATGCTTCTCTTCAGTGGACAACTTTGGAGCAGAATATATATATATATATATATATATATAAATTCACTTAAAAAACCATAGGTTTCACACAAGTTATAGTTAGCTGTACATTTCACTCGTAAAAGACCAATGAAATTCCACGTTATAGTTAGATCAGGTAACTATAACTTGCACGCCCACAATAAACTGCTGATGACGTCACATATTACATCACTCATGACATGGTCAGTGACATCACTCATGACATCAATGATGACATCTGAAATGACACATTGTGGATTGCGGTCGCGCAAGTTATAGTTACCTGATCTAACTATAACGTGGAATTTCATTGGTTTTTTACGAGTGAAATGTACAGCTAACTATAACTTGTGTGAAACCTATGGTTTTTTAAGTGAATTTGCAAGGTTTTTTAAATGCTAATTCCTAACTATAACGTGTGTGAAACCTATGGTTTTTTCAGTGAATTTGTACGGTTTTTTAAATGCTAAGTTATGTATTTATTTAAAAAAAAAATTCTGGTTTTTCACCGTGCACACACCTTAAGTCTGTCTTAAGTCTGTCTTAAGTTTGTCTTAAGACAAACTTAAAACAAAATCCTAACTTCTGTGAATACCAAAAGTAGTAAGTTTAGGATTTTGTCTTAAGTTATTTCTGTGAATCGGCCCCGTTGCCTCCAACCTACAAGTATTTCATACAAAACCAAGAGCAATGTGCAGTTTAAATGATTTTAAATTGTTAACCATAATTTATAAAAGTGTTATACCAAAACATCAAATGTAGGTCTAATTTGCAAATTTTGTTTTCTCTCCAATAAGAACCAAATTTTTTCCACTTTTTTGTAATTAGTTTTTTGAGGTATCCTTGAAAGGTACTAAATTGGTCAAGATTTCAAATTGGCCATAATTGTATCTATACAAATAGAGAATTATAATATCCTGTTACATGTATTACCGCATTTAGGACATTATAAAAATTTTAATGTATATGCACAAACAGAACCAAAAGGAAACCACTAAATGTTGGAATCATTTCACATATCTAAACACCCACTATATTTTACCAGTATAAATGGATCACTCATCCACATACAGTTTAAGCAAACGTCTAATCCCCAGGTGACCTAATTCCACAGCATAACAGCACTAATAAGTAACAGATTCTGAGTGCCACTATCGTACTATGAGGCACATGTTTTGACACAACTTCTCATTACGGCTTTCCTCTTTAAAACTGAAGTGCACCATGATGCTCATTCTACAAATACTACACCTACATCATTACTTGCACGAGATATTTAAATAGGTCTACAATAGCAAGCCAATATAGATAGTAAAGTAGGTGACCTCCCTAAATTTAAAATACCAGGTAAAAATGCGCCATTGTCCTTATTAAATATTTTTTCCGTGAGCATCTCACTCAATCTGTCTCAGACCACAACTTCATCACATAGGAATTCAATGCAGAGCATCTCATGTGGATACACTCATTCTTCACATATGACCTAAAATAAGAAGTGCATGATTTACTTGAACTGGTAGCTACACTTACTAATGTAATCACTTCCAAAATCCTACACCTTGATTATTATCTGAGAACACTATCATCATTGGATGTTTATTTCCCATTATAGCGTCCCAAGTTGGAGCGTCCTTCGAACACAAAAATCCAGTGGCTCACATAGCACATCCCATCCATTCCTCATATGTAACTTAATAAAAATCTTAACACTGTGTTCCATTCATATTGTAACTGGTCAAAATTAAACCTACATCTCCTTTTCCTATACCAACCTCAAGTCAAATTGGTAACATTTATCGGAGTCTCAGCAAGAGTCTATTTCTATTATTAATAGCGTCTTTGTATACTGTCATACATAATTCCCCTTCTGCAGCATATGTTAACATTCAACCATTCAAATCTCACAGGTACCACAATTCAACACGAATTTCAATCTAATCCAGGCGTGGACATCAGACAGTGTAGATGCTATAACTATGATAACTTTCCAAAATACTTGAAACTAAAAAATGAGTCATTGGCCCCAAAGATTAACCTAATTTGCCACTAATATTCATCCCTATCCATTCCATTCATGTGGGTATGTGCCACACTAAAATTGTCATTGGACAGGGAAATCCCTGAATAGCATTACATTTAATCCCATTCGTCGCTATGCGTTGCAGTCATATGGATATACGCCATCCTAAAATTGTCCTCAGTCCGGAAATTAACCGCTTACCACTATCATTCAAATCAACTGCATTCATAATCGTGTTGTCCTGAACCTGCAGATGCTGGATCTAACCGAGCAATCAATCAGATTCACAAATTACATTAAAGTTCAGCTATTAAATTCGTAGACATGTGTGCCATCTTATAGTGGTACCAATTATGAGTTTCCCCTGTGCATTTTGATTAGAATGTCAAATGTCTTACACCCTTTAACCCTCCGTAGTGGTTTTTTCGCAAGTTGGTGAACTCAAGTCACTTCGCAATTTACTCCTCATTCAGTCAATATAGTGACTGGAATAACTCAATATCGCATGGGCTCCGATTCTGACCTCTAAAACAATGTACTTCTTTCTTTTGAAATAGTTGTGTCCTACATCAAACTAATTACCCTCTTGCAACCACGATCAAAACTGATGGATCTTAGCTTGATTAATCATTAACAAAAAAATGGGTGCAGTAAAAGCGCTCATTGTTCTTTTCAGAAAGCTTGCAAGGCTGTTAGTTTTCATATTAATACAGTGAGCTGAATTGCGGTTTTGGAGCAATAATAGAAGGCTTGTCTGCTTGCAGTAGAAAGATGTTTATCAAATGCGCTTCTGGAGAAAGAGGAGTTTGCACAACTTGAATGAGATAGCTTCCATATGTAAATAGTGTGCAAAGTTCCTTTTCTGGAAGTAAATGCTTACAAAACAACCAAATAAACTATTAGGAGGAAAGAGCTTCGGGGCATATTATCAAGCACCGCGTTAAAGTTATCGCCGCTTTAGCGGCAGAAAACCGCCGCTAAAGCGGCGTTAATGGGCTTGAGAATATGCCGCAGAGAATTCCAATAGAAGCCCATGTTGACACCAGAACATGGGCTTCTATGGGAATTCTCAAGGGCATATTTTCAAGCCCATTATCGCCGCTTTAGCGGCAGTTTTCTGCCGCTAAAGCGGCAATAATTGTAACGCCGTTTCTTGATAATATGCCCCCATATAAGTACTGGCTCCAAAAGAGTGATATTTTTGCACCAATGACCAGGGCATCAGGGTATGACATCACAGACTGTCACACATATCTGCTTCAGGTAGTTGGGACCCAAAAGGCACGTTCCTCTCACAGCGTACCAAAGCAAATACAAGAACATTGCTTTAATATTTCTTCCAATTGAGTTGAAAAGCAAACATAAAGAGAAAAATATACTAACATGTTGTGTTGGATTTGGGTCATAAAAGTGACACAAACCAGCCAAAATATTTACAATTTTCTTTTCAGTGCAAAAACTGTTCTGCACTGGAAAGTTGCCTGAATGTAACGCAACGCAGCACTTTGAGTGGCTTTGCATTACCTTGCATCAGGGTGGCTGATGCAATCGATGGTACGTGGCAGTTCCCATGTAACTACCCTTAGTTCTTGATGCAAAGCCCTATCTACTAACTATAGTAGGCATGGTTTTACACCAAAAAATAACGCCTCTTTAACATTGGCATTAACTTGGAGAAATGCTTTTATTTCTGCAAACGTTTCCGAGTGTGCATGTGTGCGCCAATGTACAGCATACATCCACAGTAGGGAAAGTTTAAAAGACATCTAGGCATAGTGTTTTGTAGTGGAAGGGTAGCCATCCAGTACAAAACCTATGCTAGACATGACGCTGACACCTTTTTACTATGGTGCAAGGGTGTGTGTATGGTGCTCGGCAGCCTGATTGTGCGCCAGCACAAGGGAGAGACTTAGATAGTGCATATCTTAGAAGACAGGGCACTTTCCTGCTCTCTCCCTCTCAAGCATTGCAGCACCTCACAACAACTTTGGTTGCTGTCCTGTGTTGTGTGACACCATTGCTAATCTGCCCCCAAATGTCTCTAGAGTGGCTTAGTCACCTAAATTTACGAACATGCAAAAAGGCTCATATGACCTTTATTTTCTAAGGTCTATTTGTCTGTATTTCATAAATTGTTGGAAATATCTATTTTCTATATTATAAATAGGGTCCGTAGTTAGGAAATTTCAATTATCTCATCTGTAATTGTCTATGTAGTATAGTAGGTTTATGCCTATGATTGCATAAATATATACCTGAATGCTCAGGGATTCTAAAATATTTCATTGAGTATTTATGAAAATTACCTAAAGTCATAGGGACTGACTCACAAAGGTAAATTGAGACGAAAGTCTAACTTTATGAATTTTTGTATTCACAAAGAGCATTTAATACTCGTAAATGCCCTTTGTGAATACCGACAGTTGTAAAGTAAAGGGCATTCACAAAGGTGCACATGGAAATTATTTCGTTTTTAAGTGTTTTCTCTAGAAGGAAAGCTTAATTGGCTGCATTTCCCAGAAGTAGAAAGTACTAATGACAAATCTCATAGACACCTGGAAGGTCACAATGCCTGCTATGTCTTCATCGAAAAGCTAAACATCTGCTAATAATTGGGGGATGCATTGTACCCCAAACTATCATTTCCCCACCTATTTTAGAAGTGGGGATACTGAATGGGTTCTGATGATGAAGCTTCAGCTGCCTTTGTCTTTGGAAACAGTTGGCTGGAGGCCCTATAATATATATCACACCCTATTTGGTGCAGGCCATCCAATCCAAAGTTTCCTTGCTCATATCCTGCATTTGGGACATGGAGCAATCAGTCAGGAAAAAAAACTGCAGTGGCCCCCACATGCAAGGAAAAGCTTCCTGCATGTTATTGAAATGCATAACTAAACACAAACTGGATTCCATGATATGGTGTTCAGCCAGTATTGACATTTTGCCAAAAGTGTTCCTGTCACACAGAAAATAGCACTTTTCAGCAAAAACGAACCCAGCTGAACAAGTAGAGAAATTTAAATATTGCACCTACATGAGGACCTCCCTCAAACCGAACAATAAGCTGGTATATATCTCAGTTTTATGACCTTCACTGTCTGTTTAGGAATTTGTTCTCTCTGTAGCATTCTTCAGAAATGTACTTCTTCTGACACATCTGCTGAATTTCAAACTTAGCCAAAAACAATATTTCAGACACGGCAGGGACAATTGTATCAGGCATCTTTCCGTTTAGGTCACCTCGCGGTGGTTACATCGCTGTGTTTTCAATCTTTCTACTTTGGCTCTACATTGATTGGTGGTTTGTCGTTAACATGTCTTTCTGGCTTGTAAACATATTTAGCTTAAAAACCTAACATTTTCTTGGTGAATAAGCTTTCACTCCCTAGAGGTTGTTGGCCTTCATAAAAAGTGAGAACTTTATCTGATTATACACCAATTTTTAAGGACAAACTAATTCCGGTTATGCAAAATGCATGTGGGCCTATGATTCATGAATCCTTTCTCTTATTCTTCTTGCCTCTCATGTAGCATTTGATTTGTCCTCGTATTCCTCAGTGGCTAAGGCCATTATTTACCTCGGCTCTCTTCTTCCTGGACAATGTGGTACACAAAGGTATGACTGCCCCAAGGCAAACGTCTGCCTATCTGACTGATTTTTTGTCCAACTTAAATATTTGTGTAGCCCACATGCCCTTTAGGTGGTTTTGCTTCTGAATGTCTCTGACCTGTGAATCTATGGCATTCCTCTTGTGCCTTCCTTGCCAGGCTCTATGCCTTAATGGGGGTTGCTTGCAGACAGCCTGTGATACCTCATCCACCACATTATTTGGTTTTCATTCTGTGTTTTCCAGGGCCTAACTTGAGCTGATAGTTAGAGGGTGGGCCCACCGGCACTCATATCTGGGGACCAGCACTACATTTTTCTCACCAGAATTCGACCTAGAGGAAGAAAGGGAAAATCACACGAGGAGGAAAGAAGTAGGATAAAGACGGAAAATATGTGACATATGTAGAAAGCAGGAGCATGCAAGAGTGAGATTAAAGAGCAGGCAGTGTCTGGGGGTTGATTAAAGAGGCATGAGATGAAATCAAAACTACTAATTCTTGGTATTTGTTACGCCGATTCAGAGTTGCCAACTTCAGGCATATGAGCAAAACTTTGGACCTGTCACTTATTCTTTTATAGATTAAGCACAGATTTTTCTGCACATATATTCTCTTGATGTGAAACTGATCCCACTTAATGTAAGGCAGGCACACATGTTGACACGAAACGTCACAACCTTGTGAACGTATTAGGTCTGGCTTTAGAGTGTTTTTTTGTGTAATTGTCATATTATTAATTATTTTAGCCTGTCTGTATGGTTCCCAATTATAACTTACTTCCGAGTTATATTGAGTCACCTCAGAGAAGGAATTTAGAGGGCCATTTATATAGGTATGAGGCACAAATACTGTATTCTTGTATCAATATTAATACATGGTATTGTTTGTCACTTTTCATTATAATTGTTTAGTATGCCATAATAGTTTTTGCTCTTATTTCGTCTTATTCGTTTTTCAACCTTTGTGTACACTGTACAACACATTAGTGCAATGTTCTTTTACCCATGTCGGCTTTGCTCACGTTCAACAAAAATATATAATTAATAAATGACAATCTCTTGACTCTCTCCATATTATTTCAGGGTACTTTTGGGGCATTTGAATGTACAACCACAAAGACAATTTGGCGCCAAGTCTCAAAAGCAGTTATGAGTATGGGAAGTAGTAATACAGGCATATTCTTTTATTTATTGTCACATACTTCTGAATCGAACCCCACATTTACAACTCCTAATTAGTAAGTGCAGAGAGGGCATACCCCTTTCCAAGTGTACTATTTATATATGAATATTTTCTTTTTATTTCCTTTTTATTCACATTTTATACATTTAGTAGTCAGTTCACAAAAGCACGTAACAGTACGCATGGGGACATATTCTCAAGAACGTGTGATAATTCTCGCAAAATTTGCTTAACGCAACTTTGCACATCGCAGTCTATCGCAACAAAATAACACCGTGTTAACGTTGTATTCTCAACCCGGCGGCACCATGCGATATTCTTACGATAACATGTCAAATGCCCGCGTTAAAATTAACGCAACGCCGGAAAAAACGCGAAACACAAACGCGAAAAAAGTTGCAATGTGGTCAATTGCGATACAAAAATCGACGATAACAGGCTACAGGCCTGCAATTCCCACGTGTCATGCGGGAAAATGCACTATAAAAGCAGAACAACAAAAAAGGCACAAAAAAAATAAACTGCGTAGCACCATGGATGCACCCGGACGGAGTGCAGAGGACGACGCAAACCCCAAAAGCCCCACAGACCACCAGCAAGGAACCTCAGGGTCAGGGAAGGCCAAGGAGAAGAGAACAGGAAGCCGCGGTTCAGTAACAGGAAAACAGGATCATCGTTACGGAGGTGATAGAACACTACCAACAACTGTCCATCACCTCCAACGTGTCATTGGCAACAAAGACACAAATATGGCAGACCATCTTGGACCATGTGAATGCAGTTGCTGCATTGAGGAAGACAATGGAAGAGGTCAAAAGGCGCTGGAATGATGTGAAGGGATAAACCAAGAAGAAACTCGATACCAAAATGAAAGCAGCAATGCTCACTGGAGGTGGGGGTCCAGCTGTCCACCTGCAGCTGGATGACATGGAGAAAATGGTGGCCACAGTCTTCAGCCGGGATACGGTGCCAGGAGTTGGGGATCCGGACTCTGCTCAATATAGCCTGACACAACATCAAAAGGGTGAATCCCGACCAGGGACTGGGGGGACGGGGGGAGATTAGCACAATGGCACACATGCACAATTAAGTAGAGCACACTGCACACCCACAATGACTCAGGATCATGTCCCTGATCCCCGTGGCACACTGCAGCACACATTCAAACACCAAGTAGGCCCCCATACCCCATGTCCCCAAAGGGGTCCCACACCACAAATCACCAATCTCACCGCCTTCAACTGCACACGTGCGAAACCCAGGAAAGATGCATATTTTTGAGCCACACTGACACTGCAAGTGACACCGCATGACGTTTAGCATGGCTGCAGTCCAATCATCATGACATTGTGTACGTCACGACACTGAGGTGGCTGAGTGTGGACCACATCCAGAAAGGAGCAGGCCACACTTTGACACATCCACGTGCACAAACAACCACTGATATCAACAACACATCTGCGGACAAACCATGCCAAAGAGTCACAACTCGACCAAGAGCCCAATTCACCCAAGTCCGCTACATCTCAGCACTGTAGAATCACAGAACTCAAAGGCACACCGCCTGAAAGGGATGAGGGGCAGCTAAATCATAGCTGTAGGGTCGACTCACCCACAATACAGCACACACGCATAAGAATAAGAGCACCTCAACATTGACAACAATGTGGTACAAACTGTGACACTTTCACAACAGAACACAGGACACAACTGGTCCCGCATGTGTGTCCAAAATGGCCAATCACATCTGGCATAGCAGGATAATGTACAAGTACAACCTTACATCCGTGATGCAGTACAAATATCCACTGTCCCGCATCCAATAGGCATCTCCTCACAAACAGTAACAATGTACATTGTCATGCAGTCTGTATGTAAACTTCGCCAATGTGTCAACATACATGGAACACACTGTGAAACTGCATCTCCCCTTTACATTGCAGAGGGAGAATCAATACCTCCTGCAGGGCAGACCCTACATCACTTCAGTGATGATGGAGACGACCCCAGGACATCGACCTAGACGAACTCCAACGGTTCATGGACACCCTCTGCACCCCACCTCCAGTAGCAGGCCAGTCCAGCACCATCGAGGTGAGCCAACTCCCTGCACAGACCACACAGCATGAAGCACCCACAACCACGTCTGGCTCCCAGCACCTCACCGAAGAACACAAGGCATTCCAACGACGTGTCTTAGACTGTCAGAAGGAGCTGGCTGAACAGGTGCGGGTGGGTTTCAAACTCATGGCAGCCAAACTGGATGCCATACGTGGGTGTCTAAGTCCCATCAGGGACCACTTGCACTCCCTAACGGACACCCACAGTCCACCCCATGCCCTCCAACAATCCATGGCTGGTGTCAATGGAGTCATGACTCAGAGACAACAACTACTGTCTAGTCAGAGTGGCTACAGCAATGTCATCCGTAATTTGGGAAAAATAAGGAGGGTCATGGAGAACATGGAGCGGATGCTGGCGCAAAGAATGGCTACCACGGCTGCACACGAGAAAGCTTTAGATGGGATCTTCCATGCCCTGCAGATCCTCATCATGGGAGTGATGCCACAAGACATTGCGCAGAAGAATCCTGCTGCTACTTCTACATCCACATCTCCGGCCCTGATCTGTCAGTGTCACACAGTGCTGCAGACCAAACAACACCACCCACATGTGAGGCACATGAAACGTCAGAGGCCAAAGATGAGGATGAATCTGCCTTAGTGGTAAGTAGGAAGCAGTAGCATTCATCTCTCTGCATTCATGCCCTGGAATAACACTTTCCACTGTCCCCAGATACGTCCTGCAACACTAACCTTGCACATCGACATGGACCGCCATATATCGTTTGCAAAACAATGACACAGCAATCAGCCTGTAGACTGGACTCTTCCCCTTCCAAGTAACTTGACAATCCCTCAAGGACTCTGGCTGGCCCTCCACGTTGCAACATTGTAAAGTGTTGTCTGCATGGCCCAGTACTAAGACAGCTTCAACACTCCACAGAACATGAATAATACATTCTAATACACGCAGACGTTTCATGTCTATGATTAATCAACTATGAAAGCATGGACGAATGTAGGGGCAGTGATTCCCCATTGCGTCCATGTTGCTCATGTTGTGGGACTTGAGTCACAGGGTGCATCCCTGCACCATGGTGGTACATATCTGACCCCAAAAGAAGCCCTGTTGTCAATTGTAGGTAACAAATGACAGCCTATATGTAATGATTTGGGACACATGTGAAAACGCTGATGAGTGGGATTCCATACTATCTTTGACACACAGAAATGGCATTTCACATATGTGACTGTACAGAGGTGACACACCCAACATCTATTCTCAATTTTCGAGATTGTTAGCACTACATGTTGCACTTACACTTGTCAGAGTGATGTGCTTGTACAGAGGAGTGACATGCACTGAGGGAATATGTATTGGAATGAATTTATTTGAACATGCTGTGCCTGTGGTCATTTTGTGCTGTCCCATGATTGCTAAGGACTGTGACAATGTGACGTGCTCTTGTGAAGAAATTGTCAATGATGATGTTCCTACGGGCTATTCCTGCTGCAGCTGCAGTGGGCTGTGGTCCACCTGCCTCATCTTCCTCATCATCGTCCAGTGCATCTGGCACTTGTAGCCATGGGGCATTGGTGCATGCACATATGTTGTGCAACACACAACATGCAACAAATATCTTGCACACAATGTCTGGGCTGTACAGTAGCCTTCCACCTGTGATGTCCAGGCACCTGTAACGTGACTTCAACACGCCAATGTGCATTCCACGATGCCCCTGGTGCATTTGTGGGCCGCATTGTACTACCTCTGGGCTGTGTCTTTGGGGCTCGGAGGGGTGTCATCATCCAAGGGCAGAGTGCATATCCTTGGTCACCTGTGACAGTGCAAAGAGACATGAGTCAATAGTTGGTTCTGCATGATGTGTTGGCAGGCTCACTGGTTCATTGGTGTGTGATATGTGTGACTTAGTGATTCCTGTTTGAAATGTACAGCTTGTAGCAAATAAGCGGCATCAATGTGTATTACGCAGCCTCACTACTGCTCCTTGCTCCCCCCGAACCTATTTACTACTGTGCGCAGCGCGGTTGCATCACTTGCACTCCTACGGCACACCATTGTCATGTCTGTCTGCGTATGTCCACAAGCCTGAGAACGACACTGTGATGTAGTGCGTGGAGGGTGGGCGGCCACGTGTGTGCAGGCCTATGGTAAGGATGGGGCTGACACAGATGTAGAGTTCATGGCTGGCTGAACTCGCGATGCGGTGGAGGGTAGACCTTTGGCTTATGCTGCGGTAATAACGGCACACACAACAGTTGGCATGTATGATCCCTGACCCCGAGCGGGCTTGCGCTCCCTCATTTGCCCCTTCGGCCAAGCCTGCACCCAGGGGCATGCTACATTGCAACATTGTCCATTGTGGGACGGGTGGCGCCGACACTATGACAGAGACACACGCATGAGTTACTGCCTTGGCAAGGCCAAAATTTAACCATGCCCAGAGCCCCGGGTTGATGAACCACACCCCTACGCTGGACTGTCGTACGCTAGTTCACTCCGCTTACGCTCACAGGGGGGTACGACACAGCTACGTGTCCCAGGTCTACCCCACTGCCTGAGGTAACATGGTTGCGTCCGCTGTACACAGCACAATGTTATGTGGTAGGGCCTGTGGCCCTCATGCATACATAATGACCATACACACACACTCAGATAGTTTGTGGAACTGGCTATGGGCACGTGCTCCCGGACCCTTTTATTGCCAGGGTCACATGTCCAGTGACGCCTGTGCTGGATGGGTGTGGGGTGAGAGTAAGCCAGCCCTCAGGGAGTGGTTGGTGCTGGCAACAACTACAACAGTGATCAGACAATCAGAAGTTCAAAGTTCAAACAGCAAGGGTCTATGACTTGAGCTGCACGGAGTTAGTGGCCCCGGATGCACTGCGGCCAGCACAGGCACACCGCCACGGGACGGTGACTTGCGGTGCACTGAGGTAGGGCCATGAGAGCTGAGCGGGTCCTCGTCGAGGTCCAAGGTGGATGTAGACGAATTCTTTTTTGGGGACAGTCAAAGGTGTTCTTCCAGGGCATGATGCAGAGGGCAGAACCAAGCAGAAACAGGCATTAGAGAGGAGATGAATGCTACAGACTCATTCTTAACACCAAGTCAGTATCAGCTACATGATAATGAAGATAACCCCCAGGCCATATACTCAGATGCCACCAAAGTTGAACCAGAGAGTGTCCATGAATTTTGGGGCACAGAGTTAGTGGCAGGGGATGCAGTCTGCAATGAGGCCTGTACAATGATATAAACTCTGCCATAAATAAATCAAGGCTCAGTTCCAAATGTGTGACCTACTCGACGCAGTGTAGGCTGGAGGCAACGGTCAGCAGGGAACCACAGCCACGTGTCGTTGGCTTGCGATGCACAGAGTTAGTGGCACCAGAGCAGTTGTTGTTAGTGTTCGATCACCTCCGTAATGATGATCCTTTTTTCCTCTGGACTGAACCACATCTTCCACTTACTCATCTCTTTGCGTACAATGATATGAACTCTGCCATGAAGAAATCAAGACTCAGTTCCAAATGTGTGACCTACTCGAGCGCAGTGTAGGCCTGAGGCAGTAGTCAGCAAGGGACCACAGATAGGTTTTGTTCGAATGCTATGCACAGAGTCGATGGAACCACATCGAAGGGAGTACAGTGATATCAAACGTCCCATTAACATATGAACTCGGCCATCATGATATCAAGACTCAGTTCCAAATGTGTGACCTACTAGACCCTAGTGTAGGCCAGAGGCAGCAGTGGAGTACGTCAACGAGAAAGTAATGTGGAGGCCTGTGTCGCGGAGGCCAGCGATGGTCTGAGGAGGCTGCCAAAGTCGCGGGCCTCTGGCTTGGAGCTTGCACTGGCATGTGGTGGGCTGTCTTTGACACTCGGCAGGTGAGCAGTGAGGCCTGGGGTGGGCAAGATGAGTCTGGGGACCAGCGGCCTGGGGTGCAGCAGGCGCACATGATCGCAGGCAACATCGCTCACGGTGTTGGCCTTGTGGCGGGGTGAGAGGCGCCAACCTGACAGACACGTTGGTCATTCCGGAAGAGAACCACTCCCAGAGCAACATGCTTTTTAATCACACCCCTACGCTAGCCTGGCTTATGCCGGGCCAGCCCACTCACGCTTACAGGGGGGGACGTGGCAAGCTACATTTCCGTGATCTTCCCCACTGGCTGAGGTTATATGGTTGCGTCCACTGTCCACTGCACTCCAAACACCAGCAGTGTATGTCGACATGGATATGTCTGTGGTCTGCATACTGCAGTCTGTCCAGCACATCCACGCCACACTTGGCGTTGTGTACATTCTCATTCATGGGTCACTTGCCTCCTTCGCACATGTCTGGTTTCCACCTCTCCCCACAATATGCTATTGTGTGGCTGAGGTGCCATGCCATTGATGGCTTATGTACATGGCTAGCCCAGGTTACCACAGTAAGTTGTGCTGTCGTGTCTGGTAGGTGGGCATGTTGTTTGGCATGTTGTATGTGAGTTTGTAATGTGTGCATTCCCAGAGTTGTGAGTTGCATGATTTTGGAGTTGATTTGTGTGGTGTGTTCATTTGGTACTTACCAACAAGCAATGCATTTGCGTAGGTGCCAGCCTCAAAACGCTGGTTGATGATGGACTGTCGGAAGATGAAGGAATCATGCACACAGCCTGGGTAGTTGGCGACAACATTGGTGAAGAGTCCCCGGTGGTCCACTATTGCCTGCACATTGATGGAATGCGTGTGCTTTCTGTTGCGGTAATTGTGTGCAGTGTCGGCAGGGGGCACAAGTAGGATATGTGTGCAGTCGATTGCCCCCAACATGTGCGGGAGGCCAGCTATGGCGTAGAAGCCTTGCTTGGTCTCCAGTTGTTCCTGCACAGTGTGTGGGAAGAAAAAGTGCTGGGGTACCAAGCTGATGATGGCATCCAAGACAGGTGTGAGGGACTTTGAGAGGGCTAGCTGTGAGACTCCTCCGACTCTGGCAGTTGTAGGTTGGAAGGTACCAGAGGCCAGCAGGTGCAGCACAGCCAGCAGCTTTGTCTGCGGAGGGATGTTGGTTGTCCGCTGTGTTGGTACCGTCAGCCTGTGGGCAATGAGGGTCAGGATGTGGAGGATGGTCGTCCTTTTGAGCCTGTAGTGGGCAATGACATCCTCTGGTGTTAAGTCTGTGAGGCTGGTGTGTTTTCTGAAGGTCCGCTGTCTTTGTCTGCACTGCCTCTGTGGTAGTCCGGGGGGGGCAGGGGGTCCGGGGGGTGGCAGGCCTGGGGGTGGTGGCGGTGGGTGTTGTGGCCCTCTTGGGTGTCTGAGCAGCATGATCAGTAGCTCCATGGTATCTGTTGCTCTTCAGGTGTGGCTCTGGGATGGGCTCTCTTTCATACTGCAGGTAGTCATCCGACTTAACACCAGGTAGGAGCAGGTGTTAAATCCCTGCTGCTAATGCGCCTTATCGCATGTTTTGTGATCTTATCGCCGATCTGGCTGGTCGTTGAGAATGTTGCGAAGTGGTGTTGTTGCGGCTTTTTGCACGGAAACGCCTACTCTGCATATCATTAGCATTAGTTGCCGGGGTCATTTGTGGCGATGTTTTTTGCTGCTGCTATTGCAGGAAAACTGGTAATATCGGCTGTTAGCACCAGCTTGTGAATGGGGCGATAAATTTATTATCGCCACTTTGGCTGCGATAAAGTGCCGCTAACTCCTTGAGAATATGCCTCATAGTGTACTATAGCAGTACCACTTATCATACTCATAAATGTCTTTGTGAATCAGCCCCATAATATTTTGTCATTATTCAAAAAAAAAAGTCCAACACTCTTCCCTGTGCTAGCTACGAAGAGCAAAAGAGTTTTCATGTTTTCTTTTATCAATGTAATGTCGCTCAGATCGAACAGATGCCTGGGCCATAATGTATTGCTGGAAGATGGTATTTAAATCACTTGTTATCTGGCAACTAATCAAAATGTTATCATAATTACAATACTTTTTGCTATGCAGAAGAAGAGCTCATAGAATCTTATATTATGATCGCTATTAACAAACCACTACTTTTGTTCTAAATACAGCACAGCAGGCACATCATTTAAAAACAAAAATATACATTAATATATAAACGTTGGTACTTGCCCTCTTGATCGGTGTTCCTTGACAAAAAGTCGACAGGAGCTGAATAAGTTACACAATGGTTAAACAACACGTCATTTAACTTGGTATGTGGCATGTATTTCTTGCCATCACTCTCATGTATCAACAGATCTTCTGAACACTGCTACACTCATGGCAATGACTGGATTCTCTACCTTTCCCAGTCTTAATGCAGATGCAAGGTCTGATCTTTCTGAGTCTCTTCAAATTCTTAATGACTACTGGACAGACCATCTCTTGAACCCTCTACTGTCTCCCCTACCCGCCATTTTGAGGCATATCAAAGATTCCACAGCATTTCATAGGTATTTGAGACCATTCTTACAAAAATGTTTAGACGTTTTCTTAAATCTGTCTCCCAAATGATCAGTGTTACACCTGCCATCCTTAGTATTTTTCGCCCCTAACATTTGGCCTTCAAACCTCCTGTTTTGCTGACTTCCTTTTTTCTGGCCTTAGGACTCTGTACACTTTACCTCTGCTAACCAGTACTAAAGTGCTTGTGCTGTCTCCTTACAACATGGTAGAATTGGCTTATATCCAATTGGAATATTTAATCTACTTGTATGTCTAGTAAAGAGCCACTACTGGTGCCCAAGGCCTGTAAATAATTAAATGCTATTAGTGGGCCTGATACACTGATTCTTTGCAGTTTTAAATTGTCATTTCGACCTGGGAAGATAAACCATTTGCGAGGCCCAAACATTCTTTTTTAAAACATATAAGACATTCCTAGGGTTGGCCCTTGACAGCCCAGAGGGCAGGGTGCAGTATATTTAAAAAGTCGGGCGTGTACTCTTAAGTTTCACGAGTCCTAGTAGTGAAAAACTCTTGAATCCAGTTTTCACTGCTGCAAGGCCCACCTCTCCCATTAGACAACATTGGACTTAACTTATTACTTTTATTAAGCTGTAACTTCCAAATGAGAACAGCTAATAGGTTCATGTTTAATGTCTTTGGGACTGTAATGAAAAATCCCATCTTATTGTTAAGTCAGATTTTAAATTACATTTTTGACAATGGCACTTTTAGAAAGTTGCCATTTTCCTACCTTAGCCATTTATTGCCTGCAGCCTGTCTCTGAGTCACATGACGGGGTGTAGTTGGTCTTTGTGTATTTTTCCTACACAGCCACACAGAATAGAGAGCTTAGGTGTACCTGGGTGGGCCATCACTGGCAGGGTTGGGGGCGGAGCTCGACACAGCCTTACATACACTTGAATAGACTGTGTCCTGCCTGCACACAAAGGATTGTATACCCCTTGTAGATAGTTTGGAGCCAGGTGAGTCAGGAAATCTGTGCACTTCAAAGGGAAACCTCTTGAAGCTTCTCCAACTTCAAAGGCAGCCCCAGATATAAATATTGGACCTTAGACACCAACTCGTCAGTGCACTTCTGAACCTGTGCCGACTCTACTAGGAAAAAGGACTGCAATGCTGCTAAAAGTACTGCCACTCGGTTGGACTGCTGCCCTCATGGACTACTGCCTTGCTGGACTGCTGCCTTTTTGGATTACTGCTCTGCTGTCCTCCTGCCTTAATCAGAGGGAATGGTAACTGCACCTTCCCCCAGGACTCTCAGAGTGACTACATGGCCTAGTCTGCTGTTCTCCTATTCAGAGTCACAGGGGCATAACAGGCTCCCAACCACCTGAACCAGCACCCAGATATGGGGGAGTACACCCTTGACCCCCAAGCGGTGCCCCTCAGGTCCTGGGCCTTGGTGTGGCCTCAGTGGAGGTGAATTGAAGGACTGAAAAGGTAACTTTTCAGCAGGACTAACCTGGTCCCTGTATCTGACCCATGCTTCATCACGATCAACCTGAACTTTTGACTTTCACCCACTCTTGCATGACCATATAGCTGCGAGTGGTGCTATGGGATTTTGGCCATATTGTCACTTAAATCTTTAAAATTGTATATCTCCAGCTCTACTGATTTGATTTTTGTTGTTTTTGTCATGTTTATTACGTTCTGCTTTATTTTTCTAAATTGGTGTGGAAATTTTCTTGTGTTATATTTTCACTTTATTACTGTTTGAAGTGCTGCAGAAATATTTTACACATTGCCTCTAAGTTAAGACTAACTGCTCTGTTCCAATCTACCAGAGGACTGACCCCTAGTTAATTTGGTGTATGCTTGTGCCGCACCTTGGCAATGATCGTGGTTGCTGCTTGAGTAGAGTTTCACCACCCTACCCCCAACTAGTAACCCAATTCCTCACAATGGGAAATTCCAAAAACCTCATTCATCGCTACCATCACTTAGGTGTGATGATGGAAGGGGAGTGTTGCTATCACATCAATCCAAAAAGTCTATTTTCCCCAGCATTTCTGCCTGTTCTATTTAGAGTTACTACAAACAAAGCATGGTCAGGATTAAGGAGAAGTTCAGGCAATGGAATTTCCTGTGCTGGCATTTCATTTTGTTAAAAAAGTCACTGTTTCTGCAAAGTGTAAAGATGTGAGAACTGTAGGTCAACAGAGGATTATTGTGGGGCCTGGAGATCTGTATGCTAAGGGCAGAGGGCCTGCCACAGGTCATTCTCTCTATCCTCATGTTTACTGATTGTTGGACAATCTGGGCATTGCCAAGGAGAGTTTGTATGAAAAGAAGCCTTCTGCATTCATTAGTGTTCCTGGTCTTGAAGGAGACCAGAACAATGGAGACAATAAAGCACAAATGTAAAACCAGTTAATATGCTGTATGTAAATTTACTTACAAGAAAATAAACACAATTTCAAAAAGCCATCAACTCATAAAGAATAGGGACACATGTTGACGTAAAACTGTAGAATACGTCATGTATCCAAATGCAGCAATAGTTTCGAAATTTGAAATCAAAGATATAACATGTAAAAGCTCTATTTGAAAATCCAATGCCATAAATAGTAATTCAAGTTTAGAAGATATTCATTTTATTTCATTCTGGTAATCAAAGTTAATGCACTATCTATTGAAATGCCAGCAGAATGTCTCACATTACCCGTCACCAACACAGGGACTGTGAATAAGTGAATCATTGAATTGATTAAAATGTCTGCCAGTAACAACTGTTTTTAAATATCAGATCATATGTCTTATTTTGGGACTTGGATGTAACATAATTCTCTTGTGTAGACCTCCTACTTCTCTGGACAAATCTTCAAAATTTTGCTTCGGAAGAGAATATGCTTTGTAAGTTGTGTTTCAGTACAGTGTTCCCAGGGGATATTTTCCTATTAAATTACTATTTTGTGATATACCGTTTAAAGATGTCGACCTATGTCACCTTTTCCACCAGCAATCCTAATTACTGCTGAGGTAATAAAATAGAGCTGACAACACGGATGAGTAGGAATTTGCACTGCTTTGCTGATGACCGTTAAACTGTAATTTTAATTGTGATTTTTGTATGCCATGCATTAAATACTATTTCAATATTTCCCATTTCATTTGGTGGGTTTTAAGCCAGTAGGTATCCAGCCACTGAGTTCATAGATCTACAGCATTTCATTGTTGGTGTTTCCAGGAGAGGTAAGATGTTACCAGAGGCCTCAGTCTCAAACTGTCTACCTCTGCTCTGACGTTGCCCACTGGGGATTCCATACCTCTGGGCAGACCACAGACAACATGCATTCTCCTAAAGGAATTCACCCTAGTTTTACTTTGATTATAAATTGTAGGTCGTACTGGTCATCTTGATGTCTAAAACTGTATCCTACCCCTGCTATGTTTTTCCTTCTGAAATGTCATGCATGTTGATTGCAACCTTAAATTGAACTCCAGCTCAAGCAAAGTAGCCCTGATAGTGTTATGGTATTCAGTAAAAATATGGACAAACATGTCATCTGTGATCACTGCCTTTGTATGCTAGTATTGGATTCATTTTGTTAGATTTTTTTTGTTTTACTGCTCCTAATGCCAATGGAATTACATGGTTAAAACTTACCACAGCAATTGGAATGTAGTTTTGTTGGTGGGAGATGTGGACCTTCACACTGATTGGCAGTCTTTGCAACGTCGGGACGTGATACATGTATGGCCAGTAAATTGTAAACAGTGGGACAGAATATATAGATTACGTTTGCCTCAAACAGTTCTCTTCTGCCCTGTAAGGTTCTATGCACAATGCAGGCAGAATTGAACTGCTCACTCTTCACCTCATTGAGTTATTTGGGTTGTCTCAAATCGTCCAAGATGGAATCATCCATTTTTTCAATATCACATACCGCATAGACCAAGTAGTTCTGTACACTCAGTGGGCGCATCAGTGAAGAATGGTTTGTTATTGTACCGAGTTTGCAAAGTAATAGCTGTTTTGTCGGATGAGGGAATGACTATAATTTCAAATTAAACATGCCTATCTTCAACATGCCTATAATGTACGGCATCAAGGTTTCTTTTTGGTCTGCCAGAAAACCCTGGCAATTCACTGCTGGGACTGGAAAATATTAGGTGCCAATGGAAGGGTCCCAAAAGTTTGAAGATCAGAGGTTACTCTTATCCTCAAAACTAAAATGCCCACATCCTCCGCATTAAGCATAAATACCTAAATAAAATGCATTGACTGATTTATTTAACCCAGCAGTGATTAATTAGAATTCCAAAAGGTTATGTTAAATATTTAATAAGTGTTTTTGCAGTATACATTTATAGATTAATATGTCCAAATTAAGAGAACAATTTCTGGATATATCAATTTATTTTTCACATTTCTATTGGTATTTTTGGGGTGGCACCTTTTGGAAGCACACCTCTGTGGGAAAATAGAATGTCAATGAGCAACATTTCCAGTTCCTATGGGTAGTTTTTTATTTTCGTTAAACTTTCTGTTCAGTTGGTTTTATAGATTTGGGCTGGTTGATCCAATGATCGTTCCACCATAAGCAGTTGGTGTGTTGTTGCCACTGATAAGTGAACAAACTCATTAAAAATTATTGAAAACCAAATTTTTATATTTCAAAAATCCTCATGCACCACATGCAAAGTGATCTGTAACACAATGGGCAGAGATTTTGAACTGATTTTTGTTTGATAAGATGGGATCATAATTAGATGGACACATACTGGAAACAAGATTATTTATGGGAATCTTTCCACTCTTCATATGGAAAACTGCATGATGATGCAATCTTAATTAACAGGGGTATCATCTCTCTTTAATTTCACTGCTTCCTCTTTGATTGTTTCAATGTTTTTCAATATGTGAACGTGGTTCCATTTCATGTTAAAGCACATTTAAAATACAGCATGATTCGGAAAAAAATATATTAAAAACTAAAATATTTAATGACACTATCGGAAATAGCAAGTGAAAACGCATCACAAAAAGCATTCATGATTCAAGCTGGTCTACTCTATACCACTTTTACAGTCTTACGACATACTGTGTGAAATGCCTAATTAGACTGAACGCTTAGGGGAGGATTATGATACAGCTCAGAAGGCTCTGACTGAAGGTCAGAGCCTTCCGAGCTGCATCGTAATTGGCGCTTGGTTTCCTTTCCGACCGCCTCATTATGATGGAGGCGGTCAGAGAGGAAATTGGCCAGTCATTCCGGCTGGCTTCCGATGGGCTCAGAGAGCACTTCCGCCAGTCGGAATGCGGCAAGTAATCTCGAGGGTGGGTCTTTCCACTCTTGAGGTTACGATGACGGTTTCTGACATGGTTTGCATACTGGCCTGTCAGACATGGAAACTATGCCAGGAAGCGTCTTTGGGGGGCCCCCAGCTGGGCCCCCTTGGGTGCATGGCCTCCGGTTGGAGACCAAGGGGGCACCAGTTGATCCCTAAACCTTCTGACAGGCACCTTGGGGTGCCTGCCACGGGGTGCAGAGATGAACCGCACCTCCCAATTTAATATGGAAAGCATGCATTACAGCTGGTTTGTGGCCAGAATGAATGCTCCAATAGTAAAATATAGGAATGCGACCGATCAGTGTTTGGTCGCATCCTAATGGGGTGGTCGGGACCCCCGGCCGGTTGTTGGTCGGTTCTATGACCGATGCGGTGTCTGGTGGAAGAGATTCGGAATGGCCACCTCAGAAACTTTCTAGTAAATTTTGGACTGATCTAAGTGGGATGAGTGGGCTAAAAAAAAGACTTGGTGAAACCTACACATGCCACATCTTCATAGGTCTCAAACCATGGGTCACATTCATTAGAAGAACAGATATCTTTCAAAACCATGAAGAACGCAATGTGGAATCAGTGACCAGGCAATAACTATTATATGTTGTTTATAGAGAAATGTGAGGTCCATGCTGTCTACTTAAACTTCCAATGTGGAGAATCGGGCGCCTTTGTCTCAGCCAAATTGACAACATTGATAAAACTCTTTGAAGGCATAATAATTTCCATCAAAGTTTTTGTCATTATTTATGTTTGATAGTTAAATAGTGAATTTACCTTTTCATGCTAACATTTTTTTGCAATGAATATTTGACAATTCAGCTTGAAATAGTTTTGAATAATAATAATAATAATAAGTAAACAACAAAACAATACTACTAATACTAATAGTAATAATAACAAACGACAGTAAAATACTAAAAGTGATAATCAACATTGTTAATTAATAGCTTTCAAATATAGTATTATATGATTCAGAAATGGTGGATGTTTTCAAAAAATCAGCCTTTAACAAAATCTGCATTTTTCATAAATTAACCATTTGTGAGAAATGTGATCCCCAGTAGCATTTTGAAAGAATGATGTTGCCAATGGGGTAACAAAGTGAAAATATTGAACATGTTCCAATTTCTCATGTTCGCGAATTTATAGGGTTGGTAATTACACCGATTTTGTTTGCGAAAGACAATCATGCAATCTGAGCATAATGCTAGTATTTGACACAAGATCAGAGTTCACTATTTTTTTTTATAATCATTTTTTTTTAAATCATTTTGAAAAGCAAACAAACGAATTGACAGCACATCTGTTACAAGGTAAGGCAAAAAACAGATTTCAATTTTTAGAGTTATAGGAACTGTGGTATACAGACATCAAGACATTTGCATGAGATCTAATATTGTCATAAATTCGTAGGGCCCGATTCACAGAACTAACTTAAGACAAAATCCTAAACTTACTACCATTTTGGTATTCACAGAAGGCACTTACTCATTTTGGTATTCACAGAAGGCACTTACTCATTTCGGTATTCACAGAAGTTAGGAGTCCTAACTTTAGGACTCTTAAATGCCTTCTGTGAAAACCGAAAGCCTTAAAATTAGGATTTTTCTCAGTTTAGTAGTAGTATAGTTAGGACTCCTAACTTTAGGACTCCTAAATGCCTTCTGTGAATACTGAAAGTCTTAAAATTAGGATTTTTCTCAATTTAGTAGTCCTAAGTCTAAATTTAGGACTACTAAATTGAGAAAAATCCTAATTTTAAGACTTTCGGTATTCACAGAAGGCATTTAGGAGTCCTAAAGTTAGGAGTCCTAACTATACTACTACTAAACTGAGAAAAATCCTAATTTTAAGGCTTTCGGTATTCACAGAAGGCATTTAGGAGTCCTAAAGTTAGGAGTCCTAAATTTAGGACTACTAAATTGAGAAAAATCCTAATTTTAAGACTTTCGGTATTCACAGAAGGCATTTAGGAGTCCTAAAGTTAGGAGTCCTAACTATACTACTACTAAACTGAGAGAAATCCTAATTTTAAGACTTTCGGTATTCACAGAAGGCATTTAGGAGTCCTAAAGTTAGGACTCCTAACTTCTGTGAATACCGAAATGAGTAAGTGCCTTCTGTGAATACCAAAATGAGTAAGTGCCTTCTGTGAATACCAAAATGGTAGTAAGTTTAGGATTTTGTCTTAAGTTAGTTCTGTGAATCGGGCCCGTAGTCTTGGACTAAAATCCAAACCTTGCAGTTCCAACTACATGATTGTAACCAATGAGATTGCCAGTAATCACCATCTTCAAAGACCGAAGAAAAACAGGAGATACACTGAATGAAAAACAGTTTAGCTATGCAATGCCCTTTACTGCAGAATTTGCGCTTACTGACTACTAGTGTTTCAGGACACACACAAGGACAATAAAAAGATGCATATAATAAACAAAACTGTGACATCATTGTTTCTAAATACATAAGCAGGGGAATTCTTTAGAGGTTATTGCAAGTTCTGTGTCACTGTTTGCAACCACTATTGACTAATGTGCAACACAGTTTTAAAGAATATTGATATTTCAAAAGTAAGTCGATTTCTAGTGCAGTAGCATGTGTTCCCCAGAATGAAAGTGAGGGTTTTTAGCACCTGTGGAAAACCCAAAGTTACAGTGTATTTAAGGTTTGCTACGATTCGCAAATGCATGTTTGAATTACAATGTCTTCAATGTGACTCATTGAAACTTGCAAGAGAAAGTGTTAGAAAAGGTCCCCCCCATTATGATTTGCAAGAATAATCATCAATTATTTTTGACTACTATTGTGCTTGCAAACAATTGAAAGAATACCAACATCAGAATGCACACCATCCACAATGTAGTACAGCCAGAGGCTCAGGGACAGCATTCACTTTAGATCTTTAAATGACAAAGTAAAAATGTTTCAGAGAGCACAGACACAACAAAGCCTGGCAACTCTAACAAATTCTGCAAATTCTACAGACAAGAGATCACCTTGTCCAAGGCCACTTAAAAGAAGACATCCTTAATCAATCATCTAAATAGAAGTAGGGTACACTTGAAGGCAATCAAACACTTTGTAAACACCAAGCACAATATAGCATTAACAACACACCCGCACCCAACATCACCACAATAATTTTATTTCACCATCAAAAGGAATTGGACTACCCTTCATCTGTATTAAAGGTCTATGGGTAAGGCCTATTATCTATATCTGTAATAACTGTCAGATCCTGCTCCTTCTGAATGGAATTATTGAACCTCAAAAACCACTGTCCAATCACTCCCCTGTCTTTCTTGAGAAATATCATACAAATGGCTTCAGCGAGCCATCCTCACAAAAAGATGCAAAACAATGCAGTCTTTAAAAATCATCAGTCCAGATTCAAATCATAGTGGAGCATGGGAGCCACCATGATCCTATTGGCTGATGAGGCTCTTCAGATCTGTTGACAACCACAATCTATACAAAACCTTTAGTCTTGGAATGGTGTGCAATGGGATTGTCCTGCAACGTCTGCATTATATCTGTAGAACACGACTTAAATCTTCACTATGAGTTACTCAAGGTTTACAACGACTCCTGTCAGTCAACTTGTTATTCTTCAAGGCTTTATCCTAAAGCCATCTTCAACCTGCTGGAGTCCTAGAGGTTAGGAAGGACCAAAGGATTCAACAGTACGCAGATGACATCAAGCTCTAACTGAAGATCTCCTTTGACTACAACATCATTCATCTGATAGGCTGCCTCAACACCATTGAAAGATAGATATCCTTGACATAACTCAAGCTAAATCTCCATGGATGGATTCAGTACCATTGACCATATACAATATTAGATATTTTTCACTGCTAAAGAGTTTTCTCCATGCAGCAGTCCATCAAAGGTCTTAAAAAGATGGAGCTATAATACCGGTACTTCCAGAACTCCACCAGCTCTCACTACCAATTTGGATCGCATGCAAAGCCCATTGCATCATTTACATTTTAGCTGTATGAAATTGGGTTACTGGTTGAGGAGAGTGAACCCTACTCAAGAAGCAACCATAATTCTTGCCAGGGTGAAACACAAGCAAACCCCAAATTAACCTGTGTCCAACCCTGTGGTAGCTTGGTACAAGCAGTCAGGCTTTACTTGCAAGCAATGTGTAGAGTATTTATGCAGCACGCAACCAGCAATAAAGTGAAAACACAACACAAGTGAAATCCCATACCAATTTTTGAAATATTAAGTAACATTTAATAAATTAGTTGACAACAAAATGACAAAAATCCAACCAGTAGAACCATATATATGCAATTTTAAAGGGTTATGTAAGAATAGTGATTAAAAGCATAAAGCACAAACTATGCTTTTCTGGTTGCACCAGATTTGGACAAAGTCACAAGTTCAAGCTGAACGTGATGAAGCATGGGCCGTATACAGGAATCAAATGAGGCTTGCTGAACAAAGTACCTTAAATCCTGGTTGCGTTTGGAAAGCCCGTGTTGAGGATGCTTCACACAGCGGCAGTTCTGAAGACCTGACATGCAAGATCCTCCATCGAGGATGTGTCATGCAGCCGCAGTTTCACTGAACTTTGGGGCTGCAATGCGAGGGCCTGCATTGAGGAGGCGTTGAAGAGGCATTGCATAGCAGGGGTTCCAAACAGCTGTGAGGTTCTACATTGGGGATGCGTTGTGCAGCGGTGGTTCCAATGCTGAGCTAAGAGGAAATGTATCGCACTGTGTCGGTTCTGCTCAAAGACCATCGCTGGGATGGTAGAATATCACCTGGCCGACTTTCCAGGGTCCAGGATAGGGTGGTACCACATGGGGGCAGGACTCACAGCAAACAGAGTCCAGGTGCAGGATTCAAGGAAGTTGGAGACTTTTCTGTTACTGAGGCTCTGATCAGGAGGCCAGTCAAATAGCCCTTGGAGTCACTCTGGAGGTCCTGGGTTCAGGGTGCAAGTCCAGTTTTCTCTACTCAGGCAGCAGGACAGAAGAGTAGCAGGACAGCAGAGTAGAAGTCCCTCTTGAAGCAGAGCATCAGAGCAGTGCTTCTGAATCTTCTACAGGTCCAGAGGTGTACTGAAGATTTGGGTCTGACGGTCCACTATGTATATCTGGTGCCCACTTTGAAGTGGGAGAAGCTCCTAGAGCCTTCCTCCTACTGAGATCTCTGGAGTTTCTTGTCTCCCTGCCCTGGCCACTGGATGTCTGGGGGCATAAATTACTAGTGTGAATCCCTTTGTGAGTGTGCTGAGGCAGAGCCTTTGTGATGTGCAAATATGACAGGTGACAGCTCCTCCCCCTATCAAGTCAGAGATGGCCCATCCTAACAACACCTATTCTCCCCTTATTTCACTACTTGGGAATAATACACAAGGATCAACCGCCAGCTACACCCAGTCATGTGACCCAGGATACAGGTTGCAAGCGCCAAATAGTTGGGAAAAGAAAATGCCAACTTTCTAAAAGTGGCATTTTCAGAATTGTGACTTAATATTAGGGGTGAGCGTAAGTCACGTAGGGGGTCTACGCGGAGAGGCACGGAGATGGAATCAATCTCCGCACGCTCCGCATAGCTCCGCTATGCGCCGCTCGCCTCCAGCCTGCAGTATTAAAACTTACAAAACATTATAAATAACAATTTAAATCATCTTACCTCATCTGCAGCGCCACCGGGCTTCCCTTCGTCTCCATCGCGCATCTTCTGGGAAACTGCGCGGGCGCCCGCTCATGCTCAGTTTCCCAGAAGATGACGCGATGGAGACGGGGGGAGGCCCGGGGGCAGATAAGGTAAGGTGATTTAAATTATTATTTATAATGTTTGGTAAAGTTTTAATACTGCGTGCGGGAGGCGGGCGGGAGGCCAACTCCGTTCCGCCCTAGTGTACGGAGATTTGCCTGTTTCTCCGCCTACATCGCGGAAGGCAGAAGGGGCAAATCTCCGCACATTCCGTGGGCAGAACGGAGTTGTCCGCCCACCCTTACTTAATATCCAGCTTTACCATTAAAGAGGGTTTTGAATGGCAATTCTTTAGAGATCAAACTCAACATTCGTTCCTGCTCCCAATTAAAAGTTATCACTTATTAAATGTAATAAGGTAGCCACACTGCTATACAATGGAAGAGGCAGGCTTTGCAGTAGTGAAGAACGAATTTAAGAGTTGTTTTAGTACCAGGACATGTAAAAGTTAAAAGTATATGTCCAACATTTTAAATACACCACACCATACCCTGTGGGCTGTTTAGAGTCTACCCTAGGGGTCACTTATACGTATTAAAAGGGTAGGTATAGACCTGATAAAATGTTTAAGTGCTGCAGGCCCACTAGTAGCATTTGATTTACAGGCCCTAGGTACATGTAGTACCACTCCACTAGAGACTTACAGGCAAATTAAATATACTAATTAGGTGTAAGCCAATTTTACTCTGTTTAAGGGAGAGAGCACACGCACTTTAGCATGGGTTAGCAGTGGTAAAGTGTGCAGAGTCCTAAGGCCAGCAACAAAGAAGTCTGCAAAAATAGGAGGGTTAAAGGCAAAAAGGAAGTCAAGTTCTACAGTAGTCAACTTCAACACCCTACCATATTTGTTGGCCAAGCTGAAGATCTCAGATTGAACACACAAGATATGCAGTAGCAACATATCCAATGTGAGGTATAGACTGAAAAGAAAATACACCACTAATTCTCCTGCTACTCTCCAAAGTTGATATACTCCATCCCAGTTCAGATCTGATAGATTTCATCCTTTCTCTTAGAGGTCATAGGTTCGCAAAGTTGAAATGATTCAATGCTATATTGAAACTCAGCTCCACAAATTGAGCTTCACAGCATGGAAATTATCCTGACTTGTGGTAGCCAGTTGTAAAACTCAACACAGACCCTATCAAGTACCGCTGATCCAAAGAAGTTGGTCTTGATTCACTATGTAATCAACCACACAGTAATATTGATGGCACTTTGAAGTGCATCACTTGGTGGAAAACTGAATGTTTTAACAGGAAAATGCATTCTGTTAAGGGGAGCCATTGCTGTTATGAATGTGTCATGGGGCAGTTACTGGTGAAACCAAATTAATGTCCTACCTGATTTCTCAGAATCCCTTCAGAGCAGACAATAACAAAAATGTAAAAAATTAAATTGAGCTCCAAGAAGGGACCTGGTGCAGTTTCATCTAGAATTCAAATAGAACACAGCAGCTTATGTAGAGTCTTGGCTGAAGGGTGTCGGACTCATGACCAGATCTAATAATAAGGCAACAATGGGATCACATTGGGAAACAAGCATTGGCAAAGCCAATAGGTCTAGCTGTGGCTGTCAGGCTTTTTGGACTTTATCAATGCTTGTTTTTATGGCTTTTACAAAATTCTATTATTGGGGAAGCTACCAGATCCTCGTCATTTTAAACAACAAATTAGTTAAAAGGAAAAATATTTTCGGTCCATGAAAGCATACTTTGCCGTATTAGTCCCTGGAACTGAAGGGAATTACTTTGTGTGTAGATGTGCTCCTTGTGAAAAGCAGAATGCCATCACATACAGCGAATGTAGCCAAAGGCTAAAGTGAGCAGATCCATAGCCCCATGCTCTTTGCTTTAGTGGGCAGAAGAAACATGTTAATGCCATAATCACATACCAATGGATGTAGAAGGCTGACTGAAATCATCTATAAGTATATGTTACATACAATTTCAGGTGAAGCAGCCTTTACAATGTGGTTTTTACCACATTGTATCTTTACCATACATTTTTTACCACGCATGTTTTTAAAACGCATATGCTTTTATAACGTATGCCTTTACCATGCATTTAAGGTTACGCTCAGAGGTGTGGGGGGTCTACCCCCACAAATACATTGTTTATATATAAATATATATAAACATTGCGTGGTAAAGGCATAAGTAGTAAAAGCATATGCGATCTAAAAACATGCAGGGTAATAAATGTGTGGTAAAGGCATGCTGAGTATTTCCCAGCGTTGTTCCATCATACAACTCAATTTCAGTAAATTCAAAAGATCTTGGCTAACACCAGACCTTAACATGACAGCAACAACACCTGTCTGTCACTTAAATGATAATATAAATTAGAACATCAGATATAAGCCAGAACAAATAATGGAATACAAGATGCTATGAGAGATGCATTGCACTAGATGAGCATCATTGAAGAAAAGTGTTAAACATGAATATCTAATGTAAGTCATCAGATCATGGGATATATCCACCGAATAACAAGAACCGCATCATCTAATCTAAACTCCACAGCTACACAGGTTTACAAAAGTTAAAAAATTAGATCGGCTTTTCAGAAAGAGGAAGTATTAAGCCCTTCGCCGCGGCACGAATTTTGCCGCGGCGCTGGGGGGGTTCGGGGTGAGCGCGGCGCCGCCATGCTCTTGACGGAACCACTCCGTCATGAGCCACGGGCGTGCTGTGCTCATTACGGAGTGGTTCCATCACGACTCCGCCCACTTGCATTGTTCGCCCGCACAGGCGGGGAATCAGTGCCGCGTGGGCGGAGCTGTCACAACGGCCGCAGCATGACGGAACCACTCCGTCATGAGCACATGGTGCCCGTGGCTCATGACGGAGTGGTTCCGTCATGAGCAGGCAAGGGGTTAAAGAGCAGTTCTCTGATATCCTATAGACAAATAGTAACTTGAATTAGTAACTCCACTGCAGTTTGAGTTGCTATCAAGTCAGGAGTTTCAGGTTTATGTATTATCTATAAGGTTCATAAATTAGCATACACTAACTGCTTTTAAGCGTACATGTTGTTCAGCAGTAATGTTGAAACAAAAGCAAAACAATTGATAGAACAGTTGAATGTCATCAAGAGGTTGCTTTATCTGTTCATCCTATTGGCTCTCTTTGTTTTTTTTGTAGTAATGACAAAGCGATGAAAAGGAAAATGTGTATTGTTTTGGTATGTTATTTTATGTGTGTTTGTGAAGCACAATATCACCTTTGGGGGTATGCTGGTGCTGAGCAGGTGTATGAACCTAGCCCTGCCTATGGTAGGTTGGTTTATTGAATAGCCAGGTCTACAGTTTCTTGCAGAATTCAAGAAGCGAGGCGGAGGCCCTGATGTGGAGTGGGAGTTTGTGATTGTTTTAGTTTAGAATATTACTGGAAGAAATGGGATAGCAATGCTCTTCTGTTCATACATCATCATCATCAATGGGACTGGAACATACAATGAAATGATTTAAATTTACAGTGTGTGAAAGGCCTGCTCAAGTAGGAATGGACCATCATGAGCAGAAGATCCTAAGAAAGCAGGGGCATTCTTAAAGTGAGGATGCGAGTTCCAGAGCCAATCCAGAATTTAAATGATATCCATATTTGTTAAATTTGCAGACTGTAATTTAAAATGGCTCATTTTTATAGTCAATTGGTAGCCTGCAAATATGGCATCGCCGTACATGTTCTGATGCAAAGTTGATTTGCCACCGTTTAGTATTATTGGTGGCAATAGCTATTTGACCCGCATACTGATATGTTTCCAAAGTAAGCTCACCTTTAGCTTGTCACTATTTTTAGAAGCTGGTTATTTGTGATTGTTATCAATCAATTATACAATGCTAAACCCTCACGATTTTAAGGAAACTGTTTATTACAAAAATGTAAAGGCCCATCATTGGATCAGAGGTTATTCAATTCAACTTTCTATAGTCATAAGATACTGTGATTTTGGCCAAATGGCCCAACTGACTGCCCAACAATTCTGAAGTTACAAGACATAATTTCAAGGCTTTATATGGGCTGGGTCCCTCTGGTTCTCAGACTTGGTCGTGTTTGGAAATAGATATTGAAACGGGTCCCTTTCGGGTCCTGTATTCATGACTCTAACTTAACAGGCAAAATCCCTAATCTATTTCTGAGCACACTCTTAAATATACAGGTTATGCCCCTTTTAGGGTCCCCAATACATTTTTCATTCCACTTAAAACCTTGCAATATTTAATACTAAGGGGTCAATTATGAGTTTGGAGGTCCATGGACCACCACACTTATGGAGGCGCAGTGGTAGCGGACTCCTGACTGCTCAATTACAAGTCAGGAGGTCAGACCGCCACAGGACCACCAATGCTGCCAGGGAACCACCGTTCCCTGGAGGTGGCGCGATGGTCCAGAGGCAGAAATATGCTTGTCGGACCGCCTTGGTCCAGCCAAGCATATTATGAGTTCCCTCTCAGCCAGGATTTACATGGAGGTTCTTTCTCCATGTAAACCGTAGTGGAGAGGATACACATGGGGGCCCGACAGGGCCCCCTGGTGCCTCATGGCCTGGGTATGCACACATGAGGGCTCCTGTGTGCATACACACGAGTTTCTACATTGCATGGACTTTTCAGTCCATACAGTGCAGGAACTGTTTTTGGCATTCCCATTGTAGTGCCTGTTGTGAAAGGCACTGTCATGGGAACACCCAATAAAAGCCAGTCAGACATGAGTTTAACTCATAATTTGGCAGGAGGCCTCACCATGGGTTTGGCGGTGCGACGGCAGGGCAGACCTGGCGCCTCAACGCCAAGCACATAATCGGGCCCTAAGTGCAGCGGGACAAACTGACCATTGGATTCATCTGAAGGAAACCCAGGCTGGCTGGGCGGGTAAGAGGCGTTCATCCTGGCGAAGCCGCCTTGCAGTGCCAACAGCCCACTCCTCTAGTGCCGCATTGAAATATGTTTGCATCACTGACGCGGTAATGGCGCCGGCTGCGTTGCCTTCGCACCTCACTGGACGAGCCTGCCCCAATCGACAGCTTCCAAATGATATACCTTTCAGCTCCTCACCTTCAGCTTGTGCACATTCAAGGCAGCTGTGATTAACAGGACTTTTTTTGCAAAGTTTCTGTGTAGTTACAAGGGCAGCCTCAATCTTCCGTCAATTTTTCGCATTAACTATGATTATGCTTTTACGGTGAAAATGCATTTATTTTAAAGGTAACAATACCAACCAGGGGACGAGCTTATGTTTCATCTATATTTATCAGCACTCGCTGCGCATTTGTGTCTTCATTACCAGGAAATATTAAGGGACATTGTGCCATCTATTCCTGTTTACAGTTTATTATGCAGAGATAGGAAACACTTAGCATGTAAAATGAATGTAGAAATTATTCCTGGATAGAAACACGGACATTTCCCTCTCGTTGGCTCTTTCTCCTCCATCACCGGATCAGAGTGTAATTGTCAGTAATCAGGCCTGCTTGCTGCTGATAAAACCACTCTGAATGCTAGCAGCCTTCTTTGTGTGATGACTCAATTATTCCAGAAGTGCCTCATCAAATCTGCCCCATCAGCTGGGCTAATAAATAAGGAGAAGAAACTGGCCCCCCAAAGCAAATTATAAATCCATTTGCATTAACCATTTCTCTGGTCCATGGTCAGCCAAAAAGAAGCATGGCAGATTGTGTTAAGCTTATTTGAATATGTTTATAAGGTTTATAGCAGGATTCATGTTTATATTTTCTTTCTTTTCCTTTTTGGAAGAGTTGTTGGACACGTCGGTTGTCGCTGGCCTCTAAATGGAGCTCTGTTAATCTCAGCAGAGCCCCGAGCTCCCTTTGAAGCTTGCTTTAGAGCAGAGATAAGATGGGAGCCAGAATCTCTCGTTGTCTGCAAGGTGCAATGACATAGTGTGTGTAGAAGCAGGATGGGTTTAAGGAACTTTAAGTGCTTTTATGTCGACTTGTTACACTTCTTTATGCATTTAAAGTCATTCACTGCAGCTTCTATGGAGTCGAATCTCCAAAAAAGAAAGGTGTCGCGGACGTGGCATTACATACTCTTTGACCCCTTCCCCCAGTGACGTCACTGTGTTGACCTCTTTGACCATCCTTAGTCCAGCAACAGACTTCTACTCGCTGCTAAAGAGCTGGTGTGAGGATAACTGGTGAAAATAAGAGAGAGTAAACAGGGCTCTGAGAAGGCTATTTACATCCTGTTCCTGCTGCTGCCTTCATGGAACTAGAGCAGCGACAGGGGTTCCAAAGGTTGTCAGAGATGGCTCCAGCTACCCCTTTCTACCCCTTATTGATGTCCATAGCTGCTTCCAAGTATCTGTTGTTTTAGGAGACATTTAAGTCCACCACTTCCTTCTGTGGTAATGCACGGCTTTTCTGTGCTCCACAGGCATGAATTTGCATTTACGTTCCTCCAAGGCTTCATAAAAGGTGAGTGAGTGGGATTCCTTTTTTTCTTTTAAACAATCTTTTTTTGTGCTTTTTTGTTCATGGTAGGTACATCATTACACATGCAATAGCACATGACATGCTTTGCAGTGTAACTTTTTCCTCAGGGCCAGATTGGCCATAGCGGGCATCTGGCGTTTACCAGGGAGGCTGGAAGGGTTGAGCTGATATTGCGCTGGTGGGGGCCAGTTTTGTTACTGGGAGATGGTTTTGCAGCAGTGCTGCAATATCTGCCCCCAGCACTGCTTCACACTTGCCCCCCTGTTACCCCAGGGGAGGGTAGGAGCTGCTCTGGCAAAATTGCCAGGGCTGGTTTGGGTTCCCAGTCCGGCCCTGATTTTCGGCACCGAACAACATCCAGGGGTCACTAAAATTTGATGACTCATCAATTAAATCAGAAGACAGAAAGTCAAACAAAGGAACAATATGGAAGCTGTCCTAACTGTGAGTGGGATTTCTTTTGATGGAACATGCTTCAGAGTTGGTCTTACAGTGTATACCTGAAAGTCGGATAATTACATCCTAGATACAGAGAGCATGCACAAGTGCATAAATAAACTACTGAGACAATATTATAAGTCATATCTTTAGGGCTTTCTCGAATTTAATATGAACTTATTCTATACTGAGATTTCTGGAAGAGAGGTCCAAAACAATAGAGTCTACGTATGAAAAGATTTCACAATTTATACCGTTAAAAGAGGATCACCGGTAATCTGACATTATAATACCTCAGGATATAGTCAGGGAATCTAGATGTTGAGTATGTGCCGTGGAATATACACCATGAATCTTTGGGTAGAGAAAACGATTTTAAAGAGAACTATTTTGCCATCATGGAACACTGATAAGCAGCATGCTCATGGTTAATATGCTGTCTACCACCTGTCTGCATCAATGGCCATGCAGTTTTATTTTTTGCTAGCTGCAGTTACCAGGAATTCAATCCCCATGAAATATTATTAAAAATGATTACCAAGATGCAATTTTCGAGAGGGGATGGAGGTGATCATGACAACTGCTAGGAACAGCCAAGGATTATACGACACAGAGAAAGCAGCTGCGTGCTACATTGATATTAAGAGTAATGTAGCGCAAGAGTCACATAGTGCACTGAGCCCAAATGTGTGCCAAAATCCATGACTTTTACACAGAAATGAAATGCAAAGGCTACTTCGAAAACAGTAACTTCAGTGGTCATGGGTTTGGGTTCACCAAGATATTTTGCTTCTGGAGATCAGTTGTCTTGACAGAGAAGAGTTTCCAGTTTTTAGGCTGGGTTTCTGTTCTCTAACTCTCACCCCCGCATCCGACGTAGCAGTGCTGAGGTTGCTCCTTCTCCTACCTAGCAGCGAAGACATGGAACGAGCTACCCTTTCATCTTTCGAGCTTCCCATCTCTTCCAGAGTTCCCAAAGTCTGTGAACACCTGGCTATTTGACTAATCAACTGGACCCTGCCAGCGCCCAGATACTCTCGTGGGTGACGAGTAGTGCTCTACAAATCTACTGATTGATTGATTTATTGATAGACAGCTCTTCTATCTCTTCTGTAGTCAGTTCTTATTGTTTTTTTACTTCCTGTAGGATCTGAGAGCCACGGCATATGGGTGTGCAGCCTATGTGGAGTATACGTGGCCTTCCAACTGCTCATCAACGCTACTTATAACTGCATTAATGGGCTTTCAACTAAAATGTAATCTTTCCAGTACCAAAGACAGCATGATACCAGCTCTCCCACCAGGCAAATGTGACACTATTCCATCCAGAAACTGACTTCAGAACACAGTGCAAATCCTGTTATGGTCAAACTTGGATGAAGGTGGTGCTCTTCTCAACAGCCTCCCTGGACCCACGTTGGCACCTGTGAAAGGCATACTATATGCTGAGCCATTTCTCTTGCAATGTTTGAACAGGTTTCACCACATTCTGTTTCAAGTGTATTTAATATTTAAGCTAAAAAGCCATAAAAGTAACAAACTTATAGCTACACAATTAAACACAGATATGCATATTTAAAATAATGAACTGAGCAAATTTTTAGTCCAAAAATTATCAAGTATAAATATGAAAATATATCACCAATATCTCATTAATCTCTAAGACAACACAATGTTGACTGGGAAGATGGTAAGATAATAGTAGCTAAGTCAGGCCAGTGACAAAGAATCATGGCCTGGTTACAAAACCTTACATTATGATTCCATAATGGAGAATAGATCAATAACTACGAGGTTTGTGTACATAACAGCATGAAGTGATTCAATGTCTCTACTTCGCCCAAATCACAGGTACAAAGCTCTGTGCAATCATTGTTTGAGTGCCATTTTTATGTAGGTTAAGACTCGTAAGGTTCCCAGCCTGAATTTTAAGTAAAGACTTATTTTGCTCTCTAAGTGTATGATGTCCATGCACAGTTTATAATCTTTGTTTCCAGGTGAAGCGATAATAAGCTGCCTTTCCCTCCATTTTTTGGGCATAGCAGCCATGTATTTTCCAAGTAATGTGTTTTGATGATTGCAGCGCTATATTTGCTTATGAATCTCGGGGCATCCCAGTAGACTGCACAACCTATTGTTGTAAAAGTTTGCACAACATGGACCATCCATCTTATTTTTGGTGCACCTTCACTCCAGGACCGAGAAAACATCGCTGCTTTCCTCATATCATCAAGACTAGGTGCACCACCTACAGAGCCCATTATTAAGGTACCCTGAGATGTTTGGCTAAGAAACTAACCACCTAAGCAGCACAAGAGGAGCCAGGACATTACCAAACTGAAAACAGAGAAGTGCAAGAAGGAAAAATACACAGAGCAAACCGTCTCTAAAATAAACACATCTCGGATCTATGTAACATGCCAAGTGATAAAAGAACTGCTCAACCTCTCATAAAATAAAATAAAAATCTTAAAACAAATTTGTTTAAGAGGAATTACCTGATATCTGCCTTACTGTGAATGATCTTGAATTACACCTCGAGCTTCGATTTGCCTGGCACGGATTCCTTCAAGATGAAGCCAGTCTTCTGAAATTCCTTCCTACTGCATTGTCAAGCTGGAAAATAGCAACTTGAATCGATATCACAAAAGATTAGAGGACAATGCATTCCTTTATCACGCATGCCCTTACTACGCAATTTCGTGGTAAAGGCATGACTGGTAAAGGGATGTGTGGCAATGATCACACCCCATGTCCCCACCCTGATCCCTAAAAACTACCCTGAGCCCTAAACACTACCCTGACACCCCCCTGAGCCCTAAACACTACCCGAGCCCCTGAGCCCTAAACACTACCCTGACTCCCCCAAGCCCTAAACACTACTCAAGCCCTAAACACTACCCTGACACCCCTGAAACCTAAATAGGCTCCTACCCTGAATCCTAAACCCTACCCCAAACTTCCCTGAGCCCTAAACACTGCCCAACCCCCAAGCCCTAAAAACTACCTGTCCCCAAGCTCTAAAAATGACCCCGATCCCCTGACCCGAAACACTACCCCAACCCCTGAACCCAAACACTACCCCGATCCCCCCTGAGCCCTAAACAATGCCCCCCCCAGCCCCCAAAACTACCCGGACCCCCTGAGCCCTAAAAACCAGCCTGACCTCCCAGCCCTAAAACCTACCCCCAAACTTAAAAACTACCCCCACTCTGCAAAACCCGGCCCCAGCCCCACTTCCTCTCCCGATCCATCCTGTTCCTGGGCCCGCCCGTCCCATCATATAGACCGTGCACTGCCTTAACCACCCATATGCATGATTGAGGCATGAATGGTTGAGCTTGCTGGGAAATGGCACGCGTGGCTCTGCCCGCATTGTACAGATTGTTACCCCTGTCTAACACCTTCATGAAATTAAGGAATTGGAGCATAGTAACTCTGTTGTGATTGACGTATTACAAGTTAGTGTTATAAGAACAAATTCCTGTGACTTCATTTCCTGTTATCAGCTTCAAGATTAAGGATTTCTAAGGTCTTGGGTTTGGAGCTGGCATTCAGCTCCCCATGCCTACACATACATTTCACTCATAGTCATGTGGTATAGAGGTAAACTGGTGTCTTAACTGCACTAGAGTGGATAAACCAATGCTGGCTTTATCTGTATGGAGGCAAAACCTATGTGATACTCGTGGGAAACAAGGCCAGAATACAAAAACCATGCCTGTCAGCCACTCCTTTATGTATCTTCAATCAAGAATTGCCTCAGGGAAGCATTTGTATGTCTGACTGGAACACTGGCAGAATGGGCTGGGACAAAGGCTTGGTGGAAGGAGGCCATACCCTACTGTCACTAAGGTCTAAATTTGATCCATAGAGATCAGAATTTCAGGTCGAATACTCAGTCAATTTCCATTTATTTAATTGCAATATAGAATTCCAAGTACATAAGCGCCATCTTTAGCTAGGATTGTTCTCCTTCGGTTAGTTTGGCCCTTTTAAAAGACTGTGCTTTTGTCTATTTAGACAACACTGTCCAAAATAATATATGTAATAATTCTTGCATTCATGTGTTAATGTGTATTTATTCCATATTTAAATAACAGCATCTTTAGAAATGTTGAATTTCACATTTTCATATGTAATTTCATGTGCCTCTGAAAACAGTAATTATTTAGATATGTTGCATTTCACATTTTCATATGTCATTTCATGTGCTTCATGAAAACAGTAATTAACCATGTCAAATTCTGGTCAATCAAAGAAGCACCTCACTTGTAGTGCAGGGAGTATTATTTTTGTAAATGGAGGCAATACCGTAAAATAGATCCTGTTAAATCTTTCGGGTTATTTTTGGTTTCAGTAATGGGTTTACTTCCTCTAGCAGACATGCCTTTGTTACTTTAACAGTGTCACCAATATTTTTACTCATTTCGTGAAAAGCAGCTTTGTACTTTGTCTCATTATTCATCGTTCTCTCTTCAAATCAGTTACTCGTAACCGTGTGTGAGGTTGCATGTCACCCAATCAGGACAGTACTGGGCTCATAAAAACATTGAGTTCACTCCACTAAGAGATGCTCATTACTATTTAAACAAAACACACATTTTATTTCGGTCTCTTTCAAAACACACCATTGACTTTATATTAGAAATGTTAGGTAGCTTTCCCCTTGCATAATATTGGCCCTCCAATGGACTTTTGCTGTGAAAACCGTTGTTGCTTGTGTAGTATATATGCTGGTACTGGTGCTTAATTTGAGCCAGTGGAGCCCACCGGCACTCAGTTTTGGGGACTGGCACTTCCTTATTCCTTATCAAACACTGACCCGAAAACAAGAAAGCAAAAATATAAAAAAGGAGAACGAAGGAGAAAGATGACAGGAAACGCCACAAAGGGTGAAGGCAAGAACCTGCAACTATGTGGCATAGGGGCACGGTGTGTCCGGTAGTAGGTTAAAGAGGAATGAGGGGGATTAAAGACTACACATTTAGTGCACAAATATTTAACGTCACCATCCGAAGCTTCTGAGAAGAGTTTTGGCCACCATAATTTATTTATAAAGCACACGTTCACCCAGAAGGGTATCTTGAGGCTGAATAACAGATGTTTATTGTTACCAAACTGCATGGTACTCCTTTTATTGAGCTCAGAAGGATGAAAGGCCGAGTAGACCAATATTTCAACCTGTGACCATGAGGTCAAACACAGGCCCCTACAGTGGATGCATCAGTCCTAGGGGACCACCAGTTCTGGCATAACCCATCACTTACACTTTTACAAAGTAAGCACTAGCTAGTACAGGTTCTGAACTCGTCTTTGCTGACTTATAGTAGTTAAGACTGCATGTACAGGATCAACACAAGCACATCTGCTAAACATCTTTGGTTGTGTTGTTTTAGATGAATACAGATCTTCCACATATGGTTCAGCATTAATTGCAAGCCTTGCATTTTGTGCTGTGTGCACTTAATTTATAAAGCAGAAAGGGGTACAATGGTTCTTTTGGGGTCTTTAATGTACAATCTTAATCTTCAGGCACAGAAGAATTATGTCCAATAGGCATGTATTCATTAACAGGTCCTAGTAAATATCAATCACTTTCAACCTCTAATGACACACAGGCAAAACACAATCAAGTCATCAATGTATATTATTTCAATAGTCATACTTTCTAATAGGAAATGAAAAGAACCGGGCAATAGGGTGCTGCAAGTATAAACAAGGTGATGATGCAATGCTCAGGTGACTTAAATGTGTGGAAGGCGAACACCAGATTTGACACATTAGAAGCAATATACAGTGGCTAACAGAAATTGGAAATCCAGCAAGTGGGCATAAATCAAGTTAATTCCCACTCAATCCCCCTTTTACTGACAGTACAAAATAGTTAATAGTATAAATTTAGACCCCAGCAGCACAAGTTCATAGATAGTCATCAGGACAATGTCAATTGGGAGGTAGCATCCTTGTGACAATTGTAAGCAGCTGGTACAAACACTTGAGAAGAAGACATACATAAGGGGTAACTCAGAAGTAATTCCTGGTTGTGCCAGGAGCAATTCTAGTTTGTGAGAAATGTGAACACATAGGAGAAAAGCAGAAAGGCACTGTTTTGTATTGGTGGTGAAGTTTTGGCTTTATAGTAGGAGCAATTTTAATTTGCTGGCAATCAGAATGCAATTGTGAAGACCAAGAGAGCACTGGGTTGAATACAAATAAGTGGTGGAAAATAACATGAACTTGAGGCAGCCAAACTGTCACCTCTCAGACACCTTGTGCTGCTATGTGCTATGTCTCTCCTTGTGCAGAGCCAAAGGTTGGACGACAGTAATGAGCAGTCCCCTCCTTGGTCGTGCCAAACCAGTTCTGGGGGCAGCTTTCACCTACTGGGTTTGGTGCCTGCCGGACTGGTGGAACAAAAGATGGGGCCTGTGCAGGTGTTATCTGACATCTGCGTGTGACAGGAGAGGCCCCATTTAAAGTAAATTAATTACAGGGCACCTCCCATCTGGTCTTCCTGCCAGAAGAATGAAACACCTCACCACACCCAGGACATTCTCTCTTTCTAGGAGAGGGTTTAACACCTCATCAGGGCCATTCACCAGGTGGGTAATAGAGACTAATGTAAATTAGGCACATAAAAGGTAACTTTTTAAAGTCCCTTTTCCTTTATGCTTTAATAAAAGTCTGACTTCCCTATTAAGTTGCACTTTTAACAAATATTCAAAACAGTCCTGGAATTATTTTTCCAGCTGGCACCTGGCCTGAGAAAGCAGCATACATATTTAATATTGCTTCCAAGTGGTTCTTTATCGGTCAACATGCCTTCCTACAGTGAAAATCGCGTCTGGGGTCTATTCACTGTAAGGACATGTAAACTTTACATTTTTACATGTCCTACTTTTAAATACCATGCACCCTACCTTGTGAACTACAAGAACTGCATGGGATGACTTGTTATTTTTTAGTGGGGTGTTTTCTACTTTCAGAAAGGTTTATTTTGAGGGGTTGTGTTACGTATTAAAGCTGCAGCAGCCAACCCACAGTGGTAGTCTTGGAGTCATGGCTGTCTTGTCACACAGGTGGATGTCACACTAGTGCTGTAATTCATAGGTGACAGTTTACTTTCATGCCATGGGCGCTCCTCAGGCACTGATAGCCTGGAAATTTGCAGCAAATGGTTTTACCCTTAACTTATGAAAGAGAACTCCAACTCCACACCAACTCCATCTCTCGGTCAGCAGATCTTTGCCACCGTGTTAGCAGGGAGGCGAAATTTAAACTCAGCAACTTACAACAGTTTAAAGTTCAGTAACTGATGAGAGGGATGGTCAGTTTAAAAGTTTTATTTTTGCAACCATCCTTAATGAGCACCAAAAGAGCAGGTCATCCTGTACTTTAGAATGCGTCTTGTTACTCTGGCCTGGCTAATGCCATCTTGAAATTAATTTATTGGAGCATAATAACTCTGCTGTGATTGACGTTTACAAATTAGCTCTTCAAGAACAAATTCCTGTGACTTAATTCTTTGTTTTCAGCTTCAACATTAAGCATGTCTTAGGTCTTGCCTTTGGAGCTGGCATGTTGCTGCCCTTGGCTACACATACACTTTACTATTAGTCATTTGGTATAGAGGTAAACTGGTGTTTTAACTGCTTTAGAGTGGATAAACCAAGGCAAAACAATGTGATCCTCATGGGAAACAAGGCCAGACTAAAAAAAAAACATGTCTGTCCACCACTCCTTTATGGATCTCCAAGGAAGAATTGTCTCAGGGAACAAACATTTTTAAAAATCTAGGATCATATTTTGAATATATTCTAATTATTGCATGTTCAGTGTAGGCAGTACAAAGAAAATACCTGGTTTCAACTTACAAGCCCAAAAAACTGATTTACATGTTTCTTTCAGTCTTTCGGGGTGCCCTTGTAGGACCCCTGGGTAATTCCTATCTAGATTATAATGACCCTCAATACCTAAGGATAACTCAAGATAAAATTACACAATTTCCTAATACTTAAAAAGGTGTTTACCTTGTATTTGGCATTCAAAAGTCAACCTATGCATCAGAGGCCAAGCAGTATTTGTATTGGTTCAAGCTGCAGCCTGCATCACCTTTAAGTGCATCAGCATTTGTTTTTTTTAAATTCAAATTAGTCAAATATATCCAGTTACAGAAATGTGAAGAAAAATTGGTTAGAAGCAATAACAAAATGACCGCATACACAATAAAGGAAATAATCCCTATATTGATCTAAAAGGACCTAACATAACATGAAACCCATAAAGAGTTCTTTTAGGAAAAAAGCTAAGATTTGGAGCATCAGCAAATAGTCGCAAAAGAGAGAACTCCTCATTAAGAGAAGTTCCAGAAAACTCTGTTGAGTTCCCTTAAATTGCAGTAGCAACCATAAGTCCAAGAAAAAGGAAATTTAATCACACAGTAGCTTTTATTTGACATTGGGAAGTAAGTCTCCTCACAAAGTGCAAGAAAACTGTAGGAAACTGGCTCTGTATATGATATTGCTACTGGGTAGTAACTCCGTGTACAGAGTCCAGGGGATCCACAAAAGTGTACAGGGCTCAATGTAAAACCCAAAGTGCTCTGTGGTATTGTGGTCGAGCAGCCTTAAGCCCAACACAGAGGAGTATAGGATATTTATTGCACCCACAGGATCAATAATAGACACACGACTCAAGCAGGAAATCCAGATCAATTTTACAAAATTATACTTTGTTGGTATTTTTATTTTTAAGACCATGCCTTCATAAGAAGGTAAGTACGTTTTAAGTAAAGCTATGGTTCAGCCAACACGTGTTTGGTCGTGGGAAATATCCCAATTGACTTCTTCAGGGCTGACAATCAAATGGATGATATCAATCCCATTCTCTCCGCCGGTTCTACTTCCGTCCCGGCTGTGTGTAGATTTCTCTTTATATTATACCGTTACGATTGTCCTCCACGCTGTGGTGCTTCTAAATTTTGCCAGTATAACAAATCCGTGTTCGATTCTTTAGTTTCTAGTGGTACTCCCTCTGTGTTTAAGTAATGCCACTAGTTGCTTTCTGTAGCACTCCCTTCGTTATTATTTGCTGCCATAGGTGGATTTTCTATGCGAGTATGCGTCAAGTATCCATGCCGCTCCGTTCGTGTCTGCGGTGACCTGGAAGTGGGTACTGGCTTTTGGGCCTGGAGTTGTAGGCAACTCGGGTCGTGGGCTAAATAGGATCCCTAGAGGTCATGGGGGTCATCCAGCTGGAGGGCATTCTGTGGGCAGGGCAGAGTCGCCGCGCCACAAGTGCCAGTCCTCTACCTCTGCGTTTTTTGGGAGAACTTTGGTCACAGGAAGTCATGTCAACAGCAGCTTCAGTTCTCAGCTGTGGCAGTTCTTAGATTTCTTGTGCAGCAGGGAGTTGTGTCGACCGGGTCAGTTCTCCCTGTGGCAGTTCTCGGGGTTTGGTGCTTCTTGAACAGGTCCACCATCCTCAGAAGATTGGAGTCTTTATTGAAGGTAACAGTCCTCCCAGGAGTTTTGGAGGTGGAAGGGGGCATAAACCCATCCCTGATTGGAGGGGTCCAAAGTCCTCAAGATGGCGGGGACTGAAAAGTGTGCTTCGCCTCGCTTCCCCCACCTGAGGGGTGGAGTTGGCAGAGGTGGGCACATCTTCTATCTTTTTTAATTTTTTCCCCTGGTTTTCCCACCCAAGGTGCGAGTGTAAACCAGGATCTGCCATCTGCTGCTAGCAGCAGAGGCTGGGGGTCGCATTACTAAGGTGGCAGGCCTTTGAAGCTTTCCTTCTTCTAGCACTGGCCCATCCTGGGGGAAGAGGCATGACACCTCTGCCCAGGATGCGCATTCTGCTGCCAAAACAAAGTAAGCATTCTGTCCATAAATGTAGTAAACACCCAGAATTTTGTATCCTTGCAAAATTTGGCAAGATCCCCCTGTTAATTCAAATGTGTGGTCACAGCTACTAATTTCTACATGTCTAGTCCTTTTCAGTGTCTGTCTTCTGTTTAAGCAAATTTTCCCCGTTGGCTATCTAGTCTTAATGTTGCGTAAACCATTTTATTCCTGAATTTGTTTTCTTCCTTTCTCCAAGCATTCTTCAAAATGTCACTCTTTCTGTCACTAGTCTGGGTCATGTTGAAGTATCTTTCTTCCAAAGCCATTATGTAAGCTTTCTTTATTGGCTGCATTAAACAAGTTACATTATCTATGGGTCTATGGGGAAAGAAATTATACCAGACTGTATCCTTTTCCCTTGCTTGTGAGTGTAAGTTTATGCTTTCAACAAAAGGAACTTGAAAAAGTACTAGATCGTAATTAATATAGAAATACTCAAAATGTCCCAGTCTAAAAACTAACAACAGTAAGATGCTTCAAGAAATAGCATAAGATAAAGTCATGTGGTAGTAAGTTACTTTTTTGAAACCTGAATTGGGTAAACGTACAGAAACATCAATTCTTTGCATCCATTGCACTAGAGTATTTTTTGGACTAATCTAGAGTAAACATTAGTGGAATAATCATATTTCTTATAACTCACAAAGGAAAAACTAAATGTGTCCTCCCTACTATTGTAAGTTTGTAACTTAGTAATGTACTATTAGTACTATTGTGGTCATTATTGTTATTATGAAAATTGAACCCATAATATATTTACACTTATTTCTAATGCAACACATTCTCTTTGAGTCAGACCCAAACATGTATGTTTAGTAGCTTGTAGTAGGGTTTCAAGATGCAACTTCTTATAGTGTAGTTAATTTCTTCTTCACAGCAGTTTGATTTCTAAAAGACAATCCTTATTGCTACTCCGTGTTCTTCAAAAATGCTGACCCTATTTCTTCTGTAACGTTTTCTCGGGCCTAGGCTAATTTTCTGTAAAACAAAGAACTAAAAAAATAAATGTCTAGCAGGCACAGTTCAAAAATATTTCTTCAAATTTTACTGGCTTGAAGTCTTTTCTGTATTTTTTTCCCAAGAATCCTGCTACTTTATTTTTCAGGGAAGTTAAAATATTTCAGGATTCACATTGCACAGATCTTCCAATGTGACATTCAAGACAGTGTTCATGTAGTATGACCATTCAGGTGCTGAGTATCTGTGACAGGGCGCCCGTGCTCTCCTTGATCTTCTCTGAAAATGTTGATTCTGATCTATGTCAATTTCATCACTAGACTCAGTTGCTTCCGTATGGTCTCTGGGATTTGGGCTATTGAAGAATGTTTGTGCTCATAGCTCTGTGGCTACTCAGCTTGTCAATTTGCTCTTCATGTTCCAGTGCTTGTACCCTCGCCTGGGTTCTCTTCTCCTTCTTGCACCTCTTCAGTGGCATTTTCACTCTTTGATTCAATCTCTGATTATTGGTCATTAGAGATCTCAATACCACTCTGAGTCACTTTAGGTACTTGAACTTGTCTCCATCTTTTCTCATCTTCACCTCCGTCTTCCTCCTGTTGCTGAACTGGCAACTGTGCTGCTGGTCTCTCAACTGGTGGTGCAATCACCAAGGCTCTTCATTCAGAATCATTAAACAAATGGTGCTTCTTCTGGATTGCTTACTCTTTTGGTGTGAGAAGTGTGAATCCAGTTTGGAACTCCAGCACATTTAACAGCAGTGTGCACAGTCAGGATCACCTGGAAGAGGCCTTTCCATCTGGGTTTGAGACAAGCCTTCTGAACTTGCTTCTTAATCATGACCCTATCACCAGAATTGAGCTTGTGGAACTGTTCTTGATGCAGGTGTGATATGGCATCTGAGACCTGATGAGAGACAGAACGTACCACATCAGCCAATAGTTTTCAGTATTCTAATATCATATCATCTGTAATATTCAGGAGGGCATTTACAGGGGCAGCAGGTAAACTCATTGCCCTACCCATGAGTAGTTTATGGGGTGATAACCCCATCTTTCTGCCTGGGGTACTTCAAATCCTCAATACCAAAGTTAAATCATCTGGCCATTTTAGAAAACATAGAAGCACAAACTTTTGCCAATCTGGATTTGATATTATAATTTATCTGCTCAACTAGAAAGGATGCTTCTGGTTTGTAACTTCAAAGTAATCTTTGTTCAATCTGCAAGGCTGTGCAAATCATCTTCATCACTTCATTGTTGAATTGTGTTCCTCCATCTGACTTAAGAGAAATCTGCATGCCGAACCTTGGTATCAATTCTCATAGCAACAATTTAGCTATGGTTAGACCGTCATTTCAAATAGTTGGGTAGGCTTCCATCCATCTTAAGTAGATGCACACAATCAGCAGGATACATCTAAGCGTGTTATGTACAGGCATCTTGAGAAAATCTATCTGCAGCCTGTTAAAGGGACCACCTGGTCGCCTGATGTATTTTAAAGTAACATGAGTTCTCTTGCCTGCATTCAATTGTTGACATGTTACACACCGATGGCAACACAATTTCCTTCAGTCAGGCTTGCACGGCACATCATGAAAATAATAGAATATGTCATGAGCACCCTTTGCCTATGTATTCTTAACACAATTATGTGAAAATGTGGTTTTAAAAGAGAAAGTCTCTTTTCCCAAATCTGTTGGGATCAGACCCCTCTCCTCCAGCGGTTTTCCTTGACGGAGTTGGGCTTCCCTAATTCACTTGCTTGCAGCAATTCAGGCCAGGTATTTACAGCCCTGTCATTTTCAAAGATCAATGGCTGCCAATGGCAGTCCTGTCTTCAATCGATTTTTCAAATGCTGAAGAATAAAAGATGAATGCTCTCCTGTGGAAATCTGAGGTTCATACATGAGCATTAGCTGACACAAAACATGTGTTCTACAGGAAGCCAACCAACACATTTTTGTTTACCTTTTGGCAGCAACACATATTATATGAAAGCATAAACATATGTTGCAAAAACCGGTGCTTAAGTCATCTTGAAGCAACGAAGAAGGATCTTGCGATGGGCCGTTGTCTCTCCTCTTCGTTCCCATAGAAAGCATGCGATTTGATGTAAGGTTATCTGAAGACTGCTATACACAGTAGATACATTTGGTGAAGGTTCTACCGAGAAGCCTCAATAAGCATATTCTATTAGTTGTTCATAGGGCCACCATACAATAGACTAGTCAAATAAATGTAACATTTTCTATTCACAATGACCTGGTTAGATCATGGGAGACGTTTTCTACAACAAGCTTTAATTCTACTAAACATTTGATTTATTATTAACACCAAGCAGGTGACTTGCTTTAATACGATAAAATCATATGGTGTGAGACAAAAAAGAAATACATTTTCTTGGAACAGCACATTTTCCGACAATGACAAGTATTACAGTTAAATCCTGGAATAAATCAGTAGCTCTAAAAGGCATTTTTTATTAAAGAGAATTAGAAGGAGAGAAAAGAAGAAAAGAAATATGAGGCCTAGTCATGTAAGCGCGATGAAAATAGGAGCTTTCTGTCAACTAATATGCTGCACGTTTAAGAAATGCACATTTCTATGGTTTGTTCTTGTTAAGCATTCGCTACATTATTGTCATGGTGCATTTTAATGTTGGTGTTGGGTTAATGTCGTCTAGAATTTTCAGATTTTATTAGCACCATATACTATGGCCATAAAGAAACGTTAAATATGTCAATAAGAGTATAGCCAATTTTTACATGTTTTAGGGGTCAGTAGACATTCACTGAGGCCAGGCTACGAGTGTCCCAGTGCACAGAGTAAAAAAAACAGCAGCATAAGTACAAAACAAATGAGGGCAATCACACAAAAAGAGGTACTTTATCACAGCTGGGTAGCTACATACTCTGCAAGGTTGAACAGTAAATATTATTCTACACATGTTGGTGCATTCTCAATCCCAACATAGCCAATTGCAAAACATTTGCTTGATTTGAAATGTGGAACAAACATGGGAGACATGTTAGTCCAGAGCAAACTCAATAGGAATTTGACAAACCTAAGTCAGAAGACAATCTAGGGTTTACCTCCTGTGGTCGGCAATTGTCCGTATGGCAGATGCAGTCCGCCAATTTACAAGTTTAACAAACGAAATTGACTTAGGGTTTAGGTTTCCGTGGCAGCTCCACAAGCACACGAATGGTAATACAGAGAATGCCATTCATGTGATCACCAGTTAGTTAATACAGGAGAAAAATTTGCTTTCAAAGCTGGATTATGGCAATGCCATCTTCACAGGAACTCCAAGAAATCACCTTGCCCCCCTAAGAACAGTTGTCAACACAGCTGCCTGGCTCCTAACAGGTTTTAAATGGTTTGAGCACATCTCATTGGCCCCCAAGTACCTCAATTGGCTTCCCTTCGAAGGAAGAAGTATCTACAAGACTGCTTGCATCACCCACAAAGCCCTTCACGCACATAACCCAAACTATCCAGAGACAAAACTTTCAAGAGCAGGAGGAGCCAGGACTTTGAGAAGATTCAACTCACTTCTTCTCATGTCTCCCAAACTGAAAAATAAATCCTCCCAGACCTTCTCATTCTCTGAAAATGCACCTAAGATCTGGAACTCACTCCATAGAAACAGGGACATGTTAAGGATTATTGGGGCCTTGGGCCAAATTTATTTTGGGGGCCCCATTCGGAACAGCTTAGATTTTATGATCCAGTTTCAGCTCTTTCATACCCTCTTTGGACAATTTCAAAATGTGTGTACATCTGATATCCAGGGATAGTAATTAGTGCTTCCTGTATTGTAGCACAGCATAGCTCACTAATATACTGCAAATAATCTCTGTCACGCCCTTTCATTTCTCATATGTGAGGTCCTGTATTGATCTAAAAGAAGCTATTTATATGGATGTTGCATGAAACATTAACACATTTTGTCTGCAAAATGTCTGTAATGGATTCAAATATTAAAAATAAATGATAGAAAAACGCTATTTATATTACTCTGTTTAAAAATTGTTCATGGTCATCAGGGCAAGATTCTCTGCTGAAGAGAGCTGGGTGTATCAGGGGGCCCCTGAAAGGCTGGGGCCCTGGGCTAGAGCCCACTTTGCCCATGCCTTAAAGCATCTCTGCCTAGAGACATCCGGTGCAACCCCTCCTTTGCCTGCTTCAAACGGGACCTTAAGCACCTACTCCTCAACAAATACTTGAACAAGCACATAAACCGAGCTATGATCCCAAAGCTCACACCCAAACCAACTAGACCCATTGCAGCGGTCGATTGATTGTTGCAGCTGTCTACTATGTCATTACTTCATTTACTATGCTGTTTTGATGTCTGCTTATTGCACCTACCTTGACTGCCTAAATATTTTCTTTGACTGTGTATGTACTTCAATAAATCGATCTCACATTCTATGTAAAGCGCTCTGACACCTTCGGGTCTAACTAGTGCTATATAAAACCTATACATAAACCGCCACTCGAAAGACGTGGCATTTTCTAGAAAAAAGACACCATAAAAATGATATAAAATGGATGAGACCAGAGAATCTGACTGACCATATGGATCAGGGTATCATTAATAAACAACTTCTATTACAATGCAGCACACATAGAAAGTGGAAGCAAGGAGGAGAAATAGATATTTCTCCTCATTATGCCTTCCCTAAGGAGGCATTGCATTTTCGCGCATTTCCAGGTTAACTAGTGTTGCCATTTTTGGAAATACTCCAAAATCCATGGCTGGACGTTTGGGAACACCCACGCTACACCAATGGAACTCCTTCCTGGGGCAGAGGAGCACAAAGCAGCGATTTGCGATGTGTTGCGTTACTTTAGATTCCTCATGCCATGCAGGGCCACACAAGGTGGCCTTGCATGGCTTGATAAATCAAACTTAAAAGTTGTGTCGTCCTTCTGCCTCGTTGCATTGCTCAAGAGTGATGCATTTCTTTCATAAACATGCTACTGTGTTTCTATCTTTACAGTAAATTTCAATCTAAAAGAAACAAGGAGTTGGTTTGGTATAACTTTTATTATTTTCTGTATTTGTCGTGGCTTGCATTCATACCTACTTCCACACAGTGGCGTAACACAAAATGATGGTGCTCCCCTGCAGTAGGTAATGAGGGACTCCGATATCTCCTTTTTCGCACAGACATTCCTTGGTCTTGGACTCAATGGGGGCCCACTGAGCAATTGCCGCCCACCCCTACACTGCAGGAGCCTGCTTGAGAAACCAGAGTGATTTTCCTGAGTGTTTAACTAGTTCTAACTCCACGCCATTGCACGTATTCTGCAAGGTATTCAATGGTATGGCTTAGAGGGTGAGTGGGCCCCCTCCAAACACAAGAAAGTTTAGGGGCCTCCTTGCACTCTCGGGGCTGAGGGGGCCTCCATTACGCCCATGCTTCCATACACTCACTAAGGAAAGAGCAAAATAGTGTAGGAGTGGGTGATGTCAGGGATCCTTGTCCCCGATGAAAGCCAAATGACCTGTATCGGGCTTTAATTTGGTGGATGAAACATGTTGGCCCAAGGGTGAAAGGGACAACTGACATCCTCAGCATCCCAACATCTAACTGAATCATGTTTTAATCTTACGGTCAGAAACACCAATGCGAGTCCTTAGTTTACCTACAAGTCATTTTAGCAGCGCTCAAGTATGGAACTAATTATCAGAATCATCCATTTTTTGTTAATATGTGATAATCTCTCCGATAAAAGTTCCCTTATTGGAGCCCACCCAGACTTACCCGGAAATATTGCCTAGCTGAGAAGCCGACCCAATGATGCAGCCTGCTGTGGTGTTTCGGGCCCTAGGCCCACATGATGTATAAATAACTACACAGACACCCAGCAGTGTGGTACTGGAACTGGCCTCGAGCACGTGTACCCGGGCCCTTTTATTGACAGGCTCACGTCACTCGTGATGCCTGTGAGGAATGCGTGTGGGGTGCAAGTGTGCCCACTCCCATAGGGGAGTGGATATAAACTCTATGCCTGTCGAGACACTAGAACGTGTCTCGCAGGACATAACACCTGCCACCTACGTGAGTGAAAGTTTTTCTTCCCTGTAACAGAAAGTCACTAATGCACAATTCAATTGGGTCTCAAATTTAACAATAAGTCGTTCCAGTACTCTTCTTCATCATAGCACGTGCTATATAATAGTATATTGGTATAACATTGGTAACCCATAAAAACACGCAGGGACTCTGTGAAATGAGGCGGTAGGAAACGGTTAAAGCTGGAAAACTTGAAAAGTTTCGGTGTCATGAGAAGAAAGTGAGTAAAAGGAAAACATGTTTGGTCCCTCTGCACAAGGAAGAACACAGTGGGCAAAGCCGGGAAGCTTGGAGGGTGATTTGTGTCGCAAGGAGCTAGAAAATGGATAAACTTTGGAAAGACACCGAGGCTCTCTGCCATGAGGAAGTTGCATATGGGCATAATGAATGGCACAGTGGCTCTTTGTCTTGCATCAAATTCTCTGTCATTCACAAAGATATCCGCCCAGAAGTCGGTAGCACAAAATATGCACACTGCAGAAAATGTGCAACCCGAATGCTGTTAATGTATTAAATCTTCCACTATTGCCGCTACATTACTTACATACCGTACCTATCTTGCATATATTCTAAAATATTTTGGTGTAGTTGTTGCTGCGTGACCTGCAGACATAATAACAGCTCCGAGCCTCTGCTCCATTGCATTTATTCGCTCCTTCAAACGTGCACGCCCTCAAACCGCCTCTAAATAGGACAAAAAATGGAAGCACACACGTCACATCAAAGTGACTCTTTGTCGCACTGCTTTCACTTCGCTTAGAGACAGATTGGCTTTTGAGATGAATGTGCAGAGGTAAATAAAAAGTAATAGTATTCTCTTTATGCCTCGTGAGCACTTTCGTAAGTGGATCTCAGCTGTTCTGCCTCAACTCTGAGCCCCTTGGGAGCGGTGAGGCAGCAGATGGGGTTAGGGCAAAGGGTTGACGCGTTTGACAGCAAACGGCCTGGTTGCTGAGTGGGGGCTCGGAGCGTCAGGAAGCGATGGCGCTTCTCCCCCCGAGGACCATCTAACCACCGAAGAAGTTGAAAACAAGCCCTTTGAGAAATATTAAAAATAGCCAAAAATTGCAATTGTGCAGACATGCGCTGCTCTGTGGTTTTTCGGATGCTAATGAGTTTCACTTAAGGGAACATTGCTGACTCCCTCGTGGAGCAGCTCTCATTTGACAATTTTAGAGAAAGGGGTGAAAAGTAAAAACATTGCCAATAATTACGTATAATGGCAGAACAATGGATAGAAAACTACAAAGTGGCAGGAGGCACAGACGAAATTTGTTTACAAGTAGATACAATATAGGTGCCTTCAGTACCCCGCAGGAAACTGACAAACACATTTATTTCATATACATGGACATACTCAACTGGTCGATGTCACCAGCACATCTAGCTTGTTTACATAGTTAAAAAAATAGGTGTTCTCCGATTCACTGAATTTGCTACAGAGAAGCTTTGAAGATGTTCTCCTAAACATAAAAATAAACAACTGGAGATTTCGATAGAAATATATGCAGTCTCAAAAAAAGAGCAAACCGCCATGGCCCTCAGTATGAGTCTGCCAGGGTAACTATTCTCAAGGGGCGACCTCTGCGGCCAGTTCCATGTGGTCCAGCTTTCCCACACCTACAATTATCAGATTCAGAAATACCAAGCCTGAATTTACCCGAAGTCCCCAGAAGAAAGAACCAGCATCTTCTGGCCCTCCAAATTTCCGCATGTCATTTTAATTAGTGAGGTCTTTAACTTGATGCCTGCATTCTGGCGTGGGGATACGGTTCGAAATTGTTAATTCCAGGCCCAGTATCTCCTCCTCAAATTCCAGCCTACTCATTCTGGGGCCTATGTCTTTGAGTGAATTATCTTGGGGCATTATATTGTTGGAAATGCTTCTGTCCGCGGCCCCTGCAGGGGGCCAATCCAGCAGGGCAGCCCTTTAGTGCCATTTTGGGCACCGCCCACCTGCTCTAATCGTTGGGGGCTCCTGTAGGAGTCCTCTCGGTAGGTCGCCACTGTGGCATCAGATCCGGTGCGCCAGGTAGGGGGAGGGCATATAAGCCTCCCTCGCCTCTCCTTGCGGTCTCTGTTCACCAGCCACGCCGTCTCCCACCCTACCTCTTACCCGGCATCCTGACTGGTGGACAGGGTACTCTGAATGTTTTAATGTTTTCTTTTGTGTTGCAGGCGGAGTTACAGGGCGATCTGGAGGCAGACGGGTGCAGTAAGGGTACCTCTGCGCAGCACAGTAAGGGTGCCAGAGCCAAAGACCAGGAGCCTCAGGGCAGGTTCCTGGAAAACCGTGACGGCGCCCCGTTAGTCCTTCGGGCAGTTGGGGGCCTGACCAACCGGGGGGTTGCCCTGTTATGCTCAGCCCTAAAAAGGGCGTGAGTAGAAGAGACCAACCTGTCACGTAATCCGGAAGAGGATCATCAAAGGTACCAATGCCGGGGTGTCCCACAGTCAATGCTGGCTCATCAGGCGGGCGGGGGCAGCATAGGTTGGCACAGCTGCCCGCCCTTGGATCGCCAGTAAGATAACCCACATATTGCATACTCTTGTATGGAATAAACCTGCAGCAATATTTTGCCAGAAAAAAAGTTGTCTTGTGTATTTATTCATTCTTGCGTGCTCAGACCGGGGGTGGGAGGATGCCCCTTGCGCCACTTTTGCCTCACATTTAACATGGGAAAAGTGACGCAAAAGTGGTGCAAGGGGCTTGAAAATCAGCCCCATTGTAAACGCTTTTAAAATTGCTTCATTGAACATGACACAGCATTGTTCTGTACTGCATCTGTGTTTCTACACACTTTCAAAAGCAGTACTGGTGTTGTTTCGGTTTGTGATCAGAGTCAATGCATCCAGTGGTGCACGCTGGGTTACACGTTCTAGACCTTGATACCTTATATCTGACTGACACAATACATTCTAATCTTTTGAGACCACACAGCAGCGCTTGGGATGGGGCAGGTCCTATAGAAACAGACATGGAACTGGGTCCCTTCCGGACCCTATGACCCCATAACTTTACAAGACAAATGCGTTATCTCTTTAGCAAAAATGTGGGAAAGAACCATTAACGTAATAATAGTCATAGATGCAATCTGTTACATTTCACGTTTTGCTTCACTGTGCATAGTATATGTGACCTTATCTCCTAGTAGTATTTATTTTATCTACATTTTACTGTAGTTTTGATTTTTGAGGTGTCTTATGTGTTTTGTTTAACGGAGTTGTCTCTGGATGAATTCAGGGTGTGGATTGGTGTTCTTGATGAGTGTTGATTGAGAGCTCTGAAACTGAGGCTGATATCAGTACCAGTCACTGTGTCATAAAGGTATTCTGACTGCTCGTTTGTCCAATCCTTGACGTCTCAGCAGCATACACTAAGCAATGCTCTCATCAGTGGTGGCTGGCTTGTACTGAGGATGGTGGGGTATGGGGGCACACAAAAAATAAAATATTAAATAAATGTACTTACCTTCACAGCACGACCTCCTCCTCCCTCTGGTGTCTTCCAGGAAGCTACTGATGCAGGAAACTGCACTACTCAATCCTGGCTCAGCTCTCACAGGTTGAAAGCAGTGCCAGGATTGGATAGAGCAGAGTCTCCCAGCACTCCTAAGAGCATGGAGCCCTGCGCTTTCTAACTCAGCTGTCTAAGACAGCTGGGTTAGAGAACTTGAAAATGCATGTCTCGCCAGCCGTCCCAAGATGGCTGGCCAAAGAGATATTTGCATTTTAAAGCGCACAGTTCCCTGCTGCTGCCACTCGTCAGTGCTGGCCCTGCCCCGTTTTGCACTTAGATCGAGACGGGTTGCTGAAAAATAAAACAGTAATAAGTAAACTTAATTACCATTTTATTTTTCACCTCTGGGGCTTGTGGGATGATGCTCCTCTGCTCAAATGGAGGAGCCGCCCCTGGATAAGTTTGAATTATAATTACAATTCTCTCGGAAAATGTGTGAAAGGGGTAAACAGCAGTAGAAATATCGATATTGCTAAAGGAGAAGAAAATGTAGGATTTGTGTGTGGATGATGAAGTAGAGGAGATGATAAGGACATGCAGTCTGAGAGAAAGAAAAGGAGCGATGTGAGGATAGACAAAGTGGCAAACACGCTAATGGAGTGATGTGAGGAGAAAAGGGGTGTTACCGATTAATTTAGAGGAAAGTGGTGTGAAGAATGAGGTGTGTTACTCATTTATCTGATATTGAACAAAAATATGTGCTAACAATCATTTGTAAAGTCCAAATGTCTGGCCTGATTTAGGTGTATGTGTTTGGTGTGATACATTTGGATGCACTAACAGAAAGCCTGAAGCTCCACGTTACAGTACAAGTGGAATGCTCTGTCAACCACAGGATTCTAGTTCACATGATATACTCCACACCCATAATTAGATAGTCTGCACCTCTTGTAATGATCCCTAGATATGCTGACTAGGAAGACCTGCCAAACCAATGGTGACACTGTATGTCACACAATATCAGTTTCCTTCACATGGTCACCTAGTGAGGAGCTGATATCACCTGGTGGCAGAGAAGTTGAGCTAAAAACCGCTACACTGGGTAGATTTCTAGCTCATCTTTGGTGACTGCAAGCGGCCGATTTGCATTGAGGGATGTGAAAACACCCCAGGACATTTGAGATATGTGGGTTGGGAAAGCACAAAAATACCTCTCAGTGAATTCTCAGTGCGAAGCCCAACCTCCTCCAAGGCCCCGCCTTCATCTCAAAAGGTGAACAAAAATTACGTTTGCAGGCCTGAGTTGACCATGCCCTTTTCAGATATTCCCACCGTTTTGATCCCACTTAATGGCCTCCCACCCAGTCCCCTTCTTCAGAAGTGACAGCTTGTTCATAAACGTGCTCTTGAAAGTTACTGTAGCTTTAACCAATCTTTGTGCCAATTTTGGCAGTGAAATAAACGCCATCACTACCTTCAACATCCAGAATACTTATTTGGACTGACACGATGACAACCACCATTTTGACAAAACATGGCTGAGAAACTTAGCACTAATCGAAACAAGAAGAAGCCAAGATTTCATTACTGCCTTCATTTATGCAAAATGCAATTTCAAGCTAAAAATATGCTCTCATGTGAAGACTTGAGAATGCAACATGTGCTCAGCTGTATGACAACCTTTGCAGCTGGCGATGTGTCTGGCAGCACTGATGTGAAATCTCGATACATGTCACAGTTCATGATTTGTTTTGATTTCCTGACTTGCAAGATCTGAAAGCCAGACACTGGATAGGATGGAGGGTGGACCATATATGAGGCATGTGCCTTCTGCAGATTTACGTAAAATCCGATCAAACATCTAGACCAAAATCGAGTAACAAACCCTGAACATGCTCTTGTTTGTATCTGCTCCTACTGTGGTGCACATGTGCAGTAATTCCATGTTGGTGTATTATGACCATCAAACAACGCTGCCAAGGTCTAGTGGCAGCAAGCAACTGTAGCACTCGAACCCACTACTGATTCCCTTGTGGCTCAATAAACATATTTTTTACTTTTCAGAGTATAAGCTGCAGGACTATGTGTTGATGCAGAAAAAGAAGCTTGGAAACAGCGACCATTCGGGTTGTATTGACTCAACAAATCGTTATACCTGCCTAACCGAAAAGGTGAGGTTATTCATGTGTATCATGGTACATGCAGAAAAGTATATGTATGCTTCATTGTGTACAGCATTTTTACACATCTTGCCCTCTTTTGAAATCTTAGGGTCTGTTGTGTATCAGCTCTGTTTCTACTTTGCTTGTTTCGTAAACTCTGTATCTTGGGCTGGCCTGCTGTTTCCTCTTCATCCTCTTCAGTGTGTTGCCCTTCTGGGCTCTATTCCTGGCCCTGTACTTTTTGTTTGTAGTTCTACTGCCTCTCTCAGTGTATCATTTCTTCTTTTGGCCTTTCCAGTCATGTTTCTTGCTGATGTCTTCCAAGTACTTTCGCTTTCCTCGTTCATTTGTCATCAGAACTCTGCTCACGCTCACTAACTTCCTGTAATGTCATTCTACCCCCTAGTTTCTAGGAAAATGCTTCCTTTTCTGTTGCCTGTCCCTCAGTCTGTCTATACTTTGTCACCCCTCCCCCCACCATTCTGCATTCATCCTCGGACTTCTCTTTGATTTCTGTCCTCTTTTCTCTTCTCACGTCTCTTTAGTTCCATGCGCACAGACTCTACCGCAATCATAATCATTTTCACTGCAAACATTCCCAGGCACAGAAATTTCCACTTTCGCTTTCTGTATCAACCGACTCGAATGTTGTTACTCTGTTCTTCTGTGTCTTCATCTCACCTCCATTGATCCTTCACAAACCATGTTCTCCTCTTCTGTTTTCTCTTTCAACCTTCTTACAGTGTTTGTGCCTTTGTTTTAATTTCTTATGACTTGCTAACCTTCCACTGTAGGCTAAAATTCTTCTTCATCGGTGTAGTTTTCTAATGTATTCATGCTCTGCCTCCGTCTATTCTTCCTTGTCTTATAGTTCTTCAGTCCCCTTCCCTTGCTCTTCTTTCAAATCTGCCTTTGTCCATTTTCCTCGCACTGTACCCTTTTTCACTTCTGGTCTTGTTCTCTCTCTGACTCCCACATACTAAATTGCTCTGTCTCTACGTTCGACACGGCTACATAGTTTCTATCTCTTTCTTCACTACCATTTTCTACTTTCTTGCCCACAGCTTGGAACTGTGGTGTGTTCATTCAAGGTGTATATTCACGTTTCAGTGATTTTATTGTATTTGTTGTTGGCTAAGCGCTGTATAAATGAAATACAATGTGGCAAATATATTTATGTATGTCTTAGCTTACAATCTTGTACATCGCTAGATGTATATAGAATCATTTTTGGAATCTGAAATCATGTTTATAATAAACAAACTTTATTTTACAACACACATTCTGTTGCTTGAATAACAATAACACTGAATTATAGTTGAGTTCCATAGCAGCTGCACCTCTCCTGGGAAAGTGACAATATATGCTCTATCTTGCTCTTTATGTATAGATGCCGATATTTTGAAATCGGGTTATTAATGTGTATTCCTATGCTTAAACATATATTACACTAACTCTTAACCCCTTCGCTGCCAGGCCTTTTCCCCCTCCTGTGCCACGCCCTTTTTTGGGGTAGTGCGCGCTGAGGCCCCTGTAACTTTTTGACCACGTAAGGTATCCACGCCAAATTTGCGTCCTTTTCTTCCACCATCATGGGGATTCTGAAGGTACTCAGGGTTAGTGGATTCCCCTGGAGGGGTCACAGAAATGAGCCAAAATACAGCAAAATGTAGGTTTTTTGGGGGGGAAATGGGAAAAACTGGCTGCAAATGAAAGCATCTGGGTTTTTCCCTGCAAATGTTATCAAAAAAGGGTTTGTGGGGCTAAAATCACCATTTTCCCAGCTTTTAGGGGATACCAGACTTTTGTCAGAAACCCAAACTGTTTTACACAGTTTTGGCATTTTTCTGGGACATAGCCTATTTTTGCTATTTTTTGTGCTTTCAACCTCCTTCCAGTTAATGGTAGAAATGGGTACAAAAGCAATAATGGATCCTGGAAAGCTATACATTTTACAGAAGTAGATAAAATTATGAATTCAGCAAGGGGTCATTTGTGTAGATCCATCAAGGTTTCTTTATAGAAACTAACAGTTAAATATATAGGATAAATTGAAAATTTGTTGAAAAAAAGCGCCTTTTGTGTCAACGTTTTCACCTGTAACTACTTCTAATTTTAACAGCTCTTTGAAAGCAATCCGTTGCATCCGCTGGACATTACTGGTTGTGGGGATATATAGGACTTGTAGGTTCACCAAGAACCCGACGAACTCAGAGCCAAAAACTGAGCAGCAACTTGCAATGGTTTTTTATTATGTACCGGGTATATAGTAATTATTCTGTAAAAATGTGTACATGGAAAAATCGGTATGAAAGACACCTATGTATTTCTGAAATGGGAACGAAATATAGAGTTTAGAAACAGTAGATATTTGCACATTTCCGAAACTGGTATACTCATACTAGCATGAGATCTATCAGTCATTTTTTAGAATGACTTCTTTTTTACACAATGTCTTTCATTTGGAAGGCAGAAATGCATCGAAAGTCAATAGGTGATAACAGTTCCTTTACAAATCTGAATTACCCTAAGTCTCCCGATAAAAATGGTACCTCACCTGTAGGGGTAGGCATAGTGCCCACGACAGGAAATGGCTCAAAACCCAACGTGAACACACCACATTTTCACAATGCAAAATTACCCTTTTTTAGCAAAGTGCCTAGCTGTAGTTTTTTAACCCTAGCTCTGCCGGCACCTAGGGAAACCTAGCAAACCTATACATTTTCGAAAACTAGACACCCAGGGGAATCCAGGATGGGGTGACTTGACTGCCTTCCACCAGGTTCTGTTACCCAGAATCCCTTGCAAACCTAAAAAATTGCCAAATAAAACACCTTTTCCCCACATTTCTCTGGTGGAAAGTTCTGGAATTTGCGTGGATTCACAAATTTCCACCCACCCCGCGTTCCCCAAAGTCTTCCGAGAAAAATGGTACCTCACTTGTGTGGGTCAGCCTAGTGCCCGCGACAGGAAATGGTGCAAAACGTAAGGTGGACACACCTCAATTTCGCTGTGAAAAATGACCCTTTTTTGGCAAAGTGCCTAGCTGTGGTTTTTGAACCCTAGCCCTGCCGGCACCTAGGGAAACCTACCAAACCCACACATTTCTGAAAACTAGACACCAGGGGGATTCCAGGGAGGTATGGCTTGCGTGGATCCCCCAGCGTTTCCTTACCCAGAATGCCCTGCAAACCTCAAATTTAGCTGAACAAAATCACCTTTTTCACACATTTTTGTGTGGGAAAGTTGTGTCATCACCAGGCTCACACAAATTTCCTACCACCCAGCGTTCCCCCGGCTCTCCCGATAAAAACGGGGCCTCACTCGTGTAGGAGGCCCAAGTACCCGCGACAGGCAAGGGCCCAAAACATATTAAGGCGACATGAAAATTGCCTACCTCAAAACGACCTGGTTTTGCAAGAGGGGTCACCTGGGTTTTTGGCCCGGTGCTCGGCGGCCACCTAGGGGACCCTACCAAACCCACACATTTCTGAAAACTAGACACCAGGGGGATTCCAGAGAGGTATGGCTTGCGTGGATCCCCCAACGTTTCCTTACCCAGAATGCCCTGCAAACCTCAAATTTAGCTGAAAAAATCACCTTTTTCACACATTTATGTGTGGGAAAGTTGTGGCATCACCGGGCTGACACAAATTTCCTACCACCCAGCGTTCCCCCGGGTCTCCCGATAAAAACGGTGCCTCACTCGTGTGGGAGGCCCAAGTACCCGCGACAGGCAAGGGCCCAAAACGTATTTAGGCGACATTAAAATTGCCTACCTCAAAACGACCTGGTTTTGCAAGGGGGGTCACCTGGGTTTTTGGCCCGGTGCTCGGCGGCTACCTAGGGGAACCTACCAAACCCACACATTTCTGAAAACTAGATACCCAGGGGATTCCAGGGAGGTATGGCTTGCGTGGATCCCCCAACGTTTCCTTACCAAGAAGAATGCCCTGCAAACCTCAAATATAGCTGAAAAATTGTGTTGTAAGTTGTTATTTTAATAATGGTGAATATGTTTTATTACTTTTTTTAGGATGGATTTTTTTGGATTTGCAATATATTTTATTTTTTGTAGTATATATTATTTATTTCGGTGGGTTGTGGTGAAATAGGGTAGGGACATTTTAAAATATTTATTTTTTAATTGTTTACACTTTTTAAAAATATTAACTTGTTAATTAGATAATTTAATCATGGAAATAATATTTTGTACTTATTTAATTGATCATTTAAAAACATAGAGTATAGTATTTATTTGTTAATTGATTGGCTAAATACTTGAGGTAATTATTTAATTGGTTTTTATAATTTTTGGATATTATTAATTGTAATATTTTTATGTGTATTCCTATTTTTTTGTTTGTAGTTGTTGGAATTTTAGGGTAGTACAGAGTGAAGTATTTCAAATATCTTTTTACATCTTTTCATTGATATACATTTTTAATATACTTTCATGGAAAATGTGTATGTTGATTTTGTGTTATAGTTTTAAAAATATATATACAATTTATAATGTTAAAATATTTCTCATATGTTTATAGACATCTTTTATGTTTATTTATTTTATATATATGTAAGTTATGATGTATTACTTTAGTGTAGGAAAAATTAAATCTGAGCTTTCTAAATTTAAAATGTTTCCTACTGTTACTTGATTTGAGTGGGAACAGTAGTTCTGAACCATCCATAATCTGTTTCCTTACTGTTGATCAGTATGGATTGGGAATAGAAAATCTGACCAATACAAAGTCCAATACTTTCCCTACAGTTGAGTGCATTGGAGTTTGAATACTAAATCTAACCCCTCCAAAGTCTTACATTGTAGTAGGAATAGTAATTCTGAATTTTGCAAAGTCCAACACGTTACCTAATGTTGCTCAATTTTGGAGTGGGAATAGTACATCTGAACCCTCCAAAGTCTGACACTTTCCCTACGGTTGTGTGCTTTGAAATGGGAATAGTAATTCTGACCCCTCTAAAGTCAAACACTTTCCCTACTGCTGCTCAACTTGGAGTGGCAATAGTAAAACTGACCCCTCCAGAGTCTAACACTTTGCCTACTGTTGCTTATGTTTGAGAGGGCATAGTAAAACAAACCCTTCCAAAGACCAACACTTTTTCCAAATGTTGCTTATGTTGGAGTGGCAATAGCAAATCTGACCACTCCAATGTCCAGCACATTCCCTGCTGTTGCTCAGGTTGAAGTGGGAATAGTAAATCTAACCCCTTTAGTGTCCAACACTTCCCTTACAGTTCCTTATGTTGGAACAGGAATAGTAAATCGGAACCCTTCAAAATCCAAAACTTTCCATCATGTTGCTCATATTGGAGTAGGAATTGCGAATCTGACCTCTACAGAGCCCAGCACTTTCTTTCTGTTGCTTATTTGGGAGTTGGAATAGTTAAGCTGACCCCTCCAAAGTCCAACAGTTTTCCTTCTGTTGGCAAGGTTGGATTAGGAATGAAGAATTTGACACCTCTAAGTCTAATTTCTTATCTCATTTTTAAAATGTTTTCATATAAATGTTTTTATTTAAATTCAAAAAGTTAATTTAATGTATTTTTTTATTATTTATTTTTTGTAGTTTTTTATTTGAATACTATGGTATATGTTTAATTTTTTTAATCTAGTGTTTGTAATTAGAAGGTTAGATAATGTTATTAGTAGTTTTCTATTACTTAAGTTTAAATTACAGTTTTGTTTTACAAAATAGTATATTGTAATTGTTTTAAGGAGTAGATGTTTATTTTATTTTTATAATGTAGACTTTTTAATATGTTTTTATATTCTAAGTTTTTATTAAATGTAATAATTGTTCAAAGTTAATATTTGTTTTAACATTATTATAGTGTACAATGACTAAAATTTGATAAGCATGCCTATTTTTTGATGATATTGTAGTCTATAGTTTTGTTATCAACATTATTGACATGTAAAGTATGTAAAGTCGATATGTGTGTCCTCGATAATTTTGAGCAATATTTTTGTTGCTGGTATTTTTGTCAATTATATTTCATCTTGCAGTCCCATATCCAACATGTTTACTGGCTAAAAGGCAACCTGGGCGGAGTTTGCGGAGTTTGCGGAGTTTTGCGGAACTCTGTGAAGTGACAAAAAAACTCTGCGGAGTTCTGCAAGTGGCAGAGTGCAGCACGAACTGCCGTTTGTGCTGATCTTCCTGCCACTTCTACCAGAGTGTCAGCTCGCGCTCTCCTACTTACCATTGGCTAGTGCAGGCAAGGAAAAAACTCAGCTGCGTGGACGGAGCAGAGTTCACTGCCCAGGTCTAGCTAATGGACCCCTCCCACAGAGCACAGTGCCATTGCACCTGCAAAGCCTGTATTTTGTAATAGGTCTCCTCAGAAAATACATTATGAGTTGCTATTTCATTTGGAGCAGAAAATTCTAGTGATTCAGTGGTTATGTGGGAAAACACTCAAGTACCTATGGTTTCCTTTCATTCTACACATTACCAAAAATGTAAAGACGGATAGGTATTCTTTCTTGAAGTACCCTACAATATATTTTTAAAGAGTGTAAGTGAGGGAATCACTTGAATGTTTGTACATGATAGGAAGTTTATCTTACAAAGACATGCTTTATTATCTAAAACCCCAAAAATATTGTTTTAACCTTGACGGTCTTGGTATGCATTAAAACATGTATTGCAAAGTAACATTATCTTCTGTGTAGCTTGAGAAATATATTTTATCCACACTTGTAAATATTGTTTTTTTATGATGAAATTTACATTAAGCCATGAAATGATGCACCTGGGATAATCAATTTTCATGTGAAGTAGACGCTGGTAGTCAGAAATGTCTGATGACTATAACCAATGCTCTACTTTTTACACAGAGAAAATCTGGGTTATTAGTTGGTGTGTGTGAAATTTGCTTAGTTTGCAAAAATACGCACGATTACTTGAAATGCAAATTCATAATTTCTCGCTACATATTGGAGCAAAATGCATTCTAGCATGAATTGTTGGCACGGGGATGCATTTAAACAAGAGCACCAAAAATTACGGCTGCAGTTCTGTCCCTGTGCCTTCACAGTAAATGTTTTAAAATGCATTACAGCAAATTGCACTATTCCCTGTAAATGTTTACCACAATTGGTGCATAAGTACCCAATTCAGGAATTTCACGTAACAAGGGTAACACGAAATTTCTGAAATTGTGCAAATTATGTCAGTGTAATTTTAATTTCGCACAGACCTATGATTAGATGACCAGTGTCCAGCTAAATGTTTAAATCTACTTATGTACTAAAGGAAGTCACACGGTCTAGAATTTTAAGCATCTATGGTACTAAATTACAAACAAATCAGCTGACTGCTAAGTCCCTATAAAAAAGGAATTACACCCATGAAACTGGACATAGAAATTTGTACCGTTTATTTACTGTAGGGAACAGGTTCAGTGAAAATTGTCTTGTGTGCGACTGGTTCGAGTAGATAAAGTCCTGCAGGAGATATTCTCTTCTTGGACTTTGCTGGCCTCTTGCATAATTTTTTAGCACTCGGGCCTAATTTATGGCATTTTGATGTAGGGCAGCACAGCAAGGCACCTTACTGAGCTGCCCTCCACCAAAGTGAAAGGGCAGGAATGCACCGTATTTAGGCAATATGTTGCAGCCCTGTCCTTTCTGCCTGCGCTGGTCTAGCGCCAACGTAGGCACACTTGTGCCATGGTGCAAGAGTGTCTCCGTTGCAGACAGGATTGTTTTTGTGCAGGAAGGGGCAAATTCCTGCACAAAAACAATCCTAAGAGGTGTGTTCCTCTGTCTGTGTGTGCAGCAGAATGCGGCACACATGGAAAGAGGAAAAATTAGGAGAAATTAAGTTATTTATCTTGTTAAGCCTCACCTCGGGAGGCTTATGGATTTTGCATTTCCCCAGGTCCACATGTTTTTATAAATCTGGGGCAGCGTCAAATTCCATGGGTGTTTTGTGGGAAAACCAAATGTAAAGCCCATGTAATGCCTCTCGGGCACTGAGTAACGCGATGCAATGATTTGCTCTGCGTCACCTTATCATGATTTATGAGGCCACTCAAAGCCACACAGGGTGGCTTTGCATGGCTTCATGAATCTTTATGAGATCACTGCGTCACGCATGTCTCACTCTATGTGGTGCGAAAGTGATGCAGGGCTCTCTTCAATAAGCCCCTTGGTGTGCCCTCTCAGTCAGTGTTCACATGAAATACTCATAAGAAAATTATGTGGAGTTTAACACAGGTCTTCTACTGCATAACATAAGAATAAAAACATAGCTTGTTCCCAGCACATTGGCTTCGGTTTTGGGGTGTCTAAGAGGCAGCGGGTAGGGGTCGAGCAAGCCACATATGTGGTTTCCTCTCACAGACTTGCAGGACCAGTGCAGGGGTGTAACACACGCCACCACATCTCCCGCAATGCGGGGGTCCCCCAAGCTCCAGGGGGCCCCTTCAGCACTGCACTTCGGCTGGAGAGCTCCTGATACAGTCAGGCGGGGGCCCCTCCATGTACCTTGCAGGGGGGCCCCCTCAATTATCGTTAGGCCACTGGGCCAGTGCCAGGCCTGAGTAGGCCAGATCAACCATCTTGACTCTTTCTCAGTTCACTATAAGCTGAACGCTGGCAAGGTGGCAGAATTAAAGAGCGCGGAGCCTACTCATGCGCAACATGACAAAGAAACCGATAAGTGTGAGATCGGCTCTCCCAAAGGAAAGCCAGGAAATGTGTGACATATGAATGAATCACAAGCCAGCTCAGTGCATTTATAGCCTCTCTTCCTATGTGATCCAACAACGTCGCTAGCCTTCTGGGCGCCATGTTGTTTTCTGAGCAAGGACACAACGTGCGCGTTTGTTCTAAAAATATAATGCTGGCAGTTGCCGCTTAATTTCATAAAGCTGCGCCTCTGCCCTGCGATGCCTTGGTGAGGCAGACTAATAGAAATCCCTGGCACGCCTCACGCTCCTCTGGGAATAAGGGAATTATTAGTTGTACTCATTTGGCAACAGGGCACAGGCATATGGCTTTGGTTTATGTTCAGAGCTGCCAGTTGTGCAAAGTTGCGTGCATAACGTATATGACAGCAGTGACAACTCTGAAATCAGAGCCTAGAGTCCAAACCTGGCTATTGAAGCTGGGTGCAGGTTTAAGTCCTCTTTCTCTTCAGTGCATTCATTCATGGGTGATGATTTCACTAAACGGCTTTCTTGGAAGCATGTCATGCTGTGGACCCCATGAGCTATTGCATCCCAGATCTGAAAACACCGAATAACAAACTGCGCCTTTCTAACTGACTAACTTTGAACTTTGCATTTGGAAACTGGGGAAGTTAAAACACAACTCACTGCCTTATTAACTGTTTTGAATTAATAGATAAATTGTTTTAAGATATAGTATTTTATGATTTTGCTGAAGTTCACAAAAAGTGAAGAGAAGACTGTAATGAAACATGTTTGTGTACAATTTCATATGTATTAATGCTTACAACATATGCAAAAGCAACTGCTAACAGTTTTCCATCCAGGCCAGTCATGTTCCTATATAGAAAATGCTTCTCCTTACCCCACCAATTTTGAAGGTGCTCCATCCCCATTCCCTTTCTAGATACGGATATACTATTTTTTACATTTATTTTTATTATTTTCCAAAAAAGAACAGGGAGTGAAGCATACAATACATGTGGTACATTTAAAGGTCAAATAGACAATAATGTCCAGAAAGGAGAGCAAACAACATATTATACTGAGTCTGCATAGAAGTATACTTTTGCCCTAGACAGTAGTAAATGTCCAATCATATCCACAGTGAAAATGTGCCTTGGATATGTTGGTGAAAACCCAGGGCAAGATTTACAATTTTTTATCACAATGTAGTGGAGCAGCCAAACTTGCTGTGCTACGTGAGATAAGGGGCAAAACACAGCACACTGCCAAAACCACTACGATGGGTCAGCTGCTGGCGTCATCCTTGGAGTTCAAACAAGGTCACCTTGCATGAACCACAGCCCCGCAACATGCAGCAGAGGTGAGTGTGCACTGCCTAGCATATGTTTTGCACTGGAAGCATGCACTTTCAGTACCAATGGCTATTCTCACACAAACTCAGAAGGATCCCACACATTGAGTGTGTGTTGTGTACTGCGGCACATGAGCAATCCAGTGTCGATTTGAGAAATGAAGCAAAACCCAATCAGGCTATCTTAGTTGATTCGGCTTTGCATCAAAAACCTATGAGTATTTGCGTTGATCCTCCCCAGTAAAGCCCCAATAATATTTCCGCCATGTAAAGTATCGCAAAGCAGTACAAAGGGGTTTTGTGGTGACACAAATGCATCTTTCTAGTGAACAACTCTTTTTCTCTGGATAGTAAATACCCCTGTGAGTCTTTGTGATACTTTGCATCGATTTGAATTATTTTGCAGGGGCAAAGATTTAGTGAATCTGGACCCCAGAGTGTATCATATTTCAATGGCTTTCCTTGGATGGTATGACCACTCTCTGCCCCTGTAAGCAGATTTACTCCTATTTGAAATTACACCCCATGAGTGGCATATAATGTGTCAGTATTTGGAATTTTGACGTACGTTCAATTTTATTGATGCAAAAGTGAAAGGATACCTGTAAATCATGCCATTTCTGCACCTAAGGAGGAAATTAGCTGCCTACATGTCTGGTGAATCTGGCCTCCTGAGTCTGTGACTCTGCTCACCTCTACTGGCAGTTTGTTTATCACTGAAAATGGCACTGACCCCCTCATATGAATTGTTAGATGCCCCTATCCTGTCTCCACACCTCAAGAATATTAGGTACCATCCCTGAGGAGATTAAACCAGTGATTTCTCAATTCTCTGTGCGCTAGTGTTAACCATGCTATGTAAAACCTAGATGATTGGTAGAACTCTTTTCAGTATCTCTTCCAAAATATCTCATTTAATGATGCCAAGTTTACTAAGCCTCAGAGGGTTGGAATGTTGTTAGGCTAAGTATGTCCGATGCACTTTTGAAGGATGGGTAGTAAGTACTCCTTACATTTTGAACCATGTGAGAGAGCTCTTTGGGATAAATTTAGAATATTATTCGCAAGCACATTCTGATAATTCTGTGCTGAATATTTTGGAAATACTTTAGACCTTTTTTCATATAAGATTGGCATTAATCAGTCCTTTTCTCCATTAAGAGACCAGTCTTCAACAATTGAAGCACGCTTTGCCATTCAACCAGAACCCCTACCTATTCATCATCTTCTTAGCAGGTTCACCATCCGAGGTGGAGTCAAAGGCAATATTTACGTTTGATGCAAAACCCCCAAAATGAAAAATAAATGAAGATATGCAGAGGGCTTGACCTCATCCCATGCCATTATTAATCTCTATATACCCATGACCACATAGGCTTCTGAGACACATCCATTGCAAGTAACAACAGCAATGTTGTAAGGGGACATTGTTGCTGGTACATCTGTGTAAAAAGCACGGATAGGACTATGACATTAAAAAGATTGTCACCGGGTCAACGTCATATAGGGCAGCAACCATACTCACATATTATTTAAACTAAAAAGCTTTATAAATGTTGAAGAAAGGAACCATGATAGTTGATACAATGTATGTTCTCCATTCCATTTGTATTCATAATGAAATGGGAAGTGAACCTTGTGATAAACAAGAAGAGCCAGCTGTTGAAGAACCTCAATTGAGTGTGTGTGAAGGATTGTTTGAGTTATGTCACCACCAGGTTGTCTATGTCAATTGTGAAGTATATTGTTACACTTAGGAAAGACAAAATACATTACCCTATCTTTATGAATTGTTGTGTCAACCTAAGGTTATCTGGAGAGTTCCTGAAACTGCGGAGGAGCTGTTACCGCCTACCCAACAAATTCACCATGAACCAAATGAATATAGGACACCTACATTGTGTTACTTTTTATCTGGGACTACTGCATTTTACATTTTGTCCTTCATTTAAATTGCAAGTAGCCTATCTCACTTACATCCTGAATTAAGTTCATCAGCAGAAGTGTAAACTGCTCTGGTAACCTGGTAGTACTCAATATCAAATTCCACTTGTAGGGTACCTTCTGAGCATGTGCCAGAGAGTTGTTTTAATTGTAATGTGTACTGCTCTACTCTTGTTTTGTTTTTTCAAGACAAAATGTATGTTTTGATTTAACTGGGAGATTGCTTATGTGTGCATTATGGAAGTGGAAGAATGTATTATGAGTGGTTTGGTGCATTAAATTCATCTCCCAATTGCCCATTTTAACTTCACACACCGGATTTGCCATTATATTAAATATTCTTTTCATTCTCTTAGCTGGTCTGAATGTTCACTAGATTTGAATTATCACATATGTTAGGGCTGATATTCATAAGGAATTGATCTCAGGGCATGCCTTATGTGAGAGGAAATTTCTAGAAGCCAGTATATAGTCTAGACTTGAATATGAAGTAAACGGTGCTAGGAACTGCAGTTGCCAGGGTTTTCAATGATATGAATTTGACTGTGAACCTTTTCAAATAAACTTCAGTTAAATGTGTCCTCTAACAACTTGAAAGGAAGCTTTAGATAGATGATCCTATAAGGGATCATTGGTAAAGCAGAAATCTCATACTATAACAAACCATGCAGGACTCAAGGAGATAATACATATATTAAGACTTTCCATAAACTCTGGGGAGTCAGCTTTTAGGATAAATATTAATAATGTTGAACTTGGCGTCCTGATTCTTGATTGTTGCATTTATTTAAAGAAATTGACATTCTAGTTTTCCTCCCCACTGAATTTGAGACAATCATTGTGCTGAGTCAATTGTTTTTACTCTATCTCATTTATGTTTTCTTACCATATTAGTAATTAGCTTTCTAGTCACAGTATGAAGATTAACACCAACTATATCCAGCAACAAACATAGTTGAGGAAAATCTCTTTTATATGTATTCTTTTTAAACATTCATCATGAGAGTGCACAAACAGAGATGAGCTCACTCAGAACTGCAAAATCAGGACACACTTGTTAAAACAGTCTATTGAAAACAGGAATACAGATCCCACCCAAAGGTCCACGTTGAATACATATTCCCAACTTACAATTTACTTGGTTAATAACCAAGGTGGTCTCAAGGGATAAAAACCATGATGGATGGATCAAAGATACAATGTAGCGTGTTGAGAGCTTTATGCTTAAACAGAAAACCATTGAACAATTATTATTTCAGAGAGGCTACTATTCAACATTGTGATGTTTTTAAAGAAATGAACACTATTTTCATTCCAAAGTCAATTATTATGTCTCAGTGTCCACACAAGTACAAACAAAGAGGCCAGGCACTGTGATAACTCACAAATAAATTAGAGCCATATTCACAAGAACGTGTGATAACTACCGCAAGGGTAGCATAACACAACTTTCAATTTCGCAGCCTATTGCGGGAAAATAACCCTGTGTCAGCGTGGAATTCACAACAAGGTGGTACCATGCGATATGCACCAGATAACGTGGACAATGTCCGCAATATGACCACCCCGATGGAGAAAAAAAAAAAACACCAGAAAACCTGCGATGAGCCCTTCCGCAATGAGGAAAGCAGGGATAAGCAGCGGTAGGGCAGCAATACTCACGCGCAATGCATGAACAAGCACAAGAACATCATACTGAAAATGCCACTGAACAAAATACAGCAACAGTGGAGTACCACGGATGCATCCTGGCCTACTGCAGAGGACAATATACACACCACAACATCCAAGCACCGTGGAAGGACAGAACCGACAGGCACACCGCATGAAAGAGACCAGTGGCAGGCAAATCTGACCCGCTGGAGCAACACACCCACCGTGCAGCATACGCACATAAGCAGAAGTGCACCTCGACATTAACAACATCTTCTGCATTCTTAAACTGTTGTCATTCAAGATGGATGTCATCACCAGTTACCTCATATTGAATTTCTGGTTATCTAGACTTAACAGGTAGCACTGTATTTTTATCAACCAAATCATTATTCACCATATTTATTTCCAATTTTTTTATATAATTAAGGTAAACATGGTATGATTCTTGCAAAATGCATGTTGACATAGATTACAAATTTACACATTTGAGCCTGTTAGCTCCTGTAACAGCTTTGAAGGATTGTGAAAGAGTGATTGTTACAGTTCTCTGTTCTTTCAACACAACCATTCTATGTGCATTTAGATGTCATACAATTCTGTAAAATGGCTTAGCATTTGTTATGAGCATCTCTCCACGTTGAAAAAAAAGGGAGACCTTCAACATTTCAGGCATATTGGTGCATTATGAATTACATTGTTTTATAAAATGCATATACTTACAGAAACTGTTGCACGTAAAGTGTCTACTCCAAGCGTTGCTTTTAACATGAACTCAAGAGAGCTGGTCATCACTCTTCAGCTTGCATGGTTTCTGCCACTGTACCAATTCTTGGAAAAGTTATACATCTACATCATGCCTAAGGGCCTATGTAACAAGAAATAGCCTTTGTTATTATATGACCTATACATTTACAATCTGCTTTGGGTAGTAAATGTTATATGTGTATGGAAATTATAAGATATGTGTAGATTGTGACCCGTTCTAAGTTCATATCATAACCTGGGCTATCTTGTCCTTTCATGAATGTGATGAAAAGACATAGCCATTCTGAAAAGTTTACTTTAAGTCTTTTAACATGGTCCACACTGACAATGTGAGTTAGTAATATTTTGATGTCATTGAAATATGTTGTGGGTCTCTGTCTCCAAGCAATTCATGGGGCCTCTCCCTTGGCTGTTTAACCTTATTATGTGGGAGCTCATTAAAGTACAGTGATAATGGAACCAGAAAAACAGATGGGATCTTATCTGAAAGTTCACCCTTTCCTTATCTTGAAATTATAGCAAACTGAAGGAGAGTTTGGTGACCCAAAGAGCATTTTCATTTGATTTGGTGTCATCACTTTGAATTAATAATAGGCTGAAAACCTTGAAGACAGTAGAATAGAAGCATTGTGTTAGTTCTGATATGTGCCATTTGCCAATTTCTACAGCTGTATCGAGTTTTTCTTAATGCAATAAAATTAGCCATTTTAGATAAATGGTCTGTGGTTACCATGATGATACTATATCTTTGTTATTTATTTATTATTAGTTTTATAGAGCGTGTGATTACCTGAGGGAGTCCTGCTGCTTAGCATACTAATTCATTATATATACATAATGAAGAGGGCAAAAGCTAGAGACGCCTAAAAAAGGCACTTAGATAAATAGACTGTTTTTAAAGCCCTACAGAATTTTTAAATATTAGTTTACAACTTTAACCCAATTTCCAACGTGTTCGAGGCCAGCAGTGTGACCACAGAAAAGTCACGTCCTCCAAAACTGATATTTACGTTAAGCAGACAAGCGGTGGGCGAGCTAAGGAATCTAGCTGGAGTATGCTTTTCGAACATATCAGAGATGTAAGAGGTACAGGTTACTGGATGGATGGCCTTGTGACACATGCCATAAACCTACATCTCTTGTGTACTGGAAGCCAGTGAAGCTAGCTGAGATGGGACACCACACTATCAAACTTCATTATCCAAAATATCAATCTGGCAGCCGCATGCTGGGTCAACTGTAACCTCTAAGATAGGCTGAGAGTCCAGTATAAAGAGAATTGCAACAATGCAGCCTTCTAAGACTCTAGCAGCTGTCAGGAAAATTGGGGAATCAAAGGGAGGATTTTTTAAATTGCTTCATTATCAAGAAACATGTGGTTATTAACTTATTATTGTGGTGCTCACATGAGAGTTTACTATTGAATAGGACACTTAGATTACTGGCAGTAGGTACTGTGTTGGGGCACTCTCCTACCATGTGGGGCCACCACAACCTTGCCAGTTAGCCCCTGATACCATACTACCTCTGGTTAGACTTCTCATCTCCTCATTGCAGGAAGGTCTTATACCCCAAGCATGTAAACATGCTACGGCCCTTCCCTTTTGGAAGAAACCCAACCTGGATTCCACCAACTGGTCTAACTATACTCCTATCTCTCTTCTTCCCATCTTGTCTAAAATTCTTGAAAAGCATGTCTGTACCCTACTTTCTGCCTAGGTAGAGTCTCAGAATTATTTACATGACTCCCAATCAGGGTGTAGAATGGGGCACAGTACTGAGTCTGCACTCCTGGGAGTTATAGAACATATTAGAAAGCTCCTAGATAAGGGCGAAACAGCAGCGCTGAATTTACTTCATCTCAGCGTTGCCTTGGATACTGTGTCCAACAACAGTCACATGGAGAGGTTGGCTCATCTAGGGATCCAGGGATTAGCACTATATTGATTCCCTTCTTTTCTACATGACCATACCTTTCAGGTTTCTTCAGGCAGTTTCTCATCTGTGAGTCATGCTTTAACTTCTGGAGTTCTTCAGGGGTCGGCCTTGATCCCAGCACTTTTTAATATCGATGTGCTCCCTTTGCCCGATCTAGTGGAAAGCTGTGGTCTTACTTTATTCTCTTATGGAGATGGTACCGAAATCATCTTTTCCTTATCATTTGCTCAGGACCAAAGCTTCACGTCTTTGAACTCCTGTCTGGTGTGAGTAGCTTCATGGATGGATAACAACTCTCTCAAGCTGAATGGTGTAAAAATGGAGGTGTTGATCTTAGGGAAGACTCCAGTGCTATGGGACCCACAGCATTGGCTGTCTGCTCTGGGGGACACTCCCACTCCAGCTCTTAAAGTTAAGTACTTAGGCTTCTAGGTAGACTCCAAGCTCTCCATGAAGCTGCAGGTGGCTAAGGTCTCCGGGACCTGCTTCTCAACTTTGAACTGGCTGCAGAATTGTGTTTGGATGTTTCCTGCACCTACTCAAAGACCTTTTGTCCAGGCTCTTGTTGTGTTCCGCCTGGATTACGGTAACATGCTTTACATGGGGATCAACAAAGATTACATTAAACACTTGCAGGTGGTGCAAAATGCAGCTGTTAGGCGTATATATAGACTGCCAAAATATACCTTGGCTACTTCTCTTTGATGCTAGCTCCATTAGCTAAATGTGGAAAACGTGTCCATTTTAAGGCCTTGTGCTATGTCTTTAGAGCCAGGGCTGAGACTTTCCCCCACCACCTCAATGGCTTGATGAAATCGTATCTGCCCACTCGACATCTTCCTTCTAGAAATTCCCTCTCTTCACTATACCTAAAATCAAATTCACCCGCATGGGAGGTTGCTCCTTCACGTTCCTGGGCCCTAAGCTCTGGAATGCTCTGCCGGAGCATCTGAGATTCTGCACCTCACTGCTCTCCTCCCTCAGTCAACTTAAAATTTGGCTGTTCTGACTCCTTCTGAGTTGAGAGACTCTCTACTGTTGCTAAAAGCGCCGGGAAACCCTAAGCTTGAAGCTGTTTGCGCTTTATAAGTATTTAAACAATAATATTAAAGGTATTATTGATTATCTCTGAGTTGGCCACAGCATCATCACACACCACACACACAGACAACATCTGAGGCAAGTTTATGAAGCTGAACAAAGAACAAACAGATGTAAATACTACTGTTGCTCAGGCGGTCCGCTGCTCACATCACATATTTGTGGCCATCGTTTGAAATAAAATCTGCGCGTGTGGCAGATGGAACTGCATCTGAAAATAGGGGATAGCTTTTGTTCTATCATTAATAGATGCAGTGGGATATGGTGTGGGTTTTTATTTTAAAAGCATAACAAAGAATCACAAGTGCTATTACTTGCTTTTTTTTGTCTTGCAAGAGCTGCTATTAATTTTCTCATCACAGTTGCAGGTGAAAGAACGCACAATGGATAAATTGTATATATTGGTTTAACTGAACATAATATATAGTGTGTTCTGGAGTTGTTTGTCTCAATAGAGTATAGTAATCAAAAGTGATGAAGCTATTATGTGCAGGACCTTGGAGAGCGCAGAATGGCAGTAAAAGTGTGGCACATAAAAGGTTTATTAAAGGAAATTAAAGTCCATCATTGCCACACCTGCTCCCCTATTATAAGTCTATGGCAGGTCAGTGCCTTCAATCACAACTCGGCCTGGAAGAACGACGCCAGCTTCTTCATCACAATCGCAGTCACTCTGCATGCAGCCCACTCTCGGCCTTTCAGAGCGCTCGCCACCGCCGAGAATCATTTCCCCTTTATTTGACAAAAGCGCAGTTATTCTCATCCCCTTTCACGCCTAATTTCCATTTGCAGATCATGCAAACAAAGCCAGCTTCGCTCCTCGTAGAGCAGCCTCCGCCAGCTGTGGGCGGGATTCAGTGTCTGGGAGGCTGAGGTGAAAACTTAGCAGTATTATTGTCGTCTGCGCAGGCTGCCACACTTTTCGACGTGCGGTGGCCGTGGCCGGCATTTTGGGGCAGATTTACAATCCCCTTGCGCCACTTTTGCGTTAATTTTAAAATGGAAAAGTGACGCAAAAGTGGCGCAAGGGGCTTGTAAATATGCCCCTTTGTTTTTATTTACAGCGCATGCGCTGTGGGAATAAAAGCCTGATATGACTACGTCACGTGGAGATGATGAAACCAAATAGGTTTGAAGTTAACGCTGGCAAACATTGCCTTAATTCTAATGGACGCTTATAATGACCTACCCAGACAAATTACCCTGTGGTTAAGAAAATGTAGAGCTCACAGCAGCATGTGTAAACCATAACTACCACACATACTATGACCGAAATCATTGCGGTAGTGTTTAGATGCCGGCTGTGATCTCGTATAACACTAGTAAAGCGCTTATTATAATAATAGCGATATTATATTTACAAAAACATGCCGGTGTTGTAAGAGAGGGCCTACGTTTCGTCAAGGGGGCTATCTCTGTCTCAGGCAACCTACGGTTGCCAGGACGGCATTCAGGTCTCGAGGTAGCAGCTGATAGTTGCTGTGGAAAAAGATAAAAGTGTTTCCAGAGCGTAATAAAAGTGTGAGAAAAAAAGGGCGGCCGCGCAGCCGCGATTCAGAGTCCGAACCAGCAACAAAAGGCTTCATGAATAATTGAAGCGCTTAATGTGTGCAGCCTCTTACCCTGGTCTGTGGTGGTCCGTAACCAGCGCGCGGGCCTCCTAAACTTCAGACTGTGGTAATCGATTATAACCTCTGTAGTCACTGTGGTGCACGTATGCCTCAGCTTAACTAGAGTAAATAGAACATGCTTCTTTTTTTATGAATGTAAGATAAGCTGTGCACCCTAACCAAAATGCATTGCTTTTCATCTACAATATGAGGGCCTCATTTATGAAAAGTGTTGCATTGCTGCGGTAAAACAGGAATCCTGACGTATCTGTTGGCGCAAAAATGGTACATTGCTAGAGTGGTGTGTCTGGAAACAGGCGCAACTCCAGCAATGTGCCATTTCATATGGGGCAAGCCCCGTGTGAAAAGGCCTGCGTCACCTCTTACGCCTGCTTCAAGCAATAGATTTCACTGCAACACTTCTACGAGCCTTTTCTGCACCCGAACGCCAATCCTGCATACATTATACTTATCATAGGTATAATGTAGCACAGGGGTTTACAAAGTGACACATCTGCTTAGGTGCGTCTCTTTGTAAATATGGCGCAGTGTGGCACATTTTTTACTCCGCAGCACCATCACAAAAAGTGACGCAACGGCGGTGTAATGGCCTCATAAATAAGGCCTACACTTTCCAGTGTGAAATATTGCAGTGCCCGGTTCTCCAGCACTAAGGAAAAACCGAGACATTGTGGACATTTGTGAATGTTGTAGGTGCCCAAATGCGCATTCATTGAAATGAACTACCACCAGAAATCAGATCATTGCAAAATCACAGTTGCTTTATCTAACTTTTTTAAGTCCATCAATTTCGCCATTATCTCTTCTACAGTCTTTGCATTAGTGTTGCTGTTCACATCCTTAGCGCTAACACCTCTCCTATGTTCTCCATACTTTGAAGTGTTTGGTGACCCGAACCCAGCAATGCATACTACTGGCAAAACAGCCCTACAAAATCTCTGCTAACATAACATAATCATTAGCGTGGAAGGCCAGTGGCATAACAAAACTTGAGGGACCCCCCTGAAAAAGTACATTGCGCTCTCCGGCCAGGAGCCCGCTGCCCTTGCACAGTGTCGGAGGGGGCCCCCTCGAGCTATGGGGCTGCAGGTGTTATTGTTACGCCACTGTGGAAGACATCAGGGTAGCATAGATCACAGCCATAGATCAACACATAGGGCCCGATTCACAGATATACCGAAAGTCTTAAAATTAGGATTTTTCTCAATTTAGTAGTAGCAAAGTTAGGACTCCTAACTTTAGGACTCCTAAATGCCTTCTGTGAATACCGAAAGCCTTAAAATTAGGATTTTTCTCAGTTTAGTAGTAGTATAGTTAGGACTCCTAACTATAGGAACTCCTAAATGCCTTCTGTGAATACCGAAAGTCTTAAAATTAAGATTTTTCTCAATTTAGTAGTAGTAAAGTTAGGACTCCTAACTTTAGGACTCCTAAATGCCTTCTGTGAATACCGAAAGCCTTAAAATTAGGATTTTTCTCAGTTTAGTAGTAGTAAAGTTAGGAGTCCTAACTTTAGGACTCCTAAACTGAGAAAAATCCTAATTTTAAGACTTTCGGTATTCACAGAAGGCATTTAGGAGTCCTAAAGTTAGGACTCCTAACTTCTGTGAATACCGAAGTGAGTAAGTGTCTTCTGTGAATACCAAAATGAGTAAGTGCCTTCTGTGAATACGAAAATGGTAGTAAGTTTAGGATTTTGTATTAAGTTAGTTCTGTGAATCGGGCCCATACTGATTGGCGCCAGCTCATAAAGGCTGCCAATATGTGTGCAATGGCCAATCTTGTAAATTGGTTTTTCATAAACTAACAGATATTCTCTGCATGACAAATTAAGCTCTTACGCTGCATCCTGAGGCCCTGAAGTGATAGATATAAAAGAGAAACCAAGCAGCAGTTGCACCTAGAATTACACATATTTGGCTTATGTCATTAAATAAAAGTTCTAGTCCAAATGTAAGGCTCATGAAATAAGAACCTGTTACCATGTTGTGTCAGGACTGTTATTCCACTGGTCATGAATACTGTATTTTTAATTGCAGAGTTACCATGTACGGCATGTACCTCTTCAAGGGATACTTTCCCATTTGATATAGGTGCAGTTTATAACAAGTTACACTTTATCTCATATTTATGCCCGATCTTAATGCTGATTAAACATAAGATCTCCGAAATAGACTCTTCATATTCAGTTCTGTAGGGGAACCTAAAAACCCATTTGTTGGGACATCATAATTTAAAAAAATATCCTTCTTTTTCAAATGTGAGACACAATTCTCTCACCAGCAACATATTTACGCATATAATTTCAAATGTGTATTTCATTCAATGTGAATTTTCACATTGAGGTTTCTCATTTCATTTTTATGTTGGTACATTGAAGGATATGATAGTGACAACTCGGTCTTTGCAGTTAAAAGTGACTTCAGTACTTCTCAACAGAGGGTTGGAAACCGCAGAGAGTTAGGCGCACTCTCCTCTGATGTTCACATCTCTCTGGGACTGCTGTCCTTGTGTCCAGGATGACTGTCTGGTAGGTCAACACATTTCGACCCTTAATGGAACAAGGCTGCTCATGGGGTCCTTTTCTGGAAAGGTTTGTCCTCATGTGCCTCAGTCATATCATGATTGGATTATGTTAACTGAAGCATCTCCAGAGGTACAGTTTGATACACATTTGCTTCAGGAGGAGTGATTGGCTCACTGGCATAAAACACTGTATGAATTCAAAGGGCCCCAAAGTAATATATGTGTGGGTTTGAGATAGAACATGAAGATTTCATATGGGCCAATGAACTGCACTGTGCCATCTAAGGTGGCCCTCAGGTCCCCCTGAAGGACTGAGTGTGCCACTTGCATAGAACCATGGATCACTAGATGAGGGAATGCTCCCTGTCTGTTCTGTGAGTTGGCACATGACCTAACGACAACACTTTCTTTGTAATGTGGAGCATGCTCCCATGCTACAGTTGCCATATGCACTTTACTTATAACAATGTGGGTGGTAGCATGGGATTGCCCATGTACCACTCATGGGATGCTGCATCAGCTCAAAGTAACAAAAAGCACCCCAAAGCACAATTGTGTTGCTTTTTGGGCAACTTTCTGTTGCAAAAATATTTTGCACTGGAAAGTAAATAGTTTTGAAGGATTTGTAAAAAATTTTGTGACTTCATATCGGTGCAAAGTCTTGATAAACCTGCCCCAGACTTTCCTGAATATGGTGGAAGTTGACAACACTGTTACCAAGATACTTGTTTGCAAGATTACTGAGAGAAAACAACACAACTTCAATCTCTAGTCTAGGCTGTCAATGTAGTCTGCTCGTGTGGGAAGGCAGCATCCGCCACGTGCTCTGGCTAGTACATGTGCTACAGTACCTCTAACATGGATGTAGACTGATATTCTAACATGGATGTAGACAGATATTCTAACATGGATGTAGTCTGATATTGTGGCTCAGCTGAGTTTTTACACAAATTGCACTGGTAGCACATTTATCGTGTTACACTATAGTTCTGGTGTTGGCCGACAGCAGCCACTGGACACTCATGGGCGAATCAGAACACAAAGCTCTGTCTCTGTGAAAAAAGAAAAGATATTCGTGAAATAATCAGCTGTGCACATTTTGCTTTCAATCTCAACTGTCCCCAAACCTAGTTCTATAATTATGTGGCTGCACTAGTAATGAACGTATCTATTGCTTACATCACTGGGGCATTATTCAATGGCAGGGTAGGAGCTGGTTCACGTGATCAGACTGAAAGCGGGAAACACAGAGACAGCCACAATCGATCACTTATTACCTTTTTTAAAGCAAATGAGCTGAGTATGCAATTCCTATCCTGTCTCTGCACACTTTTGCCTGGGCACTTACATTCTGACCATGTCCTTGTTACACACACATATAGTATGAAGTTACAACAAGTAGCGTGGGTTACACACTCAATGTAAACCACACATGTACACCTCACGTTTATTGTGTCTGTGAATAGTGCATACTGCACGTGTACAAGACCATTTACAACCAGAAAAAAAGGTTTGTGAAAAGACCTGTGGGATATGTGGAAGTTCCAGTTGATGACGTTGCAATTCATGAGTTTTTTTGGGGGGGACCCAATTGGAACGCCCAAAAGGAGAGGAAGCCTTTGAGTTTCTTGCACAAATGCAGATAGGTGGAGGCATTTAGGACTTCTCAGATGCTGCACTTCAGTAGTGTGGATGGTGAAAAACTTAGACAGTGCGCATGCCAAATATTGTGTAATTAATATTGTTGATGAGGCATTTATCTCATTTGATAAGCATTGTGCATTCTGAAAGAGCTACCTAAGCAGCACCCTTCTAAGGGGGCTGAATACAGTTCAGTAATCCTCCAGCAAGAATGTTCTGTGGAACAAAAAGTTGACCTAATGTTGTTCTGCTTATGTTTCAGATGGATGCAACCTTTCAGGTAAAACTGCTCAGCACACGCTCAAAGGGAGCAAAGGGTAAGTTGGAAACAGGATGACAGACACTTCACACCATGCCACAACATGGTATTTTTATTTTGGAAATAGATTATTTTCGATAACAGACATGTACACTATGAATTACCGCTATTTACACAATTACTTCCGCATCGGTAACATTCCCCAAAGGTGTCCAAGTACATATTCAATTGAGACTTTGTGGTACCACTTGAAAACATTCCAAGTATGACTTACTTTGAGGTTGTCATCACTACCAGGACATTCAGATAATAGACACTTGATGTTACTTTAGTTCTCTACTTACTCCTAAACTTTTTCTACGAAATCATGAGACAATCTACGTGATCTAGTATCACAGGGCACAACATACAAACCTTCTGTGACAGCTAGGAGTGGTACTAGGCCTTTTCGAGTCCTCATAAACGTACCAATCTTAGTCTGGCAATGGGACAGTTCATAACTTCTGCTGAAGGGTGTTCTAGTGTATAGATGACAGTTTCGGGTATACTCTGTTTTATATGACAGTTTGCTTACGTCCACACATACAGAAAGGTTATACGTTGATAGCAAAGTCAGACAACTCTGTCCTCAGACCAAGATGTTATAACCAGTTTAAACTAAAATACAAATAAATCGATCAACACCTCTCAATACCAGATCGCAAGACAGAACAGGACAAGGAGGCCCATAAGTGGAATTGTCATCATTCTCAATGAATCCAAACAGTGCTCCTCCATCTTGAAAAGCACCACCAACAACATAGAACACTGGAGCTTCAAACTCTTCATCACCCTGAGCACCCTCGTCTACCACCCTCCTGGACCAGGCACCAACTTCGGCAGCACCATTGTGTACCATTGAGTTGGGTAACAATAAACATCTCTTATTCAGTGCCTTTCGACCCTTGGGTGATAAGTACCCTTTACAAATACACATGTTATGTTATGTTATATTATTGTGGGCTTTGTCCCCCCCGATCCTAGACTCTAGCACCTTGATCCTCCTCAGCAACCTCAACTACCACATGGAGGACCTCACCAATCCCAACATGGCCAACCACTTTGAGTACTAGTCCAACCTCAGACTTCCTAAGCGAGTGGAAAGCCCCACACACACCGTCAGATACCTACTGGACCCCAACTTCACCAGCTTCTGCAACATCACAGTAGACAAGCCCACATCAGCCTCCTAATCCAACCACTCCCTCGTCAACTCGAGCACACTCATCCCACACCACCGCAGAAACACCATCACCAAATCTTCAAGATGTTACTGGAACAAGATATCAGAAACATCCTGGTCTTTGGAGATCCTACACCACTGGCCTTGACACAACAGTAACCTTGCTGATTCGATCTCCACTGCCTGGATCACCACTTGTGCAGCCTCCTTCAAAGTCAACAAAGCCATGACTGCAAGCAAGCTTGTACACAGAATGGCTCAGGCTCACCAAAAGCCACTGCAAGCAACTTGAACGCAGATGGAGACAAAATCCGGACCACACTGACAAGAACACCTACAAAGCCCTCAGACTTTACCTGTCACAAACAAGAGCCACTAAATTCCTAGTGCCCACTGATAGCATCAACTTTAACACCAACAGCGACAAGGAAGTCTTTGCCATGGTGAAAGACTTGACCTCTCCAGCAGCAAGCTCCACCCATATACCACCCTCTGAGGACCTCTGCATTCAGCTGTCCCTGTTCTTCAGCAACAAGATCACCAGCATCTATGACAACTTCAAGCCCCAAATCAGATCCTCTACCCTTGCAGCCCTCCTGCCTATTTCAACCAACACTCAGAGGACCTCCATGACCACCTGACCCACCATCACCATTCAAGAAACCGCAATGATAATGTGGTCCAGACACTGAAGAGCACCCTCAAACCCCTGCTCTCACCACCTCTTCATGAATGGACTCAACCCCATCAGCGCAGCCCTAACTCAGATCCCGAATGACTCAATCATCACAGCCACCAACCAAGAGGCTTGAAAACTCAGCACAGTACTCCCCCTCCTCAGGAAACTCTCAGCAGACCCAAAGACACTAGCCAACTACTGGCATATCTTCCTGCTACCCTACTCGGCAAAAGTCATGAAAAGATGGTAAGGAAATGCCTAGTTATCCACCTTAATGACTATCACCTCCTCAATACCACTCACACTTCATTCAGGTCCAACCACTGTACAGAGACCACCCTTGTTGCCCGCATGGATGACACCAGGATGATCATGATGACACTGTGGCCCTCATCCTACTGCACCTTTCTGTAGCCTTCAACACCATCTCTCCCACCCCATCTGTTTCCAATGACTGCATGAAGCAGGCATCCAAGGACCTGCACGTAGCTGGATTTGCTCCTTCCTGACAGGCTGCACCCAGTTGGTCAACCTATCCTCCTTCACCTTGGACTCTGTCAACCTCATCTATGGAGTTCCACAAGGATCCTCATTCAGCCCACCGTGTTCAATGCCTACTTGACCCCACTCAACAGCCTCGTCTGCTCCCATGGGATCAACATCATATCTCACACATGATGCCAAACACCGAGTCCAAAGTCCCCACCTGCATATCCGATATTGCCAGATTGATGAAAACCTCCCTACAAGTCATGCAAAAATCCTCAGAATAATAATCAACAACCAACTTACCATGACTGGCCAATTGAATACAATCTCTATCTTCTGCTTCCACTCACTTAAATGGCTCCCCACCAACACTCTCAAGACCATCACCCAAGCCTTCATCATCAGCAAGCTGGATCACAACAACCGACTCTATGCTGTAATCTATGCTCACATGATCAGAAGACGCCAGACCATACAAACGTCAGTGGCCAGGCTCACCCTCAACCTCCCAGCCTGTACTCACATCACCCCACTCCTCTGGTTCCCAGTCGACAAATGAGCATTCTCCAAACTCCTCAGGCACACATACTGGCCCCATGTACCTCAACAACTGTATAACTTACCAGGTGGACTTCTACATGCACACACCCCTCCATATGCAGAGCCACATTTGGCTGTCATGCCTTCTACCTCAACATTACATCAGAGCTACCACCTCAGTTCTTCAATTCTGCAAGAAGCTGAAGACCTGGCTCCTCAGCTAGCCCCGGTCCTGGCTCAAGCAATACAGCTCCAGCTTCAGTGCCAGGATACCCTTCCTGGTGGGTTGTGTGCTGTACAAATATACATACATAACATAACACACCAGAGTCAGTATTAGAGCTGTCGCTAAAATTCTAAGTAAAATCTTCATCTCTAGTCAGTGAGCATATTTAATACCCTTCATAAAATTAAAATTAAAGTTTTTCAGGTTATATAATAGACAAAATGTGTGACTAAGGATAAGGGAATGCCATGTCATTATCAAGGCTATTTCAAAGAATACAAGTATCATAGAGAATATTATACATTATTTGCTCACTCTTTCCCACGTGCAGTATTGTCAGTCAGAAAAAGGTAATCATTTTTATTGTCCAAACTCATTTAGTGGAGGAAGAATACAGAAGCTGTGAAATTGCCTTTTGCTTTGTTGTGGTCACAATAATGTAACAATAAACAATATTAAATAGCTCTTTAGATGTTTTCTCTTGCCATACCTCATACTCACAGTTACATGTCTAAGCTTATTCTACTTTATTTTTATTTCATTGATTAAACAAATCTTGCAGTGTATGTGAGCAAGCAACTAGGTGGCCTGCTTCTCAGTTGAAGCACATTGCAAATAATTACAGGCACCGAGTTACAAATCCAAATACCTCGTAGAAAAGCTTCAAGAGATGGGGCATCATTATCACACGTTTTATCGATGAAATATAGCTTTGGTCGCCAATGTTGAAATCAGACTCTGTTAGTAACAAGGAAAGCATCCATATAGGGCCCAGCCCTTCTTGTATATATCTTGTATCAAGATCAATTCATTTCCCCCATCTTCTTCACACAGGGGATTCAGTTACGAACAATGAAGAGAGAAGATGTAAATACAGTACAAGTATATGTTATAAGAAGAAAGCAAAAGGATATCTCATAATGTTAGAATTATAGGGGTCCAATGTAAAAAAGTTGAGGTCTCAAAGAAGTCAGTGGTTTTTGTACAGAAACTGCTTTGCGACCCTACAATGGATGTGGTACAATGAAGGCGTGCCAAATGTACAATAACCATTTGGGAAGATTCACAGATACTTCGCAACTAATTATTATGAAGCAGGATTCTCATTGCAAATTCTACTCAACAGTCTAGAAATGTAGGTTTGAATGCTTGCAAGGGGTAGCAGACCTCCACCCCTGCATTTGTATTCACAAAATACATACTGTGTTTTGTTATGCAGCCCCTGTCCCTTACAAGGCCTAGGCTACAATAAAAAATAAAATAGCCATTCTGTGAATGGCACTGTGGGAACATGCAGAAGTTGCCGGAACCAACGTATACTCTCCGAAACTGACAACGCACATTCTCAAAGTGGAAGCTGTCCCTTATTGACAGCTTTCACTTCGTGGATGGCACCCACGTTTGGGTGTTGGTATTCAAATCAGTGAACTGTGAATGTGATTTGGAACGCCCCTTAAATGCTCCTTCTCCTTCTGAATCACAGTGAGTTGCAAAGTTCACATTGTGAGTCACAAAGCAATTTCTGATTTAAAATGCACCTTTTATAATCACAAGCCGACAAAAACTTATGTACACTGGGCCCGGGGCTATAATTTCCACATCACAATTGTGATTTGAAGTAGCGGTCACACAACATTGATAATTTCCTAGGATTTTGTAGATGGGGTGGCCCAAAAAAGGTGCAAGATTTTTTTGGGCCATCCCAGATTATCAGGAGGACCACTGATTATGAGATATTGTAAATAAACTTATCTTACATGGACATCTACAAATCAAGCAGAGGTCCAGCTCTCCAGGAGCCATATCATGAAAGGATGCACTGAAAAGAGAAGCAGGCTTTGTGCATCTGCAGTGTGTACAGTGAATTAATTCAACCCGATATTTCTGAGTTATTGCGTTCATGTAGACTACAAAGCTCAGAAACAGAGAGAGGCAAACCTAGCTCACTGCTTCTGAGCTGTACTGCCTGGGAATCAAACTCCAATTCTATAAATATCAGGTCAGATCAATTCACTTTACACACTGCAGGCACATAAAAATAGGCGTTGGTCTCTGCACTGAGCAAGAGCAGCCCATCTTTAGATGAGGCCCCTGGTTCTTCGTTTTCCCCTCAACTATAAATGATGTATGTGTATATTTCAATGTATTTCAAGCAGGTTAATTGCAAACATTTGTGATGGAAGTTTCATTTTGCCGCATGATGGAAATTATAACCAACTTCAATTTAGGTGAGAGAGTGAGCATTTTCAGGCGGGAAAGACTTTTGAAAAGTAAGAGGAAGGGATAAGAAAGCGGCTGAGGTCAGCAGGGTGATGGGAGTTTAACCAAAAGCATGAAGGGGCAAGACTAAGGGGCTGATTACGATGGCGAGCGGACTTGGTCCGCCCGCCATCCTAGCGGGGTTTGGGACCGCCCACCAGACATGCAGCGCTCCCACCACTGTGATTAGGATGCGCCCACCATCCTAGGCTTTTAACATTGCGGGCGGTGCTGCTGGCTGCAGCACTGCCCGCAATGTTAAAAGTGCTTGCACTGCATTTCCCTGCACTACGTGGCAGGCACCACGCGGTGCCTGCCACTTGGTGCATGGAAATGCAGGGGGATACCATGGGTACCCCCCAGTGCAGTGACACCTCCCAAACAAGGGGGACCGCAATGGGCCCCCAAACACAACCCCCGCCAGCCTTTCCATGGCGGCATCGCCGCCATGGAAATGCCTCTTTAAACCCACCTCCTAATTTGGTGGAGGGTGCCTGATAGGCACTGCCATAATATTAGTGGCCCTGCTCCGTCCGCCAGGCAATCTGTGTGATTGCCTTTGGCGGTAAAGCATCGAACGGACTTTGCGTCCACCGCTGTACCCACCGCCATCCCAATTTGGCGGTGGATAAATCACTATGTGATGCGGAAGGACCGCCACTGCCAGCGCGACGGTGGCGGTCCTTCCGCCATCATAATAACCACCGAAGTGAGGTCAGAAGGGGGGTGCCTGCATATTGTCTGCTTTCATTCCGAGCAGCAACATGCAGGCAAGGGGGCTTTGTTATTTTGAATTCTAGCTGAGCCCAAAAGAAAGGCCGAAATTAAGGTGCCATCAGGCCTCCTTTTGATTGGGTATACTGGCTGGGAGTTATCTGGAACCTCACACCTAGCTGCAAATACAATGGAGGGAAAACAAAGGATGCTCACATGTGGCTTGTTATTTCTAAGGAGAGGCATGGTTTGGACTTTGTTCAGTGCCTGTAAGAATTTCAAATGTATTGGTCTGTCCTACTATTTACACAAATATTTTAAATTAAACTATTTTGTTGAATTTCTTTTATAGTGCTACTCCCCCTAATCTAGGGTGTCGGAGCACTTTACTTCACACATTCACATTATACGTTGACAATTCTAATTGTAATCACATTTATATAGCACTCACCACCCCTGACAAGCCATAAACATGCTTTTCAGTGAGTAGCACACTACTCTGGAACCCAAAAAGGATTAGTGATTAATTATTATAGGGAAATGCTAATTAATTTGGTGGACATGTGACTCGGTGAGCTGGATGGAAAAGGATAATAGAGGGATAGAAGAGGAAAGGGTCTAGAAATTGTTTGTTTAGAGAATGTAGCAGGAGGAGGAGGTTTGGAATGAGTAAAGGAGAGATGGATGGGGAAGAGTCTCTAGAAGTGGATTAGGGAGAAAGATGATGACGTATTGAATGAGTCTAAGAGGAATACATTAGGGAAAAGTTTAGAAAGGCTTGTTTGGGAGATCTGGATAGTAAATATATGTTTGAGATGATGCAAGGAGGGTGGAAAGGGTTATTTTGGGGATCATAGTAGTAAAATGAGGTTTGGGATGAGTCAGAGAGTGGAAGTAAAGGATATATTGATAGAGGTATAGGGTGAGATATAGAGTAGTGCATTAGAGAGGCTAAATTAAATATGTTTTTGTAACAGTAGGAGTAAAGTAATAAATATATAGATACATAAGTACGTGAAAAGTATATTTGTATAAGGAAGGTAATACAACCATATTTAAGTTTTATTTAAGAAACTCTGACTTTCAAGTGTTGCTGTACTTTAAGCTAATTTATTTGTGTTTATATATTTATTTATTTTTCTTTTTTTCTGTGAATAATTGAATAGTGAAGCAATTGTAAATAAATAGATATGATAAAATTGACATATTGTGATAGATAAATAAACGGGGAACCATAAGTACCTAATTAAATGACATACAAAAACTATGCAGTGACCCATATACATGTTAAGCATAGAATAATATAAACATAAGTAATATGTACATTGGTTAAGCAGACCTAACAAATATTTATATATTTACAAACATAGTTATTATACACCTCTATACAAAGGAATACACACATCTAGATACATACACATAATCATATTAAATGCTTACATACACAGGTACATGCTGTGATTTATGTTTGAGTATGGTGATTATGTAGGAAAGAGGCAACAATTCAGTAGTCTTCTGAAGCTAAGATAGTTATCCGTGGATCTTATGTTTGGGGGTAAGGAGTCCTATAGTTTGGGTGCTTGAACTGAGAAGAATGTGCCACCTATGGTTTCTTGTATGGTGGGATTTTGAGGCGAGGTGCTAATCTTGAGCTGAGGTTCCTTTGTTGAAAGTATTTTATGATTTTATTCCTGATGAAGAGCATCCTTGTTCCAAGGCAATAAATCATTTGTGTGGAAATCAATGTGCAGGATGTGTTACATAGCTGTATGAGCGTTACAAAGTGTAGGAGTCAAATGTCCCTCATAGCTCACTGTGCTATATTAGAAGAATTACAATTTATGAACTGCGAGTGACAACAGGATTTCTGTGTTAAAAACAGTAACCCACTTACCCATCTCCATAAAATAAAATGTGTCATCTATGTGTCACATGATGTGTTTTGAAGGAGACCTTTTAACCCTCTATGCTACTTTGATTCATCACAGGGACTAGACAAAACACAGATTTCTCCAGAAAGTGCATTCAGTTTCCACTGTTCAGAAGTGCAGAAGGTCCATATTTTGCATCAGGTTTGTGTCACTTTTTTGGCACAACTCTGGCACAAAATCTAATTTTTTAAATATAGTAATGCACTCAAATGTACTCATGATAGACCTGCTAAACATATGTGTGAGGTCCTAAGATCTGATGTCTCTCTTCTTGTGATGTCACTCCTGGGAGTTCATAGGTTGTGATGCCACTTCCTGTGATGCCATATGCAATGTCACGCTCCGTGATGTCATGTGCTGTGATGTCATGGACTATACAGTCACTTGCATACTACCTAACTTGGTTAGTCCTCCCACTTCTTTTTTAGGACTTGTGCCCTGGGGATGACTACTCATAGCCTGCACTGAGATGGAGTGTGCATGGTGTTAGCAGATGGACATGTAAGCAGGACCAGGGTGTACTATGATACGATATGATAAGAGGTATTTATAATGTGCACTGTCACTAATGACTGATCATCCATGAGCTAGCTCAGTAACAAGTGTAAGGATCTGTCATGGAATGGACCAGGCAGTTGACACATAAGAAGTGTTGGAAAAGGGTGGGAGTGATTCTCTAAGCTGCAGTGTGGAACAACTAGAGTTTGCAAAAAACAAAGCAATGGGATTGGAAGAACATGTCTTGTGTCAGTTGGAAGTCACAAGGCTCTCTACATTCATACATGAATATGTCTGACCAAAATGTCAGTACTGATGCTGCTGTAATGACATTTGAACACATTGAATATTATGCTATGTAACAGCATCACATTTTTTGGGCATAAAAATACAGCAAAGAAGTGGCACATCATTTGTCTATCAACATGGATACTTATACCCTACAATATAATGTGATTGGGAAATTACTCTTAATTTCTATTTACATGACATAAATCCAATATCAAGATGTGATATTGAAGAAGAAGTATAAGAATGTGATGCACCATAGTTTCTCATCTTCGATGTGAGTGCATAATTTAATTACTCAAGGATCACTTCTCTGTAGGAATGGCAGTACACACCAATGGGGCAACCTTTTGCAAAATGGTCCTTCAGGATCAGGAAGAGCATGTGTAAAACATTATTTGTAGCCCTTCTTTACACTGGACCACACACATATTCTGACATACTTGATGAGAAGAAAATGGTTAACAACAGCACGTCTCCTCAAGCAAGATCAAAAAGACAGTTGTGAGAGAAGGTCACTTCAACTATAGTTGTCGGTATAATGGATGGTCCAAGCTAAGGGTCAAAATAGCAAGACTGGTATAGTGGTGGCCCAGAAGGGGCAAGTTCTAAAATTGTGAATGTGAAGTCTAGGTTGTTCACCCAACACAAATTGTTTTAACATTATTACATCAACCCCTAGTCGACCAACACATCTCTGTGTTTCAATAAGAAAATACGATTGGGCTATTAGTGACTGAATTCATTTTGGGGGAGGAGCTTCCTACTAAGAAATGGAGATATTAGGGCCCCCTCTATCGGATGACCTGTACTGTCTCCGAGGTCCCACATGCCCTTGCATTAAAGACACGCTATGCAGAAAGGGCATATGAAAAGTGTTAACAACCTTAATCTAAAAATCACAATTTTAGAGGGGCCAAGACTTCTTGGTACATAATATGTAATTGGTGAAGGTTTGTAGTAATTTGGTAGCAAAAGTAAAAGATGGCCTGTTGTTGGTTTTACAGTAAATATGGGGCCCTTTGACTCTAAGTTGCGTTTGTGTTTGCAGACTCATAGGCAAAAGCTGATGATCTATGAACACACGTTACTATAAAATGGTTATTAATATGTGTTACGTGTTCTTGTGGGGGAGGCTCGTATCCAAGTGTATGTGAACATCGAGTTAAGACCTGTGTGACCCATTGAGTAAAAATGTAGCCCAAATCTGGGTTCCACAGAAGTGGGACTCTAGGTAACTGGGATGCTTGAGGAGTGGAGGTTGACGTATGCCAAGAGAAAAGAGTCGAATGATTCCATATGTATCACTAATCCAGGTAAGTGGCATTACTCAGGATTTATTGCCTTACTAGATGGTCACATTGCCTGACGTAAGAACGATATTATTTCTACTGAGAACGACATTGCTTTCACTGTGCCCTGTAGTGGTAGAGGCAGAACGTCAAATGTGTTATGGTGGTGCCTTAAGATACCAAAGACCACAATGGCAATGCATATCCCCTAAATGTCTGAGTGGGGTGTACTATAATATCATCTATAACATTCCTTAAGTTGCATAATGATGCTACGTAGCCAAAAGACATGCTGATGGGAGCAACTACCTGCTCTCATCTCACCCAGCACTGACTCAGTGCTTTATCCCAGGTAACATGCTGTAACTGTGCACTATATTTTTGTCCAGGCAATTTCTACATCATCTGCTGCTAATACTTGTTTTTAATTGTTCCTTTCCATAGATCACTTAGTACTATTCTCTTTCTGTCACTCAGCAATTGGTTATTTTGCTCCTTTTCCCGCAGCTTATGTAATGTCTTGTCTCTACATGTGCTATTCTGATTAATTATTGACTTCCTCAAACTCTAGGAGATTATTCTGCATCTTGTCATCTCTATTAATTGTCTTTTTTCCCCGTATCACAATGTCCATCCTCACTCTTCCTGTATAGGCCCCTTGCTCTTCACCTACCTCGTGCACACATTACGACAGATTTCAAACATCCATTAATGCTGCCTCTTCCTTACCTAGATCATCTCATCTGTTTCAGGGCAGGGAAGTCAGGGACCCTTAGAAATGAAAGAAATCCAGGTGAGCAGTCAGGGCTAGAATTACATTGGATGTCACCTAGCAAGAATTGTGATACAAGTTTGTGAGGAGAAGAATCTTTGGATGTTAAATTCACTAAAGGCGCGAAACACATAATAAATCCTCCTATCGCATTTTTAATATTTGTGTTCAAGAGCACTGGGATATGGTCCATCTCCAGTCTGCAGCTCCAATAAAGACAAAGGGCTCAATTGTTTAGAAATTATTTTATCGTTTTTCATGTATCATCTGCCTACAATTTAACAAATAAGTATTTTAAGTCCTATACAACGCTTATTAAACTAAGCATTCCTCTTAATTTGCTTCAGACAGACATGTGCCATATACAAATTAAATAGCCTGTACGGTGAAGGCTCTATCTACACGCTGGGCCTAATTCACAAAGGTAAATGTATACTTTTGTGTAAGTTTATGGTTATTTGCAATTCACAAAGGATTTTTACGAGTAGTATTGTGGTGGAGACAATGCACATAAAAAGATTGGCAGTCGTATAGCCTTTGTGAATCAGGTGCACTGTTTGCGCACTGTTTAATACATTCATAAAATAAGGGTGCTTTAGCTAATTTATGAAACACACAACCATACACGAGCACACACACAAGGACCCAAACAGGCAGATGTACACACACGCGCCGCACACAATCTAGATCCTATTAACAAGGCCGCACTTTACAAGTGGAACATTTGAGGTTGTTTTCATAAGATGGGTCATGTTCCGGGCCACCTGTCAGCTCTGTAAACATGCTTTGCATCCCGGTGTGGGCAGGTATTGAAAAACACCAAGTTTTACTCAGCTGGGAATCAAATCAGCCATTTGCAAAGCAATGATGTCCAGCCCTTCTCAGCAAATAATAAATACATCCTAAGGTGTGCCGGTCCTCACAATAACACACAGAGCTAATACTATGCACTGAGTTAACACAATTCTAGTCTGGTAAAACTGCCAGTAAAAGAGGCGGTTCGAATGTGTTTGCAAGAAAGTCACCTGTGTTTTGAATGTACTGCTGTTGTGATTACAGATAGGCAGGTGCAGGCTGTGAAAGGCGCTGCCCTCGACATGTAAATTGATTCATTCTGCCCTCTGTTTTTGTTGACAGTGCAAGTGGACTCCATTGCAGAGAGGCTCAGGTAAGAACTGACGTCCTGTGTGCGCAGCTCTCCGAATCTCGCTTTGATAAATGCAAGCGTTGTAATGGCCGCGCGGACGTGCGCGGCGCAGAATGCTCTTAACGGACACATGCTCCTCAGGGTTTTTTTAAACTAGTGGGAGCAACGGGGGACTGTTTAATGTATTTATTTTTCAAGCCTGTGCCTGATGTGCGCACAGTACAGTAGTTTTCCGTTTTTTTCTGGTATTGCTACAGCCTCTGTCAGCTCTTACAGTCCAGTCGGACCCCTGTTAGCTCCGACTGCCCACGGATAGTATTAAACTAGCTCACGTTACAATGTGCACTGTGGAAATGGCTATGACGTATGCCGTCGAAGAAAAAAACTGGCAGACAACTGTGCTAAATATGGGGGAGTGTGGGTGGTAGATGATTTTAACTAGACCTTTACTGTCGTTTTTCGACTGTGATTACAGAATATTTATTAGAACTTTTTAAACCGGCTCCCAAGTTGTGGCTCTGTCAGAAGAATAGAAGCGACACTACTTGTCGGGCGTATATTGCCTCTCTTTAGGTTACAGCCCATGTTTTCAAGCCTCACAATGGTAGCTATGAACTCGTGTGTCGGACTAAAGTGTGTGTGTGTGTGGAGGGGGGGGTGCATGCGTGTGCGTGAGACAGTAGTGTTTATAGACATGTTTTCCAAAGATGATAATGTCAAATGTTTACATTGCGAGTGACTTTCCTGAACATTTGCTTTACATTGATTGTACTGTCTACTTTCTAAACCTTTGCAATTTGAATTCTTTTGTGTTTTCTACAATGCTTGTGGTGCGACGCAGCCATTTGTGAATTGGTATAGTCAGTGGAAGTATACATTATACCAGAGAGGTGCGCGGCAGTCTGAAGTCGATGTGGTGTGGCACAATCTTTGAGCAAGTCGGTGGGCTCAGGACTGTAGTTTGTGTTGCATAGGTAGGCTTTCAGCCCTCAGCAAAACTGTAGGAAGTTGTCTTCAAGCCTGAGGTTAAGGGGAATCAGATTCCACCCGGAAGAGCTCTGTCTGTGCAGAGAGCTCTCTCTCTCTCTACATCACTTAACTTGTTTGGGCAGATGGCAAGCCGATTGAGGGAAGCCCAAACTTGGTGTCTGGTCATCTGCCATGAAACACAATAGTTTGGCCTGTCGGGAAATCCACAGGGACCTTAATGTTATTGATTAGCAACCTTCAGTGTTGCCGTCAGTCCCTATTCACAGGGCTGCATTGAGTGAGATGATGAATATGGAGCAGGTAACCATGCAGCTCTTTGTCATGCAATGGCAGCATTCACAATCTTCCCCAAAGCGCTCAGCACCATTTTGACCACAATGATCCAATGGAAAGGCTGGTGTCAGCAGATGAATTGAAAATAGTAACACCAGGAAGTTAGGGGCTGATTTAGAGTTCGGTGGATAGGTCACTCCATCACAAACGTGATGAATATCACATCCGCCGTAATATAAGTCCATTATATCCAATGATACTTCTAATACAGCGATTTGTTCAGGACTAACCTGTTCACGGAAATCTAAATCAGGCTATTTGTGTTCTATCGGCAGGGTGTGAGACTCCAAACCTTCTACTATCCTGTCACAGGTTTAACATAAATTTATATATCACATGTTGTTGCACCCATGGACTCCATTGTACTATATCTTTCTGAGAGATCTGAGGTTTGGCAGTGGACGACAAGTTGATGTTGTTCCCTCACGGTTATTAAGAATGGCCTGGTTTCCTACGAGTGGCTATTTGGTATCTTGTTGTTTTTTATTAATTGGAAGTTAGGTTGCTTTCCTTCTTGACTCCATCTGCTGGTACTAAGCCTAAGTGGAAGGAACTGGGCTGCTTGGTCAGCCATGATCCATATGTAAAGTATCACATGAAAACTTTTCCTGCTTTTCAAAGTAAGAAGTTATACATCTTAGTAAATATCTTACACAACATTTTTCCTCTGTTCAAGTTGTAATGTGAATTTTCTCTACCGAATTTGGCATGTTTGTGTCTTTAGCCTATTCCCTTTGTGAGTTAAGCAAAGTTCAGATTTCAGAGCAAAGCTTTCTTCATTGAAAATTGTATTAACCACTTGTTTAGAGCAAACTACAAATGTATGGAAACCATGCATCTGATTCTCAGTGTCACCCTTGAAAACCTCAGCGGGGTCATATCATGAAAAAGGTGCTCTGACACACCTGTTCTTGATACATTGCACTAAAGTGCATACACTTGAACTCAAAAGTGTCCAAGTTAGTGCATGAGCTGCAGACAGCAGAGCTTGAAAACAAGGGTAGGCAGCCGCTGTGCTTTGCTGTCTGGAGGTCGTACACAGCCATCCCACCCTACTCCCTGCTGAGTGACATGCTGCTGTTACTCAGCAATGGCCCTGCCCCCATCCTCACGCTTTGTTCAGGGCTGAGCATGAAAAACAAAATGGTAATAAATTACCATTGTATGTTTAATCTCTGGGGCTTTGGGGGACTTTTAAGTGGCGTGACGCTGCTCCGCTCCAACAGAGGAGACTCCACTGCTATTGCTAAAGCTTTGCTTGAATGTATGTTTGACGGTGTCTATTCAGTTGTGTTATGTGAGTGTGAAAATACAAGTACAACTGAAAATTAAAGAAGGAAAATACATTCTTATTTTATCACTATGAATGTTTTATAATATAACTTATATTATAAAACATTCATAGTGATAAAATAAGAATGTATTAACTGTTCTGAGATACTTATATTATATAAGTATCTCAGAACAGTTAATATTGTTACTAATAGTAGTGATATGATTAATATTTTGGTTATTGTTGTTAATGCTGTTACAGCTTCTAAATTGTAATGGACCTTTTGCCTATCTAGGATTTAAAAAATATTTCGAACACACTTTTACTTTTTTTCCTCAAGCTTAGCAGCCCACCCTCCTCCCTGCTGAGTGACATGCTGCTGTCACTCAGCGCCTCCTCCCCACCCCCGTCTGATGCTCTGCTTAGGACGGGGCATGAAAAATAAAATGGTAATAAAATACAATTTTATTTTTTATCTCTGGGCTTTGGGGTGCTTTTAAGTGGGGCGACGCTCCTCCGCTCCAACGGAGAAGCCCCTGCTTTTATTAAAGTTAAAATGTTGGCTGTTTGCTTCTGGCGGTGCTTGATTGAATAGCATCAGTCTTCAGTTTTGTTCTGTCCCTAATGGATAGGCAAGTGTGTTTCTTTTGTACAGCAAATCTTTACATTAGCAGTTGGTATCATCTGGCCTGGGTATTTGCATATTGTTTTAAACGATAAGATTAAATTGACCATATGTTATCTCCCATGGCATTTAACGCATAAGGCCTCTAGGTCCAGCAAAATTATATTTTGTTTTTCCAGCTAACAAGCACTTATTATAAGAGTTGAGTTCAGAGGCCCACTGAATAGTAAAATCCAGCTGTTTATAGCCCTGATGGTGTCCTTGGCATTCGCTGGTATAAAAGCTGTGTCAGTAGGAAGGACTGTGAAGACAGGCCTTCAAACACTAACTTTTATGTACTCTTCCTTTGGTAATCTCTCAGCAAAGATATACATTCTGAGCTGTTTGCTATATAACTACATTGCATCACTAAAAGGTATCTAGCATACAAATGTGACTTATGCAAACAGCAAGAAATATTTTCAGAAGTGTCAATGCTAATTTTAATACTGCAAATTTCTACGTTTGCATTATATAGCCTTGTCTCCTGTATATAGTGCCAACATCTTCTACAGTTCCAAGTGTGGTGTAGTTTAATGTCACATGCCCTCTGCAGATCAGGTATATATTATAAAGTTTCACTTTTTAGGGAAATTGATAACTTTAGCAGCAACAGGGACTCCGTGAAAAACACATTACACTTGATAGGTTACTTTTCAATTCTTAACTCTTCTTTCATTTAGAACAAGCTACCTATCGTGTTATGCATGGGGTTATACAGTAAAAATAAAAAAGCTGCACAAGATCACCATTACAGGCAAGGCTCACACAAAAGAAAAAGGCTTAAATCTCCACATTGTAGACCAACAAGTATTATTTGCATAGATTTGCCCATTTTCAGGGATGCAAAGAGCCCAAAAAAGTACACTATGGAAATCTAGGCAAATCCTTGAGTCAAGGCGTTCTCGTGTGTACATGCAGGGAACTTGGTTGGGATCCACATTCTAAAAACTTGAACAAGTAGTTTATTTTTACTTTATTTCTAGATGGGAAGCGTTTTTTCATTGTAGAGAAACCCTTTGTTTACACTGTATAACAATACAAGATTTTCCCTATTCATTAAACCTAGTAAACTACTTGCCTTTCCCAGGGGTAATTTTTAACGATGAAAGGGCTTGCAAAATCTTTCTAAATACTACAAATCTTACATGTTTGTGGGTGCCCACATCTTTTTTTGCTGGGTAGCTCACCACAATGTCCCCTTTGCCAGTGATGGTTGGAAATGTACACTAACGGAAAGAAAATATCTCATCTGTAGGCAGAAATGTTTGCTATTCTTAGGGCTCAGGATCAGGACTTTCATAAATTTCAGAAGCTTTTTTGTGCTCATGATTTCCACCTTTGCCTGAATAAAACTCTTTCTGAACCAAGCCTTTCGCAAGGAAAATCAATCTAAACAGGTTCAGGTTCAGAAACAAGTTTATTTAGACATTTGTCCATAAACCATTCTAAAAAAACACACTTGACAATTAAAACATTTAAAAGGACCCCCCTCCTGGCTACCATAGCCCCAACCCACTACATTCCATCATTAAAATTCTGTTTAACAGATTGTAAAAATCAAGCAATTCCAACTGCCACATCTAAATAACGCATTTCAGACAATAACTCCGCAGCTTTATTCCTATGGATATCATCATATTTAAAAAACAGAGGTCTTAAAAACTTGATTCGATTTGCGAAATAAAAGATGCAGTCCATAAGAATATGCGTAAGGGTACATTTAACTTTCAAAGGGCAGGGGCAGAGATCACCCTAACCCTTAATATTTCATTTTTCAATCCTGGGTCTGGTAACTGTGATAAATAAGAGAAAACACTATCCTAGCCCAATGTAGCAAACGAGAAGCTAATGGATTATCTCGCCCTTAAATACAATAGGTCAATCGATTCAGACACTGTAGCAACAGATTCTCTCAGTGCTCGTTTGCCTGGAAAGGGGAGCCAAGATGTAACTGTACCACTATTTAAATGGAGGTTCCTAAGTGCGATCATTGTGGTTCTTACGGCCTTTGCCCACATCCTTTTACTGCATTCTAAACAGAACAATGTTACATTCAACAGAAACATAGAAGAAATGAGCAAAAGGCAGAAGAAAAAAATAAAGGTAATGGCTTGTTGGGCTAAACAAATATGGACTGGGAAGTGGCCCTGAATAACTGCCAATAGTGATGTCAGGTTAAGAGGAAGAGTCAAACATAAGTGTGATTCTTTCACCATATAAGTAAACATTTTGCTGAGCTTGGTAAAGCTGCTTGTCCCAAAGTCCACCGCCATTCCATAATATAGCCTTTCCATTAATTATTAAGTATAGAAACTCATATGAAAATTATATTATGTATGCTGCTATGCACAGAGATAAAAAAAGTTGTTTAATTTTCAGGCTGCAAATGCAAACGTATGATGGAGCTAGGAGAATCTGATATGATCCAAATTTACATTGGTTTTGCATACCACTATGAATTGTTGTTTCCTTTTAATAAAGGTTGTTGTAATCACAGAAAACACAAACAAGAGTATATATTCCACACTATTCTTAAATGTCCACAGCCGCGGCCCGTGGAGGGAGTTCCGTGGGGCGGTAAGGCGAGGCGGGGGAGGGGCAGGGTGGGGGGTTCTAAATTCCGGAATATGGATAATTACAGGTAAGTAAACAATTAAATAAATAAAACGAATTTCATAGCGCGCGCTGCATCGCATTTTGCGATGCAGCGTGCGCTATGAAATTCGTTTTATTTATTTAATTGTTTACTTACCTGCAATTATCCATATTCTGGTTTTTAGAACCCCCCACCCTGCCCCTCCCCCGCCCCGCCTTACTGCCCCACGGAACTCCCTCCAAGGGCCACGGCTGAATGTCCACCATATCATTACAATAAAGTATGTTTTGTTTTGGCAATTGAACTTTTAAGAGACAAATCTGTCATCAAAAGCACCTAATATAAGCCATTCATTTCAAAGTTACACAATACAATGCCTTATATCCGCTGTGATGTCACTGGAAAAAACACTGAAATATTAAGTTACCAGAAGCAATCCTAGACTTTAATGATCCCTCGATTCATTTGTAGTGCCTTTTACTGGACTTGGTCATTGCCAATATTGTTTTTAGAGATAAGTATTCTGAACACTTCATTACAATTTAAAGTTCTCCTGATGTTCATTTTGATGACCTGGGAGTAGTAATAAGAGGTTGGCGTTCATCTGGGTTAATGGACAAGGTTCTGTGAAGATGGACATCAATTAGTTGGTTTGTTCTAGTAATAAAAGGGGGTGGGTGGGGTGGGGAAGCAAGGAGGAGTTTGTACCCAGAATGCTGAAATCAAGCAATAAGTATATCCGAGCAGATTTGACCATATTCTTACTGCCCTCAAGTCTCTCTGCTGGTTACCTATTGCACTTCAGTGTCTCCTGCATTGCTAACCAAACAATGCATTGGACAAGGCCGGCCTTCATAAAATCTAAACTCAAACTGTAGTCAAAGTAGAAAACTCACATCCAGAATGTCTTTATTCACGACCATTTTCCCTTTTTTTTAAAGCTGCATTGATAGTACTCTCCTTCTCTGTCAAAAAATACAAGCTCTGGATCACTCTTGAAAACAGAAGATCAATAGTGATCTAGAATTCACAAACAATAATGACCTGGTTGGTCCCAAAATCATGATTCAATTGACTTTCAACAAGTGTACACAATGATTGATTCTCAGACTAAACATCCTACTCTTTTCTATAAGGAGCCTGTGAAGTCATTGCTATAAGTTTTCCTGCCGCTCCATGAGTAGGAAACAGTGACATTCCTCGGTGGCAAGTCTGGAGTACTACTCATAGTTGACATCTAAACCAACACTCTTTGTTGAATAAGCACAACAAATGGAGTGGCTATTTACTTATCCAAAAGAAATCGCTTATGAGACTAATTTAGGGGTCAGTATGTGCTATAGCAATGGTACAACTGGATTATTGTAACGGGCTATATCTTGGTATACCCGAGAGCAGTTACACAAGCTTCAGATGATCCAGAATGCTGCAGCAAGGCTCCTCCCGAGGATCCCAAAATTTCAATCAGTGAAAGAGCACCTTCAGAGTTTGGAATGGCTGCGAGTCTAGAGTTGTATTAAGTTCAAGGCTTTGTGTATCACATATAAGTCACTACACGGTACTGGTCCTCAGTTCTTGAGGCAGTCGCTGCACTGGTGCTCTCCAAACAGATGCCTTTGTTCAGAAGGGGCTAAACTGATACTCTCTCAGAGATTATTTTAAGTCTAATTGGGGTGGCAGAAGCTTTGCAGTGGGTGTCACAAAGCTCTGGAACACCCTCCCCATTACCAGCAGAAGTCTCCCCTCTCTGACATCTATCAGGAAGGCCATTAAGACCTGGCTGTTCTAAGAACAGTGCTCCAGCTCGCTGCTAGTCTATAAGCACCAAGACACCTTTGGTATTCGTGCGCTGTATAAATGTATAACATAACATAACATATGATATAATATAATAAGTTCAACCACGACTGAACACAAGTTAAGTTTTGGATAGTTGCAGAAAAGAACTGAGCCATCTTAGAAGTCACTTGCCCTGTGTGTGATATAGTCTCTATATAATTCTATATGGAGCTGAAAAATTTAGCAGGAAAGTATATACTTATTATGTTGATCCCATCAGAAGTATCGTAAGCACAAAACATCATAAGGTATAGTGGGAAAATATATTTAATATCCAAAGTGTCTATGCAAAAGAGATTCCTCTTATTAGAAAATACCCTCAAACACATTGTGGCATGCTTCATCATGCCGCAATATGTGACATGCTTCCAAAGAATACCTTCTAGTTGGAATGGGCTCAACCACTAACTGGGAGCTCTTGATATTATACTTAGGAATTAGAATTCTTGGTAAGTTGCTCTGGCAAGGTTAGAAAATATATGGTCAGAAGGTAATGGAGTTGAATTGATCATCCATCCTGAAAAGGCAATTAGTCAACCTGTCTTGGCCAATCTTATGTGTCGCAAAAGGTTGATGGCTTTCGCCAGGACCGTAAGATCTCTATATACTGTTCTACCTCTAGAATACGTCAGTATTTTATTTTATTGAATTATTTTATCAGAAAAATATTTTTCTTTCTCTTGAAAGGGGCAATAACTTTTATGAATGGGCACGATCATGAACTTTCCCCAGTACGAGATCTTCATGTTGCCATAATAACAAATCGGATGCTCATCTTAATGTATAAAGTGTCGCCTCATATATATGTATAAGCAATATTACAGCATCAATGGAATTACACTAATATATCCGTCTATAATGATTGCTGATATCTAGCCTCATAGGACATCCCAGTGCAGTTGGCTACAATGAAGGATGTCTAGCTGTTGTACCGTAGGGTTTCAGACTATTATTTAGGGGGCTTGCATAAGGTTGCGATCGATAGCAGATAAGAGGTTTGGAATAGTCATATCATGCTTGTTCCTTTCTTCTTTTGTGTAAATATAATATTTGCCTTCATGCTAAATAACCAGCACCAAGTATGGAACAAGGTGGCCTCATACTAGGAAAATTGATTAAATTAACCTTTCTAGGAGTACAGTTGGATCCAAGGAATATCATTGTGTAGACCTTAGGCATAGGTGCACAATCTATCGGTCCATCTTTATTTAAAATGAGTTTCTTAGGAATTTTCTGTGTAAGGCATCCCTGGTTTATCTATCGCTACTCAATGTAGATCGTTATCCGCATGTCCGAACTCCGGATAGTGACTAGTGAGTTGTGCCATTTTTGTTACATCTGCTCATTTATCCTGATTCCAGGCTTCATAAACAAGTTCGACTCAAACTGGCCTCAGACAAACAAACCAACAACCTTCTTGAAGTCACTAGTATGCTTAATTTTTGTGTGTGGTAAACAGAGAGAGAAGGAGGATTCCCGGCAGAGGAGCAGATTGGGATCCATGCCTATATTTTTCAATGCTGTTAGAAAATGCAATAATGGAAAAGCAGGTCACTGAAAAATGGAAGTATCTTATTCGTACCATATTCCTGTAAAAAAACAATATTGGCTGTTTCTAGTGGCAGCTTGGAATGAGAGAAATGAGGAATGTGACTGAAGACAAATTGCAAAAAGTAAAAACTTGCTCTAATGTCTTCTTTGCGGCTGCCTGTGAATTCCCGATTTGGTCAGTAAATCCTTGCAAAACACAACATACCTACAGTAGAAATGTATTCAGTTGTAATTATGCTGGATGGCACACCCAAAAACTCCTTTTTCTATAGAATAGGGTGCCACTCATCAGACTGTGGCAAACAGATGGCCCAAATGATATTCTGCTACACCACCAACAAAAGGCATGACTGCAAGGTCGTAATTTAGCTGCTCTTTGAAGCAACACATATTTTAACAGTTTAACTCACAGTGTGTGGAAGAAAGCATGTTAACCTCACTCAGGGTTACTTACAGGAGCCTTATCTGTCACCCTGATTGAAAAAGCATTGGGAAAGCTAATAGTTCTAGAATTGGTTTTGGCAAAGCTTCCTTTGTTTGTGAAGCATTGCCAAAAAGCCAAAATGTGTACCTCTATATGTAAAAGTACACTTTGCACCAGTAGTCTCTGGCAATGAAGGGGACCGCGGTGCAGCGGTGTACATTGAGCAAGAGCTGAATGACATCACTCACTGTCAGGTAAGTCAGTGGCGGAAGTGGACTGACCCTGTGCTCCATGCGGTATGCAGTGGTGGAGGGAATCAAAATGTGAACACCACCACAGCAGACCAATGGATAGAAAGGGCCTGCAGAAAGTCACTGTAGTAAGTATGTATAGTATATATATTTATTAAAAACAAAGGGCCTTGACCAATGCTGGATCTAAAAGGGAACACCATTTTCAATATGTACCTGTCTTCCCTGCATGGATACAAATGCTCCATACCTCTTCTTGCTGCTTGGCAGGTGGTACATCAGGAACCTATAGGAATTAGTCACTTCAGGTTACCAATCATACTGATCAGTGCTAAGTTTCTGCACCTTTTGTTCTGTACCACAGATGCTTGTGCAGTTATTTCAACACTAAAACTAGGGTTTGGATTTCTCAGCACCCAGTTACCTCTAAGAAAGCCTACTCTTGATCCAGGGTGTGTGGTTGAGACGCACGTCCTTTCTCGTGCTCCACATCAAGGTGCAACCTTAGCACTCAGTACCAAAGCCCTACCAGAGCCTAAAAGGTTTATCACGAATATTAGGAACTGGGCTAGTTCCAAGCAAGTAATGTTCAGATATTTGCGTCCAAAATACTACTAGCAAAAAGCATAAACGTGAAAAGATCTCCAACCCTGTAAAGGATACAGTGTCTCTGCATATTGTAACGTATCAGTAATGATTGAGGCTCCAATGTACAGCTTCCTCTGTTACTTTGTTGTGCTTGGCTGCTGCTGATGCGGCGTTTCCTATATTTTCTCCGGACTCGAGTTCATTGTCATGAAGGGTATCTGCTGTATTACGAAACACCTGCTGCATCCCTTCTTTCTGCATGACTGGGGCGCACAGTGAGTTAAAAAGCCATTTTGTACCAGCTCCACAAACACACGCCCAGCTTATTTCCTGCACTTAATAAACTCCTGGCTGTGCCTGGCTACTTGTATTCTTGCACCACTCTAGCTATGATCTTTTACAAGCTTTTTATTTACTCTGTCATTCTACACTTAGGGTGATCTGTTTTCTAACTCGAGGTGTCCAAAGCCACGAAACATTTGTCGGCGGTAATGACTGATTATATCAGGCTTCAGTAAACTCTTCAAAAAAGGAGGAAAGTCGTAGAGGTTCAGGTTCACAGAGTAAGTCTGAGGGCCTCTTCTAACCTTAACCAGGGTGGTAAACAAATATAAGAACAGAACAGCAAAGGACGCTATACGGAGTGGCAAATATAATGTTTTCAGTACCATGAAGAATAAAGAAGCCAATGTCACTAACCCATCACTCAGGATTATTGACAGGAAGGAGCTCCGGCTCGACTCACTCTTCTGATCTATACAGACACCCCCAAGCAGCACTGCCACCCCCTCCTTCGGAATCAGATCTGCAGCTGTTAATTCATTCGTAGTGGCTGCTCCAGCTACAATCACAACGACCCAGTGGCGTGGCTAGACCTACTGTCCACCGGGGCCGACCCTAAATTTGCCGCCCAGTGCAGGTAAGAGCGAAGAGGGGGATGGTGGCCGACGGACGACTTGTTCTCATGGGTTAGGGGGATGGTGGTAGCCGACAGACATGACATGCTCACATCTGCCACCCCCAAAAACAGTGCTCTCCAGGGCGATACCACCCCGTACCCGTGTAGCTACGACACTTTAACCACCTATCCATTCAAGACCTCTCTACTTCTCTCAAGCTCCGCAAGCTGGCTTCCCTGCAATCTGCAGCTTGTAAAGGGGGGGCTTAGAAACTAGAGGTAGGATTAATGGTGGTGTTTGCAGGAGCACTCAGGCAGTGCAAACAGCATAGGGAACAAGCTGCCAATGCATGGACAGACATATGCACACTCAAAAAAGCACGAGCAAAGCAGTCGCGTCCATGGAGCATGAAACATCACAAAAGGCATGAGGAATCTACAACAAACCACCAATCCATCTATACTTTATCTGCAGTACAATCATAACGGCCTGAGGTATCCAATGGAAACCGCCCAGTGTCCTTGCTGAAAGGCCCAAAGACCCTCTACACACACCTACTGCACACTTATTTACACTTTTGCAACATTGTTGGTATTTGAAAGCAGTCCTGTTTAAAAGTCATTCTCACACCAGTCGATCTTATTTTTCCTTTTATTAAATAAATAAATAATGGTATGTATCTAGATTTATCCCTAGAGTGTTTACCATCGGATTGTAAGCAAATAGGCATACCATTGCCCCAATATGGCTACCATGGGGGAGACTATATTTTTAAAATGCGTATTTTTACTGACTACATTTATCTGCATCATTATTTATTGAGGTAGCTCTTATTTTGACTTTTTGAAAATACATTTCTCTCTTATGTTTTATGTGGTTTGTTGTACCTCACATACACTTTATTTAGTGGTGCTATTTGTCTTCTACTCAGCATGTTCTTTTTATGTCTACAGTGCATTTAACTGTTCTATGGCCAAGAAGAGGAAACCTCATGAGCAGGGCGCTGGAGCTCCAGTGAACAAAAGGAAGTCCCTTCTAATGAAGCCTCGTCACTACAGCCCAAGCTCAGAATGTGAGGAGGACAGCGAGGATAAGGCGGGGCGAGAGTGCGGCAGCAGGACTGAAAAAGAGAGCTCCTCTGACACAGGTGCAGAGAAAATCTTGTGATGTGAAGATGGTTGTGTTAGGTATCATTACAGCTAGGAGTCATACCTGTCAACAAAAAACAGTTAGCCTAGACTGGCAATTTGCTTGTTGGTGCTTCACACAAAATTCCAAAATTGCATTGCACCAAGTTTATCACCTGTAGATGCCCTGAACCCATAGAGAACCCATTCATGCCTGGAACCACCATGCTCTGGGGGCAAAAAGAAACAAAGCTGGTGGTCTAGCCTTCACAGGGATAAGTTCCTGCATGAGAGAGACTGGAGAGAATTACAACATTTTTTGAACAAATGCTAAAATCTGACAAATACCATGTTCAGCTCGATATCCCAGCCAGCCAATCAGGAGCAGAGAGGTATGCCAAACACTGATAGAAACCTTAGGATGAGTACATGTCAAAAATGTCTAGTTTGATAGGTTTGCACACAGCCCAGTTGTGATACCTGCAACAAAATTACAGGTAGCTTTAATCAGCATTTCGCTTCCAGTTGCACTCCAAATTTCCAAAATACACTGCAGCCAGATTATTGTCTCTGGGCACCCAGAAGCCATAGAAAAGCCATGTCTGGTACCCCCACACCCAGGATTCCCAGGGGAGGGAAGTTAAGGGTCAAGCATAGGTGGGGATTTGTCCGTGTGCAAGGGAACCTCGAGAGAAACACCATGTTGGGGAAAATTGCAAGAAATCTGACAAATGTAATTTTCAGTTTGATTTCCTGCCAGCCAATCAGAGTGAAAGAGGTCCGACAACTGGCGATGGAGACTTTAGACTATGTTGATGTTAAAATGAAATGTTTGTGGTATATTTCTATGTTGGTCAGGGGTGACACTTGCAACCAAAAGATAGGTAGTCTAAACTGGCATTTCGCTTGAAATTGCTTTCCAAATCTCCAAAATGTACTGCACGCAGTTTATCACCTGTGAGTGCCCTAAACCCAAAGAAAACGGATACATGTCTGATATCTCAAACCAGGGGCGGCTCCTCCACTAGGGGGGAGGAGCATCCTCCGACTACTTTCTCGCAGTGTGAGAAGAAAAAACATAAAATGGTAATAAATGAAAGTTATTACCATTTTATGTTTGGTTGCGGGCGGGCTCTGCTCTGCAAGCACAGAGGGGAGGAGCTGTGTGCCCGCCCCCTCCCGTGTGCACAAGGACTGTTTGGTCGGCCCCCTGGGGCCGTCCAAAACAGTCATGCGCACTCTACCCTTCTCCATGCTGCATGGAGAAAATGGCCTCCCCATAAACCCCTGGCTGGGTGGCGTCCCGGCGTTGTGATTGGCTTAGGGGAGGGGCAGGCTGCCTGCTTCTGCATCCTGTTCCTGCTGGAGGCAGAAGAGCAGGAGCAGAGAAGACACAGGACCCAGCTAGCAGAAAGGTAAGTTCAATTTTTTTTAAATTATTTTCAAATTACCCCCCTCGCACAACCTCCCCGCACATTTCCCCCCCCGCCCTCCCACCCACAAGCCAATGCCGACCGTGATTGTCTCAAACTCTGAATACCCACTGGAACAAAGTTTGGGGTCAAGCCTTGGCATGGATATGTTTCTATATGATGTATACTGGAGATAATTACAATGTTGTTAGAAAAAGGTGCTCCAAATCTGAAAAACTTCAAGTACAGTGTGTTCTACTGACTAGCCAGCGATAGCAAGAGATGTCTGACTTGATTCAGTAGATTCCTTGTGTCCTACAGCATTTGAAAAGATACTGTTTTTATACTTTCCATGTAGTCCAGAGTTTGATATTTGTCATCAAATGGTCAATAGTTATAGGCAGTGATTCTGGCAAAATGTGCTTTGCGCTAACCCTACATTATGGATTGAGAAGACTTCACACTTTAGTTCAAAACACAAACATTTCCCTTATTAGCATTTCAGGATTTATGTTTTTTTATTTGTTAAAAGCAGCAAAATATTGAGCAAATACATTGAAAAAATGAAATTAACTCCTTATACGTCATTGTCCCTTCAGACTATAATGATATATGGATGTAGAGTCTGCACCAATACATAGCCCTAAATGTGTATAAAATATAGTTTGCATCAGTGTACAAAGAGACCGAACAGAAACATATATTTAAATACCATAAAGCTAACTTAAAAAAAAAATACCAGCACAGTGATGTGCAAACACCGTGTCAGTGAAAGGGTTAAATGTAGTTGTTTAAGAGAAACTAAGCACAATAAAAATGTCTGTTTTGCAGACAGTCATATATATTGTAACACATTTTTGAAAATACCAAAAAGACTATAGTCCTGATTATGTCTATAGGTGCTATTCATTGCACCTGATAAATAACAATACCACAAGGTATGTTCATAATGGGTGCAGTAAAAAGCACCTGTTATGAGTTTGTGGGGAATAACATGCGGTTTTGTTTTTAATGCACAAACATCTGAATGATACGGAAAATACTGTATGGTTTTACCCCGTTAAATCTTGGGAGGCTTGACATACTGAAATTTAACAAATGTTGAGGTATTTAATGTATCCAATAATCAGCAGATATGTTAAATACACTGCAACTCGAAATTCTGATCCGTGCACAAAAAGGGGTTTACGCATGAGTCCGAATAAATCGACAAGCTCGTAACCAGGCCCTGTCTATAGTTAAACAACAGGGAATGAAAAGGTTGTGCTACAGCAAAGTCAGCAATCTCACTAAAAAGCATTTTTATACATGTAAACAGAGGTTGGTTTAGATTACTTTAGGAGCAGCAAATATTATCTTGTCAATTTAAGGATACTTGGACAGCATAGGGCATGACCCTGGAAGGAAATGCACAGCCTTGCAAATACTGAAGATTTTGAGCTCCATAGGTATCTAAAATGTTAAGAATAATTTTTATAAGCTGCTTTCAAAATAACCAATTAATTATATAGAGAGCTGGTATTGATGTGCCAGTATTTCTTTTTGATAAAAAATATTGCTGGGCCAACTTAAGAATGCTGTATTGCGGCATGGGTTCAATAACTGCGTTCTTAGAGTATATTGTCCAGCAACAGGGTCAAGCTGTTTAGGTTGATGCAAAAGCAGTGTGATCTGCCAAACAAGGAAATATGGTGCTACTTTGTGTTAAGGGGCCCAGTGAATGGGTCTGTACATTGATCCTTAAAGCCTATTCTCAAACAAAAGAACTAAACATATAGTTTAATTTCCATTCTACAGCATACCAGAATATGGAAGAGTGCTGTAAGAGTGAACATTATTTTGTAGTACAAGCTACTACAAAAACAATCTTTGGACATCAGTTAGAATGTGAAAAACCAATAAGCTTGCTGAACGATGCTGGAGACACCATAAGTTGGGTCTATCGTATAAGATAAAGTGTTGTCTTGCTCAAGCGTGATGGAGTTTTGACATGATTTTCTGCTAGGGGTAGACGGGTAGCAAAATTTAAAAAAACTTCACCACACACTTCACCATGATAGTACAATCATGTCTGTGGGTGAAAAAGTACTATTGTTGAGTAAAAAAAAGTAACTTAAGCACTGACATCTAACAAAAAAAATAACAATGTGGGTTGACATGGGCCAAAGTACAGCTCTTAAGTGAGTGACTTTTCAACTGTAACACTTTAAGTAATACATGAAAAACATTAAGAGAATAATAAATTTAATTCCCTTTCAATCTTGTGTGAGAACTAAAACTGCCAAGAGTTGACACACGTTTGATTTTTTTATGTATTAATTTGTTGTTGTTATAAGCGAAGGGAAAATTCACTGGTTTGTGGAATGGGAAAGTCTCTGATTTGTTAAGCTAATTGACCACAGTTTTTTGTGACTGATGCATATCTATCAGATTTGTTGCCTGATATACTTTAAAAGCCTACAAGTATTAAACTATTAATGAAATTGTAAACAAATTAGTGCTTAGAATTCCAAACCATGTAGCAGTAGATAGATAGCTAGATATATCGATAGATATATCGATAGATAGATAGAGCGATAGATAGATAGAGCGATAGATAGATAGAGCGATAGAGCGATAGATAGATAGATAGATAGATAGATAGATAGATAGATAGATAGATAGATAGATAGATAGATAGATAGATAGATAGATAGATAGATAGATAGATAGATAGATAGATAGATAGATAGATAGATAGATAGATAGATAGATAGATAGATAGATAGATAGATAGATAGATAGATCATGTTGAATGTACTGTTTTCTTGCCTGTGCATTTGTCAAACTGTCAATGCTCAATATATTTTAGTAATCTCTCTTAACTGTAGGCAGTGTGCATGTCAACATTTGTTTGCTTGCTGTGGCGATCTATGTGATAGTAATGCCCTCATTACTAACCAGTAAACTTCATTACTCAAAGTACTAGTCTTCCTCATCTTAGTCCTTTTGTTTGCAAAGTGAGGACTCGATCACACCAGAAAATATTAGAACAAGAAAGACGGATGAAGAGTAGGTGTGGGTGATAAATTCCGCTTGGCAGCGGAGTTCGCAGAGTTTTTCCCACTTCGTGCTAAAGTTGTAATGCAGATTTCCAGCAAAACTCCGCCAACTGCCGCGTGGTGGAGTTTTTCCTCACGCACTACTAGCCAATGATAAGTTGGTGAGCTCAAGCGAGAATTGGTGTCCCCTAGTACAATTTTCGACTGCCAGGACTGCACTTTGCAAGATTTTCATAACATGAGCGGTACCGTTCGCAGTGAGAAAGCTGCTATTTGAGTAGAACATCTACCTGAGTTGCAGCAAAGATGCCGTGCTCTCTGGTGCCCGTGTGGTGCCGTTTTCCCTGATTTCGCAGTGCAGAACAAGCTCCTGGCACTAAAAATCAGTGCAAGCAGCAGCTCGAAGTGCTGATTTCTGCCCACTCACAGAACTTTGCGGAATCTCACAGAGTTTTCATGTAACTCCCTGGAAGTGAAACTCAATGAGTTCTTCCCACCCCTAATGAAGAGGTAGAAATGGTGTGAACAGCTCTTTGTCTCACTGAAAAGGGTTGCCTTAGCTCCGGATTAACTGGTGTAGTGGTATAGGCTAGATAGGGTTCTCCAAAGTTGGTCCAGGAAGGCTGGATCCCCATCAGATTATTAGCATATCCCATTTGGAAAAATGTAGTTATTTTAAAAAATCCGGCATGGTTCCGATCCGCCAGGACTGACATTGGGGAACCCGGTAGACAAAATCAAAATGGTGCATTTGCAACTCTAGGACTATCATGAAAAGCCACAAAGAAGTAAATATGACCAACAAGACAGTTCAATTTCCAAAAGATTAGTACCTCCACCTAACGCCAAAGACATAACACATCAAAGAAGCTACTCGGAGCTTTTCCTGATTCCTTGCAGGAGTAGTACAGCTAGTGCAGAGTTTTCATTTGCATTCTGGTATTTGTAGTGCTCACAACAGAACACATTTTAGTAATGGAATCCAAATGCAATGGAAAACCTGGAATGGGTGAGCCACTAATGCTTGGAATCGCCAAATGCAATGGAAAACCTGGAATGGGTGAGCCACTAATGCTTGGAATCGCCAAATGCAATGGGAAACCTGGAATGGGTGAGCCACTAATGCTTGGAATCGCCAAATGCAATGGAAAACCTGGAATGGGTGAGCCACTAATGCTTGGAATCACCAAATGCAATGGAAAACCTGGAATGGGTGAGCCACTAATGCTTTGAATCGTCAAATGCAATGGAAAACCTGGAATGGGTGAGCCACTAATGCTTGGAATCGCCAAATGCAATGGAAAACCTGGAATAGGTGAGCCACTAATGCTTGGAATCGCCAAATGCAATGGAAGACCTGGAATGGGTGAGCCAGTAATGCTTGGAATCGCCAAATGCAATGGGAAACCTGGAATGGGTGAGCCACTAATGCTTGGAATCGCCAAATGCAATGGAAAACCTGGAATGGGTGAGCCACTAATGCTTGGAATCGCCAAATGCAATGGAAGACCTGGAATGGGTGAGCCTCTAATGCTTGGAATCGCCAAATGCAATGGAAGACCTGGAATGGGTGAGCCACTAATGCTTGGAATCGCCAAATGCAATGGAAGACCTGGAATGGGTGAGCCACTAATGCTTGGAATCGCCAAATGCAATGGAAGACCTGGAATGGGTGAGCCACTAATGCTTGGAATCGCCAAATGCAATGGAAGACCTGGAATGGGTGAGCCACTAATGCTTGGAATCGCCAAATGCAATGGAAAACCTGGAATGGGTGAGCCTCTAATGCTTGGAATCACCAAATGCAATGGAAAACCTGGAATGGGTGAGCCTCTAATGCTTGGAATCACCAAATGCAATGGAAAACCTGGAATGGGTGAGCCACTAATGCTTGGAATCAGGAAATTTGCAAGCACATGATATTTATTTAAGAAATATAAGGAATCATCTTGATGTCACCCAATGTTGTTAAAATTGCTTTAAAGAAGGTGGGAGTTTAAATGTGTGATTTGTTCTAAACACATCCAATATGTCAGTCCATGGTTCAGACATTAGCCTGAGCTGTGCTAAAAATGTATAATGATGCAGGGCTTTTTTTGTGAGAAGCTACTTTTGAAGTTACTGATATTATGCGTCGTCCACTAACATGCTGCAAACGCTACAAACGCCTGCTTTGAAGGCAGAATGCAAAACGAAGGGCTGTTAAAAAACACAAATAAACAAAAAAAAAACAGTACAAAGCCTGGGGATGATGGCGGGTTAACACCGCACTTTTCACTCCGCCTTACATGTTATACTAGTCATCTTTTCGCTGTGTGAATCCCACTTTCCGAAGAATAATTAATAAATATTTTCTCCTAGAATATAACAAACAGATGATATAAACAATTATTGAAACTGGAATCCAAGCCCAAAAGGCCAGCACTTTGGCAGCGCTAAGGGGGGAATGTATTGTGGTGCACATGTGCATTTCTACCCCCCTGTTATCTGCACTTAATAGGAATATTTTAAACTATGTAGCTAAGCAACAGAGGTAATTGTTGCTGTCTAGGGCCTTTGTTGGGAACTCTCACATAGTCCAAATATGCATAATTAGGCATAATGTCTATAAATCATTATTGTACACATGTGGGCAGTTAAGTGGATTGAGAGAATAGTTGAGTGAATTGAGCGCATTCACGGAGAAATGCTTTTTATTTGTTTTGTGTTGTCCACGATACTTTAAAATTACCAAAGCCCTCCTCTTTCTCTTAATGGCACGCAGTGTTAGGGATGAAAACTACTTCGTCTGCTTTGCCAACTGGGAACTGGAGTTTCTCGGTGAGGGCGTCGCGAGCAGACATAGCGCCTCGTGAAAAAAAAACCACTCTCCTGTTTATCCAGTGTAGCTAGTTAAATGTTACATGTTTCTGTTCACACTGAAGGCAGCCCGGCATGATAATGCCTATAATATGTGTTATTAAAGGGGCTAGTGTTGTGACTGAATTCACCTCTTCATCCAAAAATGCTTTTAGTTACTATGACAATATTTACTAGCTCCTGGCACTCCTGAAATAATTTTGGGGAGATAATTAGTATAAAGAGCGACGAGGCCGGCTTTTTTTTGTCAGTGAGGGTAGGTTAGGGGCGGGGGCAGTTTTGAAAAATTGAGAGGAAGCACAAAAGATTAATTCACCTACCATGAAGCTGCACTGTGAAGTTTTTAGGTCTCGCCTGACCCAGCGCATGCGCTGGTCTGGCGACACTTATTGAGAGGCAGGGCCGGACTGGCCGTAGCGGGCACCGGGCAATCCCCCGTTGCGCCGCACGGGTGGGGGCCGGTTTTGGGCCCCTGGGGGCCGTGTTTGCAGCATAGCTGCAAAATCGGCCGTGTAACAAAATCGGCCGAAAACCGGCCCTGGCAAAGAGCTCGGCGGCACCCCCGCCCGGGGGGGGGGGGGCGCGAGGGGGCCGGCCGAGCACTTTGTCCGGCCCTGTTCAGAAGGCTCCAAAACGTGCTACCAGGCCAGCCTAGAGCTACAGTGCATGTGCGCGGGCTCGCGCGTCACGCTTTACCGCGATTACTTTCACTTTCGCGGCCTCTTTGATGTTTGATCGCAATCACTTTCGCGGCCGCATGGCCGCTTGGCATTGCCAATAGGTTATGCAACGGTTGCATGGCTAAACACTTATAAGGTCCCAAAGGCGAGACCTATTGGCTATGCCAATGCTTGTTATTTCCTGCTGCTCCCCCACACCCTCGGTAAGGAGGGTTATTAGCACACTATGCGCTGCTTGCATGTTTACACTGTTCTCTGAAAACCTATTCCTGCAGTTTACCTGGGAATGCCTCTAGGTGGCCAGTAATGTTTTAGAAACTTGCCATTTTTTACTGCATCAGTGAGAACGCTTCTCCGATGGATTTAAAGCGTTATTGTTGCCAGTTCTGAAAATTAGCCAACAAAAATCACAGTGATTGCTTCTTCAATGAAAACACCAAGAAGGCCACTCACAGAAATAGTAGTAATCCCGCCACCGTAGAAGTGCTCTTACTAATGGGTGCAGGTTCCTACTTGTTGGAATTCACAAACATTTCCAAAACTACACATGGAAAGCTGTGCCAAAAACAGGTTTCCAGATGTGTGAGGCAATGGCATTTGACACCATCGCTGCAATGTCAATCCCCCAATGCATAGAGTGTAGAATCAAGCATGGGCTAAAGGTGTTCACAATGCGTATTTCTTCTTTTTTTTTGTTTTACTATGGAGAAAATATATATGATCTGCGTTCCTCCAACCCTTTTCTGGAATAACACTCAGGCTGTTCCCAGTGTTGGCAAGGGTCGGAGCTGAGTTTGCGAATGTCCACAAACCTAAAGTTTGTGGGCACCACAGACTTACATGGTGCACGCTGCTTTGTTCCGACCACTTCTCCCCACCTGCATGGGAGATACTACTGCACTTTCTTCGCACTTGTGGCAAAAATATATAAAATATGCTACAGTAAACCTATTTGGCCCTGCCAGGATTTCTTGAGTGAATTCCCAGCACGTGTAAATGAAGGCAATTTCGGCCATAAACACACATTTATGGTCGAAAATGCTTTTGTCACATGCCCTCGATAGCTTTCATAGAACTATTACAGTATATAAAAGGAAATTCTAGGGTAGCTGTTACCTACATCTTTGACATCATACCTTTGTGAAACCTAATTAATAGCATGATGTGTGATGTCAAGCGGCCTGTAACTACTTTCCATTGACTCCAACTGGGTCTTCCCAGACTTAAATAGGTGGGGAAAATATATTATCATGGTGGAGGTGGCGTCAAACATCAAATACATTTAGTTTGCTCTAGGTCCACTTAAGCACCACTAGTGTCAAATTATGCATTCTATTACAAGAGGGAGGCATGGGCAGGAACTTAAAGTGTGCATTGTATTTTCTACCTTAGTAAAATGTGTTCATTGGAGTGCATCATCCCACAGGCCTAGTGGTTCAAGCAACACACTTATCCTCTTACGTGTAAATTGTATGTGTGTAGGTATGTATGTGGTATTTGTTGAGAAGAAGCCTGTAAATAAGACAGAAAAGTGATGTACACTGGCAAAGTCAAAGATACAGTCAATGAGTGATTAGAGGAGAAACTGTTCTCAAAGTGGAAGTGGGCTGTTATTTTTTCTTGATGGAGTATTCCTGATCCTGTGTGTACAGATGGAGATGACCTTTTCTCTTTTTTGTTTTTTTCACACTTCTCTGTCTTGAGTCTGATGGTGTCTTGGATGTATGTGTGTGCTGTGAGCCATTTGAGGCAATGAGTTTGAAAGCCGTATAGGCAGCGGTGCAGTTCGTATTAGCTTTATAGATAATGCAGTTAGTTTTGAAGATGGTGGGACCAACAAGGGTTGCCAATGGAGTTCCATTAGTGTTGAGGTGATGTGTTCTTATATCTGTAGGCCCTTAATGAGGCATCCTACAGTGTGTAGGATTCCCTGAAGAGGGGACAGTGTGGAATCTGGGAGGCTGTGGAGCAAGGTGGGGGCCAAAGCAGCATTACTGAAGTCAATATCTTGGAGGAACAGTTTTACTTTCTTTAGTACAGAGAAGGGTGCAAGGTCATTTAGATTTTCTTGATAATGTGTTCTTTGTGACTGATGCTCTTGGTTGGATGAATCACTTAGCCTATCCATATTTGTTGACAATTTTATTATTTATTTAAAAATGGTGTGAATCCATCAAGATGGTATAGGATTATTAATATAGCGAGGCTGCTATATTAGAGGTGATATTTCTGCGAATCAGATCATTACATTTGTATATGAGAAGCATTTCGTGGGCTGTACCTACCAGTTTAAAAACATACAAGTTGTATTTGGTCGTCCAAATCTCACTCTTGCTCTCTTCTTCCATTTCCGTCCCTTTCTCTTCTTTTCTTTCCTTATCACTCTCTGTCTTTCTCTCTATCTTATATGAGCAGGTTCTGTCTTTTTCACTCTGTCACTCCCACTTTCCCATTCTTTCTTCCCAGCTCTCTGTCTTTCATTCTCTCAATATCTCTTTCTTTATCTATGTCTTCCTTTCACCCCCTCTTTCTCTAAATTTGGCCATTCATTATTTGGAACTGCAATATCAAATGTAAGCGTTAAGGGGCTGATTACGATGGCGGTCAACACGCCACCAACAGGCTGTTGGTGGTGGGTTCACCACCATCATGATGCCATTTTCCACCCGCCATTTTATAATGGCGGGCGGTACCGTAGCAGTCAGAAACTCCGACCGCCACACATCCGTCAGGCTCTTTGAGCCTGCCGGTGCTGCAGAGGCCCTCTAATTCCCATAAATGGCGGCATGGCGGGTTCACCAGCCATGGAAAGGCTAGTGGGGATGGACTACGGGGGGCCAGTAGCGGGCCCCCCTTTCACCCGGGCACTTTGGTTTTGGTGCCTACCACGTAGTGCAGGAAAATGTAAAAATTGCATTGATAACATTGAGGTGGATGATGCAGGTGAACATTGAGGTGGACCTTCTGCAATGTTAAGTATGGCACTTGCCGCCGCCGTGGTGGCTGCCACATTAAGGCGGTGGCCTTGTTCGCGGGCGGTCCCCCTCCCCAAGACAATGGCGACAGACTAAAGTCATCGTAATCAGCCCCTAAATGATTTCCACATTCTAAAACTTAATTCATTTATTCATTCAGACTACTATGAAAAGTCTCTTTAGTGACGATTTAATGTAATAAATGTAAATAACGTGTACATATTTTGTATAACATACCTTATCCGTGAAGGACTGTTCTTCAGTTTAAAAAAATCACATACTAGTGCAGAAAGGGGGATTGTGAGTTTTCTCTCTGTCTCTTCTGTAATTTATGATCTGTTACCGCGTATTCACCAACTGCGCACTTTGAATAGCATCACACAGTGACAGCATTGCAGTGTCATAAAGCAGAACAGATGACTATTTTGACCTCTATGCAAATTTGATCGGCCCCAAATTAGATTAGATGTGTCAGAGTCTCTCTTTTATGTTATTCATTTATTATAATCTGTGCCTATAGCTTCAAGCATTCAGAATATTTTCCTATTAGCAGGCACTATGGAAGCTTGTATATTAACACTATTTGCATTTTTTAGAAAATGATGGGGCCGCACATTATAACAGGCACAACATTAGGCCACCAAGTAATGAGATATAATGGAATAAATGGAAAGGACCTGTTTTGTAATATATTGTCTCTCCTCTGGCTCAGCCGCCATGACATATCTATCAGAATGCAAACACAAAATGGATAGGTGCTGCTTAGGTACAGAGATGCCTTTGATGCTTAAGAAATGTTCATTGCCATTTTGATTGGGTTAAAAGTGTATAGAAAGAAATTGAAGCCTTCTTCAACAGAAGTTACACTAGGGCTTTTTTTTCTCTATTCCATATAGGAGGTACGCCCAGGTCGACGGAGGAGATACCAGGCTCAGAATCTGAGGAGATCAATGAGCTGAAATACACAGACAAGTATGCCTGCTACAAAGAGCTGGTGGCCAGTTCTTTAATGAATCTTGGCGGCTTACCGAAGGACACTCACCACTGCATGGTGTCTGACAATAACCCAAATGACAGTGGCATCCAGTCCTCCAAAACAGACAGTGAAGATGGAGATGAAAACTACAATGTTAAGACTTCCACAGGCCCAGACTGTGCTCATTCTTCCAATGGCTTGCCGTTCTCTTCCTCGGAGGACAACGAGAGCAACTCTGAGTACCTGGAGAACGGGTGGGACAGTTGCTCAAACATCTCAGATGAGAACAGCTTGAAGGAGCACAGGACTCATAAATACATTGTTGAGTGTAGGAAGGGGAGTGAAACGGATGCCCCTGAAATAAAAACTGAAGGAAGAGAAAATGGCCACCAAGAGACCACGTGTGCATCCCACGCGCCGGAAAGGAAAACAGAAGCTTTCCAAATTGAACCTTTTGACATGAGAGACCATAATCAGTTCCCTGACAGTGAGGACGATGATGACTGTCTGTCCGTAATGACTGAAGAATCAATTGAGCTGGAAAAAAAAAGAGGGAACTTAAGTTTGCTGGAACAAGCGATCGCTCTGCGGGGAGAGCAGGGCAATTTTTTCCACAGTACCTACAAACAGTTGGATAGGTTTCTTTTGGAGCATCTGGCTGGGGAAAGAAGAAACACCAAAGTGATTGACATTGGCAACCGACAACTTTATAACAACAAAAGTAAGTTGAAATTCATCTGTTAATGTTTATTGCAAAAAGCTTTGACATTTTCTGAAGTCTTCCAGGTTTTAAAAGTCAAAGAATATCACTCCACTGTACAAGGGATCATTCATATGCAATGTACTGACTATGTCCTTATACAAGCAAGTGAATCAATCTCATCACACACTTCTTCGTTGTGCCTTATAGCCCATCCTTTGGCTAACTTGCTCTTTCTCTTTCAATCCTGCTGCTCTTCCAATATTCTTTGTTGTATTCAGAAATATAAGCTTCTTCACAACACCGTATCTACTAATGAACAAGGACAGGGTGTGCCAGGAACATGTATTTATGTATTTCAACCTCTGTTTGAAAACAGAAACGGAGATGTGGCTCATACCAATTTGAAGCACTGTATATATACTGGACAATGCACAATAAACAGTATATGCCTCCTTTTCACGCATGCCTTCACTCCACATGCAATTACAACGCGGTCTTTACCATGACTGCGTTGTAACAACGCATACCATTACCCCGCAAGTTGGAACAACGACTTGTGGCGGGGGGCGCTGGAAGCTGGAATAGTATAATTTACTATCCCAACTCCAGGCTGTGCGGACAGTAGGGAAGGTGTTGGATTTTAAATCCAACACCTTCTCTCCCCTCCGCAAGTCATTGTTTCGACATGGCGGGCTAATGGTATGCGTTGTTAAAACACAGTAGTTGTAACAACCACTTTGTAATTGCATGCAGGGTGACGGCTTAGTTGTGAGGGCTGTTTACCCAATAAACAGGATTCACCCATGATCCATAAGCATGAGAGCATACTTAAAGATATTAACACTAGACCTTCTGGCACAATATCTGTGGAATCTCAGATACTGGCCATATTTTTTCAGATTTGCTCCAGACTAATTCAAGAAGGGCCCGTTACATGTTCAAGGCTTCCTATGAACCACGAAGCATGATCAAAAGCCTTAAGGTTGCACAACTCCTTATTTGCACCGTATATTGTATGCATGAGTTGTACTTGTTTGTAATGATCTGGATGTGAAAATGTGGACTGATGACGTTAAATACTAATATGTTTAGAAACAAATTGTGATTAGATTCACTTTTGTATTGCAGCAGCTGCAAAGTGCCTCTGATGCTCGACCTATGGCACAAAGAACACATTCCTTAAGCTGCTCATGCCTTGCATTGACTCACACATCTCACTTAGCTGCCATTTGCCCAAAGGGTTGAGGTTCTTTGCCTGTTCCATATTGCTTTTTATGTGTGATGTGCCATTTTTCTTAAAACAAAATAATTAAAATAATTATTCTAACTCCTCTAACCCATAAATACTCTGCTGCACTACCTCTATGAGGCCCAAGAACGTTTGAGCAGAGGGGAGTATGTCTCTACCATGGCACCTTGACATTAGAACACATTATAATTGACCATTAGTGGTGCAGAGAGCAAAGCTAATCTTTGGAAAAGACTAACAGCAACCTTGATTCTAAGATAACCTTACATAGAAGGAAGTATTGTTCAGACACTTCCTAATAATGCTATGAATGTCTAGTGGTGTACGTATACATAAGAAATTTAATACATGTTACGTATAATTTTGGTATTGCCTGCACACTTACGTTTTAACCCGCAGACTTCATAACATGTGATTATGCTAAGGGACGTTGTCACGTGATTCTACCAGAAGGTCCGAGGGACCGAACAAATATGTTGTTTTTGACTTTAATATGAAAAGAAAAAAAAGCCCTGGTTTATAAAGATCTCCTATCATTGCATAGTGTTTTTCTTAATATTATGTTTCACAGGAAGCCAGTGAGATTCTGCATGTGAAGGAACAAGTTGGTCCCATTTTTTGAGCCTGTCCCAAGATGTTCTGAAATGTTTAAAATGAATTGGTAAACGATAAAACTCTCTGGGCTGCGATCAAGAATGGAAATTGTTTCACTAAGACTTTCAGATTGCTACGGTTGCGTAGACGCTATATTTAGTGATGTCACTTGAGTAAGAAGCCTACCTTTTGAAAAACACAAATCTTTCATCTTGTGCACAGGATACTAAGGGGTGTAACCATTTTGGGTCTGGAAGAACTTGGATCAAGGCTGTTCTTTACCAATGAAACCGCTCTTTTCTCTCTTCTTTGATTGAAGTTCTGCTAGATTTCTCACATAGAAGTGCTTTTAACGTGCCATGAATCTGAAAGCAGATTAGGGGTGAACAAACCTAGCCTTATAGTGTTATTCAGGGGCACCAATCAAGCACCCAGCCATTGGCAAGAATGCTCCAATATGGAAGACGAAAATACTACTTCCATGTGTAGTCTAATCATGGCATTAATAGTGGCTGCTGCTCGGGGTACGAAGTGGTAAGGCAGCGGGGGGAGAGGTGAATACATATATAAGCATAGACACATAGACAAAAAAAGAAATAAAAAATATAAACTTTACTTACCTGCCTCAGCAGTCGCCGTATTGCTCCTCTCCAGATCCTCGACTCCAGGGCTGGTGCACCTTGCACAGGCTCCCAGATACCATTGCTGATGCTGAGAAGTGCTGGGATTGGTCTGAGCAGTCTGGTTTGCCGCTCAGACAGTGTCTGGGGGCCTGTGGCTTTTATCCAACCGGTTGTGCAACACAGTCGGTGAAGAAATGCTAAATGCACATTTCAGTATGGCCGGTCTGAGACAGCCGGCCACACCATCATGCGCACTTAGTAATGCCCATCACCCTTCCTCCCCACTGTTGTCATACATTGCCTGGTCCCGCCCCACCCTATGACCAGCACGGGTCTGGGCACCCTAAAAACTCAGACCTGTCCGCAGTGATAAACTGCAGTGGCACCACCACTTCATCTTTCACATCTCTGCTGTCTAAGTGCAGGAATGAGTGCATTTCTGCCCCGGGACAGCACTTTTTTTAGAAACAGGGTGAACTGTACTGGTCTTGCCAGCTGCCAAGTAGTGCATCTAAGTGCATGATGTGAGTCAGTTTGCATTGTATGAAGTATGCATTTCACCTCAGTCTGGGTGGACTTGTGAACAGCCACATGGTGATTTGGGCTGGGTTGTCCGGTGCTATGTAGATTACCTGATAGTGTCAATCCAGCTGCTACTGGCAGAGTAAGGTTTGAGGTGACCACCGTTACTCCCCCTATCTCTACAACAAAGTTGTTGTACTTCTGGTGGTTGTGCCTCCCATGGGTTTTGCACATCAGACTACTATCACCAGCAGTGCGAAATCAATATATTTTTTAAGTTGCATTGAGAATTGAAGTCTAATTGGCGTCCTGCATAACAAGCATCTCCAAACGTAAACATGCCGCCAGCCTCGAGAAGTGACACGCCTTTAAAGAAGTATCGAGACTTGAGGGATGTAAATGCGTCATATGCATTTCCAAATATAAAAACAGTAGAAGGGTATATAAAAAAAGCACATAGAATGGTTGTCGTCATCACGATCATCTCATACAAGCCGGTGTAACTTATTAGTATGGATCAAATTACAATCAGCCAATGATTTTGAAAATCATTATCAATACTTCACGAAAGGTTACAAGCAAACTCAATCGGGGTTTCAGCTAGACATTAATTTGATATAGACTGGGGGAGTATTTTGCACATTGATAGTTCGAAGATCCAGCAGAAAGTTGTAGAAATTTTCATAAATAGGCATAAAATAAACTGTACTTATTATAAGCGCAGTGTAGGCAGGTTTGAATTCTTAATATGGCAGCCCAGACCTCATCAGTTAATTTTCCAATGAGTTTATTATGAAACCAAAAGGCCAAATTACAGGAGTTTCAAGTTAATTTTCCAATCTCTGCATGATAATTTGGCACATACTAAAACAGGGTCATTAAATAAAGGCAGAACAGGTCTAGCCCATAACAACCACCAAAGTGTGCATTCAATGTCTACAGGCGATGGCTTATTCACACTGAACTCTGACTTGCAAGATTTACTACGCATGTTCAAATTGGAAGGCTTAAAGAAACAAACCTGCAGCCTGGCGCTTCCTGTCACACCATCACACCTCCTGCTGAGGATAACATGTAACTACAACTTGGTATTTATTCTGAAACACCGAGCAGGCCAAGAAACATGGCACTGCGGCGGCTGGACCCAAACATGTCAGCAGGAAGAAGGAAGTGATTGGCTCGACTAATCCCCCAAATCCAGCGACAGAAGAGGCGAGCAGCCTGGCTTCTGTTCTGGCCACCAACCTCTGGAGCAGCTGGGAAGGTTGTCATCAGCTGCTGCTCAGAATCACATGAAGCTGCGGCCTCAGTGGGCAAATCAGAAGGCCAGCCTCGAAGGCAAAATGAGTCTGTTTGGCATAAATACACAATGTCGGTTTACAGCGCGAGCTTTTAGCGTAGCACGTTTGTTTTGTGCTCTACTGAGAGGGGTTTAGGGCATAATATGGCTTAAGTTTCAAAGTAAAGATCTATAATTGTATAATCACAGCGCAATCATGTAATTACAGGTTCCCCAGCTGTGTAAAACACCTGAGCGAACAAATAGCGCCAAATCCCAAAAGCCTTGGAACACCAAGACATCCCCTCTCCTCCCTCTGCCCACAGCATCCACTCTTAATGCCAGTAAGAACCTTTCTCGAAGGAGTGCAATATATATGCGCTATAATTTGGACAACCTTGCAATATCACATAGGGCATGCAGTTGTACGTGAAAGGGGTTTAGCATTAAAAACCTAGCAGACAGAAAAAATAACGATAAACTTGTTTTCTTCTTACAAAGGCCTCCGAGTTCTTGCTGTACACATTTTCTTATCCCCAGACGCTACCCCAGGTGCCTTCAAATCTCTATTTCTTGAAAATCAACCATGTATCCACCTAACACACCCTTTGTCTGCTCTCCATGCACCAATTAGTGCTAAACTAGGGAAAGAGAGAAATAAAGAGAAGTGTTCGTAATTAAAAGATTTTTGCAGCAAATATATGGTTTTGCTTAAATGCACTTCTTAAACAAGGAATATTTTGAAGACAGGTTATAATCCTTGTTCTTAAATTTTAAATTATACTAGGTAGCTGAATAAAGTGAATAAAAAAACCTTCCCAGTTTTTGAACATTTTACACATAGAAAAAGAAATTAGGAACCTGTGTACCTAGGTATTTTGAGGTCCCAAAGCATGTGAATCACAAAAATATTGAGCTGTAAAAAACAACCTCTTTTGTGAGTTGAAAAAGCAATTCTGACACACAAAAGACCTTTCCCAGTCATGAACAGGAGGGTGCATTAGAGCGGCTTCCCCCTCCCATTTGTAAATCACATTGAAATGTATCAATGATTTGTGACCGCAAACCAGTGGTCAGTTACCAGCAGCTTCGTTGGCGTGACAATTAAAAAATTATTCACAAATGGGAAGGCGTCCTGTGGGAATCATATTAGGCACAGACCATGGCTGGGGAGACCACTTCATGTTCTCCCGGAATCCCCAACCCCTATGTCCTCCCAGCTAGTCGAAATACTTTTTTAAAAACAGTGTCTGTCCCTTTAAGAGAGAGTGTTGACACATTAGGAATTTGAAAACAAGAGTGGAGGTATGGTGCCCCTTGCAGGCGTTCTCCCCTGAATTTGGATCCGCTTGTATAAGGGGGTAAACTGAGACCAGCTTCATTAATATTAATGTTTTGTAACCTTCTACAAATACACATTTTGTAATGTGACTGATTTCAGCCGCGGTCGGTAGTGGGAGTAACTGCAGGGCGGTGACATGGGGAGGGGGAGGGGTAGGGTGGGGGGTAGTAAACTATGGATTACGGAGGTTTACAGGTAAGTTAACATATAAACTAATAAAATGAATTTCGTTGCGTGCACTGCATCGCATTTGGGGATGCAGTGCGTCATAAAGTCACACTCATGGTTGCCAAAATTGAAAGGAAGGCTACACTTTACTATGAGATACTTGAAATGTGCACATGTATTCCTTCAAATAAAATGTCTTTTATGCCTATTTGAGCCGTAAAAATTAACAAGCCTATTGAGGCTAAATTGCACTTCAGCATTTAATAATAGGAAAACGACACTCGTATTTAATTACAAAATAATATATCAGTGCACATTGTGATATACAGGTACAAAGAGACGTTGATGTTAAAGCAGCAGGAATACAAGATTATGTTTCCACACAAGAAAGATTAAAAGAGAAGATAACAGAAGATAAGAACTTGCACAATATCTCCAGAAGGAAGCAATAAGACATAATAAGTAGCATAGTGAGAGCTAAATACATTTGTCGTTCACATTAGCACAACTATAGCATTTAAATTTTATGTACATTTGTAGATGGCGGGCACTGACCATAGAGCAGTAGCACAATAGTAAGGCACATAGGATAGATAAACATTTGTAATAGGCAATCATTGTGTCAATCACCCTTACCTAGGGTACCTGGGCGCTTAGGGTGCTGTGTCTCCGTTGAAAAACCAGGCCTTGTGCTTCTTTCGGAAGTCCACCAGGGAGGGTGCTGTCTGGAGGTGGAGGGGCAGAACGTTCCAGGTCTTGGCCACAATGTAGGAGAAGGATGGGCCCCACTGTGTCTGTGAAGGATTCAGGGGGTGCAAGGTCAAGAGAGGAGGATCGCAGGTGTCTTGCGGATAGGTGGAAGTTCAGTTCGTGTAGTAGGAGGTCCTTGTTTCAGTGGTGTTTTGTATGGTCCAAAGTCTTTTGAGGAGCTGGGTGGAGATTCTGATGTAGAGAGCATTGCTGTAGTTGAGGCGGCTGGTAACGAGTGCCTGCATGACTGTCTTTCTGGTGTTGATTGGGATCCATCTGAGATTTTGCGAAGCATGCGAAGGGTGTGCAAGCAAGAGGAGGTGACTGCGTTGACTGGTCGTTTTGTGGTTGGTTGGTTGTCAAGGATGTTGCTAATGTTACGTGCATGGTCTGTCAGTGTGGGTGTTGTTCTGAGGTCCGCAGACCACCAACTATTGTCCCAAGTGGAGGTGTTCTTCCTGAAGATTAGTACTTCTGTTTTGTCAGAGCTGAGTTTGAGGCAGCTGGCCCTCATCCTTCTGGCTATGTTGGCCATGGCATTGCATATGATGGTTTTGGTGTTGCAGGGGTCCTTAGTGAGCGAGAGGATGAGTTGTGTATCATCAGCACAGGAGATTACGTTGAGTCCATGGGATTTGACAATGTCTGAGAGGGGGGTCATGTAGATATGGAACAGGGTGGGGCTGAGGGATGATCTTTGGGTTACACCGTAGATTATGTTGTTGAGTACGAGGTGAAGAGAGGCAGTTGGATGCTCTGTGTGGGTACTGAGAAGGAGGTGATTCACTTGAGGGAATTCTGCTGTTTGCCGATTTTCTTTTTTTTTTGTCCTCAATTTGCCAAATGTCTTGCCAGGTTAAACTCTAAACCCTCTAGGTCTTACAAAAGGGAACCAGATCATTGACCATTGGAGGAATAGGAAGAGTATTGGCCTGCAAGCATACTGCTGTTTCCATTTCCATTTCCTTAACAATCTGAGACTGCCCTAGGATAGAAGATAACATGGCCAACAGTATAGGTGGCATAATGATAGGACTCACGTTCCCTTCTCTCTCCACCTTACCAATGGAGCCCAGATTTTTTCTCTACTTCTTGGATCACATGCTATTTCCGATTCAGTTATATAAATAACATTTCTAAGACACTCAGAAATGAGTGGGGGATTTTCAGATTTCCACAACTTGCAAATCTCACACCTTGCCAATGGAACTACATAAAACAAGAACTTTGATTCAACCGTTGTAATCTGCACATCTTGATCCAAGGTAAGTCCAAAGAAAATTAAGCAAGGGTTTACTTTAATTTGTGTCCCGATAGTTTCTCCGAAAAAGTCACATATTGAGTTCCAAAATGGCGTTATTACTGGACATGACATAAATAAATGTATATCGTCGGCTGCTGTTAACGTGCACCTAGGGCAAGTGTAGGTATTACCAGGGATTTTGGAGAGCTTTGCTGGAGACCAATAAACTCTATGCGTAGTAGATAAGTGATTTCGTTTGAGTGATGCCGGCTTTACTACTTGTCTTAATATACTAAAGGAGTCACTCCACATTTGTATCAAATCCTCATCATCGAACTCTTCACCCCACAGTTTTAGAATTTCAGACTCGATCTCCACACTCATCTCTAAAAAAGCCCAATACCAGAAGGACGTTTCCTTTTTCTACTGACCAGTTCTCATTACTTGATCAAATTTGGATTCCTCCTCCTCTGCCCAGTCATGTGTTGCCCACCAGGAACTCAGTTGGTAGTATTTAAACCTCGTCAACATACCGTTAGTACAATTGAATAATGCTTCCCAACTCATCAAGTTTATGCCTACCTTAAGTTCTGCCCAATAACTAATCCCCCCCAGCTTCAGAGGCTGACTTAGCTGGTCCCTCAAGCATTCCGGGGTGCCTGGCGAATCCCAGATGGGTGCCCATGATGAAAAATATGGAACTCTCAGAGTTTTGCATACATACATCCATGTATATAATGCAGACTTCAAAATCTTGAGCCTCACCTGGTTAAAAAAACTTTGGGTTTCCGTATTTAAAGAGAAAGTGAGTCTGAGCTTGTGGGACATCAACTAACATCGCCTCGAAGAGTAAGTCTATCATTGATTTATCCGTTCTGTTGGCAAGCATGCGAACATTCCTAAACTGGATAGTGTAGCAGTAAACCAATATATCCGGTAGTGCCAACCCTCCAATTTCAAGCCTCCTACACAACTTTTTCCATGAAATCCTAGGGCCCTTTGTTGCCCAGATAAAACTTCTTATTTTCCCCTGAAGTTTTTTTATATCCTTCTTCTGGAAGACCAGCGGGATGGTGTTAAAAAGAAATGTCACCTTTCATTTCATTCATAGATATTCAAAGGAATGTTTGCCCATTTTAAAAGTATTCTGGTTACTTCCTGACTAACCTTCCACCAATTTACTTTTGTGATACCATCCATACTCTGAGTTATTAAAACTTCCAGGTACCGTATTTGAGTTTTCACCCCATGGCTTACCATACCCTGATTCCAGGCCATAACCTCGGTTTTGCCTGCATTTATTTTGTTCCGAGAAATTAGACCAAACCTTTCTGCCTTCCTCATCAAGTTGAGGATTGCGTTGTGTGGGATTCTCATAGACAGCAACAGGTCATCTACATATAATGCTAATTTAACTACTAAATCCTGTGATTTAAAAAGGAGAATATTCGTGTCTACCCTTATCAGATTGGCTAGTTGCTCGATATATATATTAAAAAGAAGTGGGGACAGGGGACATCCCTGCCTTGTCCGTCTAGTAATTTCGAAGCAGTCTGACAGCCCCCATTTACCAACACCCTAGCTTTAGGACCGCTGTATAGATTTTGCACCGCCCTAGCCATATTCTGCGGAAAACCGAAACTTAATAAAGCCTCCCACAGATAGGGCCAGTGTACCTGATCAAATGCTTTGGCTGCATCCACTGCCACTATAGTCAAGGGCAGTTTCTGAGCCACCGCAATATCCATAACTCCCAGCAACTGAAAAGTTAATTCATTCAACTGCCTCCCTGGTATAAAGCTCTTTGGTTAGGATTGATAACCTCATGTATTGCCTTAGCTACCCGAGATGCTATGATTCCGGAGAAGATCTTATAATCGGCATTTATTAGGGATATCGGTCAATACGAGTCCACTTTCTGTGGGTCTTTATTTGGTTTCAAAATCAAGGTAACTATAGCCTCTAACCAAGAATTAGGAGCCTTCTTCCAATTTATATATATCTCATTAAATAAAGATTGTAAAATGGGAGTTACTGTATCAATGATGCAGAGGAAGACCTCAACTGGTAGAACATCTGGTCCTGCAGCCTTCCCCTTTATCATTTTCTTCCACTGATCTCTTATCGTCCCCTCCTTAATCTCTCCTACTAAGACTTTCTGTTGCTCTGTAGTTAACTGTGGAAGTGTTGTCAACCCCAACCACTCCTTTATCTCTTCTTGGCCAGGTTGAATATCATCTCTGTATAAATCCCTCCTAAAGCTACAGGCCTCTCTTCGTATATCTGAGTTGATATTCAATAGCTCACCCGCCTCTCCACTGATTAACTCCCGAATGGTGTTTCTGGCTCTATCTGCCTTCGCCTTCCAAGCTAACAATGGTCCACATTTTTCTCCATCGGCAAAATGCTGGAGATTACTCGCCTTCCACCTATCAAATGATTTTGTATCCAGCTGTGCCCGGAACGCCACTTGCATCCCCTCCAGCTCCTTACTCAGAATTTGGACTCTATCTGACTCTTCCATGGACTCCTTCTGTAGCTCCCCTTCTTTTTTCTTAATCTCTTTAATTCTATTCTCCCTTTGTTGTTTCTCCGCTCTGCTTTTCCCTATCATTATGGATTTTAGGGCCCCCCTTAAATTTGCATTAAAAGCATCCCATACCATATGTCCTTCTGCCAAGCCCTTATTGACGCAAAATAAATTCTCAGATTTTTCCCTCAGGTCTCCAACCACATTCTTATCCAGAAGTATTGCCCTGTCTAAGGTCCACCTTCTGTTCTGTTTGATGATAACTCAACGATAACCTTACAGCAGAATGATCCGACACTATCGATGGATTATGGGTCACCTCTACCACCTCCACACATAGCTCCTGATCTAATAGGAAGTAATCTATACGGGAGTGGTGCCTATATTTTTTACTACAGAATGTAAACTCCCTCGCCTCCCTTTTTTTGAAACGCCATATATTGACTAAATTAAATTCTTTCATAATACTTGTCAGTCTAGAAAATGTTTTTGGTGGGTTGGTATATTTAGCTTTTGAGGTCCTATCTAGCCCTTTATTCAAGACTAAATTAAAGTCACCACCTAATATAATGGGTGCTGTTGTCTCCAATAAGCAGGACCCAAGTTTTTCCAAGGCCTCTGGATTATCATTATTCGGACCGTAATATACCAGACACACCTTGGACTGAAAGAGTTGCCACTAGCCACCTACCCGAAAGATCTGATTCAAACTTGACTACTCTTATTTCATTATTACTTTTAATAATTATAGCGACCCCCCTGGTACTCCCTCTCTGATCTGAACATAAAACTTCCTGCACCCATCTAAGTTTTTCAAAACATTGCTTACACTCAGTTCGTTACAGGTGAGTCTCTTGTAATGATATTATTTGAACGTCACTATCTTTTAGGGTTTCAATTACCCGCAACGCTTTCTTTCTGGATCTTAACCCATTAACATGCCAACGTAATAAATTATTCACTTTTATGTTATCCATACTCTATTTTTATAAACTTAAATCTTCTTATCTGGACCTGAAATCCATCCCTTTGCCTTTGTCTTATTGAACCCAACTGGTTCCCAAAACAATCCAAAACTAGCTTAATGAGGACTACTTCTTTTTTTATTTTTCTCCCGCTGCAACCCACACCCAGTGCCCCTCTTCCCCCCTTCCCCCTCCCCCCAGGAAACCCCCTTTCTACCTCTTGGGCGACACAGTCCGCTCTTCGTGAACCCCCGTTCCGAAAAGAAAAAGAAGAGAGAGAAAGACCAGATAAAAGAGATAAACCAATAAAAGAAAAACAGCCTATCTATACCACACAAACATCTATTCGTAGCTTTTATGAAACTCCTACAAACATTAGCTCATCCATTCATTTGCGACATGAAAGTGGCCACTTCCTCTGGATCTCTATTGTTATGCATTTTGTTCCACCACATTATTTTCAACATGTCTGGAAATTTTAATTGGATCGGGCTTCCCTTATTACGTAACTGGTTCATTCTGGTACCTAGTTCCCACTGTCTCTGGGCCGTCCTCCTACTTAAGTCTGATCTAATTTGATACAAAAAGCCCTCATGTTTTAAAGAACCCTCATTCAGCGCCCGTCCCAGTACCAGCTCTTTCACAGTGCAAGTCAGGAAGTTTACCAACATTTTTCTCTGAGATTTTCTACCCGGATTCCGCCTAAAAGGATCTCTAGGCACTCTCCGGACCTCCTTCTCCCAATCAATATTCGATCTATCTGTCGCCATTTCGCTCAGGAGGCCACATATAAGAGCCTTAACATCTCCCTTCTCGGCCCCCTCCGGGATCTTAAGAAACCTCAAGTTATTCCGACGAGAATGTGTTTCCAATCTTTCCAGATCCTCTTGCAGCATTCTATTATGTTTCTTTAGTGATTCGATGTCCCTAGAGTTTTCCGACACTGCCACTGATAGTGTTTTAACTTCCTCTGCCAAAGTACTAGTACGTTGCGCAATATCATCAAGCTTCTCCTCAAGTATTTCGCACTTGTTTCGCATCCCCTTCTGATTGGACTAAGATATTTGGAACTTGTCAAAAATACCTTGTCTCAAGTTCAAAAGCATCTTCTCCATAGGGTTTTCACCTCCACCACCTCCAACACCTCCAACATCCCCCGACACCATATACGCTCTCATCAGCTTTATCCACATGGTTAGAAGTCTCAGTACCTCCTGTTTTATCTCTATTGCTTTGAATAATTTCTGTACTTACAGGTGGAAAAAGGGACGGGCTAGCACCAGGACCTGAACCAGGGCCAGGGTTGATACTACTGCTGAGGCCAGGGTGTGAGCTGATGCCAGGGCTAAGACATAAACTAGAGCTAGAGCTAGTTACCGCCCCTCTATTTTCAACCTGCTGCTCATCATTATTCAGGGGTGATCCAGCTAACAAGGTAAATCTGTTCTCCAAGGGGAGTGGGACAGTTTGCACCTGCTTCATAGCCTTTTTCCCCTTCGTTTGTGAACTTTCAACTTGTTCCATAATTTTAAAGTATGATCTTAAAGATGAGGAAGGTTTTACAGGAACCCGTGCTTCCTTCAAACCACAATGCCAAGGCTTACCTCCACCCTTCAATACTTTCTTCTTTGGGGAGACAGCTACTACTTCCCTTGTCACTTGCTCATTACCCTCTCTACCCTCTCCTCCTTTCCGACCTTTACCTCTGCTTCTGACTTCTGGGAGTGATCTCAGCTATTACCGGCTCCTCACTCTTGTTTCAGAGTCCGCTAAACCTTTTCCTGTGGTATTTTCAACCCTCTTTTCAACTCTCTTATCAACCTTCTCCACTGAGAACAACTCACCTAAAGATTTGACTAGGGTGGGGTTAACTTCATCACCTTCACCGCCTTCACTGCCTTCACCACCACCCACGCCTCCAGTAATGCTGATTTCACTCTCACCCTCACCCCTTGCGTGGAAAATAGCATCAGCATCAGCATCAGCCCCGGCACCTCCTCTGTACCTGTACCCGTAGACCTTTCATCTTCCCGCTCTTTCTTGCGACTATCTGCCACTCTTGCGAGTCAACTTGCGTGTTTGAGGACATGTGCTGAGCTTCCTTACTGCCGAAAGTCTCCCCTGTATTCCCGGCATCTCTCACTTTCGCCGATTCCCGTCCTGTCCTTCCACCTCCGCTGTTGACCCGGAAGCCGACTGCCACGATCACCGCTCTAGTCTTCTGCTGGAAACCTGCCGTCCGCTGCCATACCCGGTGTCGCGTCTCCAACTCCAGACCCATATGCACCAGAGCCCAGGTACGCTAGTAATTGAAAGAAATTAGTATCTAAAAAAATTGTAATTTTTTTTATCCACAGCTCAATACTCAATACCCATCTGTGAATCAAAAGCGCTGCGCTGCTCATTGTTACAGACTCTCGCCTTTCTCGCCTCCTCTCCTCCCTCCGTTCAGGAGCTCCCGCGACCGGTGTCAGCCCGCCGCCATGTTTCCTGTATGCAGTCCATGGTGTTGTGACTTTTGCCGATGTTGTGGAGCCTGTCAATGAGCATGTGGTGGGATACGGTGTCAAACTCTGCAGAGAGGTCAAGGAGGAATAAGGCCACAGTTTATCCATGGTCAACGAGGGTTCTGATGTCTCCTGTGGCAGCCATCAGAGCTATCTCTGTGCTATGGTTGGCATGGAATCCTGATTGTGAGGCATTGGGTGGGTGTTTGAATTCCAGGTATGCAGTGAGCTATTGGTTGATGGCTTTCTTAAGAACTTTGGCTGGTTAGGGAAGCAGGGAATAGGTTAGCAGATTTTTAGGTCCATGGTGACGGTGGAGGACGTCTTGAGGAGTGGATTGACCTCTGCATGTTTCCATCTGTCTGGGTAGGTTGCTGTGGAGATGGAGGTGTTGACGATGCTGGTGAGTTCTGTGATGATTGAGTTGGCTCTGAGGTTGACGAGATGGTGGGGGCAGGGGTCGGTGGGTGCCCGGAGTGAATGAACGACTTGATGGTCATGGTGGTCTGAGTGGTGAGGGAGACCAGGTGCTTATCGCTCAGCTGGTGTTCATTGGTTGAGTGCGGTTGTTGAGGTCAAGGGTGGTCGGTTGAGAGGTCTCAGTTGTTGTAGATGGTGGCAATCTTGCTGTGGAAGTAGTCAGAGAGGGTGTCGCAGAGTTATTGGGAGGGTTCACTGAGGAAAGGGTGAGGATGTGGTCATTATATGAAGGAGATTTGGCGCTTGCTCAGACCTTTGTATAGTGGTAAGAATTTGAGATATTTAGTACTTTCACAAAGGTAAGCTACACTGGTGGGTAACTTACCCATGTCGCTTCAGCAAAACGAACATTTGATGGATGGAATATTGAACAAATCAATATTCACTCCAGTCACAGATCTGGGTTTAATGTACCGTTTTTGTGCTCACAACGCCATCCCAGTTTGGATTCATCCACATTCAAATCAGTCTAGAACCTGCTCCCCATGGAAACAGTCCAGCCCAAATTGCTAGACCCGGTCCTCTCCGGACCGGAAACAAGGATCCTGGGACCGGTTTCAGGTTTTCAACCCTCATCAGTCAGGCTAGCTTAAAGCCAGTTGCACAGTGAGCACGAGAACCGCATCTGGGTATGCCATTGTGACTTTACTTTTACACTTTTGAGTAACTTTATTAATTTTGGCTATTCACAAAATCCAAATGTAAAGTTACTCATAAGTATAGACTTGCATGTCTCCTCCCCTAAAAAAGGGGAATGGGCCTAACTTACAAGTATAAGTTACTACTACAAAACAAAAGAAAATTAACAACTCTAGCATCACACACGGCCAACACCTCTTTTGGCAACCCCTCACAGAAAACAATGAAGGTAAGGACTTAAATATAAAGCTCATAATATACCATGTTAATATAAACATACAATTTTAAAATAGGGAAACATATAAATAATTACATTTTTTTCTTTAAATATAGCATATTTAATAAGCTTTTATGCATTTAAAAGTTAATATAAGGATATATGTCATTAAAAATAATTACATTACTTTTAATTAATTCTATACATCACTTTTGGTATTTATTAATTCGTAATAAAAACTTTTATGAGTTAGGAATACATTTTTTAATTAAACTTGAGAAAAATATGTTTTTAAGTAATTAAATACATGTTCAGTAAATAAAGATTTATTATAAAATTGAGTTATGAGTGCTGCAGTATTTATATTTATTTCTTTATCTAAAATAGATATATAACAATAATTGATATTAATATTTAACAAGTCATATTCCTACAAACTTTTTACAACTTTAGGAACTTTTTACAATTTTTCCCTATACTGTACCATGTAGAGATTTGCATCTTGAATGGAAGCTGCAGTTAGGTCTAACAGCACAAGCATGCGATGTTTAAGAGAATATCCATTTATGGTCTTGAAAATGGAGATATCTGTTCTGTGAAAGTCTAAAATCAGACTGCTGATGTCCCAGTAATTCTTTTTTCATTGTGTATTTTTCCAATTGAAGCTACTCACGTTCCCATCATGAAGTAATAGGTCTGTAGTTTCCAAGGTTGTCAAGCTCAACATTGGGTTTTTGTAAGAGAAAGTGAACATATATGCTGCATCTGGAGAAGTAGCATATGCTAGAATGGAACTTACGCTTTTGAGACCTCGAGCCAGGCATTGGCTATACTACAGCAGAGTTACACAAAGTCAAAGGGTTCTTTCAAATCAATTTTGCAAATGGGAATAAAGGAGGACAATGAACCCAAAGCTGCATATCAGGTGAGAGGAAGGTGCTTGGGTTCTGCTTAAAGTGTGATGTGCTCAATATCATGTCTAATTTTCTGAATGCATTGGGTAAAGTGTTTAGTAAAGAGTTTAGTGAGGACATTGCAATTAGAATATTTTATAGGGAGTATTGTGGCTTCATGCATCTGGTCATTCATAATTTAAAAAAAGCTTTATGGGTCTGCTATTAGCATTCTGAATTGTGAAGCTGACTAATGAGGACTTTGACTGGAAACAGAGATTTTTTTGAGTTTTCCTTTCATAAAGTAGGAATGTGAGCTTGAATGGAGAGGAGTATTTTCTCCATGTCTCCCTCTAAGGACATAAGACCTCTCAATGAACTCTGGCTTCATTTTCAAACTAGTAAGGTGTCTTTTGTAATTTTGACTTCAGCAAGATTATGAACCATGTTAGATAGTTGTCACAGTATTGATAATACTTTGTTCAGAGGTTTCAGTATAGAGGGGTCTATCCCATTTGAGACAGTGGAGAAAGAAGTCTAATTTGTTATGATTGATGCCCTTTATACCTCTGACTTGGTTAGTACTTTCTCATTTTAGCTTGCTAAGAAGGTACAGGTTAGGAATATTGTATGCAATGAGGAAGTGATCTGGCCAGTCAACCATTGCTAAATTTGAGCCGGTGGTTGCCGGTTGGGGCCACCAGCACTTATTTTTGTCAGACTGGCACTTATTTTTCCACATCAGATATTCCCCAAGAACAAAAGAGGTAAGAAACACACGTATTGGGAAGAAGAAGGAAGACAAATATGGAAAAACCATCTCAAAGGAAAAAAACAGAAACATGCAAGAGTCAGATAAAGGCACAAGGAATGTCTGGCAGTAAATTGAAGAGGCCAACATTTAATTGCACCAGCCACTTACGTTTGAGTAGCAGCTTTGGGCTCAAGCATTCTTTTGTTTGCAAACTTGGCACTGCATTTAACATGGTTCAGGGATATGTATACTGATTGTGTCAGGTTTAGCTATCACTAAGTTGATGGTGGACCAGTTGGTGTGGGTGGGAACGTTACAATGTTGTGTTGAGTTATTTTCTTCAATAAAATATTTGAGTTGCTAAGTGTGAGTGCCAATTTGTTTCAAGGGAAGGTAATGGTCTGGAAATGGTGCACTTACAGTGTTAGATAGCTGCATTGTCAAGAAGTCCTTAAATTCTTATAGAAACTTGTTATTCCCCACACGGAATGATTCAGAATATATATTCTAGTTTTATAAGGTTTGGAGTTACCAATGTCATTGGTAATATATTGTAAACTCATGTCAGTGATGTTGGTAGACCTGGAGGGTGTACAAAAAGGGTTGGTGCGAAAGTTATTGGCATTTAATTTAGCATCTTTATGACGGTTGAAGATCATGTTGAAAATTTGGAAATTTGTGTGGCTTTTATGTTATACCCCATGTAAACACAAGCATGAGCAAATGTGCACAAAATATTTATTCCACAATTCTGTGCAACCTGCAGCATTGAAGTCTGGGGAATTTAAACCAGTGCACAAAACAAAAAAAGAAACAAGTTCCACAACGACCGAGCACGTAACCACTGCATATTGGTGCATGTCAGTGTTCCTCCATTAAAGCCATACTTGTATGCAAATAAAGGATTAATGTGGGTACAGGTTGTTGAGAATACCTTATTTGGACATGATAAAGGGGCTAAATGCTATATGGATCCTGACATCCCAATCAAGACATTAGCAGAGAGGGAGTTAACAACAGAAAACAAGCACGTCTCAAAAATGTATTGTTGTAAATGATCGAGGGTGTCCAGTAGAATTCACCTAGAAGCAAAAATTCAGCAGCCCACAGCATGCACTAACTATAGTCCATCAGAGGGACACGTGAGTGACCCCAGGAACACACCATACACAGCCATCCATGGTAAATAATCTCAAAAGTCTATCTTGGAATGATAAGGTAGCATTTGTGCAGAGCTAAGTAGTTACTGAAATGAGAGGCGGCCCAGGTAAGGATCTCCATTTCTTTCATGAGATAAGGTATAGAGGGCAGGAGTGCAGAGAAAGGGGACTAGTTGAGTACAGGGAAGGGCAAAAGCTTATGTTGCTTTTTCGCTAAAGGAGTTGGGGTGTGGGCTCTTGGTTCAGGAGTCGGATGAAGGTGGGGTGGGGTGGACAGTAGTGGAAATTTAAGAAGAGAAGGTTTTGGAAGGGGATTGTTCCTCTTGGATGTGATGGTGAGAGGGTATGAGTTACTGGACTGGGGAGTCGTTGGTGAGTGAATAGAGGGAGGTTTGGAGAAAGAGTTGGAGGAAGAGGGTGTTTTTTTCCCAGTAGGCGGGAGGGCGTTCAGGTTTTAGTTGAAGGTCCTGGGTGTTGGGTAGGTGTCTGGGTCCTGCTGGAGTGTTTGGCGGGTGGATGAGTGAAGATGGGAAGTAGGAGAGTATATGAGGGCAAGAGTAATTGTGGGAGGTGTTGGAGTTGGAAGAAGGTGTGTTAAATGGAAGAGAAGTCAGTGGTGCAAAACATTTAAAATTTAGGGGAGTTCAGAAAGGGGGAGTTGGATAAGAGGATGAGAGACCAGATGATCCAGAGGGTTTTGAAACCTGCACTGTTTTTAATTCTGTTTGTCAGACACTGCTGTCAGGATTGTTTCCCAGGAAGATGTAGGTTTTAGGGGTTCATTAGTTGAAGGTTTGTGTTTTTCTTCTGGTAATTCACTGTGTTTGATTTAGGGGGAGAAGAAGTTTTGGTAGAGGATTAAGCTGGTATTTGTTTGGGCTTGTTTTAGTAGGAAGTTGGTTTCGTTTAGATTACTTATGACATGCTCTTGTTAATAAAGTTGAGAACAGGAATTCTTAGCAATTGGGCTTGTTTTGAGAGAGGTCTTGGGGCTGGAGAGATTGCTTTTTGCCAGGAGCAGGCTGCAGTTGGTAAGAAAGAGACGGCAATCTGGGAGCAGCCAATAAGCAGACAGCCCGAATAGCAAACATCTTGTGGGTGAATTGTTCAATGTGCAGTAATCTACAGGAATACATTGCAATTTGAAAGCAATTATACTTTTTTTTAGATTCAGGTTCAAGAAACGTTGAAACTTGTATGTTCATAAAATAAAAATAATATTTTTCATTGTCCTCTAACATCAATCAAATAACTGTAAACAATAAAAGCAACAAAGCTAAACCATCCATTGCAATGTTTGTACTAAAATCTCAATGTTAAAAACTCATATGTAAATCCGGCCCTTGTTACAAACGTTAAAAAATAAGGCTACCACAATGGCAATCCTATCTGAGTTCAGCTCAAAAAGAAATCTAAATGCTGCTGTAACAGTGCAAAAAGTATTCTAATTAAATAAAGGCTTCAATCATTTACCGCACGGTTTTAAAAACATGGAAAAGAAGTATTATGTGCTCAAGCATGTTGGGTCTATGCAGAGAGCAATAACACTCTATTAACATGTTTGCCCCAACCCCAATGTGTTGACGTAGTAGACCATCCAGTCTAAGTAGCAGGAGATCATGGAGCAGATTAGGGCTATGCATGGTCATCAAATAACTGATATTCTAATGACAGTCTTCGCATTTTGCAAGTGTTTGAATACTTTTCTAAAAACATTTTTAATATGTAACATATCTGAGTTGTATGATATTTCAGGTGTTCTCTTTTTTAAGCAACCTTTTTGTTATCGCTAATGGATGCTGATTTATGAGATGCTCAAATGTAAGGGCTACGGGCTAGTAACTTTAGTATTGTCTTACATGCAGATGCTTACTCACATTTATATAAGTCTAATAGGCAGTCTGATGCAACAGGGTTGTTTTCTAAATTCGATATAGCTGGTATAAATTTCATTACGGCCACTTCATTTAATAGAGATAAAGAGTACACGCCTTATTCAAGGTGTCATACGTCAACTCCATGCATACTGGGCATATTTTAAACTTTACATAGTGCATGGCCTACAAAAGCTTTTAAATTAGCTGGTGCCTCTAATCAATGCCAGATATGTGTGGCAAACAGGCACTACCTTTGCTAAATATACCTTAGATGAAGGTCTAACTGTGTAACATTCCTATTTTAAGAAAAAACTTACACTGATCAGCCAGAGCCATTTGTGCCCCTAAGAATGCTTGTTTAGTATACATGGTGAAATTCATGGCTGCACTATAGCCCACACCCAAGTCATTATTTGACAGTAACCACTAGAAACTTGAATCAGAAATATGCCATTCAAATGGAGCCTTATTCATGCCCAAATGCATGGCCTTGGTTTTGCTTCTATTAATAGTAGGTCTATCAGATTTACAAAATATTCCAAAGGTATTCACCTGCCTTTGCAACCGAATAGGCATATGCTACAGTTTATCCATACCATTGTGATAGAGTAATAAATCAACTGGCTTATTATAGAGGATTTGGCGTACACCCAGGAGTGAGAGAAGACTAATTCGCAGTTATGCACTGGATACAGAAAGCAAGGATATGTGCTCAATGGGTTCAGCTCAGTGGCCAAACTAGTAGAAACATTGTAAAGGTTATTTGGTACTTTAGGGAGCCGTAGAGTTCATAATGGGTGGCTGCTATAAAAGGAATATAATTAGTAGGTACAATTAATTAGAGATAAAGGTCAAAGAGGAGGATGAAGTCCAGATGAAGGTCAAGGAACAGGAGCTATGTCCCAAGACCCTTCAACTCCCCACTAACACAAAAAGTAGGAAGATGCCACATGAAGATATCCTTAACCTCTCAGTCTTTGACTTGACTGCCCAGAATAGATGTCCTGGAAGTAGGGATTAAATTGGAGGAAAGTGGGGAAGAGAAAAAGGGATTAAAGGGTGAATCACATGAGCAGGCTCACAGCCTAAAGCCTCAAACAACAGCTGAGGTGGGCAAATGGGGCGGGACTAGTGCCTGATGTGAACGGGCTTGCTGCTGGAGGGAATGTGAAAAGCTGAACCACCACAGTATTCTAGTTTACTATCCATACCATTCCTGTGTCCTCAAGGGACACACTGAGACCTGAGCACCCCCCACCCATACACATATGAGAAAGGCAAGTAGGTCCAGCACAAAATGCAGTCCAGCCACAGAAAACACATTCCCTCATGGATATATATTTGGTGACATTAAGCAGGCTGCGCTATTCAAAGCATGAAAATCAAACTCAAACATTTAAACGTAAGCATATTTGCTTGATATTCTGAACTACATAGCACTCAAGTGACTATCATTATAAGGACCCAGCAAATGTTTTATTATAATTTTTAGACTGAAACGTGTCTAGTTTCCTGTAGTGATATGGCAAAATATTCACCAAAGACAATGCATATCAATTCAATATTTACATCATACCACTATGTTACTGTCAGACTCAACTTATTACAACATATGAGGTTGAGAATTTTCAAATGCTATTTTTTTATTTGCCATTCTATAGAATGGTAGGAGGAGAGTCACACAAAATATTATAAGCTCTTAATCCAAGGGGTCCAAGTCTCTTGAAAGAAGCCTTGTTACCTAGAGTAGAGATTTCCCAGAGCTATACAAGAAGTGGTGCTCTCACAAGTAGGGATTGGTGTTCAGCTGTTGATGTGCAGTTGCTGACCACACGCCCTTTGCAACTGGTAAAACATCATCCTCATCTCTATGCTCTTCTGCAGGCAGGGCCATAGGATTATACTCGAGTCTTGGCTCACTGCTAGAGGGAAATCAGGCGCTCAGAACTTCAGCCTCAGTTACAAAGAGGACAACGTGATGCCATCAAACCCTTCTGAAGCCATCTTTCATCAGCGTGGTGTGAATATCCATAGTAGTCTAGTAGCAACAGGAATATCATCTCAGTGTAGTACTTGATAGGAGATCAAAAGGTTGAATGCCCTCTACATTGTGTCATAATTTGGAGTATCCTGCATTTCTGCTGTGTTGGTAATGAAAGGTGAAGTATAATCTGCTTTCTGCACTGTTTTGACTTGAAAATGTATGAAAATGTTTGTGTTGGGAAGGCAAGGAGATGTGTGATGTCTATTGTGTTGTAAGAAAAGGGGATATGTATTACCTTGTTTTTGCGAGAATGTTTGGGGCATATCATCAAGAACGGAGTTAAAATTATCGCCGCTTTAGTGGCAGAAAACTGCCGCTAAAGCGGTGATAATGGGCTTGATAATATGCCCGTAAGAATTCCAATAGAAGTCCATGTTGACACCAGAACATGGGCTTCTATTGGAATTCTCAAGGGCATATTATCAAGCCCATTATCGCCGCTTTAGCGGCAGTTTTCTACCGCTAAGGCGGCGATAATTTTAACGCCGTTTCTTGATAATATGCCTCGTGCGGTGTATTAGTTGTTTCTGATATCCTGTCTTTCATGCCGGTAAGAAAAGGGCATTTGTGGGATCCAGTCGTCAGGCCATATATCTGTAAAGTGTATATATTCTGTATGCTGGTAACCATTATAGAATGTGTGATCACATGCTTTCCTTTGGTATTTCACTGTTATGTCTGCCATGGTAGACTGTTTTATGGAGTGTGGTAGAAAGTGTTGAGGAATGAAGAAGTGGATCGAAGCCAGGGAACCGCTTGGTAGCCCTCATGGGACCCATGCTCGGGCAGGCGCTAATCGTGAAGCATTCAGACTTGGCAAGTCCTCTTATTTATGTTGCATTTCCTAACATGCCAACTAATAAAAAATGTGTTCATGTATATCAGAGCATGTCTTATGATCTATGTGTTCAATAGCTACCATTACATTGATATATTTCTTCATCATTTCTTCAGATTCCTTTTACCTATAAAAACATACATTTGTGCTATGCTTCTTACTTCGATTATACTCTAAATACAGTGCCATTCAATCATTCTATTTCTCTTTCAGTGATATCTACTATCCATTTTCTGTTCCTTGGATTTTGCAGCCAGATTGTATAGAAGAATCTTGAATAAATGTGTTGATTTTCAGACTTCGTAGTGGCCTTCCACTCTTTTTCTGTCACAGATGTGGTTATCGGTGACCAGTGCCCTCAGTTTTACAGTTTTACTGGTGTTCCCATTGTCTCTTCCAGCATATATCACCTTCTACTCCACTCTTTGTTATTTCTTCAAAGTCAGTGGCCTCCCTTCTGCTTCCCTTTTGCTTCATGTATGTCCTCACATCAGCGTATATCTTTCGCCACTCCCTGATGGGTATTCATGAGCACAGGTAGAGCTCCAGATTTCTCTTCTTCCCTGCAGAATCTTTGATTCCTGCACTCACACACATTCACCTATTGTGAGTCAAAATGTTTAACTATTGCTGTGCTGTCATGCATATTCTTCTTGTACAAAGTAATGTTTCTCATCTAAAATAAAATTGTCCCAAATGTGTTTTGCATATGGACTTTAAATGTAGCACAAGCAACTACCACAGCTGAAAGTTCTGTGTGCAATGTTAAATAATTCCCTGCCCTTAATTGTCTGTGTCGAAGAAATCGACTCTCTGGCTCCACAGTTGCATTCCGTAGTAGTGTTTGCATCCATCAGCTCTGATACACTTGTGGGGAGCAGCTGATTCACCCAACTCTCTTTGAGTTGTGCCTGAGAGGACCACTGATATTTAAGGGCACTTTCAGTATCCACAGGTAGCGGAAGTATTTATTATTTGAGGGTAGGATAGTAAACTTTGAAGGAGGTGAGGAGTTCTAAATGCTGAGAGGCTTAGAAGTGTGCCCTTAGTTGATTTTATGTAATAATACCTGACCTGAACTGTACAGCTGTTCTGACAGAAAATCCTGGGTATTCATGTATGGGCACTACACAAACATGGCATGTGGGTGCAGAGGGGTAAGGCAGGTCAGGAACCTGGGAGCTGCTGCCGAGACATGGTTCCCAGAGGGTCCTTCAACTTTAGTCTGGCCTGTGAATAAAGTTGTCCCAGTGTTTCTTGAACTTACATTGGGGTTGTTATCGAGGACTCTCCTGCTCAGCCCTTACTGTCCGTCAATCTGACTAACTCTCTAAGCACCCAATGGAATGGTAATACAACATGTACATGACATGGGGTATGATTTGTGGGTTCATGAACATGTCACGCATCAATACACTTGCATCTGTGATGCTACTTATCAAGCAGCTACATGTTGATGTATCACTCACTGACTGCCAAAACATACATTTCATGATTTACACCAATCACCTTGCCATTACAGATGACCTGTAGATTGATTAAGTGCCAGTCTTGGTGATTGTTGAACTGGTATTGTATGAGTCTTGCAGTCTATAGTTAAGCATGTTTGCAGTCCAGAGCACGAACCACACATGAGAAATGTTCCAAAGCATGGAAGTTGTTAGAAATTGGGCTACTCATTGACTGGGGTGTGAACCCTGGTCAAGCAACAACCACAGTCCTAGTCAGGGTAAGGCACAAGCAAACTCCATATTAACCTGTGCATAATCCCTTGGTAGTTCTGCACAGAGCTGCCAGGCTTAACTTAGAGGGTATGTGTAGAGTATTTGTGCAGCACTTCAAACAGTAACAAAGTGAAAACATCACACAAAAATATCCCACCCCAGGTTAGAAAAATAGAGCTTAATTTAGTAAATAGATCAAGATCAAAACGACAAAAATCCAATTGTTAGAACCAGAGATATTGAATTATAAAGTTCTAAGAAAAAATAGCACTAAAGGCAGATAGCACCAACTATGCCTATCAGGTCGCCACGCTGAGCCGGGGCAAAGTCATAAGTTCAGGCCGACCACAATGGAGTGTGAGGTGGCTACAGAGACCCAGTTAGGCCCGCTGAACAAACTACCTTAAGTCCTTGGTTGCACAGGGTTGCATGGATCTGCGTCGAATACACGTTGTACAGCCAAGGCGATGTGTTGGTTCTGAGATGCGGCAAAGCTGTAGTGTGGAATCCTGTTGCATCGATGATCTTGGTGACATGCCTTGCAATGCACAGTCCAGCCTCAGGGGATGCAGAGCGCAGTCAGGGAGATACGTTGGTTCCAAAGAGCTGTGAGGCTGCGATGTGGAGTCCGGAGTCATCATCGAGGCTGCCCTTGATGTGAGATGTGAGAGCCTGCAGAAAAGATGTGTTGCACAGTGCGATGCAGACCGCAGCAGCAATGCAAGTCTTTCACGATGGGTCCAATCCACACAGCAGTGAAGATGTGTCAGTTCTGTTCTAGGGTTGCGCTGCACACATTATGCACATTATGCATTTGTGTAGTGTATGGTTTCTGAATAAAAAGTCTAATTTGTACATGTATGTTTTCTTATTTTCATGTGTGTATACGTTCACAAGTGAGTGCTCCCCCATATATTCCATTATACTTCCCTTTATTTATCAGCTTCTTGTCCATTTGAACAAGCTTAGAGAACTAGGCTTCACAACTTGAACTGTGTAAAAACAGGCAACTGACCAAAAAAGTGACCAATCACCTACATTATTCATGCGGGAAAATAAAATAAAGTTAATGCACACAAAATCTTTAGGGCCATGTTTATGACCTGGTTTGCGTCACTCTTGCACCATGCAATGTGGTGCAAATGCGATCCAAACCTTCAGTCATATTTTTGAAGTCAGGCAAAGCCACTTTGCTTGACTTTGAATGACTTCAAAAATCTGGAGTAATGCAATGTAAAGCAAATCGCGGCATTGCAGTACTATTGCAAGGGAGGCATTCCATGGGTTTTGTGTGGGTGTTCCCACGCTACTCCAATGATTTTTGATGCATTTCCAGAATCATCAAACCTGGTAAACCTGGGGATGCACCAAAATGATATGCCTCCCCAGGAGAGGCATAACAATGAGAATTATGTTTAGTTCTCTTCTTTTTTTACTCTTTCTGCAGCAAAATTAGAATTGTTTTTGTGTTGGAAGGTGCACCTTCCTGCACAAAAACAATCCTACCTACAACACTGGCACCCTTGCACCATGGTACAAGAGTACCTGAGTTGGCACTAGGCTGTCAAAACAACACTAGTGCAAGGGAAAAGGACAGAAATATGCCATAATGGATAAATACAGCGCATTCCTGCCCTTTCCCTGTGACGCAGGGCAGTGCAGCAAGGTGGCTTGCTGCCCTGCCCTGCATCACAAAAACCTTAAATTTGGCCCTTAATGTCTGATGGTCTGTGACATTAGAATGACCCACAATGTTGCCTTGAATATTTAGTATGGATTATCCATTCATTCATATTAACTTTATTTTGGTTGAAAGAACCATAAAAGTGCACAGTGCAAAAGACATCGGGCCTGATTCACAGAACTAACTTAAGACAAAATCCTAAACTTACTACCATTTTGGTATTCACAGAAGGCACTTACTCATTTTGGTATTCACAGAAGGCACTTACTCATTTCGGTATTCACAGAAGTTAGGAGTCCTAAGTTTAGGACTCCTAAATGCCTTCTGTGAATACCGAAAGCCTTAAAATTAGGATTTTTCTCAGTTTAGTAGTAGTATAGTTAGGACTCCTAACTTTAGGACTCCTATATGCCTTCTGTGAATACCGAAAGTCTTAAAATTAGGATTTTTCTCAATTTAGTAGTCCTAAGTTTAGATTTAGGACTACTAAATTGAGAAAAATCCTAATTTTAAGACTTTCGGTATTCACAGAAGGCATTTAGGAGTCCTAAAGTTAGGAGTCCTAACTATACTACTACTAAACTGAGAAAAATCCTAATTTTAAGGCTTTCGGTATTTACAGAAGGCATTTAGGAGTCCTAAAGTTAGGAGTCCTAAATTTAGGACTACTAAATTGAGAAAAATCCTAATTTTAAGACTTTCGGTATTCACAGAAGGCATTTAGGAGTCCTAAAGTTAGGAGTCCTAACTATACTACTACTAAACTGAGAAAAATCCTAATTTTAAGACTTTCGGTATTCACAGAAGTCATTTAGGAGTCCTAAAGTTAGGACTCCTAACTTCTGTGAATACCGAAATGAGTAAGTGCCTTCTGTGAATACCAAAATGAGTAAGTGCCTTCTGTGAATACCAAAATGGTAGTAAGTTTAGGATTTTGTCTTAAGTTAGTTCTGTGAATCGGGCCCAATATACATAAATAAAAAAAGATCATAAAAACAGATTGCATACAATTACCAGTGTACATATATTTTTAAAAAAACAGTCATAAGACAACAATTGGTAAATGCTGCCCCCCAACTGAAATCAACTAAGAGACAAAAACTTTAAAAAGAGAGACCTTGAAAAGTACTCCTAAAGGGTCGGCTATGTCACCCAGATTGTATGTGTTATTTACATTTATTCATACATTTAGGGCATCATTAGGATGGCGGGCGGACTTTGTCCGCCTGCCATCCTGACGTAAAAAGGGACCGCCCGCCATAAGTGCAGCAGTCCCGTGGGGGTGATTAGGATGCGTCCGCCACACTGGCGGGCGCATCCTGCATTTTTAACATTGCAGCAGGCGGTGCTTTTAGCATTTCCCGCTGCAATGCCAAAAATGCATGTTGTGCATATGCATGCACAACGTGGCAGGCACTGCGTGGTGCCTGCCATGTTGTTCATGCATATGCAGGGGGGTACCATAGGTACCACCCATGTGCCCCCCCACCCCCCAACATCCTGGGGGCCTGCAACAGGCCCCCAACTTCCAAATCCACATGCCTTTCCGTGGTGGCATTGGCTGCCTCCCGCCTGCATACTAATATGGATGGCAGTGTCTAGCAGACACCGCCACCATATTAAACCCTTTTCCACCCGGTCGACTTGTCGACCGGGCGGAAAAGCGGCTGACGGTCTTCCCGTCCGCCACGGTACCCCGCCATACTAATATGGCATGGGGAAATGGGTGGCGGGCAGGGAAGGATGTAGGGCGGATCGCCACCGCCATGCGGACGGTGGCAATCCGCCCTATATCCTAATGGACCCCTAAGTCTTTAATTCGGCTTTTATAAACCATAAAAGTTTATCAAAACATTAAAAGCACATAAATCGAATGTGCACACATTAAGAACCATATTGAATTAAGACACTATGAGATTAAAAATAAAGCTTAAAATAACATTAATAACTTTCTTGGCCCCCTGCACATAGTATCAAAATCAAATGCCATGCCAGCATAAGGCCTAGTTTTTATCATCTGAGAAACCCTCTTTTCTAATCAATGTGAATTACCCATCCCTTATCCTAGGAATCTTTTCCTGACATACCCTATGCAAAAAAGAAATCTAGAAACTGCAAATACTATTGCGGGGGGGAGATCATATTTCAGTATACTGAGGGACTCAAGTTGGTTAGGAGTACCTAGGTTCCTACAGACCTGTACTATCCACATTTATCTTTCTCTTTTATATGCCGGACAAAAGAAAAGTATGTGTGCTTCGGTGTCTTCTGATGTTACACAGTAGGGACAATTCCGATCTAATTCCATTAACCAATCACTGGAAAAGTGAACAGGGTGGGTGAACCATGCCAGAACTGAAAATACAACTTCCTGGCTAATACTGGCTGGATCTTGTCTAGGAAAATATCAAAACTATAAACGTCTTTCATCTGTATAAAATTCCTAGTTACGTTACTAACAGCTGGACCCTCCATGAAAGAGGGGAGTCTAGAGGTCCTGTAGCAATCCACAAGTTTCTTCTCGGAAATTACCCGGGAAGTTGTTAGAGGGTCTTCCCATTGTGAAGCCAGTCCTATACTAGTCAGAGTGCCCCGGAGATGAGAAAACCAGCTGCCAAAACGACACCAGTGCAAGGGAAAAGGACAGGAATACACCGTATTGGATAAATAGGACGCATTCCGGCCCTTTCCCTGTGACGCAGGACAGCTAGGTGGCGCTGCCTTGCACCACAAAAATCATAAAGATAGCCTTAGTGTTTGTGAATTAGAAAGAACCTTGGTGTTACCTTGAATCTTCATATTTAGTATGGATTACTTGATTTACATTTTTCTGTAAAAAACAATATAAACAATGAAAATGCAGAGCAAACCGTCAATGCTAATATGTACAGTAAGCCCAGAAAGCACATCTTTGTCAATGGAGGTTTGTACCTTGGTGCTACAGATAAATTTGGATGGAGTAGAGTGTTGAGATCAGGACCAGTCTTACATTGTTTCACATTTGAGCCAGCTAAAAATGTTAGGACAATCTGATATTTTGTTTCCTTGCTCTTGTACCTGAAGGCATTACCTGATAACAGGGCAACACAATAACCATTTTAAGAGGAACCTGTTTGGTACAGTGCTTCATACCGCACCTCCTGTTATTTCTAAGCACTGCAATACCAGATGTTACTATGAAAGTTAAATCAACATACACTTCTGTTGTCAAAACCTCTGAGCACTCTTTGGATCACCTCACTTTGCGCACGGATTTCTAAATCTTACTGTTGATCTTTTTGTCTATATTAAAACCATTAAAAATAGGGTTCTCTCTTCCAGTTAATGGTTCACAGCTATGGGCTGCATTTTAATGAGACGTTCTAAAGAAGTTAAATGCTGTGCAATACATTGTACTAGAAACATTTTGAAAAAAGCCAAGTAATGTTTTAACAGGTTCCCACAGGAACGAGAGGCGAGAAACCAAGTGCCCAATTCCAGGATGTGATGGCTCAGGACACGTGACCGGACTGTACCCACACCACAGGAGCCTGTCTGGCTGTCCGCATAAAGTCAGAGTCCCGCTGGAAAGTAAGTATTACCTTATATTGTAATTGCGTTTATTTAGCGCTTTCTACCTGTAACGAGACGTTGAAGCGCTTTATGCTAATAAGTATGATCATTTGCACTCAATCCCGATAAGTACAGCAATGTTATAACTACATCAAGAAGTGTATTTTGGAAAATATAATTACACCGGTTGCAAAGGGGTGAAGGATTTTCTATACTGAAGGCACTTATACATTATATAATACGCTCTGTGAGACTACGAATATTTTAAGTGGCCCTTAATATAAAATGGCTGCGATAGAAGTTGGGCCTAGCATAGGAGGAGTGGGACTTACACACTTGGCTTTGTTTAGTCCAGAGTATTTTTCTGTTGTGAGCCGGAGCAGGACTGGTGATACTTTGGTGACAGTATTCCAGGATTTCTTATCTTAGATTTCACAAAAGAGCCTGTTTTGTTTCACGTTTGGAAATAAAAGAAGCCCAGTGTGTACAATATCGAATCTATATTAATTGACATTCAAACACTAAGCAAATATGTGCTCAGCAGAGGCCTTTGTACCGGAGCACACAAGGAAGTTTCCATCTGAGCATAATACAGTTGCATAACGCATATTTCACTGAAACGCTCTCTAGCGGTATCCCTAGGAGAGAGCTATTTCCCTGTGAATTAAACCCCTCCTGAAGGGCAGAAATGAACTTATGACCGACACCCAATAGCAAAGAACCTCTACTTATCCACCTGTTAACAAGACCCATCTGCCTGACCGCGCTTTATCTCCATTGTGTTTGTCCAAATACATTTGTTTTATAATCCCTCTGTGCAAACACCACCTGTCCATAAAATAACAAACCGGTCCGGATCCGCGGAGCAAAGGGTCTCAACCGGTGGTAGATCTTTTCCCTCTCCTTGGAGTACATGCACGTTCTAAACCATGAAGTATTATTTCTTTTTTTTGTTTGTTTTTGAAACAAGATTACTTTCATCAACCAAGTGCCCTTGGCCACCTCAAAAGTCACCTACCCACTTTATTTGTTGCCCTCAACACCAAAGGGCAGCATGAAACTGGCCACTGTCTCCTCCTCTCATTCCTCTGGCTGGACAGCACATCAAAAACCTGATAGGATGAAATTTGCAAGGAATACTTTCACTGACGATAATGTTGTCAGAAACTGCTACTCATGAGAGTGCTGTTCACTATTGATTGTGTACATCCAGACTGCACGTCCTGTCCACAGCATAATGCTGATAGGGAAACACATATGTGATGACACGACAGAAACTGTAGCCTGGAAATTGCGCTTGTAATCAAAGTGGGAAAAGCGCTGATTCGATTATAGAGCCATTTGTCCGGTCTAATGACACCAAGGAAATGAGAATTGTACCCTCTTCATTGACAGTGAAACCCATATCATATGTGGGCCTAGAGGGCCTGTCTCCATCTCTACTGCTATTTAATATAAATATGGTGTCCCTTGCTCGGTTGATAATGCAGGAACAACTACAGTTCCAGATGTATACTAGAATTTCGTATCCCTGGAGGCAAATCAGTGATTACTGCAAGAATCTCACCTCATACATGAAGCACACTCAGTATTGCAGGGGAAACAACTCTCTCTAGTTGAACGGGTAAAAAACCGAAATACTCTGAAAAGGATCTGTCTCATATCATAGCATTGTTTCTTCTGGTCTGAGAAACAAGACACCACCCCACGCCAGCCAAAATGGGAAAAGACTATGGGGCATATTTATGACTTTTTGTGGTGCTGGGCAGCGCAGCAAGTAACCTTTCTACGCTGCCTTGCGTCACAGGTAGAGGGCAGGAATGCACCGCAATTATACAATACTGCTCATTCCTGTCCCTTTCTCTTGAGCTGGCACCATTTTGTCAGACTAGCGCCAACACAGGGGGCATAGGTTGTAGGCAGGATTGTGTTTGTGCATGAAGGTAAACCATGAAGTATAGTTTCTTGTTTTGTTTGTTTTTTAAACGAGTTTACTTTCATTAACCAAGTGCCCTTGGTGCCCTACCAAGTGCCCTATACCTTCCTGCACAAAAACAATCCTGAGAGGTTTTTCCTTTTTCTATGTGTGCTGCATAATGCAAGTGTACTTGTTCTTGCAAATCTGGGGATGCGTTAAAATCCATGGATATTGTGTTGGAACACTCACACTACACCCATGGAAACACCTCCCTGGCGCAGGGTGATGCTTGGCTAGGCTGTTTCCTTTGGTCATCACTCTGCAGTGAGATTCAAAAAGATCAACTTTCACTCCTGTTTCTGAGATGGATCCTCCCGCTGCTTCAGCTACATCACCATATTATATGTGTATGTATTGACTGAATACTCTTAGATAGCACTGCTCTCCCTGATTTTGTGTGTTAGTGTGCTTTACATGACACATGCAAGAGAGAAGCTATTGTTTGTACGCTTAAATACACAGACTAAGCTGGAACATCAGAGAAGGAACAGCTAAGGAGATGGTGATTACAGAAAGGATTTAGGAGTTAGGCAACATTGCATAAATTAGTGATCAAAGACTGGAGTTTTTGTGTTTTTTCCGCAACGTAAGAATTTTTTAACATGAGGCAGGCCAATTCAAAACAACTGCGATCCTCTAAGGGAAGCAAAGGGAAACAACCTTAACAACGCGGTTATTACATCGCGTTACATTTTCAACGCGGTGGTTACAACGACTGCATTGTTACATCGCAGTACATTACAATGCAAGTCGTTACAACGACTTGCTCTAGATGGCGCACTGAACTAAGGAATAGTGTTATTTACTATTCCAACACCTTCCCTACTGTTGCACACACTGGAGTTGGAATAGTAAATTATACTATTCCCTTGTCCAGCGCGCCATCTAGAGCAAGTCGTTGTAATGTACTGCTATGTAACAACGCGGTCGTTGTAACAACCGCGCTGTAATCGCATACGTTGTAAACGCATGCGATGTTATGGTATATATTCGGAAGCATGTGGATTTTTTAACAAGTCTTCCATTGGTGCTAGAGCTGATTCAGGCACACTAATTTGTGCCACATTCCTACAGTTTGGTGGGAATTCGCTACTTGTGGTCACAACAGACATCATCACCGTCAGTCACATATTGCATTATTTCAGACATCCTCTGTATCAGGCATCAACCATTTTATTTGTTATCATCATTCCATGCTGTATTTGCATCTAGGAAACTTACAGAAATTGGTCATGAGGGTCATAAATTTGTCTTTATGGCCTGAAAGATACTGATATGAATTAAACGTGCATGACAAACTGATATATAAATTTGAACAAATACATCATTTGGTTGTATTGCAAAAATATGGTCTGTAGTTCAGATCTAAAGGAGTAGCACGTCTTTGGTAAATTACCTTCAAACCTTTCTTGTATCATTTAGAATTATTTTGATCCTGTGATTTTCTCTTTGGTTTAAATATATGCCTTTTCCCTGCTTCTTAGTTCTTGCAATGCATGAAAATGTTCTTAAGTGCCCAACCCCAGGATGCAGTGGAAGAGGCCATGTCAACAGCAATCGCAATACACACCGGAGGTAAGTCAGTCTCATGTTTATTAAGGGTTCATTTTACATAAATACATCAGATGTCAGCCTCAAGATAAATATTTTAATATAGTACCACAAGTAATAAGTACATATGCTACCAATTGATGTAATGCAAGCACAAACAAGTAACTTAGTATACATGTATGTGTATTTCAAATAACAGCCACACATGTTTGCTGAGCAGCATTCAAATCTGTGTACTGCTTTACAGTGCAATACAGCATTGAGGAGGAGGATAAGTGGGTACCGCAGGACCCTCCACACTAAGACAATGAGCAACAGCAGATCATAGCCAATGGCAGATATGAGGCTTTCTTGTCTTGATTTAAAGGTTTTAGAAGAAGATCCCCTAGATACCTTTTCAGAGCATAGATAGAAATTGTTTATGTTATTGGAATTTATGGTTCCACACAATTCAACTGATCTTTTACAATTTGGCACCTACTACGTCTTTCTTTGCAATTGAATTAATTGACTTAGGCTATGATTTCATTAACCACTTTTCTGGGTCTTTGTATGATGTTAAATGAAAGATACAAGTTTGCTCCAGTTCATAATAGACAAAAGTATTTTTTCATCAGGAAAAAATGGAGATAATCAACTATACAACCATTGCAAAACCTATGTGACACATTTCTTTGCTCATAACATTTTCAGCACGCTTAACTGAAATTTTAACAAGATAAACCCTAGTTCAGGTTTTACATTTTCTGTCACTTAAAAACTCCCAAATTCATTTTTCACTACTGTGTGGTCCACCTCTCCCTTAGGTTAACATTGGGTTACCTTATTAATTTTAATACGTGATATCTTTTGATTGGGAGTGAGTAGGAGATTCATGTTTGATGTCTGAGTAATTCTAATTTAAAATCTTCTTTAATGGTAAAGTCAGATTTGAAGCCACAATTCTGAAAATGTCACTTTTAGTAAGTGTAAAACAACAATATATTTTCTAGCTGCCTCTTTTAAAAATGAATGATTCCAAAAGCAAGGTACAAAAATGTGAGTATCTTGGCACCTGTATTTATTCACTTAAATTCCTTAATTCATTTTGAGAGATACTACAGTTTGTAACATGTATTAGATGGACCACCTTCTTCTTTTTTTATACTTAAACCTGTTATATACATATCAAATAGCCTGTTGTATTCAAAGAAAAAGAAAAGAATTCAAAGAAATACAAATACTTATGACATTTCAAGGGCCAAGATAATCAAGTTAGTGGACCCTGCTTTTGGAATTGTTCATTTTTTAAAAGAGCCAGCTAGAAAATGTATTGTTGTTTTACATTATAGGGAGGCTTATTCTAGCTGCCTTTAAGGGCCCAACCCCTTTCCAATACGTCAAACTTTTAGTAAGTGGGAATTTTCTTGCCTTAACCATTTGGTGCCTGCAGCTTGTTCCTGGATCACATGACTGGTTATAGATGTCAGTTGGCCTTTGTGTATTCCTCCCACAGAGCCTCACAATAGAGAGACTAGTTGTGCCTGGATTGACCATGTCAGACAGGATGGGGTGGCAGAGTTGAGCACAGCCGCACTTGCACTTCAAAAGACTGCGATCTGCTCTTCCAAAAAGAACTTCACACTAACCTATTGTGCCTGTAGATACACTGGGACCAGGGCAGGGAGACATGAAAATTCCAGACATTTCCATGAGGGGAAGCCTCCGGAAGTTTCTCCCACTTCAAAAGGGGCACCAGGTTAAAAAATAGGACCCTCAGACCCGTCTTTCGAGTCACTTGTGAACCTGTGGAAGGACTCTCAGAGAACTGCCTGCTGCTGTCATCAGCTGTGTACTTCAAAGGACTGCCTTGCTGCACCAAGAAAGATTGTTCTGCTGCCTGAAGCCTGATCTGTGGCCTCAGAAGCCTGCCCTGTTGTTTGAACCCTGCTTTTTTACTTGAACCCAGGACTTCAAGAGTGACTCTAAGGGCTATTTGGCTGGTTGATTGGAGCCTCAGGAACCTAAAAGGCTTCAAACATTTTGATCCCACACCTGGACTCAGCCTGAGTGAGTCCTGACACCCAAAGTGCCCCAACAGTCCTGGACCTTCGGACGTGGTGCTAAAGGTGCCTAAATAGCCATATCCAAAACTTGTGACTTAGAATATTTTCAACGAAAAAGTGCTCTGAGAACTGAGAGGAGACCACGACCTACCTGCTTGCCGATCCGGCCAAGGTGCATCACTGGTCGGCCTGACTTTGCAGCGGTTCCATCTACATTCATCTCTGCTGCAGCAAATCCTGTTCAGCGGTTCATTGCACAAAGGGTATCGGGCCTTGTGGAGCCCTCATTAGCTACAGCTTGCAGCTTCGTCCTGCTGGAGATATTTGACTTCCAAATAGAGATTAAGTTTGAACGAAGGAATCTTCACCTGAACTTCATTCAGTGGCTCCCCAATGATGAAATCTCCTCCATGGACACCCAAGGCTGCCTTGCCCCTGTGAACGTTATCTTCTTATACATTTCTCTTTGAAATTACCTCAAAGTCAGAAGGTAAGTGGATACCAGGCCCACTCCACTTTGTGTATTCAATCCACACTCTATTGTGTCAGCCATAACTTGTGGATTTGCCCTGGTCTCGCGTGACTATATGTCTGCAGTTGACGCTTTGATTTCTTTGGCACTAGTTTTCATTCGAAACTTTACAAATTCATAACTTCGTTTCTTCTGATGGGACTTTTGTTGTTTTGGTATCATATCATTTATTAAAATTTACTCTATTATTCTAAATTGGTGTGGGAGCTTTCTTGTACTGTGTTTTTACTTTATTACTGTTTAAGGGCATAACTACTTTACACATTGCCTACTTGACTGCTTTTATGTCACGCTACCAGAGGGTTAACATAGATTGATTTTGTGACTTTTGTGGTTCACCCTGACAAGGATTTCGGGTGTTGCTTGAGTAGGGTTTCATATCCCTCCACAAACAACCCAGTTTCTCACATGATCATATGTGACTGCTCACATTTTCAAAATATCATGTTGACTGGAACCATGCACTAATTCAGTATTATTAAGAGTTTGTACATGGCCTGCAGAAATAATATCTTGAAAATAAATAATAACATCCATTATTGCATGTTTACAAGTTGTGCTGTATGCAGCTCATGCTTTAAGTCATAAAGTTGCTGAGTAAGGACCTAGGGCCATATGTATCATTCATAATTGCGATCGCAAACGCCGAAATTCACAGAATTTAGCTAAGTGGGATGTATTAAGGTAAAACTGCCTCGCAAAAGAAGGAATCACGAATTGCGATTCGTTATTTTGCGATTGCATTTAAGGAATCGCACATTTTGTGATTCTTTACATTCAATGTAAGAGGCACAGAAAAAGCGATTTCTCAGAAAAATGCACTTTTTGGCATTTTTCAAAGTGCCATGTGACACACATACATCCCCTCGGGGCATGTATGTGTGCCACATGTGCACACATGCATATTTCAGGGATGTAACAGGGTGTCCTTTTAACACCCTGGCACCCTTGAAATTGCATTCTCAATTTGCGATTCTCTAATTGAGAATCGCAAATTGAGAATGTCTTCCCATTCATTCCTATGGGCCTCTAGTCCCATAGGAATGAATGGGGAGGTATTCCTTAATTGCGAATCGCAATTTGCAATTCACAATTAAGTAATATGTAGGATTCGCAAAATTATTTACAAATCCTACATACATAGCGTTTTGCGATTCTCAAATAGCGATTCACAAAAACTCGCTATTTGAGAATCGCAAAACCAAACTTTCATACATATATGTATGTCATCAGCTGGTCAATACATTCTGATATGTGCAATAACTATCATTAATGCAAGGATCAAAATTAGTTTTGTGTTCAATACACAGATTTTTGTGCAATAAGCACCAAAATCTGCAGGTTACTCATGAAAACTCACCATCGGTAATATTTATCTCAACTGATAAATACCAAGCACATTGGTGTCAGGTTTTAGTGGGAGTGCAATTTATTAGGACTGGGGGAAATTTTAATTACGCCAGAGTAATTGGGGTAATACTGGTAATTTAGAGTAACAAATTGTACAAAGGTTATACAAAGGTTATACAATTACTTTCCATTGCATATTTTAGGGGCTACATTTTAAAGCAAATTGCACTGTTCAGGTAAGTTTCTGATGCAAGTGGTATTTCAGGTAGATTTTTTACTTGAGTGGAATAGTAGGGTATTTTTTAGCACAAAAATACAAATCTGAATGAAAACGACAGTGTTTTGAAGTCAACAAAGAGTTTAGGTAGATATTTTACCCAAACAGAGTATTCAGGTAATTTTTAAGGGCAAAAACTACGAATCCAAACACGAGCAGCAGTATTTTGAATACAAGCAACCAGAAATCAACTGGAAATTAAATTTTGAGCAGAATTTGCACCTGAACAGATCATTTGGGTACATTTTTTCAGTGCAAGAAGCATCTTTTGTGGTTGCACATAATTGTGCAGCATATTTTGGTAATTTTGCGTAGCCCCGCTACCCGACATTTGACAAGTTATGCCTTTCCCCAATAATTATCAGAAGCAAATGGCCAACTGGTAATGAGAGCCTGTGTAGAATCTGTAAGCTGTGTGATTTAGTTGAAAACATGCACATATGCCCCTTCTGTGCCTCTGTAGACAAGAATCAGGAAGGGCCCTGGTGTCTAGACTCTACGATAAGCACTGATTATCACTCTTTTAATGAGGCCTACGCTTTGTGTTAGCAGTCTAACAGCTTATCGCCTGTTTTGTAATTCAGACTATTTCTAAACCTTTAATAAGTTGTTTTCAGTACGACCTCATGGCTAAAAGCTTTGTCCAAGCTCCTGGGTTTGCCTAACTCATGCCTTGTGTGTATTTCTAGCTCCCAGATGAGTAGATGATTTCTTTACCTGGAGAAGCTGAAAGTTTATCTTTCTGCCATCTCCCAGTTTCCTCCCTCCCATGACAGGGACTTTGCACTTTAGCTCAAATCAGCGAGATTAATTAATATGTGTACCATCTGGACACATCTTAAACATTAACCTTTAAAATGAAAGGGGTTAATCAATATCTTAACTGCGTTTGAAAAAGGGTGGGCAAGGGGTGAAGTCCTGCTGGAGGAGGCTAGGCAGAGGGCTAGGAGCTGAAGAACATGATCCCACTGCCACCTGCTCGCGCCAGCCCTGGTAGAACCAAGAGCCTCCCCCTCTGCAGTCAGATTACACTGCAAGATGGAGTATGCCAGCAATTGCAACATTTTCCATCTAAAATTTAAAAACAAGGGTTGAAATGTGCAAGAGTTAAAAACCCAGCTCGCAAAGAATGAAATGTGACAGATTGTCGAAGGCACTGAATGTTCCAACATGACTAAAACTACAGCAGGTGAAACTTAATAATCCAATGTGAACTTCATATAAACATTCCTCATACATTATGTAAGTAAATATTAGCACGTTTCTGTTATTTCCTCATTATTTAACCAAGTCTTCCTCACATCTCCATATGTGACAGACTGAAAACATCTTGAGAATGCGTGCCAGGATTGAAGCGAATACAGCCGTAAGGAAAAGGCTGCAATGCCTGGAACTTCTTGTAGGAGACTCAGTTGTTTATGAAAGGAGTTTTACATTCTCGCTGGGGTCCATAATAATGGATAACTGAGAAATGATCACAGTTTTTCATGGAGCTGGCTGTACCCCTCGAAATGTCATAGCCTGCCTTAAAACATGGTTTTGCATAACTCCTTGCTTCAAGATCGAAACCATGCAAACCCCCAAAAAGCATGGCACAGGACAGTATACAAAATAAATGAGAGATGCATTGTAGTAGCAGCCCATGCCCATTCCATTAAGCAACAATAATAATAGAATTAATATGAACATGGTATTTCGAATTTTACCCCATACACTTTACCCCGTAGGTTGAAATGAAGCAGCGGGTAGAAAAGCGTTTATTAAGAATCAAACCCATACATAATGTCAATCTGTCACACAACCTCAATCCCTTCAATCAGCATTGGATACATTTCTACTTAGTTTCACTCAAACGTTTCAGAGTCCAAACCTCTATTATATTGGTAGAAGGAGGCAGTAAATTAGAGTTCATTGCTTTGCAAGCTGGAAGGAGATAGGTTGCGGCTCATTTTGACAGTTTCCATGTGGTTGAATCTCAAAATATAAATTTAAATAACAATGCTCAGCACATATATCGGGTTCGGATTATTGTCAAGGTATGAGTATGTAAGGAAGTATCAATTTCGTGTTACTAATTCCAAATCTCCTTTTCTGAAGAACATGTTGTTATTCGATATTGTGGAGCTGATATAAGAGAACGTGAATATTAAAAACTCAGGGGCAGATTCACAAACCCCTTGCGTCATTTTTAACATGGGAAAAGTGACGCAAAAGGCTTGTAAATCTGCCCCTCAATATTTTGGCAGACCATATTCCAGGATGTTCAGTTTGGTGCAGTCATGCCTCCCTGGATAGGTATGAACAGAGGTGGGAGTACTGGTCTCCAGATAGCTAAAGCATGTAAATATGAGCAAAAACAGAGAAGCAATTGTTTCAGTCCCCATTAGAGGGTCTTCTAGGTAAAACTCTCATCCACAAATGGATTTTTGAATATGTGAAGTAGTCCTCCTTTAGTATTACCTCATGTATTACTAAATGCATTTCACTAAGGTGCTCATGGAGATTTCGACCTATACCTTCAGGCCAATTTACAGAGAGCCTGATTCACAAAGATGTAGTTGCTGTTCACTAAATTGATATCCACAACTACTCAAGTAGTACTACAGCTGAAACGGGATTACACATATTGCAACCAATTAGTGGAGTAAGTCATTCACCACACATAGCCACTCACAGGTACTGCAAGGGAACCACATTCAATCGACCTTAGAAAATAAGTAAAATAAAAAATATTTTTATTACTCCAGACATTGCTGACACAAATGTACTCTAAAATTTACAAATGTAAAAAAAATGCAAAATAAATGTAATACAAGTTAAAAATAAAAATAAAAAATGTCATACAGATTTCGACATTGCATACATCTATATACATCAGAGTGCACAATGTCATACAGATTTCGACATTGCATACATCTATATACATCAGAGTGCACAAATAATAAAAACTATTTGCATATATAGATAATTAAAAATAAGTAAATTGCTAATACATATAATAAATGACTCATCACACATCTAACACCACTCTTTACATATTCAAAGGCTCATCATAACACAGTGCATGTCCCAAACACAAACACACACAGAGACTCTTTCTCTCTTACTCACACACACCAATACACAATACACACATGTAGGTGACAGCTGGCTCTGAAACATCTCACATCACAAGCAGAAGAGGTCAGAGCCCTTAAATATGAATTGTATTTATGTGCTTATAATATTGTTTGTCACTTGTGTTTTATTTTCTTAAGATGATGCCTGTTCTTTTTAATTTGTAGCTCAATAAAGCATAGATCGAGATCTCCACCTATGCTATGTAGAACAAAGTTTAGATGCAGTGCATATGGAAGGTTTATGTACATTTAATGTACTTAATGTTTTTATGCTATTTATATATTTGTCTCCCTGCACTTTCATTGAACATGTGAAAGATTATTCACGTGTTGAGCAATGTAAAAAGACAAAGTAAAAACAATACCAAGGAAAGCCATATTAAGTGCAAAATGCATCAAACTATTAGAAATTTAAAAGACAGCAATCTCACGTTCATTCTGGGAATGTGACTTTGTATTAAAGCTATATAAACACATAAATGTTATAAATGTTCACCCTTTCAATGGTTATGAATGTAAGAAAAACCTACTTCTCTTATTGAAGGTTCATCTCTTTCTTCAACAGTCTTTCAGGTTGTCCAATAGCTGCAGCTGAAAAAGTGACAAAAACTCCAGAAAAATATGATTGTTCTCCAGGTGGGCAGAATCTTGAGCAGATTCACAGGTAAGAAGCATTAAGGCTCAGTATGAAACATAAAGTTATAGGGTCCTGTTTTTGCATTTACTGTTAAGCATGTTGTTACACATTACAACAACATTTGCTTGAAAAGCAAAGAAAATACATTAAAACATCACAAAAGAGTACAGTCACCTACCACAGGCTTAATTAACAAAAAAGAAAGGATCTTATTTAGAGTTTAGCAGACAAAGTACTCCACCACAAACACAGTCTCACAAACCAGAAGTCCTCCCACTCAAATTTGATCAGGTGAACCAACATGTTCCTGCCGGCAGTGCCTCTGGTAGCCCCATCAGTGGTATCCTTTGACAGATGACCAAACCATCCTTGGGCCATGGGTCCAGTCATTTTAGTCTGCTGTTCAATTTTCCTGTTCAGGACTGCAGTGAAAACCTATTGGTTCACAACCAGAAAGTAAAAAAATGACATTAGAAATTATGGTGTGACTACATTGAGTTTTTACTGCTTTTGACTATAGCCAATAATAAGCTTTTCCATAACATCATATCTAACAATAGAATGGTGTGTGTCATGCAAGGACAGACCATGTATTTTTATTTCAACCATGTCTGGCTGTAAAATATGGAATTCCAGAGAAGATTATTACTTGTTCCTAAAACAAGAGGCAGATAATATATCGGGCTGCTTAACTTGTCCAGAGCATACTTTTAAAGGTCCATCCTCACTGGAACCTGTTACCCCTAAATTGTTCCCCAGGTATGTTTCATTTATTGCACTTAGCTTATACTTTCCTCTTTCCTTGAGACTCCTCAGTACCATTCTCAATGTCTTACCATGCCATGCCTTGCTGGTAGCCATCAGAAAATGATGCCCGAAAGTAAATAATACCTTCCAAGTTTTTGGACAATATATTCTTTAGCCTTTGACAAAAAGCATATGCAACAGGCATTCCAAATGGCAGTCTTTAAGCTGATAATTAGTAATAGTAATGGAGCCTCATTTGATTATATGAAGCACTAAAATTGATGGTGTCAAATATGTTCAGTATCAGATTACAATATTTATTTCAGATATTTCTATCCACATACCTTCCCATCAAAAATATGAAAAAATACAATTTAATAACTAATATCGTACAATTGAAAGTACTCAGAATTATATAAAATCTTAAGAATATTAAAATATATAGCACTACCACTTCCACCTTCTAGATTTCACCTTTTTAAAACCTTTCCCTACAAATTCATTCGAACTCTTTACTGATTCCGAGCCCCCATCTATTTTAGAAGCACAATATTGTTTCAAAAGCAGTTTGAGTGTTTTAACTTTGAAGATGGCATTCGTCTTCAAGGCTCCTTTAGCTAGTGGAAATTAATCTATAAAGAAATTCTTACTTAAATCTCTAATGTCCTCACAAAAACAGACCTTGATATTAATTCTTTTTGACATCATAATGTGAGGCAATAATAAAAAAAGACTCCACTGGTTCTGTTAGGTTTCAATATCTTCAAATTGTTTACCTTCAACCTAATTGTTTTGTTCAATATTTCCTACCTTTCATGTGTATTTATGGTTCACTCTTAACCGTAATCTGGTGCACCACTGCCTTAACTTTCCCAGTTCCACTCTTGAATACTTTATGGATCTCCTTCTCAAGCGTCACTACTTCTCTGATACTCAAATATATTACTCTTACTTCAAAATTCTTTTTCTTGGTCTTGGATTCCAATTTAAATTCTAGGTTGCTTTAATCACTTCATCCTACAAAGATGGCACATTTTAGCCATGTTTAACTTCCTATTAAGCTCTCTTTCCTTGAAATCAAATTTCAAAATGTAGAACGTCATCATGTTACTTAAGAACCTACCAATCATGATGCATGTCTGTTAGGAAGAACCTCTCCTCCCAATGAGCTGCAATGTTATTTTCCATTGTTTCTTAGCCATTTTAGTATATGGACATCCTTAGTCTGCTACCACCCTAAGCAGTACTCCATTTATCTCCACTAGGCACTCTAAGTATCTTGTAATGCTTGGATACAGTCTCTTGTATGATTTCCAGTCTCTTGTATGATTTCCTCCTTTTTTGCACTCACATTAATAATGGCCATAGTGACTTCCAAACATTACACTTCGCTCACGGCATTTTTTGTTGTTTGCCATAGCACGGCACAAGCCAAAATTAGAAACATATTACTGAATTTTCCTTTAACCAATCATCCTGGGGACCCAGGTTATTGTTCTTCAATTCTGTAACTTCTCTCCTCTCAGTTTGCATGCAACATCTTCAAACTTTCATTATCCCCTTCCTTTACAGCTTCATTACTCCTGACAGTCAGTTCAGCCTGGCACACTATGGTAGCTGCTTCTGATATTGTACTTTCTCCTTTAATCCTTAACTCTCGTTTTACTTCACTTTTAGCATGCATAACTACTTGACGTCAAATAACTTGCTCCTCTATGGTTACAACTCTACAATTCACTGTCATTGCATTTAACATCCTTCTTGCTATGTGCTCGTTCTCCATGCTTTATCTAGCTCCCTCTCTCCTCCTCCATTTCTCTCTATCATCCCTTCCATTTTCACCTCTTTCATACTTCCTCCAATGCTCCATTCCATTATATATTTCTGTCTTGATTACATTTTCCTCAGCCCACATCTGCATTGCTTTTTTCTTTCTGCAGGCCACACTTACTGAACCATCTTGAGCTATCTCACCACGGGCATAAAACAGCCTTCCCCGTCTCTTCTCCCAGAACCACGCTGACAAAGGAACTGAAGGACAAGTTTGGAAAAGTGCCCTTTGATTATGCCAGTTTTGATGCACAAGTGTTTGGCAAACATGCAATATCACCACTAGAGCAAGGACGAGACACTTCACAATCCACTGAAGGTAAACTCGGCATTCTCCTACTCTCACCAAGCACGCTGTATAGTTGTTTCCTTTTTCAGTTTGGGACAGCATTGAAAGCAAACACGAAAACAACATATCAGACTTATTAGGGTCCCAATCTCAAGGGCATTTAATTGCATCAAAAGATTACGTTAACTGACGTATGAAACAGGTTCTCATTTTCCATCAATCTTATATGCATCATTTTCTAGTTTTTATATGTAGCCTCCATGACAGGTATAAGAGTATTATTATATAGCATATCACTGTGCAAGGAATTGAGGAAATAATAAAGTAGTCATAATAGTTACTTAGGCAAGGCAATCCAACATTAGACCTTTTAAATCCCACTCAGACGAGTAACAAATGTCTACTACTGTCATAGTATATACGGTGCTCAATTCAGCCCCATGCCCAGAAAATAAATACTTTTCATCAGTTTGATGACTAAAGCTCCTAAAAGATGAGCTAAAGATTAAATGAAAATTGTACAAGAGCATAGCATGTCAGGAACTCCCAAAGGGATTCCTGGCAGGTGGAAGCCCATTTAAATATACGCAGATCTACGCCATGAATGTAAAATTCTCTGCTCTCAAGGGTGGGAAGTGGGCGTTCCAAGGCTCGGTCAGCCCTGGAAGTTTATGAACACCAACACACATGGCAATTTATCAGCCTCCACTAACTTCTCTCCTTCACTTTTCTACTCAGAAAAGGATTGAAGATTTCACCAGCTGAGGATTGGTGTAGCCCCTCTTCCAGGTTGGGAAAGATAGTAGAGAACCCCCAGAGTTTCCCGGGGTTCTCCACAGGAAAAAGTATTTTTCCAATGGAAAAAAAAGTGCTTTTGCAGTGGGAAGGCTATTCCCCCTATGCGGAGTCCCCCATTGGCAATGCTACACGACTTTCCAGGCCTGGCGTAGATTCCTATGTGTTTTCCTCGGAGTGTTTGTGTATAACAGAAAGTCCTAACTTTTGGGGGGAAATCGTGCCCTCCCAGTCTGGCAGACATCAGCACTTTTTGTGGCAGCCATTGCATTTATCTCACACAGACCATAGAGTGATATGGGCTGAGGGAGTGGGTGCATTTGCTGACAACAAATCAGCGGAAGAAGTATTTGATTTTGACTCCTCTTCCCGGCTCTCACCACAAGTGCTACTTAACTCAGATTCAGGCCTCAAAGTGGAAACAGCTGACAGTAGGCAGAGCAGCGCTTGCACTAATCGCAAGGAGGGAATGATGGCAAACTCCTTCCTTGTGGTATATGTATCTGGCAACAATCATTGCTCCCATGATCCCAAGAGGTTATCTTAAGCATTCCACTTTCATGCTTCTACCTAGATCGTATTCTAATACATTGCATAGGCATATTCTAATGCATTGCACAGGCATATTCTAATGCATTGCACAGGCATATTCTAATGCATTGCACAGGCATATTCTAATGCATTGCATAGGCATATTCTAATGCATTATATAGGCATATTCAAATGCATTGCATAGGCGTTCTTCTAATGCATTGCACTGACATATTCTAATGCATTGCATAGGCATATTCTAATGCATTGCATAGGCATATTCTAATGCTTTGCATAGGCATTATTCTAATGCATTGCATTGACATATTCTAATGCATTGCATAGGCATTATTCTAATGCATTGCATAGGCATTATTCTAATGCATTGCATAGGCATTCTAATGCATTGTCGAGCCAGCATCTCTTTAGGAAGTTAATATTTGGAGGGACTCTAACAGGAAATCAGAAATTCTCTGGTGCCACCAAGAAATGTTTAAGCATGCTTGCGAAGAAAGTATAATCACTCCTAAAAATAAGTTTAAATTCATTTATTACAGCTTTCCACTGCCCAAGACTGACTACCTCTTCAAGTAGGGTGTGTCTTAAAGTTCAGACTTCACAAATATCGACTTTGAGCTACTATCTGTTTTCAGCTATTTGTGGTGTTTTTAAAATGTACGTATATTATGAACAATATATATTAAGAGATAAACATTATTTTGCAAAGCACCATGTAAGTGACTCTAGTAAAAAGGAAATCGGAGAGAGTAGGTCCCTTTAATGTAGTTCGATGGCATTTTTTTAATAACAAATGGGTGCAAGTTGACCTTGAACTGTATATTTCCTGTACATTGATATAATGAATACCTATATTCAGACCTGTTTTACATAATAAAAATAAAAATTAAAATCTAAGAGAGCACAAATCAATAGTAATCAAATGTCTCTTCAGCAGCCAAGTCTTTCTCACCTCCAGTGAAGCCGCCTCATCGCCTTCCTGGCGCCCATTCAGAGAGTCCTTGTCATGCCAGCAGCTACAGCTATGGTCACTGCAGTGAAGACACCCACACAACAGCATCTACTGCTGTGATGAACCTGCCGCCTACCCGCTGCAGGGAAGCAGCAGTGGACATCCTGCCTAAGAACCCGCAGAACCTCTCTGCCAAGGTAAGCGTCCGCAACCTGGATGTGTTCTCCGTCCTTGTCGTTGAGGGTGAATGGACTTTTGGGTTTGTTACTGTGCGGTCTTCAATAGAAGAATTCGCAAAGTAAAATTTGCAAATATGATCCATCAATGGAACTGCTAAGTGTAAGACATGCAGAGAAGGAGCGATACCTTAATGTGTTAATGTGTCCTATGCACGACTAGAATTCTCCTGCCCACAATCTGAGAGGCCCTTTACTCTTAACGGCAGTAACACACAGTGTAAATACTTATACTGGCAAGTGCTGTATTTACCGCGTGTGATATTACCTCCAAATCCCTAGACTTGTACCTCGTTGGGGGCTATTCCAGTATACCACTCTAGTTGGAGTAGCAACATTGAAACACTCTCATTATAACTGACCAAGGCCGTGGGCATGATTATCTCCACCCTTGGAGGTACCGATACCAGGAGTGCCAGTTACTCCTGAAGTTGGACCCTGAGGGACCAAATGAGTAATTACCAGGGGAATTGGCAATTCCATATCTTACTTCACAGTAATTCTCAATTTCCTCCATACTTTCACTTGGAGATGTTGACTGTTTTCAGCATCTGAAATCTCCAGGTGGATGTAAAGAGATGCGTGTCGGTCAAGCGGACTTCATATGTGCAAAGGGGTCAGCAACTGCTGTTACCGCACCCATTTTAAATCAGAGGCCACTCATGATAAGGGCCAGAATGTAGAGTATTTGTCTCACATGGAATCCACCAGGGTTTTCCCGGTAAATTCCTGTGGGAAAACTGTGAGGGGTTGGAATGCTGATTCGGGTGCAAACAAGAGTGTGCAGATCGGTCAAGTTTACCAACCTGCTTAAAACGAGGGCTAACTCTTCATAGAAAATACCACACAGAAACCTTTCCTTTACGTTTCCATATGGAAAAAATATTGTGTGAGCTGAACTTCAAAACAAAGTTTATCGTTCCCTATCCAAATGAGGCGATACTTTCCAATCGCAAGTCAAGCATCTCCCTACGATAATATTATGAACTGCTTCCAACAAATGATGTCAACACTGAAAGACCTCTGATGTTTCATGTCAAATAGTGCCTGAAAATATTCTATAAAATGGCCAATATATTTTTCTGACGTTCTCATTGTTGAATTTGAAGTGGTAGAGCTGTCCTGAGAAAGTGCAGCTGTGTGCTTTGTCATTGCTGCAAGCGCTTCAGTATTTCACCAGGCACTTATGAGCTCCACAAAGAGCCCCTCATGCATGTGCACCGCATTTGCATGGACATCATTTGGAGGTCACCAGGGGTCACTTAATGAATAGCAGTTGTGTGGGCTTTTGCTGACGTTTGTTTGAATCCCACTTATATCTGAAGTACACATAATATTAAAAAGTGCATTATCTGCACGCACAAAGTGAAATGCTTACCTTTTAGAAGCAACGACTCTGAAACTTGGGGCCTCATTTGCAACAAAAAAATAACACAGCGTGGTGCCGCAAGCCATTTTGCTGCGCCGAGCTGTGTCATTTTAAAAGCACAGGGATGCGTCGTATTAACAAAAATACAATACATTTGTGTGCTTCCCCTGCGCTGCTGCACAATTTGCTGCCATGCACCAGTGCAGGCACCCTTGTGTCCTGTTGCAAGGGTGACTGCGTTGCGGATACGATTATTTTTGTGCAGGAAGAGTTACCTTCCTGCACAAAAACAATAATTGATGGCAGTTTCCTCTTTCTACGCATGCTGCAAAATGAAGCACGCATAGAAAGAGGAAAAAATTAGGAGAAATACAAGTTTTTCTCCTCATTGCTCCACTCCTACGCCTCCTCTGGGGAAGAGTAGGATTCTGGGCATTCCCAGCTTTACAAAACTTTACAAAACTTTGTCAATCTGGCAATGTGCTAGGTTCCATGGATGTTGCCCCTTTCACGCAGAGTAATGAGTGAAAGGGACCCATATTTACAAGGCCATGAAAAGTCACGCAGGGTGACTTTATGTGGTCTTATAAATATGGGCAGGCAGACTGCGATGCCGGTGCGTCAAAAACAGTGAGTGGCGCCATGGCCTTGTAAATGAGGCCCTTGATATTTTTTTAAATGCTAGTTAAAACTAAGTGTTGGTTGCCATGTTCTCCATTTTCCCATTGTTAGGTTAACTTGGGACCTAATATGTTTTGCAAAGGAAGTTGTGTTTGTGTGCTTATTGAATTACATGTCATTCCATAGCAGGCATTCATTGTGGCATTCAGGGCTATTTTAAAGCCCACTATGCTTCCCGTTTTTTTTCAGTCCTCAATACAATGTCTCAAGTTGAGATTAAATGGTGTGTCTATGACTATCATCTGCTTAGGGCATCTTTTTCATCTGGACAATATGTCAAGTACTTGGGATGTCGCATTGTGCATTCCATAATGGGACACTGCTCGGCTCTCAGAGGGCACCTCTAATTTTGAATTGTTTGCATGATTTGAATTTGCAATTGAAAATTTCTGGAATGGGTGGTGATTGAGGACCACAGGGAGTAACACATACTTGTCTACTACAATTATGGTGAAGAATTTGCAAAATAAGCCAGTAAGGGTATTTTGAAAGCATGCATATCATGGACATGAGACATTGTACCATTCATGCCTACTCCACAATTGGCCAAATTTGCATTAGAATGCACCAGTCAAGAATGTAGTTACACCACACACTGCCAGCATGCCAGAGGTTATGTGATGTCATTTCCTATGATGTAATTTGTTGAATGATCCTGTGATGTCAGTTCCTGAGATGTCATCAATAGGTCAAAGGCCACGTGATGTCACTTCTTCTAGTATTTTGGTGAATTGATGTCCATGATTACAGAACATTCCCAGACTGGTCCTACATTTTGTTATGATAATTTATAGCTAGATATTTGCAAAATTATCTATGAAAAGCACATTTAATAATGCAATAAATGTTCATGTTTAATTTAGCAGTCTTTGGGGTAGACCTCTTGTCAAGACTGGTTCTCCAACCCAGTCGAGGATATGCAGACAAAGTCCATACATGTAAAGAAAAGATTGTTATCACAGAAAAGGGATTATATGTGCTGTGCTCGATATATAGCTTAGATTTACATTATATATTTAGTTGAGATATCTGTTATGGAACCCACTTAGTGCCAAGTACCAACCTGTTGAACACTTCACATAAAACATTTTTATCAGTAGAAACATCTCAAACATTTGGTGCATAACATAAAACAGGCATTTGCAATACAAAAGGTCTGGCCTTTGGGACCTTATAAGGATTTAGTAATGCGGCGTATTGTACGTCCCCACAGCTTTCAGGGTGCCGAGTCAGTGATGAGCAAGCAGTGTCCTGTGATTTTGGGCAAATCCCTTAAAATACAAGTAGCGATCTTGGATGGATGGTGGGTGCGGGGTGAAGAGGTAGGGAGAGACGGCACAGGGCGACAGGAAACAAGATGCAATGGTAAAAATTAAAGGAGGGAGGAGGTGGTGTGAGACAGCATGCTTTGTGACTGGAACAGCATTTGAGCTTATAAATAACTCCATCTGGCAACATTTAAGAAATAGCAATGAAACGGTATCAAACATGCTGTGAAGGGCGTGCGGCAAATGCTGCCTACTCAGGAGTTCGAGTCTCGGAGTCGGCTCAACATCCTGTAATTTTGGGGAAATCACTTTAAATACGAGCAGCGATCTCAGAAGGGTGATGGGGCAAGCTGAAAGGAGAGACGGCACTGGGCGAGCAGGCTGCCACGAGCAAGAAACAAGACACGATGGTGAAAATTAAAGGGGACACATCGTTAAAAGGCACACAGCCTCCAAAGCAAAACAATAATTAAACCTGCGATGCAAATGCCAACCGAAACATAAAGCACAGCGTCCGTAAAGCGGGCGCTGTGATGATACACAAACTGAGGCAAACAATAAAAAATTAGTGCGCACAATGAAACCTATATAAAAAAAAGTACGCCCATGTGTAACAGGGGCAGTCTCCTTGGGGAGTTTGAAACACTAAGAAGCGGGACTATTGAAGCATGTTGACCAACCAAAAGCATGCATTTATGAAGGGCACGAACAGGAAAGAATTGAAAAGATGGGGGTGCTTCAAGATACAGTCTATATTACAGCTTGCCTCACAGAGCAGCGCATGCGCTGCCCAGGCTCCACCTAAAAATATACTGTATGTGGTGATCTCTCTAATCCAAGTTATCAAAATCAGGAGGTGCAGAAGAGGCATCTGTGCAGGACCATACCAAACTGCATAATTATATTTTATGTCAAGCATATATACTGAATTACACATATTTATAGTTTTAGGAAGGGGGATTACGTATTTTGCCCAGAATCAAATGATGAAGCCATGATTACAACAGAAGTTTACATTTCAGAATATGAAAATAAAGCCATTAGATCAAATCCCATCATCTTCTACATCATTTTTCACAGTCCATCACAGCTTTCATATGTGTGCCACTGCTGAGGAATCCAACTGAAGAGTTTGAAGAGCCTGATTGCTGGCTTCACTGACAATGACAAGTTTATTGTGTGAGTCACTGTATCTTCAATTTAATCTGCACTGCATGCTGAGGCCTATTGTTTTCGAGTCAAGCCATCATGTTGCAGTGTGTCACACACCTTCATTCCAATCAGAACCTCATAGGAAACATGAGGATGACCTGCCAGTGTGCAACTGTTGTTATTTATTATTAAAAGTGCACACATAATATATGGGGATTTTAATTATGTAAAGAACTCTGCCACCGGTAGAGCAAGAAGCCCATTGTGTTCGGCAACTAGCTCCATAAATGTGGCCAGGTTTGCAAAGGTTTTAATCAGTTCCTTCAGGGCAGGGAATGGAGGTACAACATTTTAGATCATTGTCAGTTTGCTTTTTACAGTAAAGCTGGTATGAAGGTCACTATCTACTGTGCACAAGGACTTTGTCATTAGACACAGTATTTTCATTCACAAGTGAATCTTTTTCACAAAAAGCTAAATAGAAAATCAGAGCTGCTGACGATGATAGATATTCTATGATTAAAGCTAAGTGACTGTGGTATAAGAACCTTGCCACTGTTAGAATTACTAGACAACTTTGAATGCCATTGATCATACAATTCTAATTGTTAGACCAGACAGCCTTAGGGTGGACTTGTTTTGTCTATCTTCTCCATTGTCCTGACCTCATGTTTCCTGGTATTAGGACTGCTAACCAGTGCTAAAGTGATTGTGCTCTCTCCCCTAAACATGGTAATATTCTTTCCTCCCAAAATGGCATATTAAATTTACTTATAAGTGCCTAGGATATTGGTACTACATGTACCCAGGGCCTGTAAATTAAATGCTACTAGTGGGTTTGCAGCACTGATTGTGCCAACCACTTAAGTAGCCCTCTACTGCCTTTGCTGAGCCTGTGTGTGCAGTTTACACTACCAGGTAAAATAAACCTTTTGCCAGGCCAAAGACTTCCCTTTTTCTACATACAAGTCACCCCTAGGGTGGTCCCTGGACAACTCAGATGTCAGGGTACAAAGTATCTAAAAGGCAGGCCATGTACTTTTAAAACTTAAAAATCCTGGTAGAGAAAAACGTTTACATTCGTCTTTCACTACATCAAGGTCTATATCTACTGTACCTATAGGATAACATTGAGATTACAGAATTACATTTTATAAGCATAATTTCCAAATGGGAAGAGATAACTATTTCAAGTGTCACTGAAATCACCATTTAAAATCCAAATTTATGATGAAGTTGAATATTAAATTACAATTCTAAAAATGCCACTTTTAGAAAGTTGGAATTTTCCTACTTTAGCCGTTTAGTGCTTGCTGCCTGACTCTGATCACGTCTGGGGTGGGTTACAGCTGGGCTTTGTGTATTCCCCCTAGACAGTCACACACAATGGGAGCTTAGGTGTGACTTGATAGGCCATCCTGGTAGGATGGGAGGGAGCATCTGGACCCAGCCTCACTTACAATTGAATAGGATGTGTCCTGTCCCCACACAAAGGGCTGCATACCCCTCTGTAGTGAGCCTGGAGCCATGGCAGTTGAGTGCTTCAAAGGCCTGTCCTTGACCTCTTCCCTACTCCAAAGGAACCATTGGGTATAAATACTGGAACTCAGACTCCACCATTTCAGTACACTTCTGGACATGCAGATAATCTGCCAGGAAGAAGGACTGCTGTACTCCTGAAGGACTGCCACTCTGCTGGACTGCTGATTACCTGACTCCTGCTGCTGCCAGTGTTTATCAGGAGCTAGAGGAACACAAAGACCAGGGGGCAGATGTATTTATTTTTAACACAGCACAACACAGCAAGGCAACGTCCTGTGCTGCACTGTGTTAAATACAGATGGCAGGAATGCTCCATATATATTAAGATGTGGCACATTCCTCTCTTCTCCTTGTGGTGGCGCACAATGTGTTTCCTTGCATCTTGTAGAATGTATCACTTAGAAATAGGAAACAGCAAGGTGAAATAAAGATAGTTCTCCTTGTTGCGCCTCTTGCGGGAAGTCATACAATTCTGATACATTCCCAGGTCTGCCACTGTTGGTAAATCTGGAAATGCATGGGTGGATTTGTGAGAACACCCATGCTCCACCTATGTAACTCCCCCACCACATAGTGTAACGCAAGGCAACCTTGCACTACACCACATTTACCAAGCCACACAGAGCCATGCAGGTTGGCCTTATGTTGCTTAGTAAATCTGAATCTAGGTTTTGCATCACTCTGTGTCACCTTGCGTGGTTCAAGGGCTATGCAAAACTATAATAAATCTGCCACTAAGTTTATCAGAACCAACAGCTAAACAAGGGGTGAGATTCTCAGGTATTTCATTTTTGTAACAGAAAAGAGGTATAAGAATTAAGCAGAGATTCAAAATAAGCCATTCTGAAAAATTGCCTCAGAATTATAGAGAAAAAGTTAAAATAGGAATATAAAAATAATTTGTTTGCCAAACTATGTATGATACTCGGGTAAAGTACTTTATCATATTATACTTTCTAGATCAAAATAATGTTTGTACTTGAAAGTTCAATTGAAAACAATAAGTAAGACAATGTAACAGAAAATAAAAAAAGTCATTAAATAAGAAGAAAGGTGAAGAAGGAAAGTCTGTATAATGGTCCTAATAAATGACTTATACATAGAGCAAATATAGCAATTCAGATAAGGTATGAGTAAATTATTTTACAGCGCTAGTTGTAAAGAAAGTCCATGTCAGCATCATTCCTCAGTTCAAACGTATTTCACACAAAATAAAACATTGTGAGAAAATATTCAGTACTAACATGTTCAAGGAGCTTTAAAAATCTCAACATTTTCTGTTAATGATACAAATAGGCTTAGACAGAAACTTGCTGAAGGGTGACCACAGCAAATCATGTTTAATAGTAAGATGAGCTGATGAAAAGTTGGTTCTAAATAATCTATAATTATGACAGACCACACTCCAGCATGCCTTAAAGTATAACGTTCCTGCATTTATACATCTAAACAAAATAACCTGCAGGGCAATAGCTATAAGTTAATCAAAAAATGACCTTTCTTATAACATTCTTATCAATTACCTTGAAAGATGCACAAGACAGAGAAAGATATACAAAGTCCATGAATGTCACTATTCTTTGACCAAATGTGCAGCTACAGAACCAGCAGTTTTGATTACTGACAATTTTCATTGTAAACTTTAGCAATGGGATGTAAAGCAATCTGTTACAGAAGAGGAGTAAAGTTTGTGAGCTAGAATAAAGATTAGACAATACTTTATCCCTGACTATAAAGTAATTTATATATTGAGGAAGCTTTCATTTCAACTGACAAATGTAAGGCAGATGTAGAAGCTGTCAGAAATCCCTCATAAGAAAGTCATTTTGTCAACCAAGTGAATGTGAAGCTCTAGGTTTGTTAATATGATAAAGGAAATTGTCAGGAATATGTTGCAATGGCAAAATATGACTCAACAAATTATTTTATTTTTTCAATTCTTCTATACAGTGGCATAGCAAAGGGGGGTGGTGCACCCCGGATGGCATGAGTTTTGGGGGCAGTGTGCCCCCCACCTTTACCTGTGGCTGTCGGTTACGGGGGAGTAAGCACGGAAATCACCACCACCCCTTCATTACATTTCGAGGCCATGGGCGGCCTAAAGCAGAGACCGCCTTGTGTATAGAGAACACTTCTATAGTTTATTTTATTCTCAACATTTTACCATATGAGAGACATCAAGAACTTAATGTATAATAATAGCCGCCATCAGCAAGCAAGAGTGAAGTATTAAAGGTGAAAGCAAAAACCTGGATCTTTTCATCATATTTACAATTTCTTTAAAAGAAAAGTGATATAAAGTAGAAATCTCAAGATCTTGCTAAATCCCACCTCCAAGCTCCTTACTGTCTAATTTAGAATTTCTAGTTCTTCTTTCCTTTCCGAATAATGTGGATAGTAAACCATCAGTCGTTTTTTATAACATCTTTAGGTATCCTAATAAGCAACATCTATAATGTAAAATAGATAAAATCTTCATTTTAGGATTGTAACTTTTTATTGATTTCAGAAAGTGGAATATGGAACAATAGCTGTCGCCTACATCCATGGGCAGGTGAGGGATAAGCAGTAAAGTATCGATTCAGTTTACATCACTCAGCACCTACATCCATAGGCCGGTGCGGTATTCATGTGATTCAGATAGAAGGGAGGGATGGGGGGGAGAAAATAGGAGGGAACATAATCTAGACTCACATTAAACTGTAAACAATAGCAACAAAAAACAACGCCTGCTCAGATTGTTTAGATGTAGACTCACTCTATCATTTCCCCTGGGTCGGCTGGGGGTGTGGGAGGTGTAATCTGTGGTATTTGTAGGTATATTGGGCAGGTTAATTGTTGGAATTCTCCCGAGAGGTGTGAAATAGAGGGGCCCCTATCGTTTCTCAAATTTGGGCAGGGTGTGGTTACCCGTAGCTGTCAATTTCTCCATCCCTAATAGGTCCCACAGTTTATGGAGCCAATCCGCGTGGGTCAGAATCACATCCATGTCCCATTTGGACAACAGGACCTGTTTAGCAGTGCACAATGCCAGTGTGATAGCCTTACCCAGTTCGGAGTGTAAGGGATAGGTTAAAGCGTTGGGCAACTCCAATATGATGTAAGCCGGAAAGGGGGGTATTTCGGTATTGAACATTGCGTCATTGTCGGTCAAGACTTTCGGCCAGTATCTATGGTGTTTGGGGCAGTGACACAGTAGGTGGGGGAGCGTGCCTGAGTGAGCGCCGTGCCACCAGCATTCATCCAACCTCCCCCTCTGTCACTGAGCCAAGCGCGCCGGGGTATAATACCAGTAATGTGCTAATTTTAATAGAGTTCCCTTGCCCGCGGCACTTGTGGCAAATGTGCGTGCTCGGTGCAGAACGTCTAGCCACTCCTTGTCCGTGAAACTGCGTTTGCATTCCCGCTCCCATCTCTTTCAGGCCGGAGAGCGTAGCGGTGTATAGTAATTAAAAAGGAGTAAATATCAGATAGAATACGACAGTCAACTGCTCAAGTGAAAAGCTAGCCTTCAAACAACGTGAACCTTCTGGGAGCATGTGGCTTAACCCTAGGTAAGGACACCCAGTGCCGGACCACTAAGTAATGCCAATGTTCCTAGTCCAGGAGCCCAAAGTCTCGTTGGAGGGCCTTAAAACCCAACAGGCCTTGCACATCAAACAGGTCACCAACCCGCTTACATTGTGCTTCCTGTTCAGGCGCAAACGCTTTCTCTGACATCGCAGGAGGGAAGTCCGGATTCCCTATGATCGGTGTAAGTGGCGAAATACGCGTGGAAAGTTGGTAGGAGGAGCACACTTTGTCCCAGACCTCGACAGTTGCCCTAACCACTGGCGAGATATATAACACAGGCAGGAGATATTTACGCAGTAGCCACAGGTTCTTCCAGATATGGACGCCGGCTACTGCCTGGTCCAGGAAGCACCAGTGTTTTTCGGTCATTAGACGCTGCCATTTGACTACATATCGTAGCTGAGCGGTCTGATAATATTTCTTCAAGTTTGGTATTCCCAATCCCCCCTTGGCCAGCGGCAGGTATGTGCGTTCCTTCGCCATCCGAGCCCGCTTACCCGCCCATATGAAGGTCTCCAGTGCATCCTGCAATTTTCGCAAGATAGCGGGGGGAGGCAGCAGCGGCATAACTTGCATCAGATAGAGAATTTTCGGTAACGGTCATTTTCACAATGCCGCCCACCCAAGAGAGGGCCCCCCCGGAGTCTTAATTTTAATTGTACTTAGTTTACCCCACCATGACAGAAACAGAGTGGACATTTTCTCCATCAGTGAAACAACTTTATATTCTCAATAAAGTTACAGTACCAAATTCTAAAACATATAATTTTGTTATTATTTTATATTATTTTATCATTTCACACTAGCCTATATCTTTTAAATATCTATTTAAAACAAAATTCATTGAGTGGCAAAACCTATGATTTGTCAACATGTAATTTATATGGAGAATCCGTGTAACTAATCTGCAAGTCCTTAAAGAAATTGTGTTAGGGTGACATCTAGGTTTGATACATACAATAAAATATTAAAATGGCATATGCATTTCCAGAAAACATAACCTCAGTATTCACCAGCATATAATCTGGCATAGATAAAGCGCTATTATGAACAAAAAAAAAGAAAGGGTAAATCACTGTCTGGTCCATCACTTAAGTGTAAAAAATGGAGGTTGAAACCCAGTAACAAAATCTGATGTTCTGGAAGAACTATACAACAAATCAATTATATTCATAGTTCTTTTGATATTTGCAATTTATTCATAAGAGTTAGACTAATGGCTGCCTATTAGCTTTTTCGAGCTTAATTTAAATACATTACAGAGGTTGAAACATGGAGCAGAGCAAAAGAGATGGATTTACTAACAGTGACTAACTTCCATGGACATATGATGCACATTAGTGACTGAAGTGAAAAGGCTTGAAAGACTTGGAATTACTTTGGTTTCAAATGCTCATCTCCTCAAAAGGGGCATGTTACACAGAAATCGTTGACTTCCTGCCGCAAAGCCATAATGTTCAAATGTCCATTCTTTGTTCATCTAAAAGTTTTCAAGAACCAGCCTTCCATTCTGATTTTCAGACCGTGTCAGAACTATCCCTCAGCATTTTGAATTCCTATTATCTTTCAATGCAGATGGGAAAGCAAGCCTGATTTGGACATAAAAATGTTCATATACAAGGACAATCCACCATAACAGCCTGCTAAATACATTAAAAGCAATCACCAGCAATCTTCTTTACGTTCCCAATTAAACTGAACTGTTCTTGTTCCTATTGTTATGTTTAGATTTAAAGCGACTATTATAGCCCACAAAACCCACCCACGACACACAAGTCTCTAAACTTCTCCAAAGCAGAAGTCACCCAAAGCATTTATCCCCACCCAAGGTAAGTTTTGTAGAAAATGCTGCATGGGTTCCTCAGAATGGAAAACACATAGAAACCTTTTGTCAAGGTGTGACTCCAGGTTATGCTCACATTACCTAAAACTCATCCTCGACATCTCCCGCCGCAGCCACATCACACTCCACCTGAGAGGCCTGCACTGGCTCCCCGTCAACAAAAGGATCACCTTCAAGCTCCTGATCCACGCACACAAAGCACTGCACAACACCGGACCCACCTACCTCAACAACCGACTCAGCTTCAACACCCCCACCCGAAGCCTCCGCTCAGCCAGCCTCACCCTCGCCACAGTCTCTCACATCCGAAAAACCACCGCCGGCGGCAGATCCTTCTCCTACCTCGCCGCCAAGACCTGGAAATCTCTCCCCACCATCCTACGACAGACCCAGGACATGGTGGCCTTCAGAAGACTCCTCAAGACCTGGCTCTTCGACCAGTAGCACCCCCCCCCCTCCCCAGCGCCTTTAAACCCTCTCAGGTATGTTGCGCGCTTTACAAATGCAGTGATTGATTGATTGAATAGTGTATGTTGCATTAGGAACAACCCCCAGATGAACAATATCACCTCCTTTTACATGCAGACTGTCTTTACAGTCTTTACATTCATTCTCTGATTTTTAATAAAAGGAAGAGCCGAAAGGGTCTATTAATGCATTCTCTTGTAAAGACATACTTGCACCTTCCCTAAGAACACAATCAACGTGTCTATTTTTGGATATTTACCCTTTCTGTTTGGTGACCACAGATTTTTAGCCTTTTTACCATACCCTATTTTTGCTGATCTTAGAACTCTGTACTCTTTTATCCCTTTTAAACAGGAGTAAACTATCTGTGCTGCTGCAATTTAACATAGTTAAACTACCTTATCCCAGATTGACAAATGTAGCTTGCCTATAGGGCCCAGGTATATGTTTTAGAAAATGTACCTATGACCTGGACGTTAAATGCCACCTTGGAACTGCAGCACCTAGTGTGCCTTTGCAAGAAATTGGATTACAGGTTAAGAGGAGTGAAATCCTACTCAAACAGCAACCACAGTCACAAGCAAACCCCAAACTAACTTGTGCTTGACCCTATGATAGCTTGATACAAAGACTTACTTTAGAGTGGCAATGCACAAAGTATTTATGCAGCACTTCAAACCAAAATAATGTGAAGACATCACACAAGAAATCGTCCAGTCGAATAGAGCAAGTTTAACGATTTGACACTAAAATGACAGAATTCCAATCAGTAGACCTAGAGATATGCATTTTTAAACATTTACGCAAATATAGCGGCAAGAATTGCAAAGTGCAACTTGCTGCTATCTGGCTATGCGAGGCCCATAGAAAGTCACAAGTTCATGCCGACCACGATGGTGCATGGGCCATGTGCAGGGACCAGAAAAGTCCCTCTAAAATAATTACCTTCACAGTCCAGCACAGAATTAAGTTTTCAGTAGAAGGGGCTGCAGGGAGCAGGGAGAGTGTTGCAGATGACCATTGTGGGTGAATATCACTGTAGAAGGAAGATTCTTTAGGGCTTCACTGATGGTCATTCCTGGAGCTTAACGTTAGTGGGCACCGTGAGCTGTTGATGCTGTAGTGTGAGAAACAATATCCTGCTGCCGGGTGCCATTGGTGGTCGCTGTCACGTAAAGAGTCTGGTTCGCCAGAACTTCTCATTGGTGGGCAGCATGGACAGCAAGATCTTCACATTAGCGAAGAGCCCAAAAACTTCAGGAGAGCACACCTGAGGCCACACAAAGGGTCCAGGACCAGAGGGGCACAACTTGGGGGTCCACAACTCACTCCAACAGAGGCCAGCAGGGTTCAGGCATGTCCAGGAAGCCGCTCAGTTGGGCAATTGCAGCCTCTGGAGCTTATAATTTCTCTGTAGATCAGAACAGCAGGTCAACTGACTCACCCTTTAAGGCAGTTCAGCCTCTGTTTAAGGTCTTTCTCCAGCCATTCTTCTGAGCAAGCAGTGCAGCAGGGCATGAGACTGGCAGTCCTCCTGGCAGCAAAGGAGCACAGCAGTGCTTTGTCTGTAGCATCCACAGGCCCAGGAGGGTACTGAAGAGTTGGGGGTCTGGAATTCAATATTTATACCTGATGCTCACTTTGAAGTAGGAGATGTTTCTCGAGTCTTCCACAACCCTAAGGTGTAAGGCATCCCCTTCACCAAGCCCTAGCCCCAATTTGCCTGGGCCCAGAAAAGACTAGTTTCAAACCTTCTGTGAGAGGGTTCAGTCAGAGCCTTTGTGAATTCAAGTGTAATAGGTAATAGCTTTTCCCTATCGCTAAGTCAGAGTAGCCCATTCTGCCACACCTAGGTTCCCTTTGTCTCTCTGTCTGGGAGGAATACACAAAGACAAACTGACAGCTACACCCAGTCATGTGACCCAGGAACAGGCTGCAGACACCAAATGGTTAGGACAAGAAAATGACAACTTTCTAAAAGTGGCCTTTTCAGAATTGGGACTACAAATCAGACTTTCCCATTAAAGACGGCTTTAAATTACAATGCTTTAGACACCAAAATCAAGCTGTCTACCTGCTCCAAATTGAAAGTTATCATTTATTAAATGCAATAATGTAACCCAGTGTTATCCTAATGGAGGGGTAGGCCTTGCAGTAGTGAAAAACAATTTAGTCGTTTTTTCACTACCAGGACATGTAAAACTTAAAAGTGCATCTCAAACTTTTAAGGACACTGCACTGTGCCTTTTGGGCTGTTCAAGGCCTACCCTAGGGGTAAGTTATATATATTAAAAAAGAAGGTTTTGGCCTGGCAAAAGGTTTGTTTTTCCAGTTTGAATTGGCAGTTTCAACACTACACACTGCAATAGCAGGCCTGAGACATGTTTAAAAGGGCAACTTAATTGGATGGCACAATCAGTGCTGCAGGCCTACTGTTAGCATTTAATTTACAGGCTCTGGGTACATGGGGTACCACTTTACTAGGGACTTAAAAGTAAATTAAATGTGTAATGTGCATACAAGCTAATTCTGCCATGTTTCAAGGAGACAGGAGAAGCACTTTAGCACTGGTTAGCAATGGTAGAGTGCCTAGAGGGTGAAGGTAAAAAGGTTGGGATGACCCTGCAACAGCCTTTCAGAGAGTGTGCCTAAAATGCATGGTGTCAGACCTGCCATTGTATTGTTGCAGTTCATAACTTGCAGTGCGAACTGTCAATATAATCCTTTATGACAGGCAGAAGACCTCCCTTTTAAATATTATTAAGTCGCTCTTATGTAGGTCTTGTAGTCCACAAGGCAGAGTGCAGGGTATTTAAATGTTGGACATTCGAAAAATAATGTCACCATCTCCCTACAGTGACAAGGCCCGGTAAGCTTATATCACTGGCCTGTCTATCTTATACAGAAAACCAGAGTATGGATTAAAGTATGAATTTTGTATCTTTGGTTTAGAACCAGCTAGAAGTGAAATTCAACCACTCTTTTTTTAATATTTATTAAAAGTTCAATTTAATGGTGACTTTGCATTTTTAATAAATATTTGGGAAAAGTAACTTTTGGAAAGACATCTTTTCCCTGCCTGAAGCTCTTAACGGCTAATTTACACACCTTTTTCTTGTGACACCCGGAGACACTTGTGACACCTGGAGAGCGGTGCCCTCATAACTGTCCACATCATCTGCTGGATCCTAGTAGTTCGACATGAGAATGGAACTGAGTATTGTGCCTGGAGCCCAGATTGCCTTTTGTGTAGCCCCAAAGTATTGCCCACATCTATGGACCTCAACACGCATAAGTGTCTTGTTGGTGGTGAGCTGATTCAACGGTTGTGGTACCCCACATGGCCCAGTTTGTCGATCGTGCCGCATGTCTCTCATGCGACACGCCGACTGCGTGCTGTGTCCTATTCACAGGTTGCAACCCTCATAGGTGAGGGCACACCCATAGTAGTGCCTCATTCTACCTTGTGCAGCAGCGCTGAACCTGTGCCTGTGTGTGTGAACACAATTGTGTGGTGTGACTCATATCAATGCACACCAGACGTTGTGCCTCATTTCCAGGGAGGTACAGAATTTTCAACTCTTCATTGTGTGTGACCAGAATTGTCTGGTGCAACTCAGATCAACGCACACCTGACGCTATGCCTCATTTCCAGGAAGGTGCAGAATTTGCAACTCTTCATTGTGTTTGACCAGAATTGTCTGGTGTGACCTGTATCAACACGCGCCAGTTGTACTTCATTGCCAGGGAGGTACGAAATTTGCAACTCTTTATTGTGTGTGACTGAAACTGTCGGGTGTTACTTGTATCAATGCTCACCAGCTTTTGTGCCTCATTTCCAGGGAGCTGCAGAAGAGCAGATTTGTGTTCCGTTGTGCCTGGATTGCCTGAGTGCTACTTTGTTCAACGTGTGCCAGGCCGGGTGCCTCCTTCTACCAGGAGGCTCCCAGACAAAATTGTATTGCCAGGTAGTAGTGCCCGGATTTGGAACGCTTCCAAGAGCAATCTGGAGCGGGTCTAGAGACTGCCTGACCCCCACCTTGTGCTTCGTAGAACTGGGCTGGTGCCAAAGGCACAATTTAGGACCGTTGATTGAATGACCATCACCCGCAGCCTGCTTCTGCTCTGCATACTGTGGGTGAACTTCAAGAGTAGTGGCCAAACCCCTATTTGTCGACTGCTGCCTCATTAGCCTTGCTACCTCCTACCATCTTCTTCCCTCTGACTCTTATTAAGTGTAACTCCAGCAGCGAGTGGCCTGGGATCAGGAGGAAAGTTCTCTTTATCTCCTGCCCATGGGTGTAGGGTAGTGGGGGTTAGCTTGCTATTGCTCACCCCTGAGGCGGAAGCCGGGGGCTCTCTCTCTGTGCATTTTCGGAGCTCTTTGGCTTCGTTATCTTTACAAAAAAATAGCGTTTTTAAAAACCTGTATTATATTTTAATCTGCTCATTTTTACCTGATTGCTGCTGTTGTATATGCTCGCGCTGCTCTGAGACCCCTCGCTGCTGTTTCCTGACCGGCGCAGCTGAGTTGGCTGCTGGCGCCGGCAGGCTAGGACGGTAGACATCTTGGGGGAACGATTCGAGAGCGGTCCAGTAGTTGGACGCTTTCGTCACGGCAGGCTAGGTATATTAACCTCGCTCAAGCTAGGCTCAGTCTTGCTATTGCTCACCCCTGAGGCGGAAGCCGGGGGCTCTCTCTCTGTGCATTTTCGGAGCTCTTTGGCTTCGTTATCTTTACAAAAAAATAGCGTTTTTAAAAACCTGTATTATATTTTAATCTGCTCATTTTTACCTGATTGCTGCTGTTGTATATGCTCGCGCTGCTCTGAGACCCCTCGCTGCTGTTTCCTGACCGGCGCAGCTGAGTTGGCTGCTGGCGCCGGCAGGCTAGGACGGTAGACATCTTGGGGGAACGATTCGAGAGCGGTCCAGTAGTTGGACGCTTTCGTCACGGCAGGCTAGGTATATTAACCTCGCTCAAGCTAGGCTCAGTCTTGCTATTGCTCACCCCTGAGGCGGAAGCCGGGGGCTCTCTCTCTGTGCATTTTCGGAGCTCTTTGGCTTCGTTATCTTTACAAAAAAATAGCGTTTTTAAAAACCTGTATTATATTTTAATCTGCTCATTTTTACCTGATTGCTGCTGTTGTATATGCTCGCGCTGCTCTGAGACCCCTCGCTGCTGTTTCCTGACCGGCGCAGCTGAGTTGGCTGCTGGCGCCGGCAGGCTAGGACGGTAGACATCTTGGGGGAACGATTCGAGAGCGGTCCAGTAGTTGGACGCTTTCGTCACGGCAGGCTAGGTATATTAACCTCGCTCAAGCTAGGCTCAGTCTTGCTATTGCTCACCCCTGAGGCGGAAGCCGGGGGCTCTCTCTCTGTGCATTTTCGGAGCTCTTTGGCTTCGTTATCTTTACAAAAAAATAGCGTTTTTAAAAACCTGTATTATATTTTAATCTGCTCATTTTTACCTGATTGCTGCTGTTGTATATGCTCGCGCTGCTCTGAGACCCCTCGCTGCTGTTTCCTGACCGGCGCAGCTGAGTTGGCTGCTGGCGCCGGCAGGCTAGGACGGTAGACATCTTGGGGGAACGATTCGAGAGCGGTCCAGTAGTTGGACGCTTTCGTCACGCACTTCACAGTACTTAAGGATGTCACTTCCCCGTCCGCGCAGCGGGCGGGCGCAGCGGGCGCGCCGACGGCGCGCCGAAGGCGCGCCAAAGGCAAGCCCGTCTGCGCCCGTCCGCGACCGACCGGGGCGCGGGGCCAGTACCCCTGCTTCTTCTGTTTATAATGACAGGAATAACTCTACTTACATCAGGTACACTACTGATGATTTACTTGCCCTTCGCCCCAGAATACAGGACAGCTGCAGCCACACTTTTTCTATGGCTTCTCCTATGCTTCAATGCGCTACTTGCGGCTTCTCCGTGACGAATGTTCGAAAAGAGGAGTTGGGAATATTAAACATGAAGCTGACTCTATTAAATTGTAGATCCCTTAAAAAACACCAATTAGAAATACATGATCTGGTGCTGGAAGGTAATCTTGACGTTCTCTTCTTAACAGAGACATGGCTAGATGAAGCCTCAGCACCTGATACCCTGGAAGCTGTCCCCGTAGGATACAACCTGCTTAGAATTGACAGGGAAAGGCAGAAGGGTGGAGGATTGGCAATGATTTATAAAAGCGATCTACACTGTACTTTGGAGAAAGCCACTCTACCTAACAGCGAGGTAGGCTTCTTCTCGATCACAGCCAACCCTAAAAATGTCATCAATGGATTTCTCATATACCGGCCCCCCGGTAAGACCTCCGAGTACTGTAACAATCTAGCAGATCTAATATCTCAACATGCCCTTCGCTATAAAAAATTTCTTATTTTGGGTGACATTAATTTTCACTTTGAGGACCCCAATTGTAGGGAAGCTCATGCTGTGATAGAGGCCTTGAAATCACAGTCGCTCATACTGCAATCTACCCTCCCATCTCATCAACTAGGACATCTTCTTGACCCCATCTTTTCGAACTGGGAAGGGGTTAAGGTTGCCATGCCATTACAAATTACATGGTCAGACCATTTTGTTATTCCTTTTGAGATTGAAATTGGCCCACAGGAGGATAGTAAGATCAAACCTAAACCTCAAAAGCGCAGAGACTGGAAGAAATTCACGAAGGAAGGCTATAAAACCGCTTTACTTAAAGAACCCCCGTCTCTAAGCAATACTCTGCTCAAAGCCTGGGCCGACTATGAAATATGGATGTCTGAGGCTCTGGATGAGGTAGCACCATGGACACTAAAACCCCCCGCCAGGAATACTAAGACTGCCCCCTGGTTCTCTAAAGAACTTAAAGAAGCCAAAGCCAAATGTAAAACCACGGAGCGTAACTGGAGGAAAAACTACAAATCCGAGGATAAACTGGCTTATAAAAAAGAACTTAAAGCCTATCACAAACTTATAAGAGCAGCCAAAGGCGTTCATTTCAAAGAACGTATAGAATCGGCAAAAAATCCTACTAAAGAACTTTTTTCAATTTATAAAGAGCTGACGGTTCCTACTAGGTTAGAGGCCCAAGACATCTTCTCCAATGAATTATGCGAAGAGATTGCCGACTTCTTTATAAGCAAAGTGGACTTAATACATGCTTCTTTTACTGACAATTTGCCAACTAAACCCCCGGTAATGACTAATGTCACCTCCACTATACCTTGTTTGACACATTTTAGAGTCCCAGAGAGGTCAGATTTACTCACTATTGTTAATAGTATTCAGTCCGGCTCTCCGTTGGATGTGATATCTCCCATTCGTTGCAAGGGAATATTTGACTGCATGATTGAACAGATCTCACATCTGATCTCCCTATCCTTCCAGGAGTGCCAAGTGCCTGATACTTGGAAAACTGCACAGGTCATACCCCTGAAAAAGAAACCTAACATTCACATCTCCCAGCTAAAAAATCTGCGCCCCATCTCTCTCCTCCCATTCTGTGGGAAAGTTGTGGAGAAGGTAGTCAATATTCAACTTATGAAATTCATTGAAGAAAATTCGCTGCTACACCCCACTCAATCAGGTTTTAGAGCGGGCCACTCCACTGAATCAGCGTTGCTCTTCTCCACCGAATGTCTGAGACTAGCTGCAGACGAGGGGCAGACGGCAGCGCTGGTGCTACTGGACCTCAGTGCAGCATTTGACACCGTGCTGCACTCGACGCTGCTGTCTCGCCTCTCAGACTTGGGAGTTGAAGGTCCTGCTCTGAAGTGGGTAGAATCCTTTCTAGATAATAGGAGCTTTCAGATCTTCTATCCTCCCTATAAATCTACCCCTCGCAAACTGAGACATGGGGTTCCTCAGGGCTCCAGTCTTAGTCCCACGCTATTCAATCTATACATGGAGCCCTTGGCACATATTGTGGATACTTTTGGTGTGGATATCGTCTCATATGCGGACGATACCCAACTGATAATTAAACTCACCAACAATCAGATAGAGGATGCTAAAAAAATTTCCAACTGCATGAGAGCTGTGGCAGGCTGGATGAATAATAATTGCCTTCGCCTCAATGGCGATAAAACAGAAGTGCTAGTGGTTGGCAAATCCCCCTCGGCTTGGTCCCAAGCATGGTGGCCACCAGAATTAGGTGCTCTTCCCATTCCGGCAGATTCCGTCCGAAATCTGGGAGTTTTGCTGGATGAGGAGCTCTCTTTTAAACAACAGATTAACAAAACTACAGGAAAATGCTTTGGAATACTAAAAACTCTTCGGAAGGTTCTCACCTTACTCCCCATTAGTGCCAGGAAAACATTGATTTATGCCCTGGTCACTCCTCATCTGGACTACGGCAATGCCCTCCTCCTTGGTCTTAGCAGAAAGGGCATACATCAATTGCAGTGTGTCCAAAATGCTGCCGCCCGCCTGGTGCTCAATCTTCCCCGCAGGGCCTCAGGTAAAACTGCATTGCAGAAACTTCACTGGCTCCCCATTGAGGAGCGCATCAAGTTCAAGGCACTCTGCTTTGCTCATCGCATTGCCCAGGGGAAAGGACCTGGTTACCTACGCAATCTCCTTACCATCCATCGACCTACTCGTAATCTGAGATCGGCTGGCGCGATGTTATTCCAGCTCCCCCGCGTACGTAGGACCAGGATGGGAGGCAGATCTTTTCGCCTTCTTGCTAGTAGGAACTGGAACCATCTCCCTCTCGACATGCGAATGGAACCCTCCGAAGCCAGATTCAGACTTAAGCTGAAAACGCACCTTTTCCCTAGTGAATAATTGGTCCTCTCCTCCCTGGATTGAGTCGGCCTCGGACCTCGGCCTCTCGGGGTGGACATTAGCATTTCCTTAGCGCGGGGACACACCGTTTTGAGTGTAACCAGGCGCTCTATAAGTGGTTTTATTATTATTATTATTATTAGCTGAATGGTGGAGGAGGACTTTGGCCATGGGATCTGCATGTGCATTAACAACTGACCGGTTGGATATCATTTGCTCCGCATTACAGTGCTGTGTGCATGTGTGTGCGAGTGCGCTCCCTACAGACCTGCCTGATAACCATGGCACCGTGTATCGGTGCTGAGTGAGTGTGTGGGAGTGACTGCCTGTTATTAATTGCACCGCATGGCAGTGTTGATTTACATGTTGATTTCTTTCCAAAAGAATACTTCATTTGACATTGAATTTTACTTGTGCAACCTTGGCCCAAGGTGCTGCTTAAAAGTGTTGTAATTATCAGTGTGTACACCTTTCTGATATCGTTGTGATCTGGGGTGTACTCTATAACTGTGTGGTATTGAATTATAATAATTGCTAGGGTGAGCTTCATTCTAAGAACTTTTTGCACTGCATAGGGTGCAGGGCGGTAAAGTAGGATCTTTCCCAAATGTGCATATGACTCATGTCATTTTAACACGGTTGGGCCTGCTACTGCTAGTAATATTTCCAAAAATAATTTATGCCCAGAAATACATAATCATGATGTGTTAATTAATGTGTGTGTTGAATACAAACTTTATTTACATACACCGCATGTGAAATCTCTATTGTGACACTCTGTGTATTTATTGTGTGAGAGTGCTGTGCCAATACTTTACACATTGCCTCTGTGATAAGCCTGACTGCTTAGTGCCAAGGTATCCAAGGGTGAGCGCAGATTATACAGTGAGTGTAATCACCCACCCCTGATGGGAGTGTTAGGTTCTGCCTGGCTGTGGCCTCGCATCAGCCAATGAGAATGTGCCATTTCTAACACCAATCTAACATGTTTCAAGGAGTAAGCACAGACACTGTAGCACTGGTTAGCAGTGGTAGAGTGTGCAGAGTCCTAGCCCCAAAACAATGTATTCAGCAAAAATAGGAGGAGTGAAGGCAAAAAGAGTGATCCAGCAAAAATGGCCAAGTCCAACATCATTGTAGGAAATGGGGTTGCTGGTTGAGGAGGGGTGAAACCCTACTCACGCAGAAACCATAATCCTTGTCTGGGTGAAGTCACGAGCAACCCATAAATTAACCCACGCTCAACTCTCTGGTTGCTTGGCACAGAGCAGTCAGACTTAATTTAGAGGCAATGTATAAAGTATTTGTGCAACACTTCAAATAGTAACACAGTGAAAACACACCGCAAAAAGGACCCCCCAACAGATTTTAAAAATAGAGCAATTTTTTATAAATAAAACAAGACCAAAATTGCAAAAAATCCATTCAGTTTAATTCCAGATATATATTTTAGAATTGAGACTAAAAAGTTTACTTTACCATTAAAGAGGTCTTTACCTGAGGCTTTAGTCAGGGGGCCGGTCAACTAGCCTCTGGGTGCAGATGCAGGTCCAGTCCTCACCCAAGCAAGAGAGCAGGAGGCAGCAGGTCAGCACAACAGGGCAGCAGTTCTTCAGGGCAGCAGTCCAGCAGAGTGACAGTCCTTCCAGCAGCATGGCAGTCCTTCCAGCAGCACAGCAGTCCTTCTTCCTGGCAGAGTATTCCAGGGATACAAAAGTGTACTGAAGAGTTGGTGTCTTGCCTCTTCCCTGCCTCCAGACTAACTACAGAGGTTGTGTAATCCCTTGTGTGAAAGCAAGACAAAGCATATTTAGGTGTAGTTGGGGCATTGCCCAACTCTGCCCTCCCATCCTGGCAGTGATGGGCAATCCAACCACACCTAAGCTCTCTATTGTGATTGGCTGTCTAGGAGGAATACACAAGGACTAACTGCCAACTGCGCCCAGTCATGTGACCTAGAGACAGGCTGCAGGCACTAAGGGCCCGATTCACAGAACTAATTTGAGACAAAATCCTAAACTTACTACTTTTGGTATTCACATTGTCTTAAGTTTGTCTTAAGACAAGCTTAAGACAGACTTAAGACAGTCTTAAGACAGACTTAAGACAGTCTTAAGACAGACTGAAGACAAACTTAAGACAGACTTAAGACAGACTTAAGACAGACTTAAGTTAGGATTTTGTCATTAAGTTTGTCTTAAGTTTGTCTTAAGTCTGCCTTAAGTCTGTCTTAAGTTTGTCTTAAGTCTGTCTTAAGACCGTCTTAAGTCTGTCTTAAGACTGTCTTAAGTCTGTCTTAAGTTTGTCTTAAGACAAACTTAAGACAAAATCCTAACTTCTGTGAATACCAAAAGTAGTAAGTTTAGGATTTTGTCTTAAGTTAGTTCTGTGAATCGGCCCCTAAATGGCTAAGGCAGAAACTTTCTAAACGTGGCACTTTCAAAACTGTAACCAAAAATCCGACTTCACCATTAAAGAGGATTTTGCATTACAATTCCAAAGACACCAAACATGACTTGTTTACCTGTTCCCATTTGAAAGTTACAGTTTAATAAATGTAATAAGGTAACTTCAGCGTTATCAATGGGAAACGCCGGCCCTGCAGTAGTGAAAAATGAATTTTTCACTACCAGGACACATAAAACGTAAAGCTACATATCCTACATTTTAAATACAATGCACCCTGCCCTATGGGCTGTTTAGGGTCTACCCTAGGGTGACATATGTACTAAAAAGGCAGGTTCGAGCCAGGTTGGAAAGGCAGTTTAAAACTGCACACAGAGACTGCTATAGCAAGCCTGAGATATGTATATAGAGCTAATTAAGTGAGTGGTACAAACCGTTCTGCAGGCCCACTAGTAGGATTACATTTACAGGCTCTGGGTACATGTAGTACCACTTTACTGGGGACTTATAAGTAAATTAAAAATGCCAATTGAGGACAAGCCAATGTTACCATGTTTTAAGGAGTGAGCACATGCACTGTAGCACCGGTTAGCAGTGGTAAATTGCACAGAGTCCTAAGTCTAAGAAAAACAAGATCAGAAAAACATGGAGGAGTAAGGCAAATACCACGGCCATACTGAGATGCTGGTGGCTTGAACTCAGATGCAGATGCTGCGGAATATAGCGCGTCGCGGGCTGACTGAATTTACAGCCCCTCTCCCTGCACGAAGTGTATTGTACATCGTGCATTGTCGATACTTGCTCAAACAACCTCCATATTGGAACATATGCAACTTGTCCAGCCATACTTAGGCTGGAACGGAATCATAACCAGTCAGAAGGCACACAAGACCTTTTCGTTGACCTAAAGCCCTGAGGAAGTCGCGGGTGTCTTGTCCCGAATGACGAAACACGTGTTGGCTGGAATCTCAACAAGAACAATTATTAAACTGTGCATTCTTTCTTACATACTTATTTTGAAACTGATGTTATTGACATTATTCAATGATCACAAATGTATGCCAGGGCTTGTTTCCAAATTTGTACGGATCTGTTGATCTGAATGGTGAGGTGTTGGATGATTACCTCTTCCCTGGGCACCTACAGCATAAATAATTTAGCCACGAAATACTTACTGTATTCAGCGAGCGCCTTGTCCATCCAGTTTATAATCATCCCAACTAGTAATCGAGTAAGGCAAAAGGTTAGTATATTAGTGGTTGGCACATTTAGGCAGCAGAATGTTTTATTTTTTCCATTTTTGTGTGGCATATGGCTGCAATAAAAAAAATATATTAACCATCATTTGAGCTTTTTAAGCCCAGGTCTACTGGCTTTGCCATTGCTTGTTCTGTAATAGGTTTGTGCCTTTAAATAATAACCGCTATGCATAACAGCAATAAACAGGAGATACCAAACTAGGAAAACAGACACCGATGAATATTTGAATAAGTGAACAGATATAGCTCCAAAAGGGGAACGGGAAGCATTATACCTTCACATGAGCTGGGAACCAGTAACAGGTAAAAGGTGAAGAGAAAAAGCCTGGACGAATTTAAGGATGATGGCCAGAGAAGAAAAGGTAATATACGCTGAGCTAAAGCACCTGCTACACATTAAGAGCTTCTCTGCAGTGCCACGGCAATGCTGCACTGTAGACAACATTTACTTCTCAGCCAACTGTTCTACAGGGTGCATCATCGCAGTTTTAGCTCTCTATTTATTTTGCCTGCCATTGGCTGTCCTTTGATTCAAGTGCTCATGACAGCACAGCTCTTACCTGGGCCACAGTGCCATGGGAACCGGGGTCTTTTGTCGCTAATCTCCGCAACAGGACCAAAGGCAGCAGGCCTTTATTCGACACACTTCCAGCCTCGCCGGCTGTGCTCACAGCTCCCTCTCGCCTGTTCAGCTCCTCTGCCAAAACCTGTCAAAGATATTCGCTGCTTTACAGTCACCCCTGCAGAGGTGGCAACACGCAGTACCGTCTATCGTTATCCTCCCGGCTGCTGCCTGCCAAGCAGACTGCTGAATGTTTTGGTGTCTGTCCCACCTGTTTAGACAAAAAGGCATATGTGGTGTATGCTAAAAAGCAAACAACAAATCTAGCACCTTTTCGAAATGGAAAGTTCACCCATGTTTTTCATATTTCTGGTGACTGAAACCAACGTGTGTACACTTCACGCACAGACCTGTAGGTTCATTGCTTGCACAATTGTCATCTGGAAAAAAAGTTTATATATTTCAGTACGAATTTTTTTATTATGTACTAGGGTGTTTGGTAGTGAAGAGATAAATAGGGTATTTTGGTGTGAAATGAATGTGTGTGTGTTTGCTTACATGTCTGTATGTTATTGTATTATCAGTTGTGTGTAGCCCTGCCTTGTGACATGAAGCCACTTCCAAGCGCTGTCATTGAGTTGGCTGCCATTGGTTCAGCCTTAAAAGTCCCCTCCCAGCATGTTGGTAACTGCCCATAGACCTGGAAGAAAGACTCACCGGTGGATCTTGGGCAACAAGATTCTGGGGGGATAGACTACACTTGTGCCTTTGTATAGCATACATGCCAATGTACAATGTGCTATTTGTTTCGGTTGTTGAGTATTGAGAGGGAGCATGACTTGTGAAAAGTGACTCCTTGAGTGTGACAGTATGCCCCATGCCTCGCTGAACAAAAGTAGTAAATAGCATATTCCTCTGACTTGGTGTGCATATTTTGAGGCGTGTTCACAACAGTTTTTAAAAGGATGGGAAGTAGTGGTACAGGGGTGCACTTTAACATACTCTTATGCGCCTTTGTGAACGGTCCCAAAAACATCAAACTCCCTATTTGAAAATGTGAAAAGAAGTCATGGCTCTTTCTATTTGTACTAACTGTATCTGAATATTCCCTGGATATTCCAATTATATTCCCGTTTAAATATGTTTTAGGCCTAAAGGAGGGTTTTACTTACTCTTATGTGCCTTTAAGAATCGGCCTCATGATTTTTGATGTGCTGTTTTTTTTATGTGTACAGGTTAAAAACGAGGGGGCATAATTATCGCTGGCCGTGCTTAGCGATAATTTTGTTATCGCAGGCTATCTCTGGAATTTATCGCCCTGGTAGCGCGTTATTAACAACGCGTTTCACCAGGGCAATAAAAATTCCAGAGATAGTGAGGTTATCGCCGTTTTGCAGGGAACATCACTGGTTTTCCACAGGGTCGTATCAGCATAATCCACCCCATTGTTAGGGATAGGTAAGTCTGCATTTTAGCAGACGTTAGTTTTTGGAGAAAACAGCGGTTTTCTCCAAAAACTAACGTGTGCTAAAATGCTGGGGCAGCCTTGTAAATATTGCGAAGTGAACATCAGCGATATTTACAAGGTTGTCCTGCCCAGTGACGCCCACTTTGCATCTCATTAGAGATGCAAAGGGAGGCGTTGGGTAAAAGGGTGCTAACATGCACTAATGCATGTTAGGACCCTCTTGTTAATAGGGCGATAGTTTTATCTCCGCTTTTTTTGGCTTTAAAAGCCAAAAAAGCGGAGATAAAGCCCTTGTAAATATGCCCCAAAGGTTTTAATCAGAGTACAGGGGTTAAATCCAAGCATTGAGAAAACATCTGATTTAAAAGTCTTTCCAATAAGGGCCAACTTTTTTAATCTGCCTATTATTTTGCACACATTGGTCAAGGAGGAGCAAAAGTAATAAGGTTTACTACTCAAAATCGCAGTGGTTCAGAAAAGGAAACTTTTGGCCATCTGTAAGATTCATTAGTTAAACCCTGAGTCCAGGCAGGATTGAGGTGTTTCCAAAATGGATGGAAGATGCCTTTAACATGGAAAAAGTCTACATACTCCATAAATTTGTGTAAGTGCAATCTTTGAGGTTTTATGTTGTGTGCACTGTTTGTCTACTGTTTAACCTAACCATGCCTTAGCTTAAGTTTTTGTCAATGAATGTCTTTGATTTTTGGCTACATACCAATCCCCGTTTATCGTTTCCATTTCTTTTGAATCTGGCTGTAATCCCCCCCCATTAATCTTTGTAGATATCTTCCTCCTCTTTAATTTTCTCGTCCTTTTCATCTAGCTTCCATCAATCTTCTTCTCAGGTCCTGGATGTTGGGAGGGAGGGTTTCCAATTACACAGATATTCTAGATAGGTAGTTTTAGCTATCCAAGAATTTCAAAAGGACTAGATTTTTTTGCCTTGATTGTTTAATATGTAACTATCTACCATTTAAAAAAATATTGGGATTTGTTAGCTGAAATTCTGCCTATGGTTGCTAGGGGGGAAAAGTATCAAGCAAAGGAATTGCCATTCCTTAATAGCGATTATAAAGGAATATCTATTAAGGAATTGCAATTGCTTATGCATGTAGGTTTCGCAAAAAGAATTGCAATTCCTACACATTCCCTATTAGCAAATCGCAAATTGAGGACTATAGGAATGAATGGGAAAGCATTCGCAATTTGCGATAACCAAATATGTCATCGCAAATTGCGAATGTAATTCAAAGGTGCAAGGGGGCCAAAAGGCCACCCTGATGCACCCCCAAAAATGGTATTAGGGCATGTGTGTGCGCCACATGGCACTTATAAAAATGCAATTTTGCGCATTTTTCTAAGGAATTGCAAATTACCATCAACTTCAAGTTGATGGTAAGTTGCGACTCCTTAATGTGAAGTCACATTCTGAGAATGCTTCTTGCATTGCATTTAGGGAATCACAAATTGCAATTCACTAACTGCATTCGCAAAATAGGTAATTGCAAGAATTGCAATTACCTATTTTGCGAATGCCTTTGGGGTTAATGCATCCCAAAAGGCTATTTACCAGTCGCAAAGGGGCTCATTCTGCAAATTGGCCCCTTTGCGACCGGTAATTAGGTTGATGCATGTGCCCCTAGGATTCTAAACGTTCTTGAACATAATCCTATGATACATTGTTCTATCCCTTCTTGTAAGAGACTCCCCTTCAACGTTTTACTTTCCAGAATGTAGACTGTGTATCTGAAAAGGTTGAATGTTTAATTGGGATGTCTTCAGCTTGTAGATTATTTGAGATAGGGATTTAGTAATTTCAGATCTATTATTAATTTTTTTCCGGATAGAGGGATACTAGTGTGGAAATATGGATTTTTCTGGTCAGTTATGTCCCCTATCTTGGACCCCAACGGTTCTATGTGCATGTTACAAGTACATGTATGTTCTCTCCAGTTCCAGTTATGAAGACGCAAATACATGTGCGTCCACCGTCAACATGTCCTCTGTCAGATCCGCCATGAATAGGCCGGATATCCCATTCCTAAGTACAAAAGGCCACCGGCTCTATATGGTTCACTTATGCCATTTTACAGTCCAGGCAAGTAGGCCCTGATTCTGTCATCAAAACTCTTCTTGCCTTCTGCCTCTGAAAAGCTCCAGTATGAGCCTGCATCTGTGACCATGAACTTTGTCTCATTCTCTGCGCGGCTCACGAAGCCTGACATCAGCCTATTCTCTGCCAAGAACTGTATTTCACCTTCGAATTATCTGCTTCCCCCTCAGCCAATGCATTCCTGCCTAGTAGTTTAAGTAAACATTCTTCCAGCTACCGAGCAAAAGGCCCGGCTTCTCTGTCTTAATACAAGTAATTCATAGCCCTGTTACTATGGAAGATTCCTGCCCTCGCATTTAGTGTAGACACTTAGACGCTTGTGCATGCACACACAGTCAGTATAGAATAGATTTTGTCCGAGAGTCCTTCCTTTGTGGATAACATAGTTCTTTAAACATAGGATGTTAGATATGATTTGGGATTAGGTTGACTTGACCCCCAGACTTTTCGTCTCCACATGTAAAGCTAAATGTCAAGTCCCCTTCACCCCCTAGTTACACGTCAATCACACGTCATGCTGCTGCGCGCGCATCTATGCCAAGTATTATCTTATAGATCCACCTATATATGACATCATAACCAATTATGTTCCTTTTTACTCCTTATTACACCCATCTTTGGTTACGCAGACAAATCGTCATTTTCCTTATCAATTGCTACGCCTACTGTATTCGCTTCATTGTAATGTATGTACTATAAAAGCCATTTCATGTCAATAATGTATGTACTTCACTTCCTGAACCTCCGTGGTGATGGAACTTGGAGCAACCGATTATAATCGTTCACTGGAATAAAGCCCATTCCGAACCTCTAATACCACGGATTCTGCCTCTCATTTTACTGAGCTGTTTTATTATGTTTCTGTATCAAATTAAGTCCAGGTAAAGGAAAATTATTTACCACATGAATAGCGCCCGAACAGGGACACTTTCTCATCTCACGCGCCGGCGGTGAGTTGCAGGCCCGGTCTCCTGCCACAGCTGGACGGACAATAACGCGTACCAGCAGGATTTCCTGTAGTTCCCTCCGGTCAAGCGGGGGCGACTGAGACTGCGATCAACACCCAGACGAGGCGGTGAGAAGTGCGAAGTATCCCGACCAGAGCCTAGCTGAGAGAGCAAGATCCGAGGTATACAGAGGCCCACCAGTTTCTGAAGTCCCAAGTCGAGTCTAGTGTCCGACGAGTCGAGTCGAGTCCAGTCCGGTTCAAGTTCAAGTTACCGAGGCCTTCCGTTTCCGAAGCTACCCGGTGAGTACCATTACTGGGGAGGCATTTCTGACGTGCACATAGGTTGTGCCGGTCAAGACGGGTTTGGGTACACAAATCCGGTCTGCACTGTTTTAGCAGTGTATCTGTACTGTTTAGCAGTATATCAAGTATTCCGAAGTATCTAGTTATTGTCGAGAATTAAGCTTGGTGATTAGTTATGCAGACGATCATCATTGTTGTTTCAGTTAAAGGTTTAATGTTTAATGTTTAATATGTTTAAATACGTTCTGTATATTGTGGTATGAATGACTGTTCATTATCGTGTTTATTGTATTAAGTCTGTTCACAATCAAGTATCAGGTCAGTTGGTCAAAATCAAGTATAAGGTCAGTTCTCAATATGCCATTCTTTTCGAAACTAAGACAGATCACTACAAGAAAAGGGGTACTCGAAGAAGCCGTTCCTATTCCTCCTAGGGACACCCCAGGGTACTTCATGTATCATAAACATGGCTTAGATGCTATATTATTTCTTGATTTATGGGTAGACTACACCAAGGAATTACCAGAAAGTCAGAGGTGGCCCACAGCGGGAACCTGGGATTCAGAGTGCATCATGAAAGTAGAAGAAGAGTTATGGAAAAGGAAAGTCAGACAGTCACAGAAAGATGCCATTGAATTATGGCGTAAAGAATCACATAGACGAACAGAAAAAGCACGTAGACAGGAAGAGAAGAGTAAAGAGAATTCCAATAAAGTTCAAGAAAATCTATTAATTGAGGAAGGTATCCGAGTGAAATCAGAACAAGTAGACAGACAAAGAAATGCCCTTATGAATGGTATGTATCCCCTTCTGGCCGAAGGATTACCTAAGGCTACTCCAGAAATACCGAAAGACTTGCCATCCCCATTGTTCCCAATAAAGGTACATCCTAAGGGGCGTCCTAGAACCGCAGAAGATGTTTTTCTTTCCTCATATTTAGATGACGCAGCTCCCGAGTATGCAAATTCCGCCCCACACAGACCGCCTGTCAGGGAGGTTCAACGCCAAGATCCGGCACCCGTATCTCTACAGTCACAAGGCAAGCACATCTGTTTCTGCATCCGCTCCTACAGCTACTTCTATAGCTGTGTCCACACCTATAGTTGCTGTATCACGTTCAACGAATCCTTTCACACCCGACACCCCAGATGGGGCTACGGGAGGTGCTACCAATATTTTTTCTACGCCACCCAGAATAAATAAACTTACTTTTCAAGAGTCAGGACATTCACGTACACCCAAACTCATTAATGCCCGTACGCTTAAGGAACTTCTGATAGATTGTAGATATGACCCTGTGCCCGGAAAAGAGGACGAAATGATCCTAGCATCATTACGTATCAGACGAGCCGCAGTGTATTTAGGGAAGTTACCAGGAATGACTGCACATCTAGATAAAATATACCATTTTGTCCAAACAGGGCGAGATCCAGAATGTATTAACAGAGCTATGGAATACCAGAAAGTGGAGATACAGGGGGAACTGTTACGTTTCCTCATAAATTGTGTGATCAGAAATGAAGACCGACCGGGGGTAGACCCGGAAGCAATGCAAATTCTTACCCGATGGAGCCAGAATATATCAGAAGGGAGACATGATAAGCAAAATTGTATAATAGCCATGTGCCGAAAGATCCGTAAAGAAATAGAACGCCTACACGAAGAGAGATTAGAGGTAGACCAGTTCGAACAAAGCGAGGAAGAAGGGTCAGGACTGCCCACAGGACAGTCAGAAACTATAGCCTATGTAGGTAAGAGAAGATCTTGTAATAGTACGAGATGTCTTATTGACCCGATACGCCCGATATGTCCAGACAATAACAGGGGTTTCCCAACACCCATAGTCCATATAAGGTCTAACGAGCATTCGTTCCAAACAGCTGACAAATTACTCCGAGAACGAAGGGGTTATCATTTCCTCGATTCTATGGATGAACAAGATTTAGCCAGGGCAGCTGTCCATTGGGTGGACAGTCCCGGAAAATATAGTGATGATACAGTAGTACGCACATTTTTGAATCTCACCCCAGATGAACAGAGGTTAGCTGGGATTTATATGATTCAACAACTCATTATACTATATCGGAGTCAACATTCAGATCCTGGTCCCTTACCCGACATATTGACCAAATTACTCACGAATAGATGGAGAGGTTCAGGTACTAAATTAATTAAAGAAATTCTAGAATCAAGAAAGCAATATATTCTTTTTGTATGTTCAGAACATGTTTCATTGCCCGTCAAGGAAAGAACAACGTATTACATGGATAGACAGAATCCCTTACGAGAAGTGCACCCAATAAAGGGCGAGGACAATCAGTTTAAACGCGTATTTGTATATACGCCCATATCGAAAATAGAATTGTTACAAATGAAGAAAGTGGTACCCAGTCATGACAAAGATCCAGCGGGTTTTCACCGAGAAATTAAAGACATGTTACTCATGGGAGAGTATACCTACCCCGACATTATGACAATATTAAAGGTATTAATGCCTGCTGGCATTTATGAGAAACTCAAGGAAAAAGAGTGGGAGGTAGGAGACCAAAAGATAGATTGGACAGCATTAGAAAATGAAGAAAGGGCCCGAACTGCAGGAGCCGGACTCGGGGATAAAACTAAAGCATTACCAGGTTTACTAGTACAGGTACTGCCACGTTTATTAACTACGAAAAAGGAAGACTGGGGTACAATTTCAGCCTGTAAACAGAAGCAAGATGAGGACACTAGTGATTACTATGCCCGATTTGAAAAATGTTTTGGTATAAATAGTGGCATAAAAGCAAGTAGCGAGTCATACCCACATCTGTTCGTAACCAAATTAGTCGAGAATGCTCTACCCCAAGTAAAGAATAGAGTATTAAAATTCGAGAGTACCTGGCAAGGTAACACTCCATCACAAATGTTACAAATGTTACAATACCATCACAATAGAATTAGAGAGGAACAAGAACATGAACACAGACGCATGAAAGACACGAAAATGAAAATGCTAGTTTCCCAGACAGTTCCAGCTGAAGGACATAAGAAGGGTATGACACATTCCGGCGATTCAGCAGGACCTGTAAAAGGGACATGCAACTATTGTAAAAAGCCAGGTCATTACGTACACGATTGTCCAGTTTTGAAACATAATATCAGCATAGGTAAAACACAAGAAAGATCACGGCCACTCAGACAAGATCAGAATGAACAAGGAGCTCTGCAGCATGCCCAGTCCATGCCAGCCGCACAACAGCCAATACAGTTTGTGCCAGCTGCACCACCGTTGCCTGTTGCTGCCACACAGACAACAACACGACAAATGTATCAGACCGCACAGTATGAATATCCTGAGTACCAGCGTTACGCATGAAAAAGCCTAGAGAGGGAAATTGACTTACCCCTTATCGAGATCCCTGTAGATCAAGAAGGACCTTATGTACATAGTGAATTATTAGGCCAAGACAGAAAATTTTTACTCGATACAGGGGCAAGTCGAACAACCATAAAACGTAGTGAAGTTCCAGGGGCACCCCTCTCAGGCTCACAGAATATTTCCCTTGGTTTTTCAGGAAAGCCTATTGTTAATGAAGTGTCACAGCCTCTTCCTCTTACGATAGGACCTTTGACCCGAACTACCGATTTATTGCTTACTAAATCATGTCCAGAAAATCTATTAGGAATAAAAACGTTGAAAGCTCTAGGAGCCATAATATGTTGTTCTCCGGAAGGAGTAAGATTGTTTTTACGTGATTTTAAAGGTCATTATGTGTCTAGAGACATGGATCCCCGATTACAGACTTTACCCACACATCTATGGGCACAAGGCCCTACTGATGTTGGATGCATGAATATTACACCATATCGAGTCACATTAAAGGCAGGAGTGGTACTACCACGAATGCGACAATACAAGTTACCACCAGATGCTGTAGTGGCTTTACTGCAAATCATTGACGAGCTCATTGCCCAAGGAGTGGTTGTAGAGACAGACTCCAATGTATGTAATTCACCGATAATTCCAATTCTTAAACGAACAGATCCAAAGGCCCCGCCAGTCTATAGATTGGTTATTGATCTGCGCGAATTAAACAAATGCATTGTGCCACAATTTCCTGTGGTCCCAGATATCTCGTCATTACTGACAGCCATTGATTCCGAAGCAACATTCTTTACTGTAATCGATCTCAAGAATGCCTTTTTCAGCGTCCCAATAGATCCGGAAAGCCAATATTTGTTCGGATTTAGTTTAAATGGACGTAGCTTTAAATTCTCACGCGCACCTCAAGGATTTACAGAAAGCCCCAGCATCTATAGCCAAGCACTGAAACGAGAACTTGACAGTATCCACATGCCAGTTAACACTGCTCTGCTTCAATACGTCGATGATCTGCTGATCACCGCCCGAAGCGAACCCGAATGTGAAAAAGCATCACTGACAGTTTTACAATTTCTAGCCGAAAAGGGGCACAAGGTGTCCCCTTCTAAGCTGCAATTCTGTGTCCAGCGAGTTATTTATCTTGGACACTCGCTGTCCAAGGAGGGAAGGCAGCTTACACCAGACCGCATTCAGTTAATAGCTAACATGCCAATACCCAAGACACAAAAGGAGGTGCGGGCTTTCATAGGCCTCACTTCATATTGTAGACAGTGGATCCCTCAGTATGCATTTCTAGCAAAACCACTCATTCAGTTGACAACACAGGAGGCAGCCACATCGACTGTTCTCCCTTGGACCCAGGAACATACACAAGCTTTTGAAAGCCTAAAGAAAGCTTTATGTCAAGCACCCGTTTTAGCAACACCATGTTACAGAAAACAGTTTACACTCTTTGTTACAGAACGCGAAGGTACTGCTTTGTCAGTACTCACACAGGAACAAGCAGGAGCACACAAACCATGTGCTTATTTTTCTAGTACATTAGATCCCGTAGCTCAGGCTTTGCCTGCATGCCTAAAATCAGTGGCAGCGACAGCTTTAGCAATCAGACAAAGCGATGCCATAGTGTTAGGACATCCATTGACAGTTCAAGTACCACATGCAGTAGAGGTTCTTGTAAATAGAACGCAAACACAACACTTGACTATAGCACGACTTACAGGGTACGAACTTACATTGTTTCAGCCACACATAGAAATCAGACGCTGTAACACATTGAATCCTGCCACACTTTTGCCAGTAATCGGAACAGACCCACTAGCCCATGACTGTATTGAAGTTATTACTATAACGACGAAACCTAGACAAGACTTAACCGATGTCCCATTGTCAGACCCAGACCTGACATTGTATGTAGATGGTTCATGTATGAGAACGTGTACAGGAGAGTTAGTGGCTGCTTACGCAGTCACAACAGATACTGAAGTCATTGAAACTAATCGTATAAATACTTTGTCAGCCCAAGCCGCAGAGCTCATCGCTCTGACACAAGCCTGTATTCAAGCCACAAGTAAAAAAGTCAACATATACACTGATTCACGTTATGCATTCGGAGTTGTACATGACTTCGGCGTGCTGTGGCGAGAGAGAGGTTATTTAACTTCCCACGGTGCCCACATTCAGCACGGACCCCTCATTCATGCCTTATTAGATGCAATACATCTACCTACTGCAATATCAATTATGAAATGTAAAGCTCATACGAAAGTTATTGATATCATTTCTCAAGGCAATGATCTAGCCGACAGAACAGCTAAACAGACTGCTCAAACCCAAACATCCGACATGACAAAGACAATAGTCCCGATGCCGACACATTGTATGACAGTTAAAGATCCTACCCTTGACGTAATTGACATACAGACACATGCTACACCAGATGAAATAAAGAGATGGACTGAATTAGGAGGGATCCAAACGGACCAAGGATGGATGACGAAGGAAAAATCTGTGTGGTTCCTCCCTGATTCAATGGTCCAAGTCATTATTAACACTATCCATAGTCCAGCCCATCTAGGAGAGAAAGCTATGCTAGACAGCATTCAACATATTTGGTTCAACAAGCATTTACGAGCAGCAGCCAAACAAAAAGTCCGTACCTGTATGATCTGTTGTCAGTTCAACCCAGGAAAAAGTGTTCCCGTAGAACAAGGTGGATTTCATCCTCCTAATCACCCTTTTGAAGTCCTCCAGATGGATTATATCCAGATGGAACGATGTCGAGGATTCAAATATGTTCTCGTAGTTGTCTGCGCTCTGTCCCGTTGGACGGAGGCATACCCGGTTTCAGATTACACTGCCCCGACTACTGCCAAACAGTTGGTTCGAGAATTCTTCCCACGTTACGGTTTACCACGTGTTGTCTACTCAGATAACGGCCAGCCGTTCTCATCCGAATTAATGAAACATGTTTCACTTCTGTTAGGATATCAGTGGAAATTCCACTGTGTCCGACACCCCGAGGCAGCAGGTCTCGTAGAAAGACATAACCAGATCCTGAAAATTAGATTGTCCAAAATATGCCGAGAAAAAGGTGTCGACTGGATAGTAGCGTTACCAGTTGCACTCTTTTACATGAGAATGGTAGCACACTCTCGAACAGGGCTATCCCCGTATGAGGTGATCTTCGGCAGACCACCAAATATGTGGGGGACGCCTGTACCACGCAAAATAACTGATATTGACTGTAATATGCTGACAGATTACTTGGCCTCCTTGATGTCTGCACTACAATCTTGTCGTTCACAGGTAGCTGCAGCCTTTCCCGACAACACTGAGGTGAAACCCCACGACGTAGTTCCGGGTGATATCGTATTTGTGAGAAATTTCGACCGAAAGACTCAGCTGGAGCCCAGGTGGAAGACACCCAAGTTGGTTCTGCTCACCACAAGGACAGCCGTGAAGATCGAGGGCCGCAAGGGCTGGATTCATTCAAGTCATATCAAGAAATTTCATGGACTATCCTCGGATATAGACATTGTGCCCTGCACTCCCTCACAGACTGATTCAAAACTTCCTTTGGTTGAAAAGACTGAAACCGAACTCTATAAAGTAAAATTGAGGCCTAGAACGTCAGACAATTTGATTGTTTAAGTCCTCTCCAAGGTGAAGCGGTTGAATTTGTCTCTGACATGTATCCTCTAGACCTGAATCATGGACAGTCGCGGAAAATGTTGAAACGACAGGCGTATTGTAAATCACTGCGTAGCCATTGCATAGTGACATTATTAATTTTGTTTTCCTTAAGTCTTTTAATAATTACTACTAGTATATTGTTGCACATATATTACCCTATTGCCAGAAATGTTCACAATGTTATTACAGAACATTCTTTTAGTGACTTACCCCCGCATGAATTGTCTTATAGACTTGCGCTGCGCAATAACACTTTCATTAGTATGTTACATCATTCCCATCAGACTAGTAATGCAACTAATTGTTGGGTGTGTGGCCGGCTCCCTCCCTATCAGAATTATGAAGGAGTCCTGCCATTCTTTCCACATCCATTTACACATAATGGCTCCTGTGGAGCATGGTTTAGTTTAATCAATTCCATAGACTCAGACACAGCAGTTTACCAAGATCAGTGGGTATGGGGAAACCTAAACCTAGTTTTACTCAAGGTCTGCTACCCCGACAAGGAGGGTCGCCCCAAAAGAACAGGAACTGATCTAGAAAATGAAGTATATGGATTAGGTAATTTTACACCTAATCTCATGATTCTAAATGTCGTATCCGAAGTTGAACTAGTCTTACCCACCATGTCAGTATTCCCAGCAAAAGGTGAATTGTGTGTAAGAAAGGTTGGTTCCATACATATGGGCCATAGTAAATGCACTACTACAGTAGAATTCAGTGATCAAGGCAAATCTTCATTTAGAGCTTATCGCCACTCCTACTTTATATGTGGTCAGACCGCATATATGCGTCTACCTCTAGATTGGGATGGTACCTGCTACATTGCATTCCTTTTGCCACCTGTTTTCCTAGCTCCTCCTGATTATTACAGAAATATTCATTTAGTACACAATAGAGAGCGGAGAGATCTCCCAATTGTCGATTATACTGAGACGGCATGGGACAAGTATGTAGATTTCAATAAAGGCATCTTTCCCTATATAGGTACTGTTACTAATAGCAAGCTGATACGTAGATTAACTAGAACCCTTGAAGCAGTAGTGAATGAAACTATTTCCGCCTTAGGCAATTTAACAGAAGAGCAGTCTGCTATGCGGATTGTTGTGCTTCAAAATCGTCTTGTCCTTGACGTCATCCTGGCTGATAGAGGCGGAGCTTGTAGGGTCATCGGATCAAGCTGCTGCGTATTCATACCAGAAAATTCGCCATCTGTATATAAAGCTATAACTCGCCTTCACAGGATTGTAAGCCAGATACACCAGAATCCAGGCATCTGGACTTGGTCCAGTTGGTTTTGGAGTATGATATCAGCCTGGGGATGGAGAGTTCTATCCTTCCTAGGTATTGGCCTTCTCATACTATTCAGTTGCTGTCTATGTCTACAATGTGGACCAGCGATTTGTGGTCTGTGTGCCACATCGTGTATTCCACCACCAAGATTTCATTCAAGATCCCGGAAGAAGAAAGAAGAACAAATGATGCTATATGAACAGATCAATGGATTAATGAAGATTGATATCTCTTAACGGGCAAGTAGGGGACAAGGAGGGAATGTGGAAATATGGATTTTTCTGGTCAGTTATGTCCCCTATCTTGGACCCCAACGGTTCTATGTGCATGTTACAAGTACATGTATGTTCTCTCCAGTTCCAGTTATGAAGACGCAAATACATGTGCGTCCACCGTCAACATGTCCTCTGTCAGATCCGCCATGAATAGGCCGGATATCCCATTCCTAAGTACAAAAGGCCACCGGCTCTATATGGTTCACTTATGCCATTTTACAGTCCAGGCATGTAGGCCCTGATTCTGTCATCAAAACTCTTCTTGCCTTCTGCCTCTGAAAAGCTCCAGTATGAGCCTGCATCTGTGACCATGAACTTTGTCTCATTCTCTGCGCGGCTCACGAAGCCTGACATCAGCCTATTCTCTGCCAAGAACTGTATTTCACCTTCGAATTATCTGCTTCCCCCTCAGCCAATGCATTCCTGCCTAGTAGTTTAAGTAAACATTCTTCCAGCTACCGAGCAAAAGGCCCGGCTTCTCTGTCTTAATACAAGTAATTCATAGCCCTGTTACTATGGAAGATTCCTGCCCTCGCATTTAGTGTAGACACTTAGACGCTTGTGCATGCACACACAGTCAGTATAGAATAGATTTTGTCCGAGAGTCCTTCCTTTGTGGATAACATAGTTCTTCAAACATAGGATGTTAGATATGATTTGGGATTAGGTTGACTTGACCCCCAGACTTTTCGTCTCCACATGTAAAGCTAAATGTCAAGTCCCCTTCACCCTCTAGTTACACGTCAATCACACGTCATGCTGCTGCGCGCGCATCTATGCCAAGTATTATCTTATAGATCCACCTATATATGACATCATAACAAATTATGTTCCTTTTTACTCCTTATTACACCCATCTTTGGTTACGCAGACAAATCGTCATTTTCCTTATCAATTGCTACGCCTACTGTATTCGCTTCATTGTAATGTATGTACTATAAAAGCCATTTCATGTCAATAATGTATGTACTTCACTTCCTGAACCTCCGTGGTGATGGAACTTGGAGCAACCGATTATAATCGTTCACTGGAATAAAGCCCATTCCGAACCTCTAATACCACGGATTCTGCCTCTCATTTTACTGAGCTGTTTTATTATGTTTCTGTATCAAATTAAGTCCAGGTAAAGGAAAATTATTTACCACACTAGGACCAAGAAAAGGGTTCATCCAAAATGTTTCCTGTCAATTCCCTCTTCACAGGGGATAAATAGTTTTCTTCAGTATTTCAGTCCAAAGGAATAGAAGGTCCTCCTCATTCACTAAATGTACACAGTGCTTCATCTATTTATTCCCTGCTAAATGTTTTCCCATTCTTCTGACACACTATTTATGAGCTTTAGGGTGTCCCATGAAAAGGTAACTCTCAACAACTACATTAACTGTTTGGCTATATTATATAATTTGACAGCTTTACATTCAAGTAGGTAAGAAACCTCCATGGGGGAATACCAGGTCAATAAACAAGTGGCTTAGGTCCTTCCTGAGTAGAAGTAAGTAGAGTTCCACTGCAAAAGATCTGTAAAGTAGCAACATGGGCCCATTTGCTTACTTTTGTTAAACATTATCACTTAGTTGTTTTAAAGTCAGTACAAGAAACGTTTTGTGATGATGACTAAATATCAGAAACCATTGATTCATGCATAGATAAGTAAAGATTTTTATTTTTTTGTAGATGCATCTCAGCTTTGGCTTTGGTGTTCTTCATTATTGACTTGTTTACATACCCCCAAAGAAAGGACAGGAATGAGTAAGCTGGACGAGGATGTAATTCACAAATTACCTACTATTAGTCTTCAGTACACTGAGTCATAATCTTTCTCTTCCTAGTCCTCTTATCAGCTCCCTGCCTTACGACCATCTCAGAACACATTGAAGCCCTGATTTTTTTCTCATAGGTGTTTACCTCATTACATTCTGTAGAGAGGAAGTTATAGTGAGGAGGGGCAAGGCAAACCCATAGCATTGAATAGATGTACATGTGCCAGAAGTTGATTTCCATATTGTCAAAGCCTCAGAGGTACAGCAATCAACTAGAGTTCCAAGTATCAACAAAATATCCAGAAGGCAAACAAAGAACTTAAAAAGGAAAACAGTATGTGGTATGTGATACTCTGCGCTATGAAGTAGTGTACACCAATCACTGTATGTCTTATCCCACCACTGCCACCAATGTTAGAAAGTTATTTTCCTCCCTGTTGGACCTGGCCCTCCCTGCAGGGTCCTGCTGAAACTGTTTGCCTTCAGTCCTTATGTTTTTGCCGACTATAGGACACTGCACACTTTACTAGTGCTAAAGTGCTCTCTCCCTAAAACATGTTGAAACTGACTTCCACCCAATTGGCATATTTAACTTGAAGGCAAGTCCCTTGTAAAGTAGTACTATCCATAGCCTTGGCCTATATAATAAATGCTACGAGTGGGTCTGCAAAATTAATTGTGCCACCCGCTTAAATAGCCCTTTCCACATGCCTCTGGCCTGCTATTGCAGCTAGTGCGTGCAGTTTTAAACTGCCATTTGGACCTGCAAAAATAAACATTTTGCAAAGCCCAAAGCTTCTGTTTGTATACACATGGGTCACCCCAGTGTAGGCCCCCTTGGTAGACCCTAAAAAAGCTCATAGGGCAGGATGCAGTGTATTTAAAAAAGTGGACATGCACTTTTAACTTTTACATGTCCTGGTAGTGAAGAACTCTCACATTCATTTTTCACTATTGCAAGGCCTACCTCTTGGATAACATTGCGTTACCTTATTACATTTAATAAGTGATAATTCATTTCATTTGGGAGCAGGTAGGAATGTTGAGTTTAGTCTCTAAAGAACTGTAATTTAAAACCCTCTTTAATGGTAAAGTTGGATATTAAGTCACAAATCTGAAATTCCAAAATTAGCATTTTCTCATCCCTACCATTTGGTGCCTGCAGCCTGTAACCTGGATCACATGACTAGGTGTAGCTGACAGTTGGTCTTTGTGTATTACTTCCAGACATTGAGACAAAGACGGGATAGAAATTGGCAGGATTGGCCATCTTGGACTTGATGGGAGGGCAGAGCTGTCATCTACCACACTTGCACATAACAAGGACACAAAGACTCTGCTTCAGCACACTTACAAAGGGTTTCACCCTAGTCTTTAGTGACCCCAGACAAGCTGGGTCCAGGGTAGGGAGACAGGAAATTCCAGACACCTCTGTAGAGGGGGAGGGCTCTAGAAGCTTCTCCCATTTCAAAGTGGGTACGAGGTATAAATATTGAACCCTCAGATCTAACTATTCAGTATGTTTCTAGACCTGTACAAAATTCAGAAGGAGCTTCTCTGCTGCAAGAACGACTATCCTACTGCCCTGCTGCTCTGCTGCCTGAGTGAGAAGGACTGGATGTGCAGCTGGAACACAGGACCACCAGAGTGACCACAAGGGCTAGTTGAATGCCCTCCTGATCGCAGCCTCAGGGACAGAAAAAGCTTCAACCATCTTGAGCCATGCACGTGGACTCTGCCTGCTGTGAGTCCTTCCCTCTTCCCCCCAAGTGGTGCCCCTCAAGACCTGAACCCGTGTGAGGCTGCACCAGCTCAGATGTGTTCTCTACCAGAACTGATGCAGTGTGATGCAAACCCGGCACAAATCCGACACAGCTCTTTGCAGTGCTTCATCTGAATTGATGCTGTGTGATGCAACCCTTATGCTAGCCAGCATCGCAGCCCACACAGCTCATTGGAACCACCTGTGATTGACGCATCCTCTTCACGGACCTGGCAGCTCATCAGAACTGATGCAGTGGTCTCTGTGCAAGCCTGCATCACAGTCTCACAGCTCACCGGAACCGCTGCTGCATGACTATCCTCGGCACGGACCTCGCATTGCTCCTTAGTAACACCACTGCATGCCGCAACGCTCTGCAACCAGGATTTAAGGTACAACTTGGTCCCTGCATCCGGCCTGTGCTCCATCGCCGATGGCCTGAACTTGAGACTTTATCCCGGTCCGCATGATCAGATAACCACAGTTGGTGCTTTTGTGCTTTGTAGCACTATTTTTACCTAATCATTTAAAAACACAAGTCTCCAGTTCTACTGATTGTATTTTTGTCAATTTGGTATCATAATATTTCTTTAAAATGTACTCTATTTTTCTAAATTGGCATAGGAGTTTTCCTGTGTTGTGTTTCACTTAATTACTGATTTCAAGTGCTGCATGAATAATTTACACATTGCCTCTGAGTTAAGCCTAACTGCTTTTGTGCCAAGCTATCAGAAGGATGTGCACAGGTTAATTTGGTGTTTGCTTGTGTTTCACCCTTACAAGAATTGTGGTTGCTGCTTGAGTAGAACCAGGAATTTAATTCCCTACACTGCCCATTGTAGTACATAGTGTATATTTAATTTGTATACCTATACTGTGCCATCCATTATGAGATATTGAATAGTTAGTGAGAGTATGTAAAAATAACAACCTCTATGCAACACAGTGTAACAAACTACAGAAGTCTTTCGAGCCCAAAATTGTTTCTTCATCATCAAAAGCCCAGACTCAATCCACTACCCATACATCGCCACACCTTTGTTACAATGTGCTTTGCTACACTCAAGAGGAAGTCCTAAATCTGTTTCGACAAACCAAATCGTCCAACATGGCCATGTAGTTTTGCTGGGCTTTGGGCATAAAATAATGTCTAAGTCACAATAGTTATCAGAACCATTAATTCAAACTGGAATTCTTTGAAGCTAGAAGAAGCTCCCAAGAATCATCGTCCCTTCCCTGATCAATTCGTATCTAGATCTGAATATCCTCGCTACTTATCAACTTCACAAAGGTGCAAAAGAACTCAAATATCATCTTTGTTTTCATCAATCAGGCTTCAGGCCACAAAGGCCACTTAAACTGATCCTGTCACCACACATGGAACTACTGTCAAGTCTCCGAAAAATCTAGACTAATCGTACCAAGTGGCTAATAGGAGTCATCCTCAAACGCTACATGAAAGTGGATCCATTTTGCTGACAATGTGCATAATGTTCGACATATGCCAGAACACTCAGGCACAGCTATGAAGACCAGTACCAAGTGACCTTTTACGTTTTAGCTTATAGGACCCACATTCCTATCCGGCTTGATAAACCAATAAATGAAGCTTACATCCATGTTGCCTACACCCAGGGCCGGACTAGCCGTAGCGGGCACCGGGCAATCCCCCGGTGCGCCGCATGGGTGGGGGCTAGCTTTGGGCCCCTGGGGGCCGTTTTTGTTACAGGGCCGTTTTTGCAGCATAGTTGCAAAAACGGCCCTGTAACAAAATCGGCCAAAAACCGGCCCTGGCAAAGAGCTCGGCGGCACCCCCAACCCCCCCGCGAGGGAGGGAAGGGGGCGGCCCAGCACTTTGTCAGGGCCGGTTTTGGTACCCAGTCCGGCCCTGCCTACACCATGTGTTCCTTTTCGATGAAAAAAGATACCCTCTTTCATAATGTACAAAGAAGACCGACATTCTGATGCTGGAGTGTTAAAGTCAGACTTACTGCCACTGGACTGGCATCTAAAACTACAAAAGCCCATAGTGGCCTTACTGAAAGTATGGAACCTGGGAGTTCTTCATGATTCCAAATCACTGATCATTTTTTAAACAAATGCATTCGTCAATAGCATCAACATGCAGGTCTTCATTCTTCATAACGTCCTCCTGCTACTCTGTCCCAGCACGTTGGCCGCTCAACCGGTGATTTTGTTTTGTTGTTAAATTGTATACATCAGTGTACCACATTGAGTATTAAAAATGCCTACAAGAAATTGCTTTGGATTTTAAAAATATTAAATTAAGTTATGCAGTAAACAAGTTGTATGCTGGCCCTGCTGAGCTATATGTCATCAGCTATATGCCTAAGAGCATACAGCACACTGACTGAGACACTGGACTCCCTCTGTTTCATGTTCCAGCTCTCCTGTCTGAAATGCTCTGCTTGTTGGTAGTGTGATAGCAACAAAGAACATACTGCTTCTTCCAAATAGCTTTGCCGTGCTGCTTTTTGCCCAATTATGCAAACAAGTTAAATCCCTGAAAACACATTGGGCCTCATTAGGATGCGGTTCGGACCACAACCAACAGCTTGTCGGTTGCAGCCCAAAACTCATATACTGCTGTGGGCTGACCGACACATTTGGATACGTGTAGTCGGAGGCAGCAGTCAGAAGGACTCGCCGACACAATCTGATGGGCTCATGGAGCACCTCAGTCGGTTAGAAAGGCCTCATAATCCCATAAAGCCTCGTAATCCCATAAGGATGTCGTTTCTGCCGTCTGGATTATGGTGTCGGTTTTCGGCAGCCTTTCCATGTGGGCCTTTCCGACATGGAAAGGCTGTTGGAAAGGAACATTGGGGGCCCTTAGCAGGGCTGCTCAGCTAGCGTGAATGGGATGTGGAATGTTGGTGTGTGGTGATGCTGAGGAATGTGGAGATTGGAGAGAATCAGTTGGAGAATGGGCTGAGCAGCAGTAAGGCTGCTCCTGGTGGGGCTTAACCATCATCATAATTAGTTGGAACTATGATCCAATACATCTACCTATAATTTACTCTTCGGCCTCCAGAACTTTCATTTACAACAGCACCCTTACCCCCTGGCCCTCTGCATGTGGGCCTGGGGGCACCCTTAACATCCCTGCACCATGTGACAGGCACTGTGAGGTGCCTGCCACATGGTGCAGGGATCTTTAAAAACTCCAGTGTTTCAATGGGAGCTTGTGCTGGCAGCGCTTTCGGCCTGCCACACAAGCTTCCATTGAAAAATGTACGTTTGCGACTGCACCATGTGCAGTTGCATCCTAATTGTGGGGTCAGAACCACCGACCTAAGGTCGGTCGGTTCCCAATCTGCAGCGATGTCGGTTGGAGGCAACTCCAGCCGACTTCGTAATCAGGGCCATAATCTCATTGTTCAACACCTGCTTCATGCAGGGAACCCCACATAGTAACTATCTGGCTCATGCACTGTTTAAGTGTAACTCTGGGAATGTACGTGGAAGATTATTACTTTCTGTTCACAACTTTGAATTGGGATAGAGAAAGAAGAGGGGCACGGGACAGTATTTCTAACAAGCATCGAAAGTGCCAATAGGTCTGGCTTTAAAATAATTTTGTGTGGTAATGTGAAGCATTACAATAAGATAGCATGGGAATGGATATGTATTTGTGTGGAAGCAAAGAAATGAACAATTATATAGATCTTGGTTATAAGGTCAGGTGACAGATGCACCATCAAACCATACCTAAAAATCCATGTAGGTTAATGACTGCCCTCCTTCCATCTGTGCCGAGGCCAAAGAAAAACACCATAAATGATATTACAATGTATTCTGTGGGCCCCTCAAAGTTCAAGTTGGCCAGCTAAATGAATAAATAAATCAATAAAATGACCACAGCTGTGTGGAGGGCAAGCACTTTTTTTGCGGAAGTATACTCTTCTGCCCAATCTAAACATGTACTCCTGACTCTCAACATGTGGGCAGAGATCAAGCCCTCTCTAGTGATGCTCACATAATTGTCTGGTAACAGCTGCGCTGTCATGCCAGATCATAAAAACTGCTTATCCCTTTGAATGGGGTTTTATTTAATATTGTGTTTCTTTTTCCTCCAAAATGTAGTTTCAATTTTGTGGGTAAAAAAAAAATTCGTTTGGTAACTTCACTGCTTCTTTCCATGTGGGTGTAAAATGCATGCAAATATTGGTAGCAAAAAGCGTTTGTATTGATTATTATAAAAATGAGAGTCGCTACAATACCAGATTTGCATTTTCCATAGTTCTATAAACCTCATCTCTGTCATGCAAAGCACTATATTTTTTCAGATATCTGTGATCACGCCAAAGGACACCGATTCACTAGCAACTGTTGGCTCTGATAGGGTTAATATCTTGTATTTTTGTAACTAGCATGGATTAACGCGGCTGAATAATGCACATGATATTGTACAGATGCCATAAGATATGGTGGTTACTAAGATATTATCCTGGATAAGCTGTGCTGTCAGCTTGGAGGTTTAAAACTATCACATCAGATTAAACTATTTATAAAAAAAGGGACGGAAAGATCTAAGCAAAGCGTCTTACTGGGTGCATATTACAAGTGTATTTACTTTCCTTAAATATAATAAAACATATCTCTGTTTAAGCTGAGTGATTTAAAATCTGAACTTATCGGCCATCCAAGGAGACGCAAGAGCTGCCTTTGAATGTCTAAACTACATCATCACTTGGCAGATGGTCTGTTGGCCAGGAAAAAAACACACTGAACTTGTGTCTCACAAACCCCTGGCAAGCAGGGATCACTGGCAGCTAGGGAGAGGTGCAAAGCAAGAGATGCTCCTGTGAGTGCATAAGAGACTGTCTTGTATCATTAGACTAATTAGATAATTTCCTAAAAGAGCCGTGCTCTGGGAATGAGCGAGTTCCTTTTGCTGAATGATAGTAGCTATTGCCTCCCAAAAATCGTTTTTCTGAAGGAAACATTTTCCAACATGTACTTCTGTCCCTCCTCTTCGGATATGAAGTTGGTTAACAGCAGTCTCACAACGTTCCTTTTCCTAAAACGTTTTGAGTTTTCATAAACATGTCATGTATATCTAAAAACCCATCGTCCAAAAAGCTTTGGTGCACAGTTCAAATCAGTTGCTCAAAACATGCAGGAATCTGGATTTGAGGAATTTTGCCCTCCTAAATGCAATTTGCTCCTAAGCCAAATTGCAAATGTGGGGTGGAAAATCTGCAATCAAAGGATCCGGGAATAGGGTCGGGCAGCATTGTAAAAGATAAATCATTAGGGCCCTCTCTGTCATTGACCCAGTGAATTGCGATTTTAACACAATTGATAATTATGGGTGTTATAAAGGCATTTTGGCGTTTTGCTATTTTGACAGCTCACTCCTGCTGGAATTTAAAGGGGGGAAATGCCTAATAAATAATGGAGCTTGTGGGTTTTGATGCAGTAAGCTCTTAAACCTGCATCTAGAGCCTCATCTGAAGGGCAAAACCTCTACGGACGAAAGTTACTGCACCCAATACAATTCGAAGACTTCAGAGTTGGACTCCGTCCGCCATTATAACTGCATCCCATGCTGGGCCGCATGGAATGAGGGACAAGGTGCTGAAGAATTGTTGTGAGTCAGGGCAGTGTAGGTGGTGGGGCAACGACTAGGGTATGGATATGGCCACCCTCTAACTCAGGAGGCCTAGTGGCACATTTGGGGCAAAGTTTACTGGCCACAGAATGCTGAACTGTTGCTTTTATGGAAAAAAAGATAGTATTGCATTTGGAAACTAAATAGACTTGATTTAGTCTATAGTCTGCGACAGAATCATGGGTGAGGACCAGCCGCGGACCATGGAGGAAGTTCCGTGGGGCGGTAAGGCGGGACGGGGGAGGGGCAGGGTGGGGGGTTCTAAAAACCGGAATATGGATAATTGCAGGTAAGTAAACAATTAAATAAATAAAACGAATTTCGGAGCACGCGCTGCATCGTATTTTGCCCCACGGAACTCCCTCCACCGGCCGCGGCTGGTGAGGACACATGGCTCTGTGTGACAGATGGGCCATGGGTAGCACAGAGTCCACTGCTCACCTAGGGGCATTTGTATCAAGCCCTTTTTCCGTTCGCAAATGGGCCGATTCTCACAATCGGCCCGTTCGCGAACTGGAAAAGGCCTTTTGGGATGTATCATCCCAAAAGGGCATCGCAAATTACAGAATCGCAAAATTTGCGATTCTTTATTTTGCGATTGCATTTAAGGAATCGCAAATTACCATTCCTTAAATGTAATGTATGAAGCGCAGAAAAAGTGCAATTTGGCCATAAGGAATCGCAAATTACCACCAACTTCAAGTTGGTGGTAATTTGCGATTTCTATGAAAAATGCCCTTTTTTGCATTTTTCAAAGTGCCATGTGACACACATACATGCCCTTAGGGCATGTATGTGCGCCACATGTGCACACATACATATTTCAGGAGTGCAACAGGGTGTCCTTTTGACATATCCCGCACCCTTGAAATTGCATTCTCATTTTGCTATCCTCAAATTGTGAATCGCAAATTGAGAATGTCTTCCCATTCATTCGTGTGGGCCTCCTAGCCCATAGGAATGAATGGGAAGGTATTCCTTAATTGCGGTTAGCAATTTGCTAATCACAATTAAGGAATGCCAGGGAATCACAAAACATTTGCGATTTTTTTTATTACATTCCGTTTTGCATTTCTCAAATAGCGATTCCCTCAAAATCTCTATTTGAGAATCGCAATAACGGTGTTTGATACATATGCCCCTTAGACATTGCCATCAAGTCGAAACGATACCCGCAGGGAAACATTATAATTGCTGCAGTCCAGAATCCATACACGCACCTTTACGGTGGAATGTAAGAGGGAGTGGCCTGACAAGTTCTGCCATCAGCTGATGCTATCAGGTCTGATGGCTGCTTTGCCAAAAAATGTAATGAAAAAGGAAAACACTGGGAAAAATGGTGTTCAAAGTTACTGATATGTACCCACCAGATCCTGAAGAAAACACCACACACACAGGAAATGGTGCAGACAGATGTCGATCTCACACAATTAAAGTGTGTGCCACAGATACTTTTAATCTGGTTAAGAGCAATAAATAAAAATAGTGTTTTTTTAACTTTGCACGCTAGACTGTTAATATATGGGTTTATAAAAATGTGCCTCACAGTTACAGAAGTACAGAGGCCTTATATGTACACCCAGTTGCGGCAAGGGAGGCCTTGTTATAGGAACCCTAGAAGGGAGCTACAGTTGATGCTGTCCATCGGTTTCAGGAGGCAGTGAAATGCATGAAAGTGACATTTTGTGGGTGAAACATACACACCTTACAGGTGTATCGTATTTTGCCCAGTACTAGATACAGGAGTGGGACTTTAGATACTGCTGGTAAGACTTCCCAGGAAGTGTACATTGTTTTATACCTTGCTGCAGCCATTTATTTGCTTTTTGCATATCCAGGCTGTGGTGGGTGCACACTAGTGACCCCCCCCCCCCTCATAAATTTGAATAGTGCAACTCAACAGCACTGACAAATTCATTCGGGCAGGTATCACTAAGCATGGTCCAAGGATCAGCTACCGTGCATCGTTTCCAACCTCCCTACCCCAAATGAATCTTGACCCAGGGATTTTACCTGTCGAGCTATATCATTTTAGCTTGGAAATTAATTTTAAGACTAAAACAATTCTTTCATCCAACAGTATAGCTATCAAGATATGACAGATTATTTTAGTGTGTGTTATTTATTTTCTTTTGCCGCTTTCAATGCTAGCTGCCAGCATGGAGCCTCATGGGTACAAGTTTTATTTACACCGAAAAACCACCAAATATTCAGGATTAGAACACAGGTCTGGCCTTACTCACCCAACCCCAACTGTTTCGATGAAATGAGGTCTCTTACTCAATGCTCGTACAACTCACACCTTTTGAGCAGATCCTGAGAAAGGACTGACAGTTCTGTGACTTGTACTGGGTTTGATCAGATAAAAGACACTGAATAAGGTGGTGCGTTTGTTTTTCCAAAAGATAGTGAAACAGGAAAACGTGTTTCTGCTCTTGGGTTTGTGGGCATAACATGAGTCAGAGAAAGCAAGGCGGGAAGGAAGGCAGCTCTTACCACTTGTTTCTGCAGCGTGTCATTCGTCAGCTGTGCACCCTTCACGTGGGAGTGGAAACAGAGATACATACTGATGCCAAATTTCAAAAGCATCATTGTGGGTCAAGCGATTGTCCTCCGAGCTTTCTTTCTACTTAACTATTCTAAAACAACACACATTCTGATTTTCAGATTGAACCCTCTTAGGGCCTGTGCTTTTTGAACGAAATCTTGCGCAGGGTAGGCCTCTAAAGCTGCCTTCCAAAACAGAATTTATCAATCTCTCAAAATAATTATTTAAAAACTTGTGCAAAACCGAACTCGCCGTTAACTTTGTTCATGCAAATATTAAACGTGTGTTCTTAGTTATTGATGGGGTAATGCATGCAAATATTCGATGTGTCCCAGCAAAAGCACCGCCAACTGCTATTTGATGGTCCTTTCGGTGAACAGAGAACACCCCCCCCCCCAGCTTTGTCTTATGATTTCGCTCTCTATGTACCCAATCGTGCCTGAGCAGAAAGTAGGCTGCTGAGCTGGAAAGTGCTGTAATGCTCTTTGGTGAATTGGGGTCATATTTCTCCATAAGAGTATCAGAATGCAGAAGACGATTTAAAGCTAAACTTTTTTTAAATAAACTCAGATTTATTGTCTACGGTTTATACTCTACAAGCACCTTATTTAAATTCTACTTACAGCGTTTAAGCACGGCAGCATGCAAAGCTTTATGCAGTCGCACCAAATTCTTCGGAAGAATTAAATATGAAACGATGTCCATAATTCTAAAAGCTGGCTTTAGTGTATGATACATATAAATAAAAGCTTGCACTTTCATTTATCCTTTAAAAGCACCACATGGTCGCATCATGTCGGGCACACTCCCTCGTTGTCTTTTTAATGCCTCTATAATCTTTTATTTCAGATTGAAGTCGACGCGAACGGCACTCTAGATCTGAGCATGAAAAAGAACCGCCATCAAGAGAAGGGCGCACCCGTTACCGCCCCCAGTGCCGCCGAGCTACCCCCGCCGACGTCTCCCTTCAAGGCGAGCAGTGTTCTGGTCAACGCAGCGTTCTACCAGGCCTTCTGCAAGCAGGAGGGCTGGGACGCGCCCATCAACTACAGCAAGGCCTACGGTGGGAAGGAGGAGGAGAAGGAGGTAGTCTTCCCACTTATTGTTGCACAGAGGTCACGTGCTGACGGCCTGTGGTGGTGGAACCCTGATGTTAGTGGGAGTGCTGAAGTTGTTGAATCAAACACTAATGTTTTTCCAGCAAACAATGATATATTACACAGCCACCTTCAGAAGGTGTCTCCTTATAAACTGTACCGGGTCCACAGTACATGGCGGAAAACAGCCAATACGTATATAAAGTTTATAAACAAATACAATTACTTCATATTGCTTTGACTGACACAGGAGTCCTGTTTGTAAGTACAATTGGTTCATTGGGCACCCCATATAAAAGTAATTCATTTATTTATTTAAATATGTATTAGTTATCGTAGCATGCTCAAACCCCACATTGGCGTCTCTGAGCACTGATGGAGAAGGGAATGATAAAGAAAACACGACAATGGAAAAAGATGCAGGATTGACAGAAAAAACAGAGTAAATATTAAATCCTGTAAAGTAAGAAAAATACATTCTTAAAAGGTGAGAAAGCTTAATGTTAGACCTGATCATTTGGCAGGGTCACCCCCAAACTATTTGCCTTCTTCCTCCCCCTTTTTGCTGAATTCCTTTTTGTTGACTTTACTACTCTGGACACTTTACCACTGCTAACCAGTGCTAATGTTCATGTGCTGTCTACTTAGAACATGGTAACAATGGCTCGTCCACAACTGGCATATTTCATTTATTTACTAGTCCCTAGTAAAGTGCACCACATGGGCCCCAGGGCCTGTAAATTAAATGCTACTAGTGGGCCTGTAGCACTGATTGTGCCACCCACATATGTAGCCCTTTAACCATGTCTCAGGCCTATCATTGCAGAGCCTGTGTGTGTCCAGGTAGTGAAAAACCCTTAAATTAATATTCCAGTACTTGAAGGCCTTTCTCTTTCATAGCTTAACATAGGGATTGCCTTATTACATTTTATAAGTGTAAATTCCAACAGGGAAAAGATAGAAATGTTAAGTTTGATGTCAGTGGACTCGCAATTTAAAATCACAAATTGTGGTAAAGTTACATTTTAAGTTGCAAGTCTTAAAAAGCTACTTTTAGAAAGTTGGCATTTTTGTACTTTAACCATTCTGTGCCTTATACCTGTCTCTGAATACACATCTGGCCAGGGTGACAGCTGGGCCTTAAGCATTCCCTCTAGACATCCACACATAATAGCTTAGGTGTGACTTGATATGCCTTAATTGGCCATTAATTGACTTGATGGGGGGGCGGGGCTAAGCACATACCCACTTGTACCTTAACAGGCTGTGCCCTGTCTCCACTCAATAGGCCTAACATCCATGTATTGTCATTCCAGCCAGCTTGGAGCCAGGGCAGGGGAGTAAGGGGGATTCCCTTCACTTAAAAGTCACTGTCTAGAAGCTTCTCAGACCTTGCAAAACCAAAGCACCAAAGTAAAAATACTGGACCTCAGACACCACCACTTCAGTACTCTTCTGGACCTGTGAATACCATGCTTTTGTTAGAAATGGTGTCTGTAGTTGGCAGAGGTATGTACCCTGTCCAAGTAGGAACCCCCACTCTATTTGGGGTAAGTGTAGTACACACTGAGGGCCTCATTTGCTATATTTTGAGGCACTTCAGCCCAGCAAACCTTCCTGCTGTGCTGCCGTGTGTCAAAATAAAAGCACAGGATTGTGCCGTATCTACAAGATATGGCACAATCCTGTCCTTCTCCCTTCCACCGATGCACAAACAGCAGCCGTGTGCCAAAGGAGACACTCTTGCATCATGTTGCAAAGGGGCCTGCATTGCAGGGAGGATTGTTTTTGTGCAGGAAGGAACAACAATCATTGATGGCATTTTCCTCTTTCTAAGCATGCTGCAGAATGCAGCACACACTGAAGGAGGAAAATCTACTGTCACATTCTGATGCATTCCTAGTTTACAAAACGTTGTAAATCTGAGAATGTGTCAGGTTCCATGGATGTTGCGTGGGAACACCCATAACAACACCCATGGAACGCCCCTTTCACACAGAGTAATGTGTGAAAGGGACCTATATTTACAAGGTCATGAAAAGTCATGCAGGGTGACTTTACGTGGCCTTGTAAATATGGGCAAGCCCATTGCCCTGCGGGTGCATCAAAAAAGCTGATGAACCGGTGGTGCAATGGGCTTGAAAATAAGGCCTTAAAAGATTACCTGTGCTCACCATCTGGGAGCTTGGCACAGAGCAGTCAGGCTAAACTAAAGAGGCAATATATAAAGTATTTGTGCACAAACAAACACAATAACATAGTGAAAACACCGCAAAGGTACTCCACACCAGTTTAGAAAAAATAGCCAATATTTATCTGAGTAAAACAAGACGAAAATTACAAAAGACAAAAACCCAGCACCCACATGTCAAGATATGAATTTTTAAAGATTAAATCAAAATGCAGTGCTTCGAAGTATATTGCTCCAACTGTGGCTATATGGTCAAGCTTGACCTGGACAAATCCAAACATTCAATCTGACCACGATGGAGCACGGGCTGGACACAGGAATCATGCAGACCCCATTACAGTACCTTGGATGCATTGGAAATCAAAGACAATGAGGGACTCAGAGGAAATGAGGCATTGCGGATGCATGTATTGCGCCGGTTCTATAAGGCGGTGCAGAGTCGTTAAAGCTTTGTGGCTCCAAGACAATGCACTGCACAGAGGAGGTGATGTGTTGGGTTCGGGTGTGAGGCCCCTGTTCCTAAAGGCATTGCGGCGTCGATGATGTGTTGATGTCAACAGCACGATGCGTCAATTCTGGGCTGAAGGCAATGCATGAGTTGAAAGCCATGCAGGGCCATGGGTGTGTCGAAGCGGTGCTTGAGACTCACGCAGTGGCAGTTCTTCGGAAGCACTGCGGTAGGGAACCATGGACATTTTAAAAGATGTTTTATATGCCCTGGTGAAGGTAAAACTGCCAATTTTGTTTTACTCCATTGTACCACATTGGCTCCATAGGCTAACATGGGAATACATTAATAAAGTAAAATTATTGAGATGAGTGAGCTAGTATAATAATTCAAAGACTTAAAAAAATAATTATGATATATCCAACCACTTGCCAATGTTATATTGATTATAACTATGACAGAAAATACATTATAGAACTTGCTTTTCTGTTGTGCCAAAATCCAGCCTTTTAGCATCCTCTCCTGATTGGCCAGCTTTTGAAAGGCTGAGCTAAACTTCTCTGATGAGATGGAACATGGCCTGCATAGAGACAAAGGACGTTTGGTGGGAGAAGATCTGCAGCTGCAGAGCCAAAGGCGGAGGTGGAGTAGCCAACATGGTCTTCAAAGAGGGAATGACAGTTAGAACAGGACACAGGCTCAGCCCCATTTCCTGCACCCCTAGCCAGACAGGAGCCCCAGTAATTGAATTAGCAGAGGGGCTGGAAGGGGAGTGTTAGGAAAAGTTATCTATGTCAGTGGGATGGTTTAGCCAGATCTTAACCTCCAGGACAGAGGTTCTCCATTTTGAATTTGAAAGAATAATGCTTTCCGTGTCAAGAATATGCACCACTTTGGAGGAAGTTATCATAATTCTGGGTTGTACTCTGTACCTCATTGGTTAGTGGTGTCCCCCCCCCCCCCCCATCGTGTCACCCAAGTAATACTGGATAAATATGGGAGAGCTGCCCAGCAACTCCAATCCCTTCCTTGAAACTACAATAAGAAGAAAGACTGCCCTGCTGGACCATTGAACTGCACAAGAGAGGGCTGCACTCATAAGGACTGCACCTGCTGCACACTCTGGTCTTCAGCCAAAAAAGTACTTTGCTTTGCTATGAAAGTTGAAGGAGTGGACTTCCTGAAAGCAACAGGTTAAAAGAGATCACAGAAATAATGCACTCCAGCATACACAGTCCAGTTTATGACCTTAAGTCCATTCTTGATAAAGTTATGTAGAAACGATTGGATCCAATCCACAGGATTCATATTCTACCACAAAGTTTTTACTTCGAAGATAGATTTTCAAACAGTATTTGTCCAAAGCAACACAGCCGACACGTGTTACGTTCTCTTTGACTTTTTCAAGGCTAGGAACAAACGGGGTTCAAAGTATTTCTAGAGTCCCTTCCGGAATGAAGTAGATGTTGAGGTTGTCCCAGTAATGGACTAACCCATGAATAAAATCCCCAGTGCGAGTGGTCTTCTGAGTATCCAGGGGAAGTGTGAGGTGTGACCCTGATAAGCCCACTGTTCTGCTGTGTCGGGGTAACGTAGAACATCACATACACCATTAAAGGAGCTCAACCTGCATCATAAACCTAACCAAGAAGAACCCAACTGGACAGCGTTCAGTGGACTTTTAAGAATTTTGCAAGGTGCATTGTGGATATTGTAGTTCCAACTTCCCAAAGAGCAATTCAGAGATTCTGAAACCTTGGATTGGTGTTATGGACCCTCAAAGACCCAAATTAAACATCTGGAAAAGAAGAACGGCCCTGCTGGACCCTTAGACTGCAAAAGAGAGGACTTCACTCATAAGTACTGCACCTGATGCACTCACAAGGCTTCCCAACAAAATGACTTTGCCTGGCTGAAAGGATACGGAGTGGACTGCCTGATCAGCAACAGGTAAAAAAGAGCTGTAAGGGGTAGCTGAAACATCAACAATAAGGACAACTCCAGCTGACAAGTTTTATCTAGAATTTACTTGAATTGACCAGGTGCATTGTGGAAGTTGTAGTCCCAGACCCAAAGAGGCAACCCAGAGTTTCTGAATCCTTGGCTGGATCTGTGGTCTACTTTCCTGCATCAAGAAACACTTCTGGAAGTAATTGTAAAAGTGTTACATCGCGGGCGGCCTGGACTCTTGACTATGTCCTGGTCCAGCATGACCTTTTTAAACCCCTTGAATGCTATTTGCTTCAAAGTGCTAGTTTTACTTTTAATCTTTAAAAACTCATATCTCTGGTTCCTTCCATTGGATTTTGTTAGTTTTGGTGCATTTTACTCCATAAAAATATAATCTATGTTTATGAATTGGTGTGGGATTTTTTGTGTGTATTGTTTCTTACTTATTTACTGTATTTGGTGTTTTTAAATACTATATACACCTATCTCCTAAGTTAAGCATGCCTGCTGGCAGTCAAGCTACCAAGGATGCATTTATTGAGAACTTGACTAGACCTTATTTGTGATTGTGGTGTTATTACTAACTGTAGGTACCTAACGGCACCTACTAATAAACCCCTTTCCAAAATGTTTGGTACCTAAAACGGAAGATATCAACAGGATCCCAAAATTGAGCATACCTAGTTTACTGTAGCATACACCTGCCCGGGTTCTGTCTTGCCCCACTGGATGATTTTGGCTTTCAACTGAGAGACAAATTCAGAAAATAAGATTGTTGGCCAGGTTTAACAACTGGACTGCACATTGTCATTGCTCCATATACTGATGCCCTGTCAGCAGTGAGTGATATTGTGCAATGTTACTCAGTTTTGTGATTGGCCCATTCATCCATTACTCAGATCATTTGTGTCCTGCCAAATTTATAAATCGAGTGACCTGAAACTAAGCCCAGTTCATTGGTAACTAAGAGGAAAACTATATTCCAAAAAGGAGATATTATGACGTTGAAAGGACGTATCACATAAAGTGATCACTGCAAATGTTAATTTAATAAGCAGTCTTTGCAGTTTTAGGCTGGTTGGCATCTAAAATAGTTAAAAGCAGGAGCTGTGCTAGTTTACCACCTGCGACAGACGTAAATGATTGCCTATCACAGGAACATTAAGCACATGTGCTGCCTTTTGCTGGAAATGTGGCAGCATTTGTTGACGTATATAAAGTTAACAACAGAATATAGCACCATAATATACACAGTTCAATGCAACAAAAGAAAACATTAATCAATCTCAGGAGCTACCTCCAGATTCTAGCCCTCCACACTAACGGAAATCAGACCTACAACGAGTCTTCTATCCTTCCATCATCTATTAAAATCTATTTAGTTCGCACCTAACCCACAGTCCCCAATAAAGCACAGGATTGGCCCTTTGAGATCTGATTTTACTTATCAGTAATGTTCGAAATTCATATATTTCATATCTTCTCCCGTTCTTCCCATACCATCCCCACCCTCCCTCCATCACCCTTTTTCACTCTACCCTGATTTCCATTTCTGTCCTCCTGTCCAATGCTGCTTCCTCTACTCCCCATCTCACCTCTCACATCCTCACTTGCCCCTCCTCATGACCTTCTATTCTGATACCCCCTGTGGGTCTCTCCCCTTTTTGTTCTATTGTCACCCTACTCTCCCCCTATTTATTCACCTACTCCACATCCTCCCCACTCCCACCTACTTCACTATTGCTCTTTTGTGTAAGACTTTTAGTCACATTATTACTACTTGTGATGCTCTTCTATATGTTTGGTGACTATACACTATAAAAAAAAATATAATAAATAACAAGACACGATACAATAAAACAGTCCAAACAGAATGGAATTCAACATTCACAGTACAGCACAAGAACACATTCCAATAAAACAGCACACAAACAGAGCAGCACAAAAAAACTGAAAACCAACACAACAAAATGTCAAACAATGAATATGCACAAAAGTCCTTGTCACACATTAGCACCTCAGAAGCCTGCTTTCATTATAAGATGGTTGAAGGTGTTTGTACCATGCACTGCCTTAATGTACCACCAATGAAATGAAATGCCCGCAGTGAAAAACGTTTTGTGATCCGGACCCACTTCTGCAGTCAACAGAGTGGTCTTGTTTGTGCACATCCCTGCCCTTATCTCTTTCTAAAATGCTCAGCGTTCCTTATAAAGATCCAAATGTACATTTCAGGTCTGTATCTGGCAACGATTTCCACAAGCAAAAACACTGAATGCTTTTATGTATTTCTGGCGTTTTTATCTACTTCTCATGCATAGCAGTTGCTTAATTTCGGGTGGTAATTTCCAGAAAATATTGTCTATCCCTATCTGTGAAATAGCCTGTCCAGATGCCCTCTAACAAACAACAACAAAAAAGCATGAATCTGGACACAGCTCAAAATCCCTCCTAAATGGAAATCACTGACAAATAGCTAAGGCTGTTAGTTCAGTTCACACTGTCAGCTCTCCAAATATTCCAGGGCTTAAAAATGTTAAAAGTGCCAGATGCCATTATCTGTTATTCATGTTACCATTATGTTCTGGTCTTTGCTCAAATCAGTATAAACTTCCATCTGTACATTAATGGAATTCAGCCTCTTTTTCCTTTACAGTCTTTTGCTTTTGCATTTAACGACCATCCATTCTAACGTTATTTTCTTTTTTCCCTCTCATTTTCTCTTAGTTTCCTATTATTTCATTTTTGCACCACTATTCATTTTGGTTTTTTTTTGTAACCTTTATCAAACACACACTTTAGTAAAATTATTTTTTTTGCAAAACGCATTCTTCAATTTATTGCCTTTGAAGGTTCAAGTGAAATGTTATGGATTGAGTTGTAGGTGTAATGAAGGAGCGGTTCTCTTCAGTTTATTTAATGTATGATATAATATGTACATCACAGGAAAAGTGCTAGTCTCTGAGAAGATCCATGACCATATTGTGGTTGCGTGCCAAAAGCCTGTTAAAGGGCACATAACTCTGAGTTGACTTTAATTATCAATTTAAGCCTAGACTTGGGGAATGCCATCTAATATAATACAATATAATATAATAACTGTATCCCAGTATCAACAAATGCTAGGTCTTCTCTACGAATTGGGGCCAACCGAGACCAACAAAATAACTCTGGGGCATATTAACAAGCCAGGCGATAAAATTATCGCCGCTTTAGCAGCAGAAAACTGCCGCTAAAATGGCGATAATGGGCTTGATAATATGCCCTTGAGAATTCCAATTGAAGCCCATGTTAAATGTGAAGGACGTCTAACATGGGCTTCAATTGGAATTCCATAGAGCATATTATCAAGCCCATTATCGCCGTTTAGCGGCGATAATTTTATCGCCTGGCTTGTTAATATGCCCCTCTGTGTTTTCCCTGCCAGGTTTGCTCCGGTATCTGAGGAGTGCGAACGTTCCATAGTCCCTCCTCTCCCACCAATGGTCTATGTTTAGCATTAGAGGTTATTGTCGGGGTGTTTGAATCAGTGTTTGATTTGTACAAATAAAATAGGTGCCTGGGCCCTCATCAAGAGGCCCCTGCAGCTAGCATCACCCATTGCCCCCACCAGTGTGGAGAGTGGTAGTACCATGACAACTAACCATCTCGCTCCTGCAAATTTGACAATTCAGACTTTTGATATACATTAAAAATTATTAATACCTGCTGCCTGAGTTACTCATAGCATTGGGTGGCAGATATTAGTCATTTTAATCTATATTGAATGTCTAAGTAACTGTTGTTGTGCTCATCAAAAACATTAAACAAAGAGCGCCACCATTTGTCAGACTGTCATCAGTGCCGGTGTTGACAATAAAGTGGCAGTGTCGAGCACCGGAAACCACCGGCTGAAATTAGGCACGGGATTGTGAGCAGCCTGTTAACGCTTCAGTCCCTTTGTTGTTTTATGCAGCACTCCCTTGACTTTGGAGGCTGTTCAGGCTCTGTAACGCCTGATGGTTTGGTAGCAAGTTGACTCTGATCCAACCATTGGCAGACGTGAGTGCATGTGTGGATGGTAAACCCATTATCACACTGTCTGGAAAAATAATTGTACATCAAGCAACTGTGGGATTCTGGTAGTGTTCCCACCAGTGCTTAATTTGTGAAAGAAAGATGGTCAGTACCCAAAGCTCTGCTCAGAAGCCTGTGACCGGTACAAGTAAATGTCAGTGCATGGAATGCAAAGGCTGCCTAGCCTTAAAACCACCTGATCCTTCTTTAATCCACACCCAGACACTCCCTGCTCCTTAATCTCACTCTTGCAGGGTGCTGCTTTCCCCTCTGCTTCCTCTTTGTGTTGGTTTTTCTGTCTTTCTCTGTCATTCCACATTGTGGGTTTTTTCCCATCTCTCGCCCTTGGCTAAAGTCCGATGCAGAAAAATTATTTCCAATCCCTAAAAATAAGTGGGCGTGGAACTGACAGCAACCACCAGCTCAAATTAAACACTGGTTTCCCACATCCTCCATTTGAAGTCAGAGAGGTCAGTTGAGGGAGCAACAATGAAGACTATGACGTGCAGTGATGTCACCCCTCACTTGCAAAAAATATAGTACAAATAATTAGTGAAGTCATTATCTTCTCCCAAATGTTTTCGATATCATGCCTGTGTTAGGAATATGAAGTGCAGGCCACAACTGGAATATTACTGTTTCTATCTTTAGATAAGACATACAAGTGGAGTGTCACCTGTTCTCAAGTGCCCACAATTCTCAAAGACAAACAACCTAAAGCAACGGAAATTGAAGTGATTTGCCCAGATCCATGCAAAATAGTCAGAGTTGGAAGTTAGAAATCAAAGTTTAGGATTCATATCTTCTTTTTCCATATGCTAAAACATGTTCAATATATAAAAGCTTTTCCCCCAGTATTGCCTTCTCACAGGCAACACGTGCCCTGGCTGTTGGGAAGGACATTCCTGAAAGATCCACTAAAGGTGGGAATTGTGCAAGTGATAATGTGCAACTTATGTGGCTAGAGCACAAGCAATGGATCAGAATCACAAACTCCTTTTTATAACCATGTACCATATAGTTAATTTCTTTCTATACAAACACAGGTCACTTTGCAACCAGTGACACTGGGGTCAAATACTGTACATCTGTTCCAAGCTATTCAGACCTTTCAGCTATTTAGACCACAAGCAATAGATCCTTATTGTTGTGGGCAGGAGTGAGTTTGTTTACAGTGTGGGAGTGGGCACTACCCCTTGGAGGATGGAGCTCCCATTCGCTGCAAGGGCTGCAGAGGCCTGCCTTGTGCCCCTGGCACCACTCACACATGCTAACTGGCACATTTATTAAGATCTGTGCATAATTATAAGCAGTGATTTAAATGGGCCGGTACTCACCGGTACGGAGTACCGGCACTTCCCATTTTTTTTGCCGTCAGTACCGGCACTTCTCTGTAGCCAGGGGGAGTACCAGTACCCTGATCCACGGCAGGCGAATGTTAAGTTTCTCCTCCAGTGGAGGGCGGATGAACCGAGTTGTGAAGTAGCCTTTTGCAGAGTTGCAGCGCCCATTTGAATGTCCTCAAACTGCAGGGGTTTGAAAGGGCTTGTGTAACACTGTGATTAACAGGCCAGGATCTCTAGACAGACTCTGCACTGTCAATCAGGTGCGCAGCGACCAGTCCAGTGAAAGCGCCATCATGGCTTTCATTATGTGTAATGAGTTAATCTGTTTTATTGACACAAACACATTTCTTGTGTGCTTTAATATGTGCTGCAACTAGTACAAAAGTCATAATGTATGATCATATCTTGCCCTTATCCCCCTCCCCAAGCCCCGCCCACTTGCCACACCTCTGTTTTATTGAGTACCTGCACTTATTTTTCCCCATTTAAAGCACTGACTATAAGGGCACAGGTCTGATACTAGGTGGGTCAATTCGCTTTTCTGAGGTTGTCTATATAGTGCCATAGGGTCTGGCAACAATAACATCTGGTATTAGTACCCACAGAAAAAACAGTTTGTAGAACACGGTATAGAATCAACCAGAGCATGGTTATTTGAAAGTAATTGAGTCCTGCCATGCTTCTTGGTCCTAAAATCCATCAAAGCGTTGTTGGCACAGTATCAGTCATCACCAACTTTTCTCTCTAGCTGACCCCCTTCTAAGCTGTCGTGCAGTGTCACAGGAACTGCATGTGGAGAATTTCTACCTACGAGAATTACACGTGTGTCCTGCACTGAGAAGCGACATGACTGTGGCATGGAAATGGCAACTATAAGTGCATTAATACGCGGAACACAAACATTAACGTTTATCACAATTATTGTTGGGTAAAATGCCAACAGCGCTTTTCGCTCAATGGTTTCCAACTCCAGGGCAATCGCTTTGTTCTTCCCAAACTTTATTTGCAGTTCAAATTCCCCCGTAGGCACGAAAAGAGCCGTAAAATCTGCATACAAAACAACAGATGGCGGCCTTTACATTTTTATAGATGAATAATCGGAAAGGTTCAATGAGAGATAATGACTTGTTGCTAAAGTTCAGGCTCCAAGACACCAGTAGGCTGGCGCTGTGCTTCAAATGAAGGATGCTGATTTGTGACAGAGAAAAAAAGCGTGCCCTGGAGCAGGAAAAGTTGACTCCGTTTCAAAAGCTCTGACGGCCATTAGCCTTTTCATATTTATTGATCTATATGTGCCCGTCCATTTCTCTGAGAATTCGGGGTTTTAATTCTGTATTTTTTTCTCAATACGATTGCCTCATGTCCCACAAAACACAGTAAATATACGACTCTGAATTACCACTTCAGACCATTGTCGTTGCATTTCTTTCAGAAAAAAACATAAAGCTGTGACCGCCTGGTCGTGGTGAGCCATTGCAAAGCCGAAGGCCGCACCAGGCAGCTCGTTGAGACAGCGCAAGCTGACTGGATGGTACTGATGGTGGATAGGTGGCGTGCCCTGGCAAGGTGATGTCTGCCCTGGGATCATGCACAGTTGTACTCCTGTCGAGTCCATTTACAGTGTTCGATTGGGCAACACTCCCATAACTAAAATGGGTGTAAGCGCAAAGGGGTGTTCCTCTTGCAAAAAAATTAAGGGGCAGATTTACCAAAAACTGACGCATCTGTAGAGATGCGTCAGTTTTCCTGCGCCAGCCTGCGAAACCCTTGCGCCACCGTGGATGTGCCATATTTATAATACAGCGCATCATGGCGCAAGGATTGAACAGATGCGTCAGAAATTCTGACGCATCTGTTGGTGCAAATGTCAAGCATTGCTGGAGTCGTGTCGCAAGCACAACGCAACTCCAGCAATGCATCTGTGAGGCCTATTCTCACTACACAGCGTCCCTCCTTGCGATTGCTTCAAAAAGGCGTAGAGTTTTGACGCAGTGGCGTCCTAGAAGTGGCGCAGTGAAATCTTGTAGATTTCACTGCGTCCCTTCTACAAGGCTTTCCTGCATGGGAACGCCCAGCGTGCATATATTATACCTGACTCTGGTATAATGTGACGCAGGGCTTTACAACGTGACACATCTCCCTAGACGCATTACGTTGTAAATTGGCCCCATTTTTTACTTCGCTGCTGCATCACAAAAGTGACGCAACTGTGGCGCAAAAGTGTTGTAAGGGGCTTGGAAATCTGCCCCTAAATGTGGCAGGAAATTCCACCAGCATACACTGAATGTATCAGTGAACTCCTGGAAATCTCTAACTGCTGTAGAGGACACAAGTTCTCCAGGGGTACTACATGAATTCTATGAACGTCAGAAAACTGCCTCAAACGTGGCAGCCTTTTTATGGAGGCCTCCAAATATGATGTGGCTATCCACTCTTTGCAATGACTTCCAGCTAATTTTCTCTTCCACCGTGTGATACTGGCTCCTCACTGGGTGACTGTGAAAAGGGAGCGAAGGGAGCCAATATCATGGTGGCACCGTCTGAGGTGGCAGGTCTGGTCTTGTGTAGCATTATTGTGGCAGGAGGTTGCTTTGGAGGGCTCATGGAGGAAAGGGTGGGGAAGATAAGGGTTTCAACTGGCACAGAACTGTTTTATTTATGTATGTCATTTTCATTCTCTTTTTTTCCACACCACTCATTAATTTGGTGTACATCTCAGTTTCGTCCCAAGTGTCTCCCCTCTGACTTCTTTATGTTTTTCTCCACTCTCAGGTGTATTTATCCGTGTACCCCCTTTGATCCATTCACTATGTCTGTGCCTGTCTCAGAGGGAAGCATAAACTTGCTTAGATAGGATAAACATGTACGAGGTCACAATTTATCTGCCACCGTTAAAAAGTCACTGTAAGTGCGGAATCCCTCAGAGGATACAACTCAACATATGGTGATATTTTATTTCAGAAAGAGACAGGAAGCTGCTCGGAGAGCATAGAGGAGAAAAGGTACCCTGGAGACGTGCAAATGCCAAGCCCTAAACCCAAGCTTCATTGCAGAGACGTGAAAAAAGAGCTCATTACGTAAGTTGCAGATGTGTTTGTTCTTGGGCAAGAAATAGTCAACGTTTTACCCACCTCATCGTATGGACAGAAGTCCATGACGAGCATGTGACCTACGAAATAACTGTAAAAGCGACAAGTAGGAGGAACGTTAAATGCAGAAAGATCCATGCAATGCAATATTTTTTAAAATATACATTTACAAATATTCAAATGTGATGAGCCAAGTAATATGAAAACATTCCATGCAGGTGTGTATTCGCCTTTCATATACATATTCACGAAGCTCCAGGTCAGCTCTTCATCAAGGGCTGTTGACCTATGGTCAGGTGACAGTCAAAACTCTTTTTGCTTCAGAGATGTTTTGCAATAGCTTGTGAAAGGAATCCTTAGTACATCTAAAAGGGAAGGAGTAATAGCACCTTTACCTGAAAAGAAGTGGGCAGTAGATAGCTGTGAAGAGGCGTTCTTGAATCTTTAGGAAACCTGGCATGCATGCCCTCACATAGACGTCAGGCTCCATCACCTCTGAAGGCCCATCTGCCCACCATGTCTACTGTCGCTATTCGCTGCCGCGTCACCAGGGCTGCTGGGATTACTAGTCCAATGTTCGAGTGCTGGCCGTTTCCCTCACGGCGTTCGCGGGAGCAATGGAGCACAGGTGAGCCGTTCTCCTCACGGCGTTCGCGGGACCCGGGACTGTCGCTATTAATCCTTGACTAAAGGGATGGCTGTGATATGGCTGATGGATGGTGCGACGGGGCAGATATCATCACCATGGTGCAAACATTGCTATTCAGATGTCTCTGTGACTCCTGGTGGGCTGAAGTGCAACAGGCCCTGAGGAACGGCAGTAGAGTTCTTTGCAGGAACAGTACATGCGTGCTGTTCAGGCAAGTAAATCCCCAGGGATCATACCATACCATATGCATCAATATGGACGCTCGCACCGCGGCCATATTGGGTGAGGCAGGCTTGCCAGTCCGTGGACTAGGCTTGCTGCCTCACGGGCGGGAGCTATAAAGTGATACGGGGATGCCTCCGCGCAGCGGACGCGTTCAGCGGAAGCGCCTTTCCCGCGCCGAAGGAGCGCCTAAGGAAAGCCCGTCTGCGCCCGTCAGCGTCCCGGAGGCGGATGGAGGCGGGCGGGGCCGGGTATTAGAGAGTCGACAACATGAGCATACCTTAGTATACTCCGCCCATCAGCTCTTAGCTCTTGGACAGCACAGTGACAGCGGGTGCAGTACCTTTGACCCTGCTACTCGGACTAGTCATCATTGCTCTAGCTGTGGTTGGTCACTGAGGGGTAGTTCGACGGACACTGAGAGTGCAAATTCTAGCCAACCTAGAATCGCATCAACAGAGCTGGCCTCTGCAGCCCGTTCCTTCAGCTGTGCCCTTTTGAACACGCGGTCTATGAGCAAACATGCTCTGGACATATTTAACTTCCTTGCGGATGCTAAGCCCGCCTGCCTGTTCCTCACAGAAACATGGCTTGGCGAAGCATCTAGCCCAGATATAGCCAATGCGCTGCCTGCAAACTATTTCATATTAAGGAAGGACCGGAGCACAGGCAAAGGGGGAGGAGTGGCTTTGGTAATAGACAGACGCTTTGAGTGTTCTATTATACCTACTGACGACATTCGAGGGGCGGAAACACTAGGCTTCTGTCTTACACTCTCCCCAGGCCAATCTTGCGCTGGTCTCTTGGTCTATAGACCCCCTGGCCCGGTCGGATCTTTTAATGAGGAGCTGGACGCTGTGATCTCTGGCATGTCCGTTCATTTTAAGCACTTTATGCTCCTGGGTGATTTTAATATTCACTTTGATAAGACGGAGGCGTCTGATACTATCAAAATTCTTGATATTACTAGCCCATTAGGCCTTTTTCCCTATGTCATGCTGCCCACCCACAATAAAGGACACACCCTGGATCAGATTTTTTCCACCACCTTGGTGACAGTTGTGCCCCCTCTCCCAGTGTTATGGTCCGACCATTTTTTGGTGGTTTTTAATATCCAGGCACAAGCCAGTAAGACCAGCAGAAGGGCGGGGTGTCCAGCTCTGTGGTCGCGTCCTTTCCACTTAGTAACCGTGGAAATGATTAACCAGTATCAACTAACCCACCCTTGCCCTCTCACGGGCAATCTAGAATCGGACCTTGTGTGCTTCCAAGAGTGGCTTGTACGCTGCCTTGAGGCGTTAGCCCCGCCTAGGCAGTTGGCTAAAAAATCCCAACGTACATCTGCCCCATGGTTTACACCTGCGCTTAACTCGAGCAGAAGGCTCTGTAAAAAAGCAGAAAGAGCTTGGCGAGCAAAGTATCTGGATACGCTGAAGGAGACATACAGAAGGTGCGCCAGGGCCTATCATAAGGATATTCTTCTAGCCAAAAAAACTTATTTCGCTCATCGGATTGAGGAGGCGGCTAACACCAGCAAAGAAATCTTCACAATTGTGAAAGAATTTACCTCCCCAATGGCTATTACACCCAGACGCTCTTTCTCTGAACCTTGGGTTCGGCAATTAGCAAGTTTTTTTGCGGATAAAATTAAAAGCATTCAGGCTACCTTCTCTGCGCTCGCACGGGGAGGAGCTCTTGGGCCTGAAACTAATGCCGCTACCTCGGACCTGGTAAATCCTAGTCTAGAGAGCTTCCCACCGATTTCATTCCAATCTTCATTGGAACTCCTTGCTAAAATAAGATCTGGTTCTCCTCTGGACCCATGTCCCGCAAAGTTTTTAGCTAAAATAGCCTGTGCTATCAACCCCCTGGTGAACCCCATTCTAAATTGTTCATTGCTTACGGGGACTGTGCCGCCTGCCTGGAAACAGGCAATGATCATTCCGCTCCTGAAAAAACCATCATTGGATCAGGATGTCCTTGCCAACTATCGACCTATTTCTTTACTCCCCGCTTTGGCCAAAGTGACAGAAAAGCACGTTCAGTCTGTCCTTTCTCACTTCGTGGAGGCCCACGGCCTCTTACACCACACCCAATCCGGCTTCCGTACGAACATGAGCACTGAGACTGCTCTGTTAGAGGTGGTGGAGGCCATCAAAGAAGTTCAGGATTCTGGGGGAAAAGCACTGTTGGTGTTACTCGATCTCTCGGCGGCGTTTGACACCGTCCCTCATGACCGCCTTTTGACCCGTCTTGGGGAGATCGGGGTTGGAGGTACGGTGTTTAAATGGTTTAAGTCTTTTCTGACCAACCGCCAACAGACAGTCTGGGCACCTCCGCACTCGGCGACAGTGCCGCCTCTGGAAGTAGGAGTTCCTCAAGGATCCATACTTAGTCCGATCCTCTTCAATATTTATATGTCCCCTCTGGCCGCACTGGTCGAGTCCTTTGGAGCCCAGATTGTCTCTTACGCCGATGACACTCAGCTTCTTTTCACATGCAGCAAAAATTTGGATTTCAATGGAGACCGCATTAAGAGTTGCTTGGCCGCGGTCTTTACATGGTTCCATTGCAATCAACTAAAATGCAACTCTGATAAATCGGAGGTTCTTTTCTTTGGGTGCCCCCCCGATCCGTGTTGGAGATCTTGGTGGCCTGCTGACATGTTTCCCCCTGCGGATGTGGCCTCGGTGGCCAAAAATCTCGGCGTTAAGCTGGACAATTGTCTCACATTAAAACCGCAGATCCAGAGTCTAGTTGGCCAATGCTTTGGCATTTTAAAAATGCTAAGAAAATTTCTTCCTGTTCTATCTCTTGCTCACAGGAAGATCACGGTGCAGGCCTTGATAGGCTCCAGGCTGGACTACGCCAATGTCCTGTACCTGGGTCTCCCTAAGTGCCTTCTCTCGCGCCTACAAGTCGTGCAGAATTCGGCTGCACGAGCTATTTTCGGCCTCAGCCATCGCTCCCATGCCACGGGACTACTGCAATCCCTGCACTGGCTCCCTATCGCGAAGCGTATTGAATTTAAGACACTTACCATGACATTTAAAACACTTCATGGCATTGGCCCCCTCTATTTGAGAAAGAGGATCAGTTTTTATCAACCCACCAGATCACTGCGCTCTGCGGCATTGTCCCTCACTGTGGTCCCGGCAACCAGGCGTGCCCGGATCGGAGGGCGTTCCTTTAAACACCTTGCGCCACTTGCATGGAATTCCCTCCCTCTGGCGTTAAGAAAGTGTGCTAACTTGACGACCTTTAGAAAGAAGCTCAAAACTTGGCTTTTCGGCATGTAAGTCCTCCCCCCTGTAGATGCTTTGTGGTCAAGGGTCTGTTAGCGCCGGGACACTCTGCCTGAGTAGCTGAGCGCTCTACAAAACTCTGATAACATAACATATGCATCATAGATGGGTAATCCCAAGGATTACCTTTCAAGAGGTGCTTGTGCACCCTTGTCAATAGGGTAATCCTGAGGTTTCACCTGCCGAAACCAGGTGCAAAGAATAAATAAGGAGTTGCCTTTGGCAGCACTTAATGCATGCATTGATGGCAGCAGAAACCCCAATATTCCACCATTTGCACCACAAACGTGCATGTCAACAAGGGAATTCCCCTTCTGTCAAGGGGTAATGTGCACCCCTGAGGCCCTTTTATGTACAGGGCGCACTTTCCCTGTTTGTGCCTGGTGCATCTTAAAACAGGTGCACTGGGCGCAAACAGGGATAGTGCGTCCTATTACATGGAATGCGCTACCCCCAGGGCAGCGCATTCAGGTGAAAAATGGAGTGGCTGCTTTGAAGCCGCTCCGTGCTTCACTGTGCAGGCGGCAACCCGCCTGGCCTTTTATGGGGAGATTAAAGCTCTCCTTGCAGGCGGGTGCAGTGAGTGACTGCACCCTCCTTGAAGGAGATATGTGGGGGGTCCATGGGACCCCTTCCTCCCCCAGAGGGCTGCCAACAGGGGGCACACTGACAGTAGGCGCACTGTAAGTGCACCTCCTGACAGCTTCTTTGCCTCTGCGCCCATGTCTATAATACGGCGCAGAGGCAAAGGGATTCCCGCATTTGTATGGGACCATGTTCCCTTGTAAATGAGGAAACGCCCTAGCGCTGGATCTTTTTGTGTGTCAGCACTATCGGTATTACAGAAAGGGTCGCACAAGCATCTGCAGCTCCTTCTGTAATACCAAAGTACCCCAGGGTTGGGTAAAGCAGGTTAACACCCATTGCCCCCCTGGGGCACATCCATAATATGGTCTCTTGTAATGTAATCCTTCTGATTAGCAGTGCACCTCATTTTACAGGATCATTCAGATTCCTCTCCCACTGGGGAACGCTCCACCAGGACTTCCTCATACTGAAAGAATTGGGGAACAGTGCTACTGGGAACTGTGAGTTTGAGGACCTCACCACCACTCCAGCACACGCCTTCTGCACCATCAGGCAGTGTCACAAGTGGGTGGTCAATGCAGCCAGCCAGTCATGACAAAGCAGGGGTCTGGTGGTCTGCTCGTAATAGTGGAGGCGCGAATATCATCATTTGCTTGGCTCTAGCCTTACGTCCTTCAATACTTAAAACATTTCTGTTGGGAGGTGGGTAATGGGTCCTTGGTGGAAGGAAACTACTGCCTCTCTGTGACATAACTTAAATGAGGCACTCAGAGACCATCTTCAGCGTCTCTATTGCATGATGATATTTGTATATTGTTGTACGAGTGGTTGGAAGCTTTAAGCTCCAGTTAAATAGATGGTCTCATGTGGGTGCATCTGTTCAGTCTAGTGTGTTTCTTCGTGCTATATTGTGTTGTTTTTAAGAAGATAACAAAGGGACAATCTTACTGTGCATTCGAAATAATGAAATCAACCCTTCCTGAGTAGTTACAACACCCATGCTTCATAGAATCCCACACCTGATCATGTGCTTGCCTCATGCGTCTGGCTGCCTTTGGAAAAGAGAATCACATTCAAATTTCTTGCTGTTCTTCATTACTTAACCTCTTCAGTGCCCATGACGAGATAGTCTCGTCATGGAGCACGGTCGCGCTGTGCCCATGACGAGACTATCTCGTCATGAACCCCACCCACTAATGTAACGCCCGGCACAGGAGGGGGAAAGGGCGTGGCACAGAAGGGGTTAACCTAATTGGAGCACAAGCCCAGGCTGACAGAAAGACTCGCCACAAACTATGCACTGAACCATAATATCCAGTTAGTTAAACCATGTATAATTTGCCAACCATAGTTCAAACAAAAAAGAGTAAAAGTCCCAAGGCAATGTAGTGCTCACAAATCAACCTTGAGTGACGTACCACATGCTCTTCGGAAAATGTTCAGGGCCAGTATTTAACCAAAGGAACTGACATTTGAACAAATCTCAAATATTGTTCTGAGATGGTGTCTGTTGGAAAGGCGTTCGCCGGAGGGGGGGTTCGGTACACGTCTGGCCCACCCCTTTGACCCACCTCTCCCAAGTAAGCCGAACCAGGCGCGCACACCCTGAACGGCACTGCGAACAGAGGGACACCACACGTATGCTTTGTAGGACGATAGGTTCTTTATCGATGATTTCAAGGGATCTTTATGACCCAAAAGGCAAATGATACAGCAGTGGCACAACGTACCACAAGTTAGTCGTGGGGGATGGGGGTAGCGGGACAGTCTTTCAAGATAGTGTCTCTGCGAAATACCCTGCGGAAGCTCACAATCCTCGAGCTGGAGGGTGTCGTGTCTCTGGGCGATCTCTTACCGAGTCGTCCTCAAGGGGAGCGCCGCGAGTCTCTCAGCAGGCACAGGTGGTCGGAGTTCAGGAGCCGCGATTCCGTCAGCAGGGCTCAGATGGTTCAGTAGCTGGGGGCCGCGAGTCACTCAGCAGGCCTAGGTGGTTCCATGCTCGGGAGCCGCGACCTCGTCCGCAGGGCTCAGATGGTTCAAATAGCAAGAGGCCGCGAGTCACTCAGCAGGCCCAGGTGATTTCAGCGTTCGGGAGCCGCGACAGCGTCTGCAGGCTCAGATGGTTCCAGGTCCTCTCCCTTCGTTCCTCCGGCACCCCTTGTTATACTCCGCTGGCTCTTTGAAGTCCGGAGTCCTCGCAGAGGGGGGACTGGGGTGACGGAGGGGGGTCGGCGGGATTTTCTGCCGCTCAGTCTTTTAGTCTTTTCAGGTGGGTCTGGGAGGGACCCCAGACGCTCGGCAGGGGAGGCGCCTGCTCCCCAGGGGCCTGGTGGCCGATCGAGTCCTCCCGGGGAAGGCGACCCGAGGTGTGACTGGGCTGGCGCCTCGGGGTCTGGCTCGAGGGTTCCCGCTCCCTCGGGTGGACATGCGTGGTAGGGTGTTTGAGTCTGTCAGGCCTCTGGCCGGCCCGCGGAGCGGGGGTGGCTGGGGCGTCCGGAGCCGGAGATGTCGTGTCTTGAGGGTGGTTGCAGGTTGGCTGGATGATGGAGAGGGCAACGCCGTGAGGCCGGTCTCACACGCGTCCCCCCCAGCTGAAAGGCGTGGAGAACTACCCATCCACTGGGGGGTTCTCCTCGCCGAAGCGGAAGAATCGGGACAGGCCGTCGGCGTTGGCATGATCCGCCCCGGGGCGATGCTCGACCGTGAAATCCATTCCTTGGAGGGAGATGGACCATCGTAGTAGTTTGGGGTTCTCCCCCCTCATCCGCATTAACCATTGCAAGGGCCGGTGGTCCGTCTGTACTCGAAAATGGGTTCCGAACAAGTAGGGCCGCAGTTTCTTGAGGGCCCAGACTACGGCAAAGGCCTCTCGCTCTATAGTACTCCAACGCTGCTCCCTCGGCAGCAGCCTTCGGCTGATGAAGGCTATGGGCCGATCAATGCCCTTGTCGTCGAACTGTGAGAGTACGGCCCCGATGCCGTGTTCGGATGCGTCGGTCTGGACCACGAACTCTTGGGAGTAGTCGGGGGCCTTGAGTACGGGAGCGGTGCCCATGGCGGTTTTCAAGGCGTCGAACGCCTGCTGGCACTGGGTGGTCCACTGCACCTTCTGCGGAAGCTTCTTGGAGGTCAACTCTGTGAGGGGCCCTGCGATACTACCATAGTTTTTAATGAACCTCCGGTAGTATCCCGTAAGGCCCAGGAAGGCTCGAACCTCTGTCTGCGTGGTGGGGGGCTCCCAGAACTTGATGGCCTCGATCTTCGGCTGGAGAGGAGCGACTTGGCCGCTGCCCACCTGATGCCCCAGGTAGACCACGGAGCCTTGCCCGAGCTGGCATTTGCTGGCTTTCACTGTTAGGCCTGCTTTGCGCAGGGCCATTAGTACTTGTCGGAGGTGCTGGAGATGCTCGTGCCATTGAGAGCTGAACACGGCGATGTCGTCAAGGTACGCTGCGCTGAACTCCTCGAGTCCGGCCAGGACCTTGTTCACCAACCGCTGGAACGTGGCGGGGGCGTTTTTCATTCCGAACGGCATGACCCTGAAGCGGTAGTGGCCATCTGGCGTGGAGAAGGCAGAGCGCTCTTTCGCTCCTTCCGTGAGAGCGATCTGCCAGTATCCGCAGGTCAGGTCGAAAGTGCTGAGGAACTGGGCGGCCCCCAGGCGGTCGATGAGCTCGTCGGCTCGGGGAATAGGGTGAGCGTCTGCGCGGGTGACCGCGTTGAGCCCCCGATAGTCTACACAGAATCTTAGTTCGGGGGCGGCCCCTGGGGAGGCCGCCTTCGGGACCAGAACCACCGGGCTGGCCCAGGGGCTGTCGGAGGGCTCGATGACTCCTAGGGTGAGCATTTTCTGTACTTCGGTCTTGATGCAGGTGCGGACTCGGTCAGGCACCCGGTAGGCTCGGTGTCTCACAGGCGGGCAGTCGCCAGTGTCCACGTCGTGGACACACCAGTCGGTCACCCTTGGAATGAGGGAGAAGAGGTCTGCGAATTGTCCGAGCAGCTGGCGGCAGTCGTCGGCCTGTCGGGGAGTGAGGGTGGCCGACAGTTTCACTCCCTCCACGGACCCGTCCAGTTCTTTCGTGCACAGGAGGTCGGGCAGGGGTTCGGTGTCTTCTTCTGCCCCCTCATCGGTGGCCAGTAGCAAACTCAATTCTGTCCGTACAAAGTGGGGCTTGAGACGGTTTACGTGGAGGACCCGGAGGGGGTTCCGTGGGGACTGTACGTCGACCAGATACGTGACCTGGCTCTTCCGTTCGACCACCTTGAAGGGACCAGTCCATTTGTCTTGTAGGGCGCAGGGTTTCACCGGAGCCATGACCCAAACCTGCTGGCCCGGCTGGAACTCGACCAGGGTTGCGTTTTGGTCATACCAGCGCTTCATTTCTTCTTGGCTGGCCTCGAGGTTAGCCTCTGCAAGTTCTCTAAACTTCCTCGTCTGGTTGCGGAGTGCCAGGATGTAGCGGAACACATCAGGGGGTGTCCCCCGGGGGCTTGTCTCCCAGCCCTCCTTGACCAGGCTCAGGGGCCCTCGGACGGGATGTCCGTACAGCAGTTCGAAGGGGCTGAACCCCAGAGACTTTTGGGGAACCTCCCGGTATGCGAACAGGAGGCAAGGGAGGAGGATGTCCCACTTCCGGCGTAGGGGCTCTTCGAGGCCCAGGATCATTCCCTTTAGAGTTCTGTTGAAGCGTTCCACCAGGCCGTTGCCCTGGGGGTGGTAGGGGGTCGTGAACTTATACGTGACTCCGCACTGCTGCCACAGGGACTTCATGTAGCGGGATATAAAGTTCGTGCCGCGATCACTCACCACCTCGCGGGGAAATCCGACACGGGAGAAGATCCCCATGAGAGCCCGGCCCACCACGGGGGCCGTCACGGTGCGGAGGGGGATGGCTTCGGGGTAGCGGGTGGCATGGTCCACCAGGACAAGGATGAATCTGTGGCCCTGGGCGGTCTTCGGGTCCAGGGGTCCCACTATGTCGATGCCGACCCGCTCGAACGGGGTACTCACAACGGGGAATGGTTGTAAGGGGGCTTTGCGTTTTCCGCCACTCTTCCCACTGCCCTGGCACGTGAGGCAGGACTTGCAGTGTGTTTCTACATTCGCCCGCATCTTGGGCCAATAGAAGTGGGTCACCAATCGCTGGTATGTCTTGTCTTGGCCTAAGTGTCCGGCCAAGGGTACATCGTGGGCCAGGCCCAGGAGGAGGCTCCGGAACCGCAGGGGTACCACCAGTACTCGTGCTGCGCCTAGCTCTGCGGACTTCTGCTCGCTGTAGAGGAGGCCATTGTCCCAATAGACCCAATGGGTTCCGGTTTGGTCACCGGCGACCTGGGCTGCGGCTTGTTGTCTAAGTCCCTCGAGGGAGGGGCAAGTGGTCTGTTCCTGGCAGAACTCTTCGCGGGAGGGCCCCCCTTCGCAGCGCCACTGGGCCAACTCGGGTAGTTCTTCGAGTTCCAGCGGGGCCTCTGGGGCGGAAGGTTCCGGTACTTCCCCTGAGTTAGTGTCTCCTTCCCCCTCGGAAGGAGGGTGGTCTGCTTCTGGTAGGGGGTCCCTGCTCTCGGGGACAGTGTTCGGTAAGAGGGCTTCCCCGCCCTTGGAGAGAGGCAATCGTGCGGTCATGGAGCGTGTGGTGGCGCAGACCCACTCTGGTAGGCCCACCATCTCCAGGTGGGCTCTTCGTTCTACCTGCCCCCACGGGGAACTCTCCAGGTCGTTGCCCAGGAGGCAGTCTACGGGCTGCGAGGTCCGGACCGCTACCTTCAGTTCTCCGGAGACCCCTCCCCACTCGAAGGGCACCAGGGCCATCTGGCAGAGGCTCTCAGAATTGTCGGAGGATATGACCGGACAGAGGGCCCCGGCCAGGATCTGGTCTTCCGAAATTAGGCTGCGGTGGACCGCGGTGACACTCGCCCCGGTGTCGCGGAGGCCCTCGACTCGGTGGCCGTTGATGGTCACCCGCTGTCGGTACTTTTCTGTGTTGGCGGGCAAGGGTGTCCCGGGGACCATTTCACGATCACCAAGGGAGACCAGGGCCATGGCCGCCGGTTCCCATTCCTCGGAGTCTTCCATTTCTTCCCCCAGAGCCACGGAGGCCATCTGCCGGGCCGTGGGGTTGGTCGTCGTGGTTCGCTGATACTGGGGACACTGGGGGTCATTGGCGTAGTGCCCGGGCTGCTGGCAGCGGAAGCAGGTGAGCCTAGCTCGTGGACCTGGTCGTCCTGGGGCTCCGGTGCTGGCGGGAGACTGGGCCAAACCCGCCGCTGGTGGGCTGCTGGGGGGGCTGGTGGAGGACCCCCCGGCAAAGTCTCTTGGTCGGCCGTGGTTCCCTCCGCCCCTCTGGCGGGGGGGACCCTGACTGTTGCGGCCGTAGTCCCCCACGGGGCCCCGGGTGGCCCGGGTGTTCACCCAACGATCAGCCTCAGCGGCCAGCTTCCGAGGGTCGGTAAGCTTACTGTCCAGGAGGTGCTGGCGCAGTTCTATAAAGCAATTGGCCGCTAAATGCTCCCAGGCGATCAGATCGAACAGTTCTTCGAAGGTGGAGACCTTGCTGCCCTTGATCCAGCCGTCCAAGGCGCGGCTGTAAAAGTTCACGTATTCGACCCACGTGGTGCCCGGTATCTTTTTGCAATCCCGGAACCGTTGTCGGTACATTTCGGGGGTGAGTCCATACCGGCCCACGAGGGCTTCCTTCATGTGGCTGTAGGAGTTCATGACCGCGGAGGGCAGATCGAGCAGAGTGTCCCTTCCTTCGCTTAAGAACCGGCCCCATAGGCCAGCCCCCCAATCCTTCTGCGGGATTCGATGTGAGGTCATGGCGACTTCATAGGCCTTAAACCACTGCTGGATATCATCGTTCTTATAATACTCCTTTACCACATCCTTGGGGATGTGAACTTTGGTTTCCCCGGTGGGAGCGGGCGGTGGATTCCCGGGTGGCTGTGACTTTTCATTCCTGGCCCGCCACTCAATCTCCTTCAGGCCGCGCTCATGTTCTAGCTGGAGTTTCTTTTCGTCGTGCTCCCTTTGGAGTCTCTTCTCTTCGAGTTCCCCTTGTAGCCGCAACTGCTCGACGGCTAACTTCTTCTCTGCCAGTTTTATCTCTCCCTCGATTTTTAGTTTTGCCAGTTCCAGTTCGTGGTTGCGGCTTCTTTCCCGGTCCGCTAGTTCCTCGGGGGACAGGTTCCCCTCTGGCCCGTTGTTTCTCGCCGGGGTGCTTGGTGGTTCATGGGTAGAGTCTCTTTCCGTTTGGGTCGGGGGCGCCCCCGTCTCGACCCAGGCTTTCAGTACTTTCTGGAAGTCTTCCTTTGTGCTTAGTCCGGTGGTAGCGATGCCAAGGTCTTTGCAAAACTGTTTTAGTTCCCTATGCGTGTAGTAGTCCAATTGATCCTCTCGGAACGGTGAGCTTATTTCGGTACCTGCGGCACCCATGGAGGTTTCTCCTTCCATCTCTGTTTGGTAGTGCGTCAGTCGTTCACTGCACGCTCTCTTTCGGTGTCGGCTCGGATCCCGTCGTCTGCCACCAAATGTTGGAAAGGCGTTCGCCGGAGGGGGGGTTCGGTACACGTCTGGCCCACCCCTTTGACCCACCTCTCCCAAGTAAGCCGAACCAGGCGCGCACACCCTGAACGGCACTGCGAACAGAGGGACACCACACGTATGCTTTGTAGGACGATAGGTTCTTTATCGATGATTTCAAGGGATCTTTATGACCCAAAAGGCAAATGATACAGCAGTGGCACAACGTACCACAAGTTAGTCGTGGGGGATGGGGGTAGCGGGACAGTCTTTCAAGATAGTGTCTCTGCGAAATACCCTGCGGAAGCTCACAATCCTCGAGCTGGAGGGTGTCGTGTCTCTGGGCGATCTCTTACCGAGTCGTCCTCAAGGGGAGCGCCGCGAGTCTCTCAGCAGGCACAGGTGGTCGGAGTTCAGGAGCCGCGATTCCGTCAGCAGGGCTCAGATGGTTCAGTAGCTGGGGGCCGCGAGTCACTCAGCAGGCCTAGGTGGTTCCATGCTCGGGAGCCGCGACCTCGTCCGCAGGGCTCAGATGGTTCAAATAGCAAGAGGCCGCGAGTCACTCAGCAGGCCCAGGTGATTTCAGCGTTCGGGAGCCGCGACAGCGTCTGCAGGCTCAGATGGTTCCAGGTCCTCTCCCTTCGTTCCTCCGGCACCCCTTGTTATACTCCGCTGGCTCTTTGAAGTCCGGAGTCCTCGCAGAGGGGGGACTGGGGTGACGGAGGGGGGTCGGCGGGATTTTCTGCCGCTCAGTCTTTTAGTCTTTTCAGGTGGGTCTGGGAGGGACCCCAGACGCTCGGCAGGGGAGGCGCCTGCTCCCCAGGGGCCTGGTGGCCGATCGAGTCCTCCCGGGGAAGGCGACCCGAGGTGTGACTGGGCTGGCGCCTCGGGGTCTGGCTCGAGGGTTCCCGCTCCCTCGGGTGGACATGCGTGGTAGGGTGTTTGAGTCTGTCAGGCCTCTGGCCGGCCCGCGGAGCGGGGGTGGCTGGGGCGTCCGGAGCCGGAGATGTCGTGTCTTGAGGGTGGTTGCAGGTTGGCTGGATGATGGAGAGGGCAACGCCGTGAGGCCGGTCTCACAGTGTCCACACCTCTGACCGACGGAACAGAAAGCCCTCCCTTCAGAACACACGCACCTCAACACCAAACCTAACCTAAAACCACAGTCCACCACTCATATTCTCCTGCTAACAGTCACCTAAAACCAGGTCTGGACTGGTAACTCAAACCAGCCCTGGCAATTACGTAGGACCGGCCCTGGGATGGGGTCGGGTGGGGTGCGGGGGTGCTGGTTGGGAAACACTGCTGGTGCGCTTTTGTTACAGGGGGGCGATTTTGCAGTAAATCTACAAAACCAGCCCCCAGTAATAAGAACGGCCCCCACCAGTCCGAACCAGCCATCACCCTTTCGGCCCACAGGGAAAACGCTTGGTGCCCACTAAGGCCAGTTCGGCCCTGCCCAAATCGGAACCCCACCGTTTGAGACCAGTACTTTGAACACTTGATGGAGCATAACAACATATCTACTGATCATACAGACGGGACTTAACTGCCTCGTACCCCTACACATGTCGTAAAGTGGCCTCCCCTACACTCATACATCTTTTCACACCCAGATGCCCTTCTCATGGAAGCTTTAAACTTATCAGATCTTACTTACTCATAGAGTTATGAAACAACTCATTGCCTAATTATTCTTCACTTATCCGTTACACAATAATTATGTGTTCTTGTCTCTGAAATTGCTTCAAGGGGACAGTTTAGCCTTTTACAAAATACTGAAATGAATTGATATATAACGAAATACAAATATTTCATTCTTCACTTTGACTTGCCTTCCTACACTAATTCCAGTTTTTTTTAAGATTCACACCTAGTGACCCATGCAAAAGTTAACCTTTAGTTTTGTTTGAAGATCAGAATAATGTTGAACTGCACAGACTGGATAAACATAATATAATCAAAAAATGCCTTGTGAGTCAGACAACTGAGTCACAAAGCTTTTTTATGGATGAGTAAGTATGTACTCCTGGAAATTCATGAGTAGGCTGCACCTAAAATTGGGAGTCCAATACAACTACTCATTGAAAATGCTGTGTGAATCTGGCCTGGAAATTGAGAAGTAATTATCACTAATCACACTAAGAAAACACAAATGCTCCGAAAAATAATACTGCGTGAAATAGTCCCAAAACATTTTAAATGGTGTACAATATACTTGTTGGGAAACCCCAAGCTTATTGTCTTATAAAATAGGGGCTTTGGGAAAATCAAATTAAAATGCATGCTAATTGTTCCCACTGCAACACTCATCTATAATTAGGCTTTCAGAACTGTGTCTGAGCCTGGACTAATCTAATTGTACATATGTGAATACATAATGGTTTAGTTATGGGCTTTTTACTGCCCCAAAACAGTTTTTCAAATAAACTATTTCTTGCTGTATAAATTGGAAGTGATGAGTTTACTAAAAAGAACGTAATTTAGAAGGAAGGAACTGCCCTCCAAAGTGTTTATTTTTTCCTAATGATATAGAGTTTACTCTTTTAGGGTAAGGCATATTCGCTGTGTACAGGGTACTCCACCAAGCATCACAGTGGTGCCTCGAAGCTAATTTCAAACATCACTGGAGCTTTTGAAAAAACTCACATTTAGTAGGTAGGTCCTTGGGCTCCCAACAGCTGCATCCTTCCCAAAGGAAGCTACCACAGCTCCAATTATATCAGTAAAGGACACACTGGGAATAATTTGCAGCATTTCATAGACAAATATCCTGCATCACATTAAAAAAATCTATATTGTTTTTCACAAAGCAAATCTGGCCATATATAAACAAGCATTTCGGCTGTCCACATTCATGACCACTATGGAACTTCTGTAAGTATATGTCGCCAATAAAGTAATATCAATAATAAATGATTTATTTTTAGAAAACTAAGCAAATAATTTCCTTGTATTGCTACAGCCGACATCGATCATGCTACAAAGTGCACCCCTTTCTTTAATGATGCTGAGAATGAACCAATCCGTAAGGTGCCTCATGACCAGGGTTTTTGTGCTTCTTCTGCATCATGTGTGAGGAAAGCTCATATTTTTACATAAAATTCTCTCTCAAATCAATTTACAACATGTATAGATACCCAAACTTTGAATACCTTTACAAAGTTTAATAATCTTTAACCTCATATATGTTACATAGTGGTGGTGGCCGTTTGTTTGACAAATCTTCACAAAACTTTCCAAAAAAGTTCATTTATTTCAGTTCCTTGCTAGAGCATTTAGGGGTGATCTGTCAAGCAGGGACAGAGATAAAATTGGGAATGGGCTCAAAACACTTTTTTGTGCAATTTCTAATTGAACAGTGAAACAGAGAAAGTGGCAAGAAGTTGGGCTGCGAAGGGTTTGCCACCCGTGAGGGGTTGTCTGCAGATGTACCATAACAAGATATTACTTTACATTAAAAAATATACAAAGTCACTGAAAAACAGAGTGAAGTCATATGTAAGTAAGGTAGTAGGATTTTAACTGACATTGAAAAATCCTAGCAAGTCACTAGAAAAAACAAAGGTTAAAGTTCAGTTATGACTAGGTCTTGTAATAATTTTAAAAAAATGAAACCAAAAAACACTGAAATTCACCAGTTATATGTAATTAACATTGGTATATCTTGTAACACTGTGATGCTCTGCTTATGACCTCACATATTACATCACTGATGACATCCGAAATCCATGGCAGTGTCTATCATGAATAATTCATGCATCTGTTTCAGAGTGGTAGTTGTCAGTGAATGTTTAAGTTTTTTTTTTAGTGTAAGTTAATATTCCATTACTTTACTTGCATATAGCTCCAATTTAACCTTTGTTTTTCAGTAAAAAATAAATAAATAAATATCTACTGGCAGTCTCCAGCTGGAAGTTATAGTTAGTTTTTGACTAGCCTACATCTTTGGCTCATTTTGACGAATCGTCATGAAAATTTCCAAAATCAGTCGACTGGTGAGCTTTATTGTTCATGGAAAGTTTTGGGGTGATCCGTCAAGTGGGGGTTGAGAAAAAAGCGGGGTCGAAAAAAGGGAGTTTCCCATGTTAATTCCAATAGAGATTTTAGACATGACTACACCTTGACCCGCTGGATGGAATTACACCAAATTTAGCAGAAAGGTAGCTGTTGGTCCAGAAAGCGCCCTTTTTGTTATTTGGTGTAAATCCATTCTGTAGTTTTGAAAATATTACAGAAAATCCAAATTTGTATATCTAGGGTCACGATTAATTTGTGAATACTGAGTATCTTGTGTAGAAATCTGATTGGCTGTCAACACTTCAACCAGGAAGTGTTGGCAGTTATTTTGGGACTCAGCCTCAGCCAAGTACCCCTAAAAAATGATAATAAAGAAAAGGGGGCAGGGTAGGAATACCCTGATCCCCTAGCCCTGGTGCTGGGGTATCCCAGGGACACCGGCAGGCCAAAAAAGCAAATCCTTCTTAACTTTTTGTTGAAAAATCATGAGGATTTGTGAATTCACAGCAAAAAGTTTAAAAAAACAAGCGTAGTCTCCCGTGTCTGTTTCTTTTTCATGACATTAATTTTATTAACAAATGGGGAGGTATTACAATTGGTTGTAGTGGGTATGGGCCAGCTTAAGGAAAGGCTGTGACAAAAAAAAATGCAGCAATAGAATTAAAGCTTTTCAATCTAAAAATGTTGGTCTGTTTCCACAGGCCCTGTAATAGCAGCCAATTCTTGAGAAGATGATTCGTTACGCCCTGAATCAAGAAATAGAAACAAGTACTACTTGCAAAATTCTCCCTCTACTAACCCTGCCTACAAAAGATGTTTTATTGCAAAGGGATTAATAAACACGACTGTATTCAAACTATTTTATTTCTTTGTTTTATTCATGCAGTTGTCCAACACCAGGTTGTGATGGCAGTGGTCATGTAACAGGAAACTATGCGTCGCATCGCAGGTAAGGAAATACAGGAAGTGTAAGTTGGTTGGTGTTTTGCCCCAATTCTGTTTCTCCATAGTAATGTACAGTTCTTTGTTTGCAACTTGTGTTCGTGTTTCTTTGTGCTGGTAGCATATGTGACTCTCTGCAAGCATTCAGCTTCAGTGAAAAGAGTTGTAAATATCAGCAGTGCAATGTACGTTTATTATGGATTCAGATTTTGAACCTGCAGAATTTGAAAGTTACAATATTTCAATTGTTTTATTTGATAAGACATTGGCTTTTAATTTTGAAATAACGTGGGGAGGGAATTGAGTGATTATGAGAAGGTCAGGTTCATCAGGTCGTTTCTCTTTGAATATATTGAAAGCAATATTTTAAAAGAACATTAAAGCTTGCAGGACTTTATTAAGTTAGAACGTCCCTAGTATGTTCCACTTCGAACTCATAGCATCAATGTGACTGCTGATGACGGTTACATCTCTTCCCTTCTAAATCTCAATTTATTCACACGCTAGGTACTTCTTTGCAAAAACGACAGCTAGACTCTGCATTTGCTATGCACGGTGACAGGCCAATAACCTGAAAAGCAAAATAAAACTCTATATGACCTATATAAAAAGTCAACAATGTCAAGAATGAAATTGACCAGTGGTCTTCAAGCTTCTAAAAGCCACCCCCCCTTGTGTAAAAAAATCATCTGCCCCCCCCCAGCATGACAAAAATCTTTCCACAATTATTCCATAAAATTGGTAGATCTAAACATATATAACAATTCAAACATAGCCGTTATGTTCAATATCCATTTAAATAATGCAATGAAATATATGATTTGTAACATGCTACGGGTTCTCCCTGAAGGGTAAAAGTAACTACAGTGTGATCCTTTGTCCAAAATGGGCTATGGGGCTTTGAGAGTTACATGGTGACCACTGTCCCCCTTGACACCTATCCCTAGCCAATACATGAGTGACAAATTAATTTAGAGCTGAGCCAATACATTGTGGCTCATTGCCACTCTTTTCTCACAAAAAGCACAGGTTTGTTTTCAGCATGATGCTCTTTGTGTCTAGTTCCTTGGTCAGTGCCTCGCATCCCCCAAGTCCCTGAGATCAGTTCAGGGACCTACTGGTCCACACCCACCCCCTAAGTTCGAAGACCTCTGGAACAGACAGAGTGGCGATAAAGGCCCTATATTATTTATGTAGGTTGAAATTGCTGTTAGAAAGAGTTCATTTTTAACTGCAACCAGTCATGGCATACGTTTTATGTTTTCGAACAGTGTTTCTGGATGTCCACTGGCTGATAAAACCCTGAAATCTTTAATGGCTGCTAATTCTCAAGAGCTTAAGTAAGTAGAACTTCCAAAAATATGTTATCTATTCTTTAGTACCTACAAAACAGCGATGGTTACAATGCAGTTTGTCTGATTATACAGTAAATGACAAAGACCAAAAAAAGATCAAAGTTTGACAAGTGAGAATCTTTTCAGCTAAAAGTTATAAAATGCTTCTGTGAGTAAACAGAATCTCAAAGTGGGGAAGGGAGTAACCAGAACTTCATTCATACAGGAGCATTTATCCGTTTTGGGTGTGAAAGGAAAATGATGTGGGAATAAGTGCATACAGGACTCACCCATTTTGTGGACATGCACATATTCTGACTCTTGGATACATTTCTGGTGTAAGGGGCAAATAGTTGTATCTATTTATCTATCTGAAAGTATTAGTGAGCAGTAGTTCTTTCAGGTCATAAATAAACTAACTAAATTCCCAGAGACGAAAGGTAATAACATTAGTCAATCTTTTTGTGAGGAAATTGCTTCTTATTTTGATAATAAAGTAGAACAAAATTACAATCAATTCTCTGCCTCCTGTGACATCAACATTAGTGCTAGTCCCATGACTGTCCAACTGCAGCCAGTTGAAGTCCTCCATCCAACTTCAACCAATTTACATCTATTACCCCTGCAGATGTCCTTCACTTACTCAATTCCACAATGTCAGGATCATCTTATGAACCTCCTCCATATTAAAACAGATTTTGGCTCCGATTGCTACACTTCTAGCTAGCATCTTCAACAGGGTACCTTTCCTGATCTTTGGAAAAAGGCCTCTATCTTGCCACTCCTAAAGAAACCCAACCTAGACCCTGACAACCCAGCCAACTACCATCTTATCTCTAGTCTACCACTCCCAGCCAAACTATTGGAAAAACTGATCAACATACAATTGACACAGTTCATTCAGGAAAATCATCTGTTGGATCCTTCTCAGTTCGGCGTTAGGGCCGAACATAGTACTGAGACGGCATTAATAAAAACCACAGATGAATTAAGAACTATCCTGGACAAAGGAGGCTCTGCAGCACTGATTCTTCTGGACCTGTCGGCGGCTTTCGATACGGTTGATCATGACATTCTTGTCAACCGTCTCAAAACAAAATGGGCATTGCTGAGAAAGCCCTGGCCCTTCTTCAATCATTTCTAACCGACAGAAGTCACTCAGTTATGTTGGAGAACTTTTCATCCAACTCCTTCTCACATCCTTGCGGGTCCCCCAGGGATCCTCTCTTAGCCCTCTGCTCTTGAATGTCTATGTCTCTGAATTGACCCCTTTGATCAGATCTTTTGGATTTTCCCCTACATCTTATGCAGACAATACTCAAATTGTGGTGTCGGCCTCTAACAATACAGTAGTCACCATTTCTCAGTTTCACAACTGTATGAGAGCTGTTAGTGACTGGATGGAAAGACATTGTCTCAAATTGAACTCAGAGAAAACTGAGGTGATACTCGTTGGTAACAAACCTCAATTTTTGAGCCCAGCATGCTGGCCAGCAGAGTTGGGACCTCCCCACCCACTCAACCCCAGTCCAAAAAGCAAAAAACCTAGGCATAACTATAGATGAAAAACTGAACTTTAATAAGCCCATTAGCTCAATTGTCTCTACCAGCTTCAACACTTTGAAAATCATCAGGAAGATCTTTCCTTTTATCCCTCTCACCTCCAGAAAAACAGTTGTTCCCTTACTAATTCTAGCAAAGCTAGACTACTGTAACAGACTCTTTATTAAGCTCCAAAAACAACTTGTGAAGAAACTCCAAAGCGTACAGAATACGGCAGCCAGGCTTATTTTTGATCTTCCCAAGTTCCACCCAGTTTCAGCCACCATTAAGGAACTTCACAGGCTTACTGTAAATAACCGCATTAAATTCAAGGCATTATGCCTCACCTATAAAGCCGTGCATGATCTAGGTCCTATTTACCTCAAACAATCGCTCTCCTGGTACATACCTAACAGAGACCTACATTCTAAAAATTCCCTGATGGTGTCGCGTCCCAGCTTTAAGAGACTTAAATGGGGAGACAGTTGTTTCTCCTATGAAGCCCCGGTTCTATGGAACAGCCTATCTATGAACATTAAAGCAGCACCCACACTATTGATTTTTTAAGAAACTAACAAAAACCTGGCTTTTTAACCTCTAGTCTCCCACAGCTCTCACCTTACTGCTATCCAACCAGCGCCAAGACACCCATGGGTATTCGAGTGCATTAGAAACATTTTAACATAACATAACAAAACAACACCTCTGTCTGGACATTCCACCTTTATTGCAACTGTGATACACTGGTCATTGTTATTGTTAATAAGCACCTTGTATAGCACACAATCAGCCATTAGTATGGCATCACTACAATCTTTGGGATTCCAAGGTATGTCTTCCTGCATGTATCCATATTGTATCTTGCCTCACCTTCCTACAAGCTCATTCGCTTAAACAATTCTCTGGCAAACAAAGTACTTGGCACACCAACAATCTCATCTTTGTTATTGTTAGGTTGTCCCTGCAAAGACAAGGTGGAAGAAAGAGCTGGACTACTTGTGTTAAAGAGATACATATGTTTAAGTTTACACTCACATTTGTAATGCCTTTCAAACACTTCCCCACATTCCTGAACTTACTCCGAGATGAACTAGATGGTAGGGATGTTATTTGTAGAAAACTGAAACAGAGACCTACAAATACAAATGGTGTATAACTGGCTAAACGTCCTCAGATGGGCCAATATATTTCATGTGAAACAAATGTAGATCTGTCACTTGTACAAATTAGGTAAACATATTAAATCACTGATACGCATAGGTGTTTGCTTCTAAGTGCTGAGACTAACACTTTTTTAAATCAAGGCTGACGAGTGTGCCTAGCAAGAAACATCAGCTACTATGTTACTGTGTACGCTGCAAAGTATGTTCCAGCAATGTCTGTTTCTTACAAACAAAACAGATGAAAATGATCCACTACACCCAAAGATGAAATCATCTGTCACAATATTCGTTCACTTCCGGCATCTTCTTCCTCTGAAAATTGTCCAGAATCTCACCTTTTCAGAAGCATATCAGTGAAGATCAAAGAACAGCTTTTGATACCAGTCTTCGCTAAAGAGAAAAGGTATTCGAGGGCCACTGGAATTATGTGATTCTGCAGCTGCTTCTTTTTTCGCATAGTTATAGATTTGCCGCAATTTCCACATATTCCACCATCTTCGGCATAATCTGCATATTTTAACGAGTAAAATAGTTCCTAGCTCAAGCGGATTCAAATTTACTAAAATCATGGCATGCACGCAGTGGATGGCTAATGGCAAAAGGTAACTGGTAATCTTTCAGTTGCACGTTTCTGTATATGGTTGTTAAACTGATACTAATGAGGTGAAACCTTTTCCCAGACAGTTTTACCATGAATAAAAATTACAAAATAAAGTAATTCTATCAAAAGATGTGCCACATTATGCTGCATAATTTTTCTTTTCTTGCCACATTATTTAGTCAACCCTGACAGATAATTTGGTGTTCCTCTGCCGCATAATTCCAGTAGCCCTGCATATACCAATAGAATGAGAGTCTGCATGTGGATTCCATCTTTTCACCAGGCCTGTCGCTAGAACACCCTACTACTGATGTGAAAATGATCCATTGAGCCTAAATTCACTGTTGGCAGCTTCGAGATGTCGAAATAAAGCGAAAGACCAGTTGCATATTCTCCTTATCAATATTCCAGCCACCCTTTGTCTGTGTACATACTTGCACAAAGCTGTTAAGCATAACATTGGTGGCTCTCTATGTGGGGCATATTATCAACACTGTGCGATAATTATCGCAAATCGCTTATAGCACGTATTTTTGTATCGTCGTCTATCGCTGGATTACATCGCCTTGTTAGCAGCGTATTAGCAACGCTTTGCTCAGAGGCGATGTAAAATCCAGCGATAGCAGTGAGAACCAGCAATAGCGTGAGAAATCCAGCGATAATTTGACTGTGCTAATGAAAAACTTGCTAATAGGCAAGTGTGGACTTAACCTAACAATCCACCTCCCATTGACAAGATGGTTAAGTCAAGTTTTTATCAGGTGTCAAATTCCAGCGCTAACCGCGGTTAGCGCGACTGTTTTTTAGGGTCCGGGGCTGCATTGATAATAGAGGGTAGTTATGTTTGCGAACTGTTTCCATGTAGTTTCAGTGAGGAACGGCCACTGTGCATGTCATTAGCGATAAATATCGCTGACATGCAAAGTGGCAAAAAAAACGGCTGCTAACTCAAGGTAACAAGCGCTAATGCTTGTTAGCGAGTCCTTGTTAATAGTGCGATAGAAAAATCGACGCTTTTTCGGCGATATGTGCCGAAAAAGCGGCGATACTTCTCTTGATAATATGCCCCTGTATCTTTATTATTTTACCTCATATTAACCTATCCTACTGCACTTTAGGATTTGTTCCTTCTACAGCCGTTCACCAGTAAACGAGATGGCATTCTTCCCATCCATGAGGGCGCCTGTTGCTCATATGTAGAAAGTCAAGATCCGTTTCTTTAGCAAATAAATAATAAAATACTGAATTCATTTATTAGCTTTTTATCACCTCCAATTTTTTATGCCAGAGGAGCCTCGTAGTACCAAATCTAGACATTGTCTTTTTTTAATAGGAAAAAGGAAAAAGCTCTGAAACTTGTACTTGAAAACGTTAAATAGTAAAAGTGTTTTTACATAGCATTTCTCCAGTTTCGAGTTGCTGCACCCAAGTGTTACTATTACTCAGTGTAATGATACTTAATATAATCGCCAAGGAAAACTAGAAGGCAGAGGCGTCCTTGCCAGGATTCAGACTTTTATATTTCTTAACCAGGTTGTGACTCTCGCGAGTTTCTGACAATTTGCTCTATTGCAATAAACTGCTTTGCCCATCAAGCAGAATAGAATCAGAAATAATAAGGCCACGCTTATGTTCAGCAGGGAACACATTTCGTCATGGGCGAAAAGCTTAAGGCGGGGGGAGTTAAAGGACTTTGCATCCCTAATCGCTCCTGATGACTTCATGAGCTCTGCATCTTATTGTTAGCAACATTACTTAGAATTTCGTGCAATAAAATCTTTCCTTCCCCATTTCATAAAACAGCATTTGGATTGGAGAACGCTTACTGTTCAAAATTTGATGAAATAGTACTGTATTTTCGAAACCAGCCCGTGCGGCGCTGTATAAAAGAAACAACTTTTAAGGCCCCATTTCACGTTCTAGGGTGCATCTAAGTTTTGTAAAAGGCCCCGGGCCGTCTCCAAATCCTATTCTTTTAAGCCTGAGGAATAGGCTTCAAATTATTTGCATATCTATGTATTCTTTTTTGTGACACGTTAAAGTATTTTCGCTTAGCACAGGAGTGGTTTTGCTTTTCTGCCAGTTCTATTTCCCACCGAGTCATTCCTCGTGCACTTTTTCCACCCTGGCTCAGAAGGCTTTGTTTGCTTGAGGAAAAACAACAGAACGACTTGTTTATTCAGTGTTTAAAAAAAAAAATAAGTAATATCTTTATTTATTTTTTGTATGTTTTAGGTGCCCAACACCTGGCTGTGACGGCTCTGGTCACGTGACTGGAAACTATGCTTCACACAGAAGGTAGGATTACCACACTCTCGTATGTCATAGAAACGCTCTGCGTGTCAGCCTCATGTAAAATGGAGGGAGGCCTGGGGTGTGGCAGTCTGGCGTTGCTTCAGGAACCAACTTAATGTCGAGAGAGGAAACACATGAATAAAGGGAGGGAGGGGATAAAAGGACATGAAATGCCCAGGTTTTCAGGAAACATGAGCTACATATGGGAACCAGATTGAACGTGTGGCTTTTAACGGCACTGAAAGAGCCAGTTTGAATGTATACGTGTTTTGTGTACCCCTTCCAGCTTGTCAGGCTGCCCTCTTGCCCGGAAAGGTGGTGCCAAAATGACCCCAACCAAGGAAGAAAAAGAAGACCCTGATCTTAAGTAAGTCCAAGGAACCCTGATTCAGCTGCTATTTACAATTATATTTGTACCCCATTAAATTGGGAACGAAAGTCTACACCACCTCTTTTACTCACCCTCCACTCCTTGTTCTCGGTTTCATACTGAGGTCGTAGGCTTCCTAATAAAGCTGCGGCTCTCAGCCTGCATTGGAGGTTTTTGTGGACTAAAGTGGAGAGATATAGCGGGGGAGCACACGCTTTTGGACAGAACGGATGAATGGCCATCGAGCATGGCGGGCATGAACGAGAGCGGAAGCAGGAAGAGGGCGGATGAATGAGCCGTGATGACGTGCTTTTCATTTGATTCTGTTCTGGTAAAAAGAAAGATGAAAGAAAGTCTTTAGTTCAGTGCGAGCACATGTTGAATGATTAGCTTTAAAGAGACTACGGTATACAATTGTGAAATAAAAGTGAACTATAGCATCAAAATAGTGCCAGCACTGTAAAATGGCTATAAAAAGTATTTAACCTACGTATCAGTAAAAACGAAAATGTTTGACTTAATTCCCATCAGTTTTTTCTCACTGTGAAAGCGGGTATCATAGTGACATGAAAATGCAATGTCCATCGAGTTCATTATGTGTCTAATTATGCTTCAGGGAGCCCTACCGTTGCCAATGAGCTGCTGGTCATCTCACAGTGGCAACACAGTCCATGCATAACTTACAGAAGACCACATCCTAGACCTGTTCTTAAATTCGAGACTTAGCAATGATGCAAGCCACACTGAGGTCACAGTTACCCATATTACCAGCAGTGAGTTACACTATCAACTCACCCCTCGCTGGATTACCAAAAATGAAGCTAGTATCTTCACAAGTCATACTGAACTTCCTACCAACCATGACCACCCCACTGGCAACAACCTCAATAGTACCAACAACCCTTGTTAACGCTATCCCCAGACCCTCCTGCAGAAAATGTTGCCCCACAGAGCTACCTTCTGTGAATTCACCTGCAATCCTGCCTTTTGGTCTCACAAGAGCACAGCATAATAAGAGCGCATAAACTGACCCCCATCGGATGGCCTCTAAGACACTGAGAATTGACCCTCATGCGAGGATACTTCACTACACTGCCTCCTTCTAATCAAAACACCATTCTCTCCCTGGCCACTTCCCAAAATTAACTACACACTATCAAAAAATAAAAGTGGATCACCTTCCAGCTCTCTCTGTGTCAGGTACTATCATCGTAGAAGGTAATTTCCATAGACCAGACTCCGCTAAACTAACTTTAAATACTCACTCCGACTCTCCACTTCTAACAGCGTCATACTCTTGTGCAATGCTGTGACACTCTTTTGCTCAGGTTCTTTCTCCAGAAAAGTGTAAAAATAATAAAAAACAATAACAATATTTATGTTTTGCTCTTATTGTTCTTCAATTTAACATATTGCAAAGATATAGGTGTAAACACATATTACTGTCCAAACTTAGTGTGGAGTCTTTCCATATTTTTCAGAGGGACGAAAGGCTTGGGCAGCTTTGTAAATATTTGGACTTCTTTTGCACAACAATAGCTCTGTGTATTCTACAGTAGCGCAAAGACTTGGTAGAGGGATGTCTTACATGGTCCTTCACTCCATTCACTACACCTGAAGTAGAAATGCTCCACTTTGACTTCCCCAATTGCTTCTGGTAGGGTTGGTACATTTAGAATATCATTTTTGAAAATGTTAGTCTTTTATGTACAGTAGCCTTAAAATATGTTTAGAAGTAAATCCTTCCCAAAACTATAGAGGGATAATTGGAATTACTATTGACACAACATTATTCAGAAGCATACTTCTAAAAACATGTTACTGATTCCAAGGTTTCTCATCGCTATCTCTGATTACACATATATTTAAGGTCAGTAGTCACCAAATTGTGCTCATATCATGGTACATTCTCCACCTGAAAGTCGTGGAGTATGTGTTATTTGCCCAATCTGTCACCTTACACAATAAAGTGTTGTCGCAAAGAATTTTGCATGGTACTGAGAAATGTGACACAATGGTACCACCATTACTTCATCACACGGGACCAGGCCCACAAAAGGGAGAAATGGCTAACCATTGCAAATCCGCTACAGAGATAGTAAAAATGGCACCAATAGGTAATTTGAAGCATTAAAAGCAAAGAGAATCCCAGCTTTAATCTTCTCTTTAACAAAGCCTGGCTCTACTCAAACAGCACTGAATGAAGGTAAACCTTTTTAACTTGATATCAGTGCTGATCACCGTAGCTGCATTTTCGATACTGAAACCACAACTAGCTGTTTAGGGAGATGAATTAGCAGTCAACTTGTGATATATAAGTTTGTCCCAGCAATATCCCCCACTTGATACTTCCCTCTCTTGTTCCTCTAAAGGACTGGAGCTTTTTCATTCCAACTTTATCCAGCAAATGTATGCTACTGCATCCCTTCAATGGAATAAGCAACAAGATGAATCTTTGATCACTAGTGTAGGATCCTTAGGGGGTCTGATTACCACGTCGTTCCTTTTTTAGTGCAACAAACATAATAATTTGCTCAGTTTAATGATCTTTGAAAAAAGATGCTCTGTATTTAGAGATACAAGTGTTGTCACCTCTGACTGATCTGGTTATAATGAAGTACTTCTTCATTAAAAGACAAGATCAAAGGTGGGATTCTCATTGTTCGCAATGCTCTGTGTTACCATGTGTTATTGTTTGCAATATTGAATTTGGCAAATATGCGAAGGGTATCCCTTTTCTATTATTGTGATATTTCTTCAGAATAATGCATGCGATGACCCAGAAATGTATAATCAGAAGCAGGGCCCAGATGTACTATTCTACCTGTGGCAAAAAGTGGGTGCAAATTAGCATACCAGCTTTTTCAACCTGTAATTTAGTTTGTCAACTGACCTAAGAGTCAGTTTGCTAAAAAAGGAATTGAAGGTGATAGCAAAACAACCTGTCTAATTAATATTGAGATCATAAATTGTTACCCTCTCTGGCTACCTTCATAGGGATGGTGGCCTGCATGGGACAACAGACCACAATCCCTGTGAAACTATTTCTAAATTGTTTTTAAAAACACCCCAAGTTTCTTGAAGGAAACGAGGCTGCTTTAAAAAGTAAAGTGTTTCCATTGTGAAAAACTTCAGTGAAAGCAGGCAGTGGTCCAGGGATCATCCCGAAGCTGCCACCTTGATTCCTATAGTGGAAGAGGTTCAAAGCCAAACATTTCTGCTTTAAAATCAATAACACCCTAATTTGTGAGTCAAGAACTGGCCAATAGCTTGCAACAAGAATTACTTTTTCATGCATGCTGTTAGGTATGCATATAACAGGGTATTAACTTAAGCATGTGTGCACCCAGTACCATCCTTTGGAGGACCATAATCATGAAGGACCATTCCAATGAATCAAATGCCTTTTCGGACTCTAAAAAAAAAAATCACTGGAAATTCTGGTTTTATTTGACACATTATAGCCAATAACATGCAAATTGTTAGGGTGGTAGATCTAGTGGGTATGAATGCTATCTGATTTGATAGAACACGACCTTTACTGACCAGCAACAATCTATTGCCAATTACTCTAGCAAGAATTTTACTATTCGGTCTGACTTAGGGCCTGATAGAGTTTGGCAGACAGGTTACTGTGTCACAAATGTGATGGATATCCTGTCCACTATATTACAAGTGCATTATATCCAATCGTACTTGTAATATGGCGGTCAGGATATCCATCCCGTTTGTGACAAAGTAACCTATCCACCTACTCTAAATCGGTCCCTTAAGGGGTCCTTACCTGGTTTCAATAGCCTGATCATGATGGCTTCACTGGTGGATAATGGGAGTCTACCCATTAGAAAGACTTCACTGTGTACTTGCAGCCGGTCTTTGTATGCCTTAAAGGACTCTGGGGTGACTTAATCTGATCCAGGCGTTTTACCGTTTGCCATACCCTTGATGGCATTGTCCATTTCCTCGTTTGATATCTGTTCTTTAAAGGCTGTCTGTTAATTTGCTCTAACCAGGCTATGGCTGCATCGTTCTGATATTCTGGAATTTGAACATGTTTGAAGTATGTTTGCGATTTGTATAAGTGTGTATAATATCCAGTGAATGCGTTTAATTTTTCAATGAGGTTAGTCTGTGCTCTTCGTCCTCGGCTATTAAAGGCAATATGATGTTTTCTTGAAATGATGTGTTAAGGGCCTGGGTAGTGTGTTGCTCTGACATTCACCCTCTCCATAACACCTAGCCCTGGTTTATCACATAGCTTCCCAATCAGCAGCATCTCAGTATGACAACAATATTAGATTTAGCTCATTTCGCATAACGTTGTTATTTGCCATAGTCATTTTATGCTCCAAATCTTTGGGCTTGTTTTCTAGCATGTTCACATCACATCTCTGGGTTTGACTATGCCGGCCTGTTTCGCTGTGCACACTCCCCCTGGTAACAGATTTAAAGGCTCCCCACATAGTGGGGTGGGGTATCCACTATTGTACAATATACCTTTTACATCTTGCTCCAGAGATTGCTCCTCAGTGTCTGTTTCAGTTTTCCCTCTGTCAACCATTTCTCTTTACGAGCCCCATGCCTGCCTTTAGATTCCAAAGTAAATGTGATTTGTCTATCAGTCTCACCCACGCTGATCAGGCAGTTTGAGTGTAATTTCTGCATGTGATCCAATCTGTAGTGAGTTCCTCGATCCAATATGTGATGTAAAGTGTCAATACAGCAGTCAAAGGAGTTATGGACAATATGGTATATGTCACACGTGCAGTAGTCTATGGTGCCATGTGCATATATTGTCATCTGCTCTAGGCTTTACAGTTTGCAGCTGTGTTGCAGGTGCCAAGCAGCAGGCACAGCTGCATACAAATCCACCTCTGAGGTCAGTAATCATGGTTATTTAGATTTATTATTGATGTCGGATGCCACAAGCCGGCTGCACATCCCAGCTCCAAAGCCACCTGGCCTCGGTGAGCCATGCGCAACAGCCCTCACCAATGCACAATCCTTCCTGATGGGCTCTGCCAGCCAAGCTGCCACCACCAGAGCACTGCTGCCAAACGCCACCCTTTACAACTTCAATTAGGAGCCCCCTCTGTCCAAGATTACTGTTGTACCTTTGCAGGTCTCCCTGGTGACCATCGCAAGGATCAGCAGGGTGCACGGCACCACATGCCTGCACCAAGCATTCAGAGCAGCTCACTCCCAGCAGGTCCATGGAGCATAGCAGACACTAGCATCCACCTAAGTGTAGCTGCAAGCCAACCCAGTTAAAGCCATGACCTGGACACCTGGGTTCTACAAAGCTAGGTGTACAGGGACTATTTCTCAGGTTCACTCTCCTGGATGGCAAGCATCATTGAAGGAGTTTGATGGAGACCACAGGAGCTTGCTTAAGGCATTGCCATTTTGTTTCATAAGCTAGCTCTGCCTCCCATCTTTCCATTTATGAGAGCCTTGAGTAACTTTTGCAGCATGTAAAGTGGTACCTGTGTGATGCAGAGCTCTGAATTTGATTCTTGAAACCACACTTTGTGGCTTTGAGTGACCTAATAAATCTTGAGTACGGGGAAAATCGCTGCATCGCCTTACTCTGTGCTTGGGAGGCATTCAATGGTCGTTGTGGTGGGTGTTTCCATGCAACACCCATGGATTTTGACGCTGCCCCAGATTCACAAAATCATGTTAACCTGGGGAAGCACCAAATCCTTACGCCTCATGAGGTGAGGCGTAATAAGGAGAAATATCTTTATTTCTTCTCATTTTTCTTCTTTCTCTGTGTGGAAAACACCTGTTAGGATTGTTTCTGTGCAAGAAGGTGCCCCATCCTGCATAACAACAATCCTGCAGGCAACGGAGGCACCATTAGCGAAACAGCACCCGCGCAGGAAGAAAGAATAGGAATCCACAGTATTGCATATATACAGTGCATTCCAGCCCTTTCACTTTGGCATAGGGCAGCAAAGCAAGGTGACATGCTGCGCTGCCCTGCACCAAAATCCCATAAATGTGTGCCCCGGTGTGAAAGGATTTATATCCTTTTGGACTCGTATTGACTACTAGATCACATTACCTTCATTGTCATTAGTAACCTGTGCTCTGTGCATGTAGTATTGTGAGCACTGTCATTAAGAACCCTTTCATTCTGGATTCAACAACAGAGTATGGTTTGAAAAATAGGACTGATTGAACCTTTTCTCTTAACTCTTTAAAACGTTTGTACATACTAAATTCCTAAGTAGTAAAATGCCAAGTCAATATTTTGTTGGCAAATATTATAGTACTGCACTTCCCCAAAAATCCCTATTTAATTAAACTATGTTGATTAAGTAGGCCCAAGTTTGTTTCTCTCCTTCCTGGTTTTAAACTTGCTTTATATTTAATTTTAACGTTGATAAGCCATATAGACAAACTGAGTGCTATACAAGCTCTTCATTAGTGGTTTAAATGTTAATTGGAGCAATTATGGGCCAATGTATCAGAGACCGTTGGTGTCTGGGAAGTTTCCAAATCGCGCTCTCCGATTTAGCCATCAGGGTCTGGCAATGGTTCCTAGGATTAGGAAGTCTCGCCAGGGTGGCGGTCATTTGTGCTTCTTGGTCCTAAGCTCTGGATTGATCTGCCACATTTACTGAGAGACTGAAAATCGCTCACAGTTTTTCGGAAGCAGCTTAAAACCTGGCTGTTTCCTCCTCTGTGATTGGTAATGGGACTGTTTGACCGTCCTTGGTTTGGTGAGGAGGCTCGCGCTGGGAAACCTTCCCTGGTAGCCATGCACTTTACAAATCACCTATAATAATAATAATAATTATGGACAGCATTTGGAAAAAATACATTTTTCTTATCCCACATTTCAATTAACATCAGTATTTTCTTGGTTTGCTCTTCTCACAGATGCCCTGTTACTGGGTGTGACGGCCAGGGTCACATTTCAGGTAAATACACAACCCACCGCAGTGCTTCTGGTTGTCCTCTGGCTGCCAAGAGACAGAAGGAGAGCTCCTTGAATGCGTCTCCCCTCACCTGGAAACTGAACAAGCAAGAACTACCGCATTGCCCTCTACCTGGCTGTGATGGGCTTGGGCATGTCAACAATGTTTTTGTCACACACAGAAGGTATCATTTTGGATTTGTTGTCTCTAAAATTTTTCATAGACGTTGCTTAGTCACTGTACCACATGGTTTCAGTCGATCTGGAAGTAGAAATCTTGACTATTATGACGTTATTGTGACAAAGTAAAATTAGGTGAGTGAGGTTTGGAAACTCAAACAATAACCTGCCACTATGTATGCCAGCTCAGGCAGTCTCGCTTTCAGTTAGTGTCTCTGTCCAATAATTTACAAAGCAATAAAAATCGTGGTCTCTTTTAACATCTTTCTCAAACTAAGGCCTGATTAGGAGCTCGGCAGAAGGGGGTTAACTCGGTCAGGGAGAAATTTAGAGATGTCTGCCTGCCCCGCAGACATCTCTAGCATTGGCAGGAACTGCGGTCACGGCGGTTTCTGCCACTGCATTGAACTTTTGACAGACCGCTCTGTCAAAATGATAGATCCATACAGCAAGCTTTCCATGTTTTTTTAATTTTCAAAAACAAATCCCAAAGCAGAATTCTGTTTTTGAAAATAAAAAATGCAATAACCCTCTCACCATGGGAGTTTTCTCCCTTGGCGAGGTGGTTATTTTGCAGTTTTCAATGGCCCTTACCTCCAGATTTTATTTGGCAGTGACAGACAGGAAAACTTGTAATTTGATCACCTACCCTAAATAGGGCTGGGGCCCAATGCCAAAACCTCTGACAGCTTTTACTCTGTAGCGCCATTGGAGGTGTATGTCGGCAGCGGAGACTGAGCAATCTCCACCGTCGATATACTGAAGGTCCACCCGACTGTAAATGAGGCAGGCACACCTTCAGTTTGGCGTGAGGGTACTCAGTCGCCTTTATGATGGAGTGCTCGCACCACCAAACATTAAATCGGGCTTTAATGGTGCTATATGCTACATCTAAAAATGTATTTTCTGAAACATTGTATGATTAAGTAACCCCTTTATATATCAGCTTTGATATTACAAAATCTGATAATTTTCCAACCATTGGATTTTTTAATAAATGAGCCATAAAACTGTCAAAGGTCGCACATTAAAGTGAGCCTTTGTGAATGCAAGATGATAGCAGGAGTATCTGAGGAAGACTGCTGTAATACAAGAAAAAGAGGGTCCTACATTTCATTGCAGGCCTACTTGCAAACAAGTTTTCCACTGCACTTGCCGCTTTTTGGAGGATTCCACATTTTTATTATGTACTTGGGGTGATCTTCTATGGGAAGTTACTAAAGTAGAAGTGAGCAGCATTTGAAAGGGTATAGGGTGCTTGTTATTCCACCTCAATCTTTATGTCATGGAATTAGCTATTAGCTAGTTTATGAAAATGTTGCCACCCAGTTAACACCCTACCTGGTCAGAATATCATTGTCAGAAATATCATTGACATAAATATTGTGTCTAAAACATTTTTTATAACAATATTCCCGTTAGGTACATATATTTTCTATTAATAACTGCAATGGAATGAGATTTTAAACAATATTTAGGTCACAATATTTATGTCAGTCAATATTCTGACAATGATATTCTTGTGCAATACCCCCCTACAATGAGTTCAAGAATAAAGCATAGAGGGTGAGGAAAATGTAGGAAAACAGAGGATCCAAAGTGACATGTTTAAGACAATTGAAGAAATGAGCTTTGCCCTGCTTGCTTACTAAAATGAAGACAGCTACAACAGATACGGGTTGTTAGCATTTTTCATTCTAGTTACATAGTTTTAATCTATCAGTGGTTTAGGCCTGCCACTGAATAACCAGACTGGACATTTCCAAGTGTGTACTGCAAGGGCATCTCCTTACAACAATTCCTGGACAATATATAAATCTACCTCTAGATTGAAAGTTTAAATAGCCTCAATACTTTAACCTCCTCCCTCCAGGAAATCTGAAACTGGATGATTAATTTGAAGCTAAAACTAAACCCACAAAAAGAACAATTCCACCTGCTGTCTCCTGAAAGTAAGACCTTTCCTAGAATTAGCCAAACCAGCTTAAGGTCATGGGGCTTGCACCCAAAATTATCACCTCAGTGTAGGACAGCCAGCAATCTGGCCCAGAGAGTCTCAATACCATCATATGGAACTTAATACTAAGCATTTGAAAAGTATGTCTACTTATTTTACGTTTACTGGTTGTCACATCATAATTGATGTAATCATTACATACCTTGTAATAATAATTTAAATATCAGCATGCAATGTGCAGAGTTTTGTAGGACTGCAAAAACAATGGTTTGCACCTAATGGGAATAAAACACTTAGGGGTCAATTCTAAAAAGCATTTTTATGTATGTAAAAAGGTATCCCTACAGTGCTATCTCACATACTAATATATGCTTTTCTGATTTGACCCCAAAACACCTAAATTGGGAATATTGAAGCACTAATATTATACAAATAATACAAATGGAGAGGAAAGTATATCCTCTTTCAGTAGCGGCTGCTACCGGACAGGAGTGGTGGGGTGAGGAGGGGAAAATAAAAATATATATTTTTTAAACCGCACACTTACCTGGCTACGGCCGGCCAGCCGTCTGCTGCCTCTCATCTGTCCTCTTCATCTTGAGTCCAGCAACAGGAAGCATCCCGGCTCCCAGGCTCCCAACAGCCAATCGCAACACTGCAATGTAGTGTTGTGATTGGCCTGAGGGCCGTGGTTCGGTGCTCAGGCAGGCAGCGGGAGCCTGGGCATGTTCTCCACCCAGGCTGTAATGCAGCTTGAGTGGAGAACATGTGAAGTGAGCATGGAGTTTTGCCCGGCTTGAGATGGTTGGCCAAAGCGTCATGCCACTTACAGAGTGTACTCACCACTTCTCCCCCTGCAGTGCTCTGGTGTCATGCAGCCCAGCTCTGCCCGCACATAACCAACTGAGCCACTGTAGTGGGAAAATGACAATAACGCTGCCTTATTATCATTTTATTTTTCTTTCTTGGACTGCTCTGAGAGCAGTGGGGCAACGCTCCTCCACCTTAGTGGAGGAGCTGCCGCTGTCCTCTTTGCACTTCTACTAGGACGGAAATTGACATTTCAGGGCCCATTCACATAGACATTTATGAGTATGTGTGTTGAAATGCATCCATGAAAATATCATTCAAGCCCAGTGTCTCAGGATGAAATATTGTTATGTAATGGTGGGTTGAAATCTAGTAAGGACGAATGGTGGCTACATTCCAAGAGATTCAGTAATGAATGCACTGGTATATGCTGACAAAAAGAGAGGTTGAATTAGAAGCAAGAAAGACAGACATTGTGGGAGATTCTAGTATTCCACTTTGTCTTTTAGAAATAAAACCACATTTTGAAAACTTCCAAGGTTCCCATTAAAATGTAATATTTGTATATATATTTGAATACTAAACATTTCATAATTTGACTGTTATTGGGTGTATACATACTTATAATGTATTTTTGTGCATTGTTTTCAGCTAAACATAGAAATTATTTAGACTTGGGTTCCTTGCCTTCCAGTAGACATTCAGTGTGTGTCCACAAATTTAAGAACCGCTGACCTAAAAGATTATTAGATTAAAGTAGTGCATCACAATGCTGTTAAATTCTGTGTTCTCATAAATTGTGTTGGATATTAATATCTATTTATCGTTTTAGTTTATCAGGTTGTCCACTGAATGCTCAAGTCATAAAAAAGAGCAAACTCACAGAGGAAATGGCGACTATCAAAATTAAAGCCCCTGCCGGTAAGTTTTTCAACACATATATTAGTCGAACATAATTGCCTCAGGCCACATTTTAACTCTATGCATGTGGATACATTTCGTTGTGGTAATGTACAGCTTGCCCTAGATCCAGTTACAGAGTCCTGGGTCAGGATTATATTGGCAGAGTTGAACAGCATGTAACTATTCTTCAAGTTTGATATATCAGTGGGCCTGAGTAGATCATATTACCTTTTGCTGTCTTGGCTTAAATCCAGAAGAGAAAACAATGAACGAAATGTAGTTTTAATTAATTAATTCAGTAATAGAATGTATGAAATTAAAACCTGAATAGCAGTTTCACGGACGAGCACAAGCACATTTGATATAAACAAATATCTCACCACGCACAGGATCACAGTTAACGTGCAAGCAGATTTTGAGTCACTGTTATACAACCTTTTACCCAGAGTGGACAGAGAATCTTTTTAACTAGACATGACTTAACATGCTAGCCCAGGGAAAGGTGAAACATTTAATTCCTAACATTAAATTAGTGGTAAGAATGACAACCTGCACACCACTCCTGCATCTCTGTACTGGAGTACGTGCCAAAATCCAGAGACAAAGGATTCCCAACTCTACATGGAGTCTATCACCAGTAGCGGCTGGCATTAATCGCGGGCACGGTCGTGGGAGGTCGTGCGGGGATGGTCGCGCAGGGAGAGGGTAAATGTGATAATAAAGAAAACATAAATAGGAAGCAGACAGCCTCCCTCCCCAAAGCCAATCACATGGCTGCAATAGCAGTGTTGTGATTGGTGGGGACGCCGCCCAGCCAGGGGTTTATGGGGAAGCCACTTGCTGCATTGCAGCCTGCATGGAGAAAGGGCAGAGTGCACATGGCTGGCTTGGGCGGCCCCAGAGGGACGACCAAACCAGTCATGCTAACTCAGGAGTGGGCACACCTCTCCTTCCCTGCTCAGCCCTGCTCGCAGAGCAGCACCAGCAAACCATACCCTTCTGCTTTCTCACAGTGCGAGAAGCAGAAACATAAAATGGTAGTTATTACCATTTTATGTTCTGCTTATCGCACTGCCAGAAAGCAGTGGGGCGACTGTCTATCACTCAGGAAATCCCACGAGAACTCAGATATCTGTGCATTCCTTGTTACTGTGGTCTAGTTCTGTCTCAGTGTCAACCACACCACTGGCACCACCCCCATGTGCTACATTTGGCACATGGCCAACATTTGCATCAATTAAGTTGAGCACATGTAGATATATTTGTAATAGTACCAATTCAGTCTTCACTATAATAATACAGCAGTTTACAAATTGTACTTTTTCCTCTCTGTGCAAACACAGACCACAAACTGATTTACACAAAATAAAAGACACATTTTCTAAGGGCTAGGTGTGCTGCTTAGTCACATCATCCTGATTATAATGGTGACACCCGTGCACTCTGAGGCAAAGTGTGTGCTAGCTACAAATATGCTCATTTTCCCACCATCACAATAATAAAGCACTCTGCAAACTCCAGAATCCTTGAGGATTGCTGATGCCCAGATGCCATTGCAGTCACTTAAGCAACAGTGAGTTTTGTATTCGTGCTATTCCCTTGCAGATCCCAGTTTTACACCATGGCACATCCCAAGTATCCCAATGGCAACCAGGGAGAAGATGATTGTCTTCATTTGTTTAAACCAATGGGGGCCCTGACTGATGCAGCCTTGTGCCTGCCAAATAGTATGACCTTTTAAAATTCAGATTAGAGTTAGCAATGTGACTATGAATAATACACCAAGTGACATGTTATTCCCTTCACTCTGAAAATGCTGTCAATCAAAAAAACAATGAAACTAAGACAACAAAGAATATAAAGTATTGCATTGTGACAACGCACATGGGTTCTATTGAGGCCCAAAGATTGTTTGGAACTTACATAGCTACACATTTCTGTTACCCAAGCGCTCACTTTAAAAGTTTCTGTCTCAATAAAAAAAAAACATGTATTTATGCATCTCTAGTATTTACCTCCTTTGCTACAAGATCAAGAATTTGGGATCTGAAGATGCTTATATTTCATATTACCACACCACATTGAGACATTTTATGATACTTTAGAATTCAAATTTAAACAACTGCCAATTATTATGCTTTAGGAGCTGTTTCTTTTCTTAGTGACTTTGTTCTGAGATAACGATGGCCATGTAGCAGCCGCCGCCGCTGCAGGTAAGAGCGGAGGGGCGGAGCGGCCAGGTGAGGGGGATTTCGAGAGACCACCACGAGGGAAAATTAATTATTTATTTAATTTCCCCTTGTGGTCATCTCTCGAAATCCCCCTCACCTGGCCCCACCGCACCACCACGCTTACCTGCAGTGGCCGCAGCTGCCATATAGTAGTGGGAACCCAAGGACCATTGGCCTTTTCATATATTAAACGCTGAGCAACATATTTCAGCACATTTTCTGGTATTGTTCATGATCCGTTTGTTCTTCCTGAAAAGTATTTGAGAAGATATTTACAGAGATTAATCATTTGCTGGGTGTCAAAAAGTGCACCATTTTACTCTATTTTGTTTTGCTCTAAAGTTCCTTTATTTTGATTGTTCAGTGGCTGCAGCCTGCTGACTTGGGCCTAACACATGTGTACGGTTTAAATGGTGGACTGCAACAGTCCATGATAGTCACAGTGTTGAGGCATCTCTCCGCGAGAAGGCCCCAGCTCTGTTGCACTGAGTACAATTATGGAAAGTAGTAGCAAAGGATGTGTTTTCTCAGCTATCTTGGAAACATAACATGTTACTCCATATTGCATGTCTTCCTTTTGGTCTCCTAAGATATACAATGTAAGTGGCACATAAATAGTAACATTTAATTGGAAAATGCTGCCAAAACCACAGCCACAGAGTGTGAAGGCCCTCACTGTAATTGTATTCTAGACACCATTTACCCATGCATCACTTATAGTATATGGACTATATTATGCCTGAGATCAGCTGCAGTGCATTCAGATGATAAACACATTTCTTCCTCCAGCTAATGACCACGCTCTACAAGTCCCATAGCACCAATTTACAGAGCGACTCATGGTTGTCTGGGAAACTCAATAGAACCAGGCCCTACAGAAGGAGAAGGTCCAGAGCTGGCTACGTGAAGGAGGTTTACATTTTAGATTCTAGGACCTGAAAAGGGAGGGGCAAGTGGTGAAGTTGGAAGGCAGGGAAAAGTTCTACAGAGCTGAGATGATGATGCACCATCTGGATTTTTAATGTATGAAACTCTGAATTAGTACTTTTTTATTTATCATTTTTAATCCAAATATATGTTTATACTTGTTTCATATTTTAATCTTACATTGTGCCATCTTATGTCTTTAGTTTTTGGTATATATCTATTTTCATATCAATGTTTGTATCTGCTAAATTTCTATTATTTTTATCGACCTTTATTTACATCCTGCCAAAATATTGGTTCAAAAATATGAACGGCTACAATATTGTGAAGATAACTATGTATAAGAAAGTTCAGATTTATTGTTTTGAACTCTGCATATATGAAGCTTAATAATATATATTCATGGTACATGAATGAGGAGTTAAGATTGGTGATCTATACTTATCTATAATCACTCACCTTGATGATATTGTCGGAGTCAATATATTAACCATGAGATACTGACAGGGCAATATATTTCTCTTTGATATTCTGACATAGAACCCTGGCAAGCCATGTGCATGCATAGCATTCTAAATATTCAGGCTAATGATTTTCATTGCTATATATAGTCAGATTATAACCACAAAAGTACATTTTATCATTTTATTTGTATTCAGGCAAAATTGTCCACTACGTTTACAGTCTCACCTAGGCTAAAATTTGGTTAAGATTGGTCTTTTCTAAGTGGAAATACACCTTCCCAAAGTCCTAAATCTATTCCTTTTCTGGCACCATAGTTTGACACAAGATCTTTAATTAGTAGAATGGACTGATACTGCTACACTTGATACAACTTATTACAAATAGGGAAAAATAATGAAGAAAAAGACTTGTTTGCATTAAAATAGTAAAATTATGTATTAAAGATAAGTGCATCAGAAAAATTGTAAATAAGAACTCATGCAAGAATCTTTTGTATTTCATGTCGTATGCAATGTATGTGTTAGGAGAAAGATGTTCTAAATCAGGGTGATGTTTCTTATTGAGTGCTTTCTCTATTCTACAAATATGAGTAATGAACATGAAATGGGTTACTTTTAATTCTTGATCAAACCTGCTCGAGAGGGATTGGTTAACTGTCATTAGATTGTGAAACCAAGGAAAAAATGCGATGCTTTTTTTCAAAACCGCCAACTAGCAAGATGTAATTATTGCTTTTGTTCAATAAATACAATTAGGCATTAGGGGGATTGTTACATTCAATGTAAAATTCTTTGGAATGTAGCCAATGATGAGGAATGTATACATCCGCTAATATTGTACTAAAAATGTTCCCTGGAAGTGCCCCACCTGCTTCTGAAAGGACAGGTTAAATGTCCTATCCAATTATTCTTTATTTCTACAGCTTTCTAAAACTTGCTTCTATGCAATTGTCTGGCTGTAATCTGAGGGTCTGATTCACAAAGGTAAACATACACTTTTGTGTAAGTTTACACTTGCTGTAGTAACCTTAATACTTTTTGGTATTCACAAACAGCGAGTGAAATTTTACTACTTGTAAAACTACTAGTAGTAAAATAAGTCTCATTATTTGTGAATACCAAAACAGCCGTAAAGTTAATACTGCAGTGTAAACTTACACTTTGTACTAAGTTTACTACTGTTTTGGTAATCACAAGCTACAAATGTAATTTTAATACAAGCAATTTTACTTGTAGTAACATTACACTCATAGGGGCTGATTCCGATGTCGACCGGAAACTCTTCCGACCGTCTCCTCCTCGGAATTAGTTTCTACTGGCTCGCAATAGGCGAGTCCGACCGACCGATTACGGTGTTTACGAATATAGTTCGGTCGGACTCCCATTGACTTCAATGGGAGCCTATGTTCCGACCGACAACACAGGCTCCCACTGAATAAAGGGGTGGTTGTGGGAAACCTTGCACACTGCCTGCCACACTGTTCATGGTTGGAAAGAGGGGTCCCATTGATACCCAAAGTCAGTTTCCTACAGCCTTTTCATGTCGGACAGACCGAGTGGGAAAGGCAGTCCGAATCCGACATCATAATCCATCAGTCGAATACGTGGTCCATAGAGATGTACGATTCGGCTACGACCGACTTGGAGGCTCCGAATGGCGATCGGAACCGATTCGGACTGACTGACGGTTACTTTTCCATCGTAATTGGTTGGTCAGAAATGTTTCCAAGTCTGTCAGAAACATACGTTCCAACATGAATGCCGTTTGGAGCCTTTCCGACTGACATCGTAATATGCCCCATAGTTAGTAAATACCAAAAAGTAGTACATTTACCACAGCAATGCAAGCTTATACAAAAGTATAAATTACCTTTGAGAATAAAAACCTTTGTCTTTAGTTTTGTTTTGCCTTTGTATCTGATTTTAACTAGATTAGGTGACTTTGATAAATAATATCTTTTAATGAAAATTCAGTCTATTTGTTTGCTTTTGTCTTACATTCATACAGTGGTGCCTAGTGTTTATTGATATATATGACAGTTACCATGCTACACGATAAAGACTATGAGTTGGCAAGAGACCTACAATATACTGACTGCAAGTTTACTTTTCAATTCCATCAATTTTTCTACAGGTGTTGAAGGTGATGATGATGACATGAGACATCTGGATGAAGAGATCAAGGAACTAAATAAATCCAACCTGAAAATAGAATCTGATATGATAAAACTGCAAACTCAGGTTAGGGAAACACATTTTGTTTCTTTATTTCCTTTTTAATTGAAATCTCATACAGTAAGAAGTAAGGCTTATTGACAGCACCTTAATATTTGAGTGCATTAGAACAATTTGGAAAATTGGCTTCAATGTATATCTCATTACCACTGTGTAGCTTCACTAAAGAAGACACCGATGACGAAGAATGGTCTTTATTTTATTCATGAAAATACTTCCAGACTACAGGATTTAGCCAAGGGCAGAAGGGGGTGTCGAGGGGAAGGTATTGTGAACTATTTTAAGGCTGTTATTGGAAAACTGAAATAAGATAAATGTAGACCTCCAGAAACACGCTATTCCTTTCCTGATGTCTTAAATGCTTACTATTAAATACAAAGCAGTTCAGAATGAATGTTACTGTCCCTTTTTCAATTCTGAGCAGTCCATTTGAGCGGGCGCATGATATAAAATGAATATCTGTATGAGTTAATTTATCCTTGAATGGCACTTTATCAAAATGGTGGACACTCGTTAGATAATAAGTCACCCATAAATTCTTTTCAAGATAACATCTCTAAATAATACTCTCTTGAAGACCCTATTTTATAGTATTTTATGAACAAATGCACTATTTTAATACACTATACTATAGTTTATGTAAAGCTGGAATTTAAATAGATGAGTTCTTAATAAGCATCATTTAAAACAATATATGTACATGTATATTAGGATATGGATTCAATACTTTGATTGTATAGAAAAAAGCATCACTGTTGCCCAGTAATTTAACAAAGTATATATATATTTTTCATGACACAAGAGAATTTCAGATTTTGAATCGAATCAGTTGCATTACCAACTTAGGTTTCCTCTTTTGAAAGATTATGGATTTAAATATCTACACATGGTAGGGATTTGTGGATTCCTGACGTTCTTATGTTTTTATGGAAAACTCCCATAAACTTTACACTTGATTGACCTCCCTTTTCAAGCATGCATTTGGCATATACTCTGCCTGCACAGGACCAACCCCTATTGTAAAAAGCATGTCCCATTAACCAGTAAGATCTGTTTAAGACCTGACACCTGCAATATAATTCCTGGAAGACATGGTTGCCTTCCGTTTGAGGGTATACCTGGAGAGGATTGTGAGGATTGATGGTAAATCTGAATCATCATAAATACCAAGCAGTTTTTGGAATGTTCTGAAGCTAAGGTATTACCTACCACCAGCTGGCAATCTCTGGTTGCTAAGTGATATGTCTAGTGCTATACAAACCTCTTAAAATAAATGAATAAATGAATGTGACAGGCCTCAGCTATGAAGACTGAACTATCTGCCATTCAAAGAAACAACGAATCTTCCAAGATCATAGAAGTAGATTGATCTGGGGAATATCCCTCTTACACTCCCAGTGTGCATGGACTATTTGTCTTCACTCAACCCTTGTCACTCGTTTGCCAACCCTATAATTAGCACAATAGACCTCTGTATTGTGTGCATGCAATTATTAAATACCTATGTAACATAACAAAAGATAACTTCTTAAACGTCATGACAAGGCATTTCCTGATAATTGCTTACATGTATTCTCGGTTTCTTTCAGTGTTTCAGCTCTCAGGTGGGTAAATCCAAGCTGAATATAGAGGACACTAAAGTTTTTAATTTGGCTACTATTTACACTAAACAGTACTGCTAAAAACAAACGCTACTATTATGTGACTTAAAAGTATTAATTGCATTAATCTCAGAAGAAAACAAGCTTGGTCATCCAAAATTATTTGAGCTCTTAACCATCAGGTCACACTAGTCTCTTTAAAAAGAGCAACAACTTCTATCCACTCCAGCACACTCTCACAAGCAATCTACAGTGTGATAACCTTTGAAAACATAAAAAGTAACAATCTGGAAAAACTTTGCTAATACGGATTCACCATAAGCAAGAGAAGGACAAACCGAGGTTCTGTGACTATCCACACAATAGAGCACTGTGTCTGACCTTCAACTTACTTTGGAGCCCAATTTGCAGATATGTACCATATTCAGAAGCTGAAGCACTTTCCTTTTAAGAAATCTGTAGAGACTGCTGCATTTGTTGATGAAAACATATTGTTATACAGAGTAATCTTTGTACACATACAGTACAAAAGCCTGTCACTACCTTTAAAACTCTCACAACGGGAAACAACCTTTACAACACAGTAATTACAATGCACTGCCTTTACAACTCAGTCATTACAACGCAACATTCTTTACATCGCATGCCATTACAACGCAGCCATTACATCGCATGTCACTACAACGCATGTCACTACAACGCATGCCATTACAACGCATTATAAGTTAAGTAATGGGGAATAGTAATTTTACCCCTACACTATCCAACACTTACCGTACTGTTGCACTCACTGGAGTGGGAATAGTAAATTATACCCCTACAATATCCAACACTTTCCCTACTGTTGCACTCACTGGAGTGGGAATAGTATTTTTTACCCCTACACTATCTAACACTTACCCTACTGTTGCGTTCACTGGAGTGCGAATAGTAATTTTTACTCCTACACTATCCAACACTTACCCTACTGTGGCCCTAAAAGTAATATGCGTTGTAATGGTATGCGTTGTAATGGTATGCGTTGTAATGGAATGTGTTGTAAATGTAGTTTCTAAAAATGCGTTGTGATGGCATGCGTTGTAAAAACATGCGCTGTAAAGGATGTTGCAATGTAAAAATTGTGTTGTAAAGGGATGCATTATAAATGTTTGTGTTGTAACGTCATACATTCCTCACAACAGCACCCAAATTATGTGGACCAATCTGGCATAAAAATGATATGAACTACTTTTAAACTGCAGTGTGATGGTAAAGACTGTTATCTAGAGTGGCAATCTTATTTAACCTTTTGGTTGAAGGAACCTTTAAAAAGGGCAGCAAAAAACAACAAAATCAAGAGCAGCGGAAGAAACAAAGTTGTGCAAAGATGCTGATATCAACAACTGAGAGGAAGTAGGATCTCAAACAAAAAAATCAGCAATATATTTCCAGGGTGAAAATTGAATCTGGATGGAATTCAATATGTAGGAAGGTGTTTGGCCTATGGAGTTAAGTTCCCCTTTAGGCTATAAGACTGGAGCTCTATCTCAGTTTAGCCTGAAACTGTGTCTTAGCCCATGATTCCTGATTTCAGTTGTTACTAATTAAAGCAGAAGAATTACCTCAGCAAACAAACTACTTGCATTGACTCTAACAGGATCCAAGAGCTTCACTACATTTCAGAAATTACTGTGGGAGATATTGTGTGAACAGGCACTATCTAGGTCACAATATAGCAAATGCAGAATATTTACATCTTAAGAAATATACCAGCCATTCAGTTACAACCTTATTATAGTGCTAACTTTTTTCGTTATGATTGCTCACTGAATTGACACGCCAGTATTATATCCAGGCAAACTTTACTTAACTTACATGACAAGGCCTATATAGATTAGCATTTTGACACTTTTGGAGACCACCGGCACCTACTTTGGCACTGATAGCACTAGAAAAATGTGCAACCTTTGAATGAGAAGTGGGGTGTAATCTTATCATATTAAAATGGACTTTCCTCTCCTGAGACAGCTAGAAAGAAGCCCATTCTTCTGCTTCTGGAAAAGAGTGTCTTGAAATGTGATCAGAAGAGGAACACAAGCTGTGATATACTCTTTCATCTTAGATTATTAGGGGAACAGCCTCATTGTAGATAAATATATATTGATTGTCCTGTAGGCATGCAGTAGTCCTTCTGATCAATATGACATATGACATTCTTGTGAAATAAAAATAAGTAAGAGAGCCACTATTCAAGGGTTAGGGTTGCCAGTGTAGTTTTTACATCATTTAATTTAATCAGGAATGGTGAAGATTGATGATGTTGGTTAAAAGGGATACCCTGACCCTCTGGGATCTTGTGGGATGGATCCAGGTGGGGCCCCTCACAACCCCTGTGGTGCTGCCATCCACCATGTGTCCAACAATGGTCTGCGTACCCTCTGGACTTCCGTTGCTGCTAATGGGGGCATGATTGCCTGCAGGAGAGTTGGCCGCTTGTGTAGGACCCAGTGTCAGCGGATGGTTGACTGCAGACATTTTGAAATAAGATATTAGTTTGCCTTAAAAGAAATCGAAATTCACTGAAAAAAACAAAGGTTAAAGTGGAGTTATAGGTAGGTCTTCTAATTAGGGGTGGGAGGATTTTTTTTATTTCACAAGCAAAATTGCAGGAGTAGAGTAATTCCGCATTTCTCTTGTAATGCGCAATTACTAATACATTCTGCCACTCTGCCAGCAGAATTAATGAGCACTGTTTTACTTTTTAACAGGGGTGGGACAGAGAGCAGTCCCTCTTTATTTTAAATCCACTGCAGAATAAACTTCAATCTGCAGTGATTTTAAAACATGGAAAGACAGCTACATCTTCTGGCCCTATTTAAAAAAACACTGACTGCACTGCTGTTCGTACCCCTCGATGCCCTTACATACAAAGAGTATATACGGCTTTTATACTCAGAGCATGTAAGGGCACAGAGGGGTGTGCACAGCAGCACCAAATACCAAATGCACTGACAGTGCATATCCTTTGGCGCCCTCACATACTCTGCAGTGATCACTGCAGAGTATGTGAGGGCGCCGAAGGGTATGCACTGTCAGTGCATTTGGTATTTGGCAGGGCTATTTCTTAATGAAGCATGCATTCTCACATCCATCTTTGGACATTAGGGTGCTAGGAAAATGGCACCAAGTACCCACCAGAGCAATGTGCCCACTCCGCCCATCATGGAATTCCACAAAATCTCATGGAATTTTAGTGCAATTCCATGGAATCAAATTTAATTAATTCCGCTCCCCTGTACCGTTTTATAACCAAAACAACAATGAGATTCATCAGTTATACGTAACTGAGATACATTTTTTATTATTATAAAGCCTACGTAAAACTCCTTTCTAACCTTTATATATATATGTAATTTATTTCATATTGTCTATATATAATTGTTTCTATGGTTTATATAAACTATTCTTAAGTGTCACTTTTATTATTATTGACACCAGGTAAGGGTTATAAACACTGGCCAGTAAATACACACTGGCCTTTATATACACACTGGCCAGTAGTTGCACATTTGCTCTGATGTGCTTTTTGCACCATCAGTTGTGAGTGTGTGCTCGTTGTCTCCATGTCCTTTAACAGTTATGTTTTTTTGACATAGCAAAAACTTAAAATCAATGTATTGTTCTGTTCAAGTAGCCGTATGTATTTATTAATCTTCATTGTTGCCATAGAACACTGCCACCGGCAAATGAAACGGAACAAAATACCATAGCCTTGAAATACATACTATGGTGATAAAATAATGTCTTGGTCCAAATTAGCACGACCCATGCTGTTTGGGTATTGTGGGCTTTGGTGGGTATTGTTTACTGAATAAATGTACTACATTGTCTTGCACAAAGGCATCCAACTTCGGGCCATATTATCAAGGAACCACAATAACATTATTGCCGCTCTGGTTTGAACCTGGGCTTCTATGGGAATTCACAAGGGCATATTATCAAGCCCATTATCTCCGCGGCGATAATGTTATCGCCGTTCCTTGATAATATGGCCCTTCATGCTTTGTATAGGTGCTTACCAAGACCTACATTATTGTGTAACTACTGCTAGGCACAGCCCTTAAGTATGCACATATATAATACGCACAATTTCTGGCCCAATCACTAATAACTCTGTTAAAACTCAATGTTAAAACTAATCATTTCCATTATAGATAACATCAATGGAGAGCAATCTTAAAACAATAGAAGAGGAGAATAAACTAATAGAACAGAACAACGAAAGTCTGCTAAAAGAGTTGGCCAGTCTTAGTCAAGCCCTCATCTCGAGTCTTGCTGAGATCCAGCTTCCACAAATGGTAAGCTAGCAACACAATATGTAGTCAGTCTATCTATCTATCTATCTATCTATCTATCTATCTATCTATCTATCTATCTATCTATCTATCTATCTATCTATCTATCTATCTATCTATCTATCTATCTATCTATCTATCTATCTATCTATCTATCTATCTATCTATCATCTATCTATCTATCTATCTATCTATCTATCTATCTATCTATCTATCTATCTGTCTATCTGTCTGTCTGTCTGTCTGTCTGTCTGTCTGTCTGTCTGTCTGTCTGTCTGTCTGTCTGTCTGTCTGTCTGTCTGTCTGTCTGTCTGTCTATCTATCTATCTATCTATCTATCTATCTATCTATCTATCTATGTAATGTATTGTAGTGTTTTATGTGCAATTCAATTACTTTGTTATATGGCTGTACTATTTTTGTGGTCCTATGAATGTTCTAAATGTCCATGATAATAATAACATGAACTGCTTTTTCATAAAAAATGCTCTAAAAAGTAGAAAATAACGGCAGTAAGGCTATTCTTGACCTATGTTGTCTCCTTTGGTATCAAAGTCTGAGTAGTAAATATGGTCCCACCCCATGGATTGTGTGATTTCCAATTCAAAAGGCTTTAAACAGATACTCTTTTTACAACTGGTAACTAGTGTAGTCCTTTGAGCAAAATTGCAATATGGGCCCATCTATCTAGGATGATGGCTTTCTGCTGTGTCCTGTATTCTTGGCAACTAATTTTCAAGTGAGTCCAATGTAGAGTATGCTTGCATAATCCAATCTTGATATCACTAGAGTCAGTGATACCTGTATCCTATATGACAGCACTAAACATCACAGAATTATCCTTATGAAGTGACTTTGTTGACTTCGGATTGAATTGAGAAACTTGACTTCATAATCGCTCCGTTTTTACTTCTGACTATTGTATTAGTGGCTGGTCCAGTTTCTGGGGCTAAGAGGATATTGGGTTATAATTTTGCCATAAAGCACGTGTTAGTATTTCTCTCTTTGGGGGGTTGAGTTTGACATGATTATCTATCATCCATTGTTCCACAGTACATAGGTATTCACTGTGTTTTGAAGTGCTGACCAGAGACAATTGTTCGAGTTATAAGGTGATCAGAGTGTCATCAGCCTAGTTGTATCAGTTAAGGTTAAATGAAGTAGCAAGTTCATGACGTGGGGTTGGGTTGGGTAAGTGTTGAAGAGTAATAGTGTGATAGTAGATCACCGGGGAAACCAACTCCACTGTTATAAGGTGAAGGTTTGAAAGGTGGTATCAATAGAGTCCCGGGACTATCATTGACAAAGAATTGTATCTAGTTATAGACAGTACTCTATACCAGAATCATAAGGCCCTTGAGCTTATAGTACATTGTGTACAGTGTTGAAGGCTGATGACATGTCAAGTAGCAGTAGAGCAGCAACCCCATTGTTGTCAACAGTTTCTTTAAGGTTTTCCCAACTAGAAATTAGTCTGATTCCCAGTGTGAATTCATTCTATCTCTCTGGTAATACATTGATGAAAATTGATAACTTTCCGAAACTTCCTTTTCAATGAGTTTGCCTAGGAAAGACCCATGAGCTACTGGTTTGTAATTAGCTGGTGTGTTTTTTCAGAAGCAGGGTATTTAGTGTATGTTTCAGTGAGCAAAGAACAACGGTACTAGAAAATTCAAAAGAAAAACCTTTATCATGTTTGTGATATGGCAACATGCAAGGAAAAAAACTGTTTTATGAATTAGGCTGGGTACAGTTACACCATTAAGGTAGATGGCCAGTTTCAGTAGCACATGGTAAAGGTGGCAGAACGAATAGGTATGCTATATTGTTGCAGGTGGAATCACCAAAGTTGCTTATTTAGAACTCAGAAAAATGAATATGGCTATCACAGTGATTCTGTTAAGTACAGAAAGTGGTTTCTAAAGCATCTGAATAAGCAGGTTCTTGAAAATTGTGAAAATCTCCATCATTTTGTTTGGGTCTCCCTAATGCCCTTCGCATAGTAAGGTTTTTTACTTTTCTTGATAAGGATATTATCTTCTTTCTCTTGGTACTGATCTATGCTATTTGCAGGCAAGGACCTCTATTATTGAAGGTGTTTGGGGGCGTAACAGGAGTGTGTGTGTCCACCTTTTGTGTGCCTCAGGGGCTATTTGAGTTTACAGAAGGGGCCGCACACACTTCTTTGTTCCAATCTGTGATTTTTTGGGGCTCTAAATATTAGTACAAATAGGAGTTTGTGCTGCTTTTTCTTCCAGCTCACATTATGTACAAGGTACATTCAAGCATACATCCTTACATGGTGTTCATAAGCTACAAAGATGCAGTATAGAACTGAAAGCAATGACATTTGATATCGTTATTTCTTCTATTCAGGAAAGATCAGACATTACTGTTTGTGAGGTTATACTTATATGCTTAAATAAACCCTACTTACCTTTGTTAGATGACTTCTGAATTATCAAATTTTATTGAAATTGACACATACATGTGTACATTGCAAATTGTTATACCTTTCAAAAAGCCAGGTGTCCTATCACTGAGTAAATACACATGTTGTGTGACCGTAGCACATCATTTTCACTGCTGTTGAGTAATTTTGACAACTCTTGCAGGCCTTTTAAGCACTCATCCTGGCCATAGATTCTAATTGTTCGTACTTAAGCAGACATCTGGTGACCTGCTTAGCACTACGTTGGGTTCCTATTGAATATTAGAACATCGGAATGTTAAGCACTCCATTGAAAACAATGGAGTGTGTCGCACTTCTAATGGCCGGTAGAAGTCCGGCGCTCCAACATTACAATGTTTGTTCACAACTGTAGCTCTGAACAAAAGGCCACATGGAGCCCAAGGGGATTTCAATCCCCTGGGGTTTCTGTGAGGCCTTTGTTTTAAAAATTAGAGCAATCTACCCTCTAGGGGCGGAATGTTCTAATAGCCTTAGATCCCTCCGTAGCGGGCTCTACCAGCCATTTAAGGCCCGCTCCCTTGTTAAAGGCCCTAACCTTTGGTTAGGCCTTTAACAATGGAGCGAGCCTTTAAAAGCCGGTGGAGCCCGCTTCGGCGGGTTCTAAGGCTATATTACAGAATAGTATACATGCTATATACCATATCACTTCATTGCTGCTTTCTGTAATTTTTCCACTATGCCTTACTTGTGACTAGCATAAAATATATATGACGCATATGTTTTGTCTTTGTTCAGGGTCCAATCTGTGAACAGAATTTTGAAGCATATGTAAACACCCTGACAGACATGTACAGCAATCTTGAAAGAGACTATTCCCCCGAATGCAAAGCCCTGCTGGAAAGCATCAAGCAAGCAGTGAAGGGGATCCATCTGTAGTCTAAGAGAATCCTAAAGGTACTTGACAGGACCCAGCAACGGTGATCTCTGGGAGGATATCTTCGGCATTTACGGACTGAGTGCACTGCAGACGTCCTTGCTGCATACATAGTTGCACCATTGCACTAACATTGTCCTCCACTGGGCACATCTATTAAGAAATTAAGAGATCCGCATTATCAAACGGTTTCCAACTGGACAGACAATGGAGGGACCATCATCAGTAAATCGGCCAACTGACTGTTCTAACAGCACTGCACTTGATTTTTTTGGGGTGTTCTCTTTTTTCTCTTCATGTTTTCTTGTGTTGTTCTTTTGTACTTCGTTTTTGTGTGTTACAGTAATGTAAAAAAAAAGCGCGTGCAGCTATTTTTTATATTTTTTATTTATTTGGGATCAAAAAATGTATGTTTTTATGTTTTCAACAGAATTTTGACACCTACCATATTTATAATTTGTGTAATATTTTCCAGGCGCTTTTTAAGTCAATGCTATAAAAATATGTGATTCTGTAAATGAAATATATTGCTAGACTTGTATGAAACATTTCTGAAAGCAAATGGTAGAGCTTTATTTTTGGTACAGCATTGTGTTTTCTTTCGACTCCTTACCAGGTAGATGTTTCTTCAGTTTGACGAAATGTCATCTGAAAGAGGAGCGTGCTATAAAAAATACCAACCACTTGCCTGTTGAAAGGGGTTTTCACGGCAGTGTCTTTGTAAAAGCACAGATCGAATTCTGCCTAATAGTATGATGACATCATGTGGGATATTTTCGTACGCCATACTCATTCTACTAGCCCTACATTGTGCCTTGTCCTAGGTCCTCCGGATGATTGGCAGAGCTTCTTGAGCTGAACATCTCGGTGCTTCCCACTAAGGCTATTCCAGTTGCTCCTTGTAGACCACAATGATCGCAGAACTCTTTGATGTATGCCACTCACTGCTTTCTGCACAAATATTTGAATTCCTTCACCTTCTGGTGTGTGGCCACTCTTTGTAATACCTTGTCTTTACATGGGCAGCCTCGTTTCAGCACCAAGCTACAGCAAAGCTGCCAAGACATAGGGCTTGAAGTTGGATGGAAACACAAAGTCGTGTGGTGTGTGGTTGAAGTCATAACTCTATAGTGGAATCTGCAGGTTAAATTTATTTCACCATTTTATGCCTATGGTGGGAGAAAGGCCACTGGTGGATTGAAATCAGGAGTTAGCAGTACACAAATTAGAGGTTTTTACACTAGCACCTAACTCTAAAACAGGACCATTTTTTGAATAATACAGTTTTTGTGTCTGTTGCATCCTCACTCTTTCAAGCACTTTATGTGATTGGACTTGGTATATTTCTAGCATTTCGCCATTGAATGCAAAATTTCGAAGTGCTAGAAATCTTGTGCCCAAGGTTGATCGATAGAATGTCACACTCTTTGGAAGAATTTGGGTCATTTTATTCAATACTAGCAATAATTAAACATAACAATGCGAATTTAAATGAATATGTGCTTGCATGTTAACATGTTAGTTAAAACTTAACACATTCGTTTTGCATTTACCAGGGTTGAACAGGTTATCGGACATAGTGTGGATACGTACCACATCCCTAAGGATGGAAGGTCACAACAAAGATTCGATGGCCTGAACATTTTGCAACTGTTGACTAAACATGCAACCTCTTCAATGTATATACTTCAGGAAGAACTTGCATAGTTTTTATTTATTAAATATGGAGTTGGTCAGTCTTAGGATGGACTTAAAGAATGTACTAGACTTTTCAAATAAGGTCACAACTTTTCCTTTTACATGTTTGTATAAAGGTAGGAAGTTGGCACAACAACAGATGCTTCCCATACAGCCCATACAGATCTGCTTCCTGTATGGGCTATGTGTGCCTTCTGTTGCATCAAGGCAGACATCCAGTAGGTATCCTATACGAAAGGACCAGCAGCTCTTTCTAATGAACCTTGAGAAACATACTTATCTCTATGGTTATAAAAAAACAACGGCATTAACTAGAATATCTTAAATTGCCATTAGAAGGTGGGTTTTACACTGTTCACATTCATAACTGTACATCACATAATTGCAACTGGTTTATAAGTCACACAAAACCACAGCTTACAGAATTGGCACCACTCAAAGCAGGTACTCTGAAAGCAGCTAAACCTTACTAAATTCATATTACTTGATAGTGGGGTAAAACTCCTCTTGGACCTTGTCTTTAAGTCTCCCTCCTCATTTGGGGATTAGATGATGATTTGAGACAAGTTAGTTTGTGGGAATCAATTCAACTTAGCCTAATCTGTGGTACAGCAATAGTAATATATGCATTATGGACATTACCAGTACAAACATGCATACTATAGCACATCATGGCAGGGAATCTTTTGAACACCAGCATCGTTTTATACAAACCTTCATTAGAGAAGCATGTAGTGCATCCATTTTAAAAGAGAGACTTTGAAAACAAGGTCTCAAACCTCCCTCTAGGTCAGGCGTGAGTTGTATTTCTGTTCTACTGTGACAGCAATTAATAGTAGCAGGTAACACTGCATTGAAGCAGTAAGAGTATTTTGTGTAATTATTAATACTCATTCTTTAGACGTCCACCTGCCTTGTGCTCCCGCCAACTACTGTGCAAGCGACAGGATCTGCGGAACTGATGTCGAGGATGATGTGGTAGCAACATGGCTTCCAAATCTCTCACCCCATTTGAAAATGAAGGGCTGCACAGGGTGGGAGTGGGCCTGATTACGAGTGGGTCCTTATAAATTGAGTGTTATGTAACACATCTGATGATTGGTCAAACCGGCCGAAATTTGCCGAAATTTAACAGAGAAAAAGCATAGGATGTGTACTGCATCATGCAGATTTTGGTACGTTAAACACAAAAATCTGCATGTCATTACCCAGAAACTCGTCATAGTTTTAATTTATCACACCCAATAAGTAACGAACCCTGTTATCCGGTGCAATGAATAGCACCTATATTCGTTATCAGGCCCAGTGTCTATGTTTCAGGGAGTTTGAACTTGTGAAATCTTTTTTTCTAATGTATTTATGTCACAGCAGACTGTGCTTTCGAGAAGAGACTAGAAGACCAGCAAAACTACTTTTCCGTACATGCACATACGTTTGCGCATAGGTGCCTCAGTATAGCCGTCCTCACAAGGCCTCGTGTGTGTTTAATTTTTCTGTGGCACAAAAAGTGTTTATTTTTTACAGACAAAGTTTATATTTCGACTGGGACACACTGTCTGAGATGCACTCTGAGGATAGCTTTAGGTGCTACGGGGTGAATGAAAGGGGAACCGTCGTCAGCAGGGCGCCACAAATTAACCACTGGTTCAGTTGCAGTTGGTGCAATAACTGGCTGGTTGTACTGGATACAGGCGCGCATTTTTTTTATTCATTTCCACTATCACTCACTCTCCTACCAGACATTAGACAGGAGAGAAAGGATATTCTCTAGGGAGCTTTTTTTTATTTTTTTCCATTGTGTTTGACAAAAACTGTCTCAAGTTCAGTCATAATATTTGAAGGAAGCCAGGCAATATTTGTTTTCCCGTACAAAATATTGTAATGGCTCACAAAAAAACAAAAACTTACAATTGTCGATTAATTCATGCATTGCACAGGCTACAATTTAATCTACTATTTTAATAAATTAGTTATATATTTTATTTAAATTTAATTTAAACCACTGTATTTATTAAAATTTCCTATGGCTTCGAGTTAATTTATCTGTGCGTGGACTGTTGCTCAGGACGTTTCGTAGCGTATGTTCCTATTTATTTGCCTCCTTTGTACTTGATGTGTTTTTGTAATGTGCACATTTTGTGTTACCGAATCACTGATCTATGCTGTAAAGGAACCCCTTTTGTAAAGAGCAATTATGTATGTGATCTTTTTTTTCTTTCAGAGTAGTTAGTATAGAGTTTCTTCTCACAATTAATATTTCTTACATCAAGACCGAGAAATAAATGATGTTCTGTGCTGTACAATTTGTGTATGGTAGGAAATAAACATTAAAATAACTTTCATTTTGCCTAAGACTTTTGGTGACGTCACAGGGTTTTATTATTTTGTATCCAATATTGCTTCCCATCACAAGAAGTGCAGTAGTACTTATATGTGTCTGACTTGTGAAAGCTCCAGAGAGTTGTAAGATGTTTAGTGCAAACTACACTTTTTTTAACCCTGTATTTAATAAAAATGAGAAGCAACAATTGTGCACTTCAGTCCTCACCCAATAAAATATTTAGCATATTCCACATATTTTTGGAAAATATAATGCCACGCTTGTTCAAAAATTATTGAAAAGTCAGTATTAAACAGCATCCCATTGGTTTATCAGTAGGAGAGTGAGTAACAGCAAAAAGTCAGGAGGAAAATCTCATTCACGAGGCTAGGCGTCCAAAGTTAGATTTGTTTTCTTTACACAATTCGACAACGAGATTTCATTTTGGCAAAATAAGTGTGTATATTATTTAGATGTGGTCTGTCTTCCTCACCAGTATGTCCTGCAGACAGCTGTTTGTTCACTGAAATTAAGAATGAACCCCTGATAACAGATTCTACAATGAAAGTTACAATATTTTGTTGTAAAGAGGCAATAAAAGGACCTTATATTGAACACTTGCATCATCAGTAGGGCCCAGATTTACAAAGTTGTGACACATGCCTGCGCAGCACCCACTGTCGCTGCACTGCATTGCGTGAGAAGGAGAGAGCAGGAAAAGGCCTTGTCTCCTCTCCATAGCGCTGGTAAACAATCAGACTGCCTAGTGCCACACACACACACCTTTGCACCATAGTGCAAAGATGCATGCATCCTGTCTAGTACAGGTCTTGTATTAAAAGGATAACCTTCCAGTACAACATTCTCTGACTATACAAACTTTAGAACTTTTCCCATTTTGGCTGTGTGCTGTACAGTGCAACGCACATGCAGAGTCAGAAAGGTTTGGAGAAATAAAAGCTTTTCTCCATTTCACACCTACTTCAAATAGACACTATGTTTTGGTGCAAACCCCTGTCAACTATTGTCAGCAGACATGGTTTTGTATGAAGAGCCATGGCTGGTTGCACAGATATACACAAAGTAATGTAAAGTAGTGCCTAGGGCGGCTTTGCGTTACTTTCAAGAAACTCGTGTTTTGGGATGGAAAGTAAAATTCAAAACAAACATTCTGCAGCGGTTTGCATCACTTTTGTCATGCAAACCTGCCCAAAAAATGTTACTACATCTGTCCCAAATTCTTTCAATTATTCAAGTTAACATGTTGGAAACCAACATAGGGAGAGTTTTTAGGAAATGTAAAAACTACAGGAGCGACAATTACACTTGTTCAATGAAAGCACAAATAATTTTGTTTAGAGAAATATGTTTCTCATGATACTATTTTCACTTCTCATGGCTTCTTTTCAGCGTCCATGCTCCTATGGAGGATAAAAGAATGTAAACTAAGGGCTGCAGAACGTTGCCAGGGCTGATTTGATTGACTCACTCGATTTCTACCCGAAGCAGAAGCTTCATGCTCCTAAGACAGCGTTTGATTTGTGCTTTGCTGTACTGTGCATGCTCATGAGGGCATTGCCATGCCCTGCGTGTCCTAGGTGGGGGAGAGGTGATGACTGCTCCTCAACTTCTGTCTGTCAGCGGTCTACAAAACAGCGGCTGGCCGACGCAATCTGCGGTACGTCGACAGTACACACATGGAGCCAGATTTACTTTTCTTTCTTTCAACACAGCAAGTCAACTTGCTGCGCTGTGTTGGTGAAAAGGAGAGAACATAGTTGCACCATATCTGCTAAGATATGGCGCACTTCTGGTTTCTGCCAGCGTTGGCGCACTCGGTGCAGTCTTGCGCCAGCACAGGTATCATGGTTCAAGAGTGCCTGCATTATGAGCAGGATTGTTTTTGTGCAAAAGTTATACCTTGGTGCACGAAAATAATCCTTATTGGCATATTCCTCTTGTCATGTGTGCTGCAGAATGCATGGAAAGAGAAATTAGCCATCTGTCAGGTAGGTGCACCATTTTAGCGCAAACCAAGGTTCACAAGTCTTTGTAAATTTGGGTTTGCTTCAAAATACATGGTTGAATGCATGAGAATACCTACCCGCCAACCTGATACTAAGAGTTGTGAGGCAGCACTATGTGATGCGTTAAATTACTTTATACTTTGCCAAACCATGCAAAGCCACTCTGATCGACTTTGTGTGGCTTACTAAATGCCAAAAAGGATTTTGAGTTGGAGCTGGGGCACAAAAGTGATGCAGCCCAACTAAAAATCTTAGTATGGCTGGGCCATGATGTGCAATGCATAATTAGCTTTGCCATTGCAACCAGATCAGGGACAAAACCCAGCAACTGGTGCCGTCCATGAACACCTGCTCACTAAGCCACAGTGCTCCACTTCAGTAATAACACTGCTCACTCTTTGACAACAACAACTTGTGTAATGGTGTAACATCAGTAGGTGGCTGTCATATAATATTTGCTAAAAGGTCTGGGTCTGATCCACAAAGGGCTTCTGCACTCGTGGCCGAGGCCCCGCAGTCGCGGGGAAACTTGGCACTCGGGAGGAAATCTCTACAATGTGAAGATTGCGCCCATGACTGCGGGCCTGTGCCAAAAGTGCAGAGGCTCTTTGGGAATCAGGCCCCCAGTATTTGAAGACACTTGCAGCTCAAGTCAACACTCTGATAAACCCTCATGAAAGCAAAAATACGCCCTCTGACTGGGCAGTGCACTTCGGTGATGGTCAGGACTGGTACCTCTATATCACCTAGTATCGCAATTAGCAAACATGCCTGTGAATATCCGGCTCAGTCCAATTCACCTTGAACCCTCCATTCTCCTTGGGCACTCATATCCATTCTCCAGCTATTTCCAATATATCTACTCCCTTCCATCAACTGGTCAATCTTACACATTTGGGACTGCATTCTATCAGGCTTTTTTTTTTTTAGCAATTACTGTATTTTGTTCTTTAATAAAGGTTTGGAATATACAGTTAGACCAAATTAAGATTAATTTTTGGCCTCCAAATTCTGACCTTTCTGTTCAATGCGATTTGCAGACGTCTGTGCACCAGATGTTGCTGCTGACAAAGAATGAACATGACAGTAATTATCTAGGTACTCCTTACCCCAAATTTATGCAGGGCGAACTTCAGCTGACAGAAGGGGCCAAAGACGCTTGTGCGTCCCCTTCTGTAATACCGATAGTGCTGGTGTACATAAAGCACCAGTGCTATCATCGGAGGGTGTTCTCTCATTTCCATGGGGGCGTGGCCCCATGCAAATGAGGGAATTACTTTACCTTTATACTCGTGCCAAGGTATGATAGACTATGTCAGTGCACCCCCTGATGGCAGCCCTTTGGAGGGGGGAAATCGGGACCTTAAGACCCCCCAGACATCGCCTTTTAGCCGGGTGCAGTCACTCACTGCACCTGCCTGCAAGGGGATCTCTAATCCCCCTTCAAAATGCAGGCAGGTTGCCGCCTGCACTGTGAAACACGGAGCGGCTTGAAAGACACTCCTCCTTTTTTCCCATGAATGCGCTGCTCCTGGGGGCAGCACATTCATCCTAATACAACACATTTTCCTTGTTTGTCCTAGGTGCACCTTTTTTTTTTATGTTTGAAAGCTTTATTAGAGAAAAATAAGTAATACAATAAGGTGACATCAGCCAATATGAGAACAAAGGTATGAGATGGGACGAAGAAAGTAGAATCAGCCAATATCACAGTGAAAGACAAAGCATTTTAAATGGTGGGGAGGGAAGGAGGGGGGGGAAGGGAGGAGAGAAGAAAACAAAAACATGGTATTGATCTTAGAGGATGGGTAAGCAATAATAGGAAATACAGTCAATGGCAATCAAAAAGTACAGTAAAAGGCATCATATGAATAATTGCATGAATGAAAAATAAATATGAAGAGGGTCAATATAAAGCTAAATAATAACAATATTGAAATGAAAAACTGCAGGCAAGAGTACATGAGTTCAGGGGGGCTTGAAATTATCTGAAGATAGTGGAGAGTAACACTTTTTGGCGGATTGATCAAGGTATAGAGTGAGAGGTAGCCAGTAAAATTCAACATTTCGGGAGGGTTTACAGGAGGAGGCAAAAGCAACATCAAGTCTGTGTGAGTGACATACAAGATTCCACCAACAATTGAGAGACAATTTGTTCAGAGATTTCCAATTAGAGACAATATGTTGTAATGCCAGAGCCAGCATAAGGTCAAAAAGACCGCGAGAATGTGGGGGGAGGACTAAATCCTCTGAAAGGCTACCAAGAAATACTAAAGGAGGAGAAAATTGAATAGAGAGGTTGAAAATGCGAGAAAGGCGAGAGAATATCTGAGACCAGAAAATACGAGTTGAAGGGCAGAAGAAGAAGAGGTGGAAAAGATCCGCAGAAGGGGCATTACAGGTCCAACAGTTAGATACAGCATCAGGTTGAAAGCGGGAGATAGAAAAAGGAGAAAGGTAAAGTCTGTGGTAAAAGAAAAATAAGGATTGAGTGAGAGAAGCAGTACGGGAAATCTTCAAGGACCGAGCCCATATTTTGTCCCAGAGAGAAGTCGGCCATGAAGAAAGTAAGTCTGTCTCCCAGGACAATTCTAATTTTGATTTGAGACGAACTGGATTGGGGGCTGAAAAGTACCGGTAAATGATGGAAGCTTTAGGAGTTGTAGAAAGGACAGTGAGTAGAGAGGAAGATGAGGCAGGTAGGTCTTCAGAGGGGAGAGAGTAATAACGATCTAGAATGGTTTCCATAAGGATGGGGAATTTCTTTGCAAAAGAAGGAGGGCAGTGGAATTGAGACCGAAATGCAGGAAATGAGCAAGGGGATGACCCATCAAAAAGATGACGTATCCAAATGATACCTTTCGCTCTCCATGAGGGCCATGCAATAGGTCGATTGTTAATTAATAAAAGTGAATTGTACCATATAGGCAATAGTAGAAAGGATTCCTGCGTTACTGAGGAAGGTGAAACTAAAGGGCGCAGAAGAGAAGAAGTATGCTTGAATAAAAGGGGATTAAGGCATGGGGCTTTAGAGGTAAAACGAATTACTTCTTGGAAAGAGTACGGAAGCAGTAGTTCCTGTTCAACAGAAAGCCAGAGGGGAGAAAAAGGGGAGGGTTCCTGAGATAACCAGCGGGAAGCCTGTCGAAGGGAAAAGGACTTGTGATAGAGGCGAAAGTCTGGAAAGTTGGTACCACCATTAAATTTAGATTTACGTAAGTTGGAAAGCGATATGCGGGCTTTTTTCTGCTTCCAAAGAAATTTGGACAACGTAGAGTCAATGCGGCGGAAATAGGAGTTTGGGATACGAAGTGGGAGCATGGATAATAAATAGATCAAAATGGGGGCAATCATCATTCTGATGGAGTCAAGACGGCCCCACCAGGAAAGAAATAGTGGATTCCAAGAGGTGAGTAATGAGTCTATCCTAGATATGACTGCATTCATGTTGAGTTGAATGGAGGAGGATATAGAGCTAGAAAAAAGAACGCCGAGATATTTAATTTTTGTAGAATTCCAAGCGAAGCCAGTAGCCGTGAAAAAGTGGGGGAGACAAAGTGTGGTTAAAGGAAGAATCTCTGTTTTGTCCGAGTTTATTTTGTAACCGGAGGCCAAGGAGAATTGCTGAAATTCGTTTAGTAATGCGGGGACTGAGGTAGGCGGGTCAGAAATAAATAAAAGAATATCGTCAGCATATGCAGACAATTTAAGATGACGTTTACCGTACGGGAAGCCAGAGATAAATGGATTACTGCGTATGGAGGTAAGGAAAGGTTCAAGCGCTAAAATAAATAAAAGAGGTGATAAGGGACAGCCCTGACGAACACCCCGTTGAAGTGTGAATGGGGAAGTGAGTTGACCATTAACGAGAACAGACGCTTTGGGCATAGAATATATCAAAGAAATATAGGATATGAATTTAGGGTTAAAGCCGTGCCATTTTAAGGAAGCCAGAAGAAAAGACCAATCAACCCGGTCGAAGGCTTTCTCAGCATCTACTGAAATGGCTGCAAGGGGAATCGATAGTGAAGGGGCTTTACTTAAAACATTAAGAAAGAGTCTAGAATTGTCCGAGGTCAAGCGGCCCCTGACAAAGCCGCATTGTTCTTTCCCTATAAGATGTGGTAGGAGCGGGTCAAGGCGAAGAGCTAATAGTTTCGCAAAAATTTTATAGTCAACATTAACTAGAGATATAGGTCGATAATTTTTACAGAACTTAGGATCTCTACCATCTTTAGGGATAAGGCATATGGTAGCGTCCTGAAAAGAGCCTTGGGCTGATCCAGTAGAACAAAAGGACTGAAATAGAGATAAAAGGTGGGGTAAAAGAAGGTCTGAGAAATGTAGGTAGAATTCAACTGGGAAGCCGTCCGGTCCTGGGGTTTTCCCCTTAGTGAGGGAGGATAGAGCAGAGGACAGTTCCGAAATCGTGAGGTCAGAGTCAACAGCCGAAATATTAAGGTGGGAAGTATCTGGTTGAGGTATGTTGTCAAAGTAGGATTGAATAAGGTCTGGGGTGGGAGGGTTTTCCGGAGTATATAGAGTTTTATAAAAAGAGTGGAATTGTTCCAAAATTTCTGCATTGGTATGAAGAAGTACATTAGAGGGGGAATAAATAGAATCAATATTAGTACGTTCTTTACGAGATTTTAAATAATTAGCTAACAGTTTACCTGATTTATTTCTACCTCCATAAAATCGCGCGCTGCTCCGGAGAAGAAAAGAGGAGGCAGAGTCTGTGGTAAGTTTGTTAAAGGCAATCTTAGCCTTAAGCAATTCAGGAGACATAATCTTATCAGAGGAAGTATAGAATTGATGTTCCAGAGATTTAATATGAGCAAGGGTGACTTTACGTTTTTGAAGGAATTTTTTCTTCTTTTTAGAGACAAAATCAATAATAAAACCTCGGGCTGTGGCCTTGAAGGAATCCCAAAGAATATGAGGTAGGGTATCAGGCGTAGAGTTAAGATGAAAAAATTCAGAAGCAAAAGCACGAAAAGAGGAGGAAAAAAGAGGATCAGTAAGAAGAGAAGGGTTGAAGCGCCAGCGAGAAGATTTAGGAGTAGGAGGAAGAAGGTCAAAAACAGTAGTAATAGGAGCATGGTCAGAGATAACAATTGGTTCAATAGAAGAAGAAATAAGGTGTTGAGAAAGAGATGAAGAGAGAAAGATATAGTCTAAGCGGGAGAAGGAAGCATGAGGAGGAGAGAAGAAGGAGAAATCCATAACGTCTGGGTGAGTGAGTCTCCATGAGTCTACAAGATGAGTTTGGGTAATAGTGTCAAGGAATTGTTTATGTGGTTTATGAGGGGAGAAACGAACAGAGGATCTTCGGTCTAAAAATGGGTCAATGATCTGGTTACAATCTCCACCCAATAGAAAAGCATCATCTTTATGTTGAATACATTTTGCTGTGATGGAGGGCCAAAAAGAGGAGTCAAAACATGTGGGACCGTAAACATTGAATATCGTAAGTGGGATATTGTTAATTAGTAGTTTAGCTAAGACCCAGCGTCCCTCGTCATCCTTTTCTTCTAGAACTACTTTACACTGGAGTCGCTTATGAATCAAAATGGCTACTCCATTCTTTTTTTGAGAAGCAGGAGAAAATAAAACAGTTCCAACCCATAGTCGCTTTAGCTTTAAAGATTCGATGTCAGATAGGTGAGTTTCTTGAATAAGGACGATGTCTGGATTGTAAGAGGAAAGGTGGGAGAGTACTCTATGCCTTTTGATAGGGTGATTAAATCCTTTCACATTCCATGAAACAACTTTGAAGGTGAAAGCTTACTAAACTGATCTAAATCAAGAATTGCAAAAGCATACTGTACATGTAATAATAATTCAAACTGTATAGAAGTATTAACCATAAAACTCTTCAAAAAGGAAGAAGGAAGAATAGGTAGAAAAGGAAGAAGAAAAAGGAAAAGGGAGGAGGAGAGGGATGGGAAAAGGGAAAGGAGATCAGTGGGGAAGGAAGAAGGAAGAAAAGAGAGAATGCATAGAAGACAGTACAAATCCAGAAGGATGACTGTATTAAACATACCTGAAAGAGAAAAAATACACATAGGGAAGGTGGGGAGGTGGTGATGCTTTACAAGACGTACGGACCAGGATCAGGAGGAGAACCACATCGAGACCGCACAAAAGGAACATGGAATGGGACAAGGTGTTGAGAGGAGTATCCGATACATATCCGTCTGGGGAGGAAAAAAGGGAAAAATGTTAACAAACATAACATGTAGACGTAAAAATTGAAGTCTAGAGAGTAGAAAAGAAAATAGAGGGATATATAGGAGATGCCAGAAACAGATAAAGAAGAGAAGTGATACGAAAAGAGAGTGTAAGAACTGAGATGAAAAGTAAGGAGAATATACGAAGTCAAAGACAAGCCATTAGGAAGACAAACAAGTTAAACAATAAAAGTCCAATTTCAGCCACTGGTCGAAGCAGAAGAGGAGGCGTCCATCCCTTCTCCACTGTGTAGAAGAAGAAAGTTCCTTAATTCTCCAGGTTCCTGAAATGACCAAGTCTTTTCTCGATAGGTGACTCTGAAAGTACAAGGATGAAACAAGCCATATCTTGCTCCCAAGGCGCGCAGAGAGGGACGCATAGCCAGAAATTCTTTACGTCTGGAGGCGGTGACATTAGAGACATCTTGAGAAAAATATACTCGTTGACCTTGCCAAGACACTTGTTTTTTACTCCTCGCGGCTGAGAGAATCAATAAAAGATCTGTGTATTTCAGAAATAAAATAATGACTCCACGAGGTTTTGAAGAGGAGCCCGTTCTGGCACCTAGTCTATGGGCTCTTTGTATACTAATGGAGGTGGAAGGTGGTAGGTCCAGAAGTTTCGACAAGAAAGTGGTGAAGAAAGTTACTGGATTATCCCCCTCAAGATTTTCCGGCAAATTGTAAATACGGAGGTTATTCCTCCTATTTCGATTTTCCAAATCCTCTGTATGCTTTTGGAGTGAGAGGACCGTTTTTTCTAAAGAGTCTATACGTTGTGTGTTGGACTGAACTTCAGGGAGGTGCTGTTCAACAGTAGAGAGACGGGCATCCATATTATCCCATTTATCTTTTAAAAGCTGCATATCTGTACTCGTCTTTTCAATAAATGGGCGCAGCGCACGCAATTCCTCTAGAATTTGGTCAATAGAAGAATGAGAAGGATTGTCTTCTGGTGTAGGAGAATTTTGCTTGAGGCGCTTGCCCGCCGGAGCGGGTGGGGAAGACTTACTGGTGTTAGTATGAGCCAATGATGATTTTGGAGTCGTCATTTTCGCAGATACAGTGGCTCTATTTGTACCAGATGAAGATGCACCTGAAGCACTCCTCGATGGTATGAAGACAAATTTAGGTTTGCGTAAGTTGACCATAGAAAGGAATGAACGTGCGACAATATAGGCTCAATTCCCTGTGAGAAGACTAAAGGTGCATGTGAAATGTTCCAGAAATATCTCCAAAGAAAGGGAGAAGCACCCAGACGTAACTCAGTGGGAAAGGCGACAGAGAATTAGAGTATGCTAAAATAACGAGTACAAAAAGGGGAGAATGGCTAAAATGGAAGCACAGGAAGGAGCATCCTGAAGTAGCTGAGGCGCAGGAGAAACAGGCAAAAAGTCTCAGAGAACGTTGTTATCATAGCGCCATGAGGAGGAAATTTAGGATAAAAAGTATTTCAGAGCAGCGAGCATGTTAGAGCGGGAAACATCCAGTTGTCAGGGGTGAAGCGCCGTAAAACTGCGTATTTGGACGTTTCCTCTAATGTGGAGGAGGAGAGAAAAAACGGAGTAAAGGTGTCTTGTACAATATGTATAAATCTCACCCCTGAGGTGAAGTCGGTGTCTGAAAGTTCATTGGTGTCCAGTGGCACATCGTGTGGTGACAGCTCGTATCAGCAGAGGCTCAGATGCTCGAAAGAACTTCAAAATGGCGGCTCCGTGAGGGGCAGGGAATTCATCACGGAGAGGGGCGAAAACGGCTCCACCAGCGATGAAAAGCTGCTCCGCCGATTCCGCTAGTGTTCCGCCAACCAAGTCCGGCAACGGTGCTCAGTAGCGGTCCCGTTTACATCGGGAAAAAACGCCGTGAGGTGTTCGATGTGGCGGAGCTCCGTACCTAGCCGGCCATCTTGCGCGGCATCCAAGCCACGCCCCCCTAGGTGCACCTTTTAACAGGTGCGCCTGACGCAAACAAGGAAAATGTTCTGTATCTGTGATACACCCCCAGATATTCACTCACTGGGACATGAAGAGCTCACCTGGTTTCCGGAATAGTAGCCCACATTGGCAACCATCATAACTATTGTAAGGAGGAGCACTGTGGTGAAGCATGAACACTCTGGGTGAGTGAGGACTTTCGTTTTATAATGAAAGGCTTTTATTGTTGTGACACTTTCTTGGAGCTTTAAGAGACTTTAGGTGTTTCTGTTGAAATCAGCAAGAGTATATTATGCGCCTCTATTGAACATTTAGGAGGAAGTACCCAGGTCTTTGTTCCACCCCAATCTACCCTCTCCTTAATAGTGCACCATAATATAACAGACATTCTAAAGCACAGACGAACTAAGGGTACAATTTTGGAGAGACTACTTTTTTTCAGATTCATGAAACCCAAAATATGTAATATTGATGATAAGCTTTGTGTCCCCTAGGGAGAATAAAGTGCAGAAAGGTAGTTCTGCTGAGGTTCATGGACGTCTTTAAAAAATGCAGTTTTCAGATTTTTTTTATGTTGTGGAAATGCAGCTTTAAAATATTCATAAATTGCAATGGTAATATGCAGTAGGTGAAGAGCTATGGCTGTCGATGAGTCAAGGAGACTATGGGAATCAGTCAGTCAGTCAGTTGGAAAAACTTAATTTCGGCTACGAGCCATAAAAGTGATAAAATATCATGGTATAATATTTACAAATTTAAAACATGATTGATAAGAACAATACAATAGAACAATTCACAGATTAAAACAGATTAATAACAAGGATTGGTGCCAATGTGATTGATTTAGTGGGGTAGTAGTTGTCTTCTGGTTAGCCACATAGAAAAGAGAAATTTAGCAATCACAGTGACGTAAAGGGGGGAAGGATCATATTTCAGCAGCCTGAAGAGATCTCTATGGTTCGTAACCCCTATGTTCTTAGCAAGTTGAATTATCCATTTCCTACGGGATATTTTATATGCCAAACAGAAGATTACAACATGAACCTCAGTTTCATCAGTAGCACCACACCCAGGACAGGATTGCCTTGGTAAGCCAGCCCATTTATTTGTTCTTGAAAACAGGGGGAGAGACCCATGCCTGAATTGTAAGTATAATTTTTTAGCCAATACAGGTTGGATCAAGTCGATTACAGACTCAAAGCTATAACTAATTTTGGCCTCAAGAAAAACCGAGGTCAGATTCGAAGTATTGACTGATCGAATGATCTGAGTTAGTTTAAATTCCTGCAGTGTTTTTGCCAATGTTTTTTTTGGCAATGAGGGACAGGTGTCCTCAGGTGAAAGCCAGAGGTCTTCTCTCCCTATATCTCTTAATGATTTCCTAACATGAGCTAGCCAAGGGATAGCACCTACGGGAATCATCATGTATACCTTTAAAATTAGTTGCCAGAGTTTGGTAAGCGTTTTTTCTGGCTCTTGCTTGCCGTATTTCTGCCTATGTCAATCTGGACCCTGAAAATTCATAGCAATCAAAGTCAATTTAATTGTTCAGTCCATGCTGAGTATGGTTGTTTTCCAGAAGGCAGAGGCTAGGGCAAATGAGCCCTTGGGGTACTTTGATCTTCACCACAAACTGAGGCTAAGAGGCAAAAAGTAAGATGTAAGGCATCACTTTCTAGACCCTTCAAGGGCAGTCTGATCCCTCCCACTTTATCATTATTTGCTCAAAGCAGCAAATATTAGATTCTATTTTAGGCACTTCTAGAGCGCATAACTGCCCAACGGAACTCCCAGCACTAACAGTCACACCAATCACATAATCCATATGCCTTAAGTAGAAAGAGAAGTCTTAATTAAACAGAAAAGTCAACTGTTTCCTGAAGCTAAATTCCTCCTTATTCTTTCATAGAGCTGGTGGAAGAGTGTGCCAAAGTTCAGGCGCTAAATAAGCGAACGAGCACCCGCTGCTCCTAACTTTCTTGATCTTAGGAACTGTGAACAGACCTTGATCAACAGATCATAGTGATCTTAGCAGCTGAGCAACAGTTGAGGGCACTTCTCATACAATGCCCGATGGGCTATGCAAAGTCCCTTGAATTGTATCCTCTTCGATACTGACAACCAGTGTAGAAAGGCCAAGGTGGATGAGGCAGGATGGTGCTTCAGAGACTTTTTATCATCTTTGGGGTAGGGTAGTCACCAAGGAAGTCAAGCCAGCGCAGTTCAGTCCAACAGGGGGTTATTAAAAACTACCAGCACTTCAGTTTTATCTCCGTTTAATTTCAGGCTGCTGTTGGACATCCATTCTGTTACTTGCTTTAAACAAGCATTTGGTTGATTGGAAACTGCTACTAAATCAGGAGTTAATAAGATCATGATCTGCAAATGACACCATTGAAATTCCATGACCCTGTATAGTCTCTGCTAGTGGGCGAACATAGAGATTGAACAACATGGGGCTCAGCGATGAACCGTGCAGGACCCCAAGCTGTGAAGAATGTGAATCTGATGATGAATCTGTGATGTCATTTGAGATGTCATCAGTGATGTCACTGACCATGTCATGAATGATGTAATTTGTGACATCATCAGCAGTGGACTGCGGGCGCGCGAGATGTAGTTAGTACAACTAACTATATCGGAGGAATTTCAATGGTTTTGTTCGAGTGAAATGTCCAGCTAGCTATAACACCCCTAAAACCTATGGTTTTTTCAGTGAATTTCAAAGGTTTTTTAAATGCTAATTCCTAACTATATCAGGCCTGAAACCTATGGTTTCTTCAGTGAATTTCAAAGGTTTTGTAAATGACAATTTTTAATGTATTAATTGTTATACTGATTATTTTGTTACTGATTTACTACATTTTGTAAACTGTTTATTTTTAGATATTTTTTTTTTATTACATTATATATTACAATACAAAATATACTTTCTCAGAATTAATTACTTTAGTTTAAATACTTTGCAAATAGGCAATAGAGTTTTAAGTACAGTAGTTACAGTTTTTGCAATGGGCAACACAATTTCAAACACAATGCAACATTGAGCTCAATGTGAATTTCTAGTCAAATGCAATTAGTTACTTTATGGATTACTTTTCTAACCACATGACTGGATCCTAGATTCAGTCCTTGGACATCTCCTGTAAACAGTTGAGTAAAAGCCTTTTGGTTACAGTAGTGATTTTTAAGGAATATTATTGTATTTAAAAAGTTGACGCAGACATTTTTTCACATAGAATCACCAATGTTATCCTATGGCAGAAAATTCACATAGCAGGTAAGTAGTGTTATCGTTACCTTTTCTTACTCAGTGGTGGATCCTGGATCAGCACTGGCCAATCTTCTGTAAACAGTTGAAAGAATGTGTTTAAGTCATACAGACGATTTTTTAGGAATATTTTTAGTTTGTGAAAATAGACACTTAGAATCTTTTCTGGTGAAAACCACACAATGGATTCCTATGGAAGGAAATACAAGTTACTGGTAAGTACGCTTAGAATTACTTTTCAGGGTCAGTGCTGGGCTAAAAGATGCAGCCCTGGGTTCTCTCCTGATAACAGGTGAGTAAATCAGAATTCGTAGTTCGGCTGATTTTAGAGGAATATTTGTGAGTTTCAAAATTGGAAACTTAGATCCTTTTCTGGTGAAAACCACACAATGGATTCCTATAGAAGGAAATACAAGTTACTGGTAAGTACGCTTAGAATTACTTTTCAGGGTCAGTGCTGGGCTAAAAGATGCAGCCCTGGGTTCTCTCCTGATAACAGGTGAGTAAATCGGAATTCGTAGTTCAACTGATTTTAGAGGAATATTTGTACGTTTCAAAATTAGACACTTAGAAACTTTTCTTGTGAAAACCACACAATGGATTCCTATGGAAGGAAATACAAGTTACTGGTAAGTACGCTTAGAATTACTTTCAAGGGTCAGTGCTCGGCTAAAAGATGCAGCCCTGGGTTCTCTCCTGATAAAAGGTGAGTAAATCAGAATTTGTAGATCAACTGATTTTAGAGGAATATTTGTAAGTTTCAAAAATGGACACTTAGAAACTTTTCTGGTGAAAACCACACAATGGATTCCTATGGAAGCAAATACAAGTTACTGGTAAGTACGCTTAGAATTACTTTTCAGGGTCAGTGCTGCCCTAAAAGATGCAGCACTGGGTTATCTCCTGATAACAGGTGAGTAAAACAGAATTTGTAGTTCGGCTGATTTTAGAGGAATATTTGTACAGTGGTGAAGAAAGGGGGCGGGGCCTGAGGTGACGTGTGCAAACACACCTTGTGGCGCATTTTAAGTTAGGGAATTAATTCCTCTTCAATCCTGCGGTCCCCTGTGGGCCAACTAGCCCACCAGGTACCTCCAGTATGCGCCAGGGAGCTGCGTTGCAGAGAGGTGTTCAGAGGCCACGCCCATTTTTACAACACTCTGCAACGCAGCTCCGTGGCGCTTACTAGAGGTACCTGGTGGGGTAGTTGGCCCCTAGGGGACCTCTGGATTGAAGAGGAATTAATTCCCCAGCTTAAAACGCGCCACAGGGCGTGTTTACACACATATCACCTCAGGCCCCGCCCCCTACCTTCACCACTGTGCAAACGCGCCCTGTGGCGTGTTTTAAGTTGGGGGATTAAGTCCCCAGGAATCCTGAGGTCCCCTGGCGGCCAACTAGCCCACCAGGTACCTCCAGTATGCGCCTGGGAGCTGCATTGCAGAGAGGTGTTCAGAGGCCACGCCGCTTTTTACAACACTCTGCAAAGCAGCTCTGTGGCACTTACTGGAGGTACCTGGTGGGCTAGTTGGCCCCTAGAGGACCTTTGGATTGAAGAGGGATGAATTCCCCAACTTAAAACGTGCCACAGGGCGTGTTTACACAGTATCACCTCAGGCCCCGCCTCCTACCTTCACCACTGTGCAAACGCACCCCGTGGTGCGTTTTAAGTTGGGGGATTAAGTCCCCTTGAATCCTGAGGTCCCTTGGCGGCCAACAAGGCCACCAGGTACCTCCAGTAAGCGCCACGGAGCTACGTTGCAGAGAGGTGTAAAAAGGGGCGTGGCCTCATTACATTATTTGCCCCGGAACCCCATCGCCTGGGGTTCCCCCCTCCTCTGGCCACTTTAAGGCCCCGGGGACCCCATTCCCCCGGGGCCGGCCATTGTTTTTTTTAAAAAAAAATAATTAGGGAGGGGGCCGCGTGGCCCCCCTCCCAGGCCACTTATGGCCCCAGGGACCCCATCCCCCGGGGACGGGCCTCCGTTGGGGGCCGTGAGTGGGTCCCCAATCCCACCACGGTCCCAGCCGGCTCCCCGCGTCCTGCGGGAGCTGGCATTGCTATTCCACATGGGGAGCAGCTAACATGCTGCTCGCCATGTGGAAAAGCAATCAACTTTACTTCATTGAAGCGAGAGCAGTTTTCCCTGCTCTCGCTTCAATGAAGCAAAGCAGTTTGCAATGACAGGGCGGGAGCCGCGAGGCTCCCGCCCAGTCATTGCAAACAGCAGTGTCCCGGGGGTGGGCACCCCGGGACACTGCAGGAGCCGGCCCTGGGGGTTGGCGGTCCCCAGGGCCTTATTCAAGGCTCCAGGAGGGGGGCTGCATGGCCCCCCTTCCACATTGAAAAGTTGCCCCGGGGGTGGCGGTCCCTGGGGCTGGGGGGGGCTGCGAGCCCCCCACCCATTTTCAAGAAGCGCCGGGGGGTGGCTGTCCCTGGAGCTGTGGGGGGGCCGTGAGCCCCCCCGCTGATACTATCTTCGGGGGTGGCTGTCCCCGGGGCAGTGTGTGGAGGATTGGGACCCCCCACACTTCTTTTTTTAATTCTTCCCCCGGGATTTGGCCCTCCTGGGGGCCAATTACCAAAGAAGCACGGAAGCCCCGCTCTTCTTTTTTTTAAATTTTCGGCCGAAATTCGCGCTGGGTGCCCGAATTTTGCCGATTAAAAAAAAAATGCTTTTTTGGGCCCTGGGAGTCCTTGTGGGACCCCCTGAGCAGGCCCAGGGGGTCAGAGTGTTTCTACCCTGCCCCCTTTTCGCGTTTTTCACATTTGTTTTTTTAGGTTTCTTGTGCCTCGGTTCTACCGAGGCACAAGATGGCTGCCAACACTTCCTGATTTGGAGTGTTGACAGCCAATTAGAATACAGCTCATGCTCGGGAGGGTGCGGGGAGGGTGCGCGGATCCTCCGAGGCCATAGATATATATGTACTTTTACCTCTAATTTTCTCAGGAACTACTGAATGGATTTACACCATTTAAGCAAAAGGCACAAGTCTGAACTGAGGACTACCGCTTTGCCTAATTTGGTGTAATTCCGTTCAGCAGTTCGGGCTGTAGCTGCGTCAAAAGGTCCTATGGGAAAATGCATGCGTTTTGGGACTCCCCTTTTTTCTCGGCCCCCGCTTGACGAATCACTGTGAAATTTTCAGGATAGGAGCGGATCGGAGCTGGCCAAAAGTTTGTAAAATTTTGCGAAGATTCGTCAATCGGCGCCAACGTTATTCCAAATAGAATGTTGCAGATTTCCTATGGAAAATAGGTCCTAACTATATCTACCTACTGGCGACCGGCAGTAGGTAATATATATATATATAAATGTATGTATATATATATATATATATATATATATATATATATATATATATATATATATATATATATATTCCAAACAAAACTGGCCAAAAGACGGAGAGCCACGCAGGTAGGGTTTTTTCCCTTCAATTTATTCCAAACAGCAACTTAGTTACGCTGGAACCTCACTTCCAACAGTATCGCCAACGCGTTTCGGGGAATGTCCCTTCCTCATGGTGAAAATAGCAATTGAGACAGTGAATATCAAAGCTCATTAAATACAGTTTCCGCCCAAATGGGCGTGGCCTATTCAGGCTTGCTGTTCCTTGTAGTTGTATCAAGCTATAGTAGGGTGGCTTCGAGCTGTATTGGCGTGTCTCATAAGTCACTTAAGTCAATTCATTACCTCAAGTAGGTTTGTATGCAGGGAACCATTTTGCTGACGTGCTCTTTACGTCTGAAATACGGCCTACCTCCCATTCACTGGAGACTTGTTTCCTTGCTCCATGGGTCTGCTCTTATGCATCGGGGCTTCTCCTGTGTCATGAGCGCGCCGCTAAATATTCCAAACAAAACTGTCCAAGAGACGGAGAGCCAAACAGGTAGTTTTTTTTCCCTTCAATTTATTCCAAACAGCATCTCAGTTATGCTGGGACCCCACTTCCAATAGTATCGCGAACACGTTTCGGGGTATGTCCCTTCCTCATGGCGAAAATAGCAATTGAGACAGTCAATATCAAAGCTCATTAAATTCAGTTCCTGACCCCAATGGTTCAGGCATGCTGGTCCTTGTAGTTGTATCAAGCTATAGTATCGTGGCTTCGAGCTGTAGTGGCGTGTCTCATTAGTCACTTAAGTCAATTCATTACCTCAAGTAGGTTTGGATGCAGGGATCTATTTCGCTGACTTGCTCCTTACATCTGAAATACGGTCTACCTCCCATTCACTGGATACTTGTTGACATAACTACCTTATTTGGTTAAAAAAGAGGAATAACTGCATGCTAATGTCTGGGTGATTGCTTGAGTACATGTGTAGAGCATGATTGATTGAAAGAGTGCATGGGTAGTGACATGGAGATGGCTGGACTGCATGGGTAATGCACAGGTGATTGTAAAAGTGTATGTGTTTGTGCCTGAGTCATTGCATGAGTACATGGGTGCTGACTGGATGATTAGAGTACGGCAAGAAGAGTGCATGACAAATTTATAAAATTGCTTGGGTATTGGCTGAGGGATTGGATAAGTACATGGTGCTGGCTGGATTATTTGAATAGTGCACGGGGAGTGACAGGGGGATTGGTGGACTGCATGGAAACTACATGGGTAATTGAACGTGTGAATGAGCAGTGTCTAGGCAGAAAGAGGATTGTATGGCAAGTGCACATGTGATTGCAGCAGTGCATGTGTTAGTGCCTGGGTCATTGCATGAGTATAAGGGTAGTGACTGGATGATTAGAGTAGTGCAAGGATAGTGCATGGAGAATTTATAAGTGCTTGGGTTTTGGCGGAGTGATTGGATAAGTACATAGTGTTGGCTGGGTAATTGGATACGTGCATGGGTGGTGGGAGGGTGATTGCTGAACTGCATGGGTACTATCTGAGTAAATGAATGTACACATCAGCAGTGTGTAGGTGGTCAGAGGACTGCATGAGTAGTGCACAGGTGATTGTAGCAGTGCATGGTTACTGCCTGGGTCATTGCATGAGTACATGGGTATTGACTGGATGATTAGAGTACTGCAAGGAGAGTGCATGGGGAATTTATAAGTGCTTGGGTATTGGCAGAGTGATTGGATAAGCACACAGTACTGGCTGGGTGATTGGAGGAGTGTTTGGATAGTGAGAGAGTGATTGCTGGACTGCATGGGTACTACCTGGGTAATTGACGGTGTGAATGAGCAGTGTCTAGGCAATTAGAGGACTGCATGGGTAATGCACAGGTGATTGTAGCAGTGCATGGTTGCTGCCTGGGTCATTGCATGAGTACAAGGGTACTGACTGGATGATTAGAGTACTGCAAGGAGAGTGCATGGTTAATGTATAAGTGCTTGGGTATTGGCAGAGTGATTGGATAAGTACTTGGCGCTGGCTGGGTCATTGGAAGAGTGCATGGGGAGTGACAGGGGTATTGCTGGACTGCATAGAAACTACCTGGGTAATTGAACATGTGAATGAGCAGTGTCTAGCTGGAAAGAGGTTGTAAGGCAAGTGCACATTTGATTGTAGCAGTGCATGTGTCAGTGCCTGGGTCATTGCATGAGCATATGGGTAGTGACTGGATGATAAGAGTACTGCAAGGAGAGTGCAGGGAGAATTTTTAAGTTCTTGGGTTTTGGCGGAGTAATTGGATAAAGACATGAGGCAGGCTGGATAATTGGAGGAGTGCATAGAAAGTGTCAGAGAGATTACTGGACTGCATAAGTAGTGCTCAGGGGATTGTAGCAATGTATGTGTTAGTGCCTGGGTCATTGCATGAGTACATGGGTAGTGACTGGATGATTAGACTACTGCAAGGAGAGTGCATTGTAAATTTATAAGTGCTTGGGTTTTGACGGAATGATTGGATAAGGACATAATGCTAGCTGGGTGATTGGAAGAGTGCATATGTAGTGACGGGGCGATGGCTGGACTGCATGGGTAGTGCTCAGGGGATTGTAGCAGTGCATGTGTTAGTGCCTGGGTCATTGTATGAGTGCATGGGTGTGAGAAGTTGACCTGGTATATGCTGTCCACTAGTTATAGAGGGCACCTTGCGCCAGTCCAAACAACCCCTTATTGATGATAGGTTAAAGACAACCTTTATTGAAAGCTATCCTAGTGGTAGCTATGGATAGCAGCCTTCAGGCTAAGTCTTGGAGGAATGTAAAGCAGCTTTTTTTACCAGTCTATTATCTCTTTAGTGGCTAAATGAAAGGAAACCACACCAGGTATATATATATATAATACATGTATTTCTTACTAAACACACCCCTCTAGCCTCTTTATGAGGCTAGAGGCAATAGCACATAAGTTACACTTCAAATAAACAGTAAAGTAGCACAAAATACAAGTTAGGCCCTATCGGCGAGCCAAACCATATACTAAAATAGTGGTATAAGAACCACGACTTAACTAGACACAAGTCCTAGAGCCTGTAGAATTGCTGGGACCCCAAGGAACCACCCAAGGTAGTGACACAGGGGACCCACGGGGGCCATGTGCAGTGTGAGAACACAGCCGCGAGTTCCCGTTAGCTTCTATGGGAAAAGTCGCGGTTAGATTTTTAAAGAGAAAGGACACTTAGATATGGACTAGGACCAAACCCTCTTGGACTTAGACAGTTCTAGGGTCAATATCCATGGGAGCACCAAGGTACTCAAGTTACCTCACCCAGGGAAGCCGGGTGCATATGTATCAAATGGTGTTGGGTCGCGTCGTCGTTTTCAATGGAAGCTGGCAAAGAAGTGCTGCTGCCGGGAAGATGTGAAGTGTCCAAAGAGATCCAAGCCTGGATCGAAGATGTGAAGAACCTGAAAGCAGAGGGGACAGAGTCTGGGTCACTTGCCAGTGACCAGGGGCACGATAGACGAATGCTCACCGATGTCGGGTGTTTCAGGTGAAGAAGGTGAAGCTTGACTCTTTAGCCATGAGGACCAGGAGGTGTTGAGGACAACCAGGAGCTGGGTGCGAGCTGTTCCACAAAGTATGTCGAGTGCTGCAGTGTTGGTGCCCAGATTGGACACAACAAGTTTTGGCAACAGCAACCCACGCAGAAAGGAGAAAGATGCTTTGGTGCGGACCAGCAAGGTCCGAGAGACTCCCCCAGCAAGGAGGAGTGAGGGCACATCTGGAGCAACCAGGGAAGCCCAAAGAAAGTCAAGGTTACCATCACAGGGTCCCACCAGTCGACGGACAAGGGATCGCGAAGGGACCTCGAGAGGAATCACAAAATGGTGGCACACGGGTCACTCCGGGAGACTGGGCTGACAATCTTCAGTGGGTTCTCTGCTCTGGGTCTGGGATACAAGTAACCCAATGCACAGCCTCAGAAGATGTCGAGAAGCTGATGCACTTGCAAATGTGCAGGGTGTCCAGGGATTCCGGTTCCACGGTACCCACGAGGGCTACGGGTCTCAGCTTTGCTGGGGACTTTTATCGGCCTCTGTGAAGTCTGGAAATCTACCTCTGGTGTTGCAAAGCCTTCGGCGTCCAGCGGGAGCTTCGGAGGTGCAGACCGGACAGAAGCGTCTTTGGTGCCTGGCAAGCAGGGAAGTAACTCCTTTACTCCAAGGGAGATCCTTCAGTCATCTGGCGTTGAACAGTTCGTTGAAGGTCCAGGATTCAGATGCAGAGTTTTGTCCAGGAATATCTAAAGTCCTGTTGCCAGGGGTTCCTACTTTATACCCAAGGAAAGGGTTGGACTAACTCAGGGAACCCACCTATGGGAGGGTTTGGAAAGAGGGTTGGCTACGGCCATTTCCTTTGTCCAGTTTTGCGCCAGAGCAGGGGCTGGTAGCCCCTGAACCGGTTTGAGTTGGACTATGCACCTGGACACCAAATGTGCCCCCAGTGCAGGACTTAAAGCCTCTCAGAGTGCACCCACCCAGCCCCAATACACTAAAGCCTGTCTGGGAGGTGGTGACACCTCCCTGTGGCAGGAAACCTATTGTCCAGGCATCCCCTGCCGGAGTTTCGGTCAGGACTCATATCTGTGGCTGCAGCATCCATTTTGTGATGCTAGGGCTCTTTTAAGCTGGTACCGTGTATACAGGTACTGTCATGTCTCTCCCTCACGAAGGGTGGGATCATACTCCCACACCAGTTACTGGTGTGCGGGTATGATTCCAAGGTGTTTGACACCAAACATGACAGATTTCCGTGCAGCCTGTCCAAAGTTAGCATTTACCGCTGGGTTATAATGCACTTAAGAGTATATGGTCAGGTTGCATCACAGACAACCCCGGAGAAGAGATTCCGAAGGCTGCAGAGGGGCTCTGCTCATGTATGGGCATCCTCTCACACAAAACCAAGCACCCTGCCTTCAGGATTGATAAGGCCTGCCATAGGGGTGACTGATAGGTTTCTATGAGCAGTGATAGGTATGATACAGTAAACCTATGTCTCTGTAAGGGGTGCATGCACCACCTTACCCAGGCTGCAGTAACAGACCTGTGGTGCCATTTTGGAGGGCTTCCAAGGGGTGGCATAATACATGCTTCAGCCCCTGGTAGGCCTTGGGGGTACTTATGCCCTTGGTACATAGTATACCATATAATAGGGACTTATAAGGGCACCTCAGAATCCAATCTGTGGGGTACCTAAAGTACATGGAATCAATTTAGAGAGGAAGCAGCTAGGCTGGGGTCCTGAATAGCAGTGCCCCAGCGAGACTAAAGTCTAAAAACAGTGTTACAGCAGCAAAGAGTGGGGGTAACCATAAGAAGCAGATGCTACTCTCCTACAACTGGATGATTAGAGTGCTGCATGGTGATTTTACAAGTGCTTGGGTTTTGGTGGAGAGATTGGATAAATACATGATGCTGAATGGGAGACTGGAGGAGTGCATAGGTAGTGACAGGGAGATTACTGGACTGCATAGGTCGTGTTCAGGGGATTGTAGCAGTGCATGAGTTAATGCCTGGGCCATTGCATGAGTACATAGGTAGTGACTGGATGATTAGAGTACTGCAAGGAGAGTGCATGGTGAATTTATAAGTGCTTGGGTTTTGGAGGCGTGATTGGATAAGTACATGGTGCTGGCTGGGTGATTGGAAGAGTGCACAGGGAGTGACATGGGATTGCTGGAGTGCATGGGTAGTGCTCTGGGGATTGTTGCACTGCATGAGTGAGTGCCTGGGCCATTGAATGAGTACATGGGTAGTGACTGGATTATTAGAGTACTGCAAAGGGAGTGCATGGTGAATTTATACGTGCTTGGGTTTTGGTGAGTGATTGGATAAGGACATGGGGCTGGATGGGTGATTGGAGGAGTGCATAGGCAGCGGCAGGGAGAATACTGGACTGCATAGGTAGTGCTCAGGGGATTTTAGCACTGCATCTGTTAGTGCCTGGGTCATTGCATGAGTACATGGGTAGTGACTGGATGATTAGAGTGCTGCAAGGAGAGGTATGGTGAATTTATAAGTGCTTGGATTTTGGAGGCGTGATTGGATAAGTACATGGTGCTGGCTGGGTGATTGGAAGAGTGCACAGGGAGTGACAGGGGATTGCTGGAGTGCATAGGTAGTGCTCTGGGGATTGCTGCACTGCATGAGTGGGTGCCTGGGTCATTGAATGAGTACATGGGTAGTGACTGGATTATTAGAGTACTGCAAAGGGAGTGCATGGTGAATTTATAAGTGATTGGGTTTTGGTGGAGTGATTAGATAAGGGCTGGCTGGGTGATTGGGGGAGCGCATAGGTAGTGACAGGAAGATTACTGGACTGCATAGGTAGTTCTCAGGGGATTGTAGCAGTGCTTGTGTTAGTTCCTGGGGCATTGCAAGAGTACATGGGTAGTGACTGGATGATTAGAGTGCTGAAAGGAGAGACATGGTGAATTTATAAGTGCTTGGGTTTTGGCGGAGTTATTGGATAAGGACATGGGGCTGGCTGGGTGATTGGAGGAGTGCATAGGTAGTGACAGGAAGATTACTGGATTGCATAGGCATTGCTCAGGGCATTGTAGCAGTGGATGAGTTAGTGCCTGGGTCATTGCATGAGTGCATGGGTAGTACTTGCATACTAACTGGGTGATTGCAGAATATGGAATCAGTCAATCATTACTCGTGTAGTTTTAAGATCACATATTCACTACCTTCGCACTCCTGTAATTGGTCAGGCACCTCTCAATAGTTCACTAAGAATACATACAACTGTATAAATGGAATCTGAACACATAGATGAATCATTACATACTATTGAGTTAAGTAAATAAGTACAACATGCCTGCAAGGGTAATATGTGGTGGTTTACTTTTGAGCTACATCTTGACCATTCAATCTACAAATATGCGACATCATTAAACTTTACCTCTCAACAGACTTAAGAAAGAAGGCTAATTAACAACACCTTTTATGAGCATTTTTAAAACCACACTTTTATTGTACATCTTCACCTTTGTATCTAAAATTATGTGTCATCATTCAACTATACCTTTGCTCAGACTACAAAATGAAGCCTAATTAATAGCACCTTATTTCACCATTCTATCTTAAAATATATGGCATCATTTAACTTTACCTTTTGTACAAACTAATAAAAGAAACCTATTTATTAACACCTTATATGATCATCTTTCAAACAGCACTGTTGTGCTGCATCTTTACCAAAGTATCTATAATTATGCACTATCATTCAACTATACATTTGTAGAGAGAACAAAAAAGAAAGGCTAATAAACTACACCTTATATGAACATCTTTCAAACTACACATTTGTACTGCATCTTCAACCAACTATCTAAAAATATGTGGCATCATTCAACTATACCTTTGTACAGACTTAAAAAAACAAGCTTAATTAATAACATCAGTAAGCATGGTAAAAAAATACCCATATTACTGTACAGACTCTTTTTTAAATAACATTCAAGTACAATGAAACTAATTCCAATATACATGTCTACATTTAATAATATATTTCAGTCGGTTTTCAAGGTCCTCTAGTTTCCACATAACTTCCTTGAGTTGAGCCTCATGATTCTTTGTCTGCTCTCTTACAACGTCTAGATCCTTTTCTACCAGAGAAGTTCTTTCTTCCATAGCATCCAACTGTTCTCCAATCTCTAGGCAGGTTCTCCCCACTTTCCTTACAGCACCCTCCAATTTTTTTGTGGCCTGTCTTGCTTTTTTTTCATCAGCCCTTGTTTCTGCTCGATGTTCCCTGATTGACTCCAAGATCAAACTCAAAGCCGGATTTACGTTCGCAGCTGCCTCATCCTGTTGCTCGACTGAAGAACTTCCATTTCGCAGAGACACCGAGTCCAGAGGGCCCATAATCCTTGAATGGGAGTGTTCCCATTTCAACCCTGCGCCGGAGCAATGTCTTTCTTTCTTTTTTCGGGCCTCGGATTGACTTTTAGATCCCCTAGAGCTCCTTCGAGATTTCTGGTGTTTAAAAGTAGTCTCGGGTGCCTCCAGTGTACTTGATCCAGAGGCTGAAGCGCTATCTTCAGTATCGCTGCACCCACACCTGTATTGTGTGAACCATCAGGCTGAAGAGGCTGCAATTTAGATTGCGAGTCTGCTGTACTACAGGGTTCAGGCATTGTATCGCCCTGCGTACCACCTCTCAGGGTGTCTTCTGAATTGTCTGCTGTTACATGATCGTCCATTCGAGTTTGAAGGGATATCCTAGAGGCGTTATTTAGAGATATTTCATTATCCGTCCCTCTATATGGGTTTTCGATACTTTCGAAAGCCTCCTCACCTCGTGCCCCAGAAATGTCACTCGCATTTTTGCTTGAGTTTAACTCTGGTGTCTTCGAATCGATTTTGTGTAGAAATTCATTGGGAGTCTGATCTAATCCAGGCATCTGATCCCTTAATCCCTCTTTAGTCCTAAAGAAATCTGTAATGGCTGGTTGGGGGGGACAGGGGTGATGGTTACATTGTCCACAACCAATATTGCACCAAGATCCTCTGTAGTTTTAGATGCGGCTGTTTTTTTGCCCCCAGTCTGCCTCCGCTCCGTTATAATATTCAGTTTACCGGCCCCAACATTATCCTGTTGTTTTTTAGATGTATGGGACTCGCTGGACTTGCCTGCGATAGCTTCAGAGCTTGCTGGTGGGGACTCATGTCTCGATCCCTGTTGCTGGGCTGGATTCCGATCCAGAGTTTCCTTTACTTGTCTTGATGCTTTAGGAGGCATTCCTGGTTTCCTGCTGTTGTCTGCTACAGCCGCCGGTGTCCTCTGTATCTCCCAGGCGAATATGCGGCTGACAGAAGCTGCAAGACCCACCCCCGACCTCAAGGTGTTGCACAGAGATCGGGTGAGCCTAGCAGCCAGGACGCTAAGCACGGCAAGTCTCCACCTCCACTCAGCAGAAGTCAGAGCGCGCACCCCCGAGACTTCTGGTACGCGTATCGCAGGTCTGCTGATAGGCTCCGCTCTCCGTCGGGAAGACTTACAAGCCTCCGGTAACCGTCAGCTGGTCTGCATCCATGACAGGCCCCTCTTCTGGCTCTCCTGCAGGTAAGCCGGCATGCCGTGGAACTACAGTAAGGGCTCTATCGTGGTGTTTTCGGGAGAGTGAGGTGAGTGCTCCGCTTCAGCGAAACCACGCCAGCTCCATCTTGCTTTCCTCGCGTCTCGAAACTAGAGGAGCTTGAAAACTGCCAGAGAAGAAATAACCTTTGTTTCCTAGGCATTCAAGAGGGACTGGAAGGGGATGATATCCGTTTGTTTATTCTGGGCCTCCTTAGAGCTGCCTTTCCTGAACTCTCAGGGTGGAATTGGGAGCGGGAAATACAGAGGGATCATAGATTTCCTTTTGTAATAAAAACTACAGTCAGGAGCCAAATCAGCCAAGGGTCATTTTGGTCTTTTTGGTTACTTTTTTCTGAGGCAGGAAATAGTTGAGAAATCTCGGCCTGATGCAAGAAGGCAGTACAAAGGATCATCTTTTGTCGTCCGACCAGACTTTTGTCACATTACCGTGGAACGCAGATGGCGTTTACGGCAGTTAATCAAACCTTATAAAGACGCTGGTTTTGAGGTATTTTTGTTGGCACCGGCCAGACTTAAAACTATTGTGAAAGGCTCGATAACGTTTTTTACATCTGAAATACAGGCAAGAGAGCATCTGGTGAAGGCTCAAGCAGAGAAAAGAAATGTATAATCAGTTGGTTAAATGTGTTTGGGCTGAAATGCTTTAGACAGGGGGGTTCAGTAGATAGTCATATGGGAGTGTTATGGCTATTTCTGCTTTTTTTGTTTTTTCTCACCGGGTGTATCTCTCTTCTTTATTTTTGTGGCAGCTCCTGTCTTCCTCTGCCTGCTATGGGCCTCTATATAAAAAGAGAGGGATCCGGGTTCCGGAGGTTTGCTTCCATAATCACGGCTTGGTGCATAGGGAGGTAAGGGGCTGAGGGGTTGCGGTGTCTCTCGCTATCTCCATCACACAGACCTGGTGGGTCTGATGCTTTCAAGGGTAGGGGAGGATTAAGGGAAGAGGGAGGGGTCAAGGGGGGGTTTGGGTAGGGGGGGTCACTTGGAGGAAAGTCAGTATGCAATCTGCAGCTAAATAATGTCTTGTGTTTATTAGAATTTTGGGAAACATTGACATTGCGGAACAGTGTATATTTGAAAGTCAATCTGAAAATGTGTTAGGTAGACAGCGTTATCAGGAAGGGTATATGTTCCGGCAAGATATCACACTGATATTATGGCTAAGATTCGTATAGCCTCTATAAATATCTGTGGTCTAAATGATGGGGGTAGAAGTAGGAGGATTAGCAAAGATCTTAAATTTCTACAAGCTGATTTGGTGTGTCTTCAGGAGACCCATATAGCCTGCAATGATAGTAATTTGTTTAATTCTTTAGTCTTAAACGTTCTCGCCCATACAACACAAGACGTTAGGACTAAAGGGGTCGCCATTCTAATGAAAGGTGGGGTCATTATGCATGGGAGAAAGGCAGTGGACAAGAATGGTAGATGGATAATTATGGAATGCAGTGGGGGGTCAAAAACGTTTGCGTTATGCTCCATCTATGCTCCATTATTGGACAAGCCAGAGATGCTGAATTTTCTAGCAATCAAGTTACCATCCTGGCCTGCTCCGTATATAGTGTGTGGGGATTTTAATATGAACAGGTCTAGGATAGATACAAAGAGGAATGGAGTATTCAGCAAAGGGCAGAAACCTAAATCATCCAGGGCAATGAACAACTTTTTAAGGGACATCGGCCTGGTGGATGTATGATCTAGTCTGAGGGCTCAGGAGCTAGGCTGTACTTATTATTCAGCACCTCATGGTAAGTTTGCAAGACTTGATTACTTTTTAATTTCACCATCCCTACTTCAAGAGGCTCGGGTGGAGCTCTTTCCTAGGGTGATGTCAGATCACAATCCCCTTGTTTTTGAATTCTCGCCGGTAGGGCTAAGAAAGGAGCATGAGAAGTGGTCTTTTGAGAGAGCACTCCTTTCAGATCAAGAGTACGTTGAGTATATGAAGGGGTGGATTGTAGAGTTTTTGTAGAAACAATAAAGATAGTGCCCCTACTGGAATGATTTGGGATGCTTTCAAAGCATCATTAAGAGGTGAGACGCTTCCATATAGCCTGATTAAACAGAAAAAAGGATCAGCTCAGATTAAAGAGTTCTAACAAAGACTTGCCCTTCTCGAAATAGAACTAATTAATATTGCGAATAGTGGAGGCGATACTACTTCAGTTTTGAATCTAATAGCTATCACTAAAGCCTCTTTAAATGACTTTAATACTGAGAAGACAGCAGGTAAATTTCTCGCGAAAAGGCAACAGTGGTACGAATATAGTGAGATTGTTGGACGATTGCTAGCAGTCAGGGCTAGGCAACAAATTGCTGCAGGACATATTAAGCAGGTTATGCATAAGGAAGGAGAAATAGTCTCTGACCCCGCAGATATTAGGGAGGCATTTAGGGGGTTCTATGAGGAGTTATATACTGCGCTAACTGGAGGGGAACGTCATAGGCAGGAGTACTGGGGTGAGTTTGCTCCAAAGATGAAGGCCCCCCAAGAGGAAAGTCTCCTGTTGGGGTCAGAATTTTCTCAGGAGGAACTTCACTTAGCTCTTCCATCGGGTAAGGCTATAGGGACTGACTGTATTCCATTCGATTTTACAAAACCTTTGCCAACGAAGTTACCCAGGAATTACTTGGATTATTTAAAGAGGTAAGGGAGGGGGCTGCACCACCTGGAACATGGGGCACTGCCAATATTGTTATTTCTTTAAAGAAAGGTAAAGATCCCACAAATCTAGGCTCCTACAGGCCTATAACACTCTTAAATAGCGACACTAAGCTTGAAGATCCTCGCTACTTGATTGAATAGGGTAATGCACCATCTAGTTTCAGTATGGCAGCATGGATTCATCCAAGGTAGGGGAACGGCTGACCATGTTAGGCGCGTCATCTCACTTTTTGATGCTACTGAGGCTCTCACGAAACCTATGGGGTGGCATTTTTGGATGCCGAGAAGGCCTTCGCCAGGGTTTTGTGGGGGTATCTATGGTGGGTCATGGATGCTAATGGTCTAAGGGGCTCCTTTATCAGATCAGTATAGATCCTGTGCTGTAATTCTACAGCACGACTAAAGATTATGGGCAAAGAGTCTGGGATTTTTTCAATTGGTAGGGGAACTAGACAAGGGTGCCCCTTATCTCCCTTGCTGTTCGCACTATACATAGATCCCTTTCTTAGAAAGCTGAAGGCATCTCCAGCTATAGCACCAATAACTCTACATGGTTGGGACTCAAAAGTATTGGCCTATGCGGATGATGTGGCAATAATTATGGCTGACCCTGATAGGGCATTGCCGGTGGTGGAAAACATTGCAGAAAAGTTTGGGACATAAAGGTAGCCCTTCGTTCAGAGTCGTGCATTTTGGTTAAATGGTGTAAATCTGTTCAGTAGTTCCTGAGAAAATCAAAAGTAAAATCACATATCTATCTGGGCAGAGCCTAACCACACATCTCATCGTGAGATCAGATTGTCTGTCAGCACTTCAGCCAAGAAGTGTTGGCAGCCATCTTGGGACCAATATACATGATAGCACCTCATTAAAAAGCATTGCAGTTAATAGAAGGTTTTAAGACTTTAGTTACATTTTAAATCATTTGTTGATAGTACCATACTCATTTTAGGAATTGTGGTGTGTTCTAATGTGAAAAAGCCTTCTGCTGGGATATCATGAATCATGTTTCAGAGAAAACTATTTTCTCATGCTTTTCCCACAGAGGTTTGGAAGGTGATCTATAAGCTAAACTGAGAGCATATTTTCTGTAAATTCACATTATCTTTCTCAGCCATGTGAGAATGAAGTCTGACATTCTCAGTAAAACATGTACATCCAACAAGGGCAGAGACTGTCAGTTGATTCCTTTGTGTTCTACTGTAGCTTCCCAGAGTGTTCTAAAGAACAACTAGAGCGCTAACAGTCCGACTTATGACAAACGTATTGCACACCTGAAGCCATCTTGATTGGAATAAAGTGGTAACTCTTAAAACATTTAATTTAAAAAGGAACAAAATGAGAGGGTTCATTTTGCCATAGAATGTATGATTAGTGCTGCAGAAATAACAATTAGGGCACATTTTGACTTCTCAAATCCTCTTCTATTTCATTAAAATTCTGATATGCAGACTGAAACATGCACTTTCAATACCGGCAGCAGACTTCCCTTGTGAGCAGTAGCTTTACTATAGTGATCTAATGAGCAACTAGAGTGCTAACATTCAGAATTTATGGCAAATGTGTGACACATCTGAATGCCTTCTTGATGGAACCAAAGTAAAAAACTGAAAGTATTTCCTACTGAGGAGACTGCAGTAAATGAGGAAATTAGGAAACTTCATAACAAATAAGTCTCCCAAGATGGCCACCAGAGACAAAAGAGCCCAAATGTAGCACAAATATCACCCAGATGTAGCCCAAGTATAGCCCAATGACAGAATGTCCCAGAGTGTTCTAACGAGCAACTAGAGCGCTAACAGTCTTACTTATGACAAAAGTATGGCACACCTGAAGCCATCTTGATTGGAATAAAGTGGAAACACTTAAAACATTTAATTTACAAAGGAACAAAACGAGGGGTTTCATTTTGCCATAGAAATTATGTTTAGTGCTGCAGAAAGAAAAATTAGGGCACATTTTGACTTCTCAAATCCTCTTTTATTTCATAAAAAGATTTTGACATGCAGACTGAAACATGCACTTTGAATACCAGCAGCAGACTTCCCTGGTGAGCAGTAGCTTTACTACAGTGATCTAATGAGCAACTAGAGTGCTAACATTCAGAATTTATGGCAAATGTGTGACATATCTGAATACCTTCTTGATGGAATCAAAGTAAAAAACTGAAAGCATTTCCTACTGAGAAGACTGCATTAAATGAGGAAATTAGGAAAATTCATAACAAATAAATCTCCCATGATGGCCACCAGAGACAAAAGAGCCCAAATGCAGCAAAATATCACCCAGATGTAGCCCACATGTAGCCCAATGACAGAAGTGTGCAAAACACTTTTTATTTTTTGTGTTTTTGCAGTTTTATATAGTGCAGACTTGTCAGGTATTGGAGTGCTTTATATGAGCATTGGTAACATCACACAAGAACAAAGTCATTTTGGTTGTAGACATGGGAAGATTAAGTGATTCGAACAGAATCACAGAATGTCGAGCTGAAGCAGAAACTCCAACCTGGTTCCCCAGTTACAAAGTCTGCAGCTCTGGAAGTAATCCCACATCCTCTCCCCTAAGTGCAACATTTAATCAAGTGGTCAACTCGATAAAAAAAACATAAAGATACCAAATAATTTAAAAGTGCTTTGTCGCTATTTGAAAACTCAGAAAATATGTTCTCATTTTAGTTTTTTAGAGCAGTAACCATAGTTTTGATGCAAATAAGACCCTCTCATATATGTAATTTCTTAAGGAAATGCTCTAGTTATTACAGTTTTGATTACACCAAGATGACGTTAGGCGTTCCACACTTTTGTAATAAATATAGAATGTTAGCAATCTAGTTGTTCATTAGCATACTGTTGAGAGGCAGAGGCCAGGGGCACGGACTTTGAAAATTGAAGGCAGGTAGGAGGGTGCAGAGGCAACAATTTGACCACACTGGGCAGGTAGGAAGGGCAGTGGCAGCACATCAGACTATGGAGGGCAGTGGAAAGGGGGCAGGGGCAACAAACCAACAATACAGGACTGGCAAGAGAGGATGTGGCAGTATAATAGACCATTGTGGGCAGAAGGAAGAGGCAGTGGTAGTACAACCATACATGTCAACAGACCCGATTCAGCCAGGAAACGTCCAATGTTTTTAATCTCAAATGGGCTTTATTTGATCTGTCTCCTGTCTACAATCTCCTCTTTTTCAATGTAACTCAAAGGGGAAAATCAATACCCCAGTTTTTTTTCAAAATATACCTCTTACCAAGTTCAAAATGTTCGCAAGTATGGCACATTGGATCATGGAAGGCAGGAGGAATTGGGGTAGGGATATGGACTTGGATAACAGAGGACAGGAGGGACATGGAGAGGTGCACCAAACTGACCCTACAGGGCAGGCATCAGGGTTTGCAGCAGCACAATACACCACACAGGGCATGCAGGATGGGAGTGCAGCACAACAATCCATAGAAAGCGATAGTGAGGGGACAGGACCATGCACAAGGACAACAGAGAACAGAGCGGAAAGAGGCAATGGTAGCTAGCTGACCATAATGGACAGACAGGAGAGAAAGCTGCAGCATAACATACCATAAAGGGCAGGAGGGACGGATCGGGGCATTACAATGGAATAGGGGTCTGCACATGGAAACAGAGGGCTGGGGGCAAGGGGGCAGGAGCAGCAAGATGACCATGGAGGTCAGGCAGGATGGGCACTAGAAGCAAGACACACCATGGAGAGCAACAGTGAGACTATGATAGAGCAACAGTGAGACTATGATGGCATACACACAGACCATGGAGGGAAGGTGGGAGGGGTGAGGAGCAGCTAGCTGACCACACAGGGAAGGTGGGAGATGCCGTGGCAGCACAGAAGACCATGCATGGCAAGCGGGAGGGTTAGTGGCAGCACAATGGCTATGATGGGCAAGAAGGAGGGTTCAGGGGCATGCACAAAGGACCATGGAGGATAGAAGGGAGGGTCAGGACCTGGGCACAGACAAGAGAGTTCAGGGGAAGGGGCCTCACAACAGACCCTGCGGGGCAGGCAGGAGGAGCAGTTACAGCACAACAGACCAGAGAGGGCAGAGGGGTGTGGCAGTAAAATGGACCATGGAGGGCAGGAGGAAGGGGATAGGAGCATCTAATGTGGACAGGCAGGGTGGAGGTGGCAGGGACAGGTTACAGTCATCTGAAAATGCTAAGCAGGTTGGAGGGGAGTGGCAGCTCAACAGAACACTCATAGTAGATAGGAGTGGCAGGTCCATGGAACATGGTGGGCAAAAGGGATGGAGCAGGGGCATGCACAAAGACATCAGAGGGCAGGTGGAAGGAGAATAGGGGCAGCAAGCTAAGCACAGAGGCTAAGCAGGAGGTCAATGATGGGGCATAGAATTGGGCAATGGAGGGCAGGAGGAGTGGACTGGTACATCATGCTAAATGGAGGGCAGTGGCCGCACATTAAACCATGCATGGCAGGAGGGAGGAGGCTAGTCCATGGATTCAGACAACAGAGGATAGGGAGGAGGTGGATGGGGCAGCAAGCTAACTGTTCAGAGAAAGCGGGAAGGCCAGTAGTAGAACAACGGCCACACAGGGCTGTAATAAGGGAGCAGTGACAAGGACTTGGACAATGGATGGATAGGAGGAGGGAAGGCAGGAGCAGCAAGCTTGGGTGGGGGCAGCACAATGCCAGGCCCTGCTTCCAACCCCCTCCATCCATTGTGATATGCATCTTACTTAACGTTAAAAAAACCTAGAAATTTGCTGAAAAAAACAAAGATTAAAGGGACGGTATAGTTAGACTCAGATTTCACTCATACACAACCAGTGAAATTCAGCAGTTATAGTTACCTGAGCTAACTATAACTTACGCCCCCGCAATGTACTGCTAATGACCTCAGACATTACTTCATTCATGACATGGTCAGTTATATTACTCATGACATCATTCATGACATCTCTAATGAGCTGTGAATGGAATGGAACTATAATTGCTAGAACATTATTTAGGGATAGTGTGTGTATATTAACACCCCTTTTTTCCTTTTCTTTCGGGTAAGAACCATTATAATACGCAACGTGCCCTGATTAATATGGCCGATAGCCTTTCACTTTAAAGTAATGTGTAGTCCATTGTTTATGTTGATGTTTGTAATTCTAAGTATGTATATTATGAATGAGTCACGTTGACGAACATACAGGTATGGCGGTCACGGGGCAAGATATGCTGAAATTACATTGTGTGCATATATTAACGCTTGTTTTCTTTTCTTTATTGTATCAATTCCTGAATTTTCACATCGTGACCAGGCCAATATGGCCACCAGCTTTTTGGATTAAAGTAATGCACTGCTGATGGCGTCACATATTACATCACTGATGACATGGTCAAATAACATCACTGATGACATCATCTACGTGATCATCTGATGCACCTCCTCACACCCTAAAATACAGACTACCATTATCGAAACCATAGACACACCAATACTAGTACAGCTACAATATTCTGTGCACTATGCATGCAGACTTCTAATCAGCTACATAGCTTTGATACAGTCTTTTAAATACTCAGGGGCAGATTTATGAGGCCCTTGCGTCTCATTTACGCCGCCGTTGCGTCACTTTTGTGACGCAGCGGCGGCGCAAATCCTGCGACATGGTGCGGGGTATTCATAACGTGACGCATCTGGGAGATGCGTCACGTTGTGAAGCTCTGCGCCACATATAGGTGTTCCGGCGCGGGGGGGGGCGTTCCAGCGCAGGAACGCCTCCTAAAAGTGGCTGAGTGAAATCTACAAGATTTCACTCAGTCACTTTTGAGCCCATGCTGCGTCAAAACCCTGCGCCTGCTTGAAGCAGGCGTAAGGATTGACGCAGCATTGTGCAGATAGGGCACCCCAGAGCCTTGCTGGAGCTGCGTCGCGCTTGCGACGCAACTCCAGCAATGCGCCACTCTGCGCCACTTTTACGGCAGAGATGCGTGACGCATCTGTGCCGTTTGTGCTCCATGATGGCGTTGCTGGGGCGCAAAATAACTGGCGCATCCCTGCTGATATGCAGGGATGCGTCAGTTATTATAAATCTGCCCCTCAGTTAGTACCTATGCAGTCTAGGAATCCTTCTGTCTGTCCCATGCACTTTTCCATTCAACCATCCAGCACTATCTACGTATCCTATCACTCTGCCAATACCTAAGCACTAATAAATTTAGCATGCGCTCTCTTTGCAGCACTGAAAATACTCCAGTTATTAGTCATATACTTAAGGAATGGCCTAGCCACTAACACAAGTTCAGGTACAATATTTTGTACACTATGCATGCCGACCTCTAACCAGCTACATACTATTGATACGCTCTTCTAAATACCCAGTTAGTACCTATGCAGTCTAGGAATCCATCTGTCTGCCCCATTCCTATCACTCTGCCAATACCTAAGCACTAATAAATTTAGCATGCACTCTCTTTGCAGCACTGAAATTACTCCAGTTATTAGTCATATACTTAAGGACTGGCCTAGCCACTAACACAAGTTCAGGTACAATATTTTGTACACTATGCATGCAGACCTCCAACTAGCTACATACTATTGATGCACTCTTCTAAATACCCAGTTAGTACTCATTCCAGTTGCTAGTTGTATTCTTATAAAATGACCAAGGCACCAACACAAATACACATAAAATATTCTGTGCATAATCCGTACAAATCTCTAAGCAGATACACACTATTGGTCCACTCCATTAAATACTGAAGTAGTACCCATGCAGCATAGGATACCTCCTGTCAGTCTCATGCAATTATTCAATCACCCTTCCAGCACTATGTTCTTATTGTATCAGTCTGCCAATACCTAAGTACTTATGGGGCAGATTTACAAGCACCCTGCGCCACCAGTACGTCACTTTTTGTAACGTAGTGATGGCGCCAGGCACTCCTTCATATTTACAAGGAGAGGAAAAGCCACCCTGCGTGGTTTATCCTCTCCTTGTAAATACGACCCCTTCATACACAGAACTTTGCGTTGAAGGGGCGTCCCATAGGTGTTGCTGTGGGTGTTCCCACGCAACATCCATAGAACAAGACACATCTCCAGATTTATGATAAATCGTAAATCTGGAGATGTGTGTGAATGCTGCGCCAACCCAGAGTTGGTGCAGCATGGCGCAACGAGGAGAATTGTTTTCATTTCTCCTCATTTTCTCCTCTTTCAATGTATGCTGCATTTCACAGCATACATTGGAAGAGGAAAATGCATTTACTGATTGTTTTTGTGCAGGAAGCTGTCCCTTCCTGCACAAACACATATACCACACGACACAGACATCCTTGCACCATGGTGCAAGGGTGCCTGTGTCACCGCATGGCTGCAGTTTGTGCAGCAGTGCAGAGGGAAGGACAGAGTTGCAACATATTCATGTACATATGTCAAATCTCTGTGCTTCAGAAGTGCCACAGTGCAGTGCAGCTAAAGAGCATGCAGTGTCACGCTGCAGTACTTCCTCATAAATCTTCACCTATAAATTCACCATACACTACTGATGCATTCTTTCAGTCAATCATGCTGTATATATATATTCAACCAAACTTTCACACATTACCTTGCAATTTAAGTTCTTTCTTTAACCAGATAAGGTAGTTCTGATAAGAACTTTCTTTTTCTTCTTTTGTATTTTTTGGGTTTTTTAAAAAAAAAATGACCAAAAAAAGAACGAATAAAACAGGAAACATTTGGAATTACTTATCATTCCAAAAACAAAAAAACAAAAAAAATTAACAACGGTGGTTGTGTTGCGCAGCACAAACTGCATCCACCGACTGCTCACCGAAGCATATAAGTTTTTTACACGTCACACAGTGTTGCTCGAGAAAGGCGAATTCTGGCCTAATGTCCATTGCAGGTGTTCCTGAGGAAGCTCCAGATCTACTTGCCACAGCAGGTGAGGGGTTCAAAGCAGCTTGCCTCATTTCCTCCCGAGCAAGATTGAGAGGATGTGTGGTCCAGGGATGCTTGTACATAGAAGCAGTGCCACAAGAGTATTTTTTTTCATTGCCCCTTGACAGGACTCGGTCACAAATTTTGCACGTCACCTTTCTCGCATTTACTTTTCTTCTCTCCAGGTGGAAAAGTGAAGAATTTCAACACTACAGATTCCTGCATCTGTGGACGTGGTGCCTCCTGCAAGAATTCTTCTTCAGAAGATACTTCCTCCTGCTGCTGCTGCTGTCCAGATGCCATTTTGTTTGATATTTTTTGAAAAACACCAAAAAAAAACAAGCAAAAAGGGTTCTTGTAGGAAAAGAGATGTCTCTCAAAAGATGCTCCAACAAGAATGATTAAAATGGGTTACAGTGGGAAATGTTATGAATCAATGAAATCTTTTTTTTTGAGGTCCCATGGGATCTGCGCACTCTGCGCTCACGAAGCACGCAACCGACGGGACTTTGCAAAAATATATTTAAAAATAATATACGTTTATTATAAGTACAAATATATTATTTTTATGAATATCTTAGATAGTCTCTTGCCCTAATATGTATATTAAACAGACATACATATCATTTTAGAACATAAAAAAAATTTGCGGGAGTCGCGCACCCAGCGCGCCCCAGCACGTATATGACGTCACGCGGGACCCGCCACCGTGCAAGCATCGCCTACTGTAATGCGCATGTGTCGCAAATGCGTGGGAGCAGGAGTCGCGGACTGGTCGCATACCAATCGCGCACATCACGTAATATTAAATGTATATGATGTAACTGAAAAACAAGCAGCCGTTGCACACCGTACGCAGATCCTTCACGATGTTTCTAAAATGGCGGCTAGAATCCGCACACCCACTGTGATGTGTACGCGTTGTGTGCGCTTTAGGAAAAAAAAAAAATTTTAAGAAAAAATTATAAATATATTAAAAGAAAAAAAGAAAACAAAAAAATGAAACAATATTTCAGTTTTAAATGAAACATTTTTTTGTGCAATTTTCAAAAACATATATAATGTTATTTAATAAAGACCATATTTATAAATAAACAGTTAAAAAACTGTAGAAAATCAGTACAAAAAATAGGTATAACTACTATTACACTTAAAAATTAGCATTTAAAAAATCTTGGAAATTCTCTGAAAAAACCATAGGTTTCAGAGACATCATAGTTAGAAATTAGCATTTAAAAAAGCTTTGAAATTCACTGAAAAAACCATAGGTTTCAGAGATGGTATAGTTAGAAATTAGCATTTAAAAAAGCTTTGAAATTCACTGAAAAAACCATAGGTTTCAGAGACGGTATAGTTAGAAATTAGCATTCAAAAAAATGTAGGAATTCACAGAAAAAAACATAGGTTTCAGGGGAGTTATAGTTAGCTGGACATTTCACTCGTACTAAACCATCGAAATTCCTCAGTTATAGTTAGTTCTGCTAACTATAACTCGTGCGCCCGCAATGTACTGCTGATGATGTCACATATTACATCATTCATGACATCACGTGTCATCAAGACACATTGTGGTGTCAAAACACGTAGCGGTTGACAAGATTAAAACTTATGGTGGAGCAACTTGACCTCTGAGAGTGCGTCAGATTACTTTGGTGAAATTTTGAATATCCATATCTGGCCTTGGGTTTCGCCGGCGGACGCATCACCTGACTCGGGACTGATCCCAGAAAAACCCAATCTGGCTTGATATATATATATATATTCACAGAAAAAAACCATAGGTTTCAGGCACGTTATAGTTAGGAATTAGCATTTAAAAAACCTCAGAAATTCACTGAAAAAACCATAGGTTTCAGGGGTGTTATAGTTAGCTGGACTTTACACTTGTACAAAACCATTGAAATTCCCCCGTTATAGTTAGTTCAGCTAACTATAACTCACGCGCCCGCAATGCACTGCTGATGACGTCACATATTACATCACTCATGACATGGTCAGTGACATCACTCATGACATCACTGATGACATCTCAAATGACATCACTGATGACATCATCCAGTGAATGTGTGTTTTTCTGAAAATTAAATATGTTTTATATATGTATATCTCAAGGTCGATGGAAGAATAAATGGGTATATAAGTTTCTAAATGGATGATTTGTTTTTGAAAAATTGATTGTGTAACTGACTGATTAAGTGTATCATAGTGAATACATGGCTTAGTCAGTAATGTTTAAATATGTAAATATCTGTATCAGTCTCTCACTTTGTGTATAAGTGGCTGCATGGGTTGGTGAGTAGCTACATGGGTGTCTATATAGGTTATTAGTTGGTTTTTTGAGTATCAGTCTGAGTGTCTGCATGGTTTGGTGGGGGGTATTACGTAGTGCATAGGTGCATGAATGAGTGACTCACTGTTTGTATGTGTTGAAGACAGCATGTGTGCAGGACTGTATGGGTGGATGAGTGTGTGTATGGGTGTGTTAGTGAGTGAATGACTGTCTCAATAGTATCTTTATGAGTAACTACATATGTTTTAAACTAGTATATGTGACTATTGGTGTATATAAGTGAGTATATGTGAGAGTGAGAGATTGAAAGAGTTCCTGTATGAATAAGTATGTGTTTCTATAAGTGATTGTTTAAAAGACTAAGTATGTGTAAGTTTCCGAAGAAGTAAGTGTGGTGGTGTGTGTATAACTGTATATGCAAACAAATGTATGTTTGATTCTTTATTAGCATGAGTGACTATGTGTGTGAGTAACTCTATGGATGAGTGGCATTGTGTAACAGGATGTATAGGTGTATGAGTACATATGATGAGTGAATACATGTATGAGTGACTGTATAGGACTGTTGGTGAATGAGTGGATGTGTATGTGGATCTTAGAATTACTGAAGAGGTTGTTGTAACTGGTATTGGTATGTCCATTGTTTTGAAAAGTTTAGTCTCTATTTTTGAATGTGTGTATCAAAGGTTATATTAGGGTGAGAGAAGGTTTGCCACTCTATCACAAGGATGATGTCATCAGTGATGTCATCAGTGATGTCATTTGAGATGTCATCAGTGCTGTCATGAGTGATGCCACTGACCATGTCATGAATGATGTAATATGTGACGTCATCAGCAGTGCATTGCGGGCGCGCGAGTTATAGTTAGCTGAACTAACTATAACGGGGGAATTTCAAAGGTTTTGTACAAGTGTAAAGTCCAGCTAACTATAATACCCCTGAAACCTATGGTTTTTTCAGAGAATTTCTGAGGTTTTTTAAATGCTAATTCCTAACTATAACGTGCCTGAAACCTATGGTTTTTTCTGTGAATTTCAAAGGTTTTTTAAATGCTAATTTCTAACTATGCCTACAGAGATAGGACATGTGAAGAAAGAAGAAAAAATTCACAGAAAGAAAAAAAAGAAGTGCAGAAAGAAGCAACAGAAGTCCTCAAAGACGAAGAAAAGTGCAGGAAGAAGGATAACGTGCAGAGAGAACAAAAAGAAGAGCAGAAAGAAGCCTTGTTGCTAAATCATCCTGTACCCTCAACTTTTTCAGACGGATACTGGTGGTAACTGAGTCTGACTAACCAGTCCTAGAGCCAGTGCTATGTTAAAAGACACTTAGAATACAGTGAAAACACCTACATACACTAGGGAACATTATGCGTTGGGGTCCCCCTGTGATTAGCATGACCTCCTCTGTAAGCCCCTAGTATATAATAGGGCAGGGGGATTAAAACTACCTCTTAAAACAGGCCACAGGGCGTTTTTGCACACGTTAACTCAGGCCCCGTCCCCTCCCTTCACCACTGTGTAAACACGCCCTGTGTCCATTTTTAGTTGGGAGATTAAGTTCATTTGAATCCTGAGGGTCCCTAGGGTCCAACTAGCCCACTAGGTACCTCCAGTAAGTGCCACAGAGCTGCGTTGCAGAGAGGTGTAAAAAGTGGCACGGCCTGGACCACCTCTCTGCAATGCAGCTCAGTGGCGCTTACTGGAAGCACTTGGTGGGCTAGTTAGCCCCCAGGGGCCCTCAGTATTGAAGGAAAATTATATCCTCAATTTAAAACGTGCCATAGTGCGTGTTTGCACACGTCACCTCAGGCCCCGTCCCCTCCCTTCACCACTGTGTAAACGCGCCCTGTGGCTGTTCTAAGTTGAGAGATTAAGTCCCCTTGAATCCTAAGGGTCCCTAGGGTCAAACTAGACCACTAGGTACCTCCAGTAAGCGCCACAGAGCTGCGTTGCAGAGAGGTGTAAAAAGGGGCTTGGCCGCAGAACACCTGTCTGCAGCGCAGCTCCCTGGTGCATACTGGAGATGCCTGTTGGGCTAGTTGGCCCTCAGGGACCCTCAGTATTGAAGAGGAATTAATTCCCCAACTTACAACTCACCAGGGGGCGCGTTTGCAGAGTGCTGCAAGGAGGGGGCGTGGCCTCCGGCACGATGCCAGTCTTTTATTTATTTTAATTTTTTAAGAAGGGGGGCTGTGTGGTTCCCCTTCTTATTCTAATTTATTGGCCCTGATGACCCCATCCCCCAGGGCCTGTCTCCTAATTATATTTTTTTGACCCCAATCCCCAGGGCCGGCCACTGTTTTTTATTATTTTTAAAACAATATATATATATATATTTATAGACACACCTAGGACATGCTGGACAAACCGTACGTACCTATCACTATGACGATTTGCGTGATATTCATTAAAAGGCGACTATGCATACAATGAATCCACGTGGAATGTATTTACACCACTAGTGAAGCTCTGACATGTCTGATGCCCTACCGTGCCTAATCCCGGTAGACACCCTTGTCGTTTATTTATACAAACATGGGTAGCTATTGACGGGCACATTTAATACACATGCACACCAAGCCATTCAAAGGGGATTCGACAAAAATTCGACAAAAACTATGCAAGAAGCCCCCCTCACGGTTAATAAAACACACATTCACTGCCGGATGTGTAATACTTTTTATTTTACTCTCTGGAAAGGGAACGAACATCACTTGAGAGTCACAGCGCGCTCCTGGCAGAGCCCAATGCTGTGTTACACCCACCATTGCCTGCTCAGTGCCACACACCTCTTTGTTGTATTCCACTAGCTAGTGCATATGCTATGACACTCTCTAGCCCATGTGCACTGTAACACCACCCCGTGAATATGTCATGCCACACTTGTCTTCGCACGGGTTATATTGCCCCATCTAACGTGCCTTCCTCGATGCCTATGTTATAACGCACAGTGCTATGCCATACATATTACAATCTGGGATCCATATCTTTGTCACAGTGCATATGCAACGTTACACTCCCCAGCACATATTTTATATTACAACTTTAGAGACTAGTTAGGTTACACAACACTGCCCTGTGCATATTACACTCCAAGGCGCATATCGCATAGCACGCGCTAGTGCCTGTGCTATCTCGCGCTCTCCAATAAATCTGTCATTGCGCACAATGTATTGCATATTATATTTCACGCCCGGTTCATCTTATATCACACTTTTTAGTGCATAGTTTATACCATACGCTATATCTAGTTTTCATTTTCAATCGTGCTCTCAGGACTATGTTCTATATAACACTGTGTTCACCTACCCTTTTCACGGGCATTACATTTTGCGATAGGGGGTGGAGGGTCAGGGGGTGTTTCTGCCAAGTGAGCCCGGAGTCACAGTCACAAACGTCCTCTTCTTCCTGAATAAAAGTGAGATTATGCTGCATACTTGTTCATATTTTAAGTAGTTCGCACAGACACACGTTTTAAAAACAATAAAGTTCCTAATACCCGCCTTCTCTGAACAGTTAGCTTGCTGCCCCATCCCCCTCCTCCCTATCCTCTGTTGTGTGAATCCATAGACTAGCCTCCTCCCTCCTGCCATGCATGGTCTGATGTGCTGCCACTGCCCTCAATTTAGTATGATGTACCAGTCCACTCCTCCTGCCCTCCATTGCCCAATTCTATGCCCCATCATTGACCTCCTGCTTAAACTCTGTGCTTAGCTTGCTGCCCCTATTCTCCTTCCCCCTGCCCTCCGATGTCTTTGTGTATGCCCCTGCTCCATCCTTTTTGCCCACCATGTTCCATGGACCTGCCACTCCTATCTACTCTGAGTGTTCTGTTGAGCTGCCACTCTCCTCCCACCTGCCTAGCATTGTCAGATGACTGTAACCGGTCCCTGCCACCTCCACCCTGCCTGTCCACATGCCATGCCCCTATCCTCTTCCTCCTGTCCTACATGGTCCATTGTACTGCCACACCCTTCTGCCCTCCCTGGTCTGTTGTGCTGCAACTGCTCCTCCTGCCTGCCCCGTGCGGTCTGTTGTGAGGCCCCTTCCCCTGAACTTTCTTGTCTGTGCACAGGTCCTGACCCTCCCTTCTATCCTCCATCGTCCTTTGTGCATGCCCCTGCACCCTCCTTCTTGCCCATCATAGCCATTGTGCTACCACTAACCCTCCCACTTGACATGCATGGTCTTCTGTGCTGCCATGGCCCCTCCCACCTTCCCTGTGTGGTCAGTTAGCTGCCCCTGAAGCCCTCCCACCTTCCCTCCATGGTCTGTGTGTATGCCATCACAGTCTCACTGTTGCTCTTCATGGTGTGTCTTGCTTCTAGTGCCCCTCCTGCCTGACCTCCATGGGTATCTTGCTGCTCCTGCCCTGCCCCCTTGCCCCAGCCCTCTGTTTACATGTGCAGACCCCTACTCCCTCCCTCCTGGCTTGTCTGTTCCATTGTAATGCCCCTGATCCATCCCTCCTGCCCTTTATGGTCTGTTATGCTGCAGCTTTCTCTCCTGTCTGTCCATTATGGTCCTGCCTCTTGCCCCTCTGTTCTCTGTTGTCCATGTGCATGGTCCTGTCCCCTCCCTCTTGCTTTCTATGGATTGTTGTGCTGCACTCCCGTCCCGCATGCCCTGTGTGGTGTATTGTGCTGCTGCAAACCCTGATGCCTGCCCTGCAGGGTCAGTTTGGTGCACCTCTCCATGTCCCTCCTGTCCTCTGTTATCCAAGTCCATGTCCCTACCCCATTTCCTTCCATGATCCAATGTACCATACTTGCGAACATTTTGCACTTGGTAAGAGGGAGATTTTGAGAAAAAACTGGGGTATTGATTTTCCCCTTTGAGTTACATTGAAAAAGAGGAGATTGTAGACAGGAGACAGATAAAATAAAGCCCATTTGAGCTTAAAAACATTGGACGTTTCCTTGCTGAATCGGGTCCTTTGGCATGTATGGTTGTACTACCATTGCCTCTTCCTTCTGCCCACAATGGTCTATTACATTGCCACAGCCTCTCTTGCAAGTCCTGTATTGTTGGTTTCTTGCCCCTGCCCCCCTTTCCACTGCCCTCCATAGTCTGTTGTGCTGCCACGGCCCTTCCTGCCTGCTCAGTATGGTTAAATTGTTGCCTTTGCACCCTCCTACCTGCCTTCAATTTTCAGAGTCCGTGCCCCTGGCCTCTGCCTCTCAACAGTATCCTAATGAACAACTAGATTGCTAACATTCTATATTTATTACAAAAGTGTGGAACGCCTGACGTCATCTTGATGTAATCAAAACTGTAATACCTAGAGCATTTCCTTTAGAAATTACATATATGAGAGGGTCTTATTTGCATCAAAATTATGGTTAGTGCTCTAAAAGACTAAAATAAGGACATATTTTCTGAGTTTTCAAATAGCGAGAAAGCACTTTTAAATTATTTGTTACCTTTATGTTTTTTTATCCAGTTGACCACTTGATTAAATGTTGCACTTAGGGGAGAGGATGTGGTGTTACTTGCAGAACTGCAGACTTTGCAACTGGGGAACCAGGTTGGAGTTTCTACTTCAGCTCGACATTCTGTGATTCTGGTCAAATCACTTAGTCTCCCCATGTCTACAACCAAAATTAATTTGTTCTTGTGTGATGTAACCAATGCTCGTGTAAAGCACTCCAATACCTGACAAGTCTGCACTATATAACACTGCAAAAACACAAAATAATAAGTATTTTGCACACTTCTGTCATTAGGCTATATTTGGGCTACATCCGGGTGATTTTGGGCTACATTTGGGCTCTTTTGTCTCCGGTGGCCATCTTGGGAGATTTATTTGTTATGAAGTTTCCTAATTTCCTCATGTACTGCAATCTCCTCAGTAGGAAATGCTTTCAGTTTTTTACTTTGATTCCATCATGAAGGTATTCAGATATGTCACACATTTGCCATAAATTCTGAATGTTAGCACTCAAGTTGCTCATTAGATCACTGTAGTAAAACTACTGTTCACCATGGAAGTCTGCTCCTGGTATTAAAAGTGCATGTTTCAGTCTGCATGTCAGAATTTTTTAATGAAATAGAAGAGGATTTGAGAAGTCACTCAAAATGTGCCCTCATTTTCTTTCTTCAGCATTAATCATAATTTCTATGGCAAAATGAACCCCCTCATTGTGTTCCTTTTTAAATTAAATGTTTTAAGTGTTACCAGTTTATTCCAATCAAGATGGCTTCAGGTGTGCCATACTTTTGTCATAATGAAGACAGTAAGCGCTCTAGTTGTTTTTAAGAACACTCTGGGACATTCTGTCATTGGGCTATACTTAGGCTACATCTGGGTGATATTTGGGCTACATTTGGGCTCTTTTGTCTCTGGTGGCCATCTTGGCAGACTTATTTGTTATGTAGTTTCCTAATTTCCTCATTTACTGCAGTCTCCTCAGTAGGAAATGCTTTCAGTTTTTTACTTTGATTCCAAAGGCATTCAGATGTGTCACACATTTGCCATAAATTCAGAATGTTAGCACTCTTTTTGCTCATTAGATCATTGTAGTAAAGCTACTGCTCACCAGGGAAAACTGCTGCTGGTATTGAAAGTACATGTTTCAGTCTGCATGTCAGAATTTTTTAATGAAATAGAAGAGGATTTGAGAAGTCACTCAAAATGTGCCCTAATTTTTCTTTCTGCAGCACTAATCATACTTTTTATGGAAAAATGAACCCCCTCATGTTGTTCCTTTTTAAATTAAATGTTTTAAGAGTTACCACTTTAATCCAAGCAAGATGGCTTCACGTGTGCCATACGTTTATCATAAGTAGGACTGTTAGCGCTCTAGCTGTTCTTTGGAACACTCTGGGAAGCTGCAGTAGAACACAAAGGAATCAACTGACAGTCTCTGCCCTTGTTGGATGTACGTTTTACTGAGAATGTCAGACTTCATTCTCACATGACTGAGAAAGATAATGTGAATTTACAGAAAATAAGCTCTCAGTTTAGCTTATAGATCACCTTCCAAACCTCTGTGGGAAAAGCATGAGAAAATATTTTTCTCTCAATCATGATATCCCAGCAGAAGGCTTTTTACATGGTGAAATCACCTTAGAACATACCACAATTCCTAAAATGAGTATGGTACCATCAACAAATGATTTATAATGTAACTAAAGTCTTAAAACCTTCTATTAACTGCAATGCTTTTTAATGAGGTGCTATCATGTATATTGGTCCCAAGATGGCTGCCAACACTTCTTGGATGAAGTGCTGACAGCCAATCAGATCTCAGGATGAGATGTGTGGTTAGGCTCCGCCCACATATATATATGATTTTACTTTTGATTTTCTCAGGAACTACTGAACATATTGACACCAGACCTGCAAAAGGCACATCCCTGACCTGGGGACTACCTCTCTGCCAAATTTCAAGTAATTCTGTTCAGCCGTTCGGGCTGTACCTTGGACTAAAGGTCCCTATGGAAAATTGCATGGGGAAAACGCGTTTTGGGACCCCCCTTTTTTCTCAGCCCCCGCTTGACGAATCCCCCTGAGACTTTCAGGGTATGAGCGGAGCGGAGCGCCCCACCTATTTTGAAAATTTCGCGAGGATTCGTCAACCGGCGGCAAAGTTATTCCAAATAGAATGTTGCGGATTTCCTATGGAAACACGGTCCTAACTATAACTATCTACTGGCGATATATATATATATATATATATATATATATATATATATATATATATTTTCTCAACAATGGTAGCTCACTGCAAAACGCACTCGAGCCTTCACGGGGTTACCAGCCTTTATTTACAACATTTACAATGTTAGAGTCTGCGGACATTTTGGCACTTCAACTCCCACAAGCCCCAGTCAAGCCTTATTGAGGGCGGGACTTTTGACATGAGGGGGTTGGCCCGCAGCATGCACATACTTCCTCCATAACCCATGAAGAAGAGGAAACTCGAAACGCGTCGGAACTGGGGGAAGCTGCATAACTCACCTGCTGGTGTCACACGTCCATACCTGGTTGTAAATAAAGGCAGGTAACCCCGTGAAGGCTCGAGTGCGTTTTGCAGTGAGCTACCATTGTTGAGAAAATATCGAGGCGGACGCTCATCCGCCAGAAACTGCACCATCCCAGAAACAGAAGGGAGCCACAGGCACGAATACATCGTTCCAATTGTGGGGCCGACACGCAGGATTGAGGACGTGGTAGCAAGCGGGGGTCCACCCAGGACTTAAAACTGCAGAAATAAGTGCGGGGAATATGTTAGAGTCTGCGGACATTTTGGCACTTCAACTCCCACAAGCCCCAGTCAAGCCTTATTGAGGGCGGGACTTTTGACATGAGGGGGTTGGCCCGCAGCATGCACATACTTCCTCCATAACCCATGAAGAAGAGGAAACTCGAAACGCGTCGGAACTGGGGGAAGCTGCATAACTCACCTGCTGGTGTCACACGTCCATACCTGGTTGTAAATAAAGGCTGGTAACCCCGTGAAGGCTCGAGTGCGTTTTGCAGTGAGCTACCATTGTTGAGAAAATATCGAGGCGGACGCTCATCCGCCAGAAACTGCACCATCCCAGAAACAGAAGGGAGCCACAGGCACGAATACATCGTTCCAATTGTGGGGCCGACACGCAGGATTGAGGACGTGGTAGCAAGCGGGGGTCCACCCAGGACTTAAAACTGCAGAAATAAGTGCGGGGAATATGTTAGAGTCTGCGGACATTTTGGCACTTCAACTCCCACAAGCCCCAGTCAAGCCTTATTGAGGGCGGGACTTTTGACATGAGGGGGTTGGCCCGCAGCATGCACATACTTCCTCCATAACCCATGAAGAAGAGGAAACTCGAAACGCGTCGGAACTGGGGGAAGCTGCATAACTCACCTGCTGGTGTCACACGTCCATACCTGGTTGTAAATAAAGGCTGGTAACCCCGTGAAGGCTCGAGTGCGTTTTGCAGTGAGCTACCATTGTTGAGAAAATATATATATATATATATATATATATATAAATTAGTCGCAAGTCCGTGCGCTCTCAGGTACAGCAACGAACACCATCCAGAGTGAAAACAACCAGGTTTATTTACACAACGCGTTTCAACCTGGTTGTTTTCTCTCTGGATGGTGTTCGTTGCTGTACCTGAGAGCGCACGGACTTGCGACTAATTTTTTTGATTATTGCCAGCATGCTCCGCTGGCGTGTGCGCCACCCTCCTCGGGCGTTAGCTGTAATATATATATATATATATATATGTATATATATATATATTTCTCTCCACCGTTCTCTGCCACTTCCCTTCACCTTGGGAACAAACGGCCGCAAACCCAGTCTTTTTGCATTGATTTTTAGGTTATTTGCTCGTTCACCACAACCGTCATGACGCATTTCGGCCTGACTCGGCCTTGACAGTTATAGTTAGGACCTAGTTTCCATAGCAAGTGTTGCTTGCCTATATCTTTGCCGTTGTTGGACGATCCTTCACAAAATTTTCCAAAGCGCCCTGGTGATTCTTTTCATGCATGGAAAGTTTTGGGGTGATCCAGGACCGAAAAAAAGGAGGGAGGGTAAAAAAAAATGCATTTCCCATTTTAATTCTCAATGGATCTTCAGACACGGCTACAGCTCCAACTGCAGACTGAAAAACACCAAATTTGACAGAAATGTAGATGTTGGTCTAGGGAACTGCATATTGAGCTTTGATGTAAATCCGTTCAGTAGTTGCGGAGTTATTAAAATATTTGTTTTATTGTATATATAGGGACGCAGAGGATCCACAATACCTCATGATCTCGTGCTGACATCTGATTGGCTGCCAGCACTTCAAACGAGGAAGTGGTGGCAGCCATCTTTGGACGCAGCTTGTTTGTACAGATTTTTTTTTAAAGAAACACATGCACCTGTGCTACTTCACTTATTGGCCCCCATGTGGGCCTGGTCCCAAGGGCATTTGCAAAGTAAAGGGGGGGGCGCAGGCTGCCCTCCTGGGGCTTATATATGCCCCAGGAACCACCACCTCCACGAGGCTTATGCACTGTTATTGGGGGCTCTCAGACCCCCTGGCCCCCGGGGACCACTACATCACTGGGGCCATATTAAAAAAATAATTGGGGCCCTTGTTGACCCCCTGTGCCCCATGGACCGCCACCTCTCTGGGGCCATACTCAAAAAATGAATTGGGGAGCCTCATGGACCCCATGCCCCTGGGACCACCACCTCCCTGGGGACATATTCAATTTGTAATGGGGGGCCTCAGGGTCCCCTGGGAACCTCCACCTCCCCGGGGCAAACTTCTTTTTTTTAAATAGGAAGGGGGCATGTGGCCATCCTCCCAGGCTGTTCTAGGCCTGGTGACTGCCACCTCCCTTGGGCAGACCCTACAAACAATAAATAATGGGGACCACGCAGCCCATCTTCTGGAGCCATGGATGGCTTCGGGGGCTGCCACCCTTCAGGGCAGGATCCTGCTATGTCCTGGGGTGCCCATCCCCGGGTCATAGCTGCATGCTGTGGCTTGGCAGGAGCTTTACCGCTCTCGCCAAGTCACAGCAAATGCTCTGCTTCCATCAAGCGAGAGCTGACAAAATGCTCTCACTAGCTGGAAGCGGTGCAGAATTGCTTTCAGACGCAGGGAGCTGCATGTTTAGCTGTTCTCTGTATCTGAAAGCAATGCCGGCTCTTGCAGGAGGAGAGCTGGCAAGGATCATGGGGGCCCTCCACATGATCTGCCTTCCTTCATTTAAAAAAGAGCAAGCCCTGGTTGATGGCGTTCCTGTGGCCCCCCATCACAAAAAATATTATAGAAAATAAAAGGGCAGACCCCAGGGGATGGGTGTGCCCAGGGATAAAATAGGCCTGGGGAGGGGGGCTGCACAGCCACCCTCCCTGTTTGAAAATAAAAAAATTAAAAGGCCAGACCCGTGGTATGGGTCCTGTGGCCAAAATAGGCCCAGGAGGGGGGTTGTGCGGCCCCTCCCCATTTTAAAATAAAAAGGCTGGGGATTGTGGTCCCTGGGGCCAAAATCAGCCCGGGGACGGGGGCCATGCAGCCTCCTCCCCATTGCAGAATGGCCTGGCCCCAGGCGATGGGGTCCCTGGGGCCAAGATTTGCCTGGGAAAGAGGGGTCGCATCCCCCTTTCCCTAATAACATTTTTAAAAGCCCAGCCCGGTGGAGGTCTCCAGAAGCCTCTGCAATTAGGTCTCCTGGTGCACAACTTGTCGGATGGATTAAGTACCCTTAGATGCTGAGGGTCCTTGGGGGCAAATAACCCCTCCTATTACCTCCAGTAAGTCCCATACTGTGGGATTTCTGAAAGCTGGCTCAACACCCTGGCCCTTTCTCCACCATTCTGCAAATGCATCTCCTAGCACACTACTGGTTGGGGGATGAAGTCCTCTTGGATGCTGAGGGTCCTTTGAGGCCAATAACACTTCCTGTTACCTCCTGTAAGTCCCAAACAGCAGGATTACTGAGAGCTGGTCAGAGACCCTGCCCCTTTCTCCACCACTCTGCAAATATGATTACCAGTTAAAAAAACATAGATATTAGTTTTTAAAAACAGTTACATGGAAGTTATAAATAGGAAATGGAATTTTAAAAAATCTTAGAACTTCACGTAAAAAACCAAGGTTATAGGGAAGTTTTAGTTAGGCCCACTCACACCCCCATGTAACCTCTTGAAAGCCCATTCAGATCCATTGTATCGTCAAAACAATATAACCACCCATTCAGTCACATACCCATTCATTGACCCATACAAGTACTCATACATCCACTTACTCATCCATAGAGCCCTTCACACACCCACTCACTCATACAGCCACTCACACAACCACTCACTCACCCATACAGATACTCATACAGCTAGTCACTCACCAATACAACCACTCACACAGCCACACACTCACTCATATAGCTAACACACATCCACTTATACACCCATACAGCCACTCACATACCCATATTGCCACTCAGACACCCACTCACACATGGACACACACACTACACACAGTCACTCACATATTATATGTTGAAAGAAATATCACTCATTAGTAGTACACCTAGTATACTAATTAAACGTTTGTGGTAGCTTAATATATCTGTTTAACACTCATAAATTCTTAGAAAACACTTACACTATCTGGATGATGTAATCAGTGATGTCATCAGTGATGCCATTTGAGGTGTCATCTGTATTGTCACTGACCATGTCATGAGTGATGTAATATGTGAGGTCAAAAGCAGTGCATTAAGGGTGTGTAAGTAATAGTTAGATCAGGTAACTATAATTGCTGAATGGTTTTGTACAAGTGCATCTGAGTCTAACTTTAACATGACAGTAACCTTTGGTTTTTTTCAGTGAACATATATATAGTGCGGCAAGCATCTCCAGTCGTTTCTCCTCATTAACATCTAAAGATCTCAGTTAAGGGGAACCAGGAACATCATCTGACAATGCTAAGTTATCTTTTGTAGGAGACATGCGCCTAGTATTACAGCAAAGGCAGTGGGAACAGAATCAAATAGCACAGCAACAACAAAGAGGAAGAGGGCGTCAATGGGCCCCAAAAAAACAAAGAGAAGGGGGAAAAAGGCACACACAGGACCTCAGAAAAGATAGGGACCGAAACGAGAAGTATGTGGTAGAGGAAGAACCGATAATAGATGAATTACAACTAGTAAATCTATCGAAAAGAACGATACCAGAAGTTGAAACATCGCAATTGAAACATGGCATACATTTTTGCCAAAATTATGTAAATATAAGAAAGGCACACTAATTTTGAATATGTTTGAATGATTATAAGAAGAAGTGCTTCCGAAAGGGGGCTGACTGTCGGGGCAGACCCTAAAGTGAAATACTAAATAGTGCAAGTGCAAGACCTTGCTTCGGAGCAATGTACCCAGCAGTGAAGGCTGACATTTTTTGACACTAGTTGAATCTTTGGCGATACAGTGACAATATCACAATAATACTGGTACACATATATTTTCTTCACTCTCAAAATTTTTCAAAATAACTCATTTAATCAATTGTTACATTTCACAATGATATTGACGAGAAATACAAGTATCGGATGTTCAACTGATTTATGTTCGCCCAATGCATTTCGGGCCTTTTAGTGGCCCTTCGTCAGGGGCATATCTGTAAGCAAATCAAAGAAATTACAGTAGGGTTTTTTTTCCTTCACTTTCAGCCGGGAGAGTACAAGACGATCAGGTACCTCAGTTTTTCGGATCTTTTTTGCACGCGATTAGTTCATCACACTGGGTGATTGGTTTCTAAGGTGTTCACTCCTTTAATTACATTTTCTTTGAAAGATGGACATTCATTATGACCTATGTAATAAGCCACGTTGAGTTATAAAATAAACATGTATATCATGTAAATGCTGTTTCCCGCGCACCGCAGTTTAAATTTTTGTATATTTCTTTGATTTACTTACAGATATGCCCCTGACGAAGGGCCACTAAAAGGCCCGAAATGCATTGGGCGAACATGAATCAGTTGAACATCCAATACTTGTATTTCTCGTCAATATCATTGTGAAATGTAACAATTGATTAAATGAGTTATTTTGAAAAAATTTGAGAGTGAAGAAAATATATGTGTACCAGTATTATTGTGATATTGTCACTGTATCGCCAAAAATTCAACTAGTGTCCAAAAATTTCAGCCTTCGCTGCTGGGTACATTTTTGCCCAACACAAAAAATTGACCTGGCACAAGTGAGGATCGATCTGTGTCTGTACATTAGAAAAATCAAACTTGCTAAGTTTTTTATGGAAACTCAAAACAGGCAGAAACAAACAAGAACAACAGAACAAACAGTATCCACCTTGTTAGCCAAAGACTCAGAAAATTTCTTAACCTTACTAAACCTGAATTCACAAGAGGGTGAAGACATTTCCTTACAATCGGCATGCTCACAATTAGGAGCAGGCTTAAGTGGAAAAAGCGGTACAAAAAGGGGTGGTGATGGACAGAGCATCAGAACCAATCAAACACTCACACCCAGTCAACAGATCTGGGTTTGTTCCATCACTGTTCTTTAACCCACTCTGCCACCCCAGTTCAGACATGGCCATATGCAAATCAGTCTGACCCTGTGCCTCATGGGAACAGTCCAGCCCGAACTGCCAAACCATGCCTTCCCTGGACTGGAAACAAGCTTCCTAGGACCGGTTTCTGGCATTTCAGCCGTCTTCAGCCAGGCTTGCTTGAATCCAGTGGCAAAGTGAGCAAGGGACTCACGTCTGAGCATACCGTGCCAACTTATGGCGAACAAAGCGGTACAAAAAGGGGTGGTGATGGACAGAGCATCAGAACCAATCAAACACTCACACCCAGTCAACAGATCTGGGTTTGTTCCATCACCGTTCTTTAGCCCACTCTGCCACCCCAGTTCAGACTGGAAACAACGTCCATCACCACCCTCTTTTGTACCACTTTGTTCGCCATAAGTTGGCAGGGTATGCTCTGACGTGAGTCTCTTACTCACTTTGCCACTGGATTCAAGCGAGCCTGGCTGAAGACAGCTGAATTGCCAGAAACCGGTCCTAGGAAGCTTGTTTCCGGTCCAGGGAAGGCATAGCTTGGCAGTTCGGGCTGGACTGTTCCCATGAGGCACAGGGTCAGACTGATTTGCATATGGCCATGTCTGAACTGGGGTGGCAGAGTGGGCTAAAGAACGGTGATGGAACAAACCCAGATCTGTTGACTGGGTGTGAGTGTTTGATTGGTTCTGATGCTCCGTCCATCACCACCCTCTTTTGTACCGCTTTGTTCGCCATAAGTTGGCAGGGTATGCTGAGACGTGAGTCCCTTGCTCACTTTGCCACTGGATTCAAGCAAGCCTGGCTGAAAATGGCTGAAATGCCAGAAACCGGTCCTAGGAAGCTTGTTTCCGGTCCAGGGAAGGCATGGCTTGGCAGTTCGAGCTGGACTGTTCCCATGAGGCACAGGGTCAGACTGATTTGCATATGGCCATGTCTGAACTGGGGTGGCAGAGTGGGCTAAAGAACGGTGATGGATCAAACCCAGATCTGTTGACTGGGTGTGAGTGTTTGATTGGTTCTGATGCTCCGTCCATCACCACCCTCTTTTGTACCGCTTTGTTCGCCATAAGTTGGCAGGGTATGCTCAGACGTGAGTCCCTTGCTCACTTTGCCACTGGATTCAAGCAAGCCTGGCTGAAGACGGCTGAAATGCCAGAAACTGGTCCTAGGAAGCTTGTTTCCGGTCCAGGGAAGGCATGGCTTGGCAGTTCGGGCTGGACTGTTTCCATGAGGCACAGGGTCAGACTGATTTGCATATGGCCATGTCTGAACTGGGGTGGCAGAGTGGGCTAAAGAACGGTGATGGATCAAACCCAGATCTGTTGACTGGGTGTGAGTGTTTGATTGGTTCTGATGCTCCGTCCATCACCACCCTCTTTTGTACCGCTTTATGCGCCATAAGTTGGCAGGGTATGCTCAGACGTGAGTCCCTTGCTCACTTTGCCACTGGATTCAAGCAAGCCTGGCTGAAGACGGCTGAAATGCCAGAAACCGGTCCTAGGAAGCTTGTTTCCGGTCCAGGGAAGGCATGGCTTGGCAGTTCGGGCTGGACTGTTCCCATGAGGCACAGGGTCAGACTGATTTGCATATGGCCATGTCTGAACTGGGGTGGCAGAGTGAGCTAAAGAACGGTGATGGATAAAACCCAGATCTGTTGACTGGGTGTGAGTGTTTAATTGGTTCTGATGCTCCGTCCATCACCACCCTCTTTTGTACCGCTTTGTTCGCCATAAGTTGGCAGGGTATGCTCAGACGTGAGTCCCTTGCTCACTTTGACACTGGATTCAAGCAAGCCTGGCTGAAGATGGCTGAAATGCCAGAAACCGGTCCTAGGAAGCTTGTTTCCGGTCCAGGGAAGGCATGCCTTGGCAGTTCGGGTTGGACTGTTCCCATGAGGCACAGGGTCAGACTGATTTGCATATGGCCATGTCTGAACTGGGGTGGCAGAGTGGGCTAAAGAACGGTGAGGGATCAAACCCAGATCTGTTGACTGGGTGTGAGTGTTTGATTGGTTCTGATGCTCCGTCCATCACCACCCTCTTTTGTACCGCATTGTTCGCCATAAGTTGGCAGGGTATGCTCAGACATGAGTCCCTTGCTCACTTTGCCACTGGATTCAAGCAAGCCTGGCTGAAGACGGCTGAAATGCCAGAAACCGGTCCTAGGAAGCTTGTTTCCGGTCCAGGGAAGGCATGGCTTGGCAGTTCGGGCTGGACTGTTCCCATGAGGCACAGGGTCAGACTGATTTGCATATGGCCATGTCTGAACTGGGGTGGCAGAGTGGGCTAAAGAACGGTGATGGATCAAACCCAGATCTGTTGACTGGGTGTGAGTGTTTGATTGGTTCTGATGCTCCGTCCATCACCACCCTCTTTTGTACCGCTTTGTTCGCCATAAGTTGGCAGTGTATGCTCAGACGTGAGTCCCTTGCTCACTTTGCCAATGGATTCAAGCAAGCCTGGCTGAAGACGGCTGAAATGCCAGAAACCGGTCCTAGGAAGCTTGTTTCCGGTCCAGGGAAGGCATGGCTTGGCAGTTCGGGCTGGACTGTTCCCATGAGGCACAGGGTCAGACTGATTTGCATATGGCCATGTCTGAACTGGGGTGGCAGAGTGGGCTAAAGAACGGTGATGGATCAAACACAGATCTGTTGACTGGGTGTGAGTGTTCGATTGGTTCTGATGCTCCGTCCATCACCACCCTCTTTTGTATCGCTTTGTTCGCCATAAGTTGGCAGGGTAGGCTCAGACGTGAGTCCCTTGCTCACTTTGCCACTGGATTCAAGCAAGCCTGGCTGAAGACGGCTGAAATGCCAGAAACCGGTCCTAGGAAGCTTGTTTCCGGTCCAGGGAAGGCATGGCTTGGCAGTTCGGGCTGGACTGTTCCCATGAGGCACAGGGTCAGACTGATTTGCATATGGCCATGTCTGAACTGGGGTGGCAGAGTGGGCTAAAGAACGGTGATGGATCAAACCCAGATCTGTTGACTGGGTGTGAGTGTTTGATTGGTTCTGATGCTCCGTCCATCACCACCCTCTTTTGTACCGCTTTGTTCACCATAAGTTGGCAGGGTATGCTCAGACGTGAGTCCCTTGCTCACTTTGCCACTGGATTCAAGCAAGCCTGGCTGAAGATGGCTGAAATGCCAGAAACCGGTCCTAGGAAGCTTGTTTCCGGTCCAGGGAAGGCATGGCTTGGCAGTTCGGGCGGGACTGTTCCCATGAGGCACAGGGTCAGACTGATTTGCATATGGCCATGTCTGAACTGGGGTGGCAGAGTGGGCTAAAGAACGGTGATGGATCAAACCCAGATCTGTTGACTGGGTGTGAGTGTTTGATTGGTTCTGATGCTCCGTCCATCACCACCCTCTTTTGTACCGCTTAAGTGGAAAAAGATCAAAATCGAAATTTTACCCCCAATTGACACCTGGAAACAAAGTAAACATGTTCCAAGAGGCAGTTATCCAAGATCTATACAAATTGAAAGGGTCCAAATACAAGGATAACTTGACTAAACTAGAAAGGGAAGCTTTGGAGTGCCTCACACAGGACAACCAAATCGAAATCAAAATTGCGGATAAGGGCAGGAACATAGTAATTTGTGATCGAACAGCCTATACTACAGAGGCACACCACCAGTTAAGAGATGTTAAATACTATGAAAAACTGAAAAACAATCAGACAGTGAAAATAAAAAATTATTTGGATGACATTTTTTTAGAAGGGTCATCACAAAACCTGATTGATGAAGAAGAAGGTAAATAACTGACTGTGGATCATCCAGTAGTAGCGACGATCTATTTTTTATCAAAATTGCATAAAGGCCAAAAGAAACCACCTGGTCGACCCATTTTATCTGCTAAGGGCTCATTGTTGGAGCCAATTGCAAACTATATTGACCATTTTCTAATGTCATTTGTAACTAGACTCAATTGATATAAAAAATACACTAACGACCTACTGAGGATCTTGCAAAATACACCATGGCAAGAGACATATCAGTTAATAACAATGGACGTCATTCCCCTTAATACCAACATAGGGAATGAGATGGGACTGAAAGCATGCAATTTATTCCTTCAAGAGAGAAACATTCTTTACAGTGACCATAAAAAAATGTGATTAGAAATTATGTCAATTTGTCCAACCAAAAATATCTTCTTATTTGGTGAGGAGACCTATTGGAAAAACAATAGAACCGCGATGGGATTTTCTTTTAGTCCCAGTTATGCCTGCCTGGCGATGGGATGGTGGGAAAAAGAAGTGGCATGGAACTCACAAAATGAAAGATTGATAAACAAAATCACCAACTGGATACGTTTTATTGATGATTTACTATTCATCTGGGATGGTACGAAGTGGGAATTCCAGGAATATATTGAATACAGTGAAACAAATCTAAACTTCACCTATGAAATCAGCAGTGAACGAGTGGTATTCCTGGACACAGAAATCTATATCAAAGAAAAGCAAATTCACAGGACCCTCCATTGAAAAGTACAGCAGCAAATGCCACTTTAGAAGCAACCAGTTTTTACCAACAGTCACTAATCTCAAGTATGCCATATGGCGAATTCCTCAGAATTCAGAGAATTTGTAGCGAGGAAGAGGAATGGCATAAACACAGTGCAGCAACCGCAGAAAGATTCAAACGTAGAAAATATAATAAAAATGGATTAAAAAGTTGTTGGGAAAAGTCAAATAAAAAGTCACATGAAGAATGTCTTATCTGACAAAATAAGGAAGTAAAATCTGACATAGAACTCATTAGGCTAATTATGGATTATTCACAGGAGACCAAAGAGATAACAAAAATCCTGAGAAAAAAATGGAAGATTCTGCAGCTGGATAACACTGTGGGCAAACTAGTGGGCAAACACCCAACCATCACCTACCGTAGACCAAAAAACCTAAGGGATCGATTGATTCACACCCACTTCAAAGGGAAGAAAAAGAATGATTCTTGGCTGAAAACAAAGGGGTTTATAAAGTGTCACACCTGCAAGGTCTGCCAAATTGCCAAACCAACAAAGGAAATCAAACTGCCAATAATAAAACTTGGGAAATTAGGGAACTAATTACATGAAAAACCCAATTCACAGTATATGTAATGGAATGTCCATGCCCACTGAAGAATGTGGGCAGTTCAATTTGTGAGTTAAAAAAGAGTATAATGGAACACGTCGGAGACACAATCAAAAAAGGACAGAACAAATGCGGTGGCGAAACATACGGAGCAGTATCACCTGATATAAGTGATTGGAAGGTGCTCAAATTCTATGGGATCGAAACAGTGCCAAGCAATGAACGTGTTGGAAACAGAGAGAAAACTCTGTGTCAAAAAGAATTGCGACATATACTTAATCTGCGAACAATGACGCCTCATGGCCTTAATCAATCGGAAGAATTGTACATTCATCTTTAATTCATGAATCAGCTTCCCTTATGAATTGAAAAACAGAAAGAAAGCAACAAAAGAGAATAAACTCTACTGAAAGAAAAAAATCAATATGAATCAGACAATAAGGTTTGAAATGGGTCCGAATAAGCTATGAAGAGACCATCCCACTGAAGGGATCAAAAACTGAGAACATTGAAACCCACTGGAGGGAATACCATAGGTCATTGCAAAGAAAGTATAAAATAAAATAGAGAGAATCTTGAATGAACTTATAAACCTTGAAGTAATCTGTTGTGTGAGAACTATATTCACTTTATGAAACTTTATAATAATTTTTTTAATATATTTGTAAAATTAAACCAAGTCACCTTATTCACCTTAAAGATAAAATTAAACAAATAGAAGGACACTACATCTCCCATAATCCTCAGGGGTGCTTGTGACATCAGACAGGAAATGATGTAAAGAACTTTGAATGCATTTTAATAGCGTTCACAAGTGTTATGTCATGATCGTGATCAAGGTATTGTGAAATACCGAAACGCGTTGGTCTGTCGCCTGTTTCCTTGCTGATGAGAATGAGGAATTAAAAAGTAAAAAGTGCAAAAATCTACGGGAGTGCGACCCATTGTCCTTCCGCCTGAGAAGGATTGTGTAGTATATATATATATATATATATATATATATATATATATATATATATATATATATATATATGCTCACGCAGACGCCAGTAATGCTACAGCCACTTGACAGACGGGGCCTCTTAAAGCGTCCCTGGCTGACGCTGAAAATGTCCACGAACCCTCCAGCAGAACTGTAGGAAGAGGCCACACGAGGAACTCAGGAAAGAAGCCTTTAATAGACATGCAGGTAAGGCATAATGCATTTCGACCTTGTAGTCTTCCTCAGATGCCACTGCTACACTGAGAACCAGCCCCACGCCTCCACTTTTGAATCCAACTGCAGACCTCCCACTTCAGAGAGGAAGCACCTCCCCTGCCATGTGATCGCTCACCTGCTGTAGTGCTGTCAGTCCTACAGCTCCCAGAAAGCATCATCTCTGGGTAGGTGCTGCGAGGGGAATGGATGATTGAAGTTCATGTGACATTGGTGCATTGCAGAGCGGGGCACACTGGTGCTAGTGCAAATTAAGTCCTCGGGCTTCCCTGGGTCCCCGCATACGTCATAGCCGCCTCAGCACTAGTTAGCCGAATCATAGGCCGGTGAGATATCCAAACCTTTCCGTGAAGTCACGAGCTGCCGGTTGGCAGCTACCCTGCTTGACTCGTGCTGACGAGGTGGGCTGGAGCAATCCGATACCTCGGGTGCAAAGAAGAACTGCTCACGCAGACGCCAGTAATGCTACAGCCACTTGACAGACGGGGCCTCTTAAAGCGTCCCTGGCTGACGCTGAAAATGTCCACGAACCCTCCAGCAGAACTGTAGGAAGAGGCCACACGAGGAACTCAGGAAAGAAGCCTTTAATAGACATGCAGGTAAGGCATAATGCATTTCGACCTTGTAGTCTTCCTCAGATGCCACTGCTACACTGAGAACCAGCCCCACGCCTCCACTTTTGAATCCAACTGCAGACCTCCCACTTCAGAGAGGAAGCACCTCCCCTGCCATGTGATCGCTCACCTGCTGTAGTGCTGTCAGTCCTACAGCTCCCAGAAAGCATCATCTCTGGGTAGGTGCTGCGAGGGGAATGGATGATTGAAGTTCATGTGACATTGGTGCATTGCAGAGCGGGGCACACTGGTGCTAGTGCAAATTAAGTCCTCGGGCTTCCCTGGGTCCCCGCATACGTCATAGCCGCCTCAGCACTAGTTAGCCGAATCATAGGCCGGTGAGATATCCAAACCTTTCCGTGAAGTCACGAGCTGCCGGTTGGCAGCTACCCTGCTTGACTCGTGCTGACGAGGTGGGCTGGAGCAATCCGATACCTCGGGTGCAAAGAAGAACTGCTCACGCAGACGCCAGTAATGCTACAGCCACTTGACAGACGGGGCCTCTTAAAGCGTCCCTGGCTGACGCTGAAAATGTCCACGAACCCTCCAGCAGAACTGTAGGAAGAGGCCACACGAGGAACTCAGGAAAGAAGCCTTTAATAGACATGCAGGTAAGGCATAATGCATTTCGACCTTGTAGTCTTCCTCAGATGCCACTGCTACACTGAGAACCAGCCCCACGCCTCCACTTTTGAATCCAACTGCAGACCTCCCACTTCAGAGAGGAAGCACCTCCCCTGCCATGTGATCGCTCACCTGCTGTAGTGCTGTCAATCCTACAGCTCCCAGAAAGCATCATCTCTGGGTAGGTGCTGCGAGGGGAATGGATGATTGAAGTTCATGTGACATTGGTGCATTGCAGAGCGGGGCACACTGGTGCTAGTGCAAATTAAGTCCTCGGGCTTCCCTGGGTCCCCGCATACGTCATAGCCGCCTCAGCACTAGTTAGCCGAATCATAGGCCGGTGAGATATCCAAACCTTTCCGTGAAGTCACGAGCTGCCGGTTGGCAGCTACCCTGCTTGACTCGTGCTGACGAGGTGGGCTGGAGCAATCCGATACCTCGGGTGCAAAGAAGAACTGCTCACGCAGACGCCAGTAATGCTACAGCCACTTGACAGACGGGGCCTCTTAAAGCGTCCCTGGCTGACGCTGAAAATGTCCACGAACCCTCCAGCAGAACTGTAGGAAGAGGCCACACGAGGAACTCAGGAAAGAAGCCTTTAATAGACATGCAGGTAAGGCATAATGCATTTCGACCTTGTAGTCTTCCTCAGATGCCACTGCTACACTGAGAACCAGCCCCACGCCTCCACTTTTGAATCCAACTGCAGACCTCCCACTTCAGAGAGGAAGCACCTCCCCTGCCATGTGATCGCTCACCTGCTGTAGTGCTGTCAGTCCTACAGCTCCCAGAAAGCATCATCTCTGGGTAGGTGCTGCGAGGGGAATGGATGATTGAAGTTCATGTGACATTGGTGCATTGCAGAGCGGGGCACACTGGTGCTAGTGCAAATTAAGTCCTCGGGCTTCCCTGGGTCCCCGCATACGTCATAGCCGCCTCAGCACTAGTTTGCCGAATCATAGGCCGGTGAGATATCCAAACCTTTCCGTGAAGTCACGAGCTGCCGGTTGGCAGCTACCCTGCTTGACTCGTGCTGACGAGGTGGGCTGGAGCAATCCGATACCTCGGGTGCAAAGAAGAACTGCTCACGCAGACGCCAGTAATGCTACAGCCACTTGACAGACGGGGCCTCTTAAAGCGTCCCTGGCTGACGCTGAAAATGTCCACGAACCCTCCAGCAGAACTGTAGGAAGAGGCCACACGAGGAACTCAGGAAAGAAGCCTTTAATAGACATGCAGGTAAGGCATAATGCATTTCGACCTTGTAGGTCGAAATGCATTATGCCTTACCTGCATGTCACCTGCAGGGACGCTTTAAGAGGCCCCGTCTGTCAAGTGGCTGTAGCATTACTGGCGTCTGCGTGAGCAGTTCTTCTTTGCACCCGAGGTATCGGATTGCTCCAGCCCACCTCGTCAGCACGAGTCAAGCAGGGTAGCTGCCAACCGGCAGCTCATGACTTCACGGAAAGGTTTGGATATCTCACCGGCCTATGATTCGGCTAACTAGTGCTGAGGCGGCTATGACGTATGCGGGGACCCAGGGAAGCCCGAGCACTTAATTTGCACTAGCACCAGTGTGCCCCGCTCTGCAATGCACCAATGTCACATGAACTTCAATCATCCATTCCCCTCGCAGCACCTACCCAGAGATGATGCTTTCTGGGAGCTGTAGGACTGACAGCACTACAGCAGGTGAGCGATCACATGGCAGGGGAGGTGCTTCCTCTCTGAAGTGGGAGGTCTGCAGTTGGATTCAAAAGTGGAGGCGTGGGGCTGGTTCTCAGTGTAGCAGTGGCATCTGAGGAAGACTACAAGGTCGAAATGCATTATGCCTTACCTGCATGTCTATTAAAGGCTTCTTTCCTGAGTTCCTCGTGTGGCCTCTTCCTACAGTTCTGCTGGAGGGTTCGTGGACATTTTCAGCGTCAGCCAGGGACACTTTAAGAGGCCCCGTCTGTCAAGTGGCTGTAGCATTACTGGCGTCTGCGTGAGCAGTTCTTCTTTGCACCCGAGGTATCGGATTGCTCCAGCCCACCTCGTCAGCACGAGTCAAGCAGGGTAGCTGCCAACCGGCAGCTCGTGACTTCACGGAAAGGTTTGGATATCTCACCGGCCTATGATTCGGCTAACTAGTGCTGAGGCGGCTATGACGTATGCGGGGACCCAGGGAAGCCCGAGGACTTAATTTGCACTAGCACCAGTGTGCCCCGCTCTGCAATGCACCAATGTCACATGAACTTCAATCATCCATTCCCCTCGCAGCACCTACCCAGAGATGATGCTTTCTGGGAGCTGTAGGACTGACAGCACTACAGCAGGTGAGCGATCACATGGCAGGGGAGGTGCTTCCTCTCTGAAGTGGGAGGTCTGCAGTTGGATTCAAAAGTGGAGGCGTGGGGCTGGTTCTCAGTGTAGCAGTGGCATCTGAGGAAGACTACAAGGTCGAAATGCATTATGCCTTACCTGCATGTCTATTAAAGGCTTCTTTCCTGAGTTCCTCGTGTGGCCTCTTCCTACAGTTCTGCTGGAGGGTTCGTGGACATTTTCAGCGTCAGCCAGGGACGCTTTAAGAGGCCCCGTCTGTCAAGTGGCTGTAGCATTACTGGCGTCTGCGTGAGCAGTTCTTCTTTGCACCCGAGGTATCGGATTGCTCCAGCCCACCTCGTCAGCACGAGTCAAGCAGGGTAGCTGCCAACCGGCAGCTCGTGACTTCACGGAAAGGTTTGGATATCTCACCGGCCTATGATTCGGCTAACTAGTGCTGAGGCGGCTATGACGTATGCGGGGACCCAGGGAAGCCCGAGGACTTAATTTGCACTAGCACCAGTGTGCCCCGCTCTGCAATGCACCAATGTCACATGAACTTCAATCATCCATTCCCCTCGCAGCACCTACCCAGAGATGATGCTTTCTGGGAGCTGTAGGACTGACAGCACTACAGCAGGTGAGCGATCACATGGCAGGGGAGGTGCTTCCTCTCTGAAGTGGGAGGTCTGCAGTTGGATTCAAAAGTGGAGGCGTGGGGCTGGTTCTCAGTGTAGCAGTGGCATCTGAGGAAGACTACAAGGTCGAAATGCATTATGCCTTACCTGCATGTCTATTAAAGGCTTCTTTCCTGAGTTCCTCGTGTGGCCTCTTCCTACAGTTCTGCTGGAGGGTTCGTGGACATATATATATATATATGTATATATATATTCACTGAAAAAACCATAGGTTTCACACATGTTATAGTTAGCTGGACATTTCACTCGTGAAAAACCATTGAAATTCCCCCGTTATAGTTAGTGCAGGCAACTATAACTCACGCGACCGCAATCCTCTGCTGATGCTAATACTGTATTTAGACACTTATTTGCCCATGTCTTCTTCCATTAAATTTTAGCTATACATATATTACAAATATTTTTTTTTCATAACAACACATATGTCATCAGCAGAGGATTGCGGTCGCGTGAGTTATAGTTGCCTGCACTAACTATAACGGGGGAATTTCAATGGTTTTTCACGAGTGAAATTTCCAGCTAACCATAACGTGTGTGAAACCTATGGTATTTTCAGTGAATTTGTACGGTTTTTTTAAATGCTAAGTTACTTTACGCCGTTCGTGGCGTGCACGCCCACTTCACGCAGTTCGTTCCGTGCGCTCACAGTGAGCACGCGGTGCGCTTCGCGCACCGCGCACCCACTTTACGCAGTTAGTGCCGTGCACGCACGGTGGGCACGCGGTGCGCTACGCGCACCGCTTGCCCACGTTACGCTGGATGGGCCATGTACGCACGATGCGCTTCGCGCACCGTCCGCACACGGAGGACATATTATGCGCTTCGTTGTGAAAGGTTATCTATTAAATGTTCTATTGCGTCATATGCCATGCACTAAAGGTGTCCTACGGGCACCTTTTGCACACGGGGGGGGGAAATGTGGATATTTTTTATTTTTTTTTTATTTTTGACCGTACGCGTACGGTAAGCGCATTCGGCGTTTTAAAAAAAAAAAACATTTGAATTTTGGGCCTTGGGGGTTCTTTTGGGACACCCTAACCAAGGCTAGGTGGTTAGGAGCTGTCTAGCCTGCCCCTTTTCATGTTATCCAACTTTGTTTTTCCTCCCCCCCTCAGAGTGCGAGAGAGAAAATGGCGGCCGACACTTCCTGGTTTCGACCGATTCGAATGTTTACTAAGATCTAACAGCCAATCAGAATCGCGCTGGCGCACGGCACCGTACGCGTACGGTAAGCTTACCGTAAGCGCACGGTAAGCGCACGGAGCGCTGCCACAGATATATATATTGATTTAAATGCTATTTTCTCAGGAACTACTGAACAGATTTACACCAGACCTACAAAAGGCACTTCCTTGACCTGTAGACTACCTCTCTGCCAAATTTCAAGTAACTCTGTTCAGCCGTTCGGGCTGTAGCTGTGTCTAAAGGTCCTATGGAAAAATGCATGGGGAAAACGCGTTTTGGGACCCCCCTTTTTTCTCAGCCCCCGCTTGACGAATCCCCCCGAGACTTTCAGGGTAGGAGCGGAGCGTAGCGCCCCATTAGTTTTGAACATTTCGCGAGGATTCGTCGACCGGCGCCTAAGTTATTCCAAATAGAATGTTGCGGATTTCCTATGGAAACATGGTCCTAACTATAACTATCTACTGGCGACCGCCAGTAGATAATATATATATATATATATATATGTATTTTCAAGGTACATAAAGGTGGTGTTAGGATTATTAAATCTAGTGAAGTATAGCAGCCTGTGTGGAACCCCGAACCTCTACAATTTACCTGCTTCATTACATCCAGCACATGAAAACGTACATTAAATGACCCACTTCCCATTAATTTATGTGTAAATCTCATGCAATTAAAATACCATGCAGAACATTAGTTTAGTTATTACGGTCACATATAGGACCCTGAAGAGAATGGCACTGGTGGCTTAGAGCATACCGCAGGAATTCTTGGAGCAAATTACTAATAAAAACAGTAGAAAGAAAGTGTAACCTACTTTTATCTGTCATTAAACTTAATCTACAGCCTATTTTCTTAACTATTCCCACGAACACAGCATGTTTATACATGTCGGTTAATAGAGTAGTATTGTGCTTCTATTTCATATACTGTGGACTAAACTTCATGGCCAGATTTATTAAATAGATGGATTGTCCTTACATCATGAAAGGTGTCGCGAGGCACTGCAAATCCATAATTCAGATTTACAAAGCCACACAAGGGTGCGTTATGCTGCTTTGGCTATGGCTTTGTATAGAAATAAAATGTAACACAGCTGCTTAAGCTGCATTACGCTACAGTTCAAGTTGGAAGGCGTTCCATGGGCGGAGTATGGTTGTTCCCCATGGACCTGATGCAATTCCAGAACTACAAAGGTTTGTAAACCTGGGATTGCATGAAATCTGTACACCTCCCAGAGAATGGCATAACAAGGACAAAAATCTTTTTTTCTCTTTGTCATTTCCGCATTGGATTGTTTTTGTGTAGGAAAGTATCCCTTCCTGCACTAAAACAATTGTGCCCGTAACGCAGGCACCATTCCCTTTTAGTGCAAGTCGCTTTAGCTGTCGCTAGGCGGCACACAGTGCGCCAGCGCGAGGAGAGAGCAGAAATCCTCCATTGCTTTAAAAACATGGGCTGTGCCCCATTGCGTGAAATAATGGCAAATGTGCCCCATGTTTTAACTCTTCTGGCCATGCAACAAGTTCTTCTCAGGTGATTTGAAGAAAGCAGAAGAGCTAGAGATGGCTGAGACACATGGCAAAAGAAACAATGGATGATTGATTTGTTTTCCTACAATCAGCTAGTTTTAGAACAAAATTATGTTTTGTTCAGGATAAAATCTGGTAGCCTATCATCATCTTGTTAGTCTGAAAAAATGTAAATATTTGAAGACATTTCATCTAAACACTTATTATGGAAAGCGTTCCCCTAATAATTAGAGTTTGGTACCCAACACATAACATTAAGAAATTAGCTGAAAGAAACAAAATAAATAAACAACAAAAAAACAGAATTTCATTATATTTTCCCTATGGCTGAGTTACCAGTTTTATGCATATCAGCCCGGGATCTGGAAAACAGCCGCGTTCCTTAGAAAATAAAAGGCATGTGCTGATTGCATGCTTTTGTCGCTGGCTGCTTTGTACCACGCTCTGTAATTATCATCGGGCAGAGGATTTTCTTTATGCCTGTGCCGCACAGCTGTTTATGAGTGAAACAGCAACTGTCAAGGACTGCGCAGATGTGCCCAGTTTAACCATTTCCTTGCAGCGTGTGAGGCTGGGGCAGGCGTGTTCTTGAATTACAGAAGCAGCTGGTGGCACCTGCGTTCGCCTCGAGCACTTCCTGTTCCGAAGCTGGCACGTCTACAACTTCTTCTCTGAGCACCCTTTCAACAAAGTGCAGGCCTTTGCAATGCAATTATTGCCACCTGATATTTCCTTCTGCTAGCTGGAACATGAACGCCATGACTCTGCGATTTCAACCGGCTTGCGACAGAGGAGCAACATTGGAGCGACATTTTAACTTAATCCATTGTGGAAAGAAAGAGGAACAGTGTGAGGCCCATGCGGAAACACAACTTACGGTTTGCTTTGTTGGATTTCTCCTGAAGTCATGTCTAAACGTTGGTGGATTTATCCAGGTTCTGAAGCGGGTGACCTGTGTACAGCCTAAACAAAGAGTGTACCAATCACCTTTCATCAGGGGAGAGGGGTGGGGGGAGGGGATAGGGGGGCTTATAGCAAAGTCATTCTTCTTGCCCTGTGCAAAAACAACAGTTGATGGACAGAATGCAGAACAATGTCATACATTCACCCCAGTACAGAGATCTGGGCCTAAATCCATCATTTTTTGCTCACCATGCCATTCCAGTTTGAACCCAGCCATATGCAAATCAGTCTTGAAACTTGCCTCATGGGAACAGTCCAGCCCGAACCGGCAAGCCAGGTCCTCCCTGGACTGGAAACAAGCATTCTAGGACCGGTTTCGGGGTTTCACCCCTCTTCAGCCAGGATAGCTTGATTCCAGTGGCATGGAGAGCACGGGACACACGTCTGGGCTTACCCGGCTTACCCCGAAACCGGTCCTAGGATGCTTGTTTCTGGTCCGGGGAGGACCTGGCTTAGCAGTTCGGGCTGGACTGTTCCCATGAGGCACAGGGTCAAGACTGATTTGCATATGGCCAGGTCTAAACTGGGGTGGCATGGTGAGCAAAAGAATGATGGATTTAACCCAGATCTCTTGACTGGAGGTGAATGTTTTGATTTGTTCTGCATTCTGTCCATCAATTGTGTGCCTTTTGCTTCCTCGCCCTAAGTGCACCGGGTATGCCCAGATGTGGATCCCGGGCTCACTGTGCCACTGGATTCAAGCTATCCTGGCTGAAGAGGGGTGAAACCCCGAAACCGGTCCTAGGATGCTTGTTTCCGGTCCAGGGAGGACCTGGCTTAGCAGTGCGGGCTGGACTGTTCCCATGAGGCACAGGGTCAAGACTGATTTGCATATGGCCAGGTCTAAACTGGGGTGGCATGGTGAGCAAAATAATGATGGATTTAACCCAGATCTCTTGACTGGGGGTGAATGTTTTGATTTGTTCTGCATTCCGTCCATCAATTGTGTGTCTTTTGCATCCTTCTTGCCCTGATCACCTTCATTATTTGACTGATGCTGGTGGTTACTGACCCTGAAAGTGCCTTGGGCTCTGCTAACCAGGCCCAGTACTATGTTCCTAAACAGTATATGGTAATTGGTTTAATTATAATTGGCCAGGACAACCATCCTATAAGTCCCTAGTATATGATAGAGCATGTAGGTTTAGAGACCCCAGTGGACCTAATTCACTTAAGTGTACACTGTTGAGGTGTGTGGTGTCATTTTAAAGTCAGGCCTACCTTGTAGGCTTGTTTTAAAATTAAACTGTGCTCAAATTCAACTTTGAATTAAAAGTTCTTTCAAAGTCCAAAACTGCCTTCTTATTACATATAAGGCACCCTAGCGTCTGTCCTATGTAACCCAATGGTAGGGTGCCTTGTTATATAAAGCAGGGACATTATAAAACGTATTTTAGATGCCCTGGTGAGCACAAAAAAGCCAAAGTCATTTTGCCCATAGTAGTGCTGCTAGCTCCATAAGCTAACATGGGGAGGCTTTATTAAACTTGAATAAAGTCTAACTTTAGCTACCTAGCAACACAATTCAACGTATCAAAATATTATTTACAATAAATCCAATAACTTTCCATGGTAAGATTCATTATAACTATTGCAGGAAATTAGTTTTAAAAATTATTATGCTGAAGTTACCTAAACCAGCGCATAGCAGCCTCTTCCCTTTAGTAAGCCTCTGACAGCCTGAGCTAAGCTTCTCCAATGAGCTGGTGAGAAAAGGCTGGTGGGAGGAGAGTTGCTTCCTGGAGAAACCAGGGACAGGAAGGGGGCTGGGGAGATAAACTGTACTTCAAAAGGTAGAAGAACAGATGTCACAGGACCCAGGCCAGCATCCACTTCCTTGATCCATAGTCCTAGCCTAATTAGATTGGAAGAGGTTCTGGAAGGGGAGTCTAGGGAAAGGTTAGCTACATTTGTTGGTTTGGTTAGCGAGACCCACACGCCAACAAGAGAATTTCTCCATTTTGATTTTTGGAGAACTGTGCATTCTGGGACAAAAATATTCCACACTTCCCAAGAAGTTGTCATGGCGGAGGGTGGCAACTTGAATCCCATTGGTTGGGATGTCCCCCCTCTTGCCAGCCAGAATGGGGAATACATATGGGAGATCTGCAGGGGCCTGTCTTTAAGGATAAGTAGTGGACTCCCTGACCAGCAACAAGTAGAATAGTGCTGGAAGAGGTCACCCGGAACATCCACTGAAAGGATAACTCCAGCTGACCAGCTTCTCCTGGATTTTCCTGGACTGACCACCTGAATTATGGGAGTTGGAGTCCTAGACCCTAAGATAAAAACCAGAATTTCTGAACCCTTCGCTGGACCCTTCCTGACCCTGAATGAACCTTTCAGAAGAAGATCTGAAAGTTTGGAATTTTTTGCCGTTTTTTGTGTAAAAGCTCCAGAAGAACACAGGCACTGATGACGAGAGTCAGGCCAGCAACGTCGAAATGCAACTCGGCCTGCCCACGCATCTTCACCCTGCTGAAAGCTCTGAAGTTCCTCACCAATCGACAAGGAAGACAAAGACCTCCAGAGCCCACCGAGGCATTGCACTGCAGCAGGCTGATCCGAGGACCTGATCGCTCAACTTTAAGGTAAAAAGCTCCATAAAAGTTGACTAACCCAGAAGGCAAAAAGTGGACCGGGCCTGACCGATCATCATATTCGACCCACGCTCCATTGCAGTCATCCTGAAACTTTGACTTTGCCCTGGTCCAGCACAACCAGATAGTCACGGTTGGCGCTTTACAATTTTTGGCGCTAGAAAGCACATTTTTAGTTTAACTTTAAAAATGTATTTCTCCAGTTCCTCATTGTGGATTTTTGTTATACATTTTTGATATAAATATTCTCTATGCTTATAAATTGATTTTTGTTGTGTTGTGCCTTTTACTTAGTTACTGTTTTGGTGATATTACATGCTTTACACACCTGTCTCCTAAATTAGGCTTGTCTGCCAAGCTACTAAGAGTTGAGGACGGATTAACTAATTGAGACTTGACTGGACCTTATTGGTGATTTTGATATTATTAATAGTTTTAGGTACCTACATTCACCTACTAATAACCCACCTTCCAACGTTTGGTGTGCAGTGGTCAGATTTAGAACTGGTGTTTGATAACACCATTCAGTATTTAAGCGAGGCAATTAAAAATGCTCTAATCTAGTGCAAACATTGGTTTTGATTTTTAATCTGGACTAATATTAATAAATTGTTTTATTTATTCTAAATTGTTCTAACTTCAATTTTTGCCACAGGTTTTTTGTGTGTGACACAAAACTAAGGGATACCATGGAGCTTGATCGGGCAGTAAACATCCTTTACAACAAATGCGTTAGTACGCATGCCATTACCCAACATTTTTTACTCTGCAAAATCTTTTACAATGCAGGGCTTTATACCACAAACCATTACAACGCATTCCCCAACGTTATGCCCTGGTGGAGTTAGAATAGTGGATTGAGTTGTAATGGGGAATGCGTTGTAATGGATTGCATTGTAAAGCCCTGCGTTATAAAAGATTTTGCGGAGTAAAAATGTGGGGTAATGACATGCGCTGTAAACATGTGTGGGGTAAAATGTCATTCTGATCTGGCTAGCCTACCCACTCTCACAGCAGCAGAGCTTAGGAACCTGTGTAAAGCGATGAGTTTACCAGCTCCATCCAATACTAGGAAGACAGAGTTGATAAAGTCCCTTACAGCCTGGGCAGAGGCCTAGCTAGCAGATCCATCCTATGACACAGAAGAAGCCCCAAGGATAGAGGAAGAGGGGGAGGAAGATGCCTCAGACCTCAGTGATATGGAAGCAGAATGTCTGTTCACCCATAGTGCATTCAGGGCCCTGCCCAGAGCTAGTGGAGGGGGAGGGCAGAGGATCCACCACAGGAGGAGCAGGACTGTCCCTCAGACCGAGCAAACTTGTGGCCCACTTATTATTTATGGCTCTAGAGGCATAGAAGTTGACCCTGGTCAAAACGAAGTGGGCACGGGAAGAAATGTAACGGGGCAGTGAAGAAGAGACAGCTTGTCCAGAGGTCATTGGCTTCAACCAAGACTGCCAAAGGGGATTGTCCCTGAATGTAAGGAAGGTGATGACATTGACAAGCAGCTGACAGCTTTTGAGAGGGCTTTTTTTTTCTTATCCAAGGAGGGGAATGATGGGGAGGGGAATGATGGGCTATTAAATATTAAGGTCCAGCATACATGCCCAAAAGACAGTAAAACTAGAAGTGGTATGCAGTTCCTGTAGTGTGATGCAGGTAATGGTGGTAACACTGTATGGATAATAAGGGTGGGCAGGAGAAAAGGATCCTCCTTTTGGAAAGGAGACCCTCACACACTCAACAAGCGGGTGTCTTGCTTCATCATCGGGTCTTGCTCCTTATCGGGTCGGCGGTGCAATACCCGATCAGGCGCCCGGGATGGGGTCTTCTTGGCGGAGATCTTTATTCCCAATGCAGTTAGGTGTAATGCGTGTGAGAGCCCTAATGGGTAGGTAACTAGTGTAGGTGACAGTGATGTGTGGGGGATGTGAAAGATAAAACAGGGGTTAGTGATCCACTCAGAACAATTTTAATGAGTTGTGGTCACTACCCTGATTAAAACCAGAACAAAACGCACATTCTCACTCTAAGGATTGTGAGGGTATGTGCTAAGACAGTCAACATGTTTGTTGCCTGTTATCTATTAGATGGCAATTCCTCAGGACCAGATTAAATACTACCTACACTTTTTTGGTGGTGGTCAAGACCTCATTGAGGTATAAATAATGACCAAACGTACAGCACCCTAAAAAATGTGTGGTACCGGTTGATCTACACCAAGACCTGCAAAATAAAACAATGTGACAATATTATAACATCATATCAAGGACAAAGTGATGTACAGGAATCACCATAAACAATCATGGTGTATTGCACGCGTGCTGAACACAGGTGAGCTGTGACATGCATCAACTGTGAACTACGTCAATAAAACACATTAAAAATCAGCAAATAAAACCACAAGAGAGCATACGTCAAAATTGCCGTGGAACTCACCCAGGTTGGGTCAGTGGTTAGTGGCATCGAGTACCGGTAGAGGTAAGCACTAAAGTGTAGTGTACTGATAAATAAGAGTAAGATTAAGTTGGAGAACCAGGTCCCACAGTTAGTACTCGATTGATAGCACAAAACCCAGGGGCAAGCGTGTCACGGGCCTCAGTGGTGTTATAAAAGGGTAAGGTGTGCGTGTCATGGGGAGGGTTTCCCAACCAGTCTAGTGACAGCAAGGATGTGTAGATTATGAGAGGTGCCCCCCCAGTCACACCTACCGGAAACATATGTAACACTAACTGGAGTCAGTATGAGTGATGTTGCCGGCCAGTAAAACGTACGGCAATCCCACATCCCCACAATCCGCCCTGCATGAACTAGACAGACATCTAAAGCCATCACGTGGAGCAGTACTCCGAGATATCAAGGGTAAATGTCAAAATGGTGAACGCCAGAACCAATACATAATGAATGAGGTGCCCATTGCTTTGGGGTGCACGCCATATGGAAATCAAGACAGACTCGGGAGCAGGGAGCCGTGGTGAGTGACTGACATCAGTGTCAAACATGCGCATCTCACACATATCCCAAATATGGACTGCCGTAGAGGAGCAAAGTGTTACCTCAAATACTCACAGTTACGATGTGTGGAACCTCCCGCAATTCCTACCCATTCACTCTACCGGACCGGGCTGCTTCTGTAAGCACTTGCGTCTGTGTGTTTATAGCCGGCCGGCAGAGTGCGGGAGGCGGGACTTCCGGAACAACCGGCAAGCAATGTCAGATGAGGCTGCACTGCTAACCTCGCTGAGAGAACACCATGTTGGGCTGGTCCCGGGGGGATAGCAACCACAACGATGAACACAACTCTGGGACCCGGGTAACATCATCTACTCAGTGCCAATGATTAGTCAAAGGATGTATTAAGAAAAATGGTATCATCCTGAAGTGGTGGCAACACTGTGTGTAATAGGACGAACCCTGAGACTATTGTGTAGTTCAATCAACTATCGAAAAGGTACTGATGTACTGCATAACTGGCAACCCTCTGTGTTGTTTATTGACTACCCCTAGATATATAATAGGGTGTGCTAATAATGATAGAGGGGCATCACACACTGGGTTTTGATCTAAAAAGTTGTGTAAGTTAACAGCACATATGATGGGTATTCACATCAAATGCGGAAAAAGGGAGTATTGTAGAGATCATGTGAGGAGACTCCAAGGTATATCCTCGTTGAGCCCATTCTAGTCAGTGGCCAACCGCAATACCCAACGTTGCTCAAGGCGAAAAAGTGATTTTTTTAGACATTCCAGCACAACCCATTGAGATGAATCAGGGGCATGTCGTTCTTCGTGGTAGTGTGCTGTCATTTTGGTGTTCGTTTTGTTACATCTGAAGTTGCTTTTATGCTCCAAAATGTGTGTCTTGACCTGCCTAGTGGTCATTCCTATATAAAGGAGTCCACAAGGGCAACTCATTATGTAGATGCAATTAGATGAGTTGCAATTGGTGTGTGTCAAGATTTTCCAGACTATTCCATAAGGGAATGTCAACTCTTTGTTGACCTTGGTTTGGGGGCACACAGAGCATGAGCCACAGGGGTAATGGCCCCTCACAGGTGGAAGGTCCCATAATATCCTCTGTGAGCTGTGGTGTTGTTTCTTGGGTCTCGTGTGTATAAGTAAATCCTTGAGGTTGCTCGTTCGTTTGAACGCAAACCTAGGTGTTGGTAAATTCAAATCCCCTGTGCTAAGAATATCCCAATTTTTTCGAATGATGTTTCTGATTCGATTGGAGTCAGGGGTGAATGTGGTAACACATGTGATCGAGTGGTCTGGCTCTTTTGTCACGTTCACCAACAAGCTGTCACCGTTATTGTGTCTTGCTCGTTTACGAGCAAGGGAGACCACTTGTCTAGGGTATTCACAATTGATCAGGTCATTTATAAGAGTTGAAGATTCTCTCTGATAGTCTACCAGTGAGCTGCAGTTTCTTCTGATGTGCAGGAATTGGCCAAAGGGCAGATTTTGTCTCAAAGCCCTGGGATGATGACTGCTGAATAGCAAGAGGCTATTCTTATCGGTTGGTTTCCGAAATAAGGTAGTTGTAATTCGGTCTCCATCTAAGCGAATAAGGAGATCAAGGAAAGGGACCTCTGTCTCCGAGATCATGTGGGTAAATTTCAAAAATGGATTCAGAGTGTTGATCCATGTGCAGAATTCAACACATCTCGTGCGTTCTCCTTTCCACAGGATCAGAATATCATCGATGAACCTCCTCCAGAGCAGCACGTTCGCCCGGTATGGATTGATCAGATTATTGATTTCTCTAGCCTTAAAAGCTGACATATACATGCATGCCAGACTTGGTGCGAACGTGCTGCCCATCGAAGTTCCCTGCGTTTGGTGGTAAAGTTGTGTGTCATACTCAAAGAAATTTTCAGTTAAAGCCAAACTCGCGCATTCAACTATAAAGGGTACCGGAGTGTGTGAGGTCCACTCGCTGTTTCTGAGTGCATCCTCGATCACTCCAAGAGTTGCTCTCTGTGGTATGTTGGTATACAGGGCCTCAACATCCAGGGTGACCAATAGGTCCACTTCTTCTGGATGTTGGGCCCCCTCCAACAGGCGGAGAATATCAGTAGTGTCCTTCACAAAGGAAGTTGTGGTTTTAACCAAAGGTTGGATAAAATGATCAACAAATTGCGACAGGGGTTCCAAGATGGACCCAATCCCTGACACTGTGGGGCGTCCAGACACCGGGTTGATCCCCTTGTGGATCTTGGGTAGGCAGTAGAAATAGGGAATTTTTGGTTCTTTTCCTACTATGAAGGTGGCTTCTTTTTTGGTAATCCAACCTTCTACTTCTGCAGAAAAGACCATAGAACAAATGGTCTGGTCGTTGGATCTTCCCTGATGGGTGTATAGTACCTCCTGTCACTCAACTGTCTGAGACATTCAGTATCGTAATCTGTAGAGGACATGATTACAGTTGCGCCGCCCTTATCAGCCTGTTTGATGGTGATGTTCACATGATTTGCCAAGTCTCTGAAGGCAGCAGACTCACTAGCTGATAAATTATGATAAGGAGCAGGAGTGGTCTTACTATTTAGTTCTTTGAGTACTGCCTGCTCAAATGTCAGTTCTTCATGGGGGACCATGCTGCTGTTTGGTGTGAAAGTGGATGGTCTATGTAAACCAGAGTCATCTGTGGGTGGTGGCGGACGATCCTGAAAACATGCTTGCAACCTGATCTTTCGGAAGAAGCTCTGGACTTCACAAATGTCACAAAATGTATCTGTCTTTGGTGTGGGAACATAACCCAAACCTTTTTGGAGTACTGTGGTAAATAATTTAATTACCGGTACTTAATTTGATGCGGAAAACTAATAAGAATAGCTCAATAAAATAAGAGGCAGAATCCGTGGTATTAGAGGTTCGGAACGGGCTTTATTCCTATACAAGGAACATAATTCGAATTATGGGCCTTCTATTCCATCACCACGAAAGTTCAGGAAGGAAGGAACAATACATTATTGACAGATAATCATATTTATAGAAGAGGCATTATAGTGAAACAGATGCAGGAGGCGTAACAGTTGATAACAGAGATAAAAACATACATGCGTAACTAAAATGGGTGTAACTAGGCGTAACTAAAGAACGTCATTAGATATGATGTCACAAATGGGTGGTTCCATGAAAGAATTTCGCAATGTCAGCAAAAATACTTGGCAGAGATGCGCGCGCAGCAGCATGACGTGTGATTTGACGTGCAACTAGGGGGTGAAGGGACTTGACATTTAGCTCTACATGTGGAGACAAAAGTCTGGGGTTATGTCAACCTAATCCCAAATCATATCTAATATCCTATGTCTAAAGAACTGTGTTATCCAAAAAGAGAGGTCTCTTAGGATAGAATCTTATTCTATACTGACTATACTGACTGTTAGTGCGTGTACAAGCGTCTAAGTGTCTACACTAGATGCGAGGGGGTAGGAATATTCCATGGTAACAGGGCTATGAATTACTTGCATGAGGGCAGCGAGGCCTGGCCCCTTTGCACGGTAGCTGGAGGAATGTTTACCTAAACTGCTAGACAGGAATGCATCGGATGAGGAGCGGAGCAGAGCAGATAATCTTGAAGGTGAAATACAGTTTTTGGCAGGCAGATAGGCCGACAGGCCGAGTCAGGCACCGTTAGCCGCGCAGGGAGTAGGACAAAGTTCATGGATACAGATGCAGGCTCAGACTGGAGCTTTCAGAGGCAGAAGGCAGAAAAGGCTTGGTGGCAGAATCAGGGCCTACTCGCCTGGACTGTAAAATGGGATAAATGAACCATATAAAACCGGTGGCCTTTCATACTTAGGAATAGAATATCCGGCCCATTCATGGCGGATCTGAAAGAGGACATGTTGACGGTGGACGCACATGTATTTGCGTCTTCATAACTGGAACTGGAGGGAACATACATGTACTTGTGACTTATACATGAAACCGTTGGGGTCCAAGATAGGGGACATAACCGACCATAAAAATCCATATTTCCACATTCCCTCCTTGTCCCCTACTTGCCCTTAGGAGATATCAATCTTCATCAATCCATCGATCTGTTCATATAACATCATTTGTTCTTCTTTCTTCTTCCGGGATCTTGAATGAAAACTTGGATGTGGGATACACGAGGTGGCACATAGACCACAAATCGCTGGCCCACATTGTAGACATAAGCAGCAACTGAATAGTATGAGAAAGCCAATACCTAGGAAGGAGAGCATTCTCCATCCCCAGGCTGACAACACGCCCCAGAATCAACCGGACCAAGTCCAGGTGCCTGGATTCTGGTGTATCTGGCTTACAATCTTATGAAGGCGGGTTATGGCTTTATATACAGACGGCGAATTTTCTGGTATGAAAATGCAACAACTTGATCCGATGACCCTACAAGCTCCGCCCCTATCGGCCAGGATGACGTCAAGGACAAGACGATTCTGAAGCACAACAATCCGCATAGCAGACTGCTCTTCTGTTAAATTGCCTAAGGCGGAAATAGTTTCGTTCACTACTGCTTCAAGGGTTCTGGTTAATCTACGTATCAGCTTACTATTAGTGACTGTACCTATATAAGGAAAGAAACCTTTATTGAAATCTGTGTATTTTTCCCATGCTGTTTCAGTGTAATCGACGATTGGGAGATCTCTCTGCTGTCTATTGTGTACTAAATGAGTATTTCTATGATAATCAGGAGGAGCTAGGAAAACAGGTGGTAGAAGGAATGCTATGTAACAGGTACCATCCCAATCTAGAGGTAGGCGTATATATGCGGTCTGGCCACATATAAAGTAGGAATGACGAGAAGCTCTAAATGTAGATTTGCCTTGATCACTGAATTTTATCACAGTGGTGCATTTACTATGGCCCATGTGTATGGAGCCATTCTTTCTTATGCATAGTTCCCCTTTAACTGGGAATACGGACATGGCGGGCAATATTGGTGTAGCTTCAGATTCAACGTTCAGGATCATGAGGTTAAGTGTAAAATTACCTAATCCATATACTTCATTTTCTAGATCAGTTCCTGTTCTTTTGGGAAGTCCCTCCTTGTTAGGGTAGCAGACTTTAAGCAAAACTAAGTTCAGGTTTCCCCATACCCAGTTGTCTTGATAAGCTACTGAGGTTGAATCTAAGGAATTAATTAAACTAAACCATGCTCCACAGGAGCCATTGTGTGTGAACGGATATGGAAAGAGGGGCAAAATTCCCTTATAGTTCTGATAGGGAGGGAGTCGGCCACATATCCAACAATTTGTAGCATTGCTAGCCTGATGGGAATGATGTAACATACTAATAAAAGTGTTATTGCGCAGCGCAAATCTATATGACAACTCATGCGGAGGTAATTCACTAAAAGAATGTTCAGCAGTAACATTGTAAACATGTTTAGAAATAGGATAATATATGTGCAACAATATACTTGCAGCGATTATTAAAAGACATAAGAAAAACAAAATTAATAACGTCACTGTGCAATGACTACGCAGTGATTTACAGTACGCATGTTTTTTCAACTGCATTTGATTATTTCTTTCTCTATTCCGGTCCAGAGGATACATGTCAGAGACAAATTCAACCGATTCACCTTGGAGAGGACTTAAACAATCAAATTGTCTGACTGACTGGACCTCAATTTTAGTCTATATAATTCTGAGTTCGATTGCTCAACCAAGGGGAGCTTTGAGTCTGTCTTTGAGGAAATACAGGGTTTAGTCTCTATATTGGATGGTAGTCCATAAAATTTCTTGATATGACTCGAGTGTATCCAACCTTTGCGACCTTCGATCTTCACGGCTGTCCTCGTGGTGAGCAGTACAAGTTGAGGCGATTTCCACCTAGGATCCAGCTGAGTCTTCCGGTCAAAATTCCGCACTAACACCAAGTCCCCGGGAACTACGTCATGGGGTTTCACCTCGGTGTTGTCGGGAAAGGCTGCAGCTACCTGTGAACGACAAGATCGTAGTGCAGACATCAAGGAAGCCAGGTAATCTGTCAGCATATTACAGTCAACGTCAGTTATTTTACGAGGTATAGGCGTCCCCCACATATTTGGTGGTCTACCGAAGATCACCTCATATGGGGATTGCCCTGTTCGAGAGTGCGCTACCATTCTCATGTAAAAGAGTGCAACTGGTAAGGCTACTACCCAATCGACACCTTTCTGTCTACATATTTTGGACAATCTAATTTTCAGAGTTTGATTATGACGTTCTACGAGACCTGCTGCCTCGGGGTGTCGGACACAGTGAAATCTCCATTGATAGCCTAACAAAAGTGAAACGTGTTTCATTAGTTCGGATGAGAACGGCTGGCCGTTATCTGAGTAGACAACACGTGGTAAACCGTACCGTGGGAAGAATTCTCGAACTAACTGTTTGGCAGTAGTCGGGGCAGTGTAATCTGAGACCGGGTATGCTTCTGTCCAACGGGAAAGAGCACAAACAACTACAAGAACATATTTGAATCCTCGACATCGTTCCATCTGGATATAATCCATCTGGAGGACTTCAAAAGGGTGATCAGGAGGCTGAAATCCACCCTGTTCTACGGGAATGCTTTTACCTGGGTTAAACTGACAACATATCATACAGGTACGAACTTTTTGTTTAGCTGCTGCTCGTAAATGTTTGTTGAACCAAATGTGTTGAATGCTGTCTAGCATAGCCTTTTCTCCCAGGTGCGCTGGACTATGTATTGTATTAATGATAACTTGGACCATTGAGTCGGGAAGAAACCATATAGATTTTTCCTTCGTCATCCATCCCTGATCGGTTTGGATCCCTCCTAATTCAGTCCATTTCTTTATTTCTTCTGGTGTAGCATGTGTCTGTATGTCAATTACGTCAAGAGCGGGATCCTTAACCGTCATGCAATGTGTTGGTGTCAGAACTATTGTCTTTGTCATGTCAGATGTGTGAGTTTTATTCTGAGCAGTCTGTTTAGCTGTTCTGTCAGCTAGGTCATTGCCTTGGGAAATGATATCAGTAACTTTCGTATGAGCTTTACATTTCATAATTGATATTGCAGTGGGTAGATGTATTGCATCTAATAAGGCATGAATGAGGGGTCCGTGCTGAATGTGGGCACCGTGAGAAGTTAAATAACCTCTCTCTCGCCACAGCACACCGAAGTCATGTACAACTCCGAATGCATAACGTGAATCAGTGTATATGTTGACTTTCTTATTTGTGGCTTGAATACAGGCTTGTGTCAGAGCGATGAGCTCTGCTGCTTGAGCTGACAAGGTATTAATACGATTTGTTTCAATGACTTCAGTGTCTGTTGTGACTGCATACGCGGCCACTAGCTCTCCTGTACTTGTTCTCATACATGAACCATCTACATACAACGTCAGGTCTGGATCTGACAATGGGACGTCTGTTAAGTCTTGTCTGGGTTTCGTCGTGATAGTAATAACTTCAATACAATCATGTGCTAGTGGGTCTGTTCCGTTTACTGGCAAAAGTGTGGCAGGATTCAATGTACTACAACGTCTGATTTCTATGTGTGGCTGGAACAATGTTAATTCGTAACCGGTGAGTCTTGCTATAGTCAAGTGTTGTGTTTGCGTGCGGTTCAAGAGAACCTCTACTGCGTGTGGTACTTGTACTGTCAATTGATGTCCTAACACTATGGCATCGCTTTGTCTGATTGCTAAAGCTGTCGCTGCCACTGATTTCAGGCACGCAGGCAGAGCCTGAGCTACGGGATCTAATGTACTAGAAAAATAAGCACATGGTTTGTGTGCTCCTGCTTGTTCCTGTGTGAGTACTGACAAGGCAGTACCTTCGCGTTCTGTAACAAAGAGTGTAAACTGTTTACTGTAACATGGTGTTGCTAGGACAGGTGCTTGACATAAAGCTTTCTTTAAACTTTCAAAGGCGTGTGTATGTTCTTGAGTCCAAGGGAGGACAGTCGATGTGGCTGCCTCCTGTGTTGTCAACTGAATAAGTGGTTTTGCTAGGAATGCATACTGAGGGATCCACTGCCTACAATATGAAGTGAGGCCTATAAAAGCCCGTACCTCCTTTTGTGTCTTGGGTATTGGCATGTTAGCAATTAACTGGATGCGATCGGGTGTAAGCTGCCTTCCCTCCTTGGACAGCGAGTGACCAAGGTAAACAACTCGCTGAACACAGAATTGCAGCTTAGAAGGGGACACCTTGTGCCCCTTTTCGGCCAAAAATTGTAAAACCGTCAGTGAAGCTTTTTCACATTCAGGTTCGCTTCTAGCGGTGATCAGCAGATCATCGACATATTGAAGCAAGGCAGTGTTGACTGGCATGTGGATACTGTCAAGTTCTCGTTTCAGTGCTTGGCTATAGATGCTGGGGCTTTCTGTGAATCCTTGAGGTGCGCGTGTGAATTTAAAGCTTCGTCCATTTAAACTAAATCCGAACAAGTATTGGCTTTCCGGATCTATTGGGACGCTGAAAAAGGCATTCTTGAGATCAATTACAGTAAAGAATGTTGCTTCGGAATCAATGGCTGTCAGTAATGAAGAAATGTCTGGAACTACGGGGTATTGTGGTACAATACATTTATTTAATTCGCGCAGATCAATAACCAATCGATATACTGGCGGGGCTTTTGGATCAGTTCGTTTAAGAATCGGAATTATCGGGGAATTACATACATTGGAGTCGGTTTCCACAACCACTCCTTGTGCAATGAGCTCGTCAATGATTTGCAGTAAAGCCACTACAGCATCTGGGGGTAACTTGTATTGTCGCATTCGTGGTAGTACCACTCCTGTCTTTAGTGTGACTCGATATGGTGTAATGTTCATGCAACCAACATCTGTAGGGCCTTGTGCCCATAAATGTGTGGGTAAAGTCAGCAGTCGGTGATCCATGTCTCGGGACACATAGTGCCCTTTGAAATCACGTAAAAACAATCTTACTCCTTCCGGAGAACAACATATTATAGCTCCTAGAGCTTTCAATGTTTTTATACCTAACAGGTTTTCTGGACATGATTTAGTAAGCAATAAATCTGTAGTTCGTGTCAAAGGACCAATCGTAAGTGGAAGAGGCTGTTATACTTCGTTAATGATAGGTTTTCCTGAAAAACCAAGGGAAATATTCTGTGAGCCTGAGAGGGGTGCCCCTGGAACTTCACTACGTTTTATGGTTGTTCGGCTTGCCCCTGTATCAAGTAAAAATTTTCTATCCTGGCCTAATAGTTCACTGTGTACATAAGGTCCTTCTTGATCTACAGGGACCTCGATAAGGGGTAAGCCAACTTCCCTCTCTAGGCTGTTTCATGAGTATCGTTGATAATCAGGATAGTCATACTGTGCGGTCTGGTACATCTGTCGTGTCGTTGTTGGTGTGGCAGCAATAGGCTGCGGTGGTGGAGCTGGCATAGACTGTTGCGGAGCTGGCATGGCCTGTGCATGCTGCGGGGCTCCTTGTTGGTTCTGATCCTGTCTAAGTGACCGTGGTCTTTCTTTTGTATTACCTATGGCGATATTATGTTTTAAAACTGGACAATCGTGTACATAATGACCTGGCTGTTTACAATAGTTGCATGTCCCTTTTACAGAACCTGCTGAAACACTGGACTGTGTCATTCCCTTTTTATGACTGTCCGCTGGAACTGTCTGGGAAACTAGCATTTTCATTTTCGTGTCTTTCATGCGTCTTTGTTCATGTTCTTGTTCCTCTCTAATTCTATTGTGATGGTACTGCAGCATTTGTAACATTTGTGACGGAGTGTTACCTTGCCAGGTACTCTCGAATTTCAATACTCTATTCTTAACTTGGGGCAGGGCATTTTCAACTAATTTTGTCACAAACAGATGTGGATAAGATTCGCTACTTGCTTTTATTCCACTATTTATACCAAAACATTTTTCGAATCGGGCATAAAAGTCACTAGTGTCTTCATCTTGCTTTTGTTTACAGGCTGAGATTGCACCCCAGTCTTCCTTTTTCGTAGTTAATAAACGTGGCAGTACCTGTACTAACAAACCTGGTAGTATTTTGGTCTTTTCCCCAAGCCCTAAACCTGGACCTCGAGCTGTTTCTTCGTTTTCTAATGCTGTCCAATCTATCTTTTGGTCTCCCACCTCCCAATCCTTTTCTTTGAGTTTTTCATAAATGCCCGCAGGCATTAATACCTTTAATATTTTCATAATGTCGGGATAGGTATACTCTCCCATGAGCAACATGTCTTTAATTTCACGGTGGAAACCCGCTGGGTCTTTGTCATGACTGGGTACCACTTTCTTCATTTCTAATAGTTCCATTTTAGATATGGGTGTGTATACAAACACACGTTTAAACTGATTGTCATCACCTTTTATCGGGTGGACTTCGCGTAAGGGATTCTGTCTATACATATAATACGTCGTTCTTTCCTTGATGGGCAGTGAGACATGTTCGGGGCATACAAAAAGAATGTACTGCTTTCTGGATTCTAGTATTTCTCTAATTAACTCAGTACCTGAACCTCTCCATTTATTCGTGAGTAATTCAGTTAATATATCAGGTAAGGGACCAGGATCGGAGTGTTGGCTTTTATATAATATAAGGAGTTGTTGAATCATGTAGATACCAGCTAAACGCTGTTCATCTGGGTTGAGGTTCAAAAACGTGTGTGCTAGTGTATCATCACTATATTTTCCGGGACTGTCAACCCAGTGAACGGCTGACCTGGCTAATTCTTGTTCGTCCATAGAATCGAGTATATGATAACCCCTTCGTTCTCGGAGTAATTTGTCAGCGGCTTGGAACGCATGTTCGGGGGACCTTATATTTATTATAGGTGTTTGGAAATTTCTGTTATTATCTGGACGTATCGGACGTATCGGATCAGTAAAGCATCTAGTATTATTGCAAGATCTTCCTCTACCTACATAGGCCATTGTTTCTAACTGTCCTGTGGGCAGTTCTAATTCTTCCTCCTCTTCGGTTTGTTCAGGCTGGTCTACTGCTAATCTTTCTTCGTGTATTCGTTCTACTTCTTTGCGGATTTTTCGGCACATAGCTATTATACTTAATCGTTTATCATGTCTCCCTTCTGATATATTCCGACTCCATGTGGTAAGAATTTGCATTTCTTCCGGATTTACTCCTGGTCGGTCTTGATTTCTGATCACACAATTTATGAGGAAACGTAACAGTTCCCCATGTATCTCCACTTTCTGGTACTCCATGGCTCTATTAATACTTTCAGAATCTCGCCCTGACTGGACAAAATGATATATATTTTCTAAATGTGTAGTCATTCCTGGTAGCCTCCCTAAATATATTGCAGCTCGTCGGATACGTAATGATGCCAGCAGCATTTCGTCCTCTTTGCCGGGCACAGGATCATATCTACAATCTATTAAAAGTTCCTTAAGCATGTCGGGAGTTACTAGTTTGGGCGTACGTTGGTGGGCTAATTCTTGAAAGGAAAGTTTATTTACTCTGGGTGGCGTGGAAAAAATGTTTGTTGTACCTCCTGTAGCACCGCCTGGGGTGCTGAATGTGAAAGGATTCGTTGAACGTGATATAGCAACCATAGGTGTGGGTACAGCTGTAGAAACAGATGTGCTTGCCGGAACTTGTGTCGGAGTTTGTTGTTGCGGAGGTACAGACGGAGGGTCTTGGCGTTGAACCCCCTCGGCAGGCGGTCTATGTGGTGCAGTATTAGCATACTCGGGAGCTGCATCGTCTAAATAAGAGGAAAGGAAAACATCTTCTGCGGTTCTGGGATGCCCTTTGGGATGTGCTTTTATCGGAAACAATGGGGGTGGCAAGTCTTTTGGTATCTCCGGAGTAGCCTTAGGTAACCCTTCGGCCAGAAGAGGATACATACCATTCATAAGGGCATTTCTTTGTCTGTCTACTTGTTCTGATTTTACTCGAGTACCTTCTTCAATTAATAGATTTTCTCGGATTTTATTTGAATTCTCCTTACTCTTCTCTTCCTGTCTACGTGCTTTTTCTGTACGTCTATACGATTCTTTACGCCATAATTCAATGGCATCTTTCTGTGATTGTCTAGCTTTCTTTTTCCATAATTCTTCCTCTACTTTCATGATGCAATCTGCATCCCAGGTCCCAGCTGCGGGCCACCTCTGACTTTCTGGTAATTCCTTGGTGTAGTCTGCCCATAAATCAAGAAATAATATGGCGTCTAGGCCATGTTTATGATACATGAAGTACCCTGGAGTGTCCCTAGGAGGAATGGGAACAGCTTCTTCGAGTACCCCTTTTCTAGTTTTGATCTGTCTTAATTTCGAAAAGAGCGGCATATTGAGAACTGATCTGATACCTAATTCTGAACACGTTTAATACAACAAAACACAATAATGAACAGTCATTCACACCACAATATGCAGAACGTATTTAAAACATTTTGACATTTAACATTTAATGAACAACAATGATGGCCATTTAGGGAACTAGTCACTAAGCATAATACTCGGCACTAACTAGGTAATTCTGAATTATATACTAGACATACTTGATATACTGCTGAACAGTACAGATACACTGCTGAAACAGTGCAAACCGGATTTGTGTACCCAAACCCGTCTTGACCGGCACAACCTATGTGCACGTCAGAACGCCTCCCCGACAATGGTACTCACCGGGTAGCTCGGAACGGAAGGCCTCAGAACTGAACTGAACTGGACTCGGACCGGACTGGACTCGACTCGAAACTTCGGAACTTCGGAACCTGGTGGGCCTCTGTATACCTCGGATCTTGCTCTCTCAGCTAGGCTCTGGTCGGGATACTTCGCACTTCTCACCGCCTCGTCTGGGTGTTGATCGCAGCCTCAGTTACCCCCGCTCGGCAGGAGGGAGATACAGGAAATCCTGTGGGTACGCGTTGTTGTCCGTCCAGCTGTGGCAGGAGACCGGGTCTGCAACGCACCTCCGGCGCGTGAGATGAGAAAGTGTCCCTGTTCGGGCGCCATTTATGTGGTAAATAATTTAATTACCGGTACTTAATTTGATGCGGAAAACTAATAAGAATAGCTCAATAAAATAAGAGGCAGAATCCGTGGTATTAGAGGTTCGGAACGGGCTTTATTCCTATACAAGGAACATAATTCGAATTATGGGCCTTCTATTCCATCACCACGAAAGTTCAGGAAGGAAGGAACAATACATTATTGACAGATAATCATATTTATAGAAGAGGCATTATAGTGAAACAGATGCAGGAGGCGTAACAGTTGATAACAGAGATAAAAACATACATGCGTAACTAAAATGGGTGTAACTAGGCGTAACTAAAGAACGTCATTAGATATGATGTCACAAATGGGTGGTTCCATGAAAGAATTTCGCAATGTCAGCAAAAATACTTGGCAGAGATGCGCGCGCAGCAGCATGACGTGTGATTTGACGTGCAACTAGGGGGTGAAGGGACTTGACATTTAGCTCTACATGTGGAGACAAAAGTCTGGGGTTATGTCAACCTAATCCCAAATCATATCTAATATCCTATGTCTAAAGAACTGTGTTATCCAAAAAGAGAGGTCTCTTAGGATAGAATCTTATTCTATACTGACTATACTGACTGTTAGTGCGTGTACAAGCGTCTAAGTGTCTACACTAGATGCGAGGGGGTAGGAATATTCCATGGTAACAGGGCTATGAATTACTTGCATGAGGGCAGCGAGGCCTGGCCCCTTTGCACGGTAGCTGGAGGAATGTTTACCTAAACTGCTAGACAGGAATGCATCGGATGAGGAGCGGAGCAGAGCAGATAATCTTGAAGGTGAAATACAGTTTTTGGCAGGCAGATAGGCCGACAGGCCGAGTCAGGCACCGTTAGCCGCGCAGGGAGTAGGACAAAGTTCATGGATACAGATGCAGGCTCAGACTGGAGCTTTCAGAGGCAGAAGGCAGAAAAGGCTTGGTGGCAGAATCAGGGCCTACTCGCCTGGACTGTAAAATGGGATAAATGAACCATATAAAACCGGTGGCCTTTCATACTTAGGAATAGAATATCCGGCCCATTCATGGCGGATCTGAAAGAGGACATGTTGACGGTGGACGCACATGTATTTGCGTCTTCATAACTGGAACTGGAGGGAACATACATGTACTTGTGACTTATACATGAAACCGTTGGGGTCCAAGATAGGGGACATAACCGACCATAAAAATCCATATTTCCACAGTACCCTCTCTTCGACCGGAGTGAGGACTCTGGGGGAGAGGTTGATAATTAATCTCTCTTCCCCCTGGTCTGACTCCTGGTTTCCACTGATCGTGCAGGCTGTTCCTTTCCAAAAGGAGGATCCTTTTCTCCTGCCCACCCTTATTATCCACACCCTGTTACCATGTGTGTTCTTACCATTACCTGCATCACACTATAGGAAATGCATACCACTTCTAGTTTTACAGCTTTTGAGAGGGCCCTTAAAATGAGGAGGGTGAGCTCTCAATATTGTCCTACTCCCACATGAAATAAAGCTCAGTCATGTGAATTGGTCTCACACCTGAGCAGTATAGGATGACATTTAATGACACCCAGAAAGTCAGTACCCAATCCTGGGCTGTCTTTGTAGAAATATCTATGAAGGCCAGAGAGGGCTGGATACAGAGTAACAAGGTAAGTACCTATGAGGGGCTCTACAATTTGTTCCTGAAGGAGTGCATATTGACTAATTGTCCCTCAGAAACGTTATGCCATTTTCTAGCTGTCTAGCTCCAGGAAACGGGTGAGACAGCAGATGAATGGGTTCGCACCAGGGTAACTTAAAAGAACCTAGGAGGAGATCAGAAGAAAGGAGGAAAGATCCCCTTCCAGGGGAAAGCCCTGCTAACTCATAAAAAACAAAAAGACTCCTCTAAAGGTCCCCAAACACCTGCACAAGGATGTGTTGTCCCTGACTCTGTCCTCTTTCAAGAGGATGGAGTTCCAAGAAAAGTTACTTGACCCTACAAAGGCAGGGAAGTATTTTGAATGCTTGCAGCCTGGACACAAAAGGGGAGATGAAGTCTGCTCAAAGAAGCCCCCACTGATGGGCAGTCCCAGGGGATTGCTAGTGTAGATGTGGGTGTGGAAGTTGGCCCACAGATAGGGAAGGGGTAGACAGAGGCGACCTTAGTTTCCATGGGAGGGGTGGAAGTTGCAGCCCTGGTAGCCTTGCCTCCAAGCATGGAGAAGTACACACAGAGGCCTAACATCAACGTGATTGAGGCAGAGGCTCTAGGGATGCAGGAGCCAGTGTTACCATGGTGGAGGACAAACAGGTTTTTCCAGAGCAGATCCTGACTGGAGTATTTCACCAGGTTACCTACTCAGACAGCAGAGCCAAGCTCCATCCCATTGCATGGGTGAATCTGGAATGGGGACGTGTGACTGATCCTAAGAAGGTAGCTGTGTCTCCTTCCCTCCCAGTAGAGTGTATACTGCGAAATGATCTTGAAGCTTCTGAATGGCTAAAGGTGGAAAATAATGTCCAAACACAAATGCTAGAACTACCTGAGTGGGTATTTGCTATGACTAGGTCACAGACTGGACATCAGGGGAGTGTTAGACACTTGGACACAGAAACAATGGGTCAAGCTTCCAGGAACAATAGACAGGGCACAGGGTCAGGTGAGCCAGCCCAAACAGTTAAGGAGGTCCAGGAGGAATCCAACCCTGAGGGGGAGGATCTGGCCTCTGAGGTACGGACTCCACCCCTGCAAGATCTGTCTGACTTGGCATAATTGCAAGGGGCCGATGGAACCCCCAGGGAAGAGTTTTGCCAGGAGCAAAAAGATTGTCCCACTCTTGAGGGCCTGAGACAGAATGCCTCCAGGCAAGAGAAGGGTGATGTCAGTGGATCCATAGTGTTGAAAAATGGGTTATTGGTAAAGATACGTATGCACCTACCACTAGTAACAATGCCACCAATATGGTATTGGGTCCAGTAAAGATCTTCATAAATTAGCCCCTTGCACAACCCTTGGTAGCTGACAATGAGCAGTCAGACCTAACTTAGGAGACAGGAATGTAAAGCATTTAAAAACATGAATACATCAAATAAGTAAGACACAATACAAAATAAAAATCTCACATCAATTTATAAAAATAGGAAATACTTTTTTGAACAAATAGACACCAAAATGACAAAAATCCGATGTAGGGAGCTGGAGATATGAATTTTAAAAGATTAACCACTTTATAGTGCTTAAAACATAGAGGGCCACTCTGGGACAGCTGGTCATGCTTGATCAGGACAAAGTCAAATTTGAAGCTGACTGCGATGGATCCCTGGCTGGATACACTTTGTGGGCAGCCCCGGTCAAAATTTTACCTTCACACTTAGAAACCTTTCTGGAGCTTTTTCTTCTGATGTCGCTTGACTCTCCACAGCAGGCCGGATTTGTTAAGGGTTCGCCGGTTTGACTTTCTGCAAGGAATCCTGGAAGTCTGGAGTTCTGGAGCTTCCAGTAAGATAAACCTGAAATCCTGGGCAGGTCGCATTTGGAGTTAGTTGACTCTAGATGTCGGGTCAGTCACCCCCTGGAGCTATTTCACAATAGTTCTCCAAACTTCAAGAGGTGCTTCTTTAAGGTATCGTTGTAGGTTCCAAGTGTCCTAAACACCAACCCAAAGGTCTGGGATATCCTAGATGGTCTCTGGGATGTCTGGGCTACAGTTCCCGCAAATCACCTGGCAAAATCCTTAAAAGTCTACTGGACGCACTCCAGGATGGGGACTCTTTGTGGAGATGATGCAGGTGGGCTCTTTTAACCTGTAGCTTGCAAGAAAGTCCACTCCTTAATACATCTTGGAGCAAGGCACAGTCCCCAGGGCTGTAGTACCAGATTGTGCAGCAGGTGCAGTCATTCGGAGTGCAGACCTTTCGGTGCTGATCCAGATTCTAGCAGGGCAGTCCTTCATCTCCCTGAAGTTTCAGGCAGCAGATCTTAGAGACTATGAAGCTCTCACATTTTCATTCAGTGTTGTGAATCAGCAAGCAGGGGTGGCACCTCTGTCCAATGAAATGGTGAGAGCCACGCAAAAGCATGACAACTTCCTCCAAAGTGTGGCATCTTCTTGTCCCACAAAGCACTGAACTTCCAAAATCCAACATGTATGATGCATCTCCAGAGGAGTAAGAGCTGACTAAACCAACCCACAGTGTGGCTCATTTCTATTAGCTCTCCTCCCCCTGACCTCTGCAAATTCTTGTCCTAAACCTGCCATCTGGCTGGGGCACAGCATGCAGGGGTAGGTACGCCTGGCATTCCGTTCTGATATGCTCTCTCTTTAAGCTCAGTTTGATTTACCCAGTCCCCTCTGCATGGCATATCCTCCTCAGGGTCAGAACTCTCATCAAATCTAATCAAAGTAGCCTGGCTAAGCCTATTACGGCTGACCAATAAGCAGAGACCACTAGAATGCTGGATTTTAGCTTAGAGAAGAGAAAGTTCCATAACTTCTCTTCTGTACTAGTTATGATAATTTCAACAATGACAAGTTGTTGATTTAATCAATACCAACCTGTTAAGTCTTTGAATGAAACTTTCCTAGCAATAGTTACATGGGAAACAACCATTACAACACGTCATTACAACGCACTGCATTTACAATGCAGTCATTACAACGCAACTCCCTTTACATCTCATGCCATTACAACGCAGCCATTACAACGCATGTCACTACATCACATGCCATAACAACGCATGTCACTACAATGCATGCCATTACAACGCATTATAAGGTAAGTAATGGGGAATAGTAATTTTTACCCCTGCACTAGCAAACACTTACCCTACTGTTGCACTCACTGGAGTGGGAATAGTAATTTTAACCCATACACTATCCAACACTTACCCTACTGTTGCACTCACTGGAGTGGGAATAGTAATTTTTACCCCTACACTCCAACACTTGTAGTTTCTAAAAATGGGTTGTGATGCCATGCGTTGTAAAATCATGCATTGTAATGGATGTTGCGATGTAAAAAACGTGTTGTAAAGGCATGCGTTTACAATTTTTGCATTGTAACATGTCCTATTCTAGTTACACATAAAAAAAAATGCAATGGTAGCCTATGGAGCTAAGTATTTACAATGTGGAGGAAATGAAATGGGAAGTTTTACCCACACCAGGGCATATAAAACATATTTTATACGGTCCCTGCTTTTAGTTACACATGCCCTCCCCACTTCTGGGACATCTACAGGAGACCTTGGGATTGCCAAAGATTTAGAAATAGGGTAGATGATCACTTTTAAAGTGGCCATACTACCAAAGTCGAATTTGCATACAATTTACTTTTAAAGACAGTCTGCAAAGCTAGGATGCCTTTAAGATGACAGCAGACACTAAGCAGTGCATAGAAATCTGTTTGGCCTCTAACCTTTCATGCCCTAATATATACTAGTAACATTTAGGTAGTTTGAGCCCCCTAGCCCTATTATATACTAGAGACCAGCAGCAGCGAGCAGTGGTAGATCCTCAGTCTCCCCAAATTAACCAGTTCGAAGCTTTTGATTGTAAAATAAGCACTTTAGCCTCCACATGTAAGTTGTCGCATTTACCAGCTAAACGGAGGGTCCCTTTTGATCCACTATTATGTTTAAATAGGGAAATAAATAAACTAGTGAGGACCTAGTTCCTGAAATTCTCCATCGAACATAGTAAATAAATAAATTTACTAAAGACAAAAAGACAAAGAAAAAAGTGTTCTTTGAAACAAAAAAAGGAAGACTATGAGTGTATACAGTTAACAGAGGCAGTTTCGAAAAATAATGCCAAAAGATATTGGTAAATAATGATAATGCAGACTGCTGTGGAACAAGAGTAAAATCTCTTCCAATTCCCATAAAAGAAGGAGAATGGAAATTATATCTGAACGAACTTTACTCTGCAAATCCTAATTCTTCTTGTCCTGCATCCATTGGAACATATTCCACTAAATCCCTAGAATTTAGCTATGCGCTTCAAAGGTCAAAATTGTAGGTTTTATTAAAAAAATTAGAGCCTTCGTAGCTATAGGACCTGACGAGATCCATATGAGTCATTAAAAAAGAGCCTCTAATGTGGGCTGCATATCTTGTACAACTGTTTGCTTATTTCTATCTGTAGGGGAAGACTCCCCCATCTGGGTCCGGAAGTATTTTAATTCCATTATATAAAAAGGGACATAGGCATCATCAAGACAATTATCGACAAATAACCCTGTTAGATGCAGCGGGGAAAATATTTGCTTGCAGCATTTTAGATCATCCTACAGATTGGGTGGTGGAGCAGAACATTTTACCCATAGAACAAGCAGGTTTTAGGAAACATCAGTCCACCTTAGATAATATCAGTATGTTGAAACGAATAGAGGAAAAGTACACGATTGTTCGTAGCTGAAATGTATACGTGGCTTTTATAGATTTCACAACAGCGTTCAATAAGGTTGACAGGCCCGTACTGTGGAAACAATTGCATAAAATGGGATTGCCTACCCCCCTGTTATCTTTAATTATTGCCCTGCACTCACAAACCTGGTGTTAGGTGCAAATAGGGGGAAATCAAGGCCTAGCAACAATAATTACCACAGAAAATGGACTGAAGCTAGGCTGTTTATTAGACCCACTACTTTTCTCTTTGTATGTAGCTGACTTACCCGAATGTTTCTCTCCCCTAGAAGGAGATGGGCAAAAGATAGGTGGCCGTTCTTTTGCATGTCTCATGTATGCAGAAGATATTGCAATATTAGACTTGACCCCTAATGGGTTGAATAAAAAGCTGATATCTTTGCTGAAATATACGATGGCACAGTACATAAAGATAAAGATAAAAGTAAAGTTCTGATTATGAAATGTAGTAGAAAATTTGGTAATTTCAACTGGCGAATTGATTCAGAACAATTGGAGATGGTAGATTCTTTTCTTTATTTGGGGAAAGTAATAACGGGCAACACAAACAATAAGCCACATATTGCACATAGTTCTTCTAAAGCTGTAACACACACAAATGGTTTACATATATTTTATAGCGCTACGGGCCGAAGACATTTTATACATTTGCTTACTGTTTTTAAATCAAAAATTCCTCATACTTTGCTATCTGTTATTGAAACGATCCCAGTTAAGGACTGGAGTTTTTTTTAGATAAAATTGAAAGTCAGATTCTAAGTAAATTATGTAATTTTAATACTTCGGTACCAATAGTTGCTATTAAACTGGAATTTGGTTTGATAGGTTCATTCACTCAAGGCTTAGCAGTATATTATGTTGGGGCTACCAGCTAAAGAATAGTGAGTTACACACATTAAGGGGTTTCATGTGTAAGGATATTTTTGAAGGACTCACTGAAAAATATTAATTTTCATGTGACTTCTCCTTGGCATTGAATTATTTTAGCATAAAGGAGGAGTCAGTGATCTCCCTCTCATTTTTAGAATTTAAATCCCTTTTAAAAAACATAACTTGTATGGTTAGCTTTCAGAGAGATGTTAAGCATTGCAAATCAAAAGAAAGGCTGAAGATAATAGCAATGTCAAATACATCGAGAATCTCTCAGAGATACTTATCCTGGAATTTAGAACATGGTGTTTGATGTTGGCTTATATTATGTCGTATGAACCTTTTGCCATTAAATGATTGACTAGCTAATTGGTACCCTGCCAAGAAAATTGGAAAAAATTGTGGCTTTTGAAATCTGGGCATTCAGAATTTTGATCATATCCTATTTGTCTGCCCAGCTCTAGGTGTATTTTGTTGCTGATGGCTTTGACCTATGTTCTTGCAAAATAGCATAAAGAATGCATCATCAGCTCGTGAATTCCTTCTTTTTCCCAAAAATTAAATAGCGTGTATACATTTTATTTTTTTAAAGGAGTTTATGAATATATTTTACTCTTCACTACCCTTATTTATGCTGGTCCCTATATTCGTATTGTTGTTTTTACTTGCTGTTGCTAGGGGAGAATTAATCCTTAATTATACAATTGCTAATTTGTTCCTCGGAACTCTGGTTTACAGTTTTCTGCTGCTACATGAGGCACACTAACCAAAACCTGGTCTTATTTTCAAGCTGATGTTTGTACACTATTCTAATGTGTACATATGTTTCTGCTGCTATATGAATGCACTTTGCACAGAATTAGATAATATCTAGCTGTTATTCGTCATTGCCAGGGAAAAACAGTTGTTAGTCTCAAATGTTTTAGTTCCTCCTTAGAACCTGCTTTGTTTATTATTTTTGGCTGCTGCATGTTGCACTTTACTTAATATAGATCTACAGTGAAGTCAATATTGAACTGTATTTTATTATCTACAAAATTGCATATGTTTTCAAATTTATATTCTTGTTGACAAATGAATACCCTTGTCTCTTTTTGTACATTCGGTGCCACTGATTCTTCCGATTTGCTCCTAGACCCTGAGAACTGGCTATGAAGAGGCATGTTTCTCTGATGATGGGCTATTTTGAATTTAATACTGCCGTTGTTATGTATTTATAAATACTGTGTCATCGTGATCATAGTACGCTAGAGTTTAATATGTTAATATCTTATTCTATTTACGATGGCAATGAACTGAGTTCGTATTTTACTGCGTATTTATATAATAATTGTGTGTAATTTTTAAGTGGACCTCATTGTAGATCCAAATTCTTAATAAAATCGAATTGAATTGAATACTAGGGACTTATAGGGTCTATCCATACCAATGTGAGAATTTGCTTTTAAAGACAGGCTGCAAGGCAGGACTACCTTTAAAAGATCAGTAGGCACACAGCGGCACACATATGCTAGCACAGGAAATCTGCCTGTCCTGTACACTTCCATGCCCTATTATATACTAGGGACTTATAGGTAGATTGCACCCCCTGGCCCTATTATCTACTAGGGACTTATAAGGTCAGTCAATGCCAATTGTTAGGGTACCCTCTAACATGTACCTTTTCAAAACTAGCTCTGGCCCGGGGCTTGGCTAGCAGAGCCCAGAGTATAGTCAGAGTCAGTTACCACCAGTATCATTAGGCACAAAATGGGGCTAAACTGGGCAAAATGATGACTTTCCAACACATATGTTTTGCTGGGAGGATGGAGTCCTCTATACTGAGGCCAGGGTCCCCAAACCTGGGGCAACCAGGAGAGTGGCGGTCCCCCAGAAGTATACAGAGTTCCTCCTCACCTTCGGTCATGACATCCCCTTGGCAGGATATTTGGGTCAGACCAAGACCTGGAATAGTCTGGACAACCATTTCTATTAGACCAACATGTCTGCCAAAGTGAAGGAGTGCTGCAGCTCCTGTGTCACCTGTCAAGCTAGTGGCAAGACAGGAGGCAAGCCAAAGTCTCCCTTAATACCACTGCCAGTGGATGGGACTGTGTATGTGGGGATTGACATTGTTGGTCCCCTACATCCACCCACTGCCTCATGAAACAGAAATATTTTTGTGGTAGTATACCATGCCACCAGCTGTCCAGAGGCAATACCCCTCAAAACGGTCACTACTCCCACAGCGGCCAGAGCCCTACTTGGTATCTTCTTCACCAGAGTAAGCATTCCAAAGGAGGTGGTCTCAGATCGGGGGAGTATCTGTATGTCCACCTATCTGAAGGCAATGTAGGATGAGTGTGGTGTTACCTATAAGTTCACCACCCCATATCATCCCCATACCATGGTCTGGTGGAAAGACTTCATAAGACACTGAAGGGCATGATTATGGGCTTACCTGATGAGCTCACTGGGAGATGGGATGTTCTCCTCTCATGCCTGCTATTTGCTTACAGAAAGGTGCCACAGAAAGGGGTAGGTTTTAGCCCCTTTGAGTTACTGTTTGGGCAACCTATAAGAGGGCCATTGTGTTTGATGAGAGAAACTTGGGAGAAGCCTCTCAAGGAACCCATACTGAAAATGCTGGACTATGTGCTAGGCCTGCAGTCCTGCATGACAGAGTACATGAGTAGGCAAGAAGCAATCTGGAGGTCAGCTAAGAGCTCGTGGAGCTCTGGTATTACCAGAAGGCGACAACGCCTGAGTACCATCCCGGACAGTTGGTATTGGTATTGGAGCCTGGGGCTAACAGGAACCTCCAGAACAAATGGACTGGGCTCTATCCAATTCTGGACAAAAAGAGTGAAGTCGCCTACATGGTGGACCTTGGCACCCCCATGACCCCCACAGTGTACTCTATGTTAAGAGACTGAAACCACCCCAAGACAGGACAGACATTCCCATGCTGATGTTTACAGATGAAGGATGGGTGGAGGAGAGTGAGCCTCTACCAGACCTCCTCTCCACCAATGTGCAAGATGGGTCAGTATAGGGAGTAGTACTCTCCCCCATGTTGATAGACCAGCAGCAAAAAGATTGCAGACAAATGGTGAAGCAGTATTTGGGGCTGCTGTCCCTGGCCCCTGGGATCACCTTTTAGTGTTTCCATGGTGTTGACACTGGTGACAGCCTACCTGTCGAAAATAAGTTGTACGAGTTGTCTGACCAGGTCAGAGCCTGCATTATGGCTGAAGTAGCCAAGATACTGGAGTTGGGGCTACTTGATCCCTCTAAAAGTCCATGGGCCAATCCAGTAGTATTGGTGCCTAATCATAATCCCCAAGGGGGGGACTAAGTATTGAGGTTTTGTGTGGACAACTGAGGTTTGAATGCAGTCACCAACACTGCTGCTCAACCCATACCTAGAGCTGATGAGCTTATAGACAGGTTGGGTGCTGCAAAGTGCCTGAGTACCTTTGATCTGATCTCAGGTTACTGGCAGATTGCCCTAAGTCTAGGATCAAACGAGAGGTCAGTTTTGCCCACTCCAAAGGGCCACTTTCAGTTCAAAATGATGCCCTTTGGCTTGAAGAATGCCCGTGCAACCTTCCAAAGGTTGGTGAACAGAGGCCTGTCAGGGATGGAAACTTTCAGTGCTGCTTATCTTGATAATATAGATGCATTCAAGTTCCACCTGTGAGGAGCACCTGGTCCAACTGAAGGAAGTGCTACAGGCACTGCAGCAGGCAGGCCTGACAATCAAGACAAGCAAATGCCAGATATGGCAGAGTTCAGTACTATACTTGGGTCACTTTGTTGGTGGTGGCCTTGTACAAGCCTTCCAGCCCAAGATCCAGACCATCCTGTATTGTGAGGCTCCTGAAACTAAGACACAGGTTAAAGCCTTTCTTGGCCTGACTGGGAATTACAGGAGGTTTGTCAGGAACTATGGAACAATTGTGTCTCCCCTGACAGAACCCACTTCTAAGAAAAAGCCCCAAAATTACATTTTGACCCCAGAGTGTCAGAAGGCCTTTGACACTTTGAAGGAGACTATGTGTTCAGCACCAGTCTTACTGTCCCCTCATTATTCTAATGAGCTTTGTGGTACAGCCAGATGCTTCAGAACCAGGAATTGAGGCAGTGTTGGCACAAGCAAATGAGGAGGGTCAGAATCAGACACTTTCCTTCATTAGAAGGTGACTACTCCACAGAGAGCAAAGATGGAGTGTCATTGAGACAGAAGCCTTTGCTGTGGTCTGGTCCCTGAAGAAGTTTCGACCATGCCTGTTTGGTATGCACGTCCATGTTCAAACAGACCTCAGATGGCTCATGCAGATGAGAGTGGAGCATCCAAAACTGTTGCGGTGGTCTATTTCCCTACAGGGGATGGACTTTACAGTGGAGCACCCATCACCTTTTATCTGGGCAGGGGGTGCAGTAAGGTCATCCTTCTTGCTCTGATCACCCTAATTTTTTGACTGATACTGGTGGTTACTGACTCTGAAAGTGCCCTAGGCTCTGATAACCAAGCCCAGGGCCAGTGTTCTATCCTCAAAAGGTATATTGTAGTTGGTTTACTTATACTTGGCCAAGACAACCTACCTGTAAATCCCTAGTATATGGTAGGGCATGTAGGGTTAGAGACGCCAGTGGACTTCATTCACTTAAGTGTGCACTGCTGTGGTGGCTGGTGTAAGTTTAAAGCTAGGTAATCCTTGCAGGCTGGTTTTAAAATACAACTGCATCCAAATTTGACTCTGGAATTAAAAGTACTTTCAAAGTCCAAAACTTCTTTTTTATTACGTGTAAGTCCCCTAAGGTCTGCCCAAGTTTCCCAAGGGCAGGGTGCCTTGTTATAAAAAGCAGGAACATTATAACATGTATTTAGATGCCCTGGTGGTCAGAAAATAGCCACAATTGTTTCCCCCCATTGGAGGGCTGCTGGCTCAGTAGGCTAACATGGGAAGGCTTTATTAAACTTTAATAAAGTCTAACTTTTGAATGGAAGTAGCTGGCAACATAATTCAACGTATCAAAATAATAGTTACAATAAATCCAATAACTTGCCATGGTCGGATAATTATAACTATTGCTGGAAAGCAGCTTTTGAACGTACTATCCTGAAGTTAAGGCCCTGTAGCAGCCTTTTCTATTTGGCCAGCCTCTGACAGCCTGAACTAAGCTTCTCCCTGAGCAGGTGTGAAGAGGCCTGGTCTGAAACAATACAGCCACTTATTTGGTGGGAGGAGATTTGTTTCGTGGGGAAGCCAGGGTACAAGAAAGGGGCAAGGGAGATAAACTGAACTTCAAAGGTAGAAGAACAGATGCCACAGGACCCAGGCCAGCCCCCACTTCCTTGACCCCCAGGCAGATGGGAGCCCCTCTAATTAGATTAGGAGAGGAGCTGGAAGGGGAGTGTCGGGAAAAGTTATACCGAACTGCACTCCAAGTCTCAATGTTTTTGAGAGGTGATTAAAAAAACAGAAGCCACCTCCCTGTGTCATTCAGCGATAACTCTATCAAGTGGGCAAGAAACAAGCATGTGGCAGATCTTGGCCAGGACTGCTTTCCTTCAGTACAAGTCCTCTCTCTTTTATCTTTCATTCCCCAATCTTGATGAAAGAACATATGGACTTTAATATATTTGCTTGTATTTTTGGATAGTTTTGAATGTTCCTTATATGGTCTTAAAAGTACAAAAAGCTGACTGCAAATAGTTCATAATAATCAAACTAAACACTAAACAAATAAATGAAACCAATACTAAGACAGATGAAATATCTTTCATGAGTTGATCAATTCAGAGACCCTAAAAATCACACCTTGCAGAATGTGATAACATTGTGCAAGCTTGCTAAATGTGCTTAGCAGAAAAATAGACAAACTATTAGAAGAGCTTAATGAACAACCACAAAGCATCTCAACCACCTCCAACCCAGGCAGCACCAGACACACCATCACCCAGACCCTCATCCCCAGCCACATAGACTATGGTAACCCTCTCTACGTGGGAATCACCTAACACCTGGTAAAGAGACTACAAACCAAACAGAACTCAGTCACCAGACTTGTCCTCAATCTTCTGGGATGAGCCCACATCAACCTGCTCCACAGGAATCTCCACTGGCTCCCTGTCCAAAAGAGGTGTCAATTAAAGATGCTCACACAGGCTTAATATTCCCTACACAATCAGGCATCGGCCTACATTAATCACCGCCTAAATTTCCACCAGCCCTCTAGACCTGCCTCACTCTTCCTCACCCACACCCCCACATCCACCAAAGCAAGAGCAGCAGACGCTCTATCTCCTATCTTCAGAAAGGATCTGAAGACCTGGCTGCTTGACTGATCCAATCCAGTTGCAGAAACCCCAAGCGCCTGGATACCCTGACAAGTGATAAGCAGCACTCTACAAATCCCATTTGATTGATTAAAATCCTACTTCTTCCTCTCATTGGCAACCTTCAAAGCCCTGTAGATTAACAGTATCAGAAAACTAGCTAACAAGCTTAAAGGCTATAATCTTCCAGCAGATTGCATGTGTAAAGTTGTATGTATTCTGACTGCAGGTCATTGCTGATTGCTCTATTTAAGAAACACCTGGAGGGTCTTGGCTCACAGCAGTGCCTAATTTGTACATTTGTTAAAGAATTAGTGCTAGGGCCCAAAGCTTTGCTCCACAGCCAACTCCATTGAAGGTCCGGCTGCTGAATACCAAGGCTGCGTAGTCTTGATTCCACCAGATGCCTCTTTAATCCACTACCACGCACTCCCTTCCTCTTTACCACACTCTTGCAGATTTGATCATCCCTGGTTTCTTCCTTTGTCACTGTTTTTCCATTTTCTCATTCTCATTCCTTCCCCCTTTTCTCTCTCTCTCTTGCTCTGGATCAAAGTCTATTGAGGACAAACAAGTGCCAGTTCCCAAAAATGAGTGCTAGTGGGCTACACCTACAATAATCGGCTAAATTGCGCTCTGACACATAGCATGGTTAACTTCAAGGCCTGTGCTGAGACAAGAGGCACTCGTAGCAGGACAGGCCCTGTGGTTCCGGTAAGCAGTTCCATTTGACTGTTTCTCATACATTAATTACTGTGACATTATTCAGATGTACTAAATTTAAGATCCTAGATTTTTGTTTTAATTAATGTTGCATTATGTTTTGTTTTAGATTATTCTTTACTGGAGTTTAAAAAAAGCAAACAACATGCAGCATAGTATCACTTTGAAAGCATATAGGTATATGCAGCAGAACCGGAAATACTGCTGTAAAATGTCCAACATATGGATCAGAGAACATGAACAATAAAAGAAAAAGTAGATGTGGAAAAATAGAATTATGTCAAACTCAAGTTTCAGTCCCCCACAAAAACATCAGCATTTCCCAAGAATCCCCTCCATACAGTTCACACATTGATCATAGGGTGATAGAGTTCCTTTTCCCACCTCCAGGACAGCCACATTGATAATGAGGAAAGAAATAACACCATCAGCAAGCAACAAGTAGGTGATTGCCTCACAGAGTTGTTAAATGCCATTCATTAGGTGAAATGGATGATTCTGCATGTGAACCCGAATATCTTGTATATCAGCCTTGTGAGAAGTTGGCCTGACATATGCTGTCCACTAATTATAGTGGGCATCCTGTACCAGTCCAAACAACCCCTTATTGATGATAGTTTAAAGACAACCTTTATTGAAAGCTATCCTAATGGTAGCTACGGAGAGCAGCCTTCAGGCTAAGTCTTGAAGGAATGTAAAACAGCTTGTTTTACCAGTCTATAATCTCTTGAATGGCTAAATGAAAGGCAACCACACCAGGTATATATATAAAATATATGTATTTATTTCTAAACACACCCTCCTAGTCTCTTTATGAGGCTAGTGGTCAAAACACATAAGGTACACTTCAAATAGTACAGTAAAATAGCACAAATACACATCAGGCCCTAGGGGCGAGCCAAACCATATACTAAAATAGTGGTATAAGAACCACGATTTAACTAGACACAAGGCCTAGAGCCTGTAGAATCGCTGGGACCTCAAGGAACCACCCAAGGTAGTGACACAGGGGACCCACGGGGGCCGTGTGCAGTGTAGGAACACAGCCGCGAGCTCCCGTTAGCTTCCATGGGGAAAGTCGCGGTTAGATTTTTAAAGATTAGGGACACTTAGAAATGAGTCAGGACCAAACCCTTTGGGACTTAGGAAGTTCTAGGGTCAACACCCACGGGAGCTCCAGAGTACTCGTGTTACCTCACCCAGGGAAGCCGGGTGCATAGGTGTCAAATGGTGTCGGGTCACGTGACGTCGTCGTTTTCAATGGGAGCTGGCAAGGAAGTGCTGCTGCCGGGAAGATGCGAATTGTCTGAAGAGATACAAGCCTGGATCGAAGTCGAGGAGAACCTGAAAGCAGAAGGGACAGAGTCTGGGTCACTTGCCAGTGACCAGGGGCATGATAGGCGAATGCCCACCGAAGTCGGGTGAATTTGGGTGAAGAAGGTGAAGCTAGACTCTTCAGCCACGAGGACCAGGTGGTGTCAAGGACAACCAGGAGCTGGATTCAAGCTGTCCCATAAAGCATGTCAAGTGCTGCAGAGTCGGTGCCTGGATTGGACACAACAAGCCTTGGCAACGGCAACCCCCTCAGAAAAGAGAAAGATGCTTCGGTGCAGACCAGCAAGGTCTGAGAGACTCACCACTTGGTAGGGAGTCAGGGCACATCTGGAGCAACCAGAGAAGCCAAGGAAAATCAAAGTTACCTTCTCAGGAACCCACCAGTTGACAGACCAGGGATTGTGAAGGGACCTCAAGAGGAAACACAAAATGGCAACCCATGGGTCATTCGGGGTGACTAGGCTGACAATCTTCAGTGGATTCTCTGCTCGAGGTAGGGGCTACAAGTAACCCCAAGCACAACTTCAGGAGACGTTGAGAAGTTAATGCACTTGTAAAAGTGACCGGTGACCAGAAGTTCTGGTTCCACACTACTCATGAGGGCTGCGGATCTCAGCTTTGCAAGGGACTCGGGCCGGCCTCTGAGATGTCTGGAAATCCTCTTCCTGGGCTGCAAATATTTCAGGGTCCGGCGGGAGCTTCCGAGATGCAGACTGGCAAAATGCTTTGTTGGTGCCTGCCAAGCAGGGGAGTCACTCCTTGACCCCAAGGGAGATTTCTTCAGCCCTCTAGTCTTTAGTAGAGCGTTGAAGTTCCAGAATTCAGCTTCAGAGTTTCGTCCAGGGATATCTAAATTCCTGTTGCCAGGGGTTCCTTACTTATACCTAAGGAAGGGGTTGGAGTAGCTCTAGGGACCCACCTATGGGAGAGTTTGGAAAGAGGGGTGGCTACACCCATTTCCTTTGTCAAGTTTCACGCCAGAGCAGGGGCTGGAAGCCCCTGGACCAGTTTGAGCTGGACTATGCACAGGGATACCAAATGTGCCCCCAATACAGGACTTCAAAGCACTCTGAGAGTGCTCCCACCCAGTCCCAATACACATCAGCCTGTCTGGGAGGTGGTTACACCTCCCTGTGACAGGAAACCAATTGTTCAGGCCTCCCCTGCCGGAATTTCGGTCAGCAGCAGGAGGCCAGACCTATGTCTGTGGCTGCAGCATCCAATTTGTGATTCCAGGGCACTGTTAAGTTTCTACCGGGTATACCAGTACTGCCATGTCTCTCCTTCTAGAAGGGTGGGATCATATTCTCACATCAGAAATTGGTGTGGGGGTATGATTCCAAGGTGTTTGACACCAAACACGACATGTTTCCGTGCAGCCTGTCCAAAGTTAGCATTAACCATTGCATAGGGGCTCAGCTCATGCCTTGGCACCCTCTCACATATAACCAAGCACCCTGCCTTCAGGATTGACAAGGCCTGCCATAGGGGTGACTGATAGGTTTCTATGTGCAGTAGTAGGTGAGGTATAGTGAACCTATACCTCAGTAAGGGGTGCATGGACCACCTTACCCAGGCTGCAGTAGCAGACCTGTGGTGTCATTTTGGAGGGCTTTCCAGGGGGGGCACAATACATGCTTCAGTCCCTGGTAGGCCTCTGGGGTACCTATGCCCTGGGTACATAGTATGCCATATACTAGGGACACAAAAGAGTACCCCAGAATCCAATCTGGAGTGTACCTAAAGTACATGCAATCAATTTAGAGAGAAAGCAGCTAGGCTGGGGTCCTGAATAGCAGGGCCCCAGCCAGACTAAAGTCGAAAAACAGTGAAACACCAGCAAAAAGTGGGGGTAACTATAAGAGGCAGATCCTACTCTCCTACAAGCCTCCCTATGTAAGTGGGAAAGCAAGGAGAGGAAAAGAAACAAGATGAAATAAAGAAGCAAGAGAGAAATGGGGGAGGTGGCAACAGCCCTCTTGACTGCCCTATATGATTCATGTAGGTGGGGAAAGGGGCCACATACATTGTCAATAGGTACATTTGATCTTGGAGTTTATATATGCATCTGTTGTAGGTGGCTAAGAAATAAAGATCAATTAGCAAATCCTTTTGTGTTGGCACCTGTGGAAACCACTAGTGTCGAAGTATACGGATCTCGGCAATCATCGCCATCCACCTTCGCCAGTGTGAGGTTGTGTCATCTATGTCCAAAGAATCGTGCAAGAGAGCAAGTTTGACCAAAGATCGAAAAAAGAATAGCAATAAGTGTTGTGAAGTGTCTGCCAGATGTCCTTCCAATATTGTGCTAAGTGAGGACATGACCACAGAATATGATGGAGGTCGCCGCCTTCCTCAGCACATCTCCAACACGTGTTGTGCAATAGTAGTTTGGCTCTGTGCAACTTGTAAGGAGACAAGTACCAGTCATGGAGAATTTTAAAGTGGGAGGACTTTACCCACACCTCCTGTAGGGGGCAGTCATGTGTGGTCAAGAATTAAGGCCAGCCTTCGTCAGAGTAATGACCCCAAGGCATGCCTGCCAGGATATATTGAGTGCCTGCTGCGTACAGGAGCACATATTGTCTATAAGGATCTGGTACAAATTAGAGACTGAACCCTGCAAGAGGCCGCAAGAGGCTGTATGTAACCCCAAAGATGAGATTCCTGAGAGAGACTGGGTCCTTACTCATAACTCAAAAACAATGCCATAATTGCCAATACTTCCAAAGTTGTTATTGGGGCATCCCAAAATCTGATCACGATGACAAAAAAGATCGAAATGTGTCTTCCACAAATAGTTCATTTATCATCAGAATCACCCTTCCTTCCCATTGTTTCCATGTAAGCATCGCCCAACTTACAGTAATCTTTCCACTGGAGAAGAGTGTTGTGTTTTTGTGATTGGAGTTGTTGATGTGCAAGAACCTGTGAGAGGCTTACCTGATGGATCTATATGGATCAGAGCATGTTGAATGTGGGTGGACATTGGTCCAATACAGAGGCACTAGAGTCGTACAGTATTCCCAAGTTGACGGGACATATATTGCATTACATTCCAAGGACACCCATGTCCATTGACCATCGGCAGGTATTGATAAATAATCCAATTGCGAGAGATGGTGTGCTAAGTAGTATAAGTACATATCCAGCAAGTGTAGACCCCCGGCTCAGGTATCGGCATGGAGCAGGGACGGTTTAAGACTGGGTTTCCTTCCTTACCATACAATGCCTTGATGTGCTTGGTCAATGTAGTAAGGATTGTGTTTGGGACCAGAAACAGCAACATACCAAAGATATAGTTAAACCATCCGCATCTTTACTATCTATACCCTTCCCCAGAGGAAAATATGCAGGCAGGGGGGGGGGCACAGGTAACAGCGTGTGGAGGGGCAAGACGACGGGATAGGGAAAGTAAAATAAAATGAATAAATAAAGCCACTTACTTTGCACTCGCCACGTCACTGAGTCGGTGAGCTCAAGGTAAGTGGTTTTATTTGTTTTACTTTTCCAATCCCATGTTCTGTCAACTCCCCCCCACCCCACCCTGCCGCCCCACCGCTGATACTTGTGCTGGCAGCTCATGGAAATATGCAAGGTAGCCAAGGCTAGCTAGCGGAGCAGTGTGCTTTGGGGGCCGAGACGAGAGGAGGGAGGTGAAGTAAAGCACCTCGTAAAGGCTGACAACAACCTGAACCATTACCAAATTTTTGGGCAATTTTTCTGCAAAGAACAAGAGACCCCAGCCGCCCCAACCTCCTTTGCTGCAGCAAACACCAGTGTTAAAGTAATCTGTGCTCTGTAGCATCATTCTTCGCAAGGTAGAGGTAAACTAACATTACCCCTAGAGACACTGGACCGGACTGCAGCTGGTCCTCTTGTCATTTACACCTTACCAATGAGTATGGTCTGTAATTCATTTATTTTGGTTATACGAGCAGAGTGATAATATTGAGAGGTCCTGATGAATGCCGCGAACAAATAGTCATCTGGCAGAAACATTTCGACCACCAATAACTAGGATATTTTGTCAATCCTAGATCACCTCATTTTAACTCTAGCTGATGGGAACTATTATTAAATTTGACTTTGTTACCCTGTAGCTAGTTTTATTTATCCACATTTTGTTTAAATTCACACTCTGCCCCTTACTCCCCCTGCCAACTTTGGTATCCCCATTAAAACACCTCACGCTCCTCTCTTGTCCCTTTTTGAGAGTTGTAGCCCACACTGTATACCTTGCGGTTACAGTGTGCAAGAGGGGACCCAATGATGAAGCATGTCACCCTCGGGTGAGTGAGGGTTCTCGTCTTTAAAAGAAAAGATTTCTTTTGCCTCCCTTCCTTACACACACTCATTTTGCTTTTTAGGACAGTAGCATTTCATCACTTTTAGTGAGATACAATATGCAAGGTAGACCAGTGCTAAAAATCATGTTCCATTTTCGTCATTAAGGGGTGTAAGTTATCAGTCACAATGTTGACGAGTAAATGAGAACACCTTACTACTTCAGCCCTGTCTTTTTCCACGTGAAGCTGAAGCGGTCATCTAGGGGCTGAGGCCCTCTGTCAGTCATAGGCAAAGCGTCACATTTAGACCAATCAATCTTGTAACCGGAGACAACGGAGAAGGCATCAATAAGGGCCATTAGGTGTGGGAACTAAGAGCCAGGGATGGCAAGGGTCAGAAGGGTATAGTTGGCATATAACAGTTTTATTACAACTTGCCGGTGTTTCCACACCTCTTATATACTCAGCTTTTCAATAGCAGCTGCCTGGGGTTCTGGTTCCGTAATCTCCCCATCCAGAAATGCTCATACAGAGTAGGTAGATGACCACCTCAAAGAAGGACTCTTCAAATGAGAGGTCTGTTTGTGCCGCCCAACAATAGAGTGAGCCAAGAAAGTGGGTGAAAGCATGCACCATTACTACGGAATTAGTCAACAGTCTTTCCTCTGCATCCCGATTGCTGGAATGGCCTGCTGAGCTTTTGATGGTTGCAGCGGCACTGCAAGAAGTCTAACAGCCTTTTCCCCTTGTTCATAGTTTTTCCATCTAAGGCATAATGGCACTTGCTTGGCTTGTGTCGTGAAGTATGCATTTAAGACATATTTAGCAGTCTCTAAGTGGTGGAGAAGTAGGGGTGTGGGTTTGCTCATGTACCATTTGGTAAGGGTGCTCACTTCCCGCTCTAAATAGTGCTAACTTCTCCCAAGCCTCCTAGTTCTGTAAGGCTGATTGCCTCTCAGAGTGGCCTTACTAACTGCCCCTAGGAGTTGGACCAAGTGGGGAGGTGGGTTTGTTGTCTGTCAAATATTGCTGGAGATAGGTCATGAGTTTCTGTTTATTGTTGGGTAGTAAGTAATGAGTGAGGTTTAGCCTCCAACTTTTGCAGGTGGGAGAAATGCTTCCCAGGTCCAGATTCAGCATTCCCAGGGCGTGATCCGTGATCTCACCTGCAGCTACGCTGAATCCCACAGAAAGGCTAATGAGGCGTGGTTCATAAGGAAGATAGTTATCCTGTAGCAAGTGCATGTGTGCTGGACAAAAAAGTATACTCTCGATCCCACAGGTGCGTAAAGAGCCAAGTGTCAGTCAGGCTATGATCCTGTAAGACATTGCCCAGAAAAGCCTGGTCTCGTGCATTAGGCTGGTGTCTGGGGGACATGAATGGTCTAAGTGGGGTTTAAGCACTAAATTCCAATCCCTCTATGATTACGTTGACATTGTCAAATTCTAGCAGGACTCTGGAGAGGTAGGAAGCAAGCATTTGCAATGCAATAGGTATCGCATTCATGCAAGTTTGAGCTATTGGCATTGTAAATGACAATGCCTTTTATTTATGTTTTCGGTTATAAAACATAAATAAAAAGCATTGTCATTTACAATACTAATATCTTAAATTCTCGCAAATGTTCGACCTATTGCATTGCAATAAAGGGCCTTCTTGACCGCTGGTTAGATTGTAAATATCAGAGGAAGAGACCGGCCTGCGACGTCTTCAAAGTAGTGATAAACAGCACAGTGAAGAAGATGTGTAAGTATTGTAAATTACACAGACACAAAGTGTGAAGTGAGACTTACATATGATCCGAGCTATGAATACTAGCAAAGTGCTCCAACGCCTTTTGTTCTGTGATTACACTGTCGTGGCTCAGGAGGAAGAGCGGAAGGGGGGCTAGTTCTTGCCCTCTCCGTGATTTGAGTGTGCAGTGTGGCATTGCTAATGTCATTGCTATCTTTGGCCTAATAAAAAACTCTCCAGCTGTAGTAGGGCCCTGGATTCACCAACTTGTGCAGGGTGGACTGTGCTTTATGGCAGGCAAGGAGTGAGGGAGGGATGGTCTCGGCTGCAGCTCCGGCCTCGTACAGTGCCCCTGCTATTACAAGTGAGCGAGAGGCACTGAGGTGGTGGTATTGGTGGTGGTGGTATTGGTGGTGTTGGTGGTATTGCTCGTAGTGATATTAGTGGTGGTGGTATTGGTGGTGCTGGTATTGGTGGTGGTGGTATTGGTGGTGCTGGTATTGGTGGAGGTGTTGGTATTGGTGGTGGCAGTATTGGTATTAGTGGTTAAGGTACTGATATTGGTGGTGGTGGTACTGCTATTGGTGGTGGTGATATTGGTGGTGGTGGTATTGGTATTGGTGGTGGTATTGACGGTGTTGGTATTGGTAATGGTACTGGTGGTTGTGTTATTGGTGGTGGTATTGGTGTTGGTATTGGTGGTGGTGGTATTGGTGATGGTGGCATTAATGGTTGTGGTACCGGTGGTGGTGGCATTGGTGGTGCTATTGGTGGTGGTATTGATGGTGGTGGTGATGGTATGGTGATATTGGTGGTGGTGGTATTGGTGGTGGAGGTGGTAGGGTTATTGGTGGTGGTATTGGTGGTGTTGATGGCGGTGGTGTTATTGGTGGTGGTATTGGCGGTGGTTGTGGTATTGGTGGTATTTGTGGTGGTGGTATTGGTGGTGGTTGTACTGGTGGAGTTGGTGGTGGGGGTATTGGTGGTGGTGGTGTTGTTAATAAAACAGGCTTATGAAGTGGCTTTAGTATAGATGACATATAACACAGATGTGCTGTTGTCAGCTTCAGCCCATTAGCACAGGATTATGTGCTACCTGGAATTCTCATGACTTTCGCTAATCATTTCTAAATCCATTTTACTTGAGGGGCGGTTTGAAACAGACATGAAATAATGCTGTGTTAAAGTGATTGAAAGCAGGCACCCGTGTTATGGTGGTGTCTGTGCTGCTTAAAAAAGCACAAGCGGTTTCAGCTGAAGCAGCACATGTCCGGCCTGCAGTAAGAGAAACTCAATAAAGTAAATAGTGCTTACAGACTAAATACCAGGTCCTGTGTAACAACCGAATTAAAAGGGCTAGTCGCCATCAGAGGGTACAAATGAAGACGAGGCCGTACTAAGGAGGGACTAAGAAGCCTATTACCAAATCCAAAAGAAGCATTTACGAAAGACAATGACACAAGCCAATGAAAAATATGGGAGGAGAGTGGGAGCAGCTTCTCTCCCACACTCTACTACAGCAGTCTTGCAGAGCGAGTAGCGCATGCGCGCTGCCCTAGGCTCGACCTAAAAAGTGTGCTCTGTTCCAACTGGATGAGTAAATGGATCCTACTACTAACGTCCTGCCCAGCATTTTCAGTTTTGCGAAAATATAGCAACCTTACACGTCTTTGAATTGTGTGAGGGAGGGTTTTACATATGAGAATGACTCTTCCCATGCACATCTTCGTAGATGAGGAGGGATTTGATAAGTCAATTATGAAGTGGAGATTCCTAACGAAGCTGCTACTAACAACCTTTCCTACCCAGTCTTTCTTCAACTTCTCAGATTCCTGGGCTGAAAGGTGTGTTTCCTGAAGTAGGGCTATGTCAGAAAACGTTGAGGCAAGATGTGATATGAGATAGTCGTGAGAGGAAAGCACCACTCCTGCTGACGCTTTTGTCACAGGCGGATGATATTGCTGCACTCCTGTAAAACTGACCTCCTGTAACAAAACCAGCCCCCAGGGGTCAAAAATCGTCTCCCACCCATCCGGCCCACCAGGAAAACACCCGGTGTCCGCTACAGCCAGACCGGCCCTTTGTGGGTATGTGTGTACATGAGCGCGGTCATTTAAGTCACTCTGTGCCCCTCGGGTAATGTTAAAGTGTAGTCCTCCTTTTTTGTGCGAAATGTCCCGGTTTTAGTTTTCCAAATTCTAGTCACCATACCTAAATGCTTCTTCTGATTTTCAAGCACATGTATGTATTAATCTGCATTAATGGTAGAGCAAAGGCTGCTCTTGGCCACATGCCCGCTGTACGAGAACACATATGTGGCTGTACGAGAACACACATGTGGCTCACGAGCCTTCTGCTCTTGATCCCTCTATCCCACACGCGTTTCCGGTTTCTGTCTGCGGATGCAACGCAAGATTGGGCTCCATTGTGGACGTTCGAAAGGTCACTCTAATCACTGACTAAAGGGTTGCCATGGCTGTGAGAAAACAAATCTCTACGCAGCAGCAGCTACCTCCCGTTTCCTCATACATAAACACTGCATTTGCATTGTTTAACCTGCTGCCCCAAACAGTTTAAACAGCAGCAGGCACCAACTGTCTGCTGCCAGACTAACAAACTACCCGCTGCTCAATACAGCTGAGGCCCAGAAGTTATAAATATTCAGGCAAAATCAGTAATAATAAGTTAACTAAAGTTCATGTAATATGAATCCACACACTCCAGCTGATTGATCCAACGAAATGTGATGGAGCCATAATCATAAGATATATTGTGCATCCCAGAAGCTGCCACATCCCAGCCAGCTGAGCCACGGCAAGAAAAACACAAGCAGTGCCAAAGCCAATTGGTTTTTCGATTGTAAAAGTCAACATGGGGGGAGGGGTGTGTGTGAGAGATAGAGAGCGAGAGAGAAGCAAGGTAAATGTGAAAATGAGTCTATGGTTAGAAGGATGAGTGAGTAGATGGATGGAATGTATGAATGAATATCCGGGTGCATGGCTAGCTAGGAGTATATAAGAATGTTTTATTAACGAGTGAAAATCAAGCTGGATGGATGAGAGTAAGTAAGTGTATGGTGAAGGCCGAGAAGTTCTAGCAGACTTACAGGCTGAAACTGCGCAGTGATGCTGCTATAAAATGACAACAGTAGAATGTTCTGCTAGTTCAAGCACTACACCGGTGCAGCGCGCACCAGCGCTTGGGTTTCCCTCAGTTGAAGCATTTACTAAAACAACACCAACAATTGGCAACTGAAGCAATGTAAGGGGGAAGTCGCCAACTGTAAACAGTCAACAACACACAGCTGAAAATTCAAAAGGCTCCTTCTTGTCTCGCACCAAAGTGGCCTGCACCCGTCTCCACATGGGAAAGGGAGCCTCGTATTAAACAATTTTCCATTCAAACAAAGAAGTCAAATCACTAGTCGATATTGGCAATTTCAACATATAACAATATTCCTAATGTCTGGACACTGAAACAGAGTTGCCCACCAGTGAACCTTTAAATGCACAGGGCATCAGGGACATTTTAAGGATTTTGGGGGCCTGGGACCGAACATATTTTGGGGGGCCCGTTAGGAACAGTTTTGGATTTCTTATCCAATTTCAGTTCTTTCATGCCATCATTGGCCAAGTCACTAAAAGTGAACAGGCACACTCGTCCATATTCTAAATGCGTTTACATCTAATATTTAGGGTCATCAGTAGTTTCACTATTTATACACAGGAGCATCTCATTAATATAATTGCAAATAATATCTGTGACACTCTCCCATTTCTCACATGTGAGGTCCTGATTTGATCCAAAAGAAAAGTTTTTAAATGGATTTTGTATGTAGCATAAACACAATATTTCTCTGTAGAAAATGTCTGAAATAGACACACATCACCCACATAAAAATAAAAAAAGGAAAAAGGTATTTAAAACAATCTGTTTCAGAATTATTCAAGGTCGTTAGGGCAAGACTCTCTGCTGAACGGAGCCAGAACTATCAGGGGACCCTCTGACAGAGCCCACTTTGCCCATGCCTTAAAACGTTTCTGCAGGGCATGAGGAGTGGTCTGAGGGACAACACAGGCCTAACCTCCTGCATCATCTTGATCTGTCCCTACTGTGTGTTTGTAACCCACAGACACTACTTGTGAACCACGGACTTCACTAAAGAGTGAGCAGAAGTATGGTAGAGCAATGTCTCTCTCTGACAATGAGCAAAAGTGTATTTTAACAATCATGATACTGGCCACTGGAACCTACACAAACCTAGCGATATCCCACAAGTTACGAGTTCACACAAGTCATTAATCAATTGCTAATTGGCTGACGTTTAAAATTAGTATGTTTAAATGATTAGGCTATGTTGTTATACTAGTGCTGTTTAAAGTTCTCATCTTTATTTACCAAACACTTTGCAATAGCAAGTCCGCCAGATGTTCTATGTTCTGGTAACGGCAGGCATTCTTGCAGCCCACTTCTCTATAAATATGAGATTGCTGCCTAATCATGTACAACATACCAGAGGCGGGTGGATGATAAAATAAGTCAAATGGGTAGAATAGAAATTTTTGCAATTCGGAAAGCACACCAACATTTGCTTTGATCCCAATTAATTGAACGCATACCTTTTTACAGCTAAGTAAAAGCACATAGCTATTAGCACAGTAGGGCCAAATGTATCAATATTTCACTTGCATAGAGTAATAGATCGATGGCACATGAATACAAGATCAGCTTATGCTGGCTAAAGGGAATGTTCAGGGAGCAATGTAGAGCATTACGGTTGCCCTCAGATCTAGATAATACCCTCATATCGACTACCTTGTGCCAAGTTGGAAGGGCTAACATTAATTAGTCTATCCTATCCTTGTGTTTGCTTTGCTCACCCTAAGTTGGCAGGGTATGCCCAGATGTGGGTCCCTTGCTCACTTTGCCACTGGATTCAAGCTAGCCTGGCTGATGAGGGGCATAACATTGAAACCGGTCCAAGGATGCTTCTTTCTGTTCCATGGAAGACCTAGCTTGGCAGTTCGGGCTGAGTTGTTCCTATGAGGAACAGGATTAGAACTGAATTGCATATGGCTAGTGTGAGAAGGTGGCCTGGTATATGCTGTCCACTAATTAAAGTGGGCACCGTGTACCAGTCCACACAACCCTTATGATGTATGAGGTCAAAGATAACCTTATTGAAAGCCATCCTAGTGGTAGTTATGGAGAGCAGCCTTCAGGCTTAATCTTGAAGGAATGTAAAGCAGCTTGTTTTACCAGAATATAACCTCCTAAATTACTAAATGAAAGGAGAACCACAAAGTGTTTGTATAAAAATATGTGTTTATTAATATAACACTCTCTACTAGGCTCTATATGAGACTAGGGCACAAAGTACACAATACTGAATCAATAGAACATTCGTAAATAGCAAAATACACAGCGGGCTCCAGGGGGAGACCGAACCATATACTAAAAAAATGGTATAACAACAAACACTTGACTAGACACAGTGCCTAGCACAGGTAGAATTGCTGGGACCCCAAGGAACCACCCAGAGGAGTGACACAGGGAGCCCACGGAGGACGGGAGCAGTGAGGAAACATGGACACGTGCTCCATGCAACTCTATGGGAAAGTCACGGTAGCAAATTTACAAGTTAAGGACACTTCTAAGAGGACTTTGAGCAAACCCTTTGGAACATAGGAGGTTCTAAGGCCAACCAACCAGTGATTACCAAAGTACCCGTGTTACCTACCCCAGAGGAGCCGGGTGCATAGGGGTCAAGTGGTGTCGGAAACCTTCATCGTTTTCAATGGGGAGTTGCAAAGAAGTACTGCTGCCAGGAGGCGAAGAATGTCCAGCGGAATCCAAGCCTGGATTCGAGGTGAGAAGAACCTGAAAGCAGAGGGGACAGAGTTTGGGTCAATTCAGGTGACCAGGAGCTCGGTAGTCGAATGCCCACCGATGTCGAGTGCTTCAGGAGTGAAGAAGGGTTGCTTGACTCTGCAGCCACGGGGACCAGGAGACATCGTGGATGACCAGGGTCTGGAGGTGAGCTGTCCCATGAAGGATGTTGAGTACTGAGGGGTCAATGTCCGGCCTGAGCACCAACAAGCCTTGGCAAATGCAACGGACGCGGTCAAAGGAAACAGGTTACGGTGTGGACCAGCAAGATCCAGGGGACTCTCCAAGCACTGGAGAGTCGGGGCACGTCGGGAGCAACCAGGTAAGCCCAAGAACAAACAAGGTGACCCTCGCCAGGACCCACAGGCCAACAGACCAGGGATCTCAAGGAGACCTCAAGCAAGTTTGCAAAGTACCAGCCCACAGGACACTCGAGGAGTGGAGGCCAGAAATCTTCAGTACAAATACTGCTCGGGGCCAGGACTACACGGAGTCTAATGCACAAGCTCTGGAATCGTCGCTAAGCATATGCTACTGCAAATGTAAGTGGTGCACAGGGGTTCTGGTTGCACAGTCCCCACGAGGGATACTGGTCTCAGAATCGCTAAGAGGGCAGACTGACCTCAGAGACCTTTGGGAACCTACCTCCTGTGTTGTTGAAATCTTCGGGGTCCTCAGGAGCTCGGGAGAAGCAAACCAGTCAGATGCGTTTAGGTGCCTGCTTCGGCAGGGGAGTAACTCCTTTAATCCAAGGGAGATTCTTCAGACGTCCAGCATTGCTCAGGCAGTCAAAGTACATGCTTTCTTCTTAGCAGAATCTTGACCAGGTAAAATCTAAAGTCCTGTAGTCAGGTAACCCACTTTATACCCATGGGCAGGGGTTGGAAAGATTCTGTGGACCCTCCTAGGGGAAGGGCAGGATAAAGGGGTGGCTACACCCATGTCCTTTGTCCAGTTTTGCGCCAGAGCAGGAGCAAATGGCTCCCAGAAATGGTTTGAGCTGGACTATGCACAGGGACACCAAATGTGCCCCTGTGCGGAATTTCTGGCTCTCTCAGAGTGCACCCACCCAGCCCCAATACACTCGACCCTGTCCGGGAGGTGGTCATACCTCCTGTGACAGGATGCCTATTGTCATGCCTTCCTCTGCTCGAGCTTGGCTAAACAGCAGGAGAGCAGAATCTTGTCTGTAGCTGGCAGCGTCCAACTTTTGCTGCCCAGGTCGAGAAAGCTGGTACTGGGTAGACCAGTGACCCACATATGTCCCTTTGTAAGTTACTGGTGTGGAGGTATGATTCCAAGGTGTTTTACACCAAACACAACATGTTTCTAAGCAGCCGTTTTAAAGTTAGCATCTACCGCAAGGTTATAATGCACTTAAACATATATGTCTGGCTGCATCACAGACAACCCCGGAGAATGGTCTCCGAAGGCTGCAGAGGTATTCTGCTCATGCAGGTGCACCCTCTCACGTAAAACTCAGCACCCTGCCTTCAGGATTGATAAGGCCTGCCACAGGGGTGACTGATAGGTTTTTAAAAGTAGTGATTTAGATAGATATAGTGAACCTATATCTTAAGTAAGTGGTGCAAGCACCAGCTTACACAGTCTGCTGTGCTGTAGTAGGCATGTTGTGTCAATTTGAATGGCCTCTCAGGGGTGGCATAATACATGCTTCAGCCCATGGGAGGTCTCTGTGGTACCTATGCCCTGGGTACATGGTGTACCATATACTAGAGACTGATAAGGGTACCCCAGAATCCAATCTAGAGTGTACCTAAAGTACATGCATATCAATTTAAGGGAGAAAGCAGATAGACTGGGATCCTGAATAGCAGGATCCCAGTCAGACTAGACCAAAAACAGTGTAACATCAGCAAAAAGTGGGGGTAACCATAAGAAGCAGATACTACTTTCCTACACAGCCCCCCAAATGCAAGGATATTAAACTAACCTTGACCAGTTGAGTCTTCATATTCTAAGTGGAAATATCGGGTGAGTCCATCTGCATTGACATGGTTACTCCCAGGTCTATGTTCCACTGTCTAGTCCATCCCTGTAGGGAAATGGATCACCTCAAGAGTTTGGGGTTTTCACCCGTCCTCCGTTTTAGCCATAAGAGGGGCTTACGGTCTGTCTGAACAATGAAGTGAGTGCCAAACAGATATAGCCTCAACTTCTTCAGAGCCCAAACCACAGCAAAAGCTTCCCTCTCAATAGCTGACCAACGTTTCTCTCTGGGGGTCAGCCTTCTGCTAATGAAAGCTACTGGCTGATCCTGGCCCTCTTCATTCAGTTGTGATAATACAACCCCTACCCCCAACTTAGATGCATCAGTTTGAAAAATGAATTGTTTGCGATAGTCAGGACTTTGCAGAATAGGAGCAGTCAACATGGCCTGCTTCAGGTCATCAAATGCATTTTGACAGCTAACTGTCCACTGAACTTTCTTAGGCATTCTTTTGGAAGTTAAGTCATTCAAAGGGGTCACTATGGAGCCATATCCTTTGACAAACCTCCTGTAGTACCCAGTCAGGCCCAAGAAAGCTCTGACCTGAGTCTGGGTAGTTGGAGCAACCCAATCCATAATCGTTTGAATTTTGCTCCGCAATTTGTTGAACCTGTCTTCCACCTACAAGGTGGCCTAGGAATACAACCTTACTCTGCCCTATCTGGCACTTGGTGGCCTTGATAGTGAGGCCTGCCTTCTGCAGGGCCTCCAAAACATTTCTCAGGTGGACCAGGTGATCCTCACAGGTGGAGCTAAAGACAGCAATATCATCTAGATAAGCTGCACTAAAGGCTTCCAGACCTGTGAGAACTTTATTCACCAGCCTTTGAAATGTGGCAGGTGCATTCTTCAAGCCAAAAGGCATCACCACAAATTAGTAGTGCCCACTAGGGGTTGAAAATGCTGTTTTTGGTTTTGCATCCTCGGCTAATCTGATTTGCCACTAACCAGCTGTCAGGTCAAATGTACTTAAGAACTTGGTTGAGGTCAAAGTATAAATTAGTTCATCTGCCCTTGGAATTGGATGAGCATCAGTACTAGTGACTGCATTGAGTTCCCTGTAGTCCACACAGAATCTCATCTCTCTCTTACCACCCTGGGTGTGAGGTTTTGGTACCAAGACTACTGGACTAGCCCAAGGGCTATCTGAGGGTACAATCACTCCCAGTTCCAACACCTTCTGGACTTCAGTCCTGATACAGTCCCTGACATGATTATGTTGCCTGTAAATCTTATTTTTAACAGGCAGACTCTCACCTGTGTCCACCTCATGTGTACACCAAGTAGTCTGACTTGGAGTCAGTGAAATCATATGTCTGTACTGATTGAGGACTTTTCTACAATCAGTCTGTTGCTGTTCAGTAAGGCTGCCTGCTAAGGGTACACCATCAACTGAACCATCATCAGGGTTCTGTGAGAGGAGATCAGGTAGTTGATCACTCTCTTCCTCCTATCCCTCATCAATAGCCATGAGCAAGCCCATGTCTGCCCTTTCCACATATGGCTTGAGCCTGTTCACATAGAGCACCCTGTGGTGGCTCCTGGGAGTTCCAAGGTCCACCAGATAGGTAACCTCTACCTTTTGCTCAAGAATGGTATGAAGCCCAATCCACTTGTCTTGGAGAGCTGCTGGGGCCACAGGCTCCAACACCCATGCCTTCTGTCCTGGCTGGTACACAGTCAAAACAGCCTTTTGGTCATGCCAGGCCTTTTGCAATTCCTGGCTAGCCTCAAGGTGTTTGGATGCCTTCTTCATGTACTCAGCCATCTGGGAGCGGAGACCAAGTACATAGTCCACTACGTCCTGTTTAGGTGGTTTGAGAGGTAACTCCCATCCCTCTTTAACTAAACATAAGGGACTTCTAACTGGATGTCCAAACAGAAGTTCAAAAGGGCTGTAACCAACCCCCTTCTGAGGAACCTCTCTGTAGGCAAAGAGAAGGCAGGGCAAAATGATATCTCATCTGTGCCTAAGCTTTTCAGGGAGACCTTTTATCATGCCCTTGAGGGTTTTGTTGAATCTCTCAACTAACCCATTGCATTGTGGGTGATAGGTTGCGGTCAATTTGTAATTCACTCCACACTCCTTCCACATAGCAGTCAGATAACCCGACATAAAGTTTGCATCTCTGTCGGATACTACCTCCTTAGGGAAACCCACTCTGGAAAAGACTCACAGGAGAGCTCTAGCAACAGCAGGAGCTGTGGTAGTCCTAAGGGGAATTGCCTCTGGATACCTAGTGGCATGGTCCACCACCACTAGTATGAATCTGTGCCCAGATGCAGTTGGAGGATCCATGGGACCAACAATGTCAATCCCAACCCTCTCAAAGAGAACCCCCACCACAGGTAGTGGTATCATGGGGGTCTTTGTAGTACCACCTGCCTTACCATTGGCTTGGCAAGTGATACAGGAGCGACAAAACTCCTTTGTGTCTTCTGACATGTGAGGCCAGTGAAAGTGAGGGACAACCCTGTCCCATGTCTTTCTTTGGCCTAAGTGTCCTGATAATGGGATATCATGTGCCAGTGTTAATAGGAAGCCTCTAAACTTCAGAGGTATAACCAACCTCCTGGTGGCACCAGGTTTGGCGTCTCTACCCTCTGAATACAGAAGTCCATCATCCCAGTAGATCCTGTGGGACCCACTGACACTCCCAGCAACCTCAGCTGCAGCTTGCTGTCTGAGGGGTTTAAGAGAGGGACAGCTCAGCTACTCCTGGTTCAGATCTACCCTAGAAGGGCCCCTGTCCCCAGGACTCAACCTGGTCAGGTTCAAGGTTCTCTGAGATAGTTCCTTCACAGGGACTGAGATCATCTCCCTGAAGAGACTGAACCTCACTCTGAGCTCATTCTCTTGGAAGGCACCTGGTCCATCTTTTCAGGATCCAGGGCCTATTCAGTGTAAGGCATGTTTGCCTGAGACCTTGTCATGGCAAACACATCTGCAGGTATGCCCAGCATTTCTGCATGTGTCCTGAGTTCCACTTCAGCCCAAGCTGATGTTTCCAAATCATTGCCCAATAAGCATTCTACAGGGAGGTCTGAGCTAACTGCAACTTTCTTAGGGCCAGTTACCCCTCCCCAGGTGAAATTCACAACTGCCAATGAATGGTCTGTTCTGACATTGCTTGCATTAGTCACTTGGTACATCTCACCAAGTATGCTCTGTTCAGGGTCCACAAGGTCTTTTGTCACCACTGTGACACTTGCACCTGTGTTTCTGTATGCCATGGCCTCCTTACCATTGATCAAAGGCTGTTGTCTGTACTTACCCAGATTACTGGGACTGACAAATAAGGAGGCAATATCCATGCCTCCATCACAGACCAAAACAGCCTGAGCTGGAATTCTGAGTAGGCCAGAATCCAACTCAGATCCCAAGGTTAACCCTACTATACCCTTGTTCTGTACATCACCACTTGGAACTGAGGTAGGGTGAACAGTTGTTTTAGGGGCAGTTGTGGCTGGAGTAGATTCCTTGGCCCTTGGACAACTGGCATCTTTTGTCCAATGTGACTTCTCTCTACGGATATGACACCAATGTTTCTTTTTTCCTTTTCCTTTGTTAGAAAATGACTCCAAGGCAGATGCAGGTTTTTAGGCCCTTGTGAAGACTTCTGGTCTATAACCTTCTCCCCACCCTTATCTGAGGTTTTAGCATCTTGCTTATTTTGGTCACCACCTTGATTCTGAGTTTTCTGCTTCACCTTGGTTCTGACCCATTTGTCTGCCTTCTTTCTCAATTCTTGGGGAGAGGTCAGATCAGAATCAACCACGTACTAAGGCAACAACTGATTTTGGCAATTATTAAGGTTCTGCCCCCTCATAATTAAATTGCACAATCCTTTAAAATCACACACCTTACTGCCAAGTAACCAGCCTTCCAGAGACTTAGTAGCACAATCTACAAAGTCAACTCAGTCCTGAGTCTGTGCCTTCTGGGTGTCTCTTAACTTAATCCTGTACTGCTCAGTGGTTAAGCCAAACCCATCAATGAGCGCACTCTTCAAGACTGAATAATTGTCAGCATCCTCTTCTCTAACAGTGAGGAGCTTATCTCTACCTTTGTCAGCAAAGGAGAGCCACAAGATAGCTGCCCACTGCTCTTGAGGGAGCCTCTGTACCTTACAGGCCCTTTCTAGTGCAGTTATCCATTTGTCATCCCCACTCTGATAGGGAGGGACTATCTTTTTCAGGTTCCTATGTTCATGAGTATATTCTCTAACCCTAGGGACACTGTTGCTGCTACCATAGGACTAGTCCCAATCTTTTTGTTGCTCTATGGAGCTCTAGGGATTTCCTGTCTATGGCCAATTGTTCTTTCTTGAGCCTGAGCTTGACTCTCTCAAGCTCCAGAAATTGGCACTGTCTATCATAAGAGGATTCCCTCTTGTTTGATATGGAAGTCCCTACAGAAGTTCCTGAGTGATTAGAATCCACAGAGGGAGTTCTGGATCTCCTAGGTAAACTCTGTACTCTTCCTGGTGGAGTAAAGAGAGGGCCACTGGGGCCTTCTCCCCCACCTGAAGGAAGATCTGTGCTGTCCAGGTTACAATCATCTTGATTCTCCTGGTCCGGGTTTGAGTCCAGGTCACAGAAGGTTTCATTTCCTGCCCTTTCCTCATTCCCTGCCCCACCCACTTTATCTACCTCATCAGTAGACCAGGGGTCTTTCCAAGGTCATCTAAGAGCAAAATCTCAATGAGACATTGGGTGTTTGCTGTTCTCCCTGTCCTCAACTTCCTAGATGCACACATGGCTCTCAATTCTGGGAATGAGATGCCATTGTATCTAGTTGGCAGAGAGCCACTGGCTTCTCCTCTAGAAGACATACTAGTGTTATGTGGTATAGGTACCTACCTAACCTAGTGGAGACTAAACTCGCTTGAGTTGGAGAAAGGGTATGCTAGACCCTTGGCTTACCCAACTCCAAGTTCAGTAGAACTTGCTTTTTTCTAATCTTGATGTATTATATGTACCTAATACTTAGTGGTTTTCAGTTATTCATTCAATTAGATTTATCTGGTAAAACACTAGCAAGCTTGAATCCCACTGCTGCCACAAATGTGAGAAGGTGGCCTGGTATATGCTGTCCACTAATTAAAGTGGGCACCCTGTACCAGTCCACACGACCCTTATGATGTATGAGGTCAAAGATTACCTTATTGAAAGCTATCCTAGTGGTAGCTATGGAGAGCAGCCTTCAGGCTTAATCTTGAAGGAATGTAAAGCAGCTTGTTTTACCAGAATATCACCTCCCAAATGACTAAATAAAAGGAGAACCACACAGTGTTTATATAATTTTTTTTATTTATTAATATAACACTCTCTACTAGGCTCTATATGAGACTAGGGCACAAAGTACACAATACTGAATCAATAGAACATTGGTAAATAGCAAACTACACGGCGGGCTCCAGGGGGAGACCACACCATATACAAAAAAAATGGAATAATAGCAACGACTTGACTAGACACAGTGCCTAGAGCACGTAGAATTGCTGGGGTCCCAAGAAACCACCCAGAGGATTGACACAGGGAGCCCACGGAGGACGGGTGCAGTGAGGAAACACGGACGCGTGCTCCGTACAACTATAAGGGAAAGTCGCGTTTGCAAAATTACAAGTTAAGAACACTTCTAAGAGGACTTTGAGCAAACCCTTTGGAACATAGGAGGTTCTAAGGCTAACCCACCAGAGAGTACCAAAGTACCTGTGTTAACTACCTCAGAGGAGACGGGTGCATAGGGGTCAAGTGGTGTCGGAAACTTACGTCATTTTCAATGGAGAGTTGCAAAGAAGTACTGCTGCCAGGAGGGCGAAGAATTTCCGGTGGAATCCAAGCCTGGATTTGAGGTGAGAAGATCCTGAAAGCAGAGGGGACAGAGTCTGGGTCACTTCAAGTGACCAGGGGCTTGGTAGTCGAATGCCCACCGATGTCGAGTGCTTCAGGAGTGAAGAAGGGTTGCTTGACTCTGCAGCCACGGGGACCAGGAGATGTCGAGGATGACCAGGGTCTGGAGGAGAGCTGTCCTACAAAGGTTGTTGAGTGCTGAGGGTCGATGTCCAGCTGGAGCACCAACAAGCCTTGGCAAATGCAACCCACGTGGTCAAAGGAAACAGGTTACGGTGTGGACCAGCAAGGTCCAGGGGACTCCCCATGCACTGGAGAGTCAGGGCACGTCGGGAGCAACCAGGTAAGCCCAAGAACAAACAAGGTGTCCCTCGCCAGGACCCACAGCCCAACAGACCAGAGATCGCAAGGAGACCTCAAGCAAGTTTGCAAAGTACCAGCCCACAGGACACTCGAGGAGTGGAGGCTGGAAATCTTCAGTGCAAATACTGCTCGGGGGTTCGGGTTGCACAGTCCCCATGAGGGATACTGGTCTCAGAATCACTGAGAGGGCAGATTGACCTCAGGGACCTTCGGGAACCCACCTCCTGTGTTGCTGAAATCTTTGGGGTCCTCAGGAGCTCGGGAAAAGCAAACCGGTCAGATGCCTTTAGGTGCCTGCTTTGGCAGGGGAGTAACTCCTTTACTCCAAGGGAGATTCTTCAGTCATCCAGTGTCTTGCAGGCAGTCAAAGTACTTGGTTTCTTCTTAGCAGAATCTTGTCCAGGTAAAATGTAAAGTCCTGTAGTCAGGTAACCCACTTTATAACCATGGGAAGGGGTTGGAAAGATTCAGTGGACCCTCCTAGGGGAGGGGCAGGAAGGAGGAGTGGCTACACCCATGTCCTTTGTCCAGTTTCGCACCAGAGCAGGAGCAAATGGCTCCCAGAACTGGTTTGAGCTGGACTATGCACAAGGACACCAAATGTGCCCCCAGTGCAGACTTTCTGGCACTCTCAGAGTGCACCCACCCAGCCCCAATACACTAAACCCTGTCTGGGAGGTGGTCACACCTCCCTGTAACAGGATACCTATTGTCATGCCTTCCTCTGCTCGAGCTTGGCTCAGCAGCAGGAGAGCAGAATCGTGTCTGTGGCTGGCAGCGTCCATCTTGTGCAGCCCAGGTCAAGAAAGCTGGTACCGGGTAGACTGGTGACCCACATATGTCCATTTGGAAGGGTGGATTCATACCTCCCACACCAGTTACTGATGTGGAGGTATGATTCCAAGGTGTTTGACACCAAACACAACATGTTTCTAAGCAGCCGTTTTAAAGTTAGCATTTACCGCGAGGTGATAATGCACATATATGTCTGGCTGCATCACAGACAACCCCGGAGAATGGTCTCCGAAGGCTGCAGAGGGGCTCTGCTCATGCAGGGGCACCCTCTCATGTAAAACCCATCACCCTGCCTTCAGGATTGATAAGGCTTTCCATAGGGGTGACTGATAGGTTTTTAAGTGCAGTGATTTAGATAGATATAGTGAACCTATATCTTAAGCAAGTGGTGCAAGCACCAGCTTACACAATCTGCTGTAGCAGGCTTGTCGTGTCAATTTGAATGGCCTCTCAGGGGTGGCATAATACATGCTTTAGCCCATGGGAGGCCTCTGGGGCACCTATGCCCTGGGTACATGGTGTACCATGTACTAGGGACTGATAAGGTTACCCCAGAAGCCAATCTGGAGTGTACCTAAAGTACATGCATATCAATTTAAGGGAGAAAGCAGATAGACTGGGGTGCTGAATTGCAGGATCCCAGTCAGACTAGTCCAAAAACAATGTGGCATCAGAAAAAAGTGGGGGTAACGATAAGAAGCAAATACAACTTTCCTGCAGCTGGGTCTGAACTGGGTTGGCGAAGTGAGCTAAAGAAGGATGATGGATTCAACCCAGATCTGTGACTGGGGGTGAGTGTCTGATAAGTTTCAGCGCTCTGTCCATCATCTCCTTATGTTTGCTTTATCCTACTAGTGGCACTGGGGCAATTAAATGTATGGGCTGCTGTGCAGTCTGACAGGGTGCCGCCTTTGCATGCCCTCAACCCAAACATGGCAGAGAATAATCGAAGCTGGTACACTACATCTGTAGAGTGCCTACCGGGGCAGCATCAATACATGGAAAACCACAAGTTTCATCCTCTGTATCAAATATGGTAGAGCTGCTATTGTCCAGGGGCTTGTGTGCTCTATTAGAACATTGGAATGTTGGGAGCTCGATTGAAGACAATGGAGTGCTTCCTGCTTCTACGGGCCGGTAAAGGCCCGCAGAGCAACATTCCAATGTTTTACAAAGGCCTCTCGGAGCTCCAGGGGATTTAAATCCCCCGAGCTTTGAGAGGCCTTTGTTTTATTTGTTAGAACATTCTGCCCTTTAGTGGCAGAATGTTCTAATAGCCTTATAGCCCTTCGTAGCAGGGCTATATCGGCTATTAAAGTCCCGTTCCCTTGTTAAAGTCCCTCGCCTTCGGCACGGGCCTTTAACGCGGGAGCGGGCCTTTAATAGCCAATATAGCCCGCTACGGCGGGCTAAAAGGCTGTATTAGAATGTTGGACTGTTGGAAGCTCCAATTAAAACAATGGAGTAGCTCCGGGCTTATAATGGCTGGTATAAGCCCGGAGCTGCAACATTCCAATGATTCTTTGTTCACAGCTGTGGCTGTGAACAAAGGCTTCAGGGAGCCTGAGGGGATTTCAATCCCCTCGTGCTCCCTAAAGCCTTTGTTTAATGTGTTAGACCATTCTTCCCTCTAGTGGCAGAATGTTCTAATAGCCTTAAAGCCGTTCGTAGCTGGGATATACCAGCTATTAAAGTCCCGCTCCCTGGTTAAAGTCCCTCGCCTTCAGCTTGGTCCTTTAATGTTGGAGCGGGCCTTTAATAGCCGGTATAGCCCGCTACTGCGGGCTATAAGGCTATATTAAAGTCCCTGGCAATGATAAGGCCATCATGTGACACATGAATTTCTATGAATAACAAGCTGGTGTATGGGCGGAGATTCGCCATCCCCGTATTCCCTTGGCTATAAATATTATAGGTTTAGTATGGGCAAGAATCAGCCCCTTAACCGTTATACTTAATATGTCCTGGGACTCAGTATCAAGGAGGAGAAGTTTCACATTCAATGTAATGCAAACCCAGATAAGAAGTCCGCCAACGGACGGCCCTTCCTACTATAACAAGCAGGTTTGAAAAAGGTGACAAACCCTGGCCTGTGGACAGATTCAGTACTCAAAGTCTCCCGAAGGAGGCATACAGCTGCAGTAGGTAGTTCACCTCACTATTTCCTTGTAGCACAAGTGTGCGTTTCGGGAGGTGGCTGGCTACCTAGTCGTCATCTTTGCACGGTGTATCATTTTAAGCGTTTTTTAAAATGTTTTCTAGCTTTCCCGTTTTTACTTTTGTTTAGTTTAACCTACCACTAGCTGGGCGTTCACTGTGGAACCGGTGAATGACAGTAGGGGTTTCTGGTCCCAGGTTAACATTTATTTGCCTGCACATTTTAAGTCTCTCCTGCGTCACAATGTGTAGCGCTTTCCTTCACTCCCCCTGACACGTCCCTGGATGCTGGGCTTTAAAACCAACTCAACAGCAAGTCCGCGCAGCGGGCATGCCAAAGGTAAGCCCGTCCACACACATTCATGCTCTAACCATGCTCAGTGCCAATCTCCCTGCCGGTTTTACCACCCAACTGCTAGGTTACACCAGCTACTCGCGAGAAGAACTGCTCAATACCACATGTAAGAATTAACCATGCCCCATTCTACACTCTCTAGGGGACTTGGCTGTGTCTGATATAGCCTGTTTGATCTGTCATATAGTACTCACTGAGGATAAAATTGATGCGCTGATCTCTCCTCCCCCACCAACATTAATTTGAGTATTATTCTGACTGACTATCGCTGCATACGAATTAACGCAAGATTTCTTATTAAAAACATGGTGGAGTTTTTCATCACTGGTACTTGGGCAGACCTGACCTCTGGCCCTGATCTGATCATTACAACGCCTTCTGGCCACTATTTTGAAACTTGACACATTAGAAAAATGGAAGGGGACTAGCGGTCATTTATCGTAATCACTTCAAAGCGTCCTTTTTGCCACCTCCAGTAATTCCTGACTGTGAAGCGCTCTCCTTCAAAATTGAAATCATGAATTATTACACTCCTAATGGGGTCCTTATTTACGGCCCCCCTGGTCTCAGATGACTTTTATTCACATTTTCGGTCAACTACTGGAGCTAAATGTCAACTCTTTGGATTTCTCCATTTTGGATAATATTAATTTCCATCCTAAAAACCCCCAAGATAATGATTCAGACCATCTTTGTGACTCCTTGGCTAATTTAGGTCTAACCAAATAGTGTGGATGACACATTCACTTAGCAGGACATCTATTCGATGGGATTTTCTCAGATAACCTCTATCTTTTCGTTTCAACTTCTAATTCCACTTGCTTGGTCCGATCACCGGGCAGCTATTTTTCATCTAAAGCTGGCTGAAAAAAACCTGAACAACTGCCATCAATCCTCTCATATGACATGTCGTCCTTGGCATAAAATTAACTCTGATACACTTAATACCTTTGTAGCTCAATCATTGATTGAGACAATCATGGATCTTGATACTGCTTCTAACAATCATCATTAATGGATCAATTCCACTCAATCTTCTTGCTCCAGTCAGAAAATATAAAAACCACAGAGCCTCCCTCTCAGAACTTTGGTATGATGACAAACTTGGGTTATAGACACAAGCCCGTTGTAGACTGGAAAGGAAATGGCACATCAACTACAACCCTCTAGATAAAAATACTTGCAAACTTTCCATTTCAGCATATAAGGAGATGAATGCAAAAGCAAAATACGGCTATTTTACAGCTAAAATCCAAGCCTTCCTAAACTAAAAGGAACTTTTTAACATGGTACAACAACAAACAAAGGTTCCCAAAGCTTAAAAACACCAGCACTGATCAGGCAGTTCTTAATTCCTTAGCCTCTTTTTTCATGAGCAAGGTTGAGACTGTCTACAACCTGCTCTCCTCTAATTCTCCCCTCGATCTCCCTTCCAAATGGCTGGATTCTTTGGCTGCTCAGGATTCAAATGCAACTATTCTAATCAACTTGGCCAGACTAGACAATATCACAATCTTTTTCTAACGTGCCTGAAGGTATTGCCCCATTAGACAATGCCATTCTGACCTATTTTTAGTCCCTATTTATTGCATCTGTTAAGTATCTACCCTGATAAAGTCAGGCACTCCTTTTGATTCCTGTCAACCCACCCCAAATACTTCAGCTTGCACCCGATTTTATATCCAAGCAACTCACAGATATCTTTAATCTGATGTTTGGGAGCAGTTACTATCCAAAAGAATTGAAAAGAGCGTCCATCCTCCCGCTTAAGAAAAATGCCAACTTGGACACAAGTGGTCGTAATAACTACCGCCCAATCTCTCGTCTTTCCTTTCCGGCAAAGATTGTACAGAAGGCCATTAATTGGGACTTCTGGAAGATACCCAATTTGGCTTCAGAAGCCAGCACAGGATTGAACTGGCCCTAATCACTGTCTCAGAGAAAATTAGACAAAACTTGGATGCAGGCGGTAATGCTGCTCTTACATGATTAGATCTCTCTGTAGCATTCGGCATGGTTAATCATGGCCTGCTTAACGACCGTCTTTTTACTCTAGGAATCAGGGGCAGGGCGCTTCAGCTCCTGAAATCTTTCCTCTCAGACCGAGAGGAATTTGTCGCCCTGGACGAGTTCAACTCCTCCTCTATCTCTCTACCATGTGAGGTCCTGCAGGACTCATTTCTGAGCCATACTCTCCTTAATCTGTAAGGGACCCCCTTGGCCAAACTGATCAAATCTTTTGGCTTTGCAGTGGTGTCCTACGCAGATGACTCCCAGAATGTCGTGTCAGTGACTAGCAATCCTGATGGCACCACATACAAATTACAAAATTGCGTGCTTCAGATAGGGACCTGGATGTCCAGCAATTTTCTCAAATTAAGCTCGGGTGAGACCAAGTGTTACTCTTTGCCGAAATATATCATTTTGGTCTCCTAGATGTTGGCTTGATGGTCCTATCAATGCCATCAGTTTGTCCTTTTTTCGAGCTAAATAATCTCAAGAAAATCTTTCCCTCCATCTCATCCAATGTACGGAAAAAAAGGTAGTCTCTACCCTTATTATTTATAAAATTGATTACCTTAATGCCTTATTTACCAGCATCCAGAAAATATGCTTACTAAAATTACAAATTCTTCAGAATGTGGCTGCCCACTCACTCCTGGGAATTCTCAAGTTTCAATTGGTTTTCCAAGGACATTCCCAACTTCACTGACTTCCATTAAAATGCATATAGACTTCAAGACTCTCTGCATCACATTTATGGCGCTGCATGATGTGGGACCCAAGTATTTTAGATTACGGTTCCAATGGTACACCCCCAGAAGATCACTCAGATCGTCATTAGCTAATAATCTTGTAGTACTCAGTTTTAACAAATCTAACTGAGGTAGGAGGAGCTTTATTGCCTGTACTGCTATGCTTTGGAACTCTATGCTCCCAGATCTTAAGAAAGAAACGGATTTGCTGTTTTCTGAAAAGCTCTTAAAACTTGGATTTTCAATACTAGACCTCCTGTTTTCTGTTTAGATTTGTGACCTGTCTACCAGAGCTTTAGAGCCTAGACATCTTTGAGTAGTACAGTGCTCTAAATGTTTTATTTTCATTTCATTTCAATCGAAATGATTCATAAATGCTCTCCACTCAGGATCATCCAACTTAGATTATACCATGGCCACATTCCAAGATAGCAGCTTAGTTATCAGCAGTTTCTTGGCTTGGGCATCCAGGGGATGGATCGAGGGGACCAGATTCCCATCACTGGCATTTAGTCTGTCCCTCTTGAGCTTGGAATCTGATGTTACTACCTCCCTATGGGCTGGGTATTCTGTAGCCTCAGCAGAGGTTAATGGGGGTCCAGTCCCAGTCAGTCCAACATAGAGGTGGCTCAGATAGTGATGGGGTAAAGATTTTATTGTGGGGTTCCATCCAGTGGCCGAATCTAACTTTAAATAAATGGTAGTGCCTGAGGGAGGATCTTTGTGTAGTTACAAACAAACTAACCCCTCCACTAAGGTTTTTGTCTTAAGTGTGAACTGTACCACATGAAGAGACTCTGATTGGGACAAGGTGTCACACTGACGCCTGGCATGGAAAATGTCAGAACATATAATTGAGTAGCAATGCCGAACTGCCCTAATGTAGTGAATACACTTGTTGATCAGGGAAGGCTAGTCCTCATATGTGCCTTCGGGTAACTTAGGGGCTCCTACCATATACGAGGTCCCCAAAGTAGTTTCCTGTGCAATTCTCTTCTTACCTATGGGATGGGGCTTGGGTGAAATATGCTTGGGGGGCTCCACTCCTCAGCTCAGCTAGGGGTTTATTAGCTGCCAGTGGGGACGGCACTGGAAGAAGGGTCAGTGGCAAACATCTAGGAGGGAGTCTATTGGGGCGCATGCTTTGTGGGTGTAGAATGGCCCTCTTTGTTTGGTTGGCCCCTACATATTGTCTATGCACCTATTGAGCTCTGAAGTCAGGGTGAAATAGGTAGAGGGCACATCATTTGCGACAGGTGTATGTACAGGTGGGCGTGTGAGGTCACTTGAACCTTTAACCTCTTCCATGCGTCAGACGGCCCCCGGACATCTGATGTCATGGTGAGCGTGTGTGGCGGGGCCGTCCGATTTGCGCACGCGTAGAATTCGCCCACACAGCGGGGAAATGTGCGCAGCATGGAAGTGGCTAAAGCTATAATCTCTTCTTGGAGTTGCTTAATTAAGGTGAAAGTTCCAGCTGCATCCATACAGGTGCTCCCTAGGTGTGACCCTATCATAATTGAGGGTGGTGCAACATCCAGAGTGGGACCTACAGTTGACTCCTCATTGTCTAGTTCAGTGGGCTGCATGATTTGGAGCCAGTGGGTACTCTTCCGGGCTATTTCCTTGCTTTGTAGGGGCATAGGGTAGCAAGAGAAGCAAACCTATTAGAGCACATGGGTATAATGAGCAAGGGTCCTGCATCTTTATTGGATACAGCGATGGAATGGGCCGGTGAGGAGAAGGTGGAAAAGGGGTAACATGGTCATCTACAACCTGCTTAGTGGAGCTAGTGACAAGAGATTTATCCCCCTTTTTCATAGTGAATATGAGGGCAAATTTATTGCATGTTTTTAGTAGTGTTCCAGCCTGATCCCCCCTCCAGAAACAAATCAAGGCCTTCGATTAAGGTGTCAATGTCATCAACATTTAGAGTCGGGCGGGACTTGGCCGAGACCATTGATCCCAACAGCTTGCTGCTTTGGATTTTTTTCCCCACTAGAGACTCTGCTACTTTCCATTAGCCCATACCTGGGTCTCCCATGGGCTGTAGCTGAAAAAAAAGTGTGATACAGCAAATAATAAGGTAAATGGATGCACACTAAAGGGGGGTCAGCCTCTAGATTGTCATTTGGCACTCGGGTCACAAACACACAGTTAACAATGATCATGGGCAAGGCGGAGCGCGATCCTCGCGTGTGCCGCCATTATGGCGGTCGCGCCGGGGCTCGGAGGAGCAACCAATAGCTGCAGGCAGAAGCGTGAACCGGAAGCACTTTTTGGTGCATCCGGTTCAGCACGATTACCTGACGCGGGGGCGGGCCGGTTCTGACCGGTCTGCCTGTGCACCCCCTTAAAAGGGGGCAAGGGTAGCGGGAACAGTCTCTTGTTCTCTCACGCCCCCAGACGGCACCCAGGCCATCAGTGGCCCGTAACCTGTTTTTTCTTTCTCATTGCAGGTCATTTGTGGCGGAGTCAAGGAACAGCTCGGCATCGCAGCTGGTGTTGGCGGTTTCGCAGCGATACTCAATGCATCGGAAGTTGCGGCGTCAGAGTGGAAGAGCAGCTGGCGTTGTGGCATTCAGGTGTCGGAAGCGAGGCTCAACACGGACCAGCTGGGCTGCGGTGGAGCGGGCTACTGACACAGGCCGGAGCGAGTGTGCGAGCGAGAACTGCGGGCGATTTCGAGCGTTTACGAGGTAGCCCCAAACGTGTAGTGCGTGGGGCATTCTGCTTAGCTGCAAGGCTTGTGGGACCGTTTTTGGTCACTTTTAGTACCGGTGAGACTGTTGGGGCAGAACAAATAGTACAGGGGTAGCCACAGGGGCTCGCTGTGTTTTTTAACTGTTTTGGTCATTCGTGAATACCAGTACAACTGTTTTGGGCAGTGTTAGGGTCCCTGAGACCGCTTGGGACATTATAAAACTTCCTGTTGGGAATCTTAGGGCACGCTTGGTTAAAGAATTGTGGGGCCTTTTTTCAGGGCTAATTTTGGAAGGCATTTGGCCAGGAGGACCCTGTTTATTGAGCGTTTGGGCCAGCTGGGAGAGTATACGGGGGCATTAAGTTTAGATGCGTGGCACGCCGGTGTGTGGTGGGCTGTTTTGATTGATAGTGACTGCGGTTGCGCAAGGGTTGGGGGTGCGCGCTGCACAACCCGAGGTTTCCTTTTGTTCCCTCAACTGCAGTGATGTCCGGTTAAAGAAGACACACAGCGACAGTTGCTGCATTCCTCGGCATATCAAGAGCGCCAACATACGGCGGAGAATTGTCAGAGGAGGACCTTGAAAGATCAGTGAGGGCAGCACTGGCAGGCCAGCATTTCCATCGCTTCCTGGAGCCACGCGGGCTGGAGCTGTGACTCACCTGAACCCACTGGGCTAGCTCGTGGGCTGTGGCTCTGGTTGTGTGGGTGCAATGGCTGGCTGGTGGCTGCTACTACTTGCAGGTAGGGGTCTGGGCAGTGTCCTGGGTCAGTACCCAAGGCTGCGGTAGCGTGCTTGGATTTTGAGCAGGTCTCAGTCGTGGTGACTAGGGTGATCAGGGATATCCCGAGTGGCGCTATGCTAAACACAACGGCCCCTAAGGTGAAGCGTAATGATAAACGCTCCCGCACAGATGTTATGCTGGAGGCCCTGATGTAACAAGTACAGGTAATGGGGCAGGCATCAACACTGTTGCAGGAGAAAGTAGATGGTCCTGATGGGGGGGACGGGAGGCCCAGGTGCCCTATAGTTCCTCCTAAGTCCTTCTCCCTGCCTTTACCCAAAAGAAGTAGGCCCAGGTCTGGCGGGAAATGGCCTAAGGGTGCCCCAGGACCGGCCCCTAGGGAGGAGTTACCCCAGCCAACTGTCCCCACGCCAGACCCGAGGGGCAACGGGTAGCCTGCTACCCTGGCATTACCGTTATCGGCAGGAGACCAGCCACAGGCTCCATCGGCCAATCAATTGGGGGGCACAGCGGGGGACACACCTGCCAGCCAGATATGGTGGCCAACCTGGTGGTGGTACTTCCGTGGCTTGAGACAGTGGGGAATTGGTCCCCGGCAGCGGGGGCATCAGGCAGCGGGGGCAATGCCATGGAGAAGGCCAAACAGATAATGGCACAGCTAGGAAAAACTAAGCCAAACGTGGAGCCGGCAGTGCCGGCGGGGGGTACAATGCCGGTGGGCCTAGTGCCAGTAGTTGGTGGTGGAGGTCTAGGTCCAGTATGCGCAGCAGTGGATCCAGAAACTCCGAAGGCGGCTGACACAACAGCATCAGCAAGTATAAATAAACCACTGCCACCCTTAGGTTTGGGGGAATTGCGCTCATCTAGAGAAAAGTTGGGGCGCCATTTGTCCCAAGACACAAAAGAAAAGATCTGGAAAGGGGCATATGTTAACATTTTTTCTCTACTAATAGACGAGGCAGAGAGGAAGGAGGCTAAGAAGAACAAAGAGTGGACGCACCCTAGGGAGTGGTCAAACGCAACATTAAAATACAAGGTAGATGAAAATTTGGTTAATTGGGTGCAGGGTTTTACTATCTACATGACTATCATTTAGCAAAAAACACACAGGTAGTAATGTTCCCTTGCAGGGAAATATCCGCATATTCACTGAGCACAAGATAGTCAGTAACTATTAAGCGTGAAAAGTCAAATTATTTAGCTTTATTACAGCAACCGGGTGCTAGATCAGCCCCAAACACCTACTACCTAAAGGTGTTGTCAGCACAAACAGATGTGCAACCAACTGAACACAAAAAACAGAAGCTCCTTCAGCACACCATTCGATCAAATATTTATCCAAACATAGAAATGGTCTAGTTTGTAAGACCCTTGGGTATGTACCACCATACTGAGAACGAGAAAGATACAACAATATTGATCAGAAAACAGAGATCCAGAAAAGTCATTATTTGTGCTGTTTAGCATTCTTTATTCATGTTGTGTCAAAATTAAAATTGCCAGCACACGATTAGCCGACACGTGTTTCATCTTTGGATAGACTTTTTCAAGGCTGGAATAACAAACATAATACAATACGCTATAAACAATAAAATGGAGTCATACAAGACAACCTGAGACAATATACATACATAACAATGTTTGTGATGCACATACAAAAACAAACATCTGCTAATACTACATGAGAAGATAACCACACAAAAAAAATATAGATACAATGATTGTTACACTCATATCATATAACACTCATTATCGGCAGAGGAGGTCGCTTTGTTTCAAGCAGCATTCTGTCTGGCGTTTTATGGCGCTTTCAGGGTAGGGGAACTGGTGGCAAGGAACAAAAGAGACTGGCAGGGGGGTCTGCAGGTGGGACATGTAAAAGTAAACAGGGACTGCATACTGATCTCCTTACCTAGGTCCAAGACTGATCAGGGAGGAAGGGGTGAGGGCATAATACTTCACAGGGCTATAGGTAGTACATTCGGCCCTGCTGCCAGACTGGAGGTTTTCATGGCCCAAAGGATGTGGGCCACAGCAGGGCCCCTGCTAGTACATATGGATGGTTCACCTCTCACGGTCTTTCAGTTTAAGAGGGTTATGGGTTTGGCCATGCGAAACGCCGGCTTGGATCCAGCTAGCTTTGGGACCCACTCCTTTAGGATTGGGGCGGCCATGTAAGCAGTGGCCAGGGGTTTTAGAGAGGAGCAGGTTAAGAGGATCGGTAGGTGGTCCTCTAACTGCTACAAGCACTATGTGCGTCTGCATATGATGTAGCCAGTAGTAGGACGGTGCACTGACGGATGGTGATGGTTCACGTTTATCTGCAATTTCTTTCCTGTGACTCAGGGAGAAGCTTGCATAGGTCCACTGCTGCAAGCGCTACGTGCAGCTGCGTATGCTTCAGCCAGTAGTAGGGCGATGCGCTGACGATTGTTTTTGTGTCTTGTTTACTTGCAGTTTCTTCATCCTGTGACTCAGCGAAGAGGTTTGCATCGGTCCACCATCGCGACGGAAGGCTGTCACCTCGTCACTCAAGGGGATGGCGGTCAACGATTCAGGAGCCGACAGCGCGGGTTATGGCCCAAGTTCACTCTTGGGCCCCAGAACAACAGGAAATGTGGTTAATTGGTCACTCATATGTCCATCGTTTAAAAACGTTCTTTTCAGGGGCTCATGAGGCCAAAGCGCGTCAGTTAGGAGCAAAAATAGTGTTTCACAGACAGGGTGGACTGCGCGTTAGGCAATTCAGAGAGTGGGTGAACCGCGCTTTGAAAGAAAGTGAGGGACCACCTGCAATCTGGATCCTGCATTTAGGGGGTAACGACCTGGTACACCTGGGGCGGAAGGTGCTCATTGAGGAACTGCTCACGGAGGTGGGATGCTTGGCTAAGAGGTGCCCCGATGCTATGATAGTCTTGCCTCACATGAGCCCAAGGTTCCAGTGGAGAGGGGGTGAGTCAGTGCGAGCGTTGAATCACGCGGTAAAGCGGATCAACACAAAGTTTGAAAAGTTATTCAGGACCCCTAAACTGAATTCAATAGGACATGAGTACATTCGGGGCGATCAGTTTTCTTGCAGGATGGGGTCCACCTCTCGTCTAAAGGGAATCAGGCATTCATAAAGGACATCCTAGCATGGTTGGAGGGCGCAAGGTGCAGGACATGGCCTCCAGGTGAGCTAAGGGGGAGGCCAGATAGTCGGACAACTATGCTGACCTGTGGCAGTAAGGTCATGATTGGTAAGCATAGTCTTTGGTCCTTAGCGGCCAGCACCATGGAACTCCAGGGGCAGTGTCAGCCGGTCGCTAGGCTGAAGGGGTGCGGGGACCAGGGGAGTCACTCTTTCCAGTAGGCTGGTCAGCCACCCTCGCACACGCACGCGCATCAGGTCGCAGGTATGCAGAATTGCAGCCCCCGTTATGGAGTTATAGGCCCTGGCCGTAGGGGGGCCTGGGGGAAAATATCCGTCCAACAAGCTGCACCCTCTAAGCAAGCTTCCTCCGGTGGAGTCTTTTGTAGTTTACTGGAATCTGGGGCTGCCAGTCATTGACCTTGCAATAGGTTCTAGCGGGGACACGCAGAAAGTAAAAGTATATACATGTTTAGATTACGGTAGGAATGGCTATGTCTAGAAGCATGTTAAGGTTAGACAAGTGACATCGTGTATCTAACAATGTATCTGGACTGTCTGCGTAATTGTACATAATGTAAATAAAAATGAATGTTTTTATTATGTAATAAATACGGCCGGGGGGTCACTCCCCCTAATCCAAAAGTGTGTGGTGTGAGATGCTTGCCTTGGAGTAGGGAGGGAGTCCACATCCAAGGGCGGTCTTGGGTCTTGAGTAAAAAGGGGACTTATGCAGTACCAGGCCATATGGGCAAGGCGGAGTGCGAACCTCGTGCGTGCCACCATTATGGCAGTCACGCCAGTCCCCGGGGTTCGGGGAGGTGGGGGGTCACCGCGCGCATTGATAACGTGGCGTCCCCACCTCCCTGGAGCAACCAATAGCTGCCGGGCGGAAGCGTGAACCGGAAGCCCTTTTTAGTGCTTCCGGTTTAGCATGATTACCTGACATGGGGGAGGGCCGGTTCTGACCGGTCTGCCTGTGCCCCCCCCTTAAAAGGGGGCGAGGGTAGCGGGAACAGTCTCTTGTTCTCTTGCTCCCCCAGACGGAACCCGGGCCATCAGTGGCCCGTAACCTGGTTTTTTTCCCACCCACCGTCCCCTTAGGCAGGCAATTCAAATGAGCGTTACAGTAGGGTGTTTTGCTTGGTTTTCTTAAATTTCATTGCAGGCATCTCAAGAGATGCAGTAATGCAATATTGTGATGATTTGGGAATTTTGTATTAAAAGTGTCATTATATTTCATATTCAGTACAATTTATTTTTAATGCAAAATTGTGTTATTGACATTTGGGTAAATGTGTTATAAAAGTGTTAGTATATAGTCATGTAGTTGCAGGTAATATTGTCGTATTTTAGTTTGTGTGTCCCTAGTCAGGCGGTAAGGTCATGATTGGTAAGCATAGTCTTCGGTCCTTAGCGGCCAGCACCATGGAACTCCAGGGGCAGTGTCAGCCAGTCGCTAGGCTGAAGGGGTGCGGGGGCCAGGGGAGTCAGTCTTTCCAGTAGGCTGGTCGGTCACCCTCACACGCGCATGCGCATCAGGTCGCAGGTATGCAGAATTGCAGCCCCCGTTATGGAGTTAAGGCACAGGGCATAGGGTGGGCCCGGGGGAAAATATCCGTCAGACAAGCTGCACCCCCTACTCAAGCTTACTCCGGTGGAGTCTTTTGTAGTTTACCGGGATCTGGGGCTGCCAGTCATTGACCTTGCCGTAGGCTCTAGCAGGCACACGCAGAAAGTTAAAGTATATACATGTTTAGATTACGGTAGGAAGCATGTTAAGGTTAGACAAGTGACATCGTGTATCTAACAATGTATCTGGACTTTCTGCGTAATTGTACATAATGTAAATAATAATGAATGTTTTATTATGTAATAAATACGGCCGGGGGGTCACTCCCCCCAATCCAAAAGTGTGTTGTTTGTGATGCTTGCCTTGGAGGAGGGAGGAAGTCCACATCCAAGGGCGGTCTTGGGTCTTGAGTAAAAAGGGGACTTAGGTGGTACCAGGCCATATAAATCAATGTAGTACTCTAACCAGAAATATAATCGGTTTCACAGGCTTAAAAAGAGAGGTATGAGATGTTCCTACGACTTGTAAACAGGGACTCCACGCATAACAGCCGGGGGTGGGTGGGCGGCCCTACCACGCCTTTCTGCCTCTAACAGGCTATGGGCTAGCCATTGGCCTAGGCTTTGCCCTTCACCTCTGTTTTACCCAGGCGTGGCCCATGAGTGACAAGCACGGTGGGACAAGTGTATGTGCTACATTGCGCTTCTTCATGGGCGCTTCTGCTGTTTGCCAGGAACTACTCCTGGAGCCCTGGGTGATGCTTGTAAATAAAGTCCCTGGCTGTTTCCCTCCCACCCAGCGGCCTAGTGTTCGTTCTATATAGCGCTTCCCGATGAGCACAGCTGCTGCTGCTTGCAAGGACCGTCTCCTGGGGCCCTGGGTGATGCTGGTAAATGAAGTCCCTGGCTGTTTCATTCTGGGGCGACGTGTGTCCCTGGCTGTTTTTTCATTCATGAGCTACTGCTGAAGAATGCCTGTGTGTTCACATAACAGGAGCAGTGGTTTAAAATACGTATTGTAAAAGTATTGTATTGAAAAAACAAACAATGGCTCACCGTTTCTGCCAGTGAAGATGGTTATTTTTACAGTTTATGAGCACATTGTGAACTTAGCAAAATTTCATGACTCAAAGTGACGGGAACCAGTGACTGAAGTGGGCTGACCTGTTGTTCCATGCAGTATGCCGTGTTGGGTGAAGCAAAAATGTGAATGACAGCTGAACAACAACAATGAGGTAGGGTGCCTGAAAGCCCCTCTATGTAAGTATATATTATATATATTATGGTGCCGATTCCGATCCTGTAAAACCCGGGTACAAATGGTCATACGGAGCGTTTTCTCCGTAAGACTCGTACCCGGGAGTTCCACTGTACATACCAACAAGTACGATTCGTAGAGAAATACCATTTCCGTACGAATCGTAAAAAACACTGTGCGGCTAAAAAATACATACAATTCCGATCCTGGACAGCACGTACTCGACATCCGCACGGAGTCAGGCAGCATTTTACGGACCAGCAAGTACGATTCGTACCCACAGCACTCCACACGGATATATTTTTACGGGAGCCAAAAAGTGCTGGAAAAGCTAAGTACGCCGCGATGCACGAGGAAAAGGGGGCCCGGTACGCACCGTACCCCCAGCCCCCCGTATGTACGCACCGTACCCCCAGCGCATACCCCCAGCCACGTATGTACGCACCGTACCCCCAGCCCCCCGTATGTACGCACCGTACCCCCAGCCCTGTATGTACGCACCGTACCCCCAGCCCCCCGTATGTACGCACTGTACCCCCACCCCCCCGTATGTACGCACCGTACCCCCAGTGCGTACCCCAGCCCCGTATGTACGCTCCGTACCCCCAGCCCCCGTATGTATGCACCGTACCCCCAGCCCCCGTATGTATGCACCGTACCCCCAGCACATACCCCCAGCCCCGTATATACGCACCGTACCCCCAGCCCCCCATATGTACGCACCGTACCCCCAGACCCCTGTATGTATGCACCGTACCCCCAGCGCTACGCGCTGGGGGTATGGTTCGTACATACGGGGGGCTGGGGGTACGGTACATACATACGGGGGGCTGGGGGTACGGTGCATACATACGGGGCTGGGGGTATGGTGCAGATGTACGCGGGAGGGGTGGGAGGCTGGGGGGGCCGTACGACTCGTACTCCGGGCCCAGGTGTACCCGGGGTAGGGGTCGTGCACAGTTCGCTCCGTACGGGACGTTTTCCATACGCTTGTGTATTTGGACGCTGGTACGGATCGGACTTGTGCGCTCGGACTTCAGTTTTACGACTCGTACGTAAAACTGTCCGGGGACGTGTCGTAGACTTTTCCGAGGTCATTCGTATGTTTTTTTCACATACGAATCGTACTTCGCCATTTGTACGGGACTTGTACGATTCGTACGTAATAAAATACGGATACCAGTCGGTCGGTAAATTTTTTTAACGGATCGGAATCAGCACCTATTTTGTCAAATCAAAAAGTCTTGGTTAACGCCAGACCTAACTACTTTAGCAACTAAAAGAGAAGCATTGCAAGTGATTTACTAAGTGGAACAGAATTTTAAAACTTTAACTTGCTTATAACTGCATATTTAAATGCATATCTGGCCGTACAGTCCTCAAAATGTATAATGATTATATATTAACCATCATGAACCTTAGCCATTGATGTGAAGTCTCTGGGGTTCCTCTAGACGTTATTCCATTGGGGAACATAAAATTCGAGTACAGGGGGAAAATAATGAGCCGTTGATAGGTAATTCTGAAGGCAGCTGCAACAACACCCTTTCTTCATCCGTTTTCCTAGTGTAAGCCTCGCATTCAACCTAAACCGTATTTCTCTTGTCAGATTTTGGACATTTTGTACTGGAGGATAGAAATAAAAGTTGTTAGGGTTCGCCATAGACATCGTGTGACTGCTTTTCTGTTTTTGTCCATCCCAAAGAACAAACTTACAGACATTTTAAGGCATGGGCAAAGTGGCTCAGGGCTCCAGCCCTTCAGGTGGCCCCCTGATAGAGCCAGCTCTGTTTTGCAGAGTCTTGATCCGAGGACCTTGAATATTTCTTAAACAGATTGTTTTCCTGTAACGTTTTTGTTTTTTTCTTCTACAACATTTTTATTGGCATATAACAAGAAAACACACAATAGACCAATATTGCAGAGGCTGAAAACCCCCCAAACCAGAAAAAAACATAGAAAATGGCAATGAAGTTATACGTATATGAGTACATTTGGTAAATATCATCCATTTTCTAATTCCGATACAGCAATACAAAAAATTGAAGTTATGGTATATGATGTGAATGTAATAATTGGAAGGATAGTAAGATAGGACTCAATGAGCTTGTAAAGGCTAGGGTAACATGAACGCTGGGTTGTATAATCACCGAGTGTGTTAGAACACTAAAGAAGGCACGTACGTCAAAGCACGATGGATTATAAGAGGAGGGAATAGAAGTAGGAGCACAGGTACCAGGGGAAGGGGGAGGGGGGAGGGGGAGCTCCGCGTACTATGCATGATGCCCGATGCACTCGTGTCTAGGTTCTTCTGGTTGTTGTTGGAAAGGGAGAGAACAATGTCTTCCCAGACTCTACCAACATGTCAAGGGAACTCCAAGCCTCACTGGCTGTTGGAGTGAAGGACTGAATTGTGCAATGAGATAAAGTATCCCAGGCCCACCATGTGTGGAAGGAAAGATGAATGAACAATTTCCATTCAGACAGTTTTAATGGTTACAGACATTTTACAGAGAACTATGGTGTTTATGTTTCATGCAACATCCATAAAAAGTTACTTTTAGATTAAAACAGATCCTCACATATGAGAAATTGGAGGGTGTCACAAAGATTATGTGCAGTAATATTAATGAGATGCTGCTTTGTTACAATATTGAAAACACGCAGTAAGTATCCCTGAATATTAGCAGTAAGCACATTTAGAATTTGGACAAGTGTGTCTCTACACTGCCAGTAACCTGACCAAAGAGGGCATGAAAGAGCTGAGACTGGATCATAAATTCAAAGATGTTCGAAACAGGGGCCCCCATAATACATCTGGCCTAGGGCCCCCAAAATCCTTAAGATCTCCCTTCAATCTGACAATGAGAAGGTCATCATTTATTACATGAGGAGTATATTAGTCAGCAACAAATGTGCTCCAGTGGTAGTTAATAAACTATCATTTTACTCCACATCTAACCTTTTCTTTATATGTTCTTGAACTGCTCCAGCAGCGTGAAGGTAGCTTGTAGTAACTATATTATCAATTGACCCACTTGTCATAGAAGAAAATAGCATGCCAACAGAATACAGGAAGGAACATAGGATATGACAAAAAAGGAAAAAACAATTAATTTCTGCCAGCTATTTTTCCCATGAAAGAATTGTATTGCCAATTGAGACTATAACCTGAAATTGTAAGGTCTCAAATCAAAGTATCATTGTGAGAAAAAGGTGTGTGACTGAAAACTAACTACACGCTGTTGGAACTGGTTCATGTAGTATCTGGGAAGGCCATGTGATGCACTGGGACACAGAGGTGCCGATTCCGATCCTGTAAAACCCGGGTACGAATGGTCGTACGGAGCGTATTCTTTATATGACTCGTACCCCGGAAATCCTCCTTACAAACCGCAAGTACGATTCGTACAGAAATACCCTTTCCATACGAGTCGTACAAAACACCGACCGGCAAAAAAATACCCACAATTCCAATCCGGAACATTGCATACGTGATGTCCGGACAGAGTCAGGCAGCGTTTTACGGACCAGCAAGCACGATCCGTGCCCACGTCACTCCGCACCGCTTATTTTTTACGGCAGCCAAAAACTCCCGGGAAATCGAGGACGACGCGAAGAAGGAGCATCGGTACGCGATGGACAGCCATGGACCCCATCCTACGTGTCATCCCGGTCCTCCTAGCCTACGACCTGGTGCACAGAAACTGCTGCAGACGCCGCAGAAGGTCAGAACAACCCCCAGGGGCAAAGGGGGGGGGGGCAGCAAACATAACCCCCACCCAAGTAAAAATGTGAATGTGTCCTGTACATACCTGACCTCCAGAGTCTGGTCACTTTGGGGGGGCGTGTCCACCAACCCCCACGTACCATCACAATGGAAGTGGACGTGGACGCGCACCCGTCACCACGACAAAGGTGGTATGGACCGTACTCACACCCCGAGAGCGTGGGTACGGCCCGTACCACCATTGGAGTGTTGATGTAGGGGTACGCGCCGTACCCACACCCTCAGATCGTGGGTACGGCCCGTACCACCATTGGAGAGTTGAGGTAGGGGTACGCGTCGTACCCACGCCCCCAGAGTGTGGGTACGGCCCGTACCACCATTGGAGTGGTGACGTAGGGCTACGCGCAACAGAAGTGGACGTGGACGCGTACCCGTCACCACGATAATGGTGGTACGGGCCGTACCCATACACTGGGTGCGTGGGTATGGCGCGTACCCCTACATCAACACTCCCATGGTGTTACGGGCCGTACCCACGCTCTGAGGGCGTGGGTACGGCGCGTACCCCTGCATCAACACTCCAATGGTGGTACGGGCCGTACCCACGCTCTGAGGGCGTGGGTACGGCGCGTACCCCTGCATCAACACTCCAATGGTGTTACGGGCCGTACCCATGCTCTGAGGGCATGGGTACGGCGCGTACCCCTGCATCAACACTAAACTAAGAGAGCCAAAGGGAATACACACTGTCACGCACATTCCAGGACTGATAGGAATGTACAGGTGCTGGCACAGCCACCAAGTAGTTGTCTCCCATGGAAGGAATAGGGTGGACTTCCCGCAGATACAATGACCACAATTGTCAGTCAGGTGACCAAATACCCTGCAGAACAAGTACCAATTGTGTGCTAGGCTGGGAGTACACACATGCATAGTGCGGAAAAGTGACAATATCCACATGGAGGCATGGCAACATACTCTATACACAAGTACAGTGACTACCAAGGATGGCACAGACGATGCAGCCAGAGACATTGCTGAGCAGGCATGGGCCTAGTTGAAGTGATCCGTCTGCCACCAAGGAAATGTAGACACAGGTCAGCACAACAATTGTGCAACTCCTTGCAGGGAAGATGTCAGGTGCCACAGAGGAAGGAAAACTCCTTGGGACAATGTCTCCAATCACAAAGAGCATACACAAGCAAAGAATCTTTGCAGAGACCTTGTGATGGCACGCAGATACCAGGGTCCACCCCATGAGCACCATACTACAACATTTCCCAGACACCTAACACATGGTCACCACCTCAACTCATGGAGCATCAGCACCAACATCAATACCTAAAAAGCAATCGTGTTCAAAGGGAAAACAAAATGCTTTATTCAGCAGTAAAATAAAATGGCAGAAAGGACACTATGTACAAAGGCCATAGGCCAGTCCAGATGCGATGTCCTGGGGGGGGACACATGTCCATGCATCTCCCCTAGCTTGCCTGCACATTCAAAACCTCTGGTTCATCGACTGGGGTGGCGGCATCATGTGGGGAAGGACCAGGCACCGCAGGGACATGAGGGGGAACGGTAGGTGTAGTGGGTGCAGGGATGGATGACTCCACCACAGGGGGTGGGGCAGCGGCAAAGGTGGAGGTCAGTATGGCGCTGCACACGTCCACAAGCTCTGCCAGCGTCTCCCCTGCACCCGAATGAACCACAGGCCCCAAGGAGGGGGAGGGGCAGAGGGATGGGTTGCAACGCTACAGGGGGAGGTGGTGGACAGGGGGAGGACTCAACTCCCCTACCCGTGGAGTGCCTTGCCCGTTTGCGCGATGGTGAAGCTGTGGGGCTGAGGCCCAGCACAGCCAAGTAGGCCTCCTTCTCAGACTGTGGGGCAGGGGAGCCGAGGGGAGTGACATTGGAGGGACTGGGGAGTGAGGCATGCGGACTCCGACTGTGGCTGCATGTCTGCCTGTGTGCCCTAGACCCAGTGGGTGTGCCTTCTACCCCCTGAGTGTGCGTGACTGGAGGTGTGCTCTTGCCCTTCCCCGTTGGTGTGCTGGCTGTGTCTGGTGTGGTGCCTGCCTGGGAATGTGTGTGTGTGCTTGGGACAGGCATGGGAGTGGGAAGTGTGGATGGTGCAGGGGTAGGTGGGGGGACCAAACGCTGCAGGAGACCCACTGCTGCCGTCGGTGACGAATCCATGGACCTCAGCAACATCCGTTGGTCAGACATCGCAGATGACATGCCCTCCATGTACGACACCATCTGTGTCAGCAGTGTGGTGTGGCCATGGAGGACAGTCAGGATCGATGTCTGCCCAACCTGCAACTGCCGCTGAATGTCCGCAGACTCGGAAGTGAGGGCAGCAGGTGAGACAGGGGCAGGGGGTGCGGTGCCTGGCACAAAGGAGACACGTTGTTGCCGTTCACGGACAGAAGGGACCGGAGCAACTGGGAGGGAGGTGATGAGAATGGAGGGGGTGGTGACAGTTGTAGTGCTGCTGCCAGCTGTTGGAGCAGCCTCCGACCCCTCAGGGAGCTCAGCATCGGACCCGTCAGCGTCGTAGTCTGTGGTGGTACTACCCAGGTCCTCCGCTGCACTCCCCTCACCCTCCGTGCCACTTGATGCTGCCGACTCGCCAGGAGTGGTGGCACTGGTGCTGGATCCCTCCTCCACGTCCGTGCAGGTGTCTCCCTCGGTGTCCCCCGATGATGCTGTGGGCAGGATGAAGAGACAGGAAATAATCAGTCACCTGTGTACATCTGACACATGAGTCCAAACATAATAGGTCACAGTGCATATCATGAAATGCATCATGAGTAACATCTAGATGACTCCGCACATATGTAAGCCCTGCACTCCCCAGTTGGTTCACCCACCATGCCACCTTAAATAATGAAAATCAGGACACAACAGCAAATAACTGGAGATCTAATTATACAGAGAAGCTAGTGTCTGTGAACAGTGGAGCACAGCCAGACTATGAAGGCACTGTGAACGAAACAGTATTGGTGCACCCAATGCCAAATTACATACGCCAATGCTGAAGGTGTACCCACTCTCATAGACCTGTGAGTACTTTAGAAAATCAACACTAATACTTTCTGATTCTTTGGGAATCACAAAACATCACAAAATTGACAAGTTTAGAATGTGTGAATGTTCCACGTGTGGAACTGAACACACATGTGCATGAATATCAGAAGTCACACAAGGAGGTGCACACAAAACTACATTTACACAGTCATTGTATGAGCTGCCAGCCTAATGCCAAGAAGCCATTGTTAAGAAGAAATGTGGTATCAGGAAGTACATATACATGGCACCACGGTGGTCCGGATGACTGGAAACCGGTAAGTTGGCATCAGCAACAACCAAGGACTACCCCTAATGCAAAGTGTAAAGGTGGTTTCTTGTGCACTTCCTTGGGAGACATCTGTCATGCAGGCACATTTTTGCCATTCACAATGATACGGGCCGTATCTCTATGGCGTACGCCTACGGCAACACTACCATAGGGATAGGACCCCTACACACGCGTGTACGGGCCGTATCTCTATGGCGTACGCCTACGGCAACACCACCACAGGGATAGGACCCCTACACATGCGTGTATGGGCCATATCTCTATGGCGTACGCCTACGGCAACACTACCATAGGGATAGGACCCCTACACACTCGTGTACGGGCCGTATCTCTATGGCGTATGCCTACGGCAACACCACCATAGGGATAGGACCCCTACACACGTGTGTACGGGCTGTATCTCTATGGCGTACGCCTACGGCAACACCACCATAGGGATAGGACCCCTACACATGCGTGTACGGGCCGTATCTCTATGGCGTACGCCTACGGCAACACTTTCATAGGAATAGGACCCCTACACACGCGTGTACGGGCCGTATCTCTATGGCGTACGCCTACGGCAACACTACCATAGGGATAGGACCCCTACACACGCGTGTACGGGCCGTATCTCTATGGTGTATGCCTACGGCAACACTACCATAGGGATAGGACCCCTACACACGCGTGTATGGGCCATATCTCTATGGCGTACGCCTACGGCAACACTACCATAGGGATAGGACCCCTACACACGTGTGTACGGGCCGTATCTCTATGGCGTACGCCTACGGCAACACCACCATAGGGATAGGACCCCTACACACGCGTTTACGGGCGTATCTCTATGGCGTACCACTACGGCAACACTACCATAGGGATAGGACCCCTACACACGCGTGTATGGGCCGTATCTCTATGGCGTACACCTACGGCAACACTACCATAGGGATAGGACCAGTGTGTACACGTACGTGTGTACGGTCCCTACACACACACGTACTCCTGCCCAACCCCTATATAGTGATACGAGCGTACACACGCACTCAGAGCGTGTGTACGGTGCATTTCACAGCTTACACTTGTGATAGGAGGCGCACAGGAAGGGAATGGAGGTGTCAGACTCACACAGAAATGAACATCAAGTCATTGTCAGTGCAGTCCTTCATGTGTAGGGCCTAGGTGTGTCAGGCTGTGATGTGGTACATGTCTCCTCATGTTTTAAGCCAATAGTTGTGTGATGACCTGTGTACAGATGTCATGTGTGATGGGGCACTATGTGGCACACTTCCCCTTCACACCTTTTACATGTGTGCATGTAGTGCAAACTTGTCAAGCACTGCATCACTGGCATGGCACAGTCACCAACACCCGCAACTGTCCCCTGATGCCAGGTACACGGATGATGACACCTGACATCTGACTACCAGCGTGCCACGATGTGACTATGTCATGTGTGTGTCATGTGTTCCCATGAGCTTGCTGTTGGTGTTCCGTCAACTGCATCTGCTGTAGCTGCATCCAACATGTGTCTGTGTGTAGATGCCGATGTCACACTATTACGCACACCAGGCCACATGTGGAATCACACGTAACGTGTGTCTGTATGCATCGAACAGGGACTTGCGAGCTGAGGACATATCTGCGTAGTCTCAATGTCTGTGTGATCAGTTTTGACATGTACCCCTTCATGGCAAGGTGTGTGGTCTGTCCTTTTTCAATGACATGTGACCTGTGCGTCTAGCTTGCCGCCAGCTGTCTGTATGAGATAACATCCTTCAAATGCATATATGTGGATGTATGTCACTCCTGTAATGTGTCTGGCTGTTCACTCACACTGGCCCACAGCTACTTTCATGGCATGTCATGTAGACCTTGACAATCCACGTTTGTAGCTGGCTCTTGGTAGGAGTATCACCTGGCTGGCATACGTGTGCAGGATGTATTGCACAGGCCAGACTCTGTATGTAGCGTATGTGTATTAGCTGTTGAACATGTGCTCAGTTCATTGACATTGGTGTAGTAATGTACTCAATCTTGGTTATTCCTTCCAAATTTCTGCAGGGCACCGCCTCTCCCCCGACCAATGCCAGACTTGGCTGCCATGAGGGAACATAACTGCATACGCCGCTACAGATTCCCCCAACAGTTAATTGAGGACCTGACAAACAGGCTGGCACCACACCTCCAACTGCGACACAGTTATCCGACTGCGCTGACCCCCAAGATGAAGGTGATGTCAGCCCAACATTTCTTTGCCACTGGTACGTTTCAATTCACCATAGCTGATGTGGGTGGCATGTCCCAGACCATGTTCAGCCGTGTCCTGCATGATGTTTTAGAAGCCATGTTGGAGCACCTGGATGAATTCATCCATTTTCCAACTCGTGAACAGTTGGCAGGTATCAAGGGTGAGTTCTATGCCCTGGGAGGGATGCCCCATGTAATTGGGTCCATTGATGGGACACATGTGGCTTTGGTACCACCACAGGCACAGGAGGTAGCCTATCGAAACCGTAAACATTATCACTCCATTAATGCCCTTGTGGTGTGTCTTGCTAACATGCTGATTTCCCATGTCTGTGCACGTTTTCCAGGGTCAGCACACGATGCCTACATCATGAGGCGTAGCAGGGTGCCAGAAATGATGCTGCAGCTGCACAACGAACGAGCATGTCTTGTTGGTGGGTAGACTCTGTTTGTCCAGTATTCAGCAGTATCTTAGTATGTGACGGCATCTCCTGACCCACTTCTTTACATGATGTTTCCATGTAGGGGACTCTGGCTATCCCAACATGCCATGGCTGGTGACGCCTCTCCGCAACCCAAGAACAGCTGCAGATCACCGTTACAACGCCCATGGGCAGACCAGGCGAGTGATTGAGAGGACGTTTGGCCTCCTGAAGAGCCGATTCCATTGCCTCCACAAGACCGGCGGGTCCCTCCCATATGCACCGGTGAAGGTCTGCAAAATCTTCCTTGTGTGCTGCATGCTGCACAACATGGCAGTGGAGAAAGCTGTGCCACTCATCCTGGATCCCGATGATCAGGAACATCCACCCGTGGAGGATGACGGCCTTGGTCACGAGGCAAGTGAGGAGGAGGAGGAGGAGGACATCCGGAGTCAGCTCATACGCAACTTCTTCTCATAATGGTGAGTCCCTGGGTCTGAGTGTGCACGCTTGGAGCCTTGTGTGGCATGTGTTGCAATGTGTATGTCCAGCTGACTGTATGCTAAGTGACTTTGAGGTGTGTGCTGATGTGTCACTCGAGTGCTGATGTCATTCCACACATTTTAGATGACACACTCAATTGACAACTAGCATGGTGTCAACCTTATTCATGTAGAGTACATGACCATGCATGCTGATGACTATGTTTTTCCTGACTTCTTGTGTGTCTCTCATCCCCAGATAGTTGCGCATGATGTCTGCTCGTGGCATCGTTGTGCTCCTGCTATTCCTCATGAGTAATGCAACGTGTGCTGAAACAGCGTTACATGCACGGACATGGCGAAAAGTCTCCTTTGGGTAAGGTTTGCCGCCAGGCTTTTTGGGTGTGGTAGTTGTTTGTAATGTGTGGGCACTGCTCCTGTGCAGGTTTTGTTACTATGCATACATGTCGACTCACCATGGGGCACATGACATGTAGCATGACTCACATGAATTGATAGTCACACTTCGTGACAGTCATCTGTTATGGGATTGTGGTTTTTGATGAAGGCATCAATGTGTGTACAACTTCCCTTGGAAACATACGGGAGGCTACGGGTGGACATATTGCGGGACATCCCCATAAGAGGCTCAATGGGGAATTGCAGCCTCTCCGTGTCCAGCAGGGGATGTTTGGCTCACCCTCTTCACTTGTGCGCCACTACCATGGATTTACAGCATCTGTGGCGCGAAGGGGGTGTCCAGTGTAGGTCCCACATGTTAATCCAAAAGACCTGTGAGTCTGTTCATATTGATGCATTTCCATAGGTGTGAGCCTGAGTAATAAAGGTGTTCCTCAGCCTCCAAGGTGCCTCATCTCTGTCAATGCAGGTCTCTTGCCACTGTGCATGCGCCATCTCTGGCATGGTTGTCAAGGATTGTGCATATGAGTCTATGTGTAGATTAGCAACCTGCATGCTGTTCTTCATGTATTTGATTCTCTATTGTGCATGAAGTCCATGGCTGTGTATGTGTTTTGGTATGTTGGTCCCCACAACGGGCCGTCAACACATTCTGGGGTGTGTTCCCTGTGCGCAGCTTGGCCTTCAGTTTCATGATCCGGTGTCAGTCATCTTTGGTGATTGTGCATCCTTTGTCTCTGGGTGTGCCATTGAAAATCGGTCACTCCTTCCTTGACATACACCTGTTGCTGTAGTCCTTTCTGACATCCTAGTCTTTGTGTGGAAATTGTGGCATAGTTCCCAGGGCATGCCGCCTGCTGTTGCAGCCACTGTAGCAAGGGCACACAAAGTTTCCTGATTTGGCAACACACACACATCAAAGATGCTCCTCCCTTCCTCCATCAACCCATTCATTTGGCTGTCATCAGCTTGTCTGTGCCACAGTTGCGGCCACGCGGTGCCAAAGGCTGGACCGTCTGCACATGCAACGTGCACATTGCACGAGCCTCATATCCTTGCATGACCCACATCACACTACAGTCTGATGTTGCAGCCATCCTCCAAGCAATGTCCATCCACACATCTGCCGCCAGCTCTCAGGCATACACTAAGCGCACACACACCTTTGCATGATGAGTGTGCAACTCCAACTGCCTACACAGCGCTGCCATGCCTTCCAGGCCCTGTCACACCCACCAGGTCATGTCCCTCCTACTCCCCACCAGCTCTGTACCCCGGCGAGGCCATGGGAGTGGGACTCAAGGCTTCTGCATGTAGTATGCTGTCGTTGTGAGGCACATGGCACAGGTATCATCTCTCAGCGTGTCAATCTACAATGTGTCCAGGACCCCCCTCTCCACCATCACATGCGCACACAACCTCATCATCAACTCGTATGCCATTGACAGCCAGGTGCTCCTCACCCTCACCAAGGACGCAGACATTGCCAGTTCCAATATTCAAGATTGCATGAGATCCATTGATGAATGGCAGAACAGCAGCCACCTGAGGCTGGACTTGTACAGGACTGAGGTCAACATCTGAGGATTGTCCCCTTACAGCTGGGTCAACTTCTTGTGTCCCACCCGCAGAAGCCCTGCACAAGCACCCAGTGTCCATGCACACAAGATGGTGTGCATCATGGATTGCTTGCTCACATTTGCCATGGTAATCACCAGCATCTGTGCCTCAGACTGCAACACCCTCTGCATTATGCACATGATCTCCAGATAGATCCACTCCAAGGAAAGACGGACCATCCCCCAGGTCCACAACAACATCCGTGTCAAATACTGCCCTGCCCTCTACGGGGCAGCCACATCCAAACTCCCAGGACACTTGTCCACATCCAGGCTGCATCTGCACACCTCAGCTGCAACATCCCGTGCCCCAGCCACATCACCGTCCAGCAGAGATAGCTGCAATGGATCACTGTTTGCTGCAGGATGACCTTCAGACTCCCCACCCACACTCAGGAGGAAGGCCACAACCCCGACCCAACACCAACCTTGTACCACTGTCATCCGAGAACCCGTAGTGCCATCTCCGTGCATCCAACCTTGACCTGGACACCATTCTTCAGATCCACCATACTCCAGCATGCAGGACATAGTTCTCCCACCTGGGAAGACATACCTGGGACTCCCTCCCTGGGAACCTCCAAATGAGGCATGACCTCTAGGCCTTAATGATACTCTTCCAAATAGATCTGTTAGCACAGTATTGCAAGCACCCCCTCAGCAGCTTGAGGCCATCACAGGTGAGTATTGTGCTCCATGTCTGCATTGACTGATAAATTGTGACCCATGTGTGTCCTGTACCAGACTCAGATCCCAGGGTATGGATGGCTGGAGTTAGTTCAACACTCAGGCATAGTTTGACATTTACACACACATATATGTTGTGGAGTAATGCCAAATGACAGCAACATCTCATTACAAAATTTATTTTTTATTTTTGGTGGGGTAAGTCTTTTGGTAGATGTACTAAGGTGCTCTTCCGGGTGCATAGAATCCAAAGTTCACAGGAGGAGGTGGCATCCTTGTCAGTTGGAGTCATCAGAGTCCAGACCACAGTGTTGGTCATCATTGGTCAGACTGTGACCAGCAAGTCCATGTGGCAGAGAATGTCATTGGGTGAGGTGCTGCTGTTGCGCCAGTGGGCCAGGTGCCAGGCCAGGTGACCTGGGAGATGTGGATGGTCCGCTGACTCTCACGGTCTTTTTCGTGGACGACCCACCTTCCTTGCGGGACCCTCAGATGCAGGCCTTGACGATGCTTGGGACGCTCCATCGGATGAATCCTCCTCCTCCTCCCTCCCTGTGGCTGGTGCTGGTCTTCGCCTGGTGGCACAGGGAGGGTTGCCCATGTTGTCGGCGATCCGACGAAGTGAACGGCTCATGTCCATTTGCACCGCCAGGAGCTCAGGCATTCTTGCCTCCATCCGTCCTTGGTGTTGTTGTTGACTGGCATGTTGCTCGGCCTGCAGGTTCTTCATCTCGTCGAGGGTCCCCTTCATCTCTGTGAGGCTCGACACTACCTGGCTGATGCCCCTGGTGTCACGCCGGTTGTTGTCCACGATGTGGCGTATGTGTGACATACCAGTTCCCTCAGCTGGCTGGTCAGGTTCTCGCCTCCGCCTGCCTCCATGCCCACCACCCCTGCCCACACGAGCCTGGCCTGCCGTTGTGGGCACATCGGGTCTACGGGACCCCTGAGGGATGGCATTATCTGGGTTGTCTGCCTCCTCCTGGGTGCCCGGAGAACCTTGTCCCTCCTGGTCAGACTGGCTGTGTTGTTTAGTGCGAGCAGGGCTCGTGGGTGTCTCCTGGGATGTGGCAGGAATGGGGGTGGTGGTTGGCACAGATGTACCTGACGCAGGCGCTGCAGGGGCTTGGGCACCAGAGGGGCCAGGTTGGTCGGGGTCATCCACGGAGTGGTGAGAGTCGTCGCTGCTGGTGGGATCATCTTCACGATGAGCCTGGGACAGTGATTGTCCCCCCCCCATTGTTGAGGGGAGGTCGATGACGTTGCCCTGTGTGTGAGAGAGAGACAGTGTTAATGCTGTTTCATGCCACTTCCATGTTTCATACATATTCAAGTTGTCACAGATCCTGCAGGTAGTTGGATGTGCCTAGCATTCCTCTCAATGTACACTTGGGGATGGGTATGTTTCGGGGGACAGATTGGTATGTTCTCCTGAGTGTTTGACCAGTAGAATTTTGGCTCGGATGCTTATTTGGCGATGGATTGATCTTGTTGTGTCACATGTCCATTGTGAGAGTGGGTAAATCTGTTGCCTGCCCCGGGGTTGTGTGCTTGTGTGAGGGGGGGTGTGTGACCGGGCCTGCTGTTGGGTATAGTGTGATTTGTCATTGGGTCTCCCAGGTGATGTGTCTGTCCCCTCATGGTGCATGCTGGCATGACAGTGAGTTTGAGTGCCTGTGCTAGATATCTGAGCTTGTGTAGTTGGTGTTTGAGTGAACAGTGGTCACAGGAGGGCCTTGTGCTGCATACAGCAGGGCCAAGTGTCAGCTACCTTGTCAGTACTTTGCCAGTCCCTGTGCATTGGGCACGGTGCATGGGTATGTACCTAGGCCATATGGGCTGAGGGCATTGGTGTCTGCTTCGGAGTTGCACAATGTGTTGTGTGAGCCCCACCCTCCCAGAATCCCGGACATCCAGTCTTGGGTTTGTGGTTGGTGTGGCCTGGGACATGGCATTGCCTTTATTTGTGAATGGGGCATGGAGACGTTAGTGGCATGAGCGTGGTTTTTGAGTATGGTTGTGTGCGGTGAGGGCTTGGGGGAAGTTGCGTGCATTTTGTGTATTTGTGGTGTGGATGGCATTCCCCCCATGTTACGTGAGTTGTTTGTGTACTCACCAGGCTCTGCGACTCCTTTGACTCCGTGTACTCCCACCGGCGGAAGCATGGCCATCACCTTCTCCTCCCAGGGATGGTAATGTACGGGTCTGCGGGGCAGCCCGCCTCCAGTGATGTTACTCTGAGCGTATTCCTCGTTCATTTTCCTCTTGACTGCCCTGCGCAGATCGTAACACCTGGCTTGGCATTCATGCCTGGTCCTTCGGATGGGCGCAACAGCATTCACCTTATCGACGATCCTCTGCCACATGCTTGTTTTTTGGGCTATGCTGGTCTGTCTGACCAATGTTCCAAACAGCTGTGGCTCGACTCTGATGACTGTGTTGACAATGAGGTCCAGCTCCGCCCTTATGAACTTTGGATTCTTATCTGTGGGCATGGTGTGGGGTGTGGGTGTGGATGGTTGTGGGTGTGTGGGTGTGAATGTGACAGTGTGTGTGTGAATGTGAAGAGGGGGTGTTTGTGAATGAGGTTGTGTGAAGGTGTGTAAGTTAAGGTGTAGTTAAGGTGTAAGTAAGGTGCAGTTGTTTGTCTGTGGGGTCTGGCAGCAGTGGGTCTGTTGCAAAGGCTCATGGGTTGTGTGTGTGGGCCCTTTTTATTGGTCCATTTGTGGGTGTGGCTGGGTTTGAATTTGTGGTGGGTGTGTTATAAGAGGTGGTTGTGATTTAGGGCCTCTGTTTGCCTGTTTGGATGTGCCAGGTCAGTCTTAGAGATGTATTTTGTCATGTTGACGTGTTTTGTGGTGTTGTGCGAGTCGAATTGACCCTCCTTGTGCTGTTTTACAGTGTCCTGGTTCTGTACGAGTCTTTTTCGTGTAGGTAAGGTCCGTACATACGCGATGCTGGGTGAGGGTGCTGGGGTACGGTGTTGGGGTACGGTGCGTACAGGTACGGGGCTGGGGTATGAGCCTGGGGTGTGGTGCGTACAGGTGGGGGGCTGTGCTAGGGTGTTGGGGTACGGTGCGTACAGGTGTGGGGCTGTGCTACGGTGTTGGGGTACGGTGCATACAGGTGCGGGGCTGTGCTACAGTGTTGGAGTACGGTGCGTACAGGTGTGGGGCTGTGCTACGGTGTTGGGGTACGGTGCGTACAGGTGGGGGGCTGTGCTAGGGTGTTGGGGTAGGGTGCGTACAGGTGCGGGGCTGTACTACGGTGTTGGGGTACAGTGCATACAGGTGCGGGGCTGTGCTACGGTGTTGGGGTATGGTGCATACAGGTGCGGGGCTGTGCTATGGTGTTGGGGTACAGTGCGTACAGGTGGGGGCTGTGCTAGGGTGTTGGGGTAGGGTGCATACAGGTGCGGGGCTGTGCTACAGTGTTGGGGTACGGTGCGTACAGGTGCGGGGCTGTGCTATGGTGTTGGGGTACGGTGCGTACTGGTGCGGGGATGTGCTACGGTGTTGGGGTACGGTGCGTACAGGTACGGGGCTGGGCTACGGTGTTGGGGTACGGTGCGTACAGGTAAGGGGCTGGGAGACGGGCCTGGGGTGCGGCGCGTACAGGTGGGGGGCTGGGGTACGGTCCTGGGGTACGAGGCGTACAGGTGCGGGGCTGGGAGACAGGCCTGGGGTGCGGCGCGTACAGGTGCGGGGCTGTGCTACGGTGTTGGGGGTACGGTGCTGACATATGCGGGGTGAGGGGGGGGCTGTACGACTCATATCCGGGCACAAGTTTACCCGTGTACTTGTGTGCTACAGCGTTCGCTCCGTACTGGGCCTTTTACATGCGGTTGTGTATTCGGACGGGCGGTACGGATCGTACTTGCGCGCTCGGACTTCTGTTTTGCGATTTGCACGGAAAAATGTCCGGCTCCCTATTGGACACTTTTCCCGACGATATTCGGACGTAAAAATTTACGGCTCCCTCTCGGACCATTTTCCCAACACAATTCGTATGTATTTTTCACGTACGAATCGTATTTCGCAGTTTGTATGGTACTTGTACGATTCGTACGTGAAAATAAAAGGATACGAGTAGTACGCAAAATTATTTACCCGGATCGAAATCGGCACCAGAGAGTCTCTGTAAGATGGTTGAACCATGCGTGCCTCTACCACGGAGCCCGAACCACAAATGCGTCTCAACAATGCATTCCTTTACCACGCATGCCTTTATCATGCATGCCTTTGCCATGCAATTTAATGGGAAAGGCATGATTGGTAAAGAGATGTGTGGTAAAGTTCACGCGTCTTTCCCTCCACCCTGAGTCTAAAATCCTGGCCCTTCTCTATAACCTGATCTTCCCTAGAAATGACACCACCCCTTCAACCTTAAACTAACCTGACTCCAGCTGCCCTAAATCCTGCCCTCTTGCCCTAAAAACAACCCCTTCCCCCTGCCCTGAGCCCTAAAACTCTGCCACCTGCTTAAAACATACCCCAAACCCCCCTTGCCCTGAGCCCTAAAAACTGTCCCCCCTGCCCTGGAAACTGCCCCTTCCACCTCCCTGCGCTGAGCACTAAAAGTCTGCCCCCTCCCTTGAAACTCACTCCAACCCCAGCTCCCCACCCTGAGCCCTAAAATCGACCCCCTCACTTAAAACCTACCCACCTTCATTCCCCCGCCCAGAGCCCTAAAACCGGCTCCTCCCATAAAACCTACCTCTCCAGCCCCAGCCCAACTTACCTCGTTGCATCCCCATCCTTTGCACAGGTCCTCCTTTCAGGTTCCTCTCCCCGTCAGCCAGAAGCTGAAATGCCAACGGCCTTAACCACATATTTGCGTGGTTCAGCCATATGAGTGGTTAAGTCAAGCAGTGTTCAGCTTGCGATGAAATGGAACGTGTGCTTGAAGCTTTGTTGTAATCTCCATTTCCCCTGTATTTTCGGCCATGTTAAAAGCCATACTTGATATGCATGTCTGATTGTACTTATCTGCTGAGGCGTATTGTCACATACATAGCATCATCGTTAATAAAGAAGTTTCCCAAAAAATATAGAACTGGCTTATTTATTTATTTACTTTTGTCAGGCTCCGTGGCGCGCCGGGCCTTTAACGGCACCGGCGCTCACACACGGAGCAGAAAGCCAAGCCTGCCATTCCCTGTCGGCGACCGGGGGTGGCGCCTAAGGGGTATTTAAGGATGGGATCCACGCTGCAACGCGCTTCGGGTTCCAGTTTGGATCCCGTCTGGCCTCCCGCCGGATTTCTTGTCCATACTTACCTGCTTCTATCCTGGAGGTCCTATCTTTGTGTTGGTCGTTTGCCTGATTTTGGTCTCCAGAAGGGCTCTTCTGCTTCCTGGGTCCTCAGGTTTTTTTTTCCAGAGCTTGCTGCTCTTCTTTGATGTTGCTACATAGTTGCTAGCTAGATTCGGTGGTGTTAATCCTTGGCAGTCTGGTCCTGTAAGACATAGGAAACAGCATAGGGTTTTAAAGCATCAATAACTTTGTTTTGGATTTTTGAATTTCAAAACTTTATTTTGCAGCAGTACTTATCTGATGGTCCTGCGTTCCCTTGAGCATTTCTGGTGATTCTTTTGTTTTCCAGCCACTATAAAAGAAAGGAAGAGATATCGGCATTATAAAGGACTCCATATCTTCATTAATGTTTGCATAATTAGACCCCTGTTTATTTTTATTTTTTTATCGTTTGCCCCCGTACCTCCTCCTGCAAAGGGAAATTAGTTTTTTAGTTTTTCCCTGCGTGTAGGAGTACAGATGTATTTTTGTCTTCTTGGGGTCTTCCATACCTATGGTGATTTTAACCTAGGTTAGTGCTCGCTCTTTTGTCTTTTTGGTTTCATATGCTAACTGCTGCAGTCCTATTACTTAATTGACCCTTGTCTGTCCTTCTAGGTAGCGGGGCATTCTGGCATCCCTTGGAGCTGTCTCTTTGTGCATGTTAGCTTCTTCCATCCAAGGTATCCCTTAAGAAATAGTGGGGTATTTAGCTAGCTTGCTAGTGTGAATACTCACCTTGTGCTTTCTCTTTTAGGGTTCTAGGAGACTCTCTCTCTGAAGATCCAACAGATGACTACTCCTTCTTCCTTCCCTTGTTTTGTTTCACTTCTTCCCCACCTTCCCTCGTTTGCTTTGACTAAGTTGGGCGAAGGAGGTGGGTGATGGAAGTTGGGGCCTAGCCTCGTGTTTATCCATGCCGTCCCTGCAGTAAACCCAGGTGAGCTCTCACATGTGTAAAGAATACAAATGAAAGTGGGAATGCATCAAAAAGCTCTAAATAAATGCTTCTTTACCCACTAGATGAGAATGGTGCTTGGCCAAATGTCCTGAGATGGATCATCTATGTAACACTCAACAGGAAAGACATCTGAAAGACGAATCACTAACAGAATATCGAGGTACAAAAATATTGACACAAAAATATAATTGTCCAGAATATCGAAGTCCTATCTACAGAATGGTAAGTACAAAAATATCAAAAGAAAAATATCGTAGTTAGAAATATCATTGTTAAAAATATCGTTTTTTAAACTTTTTTAATCAACAAGGTAAAATAAAGGAATTAATACATCTAATTAAAGAAACAAAGTTAGAATTATTAGAAAATGTTTAAAATTATAAGTAATACATATAACGCAAAAATAAATTAAACGTACATATATATAAAATATAATATATACATTTACTTAATAATATTGATAAAAAATTATTTTAATAAATTATAAATTGTTAGAAACATTAAACATTATTTATACATTTATATATACACATACACCAATAACATAAACATAAAAATAAAAAATATATATAATAAATTAAAATATTAAAATAATTTTAATCTTTTTAAAATACAGTTTAAACTACTTTAACTAAAACAGTAAAGAAAATGTTAAATAGCAGAGGGGTAAAAATTCCTATTCCCACTCCAGAGAGTGCAACAGTAGGGAAAGTGTTGGATATCATAGGGATAAAAATTACTATTGCCACTCCAGAGAGTGCAACAGTAGGGAAAGTGTTGGATAGCGTAGGGGTAAAAATTACTATTCTCACTCCAGTGAGTGCAACAGTAGGGAAAGTGTTGGACATCGAAGGGTAAAAATTACTATTCCCACTCCAGAGAGTGCAACAGCAGGAAAAGTGTTGGATAGCGGAGGGGGTAAAAATTACTATTCCCACTCCAGCGAGTACAACAGTAGGGAAAGTGTTGGATAGCGGAGGGGAATAGTTTACTATTCCAATTCCAGGGAGTGCAACAGTAAGGAAGGTGTTGGATAGCGGAAGGGAATAATTTACTATTCCCATTCCAGAGAGTGCAACAGTAGGGAAAGTGTTGGATAGCAAAGTGGTAAACATTACTATTCCCATTCCAGCAAGTGCAACAGTAGGGTAAATGTTGGATAGCGGAGGGGTACAAATTACTATCCTCACTCCAGCAAGTGCAGCAGTAGGGAAAGTGTTGAATAGCGTAGGGGTAAAAATTACTATTTCCACTCCAGAGAGTGCAACAGTAGGGAAAGTGTTGGATAGCAGAGGGGTAATAATTACTATTCCAACTCCAGCAAGTGTAACAGTAGGGAAAGTGCTGAATAGCGGAGGGGAATAATTTACTATTCCCACTCCAGCAAATGCAACAGTAAAGAAAGTTTTGGATACCGGAAGGGAATAATTTACTATTCCAACTCCAGGGAGTGCAACAGTAGGGAAAGTGTTGGATAGCAGAGGGGTAAAAATTACTATTCCCACTCCAGCAAGTGCAACAGTAGGGAAAGTGTTGGATAGTGGAAGGGAATAATTTACAATTCCCACTCCAGCAAATTAATTAGCATTAATTAAAAAATTATTAATTGATTAAAAATAATTTCCCTCACACCATATTCCCCTATAAATGACACCCCCAATGTCATAAACAGTTATTAATAAATTAATTCACACAATTATCACTATAAAACAACATATAGGTGCCGATTTGGATCCTGGAAAAAATTTCCCCATACGAATCGTATCCGGGATTTTTTCCGTACGAATCGTACAAGTAGCGTACAAACTGCCAAGTACGATTCGTATGGGAAAAAGTCCATACGAATCGCATTGGGAAAATATCCCCACACGTCCTCGGGTCGGAAAATGTGTCCGACACATCCTCGGACGATTTACCCTACGAATCGGAAAAATGAAGTCCGACCGCGCAAGTACGATCCGTCCCGTCCTTCCAATTTTACAACCGTATGGAAAATACACCGTACGGACCGAACTGCAATAGCAGCCATGGAGACATGTGCCCGCATACGCGCCGAACCCCCCCCAGACCCCGCAGATGTACGTGCCGTACCCCCACCTGTGTATGTACGAGTCGAACCCCCACCCGTGTATGTACACCCGTGTATGTACGAGTCGAACCCCCACCCGTGTATGTACACCCGTGTATGTACGAGTCGAACCCCCACCTGTGTATGTACACCCGTGTATGTACGAGTCGTACCCCCACCCGTGTATGTACGAGTCGAACCCCCACCCGTGTATGTACAAGTCGAACCCCCACCCGTGTATGTACGAGTCGAACCCCCACCCGTGTATGTACACCCATGTATGTACGAGTCGAACCCCACCTGTGTATGTACACCCGTGTATGTACGAGTCGTACCCCCACCCGTGTATGTACGAGTCGAACCCCCACCGTGTATGTACGAGTCGAACCCCCACCCGTGTATGTACACCCGTGTATGTACGAGTCGAACCCCCACCTGTGTATGTACCCCCGTGTATGTACGAGTCGAACCCCTACCCGTGTATGTACGAGTCGAACCCCCACCCTTGTATGTACGAGTCGAACCCCCACCCGTGTATGTACACCCGTGTATGTACGAGTCGAACCCCCACCTGTGTATGTACACCCGTGTATGTACGAGTCGTACCCCCACCCGTGTATGTACGAGTCGAACCCCCACCCGTGTATGTACGAGTCGAACCCCCACCCGTGTATGTACACCCGTGTATGTACGAGTCGAACCCCCACCTGTGTATGTACACCCGTGTATGTACGAGTCTAACCCCCACCCGTGTATGTACACCCGTGTATGTACGAGTCGAACCCCCACCTGTGTATGTACACCCGTGTATGTACGAGTCGTACCCCCACCCATGTATGTACAAGTCGAACCCCCACCCGTGTATGTACGAGTCGAACCCCCACCCATGTATGTACACCCATGTATGTACGAGTCGAACCCCCACCTGTGTATGTACACCCGTGTATGTACGAGTCGTACCCCCACCCGTGTATGTACGAGTCGAACCCCCACCGTGTATGTACGAGTCGAACCCCCACCCGTGTATGTACACCCATGTATGTACGAGTCGAACCCCCACCTGTGTATATACACCCGTGTATGTACGAGTCGAACCCCCACCCGTGTATGTACGAGTCGAACCCCCACCCTTGTATGTACGAGTCAAACCCCCACCCGTGTATGTACACCCGTGTATGTACGAGTCGAACCCCCACCTGTGTATGTACACCCGTGTATGTACGAGTCGTACCCCTACCCGTGTATGTACGGTACGTACGTGCTGGGGGTACGCACCGTACATACACGGGTGGGGGTACGACTCGTACATACACGGGTAGGGGGTTCGACTCGTACATACACGGGTGTACATACATGGGTGGGGGTACGACTCGTACATACACGGGTATACATACACGGGTGGGGGTTCGACTTGTACATACACGGGTGGGGGTACGACTCGTACATACATGGGTGTACATACACAGGTGGGGGTTCGACTCGAACATACACGGGTGTACATACACGGGTGGGGGTTCGACTCGTACATACACGGGTGGGGGTTCGACTCGTACATACACGGGTGTACATACACGGGTGGGGGTTCGACTCGTACATACACGGGTGTACATACACAGGTGGGGGTTCGACTCGTACAAACACGGGTGTACATACATGGGTGGGGGTTCGACTCGTACGGGTGGGGGTTCGACTCATACATACACGGGTGTACATACACGGGTGGGGGTTCGACTCGTACATACACGGGTGTACATACACGGGTGGGGGTACGGCACGTACATCCGCAGGGTCTGGGGGGGTTCGGCGCGTACCGGGCCCCCAATTCGGATCGCATCGCGCCGTACTTCGCTTTTCCTGCACTTTTTGGGTGCCGTAAAAATATTGCCGTCCGGACTGGTGTTGGTACGATTCGTACTTCCTGGTTCGTGAAATGCAGCCTGCATGCGTCCCGTCACGTCGGCGCTGTCCCGGATCACATTGGTATGTGTTTTTACAGTCGGTCGGTGTTTTTTCCGACTCGTACGGAAATGGTGTTTCCGTACGAATCGTACTTGCAACATTGTAGGGTTATTTTACCGGGTACGAGTCGGACGGAGAAAACCCTCCGACCGACGGTTCGTACCCGGTTTTTCCAGGATCAGAATCGGCACCTAAATATTTTATGAAAAAATTTAAAAATGTTTTAAAATTAAATTACTTCCAACCCTACTCTCCTATCAACCCACAACCCGCTGCTAAAAAAATGACACAATTAATAATAAATTAATAAAAATTATTAACCAATAATTAACTAATTAATAATAAATTATTTACCACAATTAAGATGATAAAATATTAAATACATAAATATTGATTAATAAAAAATATTAATTAATGAATTATAATTAAATTACTTCCTACCCTATTCCCCTATACACCCACAACCCACCCCAAAAAACATAACACAATTAACATAATTATCAATAAATTATTTAATAAAAAACATTAACCAATTAATAATTAATTAATATTTTTTTATAAATAATAATAAATAACAATGATTAATTACCTTATTAACATCAAATTACTTCCCACCCTACTCCTCTATAAATCCACAACCCACTCCAAGAAATATAAAACAATTAACATGATTATCAGTTAATTAATTAATACAAATTAATAACCAATTAATAATTAATTATTTTAATAATTAATTATAAATACTAACAAATAACAATTATTAATTACATAATTATAATTAAATTACTTCCCACCCTACTCCTCTATAATCCCACAACCCACTACGAAACTAAAATGCAAAAAAAATGTAAACTAAAATGTTATTTTCAATTTATTATAATTAAATTACTTCCCACCCTATTCCCCTATAAACCCACAACCCACTACGGAACTAAAACGCAAAATTTAATTAACATAAAAATATTCACACATACATACAAAAAAACAATACTTTTATAATACATACTAAAATACATCACACTAATATAAACATCGATGTAATAAACAACGATATTTTTACTAACGATATTACTGACTTTGATATTAACAAAAACAATATTTCTTACCTTACTGTCGATATTCTTGCCCATGAAATTCTTGCTGTCGATATTCTTGCACTACGATATTTAGAACTCGATATTATGATAGCTCGACATTAACATCTCGATATTCTGTCTGTTTACCCTGAAAGAGTATTAAAATGAAAGCAAAGAAATAATCTGGGTAAGCAATAGCATGGTGTGCATTGAATGCCACAGAAAGTAATAAAAGGATCAAGGAGCCCACATTGTCTTGATTAGTACTGTTCCAAAGCAAACAAGGAAAGGGACAATTGCGATCTCCATACTATGGGAAGCACTAAGGGCTGCTTCAGAAGTATCTAGAATCTTTGACCACAATTCGAGATAAGCAAATAATGCAAAGTGCCTTCACCTCTTGCACCTAAAACCCCATGGTGCATTTCAAGTCCATAAAGTACTGTTGAAGGTCTTTTATCATAATCAATCACCGGGATTCACAGATTCAGGTGAAATCTCATGAAGTGTTCAATACAAAGTGATTTTCTTTATTCAAGATTGAGATATATCAGTGGAAACAAATTATGTAAGAAACAGCCAACATGTGTTTCGAGAAACACTTATCTTTGTCAAAGCAAAAGGATCTTAGTTTGACAAGTACTCAATTAGATATCTTCGCTTTACTATGTGGTGCATCCACATAAACAGCATTACAGCTCTCCCCCACAAGAAGGCATCAAAAGAATACATTCTAGTAGAAATTCAATTATGGCCCATTGTGTTTGCGTGTGGCACCATGTGGCTAGAATGTATGGATTCTCTTCATACTAGAAATGCAAACTCACCATATCAATGGAGCTACCATATGCAAAATTGTCTTAAAAGTTTGATCTTCTGCCTGTTTATAAAACCATTCTTCCACAACAAAATACGCTGAAATAACTGTACATGTCTATCGAGAGTCTTCTAAAACTTGAGTAATCCTGGTGTCAGTAAAAATGTCACATTCCAGGGGAGCATAAGGTTCTTCATCAATTGCGAAAACATTTTTGTTCTCTAATTCTCTTGAGTATTTATAATCCATAGTATTTAAGATCATATTTATTTTACCAACAGCGGTTTCATCATACATCTCAAATATAGAATTCACTGTTCCACTACTATTGCACTATAAGAGACATTAGCAAAATGTCCTTTCATCTTAGAATTCAAACAGCCAGACCTCTTACTGTTTGAAGAATGGTTTCTATAAGCGCAACTAGGTCATCTACATTTAGAGGTCGATTCCAATTCCGGATGCAAATCATACCAACTGACACGGACCCAGACCAGAGACCAACCGACACGGACCAGCGCCGTACGGCCCGTGCAGTACAATGCAACGTGTGTGAATTACAACCGACACGTACGGAATACAAGCCGTACGATCGAGCCGTAGGGAAAATAGTGATCCGGCCGGAAAATTGACACGAGTTTCACCAACCGACACGAACCCGGAATGAACCCGACCGACCCATACCCACGATGTCCGATCCGCACAGTACGATGCAATGCGTGTAAACCCAGACCGACTCGCACGGAGACCAAGCCGCACGACCGACACGCACAGAAAACCCAGCCCACAAGTAATAGAGATCTCCGTGACCGACGCGTATAAAACACAGAAGATAGTCAGCGTGAACGAGGCTGAGAAGCCCGCACGAGCCAACATCAGCATCCGTTTCCGTCAGAAGAACGTCTCCTTCATGCCTACAAAACCCAAAGGAAAAAAGACAAAAAAGGACCAAACAAGCAATGACAAAGCCAATAACTATCAAATAAAAAAACCTGGGACAAAGACACACCCATAACTCTAAATATATAAAGGACTACAATCACTACCATGATCCCTTGCAAACAGGAGACACAGCCGGATCACTGACATAATATCGACTACAAAAATATAGACTTACAAAAATATCGATGCCAAAATATAGAATGCCAAAATATCGAAGTCCTATCTCCAAACAGGAAATTACAAAAATATCGAATCCAAAATATCGTTGTAAATAATATAGTTAGTCAAAATATCGAATTTTTTAAATGTTTTAAAAGTAATGTTAAATAAATGAAATAATACATATAATTAACTGACACATACTTAAAAATACTTAAATAACAGTAAACTTAATGAATAATTAAAGTAAGTAAAAAAAAAAATTAATACATATATCTTAACGTGATATTAATTAAAAATATTCAATATTTTCTGTGTAGGATAGCGGGCGCGTAAAATTTACTATTACAACTCCAGTAAGTGCAATAGTAGGGAAAGCGTTGGATAGCGGGAGGGTAAAAATTACTATTCCCACTCCAGAGAATGCAACAGTAGGGAAAGCGTTGGATAGCGGGAGGGTAAAAATGACTATTCCCACTCCAGAGAGTGCAATAATAGGGAAAACATTGGATAGCGTAGGGGTAAAAATTACTATTCCCACTCCAGAGAGTGCAACAGTAGGGAAAGCATTGGATAGCGGGAGGGTAACATTTACTATTCCCACTCCAGTGAGTGCAACAGTAGGGAAAGCGTTGGATAGCGTAGGGGTAAAAATTACTATTCCCACTTCAGAGAGTGCAACAGTAGGGAAAGTGTTGGATAGCGGGAGGGTAACATTTACTATTCCCACTCCAGTGAGTGCAACAGTAGGGAAAGCGTTGGATAGCGTAGGGGTAAAAATGACTATTCCCACTCCAGAGAGTGCAACAGTAGGGAAAGCGTTGGATAGCGGGAGGGTAAAAATTACTATTCCCACTCCAGAGAGTGCAATAATAGGGAAAACATTGGATAGCGTAGGGGTAAAAATTACTATTCCCACTCCAGAGAGTGCAACAGTAGGGAAAGCGTTGGATAGCGGGAGGGTAACATTTACTATTCCCACTCCAGTGAGTGCAACAGTAGGGAAAGCGTTGGATAGCGTAGGGGTAAAAATTACTATTCCCACTCCAGAGAGTGCAACAGTAGGGAAAGCGTTGGATAGCGGGAGGGTAACATTTACTATTCCCACTCCAGTGAGTGCAACAGTAGGGAAAGCGTTGGATAGCGTAGGGGTAAAAATTACTATTCCCACTCCAGAGAGTGCAACAGTAGGGAAAGCGTTGGATAGCGGGAGGGTAAAAATTACTATTCCCACTCCAGTGAGTGCAACAGTAGGGAAAGCGTTGGATAGCGGGAGGGTAAAAATTACTATTCACACTCCAGAGAGTGCAATAATAGGGAAAGCATTGGATAGCGTAGGGGTAAAAATTACTATTCCCACTCAAGTAAGTGCAATAGTAGAGAAAATAATAAATGTATTTTTATTTTTAAATTAATTAATTATTAATACAAAAAAAGTATTACAATTAATTACCAATCACACAAGAATTGATTATTTATAAATACCAATACATTTTTGTTTAATTAATTAACAATTAATAATTAATTAACAAACAATTGTTTTTCAATAACAAACATTAATAAATGCAAATAATACCAATTAATAATTAATTTGTAATATATTAATTAAGGATATACACAAATTATTTAAATAATTATTTTTTTCCAATTATATTACTTCCCACCATATTCCCGTATAAACACAATACCCGCTACAAATATTAATTAAATACAATTAACATAATTATCAATTTACCTATTAATACTAATTAATTACCAATTAATACTAATTATTTACCAATTAATAATTAATCAACAACCAATTAATTTGCAATACCAATTAATAATTAACTAATAACAATTAAATTACTTCCCACCCTATTCCCCTATAAACCCACAACCCGCTACAGAAGTAAAATGCAAAATTAAATTAAAGATATATTAATTAACAATATACACAAATAAATTAAATAATTATTTATTTACAATTATATTACTTGCCACCATATTCCCCTATAAACACACTGCCCGCTACAAATATTAAATGAATACAATTAACATAATTATCAATTAAACAATTAATACAAATTAATTACCAATTAATACTAATTATTTACCAATTAATAATTAATCAACAACCAATTAATTTGCAATACCAATTAATAATTAACTAATAACAATTAAATTACTTCCCACCCTATTCCCCTATAAACCCACAACCCGTTACAGAAGTAAAACGCAAAATTAAATTAAAAATAATTCATAATTCCTATAAATTAATATTTAATAATCTATAATTAAATTACTTCCCACCCTATTCCCCTATAAACCCACAACCCGCTACAGAAGTAAAACGCAAAATTAAATTAAAAATAATTAATAATTCCTATAAATTATTATTTAATGTACTATAATTAAATTACTTCCCACCCTACTCCCCTATAAACCCACAACCCGCTACGGAATTAAATTACAAAAAAATAAAAAAACATAAAATTCAATAATTTAAAAATATTCTAATATACATTCCAATATTAATACATACTTTTAACACATATACTAACACTTAAAACACTATAAAAAATTCGATATTTTTAACAACTATATTATGACTGTCGATATTACTTACTTCTATATTATTGCAATCGATATTTCTTACCTGTTTTTCGATATTCTTCACCACTATATTTTTGCAAGTCGATATTCTGTCCATTCGATATTAAAAACTCGATATTCTGGCTACTCAATATTTTTTTTTCGATATTATGTCTAGTTACCCATCAGCACCTCATCCAAAAGCACACACACATACAGCTAGCAAAACCAACACTAACCCACCCTCACACACACATCACTCACCACCACCACCCATCACCATGCCCCCAAAGAAGAATCCAAAGTTCACAGATAGTGAGTTAGAAGTGCTGGTAAACAAGATCATCAGAGTAGAGCCACATTTATTTGGTACATTGGTCCAAAGGACCCCCATGTCACAGAAAACCAAGATGTGGGCGAGGATTGTGGACAAGGTGAACGCTCAAGCACCAGCAAGGCGCACAAAGGACGATATCGAGAACAGGTGGTATGACGTGCGCAGGAGGGTCAAGAAACTCATTGAAAAAGATCACACCATGAGTCTACTTCAGGTCCTGGGAGGAGAAGGTGCGGGACATCCTACCACCAGAGAGCGTCCATGGTCTTACAGACATACCAGAGCCTGGTGAGTACACAAACAATATACCCAATATTGTGTGGCAAGGGGACAGTGAAACCATGCACTGCAAGCAAAGCCACAGTAACCAATAAGTAATCATCCCAAGATGTGTATGCCAGTCAGACAAACACAATACCTGCCATCTCATAGTGACTTGGAACTGTCATGACATGCACCAACCTACAAACAAATAGAGCAAGGCAGTGGCACAAAGCTAAATAAACACTGCCAGACAGTTTGCCACCACAAGCACACTACCTCACAGTGCAGCTGACTGACAGGAAGGAATAGTGGGGATGCAGGTGAAGTGAGTGTATCCAAAAGCATGATGGGGTTTGTAGTCACAGATAATGCTCCCCCTCCTGATTGCCCCATCAAGACCTCTCTGAAACATGCCCACTTCACAGGGAGTGGAAAATGACTGACAAGATGGCTGACACTGGGTCCTGCTGTGGGAAGCACAAGGCCCTGGAAGGGCTTGTGCGCAAATCAGAAGCAGGACACCACTGACTGACATCCTGAAAGACAACTTGCACGCCCTCCAATGGAAGCACGTTTCATGGTGGGATGTCTGGCCGGGTGGGAAGGAGGACTGACAGCTCTAACCATACTTACCAGCATGTGGAGACACCCACCCTCAACACAAACTCCACACAACTCACCGGGTAGAATGCATTGACCCACACCTCTTTGAAATATCAGCAAAAGATACCCCATACTGGGTGCTGCTGTGTGAAGCACAGGGGCTCTCTTTGGACTTGTAGCCAAACAAACAACAGGATTTCACAGTCAGCCATCTTGCCATTGCTGTCACACCCCATGACAGGGAAGCAGAGTCAAGAGGAAGGAAGTATTAGCATGCTGGGAAGGGGGGTGTAGCCAAGAGTATGATGGGAGTTGCAGTCGCAGACAATCCACACCCACCCACATGGCCCAGCAAGCAAACACTGAACCATGCTCGCCTCACAGGGAGTGGGAAGGGACAGACAAGATGTCTGACACTGGGCTCTGTTGTGGGGAGCACAAGGCCCTGCTGGGAAATGGGCAACAACAAACACCATGACTTCACAGTCAGCCATCTTGCCATTGCTGTCACACCCCCTCACAGGGAAGCAGAGTCAAGAGGGAGGAAGTATGGGCATGCTGGGAAGGGGGATGTAGCCAAGAGTATATTAGGAGTTGCAGTCACAGACAATCCACACCCACCCACATGGCCCAGCAAGCTCACACTGAACCATGCTTGCCTCACAGGGAGTGGGAAGGGATTGACAAGATGTCTGACCCTGGGCTCTGTTGTGGGGAGCACAAGGCCCTGCTGGGAAATGGGCAACAACAAATACCAGGACTTCACAGTCAGCCATCTTGCCATTGCTGTCACACCCCCTCACAGGGAAGCAGAGTCAAGAGGTAGGAAGTATAGGCATGCTGGGAAGGGGGATGTAGCCAAGAGTATGATGGGAGTTGCAGTCACAGACAATCCACACCCACCCACATGGCCCAGCAAGCGCACACTGAACCATGCTCACCTCACAGGGAGCGGGAAGGGGCTGACAAGATGTCTGACACTGGGCTGTGTTGTGGGGAGCACAAGGCCCTGCTGGGAAATGGGCAACAACAATATCAAACTCTGTCCGTGGCAAGCTGGAAAAAAGCAGTGTACAGGCAGGCATCTGTTTGTACAGTAGAAAATGTCATGTTTGTGAACCATTGATGCCTGTAGAAATCTAACTTACATTGTGTGTCTCTTTCAAACACAGGTGGAGCTGGGGACCTAGCACCAAATGAAGAGGATTCCCAGTCCCAGACTCTGGTGGACACTGAGCTCTCTGGTTTGACTCTGTCTCTGTCCTCTTCGGATGACGACGACCAACCTGGCCCCTCCGGTGTGAGTCATCATGCAGCACCAGCAGCATCAACATCTGCACCCCCTGTACCCACGCCTCCAGCATCTGGAAACCGACAGGGCACCCCTGTCAACATGGACAGACCAAGGCCACTGAACACCCACTGCACAGGGGGACACAGGACCCCCCGGAAGCTACAGCAAACACCACTAGCAACAACACCCAAGGGGTCCCAGTGTCACCTGTGCGTCCCGCCGCTGGTCCTGCCCATGTGGATAGGGGTGCTAGGAGGGGTGGGAGGCAGAGGGAGCGCCTTGCAGAGGGGTCTGGACTGCATGATGACCCCCAACTGGCACGCATCATAGATGGACACATCACTGCATGCATCCAGTCAAGTGGCACACAGACACACTCAGACAGCAACAGAGCAGCCACAACACATTCCAGGCTAACTCCATACATTGACATAACAACCCTGGAAACTCACATTCAGGTGAAGAAGTTGTTGATGTGCTGTGAGCGGACGTCACCCTCATCCTCATCATCACCGGCATCGTGGCCCAGGCCGGGATCCTCCACAGGTGGCGGAAGTTGATCACCGTCATCCTGGATGAGAGGCACCTTCTTCCGCACTGCCATGTTGTGTAGCATGCAGCATACAAGGATTATTTTGAACACCTTTGCAGGCTCATATGGGAGGGCCCCTCCCGTCTTGTCCAGGCAGCGAAAGTGGCTTTTCAGGAGGCCAAATGTCTGCTCAGTCACCCTCCTGTTCCGACCATGTGCCTCATTGTAGCGCATCTCGGCTGGTGTCACAGGGTTCCTGAGGGGTGTCAGCAACCACGGCATGTTGGGATATCCGGAGTCACCTACACACAAAAAATGAACAAGTCGCTGAATTTTGTAGGAGTGCAGAATACAACATTGACAAACACACACAATGATAAACAGTCAGTACACACCGACAAGCCAGGCACGCTGATCTGCCATCTGTGACATCAGCGTTGCAATGCGACTACTCCTCATTATGTAGGCATCGTGCACAGAACCAGGGAACCGGGTACACACATGTGTGATACACATGTCTGCAAGACATACCACCAGAGCATTGATCGAGTGGAAATGTTTCATGTTACGGTGTGCCTGCTCATGTGCCTGTGGTGGTATCAGGGCCACATGTGTCCCATCAATAGATCTGATGACGTTCGGCATCCTCCCCAGTGTATAAAAGGCATCCTTTATTTCAGGGAGTTCAGCTGGGCTAGGGAACTTGATGTACAGGTCAAGGAAATGCAACATCCCCTCCAAGACATTGTGTAGCACACGACTAAACATAGTTTGCGACATCCCACCTGCTGTAGCCACAGTGTACTGGAAGGTACCAGTAGCAAAGAAGTGCAGGGCTACCATCACCTTCATCTCTGGGGTCAGTGATGTAGGGTATGTCCGGCCAGGTAGCAGATGTGGTGCCAACTGCTCCGCCAACTCCTCAATCAGTGGCCTGGTGAAGCGGTACCGTCGGATGCAGTCGCGTTCCTGCATGGTTTAAAGGTCTGGGAATGGTCGATGGACAGCTGGTGCCCTGCAGAACAGAGATGAACAAAGGAAGATTGTCGGTTCATCCACCCATGTGGCCATGACCAGGCTCAATATCACATGATACATCATGACATTACACAATGTACTGAGGTGTGTGCTGCTGGGCATTGACACATATGTCACCTACATGACCATCACCTTACATCTCAATTCCACATGTCCACATAAGTCCCATTTAGTGCAATGGCCAATCATTTCGCTGTGTCACCCGATCTATGTACTGCTGTAACGTTACAAACACACACCACAGTGACAAGTGAGGCCTGATGTCTCCCAGGCATCACAGATCTTTGCCATGCAGATACCCAGGGTCCCTGTATTGCCACATTGACACTGGCATGGACATGGCATATCACGTACACACCACAAGGCAAGCGTGAGTCTCACAGGTAGTGGCCACTGTTGTCCCTGCAGGCCCTACATGTACGTCTCTTAGACACACACACACCATCAAGGTTGCTGCATATACCACATGGATGTGGAGACTGTCTCCCTTTGGGCATATTTGATCAGACACATCTGAGACACAACATGCACACAGACTGTGGGGGCACATCTGAATTGTGGCTACAGGTCTCACTGTGACGTACATGCCATCACCCCCAGGACTCAAGGTGTATGTGACATGTCCTGAACATATCAAACCTGCAACTGTGTCCGTGACTCATGCCCATTACTGTACATTTGCACATCACAGTGGTAATGTGCAAAACACACAAAGGATTCTGCCCCCATTTTCACGTGCACAGCCTGGGAGTGGCTGAACAAAAGTGCCACCCAACAAACCAAATGTTGCCCCCCCAACACACAGGGAATGCAGCCTTACATGCCATGGGACACTGTGTGGCCAATGCTGTAGTGTGGTAGGTGTGCACAGGTGTCCCTTGCAAGTAATTGTGTGTTTAATCCGTCAAATAGTCACACCAATGAGGTCCGACGCGGGTGACAATGCGTACGCATTGCACGGTTCATGAGTGAGCCGTGCGTACGCTTTGCCATTGACTGCAATGAGGCCCGACGCGGGTGACAATGCGTACGCATTAAACGGTTCATGACCGAGCCGTGCGTATGCTTTGCCATTGACTGCAATGAGGTCCGACGCGGCTGACAATCCGTACGCATTGCACGGTTCATGACCGAGCCGGGCGCACGCTTTGCCATTGACTGCAATGAGGTCCGACGCGGGTGACAATGCGTACAGATTGCACGGTTCCGACGCGGGTGACAATGCGTACAGATGGCACGGTTCATGACCAAGCCGTGCGTACGCTTTGCCATTGACTGCAATGAGATCCGACTCGGGTGACAATGCGTACGCATTGCACGGTTCATGACCGAGCCGGACGTATGCTTTGCCATTGACTGCAATGAGGTCCGACGTGGGTGACAATGCGTATGCATTGCACGGTTCATGACCGAGCAGTGCGTACGCTTTGCGATTGACTGCAATGAGGTCCGATGCGGGTGACAATGCATACGCATTGCACGGTTCATGACCGAGCCGGGCGTACGCTTTGCCATTGACTGCAATGAGGCCCGACGCGGGTGACTATCATGCATGCGCGTCGGGCAGGCATGGTCCGAGACAGGAGTACGCCTTGGCCATAGAATCGTATGGAGACGGGCGCATGTGTATTTTCAAAAATACGCGTTGTACAGTCAGCTGACTGAGCCGGGCTCACCAATTGGCTCTGGACTGTCATGGAGACGGATGCAGATTTAAAACTTGTACGAGTTGTGCGCTGGAAATTCAGTTGGATGCCTACAACAATGTTGCAATTCCTAGTGTTTGATGAAGGTGAAAATTTGAACGATGCGGAAGGCGTGTACGAGTCTAACATTTCCATGGATTGGCCAGATTCATAGAATGCAACCGTGTTGGACCTATCACTTGCGACACATGGCACAGATTCTGCCTCTGCAGCACAGATATAAGGCTGGCTGGCCCACAGGGAGCTCACTTGCCTGCAGTACATGCTCCTGGACCACATCCCTGCTACCACTGCTGCTGTCTCTGCATCCTCTGGCTCCTGCTATGGCACGTACTCTGGAGAGGGCCCCAGCCTTCACTGAGGAGGAGAACCAGGCCCTGCTGGACGGGCTCCTTCCACAGTACAGCAAGCTGTATGGGAAACCAGGGGAGCAGGTGAATGTGCAATTCACTGCCTTCCTAATTGTGCATGTTGTCTGACTAGCAATACTAGAAGTGTGTACACCAGTGGCAAGCATTCTCACTGACTACTTTCATCCCCCAAAGTGTGTAGGTACATGTAATGGACAGGTGTTCTGCTGCTAAAGTGCATTAGTGCAAGCTTAAACTTCCCAGGCATTGTTAACATGTCAGACATGCAGGTTATTTGTCCTTTCCCATGGTTGCACTACCTGTGTAACTCATTTTCCTTTGTGATGATGACATGTATATCCAAATGTGTGCAGCACAAATATAGGGCATATGTGTTAATGGAATTTTAACTTTGTCATCCTCACAGGTAAGCCCGGGTGTAGCGCTCCGCTCCGCCCACGGAGTGTACGTAGCGCTGCCTGCTTCGCAGTTTATGAAGTAGGCGTAGCAGGCAGAGCTAAGCACACGCCACGGCGAAGCAGAGCTGCCCGCCACCCGCCACCCGCCACCCGCTCGCCCTCATTTTAAAATAATTTAAAGAATTTTAAAGTAAGTAAAATGCCTTACCTGCGGTGCGGCGTCCCGGGGCTCCCTCTTCCTGGTTGACGGCAACTTCTTCTCACAAATGCGCATGTGCGGGCGTCCGCGCATGCGCATTTGTGAGAAGAAGTTGCCGTCAACCAGGAAGAGGGAGCCCCGGGACGCCGCACCGCAGGTAAGGCATTTTCTCTTACTTTTAAAATACTTTAACTTATTTTAAAATCAGGGCGGGCAAAGGCGGGCAGCGCGTAGTGGGGCTACGCAGAGCACGCAGGTGTGCGTAGATTTGACCACTCTACGCGATGCTCCACGTAGTCCCACTATGCCCACTACGCCCAGGGTTACACACAGGTTGATGCCCACCAGAAGCAGGAGATATGGCTGACCATCGCCCGGGCAGTTAGTTCGGTGGGGGTCTACAAGCGCCAGATTCGCAACTGCCAGAAGAGGTGGCAGGACCTTCGGGCCTGGACCCGGAGGATCGCTAAAGTCCAGCTGAAGCTGTCACCTCCATGCAGGAGAGGCGGACACCGGACCCTGACCCCCCACATGCTCCGGATCCTGGTGGTGGTCTTCCCGGACCTGGATAGGCAGATGAAGGCCAAACAGCAGCAAAGAGGGGGTAAATCCATGCCTAATCTGTGTACTATGTCTAACATGCTAATTGCAGTCTTTTGGCCTGGTCACACTTCAACATTACGTAGGTCTTGTAGTCCAATACTCAGGTCCCTCAATTGTGTGATGCACCCTCCTCATCTGTTCCACAGGTGTGGCCCCTACAGTCTGTTGCTTGTGTCACTAGGGCACTGTGTCCCTGCAGTCAGCTATGCTTCAGCTTCCAGACAGCATCTGTTCCTGTGACTATGTTGTGTGTTTCATGGGTGGTTCAATTGTTCACCCAATGCCTGGGATCTGACATGTGATCTGTGTGTGCCCTTGATATGTGGTACAATTGCTGGTCTGACTCGCCACATGTGGCTAGGGTATTTCAAACAAACCCATGCAGCAGGGGACTCCAATTTGTGGGCCTCAGGAGTAGGTATATAAAGTATGTCACACATGCTTAGCCACCTGACTACAGTCCAGGGCCAAACACTGTTTCACGTAGAACTGGGCAGTCATGCCTCCTCAAGGGCATTTAGAAACACTCTGTTATCCCACTCCTGTGTATCAACTTACAGGTTGTGCTTAGTGACATGTGCCTTCAGGTGTCTGCCTCTGTGTCATTATGGTGTGGCTTCCTGTTATGTACAACTGGGGTGTCCATGATTTTGAGGGTCAGCAGGACATCTGAGATGTGACTGTGAGAGACAAGACCTGTGTGATATATAGGTGTGTGATCATCTGACAGCGCACAATGGTGTATGCAACTGTGTAATTCAGGCAGCTGGGGAGCATGCACGGCAGACTGTGATGTGCTAATGTACAGGGAGTTGTGTTTGCAGAGACTCATATGTCTGATTTGCATGATGTGGGGTCTTCTGGGTCCTGGATATGTTGTTTGTAGGGGATGGGCAAGTGCACTTGTCATCTGCAGAGTTGGCTTACCCCTGAGCTATGATTGTGACACAGTGCATACTGTTGTTGTCTGGATGCCCTGCCCCTGTGACAGGAGACAGTGTTGACTGACTTTCCAGGCATGCCAGTGCCATGGCATTTAACTTGCTATGAGTGATCCTGCATTGTGTTCAAGTGTGCACCATGCACCCCATTGTGGCATTGACTATCAGGACATGAGAACATCATAGTGTGTGTTGCTGGCATGCATCACAAGCATGTGAAATGAGTCTCTGCCCATCCCTTCATCCGGACACCTGTACTGAGTCAGTGGCAAGAGAAGTGCTGTGTGTATAGTCACATACTCCTACATGTTCACTTGCATGTCCAACTGATGTATGGGTGGTGCAGGTCGGGACATTGGGATATTAGCATCCAACATGCAACAGACATATGGGTGCAAGTCAAGGAGGGATATGTGTGCCATGGTTGGTGTTGAGAATGACAATTGGCTTATTCTAAACAGTGTTGGCACTTTGAGCAGTGTGCAGCTGATGATGCCAGGGCTTGCCCTGTGATGTGATGTACTCACTGTGGTGTGTGCAGTCAGTGCAGGTGACTGATGTTGTTCTCTTTCTTCCTATTCCTATCCAGATACATCCACGGCCACAGGAGGGGACAGCTCCACGGACCAGGAGGAGCCACAGATCCTGACAGGGACAGAAGGAGAGGAGTCGGGGGGACCCAGTGGCACGGAGGGCGAGTGGAGCCACACTGAGGAGTCGTCAGCACCATCCACCCCAGCTGAGGGCCACAGCAGCTCTGAGGATGACTCCCTTGTAGAGGCGGGTGTCAGCAGCCACCAAACCCCAGCTTGTGAGGCTGTCCCCACCACCGCCCTCACCACCACCATCACCACTCTCCCATCGGCTCACATCCCAGAGGTCCGTGGAGGCTCCCATGTACGGGAGCTTGTCTCCTTTGTGCCAGGCACCCCCTGCACCTGTGTCCCCTGCTGCCCTGAGTGAGGAGTCTGTTGACTTACTTAGACAGATCCATGTAGGGCAGACATCGATGCTGAGTGTCCTCCATGCACACACCAGTCTGTTGACGCAACTGGTGTCGTTCATGGAGGGCATTTCCTCAGGCATGTCTGCCCTACAGAGGACCAATCAGTCCGTGGCCTCCTCCCTGACGGCAGCAGTGTCCCTCCTCCAACAGTCCTGCACCCCTCCTACCCCTGCACCACCCACGATTCCTAGCAGCCTACCTGTCCCAAGCACACACACACCTGCACATTCTCACAAAGCCACAGACACGGGCAGCACACAAACACCCAAACTAAGGGTTAGACGTGCACACAAGCGAGCGCAGGGGACTGATACCACACTCACAGGGGATGGTTTGCAGACACACACACAGTCATCCACAACCACTCCGCAGTCCTCCGAAACCTCTCCCTCCCAGCCCCCTTCCCATGCCTCACCTGCAACCCCATCTACACAGAAGCTCTTCCTCTGTGACCTTGGCCTCTTCCCCACCGACCCAGCAGATCCAGATTACAAGAGGAAGTCCCACACATACAGGGGAGTGCCCCTCACACCTGGACACCCTCCCCCAGGCACAGTCAGACTGAGGCCCCCACCCGCAAGTCACCCCAGAGCCGGAAGAGCAAGACCTCACCGCCACCACGCAGCTCCAAGGCAAAGTCTCAATCCTCCATCCCCCAGGCCACCACTCCAGAGGTTACCCCGCCACACCCTGCCCTGGGTTCCCCTACCCACAGATACACCATTCCCAAAATGCTGAGGCCCTCCCCCCACCACTTGCTCCTCCACACCCGGTCAGACGGTTAGTGCCACTGATGTGGGGACTGTGTCCTCCCCCTCTGTCCTGCTGAACTCACACCCACCCCATTCTGCTCACATGGATTTAAGCACTGCAGTGGAGTCCACGACCACCCCGTCTGACTTGGGCACTGTAGTGGGGACCCAATCCACTCCATCTAACCTGCCCACTGCAGTTGTGCCGGCACCTACCCCCTCTGACTTGTGCCCCACAGTTGTGACTGTACCCACCACTTCAGTCAGCTCCACTGCAGTTGCAAGTGACTCTACTGCATCCACCACCCCTTCACTGCCTCCTTCTGCTGCGCCCTGATCCTGTCCCTGCAGTGCCTGGCCTGCCCCCATGTATGCCCCTCCGAGGGGATGTCCCCTGTCCTTACCAGTGCAGGCAAGCAATGTGTGACAGTTGTCACTCAATTTCATTCCTTGTCATTTGATAATGAACTGGCCATTAGCCTTTTGTTTGAACGGACGTTTACATTTTCATATGCTGAATAAAGCTTTTTTCTCTATCCTTGTGAACTTGATTTAGCTGTACATTAGGTTGATGATGTTTATCATGCCTTTGCACCTGTAATGCTTGGTTTCCAATGTTGAATACTGAGGTGTGGATGTGAGGTACTCTTATTCTGGTCGGTATCCATGTCATCCTTTGCAGGTAACTGGGTGTGTCATGATCAACAATTTTTAGACATCTCTGTGAACATTTCATTTGTATGGTCACATCTGTGGCTTGCACCCATGCACATAGGATGTGCTTCCCATTGTCCAATTTGTCTAGTTCCCTGACTTTGGGCACATCTCCACTGGACCTACAGGTGTGGGCATCATTGGTATAGGAGCAACTGGGTCCTCTGTGCAACATGCTGTACATATGTGTTGAGTATGTGCAGATGACTGAGGGGAGACTCACGTACCCAGGCTGTTGTGACCAAAGCCTTCATTGTGTGGTAACTGATGGCTGACTGACCAAGTGTTCTGCTGACACGAGTGAGACGTGCAGTGACTATGTTTGGCACAGCTGGGCTTCCACAGGAGTTGGGTCCCCTCAGGCTATGTCACGGATGTGTTGTTCCGTGACATAGCCTGGGCCTATGGTGTGTGTTCTGTGAGCATGTGTGTGTGTGTCCACATCCCTTTTCATACACAGGCAGTGTTCCCTTGATATATTCCTGCTGTTTATGCTTGCTGAGTGGTACTGTGTAACAGATGTGTGGGTGCATGACACACTACTGTTAATTGGTGTTTCATCATTGGGATTGTTCAGTTGTGGTGATGTTGTCAGATGCAGATGGGACACAGTCAGGGGTCCCCAAGGCACTTGTTAGTTCGCAATATCAAGTAGTTGTCCCTAGGTGATACCTTTCAGTGATTGAGACATGTGTATGTGTGTGTGACTGCTCCCACTTGTCCGCATCAGGGCTGCAATGTTTGCAGGTGTCAGCATGTGTGCCTTGGGGTTCTCCTTGGCTTCTGCATTGTCCTGGGACTGTGGGAGGTATTCTGAATGTTACGTGAGCTTTGACATCATGGCCAGGTACCGCATACTGTGCAGTATGTCTGTCATTCACCAGGGTTGTGAACTGTCCTTGTGTGATGAGTCTGTGCACCTTAGTTCCTCCCAACATTCCTGTGTTTGTCATGGGTGCATGTGCAATGTCACCTGTCCATGTGGGCTTCACAGATGCACATTGTTGCAGTTCAGGGTGTGTGGTGTTGAGGGTGGACTAATGTAAATGTTTGCATGGATGGGCCCCTAGCTCCCGTTTGTCCATGGATGACAGGCCATGCTGAGTGATATGTGTTTGTGTAGATGTGATGTTCGTTTGTGGCACAGGACATATGTCTAGTTTTCACAGTTTGTAAGACATCTACCTTTGTCATCACAGTGGAGGTGTCATGCATGCTTGTGTCACCAAAATGTCTGGTCCCTGGGGGTAGTGCTGTTGTGTGTCAGTCTCTTGCTGTGTTAGTTTGTGTTCATTCCAGCTTGTGTCACATGCGTCTGTTGTGCTCCCTCTCATCTCACAATGCCTGGTTGCCCACTAAGGGTGTCCGTGGTTCAGTGCCCCTCATGTGTTGTGTAGTTGCCTGGGGATACTGAGACACACACACACACATGTTGTGTCAGATGTGCAGTGTGAGGCTGCCTGTTTGTGTTTGTGCATCTGCATCAGTGCATTGGTATTTCTGTTGTGGGCCATTGTCTGGATGCTGTTTCTGTGATTTTCCCTGCTGTCCCTGTGAGTCAAATCACATCATTCTGCACATTCATCCTGGTTGTTAGGTGCCATTGCTGGCATGGAATGTGAGTTTGTGACCTGACACCTACAGTCTACACCGGTTGTTTTGATTAGTGTGTCTATTTTCGAGATGTGTGTATGCTTTGTGATGGTCACTTCTGCTCTTGTGTCATTGTACACTGTGTGCATTGTCAGCCCCCATGTGTGGTGCTTGTCTGCACATGGCCGAGAGTATGCTTTGTTTTCACAGCACTGTTAGCCGCACCACATCTCTGTGGGTATGGGACACAACCACTAGTTTGCCCCAAAAGTGTTTCATGTGTTGGGACCAGGAATCATACATGCTGTTTGGCATTTACAGCTTTGATCATGATGACACTTACCTTTTGGTCATTGTGATGAGGGGGGGGTTTAGACCCCATCACCACAATGCCAGACATTTGCTGCAGTTTGGAACCCCACACTTAACTTTTGTTCTACACAGTGAGGGGGTGTTATTTTTACATTGACACCGTGATATAGTGATGCTTGCCTTGTGTAGGCCACACTCATTTGTTGGTCACACATGTGCTGTTAGTTACATTGTATGTTCAAAGTCATACTCACTGTTGTGGGCATTTGTCACAGACTACACACTGTTGTCATGATGTTAGGGGGATGTATTTTGCTGACATACCTAATGTTGGAGTATGATGGATGTGTGGCGCATCACTCATCCTATGAGTGGGGGTGGCAAGGGTGATGGGCAACAGGTCCCCTATGAGTAGGGGTGGCAGGGGTGATGTGCAACATAAGCCCTATGAGTGGGGGTGGCAGGGGTGATGGGCAACGGGTCCCCTATGGGTGGGGGTTGCAGGGGTGATGGGCAACAGGTCCCCTATGAGTGGGGGTGGCAGGGGTGATGTGCAACATAATCCCTATGAGTGGGAGTGGCAGGGGTGATGTGCAACATAAGCCCTGTGAGTGGGGCTGGCAAGGGTGATGGGCAACAGGTCCCCTATGAGTGGGGGTGGCAGGGGTAATGGGCAACAGGTCCCCTATGAGTGGGGGTGGCAGGGGTGATGGGCAACATAAGCCCTATGAGTGGGGGTGGCAGGGGTGATGGGCAACAGGCCCCCTAGGAGTGGGGGTGGCAGGGGTGATGAGCAACATAAGTCCTATGAGTGGAGGTGGCAGGGGTGATGTGCAACATAAGCCCTATGAGTGGGGGTGGCAGGGGTGATGGGCAACATAAGCCCTGTAAGTGGAGGTTGGCATTAGTGCTGGGCAACAGGTCCCCTATGGGTGGGGGTGGCAGGGGTGATGGGCAACATAAGCCCTATGAGTGGGGGTGGCATTAGTGCTGGGCAACAGGTCCCATATGGGTGGGGGTGTCAGGTTTGATGGGCAACAGATCCCCTATGAGTGGGGGTGGCAGGGGTGATGGGCAACATAAGCCCTATGAGTGGGGGTGGCAGGGGTGATGGGCAACAGGTCCCCTATGAGTGTGGGTGGCATTAGTGATGGTCAACATGAGCCCTAGGGGTGGGGGTGGTAGTGGTGCTGGCGATACAACCCCTATGGTGGCCTGTTGTTAGTGGCCAGGATGTGGATCCCCTGTGTGTGTGTGCCATTTTGCGCGTACATGTCATTTGTTTGTGTGGTAGGTGTCTGACTTACCGCCTGCGCCGTCCACATCTGTTCCTGCTCCGGTCATAAATGTAGAGTACTGGTATGACCTGCGCGATGGGATTCATGATGTGGTTGTCTCGTACACGCTGCTTGTTGCTCCGTCTCGTACCAGTTGCAATCTGGTCCGTCTCGTAGCCGTGGATTGAGTTGTGGCACGAATCGTAGCTGATATGCTTCTTTTCTGGATGCTGTGACATGCCGTACGTGGTGACCCGTCCGGCGTGTAGGAAGTACGCATCGTACTTGTCAGTGCGGAAACTGCTATGGATACTGCTTCCGGGCGACTCGGTTCGGCGTTAGGAGTTACGGCTCGGACGGAGAATGGAGCTTGAATCACAGCCTACGTGTCGGTCGGGTTTTTGGCAGCTATGCGCATCGTACTTCATGAACTGGAAGGACTGGCTCCGGGTACGGGTCGGTCGCAAGGTAAGGCTACGAACAGCTCTCGGAGAGCTGTCAGACCCGGATCGGAATCGACCCCTTAGTGGACAATATATAAACGGCTTGTTTTTTCTTTAATTTTATCCTTATGCTCTCCACGGATTATTTATATCTGAAAGCATATATATCTTTATGCATTTATTTATCTTCAGTCATCTGTTTGATAGACGAAATGGACCTTTCAAAAGTCTACTAATTGTCAACATTCTCTTTAAGAGATGGATTTCTGTGGTGTAAAAACTGCTCTTCAATCTTTGTACTGTAGCAATACACTACCATCTAGTCTCTGATATAATGATCCATAGTTACATCAAATTCACAATGTAACTCCAAAACTATAAGAGAAGCTACAATAGATACAAGGGGCTCGTTTGTTAGTTGACAACATGTATAAAATGTGTATCTCTCCATGAGAATATTAAGTTCTTCCGTGGAGTACAATTTATGGCGACCACAGCTTCAACAAATTCACAATAATGGACAGCTGCTATACCTTACATTTAGGAAGATGTTGAAACACATTTTGCGAATCTATGCCCAATAAATTGAACAAAAGTGCTTTTTCAACCTACAGCTTAGGGATTTTTCATCACGAGCTATTATGTAGTTATTGAATAACTTCTGCCATGTTTTACCCTTCACATTACGTCCATTAGTGCTTTCTAGAAATAAAAGAAACTGATAGTTACTTTGCATTGTTGTAGCCCCATAGAAAGAAAAGAAGGGATGATAACAAGGAAAAAACGTTAACTTGCCTGGTGGAAGTTGCTGCTTCACAAATTACATCTAAATATAAACATTGCCTCCTAACAAATCGGCAAGGAGCTGAAAACGCATATTGTTTTGTTGCCGGACGTTTATTTTTTCCAGTTTCTGCTACTGCTAGAGGATGTATAGGGAACAGTTTCAGAGGAAGTAGGTCAAGGCCTGATTGGCTCCGCAGAAATGATAGGGAATGAGAGGCAATATCTCCCTTCATTTATTCAAGAACTGTAGAGGAAACAGCAGCTTAGCATATGAAAGTAAGTGGTGGGCAATGGAGTAGATATTGAAGCTTGACCTCAAAGGGGAGGCTGGCAAGAGAGGCGAGTGGTCACCGAGGAACTCAGTGCAATGTGCTCATTGCCAAATATTAAAGACAGGACACCAGGACCAGTTCAACTCCCAGTTTTTTCAGTACCCTATAGCACTGCACCCAATATCAGATCCTCCTCAAAACATCTCTTCACCACAGAAACACCAAACCCCAGCAGGCAACACAAAATCTGACACAGGAGGAGAGAATGCATGGCCAAAGCACAAGACAGACCAGGAACGTTATGAGTTTACTGAACACAGACACCAATATGGCATAAGAAACTACAATCACAAATGTTTTTTCAAGTAGTGGAGCAATGTTCACTTGTAAGGAAGAATGATTATGAAGATCTGTTAAAACACAGATGAAGCAGCGTAAATTTGTCTCCACCCTCACATGTCATGAATGCACTATATATATACATGCACTTAGTATGACATACTTGTGTGTCTTAACATTATTAATGTAATGTTTTGCACTTAAATCCAGTAATGAAGTGCAATCACGTTAGAGCCTGAAATTCATATACACTGTGTGCATTAACCTTATTAAAATGAAATGTAATCTTTAAGATGGGATAAAGGCATCTTCACACTATTAAAATGTGTTTACATTTGAAACAAGAAAGATTTATGAAAACGTGTGCACTAATGTTTTCGCATTAGTATTCATAATGTAGTTCTTAGTCACACTTTTATTTGTGCATCCAAAGTTACTTTACATTTACTTAAAGTTCAGCATGACTCTAATGCTGAATTTATGTACTTACATGTAATTCATTTGTAGTTGTATGTGCACAAACAACACATATTAAATGTGCACCATTGAATACTAGGCTTAAATTGACGCAAGCCGACCTGTATTTCTTTCTGCATAAAATATAGTTTTTCCATTTCTGCTTGCATGTCTTTTTCCTTGCAAGTACGTTAATATGTTTTTTATTTTGAGAGTAGATGTACCACTGAACTAGCAATAGATAGCCTGAGAAGAAGACTCGGACAACGAACATGGAGAGCGAGAGCATTAATTTTAGTAATGTACTGAGGTGTCACGGGTGCCCAAGGGCGATGTTGTTCTAAGGACTGGCCTGGGAGAGTCTGCTAATGTTGCAATTCACAACATGAGAATGGAAGGGACAATGGAGCCCCTGAAGGTGTGAGCAAGGGGTGTTACACAGAAGATTCTTGTGGTATTAACTAGTGTTCCCGCAGGTTGATGTTGGTCACTTTTTCCCTTTGACTTTGAGAGGCACAGACCTCTATGCTTACCGCATTGAGTCTTTCCTTAGTGTGCCTTAGGCTAACACTGATTTTCCTATCCATAGAAGACTCTTAACCAAGCTTCTGAAATGCTTACACCTTCCCATATTTTTCTCTTTTTCTGAATTTCCACGACTTTTTGAGACTACTTTAGATTAAGTTATCTTTAATAGTTTTAGACTCTAGATTAGAGGACTTTTATATTTTACGCAGGCCTGCCATTCCAGAATTCACGGATGGTGTGCTTCCATCACTAAGCAGATATGGAGGAAATACTGGAAGCTGCGAGAGAGAGGCCAGATTTGCTACAATGGTGATTCCCTCCAAAGTTTTCAAGATGTGTTCTCAATCACGCTTGCCAGGCGAAGAGACTTCCGCCCATTCACCACCTTCCTCAAAGTGCACAAAGTACATTTCAGATCTGTCATTCTTGGGGTGGTCTTTTCCTAGACGTTATGTGTTTTAACTCCTACTTTGTTGATTCTTTTATTTGGCCTCAGGACTCTTACCACCTTCCCACTTCTAACTAGTGCTAATGTGCATTTACTTCTCCACCAAATATGGTGACATTGGGGTAAACCTGATTGGAATATTTAATTTACTTGTAGGTCCCTCATAAAGTGGTATACCATATGCCCAGGGCCTTAAAGTTAAATGCTACTAGTGAGTTGCAGAACTGATTGTGCTACCCACAGAACTAGCCTTTCAAACCTCTCACTGGCCTGTCACTGCATTGCCTGTGTGTGCAGTTTACTGCCACTTCGACTTGGCATTTAAAACTACATGCCAAGCCTTAAACTCCCATTTTAATTCATATACCTCAGCCCTAGGGATGGCCCTAAATAACCCTAAGGGCAGGGTGCCATGTAAGTAAAAGGTAGGACATGTGTGTTCAATCTTTACATGTCCTGGTGGTGACAAACACCCAAATTTGGTTTTTATTACTGTGAGTCCTACCCCTCAAATAGACTAGCAGTTAGAACTCCTTAATACACTTTGAAGCTTTAGATCAGAGCGGAGTAGCTTTTTCAAGTTTCATATCTTTGGAATGGTAATGATAAATCTTCCTCACTGGTGAAGTTGGATTTAACATTTCTGTTTTACAAATGCCACTTTTAGAAAGTGGACATTTCTCTGCACTTTCTGCTCTGTGTGCAGAACAGCGTGTCCTATGCGGATGACAGCTACACTTTGTGCATTCCCTCTAGACCTTGTATATATCCCCACTGGTGTTTGATGTGTGTGTGGGTTTTGCACGTGGTGTGGGCAATTCTAGTGAGATATAATAAAGAAATGGCTTGCTTTTATGGAGACACTGCACGTGATGTGCTGGCAGGAAGTTTGAGGGCAATAATTCTGAATTTTAAAAGAGGAACATACAATGGCTGGGTAGTACTACAATCATGTGTTCTGCCCCCCCTCCCCCTTCTTTTCACAGAAACAGGATCCCTCTCGTAAATCCCCAGAGAGCATGATAATTGGATACTGTCCACTGTGCTAAAAAACAAGATAAACACCCGAATAGGGGTGAAGACCAATAAACTAGAGACCAACACCCTGACGAATGCCAGAGTGACCCGGTTGGGCACAATAAAATTGCCAGAAACATGTTGTTATCTGCAGCGGGGATATAGGGGCTTTTACCTCCCCTGAATATCCCATATTCTATGTTTTAATCCTACCAGGGGGTAACAGGAATAAAAGACGAGTGTTGCCCTATAGGTTGTTTTAACTATATGTGTTTGCACTATTTGGTCCCTTCTTGAAGGAACACTCTTTCCTCTAAGTTTTGTGTCTTTTTTAGGTGGTTATTGTTCCTCTTTATCTACTCTACCCTCACCACTAACCTTCATACAAAAAAGTTTTTGCGCTCCATCCAGTGTGTTGGTCTGCAACTGGATGTATGATGCGGCCCTATGACGAAGCATGACACTACAAAGTGTGTGAGGACAGTTTTAAGACATTCTTTGTCTTTCCCCTTTCTTTTTTGCTGTCTCTGTTGACTTTTGGTACACTAGCCACATTGTGGGGGTTGTGGTAATTGAAGCACCTCCCTTTTTTTCTGTACTGGTAAAGTAGTTTACCTTTTGTAGCGCTTCTCTGTTGAGTGAGACTTATACTAAGGGAAGGGAGTCAGAGAAGGCTTAGTCCCTTGTCTCTTCCAGTTTGTGATTCTTAGTGTTAGCACGGCCGCTGAGCCATAGAGACGTGACTGTGAATTACCCGGTAACCTCCTAATCAAAAGTATACGGTGGTCCCAATTGGTACCACAGATGGAGGAACAAGGCCTCCCCTATGGGGACTAGGCTGCAGCCAGGATTTTAGCATGTCCTTCTCTTCTAGGGGTCACCACACTCACACAGGCACTCACACAGGTGGACGATGGGATTCTTTGACTGAGCTGAAAAGGACGCAAGTTAAGACCATCTTACATGGAGCCATTCTCACTTAACCCCTTCGCTGATAGGCCTTTTCCCCCTCCTGTGCTAAGCCTTTTTTGGGCTATTTGGGGTAGTGCACGCTTAGGCCCCTGTAACTTTTTGACCACATTAGGTATCCACGCCAAATTTGCGTCCTTTTCTTCCAACATCATGCAGATTCTACAGGTACCCAGGGTTTGTGGATTCTCCTAGAGGGTTCCCAGAAATTAGTCCAAATACAGCAACATTTTGTTTTTTTTGTGAAAAATGGGGAAAAGTGGCTGCAAATGAAAGCGTCTGGGTTTTTCTCTGCAAATGATATCAAAAAAGGGGTTGTGGGTCTGAAATCACAATTTCTCCAGCTTTTAGGGAATGACAGATTTTTGTAAGAAATCCAACTTTTTTTACACAGTTTTGACATTTTTCTGGGACATACCCTATTCTTGCAATTTTTTGTGCTTTCAACCTCCTTCCAGATAATGGTAGAAATGGGTAGAAAAGCAATAATGGATCTTGGAAAGCTATACATTTTTGAAAAGTAGACAAAATTCTGAATTCAGCAAGGGGTCATTTGTGTAGATCCATCAAGGTTTCTTTATAGAAACTAACAGTTAAATATAGGAAAAATTAAAAATTAGTTGAAAAAAGCAGCCTTTTGTGTCAATGTTTTCAACTGTAACTTCTTCTAATTATGACATCTCTTAGAAAGCAATGTACCATTACATCCGCTGGACCTTTCTGGTTGTGGGGATATATAGGACTTGTAGGTTTACCAAGAGCCCAACGAACCCAGAGTAAAAAACTGAGCAGCATTTTGTAATGTTTTTTTTTTTTAGTTCCGGGTTTATAGCAATTATAGTGTGAAAATGTATACATGGAAAAATTGGTATGAAAGACACCTATCTATTTCTGAAATGGGAACAAATTACAGAGGCTAGAAACAGTGCATATTTGCACATTTTCGAAATTGGGAATACTCATACTTGCATGACAATTATTGGTCATTTTTCAAAATGACTTTTTTTTTACACAATGTCTTTCATTTGGAAGGGGGAAATGCATCAAAAATCAATAGGTAATAACAGTTGCTTTACAAATCTGAACTACCCTAAGTCTCCCGATAAAAATGGTACCTCACTTGTGTGGGTAGGCATAGTGCCCACGACAGGAAGTGGCTCAAAACCTAAGGTGAACACACCACATTTTCACACTGAAAATGTACACATTTTTTGCGAAGAGTCTAGCTGTAGTTTTTGAACCCTAGCTCTGCCGGCACCTAGGGAAACCTAGCAAACCTATACATTTTTGAAAACTAGACACCCAGGGGAATCCAGGATGGGGTGACTTGAGTGCCTCCCACCATGGTCTGTTACCCAGAATCCCTTACAAACGTAAAAAACGGACAAAAAAAACACATTTTCCCCACATTTCTGTGATGGAAAGTTCCGGAATCTGCGTGGATCCAAAAATTTCCACCCACCCCACGTTCCCCAAAGTCCTACGAGAAAAATGGTACCTCACTTGTGCGGGTGGGCCTAGTGCCCGCGACAGGAAATGGCGCAAAACGCAACGTGGTCACACCTCAATATTGCAGTGAAAAATGACCCTTTTTTGGCAAAGTGACTAGCTGTAGTTTTTTAACCCTAGCCCTGCCGGCACCTAGGGAAACCTAGCAAACCTATACATTTTTGAAAACTAGACATCCAGAGGAATCCAGGATGGGGTTACTTGAGTGCCTCCCACCATGGTCTGTTACCCAGAATCCCTTACAAACGTAAAAAACGTACAAAAAAACCACATTTTCCCCACATTTCTGTGATGGAAAGTTCCGGAATCTGCGTGGATCCACAAATTTCCACCCACCCCACGTTCCCCAAAGTCCTACGAGAAAAATGGTACCTCACTTGTGCGGGTGGGCCTAGTGCCCGCGACAGGAAACGGCGCAAAACGCAACGTGGTCACACCTCAATTTTGCGGTGAAAAATGACCGTTTTTTGGCAAAGTGACTAGCTGTAGTTTTTGAACCCTTGCCCTGCCAGCACCTAGGGAAACCTAGCAAACCTATACATTTTTGAAAACTAGACACACAGGGGAATCCAGAATGGGTGACTTGAGTGCCTCCCACCATGGTCTGTTACCCAGAATCCCTTGCAAACGTAAAAAATTGACAAAAAAACACATTTTCCCCACATTTCTGTGATGGAAAGTTCCAGAATCTGCGTGGATCCACAAATTTTCACCCACCCCACGTTCCCCAAAGTCCTACGAGAAAAATGGTACCTCACTTGTGCGGGTGGGCCTAGTGCCCGCGACAAGAAACGGCGCAAAACGCAACGTGGTCACACCTCAATTTTGCAGTGAAAAATGACCCTTTTTTGGCAAAGTGACTAGCTGTAGTTTTTGAACCCTAGCCCTGCCGGCACCTAGGGAAACCTAGCAAACCTATACATTTTTGAAAACTAGACATCCAGAGGAATCCAGGATGGGGTGACTTGAGTGCCTCCCACCATGGTCTGTTACCCAGAATCCCTTGCAAACGTAAAAAATGGACAAAAAAAACACATTTTCCCCACATTTCTGTGATGGAAAGTTCTGCAATCTGCGTGGATCCACAAATTTCCACCCACCCCACGTTCCCCAAAGTCCTACGAGAAAAATGGTACCTCACTTGTGCGGGTGGGCCTAGTGCCCGCGACAGGAAACGGCGCAAAACGCAACGTGGTCACACCTCAATTTTGCGGTGAAAAATGACCGTTTTTTGGCAAAGTGACTAGCTGTAGTTTTTGAACCCTAGCCCTGCCGGCACCTAGGGAAACCTAGCAAACCTATACATTTTTGAAAACTAGACACACAGGGGAATCCAGAATGGGTGACTTGAGTGCCTCCCACCATGGTCTGTTACCCAGAATCCCTTGCAAACGTAAAAAATTGACAAAAAAACACATTTTCCCCACATTTCTGTGATGGAAAGTTTCGGAATCTGCGTGGATCCACAAATTTTCACCCACCCCACGTTCCCCAAAGTCCTACGAGAAAAATGGTACCTCACTTGTGCGGGTGGGCCTAGTGCCCGCGACAAGAAACGGCGCAAAACGCAACGTGGTCACACCTCAATTTTGCAGTGAAAAATGACCCTTTTTTGGCAAAGTGACTAGCTGTAGTTTTTGAACCCTAACCCTGCCGGCACCTAGGGAAACCTAGCAAACCTATACATTTTTGAAAACTAGACATCCAGAGGAATCCAGGATGGGGTGACTTGAGTGCCTCCCACCATGGTCTGTTACCCAGAATCCCTTGCAAACGTAAAAAATGGACAAAAAAAACACATTTTCCCCACATTTCTGTGATGGAAAGTTCCGGAATCTGCGTGGATCCACATATTTCCACCCACTTCGCGTTCCCCAAAGTCCTACGAGAAAAATGGTATCTCACTTGTGCGGGTCGGCCTAGTGCCCGCGACAGGAAACGGCGCAAAACGCAACGTGGTCACACCTCAATTTTGAAGTGAAAAATGACCCTTTTTTGGCAAAGTGACTAGCTGTAGTTTTTTAACCCTAGCCCTGCCGGCACCAGGGAAACCTAGCAAACCGATACATTTTTTAAAACTAGACACCCAGGGTTACCCAAAATCTCCTGCAAACGTAAAAAATTGACAAAAAAAACACATTTTCCCCACATTTCTGTGATGGAAAGTTCTGGAATCTGCGTGGATCTACAAATTTCCACCCACCCCGCGTTCCCCAAAGTCCTACGAGAAAAATGGTACCTCACTTGTGCGGGTCGGCCTAGTGCCCGCGACAGGAAACGGCGCAAAACGCAACGTGGTCACAACTCAATTTTGCAGTGAAAAATGACCCTTTTTTGGCAAAGTGACTTGCTGTAGTTTTTGAACCCTAGCCCTGCCGGCACCTAGGGAAACCTAGCAAACCTATACATTTTTGAAAACTAGACACCCAGGGGAATCCAGTATGGGGTGACTTGAGTGCCTCCCACCATGGTCTGTTACCCAGAATCCCTTGCAAACATAAAAAATTGACAAAAAAAACACATTTTCCCCACATTTCTGTGATGGAAAGTTCTGGAATCTGCGTGGATCCACAAATTTCCACCCACCCCGCGTTCCCCAAGGTCCTATGAGAAAAATGGTACCTCACTTGTGTGGGTCGGCCTAGTGCCCGAGACAGGAAACGGCGCACAACGCAATGTGGTCACACCTCAATTTTGCAGTGAAAAATGACCCTTTTTTGGCAAAGTGACTATAGTTTTTGAACCCTAGTTCTGCCGGCACATAGGGAAAACTACCAAACCCACACATTTCTGAAAACTAGACACCCGGCGGCTTCCAGGGAGGTATGGCTTGCGTGGATCCCCCAACGTTTCCTTACCCAGAATCCCCTGCAAACCTCAATTTTAGCTGAAAAAATCACTTTTTTAACTCATTTTGGTGTGGGAAAGTTGTGGCATCACCGGGCTCACACAAATTTACCACCACCCAGCGTTCCCCCAGCTCTCCCGGTAAAAATGGTGCCTCACTTGTGTGGGAGGCCCAAGTACCCGCGGCAGGCAAGGGCCCAAAACGTAGTGAGGCGACATCAAAATGGCCTATCGCAAAACTACCTGGTTTTGCAAGGGGGGTCACTTGGGTTTTTGGCCCGGTGCTCGGCGGCCATCTAGGGAAACCTACCAAACCCATGCATTTCTGAAAACTAGACACCCAGCGGCTTCCAGGGAGGTATGGCTTGCGTGGATCCCCCAACGTTTCCTTACCCAGAATCCGCTGCAAACCTCAATTTTAGCTGAAAAAATCACTTTTTTCACACATTTTGGTGTGGGAAAGTTGTGGCATCACCGGGCTCACACAAATTTACCACCACCCAGCGTTCCCCCAGGTCTTCCGGTAAAGATGGTGCCTCACTTGTGTGGGAGGCCCAAGTACCCGCAGAAGGCAAGGGCCCAAAACGTTGTGAGGCGACATCAAATTGGCCTATCGCAAAACCACCTGGTTTTGCAAGGGGGGTCACTTGGGTTTTTGGCCCGGTGCTCGGCGGCCATCTAGGGAAACCTACCAACCATATGCATTTCTGAAATCTAGACACCCGGCGGCTTCCAGGGAGGTATGGCTTGTGTGGATCCCCCAACGTTTCCTTACCCAGAATCCCCTGCAAACCTCAATTTTAGCTGAAAAAATCACTTTTTTCACACATTTTGGTGTGGGAAAGTTGTGGCATCACCGGGCTCACACAAATTTACCCCCACCCAGCGTTCCACCAGGTCTCCCGGTAAAAATGGTGCCTCACTTGTGTGCGAGGCCTGTTGAACTTGGCCCTTCTGGCAGGTTCACCCCTGAACTTTTTGCTTTTACTGGTGACCTGGTGGTAGTGATTTTTGGTTTCTGCGCACTTTCCCTGTGTCCCAGAGTAAAGTGCGTGCACACTCTGAGTGCATGTGGTGAGATAGGCCTGCCCTCCCATAGGAATGCATGGGGAATGTATGTGTCCCTGGTAGTTCCTGATGCGTGGGGTGTGCAGGCTCGAGTTTGGTATGTGCGGACTCGTGTGATCGAATGCTTCGCAATGATGTATAATGCGTGATTATGTCATGTGCAGAAGTGCCACTTCTAGGAGTTGGCATATTAGTGTAAAATGTGTCTGGCGTGTGATTGGCTGGAGCTGGCTGGTGAGCCTGGCTCCAGGAGTCTGGGTGGGTCTGCCCCAGTGGTGAGTGTGAGATTAGCATGCGGATGGCTGGGGAGGAGTGCACCTTGGACCTGAATAGGGCAGGGCTTTCCTCACACAATGCTGGCTCCGCCCCCTGTGGTACGACTGATGACCCTAGCCCTGCCAGCGAATAGAGTGAGGGGCTGAGCACATCAAGGGTGCTCCCCAACCAGCTGCGACTGGTTTTCCCCCTCACCCTGAACCAAGAACAAAGGGTTTGCAGTATAAGAAGGGGCTGTGTCCCCTTACATGTTGTTCTCTTCCAGGATCCAATCTGAGGGGGGCTGCTGCTGCTGGAGGCCAGGAGGAACCACCACTTAGGACTGCCTTCCTGCCTGGAGGGCCCAGTGAGCTGGCCCCTGGCCCAGCCTTGCCCCCCTGCCTACCTTCCTGAACTTTTCTTCTCCCCAAAGCACCTGGAAGCGCTTTTATTTTACTTAGAGCGCTAGGAGCGCTTTAATTGGGGACCCGAGCATTGAGAAGCGCTTTCCCTGAAGAGCGCCTTCATGGTGGCCCGTAGTGCGGCGCTACGATAATTGAGGGAACCCCGACGTAGGGATTCCCCTGCTTTTACTGGGTTTAAAGCGGGTGCCCACCCCGCATTGTGGTGCTCATTGGCGGGTGCCTACCCCGCTTATTTAATTATTCCTACGGCGGGTGCCCACCCCGCCGTATATTGCTTATACCGAGGGAGCCCACCCTCTTACTGCCGGAAAAATCACCGCTGCAGCCCGGGCCGGGACATCCAGGAAGTCAGGCGGCCCTTGTTGGGACGTGGGCGGGACGTGACAGAAAGGAGGAAGTGGACGGGAGCCTACCCCGCGCTCCTGCACTGAAGCCGGAAGTCCGTGCTGACTGACGCGGGGCTCCCGTGAGGTCGAGGGAAGCCCCGCGCCGAGAAGAGGAACGCCGCCGAAAGAAGGTGCAAGCGGGAGCGGGCGGGAGCCTACCCCGTGCTCCCGCGATCCAGAAGTGCTGCCAGCCGAGGAAAGAGCCTTCCCCGACGAGCCCGGTGAGTGAGGGCTCCGAGGGGGGGTCCGGCCCGCATTTCGCCTCCGCCGAGGGAGGAGCCCGGTAAGGAGAGGGCCTGGCGGCATTCATTCCAGAGCGGCCCCGGTTGGCAGTGGGCCGCTCCAACGAGGCCCCCTCCCTCTGACAAAGGGAGCAGCAACTCGGGGGCATTCTTGTTTTCAGAGCCCCGTGAGGCTCCAGCAACTCGGGTGCATTCTTGTTTTCAGAGCCCCGTGAGGCTCCAGCAACTCGGGGGCATTCTTGTTTTCAGAGCCCACGAGGCTCCAAAAAGGCGCATTCTTTCAGAGCCTAGGAGGCTCTAGGGGGCATTTCTAGTTGTTTTGAGTCCACAAGGCTCCCCCATTGTGGTAGGGCATCCCCGAGCCCAGAGAGGGCCCAGGAGGCACGCCGGTGCCAGGTTCATTTTCCCAGCTGCCCAGCACCTAGTGGGCAGCTGCAACGTTTAGGTTGTGGCCCTCTGCGTTTTGGCTTGCGCAGCCTTGCCCTGACCCTACTGGACAGGGCGTCCTAGCCCCAACAAGGCCAGTTGGCCTAGGGACTGCCACAGGTGGTGGCTAATGTGAGTTTTGCGCTACTGTTCCTAAACCTGCACCTCTGAATGTGTCTTTATGCGTCATGTGCCTCGTGTTTCCACCTCTGAATGTGTTGTGATGCATCATGTGTAATGTGCATTTACCCCTACAGGTATTGTGATACTTAGGTGGTTGTTTTCTCCTAGTACAGGTGGTGCTAGTGAGGTCCTGGTTCCCTGCGCGATATTTTCCTAAGGTGGTTAGGGTTGCGTAGGTGGTACTTACCTGTTACCAGTAGTTACTGGTCGTGTGCTACATGCGTTATTTAGTGCTACAGTGATTGTATGTGCTATGTTCTAAAGTATTATTCCTATGTTCTAAGTGCTAATTTCTACAAAGTGCTAATTCCTGCAGTGGTCCATGTGGCCCTGTCCCCTGTACATATAATCCCTTGTAAACTCTGCCCGTGCCTGTTGGCACATTGTAAAGTGTGTGTTTTTATCTAATGTGTTTTGGTGATACAAAGGCTATTTTTATATAATACCTTGTGTGGAGTTTCTTTTGTGGTGGGCCTTGGGTGTTGTTGCTGGGTGCGCGCGCAAACGCTTTACACATCGCCTCCGGGATAAGCCTGACTGCTCATGCCAAGCTACCAAGGGGGTGAGCAGGGGTTATCTTTGGCGTGTAACTCCCCAGCCCTGACTAAAGTGGTGGTTTCTGCCTGGCTTTGGCGCAAGCCCTAGCCAACCAGAAATCCCATTTCAAACAAGGCCCAAGTACCCGCGGCAGGCAAGGGTACTTGGGCCTCCCACACAAGTGAGGCACCATTTTTACCGGGAGACCTGGGGGAATGCTGGGTGGTGGTAAATTTGTGTGAGCCCGGTGATGCCACAACTTTTCCACACCAAAATGTGTGTAACAATTGATTTGTTTCAGCTGAAATTGAGGTTTGCAGGGGATTCTGGGTAAGGAAACGTTGGGGGATCCACGCAAGCCATACCTCCCTGGAAGCCGCCGGGTGTCTAGTTTTCAGAAATGCATGGGTTTGGTAGGTTTCCCTAGACGGCCGCCGAGCACCGGGCCAAAAACCCAAGTGACCCCCCTTGCAAAACCAGGTGGTTTTGCGATAGGCCATTTTGATGTCGCCTCACTACGTTTTGGGCCCTTGCCTGCCTCGGGTACTTGGGCCTCCCACACAAGTGAGGCACCATTTTTACCGGGAGACCTGGGGGAACGCTGGGTGGTGGTAAATTTGTGTGAGCCCGGTGATGACACAACTTTCCCACCCCAAAATGTGTGAAAAAAGTGATTTTTCCAGCTAAAATTAAGGTTTGCAGGGGATTCTGGGTAAAGAAACGTTGGGGGATCCACGCAAGCCATACCTCCCTGGAAGCCGCCGGGCGTCTAGTTTTCAGAAATGCATGGGTTTGGTAGGTTTTCCTTGATGGCTGCCGAGCACCGGGCCAAAAACCCAAATGACCCCCCTTGCAAAACCAGGTGGTTTTGCGATAGGCCATTTTGATGTTGCCTCACTATGTTTTGGGCCCTTGCCTGCCGCGGATACTTGGGCCTCCCACACAAGTGAGGCACAATTTTTACCGGGAGACCTGGGGGAATGCTGTGTGGTGGTAAATTTGTGTGAGCCCGGTGATGCCACAACTTTCCCACACCAAAATGTGTGAAAAAAGTGATTTTTTCAGCTAAAATTGAGGTTTGCAGGGGATTCTGGGTAAGGAAACGTTGGGGGATCCACGCAAGCCATACCTCCCAGGAAGCCCCCGGGTGTCTAGTCTTCAGAAATGTATGGGTTTGATAGGCTTCCCTAGATGGCCGCCGAGCACCGGGCCAAAAACCCAGGTGACCCCTCTTGCAAAACCAGGTGGTTTTGAGATAGGCAATTTTGATGTCGCCTCACTACGTTTTGGGCCCTTGCCTGTCGCTGGTACTTGGGCCTCCCACACAAGTGAGGCACCATTTTTACCACTAGACCTAGGGGAACACTGGGTGGTGGGAAATTTGTGTGAGCCCGGTGATGCCACAACTTTCCAACACAAAAATATGTGAAAAAAGTGATTTTTTCAGCTAAAATTGAGGTTTGCAGGGGATTCTGGGTAAGGAAACGTTGGGGGATCCACCCAAGCCATACCTCCCTGGAAGCCCACGGGTGTCTGGTTTTCAGAAATGTGTGGGTGTGGTAGGTTTCCCTATGTGATGGCTGTGCTAGGGCCCTAAATCCACATGTAGGCATATTGCTAAAAACAACTCTGTGCCTAGTTGACTTTCTGCCACCCGGGGGGGCATCGGGGGGGGAGGGGAATGCCCCTATATGCCCCCAAGGGGGGCAGAAACACTTTGGCTGTTTTTTGGGGGGTGGAGGCATTGGTATGCCCATTCTGGGCAGCCCCCACCACCACACATAAAAAAAGCCGGCGTCCAGTGGGCTTTTTGCCCCCCAAGGGGGGCAGATTGAGGGCTACTGCCCCTATCTGCCCCCCCGAGGGGGCAGAAAGTCCACTAGATGCCAGGGATTTTTTGGGGCAAATTTTAATTAGGGTGGGGGCTGTTCAAAACGGACATGCCAATGCCCCCACCCTAATTAAAATTTGCCTAAAAATATCCCTGGTGCCTAGTGGGCTTTTTGCCCCCCGGAGGGGCAGATTGGGGACTACTGCCCCATCTGTCCCCCAGGGGGGCAGGAAGGCTGTAATTTTTGCGGGGAGGGTGTGGGGGCATGGGCATGGCCGTTTTGGGCAACCCCCACCCTAATTAAAATTTTCCCCAAAAAACTCCATGGCATCTAGTGGGCTTTTTGCCCCCCCGGTGGGGCAGATTGGGGGCTAATGCCCCCATCTGCCCCCCAGGGGAGGCAGAAAGTCCACTTGGCACCAGAGAGTTTTATGGGTAAATTTTAATTAGGGTGTGGGTTGCCCAAAACGGGCATGCCAATGCCCCCACCCTAATTAAAACTTTCCCCGACAAATCTCTGGGGTCTAGTAGGCTTTTTGCCCCCCGGGGGGGCAGATTGGGGGCTACTGCCCCATCTGTCCCCCACAGGGGGCAGGAAGGCTGTAACTTTTGCAGGGAGGGGGTGGGGGCATGGGCATGTCAGTTTTGGCCAATCCCCAAACTAATAAAAATGTGCCCCAAAATAATCCCTGGCATCTAGTGGGCTTTTTACCCCTCCCCAGAGGAGGCAGAAAGTCCACTAGACGCCAGGGAGTTTTTGGGGCAAATTTTAATTAGGGTGGGGGCTGCCCAAAACGGGTATGCCAATGCCCCCACCCTAATTAAAATTTGCCCCAAAAAATCCCTGGCGTCTAGTGTGCATTTTGCCCCCCGGGGTGGCAGACTGGGGGCTACTGTCCCATCTACCCCCCTGGGTGGCAGGAAGGTTGGTGTGAGCATGGACATGCCCTTTTTGGGACCCCCCACCCTAATACAAATTTTCCCCAAAGAAATCCCTGGCGTCTAGTGGGCTTTTTGCCCCCCCGGTGGGGCAGATTGGTGGCTAAAGCCCCCATCTGCCCCCAGGGGGAGCAGAAAGTCCATTAGATGCCAGGGAGGTTTTTGGGCAAATTTTTATGAGGTTGGGGGCTGCCCAAAACGGGCATGCCAATGTCCCCACCCTAATTAAAATTTGCCTAAAAACCCCTGCCGTCTAGTGGGCTTTTTGCCCCCCTGGTGGGGCAGATTGGGGGCTACTGCCCCATCTGCCCCACAGGGGAGCAGGAAGGCTGTTATTTTTGCGGGGGAGGGGAGTGGGGGCATGGGCATGCCCGTTTTTGGAGCCCCACCCTAATTCAAATTTGCCCCAAAAAACTCCCTGGCGTCTATTGGGTTTTTTTGCCCCCCGGCGGGGCAGATTGGGAGCTAATGCCACCACCTGCCCGCCGGGGGGGGCAGAAAGTCCACAAGACACCAGGGAGTTTTTTGGGCAAATTTCAATTAGGGTGGGGGCTGCCCAAAACGGGCATGCCAATGCCCCCACCCTAATTAAAATTTGGCTAAAAAATCCCTGGTGTCTACTGGGCTTTTTGCCCCCCCGGGGGGCAGATTTGGGGCTGTTGCCCCCATCTGCCCCCTGGGGGGGCAGAAAGGCTGTCATTTTTGCGGAGGGTGGGTTGGGGCATGGGCATGCCCATATTGGGCAGCCACCACCACACATTATAAGAAAAAATTAATCCCTGACGTATAGTGGGCTTTCTGCCCCCGGGGGGGCAGATTAGGGGCTACTGCCCCCAACTGCCCCCCAGGGGGGGCAGAAAGGCTGTACATTATGCGGGGTGGGGGCATGGACATGCCCTTCATGGGCAGCCCCCACCCTAAAAAATGATGTGCGCAAAGTAAATATCCCTGGTGTCTAGTGGGCTTTTTGCCCCCCGGGGGGGCAGATTGGGGGCTACTGCCCCATCTGTCCCCGGGGAGGCAGGAAGGCTGTAATTTTCGCGGGGAGGGTATGGGGGCATGGGCATGGCCGTTTTGGGCCACCCCCACCCTAATTAAAATTTTCCCCAAAAAACTCCCTGGCATCTAGTGGGCTTTTTGCCCCCCCGGTGGGGCAGATTGGGGGCTAATGCCCCCATCTGCCCCTCAGGGGAGGCAGAAAGTCCACTTGGCGCCAGAGAGTTTTTTGGGTAAATTTTAATTAGGGTGGGGGTTGCCCAAAACGGGCATGCCAATGCTCCCACCCTAATTAAAATTTTCCCCGAAAAATCTCTGGGGTCTAGTAGGTTTTTGCCCCCCGGGTGGGCAGATTGGGGGCTAATGCCCCATCTGTCCCCCACAGGGGGCAGGAAGGCTGTAACTTTTGCAGGTTGGGGGTGGGGGCATGGGCATGTCAGTTTTGGCCAACCCCCAACCTAATTAAAATTTGCCCCAAAATAATCCCTGGCGTCTAGTGGGCTTTTTACCCCTCCAACAGGGCAAATTGGGGGCTGATGCCCCCATCTGCCCCCCAGAGGAGGCAGAAAGTCCACTAGACGCCAGGGAGTTTTTGGGGCAAATTTTAATTAGGGTGGGGGCTGCCCAAAACGGGTATGCCACTGCCCCCACCCTAATTAAAATTTGCCCCAAAAAATCCCTGGCGTCTAGTGGGCATTTTGCCCCCCGGGGTGGCAGACTGGGGCTACTGTCCCATCTACCCCCCAGGGGGGCAGGAAGGCTGTAATTTTTGTGGGGGTGTGGGCATGGACATGCCCTTTTTGGGACCCCCCACCCTAATACAAATTTTCCCCAAAGAAATCCCTGGCGTCTAGTGGGCTTTTTGCCCCCCCGGTGGCGCAGATTGGCGGCTAAAGCCCCCATCTGCCCCCAGGGGGAGCAGAACGTCCATTAGATACCAGGGAGGTTTGTGCAAATTTTTATTAGGTTGGGGGCTGCCCAAAACAGGCATGCCAATGTCCCCACCCTAATTAAAATTTGCCTAAAAAATCCCTGGCGTCTAGTGGGCTTTTTGCCCCCCTGGTGGGGCAGATTGGGGGCTACTGCCCCATCTGCCCCACAGGGGAGCAGGAAGGCTGTTATTTTTGCGGGGGAGGGGGGTGGGGGCATGGGCATGCCCGTTTTGGAGCCCCCAGCCTAATTCAAATTTGCCCCAAAAAAACTCCCTGGCGTCTACTGGGTTGTTTTGCCCCCCGGCGGGGCAGATTGGGAGCTCATGCCCCCATCTGCCCGCCAGGGGGGGCAGAAAGTCCACAAGACACCAGGGAGTTTTTTGGGCAAATTTCAATTAGGGTGGGGGCTGCCCAAAACGGGCATGCCAATGCCCCCACCCTAATTAAAATGTGGCTAAAAAATCCCTGGTGTCTACTGGGCTTTTTGCCCCCCGGGGGGGCAGATTTGGGGCTAATGCCCCCATCTGCCCCCTGAGGGGGCAGAAAGGCTGTCATTTTTGCGGAGGGTGGGTGGGGGCATGGGCATGCCCATATTGGGCAGCCCCCACCACAAATTATAAGAAATAATTAATCCCTGGCGTATAGTGGGCTTTCTGCCCCCCGGGGGGGGCAGATTAGGGGCTACTGCCCCCAACTTCCCCCCAGGGGGGGCAGAAAGGCTGTACATTATGCGGGGTGGGGGCATGGACATGCCCTTCATGGGCAGCCCCCACCCTAAAAAATGATGTGCGCAAAGTAAATATCCCTGGTGTCTAGTGGGCTTTTTGCCCCGCCGCGGGGGTAGATGGGGGCTACAGGGATCCACTGGGGAGGGTTGCCATTGGAAAGGGGAGATTCTCCCCTTTCCAATGATACCTCTCCCGTCTTTCTACGTGCCCGGGGGGCTGAGATAGCCCCCTGAGCACATACAAAGTGAGACTGAAATGAGCCTAAAGGCTCATTTCAGTTTCGTTTTCTGTGCAATGAAGACAGCGCGACCTGCACGCTGATCTTCATTGCACAGAAACCAGGGAGGGGGCCTCGGGAGCTGGGGAAGCTCTTCCCCAGCTCTCAAGGTCAAAGGCATGAAATAGAAATCCCTCTGCTGTCTGCAGCAGAGGGATTTCGTGCCCCTGGCCTCATGACGGAATGGTTCCGTCATGAGCACAGCGGCACCGATGCTCATGACGGAACCATTCCGTCATGAGCCTCGAAAGGGTTAATATCTTAGAGGGAACTCTGCTCCGGAGGGTCTCCTGGTGGTCAAGGAACCTCTAATCTTTTTGGAGGATGCTTTCTTCCGAAATAATTGGTTGTAGATCGCTTGGAGATGCTCTTGGGATTGGCTCATTTTAATCATTGACACGGCCAAAAAAATCTCAAATGATCTATTGATCAAAATCCAAACCAGTGAGGATGATCTGAGAACACAGATTCAGATTTCAGTCTTTAAAAGGAAACTCGATGAGACAAATAAAATTGTCAACGAGTATAAGGAGTACCTAGTGAATTCTAAAGTGAATAAATTACAAAAAGATCTTGTAATATAATGTAATGTAATGTAAACAGCATTTGTAGAGCGCACTGTGACCCTACGGGTATCCTGGAGCTTGCACACGTGAGCTAGATTCTGAGAGCATGAAGGATGTGTAGCCAAAGAGTAGAGAAATATCACGACTTATATCCTAGGAAACAGCCAAGTCTTTAATCTCTTAAAAAATCCTCTAGGGAGAAAGTATATCCGTATGTCATTGATGATTACGTCAGGATGAAAGAGAATCAAAATACACAAAGGAAACCATCACAACAGAACACAGACACCTCGAGTTCAGGTAGTGAGAGCAGTGATGGAGACTATAGACCCAGATATAGAGGTAGAGGCTGGTCGAGGGGTTACATGCGCCCATACCAGCCAGGTCCTCAGATGGGCTTTGGGTGGCCTCCGATGTACCCCCCGATGGGCCCACCTCAGTTCTTCCCCAAGGAATATCCGCCTTTTTTACAGAGAGGCCGGGGGAGGGGGAGAGGGAGGCAGAAAACACAGAAAGTACAGAGGAAGGACATCAATAAAAGAATAACTCGCAGTATGGCCCGGGAAGGGGAACCGAGCAGCAGCAGGGAACACACTTAGTAATGAATCTAAGTAGTAGGACACTGACGCCAACACAGGAGAGGGTGTTGTCAAAAGGCCTTGGCTTTGTTCCAACAAACCAACCAGCCTCTTTCAAACTGAAATGTGAATTATCTGTTTTTTTCCGTAGTGTCCGTCTCTAAGTATTTTTTGTAGGAAAGGAGGCGACTGAGAAAGAGAATGACACAGGATTAAGAAACAAGTCAACATTTGTTCCGTCTTTGGGGAAGTTACCACCAGAAGTTGGACTATTTGAGCAGGCTGTTCTTAGAGAAGTGGAATTAATGGCAACATCAAAGAATGATAAGCCATTTTTCAACCTTTCTAATATTGAAACTCAAGCCTTAAATTAACTAAGGGATGATCCAACTATAATTATAAAACCCGCATACAAAGACGGTGCTATCGCGATTCAGGATTCGAACACCTACAATGCAGAATGTTTGCGTCTGTTGAGTGACACAAGAAACTATCTCATCCTGAACCAGAGATCAGACAGAAGAACTTAGAACCCAGATTGTCTCCCTTGTAGAAGAAGCTATCACTAATGACTGGATTAGTGAGAAGGAGGCATACTTTCTTTGTAATCAACAACCTACTGTGCCACATTTTTACATTTTGCCTAAGGTGCACAAACCCACTCGTCCTCCACCGGGGCGTCCAATTGTCTCTGGGACTAACTCTATCTTGGAACTCCTATCCAGATTTTGTGATAGTTTCTTGCGCCCGATTGTTCAGAAGATGCCAGCATATCTCAAAGATACACGTGAAGTATTGAACCTTATCAAGGACTTGGAATTTGATCCAGACAGTGACCTTATGATCGGACTTGACATAGAGTCATTGTATACAAACATTCCCCAACGAGAAACTCTGAGGGTGATTGAAAACATCCTCTTTGCAGAGGAATGGGATTTTCTGACCCCCTGGGCTTTTATTCTTTGTCTCTTGTAGCTAGCACTTACCAAAAATTTCTTCAAATTTGAAGAACAATTTTATTTATAAACTCATGGCATCTCCATGGGGAGTTCTTGTGCCCCTAGTCTACCCTGCCTCTATGTTTCACAGTTCGAAGAGGAAACCATTTTTTCACCCTCCAACCCATTTTTGGATCAGATTAGGGTTTGGCACAGGTATATAGATGATGTCTTTATCATTTGAGGAGGAAGCAGGAACTCAGCTGAGACCTTCTTCACTTGGCTTAACCAAAGAAACCCCTTTTTATACTTTACGGGTACCACGACTAATGAATCATTGCCATTCTTAGATCTAAATATAAGAGCAGAGAATGGAGCTCTGATCAGCAGTGTCTATCACAAACCGACTGAAAGAAATAATATTCTATATTTCCACAGCTTTCATCCCCGTTCCCACAGGAAGAACCTTCCCTATGGGCAGTTCCTGCGGCTTTGCAGGAACTGTTCTTTGGTTACAGATTACAAAAAGGAAGCGGATAATCTGAGTGAGAAGCTCAGAAACAGATACTATCCAGAATATGTCATCAAGAGAGCCCAGAAACGAGCGAGAAATTGTGTTAGAGATGCCTTACTGGAAACAAATGAAAAATAAACCATTGAAAGAAGTATCTGTGTGACAACATTCAACACAGCATCAAACTAATTGAAGAAAATAATACTAAAGAATTAGCGAATTCTCAACTCAAATTGATTGGATCAACCTACCCCCCTTTTCCCATTTAAGAAAAGTGCTAGTATTAAGGATATGATTGTGAATACACGCCCTAGGATACAGATTAACCCCACAAATGGACAGAATCGGAACCAGCTTCTACCACCAGTGAAGGGCCACTATTTGTGTGGTTACTGTAGGGCATGTCCGCTTTAGATCAATGGGAAAAGTGTAGACATCGGGCTCAACCGCCTTTGGGAACAGAGAAAATACACCACATGTAATACAGAAAACGTCATCTATTTGATAAAATGCCCTTGCAATATGCAATATGTAGGGATGACAACTCGTAGAGTAAAAACACGCATATTGGAACATATGAGCACGATACGGTGTGGAAAAATAAATACCAAGTTGACTGCCCACTTCAGTGAGCATAGACATACTGAACAAGATTTAAGGGGGACAGTACTAAGCAAACCCTTTATCCCACCCAATACCAGCAACATTTCTAACTTCCTCTTAATAAGGGAACAACGCTGGGTGGACAGGCTGAAGAGCAGCATAAAGGGATTCAATGACTGTATACCCTGGTTTCAACTATATGGGGTCACATACAAATAATGATAGACTTGAGAAATGTAAGTTGAGATTTACGTATGAGGCACTCTGGCTTGATCTTGGGTTTTGATATTGATCAGAGGAACCATTGGAAGTGTGCTTGCACTCTGTGGTCTCCCGTTATGCTGTTGGTGACGGTTTGAAATAACTTAAGTATTCGATATGACTTAGATAGCGTTTCCTCGCTTCCCCTTTCTTTCTTTTACGCTACATTTAATGTACAACTGAGGGCACCATGTGTACAAAAAGTGAATCTTCAAAATGGCCGCTGTCCTAGGCTATTAGGAACTAAGGGAGTCCCCTTTATAATTCCATGAACTAGTTTCCCGGGTATTGGACGTGATGACATTCACGCTACCGGGAAGGGGTGTGTTTTACACTCCGGATCTTCTTGGGGATCTATTAAAACCTGCAAGCTGCATGGGGCCGTTATCGGCAGAGGACCGGCGTGAGGAAGTGACTTATGGTGGTGCTTTGAAGTAGTAAGTGTAGGATAGCGGTAGTAGGTTACCGATATTTGATTGCATACATGTTCTTTTTTTTTTAATTTGTTCTCACAGCCTGCCGTTACTATCGGATGCAGTTTCGTTTGCAATTGAGCTTTAAGCGGCGATCTATGTCTGCATTGGGAAGGTGTTTTTAAACTACATAGACAATGTTTGAGTGTTGTGAGCATATAAAGGCTAGTCAGAGGACATTTGAGTTAAACCGACTACCGATGTTACTATGACGAGCTGAGCATTTTTTACATTTTGGTCACCGGGGAGAGTTCGATAAGCTAAGCAGCTTTCCCCTGCCACAAATGACGTTAGGTGTAGGTACCTAATAGAATACAAACTGTTGACAGTGTAAAGTGCCGTCAGGATTTTTTAACAGGTTTGAGCTGTGGTTAACAGAATAAGAGGAGAAGAAAACCCTACACACACTGTTGCTTCTTCTTTTCTCCTCACCCTCATTTAACATCAGAGTGTGACCACAAGACCACGTTCCCACAAGGGCCCCGGGTTCAGAGAACTACTTGTGAACTTTTGTATGTAGATTAGCTGTATATATCTATGGCATAGGGATTGAGTTCATTTCCCATAGGCATGATTTGATTGGGGCAGTGTCAAGTGACATTTTGTTTTAAAAAAACGTCCACAATTAGTTTGGATTTTATTATTTCTTATAGGAGCATGATAGAATCCCTTGTATATATCCCCATCGGTGTTTGGGTTTTGCACGTGGTGTGGGCAATTCTAGTGAGATATAATTAAAAAATGGCTTGGTTTTATGGAGACACTGCACGTGATGTGCTGGCAGGAAGTTTGAGGGCAATAATTCTGAATTTTAAAAGAGGAAAATACAATGACTGGGTGGTACTACAATCATGTGTTCTGCCCCCCCCCCTTCTTTTCACAGAAACAGGATCCCTCTCGGAAATACCCAAAGAGCATGATAGTTGGATACTGTCCACTGTGCTAAAAAACAAGGTAAACACCCGAATAAGGGTGAAGACCAATAAACTAGGGACCAACACCCTGACGAATGCCAGAGTGACCCGGTTGGGCACGATAAAATTGGCAGAAACATATTGGCATCTGCAGCAGGGATATAATGAATGAAATAAAATGTATAAAGCACAATGGCTACTCGGAGGCCTCCCAGCGCTGCAGACAGGTACAAGAGACAGAGCAGTAGGGGTGACTACAGATCTAAAACAGCCACGTTTGTAAGAGTTTTTGGAATGAGAGCAAATAGGCTCTTTCCGCAGTAAAAGTGGGAGGGCATTCCAACCGATGGCACCATTATATGAGAAGGAGCGCCCACCACATCTGTCTCTCCATTTTCTGGGTTGAAGGGCAAGGAAAGCGGTGGTTGACCAAAGGTCTCTCCTCGGTTGATAGGGAATGATCAGAGATTGGAGAATGGACGGGCCATTCTTCCAAAAGGCTTTATGGGCCAGGCACATAGCCTTAAACTGAATCCTTTCCCTGACCGGCAGCCAGTGCAAGCTCCTTAGGGCTTGTTTAATGGGCTGCTGTCGAGAAATATGAAGGAGCCTGCGGGCGGCACAGTTCTGAATAATTTGGAGCTTGTTGATGGTATGCTTCGGGGCTCCCAGGTATAAAGCATTCCCATAGTCCAAACGGGAGAGGATCAGCGCTTGAACCATGATTTTTCTGGCATGGAAAGGGAGAAGGGTTAGAACCTTTCGAAGCATCCTTAGTAGACCAAAGCACGTTGCTGAAAACTTAGTTGCCTGTTGATTGAAGGTGAGCGAGCAATCCAGCCATACACCAAGGCTCTTAATCTGGTCTTTAAGGGGCAGGGCCTAGGCAGTCTGGCGAAAGAGATGCTGGGTTAAAGGAAGGGGAGTTGCCCAGAAGCATAAGCTCCATCTTGTCCTCGTTGAGTTTGAGGCATGAGAGTTTTATCCATTTGGCCACCTCCTCTAGGCAACAGCCTAGGGTGCTAGATGAACCCTCGGGGTGGTTAAGTGCCACCACGAGCTGCGTATCATCTGCATAGGTGATGATTTGTTTGCAAAATGGATGGACAATCTCTGCCAGGGGTCTCATATAAACATTAAACAGTGTGGGGCTCAGTGCAGAGCCCTGGGGAACCCCACAACTGAGAGGCAACTGGTTGGAGACAACGTTTCCCTCAAAAACCCTAAAGGAGCGATCGCTGAGAAAAGATGCAACCATGCTACTGCTGAAACGGATACTCCTAGATTCCTGAGTCTAAGGATCAGAGTATTATGGTTAACAGTGTCAAAAGCGGCACTGAGATCAACTAAGATAATTGCCGCTGTGCCCCCTTGATCTAGAATCCTTCTTGCTTCCTCTGTCACTGCAAGAAGGGCAGTCTCAGTACCAAGCTCGGGGCAAAACACAGTCTGAGAAGGGTGAAGGCCATTGTTAGACTCCAGAAAGGCTACAAGTGTGGTATTTATGTGTCTCTCCAGAATCTTACTCACCCAGGGCAGAAGGGAAATGGGACGGTAGTTAGCCAAGTTGGCCTGATCCAGATTAGGTTTTTTTAGAAGGGCCTTAACCATCGCACATTTCCAGGCCAATGGCACTTCACCTGTGGAGATAGAGGAATTCACCAGGTCAAGAATCGCAGGACGAATAGTCTCTGCGAGCAAAGAGAGAGCCTGGTGGGGGGGGGGGGCGGGGTCTATGGGAGAGCCTGATTTGATATTCGTCATAATGAGCTCTAATGAAGCAAGATCCAGCAGGGGAAACTGTGCTAGTAGGATTTGAGGTCCTACAATCAGCTCGGAAAGGGAGGTCGAGAGATTAATGGACTGAGGAGGTGAAAAAGTGAGATATATATCCTGAATTTTCTGTTGAAAAACCTCTGCCATATTATTACAGTGTGTAAGGACATCATCTAGCATAGGAGGTTAATGCGGCAGTTTGATTAAAGTTTTAACAATTTTAAACATTTCTTTGGGAGAGTTCACAGCTGACTTAATTTTTAATTCGTAAAAGGCAGCTTGGGTGACTTTGATTTCAGATTTGTAGGATCTAATAGAATCCCTATATTAAATTTTGCTAAGAGCTGAATAATTCAATCTCCATATCCTTTCAAGCCTTCTGCAGCGTTGTTTAAGTTCCCTCAATTTAGGAGTGAACCAAGGGGCATTTTTCAGTCTATGAGTTATATGGGAGGATTTCTTAGGGAGTACTATATCCAAGGAACCTTGGATCCAAGAGTTAAATGTTTCAGTAGCATTGGCCAAATTAATGTTAAGGTCATGGGTAGGTCTAGTGGTTTCTAGGGCCAAGTTCCACTGATCAACAGGAAGCCTTGACCAGTTTCGCTCTTGGACCGGAATTATATTGGGGGGGCATACGGGTCTGGGAATTTTCCAGTTCATAGGGATCAGGAAGTGGTCAGTCCAAGGAAGAGGGACGGGGGTCCTACCATGAGTTTGCTACAATTGCTAAAAACTGGATCCAATAGATGACCTTTATTGTGAGTGGGTTTCAACACTTTCTCCATAAGCTGGAGCGCTAAAAGATTCTCAATCAATTCTTTAGCCAAATTATCAGCGGGATCATCTAGGTGTACGTTAAGGTCACCAAGCACTGTGAAATTGGCTGGTCCCAGAGCTAAGTCAGCATTATGCCATAGGGAGTGTTTCAAAGAATTGTCCAGAACTGCCAGGAGGGCGATAGACTAGGAGTCTGGAAAAGGTGCTGGTAGGAGAGGCCTCTAAGAAGAAAGCTAAGCTTCCATGATGTCTGTCCGATGCTCATAGAGGTGTAAGGGACTATATGATATGCCTCCGGCCAAAAAATTGACGGGGGTTGTGGCCCCTGGTCCCGGCCAGGCACGGACGGGCGCAGATGTGCTTGCCTTTGGCGCACCTTCGGCGTGCTGCCGGCGCGTCCGCTGCGCGTCGGGTAAAGCATCCGGTTATATAGAGGAGGAGCGCGAATGCTAGAGCGCTAGCCTCCCTTGGACCGGAAGTCGCCTTTCCTCCCTCCACACAATCGGGACGACACCCGTGGTGGACCGGGGAGGGGCAGACAGGAAGAGAAAAACAGAAGACACTGCGCGAATCAGTGCAAAAAGGTGCCAATAAAGTGCATACACATAAAACAAAGTTAAATGACGTTTGTAAAAGACAGCGCTAAATCAAGTTGAAATAGTTTGCATTTGCTTAGAACAGGAAAGAACAGAGCTTCTGCCTTGCCCATACGCGTCCGCTGCGCGTCGGGTAGAGCATCCGGTTATATAGGGTCTTTTACCTCCCCTGAATATCCCATATTCTATGTTTTAATCCTAACAGGGGGTAACAGGAATAAAAGACGAGTGTTGACCTTTAGGTTGCTTTAACTATATGTGTTTGCACTATTTGGTCCCTTCTTGAGGGAAGATTCTTTCCTCTAAGTTTTGTGTCTTTTTTATGTGGTTGTTGTTCATCTTTATCCACAATACCCTCACCACTAACCTTCATACAAAAAATGTTGGGCGCTCCATCCAGTGTGTTGGTCTGCACCTGGATGTATGATGTGGCCCTATGATGAAGCATGACACTGCAAAGTGTGTGAGGGCAGTATTAAGACATTTTTTGTCTTTTCCCTTTCTTTTTTGCTGTCTCTGTTGACTTTTGCTACACTGTCCACATTGTGGGGGTTGTAGTAATTGAAGCACCTCCCTTTTTTTCTGTACGGTTAAAGTAGTTTACCTTTTGTAGTGCTTCTTTGTTGAGTGAGACTTATTCCCTCTAGACAGCCATAACACAGGAAAGATAAGTGTATCTGAGAACCCATCTACATACATATGTATTCTGATGGCCTTGCTCAGGCAGGATTGACGACCGAGGCTAACACTTCACTTGAAAAGGCAGTGTGTTGTCTACACATAAAGGACTGATTTTATGTCAAGACACAGAGGCCAATATTATGCAATAAATCCTTTATTGCCACCACTCAGCAGCATATTAAAAGCTTCTAGAACTTAGAACATTTAAACATTCCATAATAAAAACCCCCACCCACAAGTCCTCTTCCTTCTTTTATTGCTACTGCTCATTCAGTTTAGTACTATATGCAGTTCGTTTTATAATGATATTGTACTGTATGTATATCAAGTTTTGCTGTTTTAAAGTAAGGGCTGTTTGACTGGCAAGCCATGGTATGCTTTCCTGTGAGGGTTGGCAGCGCGTGCATGTCTTGTACTGCTGTTGACTTACTATTTTATTGTTTTAAGAACGCTGCCTACTTTCATTTTGTGCCAATTTTCATATGGGCTAAAATGTGTTTTTTCGTCATGATGTAATAAATATTTTAATATTTGCTGTTCTTGGGCCTACCTCGGCAAGTCTACGATCCCAAATTGTTAGGCGGTGTGGCTGGGAGCTCACGGTGAGCGTTGGTATGGTGACATTTTAGCCTGCTTTAATTTCCCTGGTAGCTTGGTTACATCCGCAGGAGGTCTGGGTTCGCAGCTGGGTGCACAGTTGAGGTGTCTTGTTGATCCATTGACGGTGCATGCGCAAGGGTGGTCTAGGCTATCCAGACCGCTGCTTGCAGTGGTTTTGAGTAGACTAAAGGATTTTGTCACGTCATGGCACCCTTAGCAGCTGATTCTGTTGGAAAGCTCATTCTGTCAGGATTGGTTATTATTTCTGACGAGATGATGTGGTGGAGTAAAAATTTAGAAAATAGCTGTGTTTGTAGGGAATATTTAATTCCTCATTCAGTTGATCATCGGAGAGGTGATTCCTTATTATTTTGGTGAATGTTTACTGGCTGATTAATTTTGTGCTTAAGGCTTTATTTTTAGTGTACAGATGAAGTAATTGTTTTCATTTCAAAGGTAGTTATATTTTATTTGGATACAACATGGAGCAGGCTGAGGGTTCTCAGCAAATTAAAAGAGCATGTTTCAGGTGAATGTTTTTGGCATGGCCAGGAGAACAAGGAGTCCGATTATCGGCCGTGGTCAGGGCATTACGAGAGGCCGCTTTACATGAGGATTTTGAGGATTTCAGTGTCAATAATCCTTTTGTGGAGGTGTTTTTTTTTCCCAGAGGCAAATATCTCGGGGAAGATACAATTGTGGGGATAGAAGGAACAGAGGCTCAGTCGGTAAGTCAAGGCCTTTCTGTTATCACCTTAAAACTTTGCTGAAGGAGAGCTGAACTCTGCCTTCACTCCAAGTGATCTTCAAGTGCTTGTTGGCTTGCTTCCTGTTACTTGAGACCAAAGGATATCAACGTCTCTACCCCTGCTCCTGTGCCTGTCTCACTGGAAGAATCCCAGATACTTGCAACAATGATTTCAACACATCTCCTGTCTGCATGTAGCGTAACCAGTGCATCGACCGTGTTGGGGGACTAAAATCGTCACATCGCCTCGAAACCTGCCCTTTGCCTTCAGAGATTGATGTATCAGACAGCCTATCATAGCCACTGCAGCTTGGTGAGATCGATGCATCCCCACGGCTGTGTGGTGGAATCTGGTGCATTGCCCGACGCCTCTCGACTCGGCACCCATCTTCAAAACTGACGCATCACCTTCACTGCTTGGAGATGATTGACGTATTCTGCACCTGGTGGCCTCAGCATCGACGCATCTCACTGTTTGCAACCAGGAAAAGTATTTTGTTTACCATGGACTGTGTGGGACCTGAAGGTGGCCAGTGCTCCATCGTAGTTGGCCTGAACTTTGACTTTGTCCTGGTCCAGCGCGATTCTAAAGCAACCCTTTTTGTGCACTACCTGCTTCTAAACATGTTATTGCATTTATTCCTTTAAATTCCATATTTCAACTTCTATACATTGGATCTTTGCTGTTTTGGTCTTGTTGTGTTCAAAGTACAATAATATATGTTTCTAAGCCTATGTGGAGTCTTTTTCTGGTGTATTTAGTGTGTTACTGTGTGCGTTGCATAACTACTTTACACATTGCCTCTTTAGATAAGTCTGACTGCTCTGTGCCAAGCTACCAGAGGGTGAGCACAGGTTATCTTTTAGTGTGTATCTAGTAGAGCGGCTCCTGCTGGCCTCGGTGCATACCTCAGCCAACCAGGAATCCCATTTCTAACACTACGATAGTGATGAGGACGCCCCTTATGTTTACACTTTGAGTGAAGGGATAAGAAATAGGTGACTAAATTGCCTAAAGAAGACTATCACATTCTCAAAATTCCACAGCCAGTTGAAAATCATGGAAATTGGTGACAGGCAAGACAAGACAGATTAACCCAAGTAGATACGACTGGCTAGTGGAATGCAAAGCAACACTCGAACAGGTGCATAGAGCAAGCAAGGGCTTGCTGCCTCTGGACCTCCAAGAAACACACGCCTCCAAGCCTCATCAGTGGGGTGTTTGTTGTATCTTTATTGAAATATGTATTCTTGTTTATATACAGTTTTGTACTGGTTCATGTTTTGCTTTGATATTGACCTTGTTGCTCTTTGAATGTTCTACAACTGCTGCTATGTGCTATTTAGAATGTAGAATGGTTCTGGGGAGTTTTTCACTGGGATGTCTTTGAAATAAGACATGCAATACTGAGCTACAAATTAATGATCTGTTTCCTACAAATGGAGTGTGTGACTTAAATTCAACATTGGAAATTTTGGGCACGAAGGTGTACCTGTCATCTACTAAGGAGCACAGAAACAGACTCTATCTCTGTGACTTTTACAAGAAACCGCATATTATGAATTTTTAAGTACACCGGCTTCTATTTCATGCCTTTTCAATGGATGTACTGACACTTTGCAAGGAAGAAGATTCAGCATTCTGGGTTGAGGAGTAGCAGCGCAACTATTTGGATTATTCTACATTTGACATAAGCAACTCTGCCGTTAGTGTCGTGTGAGGAAGTTGACACTTACTTCAGCGGCTGCATCTTGTGAATTCACCGGATTCCAGTGCGCGTGTCTCCGAGTAACATTGCCCGCATCTGTAGACTGGAACGCGAGTACATTCATCAGAAGACGCCCATCAGGATTAAGAATTTGGAGAACACATGACCTCTATCTATGTAAGGCTTTTAGAAATGGATTTCCATTGGCAGTCTGGATATCGTTTTATTGGGCGAATCAAGAAATACTCTGATTGGTGTATCTCCGGGAAACAATACGTAGTGTTGCAGTTGTTTTTTAGGAGTCATTCATTCACTACGAGGATCATTAAGGGAGCCAACTACCTTGTAAGAGGCGCTCAGGCAAAAGAAGAAGGCAGAGATACATTTTGGATGTTCAAGTCACTTTTAGGGTGAAGTGGTCATATTTGGTTTTTCTCCTTCCTCTCTCTCCTTTCAACTCCCTGTATTTAATTGCAAAACGCATTAGTGCTTCACACCAACAGTGTTGGGTACCCTTAAAAATTGGATCCTCCAGGCAAATTTCTACCCAGCAAAGGAAAGCCAGTGATGCCTTGGGTAAAGTGGAAGGAGGAGTTTTGAACATATATGACTGGGAAACAACTGTTACAATGCATGCATTACAACGCATGCTTTTACCCTGCATGCTATTACAATGAAATGACTTGCTGTAGGGGGTTATAAGGTGTTAACTCCAACACCTTCCCTACTGTTGCACAGACTGGAGTTGGAATAGTAAATTTTACTAATAGTAATTATACTAATTTGGATCTTCTCGATATTGATTATTTATTTAAATACAAATCGAGAGTTTCATCCCTATTTTTACCGCTTTGTTTCCGTTGTCCTTAGTGTCTTGTTACTCATTTATAAGATGTCTAAATTATAAGGTTCTTTCGGGGATTAGTCTCTTTTGAAATTTATGAAATTAGACCCGTTCCTAGATGTCAGACATGTAGAAAGGTAAAGCGCCACATGAAAAGTTTGTTTAAAGAAAAAAACTGGAATTGCTCACAATAAAAACAGAAAGTTGGAAGTAACTTACAGAAAAGAGACTAATCCCCGAATAAACCTTATAATTTAGACATCTTATAAATGAGTAACAAGACACGAGGGACAACGGAAACCAAAGCGGTAAAAATAGGGATGAAACTCTCGATTTGTATTTAAATAAATAATCAATATCGAGAAGATCAAAATTAAAAGAATTTTGAGTTTATAAATGAAAGCGCATGATTCAAGAAACTAAATTTAATAAGCGAATTAGAGTACTGCTTTGAACTAAAGTGCACTACAAGATGGCCGCCAAATTGACAGCAAGATCATAGAGGTCTGCTTGGTGGCTCAGGAACATGTGATTCCAATTAGGCAATTAGGAACCAATTACACTGGGGATAAAAGAGAACAGCAAGGAAGCTAATATTCAGATCCAGTCTGGAAAGGGAGCAAGACGGATGCATGCTTGAACAACCTCTTGTCCAAAGGTAAGTGACTGCAGTTTAGGAACAATAGGGTGTGGTCTCTCTTTAGCAAATTCGTAACTAAATCATGTCTTAACTTGTAGTTAGTGGTCCAGAGTAACATTAAATACGGACAAAACAGCACAACTTAGAAGCAGTAACAAGAGAAAGGTACTTTATTTAATTTTTGCTAAGATCTGGCTACAATAGGATGATGAACAAAAGTAGCAATTGAACGTGTATTAAGAATGTATTTCTTTTAAAAAATTCTTTAAGGCATCATAATTAAATACTGGTGCAAGAGGAACAGAAAAAGTGTCTAGAAATAACATCTAATCAAGAAACCCTTTCCCCCCCAAAATATTTTGCAAAGGTAAGGGTGGAAATCATTGAGAATATACATTCAAAAAAGGGGTTTTGATAAAGAAACACAATTGTCAAGCTCTACATTGATACTGATTTAACTTCCTCACAGTATATTTGAAGGGATTGATGATGTCAGCAAGACAGTGAGAAGTAAATTAAATCGGATGAGAAAGACATACTTATCACTAAGGTACATTCCACTAAAAATATCAAATCAGTGTTGAGAATGAGTAAATAAATTATAAATACCCTTGGAAAAAGACTTTCTATAAAGGGTTATCAATAAATTGACGAGTCATAAGCTGGAATTAGATATAAAGGAGGGGTATGGTTTCCACCCCATTTTTTATTTTAAATTTTAAAAAAATGTATACATCAGAGGCCAAGAACGCAAATAGGAAAATTCAAGTAAAATAAAAGAAATTCCCTCTTTATCGCAGTATTGACCTGTATCTTTCTATCGAGTGATTCTGAAGAATTCATTCTTCTATTGAAGCCAATTAAGAAAGGCCCATATAGAATTCATTAAGGAATGTCATGATATTTACTGATATTCGTTGTGTTCTCACACTATAGTTAAAAGAAGGGAATAGATTACTATATTCCAGCCTAAGGACTTATCTGCAAGTTACCAAATACAATAAGGATAAATGTAATGCAAATAACGCATTGCTAATGTTATTTTTGTTGAATAATGTAGAGGCTTTCAGCCTAAAAAGAAATTAGGCCTTATGTATATATGTTTGATGAATAAAGTGACGAATGCATGACAGGATCCCAGGACTAGTAACATGTAGAAATGTCCCTTTTTCTCTTGCAATTATACAGCCTAAGATGTCATAAATACAACAAGTCTATTTTTATTAAAACAATTGTAAAGATTTTATAAATGTATAAATGCATAGAAATAGACGTTGAATAAGAAAGGTGTTAGCAAATACATTCGATAGAGCACACTGCCCTGAGAATAATGCTTAAGTTGTTAAATTAAAAGAAAATGTAAGAAAGTAAAGGAATGTATCTATAGATTGGTTATTAATACAATGTTTATTATTTTTATTTAGACTGTTTTTTAATCTTGAAAGATTATTGTCCTGAAGAAGGTGATGATCTTTTCTAACACCGAAACGCCGCGTCAACATTTTTTTCTTGATTTTCTTAATTTTCTTATGTACAATGTATGTTTTTAATAAAAAGCGATGAATAATGTTTTTAATATTTTGTGCTATAATATTTTGATGAAATATTATGCTGATTAATAAAATAGATAAATAGAACATTCCTATTGAACTTGTTTTGTTTTTAACTACGGGGCATTGTGTACAAATCAAAATGTAAATTTGGTAACTTGGTAAGATTAGACCTTGTAAAAGCTTGTTCTTAAAGGTTCCAGGGTGATCCAGACATAAGTGGACAGATAATTGGGGTTGAAGATACTGATCTTTTCCCTCTAGAGTTAAATGAAGAGTCAAGACACCCGTCAACTCACCTGAAGCACCCGACATCTGTGGGCATTGGACTATCGTGCCCCTGGTCATTGGTAAGTGACCCAGACTCTGTCCCCTCTGCTTTCAGGTTCCTTCCATCCCTGATCCAGGCTTGGATCTCTTCGGACACTTCTCCTCTTCACGGCAGAAGCACTTCTTTGCCAGCTTCCATTGAAAACAACGCCACGACCCGACACCAAAAGACACCTATGCACACGGCTTCCTTGGGTGAGGTAACTCGAGTACTCCGGTGCTCCCGTGGGTGTTGGCCCTAGACACCTCTAAGTCCAAAAGGGTTTGCTTGTAGTCATCCTCTAAGTGTCCTTAACTTGTAATTTTCCAACCACGATTTGTGCCTGTGTTCTAACACTGCACGTGTCCCCCGTGGGTCCCCTACCTCACTACCTTGGGTGGTTCCTTGGGGCCCAAGCACTTCTAAAGGCTCTAGGCCTTGTGTCTAGTTCAGTCGTGGTTCTTATACCACTTTATTGGTATATGGTTTGGTACGCCCCTAGGGCCCAAACGTGTAATTGTGCTATTACTGTTGAATTCTGACTTGTAACTTAAGTACTTCGAACTCCAGCCTCATAAAGAGACATATATTTTAAATATATACCTGGTGTGGTTGTCCTTTCATTTGGTCATTCAAGAGATTATAGACTGGTAAAACAAGCTGCTTTACATTCCTTCAAGACTTAGCCTGAAGGCTGCTCTCCATAGCTACCACTAGGATAGCTTTCAATAAAGGCTGTCTTTAACCTATCACCATAAGGGGTTGTTTGGACTGGTACAGGGTACCCACTTTAATTCGTGGACAGCATATACCAGGCCAACTTCTCACAGGTACAAAAAAAAAATTAAGAGAAACTCACAGCATGTTACATATGTAGAAGCATTAATCACATTGCTTCTTTTGCTCACTTTCCAGCCATTGGAAAAGAGTGTGTTAAGTCTTGACAGATGGAACATTTTGCCAGTGTTTGTAGAGATTTCAAAAAGACAATGTAATCCAACAGGGAAGAGTGTCTTCTGTAGGTGAAGTGGAGGAACACAAGCTAAAATGTGAGTGTGTTAGAGAGTTGATGGTTATAGCAAAGGAGTGGTTTTGTCCATCAAAAATGTTAATGCTGAAGGAGTAGGTGTCAAAGGTCCGCCTAAATGTATTGTTAAAGTGTTAGGTATTGATCTGGAACTTATGGCATATTCAGGTTCTCCATGGACCATCATCACCAAAAAGTATTTTGTGGAAAAGTTTAGCGATTGTTTGGATGTTGATAATATGAAAACCTCAGATATTGTGGCTGAGAGTTTCGATGGCACTGCTATTGATATTTTTGACTACAATACTGTTGAATTACAATTTAAAGGTTGGAAGGCTCAAATAAAAATGTACGTGGCAAAAAAGGGGTGAATGTATTTGGGTGGAAGGACCAGTGGAAACTAGGTATTATATTATATCCTAGGAGTAGTGAACCTGTCCTCATTATAGCGGACAAATGTGATGAGGGGACTAATATTCTCAAATTGCCTAATATTTAACTGACAAACTGGGTAAGTTAACAGGATATTCACACATGATTAAAGTAAAAAATGGGACTGTTCCTGTGAAACAAAAGTTAAGGAATGTTCCTAATATTGTCAGAGAGGAATTAAAGGTGATGTTGGAGGATATGATCAAAGGCGGTATAAAAGAAGAGGTGGAATCTTCAGAATTTGTTTCTCCCATAGTTTTGTCAAGAAAAGGGGATCAATCTTTGAGGTTGTGTGTGGATTTGAGAGCGTTAAATGCTAACATATAGCGGATTGCTATCCCACCCTCAACATAAATGAAGTGGTGTGTATGTTAGAAGGTACTGCAGTAATTTCTACTCTGGATCTAAGATCTGCGTATCATCAGATAGAGTTGACAGAAGATTCTAGGCACTACAATTAATTTATTTTGCTGTTGGGGTTGTATCAATTTAAGAGGATGGCCTTTGTTCTAGTTTCAGCGGCATCAGTGTTTCAAATGGTGATGTATCATATATTCAAGGTCAATTACTGTTTTGTAAAGTGTTTCCAAGACGATGTACTCATATTTTCTAAGAACCATCAGTAGCATTTAGCTCATCTGGGGGAAGCATGTAAGAAGCTGGAGGATCATGGGTTGACTCTAAAAAAAGCTAAATGTAAGCTATTTCGCACCTTGTTAGAGTATTTGGATCACACTTTATCCAGTGAAGAAGTGGTTCCAAAAGAATCTTTGGTAGATGCCATAGTAAAAGCTCCTGCACTGGACACCAAGGAAATGTAACTATCATTTGGAGGAATGTGTGAATATTATAGCAAATTTATCAAGGATTTTTCAACAAAGATGGAGACTTTACGTGCATTGACATGAAAGGATGTAAAGTTCGCGTGGTCTGACAAGCAACAACTTGCATTTTAACATGCCAAGAATGACATTTTGGAGGCGCCCACTCTTAGAACCTTTCGTTTGGGTAAAGAATGCATAATAACTGTAGGTGCCAGCATGTATGATTTAGGGGGTGTGTTGTCCCAGAGGTGTGGAAAAGATTAATGGAATGTAGCATTTGGATCAATGACGTTGAGTGAAACAGAAAGAAGATATGCAGTAATAGAGAAGGAGTTACTGGGCTGTATTTGGGCCATTGAACACTTCCGCAACTATGTGTGTGTAAGGTATTTTTGGGAAACATCCTTTACTCCTCATGCATTACAATGCATGTCATTACCCCGCATTTTTTACTCCGCACAAACTTTTACAATGCAGGGCTTTACACCGCAAACCATTACAACGCATTCCCCTTTACAACGCCCCGGTGGAGTTAGAATAATAAATAGCGTTTTAATTGACAATGCGTTGTAATAGATTGCATTGTAAAGCCATGCGTTGTTTTTGTGGAGTAAAAAACACAGAGTAATGGCACGCGTTGTAAATGCGTGTGGAGTAAAGTGTCCTATCTGATATATTCTGTTAAGAACTGACCACAAACCACTTGTTCATATTTTATCACCTGCGGGTGGGAGAAATGCCACTGCCCATATTGCAAGATTGATGGCCAGATGGCAGGAATATAGTTCTAAAGTGGAACATGTACCAGGGCAAAAGAATGTTATGGCAGACTGCCTTTCCAGGTTACCATGTAGCAATGAAAGTGGGAGTGAAGTGAAGCAAGAAGAGGATATGCTTGCCACCATAAAGGATGTGGTTGAGAAGGACTTTGAAGGGATTGATGAAGAAGTGTGGACAGAGAAGGATGACTTGTGGCAAAATGTAAAAAAGTGAGTGTTGAAAGGATGGCCCAGGAAAGGTGTTTTTGTTCCTGAAATGTTGCCATTTTGGATAGTTGCGGATGAGTTAGAGTTGGAAGGGGAATTACTGTTTAAGGGTGGAAAATGTATTCCCCCAGTGGGGATGTAAGATGTTATTCTCCAGTTGGCCCACAGGCAGCATTTGGGTATGTCCTCCATGAAAAGACTGGTCAGGTCCAGGTTTTGGCGGCCGGGTTTAGACTGGATGGTGGATCGTGTAGTCAGAGAATGTGTGATTGTGTGAGTAGTGAAAGAGGTCTTAAGGTGGTTTCTGCACCTTTGAAACTTGTAGACTGGCCAGAGTTTAATTGCCAGCAGGTTGCCATGGATATTTCAGGGCCATTCTTTTCCTTACCGCAAGAAGCACGGTTGTTCCTGTTTGGGTGGATTACCACTCTAAATGGCCTGAAGTCAAATTTGTCACTCAGGTCACTGCTAATGTTGTTATTGAATTTCTCAAGGAGATATTTACTAGAGAGGGATATCCTGAAGTGCTGATCACAGATAATGGTATTCAACTCAAGTCTAAAGAAATGGAGGATTTTCTCATGCACTGTAGCATTTGTCATATTACCACTGCTTTGTATGAAACTCAAGGGAATGGTCAGGTGGTGAGGTTCAACCGAGTCTTGAAGGAGTGGATAGCTGGGGCACGCAAGTATGGTGGAAAACGGAAGAATGTATTAAGGGAGAAAATTTGGATGTATCGAACTATGCCACACACAGTCACGGAGATATGTCCATTTAAATTACTCAAGGGAGGAATCCCACAACAAAATTGTGTCCATGGTGGTTCAAGAAGAAATGGAAAAGTAAATGTGAGTGTGTGGATGTGGAACAAGTTGTCAGAAAGGTGAAGAATAAGCAAGATAAAATAAAAGACTGGTATGATGCCAAATGTAAAGTTAAACGACCTACCTTTCATGTGGAGGATTGGGTTAAAATCTGGTTACCAGGCATTATAGCAAATGGTATGCCTAGATTTAGCAAAGCTCTTAAAGTGGTAAAGGTGAACACTAACAGTGTGTTCATGCAAGATGGAAAGGTTTGTAATGTCAGACGTGTGGTAAGATGCAAGGAGATAAAGGTGCCGATTCCGATCCGTTAAAAATAATTTGCGTACGACCCGTATCCATATTTTTAAACGTACAAGTACCGTACAAACGGCCAAGTACGATTCGTACGTGAAAAATAACTACGAATAGCGTCGGGAAAAGTGTACGAGAGTGCGTCAGAAAGTTTTTACGTCCGAATATCGTCGGGAAAAGTGTACGAGAGTGAGCCGGACATTTTTACGTGCAAATCGTAAAACACAAGTCCGAGCGCGCAAGTACAATCCCGACCGTCCGTCCGAATACACAATCGCATGTAAAATGGCCCATACGGAGCCAATGCAGTAGCACACAGGTACACGGGTAAACTTATGCCCGTGTACGAGCCGTACAGCCCCCCCACCCCCAAATATGTCAGCACCGTACACCACCCTGTCCGCACTGTACCCCAGCCCCGCAACTGTACGCGCCATACCCCCATGTACGCACCGTACCACCCCATGTACGTGCCATACCTCCGCATGTACGCGCCGTACGTCCGCATGTATGCGCCGTAACCCCCATGTACGCGCCTTACCCCCCCTGTCCGCACTGTACCCCAGCCCAGCAACTGTACGCGCCGTACCCCCCCCATGTACGTGCCGTACCCCCCCATGTACGCGCCGTACCTCCGCATGTATGTGCCGTACCCCCGCATGTACGCGCCGTACCCCCATGTATGCGCCTTACCCCCCCAGTCCGCACTGTACCCCAGCCCCGCAACTGTACGTGCCGTACCCCATGTACGCGCCGTACCCCCATGTATGCGCCGTACCCCCTCATGTACGCGCCTTCCCCCCATGTACGTGCCATACCTCCGCATGTACGCACCGTACCCCAGGCCCGCACCTGTACACGCCGTACCCCCACTATGTACACACCTTACCCCCCCCCCGCATGTACGCGCCGTACCTCCACATGTACGCGCCGTACCCCGGGCCCGCACGTGTACACACCGTACCCCCACCACATGTACGCGCCGCACTCCAACACCGTACCCCAGCACCCTCACCCACCATCTCGTATGTACGGACCGTACCTACGCGAAAAAGACTCTTACAGAACCAGGACACTGTAAAACAGCACAAGGAGGGTCAATTTGACTCGCACAACACCACAAAACACGTCTACATGACAAAATACATCTCAATGACTGACCTGGCACATCCAAACAGACAAACAGAGGACCAAATCACAACCACCTCTTATAACACACCCACCAAAATTCAAACACAGCCACACCCAAAAATGGACCAATAAAAAGGGCCCACGCACACAACCCATGAGCCTTTGCAACAGACCCACTGCTGACAGACCCCACAAAGAAACAACTCTACATTACTGATACCTTCACACAACCTCCTTCACAAACATCCCCCTCTTCACATTCACACACACCGTCACATTCACACCCACACACCCACAACCATCCACACCCACATCCACACCCCACACCATGCCCACAGACAAGAATCCAAAGTTCACAATGGCGGAGATGGACCTCCTTGTCAACGAAGTCATCAGAGTCGAGCCACAGCTGTTTGGAACATTGGTCAGACAGACCAGCATAGCTGAAAAATCTGCCATGTGGCAGAGGATTGTCGATAAGGTGAATGCTGCTGCGCCCATCCGAAGGACCAGGCATGAATGCCAAGCCAGGTGGTACGATCTGCACAGGGCGGTCAAGAGGAAAATGAACGAAGAATATGCCCAGAGTAACATCACTGGAGGTGGGCCGCCCCGCAGACCCATACACTACAATCCCTGGGAGGAGAAGGTGATGGCCCTGCTACTGCCGGTGGGAGTACATGGAGTCAAAGGAGTCGCAGAGCCTGGTGAGTACACAAACAACTTACGTAACATGGGGGCAATGGGGTCCACCCCACATATACACCAAATACACGCAACTTCCCCCAAGCACTCACCGCACACAACCACACTCAAAAACCACGCTCATGCCACTAACGTCTCCATGCACCCTTCACAAATCAAGGCAAGGCCATGTCCAAGGCTACAACAACCACAAACACAAGACTGGATGTCCGGGAGGCGGGGAGGGTGGGCCCCACACAACACATTGTGAAAATGAGACGCAGACACCAATGCCCTCAGCCCATATGGCATAGGTACATACCCATGCACAATGCACAGGGACTTGCAAAGAACTGACAAGGTAGCTGACACCTGGCCCTGCTGTATGCAGCACAAGGCCCTCCTGGGACCACTGTACACTCAAACACCAACTCCACAAGCACAGGTATCTAGCACAGGAACTCACACTCACTGTCATGCCAGCATGCACCATGAGGGGACAGACACATCACCTGGGAGACCCAATGACAACTCACACTACACACAACAGCATGCCCGGTCACACACCCCCCCTAACACAAGCACACACCCCCGGGGCAGGCAACGGATTTACACACTCCCACAATGGACATGTGACACAACAAGACCTAACCATAGCCAACTAAGCATCATAGCCAACAATCTACAGGTCAAACACTGAGGAGAACATCCCAATCTGTCCCCCGCAACATACCCATCCCCAAGTGGACATTGAGAGGAATGCTAGGCACATCCAACTACCTGGAGGAACTGTGTCAACTTGAATATGTATGAAACATAGATGTTGCATGAAACACCATTAACATTGTCTCTCTCTCACACACTGGGCAACGTCGTCGATCTCCCCCCAACACTGGGGGGAAGAATCACAGTCCCAGGCTCTGCGTGAAGATGATCCCACCGACAGCGACGACTCTCACCACTCCGTGGATGACCCCGACCAACCTGGACCCTCTGGTGCCCAAGCCCCTGCAGCAGCTGCGTCAGGTACATCTGTGCCAACCACCACCCCCATTCCTGCCACATCCCAGGACACACCCAGGAGCCCTGCTCGCACTGAACAACAGTGCCAGTCTGACCAGGAGGGACAAGGTTCTCCGGGCACCCAGGAGGAGGCAGGCAACCCTGCAAATGCCATCCCTCAGGGGTCCCGTAGACCCGATGTGCCCACAAGGGCAGGACAGGCTCAAGTGGGCAGGGGTGGTGGGAGTGGAGGCAGGCGGAGGCGCGAACCTGACCAGCCAGCTCAAGACACCGGTATGTCACACATACGCAACATCCTGGACACATACCGGCGTGACACCAGAGGCATCAACCAGGTCGTGTCGAGACTCTCAGAGATGCAGGGGACCCTAGATGAGATTAAGAACCTGCAGGTCGAGCATCATGCCAGTCATCAACAACACCAAGGACGGATGGATGCAAGACTGGCTGAGCTCCTGGCGGTGCACAGGGACATGAGCCAATCACTCCGTCAGATCGCCCAAAGCATGGGCAACCCTCCCTGTGCCACCAGGCGTAGACCAGCACCAGACACTGGGAGGGAGGAGGAGGAGGAGGAGGATTCGTCTGACGGAGCATCCCAAACATCGTCAAGGCCTGCATCTGAGGGTCCCCGGAGGAAGGTGGGTCTGAGGGTCCCCGGAGGAAGGTGGGTCATCTACGGAAAAGACCGTGAGAGTCAGCGGACCATCCACATCTCCCAGGTCACCTGGCCTGGCACCTGGCCCTCTGGCGCAACAGCAGCACCTCATCCAATGACATTCTCTGCCACATGGACTTGCTGGTCACAGTCTGACCAATGATGACCAACACTGTGCCCTGGACTCTGATGACTTTCAATGCCAAGGATACCATCTCCCCCTGTGAACTTTGGATTCTATTCCCCCGGTAGAGCACCTAATTCCATCTACCAAAACACGTACCCCACCACAAATAAATATGTTACTTTGGTCATGAGACGTTTCTGTCATTTTGCATTATTCAACAACATATGTGTGTGGAAATGTCAAACTATGCCTGAGTGTTGAACTAACTCCAGCCATCCATACCCTGGGATCAGAGTCTGGTACAGGACACACATAGGTCACAAGGTATCATTCAATGTAGGCATGGAGCACAACACTCACCTGTGATGGCCTCTGGCTGCTGAGGGGGGGCTTGCTAAACTGTGCGGATAGACCTATTTGGGAGATTATCATCAAGGCGTATAGGTCATGGCTCATGTGGAGGTTCCCGGGGAGGGAGTCCCAGGTATGTGTGGCCAGGTGGGAGAACAATGTCCCGTATGCTGGAGTACGGTGAATGTGAAGAACGGTGGCCAGGGCAAGGTTGGATGCACGGAGATGGACTGCCTCCTGTGTGTGGGTGGGGAGTGTGGAGGTCATCCTGCAGCAGACAGTGATCCATTGCAGCTATCTATGGTAGACGGTGAGGTGGCTGGGGCGCAGGGTGTTGAAGCTGAGGTGTGCAGATGCACCCTAGATGTGGACAAGTTTCCTGGGAGTTTGGATGTACTTGCTCCGTAGAGGGCAGGGCAGTATTTGACACGGATGTTGTCATGGACCTGGGGGATGGTCTGTCTTTTCTTGGAGTGGATCCATCTGTGGATCATGTGCATAATGCAGAGGGCATTGCAGCATGAGGTACAGATGCTGTGGACTAGCATGGCAAATGTGAGCGAGCCAAACATGAGGCACACCATCTTGTGTGTGTTGCCACTGGGTGCTTGTGCAGGGCTCTTGCGGGTGGGACACAAGCACTTGACCCAGCTGGAAGGGGACAATCCTCAGATGATCACCTCAGTCCTGTACAAGTCCAGCCTCAGGTGGCTTGTGTTCAGCCATTCATCAATGGATCTCATGCATACTTGAATGATGGAACTGCCAATGTCTGTGTCTTTGTTGAGGGTGAGGAGCACCTGGCTGTCAATGGCGTACGAGCTGATGATGAGGTGCTGTGCGCATGTGATGGTGGAGAGGGGGGTCCTGGACACTCTGTAGATTGACATGCTGAGAGATGATACCTGTGCCATGTCCCAGACGATTACACCATACTACATGCTGAAGCCTTGAGTCCCACTCCCATGCCCTTGCTGGGCTACAGAGCCGGTGGAGAGTATTATGGACGTGACCTGGTTGGTGTGACAGGGCCTGGAAGGTGGGGCAGCGCAGTGTAGGCAGTTGGAGTTGCACACTCAGCATGCAAAGGTGTTGTGTGTGTGCCCAGGGTATGTCTGACAGCAGGCGTTAGATGTGCGGATGGACATAGCTCGGAGTGTGGCTGCCACATCAGACTGTAGTGTGATGTGGGTTATGCAAGGACAGGATGGTGGTGCAATGTGCACCTTGCATGTGCTGATGGTCCAGCCTTTGGCACCGCGTGGCGGCAACAGTGGCATAGACAAGCTGAGACCAGCCAAATTAATTGGTGGAGGGAGGAAGTGAGGAGCATCTTGGAGGCGTGTGTGTTGCCAAATCTGGATACTCTGTGGGCCCTTGCTGCAGGGGCCGCAGCAGCAGGCAGCATCTCCTTGCCAAATGCCAGAATTTGCACACAAAGACTAGGATGTCAGAAGGACAACTGCAACAGGCGCGTGTGTAAAGTAAGGAGTGTCCAGTGTCACATGGCACACCAAGAGACAATGCATGCACAATCACCAAAGAAGCATGACACCGGATCAGGAAACTGAAGGCCGACCTGCGCACAGGAGACACACCCTCAGCAGGTGTTGATGGCCCATTGTGTGGACCAACATTCCCAAAAACATACACGACCATGTACTTCATGCCCAATAGGGAGCCTAATCCATGAGCAACTGCATGCATGTTGGTAAACTACACATGGACTCCTGTGCATAATCTTCCACAACTATGCCAGATATGCCGCATGCAAAGTGGCAAGAGACCTGCATTGACAGAGATGAGGCACCTTGGAGTGTGACGGACACCTTTATTACTCAGCCTCACACTAAGGAAAATGCATCAATTGGAACAGACTCACAGGTCATTTGGCTGACCATGTGTGACCTACACTGGACACCCCCTTCAACACACAGATGTGGTAAATCCTACTGAGCTGGCACACAAGTGAAGGGGTTGAGCCTAACACCCCTTGCTGCACACGGAGAGTCTGCAATTCCCCATTGAGCCTAATATGGGGATGTCCCACACTATGTCCACCATTAGCATCCCGTATGTTCCTGAGGGACGTTATACACACATTGATGCCTTCATCAGAATCCACACACCATTACAGATGACTGTCAGGAAGGGTGCCTATCAATTCATGGGAGCCATGCAACACGTCATGTGCCCCATAGTGAGTCGACATGTATGCATGGTAACACAACATGCACAGGAGCAGTCCCCACATATCACAAACACGTACCTCCCACAAAATGCCTTGCTGCACTCCTTACCCAAAATGACTTTTCACCATGTCTGTGCATGTAACTCTGATCCAGCACACGTTGCAATACTCATGAGGAATAGCAGGAGGGCAATGATGACATGAGCAGACGACAGCCGCAAGAACCTGGGGAGGACAGACACACAACAAGTCAGCAAAGAGCTAGTAATCCGCAGACATGTATATGTACTCTACAGGAATGATGTTTTCACCATGCTCTTAAAAATTTAGTGTCCCAGCTAAAATGTGTGGAATGACACACAGTCAGCTGGACACACACATTGCAACACATGCCACACAAGGCTCAAAGCGTGCACACTCAGACACAGGGACTCACCATTATGAGAAGAAGTTGCGGATAAGCGGACTCCGGATGTCCTCATCCTCATCCTCATCCTCACTTGCCCCGTGCCCAAGCCCTTCATCCTCCACGGGTGGATGATCCTGCTCATCCGGATCAAGGATGAGTGGCACGGCCTTCTCCACTGCCATGTTGTGCAGCATGCCGCAACAATGAAGATTTTGCAGACCTTCACCGGGGCATATGGGAGGGCGCCGCCGGTCTTGTGGAGGCACAGGAATCTGCTCTTCAGGAGTCCAAACGTCCTCTCAATCACACGCCTCGTCTGCCCATGGGTGTCGTTGTACCGGTGTTCTGCGGCTGTTCTGGGGTTGCGGAGAGGCGTCATCAGCCATGGCATGTTGGGATAGCCAGAGTCCCCTACATGGAAACATCATGTGAAGAAGTGGGTCAGGAGATGGCGTAAGATACAAAGATAGCGTAAAACACAGGACTAACAAAGTATACCCACCAACAAGACATGCTCATTCCGCGTGCAGCTGCAGCATAATTTCTGGCACCCTGCTACGCCTCATGATGTAGGCATCGTGTGCGGACCCTGGAAAACGGGCACAGACATGGGAAATCAGCATGTTAGCAAGACACACCACAAGGGCATTGATAGAGTGATAATGTTTGTGGTTCCGAAAGGCTACCTCCTGTGCCTGTGGTGGTACCAAAGCCACATGTGTCCCATCAATGGCCCCAATTACGTGAGGCATCCCTCCCAGGGCATAGAACACACCCTTGACACCTGTCAACTGCTCACGAGTGGGAAAATGGATGAATTCATCCAGGTACACCAACATGGCTTCTAAAACATCATGCAGGACACGGCTGAACATTGTCTGGGACATGCCACCGACATCAGCTATGGTCAATTGAAACGTACCGGTGGCAAAAAAATGTTGGGCTGCCATCACCTTCATCTTGGGGGTCAGAGCTGTAGGATACCTGTGTTGTGGTTGGAGGTGTGGTTCAAGCCGGCGGGTCAAGTCCTCTATCAACTCTTGCGAGAAGCAGTATCTGCGTACGCAGTCATGTTCACGCATGGCATCCAGGTCTGGCATTCGTCTGGGGAGAGGCGGTGCCCTGCAGAGATTTGGAAGGAATAACGAAGAGTGAGTACATTACCACACCAATGTCACTGAGGTGAGCACATGTTCAACAGCTAATACACATCTGCTTAATACAGAGTCTGGTCTGTGCAATACATCCAGGACACGTAGGCCAGCCAGGTGATACTCCTACGAAGAGCCAGCCACAATAGTTGCATGGCAATGTTGATGTGACATGCCATTAAAATAGCTGTGGGCCAGTGTAAGTGACCAGCCAGACACATTACATGAGTGACAGACATCCACATATCAGCATTTGAAGGATGTTATCTCATACAGACAGCTGGCGGGAGTCTAGACGCACAGGTCACATGTCATCTGAAAAAGGACAGATAACACACATTTCCATGAAGGGGTACATGTCACAAACGGATGACACAGACATTGAGATAACGCAGATATTGCCTCATGTCAGGAAGTCATCTTCGAACCATCATGACACATGTAACGTGTGAGTCCACATGTGGCATAGTGTGCTTATATGTGTGTCATGCACATATGCACCCAGACACATGTTGGATGCTGAAACAGCAGATGGAATTGACGGAACACCAACGGCAAGCTCATGGGAACACATGACACACACATGACATACGGCCCGTATCACTGTAGTGATGGTGCCCTAGGAGTACGTGTGAAACGCGCCGTACCTGTGTGGGGATTTAAGAATTACAATGGGGACACATGAGGGACAAGTATTAGGGCCTAAATGCATGCTGGTTGTCATGGATACCGAGTTTCAAGTTCAAAATTTAACATCATGTGGTCTGGAAAAAGCAGTTGGCCACATTATACATTGTTGCAAAGTGGTTGTTGACTTGACATGATGCTGCAAATTCGAAAGATGCTAAGGCTGTCACTCGTGTATGTTTAAAGGGATTTGAGGAAACGTAGGATGCAAATGAGTCTGACCAATCACTCTGTACTCCTGTAAATGATATAGGCCAGCAAGGCAGATAGAAGGCAGGCAGAACTCATGGGCGGGCACTTGCCTGCACAACATGTCAGTCGATACCACTGCTGTTGTATTGTCTCCCTCTGGCACCATGTCAAGGACTGTGGAGAGGACCCATCCTTTCACCCAGGAGGAGAACGAGGCCCTGCTGGATGTGATCCTCCCACAGTACCCCATGCTGTATGGTCGACCAGGGGAGCAGGTGAGTGCTGACTCCACTACCTTTGCCTGCGCACCTTTTTTGTGTCTGTTACTTCTGGCATTGTGTCCAGGTGTGACAGACATGCAATGTTGGTTGGAGTGGGTCACAGGGGGGGTGGATGGCTTATGTCTCTCATGCAGGGCTTGATGTAGTTCATGTGTGCACTCCTCACTTGCATTGTGCTTACTGTGACATTCACTGCATAGTGCATGGCACATTCAGCCAGCCTAATCCTCTTGGGCATTCTTGTTCTATTGTCCTGTGGTGATTCAGTGGTCACCCCGGTGTGACAGGTGACTGCACCCACAGATGTGTGTGAGAGTTGAGTGGAGCTGTGGTGAGAGTGGTGAGGGTGTCCAAATGATGTGTACGGCCCCTGGACATTGATGTGTGTGAATGTTTCTTGTCATGTGGGTGAGTGTCTATGTGGAGTGTTGCACCACAGCTGCATGGAGGAGGCAACTGCTCAATCCATCTGATGTGAGAAGTAAGCCGTGCTGTGTGTCTGACTTGCTGAGCTAGCCCCACACCTGTGACCCCCCCTGGCAAGTGGCACATGTGCAGAGTGAGGTTTGCATCCGCTGTTGCCAATGGCAGGTGATTGATGTGTGCCTGTGTGTGTCTGTGTACTCTGCTGAGGTTTCGTCAGTGGCCTGGGGCATGTGACTGCTTTGCGGTGCTGTCCATCAGCCTTGTGTTGCTTGGAATGCACAGTGTGTGCCATGATCAGGGATTGTTTTGCACACCTCATGCCACCTGTGTACTTACTATGCCATGTAGTGCATTGGTGCGTCCCCAGTGGAAAAAGTCCCTATGACTAAGGTGCTATTACTTGCCAGCATACTATGCCCTGTTTAACAAATCAAAGATGTTCAAATGTGTGTCTCTGTGACATGGTGCAGGTGTAGTGATTTTGTCCCACTTTGTCATCCACACAGGTAACCGCCTACCACAAGGGGAAGATCTGGAAGGATGCCGTCAAGGCTGTGCAATCGTTGGAGGGTCGCAGTCGGTGCCTGCCACAAGTGAGGAAGAGATGGCAGGACATCCGGTGCTGGACCCGGAGGATCGCCCGGGTCATGCTGAAGGAGGAGGCTCCTCGCAAGCATGGCGGGCGCCACCAGATGAAGCGTGTCCTGGCGGTGGTCTTCCCTGACCTGGATAGGCAGATACAGGAGTTACAGCAGCAGGAAGGGGGTAGGTACATGTGTGTTTGTTGTGTGTCGCCAGCTTTTGTAGCTGCTCAGTCGCCTGGATACACTGCCAGGCTATATATGTGCAGTGCATATCCTGTTCCCCCAAGTCAACCTGTGCTGTTCTTCCTCCCTTCCCCTCCTTGACATGTGTTACCTGGTCTGTGTGTTATCACTATTGCACATGGTCATCTAGGCTGCCAGTTTATCAAGGTGAACACTGCTTTCAGCATCATGTGTGGGGGTGGTCTGCCTGTGCCCTGTCCTGTTCAGTCATTTGGGGTGCATAATTGTTGGCACTGATATTGAGTCTCAACATAGGAGTGTGAGGGTTCAAATGAACAGAATTGCAGCATGCATTACCAATGTTGTGGCCTCAGACATGATGTGCATGAGTGGGATATATGCAGAGTGCCGGGACGGTTGCTCCTGTAACAGTCAGCTCATTCCAGGACCATGGAGCAGTGTGCCCAATATAGTCCCCTGACACAGCCTGCCCTCCTACTCATGTGTGTCATCCAACACTGTGCACATTCCCAGTGGGTTCAGCATGGCTCTGCCTCTGTGGCATTGTTCCCTGGCCTAGGTAGTATTTTTCACATGTGTGATACATTTGCCCACTGGACAGGGATACACCAGTTTGCTTGTGCATACTCACACTGGACAGTGCCTGTGTGGCTATTCACAACAATCTGTTGATGTTTGTTTGTGACCAATATGTTTTGGCAGCCCTACAAGGTGATGTCGTGTTAATGAAGCTAGTTTTCAAGCACAGTTATTGTAACCTTGAATAGGAGGTGTCACTTCTTGATCAGTATCAAGTCACATTGACTCAGGTATGGGTGTGTGTGTGCGGGAGGGGCGTACATGTTCAACACTGATGTTTCATTGTCAGTTCTGACTTGTGTGTGATGATTCGCAGTACAGAAAGTCATCGTGCAGTGCCCCGTGATGTTGGCCAGTGCTTAATGTTCGTGCTTCGTAGCCTGTGTCAGTTTTTGACAATCATGTATCCTGCTTGAACATTTTTGGCACCTGTGTGTGGTTCAGATGCTACACAGTTGTGACTTTGTGTGCTGACATCTGTGGGTACATTTTGCTTGCCATGAGGGGGAACCCACAGTACAGCAAGGCTTTTTTGCTAAACAATTGCAGGCCCATTAGCTTATGCATTGTCCTGGGTGTGGACATGTGTGCCACTCCAGATGACAGTCAGTAGGTCATATGTGTAGCCAACTGTGTGATCAGGTGACGGATAGCCATGTGACAAATGACATTATTCAAGTTGTTACTCAGAGAAAATGTCCATTGGCACTCACTACACCTGTCAACATGTCTCAATGTTTCATATGCATGACCTTGTTGTTTTGTTGTGAAGGACAATGATGTGCCTGCATGACAGATGTCTCCCAAGGAAGCGCACAAGACACCACCTTGACACTTTCCAGGGACACGCTGGCACATTTTAAAGTAAGGCACAGTTTGAACAAAACTTATTTGGAGTTCATACATATACATGTTCCCACAGTGTGGTAGCATTTGGGTTAGTCCTTGGTTGTTGCTTATACCAACTTACGAGTGTCAAGTCATCCAGACCACCGTGGTGCCATGTATATGTACTTACTGATACGCCATTTCTGCCTAACAGTGGCTGATTTGAATGAGTCTGGCAGCTCAGACAATGACTGTGTACATGTAGTTTGGTGTGCACCTCCTTGTGTGACTTCTGCTATACAGACACATGTGTGTTGTGTTCACAGAGTGCCACATTCACACATTCTAGACATGTCCATTGTGTAAAGGGTTGTGATTCTCCAGGAGTCACAATGTATTTCTTTGGGGTGTCAAAAGTACTCACAGGTCTCTGAGTGCGGGGACACCTTCTGCATTGGCATGTGGTATTTGGCCTTGGGTGCGACAATACTGTTTGGTTCACAGTGAACAAGAGGTGGCATGCCTTCATAGTCTTGCTGTGCTCAACTGATCCCAGACACTAGCTTCTCATGATCTTGTGATTTCAAGTTATTTGCTGTTGTGTCCTAATTTTCATTGTTTCCAAGTGGCATGGTGGGCCAACCAACTGGGGAGTGCAGGGCTTACATATGTGGGGAGTATTCTAGATGTTACTCATGATGCCTTTCCTGATATGCACTGTTGCCTATTTTGTTTGGACTCATGTGTCAGATGTATACAGGTGACTGATTTTTTCCTGTCTCTTCACCTTGCCCACAGCATCATCGGAGGACACCGAGGGAGACACTGGCACAGACGTGGAGGAGGGATCGAGCAGTGGTGCCACCACTGCTGAGGAGTCGGTGGAATCTAGTGGCACGGAGGGTGAGGGGAGTGAGGCGGAGGACCTGCCCAGTACCAACACTGACTACGAGGCAGACGGGTCCGAGGCTGAGCTCCCAGAGGGGCCGGAGGCTGCTCCCACAGCTGAAAGCAGCAGTACATCTCTCGCCGCCCCCTCCATTCCCATCACCACCCTCCCACTTGCTCGGGTTCCTTCTGTCCGTGCTAGGCCACACCGTGTCTCCTTCGTGCCAGGCACCGCACCCCCTGCCCCTGTCCCCCCTGCTGCCCTCACTGCCGAGTCTGTGGACATTCAGCGGCAGTTGCAAGTTGGGCAGACATCGATCCTGACTGTCCTCCATGGCCACACCAGACTGCTGACCCAGATGGTGTCGTACATGGAGGGCATGTCATCAGCGATGTCTGACCAACGGATGTTGCTGAGGTCCCTGGACTCGTCACTGACAGCAGTAGTGAGTCACCTGCAGCGCTGCCTCCCCCCTACCCCTGCCCCATCCACAAGTCCCACACCCATGCCTGTCCCAAGCACACCAAGACATCCACACACACGCACCCCACCTGACACAAGCAGCACACCACCACGTAAGGGCAAGCGCACACCTCCTGACACGCACACTCAGGGGGAAGCAGGCACACCCACTGGGTCTGGGGCACACAGGCAGGCACGCAGCCACAGTCCTCGTCCACATGACTCACTCCCCAGTCCCTCCGATGTCACTCCCCTACGGTCCCCTGCCCCAGATTCGGAGAAGGAGGCCTACTTTGCTGGGCTGGGCCTCAGCCCCACTAGTTCACCTGGCCGGAAACGGTCAAGGCACTCCACGGGTAGGGGAGTTAAGTCCCCCAGCCTGTCCACCACCTCCCCCAGTAGCGCTGCAACCCATCCCTCCGACCCCCCCCCCCCTCCTTGGGGCCTGTTGTTTCTCTGGCAGAAGTGTGCAGCGCCGAGCTCAACTCCACCTTTGGCGCTGCCCCACCCCCTGTGGTGGAGTCGTCCGTCCCTGCACCCACCACACCTACCCTTCCCCCTCCTGTCCCTGCGGTGCCTGGTCCTTCCCCACATGATGCCCCCCCCAGTCACTGAACCAGAGGTTTAGTATGTGCAGGCAAGCTAGGGGAGACGCGTGGCCATGTGTCCTCCCCAAGGACTTCATATCTGGACTGGGCATTGGCCTTTGTACATAGTGTTCTTTACTAGATCTTATTTTTTCATGCTGAATAAAGCATTTTGTTTTCCGTTTTGAAAAGTCTTGAATTTCATGTATTGATGTTGATGCTGAGGTTTAAGGAGTTGGGGTTGTGGGAATGTGTTATGTTTCATGGAAATGTTGTAGTCTGCATCTCATGGGGTGGAACCTGGTATCTGCGTGCTTTCACAAGGTCTCTGCAAAGAATCTTTGGTCGTGTCTGCTCTTTGTGTTTGGAGACATTGTCCCTAGGAGTGTTCCTTCCTCTGTGGCACCTGACATCTCCCCTGCAGAGGGTTGCACAATTGTTGTGTTGCCCTGTGTCTACATCTCCTTTGTTAGTGATGGATCCCTTCAACTCTGGCCATGCCTGCTCAGCAATGTCTCCGGCTGCATCGTCTGTGCCATCCTTGGTAATCACTGTACTTGTGTATAGAGTATTTTGCCATGCCTTCATGGAGAAATTGTCCCTTTCCGCACAATGCATGTGTGTAATCCCAGCCTAGTACACATATGGTACTTGTTCTGCTGGGTATTTGAACACCTGACTCACAATTGTGGCCATTGTATCTGTGGGAACTCCACCCTATTCCTTCCATGTCAGACAACATCTTGGTGGCTGGCCCAGCACCTGAACATTCCTATCAGTCCTGGGATGTGCGTGACAGTGTGTGTTCTCTTTGGCTCTCTTAGTTTATTAGGCAGTGACATGACTATACAGTCTTGTGGCATGATCTCAGTGTGTGTATTGTGCTGCATCTGCCAGGGGTGGGTATGCATGTGTTATTTGTCCTCACACCCACATGTGGTGTGTCATGCAGTGGGGGAAAGACATCCATCCTCCTGGGAGTGGGACACTGCTGTCAGTGATGTGTTGTTATGGCACTATCATCATTGTCAAAAGTTAGGGATGCGTACATACACCCGTGGAGTTGTGGTCATCTGATAATGATGTACACCCCCCATGTCTCTGTCCACTGCTGGGAGTCCTCTGCACCCACTCATATATGTCTGTCCACTGCTGGGAGTCCTCTGCACCCACCCCCATGTCTCTGTCCACTGCTGGGAGTCCTCTGCACCCACCCCCATGTCTCTGTCCACTGCTGGTATTCCTCTGCACCTACCCCCATGTCTCTGTCCACTGCTTGGAGTCCTCTGCACCCACCCCCATGTCTGTGTCCACTGCTGGTATTCCTCTGCACCCACCCCCATGTCTCTGTCCACTGCTGGGAGTGATGGGCACCCACCCCTCACATGTCCATGTCCACTGCTGGTATTCCTCTGCACCCACCCCCATGTCTCTGTCCACTGCTGGGAGTCCTCTGCACCCACCCCCATGTCTCTGTCCACTGCTGAGAGTCCTCTGCACCCACCCCCATGTCTCTGTCCACTGTTGGGAGTCCTCTGCACCCACCCCCATGTCCCTGTCCACTGCTGGTATTCTTCTGCACCCACCCACCCACCCACTTGCGCCCTTGCTGTGGTACACTGCTGTCCTGGGCATACACCACCCCCAATTTACAGCTGATGTGCTGCACCAAGCCGTACACCTACATCCGTGGCGTGTGTACGCCTTGTATCCATCATGTAATGGGGCTGTCGGGGTATGGGTGGTATGGCCCGTACCCATGCTCTGGGGGCGTGGGTACGGGCCGTACCACCATTGTGGCAGTGCCGTAGGGGTACACGTGGTACGGCCCATACCCATGCTCTGGGCGCGTGAGTACAGGCCGTACCACCATTGTGGCGGTGCTGTAGGGGTACACGTGGTACGGCCCGTACCCATGCTCTGGGGGCGTGGGTACGGGCTGTACCACCATAGTGGCGGTGACGTAGGGGTACACGTGGTACGGCCCATACCCACGCCCCCCAGAGCGTGGGTACGGGCCGTACCACCATTGTGGCGATTACGTAGGGGTACGCATGGTACGGCCCGTACCCACACTCTGTGGGGTGTGGGTACGGGCCATACCACCATTGTGGCGGTGACGTAGGGGTACGCGTGGTACGGCCCATACCCACGCCCCCAGAGCGTGGGTACGGGCGTACCACCATTGTGGCGGTGACGTAGGGGTATGCGTGGTACGGCCCGTACCCACGCTCTGGGGGCGTGGGTACGGACCGTACCACCATTGCGGCGGTGATGTAGGGTTACGCGTGGTACGGCCCGTACCCACGCTCTGGGGTGCGTGGGTTCGGTCCGTACCACCATTGTAGTGGTGATGTAGGGGTACACGTGTACGGACCGTATCCACGCTCTGGGGGGCGTGGGTACGGTTCGTACCACCATTGTAGTGGTGATGTAGGGGTACGCGTGTACGGACCGTACCCACGCTCTGGGGGTGTGGGTACGGTCCGTACACGCGTACCCCTACATCACCACTGCAATGGTGGTACGGACCGTACCCACGCTCTGAGGGGCGTGGGTACGTCCCGTACCACCATTGTGGTGGTGACGGGTACGTGTCCGCGTCCACTTCCGTTGTGGTGGGACGTGGGATTGGTGGACACGCCCCCCGAAGTGACCAGACCATGGAGGTAATTAATGTGCAGGATATATTAGTTTTTTGTGGGGTGTGGGTTATGTTTCCTGCCCCTTGCCCCCCCCTTTGCCCCTGGGGGTTGTTCTGACCTTCAGCGGCATCTGCATCGGTTTCTGAATACGAGGTCGTAGGCTATGAGGGCCGGGATGACGCGTAGGTTGGGGTCACCGCTGTCCGTTGCGTACCGGTGCTCCTTCTTCGCATCGTCCTCAATTTCCCGGCAGTTTTTGGCTCCCGTAAAAAATGCTACGTGCGGAGTGACGTAGGCATGAATCGTACTTGCTGGTCCGTAAAACGCTGCCTGACTCCGCCCGGACGTCGCGTATGCGCCGTCCAGATTCAGATTTGTATGTATTTTTTTGCCGGTCGGTCTTTTGTACGACTCGTACGGAAATGGTATTTCTGTGCGAATCGTACTTGCGAGTTTGTAAGGTGTTTTTCCCGGGTACGAGTCGGACGGAGAAAACGCTCCTTACGACCATTTGTACCCGGGTTTTACAGGATCGGAATCGGCACCAAAGGGTGATAAAGTGGCTAAGGAAGATGGTCATGAGGTGGAACGTGCGGTCAAGTTAGGTAGGTTTGCAAGGTCGTGGGAGGAACTGTGGAGGAACATGGGATTGGCGATATTGGATTGGACATTAGAGTGGAAACAGTGCCATGCGAGTCTGTGGTGTCCAGAGATAAGAGAGCCTGCAGAATGAGAGGTGCACTTTGCAAGTTTAAAGAGTTTGCGTCTTATTACGTTTTTTTGTTTTTTTTAAAAAGGGAAGATGTGCTGTATCTTTATTTAAATATGTATTCTTGTATATATACATTTTTGTACTGGTTCATGTTTTGCTTTGATATTGCCCTTGTTGTTTTTTTTAATGTTCTACAACTGTTGCTATGTGCTATTTAAAATGTACATTGATTCTGGGGAGTTTTCACTGGGATGTCTTGACAATAAGACATGCGATGCTGTGCTGCCAATTAAAGATCTGTTTCCTACAATTGTAGTGCGTGACTTAAATTTAACAGTACTGCCTCACACCCATTCTAACAGAGTCACAAAAGTATGACTTACTAAATAAATTCCTAGGTGGGGGGCCCATCAACTCCTCTAGACATTATATGATGACCCATGTCGGGGGAGAGAAGAAACATCACCGAAGCTGACAGAGACCTTGCTTCCATGATGCCTACGGATATAACCCTATTCTCACACCGTATCAAGAGAGACACAGTTGGACATCTTGAAATGGTGGGACTATCATTTTATCTGTTTGAAAGGTTTAGTTGTTACACTATGTTGCTGGTGGTTGGGAAATTGGGAGGGTAGGTGAGGGAGAGAGTAACATCCAGACATCACCTCTAGCAGATCTCTGCTCCAATGCCGCTGCACACGTCAAAGTAACCACATACAATGTGAGGAGACTTAAAGAGACCCTTAAGAGGCATTCCATTCTACAGCTGTTGACTAATCTCCACACAGATATAAGACATAGGACTGCCACACTAAGGCAACAAGTGTGGCTAGATGCCTAAGCTTCCTCAAACCCTGGGAGAGAGGACTAGCGGTTCCAAGTCTCTTATACTATTATGCAGCTTTACACCGCCTCTGATATCTCTATCATTGGGCACATTGTGGTGCCGACAAGGGGTGGTGCATGTCCTCCCAGACAGCTTGTGAGTCAGTCAGAGGTATCGACGGACAGAGCGGTGCCTCCTTCTCCGAGCAGTCAGCCGGGTGAGGTGAGGCTTTACTCCCACATAAAGCTGGGAATGAAGATATTGTACTTACGCTCAAGTACGAGTTTTTTCTGGTAGGGTGGCAAGTGCCACAATCGTACCCCACACTCACAATTGGTTTGCATGGGTTTAGCCTTTTCACTTTATTATTAGTTTGGCAGTAGCTGTTTTCAATTTTTCGGTCCTGATGAAAGCCGGGTCAAGTGACCGCTCCGGCTGAAACATGTCGACCACACTTTTTACACGAACCAAGAATTAGCCTGCAAAATCAATATCAGACTATAGGTTCTTTTAGACATGAAACTTGGTTGATGCAAATTAAACACATTTTTGATCAAGTATTCATTTTTAACCTCACATCACTCTCTAGCACTGCACCTCACTGGAGCCCTCGACTATTTGGGTATACACCCTGGCAGGAGTTCACTTTTTTCTGGGTATCACTAGCCTGCATACCAGGCAGAGTCCTTGGTGATCTGCGACCCCTGGCTCAGACAGTGATTCCTTGGAGGTCCAGATGACGATGCTCCGCCAATAAGGGTGGGCTGATGGACTCCTACCTCCTGCGGGGGGGGGTCTCAACTATTCGCAGGATCTCATGTACCTCTTCACAATAACTATCGGTTTGCTTTTTTGCTCCGAACGGACTGTACGCCTTCTTCTGGTTTCTTTGTGTCTATTTGGGATTGGAGGTGCTTCAGTCCTTAAACCAAGTCCCCTTTGTCGTTGACCCTCTTAAAAATTTGTTGTTTGGTGGTGCATGGTGGACCATACAATGACAGCAGGCCCCCAGTGTGAAGTACAGTGGTGAAGAGAAATCTCACACTATGCAAAGCCTTTGGTTACAAGAGCGACATTGGAGGTTTGGGATAGATGGACAATGAGAAGGGGGCTTACGACGACTTAGCCATCCCCATTCACCCCCCCTTGTGGGGGAATATATGGACTTCACACCGGGGATAATCAAGGGGCTGTATCGGCTCTGGCCGTAGGGCGGGCGTAAAACCCTATGGGATATGTTTGAAGGGGTGTTTGGACAAAATATTGAATACAAATGTATTGTAACATAAATATAGTGTCAAGAATATTGTGACACATAAAAAACATTGTCAAAAATATCATTTTGGGTGTTGTATTTAATATCAATGTGTTTAATATGGATGTAATTAATATTGTTGTTTGTAATACAATTTTTTAGTGCTAGTGTGTCATATATTGTATTTTTATTATATTTTTTCATTTATAGTAATTGTAATGTTTTTTGTAATTTTGTATAAGTTTTGGTTTGTAATTTAATTTGGTTTTTTTAGTATAATTATATGTTTTAGGAGCGGGATGTTGGGTTTATAGGGGATGAGGGTGGGATGTATGTTATAAATTTAAGGGCTTTATTATGAGTCTGGCGGTTCACAGACTCCCAGACTTGCGGGGGCATGACGGTGGCGCTCTCCCAACTGCCGATTATGACCAGGCTGGTTGGGCCACCCTGGGACTACTGCAACCAACAGGGATTACAGATCCCTGGCAGTGGCATGGCAATCACGCCAAGCATATTACTAGTTTTCTCAATGCCACACTTTTCATGGTGGTGCGACTCCCATTAAAAGTGTGGCAGTGAGGAAACAAAGGGGCACTATAGGGCCCCCTTGTGCCTCTGCACCATATGCATGCACACAGGGGGGCACAACATGTGCTCCCTTGTGTGCATGCACCCCAGTACCTGCACGGCATGGACTTCAGCAGTCCATGACATGCCTGTACTGATATTGACGTTCCCAGTGCGGTGCCTATTTCATAGACACCGCCCTGGGAACACCAAAGAATCGCCCGCCAGACAGGAGAAAACTCCTGATCTGGTGGTCAGTTCAAACATGGATTTGGTGGTGCAGTAGTGAGGCAATGCCGGTCCCACACCGCCAAACTCATAATAAGGTCCTGGGTGTCATTGTGTATTTTTTATGTTACTGTTAAAAAAAACAATTTTAGAAAAAAATGTAATATTTTAGGAGCGGGATGTTGGGTTTATAGCGGATGAAGGAAGGGAGTATTTTAAAAAAGATATTAATTCGGATGTGTTTTTATTAAATTTAATACATTAAATAAAAAAAATATTTTGAAGTGGGATGTAGAATTAATATTGGATAAGGAGTGGATTTTTTTGACAAATCAAAGTAATTTAAATTAAGAAATATATATTTTTTAATGTTTCAGATTGTAAAACACATTTTTAAAAAAAGTATAAATTATTGTTATTTATAAAAAAGATATATTTTTGAACTCATAGGGGTCGATTCCGATTCCGGCCGCAAAACGAACCGACCGACACGGACCTGGACCGAATACCGACCGACACGGACCAGCACCCTACGACCCGTGCAGTACGATGCAACGCGAGTGAATTACAACCGACAAGTACGGAATACAAGCCGTACGACCGAGCCGGAGGGAAAATAGTGATCCGGCCGGAAAACTGACGCGATTTTCACCGACCGACACGAATCCGGAATGAACCCGACCAACCCGTACCCGCGATGTACGATTAGCACAGTACGATGCAATGCGTGTAAAACAAGACCGACTTGCACGGAGACCAAGCCGCACGACCGACACGCACAGACAACCCGGCACACAAGCAATAGAGACCGCCGCGAACGACGCGTACCAAACACAGAAGACAGGCAGTGTGAACGAGGTGGAGAAGCCCGCACGAGACAACAGCAGCGTCCGTTTCCGTCACATGAACGTCTCCTTCATGCCTACAAAACACAAAGGAAAAAACACAAAAAAAGGACCAAACAAACAATGACTAAGCCAATAAATACCCCGAAAACATTAATTGGACAAAGACACACCCACAACTCCAACTATATAAAGGACTACAATCACTACCATCATCCCTTGCAAACAGGAGACACAGCCAGCAGCAAACACAAGTACACAGCAACCACAGACACACTCACAACTCACCCATCACACAACTCACACACCATCAGCACCTCATACAAAAGCACACACACATACACACAGCAAAACCAACACCAACCCAACATCACTTGCACCCTCACACACACATCAACCACCACCACCACTCATCACCATGCCTCCAAAGAAGAATCCAAAGTTCACAGATAGCGAGTTAGAAGTGCTGGTGGATGAGATTATCAGAGTAGAGCCACATTTGTTTGGTACATTGGTTCAAAGGACCCCCATCTCACAGAAAACCAAGATGTGGGTGAGGATTGTGGACAAGGTGAACGCACAAGCACCAACGTTGCGCACAAAGGACGATATCCAGAACCGGTGGTATGACGTGCGCAGGAGGGTCAAGAAACTTATCGAGAAAGATCACACCCTGAGTCAGCGCACCGGCGGTGGCCCTCCTGCCAAACCAGTCTACTTCAGGACCTGGGAGGAGAAGGTGCGGGACATCCTACCACCAGGGAGCGCCCATGGCCTAACAGACATCCCAGAGACTGGTGAGTACACAAACAACATACCCCAGATTGTGTGGCAAGGGGACAGTGAAACCATGCACCCCAAGCAAAGCTACACTAACCAATAGATAATCAACCCAAGATGTGTATGCCAGTCACACAAACACAATACCTGCCATCTCATAGTGACTGGGGACTGTGTCATGACATGCACCAACCTACAAACAAATAGAGCAAGCCAGTGGCACTAAGCCAAATACACCCAGCCAGACAGTTTGCCACTGCAAACACACCACCTCACAGTGCAGCTGACTGTCAGGAATGAATAGTGGGGATGCAGGTGAAGTGAGTGTAGACAAAAGCATGATAGGGCCTGTAGTCACAGATAATGCTCCCCCTCCTGATTGACCCATCAAGACCCCTCTGAAACATGCCAACATCACAGGGAGTGGAAAATGACTGACAAGATGGCTGACAGTGAGTCCTGCTGTGGGGAGCACAAGGCCCTGCTGGGGCTTGTGTGCAAATCAGAAGCAGGACACCACTGACTGACATCCTGAAAGACAACTTGCACGCCCTACAATGAAAGCACGTTTCATGATGGGAAGGAGGACTGACAACCCTGACCATACTAATCAGCATGGGGAGACACCCCCCCAACACAAACTCCACACATCTCACCGGGTACAATGCATTGACACACACCTCATTGAAATATCAGCAAAAGATACCCCGTACTGGCTGCTGCTGTGTGAAGCACAGGGGCTCACTTAGGACTTGTAGCCAAACAAACACCAGGATTTCACAGTCAGCCATCTTGCCATTCATGTCACACCCCCTCACAGGGAAGCAGAGTTAAGAGGGAGGAAGCATGGGCATGCTGGGAAGGGGGGTGTAGCCAAGAGTATGATGGGACTCACAGTCACAGACAACCTACACCCACCCACATGACCCTGCAAGATCAACCTGAACCATGCTCGCCTCACAGGGAGTGAAAAGGGACTGACAAGATGTCTGACACTGGGCTCTGTTGTGGGGAGCACAAGGCCATGCTGGCAAATGGCCAACAACGAGATCAAACTCTGTCTGTGACAAGCTGGGAAAAAGCAGTGTACAGGCAGGCATTTGATTGAAAAGTAGAAAATATCATGTTTGTGAACCAACGATGCATGAAGAAACATAAATCACATTGTGTGTCTCTTCCAAACACAGGTTGTGCTGGGCACCCAGCGCCAAATGACGAGGATACCCAGTCCCAGACTCTGGTGGACACTGAGCTCTCTGGTCTGACTCTCTCACTGTCCTCTTCGGATGACGACGACCAACCTGGCCCCTCCGGTGTGAGCCATCATGCAGCACCAACAGCAGCAACATCTGCCCCCCCTGTACCCACGCCTCCAGCATCTGGACACCGACAGGGCACCCCCGCCAACACGGACAGACCAAGGACAATCAACACTCACAGCACAGGGACACAGGACCCCTCAGAAGCTACAGCCAACACCACCAGCAACACCACCCAAGGGGTCCCAGTGTCAACTGTGCGTACCGCTGCTGGGCCTGCCCATGTGGAGAGGGGTGCTGGGAGGGGTGGGAGGCACAGGGCACGCCTTGCAGAGGGGTCTGGACTGCATGATGACCCCCAACTGGCACGCATCTTAGATGCGTACCAGGATAGCACCGGAGGATTTGGCCAGGTAGTGGGGATCCTCAAGTACATGCAACACGAGCAGGTCGCCCACCATGCCCGCATGGAGGCAAAGTGGGATGCCCTTACTGCGGTGCATCGGGACATACTACAATGCCTCTGCCAGATCAACACCAACCTGTCCCCACACCCCTGTTTGCCCACAACATCTGTCGCAACACCATCTGCCAGTGCCACAGGGAGGGAGGAGGACTCTGGCGGAGAGTCCCCTGCACCACAGAGGCCTGCACCTGAGGATCACCCCCCGGGAGAAGAGGTGTCATCCGAAGAAGGACATGTGAGAGGCAGATGTCCCAGCACATTCCCCAGGGCCTACAAACCTGTTCTGGACAATGTTCTTTGTGCGCAACTCGTTCACCTTGACAATCGCACAAGACTCGCCCACATTACATGGAGGATTCATGTTGGGCCAATGTAGCAGACGACTGTGGACTTTACTCTGGACATTTCATCTACCAGCACTTCCAACTCCAATGTGAACTTTGGATTCCCAAACCACTGTACAGCACCCACCATCCTGTGCACTTCACTCACATAAACTCACCAGTACACCATACTTGCCTCTGTTGTGATTCCAACTTGTCATGTTCAGGGCGAAGTCGATCTGCTACGCAACACAGTGCATGCCAAATACTGCAACAATGTGACCAACATAAGGTGAGTCATGGGGATGTGACACATGTGAGGGAGACACACCACTATGGCAACACAAAACATACTCACCATGGCCATGTTACTCATCACACACAATGATGTTGACCTGAAACACATTGGCATGCACAGACACAACACCAAGCACAGTCAGTGGTAACAAGTCCACAGGTGAGGTAAGCAGATGTCACTCAGATGTGGGAAGACAGACAACGCACATAACAAAGCATTGCACAGGTTCATTACACATCAGCAACACGTTTATTCCAGCACTAGTTGCATGGTAATTCTACTTAACAGTGAACACACGCTCACAATGTGTTGGAGAATGGAAGTCCAGGGATGTGTGGTACATCAGTTGATGGAAATAGTCAACTTCCACACTGGTGTTGGCTTCTGGGTGTTGGGGGTCAGTGTTGACCACACAACAGGCGAAGGACCCTGGGAAGGACAGACAAGATACAGTCAAAAGCACAGACAAACAGGAGAGAAATGCAATACACATGCACAAAACATGTTGCAAAACACCTACACAAACACTAGTTAGCAGTACTACCCTATTGTGGAGTACACACCACCTAAATGGACACATCGCAGCACGCATCCAGTCAAGTGGCACACAGACACACTCAGACAGCAACAGAGCTAGCTCAACACATTCCAGGCTACCTCCATACATTCACATAACAACACTGGAAACTCACATTCAGGTGAAGAAGTTGTTGATGAGCTGGGAGCGGACGTCGCCATCATCTTCATCATCACTGGCATCTTGGCCCAGGCCGGGATCCACCACAGGTGCCGGACGTTGCTCATTGTCATCGTCATCCTGGATGAGAGGCACCTCCTTCCGCACCGCCATGTTGTGTAGCATGCAGCAGACCAGTATTATTTTGCACACCTTTGCAGGCTCATATGGGAGGGCCCCTCCGGTCTTGTCCAGGCAGCGAAAACGGTTTTCAGGATGCCGAATGTCTGCTCAATCACACTCCTGCTCCGGCCATGTGCCTCATTGTAGTGCAGCTCGGCTGGTGTCACAGGGTTCCTGAGGGGTGTCAGCAACCACGGCATGTTGGGGTATCCAGAGTCACCTACACACACAAAAATGAACAAGTAGGTGAGTTTTGTAGGAGTGCGGAGTACAACACTGATAAACATACACAATGATAAACAGTCAGTACACACCGACAAGCCAGGCACGCTGAGCTGGCATCTGTGACATCAGCGTTGCAATGTGACTACTCCTCATAATGTAGGCATCGTGTGCCGAACCAGGGAACCGTTCCCACACATGTGTGATCAACATGTCAGCAAGACAGACCACCAGAGCATTGATCGAATGGTAGTGCTTCCTGTTCCGGTATGCCTGCTCATGTGCCTGTGGTGGTATCAGGGCAACATGTGTCCCGTCAATGGATCCAATGATGTTTGGCATCCTCCCCAGTGTATAAAAGGCATCCTTAATTTCAGGGAGTTCATCTTGGCTCGGGACCTTGATATACAGGTCGAGGAATTGCAACATCCCCTCCAAGACATCGCGTAGCACCCGACTAAACATTGTTTGCGACATACCACCAGCATTAGCCACAGTGTACTGGAAGGTACCGGGCAAAGAAGTGCAGGGCTGCCATCACCTTCACCTCTGGGGTCAGTGCTGTAGGGTATGTCCGGCCAGGTAGCAGATGTGGCGCCAACTGCTTCACCAACTCCTCAATCAGTGGCCTGGTGAAGCGGTACCGTTGGATGCTGTCGCGTTCCTGCATGGTTGGAAGATCTGGGAACGGCCGATGGACAGCTGGTGCCCTGCAGTACAGAGATGCACAAAGGAAGATTGTCAGTACATCTACCCATGTGGCCATGACCACGATCACTATCACATGCTAGTTCATGACATTACACAATGTACTGAGGTGTATGCTGTTGGGGATGGACACATATGTCACCTACAAGACCACCACCTCACATCTCAATTCCACATGTCCACATGAGTGCCATGTAGTGCAATTGGCTAATCATGTGGCTGTGTCACCCAGCCTATGTGCTGCTGCAATGTTAAAAAAAACCACCCCAGTGACAAATGAGGACTCATGTCTCCCAGGCATCACAGATCTTTGACATGCAGAAACCCAGGGTCTCTGTATTGCCACATCAACACAGCAATGGACATGGCGTAGCACGTACACACCACAAGGCAAGTGTAATTCCCACAGGTAGTGGTCACTGTTGTTCATGCCGGCCCTACATGTACGTCTCTTAGACACACACCCCATCAAGGTTGATGCATGTACCACATGGATGTGGAGTCTGTCACCCATTGGTAACATGTGATCAGACACATCTGAGACACAACATGCACACAGACTGTGGGTGTACATCAGTATTGGGGCTACAGGTCTCACTGTGACGTACATGCCATCACCCCAGGACTCAGGGTGTATGTGACATGTCTTAAACATATCCAACCTGATACTGTGGCCTTCACTCATGTTCATTACTGTCCAATTGCACATCACAGTGCTAATGTGCACAACACACAAAGGACTCTGCCCCCATGTACAAGATAACAGCCTGAGAGTGGCTGCACAAAGTGCCAGACAAAAAAACAGCTGTGGCCCCTCAAACACCCAGGGAATGCAGCCTCACATGCCATGGGACACAGTGTTTGGCAATGCAATAGTGTGGCAGGTGTGTGCAGGTGTCCATGGCCAGTATATCTGTATTGCATCCGTCTAATAGTCACACTAATGAGGTCCGACGCGGGTGACAATGCGTACGCATTGCACAGTGTTAGACCTGGTACCTTGGCGTGAGTCTCCCTTCCTCTTTTTGTCGCTGTGCCTCATGTGTTTTTATGGTGTTGGCCGCTCAGCGCGCTGTGCCACTGCCAACCATTGTCGCGGTGCGAGTGCTCCCTATGTAAATTGTATATGTTGGTTGGATTCCATGATTGGATTGTTTGATTTACTGTCAGACCCCAGTAAAGTGCGCCAGGAGCGCCAGGGCATGTAAAGGCAAACACCGCTGGTGGGCTTGCAGCACGGGTTGTGCCACTCACAGAAGCGGCCGGTAAAATATGTCTAAGGTCTGCCATCGCAGAACCTGCGTGCAGTCTGGTACTGACATGCTGACTGGCAAGTGCCCACACTTGCCGGTCCCTAACACCTTCCCTTAGCTGCATGTTAGTCACCCCTCTGGTAGGCCCACGGGCAGGGTGCGTTGTGAGCGTAAGGTAGGACAAGCCTAGATGCGTGGCATGTCCTGGTAGTGAATGACCGCAATTTTGTTGTTCACTGCTGTAAGGCTACCCTGTTCTCATAGGCCAGTATGGGCGGCTTGGATTGTTACACCCTATGATCCTAACCGACCCAGGGAACATGGTAGAAGGTCGAGTTTAGTATGCCTGAACTCGGAATAATAAGGTACATCTTTTCGCAAGGTTTATTTTAATATTCCGGGTTTGCAAATGCCGCTTTTAGAAAGCTAGCCTTTGCTTGCCTAAACATTTCAGCCCACCTCTGCGTGATGTGTATCTGATGTCTGGCTGGTGTGAGTGACAGGGCTGGGGGAGCCCAGATGGGCAGGGCTAGGTAGCCTGGTGGTGAATAGGACGATCGACAGGTAGATGGGTGGGAGGAGTGCTCCTAGGCTCTGAATAGGACAGTGCTCTGCCACCTCAATGCCGGCTCCGCCCCCTGTGGAGCGTCTGAGGACTCTGCCCTGCACTCTGAAAGAAGAAGCCTGCATCGCGTAAACAAAGTGCTCAGAAACCGGACTGGACTAGGCAAAGGACCCCCTGGTCTGGGAGAACAAAAGATTTGCTGTATAAATGGAGGAGCCCTGCTCCTAAGAAACTAGATCCGCTTTTGACCAAGAAGAATCTCTGCCTGAGGAGGAGGCACCGGGAAAGCTGTAGGAGGAAGACTGTCCCTATCCTGGGGGATTGGCCTGCAGTGGTGACCTTGCTGCCAAAGGGGAGAAGAGAAACTGTTGCTGAAGACTTTGCTTTATTTTTACTCTCAAGACTTGTGCTTTTCCAAAACGATCTCCAAGGGCTTGGAACTGAGCTTGCCCCCTGAACTTAGCCCCAGGACCATTGGGCTCTACCTGATCTTCACTCGCCTGCCGCTGGACTGTGGTGTCCTTTCCCTCGCCGGAGCTGTGACCCTCGTGCCCCAGTCCCTCCGTGAGCCGTGACAAGGACTGCTTAGCCGCCCCCGCCTTGGGAAGAGCCTCGCTCGACCGGAGCCGCTCCCCCTACGCTGTGCTGGGCTGCCCCTGTCACCTCGCTCGTTGGAGGCTCGCTGTGCACCTTCACCCTCCCGCCGGAATCGGCGTTTGTGAGCATCTCCAAGCCTCGGACGGCCCGGACGTATCTGCGTGCCCGGCTGCCCCGCTTTGTTCACCCGCCACCTGCAACACCCCGCTCTTGTCGTGAGCCTGAAGATCTGACACCCATCGTGAAGTGTCGGAGCCTCGGACGCCGCCTCGCCCTTCTGTCGAAGAGCCGCTGAAATCCCGCACCCGCCTTTGTGTCAAGAAACAAGGTACTGTACTTACAAACTCGACCGCGAGCTCACATCGGATCCAGGGTCCGCAACGTTCTGATTTCCCTGTCATCTGCTGTGTGCTTCCTGGGCGCTGCCTCAGCACGAGGTGCGCTGAGGCCTACAGTTACCTTGTGCCCGCCTAAAAGAACTTTTCGTAACAAAGAGAACTTTACCGTATTCCTAAGAATTGTGTCCCCATCAGTTCAACATTACTGGGCCTTGTATTTGAATCTGCTGAATCTACATAAAAGCTTATTTTTATATACTTCCTGATTGGTGTCCGTTTGTGGTGCATGCAAGGGGTTTACTGTATGTGTAATTGCATTTGCTTAACCGTGTATGCCTGAGACTTAGCCTAGACTGCTCGCGCCACGCACCTAGAGGGTGAGCAGGGGTTATTCTGGGGAGTCATCCTTCGCCCTGACAAGAAGTAAAGGGTCCCTGCTTGTTGTGGGTTCACACCTGCGTCAACCAGAGCCCCCTCATTTCTAACACACGGGTCATGACCGAGCCATGCGTACGCCTTGTCATTGAATGCAATGAGGTCCGACGCGGGTGACAATGCGTACGCATTGCACGGGTCATGACCGAGCCATGCATACGCCTTGTCATTGAATGCAATGAGGTCCAACGCGGGTAATAATGTGTATGCATTGCACGGGTCATGACCGAGCCGTGCGTACGCCTTGTCATTGAATCCAATGAGGTCCGGCAGGGGTGACTATCATGCATACGTGTCGGATAGGCATGGTCCGAGACTGGTGTACGCCTTGGCCATTGAATCGTATGGAGACGGGTGCATGTGTATATTCAAAATACGCAATGTACAGTCAGTTGAACGAGCCGGGCGCACCCATTGGCTCAGGACTGTCATGGAGACGGATGCGGATTCAAAACTTGTACAAGTTGTGCACTGGAAATTCAGTTGGATGCCTACAACAATGTTGCAATTTTTCAAGTGTTCCATGAAGGTGAAGATTTGAACGATGCGGAAGGCGTGTACGAGTCGTACTTTTGAATGGATTGGCCAGATTCATAGGATGCAAACGTGTTGGACCTATCACTTGGGACACATGGCACAGAGTCTGCCTCTGCAGCCAGGCTGGCCCCCAGGGAGCTCACTTGCCTGCACTACATGCTACTGGACCACATCCCTGCTACCACTGCTGCTGTCTATGCATCCTCTGGCTCCTGCTATGGCACATACACTGTAGAGGGCCCCAGCGTTCACTTAGGAGGAGAACCAGGCCCTGCTGGACGGGCTCCTTCCAGAGTACAGAAAGCTCTATGGGACACCAGGGGAGCAGGTGAGTGTGCTGTCCACTGCCTTCCTAATTATGCATGTTGTCTGACTAGCAGTACTAGCAGTGTGTACACCAGTGGCAAGCATTCTCACTGACTACTTTCATCCGCCAAAGTGTGTAGGTACATGTAATGAATAGTTTTCATGCTGTTAAAGTGCATTGTTGCAAGCTTAAACTATCCAGGCATTGTTAACATGTCAGGCATGCATGTGAGTTTTAATTCCCCATGGTTCCACTACCTGTGCAATTTATTTCCCTTTGTGATGATGACATGTATATCCAATTGTGTGCTACACAAATCTGGAGCATGTTTGTTAATGTACTTTTCACTTTGTCCTCCTCACAAGTTGATGCCCACCAGAAGCAGATCAGGCTGACCATCGCCCGGGCTGTTCATTCTGTGGGGGTCTACAAGCGCCGCATCCGCAACTGCCAGAAGAGGTGGCAGGACCTTCGGGGCTGGACCCGGAGGATAGCTAGAGTCCAGCTGAAGCTGTCACCTCCACGCAGGAGGGGCGGACACCAGACCCTGACTCCCCACATGCTCCGGATCCTGGCGGTGGTCTTCCCGGACTTGGATAGGCAGCTGAAGGCCAGACAGCAGCAGGAAGGGTGTAAGTCCATGCCTGATCTGTGTACTGTGTCTGACATGCAAATAGCAGTCTTTTGTCCTGGTCACACTTCCACATTACGTAGGTCTTGTAGTCCCAAAATCAGGTCCCTCATCTGTGTGATGCACCCTCCTCATCTAGATTCACGAGTTGTGGCTAGGTTGTAAATTGCGCAAAATCAAAATAAAGTATACCACAAATAGATAGCCATAGAAAGAATGCTCAAGGGAACAAGGGGAAGCAACCACAGAGAGTCCCCAAATCTTCAATTAAACAAGTTAATTGACGATGAACATGTAAGAAAATGGTTTGTTGCCGAGTATAAGCAAAATCAAACTGTCCAGTGTAGTTTGACAATTGACAAAAATCAAGTCCAATCCCTTTGTATGAGGATTTATCTTTTCTTTATTTTCTCAGTTGTCCTGATCGCATATTCCACAGCATCGAGCCAGAAGTGGATGCGGCCAACACGTGTTTCGTCTTGGGGTAATTGAACCCCCACGACTTCCTCAGGGCCTATAAATCAAGTGGTCAATCACAAAAAACGAGTACGATGCAAAAGTCAATCAGAATAGAAATACTAATAGTACGTATCCGGAACCTCCGTTCTAATTCAAACAGCACAGTCCCAATGAAAAGAGTGTCACTCGGCAATTGATATTCTGTGAAGGAGAGTACTCCGTAAATATCTGGGGTCCTAATGTGTATTGAAGCAGGCTTATATGCGGAATATGCGATCAGGACAACTGAGAAAATAAAGAAAAGATAAATCCTCATACAAAGGGATTGGACTTGATTTTTGTCAATTGTCAAACTACACTGGACAGTTTGATTTTGCTTATGCTCGGGAAAAAACATTTTCTTACACCCTCCTCATCTGTTCCACAGGTATGGCCCCTACAGTCTGTTGCTTGTGTCACTAGGGCACTGTGTCCCTGCAGTCAGCTATGTTTCAGGTACCAGTCAGCATCAGTTCCCGTGACTCTGTTGTGTGTTTCATGGGTGGTTCAATTGTTTACACAATGCCTGAGATCTGACATGTGAACTGTGTGTGCCTTTGAGATGTGTACTAATTGCCGGTCTGACTCACAACATGTTTCTGGGGTGTTCAAAACAAAACCATGCAACAGGGGACTCCAATTTTTGGGCATCAGGAGTATGTATATCAAGTATGTCACAATTGCTTAGCCACCTGACTACTGTCCGGGGCAAACACTGTTTCACTTACTCCTGCCTCAGTCATGCCCCCTCAAGGGCATTCAGAAACACTCTGTAATCCCACTCCTGTGTATGAAATTGCAGGTTGTGCTTAGTGACATGTGCCCTCAGGTGTGTGCCTCTGTGTCATTAGGGTGTGGCTTGTTGCTACGTACAACTGGGGTGTCCATGATTCAGAGGGTCAGCAAGACATCTGCAATGTGACTGTGGGAGACAAGACCTGTGTGACATATAGGTGTGTGATCATCTGACAGTGCATAATGGTGTATGCAACTGTGTCCCTCATGTAGCTGGGTTATATGCATGGCAGACTGTGATGTGTTAATGTACATGGATTTGTGTTTGCTGAGACTCATATGAATGATTTTCATGATGTGGGGTCTTCTGGGTCCTGGATATGTTGTTTGCATGGGATGGGTAAGTGCGCTGGTCATCTGCAGAGTCAGATTTACCCCTGAGCTAGGATTGTGAGTCAGTGCATATTGTTGTTGTCTGGATGTCCTGCCCCTGTGACAGGAGACAGTGTTGACTGATTTTTAGGGCATCCCAGTGCCATGGCATTGAACTTGCTATGAGTGAGCCTGTGTTGTGTTCAAGTGTGCACCATGCACCCCATTGTGGCCTTGCCCATCAGGACATGAGTACATCATGGTGTGTGTTGCTGGCATGCATCCCAAGCATGTGAAATGAGTCTCTGCCCATCCCTTCATCCGGACACCTGTACTGAGTCAGTCACAAGAGATGTGCTGTGTGTCTAGTGACATACTCCTACATGTTCACTTGCATGTACAACGAATGTGTGGGTGGTGCATGTTGGCACATTGGTGTGTTAGCATCCAAAATGCAACGGACATATGTGTGAAAGTCAAGGAGGGATATGTGTGCCATGGTTGATGTTGAGAATGACATTTGTCTCATCCTAAACAGTGTTGGCACTTTGAGCTGTGTTCAGCTGATGATGCCAGGGCTTGCCCTGTGATGTGATGTACTCACTGTGGTGTGTGCAGTTGGTGCAGATGACTGATGTTGTTCTGTTACTTCTTATTCCTATCCAGATACATCCACGGCCACAGGAGGGGACAGCTCCATGGACCAGGAGGAGCCACAGAGCCTTACAGGGACAGAAGGAGAGGAGTCAGGTGGACCCAGTGGCATGGAGGGCAAGTTGAGCCACACAGAGGAGTCGTCAGCACCATCCCCCCCAGCTGAAGGCCACAGCAGCTCTGAGGATGACTCCCCTGTGGAGGCGGGTGTCAGCAGCCACCAAACACCAGCTAGTGAGGCTGTCTCCGCCACCACCACTACCCCCCTCCCATCGGCTCCCATCCCAGAGGTCCCTGTGGGCTCCCATGTTCGTGAGCACCGCACCCCCTGCCCCTGTGTCCCCTGCTGCCCTGAGTGAGGAGTCTGTGGATTTACTTAGGCAGATCCATGTAGGGCAGACGTCGATGCTGAAGGTCCTCCATGCACACACAGGTCTGTTGACATAACTGGTATCATTCATGGAGGGCATTTCCTCGGGCATGTCTGCCCTACAGAGGACCAACCAGTCCGTGGCCTCCTTCCCTGACGGCAGCAGTGTCCCTCCTCCAACAGTCCCACACCCCTCCTACCACTGCACTACCCACGATTCCTAGCACCCTACCTGTCCCAAGCACAGAAACCTTGTTAGAGTCGGGGATCTCTGGTTGGCGCAAGGTTGCCCTTGTGTCAAGCAGGAACCCTCTCCTCCACGTCAGGGCGCAGGATAACCCCTCGCGAATGACCCTTGCTCACCCTCTAGGTGCGTGGCGTGAGCAGCCAAGGCGATTCCTCAGGCGTTGTTGGTTAAGCACTTACAATCGTACACACAGTAAATACATCAATCCCCCCAGAAACGGACACCAGACTTGGATATATATAAAAATACGATTCTTTATGTAAAAATAAGGTATAAATATCTCAACAGACTTATCACAAGACCAATAACGTTCTCGCTAGGCCACCAGGTTATAAAGCAGGCAAATGTTCGTTGTTCGTAGTTTCAAATGGATACTTTGTAGTCTCTTGCAAATGTTACCTGTGGTTCCAGTACTCACAGAGATCGGCTCCTGCGAACGGGGAAATAAGGCGTTGCGGGCCCCGAGCCCGATACTGGAACTTCTTTCGTGATGTGGAGAGTCGGCACAGGTCGGTGCGACTCTCGGCTTAAGAAGTGTTCTTGGATCCTCAATCAGCAGGTGTGGGCACGGAGGCAGGCGCGGCCAGCGACCCTTTAGCACGGCGGTGCAGGAGGGTCTCCACAGCGGGGGCGGCGCGGCCTGAGATGTCCGGGGATAGCGAAGCGGGGTCGCAGGGCACGGTCAGTGCAGCTGGATGACCCGGCGTAGATCACAGTCGTCGGACGGCTTCCGGCGGGAGGGGTGATAGCGCGGTCAGCGCGCTCCAGTAGCAGGCGGTGACAGGGATGCAGGCGGCCTGGCCCGGGGACAGAGAGCGGCTCGGGACGGAGCGGGGCTCTCACGGGTTTGAGGCAGGCGAGCTTCTGAGTGTCACGGCCCTAGGAGGGGCGATGAGGGGCGCAGTCTCTTTCCAGCGGGATGCACACACGGCTCGAATTGGAGGACGAGCAAAAGCACAGAGAACCCACTGTTCCTGGGGTTCAGTTCAGGGGGCAAGCTCAGATCAAGCCCTTGGAGAATGTTCAAGCACAAAGTAGCAAAGTCTTTTCAGTAAGTCTCTTCCTCTCCTTTCTCAGCAAGGCAAGCAGCAGGCCAGCTCCTCCGGCGTCTTCTTCTCCTTCTAGTCGGGCAGAGGTTCTTTGTGGTAAACAGGATTCTGATTTCTTAGGAGCCAGGCTCCTACTTTTATACCATGATTCTTTTGTTCTTTAGCGCCAGGGGGCCTAGGCCTGGCTCAGTCCAGTTCTGGAGCACTTTGTTATGGTGACTCTGCTCTTTCCTTTCAGCAGCAGGGCAGAGACATCAGCCGCCCCACAGGGGGTGGCGCCGGCTTTGTGGTGGCAGAGCACAGGTCTATTCAAGAGTCAAGGTGTACTCCTCCCACCCATCCAGGTGTCACCTCTCTACCCACCACCTGGCAGCCAACCTGTCTCTGGGGATTCCCCAACCCTGCTCCTTACTGTTGCCAGGCAGAACACATACACACAGCAGAGGCGGACTGAGATGGTCAGGTCAGTAAATACTAACTTTCTAAAAGTAGTATTTACAAACCCAGGATATTAAAATAGACTTGACTACAAGAAGTATTTTATCATCCTGAGTTCAGGCATACTAAACTTGACACTTCTACCATGCTCTCTGAGTCCACTGGGGTCACAGCGTTGGCGTGATCCCGGCAGCCCATTCTGGCCTATGGAGAGCAGGTAGCCTTCAATAGTGAAGAACGAAAATGGCTGTAATTCACTACTAAGACATGCCACACACATCAGGGCATGTCCTACCTTATGCCTACAATGCACCCTGCCCTTGGGCCTACCAGAGGGGTGGCTAATATGTAGGTAAGGGAAGGTTTAGGGACTGGCAAGTGGGGGCACTTGCGCAGTCAGCGCTACGGTCCCGGACCGCGCACAGGGTCTGCGGTGGCAGACCCTAGACACACTTTACAAGGCCGCTTCCGTGGGTGGCGCAACCAGCGCTGCAAGCCCACCAGCAGCATTGGCATTCACAAGCCCTGGCACCCCTGGTGCACTTTACTGGGGACTGACAGTGAATCCAATAAACCAATCATGGACATCAATTACAGGTACACTTTACTTAGGGAGCACTTGCACTGCGGCACGGATTAGCCGTGGCGCAGTGCCCTGAGCGGACAACACCAGCAAAACAGTCGAGGCACACCATCAAAAAGTGGAAGGGAAACTCACGCCAAGGTGCCAGGTCTAACACGTGTCCCCTCCAGCTGAAATGTGGGGAGAACTACCCTTGCCCAGGGGGTTCCTCGTCACTAAGGCGGAAATACCTGGACAGACCGTCAGCGTTGGCGTGATCTGTACCAGGACGGTGTTCCACCGTAAAGTCCATACCCTGTAGGGAGATGGACCACCTCAACAGCTTCGGGTTCTCACCCCTCATTTGCATCAACCATCTGAGGGGCCTGTGGTCCGTCTGAACCCGGAAGTGAGACCCAAACAAGTAGGGTCTTAGCTTCTTCAGCGCCCAGACCACAGCAAATGCTTCTCGCTCAATTGCACTCCACCTACTTTCCCGTGGAAGTAACCTCCTACTGATGAAGGCTACGGGTTGGTCCCAGCCCTCCTCAGTCATCTGTGAGAGAACAGCCCCTACACCATGCTCTGAAGCGTCTGTCTGTACTAGGAATTCCTTGGAGAAGTCAGGGGCCAAGAGCACGGGCGCCGTGCACATGGCAGTCTTCAGGGTGCCGAAAGCTTTCTGACAGGTGTCAGTCCAAATCACGTTCCTGGGCTGCTTCTTGGAAGTCAGCTCTGTCAAGGGGGCAACGATCGTTCCATAGCCCTTGACAAACCTCCTGTAGTACCCAGTGAGCCCCAGGAAGGCCCTCACTGCGGTCTGCGTCTTGGGGGGTTCCCAAGCCAGGATGGTCTTGATTTTGGGTTGCGAGGGTGCCACCTTGCCACTCCCCACTTGGTGTCCCAAGTACACCACGGAACCCTGCCCGATCTGGCACTTGCTTGCCTTGATCGTGAGGCCTGCTCGGCGCAGAGCCATCAACACTTCCCAGAGGTGGCGCAGGTGTTCGGGCCAGGTGGCACTGAACACTGCGATGTCATCCAGGTAGGCGGCACTGAACGCATCCAGCCCAACCAGTACCTGGTTGACCAACCTCTGAAAGGTGGCAGGGGCATTCTTCATCCCAAATGGCATGACTCGGAACTGGAAGTGCCCATCTGGTGTAGAGAATGCGGACCTCTCTTTGGCCCCATCGGTCAAGGCGATCTGCCAGTACCCAGACTTTAAATCGAACGTGCTGAGGAACCGGGCAGCCCCCAGCCGATCAATGAGCTCATCAGCTCTGGGGATGGGGTGCGCGTCAGTCTTCGTTACTGAATTGAGTCCTCTGTAGTCCACACAGAACCGGAGTTCAGGTGTGGCTCCCGGCGCAGCAGCTTTGGGGACCAAGACCACGGGGCTGGACCAAGGACTGCTGGAGGATTCAACCACCCCTAGCGCAAGCATTTTGGAGACCTCCTCCTTAATGCAAGCTCTGACCCTGTCAGTTACCCTGTAAGCCTTGTGCTTTACAGGTAAGCTGTCTCCTGTGTCCACATCATGGACGCACCAATCTGTGACACCAGGAACCAGGGAGAATCGGTCGGAAAACTGTCCCAGCAAGTGGCGGCAATCTTCCTGTTGTTCGGGCGTCAGGGTGGGTGAGAGGTTAACTCCATCCACTGACCCATCTTTCTCAGAGGCCACTAAGAGGTCAGGAAGAGGCTCGGTCTCCTCTTCCATTCCATCATCAGTGGCCAGCAGCATGCCCACTTCGGTCCTCTCTAAGTGGGGCTTAAGGCGGTTAACATGTAGGACCCTCAAAGGGTTCCTGGGAGTCTGCATGTCCACCAAGTAGGTGATAGGACTTTTGCGCTCCACAACCTCAAATGGACCTGTCCACTTATCCTGAAGTGCACACGGCTCCACTGGGGCCAAGACCCACACCTTTTGTCCAGGTTGAAGCTCTACCAGAGTGGCATTCCGGTCGTACCACCGCTTCATCTCCTCCTGGCTGGCTTCCAGATTTGCCTCAGCAAGTTGCCTGAAACGCCGAGTCTGGTTTCGGAAGGCCAGCATGTAACTATATACATTCTGGGGAGGTTTCCTGGGAGATTGCTCCCAGCCTTCCTTTACCAAACTCAGAGGTCCTCTTACCGGGTGACCATACAGAAGCTCAAAGGGGCTGAACCCTAGAGACTTCTGCGGCACCTCTCGGTAAGCGAAGAGCAGGCATGGCAAGAGGACGTCCCACTAACGCCTCATTGGACCGTCCAGGCCCATGATCATGCCTTTGAGGGTTCGGTTGAATCTCTCAACCAACCCATTTCCTTGGGGGTGGTAAGGAGTGGTGAACTTGTAAGTTACCCCACACTCCTTCCACAGGGATTTCATATATGTGGATATGAAATTGGTCCCCCTGTCGCTCACCACCTCTAGAGGGAATCCCACTCGGGAGAAAATTCCCATCAGTGCCCGTCCCACCACGGGGGCCGTCACTGTCCTCAGAGGGATGGCTTCAGGGTACCGGGTGGCATGGTCCACCAAGACCAGGATGAACCTGTTGCCCAGGGCTGTCTTGGGATCCAGAGGCCCCACAATATCAATACCCACTCGTTGGAATGGCGTACCGACCACAGGGAAAGGTTGCAGAGGAGCCTTGTGCTTCCCTCCGCTCTTACCACTTGCCTGGCAAGTCTGACAGGTTCTGCAGTAGGAATCTGAATTCTTATGCATTTGGGGCCAGTAAAAGTGGGTGACAAGCCTGTCATAGGTCTTGTCCATCCCCAAATGTCCTGCTAACGGCACATCGTGAGCCAGCCCCAGTAGGAAGGTTCTGAACTTCTGGGGTACCACCAGCACACGGGCTGACCCAGGTTCAGCAGCCTTAGGCTCGGAATACAGGAGGTCACTCTCCCAGTACACGTAGTGTGTTTTGGCCTGAACACCGTTGGCCTGGTCTGCAGCCTGCTGCCGCATACCTACGAGAGAAGGGCATTCTTTCTGCTCCCTGCAGAATTCCTCCCTGGAGGGACCTCCTTCTTGCTGCCAATGGGTCAGCTCAGGCAGATCTCCCAGTTCGGCAATCTGTTCCCCGGTAGGCTCCAGAGCATCCCCCTCAGGGTCTGCTTCCTCCTGGGCCGTGGGAACTTCGGGGGCCGGTTTCCCGCGCCTCCTGCGCCTTCTCCCTAAGGCCGGTTCCTGGACCTCTCCCTCAGGCTCCAGGACCCTCTCAACACCCCTACTGGCTGCCATGGACCGGGTGGTCACGCACGCCCAGTCGGGTAGACCCACCATCCTCAGATGCGTGGTCTTCTCCACCTTTTCCCAAGGGGAACTCTCCAGGTCGTTCCCTAGCAGACAGTCTACAGGCATGTCAGTTCTCACAGCGACTTGTAGAGTACCAGAGACCTCCCCCCACTCAAAGGGAACTTGAGCCATTGGACAACGACTCTCTACGTTGTCAGCATTGACAACCCTACAGTAGGCATTGGGTACAATTTGCTCTTGAGACACCAGGTGTTGCCTCACCGAGGTCACGCTGGCTCCTGTATCTCTAAGAGCCTCAACCTTCTTTCCATTGATGGTCACCACTTGCCCATATTTCTTAGTGTTAGAGGGCAGGTAGGTTACAGGGACCATCTCACTGTCTCCTAGCGAGACTAGGGTCATCTGCCCGGGACCCCCACCCTCCTGGACTGCTACCTCCTCCCCAAAGTTAACACTAGCTACTTGCCGGGGTGGAGCACCAGTGGGTGCGGTCTTACCAAACAGGCGACACTTAGGATCAGAGGCAATGTGACCCGGGTCACCACACCTATAACAATTGAAGGGCCCCTTTGGAACAGGTCTACCTGTCGGGGCCCCGTTCTGCTGCGGGGGTGGGGGAGGCTGAGAACCCTTCTGCTGGTTCCCTTGGGAATTACTTTGGGGGCCTTTTTGGAACCCCTTCTGTTTACCCTTGTCCCCCCCACTCTTCTGCTGGGGACCCTGCCCACCTTTGGCGGAGTCTCCCACTTGACCCTTGTGGACCCTGGTGCTGAGCCAGCGGTCCGCCTCCTCAGCAAGCTTCCTCGGGTTGGACAGCTTGCTATCAATCAGGTGCTGGCGTAGCTCAGGAAAACATTGACTGGACAAGTGCTCCCATGCAATTAAATCAAGCAGCCCTTGATAATCATTCACTTTGCTACCCTTCACCCAACCATCCAGCGCTCTGCAGAAAAAGGTCACATATTCCACATACGTACTCTCAGGGATCTTCTTGGTCTCCCTGAACCTCTGTCTATATAGCTCAGGAGTTAACCCATACCTGGTCATTAAAGCTTCCTTCATATGGGGGTATGAGGTCTGGACTTCTAAGGGCAAATCTAACAGTGTGTCCCGCCCTTCCGCAAGGAACCTTCCCCACAACCCCGCTCCCCAGTCTTTCTCAGGGACCCGGTGTGAGGACATGGCCACCTCGTAGGCTCTAAACCACTGCCCTATGTCATCCTTTCTAAAATACTCCTTTACTACATCTTTGGGGATGTACACCTTGGACTCTACCTGCGCTGGTGGAGTGCTGCCACCAGAAGGAGCGGTGTCCAAACTTTTCGCCTTCAGCTCCAACTCCTTCAATCTGATATCATGATCCATTTGGCGTTGTTGTGCCTCCAGGGCCAACTTCTGCTTTTCCATTTCCATTTGTCCGGCCAACTTTGCCATCTCCATTGCATGCGCCCTGTCGGCTGCCCTGTCTGCCAGCTCCTCTGGCGACCGGACTCTGCTGGGCTCCTCAAGATTGTCGGGTGGAACGATGTCCCCCGCATTCCGTGGGTCTCGTGACTCCTTCCAGGCTCTCAGCGCCTTGAGGTACTGGTTCTTCTTCCTGAATCCAGCATGGGGAACTCTGAATTTTACACTGTAGCCTTTCAATTGCTCCGTTGTGTAACCTTCCAGTCTCTCCCAATCCACCTCATCTATTCCAGAAATCACAGAGAGCGCTCTTCCAGCAGAGAGCGAGCCAGGCATGGTTGCAGTAATGGCAGATGTCTCAACAAAGTTCAACAATAAAAAACCTGTGGCTGCGTTATTTGGTCTGCTCTCACTATCTGGTGATTAATAATTCACTGTATGCAAATTACAAGTGCAAATCTGAAATCCCAACCGCTGCCAACAATGTTAGAGTCGGGGATCTCTGGTTGGCGCAAGGTTGCCCTTGTGTCAAGCAGGAACCCTCTCCTCCACGTCAGGGCGCAGGATAACCCCTCGCGAATGACCCTTGCTCACCCTCTAGGTGCGTGGCATGAGCAGCCAAGGCGATTCCTCAGGCGTTGTTGGTTAAGCACTTACAATCGTACACACAGTAAATACATCAATCCCCCCAGAAACGGACACCAGACTTGGATATATATAAAAATACGATTCTTTATGTAAAAATAAGGTATATATATCTCAACAGACTTATCACAAGACCAATAACGTTCTCGCTAGGCCACCAGGTTATAAAGCAGGCAAATGTTCGTTGTTCGTAGTTTCAAATGGATACTTTGTAGTCTCTTGCAAATGTTACTTGTGGTTCCAGTACTCACAGAGATCGGCTCCTGCGAACGGGGAAATAAGGCGTTGCGGGCCCCGAGCCCGATACTGGAACTTCTTTCGTGATGTGGAGAGTCGGCACAGGTCGGTGCGACTCTCGGCTTAAGAAGTGTTCTTGGATCCTCAATCAGCAGGTGTGGGCACGTAGGCAGGCGCGGCCAGCGACCCTTTAGCACGGCGGTGCAGGAGGGTCTCCACAGCGGGGGCGGCGCGGCCTGAGATGTCCGGGGATAGCGAAGCGGGGTCGCAGGGCACGGTCAGTGCAGCTGGATGACCCGGCGTAGATCACAGTCGTCGGACGGCTTCCGGCGGGAGGGGTGATAGCGCGGTCAGCGCGCTCCAGTAGCAGGCGGTGACAGGGATGCAGGCGGCCTGGCCCGGGGACAGAGAGCGGCTCGGGACGGAGCGGGGCTCTCACGGGTTTGAGGCAGGCGAGCTTCTGAGTGTCACGGCCCTAGGAGGGGCGATGAGGGGCGCAGTCTCTTTCCAGCGGGATGCACACACGGCTCGAATTGGAGGACGAGCAAAAGCACAGAGAACCCACTGTTCCTGGGGTTCAGTTCAGGGGGCAAGCTCAGATCAAGCCCTTGGAGAATGTTCAAGCACAAAGTAGCAAAGTCTTTTCAGTAAGTCTCTTCCTCTCCTTTCTCAGCAAGGCAAGCAGCAGGCCAGCTCCTCCGGCGTCTTCTTCTCCTTCTAGTCGGGCAGAGGTTCTTTGTGGTAAACAGGATTCTGATTTCTTAGGAGCCAGGCTCCTACTTTTATACCATGATTCTTTTGTTCTTTAGCGCCAGGGGGCCTAGGCCTGGCTCAGTCCAGTTCTGGAGCACTTTGTTATGGTGACTCTGCTCTTTCCTTTCAGCAGCAGGGCAGAGACATCAGCCGCCCCACAGGGGGTGGCGCCGGCTTTGTGGTGGCAGAGCACAGGTCTATTCAAGAGTCAAGGTGTACTCCTCCCACCCATCCAGGTGTCACCTCTCTACCCACCACCTGGCAGCCAACCTGTCTCTGGGGATTCCCCAACCCTGCTCCTTACTGTTGCCAGGCAGAACACATACACACAGCAGAGGCGGACTGAGATGGTCAGGTCAGTAAATACTAACTTTCTAAAAGTAGTATTTACAAACCCAGGATATTAAAATAGACTTGACTACAAGAAGTATTTTATCATCCTGAGTTCAGGCATACTAAACTTGACACTTCTACCATGCTCTCTGAGTCCACTGGGGTCACAGCGTTGGCGTGATCCCGGCAGCCCATTCTGGCCTATGGAGAGCAGGTAGCCTTCAATAGTGAAGAACGAAAATGGCTGTAATTCACTACTAAGACATGCCACACACATCAGGGCATGTCCTACCTTATGCCTACAATGCACCCTGCCCTTGGGCCTACCAGAGGGGGGGCTAATATGTAGGTAAGGGAAGGTTTAGGGACTGGCAAGTGGGGGCACTTGCGCAGTCAGCGCGACGGTCCCGGACCGCGCACAGGGTCTGCGGTGGCAGACCCTAGACACACTTTACAAGGCCGCTTCCGTGGGTGGCGCAACCAGCGCTGCAAGCCCACCAGCAGCATTGGCATTCACAAGCCCTGGCACCCCTGGTGCACTTTACTGGGGACTGACAGTGAATCCAATAAACCAATCATGGACATCAATTACAGGTACACTTTACTTAGGGAGCACTTGCACTGCGGCACGGATTAGCCGTGGCGCAGTGCCCTGAGCGGACAACACCAGCAAAACAGTCGAGGCACACCATCAAAAAGTGGAAGGGAAACTCACGCCAAGGTGCCAGGTCTAACAAACCTCCAAACCAAGGGCTAGACATGCACACAAGCAAGCGCAGGGGACTGATTCCACACTCACAGGGGCTGGTTTGCTGACACACACACAGTCATCCACAACCACTCCACAATCCTCCAAGACCTCTCCCTCCCAGCCCCCTTCCCTTGTCTCACCTGCAACCCCATCCCCCCAGAAGCTCTTCCTCTGTGACCTTGGCCTCTTCCCCACCGACCCAGCAGATCCAAATTACAAGGGGAAGAGGAAGTCCCCACACACAGAGGGGAGTGCCCCCCACACCCGGACACCCTCCCCCAGGCGCAGTCAGACTGTGACGCCCACCCGCAAGTCCCCCCGGCGCAAGAAGAGCAAGACCCCCCCACCAGCACGCAGCTCCAAGGCAAAGTCTCCATCCTCCATCCCCCAGGCCACCACTCCAGAGGTCCCCCGCCACTCCCTGCCCCGGATTCCCCCACACACAGATACACCATCCCCAAAATGCTAATGCCATCCCCCCAGCACTTGCTCCTCCACACCTGGTCAGACAGTTGGTGCCACTGATGTGGGGACCGTGCCCCCCCTGCCCTGCCGACCTCACCTGTCCCCCATTCTGCTTCCATGAGTGTAGGCACTGCTTTGGAGTCCACGACCACCCGTCTGACTTGGGCACTGCAGTGGTGAGCCAATCCACTCCATCTGACCTGCCCACTGGAGTTGTGCCTGCACACACCCCATCTGACTTGTGCCCCACGGTTGTGACAGCACCCACCACTTCAGTCAGCTCCGCTGCAGTTGCAAGTGTCTCGCCTGCATCCCCCACCTCTTCACTGCCTTCTTCTGCTACGCCCTGATACTGTCCCTGCGGTGCCTGGCCTGTCCCCATGTATGCCCCTCCGAGGGGATGACCCCGGTCCTTAGCAGTGCAGGCAAGCAAGGTGTGACAGTTGTCACTCTAGTTCACTCCTTGGCATTTTGACACGGACTGGCCATTGGCCTTTTGGTTGCACAGACATTTAGCATTTATTTTATATACTGAATTTGTCACTCTAGTTCACTCCTTGCCATTTGGACATGGACTGGCCATTGGCCTTTTGGTTGCACAGACGTTTAGCATTTCATATACTGAATTTGTCACTCTAGTTCACTCCGTGCCATTTGGACATGGACTGGCCATTGGCCTTTTGTTGGAACAGACGTTTCACTTTTCATATGCTGAATAAAGCTTTTTACTATGTCCCTGTGAACTTGATTTAGCTGTACATCATGTTGATGTTGTTTTACATGCCCTTGCACCTGTAATGCTTGGTTTACAATGTTGCATACTGATGTGTTGATGTGAGGTACTCCCTGTGGTCCATGAGATATGTATCCTATTCTTGTGGATATCCCTGTCATCCTTTGCAGCTACCTGGGTGTGTCTGGATCAACTATTTGTGTACATCTCTCTGTGAGCATTTCATTGACATGGTCACATCTGTGGCTTGCACCCCTGCACATATGATGTGCTTCCCGTTGTCCAAATTGTCACTTCCACATACTTCGTGCTCATCACTACAGGCCCTACAGGTGTGGGCATCATTGTAATAGGAGCAACTGGGTCCTCTGTGCAACTTGCTAGACATATGTTTTGGGTATGTGCAGCTAACTTAGGGGAGACTCCCATACCCAAGCTGATGTGACCAGAGCCTTCATTGTGTGGTAACTGATGGCTGACTGACCAAGTGTTCTGCAGACATGAGTGGGACTTGCGTGGATATGTTTGGCACAGCTGGGCTCACACAGGAGTTGTGTCCCCTCAAGTTAGTGTGTTGTCCAGTGACATGGCCTGGGCCCATGGTGTGTCTTGTATGTGCATGTGTGTGTGTCCACATCCCTGTTCATACAAAGACAGGGTTCCCTTGATATGTTCCTGTTGTTGATGCTTGCTGAGTGGTACTGGGTTCATCCCACTACTTTTCCAATGGGCTACCAGATGTGTGGGTGCATCACACACTACTGTTAATTGGTGTATCATCATTGTGATTTGTCAGTTCTGAGTGGTGACGATGTTGACAGACACAGATGGGACACAGTCAGGGTTCCTCAAGGCACTTGTTTGTTCGCAATATCATGTAGTTGTCCCTAGGTGGTAGTTTGCAGTGATTGAGACATTTGTATGTGTGTGTGACTGCTCCCACTTGTCGGGTTCATGGCAGCGATGCTGGCAGGTGCCTTGTGTTCCTCCTTGGCATCTGCATAGTCCTGGGACTATGGCAGGGATTCTGAAGGTTACATGACCTTTGAGGTCATGGCCATGTACTGCATACTGTGCAGTGTGTCTGTCATGCCCCAGGGTTGTAAACAGTCCTTGTGTGATGTGTGTGTGCACCTTAGTTCCTGGCAACATTCCGGTGTTTGTCATGGGTGCATGTGCAATGTCACCTGTCCATGTGGACTTCACAGATACACATTGTTGCAGTTCAGGTGTGTGGTGTTGATGGTGGACTGATGTGAATGTTTGCATGGATGGTCCCATAGCTCCCGTTTGTCCATGGATGAGGGGCCATGCTCAGTGATTTGTGTTTGTGTATGTGTGATGTACGTTTGTGGCACAGGACACATGTCTGGGTTTCCAAGTTTGTACGACATCTGCCTTTGTCATCACAGTGGAGGTGTCATGCATGCTTGTGTCACCCCACTGTCTGTTCCCTGGGGGTAGTGGTGTTGTATGTCAGTCTCTTGCTGTGTTAGTTGGTGTTCATTCCAGCTTGTGTCACATGTGTCTGTTGTGCTTCCTCTTATCTCCCAACGCCTGATTGCCCACTGAGGGTGTCCCAATGATGGTTTACTTTTGTATGGCACTGTGTCCAAATCTGTGTCACTGTTGTTCAGCCCCCCTCATGTGTTGTGTAGTTGCCTGGGGATACCGTGACACACACACACACATGTTGTGTCCGATGTGCAGTGTGAGTTTGCCTGTTTGTGCATCTGCACCAGTGCATTGGTATTGCTGTTGTGGGCCTTGGTTTGGATGCTGTTTCTGTGATTTTGCATGCTGTCCCTGTGAGTCATTTCACATCATTGTACACATTCATCATGGTTTTTGGATGCCATTGCTGGCATGGCATGTGAGTTTGTGAGCTGACACCTACAGTCTACACATGTTGTTTTGATTGGTGTGTCTATTTTCGAGATGTGTGCATGCTTGGTGATGCTCACTTATGCTGTTGTGTCATTGTATGCTGTGTGCATTGTCACCCCCCATGTGTGGTGCTTGTCTGCACATGGCCGAGAGTGTTATGTTTTCACAGCACTTTTAGCCTCACCACATCTCTGTGTGTATGGGACACAACCACTAGTTTGCCCCAGAAGTGTTTGATGTGTTGGGAGCAGGAATCATACATGCTGTTTGGCATTTGCAGCTTTGACCATGATGACACTTACCTTTTGGTCACTGTGATGAGGGAGGGTTTAGACCCCATCACCACAATGCTAGACATTTGCTGCAGTTTGGAACCCCACACTTAACTTTTGTTCTACACAGTGAGGGGGTGTTATTTTTACATTGATACAGTGCTATAGTGATGCTTGCTTTGTGTAGGCCACACTCATGTGTTGGTCACACATGTGCTGTTACTTACATTGTATGCTTGTAGCCATAATCACTGTTGTGGGCATTTGTCACAGACTACACACTGTTGTCATGATGTCATGGGGGATGTATTTTGCGGACATACCTGATGTTTGCGTATGCTGGATGCGTTGCGCATCACCCATCCTATGGGTGTGGGTGGCAGGGGTGATGGGCAATATAGTCCCTATGGGTGGGGGTGGCAGTAGTGATGGGCAACATAGTCCCTATGGGTGGGGGTAGCAGTAGTGATGTGCAACAGGTCCCCTGTGAGTGGGGGTGGCAGGGGTGATGTGCAACAGGTCCCCTGTGAGTGGGGGTGGCAGGGGTGATGTGCAACAGGTCCCCTGTGAGTGGGGGTGGCAGGGGTGATGGGCAACATAAGCACTAGGGGTGTGGGTGGCAGGGGTGATGGGCAACAGGTCCCCTGTGAGTGTGGGTGGCAGGGGTGATGGGCAACATAAGCACTAGGGGGTGTGGGTGGCAGGGGTGATGGGCAACAGGTCCCCTGTGAGTGGGGGTGGCAGGGGTGATGGGTAACATAAGCCCTATGGCTGGGGGTGGCAGGGATGATGGACAACATAAGCACTAGGGTTGTGGGTGGCAGGGGTGATGGGCAACAGGTCCCCTGTGAGTGGGGGTGTCTGGGGTGATGGGCAACAAAAGCGCTGTGAGTGGGGGTGGCAGGGGTGATGGGCAACAGGTCCCCTGTGAGTGGGGGTGGCAGGGGTGATGGGCAAACATAGTCCCTATGGGTGGGGGTGGCACTAGTGATGGGCAACATAGTCCCTATGGGTGGGGGTGGCAGTAGTGATGGGCAACAGGTCCCCTGTGAGTGGGGGTGGCAGGGGTGATGAGCAACAGGTCCCCTGTGAGTGGGGGTGGCAGGGGTGATGGGCAACATAAGCCCTGTGAGTGGGGCTGGCAGGGGTGATGGGCAACAGGCCCCCTATGGGTGGGGGTGTTAGTGGTGCTGGCCATGCAACCCCTATGGTGGGCTGTTGTTAGTGGCCAGGATATGGATCCCCTGTGTGCGTGAGCCATTTTGCGGGTACGTGTCGTTGGTTTATGCGGTAGGTGTCTGACTTACCGCCTGCGCCATCGGTTCCTGACCCGATCATCGATGTAGAGTACTGGTATGGCCTGCGCGATGGGATTCATGATGTGTTCGTGTCGTACACGCTGCTTGTTGCTCCGTCTCGTACCCGCTGCAAGCTGGTCCGTCTCGTAGCCGTGTATTGATTTGTGGCGCGAATCGTAGCTGATATGCTTGTTTTCCGGATGCTGTGATGTGCCGTACGTGACGACCCGTCCGGCGCATAGGAAGTACGCATCGTACTTGTCATGTTGGAAACTGCTATGAATACTGCTTCCGGGCGACACGCTTCCTTTTTAGGAGTTACGGCTCGGACGGAGAATGGGGCTTGATTCACAGCCTACGTGTCGGTCGTGTTTTTGGCAGTTATGTGCATCGTACTTACTCTACAGGACGGACGGGCTCCGGGTACGCGTCGGTCGCAGGGTAAGGCTACGGACAGCTGTCCGACCGGCCATCAGAATGGGCCCCGTAGTGTTATGCGATATTTGATGAGGAATTATTAATATTACTTTCTAAAAAAAATAAGGGCCAGATTGCAATGTTGGGCTGAGCGCCACTGATAGGCCGCCTATGATGGGCCATCTGACCAGGGCCGGACTGGCTACTGGGCGTTTCGGCATGCTGCCGAGCTGGGGGCTGATTTCGTTGATGGGACCTGCGTGTGCTGAACGAAATTCGTTTTGCTTTGTTTATTTCGAAGCACACGCAGGTCTCCATCAACGAAATTAGCCCCCACCTCAGTGACACAGGTCCCCAGCTCGGCAGCATGCCAAAACGCCCGGTAGCCAGTCCAGCCCTGCATCTGACAAGCCATTGCTTTTCAAAGAAGACTGGTGGACTGCATAGTTTGAAGGGAAAGATTGCCACCTCCAACAGGATCTAGAATCCCGCTGTTGCAGCGGTCTAAATCAAATGCCTTACATGGAAGTGATTGGGATTACAATGTCCATTTCCGACATCCTTTTGATGGTGGTCTAACCGCCATGAATAGGCTGTCAAGAATGGACTTTAAGGGCCAAAGCAGGGTCCCCGTTGGCCAATGTAAGGTGCCCTAGGTGGACATGTAGTGCCCCCCCACAAATCCATTCACCGTGTGCCAGGTACCACATGGTGCCTGACACACGGTGCATGGATGTGCAAAAGTGCTTTTTTCCACTATGGCTTGTGCTGCAGCCCTTTTCCTGGGGAAAAAGCACTTTCCGACTGCCCCACATCTGTCAGATCGTAATTGGGCAGTCAGACTGCGAACTGCTTGTCGGGCAGTCTCCTGACCACAACAACAGCAGTGGATGGTCCAACAGTCCAATCTTGTAAGTGGACCTAAATTCAGTATTTTTTGTGAATAACAAAAAAAAATGTGTAATGAAATTGTTTTTGAATGTTGTAAAAATGCTTACAATTATTAATTTTTTTTTATATTGCAGTAAATTTGAAAAAATTGTATTAAGGTAGAAAACAAATATTCAAATATTCTAATATTTTATTTTATAAATAGGAAAAATAATAAAAGTAATATGAAGACATTGCTATTTTTAAGTACGTGTAATTAAAAAATATGTAATATATTTACAAAACCATCTTTGAGGTAAGTAGTCTTGCAGTGGGAATTAACAATTTTGAGTATGTCGTGCTACGGATATGGGTTTTCTTTTTTGTAGTGAAGTGGGACTAGTTTGTGTTAGGTTTGTAGTATTAAATAATTTGTAAAAGTACTTTTTGCATTGGTATGGTAAAAAGGCGTAGTGCTTGCAATTCATTATTATTATAACATTACTAAGTATTAGAATAACACAACACACAAATAATTTTTTATTATTTTTATTTTGAACACAGAAACGGTTAGTGCAGATGTTGAACCTTAGAGTTTGCGACTCACAATTAGCAGTTGTTTACGACTCACAAACATTGATGTACAACAGTGTCTGAGACACTGTTTGCGATTCCCAAATGGGTCGCAAAGGACATCATTAATATTCATGATGCAGGTCGCATTGTGCGAGAAATAGGGAATGGCCAGTGCTCACAAGAGTGGTGGCCTGCTGGGGTCAGCAGACCAACATGTCTGACTGTTTATTAAAGCAGTTTTTTATTTATTTAAATGCCAGGAAAAAATGGGGTGCACTTAAAAAATGTAAATGTAACTTTTCAGTTTTATTTTTTAAGAGCCATGGGTCCATGGGACCACTGCCTGCTCTTAAAAGATATTTGTGCTGCCAATCACAAATGGAAAGGGGTGTCCTAGGGACCCTTTCCCATGTGCAACTGCCTTTCCGCCAATTTGAAATTGGTGGTAAATGCGATTGTTTTGTGACCACATTTGTGGTTGCAAAACAATCTTACATTCCCCTGTGACTTGCTATTAGGAATGGACGCCCTTGGCATGCCCCTTCCTAATAGTGACTTGCAAAACCTATTTTGCAAGTCAGTAACAATTTGCCAACTCGCAAAATTGGTTTGGTATATGCTACAACCCTTTTAAGTGGTCTCAAACTGGCCAATTGCCTATTTGCAACCATTAAAAACGGTCTACATCTGGCCCTAATTGCAATTTTTTCATATGTCTTTGTACATATTTATTACAAAGGATTGTTTTATTTGATATATAACACATTTTTTAATAGTTGTTAAACAAATACAGAACAAATGCTTCTGAATACATTTTCAGTAATTTGGTGTTGCATAGTTTTACTATGTGTTCTAGGAAATAAAGTGTTTTTTAATGTAAGTTATGTGTAGTGTATGTGTTGCTGACCAATTTAGTATAGAGTAATATTATGTATGTATATATTTGGGAATGTAGTGTTCTATGCGGGCCTGTGTTTTAGCTTTTTATTGCAGGTATCACTTTCCTGAACCATTCTAAGGGAAAGCGGATGTCTAGTTTTTTTTTAAGGAAATCTGAATTTGTTTTAAAAAATGATTCTTAAAAAATATATTTCCTTGTTTTCAGGGTTTCTTGGAGCGGTTCTTTTTCTAAAACAATTTTTTGTAATGGAGTACCTCAAGGGATTGTTTTGTTTTTTTTACTACATTTTGCATTTTACCAGAGGCTTTTTACTATTGTTTAAACAACTATTTGCTGGATTTCTTTTCGGAAGAATGCATATTTGGAGATAGATCTGAAAATCGTATGATAATTTTATTAATTTACTGTGGTTGGGAGATATATATTTATAATTATGTCATGTTGATATATTTATTATGTTGTTCAGTTGAAACTATGTGATATATATTTTCAAAATTATGTACAGGTAGTTTGTTAGTTTATTTTATGTACTAAATATTTAAAAATATTATTTATATTTCAGTAATAATATTGTTATCATCTCAGGCCCCGATTCACAAAAGGAATCTGAGACAAAATCCTAACTTTACGAATTTTGACTTTTGATATTCACAGAAGTCATTTAGGAGTGCTAAAGTTACAAATTTTGACTTTTGGTATTCATAGAAGTCATTTAGGAGTACTAAAGTTGTAAAGTTAGGATTTTGTCTCAGTTAAACTTAAGTTTGTCTTAAGTTTAACTTAAGACCAAAACTTAAGGTGGACTGAGACAAAATCCTAACTTTAGTACTCCTAAATGCCTTCTGTGATTACAGAAAGTCGGAAAGTTAGGATTTTGTCTCAGATTACTTTTGTGAATCGGGCCCTCAGTGAATAATGCAAAATTGTAAAACATTTCACTGATATAATATTAATATTTTGCTAGTCCTAAAAAAAAATGTCTAAATTATTTTGGTATATTATGCCTGGTAGATTTTATTTGTGGTTTCGAGGATAGATTTGGCTATTACTTCTAAGAGGCTGATTCCGATTCCGGACGCAAAACGTACCGACCGACCCGGAACGGAGACTGACCGACACGGACCGGCGCCGTACGACCCGTGCAGTACGATGCAACGCGTGTGAATTACAACAGACACGTACAGAATACAAGTCGTAAGACCGAGCTGTAGGGAAACAGACGCGATTAGCACCGACTGACACGCACCAGGAATTAACCCGACCGACACGTACCCGCGATGTCCGATCTGAGCAGTACGATGCAATGTGTGTAAAACCAGACCGACTCGCACGGAGTCCAAGCCGCATGACCGACATGCACAGAAAACAGGGACCTGAAGCAATAGAGATCTCCGCGTCCGACGCGTATGAAACACAGAAGAAAGTCAGCGTGAAAGACCCGGAGAAGCCCGCACGAGCCAACATCAGCGTCCGTCTCAGTCAGAAGAACGTCTCCTTCATGCCTAGAAAACCCAAAAGAAAAAATACAAAAAAAGGACCAAACAAGCAATGACAAAGTCAATAAATATAAAAAAAAATAATTGTGGGGAGCACAAGGCCATGCTGGGAACTGGACACCAACAAACACTAGGACTGTACTGACTGACATCTTGCCATTGCTTTCACACACCCTCACAGGGAAGCAGAGTCAAAAGGAAGGAAGTATGGGCATGCTGGGAAGGGGGTGTAGCCAAAAGCATGATGGGAGTTACAGTCACAGACATTACCCACCCACATGGCCCAGCAAGCTTACACTGAACCATGCTCACCTCACAGGGAGTGGGAATGGACTGACAAGATGTCTGACACTGGGCTCTGTTGTGGGGAGCACAAGGCCCTGGTAGGGTTTGTGCGCAAATCAGAAGCAGGACACCACTGCCTGACATCCTGAAAGACAACTTGCACGCCCTCCAATGGAAGCACGTTTCATGGTGGGATGTCTGGCCGGGTGGGAAGGAGGACTGACAGCTCTGATCATACTTACCAGCATGTGGAGACACACACACCCCTCAACACAAACTCCACACACCTCAACGGGTAGAATGCATTGACTCACACTGTAGTGAAATATCACCCAAAGATACACCGCACTGGGTGCTGCTTTGTGAATCACAGGGCTCTCTGTGGACTTGTAGCCAAACAAACTCCAGGACTTCACAGACAGCCATCTTGCCATTGCTGTCACACCCCCTCACAGGGAAGCAGAGTCAAAAGGAAGGAAGTATGGGCATGATGGGAAGGAGGGTGTAGCCAAAAGCATGATGGGAGTTGCAGTCACAGACATTCCCCACCCACCCACATGGCCCAGCAAGCTCACATTGAACCATGCTCACCTCACAGGAAGTGGGAATGGACTGACAAGATGTCTGACACTGGGATCTGTTGTGGGGACCACAAGGTCATGCTGGGAACTGGGCACCAACAAACACCAGGACTGCACTGACTGACATCTTGCCATTGCTGTCACACCCCCTCACAGGGAAGCAAAGTCTAAAGGAAGGAAGTATGGGCATGCTGGGAAGGGGGGTGTAGCCAAAAGCATGATGGGAGTTACAGTCACAGACATTCCCCACCCACCCACATGGCCCAGCAAGCTCACACTGAACCATGCTCACCTCACAGGGAGTGGGAATGGACTCACAAGATGACTGACACTGGGCTCTGTTGTGGGGAGCACAAGGCTATGCTGGAAACTAGGCACCAACAAACACCAGGACTTCACAGTCAGCCATCTTGCCATTGATGTCACACCCCCTCACAGGGAAGCAGAGTCAAAAGGAAGGAGGTATGGGCATGCTGGGAAGGGGGGTGTAGCCAAAAGCATGATGGGAGTTACAGTCACAGACATTACCCTCCCACCCACATGGCCCAGCAAGCTCACACTGAACCATGCTCACATCACAGGAAGTGGGAATGGACTGACAAGATGTCTGACACTGGGCTCTGTTGTGGGGAGCACAAGACCATGCTGGGACCTGGGCACCAACAAACACCAGGACTGCACTGACTGACATCTTGCCATTGCTCTCACACCCCCTCACAGTGAAGCAGAGTCAAAAGGAAGGAAGTATGGGCATGCTGGGAAGGGGGGTTTAGCCAAAAGCATGAAGGGAGTTGCAGTCACAGACATTCCCCACCCACCCACATGGCCCAGCGAGCTCACACTGAACCATGCTCACCTCACAGGGAGTGGGAATGGACTGACAAGATGTCTGACACTGGGCTCTGTTGTGGGGAGCACAAGGCCATGCTGGGAACTGGGCACCAACAAACACCAGCAATTCACAGCCAGCTATCTTGCCATTGCTGTCACACCCCCTCACAGAGAAGCAGAGTCAAAAGGAAGGAAGTATGGGCATGCTGGGAAGGGGGTGTAGCCAAAAGCATGATGGGAGTTGCAGTCACAGACATTACCCACCCACCCACATGGCCCAGCAAGCTCACACTGAACCATGCTCACATCACAGGAAGTGGGAATGGACTGACAAAATGTCTGACACTGGGCTCTGTTGTGGGGAGCACAAGGCCATGCTGGGAACTGGGTACCAACAAACACCAGGACTGTACTGACTGACATCTTGCCATTGCTTTCACACCCCCTCACAGGGAAGCAGAGTCTAAAGGAAGGAAGTATGGGCATGCTGGGAAGGGGGGTGTAGCCAAAAGTATGATTGGAGTTACAGTCACAGACATTCCCAGACCACCCACATGGCCCAGCAAGCTCACACTGAACCATGCTCACCTCACAGAGAGTGGGAATGGACTGGCAAGATGTCTGACAGTGGGCTCTGTTGTGGGGAGCACAAGGCCATGCTGTGAACTGGGCACCAACAAACACCAGGACTGCACTGACTGACATCTTGCCATTGCTCTCACACCCCCTCATGATGGGATAACTGGCCTGGGGGAGAAGGAGGTCCTGACTTGAAAACAAATAACACCGATGCTGTCCATACACACCTTCTCTGCTAAAACACATTGCACACGTGGTACCAGTCACTCACAAAGTAAATGCCCGGGCAAGATGGCTGACACATGGGCCTGATAAATGATGTGGCTGAAAATCAAACATATGCACTGGCCAACCCAAACACATTTGCACACACAGCCATTGCAACCGTATGTCCAAAGTCACTATCTGGGGATGCAGTGTCCAGGGGTGCCCCCTGGCCTGGCTGTGGAGGTGTGTCTTGCAGATGACAAGTGTGGAGAGGCATATATAGTACATTGCACAAAACACACAGGAAAACACATATACATCATTGATAGGGGACATCTGACAGTGAATGGAATGGACACACCAATCTAGCCGACACCATAGCATGGTCTCATTCACACTCGGTGCTCGGTGCTGCTGTGAGCTGCATTCCACTCCTACATCGTGCAGCAACATATGCATCCTTCACACAACACACCACTCACTGACATAGACACTGTAGACACAAGGTCTAACCTGGACTACATTGGAGGAGACATACTACTCACAGCAGCCAAACCACAACACACACACCACCGGCTCTCACTGTCATGAGTATTGAAAAGCTGGAGTGCTTCCTTACCCAATCCATGTCACCATGGAGAACATTGACAAGTCAAATCACATATGCACGTACAAAAGTCAGCACCAAACTCATTAACGATGGTGACATCACCACTTGTATGAAATGAGATGGGAACTAGGAACACTGTAAAAAAACACTTTCTCCCAAGAGATCGCAGGCATACTGGACTGTGACCATGTCGTACCAATACACCAATGTGACACACAAAGACCAGCAAAATATGCTACCACACATGCCCCAATCTTACAACATATCCTCAGTGGAATTGCAAGTATGTCCTTGTTAAAGGTCAAATGTGTACAGGGATGACACCTGTGTCAGCAACGTGACGGCCCTTGAGTAGTAATGGCCATGTACAGCCAAATCTATACATGAGCTGGGCATGCACACACTTCAACATGCACATTGAAATGTTTCATTTTGGATGGGCAATGGGCCACAACAATATCAATCTCTGTCCGTGACAACTTTGGACAAAGCAGTGTACAGACAAGCATCCTGACGTACAGTAGAAAATGTCATGTATGTGAACCATTGATGCCTGTAGAAACATAACTCACATTGTGTGCCTCTTCCAAACACAGGTGGTGCTGGGGACACAACATCTGTTGCCGCACCATCTGCCAGTGCCGCAGGGAGGGAGGATGACTCTGGCGGAGAGTCCTTTGCACCGCAGACGCCTGCACCTGAGGATCCCCCCCAGAAGAAGAAGAAGAGGGGTCGTCCGAAGAAGGACAAGTGAGATGCAGATGTCCATGCACATTCCCCCAGGGCCTCTAAACCTGTTCTGGACAATGTGCCCAAACCGCTCACCTTGTTGCATCTAACACAACTCGCCTACATGACATGGAGGGTTCATGTTGGTCCAATGTAGCAGATGACTGTGGACTTACTCTGGACATTTCAGCTACCAACACTTCCAACTCTACTGTGAACTTTGGATTCAAAACCCAATGTACAGCACACACCATCCTGTGCACTATCCTCACACATGTTTCTAAATTAACTCACCAGTACACTATACTTGCCTCTGTTATGATTCCAACTTGTCGTGTGTCATGGAGATGTTGATCTGCTAAACAACACAGTGCATGCCAAATACTACAACAATGTGATCACCGTTATGTGAGTCATGGTGATGTGACACATGTGAGGGAGACACACCACTATAGCACCACAACACATACTCACCATGTCCATGTAAGTCATCCCACACAATGTTGTTGACCTGAAATACATTGGAATGCACAGACACCACACCTATCCACAGTCAGTGGTAATAATCCCACAGCTGAGGTAAGCAAATGTCAGTCAGATGTGGGAAGACAGACAACGCACATAACAAAGCGTAGCACAGGTTCATTACACATCAGCAACATGTTTATTCCACAATAGTTGCAAGGTAATTCTACGTTACAGTGGACACACGGTCACAAAGTGTTGGAGAATTGAAGTCCAGGGGTGTGTGGTACATCACTTGATGGGAATTGACAACTTCCACACTGGTGTTGTATTCCGGGTGTTGGGGGTCAGTTTTGACCAAACAACAGGCAAAGTACCCTGGGAAGGATAGACACAAGACACAGTGAAAAGCACAGCAGAACAGGAGAGAAATGCAATACACATGCACAAAACATGTCAGAAGAAACCTACACAGAAACAAGTTAGCAGTTCGACACTATTGTGGAGTACAGACCACCTGAAAGGACACATCACTGCACGCAGCCAGTCAAGTGGCACACAGACACACTCATACAGCAACAGAGCAGCCCCAACACATTTCCGGCTAACTCAATACATTGACATAACAACCCTGTAAACTCACATTCAGGTGAAGAAGTTGTTGATGAGCTGTGTGCGGTCGTCACCCTCATCATCATCATCCCTGGCATCGTGGCCCAGGCCTGGATCCTCCACAGGTGGCGGAGGTAGGTCATCTGCATCCTGAATGAGAGGTAACTTCTTCCGCACTGCCATGTTGTGTAGCATACAGCATACAAGGATAATTTTGCACACCTTTGCAGGGTCATATGGGAGGGCACCTCCGGTCTTGTCCAGGCAGCGGAAGCGGCTTTTCAGGAGACCAAATGTTTGCTCAATCACCCTCCTGGTCCGACCATGTGCCTCATTGTAGCGCATCTCGGCTGGTGTCACAGGGTTCCTGAGGGGTGTCAGCAACCATGGCATGTTGGGATATCCGGAGTCACCTACACACAAAAAAATGAACAAGTCGCTGAATTTTGTAGGAGTGCAGAATACAACATTGACAAACACACACAATGATAAACAGTCAGTACACACCGACATGCCAGGCACGCTGATCTGCCATCTGTGACATCAGCGTTGCAATGAGACTACTCCTCATGATGTAGGCATTGTGCGCAGAACCGGGGAAACGTGCACACACATGTGTGATACACATGTCTGCAAGACATACCACCAGAGCATTGATGGAGTGGAAATGTTTCCTGTTCTGGTATGCCTGCTCATGTGCCTGGGGTGTTACCAAGGCCACATGTGTTCTATCAGGATAGTACGTGCACTGCTTAAATGCTTCTGTCCATGTTCTGATAGGTTAATGTGAGGTTAATGCCGTGCTCCTGGGTGTCACTTCTCTGAACAAGGAGTGCGGGGATTCAATGTAATTAGTAGCAAACCCTAAAACGTTGGGTGTGTCCCCTGGGCACTGGTGAATCAATGTTAAATTGTTGTTAATTCAGTTGGATTCAATAAAGTTTCTTGAAAAAGTTTCTTTTTATTGTTTTTAACTTGGTTTAATCACGAAATTCATGTAACATTTCGATGATGCATCGTGTTATTACGAGTTTTACAATTCCCAATGCATTTCGGCGCGATGCCTTCTTCCGGGGAATATCTAGAAGTAAATAATATATAAGGCTGTTGTTGTACATCGTATCATTGTATCACTAAAGAAAAATGTTAAAGACATACATGTGTGTCAATGGTGATTAGTTTTCCTGCGCGTCACGATGGTGATTTTTCTGGTACGAGCATGAGTGACTGTTAGTTATATTTGTTACTCCGTCTTTGTAATCTGAATAATAGGTCAAGGGTAGTCAATTCAAAGATTGTGATCAGCGGGTGAATGAAAGAGGAGTTGTGAACGTACATTTAAAAAAACGGAATTGTGAGTGTGTGTTTAAAAAGAAGAACGGAAACAACTTAAGTGCTTATGAAGGTGTGAGTGATCTCTAAGGTTACTTACTCTCGTGTCAAAGAAGTTCCTAGCGCATGCGATGAACTGCCATGCCGAGTGTCTCCGCCAGTGTGTAAACGCTGAATCGAACGTTGGTGTATCTAGGGGTTAGTGTCATAGAGATAGAAATAGGACTGATAACTGATAACGGATAGTGAGGAAAGACTATGCGTGTAACAAAGAAAAAATTTGGACAGTCAACAATAACAAACATCCGTCTGTTTGAAACAGGATCATTGATACTCATTGTACGTTAGTGCAATCAGAGATAACATGCAAATTCCATACGGTCATTCATCCCGTATGGTTTCATTGAATTAAGTGTGCGAATCCAGTAATTTTCGCGTTGTAATAAAGTTTTGTGATTGTCTCTGCCTTCCATTTTGACAATAATTTCCAAAATTTTGAATTTGAGTTGGCTTATGTGATGTCCAGCTTCTAGAAAGTGGCATGCCACTGTGGATTTGGGGTTCTGGGTTCTGATGTTGCTTTTATGTTCGTTTATACGTGTTTTAATTTTTCTTTCTGATTGTCCCACGTATATTTTCCCACATGGACATTTTACTTGGTATATCGTGTTCGCTCTGTCACATGTAGCTGTTACTTTGAGTTTGATGATATAGCCTTTCATGGGATGAGTGATGTATGGACCAGGGATGATATTGTGACAGTTATTACAGTTCCAACATGCTTTGGTTCCTTTATATTGAATTTGTGAGTTCTGATCTGTGTTTTTTTTTATAATCTCTCCCAGGTTTTTGGCTCTGGTGTATGCGAAAATTGGTTCCTGTTCAAAGATTTTGTTGAAATCTGGTTCCACTTTCAATATGGGCCAGTGTCTTTTAATGATGTTTTTAAAGCGTTTGCTCATCGTGGAGTACTTGGAGACTATTGTGGTGCGACTGTCTGTGGCTTTTTTTGTAGTTGACAGTGCAGTGGTCCTGCTGATGGTGTTGCCTCTGTTTTCTGCTTGTTGTAAGATATTTTCTGGGTATCCTCTTGTCCGAAAACGTCCCAGCATTTCATTGATGTGTATTGTCCTGATGTTGGGGTCAGATACTATTCTTGTTATTCTGAGTACTTGCGTAAAGGGCATATTGTTCTTTAGGGAACTGAGATGAAAGCTGTCATAAGACAGCATGTTGTTTTTATCCGTGGGTTTTCTGAAAAGTTCTGTTTGAAATCCTTCATTGGCTTGTGTAATTTTTACATCCAAGAAGTTGATGGTGTTTGGTTGTATCTCTGAAGTAAATTGTATTCTTTCATCTATCAGATTAAGTTCATCCAGCAGTTTAGTGAGAGTCAATGTTGGTCCGTTCCATAGTATGAAGATATCATCAATAAACCTTACAAAAATTTTTAGGTTGTTTTGCCAAGTTGGATTGGTTAAGATGTATTTTTCTTCAAACATTCCCATGAAGATGTTCGCGTATGTTGGGGTGGCACAATTGCCTATTGATGTACCGGCCTTCTGCAAAAACCAGTCTGTTTTCCATTTAAAATAGCTGTGTTGTAATGTGTAGAACATCAGTTCCATCAAAAAGATTTGTAAGTCTGTGCTGTATTCACTTTGTAGAAGTGCTTGTTCTACTGCTTCCAAACCACTTTGATGTGGAATGGATGTGTATAAAGATTTGACATCTGGTGTTTCATGATCTTTTGAAATTTATTGAGAAAATCCGTTGTGTCCTTGATGTATGTTGGTAGTTTAACGACACTCGGTTGAAGGTACTTGTCCAGATATTTGCCCACTGGTACGTGGAGACTATTTCAAACAGACGGATGTTTGTTATTGTTGACTGTCCAAATTTTTTCTTTGTTACACGCATAGTCTTTCCTCACTATCCGTTATCAGTTATCAGTCCTATTTCTATCTCTATGACACTAACCCCTAGATACACCAACGTTCGATTCAGCGTTTACACACTGGCGGAGACACTCGGCATGGCCGTTCATCGCATGCGCTAGGAACTTCTTTGACACGAGAGTAAGTAACCTTAGAGAGCACGCGTTTCTCTTTGCCACACGCGAAATAATGGGAGACATCGCATCGCGAATGTACCACCGCAATCACTCACGCCTTCATAAGCACTTAAGTTGTTTCCGTTCTTCTTTTTAAACACACACTCACAATTCCGTTTTTTTAAATGTACGTTCACAACTCCTCTTTCATTCACCCGCTGATCACAATCTTTGAATTGACTACCCTTGACCTATTATTCAGATTACAAAGACGGAGTAACAAATATAACTAACAGTCACTCATGCTCGTAACAGAAAAATCACCATCGTGACGCGCAGGAAAACTAATCACCATTGACACACATGTATGTCTTTAACATTTTTCTTTAGTGATACAATGATACGATGTACAACAACAGCCTTATATATTATTTACTTCTAGATATTCCCCGGAAGAAGGCATCGCGCCGAAATGCATTGGGAATTGTAAAACTCGGAATAACACGATGCATCATCGAAATGTTACATGAATTTCGTGATTAAACCAAGTTAAAACAACAAAAGAAACTTTTTCAAGAAACTTTATTGAATCCAACTGAATCAACAACAATTTAACATTGATTCACCAGTGCCCAGGGGACACACCCAACGTTTTAGGGTTTGCTACTAATTACAAGGCCACATGTGTACCATCAATAGATCTGATGACGCTCGGCATCCTCCCCAGTGTATAAAAAGCATCCTTTATTTCAGTGAGTTGACCTGGGCTAGGAAACTTGATGTACAGGTCAAGGAAATGCAACATCCCCTCCAAGATATCACGTAGCATACGACTGAACATAGTTTGCGACATACCACCAGCAGTAGCCACAGTGTACTGAAAGGTACCAGTAGCAAAGAAGTGCAGGGCCGCCATCACCTTCACCTCTGGGGTCAGTGCTGTAGGGTATTTCCGGCCAGGTAGCAGATGTGGCACCAACTGCTCCACCAACTCCTCAATCAGTGGCCTGGTGAAGCGGTACCGCCGGATGCAGTCACGTTCCTGCATGGTTTCAAGGTCTGGGAGCCGTCTATGGACAGCTGGTGCCCTGCAGTACAGAGATGAACAAAGGAAGATTGTCGATTCATCCAACCATGTGGCTATGACCAAGCAAAATATCACATGATACATCATGACAATATACAATGTACTGAGGTGTGTGCTGTTGGGTATGGACACATATGTCACCTACATGCCCATCACCTCACATCTCAAGTCCACATGTCTACATAAGTTACATGTAGTGCAATGGCCAATCATTGGGCTGTGTCACAGTACCTATGTACTGCTGTCACGTTACAAACACACACCACAGTGACAAGTGAGGCCTGATGTCCCCCAGGTATCACAGATCTTTGACATACAGATACCCAGGGTCCCTGTATTGCCACATGGACACTGGCATGACATGGCGTATCATGTACACGCCACAAGACAACCGTGAGTACCACAGGTAGTGGCCACTGTTGTCTCTGCAGGCCCTACATGTATGTCTCGTAGACACACACACAACATCAATGTTGATGCACAAACCACATGGATGTTGAGACTGTCTCCCATTGGGCACATTTGATCAGCCACATCTGAGACACAACATGCACACAGACTGTGGGTGTACATCAGAATTGGAGCTATAGGTCGCACTGTGACATACATACCATCACCCCCAGGACTCAGGGTGTATGTGACATGTCCTAAACATATCCAACCTGAAACTATGTCCATGACTCATGCCCATAACTGTACAGTTGCACATCACAGTGGTAATGTGCACAACACACAAAGGATTCTGTCCCCATGAACACGTGCACAGCCTGGGAGTGGCTGCACAAAAGTGCCACACAACAAACCAAATGTTGCCCCCCAAACACACAGGGAATGCAGCCTTACATGCCATGGGACACAGTGTGGCACATACTGTAGTGTGGTAGGTGTGCACCTGAGTCCCTGGCAAGTAATTGTGTGTGGAAGCAATCAAAAAGTCACACCAATGTCAACCGACGCGGGTGACTTCTACAGAGATGCATTGCACAGTTCAGGACTGAGCCGTACGTACGCTTAACCATTGACTTCAATGAGAACCGATTAGGGTGACTATCATACAAACTCATTGCACAGTTCAGGACCGAGCCGTGCGTACGCTTAGCCATTGACTGCAATGAGGACCGATGCAGGTGACTATCATGCGTACGCATTGCACAGTTCAGGACCGAGCCGTGCATATGCCTAGAAATTGACTGCATTGAGGACTGATGCGGGTGTCTATCATGCATACGCGTCGTGCAGGCATGGACCGAGCCATGCGTACGCTTAGCCATTGACTGCAATGAGAACCGATGCGGGTGAGTATCATGCATACGCGTCGTGCAGGCATGGACCGATCCGTGCGTATGCTTAGCCATTGACTGCAATGAGAACCGATGCGGGTGACTATCATGCATATGCGTCGTGCGGGCATGGACCGAGCCGTGCGTACGCCTTGGCCATTGAATCGTATGGAGACGGGTGCGTGTGTATTTTCAAACTACGCGGTGTACAGTCAGTTGACCGAGCCATGCGCACCCATTGGCTCTGGACTGTCATAGAGACGGATGTGGATTCAAAACTTGCACAAGTTGTGTGCTGGAAATTCAGTTGGATGCCTACAACAATGTTGCAATTACTAGGGTTTTATGAAGGTGAAGATTTGAACGATGCGGAAGACGTGTACGAGTCGTACAATTCCATGGATTGGCCTGATTCATAGAATGCAACCATGTTGGACCTATCACTTGGAACACATGGCACAGATTCTGCCTTGGCAGCACAGATATAAGGCTGGCTGGCTCCCAGGGAGCTCACTTGTCTGCACTACATGCTACTGGACCACATCTCTGATACCACTGCTGCTGTCTCTGCATCCTCTAGCTACTGCTATGGCACGTACTCTGGAGAGGGCCCCAGCCTTCACTGAGAAGGAGAACCAGGCCCTGCTGGACGGGCTCCTTTCACAGTACAGCAAGCTGTATGGGAAACCAGGGGAGCAGGTGAGTGTGCAGTCCACTGCCTTCCTAATTGTACATGTTGTCTGACTAGCAGGACTAGCAGTGTGTACACCAGTGGTAAGCATATTCACTGAGTACTTTCATCCCCCAAAGTGTGTAGGTACAAGTAATGAACAGGTGTTCTGCAGCTAAAGTGCATTTGTGCAAGCTTAAACTTCCCAGGCATTGTTAATGCGTCAGACATGCAGAGCATTTGTCCATTTCCATGGGTGCACTACCTGTGTAACTCATTTTCCTTTGTGATGACGACATGTATATCCAACTGTGTGCAGCACAAATATGGGGCATGTGTGTTAATGGACTTTTAACTTTGTTATCCTCACAGGTTGATGCCCACCAGAAGCAGGAGATATGGCTGACCATCACCCGGGCAGTTCGATCGGTGGGGGTCTACAAGCGCCGGAAGCGCAACTGCCGGAAGAGGTGGCAGGACCTTCGGGGCTGGACCCGGAGGATCGCAAGGGTCTAGCTGAAGCTGTCGCCTCCTCGCAGGTGGGGCGGACACCGGACCCTGACCCATGACATGCTCAGGATTCTGGTGGTGGTCTTGCCGGACCTGGATGGGCAGCTGAAGGCCAGACAGCAGCAAGGAGGGGGTAAGTCCATGCATAATATGTGTACTATATCTGACATGCTATTTGCAGTCTTTTGGCCTTGTCACACTTCCACATTACGTAGGTGCTGGAAATGGCTCTTTTTGCAGAGTTATCCCTAAACTTTTTGCTTTTTCCTCCTATTTTTTCCTGACCTGTGTGTGTTGGTTTTAGGACTCTGGGCACTTCACCACTGCTGATCAGTGCTAAAGTGCATATGCTCTCTGTGTAACTATGTTTTGATTGGTGTTTCCATGATTGGCTATTTGATTTGTGTGTCAGTCCCTAGTAAAGTGCACTGTGAGTGCCAGGGCCTATATGCTGTTGGTGGGCTGCAGCACTGGATTGTGCCACCCACGCAAACAGCCTGTAAAGTGTGTCTAAGGCCTGCCATTGCAGAGCCTGTGTGCAGCCTGGGTCTGCCATGTCGACTTGGCAAGTGTACACACTTGCAAGTCCCTAAACCTTCCCTTTTCTACATGTTAGTCACCCCTAAAGTAGGCCCAAGGTACCCCTGTGGGCAGGGTGCATTGTATGTGAAATGTAGGACATGTCCTGTTGTGTGTGGCATGTCCTGATAGTGAATTACAGCCTACTTCGTTTTTCACTATTGCAAGGCTACCTGTTCTCCATAGGCCAGAATGGGCGGGTTGATTATTACATCCTAACTGACCCAGGGAACATGGTAGAAATTCGAGTTTAGTATGCCTGAACTCAGAATGATAAAATACATCTTTTAGTGAAGTTGGTTTTAACATTCTTTGTTTGAAAATACCACTTTTAGAAAGTAGGTATTTTCTTATCTAACCATCCAAAGCCTGCCTCTGCTAGGTTGTGTATTCCCTGTCTGGAGTTTGAGTGACAGGGCTGGGGAATTCCAGGAGACAGGGTGAGTCCACCCAGTGGTGAATAGGGAGATCTGCATCTAGATGGGAGGGAGGAGTTCCACCTGGGAACTGATTAGGACTGTGCCTGCCCCCCACAGTGCCGGCTCCACCCCCTGTGGTGCGTCTGATGTCTCTGCCCTGCACTGTGAAAGAAGAAAAGGAATCATGTCAACAGAGTGCTCCAGGGCTGTGCCTTTCCTCCACAATGCTGGCTCCACCTCCTATGGGGCGTCTGATGTCTTTGCCCTGCACACTGAAAGGAAAGAAGGAGTCATGTAAACAAAGTGCTCCAGGACTGCCCAGAACTGGTTTGGACTAGGCAAAGGCCCCTCTGCCCTCAGTGGACAAAGGATTTTGGGGTATAAGTAGTGGGACCCTAATCCCAAGAATTTAGATTTCGCTGGAATCAAGGAACCTGCCAAGACGAAGAGCTGGAAGAGCTGCCAGGAGGAGTACTGCCCCTTTGCTGTGTTGTTGCTTTGTTGGGTTGGCCTGCAGCTGCTGCTTCTGCCTTGGGCAGTGAAAGGACTGGACTGAACTTTCTCTACTTATGCTGAGTATCTCCAAGGGCCTGAACCGAGCTGGCCTCCTGTTAAGAAGTCTCAAGGACTGCACAGACTTCCCCAACCTCTGGGTTCCGCTCCTGGAACCACTGTTTCAGTTGCCACAGAGAAGAGGGAACCGCGACCAACTCCATCACCAACTCCATCGCTGGCCTTGTGTCCTGAAGGCGCCGCACCGACTCGCCCTGCACCGCAAGCCTTGGTCTCACCGACTCCGTCACCGAGCCGCTGCCTGCACCGCATCGAGAGACACCGCAACCTGTATCGCCTCGCTTCACATCGCTGGCCTGGGCTCACCGACACTGTCGCTGCTGGCTCGAAACCCGTAACTGACTCGTCACGCACAGCTGTCCGGCTCGGCCAGCGCCAATTCCCGCCAACCAGCTCTGTCGCTCGCATCGCAACTTGCCAGCACCGCATCGAGCACCGTCTCGCCCTGCACCGTAAGCCTTGGTTTCACCGACGCCGTCTACACGATCGTCACCGACCCGCTGCTCGCACCGCATCGAGGGACACCGCACCTTGCACCGCTTCCACCTTGTACCGTGACCGCGGCGAACGCCACAACTGGCTCTGTCACCTGCACCGCAACCTGCCAGCACCACATCAAGTACCGACTCGCCCTATACCACAAGCCTTGGTCTCACCGACGCCATCTGCACGATCGTCACTGAGCCGCTGCTCTCACCGCATCGAGGGACACCGCACCTTGCACCGCTTCCATTTTGCATCGCAACCGTGATGGATGCCAAGACCGACTCGCACACCAGAGTGAGCCGCACCAAGAAAGGTACTGTGAATGAATCTGTCCCTCTGTTGCTGGCCCGTACCGACGCTGTCAGCGGGAACTGCGAGACTGTTTTCAGCATCGCGGTAGGCTCGGACTGAGCTACCGACTCGTACGAACTGTGTTTTTCAACGTATTTTGCAACTTAAAGACATTTTGAGAAGTAACAATTTTTGAAGTACTGTATTGTGGATTTTTATCGTATTTGGTCTTGTTTATATAAAAATATTGGATATTTTTCTAAAACTGGTGTGGTGTCCGTTTGTAGAGCTTACATTGTATTACTGTTGGTTTTGGGCAAATGCTTAACACACTGCCTCTAAGATAAGCCTGACTGCTCATGCCAAGCTACCAAGGGGGTGAACAGGGGTTATTTTAGGAGTGTAACTCCCTTGTCCTGACTAGAGAGGTGGTTTCTGCCTGGCTTGGGTGCAAACCTTAGCCAACCAGAAATCCCATTTCTAACAGTAGGTCTTGTAGTCCAGGACTCATGTCCCTCATTGTGTGATGTATCCTCCTCATATGATCCACAGGTGTGGACCCTACAGTCTGTGGCTTGTGTCACTAGGGCACTGTGTCCCTGCAGTCAGCTATGCTTCAGGTTCCGGACAGCATCTGTTACCGTGACTCTGTTGTAGGTTTCATGGGTGGGTCAATTGTTTACACAATGCCTGAGATCTGACATGTGATCTGTGTGTGCCCTTGATACGTGTTCCAATTGCTGGTCTGAGTCGCCACATGTGCCTGGGGTATATCAAACACACCCATGCAGCAGGGGACTCCAATTTGTGGGCCTCAAGAGTATGTATATCAAGTGTGTCACACTTGCTTGGCCACCTGACTACTGTCCAGGGCTATACACTGTTTCACGTAGACCTGGGCAGTCATGCCTACTCAAGGGCATTTAGAAACACTCTGTAATCCCACTCCTTTGTATCAACTTACAGGTTGGGCTTAGTGACATGTGCCTTCAGGTGTGAACCAAAAATATCCGAAGTTTCGGAATAAAGAACCTAGCTACTCAATGTGGAGTAAGCAAAAGAACAATGTATGAAAGGAAAAATGTCCTTTCTTGAGTCCCCTCACTCACCAGGGTTTCCCCACGGTGACATGCTTCATCATGGGGGCCATCGCAACCCGCTGCGGGTTGAGGTGTGCTACAACTTGCGACAATACGTAGGAGCACTGTTTTTGAGTGACTATGTGTAGTGCAGTGATGTGCGTGGAGTGGGTGAGTTTAAAAATATCTAACTAGTGGGTAAAATTACTTTGATCGGGCCCCTAGTTGATATATTAAAAACGGGGTCGGTCTCTAGGGTAACTGTCTGTTTTGAGTCAGGAGTCCCTAGTGGACGTCAACTAGTTTTGAGCTTCCCCAGTGCTCTTCATCAGGAAAAACACAGGGTCCATGTGCGGTCTCGAGGAGAGGCGAACCCATCAGAGAGGATTTCCTTTCATGGTTCCAGTAAGAACTTCTCAGCCCCCCCGACGACCATGAGGCACAATGTTGCTTCATAATTGATACTACTGATTAATATATTGTATGTATTAACCACGCTTGCCTAAATAATTGCAGCGCGATCTGATTTCTTTCCTCACTTTAGGTCACTTTAGGAGTGGTACACACAGGGCTCGACCCGAGGGCCTGCTGTCAGCTCTTGCAACCGCGTGTTGGTACACCGGTCCGGTGCCCTCTTAAATAAATGTTGGCATGCTGCAGCTGCACTCAACTGGAGTAACTTTAGAACAGAATCACACTCCTCCGAGCATCGGGAGGCTTACAAACCAACCACGTCATGTGAGTGAATGTTTTTTACACACCTACTGTTGCCATTTCCACACCACATGTCTGTTTGGGTCATGTAAACATTTGCATGTGACCAGAGGTATAATTGTTTTCAAACTTACATACCTTCCATCCGTCAGGAGGTATTACCCCCAGGTCCCTACGTCCTCGACACCGTCATGGACAAGTGAGATGTAACTATCTCACTGACAGAAAAAAGAACGCAGGAATGCTGAACCTATCCTCCCCCCTCCCACTGGGAGTACATAAGAAGTACCGGTCCCAGCATTCCTCCTGTTCTTTTTTCTGTCATCCTGACAGTGTGTGGACGTGGCAGGAGCGGGGGCGCTCCTGCCTTGTTACTGGACTTACGTGGTGGCTGCTGGTTCCTTCCTTATGCCGGCGGCCCTTCGTTGGTGGCCTCTCCCTCCCTGCCGGGCTTGGGGGGAGTGGCGCGGGCTTCTTTGGATCCTCAGCCGTGCGGCGGTGTAATACCGCGTTGGCTATCTCTTGGCCCGATGGCCGCCCCTCCTGGCCTTCCGGGCTTGCTAGGGGGCGCAGCCGGTGTGCTGCTCGATGATTGGAGCAGCCTCCTTCCCCTTCCGGGTTTCGTCTTGCCTGACTTGGTGAATGAGAGGTGCACCTTGCAAGTTTAAAGAGTTTGCGTCTTATTACGTTTTTTTGTTTTTTTTAAAAAGGGAAGATGTGCTGTATCTTTATTTAAATATGCAATTTGCGTAGTGCGAAGTAGCGCGAACTTCGCAAACTACGCGAGCATGGCGTAGTGCTTTGCCCAGGCTTAAACATATGGTCATAGGATGCAATTTCATACATTTGCATATGTAAATACATTTTGCGTTGTAAACCATGCAAGTGATACGTGTGTAAATCTAAGTTTACAGCGGACACTATAGTCATTGGATGACTATCTCAGATCACATCTCTACATGTTTGCATGTGAAAATTAAATAGGAGAGGGTAGTAGTGTTCTCAAATGGGAGAGAACCTGCACATCAATATATGAATAAGTACATAAGGAAAAGTCAACGGCGTGAAACAGTAAAATGGAAAATTGTTATATAGCGGGGTGCTTGGCTAGCTAGAAGCACCCACTACCCAAGAGTGCTTGTTAGGCAGATATGCAGAACTACCTGCCAATTCAAAATGAAAGACTGAAGCTAATACAGCACATCCACAAATCATGTAAGAAGGTCCAGCTGAATAACAAGTGATGAGGACCTTGCGTTGTTCAAAATCAAATAGGCATTTCCATACATAAAGAGGTCATGTGTAGCAGTCCAAAATCCAATAAAGTATGATGAAAGGTCCACGTGATGTCAGTAAAGGATGTTCTTTTTATTTCATAGAAAAGTCAATATCCAAGACAGAGTACAGCCAACACGTGTTTCGTCAGTACTTATCAGTACTACAGACTTTCTCAAGGCTAACTATTGAAACTACCTATGATGAAGTCCAATATCAAGTTTAGAAACATAAGTATATATGTAGTAAGAGGTCCACACCATATAAAAGGCTACAGTCAGGGAAATCTCTAAGGTAAAGAGGAAACGTGGCCAAAAATTGGGTCAATCGGTATATATTACAATAATAATGTAGCCATATCATTAACAATTAAAGGGAGTCCTCCTAGTCACCGCGCTTGATAACGCTCCTCAGATGATGATGATAAAAAGAACATCCTTTACTGACATCACGTGGATTCTTATGCCCAATTAATATGTGACCATAATGTTGTGTAGCACTCTGAATGGGTCTGTAAGGTATAGCTACCTCCCGCACATCAGTGTTGCCATGGCTCATGTGGGCTGAGTGATCTGTGGGACTGTAAACATGGCTAATATCCTCCTCAAATGCTCCTAACAGTATTCAGACAAAGCTCATGTCGTACGTCTATGCATATCTAGCACATATACAATGGTGTGTAGTGGCAAATCATGATATGTTCAATGGAATGTAGAAATGAATATATCTAAGCCTGTAATACAAGTACATTATAGGAATGATCAGAAATTAAAATGCTGATGTACATTGCTCAAAGTATAGTGCCTCATAATGAATTACACAACTTGCCTATGTAGGGACTACTCCATTTTACCAAACAACACCATATGGTTACGCTCTGTACTCAAGGGGAGGGACGGGCCTTCTTACCTGGCCTGGCATGATTGCTCCCAGAGGTGGCAAACAGCAGCTAAAGTGGAGGTGACGTTGAGAGTAGCAGTGTCAGGAGGCAAGTGAGTTTTTCTTCAAACTGCTTCATACATGTACGCCATCAACGTGGTCATCAACGTAGGTGCTTACAGCAATTGGACGGTGACCATCATTGTCACCAATGTTAGCCTATGGCTGTGTCTGCTGTGGTGGCAACCGCCCACCGTGCGGTCAATTTCTGCCGACTACAGTCATCCCAAATGTCCTATATGCGAGGTCATGCTTCTGCCATTTTAGAGGTAGGAAAGACAGTAACTGTGACTGTTAAGTGCATGAACACCACTACAAATGAGGGCTAACATGTTTACATTTGAAAAACTCCCTTTACATATCATGTCCAGTCCAAAACATCATCTGTGTAGTGCATTACTGTGCACATGGCAAAATGTGCACGGTACACTGTACACCCCGGTTGGCGTTATTTCACATAAAATGTCATGAAAACCATGATGGCATGTAAAATCAACTTTTCTAAATTGATGATGTGCACAGTTATGTTACAGACATGTGAATATTTAACAGCAGACGATGTTGATGTGAATTAGATGTAATGCTTCATGAAGCTGTTGTTTTGTCACATGACTTTAGTCTCACTCTTCATATATGCTCCTCTGGACACTGTGACCAATGTCCAAATGTATTTTTACTCCTCACATAGGTACCCTGGAAGAGGAAGGAGATGACAGCCAAACCTTTAGACCACTAAAGAAAGACATGTCATCCAGAAATTTCATTTGAATTGTCAAACAATACTGGATTTATGTCATCAGTTGCAGCCTGACCTCCTACCTCACATCAATTATTCTACATCTCTCACACCAAGGGCCTGATTCCGATCTCGCTAGGAAAGCCCTCCGTATGACTTGGATCTAGAGGGCTTTCCTGGTGAATCGTGCTGTGAGCGTCCGACCGAACGAGTACGATGCACCTGTATGCTGACTTACTCGGTTCAGTCGGACTCTCATTGAACTCAATGGGTGCCTGTATACCGAACACATACACAGGCTTCCACAGCAAAAAGGGGCGGGTGGGGAAAAGCGTAAACCCTGTGGCGGGCACCCCATGGTGCCCGCCACACTGTGCATGCTTGGTTCAGGGAGACCCTGGGCACCCACCGTGACTGATCCGGAGTGCCCCGGTGAAGGGGGCCTGCTATGGCCCCCCAAAATCCGATTCCCACAGCCGTTTCATCTTTCTGAGACCGAGTCGATACGGCTGTCCGAATCGTGCATCATACACCGCAATCCGGCTCCACTGTGCGGCACGATGTGGCTGCGAACAAGTTGGATGGACAGGATTGGGTTCGGAAATGATTCGGTCGACGCGGACGAGATCTTCGCATTGTACTTGGTTGTTCAGAACGGGGTACAATTCGGTCGGAAACATAGGTTCCGAATCAGATTTGCAAGTTCCAGAACATGTCTGGAGGCCTTCCTAACGACTTTGGAATCGGCTCCCAAGTGTGAAACTCATGTCAGTATTGCATTTTCTGGCCACAGGTTCATTTCAATTCACCGTCGATATATCTGGTGGTATGTCAGAGGAAATGCTCAGTCGTGTTCACCAAGAAGTGCTTACAGCAATGTTGAGATATGTGGACAGCTAGACGTGAGGATTTAGCCACTGTTAAGGCTGATTTCTATGTTTCTGGTTGCATCCCACAGGTGACTGGATACATTGATGGCACACATATTGCCTTAGTACCAACGCATACCAGGGAACAAGTGTACATTAACAGTAAACACTACCATTCTTTCAACGTGAAAGTTGTCTGCTTACCGGATTTGTAAATCTCAAATGTCTGTGCCCGGTTCCCAGGATCTCCGCATGATTCCTTCATACTGCGGAACGAACAGCACCATTCCCCAACTGATGTCATAAGACTACTACAGAAGAGGGCCTGGCTTGTAGGTAAGTGTGATCTGTCCTAACTAATGCCAGGTAGTACAATCTGAAAGTGTATAACTCATTGTTGCACGTCTGTCTTCCATCTAGGAGAATCAGCGTATCCCAACCATCCATGGTTGTTGGCACATCTGAGGAATCCTACTAAGCCAGGGTAAGTCTGCTTCAATGAGGCCCATGGAAGAACACGACGGCTAATGGAGCTGGCTTTTGGGCTCCTGAAAGCAAGATTCAGATGTCTGGCCAAGACTGGGCTAACTCTCCTCTTCTCACCCACGAAGGTGCGTAAGATCACCATGGCCTGCTGCAAGCTCCACAATATTGCCCTGCGATAAAACATCCCTTACATTGCAGAGGCTGCAGTCCATAAAGAGCCACCAGGTAAGGACCCTGAAATGCCAAATGATAAGGATGATATTTGTGAAGAGGAAGGAATGGACTTGTGTCAAGATGTCATCAGAAACCTCTTCTCCTGAGTGTAAGTATTGTGTGAGATGTGATGATTTTGACTATTTTTGCACCTTGTGTTGTGATGTTTTGAGGAGGATGTTAATGATACATACTATGAATATGGAGCTCTGGGAATATCTGGGAAAAGGTGTTTGTTTTGTAAGTGTAGCTTTGTTTAGCTGTAAACCTTTGTCTTGGACTCTGTTCTCTAGGAGTTGACGGACTATGCGATTTGTGCCATATGTATGGTTTCCTAGCTAAACCCTCTGTGTTGGTCTGGTTTAGATTCCTTCCCCATGGCATCTTCATTTCGACATTTCAGAGTTGTGACATAAGCAGGTATATGATGCTGTTCAGACATATGACGTGGACATGCATTGGTCAGGGAATGTCAGTCACAGAGTTTAGGTGTACAAAGCCGGTACCAAGACAGCTTGCACAGCGAGAGGATGGAGGTTACGTGGCTTCTATTGGACTTGTTCCTTGTGGTGTGCTGGTCCTAATGCAATATGTGTGCAAACAATGTTTGTGTTGGGCCCAAATCTTTACATTGGCTAAGTCCTCATTGAGCATGAACTGCATGTAGCTGTTGATGTGTCTGCTCATTGCATTGTAGGCCAAATTACTTGTGGCACATTTGTTTGTAACATTCCACCAAATGCAAGCAACACTGGATTGGAATGAACCTGTGGTCAAAAACTGTTGTACTGACGTGTCTGGTTATTTGATTTATTCATGTGGGATTCCTTTTGTGGGGTAGGCAGTGTGGCTTCAGCAGATTATGTAGACCTAATTTAATGTTTCCTATTGTAGAGGATATTGTCAGATGTAGACACTCCTTCCATGTTGTTAAGGTCTGCAACTGACTATGTGATCACTGACACAGAAGAACTGAGTCATGTCTTGTTTGCTGTGTTTCTGACATCATATCAGCCTATGATTTGAACAATGGAATAAAGATGTTATCAGACCAGACACTTGTATGTATGTGTTGTTGTGCCATGCTAGTGGTCCAGAGTTGAACATTGTTTGAATACTACATACCCAGGGTTCCAGAAGTACCTAGTTTTTGCATTGTAAAGTTCACATGGTAGTACTTGTACATTGGTGTAAGTTACTATGGGAGACAATGATTTGGTAACTTGTGCATTAAATGAAGTGAAAACATGAGATCAAAAAGTGTGCTAAAAAGTAAACATTGGAAACCAAAACTGAAGTAGTCAGTCATGGTGGATGTAACCATCATTGAAGAGTCCAAATTGTCTGGAATCCAAAGTCCAACATACTACTCCCATCAGATATGGAAAAGTAGGCAAGATTAGTCCAAAGGTGAATGTGTTACACAAACAGGAGGAAATAAGGGGTGAGGTGTCCTACTGGCGGTGGTGGGTGTTTTGCCATCCCCACCTCCTGGATTTTTGTGTGAATGTCACCTCTCTTTGGTGGGGGGGATCCGCAGCTGCTGAGACAGGAGTGCGTGCAGGCGAGTCCTCCTCTGACAGGGCCTCCCTTCCTGTGGGTGCGATATATGTCCTGCATAGGGTGGTGATGTCACCCCAACCAGAAAGGCCATGTCGGTGTTAATGCCGGCCACCTCGGTGTGGATGCCGGCAACCCCCTGGTATGTGTCCCATGACAGCTGCTGCATTTCCCAGATTTTGGTAAGTATCTGGCCCATCACACCTTGGGAGTCCAGGTAGACCCCTAGGACTTGGGTGATGGCAGCCTGGGTGTCCGTGGCCCCAGTGGGCTCACTCTGGGGACCCACAGTTACCCTTCGACAATCCCTAATTCCACAGGCCTGTGCTCTTGGCACAGGCTGAACCCTCCCAATGGGTCCTGGTTCCTCAGTGACTGGGATGGTGATAGTCAATTCAGAATCCAGGACTGGGGGTCACAGGATGGTACTGGCTGTGCCAGGTACACAGGTTGGGGGTGCAGGGGCTGCCTGTGTTGTTGCAGCTGTGGTGGGAGGTGTTGTGGGCACAGTGAACCCCACTCTTGCTGCCAGCCCAGGCTGACCAGATTGGCTAGGACCGCTATCCATGTCCACATTGCCAGGAGTGTTGTCATCACTAAGGGCTTCATCCTAGTGTGAAGCTGAAGTCTGTTCGGTGTCCAACCTCTGGCCAAGTGCTGTGGCCGATCAACCGGTTAAAAAATAGAGAACATTGTTATTGGTGTAAGTGAGGTATCTGCATCCACATTGTTTGTGTCAAAGTAAATAGAGATCTAGGATGCAATAAAATAGGTAGAGATTAGTCATCTATTTGCGTGGAGTTGAATTCGGTTACTAGACATTTGAAGACATTCAATACATGTAGTAGATTTCATCATCTCATTAGATGTGCTGATATGTGGCATTTTGGCTTTAGGGATAGACATGACACCTCTAAAACATTTCAACCAACACAGCGTAGATGTAACGTGTGTATTTGACCATTCCAAGGCCTAGTTATGTATGATACAGGTAAACACTCACCTTGGTTGCATATGTAGCCTTAGTCATCATATTCTCATGCTGTCAATAGTTTCAGCTGACGAGACCAGGACACCATCAAGCAAAGTATTCAGACATGTATCTGAGTAGAGCATTGTATGTACATTACACAGTCCATACTGACCATCAGTTGTAACTTGGCAGATAAGTGAGAAGGGGCAAAAGGAATATAGCATCTTGGTAAGAGTTACAGTCACAGAGCCTCGTGGTAGTTGTAGTGCTATCTATGTAGACTTACCAACATTTGACAAATGGTGTGCTGCATGATGAGTGAATATCAGTTGTAACAATGCAGACAAGTGAGAAGGGGCAAATGGAGTATAACATCTTGGTTAGAGTTGCAGTCACAGGGCCTCATAATAGTTGTAGTCACTTTAATCTCACATTTGGGATGGCCATACATTTACATATTAAAACATATCATGGATCCTGGGATGATATTTGTATGGTAATCCACTTACAGACACCATTCCAACATGTGGCATGTCATGGAGATTGATACATGTGCTCTTATGTGCAACAATACACATTGACACAGACAAACCAAGATCTCTGATACTTTGAGTATTGCAAGTTAGGAACGTAGATAGACAACACAATAGCAAAGGCAGAATTGAGACCAAACAGGACATTGTGGTATTGTGACATTTATTTATGTGTAACTTACCAGACTCCACTTCGTCAGCTATTCCTGTCTAGCCCTCAGAATGCAGGATGGCCTAGTCCTTCTCTTCCCAGAGAAAAAATTGTAATGGGGATCTGGGAGGGCCAACACCCATCCTCTGGGCTTCCAGGTAGTGGTTGTTGTATCGGGTACGCCCCTTCAACCTGAGGTCGTTTCACCTCCTCCTAATTTCAAGCTGGGTGCTCAGGGTAGTACCAACAGCATTCACTCTGTTGACTATCCTGTCCCACAATTTTGTTTTCCACCTGAGAGGAGTTTGCTGGACTTGGGAACCAAACATTTTGGGCTCTAATCTAGTGATTTCATACACTATAACTTTCAACTCGGCCTAAGTGAACCGTGGATTTTTGGGGCCAGGCATGACAAAAAAAATCTGAGTGACTATATGAAAGAAAAAACAAACGAGTGATATTGGTGAAAAAGTGCGAAAATAAAGTTAAAAGTGGTAAAGAGTGCTAAATGGTGACATCGAAGAATAAAGGGGGCTGCCTAGGGTCACAGCGGTGTCTGCTATCTTCTGTGCTGTAGGTGAGAAGCAAATGATCCTAGTCAGGGATGGGGTGTGTTTTATAGTGTGCCTTGCAGGCATGTCCACTTGGCAAAAGCACATCTGATGTGTAGTTTTTTAATTCATCCTGTGGTCACTTTTGTGGTGCTTTGTTGTGAGCGTACCGCGGCGGTCTATCGTCGTTGGGTAACTGCCGCTGGGATACCACCAGTATGACTGTGTAGTCGTAATAGGCGCAGCGGTTACGCTGCAGCCCTGACTGCATCGGAGTACGCATCAACAACATTGCAGATCGCTGTGGACCCGGATAGAACCACTAAGTCGCTGCGGACAGTATTTCAGACAGCACTCATAATACAGTGGTCGGAAAACCGCATCTGTTGTGGTGTCCTAGAGGCCACAGCAGTCAGACCGCTACACTCGTAATTGGCTACTTAGTGCAGATTTCAGTAGGTGATGCCATATACTTTGATTAAAATGATAGTCATTGCTTTATGGCTGCGTGGGGTTATATGTTTAGTATTGTTTAAATCAAAGCTTGCTCAAAGTCAATAATCATTTTTGGGGGATGGTCGTTCTTTGTATGTTGCTTAATGTGGTTGAGCAATTCCATATAGGTACTCTCTTGTTTTTTGGGAGTAATGCATTCACAAAAGGTATATTCGTTTTCTGAAATTCACCAAGTATGGTGTATAGTTGATGGAATGGGACACATTTTAAATATGCCATCCATCATCCATGTTTGACATTAGGCTACTTTGTGTAAGTTCGTAGGGGTAGCAAATATAGGTATACATTTGTCATTACTTTTATTATCATATAATAGGAATTGTTCCTCTCTATGTGTCATTGTAAGCTGTGGTGGGATGTCTATATCTCTGAATGTTTTAGGAGCAGGTGGGGTGTTGCTAGTGGCACTTTTAATTCATGTGATGAGGTGTTTTAAGGTGGGTATTGATGGTAACAGGCCTGTTTATATGTGTTCGTACATTGGGTAGTATATCTTCAAGCATTTGTGCTGTGAGTTATTGGTAACTAGTGCTTGCTTCCCTTATATTTTCTAAAACTTCTATCACTTCTCTTTCTATTACATTGGGAAAGTGAATATGTTATTTTACATTCATTACTACAGTTCTTTGGTAGTTGAACTCACATAACATGCATTAGAATAATAGTTGGTACATTTTAATTTAATAGGATCAGCAGAAACATTTTCTTGACTGTATGTGTGCCCCATCTAACACAGTAAATGTGATCCCCTTCTATGGTGTAATACGTTTTGCACCTTTTGTCATTATGTCTTTATTTACTGTAGTAATATGAATATAGGACAATAGTTATTAATAAATGATTTTCAAAAACATACAGTTAAATGGAGATTTTTATTTTATTTTTAAACATACTTGTATCTTCTTTAGCAAAGTTTAGCCTTATTGGAAACGTTTTCTTTGGCAAGCTTCTTCTTGAAACAGGTGTTTTTTTTCTGTTGCAAGAGAAAATGTAGTTTTATTTATTGAACATATTATATTTTTTATGTTACATACATTTAGCGTATTCAGAGTTTTGACTGTTGCTGGTTGAGTATGTTTAAAGTAGATTTTGAGATACACTTAATTTTTTTGTGGTCTTTAATGGGTACTTGTCGATGGAGTTTTGTTGAAGGTTGAATAATCTGTTGACAAGGATAAATGTTAAAAACTGTGTTAGTAGTTGTTTATCAACAATTGTTTTTTAAACTTAAAATTATTTAACTTCCTTTTTTAAGTATAATTGTTACTTGCTTGGAGAAGTGGATGTATGACTGTATATGTTGCAGGTTTCTCTTTTGCAGGGAAAAACCATCAGAGTTTCCTCATCCTCATATGTTTGGTACGCTGAAATCTCGAACGGTGAAACGCTGCAAGACGCCTCCCGGTGGAATGTATCATGGCTCCACGAACTTAAGGAGTTTTGAGAGATACATGGAATACAATATAGACTGTCAGAAATAAATATCGAGGACAGATGAAAATTTTAAGATTTCCTGATAATATCGTTTGGAGACAATTATTTTTGAAAACTTATACAACGACAAAGTGTGAACTATGATACATATGTGCCTTGAGAAAGCCCTGGGTGGGGCGAAACGCGCGCGTCGGCTGCTAGTTGCTACAATCCTAAAAGAGAAATAAAATGATACCTGAATGATCTACAGCTACGTGGATATTGATTTGGAAACACCTGTACAATACTATGAAAATGGCTATGAAGAATATATACATGGGATTAGAGTAACTTATATATGGTGTGCTTTTGTGTCTTCTGTCTGTTAGGTTGGTTCTGGGACAAGGAAGGTTTAACTAAGTGTAGGAGAGTAGGGTCTGCTATCCTATGGTCACCCCAAATTTTTGCTTTTTGCTTCACTGGTTTTTGACATATTGAGGCTGTGGGCCTGCCAATCAGACCCCCAGCCTGCTGTTCTCTCTACTAAATTAAAACTATGCACCCTAGGTGCATAACCAATTGGAAGTGGATCACCCTGTCAGCCCCTGTACCAGTGTACACTAGGTACCCAGGGCATTGGTGTACCCAAGGCCTGCCAAGGGCTGCAGCATGTATTATGCCACCCCAGGCTTGGCCTAACAATCTGACACAACTGGCTGATCACTCAGCTGGGGTAAGTTGGTGTAATCACCTCTTACTTAGGTGTAGTATACCTATACCTAACCTTAAATGGGACACCTGGAAACCTATAAGTCACTCCTATGGCAGGCCTTAACAATCCTGAAGGCAGAGTGCTTGGTTCCATGTGAGATGGTGCTCTGGCATGAGCTGAGCCTGTCTGCAGTGGTCGGAACAACTTCCTTCTACTGTTTCCAGATATCGTCATACCATATACTCTTAAGTGCATTATGAACCTCGCGGTTAAATGCTATCTTTGGTTTGGCTTTATCAAAACATGTCGAGTAAGGTGTCATACGAATTGGAATACTAACCCCTCGCCAATTCTGGCGACGGGGTTAGCATTCCACCCTTCTAGAGGGACACGACATGTACAGTACCTGAAACCCGGGTAAAATCAGACATAGCCTCAGCTCCACAAAATGGATGCTGCCACCACAGACACAAGTCTGCCCTCCTGCTGCTGGGAGTCCTTCCAGCTTGGGAGGTGTGGACAAAGGGTTTCCTGCCAGGGGAGGTGCGTGCACCACCCCAGACAGGATTTTGTGTATTGGTCAGGTAGGGCTTGAAAGAAACCAGACATGCCTGTGGCTCACAAGGAGCCTCGGTGCATATGCCAGTTCAAACCGGTCCTGGGGCACACCAGTCCCGGGTCTGGGGCGAGCTGGACAAAGGATTGGGGGTGTAACCACCCCCCTTCCTGGTCCCACCCATAGGGAGGGACCTAGCAGGTAGTCCGGCCCCTAGAATCCGCTTAAAGGTAGGAGCTGTGTCCTAAGACTTCAGACATCCTGGAATCAACTTGAAACTAAGAAGAAGACGGGAACTTCGACATTCTGCTGCACAGAAGACTGAAGAAAATCTCCCCTGTGGTCAGGGAGTGACCACCTTGCTAACGCAAGCACCATCCAGCGAATCACCGTCTGCTTTGCCGCCGCCTCCCGCCGGAGCCCGAGCCCAGAGACTGACAAGACCTGGACCTCCAGACCTCTCACCGCCCGATCCACAGTCCCTGAAAAGAGGAGACCCGTGGAGGCACCGAGACACGTGGAGCCAGCCATCTTGGAACGACTACGACAAGCTGACAAGTGCAACAACCGAGGCTCCCTCCAAGTTGTGCTTTGGGTCCTGAGAAGCCCAACCCTCGAGCAGCATCTGCACCAAAGGTGAGCCCTCCAGCATCTCCACGATCTGCGTGGGGCCCTTCTGCATTTTGCCACTCGACGCGCCTAACCGGTTGCTGGCCCGCTGGCTAGCGGCCATCTTGGCGACGAAATCTACAACAAACACCGCTGGGCTGGTTGCTCCAGACTGGCCCTTGCTCCCCTCCAAAGGAGCAATCCCTCTGACCTTGCTGGTCAGAACCAACAGCTGATTTCCGAATCCTCCTGCAATTGCTTTTGCCAAGGCTTGTTTGCTTCGATCAAGTCGCCGACACCGCCGACAGCGAGAGCCTGCGTGGGACAGCTCGTGAGCCGACTCCTGGACGTCGTCGACCTTCAGGGACCACGTGGCTGCGGAGACAAGCTACCCCTCATCACCTGTTTGCACCCGACATCGCCTGGTACCCCCCTGGTGCCACGCTGGTCACTGGCTAGTGACTGTGAACACTGTCCCCTCTGCTTACAGGTCTTAAACATCTCCGATCCACTCTTGGATCCACTGCATCTCTCCCGGACCGACCGCCTGCAGCATCTTTGTCTTCAAGCTCCACGGAACAGATAGAAGAAACCCGACGCACTTTGAGGCCTATGCACCCGCTTCCTGTGGGTGAGGTAAAGCTGGTACTCCGGTGCCCATGTGTAGTAATACATCTCTAGTGCCTGTGTTCCAAATCTTAAGTTCCTAGTCAACCCGGAAGATCTCCTTTGCAGTAACTTTGTACTTTTTACGCACCCATTGAAACCTATGGGAGCACGCGTGTGACTATTTGCTCTGCACACGCCACCCGTGGACCTCCTGGTCACTAACTGACGTTAGCTCCTCGTAGGCCCAGCGATTCTAGAGGCCCTAGGCCTTTTCCCTTTTCTGTTCGTGGTACTTATACCACTATTTTAGTATATGGTTTGAGTGGCCACCAGGGCCTATCCATATAACGTGCAACTTCTGTGTATTCTGTGATAATCTTGTTTGACGATTTGTGCTCCTGTGCTCATAAAGAGACTAGGGGTTACTTTGAGAAATAAATACATATATATTTTGAATATATATCTGTGTGGTGTCCTTTCATTGGTATAAAAGGGGGTTGCATTTGGTAAAACAGCTTGCTTAACACGCTTCACGAGTTTAGCCTCAAAGACTGCTTAGCCTACGCTACCACTAGGGCAGCTAGTCCGAAAAGGTTGACTTACAACCACACCATAAGGGTTGCTTGGCATGGTACAAGGTGATCACTTTAACTAGTGAGCATCATATACCAGGCCAACTTCTCACATTGGTGAGCAGCGGTTGGATTTGAGCTTGCTGTGTTTTACCATTGTAATCTCTTGGTTACCAATTGAAAGATCACATAGGTACCTGTAGGTACATATAAAACAAGATTAGATATACTTAAGTTCTACTGAACTTAGTTGTTGTAGAGCAAAGGGAGTAGCACACCCTGACTACAACTACTAGATAGGTTTAGTAGGTAAACCCAAGTGTAGGTAGATTGCAACACATCCACCCACACTTAAGAGCAATGGCTGGGGCAGAGGGGTCCACTGTACCCATCTCTGTTGAGAGTGACCCCCCGAGGGCACCATCCATCTTTGCTACCCTTAATCAGAATGAGCTCAGGCAGTTGGCAACTCTTAGAGGCCTTAAACAGCCCAAGAACCCTACCTCTGCTGTGCTCAGAGCACTCTTGCAAGATGATGAGAATCAAAGAGAGCTCAAGAGAGCTTCCCAGTTAGCCCACTTAGGGACAGGAACAGGAGGCCCCCCTTCTGAAGATGCCACTGAGGTACCCCTTTCCAATAGCCATCCCTTAGATGAAAACCATACTACAGAGGAGGAAAGTGAGGGGGATACAGACAGTGGTGAGGATGAAGGGAGAACTAGCCCAGTGCCAAGTGTTATACTTGGCCCAGCTAAACCAAGGCTATTGGGGACTGACAGTGGGTTCACCCCACTGGATCTCCCCAGTGGACTTAACACAGGGCTTGGAAGGCAAAGGAATCGCTCAGGTGACTCCAATGCTTCCCATGGCTCTAGAGGCTCTCAAGGTCACTCCAGGAGAAGGATGACCACCCCTCAGAGGAGGGAACATGAGGCCAAGATGCAAGAAGCCCAGCTGAGGATCAGGAAGCAGGAGCTAGAAGTAGCCCTGATGGAAGAGAAACTGAGCAAGGCTAGACAGCATAAAGAGAGTGGGTCTATACCCACTGGTGGCAGCATTGTCCCTAAGGACAAAGATAGGGTTTTCGATAATAGAAACCTGTCTAAGGTTGTGCCCCCCTACAAAAGTGGGGATGACATCCACAAGTGGATAACTGCTCTTGAGAGAGCCTGCAAAGTACAGCAGGTTCCTGAAGACCAGTGGGCAGCAATCCTCTGGCTCTCCTTTGAGGGAAGAGGCAGAGACAGACTCCTCACTGTTAGAGAAGAGGATGTCAGAAACTACAGAGTCCTGAAGAGTGTTCTAGTTGATGGGTTAGGCTTAACCACTGAGCAGTACAGGTTAATGTTCAGAGACACCCAAAAGACACAGACTCAGGACTGGTCTGAATACATTGAATGTGCCACTAAGGCTTTGGAGGGTTGGTTGCTGGGAAGTAAGGTATCTGATTTTACAGGATTGTATAATTTGATGATGAGAGAACAGATTTTAAATAACTGTCAAAACCAGCAACTGCATCAACACTTGGTTGACTCTGATCTGACCTCTCCCCAAGAATTGGGAAAGAAGGCAGACAAATGGGTCAGAACCAGGGTTAAGCAAAAGAACCAGAACCAGGGCCAAGGGGGTGATCAGAAGAAAACAGACCAAAAGGGTGGAGATCAGAAACCTAAAGACCAGAAGTCTTCAACAGGGCCCCAAACTACTGCTAAGGAGGGTGGGTCCCAACAGTCCAAGAAGAAGAAAGAAGGTCAGAAGAAACCCTGGTGCAATCATTGTAAAAATACAACTCACTGGACTAGTGATTGCAAAAAGGGTGGAGCCCCCAACACTGTTGCCCCTAAGGCACCTGCTCCCAGTACTACTGTTAGCAGTGTTGGTCCCCAGACAAAGGGTGTAGTGGGAATCACTATGGGAACTGAAGGAGATTCTGACTTAGACAGAACCCTTACACAGGCAGTCTTGATCTGTGATGGGGACATTGATTTGTCCCTGACTGTGAGCCCCAGTAACCTGGGCAAGTACAGACAGACTCCTTTAATTAATGACAAAGTGGCTCAAGCCTACAGGGACACATGTGCCAGTGTCACTATGGTGACACCAGGCTTTGTGGACCCTGGACAGTACATACCAGGTGAGAACTACCTGGTGACCAATGCCAGCAATGCCACTACTTCACATAGTGTGGCAGTTGTTAACTTCTCATGGGGAGGGGTAACTGGCCTCAAAAGGGTTGTGGTTAGTGCAGACCTCCCAGTAGAATGTTTGTTGGGCAATGACCTAGAGAGTTCTCTATAGTCAGAAGTGGAGTACAGGACTCATGCAGAGATGTTAGGTATATCATCACATGTCCTTGCTGTGACCAGGTCACAGGCCAAAAAGTGCCTCACTGAATCTCAGGTCTTGGATCCTGGAACAATGGACCAAGCACCTACCAAGAAGAAGAACAGGAGGGTCAAGGCTGTGCCTTCCCCCCTGCCTCAGAGTGATGATCAGCCTTCCCAGGAAGCTGATCTAGAGGACCCTGAAGGAACTGTCCCTGAAGAGCTTGAACCTGATCAGGTTGAGTTTCTGGGGACAGGGGGACCTTCAAGGGCTGACTTGAGGCAGGCTCAGTTATCCTGTCCCTCTCTTGAACCCCTCAGACAGCTGGCTGCTGCTGAGGCTGCTGGGAATGCTCAAGGTACCCATAAAGTGTATTGGGATGAAGGGCTCCTTTATTCAGAGGCTAGAGACCCCAAGCCTGGTGCTACCAGGAGGTTGGTCATACCTCTGCAATTTAGGGGCTTCCTTCTTACCTTGGCCCATGACATTCCTTTAGCAGGACACTTAGGCCAGAACAAGACTTGGGACAGGCTTGTCCCTCACTTTCACTGGCCTCATATGAATGAAGATACAAAGGAGTTTTGTCGCTCCTGTGTTACCTGCCAAGCCAGTGGCAAATCAGGTGGCACAACAAAGGCCCCCCTAATACCACTACCTGTGGTGGGGGTCCCCTTTGAAAGAGTGGGAATAGACATAGTGGGTCCCATGGATCCTCCCACTGCATCTGGGCACAGATTTATACTGGTGGTAGTGGATCATGCCACCAGGTATCCAGAGGCAATTCCCCTTAGGACCACTACAGCTCCTGTTGTGGCCAGGGCCCTGCTGGGAGTATTCTCCAGAGTGGGGTTTCCTAAGGAGGTAGTATCTGACAGAGGTACCAACTTTATGTCAGGATACTTGACAGCTATGTGGAAGGAATGTGGTGTCAACTACAAGTTCACCACCCCTTATCACCCACAATGCAATGGGCTTGTTGAGAGATTCAACAAGACCCTAAAGGGTATGATCAAAGGATTACCTGAAAAGCTCAGGCGACGATGGGACATCCTTCTACCCTGCCTTCTGTTTGCTTACAGAGAGGTCCCACAAAAAGGAGTTGGCTACAGCCCCTTTGAATTGTTGTTTGGGCACCCTGTGAGAGGCCCACTGTGTTTGGTGAAGGAAGGATGGGAGTTACCTCTCAAAAAGCCTAAGCTAGACATAGTGGACTATGTACTTGGTCTCCGCTCCAGGATGGCTGAGTATATGGAGAAGGCATCCAAAAACCTTGAGGCAAGCCAGGCCTTACAGAAAGCTTGGCATGACCAAAAGGCTGTCTTGGTTGAGTTTCAGCCAGGACAGAAGGTATGGGTGTTGGAGCCAGTGGCCCCAGCAGCACTCCAAGACAAATGGTCTGGACCCCATACAATCCTGGAAAAGAAGGGAGAGGTCACCTACTTGGTGGACCTAGGAACTCCCAGGAGTCCCCACCGGGTACTCCATGTTAACAGGCTTAAAGCATATGTTGACAGGGCAGACATGGGCTTGCTCATGGCTACAGATGAGGGACAGGAGGAAGAGAGTGACCCTCTCCCAGACCTGTTGTCTCAGAACCCTGAAGATGGCTCAGTTGAAGGAGTGACCCTTGGAGGCAACCTCACTGCCCATCAGCAGACTGAATGTAGACAGGTTCTACAATCATTTTCACATATGTTTTCCTTGATACCTAGTCAAACTGACTGGTGTACCCATGTGGTGGACACTGGTGACAGTCTGCCTGTAAAGAACAAGCTTTACAGACAACCTGACCACGTCAGGGACTGTATAAAGGCTGAGGTACATAAAATGCTGGAATTAGGTGTCATTGAACCCTCAGAGAGCCCCTGGGCTAGCCCAGTGGTTCTGGTCCCCAAACCTCACACCAAAGATGGCAAGAGAGAGATGAGGTTCTGTGTGGATTACAGAGGACTCAATGCTGTCACCAGGACAGATGCACACCCTATTCCAAGGGCAGATGAGCTCATAGACAAACTAGCTTCTGCAAAGTTTTTGAGCACATTTGACTTAACAGCTGGCTATTGGCAAATCAGATTAGCTGAGGAGTCTAAGGCCAAAACAGCATTCTCAACCCCAGGTGGGCATTATCAGTTTGTGGTGATGCCCTTTGGTCTGAAGAATGCACCTGCCACCTTCCAAAGGCTGGTGAACCAAGTCCTTACTGGGTTGGATGACTTTTGTGCAGCATATCTTGATGACATTGCTGTCTTTAGCTCCACCTGGGAGGATCACCTGATCCACCTGAAGAAGGCTCTTGAGGCCCTGCAGAGGGCAGGCCTCACTATCAAGGCTACTAAGTGCCAGATAGGGCAGAGTAAGGTTGTATATTTGGGCCACCTTGTAGGTGGAGGCCAAGTTCAACCACTGGAGAGTAAGATACAATCCATCCAGGACTGGTCCCCTCCAACCACCCAGACTCAAGTTCGAGCTTTCTTGGGCTTGACTGGGTACTACAGGAAGTTTGTTAAGAACTATGGGTCCATTGTGACTCCTCTTAATGATCTGACATCCAAGAAGATGCCCAAAAAGGTTCAGTGGACAGTAAGCTGTCAAAAGGCATTTGATGACCTGAAGAAGGCCATGTGCTCTGCACCTATCCTGAAAAGTCCTGACTACTCCAAAGAGTTTATTGTCCAAACAGATGCTTCTGAGTTGGGTGTGGGAGCTGTGCTGTCACAACTTAATGTAGATGGTCAAGACCAACCCATTGCTTTTATTAGCAGAAGGTTGACCCCCAGAGAGAAGAATTGGTCAGCTATTGAGAGGGAGGCCTTTGCTGTGGTGTGGGCCCTGAAGAAGCTGAGGCCATACTTGTTTGGCACTCACTTCAAGATTCAGACCGACCATAAGCCCCTCTTGTGGCTAAATCAGATGAAGGGTGAAAACCCCAAACTGCTTAGGTGGTCCATTTCCCTACAGGGGATGGACTTTACAGTGGAGCACCGGCCAGGTACTGACCATGGGAATGCAGATGGTCTCTCCAGGTACTTCCACTTAGGACATGAAGACGAGACTGGTCAAGGCTAGTTTAATGTCCCAGCGTTTGGGGGGGGGTTGTGTAGGAGAGTAGGGTCTGCTATCCTATGGTCACCCCAAATTTTTGCTTTTTGCTTCACTGGTTTTTGACATATTGAGGCTGTGGGCCTGCCAATCAGACCCCCAGCCTGCTGTTCTCTCTACTAAATTAAAACTATGCACCCTAGGTGCATAACCAATTGGAAGTGGATCACCCTGTCAGCCCCTGTACCAGTGTACACTAGGTACCCAGGGCATTGGTGTACCCAAGGCCTGCCAAGGGCTGCAGCATGTATTATGCCACCCCAGGCTTGGCCTAACAATCTGACACAACTGGCTGATCACTCAGCTGGGGTAAGTTGGTGTAATCACCTCTTACTTAGGTGTAGTATACCTATACCTAACCTTAAATGGGACACCTGGAAACCTATAAGTCACTCCTATGGCAGGCCTTAACAATCCTGAAGGCAGAGTGCTTGGTTCCATGTGAGATGGTGCTCTGGCATGAGCTGAGCCTGTCTGCAGTGGTCGGAACAACTTCCTTCTACTGTTTCCAGATATCGTCATACCATATACTCTTAAGTGCATTATGAACCTCGCGGTTAAATGCTATCTTTGGTTTGGCTTTATCAAAACATGTCGAGTAAGGTGTCATACGAATTGGAATACTAACCCCTCGCCAATTCTGGCGACGGGGTTAGCATTCCACCCTTCTAGAGGGACACGACATGTACAGTACCTGAAACCCGGGTAAAATCAGACATAGCCTCAGCTCCACAAAATGGATGCTGCCACCACAGACACAAGTCTGCCCTCCTGCTGCTGGGAGTCCTTCCAGCTTGGGAGGTGTGGACAAAGGGTTTCCTGCCAGGGGAGGTGCGTGCACCACCCCAGACAGGATTTTGTGTATTGGTCAGGTAGGGTTTGAAAGAAACCAGACATGCCTGTGGCTCACAAGGAGCCTCGGTGCATATGCCAGTTCAAACCGGTCCTGGGGCACACCAGTCCCGGGTCTGGGGCGAGCTGGACAAAGGATTGGGGGTGTAACCACCCCCCTTCCTGGTCCCACCCATAGGGAGGGACCTAGCAGGTAGTCCGGCCCCTAGAATCCGCTTAAAGGTAGGAGCTGTGTCCTAAGACTTCAGACATCCTGGAATCAACTTGAAACTAAGAAGAAGACGGGAACTTCGACATTCTGCTGCACAGAAGACTGAAGAAAATCTCCCCTGTGGTCAGGGAGTGACCACCTTGCTAACGCAAGCACCATCCAGCGAATCACCGTCTGCTTTGCCGCCGCCTCCCACCGGAGCCCGAGCCCAGAGACTGACAAGACCTGGACCTCCAGACCTCTTACCGCCCGATCCACAGTCCCTGAAAAGAGGAGACCCGTGGAGGCACCGAGACACGTGGAGCCAGCCATCTTGGAACGACTACGACAAGCTGACAAGTGCAACAACCGAGGCTCCCTCCAAGTTGTGCTTTGGGTCCTGAGAAGCCCAACCCTCGAGCAGCATCTGCACCAAAGGTGAGCCCTCCAGCATCTCCACGATCTGCGTGGGGCCCTTCTGCATTTTGCCACTCGACGCGCCTAACCGGTTGCTGGCCCGCTGGCTAGCGGCCATCTTGGCGACGAAATCTATGACAAACACCGCTGGGCTGGTTGCTCCAGACTGGCCCTTGCTCCCCTCCAAAGGAGCAATCCCTCTGACCTTGCTGGTCAGAACCAACAGCTGATTTCCGAATCCTCCTGCAATTGCTTTTGCCAAGGCTTGTTTGCTTCGATCAAGTCGCCGACACCGCCGACAGCGAGAGCCTGCGTGGGACAGCTCGTGAGCCGACTCCTGGACGTCGTCGACCTTCAGGGACCACGTGGCTGCGGAGACAAGCTACCCCTCATCACCTGTTTGCACCCGACATCGCCTGGTACCCCCCTGGTGCCACGCTGGTCACTGGCTAGTGACTGTGAACACTGTCCCCTCTGCTTACAGGTCTTCAACATCTCCGATCCACTCTTGGATCCACTGCATCTCTCCCGGACCGACCGCCTGCAGCATCTTTGTCTTCAAGCTCCACGGAACAGATAGAAGAAACCCGACGCACTTTGAGGCCTATGCACCCGCTTCCTGTGGGTGAGGTAAAGCTGGTACTCCGGTGCCCATGTGTAGTAATACATCTCTAGTGCCTGTGTTCCAAATCTTAAGTTCCTAGTCAACCCGGAAGATCTCCTTTGCAGTAACTTTGTACTTTTTACGCACCCATTGAAACCTATGGGAGCACGCGTGTGACTATTTGCTCTGCACACGCCACCCGTGGACCTCCTGGTCACTAACTGACGTTAGCTCCTCGTAGGCCCAGCGATTCTAGAGGCCCTAGGCCTTTTCCCTTTTCTGTTCGTGGTACTTATACCACTATTTTAGTATATGGTTTGAGTGGCCACCAGGGCCTATCCATATAACGTGCAACTTCTGTGTATTCTGTGATAATCTTGTTTGACGATTTGTGCTCCTGTGCTCATAAAGAGACTAGGGGTTACTTTGAGAAATAAATACATATATATTTTGAATATATATCTGTGTGGTGTCCTTTCATTGGTATAAAAGGGGGTTGCATTTGGTAAAACAGCTTGCTTAACACGCTTCACGAGTTTAGCCTCAAAGACTGCTTAGCCTACGCTACCACTAGGGCAGCTAGTCCGAAAAGGTTGACTTACAACCACACCATAAGGGTTGCTTGGCATGGTACAAGGTGATCACTTTAACTAGTGAGCATCATATACCAGGCCAACTTCTCACACTAAGCTTTCCTTGTATACCCAGGTCTTAACACTCTAGGTGGATGAGTGTTTGACACTGAGATAGCACCCAATATTAGAGTGTTGTTTGAATAACTTTTGGAGACATTATGATGTGCAGATCACATATAGCAAATCCACCATGATTGTTTTTGAAAATGTCTTCATATGTTTGGTACTTTTTTAATAAAGGTTTTGGTTAACTTATTTGGCTTTTATATTGTTTGTTTAATTGGCTAAGCTGTTTTATTAGTTATAGTTTGCATAGTTTCATATTATTGGTTGTTTAAGCCTCCTTTTCATAATTTTTTCTGTAATGTCATTATTTTGAAAACGACAATGATTTTTTTTTGCTAGTATTCGAGAAAGCTTATTTTATTTCATATTATATGTATTTGTTTTAAGTAAACAAATAATATTGTTTGTAAATCTAATTATGTGTTTTATATAAGTTAAATATAAAATGTGTAATTTATAATTTAGATGCGCTTTATGCATATATACTTTAAATGTATTATTTTGGTTAACCCCTTTGGCGCTCATGACGAGCTAGGCTCCTCATGGCACACAGTCGCCGTGTGCTCATGACCAGCCCAGCTCGTCATGACACCCACCATGGGGGGAGCGGCCCCTTAGGCAAGGGTCGCTCCCCTTTTTGGGGGCAATGTAATTTAGGCTTTGTCTGCCCCCCTGGGGGGGGGGCAGATTTTCTTTATTTTAAAACTAAAATACAGCAGAGGACAGTAAAGTAGCAGAATCACTTCAGCATTCTATAGTTTTCCGTCCATAGAAATTGTCTTCCACGAGCACCCATAGGCAATAATATTTTTTTTAAATCTTGTATTTTCAGTGATATGACCACCGAAGGCCCAGATTTTATATTAAAAACAGAGCTTTGGACTATACCATTTCCCGCTGAGAGGCAATATTTCTCCCCGTGTGTTCCAATACTTGGCGTGTCACGCAGTTTGGTGCTTGCTTTCCCTCCATGTCAAAGAACAGCAGATGTTTCAGGGCGCAGGCTAATGTGCTGCATAGCTAAGTACATATAAGGTCCCAAAGGCGAGACCAATTTGTATTGCCAATACTTGTTTAATGTAGGGCCCACTAGGCCACCAGGGAGTTATTTGTGGAGAGTGACCCCTTGGGCAAGGGTCACTCTCCTTTGGGGTGATTATTTGTGGCTGTGTCTGTCCCGCAGGGGGCTAGATCGCCATGTTTTTTAAAAATTTGGGCCCACTAGACCACCAGGGATTCTTTTGTGGGGCGTGGCCACTTGGGCAAGGGTTGCTCCCATTTGGTAAGCATTAACTTGGCTGTTTCTGCCAGCCTGAGGGGCAGATTGGCTGATTTGTTTTTTTGTAGGGCCACTAGGTTTTTTTTATGTTGGGGAGCGGCCCCTTGGACAAGGGTCGCTCCCCTTTATGGGAGGATGATTGGGGTCATTTCTGCCCTCTTTGGGTGGCAGAATAGCAGTATGTTTTTAGGCCCATCTGCCATCTAGGGTGGCAGAAGCCACTAGAAAACGTTTTTTATTTTTTATTTTTGTGTTTGGGAGTGGCCTCAAGGACAAGGGTTGCTCCCCTTTTACAGGGGTGAATATGTTATTTATACTCTTAGGCCCACCTACCCCTTAGCTTGGCTGGTGGATTGTGTGTGGACTAGTGCACTATTTGCATATGTGATTGTAATGTTTTATTCTCCTTTTCATGCTAGTGTAAAGCTTTTTATTCCTGTTTGCGATTTCGACAGTGGTGTTCTGCAGTTTTGCGCAGTTGCATTTTTTTGGTAAGAAAAACATTGTTGTTGTATTTTCTCCAAATGAGTATTTTTGTCATGTATGGATTAATTTATTTGTAAGTGGTGTCATAATGGCAGCTTATTTAGTTAGTGTTTTGTGCATGGAATTCTTTGCGATGTGTTTTGCATTGCCTTATGTGTAATTTTCTTTTCTCTTTATTTTTTAGTGGGATCCATACTGTGTCTGTACAGAGTTGGTGGTGGTGAATTTAGCTGCTTCTGGCAAGTGAGTTGCATCGTTTTGGAGTATATAGGTATTTCTGATAAAGGTGCATTTTGTTTGTTACTTACTTTTCAAAGTGTTTCTTGTTGTTGACTTGCTTGACAAGTTACTTTTATTAGTAAGCAGTATGGCTAGCCGTAGAATGACTGCTCAGCAGGTGGTTGGTATGCTTCTTGAATCTTCCTCTGAGATTATGAGACTGACAGTGCGTCTGAGGGAGAGGAGGGAGGGGAAGATTCAGGCAGTGAGTTTTCTCTCCACATGGAAACGTCGGAATGATGAAGGTACTCTCAGTGCAGATGAAGCTACTCTCAGTGCGGATGAAGTGCCTGTTTTAGAGGAGGATACTGCTGTGCCGATGGTGCAAGAGGCATTTGGATTGCAGCCTGAGGCTGCTAGGCTTCCTACTGGAAGTGCTGGACTCTGGGTTGATCCAAACATGGTGCAGCCGGTGTTGCCTGCCTTTAGTGGTGATGCAGAGTGTAGAGTGGATTGTGAACATTTTTAGCCTATACAGTTTTTTAAGTTGTTTATGGATGATGTATTTTTGGGTGAGATGGTTGAGCAGACTAATTTGTATGCTGAACAGTTTCTGAGGGACAACAGTGACAAACTTAGGCTCCACTCTAGAGCTACTCGGTGGACTCCCACAAATTTGGAAGAAATGAAGAAGTTTTTGTGTTTGACTTTATTGATGGGTTTGATAAGGAAGCCGTACATGGCTTCATATTGGTCTACCAGTCCCTTGATGGCAACGGCCATATTTCCTGCAGTTATGACACGTGATCGGTATTTACTTTTGCTACAGATGCTGCATTTTGTTGATAATTCTTTGGCGTTGCCACAAGATCACCCTGAATGTAACCGTCTTTTTAAGATTCGGCCTGTTCTTGATCACTTTGTAGATCGATTTTCAGAGATCTATACTCCAGGGAAAGAAATATCTATTGATGAGTCTTTGGTCTTGTTCAAGGGCCGTTTGGTTTTTAGGCAGTACATCCCTAGCAAGAGGGCACGCTATGGAATTAAGCTGTATATGTTGTCTGAGAGTAGGACAGGATATGTTTTCAATTTCCGTGTGTACACTGGTAGGGATTCCAATATTGATCCCCCTGGTTGTCCGTCCACTTTTGAAGTTTCTGAGAAATTTTTGTGGAATCTTGCTAGAGGACTGTTTAACAGAGGCCACCATTTGTACCTTGATAACTTCTACACTGCTGTGCAATTGTTTAAGGAATTGTTCAAAGTGGACACTTTTGCTTGAGGCACAATCCGCTCTAACCGTAAAGGTTATCCAAAAGAGCTTGTTTGCAAAAAATTTCAGAGGGGACAGTGCAGTTCCTTGCATAGTGATGAACTACTAGCTGTGAAATTTGTGGACAGGAGGGATGTGTACATGCTGATACCATCCATGATGAGAGTACTTCACCAGTGGCTATTTGGTGTCAGATTTCAGAAGTGCGCAAACCTGTGTGCATTTTAGACTACAATAAGCACATGGGTGGTGTTGATAGAGTAGATCAGAGGTTGGAACCTTACACTGCTATTCGTAAGGCTTACGTTTGGTATAAGAAGTTGGCCATCCATCTCTTTAATTTAGCAACTTGCAATGCTTTTGTTGTGTTCAAGGAGTGTTCTCCTGCATCAAAGTTGACATTTGTTCAGTTTCAGCATCTGTGATAGGCAGCCTTGTTGTTGTGGAACAGGCAAGTGTTCCTAGAGTTGGAGTGGTGGAGGATGTGGCTCGATTGAAAGATCGCCACTTTCCTGATTTCATTCCTCCCACATCCTCAAAAGACTTTCCCACTAGGAGATGTAGAGTCTGTTGGCGAAGAGGTACACGGAAGGAGACTCGAATGTACTGCCCCAAGTGTCCTTCTAACCCTGGGCTGTGTGTCCCTGCTTGTTTTAGAGAGTACCACACGCAAAATAATTTTTGGGAGCATCCATGAGTAGTAAAGTGAACTGCCTGGTCTGTATTCTTTAAAAAGTTTGATTCTGTTTCAAGGTTGGCATTAGTGCAATGTATTTAGTTTCAGATTTTGTGTTAGTAGATTTGTATCTATTTGCAATTTGTTTGTGTTTTTATTTTTGTCTAAAAAAAATGCTAAATGTGATGGCGGTGTGTGTAGGCTGGCGCTTGGCTGGTGGTGTGCGTGGACTGGCGCTTGGCTGGTGGTGTGCGTGGACTGGTGCTTGTCTGGCGGTGTGTGTGGACTGGTGCTTGGCTGGTGGTGTGCCTGGACTTGCACCTGGCTGGTGGTGTGCGTGGACTGGCGCCTGGCTGGTGGTGTGTGTGGACTGGTGCTTGGCTGGCAGTGTGCGTGGACTGGCGCTTGGCTGGTGGTGTGCGTGGACTGGTGCTTGGCTGGCGGTGCGCATGGATTGGCGATTGGCTGGCGGTGTGCCTGGACTGGCGGTTTTCTGGTGGTGTGTGTAGACTGGCACTTGGCTGGCGGTGTGCGTGCACTGGCGCTTGGCTGGCGGTGTGCGTGGATTGGCTCTTGTCTGGCAGTGTGTGAGTAGTGACTTGCTGCTGGTCACTACACACACTGCTAGCTGAGTGCCACTCCACGCAATCCATTAGCTTGTGTGGTTGCTATGTCAGGAATGTGGACGTGTGAAAGTGACGGGCCATTGAATGGCGCTGTCTGCTGGTGTGAGTGTTGTAATGTGATGGGCCCGCGGCTGGCGGTGTGAATGGTTTTGTATGGGTCACACGTATGAAAGGTGTATGAATGGCCTGTAAAGAGGTTGGTGTCTTGTCGTGGCTTTACAGCTCATGAGCTGTGAGTCAATGGTTCAGTTTCTCGCCCTTTCATTTATTAATAGTGCTTTTCATTTTTGCCACACAAAAATGTGTGAAAAATTTGATTTTTTCAGCTAAAATTTAGGTTTGCAGGGGATTCTGGATAAGGAAACGTTAGGGGATCCACGCAAGCCATACCTCCCTGGAAGTCCCCGGGTGTCTAGATTTCAGAAATGTGTGGGTTTGGTAGGTTTCCCTAGATGGTCGCCGAGAACGGGGCCAAAAACCCAGGTGACCCTCCTTGCAGAACCAGGTGGTTTTGAGATAGGCAAATTTGATGTTGCCTTACTACGTTTTGGGCCCTAGCCTGTCACGGGTACTTGGGCCTCCCACACAAGTGAGGCACCATTTTTACCGGGAGACCTGGGGGAACGCTGGGTGGTGTGAAATTTGTGGGAGCCTGGTGATGCCACAACTTTCCAACACAAAAATGTGTGAAAAATGTGATTTTTTCAGCTAAAATGTAGGTTTGCAGGGGATTCTGGGTAAGGAAACGTTAGGGGATCTATGCAAGCCATACCTCCCTGGAAGCCCCCGGGTGTCTAGTTTTCAGAAATGTGTGGGTTTGGTAGGTTTCCCTAGATGGCCGCCAAGCACGGGGCCAAAAACGCAGGTGACCCCCCTTGCATAACCAGGTGGTTTTGAGAAAGGCAAATTTGATGTCGCCTCACTACGTTTTAGGCCCTTGCCTGTCGTGGGTACTTGGGCCTCCCACACAAGTGAGGCACCATTTTTACCGGGAGATCTGGGGGAATGCTGGGTGGTGTGAAACTTGTGTGAGCCCAGTGATACCACAACTTTCCCACACAAAAATGTGTGAAAAATTTGATTTTGTTCAGCAAAAATTTAGGTTTGCAGGGGATTCTGGGTAAGGAAACGTTAGGGGATCCACGCAAGCCATACCTCCCTGGAAACCCCGGGTGTCTAGTTTTCAGAAATGTGTGGGTTTGGTAGGTTTCCCAAGATGGCCACTGAGCACAGGGCCAAAAACCCAGGTGACCCCCCCTTGCAGAACCAGGTTGTTTTGAGATAGGCAAATTTGATGTCGCCTCACTACGTTTTGGGCCCTTGCCTGTCGCGGGTACTTTGGCCTCCCACACAAGTGAGGCACCATTTTTACCGAGTGACTTGGGGGAACGCTGGGTGGTGGGAAATTTGTGTGAGCACGGTGATGCCACAACTTTCCCACACAAAAATGTGTAAAAAAAGTGATTTTTTTAAGCTAAAATTGAGGTTTGCAGGGGATTCTGGGTAAGGAAACGTTGGGGGATCCACGCAAGCCATACCTCCCTGGAAGCCCCCGGGTGTCTAGTTTTCAGAAATGTGTGGGTTTTGTAGGTTTCCCTAGGTGCCGGCAGAGCTAGTGTTCACAAACTACAGCTAGGCACTTTGCCAAAAAAGAGTCATTTTTCACTGCAAATTGAGGTGTGACCACGTTGTGTTTTGCGCCGTTTCCTGTTGCGGGCACTAAACCGACTCACACAAGTGAGGTATAATTTTTCTCGTAAGACATTGGGGAACGCGGGGTGGCTGGAAATTTGTGGATCCACACAGATTCCAGAACCTTCGACCACAGAAATGTAGGGAAAATGTGTTTTTGTTTTGATAATTGTTTAGGTTTGCAAGGGATTCTGGGTAACAGACCCTGGTGGGAGGAAGTCAAGTCACCCCATCCTGGATTCCCCTGGGTGTCTAGTTTTCAGAAATGTATAGGTTTGCTAGGTTTCCTAAGGTGCCCACAGAGTTAGGGTTCAAAAACTACAGCTAGGCACTTTCACAAAAAAGGGTCATTTTTCACTGCAAAATTGAGGTGTGACCAAATTGTGTTTTGCGCCGTTTCCTGTTGCGGGCACTAGGCCGCCCCACACAAGTGAGGCACCATTTTTCTCGTAAGACTTTGGGGACCGCGAGATGGGTGGAAATTTGTGGATCCACGTAGATACCAGAACTTTCCACCACAGAAATGTGGGGAAAATGGGTTTTTTTGACAATTTTTTAGGTTTGCAACGGATTCTGGGTAACAGACCCTGGTGGGAGGCAGTCAAGTCACCCCATCCTGGAGTCCCCTGGGTGTGTAGTTTTGAAAAATGTATAGGTTTGCTAGGTTTCCCTAGGTGCCGGCAGAGTTAGGGTTCAAAAACTACAGCTAGGCACTTTGCCAAAAAGGGTCATTTTTCACTGCAAAATTGAGGTGTGACCACGTTGCGTTTTGCACCGTTTCCTGTTGCGGACACTAGGCCGACCCACACAAGTAAGGTACCATTTTTCTCGTAATACTTTGGGGAACGCGGGGTGGGTGGAAATTTGTGGATCCACGCAGATTCCAGAACTTTCCACCACAGAAATGTGGGCAAAATGTGTTTTTTTGGACAAATTTTTAGGTTTGCAAGGGATTCTGGGTAACAGACCCTGGTGGTAGGCAGTCAAGTGACCCCATCCTGGATTCTCCTGGGTGTGTAGTTTTCAAAAATGTATAGGTTTGCTATGTTTCCCTAGGTGACGGCAGAGTTAGGGTTCAAAAACTAAAGATAGGCACTTTGCCAAAAAAGTGTCATTTTTCACTGCAAAATTGAGGTGTGACCACGTTGCGTTTTGCGCCGTTTCCTGTCGAGGGCACTAGGCAGACCCACACAAGTGAGGTACCATTTTTCTCGTAAGACTCTGGGGAACGCGGGGTGGGTGGAAATTTGTGGATCCACACAGATTCCAGAAGTTTCCACCACAGAAATGAGGGAAAAATGTGTTTTTTTGGACAATTTTTTAGGTTTGCAAGGGATTCTGGGTAACAGACCCTGGTGGGAGGCAGTCAAGTGACCCCATCCTGGATTCTCCTGAGTGTGTAGTTTTCAAAAATGTATAGGTTTGCTAGGTTTCCCTAGGTGCCTGCAGAGTTAGGGTTCAAAAACTACAGCTAGGCACTTTGCCAAAAAGGGTCATTTTTCACTGCAAAATTGAGGTGTGACCACGTTGCGTTTTGCACCATTTCCTGTTGTGGGCACTAGGCCGACCCACACAAGTAAGGTACCATTTTTCTCGTAAGACTTTGGGGAACGTGGGGTGGGTGGAAATTTGTGGATCCACGCAGATTCCAGAACTTTCCACCACAGAAATGTGAGCAAAATTTGTTTTTTTGGACAATTTTTTAGGTTTGCAAGGGATTCTGGGTAACAGACCCTGGTGGGAGGCAGTCAAGTGACCCCATCCTGGATTCTCCTGAGTGTGCAGTTTTCAAAAATGTATAGGTTTGCTAGGTTTCCCTAGGTGCCTGCAGAGTTAGGGTTCAAAAACTACAGCTAGGCACTTTGCCAAAAAAGTGTCATTTTTCACTGCAAAATTGAGGTGTGACCACGTTGCGTTTTGCGCCGTTTCTTGTCGAGGGCACTAGGCAGACCCACACAAGTGAGGTACCATTTTTCTCGTAAGACTTTGGGGAATGCGGGGTGGGTGGAAGTTTGTGGATCCACGCAGATTCCAGAACTTTCCACCACAGAAATGTGGGGAAAATGTGCTTTTTTTGACAATTGTTTAGGTTTGCAAGGGATTCTGGGTTACAGACCCTGGTGGGAGGCAGTCCAGTCACCCCATCCTGGATTCCCCTGGGTGTCTAGTTTTCAAAAATGTATAGGTTTGCAAGGTTTCCCAAGGTGTCCGCAGAGCTAGGGTTAAAAAACTACAGCTAGGCACTTTGCCAAAAAAGGGTCATTTTTCACTGCAAAATTGAGGTGTGACCACGTTGCGTTTTGCACCGTTTCCTGTCACGGGCACTAGGCCGACCCGCACAAGTGAGATATCATTTTTCTCAGAAGACTTTGGGTAATGCGGGGTGGGTGGAAAATTGTGGATCCACGCAGATTCCAGAACTTTCCACCACAGAAATGTGGAGAAAATGTGTTTTTTTTGACAATGTTTTAAGTTTGGAAGGGATTCTGGGCAACAGACCCTGGTGGGAGGCAGTCAAGTCACCCCATCCTGGATTCCCCTGGGTGTGTAGTTTTCAAAAATGTATAGGTTTGCTAGGTTTCCCTAGGTGCTGGCAGAGTTAGGGTTCAAAAACTACAGCTAGGCACTTTGCCAAAAAAGGGTCAATTTTCACTGCAAAATTGAGGTGTGAACACGTTGCATTTTGCACCGTTTCCTGTCGCGGGCACTAGGCTGACCCACACAAGTAAGGTACCATTTTTCTCGTAAGACTTTGGGGAACACGGGGTGGGTGGAAATTTGTGGATCCACGCAGATTCCAGAACTTTCCACCACAGAAATGTGCGCAAAATGTGTTTTTTTGGACAATTTTTTAGGTTTGCAAGGGATTCTGGGTAACAGACCCTGGTGGGAGGCAGTCAAGTCACCCCATCCTGGATTCCCCTGGGTGTGTAGTTTTCAAAAATGTATAGGTTTGCTAGGTTTCCCTAGGTGCCGGCAGAGTTAGGGTTCAAAAACTACAGCTAGGCACTTTGCCAAAAAGGGTCATTTTTCACTGCAAAATTGAGATGTGACCACGTTGCGTTTTGCACCGTTTCCTGTTGTGGGCACTAGGCCGACCCACACAAGTAAGGTACCATTTTTCTCGTAAGACTTTGGGGAACGTGGGGTGGGTGGAAATTTGTGGATCCACGCAGATTCCAGAACTTTCCACCACAGAAATGTGGGAAAAATGTGTTTTTTTGGACAATTTTTTAGGTTTGCAAGGGATTCTGGGTAACAGACCCTGGTGGGAGGCAGTCAAATGACCCCATCCTGGATTCTCCTGTGTGTGTAGTTTTCAAAAATGTATAGGTTTGCTAGGTTTCCCTAGGTGCCGGCAGAGTTAGGGTTCAAAAACTACAGCTAGGCACTTTGCCAAAAAACGTGTCATTTTTCACTGCAAAATTGAGGTGTGACCACGTTGCGGTTTGCGCCGTTTCCTGTCGAGGGCACTAGGCCGACCCACACAAGTGAGGTACCATTTTTCTTGTAAGACTCTGGGGAATGCGGGGTGGGTGGAAGTTTGTGGATCCACGCAGATTCCAGAACTTTCCACCACAGAAATTAGGGGAAAATGTGTTTTTTTTGACAATTTTTTAGGTTTGCAAGGGATTCTGGGTTACAGACCCTGGTGGGAGGCAGTCAAGTCACCTCATCCTGGATTCCCCTGGGTGTCTAGTTTTCAAAAATGTATAGGTTTGCTAGGTTTCCCAAGGTGCCCGCAGAGCTAGGGTTCAAAAACTACAGCTGGGCACTTTGCCAAAAAAGGGTCATTTTTGACTGCAAAATTGAGGTGTGACCACGTTGCGTTTTGCGCCGTTTCCTATCGCGGGCACTAGGCCGACCAGCACAAGTGAGGTATCATTTTTCTCAGAAGACTTTGGGGAATGCGGGGTGGGTGGAAATTTGTGGATCCACGCAGATTCCAGAACTTTCCACCACAGAAATGTGGAGAAAATGTGTTTTTTTTTACAATGTTTTAAGTTTGCAAGGGATTCTGGGCAACAGACCCACCTGGTGGGAGGCAGTCAAGTCACCCCATCCTGGATTCCCCTGGGTGTGTAGTTTTCAAAAATGTATAGGTTTGCTAGGTTTCCCAAGGTGCCCGCAGAGCTAGGGTTCAAAAACTACAGCTAGGCACTTTGCCAAAAAAGGGTCATTTTTCACTGCAAAATGGAGGTTTGACCACGTTGCGTTTTGCACCGTTTCCTGTCGCGGGCACTAGGCCGACCCACACAAGTGAGGTACCATTTTTCTCGTAAGACTTTGGGGAATGCGGGGTGGGTAGAAATTTGTGGATCCACGCAGATTCCAGAACTTTCCACAGCAGAAATGTGGGGAAAATGTGTTTTTTAGGACAATTATTTAGGTTTGCAAGGGATTCTGGGTAATAGACCCTGGTGGGAGGCAGTCAAGTCACCCCATCCTGGATTCCCCTGGGTGTGTAGTTTTCAAAAATGTATAGGTTTGCTAGGTTTCCCTAGGTGCCGGCAGAGTTAGGGTTCAAAAACTACAGCTAGGCACTTTGCCAAAAAGGGTCATTTTTCACTGCAAAATTGAGGTGTGACCACGTTGCGTTTTGCACCGTTTCCTGTTGTGGGCACTAGGCCGACCCACACAAGTAAGGTACCATTTTTCTCGTAAGACTTTGGGGAACGCGGGGTGGGTGGAAATTTGTGGATCCACGCAGATTCCAGAACTTTCCACCACAGAAATGTGAGCAAAATTTGTTTTTTTGGCCAATTTTTTAGGTTTGCAAGGGATTCTGGGTAACAGACCCTGGTGGGAGGCAGTCAAGTGACCCCATTCTGGATTCTCCTCGGTGTGTAGTTTTCAAAAATGTATATGTTTGCTAGGTTTCCCTAGGTGCCGGCAGAGTTAGGGTTCAAAAACTACAGCTAGGCACTTTGCCAAAAAAACGTGTCATTTTTCACTGCAAAATTGAGGTGTGACCACGTTGCGTTTTGCGCTGTTTCCTGTCGAGGGCACTAGGCCGACCCACACAAGTGAGGTACCATTTTTCTTGTAAGACTCTGGGGAATGCGGGGTGGGTGGAAGTTTGTGGATCCACGCAGATTCCAGAACTTTCCACCACAGAAATGTGTGGAAAATGTGTTTTTTTTGACAATTGTTTAGGTTTGCAAGGGATTCTGGGTTACAGACCCTGGTGGGAGGCAGTCAAGTCACCCCATCCTGGATTCCCCTGGGTGTGTAGTTTTCAAAAATGTATAGGTTTGCTAGGTTTCCCTAGGTGCTGGCAGAGTTAGGGTTCAAAAACTACAGCTAGGCACTTTGCCAAAAAAGGGTCATTTATCACTGCAAAATTGAGGTGTGACCACGTTGCATTTTGCACCGTTTCCTGTCGCGGGCACTAGGCTGACCCACACAAGTAAGGTACCATTTTTCTCGTAAGACTTTGGGGAACGCGGGGTGGGTGGAAATGTGTGGATCCACGCAGATTCCAGAACTTTCCACCACAAAAATGTGGGCAAAATGTGTTTTTTTGGACAATTTTTTAGGTTTGCAAGGGATTCTGGGTAACAGACCCTGGTGGGAGGCAGTCAAGTGACCCCATCCTGGATTCTCCTGAGTGTGTAGTTTTCAAAAATGTATAGGTTTGCTAGGTTTCCCTAGGTGCCTGCAGAGTTAGGGTTCAAAAACTACAGCTAGGCACTTTCACAAAAAAGGGTCATTTTTCACTGCAAAATTGAGGTGTGATCACGTTGCGTTTTGCGCCGTTTCCTGTCGCGGGCACTAGGCCGACCCACACAAGTGAGGTACTATTTTTCTCGTAAGACTTTGGGGAACACGGGGTGGGTGGAAATTTGTGGATCCACGCAGATTCCAGAACTTTCCACCACAGAAATGTGCGCAAAATGTGTTTTTTTGGACAATTCTTTAGGTTTGCAAGGGATTCTGGGTAACAGACCCTGGTGGGAGGCAGTCAAGTCACCCCATCCTGGATTCCCCTGGGTGTGTAGTTTTCAAAAATGTATAGGTTTGCTAGGTTTCCCTAGGTGCCGGCAGAGTTAGGGTTCAAAAACTACAGCTAGGCACTTTGCCAAAAAGGGTCATTTTTCACTGCAAAATTGAGGTGTGACCACGTTGCGTTTTGCACCGTTTCCTGTTGTGGGCACTAGGCTGACCCACACAAGTAAGGTACAATTTTTCTCGTAAGACTTTGGGGAACACGGGGTGGGTGGAAATTTGTGGATCCACGCAGATTCCAGAACTTTCCACCACAGAAATGTGGGGAAAATGTTTTTTTTTTGACAATTTTTTAGGTTTGCAAGGGATTCTGGGTTACAGACCCTGGTGGGAGGCAGTCAAGTCACCTCATCCTGGATTCCCCTGGGTGTCTAGTTTTCAAAAATGTATAGGTTTGCTAGGTTTCCCAAGGTGCCCGCAGAGCTAGGGTTCAAAAACTACAGCTAGGCACTTTGCCAAAAAAGGGTCATTTTTCACTGCAAAATTGAGGTGTGACCACGTTGCGTTTTGCGCCGTTTCCTATCGCGGGCACTAGGCCGACCAGCACAAGTGAGGTATCATTTTTCTCAGAAGACTTTGGGGAATGCGGGGTGGGTGTAAATTTGTGGATCCACGCAGATTCCAGAACTTTCCACCACAGAAATGTGGAGAAAATGTGTTTTTTTTGACAATGTTTTAAGTTTGCAAGGGATTCTGGGCAACAGACCCTGGTGGGAGGCAGTCAAGTCACCCCATCCTGGATTCCCCTGGGTGTGTAGTTTTCAAAAATGTATAGGTTTGCTAGGTTTCCCAAGGTGCCCGCAGAGCTAGGGTTCAAAAACTACAGCTAGGCACTTTGCCAAAAAAGGGTCATTTTTCACTGCAAAATTGAGGTGTGACCACGTTGCGTTTTGCACCGTTTCCTGTTGTGGGCACTAGGCCGACCCACACAAGTAAGGTACCATTTTTCTCGTAAGACTTTGGGGAACGCGGGGTGGGTGGAAATTTGTGGATCCACGCAGATTCCAGAACTTTCCACCACAGAAATGTGAGCAAAATTTGTTTTTTTGGCCAATTTTTTAGGTTTGCAAGGGATTCTGGGTAACAGACCCTGGTGGGAGGCAGTCAAGTGACCCCATTCTGGATTCTCCTCGGTGTGTAGTTTTCAAAAATGTATAGGTTTGCTAGGTTTCCCTAGGTGCCGGCAGAGTTAGGGTTCAAAAACTACAGCTAGGCACTTTGCCAAAAAACGTGTCATTTTTCACTGCAAAATTGAGGTGTGACCACGTTGCGTTTTGCGCCGTTTCCTGTCGAGGGCACTTGGCTGACCCACGCAAGTGAGGTACCATTTTTCTCTTAAGACTTTGGGGAATGCGGGGTGGGTGGAAGTTTGTGGATCCACGCAGATTCCAGAACTTTCCACCACAGAAATGTGGGGAAAATGTGTTTTTTTTGACAATTTTTTAGGTTTGCAAGGGATTCTGGGTAACAGACCCTGGTGGGAGGCAGTCAAGTCACCCCATCCTGGATTCCCCTGGGTGTGTAGTTTTCAAAAATGTATAGGTTTGCTAGGTTTCCCTAGGTGCCGGCAGAGTTAGGGTTCAAAAACTACAGCTAGGCACTTTGCCAAAAAGGGTCATTTTTCACTGCAAAATTGAGGTGTGACCACGTTGCGTTTTGCACCGTTTCCTGTTGTGGGCACTAGGCTGACCCACACAAGTAAGGTACAATTTTTCTCGTAAGACTTTGGGGAATGCGGGGTGGGTGGAAATTTGTGGATCCACGCAGATTCCAGAACTTTCCACCACAGAAATGTGGGCAAAATGTGTTTTTTTGGACAATTTTTTAGGTTTGCAAGGGATTCTGGGTAACAGACCCTGGTGGGAGGCAGTCAAATGACCCCATCCTGGATTGCCCTGTGTGTGTAGTTTTCAAAAATGTATAGGTTTGCTAGGTTTCCCAAGGTGCCCGCAGAGCTAGGGTTCAAAAACTACTTCTAGGCACTTTGCCAAAAAAGGGTCATTCTGCAAAATTGAGGTGTGACCGCGTTGCGTTTTGCGCCGTTTCCTATCGCGGGCACTAGGCCGACCAGCACAAGTGAGGTATCATTTTTCTCAGAAGACTTTGGGGAATGCGGGGTGGGTGGAAATTTGTGGATCCACGCAGATTCCAGAACTTTCCACAGCAGAAATCTGGGGAAAATGTGTTTTTTAGGACAATTATTTAGGTTTGCAAGGGATTCTGGGTAACAGACCCTGGTGGGAGGCAGTCAAGTCACCCCATCCTGGATTCCCCTGGGTGTGTAGTTTTCAAAAATGTATAGGTTTGCTAGGTTTCCCTAGGTGCCGGCAGAGTTAGGGTTCAAAAACTACAGCTAGGCACTTTGCCAAAAAGGGTCATTTTTCACTGCAAAATTGAGATGTGACCACGTTGCGTTTTGCACCGTTTCCTGTTGTGGGCACTAGGCCGACCCACACAAGTAAGGTACCATTTTTCTCGTAAGACTTTGGGGAACGTGGGGTGGGTGGAAATTTGTGGATCCACGCAGATTCCAGAACTTTCCACCACAGAAATGTGGGAAAAATGTGTTTTTTTGGACAATTTTTTAGGTTTGCAAGGGATTCTGGGTAACAGACCCTGGTGGGAGGCAGTCAAATGACCCCATCCTGGATTCTCCTGTGTGTGTAGTTTTCAAAAATGTATAGGTTTGCTAGGTTTCCCTAGGTGCCGGCAGAGTTAGGGTTCAAAAACTACAGCTAGGCAGTTTGCCAAAAAACGTGTCATTTTTCACTGCAAAATTGAGGTGTGACCACGTTGCGGTTTGCGCCGTTTCCTGTCGAGGGCACTAGGCCGACCCACACAAGTGAGGTACCATTTTTCTTGTAAGACTCTGGGGAATGCGGGGTGGGTGGAAGTTTGTGGATCCACGCAGATTCCAGAACTTTCCACCACAGAAATTAGGGGAAAATGTGTTTTTTTTGACAATTTTTTAGGTTTGCAAGGGATTCTGGGTTACAGACCCTGGTGGGAGGCAGTCAAGTCACCTCATCCTGGATTCCCCTGGGTGTCTAGTTTTCAAAAATGTATAGGTTTGCTAGGTTTCCCAAGGTGCCCGCAGAGCTAGGGTTCAAAAACTACAGCTGGGCACTTTGCCAAAAAAGGGTCATTTTTGACTGCAAAATTGAGGTGTGACCACGTTGCGTTTTGCGCCGTTTCCTATCGCGGGCACTAGGCCGACCAGCACAAGTGAGGTATCATTTTTCTCAGAAGACTTTGGGGAATGCGGGGTGGGTGGAAATTTGTGGATCCACGCAGATTCCAGAACTTTCCACCACAGAAATGTGGAGAAAATGTGTTTTTTTTTACAATGTTTTAAGTTTGCAAGGGATTCTGGGCAACAGACCCACCTGGTGGGAGGCAGTCAAGTCACCCCATCCTGGATTCCCCTGGGTGTGTAGTTTTCAAAAATGTATAGGTTTGCTAGGTTTCCCAAGGTGCCCGCAGAGCTAGGGTTCAAAAACTACAGCTAGGCACTTTGCCAAAAAAGGGTCATTTTTCACTGCAAAATGGAGGTTTGACCACGTTGCGTTTTGCACCGTTTCCTGTCGCGGGCACTAGGCCGACCCACACAAGTGAGGTACCATTTTTCTCGTAAGACTTTGGGGAATGCGGGGTGGGTAGAAATTTGTGGATCCACGCAGATTCCAGAACTTTCCACAGCAGAAATGTGGGGAAAATGTGTTTTTTAGGACAATTATTTAGGTTTGCAAGGGATTCTGGGTAATAGACCCTGGTGGGAGGCAGTCAAGTCACCCCATCCTGGATTCCCCTGGGTGTGTAGTTTTCAAAAATGTATAGGTTTGCTAGGTTTCCCTAGGTGCCGGCAGAGTTAGGGTTCAAAAACTACAGCTAGGCACTTTGCCAAAAAGGGTCATTTTTCACTGCAAAATTGAGGTGTGACCACGTTGCGTTTTGCACCGTTTCCTGTTGTGGGCACTAGGCCGACCCACACAAGTAAGGTACCATTTTTCTCGTAAGACTTTGGGGAACGCGGGGTGGGTGGAAATTTGTGGATCCACGCAGATTCCAGAACTTTCCACCACAGAAATGTGAGCAAAATTTGTTTTTTTGGCCAATTTTTTAGGTTTGCAAGGGATTCTGGGTAACAGACCCTGGTGGGAGGCAGTCAAGTGACCCCATTCTGGATTCTCCTCGGTGTGTAGTTTTCAAAAATGTATATGTTTGCTAGGTTTCCCTAGGTGCCGGCAGAGTTAGGGTTCAAAAACTACAGCTAGGCACTTTGCCAAAAAAACGTGTCATTTTTCACTGCAAAATTGAGGTGTGACCACGTTGCGTTTTGCGCTGTTTCCTGTCGAGGGCACTAGGCCGACCCACACAAGTGAGGTACCATTTTTCTTGTAAAAACTCTGGGGAATGCGGGGTGGGTGGAAGTTTGTGGATCCACGCAGATTCCAGAACTTTCCACCACAGAAATGTGTGGAAAATGTGTTTTTTTTGACAATTGTTTAGGTTTGCAAGGGATTCTGGGTTACAGACCCTGGTGGGAGGCAGTCAAGTCACCTCATCCTGGATTCCCCTGGGTGTCTAGTTTTCAAAAATGTATAGGTTTGCTAGGTTTCCCAAGGTGCCCGCAGAGCTAGGGTTCAAAAACTACAGCTAGGCACTTTGCCAAAAAAGGGTAATTTTTGACTGCAAAATTGAGGTGTGACCACGTTGCGTTTTGCGCCGTTTCCTGTCGCGGGCACTAGGCTGACCCGCACAAGTGAGGTATCATTTTTCTCAGAAGACTTTGGGGAATGTGGGGTGGGTGGAAAACTGTGGATCCACGCAGATTCCAGAACTTTCCACCACAGAAATGTGGAGAAAATGTGTTTTTTTTGACAATGTTTTAAGTTTGCAAGGGATTCTGGGCAACAGACCCTGGTGGGAGGCAGTCAAGTCACCCCATCCTGGATTCCCCTGGGTGTGTAGTTTTCAAAAATGTATAGGTTTGCTAGGTTTCCCTAGGTGCTGGCAGAGTTAGGGTTCAAAAACTACAGCTAGGCACTTTGCCAAAAAAGGGTCATTTATCACTGCAAAATTGAGGTGTGACCACGTTGCATTTTGCACCGTTTCCTGTCGCGGGCACTAGGCTGACCCACACAAGTAAGGTACCATTTTTCTCGTAAGACTTTGGGGAACGCGGGGTGGGTGGAAATGTGTGGATCCACGCAGATTCCAGAACTTTCCACCACAAAAATGTGGGCAAAATGTGTTTTTTTGGACAATTTTTTAGGTTTGCAAGGGATTCTGGGTAACAGACCCTGGTGGGAGGCAGTCAAGTGACCCCATCCTGGATTCTCCTGAGTGTGTAGTTTTCAAAAATGTATAGGTTTGCTAGGTTTCCCTAGGTGCCTGCAGAGTTAGGGTTCAAAAACTACAGCTAGGCACTTTCACAAAAAAGGGTCATTTTTCACTGCAAAATTGAGGTGTGATCACGTTGCGTTTTGCGCCGTTTCCTGTCGCGGGCACTAGGCCGACCCACACAAGTGAGGTACTATTTTTCTCGTAAGACTTTGGGGAACATGGGGTGGGTGGAAATTTGTGGATCCACGCAGATTCCAGAACTTTCCACCACAGAAATGTGCGCAAAATGTGTTTTTTTGGACAATTCTTTAGGTTTGCAAGGGATTCTGGGTAATAGACCCTGGTGGGAGGCAGTCAAGTCACCCCATCCTGGATTCCCCTGGGTGTGTAGTTTTCAAAAATGTATAGGTTTGCTAGGTTTCCCTAGGTGCCGGCAGAGTTAGGGTTCAAAAACTACAGCTAGGCACTTTGCCAAAAAGGGTCATTTTTCACTGCAAAATTGAGGTGTGACCACGTTGCGTTTTGCACCGTTTCCTGTTGTGGGCACTAGGCTGACCCACACAAGTAAGGTACAATTTTTCTCGTAAGACTTTGGGGAACACGGGGTGGGTGGAAATTTGTGGATCCACGCAGATTCCAGAACTTTCCACCACAGAAATGTGGGGAAAATGTGTTTTTTTTGACAATTTTTTAGGTTTGCAAGGGATTCTGGGTTACAGACCCTGGTGGGAGGCAGTCAAGTCACCTCATCCTGGATTCCCCTGGGTGTCTAGTTTTCAAAAATGTATAGGTTTGCTAGGTTTCCCAAGGTGCCCGCAGAGCTAGGGTTCAAAAACTACAGCTAGGCACTTTGCCAAAAAAGGGTCATTTTTCACTGCAAAATTGAGGTGTGACCACGTTGCGTTTTGCGCCGTTTCCTATCGCGGGCACTAGGCCGACCAGCACAAGTGAGGTATCATTTTTCTCAGAAGACTTTGGGGAATGCGGGGTGGGTGGAAATTTGTGGATCCACGCAGATTCCAGAACTTTCCACCACAGAAATGTGGAGAAAATGTGTTTTTTTTGACAATGTTTTAAGTTTGCAAGGGATTCTGGGCAACAGACCCTGGTGGGAGGCAGTCAAGTCACCCCATCCTGGATTCCCCTGGGTGTGTAGTTTTCAAAAATGTATAGGTTTGCTAGGTTTCCCAAGGTGCCCGCAGAGCTAGGGTTCAAAAACTACAGCTAGGCACTTTGCCAAAAAAGGGTCATTTTTCACTGCAAAATTGAGGTGTGACCACGTTGCGTTTTGCACCGTTTCCTGTTGTGGGCACTAGGCCGACCCACACAAGTAAGGTACCATTTTTCTCGTAAGACTTTGGGGAACGCGGGGTGGGTGGAAATTTGTGGATCCACGCAGATTCCAGAACTTTCCACCACAGAAATGTGAGCAAAATTTGTTTTTTTGGCCAATTTTTTAGGTTTGCAAGGGATTCTGGGTAACAGACCCTGGTGGGAGGCAGTCAAGTGACCCCATTCTGGATTCTCCTCGGTGTGTAGTTTTCAAAAATGTATAGGTTTGCTAGGTTTCCCTAGGTGCCGGCAGAGTTAGGGTTCAAAAACTACAGCTAGGCACTTTGCCAAAAAACGTGTCATTTTTCACTGCAAAATTGAGGTGTGACCACGTTGCGTTTTGCGCCGTTTCCTGTCGAGGGCACTTGGCTGACCCACGCAAGTGAGGTACCATTTTTCTCTTAAGACTTTGGGGAATGCGGGGTGGGTGGAAGTTTGTGGATCCACGCAGATTCCAGAACTTTCCACCACAGAAATGTGGGGAAAATGTGTTTTTTTTGACAATTTTTTAGGTTTGCAAGGGATTCTGGGTAACAGACCCTGGTGGGAGGCAGTCAAGTCACCCCATCCTGGATTCCCCTGGGTGTGTAGTTTTCAAAAATGTATAGGATTGCTAGGTTTCCCTAGGTGCCGGCAGAGTTAGGGTTCAAAAACTACAGCTAGGCACTTTGCCAAAAAGGGTCATTTTTCACTGCAAAATTGAGGTGTGACCACGTTGCGTTTTGCACCGTTTCCTGTTGTGGGCACTAGGCTGACCCACACAAGTAAGGTACAATTTTTCTCGTAAGACTTTGGGGAATGCGGGGTGGGTGGAAATTTGTGGATCCACGCAGATTCCAGAACTTTCCACCACAGAAATGTGGGCAAAATGTGTTTTTTTGGACAATTTTTTAGGTTTGCAAGGGATTCTGGGTAACAGACCCTGGTGGGAGGCAGTCAAATGACCCCATCCTGGATTGCCCTGTGTGTGTAGTTTTCAAAAATGTATAGGTTTGCTAGGTTTCCCAAGGTGCCCGCAGAGCTAGGGTTCAAAAACTACTTCTAGGCACTTTGCCAAAAAAGGGTCATTCTGCAAAATTGAGGTGTGACCGCGTTGCGTTTTGCGCCGTTTCCTATCGCGGGCACTAGGCCGACCAGCACAAGTGAGGTATCATTTTTCTCAGAAGACTTTGGGGAATGCGGGGTGGGTGGAAATTTGTGGATCCACGCAGATTCCAGAACTTTCCACAGCAGAAATCTGGGGAAAATGTGTTTTTTAGGACAATTATTTAGGTTTGCAAGGGATTCTGGGTAACAGACCCTGGTGGGAGGCAGTCAAGTCACCCCATCCTGGATTCCCCTGGGTGTGTAGTTTTCAAAAATGTATAGGTTTGCTAGGTTTCCCTAGGTGCCGGCAGAGTTAGGGTTCAAAAACTACAGCTAGGCACTTTGCCAAAAAGGGTCATTTTTCACTGCAAAATTGAGGTGTGACCACGTTGCGTTTTGCACCGTTTCCTGTTGTGGGCACTAGGCCGACCCACACAAGTAAGGTACCATTTTTCTCGTAAGACTTTGGGGAACGCGGGGTGGGTGGAAATTTGTGGATCCACGCAGATTCCAGAACTTTCCACCACAGAAATGTGAGCAAAATTTGTTTTTTTGGCCAATTTTTTAGGTTTGCAAGGGATTCTGGGTAACAGACCCTGGTGGGAGGCAGTCAAGTGACCCCATTCTGGATTCTCCTCGGTGTGTAGTTTTCAAAAATGTATAGGTTTGCTAGGTTTCCCTAGGTGCCGGCAGAGTTAGGGTTCAAAAACTATAGCTAGGCACTTTGCCAAAAAACGTGTCATTTTTCACTGCAAAATTGAGGTGTGACCACGTTGCGTTTTGCGCCGTTTCCTGTCGAGGGCACTTGGCTGACCCACGCAAGTGAGGTACCATTTTTCTCGTAAGACTTTGGGGAATGCGGGGTGGGTGGAAGTTTGTGGATCCACGCAGATTCCAGAACTTTCCACCACAGAAATGTGGGGAAAATGTGTTTTTTTTGACAATTATTTAGGTTTGCAAGGGATTCTGGGTTACAGACCCTGGTGGGAGGCAGTCAAGTCACCACATCCTGGATTCCCCTGGGTGTCTAGTTTTCAAAAATGTATAGGTTTGCTAGGTTTCCCAAGGTGCCCGCAGAGCTAGGGTTCAAAAACTACAGCTAGGCACTTTGCCAAAAAAGGGTAATTTTTGACTGCAAAATTGAGGTGTGACCACGTTGCGTTTTGCGCCGTTTCCTGTCGCGGGCACTAGGCCGACCCGCACAAGTGAGGTATCATTTTTCTCAGAAGACTTTTGGGAATGTGGGGTGGGTGGAAAACTGTGGATCCACGCAGATTCCAGAACTTTCCACCACAGAAATGTGGAGAAAATGTGTTTTTTTTGACAATGTTTTAAGTTTGCAAGGGATTCTGGGCAACAGACCCTGGTGGGAGGCAGTCAAGTCACCCCATCCTGGATTCCCCTGGGTGTGTAGTTTTCAAAAATGTATAGGTTTGCTAGGTTTCCCTAGGTGCTGGCAGAGTTAGGGTTCAAAAACTACAGCTAGGCACTTTGCCAAAAAAGGGTCATTTTTCACTGCAAAATTGAGGTGTGACCACGTTGCATTTTGCACCGTTTCCTGTCGCGGGCACTAGGCTGACCCACACAAGTAAGGTACCATTTTTCTCGTAAGACTTTGGGGAACGCGGGGTGGGTGGAAATGTGTGGATCCACGCAGATTCCAGAACTTTCCACCACAAAAATGTGGGCAAAATGTGTTTTTTTGGACAATTTTTTAGGTTTGCAAGGGATTCTGGGTAACAGACCCTGGTGGGAGGCAGTCAAGTGACCCCATCCTGGATTCTCCTGAGTGTGTAGTTTTCAAAAATGTATAGGTTTGCTAGGTTTCCCTAGGTGCCTGCAGAGTTAGGGTTCAAAAACTACAGCTAGGCACTTTCACAAAAAAGGGTCATTTTTCACTGCAAAATTGAGGTGTGATCACGTTGCGTTTTGCGCCGTTTCCTGTCGCGGGCACTAGGCCGACCCACACAAGTGAGGTACTATTTTTCTCGTAAGACTTTGGGGAACACGGGGTGGGTGGAAATTTGTGGATCCACGCAGATTCCAGAACTTTCCACCACAGAAATGTGCGCAAAATGTGTTTTTTTGGACAATTCTTTAGGTTTGCAAGGGATTCTGGGTAACAGACCCTGGTGGGAGGCAGTCAAGTCACCCCATCCTGGATTCCCCTGGGTGTGTAGTTTTCAAAAATGTATAGGTTTGCTAGGTTTCCCTAGGTGCCGGCAGAGTTAGGGTTCAAAAACTACAGCTAGGCACTTTGCCAAAAAGGGTCATTTTTCACTGCAAAATTGAGGTGTGACCACGTTGCGTTTTGCACCGTTTCCTGTTGTGGGCACTAGGCTGACCCACACAAGTAAGGTACAATTTTTCTCGTAAGACTTTGGGGAACACGGGGTGGGTGGAAATTTGTGGATCCACGCAGATTCCAGAACTTTCCACCACAGAAATGTGGGCAAAATGTGTTTTTTTGGACAATTTTTTAGGTTTGCAAGGGATTCTGGGTAACACACCCTGGTGGGAGGCAGTCAAATGACCCCATCCTGGATTGTCCTGTGTGTGTAGTTTTCAAAAATGTATAGGTTTGCTAGGTTTCCCAAGGTGCCCGCAGAGCTAGGGTTCAAAAACTACAGCTAGGCACTTTGCCAAAAAAGGGTCATTCTGCAAAATTGAGGTGTGACCGCGTTGCGTTTTGCGCCGTTTCCTATCGCGGGCACTAGGCCGACCAGCACAAGTGAGGTATCATTTTTCTCAGAAGACTTTGGGGAATGCGGGGTGGGTGGAAATTTGTGGATCCACGCAGATTCCAGAACTTTCCACCACAGAAATGTGGAGAAAATGTGTTTTTTTTGACAATGTTTTAAGTTTGCAAGGGATTCTGGGCAACAGACCCTGGTGGGAGGCAGTCAAGTCACCCCATCCTGGATTCCCCTGGGTGTGTAGTTTTCAAAAATGTATAGGTTTGCTAGGTTTGCCAAGGTGCCCGCAGAGCTAGGGTTCAAAAACTACAGCTAGGCACTTTGCCAAAAAAGGGTCATTTTTCACTGCAAAATTGAGGTGTGACCATGTGGCGTTTTGCACCGTTTCCTGTCGCGGGCACTAGGCCGACCCACACAAGTGAGGTACCATTTTTCTCGTAAGACTTTGGGGAATGCGGGGTGGGTAGAAATTTGTGGATCCACGCAGATTCCAGAACTTTCCACAGCAGAAATCTGGGGAAAATGTGTTTTTTAGGACAATTATTTAGGTTTGCAAGGGATTCTGGGTAACAGACCCTGGTGGGAGGCAGTCAAGTCACCCCATCCTGGATTCCCCTGGGTGTGTAGTTTTCAAAAATGTATAGGTTTGCTAGGTTTCCCTAGGTGCCGGCAGAGTTAGGGTTCAAAAACTACAGCTAGGCACTTTGCCAAAAAGGGTCATTTTTCACTGCAAAATTGAGGTGTGACCACGTTGCGTTTTGCACCGTTTCCTGTTGTGGGCACTAGGCCGACCCACACAAGTAAGGTACCATTTTTCTCGTAAGACTTTGGGGAACGCGAGGTGGGTGGAAATTTGTGGATCCACGCAGATTCCAGAACTTTCCACCACAGAAATGTGAGCAAAATTTGTTTTTTTGGCCAATTTTTTAGGTTTGCAAGGGATTCTGGGTAACAGACCCTGGTGGGAGGCAGTCAAGTGACCCCATTCTGGATTCTCCTCGGTGTGTAGTTTTCAAAAATGTATAGGTTTGCTAGGTTTCCCTAGGTGCCGGCAGAGTTAGGGTTCAAAAACTACAGCTAGGCACTTTGCCAAAAAACGTCTCATTTTTCACTGCAAAATTGAGGTGTGACCACGTTGCGTTTTGCGCCGTTTCCTGTCGAGGGCACTTGGCTGACCCACGCAAGTGAGGTACCATTTTTCTCGTAAGACTTTGGGGAATGCGGGGTGGGTGGAAGTTTGTGGATCCACGCAGATTCCAGAACTTTCCACCACAGAAATGTGGGGAAAATGTGTTTTTTTTGACAATTTTTTAGGTTTGCAAGGGATTCTGGGTAACAGACCCTGGTGGGAGGCAGTCAAGTCACCCCATCCTGGATTCCCCTGGGTGTGTAGTTTTCAAAAATGTATAGGTTTGCTAGGTTTCCCTAGGTGCCGGCAGAGTTAGGGTTGAAAAACTACAGCTAGGCACTTTGCCAAAAAGGGTCATTTTTCACTGCAAAATTGAGGTGTGACCACGTTGCGTTTTGCACCGTTTCCTGTTGTGGGCACTAGGCTGACCCACACAAGTAAGGTACAATTTTTCTCGTAAGACTTTGGGGAACGCGGGGTGGGTGGAAATTTGTGGATCCACGCAGATTCCAGAACTTTCCACCACAGAAATGTGGGCAAAATGTGTTTTTTTGGACAATTTTTTAGGTTTGCAAGGGATTCTGGGTAACAGACCCTGGTGGGAGGCAGTCAAATGACCCCATCCTGGATTGTCCTGTGTGTGTAGTTTTCAAAAATGTATAGGTTTGCTAGGTTTCCCAAGGTGCCCGCAGAGCTAGGGTTCAAAAACTACAGCTAGGCACTTTGCCAAAAAAGGGTCATTCTGCAAAATTGAGGTGTGACCGCGTTGCGTTTTGCGCCGTTTCCTATCGCGGGCACTAGGCCGACCAGCACAAGTGAGGTATCATTTTTCTCAGAAGACTTTGGGGAATGCGGGGTGGGTGGAAATTTGTGGATCCACGCAGATTCCAGAACTTTCCACAGCAGAAATCTGGGGAAAATGTGTTTTTTAGGACAATTATTTAGGTTTGCAAGGGATTCTGGGTAACAGACCCTGGTGGGAGGCAGTCAAGTCACCCCATCCTGGATTCCCCTGGGTGTGTAGTTTTCAAAAATGTATAGGTTTGCTAGGTTTCCCTAGGTGCCGGCAGAGTTAGGGTTCAAAAACTACAGCTAGGCACTTTGCCAAAAAGGGTCATTTTTCACTGCAAAATTGAGGTGTGACCACGTTGCGTTTTGCACCGTTTCCTGTTGTGGGCACTAGGCCGACCCACACAAGTAAGGTACCATTTTTCTCGTAAGACTTTGGGGAACGCGGGGTGGGTGGAAATTTGTGGATCCACGCAGATTCCAGAACTTTCCACCACAGAAATGTGAGCAAAATTTGTTTTTTTGGCCAATTTTTTAGGTTTGCAAGGGATTCTGGGTAACAGACCCTGGTGGGAGGCAGTCAAGTGACCCCATTCTGGATTCTCCTCGGTGTGTAGTTTTCAAAAATGTATAGGTTTGCTAGGTTTCCCTAGGTGCCGGCAGAGTTAGTGTTCAAAAACTACAGCTAGGCACTTTGCCAAAAAACGTGTCATTTTTCACTGCAAAATTGAGGTGTGACCACGTTGCGTTTTGCGCCGTTTCCTGTCGCGGGCACTAGGCCGACCCGCACAAGTGAGGTATCATTTTTCTCAGAAGACTTTTGGGAATGTGGGGTGGGTGGAAAACTGTGGATCTACGCAGATTCCAGAACTTTCCACCACAGAAATGTGGAGAAAATGTGTTTTTTTTGACAATGTTTTAAGTTTGCAAGGGATTCTGGGCAACAGACCCTGGTGGGAGGCAGTCAAGTCACCCCATCCTGGATTCCCCTGGGTGTGTAGTTTTCAAAAATGTATAGGTTTGCTAGGTTTCCCTAGGTGCTGGCAGAGTTAGGGTTCAAAAACTACAGCTAGGCACTTTGCCAAAAAAGGGTCATTTTTCACTGCAAAATTGAGGTGTGACCACGTTGCATTTTGCACCGTTTCCTGTCGCGGGCACTAGGCTGACCCACACAAGTAAGGTACCATTTTTCTCGTAAGACTTTGGGGAACGCGGGGTGGGTGGAAATGTGTGGATCCACGCAGATTCCAGAACTTTCCACCACAAAAATGTGGGCAAAATGTGTTTTTTTGGACAAATTTTTAGGTTTGCAAGGGATTCTGGGTAACAGACCCTGGTGGGAGGCAGTCAAGTGACCCCATCCTGGATTCTCCTGAGTGTATAGTTTTCAAAAATGTATAGGTTTGCTAGGTTTCCCTAGGTGCCTGCAGAGTTAGGGTTCAAAAACTACAGCTAGGCACTTTCACAAAAAAGGGTCATTTTTCACTGCAAAATTGAGGTGTGATCACGTTGCGTTTTGCGCCGTTTCCTGTCGCGGGCACTAGGCCGACCCACACAAGTGAGGTACTATTTTTCTCGTAAGACTTTGGGGAACACGGGGTGGGTGGAAATTTGTGGATCCACGCAGATTCCAGAACTTTCCACCACAGAAATGTGCGCAAAATGTGTTTTTTTGGACAATTCTTTAGGTTTGCAAGGGATTCTGGGTAACAGACCCTGGTGGGAGGCAGTCAAGTCACCCCATCCTGGATTCCCCTGGGTGTGTAGTTTTCAAAAATGTATAGGTTTGCTAGGTTTCCCTAGGTGCCGGCAGAGTTAGGGTTCAAAAACTACAGCTAGGCACTTTGCCAAAAAGGGTCATTTTTCACTGCAAAATTGAGGTGTGACCACGTTGCGTTTTGCACCGTTTCCTGTTGTGGGCACTAGGCTGACCCACACAAGTAAGGTACAATTTTTCTCGTAAGACTTTGGGGAACACGGGGTGGGTGGAAATTTGTGGATCCACGCAGATTCCAGAACTTTCCACCACAGAAATGTGGGCAAAATGTGTTTTTTTGGACAATTTTTTAGGTTTGCAAGGGATTCTGGGTAACAGACCCTGGTGGGAGGCAGTCAAATGACCCCATCCTGGATTGTCCTGTGTGTGTAGTTTTCAAAAATGTATAGGTTTGCTAGGTTTCCCAAGGTGCCCGCAGAGCTAGGGTTCAAAAACTACAGCTAGGCACTTTGCCAAAAAAGGGTCATTCTGCAAAATTGAGGTGTGACCGCGTTGCGTTTTGCGCCGTTTCCTATCGCGGGCACTAGGCCGACCAGCACAAGTGAGGTATCATTTTTCTCAGAAGACTTTGGGGAATGCGGGGTGGGTGGAAATTTGTGGATCCACGCAGATTCCAGAACTTTCCACCACAGAAATGTGGAGAAAATGTGTTTTTTTTGACAATGTTTTAAGTTTGCAAGGGATTCTGGGCAACAGACCCTGGTGGGAGGCAGTCAAGTCACCCCATCCTGGATTCCCCTGGGTGTGTAGTTTTCAAAAATGTATAGGTTTGCTAGGTTTGCCAAGGTGCCCGCAGAGCTAGGGTTCAAAAACTACAGCTAGGCACTTTGCCAAAAAAGGGTCATTTTTCACTGCAAAATTGAGGTGTGACCATGTGGCGTTTTGCACCGTTTCCTGTCGCGGGCACTAGGCCGACCCACACAAGTGAGGTACCATTTTTCTCGTAAGACTTTGGGGAATGCGGGGTGGGTAGAAATTTGTGGATCCACGCAGATTCCAGAACTTTCCACAGCAGAAATCTGGGGAAAATGTGTTTTTTAGGACAATTATTTAGGTTTGCAAGGGATTCTGGGTAACAGACCCTGGTGGGAGGCAGTCAAGTCACCCCATCCTGGATTCCCCTGGGTGTGTAGTTTTCAAAAATGTATAGGTTTGCTAGGTTTCCCTAGGTGCCGGCAGAGTTAGGGTTCAAAAACTACAGCTAGGCACTTTGCCAAAAAGGGTCATTTTTCACTGCAAAATTGAGGTGTGACCACGTTGCGTTTTGCACCGTTTCCTGTTGTGGGCACTAGGCCGACCCACACAAGTAAGGTACCATTTTTCTCGTAAGACTTTGGGGAACGCGGGGTGGGTGGAAATTTGTGGATCCACGCAGATTCCAGAACTTTCCACCACAGAAATGTGAGCAAAATTTGTTTTTTTGGCCAATTTTTTAGGTTTGCAAGGGATTCTGGGTAACAGACCCTGGTGGGAGGCAGTCAAGTGACCCCATTCTGGATTCTCCTCGGTGTGTAGTTTTCAAAAATGTATAGGTTTGCTAGGTTTCCCTAGGTGCCGGCAGAGTTAGGGTTCAAAAACTACAGCTAGGCACTTTGCCAAAAAACGTGTCATTTTTCACTGCAAAATTGAGGTGTGACCACGTTGCGTTTTGCGCCGTTTCCTGTCGAGGGCACTTGGCTGACCCACGCAAGTGAGGTACCATTTTTCTCGTAAGACTTTGGGGAACGCGGGGTGGGTGGAAATGTGTGGATCCACGCAGATTCCAGAACTTTCCACCACAAAAATGTGGGCAAAATGTGTTTTTTTGGACAATTTTTTAGGTTTGCAAGGGATTCTGGGTAACAGACCCTGGTGGGAGGCAGTCAAATGACCCCATCCTGGATTGTCCTGTGTGTGTAGTTTTCAAAAATGTATAGGTTTGCTAGGTTTCCCAAGGTGCCCGCAGAGCTAGGGTTCAAAAACTACAGCTAGGCACTTTGCCAAAAAAGGGTCATTCTGCAAAATTGAGGTGTGACCGCGTTGCGTTTTGCGCCGTTTCCTATCGCGGGCACTAGGCCGACCAGCACAAGTGAGGTATCATTTTTCTCAGAAGACTTTGGGGAATGCGGGGTGGGTGGAAATTTGTGGATCCACGCAGATTCCAGAACTTTCCACAGCAGAAATCTGGGGAAAATGTGTTTTTTAGGACAATTATTTAGGTTTGCAAGGGATTCTGGGTAACAGACCCTGGTGGGAGGCAGTCAAGTCACCCCATCCTGGATTCCCCTGGGTGTGTAGTTTTCAAAAATGTATAGGTTTGCTAGGTTTCCCTAGGTGCCGGCAGAGTTAGGGTTCAAAAACTACAGCTAGGCACTTTGCCAAAAAGGGTCATTTTTCACTGCAAAATTGAGGTGTGACCACGTTGCGTTTTGCACCGTTTCCTGTTGTGGGCACTAGGCCGACCCACACAAGTAAGGTACCATTTTTCTCGTAAGACTTTGGGGAACGCGGGGTGGGTGGAAATTTGTGGATCCACGCAGATTCCAGAACTTTCCACCACAGAAATGTGAGCAAAATTTGTTTTTTTGGCCAATTTTTTAGGTTTGCAAGGGATTCTGGGTAACAGACCCTGGTGGGAGGCAGTCAAGTGACCCCATTCTGGATTCTCCTCGGTGTGTAGTTTTCAAAAATGTATAGGTTTGCTAGGTTTCCCTAGGTGCCGGCAGAGTTAGGGTTCAAAAACTACAGCTAGGCACTTTGCCAAAAAACGTGTCATTTTTCACTGCAAAATTGAGGTGTGACCACGTTGCGTTTTGCGCCGTTTCCTGTCGAGGGCACTTGGCTGACCCACGCAAGTGAGGTACCATTTTTATCGTAAGACTTTGGGGAATGCGGGGTGGGTGGAAGTTTGTGGATCCACGCAGATTCCAGAACTTTCCACCACAGAAATGTGGGGAAAATGTGTTTTTTTTGACAATTATTTAGGTTTGCAAGGGATTCTGGGTTACAGACCCTGGTGGGAGGCAGTCAAGTCACCTCATCCTGGATTCCCCTGGGTGTCTAGTTTTCAAAAATGTATAGGTTTGCTAGGTTTCCCAAGGTGCCCGCAGAGCTAGGGTTCAAAAACTACAGCTAGGCACTTTGCCAAAAAAGGGTAATTTTTGACTGCAAAATTGAGGTGTGACCACGTTGCGTTTTGCGCCGTTTCCTGTCGCGGGCACTAGGCCGACCCGCACAAGTGAGGTATCATTTTTCTCAGAAGACTTTGGGGAATGTGGGGTGGGTGGAAAATTGTGGATCCACGCAGATTCCAGAACTTTCAACCACAGAGATGTGGAGAAAATGTGTTTTTTTTGACAATGTTTTAAGTTTGCAAGGGATTCTGGGCAACAGACCCTGGTGGGAGGCAGTCAAGTCACCCCATCCTGGATTCCCCTGGGTGTGCAGTTTTTAAAAATGTATAGGTTTGCTAGGTTTCCCTAGGTGCCGGCAGAGTTAGGGTTCAAAAACTACAGCTAGGCACTTTGCCAAAAAACGTGTCATTTTTCACTGCAAAATTGAGGTGTGACCACGTTGCGTTTTGCGCCGTTTCCTGTCGAGGGCACTTGGCTGACCCACGCAAGTGAGGTACCATTTTTCTCGTAAGACTTTGGGGAATGCGGGGTGGGTGGAAGTTTGTGGATCCACGCAGATTCCAGAACTTTCCACCACAGAAATGTGGGGAAAATGTGTTTTTTTTGACAATTTTTTAGGTTTGCAAGGGATTCTGGGTTACAGACCCTGGTGGGAGGCAGTCAAGTCACCTCATCCTGGATTCCCCCGGGTGTCTAGTTTTCAAAAATGTATAGGTTTGCTAGGTTTCCCAAGGTGCCCGCAGAGCTAGGGTTCAAAAACTACAGCTAGGCACTTTGCCAAAAAAGGGTAATTTTTGACTGCAAAATTGAGGTGTGACCACGTTGCGTTTTGCGCCGTTTCCTGTCGCGGGCACTAGGCCGACCCGCACAAGTGAGGTATCATTTTTCTCAGAAGACTTTGGGGAATGTGGGGTGGGTGGAAAATTGTGGATCCACGCAGATTCCAGAACTTTCAACCACAGAAATGTGGAGAAAATGTGTTTTTTTTGACAATGTTTTAAGTTTGCAAGGGATTCTGGGCAACAGACCCTGGTGGGAGGCAGTCAAGTCACCCCATCCTGGATTCCCCTGGGTGTGTAGTTTTCAAAAATGTATAGGTTTGCTAGGTTTCCCAAGGTGCCCGCAGAGCTAGGGTTCAAAAACTACAGCTAGGCACTTTGCCAAAAAAGGGTCATTTTTCACTGCAAAATTGAGGTGTGACCATGTTGCGTTTTGCACCGTTTCCTGTCGCGGGCACTAGGCCGACCCACACAAGTGAGGTACCATTTTTCTCGTAAGACTTTGGGGAATGCGGGGCGGGTAGAAATTTGTGGATCCACGCAGATTCCAGAACTTTCCACAGCAGAAATCTGGGGAATATGTGTTTTTTAGGACAATTATTTAGGTTTGCAAGGGATTCTGGGTAACAGACCCTGGTGGGAGGCAGTCAAGTCACCCCATCCTGGATTCCCCTGGGTGTGTAGTTTTCAAAAATGTATAGGTTTGCTAGGTTTCCCTAGGTGCCGGCAGAGTTAGGGTTCAAAAACTACAGCTAGGCACTTTGCCAAAAAGGGTCATTTTTCACTGCAAAATTGAGGTGTGACCACGTTGCGTTTTGCACCGTTTCCTGTTGTGGGCACTAGGCCGACCCACACAAGTAAGGTACCATTTTTCTCGTAAGACTTTGGGGAACGCGGGGTGGGTGGAAATTTGTGGATCCACGCAGATTCCAGAACTTTCCACCACAGAAATGTGAGCAAAATTTGTTTTTTTGGCCAATTTTTTAGGTTTGCAAGGGATTCTGGGTAACAGACCCTGGTGGGAGGCAGTCAAGTGACCCCATTCTGGATTCTCCTCGGTGTGTAGTTTTCAAAAATGTATAGGTTTGCTAGGTTTCCCTAGGTGCCGGCAGAGTTAGGGTTCAAAAACTACAGCTAGGCACTTTGCCAAAAAACGTGTCATTTTTCACTGCAAAATTGAGGTGTGACCACGTTGCGTTTTGCGCCGTTTCCTGTCGAGGGCACTTGGCTGACCCACGCAAGTGAGGTACCATTTTTCTCGTAAGACTTTGGGGAATGCGGGGTGGGTGGAAGTTTGTGGATCCACGCAGATTCCAGAACTTTCCACCACAGAAATGTGGGGAAAATGTGTTTTTTTGACAATTTTTTAGGTTTGCAAGGGATTCTGGGTTACAGACCCTGGTGGGAGGCAGTCAAGTCACCTCATCCTGGATTCCCCTGGGTGTCTAGTTTTCAAAAATGTATAGGTTTGCTAGGTTTCCCAAGGTGCCCGCAGAGCTAGGGTTCAAAAACTACAGCTAGGCACTTTGCCAAAAAAGGGTAATTTTTGACTGCAAAATTGAGGTGTGACCACGTTGCATTTTGCGCCGTTTCCTGTCGCGGGCACTAGGCCGACCCGCACAAGTGAGGTATCATTTTTCTCAGAAGACTTTGGGGAATGTGGGGTGGGTGGAAAATTGTGGATCCACGCAGATTCCAGAACTTTCAACCACAGAAATGTGGAGAAAATGTGTTTTTTTTGACAATGTTTTAAGTTTGCAAGGGATTCTGGGCAACAGACCCTGGTGGGAGGCAGTCAAGTCACCCCATCCTGGATTCCCCTGGGTGTGCAGTTTTCAAAAATGTATAGGTTTGCTAGGTTTCCCTAGGTGCCGGCAGAGTTAGGGTTCAAAAACTACAGCTAGGCACTTTGCCAAAAAACGTGTCATTTTTCACTGCAAAATTGAGGTGTGACCACGTTGCGTTTTGCGCCGTTTCCTGTCGAGGGCACTTGGCTGACCCACGCAAGTGAGGTACCATTTTTCTCGTAAGACTTTGGGGAATGCGGGGTGGGTGGAAGTTTGTGGATCCACGCAGATTCCAGAACTTTCCACCACAGAAATGTGGGGAAAATGTGTTTTTTTTGACAATTTTTTAGGTTTGCAAGGGATTCTGGGTTACAGACCCTGGTGGGAGGCAGTCAAGTCACCTCATCCTGGATTCCCCCGGGTGTCAAGTTTTCAAAAATGTATAGGTTTGCTAGGTTTCCCAAGGTGCCCGCAGAGCTAGGGTTCAAAAACTACAGCTAGGCACTTTGCCAAAAAAGGGTAATTTTTGACTGCAAAATTGAGGTGTGACCACGTTGCGTTTTGCGCCGTTTCCTGTCGCGGGCACTAGGCCGACCCGCACAAGTGAGGTATCATTTTTCTCAGAAGACTTTGGGGAATGTGGGGTGGGTGGAAAATTGTGGATCCACGCAGATTCCAGAACTTTCAACCACAGAAATGTGGAGAAAATGTGTTTTTTTTGACAATGTTTTAAGTTTGCAAGGGATTCTGGGCAACAGACCCTGGTGGGAGGCAGTCAAGTCACCCCATCCTGGATTCCCCTGGGTGTGCAGTTTTCAAAAATGTATAGGTTTGCTAGGTTTCCCTAGGTGCCGGCAGAGTTAGGGTTCAAAAACTACAGCTAGGCACTTTGCCAAAAAAGGGTCATTTTTCACTGCAAAATTGAGGTGTGACCACGTTGCATTTTGCACCGTTTCCTGTCGCGGGCACTAGGCTGACCCACACAAGTAAGGTACCATTTTTCTCGTAAGACTTTGGGGAACGCGGGGTGGGTGGAAATTTGTGGATCCACGCAGATTCCAGAACTTTCCACCACAGAAATGTGGGCAAAATGTGTTTTTTTGGACAATTTTTTAGGTTTGCAAGGGATTCTGGGTAACAGACCCTGGTGGGAGGCAGTCAAGTGACCCCATCCTGGATTCTCCTGAGTGTGTAGTTTTAAAAAATGTATAGGTTTGCTAGGTTTCCCTAGGTGCCTGCAGAGTTAGGGTTCAAAAACTACAGCTAGGCACTTTCACAAAAAAGGGTCATTTTTCACTGCAAAATTGAGGTGTGATCACGTTGCGTTTTGCGCCGTTTCCTGTCATGGGCACTAGGCCGACCCACACAAGTGAGGTACTATTTTTCTCGTAAGACTTTGGGGAATGCGGGGTGGGTGGAAATTTGTGGATCCACGCAGAATCCAGAACTTTCCACCACAGAAATGTGGGGAAAATGTGTTTTATTGGACAGTTTTTTAGGTTTGCAAGGGATTCTGGGTAACAGACCCTGGTGGGAGGCAGTCAAGTCACCCCATCCTGGATTCCCCTGGGTGTGTAGTTTTCAAAAATGTATAGGTTTGCTAGGTTTCCCTAGGTGCCGGCAGAGTTAGGGTTCAAAAACTACAGCTAGGCACTTTGCCAAAAAGGGTCATTTTTCACTGCAAAATTGAGGTGTGACCACGTTGCGTTTTGCACCGTTTCCTATTGTGGGCACTAGGCGGACCCACACAAGTAAGGTACCATTTTTCTCGTAAGACTTTGGGGAACGCGGGGTGGGTGGAAATTTATGGATCCACGCAGATTCCAGAACTTTCCACCACAGAAATATGGGCAAAATGTGTTTTTTTGGACAATTTTTTAGGTTTGCAAGGGATTCTGGGTTACAGACCCTGGTGGGAGGCAGTCAAGTCACCTCATCCTGGATTCCCCTGGGTGTCTAGTTTTCAAAAATGTATAGGTTTGCTAGGTTTCCCAAGGTGCCCGCAGAGCTAGGGTTCAAAAACTACAGCTAGGCACTTTGCCAAAAAAGGGTAATTTTTCACTGCAAAATTGAGGTGTGACCACGTTGCGTTTTGCGCCGTTTCCTATCACAGGCACTAGGCCGACCCACACAAGTGAGGTATAATTTTTCTCAGAAGACTTTGGGGAATGCGGGGTGGGTGGAAAATTGTGGATCCACGCAGATTCCAGAACTTTCCACCACAGAAATGTGGAGAAAATGTGTATTTTTTTACAATGTTTTAAGTTTGCAAGGGATTCTGGGCAACAGACCCTGGTGGGAGGCAATCAAGTCACCCCATCCTGGATTCCCCTGGGTGTGTAGTTTTCAAAAATGTATAGGTTTGCTAGGTTTCCCTAGGTGCCGGCAGAGTTAGGGTTCAAAAACTACAGCTAGGCACTTTGCCAAAAAAGGGTCATTTTTCACTGCAAAATTGAGGTGTGACCACGTTGCGTTTTGCGCCGTTTCCTGTCGCGGGCACTAGGCCGACCCACACAAGTGAGGTACCATTTTTCTCGTAAAACTTTGGGGAATGCGGGGTGGGTGGAAATTTGTGGATCCACGCAGATTCCAGAACTTTCCACCACAGAAATGTGGGGAAAATGTGGTTTTTTCGACAATTTTTTAGGTTTGCAAGGGATTCTGGGTAACAGACCCTGGTGGGGGGCAGTCAAGTCACCCCATCCTGGATTGCCCTGGGTGTCTAGTTTTAAAAAATGTATAGGTTTGCTAGGTTTCCCAAGGTGCCCGCAGAGCTAGGGTTCAAAAACTACAGCTAGGCACTTTGCCAAAAAAGGGTCATTTTTCACTGCAAAATTGAGGTGTGACCACGTTGCGTTTTGCGCCGTTTCCTATCGCAGGCACTAGGCCGACCCGCACAAGTGAGGTATAATTTTTCTCAGAAGACTTTGGGGAATGCGGGGTGGGTGGAAAATTGTGGATCCACGCAGATTCCAGAACTTTCCACCACAGAAATGTGGAGAAAATGTGTTTTTTTTTACAATGTTTTAAGTTTGCAAGGGATTCTGGGCATCAGACCCTGGTGGGAGGCAGTCAAGTCACCCCATCCTGGATTCCCCTGGGTGTGTAGTTTTCAAAAATGTATAGGTTTGCTAGGTTTCCCTAGGTGCCGGCAGAGTTAGGGTTCCAAAACTACAGCTAGGCACTTTGCCAAAAAAGAGTCATTTTTCACTGCAAAATTGAGGTGTGACCACGTTGCATTTTGCACCGTTTCCTGTCGTGGGCACTAGGCCGACCCACACAAGTAAGGTACCATTTTTCTCGTAAGACTTTGGGGAACGCAGGGTGGGTGGAAATTTGTGGATCCACGCAGATTCCAGAACTTTCCACCTCAGAAATGTGGGCAAAATGTGTTTTTTTGGACAATTTTTTAGGTTTGCAAGGGATTCTGGGTAACAGACCCTTGTGGGAGGCAGTCAAGTGACCACATCCTGGATTCTCCTGGGTGTGTAGTTTTCAAAAATGTATAGGTTTGCTAAGTTTCCCTAGGTGCCGGCAGAGTTAGGGTTCAAAAACTACAGCTAGGCACTTTGCCAAAAAAGGGTCATTTTTCACTGCAAAATTGAGGTGTGACCACGTTGCGTTTTGCGCCGTTTCCTGTCGCGGGCACTAGGCCGACCCACACAAGTGAGGTACCATTTTTCTCGTAAAACTTTGGGGAATGCGGGGTGGGTGGAAATTTGTGGATCCTACAGATTCCAGAACTTTCCACCACAGAAATGTGGGGAAAATGTGGTTTTTTTGACAATTTTTTAGGTTTGCAAGGGATTCTGGGTAACAGACCCTGGTGGGGGGCCGTCAAGTCACCCCATCCTGAATTGCCCTGGGTGTCTTGTTTTAAAAAATGTATAGGTTTGCTAGGTTTCCCAAGGTGCCCGCAGAGCTAGGGTTCAAAAACTACAGCTAGGCACTTTGCCAAAAAAGGGTCATTTTTCACTGCGAAATTGAGGTGTGACCACGTTGCGTTTTGCGCCGTTTCCTGTCGAGGACACTAGACCGACCCGCACAAGTGAGGTATCATTTTTCTCAGAAGACTTTGGGGAATGCGGGGTGCATGGAAAATTGTGGATCCACGCAGATTCCAGAACTTTCCACCACAGAAATGTGGGGAAAATTTGTTTTTTTTGACAATGTTTTAAGTTTGCAAGGGATTCTGGGCAACAGAACCTGGTGGGAGTCAGTCAAGTCACCACATACTGGATTCCCCTGGGTGTGTAGTTTTCAAAAATGTATAGGTTTGCTAGGTTTCCCTAGGTGCCTGCAGAGTTAGGGTTCAAAAACTACAGCTAGGCACTTTGCCAAAAAAGGGTCATTTTTCACTGCAAAATTGAGGTGTGACCACGTTGCGTTTTGCACCGTTTCCTGTCGAGGGCACTAGGCCGACCCACACAAGTGAGGTACCATTTTTCTCGTAAGACTTTGGGGAATGCGGGGTGGGTGGAAGTTTGTGGATCCACGCAGATTCCAGAACTTTCCACCACAGAAATATGGGGAAAATGTGGTTTTTTTGACAATTTTTTAGGTTTGCAAGGGATTCTGGGTTACAGCCCCTGGTGGGAGGCAGTCAAGTCACCTCATCCTGGATTCCCCTGAGTGTCTAGTTTTCAAAAATGTATAGGTTTGCTAGGTTTCCCAAGGTGCCCGCAAAGCTAGGGTTCAAAAACTACAGCTAGGCACTTTGCCAAAAAAGGGTCATTTTTCCCTGCAAAATTGAGGTGTGACCACGTTGCGTTTTGCGCCGTTTCCTGTCGCGGACACTAGACCGACCCGCACAAGTGAGGTACCTTTTTTCTCGGAAGACTTAGGGTACATGGGGTTGTTGGAAAATTGTGGATCCACGCAGATTCCAGAACTTTCCACCACAGAATTGTGGGGAAAATGTGGTTTTTTGGACAATTGTTTAGGTTTGCAAGGGATTCTGGGTAACATAACCTGGTGGGAGGCAGCTAAGTCACCCCATCCTGGATTCCCCTGGGTGTCTAGTTTTCAAAAATGTATAGGTTTGCTAGGTTTCCATAGGTCCCGGCAGACCTATGGTTCAAAAGTGACAGCTAGGCACTTTGCCAAAAAAGGGTGATTTTTCCCTGCGAAATTGAGGTGTGTCTACGTTGCCTTTTGCGCCGTTTTCCTGTTGCGGGCACTAGGCCGACCCACACAAGTGAGGTACCATTTTACTCCTAAGACTTTGGGGAAAGCGGGGTGGGTGGAAATTTGTGGATCCACGCAGATTCCAGAACTTTCCACCACAGAAATGTGGGGAAAATGTGTTTTTTTGACAATTTTTTAGATTTGCAAGGCATTCTGGGTAACAGAACCTGGTGGTAGGCAGTCAGGTTACCCCATCCTGGATTCCCCTGGGTGTGTAGTTTTAAAAAATGTATAGGTTTGCTACGGTTCCCTTGGTGCCGGCAGAGCTAGTGTTAAAAAACTACAGCTAGACACTTCTCAAGAAAAGGGTAAATTTTCATTGTGAAAATGTGGTGTGTTCACATTGGGTTTTGAGTCATTTCCTGTCGTGGGCGCTCTGCTTACCCACACAACTGAGGTACCATTTTTATCGGGAGATGTAAGGTAATTCAGATTTGTAAAGCAACTGGTATTACCTATTGATTTTTGATGCATTTCTGCCTTCCAAATGAAAGACATTGTGTAAAAAAGAAGTCTTTTTGAAAAATGACCGATAATTCTCATGCTAGTTTGAGTATTCCCAATTTCGAAAATGTGCATATATGTACTGTTTCTAAACTCTATAATTTGTTCCCATTTCAGAAATACATAGGTGTCTTTCATACCATTTTTCCATGTATACATTTGCCCACAATAATTGCTATATACCCGGAACATAATAAAAAACCATTGCAAGTTGCTGCTTGGTTTTTGACTCTGGGTTCGTCGGGTTCTTGGTGAACCTACAAGTCCTATATATCCCCACAACCAGGAAGGTCCAGCGGATGTAACGGTATATTGCTTTCAAAGAACTGTCATAATTAGAAAAAGTTACAGGTAAAAACGTTGACACAAAAGGCTGTTTTTTTCAACTAATTTTCAATATTTCCTATATTTAACTGTTAGTTTCTATAAAGAAACCTTGATGGATCTACACAAATGACCCCTTGCTGAATTCAGAATTTTATCTACTTTTCTAAAATGTATAGCTTTCCAGGATCCATTATTGATTTCACACCCATTTCTACCATGAACTGGAAGGAGGTTGAAAGCACAAAAAATAGCAAAAAAAGGCTATGTCCCAGAAAAAGGGCAAAAATGTGTAAAAGATTTTGGTTTTCTGACAAAAGTCTGTCATTCTCTAAAAGCTGGAAAAATGGTGATTTCAGCCCCACAAACCCTTTTTTGATACCATTTGCAGAGAAAAACCCAGATGCTTTCATTTGCAGCCCGTTTTTCCCATTTCCCCCCCCAAAAATTCTTTTTTACTGTATCTTGACTAATTTCTGGGACCCCTCCAGGGGAATCCACGTACCCTGGGTACGTTTAGAATTCCAATAATGTTGGAAGAAAAGGACGCAAATTTGGCGTGGATACCTTTTGTGGTCAAAAAGTTACAGGGGCCTAAGCGCTCACCACCCCAAATATCCCAAAAAAGGCTTAGCACAGAGTGGAAAAGGCCTAGCAGCGAAGGGGTTAAGTAAAATATATTTCATTTATAAATTGTAATTATTATTGTGGGATATATTTTTGTTGTTTGTTTGTTTAAATCTTGTAGTTTTTTTTACTGCTACTTATTACTTGAGTTAACAATATTTAAGTAGTCGATATTGTTGATTTCGATATTTTTTACTTAGCCTATGTTTGGTTATGTCACAATATTTTTGTTTCTGATATTTCTGTTTTTGATATAGGTTGGATTAGATATTTTTAACGTCAATATTTATTTGTACTGTTAGATCTGGGGGTCTCTAGTTGGCAGAGGTAAGTACCTTCGTACAAATAGGGACCCTTACTTCTAGTCAGGGCAAGGGGAATACACACTGTTGATAAACCCAGCTCACCCCCTTGGTAGCTTGGCAAGGGCAGACAGGCTTATCCCCAAGGCAATGTGTAAAGTATTTGTACCAACACTCACAGTAACACAGTGAAACACCATAAATGGACACCACACAGGTTGTTATAAAAAAATAGAGTATTTCTATATATCTTATGCAAGACCAAAACGACACGAATTCAACATACACAATAAAAGTGGTTTTAAAAATAAAGGTTCTCTTGTAGTGTGTAGGTCCTGTTTTCCTCGAGGGAACTATAAGAGGATTAAAAACAGTCTCAGACTAGCAGAATACGATACTTGCAGGGATTATCTTTCCTTGGCAAGCACTCACAATACTGCTGAGCCTGTCCTGGTTAATCTCTACACAGTTTCCTCGTCCTCAATGGACGTTCTCCCACGGGGCTGCTCGCTCCTGTAGCGAGGGTGGTAAAACAAATAATATGCCCCCAAAAGATGAAAACGAATAGGCTCCTTGGAGCAGACCCCTGTACCGCAACTCTCCTGCTGCGCCGATATGGGCCGCGCTGATGACTTCGATATGGGAGCGCCCTCACTATTTTTGTCAAACACCTGCGCAATCCGTGCTCATAGACGTTGCCTCCCAAATGCTTTTACAACACAAGAGCTCCCATGAACAGGCCCTGGTACCGCAGCTTGTTGACAGTGCCAGTACAGGCCGCGTTTCCGTGTTCACAAAGGAAGTTCTCCCTACTGGGGCAAAACACTCGTGCAGCCCCTGTCAGCCTCGCTGGCTCTCCCCCTGCTCCTGGCAACCCAACACGCAATAGGACGGCTGGGGGCGTATTACCTGGAGGACGGTCTTGCGCTGAAGCCCACACTTGGAAGTCCTCTGACAGGAGCCCTTCTCATCCGACGGCGCTTGTCCGTAAGGAGAGGACTATCTTCCCGCGCTAGAGTGCGGCTCCTTTTTGACTTGGCGGATGTCCTGCTGGGCGGCCTTCTACACTGCGTGGTGGTGAAGTCTCTGGTGAAGCCCTGGTTGCTGGGCAACGCCTCGCAGCCGGGGATTGTAGCACGCCGTTTCCTTTCTCCTGCAGCGGCTTCGCTGTTAATTTGAGACAGGCAGGGACACCAGGCGCTAGTTGGGGAATACGCTGTTGGCCCCACACCGGTCACAACGTTCTTCAGCCCAGGCAGGACCAGGTACAATACAGCAGCGAGGCTGGGGACACTCACGATCTCCCCACAGTACGGAAGGCTTCACAGGCATCACCAACTGCAGGCAGGCACACGCTTGGCTTGGTAGAAAAACGATCTCAGCAACATCAAGCTTGGGAACTTTGAAATGCCTGAGTTCCCACAACAGGAGGCCAGCTCTCCTCAGGCCCTTGGAGACAGCTATACTTCAGAGGGGGCAAAGCACACAGCACAGCCCCTCTTCAAGCAAGGGGGACACAGCACACAGCAGAAAGTCCCTTGGTCCTCTTCCTCAGCAATCACAGCAACTGCAGGTCAGCTCCCAGACACTCAGCAATGGCAGCACTTTTCCTCAGTCTTCCTGGCTGTTCTTCTTTGGCAGGGACTCCTTCTTGATCACAAAGTTTTTCCTAATCTACTTACAGGGGTCTCAGCTCTACTTTTATACCTCAAAAGTATTTGTTCTTCCTCTGTGAGGGGTCCTGGACCCAGTCCAAACCAGTTCTGGGTGCACTCTGCCAGTAAACATCTTCTTCCTTTGTGAATGTGGGCCAGGGCCATCACACGCACCGGAGGAGGTGGAGCCAGCATTGTGGAAAGCAGGCACAGCCCTATTCAGACCCAGGTGCTACTCCTCCCCACCACTCTACATGCAGATGGGTCTATTCAGCCTAGTGCGGACTCACCCAGTCTCCTGGAGCTACCCCCAGCCCCTTTAACACACAAACCAGACAGTAAATCCACAAACAGGCAGAGGCACACAGAAAGGCTGAACAAGAAAATAGCCACTTTCTAAAAGTGATATTTCCAAACTCAGAATTTAAAAACCATCTTCTCTAAAAGATGTGTTATTAAATTCGGAGTTCAGGGATACCAGATTCCATACGTCTATCTTGCCGTTATGGGAAGATATGCAGGTAAACATGTTACACAGCATCCCCTATGTTATCCTATGGGCAAGATGGCCTTTCAATTGTGAAAAACGAAATTGTCAGTATTTCACTATCAGGACATGTTACCCACACTAGTACATGTCCTACCTTTCACATACACTGCACCCTGCCCAGGGAGGTCCTTGGGCCTACCATAAGGGTGTCCAATGTGTAAGAAAAGGGAAGGGTCAGGCCTGGCAAGTGTGTACACTGGCCAGGACAACATGGCAGTTCACCGACTGCGCACAGGCACTGCAGTGGCAGGCCTGAGACACCATTTTAGGGCTACTCATGTGGGTGGCACAATCAGTGCTGCAGGCCCACTAGTACCATTTGAATCACCCGCCCCGGCACACTTAGTGCACTTTACTAGGGATCTACTGGTAAAACAAATATGCCAATCATGGATAACCAATCACTGTCATAATTTAACCAGGGAGCACTTGCACTTTGGCACTGATCAGCAGTGGCAAAGTGCCCAAAGCATTTAAACCAGCAAAATCGTAATCCATCACAGTGTCAAAAACATAGGAGGTAGAGGCAAAAAAGTCAGCGGAAACCACGCAAAGGATGCCAGATCTAACACGTACGATATTAGTGACTTTGTTAATTAAGTATAGGGTCTTGATATTTTAGTTTACAATATTGAAGTTTTGATAATTCTGTAAGTCGATATTGTTGTCTCAATATTGTCAGCGAATGATATTGGCAGCTGCATCACAGGCTCTTCAACCAAGCAGTCAAGTTAGAAGTGACCCTACACTTGACACAGTTTGAGAAATACCTTATCATGGCCCCCAGTGACAATCACATGATACCTAGAAAATATCACTTACTCAGTACACAGCACGTGACAGACAAATTCACAAATTTTAGATAAGGATCACTTGGAGGACATACTCCAACATGTGGCTAGAGTGGACTCACACATGGCCGGGCAGAAAACAACACTCAAAACCTAACTAGGTGGCCCTATAAACCAATGATTTGGTCGAGAAGAATAAGGAGATCAGAGGCAAAGATTATGATGGTTAGTGGGGATGGAACAGCTCTCTAAAGGTACAAGAGGAGAACTTAAAGTCTTTGCTAAACGATGAGGGCCTCTTTTGCAGTACTTTCAATTGGATTACAGGGAACTTACATGCCTGAAAAGGCTTTTTCATGCATGTCCTCAAGGCTTTTCACTCATTGCGTTCCGTTTACTCATCAACAGCATGATTGTCTCCTGATGGGGCATTTTCCGTGATTGTTAATGGGGTCAACACATAACATTGCGCGACACTTCCCATATCCATCCCTGGCTGGCTGCAGTGAGGGTGTGGTTTTGACAGATGGCTGCCCTTAATGCAGGTCTCTGGGAGCTGAATGAGCGACTGAGGCTGCAGGTTGCTGATTTTGCAGGACCATTCAAAAATATCGGTGTTGAGTGACTGTGGATTGCTAGCTTTGTGAAAGCAGCATGCCTCTGCAGCCTTATTGGATGGCCTTGCTTACATATATAACGCTCCTTCACGAATATCCTTCATTAGGCAATGTTGCGAGGCAGAGGGGTAGAAGCAGGTCACCAACATTGTGCAAGTCGTGCAGACACAGAGGAAGACCTACCTCAATCAAAGCTCTATAAAGCATCCCCCTTACACTCACAGGAACTCAAGGTGAAACCATATTGATGGTCAAGGGCATTCTGGGGCAAAACTTGAAACTGCAACAACAATAACTGGAGACAATCTGAGTCCCCTATTAAGCAATAGGACAAACTCAAGGAGAAACAAAAGAATAAAGTGCAAATGGTGTGGGTCAACAGATGTGAAAGTTTGTTTATGGAACAGGTTTTAAATAGGAAAAGACTGAAACTTGACAATGGTTCACTCCATTATCTGGACTTCCTGAGCTGTACCTCAAAAGATATCTTTCAATAACACTAGGTCATTCTAGGCTGAGTCCAGTAATGGAGTGGAGTAAATCTAGAGCATTGAAAAGCATCGATGCAGAGAACCAGCTTGCTAAAACTAGAGAAGGTACATTGCCACATTCTACCATTGCCAGTGTGCGAGTTTGAAATGTGCGAGTTTGAAATATCAAGGAACGTATGCAAGCCTTCTGAATAGTCAAATGATTAAGAGTTTGCCCTCTTTCCTCCCATCACCCTTTCCCTGTAGAACATTTGTCAATTAAGTTTGCCTGCTTAACCGGCGATCTGTTGTCCTTAGAAGGAGGATGAGAGGGCAGGTATTCTTTGTTTCCATCAGAGCTACAAATCCAGGTTAGAATTTGTAATTTCCTAGCCCTCAACTTTTTCCGGCTCAAGTAAAGGATACGGTTGTTGCTTTATGAATAATAATGTGAAACCTGGCTGCCATGCAGGCGCAGAAAACCAAAGGCTGCGGGCAGAGTTATATTTAATAAAGCAACAAGTAGGGGCGATTAGTAAAAAAGTTGGTTTAGAGCCAGAGTCAAGAGCTAGCATCATCCATTCAGACTCGAATAGGGGCTTGAAAATGTGTTTTTGCTATTTACAAATAGCCATTTTTAACCTAATCACTATTCGAAATTGCACAATATGATGTCCTATGCATTCCAGCTAACAAATGCTGATTGCTTAAGATTGGCTATTTGGAAATTGTGATTCCTTATTTGTGATTTGCTTTAAGTTGCAAATAATTAACACTGTTCAAAAATTGTAAAATGCATGCCTGCAAATGATGACAGAATCATGCACTCTGAGGCTGGAAAAGGAGCAGATCTGTGGAGCTCCTAAACTACCATTTAAAGGAAAGGAAATGTCCACCCAGGTGCCACATGAGGAAGTCATCAGGAACATAAAAAGAAAATGCAATGGGTTGTTGGAAATGTGTAGTGGGGGATGGAAGGTTGTTAGGAACGTCCTCCCTTGCAAAAGGGGCAGCTAACGGACCCAAGTGGTAGGGCAGGGGGTGGCGGGGACACAAACAAATCCCTAAGAACAAAAAAAACACTTACCTTTAACGGCTGCCCCTCTCCTTCATCCCTCCGACGTCTTCCTGCACTCCCTGCCAGCAGGAGAAAGCACTTTCCCTCCCAGCCTACCCATTGGCAATCACAACGCTGCTCACAACGCTGCAATGCTGCGTTGTGAATGTCTGAGCACCGTGGATCGGTTGTCAGACGGGGACTGAGTTTGCATGTTCCTCACCAGGCTGTGTAATGCAGCCTGGTGGGGGAAAACAACTCCTCTCCCTACTCCCCCAGCCCCGCCACGCCCACGAGCCACTGACGTATGTAGGGAAAAAAATTATAATAACTATGGTTATTATCATTTAATTTTTCAGTTTTTTCAGTTGGGCGACACTCCTTGACTGCTCCCTTGCAGTTCGAAGTCAACCAAAAAAGAAAATCTGGAGAGAAATCCAAAGCAGCATAAATGATGTTGGGGTGACTAATCGAATTGTAGAAAAGATTTGACAAAGGTGGCATGGCCTTAGCTTAAGAGCAAAAGAATATATTACCAAAAGGAGACTTCAATAGGTGGAGAGCCCAGGTTACAGGAAACAACATCACACTAAGTCCGGGCCTACCATAGGGGTGTCCTATGTGTAGGAAAAGGGAAGGGTAAGGCCTGGCAAGTGGGTGCACTGGCCAGGTCAACAGGGCAGTAAACAAACTGCACACAGGCACTGCGGTGGCAGGCCTGAGACCTCTTTTCAGGGCTACGCATGTGGGTGGCACAATCAGTGCTGCAAGCCCACTGGTAGCATTTTAATCACCCGCCCTGGCACACTTAGTGCTCTTTACTAGGGACCTACTGGTAAGACAAATATGCCAATCATGGATAACCAAACACAATAACAATTCACACAGAGAGCATATGCACTTTAGCACTGATCAGCAGTGGTAAAGCGCCCAGAGTCCTAAAACCAACAAACACAGGTCAGGAAAAAATAGGAGGAAGAAGCAAAAAAGTTTGGGGTTAACCCTGCACAAAGGGTACTTTCCAACAGCGCTGCTCCAGGACTTTGGCAGAAACAACCATTAGGGAAGTCTAAGCAAGCACATCCTCAATTTCTAAGACGTACCATGTTGTTTCACACAGTGATCTGCTCATTGGTAAGTGTGAATGGTGCTTATCTAGTTAAAAAATCGCAGTGCATAACCCCAAGCATGTGCCCTCTTATTTTATTGAGAATTGCCTCTTTCCTGCGTATCCACGTACATCCCTCCATACACTGAAAACATGATGCCGTATTGAGGAAACAGAAACGTGTCAATTTGGATTATAGAGTAACACTGCATCACATACTGATCTCTCTAGGTCAGCGTTCACAGACACTGAAGAGCATCATCTTGTATTAAGGAAACAGTTCCTGGCAATGTGAATAGAACAGCAACAGTGCGCCATCTGCTGGTTGTTTAATGTCAGCCTATAAACTACACTACTGACAGACGACAGAGCCACAACTACAAGAAATTACGAAGAAATAAATACACAGTAACCATTCTCTCTTTTATAACAGTAAACATTAGGATGTCTCCATATTTAAAGGACATGTTTTAGTCGGATCCCAGGACAACGGAGACGTCATTTTTTATTTGAATTTATTGATTTGCTTCTAAGCACTCTAGAGTTGTAACAACAGTGATTTAATGTTTTATGTTAGTTATTTATATTAATTCATCGTTTATGGTGATAGTGTAAATGCATATATTATTTCATAAAGACAATTCAGTTTAACAAAATTGATTTTCTATTTTGTTATATGAGGTACACTTTGTCCATAACGTATAGAACAATATGTCTCAAATTACGCCTAATATAGGTTTCCTACCTTATCCTAATGAGCCTGAAACCCCATAGGAGGTTTGGATGGATGCTTTCAAGGTGGTCATATTAGCCTCTGGGAGTGAAGTTTATACAGACTATAGAAACCATCTTACTACTTTGTGTGAGGAAGAAAGTTTAAGAGTTTATCTAACTCTTCCAGATTTAGAAGTAGACTAAGTGGGTGATAATTTGTCTCTGTATGCCAAAATGTTAAAGAAATTTGAAACTCATTTCGGGTCTAGAACCAATGTTATGTTAGAGCAATACAATTTTTTGTCTAGGGCTCAAGGTGACAATAAGACAATTGATTATTAAGAGTTTAAGAGCTCTGATAGTAAATTGTGAATTCACTGTGATGAGAAACAAATATATAAGATTATAAATCATGATGTACACACCCAACAAAGTTATTCAACAAAGAGGTACTATACAATGCCTGGGGGTAGAGTTGACTTTTAAGGGGCATATTCTCAAGGACTTATCGCTGAGTTAGCAGCACTTTATCGCAGCCAAAGTGGCGATAGAGTTATCGCCCTATTCACAAGCTGGTGCTAACAGCCGATATTGCCAGTTTTCCTGCGATAGCAGCCGCAAAAAACATCGGTCCGGATGACACCGGCAACTAACGCTAATGAGATGCAGGGTAGGTGTTCCCATGCAAAAAGCCACGACAACACCACTTTGCAACATTCTCAACGACCAGCCAGATCTGCGATAAGATCACAAAACATGTAATAAGGCGCGTTAGCAGCAGGGAATTAACAACTGCTCTTCCCTGGTATTAAGTCGGACGATAACCTGCACCAGAAATGGGAACTCAGCCTACAGCCACACCGGAAGAACAACAGAAGCCATCTGATCATGCAACTCCGAAACCCAAGGGGGCCACAAAACCCACCGCCACCACCCCCAGGACCCCCCTCCCCCCCCCCCCCCCTCCGGGCGCTACCCCGGACACCTCCCCCCCAAAGATATTTTACATCAGCTTTACAAAATCATGAACAAAGCAATTCGCCTGATGTCGCACAATTACACCAATTAACATTCATGTGTGGTCAGAAAAAGGAGAATCATTCATTCATCTTTGAAATTCTAAACAACATTTTTCTTTCAAGTTTAACTCAAAACAACTATTTGGAAGAGTCATGCTGGGTCATCTCTGGACAATCTGTAAGTCACAGCCTGCAAGACAAAATTCAAGATAAGAAGGTGTGTTATGCGCTCATCAAAGGACAGAGAGAGAGAGAGAAAGAAAGGGAGAGAGAGAGTGAAAGGAAGAGAGGGCGAGTGAGAGAGAGAGAAAGAGAGAGAAAGAGAGAGAGAGAGAGAGAGAGAGAGAGAGAGAGAGAGAAAGAGAGAGAGAGAGGGAGGGAGAGAGAAAGAGAGAGAGAGAGAGAAAGAGAGAGGGGGAAAGAGAAAAAGAGAGAGAGAGAGAACGAGAGGAAATGAGAGCAAAAGAGAGGGAGAGAGAGAAAGAGAGAGAAAGTGAAAGAGAAAGAGAGAGAGAGAAAAAGAGAGAGAAAGAGAGAGAGAGAGGGGGAGAGAGAGAGAAAGAGAGAGAGAGAAAGAGAGAGAGGGAGAGAGAGAGAAAGAGAGAGAAAGAGAGAGAAAGAGAGAGAGAGATTGTACAAGAAGCACAAGGCCGCTGGGGCTCTTGGCTTATACATGCCAACTGTTGTGTGTATCGCTATTGGTGCACCATAAGCCTAAGGCCTAGCCTCAATTGCAGCGCGAAAGCCACATCACATTTCCAGAATGCAAGCAGTAGTCAGACTAACATTAGGGATGGAAGCTCCTTTGTCTCAATACATAAGGCGGAAGGACATCTGCACCTCCGACCTTGGTCTTGCATGTGGCTGGCACCCCTTGAGAGAGATACTATAGCAGATGATGACGACTCCCACACTACGCACAGCGCTAATGAAAGACCAACGTATCCAGACCTCACATACAGAAGTCCTTGCTCGAGGTACTCTTGCATGGAATGCCCTTGACACTAACGTACACAACAACCCATACGTCCAAACGTTGCACACACATTCGACTCATTGTCCGAGCTGTGGCATATCATTTACCTAACTGCCGCAGGTCAGAAGAGTGCCGGTTCTATGAGAGCCACCAATGCAATGGCAGAACATCCCGGGCACATGCACAACCCCTGTCACGTGGAACTGTACCGTGCATGTATGCTGCATTTGTTAGGGGAACTGCCACTGGCAGTGTTGCGCATCAGTTACCTTCTGAGCTTCTGTCTTGCGTACGTCACCTGCGTCCAGCCCTGGTTCAACTGTTGATCATGCATTTTCGAGTGGCCCATGGATTTCTGCCTATCCAACACAATGGTAGCTGAACTAGATTATGACTTGAGTGTGCACCCCCTGTTGGCCCATGACCAGGAGTGTCACTGTGATACCCGTTCATGGGATGCCTTGATATTTGGCGTATGTGCTGGCAGTTGGGCATGGGAGATTGCACAAGTCCTTGTGTGCAGTGACCACATCAAAGCGCTCCCCTATTGGGCTGTGTTGTGGATTGGTGAAACGGCATGGACGGAGCACATCTGTCCGGACCAGTTAATGGATTGGCTCGCCCTCATGTTCGTTGAAGTCGACAACGACGTACTCTTGGAACTGATTGCCCAGGAAGCTGCGCTCACATTCATGGATGAGTAACTACGTTCCTGCAGCCACAACTGATTGTAACCCAGAGCACAGGTCCCAACACCTTGTTGGATCTTGGCGAAATGGTAACATATTCCACCACAACAGTGGACATGTCTGCATTCGTCTGGACTCAGAATGCATGTGCATGCAACTACGCGTGTTGGCACACACCTGTGCAAGGTGAGGCAGTCCCATGGGCAGAGCTACAAAACGTTGTTTGGCAACGTTCCTAAATCTGACATACTGCTGGATGGAGAGTACACACATGGCAATGTAGTACTACATGTGTCCTTGTTGGAGCCTTTCACCTGCTCACTGTCAGCAGAGCAGACAGTCAGCGCAGTCCGGTGGGACAGCACTATGCAGATCCCATGGGCTGTGAGTCGTGTCCCCTGACATGGGGCAATGAGCATACGCCAAACATCACATGACTCATCCAGCAAGGCAAGGTGGGCTGAGACCGTTGCCATCGGCAATTATTGGTGTTCATTTTTGCCTCCCCATTTCTTGCACCTTTACCTGTTCCTAGGCAGCTTGTTAGTGTCTGAAGCATTGGTCTGCATGTTGTGGCCCTTGACTTGCTCTTACTGACACGCACACACTAATAAAGGCTACGCAACTTCACAAGTGTTCAACTGTGATGAGTGTTGATTATAATGACAAATCGTGTGCCTCAATGAGCATTGTCCGTACACAGGGAGGGACTGACTGACACATTTCACATAGGGGTGGGTCCCTATTGCCAGCTCCACCTCTGTGAGCCAGACATTGTGGTTGGGATAGTTGCTGGTAGACCTGTGCTCGTACGTGTCTTCAGCAATGTGAGTATGGTGTCCAACTTCTTGCCATGTGGATCAATGTGATCCACCAAAACAGGCTGTGTCCACACAGTTGAGTGTGAGTAGGTATGCGAAGAGATGCTCTGTTGTCACATGTGATGGGGGACACTACTTTAGGCCTTCAACCGAATTTGACATTTTTACACACAGCCCTATTCAATACATGGACATGGGACTACGTTGGGGGGTTACGAGATTGTTGTTCATGAGCAATGAGGCTACAGCTAGTTCACACCTTCACAGTCATCTAATTGGCTATGTCAGTCAGGGTCAAACATGAGCATTGATGTCATTTCCCAGGGTGTACCTTTTTCTGCAATCAATGTCCCTACATTTATCCATACTTTTATACTTGATTGAGCATAGACATGACACATCTGTGTGATTTGGAATGTTTTATTTACATTCTGTGGAGTGTTGGAGCTGGAGCAGTACATGGCCATGCAAACCCCACATTACATGGTTGCCCAGTGGAGGGCCAACCAGAGTCCTTTGGGGAATGACAAGTTAATCAGAAGAGGAAGAGTTCAGTCCGCAGCCTGATTGCTGTGTCATTGGTAACCAGAGCAGATATGGCAGTCCATGTCAGGGTCCAAGTGAATGTCGCAGAGTGTTTCGGGGGACAGTGGAAGGTGTTGTTCCAGAGCATGATGCAGAGTGCTGAACCAAGCAGGAACTGGCCATATGGCGGGGATGAATGTCACCAACTCTTTTCTCACACAGAGTCATTACCATCCACATCTTAGTCCTCTGATATGTCTTCTGTGTCAGGTGTGTCAGGTGGCAGTCATCCTTCCAGCCTGCATCCGCTCCATGGTCCTCCGCATCTGTGCCAACTCTGTGCTGTCATCACTGGAGCCTGTCTGAGTAGACAGTTCTTGTATCCGAGTAATGGCTCCAGTGAGGTCAGCCAAGGATTGTTGTAGAGCATGGAACTGACTGTGGGTGTCCGTTAGGGACTGTAAGAGGTCCCTGATGGGACTTAGACACCCACATACGGCATCTAGTTTGGCTGCCATGAGGTCCAAACCCACTCGCACCTGTTCAGCCAGCCCCCTTTGGCAGTCTAACACACGCCGTGGGAAGGCCATGTGTTTTTCCGTGAGGTGCTGGGAGCCAGCCGTGGTGGTGGGTGCTTCCTGCTGTGTTGTCTGTGCAGGGGGTGGGGTCACCTCAATGCAGCTGGGCTGCCCTGCTACTGGAGGTGGGGTGCGGAGGCTGTCCACGAGCCGTTGGAGGGTGTGGGAGCAGATGACCAGGGGGTCCTCTTCATCATCACTGAAGAGATGTCTGCTGTGCTCTGCAGGAGGTGTTGATTGTCCCTCTGCAATGTAAAGGGGAGATGCATGTTAACAGTGTGTTCCATGTATGTTGACGCATTGTGCATGTTTACATACAGACTGCATGACAATGTACATTGTGACTGTTTTGGAGGAGCTGGCTATTTGATGGGGGACAGTGGAAATTTTGACTACATGACGGATGTGAGGTTGTACTCGTACATTATCATCTCACAGTTTCCTGCTATGCCAGATGTGATTTGCCAGTTTCTACGCACAAGCGGCACCAGTTGTGTCCTCTGTTCTGTAGTGATAGTGTTGCACTTTGTAGCACATTGTCGTCAATGTTGATGTGCTGTGATTGCTATGTGTGTGTGCTGCATTGTGGGAGACTTGCCCCTGCAGCTCTGATTTAGCGGCCCCTTATCCCTTTGAGGCGGTGTGCCTTTGACTTGTGTGCTTTTACGGTGCAGAGATGTTGGTGACCTGGGTCATTTGTGCTCTTGGACGGTTTTTGTACTCTTGTGCATTGTTTGTCTGCAGATGTGTTGCTGACGTCAGGGGTTGTATGTGCACGTGGATGTGTCAGAGTGTGACCTGCTCCTTTGAGGATGTGATCCACACCGGGCCACCTCAGTGTTGTGTCATGCACCATGTCATGTATTTTGACTCCAGCCATGCTATTGGTCATGCAGTGTTACTTGAATTGTCAGTGTGGCTCACAGAGCCGCTGCTTTGCTGGATTCAGCACATGTGCATAGGTAGGTTGTGAGATTGGTGATAGGAGGGTGGCCCCTTTGTGCACATAGTGGACAGGGGCCTACTTGGTGCTTCTATGTGTGCTGCAGTATGCCAAGGGTATCAGGGAGATGTTCCACAATCATTGTGGATGTGCAGTGTGCTACACATAATTGTGCATGTGTGCCATTGTGCCCATCTCCCCCCGTAACCCCAGTCCCTGGTCGTTATTCACCCTGTTGCTGTTGGGTCAGGTCATATCGAGCTGTGTCCGGACCCCCAACTCCTTGCACCGTCTCCACACTGATAACTGTGGCCACCATTTCCTCCAGTTCATCCAGCTCCTCCTGTGGCGCAGGACTCCCACCTCCAGTCGCCGTTGCTGCCTTCCGGTTGGCAGCGAGTTTCTGCTAGGTTTGACTTTTCACATCATGCCAGCGCCCCTTGACCTCCTCCATTGACCTCCTAAATAATCTGACTGCATTGACGTTGTTCACGATGGACTGCCATATTACCGTTTGTGTTGCCAATGACACAGTGGAGGTGACGAACAGTTGTTGGTAGTGTTCTATCACCTCCGTGACGATGATCCGGTTTTCCTGCAGACTGAACCCCGCTTCCTCTTCCTCTTCTCCTTGCCCTTCCCCGACCACGGGGTTCCTGGCTGGTCCTCCGTGGGGCTTGTGGGGTTCGAGTTGTCCTGTGCACTCGGTCCGGGTGTATCCATGGTGCTAGTAGTTTTTTTTTGTTTTGGTGTATTTTTTTTTGTTGCTTTTATAGTGCATTTTTCCGCATGACGCGAGGGAATTGCAGGCCTGTTGCTGGTTATCGCTGATTTTTGTATTGCGATTTGGGACATCAACGCTTTTTTGCGCGTTCGCGTTTCGCATTTTTTGACACGTTATTGTGTTGCTATCGCATGGTACTGCCGTGTTAAGAATACAACGTTAACACGGCGTTATTTTCCCGCGATAGACTGCGGTGGGAAAAGTTGCGTTAAGCTAATTTTGTGATAATTATCCCCCGATCTTGAGAATATTCCCCTAAGTGTGTTAAAATTATGAAAGAGAAGAAACATAAACAATCTAAAGTTGCATGCGCCAGGAACACATAAAATAATAATGATGATGGATTCATTAATGTTGTTAAGCTCATAAATCATGAATCAAGGTTCAATAAAAATGCAGAAAAACAGGGACTAACATAAAAACAGCTTATTGAGGGCCAAAACATTTCTTTGAGATGCGTTAGCTCGAATCATTGGGCAAACGATAAGGACTATCCAACAAAAAAACGCAATGCACGAAGTGCAAGCAGGTTGATTTGCAGAGTGTTCAAAAGCAATACGGACAGATGTTGGTAGTCAAAAGGCTGTGAGCACTATAAATGGTATGATTGAGAATGTTAAAGATTCGGACAAGACTAACTTTTATGTATTAAATGCGGAGGAGAAACAAGAAGGAGTGGCTAACAATGTGATTAAGGAAAAAAGAGAGGATTGTAACTGATATTGTGAGAAAGTTATATGTGTGGTAGATGATGTATGTATGTAGAAAGCTGGCTCTTTATATGGTATACCGAAAAGTGGTATACCCTGCAAAGATTCCAGGTATTAACTTACTAGTGGACAGGGGCTTGCTCTAGCAATCCTAAGGTGCTCTTCTAGGGGGTAGAGTGGTTGAGCAGCCCTAGGCTTATCAGAGAGGAGTGTTAGACATCTGTTGCACACACACAGCCAATAAATGATACACATGACTCAATAGGGAGATCCACACACATTTCTAAAAACAACACGTATCTGTATATAACTTTAGGCAACAAGATCATCAAAATCAGGTAAGTATCTTTTAAAATGGAAGGGTTGAAAAAAACAAGTTTTTTATACTTTAAATCGCAGTTTAAAACATATGATGTATACGATCACTTAACAACGACTTACGGGAACTTTCCCGTATCTGAAGGTGAGTGTGGGGCAAAGTCCAAGGCAGCACCAACAGGTCACATCAGAATGCACTGGGGTGTCCAGGTGCAGAGGTGTGTTTTTTAGTGTCAGGTGATTTTGATACTTTAAATTGTAATTGAAGAAGTTTGGGGTAATGTTAACTTCTGAAGGTAAAACCTGTATTACATTTGAGCACTCAACAATGACTTACGGGACCGATCTTTTTGGACTTAAGGTGATTATGGGGCAAGGTCCAAGGCAGCACCAGCAATTCACTTCAGGCAGCACTGGGGCGGCTGTTACAATCAAACCTTATGCTACTAGAACAACTAAAAGTCAAAGTTTGCATGGAGAATCTAGTTTGATATCTCGTCCAGTTGAAAAATCTTTCCCAAGAGCTACTAAGCATAAAGAATATATATAAATATTGTACAAAAAATCAGGTTAAAGGTGCACTGCACTTAGGAGAGAGGAACATGACGGCAGCAGGCTAGCTGCCGCGGTACTCCGCCCCTAACCTCCGGAGTAAGGAGTGCAGTAGCGGCGTTTCCTTATGGTTCCTCCGTGGTAATAGTGTAGAGACTATATTTCGTGGAAAGTATAGTCTTACCTGATCTTTCTTTCCTAGTCTCGCTCTTTCTTCTCCCTCCATGTGTGTTCTGCTTGTGGGCGCCGAGGAATCTGAGCCGGCGTTCTCAAGTTGGCAGAAGCGGAGCATCGTGCCTGGAGTGCGGCGCTGGAGTGAAGCGGCTCTGGAGCTGCGGCGTGGAAAGCGAAGTCAGTGGCGGGGAAGGCGAAGTCAGTGGCCGCCAGCCTTTCCAGCTGGCTCCAGTGTTGGATTGATCTTCTCCGGCGCGGAGGTGGCGGCTCCCGTAGCCCTTACAGCATCAGTGGGGGCGGCGGCTGACGGTGAAGTCAGCTCAACGGCAGCTTCGGGAGTTGCAACGAGATCAAAATCCGCGTTAAAGAAGCAGAGACCCCAGGTGAAGGGGAGCGAGTTGGGGGGAAGCTCGAACAATTTGCCTGAGCGAGAGGAGCTGGGTGGAGTGCCGGGGAGTCAGCCTGGAGCCTCGGAGGTTTCGTTTTCGGAGAGTAGTCGCATAGTTGGGAATAGTGCCCTGCAGTCTCATCTTAGACCGTGCACCTTCAAGTATTGAGAAAAGGAAGGCAGGGAGGACAAGTGTGTAAAGGGCCACCCGCTCCATGATAGTAAAGCGGTTAACAGGGGTGCGAAGATACAAAAGACCCCAAAGTCTTATCAGTCTACAAAAAAGTTTGCCACTAAGGTCACAATCCACAATAAAAGCTTCATCTTTTTTAGCTAACGAGGTGAAGGGTAAGAGAGCTTACAAGGCTGATAAGGCTGTAAGGTCAGGAAAGTCTGTTTTAGACTCGAATTCTAAGATAACACACTCTTTGCGCTCATACTTCAAAGCTGTCCCCCAAACTGCTTAACATTGGGAAAAGCCCTAATGCACTATTAGCCACTACCCTCCTATCTGATGGTGAGGACATCCATGAGGGTAGCCAAGAGCACTCTTCAGCACCGTCACCAGAGCCCATTTCCGTTTCTGTCTCCGACCTCTCTCCTCCGCCCTCCAATCACCAGACAAATTCTACTCCTGTCTCTCCTTCAAATCTCTTGCAATCTTCCTCCCCCCAGGCTATAATGGGCGATTTGGTCTATACTTCTTGCCCTGGTCCTTTGCCTTCTGTCCCTGTTCTCGCCCCTGCACTTTCCCCTGAGCTTATGAGGACCTTTGCCTCTGAATTGCAGACTCCGTCTGTTGATTCAATCAGCTTGGGAGCTCCCTCATCACTGTCTGTCACCTCATCTGGTAATATTGGATCCGTGTTAGTTCCCGTCCCCCCCTCACTGTCAGAGTACGGAGGACCAGACGGCGAGCTTCAAGTACCTCCTGGGGTAGTGGGCGATGGTCAGCCCCTGCGTCAAGTACATACAGTACATACAGTTCAACAGGCTCAGGTGCAGAGCCCGCCTCAGGGGGGGCTAGAAGTGATACTGAATGGCAGCCACCAACAGACCTCGCATGTTTTGGGAGCCGGGCTACCGCAAGAGACCCCAGTTGTCCTTGCAGCATCTCTACCTCTTCCACCTGCTCCCTCTCTGGAGCAAATGTTTCGGTCTCTCTCAGCCGACATTAAACGTGGCTTTGAAGAATCAGCTGGAATTCAGAGAGAGATCAAAAGCTATTATGAGGCATTGGCTAGTAAAGTTGATGGGCTCGTCACGAGAACCAATGCGTTAGAAGAAGCGGTTGGCGGGTTATCTTTGCATCTAGATAATGCGAGGGATGAGATAGTGAATCTCAAGAAGGAAGACGTTTCAATCGCTGAGAGGATGGAGACTTTGGAAAACCATGCCAGGTGTAACAACATCCGGGTTTTGACTATTCCTGAAGGAATTGAGGGTTCTGACGTCAAAGGATTCATCGTTCCCTTGCTAGCTTCTTCTTTATCGTTGGGGCTATCCGAAGAAGAAATAGCTAACGATATTCAACGGGTACACAGGGACCCTTTTAGACGAAATTCCCAAAGATCAAAACCGAGGAGGATCCTTGTGAATTTTCACACTTACACCATAAAGGAGAAGATTCTTAATGCAGCTTTAAAGCTGAAGTCCCTGGTCTATAAAGGCTTCACATTTCAGGTACGGTCTGACTTACCTAGAGTAACACTTGAAAAGCAGTGGGAGCTGGGTAAAAGGATGGATGCTTTCGGAAAATTGGTGCCACCGTCCAGTTAAGTTTTGCTGCATTACTGAAGATCATGCTGAATAACAAAATGTACAATATCCGTACTGTGCAGGCTGCTGATGATTTGTTATCTACCCTCCAAAGTGACAGGGGCGCAACGGGTGGCCCTCCCTGAGCACTTACCTATAGTTGATCTCCTTCTCAAATTACTCTCCACCTTTTGGTAATTTTTTATGTATATATATCTTTGCATATGCATAGGCTAGGTATACGACTATATGAGTAAAAGGGAGCCACAAGTAAGGTGGTGAATGTAAAAAAGTAATTAGTAATACAATATAACCTAGCATTAGAATGGAAAAGTTAGGCGAAATAAGCGGAGGATAGAAGGTGGAGGGAAAAAAAAAAAAACAATTTTTAAAAAAAATAAAGAGATAAAAAGAGATAAATGGAAGGAAGGTAAAAAAGGGGGGCAAAAAAAAAAAAAACGGAAGGGAGGTGAGAGAAAAAGGGAAAAAAGGAAAAAAGGAAGGAAAAAAAAGCGGGAGAATAAAGGGTTTAAATTAAAATAAAAAAAGTTTCTTCTTTATAAAAGTTATATCACAAGTCACACGTACGGAACCACGATTGTGCACTCACTCAGGGGGTGGGGTTGGGTAAGGGGTACCACAAACCGGTCACCGGTTGGTCTTTACAAGGGTTTCTCAGGGGGTGGGGGGGGTGAGGTTAGGTCACAGGGGTGTAGGGGCAAGGTTAGGGGTGCGGGTTGGTGTTATTGGAAAAAATTCCTCATTTTCAGTCTGGTCTCAGATTCAGTGGCGTAAATTTACATGTAGTCACGTTTTTTTTTCTATGTCTGGCAGCATGGTTACTTTAGGAGCATGTTTAGGTTCCTTGTTTTTGAGTTTAAATTTCACTTTACTCTCTCTAGTGTGTATTTGACCTATGAGTAATCTTAGGATTCTCTCTTGGAATGTCAATGGTCTGCGCACCAAACCAAGGGCTAATAGAATTTTACAGTATCTTCGTGAGAGTTGGTTAACGGGTATTTCTCTTCCAAGATTGTCGGATCTGCAATCTGAAATTTTGGAAAGGGAGGTAACTAGGGAAGAGGTAGAGGGGGCTGTGCGAGCCTCTAAGGCAGGGAAAGCTGCTGGTCCGGATGGTTTACCAGCAGAGCTATACAAGATCCTAGTTGAAGAAATTTCTCCTTTTCTTACATCGTTGTTTAATCAAATCTTAGTAGGAGGGGTCATACCACCAGCAACTTGGAATGACGCTTCCATTACTCTTATATTAAAACCTGGCAAACCCCCTACCGATTGTGGCTCCTACCGCCCTATATCTATATTAAATGCAGATTACAAAATCTTTGCCTCTCTGCTGGCAAGAAGGCTGGGTTGAGTCATCCCAACATTAGTACATCCTAACCAAAAGGGTTTTATTGGAGGCCGCCAGCTCTTCGAGCTAACATACGATCTAATAGGGGCCATCGATATGGCTACTTTGAACGCAGCTCCGTTGGTCATTTTAACACTCGATGCCACCAAGGCCTTCGACAGGGTCAATTGGTTGTACCTGTCGGGGGCCTTGACCAAGTTTGGTGTGGGAGGAAATTTTCGAGGGGCTGTACGGCTGCTATATAATCGCCCCACAGCTCGGATACTTGTTAACGGTGGTCTTTCTGATGCATTTGTTATCTCCAGAGGGACCCGTCAGGGTTGTCCTCTTTCCCCCCTCCTATTTGATCTCTACATCGAGCCTTTGGCTCAAAAAATACGCGAAGAACACTCCATCATACCCTTCGTATGTAGGGGATGAGAGAATAAGGTTGCGTTATATGCGGATGATCTCATGGTTATGACCTCTGACATCGACTCTGCCTTCCCGGCTGTCATTGGGCTGGCTGTGGAATTTGGAAATGTTTCTGGATATGAGGTAAACGCAGCTAAAACAGAAACATTGGTGTGGAACGATGTCGGCAGCAGCTTTAGTAATGGCTCAAATAAGAGTCTTCGTTATTTGGGCTTAAACATTACTAAAGATATCTCTCCGATCGCCCCTACTAATTTTGCTAGAATTGCAAAAGAATGCCGCAAATTGATGAGAGCTTGGCTACACCTTCCCCTTACTGTAATTGGTAGAGTTAACCTGGTGAAAATGTCTATTCTCCCTAGGGTTTCTTTCTTGTTTAATACAATTCCTCTTTACTTTGAACCCGTTTTATTGGCTAAACTCCAGAGCGAGATAAGCTCTTTTATTTGGTGTAACAAAAACCCAAGGATAGCCTGGAAAAAGATAAGGCGTCGGAGAGAGAAGGGGGGCTTGGCAGGGCCCGACATACAGGCTTATCTCTGGGCATTCCAGCTTTCCCACTCACGTATGCTCTTAAAAACACCTTCTGGCGTGGGGATTGGCAATTTGTTTGCCACTCTGTTGAAGTGCAAAGGAGCTGGGCAGTCTGGTTTTCTGTTTAAATTCGGAGACCCCAAATTCTTCAAAAAGGTCAAGTTGAAGATCCTACAGGGCCTGGCAAGAACTTGGGCAAAAATAAAATCCTGCACTAAATTAGGGTATTACTCTAGCAGAGCTCCTTTATGGGACCTTCCAGAGGCGCCAACCTGGCTAAATGACGCACTGGCTTCACCACTCAGGGAATCTGGGTTGGCTGTTTGGGGGGATCTTTTTGTGGAAGGGACTTTGCTCCCCTGGGAGGACTTAGTTCGTAAAGTAGGGCCCAATCTATCAAGATTTAAATATGTACAAATAGTAAGTTGGGCCCAAGCAGTAACAATGCGACCCACACGATCTAATAAGTTCATTCTAGGGGGAGGAAGTCACTTGGAAACCCTCTTAGTTGATCAGCCTGTTGTAAAAAAGGAGGTCTCGCTATGGTATTCCCTAATAATGGATGAAATGGATGGCGATTTTCTTCTCCCGGAACAGCTGTGGAGTTCCTTGGTACCGACCCCCAATCTCGTAGATCTTTGGTTGTTTTCCTGTAAACTGCTGTGGGAATTAGTGAAACCAGCTAGGTTACGCAGGAATCACTATTCCCCACAAAGACTTTCGAAATTTGCGGTTGGTGGTCCGGTGGCTTGTCTGAGATGTGGACTTATGGTGGCTACTGATGCACACATGTTTTTCGAATGTCCTCACTTAACTCCATTTTGGGACACAATTAGTAGCAAACTCTCGGCCTGGCTGGGGCGTCCGATATTAATAGATCTAAAGCTAGTAATTTTTGGAACAGCAGACTGCACACGATCAATGGCTGGTAATCTTCTATTCTACGCAATGCTGGTGGCTCGTAGAGAAATCTGCAAACGCTGGAAAGAACCCACTGTACCATCTATCTATGAGTGGCGTAGATCCCTGCTCCAGTTCTCTATATTAGACATAGCCAGGGCTGGTAATCGTGACAGGAGAAACTTTTGGAAGTTGCTGGATGCCGTGGTTTGAACTTGTTGAGCTAGCTGGGGGGTTTTTTTTTTTTTTTTTTTTCCCCAGCTCCGATGATTATTCTGCCATAGTACTATCTTGCTGTTTTTTACTTTTCCGATGGTTCATTTTTCTATCGTCCAGGTTCGCAGGTTTTAACGGCAATGGCATATATAACCTTAAAGTTGGATAACTTCTGTCGGTTGACTAGTGAGGGTTGAGCTGCTGAGGTGGCCGCGGCAGCTGTAGGGCTCCTGTATTTGACTTGTCATCTACTGCCCTTCCAGCATCGGCTGTGACAGCGCAACGGTACACTCGCAACTCTCACCACCCATACAGTTGGCTCTCAGTAGTCTAGAACCATGGCAGTAAATGAGGAACAAAGAAAAAAAAAAGAAAAAAAAAAACAGGTTAAATTCACGTTAAGTAGTCACAGAAAATGGCATATTTTGCTTTACTGTTTATGGTATACATTTCATTTTGATTTCAAACATAATAGTAAGAAAACAAAACATTATTGCAGAAACAGCTTTTTGTCTTGTGGTTTTTAACCTCAAAAATAATTGTGGGACACAGAAATTCTGCACTGTTGACCTTCAGCAGCTCTGGAAGCATATTGTTAGGGAGGTGGAAGTGTAATAATTGATTTTTATAAACAAAGTAGCACTATGCCTAGAAATCCTCTCTATTCTCCACGTCTTCTGCTGTGGGGCTCCTAGAATGCATGTCCTCCTCACTAAAGCAATTTAAATGCTGCAATACAAAATATACAATAGCATACACGGCTGCCATTGTGAACGATCGGAATGTATTTTGGGTGGTTACCACCTGGCCCAAGTTAGTGTTAGTTTGCAAGTATAATTAGCTCTTTTTGCATATATTCACATATTGCAAATACATAGTACATTAATATGTGATTCGGTAACTGAGATTTCCAGTGTCAAAAAAGACAAAAAGCAATCACAAAATAAGAATCTGGTAAATAGTAAATTCACTGTTCAATGTTAGCAAACCTACATTTTTCGACTCATGAAACATCTATCAAGGCCTATTTAGGGGAGAAAACCATTTTGTGAATGGTTAACGACCTGTTAAGCCCTCATACATCATGATCCTAGTCCTCCCAACTGCAGGGGGCACATAACACTTCCGTCTTCAATGACACCTGGAATCACTCCTTTTCCCCGAGTCCCATTGATACATACACCACCAATTCCATTGGCCTCACCTGAGTGATTTTATGAGGATAATCATAGACTTTATAAACCAATGTCATTTCCTGTGCAATCCAGCAGCCTTTCCAAATGATCAAACGAAGATAGCTTTTTTTCTTTCATTCCTAGGTGGCAATGCTCTAAACTGCTCACTGCCTAGGGTGACCACCTCAAAACAGGTCTTTACGGATATTTTCTCCAATACTGACCTTCTCACCTAGAACTTGCTGATTTCCTGTGTGTTAGTCTATGTTAGAAATCGGATTTCTGATTGGCAGAGGAATGCACCCTGTCCAAGCAGGAAGTACAATCCTAGTACAAACCTGAGCTCACCCTCTGGTAGCTTGGCACAGAACAGTCAGGCTTAACTAAGTGGCAACGTGTAAAATATTTGTGCACACAACACACAGTAACACAGTGAAAAAACCACAAAAGGACTTCACACCATTTTAGAAACATAACCAATATTGTTATGAGTAAAACAAGACCAAAACACCGCAGTACATTAGTGAATACGTACAACTCAAACATTGATGACCCTGAATTGTTTCTGTCGAGCTGGTGACACATATTTTTCCTTTCCCCTGTTAACATTCTCTTGGGAAGGGATTTGAATACATACCTAGATCCTAATGTATATCAGTCTATGACTGTGGACTGGCATGGGAAACAGGCATGGGATGGAGGAATTTGGTTTGGTACATGCGTAGTGCTTGTGTCGCCAAACTCAACAAGAGGGCAAGTTTTTATCTTCTGTCCATAGAACTAGACTAGACTAGACTACTGGCTTATCTCTGCAGAAACTTACCCGTGGGCGGATGAGATACAACACATGCCCAGGACACAATCTGATCATGTCCCAGTCTTGCTGAGGTTAACACTGCCTAACATAGCCCCCTCTCCATTCACATGGCGGTTCCATGCAACAGCACTGCTATATTGGGTGTTTAAAGATGCAGTCCAATAGTTTATTATAGAATATTTCTAACACAATTCTGGCTCAGTGATGGGACAAGACATATTATGGGAAGCCTTTAAATTTACAATACAAGCTGTCTGTATAGGTGCCCAGGCTGGGCTATTGAGGGCGATCCATATGCCATTAGAAACAATTGAAGATACGCCACAATCTCTGGAGAGAAAGTATGAGCGCCACCCAGATGCAGCTACAAGGATGTCCATTAGAGAAAACCTAACTGAGTTTGATACGCTCACAGAACAGGAATTGAAATATTTGTCAAAGAGCCAGGTCGCACAAACTTATGGGAGGGTGGTGGGCCCGATCACAGCCTCGTCCAAAAATTAAAAACGCAGAGAGGAGCAGATCCTATTGTAAAAATCATAGACACTGATGCACATTATTCTACTCCATTTGTACTATCGGTCTTTCAACAGTTTTATGCAAGACAATATGATACCTGCAACTCTGCCACCCTGGTTGAAATAGATCAAAACCTTGGGGATGTAGCACTTGCTTGGCTATCACCTGTCCAGCGAGAAATATCTCCTCCAGCCTGTGGCCGTCCAAGATATAAAAGATGCTATAAGCACTGTCCCTAATGGAGAATTTTATAAAGAATTTGCAAGCAACTCATGCCGCAATTGCATGCCATTTACAAGGAACCATATCAGAAACAAATCTTGCCAATATCTTTGCGCAAGGCCCTGACTTTGACACTACTAAAGCCGGATAAGTATCCAGAGCACTGCATGTCTGTGAGTCTTATAGACCACTCTCCCTCATAAACATCGAGACAAAAATATTGGCTACAGTGAAAAGGTGATAGTAGTGTGCTTACAGCTGCTCATTTTTAATCTAATTTTACCAGATCAATCCGCTTTTGTACCTGCCTGCCCCTATCCTGCACTATCTTCGTGGCAATGCAGGTGGCGGCTGTCCTTTTGGATGCTGCTAAAGCCTTTGATTCCATCACATGACACTACATGTTCACAGTTATGGGCCGCATGGGAATGCCTGAGACATTCCGACACTGGATACCCCTTCTATATAGGGACCTGACGGCCCGTGGGTGGGTTAATGGATATACGTCAGATGAATCCAAATATGCAGGGGGCCACGTCAAGATTGCCCTTTGTCGCCACTTTTGTTTTCACTTACTTTAGAGCAGCTGGAGTACATCATTAGGCAGAAGTATGTGAATGCCGCACTTAAGTTCCTCTTACATCCACTGAGCATATCCCCATATGCTGATGATATGGTGCTATATGTCAGAGATCCATCCGTGAACCTGTCCCCGGTAGTTTGCGTGTATATTAAATTTAAATACTATTCCAGACTATATATAAATTGGGCAAAATCCATCATATTCCTGCTCATGCTGGCTATGCAGCAGTGTGTGTTGGAGTTGCCACTAGTGTGTGAAATGGACCCTGTCAAATATCGTGGTGTCTGATGCAGAGGAACCCAGAAAGGGTCTTGAGGGAGAATTATGGTAGGGCGATCTCCAAGCTGGAAGATCAAATTATCACTGGCAGATAGAATTGCTGTCATTAAGATGGTAGTCTTACCAAAATTTTATATTTATTTATTAATTTCCCTATCGTCCTGACAAACTCCTTCTTTAAAAAGCTGCAATCACAGGTGATCACATTAACATGGGTGGGTAAGAAGTCAGGGATTAGCTGGAAGATTCTTACGCTGCCCTATGCTGATGGAGGGTTCTGCGCCCCGGACTTCTATCTGTATTATCTCTGCGCTCAGGTGCACTTTGCCCACTTTTGGCATGCAGAACATGATTTAACTCTGCATGTTGTGGTCGAGCATAATAATGCCTACACAACCCCACTCATGGTCACACTACCACACAAATGGGGGGGGAATTTTGCACTCAGAGATAAACACACTACATACCATGGTAATGGACTGGCGTGGTCTGGCAAAGTGAGCGGGGAAATTTCCACAATACGCTCCAGCGTTGCTTCTACAGCACCACCCTGAGATATCAATAACTCAAGACAAGTCACTTTCGCTACTGAACAAGGCAGGTTGAAGACTATGGGAGATGTATACCCAACAGCACATTTTTGGCACTTGAGGATGATATAACATTGCTAGCAACACCTCGTTACTGTCATTTTTGTATTATCGTCTCCTTGCGCAATGTGCACCTTTAACCCGCAATTCCCCGATAAACCCCCTAAGCTTGCCACACTACAGGTCCTCCTTCACAGTACGATGCGCCAACATGTCATCACAATCCTCTATAACATGACACACACACACAGGAAACATGTATATGGAGAGGTGCCTGGCTGATACTGAATGGACATTTTTGTCATATACAACTACACACACTCACCTCAAACTGTAATCTGAGAATAATTATTTCAAATTTCTACATCAAATGTATTATACCCCCCCCATGAAACTCTATAAATATGGACTAAAAGATATTGCAAGCTGTGAGAGATGTAGGACTGAGGATGCATATTTCTTGCACCTGGCCTGGACGCACCCATGGGTGCTACAATACTGGACACACGTCACAAACGCATTGTCGGATATGGTCTCAGATCGGGTGAGATTTGAACCTGTGATTTGACTATTGGGAAATTTCCAACCGCTAAATCGGAGATTTCTATCAGTGCGCCTCCTTCTGGTTAAGGGGAGAATAGCACTACATTAGGGGAGCCGAACTAAGCCTACGAAGACAGCTTGGTTATCTGACATGGTCTATTGTAAAACACAATTAGAATTATATGCAGTGGAGCTGCCAAGAGCATCATGGCCTAAGATTACAGGGGTCCTCTAACCGCATATTTTCTGTCCATGTCCAGGGCCGGACTGGCCATAGCGGGCACTGGGCGTTTCCCCGGTAGGCCGCTAGGGTGGGGGCCGGTTTTGGCCCCTTGGGGGCCGTTTTTGTTACCGGGGGCCGGCAATATCGGCCCCCTGTAACAAAATTGGCTGAAACCGGCCTTCGCAAACTGCTCGGCTGCACTCCCCCCTGACCCCAGGGGGGGCCAGATGAGCAGTTGGCCAGGGCCTGTTTCTGTTCCCAGTCTGGCCCTGTCCATGTCTGAGGAAGAAAGTGACGTGTCTGTCACGGGTAGACCATAATTCTGTACTTATCGAATTATGAGGTGCATGGGACTACCGTTAATATCTAATGTCTTTTTTAAAGTGGTGTATGTGTGGGCGATGTGTATGTTGCTTGAGTTATATATCACCCGTGAGTGGGACATGTTATCTGTATGTTACATGTAATAGGAATTAAAATGCAATTTAAAAAAAGATTTTTACACAAACGTGGAATCTGACAGCAATATGTAGCACATCAATCTAATGGATAGACGGACTAATTCATCAGAACACTTAAGTGACTAAGTTGACACTGATCAACAAATGTTGATGACACGACCCAAGATGAGGCTCACTCCTGATGCTGCCTCCTCTTATGTTAGGAAAGTCAGGAGTAAGTAAGAGTTCTGGCAAGCGAGCAGTGCATTCCGGGTAATTGACCTGCTTGGTGCAGATAGAGTACATGGCCTCTGCAGCTCCCTTTGTCTCTTCGGCATGTCAGACTTTCTTCTGTACCAAAATGGGTGCTCCGCAAATAGTGTGTCACCTTTCTAATCCAAACTCCCACAGAAACACTTTCCCAACTTTACAAGATGTCATTATATATGAGGCTGAGATATATACTTGCACTTTACCCGAAACCTGTCTCTTGCTGGATTCTCTTTTCAGTGTTTCCATTTGCAACCAGGCTCCTTTGAGGAGCATGTTTGTTGTTTTCATGTTTCCTCCGAAAATTCCATTTCTTAAAGATTTTCTGTTCCTTGAACTTTACTCGTGGATTTCCACCCCTTGGTACTGTTTCCTGGTGGTGTAATTCTTCTTCTGCATTCCATTACTTTCAGCAGTTCTGCACCCCAGAGTATCCTGAAGGGATCACCGTAATGAATATATCATATATTGAGCAGTACATTTTCAATATAATATAAATCTTTTAATTTGTAGGAAAATGTCGATCTATATTTTTGAAGACTTGCTGCAGAATGCTTTAGCTGTCTATCGCAGACTTTGTAATAAATACTCCTAAACTTCTTAGACGGGTTCAAGTTTCTAGGCTTTGCTTCTTATTCTAATGGAGCATTTAAGTTTCATCCTTGTTTTTGATTGGTTGTGTGAAACCCTTCACTACTAACGCTAGGGAACTAGTTTTTCTTTTTTTCGTCCTCATTATAGATTTAGCACTCTGTGAAAGTGCATGTCCTGTTCCTTTCTGTCTTTCTTTTCTCTTTCTATCTCGCTCTCCCATCCCTGTTTGATTGAGCACGTCCTAATGCTCTTTCACTTGTTCACCCACCCTCTGCTTCTCTCTCCCTACCTAGCAGTCATGTTTATCCTCCTTCCAACAACAAGAACTGCTTCAGCTAGGTGTTGCTCTCTCTCTCTCTCGCTCTCTCTCTCTCTCTCTTTCTCTCTCTCACTCTCTCTTGTGTGATGTAACAAGATGCAACCTATAGTTATGCAAAGCCGCAGCTCTCTTGGAAGTCTATTTTTTAGACTTCCAAGATGACTGACAAGTTGCAAGATGCAACGAGGTGTGGCACATAGTGACAGCAATCTTGGACGATGAAAAACAAAATCTACAAGTTGGCCACAGCTTTCTGTCACACAATGTTGGATCATGGAACGTGGCAGCCACTATGAAAATGAAAAATAAACTTCCAAGATGGCCTGTCACTGGCATTGACTCTGCTATTGCTGGCTCAATTTAACAATGTAGGGAAATGACTCTTTTTGCATGATCACCATATTTTCTGTGGACTGATGATGCTTGTCTTGAAGTACTGGGAATTTTAAGCCCAGCGGTGCAGGGGAACACACCCTATGACTTCGGGTTCTTCCTGTTTCAGACCTACAGAAACACAGAGTCTTCTGGGTGAAGTCAAAGATCAGTTTATTGGCTGCAGACCAATTACAGGTATCCTAGAAGTACAACAGTGTGTATGTTCTCAGGAGACTGCTAAAAATCACAGAAACGGGCTTCTCCTTAAATACAAAATATCCTGCCTCAGGCATACATTCCTTGTTTTATGGCATGGTCATTCAAATGTATACATTTCAAACGAAAAGGCAGAGTCATGATGACCATCCCACATTCCAGTTAAGCCAGCCCGTAATTATTTACCCAGCAAGGCTCAGATCCCACATCAGATATCGATAGGCCCCAATAAACATGAGCATCTCCTGTTTGGAAAACAAGCCATAAAGCAAGAACAGTCGGGTGTGAAAGAGATTAGCTGGAGGCTCGTGTATGATGAAAAGGCTTTATGGTGTGTCAAGCCCTGATGCTAATCACAGGTGGCCAGAGGACGGGGAGCTCGTGAGACCGGACTGACCTGGGGCAGCGGAGCCAAGCTGCCCAGTCACAGAGAAGTCAAAGGAAAGCACATGTGCTCTAAAAGGCCCGTATTTGCTTCATGATATGTAGCCTATGTGAGGGCAACCATAAAATGGCCACTGCTCTAAGATGGAACCCACGTAGTGATGTATAATAACGTATACACAGTGCATTCATAGCTAAAACGTTATACAAAGCACTTGTACATACCGCATTGACCATTCGCGGTTCGCTAATACCGGGATAGACAGGAGTAGGGCCCTGCCTCCTACGCGGTCCCAAATTCTAAAGTACGACAGACCCTCCTTTTGCCCTTACATAGGCAATAACTATACTCATTTCAATCCGAGACTAGGTCAATATTCATGAAGTCATGGAGATGTTGCTGTAGCATCATCCTATTACTTAGCTCGTCCCTCGATACAGGTTTCCTTACACATAATGTAGCACAGAGGCCACATATCGCAGGAGCACACTGTATGCACAGACAGAACAGGAAAAGGATGGCTAAGATCATTCCAATGACCATCAGAACTTTCCATCCCAGGCAGATATCAGTTCCCAGAACCACCCCACCAGTGACCAATCTCCTTTATCCACGTGTATGGACTCAGATATCTTATGCAGTTTGGAGATGGCTTGATAAACTGTTGGAGCGTTATCTGGTATGAAAATGCAACAACTAGATTGTATAGTATAACGTCTAGAACCATGCGGTTCTGCAAAGTCATGAGGCGATCCGCTTGGAGCTCAGCTGTCAAATTACCAAGGGCACCAGCCGTTACATTAACAGTGGATTAAACCACACGAGTCAGTTGTCTCAGGTTCCTACTATTGACCATAGGTCCCCAAAACGGCAGGAAACCCAAAAAGAAGTCTCCCGCTTCCTGACCGGCAGTATCCTCCTTACTAATCACGCCTCTCACAACTCTGGTCTTGTGATAGTCAGAGGCGGCAGTGAATGTTGGCGGTAGCAGATTTGCAATATAACATGTGCCCGAGAAATCAGGGGGCAACCATGTATATGCTCGGTCATTGCAGATAAAATATGTACCCTTGGCAGCCAAAAACGCTGGGGAAAACTGTGATGGAAAAGTGTACGTTTCAGTACAGTCACTTCTCCCCAGTTGAGCTCTAGGATTCTGACCATTACCTTGCAAACAGAACCGACCTATGTGGGGCACGACCCAGATTGGGCATGAGAATTTTCGCTGTCTTTCACCCAGACTAATACTATACCCTGTCGCGTTCCACCCTACATAAGCTCTCAACTCTTCTTTGGGAATAGATGAGTATGCATCGATATCTCTGCTCATATCGGCAACTCCTTTCATTAAAGCTTTATTATTGGTGCTAGGTCTGATGGAACGCGGTTGTCGCGGGGAGTAGGCATCTAGAGCAAAGAGAAACATGGTCTGGAATGCCCATGACGATCCATTGTAACTAAACGGCAGCACTAAATAGGGAATACCCTTATTAATGGTATGTAGCATTAAACCACACACCCAGCAATTGGTTGTATTCATCACTAGTTGGTGCTGGTGCAGGAGCTGAATAAACGAGTTGTTTACAAATTCAGACCGTCTAGCTTGTTCATGTTCAGGCAGAGGGTGAAAAGAGTGTGAGGAGACAGTAGGAGGAGGTATAGGCTGTACAGTGGGTGCAATGGGCTCTTGAGAGGAGAAGAATACAAATCCTACAGTAAACACGATCATACTACATAATATAAACAGGCATAAGAATACAAAACGTTTGCTCTTCATTATTTTACACATTCTTGCTTTAAAGTTCATTTCCTCAGCGAGTCTCTCCATCTTACAAAACTCCATCCTCTAATCGTGCCGCTCGCGGCGGGTGAGTATCTTCTGCTAAGGAGTACGCCTGTCAGTCCAGGGAACGCCCTAGACCAACCAGAACCGTTGACCTAACGTCTTCGGCCTGTACCCCAAAGTCTTGGCACCGCGACCCTGCGGCTGAACCCGGATGGTGGTTCGAAAAACAAAAATCAAGAAAGTCCTTCAGATGGGAGAGCTATGGTTATCAAAAAATAAAAAGGTAAAAGAAAAAGAATATTTATTTGTCCATAGGCCTTGGTCTTAGATTATAGTGGAGACGGCCAGGTACTGTTTGATCTTGAAACAAAAGTTCAGGCTCTGTGGTGTCCACTCGAATTGACGGAGGCACAGCTTCTTGCAAAATATCATCACTCTGTTGTGCTGAAGTTGTGCCTTTTATGCGTGCCTCACTGAACGGCACAAAACGAGGTACAGTGTCTGTTTCAAAGTCTGCGATACCCTCCTGGACCCACTGGTCATACGGCAGAGGCAAAGGGATCCTTTTAACGTGGGCGCCATGGATCCAGTTCTTATTCCCCTTTACTCGAACAGCTGATCTTGTAGACAGAAGTACGAGATGAGGGCCGATCCAACGAGGCTCATCGTTGCTTTTGCGCTGGAAATTTTTTACCAAAACCCACGTGCCAGGGTCGATAGGGTGTCCTGGAGCCTCAGAGGCCTGGGGAAGAGTATCGTGCACCTGTTGGTGTAAAACACGCAATTTAGCCGTCAATTCATACAAGTAATCAAGCAGTACTGGATGTTCGATTTCACTGAATTTTGTCGGTCTTGGCACACCCCATACATTGGCCGGGCGGCCAAAAACGACCTCGTAGGGACTAAGTCCCACTCGTGAATTCACAGTCATTCTGGTGGACAGGAGCGCTAGAGGCAGAGCGTCAGGCCATTTAAGACCTGAGCTCGTCTGGATTTTGGCCAGCTTGAGTTTTAGAGCGCCATTGTAGCGCTCTACTAATCCAGCTGATTGGGGGTGATTTGCAGCGTGGAACTTCTGCTTGATCCCTAATCCCTCACACACATTCTTCATCACTTGACCCACAAATTCACTCCCATTATCACTCCACACCATTCTTGGCTTTCCAAACCTAGGGAAAAATTCCTTCACAAGGGCTTTGGCTGTGGATAGAGCAGTGTTGTCTTTTAGGGGATAGGCCTCTATCCATTTTGAAAAAGCGCAGACAACCACCAATACATATTTCAGGTTGTTGCACCTTTCCATGTGGATAAAATCTAGCTGCAAAACTCCAAATGGATATGATGGAGGCGCAAAATGACCAGCTGGAGTCGGGGTTCCCCTACCAGGGTTGTATTTCAAGCATACCATACAATTCTTGACCACATTCTCTGCACACTTGGGAATTCCAGCATTCTGCCATACTGGAGCCAACAACTTATAGATTCCTTTCATACTGATATGTGCCATTCCATGTGCCATAGTAACCACTAGAAGCACATATGCATCAGGTAACAACCATCGCCTATGTTCTGACAAATCAATCCAACAACCATTCTCATCCAACTTACCCATACTTTCTCTCCACTTGCTCAACTCTTTCTCTGTGGCTTCAGCTTGAAGGGACTTTACACTCTCTATTGTGTTTTCACACATTCCAACATCACCAACCCATCTGGCAGGGCCTGCAACATACATTCGAGTCTTCACATCTTTTGCTGTTTCTTTCGCAACTTCATCAGCAAACGCATTACCACGACCAACATCATCAGTGATTTTCTTGTGCGCACTGCATTTCATAATCGCAACTTGTAACGGTAGGGTCAGCGACTCAAGGAGATCATTCACCAACTTGCCATTCTGAAACTTAGCTCCATGCGAAGTCAGGAACCCACGTTCCTTCCACCATCGCCCAAAACTATGAGCCACGCCAAAGGCGTACTGGCTATCCGTATATATGTTCACTTTCATTCCTTCAGACAACACGCATGCTCTCGTAAGGGCAATCAATTCTGCTGCTTGAGCCAAATTTTGTGGCACACGTGCAGTTTCCACAATTGTGTGCAAAGTCGTGATAGCATATGCAGCAGTCGTATCACCATTTGGAAGCTTAAAACACGAACCATCCACCCATAAGGTACCATCACACTCAGTCAGGGGAGTATCTTTAAGATTTACTCTCCCTTTCGTCTCTTCTTCTGTTCTGAACAGACAATCATGTTGCTCAATCTCATCTAGGTGTGCTGGAATTGGTAATAGTGTAGCTGGATTCAACGTGTTGCATCTCTTTATGTGTATATGATTTGCTAACAGTGTCAGCTCATAACCAGATAATCGCGCACTAGTTAAGTGTTGTGTCTTGGTCCTGTTTAACAATGTGTCCACAGCATGTGGAACCATAACAATCAATGTATTATCCATCACTAGGCCAGCAGACTGTCGAATAGACATAGCTGCGGCGGCTGTGGATCTCAGACAACTTGGCAATGCCCTCGCTACCGGGTCCAAGGTTGACGAAAAATATGCGCATGGACGCGGTCTATCGCCAAAGGGCTGTGTTAACACTGATAATGCGCAACCATCTTTCTCATGAACATACAATGTAAAAGGCTTGCTGTTGTCAGGGGTACCCAACACAGGAGCTGAACACAATGCATTACGCAATTCCCAAAAACTTTTCTGACACTGTTCAGACCATGGAATAGGATTCGGTGTGTCTTTGCATGTTAATGCTAACAACGGTTTTGCCAACAAGGAAAAATTAGGAATCCAATGCCTACAGTATGAAGTAATGCCCAAGAAAGCACGCACTTCTCTCTGTGTTCTTGGCACACTCAACTGTGTAATGGCTTGAATTCTTTCTGGGGTCAGTTTCCTTCCCTCCTTCGATAAGAGATGACCTAAGTAGGTCACTTCTTGTCGACAATATTGCAGCTTTGAGAGAGACACTTTGTGATGGAAGGCAGACAAATGACGCAACAATGACAAGGTAGCGTTTTTGCAAATCTTTTCAGTATCCGCGGCGATTAGTAAATCGTCAACGTACTGAATAAGAATAGCGCCACTGGGTAAAACCAGTGCATCAAGCTGCGCTTTTAAAGCCTGATTGTATATTGATGGACTTTCACAGTAGCCCTGGGGAGCGCGTTTAAAGCGGAAGCTTCGGCCTCCTAAACTAAAGCCAAAAATGTCTCTGCTCTCCTCTGCAATTGGGATGCTAAAGAAAGCATTCTTTAAATCGATCACTGAGAACCATGCAGCGGAGGCTGGAATCATGGTTAACAAGGCAGTTATATCAGGGACAACTGGAAACTGTGGCACAACAATCGTATTAACCTCTCTAAGATCAATCACAAATCTGTAAACAGGTGGCTGTAAAGGGTCCGTTCGTTTTAAGACAGGTAAAACAGGACTATTGCAAACGTTGCCTCTTGTCTCTTCAATTACACCCTTTTTAATCAAATCACTGACAATTGCTAACAATGCTTTCTGACCTTCATTGGAGATCTTGTACTGGGGAATGCGTGGCAATCTGACATTAGCTTTTAAAGTGACCACATATGGCGGTATTTCCAAAAGACCCACATCATTGGGACCAGTAGCCCAAAGGCCATCCGGAAGGGATGACAATTCAGGTGGCATTGCATTTTTAGACAAATACATCGGGGAAATGACTTTCCTGCCTAATGTAAGTTGTACTCCTGAGGGAGAACAATATAGTGTTGCATGCAATCTTTTTAGCAAATCTAATCCTAGAAAATTTTCACCACAACCTGTCGTTAGAATGAGGGGTGCTTTTAGCTCACAAGGTCCAACAGAAAGTGACATAGGACTAGAGATCGGGTTACTAACTGGGGCGCCAGAAAAACCTACTGAGACATTCATTTCGCCAGACAAAGGCACGCCAGGGAGTTTTGAATGCATAATTGAACTCTTTGCAGCACCAGTATCCAGCAGAAAGGGCTCCGTTACATTTGCTGTAGTTACTTTAACATAGGGTCCGCTCTGATCCACTGGCACTGAAACAACTCCCTCTCTCTGTCTACGGCTGTCCTAGTAATCATTATCTTCTACATTGTCATCTTCTGCTTAATAATCGTTATTGTAGTACTGAGCTGTATTACCAGTCGCGTTGGCTTGCTGATCAAAGCTATTTATGGTATTTTGAGGCGGAAGAGGACGCGCGTTCTGGGGAGCATTTCCACGCCCTCTGCCTCTAGGAGCTTGCTGACCACCTCTGCCTCTTGCGCCATACGCATTACTGTTACGCTGCATTAATTTAGGGCAACTATATTTAAAATGACCTTCCTCTTTGCAATATGAACATTGGTTGGGACCTACAGAGATACGTGGTTGATAATACCCATTCATTTGCTGATTATTCTGAAATTGTTGGAGTTGCTGATAGATACCTTGTGTTTGCCTATAATTTTCTGTCCTCCACGTGGTGGATAAGCCTGCTGCAAGAGGACCTTTGTTTTCAGTTCTTTCGTTTTCTTATCTGTTCTATCCTTCTCATCTTTGTCTCTATTTTCATAATACTATGCAGTAGCCAGTATTTGCGCTGAAGAGGAAACAGCCCAGGAACTTTCTGAGTCTTTTAATTTTTTACACAACTCGGGAAGTAGATTCTGCACAAATTTATCAACAAATAACCGTTGGCCACCTTCAGTGCTCATGTCTTGACCACTGTGGTCGATAAACGTTTCTTCAAACCTAGTAAAGAAATCGGACACTGTCTCATCTTTCTTCTGCTTACATGCGGATAGTTTATCCCAATTTACGCGCATCGCTGGCATTATAGTTTTCATGTATGTGATAATTCTACCAGGGAGTTCTGCTACCAAAGGATCAGGCTTCGTGCCACCAACTTGTCTAGCGTCTGCAGCAACAATATTAGCCCATGTACCCCCTAGTTCTGCCGCATGATCCGTATTACAGATGGATCCCCATAAAGGCTGTGGAACCACATTCCCAAACAACATATCTATGTCAGCCAGATTCATTACACACGATTCTGCAGTTTGCGATAACTCCTTATAATATCCTGTAGGGTTTTTACGGGGGTCAGGCAATGTCTGTTTAAGCGCTAACACCTCAGATCGCTTCCATGGGACATGCACCCAAACACGCTGAAAATGTGCTAAGACAGGTGGATTAGCATTTGGATCAGCAGGTCTCCAAACTGGGGGAACCTCACGCATCGGATATTGGCGCGCTTTTACCTTTTTCCCCACATTGAGTTCCTGCTCGAACAAAGATTGCTGGCAATCACCATTTCTGAGGGACAGTAAAGTCGCAACTGCTTTATCTACATTGGGGCCCACAATTATACCTGTTTCAAAATCAAATCGCACTCGACACAATTCCTGTGGGTTTGCACCATTATCCTCCAATTCCTCACAGAGGAATTCACACATTTTATCAAAGACATACCTCTGTTTTGGGGCATCCCATTGATGAAAAACGTTAACCACTGATTCCACATCATAGAGTGAAGGGAAACCAATCCACCTACGCGCCAGATGGTCTAACACCTCTTTCTCGTCGGGACCAGGCAGCTGACTGCGCAATTGCTTATGCTGTAAGCCAGGAGTCGCGCTGGATGACCCAAAGAGAGGTGACATTAAACTAGTAACTACATTAGCTAGTCGTTGTCGTGCTGAAGGAGAAGTGGAGGCGAAAATGGGGGGATAGACAGAGGGAAGAAAAACAGATTCAGATACAGGTACCTGGGTAGTGTAAGAAGGAGCGCCAGGGGAAGCCGCTGGCGTGCCAGGCAAAGTCGCAGGAAGCGCAGGGGCAACAGGTAGCAAAACTGGCGGCCCTTGAGAGGGCTGCACTGCAGGGATAGGAGCCAGCTGAAGAGGAGCTGGCGGCTGCGGGAAGGCTTGCGGCATATTTACTGGAGGCTGCACATTTACAAGCTGTGGAGGTGCTGTGGCATTTTGCGCATATGGGGGTGGCGAACTTAGCAAATGGGACATTAGGGAATCTTTCTCTTTCTCTTTTGTCTCATCTTGCACAAGGGGTGAAAAAACAGGGTAACATTTATCAATCCCTAGTTTGCGCTGTCTGTGCAACTGTTCATTCATATGTTCCTGCTCATTATCTTTAAATTGCACAGCTGCTTGCATCACTGACATACCTCTTTCTCTCTTATTTCTTTTCGCTAGCCTAATTTCCTTCTGTTTGGCTTCCTTTCGCCATAGGCGGAAAGAATCAAACATCGCCGGCCGGGCAGTCTTTTTAAACAATTTCACTTCCAAATTATCTAAGATATCTGTATCGAAACTACCATTTTGGGTCCATTTTAAAACACCGTCCTTTCTGGTGTATCGGATCCATACTTCATTATATGCAATGGGGCCCACGCCATGTTTTACATAAAGCTCATAAGTTGGAGTTCCAATTGGAGGAACCGGACATGAATCCTCTAACTGGAAATCCCTTCCACAACTCAAACAAAACAATCTTCCAAATACACTAGCACCAGGCATCTTTGCTCACTAGTCTAGTTCCAAACTTCAAAGGATTATCGATTACGATAGTCTCGTGAATACACGAGTCCTCTGGCTTTGGGGTTTGCAAACTCCAAATCAAAATTATCCCGAAGGATACCAAATTCAAACTGGGAGACGCTCCACTTATACTTAACTGAATATCGATGATCAATGGCGTCACCAGAAGACTCTCTCGATTGTTTCGCTCTACCAAAATCGTCAAGGGTCCAAAACAGGGCGATTAATCAGGGCAGCAGTCCTTCATAGCCGTCGGGACGCGGAGAACCTCGCAGAAAAGACTTTCGGACCACGTCGACATGCAGGGGTCGATGAAGTGGCGGCCTTCATCCAGAATTTCCACACGAAGCTCCTCACGAACCTCTGGCTTGGACCGGTGCTGCTGAAATCGTGCCGAGTTGGGCGCCAACTGAAGTACTGGGAATTTTAAGCCCAGCGGTGCAGGGGAACACACCCTATGACTTCGGGTTCTTCCTGTTTCAGACCTACAGAAACACAGAGTCTTCTGGGTGAAGTCAAAGATCAGTTTATTGGCTGCAGACCAATTACAGGTATCCTAGAAGTACAACAGCGTGTATGTTCTCAGGAGACTGCTAAAAATCACAGAAACGGGCTTCTCCTTAAATACAAAATATCCTGCCTCAGGCATACATTCCTTGTTTTATGGCATGGTCATTCAAATGTATACATTTCAAACGAAAAGGCAGAGTCATGATGACCATCCCACATTCCAGTTAAGCCAGCCCGTAATTATTTACCCAGCAAGGCTCAGATCCCACATCAGATATCGATAGGCCCCAATAAACATGAGCATCTCCTGTTTGGAAAACAAGCCATAAAGCAGGAACAGTCAGGTGTGAAAGAGATTAGCTGGAGGCTCGTGTAGGATGAAAAGGCTTTATGGTGTGTCAAGCCCTGATGCTAATCACAGGTGGCCAGAGGACGGGGAGCTCGTGAGACCGGACTGACCTGGGGCAGCGGAGCCAAGCTGCCCAGGTCACAGAGAAGTCAAAGGAAAGCACATGTGCTCTAAAAGGCCCGTATTTGCTTCATGATATGTAGCCTATGTGAGGGCAACCATAAGATGGCCACTGCTCTAAGATGGAACCCACGTAGTGATGTATAATAACATATACACAGTGCATTCATAGCTAAAACGTTATACAAAGCACTTGTACATACCGCATTGACCATTCGCGGTTCGCTAATACCGGGATAGACAGGGGTAGGGCCCTGCCTCCTACGCGGTCCCAAATTCTAAAGTACGACAGTCTTTTTAGACTGTGCACAGGGACTGTGCTAACCAAGCCCCAGTGCATATGCTCAGACCATTAAAAAGTATAGAAAATGGTTCCACTCCTAGCTAGCGTACTTAACTTACATATAGGTCACTAGTATATGGTACAAAGTGTACCAAGCACCTGTAAGTTAAATGCAACTAGTAGACTGCAACTGCAACACACATTGTGCCATCACTAGGGTAACAGTGCAAAACATAATTGCAGGCCTGACCCCAGTAACCTGACTGTACAGGTTTAACCCCTTCAGTGCCACGCTCTTTCCCCCTCCTGTGCCGGGCGTTGCATTAGTGGGTGGGGTTCATGACGAGATAGTCTCGTCATGGGCACAGCGCAACCGTGCTCCATGACGAGACTATCTCGTCATGGGCACAGAAGAGGTTAAACTGCAAATTCAACATGTCAAAATAACCCCTTTTGATAGACCTAAGCATTCTTTTTAAATATTGACAAATAAACCACCTAAGTAAGCCTTAATGACCAGCAAGGCAGGGTGCATGGCATTTAAAAGTAGGACGCGTAAAAGTTTAATGTAGAACATGTCCTTATAGTGACAAGGCCCCGGTGCTAGTTTCACTATAGCAGGAGTAGATGCTCCATAGGAAACCATTGGGAGTTACTATTAAAATTAAATAACTAATGTTTTCTCTACCTAGGAGCTAGCTAAGAAGTTCATTTTTGGACTTTTCAAAATGTTTATTGCAAATTCAATTCATTAGTAAAGTGAGATTTACACTAAATATTTTACAAAAGGTACTTGTTACACCTGTCAGACTTATTGTTGTCTTTCCCCAAACTTTTTGATTTAACGCTCCACTTTTTACTGAAATCGTTTCTGTTGGGTTTAATACTCAGTGCACTTTACCATTCTTAACCAGTGCTAAAGTCAGTGTGCTCATTTCCTAAAAAGTGGTAAAATTGGATTAAAACTGATTGGCATATTCAATTTTCTTATAAGTCCCTTGTAAAGTGGTATACCATATACCCAGAGCCTGTAAATTAAATGCTACAAGTGGGCCTCAAGCCCTTAATGTTACACCCACTTAAGTAGCCCCTTAAAACATGTGCCAGCCTTACCACTGTAGCCTGTTTACAACTACCAATTCAATTTGGAAATATTATTCCCCTTGCCAAGCCTTAAACTCCCCTTTTATTGCATATAAGTCACCCCTAAGGTAGGCCCTAGGCAGCCCATAGGGCAAGGTGCATTGTAATTAAAAAGTTGGACATGTACATTTAAGTTTGACATGTCCTGTTAGTGAAAACCCCCTACATTCATTTTTCACTACTGTGAAGACTGCCACTCCTACAGGATAACATTGGGTTGCCTTATTACATTTAAAATGTTTTGATTGGGAACAGGTAAACATTACTTGTCTGGTGTCTGAGAAACTGCAATTAAAAATCCTCTTTAATGGTATAGATAGATTTTAAGTTACAATTTTCAAAATGCTACTTTTAGAAAGTTGTCATTTTCCTGCCCTAGCTATTTGGTGCCTGCATCATGCTCTATGTCACATGATTGGGTGCAGTTGGCAGCTTGACTTTGTTTATTTCTCCCAGACATCCACGAAATAGAGGAGATAGATGTGCCTGGATGGGCCATCACCTGTTAAGGTGTGGGGCTGGAGCTGGACACATCCCCACTTGCAACTGAATAGGCTGTGCATTGAATTCACATAAAAGTCTTGTCAACTCTGCATTGTTCATGCACCCAGCTTGAAGCCAGGGCAGAAAAAGCATGAAACTTCAAGAACTTAAAAGGGAATACTCTAGAAACGTTTCCTACTTCAAAGAAGGCACCATGTATTAAAGGGGGCCCTCAGACCCACGCTTCAGTTCAATTTCTGGACCTGCAACAGGACTCTCAGAAGATGCTGTGGCCTGCTGTGTACTCCACAAGACTCCTTTGCTGTAACTTGAAGAACTGCTTTGCTATTCGGAGTCTGCCTTGAACCCTCAGCGGCCTGCCTGAAGCTTGAGCCCTGTTTCATCACTTGAACCCAGGACTACCAGAGTGACTCCAAGGGCTAGTTGGCTGGCCTCTTGGTCAGGATAAGAAAAGGCTCCAACCATTTTCAACGCGTACCTGGACCTGCCTGAGTGAGTCATAGTCTCCCCTCCAAAGTGGTGCCCCTCTAGTCCTATATCCTTGGTGGTAGTGGTGCTCAAGGTGCCCAGATAGCCAAAATCCAAAACTTGGGACTTAGAAGATTTTTGGATAAAATCCACTCTGAAAACCAATGAAAGACCGGGAGCAACCTGCTCGTTTATCTACCCAAGGTGCATCGCCAGTTGGCCTGATTTTGCAGCAGTTACTATTTTTTTTATCCTCAGCAGTACATTTTGTTCAGCAGTCCTTCCCCCAAGGGTTACTCAGCCTTGTGGAATTATTGTTGGCTACAGCCTCCAGCCTCTTCTTGCTGGAGGTCTTTGATTCCAAAAAAGAGACCTGACAATGATGCTCCCTCCTCGAACACTGACTGCAGCCTTGCTCCACAGAACATTTTCTGGTAAATTTCTTCTAAGTCTGAAGGTAAGCGCCCAATACATTCTTTGTATCTGACCTGCGCTCCATCACAGTCTCGCAATACTAGACGTACGCGATTGGCACATTGATCTTTTAGGCGCAAGTTTTTACCATAACTCCAGTTCTACTGATTGGATTTTTGCCGTTTCCATGATAAATAATTTGTTAAAATGTACTCTATTTTTCTAAATTGTTGTGAGCTTTTTCTTCTGTTGTATTTTCACTTTATTATTGTTTGTGTGCTGCAAAAATACTTCACACATTGCCTGTACGTTAAGCTTGACTGCTTTTGTGCCAAGCTGCAAGTTAAGCAAAGGTTATTTTATTGACATTTGTGATTCACCCTGACAGGAATTGCTGCTTGTGCTTTACCAGGGTTAACCCCCTGGTCAAGCAACCACCTAATTCCTTAAAAAAGTCACCTCTTGCCTGCCATATAGCCTCTAGAAGCCCATTTGTATGGGCTTCCAACTGTCACCAAGGAGCTTGAAAAACTCCTTGATTACATGTGAACTTTCTCCTGGAGCTAAGACAAAGGCCTTAGGGGAAAGTTTCTCCACTCTAGCAGGATGACCATCTGGGCAGTCAATGCCCATGAACGTAAATATCTTCTAAGAGGTTCATCCTGTTTATGGCAGATTTAGGTTACTCTGCGGCCTGCCTCTCTTTTGTTCTTTTAGCCAGCCAGACAACAACCCCAGTGGGAGAGGATCTACCCCTAGTGCCACAGCAGAGGGGTTCTCTCCCACATATCTAGGCTGGCTTTCCACAGGGGAAGAAAGGTTCTCCCATGTTGGATTTAGGTAGCAAGAGCACTGTATGGACACAAGAACTGCTGTAAAAGTGGGTAAAGTTACCTGTGAGAACTTGTTGTCTATTAGATAGAATTGAGCCAGGATCCACCTCCACCCACCGGCTAGTGCCAGGCATACTTGTGGCACCCCTGGGTGCCCTCTTCAGATTACTGCTGGACCTGTGGAACACAGAGGGACTGCACCTGCTGCAGAAGGGAACCAGCTTTTACAACACTGGCATTACCACGTAATGCCTTTACTACACATCATTTACCACGCAATGCCTTTACAATGCAATGCATTTACCACACATGCATTTACCACACATGCCTTTACAATGTAAGGTAAGTGTATTTAAGGTAAGTATATGTGTGTGTGTATGTATGTGCATATATATGTATATTATATATGCATAAATTAAGGTGCAGGGGTGTGTAAGGTTATAGGGTGTAGGGGTGTTTTAAGGGTTTAGGGCTGGGAAGGAGTAAAGAGAGGTAAGGGTATATTTAGGGTTTAGGAGTTAGAAGTATAGGGTGGTCAGGGTGTTTTAGGGGTGGATAGGGGCATATGGTGGTAAGGGTGTTCCTAGGACTTTGGTGTGGGTAGGGTTTTGGGTTGTAAGGGCGTTTTATGGTTTAGGGTTGGGTAGGAGTATAGGAAGGGAAGGGTATTTTTTAGGGTTCAGAGGGTAGGATTATAGGGTGGCAAGGGTGTTTTTAGGGGTTAGGGGTGGGTAGGGGCATAGGGTGGTAAGGCTGTTCTTAGGGCTTAGGGGTGGGTAAGGTGGTGGGGTGGTAAGGGTGTTTTTTCAGGGTTTAAGGGTAGAGGGTGGTAAATGTATTGTTAGGGTTTAGGGGCTAGGTGGCTGTATAGATTGGTTGGGGATTTTTAGGATTCAGGGGTGGGTAAGGGTATAGAGTGGTAAGTGTATTTTAGATGTTTAGGGTTAGATAGGGGTATATTGTGGCAAGGGTATTTTTAGGCTTATGGGGTGGATAGGGGTATAGGGTGGTAAGGGCATTTTTAGGGTTTGAGGGTGAGTTCGGGTATATGGTGGTAAGTATATTTTTATGGTTATGGGGTGGGTATGGGTATTGGGGGGTAAGGGTGCTTTTAGGGTTTGGGAAAAGGTAAGGACATGGAGTGAAGCAAGTTTAAAAAAGGGAAAATAAAAATACAGTTTTAAAAAAGGGAAGGCTGAGGGGTCTACCCCAATAAATAAAAAATTTAAATAAAAAAAAGAGAGGATAACAATGTTGGGCCTGATTCACAAAGATAAACTTGGAAGTTTGGTCTAAACTTAAACCAAACATCTAATTTTACGACTTTGTGAATTCTCAAAGGGAATTTAGGAGTACTATCTTTATGTTTGGGAATTCATAGCTGCCAATGTTCCAGATTGCTATGTTTGACATTTAATAACTATGAGTGACACTTTCTCGTGAGATTAATCAAGCAATGAAGATGAGGGAAACATAAATATCAGAAATTACACCCATTTAAGCAACGACAAACTCTAAATAGATCTTAAGCCTGCTGCATAGCACCAAAAATGGAAGGGCACTGTGGGACCCAACTGTACGAAACAGACTGTGAGAGGCCATACTGCTTGCAAACGAGCCTCATGTTCTAATAAGCCCCGTCCACCCCACCCCGGGCATTAATCAGCTGATTCTCTAAAACAACAGAACGCCTGCACCGAGACTGAGAATCTTGGCGTGAATGCGGTGAATACCCGGCTTAGCGATGCATGTCTGCCTGGCGAGGTAGAAACAAGATGGCGGAGGGCAGCGCTTGATTGCAACGGATCGTTACCGGAATCGGTGAGGCCGTCAATGTGGTGCGTGGACCCCTCCCTCGTTGCAAGTAATCACAAAAGGCACACGGTGAGGACTGCGGTTGGGGTACTGTTCAATACCGACGAGCTGGGAATGCACTCGACAGGGCTAATTTCTGCTGCGCCATAGACTGGAGATCTAAACGAGGGGACAAGTGTGGGGAAATACACGGAGCTGTCCGACTGACCTTTTTGCCTGGGACACAGGACGACACTTTCGGCAGGTAGCGCCTGACATTTCCACTGCTTGTGGCTGTGACAAAGAGGAGGAGACGCTGTCGCACTGGCATAGGGAGTGGCTGCAGAACGCGCGCATTATAACAGAGGAGGGATATAAGGAGGCACGACTGGCACTACCGGGTCTCGCTGCGATGGATCGAAGGAGGGACTATGCCGCGGGCCCCTTATGGTGACAACTTCGGGAGCATATAGTACTGCGCCATAACTGTGACACAAGCCCATACTTGTATTCATTGCCAGGCATGGTGAGGTACCGAATAGTGGTAGAGGTGCACTAGATGCAATAAGATACAGTGGGTGCAAATCACGTCACCACCCATGCGCTGCAACGTTATCCTCGTAGTGCAGTCTACATACTGAGGCATGGTACGATCCCCGACCACATAGACGTCGGACACCTGAGGCCTCTCTGGTGGCCTGGACTAGGACACGTCGGTGATAACGTCCTCTCTACCTGCGCCAATACATGTGAGGAAGAGACTAGACCACTGGAAATATATCCCAGTAATATTCCAAAGTGAGGAGCGTGCGGTGAGCTTCCCCACTCATGAAATCGGAGCAGGTTAGTGTGTGTGACCGCTGCTCCTATACATCATGGGTCGTGTCAAGACTAAGCAACCTGATCGACAAGGCTGAGTGCCGCATGCGCTCGAGAATAAATCCAGAGTAATACTAGGTGAGCCGAGAAACAGGCTATGGTAACATTCAATGTGGCGTTTCTCGAAAATGCCAAGCAATATGGGACACAGCAGGCACAGTCTCCCTCCTGCGTTCAGCAAAACGCTTCTCTGGAATGATGTTGTGATAACCCTGAAGACCGTGAGCGGGATCGCCCCCGGGAGTCCCCTTGAGGAGAAACAACTGTGACACTGCATGCAGCCCCAATACATTATATAAAGATATACCGCAAGGAAAGAGACGGCGAAGGTGACTGGGGGTCGCCATAGTGAACCGAGCGTGCATCCGACTAAAGCAAAACTCTTATAAACAGTATAGTGGGGCCAACGGTGTACAACACATCGCTGATACTGGAGCGACGTGACCACATCGGACATCATCGTAAATGTTCAACTCTGCATATGGTATTGATGTGTGAACCCATGATCGGCTACGGCCGAAAAAAAAACCTGGATGACACGCAGACGCCACGTAGTGACACTAACCAGGACCCGGGAGAGAACTTGCATTCTTGTTAATCACCAGAAGGACATATAAAATCTAGCAAGGCCTTGAATGCGCAACGCGATCCCACCTTGCATGTCCCTGTCGTCCCCAAAAGTCTTACGCTGCCTGTGCCACTGTATGCAGATATAACGTCCTCTAACTCCCTGATTCTGGCTCACGGCTGAGAAGCCTTTGGCTATAGAACAGGAACACGTCAGCAAAGTCAGTAAGTGCACAAATTGTTGATACCATACTTAACACCAGCGCATAGCTACCAAAGTTTCAGATTGCCATTTGTGACATTTCCATAACTTCACTGAAATTATGAGTGACATTTCAGCGACTATGAGTGACACTTTCTCGCGAGCAAAAATCATGCAATGAAGACAAGGGAAACTTCTTAACATCAAAAATTACAGCCATTTGAGCAATAAGAAACTCCAAGAAGTTCTTGAAACTGCTGCAGAGCACCAGAAATGGAAGGGCGCTAACCCTAGTGCTCCCTCCTGACAGATGAGTGAGAGCCCTCCTGGCAAAAGAAAACACCACCATGACCACGGGCACCGGCGCACCGTAAGTCACACCAGATCAAGCCAGCCCTTGCGGTGTGCCCCCTTGGGTCCTTGCTGGCTGTCTGGTGACCCTACTGTGCTTCGGAGTGAACGTTGAGTGCTATACCTACATAGGATTGAGATCTGATTCGGATTAAAACCTGGTTTGCAGCTGGTGCGCCCAGCTGTGTCTGCAGGGCCTCTGTAAGTCTGATTGCGACATCATGATACGAAACAAATTAAACTCACCTTTCAGCATGAAAGACTCACCCGGCACAAAGATGAGGAAGTGGACACTGATTTTTCTGTCCCTTCGGGTTGATGTCGCCTATCTTCAAAATGGCGCCGGTCAGGGGATTTCAGGTTGATGCCCTGTGTGGTCCACAAAATATGAGCAGAGGGGCCGACTGGACATCAGCCATTGTTTTCTTCCTCATCTTGTTTTTCTATGTTTATTGAATGGTTGGGCCCCGGAGGTTTGGGATCGCCATCGGCGTAAATCCTGAGTAAACCCTGGAAATCGAGCCTATCAAACCAAGCTACTTGCTTCATATTGCTAAAATATGATATAATATTATAATATAATATAATTGCTCCCCCACAGACTACTGTTTTTGGATTTTATCTTTTGCTTTTTGAGGTTTGTATTTGTTTACCTATCTAATTTGCTCCAATTTTACGATGTAATCTGTTTTGCTACCTAATCTGCTCTTCATTTTTAATTCCTCCCTTGTTTATCCTACTCCCCTATTTTATCGTGTTTGTTTACCTATTTAATGTGATCCATATTAGCACTGGAATCTGCTTTTAATATCTTATCTGCGCCTGACTGTATTTCCTCGCTTATATGCCCCCTTGCTTGATTCATCATATCTACCGTGCTTGTTTTACCTTTTCTACCCTACTGAACATCAGTGATGTAATTTGTTTTGCTATCGAATCTGCTCCTGATTTTATTCCTCTCTTGCTTAACACTACCTCTTTATCTTGCCCCCGATTTTTCTACCCCATACTCTCCCGGCACCCCCCCTCTCCTCTGCCCCCCTACCCCCATCTCCTTTAACTTCCTTCTCTTTACTCTGTCTCACGTCCACCCAACATGCCCCTTCACAGCACTGACCATCACCCTCAGGACCATACCCTCTCTAAACACGGCCCCAACTCCTGGACCATTCTCTACCCCCCTAATCTCTCCAAACACGCAAGGAAAAATTTCAAACATAAACTCCTCATCCGTAACCCTGAAACACTCATTGTTGATAACTACCTCAGCCTCACCTCCCCCATTATTACTAACCCCGGGCGTAGCACTACGCTTCGCCCACGTAGTGTACGTAGCGCTGCCTGCTTCGCACTTTCCGAAGTAGGCGAAGCAGGGCAGCGCTACTCACACGCCGAGGGCGAAGCGTAGCTGCTTGCCACCCGCCACCCACCTCCCGCCCGCCCTTCTTTTAAATAATATAAGCATTGAAAAATAAATTAAAATAAGTCGACTTACCCGTAAGCGCGGCGTCTCCGGGGCTCCTTCTTTCTGTTTCTAATTTCTTCTGGCAAATGCGCATGCGCGGACACCCGCGCATGCGCATTTCTCGCGAGAAATGCGCATGCGCGGGCGTCCGCGCATGCGCATTTGCCAGAAGAAATCAGAAACAGAAAGAGGGAGCCCCGGAGACGCCGCGCTTACGGGTAAGTCGACTTATTTTAATTTATTTTTCAATGCTTATATTATTTAAAAGAAGGGCGGGCGGGAGGTGGGTGGCACGTAGTGGGGCTACGCGAAGCGCGTAGTGTGAGTAGATTTGGGCACACTACGTGCTGCTTCACGTAGCCCCACTACGCCCACTACGCCCACCCTTAATTATTACCAACTACATCTTCTACTCCAAACGCCCTTCCAAATGGAAGAGCATCTTCCTCCAACTCCTCCCTATCTCTAAATCAACCAATATACCATATGGATTTAAAATATCCACCGCTCCCTCCCCAGCCTTTCATGGTGATATTGATATCTCCATCTTCAAAACAGGTAACATCCTCATACAAGCCTCGCCATCCCACCTTTCTATCTTTGAACACCACTTTAGCACTATGTCTCTCCTCCTTAACCACTCAGCGCCTAACACTCCTCCTCCCCAAATGAACAGAGCCCCTCAAACCTCTTCCTCCCCCTCCCCTCCACTCTACATCCACTCTCAACCTCCAAACATTGTCCTCACCATCTCTCTCCCTGGACCCCCCTATTGATAACGACTACCCCCATCCCCAATTACCTACTTCTCATCCCCCACGTATCTCCCTCTCTCCCCCTAACCCCCTTAACCCTTACTCCTCTGACCCCTCCTTGAATAACGGTAGCCCTAAACTCCTGTCACCTCCTTATCATTCCCTTCCCATGACCCGCCCACCCCTGTCCCCCAAACCTCCCTCTCCCTGACCCAGCCACTCACTTACCCCACCGTCTTTTTCCCGCAACCACCTATCACAACTCCTCACCCCCTACTCCTACCAATCCCATACACTCTCTGCTCCTCCCCTTCCTCTCTACCCACCCCCCTTAGGCTCTACCTACCCAACCCCCCAACCCCGCACCTCAACCCCCAATAAACACCCATCTTCCTCACACCCCCTCACCCCAACCCTCAATAATTACACATCCCCATCACACCAATATATTCGTTTCTCACTCGCTTCATGCCCTTTTATCCTCTCTGACCACATCACCTGAAGATTTCTGCCCCGTGTATAACCTAACCCCTCCACTCTCACTTAACAGCTCCGCCAGCCATCACCCCATACCTACTACCCTATCTCCCCCTCACAAAGTAGGCCTCCATCCGCAACTAATCACGACAACTCCCTATCCCCAGACCATTCTCCTCCCACCTCCTATGCCCCGTCATTCCTTCCCTGTACCCGGAATACCCCGAGCCTACACAACACTGTACTCGTCCTACCTACTTTAACTTCTGAACCCCTCACTCCTCCCAGCCCCATCACCGCTCACCCCACACCATCTACCACATCTCCCCCCTCACACATTAGTCCACCCTCTGCAAATAATTCAGACCACGCACTCCTGATACCTCCCCTCTCCTCAACTGCCCAGATCCTACACAACATTGAATGTGACCTATCTAATTTAACTTCTGAATTTGTCCGACTCAGAAAATACTTCTTCGTACACAGCACCAGATCCCTCCCTCACCATAAAACCACCATCCTCCCTCCCTCAAACATCCCCAATAACAAACACAACTTTTGGAGTTCACTCCCTCTCCGATGCCGTAAGCATAGACCTCTCCGCACCTCGAACCATCTCTCCCCATCCGACCTCGCCGACATTCGTAACGCCTACCTTCCTAATCTGCCAACCACCAATCCTCCACTCCCGTATGCCCCCATCCCTGTTATCATAGGGACAAGTAGTACCCCCTCCTCCCCTGCTTCTCCCAGACCACCACCCCAACTTTCGCTGATCAGATCTTGCCCACCCTCCATTCCCAACCCCACACCACTGAAATGCATGCTAGTTAACTGTCGCTCCGCGGTCCTACACGCCACGGAAATCTCGGAAACCATCCTGAGTGAATACATTGATATTGCATTCCTCACTGAAACATGGCTAAATGACCACTCAAAGAGCATACTTGACCTTCTCTCCCCCCCGGGATACTCTATTCTTAGAAAAGACAGACCTAACAGAGTTGGGGGAGGGCTAGTCATTATCTTCAAAAAGGAACTTCAGATTTCCCTTATCACTAACCCAGGCTACTCCTCATGCGAATACCTGGAAGCAGAACTGTTAACTCAAAACTCCCTCCCAATTCGTCTACACAACATCTATCGCCCCCCGGGACCACCACAGCTCTTCATTGAGGACTTATCTGATCTACTGGTGCAATCAACATTATCAAACTCAAAAAATCTCTTTCTTGGGGATCTCAACCTCCATTGGAATGATACCAATGACCCCACCATCTCCCTCCTCACTACACGTCTTGAAATCAACAAACTCAAACAACTCTGCCAATCTCCAACTCACACTAAAGGATCCATACTTGACGTCATTCTGTCCAACAATGATCTGACCTCCGTTACCAATATCATCCCCACTGACTGGTCCGACCATCACCTTATACTGTTCACCATTGCGACCTCAGCAAACCTCCCCGCCCCTAAAACTACCAGACCTAAGAAATTGACCAGAAACCTAAAAGGCATCCACCCAGGTGTTCTACAATCGAAACTTCAAGCTCAACTTCTTCTCATTCCCCCCTCCCAAAATGCGAATGAGCTCACTGAACTATTTAACAATACTGTTACAGATATTCTTAACCAACTAGCCCCGCCTAAACTCACAATTCAAAGAAACCCCCCCTCAAACTCTTGGTTTAATACAGAGATAAATAATGAGAGACGGGCGCTCAGACTGTCGGAAAGAACCTGGAGACACCACCCCTCACCCTCCCATCTTGCACTTCTCAGACATGCTAGGTCCACTTACAAAAAACACATCCTCAAGGAAAAGGCATCCTTCTTCTGCACTCCACTTGACCATGCCAAAACAGACCCAGGGAACTCTTCAAAATCATCCGAAACCAAACTTCCCCCGCATCTCCTAATATGACAGCCTCATCAGACAGATGTGAAGAAATTGCCGACTTCTTCTCTGAAAAAATTGCCAAAATTGACCAATCCTTCCTTCCCACACAACTATCCTCCAACGTCCAACCCAATCTTGTCCTCACCTCTAATGCCTACTACACATACCCCCTTCCAGACGACACTCTCTCTCCTCTGCCCTCTATCCTACCGCTCCCCAGCGAGCCTCCTCACCCACCCATTTCCATACCCCCCACCACTCCACAGGCCTCTCACCTTCCACATCCCCAGTAACCAACTCCCCTAAATCTCAACCTAAGAACAATGCCTCCTTGCTCAACTTTCCTCCCGTCACTGAGCTTGAAGTCCTCAATATAATTGGCAATCTAAAACCATCCTCCCACCCAATACCCTCCAACCTTGTCCCTGCCCTTAAGCATATCATCACCCCATTCTAGACCAAAATCCTCAACACCTCTCTCTCCACCGGCTGTGTCCCCTACTCCCTTCAGCTTGGTCAAATCTCGCCCATAATCAAAAACCCCAATGCTGACCCCAATGACCTAAATAATCTCCGCCCCATCACTAACCTCCCTTCTCTCAAAGGTACTTGAAAAATGTGTCCTACTACAACTAGACAAACACATAGAAAATTTCAACCTTCTCAACCCCTTTCAATCTGGCTTCAGAAAAGGCTGCAGCACCGAAACGGCAATGCTCAATGTCATAGATGACATCCATCAATCACTTGACAATGGCGAGACCTGCCTTCTTATACTTCTTGATCTCTCCGCAGCATTCGATACAGTCAACCATTCAGCCCTACTTAATGTTCTTAGGACCCGTTTCGGCCTTAATGGCATCGCCTACAAATGGTTCATCTCTTATCTACAACACCGTACTCAGCAAATCAAAATTCAAAACTGTCTCTCTACCCCCACTCCTGTCTCCCTTGGAGTCCCCCAAGGATCTATTCTCCCTCCCTCCCTCTTTAACCTCTTTATGGAACCCCTCACCCTCATTCTTAACCAAGCAGGCATAAATTACCACCTCTACGCCAATGACACCCAAATCTATTACAAGATTAAAACTCATGCTGACATCTTACACCTGAACAACACCCTTACCAAGATCCAAACCTGGTTCCATTCCAATCATCTCGAACTCAACCCTAACAAAACCAAAATCATTCTCTTCTCCCCCAAAAATAACCCTCTACCCATTCAATCATGGATCCCTGACCTCAATGCACTCAATTGCTCACTCACCCTGTCCAACTCCGTCAAATCTCTTGGCATCACTATCGACAACACCCTAACCCTTAATGTTCATATCAAAAACTCTGCCAAAGGAGCCCTCTTCACTCTCCGTCACCTCAAGAAAATAAAACCATTCATACCCACCGATGATTTCAAACTTGTAGTTCAGTCGCTTGTTCTGTCACGTATTGATTATGGTAATGCCATCCTCAAAGGAATCCCCAAGGTACACCTAGCTCCAATCAAAGCTGTGATCAACCTTGCTGCCAGGCTCATCACGGACTGCAAATGCTTCGATCATATATCCCCGGCTCTCAAATCTCTTAAACGGCTCCCTATCGACGGAAGATCTGCCTACAAAACCGCCTGCATTACTCATAAAGTCCTGCACCAAAACACTCCGCATTACCTCTCAAAGAAACTCCACTCTGCGGGCTCCACTCGACCTCTGAGAAGCACCAACACCCTACTCCTAATCCCACCTCTGCATAAAAAGAAATCTACACAGTCTCGCTCCTTCTCCGGCAATGTCCCTATTATCTGGAATGCCCTCCCAAAAAACCTGCGCTGTAATCCCTCCTATTCTAGTTTAAAAAAAGACCTCAAAACCCACCTCCTCAATTATTATTGGGGTTCCTAACCTGTGTCCTACTCATGATTTCTTATCTATCATACTATATTTGTTCAGTAATTATCTACCCTGTTCTCCTGTTCACCATTTACCTAATTACTTAAATGTATAGCTCCTGCCCCAGTTTATTTATCTGGTGTTGTATAATGCTTATGTTGTTTGCACTTTGTATATTTCAAATTTCTGTTGCACTACCTTTCATATGCTTTTATACCCTATGTGCCTTATACCATCCTTATCTTGTAAAGCGCTCTGATTCCTCTGGGTCTAGCCAGCGCTATATAAAACCTTCAAAATAAAAAAATTAAAAATGCCATATCTGAATGCATATGGGATTTTACTGTTTTAGAAATACACAGGAACAAGTTTTCTTTTTTAAGAAGACTCAAGCTTGGGGTTAACACAAGTTATCCCTGCTGAATTGACAATGAGGAATGCCGCACTGGAGGGTAATCTTCTGCACCTGGGAGAAAAGTCTCCCGGACCCTGCACCCCTGCGTGAGAACGTTTTGTTCTGTGCATTTGCCATCCTGTAGATCAGCCTGGCATCCTGGCCTCATCGCCCTGCTTTCTGGCAGAAGAACCTCCTCTATATAAAGGACACAAGCAAAGTAATATCTGCAGTGGGAGGGGAGGCAATGAGTGCAATGCGAAACAGCCACGAGGGAAGCACGAGATCTGTGGAGGTGAGCAGTTTGCTGCAACTAAGGAACTTCAACACAATGCACGGCGTACCTAAGAATCCCACAGGCTGCCACCCCTCAGCAACTTGCTTCCTGGCCAGTAAACGCTATTTTAATTGCCAATAAATACCACTCCTTAGGCATAACTTTAAACACTTCCAAAGTTGGCATTCCAAATAAATACGTACAGAACACTAAAATCGAAAGGGGGCGCAAAACTATTGCTATATATTTTTTATTTTATTTTATTAAAACGAGGATTGATGTTACTCTTTCCAGGATGGATATGAGGGCGGGAGAATCCATTAAGAATACTATAATTATGAAATCGGTAAAGGCCCCAAACATGTTGAACATGCCCCCTCGCGTACAATTGCAACAAGCTATTCCAGGATGCCCCCAAGTAATGGCTGTGTAATGACGATTTCAGAAGGTGTTTTAACCCAGAGCTTCTGGTTAATACTGTGGGGTAGCTTCGTGCTGCAGACAGTCCTGCAGTGCTAGGTGCTAAGGGTCACAGCCAAGCATGTAAACACACCGCTCATGCTGGGGCCTTGGTATGAAGATCGGGACCGTCTGGTGCACTGGCCCTAACCCCCTCCAGGTGGCGAGTCGCCCCTCCCCGCTTCCCCACTCTGCTACCCTAAAACACCACTGACAACTTTCTTGGGTGCCTGAAAAGGTCGCAGTTTTATTAGCATGATAACAACTTACATATTTGTATCACATTGATCGTGGTTATGTACATGCTGCATTATTATTGCCCTTGACCCAGTTCTAGCAATCGCCTAGGCAAGGAGGGGACCCTTTTTGCGTTCTGTGCTTCCGGGTCTAGGCTTCAGCTTGCTACCGATTTGGCGGGTCTCCGTTTGGACCTGTCCGGGCTGCAAGTGCCGTCCCGCTCGCCCTGTGCCCTTTCGTGGGCCCTCCCCTCGCCCAGAGGTCCCTGCCGGCTGGCATCCCAAGGGCCTTTTCTTGCGCATCTGCTCTATTTTCTTGCGATTGGGTCCTTTGCTTTTGTCTCCTTCTGAGCCCCTGCCGTGAGGCATCCCAAGGGTCATGAGAGAGCATTACCTCTAAACTTTGCTGGCGGCGTGCCGCCCTTTGGCTTGCTCACTGCCCCTGCCGTGCGGCATCCCCAGGGCCCTGTGAGAGCCTCACATCTATCTTCTACTGAGTTCTTCCCTTTTGTTTGGTAATTTAGTTAGTTTAGCTCCGCCACGCTCCCTATGGTTTCTCGATCAGAGGGAGCTCCCCCCAACCGCCCCCTGCCTCGTCTTACTGTCATAGGAAACCCCTCTGCTCCAGTACCCCTACAATATTCAGCAGAAACATGTCCATTCCCACCCCTGTGAGGTGTACTCCGTCCTCGCTGTGATACCCCGGGGATCTTAGGTTTATGAACCCATGACGGACGAAACCCCAGCCATTGGCCTTGCATACCTTTGCCATAGTAATATTGAGCTTTCTTCTGGACTTTTCCACCGCTCCCATGTCAATTGCCCCCCGCCATGAGTTCCGCGCTATGATTTCCGAAAAAATTATGTCAGCGGGGCGTACCACGCGTGCCACCGCCGTGAGCCCCTTCTGCATGTCTTCTAGGAGTGCCCTCCGCCCCATTGCTGCCAAGTCATTCCCGCCTAGGTGGACCACCACTGCGTCTGGCTTGCTACCCCGCTGCAACGCGTCCCGCACCGTGTGCAGCAGATGTTCCCATTTCATCCCGGGACGCCCCCACCATTCAATGTCGGTGTCCCGTAGCCATATTCCGCCAAAGTCCCGTCTGGCCGCTGCCCACCTCTGCGCCCGCGTCACGTAAGAGTGCCCCACGATCCACACCTTCCTTTGTGAAGCGTTTGGACCTGTAAAAACAGGGGTGGGGGGGGGAGAGGTGCGGGCTTAGTACAGTGTTGGGCGTATGTACCGCTTGTAAGCGCCGGATGCCCAACGCCCTATCCCCTTGATTACCCCCCCGCCCATACCCAGCTCTGCCGCCGTGGTGGCCGCCCCAATTCTGAATGAGTGTGACCCATATTCCCGTGCAGGAAGCCCCAGCGCGTCTAGGGCCTTCCTCATTACTGCTATGAACTGAAAGCGGCTGAGGAACGACCCATCCCTGTGTTGAAAAAGCGGCCCGTCCTCCCTTGACCGCTCTCTAGATGGCTCTTTAGTAGACAAACTGGGCAGTGCTCTGCGTCCTTTGTGCACTGCAGTCTGGTCCATATCCCCTTGCCCGTCTGGTCCGTCTTGGACCTCCGCAGCAGTATGTCCATGTGCCCCTTCTGCATGTCTACCTCCTCTCTATGTATGCATGCTGCTCCTGAGTCCACCACTGAAGGAGCTACCACCTCGCTGACTCTATATGCCCCGAAGAATGCTACTGCAAATGCTGCCCGGAATAATGTGATTTCATGTCGCGATGAGCAGATCCCGGCCAGGGTCCCCAGCATTGCCTGCAGTAATTTGAAGTGGATGGGGCGCCTGGCGTCCCCTGGTGCCCGCTGTAGCCTACCCCACCCTTTCATAGCCATCCGACACTCGAACGCCCTTGTTGGGTCCTCCCGCCCTGCCATCTTTGTATAATGCGCTATTGCACTTAAATGCGCTTGTGCCCAGGTTTTTGACTTCCCTTCCCGGAAGGCCCAATCTATGAATCCCAGGATTTCCTGTTTATGGGCCCATTGTCCCTTCTTTAGTCCTGTCTTGCCCCTAAAAGTCTCCCAGTACTTCCTGTAGCGGCTGTTGGTCTTAGGGGCCAGTGCATTGTCCAGTAACCATTTCAACCCGGTTCCACCCATGACCACGCTTCCTCCGGCATCGGGATCATCCGTCTGTCTGCGCCTGGGGCTAGCTTCCTGAACTTCTCCCACTGGAAACGAGAAATAGCATCCGCCGCTAAGTTTTCCACACCCTGAATGTGCCTTGCCCTTAGCGCAATGTTGCCTCTTAATTGGCAGCCCACAAGTTTCCGCAGGAGGGTCCCTACAGCTGGGCATCGCGCAGCTCCTGTGTTGATTGCCTGCACCACTGCGTGGTTGTCTGACCATAGCGTGATTTGCCTATTTGCTAGTTGGGGGGCCCAGATGTGGAATGCTACCACTATGGGGAAAAGCTCTAACAGTGATATGTTTGCGGTCAGCCCGGATGCGTGCCATGCTTCCGGCCATTCCCCTGCCGACCACGCCGTCCCTAGGATTGCCCCGAAGCCGTACCCCCCTGCTGCGTCAGTGTAGAGTTCCAACTCGCTAGCCGGGACCCAGGGGGCCCGCCATATTAGGGTGCCGTTGAAATCTGTCAGAAAACTCTCCCATTGGCCCAGGTCGTCCCTAACTCCCTGTGTGATGCGAACCCTGTGATGCCTCTGTGTTACGCCCCTCGTGAGCCAGGCCAGCCGCCTGGCGAATGGTCGCCCTGCGGGAATTACCCTTAGGGCAAAGTTCAGTTTCCCTAGTAGCTGTTGTATCTCTCCCAGAGTCACCTTCTTTTGCTTCAACCTCTTTATGTCGCCGAGCATGCCCTCCACTTTCTCGGCTGGCAGCTTGCATGTCCCTGCCACTGAGTCTAGCTCTATCCCCAAGAACGTCAGTTTCGTTGTGGGACCCTCGGTTTTATCCTGGGCTATCGGGATGCCTAGCTCCCGCGTCAACGCCATGAAGTTATTGAGGAGAGTGGCACAGTCCCCCGTGTTTGCCCTCCCCACAAACAAGAAGTCATCCAGGTAGTGGACTCACCCCCCTCTAGGCGTCCGTTGACCCAGCTCCCATTCCAAAAAACTACTGAAGGCCTCGAAACGCGCACAGGAGATCATAGTAATAGCCCCCATCCAATTTAAACCCCAACAAATGGTAGCTGTCTGGGTGCACTGGCAACAGTCTGAATGCTGATTCTACATCTGACTTGGCCATTAGGGCCCCCATCCCTTCTTGTCTAACCAGGTCCACCGCGTCGTCAACCGATGCATAGGCCACCGAGCATGCCCCCTGTTCCAACCAATCGTTGACTGATTCCCCCTCCGGGTATGAAAGATGGTGAATCAAGCGGAATTTGCCCGGCTCTTTTTTGGGGACTATACCCAGCGGGGATATTACCATGTCTTTTAGTGGAGGCGTGAGGAAAGGGCCCGCGACCCGGCCCAGCGCGACTTCCTTTGCTACCTTTTGTTTTGCTACCTCGGGGTTGTCCTTGGCTGACTTCAAGTTCCTGCTCTCCCGTGCACCTCTGGGGCCGTTGTATGGGATTGGGAAACCCTGAGTGAACCCCTTCGCTAGTAAATTCCTATCTGCTGTCTTGTGGTACTTGTGTAACAGGTGCAGCAGTCTGCCTGTTTTTATGGGTGTTGGGAGCGCCTGTCCTCCGCCCCCTTCCCCCCTGGCCCCTCCTGACGGGGCCCGCTTTTCATTTCTTTGGGCCTGTCTTTGGTTTCTCTGCCGCTGGCCCTGTGTTTCGCCGGCATCGTATTGAAGGGTGGTTCCCCCCACATGACCCGCAAGCATGCTTGAATTTGCATGCATCACCCCACCTACACTCGTCTTTGTCGAACTTCCAGCACGCCTTGGTGGATTTGGTGGCGGGTTGGCCCCTCCCTTTGGGATCTTTTCCGTGCCCTTCAAACTTGCCCTTACTCCCGTAGGGACGAAAAGCATTTTCTTTTGCACCAACCCCTTCCCTGGCTGCCACCATGTGCTTGGAATAGCCTTCCATGTCTTGGCAGTCCCAGCCTATTGTTGGCCACACCTGCATTTTTTCCCTGAAACCCTCGTCATATTGCAGCCATGCATCCCCTTGAAACTGCTGCTGCGCCTCGTGCACCTTCTGCTCATACAAGATCAGTGATGCTGCCGTCTGTGGGAATTTCTCAATAAAAACGCACGCTAGTGTCCTAAAGGCTTTAAGCCAGTTCTCTATGCTTCTGTCCACCCTGGGTTTCTTAGGGCCCCTCCTGTCCTCGTCCTTCTTGTCTTGGGTGGTGAGATCTAATCCTGCCTGCCGCACTTCCAGAAGGGAAAATATGTCTATAAATTCCTTCCCCCAAATTCTCTCCTTTATTGGGAGTGGGATCAGGTTGGCCAGTCCCAGTAGCCTTGTTGTTGTGGGGGGGTCGCTTGGGGATGGGCGCATGTACTCACTCGCTGGCTTGCCCTCACCTGCCCCGGTTGTAGCTGAGCCCCCCCCTACCATGGTCCCCGTGCACTCCTGTTGCACCGGCTCCGCACTGGTTTCCTCGCCCTGGCTTGCCCGGCTTAGCCCCGTAGGCTCCTTGTCCTCCGTCCTGGCTGCCTGCGCCCCTGTGTTGGCTGTTCCGTCTAAGGCTGGGATCTTTACGGGGCCCCCTGTGCCCCAAGGTGCGTTCCCTGGGAATGGGACCCCTCTTCCTGGCCACTGCCACCATGGTAACCATGGTGGGGGTTGCATAGGCCCCTCTGGCCAAGCCTCCCCCTGGAAGTTCGGTCCCCCTTGTCCTGCGCCTGTGTGCCAGGGAGATTGCGCGTGCCACGGCCCCTGTAATGCCATGTCCGCCTGTGGCCCCCTTCTGCTTTGTGGCCCTACACCCCCTTTGCGCCCCTGCGTGCTTCATGGCAGTCCATGCTTACCCAGGGTGCTCTTCTGCTGTCCTTCCTGGGGAGCCGCCGTGCTGGCTACAGACCCCTCGCCGTCACTGCCCTCGTCCGAATCGGAGCTGGCCGCCTGCTCTGCTGCCGCTGGGGTCTTCCGCCTGGTCGCCTGGGGGGGGTTCCCCCGTCGCTTGTCCTGGCTTTTCTCCTGCGGGGGGCCACCGTTTTGGCTGCAGACCCCCCCTTTGGCGCTTTCTTTGGTGGTGGTGGTATTGGCGAATCCCGGCGTGTCCGTTTCCCTTTCCCCGGGGGCCCTTCCTTGATTTGCTGGTCCACCCAGCTCCGGCCTTTCAAAGCCACCAGAGCCCTTGCCTGCTCCAGCATGTCCTGCAGGTCGTCATCTAGATCGTTCTCCTTTCGCTTCCTCGGGTCTGTCTTAGGTGTGGCTGGCTTTTCCTGCATCTCCCTGAAGCGGGCCGGGGGCTGTTTTTTCCTTTCTGTAGCCCCTTTCCTGTTTGCCATTTTTATCCCAGTCCTCTGTCCTCGTGCGTGCTTGGTAGCCGAAGAAATCCCACAGAAAAAGGGATCCTGTCCCTTTAAGAGGGCGCGCCCCTCGCTAGCGCGCCTCCCCCTGCTGGTGGGAAGCGCCGATGGCGGAGGAGAGGCGGGTAGATCGAGGCTGTGTCTCCTGTGCGTGCGCCCAACGGCCCCCGGCGGTGCTCGCAACGGCTATCTCCCGGCTTTGTTACCCAGGCACCTGCGGGTCGCTGTGTCCTTCCCCGTAATGCCGCGGTCGCAACTTGCTCCTCCCGGTTCCTGCTGCTTGGCGCCGATTCGTACGGCGGTACCTGGACGCAGAGCTTTGTTCCTTCGCGCCTTCCGACCAAAGGCGAAGGCGGCGCTGTGAAGGTGGCGCTGTGCTGGAAATTCACTGCCGGTGCCCCCCTGGTCTTCCGCCGCTTGCGATCACTCAGTCACCGCTGAGGACGCCGTCCCTTGGCAAGCGTGGGCTTTAGCGTCGCTGGATCCTGCCGAGTTCTTCGACGCGCTGGTGTTTTGGCGCCAACTCGCCAAAGGTCGCCGCTGGACGCCGCTGATCGCCTCCGAGTAAGCCCACGTTTCTCCTTTCTTCGTCCTCAGCTCGGGGAGGGGGGGATTTGTGGCTCCACTGGCCCCTGCGTCCCTTTTTATCCCCCCCCCCGGCCCCTATGCTCGCCCCCTGATTGGGGGGGTGCATGCCTGTGCCCCCCGGGCCAATCCTGGCCGCGTTGGCCTAGCCCCCATGTAAATTCCCGGAGGGGGTTGGGCGGGGGAGGGCCGCCGCCCCCGGATGGCGTTTTGACCCGGGCCTCCAATGGGTCCGGCTTTGCCTACCCGGCCCGGGTTCTGACTTGGCTGAATGAGCAGAATCAACACAGACCCGTCCACGGCAAAAGACGTACATTCGCTCAGTGATATAGCAGAGCAGCCAATAAACAACTTGGAACTTTCCCTCAGCCAGTCTCAAGCAGGGCCGGACTGGAAACCAAAACCGGCCCTGGCAAAGTGCTAGGCCGGCCCCCCTTGGGCTTGGGGGTGCCGCCGAGCTCTTTGCCAGGGCCGGTTTTCAGCCGATTTTGTTACAGGGCCGATTTTGCAGCTATGCTGCAAAAACGGCCCTGTAACAAAAGCGGCCCCCAGGGGCCCAAAACCGGCCTCCACCCGTGCGGTGCACCGGGGGATTGCCCGGTCCCGCAATGGCCAGTCCGGCCCTGGTCTCAAGCCATACAAAGTATCTAAACAGCCAATTACGAGCAAGCAATCAGATGTTCCCGGACAATCCAATGACATGGATTCTTCCAAACCAATCCACGGGGAGCAGATTAGTTAAAAAAAGCCCCATGCCACCACGTCACAATTTATCTTTAGTTAAACACATAGCGTGGTTGCAATAGGAAACAAGTACACGCCGACAGCGGCCAAGTAAGTACATTGATTGGGACAGGCAGTATAGAAAGCAACAGAACAGCACGCCTGAGCTGCTTTCATTGTTCAATCCTGCAGCGCCTTATATTCGCACATTCTCAAATCATCTGTAATGCGTGACAATGCATTTTAGTGCGGTGATGCGGACACCAGCACTAGAATGCATTAGACTAACGCCTGATGCGTGGTACTTGGCAGGGCTGGGAATTCGCAAAGGGCATTTATGAGTACTGTCTTTATGTCAGCACTCGGGGCATTCCAGGTTGGCTGGATGGTATTTTACCAATCCAAACCTGTAATAATTATAATGGTGCAAGGCCCAAGGCCCTCATGCACGCTAAATGACTGCACACAGACACAGTTAGTTAGATGGTAGAACTGGCCCAGGGCACGTGCGTCCGCACCCCCTTTTACTGGCACGGTCACATGTCCAGTGATGCCTGTGCTGGATGGGTGTGGGGTGGGGCGTAAACCAGCCCTCGGGGAGTGGCTGGTGCATTCCAACAACTAGACCAGTGATCAGCAGATCACTATATCCATTCCAAACTTTATTCAAACTGGAAACAGTAAAGTCCAACCTGAGGGAGAGAATATAACAAAAATACAACACAATAACAGAAACTTCAAATGAGTCTCTTTAGCTGCTTGCAAACCACAGACGATGGTACAACAGCAGCTTGGACCACCAGTTCTCTTTGGCACAGTTCATAGGTGTTCCACGGGTCCGGTCTTCATTCGACTCTTTGCATGGAAGTTATCCTCACAGTCTTTCTCGGCATCACTCTTGTGGTGCGAAACAGATAGAGTGATGGTGGATCGGATGGATGTTACTTTCCACCAATAAGTCCTGGTTGTTGTGGTTTCTCCGCACAGGCAGCATTGCTTTTCTCTACAAATGGTGGAGTAGTTGCAAGACATCCCTCTCACTAGGCTGCCCCTTTCGCAGGTGTTCCCCTCTCACGGGATGTCTTGGAGGCCCTCTTCACCAGGCTTCCGCTGGACTGGTGCACTTCACCGTGTAGCTCCAATGCACCATTGGGATGTGTGGAGGAATCGCTATGAGTCCCACCTTATGTCCTTAGCTCCACCTGAAGGTAGTTGTTGACTCTTGCCATTTCGCCCGAGATCTTTCTCCTCCTGGACCTGCCGAAGAGCGGCTGTGGACCCATCGCTCGTGGCGGGACCCACTCTCACCGGCGTCCCTGAGGCCTTTGCCCCTGGGTCGCCATGGTCTGGTGTGGAGTGGTCGGATCTTCTTCTTCAGGATGTCCGAGCAGTCTCCCGTGCGACCCCAACGGTGGATGTCACCAATGGTCCGTCACCAGGCTGAAGACTCGTAGATTGATGTTTTCTCCAAGTGCCACCGATGTACTCCAGGCCCTGTGCTCCATGTGCTCTGATGTTCTTGCACTTGTCACCTTTGCCTTCTGGTGTGTGAGTTGGCACACACTCATCTCGTCTTCTTTCTTCTTGTTGAGATTTCTTCTGCATTTCTTCGCTGTGGCGTCATGCCACTCAAATTCCTCCTTCTTGTTCTTTTCTTCGTAACACGGTCTCGTCCCATCTTCTTGCTCGTCTTCACTGACCAGGCCTCTCCATGTGGCGTGCACTCCACACGTGTCTCCTTGGTATTGTCCTACCCCTAGGACAATGCATGCTGTTCTTCCGATGACCAGACCTGTGGTCGCGACCTTCTTCATGTCAATAGTCTTTCTCGGTCTTCATTCATTTATTCCGGGTCTTTCTTCTCTGACCTCTTCTTTGGGCATCATCACTCCGAACTCTTCTCAGGTCACTGCTACACCAACCTTTTCTCAGGTCGCCGCTTCACCAACCTTTTTCTTAGGTCGCTGATTCACCGACCGTAGGCAGGTCGTCTCTTCAGACCTCTGACAGGTCGTCTCTTCAGAACACTGGCAGGTCGTCTCTTCAGACCTCTCTTTGTAGCCTCTTCTCAGGCCGGCTTCACAGGATGCTCCTGTCCGTACCGTTCAGGCCTGGGGTACATCTTCTGCGCAATGTCGCTTCTTTTTATTTTTTTTTATTTTTCCTTTTTATTTTAAAATACCTGGTAAATCCAATAATACAACCATTTACCATAATGATACAAATAATCCAAAATACATAAATATCACAAAATACATTAAATATTTCATTATTACAGAGTAGACCTAAACATGTGACTCCCTACCCAAAAATCCGCCCACATTCAGATGATGTCCCTAGGATCCCTCCAATCCTTAATTGGAGCCTACATATTTAATCCTAATTCCCTCATTTTCCTACCCCGGTGCTTATATAAAGCGGATTCAATGTTGTGTATTCCGAGAAGTCTAACCAACCACATCTGAAAGGAGGGTACTACAGTATCCTTCCATCCTGCCCCTAATAATAGCCTGAGGACCGCCACAGATATAAATACAAAAGCTTCCACCTTATTATTAAGCCCCAGACTACTATCTATTCCTATTATCATTAAGGTAGAGGATAGGTTTATTTTAACACCTAGCAGCCCCTCCCAAAATTTCTCAATTTCTCCTCGAATTCCCCTTAGATTTTCACAGTGGTAGAACATATGCAATAAATCAGTGGGCCCAATCCTACACCGCGGGCATCTATCATCCTCCTTTTTGCCCCAGAGAAATAGTTTAGCTGGTGTAAAATATAAATTAAAAAGCGTCTTATAATGTTGGGCTCTTAAATCCGTGGAGCGGAAGAGGTTCCCCGCTAGTTGCAATGCCTTATCTATATCCACATCAGGATCTCCAAGTTTCGCTGCCCATGAGGTTTCGCATTTTTCCAGGTCATCCTGAATCCCTGATAACAGAGCCCCATATATCAATTTTAACCGAGTTCCACCACCTAATAAATAGTCCACCATATTAATTCTGGCCCCAGGGGTGATCCGTGGTCTAATACCCATTAGGGTCTCACGAATCTGAAGAAACTTGAAGCTTTGATTTTTCGGGATACCGAATTTCTGTTGAATACAATTAAAACTCATCAAGCTACCCTCCTCAAAAATATCACCTATTCTTTTAATTCCATGGTGCTCCCAAAGCCTCCACAATCTGTCATTACTAAATTGAGGGAACAAACTAGAATTCCATAAAAGTGTATAGTAATTAATTTGGGGAATTTTTAATGCTTTCTGCACAAATTTCCAAGTCTCCCAAACTCCCTCCAAAACTTTGTACCGCGATTTTTTATAATAGCGTCTATCGGTTTTCCGGAGAAGGAGCCCAGGAGCATCTCGTCCCAGCAGTAATTCAAAGATGGAGGGTGGGTTATTATTTCCAAAAGGAGTATCCTCTAGATTTGTGGCCGGATCAAATAGAATCGCCATCTGATTTAACAAACAGGCCCAGTGATAAAATCTAATATTGGGGATTGCCAGGCCTCCTGTTTCTTGTGGAAGAGACAAATATCTCATCGAGCGCCTAATCTTGCCGTAATGCCAATTAAAATTCATAAAAACTGCCTCGATCGATTTAATTAAACCTGAAGTTGCTGATCGCGAACAACGAAAAAGTCTCGCCGGGATGTCATTTTGCTTGCTCGCGGTCGCCAACTTGATGTTGAGGACCGCGAGCAAGCAAAAAATGACCGCAGCACTACGCAACACTATGCTACGCGTGTTCGCACTGTGCTACGTGCAGTTCGCGTAGTGCGAAGTAGCGCGAACTTCGCAAACTACGCGAGCGTAGTGTAGTGCTTCGCCCAGGCTGACTTTATACAGTATCTGATAAAAGTTTTTTTAAACTTTCAGTACATCAGATGGTTCCGTGTACTCCCGACCTCCTTCTACTATTTTGGAAATTATATTTCTATTACTTTCTTGCCTAATCCGTAATGCTAACAGCTTACCCGCCTGTTCACCCGTTTCATACATTTTACCTCTTTGTGTCTGATACTCATCAGCAGCTTTCTGGGCTAGCCACTTGTGCAGTTCTGCTTTAATAATAAGTATCTTCTGCTGGCTCTCTGTGGACTGACACCCATGCCCAATATCCTTTATGTGTTGTTCTTTTGCTGCAACTAATTGACAAACCAGTCTCTCATTCTCTAGCCGAGCGTCTTGTTTTAACTTGACCGAGAAACTAATTGTCTCACCTCTCAAGGCTGCTTAAAACGCATCCCAAACATTATTTCTAGATGAGCTATAGCGATTCATGTCAAAATACTCCTGAGCCCATTTCCTCATATGCTCTAGAAATCTTGCCGTAATGCCAAATAAAATTCATAAAAACTGCCTCGATCGATTTAATTAAACCTTCACCAATTATAAATGGAATAGAGCGAAAGAGGTATAATACCTAGGGGAGCATAGTCATTTTAAGTACATTAGTTCTCCGTATTAAAGATAAATGTAAGGCATCTATTCTTCTAAGATCGGTTGTCATTGTCTTAAGGAGCGGAGTAAAATTATCCTTTATAGTTGATTCTGTCCTAGAGCCTATCTTGACTCCCAAGTATATCGCTGAGTCAGAATACCTCGCATCTCTCCTTCTTATATTATTTGTACATATTATCTGGGATTTGCTTTCATTCAACAGATACTCTGTGCCCTGTCCAAATTCCTTAGTAATCCCTGTAATAGCTATCAGTGCCTTATCTGGTTCTGGCGTAATTATGGCCAAGTCGTCAGCATATGCCAACAGTTTGGTCTCAAGCCGATTAAATACTACCGGCTTAATATTTTTACATCCCAATAGTCTCCGAACCAGCGGATCTATATATAGGGCAAAAAGGATTGGTGAACAGGGGCAGCCCTGACGCATCCCCCTGGAAATAAAAATCTTTTCCGAACTACCTCCCATTATCTGAGTTCTAGCCCAAGGATCCGAGTACATGGCTTTAATAGCCCCCATTATTCTAGGTCCGAACCCCCTTCGGTCCAATATCCCCCACAAATACTTCCAAGTCACACGATCAAAAGCCTTTTCCGCGTCTAGAAGGATCATGGCCATCTGCCCCCCCATGGCAGCCTGAATATCAAACAATGTAATAGCCCGCCTTATGTGGTCTGTTGTTCCCCGACCTGGAATAAACCCATGCTGCCACGGAGAGACCAGACCGGCCACGACCCTTCCCAGCCGTCTAGATAGAATCTTGGCATAAATCTTAGTGTCTGCATTGATGAGGGATATTGGACGATATGAGCCGGGATTTTCCTTCGGCTTTCCTTTCTTAAGAAACACTATAATATTTGTTTCCTTCCAGGATTCTGGAATTAATCCAGAGCATATTATACCATTAAATAAATCCAATAGTATTGGGGCTATCTCATTCTGGATACTTTTATATACTTCCAGTGGGATGCCGTCCGGCCCTGCAGCCTTTCCTGCTGCTAGCTCCTGCAATGATTCCACCAGTTCCCCTATTTCCAAATGGTTCTCCAACAATTCTTTATCCAAATTACCCAGCTGAGGGCCTATATCTTCAAACCCAAAAATAACATCCTCCGGTCCATCTTGTGCTTTATACTAGGCCTGGGCGTAGTTCGCGAAGTAGCACTTCGCGAAGCTACGCAAAGTGAAGTTCGCACTACGCGAGCTACGCGTAGCACTTCGCGAACTGCGTAGTACCTTGTTCGCACTGTGCCAGATGTCGTTTTCAATGATTGCACAGTGCGGACAAGCAACCGGCACTGTGCAATCATTGAAAATGGCATCTTGCACAGTGCGAGCTGTAGTTTTCTGCTGCTCGAGTAGATTTTTACTCGAGCTTCAGCTTTCTCAACGCGAGCTGGTACTTTCTCATTGCGAGCATACGCGACCACTCGCAATGAGAAACCTGACCTCCTCGCGTTGGGAATCTCGCCGGGAGGTTTATTTTCCATGCTCGCGATCGCCAACTTGAAGTTGCTGATCGCGAACAACGAAAAAGTCTCGCCGGGATGTCATTTTGCTTGCTCGCGGTCGCCAACTTGATGTTGAGGACCGCGAGCAAGCAAAAAATGACCGCAGCACTACGCAACACTATGCTACGCGTGTTTGCACTGTGCTACGTGCAGTTCGCGTAGTGCGAAGTAGCGCGAACTTCGCAAACTACGCGAGCGTAGTGTAGTGCTTCGCCCAGGCTTACTTTATACAGTATCTGATAAAAGTTTTTTTAAACTTTCAGTACATCAGATGGTTCCGTGTACTCCCGACCTCCTTCTACTATTTTTGAAATTATATTTCTATTACTTTCTTGCCTAATCCGTAATGCTAACAGCTTACCCGCCTGTTCACCCGTTTCATACATTTTACCTCTTTGTGTCTGATACTCATCAGCAGCTTTCTGGGCTAGCCACTTGTGCAGTTCTGCTTTAATAATAAGTATCTTCTGCTGGCTCTCTGTGGACTGACACCCATGCCCAATATCCTTTATGTGTTGTTCTTTTGCTGCAACTAATTGACAAACCAGTCTCTCATTCTCTAGCCGAGCGTCTTGTTTTAACTTGACCGAGAAGCTAATCGTCTCACCTCTCAAGGCTGCTTAAAACGCATCCCAAACATTATTTCTAGATGAGCTATAGCGATTCATGTCAAAATACTCCTGAGCCCATTTCCTCATATGCTCTAGAAATCTTGCCGTAATGCCAAATAAAATTCATAAAAACTGCCTCGATCGATTTAATTAAACCTTCACCAATTATAAATGGAATAGAGCGAAAGAGGTATAATACCTAGGGGAGCATAGTCATTTTAAGTACATTAGTTCTCCGTATTAAAGATAAATGTAAGGCATCTATTCTTCTAAGATCGGTTGTCATTGTCTTAAGGAGCGGAGTAAAATTATCCTTTATAGTTGATTCTGTCCTAGAGCCTATCTTGACTCCCAAGTATATCGCTGAGTCAGAATACCTCGCATCTCTCCTTCTTATATTATTTGTACATATTATCTGGGATTTGCTTTCATTCAACAGATACTCTGTGCCCTGTCCAAATTCCTTAGTAATCCCTGTAATAGCTATCAGTGCCTTATCTGGTTCTGGCGTAATTATGGCCAAGTCGTCAGCATATGCCAACAGTTTGGTCTCAAGCCGATTAAATACTACCGGCTTAATATTTTTACATCCCAATAGTCTCCGAACCAGCGGATCTATATATAGGGCAAAAAGGATTGGTGAACAGGGGCAGCCCTGACGCATGCCCCTGGAAATAAAAATCTTTTCCGAACTACCTCCCATTATCTGAATTCTAGCCCAAGGATCCGAGTACATGGCTTTAATAGCCCCCATTATTCTAGGTCCGAACCCCCTTTGGTCCAATATCCCCCACAAATACTTCCAAGTCACACGATCAAAAGCCTTTTCCACGTCTAGAAGGATCATGGCCATCTGCCCCCCCATGGCAGCCTGAATATCAAACAATGTAATAGCCCGCCTTATGTGGTCTGTTGTTCCCCGACCTGGAATAAACCCATGCTGCCACGGACAGACCAGACCGGCCACGACCCTTCCCAGCTGTCTAGATAGAATCTTGGCATAAATCTTAATGTCTGCATTGATGAGGGATATTGGACGATATGAGCCGGGATTTTCCTTCGGCTTTCCTTTCTTATGAAACACTATAATATTTGTTTCCTTCCAGGATTCTGGAATTAATCCAGAGCATATTATACCATTAAATAAATCCAATAGTATTGGGGCTATCTCATTCTGGATACTTTTATATACTTCCAGTGGGATGCCGTCCGGCCCTGCAGCCTTTCCTGCTGCTAGCTCCTGCAATGATTCCACCAGTTCCCCTATTTCCAAATGGTTCTCCAACAATTCTTTATCCAAATTACCCAGCTGAGGGCCTATATCTTCAAACCCAAAAATAACATCCTCCGGTCCATCTTGTGCTTTATACTAGGTCTGGGCGTAGTTCACGAAGTAGCACTTCGCGAAGCTACGCAAAGTGAAGTTTGCACTATGCGAGCTACGCGTAGCACTTCGCGAACTGCGTAGTACCTTGTTCGCACTGTGCCAGATGTCGTTTTCAATGATTGCACAGTGCGGACAAGCAACCGGCACTGTGCAATCATTGAAAATGGCATCTTGCACAGTGCGAGCTGTAGTTTTCTGCTGCTCGAGTAGATTTTTACTCGAGCTTCAGCTTTCTCAACGCGAGCTGGTACTTTCTCATTGCGAGCATACGCGACCACTCGCAATGAGAAACCTGACCTCCTCGCGTTGGGAATCTCGCCGGGAGGTTTATTTTCCATGCTCGCGATCGCCAACTTGAAGTTGCTGATCGCGAACAACGAAAAAGTCTCGCCGGGATGTCATTTTGCTTGCTTGCGGTCGCCAACTTGATGTTGAGGACCGCGAGCAAGCAAAAAATGACCGCAGCACTACGCAACACTATGCTACGTGTGTTCGCACTGTGCTACGTGCAGTTCGCGTAGTGCGAAGTAGCGCGAACTTCGCAAACTACGCGAGCGTAGTGTAGTGCTTCGCCCAGGCTTACTTTATACAGTATCTGATAAAAGTTTTTTTAAACTTTCAGTACATCAGATGGTTCCGTGTACTCCCGACCTCCTTCTACTATTTTTGAAATTATATTTCTATTACTTTCTTGCCTAATCCGTAATGCTAACAGCTTACCCGCCTGTTCACCCGTTTCATACATTTTACCTCTTTGTGTCTGATACTCATCAGCAGCTTTCTGGGCTAGCCACTTGTGCAGTTCTGCTTTAATAATAAGTATCTTCTGCTGGCTCTCTGTGGACTGACACCCATGCCCAATATCCTTTATGTGTTTTTCCTTTGCTGCAACTAATTGACAAACCAGTCTCTCATTCTCTAGCCGAGCGTCTTGTTTTAACTTGACCGAGAAGCTAATCGTCTCACCTCTCAAGGCTGCTTAAAACGCATCCCAAACATTATTTCTAGATGAGCTATAGCGATTCATGTCAAAATACTCCTGAGCCCATTTCCTCATATGCTCTAGAAATCTTGCCGTAATGCCAAATAAAATTCATAAAAACTGCCTCGATCGATTTAATTAAACCTTCACCAATTATAAACGGAATAGAGCGAAAGAGGTATAATACCTAGGGGAGCATAGTCATTTTAAGTACATTAGTTCTCCGTATTAAAGATAAATGTAAGGCATCTATTCTTCTAAGATCGGTTGTCATTGTCTTAAGGAGCGGAGTAAAATTATCCTTTATAGTTGATTCTGTCCTAGAGCCTATCTTGACTCCCAAGTATATCGCTGAGTCCGAATACCTCGCATCTCTCCTTCTTATATTATTTGTACATATTATCTGGGATTTGCATTCATTCAACAGATACTCTGTGCCCTGTCCAAATTCCTTAGTAATCCCTGTAATAGCTATCAGTGCCTTATCTGGTTCTGGCGTAATTATGGCCAAGTCGTCAGCATATGCCAACAGTTTGGTCTCAAGCCGATTAAATACTACCGGCTTAATATTTTTACATCCCAATAGTCTCCAAACCAGCGGATCTATATATAGGGCAAAAAGGATTGGTGAACAGGGGCAGCCCTGACGCATCCCCCTGGAAATAAAAATCTTTTCCGAACTACCTCCCATTATCTGAATTCTAGCCCAAGGATCCGAGTACATGGCTTTAATAGCCCCCATTATTCTAGGTCCGAACCCCCTTTGGTCCAATATCCCCCACAAATACTTCCAAGTCACACGATCAAAAGCCTTTTCCGCGTCTAGAAGGATCATGGCCATCTGCCCCCCCATGGCAGCCTGAATATCAAACAATGTAGTAGCCCGCCTTATGTGGTCTGTTGTTCCCCGACCTGGAATAAACCCATGCTGCCACGGACAGACCAGACCGGCCACGACCCTTCCCAGCTGTCTAGATAGAATCTTGGCATAAATCTTAGTGTCTGCATTGATGAGGGATATTGGACGATATGAGCCGGGATTTTCCTTCGGCTTTCCTTTCTTATGAAACACTATAGTATTTGTTTCCTTCCAGGATTCTGGAATTAATCCAGAGCATATTATACCATTAAATAAATCCAATAGTATTGGGGCTATCTCATTCTGGATACTTTTATATACTTCCAGTGGGATGCCGTCCGGCCCTGCAGCCTTTCCTGCTGCTAGCTCCTGCAATGATTCCACCAGTTCCCCTATTTCCAAATGGTTCTCCAACAATTCTTTATCCAAATTACCCAGCTGAGGGCCTATATCTTCAAACCCAAAAATAACATCCTCCGGTCCATCTTGTGCTTTATACTAGGCCTGGGCGTAGTTCACGAAGTAGCACTTCGCGAAGCTACGCAAAGTGAAGTTCGCACTACGCGAGCTACGCGTAGCACTTCGCGAACTGCGTAGTACCTTGTTCGCACTGTGCCAGATGTCGTTTTCAATGATTGCACAGTGCGGACAAGCAACCGGCACTGTGCAATCTTTGAAAATGGCATCTTGCACAGTGCGAGCTGTAGTTTTCTGCTGCTCGAGTAGATTTTTACTCGAGCTTCAGCTTTCTCAACGCGAGCTGGTACTTTCTCATCGCGAGCATACGCGACCACTCGCAATGAAAAACCTGACCTCCTCGCGTTGGGAATCTCGCCGGGAGGTTTATTTTCCATGCTCGCGATCGCCAACTTGAAGTTGCTGATCGCGAACAAGGAAAAAGTCTCGCCGGGATGTCATTTTGCTTGCTCGCGGTCGCCAACTTGACGTTGAGGACCGCGAGCAAGCAAAAAATGACCGCAGCACTACGCTACGCGTGTTCGCACTGTGCTAACTGCAGTTCACGTAGTGCGAAGTAGCGCGAACTTCGCAAACTACGCAAGCGTAGTGTAGTGCTTCGCCCAGGCTTACTTTATACAGTATCTGATAAAAGTTTTTTTAAACTTTCAGTACATCAGATGGTTCCGTATACTCCCGACCTCATTCTACTATTTTTGAAATTATATTTCTATTACTTTCTTGCCTAATCCGTAATGCTAACAGCTTACCCGCCTGTTCACCCGTTTCATACATTTTACCTCTTTGTGTCTGATACTCATCAGCAGCTTTCTGGGCTAGCCACTTGTGCAGTTCTGCTTTAATAATAAGTATCTTCTGCTGGCTCTCTGTGGACTCACACCCATGCCCAATATCCTTTATGTGTTGTTCTTCTGCTGCAACTAATTGACAAACCAGTCTCTCATTCTCTAGCCGAGCGTCTTGTTTTAACTTGACCGAGAAGCTAATCGTCTCACCTCTCAAGGCTGCTTAAAACGCATCCCAAACATTATTTCTAGATGAGCTATAGCGATTCATGTCAAAATACTCCTGAGCCCATTTCCTCATATGCTCTAGAAATCTGAAATCTGCTAATAGCTTTCTCTCGAAAGTCCACCTTCAATAACTTTTATTTAGAGTACCTAAATCATATTGCAAAATAAGCGGGTTATGATCAGATAAAACTTTAGGCAGTTTTTTAATTCTAACTTTCTCTATTTCAGATAAAGAAATCAAACAATAATCCAACTTAGTATATTTCTTGGCAGGACATGAATAATATGTAAAGCAGGATCAATAGGCTCCTTATATCCCCAAATATCCATCAGACCGTGTGACCTTACTAATGCAGTCAATGCTCGAAATACCCTAGGCTTACGGCCTACATAGATAGAATTATGTGCAAAATTAGCGGAGATATTCAAGTCTCCACAAACTATAATAGGTTTGGTCCAGTTCAATAATTCCACTTCAAGATATTCAAATACCTCGGGATCATCTTGGTTAGAACCATATATCGAACATATTGTAAAACCTAAATCATGTTCAGCCAGTGCCCATCTACCACGAGAATCTGTCAAATGACGCTTAGCCCCTCCCAGAGTGGATCTGGCCAATATTGCCACCCCTCTAACTGTGGATGTCTGTGAGGAGCAGGTCAATATCTCAAAACCCCTTGTTCTTAGCAGAGGTTTTTTTACCCATGGTAGATGGGTCTCTTGTACACATAATACATCTATATGATTTGACCTCAAAAAATACCCCATCATTTGCCTCTTCCTCCAGTTATTTAGGCCTCCTATATTAACCGTGCATATCTTAAGTTTCCCCATTTAACCTTTGTGAGATACCAAATTTTCTTTGTAACAACCCATGCCTCTGAATAAGAACCACAGGTCCTAAACCGTCAAAAAAAATAAAACCAGGTATTTTTCCTTTTCCCCATTTTCCCCATCTTCTTCTTCCCTCCCCTTCCAACCCCACCCGCCCTACGGACCCCCAACCTTCCCTCCCTGATCCCTCCACCCCTAGGAAGCACTCAGACCTAGGTCTGTGCATGTGATGTCAGCAGCATTAGCGTCTGGGTCTTCCAAAACAAATTTTCCCTGCTACCACTACCCCAATAAAACTCTAAGATTTAACACCCCCCATCACCCAGCTTCTAGTTAAACCTTAAAGTCACCAAATCCGGGCATTCTTATTCACCTATTCATCTCCCTTTCTTCAACTCACAAACAAACTTTCTATTTATCTAACGCGTCCAGATACTCTCTAGCTTTTATCTCGGATGAGAAATAACATGTACGCCCCTCATGAATCACTTTAAGTTGCACTGGGTTAATCAAATATATCTGGATATTCTTTTCCTGGAATGGTTTGATTAGCTGTCTCAGCCTCCAACGTCTCTCTACCGTTGAATGGCAGAAGTCGGGGCGAACAAAAAATGAAACCCCCCCGCTGGATCTTTTTGCTTCTGGTCTGGCCTTCTCTGAGATAGCTTGTCGCAGTAGGAAATTCCCTAAGAACACCAGAATAGCTCGTGGCTTATCTCCCTCTTTCACTGGGGCTCATAATTTAAACGGGGTGCGGTGTGCCCTCTGAATTTCAACAGACCAGTTCCAACCCGACAGTTCAGGAAAGGCGGCCTTAAATAGCTCAACTATATATAGCCTAGTGTCCAGTCCTTCCACTTCCTCTGGCACCCCCAACACCCTAAGGTTATTTCTCCTCTGCCTTTTCTCAAACTCTTCAAGCTTCCATTGAATGTCTTTTATCTGTGAGTTTTGAGCCTCCACCTGAGTTGATGTGGTGGCTGCCTCTGCCTCCGTGGCAACTATTCTTTCCTCCAGGTTCGTCACTCTCTCCCCACATTACAATATGCCTTGGAAAGCTTCCTGACAACCCCCTGCATTTTTCTCATGGCAGCTTGTGTCTTACGGTTATCCTGGCGTGTTTCTTCCCTGTGGGAGAGGATGGCCTGATGTATAACCTCCAGCATAGGGGGGATGGTACCAGTTGCTCGGGGGAGCTTATCAGAGAGTGGAGTGACAGATGAATAATCCCATCTTAAATCTTTCCCTCCTCCACCTTGTATATCTGGCTGCGGCTTAAGCTTCTTGGTTACTGTAGGGAGGTCCAAGTCCATATCATGGCCTGAATCCAAATTACTCTCTTCTAGTGATGAGCTTTGATCATCATCAGACCACTCTGCCCCTTCCGAGACAGAGAAAAAACAATCACGGTATCCGGCCTGTCCTTACCCCCACCTGGGAGATCCGCTCCCCACAATGCATTATCACCCTCCGGCATTGAAGCGGCTTGCAGTAGCTCCTTCTGAGATATCACTCCCTCAAACACGGGGGCCGGGACAACAATTTTGTTACTAATGTCTGTATCTTGTATTGCCCCCAAAGTTGCTGAAGATACCATAGAAGGATCCACTATTTTGACTAAGTTATCCCCCTGCACATTCTCTTCTGGAGAATCCATCTTGTCATAGTCAATATCATTGTCTCTGAGGGTAGCCACAACAGTGAGTGGATCGCTGAGATCCCTACCAGTTAAGTTTGACTTCATGCCTTGGGTGCCTTGTGGAGCTTCAACCGGACTACCCGAGCTCACCTCTTCATTTTGTTTCCTCCTTGTATTTTTCCCCATATTTTGGACCAGCGCTGCTCTCTCCACCTCCGCCTGTTGCTTCCTGCTCCGCATCAGCATTTTGACTACCGAGGGGCCAGCTGGCTGGGATTTCCCGACCCCGCCTTTCCCCTTCCTCAGCTGATCCGGAGTCCGCACCTGCTGCGAGTCGCTCGGTGCCTGCTCCAGAACATCCTGCTCCACCGCTGCAGAGCCCGCGGCCGGCTCTCCATGCTGCCTCCGTGCTGCTGCCTTGGAACCCGCGGCATTCACGGCGACTTTCGGGGGCATCTCTCCGCTATTCCAGGCGCTCCGGCTCGGCAGTTGAATCAGGTGAAACAGGAATTTAGAAAGAGAGCGTCTGGCTCTCTGTAAACCAAATTTTATAACGGGCAGCCAGATTCCTTTAAACAACATCCCGAGCCCCCATAGATGGACCGGGAGGGGGTGTTAGTTTTTCAAGCGATATGCCTACAGGGGCCAGCCGATTCTAAAGCGTATAGGGGTCATCACAAAACCCGACCCAGGACAGCTTCGCTAGTGCCACACTCGGCCCTCAAGCGGCCGCCATCTTGCCTCCCGCCGCGCAATGTCGCTTCTTGCGCTCTTTGCTTGTCTTCCACTAGCAGCAGCATCCTCTCGCCACTGGGCGCGCATGCTGTGCACTTCCTCCGGTCTCCAGGGACTTGCTGCCTTCCCCTCAGGTGGCAAGATTTCCAGTGTCCTTACGTGCTATGGTGACCGCCTGTGGCCACTAGGCATCATCGCATTGTCTTCACCAGTCCTGGTAATCTCTCTCCTCATGGTTCCCTTCTTGCTGTTGTCCTCTTCTCTGTAAATGGGCTTGCAGCCACTGTTCCTGCACTGCCGCGCTTGATGCTCCTTCTCCTTCTGCAGTATCTGCATGTCCTGGCAGTCTTCACTGTGTGGTGATATTGGGTTGCAGTCTTTTCTTTTGGCTGATGCAGTACCGCTAGATAGCCACTGGATGACAAGGTTGCAATGGTCCTAGGCCTCAGCAGTTTCCTTGTTGCTGCAGGCCTCCTCACTTACTCTTTCCTTTTCACTGTACGCCACAGCAGCCATTCCACTAATAGTGTAGTGCTCTTATTTCTTTGTCCACATTGCTATTGCTAGGTGTGGTCCTCCGCTCCCCGATCTGCCGCTGCCAAGGTGCTGTTTATCCACTCTACGCACTGCGGCTTAAAACTGCTGCTGGGTGCCTCTTGCACTGTCCCTCTAAAACATGTCCTTCTTCATGGAAGGTTGTGATGCCTCTTGCGGCCTCTAGGTAGCACTGCCACCATTTCCTCCTTTAGGCTTAGTTAGGCTGTTGGGGAAACTCTGTCGCCGGTGAGCAGGGGCCCAGTGCCTCACCGGTGCAGCAAGCAGACATCACTCGGCTGCAACCCCTTCCTCGGACTCGTGTAAAGGCCTATTCCTTGTCGGCCACCCCCAAACCACACTCCGCGGGACTCCCGCTCCACCGCGGGACCTCATGTCGTCTCCCGGTGAGTCTCTACTTCAAATACGGGCGGCGTAGGAGGAGGGTGACACACACACAGGCTCCCTCAAAGTCCTCGAATGTGCAGCTTAACTTCTCTTCATTATTGCACTGCAGCCGCCAGCCCTCCACGCTTTCTTCATTGCTCCCGCCCCTCACAGCAGGCACTCTATCCTCATGGGCTGCGCAGGGGGGCTGGAGCGGCCACCCGGGAATCTCCGATGCCTCGACTAGCGTTGCAGTCAATTTCATTCTTCTATGCTGCGGCAACCATGTCGTTCTATGCTCCCGCTCCTCCTCCGCGACCTCTCTTATCTGGCAGACTGTGCTGGAGGTTTAAACTGCCAACGGACAGCCTCCATGACACTCAGTCACATGGCGGGTCTCTCCGATGCCAGCTGAATGCCGATCCAGTCCGCTGAAGCTTTCATACTTCAGCTTGCCCCTCACCCGCGTCACCAGTCAGCTCGTATGCTCAGTCTCACCGGGGTATGACACCGCCCGCTGCTCCTTACCCGTGCCTCTTCAGTTGCCAGGTGGGTTCCATCTCACTGCGGGGTTCTGGGGTCAGGCTGATCACTCTCCTGAACGTTGCGCCACAGCCCCATGGCCCTGATGCTGCTTCACAGGCTCGTCTTCTGCCCGCCAGGCTCTCACTTCACTGCGGGGTGGGCTCCTGCTCAGCTTGCTCTACTCAGGAGTCACTCTTCTAACCAATTCAACTGGAGCCCCGTCACAGCCCCTTAGCAATGGTTACTCCACGGGCTCACCACACGCCGAGCGGGACACCTGGCACTTCGCCCGTTCGTCGACGGAGATGCATCAGGCAGCCCACACGACCAGCTTGCCCCTCAATGTTTCTAGAGGCACTCTCGGTGCGCCGACACCGGCGCCTTCCACCTCAGTGGTAGCAGGGGTGCCCACAGCATGGGCATAGCTCACTCCCCTTCCACTCCCAACAATAAAGGTGGCTGCACACGCGGGCTCAGCCCGCTCATCGCCAATGTGATGGTGCAGGGCCCTAGGCCCTCATGCACGCTAAATGACTGCACACAGACACAGTTAGTTAGATGGTAGAACTGGCCCAGAGCATGTGCGTCCGGCCCCTTTAATTAGCAGGGTCACATGTTCAGTGACGCCTGTGCTGGATGGGTGTGGGGTGGGGTGTAAGCCAACCCTCGGGGAGTGACTGGTGCATTCAAACAACTAAACCAGTGATCAGCAGATCACAACATCAATGTGCTTGGAGAGGTGAAAGAGAATCCAGGAACCTGCAAGAGAGAGATAAAGGAGGAGGTCGGTTAAAGAGGCATGCGATGGGTCACAGACTATGCTGCCTTGGGTTTCTGAACAAAGCGTTGGGCACTGGCACGTATTCCTCTACAAACTAAGCACTGACAACACAGATTACTAGATCTTCTTTGCACTTTCCCTAATTATCCTCTTTCACGTTGCGGGTGCGTTTCTGATACGTCAGGTTGCGTCTACATTTTGTAAATATAGGCTGTCGTTCTAAAACTGAGCAGTAGAACCAAGAAGCATTACGTGCTTTTGTAGAAACAGATCGTACTTTTATAGCTAATCATTCGACAAACACTGCACCAAGTTCATCACGACCTAAATAGAAATTGACAAAATACGTAAACCTACTTTTTCCGGCAACCCATGTATATGTACGTGCCTATACTGCCACCTAGTGGGTGAAGTTGAGCTGCAGTCTTCACTATCGGATGTAAGCAGAATGAGGTAAATTCATGATGTCTTCAGAGCGATCTCTAATTAATTCATGTCCGTCTTTTCAATATGTTAAAGAGCGCCACCGTGTGCCGACTTCATTCTGACAGTTCTGACAATAATGACCCATCTGTTTGCCATGTGAAATGACGAAGAGCAGAAACTGTATTTATGTGAAAAGGAGTGTTTAATTTCCATCTCATCTTATTGGAAACCTCAAACATGATGTGAATCGAAATCTAAGCGAACCTTTTCTTTCAATTTGTATCTCTCCTGTCACACCTGTGATGCATGGAACAACGTGTTCAGTGTCTATACCTCTATCCCTACTAATGGTGACTGTAGTGAGCCATCCTATCCAGCCACTGAGCTGGGGACCGACGTCCTTTGTACCTCAAAAACACCCTGCGCTGGCACAGCCATGTGCAGTAATAAAAGTTTACACCGTTGTTTTGGGGGGAGGGGGGAGTTTTATATAGTGCGAACTCGACCCGAAGATATTTTTATTTCTTCAGTTTTAAATAGCGCTGTGGCTTCTTTTCATGTTCTATTCAATAACTAAACCCTGTTACTTGAATGTTACTTTGATTTTTAAAATGTATCAATGATTTATTATTTTTCATATGAAGAACTTCTGTAACTGATATAGCCTTAAAATGAGGCATTTCATTTGATATGTGAATTTTTCATTATTATGATGTTCATTTGTTAAAACAAGTAAATACAGAAATGCCAGATCAATGATTTTGTTTGTCTTTCAATAACTTTCATTCTGAATGTTGCTCCTGTACTTTCCAAATGTAGCCATTTTGCCTAGTTAAGTCTGGCTTAGAAGCAGGCTGTACCATGCCAGGGGAGTCACCCCTCCAAACTAGTTCACAAATGAGGGGAGCATGATCACTAATATTTATAGATAAAACCTTAAAATGATTTACACTAGTTCTCAGGTTCTCAGAGTTAATGATATAATCTATTACTGACCCTTTACCAGCCCTTTAAGGAATTATTCATGGTTCTGGTTTCTATATTCAACCAATTAGCAATCATTAAAGACCAGGTAATTAAAAGCCTATTAAGAGCATTCCCACGAATAGAGGGAAAAAATGGCTAATATATTCCCCATCCTAATCTACTACTACCACAGACGGGTTTGTCCACTACTGCGTAACTCTTTATATTAAAATCTCCCAACCACAGAATTTTCAAAGGTTTACAGTGATAAATACGCAGCTCATTAATTTCCTTTTGACTTCTTCTGTGGCAAAGAGTACATTCCCAAATTGGTTGTTGTAATAGCATAGGATAACCAGGCCCCAATCCCCCTGAGCCTCACAAACCAAATAATGAAAAAACGGAGGTGTGTTGACATTTTTTACAATTTGTATCTTGACCGCATTGGCCAGCAGAGATAATAAGCCTCTGCAGATATACACAACAAGGACCATCAGCTCAAACAACAGTTCAGCTCCAACTGCCAGTGCCAGAATAATCTGACATTCTGCCTCTGTCCATGTCATGACCCATGGAATGTAAAGACACATTCCACAACAAGAGAAGAAAGAAAAGAAGGAGAGAAAGGGAAAAGGAGGTATAAGAGAAAAAGATAAGGTAGCCCACAACACATCTCCCTCCCATAAAATGAAAGATGAAATTACAAATATTTTCTTTTAAGTCGTAATTGAAATTGCAAAAGAACAAAATATGCAATTTAAGACATATAATAATCTTTATGCCAGCTTGGTTTGCATCTAAATCTCCTGTGAGTGCTTGAACCAGGAACAGAGGAGGAAACATCATTGTAGACAGAACTGGAATCAGAAACACCCATTTGGTTAGAATCACATGTATGGTTAGAATCATGTGCATTGAACCCAGGTTGCCATTTAACTAACCTGGACATGCTCCATACCTCCCCAGAATCCAAAACAACCACATTCTTCTTCACTTCCTTGATAATGAAAGGCCCCATAAACCGTGACTGACCCTTCCTCAGCAGACCAGGATTTTTAATCAACACCTCCTCCCCCACACACCAATGTTTAAGGAGAGACAAATTCTTCTGATCAAACCTGCGTTTGTACTCTTCTTGATAGTGTCTCCGTCTAAAACCGGCTTGTTCAATCAACCTCAGATCATTCACATCCAACTTCAACCAAGCAGGACTCAACTTGTCATTAGGTTTCCTACCCCTAAGAATTGAAAAAGGAGAAACAGAAGTCAACCAATTAGGAGTATTGCGGTGAGCCCACCATGTTTCTCTGAGCATTTTCTTAAGAGAGGATCTAGTTTGCAAAGCCCTTTGAGCACAACACTTTACCAACTTGTTCATGCTCTCAGCAAGACCATTGGCTTGCGGTGAGTACAAAGCTGTTTTAAGATGAATAATGGATAACTCCTTCAAGAATGTATTCATCTCATGAGAGACAAATTGCACACCATTGTCAGTGATGAGGTATTTCGGAATGCCCTCTCTAGAAAACTCTTCAGAAAGAAATTCAATGACCGTCCTGGAATTAACAACAGGCACACACTTGGTGACCACCCACTTGGAGGTATAGTCCACCAACAGTAACACATAGCGTTCATCACGACAAAACAATTCAAAAGGCCCATCAATGTCTAAACCAAGTTTGGACCACGGCTCAGAAGGTACTTCCACAGGTGAAAGAGGTGCAACACGAGTCTTTTTGCTTTTATCACTGTTGGCACACTCCCAGCAATCCTTAACAACCTCCTCCACCTGTCGATCCATGGTCGGCCCCAGTACCATTCGCGTACTCTGGCCTTGGTCAAATTCCTACCCAAATGGCCTTCGTGAGCCAAGTCGATAATTTTATCCCTAAGACCTTGAGGAGGTATTACACGATTACCTCTCAATAGTTTTTCATCAAAAACACTCAGCTCATCCTTAACACAGAGAAAAGGTTTCAAAGATTCAGATATCTCCTTGTCTGCAGGCCAACCTTTAATAGAATAATCCTTGAGTATTTCAAGATCATTATCTTCATGAGAAGTAAAAGACCACTCATCAGAGTTAACAGCAGACTCATGGACCCATGCTACTAGGGAGTTTTCCACTTCAACACCCGCATGTTGTAAAGGTAACCTCGAGAGACAGTCAGCAATTGTATTATTCGATCCATGAACATATTCAACAACAAAATTGAATTCAGTTAAACCTTCTATCCAGCGTTTTATCCTGGGAGAAATTTTATCATCCTCCCTGCAGGTGAAAATCTGACACAAAGGGCGATGATCAGTTCTGACAACTAAAGGTATACCCCAAAGGTAGAACTTAAAGTGGCGAATAGCCCAAAAAACCACCAACGCCTCTCGCTCAATCACAGAATAACGCTCTTCAGCACCCTTGAGCGAACGAGAGGCAAAGGCAACAACCCTGGACTCTTCATCCACAATTTGTGAGAGAACCGCCCCCAATCCAAGCATACTAGCATCAGTGGACAAAACAGTCCTTTTGCAAGCATCAAAATGTCCTAAAGTGGGCATGCAACCAATCATGTTTTTAATAGAATTGAAAGCAAGAGAACATTCATCAGACCGTGAAAACTCTGCTCCCTTCTTCAGTAGTAACCTGAGAGGAGAAGAAATACCAGCAAAGTTCGGGACAAACTTAGAGCAAAACTCCGCAAGCCCTAGAAATGATCGCACTTGATCTTTGTTGACAGGTACGGGAGCCTTCATAATGCTCTCAGCAAGATCTAATTTGGGACTGATCCCTTCAGCAGAAATAGTATGTCCCAAATAGCTTACAGAAGACACACAAAATTTGCACTTTTGTTTCTTGATAACTAACCCTGCTTCCTGGAGCCACAACAATACTTTCCACAAATGTTCGTCATGTTCTTGTTGATCTTTTCCATAGACAAGAATATCATCCTGAAAAATAAGAACCTTGGTTAACCCCTCAAGGATCTTATTCATGACCCTCTAAAAACAAGCTGCCGCAGAATCCAGGCCAAAAGGCATACGAATAAATCTGAAAGCCCCCAGAGGTGTCACAAACGATGTTAAATGCCTAGAGTCTGGATGAAGTTGAATCTGATGGTATGCGGAAGATAGATCCATGACACTAAAGCACTTAGCATCCTTAATGAGAGCAAGAGTTTCTGAGATGTTTGGTAGGGGCTGCCTATCAACCCAAATATGTTTGTTTAGACCGCGTAAATCAACACACATGCGAATGCCTTTACCACCATCCTTAGGTGCCAAAACGATGGGGGACAACCACTAAGAGCACTCAATTTCTTCGATAACCCCCGTACTTAACAATTTCTTGAGCTCCAGATTCCAGGGCTCCATCATCATGTGGGGGACTTTCCTAACCTTAGAAACAAAAGGTTGGGCGTTTTGTTTCAAAATGATCTTATGTTCAAAATTTTTAAGTAATCCTAACTCATCACTGAAAACCTTAGGAAAACAAGAACTCACATCATTGGATAACATTCCAGGAGATAAAAGCAATACTTTCTCAGGAGAATTGGGATTCAAGGTGATCCCCATATCCCTTTGGTGTCTCCAGCCGAGAAGATTATCACCCTTCTTCGCTACATACACCTTCCCCACAGTTTCCCTATCCTTGAACTGAATTTTCCTGAAGACATAACCTAAGACTTCAATTTTGATACAACCATAACCGATTGGGTTGATGTCTGGAGGAATTAGCTCAACTCTGTCCAGGCCAATAGCAGGATCCCAATTAACATCACCAACCATTGTGTAGGGAGAACCAGAATCAGCCAAAACAGGAAATTGCACCCCACCAATCAACACCTCACACACAGGCATGTCCAAGTCATCACCATCTACAATTCCATCCCCCTTGACACTGCAGAGAATTTTCTTTTCTTCATCCACATAACGCACCATCTGATTACTATTAAAGCGGCACACTCGTGCGTAATGACCTCTCTTCCCACACTTATTACAAATCACAGACCTTGCAAAACAATTGGAGCTGTTGGGTAAATGTTTCTCGCTACCACATCTGAAACATTTAAAGCCAGGTCTGATATACTTCAACCCACTCTGCTCAGAATCAGTGACCTTGTATTTATAATTAAATTGTTCTGAATCATGAAACTTTTTATCCTTCTCACTAGAGACTCCCTTAGACATTCCTTTACCCTCCTTGGAATCGTCTTTTTTGGAATCATGTTTTTTAACTTCATGAACTGCTTTCTCATCAACAGACACATCACTGCCCTTTTCAGGCCTCATTTCTCGTACCCACATGTTGGTATTCTCCATACCTTCTACAATTGCACGGGTTTCTTTGAGACCAGGATTTCTGGCAAGAAGTTTCTGCTGCACCTTTACATCATTTGTACATCTGACTTTTTGATCTTGCGCCAAAGAGTCAGTAAGTTGCTCAAACTCACAAGTACGAGCTAACGTCTTCAAAGTAGCCACATAACTGCTAATCTTTTCTTGTTTGCCCTGTACCCTACAGAAGAATTTATGGCATTCCAAAACGACATTAATTTTGGAGCCAAAGTGTTTCTCAAGCATCATAATGGACATATCATAAACATTTTCAGGCTCACCTTCACCACGCCCTAGAACAATCTCATCAAGGCTATCATATACGTATCTGCCCTCAACACCCAAACTATGCAACAATGTCGCTTGTTTCCGTCCTGCTGAACACTTCCCCCCCCCCAATGGCTAGTAAATAGGAATCAAACAAAGGCTTCTATCTCTTCCACGGTAAGATGGGATCACCTGAGTCAGCGAGAAACTGTGGTGGTTGCGACATGCCAGTAGAAGCCATGTTAATGTAAGCACAAATAGAGTAATTACAACTTGAAATAATTCTTATACAGTGAATGACACAGCATTGAAAGTGAAATTACTAGAATGGGGGAGAAATAAAGAAAAAACTAAATAAATGTACAGTAAATAATTAATTCCAGTCTCTTCAGATTAGTTATCATGAAAATGAAGCAAGTGAGCGTATCACTGACACACTCTCAGGAAACAGTACCTTGAAAAGGTGAACACTGCACAGGTTCATACCTCAGAAATGGTTAAAAGTGGGAGTATCCTTGGCATTTGTTCTGTAAATCACCGCGTATAAACAGGTCTCATGAGAATTATGCACACTATTGGGCATGCGCTTGAAGTATAATGTAAATAACTGCCTTAGGTGTATTTCAACCAAACAAGGACGTTAACGCTGCATACATCAAGAAGATTTCCAAGTAAAAAGTTCTCTTTTAGTGGTGGAAACACTTCCCGTAGCAAAATATGACACGCAATACTCACTGCTGTGCGTGTCAGCGAAATAAACAGTAAATCATTTTGGAGGAGTGCCCAATCCAAGATGGATGCCGAAAATGCGCGAGAAAACACGCTGACGTTCCGCAGAGAGTCTAAAACACTGTAGCGCGCCTCATACGTATCTTGTTCCGTTCTCCCGATCGCCGAGTCTGGTTGAGAATTCTAAAGCGTCATCATTCTGAGGGAGGGACGGAAGGGTAAACACCTCTTGCTCCTGTAATTCCAATGGTGCCAAGACACAGGCAGAAAAGAGGTAAGGTGTTTTTGAATTAATCTCCCTCACTTTTGAGACGCATAAATGGACAACGAGGTTGAGACACAACAAGATACAGTAAAACAGCGCAATATCCCTTTTCTTTTCTTATCTTTCTTTTCTTATCTAAAACGATCCACAGGTTGAAAGTCACAATTCCAAACTCACTTAAAAAAAAATATATAAGTTTACAGACCAGTAATCAGTTTCCAAGGTACTACAGATTTCGTAAGGCGAAGAACCATTAGTTTAGTCTAAAAATCATATCGTAAATCCAAATTTGGGTTCGATGGGGAAACTGATGGTCCAGAACTCCTGTCCCCACGCTGGCACAACTCGTCGCCAGTGCAAAAACGACCCTGGATACGTTGTAATCCTTTTAGTAGGTTTAATCAGATATACACAACAAGGACCATCAGCACAAACAACAGTTCAGCTCCAACTGCCAGTGCCAGAATAATTTGACATTCTGCCTCTGTCCATGTCATGACCCATGGAATGTAAAGACACATTCCACAACAAGAGAAGAAAGAAAAGAAGGACAGAAAGGGAAAAGAAGGTATAAGAGAAAAAGGATAAGGTAGCCCACAACAGCCTCCCTTTGCCCTGCCCATCCTAGACGGTACAGACTGGGCTTGGAACATTAGATAACCATCCATAGTGATGGGCCCCTTCTCCCATGTTTCTTGAAAGCAAAGAATATCACATTTGGAGATCTTAGTTGCTCAATCCTCATTATTTTTCTTGGCCCTGTACCCTGCGATATTCTAAGATATTGCCTTTAGTTCAGTGCGCCCCGCTTTGGCTTTGCTCTCCTTCCTAGTATGTAATTGATGACCTACAACCTTTGGTTAGGTGATCCCTACCTGGTTCGTAGTCTTAACTATGAGATGAGAATAGGCTCTTGCCCTCTCTAGATTGTTCCCTTTCTTGTTGCACCAAGTCAGTTGCAGTCCTCTGGGCTCTCTAATGGTGTGAACGGATTTTAGATAAAATGTCCCCTTGGATCACGGCGATCACTAAGCAATAAGGAGTTAGCATGGGAGTCAGTATGGTACAGTCCCATAAATACCTCTCTAACATTCTGGGGCCTTATAATTTCAATACTTTGGGGCTTGTAGATGAATCCCAGCGGTAAGGTGTAAATCTGGGTCCCAGTAGATGAATCTGTCTGTAATTGTCCCGGTAAGTCCCCAACTAATCTTATGCTGTCAAAATTAACTATGATGCCATCCCCCTTTATATTCTTTAAGGTAGGGCTTATCCAGGTAGTTCACCTCACCATAAGGAGATGTCCCTGAATATATACCCCACTCTTGAGTTCTTGGCCAGCCAATGGCGTCCTTTCTCCATTAGCTGCTCTGTAGACTCCAATGGAGACGGTCTAAATTCCGGGACATTCACCAGTACTATAATGTACGGGCACGAGGAATTTACAGATAAACTGGCTAATCATTACACAACCCAAAGTAGACATGTTGGACTCCTATTCAAAACAAAGGAAAACCACCAGCACTAATCCATTGCTAACAACCCTCTCCAAGAGTAGGCTAACCCAGCCTCTAAATTCCTTCAAACAACTATTAGAAACTGAATTTATGGATCTTTTCAAAGCAAGCAGGCCCGCTGGCTGAACTGCTAACCCTTATCCAGTGCAAATCTTCAACAACCTTCTTTTAACCACCTCTGATGCCACACCAGTCAGAACAATCATCAATTATTCTTTAACTACAGGAGTCTTTCCAGAAGACTTAAAAAAGGCATATGTATGCATATTATTAAAGAAAACTAACCTGAACCCACATGACCCTAACACATGGGTACTCACAAACTTTCTCTCGGGGGCCAAATTTACAGTGTGGTTTGTGGCCGAGGGTCGCACCGGTGTGGGCGGGGTCAGAGGGGGAGGGGCGGGGCTAAAGGAAAAAAAAATTGTGACCATGAGGTTGAACACAGGTCCCTGCAGCAGACGCCTTCGTCCACTGAGCCACCAGACCCGGCATACACACATATCTCTCTCTCTCTCTCTCTCTCTCTCTCTCTCTCTCTCTGTCTCCCTCTCTCTCTCCCTCTCTCTCTCTCCCTCTCTCTCCCTCTCTCTCTCTCTCTCTGTCTCCCTCTCTCTCCCCCGTCTGTCTCCCTCCATCTGTCTCCCCCGTCTGTCTCCCTCCGTCTGTCTCCCCGTCTGTCTACCTCCGTCTGTATCCCTCCGTCTGTCTCCTCCGTCTGTCTCCCTGTCGCCCTCCCTGTTGCCCTCCTCCCTCTGTCTCCCTCTCTCTCTCCCTCTCTCTCTCCCTCTGTCTCCCTCTGTCTCCCTCCCTCTATCTCCCTCCCTCTATATCCCTCCCTGTCTCTCTTCCTGTCTCTCTCCCTCCCTCTCCCCCTCTGTCTCCCTCCCTGTCTCCCTCCCCCTCCCTCCCAGTCTCCCTCCCTCCCTCTCCCTCCCTCTCTCTGCCTCCCTCTATGCCTCCCTCTCTGCCTCCCTCTCTGCCTCCCTCTGTCTCCCTCCCTCTCCCTCTGTCACCCTCACTCTCTCTCCCCCTCCCTCTGTTTCCCCCAGACTGCCTCTCTCTGTCTCCCTCTCTCTGTCACCCTCTGTCAACCTCTGTCTCCCTCCCTCTCCCTCCGTCTGTCACCCTCTGTCATCTCACCCGTATGTGCCACCCCTCAGCCCAGGCTGAGACAGCTTCTCAGCGTGCACGCACACACACACACAGCCACACCAGAGTACTTCACAGGTCTTTAAAAGACCATTTACATGTTAATAAAGCTTTGTTGTTATTTCACCTCTTAGTGCCCCTGCATCTCCACTTTGACAATCACTGGAATCCACCGGCCCCACTGAGCAGAGTCTCAGAGTCCGGGCTGCTGCAGCCGGCAGTGTTTGCTAATACTATTTAATGTTTTTTTTTTTTTTTTAAACACAGGTAGGATGTCTGCAAGGTCCGCGGGCCGCCAAGGAAGGCTTACCGGGCCGCTGGCGGCCAGCGGGTCGTACTATGAGTACCCGTGCCCTAACAAAACTACTGACTGATTACAAATTGACCTTTCCTGGCCAAATTGATGGAAAGAGCAGCATTCACCTAGATGTCACAATTCATGGAAGACAACTCCATACATTCCGTCCAGGAAAGGGCACAGAATCTGCCCTCATTGCTATCTGGGATTACATCAAAAACACAGTAGGTTGGAACAGAGTAGCTGCACTACTTCACAGCTCATGACATTCTATTCCAAGGACTCTACGAAGCCGGCATAGAGGAGACTACTCTCAACTGGATCACATCCTACCCTCAAAACAGGACAAATGTCATCCATACTTCCTGTGAGAGGTTGGCCTAGTATATGATGTCCACTAATTAAAGTGGGCACCTTGCACCAGTCCAAACAAACCTTATGGTGATTTAAGCGGTCAAAGATAAACTTAGAAAGCTATCCAGGTGGTAGCTGTGGAGAGCATCCTTCAGGCTTAGTTTTGAAAGAATGTTAAGCAGCTTGTTTGACCAGAATGCAACCTTATTGTATTGGTTAAATGAAAGGAGAACCACACAGTAGTTATAAGAATATATATTTATTATTATAACACCTTAAATACCTCACAGTATTTGCTACACGCAGTTAAACACAAAGCACACAATTCTTTAGCACAGAAACAATTGTAAGTCGCACTAATACACCGTGGGCTCCACGGGGAGACCAAACCATATACTAAAATAGTGGTATAAGAACCATGACTCGAGTCAAGACAATGTCTAGAGGATGTAGAATCACTGGGACCCCAAGGAACTACTCAAGGTTCGTAATTAGGGACCCCATGGAGGACAGGTGCAGTGTGAGAACATGACCGCATGCTTCGTGCAATTTAATGGGAGAGTCGCGGTTGCAGTTTTTAAGTTTAAGGACCCTTTCCAGTGGATTACGAGGAAACCCTTTGGAACACAGAAGGTTGGAGAACCACCCCACCCGCAGATACCAAAGAACCAGAGTGACCTATCCCAGTAAAACCGGTGCATAGGTCTGAAGTGGCGTCGGAAACCACTGTCGTTCTCAATGGGAGTCTTCAAAGAAATGCCACTGCTGGAAAGAAGAAAAGTGTCCGGTGGAATCTGCAGGTGGATTCTTGATGGAAGGAACCTGAAAGCAGAGTGGACAGAGTCTGGGTCACTCAGGAGTGCCCAGGGGCTCAGAAGACGAATGCCCATGGATGTCGGGTGCTTCAGGTGTGAAGAAGGAGACCTTGATTCTACAGCTGTGGGAACAGGAGACGTCGAGGACAACTAGGAGTGGGATATGAGTAGTCCCACGAAGGGTGTCGAGTGCTGAGGAGTCAGTGTCCGGCAGGAGCCCCAACAAGCCTTGGCAGCGGCAATCCACGAAGAAGGTCAAAGAAGGTTACGGTCTAGCCCAGCAAGGACAAGAGGACTCACCACAGCAAGGGGAGGCAGGGCAGGCCTGGAGCAACCAGGGGAGCCTAAGGAAAGCAGTGTTGTCCCTCAAATGGACCCATAGGTCAAAGGCACAGGAGTCGTGAGGGGACCTCTAGCAGTTTCACAAAGACACAGCTTGCTAGGCACAGAGTGCAAGGAGGCCAGAGTTCTTTGTACAAAATGTGTGCAGAGGTGGGGGCTATCAATAGTCCTATGCACAAAGTTGGAGAGCACCAACAAGCATATGTAATTGCAAATGTATGCGGTGCACAGGGGTTCGGGTTATGCGGTCCCCACGAGGGATACTGGCCTCAAACTTGGTGAGAGGACAGCTCAACCTCCTGTGTTGCTGGAGTCCACAGGAGCTCAGGATCAGCAGACCGGTCAGTTGCGTTACGGTGCCTGCAAACGCGAGGGGATTGACTCTTTCACTCCAAGGGAGATACTTCAGTTGTCCTTGATGCTCCACAGGTCCTGCACGGAGCCTGTATGGTGCACGGGCACAGACAATGCTTTGGATGGAGAGGGAGACGAAGTCGGGCCCAGTCGAAGTCCAGCAAAGTCGAGAGTGTCCAGACAGTCGAAGGTCAGTTGTTTCTTGTTCAGAATCTTGTCCACATCGAATCTAGGGTCCTACAGCTAGGTAAGCCCTTGTGTACCCTCTGAAGAGGGTTGGACAGATTCAGGAGGCCCTCCCAGGGGAGGGTCAGGACATGGGGTGGTTACACCCATGTCCTTTGTCCAGTTTTGTGCCAGAGCAGGAGCCTACGGCTCCCAGAACTGGCTGGAATTGGACTATACACAGGGACACCATATGTGCCCCTCATGCAGACTTTCAGGCACTTTGGAAGTGCACCCACCCAGCTCCAATACACTAAATCCTGTCTGGGAGGTGGTCACACCTCCCTGTGACAGCATGATTATTGTGCTGCCTTCCTCTGCTCAAGCGTGGCTCAGCAGCAGGAGGGCAGAAATGTGTCTCTTATCGGCAGCATCCATTTTGAGCTGTCGGGGTCTAGAAGGTTGGTACTGAGAAAACCAGGGACCAACGAAGCTTGCTTCTGAGGGGTAGAATCATACCTCCCACACCGATTACCAGTGTGAAGGAATGATTCCAAGGTGTTTGATACCAAACACGATATGGTTTGTTGGAGCCGTTTTCGAGATAGCATTTTACACGCGCATATAATGCACCTCTACCTATATGTCGGGCTGCGTCACAGGCAACCCCGGAGAATGGTCTCCGAAGGCTACAGGGGTCCTCTGCTCATGCAGGAGCACCCTCTCATGTAAATCCCAGCACCCTGCCTTCAGGATTGTCAAGGCCTGCTATAGGGGTGACTTCTAGGATTTAAGTGTAGTGACCTATAGATATAGAAAACCTATATCTAAAGTAAGTGGTGCATGCACCATCTTACACATGCTGCAATGGCAGGCCTGTATTTCCATTTTGCATGGCCTCTCATGGGTGGCATAATACATGCTTCAGCCAATAGGAGGCTTCTGGGGTACCTATGCCCTGGGTACACGTGTACCATATATTAGGGACTTATAAGGGTACTCCAGTATCCAATCTGGAGTGTACCTGTGTACATGTCAATACATTTTAGGAAGAAAGAAGATAGTCTGGGGTCCTGATTAGCGGGATCCCAGTCAGACTAGTCAAAACCAGCAAAACACCAGGCAAGAAGTGGGGGTAACCATGCAGTCAGATCATACCTTCCTACACTTCCCCTTTCTCATCCAAACTGTACTTCACGAAAGCGGGAGTCCCTCAACGCTTCATCATCTCACTCATGCTTTAAAACATCTACAGGAAGTAATTATTGGCAATGATCAATTAATTCAGCTCAAATTCTATAATTATGTAGATGACACACAAAAACCTCTTAAACTGGAAAGCCCCAATAAAATTGAAAGCTCAAAACTCTTCAATCGTTGATCAGTGGACGACATGTAGGCAGCTCAAAGTGAATACATTCAAAACTATGGTACATATAGAAAAATTATGACCCACTCTGCGCCTGGTCTGATGACCTGGCACCACCTCCTAAAGTATCCAGGGAAGTAAGAAACCATTTGAATTACCATGGACTCAAAGTCATCAATGACTGCCCAAGTGGATAATCTGGCAAGATCAAGCTTTATTACTATGAAAACTCTGCCACACATCTTCCCACACCTAGGATTTCCACACAAGGTAAAATCTGCTCTCTCGTGTACTGTCTAAACTTGATTACACCAATGGCCTCTATCACAGATCATCCTTATCAACTATGAAAAGACTTGAACTGATTCAGAACTCTGCTGCCACACTACTCCTACATATAAAGCCACATGCCCACATCTCCCCTACCTTGAGGGCCCAACATTGGTTACCGGTTGCCAGAAGATACACCTTCAAGCAGCTTTGTCTCACCCACAAAGCAATACATGGAACAGGACCACTTTTCATCAGGTATATATTCACCTAATACATGCAACAAAGAAGCCTCTGCTGCAGATTGGCGCCTCGCCTCAAAACCCCAGCATACAAGAAAAAGAACATGGGTGGTACCTCTGTCTCTGTTCAAGCAGCTAAACTATGGAATTCACTACCCCCAAATATAAGATCCATGGATAACTACCTATAGAAGACTACTCAATAGTTGGCTCTTTCCTACATGATCACTATACTCAAAACAGCTATGTACAGCATATGGCTGTGTATGTAAACATGTATAATTTGATTATATGTATGTATTTCGATGTGTGCATTTCTGTATACAAATATATATAATACTTATGGTTTAAAAATGTATAGATATTCTTATAGGCCTGCTTAACAAATATATAAATTAATTATAGGTAAAATATACATATTATTTTATGCTGAACATATATATAGGTCACTGCATAGTTTACTTATAAGTTATATTATTATAGGTCTTTGTTTTATTTTTATTTTATCTATCGCAGTGTACAAATATGATCATCACAACTGTATCTACAAGTGCTTCATTATTGAAGTATTGTGAAAATATAAAATAAATAGAATTTAATAAACAAATTAAAAAAGGAAAAAAATCAAAAAAAGAAGTAAAAAAATTATAAATAAGAAATTAGCTTCATGTACAGCGACACTTGAAAGTCAGAGTTTCAAGCTATTTATCCATATATTTACATGTGGGAGTTTATACAATACATCTTTTAATCTTTTTACTACTTTCCATATAGATGTATACCTTTTTATATAGTTATGTATCGATATATTTGTTACTCTACTCATGCTGTAAAACATCAGAATAATAAATAAATAAATGAAAACATGAACTAAATAAAATAAAAAGTAAACACTTCAACTTTCTACAATTCACTACTCTGACTCGTCCAGTACCTCTTTCATTACATCCTTTATATCCACTCTGACTTATCCAAACCTAATTGCACCACTATGACCTCTCTAATAACCATTCTAGATTCTTCCCTCCTCTATCCCCCCTTTAACTCATCCAAAACCTCATTATACCACTATAATTTCCCTAAAAACCTCCTCTATACCTCCTTTGACTCAATCCCAAACACCATTTTACTACCACAATCTCACTAATAGCCCATTCTAAACTCCTCACTCCTCTATCCCTCCTTTGACACATCCCAAACCTCTTTTACTACCATGATCTCCCAAATAACATTTTTTAGAGTCTTCCTTCCTCTGTCCCTCCTACATCCTATTCAAGCCAACTAACAGACTCACATGTCCACAGCGCAACATTAGCAACTTAGATTTCCCTATACTAATCCATCACTAATCAACTTTGGTTATGGAGTAGAGGGCTACTCGCTGAAAAGAGCTCCAACACTTTGTCAGGGGTAGTAAGCGCTGTATAAATACAATTACAATTACCCTGGGTCAATGTACACTGAGAGGGATCATGGAGTATGACAGCGAGGCTGCAAAGGGGTACGAGGAGAGGCTGCCCGATTGAAGATACCACAGGATAACTGTAGGAGGTTGAAAAGTGGATAGGACTATATTATACCAGTATCAACCCCCACATCAGTCATCAAAGTTCACAACCTGTCCCTGTCCGCAAGGCCAAAAGTACTAGACAAGTCCATAAAGGCCTGGTGCAAAATGCCACCCTTGGCCCTTACGTACATCCTCCTAATGAGAAGCAGGTTGAGGGAGTGTTCGACCGTGCCCACACCGTGTCAGAAACCATATTGAACCTCTGATAAGAACCATCTATCTTCCGTCCATTCAACCAGGTTCTAGAGGATTGCCCTACCCACACTTTTAACAGAGGAGTCCAACAAAGATGATCAGACGATAACATGTTGGATTTCCCACAATTTGCAGCTACAATCGGAGTTTCTACAGAACTGAGTTTGGCACAAGGAGGACTGTATACTTAGTTCAGTCCTAGAGGTAGACCAGGATGGTCTTTTTATTGAAGGAGAAGTAAATGGCAATCCGGCATCGATCAACAGTTTGACCAGTGGAGGTTCAAAGCTACCCCTCTCAGGAAAAGAATCCCCAGTTGTAGACATTTCAAATAAACAATTGATTAATAAGTTGTCAGCAAATGCCCCAAGTTAAAATTGGTTAAATTGTTAATAATCATGAGTTTATAACTAGTGAGACAAGTCTAGTGAACCTGTTTGGTAGAGATCTTTTGTGCAAGTTAAGTTGTGTGATTTATTGCACACTGGGTGGTGTTGGTATTCAAACAAATTATGACGATGAATAAAAATAAAAATAAAAAGATGCAAAGATTAAATTATTCTCAGCTCTCACAAAAAAGGGCCTACATTCAGATTCATGATATACTGTGAAAGAGGAGGTTTGGGTTTTTCCAGGGAAAAAAGTGGGCAGATCATAAGTGCAGTATCAGTACATGTCAATGTAAGACCGAATGCAGTGTATCCCTGCACTCCTCAAAATAGGCATACTCATGAATTAGAAGAGGGCATTGCACCTATCATTGAGAGAATGGTAAAGCAAGACATTCTAAAAAAAAGTCTGAGGAAGGGCATAAAGAAAGTCCTTAATCTTTTCCCAAGTACTGAAGAATGATTTGGAAAGTTTACATTTACCTTGTGACTGTGGTGTAGTATATCGATGATTTGATGATTGCAACTAGAATTAAATAAGGCTGGAAGTTGGATACAATTGCTATAATAAATCATGTGGCTGAAAATGGGCATAGAGTGTTCCCTATTAAAATGCAGTACAGTCACAAAGAAGTCAATTATTTTGGACACCAAATTGAGAAGGCAGTGAGGAAGATGTCCAATAAACGCATTTCTGCAATTCTGAGACTGAACCCATCAACCACACAAAAAGAAGGGAGGATGTTTCTAGGAAAGATTGGTTACTGTCGTCAGTGGATTCCAAACGTTTCCTTGACTGTGAAGCCTCTACAGAGGTTGACACACAATGACATGGGGGGAGGGACCTTTTGTCCTGGAATAAAGAGTGCATGTAAGTTTCCATAGACCTCTAGCAATGTCCTAATCCAAGAAAGATGTTCATTTATTATGTCATGAAAGAGAATGTTGTACACTTTCTGTTCTTACTCTGCAACATGGAGCAGCCAAGTAGCTGATTGCATATTTCTCTGCAACACTGGATCCAGTAGCCACTGCTCTGCCAAGTTGCATTAAATATATTGCAACAAATACTTTGGCAATTAGAGAGTGAGGCAATTGTGATGGGTTATACACTTAAGGTGTTGGCTTCAAATTTAGTTCAAAAGGTTAACTTGTACATGCACTCAGCAGCTCACAAATAGACAATTGAATAAGTATGAGCAAATTATATTAGTGACACAGAACATGTCAATTAAACATTGCAACTTTAGCTACGTAGCACAACTGATTGCAATTACAAGAGCACTGTGTGTGGCCAATCGATTGAGTGGTACAATCTATAAGGATAATCAATATAATATGATTTTGGTGTGGTCCAAGATTTTTCTTTTTTGTGGTCACAAAGGGTTTTATGACATCTGCTGGAACACACATCAGAAATGTACCATGAATTCTAGATTTGCTCAGTGCTTTACAGTTACCAAGGATATTTTCTGTTGAGAAATGTGCAGCACACAAGAATGGAGATGACATGGTTTCAAAGGGCAACAACTTTTTTAAAGATGCAAAATGCTGTCCTACTGTGTCTTGTACAATAGAACTGGATAAGAATTCTGAAAGAGAAGTGAAAATTGTAAATAGGTTTTCGTCAATGTCAGTTCAGACTTTACATAATATCAGGGATTCACAAAGTTAGGGGGAAAGGAAATGTTTGTAAAAAGCAGGATGTTTCCAAGACACAAATTAAATGGGGAGGTCAGTTGATGAGAGATTTGTACTGACAGATGCATGCTATTACAGATGGCAAGGTACATGCATGGACCTACGCATGTGGGACGTGAAGCCATGAGTGTAATGTTTAAAAAGTGTTGGTTTAATTCTCCTTTTAGAAAGATTGCTTAAAACCTGTGTCAAAGGTTTGTACTTTGTCACCAGGTTAATGCTGGCAGAGAGAGACACATTGGACCATAAAGCACGTAGAAAATTCAGAACGTCTTTTGACAAGATTAAAAGTAGATTTTGTGAAGATGTCACCCTATAATGGTTTGCGATATATCTTAGTGGTGACCAGTTTATTCGGTAAATGGATTGAAGCATTCCCAACAAGATGTGTTGGCGCACTCACTGTAGTCAAGCTATGACTAAGGGAGTTGGCCCCTAGATTTGGCTTGCCAAATTCTTTGAAATCAGATAGAGAAACTCATTTTAAAAGGGGGGGGGTGGGTTGGCTCCTAGATTTGGCCTCCTTTAGACTCATGTAGGGGGACTCATTAAAAAAAGTAGGTGATAAGAGTCCTATGCATGGCACTGAACATCGACCAGAAGCTCCATTGTAGTTACCAAGCTGAAACATGAAGGGTTGTGGTAAGGGCGATCAGCAGGGTAAAAGAAATGTTAACAAAAGCTTTCTCGTCAACCTCACTAAAAAGGCCAGATGTGCTTCCTCTAGTTTTACTCAGTATGAGAAGTAAACCTAACAAAGTGGCAGGACTAACACCACAGGAGAAATCAATGGGGAGGGCAACGAGGATTCCTAGTATTCCTTTAGCTGCACTTCTGTATATATCTGATGATCTGGTTCTGGATCAATGCAAAGGTTTGGCTGATTTGGTATGCTCTATCTCTCACCAGGGGAAGCTTACTACAATTTCGTCAAGTGAGCAGTCCTGTCATGACCTAGAGCCTGGATACGGGGTTGTGCTGAAGAAACCTTTACAAAAGACTGGTCTGAAGCCTCAGTAGAAGGTGCCCTAGCAAGTGATACTGGTTACTGCTATGAAGTGTGACGGATAACCACATTGGAAGCACGCATATCACATTAATAAAGCAGAAACTGTAGATGAAGAAGTGGTGATACTAACCACTGATTTATAACGTTAAGTTCAAGTTCGGTATTTAGATCCAGAGGGGGGAGAACAATGACCCCAGGAAGAACAAAAGGAAAAATCAAGAAATACCAAACTTTTAATCTCTGAAACCCCCAAGAGCAAATCAGTGTTCCGGTTTCATGCTGTTCAAATCAAGAAACAAGTGAAGAGGAAAATGAGGCAAGTGAAGTAAATGAAATAGATGATGAAGGCTTGATACAAGCTGAATGGTCTGAGCGTATGAGAGATAAAAAGAGAGCGTTACAAAGATTCAATAGTCTAAAGAGAAATGATCAGAAATCAGCTGAAGCAGTGACAGATTTAAATGACAGAGAGACAAAAAAATATCAAGTCAAAAGATCAACAAGAGTAAGAATGCCAAACAACAAATACACAGCTACTGAATGGGCACATCTGGCAAAATCTGTGCCAGTAGAAAGAGACATTGACTTGAGAGATTACTGATTTCTGTTTGAATGTAAAATTGTAATAAATCTGAGGATGATCAACGTTGAATGAATGTTTTCCTGATGGAGAAATGGAACTTCAATTTTGAGAATTTGTTTTGCCTGCCAGCATCAATAAATCAATCAATGGGGATTTCTTAAGCGCAGTTGCTTCACCAGCGAGGGTCTCGAGGCGCTGTGGGATATTACCCAGAAACGAGTCCCAGGATGCTTGTTTCCGGTTCAGGGAAAAGCTGGCTCGGCATTCCGGGCTGGACTTTTGCCATGAGACACAGGGTGAAGACTGATTTGCATATAGCCGGGTCTGAAGTGAGGTGGCAAAGTGAGCTAAAGAATCATTATGGATTCAACCCAGATCTGTGACTGGGGATGAGTGTCTGAAAAGTCTCAGTGCTCCGTCCATCATCTCTTTGTGTTTGCTTTTATCGCCTTAAGTTGGTAGGGTATGCCCAGACGTGGGTCCCTTGTTCACTTTGGGCCTCATGTAGGTAAATAAATTTTACCGGTTCTTAAATACCGAGCCGTACCGAATCGGTAAATTAGAATCGGTAAGTTATATGTAGGTAAAAATTCGGTAACAGTTACCGATTCGGTAACATTCGGTAATCACGAATCGGAATTCACCGAATCGGTAAATACCGAGGTGGTATTTACCGAATCGGAAAATACCGAGGTGGTATTTACCGAATCGGAAAATACCGAGGTGGTATTTACCGAATCGGAAAATACCGAATCGGTATGTACGGATTCGGTAAATAAAATCACATGACTTGACGAAACAGCTAATCCTGTGCAACGACAGCCCACCCAACCAGGAAGTGCCCACACCCAGGCAGGTGTACATAATTAGCCGAAGTGGCCACACCCATGCAGGTGTACATAATTAGCCGACCCTGGAGAGGCTTGGAGTGCAGAGGAGAGGCAGGGAGCCGTTGCATGTGCGAGCGGGTAAACGAACAGCATGTCCAGCCAGAGAACACAGAAAGACGGAGGGGAAAGGAGGAGGAAGCTGAAATTTAGCCCCAAGGAACTCCAGGTGCTGGTGGAGGAGGTGGTGAAGCAGCACCAGAAGCTGTTTGGAAGGCAATCCCTGCAAGTGCCTGAGGCGGAAAAGCGCAACATATGGCTGGCCATCCAGGCGCAGGTCAATGCTGTGGGAGTGACCCACAGGGACATTGAGGTCCTCAAAAAGCGCTGGTATGACCTGAGGATTGTAACCAAGAGGAAGATGGGCGACATCCAGAAGGAGGCCAGCCAGACCGGAGGTGGAACCAACAGGGCACCTGCCCTCACCGAACTGGAGGAGCTGGTGGCGGCCACAATCGAGCAAGAGAGCGTCGTGGGTCTTGGGGACGCCGACAGCTCTGCCAGAGCCGCAACACACCAAGGTAAGACGAAAGCACAGCAATGTAGCCCCCCCTACCCCTATCCCACATCCCCCATTGTGAAACGAGAATCACACTGCAGTCCACATGTGTCAGTGCAGACAGGCAATGCATTCCGGGAGATGTAGTCAGGGCAACACTAACCATGACGTAAAGGTTACAGGGCAACAAGGCATGTCACGCACTCGGGGCACAAGGAGACAGAGGACATATTGGAATGTGAAATGATTGATTGTGACGCTTGCAATGCAGCCCTTCGGGGACACTGAGCCAATGTTGTATTTCTGTCCACAGATGTGACATCATGCAGGACAGGGCATGCTGCAGGAGAGACGGCACACCGGCCACAAATATCACCTCTAGCCAGCACAAGTTCAGACCAGGGAGCAGGCCCACTGGCAGCCGCACCACCAACACAGCCAGCCTCGCCGCACCCAGAGCCAGCATCACCTCACCGAGAGCCAGCATCACCTCACCGAGAGCCAGCATCACCACAACCAGAGCCAGCATCGCTACTCATGTTCGAATCACCGGCCACATCTCCGCTTGCAGGTGTGAGAATGAGGAGGCGTCCAGCAGCCAGGCTACGAGCCTTAGACACCTCGTCAGACGACAGCATGGGCCCAGAAGACCGCACCGGGCCCCAGGAAGGGAGCCATGCCACTGTGCCCCACACCTCACAGGCAGCACAGACGGGAGCAAGAGGGCGCCGCAGGTCGCGTGTCCAGAGTCCACCAGCACCCACTGACGGCCATGGTGTCTTCTTGGGGCTCGAGGGCCAAATGTTGAAACAACAGCGCCTGCAATCAAAGGCAGTCATGTCAGTCCAGAGGCACATGCGGGTGATGAAGACAACATTAGTCAACATGGACAATAACATTAGCGGCATGGCTGCGGGCATTCGGGACATGTCCCAGTCAATCCAGCAGTTGTGCAGCAAATTAGATGCTGACATCGAAGCACGGCGCCGGGAACGCCAGAGAAGGGACACTACCAGCAGGGCACTCAACCGTCTGGCAACTGCGACTTCTCTACTGTGCCGGCGCTCTGTGACGATGCAGGAGGGCCTAACACAGTGCTGCAGCGACCTGTCTCGGGGGATGGTGCAGGTGACAAGTGCACTAGGGGTGCTATTGACTAGTCAGGCGTCGACAACTGCTGCAGGGGATGCTGCGGAGAGCATCGACACCAGCAGCAGCATCACACCCCCCGTCCCAGAAGCACGCAGGAGCAGCAGGCGGCTTGGGGTTGGCTCTAGTGAGGATGCACAGGCCGTGCAATCCACCACTGCAGCGCGTATGCGCAAACATTGATGTAGCCCTGCTAAGCCACTTCCCATTGGGTGACGTAACCCTGGACATACTCCTTGTATAGATGGTATATTGCCTGATTGGCCTGTTCATGTGTTCATGGCGTGGTGCCACATTAAAACTACGTCAGGACTTCTCACAACTCGCTGTGTCCCCTCACTTACTCAGAAATAGTTGCATGTGATCTCTGCCCGTCTCTCTCTCCCATCGATTGCAGTTGGCACTCTAGCTGCGTTGCCCTCTGGCTGGCCTGACTCATCCTCGTTGTCCTCAAAATATGTTAGTTCCACATCTGTACCTTTTTTCGTGGCAAGGTTGTGCAGCATTGCACAAGTGGCAATAATCTTGCAGCAGGTGATGGGTTTGTACTGGCGTGCGCCTCCGCTCTTGTGCAGGCAGCGGAACCTGCTCTTCAGTAGTCCAAACGTGCGCTCCACCACATTGCGTGTTGTTTTATGTGCCACGTTGTATCGTCTCTCACTCTGGGTTGCTGGGTGTAGGTAGGGAGTGAGGATGAATGACCGGCATGCATATGCACTGTCGCCTGGATGAGTAAAAGGGAACCATCAGTAACATGCCTCTATACACTATGATTTGCAGGTTTCAAGGGGCGTCACTGTTACTTACCTAGCAGGTATCCCTCTCCGAATTCTCCGGCACTCAGTCGTGTGTAGATCCCACTATTCTGGAAGATGTAAGAGTCGTGGGTGCTCCCAGGAAACTTTGCAACAATATCTGTGATGATGTTCCCTGCATCACAGATCACCTGCACATTGATGGAGTGGGTGGACTTCCTGTTCCTGTAGATGTGCTCTGTATCAGCTGGTGGACAGATTGGGATGTGTGTACCATCAATACAGCCGATGACATGGGGGAACTGTGCCATGTGATAAAAGTCTGTTTTTGTTTTCTGCAGTGCAGCCTGTGTGTTTGGGAAGCTTATGTAGTGGTGCATTCTCTGCATCATGGCATCCAGGAACTTCCTGAAGAAACGTGACAGGCAACTCTGGGATACCCCACCCACCGCAGCTGTCACCACCTGATAACTGCCGGATGCCAACAGATGTAGGCTGCAGAGCACCTGCACATGTGGGGGTATGGCGTGCGCCCTTCTTATTGGATGGTCCAGGAGTGGGTGTAGGTCCCTGATTAAGTCCATGATGGTTTCGGGGTGTAGCCTGTACCTCTCATGTATCTCTGCATCAGTCAGCTGGAATAGTGTGATGCGCTGTCTGTAGATTTGTTCCTCCCGTCGCCACACCCTCAGTCCTGCTGCCTGTAGACGTAGGCGCCTTGCAATGACGTACATGGCGGCCATGTTGTCCACGCTGTTGCATTTTGGGATTGCCTATATGCATTGTTGATGGTTACCACCTGCTTTCAATCCGTGTTAATTACCGACTCTTATTTACCGATTTTCCTGGATTTCTTAATTACCGAGTGCTCCTACATGTCATTTTAAATTTTACCACTTCATATTTACCACTTCATGTTTACCAAATCGTTAATTATGTATTCGGTAAATCTGATTCGGTATTTTGGAATTCGGTAAATATGAATCGGTATTTACTGCCTCATATTTACCGAAAAGTGGTTTTTGGACTCCTACATCTCACTTGTCTGAATACCGGTCGGTAACGGCATATTTACCGAAAATCGGCCGTTACCGACCGGTATTTGGCTACCTACATGAGGCCCTTTGTAACTAGATTCAAGCTAGCCTGGCTGATGAAGGGTGTTAACCAGAAACCAGTCCCAGGATGGTTGTTTCCGGTTCAGGGAAGACCTGGCTTGGCATTACGGGCTGAACTGTTTCCATGAGGCACAGGGTGAAGACTGATTTGCATATAGCCGTATCTGAACTGAGGTGGCAAAGTGAGCTAAAGAATCATGAATGATTCAACCCAGATCTGTGACTGGGGGTGAGTGTCTGAAAAGTTTCAGTGCTCCGTCCATCATCTCTTTGTGTTTGCTTTGTTTGCTCTAAGTTGGCAGGGAATGCCCAGTAGTGGGTCCCTTGTTCACTTTGCCACTGGATTCAAGCTATCCTGGCTGATGAAGGGTGTTGCCCAGAAACCGGTCCCAGAATGCTTGTTTCCGGTTCAGGGAAGACCTGGCTTGGCATTTCAGGCTGGACTGTTCCTATGAGGCACAGGGTGAAGACTGATTTGCATATAGACGGGTTTGAACTGAGGTGGCTACGTGAGCTAAAGAATCATTATGGATTCAACCCAGATCTGTGACTGAGGGTGAGTGTCTGAAAAGTTTCAGTGCTCCGTCCATCATCGCTTTGTGTTTGCTAGATCATGCTGCCTGTACCTATTGGCTGAACACCCAAGTCTTGAGATCCTTCCTTGTTAGAAATGGGGTTTTTGGTCGGCTAGGGCATGTGACAAAGTCTGACAGAAACCACCACTCTAGTCAGGATAAGGGAGCTACACTCCTAAAATAACTCCTGCTCACCCCCTTGGTAGCTTAGCACGAGCAGTTAGGCTTATCTTAACGGCAGTGTGTAAAGCATTTGCACATAACCAACAGTAAAACAGTGTAAGCACTACAAAATGACACCACACCAATTCAGAAAAATATCCAATATTTTTATATACTTAAGACAAGACCAAAATTGATAACAAATCCACAATACAGTAGTTAAAAATCTTCAATGATCAAAATATGCTTGAAAAACAATTCTTTGATGTCGATAGCTCTGTCCGGGGCTATCGCGGCATCATGAGCAATCAAAGCCAAACAGTTCCAGCTGACGGCAGCATTGCGGGCCATCTGCGGTGTCGGGAAGACCCACAAACAGTACCTTTTAGAAATGCAGGGCGTCGGTGACCTCTCGTTGAGCTTCCGAGAGCACGGCATCCGCAGGCGTCGGTTCCGGAGGTCAGTGCAGGAGACGTCGGGGCCCTTGAAGTCACAAACGTTGCAGATCGACCTCCTCTCTGATGAAATAAGGAGCGCTGGCAGGCATCGAGTGCTGCGGTGCAAAGTGCAGCGGTGCGGTGCCCTCAGGTTGGGGTGCGAGCAGCGACTCGGTGGCGGTGTCCGATGGTATTGTCAGTGAGACCAGGGTCGTGGTGCGAAGTGGCTGCAGTGCTCATCACGGTGCTGGCAGGTCGTGGTGCAAGCAGCGTCGTCGTCGTTGCTGGAGCGCTGTCGTTGGCTGACAAACTGGAGTCGATGGTGCTGGCGTCAGTAGGCCAAGGCTGCAGTGTGGGATGAGGGCGGTGAGTTGTATAACTTGACGAGCAGTGCCCTCGAACCATGGTGCAAGCAGCAGCGTCGATTTCGGCATGGAGCGGCATCGTCGGGGATACCAAGGCGTCGCCGTGAAGCGAGGCGGTGCGCAATGCAGTGCCCACAGGTCGCGGTGCGAGCAGCGGCTCGGTGGTGGCATCAGCAGGCATCGTCAGTGAGACCGGGGTCGCAGTGCGGCGTTGTGGCGGTGCCTTCTGCGGTGCCTTCAGGACACGTTGTCGGCAGCGGCATCGTAGACATCGTCAGGTTGCTTTTCTTCTGTTGCAGCACAAAACACACAGTCCCCAGTGCTGAGGGCAGAAGAGCTTGAAGTCTTTGCTGTTCCTGAGACTTCTTGAACAGGGGGCAAGCTCTACCTCAAGCCCTTGGAGAAACTCACGGAGTGGATTGCAGAAAGTTCAGTCCAGTCCTTTCACTGCCCAAGACAGAAGCAGCCACTGTAGGCCAACACATTAAAGCACACAGCAAAGTGGTAGTTCCTCCTCACAACTTCTCCGGCTCTTCTTCTTGGCATTCTTCTTGGTCCAAAAGAGTTCTAAAGTTTCAGGGGTCTGGGCCCCAATATTTATATCCCAAATCTTTTGATCTCTTAAGCAGTGAGTTTCTGTGCCCAGCCAGAACCAGTTCTGCCTTCTCTGGTGTGACTTCATGGCAGGTGGTGGAGACGGCTTTGTCAGAGGCAGACCAGGCCCTTTGAGGTGCAAGGAAATCTCCTCCGTCTTCCCCCAACGCAGCCCAGGTCTATTCAGCCATTTCCTGACCCACCTAGACTATCTGGAGCCACTCACGCTCCCCAGCCTTCTGTCATCCAAAACCCAGACAGGCAATCCACATTCCAACAGAGGTACACAGGATGACTGAGCAAGAAAATACCTACTCTCTAAAAGTGGTATTTTCAAACACAGAACATAAAAAACACCTTCTCTAAAAGATCCATCTTTAGATTGTGAGTTCAGGCATACTAAACTTTATTTTCTTACCTAGTTCCCCTGGCCAGTTATGTTTATAAGATGTCATAAAGAAACCTCCCATTCTGTCCTATGGGGAATGAGTAGCCTTGCAGTAGCGAGAAACAAAATGGGCCATGATTGACTACCAGGACATGCCACGCACACCAGGGCATGTCCTACCTTTCACATACACCGCACCAGGCCCACAGGGATACCTGGGACCTACCTTAGGGGTGGCGGACATGTAAGAAAAGGGAAGGTGGGGGACTGGCACGTGTGGGTACTTGCCAGTTGACATGGCGGTATCAGATCGCACACAGGCTCTGCGATGGCAGGCCCGAGCTACCTCTTACGGGCCATTCGTGTGGGTGGCACAATCCAGTGCTGCAGCCCACCAACGGCATTTGATTTACAGGCCTGGGCACACGCAGTGCACTTTACTAGGGACTGACACATAAATCAAACAGGCCAATCATTGAAACACCAATCCATAACACATTTTACCACAGGAGCACTTGCACTTTACCACTGATCAACAGTGAGAGAAGTGCGCAGACACTATGCCAGCCAAAACAAAGTCAGGTGGCGGACATGTAAGAAAAGGGAAGGTGGGGGACTGGCCCGTGTGGGCACTTGCCATGGCGGTATCAGATCGCACACAGGCTCTGCGATGGCAGGCCCGAGTTACCTTTTACGGGCCGTTCATGTGGGTGGCACAATCCAGTGCTGCAGCCCACCAACGGCATTTGATTTACAGGCCCTGGCACACGCAGTGTACTTTACTAGGGACTGACACATAAATCAAACAGGCCAATCATGGAAATACCAATCCATAACACATTTTACCACAGGAGCACTTGCACTTTACCACTTATCAGCAGTGAGAAAAGTGCGCAGAAACACTATGCCAGCAAAAACATAGTCAAAAACCGGGAGGTCAGAAAGCAAAAACTCAGGGGAAAAACGCCAAGAGATGCCAAGTCTAACACATGTCCCCTTCAGCTGAAAGTAGGGAGAACTACCCACCCTACTGGGAGTTCTCTTCACTAAGGCGGAAGAACCTGGATAGACCATCTGCATTGGCGTGTGCGGTGCCAGGACGGTGTTCCACCGTAAAGTCCATTCCCGGGAGGGAGATGGACCACCTCAGCAGTTTGTGATTCTCACCCTTCATTTGCATCAACCATCTGAGGGGCCTGTGGTCTGTCTGAACCCAGAAGGGAGTCTCAAACAGGTATGGTCTCAGCTTCTTCAGTGCTCAGACCACAGCGAAAGCTTCCCTTTCTATGGCACTCCACCCGTGTTCCCTGGGGAGTAGTCTCTGGCTAAGGAAGACTACCGGCTGGTCTAGGCCCTTTTCGTTCAGTTGTGAGAGCACCGCTCCCACTCCATGCTCTGAAGCGTCAGTCTGCACGACGAATTCCTTGGAGAAGTTGGGTGCCTTGAGCTTGGGTGCCGTGCACATGGCGGCCTTCAGGGCATCAAAAGCCTCCTGGCAGGACTCAGTCCAGATCACCTTCTTGGGCTGCTTCCTAGAAGTCAGCTCTGTTAAGGGGGCAACAATGGTGCCATACCCCTTAACAAACCTCCTGTAGTCCTAAGAAGACCCTCACCTCTGTCTGGGTCTTGGGGGGCTCCCAAGCCAGAATGGTGCCAATCTTGGGTTGTAGGGGCGCCACCTCGCCGCTTCCTACCTGGTGTCCCAAGTATACCACCAAACACTGCCCAATCTGGCACTTACTGGCCTTGATCGTGAGGCCTGCCCTCTGTAGCACCTTCAACACTTCACCGAGGTGCCGCAAGTGTTCTTCCCACCTTGAACTGAACACTGCGATATCATACAGGAAGGCGGCACTGAATTCCTCTAGCCCAGCCAACACCTGGTTGACCAACCTCTGAAAGGTGGCAGGGGCATTCTTCAACCCAAAGGGCATTACCGGGAACTGGTAATGTCATTCTGGGGTTGAAAATGCTGACCTCTCCTTAGCCCCATCGGACAAGGCAATCTGCCAGTACCCAGACGTTGAATCAAACGTGCTGAGGAACTTGGCAGCTCCCAACCGATCAATGAGCTCATCAGTTCTGGGGATGGAGTGCGATTCAGTCCTGGTGAGGGCATTGAGCCCACGGTAGTCCACACAAAACCTCAGTTCTGGAGTGGCCCCGGGTGCAGCAGTCTTTGGGAACAGGACCACTGGGCTGGCCTAAGGACTGTTGGAAGGCTCGATCACCCCTAACGGCAGCATCTTAGAGACCTCTTCCTTGATGCTGGCCTTGACCAGGTCAGTCAACCTGTAAATCTTGTGCTTCACAGGAGGGCTGTCACCAGTGTCCATGCCATGGGTACACCAGTGAGTAACACCTGGGGTCAGGGAGAACAGTGGGGCAAACTGTCCCAAAAACTGGTGACAGTCGCTCTGCTGCTCTGTGGTCAGTGTAGGGGAGAGGAACACACCTTCCACTGACCCATCGCCCTCCTTGGTAGAAAGGAGGTCAGGGAGAGGCTCACTGTCACTAAGAGCATGCTCACTTCGGACCTCTCGAAGTGGGACATTGAGGCGGTTCATGTGGAGGACCCTCAAAGGGTTCCTTGGAGCCCGCAAATCCACAAGGTAGGTGACATCACTTTTTCGCTCCACCACCTCAAATGGTCCAGTCCACTTGTCCTGCAAGGCACAAGGTTCCACTGGGGCCATGACCCACACTTTTTGCCCAGGTTGAAATTCGACAAGAGTGGCATTCTGGTCATCCCACTTCTTCATTTCTTCCTGGCTTGCTTCTAGGTTCACCTGAGCGAGTTACCTGAAGTGGGCAGTTTCGTTACGGAAGGCCAGCATGTAACTAAACACATCCTGGGGAGTTTTCCTGGGAGCTGCCTCCCAGCCTTCCTTCACCAAACTCAGAGGTCCTCTCACAGGGTGACCATACAGAAGCTCAAAGAAACTGAACCCAAGAGACTTCTGTGGTACCTCCCTGTATGCAAAGAGAAGGCACGGCAAGAGGACGTCCTACTTATGCCTCATGGGTTCTGTTAGACCCTTAATCATGCCCTTCAAGGTCTGGTTGAATCTCTCTACCAGACCATTACCTTATGGGTGATAAGGGGTGACGAACTTATAGGTTAGTAGCACCCACGGATTATGGAACATCAACCAACAAAAGGAGTCACATGCTGGACTATTTTTACATCCTTCTTTGAGAATGATAAGTACAGACTACTTTTTCGGACTAAAACAGCTGATAAATATCGGCTGGACTCATGGTTAATTTTAGTTATAACATGTTTATCTTTTTACATGTAATACAACTCAACCAATTACGCTTTGATGTTTGGTGTGATCAATGTTTAAAATGACATCTGTGGGAGGGCGTGGAATTTTATGTTTAAATGCCAAAGAAAGTGTTCACAATACGGAGTGCTTTTATACCTTTCAGTAGTGGGGACATATAATACAGATGAAATATGTGCTGGTGGTTAACATAATAGACAGGGAATGTGGAATAAACACGAGTGGAGAAAATTAAATAGGTTAATTTAAGATGGCAACATTTATGAGGGTAAAATGTTCCACATCAGCTTTCTTAAAGAACAATAACAGTGCATTGTGGGCTTTGTAGTCTGATTACTGAGGGAGGGAGACGTCCTGGAAAGGCACGAGAAGGCGAGAAAACAACACAGGAAGTTATAATTAAATGAAGGTGGGAGGGCAACATCCAGTACGAGTATGAAAACGAGAGGAAACAGTCATTAGAACACTCGAGGTATGGGCTTGTGGAATTGTTTTTGAAAATAGCAGCACCGGAGAGGGAGGGGGGTTACCGTATTAGCAAGGAAGTTAAGTTGAGAATGTTTCGGGATTGTTAAAGTTAAGAGTACTTCGGGGACTGACTGAAAAGGAGCGAAAAGGGAAGGCTGGGGCATTTAGCAAGTGATATTAATTATTATGTATTCCAGCGGGCAAAAAGTTGACGATGGGGTGAGCATTAAGTTACAAGCATGTTTATTTGACACAAGGCTTATTGGTCGTATAATTTGATAAACAAAGGTTAATTTGAGACATAACCTAATAGTCATGTTTCTTTAAAATTGTAGTGAATCCCTGACGAAGTGCCAAGAAAGGCACAAAATGCATTGGGTGACAGAAATGATTTAATCGAGGAGTACCTATGTAACATTCCATGCTATAGAATAAGGCTCCTTATGGCATGTCTACAGCATTAAGGAGTTTAAATGTGAACATAGTGCGTCCAACATGTGAACTACGAACCATGAATAACGTAATATATGGAATGACTTAAACAGAAATAAACATTTGTGATGAACTTGAGTAACTTTTGGCATCTCTGTTATGCACTTTAAGGCTGTGCGTCTGGCGTGGGGGGTCAACCCGCCCCACTTCTTCCAGTGAACTTATAGGTTACGCCACACTCCTTCCACAGGGATGTCATATACCTGGATATGAAATTGGTTTCCCTGTCAGAAACCACCTCTCTGGGGAACCCCACTGAGGAAAACATCCCCATTAACGCCCGGCCCACCACTGGCGCCGTCGCTGTCCTGAGAGGGATTGCCTCCGGGTACCGGGTGGCATGGTCCACCAAGACCAGGATGTACCTGTTGCCCATGGCTGTCTTGAGAACCAGTGGCCCCACAATGTCTATCCCTACCCTTTCAAAGGGTGTCCCAACAACTGGAAAAGGTTGGAGAGGAGCTTTGACCTTCCTCCCACTCTTACCACTTGCCTGGCAAGTTGTGCAAGACATGCAATGTCCATCTGACTGCCTTCGCATTTGGGGCCAGAAGAAGTGGGAGACAAGCCTGTCAAAGGTCTGGTCCTGCCCCAAATGTCCTGCTGCCAAAGGCACGTCATGAGCCAGACCCAGTAGAAAGGTCCTGAAGCACTGGGGTACCACCAGCACACGGGCTGACCAAGGCTCAGCGACCCTAGGCTCACTGTACAGGAGATCATTCTCCCAGTAGATCCAATGTGATTCGGACTGATCACCAGCTGCCTGGTCTGCAGCCTGCCGCCGCAGACCTTCTAGAGAAGGCACTCCTTCTGCTCCTTGCAGAATTCCTCCCTGGTGGGTCCCCCTACTTGCTGCCAATGCGTCAGCTCAGAGATGTCCCCCAGTTCAGCTACCTGCTCCCCTGTAGGCATCGGGGCGTCCCCCTCGAGGTCCGCCACCTCCCAGTCCGTGGGAACATCGGGGGCTGGTTTCCCGCACCCCTTGCCCTTTCTCTTGGCAGGGACTTGGGCCACTGTCTCAGGCTCCAAGTCCTCTTGATCACCCTTTCTGGCAGCCATTGACCAAGTGGACACGCATGCCAACTCTGGCAACCCAAGCCTCTCCGAGTGAGACCTGAGCTCAACATCCTTCCATAAGGACAGCTCCAGGTCGTTACCTAGCAGACAATCTACAGGCATGGAAGGGTTCACAACCACCCTCAAGGGACCTGAGACCCCCCCACTCGAAGGGAACCTGCACCACCAGACACTGGTGCTCTGAATTGTCCACAGCAGTTACTTGGTGGAATGCCCCGGGGACTACCTGTCTCTCAGAGACCAGGTGACACCGGACTGAGGTCACACTGGCTCCAGTATCCCTGAGAGCCTCTACTCTTTTCCCATCGATGGTCACCCAGGTGCTGTATTTCTTTGTGTTAGGGGGCACCTGGTCTCCTGGGACTATCTCACTGTCAGCTAGTGAGACGAGGGTCATTTCTGCGGGGTCCCCTCCCTCCTGTGGGTACTCCTCCTCCCCAAGCGCTACAGTAGCCAATACCTTGGACTGCCCACCGGTGAGTGGCTGTGCCCCCTTAAGGCACTTGGGGTCCCCCTTCATGTGACCCACCTGGTCACATACAAAAAACTTGCGGGGGCCGGTCTCAGCAGGCTTTCCTGACGAGACCCCTTGTTTCTTATCTCCGGGGGATGGGAACCTTTACCCTGGGTGTTAGCTTGGGGCCCTTTAGAGAACTCCTGTGCTTTACGCTTGTCCCCCCCACTTTTATGCTGGGGACCCTGCCCACCTTTGGCTGAGTCTCCCCCAAACGCTTTCTGGTGGACCCTAGTACTCAACCAGCGGTCCGCCTCCATAACAAGCTTCCTGCGGTCAGTCAGCTTACTATCAACTAGGTGCTGGCGCAGATCTGCAAAACATAGACTAGACAAGTGCTCCCACACAATCAAATTGTAGAGCCCCTGAAAATCTGTCACAATACTGCCCTTCACCCAGCCATCCAGTGACCGGAAAAACACATCCACACATTCCAACCAAGTGTTGGCATCAGACTTGTTACTGCACCTGAACTGATCCCTGTACTTTTCAGGAGTGAGACCATACTTAGTGAGAAGGGCGTCCTTCCAGCATAGGTGAGGTGATACCCCTTACCTAAAACTATTAAACTATCCCTTGCTTCTTCTGGGAAGTGAGGCCACAATCCTGCTCCCCAATTCTCCTCAGGGACTCCATTCATGTGTATAGCTGCCTCGTGACCTTAAAACCACCTCTATGCCATCCCCTTTCTTGAATTCCTTGCCTATATTCTTAGGGATGTGCACAATTCTGTCTGCCTGTCTTGACCGGTTGCTGCCACCATCCGAGCAGGCTCTACTCCTCTGATCTAGCTCCTTTATCCTGAACTCATGCTCTAACATCATCCTTTTCTCCTCAATGGCTAACTTAAGCTTCTCCAGTTCTACTGCAACTCTCCTTGCTTCACGCCTGTCCTCCAGTTCTTCTGGGGATAGGCCACTGCTGCCTGGCCTGGAGGTTTACCCCTCCCAAAAGCACAACCACCCTAGGAATAGGCTCCTTCGCTTCTCCACTGAGATCACCAGACTGCTCGGTGGCATGTCTGGCAGCTACCGAGGCCCGCAGCGCCTTTTGTAGCTCCTCCTTCCTAGTGAGGCCTCTGACTTGGACTTTTAGGTTTTTGCAAATTGATTTCAAATCCTTAACATTGTAGGAATCCAACCTATCCTCCTCAAAGGCAATTTCCAGGGGCGCAACAGATGATGTTCTTGATTCAGGCATGATGAAGTAGCAAGTTCAAACTGGCAAGATCAAAAATAGGCCAAAAAGAAAAAGAACCAATATGTGGCATGTAATGGTCTGCTATATGGTAGTGGTGCACACCAATCACTGTATGTCAAGTGCAAATGCAAGTCCTATCCTCACCGCTGACAACCAATGTTAGAAATGGGGATTTTTGGTCGGCTGGTGCATGTGCCAAAGTCGGGCAGAAACCACCACTCTAGTCAGGATAAGGGAGTTACACTCCTAAAATAACCCCTGCTCACCCCCTTGGTAGCTTGGCACGAGCAGTCAGGCTTATCTTAGAGGCAGTGTGTAAAGCATTTGCACATAACCATCAGTAATACAGTGTAAGCACTACAAAAGGACACTACACCAGTTTAGAAACATATCCAATATTTTTATATACTTAAGACAAGACCAACAACTATAAAAATCCACAATACAGTACTTATAAATCTTCAATTATCAAAATATGCTTGAAAAACAGTTCCTTGATGTCGATAGCTCCGCCCGGGGCTATTGCGGCGTCGTGAACAAACAAAGCCAAACAGTTCTGGCTGACCACATCGTTGAGGGCCAGCTGCGGTGTCTGGAAGACCCGCAAACAGTACCTTTTAGAAATGCAGGGCGTCAGCGACCTCTCGTTGAGCTTCCGAGAGCACGGCGTCCGCAGGCGTGGGTTCTGGAGGTCGGTGCAGGAGTTGTCAGGCCCTTGAAGTCACACGCATTGCAGATCAAACTCCTCTCTGATGAAGTCAGGAGCACTGTGGCGTCGGCAGGTGTAGAGTGCTGCGGCGTGCGGTGCCCTCAGGTCACGGTGCGAGCATTAGCTCGGTGGCGGTGTCCAATGGTGTCGTCGGTGAGACCAGGATAGGCGGTGCAAAGTGGATGCGGTGCTCGTCGCGGTGCTGGCAAGTTGTGGTGCAAGCAGTGACGTCGTCGTTGCTGGAGCGCTGTCGTTGACGTACTGGAGTCGCTGGCGCCAGCGTCGGTAGGCCAAGGCTGGGGTGCGGGATGAGGGCGGTGCGTCGTGTAACTTTACAAGCGGTGCCCTCGAACCACGGTGCAAGCAGCTTCGTCGATTTCGGTGTGGAGCGGTGTCGTCAGGGATACCAAGGCGTCGTCGTGAAGTGAGGTGGAGCGGAGTGTGGTGCCCACAGGTTGCAGTGCGAGCAGCGGCTCGGAGGCAGCATCAGCAGGCGTCGTCGGTGAGACCAGGGTCACGGTGCGGCGTTGCGGCAGTGACCTCTGTGGTGCCTTCAGGACACGGAGTCGGCAGCGGCGTCGTAGATGTCATCGGGTTGCTTTTCTTCTGTTGCAGCACAAAACACACAGTCCCCAGTGCTGAGGGCAGAAGAGCTTGAAGTCTCTGCTGTTCCTGTGACTTCTTGAACAGGGGGCAAGCTCTACCTCAAGCCCTTGGAGAAGCTCACAAAGTAGATTGCAGAAAGTTCAGTCCAGTCCTTTCACTGCCCAAGACAGAAGCAGCCACTTTAGGCCAACACAGCAAAGCACACAGCAAAGTGGTAGTTCCTCCTCACAGCTTCTCTGGCTCTTCTTCTTGGCAGTCTTATTGGTCCAAAAGAGTTCTAAAGTTTCAGGGGTCTGGGCCCTAATATTTATATCCCCAAATCCTTTGATCTTTAGGCAGAGAGTTTCTGTGCCCAGCCAGAACCAGTTCTGCCTTCTCTGGTGTGACTTCGTGCCAGGTGGTGACAGCTTTGTCAGAGGCAGACCAGGCCGTTTGAGGTGCAAGTAAATCTCCTACCTCTTCCCCCATCACAGCACAGGTTTATTCAGCCCTTTCCTGACCCACCTAGACTATCTGGAGCCACTCCCGCTCCCCAGCCTTCTGTCATCCAAAACCCATTCTGTCCTATGGGGAACTGGTAGCCTTGCAGTAGTGAGAAACGAAATGAGCCGTGATTAACTACCAGGACATGCTACGCACACCAGGGCATGTCCTACCTTTCACATACACCGCACCAGGCCCACAGGGGTACCTGGGGCCTACCTTAGGGGTGGGGGGCATGTAAGAAAAGGGAAGGTGGGGGACTGGCACGTGTGAGCACTTGCCAGTTGATATGGCGGTATCAGACCGCACACGGGCTCTGCAATGGCAGGCCTGAGTTACCTTTTACGGGCCGTTCGTGTGGGTGGCACAATCCAGTGCTGCAGTCCAACAACGGCATTTGATTTACAGGCCCTGCACACGCAGTGCTCTTTACTAGGGACATACACATAAATCAAACAGGCCAATCATGGAAACACCAATCCATAACACATTTTACCACCGGAGCACTTGCACTTTACCACTGATCATCAGTGAGAAAAGTGCGCAGAAACATTATGCCAGCAAAAACAGAGTAAAAAACCGGGAGGTCAGAAAGCAAAAACTCAGGGGAAACACGCCAAGAGATGCCAAGTCTAACATTCCTGAACTGTTAGATCGATGGTGAGGCTCCGAGGTGCACGGGGAGGGGGGATTATAACTCTCTTTTCAATTTGTGTCTGTATTTTAGAATACACCCGCATCTGAAGAAGAACCGATATAGATTTTACGAGCCAAAGATAAGATAGTTATGTCCACATAGGTCGTTGTGAACATCTAAAATTAACTCTGTGCTACACAAATTATATTTTTCTCTGCCTGCATTTTGGCTAACACTAAACTGATTGAATTATCTGCTAGCATCAATATTTTTGGGTCTATATCAAATTCTTTGAAGAAGATTTTTGCCAGAATTTTTCTTGAGTTGCCTATATCTCCTGTTTTAAGAATGTTTTCGCTAATGCCTGCAAGCTTTGCCTGCATCTACTGTTTAAAGGACTATTTTTGTCTGCATCGTATTGATTCTAACATTGCTTTTGGGACAGTTTTTTTTTCATTTTGGACCTTGCTTTTGAGACTAAGGGCCTGATTTTGACCTTGGCAGTCAAACCGCCAGGCCGCAGCTTCACCGGTCGAGAAAACGCCACCAAGCAGGCAGCATCCCGACTGCTGGATTTTAACTTTACCACCATGCTAGCGGTGTGTCAGTGGTGGTCTTGCAGTAGTGGCATGCTTGGGCTCGAATACAAAGCCTGAAGGAAATGCCACCGGACTACAGCATCTCCATTGTCGTGCATGCACTGTTGCCATGCACCATGTCGTACATGGTGCACAGTGCATGCACGACAGTAGAAGCATGGGGGCCCAATATGTCTCCCCTGCCACTACCCACACTGGGCAGAAACGCCCAGGGGCCCTGTTTGGGGCATCTTACATTCCTTGGCGGGGTCCCGTCCATGAAAAGGTCGGTGGAAAGGAAAGTTGTGCTCTGCAAGGCGGTGGCTGTGCCGGCATTAGCACCGCCACCACAGATCGCACCTTTCACCAACGGCACACTTGGGTGATCTTAGATACTGGCGGTGGCGGCGGTTTTGTGGTTGTCTGACCGCCATGATCCTAATCGGATGGTCGGCCGCTGGGGGCACGGGGGTCGGACCGCCACAGTGAGTAGGGCGGGCTTTGGACCGCTGTACTCGGAACCAGGCCCTATGATTTTATTAAGAGACTGTTTTTATTAAAAGTAGATGGCTTCAGGGAAAGAATGATTTTACTTGGGTCTGAAAATATTTTTTATAGTGTTAAGCAGAATCCTGGTGAGTTTTTACTTCCTTGTTGGATACGCTTCAATCCATATGTAAAAAATACAAAAAATAACATTAATAGGGAACACAGTTTAAGTCATAATAATAGTTTTATTGGAGATTTTGGGGGGAAATACTTTTGCAAGGGGATATAGGAGTATAACCAATGTATCTAACTGTTATATCTGCACATTCCTATCCACTTCATTTCAGAAGATGTTTTCTACATCCATTTATCTCTCTCCTATTGTCTTTCATTTAGTGTTTATTTTATCTATTAATCTGCAGTTAAGGGCTGATGTTTGTCTGAACATTCTCTCGAATAACGTCTTCTGCCATGTATATTGGACATGGGCAAATTTCTGTGTGATTTTCTTTTTTTAGAAAAATAGGCCAAATAGAAGTTCTTTTCATGTTCTTGGTGAGAACATAACATACATATATGTCTTAATGTGCCTACTTCATGAAGAAGCCATGCCCATGATATTCTTGTCTCTGTGACAATTTCAAGGTCTTTTACAGGAGCCTTTAGCATGAGCCATTCTTTTGTTTGAAGGTGTTATTGCATTTGTTTGTTCTGAAATGCACTGCCATCGCCCCTTGTTTTTTATTCATATTGTTTTGACTAATTGCAGCAAAGTAGGTGTTCCTAAATATTTCATATTTCATGTATCATGTGAATTTGAATACTGATTGGCGCTTTTACATGTACCTTTGTCAATCCATCTCTATTATGTCATTTCACACCATGTCAGGTGTGTGGCTTTTCTGTCTGAAACTCTATAAAAAATTTTGTATTTTGACAATGTGCCATATCCTGTACAGCAACCCTTGAATTCTTTAATTAGAGCTTCAACACTTTCAACAGGGATTTCAGACTGTAATGTCTTTCTATCTCCCTGAATGACCACTACTTATCCTAATATTTAGTATTGCCATCAATTCGGGTTACATTTTACACTTGTCTAACCTTTTTTTTCCTCAGAGCTGCATTTTTACCTGTGAGTTGCTTTTGGAGAAACCTTACTAAAAAAAAGACAACATGTGTACATGGGAAAAAAGCTACCACATCATACATTCTCCAGTCCTGTTATTCTTTACCCTGCTCACCTCTGATGTCACTATGCAATATTCACTTTTAGGAATCAACCTCCCTTTCCTTATCTACAAGCCCTAACTAAAAATTCAATCTCTTCCTGACTCAGAAAAATGTTTTGCCACATTTCTTTTACGTTACAAAACTAACTTTTGACAATGTTCTTCTTTCACTCCCTTTTCTTGCTTACTTTCTCTATCAAGCATTTGTCTTCCTTTTTTAGGTTAACCAGACCCACCGCAGGGTAGAATATAACACAATTTCACATGAATTGTAGCAAATCTCCCAAAACCATATGGGTGTTTCAAGGAGGCATAAATTTAGGTTTTTAGAGGTGAGAACTTTTCCTCGTGCAAAGATAAAAAGGTAATCAGCTTGCTTATGCCAATGGTATATATCAAAAGATCATTGTTCTTTCTACCTAACTACAGGTTACAGACTTGCATCGTGCTGCCTCCATAAGTTACGGACAAAAGACTAAGGGCCCCATTAGGATGGCGGGTGAATCGCCCCCGCCGGGCCGGCAGGGGCGATCCGCCCGCCATCCACACATCAAAGACCCCCCACCATATTATGATGGCTGGGGGGTCCGTGGCGGATAGAAAGACCGTCCGCTGCTTTTCTGTCAGTCAACTCGTCGACCGGGCGGAAAAAGAGCATAACATGGTGGCGGTGTCTGTTAGACACCGCCATCCATATTATGATAGGTGCAGATATGAGCCTTCCATGGTGGCAGAAAGGCTCGCGGTCTTTGCTGTTGGGATCCTGTAGCGGGCCCCCAGGGTATTGGGGGGGGGTGGGGAGTGCACATGGGAGGTACCTATGGTACCCCCAGCATTTGCATGCACAAGGTGGCAGGCACCGCGTGGTGCCTGTCATGTTGTGCATTCAAATGCACAACATGCATTTTTTACCTTGTGGGGGGTGCTGTTTGCAGCACCGCCCGCCACAATGTAAAAAATACGGGATGCGCCTGCCAGTGTGACGGGCACATCCTGATGCCACTGGCAGGACCGCCACATATATGGCAGGCGGTCCAGTTTTCCGCCATGCTAATGATGCCCTAAAGGTCATATGTACAAAACTTCACATGTGTGACTCCTACATAGAGAATCCTAAGATATCGCTATTTGGAAATCGCAAATTGAAATGAAAAAAAACTGTGATTTCCTAATAGCGATTCCTCCACAGTGACAATCGCAATTAGGAAATTGTAAATTAGGAAATCCCTAAACTGTGATTTACTAATAGGAAATCGAACAATTTACATATGGGCTTTAGTTCTTAAACACTGAAGACTGCCATTACAAAAAAAACGTACAAATTAACAGTTGTGAAGCCTTAGGGTGTCATGTGGGGGTTAGAGCGCGAATCTGTTGATAACAAAGAAACTTGTCATTTCAGTTATTCAGTTTTAGAAACAAGTATGCTTGGTGACCTGTAACTGTTGCTAGTTGGAGTTATCATCAGACTTGAGAATTTTGAGCGATGTTTTAAAACTGCATTTCCTTTTCCCACTTGTCTAGACACATTTCAGCAGCAAAAAGCTGCCTTAAATGTCCAGCCGCAAAAAGAAGAATTACCAACATTCAGGGTTGACTTGAAAAAGCACAACACAATTCCCGCACTTTAGACTTACTGATACCCATTTAATAAGTAATTGGCGGTGAGGGAAGAACACATCACTATTTGCTTGCCACTTAGAAGTGGCAGATTTTTTTTCAGTCATCACGTAGAAAATGATTTGGTGCTTGTAAGATATGAGTTTTAAGCCCGGATGAAACTCATAATTTCCTTTGTAGAAATTATGCTGAATACCCGAAAATTACATCATGAATTGTGCATAAATTGATACATGAGTGGTTATTTTGATGAGGTTGTGGCACTTCGGATTCCAGCCTGCTCCTGCCTGCTTGTTTCCCTACCCATTTACTTCAATTTGTCACTTTTCCTTCTCCACCTATCCTATTTTGTGTTCACTTTTTTCACTTTCTGTGTCTCTAACCCATTCTTTAAATGTTCATGTTTAATTTTTCTTGCCTGTGTTCTTTCTTTATAAATTGTCACCCCTGTCATGGCAGAGGTAGGCCACAGGTCCAAATCCCACTCCCACCCGTGCAATGTTGCACATTTTTGAGTCAGAGAAGGTGGCACTGAAGAATGCACAAACATGATTGATGGAATGCTTGAATTAATCTCAGTCACTGGAAATTACTCTGGCCGAATCCAGTCCATTGTTATTTTGCTTACAATGCCTGAACTACCAGGGCAGGTCCTCCCCAAAAGGCACACAAGCAACCCCAGGCCGGTTTTGCCCTTATAAAGGCTAATTAGCAAGGTGTAGCTGGGCTCCAGTGGCACAATGTACTCTGCAACAGCAGCCGCACACTTACTACTCAGGTCCACCCGTAAACATTCTATTAGTCATGAGTTGGCCTTCCAGGTAATGTCTACTAGGACAATACTGGATCTACTCCATAGAAGTAATTGATCCATCAGTTTGTTCTGGTCTGAAATCCACTCCATTAATGGGTATATCAGGTTGGCTGTTTTAACATGTTTGCAGGTGCAAGAAACACAGTATTATTTATTGTGAATTTTTTGAAGCTATGATTTATATCTTGGATGCCATTCTCAAAAACTATGCCACTTAAGTGAAACTCAGCAATACTGGAAAATAGCCTTGACAAGGTGGTGCACTTAGACACCTGGACCAGCCACAACAGCCTTCAGTATCCTACCATGCTCAAAGCAGGTTGGGTGAGGAATTAACCACAGGCATTAGCAGAGAAGTCAGGGTTAGAACACAGCACATGTATATGTAGGGGTTTACAACATCAAGGGTGTTGTGGGAAATAAAACAGCGCTTCATTGCCACCTCATGGGATCTTTCTAAATGCATCATGGTAACGATGTAATGATCAATTGTCACATTAGGGAGATTTACATGTGTTGTCACCCAATAGGTTTGAAGAGTAGAAGAGTGGTAAACAGTGTTTTGTTCGCATGCTACACAACGCATGCCATAACAACGCGGTTGTTACAACGACTGCGTTGTTATTTCGCATACCATTACAATGCAAGTCAGAAGAACGACTTGCTTTAGGGGGAAGAAGGTGTTGGATTTAAAATCCAACACCTCACCTAGTGTCCCCACAGACTGGAGTTGGAATAGTAAATTATACTATTCCAACATCCAGCGCCCCCAAAAAGCAAGTTGTTCCGAGTTGCGTTGTAACGGTATGCGAAATAACAACACGGTTGTTGTAACGACCGCGTTGTTATGGCATGCGTTGTAAACGAATGCGAAAAAAGGCCTATATTCTTGAAGAGTGCACATCAGCACAAGCTGAATGACAGAGATGAAAATTGGTTACATTATGTACATCAGGGTTAGGTTAAGGCTTCTTTGTTTACTACACACCTTCTTAGGGACTCTTTTCCACAACGCAAAGAATGATGTTGTATGATGGAACCACTCATGCCGTTTCCACGAAAGTCTGTACCACGACTATGCTTTTTTCACACATGCCTTTACAACAAAAAGTAGATTTTTTTTAATAGGTAAGTATAAACATATATATATATATATATATATATATAAATATATAAATATATACATATATATATATATATATATATATATATATATATATATATATATATATGTATATATGCACTCTATTTAAAATGGAAACCCGTCACAGGCACGTCAGGTGATCAAGATCGCTTATGCGATCGAAACGCGCCCGGGGCGGACACTTGTCTGCACTAACTCTGGTGATGCTAATAAAACGAAAATGAAGCAGTGACCTTTCGCTCCTGGATACTTATTGAAACTCAAAGACATTGGTGGTCCGTACCTGTTCATCTCTGGATCGATATCCAGTAACTCAGGCATATATATATATATCACAGCTAAAGATTCCCAGGGACAGCGCGCTAACTCAGCCGGTGCTGGTATCCTTGATGGGCGGAATCCTGCCGCAATATTAATTTTTTAAACAAATTGATGTCGCACTTCAGTAATACTGCTTCATAAGGTTTTATTCACCACTACTACCAACGCTTTTCACCATCTAGGCTTGTTCACCGTGAACAAGCCTAGATGGTGATACGCGTTGGTGGTAGTGGTGCATAAAACTTTTTGAAGCAGTATTACTGGAGTGCGACAAGTGCAATTTGACACTCACAGCGATGAAGTGTGTTGGATACACTAACAAGGTTCATCCTGGTCAATGATTTTACCTTCTAATTTACCTTCTGATTTTAGTTCTTTGATCCTAATCCACCACCAGAGTACACTCTGGAGCCCCAAAGTATGCCAGGGGAAGTACTAGAGACTCACAGCGTGGTAGGCAGAGGTCAACAGGAGAGTCCAGTTTAGGTCCAGTTGCCACTGGTCAGCTGGACAGTTGCCAAAAATTGACTCTTGTAACTTGTGTCACAGTACCTTCAGTAGGAAAGCATCCTTATGGCCTTTGGGGGTCCACTTCTTTGTCCTCAGTACATGAATGAGAGAAGGTCCAGTCCTCAAGGCTCTTCTCATTTGACAGACAGACAGAAGCAGGTTGAGTCCTCTTCTGCTCCTCCACAGCTTCAGACATTGTTCCAAAGTGGGTGCCTGGTGACCCTACATTTATTTCTTGTATGACCTATGGGTGGGAATGACCCCTGGGAATGCCTTAACCAATGTTGTAAAGGTTCCCGGGGTTAACCCTTCCCACTTTGGGCATTTTCAAGAATGCTAAAGTCTTTGACCACACTAAACTTGGGCTATGTAGGCTCGAGGTGTATGTGACAAGAGTACTATCGTAGTCTTAGTGACTTCTTATATGTAAAACTAAAATTCAATTTGAGGCAGGTCCTGTACCCACAGCAACCTCAGAGACAGAAGTCTGGTAGAAAGAAAGCTGAGTCTTCAGCAACAGTGGATGTAGAAGAAATCCCTTTCCCTCCTTTGAAGTGCATCTCAAGTGTTTTGTAAAGCCAGCAGACATGTCAAACAGGCTTTAGCACTGTAATCTAAAAAAGAAAACCACTGTGATTGGGACCTGAAAGAAGAAGGCCCAAGAGTCAGCTAACATTTGACAGTTACTGGGGAGGCCTCTTTGAAGTGTACCCTAAATATGATGTGAAAAACCCCAGCAGACATGTCAAGCAGGCTGTGACATTCCAGCAGGATTTGGCATTTTATTGTAAAAAAAGATCCTCACAGCTGCATTCTGCATATTCTGTCAGGTTCAGAGGGGTCATCTATGTGCATTCAGGTCAGCCTATTTTTTGCTTCCACATCAATTCACTCCTATTCAAATGCTAATTACTGGCTGGCAGAAGTAGGAGAGCAAACCCAAAGGGGCATCCAGAGCTTTAGGAAGGGGAAAATGCAACTATTTAAAAGTGCTTTTTTTCTTAATAGTTATTACAAATTCAATGTTAACATTACATACACACACACATATATAAAAAAGGTTTACACTAACCTGTAAAATACTTACATTATCACACTTTTTCATTCTAAAGCCATAACAGGTAAGTATAATCCCTTCACATATATATATATATATATATATATATATATATATATATATATATATATATAATATATATATATATATATATATATATATATATATATATATATATATATATATATATATATATATATATATATATATATATATATATATATATATATATATATATATATATATATTTATATATATTACCTACTGGCGGTCGCCAGTAGGTAGTTATAGTTAGGACCACGTTTCCATAGGAAATCCGCAACATTCTATTTTGAATAACTTTGGCGCCGGTCGACGAATCCTCGCAAATTTTTCAAAATAGGTGGGGCGCTACGCTCCGCTCCTACCCTGAAAGTCTCGGGGGGATTCGTCAAGCGGGGGCTGAGATAAAAGGGGGGTCACAAAACGCGTTTTTCCCATGCATTTTTCCATAGGACCTTTAGACAGGGCTACAGCCCGAACGGCTGAACAGAATTACTAGTAATTTGGCAGAGAGGTAGTCCTCAGGTCAAGGAAGTGCCTTTTGTAGGTTTGGTGTAAATCTGTTCAGTAGATTCTGAGAAAATAGCCTTTAAATCAATATATATATCTGAGCCAGCTTACGGTGCGCTTACGGTACGCTTACCGTACGCGTACGGTGGCGTGCGCGAGCGCGATTCTGATTGGCTCTTAGATCTTAGTAAACATTCGAATCGGCCGAAACCAGGAAGCGGCGGCCGCCATTTTCTCTCTCGCACTGAGAGTGATTTCTAAAATATAAAGCCCAAAAACATGTAAAGGGGCTATTTAGACAGCTCCCACACACATAGCCATGTTGAGGGAGTCCCCAAAGATCCCACAAGGCCAAAAACGGAACTTTTATTTTTTCGGTAATTTCGCCGATTACGCTTACCGTACGCGTACGGTAAAAAATAAAAAAAAATAAAAAATTATCCACACTCTCTCCACCCCGTGTGCAATTGGTCCCCGCAGGACACCAATTGTGCATGGCTTATTAGAGATGAGATAAACTAAAATATTTAAAAAAAAAATAATAAAAAAAAAAATTATCCACACTCTCTCCACCCCGTGTGCAAATGGTGCCCGAAGGGCACCATTTGTGCATGGCTTATAAAATATACGAAAAATTAAAATATTACCTTTCAAAACGAAGTGCATCATATGTCCTCCATGTGCGCACGGTGCGCGAAGCGCATCGTGCGTACATGGCCCATCTAGCGTAACGTGGGCACGCGGTGCGCGTAGCGCACCGCGTGCCCACCGTGCGTGCACGGCACTAACTGCGTAAAGTGGGCGCGCGGTGCGCGAAGCGCACCGCGTGCTCACTGTGCGCGCACGGTGCGCGAAGCGCACCGTGCGCGCACGGAACGAACTGCGTTAAGTGGGCGCGCACGCCACGAATGGCGTAAAGTAACTTAGCATTTAAAAAAACGTACAAATTCACTGAAAAAACCATAGGTTTCACACACGTTATAGTTAGGAATTAGCATTTAAAAAACCTTGCAAATTCACTGAAAAAACCATAGGTTTCACACATGTTATAGTTAGCGGAAATTTTACTGATAAAAAACCAATGAAATTCCCCGGTTATAGTTAGTGCAGGCAACTATAACTCACGCGACCGCAATCTTCTGCTGATGACATATGTGTCTTTATGAAAAAAAAATATTTGTAATATATGTATAGCTAAAAATGTATGGAAGAAGACATGGGCAAATAAGTGTCTAAATACAGTATTAGCATCAGAAGAGGATTGCGGTCGCGTGAGTTATAGTTGCCTGCACTAACTATAACCGGGGAATTTCATTGGTTTTTTATCAGTAAAATTTCCGCTAACTATAACATGTGTGAAACCTATGGTTTTTTCAGTGAATATATATATATATATATAACACCCAATTTTCGTTGTTTGTGAAAAAATGCCAGGACACCTTGGAAATGCAGTGCAAATAATACTGACTGCGTGAATAAGGCGAAAGCTGAAACGCGTTGCCAGTGCAGTCAGTATTATTTGCACTGCATTTCCAAGGTGTCCTGGCATTTTTTCACAAACAACGAAAATTGGGTGTTACATATTGCAGGGTGCCGATACCCTGAGCGAGGACCGCCCTAACAGACAGCCTCTACCAATATCGGGATCTGTGTATATATATATATATTATCTACAGGCGGTCGCCAGTAGATAGTTATAGTTAGGACCGTGTTTCCATAGGAAATCTGAAAATTCTTTTTTGAATAACTTTGGCGCCGGTTGACGAATCCTTGCGAATTTTTCAAAATAGGTGGGGCGCTCCGCTCAGCTCCTACCCTGAAAGTCTCGGGGGGATTCGTGAAGCGGGGGCTGAGAAAAAAGGGGGGTCCCAAAACACGTTTTCCCCATGCATTTCTCCATAGGGACCTTTAGTCCAAGGTACAGCCCGAACGGCTGTACAGAATTACTTGAAATTTGGCATAGAGGTAGTCCTCAGGTCAGGGATGTGCCTTTTGGATATCTAGAGTCAATCTGTTCAGTAGTTCCTGAGAAAATTGCAGTTAAAAGTACATATATATCTATAAGCGCGAACCGTGCGCATACGGTAAGCATACCGTACGCGCACGCTGCCGTGCGCGAGCGCAATTCTTATTGGCTGTTGGATGTCAGTCAACATTCGAATCAGTCGAAATCAGGAAGTGTCGGCTGCCATTTTGTCTCTCGCAGTCTGAGGCAGTGAAAAACCAAGGTGGAGAACGTGAAAAGGGGGCAGGGTGGACAGTTCCTGACCCCCTAGCCTTTGTCAGGGGGTCACTGAAGCACCCCAGGGTGAAAAAAACAAAAAAAAAATTTTCGAAAACGCGCGAGGTGCGCGCACCGTACGCGCACGGCAGGCACAACGCATCGTGGGCGTTCGGTGCGCGAAGCGCACCTAACGCTCACAGTGCGCGCACTGTGAAAAACCTGAAAAAAAAATTATTAATAAATACATAACTTAGCATTTAAAAAACCTTGCAAATTCACTGAAAAAACCATAGGTTTCACACATATTATAGTTAGCTGGACATTTCTCTCGTAAAAAAACAATGAAATTCCCCCGTTATAGTTAGTGCAGGCAACTATAACTCACGCGACCGCAATCCTCTGCTGATGACGTCAGATATTACATCACTGATGACATATGTGTCTTTCTGAAAAATAAATATTTGTAATATATGTATAGCTAAAGATTAATTGAAAAGACATGGGTAAATGAGAGTCTAAATACAGTGATGTAATATCTGACATCATCAGCAGAGGATTGCGGTCGCGTGAGTTACAGTTGCCTGCACTAACTATAACGTGGGAATTTCATTGGTTTTTTACAAGAGAAATGTCCAGCTAACTATAACATGTGTGAAACCTATGGTTTTTTAAGTGAATATATATATATATATATATATATATATATATATATATATATATATATATATATATATATATATTATCTACTGGCGGTCGCCAGTAGATAGTTATAGTTAGGACCACGTTTCCATAGGAAATCCGCAACATTCTATTTGGAATAACTTTGGCGCCGGTCGACGAATCCTCGCGAAATTTTCAAAATAGGTGGGACGCTACGCTCCGCTCCTACCCTGAAAGTCTCGGGGGGATTCGTCAAGCGGGGGCTGAGAAAAAAGGGGGGTCCCAAAACGCGTTTTTCCCATGCATTTTTCCATAGGACCTTTAGACACAGCTACAGCCCGAACGGCTGAACAGAGTTACTTGAAATTTGGCAGAGAGGTAGTGCTCAGGTCAAGGAAGTGCCTTTTGTAGGTCTGGTGTAAATCTGTTCAGTAGTTCCTGAGAAAATAGCATTTAAATCAATATATATATCTGAGCCAGCTTACGGTGCGCTTACCGTGCGCTTACGGTAAGCTTACCGTACGCGTACGGTGACGTGCGCGAGCGCGATTCTGATTGGCTGTTAGATCTTAGTAAACATTCGAATCGGTCGAAACCAGGAAGTGTCGGCCGCCATTTTCTCTCTCGCACTCTGAGGGGAGTGGAGGAAAAACCAAGTCCGAAAACAGTAAAAGCGGCTTGATAGACAGCTCTCAACCACCCAGTCATTGTTATGGAGTCCCCAAAGAACCCAAAAGGCAAAAAATTTACATTTTTTTATTTTCGAAAAATCGCCGATTACGCTTACCGTACGCGTACGGTAAAAAAAAAAAAAAAAAAAAACAATATCCACGTTTTCCTCACCCCGTGTGCAAAAGGTGCCCGAAGGACACCTTTTGTGCATGGCATATGATCACTAAAGACAAACTGTTTATTAACCATTAACAACGATGTGCCTAATACGGCCTCCGTGTGCGGACGGTGCGCGAAGCGCATCGTGCGTACATGGTCCATTTAGCGTAACGTGGGCACGCGGTGCGCGTAGCGCACCGTGTGCCCACCGTGCGTGCACGGCACTAACTGCGTAAAGTGGGCGCGCACGCCACGAACGGCGTAAAGTAACTTAGCATTTAAAAAACCGTACAAATTCACTGAAAAAACCATAGGTTTCACACACGTTATAGTTAGGAATTAGCATTTAAAAAACCTTGCAAATTCACTGAAAAAACCATAGGTTTCACACAAGTTATAGTTAGCGGACATTTTACTGATAAAAAACCATTGAAATTCCCCCGTTATAGTTAGTGCAGGCAACTATAACTCACGCGACCGCAATCCTCTGCTGATGACATATGTGTCTTTATGAAAAAAAAATATTTGTAATATATGTATAGCTAAAATTTAATGAAAGAAGACATGGGCAAATAAGTGTCTAAATACAGTATTAGCATCAGCAGAGGATTGCGGTCGCGTGAGTTATAGTTGCCTGCACTAACTATAACGGGGGAATTTCAATGGTTTTTTATCAGTAAAATGTCCGCTAACTATAACTTGTGTGAAACCTATGGTTTTTTCAGTGAATATATATATATATACAAGTGACTCCAGCGCAGAACTAACAACTAGACAGGCACAACCAAGATTAAATCTGGAGGAAGAGCTTGATTTTTTAGTAGAGGAAAGACTGCAAACTCTGAGACCGAGGCAACAAAGGTGGCCAACAGAAAAAGAAAAAACAAAAGAAGACGTGACAGGCGAAAAAGCCACAAACAAAAATCAAAAAAAGAAGAAAATGCAGTGGCACAAGAAGTAACCAATGTCGATAACTCCATTGTCAATCTATCTTCAGTGACCCTCACCAAAGCTGAAGAACAATTATTGACTCTTGGATTAAACTTTTGCCCGGGCCAAAATTTCAATTATGCCTCCACTCGTATTGACGTTTTCTGCTTTATTAGGAAATTAAAGCTAAAAAAGTTTTTTGCAATGAAAAACAAAAATATAAATAAAAATGACTTAGAAAATGGCAATACCGTCAGTGATGACACTTCATTAACCGTTGCTGATATTCCTCTGTTACTAACTGTACATGACCTTGATGAGTCCAATGAATCACCTTCCTCCGAGTTGGATGTAGATATGAACACGCAAAACAGATTGCGTAAGATCAATTTAATACAGAAGGGGGCTGGTTTAAGCCCATTTAAACCTAAATCCAACTTTATTCCACTTATGCCCAAGGACGCTGTGGATGTCTTTCATGACTGTGTTGTTGAAGATATCAAGAAACTACATCTGCAAGCATTAAGCAAGAAAAAGAACAACAGAAAAACTCATTATAAACAACGGGAGTATGTCAATCTCATGTCCAAGCTAGGCGAAAACAACGAAATAATAATCAAAAAATCAGATAAAGGAGGCAATGTGGTTATCTGGCCTAAATCTGACTATGTGAATGAAGCTAACAAACAGCTGAACAACTTAAATTGTTACGAAAGATCTACCCATAAAGAATATATCAAGGCCAATGAAACTCTATACAAACTCTTAGCGCAATATAGAAGGGAAGGACTGATTTCCTTTGATGAATTTAAATTCCTCCACAACGAGTTTCCTGTCTTGCCTATACTTTATCTTATTCCCAAGATTCACAAAGGTACTTTTCCAGTGCCAGGGAGACCGATTATCTCTGCCATCAAGAGTGTTTCCGAACAAGTGGGACAATACATCGATTACTTTTTACAGGACATGGTTAAGGCACTACCTAGCTATGTACAAGACACCGGAGATTTCCTGCTAAAAACGAAAGACTTAACTTGGTCGGATGATATGTTATTAATGACTCTAGACATCGAGTCTTTATATACTAGCATAGACCATACTACTGGTTTGGCTGCTGTTAAGTATTTTTTGGACAAGAGATCATGCGAACTGTGTCAACATAACAAAGTCATTCTCAACCTCATTGATTGGTGCCTTAATAACAACTTCTTTTTATTTGGCAAGGAAGTGTTTAAACAACTTCGCGGAGTAGCGATGGGAGCCTGTTTCTCCCCCAGCTACGCATGTTTACATGTAGGCTGGTGGGAGGAACAGGTTCTGAAATCAAACCATAGGGCATATTTCAATAATCATGTGGCTTGTTACTTAAGATATATTGATGACATCTTTATATTGTGGCAAGGTGAAGAAAGAGAAGCTTTAAGTTTCATAGAAGCTATCAATCACAATTCTATGAACCTTCATTTCACTTCCCACATAGATAAGGCCAGCATTGAGTTTCTAGACGTCAGAGTCTACATTTTAAACAATCAAATTGAAACGACCTTATTTAGGAAACCCACCGCCGGTAATGTCACACTCCACGCCAAAAGTGCTCATCCCAAACATCTTATCGCCAGCATTCCGTACGGCGAAATCCTTAGACTCAAAAGAATTTGTAGTCTAGAATCTGATTTTGACACCCGTTTGAATAATACCATCATCAGATTAAAGGCGAGGGGGTATTCCAACACTATTCTTAATAATGCCATGACAAAAGCCAATGCTCGGCCAAGATCAAGCTTATTCAAGCCTAAACTGTGTCCAGCCCCTTTAACTGAGATGGCTACACAGAATCCACCAGTAAATGAATCAGGGCCCAGATTGATTACAACCTTCAGCAGAGAAGAAAGGAAAATAAGATCCATCGTTAAAAAGCATTGGCCTATTATTCTGACCGATGCTGTACTCCGTACCAGAGTACCAGCCACTCCCACGGTCACCTTCAGGAGAGCCAAAAACATGGCAACTTGTCTAGATAAAAGCAGCCCTGAAATCAGACACAAAGTTATGTGGTTAAAATCTGCTCCTGGTTTCCGCAAATGCTCTTCTTGCAGGGCGTGTAAGTTTGGTATGAATAAAACCCACTACCTCACCCCTTTTGGCACTAAAGAAGTAGCCATCACAGGGAGCTTCTCATGTAGAACTGATTTTGCCGTGTATGTCCTGACGTGCACCTGCGGCCTTAACTACATTGGTAGTACGAAGCTGCAGGTGCATGTTAGAATTTTGCAGCATTTGAGAGCCATCTTACATAATGACCCTGCATATCCGGTGGCACGCCACTTCAATTCAATGCACAATAATGATGTCAACTGCCTTAAATACTATGTAATAGCAGCTATTCCCAAACCCCGAAGGGGCGGTAATAGGGAACTTTTATTAAGGCAGTTGGAAACTCGTAAGATCTTAGAGTTTGACAGCAAGTGGCCTAATGGCCTCAATAATACTGAGGACATGCATAACTTTGTGTAATGATGTCTTGACTTTATGACTTAACCTTTGAGAGATTACACATGTGTTTACACACCTTTATATACCTCAGTAGTCTCTTTATTTCATTCCAGCACCTTTATAATGAGTTCTGTCTGTGTAAACACACACGCACACGCATATATATTTTAGTACATATATTTATATATCTTGATATCTATATTTATATTTATTCTTATTTTTTACTGTGTGCTGTGGTATTACACATCTTCTTGGGTGGTTATCTCTTGCACTTGCACTTTAGCTATCTGGTCACACCGCAGATTTCTTTCCCAATACCTCTTTTGTCATATACATAAATACACATCATTTTATGAATTATCAGCACTTTCCAGTAAGATGATGGAATTTTAGAAATGAAATTTATATGATTTTAACAATAACTATCAGAAATGTATCTTTTATTGTTATTAATATTTATTCATTCCTATTTTAATCTTACTGTATTTTCTTGCTATATCTGCACACATTCCCAAAAGAATTTTGCACATTCCGCACGATTTTGCACTATTATGGAAAATGCTGCTACGCACCTTTTTGTATTGGTACAGATTTTGAGTGTCTATATATGATGATATTTTACGGTAAAAGGTTTTTATGGCATTGTTTTTACTTTTCTTGTCAGTTGGGTGTTCAATATGGATTTATCCTGTTATATCTACACTCTCGTACTTGAACAAGTTCAGTATCTTGTATATGCTTTATGCTGGCTGCCTATGACAATGGCTATCATTACATTTCCGTATTTTAAATTGCACAAATTACCAACTATACGTATTTTACATTTGTATTACGTTTTTCTATAATTATCGTGCAATTTGATTCCATTGATTTAAAATATATCACACTAAGTCTGTTTTCCTGGTCTATGAGCACGTGATCAGGAAGTGGGTGTACACGTTGCAGCGCATATATAAAAATCTTTCAGTGCAACTTGTCTTTGCATGTGAACAAGGGCTTTCGAGCCCGAAACGCGTCATGGTTTGCTGAGCAATGGTCGAATAAATACTCTTGCCTGAAGTTTCCTGTGGTCCGTCTCTCCTTCTTCGCCGCCCGTTCGGAGGTTGTGGGAGTTTCCTGCTTTTCATATATATATATATATATATATTCACTGAAAAAACCATAGGTTTCACACACATTATAGTTAGGAATTAGCATTTAAAAAACCTTGCAAATTCACTTAAAAAACCATAGGTTTCACACATGTTATAGTTAGCTGGGCATTTCACTCATGAAAAACCAATGAAATTCCCCCGTTATAGTTAGGTCAGATAACTATAACTCGCGTGCCCGCAATCCAGTGCTCATGACGTCACATATTAGATCACTCATGACATGGTCAGTGGCATTACTCATGACATCACCGATGACATCATCCTTGTGATAGAGTGGCGGGTGAGCTCTTGCCTTTGAAACCTGAACTCCAGCCTCAGTTGTGCGGGGGATGTGTACCTTGGAAGCCCGAAGATCACTCGAATTGCTTTTGTTATTATGTGGTCCAGTATACCTGCGTCTATCCCTCTCATGGCTTCGCTTCCGTAAGTTATCGACGGTAGAAGTTTTGCCTGGATCACTCTAATTAAGGGAAGGAGGTTTGGGCCAGAGATGTTGTTCTTAAGGTTTCTTAGTGCCACAGTGATCATTAGCCCCCTTATTTTTATGGTCTCAATTTGCACTGTGTACTTCCCTTTGTTGTCGATCATGATTCCCAGGTACTTGTAACTTTGAACAGCCTCCAGTTTCCATGACGCCAAGAACCATTGTGGTTGTTTCTTTTTTTTACGCCAATTCACACAGAGTGTTTTTGTTTTTTCTCTGTTGATTCTGAATTTGTACCCCTCTGAGCAGTGAGATGTTAAGTCAAGCAGGCGCTGTAGGCCCACCGGTGTCTGACTTATTAGTACCAAGTCGTTGGCGTAGAGTAAGTTAGATAACTGGAGCCCGCCTATTTTTGGTGCATGCGAGTTGTTTCCATTTAGAATGGTTGAGAGCTCTGCCATAAAGAGATTGAAAAGTAATGGGGCGAGTACGCAGCCTTGCTTTAATCCGGTGGTTGTTGAGATCTTTTTTGATAGATGGTCTCCTCTGCCCAGTTTAACTTGGACCCAGGTGTTGCTATGCAAGAGGATTAACTGATTTAGGAGTAATGATGGAATGTTCATTTTTTCCAGTTTTTTCCACAATAAATTCCTATTTATGTGGTCTAATGCAGCGCTGTAGTCAATAAAGCATAGGTATAGGGGCTGTTTTTTGGCGAGTGCGGCATATATCACTAATGAGAGGGTCATGATGTTCGTTGTAGTGCCCATGTTCTTACAAAAGCCTGTTTGGTTTAACGGGATTGCAGATGTTTCCGCCGCCCAAGTTGTTAGTTCTTGTAGGAGCAGTCCTGCATAGTATTTTGCTTCGTTGTCAAGCAATGCTACCAGCCTATAATTTTTTGGGTTATCCCGGTTACCATTTTTATAGATGGGAGAAATGATCGAGCCCCTCCATGAGGGTGGTATCGTAGAAGTTCGTAGGATTGTTTCAAAGGTTGGTTTTAATATGCATGCCCAATATTCTGGGTCTTGTTTATATAGTATGGGCGGGATTCCGTTTGGACCAGGGGCTCCCTCGCACCTGCCTTTTGAAATTCTTTTGCAGATGTGTTTGCATGTAATTTTGAAAAGTTGTTCTGAAGGTAAATTAATGGATAATTGAGATGTTAAGGGTACGCTTCCGGGTAAGGGAGCATTGGTATAAGGTGAGGTTTCCAGGTCTTTATTGAAGTGAGTGTGTAGGAAGGTTGTCCAAGCCTCTTCAGTAACATATGAGTTAATGCCTCGGTTTGGAGAGCTGTCAAGTGTGTTGACTTTTAACCAGAAATCAGTGCTATTATTATTTTTGATATCATACAGGAGTTTTGCCCAGAAGGTCCCTTCAGCATCTTTTTTTAGGCACCATAATAATTTCCTTCGTTTGGCTTTCAGAACCCTCAATTCCTCTAGGGCCGTGCGGTCCAGTTGATCTTTCTTTAGTCTCCGTAGTGTGCGGTTTATCGATGTTCTAAGGTTTTTAAGTTGCACGTTGTTTCCGATATGAAGGAATGGGCATTTCGATTGGGCGAGGCCTGGGCTTTTCTTTTTGTGTGATTCCTTTTTTACACCATATTTGTTTCCTAGTTTCCTTGTAAACATCTCCCAGCTTCTTAGGCTATCAGAGTCTGCAAGTTGTACCTCTTCCATCAATAGTTTTGCGAGGATGAGAAACCCTTCAGGGTCTTCTATTTTGCATTTTATTCTCTTTTCCATAGCGGTGAGTTCAAAGTTGTGGACGTTTGCTGACAAGGTGTTTGGTGTGAAAGTTGAGTGTATTGTGATTTCCTGTGGTAGATGGTCGCTGTAGTCAGAGGTTCCGATGTGATAGTCAATTATTTTTGAAAACATGCAGCGAGTAACAAATGTGAAATCTATTGTAGTACTTGCTGTTGTATTGTGGAATGTTGCAGTCTGTGGTTGATCTCCTGGAAATCTTCCGTTTAGTGATCTAAAGCCCAGCTGCTCGAGGATTGCTAGAAGCTTCTGTGGAGTTTTCGGAGTTTTTGATGTTTTTGTGTGAATCCCGCCCGCGTTGTTATCTTTTATTATTGCGGACCATGCAAAGGGGTCGTCCCCCATGTCGGTTTCTTCAGGTGTTCTCCTGAACATGTTTGCGTTGAAGTCCCCGGTGATAATCAGCCTATTGGTCTGCTGTTCCGTTAAAATGATTTCTAGCTTCTCCTTCAGCTGCAAGGTCCCTTTAGTTCTGCCACGCGGATGTAGGTAAAGGTTTATAAGAATTACCGACTCGTTTATTTCCTCCCCTTGTGGAGTTAATCTGAGTGCTTGCATAGCATTTGGAGCACTTAAGTTGTGTGATATTGGCTCCAGGGCGTAGATCCTCTTTATGCAGCTGTATGTTGCGAGCCCTCCCTTGCTGTGTCCAAATTTGGCGCTTTTTATTGCAGGTGAGGAGAACAAGTTGAATCCGTTCAGAGCTGGCGGAGTTTCACACCAGGTTTCCTGGAGCAGATTGAAATCGAAGCCTTCTAGATAAAGTTGCAGTTCCTGATCGAAGATCTTCTCTCCAACCCCATTAATGTTCCACGAGCAGATTTTAAGGGTATTGTTATTTGTTTCAGCATTGGGTACACAGAGCTTCGGATTTCACAGGTTTCGATTTTTTGTGTTTATGGTCCTCGATAACCAGGACCACTCTTGTGGGGGTGTTGTTTTTATTGCGTTGGGTATGGGGTGATGCTGGTCACTTGTTACATTGTGCTCTGGACTTTCGCTGCGGGCTCCATGTAGCACTGAATAAGATTTATCGCTCAGTTGAGACCCCCCGGGTCCTGTTTGGTTTGGCAAGATGTTAGTTAGTGGTTCCGGGTATCTTGGTTTAGAGTAAGGCCGAAGCTTGATGCCCCAGGTGTTAAATTTAGCATGTTCTTTTAAGATTTTATCTGCTAACGTGGATGAGGCCCAATCTGTTTTGGTTGCTTCCACCCCCGGGTGCTCCGAGGACTCCACAAATTCTATTGACTCTAGGTCCTCGGATCTTAGGGTCTTCAGGCTATTGATCGAGTGTATTAGACGTAGTATATTTCCTCTATTGAGTGTGTCTATTCATCCCCTGGACTTGTATTCAGGGTGGAACATGATTATTGTAGGATTCAGTTGCGCAGTTTTATCTATGGATGGTTCTTGGGTAATTTTAAATGTATTCACTGGTTCAGGAGGTTCTCTTGGAGTGGGTGGAATCGTACCGTTGGTTATACCCTTTGTAACTTGACCTCTTTTCCCAGGGGGGTGGATCTTTTGGTATTCTGGGGGCGTTACTTCCCTGCACTCCTGTCCCCTCATCCAAGTGTTCTGGGAGTTCCTGATGGCGTTCTGTCGCCTCGCTCACTTGGGCTGGAGTGTCTAGGGGATCTGTACTGAAGTTTTTCTCCGAGTCTTGAGCCGTGGCCCTGTCAGGGGAGTTTACTTCAATAGGCTCAGTGAGTTTCTGGTTTCGCCTCTTTCTCTTCAGCTTCCTTCGCTGCTTGCGGGTGAGCGAGCTAGATAATGGGGGGTTCGTTTTGTTGCGCTTTGTTTGGCCCTGGCGAGGATGTCCGAGGTCCAGACCTTGTTTGGTTGTTTTCCTCTGTGCTTGTTAGGACGAAGGCCTCTTCACAGGGGCTAGGGTCTGGTTTCTGGTCAGTGGTGGCCTGCCTCGCGTCCCCGGGTGTCAGTCGTAGTAGTTGATGCTCTGCTGTACTTGTTATTACGGCTGGCCCTTTCGGAGTTGCCTTCTGTGATAAGGTATCTTTTATATCAGATAAGAGATTGTCCATTGCCTTCGGAAGGGTAGCCAGCTTATCTATGAGTGTTGCACAGGTGCAGCTGACCTGTGTTATTCGTGTCTCAGCCTGAGCTCTTCTAATCAGACTGTTAAGATCTGCCAGTTTGTCATCTATATTCGCCACAAAAATAGAGAGGGAGTTCAAAACTGACAATTGAACATCCATCTTATCTGAGTGATATTGCATGGCGTTGACTGACATTTGCATCGTATGTAGCAGAGTAGTCCAGATGTCTTGTTTCTCCTGTTTTTCCTGTTCTTTTTCCTGTTCATTTAAATGCTTTGTGTTGTTCCTTGGCAAACAGTTTCTTCGTTGGAGTCCAATTTGGGGACCAAGAGGGTATGAGGCAACTAATTCCTCCCATTCCTCCGGTGTCAGATAAGAGCATTCAGGTTCTTCTTCCTGAGTTATTAAGGAGGGTTGCTGTTGTATATTATTTTGTGTAGTCGATTCGTCTTGTGCAGATCTTGTAGTCAGTTGGTCGTCACTGCCTTCCGAGCAATCCTGTGTGGATTGGGGGAGTCCTTCCGAAAATACCTTTGGAATGGTCTGATTTTCTCCCACCGCCAGTTGAGTTGGTCTGTACACGGGATCTTTATTTCCCGTCGTTGCAAGCTTGGATCCAGGCCCTGGAAGAGGTGGGAGAAAAAATTTATTTTGCCATATGTAGATCTGCATTTTGCCTTTCCGTTGCTTTCTCCTCTTGTTGCGATTGTGGTTCAGGAGTAGCTGAGTCGTCCTTTTCGGTAATATTGGGGGACATGCATCAAGCAAACCAAAAGCGATTCCTTAAGAGCGAGAAATAAGGAATCGTTATTAAGGAATCGCTTTTGGACATGCATCAACAGATTCGGTAAATTCTAGCGATTCCTTAAAAATCTCTATTTTTACCGATTAATCAATAGCGGGGCATGCAAACTCCGAATAGCTAATAGCGAGTTCGGTAATACCGAATTAGCTAATAGCGAATTCGGTAATAGCGAAATCGCAAATGACCGCGTCGCACCGGAAACGTGCAGATGACATCACCAACCAGGAAATACTGCAGCCCCACCCACATTGCCTCGACAGAGGAGCAAACAGGAGCTGTGATTGAAGACTGCCTGTGCAGAGTGAAGCCACAACAACTGAGCCATCCTCAAAACAAATACCTGATGGAGAAGGAAGCACCATCCAGCGCTGAGGCTGCACGCAAGCGCAAGCGCAAGTTCTCCGACAGGGAGCTGGAGCACCTGATAGAGGGAGTCAGCAGCAAGCACGATCGCCTCTTCGGTAAGCTGTCCCTCAAGGTGCCTGAGCAAGAGAAGCGCCGCATTTGGCTGCACATCCGGGAGAGGGTGAATGCTGTAGGTGTGACGCCCCGCAGCATCGACGACCTCAAGAAAAGGTGGTATGACCTGCGGAAGCGTGCAAAGGAGAGGATCTCAGAGAGGCTCCGGGAGGCAAGCAGAACCGGAGGTGGCCCTTCCACGGTCCAAGCAAACACTGCCCTGGAGGTTCTGGTGGAAGGAACAATCGAGCGGGAAGCCGTCGTGGGAGTGACCCAGTTGGACACGTCCGGCGCAGCCACAAGTGCCCAAGGTAAGATGCATGCCTGTGCCCATACCCAGCATAGCGTTAATTCATTTCCATGCCCCCAGCAGGATCTGAGTGTGTATGCAGCTTTGGCACAGACAGCTTTACTCCTAACACTAGTGCATCATGGGAGTTGTAGTCTAGTCAGCCCAGTGTGCATGTACAGGCGTAAATGCTATGACCATTCACCACATCAGTTGAACATGGATAGAGACTGTTTATTTAGTGGATCACAGAGGGACATGTATGTGTACAACACTACGTAGGTGTAACTATCCCACTAACCATGCACTGTTTCACACACAGATGCATCTTCTGGGGATTCGGACGACAGCGGGCTGCTGATAATATCCGAGACACCTGTGGATTCCGACCTGGAGACAGCGCAGGATGCGCATACATCACCTCCACCTGCCACCCCACCAGCACCACCACCACCAGCACCACCAGCACAGGCACCAGCAACAGCGCCACCAGCACCAGCCACACGCGCTGCAGCTACAACAGCCACAAAAGCGCAGTCGCAGGTCCCAAGTTGCGCCCTTGCAGGTGATGGAAACACCCTCCACACAAGTGGGACACAGTCTGTGCACCATCACACCACCTGATGCACCATCTGGACGCGCAAGACTCACACAGCGGCGCAGGGCTCGGCCAAGTTCCGTCTCCTCAGGCGACCTGGATCTCCCACCCACTTCTGCCATTGAGGAGAGGATGCTGCGTGTACAGCGCCTGCAGGGACGACACATGGCAAACATTAGCTGCAATATTGTGCGCCTTGCTAGAGACATGCGTGCCATGACTGCGGCGGTTACGGACATGAGCACGGCGGTTAGGGACATGACCACTGTGGTGGCAGAGGGCAATGCTCACCTCAGGGAAGACATCCAAGAGCTCACCCGTGCCATGAGGGAGGGCCATGAGTGCGAGAAGAGGAGGCACCGACAGCAATTGGTGCGTTCCGCCACCGCTACATAGGCGATCACACGTCACAGCAACAGTACCGCAGTGTTGGCACGCCGCTCTGTGTCCTTGCAGGTGGACCTTGGGCACTTCTGTGGGGATGTTGCCAAGGCACTAGGGCAGATGACCACTGCTGTTGAACACCTACAGAGCAGCACATGCAGTGCAGCTGCTTTGGGAGGGGATGGCGCCAGTGAGGCTGCCTCCAGTGTCAGCAGCGTGTCACTGCCAGAGCCCAGCACCAGGCGCCGCAGTTCGCGGGCCTCCACGGGGACAGGCCGTGGTGAGGCATTGGAGACACCTGAGCGGAGGCTTGGGGTACGTGGCAAGCGCCACTAGACAGATACACAGACATGCCGGACCATGGTGGGGCAACCATGGACCTCCCCTTTCCGAGTCTGCACAGGCGTGACTTTAACGCACATTTGATTTTACTTTTTTCCTGTGGAGCATTATTTCCATTGCTTGTTTTGTTGCACATACCGCAGTGTTACTGTGCATTAAACAGTTGCACCCCAAACAAACTTGTAATGATTCAGAAATGATGTTGCATGATGTATGTCCGCCTCCTGTGGCGCTCTGCTGTGTTAGGGACGTGTGCCTGTCGTTGTTGGGCGGGTGGTTGGTCATCCCGGTGGTGGTCATTCCTGTCAGCCTCTATGGGTATCCCCCTTCTGGTCGCAATGTTGTGCAGCATTGCACATACAGCAATAATCCGGCAGCAGGTTTCAGGTTTGTATAGCAAGGCGCCGGCAGTCTTATGTAGGATTCGAAAGCGACTCTTCAGAATCCCAAATGTCCTCTCTATGACATTTCTAGTGCTTATGTGTGCTGCGTTGTGGCGTTGTTCCTGTGGGGTTGCTGGATTGATGTATGGGGTGAGTATATATTCACGCAGGGCGTAAGCACTGTCACCTAGAAGATAGAAGCAAAGACTTAGCATTAGTGATGTCCATACATGTGTGGTGTTGGTGTGGGGAAGCGTAATTTGTACGTACCAAGCAGGAGTCCCTCTCCAGATTCTCCGTTGATTAGACGCCTGTGGATTCCACTGTGGCGGAATATGTAGGAGTCGTGTGTGCTCCCCGGGAATTGTGCCACTAGGTCCGTTATGATGTGATTGGCATCGCACACAACCTGCACGTTGATTGAGTGGTAGGACTTGCGGTTCCGGAATATGTACTCATTTGCTGCGGGTGGACATATGGGGATTTGCATACAGTCGATGCATCCACTTACATGGGGGAATTGTGCCACCTGGTAGAATGCCTGTTTGTTGCGGTCCAACTGCTGTGGGGTTGTGGGGAAGCTGATGTGGGTGTGTAGCATTGTCAGCATGGCATCTAGGAATTTCTTGAAGAAGCGTGAGAGTGCGCTTTGCGATACGCCTCCGGCTACCGCACTTACCCCCTGGAAAATCCCTGAGGCCAGTAGGTGCAGGCTGCATAGGACCTGGACGTGCGCAGGGATTGCATTGGTCCGGTGTGTCTGGTGCTGCAGTGATGGTTCCAGGTCTGCAATGAGGCACATGATCATGGCACGATTGAGTCGATACTTCTCGTACACCTCGTCCTCATACTGCCCGAGCAAGGTGATGCGCAGTCTGACAATTCTCTCCTGGACCCTTCTCCTGCACTGTCCTGCCGCATTGATACGCATCCTCCTTGCAAGCACGTAGAGGGCTGCCATTTTGTGGTAGCCAACAGGGTCTCCTGGGCCACATTTAAGGGTTTGGTGATTGGCACAATCAGTTGCACATGTTGAAAGGGGGTTTTTTTATTCACATGACTTTTTTTAAAATTTACCTCCAGGTTCTGATTCCCCTTATTTAGCTCAAGCAAAATAGCGAATTTTGGTGTTTTCGGTATTTGCGACTTTTGTTGCATTGGGGTGCGATTCGTTATTTGCCATTGGCACTTTCCGGGAGCTAATAGTGATTTTGGTATCTGCTCATTCGGTATTTAGCGATTCGGTAAATTTGCTTTTGGGTTATTTGCGATTCGGTATTTTACCGGATTAATTTTGCGATTCGTTATTGGCTCACATTTTGGGTTCATGCATTGGAAATCGTTTTTTTTTATTCGCTAACGGGTGTTATTAGCGATTCGGTATTTTACCGACTGGATTTTTGCTTGATGCATGAGGCTGATTATTGTGAGTATCAGCGGTGCTATTAGTCATGCCACCTGAGTCTTGTACCTCGCAGTCATAGTCATAGTCCGTTGATCTCTTTTCTCTCTGATAATGTGATGTCCGGTCAGTCAGGGTTTCTTCTTTGTTACCGCTAAGGAGTATGTGGGTATTGTAGTTTATATTCTCTCCTTCTTTCATAGCCCTTGTGAGGGTGTGGGTCCAACTTTGGCCAGCTGTTTCACTTACTTTGTTTTTTTTTATATTTGCCTGGGTGTTTGGTTTTGGCGTCGGGGTCAGCGCTATTTGATTCAATTTGATGTTTTTTGCTTCCTCTTGTGACTTGTCCCCTTGTTTCCTCTTCCCATCAGACATTTCGTGCCTCTCATCTTCTGAGCTAGTTTCGCACAGTCTTGTAGCACCTGGCACTGCCCTACTGGACAAAGACCCCTCGTAGCTTTTATCTAGCTGCTGCTGTTGCTCATCGGAGTATAATGTTTTGATGGGTTGAAGGGGCGATGGGAGATTCTTCCCTTTGTTGGTGTCTAGGCATAAAACTGATCCTGCGTCCTTTAAAAATGAAAATTTGGTGTATATTTTTGGCTGATGATTTTTGAGTTTGGTGATCCCGGCGGTTGAACTGTTTGTGTTAGCTGTCGGCGATGCCTGCGGACTGCTGAAGAATGGGGAGATCAAGAGGGTTTCCCTCTCCACTGTTGAGGGAGCTTCTGTGCTCTCTAAGTTCTCCATGGCAGGGGTCTTCTTTGTCCTGCGCGTTCTCCTATTGAGAATGATTCGACGTTACCTGCTGTCTTGTCTTCCCTGATCTCATTGTTGCATTCGGTGCAAAATGCGTTACGTTGCAAGACCCTGTTTTTTTAAAGTTTTTCCGCTTTTCCTTAATTTGGTTTGGTTTGATTTTAGTTCCCTCGTGCAGTCCCTGTTGCCTGGTGTCCCAAGTCCGAAGTCCCAATTGCCTGGTGGCAGAGGATCCCACAACCTGGGGCTTGCTGCTCTGCCGTCCGCTCTCCCTCTTGGCAGAGGCTCGGGGGACTAGGACAAGGAAAGTGTCTCAAGTACTGGGTTCGCCAGTCAAAGGGTTGAAGGGCGGCTGAGTTCACATGGACAATGTCCCAGGAGTCGCCCCCCTTGGGAACAACACAGTCGCTGCAGTCACCCGCACCGTCCGCCTGCCCTGCCCCCCTGCTCACCGCTCCACAGCACTGAGTCTCCCTCGCTGAGTCTCCTCTGCTACCCGCTTCCCGCCCCACCCGCTCTCCGTGCGACAAGGGTGGGAGGCAGCAGGGTAAGCGTGCGGAAGGTGACAGGAATCGCGGGGAGCAACGCGGGGAACAGCGCGGGAGGTCAGCAAGCTGGAGTGGGCAGGGAGGGGGCAAGGGGGCAGCACTCACCGCACGCACGTACGCAATCAGCCCTCAACAGCCAGTTGCCTCCGGTCCTAGCGTCAGTCACCTCCGCCTCACCTCCTAGTACAGCAGTATAGCGGCAAAGCAATGGCAGCAGAGCAGGTGACACCAGTGACACCAGTTGACTTTGCCGATGGTGCTTGCGCTTCACTGGTGGTGACTACAGAGCGGTAGCAGGCAAAGCGCCAAGAGGTCGCCAGGAAGTCACTTATTACCGCTGATTTTTCACGGAGTCCTCATTCCCCACTGCTGCAGGTCCGCAGTCCACAGCCTGCCTTGGAATTCAGGGCCCCCCCCGCTTCAACCTGCCTCTGCTCGTTTTAGTCTACCCAAAGCACCTGCAGCACGGAGCGGCACAGGGGCGGGTCAGCAGGTCGGCGGGTCGGGTCTGCGGTGATTACAGCGGTAGCGGTAGCAGCTTCCGCAAACTGTTCCGTTCCACGTCTGGCACAGGCTCCTCCTCCACACACAGCCGGAAAATCCGCTTTTGCTCTCTCTCTTATAGTTAGGTATGGAAAGAAATACCTGTGTTCAGCAGTGTGCTCCACGATGCTCCTTGGAGATGGGGCCGAGCTCTTAGGTTGTGGGTTCTGGGTTGTAGCGCCTTCCTCCGTGCACCATGCGCCGCCTGCTATGCTGCCCATGTGGGGGGGCGGCCTCTGTCCGGGTCAAGTTGGTGGGAGCTTTTAGAGCCACGCTGCGCTAACCGCTGCCCGCCGCCCGTAGTTGCGGCTCATGTGAGGAGAGGAAGGTGGGGTCCGGTAAGTAGGATGGGATGAGTAGTCTGGCTGGTCTGGCTAATTAGGCAGAGGTGGCAGCTCAGTCGCTCTCAGTGGCGCTCAGTAGCGATCCGTGGCCCTCGGCTGAATTGTGACTAAACCCCTGGCACAGCCATTCAATCTGCCATTCTGTCGTAGGACCCCCGGTGCGCTGAAACCGGCGGGAAGATCAGCGGGGGGCTGGAGTCAGAGCCGTAGATAGTTTCGGCGTCCTCCAGCTCGCGTCCTCCTGCTCCACTCCCGCTCCGCGCTGTTGCTGCGACCGGCTCGAAAACGTGGCGTCTGGATTCACTGCCTCCTGGATCCTGAATTTGGGACTCAGTAAGATAGCATATTTGGAAATGAGTCACAACATATTTTTGCACGTGGACGCCATTAAGCTTGACCAGTCTTCTAACAGTTTGTGGTTTGGGTTCTGATAGGTTTGTGTAATCAGAATCCTCAACCCCCTTGGGACCCTGCCCACCTCGATGTAATTGTCAAGTGAGGATAGTTTTCCATATATATATATATATATATATATATATATATATATATATATATATATATATATATATATATATATATATATATATATAGGCACGAAGTATTCATCAGTTTCTCCACAAACAAGAATACACGAACTCCTCTTCGTCGGTGAACACTCTTTATTTGAAAAAGTATAAGAGTCTCCCTTCTGTCATGACGCGTTTCGCCACCGGAGTGGCTTGATCACATGGGACAAACTTTGCGTATGACGCTGTTTAAAAATGCAAACACCCCTATCACATGACGGAGAGGAAATAGAAGACATACTATCATTTCACATTTTCAACTTCCTGCTGAAAAGACAGACTCTTAATAAATGCACGTAATATACATGTAGACATATCCAAATGTAGGTATGACCCAATCTACCGAGTTTAACACTTTATACAAAGTCTAAATACTTATTGTTGTAGTAAACTCGGAACACATAAAAAAATAAATTTTTCATCATCTGTGCTAAAATGGGATCATATACAATACATGGGCAATCCAAGACAGTTCTGGTGTAAAATACAAATCGTACATCACAGGATAATAATACTTACACGTGCAAATATTGTCAGCAGTGTGTCCTAAAACTACTCAACTAATGTAATCTGGATAAAATCCAAAAAGCAGGAATATCGTATTTTCAATGAAATTTACCATGTCAATCCTCTCCAAACGTACTCTAATGTTTCCCATCGATATGTGTAATAAATGATTTTTGATTTGATTTTAAAATATTATATATTTTTTTGTTAATAATTTATTAATTTAATATGTATATACACTTAACGTAAAGTGCGAAAGTGCCTAAAAGTGCAATGAATAAGGTGCTGGAAGTGCCAAAGTGCAATCTGAGAAATTGTGCAAATACGCAATAAATGTGCCAAATATAAAAATATTCATAAAGCTCATACACTAGATAATACATACCGATAGGATCTCAATATTACCTAAAATTAGGATATTGGAATAATGTAGTGAAGTGGGTGTATTTTTTTCTATTACTTCCTTCTTGCAAAGCAGCATATTATATATCAGATCTTAAATGATAATAAAAAAGTATAAGATTGCTAACAATTCGTAACATATACCACCAGACCTGAAACCACCTAAGCATATGGTCTAAGGCAAGAAATAGGAACCTGTGAGTTGACAAGGAGTAAAATAAAAGCACAACCAGAGTGTAGGGAATAGATGACAAAAACCACTCTAAAGCAATATTTCTACTTTCATTATCACTGGACTTTCATAAAAAGTTGTGCATATCTTCCGTTGTGTTGAGCCCGAGAGGTGTTTTAGTGTCGAGCTCAATAATTACTCGGGTCTTCAATTGTCTGAGCATGCGCTCTCTGTTGCCCCCATGTTTTAATTTCGGGATTGCATCAATTACAAAATAAGAAAGACAGGTCAGGTCATTGTCATGAACAGCTCTAAAATGACGGGCCACAGGATAGGTGGAATCATTATTTACGATGGCCCTGAGGTGCTGTAAAATGCGTGCATGAACTTGCAATTTAGTGCTACCTACGTATCTAAGACCGCAGGTGCAAGTTAAAACATACACTGCGAATTCCGTGCGGCAGGTGTAATGCCCCCTGATTTGTATTGGAGTGGGACTGAAAGGAGTGTTATACTGCAAAGTATTCACTCCAAACTTGCATGCCCTGCACGATGCGCATTTAAAGAAACCTTTTCTTTGCAACCAATTTGTTTTGGTAGTGGTTTCTACATTTTTAGACACCAACTGGTTTCTCATCGAAACTGCCCGTCTAAAAGTAATGGTAGGAGTGGATGGCAATCTAGGGGTCAATACTGCATCTGTTTTCAGTATTGGCCAATTACGATTAACTATCCTCCTGAGCTGGTTATGTTGTTTATTGAATGTAATGATGAGACGGGGTGTGTTACTGTCTTGAGGGCTATTGGTCACGGGTGTCATAGTATCTTTCTTAGGGGATAGAAGGTCCTCTCTGGATTTAAGAGCCACCTTCACCTGGGCTTGTTTAAGGATGTTATTTTTGTATCCCCTTTCTCTGAATCTGGACAATGCCTGTTCAGAGCATCTGACAAATTCCTCATCAGTACTGCAGATACGTTTCAGCTTAAGGAGCTCCCCATAGGGGATACTTCTGATCAGATGGCCGGGGTGAGAGCTGGTCGCATGTAGGGTGGCGTTCCCTGCTGTAGGCTTTCTAAAAAGTGTAGATGCAAGACGACCGTCCTGGATGTAAATCATAGTGTCTAGAAAGGGAACCTCAGAGGCGCTGATTGATGCAGTGAATTTAAGATTGCATATGTTGTTGTTAAGTTCATCAATAAACAATAAAGCACTCTCACGATCACCTTTCCAAATGAAGAACACATCGTCTATATATCTAAGCCAATGCATCACTTGTTTGTCCGCCACTCTGGCCAGAGTGCCATGGAGGGTCTGCTCCTCCCACCAGCCCACGTGTAAACACGCGTAGCTGGGAGAGAAGCAAGCCCCCATGGCTACACCCCGCATCTGACGGTATACTGCATTTTCAAACATGAAAAAATTGTTAAAAAGACACCATTTGACCATCTCTAGAAGCATGATGTTGTGGTTATACAGGCCAAGGGGTCTATTGTCCAAATAATGCTTAATAGCTGACAAACCAGCATGATGGTCAATGCTGGTGTACAAGGACTCAATGTCCATAACCACTAGTAACAAATCATCTTCCCATTTGATATTTTGAATTTTGTTTAAAAAATCTCCTGTATCTCTAATATAGGATGGCAGTCCTTGTACAAAAGGTTGTAAAAAATAGTCAACATATTCGGTGATATGCTCACTCATTCCTCCTATCGCCGAAATAATCGGTCTGCCAGGCGGGGGATTGATTTGTTTATGTACCTTTGGTATTAGATACAGGGTGGGAATGATGGGAAAGTCATTGAGCATAAAGTTCAATTCTTGGCTGGAAATAAGACCCTGTCGTTTCCAGTTCATAAGATCTTTCTTGATGGCATCTTTAGCTTTATGATATTCACTTAGTGTGGTTTTAGAATAGCAATCAGTGTTAGACAATTGTATCTGGGCCTCTTTTATGTATTGTTCCCTTGGCCAGATGACCACATTGCCACCCTTGTCCGACATAGTGATGACAATGTCCTTTCTGTCCCTTAATTTGCGAACCAGATTCTCATATTGCATATTGTGGTATTTAAGTCTGATTTTGTTGTGGTTAGTTCTGTGATATAGTTTCTTGATGTCCTCTGTTATGCGTTCGTGAAAAATGTCTATGGCGTCCTTGGGCATCATCGGATAAAATTTAGATTTAGCCTTGAAAGGACTGAGCCCAGCACTAGATTCTGTCAGATTGTGTAAACCAAGTCTTTCCTGAGTGGAGAATTGACTCATAGTGGGGACATCGGTAAAACGATTTTCATTATTAAGTTCGCTGATTGTGAGCATGATGGAAGCATCAGATGCTGCAAGGTTGGGTTGGTTGCTGATATTCGAAGTGCTTACATTGCCGGGCAGGGCTGAGGTGGTGTTGCCCTCTTTGATGGTAAAGAATTTTTGTAATTTCAGCTTCCTAATGTATTTATAGATGTCGATGCGAGTTTTCGCATAATTGAAGCTGCTCTCCGGGCAAAAAGATAGACCGAGTGCAAGGATCTGTGTTTCAGCTTTGGTAAGGACAAGTTGTGACAGATTGACAACCGTATTGCTGTTGGCCATTATCTCCTGCGCCACTGCTTTTTTGATTTGCCTCTTCCTGCATTTGCGCCTTTCTCGGCGACGCTGGTTTTTTCGCTTGTTGTTGTTTGCGGCAGGTTCCGATTCCGTGGTCGCAGTGTTTGTAGCCGGTCCTCTGCTAAAAAATTAAGCTCCTCAGCCGGACTAAGAATATTCACCTGGTCACCCGCTCTTTGATTTGTATTGATGCCGTCATCAGATTCATACTCGCTCGTCAGTGAGCCTGTCTCAGAGCTCAATTCTCCTCTATCATTCCCGGTTGCTGCAATTTCTGTGCTGGGTACCACATTTTTTTGAGTTGTGCGTCCCGACATGTTTCTCTTGGCATAATCGTACTTGCGGGAGAACGTGAATATTTGTCCCAACTCATAGTCGGTTTTGTCCCTCGCATATTTGAATGCCTTACGTATTTTGATTCTGTCCTCATGTTTTTTCATCCTTTCGCCAATTTCTTTCTTTGTTTTAATAATGTATTCGGTTTGTTCAAGTTTATTCAATTGTTCATTGATATCCCCAATTTCTTTCAATAAACTCTCACGATCAATTTTGGCGTATTTGATGAGTATGATGACCATATTCATTGATGCAGCCAAATTATTTGCTGCCCATTCCTTTAACATATCCGGGTTGGGTTTTTCATAAGATGGTGCTACAAAGATCCTTAGACCGCGGGGTACTCTACCCGCTTCCTCGTACTTCTGTAGAGACTTATGTTCCCACCATTTTGTAATCTCGCTTTTCATGCATTTCTCCAAACGCTTAAGCAAAGAAGTAGCATCAGAATTCATATCTGTTGTAACGGTGCTCGAACTTGGTATTGCTGTACCAGGCGTGTTACTGAAGAGAGCATCAGCTGCTGCTTCACGATCCCGCAAAGCGTCCATTGACATACTGAAATTGAAATGGGAGTCCAGCGCCGAAATAATCCAACAGCGCTGGAAAACTATATGTACACACCGACACCTCCCCACCTGTGAGTTGAATCGGTTCCTTTCACCACTTATATCCGACCAACTTTACTGCCGGCACGTCCTCCGACCCGTCTGCTGTTCAGTTCGTCGGTTTGGATGAGGAAATCTTCACACAGGGGGCTGCCGTTGATAACTGTCCTTCCGGACCGCTTCTCGAACACGTTGGCTGGTAACGGCTGCCTGCTTGAGAGGAGGGGGTTCGTAACCGGAAGCAGACCCACTTCCTGACGATACGAATATAGGCACGAAGTATTCATCAGTTTCTCCACAAACAAGAATACACGAACTCCTCTTCGTCGGTGAACACTCTTTATTTGAAAAAGTATAAGAGTCTCCCTTCTGTCATGACGCGTTTCGCCACCGGAGTGGCTTGATCACATGGGACAAACTTTGCGTATGACGCTGTTTAAAAATGCAAACACCCCTATCACATGACGGAGAGGAAATAGAACACATACTATCATTTCACATTTTCAACTTCCTGCTGAAAAGACAGACTCTTAATAAATGCACGTAATATACATGTAGACATATCCAAATGTAGGTATGACCCAATCTACCGAGTTTAACACTTTATACAAAGTCTAAATACTTATTGTTGTAGTAAACTCGGAACACATAAAAAAATTAATTTTTCATCATCTGTGCTAAAATGGGATCATATACAATACAATACAATACAATACATATATATACCACCAATCCCGCTTTGTGGATAAAAACGGGTCTGACACATGCTTGGGTTGCAATTCAGAAATGTAATGCCGCCATACAGCACTTTTTCAGTAACGCGATGTCCTCTCTCACAGCTCCTGGCAGACGCGTTTCGGCGGATGCCTTCATCAATGCCGGTTGTATGCTGGAAAGTTCAAAAATAAAAGACTTTCGCGGGCAGTTCATTTAAAAAGCCAGGTGAGTAATCCCATTGGACCATGGATGTTATCATAGAAAGAGGACAAGGAAAGTTCCGTAAGTAAGTACTTTTCCCCTCTCTGAGTCCAAGGTTCCTCAAGTGCACCGATCACGCTTCAGGAGTAATGGACACTGGAATCGCGAGCCAGGTTCAGTAACCCGCTCGTGCATCCATTTGTGCACTGACCAAGTCAGCCCTCGAGTGCCATGCTCCTTGTAAGTTGCGCGATTCATGGCGGATTGCATCGCCGAAGTGCAACTCATCAACAGTCCATCTGTTGCTCTTTCCCCAGTGCCTGCACCAATATCTAGGCTGGGGGGCGCCGCATTGTGCAGTTCATGCACGGAGTCCACTGGGTTGCCGGCGATATGCGGAGCACCAAACCAAGAGGCGTGTCAGTTAAAGCGGAGCCGACCTCCGCCTCAAACATACCACCAATCCCGCTTTGTGGATAAAAACGGGTCTGACACATGCTTGGGTTGCAATTCAGAAATTTAATGCCGCCATACAGCACTTTTTCAGTAACGCGATGTCCTCTCTCACAGCTCCTGGCAGACGCGTTTCGGCGGATGCCTTCATCAATGCCGGTTGTATGCTGGAAAGTTCAAAAATAAAAGACTTTCGCGGGCAGTTCATTTAAAAAGCCAGGTGAGTAATCCCATTGGACCATGGATGTTATCATAGAAAGAGGACAAGGAAAGTTCCGTAAGTAAGTACTTTTCCCCTCTCTGAGTCCAAGGTTCCTCAAGTGCACCAATCACGCTTCAGGAGTAATGGACACTGGAATTGCGAGCCAGGTTCAGTAACCCGCTCGTGCATCCATTTGTGCACTGACCAAGTCAGCCCTCGAGTGCCATGCTCCTTGTAAGTTGTGCGATTCATGGCGGATTGCATCGCCGAAGTGCAACTCATCAACAGTCCATCTGTTGCTCTTTCCCCAGTGCCTGCACCAATATCTAGGCTGGGGGGCGCCGCATTGTGCAGTTCATGCACGGAGTCCACTGGGTTGCCGGCGATATGCGGAGCACCAAACCAAGAGGCGTGTCAGTTAAAGCGGAGCCGACCTCCGCCTCAAACATACCACCAATCCCGCTTTGTGGATAAAAACGGGTCTGACACATGCTTGGGTTGCAATTCAGAAATTTAATGCCGCCATACAGCACTTTTTCAGTAACGCGATGTCCTCTCTCACAGCTCCTGGCAGACGCGTTTCGGCGGATGCCTTCATCAATGCCGGTTGTATGCTGGAAAGTTCAAAAATAAAAGACTTTCGCGGGCAGTTCATTTAAAAAGCCAGGTGAGTAATCCCATTGGACCATGGATGTTATCATAGAAAGAGGACAAGGAAAGTTCCGTAAGTAAGTACTTTTCCCCTCTCTGAGTCCAAGGTTCCTCAAGTGCACCAATCACGCTTCAGGAGTAATGGACACTGGAATCGCGAGCCAGGTTCAGTAACCCGCTCGTGCATCCATTTGTGCACTGACCAAGTCAGCCCTCGAGCGCCATGCTCCTTGTAAGTTGCGCGATTCATGGCGGATTGCATCGCCGAAGTGCAACTCATCAACAGTCCATCTGTTGCACTTTCCCCAGTGCCTGCACCAATATCTAGGCTGGGGGGCGCCGCATTGTGCAGTTCATGCACGGAGTCCACTGGGTTGCCGGCGATATGCGGAGCACCAAACCAAGAGGCGTGTCAGTTAAAGCGGAGCCGACCTCTGCCTCAAACATACCACCAATCCCGCTTTGTGGATAAAAACGGGTCTGACACATGCTTGGGTTGCAATTCAGAAATTTAATGCCGCCATACAGCACTTTTTCAGTAACGCGATGTCCTCTCTCACAGCTCCTGGCAGACGCGTTTCGGCGGATGCCTTCATCAATGCCGGTTGTATGCTGGAAAGTTCAAAAATATATATATACCAGATAATCCACTGCGTCTTACTTTCCAAGTATCAGGACGAAAGAAAGCACTGGAGCCGCGGCCACAAATCAAAGGTGTGTTTATTTAAACACTAGGTCCGACGCGTTTCGGAGTTTACTTGCACTCCTTTATCACGGGCAACAGACTGTGTTTGTTTCGCATAATTAAAGTGCCATATATATATATTCACTGAAAAAACCATAGGTTTCACACACGTTATAGACGTTAACTCACGCGACCGCAATCCTCTGCTTATGACGTCAAATATTACATCACTGTATTTAGACACTTATTTACCCATGTCTTCTTCCATTAATTTTCAGCTATACATATATTACAAATATTTTTTTTTCAAAAAGACACATATGTCATCAGTGATGTAATATTTGACGTCATCAGCAGAGGATTGCGGTCGCGTGAGTTATAGTTGCCTGCACTAACTATAACGGGGGAATTTCATTGGTTTTTCACGAGTGAAATGTCCTGCTAACTATAACGTGTGTGAAACCTATGGTTTTTTCAGTGAATTTGCAAGGTTTTTTAAATGCTAATTCCTAACTATAACGTGTGTGAAACCTATGGTTTTTTCAGTGAATTTGTACAGTTTTTTAAATGCAATTTTTTTTTTGAGATTTTTGGTAAAAAATAATATCCAACCTATGTATAAAATAATATATTTACTATATCCTGCATTATGGAATGGTTCATTTTTTAAAAATTAATGTTTACATACAGTTGTACATCACAGTTATTATCTTCTACAACTCTTGAAACTTGTATTTTTTTTAATGCATTTTTTGCCGTGCACGTACGGTAAGCTGACGCTACGCGCTCCGTACGTCATAAGTACAGTGCGCTTACGTGATACGTACATGACGTACACGTACACGCATGCGCGTTGCGCGGAAGCAACGTCGCGGTTACGCAGGGGCATGTAATGCGAATGCGCGAGTGCATCTTACGTATGCGCTCCGTAAGCGTCACGTTCGCGCATGCGTACTTGTTTACGAGCGCGTACCGTAAGCTTACGGAGCGCGCACGGTAGGTCATGTGATCCACAAAGAACACTTTTCATTGGTTGAAACTACTTTCAGTTCCAGAAACTTCCCACACCACACCCATTCCCCTCATTACTGCTTGAGATCCCCTAGGAGAAGGAGCTGAATTGACATTGAGATACAATGGCAGAGCAGCAGACCTCTTCTAAGAGTGAGCCTAGCAGCACCATCATCAGGCAGAGAAGGAGGAAACAAAAGGATTCTTTTGTGTGGGAGTATTTTACTTTTCCAGAGGGGCAGAAAAAGGTCAATGCTCCATTGGTCACTTGCAGACTTTGTGACCGTGTTTTATCTAGAGGAGATCCAAAGAAGAAGTATTCCTTTGGAAATCACTCTATGATGAGACACCTTAGGGATAAACATCCCAGGACCTTTGCTCGACATACTGAAGAAAACTCTTCAGTAAGTCACCGGAGCCCAACCTCAGAAGCTCAGCCGAGTACATCATCGGCAGCTCAGCTGAGCCCTTCCTCTGAGGTGGAAGCATCACCTTCTTCTGCTCCTCTGGACATTAACCCTCGATTTCGGAGGGTTTCAATGAGGTGTACAACGTGTTGTGGTCTTATTGTTTTTGGGGAGACCAGTGTTTCCCTTATTAACAAAAAGATAGACCAGCACGTTTGTAGACGCTCATAATATTCCCATTCTCTCTTTCCTCTATCCCTGTATTAACCCAACGGCTCTTTTAAGAGCCAACCTTACCGCACAATTTTTTTTATTTTTTTTTAAGCTTTCCTTTTTTAAATTTTTTTTTTGCCGTGCGCGCACGGTACGCGTAATAGTTACGCGAAGTTCGCGGAATTTTTCTCGCGGATTTTTTCCGTTTACGCCGTGCGCGTACGCTACGCGCATTCGGCGATTTTTCGAAAAAAAATTAAAATTAATTTTTGCCCTTGGGGGTCCTTCTGGGACCCCCTGACAAAGGCTAGGGGGTCAGTAACTGTCCACCCTGCCCCCTTTTCACGTTCTCCACCTTTGTTTTTCACTCCCTCAGACTGCGAGAGACAAAATGGCGGCCCACACTTTCTGGTTTCGACCGATTCGAATGTTTACCGAGATCTAACAACCAATCAGAATCGCGCTCGTGCACGGCGGCGTGCGCGTACGGTAAGCTTACGGTACGCACTCGGAGCGCGCCTATAGATATATTTATTGATTTAAATGCTATTTTCTCAGGAAATACTGAACAGATTTACACAAGGCACATCCCTGACCTGAGGGCTACCTCTCTGCCAAATTTCAAGTAATTCTGTTCAGCCGTTCGGGCTGTAGCTCGGACTAAAGGTCCTATGGAAAAATGCATGGGGAAAACGTGTTTTGGGACCCCCCCTTTTTCTCAGCCCCCGCTTGACGAATCCCCCCGAGACTTTCAGGGAAGGAGCGGAACGGAGCGCCCCACCTATTTTGAGAATTTCGCGAGGATTCATCAATCGGCGCCAAAGTTATTCCAAATAGAATGTTGCGGATTTCCTATGGAAACACGGTCCTAACTATAACTATCTACTGGCGACCGCCAGTAGATAATATATATATATATATATATATATATATTCACTTAAAAAACCATAGGTTTCACACACGTTATAGTTAGGAATTAGCATTTAAAAAACCTTGCAAATTCACTTAAAAAACCATAGGTTTCACACATGTTATAGTTAGCTGGACATTTTTCTCGTAAAAAACAATGAAATTCCCCCGTTATAGTTAGTGCAGGCAACTATAACTCACGCGACCGCAATCCTCTGCTGATGATGTCAGATATTACATCACTGTATTTAGACACCTATTTACCCATGTCTTCTTCCATTAATGTTTAGTTATACATATATTACAAATATTTATTTTTCAGAAAGACACATATGTCATCAGTGATGTAATATCTGACATCATCAGCAGAGGATTGCGGTCGCGTGAGTTATAGTTGCCTGCACTAACTATAACGGGGGAATTTCATTGGTTTTTTACGAGGGAAATGTCCAGCTAACTATAACATGTGTGAAACCTATGGTTTTTTAAGTGAATTTGCAAGGTTTTTTAAATGCTAATTCCTAACTATAATGTGTGTGAAACCTATGGTTTTTTAAGTGAATTTGTACGTTTTTTTAAATGCTAAGTTATGTATTTATGAAAAAAAAAATTTCAGGTCTTTCACCGTGCGTGCACCGTGAAATTATTTTTTTTTTTTAAATCGCGAGGTGCGCGCACCGTGCACGCGAGGTGCGCGCACCATGCGCGCACGCTGCGCTTCGCGCACCGAGCACCCACGGTTCGCAGTGCGTGCCGTGCACGCGCGGTGCGCGCACCTCGCGATTTAAAAAAAAAAAAAAAAAAGTTTTTTTCTCCCTTGGGGGTCCTTCTGTGACCCCCTGACCAAGGCTAGGGGGTCAGGAACTGTCCACTCTGCCCCCTTTTCACGTTCTCCACCTTTTTTTTTCACCCCCTCAGACTGCGAGAGACAAAATGGCGGCCGACACTTCCTGGTTTCGACCGATCCGAATGTTTACCGACATCTAACAACCAATCAGAATTGCGCTCGTGCACGGCAGGGTGCGCGCACAGTGCGCGCACGGTGCGCGCGTATAGATATTGATATGCTTTTAAATGCTATTTTCTCAGGAAATACTGAACAGATTTACACCAGACCTGCAAAAGGCACTTCCTTGACCTTATGGCTACCTCTCTGCCAAATTTCACGTAATTCTGTTCAGCCGTTCGGGCTGTAGCTGCGACTAAAGGTCCTATGGAAAAATGCATGGGGAAAACGCGTTTTGGGACCCCCCCTTTTTCTCGGCCCCCGCTTGACGAATCACCCCGAGAATTTCAGGGTAGGAGCTGAGCGGAGCGCCCCATTAGTTTTCAAAATTTCGCGAGGATTCGTCAACCGGCGCCAAAGTTATTCAAAATAGAATTTTTAGATTTCCTATGGAAACTAGGTTGTAACTATAACTATCTACTGGCGACCGCCAGTAGATAATATATATATATATATATATATGTATTCCAATGGCCCAAAGCTTTATGAGGAAGCACTCGACAGCAAATGAAAAACCAAAAGGTTTATTTTCACCAAGAAACCAGCATTTGCATTCCAGTTAGCATTCATAGCGCCTTACGCGTTTCAAGGCTCCTGCCTTTCTTCAGAGGCGACTTACAAGATGTGAATGTTCCAGAGCTTTTTATTCACAGCTGCATATTGTTTGTTAATTGCTTTGCTCAGTGCGTTTTTCTTTTCAATGCATGCTGGAATGAGTAGTTTAGTGCAATGTTAATCACGTCCTTTGTAGGTTCTGTTTAAACATTCACGCTTTTAAAATCCATTGTTTTCTTTAGTGGGACCCAGAGTACAGAGCTGGTTAAAGTAAACTCACTTGCTGTGCTGCAACAGGTATGGAAATAGTTTCCGCCAACAGCCTCTCTCATTTCGTGATGGTGCATCCCTCCACGACAGGGCTGCCGTGTGATTTATGTATTCCAATACATAAAGCTTTGGGCCATTGGAATACATATATATATATATATATTACACGGGAGCCTGACCGTGGGGAGAGGCACCATCTTTAGCTGGAAGAGAAAGGTTCAACCAGCTGAATGAGGCTGCAGGTTTGCACTGTCAGAACTTGCGTGGCATGGCGCTGTATATGTTAAATAAGTCTGTCATAAGCAAACCACGACCTACTAAGGAAATAATGAACTTTAAAATAGCAAATGAACATTTGACATTTACCAAATGAAAACTAACTCTCGCATTAAGGACCTGGTGTCCCAGCATGCATCATAATGAATTGCACTTTGCACACGCCTACTGGAGGGCGGTTATATAAATAAATAAAACCGGAAATGCTTTTACAAGTGTAATGCGAGCTTCAAGTGTGATAATTGCTGCCCAAGAAGAAGAGGATTGTACCTCGAAACGCTTTGGCATACAGAATAATTTGTGGAGCATGAAGGCAGACTACATGATTAATGAGCGCCATCGAGTGCTCTCCCAAAGCTGCAAGGCCATTGTTTGAAAGATATATATATATATATATATATATTATCTACTGGCGGTCGCCAGTAGATAGTTATAGTTAGGACCGTGTTTCCATAGGAAATCTCAAAATTCTATTTTGAATAACTTTGGCGCCGGTTGACGAATCTTCGCAACATTTTCAAAACTAATGGGGCGCTCCGCTCAGCTCCTACACTGAAAGTCTCGGGGTGATTCGTCAAGCGGGGGCCGAGAAAAAAGGGGGGTCCCAAAACGCGTTTTCACCATGCATTTTTCCATAGGACCTTTAGTCGAAGGTACAGCCCGAACGGCTGAACAGAATGACTTGAAATTTGGCAGAGAGGTAGTCCTCAGGTCAGGGAAGTGCCTTTTGCATATATGGAGTCAATCTGTTCAGTAGTTCCTTAGAAAATTGCATTTAAAAGCACATACATATCTATAGCCACGCACCGTGCGCGAGCGTAATTCTGATTGGTGGTTACATGTCAGTCAACGTTCGAATCGGTCGAAATCAGGAAGTGTCGGCCGCCATTTTGTTTGTTATCAGTGCGAGAGTGGAAAAGGAAGGTGGCGAACGTGAAAAGGGGGCAGGGTAGAGAGTTCCTGACCCCCTAGCGTTTGTCAGGGGGTCCCTGAAGGACCCCGAAGGCAGAAAAAAACATTTAAAAAAAAAAAAATTTTAATCGCGGTGGTGCGCGCACCGTGTGCGCACGGTGAAAACCATAAAAAAAAATTAAAAAATGTAATACGTAGTTTATTGTAAAATAAATATAAAAAAAAAAATAATAATTCATACATAACTTAGCATTTAAAAAAACGTACAAATTCACTGAAAAAACCATAGGTTTCACACACGTTATAGTTAGGAATTAGCATTTAAAAAACCTTGCAAATTCACTTAAAAAACCATAGGTTTCACACATGTTATAGTTAGGTGGATATTTCACTCGTACAAAAACCAATGAAATTCCCCCGTTATAGTTACTTCAGATAACTATAACGCGCGCGACCGCCACTCTATCACAAGGATGATGTCATGAGTGATGTCAAGGGTGATGCCACTGACCATGTCATGAGTGATGTAATATGTGACGTCATCAGCAGTGGATTGCGGGCGCGCGAGTTATAGTTATCTGGTCGCCAGTAGGTAGTTATAGTTAGGACCTATTTCCATAGGAAATGCATTTTTGGTTTTCCCAATAACTTTAGCGTAGTTTGACGAATCTTCGTGACATTTTCAAATCTAGTGGGGCGCTCCAGTCAGCTCCTGAGCTCCTGTCCTGAAATTTTGGGGTGATTCGTCAAGCAGGTGCCAAGAAAAAAGGGGGGTCCCAAAACGCATTTTCCCCATGTAATTTTCCATAGGAAACTTTAGACAAAGCTACAGCCCGAACTGCTGAAAGGAATTACACCAAATTTGGCAAAAAGGTAGGGCTTGGTTCTGAAAGAACACTTTTTGTTACATGGTGTAAATCCATTCAGCAGTTCCTGAGAAATTCAAAAAAGAAAAACATCGATATCCGAGCACCGAGGAGTCATTGCGACCCCTCCCGACCACGAGCTCAATTCTGATTGGTTGCCATACTCCAAACCAGGAAGTGTTGGCAGCCATCTTGACAGTGAATAAGAGGTTAAAAAACAAGAAAAGGGGGCAGGGTAGAAACACCCTGACCCCCTAGGCCTGCTTAGTGGTCCCACAAGGACCCCCAGGGCCCAAAAAAGCATTAAAAAAAACATGGCTGAATTCAAGCTGGGGTCGCGAATTCGGCTAAGAAAATTAAAAAAACGAAGCGTGGGCTCCTCCGCTTCATTATTGTTAAGCCGCCGGGTGGGCCAGGTCCTAGGAGGCAATCCCAAAATATATAGGGGGGGCCCACAGGGGCACTAAATACGCAAATTCAGGGGTCCATTACGGACCACCGGCCTGGAGACCACCACCTCCCCAACGCCTTGTACCTGAAGGGAGGGCTCCTCTCCTGGAGCCCTTGATGGCCCTGACCCATCCCCCAGGGCCTGACCCCTTTTTATTCATTTAAAAAAAAAATAGGAGAAGAGGGCTGTGTGGCCCCCCTCCTAATGCCAATTTCGGCCCCGGAGGCCCCATCCCCAGGGGCATGGTCAGTCTTTTTTTAAATTCTTTATTGAATTCTTTTTAGGGGACCCACGTGGCCCTGTCATTGCAAACAGCAATGTCCTAGGGGTGGGCTCCCTTGGACATTGCAGGAGCCGGCCCAGGGCACCAAAACTGTAAAAGAAGGGGGCCATATAGCCCCCCCTTGGAAGAAAAATAATATTTTTTAAAGCCGGCATCTAGCCAGAGGCCACGCCACCTTTCTCCACCACACTGCAAACGCATCCCCTTGCGCGTTGTTAGTTGGGGAATTATTCCCCTTGAATCCTGAGGATCCCTGGGGGCCAACTAGCCCACCAGGTACCTCCAAGCTTGCGCCACAGAGCTGCATTGGAGAGAGGGAGTCTGAGGCCACACCCCTTTTTACACCACTCTGCAACACAGATCTGGAGGTACCTGGTGGGCTAGTTGGCCCCCAGGGGCCCTTAGGATTCAAGGGAACTTAATCCCCCAACTTACAACGTGCCAGGGGGCGCGTTTGCACAGTGGTGCAGGGAGGGGCGTGGCCTGATATAACAAGTGTGCAAACACACCCCCTGGCGCATTGTAAATTGGGGGATTAAGTCCCCTTGAATCCAGAGGGTCCCTGGGGCCAACTATCCCACCAGGTACCTCTAGTAAGCGCCACAGAGCTGCGTTGCAGAGAGGTGGTCCGAGGCCATGCCCCGTTTTACCCCACTCTGCAAACGAGGCTTCTGGTGCACTGCTGGTGGGGAGATGAGGTCCTCTTGTGTCCTGAGGACCTCAGGACACAAGTGGACTTCATCCTCTGAGCAGCAGTGCACCAGAAGCGGCATTTGCAGCGAGGTGTAAAAAGGGGTGTGGGCTAATCCTTAGGATTCAAGGGAACTTAATCCCCCAATTTACAGCACACCAGGGAGTGTGTTTGCACCTCGCAATGCACTGCTGATGACATCACATATAACATCACTCATGACATGGTCAGTGACATCACTGATGACATCTCAAATGACATCACCAATGGCATCACTTGAGACATCATCCACGTGAAAATCCGATGCACCTCCTCACACCCTAAATTAACCTTTGATGCACCCACCAGTTATTACATACGCACTCACTGATTCCTAGGTCTACACACACATCCACACATTCACCCATACAGTTACTCATATATGCAGCCACTCATCAATACAACACTATCATATGCACTCATACACCTATACAGACACTCACACACCGCCACTCATCCAGAGTTACTCGCACAACTAATCTGTCATGCAAAGAATCAATCACACTTCCATTTACTCACCTATACAGTTATACACACACCACCTCACTTATTCATACAGTTACTATTGCATACAATCACTGATACAAGTACACACTCATCCATACAGCCACTCTCACAATAGTTATAGTTAGGACCTCGTTTCTATTCAAAAAGCGTTTTTTGTTTTCCCAATATTTTATATATATATATATATATATATATATATATATATATATATATATATATATATATATATATATATATATATATATATATATATATATATATATATATACATTCACTGAAAAAACCAAAGGTTTCAGGGATGTTATAATTAGTTGGACTTTTCACTCGTACAAAACCAGAGAAATTCGGCCGTTATAGTTAGTTGCGCTAACTATAACTCGCGCCCCCGCAATGCACTGCTGATGACATCACATATTAAAGCATTCATGACATGGTCAGTGACATCACTGATGACATCACTGATGACATCTCAAATGACATCACTGATGACATCATCCATGTGATAAATTACTGCATCTTCTCACACCCTAATTTAACCGTTGATGAACTCAAAATTTCAGACGTCCATTCTCAAAACCATAGATACTCCAATACCAATAACTACATACCCACTTATTAACTCTTAGGTCTACATACACCTCCACTCATTCACATGTACAGTCACTTATACTTACAGTCACTCCGTACAAGACTATCATATGCATTTATACACCTACATAGACACTCACACACCACCAATCATCCATAGAGGTACTGTCACACCTAGTCAGTCATGCAAATCTTGAATCACACTCCCATTTACTCACCTATGCAGTTATACACACTCAAGTTCACTTACTCATAAAAATAGTACCACATTCTTACGCTCTTATACAATCATTGATACAAGCACACACTCATCCATACAGCCACTCTCACAATCACACACTCTCACATATACCCACTTATATACTCTTACACGCATATATACTGCCTTTCACATATGTAGTTAGTCACAAATGTACCACTGAGATATACATTCAATTCCTAACACACCCATACATACACTCACTCAACCATACAGTTCATCACAGATGCACTCTTAAAACCATGCACCCATAGAATCACCCACTCACACATCTATGCACAGAGTCACACACAGCCTACCCACACACACACTCAGGCACCCATACAGATACTCAGACAACCAATTGATAACCCATATAGACACTCATATAGCTATTCACAAAACCATGCAGCCACTTATACACTAACAGACAGAAATATACAGACATTCACACAGTTTAGTCACTAGTCTGCAGTAAGATACATTTAATGACTCACTTATAGAGTCAGTTACGCACCTAGAGAATCATCCATTCACACACTTGTACAGCCACTCATTCTTCCACAGGCCTTTCACTATAAATATATAAAACATATTTAAAATTTACAGAAACACACAGTTACTGGATGATGTCATCAGTGATGTCATCAGTGATGTCATTTGAGATGTCATGAGTGATGTCATCAGTGATGTCACTGACCATGTCATGAGTGATGTAATATGTGATGTCATCAGCAGTGCATTGCGGGGGCGCGAGTTATAGTTAGCTGAACTAACTATAACAGGGGAATTTCTAGGGTTTTGTACGAGGGAAATGTCCAGCTAACTATAACACCCCTGAAACCTATGTTTTTTTCTGTGAATTTCTAAGGTTTTTTAAATGCCAATTCCTAACTATAACACCCCTGAAACCTTTGGTTTTTTCAGTGAATTTCAAAGGTTTTTTAAATGCCAATTCCTAACTATAACGTGCATGAAACCTATGGTTTTTTCAGTGGATATATATACATATATATCTATATATACATATATATATATACATATATATATATATATACATATATATATATATATATATATATATATATATATATATATATATATATATATATATATATACCTACTGGCGGTCGCCAGTAGGTAGTTATAGTTAGGACCACGTTTCCATAGGAAAACCTCAACATTCTATTTTGAATAACTTTGGCGCCGGTCGACGAATCCTCGCGAATTTCTCAAAATAGGTGGGGCGCTCCGCTCCGCTCCTACCCTGAAAGTCTCGGGGGGATCCGTCAAGCGGGGGCTGAGATAAAAGGGGGGTCCCAAAACGCGTTTTTCCCATGCATTTTTCCATAGGACCTTTAGAACGACCTACAGCCCGAACGGCTGAACAGAATTACTAGAAATTTGGCAGAGAGGTAGTCCGTAGGTCAAGGAAGTGCCTTTTGTAGGTTTGGTGTAAATCAGTTCAGTAGATTTTGAGAAAATAGCCTTTAAATCAATATATATATCTGAGCCAGCTTACGGTACGCTTACCGTACGCTTACGGTAAGCGTACGGTGGCGTGCGCGAGCGCGATTCTGATTGGCTCTTAGATCTTAGTAAACATTCGAATCGGCCGAAACCAGGAAGCGGCGGCCGCCATTTTGTGTATTTTACTCTGAAAAAAAAGAGTGAAAACAAGGAAAGGGGGCAATGAGGAGAGTTACAGACCCCCTAACAACTGTAAGGGGGTCAAAGAAGGACAGAAAAGTACAAAAAAAACATTTATTGATTTTAAAAAAAATCACGGGGTACGCGTACGGTAAGCTCACGGTAAGCGTACGGTAAAAAAAATAAAAATAAATAAATGAAAATCAGATTTAAGAGTTTAGAAATTAGGGAGCTGTTGTGTTTATGGAGTCATTTTTTTAGTGGTACCTACAAGTAAGTACCGATGCAGAGTCTAAGGTTCAAGAGGAAGACTCTGTTCCCTTCATCATTGAAGTGCACACCATCTCCTCTATAAATGTCTTGCATGTCGTAACGCAAGTTGTTGTGGTAAATGGCACCCATACCATAGTCACGGAGGAAAGCAAAAACAGATTTGTTGACGTGCTTTCTTGCTTTGTCATCGCACCGCGTGCCCACCGTGCGTGCACGGCACTAACTGCGTAAAGTGGGCGCGCAGTGCGCGAAGCGCACCGCGTGCTCACTGTGCGCGCACGGTGCACACGGAACGCGCACGGAACGAACTGCGTTAAGTGGGCGCGCACGCCACGAATGGCGTAAAGTAACTTAGCATTTAAAAAACCATAGGTTTCACACACGTTATAGTTAGGAATTAGCATTTAAAAAACCTTGCAAATTCACTGAAAAAACCATAGGTTTCACACATGTTATAGTTAGCGGAAATTTTACTGATAAAAAACCAGTGAAATTCCCCCGTTATAGTTAGTGCAGGCAACTATAACTTACGCGACCGCAATCTTCTGCTGATGACATATGTGTCTTTATGAAAAAAAAATATTTGTAATATATGTATAGCTAAAAATGTATGGAAGAAGACATGGGCAAATAAGTGTCTAAATACAGTATTAGCATCAGCAGAGGATTGCGGTCGCGTGAGTTATAGTTGCCTGCACTAACTATAACGGGGGAATTTCACTGGTTTTTTATCAGTAAAATTTCCGCTAACTATAACATGTGTGAAACCTATGGTTTTTTCAGTGAATATATATATATATATATATATATATGTTTTTCTAACATGCACCCTATAACCCATACCTACCCAAAACACTTAAAACACCCTTGCCAACAAAAATCCCTTGCTGACCATTAAACCATAGACATGCCCTTGCCTCCTTGCCTTGACATATATATATATATATATATATATATATATATATATATATATATATATATATATATAAATATACATATATATATATATATATATTCACTGAAAAAACCAAAGTTTTCAGGTATGTTATAGTTAGAAATTAGCATTTAAAAAACCTTTGAAATTCACTAAAAAAAACATAGATAAATGAATTAGAAGTACAACATGACAAAGTAGCATGTAGTAACTTCAAACCCCAATCCACTTTTGTCCCCAGAATGGGCCATGATAACATCGACACATTTCAGGAGCTAGTTAGTGCAGACATGCTGAAATTCAGAACGAACAATTGGATGAAAAAAATGAAAAAATTCAAATACAACCTCACTGCTACCCAGAAGAAAGCAATTGAAGATCTAGCCTCTGATGATAGCATCATAATCAGACCTGCCGACAAAGGCGGTAACATCGTGATTTTGCCTAAAGACAAGTACATCAACGAGGCCTTAAGACAATTGAATGATGGTAAAACATATACTAATGTAACACGGGCAGAATATAATGAGAGTGTCAACACAGGGTGGGAACTGCTCAATGATTGGAAAGACAAAGGCCTGGTGGAGTGGGAGGAATTTTGTTTCTTGAAAAAAGATTGTCCGATTTTACCGGTCATGTACCTACTCCCGAAGGTTCACAAGAATAGGAACAATCCCCCAGGTAGGCCGATCATCTCATCAAGAGGGAGTGCCCTTGAAAATATCTCACGATATGTAGACCATTTTTTACGAGAATTTGTCTTCACCCTCCCCTCCTACGTAAAAGATACAAAAGATTTTCTTAATAGAATCTCAGATCTTGTATGGCAGGAAGATTACATCCTTATAACTTTGGATGTAAACTCACTATACACGATAATAGACCATGAACAAGGGATTCAATCATGTGCTGAATTTCTGAAACGTAGGAGTCTGGACTTACTGGAACACACAGGCATGATTTTAGACATGATCAGATTCTGTCTCATGAACAATTTTTTTATGTTCAATGGCAGGATCTATAAACAAGAACACGGGACCGCGATGGGTACGTGTTTTGCGCCTAGTTACGCGAATCTTTTCATGGGGGCATGGGAGAAAGAGACCCAGGCCAGGGCAGATCTACAATATGACTTTACCAGGGTGATATTGTGGCTTAGATATATCGACGATATATTTCTTGTATGGCAAGGAGAAGAGAAAGAAGCTGTACTTTTCGTCGATAAACTAAACCACAATAATAAGAACATCATCCTTACCAGCACGATTAGCAGAGAAAAAGTGGAATATCTCGATACATGTGTCCAAGTGAAGAATAACATTGTACATACGATTTTATATCGTAAATGTACAGCTGGTAACACCTTGCTCCATGCTTTGAGTAGTCATCCTGACAGTTTAAAGTGGAGCATCCCTTACGGGGAATTACTCAGAGCTAAGAGGAATTGCAGCTTAACATCAGACTACCAAAAGGAAGAAAAAATAATGATTGAAAGATTCAAAGCAAGAGGGTATCCCTCATGGGTTCTTAAAAAAGCAACAGAAAGAGTCAAATCAGTTGAAAGATCTAGTACTTTAGCACCTCCAGAAATGACTACAACACAAAAGGAAGAGGAGGGAACAGCTAGGATGATCATGACATACAATGGGCATTCTACCCAAGTCCGCAAGATTATACAACGACATTGGGAAATCTTAAAAAGTGATTCAGTCATAGGCAAAACTTTACCAACATATCCTATGATTACGTACAGGAGAGGACGTAGCTTCAGGGACGCTCTAGTTCACAGCGACCTCAATTCTAATTTTGAGAATAGAGGCATTGATTTACCAGGTTTTTACCCGTGTAGCCATTGCAAGGCCTGTGGGAATAGCAAAATGGTCAAAACATATTTTAACACCAGCACGGGAAATATGATGAATATCTCACAATTTCTGACATGCACCAGCACTTTTGTCATCTATGTGTTGGAGTGTCCTTGTAAGCTTCGATATGTGGGCAGCACCACGCATATGGCAAAAAAACGAGTGCTTGAACATATGCGTGCGATTACCAACCAAGATAGACAATATCCCATTGCCCGTCATTTTGCAAGCCATCATTTCTCAGATCCCTCAAAACTCACATAATATGCTATTGAACAGATCACACCCAAAGTCAGAGGGGGTAACAGGGTTCTAAGACTTAGACAACGGGAGTCGAAACACATAATAGGTATGTGTACCCTGTTTCCGAATGGCCATAATCTGGATGAAGAAATGGCAATACATCTTCAAAATGAATGAATGTGTATATTGTTTGAATTTGATGCTATAATTTTCCCTATGACCTATTTACATTTGTATGTATTATCTTCTTAACAGGAAGGAAGAAAGGGTGGTATGGCTGACCCAGATTGAGATCTCTGCCCCTTCTCCTCAGATCATCCGACGGTTCCCTCTGTGTGAGATAAGACCATATGGTTCTTAATTTTAATATATGGGTGATATAAGGGATTAAGACACCATGCTTTGATAGCCTTACATACATCAGAAAACTATAATTATTTCAATCACCCACTAACAAGGGTTTAATTACATTTTGACTGAGAAACTATATGAGCAAGATTTTTGAAATATCATGTGGAACAAGGGGCTCCTTGTCACCAAGGGCAAAAGGTATACATGCAAACCAGACAGGAATGCTCCTATGTCGATCGAAATACTGATAATCCAATTTGAAGTTTGTTCGTAAAAATACAATTCATCACAACACAAACGAATGAACCATTCCTAACTTTGTGATACAAATTATTTTTTATGTACTGACAATTTATGTATCATATCGAAATGATTATAGAACTTTATTGACAATTGTTTCTATGACAAAATGCCCCTTGCTATGTAAACAATGGTGCCATCTTACATATATATTTTTGTTTGTAACAATGCACTTTGCACTTGCCAAAATGGCGACCGTTTTGTTCAAGAGTTTCCCAGCGATGTTGAGAGGTAACAGTCCTCTTTCTTTGTTTATGATAGGCGAAAGTATGTAATGGTGCCTTTCACGGTGTATCGTTGTGTGAACAAGCCACGACAGTGGCGAAACGCGTCATGGCGAGTTTATGAATTGAATAAACTCCCTTTGTTTGGATTGAAGTTCGTTGTTTATTTGCCAATTGCCATCCGAGAGCGCGAGTGGGACTCCGGTTTTACGAATATATATATATATATATATATATATATATATATATATATATATATATATATATATATATATATATATATATATATATATATATATATATATGTTTTTCTAACATGCACCCTATAACCCATACCTACCCAAAACACTTAAAACACCCTTGCCAACAAAAATCCCTTGCTGACCATTAAACCATAGACATGCCCTTGCCTCCTTGCCTTGACATATATATATATATATATATATAAATATACATATATATATATATATTCACTGAAAAAACCAAAGTTTTCAGGTATGTTATAGTTAGAAATTAGCATTTAAAAAACCTTTGAAATTCACTAAAAAAAACATAGATTTCAGGGATGTTATAGTTAGAAATTAGCATTTCAAAATCCTTAGAAATTCACTGGAAAAAACACCGGTTTCAGGGATGTTATAATTAGTTGGACTTTTCACTCGTACAAAACCAGAGAAATTCGGCCGTTATAGTTAGTTGAGCTAACTATAACTCGGGCCCCCGCAATGCACTGCTGATGACATCACATATTAAAGCATTCATGACATGGTCAGTGACATCACTGATTGACATCACTGAAGTAGATTTCCAGTGAGTGCGCGAATCCAAAAATTCAAACACCTCAAAATCCAGGTGATGCAATAAGGGGTCCACCTCTTGACATCCCCAACTCTGAATATAGTGCTCCAGAGTGTTAGGGTGACGAAGTGAGGGAAGGGTAGGTAAGGAACAGCAGGGAAAGGAAACTAAAACACAAAGAACAACATCATGAGATAATACAAGCACAATAACTACTCTCATATGATCTTGCTAGGTACCCCCACTCTACCTTTGTCAACTGACGAAAAGGCACAAATCTTCATTCAACAAGAAAGTCATTCTTCTGTCAATGAGTATAGTTCTATAAGGCACAAAACAACCGATTAAACAGGAACCCAAATGCAATACATTGAACACTTCAGCACCTCATGCGAACCACATACATACTAGTTACTATATAAATAAATTGCTAAGAAGAGGAGACGTCCAATAGAATAAAATGGACAAAAAATAATCAGTCTTATTCCAAGGTTGCATATGAGTCTCAAACGCAATATTCTCATGTAGAAGACACATGAGTCAACAATAGTATCTTCATCTTCATAGTCGCAATACAAAAAGAAAAAGAAAAGTTGTCAATAGCTATTTTCTCATAGCTACAATGATGCTGATCCAATGAATACTGAATTCTCTGACTGCCTTTAGTACATGCTTTACCTCCAGCCTGGAAGTGTGAAGCAAACAAACAAATGGTGCAGGAGAAATGTTGAGATAATCACGAAATGTATTTGAAGGCAAGTATTTTCCTACCTCACAAGACCGTTGATAGCGCAGTTCAGTTTCACCAGCCCACCCCTTAACTGTTCTCAGAATACTCCACTCACCACAGAGAGATAGAGGCAGCACTCAAAGTCCAAAACACAGCATCTCAGAGGAAACACGCTAAGCCGCTGGACGCACAATGACTGCATCAAGATTAGCAGTCCAGAGAATTCAGGACCCGATCCACGCTCCAGCAGGCAACGGCAAGGCAGTAACCTAACAGCAATCCTTCGACCAGGGAATAACAATACACAGGAAAAAACAATCTAAAATCCATACAAAGCAACGCACGGCTGCTTCCACGATACCAGAACCCTCTCAGCCGAGAGGATATTTCCGACAACAAGAATAACGCACACTAGCCAGCGTGCGTTAGGCCGTTTAGTAGCCGCTCCTCCCCATTCACATCAGCTTCCTGGGTGATGTAGTGTCGGTTACTAACCACCAGGAAGGCGCCTACCCGACCTGATTCCTGACAGCTTGTCCTGATGACAACATACTCTTCTTTGTAAACATCACCCTCTTGTATCAGTTTGGGTTCTTCAGCCTCAGGGACACCAATCTTTTTTAATGTGCTGTTCCCATAGGATTCGATTTTTGTGTTGCATGGGACAGTTGGCACCTAGTAGAAAAATGTTGGCCTGACCTCCTAAGAGCACTGCTCTGTGGGAAACTGTGGCGTCTGCAATGCATTCGTCATTCAGCCTAAGTGTAAAAAGTCCCAAACTGGGGAACAGAGGTTCTTCAGAAAGCCTAAGCTGGAATAACTTGTGGTGGAGCTAGGCTGGCCTTGCTAGGCTACGCCTCAGTGGCGGTTCCTCAGCTAAGGCGGAGGAGTGTCGCCCCACTGCTCAAAAGGAAAAATAAAATGATAATAACAAATTATTATCATTTTATTTTCCCTATTGACCCTACTGGAGTCAGAGGTGGGGCGGGGAGGGGCTAACCACAGCAGAGGAGGAGTGGTGTGCACTCCCTAAGTGCGCATTAACTGTTTGGCCGGCCCTCTTGAGCCAACCAAACAGTTCATGCACACTTTGCATGTTCTTACCAGGCTGCACTGCACAGCCTGGTAAGAAACATGCACAGGCTTCCTGTTCCAGTCTGAGCGTTGTGATTGATTCAGGGGAGCCTAAGGGCCCGGATGCTTCCTGCTTCTGGCTGCAACAGGAAGATGAAGAGGACGGAGGAGAGGCAGTGGGTATGTCTTTTTAAAAAAAAAATTAGATCCCTCTCCCAACACCCCCCACTCCACCACCCCCGTCCGGTAGCTGCCGCTACTGCTAGGCCTGACAACTGTGGTGGTTGTTGGTGCTGGGTTTTGGGATTTTGAAACGATTGAAGCAGATGATGGTATAGAAGCAGGGGAATAGAGATGATATACACTTTTTTCGTGCCGCTCCTGACATGAACAATGACTAGTTTGTCTTACTGAACACTATGATTTCTGGAACATTCCCTTTGCTCTGTTTCTTGTTGCAACACTCTAAATAATATTAACAATGTATAAACTATTTGTTAGCCGAAGCACTAGTTAGACAAAAAACAATGAAAAGCAACAGAAATATTAAGAACACGTTTTTAATAATAAAAGCTGCCATATAGTGAAAGTTTTATACAGGTCAGAAATAACACCACCACAACATCCCCAGATGTCAAAGAGGAATACATAAACTTCTGATGTCCCTTCTGAGCCCACAGGACCCTTTTGAGAGCAAGGAGAAGGCTGTCAAACTGGATTACAATAATTAAAATAATAATGGTTATGGTCCTTTGAGCCCAATCACCATGGAACAAAATGTAGAAAAATTCTAAGCAAATGGAAAGTACTATCTGGTGCCCCTCCAGATCTGTGGGGCCCCTGTAGTAAGGGTTGCTGGCAAAAAACAATTAAATGAATTAAACATAATGACCAAATACCCACACTGCCCAATCACCATGACAGCAAATGTAATTATATGAGGTATCCATTCAGCGTCCATGGAAACTCTGTAGGAGCCAGAGAGAATCAAGAAACAATTGATTGAATTAATTAATTATAATGTTTAACCCCTTCGCCGCGGCAGGAATTCTGCCGCGGCGCTGGGGGGGGGGGGTTTGGGGGCACAGCGGCGGCGCCGTGCTCATGACGGAACCACTCCGTCATGAGTCACGGGCGAGCAGTGCTCATGACGGAGTGGTTCCGTCATGACTCCGCCCACGGCGCTAATCGCCCGCACAGGCGGGGAATTAGCGCCGCGTGGGCGGAGCGGCCGCCAACGGCCGCAGCATGACGGAACCACTCCGTCATGAGCACACGGCGCCCGTGGCTCATGACGGAGTGGTTCCGTCATGAGCACGGAACGGGTTAATAACCATGGCTGAGCTTTGATGTTAACGACGCTATTGGGGATCATTGCCTTCGATTTTATCGTTTACGAAATGCCGCACATAGCCACTATAAGCCATATGTGTAATGTTCTCCATACAAAGTAAAAGACTGTCACTGTAAACTGACGGATACATTTCAAATTTGCTAAAGTCAGCAATAAAGTTTGTTCAAAAAAAAATAACCATGGCTGAGAAGGCCCTATCAAAAAAAAAGAAAATTATTAAACAATTCTAAAAAATGTGAAATAATATCTGGTTTCCCTGCCAGACTCAAAAATTGATTGAATTAATTAAATTAAATAAAGATTGGTGATAGTGCTTAATGAACATGGCTTAAAATGCTGAATAAGAATTCAAAGAAATGGGAAATAATATGTGATGTGATGTTCCCTCAGAGCCAATGAGACTCCTGTGGCTAGAGGCTTTCTGACCGACATCCTAATTAGGGCCAAAGTGCCCACAGGAGAAGGGTTTTAAAAGTGGCAGAGAGTAGTTAACTATCTGCCATGATACACTCATTCTGGTTTAACAAAATGTGGCAGAGCACAAGGCTTAGCAAGGAAAAAGGAAGTGAGAACAAAGACATAATGGATGATTGTGAGACACACACACACTGGTTTTATATAATGGTGGACATGGCAATGGAAGAGGAAGTGTTAGACTTGGCCTGTCCAGCGGGTTTATCCCGAGACTTTTTGCCTTTTGGCCTCCTGTTTTGGACCCTGTTTTTGTTGGTTTTATGATTATGGGCTCTTTACCACTGCTGATCAGTGCTAAAGTGCATATGCTCTCCCTGCAAATTGTGTTTATGGATTGGTGATTCCATAATTAGCATATCTGATTTACTGGTAAGTCCCTAGTACAGTGCACTGTGTATGCCCAAGGCCTGTAAATCAAATGCTGCTAGTGGGCTTGCAGCACTGATTGTGCCACTCACATGAGCAGCCTGCAAATGTAACTCAGACCTACCACTGTTGTGTCTGTGTGCAGTTTGGTACTGCCATGTCGACCTGGCAAGTGCACCCACTTGCTAGGCCCTAACAGTCCCATTTCTAAAATGTAAGACACCCCTAAGGTGGGTCCAAAGTACCTCTGTGGCCAGGGTGCAGTGTATGTGAAAGGTAGGACATGTCCTCATGTGGGTGGCATGTCCTGATAGTGAAATACTGCCAATTTTATTTTACACTATTGAAAGGCCATCTGTCCCATAGGATAGAATGGGAGTGTATTTATGACAGCTTATAACAGCTTATAAATACATCTTTCCATGGGGACAAGATAGTAAGTTAAAGTTTAGTATGCCTGAACTGTAAAGATGCAGTTTTAGAAGGGAAGATTTTTACATTCTGTTTTTGAAAATAACACTTTAACCCCTTCAGCGCTGCACGGATTCCCCCGCGGTGCTGAAGGGTTCGAGCGCGGGCGGGGCCATGACGGAACGGTTCCGTCATGAGCATGGAAGGGGTTAAGAAAGTGGGTATTTTCTTGCTTAGACATCCTGTGTGCCTCTGCTAGGGTTTATATTGATTGTCTGGCTGGGGGTGTGCATTCTGTTTAGATAGCCTCTTGGGGGCTGAGGTGTGTCCTGCTTTTCCAGGGTGAGTCGGGGCTGGGCTGAATAGACTTGGGCTGCATTCAGAGGGGGAGAGGAGATTTCTTTCCCACCTAAATGGGCCTGGCCTACATTGGACAATGCTGTCTCCACCTAATGCCGGGCAAATACACCAGAGAGGACAGAACTGATTTTGGCTAGGCAAAGAGCTTCTCTGCCACCAGAGAACAAAGGAATTTGTTCTATAAAAAGTGGGGCCCGAACCCCTGAACTTTAGATTCTTTTTGGACTTCAAGAAGGAACCTCTGCCAAGGAGAAGACCTGGAAGAAACTGGAGGAAGAGTACTGCCCCATTGCTGTGTGCTGTCAGGGGTTAGCCTGCAGTAGCTGTTTCTAACAAGGAGAGGATCTGTATGTGTATCCTGCTTGAGAAAGTATCTCCAAGCGCTTGGAAGTTGGGCTTGCCACCTGTTCAAGAGGTCTCAGGAACAGCAAAGACCTCACTATTTTTCTTGGCACCGTCTCTGGTACCGCTGGTTTCAGCCACCGCAGAAGAAAGGAGCAGCCGACTCTGTCAGCGAGTCCATTGCAGGGTTCTGTGTTGTGAAGGCACCACAGAAGGCCCCGCGCACTTCGCACCGCATCCTTGGTGTCACCAACATCGCCTGAACGATCGTCACTGAGCCGTTGCTTGTACTGCATCCTGTGGGCACAGCAATCTGCACTGCCTCGCCTCACCCTGCCTGGACGTCACCAACACCATCAGTTGCCCCCAACCGACTCGCACCAACATGTCGGCTGCAACGAGAAAGGTACTCTTCAAGAGTCTGTCAACGCTTTAGCTGGCCTGTGCCGACGTGATTGGCTGGAACTGGTAGACGCTGTTGTTTTCAGCAATGCGGTAGCCCCAAACAGAGCTACTGACTCGGAAGAACTATGTTTTGTAGCTATTTCTGCAATTTAAGATTATTTTGCATAGTAACTATTTTTACAGTATTGTATGTTGGATTTTTGTTGTATGTGGTCTTTTTGGTTTAGATAAAGTTTTGCTTATTTTTCTAAGCTGGTGTGGTGTCCATTTGTATTGTTTTCACTGTGCTACTGTATGTGTGCACAGATGCTTTACATGCTGCTTCTGAGATAAGCATGTCTGCTCGTGCCAAGCTACCAAGAGGGTGAGCAGGGTTTATTCTAGAAGTGTATCCCCCTTACCCTGACTAGGAAGAAGGATCCCTACTTGGACAAAGGTGCAAACCATTGCCAACTAGAGACCCCCATTTCTAACAGGAGGCACGAAGAACAAAGGCAAAATAGATGCTTTCTAGACACACACTACTTTAAGAAATGGTGGCTGAGCAGATGGCAAGGAAGGAGATGACATGAAGTACAAAGAAAAAATGCCTGTCTGCCCAGGAACCCCTTCTTCTCCACATCACTGAAAAACAAATGCAGCATTGCAGGCAAAGTTTTGAACAAACACATACCCAAAATTTCCATTGGCCCATCCACAGATGCACACACCACCTCCAAAACAGGAACAATAATGTAAAATATCCATTAAGATGAAAACATATATTAGCAAAGCAAAATAGAAACTGACAAAAAATTGATTAAAAAAATAGTAAAATGCCCCACACTCAAACATATCTAGGCAATGATTACCTCAGCCAAAGATCTTTAAAGACACAGATATGCACATTATTTAACCATCTCACATACAAAATGGTGGACAAGACATCGAGAAGAAGGTGGCTGAGAACAAAGGAAAAATTGCTGGATAATTAGACCAGGACTCCTGAAGCCCCTCAAACACCAATAGGTACACACAGGCAAAATAAATATACTAAATTTGGCATGAATTCAAGGACACCAACAATATAAAAAATATTTAGCTTAGCAGCAGTAAGAATACTGAAATTCCATTGAAAATTACTGAGACAAATCATCAATTGGCTTTAGTAGCCTATGCTCTGAAATAGTGAAATATCACAATATAATCACACATTTGAATGAAAAAAACAAGGAAAAAGAGGAAACACATCGCCATGCCTCTGCCACCCGAAAATAGCTATAGTGTTATACTCTTATCCATGAATTGTCACATTGGCCCTCCCTTTGAAAGGGTGGGTTTTGACATTGCTGGACCTCTAGACCACATGATGGCCCTAGACAACAGGTTTAGCCTGGTCTTGGTGGACCATGTCACAAGGTTCCCTGAGGCATACCCGTGAAGAAGGCCACTTCGCCCACAGTGGCCAGGAAAAGTATAGGGACATTTACCCACATGGGTTTCCCCAAGAAGGCTGCATCTGACAGGGACACAAACTTCATGTCTGCCTACAAGAAGTCAATGTGGGAGGAGCTGGGCTAACTTATACGTTCTCCATTTCATACCACCCAAGAATAATGGACTTGTGGAAAGATTCAACAAGACACTGAAGTGCATGATTATGAGCCTACCAGAAACCATGAGGTGTAAGTGGGATGCCCTCTTGCCACACCTTCTCATCCAGTAGTCGGAAGTGCCTTAGAAGGAAGTGGGGTTCGGTTCCTTTGATCTGCTATATGGCAACCCTATGAGTGGACCTCTCAGTCTTCTAAAGGGGGGTTTGGAGACAGCTGGCAAAATACCCCTGCAAGATGTAGTAAGCTACATGTTGGCCCTCCAGTCTCAGATGATGTGCTTCAGCAAAGAAGCCACTGAGAACTTGAAGGCCATGAAGGAAGTTATGAAGCACTGGTATGACCAGAAGGCCACTCTGGTGGAGTCGTAGCTTGGGCAAAAGGTGTGGATGAAGAAGCCTGTAGAGTCCCGGCCTGTGAAGGGCCGGTGGACAGGGCCCTACGAGGTGAAAGAGCAGAAAGGCGAGGTCACCAACCTGGTAGACCTGAAGGCATCTAGGAACCCCTTAAGGGCCCTCCATGTGAACCACCTCAGGCCCCACTTTCAGCGATCAATGTCACTATGCTCCTGGTGACAGATGATGGTGAGAGACAGCCCCTCCCAGACCACATATCTCCAAAGAGCAGAAGGATCAGTGGAAGGATTGTCTTCTCCCCTACCATAACTCCAGTTCAACAGAGGGAGGGTTGCCACCTACTGGGGCACTTCTCCTTGCTCTTCACACTGACTCCAGGGCTCACTGATTGGTGAACCCATGATATAAACACGGGGAAGTATGCCTGTCAAAAACATTTACTGGCTGTCTGACAAGGTGAGAGCCAGCATTAAGGAAGAGGCATGCAAGATGCAGGATTGGGAGGTGATTAAGCCCTCCTGTAGTCCATGGTCCAGTACAGTGGTACTGGTACCCAAGGCTACCTCACCAGGCACCCCACCAGATGTTCTGTTTGGATTACAGTGGCCTCAATTCAGTCACCAAGACTGATGCTCACCTCATCTCCAGAGCTGATGGGTGCTTTATTCGGTGGGGAGATTTGACATCAGAGTACTGGCTGATTGTCTTATCCGAGTAGGCCAAGCAGAGGTGGGCAGCCTCCACTCCAGAAAGCCACTTTCTATTTAGAGTGGTGCCCTTTAGATCAAAAAATGCTCCTGTCACCATCCAGAGGTTGGTCAACCGGGTCCCGGCTGGGTTAGAGGGCTTCAATGGCGCCTACCTTGACAACTTTGCTGTCTTCAGCTCTACCTGGGATAACCGCCTGTACAGTACTTCAGACCCTGCAAAAGGCAGGCCTGACTAGCAAGGCCAATAAGTGCCAGACAGGGCAGTGATCCATTAAGTATGTGGGCAACCAAGTCAGTGGGAGCAAGATGCAACCCACCCAGCCCACGGTACATATCATCCTGGATTGGAAACCGCGTAAGACCCAGCCTGAAATGGAGCCTTCTTAGACGTCACTGCATATTATAGGAGATATGGTAAAGTGTACGGCACCATTGTTGCCCCCTTAACTGAACTGACTTCCAAGAAACAGCCCAAGAAGGTGACTTGCATAAAGGTATGCCAGAAAGCACGTGACACCCTTGGGGAAGCCATGAGCTCAGTACCAGTGCTTAAGGCATCTGACTTCTCCAAAGAATTGTTAGTGCCGGCGATGCTTCAAAGCATGACATTGGGGCTATCTTGTCAAAGGGTTTGGACAAACTTGAAGCCTTCATCAGCCAGAGGCTACCTCCCAGGGAACGAAGGTGGAGAGCAATTGAAAGAGAAGCCTTTGCATTGGTCTGGGCTCTTAAGACTTTAAGACATACTTGTTTAGGAATCACTTCCGAGTTTAGACAGACCACAGAGCCCTCAAATGGCTGATACGGCTGAGGGTGAGTATTCCAAACTGTTGAGGTAATCCATCTTCCTACAGGGAATGGCGTTACGGGGGACCATCGCCCTGGGACTGACCACACCAATCCTTATGGTCCTTCTTGGTTTTTCCACCCTATTGATGAGAACTTCCATGAGGGTGGGCAGTACTGCCTGCATTTCTGCTAAGAGGGGGGCACATGTTGGAAAGGACTATCTTTTGTGTGGTCTTCTTCCAGATTTTTGCCTTCACTACCCTATTTTTGCTAAATCTGTTTTTGTTGAGTCTAAGACTCCGCACACTTTTCTCCGGCATCTCATTGATAATGTGCTTGTGCTCTCCCTTACAAACACAGTAAAATTGCTATACACCTGTTTGCCACATTTAATTTACTTATAAATCCCAAGTAAATGGTACTACAAGTACCCAGGGCCTGTAAATGTAATGGTACAAGAGTGCCACCCATTAAAGTAGCACTGTAAAACATGTCTCAGGCCTACAACTGCAGCCTGCAATAATTTTAAAAAGAGCCATTTCAACCAGGCAAAATAAACCTTTTTCAAGGCCCAAACCTTGCTTTCTAATACTTCAAGTCACCCTAAAATAGGCCCTAAAGGCTCATACGGCGGGGTGCATGGTATTTAAAAAGTAGGACATGTGTACTTAAGTTTTACATGGACTCCTAGTGAAACACCTCCAAAGTAGTTTTCACTGTAGCAAGACAAGCTCTTGCGTAGACTAACACAGGGATACCTTATTAAATGTAATAAGTGATAACTACAGTTTGGGACCAGCAAGAGAAATACTTCTTCCACTCATTAGTATTATAATTTTAAAACCTATTTAAAGGTAAAGTCATATTTCAGATTACGATTCTAAAAATGCCACTTTTAGAAAGTTATAGACATGAGAAATTATGGTGACTGGCAGGATTAATTGAACACAGAAATTACTTAGGAATCGAAATATAATTAATTTGGGTGAATCGAGTGACTAAATCACAAATATTCTGTCTGATGCTTCAAATGGTGTTGAAAAAATTGTCAATGTGATGTCAAGAATTTTACATGTTTGTCTTACGTGCTATATGTGTTAAGAATTATTTTAGATGCCTGCTGCTTTGGTCTTAATAACAATAAGAGAATGCCTTGGAATAATCAGAACATAGATAAGTGGTGGTGACATCTATTTGATGCAGCGAACAGTATTTTTGTGATTTAGTCACTCAACCTACCCGAATTAGTTTAGTTACGAGTCCTAAGTAATTTCTGTATTCAAGTTATGCCTGCCCGTCACCATGTTTTCTCGTGTGTATGTATGGATGTTGTCCAGGCCTGGATTTGGCATATACTTTTAGAAAGTTGGAATTGTTCTGCCTAAACCAAATTTGCTTTTCTGCCAGTGTCCAGGGTCACATGACTGTTAAGGGCTTTCCTTTTGTGTGATGGGTATGCCTGCCAGATGGGACCAAAGGGTCTCGTGTGTACTGAAGTGTTTCTCTCCTGAGCAGGATGGCCTAGGGGTTGAACCCAGAACCTTCCTGACTTCAGAAGTTGAATGCCCTGTCACTGGCAAGCTCAGCCCACACATGTTCCTGCCTACCCTTTCTTTCCCTAGACAGATTGGAGCCAAACCTAGGAGAATGGAAAGGTCTGAGCAAAACCAGTTTAAAGTTAGACAAAGGGCATGACTCACTCATAGACATGCACCGGGAATAAAAGTGGCAATCGCAGAACCCTCTAATCACAACACTCCTGGACCTGAAAAGATTATGAAGAAGGACTGCCCTGCTGTCTGAAGAAAGAAGAGTGGACATGCTTGCCTTGAACCCAAACTCCAGAAGTGACTCCAAGGGTTAGTGTGCTATCCTCCTGAAGGAGCTACAGGAGGACAACAAGCTTCCAGAGGTCTCGCCTGCTTTCCAGCTGACCAGACCCAACTGGACCTGATCCTCTCTTGTGGCATCTGTGAGAATGATTCCTGATCTCCCAAGTATTTTCCTCAAGGTCCTGGACCCTTGGCTGGAGACAGAATGCACACCTCTCTGCTCAACTGGAGGTTTTCCCGGATCTGAGAAACATGATGCAGAACAATGCAGAGCTTCACACTGCAGCACCTCGCAGGTCTGAATCAGTGGCTCCACCGGACCTGACAGAGGATAGTGCATGAGCCTCATATTGTAGCTCTTTGCAGCTGCTGATCGACGGCTTCGCAAAGTCCGTTGCAGGACGACGTTGGGGCTTTGCATGACAGGACCGCACCACTCCTGATAGGTGACTTGAGGGACCCAATGCAGTGCGACGTAGAGCCTTGCATCACAACACAGTGCAGCTCCCGCACCAAGGATAAAAGGTAAAACTCCCAGTGGGCCCCGACGTTTGGGGCTTTGCATGACAGGACCGCACCACTCCTAATAGGTGACTTGAGGGACCCAATGCAGTGCAACGTAGAGCCTTGCATCACAACACAGTGCAGCTTCCGCACCAAGGATAAAAGGTAAAACTCCCAGTGGGCCCCACTTGGTCCCATATTAATGGGTGCCTTTATTGTGGTCAGCCTGAAATTTTTACTTTGTACCAGTCGGTGTGATCAGATACCCGCAGTTGGTGCTTCGTGCCCTTTAGGCGCAATTTTTACCTGAAACTTCAATAACTCATACATACTTCTAGTTCTGCTGATTTTATTTTTGGTGTCATTTTATTTATAAAAATATTCCGTATTTTTCGCATTACAGAAAGCAAAACAAATGACAATGTTTCAGGCAGTCATTTGTCATATAAAAACAAGAATAAAATGTAATATGCAAAATAGCAGAACAGTATATAATTCAGCTCAGTAAACAAGTCATAAAGAAGTGATCAGACTGACAGTAACGTCTTTCTAAAGATGAGGGGAGAGCTAATCCAACACCGTTTGGGTAATGCTCAGTTTTCAGGTTAAAACACAATAAGGCTTATACATTCTGTGTGAACGTGTAAAGGCCCTGTAATCTCCCCATTGAGGTAAAAGAAAGAAAGATACAGTTTAAAATTCCATTTGTCAGTACTGTCCCACTGACTCATATTTGTCATCCCCAGTGCTCCTGTGACAGCCTTATAGATAGTACAGATTCAGCTACAAGTCAAAGTTAAGATAGCATGAATATCAATGTCCCAATAGGTGAGACCTTGGGAAAGCATTCCCTATGCCTGGGCTTTAAGTGGGCCGGGTCTCACCAGTGTTGAGCACTGGCAGTTTTTAGAAGGGGGACTCGAAACGGGTCTCTATCGGGCTCTGTGTTGTGCCCTGGCATAGGCGGTCTGTTTTTTCCCGGACTGCAGTGACAGCAGGCACATTAATGTGCAGGTGCTCTCCCTGCTTACTTCTCACTAGTGGAGAAGTTACGGCATGACGTCATGCCAGGTGAGCGTTGTAGGGGAAGGGAAATCCTTTAAAGAGTCATTTTCTCTCTGGATTTCCCTTCTTTTTTAAACTCAGGAGCAGCAACATTGTTGTGGTGTCACCAGGGCTTTAAGTGGAAGCTTTTTCATTATATACAAGCCATAGTTGCTGCTTATTTATCTTATGCATCTAACAACCATTGACAAAGCCAATAGTCCTGAGTTGTTGTAGGTATGATGTTACTTGTTGAATCATATAACTGGAAGCAATGACAGAAACAGCAAAATACAAGTCGGGCGGCACACTATGCTAAGCAGAGATTTTATTCTTATCTGTTTTAAGCCAAGCTCTTACTTACATTGGCCACGCCCCCAGTTTTTAGTATCGCCATTGGCACCCCTCAGTCCCCCCTCCAACAAAATACATTACCCAATAATAACACACCCACAGACTGTTTGATTGGGTACAAAATGCTGCAGGTTTATTACATACACCGTTATGTAATAGGTGGGTTATCTTACGGGCGATCCAAGGGCAGGCAAACTACGGGGCCGCCTGCCCGCCTGATGAGCTGGGCAGCACTGGGGCGAAACCCGCCTTTGCTGCCGTCCAAATGATTCTTTTACAGGATCACGTGACCGTTGGTAACTTCTACTCACGCCCCTTCCCGGGGCGGAGCGTAGCATAGCAAACCCCCGGTTGTTCAGGCCCACAACCGCCCGAAGGACTAGTGGGGCGCCGACACGGTTTCCGGGACCCTCCCATGAGGCTCCTCGGATTTGGCTCTGGCACCCCGTATGGTGCCGCGCAGAGGTACCCTTGGTACCGGCCTGCTTCTAGATTGCCCCGTAACTCCGCCACAGCTCTGGAGGCGGCCACCGTCGCCGCCAGAGCCCCCCACCAAAACAGCTATAGTCTTACCTGCAACCTCTCCTGTCTAGAGCTTCCTGCAATCCAGATGAAAGAGAACCATCCCTGCTGGTTATAGATGGCCCCATCTATATCCCAAGCCCTTGACGCTATCCTGGGTCAGATAGTGTCTGCTGAAACAAAAGGCCCGTCTGGCCTGGGGAGTTGTGCCAAGAGCAATTCACCCCCATGCGGGAAAGTTCCACTGCTTTACTTGCCTCAGCCCCGAGCCAGCTCGGGGCGGGTTGCATGCCGACACCCAGGCTCGCAAGGCCCACTCTATTTGCTGATCTCACATAGCTGCCGTTCTCCTAGCACCGAGTGTGCTTGAAAACCTGCATGCCCGTCTATGGGACAGCAGCCCGCTTGCTAGGTGACCACTCCCCCACCCTCCTGCCTGCTCTGGCTATTCTGGCTAGAGGGATTTTATTTAACCATTGAACTGTCCCTTTGTTTGCTAAATCCTGACGCACAGGAGTGTTCATAACTGAAAGTGTGTGGTCATGGGCAAGGGACCCTTTTGCCCTTGCCATGTATCCCTTATTCCTTATGGGAATTATCACTCCGAACCTTAAGAAGCGCCCCAATCTAACCTGGGCGTATTTCTAAAGGATAGTGGTTTCACACAGCTGTAAGGCCAGAGACACACCTCTTAAACCTATTTACTGGTTTTGCTACTCGTCACCCTTATGGTTGGAGCTCTGTGTTTACGCAGCGCGCATGTCCCCATGGCACGATGTTGCTGAAGAGCCGGGGTCTGTTAACTTAAATGTCTGAGGTGAGGAGTTGAGGAACACAAGACAGGTAATATGCAACTGGAGGATGTATGTACTTCTGCCAATGACCTGACAGCGGCCCAGCTGTGCCCCAAGACCTCGCAGAATTCACACCCTTGGGCTGTTAGCCGGTGGCATGGCAGGCAGTAGTTTAGCGGCTCATGACATTGCCTCCGGGTATATACAACAAACACCGTGCCTCACTACACGGCAGTACCCTTGGCTTAAACAATGCGTGTTAGATGTGTAAGATAGATGAAGCAAAATTCTAGCTTCCCTGCATAGCCTATTGAGGATGCTTCAATTCTGACATGGTGGGACTATCATCTTAACGTGTTGAACATTCTTTAACTGTCTCCCTTCGATGAATAGCGAGCTCAAGCGCAAATGAACCAACACACTAATCAACTTCCGCAACAGCCAGACAGGTCACCTACACGTGATCAAGGTACGGGAAGCGGGAGCCCTTTGGAAACGGAATGGTGGCGCACAATCCACGCCTTGGAGACAAAATGTTTTACCTCGTTGTACTGCGACATCGGTGCATGCAGAGACAACATAACTATCCTTTGCCAACACTGAGCTAGACCGTAACTTTTGTCTAAATTGGGACAAGGGAAGACCATGGGAATATCACTGATCAAGTCTGTGACGTCATATATGACCTCTCCCCCTGTGCTTTGTGTGATATGGCCCTCCTAGGTGTGGGCAGAGCCCCGGGAAGTATACATGGGTTCTAGGCCGATAATGCACCCTTGTTCGTGGAGAAAGCTGAAACCATGCTTGCCGGTTCCCGGCCAAAACCGACAACCCTTTTACCCTTTGTCAACAGCAGCACATGCATCAATAAGACATTGATAAGGGGCACATGCCTAACTCTGGATGTCCAAAGGACCTAGTTGGCCAAGCAGCGAAACATCACTAAATGGAATAATATGAAACAGTCTTCCCACGGCGCACCCCACCCAGGCGCCGGCAGGACACCGAGGTTTTCACCGAACAACTCGATTCCAAAGGAATCCCAATGTGACCTTGGCTGGAGAAGAGCTTTCCCTGTACCTAACAGGAAATGAAAACTCTGGAGCTGAAGCCACGAAAGCTAACTAACTGAAGACCAGAGACCGAGGTACTCCACAGGAGTTTATACTCGCAAAGCTGGAGTCATGGAACACGACACGTATAGGATACCAGAGCCTGTCCAGTGGACAGCGAATCAACCGATACTCAGGTAAATATTGATGGATTTTGAGACACAGGCACCATCCAAACTACTGAAACCAAGTTGGCGAGACTAGTTCTATGGAGAAAAGCATTGAAATAATCGCTCCTCAACGTCAAATGACACAACTACCCGCTTACGTCTACCTTGCTGGGAAGGGTGGAGCGATGCCTGTTGGAAAGGCGTCCGCCGGAAGGGGGTTCGATACACGTCTTGCCCACCCCTTTGACCCACCTCTCCCAAGTAAGCCGAACCAGGCGCGCACACCCTGATCTGCACTGTGAACAGAGGGACACCACACGTATTCTTTGTAGGACGATAAGTTCTTTTATCGATGATTTCAAGGGATCTTTATGACCCAAAAGGCAAATAGTACAGCAGTGGCACAACGTACCACAAATCAGACGTGGGGAATGGGGGTAGCGGGACAGTCTTTCAAGATAGTGTCTCTGCGAAATACCCTGCGGAAGCTCACAATCCTCGAGCTGGAGGGTGTCGTGTCTCTGGGCAATCTCTTTCCGAGTCGTCCTCAAGGGGAGCGCCGCGAGCAGGCACAGGTGGTCGGAGTTCAGGAGCCGCGATTCCGTCAGCAGGGCTCAGATGGTTCAATAGCTGGGGGCCGCGAGTCACTCAGCAGGCCTAGGTGGATCAGTGTTCGGGAGCCGCGACCTCGTCCGCAGGGCTCAGATGGTTCAATAGCAAGAGGCCGCGAGTCACTCAGCAGGCCCAGGTGACTTCAGCGTTCAGGAGCCGCGACAGCGTCAGCAGGCTCAGATGGTTCCAGGTCTTCTCTGTCCTTGTTCCTCCGGCACCCCTTGTTATACTCCGCTGGTTCTTTGAAGTCCGGAGTGCTCGCAGAGGGGGGACTGGGGTGACGGAGGGGGTTTGGCGGGATTTCCTGCCGCTCACTTCTTTGGTCTTTTCAGGTGGGTCTGGGAGGGACCCCAGACGCTCGGTAGGGGAGGCGCCTGCTCCCCAGGGGCCTGGTGGCCGATTGAGTCCTCCCGGGGAAGGCGACCCGAGGTGTGACTGGGCTGGCGCCTCTGGGTCTGGCTCGAGGGTTCCCGCTCCCTCGGTTGGGCATGCGTGGTAGGGTGTTGAGTCTGTCAGGTCTCTGGCCGGCCCGTGGATCGGGGGTGGCTGGGGCGGCCGGAGTCGGGGATGTCGTGTCTTGAGGGTGGTTGCAGGTTGGCGGGATGATGGAGAGGGCAACGCCGTGAGGCCGGTCTCACACGCGTCCCCCCCAGCTGAAAGGCGTGGAGAACTACCCAACCACTGGGGGGTTCTCCTCGCCGAAGCGGAAGAACCGGGACAGGCCGTCGGCGTTGGCATGATCCGTCCCGGGGCGATGTTCGACAGTGAAATCCATCCCTTGGAGAGAGATGGACCATCGTAGTAGCTTGGGGTTCTCCCCCCTCATCCGCATTAGCCACTGCAAGGGCCGGTGGTCCGTCTGTACTCGAAAATGGGTTCTGAACAAGTAGGGCCGCAGTTTCTTGAGGGCCCAGACTACGGCAAAGGCCTCTCGCTCTATAGTGCTCCAACGCTGCTCTCTCGGCAGCAGCCTTCGGCTGATGAAGGCTATGGGCTGATCAATGCCCTTGTCGTCGAACTGCGAGAGCACGGCCCCGATGCCATGTTCGGATGCGTCGGTCTGGACCACGAACTCTTGGGAGTAGTCGGGGGCCTTGAGTACGGGAGCGGTGCACATGGCGGTTTTCAAGGCGTCGAACGCCTGCTGGCACTGGGGGGTCCACTGCACCTTCTGCGGAAGCTTTTTGGAGGTTAACTCTGTGAGGGGCCCTGCGATACTACCATAATTTTTAATGAACCTCCGGTAGTACCCCGTAAGGCCCAGGAAGGCCCGAACCTCTGTCTGCGTGGTGGGGGGCTCCCAGGACTTGATGGCATCGATCTTCGGCTGGAGAGGGGCGACCTGGCCGCTGCCCACCTGATGCCCCAGGTAGACCACGGAGCCTTGTCCGAGCTGGCATTTGCTGGCTTTCACTGTCAGGCCCGCTTGGCGCAGGGCCATTAGTACTTGTCGGAGGTGCTGGAGATGCTCGTGCCATTGAGAGCTGAATACGGCGATGTCGTCAAGGTACGCTGCGCTGAACTCCTCGAGTCCGGCCAGGACCTTGTTCACCAACCGCTGGAACGTGGCTGGGGCGTTTTTCATTCCGAACGGCATGACCCTGAAGCGGTAGTGGCCATCTGGCGTGGAGAAGGCAGAGCGCTCTTTCGCCCCTTCCGTGAGAGCGATCTGCCAGTACCCGCAGGTCAGGTCGAAAGTGCTGAGGAACTGGGCGGCCCCCAGGCGGTCGATGAGCTCGTCGGCTCGGGGAATAGGGTGAGCGTCTGCGCGGGTGACCGCATTGAGCCCCCGATAGTCTACACAGAATCTTAGTTCGGGGGCGACCCCTGGGGAGGCAGCCTTCGGGACCAGAACCACCGGGCTGGCCCAGGGGCTGTCGGAGGGCTCGATGACCCCTAGGTTGAGCATTTTCTGTACCTCGGTCTTGATGCAGGTGCGGACCCGGTCAGGCACCCGGTAGGCTCGGTGTCTCACAGGCGGGCAGTCGCCGGTGTCCACGTCGTGGACACACCAGTCGGTCACCCTTGGAATGAGGGAGAAAAGGTCTGCGAATTGTCCGAGCAGCTGGCGGCAGTCGTCGGCCTGCTGGGGAGTGAGGGTGGCCGACAGTTTCACACCCTCCACGGAACCGTCCAGTTCTTTTGTGCACAGGAGATCGGGCAGGGGTTCAGTGTCTTCTTCTGCCCCCTCATCGGTGGCCAGTAGCAAACTCAGTTCTGTCCTTACGAAGTGGGGCTTGAGACGGTTTACGTGGAGGACCCGGAGGGGGTTCCGTGGGGACTGTACGTCGACCAGATACGTGACCTGGCTCTTCCGTTCGACCACCTTGAATGGACCAGTCTATTTGTCTTGTAGGGCGCAGGGTCTCACCGGAGCCATGACCCAAACCTGCTGGCCCGGCTGGAACTCGACCAAGGTTGCGTTCTGGTCATACCAGCGCTTCATTTCTTCTTGGCTGGCCTCGAGGTTAGCCTCTGCAAGTTCCCTAAACTTCCTCGTCTGGTTGCGGAGCGCCAGGATGTAGCGGAACACATCTGGGGGTGTCCCCCGGGGGCTTGTCTCCCAGCCCTCTTTGACCAGGCTTAGGGGCCCTCGAACGGGATGTCCGTACAGCAGTTCGAAGGGGCTGAACCCCAGAGACTTTTGGGGAACCTCCCGGTACGCGAACAGGAGGCAAGGGAGGAGGACGTCCCATTTCCGGCGCAGGGGCTCTTCGAGGCCCAGGATCATTCCCTTCAGAGTTCGGTTGAAGCGTTCCACCAGGCCGTTGCCCTGGGGGTGGTAGGGGGTCGTGAATTTATACGTGACTCCGCACTGCTGCCACAGGGACTTCATGTAGCAGGATATAAAGTTCGTGCCGCAATCACTCACAACCTCGTGGGGAAATCCGACACGGGAGAAGATCCCCATGAGAGCCCGGCCCACTACGGGAGCCGTCACGGTGCGGAGGGGGATGGCCTCGGGGTAGCGGGTGGCATGGTCCACCAGGACGAGGATGAATCTGTGGCCCTGGGCGGTCTTCGGATCCAGGGGTCCCACGATGTCGATGCCGACCCGCTCGAACGGGGTACTTACAACGGGGAACGGTTGTAAGGGAGCTTTGCGTTTTACGCCACTCTTCCCACTGCCCTGGCACGTGAGGCAGGACTTGCAGTGTGCTTCTACATTCGCTCGCATCTTGGGCCAATAGAAGTGGGTCACCAATCGCTGGTATGTCTTGTCTTGGCCTAAGTGTCCTGCCAAGGGTACATCGTGGGCCAGGCCCAGGAGGAGGCTCCAGAACCGCAGGGGTACCACCAGTACTCGTGCTGCGCCTAGCTCGGCGGACTTTTGCTCGCTGTAGAGGAGGCCATTGTCCCAATAAACCCAATGGGTTCCGGTTTGATCACCGGCGACCTGGGCTTCGGCTTGTTGTCTAAGTCCCTCGAGGGAGGGGCAAGTGGTCTGTTCCTGGCAGAACTCTTCGCGGGAGGGCCCCCCTTCGCAGTGCCACTGGGCCAACTCGGGCAGTTCTTCGGGTTCCATCGGGGCCTCTGGGGCGGAAGGTTCCGGTCCTTCCCCTGGGTTAGTGTCTCCTTCTTCCTCGGAAGGAGGGTTGTCTGCTTCTGGTAGGGGGTCCCTGTTCTCGGGGAAAGTGTTCGGTAAGAGGGCTTCACCGCCCTTGGAGGGGGCCACTCGTGCGATCATGGAGCGCGTGGTGGCGCAGACCCATTCTGGTAGGCCCATCATCTCTAGGTGGGCTCTTCGTTCTACCTGCCCCCACGGGGAATTTTCCAGGTCGTTGCCCAGGAGGCAGTCTACGGGCTGCGAGGTCCGGACCGCTACCTTCAGTTCTCCGGAGACCCCTCCCCACTCGAAGGGCACCAGGGCCATCTGGCAGAGGCTCTCAGAATTGTTGGTCATTGTGGTTCGCTGATACTGGGGACACTGGGGGTCATTGGCGTAGTGTCCGGGCTGCTGGCAGCGGAAGCAGGTGATCCTAGCTCGTGGACCTGGTCGTCCTGGGGCTCCGGTGCTGGCTGGAGACTGGGCCGAACCCGCCGCTGGTGGGCTGCTGGGGGGGCTGGTGGAGGACCCCCCGGCAAAGTCTCTTGGTCGGCCGTGGTTCCCTCCGCCCCTCTGGCGGGGGGGACCCTGACTGTTGCGGCCGTAGTCCCCCACGGGGCCCCGGGTGGCCCGGGTGTTCACCCAACGATCAGCCTCAGCGGCCAGCTTCCGAGGGTCGGTGAGTTTACTGTCTAGGAGATGCTGGCACAGTTCTATAAAGCAATTGGCCGCTAAATGTTCCCAGGCGATCAGATCGAACAGTTCTTCGAAGGTGGAGACCTTGCTGCCCTTGATCCACCCGTCCAAAGCTCGGCTGTAAAAGTTCACGTATTCGACCCACGTGGTGCCCGGTATCTTTTTGCAATCTCGGAACCGTTGTCGGTACATTTCGGGGGTGAGTCCGTACCGGCCCACGAGGGCTTCCTTCATGTGGCTGTAGGAGTTCATGACCGCGGAGGGCAGATCGAGCAGAGTGTCCCTTCCTTCGCTTAAGAACCGGTCCCATAGGCCAGCCCCCCAATCCTTCTGCGGGACTCGGTGAGAGGTCATGGCGACTTCGTAGGCTTTAAACCACTGCTGGATATCATCGTTCTTATAATACTCCTTGACCACATCCTTGGGGATGTGAACTTTGGTTTCCCCGGCGGGAGCGGGCTGGGGATTCCCGGGCGGCTGTGACTTTTCGTGTCTAGCCCGCCACTCAATCTCCTTCAGGCCGCGTTCATGTTCTAGCTGGAGTTTCTTTTCGTCGTGCTCCCTTTGGAGTCTCTTCTCTTCGAGTTCCCCTTGTAGCCGTAACTGCTCGACGGCTAACTTCTTCTCTGCCAGTTTTATCTCTCCCTCGATTTTTAGTTTTGCCAGTTCCAGTTCGTGGTTGCGGCTTCTCTCTCGGTCCGCTAGTTCCTCGGAGGACAGGTTCCCCTCTGGCCCGTTGTTTCTCGCCGGGGTGCTTGTTTGTTCATGGGTAGAGTCTCTTTCCGTTTGGGTCGGGGGCGCCCCCGTCTCGACCCAGGCTTTCAGTACTTTCTGGTAGTCTTCCTTTGTGCTCAGTCCGGTGGTAGCGATGCCAAGGTCTTTGCAAAACTGTTTTAGTTCTCTATGCGTGTAATAGTCCAATTGATCTTCTCGGAACGGTGAGCTTATTTCGGTACCTGTGGCACCCAGGGAGGTTTCTCCTTCCATTTCTGTTTTGGTAGTGCGTCAGTTGTTTACTGCACGCTCTCCTTCGGTGTCGGCTCGGATCCCGTCGTCTGCCACCAAATGTTGGAAAGGCGTCCGCCGGAAGGGGGTTCGATACACGTCTTGCCCACCCCTTTGACCCACCTCTCCCAAGTAAGCCGAACCAGGCGCGCACACCCTGATCTGCACTGTGAACAGAGGGACACCACACGTATTCTTTGTAGGACGATAAGTTCTTTTATCGATGATTTCAAGGGATCTTTATGACCCAAAAGGCAAATAGTACAGCAGTGGCACAACGTACCACAAATCAGACGTGGGGAATGGGGGTAGCGGGACAGTCTTTCAAGATAGTGTCTCTGCGAAATACCCTGCGGAAGCTCACAATCCTCGAGCTGGAGGGTGTCGTGTCTCTGGGCGATCTCTTTCCGAGTCGTCCTCAAGGGGAGCGCCGCGAGTCTCTCAGCAGGCACAGGTGGTCGGAGTTCAGGAGCCGCGATTCCGTCAGCAGGGCTCAGATGGTTCAATAGCTGGGGGCCGCGAGTCACTCAGCAGGCCTAGGTGGATCAGTGTTCGGGAGCCGCGACCTCGTCCGCAGGGCTCAGATGGTTCAATAGCAAGAGGCCGCGAGTCACTCAGCAGGCCCAGGTGACTTCAGCGTTCAGGAGCCGCGACAGCGTCAGCAGGCTCAGATGGTTCCAGGTCTTCTCTGTCCTTGTTCCTCCGGCACCCCTTGTTATACTCCGCAGGTTCTTTGAAGTCCGGAGTGCTCGCAGAGGGGGGACTGTAGTGACGGAGGGGGTTCGGCGGGATTTCCTGCCGCTCACTTCTTTGGTCTTTTCAGGTGGGTCTGGGAGGGACCCCAGACGCTCGGTAGGGGAGGCGCCTGCTCCCCAAGGGCCTGGTGGCCGATTGAGTCCTCCCGGGGAAGGCGACCCGAGGTGTGACTGGGCTGGCGCCTCTGGGTCTGGCTCGAGGGTTCCCGCTCCCTCGGTTGGGCATGCGTGGTAGGGTGTTGAGTCTGTCAGGTCTCTGGCCGGCCCGTGGATCGGGGGTGGCTGGGGCGGCCGGAGTCGGGGATGTCGTGTCTTGAGGGTGGTTGCAGGTTGGCGGGATGATGGAGAGGGCAACGCCGTGAGGCCGGTCTCACAATGCCCATTATCGGAATAGTGAATGAAGAATGTATTCATACAGCCAAATTGTGAGAGACTGCCCCCGAGTGGTCTTTCAGCTTAATGGCCCCCTGGCAGTGCAAATTGGTTATGCCACCAATAATTAACCCCAAACTGGTATGCTGCTTTGCCCCACCCAGGGCACCCTGTCCGGTAACCACCAAGGCAGACGTACCGCAATGACAACTGAAGGCAGAGTAAAACACAATTTCTGACCTAGGGCTGTTCGCGGCGACACATATATCGTGACGCCCAGTATTGCGCAAAACTAGAATCGGCATACGCGCGCGCTACATACCGCAAGGCAGTTCTAAGGAACACCTGACAATTGTGCCACTATAAGCCAGGACTCCTGTCCGGCGGCCACTTCCTTATGCACCACACCTTGCTAACTCGTGCAAACTTGAAAATTCAGCCTATTTCAAGCCCTCAAAACTAAAAGGATGGCTTGGACAGCTGGCAACAGTGATTTTAATGTCAATAGCATTAATCCATGCCTTCGGGGTCATCTCTACAATAGACAGACAGACTGTCCCAAGCGCCAGTGAGCAATTAAGTCACGGGCAGCGCACCGGCACCTACTTAGTCAAATTACACAGTAAACTTTGTGCTGTAATTTAGCCTAGTGGCCGCTGTGTAGTTTGCCGCTATGTAGTGGCCGCTATGTCATTGCATCCCTGTGATCAGTACAATTTGGGCAATCCACCTACAAGTTCATCTTATGGCTTAGTCAATGCTTCTATTTGCATCAGATAAATAAGCCACAAATCTGGCTCATTTGCGTAGCCAACCAAGAGCTAGCCGCCCCATCCATAGCTGCCAAGGTCTCAGTTTGCTATGTGTGACCTTTTCATCATACCAGTGCAACTATGAGGGACATTTAAAGACCTATGACTGATTTTTGTTTGGTTTGGGTGAGACCGAGTGTAACTCAAAGTGTACTACGGGGGCCATATCAACTGTTAGGCAACACATCCCTTGCCTCTGCGAGATGAGTCGTTAACCAACACTAAGCCAAGGGACTCGTGCAAAGTGTATACACTATTAGCCATCGTCCCCTCTTCACTGAGGCTGCCTAGACAAAGAATGGATAACACGCACCATTCCCATGGTCCTCCTGCTAGTACAAAGTAACGGCTCGACGCAGTGCAACCAGGAATCCAAGTCGCTACTTCTCAATCCTCCTGCTCACTGCTTTGTTTAGTACAGAGTTGTTTGGATGTGCCTGTGCAGCAGGGCAAGATGACCAACAATTCACTGTGAATGTGGTACCTACGTAGGGGAACATGAATGAATCCATGAAATATTTCCCACGGCATCTACATTCCACAAAAGCACCACTCCGACGCAACCTGACGCCTCCCAGGTCCAAGGTCATCACTGATGTAAAGTGAGAGAAAGGGACCCCTGCCAGTGCTGTATGCCGGTCCCCCTACTCAAGGCCTGTGCCCCTCCCTGCTGGCCAGGCCAAACCGGTCGCTGCCCATGCTTGAGCATTGATCTCCAACAACCACTCTGCACCAGTGAAATAGTTATGTGGCAGAAAAACCCATCCCACGGATGGGACAGCAACCCACTCGATTGATAAAGTGAACAAAACAACCCCAATCCATGATCAGTCACGTAAACAACCATGCCACCAAGGTGCGCCAAAACCCTTTGGTGCTACCGCCAAACAAATTTGATTCCAAGTCGGCAATGTTCTCCCCCTTGTGAAAAGGTTGCCTCTACCAAGGGGGGCCCAGCATGGCTGTGTCCTATGCCCTAAGCACGAGGCCAGCTACAGGCGGCCTCTATAACCTGGTAGTTTCCTGCAGCGCAGAAAACCATGGCAATGGAGTGGCAGATATTAATTAGGATGCATCGTGCTGTGCTCTGCCTAGTGAGGAGGCAGCTCTATTGTCAGCATGCACCGCGTAGCCTCAGGGAAGATAGTGCACGAAGCAAACCCCCCAGGGGCCCTGCCAGCCGCGTGATGACGCGCCCACAACCCAGCTCCTATTTTCAGTCTCCAAAGCGCAAATGGCACCGTGGCTGCAGGAAGACACTCCGGTGGAGATCAATTGGCCGCCTATGCTCGCGCAGGGGTATGCTGCCCAGGGAGGAGTTGGCTAACTTCGCACTATGAAACTTATGTGCCATTTGGGACGTCGGGCTGCGGTCCCACTCCAACCGGGTCACTTGTTAGTTTGTACACAGCAAAGCCTTAGCCTCTGCCCTGCAGCCTGAAATAACACCCTAAACTATCCCGTGGGTCGTGCTGCTGTCACAGAGAAGCGGACCTTTGCTGTGACTGGCCTGGGGAAAACTGCCTCTGACCATACGTGCGCTCCGATGTTCTGATCCTACAGGCACCCGGAGCTTGCACAATTTGCCCGGCCTCCCCCGGGAAAGGGACATAGCGCGCACCAATTATGCCCGCCCCTTCACCTCATCTGGCCCGCGGTTGCTTTGCCGAAACTGCCACCCTTGCCAACAGCAACCCCCCCCAGGTTCCTATCGCGCGACTCGAAACAGAAAGACTTTTTTTTTTTTTGCATATTTATATAGCACGAACTAGAACCGAAGGTATTGGAGCGAAAACAAACAGGACTGTACAAGCCCTCCATATTTATATAGCGCGATCTCGACCCGAAGGTATTGGAGCGCATAACATGCGCACCGTGTTTGCATTCCCATTCAAAAGGGGAGATCGGGTAAACACGGAGGGAGAAAATGACCCGCGCGAGGAAACAGCAAGATTTTCCCATTGTTGTATATTTATATAGCGCAAACTCCAACCAAAGGTATTGGAGCACTTAACGTGAGCACCGTGTTTACATTCACATTTGGGTAAACACGGAAGGATTAAATGATTTGCCCAAAAACGAGAACGTGGACGCGACCTCAAGGCTGGCACCCTGGTTACAAGCCCTGCTAACAACATCGTGGGTGCTTTGCTATTGGTGTTTTATCTAAAAAACGTTTTTATGCTTGCTACATTGTTGCTGCTATTTTTGTCATTTTAAATTGAATTGTACTCTGACTCCCTGGTCCACCGCAGCGTTAGGCTGATTGATGTGGAGGGAGTACAGAGCGCGTTCACTTCCTGGTGGTGCCATTATAGGGCGGCCATCTTAGGGGGTTGACGCTCCAGTCTTCTCTGAGCCTAATCTATTTAATCCACTGTTGCACCGCGCAGCGGGAGCGCCATAGACGCGCCGAAGAGGCGCCAAAGAGAAGCCAGTCTGCGCCAGTCCGCGACCGGTCGCTCCAGCTCCAGTCCCCATCCCCAGTTCCGCAGACATGGTAGGCAACCGTGTTATTTACAGTGCTCCTTTGCTGCATGCACTTCGTTCTACTACTAAAGCTGCCTGCCTACATTCGGTCTTGCCTATAAACCGTAAGGCCCGCTGCAAAACCTGTGACTGGAGTGTTTCACCTCCAGACTCAGGGAATCATTCCTTTACGCGCAAATGGAAGATGTGTCTCCTCAATTGCCGATCCCTGCCAAAACATCATATTGAACTAGCTATGTTGATAGAAGATCTTAAACCTGATGCCCTTTTTTTAACGGAGACTTGGCTTCAGCTAGATATCGATCCTACAATTGTATGGGCCACCCCCCAAGGCTATACCTGTAAACGTTTGGATCGTAAGACAGGTAGAGGGGGAGGACTGGCCATTATTTACAGGGACAATTTTAGATGTCGTGTCACCCCATCCTCTACGCCAGCCTGTGAGACTTTACACTTTACTCTTGAATTCTCCCCCTTAAACACTTTTTCTGGTATGTTAGTCTATCGACCACCTGGCGCCCTCAGCAATTTTATCACCAATATAACGGACACAGTTGCCGACTTAGTGTTGTCTTCAGCAAATTTTACTCTGCTAGGAGACCTGAACCTGCATTTGGATGTCCCACTTGACGCAGATGCCAATAGCCTTCGATCTAATCTGCAGGCTATGGACCTGCTACAGAAAGGCTTTCAACCGACGCATATCAGGGGCCATCTTCTAGATCACATTTACAGTAATCTAGAGAGCCTAACCGTGGAGACACCTATACCACTACCCTGGACCGATCACTTTTTGGTACCTTTTTCTTGGTCTACCGGCAGCTTTTCTATGTCACACTCCCACAATAAGCGCTGGGGAAGAAAATGGGCTTCACTTCCACTTGCTAAATGGAAACTAGCTCTCATTGATCAGCCAGCCCCGGAGGTGACTAACCCCGACACAGCCACTGTCAATTTTGACAATTGGATCTCCAGCACCCTCGATCTAGTCCTTCCAAAGGAATCTTTGCATCTAATAAATAGACCCAAAGTTGCTCCCTGGTACTCGCCTGCTCTCAGGTCTAGGAAACAACTCTGTCGCAAACTAGAGAGAGCCTGGAGACAAGAATATTCTCAATCTAAAAAAGTGGAGTACCGAGCTGCTATAAAGCTCTACAAAAGTGAAATTAAATCTGCCCAAGCTCAGTTTTATGAATCAAAAATTTGTTTAGCTGCCAATTCTCCTAAGGAAATTTTTAAAATTGCTAAATCCTTAATCACTCCCCCTCCCCCTGAGCGTCAGTCACTTGACGGCGCAAAAACCCGTTGCAATAACTTAGCAATTTTCTTCTCCCAGAAGATTTCAACTATCTATTCCTCTTTCTCCATAGCTGGTGGGAACTTGGAGCCTACCACCACAATGGACCCCGACACGATGACTTCTTGCCTGTTGGACAAATTCCCCCTTTTAGACTCCTCCTTATTGGATGGAATAATCCCTAAAGTCACCTCGGGTTCCCCTAACGACCCAGCACCTCCTCAGACTCTTATCAAAGTAATCGACGTCATCCGTCCTGCCATCCTGGATGTCCTCAATGCTTCCATTGCTTCGAATTCTGTCCCAGTCCAATGGAAGTGTGCGATGGTTAGGGCACTTCTGAAAAAACCCACCTTAGATCAGAACAATTTGGCCAACTTTCGCCCTATCTCCCTACTTCCTTGGATGAGCAAACTTCTTGAGAGACACATTAATAACATCTTAGTGGACTATTTAGAATCTAATAGCCTACTATGTGTCTCTCAGACGGGTTTCCGCCCTCAGCATGGAACTGAAACTGCCCTTATAGCAGTAACAGAAGAGACTAGAGCGGTGCTGGACCAGGGAGGAAAAGCAGCCATCATACTACTCGACCTCAGTGCCGCGTTCGACACTGTCAACCATGCCATCCTATTACATCGTTTGAAAGGCATGGGTGTGTCGGGCGCGCCCCTGGAATGGCTGACTTCCTTCCTGGATGAGCGTTTTTTTCAGGTGTTCGAGGGTGAGACGATCTCGGCCAAGCAACCACTCAGTTGTGGGGTTCCGCAGGGTTCGTCCCTGAGCCCCACTCTTTTTAATGTTTATATGCAACCTCTAGCAAATATAGTTCAGCCCTTTGGTGTGCGTATCGTCACCTACGCAGACGACACCCAACTGGTGGTCTCTTTGGACCACTCGGAGGGGTCATCTAACACCCTGGGTCTGTGTCTAGAGGCTGTTGCTGAGTGGATGCATGCGTCTTGTCTTAAACTTAACGGGGAGAAGACGGAGATCATGTTATTAGGTAATTCCTTACCGAACACTTTGGCCTCTATTTGGCCTACATGCCTTGGCACTCCTCCCCTCCCTAAGCCCCAGATAAAGAGCCTTGGAATCTGGCTTGACAGGGCGCTTGATTTCTCGGTCCAAGCCACCAAGACTGCCTCAACTTGTGCTGGGTTAATGAAAATGCTCCGCAAGGTCCTTCCTCTGCTCCCTTTCCAGGCGAGGAGAGTCATGGTTCAGGCCCTGATTCTCTCTCGCCTGGATTACGGGAACGCCTTATATTTGGGCGCCCCTGTAGCGGTGACCAAAAGGCTCCAAGTCACCCAAAACTGTGCCGCCCGGCTATTGTTTAATATTCCTCGTTGGCAATCAGCTAAGAAAGCCCTTAAGGAGCTTCATTGGCTCCCAATGACTGCCAGAGCTCAGTTTAAGGCGATGTGCATAGTGCACAAATCTTTTCATCGAACAGGCCCTGCCATCTTGTTCCCCTTTGTAGTGCCTTACGTCCCTTCCAGAGCCCTTCGTTCCGGCTCACTGCACTTAGCAACTCCAACAAAGGTTATCAAAGCCCGTTGGGGCGGTCGCTCTTTCTCACACTCTGCCGCCAAACTATGGAATTCCCTTCCTGTGAGTATTAGACAGATCAACAATAGGATGGCATTCAGGAAAGTCCTAAAAACCCATTTGTTTGCGAAAGCGTGCTAATGTACCTTGGAGCTCGTCATAGTAATTGCTGAAGCGCGACGAGGCCTCCGGGTAGTTACGCGCTATATAAATATAATTTTTCATTTCATTTCATATTTATATAGCGCGGTCTCGACCCGCAGGTATTGGAGCGCTGTGCATGAGCACTGTGTTTACATTCACATTCGTCTAAACACGGAAGGATTAAATGGTTTGCCAAGAATCAAGAACGTGGACACGACCTCGAGGCTCGCACCCTGGTTATAAGCCCTGCATATTTATATGGCGCGATCTCGCCCGAAGGTGTTGGAGCGCTTGCATGAGCACCGTGTTTACCTTCACATTCAGGTAAACACGGAGGGATTAAATGATTTGCCCAGAATTGAGGACATGGACGCGACCTCGAAGCTCGCACCCTGGTTTCAAGCCCTGCATATTTAAATATAGTGCGATCTAGACCCGAAGGTATTGGAGCGCTGAACATGGGCACTGTGTTTACCTTCACATTCCCAAGCGGTCTCCCATCCAAGAACTACCCAGGCCCGACCCTGCTTAGCTTCCGAGGTCGGCGAGATCGGGCGCATCAAAGAGGCCTCGCCCTGATAAAAGGAAGCTCCGAAGCGAATAGCTAAGGAAATACCTCGCGAGGAGCAGGATTTTGGTTACGATGCTGGGACAGATGACACTCCTTTGCCAATGAAGGTGCAAGAACGAGCCTCGAACCACAGGCAGCAGCGGTGCATGGCAATGCACCTACAGTGGAGCTGTGCGCTGGGATCGGATGCGTGCCTCAGTAGCGTCCTTTACCCGGATCCGGCGAAGCCCTGTTTTCTGTGCCGACCAACCCCACCCTTGGGTGCAGCATGACCCTTCTCCGGAGCGCCGGAGGCCGTGAGCCTGAGGCTCATCGTAAGTGAATATTTCACCGTGCTGCATGCTCAGCTGTCCAGTGTCCGTGGCCGCCCGAGCCCCACACATTAAAAACGGGCGGTCTCAACCACGAGGCCCTGGAGAGCCAGCGTGAGCACCGATGACCCCAAGGAATGATCACCACACCCGCCGCCCTACAGATAACGCAAACCATAAACTAAGGCCTCCACAGCGGCAGCAAACCAGCCTGCGACCCTGCACTCCTCGATGGTGTCCCAACGAGCTGCATGCTGGCCTACGCTAGGTCCAGCGCCATGTCCGGTTGGGGGGGGTTTGCGACTCTCTCCACGAACACTGGCTTTTCCCCCCGCCGAGCCCGTGCCCGCCCCAGTTGCAATGCACGTCGCACGCCCCGCACCAAGCCCCTGTCACCATAATACAGACCGCCAGGCCAAAAGCCCACCTGGGGTCACGCACGAGGCTCGCGCCTCCCCCGCCCGTGGCAGTCAAGGCCACGTACAACCTGGTGCTGCCCAGGGACAGGGCCGGGCGGAGGTAGCAAGCAGGACTCACCGTTCTAAATGGAGGCAACGACGAAACGACGACGAGCGACCCTCCGGTGTGCGAGGAGGGATGCGGCGTGCGAGGCAAACAAGAGGTCGCCGGCATGGTGGGGTAGGGCTCCCCCCACGCACAGAGGAGCCCCAGAAGTGACGCCCCTCGCGTCACTTCCGGGCAGGAAAGAGGAGGGGGACACCGGCCGGAGTCCCTGCCCCCCAGAAGGGGGAGGCGGGGAGGGGTGACCGGTGCCCAGGCGACACTAGGGCGCCGACCGCTCTAGTGGCCCCCTGCGGGGGCCGCGGTCAGCGGCATTCATCCCACTTAAAGTCCTGCCCTAGCTAACGCAGCAAAAGAATGAAGGTTGATAACGTTGTTAAAGTATAATTTACAAATTAACAATTGTGTGCTAAGTGATTGGTGGGGATAGGACAGAGAGCTGACAAGGAAGATGGATGCTGACTGCAACAACCATTTTGCAATCGAGGCCTACATTATTCATGTTAAAATAAACACACTTTCTAAAACTCTAGAATTCATTAGGCTGACCACACCCTGTAATGGAATTATGCATTTTCATAAAAATCACTTTACCAACCTCACTGTAGAGGAAAAGCCTCAACGCTTACATAGCTGTCATATTTCCCAGACTAGGCCAGTCCCATGTTTTTAATTAGAACTCTGAGACTGCTACTCTTGGTTTTATACTGGGTTAAATAAGACTATAAGTCCCATAATTCTAATTTTTTTTTAAATAACAAGACTGGTTTAACTAGTCACTCGTGGAATTCAGAAATGTGTTAGCAATGCACTTTAGGTTTTAGGGACATTGGCAAAAAATGGCCTGTTTAGGACGCCAGATTGCTATTAGTGAAAGCGCAGTTACTTCCTATCATATTTAGCTAAGAAAGGGGGAATTCTGATTTACTGCCATACCTACTGTAGCTATACATTAACTATTATGTATGTCGATGCGTCTGACAACGTGTGACAAACATAACTTCCGGTTCCTTCAAAACAAGGGCCCACGCGCCGGCAGCCAGCTTTTCTTCGCAGACAAGGAGGGGTGAAGTCTTCCCAATGTTGACAAGCGCTCAGCTGCCGGAAGTGCGTACTTCATGTCCCGCCCCCTCTCCCTGGTGACGCCGCGCGGCCATTGGCTGAGGCTTGTAAACAGAGTGGTGGCGCCCGCCTCCTCCCCAGGGTTATGTTTTTCATCTCGACCGTGAGAGCTGAGGTACAGGGGGTGCCGATGCTGGAGCCCTGTCCCCGGTCATGGCCTGACAGGCTTACGTCTCGACGGAGTTACAGGTAACGTGAAGCGGCCAGGCAATCCAGGGAAAAGGTAACTACAATGGTGTCATCCGATATTTTTTATGCGGGGGAGGCATGGGACTGGAGTTTCCTCTCTTCCCTAGAGCAGGACAGCTGTCCTTTGATTGTGTTCCGCCACTTAGCCGATCTTTCGTTGGGAAAGTAACTGTCTTGCTATCGCAATTTTGCACATTGTCACTTAGTACAAGTGAATTGGAACTGGCGAACCCTGCGGCGAGAGAAGATGCGTTTTTAGGACATGTTATTCATGGAGGTGGGGTGCAGAGCCGGTGTTGTGGAGTTATTGAGCCTCAGCAGGCGGACGACGGTGCTGCCAGACAGCTTCCACCTGGCTGCGCTCCAGACTTGTATAATGTGCTTTCTTCTAAGCCCTGCCCTTAGCTCAGTGTTTGTAATGCAGGGCCATCTACGCTTGTGTTTTTTATGTCTGTGGCTGTCGTTAGCGCTGTCTTCGGGGTCTGCTGCCGGTGGTCTATACTGTCTCTGTCTCAAGTTTTTACTGTCTGTGTCCCAAAGGCCCATCTTCTTGTTCCAGAAATTTGACAAATAACCGTCCGTACTGCTGCGGGGGCCATTTTGGTAGCTGGTACCTGTAACCGTGTAACTTTAAGAGACATTGTATTGTAATGCATGGGCAACATAGATCATTGTGCACGTCGTGTCCATAATAGTCCAACAGCCCAGTCCTCACCATGTTGGTATTTTGTGGCAAAGCATTACCAGAACCTGTCCCTCCGGGCTCCCACTATAAAACAGAGGTGTCGGTAAGATCAACTTTACAGCTACACATGAGTGAAGACAACGGCGAAAACGCAACATTACCTTTCCATTTTTTCCGCATTGATACACTGAAAATCTAGTTTGAGAGCCACAGGGACCACTTTATACCTTGCGCACTGAAAAACCTGTTGCATATTGGTGAGGTTGAAATTATGCCAAAAGGGCAAACCGGGTGAAAGCAACTATTGTGTAACTGCTGTGACGAGAGTTATGTTGCCACTCACCTCGCACCTTCTATTCCTTAGACCCTTTTACGTTGACATTATTCCTTCTCTGTCTCACTCCTTCAGCCCTGTACAGAATCTCTTCAGCGACGTGATGCACCTTTAGTTACCAAGCGCTTTATAAATAAATACATATAACAGTAAATGTCAGTAATTAACAATAAATATAACACAACAAATAAACTTATGTCCCCAGGGAAGTGGACGAAGGTCTGAGTGGGTGGGAAGGCTACACGGAACATAGAAGAGATTCTCCAGTATCCTCAACATGATGCGTGGACTGATGTTGGGCCCACTCAGATAGACCACGGGTGGTGATATTAGGCATCAGCGTCCTTTGCTATTGCACGGGTGGGGGAGGAGAGGGGGAGACAACAGTGGGCGTTTAAACCTGTGTTTAACTGACTGTAAAGAATAAGTGTAATGTATCTGAGCAAATTGTTGAATAAACAGAATAAAAAAATAAAAAAAACGTATGCCCACCACATTGCTAAAGGTCCTCTCTTCGTATCACTGGGCTTTAGTGCAAAGGTTGTTCAGCATAAGTCTTTAATGGCAAGGTAGTTTCTAGCTTTTCAAAATAAGCACTGGGTGAATGGTTTCCATTTAAATTAATGTATATGGAGTTGTCATAGGTGGGTAGCTAAAACTCTGGCGTCAGTCTGACCCGCCTGGATTTGCTTTGGTTACAACTGCGTTAATGGATGGGTTAACACCCTCAGTGCTGTTCAGAATTTGACTTCTTCGATGCCTTCTTGAATCTAAGGCAGTCACCACCTTGAAATTGTTTCACTATTCGTTATTTATGCTATTATACAATGCAAGTGTTTTCAGATAACTATTGCGCTGTATACTGAGGAAAGCTTTTGGACATTTAAATGTGAGTATACATTTATCAGTAAAATAAATGTGGCAGAACACCCATTGCAGCTTAATTTATACAGTAAAACCAAACTAAAAATGGATAAATACAGAAAAAGTGAACAAAAAATAAATGTGGCTAAATACAGATGGAACTGTCAAAAAATAAATACAATAACACCGGGAGTCCTAATCATAAGGTATCAATGTCATCCATGTCCAGAAGTAAAATAACTTCTCTACATCAAGTCTATTCAGCTCTACAATATCCTTGGGTATTTAAGGTGTCTGTGTACACCCGTAGCACAAACGTTCAATCGCATCCTTGTTAAACTTCTTCCTCTTGCTCCATTTAGCTTAATGCCCTTTTTTCTTGCAAAGTTTGCAGAAGGCACCCACAGCTGGAAACCCTTACAGATTGGCCACCTGCCCTTTCTCACCGCACCAGTAACACACACCCTTGAAATTGTTACCAGACCTTCCTACTTTTACATTCATGATGTCCATCATTATTGCTTTCTGTCCAGTTTGACCACTTTCAGCACTTGTCACTCCTACCTCTTTGATCATCTTCTTGTGTCTAAATTCATCAGTGCGCGCACGCAAATGTAACATTTTCTTTGACGTTAATAGTTCCTTGTTCAGAGAGGAATAGATTATTAACCACTACTCCTCACACACGTTATCACTATTACATTTTATTTTAATTTGTCTCTAATCCTCTCCTGGAGTGTCGGTCCAAACTTGCATTTTGAAACTGGCATCTTAAACGTGGTTACATGTTCTTTATCCATCTCCCCATCTCTTCTTGCAGGCTTTAAAGAGGTACATTTTGAGTATAGTGAGTGGTTGTATGACAGAACAACACATACCTAAACCACACATCTCTTAACAACACAGTTTGAACAACGACATGGTCATTACCACATGTTCCTTTAGCATGCAAGTTGTTACAGCGACTTGCCTTAGGGAAGCTCTGGACTTTGGAATAGTATAATTCTCTATTCCAACTGCAGTCTGTGTATCGCTAGGGAAGGTGTTGACTTAAAATCCAACACAAGTCCAACACTGTGTTTCATAAAGCAAGTCATTGTAACGACCTACGTGCTAAAGGAATGCATGGTAAAGACACAATAGTTGTTCAGACTGCGTTGTAAAGGCACTGCGTGGTTCAGACTGCATGGTAAATGATGCTTCCCATAGTGCATGCGTTCAGCAAAAAGTGTTTGGCTTTAACAGACACATTTCGTACTCACTCAAGTCGTAGTCCCATCAGAATCTTATTTTGGCAAGTTAAATGTATTTGCTCCCTCAGGACCCAGACAAGGTTTACCTCTGTGTCCAAATGCGTGTCTCAAACACCATTGCATAAAGTGTGAAAATATATTTAAACGTGCTCCATTTGATATCAGGCTCTCCAGGATCCAAAAGAAACGAACATTAGCAAAGCAATAGGTCTTGCATTTTCGAGAGTTTAAGCTATTCGCATTGTAAATGACAATGCCTTTTATTTATCTGTTTTGATGATTAACCCATAAATAAAAGGCATTGTCATTTACAATGCCATTAGCACAAACTCTTGTGTATGCAAGACCTATTTCATTTCAAAGAAGCGGCAACCATTGTCCTGGGCTGCTTGGAAAGTGAAAGCGCGCATGGCCCGCTCAATGTTGCAGGAAAGCATGTTGTGCCTGCAGTGGGAGAAGCTCGTTAAAGAAAATAGTGCTTACAGACTAAATAAGAAATACCATGTAACAACAGAAGTAAAAGGGCCAGTCCTCATGGGAGATTACAAATGAAGACAAGGCGGTACTAAGGAGGGACTAACAAGCCTATTAGCGAATTGGAAGCCAGCTTTTACAATGGACAATGACACAAGCCAATGGAAAATATGGGCGGAGAGAGGGTGGAGCTTCAGGCCCATACTCGAATACACCATGCGCTGCCCAGGCCCGACCTAATAATGACAGCGCTGTGACGTTTTGCATGGTGCCCAAAAGTTATGTATGCACCCACCTAAATTAATGTCAATATTCCTGAAACAGAAACCAGCTCCACCACTGTTACAAGAAACTGGAAAGATACATTCTTAATGCCAGAGCTAATATAACATGTGCTGGTGCTCAAATGCCAAAGTCATTCTACAAAATCACCTAACCAGTGAAGCAAATGTAGGTTAGACAAACCCACTTTAAGTGAAACACACAGTAAACAACCCACCAAGTGGATGATGACATGGACTTCATTGCGCTCAGATTATCACACTTTTTAAGTGCTTTCCAGACCTCTGCTATACAAACAGCAACGCCTGAGAGTTCTTTGTAGGCCGTTTCTTTACAAGTAATCAGAGGCGTAGCCCTGCAATACACTAGCAGACATACACTTCCTGGTTACTGGTTACGTTCCTGTCATGTAACAGTGTCCACTGCTGTCTGGGAGGTGCACTGAGGCACGCAAGTGCTGGGTTCCATATGCTGTGAGGTCACCTTGCAGAATCTTCAGTTTGTGCATGACTAAGACCAATCGCAAGACTAATCAGCACCAGTACAGGACTAGGCCTCACCCACTTCAAAACAGGAGCCTGACTTTTAAAGTGAGGAAACAAGTACACAGCTGATAAGTAGTTTTCACAGCAGTCTCTTCTCAAGACACAAGGGTGTAAGGGTCTTCTGTCCAAGAAATCCTCTAAGTCACTCATGCTACCGGAAAAGAAAAATCCTCCTAAAAGGTGCCAATCCACGTAAGGAGAGATAATGTCCTCTTCGACAGTGATGGAAGGTAAAAGGAGCCAGGCGAGGAAAAGAGCAATAAATTAAGATTCTACTAAAGAGGAGAAGTGGGACACTGCAAGTGGTCACCTTATCAGGTTTTCACACATCTGCCTCTCTTTCATGAGATGCATTAGACAGGCAATGCCTGCACTTAGAGGTGCTACACATGCAGAGTTTTCTCAACTTTTCTCCTTTTTTTGGTGATCTTTCTTGCTTTGTTTGAAAAGTTCATTAGCATTCTGTTGTAGTTGACCGAGTCTTCAAACCCCTCTAGCTGTTTTTCTTTATTCTAGAGCCCTATAGTGCCATAGGTTCTAAGTAAGCATCATGCCTGGATAACAAAATGGGTAAGCTGATTTCCTTATATCCTTATGGTATGTAGCTGTTTTAGCTTGTGTTCTTTATAGTCCTGGCATTTGTTGCACGTGTCTTTATTATGGATTGGTACATGACTTAAAAATATCTGACAACATTTTGAAATTGTTCAGGTTACGAAAAGTAAGTCTGAAATCATACAAATGACAAAAAGTAAATCTTATGTAACCTTTATGGGTATTTGCCTGAAATAAACAAAATTCACTGATTAATTTGACTGTTGAAAATACACTGATCATTAAGAATACAAGCTGCAAAAATGATCTCACACACAATTTATAATTCTAGTGAGTAACCAAGTTCATTACTTATTTATGTATCCTTTTACATTTTATCTTGTGAATCTCCTACAAATAAATAACCTCCTGACTACATAGATCAGTTGGCATGATACTTTCATCCAGTATCCCATCCCACTCTTGGAAGGTCATGGACATTGATCCCAGAGGCACCACACGGAGGATCCCTGTGAGATCTAATCTCTGGACAGATCTCTATCTGGGTCTTCTTCTGAAAAAACTGCTGTAAAAATTGACATGAATATTTTCTATCACACCATTGTTTACATTTTGCCTTTTGGGCACTTAAATATTTTGACTGAGCACAGTTTTTCGCATCAGATAAACAGCCCAGCCCCAATCAGGGCGTTACACGCTGTAGCACAACATCAGTGCATCACATTTTAAATTCTCTGCTGTCTGTGGCAGGTTCTAGCTCCTGATCAGTGTCATTGCTCATGGCCTGGTAGGAGCCAGTCACAGATCCATCTTGTCTAAAAGGTGTTCCACAATTTCTCAACCTACTGTAGTAGGCCTTAGTCTACACAGCTTGTCTCCCGGTAGCACACAGCGCCCTCTCTCACAACAGGCTCTATTCTTTATGAATTACTTCCTGTGCTAGAAGTGATTGCACACTTCCACACACATTATACACCCCCTCACATGAGGGGCCATATTTAGCAAATTATATCTACATCCACTGTTAGCATATTTGCAGTCAGTAAATCTGTCTACCGTCAACACAAAGTACAGGAAATCTGTCTTTTCTGCGTGGTCACACCAGATTGTGGGGTGTTTGCTGGACCCTATATTTCTGCTGATTTTAGACCTCTGTGCACTTTACCCCTGTTAATGAGTGATACGGTACCTGTGCTCCCCCTTTTAACATAGTCAAATTGGCATACTCCAAATTGGTATATTTAACTTGCCTATAAGTCCCTAGTATATAGTAGAACATATACTCAGAACTTGGAAGTTAAATGCCACTAGTGGACCGTAGCCAATATTATACCACCCACTATACTAGCAGTGCAAGCATGGCTTGAGGCCTACCATTGTAGCCGGACTATGGTAGTTTAAGCACTGCAATTTGACTTGTCAAAAAAACTCTTTGACAGGTCTATACTCCCCCTCCCCCCCCCCCACCCCCCACTAAAAAAAATGATCCAGTTTCTTATCTTGGTGTTCAGTGGTGGGATCCCAGGCTTCTGTTTTGCTGTATCATTACTGGTTTAATTTAAGATCAAATCAAAAATTGCTTCTGTACTTTACATCCAAATTGACTTTATTTTTTTTTTTAAATGGCTTCAGATTTTTTAATGGTTTATTTTTTCTAAATTCCATTCCTATCCTCCATTTTTGCACCTGTGATGTTTGAAACAATGGAAGTGGATCTGAGCAGGACTGCGAGCCTCAGCATGGCAGATCTGAGGAGTATGTGCAAGGAGAGAGAGCTGAGGTTAGTGAAGGAGTCTTAGAAAGGGGACTACCAGATTGCTCTCTGATCTTGAGAGCAAGTGCATATGCTTCAGTCCACCCACAGGAGGGGGCAGAGGAATTAGCCAAAATACAGCTACATTTTGTTTTTTGGGGGGGGGGAAAGTGGGACAAAAGTGTGGAAGAAAAACGCACCTGTTTTTCCCCCATGCAAATGGCATCAATGAAGGGTTTCCAGCACTAAAATCACCACCTTCCCAGCTTTCAGGAACGGGCAGACAAACATTTTCTACACAGTTTTGGCATTTTACTGGGACATAGCCTATTTGTCCTATTTTTTGTGCTTTCAACCTCCTTCCAGTTAGTGGTAAAAATAGGTGTGAAACCAATAGTAAGAAAACATTGGGGGTTCCACGCAAGCCACACCTCCCTGGGCTCCCCCAAGTGTCTAGTTTTCAGAAATGTTTGTTTTTTGTACAAATAGTCCCTGGTGCCTAGTGGGCTTTTTGCCCCCCCACTCATGGGGGAGGGCAGACCAGGGGCTATTGCATTACCGTTTCCCAAGGAGAGGCAGAAAGACATCGGTCCCCATTTATGGGGGTGGTGGCATGACCATGCCCATTGTGGGCGGCCCCATCCCTCTTTTATAAAAAAACAAAAAAATCCCTGGTGTCTAGTAGGCCTCACTATCTGCCCTCAAGTGGGATAGAAAGACTGTCCCATCATTGTTTGAGGGAGTGGGGGCATTGGCATGCCCATTTTGGGCTGCCTCCACCCCTACGTATTAAAACAAAACATAATCCCTGGAGCCTAGTGGGCTTTCTGCCGCCCCTGGGGGTCGGATCGGGTGCCCCATCAGTCCCCTGGGGAAGGGGGGGGGGGCAGAAAGACTTTCTTCAAAATTTCATTTGAGTGGGGGCTTGGTCTTGCCCATTGTGGGCAATCCCCACTCCTCTTTCATAATTGAAGAAAAAAAAACCTGGTGTTTGGTGGGTTTTCTGCCCCTTTCTGTGGGGCAAATTGTGGGTATTAATCCCCGTCTGACCCCCAAGGTGGGCCGAAAGATTGTCCCATTCGTATTTTAGGGAGGTGAGGGCATAGTAATGCCCATTGTGGGCAGCCCCCACCCAACGTATTCAAGAAGCACATAATCCCCGGTGCTTAATGGGCTTTCCTCTCCCCCAGGGGTCAAAAAGACTGTCTAATTTGTGTTTGGGTGGGTGTGGGCACTGGCATGCCCATTTTGGGCAGCCCCCACCTCTACGAATTAAAAGAAAAATCCCTGGTATCTAGTGGGCTTTCTCCTCCCCCCTCTTCCGGGGGGGGGGGGCAGATCAGGTGCTATTGCCTCCATCTGCCTCCTGGGGGGAAGGGCAGAAAGACTGTCTAAGTTTTTGGGGGGTGGGGGCATTGGCATGCCCATTCGGGGCAGCCCCCACCTCTCAGCTACGAAAGAAATAGTCCCTGGCTTTCTGCCCCGACCCGGGGTGGGGGGGGGACAGAAACACTAATTTAATCCAAGAACGTTGGGGGGAGCAAAAGCCCTTGCCTAAGAGATCCTTCCCTGGTGTCTAGTGGGAGGATCTCTGCTTGGGGATCACCCTCTTGCAGCGATCCCCAAGCAGAGATCCACTGGGGAGGAGTTCCATTGGAAAGGGCTGATTCTCCCCATTCCAATGATACCTCTCCTGTCTGCCTTGGTGCTCGAGGCTGAGATAGCCTTGCATGCACCAAAACATTGAAAGTGAAATGAGTAGAAGAACTCATTTCATTTTCGTTTTCAGTGAAATTACGTCCGCGCGCCGTGCACGCTGATCTTCATTTCACTAAAAACCCAGAACAGCCTCAGGAGCTAGAGAAGCTGTTCCCCAGCTCCTGAAGTTGTTTTGGAAAAAAGGAAATCTCTCTGGTGCTTGCCCTAGAGGGATTTCCTGTGTCATGGGCGCGGATGGCCGGGAGAAGTCCGAAGCACACGAGCACCGTTGCGTTGGGCGGCTCCCAGCTGTCCAACGCACCAAAGGGGTTAAATTCTACTAGTGGACTGCAGCTCCTAGTGTGCCATTTACTACAGTGGATGTGAAAACATGGGGTCAGGCTTAACATTTTAGCTTGGCTATAGCAGTCCAAACATTGCAATTTACCCTGTCAAACCCTTTTGTCAGGTCAAAACCTCTCTATTAAGAATAATTAAGTCCAATTTCTTACACCAAGTAGAAAGTTCTGTGTGTTAGATTATATGGGGTTACATTTTTACAGCCCTTAAGCTCATGTGCTTTGTGCAAACTTGAAACATTTATTTAAGAAGTTGGAATTGTAGTATCTAAACTCAATAAAAGTAAACACATTGCTGTAAAATTAAATGCCTTATTGTTTAATTTTGCTTGCAGCAGAGTCATGAGCAGTTTTAATTTTCTCTGCCGGCCAGATTTGATGAACCATATCCTGTTAACATCCATGTGTGCAATGTTATTAAGCTTCTCGGAGATAACATTTTTTTAAAATTGTAAAACTCTATTTTATATTCCTTTCTGCTCTCTCAAGGGCATGACAACACATTTTCGATCTATATACAACTGGAAGATCAGATCTTCGAATTGCAGCATAATCAGCTCAGCCTTTTATCGTTCAGGGATTCATAACATTTGTGCCATTAAGCTCTGACATTGTAAAACCTGTCAAAGAAGAAGATAAATTCCGTTTGGTTACCAAATAAAATAATTGTTCAACCAATCATCTCAAATATACCGCAAACAATTCATATCAATCATACAAAAACCTATATTTGCAATGACACAAGACAACCGCTCACTAATAATGGAATGCCATCTATGTTTTTTAAACAAAATGTTGGAACCATTAAAAAATGTTCATTATACAGAATTCATAAATCTTCATATTATGAAAAACATATATCACTATACAATTTCATGTATTACATAGACAGCATATCAATTAATCAAGAGGGAGATGCAAAAATTAATCAAGTATCAAAAACAAATATTATATCACAATTATAAATCCTACAAAAAGTACATACACTATATCCACGTATTAAAAACAATAAAAATGTATAGTCTAAAAGAAAGATAAAACAAAAGAAGAAGACAGAGACAGACAGCAAATATGACAGTACACTTATTAGTGGTTCGTGGACTTATCCAGGTAAAAAAAACTCAAATGCCAGACATGCATGCAGTCCAAGTGTTTTTATCACAATGACTGGCTGGGACACAGGATTTAGTTTATCCCAAGTGTTGACGCGTTTCGGTGGTGTTCGCAGAGTAATGGCAATCTTTATTGTTAGAAATTGGATTTTTGGTCGGCTAGGGCATGTGCCAAAGTTAGGCAGAAATCACCACTCTAGTCAGGATAAGGGCGTTACACTCCTAAAATAACCCCTGCTCACCCCCTTGGTAGCTTGGCATGAGCAGTCAGGCTTATCTTAGAGGCAGTGTGTAAAGCATTTGCACATAACCAACAGTAATACAGTGTAAGTCCTACAAAATCACACCACACCAGTTTAGAAAATATCCAATATTTTATATACTTAAGACCAAAATGATAAAAATCCACAATACAGTACTTAAAAATCTTCAGTTATCAAAATATGCTTGATATACAGTTCCTTGAAGTTCGGGGCTATCACGGCGTCGTGACCAAACAAATCCAAACAGTTCTAGCTGACCGCGGCGTCGCAGGCCAGCTATGGTGTCGGAAAGTGCCTCGCAAACAGTACCTTTTAGAAAAGCGTCGGCGACCTCTCTTTGAGCTTCCGAAAGCACTGCATCCGCAGGCGTCTGTTCCGGAGGTCGGTGCATGAGTCGTCTGGGCCCTTGAAGTCACACGTGTTGCCAATCGATCTCCTCTCTGTTGGAGTCAGGAGCGCTGGCATCGGCATGCGTCGGGTGCTGCGTTGCAAAGTGCATCGGTGCGGCGTGAGGTGCCGTCAGGTCGCGGTACGAGCAGGAGTCGAAGGCAACGGCGTCCGTATGCCAAGGCTGCGGTGTGGGATAAGAGCGGTGCGTCGTGTAACTTTACAAGTGGTGCCCTTGAACCATGGTGCAAGCAGCGTCGTCGTCGTGGAGGCCAAGGCGTCGTCGTGAAGCGAGGCGGTGCGAAGTGCGGTGCCCACAGGTCGCGGTGCGAGCAGCGGCTCGGTGGTGGCGTCCGCAGACGTCATTGGTGAGACCAGGGTCGCGGTGCGGCTTTGCAGCGGTGCCGTCTGCGATGCCTTCAGGACACGGAGTCGGCAGCGGCGTCGTAGACGGCGTCGGGTTGCTTTTCCTTCTGTTGCAGCACAAAAGACCCAGTCCCCAGTGCTGAGGGCAGAAGAGCTTGAAGGCTTTGCTGTTCCTGAGACTTCTAGAACAGGGGGCAAGCTTTACCTCAAGCCTTTGGAAAAACTCAAAAAAGTAGATTGTAGAAAGTTCAGTCTAGTCCTTTCGCTGCCCAAGACAGAAACAGCCACTGCAGGCCAACTCAGCAAAGCACACAGCAATGTGGTAGTTCCTCCTCACAGCTTCTCCAGCTCTTCTTCTTGGCAGTCTTCTTGGTCCAAAAGAGTTCTAAAGTTCAGGGGTCTGGGCCCCAATATTTATATCCCAACATCCTTTTGATCTCTTAGGCATAGAGTGTCTGTGCCCAGCCATAACCAGTTTGGCCTTCTCTGGTGTGACTTCCTGGCAGGTGGTGGAGACGGCATTGTCAGAGGCAGACCAGGCCCTTTGAGGTGCAAGGAAAACTCCCTCCCCCTTCCCCCATTGCAGCCCAGGTCTATTCAGCCTTTTCCTGACCCACCTAGACTATCTGGAGCCACTCCTGCTCCCCAGCCTTCTGTCATCCAAAACCCAGACAGGCAATCCACATTCCAGCAGAGGCACACAGGATGACTGAGCAAGAAAATACCTACTTTCTAAAAGTGGTATTTTCCAATACAGAATGTAAAACTCACCTTCACCAAAAGATACATCTTTAGATTCTGAGTTCAGGCATACTAGACTTTTTTTTCTTACCTAATTCCCCAGGGCCAGTTATGTTATAAGATGTTATAAACAAACTTCCCATTCCGTCCTATGGGGAACAGGTAGCTTGTAGTAGCGAAAAACGAAATGGGCCATAATTCGCTACCTGGACATGCCACACACACCAGGGCATGTTCTACCTTTCACATACAATGCACCCTGCCCACAGGGGTACCTTGGGTCTACCTTAGGAGTGGCTGACATGTAAGAAAAGGGATAGTTAAAGACTGGCAAGTGTGTGCACTGGCCAAGTCGATATGGCAGTTACAAACTGCGCGCAGACTCTGCATTGGAAGGTCTGAGTTACCTTTTCAGGGCTACACACGTGGGTGGCACACTCAGTGCTGCAGGTCCACTTGTAGCATTTGGTTTACAGGCCCTGGCACACTCAGTGCACTTTACTAGGGACTAACAAGTAAATCAAACATCCAATCATGGAAGCACCAATCCATAACACAATTTACCACAGGAGCACTTGCACTTTACCACCGATCAGTAGTGAGTAAAGTTCGCAGAAACACTAAGCCAGCACAAACAGAGTCAAGAACCGGGAGGTCAGAAAGCAAAAACTCAGGGGAAACATGCCAAAAGATGCATAGTCAAGCATTTATCAAGACAAATATAATGTGCCTCCCCTTTTAGAATCTTCAAATCAATACCAAAGTAACTGTGGCGAGTATCGTAAAGGCATAAATAGTCCTTGTAGGAAAAAGGGTCCACCGTTTACTATAGGGATACCATAATTCCAATTGAAAAAATCCCGTTGTGAATGTTCTATTCAATTGTACCGAAGCCTTTTTTTACAAATTAGAATCGTAATTAGTGCCTGGCTGCAGCACTAAATATTCCACCTAATATGTATCCAGTATGAAGAACATCGCTATGTTCACTAAGGACTGGATTGGGAACCAATACACCGCCCTAGCGAATTTTGTCATTCCTGCCACCATGCGGAACATAATGAATGAGTGAGCATGACTAATGCAGTTGCAACTTGGGGAGAGCTTCCATTCCCTTCAATAGAATTAAAAGGATATATATATATTCTAATAACGCTGTAATACTCAATGGACAAAGTTACTGTGGTAATAGCAAGCAATGGCAGACCCCAAGCCTGTGTTTGCTGGAATGCTCCATTGATGAAAAAAGATGATGATGTAGTTTTTCATTAGAAAACTTCAGGACAGAATTGCAGTTACTTATGAAGGACCTCTGTAGCCCATGACACTTAGTTATAATTCCTTCAGTAGTTTTTAACAGAAGTGACTAGCATAGATCTGAACATATTGTTAGCAGAAAAAGATATCACAACAAGGTGGTCCAAGGAACAGGGGAGTACCTGCAGAAAATATTTTTATAACTACACAAGCATCTTAAACATGAGGTCCTTTTTGTGGTCTAGTTGAGAGAGACTACTCACCAACTTTTCATGAAGCCATACCACTTGAATTTGGTATCAACACAAATCATACTAGCAGAATTGGAAGGGGCTTAGCAGTCATCCATTGAAAATGACTAAAACTATCCCTCATTGGAAACGTTAGCATGGACAACTGAGAATCCTTCCTTTTATTAAATAGACCACCACTCAGCAATGCAAAATGTAAGGATTTCTTACTAGATACAGTGACAAAGGCTAATGTTAACCACACTAATCTATAGTTTCTAGGGGACCCCAACATATTGTTTGACAAGAAGAATCTAACTGTCATGACCAACACTAATGCTTTCAACTCCCCAACATATTGTTTCTGGCCCAACTCGCTTTGCTGGACACACTATGGATGTTATTTTTGCACCCCTAAGACAGGCCTTAGTGACAAGCTGCTGCACATAATCTGGAATGACTGCAACATCTTTACCTTCAACTTCAATACATGCACAATAAATTTATACACACATTGGAAAAACCGGAACCTTAAAAAACTCAGCTACCAACTTTGACGAACCAAAATAAATATGCGACCTTAAGATACACACTACTTCTACAACTGGATCTCCACTGCATTGGACAACCAGATACCAGTAAAGATCATATATAGGTGTAACCACAAAAATAAATCCATATGGATTAATGACCTCATCAAAAGAACAATGCAAGTGGATAAAATCAAAAGATGAAAAATATATACATGGTTAATTTCAATAAAGAGACACTAGTGGGAACTACAACTAACCAAGCATGTGGCAGCCATAATCATGCTGAGATGAAGGTAGTTTGGGCAGGCTTCTGTTCTGTGAACAAATACGTCATAGCACTTGATGATGGGGATATATGCTGCACAACCGCTTTATATTATATTTAGTGTAACCGATAAATGAAAATAAATGGAGGAATTTCCAATACTTTATTATTCTTTTTTACCATTGGCTTTTTTTACATTAAATACTTAGACTGAAAAGCAAACGCCTATATTGTATAATTTTCTAGTGCCATTATCGATATGCTAAAAGATAATTTTGAAACCCGAAAATTCTTTTCTCTTTTTTAGCAAAGAATTTTAGTAAGTATGAAAACAAAGTGCCCTTCAATTTCAAGACTGGTGGCATAGAAGTCCAATGCTTTTTTTTCTCTTCCATTTCTTGTTCTTTGGATATTTTTTTGTGAGGAAACACCCTTTTAGCAGGGTCAACCTGACTGTTTGCCCCACACTTTTTGCTAGATTGAGTGCTGGTTTACTGACGCTGGGGCGCTGATGTCCAGCACCCAGCGTATGTGCTCTGACTTCCTGAAAACATGTAGAATTAGCTAATTCCGATTGCCTTATTTAACATGCCTGTAAATCCCTGGTATATGATACTATGGGAACCCAGGACTTGTATGCTTAAGTGTCATTTGTGAACTGCAGACCCTATTGTGCCACCACTGAAGTGGTATTAGAAGGCATTTCTTCAGGCCTGTCCCTGCAGTCTGATTGTGCAGTTTTAAAACTGGATTTCAACCTGGCAAAATACAACTTTTGCCAGGTCAAAACCTTCCTTTTAAAAGTCACCTTTAAGGTAGGCTCTATTGCCCATATGGCATGGTACTTGTAAAACTAAAGTGCACATGTCCAATTTGTTATCTCCTGACAGTGAAACATCTCCAAAGAAATGTTTCGCTATGTCAAGGCTGGCTCTCCCAGAGAAAGTACTGGCTTACTTTAGAACACCTTATAATGTATAACCTCGATTTGATATGCCTGTCCCTGTCATTGTGTAAGTAGCTGAAGTGGCACCAAGCCCAGTGTGGGGTTCTGGGGGGGGGGGGGTCTGTCCCAGAACTTGTTTTACAGGGAGAGTTCCTTATTTCCATAGATGCCCATAGCTCTGACCCAGCGTAAAAGATGTTGCCATGTTGGATTTTGGCAGAGCAGGGCACTGTGATACTGTGTAGCGCCACAACACCAGAAAACAATGTCAAAGTGGGTAGAAGTGCCCCTGCAAACTCTTTCATGTTGGTTCGGAAGTCACTCCCCACTCACAAACTAGTGCCAGACATAAAATTGGCACCCATGGCTACCTCCCTCAGAACACTGTTGGACTTGTGGAAAACTGAAACAGGACTGCACCTGCTGAACCAAAGGACTGGAACTCAGAAGAAGGAGTGAACCTGCTGTTTTACCTGTTGGTAAAACCACCTAAGACTGGCCTGCTTCCACTTGAACCCAGGAGTGAAGAGTGGGCTCCAAGGGTTAGTTGGTTAGTCTCCTGTTAAGCCCCAGAACAAAAGGTACAAGAAACCTGCAATAAAGAGCCCAGCTGACAAGTTCCAACTAGATTTGCCCTGGGCCCTGCTGGTGGCTTCTGGGGGAAAGAGGCCTAACTCACAAGGTGGAGCCAAAAAGGTCCTTGACCTGTGGCTGGTGTTAGAGTCTACGGTCTACTCTCTTGCCCTCAAAACTGCAAAAGCGGATACTTGGAAACATTTCAAAACTTTTTGAGAAGGAACCAGCAGTTACCACCAGACTGCTGACGTCGGATCACCGCTGGCGACTAATTAGCTGATTTTCCCCGCTGTAAGCAGTTTGACTTCCAGAAAAGTTTTTAAGTCCGAAAGCAGAGGTATTCCACCAATGCCGACATCGAGGAGCAGCCAACTGCCAACTAGCCCTTCCTGGGCACAGACTTTGGACTCTCCCAGCTCTGAAACTTTCCGTCAATACTGCAACCTGACTCTTTGATGACCTAGTCAACAAGACTCTTCCCCCCCCCCCCCCCCCCCCAAAAAAAATGGCTAAGTCAGAAGGTAAACTTTCCAGCGGGTCGAACCTAATCCCAATATCCGACCCACGGGCTGTTATGGTCTGCCTTAACTTTAGACTTTTTTCCGGTCTAGTTTGGGCAGATACCTGTGGTTGACACTTGGGGCTTTTTAGCAATAGAAAACTCTGCAACTCCTAAAAATCATATCTCCAGTTCCATAAATCTGTTTTTTGTTGTTTGGTGTCTGTTTGCTCAATAAAATGTATAATACTTTTATAAATTAGAGTCAGGATCTTATTGTGTTGTATCTTTAACTTACTACTTTGTACTGATAATTTGTTTACACTTGTTTCCTTTAAATTAAGCCTGACTTCTCTGTGCCACAGCTACCAGGACTAAGCTAAGCTTTAAATTAAAGTAAACCAGACTGAACCTCATATGGAATAGTGACATTATTACTTGGTGAGATCTTACAACCACCCCAAATAATAATCTACTTAATCACAATTTTCTTTTTGTCAATCTAGTTTATTTGAACTGTCTCTTTGGGTTACTGTAATTCATAGAAAACAGTACCTTATTTTTGTCCCAATTAGATCCTATTTTTCTATGATGTGCGTTACATACACCTATCCTACTCACATTGTTGTGTTAAAATTAATTGCACTGTTTGTTTTTATGCTAAAGTTTTTATTGTGAGTATATGGGCACCATGTTTAGGATGCAGCATAATTTGTTTGTTTTTCTCCTTTGCATTTTGCTTGTAATAAAGAATAAAATAGGAATGTAACAATCGCACCAGCATTCCATGGGCAGAACTGCTGGCTTCGCCAATACGTCAGTTAATGAAAAGCTTTCTGGAATTTATCACATCACCCAAACAATGCTTACTGCCTCAAAAGACACCTCAAGGGTTAAATACATCCAGTAACATTTTTACTTCTTTCCACAGTGAGGATCTGAACTCTTTTTTTTTTTTTTTCACAATTGCTGCTTTCACAAAATGTTTCTTCACTGTAACCATTTTAACTAAGATTATGCAGACTAAATACTTTAATCTCCTTCTTCTCAAACTTGTTCAAATATTATTCATTAGTTAATCCTATTTCTTCCAGTCTGCTTAGATATGTTCTTGAGCTTCCAATTCACTCTGCATGTATGTAATGATATGTGTGTAGCACAAACCTAGCTGTGAAGCAATGGAACACCATACACTACATAAGGGGTTGGGAAACGATCTACATTTAGGCACCGGGAGATTGTCATTTGTCCAGAATCACACAACGTTGAATTTAGCGCAGAAGCTCCAGGTTTCAAAAGCAGCAGCTTGAGCCACTAGGTCACTTCTCCTTCTGAAAATATCAGATGATAGCCACCCCCTCGAACATGCTGTGCAATAAATTGTAAACAAGCACTGTCAATGCAAATAGGTCTGGAGTGTCGCTCATCTTTGTTCTCCTATCCATTCTTCCATCCAAAGACCCCCTTCTTGCATTTACCTTCTGACACAGTCAGAATAAAACTTGCACAAACTCAACAATTTATGCAAGATAAAGTAAAGAAATACAAGTAGTAAAAAGCAGACATGTTGCCATCTAAACATGGTGGGAGTGTGCTCCCAATAACAAAATTAAACATGGCAGAAGGTGTCTGTTTTGCAGTTATAGTGTAAATATTTTGTTGTTGTTTTGAAGTTCCACCATGGCCACCACGTTTATAGCCAATGTGTTGGCTGTAGTGGAGTGGTAAAATAATGATACACTATGCAAAACAGCATTCCATAATGGTCACCTGGTTTAGAGGAAATTACCATGTTGGATACAGCACACTGGACATGAAATGAGTAGCAAGCAAGGGACCCTTTAGCATTTCTTGGAGAGCAGTAGTATCTGCTTAAGAAAAAAACAAATGTTAAGAGAAGCAAATTTTAAAATGTGGAAATTGAAAACTAAAGGACAGGCCAACCAGCCCTGTCACTGAATCATATTTTGCGGATACGCATGTGTGCTCAGGAAATCCTGCCATTCGCAGGGCAAGGGAACCAGTTACTGATGTTGACTGAACTATTATAGCCTGCAGTACTCTGTCCTGTATACAAGCAGTGTGTATATGACACTCATCTTAAACAAAGGTTCTTGAAATGGTAAGAAACTGAAATATCACAAACATTTGCGCTCAAGCTATATTTCTTCTAAATGGAATCTCATCCACTAATGATCCAAATATATATTCAGAAATACATTTCTTTATTTTTGGAACAAATATACATTTCCTTCCTCAGTACATACCACCAACAATGTATAGATTACAATATTTACAAGTATATCAATATTATAAACAATTGTCGGAAGACCCACCTCCATACCTCAAACATAAACATAATTCACACCTTACACTCATTTGCAACAATTTGTACAGCGCGCATGGGCATCCCTTTGTCCCCAGATCACGAGATACATCTGCATCTCTTCTACACGACCGGCTCGTATCCTTGAATCACACAAAAAAATTATGCTAATAAATACAAAAGATGTTATTTAGGTTCCTCATTTTAAAACATATTTTCACCTTTCCATTACTTCGTTTTTATGACCATCAGAGGCTGGAGCCATAACATAAAGAGGATATGTAACCTATATTATATCCTCCTGCAGAAGTCTTTATCATTCCATTTAAACCTCACAGTTAGCTAGGTCTCCATCAACACTCCATGTTTTGCTACAATTCCTCTTCTGTGCACCCCAACGTACATGCTTGTGTTTCGCTCACTTTATCAATTAGTCACTATGACCAGGATCCAATGCTTGTTCTGCAATTGTTCAAGTTAAAATGCATGCTTGAGAACCAAGAGATATTTGCTGTTAGTGTTCCATGATATATTTTCTACTTACTTTTGCTTTATTTCACAGTATCCCACCTGTGGCACCATGGTTTGTGGATGGATGCTTGGGGGGGGGGGGACATGAGTTCTGTTATATAATGTATATTGCCCTACAATTGGCCAATCATTGCAGACAATTTGATCACTTTTTTTCTGAATATATGAGGTTTAATCCTGCATCACAATTTACTGTAAACCTGATCCTTTAAGCATAGCCCTTAGGGATGAAAATTAAAGTACTAATGGAAAAGGGCAGCTTTTGCCTCAACTTAAAAAAAATATATATATATTTTCCATTTTGCATCATACGATATCAAAAAACATGAGAGCTCACTGTCACAGTTTTGTCAGGATGCAAATAGTCCAATTCGGAAAAGGAAAGAGGAGAAAGCAAAAAATAAAAAAACATAATCAAAAGCATTGCTCTGCATGTACAGTCACCACAAAAGAATACCAAACTCCATCTCAGAAGTTGCTTGTAGCTGTCCCAACATCTCCCCAATCTCTACGATGTCGTGCGGCATAACCATCATGTTTCCAGTGTATAGATTTGCAGGTCCATTTCTAGGGGTCCCAATAAGATATCCTATCTAACCCAGCAGTGTCGTTAACCCACCCTGGTAGGGACTCTACCCTGCTCAATTGGTGTGGAAGGGGGCAGTCGCTTCATGGCCCCATAGTTCTTGAGTGGGCCCCAGATATCTGTAGGCCGTGAGGAGAGTGGCAAAGTACTGGCATATAAATCTCTATTTGTGTTGCAGTATTTTAAGCTGTTCTGCCAATTTTTAAATGTAGGAGCAGCTTTACGCCCCCAATGTATGGCAATTTCTCTTTTCGCCAGCAATAAACTGAGAGCGACAAATCTCCGGACGTTTTTTGGAAAATTGGCCACATAACCCAATAGAGCCACCTCTGGTGTAGGAACCACGTCTAGCTCTACCATGTCCCCGAGTGCCTTGTGTACTTCTTCCCAGTTAGCTCGTATCTTTATGCATGTCCAAGTTAGGTGTGCAAAGTCTGCCTGCGGGGCCAGGCATTATAAGTAGTTGTGTGGTCTGGTCGGATCTAATCTGTGAGTCTTCGCTGGAGTCACATACAGTCTGTGTAGAAATTTGAAATTAATTAGCTTATGGCGGCTGTTTAGGGAAACCGTTTTTGTCAGGGAACAACATTTAACTCACTGTTCATCAAGAATGGGATGTCCCAGGTCCTCCTCCCAGGCCCTATGGATTTTATCATCAGTAACTGTGATTATAGCTAAGCATTTGTGGAATAGTTTAGAAATAAGGTACGCACCCTTGGCATTCTCTATCGTCATCGTGAGTGGGGCAAGCAAATCTTGTTCTAGAGGGAAACTGGGCAAAGTCGCACTTAGAGCCGAGCGTACCCAGTCAATGACAAATCTGTCCATAAAAGTGGCAGAGTGGAAACGCTACTCTTCTGTCAATTGAAAGACATGCCCACTCGGAAACAGGTCTCCAAACTTTATAATGTCAAATTTGGCTAATGTACGCTGCACTGATTTCTCCCCCATGATCTGGATCCAGCGATTATTAGGGATAGGAATAGCTGAGGTATATAATAAGGGGGTGCCAGCGATGTGCAGCAGCTTGTCCCAATCCCAACTAGTGGTGGAGACCGTTTGGATATCTTTGGGGTCCCTGGCCAAGCCCTTGGCAACACAGTGTGCAAGGCATCAGGTAGGACCAAGTCTGCCTCAGGTAAGGAATTCTAGCCTGGCAAAATTCCTGCACATCGTTGGGTGAGTCGAAGATGCGTGACTTGCCGTTAATGTGCACCCGTAGCCGCGCCGGATAGAACATGCCATATTTGAGACCTAAATTCCTGAGGGTGGCCTTAACACTGGTGTATTTAGGTCTAGCCTCCTGCACCATAACTGTGAAGTCCGGGTACAGGGCTAGCCTGGACCCATGCCAAGTCGTATCACCCCGCTCTCTGGCCAGTCGCAGGGCAGTGTCCCGTTCTCGATAGTTGATAATTCGGGCAAGGATGGGTCAGGGCGGGCAGCCAGGATTAGGGCGCGGGCCCAGGGTGTGGTGAACGCGTTCCAATATGAAGCCAGGAATGAAGGCCTCTCTGCCGAAGAGGTCTATGAGTACAGTTTTGACGAAGGTTTCCATGCGGCCAGTGTTCGTGGATTCTGGCACCCCTAAAATACGTATGTTGTTGCGTCGGTTGCGTGCCTCTAAATCCTCGTTTTTAATAGCGACCTTCTTCAAAATGCGCTCCACCCGTTCTATGCACTTTAGAGACTGTGCCGACCTCTCTTCAGTGTCCGAAATCCTGGCTTCTGCCACGTCAAGCCGCTTGTCGTGCACCTCTATTTTTGCACCTAGACCCTCCAGTTGTTTGCCAAGCGCATCGAATTTACCATCCTGTGCTCTAAAGCCAGCCCTCATTTCCTTCGACAGTGAGTCAGCAACGGCAGAGGACTCTCCTCCCGGGCCCGCATCCTGCCCACCCTTCGCCATGTGTGGGCCAGCATCCTGTGCTTTTTCTGTGAGTTTTTTCGAATGGCAGGACCCTTTGCTTAGGGTCTTTACAGCCCATGCCGCTGCGTGAGATAGAGTGGATGGCCATGCCAGTGGCACCGTGTGTGGGGGCCGAAGTTGAGTTGCGGAGGTATCTGGGCTATCTAGCAAAGGGGCCCTAAGGACAGGCCCAGTATCTTGGCCCTGTGGGCGGTTGTTCAATGGGGGCAGAGGCAGCGAAATCTAGGGCACAGTTGCCTGGGGTGCCACAACAGTATAGTAGAAATGGTATGAGTGCGCCTGCCGATGTGCCGCAGCTGTGCACAAGGTGGTATGAAACAATCTCCTGCACGTGTTTCATCAGGTGAAGGCCATGGTGTTGAAGTTGCCACTAGGCGGAGGGCCAACGAGGTTCAGCAGGTGCATGCCCTGGGGGAGGGGGGGAGGGGGAGGGGAGGGCAGACAGATCAGTCAACTCTGCGTGTGGGGGAGGCCGGGCGCAGCGCACGGCTAGGTCAGCCACTCGCCTCCCCCAATGCACAAACACGCAGCCGGGCGGCTGCCTCCCAGGCCTTCCCACGGGCCCTGTCCCCGCGGGGCCTCAGGGAGTATCAGGAGCGCACAGGGTTTTTTCTGCTCACCGCGGTTGAGGAGGATAGCGAGGTGGGGGAGGGAGGGAGTCTCCAGTGGCCTGCGCCCAGCACACCTACCGCGTTCTTCGCCCGAGCGGGCCATGGTGGTGTAACACCAGGATCAAGGAGGCCCGGGCCCACGTCGGTCTCTCGTCCGTCTGCTGGACTGTGATGGTGCCTCCCCCTCAGCGGGATCCGACCTGTTTTCGCCACAAACCGGCTCTACCCCCGCATTTTTGGAGCCTTCCCCAAGCTCCTCATCGCCGCCGCAGGAGGCAGGTGCTGCGTAGCTGGGACCAGCGGCTCGTTAGTAGGGGATAATTCGGATGTGCTGGGTGTTTCAGCGGAGCTTCAGTGCCGCGTGGCCATGTTAGTCGGCAGCCTGACCACACCCCTGCTTTTCTCTCAACTTAGACATAATTATTTGTCTCTTATATTTATATTGGAACACAAGACCTCCACAATTTTGAACTCCTTCAGTTAATTTTGTTTAAGCCAAGAGTTTTCTTTTATGATGCCTACCTGCAAAATATCTATCTTTTTCACTGCAGTCGTTATGATCACACCACTACTAGGTCAGTCTTAGATGGAAGAGTGGGTGTAACTGGCAGCTTAAGTGCCTGAGCAGGCCAATGGATCCCTGCACTCAGTGGGCACTAAGTTGGGGGCTGCCATGTGACAGCGTTCACCAGTGGAAGTCGGTAATCCGGCTCAGACTTGCAGAGCCAAAGAAACCATACTTTATTGATTCAGAGTGCGAGTCCACCCCAGCCCCTACTTTTGAAGGATTAATAAAGCATCCATAGGTAACCTGTTCAGTATGCCAGTGCAGAGGCCATGTGGTCATTTCTTAACACATTAGATATTTTGCCACGGAAGGCACCTAGCTTTTTCTTTCGGAAACTGGAGAGAGTTGTGTCTGACACAGTTCCTGTACACCAAGCAAGAATAATGCTGGTGCAGAGAGCAGCTGTGGACGATAAAGGGTCAGAGAGAGGAAGCAGTTCACAGGAGAATATAGAAGGGTGGCTCATTGTATTTCGCTGACCGGAAGGCGCAGTGGGGTCAAGTCAAGAGTCTCCACCGAGGTGCTTAAAATGCCCCCTTGAGGCGTGGGCCCGATCTGTAGGAGGAATCCTCCAACCAGAAAAACAGAAGCTGAATCAACTCGGAGAGCCATGAGACGTACATGGTTGACCCTGACGCCACTGATACTTGACATGATAAAACCATTGCAGAACCAGATCTGGACTCTAAATCCCCAAACAATGCAGAGTTCTCAAACAAACATTAGCTGGAAATTACCACCAATCTGTAGATGCAGGATGAAAATGTTTGTTCTGTAACACATACTCTATTCTTGTTACTCAGAACAGATCTCATCAGAACAGCTAATGAGAGGTTTCTTTAGGAAACTGTAAGCACTTGGACAGGACATGTGCAATAAGTTGAGAGCGGGACCTTTTTACAGCAAGGTAGCTGCAACACCAGAGGTTTATACAAAAAAAAGATATGAAGAAGTATGCCAAGCTGCAATAAGGGAATTGCCAGAGAGTTTCACGCATACCAACACCCCCTGGCTTATGGCAAGAATTTTGGATATGGCAGATAAGTTTGCCTGGGCACAAAGAGCTGTCTGATTTTTACGTAATGTGAATTGTGCAATATCGGCCCCAATTTGGGAGTTTTGTCGGCATCAGCTGTTTGTGATCCTTTCATTAAGAAAATGTCATAATTTGTGGGAACATGTACTACCATAGAAAAGGTGCAATTGCTTCAGACGAAAGTCTTTGGACAGAAAGTATTCAACAAGGACTGTCTGCAATCTGTTATGGTGGTGTTCTGTGATAAAAGCTCTGCCAAAAGCAAGGTACAATGAAGTGTGCTGCTGAAGATGGACAGCTTTTCACAATTATGGTACATAAATCATTTGGGAGTTACCAATCTAGGACTTTGAGCTATGTCATGGAGTTGAGCAGGTAGTAGATTGGTGCACTCAGTATTCCATGGACCTGAGAGATCTTGCAAGTACAGCGGCTCAGTGGCATATGAATCTTTTAATCTCACAGTTCATCAGACATATGGTCAGATTTTTTAATGGCACAGACTTGTTTTTTAACCTTCTGAAAGTGAGGGTCAAGTTAAGAATAACTCTTTCCTGTTTTTCTGGATGGCCTTCAGACCCTGATGCTAGTCAGGAGGCAGAGGGCTGAATTGATTTGAATAATAATGAAGTGGACACTGCAGACCTGGTTTCTGAATATCCTTGAACTTTCCAGAGCCTCTTCCATCCTTCCTTCATTGGATACTGATCTTCTGAGGAATCCTGAGGTTTATGTTCATCTTCTGGAAGAAGGTCGGCTGCTGTTAGTTTTGTGAAGTATTTCTGTCTTCAGGGTAGAGTCTCAGTAAGGTATCTTTGCTGCCTGGTCCCCTTATGAGTTCTAGGACAGCCTAGTGCATCTAATGTAACTAGGTTTTGAAAAGGGATGCACATTTCACATCTGCAGGTGTAGTGCGTTTTTATTTCTGAGTTAGCTTAAGAGAAAAATCCAACAGCAATGTTGTTCCATTCAGCCCTCTGCAGAGCAGACATGTATAGACAGGGCACCACTAGGAGAACATCGCCTGGTGTGCAAGTTATGATAAGAGGGTCAAGCAGTAAGTTACTCCCCAGCATAGGTGCTCGTCCTTCTTGGATGTTTACCAGAAGTTCTGTTTGTTTTAAAATGGCCAGACAGCAATCAAATATCAGTTAAAGAATAGGGTGGACCCGAAGACGAAACTTAGGAGGGCCTGGGAAGGGGACCTTGAGGACTTGGCCGAGGAGGACTGGCAGGATGCATTATCATCGCCCAGGGAGGCTGGTGCAGTTAAAAATCCTTTTCCAACAGATTTGTTGCAAACCTCGTATGATCCTCTACTCTCAACCTGTCCTGATCCATAATTAATATGTCCTCCAAATATATAATCAGAAGTATTCCACTAGCCCTCAAAAACGCTACTACTGGGCGAAGCATCTTGGTGAAACACCAAGGGGCCAAGGATAGTCCGAAGGGGAGACAAACTTCCACAGCTTTCCTGCCCACCTGAATCTTCGGAATCTCTGATGTTCCTTCTAAATTGGAATTGTCAAGTAAGTGTCTTTCAAGTCTAAACGCGTCATCCAGTCACCTGACAGTAACGCATCCCTCAGCATATGCATTCCTTCCATCTTGAAATGATAGTACTCCACCCAATCGTTCAGTTGTTTTAAGTTTATGACCAGTCTCATTCCTTTCCCTTTCTTTTCCACAAGGAAAATATTGCTCACAAAACCTGGTCGGCTGGTCATTTCCTCTACAATGGCTCCTTTCTTTTCTAGTTCCCTTACTTCTGTATCTACCAATTCTGTTAACGATACATCAAATCTTATCATCTCTGGATGCCGATATTGTATCGGCTCCTCTACAAAAGCTATATGGTACGCCATGACCGTCTGAAGAACCCACGGGTCCTTTCTTATCACAGTTCAATTCTGATAAAATTGAGCAAGTCTGCCACCCAACTTTACTTGGATTACAAAAGGGCCTTGGCTTACCTGTTCCCCTGGTTCGTCTATTTCCTCTGACCCCAGCTCTTTGTCTTAGTGGCAAAAAGTTTCCTGGTTGGTATCCTCTCTGGGTCTGGTATTGATAGGGTCTGATCCCTCTTGAAAAAGAGGTCCTTATGATTCCTTGTCCACAGCCGGGGAATCTACCTAGTATTCGTCCGGCTCCACCAAAAACACGGCATCAAAAACCTTTTTCATCTCTTTGATACTTCTGCAAGGAGCTGAATGCTTCGACATACTTGGACATCTCTTTAATAAATGTCTCACCAAATAACATTTCATTGGCCTCCATGCCACCTTCATTATTAGTCAATTCTGCTAATTTTGCATCTATTTTAAGAAGGATCCCCTTCCTTCTCTCCACTGAAATAGCAGTGTTTGGCTTATCCAGCAAACAGACTGGTCCCTGAACCCACTCGCTCAATTCCTCCACATCCAAGTCCTTTTTATTTCCCACATAAGCCTTTTCGGCCATGTCAAAAAATGTTGAGAGTTGTCCTGTCACATCTAACAGCTTATCCTGGCACATTCTTCGACCTTTATCCAGGCCTTTTCTCAGATCACGACTACTTCTCCCAATGAATGCCAGAATCTTAACATCAAGATCGGGGGTCATTACTATTTTATTAGCCAAATTTGGACGTGGACACTCAGAGCGCAACCTCATCCTAACATCTTTCGGAATCTGCTTCCGCAGCCACATCTCAACATATTCCGCAACTTGCGGGACTCCATTCTGGAGAAAGAGGATGCTTCAGGAGCATTCAATCAAACATTGACTCTCCAAGAGGGTCAGTCACTGACCATGGCCATCCGCCTTATCACCATCCTTGTGGTCAATGGTCTTAACCTTCTCAACAATCTCTTCCTCAGACTCAAAGGAGGAACTTAACTCAATTTCCGCACTCCCTGACGAGTCATCACAAAGGATTGTAGTATGCCTTTTACTTCCTTTTGCTCTTGAGTCTGTCCTCAAAGGACACTTATAGTGGTCCCCTTGTGTGTTCTCGACACTACCGTGTTTCATATGACTACGAAAACCACCATCTGCCAAAGCAGTTTTAGATTTCTTCCTTTTAATTTAATCACTTTTCACATTTTTACGTTTTCTGCTAACTTTTCCTCCCTTTTTAATCATCGGTCCCTCACCAGCTGACCAAAAATGGTATTCATGTGAAGAGATACCCTTTATTTGTAAAAGTTAATCACATATTTACTCCATTCACTTATCTAAATCTGTGCCAAACTTATTTAACATATTGCCAATTCTCTCCTCAATCGAGATGTCTAACTCTCTATTAACATTCTCATCTGCCATGATAAAAATTAAATAATTCCGACTAAAACTCCAATTCTAAAGAAACAAGAATTATCTCTAATGAATGATACGTGCAAACCAATAAATGTGCATAGATAATTGAGCACCAACCTTATAAACAATAAATTTCCTCAATTTTATTTTCGCTCGATATCTGCTCCACAGATATTTCGCATAAAATAACCTCCTGACCTCTCACTTCCTAGTCGGATAAAAAATGCTCTTATTTTCCTTTTTTCCTGTAAGTTTCCGACGTAGTAAGTGACAGGACATGTACACGCACACAATAGACCCAGCGCGCTTGCGTCCCACGTCATCTCGCCCGAAAACGCAACGCAAACTGGCAGTCCGTTATCTCAACTTCACTCCAGATGGCCTCTTGAAAGTTTGACGTCTACTTGATTATGACGTGTTCCAATCTTATGCGTCTCGTGCCCCGCAACCGAAACACCACTAACGTTAAAGTTATTTATTTTAGATATTAATATCAATAATCCTTATCTTCCACTTTCATTCCTCACCCGGTGCGTGTTCAAAAACAATAAACAGTCGTGCTTTCGCAAATAGCCTGATGGAGCTTCTCCTGCCGCAAGCCGCTCCCTACCGCAGATATTTAAAACACACCCATAAAAGGTTTACACTGAGTTCTCACATAAAGCGCGAGAAAACATCCTATTATGTCTTCTCGCAGGCCATAACAGCTTCTCAAACATAATCAAATCAGTTTCACTTGATATCCATACACTTGCTTAGCGTATTAAAGTAAGATACGATGTTCGCTAAGTAAGTAACCAAAAAACCATTAACCCTGGCACACAGGTTGCAGCAGAAATGTTTCATAAAACATCCTTCCAAACATTCTCATAATTAAAAATCATTTGTTTATTCACAAGACAACAGGAGCGACAGCACACATAAACTTATCTGTGTGAGCAGCAGCAAAACAGAAGGAAGATGTCTGTTGGTACTAGCCCTTTGTTGTACTTGGAATTTTGTCATAATTCTAAATTTAGAGGTGCTGGTGTGGGTGGCGCACTAAAGGAGATTGCAATAATCTTAGCCTCCGGTCTTGACATAAAATCCCAGACTGCCATTGCGCTCGGTTGTTATGTGAGGGCACTGCCACCGTCAATGTACGAGAGGGGAGACCTCGGAGGGCAATAGCTGCTTGCAAGGATGAGGGAATCCATTTTGAGGATTTTCAATCAATTGCTTGGCTAGGGCTCTGCTGGAGGGGATTAGTGTTCTATTTGGTCGAACTGTGAGGATGAATGTACAGATCTTAAGGTAGCTGTCTCCCCTGCATTGTTTTACAAACCAATCAAAACATCAATGCCAAGCACTCAAATTGTGCTGACTAGTTTCCAAGTGATCAGACCTCATAGCATGGTTTTACAGGTTCCCAGGTTGCCAGATTGCACAGTGGGGCCATCTTTTCCACCAGGCGTGCAACACCCATTGGGCTCAAGGGGCTTCAGCCCCCCCCCCCCCATACTCCCCCCTTTCCCCTCACCCGTCCTGTGTGTCAGTCTGGGCTGAGACAGCTTCCCGGGCACACACACACACAGACAGTTTTTGAGCTGCCAGCCGCACCCGAGTACTTCACAGGTCTTTAAAAAGACCATTCACTTGTTAACGAGGCTTTGTTGTTTTTTTCACCCCTTCCTAATAGACTGCTGGCAGTGTCTACAGGACCCCCCTGTGCTCAGTGGCCTAATCACTGAAACGTAAAGATGCTGGAGGGAGACTGGGAGAACTTACTGTGCAGCCATGGGGAGAAGGGAGCTAGAAGCAATACCAGTGCTGGGTTTAGTTGCTTATGTCACGAGCCACGAGCTTGCCCTTCCTGCTTGGACGTAGTTTGTGGCAGTTACTTTTTGGCCATTGGCTCTGCCAGTTGTATTTAAGGTTTCTTAAATAAACTTTAGCCTTGAAATATCTTTTCACACAGCCACGACAACCTGTCTGATCTTGGGGGAATTGCTACACACGCCGTTCCCCGAGTACTGAAAGTAAATTAGCGCTGCTAGAAGCTCTTAAGGTTGGCAGGAGGTGTTACATACAAATTGTGATTCATTTGGGAGTGTTACCAACACACAGGCGCGCGCCCCCAAGAGGGTCTAAGATTATTTATAGAAATGTTCTCAGCCACATAACGCTACACTCACAGCGAGAATAAATACATCTCCCCACAACATCCGGCAATCGAAAGAAGCAGCCACCCCGCCGGCCCTTTCTGCTTAGAAGCCCTCGCCCTGCCTCTCTCGCATTGTGTGTGGGGATGGGGAGATCTGAATTATAGGTATGTTGACTCTCGCCCGGGAGTGCGTCCAACGCGACGCCCCTCTCAGGAGAGACACCCGCCTCCCCCCAGCAGCCGTCTACTCAGGAACCACCTGAGTGATTCACGGCATTGTGTGGGAAGGAGAGGCACTTGGCGAAGTTTAGGCTAACAAGTGTCCTGACAGTGCTTTGTTACCACCCTTGGCCGTGGTAAACGGCAAGTTCATTGAGTTGTTGTAGAATGTGCAGCTGTCCAGTGTAAATGAAACAGCAGCATGACGCGTGATGTTCACGGTCTTGTGCACTTGCAGCGCGGCAACATTTGCTAGTATTTTGCTGTTTCTAAATATAAATACAGACAAAGGAAATATTAATTTCCGTCTGTATTTTCATGTAAAAATCTGTAAAAACTGAAAACCGGGAGCCCTATTTATAAGGTAGACCCTTATAAAATGAGTTTTATATGCCCTGGGTTAAGTGAACTTTCACATTTCACTCCCCACATTGTGATAAAGTGCTGCCCAAATTCGACTTTGGTGCTAGGAGCCCTGTGGAGGGAGGATATGCAATATTTTCCTTAAAGGCTCTCCTAGTTGTCCCATGGGGTGGGGTCCTGTACATATAAGCAAAATACATATAAAATACATTTTTGTAAGTCCTGGTGCTGGAAAAATGGCCCAAGTAATTTTTCCCATTGCAAATCCCCTGCTACATAGGTTAACATGGTAGGAAGTTATTAACTAATAACTCTTGATAGGAGAGGGCTAGAAGTACCACTCAAAGACTTCCCCGAATGGTATTAATAAACTCAAGAAAATGATATGGTTGAATTTCTCCTAAAGTGTACATATAATACGTTATAAGCCTTTTTTGTTTGTAAGTCGTCCAGATTCAGCCTTCCAGTATTCTTTCCTGATTGGTCAGAGTTAAGTGGATTAGCCAGGCTGCCTTGAAGAGGTGATAAAGAGTCCCTGGGGTTAACCAGTTCTGCTGGGAGGGCAGTGTGCTGCTACACTGGATTGCCAGAGCAGGGGAAGGAGTCGTAAACCATGGTCTTCAAAGAGAAGAGGAGGCCTTAGTGTAATTTACGACTCTTAACTTTTCACCTCAGCCAGAGCTAGGCTTATGGAAGGAATGCACAGATGCAAGTGGGAGTGTTTATGGAAAGTAAGCCATCCAAGGGGTGTGTTTAGCCAGCTCTTACCTCCCTGCTGGAAAATCAGCCATTATGAATTTGGAGGATTTGGTGCACTCTGGGACAAAATAATCCCACACTCTACAGGATGTGGTCATATTTTTGGGGAGTTGCCCTGCTTGCATTGGTTAGCAGTGACCTCCTGCTTGACCCAGAGAACTTGGAATAAGTATTTGAGAGGGGCAGAGCCTCTCAGATCTGCTGCTTAAAACTTAAGGAAGCAAGACGTTGCAATGCTGAGAAGTTGGGGTGCAAAGTTCTAAGGCCTGTCCTCTGAAGACTGCACCAGCTGAAACTACAGCCCTGTGGATTACCTTGCTGCAAAAGAACTAAAGAGTGGACTCCCTGCAAGCTACAGGTTAACAGATCTCACCTGGACCATCACCACCAAGGATCCTCAACCTGGAGAACACCAGTGGATTTATAAGGGATTTGTCCAAGTGGATTGTGGGAACTGAAGTCCTCTATTTCCAAGGACCATCTTGGAGCTTCCAGACTCTTGGAGTGCATTTGAGACACTTTGGGACCCCTCGAGGAACTTCAGAAAGAAGTTTGGAGAACTTTGGAGCCACTTTGGACAAAAAGCTACATAGAGGAACTGACTCAACGTGGCCAGCCAAGCCATCCAGGTTCGTCCCGCTAAAAGCTCCGTAGGTCCAACAGCCAGAGTTTGACCGGGAGTAGAAGATATCCAAGACCGGCGAACCCTCGCCGAATCCGGCCTGGTGAAGAGCATCGAGGGACCCCGCGAGAAAAAGCTCCGTAAAAGTTTCTAAGTCCAAACGAAGAAAAGGTGACCGTGGGCAACCGCGAAAGCCAAGCCGCCTGCCTTCAACTGGATCCTGGGTTCTCCCCACTGGAACGCTCTGGAGGTCGGACTTCCATAAGTTTGACCGGGAGCTCATCGCAAGGCTATCCGGCGAACCCTCGCCGATTCCGGACTGGCTGAGAGCTTCAAGGGACCCCGGGAAGAAAACCTCCAGAAAAGATTCTAAGTCTGAAGGTAAAAACTGTGACCGGGACCTACCGCGAGTTGTAGCCACTCAGGTCTCCATCGCGGTCGGCCTGAAACTTTGACTTTGAGCCGGTCTATCGTGACCAGATATCCCAATAAGGCGCTATATGTTTCTGAGTGCTATATAATGCTAAATCTTTGAAAATCCATATCTCCGGTTCCCTACATTGGATTTTTGTCATTTTGTTGTCATTTTAAACATAATCAACTTTCCAACAATGGCAATCTAGTAATTTGAAATACTTAAGTTTCTTAGTCATTAAAGGTTTGAAAAACATGGTTCCAGACAACCTCCAGCCACTTGCATCTAGATGGACAGTGACTTTACTCCATGGTCGTGACTATAGCCCTCTATAGGCCAGAGTACAAATAATCAAATTGCTAGTTGCCTCATGCTACAGTTAGCTGCTGGGGACATTACCCCTCTTGTTTACACCTTTGGCACTGAAAACAATGCACAGTTGAATAAAGGACTTTGTTTTGTGGGGCAGAAAAGCTTTGCTCAAACTTTCAGAGCTTCATACTGCCACAACAGCAAGAGATCTACTACTGCCTGACGTACTCTTACCACTTGGTGTAATTGCTTTTATAGCTATCGTACTCCAATCATGACTGTAAAAATCCTCCGAAGTAGGCCACCATTGAAAGCACTTACTTTGGGGACATGATGGGTCTTACAAAAGACAGCTGCTCAGCCCAGCTTCCTTGATTTAACCTCCTCCCCCCTGTCAGAAACAATACTGGTCAACTGGAGTATGTCCCACAAAAGTTTCATGATGCATGCACAAATCCACAGCAGGGCACCTACATGTCACAATGTAGGGCTGGTAATTCGGCGTTGCATTTCTAAGTGGGAGGCATGGACACTATGCAGCATATCTAAACTTCCCAACCTGATGAACTGGGATATCCTAAAAGCTTTTGACAACTTATGTAACAAATATCACTTGCTGCTCTATCAGTGTTGGAAATTCCAACAACTGGTACACTGCTTAACTGGTGAGTCTGGATCTGGCCCCTTCCCAATCCTCGAATCCCCAATACTTGCATGACAAAATAGGGCAAATCAACTGGAGTGGTGCCTGGGTTATACAGTACACTGACATCCTCTTTACGCTTCATAGCAGAATCCAGAAACCACTAGGTAAAATGTACTAGATACAGAGTAAATAGGATAACTGGGTATTTTTATATACTACCCATGACCAGGAATTATGCAAGGCCTGTCTGAAATATACCTATTTTGAAATCCTAAACAACTGGTACTTGTCCCCCTTTGTGTTGTATAGGGAGAAGTTGAGCACAAATGGTCTTTCCTGGAGATGTAATGCCCCACTGAACCACTGCACATATTATAGTCATGCACCAGACTGTGTAGTTACTGGCAGGGTTATGATAAATACTGCTTACCACCACAGACTGTTCATCCAATTCTTAGCGAGGGTTGCAATTTTACACAATTCTTCTGTTTATGATAAAACCACATCCTATCAGCAAAGATTGATGGGTACAGCACTATTCACTGCTAAAATCTGTATCGTTCAACATTGTCGGCTGGCAGATGTACCCAACCAAGATGAATGGATCTCAAAGCTTTTCTGAGTCACTACATACAAATGCCTCAAATATCTGTTGTAGTATCAGACTAATCTTTTTGACCAGATATGAGGTCTTTGTCTGGAATACTGTGGTCTGCCTTACCCCTGATATCGCAGCTACTTGTACATTATTGCGGGGCACGGCAAAGCTTTAACCCCTATGGCTCCACCTGTCGTGACATTTTTTCTGTTCTTACCAATGATTGAGTTGTATCCTGTTCCCTGGAGCATGGCACAAGATCACATAATAACACTCCCGGGTGTAGAGTCTTTGACGGGCATGTTGCTCAGGGTTCATGTTTAGCATGTCATGATTTCATCATTTTATTGTACCACCTCCCCAGGGATTTGCAGGTTTGCCCCTCCCCAGCCACACACGCAATTTTCCCTTTGGTTACCCTTCTTTCTCTCGTAGGGGATTTCCATTATAGTCATAGGCACTAAATAGTTCCACCCATGGGTGGGGACCCCGGAGCAGTTATTCAATATATCTTCTTAAGTGTGGAGTTTCCCCTTTCTTCAGGAAGGCCTTCAAAGACACTTAAGAAAGAGACAGATTATGCAGTATATATACCTAGGCTACAATGGCCAAATTCTTCATCATGAAGACCAAAAAAGGGTCAGAATAAGGTATTTTATGATAATTTGGGATGCTTTGTAAACCGCATAAATATCCTTCACAAACCCTTTTTAGGTCTTGCCTGACCCAGCGCATGCGCTGGTCTGGCGAGACTTATTGAGAGGGCTCCAAAAAGTGCTACCACTGCTTTGATGTTTGATCGCGATCACTTTCACGGTCGCACGGCCGCGTGGCATAGCCAATAGGTCTCGCTTTTGGGACCTTATAAGTATTTAGTTATGCAACTGTTGCATGGCTAAACACTTATAAGGTCCCAAAGGCGAGACCTATTGGCTATGCCAATGCTTGTTTATGATAGAGATAAAGGAGAACAGGACAGACCAGACTCTTAGGCTGTCATTATATGGTGAAAAAAGAGACTGTGCCTTTAAGAACCCAGAGACCAACAGTATCCCTTCATGCAGAGCAGGTGGCAGTTGCTTCAGTTCTTTTTTCCGGCTCCTGCTGACAGGACCCTAGAGCATTGAGCTCAACCTCTTATATGTTTTTCTCTCTCAAAATGTTCTCAGAAATTGCTAAATATCCGCTATGCTCAGCGTTTTTCTTCTCTGCCTTCCCTTTTCTGTCGTTTATTTTTTTTTTTACAGAAAAGGGAGGTGTTTTGACAAATAAAATGCCTTAATTATTTGTCAAGTACCCTGAATGCAGTAGGAAAAAGGCCAAAACAGACTCTCACGAAGTCTGTATCATCTGCCTACCTTCAGCGCATCGGCCTGATGCCAGTCACATCTGCAAGACATTTTTGCGGCGCTCTTTAATAGAAAGAGAGAAAATTTGCCCTTAGGGATCTGAAGAGAGACGCAGCCAATAAACATAACCTACAAATGGAACCTCAGCATGGTGAAGGTCAGTCTTCCACCATGGTTCTTTCCTCAACCTCCAGAGGACGCTTAAGGTCTGAGAAGCGTTTTTTCAGCCAAAAACAACATCGGCCCCTGTCAACGGCGAGAGGATCGACGTCGAGGCAAGGTATGGCGCCGACTTGTTTGCCGTTAAGAGCTGGCTAAATGTCGAGGGAGCATCGCCGCTCGCCGTCGAGCCAACCCCAGTTGACAACGAAGGGGCATACACCATCTACTCACCAACAGCGTTCGACGTTGAGAAGTTTCTAGCCGTCAAGAAGTAGTGGTTCGACGTCGAGGGAAGTCGACGTCGAGGGATGCACTGACATCCATAAATCAGAATAGGCCGATGTCGAAGAGTTTTTCGACGTTAAAGAGAGTACAGGAGACAAGGAAAAAGAGGAGGATAATATATTCCTCTCTAAATTTACACTATTCAAGAGTGTATTCACCCTTTCTTGTTGAGCTGCCATCATCTCAGTCTCTGCCTCCACCTTTGTCACCTCCTCTACAGCCATTTCTGCCTCTACCGCCACTACCTTCACCAATAGCGCCTCCTCCTCCTTTAGCACTCCCTCCTCAGTAGCGCCTCTTCCAGTGTCTTCAATACCTCCACCTCTAAGGCCTAGACTGCACTCTTGATCACACCACCACTTTATCATTGTCACCATAGATCTAGGCGCTTTTCCACCTCTTCATAACATTCTCATCGTCGCCATTTGTTTTACCACACCAGATTAAGTTCACGATCTCATCGGCACCAAACTGATACTTCCTCCACTACTACAGGAAGATGTTCCCCAACTTTGACAGACTCCCCACATCTTCGTGTCTCCCTGTGGATGACATTACAGCCTTCCATGAGATGGAATCCGAGGAGCGACCAAGCTAAACATACCGATGTCTCATCCTACTCCTTCCACATCGGTCATTTTCGAAATGCTACTCAACGTACAGCCTTGTGACCTTTGCTTCCACTGGTTCCCAGCCTCCTTGCAATTGTCATTGAACACTTTTTGACGCCAGCCATAGTGAATTCTGCTCCATCCAAGCTTCAAAAGAAGTACCAACCTCCAGATCACGACCCTCTATGTCTCCGATCTTATCCTCCACCAGTAATTTTGGCCGCTAAAAATACCATTTCACTTCTCCAGCAACATCTTCTCTTCCAGATAAAGAGAGCAGACTACTGTATTCAGCAGGCTGCAAAGTCTGCAACACAGTAGCTGCATCTATGAAGGCAGCCAGCGCTCTTGGGCAGATATGATTTGGCCCTGTGGAATTCTAGCCAGCATTTTGCTGAACATCTTCCGAGAGATAAGAGAGAGGAATTCATAGAAATCGCCATTGAAGGCACAATGGTCTCGAATGAAATCATTAGCTCTGCAGTGTATTCTTCGTTACTAGCTGCTCATGCCTACCATCAGAGATTGACTATAAGAAGACATTCTTGGCTCTGGTTGACATCCCTCAAACTGGAGGGGCAGCATCGTATTTAGAGCTTGCCATTCTCAGGCTCGGCGCCCTTTAGAAGTCATGCGGACCACCAAACGGCAGGAATGGAAACTGAAATGGACACTCTAGAAGGTGTGGGTCTTGAAAACCCTAAAAATGAACAGAAATTATTCAAACCCTACCAACTTCGGTTCTGCCCACAGAGGGTTCTACCCCCTCACTGGATCACAGGAAGATCTAAGTAGTAATATCAAAGATCTTACCAACCTCAGTGAAAACAGACCAGAAGACGCTCTTCCCAAAAGCCTGGCCTAGGAGGGAAGCGGGCAACAGGAACCAAACCATGAGTCCCACCCTTCCCTCTCTCCTGTTATCCACTCTGGTAGGGGGAAGTATTTAGTATTACCTAGCAGAGTGGCAACGCATCACTAAAGACGCCTGGGTTCTGAATATTGTGCAAAATGTATATTGTCTTGGGTTTACCACCCCACCTCCATCCATTCCACCAAAGCCACCCACTTACCATCTCAGCTTGCTAAGGTTGGAAGTCAACACCCTTTTGCAGAAGAACACAGTGGAAGCCATTCCCCCACAGGCAATGGGGGAAGGGCATTTTCTCCATGTACTTTCTGGTAACAAGGAAGGACAAACACAAATTTAGACCCATTCTCGATCTCAAAATCACTAACAAATTGATTTGTCAGGAGAAGTTCCGGATGCTGCATTTGCATCAAATCTACCCCCAATTACACCAGGGAGATTTGCTTTGCTTCATCGACCTTCACAATACATACTTTGACATTCTCATCCCTGGGAACTCCATATAGTGCTTTCTTGCCTTTTGTGGGATCCTTTTGAGCCTATTCACAAAGCTTCCCTACAACACCTTTCTTGAAAAATAGCATTCCTTGTAGCAATAACATCAGCTTGGAGGGTTATCGAGATCCAAGAACTATGTTCTCATGAACCATACAGTTAATTTCATTTTAACAAAGTAGTTATGAGAACTTGCTCGAAATATCTCTCAAAAGTTGTTTCAGACTTCCATGTCAAGCAGACAAACTCATTGCCAACATTCTTTCAGAATTCCTCTCCTCCAGAGGAACGGACTCTCCCTTCCCTGGATGTAAGGAGAGCTCTGAAATTCTATCTTGACAAGACACCCGAAGATCTGACCAATTGCTTATCAACTACAGTCCAGTCCATCCAGGCTTAGCCAACTCCACGCAATCCATTTCACCATGGATAGTGTTTTGCATTTTTTTGTGCTAACAAAACACTCAACTAAACCTAAAGCACACTCCACTAGGGGGAAAGCGGTTACTGTGGCTTTACTACGCAATATCCCTATTCCAGATTTTGCAAAGCAGCTAACTGGAAATCAGTTCATACATTTACCAAGCACAACTTCCTAGATTCTGACACTAGAGCAGATGCTCAAGTTGGACAGGCTTCCCACAGAAATCTATTTGCTTAAGCTTCCCAGTTAATCCTCTCGGAGGCGCAACTAGAGTCAAATTTCGGGGGGGGGGGCTGAGCAAAAATTTCTAGGCAATAGGCAGAGTGGAGCTGCAGGGGCTCTTAGAAGGGGTGAAACAACAGCAAGGCCTCATTAACATGCAAATGGTCTTTTAAAGACCTGTAAAGTGCTCTGGTGCGGCTGCTTTTTTGCCCGGGAAGGTGTCTCATCCTGGGCTGCCACACACGATGGGGGGGCTGAAGCCCTTTGAGTCCAATGGGTGTTGCGCGCCTGAATCCTCTGTTTCCTCCACCACGCTATATGGGGATGGGCTAAGCTTCCCAGTTGATCCTCTGTTTCCTCCACCATGCTATATGGGGATGGACTTGCTACTCTGTTCAGTGTATGGCTATAGATTGAAATCCCCTACGAGAGAAGGAATAGTTTCATACCTGCAACTCCTGTTCTCCCATAGGGGAATCTCAATTACAGTCATAGGCAGCCCTCCCTCCTTCCCGGTGAAATGGACAGAGGTATTCATATGATCTAAATTGCCTTCAAAAAGAACTAAAGCAACTGCACCCTGCTGTGCATGATGGGATACTTGTGGGATACTGGTGGTCTCTGGCTACTTAAAGTCACAGTCTCTTTTTAGCCATATAATGACTGTCCTTCTCTCCTTCATCTCAATCATAAAAAGGGGTTTGTGAGGGATATTTATGCAGTTTGCAAATCATCTAAAATTATCTTCAAAAACCTTAGTCTGGTATTTTTTTGTCTTCATGATGATTAATGTGGCTATTGCAGCCTAGGTATAATGGCTGCATAATCTGTCTCTTAAGTGTCTTTGCAGGCCTTCCCAAAGAAAGGGGAAACTCCACACTTAAGAAGATAATTTGAAGAACTGCTCTGGGGTCCCCGAACATGGGCGGTACTATTGAGTGCCTATAACTGTAATAGAAATTCCCCTACGAGAGAACAGGAGCTACAGGTAAGAAACTATTCCATATTATTGTTCTTGAACTAATAGATGATCCATCACCCATTCTATATTTGTCTGTATAAAGGTACTTTGCCAGATGGCAAACTATGTATTGTCATTGAAGTACTCTAATGCGACATAAATAGGCACAATAACAATACAAAAAAAATGCTATCATTAATAGTGAAAGTTCAAATGCTGTAGGGCAAAAACAGATGGTCTAATCATTCTTTTAAAACTGATCCATGCTGGTGCAGTATTATTTTATTCCACACTTTACATGCTATTTTGAATAAAGGCACATGCTTGCTGTATTTAGAGGGCATCTTCTTTCTAATTTATAAAACAAAATGAGATACATCGCTGCTCATTGGCAATAGAATAATTGCAATGCTACAACCTCTGCAAAATATATTTGCATGAAGGTTGCTCAAAATGCTAGAAATATGGGGTGAGAAACCTAGAGTCTGACCACTTTCCCAAAATGTATTTCGCAGGGATATTTTGATTTCCTCATCTAGTTGAAGTCTTGGTAAGAAAGGCACCACTACACTAAACATTTATGGATTATGCAGTGGCTTTTGATAGTGCCACTATGTAAAGTTGATGTAACAAACTAATTTCTAAAAGCGCCTCGAGAGTAATTGTTCAAATCCTCATCGAAATGTATTCCTCTACCCGAGGACAAGTTAAAATGAGCAATATTAAACTGGGACCTAGAGTGCAATTTAAAGGGTACATAACATAAAATTGTGGTCTCATGTCCCTGTTATTTTGAAGAGTGGCTGTATGATGATTTGAAGGTGAGTCCTTCTAACTACGTCTCTGTACTTACAAGTAGCAAATGCTATACAGAAAATATTTGACTTTTAAATAACACCGCTATTGGATTGCATTTATCACCGCATATAACCTTGATTTATCAAATGTTCTAATAGTAAATTTGAGCTTAATGTGCTTTAGCCGAGAGAAAACAAAAGAACAAATTGATATATTAATACAACCTAACTATTTAGTTTAATTAGCGGTAAACTTTTGGGACTTGAGAACAGTGAGAAATTTGTATCCAAATCATACTGAATAAGAAAACTGCACAGCTGTTTGCAAAGGCCTTAAAATGGTTTTCCCGCACTGCATGGAGGCCATACTGTGGAGCCAGTACTGCGACCTTACAAAATTGTAATTTGTGCTCTTGTTAATTTATGGTGTATCTGCACAGATATGACACGAAAATATGTCTGCATGCCACTGAAGCATCTACATAAAGTAGACTTTCTTGTTTATTTTAATCTACAACAATTGAGATGATTATGTGAGGGTTAAATGTTACATCGTCATGGTGCATATCACTTCTATTAACACTCGTCTTGTACTGTGTCCTGGCTAGAACGGTACATCATACATTTTCAGACATACCTTACAGGGCAAAATAGTTTCAATATCATAGAGGTTAGGATACCTATATTGGTGTTTACCTTCTTTTAGATTGGATTACTGAACAGTAAGTTACAATGTAATGGAATCCAGTTCACTACTGTAGTGTTTAAAAAAACATAACTGTGAATCTCTGAGTTTGCAGTGTGCATGAAGCTGATTATAGTATTTTTATGACAAAGAGATCATATTCTCACATTTTGGCTATTAATTGTATATAACGCTTTTGCATTGTATGTGGAAATGTCACAATATACACAATTTTGCAAGCGTTGCATCACTTTGGTGTGTGTTCTACTTTTAACTCTTCTCGTTGGTTTGCGAATTTTCAAATATTTAAAAAAAAAATCTCTTTGTAATATCCAACGTTTCACATTTTAAGTGTACTTCTTTGCACACTTTTCCTTCACTACACACATTTTCTCTTATATATGTGGTCTCCTATGTGGGAATATCGCCATTCTTCCTACATCACTTCTCCCAAATATTGGATCTTTCCGAAAGGAGTAAGTGATGCTAGCGTCCTTCTCGGTCCTTTGGATACAGTGATTTGATATTATGTATTAATATCTTACAGCCCTGAAGAAGTTGTGGTATGACATAATACCGACGAAACACGTTAGCTGTAGTTAGCTGTATCATAACTGAGGAAATGTATGCTGACTACATGAAATGGATCAATATTGAACTGTTGTATGGAATCTGCATTTGCTGTAAAGGAATTGGATACTGATTGCCCTGGACTGAATACTTTGAATTAAAAGTGGACAATGAGAATAATTCTGTTTATGAACATTATTCAGCTTTGGACTTTTGATGTGCTCGGATTGGAAATTTGATACAGTGTGAGTTCCCCTCTTTGAAGGGAGATTTTTGTGGGGTCATATTCGTAACTGACCACCCCTTTGCTAGTAGCACACCCATTACTTTGTTCTATCTACTCTCCCCCATATACACTGCAGAGTGCCTTTAGCTAGTGATATACCTGGGTACCAAATATACGACTATCAGTGCCACTAGATCAGTCTGGAACAAGCAGGAACTGGAGTCCACAAGCAAGTGGCATGCTAGGTATTGGTGCCTACTCCAGTATGTTTATGTGCCTACATCAATATGTTCATGCCAACTCTCCTCACACCATCTTCACGGAGTATTCTTCCAAGCACAGATAGGTGCACTTTGCTGAGTCCTAAGGTTCGTGCACTTTGCTGAGCCCTCTCCAGAATTGCTTAATAGGACTGGTCTGATGCATGCCTCCACATAGTTTTACTGGTCTATTTCACCAAAAACATTTGAAAATATGCTCCTACAGAATTAGACTTTTACAAGGCTGCATATTTATGACTTTAGGCAATTCAAAAAAGTATCTAGACATACACAGGTATTAGTTGCTGTTTTAGGTGTACTGTGAATTACCATCATTGTGAAGTAAATCTGTTTCCATGAAATACATCTATTACCATATCCAAGGAAAGTTTTTGACTACCAGCAAACTCTGGAGTTTTTTGGTTTCCCATCTTTCCAGTGAGATTTATCCATCCTAAGGTGATCTTGTCTTCGAGTAAATGATTGACTAGTGACGATTGGTGAATATCTTGAACTAAATAAAGACATTTGCATGAGCTAGTTAACCAAAGTGCTAAATAGCTTTGTGACTCTGTCCCATTGTGTTGCTTGCCTTAAAGCATTTCCTTCACTATTAAGGACCTAGCTGGTAGCAATGCATCTCAACAACACTTCTCCTATCAACCATCTTTATAGGTAGGAACATCACTGGTATCCCAACATCTGCACAGAAAGTGACATCACTTCCTGTCTTTTCCCTTCACTCCTGGCAATCTAGTTGCTCTTTTGTCCCCAGCAAAGGGTGGACACAGACAAGGGCATCACTAATTCGGGCCGTTTATTGTCTGGAAGGCCTTGGATATGAGCCCATGTTTCTCTGGAAATACTGGGCAAGATATAATTGTGTACTTCAACCAGCACCCTATGCTACCAATCCTCACAATTACTGCCCCAGATGTAGATAGCTGGACACTCTCATAACATTTGCACAACACGTAGACTTAACCTTCTACACATTTCACTATCTACCACACACCCTCAAACTACCAAACTCACTTTCCAACTCATGCTCATTAATGCATGCTCAGCAGTATTCCCCTCAACAGATGTTGCATCTCTCATCACCTACCATAAGCTTGGCGTCCTCTTCATCACAGAACCATGGTTCCCCCTCAATAGCCTCACACATTCTAGACACCCTTCTTCCCAAAGACCACATCATCCATCATGTGGACTGCGCACATAAGAAGGTAGAAGGACTCTGTCATCCATAAGTCCTCCTGGTCCAGTTCCCTATGCAAACAAGTACCACTCAAGTCTGCTGAGCTACTAATATGCCATTTCCCATTGTCTGCAACATCGACCTCCACCTTCCATCTTATCTTGAGACCTCCCGAACAGAACAAGAACTTTATTGATGAATTCTAATTTCTCCTTACCAACTCGTCGAACTGACATGCCCTCATTACCTTCTTGGGTGACTTCAACCTCCTAGGCAACACATTCTAAAAAAAAAAAAGGCATTTCTTCACTCTTATCGAGACCCTTCACTTGGTACAGCATGTTGCTCAACCAGCTCACTGTAAAAGCCACATTCTTTACCTTGCCTTCTCAACCTCCCCAGCAATCTATTTCAAACCATTTGTTACTTTTGACTAGATCAACCACTTTGCTATCCTGAGCTTCCTGCTCAGCATTCTACCAACACACCATGGTCTGCACAGAAGAGGCGACTAAACCTTCAGATCTTTCAGAAACATCTCCATAGACAGCTTAATGCTTAAAATCCTCCCTTATTCCATCAACTTCACGTTCGATGCCAACACCTTTCTAAACAACTTCAACACCTTTTTGGAAAACCATGTGAACATCTAAGCCCCAGTTAAAACACGCAAGTGCAAGCACCCATGTACTAAGAAAATGGGAGAGAACAGAACTTCTGATGACCTCATGATACTGAAGTCCCTTGCACAATATGTAAAAAGCTGATCACATCAGCTAAAGCAAAGTGCAATACCAACACTGTCAATGAAGGCGCCAATGGAGGCAAAACACATTTCAAAACAGGTACTGCATCAACCCCTTGCCAAACCCACCTATTCCTCACTACACAGAAAAGTGCAATGCTATCAACCTCTTCTTCAGTGACAAAAATACAGAAGGTCTGACAACACATCAAGAACACCGAGCCTGCTTCATCTCTTATGCTGACCCCTTCCCTTAGAATCCGACAATGTTCTACCTTCAAACTCCTATCTCTCGCAGATCCCGCCAGCATATTCAACTCCCTTAAATCCAGTTCTTATGAAGATGATGTCTTACCCTCATCCTTAATAAAAGCTCTATCTAAGTAGACTCTCTCACCCCTACTGCCTATTGTCTATGCCTCTCTCACTTAAATCAAAGCCAAAAGTCTGGCCACATTCTCTCACTTCTAAAGAAACCTACACTAGACCCTGATGAACTTGACAACTACTGGCCCATTATTCACCCATCATTTATCTGCAAGATCATTGACAACTACTGGCCCATTATTCACCCATCATTTATCTGCAAGATCATTGAAAAACCAATGTATGCTTAATTCCATGATCAAATCAGTGCTAACCATATCTTCCACAACTACCAGTTTGGCTTCAGGTAATGCTGCAGCACGGAGACCACTGCCTTACACATCCTAGACAATGCTCTCTGGCTGCAGCTTCAGCATGGTCCCCCAGCACCTCGAGACCCTCATGGGTGATGCAGCCACACTTTACAAATCCTGATTGATTGATTGATAAAGGGGGACCCCTGCCTTTGATAGTGGTGAAACTCAGCTGTATTTGACAGTCGGCTCTCCCATCCTCATATGCACCCTGAAGCCTGGAATGGGATTCACTATTATTGTACTTCACTGGTTCACCTTCTACCTTTTTAACCAACACCAATTTTTCACATTGGCACTGCCAGATTCCCAGAGATCTGTATTACATGCAGAGTCCCCAGGTTTCTATGCTGTCCCCTGTCATCTTCTACCTCTACATAGAGCTTCTTGATGCCCTATTCACAGATAACCCCCTCAAGATATACAATTAAAAATGTTCCCAGGGCTACTTTTGATACTGCCCACCACCATGTGTTATTCCAAAGAATCCATCATCTTGGAATTTTTGAGAAATGCTCTAAAATTGCTTAACTCCTATCTTGGAAAAAGGCAACTCATTGTGTACCTACCACCCATCAGATTAGCCCCTCATACCCAACACTGTGATGTCCCTCAGGGGTCCATCAATTCTCTTTTATTGAACATCTACCTAACCCTAAGGCAGTACTAAGAGCCACATTGAACTCAGCTGCTAGGCTTGTCATAGGATCCCGAAGATTCAAGCACTTTACACTAGACTTAAAACATCTAAACCGGCTCCCTTTTGAAGCAAGGGTCCAGCTGAAGATAGCCTGTATGACGCACAAAAAGAAAACCTACAATCGCTCCTTCTCTGGTCTAGCCCCAAGAATATGGAATGCACTTCCACCTGAAATCAGGTTGAACCCCTTGACTAACTCCTTCAAAAACAGAAGTAACATCTATTTTGCCGAATAGATTCCTTTAATAGTAGCCCTGAAGCTACTCAGCTTGTCTATTTTCCTGTGGGCACCTCCGGATCCTAAATCTACTTGGCCGAGTGTTTTTTTGTGTTTTATTGTATCTATATCGCTGCTTGCTTATTCCTTATTGCATTTCTCCCTGTATGTATAACTTGTCTAGTTTTTTGTACAGGTTTCTGATACCCTGACGGGTCATGATCGCGCTATATAAAACTCCTCAAATAAAATAAAATATTCCGATGATACATAACTCAATTGCAAATCTCCTCTGCTTCAGACATTCAATGCTTTCAACAGTGCCTGCACGTCATCCAGACCTAGGTGTCCACTGCCTATCTGAAGCTCAATCTAACCAAGGCAGAATTCCTGGTATTTGCCATACAGTACAAACCCGGCTCAGTGACATAAACCTTAGCCGCTTTGAACCCCACCTGTAACTGAATTCCAAGTCACTTGGATTCACCCTAGATACACTTTCGGTACACCTGCAGCCAAGACAGCAATCGACTGCAGACTTGTGAAAAATGAAAAAAAAGAAGGCAGCAAGCCTTTTCCATCTATGCACCCATGATCTAGAAAATGTTCCCATATCAAACTCTGCGACAGTGTATGAAAGAGTTCAATACCTGTCTCTTTAAAGAACACTACATCAGAATTCATTAACCGTCTGCAATCCAGCTACTTCTGCTTTCGCTTTATGGATTTATGTTCATCTTTGCTGCCTTCCAGCTTCTTTGTTTGCCACAAAAACTCTTGAACTCTCACCACGCTCTGTAGATTTTTTTTATTTTTATTTCTTTTTGTTACATTTTAAACAGAAAGACAAACAGTAAAGTACTTTGCTTGCATTCAGTGCTACAAGGTAATGGCAGCGAGCATAGCAAACAGTGATCATCAATCTCACACATTGTAATTCTACGAATGACCACCTCTTAGTTGACTTCTGCTCGACCTGCTGTAGCATCTCATAACCTGTGCGTTACCAGGTGACTTCAGGCTTAATAGAAAACAGACAGAAAGAAAACGGATAGGGAAACGAGGGGGGGGGGGATTTGGGGGGAAAGAGGGGAGAAAGGCTGCTCTCTAGACCTCCCTGTGTTATTTATGCCATTTATAACTGCTAGTGTAGCGCTTTCGTGGGAAAGTTCCTGCAGCACATTTAGAATGCCTATGTCCCCACCGAGGTGGTCACTCTGCTCTCGATAGGATGGGAGTCAAGATAGCTTTGCAGTGGTGCCCATATGTCCTTTGGGCGTGACTGTGTAGGCATTAACTCCCAATAATCAGACAACTGGTTGTGACAAAACGCTGAGTCCCTGAGCCATTCAATCACTCTTGGGCTCTGTTTACGGCCCCAACAAATCACCACTCGTCACTTAGCTAGCAAGAGTAACATTGCTACCATTTTCCTGTGTTCCACAGCCACTCCGCATACATATCCTAAAAGGGCCATCAGGGGGGAGCACTCAAGTCTGCAGTCAGTCATTGCATCCAACACATCAAAGGTGCCTTCCCAAAATCTCGCTACCTCTGGGCACTCCCAGGCAAGATGCAAGAAGGAGGCCTCCAGCTCTCTGCAGCGCCCACACCGTGCATCCTCACATAAGCCAATTCTGCTCAGCCACGCCGGGGTTCTATACAACATATGGAGAAACTTTAAATGGATAAGTCGCAGCCTGTGATTAGGCGACATCTCCTTTATCTTCGCGCAGCAATAGGCCCATGTTCCCTCTTCAAAGGGGCCCCCAAGGATCTCTTCCCACTCCCGCTGCACAGATGGACCGCATAACGGCGATGCGCGCTGCATTCCGGCGTACAAACGAGTGATAAGTTTCCGTGGTGAGAAATACACCAGGATATCCTCCAGCACCTGGAATGTCAGAGGCGCCACTGGAAAGGACTCAAAAAGTGCCCGCATAGCTGCCCTCAGCTGATAATGTCAGCCTGTCCAGCATTCCGGTGTTATAGTTCCCGAGCGCGTCGTCTAGGTTAATGAATACCCCATCAGGAACGCTCGCCCCATTGTGTGGAGTTACAGCTTCTTCAGCCTTTGGCACACCCCTGTCTCTGCGGTAAAAGGTAGCTCAGGGTGCTTGGTAAGTGGTATTGAGGGGGAAAAAGTGTCTCCAAACGAGCCCGGCATTTAAGTTCCCCCCCCCCACGCCCACCCTGTGCATCCTACCGTATCAATCTCAGCTCAGGGTCTGTGTTGGGGTCCAAACATCACCATGTGCAGTGGAGTTTGAGATGCTCGATTGCTCTCCGCGGCAGTGTACGCCATAAATATTTGTTGGATAAACCCAGTAGTACCCAAACTGAGCCTAGGTGCAGTTGTAATACAACTCCATATTTGGGGCTCCCATTTCTCCCTGCTCAAACGGTGACGTAAGAGTCTCCCACGCAATACGAGGCTGCTTTCCCGTCCATGCTAAGGCAATTAGATTCGAGCGTAACCGCCGTTTAAATTCAGCAGTCAGTGGGAGCGGCAGGTTAACGAATACATATAAAAACTTGGGGAGAACTACCATCTTTGCGATGGCCAATCGGCCCGCCAGTGAAAGTGGGAGTGTCTTCAACATTTTTAATCTACTCTCCAACCAATCCATTAGCCTTCCGTAATTGTAGCTCCATAAATCCGCAGTGTTTCGACTTAGCCAGATCCCCAGGTATTTTACTGGAGAATCTGCCTACTGGAGCGGAAATTCCGACTGGAACGGGGCAGTGGCAGGGGTAAGTGGAAAGATGATGGATTTCCCCCAATTTATGTTGCCCCCACTGTTACACCCCCAAATCGGATCACCTCCCGAATAAGGGGGTCCAGATTCTCTGCTGAATTTTGAACGTATAGTGTTACGTCGTCCGCGTAAAGGGATACCAGTATCACTCGTGGAGTGAAGTCTAAGCCACGCCGGGCATGATGCTGCCTTAGTCTGGCTGCAAGCGGCTCAGTCACCTCAGCAAATAGCAGGGGGGAAAGTGGGCATCCCTGCCACGTGCCCCGAGCCACCTGGATGGGGGGGCACTAACCCATTAATCCTCAACCTTGCCATCGGGGCTGAGTACAGCAGTGCGATTTTCTTGAGAAAGCGAGAGGTGATTCAGATTCTAGAGAAAAGAGAAAATAGGTACGGCCACTCCAGAGTGTCAAAAGCCTTTGTTGCGTCTATAAAGACGGCTGCCGCGGGTTGGGAGCCCTCTCTGTAGGGTTAACCCCATTCTTTTTGCCTTTACCCCTCAGGGTTCGAAAAATCCACTCGCTTTTATGAGTCAGATTCAATAAGGACGAGCTATTTTTAGGTCCTACTTGCCCTTTCTGGTGAGTAGGAAGACAAACTGACACTTGACCTCTGCCTCTGAAAGCAGAGCAAATTTGACAAGATAGCAAGATTTAAAGGCATCTTTATTGCTCTCAAAGTGATTGAGCAATAAAAATGCTTTCAAATCTTGTTAACTTGTCGCATTTGCTCAGCTTTCAGAGTCAGAGGTCAAGTGCATTTCAGTTAGGTCGAGTACATGTTTCATGTTACTAGACCTGCAGGTCTAGTGCAATTTTTATGATTTTTCGTGCCCTGCCCCATCAGTGTTTCTGAATTTGTGTTTGTTGGTATTAGGACTCTGCACTTTACCACTGCTAACCAGCGTTAACATGCTTATGATCACTTCCTAAGACATGGTAAATTTGGCCCAAACCCAATTGCCCCATGTATTTTACTTATAAGTCCCTATGATATGGTACGATATGTATTCTGGGCCTGTAAAGCATATGCTACTAGTCGACCTGCAGCACTCATTGTGCTACCCATTAAAGTAGCACTTTAAAACTTGTCCCATTGCAGCCCCTAGTGCAGCTTTACACTACCATTTCGACCTGGCAAAATAAATATTTTGCCATGCCTAAAACTTCCTTTTTAATTCTTATAAGTCAACCCTAACGTAGGCCCTAAAGGCCCACTGGGCATGGTGCATTGTATTTTAAAGTAGCACATGTGAGTTTAAGTTTCACATGTCCTGGTAGTGAAAACTCCTAAATTTGGTTTTCAGTACTGTAAGGCCTATCTCTCTCACTGGAGAACATTGGGTCCCTTTTCACATTAAATAAGTGCTAACCTTTGATTAGCAGCAGGTATAAATATCATGTTTAGACTCAAATTGATTGTAATCTAAAATCCTCTTTATTGATAAGGTCAAATTTTAAGCCACACTTCTGAAAATACCACTAATAGAAAGTTGGCATTATCTTTTTCAAAGTATTGGTGCCTTCTGCCAGTGACCTGGGTCACATGACTGTGAATGCCTCTGAAGCTGGGCTTTATGTATTCCTCCCAGACAGTAAAACAAAATGACTTTGGTTTGGACAGGATGGGCCATCCTGCCATTGTGGCTGGAGCGGAGCTGTTCCCTGCCCCACTTGCACTTCAAAGGGGCTCGCCTCCAGCACATACAGAGGATACTGACATTAGTCTTTGGTCACCCAGGATTTCCTGAAGCCTTGACAGGGGAAGGGGAGACCTTTACAGAGCTAGATTTGGCTGTAATATAGAAAATCCCACTGCCCCCCAATTCAAAGGCTGGCACCAGGTATAAAAAACTGGACCCTCAGAACAACTGTCCAGTAGTCTCCTGGACCTGTTGAAGGCTTCAAAAGGACTGCCTAGAACCCCAGATAACTTCCCTGCTCCTACCAGATGTTTACTGTGTTGTGTGAAGGCCTGCCTTGCTGCTTGAAGGAGACTGGACCATCTCCTTGAACCCAGGACCACCAGGAAGCCATTCCAAGGGCTAGTTGGCTTCACTCCTGTGTGAGCTACAAGGACATGACATAAGCTCCTGATGCCTGGCACCTGGCCTCTGTTGGAGTGAGTCATAACACGCCCCTCTCTAAGTGGTGCCCCCCCACCTCCCTGCACGTCCTGAACCCTTCGAAGTGGTGTTAGAGGTGCTGCTCCTGCCTAACACTAGAACTTGGGTTATAGAAAATGTTTCACCAAAAAGTGCCATGAGAACCAACAGAAGACCAGGACATACCTGCCAACTAATACACTCAGTGTGCATCGCTGGTCAACCTAAATTCATGGTAGCTCCCGCTACCTTCATCGAAGGAGCAAATCCTGTTGAGAGAGGCCTCTTGTAGCACCCTCGTTGGCAAAAGCCTGCAGCTTTGTATCACTAGAGATTTTCAACTTCCAAAAAAAGTGACTGAGTCCGGACTTAAAAAATCTCCACTGCGACTTCATCGAGGGGTTCCCCAATGATGACGCCTTCTCCTTGGACACTGCCTGCTGCTGTACCCGGCTGAACTTTACCTTCTTAGGAAGTCTTCTTCAAAATGTCTTCCAAGGTCGAAGGTAAGCCTAGACCGGGCCCAATCCAACTCGTGCATCTGGCCTGCTCTCTACCAAGGTTGGCCTTACATTTTTGACCATGGTGTAGCATGACCAGATACCCGTGGTTGGTGCTTTAATCTTTTAGGCACTATTTTGCACTAAAAACGTTAAAAATGTATAACTCTAGTTCTACTGACTAGATTTGATTTATGTTGGTGTCTTTTTATTTATTAGATTTTTCAGGGTTTGATATTTCACTTTGTTACTGTTTGTGTGCTATGTAGATAATTTACACATTGCGTCAAGTTAAGACTAACTGCTTTTGTGCCAAGCTACTAGAGGGCTAAGCACAGGTTAATGTAGTGACCTTTATGGTGCACCCTGACAAAGATTGTGGTTGTTGCCTCAGTGGGGCTTCCACCCCCTCAACCAATAACCCAATTTCTTACACATGCAAATATCTTCTGCATCACAAAGCAGGGTGTAGTCTTGCCCACATCTTTGTAAGTTGGCAGAGTATTAATGGGAGTGGGCTGATTTCCAGGACTAGTCCTTACTTAGTTCGTAGTCTGAAAGTGTGTAGCCTAAGCAGACTGAATCACTTGTCCCACATATAAAGCTCAACCATTCAGTTCAGATCGTGTACAAGACCAGAAGCAGCCAGACTTCGATGCATCTGTGACTCCCCTGACCATTAAATGGTTCCTGAAAAGTGCTGTAGCATTTACCTGGCTTGATGTCTTGTCTAATAACGTGGATGTCTTGGTGGAAGTGGGAAACAAGCTATCCATTACAGTTACAGAAGATGGAGGCTAGTGCTTCTCCTGGGCCTTTCTCATGGGCATCAGCCCTTGCTTGTTCATGCAAGTGGATGCTTGCAAGACTTTGGTAGACAGAGGGTCCATAGATTTAGGTCTGAAAAATCCTCCTTCGCATCCAATGTGCCCACTTATAAACTACAATTTACTGGTATTTTGCATTAATTGCTTCCAGTGAGAAGACCCAAGGCCGGGGGTGAGTCCTAAAACATTTCTCACCCATATTATGCACAGACCTTTTAAACCAATGTCTTCCTGTGGCTTGTAGTGACTTTCATCGAAACAGATATCATTATGGATTATACTTTTACAAGATGTATGAGTGCGTTGCGCACTATGCACCTCAAAACCAAACCCCATCGTGCACTCGGACAACATCGTACTCTAATCGCCCTTGGTTTGTGCCTGTATGAGGAACTCTTGATCTACAGTCTGCAGCCTCTCACTTCAGCTGGGTGGTTGGGAGCACAATGTCGAGGTCAGTACACTTTTAATTTATAATTAGATAGAGATGTACGTTTTCCTCGTCATATTTTTGTCACTTACAGTCGTCTGATTGCGGCGGGCCTGGCTCTTAAACCACAAATGCCAGGAATATCTCACTGATCTCTTACTGAAAATCTTACAGCGGGTGCTCCTTCTTTAGAATGACCATAATTAGGGCTTAGGTGGGTTTCTTTAGATTCTCCATAACGTGCCCCCCCCGTACTCTGGAAGCATTACCCACTATGTTTCCTCTCAGAGTGGTTCGGAATTTGACCTAGATGCCTTAAGAAATTATTTTGATTATGCCATTGGATGCCACGTCCTACTGTTTTTCTCCATCTTGTCTTCGATCATCATGTTGTGTAGTTTAGGGATTAGGAGAGCGCCATGATGTATTTTTATATTTTTACGACTTCCGTACTCCTATTCCATCTCCAATTTGTCAGATTCAAAAGCTGCTGAGAGATTTCATGTTATTTATACAAACACACGCATGCGCAGAAATGCCGTTTTAAGGCTTTTGTTGTCCATGTCTTCATAAGCAGTTTCTAACTGCTTTGCAGGGTGGCAGGAAACCCACAGATTAATAGGAAAAAGCCTACAGATCAGGAGTAATATTTAATGTTATTTTATCCTTTTTAAAGAAAGCTTCATGTGCTAAAAATGATTTCTAAATAAATCAGATTCTTAGTTCACCTGTGCAACCTATTTCTTTGAACTACAAAGGTGCTAAGGTCTTGGCTCCCTTTCGCGTAAATGGGCTAGAATGACCTTTGTGAAGTTCTGGTTAAAATTAAATTTACAGAAATACTCTATATATTAATAATCGGTAAAAACCTACCCAAGACCTCTGTATTTTTAATTATAGCTACAAATAGTAACATTTGTGAAAGGGGAAGATGTGAGGGTACAGAAAATAAGTATATTGTTTCCATTATCATTTGAAAATGTTTCTTTAGTGGAGAATATTTTTTTATCAGAGTTAAAATGAGTATTATAAACAGCATACGAAGCCAATACCACAGATAGTGGGGATGTTGGGAGGGTTTAGATCCGAATGGAGCCTGTGTCCATGTCTACATTAGGGCATTGGTGTTTTCCAGCCTGTGAGAAAACGTGCTTTTTCCCATTAGATGTGACCATAGGCTAGGCTGTGAATGTTGTCTTTGGGGCTTATTCACAAAGAGCAGTAGGAGTTGAGGGCATAGCTACCATTGGTGCAGTAGGTGCGTTGGCACCAGAGCCCTGAGGGGCCCATTGAACCCTGATAATTGCTATATATACTACTTCAACTGCAGTCAAAGGGGACATTTTCTTTGCTTGCACAAAGGCTAACAGCATCCTTGCTACACAACTGGTTGGAGTATGTAAAAATCACTCCTGTTTGTATTCTTTTACATGTTTGCATATGCTTTTTGGGTGATTTGTGTGCAGTTACCACAAATAGACAGGATTAGCACTTTTAGTAACACAAAAGGCATGTAAGAGTATGTAAAAGACTTTTCCTACAGTACTATGTCCTTTACCAAGGGAGCAGCTACGAAATTAAAATAACCCCCACTTTTTGTCAAAGCTTTGATGGCACCAAGCTAGCGAAGCAAGTGAGCCTGCACCTCCCTAGAAGAGTTTCCTTGTCTCTTCTATCCAAGCATCTATCCATTCACCATTCCATCCACCCACTGCTGGCCACCATTTTACCTTTACATTCTGTCATCCATTCATTCTTTCCCCATCCCATCCATCAGCTATTCTATCCATCCATTCAGTTATTTATCCATCAGCAATCCATGCATCAGTCCATCCATCCATCCACCCATATGTTCGTCCTTTGACTTACCCATCCATCAATAAAGGCATCCATCCATCCATCCATCCACACATCCACACTCTCAGATTTCCCTTTACTTTGCTATCCTTCCACATGTCTCCATTCACCGATGCATTCACCTGTGTTTTCGCTGACTCATCCACCCACCCACTCATTTATCCATCCTTCCCATCATGCTTCCTACCTTTCACTCTTCCTTCCACCCTTCCTTTCAGTCAGTATTCCTTCTTCCCCTTTTCTGTTCACCCTTCTTTCGTTCTTCCTTGCTCTCACTCCTATCTTATTGACAAAAGTATACCCTTTAAAATGTTGTATGATGGAACCATGCATGCCTTTACCAAGCATGCCTTTAACATGCATGACTTTACAATGTTGTCAACACAACTAACACATCGTTACCACGCATTCCTTTACCAGGCAAGTTGTTACAACAACTTGCCTTAGGGAAGCATTGGACTTTGGAATAGTATAATTTACTATAACAACTCCATCTGTGCAACAGTAGGGAAAGTGTTGGACTTCAAATCCAACACCAGTCCAACAACGTGTTCCCTAAAGCAAGTCGTTGTAAAGACTTGCATGGAAAAGGAACTTATGGTAACAATGTGTTCGTTGTATTGTCCGCATTGTAAAGGCACTATGTGGTTCCGGCTGCGTGGTTAAGGTTGTTTCCCCATTAAAAGGTTCATTGTGAGCTTTTGTCTGCTAATTTGCAGACAGAAGAGGCCCAAAAAGAATCTCACCCCGGTGTAGCTGCTAAAGCAGAGGGTTCACAACGTCCCTGTCCCTATATCATAAATGCTTTTGTGTTTTGGCCCCATTGTATTTGATTTGTTCGGACTCGAGCAAGCTATAGATGTTACTTGACTTCTTTGTTGAGCATGAAGCGAATACTTGATGATTTATTATATGCATTTTTATAGGATTTTTGTCGTTTCTTTTTTTGAGTTGTCAGTATGCATCAGTTAACAAACAACAAACATTTAACCAGACTCTAGTCTGTATCGTCTTGGGGCCCCATAACCTTTTATAATTCAAACCCCCCCAAACCCAAGTGAGATAAGTCCATGTTTTTATCCCATATGCATACCACAGTACTACAACCCTCAATGCCCAAATTGGCAAATGTTGTATAATTTGATAATATTCTTATTCGTGTATCAGCCTCAAATATTCCCATCGCTCGCCGCCTTGATGGACATAGTGTGTTGTATCCCACAGTTTTAGGAGTTCTAATCAGAAAGAAGCTGTTAATTGGTAATTGAAAAGTATATCTGTTTTTGAGATTCATTGTAACACTCTTTTTCATGTATTTCTATCAATTATCATTTCAAACCTAAACATGTATTACTAATGAAGCACCTTTTACTGTTTTGTTGTCCCAGGTGGCACATTGCTGAATTGTTGAAATAAGGAAAATCACACGGCTGACATGAATTGAATTCTTCAAACAGACCTACTAATGGATTTTGGAGTTATTTGAAACATCCATTGGCGTTGATATGGGGGGAGCAGTAAGCGCTGGGGAAGACAATGATGATTTAATTGACAACCTGAAAGAAGCACAGTATATTCGTACTGAAAGAGTGGAGCAAGCTTTCAGAGCCATTGACCGGGGGGATTATTACTTGGAAGGATACAGGGACAATGCGTACAAAGACTTGGCCTGGAAGCATGGAAATATACATCTATCAGCCCCTTGCATATATTCTGAAGTCATGGAAGCACTGAAGCTTCAGCCCGGATTGTCATTCCTCAACCTGGGCAGCGGGACCGGGTATTTGAGCACGATGGTGGGCTTAATATTAGGTAATGCTGATTCTTTATATTCATATATATTTTTTAATATTACGTTCCATTATGTAAAGATCAGGCATATTTTTCAGGTGTTGTGACATTACACAATATGTATATAAATTACTGAGAACTGCTGTTGCTGCTTGCATTGTATACACAACTTGGATCATGCCGCTGATCTGTTTGGATTACTCTCTCCATTTGCTCATACCCAACAGCATTACATTTGTTACGTCTGTATTTCATTTATTGCAGCAAGTCCTACTGAGGGGTTAAAAACAAGGAAATAAATAACAACATGAATCACACAAGTATGTGTGTCTGTGTTCAAACCTAATATATGTTTGTTCATGCCATATAATTGCGTGTTGGTAACCACAAAGTTGAACTTCAAATTGTTTCACTAAATCAGTTTTTTGAGTAGCCTTATAACCAAGGTCACATGAACTATATGTGGACACAGTAAAAAATTAGGACTCTGGGTATATTAAGTTATACAGCAAAGAAATGGTAAATTATAAGGCACAGTAGGTGTTGTTGTTATTATGGCTATTGTAACTCACACAAGTATTAGCAAAAATGGACCGAAGGCAAAAACAAAATGTTTTCTGAAGGAGAAAGGCCGAAGTGATTTGGCAGATACTGGATATAATAATTCTCGCCCACAATTGCCGATGATCTCTCTGTGGAATTATATTCGAAAAACATTTTTTAATAAGACTGCCATCGCTGAATTCCTGGGAAAAATAGTTGGTGCGAAACATACATTGTTGTTGCTAGTACAACACAAAGCTACAGGCACATTAAGGTTAGTCATATTTTTTTTTGCATTCCTCGTTGATTGTTTGAGTCACTTTCTCTCGTTTTATATGTTAGTTTTCATTCACCCAGCTTTTATTTTGGTATTGGCTATGGTCAATTTTTTAGACTCCAGAAAATATCTGTTCTATCATTAGCAAAAAAAGGCCAGTTCTATTGGGAATAGCATTATTAATGCAGAGTTAACCTGTAACAACATCCCTGCTAATTTGCTAGCTTGGAAATAATAGTTAGCTTAGTGTGGGGATTTAAAAAACAGCATTGTGTATTTTATGGTAGTAAAAGCCTCTACTTGACTGCCATTGAAAGATTTATAGTTGGTCACAGATTAAGCTGCATGCCCTACACAAGAAAGAACATTTAAATTCCTAAAATAGGCCACTTGCCTGTATAATTGCAAATATTCTATCATTTATGGTCTAGATGGGTCTGTGTCTATGGAGACCACACATTTAAGTACTGACGCAAATAAAATTAAAAAGATTCCGAAAGCGAGACTGTTATGCTGGTAACACTAGACCAAAGCATCCCGTTTTAGAGGATGTGAAAGGAGCTCCTGTTTGCAGAAACTATACCGTGAGCAGCAGTTTAGGTCCTGCAGTATTTGTAGCAGTAGCAACAAGAGGTGAAGTCAAAATGGGTATTTATCAATAACCAACCCAAGAGAACTATCCAAGCCAAACCAATAGCAAGTGCCTTTGAACCTTTCATCATGCACAACTCCGTAATAGAAGATGAGTACAAATCCTGAAATCAGCATCTCACAGAGGAACATATACTTTGAATGAATTGGGTGAAAACACAACCATAGCCTTATTAAAAAAAATCTGATGTTATCACTTTTCAATGATTCTTGTAGCTTTTGCTCCTAAGGGACCTTAAGACACTAAAACGGCCCGTGGAGGAGTTTAATTGCAATACTTTCTAGTAAAGAAAAAAGGTCAAACAGATGCTTGTATTTCAGACGCAAACAGGCAGATAGCTATTGAAAGGGAAATACATGATGATCACTATGCCTATCACTCTGACATGTCTTAAAGTAAATTTTCTTTTCTCTTTTGAACTAGGGCCTACCTAAGGTCATATCACAATATGCAAAGCATACCAAAAAATATATATTTCTAGTGAATATTTTGTCCAGCAGAGTCACCATTTTTGGAGCTGTCCCCTGGTGTAAGACACATTTTAGAAAAATGTCAGGACTTGCTCACAAAAAGAAGGCCTTAACATGTCTCTCGCTTGCTCTCTCGCTCTTGCTCTCTCGCTCTCTCTCACACACGCTCTCTCTCACACACACTCACTCACACACACACACACACACACTCTCTCTCTCTCAAACACTCACACACTCGCTCTCCCTCTTAGTGAATAGTCCTTGAATACTCAAGTACACTGTAAACTTCGTCTACTAAACCAAGTTAAATAAGACATTTATACATATTTCAGAGGGTTCAAAGGAGTCTTTAACATCTTCTTGAGGATATGGTCTATTTAGTTCAGGTACAGGAACAACGACAAACTGTTTTATTGAAGGTGAAACAATAAATATTGCCATAGACAAAATTCCCATTATGTACATCCGTCAAAGTTATTGGGTTATAAACCATTGTCATGATACATGCATTAAATTAAACATCATTAAGTAATGAATAAAAACGTTAAAATTCTTAGTAGGAAACAAGTCAATCTAGATTAGTACCTTCTCCTGCAAAAATCCATAGAAGGAGAGACCATTAGGAAAACCAATGTGCAGAGAAAATAAGGTATTATTTTAAAAAGCATATATATTATATAGTATAAAGAACTTCCTTCCATTCATTATAAGGGGTTTTGCAAGTCAGAGTAGTTCATGAACTTATTGAGGAACAGGAATGAAAACCAACTTCTTTCATAAGGTCATGGAACTCACTTGATAGAAGTCAGTTATATATGTGATATTATTAGCAGTCTCAATATGGTCACGGAAGAGAAAAAAAAACATGTGACCTATATCTTTCACAGACCGTTCACTCATTAAATACAAGTGAGCATACACTTATTTTGTCAAAGCATGTCTTCAAAATTGCCCATATATACAACATAAGACAATTCCTATTTTCCTTACATATTTAGCAACACCTAGTAAATATACCATGAAGTGTAAAATATGTATTACTAAAAGATGCTTAACTTACCTTAACACAGTGCATAGAAACTGTGTTCTTGTTCACGTTATAACTAGAATAGTATCTTAGTATTCAAAATCCAGCCTCAAAAACATCTTGGTGACAGCTATATGGATACATAAGGCAAAAATAGTTAGTAACCTTCAATAGTTCTTAGTCTTTTTAGTTGGGTTACTCGGTATCAGTATAAAAGAGCAACAAGTCTGTAACTCACTTGTGAAGTCGCCCAGCCACATACTTAACGTCCCTCAAAATAGAAACAGGAAATGTTCAGGCTGTCCTTAAAAACAGCTGGCGCCCAGACTTACAACTGACGTCTGGTATCCCCATGTAACACATTAACCCAAAGCCGTTGGAAGTTAAAATGTAACTTCCAACGTGTAAAACATAATCCATTTAACATAGGCAATCCTGGCATATGAAGTTTATAACCTGACCCACTGACCGAACCGCCATTAAAAGTAAACGTTGGGCTTCCAATAAAGGAATAAATCCTGGCATGCCTTAAAAGTCTAGCACAATTCTTGCAGCCTCATTCGTCGCTGCTTACTCAAAAATAGCATCAACGTGTTCTCTTGAGAAAAAATTATGAGGGGTCAGAGAAACCAAAGACAAGATTACATTCATATTAAATATTTAAGTAGCTGATGACATTATTGCATACTTACTCAAGAGATGGGTGACATTTAAACCTTATAGAAAAATGCATGGTATAGCAACTTAGCTTATTACTGAACATCCACAATTATCAGCTACATAGATAATCCAGCAACTGACAACTTTTATCCTTAAATGCAAATACAACAAGCATTGGCATAGCCAATAGGTCTCGCCTTTGGGACCTTGTAAGAGTGTGCTTGGGGCTGTCTTACTGTGAGTGGCAGACTGCTTGTGCATTTCTACTTAATAAAAAAGTCCACTTAAGTGCCAAGCCTCATGGGCTATTCTCCTTTTGCATTTCGTGTGTTTTTTTTAGATTTATTTTTTTAAGCTATGTTTTTGAGCTCGGTCAATGTTGCATGTTTATGCAACCATTCATTACATGGCACCTTTAGACTGGACAGTTTCACTTTTCATAATTTTAAACTTTGAATAGCTGTTAGAAATGTTTGCAAAAAAATCGCTGGCTTGCCAGTGCAAGACTTGTGTGCCAATACTTGTGTTCTGCTGTTAAATGGCATCAGTTACTTTCCTCTTTTCCGGTGAGGTTCTTTTGTTTTGAGCCACTTTGAGGCCTGGTGCTTATAATCGCCTGTGCAACCTGGCAGAGCCTCCTAGAAGCACCCCTCCTCCACCTGTTTCCAGGGAGTGCTCCCGGGTCGGAGGATGGTCGGCGGCTGCTCTGCAGTGCCCGCACGTCCGGTGCCACATCAGTGCCCTGCACAATAGCGCTCACCTGCTCCCTGGCACGACTGGACCAAAGTCTTCACCGCCTGCACACCGCTGCTCCTCCGTTGTGAAATCCCCTGGCTGGTGCGCGTGTTTGCTCGGCCGGATCTCTTGGCCTGTGTGTGAGGGAACACAATAGCTTCTGTTTGGACTGCACGGCTGAGTGGGCACCAAGAAGGATGTTATTGCTGTTCCAGTGTAACATCTAAACCTAAGACATGCAATGAAACAGATGTTTACAGCACAAGAGAATTTAAGTACTGATGAGCCTGCCAGGCTGGATGGCAGGTGTCCAATGCTGTCCAGGTTCGATGCAAGTGTTGCAGCACTTTACACTGGCACTGGGCTTGCATATTGTGCTCTTGGAGGGGTGGGGGCTTTAGACACCAGATCAGACTGACCGCATTCAAGTTTCAAGCCTGTGATAATGTTGCGTCAGTGAGCCCGCGAGTGGTGTAAAGACGCTAGAAGAAAAGAAAAGAAAAGAAAAAAAAGCCCGCGAGGGGTGCGCGCGCACGCACTGCAAAGAATTTAAGGAATGCAGCAGGCTCAGTGTGGGGCTGCTGCTCGCTCCCGAGTTCCCTAGGCCAGGGAAGAGAGAAGACGGGACATGCACCCACCTTTGGCCAATTGCGAGCTGTCTTTCTGAGAAAGACGCACGCAAACGCCAATAGCGTGTGAGCAAAAAAAAAACACACGCAAGAGCGTGTGGTCCGAGTTGAAAGTCCTTACTAGAAGCCTCGCACAGCAGCACATGCGCCCTGGCTCAGGCGAGACCTAAAAAGGAGGAAATCACCCAAATATTGTAAATGAACTTTCCCATAAGATCCTTTAATTTAAGCAAGATTCATACACCCGATAAGTAAATGCCAACAATTCCTTAGCAGTCCTTTTTTTTCTTCACACTACCTTTGCTGTTTGTCAAAATGGCCTCAAGAATAGTTTTAAATCCTTCTTTGTTTGTTCCAACTCAAAACCAAATTGGACCAAAGTAACACTATGGCTTTTGGTTCATGTAGCTAACTAATGTTCATTAAACATACTGCCATCTCTCAGCCATTTTCTCTTTCGTAGCTCCTACTGTAGGAACAAATGATGAAGTAAACCACTTTTGTTATCTAAAACAAAGGCTTGATGTGCCATTGAATTCCAAGTAATCAGTAACCATGACAGATTTGTATGCTTGGCACTTTAAATGTCTATGATTATCCTTCGCATTGAGCAAACTGTCAGTGGTATTTTCCACATCCTTCTTCATTTTTCTACGGTCAGTGTGCACTAAATGTTTTGTCAATTTACAGAATACATGGAGCCGTCTGTAAACTATCTTCTATCTTCTGCTCGTACCTTTAGATTTTGCCAGTTGGCAGTTATCAAGCTCTTGGTCCTATTATTCATATGTGACTCCCCTGTGAGATACCAATCTGTTATCCACATTTCCCATCTTATCAGTGATGAACATTGGCGTCTCTATTGTAGAATCTTTTTTTTTGTTGCAGAAATATCTTACCTGGTGTTAGCCTCTAAAGGTTGCAAACTCTCTTTCTGGCTGTAGCAAAGTATTTCGAGAGATTGTCTTGGTATTTAGTTAATCTTTCAGATTATCATTTTTGTTCACTTTCTTATATGGAACCTAAGATTCTCATTACAAAAATTCTGCATCAGGTGTGTTACTTATTTGTACGATATCTTTGAACTTTTTTAACAGGCGAGCCTCTAAGGTCAAATCTAACTCAAATTTCTTTATTCGGCACGAAAAACAGCCATGAAAGATTCACAAGTAAAAACAGCACCAAAATCATATAGCAAACACCTTAAAAATGACAAGTTTAATCAGATACGCTAAACGAATGTTTTCTCCAGTCCTCAAACCTGCAAGATTTACATAGCCATACTATTGCACCTAACCATCCATCCACTTTCTGCAATGAAAAATGCGCAAAGCCTATAACAGGCATGATGACCATTTAAATATTGAAGAAAGAACACAGCATCCCTGCACGCATGAATCCTTAATTTTAAAATAGGCTTAATAAATAAGATTAAATACATTTTATAAGATAGACAAAAAAGCATAAAGTGCATTATGGTCTGTTCTAATGATCCATAACAGGGACAAACCGGAACTGGTGACCTCGAGGACCCACCAGTACCTGAGAAATTGAAAAGCCTCATCACCGTGCCTGCCCTAAAATGAAATTTTTAAATATCTCTCCCACCAAGATAGTAGGTTTGCTAAATAGTGTGCTAGTTCCTCGGGAATGTACAGGCTGATGTAGTCCCTGATAGTGCTTTTGCTAGACTCATTTTTAAGCCTCTGGGAGTGACAATTCTCGAAGAAGTGGCGCTTTACCAACAACTTATACCCTTTTGTTTTATAGTGCAAGGCACATCAAAAAATATATATCTTTATTCAAGTTAGCCTCAGTGTTGGCCCCTACACTCACCCAGAGTAAGAGGGATGCTAACTTTACTTAGTCAGAGATATTTTGAAGCTTTAGCGCTGAGTGCATAATGAAATGTGAGCTTGTGGGAGAAAAACGCAAAACCTGTATGCAGATGCGATATTCCGCCATCTGCAAACTAGAAACATCCTAAAAACACAATATTCCTGCTCCATAAAGTGCAGCTGGGTCACACTGGGAAAATAAATATTCATAAAGGGTAAGAGCGACCCCTTACCAGCTACCTGTAAAAAGTTAAATAAGGCACCTTCTGCCCTTCTGATCTTCAGATGTGTATAATCAACCCTTTCGCTGCCAGGGCCCCCTCCCCGTGCTACACCTTTTTTTGTGCTATTTGGGGTAGTTCACGCTTAGGTCTCCATAACATTTTGTCCTCATAAAGTAGCCATGCTAAATTTGCGTCCTTTTCTTCCAACATCCTGTGGATTCAAATGGTACCCAGGGTCTGTGGATTCCCCTGAAGGGAACTGAGAAATTAGGCAAAATACTGCTAAATTATGTTTTTGGGGGGAAAATGGTAATAAAGTGCTGCAGAAGAAAGTGCCTTTTTTCCCCTGCAAATGGTATCAACGAAGGGTTTGTGCTGCTAAAATCACCTTCTTCCCAGCTCGCAGGAAACACAACATTTCCTACACAGGTTTAGCATTTTACTGAGCCATAGCTTATTTTCCCTATTTTTTTTGCTTTCAGTCTCCTTCCAGTTAGAGGTAAAACTGGGTGTGGAACCAATAATGGATCCCGGAAAGCTATACATTTCTGAAAAGTAGACAAAATTCTGAATTCAGCAAGGGGTCATTGTGTAGATTCTTTAAGGTTTTCCTATGGAAAGTAACAGATTAAATAAAAAATTATTGAAATTAATTTGAAAAAAGCAGTCATTTGTGCCTACATTTTCACCTGTAACAACTTCTAATTTTTAACTAGCAATATACCGTTCCGTCCGCAGGACCCATCTGGTTGCAGAGATATATAGTGCTTGTAGGTTCACCAAGAACCCGAGGTACCCAGAGCCAATTACTGAGCTGCACCTTGCAATGGTTTTTTATTCCGTACTGTATGGGAAGAAGATTTGGAGTTTAGAAGCAGTGATTTTGCTGCCGAATCCTTTTCTGGATTCACATGCTGTGCATCATTCCCCCATCTAGTGGTTTGGTCTGGAATATTTATTTAGTTTGGAGTTTTATATAGCGCTTACATGACCCGCGGGATATCAGAGCGCTTATTAGCTGCATACATGTAAAGAAACATAAACATCAGAATACAGTGACTAGCAGCTAGAGTACTTGAGGTCACATAGATCTAGATCGCGGTCATTGACCAGATGCATAGAGATGACGCTTGAGGAGAAATTCTTTTAGTTGTCTCTTGAAGTTCGTGAAGGAGGGATTAGTCCTGATGTGGGTAGGGAGAGAGTTCCAGATTTTTGCGGCATTCCCTGAGAAAGAGAGGGAGAGGGCTTTTTGTTTATGTCTTTTTGTGGGGATTAAGAGGAGCGAGTTGGAGCTTGTTCGGTTTCTTGATTGTCCCGCTTTTATGAGTTTGGCTGTGAGTTAGTCCGGTTTGCCTGTGTGTAAAGCTTTATGGGTGAGACAGGCAGTTTTGAAAGCGCTTCGTGCTTCGATGGGTTGCCATTTTAGATCCTGTAGTGCAGGGGTGATGTGGTTGTATTTCCTGGTGCCTGTGACCATTCTTGCTGCTGCGTTTAGGGTGGTTCTCATGGGGGCTATGTGTGTTTTAGCTGTCTCAGTTAGTGTGGCGTTTCCATAGTCAAGTCTGGAGAGAACTAAAGATTGGGTTGTGATTTTTAGGTCATTGGGGGGTATGAAAGGTTTGATTTTATTGAGGAGGTTTAGGTTGTAGAGGTCTTTTGCTGTAGAGTTTATGTTGGAGCTCATGTTGAGACTTGAGCCTAGAGAGATCCCTAGAGATTTAGCTGAGATTGCAGTTTAGAGAGTCAAGGTTGTTTATCACTTCTTGGATTTGAAGGGGTTGTTTGTGATTGGAGAAAACAAGGATTTTGTTTTTTTCTTGGTTGAGTTTGAGGTGGTTGAGTGTTAGCCAATTATCTACTTTTGATAGTGTGGAGTTGAGTCGGAGGATGTCATAGAGGGAGGATATCTCGAGGTATAGCTGGGTGTCGTCAGCATAGAGGTGGTAGGCGATGTTTACTTGTTTTAGAATGGTGGTGAGCGGTTCCATGTAAATGTTGAAGAGTGTGAGGGCGAGGACAGAGCCTTGGGGGACACCTCGAGTTGAGGGGGAGGTGTCGGACATCGAGTTTTTGATTTTTATGAATTGGGAGCGGTTATGTAGAAATGAGCAGAACTATTTTAGGACATTGCCATCTGCTCTGATGCACTTTTGTAGGGTGTCTAAGAGCAGCTTGTGGTCTACCGTGTCAAAAGCCGCTGATAGGTTGAGGACAAGTAGGCAGCATCTGTTAGAGTCAAGGGAGTTGTGAATGTCATTGGTTATGCTCAGTATAACGGTTTCTGTGCTGCATCCCTTTCTGAACCCAGATTGGTGCGAGTCATGTAGGTTGTTAGATTCCAGGTGTTGGTTCAGTTGGGTGAGAACACATTTCTCCAGGATTTTAGCTAGGAAGGGAAGGTTGGTGATGGGCCATCTGTTTAGGTCTCACCTATGCAGCGCTCATTCGCTGCATAGGAAAAATACCTTTAGCCATCGATTCCCTTTCTGAGGCAAAAACGTGCACGCGTTGCATTGCTTTGAATGGTAACGCGTGCACGTTTGGCGATTCCCTTGCGGGAGCGAGCGGCACCATCTGGTAGTAATTATCGCGCTTGCTCCGCAAGGGAAATGCTGCGCGTCCCTGCTCTCGGCTGCACTCCCCGATTTTTGTATTTTGTCTCCTTCCAATCAGTGCCCTTGGCCACCACTTAGTCTTTTTTTAATTTTAGGACTGGCCCTGGGTTGGGCACTCTGTCCAGGCTTAATAAAATAATAACTGCGTGTTTTACTTGCGCTTTCCACTTGAGTTCTATGGAGTTCAAAGCACTGTAAATAACCCGTGCTAAGATTATTCCGTCTATTGTGCTTAAACTACCGACCTTGGAAAGATGGAAGCCTCAATCAGCCTGACTGCGGTAAGCACTCAATGAGCCACCCTGGGAAAGAGGGCAGTCCTTTTAATAGTGTGTGATTCAGGTGCTGTTCTTTTTAGCAGAGAGGCAGGGTTAAACCTCGGAAGAGTTGCCAGGTTAGTGTGATCGGGCTGGGAGTGCCCACTTCTTACATGAAGAAGAAACTTGGAAGTCGTGGGAGGGTTATGTACAACCTGGCCTACTTTGCACCGGGAGGTACCTCCTCCCAGTGGTGCATTAATCCGTTTACTTGCATGCATGCTTAAACATTGGTGCAGAAAATAGGCACAAATGCCAATAGCGCCCTGAGCAGAACATATATGCTCATGATTTACAGTGGCAGGTAAATAAATGACAACCGCGCACAAACAGTGTTTGCAGCCAGCCTCTTGTCGGTTTGTAAAGGGAAGTGAGTTCAGTCTTCAGCCTTTTGTCGGGTTGTACATGGCCGTAAGTTCAGTCTTAAGCTTTTTGTCGGGTTGTACATGGCCGTGAGTTCAGTCTTCGGTAGCTGCAGGTCGGTTCCCAGCCCCTCTCTTCCGAATGTAGGAACCTGGTTGCAAACCACTACATCTGGCTGAATGCCCAGTTAAAAAGCTCCCAGTTTGAGATGTCACATCGTGCCTCTCAAAGCCTACAGACCGTCCCTGGTGGAGACACAACAGTGGACGGAAAACTCATTACAGCCGGTCTTACCTTTCGTAATCTTTGTCCTGGGGGGAGTGGGAGGGGGCAACATTCCTGGAAAATCCAGCTCTGATGTTTCATATTAAAAGCGAGGTTTCCGGGCCAGTGAATAGCCCACACACATTAAGAGTTCGGCTCTTTCAGGGGCGGTATGCCAGCTGTGACCCTGCCGGTGCAGTGACGTGAACTCCTGTCACTCAAGGTGACCATCAACAGAAACCCCTTGCAGCTGGATGCGCGCGCAGTGTCCGCTGCTGTTCTCCAAATGGGAAAGGTTCGTCCTCCAGTGCTCGTTCCCTATCCCAGGAAACACTTGACCCCGTTAGGTCATTTGCTCTAACTTGGTCACGGAAATCTTATTTCAGGCCGAACACAGAATTTAGAGAACGTTCCCGGTCTGGGGCCTCTAATCCTGGTACACGGATTTACCTACTCTGCTATTTTTAATGGCCCTGCCCTAGTTATGCACCTTTGTCAGCGTGTTGACCCAATTCAATAAGTCACAGGTTCTTTATAATTAAAGCGTGGCTGGGGATTCGAGCACACTGAGAGGTGAAGGTGTGCACTAGGAAAATGGACAGTTGGGCAGGGCATACGTAGACACTTGAACAGGACCCGAACACTGGTTCAAGGAAAAGCACACGCGGGCAGGTAACACACCTGTTTAGCCACGACACACTCCGAAAGAAACACAATGGGACAGGGACAGAGAAAGACCCGTACTGGGACAGGAACAAGAGTGTATAAATAGAGCATTATTTATACACTCTTTGAAATATAAGAACCTTGTTTGATATGATCAAAAGAAAAGAAAAATATATTTTTTTAATAAATAAATGGCTTTTTGAAATTTTGAATATTTGTGTGGGTCAGCCCTCGGTGTTGATATACTAGGCCCCTTTTTCTTGGGCCTCTTATAAGCCCTTTGGGCGGGTGACTATTTCTATTAGTGGTGTTTCTGAATTTTCCCTGCCCCACCCGCCCGCTATTTATTTGCAGGTGTTTCCCATGATATTGGTTATTCCGTACTGGGACAGGATTATACCAACACTGGTACAGACAAGACACATGCATGTTTGGACAGAAACACAATGGCACTTGGACAGGGACACCGTGACCCGGGACAGGAATATAGGTGGGCGAGCCATTGAATGCTCAAACCAGAAGCCTGCCTCATCTCGTGATCCTCTTACATACTCGAGCCCAGAACGAGCCATTCGGAAATGTGGCCTAGTGGCTACAGCTGTGATTCATGTATCATCCGACAATCTGGTTGTAACACCAGTATCGGCTCAGCAACCGGTGACTCTGGGCAAGTCTCCTTGTGCCGAAAAAACATGTAGGTTTGCTCTATGTGAAACTCTCAAAAATAGAATATGGCCTCTGCCTATCACCCATGCTCTAATTTCATTCTATAAGAATTGAGTACAGGCCATGAACTGTTGATGTCAGAAAGACGTACGTATCTAGTGGCTGAATAGCACAAAGTGAAACTGGGAAATCTGAGGTGATTCCTAGCTTCCCTGCTTGACCAAATAGTTTATTATCACATATGAGATCACCTTCTAATATGTAAGTGCTGAAAGTGCACTGTGCAAAAACCTCTTGTGTTTGATTTCATAGCCTATAATATTGTTCCTTCTATAATAAGAATCCCGGCCATATAGCGGGTACACATGACAGCTGTCTTACTTTTTGGCCTACTTAAAGCATTGTTATGGGGTGGTGCAGGAATGGTTTTCAGTTCATCTTTATTAACTCCAAGTTAAAACAAGCATTGACATAGCCAATAGGTCCTGCTTTTGGGACCTTATAAGTATTTAGCTATGCAGCACAATATCCTTGGTGCAACAACATTAACTGTTGCATGGTTAAACACTTTTAAGGGCCCAAAGGCGAGACCTATTGGCTATGCCAATGCTTGTTTTTTTTTAGAAGGGGGGTGACTTGGCCTTGTTTGAGGCAGTCGGGCATCAGTCCGTTGTTTAGGGAGCTGTTGATGATCTTTGTCCACAGTGGGGTTAGGGTGAGGTTGATGTTCTTAGCCAGGGAGGCAGGTAGAGGGTCTGCATAGTGGTTGGAGGGTTTGGAGTTGGCAATCACATTGGAAATGTCCTCTTCGGAGAGAGGTTTGAAGTCCTTCCAACACTTGGGAGAAGATGGGGGTCCAGGGTGTAGGCTTATTTTGGTGGTTGACAGAAGAGAGGTCTCGTCTTCGGGGAGCATGTCGTGAACTGGGGTTGGGTTAGGTATGGTTATGGGTGAGGATTTGCTGTGTTGGGGTTGAGGGTGCTGGTCTAGGGAGGGCTCAATGTTGGTGATTTTGTCATTGAAGAATTTGGCCAGGTTGTTACACTGAAGTTTGGAGGCAGGGGGGTTTGCTTTGGTGGGCTTGGAGGTCTGTTTCTGGATGATGTTGAAAAGTTATTTGGGGCGGTTTTTGGCTTTGTCTAGTGCGCTCTGGAAGAAGGAGGCTTTTTCCTTGATTATGTGTTTTTTGTAATTGCTGCATTCTTTTCTGAGCTGGAGGAGGGTGGTTGTGGATGGGTTTACTCTCCAGAGTCTCTCAGCGGCTCCAACTTTTCTTCTTTTGGAGTTGAGGTCTTTGTTGAACCAGGCTCTGGAGGGGATGTTTTCAGGTTCAGGGGGGCTAGTTGGTCAAGAGCAGTTATCATTGTCCTGTTGTACAGAGTAGTGAGCTTGATTGTGTTGAGGTTGTCTGTGAAGGGTGGGAGAAGTGCGGTTATGGTTTCTTCCAGGACAGGGAACGGGATGGCATTGAGGTGTGTGCTCCTTTGATGGGTAATTTGTGTTTTCACTGGGGGAGCTGCGGTATGATTGATGTTGAAAATAATGATGTGGTGGTCTGACCAGTTGATTGGGAGGATGTTATTGATGGTTATTGTTTCATTTTTGGCTATGATTGCATCCAGGGTAGAGCCTTTGTTGTGGTTTTGACCCTTGCAGTGTTGGGTGAGCTCAATTGTGAGGAGTTCATTTAGTGACTGTATAACCGTGTCCCTTTCGTTATTCCAGGGACGGTTGAAGTCACCCAGGATGATGTTGTTGGTGTTGGCTAGGGAGCAATGTGTAAGTAGGTCTGATATTTGTTCTCCGAATGCAGGAGAATTTCCTGGGGGGTGGTAGATGAGATAGTATTTTGTTACTTTGTTGTTTTGGCGTGTTATGTGTGTTTCGAGGTATTCGAAGGCAGAGAAGGAGTGGGTTTTGAATTCAACTAAATTGATGATGTTCTTATGGATGATGGCTATGCCATCACCGCGTTGGTCAATTCTGTCTTTTTTAATGATGGAAAAGCCAGGGGGGACTAGAAGGTCCAGGAGCGGATAGGATGTTTTATTGAGCCAGGTTTCGGTGAGGAACGCGATGTCAATGTCGTGAATCACTATGGCATCAGCCAGCTCTATTGCGTGCTTGACTGCGGATCTGCAGTTCATAAGCATGCAGTTTATTTTGCCGCTGTTGGAAAGGTTTTGGGAGGAGGGTGGAGCTTAAGGAATGGTTGTGCATTGGGAAGGAGGTCTTGTAGATCTAGGTTGGTTGTTGGCTCTACCTATTCCAGTGATTACCTGTATGTTGGAGGGGGGGTTTGGGTTGTTCTGGGGTCATTGATTTTAGCAAGAGTTGCTGCCTCTCAGAGATCTCTGAGGATTCGCTCTTCTTGGTCTGAGAGATTGGGTTTTGCTAGGGGTGGAGCGCCAGCTGGTCGTCTGGTGATTGGGCAGTTGAGGTGGCTCACTGATGTTTATGAGGGAGGGGAGTATTGGGTGTTGGTCAGGGACGGGGGGGCTTTGGTGTTGAAAAGGATTGTGTTTATGCCCTGCGTGATTGTGTTGATTTGGCTATGGAGAAGGGATAGGTTTTCGGTTATGGTTATGAGGTGCTTGGGGGTCATTGGTAAGAGGGTGTTGTTGTTTTTCTATACGTGTGAGGCGTTCAGTTAGTTCTGCCATTGACTTTGGTTTGGGGTAGAAGGAGGGGATGGGTTTGGGGGGCAGATCCGACTGAGGGTGTTGGTTGGGACAGGAGGGTCAAGGGATGGTAGGGTTAGGGGAGGGGATGGGTTGGGGGGAGATTCGGGTGAGGGTGTAGGTTGGGCAGGAGGGTCGAGGGGTGGTAGGGTTAGGTGGAGGGGAGGAGTTGGGGGAGACTCAGCTGAGGGTGTAGGTTGGAACAGGAGGGTTGAGGGGAGGTAGGATTAGGGGGAGGGGTTGTGGCAGATTCGGTTGAGGTTGTGGGTTGGGACAGGAGGGTCGAGGGTTGGTAGATTTAGGGGGAATGGAGAGACGTGTCTTCCGATGGGCGGTGGTGCGAGGGTTTGTGCAGGGTGCATCTCGAGTGTATTGGTGTTGTTTTGTTTGAGGGTTGGGTGTTGGTGAGGTGGGTTATCGGGTTGGCACAGATAGGGAGATTGGGATAGATGTATTGGGTGGGGAGAGGGGGTGGGTCAGGGCGTGATGTCTCAAGGTGGGAGGAATGGTTGGGGGGATGGGAGTAGAGGGTAGAGAGGGATCTGGCGTGGGGGTGGGGTGTTGGTCTGAGGGCTTGCGTCAGGTTTCATGGCCCTTCTTTCTTGGGTCAGGTTCTGGGGGGTGTGTTGTGAAGGGGTGGGGTGGTTAGACGGAGTAGAGATGGAGTTTCGCAGCTTGGGGAAGGCAAGTTGCTTTTTTTTCCTTCTTGTTTGGGGTAGACCACCATTCAGTGCTAGGTCCATCGCCTGTGTGACGTCAGACGGCACCCCGGATGTTCCAGTGTGCGGTAGCCATCTTCAGATTCTTTTTTCTGCCGTCGAGTCTCGAAGCAAAGGGAGTCTCTCTGAAGATTTGGACAAAATCCCCGAAAGAATCACAGAATTCAACTTCGTACCACTGATCATCGACTACGAACACCGAAGAATAGAAAGAACCTCCGGAGACCAACTTTTCTTGTCGAGTAACACTGATGAGACAAAAACGCACATGGATCGACAGAGGGCAAGGTAGGGGCCATGGAAAATACCCCTTTCAAATTCTGCTTTAAGTGTCACCACAGATTAGCCCAGCGTGATCCACACGATATCTGTAACCTCTGCCTACCAGAGGATCATAAGGATAAGGACTGCGAGGCCTGCGCGGTGTTCGTGTCGAAGACACTCAAGGCATGCAAAAGTAGAGAGAAGACCCCTACGCAGCCATGTTACAGTGCCAGAAACATCTTTTGTTGAGGGACTTATGCCGGTTGAGCGAAGAGGAAGAACAGGGTGTACCCGCAGAATCGATTAAACGGAGGCTCGGAAGTCTAAATACTCAAAGGAGATACCAAAAAGAAGTGTACCGTGAAGAATGCGGCGAAGGACACTGAGAAAAAGACGGACAAGGTAAGAAACCCACAACCGTCGAAATGTAAGGGCCATGAAAAGAAAGCACAGCAAAAGGCAGCCCAGGCTTAGAAGAAAACGACGATAGAGGGTCAGCCCCAATCAAAAGAACCCCATGGAGCCCACCCCAGGGATACCCACAAAGGAAGATCGTTGAAAACGCTTAAGGCAAGTGTCGAGCGAGAGCCCACAAAGGGCAAGACTTCACCCTCGAAGCAGGAAACCACCACACCAAAGAAGAGATTCTCCCTGGCCTCAGACGCCGAAAGTGTACTCGAGGTGGAAAAGAAGAAGAGACGCGTCGAAGCGGAAATGGCGGCACTCCTTCAAAAAAAAAAGGAGTTAAATGAAACACTGAAGGGATTCCGTATCCCTGGGACGCCGTCTGTCGACGCTGAAGACGCTGAAGAAGCGGATGAAATCCTCAAATCGGTGGCAACCCCCGAACGAGGAAGACGTTGAAGACTAGCTCGACACACCAGAAGAGGAAGAAGTCTTGTAGACTTTTGAGGAGGAATGGAAAGACCTCGACACAGAAAGCCCTGAAGAGGAGATCTGTTGCTATTCCTCGAACGCTTCACCACCAGATGACATAGCCTTCTACAGCATCCTCATCAAAAGAGCAGTTGACACTTTCGGGGTCCCCCTAGAAGAGGAAAAAGGAGACTCATGCTTCGTCCTAGAGACTCTGACTTCTTCTACCAAGGGGACGCAATATTTCCCAATGCTACCAAGCATTCTAGATCAGGGCAAAGAAGCCTTCAGAGAACCACGCTCAGCCAAGGGGGTAACACCAAGGGTTGAAAAGAAATATAAACCCTCCTCAAAAGACCCTAAATTCATCCAGGGAAGCACAGTGCCAGACTCAATCATCTTCACCACAGCAAGAAAGAGGGGCAATACCCACTGTGCCACTGGCCCACCCACTGAAAGAGATAGCAAGAGAATGGACATGGTGGGGAGAAAAATGGAAAAAGAAGCAGCAACACAATGGCGCATTGCAAATTGCAGTGCTCTTCTTAACAGGTATGGCCAACAACAATGGGATAACATCGAGGAACTCATGAACAAGCTCCCAGAAGAAGACAGAAAAAGAGCAAAATCCATTATACAAGAAGGTAAAAACATAGCCAATACCGGCCTGAAATCGGCCCTTGAGGCAGCTGATACGGCCAGCTTACAAATGTGCACTGGTACCACGTTACAAAGTCATGCCTGGCTAAGAATATCAGGCTTCAGTTATCAACAGATTTTTCACAGGGAACGCCCTCTTTGGAAAGGAAGTAGATGAGTCATTACAATAGATAAAGAAACATAATGGAACGGGCAGAATTATGGGAGCCCTACAACAGAGAGGCACCTTCAAAAGAGGAGGTTTTAACACAAGAAGACCCACAGGAAGACAAGTCTTCTCAGCAGACCAGCGGCAGCAACAACAACAAAATCAAGGCAGCGGACAGCAGTTAAACCATCAGTCCAGGTACCAAGCCTGGCAACAGCAGCCAAAGCAGCTCTTTCGAGTCCGAGGAATAGGCAAGGGGCAGCCCTCCAGAGGTGGAGTAGCAAATTCAAAGTGACTTGCCTACCACAGAGGACCCACACTCAACACCAGTGGGAGGCAGGATAGCACACCACCTGCAACAATGGGAAGACATGACAACAGACAGTTGGATATTAAATTTGATGCAACATGGATATTGTATAGAATTACCAAAAAAGCCTCCAGCAAACCCTCCAAAGAGGAAAATGGTCCTCAAATCAGAACTAATACACTTAACCCCTTCAGCGCTCATGACGGAACCACTCCGTCATGAGCCACGGGTGCCGTGTGCTCATGACGGAGTGGTTTCGTCATGCTGCGGCCGTTGGCCGCCGCTCCTCCCACGCTGCGCTGATTCCCCGCCTGTGCGGGCGATTAGCGCAGTGGGCGGAGTCATGACGGAACCACTCCGTCATGAGCACAGCTCAACCGTGGCTCATGACGGAGTGGCTCCGTCATGAGCACAGCGCCACCGCGCTGCCCCCAAACCCCCCCAGCGCTGCGGCGGAATTCCTGCCGCAGCCAAGGGGTTAAGATAAAGGAACTCCTGTAAAAACCAGTAATAGAACAGATACCAAAAAGGGAACACTACAAAGGAAACTACTCACCATACTTCTTAGTACCAAAGTAGGACCTCACACTAAGACCAATCTCTGATCTCATTTGCACGCAACATTTTCAAAATTACGACATTGCAGGAAATAGTCCGACAACTACAAAAAGGAGACTACATGGCAACAATAGATCTAAAAGACGCCTATCTACACATCCCCATAAACCAAGCCCACAGATAATACCTCAGGTTCTTCCATGAGAACACTGACTACCAATTCAAAGTCCTCCCTTTTGGGATAAAATCAGCAACACGAGTTTTCACAAAGTGCCTAGCAGCAGTTGCAGCATCACTAAGAAGAGAGGGGATCCACGTCTACCCCTATCTAGACGACTGGCTAATAAAAGCAAGATCAAAGCAACCATGTTACGCACATGTCCATCAGGTAATCAACACACTCAAAGACTTGATGTTTTCAATAAACCACAAAAAATCAAACACAACGCCAGAACAAGAAAAAACCTTCTTAGGGGCAAAATTATCTTAAAGCTTGCGCAGAAATACCCGACATAAGAGAATACAAGCCATCAAGCAAGAAACTCTCTTGTATCAGAAGGGTCCGTCTCTGACGGTGAGGACGATCATGAGACTCATGGGCATGATAGCATCATGCATCGCCCTCATCACTCATGCACTCCGTCATCTGCTTCCTCTTCAAGAGTGGCTTTGCAACAGTTGGTCAGAAGCCACAGGGAGTTGGGAAGATCTAGTTGGTCGTAACACAAAAAGTTCAGGCAGAAATACAATGGTGGGCATCCAAGAGCATAACACTGGGCAGACCTTCCAAGACTCCAGCTCCCTCAGTGACCTTCACAACAGATGCGCCCCACAAAGGGTGGGAAGCACATTCAGGTAACCTGAAAGTGCAGGGCCAATGAAACAATGGACTCCATAAAACACATCAACTTCCTAGAGATGAAGACGGTGTTCCTGGCACTGAAGGCATTTCAAGCACACGTAGGGAAGAAAACCGTTTTAATTCAAAGGGACATCACCACAACTTTGTTCTACCTCAACAAACAAGGAGGTACAAAGTCATTCACACTAAGCAAACTAGCACAAGAAATTTGGAAATAGGACAATTCAAGGATAATCAACCTACAAACTATACACCTGCCAGGAAAATACAACACAGAAGCGGATCAACTTAGCAGACAAAACAGCAGTACGCACAAGTGGAAAATGAAACCGAGAACCCTACAACACATCTTCAACCTCTAGGGTACCCCGGAGATAGACCTATTCGCAACAATGGAGAACAAGAAATGCCAGTTTTTGCGCCTCCAGGTTTCATCAACACCTATCAAAAGTGAATGCCCTGTCACTAAACTGGTCAGGGACATTTGCATACGCTTTTCCGCCAATCCCTCTAATACAAAGAGTCCTAGAAAAAGCCAGACAACCAGGAACAAATCTAATACTCATAGATCCTCAATGGGCAAGAAAAACCTAGTACTCAAGTCTTCTTGAACTGTCCAGAGGACAAAGGATCAAACTCAAAGCAGACAAGGACCTCCTCACTATGCAAGAGGGCCAAATCAGTCACCCGGAACCAGTGATGCTCAGCCTAGCAGCCTGGCACCTTAATACATAAAGTTCGGAGATTTGAACTTGCATCAAAGAACAATGGAAATACTAAAAGAAGCAAGAAAACAAACCACAAGACAATGCTACGCAGCACAGTGGAAACGGTACACCACATGGTGCACAAAGAACAATACCCTAAGCTCGATCTCCACGCAAGAAACAGTGCTCATATATATTAGACTCACCTGATTGACCATCACATCAACTATTCAAGCCTCAAGGTGCACCTAGCGGCAATTGTAGCTTATACTGGGGAAAATCATGCAATAGTTTCTTCACAGCACCAGTCATCAAAAGATTCCTTGAAGGATCTAAAAGGATTGCACCCCCAAGAAAGTCTCCAGTACTTATGTGGAGCTTAAACACAGTCCTAACACAACTAGTGACAGAGCCCTTCGAGCCCATGCACAAAGCAGAGCTCAAATATATCACCATCAAAACTGCCTTTTTAATAGCCATAACGTCCTCATAAAGAGTATGTGAACTAGAAGTGTTAACTATTGAATAATCATACATGCAAATCCACAATGATAAGGTTTTCCTAAGGACAGTCCCTCAATTCCAACCTAAGGTAGTGAGCAGATTCCACTTGAACCAAATAATTCAGCTAGCAATTTTCTTCAAGGATCCACAAAAAAGACTAGAAAGAAACCTTTATCCCCTCGACGTAAGGAGAAGCTTATTTTACTATCTACAAGAAACAAAACAAATCCGTGAAAACAATCCGTTTTTCATTTCTTACTCGAATGCCAAAACAGGAGCACCTGTGACAAAAGTATTGTAGAAACAGTCCAAATATGCTATGCCGCAGCTGGGAAAACCTGAGCACACGGCCAAAAGCACATTCAACAAGAAAAAAGGGAGCAACCCTAGCGTTCATGGCCAACGTGCCAATAGACACCATATGTGCAGCAGCAACATGGGCATCACCACACACATTCACCAAGCATTACTGTGTGGGTATACAGATGACTAAGGAAGCACAAATAGGACAAAAAGTACTTCAACACCTGTTAACAAAGTCTTCCTCATCTTACCACAGCCTCACCAAGGAGGGAGAAACCGCTACATAATCTGATGCACAGCATGTGAATCCAGAAAAGGATTCACGCTGCAAAACAAAATGGTTACTTACCAGTAGGAGTAGTTTTGCAGCTTGAAGAGTTTTCTGGATTCACATGCGACCCACCCACCTCTCCTATGACGACGAATACTAACAGGTGGAAAGTTTTAACACGGAAACCAAAGAAGTAAGACCTAGCACCAAATGGTGGTCGACGACGCCCCAAACAAGAAAAAAAAAGCCACAAAGACTATTCCGGACCCAACCACTAGATGGCTTAATAATAACCCAGCATGTGAATCCATAAAACTCTTCAAGCTGCAAAACTACTCCTACTGGTAAGTAACCTTTTCATTATTTGTGCATCTCTGAATTTGTGGGTACCCATATTAGCAGGTGAATTAGAGGGTCTTTTTCAAAATGACTTCTTTTTTGCACACTGTCTTATATTTGTAAGCTGAAATGCATAGAAAGACAAATGGTAGTAACACTTGTGATACGATTCTGTGTTCCCGTAAGTCTCCTGATAAATATGGCACCTCACTTGTATTGGTAGGCCAGTGACAGGAAACAGCCCAAAACGCAAAGTGGATATATCACAATTTTCCACAGAAAACTGGCCCTTTTTTTTTTTGCAATGTGCCTACCTGTAGCTGTTGTGCCCTAGCTCAACCGGCACCTAGGAAAACCTAGCAAACCTGTACATTTTTTAAAACTAAACACCCAGGGGACTCCAGGATGGAGTGACTTGTGTGGTTCTCACCAGGTTCTGTTACCCAGAATCCCTTCCAAATCTTAAACTTTGTACCAAAAACATATTTTCCTCACATTTCTGTGATGGAAAGTTCCGGTATCTGCGGGAAGCCACTAACCGTCACCCACTCAGCATTCCCCAATCCCTCCTGATAAAAATGGTACCTCACTTGTGTGGGTAGGCCTAGTGCCCGTGACAGTAAATTGCCCAAAATGAAACATGGGCACCTCACATTTTTCCACTGAAAACTGTCCCATGTTTTGCATTGTGCCTAGATGTGAATTTTGGGCACTAACTCAGCCGAAACTTAGGTAAACCTAGCTAACCTGTACATTTTTGAATATTTGACACCCAGGGGCACTCTGGATGGGGTGACTTGTGTGGCTCTCACCGGGTTCTGTTACCCAGAATCCCTTGCAAATCTCAAACTTTGTAAAACAACAAAAAAAAAACATTTTGCTCACATTTCTGTGATGGAAAGTTCTGGAATGTTTGGGGAGCCACAAACTTCCACCCACTCAGCATAATCCCAAGTCTCCTTATTAATAATGGTACCTCATATGTGTGGCTAGGCCTAGTGCCCGCGACAGGAAATGCCCCAAAACGTACTTTGGAGACTTCAAAATTATCGATCACAAAAAGTCCTGGTTTTGCGAAAGAGTCACATGCATTTTTGGTCGGGGGATTGGCAGGCTTCTAGGAAAACTTTCTAACCCAGACATTTCTGAAAACTAGACTCTCGGGGGAGTCCAGGGAGGTGTGATTTGCGTGATCTCCTAACGTTTTACGGCCCAGAATCCCCTGCAAACCTCAAATATATATATATTTTTTAAAATCACATTTTCCTGACATTTCTGTGTGGGAAATTGTGTTATCAGCGGACCACACACATTTCCTACACCTCAGCGTTCCCCGAGGTCTTCCGATAAAAATGGTACCCCACTTGTGTGGGTGGGCCAAGTACCAGCAACAGGGAAATCCCAAAACGTACTGTGGAGACATTAAAATGATCTATCACAAAACAACCTGGTTTTGAAAGGGGGGCACCTCATTTTTGTTCCTGGCCTCGGTAGCCCTGTAGGGAACCTACCAAACCCAGATATTTCTGAAAACTAGACACCCAAGGGAGTTCAGGGCAGTGTGGCTTGTGTGGATCGCCCAACAATTTCCTACCCTGGATCCCCTGCAAACCTCAAATTTAACTAAGAAAAATTCAAATTTTCCTTCCTTTTGTGTCTGGGATCACCAAGCCAGCAAAAATGTCCTACCACCCAGCCTTCTCATTGTTATCCCGATAAAAATGATGCCTCACCTTTGTGGGTTTCCCCATGCAGAGTCAGCTTAAAACATATGTAAAAAAATATAGCGCTTAGAGCTTGCTGTGCTATCCCCTCAATTTCTAATTTTTGGCCTTTCCCAGTCTCAACACAAGTGAGGTATCATTTTACTCGGGAGACTGATAGAAACCCTGGCTGGAAGGAAATTTGTGCCGGCACAGTGATCGCATAAAGAAACGTGAGTACAATTAGATGTATTTTTTCTAGCGAAATTTTAGGTTTGCAGGGGATTCTGGGTAAGACAACATTGGGGGATCCACGCAAACCACACATCCTTGGACTTGTCTAGTTTTCATAAATGTCTGGGTTTGTTGGTTCCCCTAGATGGCCAGAGAGCCTGGGACCAAAAACGCAGGTGCGCCACCCCACCCCACCCCCTCTGTGATAGATAACTTTGTCTCCTCAATATGTTTTGAAACTTTGCCTATCCACAGAAGTGAGATAGCATTTTTAACAGGAGACATGGGTGAACACTGAGTGGTAGGACATTTGTGGTTCCTTTCTGATTCTGGAAAAATATCTCACAGTAATGCAGGGAAAATGTGTGACTTTAGTCACATTTTGAGGTTTGCAGGGCATTGTGGGAAAGAAAACTTGCTGGGATCCACGAGAGGCACACCACCCTGTACTAACCTGGGTTTTTAGTTTACGAAAATATCTAGAATTGGTAAAATTTCCAGAGACAATGTACACCTTGACAGAGAAAGACAAAAAAGACAAATATAACTGACCATTCATCTATTCCTCAAGTACACACACATACTGGATTGGATTTGGCACGTGGGTGAGTGAAGGTTCAGAGCGTAAAAGTTTATTAACAAGAGTATTCACAAAAATTAAAAGCATTGTTAATAACTAAAAGGTTGAAAACCTGAACCAATGGCTTGCAGCTCGTGAGCTGTAAATCCACGGCAAGGCACCAACCTCTTTACAGGCCGTTCACACACCTTTTATATTTGACACAGACCATTCACAGTGCCAGCCGCGGGCCCAGCACATTAAAACATTCACATGAACAGACATTGCCATTCAAGGGCCCATCACTTTCAAATGTCCACATGACTGACAGAACAATCACACCAGCTGGCGGTTGACAGAGTGTGTGCACTGGCATTTGGCTAGTAGGGTGTGTAGTGACTGGCAGCAAGTCACTTCTCGCACACCGGCAGCCAAATGCTAGTCCACCCACACCGTCAGCCAAGCGCCAGCCCACACACACCACCAGCCAAGCGCCACTCCTCACATATCGCCAACCAAGCGCCAGCCCACACACACCACCAGCCAAGTGCCAGTCCTCACACATCGCCAACCAAGCGCCAGTCCACACACACCACCAGCAGTGTTCCAGTCCACACACACCACCATCTCATTTTTTATACAAAAGACTCTACATTTCATAGTGGTAAAGTTTTGACCGTGGGAGGCATGTGATCAGGGTAGTGGCGATCTTTCAGTCAAGCCACATCCTCCACCACTGCTTCTGTAGGAACTCTTGCCAGTTCCACTACAAAAGGCTGCCTATCAGAGACTGCTGATACTGAACAAATATCATCTATGATTCTGGAGAGCAATATTTAAATACAATAAAAGCATTGAAGGTTGCTAAATGAAATAAATGACTAGCCAACTTGTTATACTAAACGTATGCCTTATGAACAGCAGTGTAATGTTTCAACCTCTGATCTACACCACCCATGTGCTTATAGTAGTCTAAAATGTACACAGGTTTGCTCAATTCAGCAACTTGACTCCAAACAGTCACAGGAGAAGTACTTTCATCATGGATGGTAGTCAACATATAGACTTCTCTACTGTCAGAAAATTTCACAGCTAGAAGTTCATCACTATGCAAGGCACAACAAAATGCAACATCCAAAGAAGAAGCTAATACTAAGTACGACTCATGGTTGCAGGAAATATAGCCGTTGCCATCAAGGGATTACCCAAGAACTTCTTCCTCTCATCCAGATTTGTGGGAGTCTGCTGGGTAGCTGTGGATTGCTGCTTAAGTCTTGCTCTGTTGTCCTTCAAATACTGTTTAGCATAAAAATTAGTCTGCTCAACAATCTCATCCAAAAATACATCATCCTAAAACAACTGAAAAAGTATAGGCAAAAATGTTCACAATTCACCCTACACCCTGCAAAACCACCAAAGGCAGACAACACCGGCTGCACCATGTTTGTGTCAACCCAGAGTCCAGCACTTCAGCAGGAAGCCTTGGAGCCCCAGGCTGCAATCCAGATGCCTCTTGCTGCACTATAGACACATCAGTGTCTTCTTTTAAAAGCAGCACTTCATCTGCACTCAGAGTGGCTTCATCATCAGGTAATTCCTCTATGACAAAAAATCCATGCCAGAATCCTGGCCTTCCTCCTCTGCCTCAGATGCAGAGTAATTCTCATAATCATGGTCAGAAGAAGACTCCAAAAGCATACCAACAACCTGCTGAGAGGTTAGCCTGCGGCTAGCCATAATCCTTTGCTAGAAAAGTAACTTGACAATCAAGTCAACAATACCCAACACTGTGAAAAATAAGTGATCAATAAAGTGTGGATTTCTAAAATAAGAAGTAAAACTGTGGCATATAGTAATTGCAAGGTTAAGTCAATAAATACAAAGCACATCAAGACCTATGTCCTGTAAAATAATACCACTCACTTGCTAAAGCCAGCTAGACTCACCAGCACCTACCCAGCAAGAAACATCAAGCACCAATGCTATGCCACTAGAAAAGAAAAACAAAAGAAAATTACACACAAGGAAACACAATACGCATTCTGCACAAATACAAGGAACATTTCACTCCAATTCAAACAGAAGCTAAATAGATTGCTATTATTACAGCATTTCCAAAAAACCATATTCATGTAGGTCATTGATACTCATTTGGAGTAAACAGTATAAAAAATGTTTTCGTACAAAACACTTGCAACTACACAAACTGCAGATCAACCAGTGCTGAAACCACAAGAACGAGGAAAACAAAGGTTTGCACTAAAATGAAAAGGAGAAATGAATCTTACAATCACAAATGGTGACATAAAATAACACTCAATATTATCAAACACTGAAGTCTGTCCATCACCATTCAAATGCCAGCCACATACACTGCCACCAAGTGTCAGTCCACAAACAGCCAGCCAAAGCCAAAACATTCAGACTTGGGGGCAAATGGGCCTACAAATATGGCTGATCTGCCCCTGCTGGGACAGAAAGCTGCCTAAACATTCACCCCAAAAAGGGGAGCGACTCTTGGCCAAGGGTCCGTCCCCAAAACATTATGCACCAAATATAATAAAATCCCTAGTGGTCTAGTTAGTGGCTTCTGCCCCCTTTTGAGGCAGATGGGCCTAAAAATAAAAGGACCTTGAGTCCTTAACGAATGCAGCAACAGGCAGGGTATCCTCTAAGGTAATTGTTGACCTCCATTACTGCTTTATGTGATACCAGACCTCCGCTTCTGCACATGAAACTTCAATTGCCAAATTTAGTCGTTGATGATAGAGGAAAGGGAACAAAGCTGAGCAGTTCAGTGCTTATTGTGTGGCTCTTGGTGCCATTCCCCAAAGATGATTCAAATGAAACAATTTTCCAGCTGTTGTCAGGAGGCCACTTGATGAGAAGAGTAATGGTGTTATGATTCGTTATGAAAAAAGTACAGGATGCTCTTGAAGTCTTAGACCCTTTCTTCTTCCCTGAAATCACTGTTCATATCATGAGAGATTTAGAGGCTAGGGGCTGCCCTTGTGCCATTTAATTAATTGTTGTTTCTTTGCTGAACTAATTTTAGCCTCCTAGAAGGTTTGACCAAAGTAGGTACCTTTTCCCTTTCTGAGTGCAGGCACCTCACAAATAAATTATTTTCAGGATGCTATGCTGATACAAGATGAGACTCTTCCAAAATAGCCAGCCTATTACCTAATGAAGCCTGAAATGCAATAATATTTTTTCCATCCCAAAGATTTCTGGTTATTTAAATTTTTTTTTTTTTTTGCTTTTGAGAACAGCACACTACACTTTATAGTTAAACATTATTACGCAGTATAGGTTGCAGTCATTGCAATTGGTTACAATATCAATTCCTGATGTAACATAAGTCATTTCTAGTCAGCATGTCAGACATAGCAGGCGTAGATAAGAAACACAGTATACATACAGTAACTCAGGAGATAGAGAGATAGATCAAGGTTGTGCATTTGTACTTACCAGGGATGTGTGGAGAGGAAACCATATGTTTTGTGCATAAGAGGAGAGAGGTTGAGGCATGTTATGTTTCTAGATGTTCATTACAGGTTAATTTGTTAAGCCATTGGTCATAGCTCAAGAGAGTGTTACTCCACCAATGTAAAGTCATCCTGCATCTGCCCAGAAGCAAGGTTATAGCCACAAATGTGTGGTAAGGTTTGGAGGCAACCTTCACATACCCCAAATTGACCATGAGCGGGGATACATCCAAATTTGCTATATTCATGGTTCTTAAATAGTCTAAGAGTTTTTGCCAGTAGTGGTGCTGTGCAGGGCAGGCCCAGTTAATGTGCACCAAATCAGCATTTAGACATTGCACCTCCAGCAAAACCCTTTGTCAGACAGTCCAAATTTCACCATACATAGAGAATTTATATCTAGGGGATGAATTTATTGATTATTTGTAGTTTGCAGCAATGCCTACCCCTTTCCTAGTTTGTTTTTTCCAGTTTTTATTTTGATTTATTCCTATTGCTTTTACAGCTGCAAGCAAGGAAAAACAGCAAGGTACACATGCACATTGTGATATGTAGGCATATCCTTAAAATAACACGCCAACATATCAGGCATTCGATCCTCGCAAAGCCTCTTTGGTTCGCAACAGTTTAAAGCTTGTCCATCACCTTAGATCAGATCCCAGTTTGCGTCAACCTCCATAGCGTGCTATAATATCCCCTCATCCTATATCACCTTCTCATGGCAAACCATGTCCCACAATACCACCTTAGTCCAGCCTAGTGAGGAGTTCCCACTACCATACATCTGCTTTTGCTTTCAACAAACCTGAGTAATGTCCCTCGATATGAGTTACAATAGTGCATTGCAACCCTCTGTTTTACTCCCGTTCCAAAGTTTAGGTGATTGTACTTCCACGGGGGCTTGGTGCAGAGTGGGTCTGAAAAAGCCCATATCAGATCAGTTCATTCTGCCTTGTCGTCTTCTACTTCATTGTCTCTCTGCACTTTCTGCATGTGTAACTCCACTGTTGCTGCCCACTCCAGTAAATGTCGGATCCAGGCCTCTCCCGGAGGTGCAGTTGGACTTGTCCAATGGATAGCAATACGTCTCTTTGCCAGTATTGTACCCAGCCTAAAAACCCTTGTTTCATACATTTTAATCTCCCCAATCTCGGGAGAACTCCTAGTATATAATGCTTTGGAGTAGGAGCCGCCCACAGTAATACATGGACTAATCGTGCGGGCTACCTCGTCCCATAAAGCGTATATAATGGGGCAGTACTAAACCATGTGTAGGAACTCAGCTTGGTGCGGCCACCTCTGCCGCAGCCCGCTTAGCTGGAGTGTAGTATGTCATGAATATACAACTGTACTCAACAAATTTAGAATGCGCATTAATAAACATTGTCTTCAGCCCCTTGCAAGCTCTTGCCCATTCCTTTTCTGTAAGTCCCCTCCTCACAAATAAGTTCACCATCTGTACTCTACTTTCAGTGTCTGTACTTATTTGCTCGCAATTAGTGATTTAAATGAGAAACCAGATATCTACAGTGGGGTAGGGCCAATAGCATTGTCAGTGAACATAATTATGTTTCTGCCAAGCTTGGCCATTTGGGCTAATTTAGCATAGTGGAGGAACTATGCTGGCTCCATCTCAATATTCCTTGTGACCTATTCTTGGTTTTACATGTCCGAGACCATTAGGCAGTCCCACTTTTTCAAAGTTCCATGGACATGATTGATGCTATCTGTGCAAGGGAGGGATGTGTCATGAGGCATCGCTACTGCAGAAGGCTGTCTTTTGATTATGGCCGTTATCACTCTGTCCCAGACCCAACAAACATGACAAATATTTTGCAAGAGATACCCGAGGGCCTCTCATTAATAAGGCAGGGATGGGGTTGTCACCATATGTTCCTTAAGGAGGCGCTTCTTCCAGTTAGCCCCTTCATCCAACCAATAGACTGAGTGTTGCAACGGGGCTGCCATATAGTAAATTTCTAAGCCTGAGACCTCCAGCTCGCCCTGCTCACATATCCTCTTCAATATATCAAGTTTGACTCTGCCCCTCCAGCTTCCCCTTATTAAGTCCCCCACCTGTCGGGATCAAATATGTGGCCCCCTGCAGCACCTAAAGACACCTGGGTAATAATACCAGTTCGGGGTGGACTGGTTCCATTGAGCGCAGGGTCAAGATTGATTTGCATATGGCTGGGTTCAAACTGGAAAGGCATGGGGAGCAAAAAATGATGGATTTAGGCTCAGATCTCTGTACTGGAGTGAATGCATGAAATTGTCTGCATTCTGTCCATCAATTGTTGTTTTTGCATTTGTCACCCAGAGTGGGACGGGAATGCCCAGATGTGGGTCCTGTGCTCTCAATGCCACTGCAGTCAAAGTATCCAGGCGGATGAGGAGTGAAATCCCAAAACCGGTACTAAGATGCTTGTTTCCTGTCCAGGGAGGACCTGGCCTGGCAGCACCTAAAGACACCTGAGTAATAATACCATTGTAGCCACTACTGCCCTGATAACTGGAGTGTCTTCCAAAACTATGGACGACTGCACACCGTCTACAAGCCTACACATATTATGCTGGTGGCTATGATCCTTGTCTAATCTAATGGAAATGCCGAGATTCCGGAAATCAGTTCCCCTGGGAATCCCTGGCCAATACAGGTAATAGCCATCGGTACAGTATACCGGGTTTTGCAAAGATGTCAGTCTGTCATCGGTGTACATAGAAACCACATGGGTGCTGTCTCCCACTCGTATACCCCAAGGGCACACTTCTGAGCTCGCAGGCCAGGAGGTCCATCACTAGTGTGTAAAGCAGGGGTGATAGCGGACAACATTGCAGAGTTCTGTGCGTCACCCGAAACAGTTCTGAGGCCAGTTTACCAGTCTGGACCCTTGCGAGTTGCTGCGGGTACAATAGCTTAATCCATTTAATATAAGATTGCCCTAAATCTATTACCTGCCGGACTTCCCTTAAATACCTCCAAGAGACAGAATCAGAGTCCTGTTCGATATGCAGAAGGGCCACGGTATCATCATGTCCAGATCTACTGTTCTCATCAAGTGCATGTGTAATTCGGCGTATATTCTGGATAGTGCTTCTCTGCGGTAGAAAACCGCATTTGTCCTCATGCATTAGCCCAGAAAGCACCTCAACAGGTGATTGGCAAGCACTTTACTTAATATTTTAACATCCATATTTAGCATTGAGAGTGGACAATACGATGAGACAAGGGTTGGCTCACTATCTGGCTTAGGGATCAAAACTGTATGAGCTTCTCTCATTGAATCTGGTAGTAGGCCCACCTCATAAGTCTCATTATATACCTTCAGCAGTTTATCAACCACCAGGGTTTAGTATTGTTGATAAAAGTCCGCAGGTAGCCCGCCCCCAGCCCAAGTTTTTGCTTTTTGGCATCTTCTTTATCACTGAAAAATCTCTTCTCTACTTAAAGGGACCAAAATGGCCTCTTTGATGTACAGTCGAAGACCTGCCAAATAGGCAGCCACATCCAGCTCATTTGCTTTCTGGGGTCTCTTCTATAAGTCACCCATGTGCTGGGTGAATATCCCATTTATGGCCTCTTGTGTTCAATATTTGTGTCAATTTGCATCTCGGAGTTCCAAAATCGGCACCCAAGAGGTCTCCCTTTAAAGCAGCCATGCTAATAGTCTGCTAGACTTATCCTTTTCTCTGTATAACTGTTACCAATACATCCTGCTTTTGTATCATTGATATGTTCCCACGTCTCTATCAGAGTTGCTTTGCAGTTTGCCCATTCTATCAAAACATGTGTCCACCTTCAGGGTTTTTAATCTTATCTCTTTTGCGCCCAGCAATTGTTCCAATTATTTGGTTATCCCACACATCCAGGACTTGCATTCACCGCGTACCACCACCTTTATGACCTCCGATTCCACTGCCCTGCATCTATCTGTGTCTTCATTTGTCTTGAAATAATCTTGCATGAGCTCTACAAGCCCATCAAAGAATGCAACATCCATCAGTGCCTACCTACGGAGGCCCCATAATGGTACTCTAAGTCGAACCTGCTCCATTACAAGCTCCATTATTAATGGGGAGTGATCCGACAGATAACTGGCTAAATATGTCACGCCCTTGTATTTATAAACATGACTGGACTGGACCACAATATAGTCCAGCCTACTGTGTGTACCCTTGGTTTGTGTGTAACAAGAGTATACTTTGGCCACCAGGTGCAGCAACTTTTATAGGTCCACCATACCCAATCCAGACATCGTCCCCACCAAGGAACCGGTCATGTGTGGCTTGACAGCATGTTTAGGTGGATGTCGATCTAGGTCCCCATTTATTATGCAGTTAAAGTTACCTGCTCAGATGATGTCTGCAGCAGTATAGCGGGAGAGCTTTCTCACTACATCAGGGAAGAACCTCTCCTCATCCACGTTAGGGGCGTACACATTTACCACACATAAGTCATGTACGTTTAGTGTTTGATCGCTATCCAGTATCGGTCCTCTTCATCTACCACCTGATCTTTCAGAAGAAATGGAACACCAGGCATTACCCAGAAAACCACTCCTCTAATATATCTAGTGTAAGTAGTGTATAGATGTCCTTTCCATTATTTATGGACCTTGGGAACATCTTCCCCCACGTAAGTGCGTCTCCTGTAACAACACTATTCTAACTCTATAGCACTTGAGGTATCAATATATCTAGCAGTGCATAATATAATATTTTATGCCCCGGACATTCCAGGTAATCATTTTATATATGCCCGCCACGGTGTTAGTGTGTCTGTTGCCCACTGAAATCCGCAAAGATTTTGGGCTTTGTCAGTTTATCAATAACAGTAGTCCTTGCGATCTAACTGTGGATTGCACACAACAAAAAACTCCCCCAACTTTCTGTACCCACCTCCAAGTGGCGTTATGTTCCCCCTTTAATCTCCCAAACGAAATCTAGAACAACAGGGATAATAGTAACATGCTATTCCCTGACCCCTTGACATCTGAATTGAGCCCTCACTGGATGGACATGTCCACAACAAACCATATGGTTGTACTGTGGAGGGGCACCCTCCATCAGTGGCCACTCCTGCCCCCCCCCCGCCACCCCAGCAAGTGGTAAGAGTTTAGGTGCACCAATACGGGTTGTACTTCACTCAGCTTCCACCCACAAGACATGATTCTTACCAATCCTTTCGAATATACATTTTGCTCAGTAATAAATTAGGATCTTTCAAGGTCCCGCACTGGGACCCTCCAACCTCATCCTCGCAGGTATATCAAATACATCTCTGTGTTCAGGTCCTTCCCCTCGCCAACACGCCATTTAATTGCATATATTCTTTTGTCAGTGTCTTAGTGATGCACTGCCCCATCAGGATTCCATGTCAGGAGCAATTGGTGGGCTAAGCTTCTCAGCCTGTCTGCTCTCCTGAGAGAGTCGGTCCCCCTCTGAGTCTCTGTCCGTCCCTCTCACAGTGCCTTCCGCCTGCACCGTGATTCGGCACAGTGTTCTGTAGCTAGTCCACGCTTTCGATGATCTTCGACCTCTAGGGCAACGAGCATTCCTCACTGAAGATTGTAAGGGTTTTGACGGAGTCCCCCTAGTTGTCCCCTCACTTGATTCCAGCCACTCCCATGCATCCTCTGAGACAGTAAAGAAGCGGGTCCTAACATCATGCTGCACTTAGAGCTTTGCCGGTTATATTAAGATGTATTGAAAGTTAATTTATCTCAGCTTTCTTTTAATAGCGAAGAACATATTCCGCTTGTCTTGGACTCTCTTTGTATAGTTCAGAAACACTTGTATTGCTACATTTTTGTATCGTAGCGGCCCCACTTTACTGACATGTTATAGAATAGATTCCCGTTCTCTGTAATTAAAGAGTCTTGTGATCAAAGCCCTCAGGTGTGTCGCCGGTGGGTCGGGGGGACCTCTCATTAAAAAGAATTTAGAGAGCTTGGGGCTGCAGTGTTTCTGTGATCTAGTCTTCCAAGAACATCTCAATTGAAGGACCCTCCACTTGCTCCGGAAAACCAGTGAATATGTTTGAAACTTTGCCTATCCACAGAAGTGAGATACCATTTTTAACAGGAGACATATGTGAACACTGGGTGGTAGGACATTTGTGGTTCCTTTCTGATTCTGGAAAAATATCTCACAGTAATGCTGGGAAAATGTGTGACTTTAGTTACATTTTGAGGTTTGCAGGGCATTGTGGGAAAGAAAACTTGCTGGGATCCACGAGAGGCACACCACCCTGTACTAACCTGGGTTTTTAGTTTACGATAATATCTAGAATTGGTAAAATTTCCAGAGACAATGTACACCTTGACAGAGAAAGACAAAAAAGACAAATATAACTGACCATTCATCTATTCCTCAAGTACACACACATACTGGATTGGATTTGGCACGTGGGTGAGTGAAGGTTCAGAGCGTAAAAGTTTATTAACAAGAGTATTCACAAAAATTAAAAGCATTGTTAATAACTAAAAGGTTGAAAACCTGAACCAATGGCTTGCAGCTCGTGAGCTGTAAATCCGCGGCAAGGCACCAACCTCTTTACAGGCCGATCACACACCTTTTATATTTGACACAGACCATTCACAGTGCCAGCCGCGGGCCCAGCACATTAAAACATTCACATGAACAGACATTGCCATTCAAGGGCCCATCACTTTCAAATGTCCACATGACTGACAGAACAATCACACCAGCTGGCTGTTGACAGAGTGTGTGCACTGGCATTTGGCTAGTAGGGTGTGTAGTGACTGGCAGCAAGTCACTTCTCGCACACCGGCAGCCAAATGCTAGTCCACCCACACCGTCAGCCAAGCGCCAGCCCACACACACCACCAGCCAAGCGCCACTCCTCACATATCGCCAACCAAGCGCCAGCCCACACACACCACCAGCCAAGTGCCAGTCCTCACACATCGCCAACCAAGCGCCAGTCCACACACACCACCAGCAGTGTTCCAGTCCACACACACCACCATCTCATTTTTTATACAAAAGACTCTACATTTCATAGTGGTAAAGTTTTGACCGTGGGAGGCATGTGATCAGGGTAGTGGTGATCTTTCAGTCAAGCCACATCCTCCACCACTGCTTCTGTAGGAACTCTTGCCAGTTCCACTACAAAAGGCTGCCTATCAGAGACTGCTGATACTGAACAAATATCATCTATGATTCTGGAGAGCAATATTTAAATACAAAACAAGCATTGAAGGTTGCTAAATGAAATTAATGACTAGCCAACTTCTTATACTAAATGTATGCCTTATGAACAGCAGTGTAATGTTTCAACCTCTGATTTACACCACCCATGTGCTTATAGTAGTCTAAAATGTACACAGGTTTGCTCAATTCAGCAACCTGACTCCAAACAGTCACAGGTGAAGTACTTTCATCATGGATGGTAGTCAGCATATAGACTTCTCTACTGTCAGAAAATTTCACAGCTAGAAGTTCATCACTATGCAAGGCACAACAAAATGCAACATCCAAAGAAGAAGCTAATACTAAGTACGACTCATGGTTGCAGGAAATATAGCCGTTGCCATCAAGGGATTACCCAAGAACTTCTTCCTCTCATCCAGATTTGTGGGTGTCTGCTGGGTAGCTGTGGATTGCTGCTTAAGTCTTGCTCTGTTGTCCTTCAAATACTGTTTAGCATAAAAATTAGTCTGCTCAACAATCTCATCCAAAAATACATCATCCAAAAACAACTGAAAAAGTATAGGCAAAAAATGTTCACAATTCACCCTACACCCTGCAAAACCACCAAAGGCAGACAACACCGGCTGCACCATGTTTTTGTCAACCCAGAGTCCAGCACTTCAGCAGGAAGCCTTGGAGCCCCAGGCTGCAATCCAGATGCCTCTTGCTGCACTATAGACACATCAGTGTCTTCTTTTAAAAGCAGCACTTCATCTGCACTCAGAGTGGCTTCATCATCAGGTAATTCCTCTATGACAAAAAATCCATGCCAGAATCCTGGCCTTCCTCCTCTGCCTCAGATGCAGAGTAATTCTCATAATCATGGTCAGAAGAAGACTCCAAAAGCATACCAACAACCTGCTGAGAGGTTAGCCTGCGGCTAGCCATAATCCTTTGCAAGAAAAGTAACTTGACAATCAAGTCAACAATACCCAACACTGTGAAAAATAAGTGATAAATAAAGTGTGGATTTCTAAAATAAGAAGTAAAACTGTGGCATATAGTAATTGCAAGGTTAAGTCAATAAATACAAAGCACATCAAGACCTATGTCCTGTAAAATAATACCACTCACTTGCTAAAGCCAGCTAGACTCACCAGCACCTACCCAGCAAGAAACAACAAGCACCAATGCTATGCCACTAGAAAAGAAAAACAAAAGAAAATTACACACAAGGAAACACAATACACATTCTGCACAAATACAAGGAACATTTCACTCCAATTCAAACAGAAGCTAAATAGATTGCTATTATTACAGCATTTCCAAAAAACCATATTCATGTAGGTCATTGATACTCATTTGGAGTAAACAGTATAAAAAATGTTTTCGTACAAAACACTTGCAACTACACAAACTGCAGATCTACCAGTGCTGAAACCACAAGAACGAGGAAAACAAAGCTTTGCACTAGAATGAAAAGGAGAAATGAATCTTACAATCACAAATGGTGACATAAAATAACACTCAATATTATCAAACACTGAAGTCTGTCCATCACCATTCAAATGCCAGCCACATACACAGCCACCAAGTGCCAGTCCACAAACAGCCAGCCAAACGCCAAAACATTCAGACTTGGGGGCAAATGGGCCTACAAATATGGCTGATCTGCCCCTGCTGGGACAGAAAGCTGCCTAAACATTCACCCCAAAAAGGGGAGCGACTCTTGGCCAAGGGTCCGTCCCCAAAACATTATGCACCAAATATAATAAAATCCCTAGTGGTCTAGTTAGTGGCTTCTGCCCCCTTTTGAGGCAGATGGTCCTAAAAATAAAAAGACCTTGAGTCCTTAACGAATGCAGCAACAGGCAGGGTATCCTCTAAGGTAATTGTTGACCTCCATTACTGCTTTATGTGATACCAGACCTCCGCTTCTGCACATGAAACTTCAATTGCCAAATTTAGTCGTTGATGATAGAGGAAAGGGAACAAAGCTGAGCATTTCAGTGCTTATTGTGTGGCTCTTGGTGCCATTCCCCAAAGATGATTCAAATGAAACAATTTTCCAGCTGTTGTCAGGAGGCCACTTGATGAGAAGAGTAATGGTGTTATGATTCGTTATGAAAAAAGTACAGGATGCTCTTGAAGTCTTAGACCCTTTCTTCTTCCCTGAAATCACTGTTCATATCATGAGAGATTTAGAGGCTAGGGGCTGCCCTTGTGCCATTTAATTAATTGTTGTTTCTTTGCTGAACTAATTTTAGCCTCCTAGAAGGTTTGACCAAAGTAGGTACCTTTTCCCTTTCTGAGTGCAGGCACCTCACAAATAAATTATTTTCAGGATGCTATGCTGATACAAGATGAGACTCTTCCAAAATAGCCAGCCTATTACCTAATGAAGCGTGAAATGCAATAATCTTTTTTCCATCCCAAAGATTTCTGGTTATTTAAATTTTTTACTTTTGTTTTTGCTTTTGAGAACAGCACACTACACTTTATAGTTAAACATTATTACGCAGTATAGGTTACAGTCATTGCAATTGGTTACAATATCAATTCCTGATGTAACATAAGTCATTTCTAGTCAGCATGTCAGACATAGCAGGCGTAGATAAGAAACACAGTATACATACAGTAACTCAGGAGATAGAGAGATAGATCAAGGTTGTGCATTTGTACTTACCAGGGATGTGTGGAGAGGAAACCATATGTTTTGTGCACAAGAGGAGAGAGGTTGAGGCATGTTATGTTTCTAGATCTTCATTACAGGTTAATTTGTTAAGCCATTGGTCATAGCTCAAGAGAGTGTTACTCCACCAATGTAAAGTCATCCTGCATCTGCCCAGAAGCAAGGTTATAGCCACAAATGTGTGGTAAGGTTTGGAGGCAACCTTCACATACCCCAAATTGACCATGAGCGGGGATACATCCAAATTTGCTATATTCATGGTTCTTAAATAGTCTAAGAGTTTTTGCCAGTAGTGGTGCTGTGCAGGGCAGGCCCAGTTAATGTGCACCAAATCAGCATTTAGACATTGCACCTCCAGCAAAACCCTTTGTCAGACAGTCCAAATTTCACCATACATAGAGAATTTATATCTAGGGGATGAATTTATTGATTATTTGTAGTTTGCAGCAATGCCTACCTCTTTCCTAGTTTGTTTTTTCCAGTTTTTATTTTGATTTATTCCTATTGCTTTTACAGCTGCAAGCAAGGAAAAACAGCAAGGTACACATGCACATTGTGATATGTAGGCATATCCTTAAAATAACACGCCAACATATCAGGCATTCGATCCTCGCAAAGCCTCTTTGGTTCGCAACAGTTTAAAGCTTGTCCATCACCTTAGATCAGATCCCAGTTTGCGTCAACCTCCATAGCGTGCTATAATATCCCCTCATCCTATATCACCTTCTCATGGCAAACCATGTCCCACAATACCACCTTAGTCCAGCCTAGTGAGGAGTTCCCACTACCATACATCTGCTTTTGCTTTCAACAAACCTGAGTAATGTCCCTCGATATGAGTTACAATAGTGCATTGCAACCCTCTGTTTTACTCCCGTTCCAAAGTTTAGGTGATTGTACTTCCACGGGGGCCTGGTGCAGAGTGGGTCTGAAAAAGCCCATATCAGATCAGTTCATTCTGCCTTGTCGTCTTCTACTTCATTGTCTCTCTGCACTTTCTGCATGTGTAACTCCACTGTTGCTGCCCACTCCAGTAAATGTCGGATCCAGGCCTCTCCCGAAGGTGCAGTTGGACTTGTCCAATGGATAGCAATACGTCTCTTTGCCAGTATTGTACCCAGCATAAAAACCCTTGTTTCATACATTTTAATCTCCCCAATCTCGGGAGAACTCCTAGTATATAATGCTTTGGAGTAGGAGCCGCCCTCAGTAATACATGGACTAATCGTGCGGGCTACCTCGTCCCATAAAGCGTATATAATGGGGCAGTACTAAACCATGTGTAGGAACTCAGCTTGTTGCGGCCACCTCTGCCGCAGCCCGCTTAGCTGGAGTGTAGTATGTCATGAATATACAACTGTACTCAACAAATTTAGAATGCGCATTAATAAACATTGTCTTCAGCCCCTTGCAAGCTCTTGCCCATTCCTTTTCTGTAAGTCCCCTCCGCACAAATAAGTTCACCATCTGTACTCTACTTTCAGTGTCTGTACTTATTTGCTCGCAATTAGTGATTTAAATGAGAAACCAGATATCTACAGTGGGGTAGGGCCAATAGCATTGTCAGTGAACATAATTATGTTTCTGCCAAGCTTGGCCATTTGGGCTAATTTAGCATAGTGGAGGAACTATGCTGGCTCCATCTCAATATTCCTTGTGACCTATTCTTGGTTTTACATGTCCGAGACCATTAGGCAGTCCCACTTTTTCAAAGTTCCATGGACATGATTGATGCTATCTGTGCAAGGGAGGGATGTGTCATGAGGCATCGCTACTGCAGAAGGCTGTCTTTTGATTATGGCCGTTATCACTCTGTCCCAGACCCAACAAACATGACAAATATTTTGCAATAGATACCCGAGGGCCTCTCATTAATAAGGCAGGGATGGGGTTGTCACCATATGTTCCTTAAGGAGGCGCTTGTTCCAGTTAGCCCCTTCATCCAACCAATAGACTGAGTGTTGCAACGGGGCTGCCATATAGTAAATTTCTAAGCCTGAGACCTCCAGCTCGCCCTGCTCACATATCCTCTTCAATATATCAAGTTTGACTCTGCCCCTCCAGCTTCCCCTTATTAAGTCCCCCACCTGTCGGGATCAAATATGTGGCCCCCTGCAGCACCTAAAGACACCTGGGTAATAATACCAGTTCGGGGTGGACTGGTTCCATTGAGCGCAGGGTCAAGATTGATTTGCATATGGCTGGGTTCAAACTGGAAAGGCATGGGGAGCAAAACAATGATGGATTTAGGCTCAGATCTCTGTACTGGGGTGAATGTATGACATTGTCTGCATTCTGTCCATCAATTGTTGTTTTTGCATTTGTCACCCCGAGTGGGACGGGAATGCCCAGATGTGGGTCCTGTGCTCTCCATACCACTGCAGTCAAACTATCCAGGCGGATGAGGAGTGAAATCCCAAAACCGGTACTAAGATGCTTGTTTCCTGTCCAGGGAGGACCTGACCTGGCAGCACCTAAAGACACCTGAGTAATAATACCATTGTAGCCACTACTGCCCTGATAACTGGAGTGTCTTCCAAAACTATGGACGACTGCAGACCGTCCACAAGCCTACACATATTATGCTGGTGGCTATGATCCTTGTCTAATCTAATGGAAATGCCGAGATACCGGAAATCAGATGTTCCTCTGGGGATCCCTGGCCAATACAGGTAATAGCCATCGGTACAGTATACCGGGTTTTGCAAAGATATCAGTCTGTCATCGGTGTACATAGAAACCACATGGGTGCTGTCTCCCACTCGTATACCCCAAGGGCACACTTCTGAGCTCGCAGGCCAGGAGGTCCATCACTAGTGTGTAAAGCAGGGGTGATAGCGGACAACATTGCAGAGTTCTGTGCGTCACCCGAAACAGTTCTGAGGCCAGTTTACCAGTCTGGACCCTTGCGAGTTGCTGCGGGTACAATAGCTTAATCCATTTAATATAAGATTGCCCTAAATCTATTACCTGCCGGACTTCCCTTAAATACCTCCAAGAGACAGAATCAGAGTCCTGTTCGATATGCAGAAGGGCCACGGTATATCATGTCCAGATCTACTGTTCTCATCAAGTGCATGTGTAATTCGGCGTATATTCTGGATAGTGCTTCTCTGCGGTAGAAAACCACATTTGTCCTCATGCATTAGCCCAGAAAGCACCTCAACAGGTGATTGGCAAGCACTTTACTTAATATTTTAACATCCATATTTAGCATTGAGAGTGGACAATACGATGAGACAAGGGTTGGCTCACTATCTGGCTTGGGGATCAAAACTGTATGAGCTTCTCTCATTGAAGCTGGTAGTAGGCCCACCTCATAAGTCTCATTATATACCTTCAGCAGTTTATCAACCACCAGGGTTTAGTATTGTTGATAAAAGTCCGCAGGTAGCCCGCCCCCAGCCCAAGTTTTTGCTTTTTGGCATCTTCTTTATCACTGAAAAATCTCTTCTCTACTTAAAGGGACCAAAATGGCCTCTTTGATGTGCAGTCAGCTGGTGCAGTCGAAGACCTGCCAAATAGGCAGCCACATCCAGCTCATTTGCTTTCTGGGGTCTCTTCTATAAGTCACTCATGTGCTGGGTGAATATCCCATTTATGCCCTCTTGTGTTCAATATTGGTGTCAATTTGCATCTCGGAGTTCCAAAATGGGCACCCAAGAGGTCTCCCTTTAAAGCAGCCATGCTAATAGTCTGCTAGACTTATCCTTTTCTCTGTTTAACTGTTACCAATACGTCCTGCTTTTGTATCGTTCATATGTTCCCACGTCTCTATCAGAGTTGCTTTGCAGTTTGCCCATTCTATCAAAACATGTGTCCGCCTTCAGGGTTTTTAATCTTATCTTTTTTGCGCCTAGCAATTGTTCCAATTATTTGGTTATCCCACACATCCAGGACTTGCATTCACCGCGTACCGCCACCTTTATGACCTCCGATTCCACTGCCCTGCATCTATCTGTGTCTTCATTTGTTTTGAAATAATCTTGCATGAGCTCTACAAGTCCATCAAAGAATGCAACATCCATCAGTGCCTACCTACGGAGGCCCCATAATGGTACTCTAAGTCGAACCTGCTCCATTTCAAACTCCATTATTAATGGAGAGTGATCCGACAGATAACTGGCTAAATATGTCATGCCCTTGTATTTATAAACATGACTGGACTGGACCACAATATAGTCCAGCCTACTGTGTGTACCCTTGGTTTGTGTGTAACAAGAGTATACTTTGGCCACCAGGTGCAGCAACTTTTATAGGTCCACCATACCCAATCCAGACATCGTCCCCACCAAGGAACCGGTCATGTGTGGCTTGACAGCATGTTTAGGTGGATGTCGATCCAGGTCCCCATTTATTATGCAGTTAAAGTTACCTGCTCAGATGATGTCTGCAGCAGTATAGCGGGAGAGCTTTCTCACTACATCAGGGAAGAACCTCTCCTCATCCACGTTAGGGGCGTACACATTTACCACACATAAGTCATGTATGTTTAGTGTTTGATCGCTATCCAGTATCGGTCCTCTTCATCTACCACCTGATCTTTCAGAAGAAATGGAACACCAGGCATTACCCAGAAAAGCACTCCTCTAATATATCTAGTGTAAGTAGTGTATAGATGTCCTTTCCATTATTTATGGACCTTGGGAACATCTTCCCCCACGTAAGTGCGTCTCCTGTAACAACACTATTCTAACTCTATAGCACTTGAGGTATCAATATATCTAGCAGTGCATAATATAATGTTTTATGCCCCGGACATTCCAGGTAATCATTTTATATATGCCCGCCATGGTGTTAGTGTGTCTGTTGCCCACTGAAATCCGCAAAGATTTTGGGCTTTGTCAGTTTATCAATAACAGTAGTCCTTGCGATCTAACTGTGGATTGCACACAACAAAAAACTCCCCCAACTTCCTGTACCCACCTCCAAGTGCAAATCTAGAACAACAGGGATAATAGTAACATGCCATTCCCTGACCCCTTGACATCTGAATTGATCCCTCACTGGAAGGACATGTCCACAACAAACCATATGGTTGTACTGTGGAGGGGCACCCTCCATCAGTGGCCACTCCTGCCCCCCCACGCCACCCCAGCAAGTTTAGGTGCACCAATCCGTGTTGTACTTCACTCAGCTTCCGCCCACAAGACATGATTCTTACCAATCCTTTCGAATATACATTTTGCTCAGTAATAAATTAGGATCTTTCAAGGTCCCGCACTGGGACCCTCCAACCTCATCCTCGCAGGTATACCAAATACATCTGTGTTCAGGTCCTTCCCCTCGCCAACACGCCATTTAATTGCATATATTCTTATGTCAGTGTCTTAGTGATGCACTGCCCCATCAGGATTCCATGTCAGGAGCAATTGGTGAGCAAAGCTTCTCAGCCTGTCTGCTCTCCTGAGAGAGTCGGTCCCCCTCTGAGTCTCTGTCCGTCCCTCTCACAGTGCCTTCCGCCTGCACCGTGATTCGGCACAGAGTTCTGTAGCTAGTCCACGCTTTCGATGATCTTCGACCTCTAGGGCAACGAGCATTCCTCACTGAAGATTGTAAGGGTTTTGACGGAGTCCCCCCAGTTGTCCCCTCACTTGATTCCAGCCACTCCCATGCATCCTCTGAGACAGTAAAGAAGCGGGTCCTAACATCATGCTGCACTTAGAGCTTTGCCGGTTATATTAAGATGTATTAAAAGTTAATTTATCTCAGCTTTCTTTTAATAGCGAAGAACATATTCCGCTTGTCTTGGACTCTCTTTGTATAGTTCAGAAAAACTTGTATTGCTACATTTTTGTATCGTAGCGGCCCCACTTTACTGACATGTTATAGAATAGATTCCCGTTCTCTGTAATTAAAGAGTCTTGTGATCAAAGCCCTCAGGTGTGTCGCCGGTGGGTCGGACCTCTCATTAAAAAGAATTTAGAGAGCTTGGGGCGCAGTGTTTCTGTGATCTAGTCTTCCAAGAACATCTCAATTGAAGGACCCTCCACTCGCTCCGGAAAACCAGTGAACCGAAGATTACTGCGCCCTGATCCCCCTTCAATGTCCTCTAGGTGCTCTCCCATATTAGTTGTATCAGTCATCAGTGAAGTGACAGCCTTCTGCAAGGTTTGACCTCTTGGTGCAGTGATTCAATCTAATCCTCAGCATCTGACTCTCAGTCAATGGCTCTCTCATATCCGTTCTCAATAAATTAATCTCAGTTGTGACCGTGTAAATAATTTCTTCGGATTCCGTCTGCATTTCTCTGATGGCAGGCAAGATGTTCACTGGAGACTGTTCCCTGCTCTTCTCCTGTCCATTTCCACTGCTTCCCCTCTGCGCCGTGTTTGTGTCAATTCTTGTAGCGGTGTACTGTAGGATATTATTTGACTGTAAGTGCCCCGACAACTTAATCTGCCCCATCTTAGCTGTCCAAGTACAAACACGGCTGAGTGTCGACTCTGGGTCGCCTGCTACCAAAGGTGTCACTCTGGCCCCACTACTGTCCATACCTGCAACCCACCTATCCATTGCCAAGGGACCTCTGGGTCACCAAATACCTGTTTGGTGAGTCCAGACTCCTGCCTTCTCCTTGTGGGACAGGGGCCATTGCCGCTGCCACTCCTGCACGTGTCCAAGTGCCCCCAAATCATAAACATGTACACGTTAGCATAATGTAACAATCTGTGAATATTTATAATGCTTCCAGAATGTTTCTTGCAATTGCGAGTGAGATTTTATCAGGTCGAGCTATTTTTAGCACTTACTCATCCTTGCTGGCTAGTAAACTTAAGCTGGAAGAAACAGGTGTTCTGTTCATTCAGAAAATGAATGAGCAATTAAGACGCTTTTAAATCTTATTTTTATCTTGACACATTTGCTTACTGCTCAAGGACAAAGGTCCAATTTCAGTTTGAACTTTTACTAATTGTTGCCTATCTGTTCCTGGAAAAAGGTTTTTACTTTTCTTTCACTTATTACAGTTAATGGTTTTTGTCATGTGAGCTGGCATGTATTGTGAAACAAAAGGATGTTAAATGCACACAACACTGGGTTGCCTACTGTACTTAATATCTTTGATCACATACACACAATACAATTACAGAAATGAGCAGGATATTTTTAGGGTTTATGTTTCAAGAAAGATACACCGTAAGAGTCTTTTGTCATGTCAGGTATTATTTAAAGATAGAAGTTCGGTGCCTGGATAAGAAAGTGCCAGGAACAGACGAACACTCATTCTCTTTCAGAGGATTATTAGTCCTTTTTCGTGGGTAGTAAATTCTTTTCAAGATTTGTTTGACCGCATCAAGCCCGCTTGACCACTGTTCCATGCTTTCTTGATGTTTGGGCAATCCATTTGAAGGAGGTGGAATGAGAGTAAGGTTATTTTTGAATGATGCTTCCTGAATTTCATATTTTGGCTTAGTGTTTGTTGGAAGGTAGGGTTCTTCTAGCATGGTTACCCCCACTTTTTGCCTGGTGTTTTTGACAAGTATGACTAAGATCCTGCTAATCAGGACCCCAGTCACTGTGATTTCGCCCAGAATTTGGCTTTCGTAAGTACTTCTGTAGATCCCCAGTTGGCTACTGGTGCACCCTTGTACGTCCCTAGTGTATGGTACTAAGGTATCGTGGGCACAGGTATACCAGGGGTCTACCATGGGCTGCAGCATGTATTGTTGCAACCACTGGAGACCACTCAAACTGTGACTACAGGCCTGCCATTGCAGCCTGTGTGAGTTGGTTCTAGTACCCCTCCCAACAGATAGAAGTGTTCTTATATCTGAGATCACTGCACTTAAAACCTTTAAGTCACCCCTCAGGCAGGCCTTTCAGTCCTGAAGGCAAGGTGCTTGGTTATAAGTGTGAGGGTGTCCCTGCATGAGCAGGACACCCCTGCGAATCCCGGAGTTCATTCTCCAGGCTTTGTAAGTGCGGTCAGCCATTTTGATACATATAGGGGACATAAGTCATTACGAGATGTCTAACTATATAGTGGCTGCACCGAACCTGGTCATATTTGGTCTCAAAGATTTTGGAATCATACCGCAACACTGATTCCAGTGTTGAAAGTAGGATCCCAAGTACTGGGAGGCTCCATTGTGGTATCCCCCTGTACTCCCGGTTACAGCCTTTCAAGGTCTGACAGCAAGCTAGTGCTACTGCTGACCACAGATGCAATTCTGCCCTCCTGCTGCTGAGCCAAGCTCAAGCAGGGAAAGGTTGAAACATAGGTTTCCTGTCACAGGCAGGTGTGACTACCTCCCAGATAGGACTTAGTGCATTAGGCTGGGGTGGGGGTGCTTGTCTGCGCCACCAGACTGCTTTTAATGCTTGGTTGGTGTAGGAGAGTAGGATCTGCCTCTTATGGTTACCCCCACTTTTTGCTGATGTTTCACTGTTTTTCAACCTTAGTCTGGCTGGGGCCCTGCTATTCAGGACCCCTTCTATTCAGGACCCCAGCCTAGCTGCTTCCTCTCTAAAGTGATTCCATGTACCTTAGGTACTCCACAGATTGGATTCTTAGGTGCCCTTATAAGTCCCTAGTATATGGTATACTATGTACCCAGGGCATAGGTTCCCCAGAGGCCTACCAGGGACTGAAGCATGTATTATGCCACCCCTGGAAAGCCCTCCAAATGACACCACAGGTCTGCTACTGCAGCCTGGGTAAGGTGGTGCATGCACCCCTTACAGAGATATAGGTTCACTACATCTCACCTATCACTGCACTTAGAAAGCTATCAGTCATCCCTATGGCAGGCTTTATCAATTCTGAAGGCAGGGTGCTTGGTTATATGTGAGAGGGTGCCCAGGCATGAGCTGAGCCCCTCTGCAGCCTTTGGAATCTATCCTCCGGGGTTGTCAGTAGTGCAGCCTGAATATCACAATCTAGAAGAGACAAGGGATTAAGTCCTCTCTGACTCCCTTAGCAAAACGTAAATCTCACACAACAGAGATAGACTTTATAGTACAAATAGAGATCCTATACAGTCAAGACGGGAAAATCAAAAGATTTTTTAATACTGCCCTCACACGCTTGGTAGTGTCATGCTTCATCATTGGGCCGCATCATACACCCAGGTGCAGACCAACACACTGGGTGGAGCGCAGTTTTTTAGAGGAAAAAAGATGAAGCGCAGTGGTGAAGGTAGAGTATAGTAAAGAAAGACAAAAACACATCACAAAAAGTGTCAATCAAATTAAACAGGAAAATAAATTTTCTCCTAAAACGAAAAGGGACCAAGAGAGGTGCAGAAATACTTCTAAAACTGCCTAGGGGTTAACCCGTATCTATTTATTCTGTGTCAACCTCTGGCAGGGTTAAAATTTTCAATATGGGGAAATCGGGGAAGGTAACGACCCTTCTATCCCCACTGCAGTTACCAACATGTTTCTGCCAGCTTTTTATGCGCCCCACAAGGTCGCTCTGGCATTCGTCAGGGTGTTGGTCCATATTTTTGCAGTCTGGACCCCTATTTGGGTATTTTTTTACCTTATTTACTCTGTAAACGTGGGCTTTTTCCCAACGTCTTTTTTCTCTGGAAAGTATCGAGGGAATCTTTATTCTAAAATGAGAGAGACAAAACAGAAAAAACCAAACCTTGATTTTCCTACTCATCATTGAATTTCATTGTCTTTCCTCACACCAAAATACCCGTGCATTATTAAAAAGATTTTATTTCAGCCAGTATCCTTCAGCACACACCTAACCCCTCACCATAGGTACACCACACAATACGTGTGCTTAATAGTTTCCAACATATCGTGGATAAAAATGGTCGGCTTCAAGTCTGTATATAGATTCTATGGCTTAAAGAACCGAGCCACCGATCCCAGTGGATTAAAACCATGCACCACACCATCAACCGGATTCCTAGTTACTTACAAGAGTTTACGGATTAATATTCTTAACCCGGGACGGTAGGGGAGGTGCTCTTGTCGTCACACTCTGTCAGTGTATAATTCATCAGATATATTAAACGACATATAAAGGATAAAAAAAGAGAGGGGGGGGGGGAAGAGACACCAGGATGCTAGCGTTACCAAAAAGCTAAGCAGAGCAAAAAAGTCCTTATATGCCCCCACCTATTCTACCTCTGAAGGTTCTGTTGTCCAGGTTTTAAAATCACCCTTATTTCCTTCATCCTCCACCTAGTCTCGGATTTTACAAATTTTCACACACATTGAGGTCCCTCTATGGTGCGAGGTCGATATACTTATAGGAGCCCCTAAAGCCTTGCTTAATTCAAACACACACTCAGATGCAGTCTTACTTACTACTCCAAAGAAGCACTGCCTCTGGTAGCCCCTCAAGCGTCCTCCGTCGACGCTTGTCCCGGAATCTCGAGTCACCATATAACGGGGCAGGAAGGCTAAGTCCTACCTTCCTTTCCTGGTACACTACGTCAGTTCCCCTGTTTCCCTAGCAACTCGCCAGCAACGGGACACGGAACTTCGTCTAAAGCCTCACCAGCAACTGACTAATGTGGCGGCCATTACTCATAGTCCTTATTCTTATACGGCACCGATCTTAGATCGTATTATCAACAACAAGAAGACGTTCAAATATATATTACCCTTCAGGTCTACTCACAAGGTTTTTATATATATATTTTCTTGCCGTTATGATTATAAAAATTACCAATCCCGAATGTATGAAAATATAGTAAAACAGGAAAGGTTATTTACTATAAACAAAGGGAGGAATCAATCTAGTATTACCAGACCCAACCCACGGGACTGTCGTTTCTTTTAAAAGTGCAAACCCGCCATCTGTACTGGTCAGTATATATTTGTGCTAGATTCTCCTTCAGACACATCATTTTATCATCTTGTATAAGTGACGATCATAGTCATCAGCTTCAAAAAGCCTGATATACTCGATCTTACATGAAAAAAGTATGTTTCATTGCCCAACTTCGTTTGTACTTGTGTCTATGGTTCATCTTTTCATTATACCATATAGTTGGAACCAGGGTATGCCATCATTTAACCCCTTTGTGCTGCTTCCAAGTCTTTCAACCCATCTTTGTTCTCTCACCAACAGGTAGTTTGAAATATCGCCCATGCCTGGCGGGACAAAGGGCTTATCTAGAACCAACCATCTCAACTCATTTTCCTTATGTTTGTATTCATAAAAGTGAGCAGTCAGTTTTGTATTAGTTTTTCCACACCGTATCGTACTCATGTGCTCCAAAATGCGGGTTTTTATTTTTCGGGCCGTCATGCCCACATATTGCAACCCACAGGGGCATATGAGCAGATAGATAACCTTATCGGTGTTACACGTGGAGTGTTGTCGCAGCTTCATCTTTTTTCCTCTAAAAAACTGCGCTCCACCCAGTGTGTTGGTCTGCACCTGGGTGTATGATGCGGCCCAATGATGAAGCATGACACTACCAAGTGTGTGAGGGCAGTATTAAAAAATCTTTTGATTTTCCCGTCTTGACTGTATAGGATCTCTATTTGTACTATAAAGTCTATCTCTGTTGTGTGAGATTTAAGTAGTGCAGCCTGACCATATACTCTTAAGTGCATTATAACTAAAACGGTAAACGCTAGCTTTGGACTGGCTGCACGGAAACATGTCATGTTTGGTGTCAAACACCTTGGAATCATACCCCCACACCAGTAACTGGTGTGGGAGTATCATCCCACCCTTTTAGAGGGAGAGACATGACAGCACCAGTATACCCGGTTTAACAGAGCCCTGGAATCACAAAATGGATGCTGCAGCCACAGACACAAGTCTGGCCTCCTGCTGCTGACCGAAACTCCAGCAGGGGAGGCCTGGACAATAGGTTCCCTGTCACAGGGAGGTGTAACCACCTCCTAGACAGGCTTTAGTGTATTGGGTCTGGGTGGGAGCACTCCAAGAGTGCTTTGAAGTCTGCCCTGGGGACACATTTGGTGTCTCTGTGCATAGTCCAGTTCAAACCGGTTGCAGAGGCTACCAGCCCCTGCTCTGGCGCGAAACTGGACAAAGGAAATGGGTGTAGCCACCCCTCTTTCCAAACCCTCCCATAGGTGGGTCCCCTGAGTTAGTCCAACCCCTTTCTTAGTTATAAGTAAGGAACCCCTAGAAACAGGACTTTAGATATCCCTGGAGGAAACTCTGCAACTGAATCCTGGAACTTCAACGCTCTACTCAAGATTAGAGGACTGAAGAAATCTCCCTTGGGGTCAAGGAGTGACTCCCCTGCTTGGCAGGCACCAACGAAGCAATTTCCGGTCTGCATCTCCGAAGCTCCCGGCGGACTCCGAAGTATCTGCAGCCCAGGAAGAGGATTTCCAGACTTTTCAGAGGCCGACCCGAGTCCCCAGCAAAGCTGAGACCCGCAGCCCTCGTGAGTGACGTGGAACCGGAACCCCTGGACACCGAACACATTTGCAAGTGCATCAGCTTCTCGATGACCCCGGAGGCTGTGCATTGGGTTACTTGTAGCCCACACCCCGAGCAGAGAATCCACCGAAGATTTTCAGCCTAGTCACCCCGAGTGACCCGTGGGCCGCCATTTTGTGATTCCTCTCGAGGTCCCTTCGCGATCCCTGGTCCGTCGACTGGTGGGTCCCTGTGAAGGTAACTCAGATTTTTCTTGGGCTTGCCTGGTTGCTCCAGACTTGCCCCGACTCCCCACCGTGTGGTGAGTCCCTCAGACCTTGCTGATCTGCACCGAAGCATCTTTCTCATATCTGCGTGGGTTGCTGTTGCCAAGGTTTGTTGGGTCCAATCCGGGCACCGACACCGCAGCACTCGACATCCTTCATGGGACAGCACGAATCCAGCTCCTGGTTGTCCTCGACGCCTCCTGGTCCTCGTGGCTGAAGAGTCAAGATTCACCTTCTTCACCTGAAACGCCCGACATCGGTGGGCATTCGTCTATCGTGCCCCTGGTCACTGGCAAGTGACCCAGACTCTGTCCCCTCCGCTTTCAGGTTCTTCACATCTTCGATCCAGTCTTGGACCTCTTCGGACACTTCGCATCTTCCCGGCAGCAGCACTTCTTAGCCAGCTTCTATTGAAAATGACGACGCGACCGACACCATTTGACACCTATGCACCCGGCTTCCCTGGGTGTGGCAACTTGAGTACTCCGGTGCTCCCGAGGATGTTGATCCTAGAACTGCCTAAGTCCAAGAGGGTTTGGTCCTAGTCCATTTCTAAATGTCCCTAATTTTTAAAAATCTAACCGCGACTTTCCCCATAGAAGCTAACGGGAGCTCGCTGCTGTGTTCTCACACTGCACACGGCCCCCGTGGGTCCCCTGTGTCATTACTTTGGGTGGTTCCTTGGGGTGCCAGCGATTCTACAGGCTCTAGGCCTTGTGTCTAGTTAACTCGTGGTTCTTCTACCACTATTTTAGTATATGATTTGGCTTGCCCCGAGGGCCTGACGTGTATATGTGCTATTTAACTGTAATATTTGAAGTGTAACTTATGTGCTTTTGCTCCTAGCCTCATAAAGAGACTGGGGGGTGTGTTTAGTTATAAATACATATATTTTATATATATACCTGGTGTGGTTCCCTTTCTTTTAGTCATTCAGGAGATTATAGACTGGTAAAACAAGCTGCTCTACATTCCTTCCAGACTTAGCCTGAAGGCTGCTCTCCATAGCTACCACTAGGATAGCTTTCAATAAAGGTGGTCTTTAACCTATCATCATTAAGGGGTTGTTTTAACTTGTGCAAGGTGCCCACTATAACTAGTGGACAGCATATACCAGGCCAACTTCTCACAGTTGCAACCAGCTCTGGGAGCCCTTGGCTCCCGCTTTGGCGTGAAACTGGATAAAGGATATGGGAGTATCCTCCCCTCTGTCCAGCCTCTCCTCTGGGACGGCCCCTTGAGTCGTTCCAACCCTTTCCCTAGGGTACTTAAGGGATTACCTGTGGGTGGCTCCCCAGATTCGTCATGGGACACGACTCAAGCCTGAAACCACGTCACTCTTCCACCGTATGAACACTTGGACTTCACTGGACTTCGCCTGGAACTGAGACTGCATCAAGGAAGACTCCTGCTGCTCCTGGTCTTGCTGTTCTGCAAGTCTTCTTCGTAGTCTGTGTCAGTGCTTCTTCCAGGTTCTACAACAGACCTGTGGGCATCAAGGACACACAAAGTAATCTCCCTTGGAGTGAAAGAGTCACTCCCCTGCATCTGCATAGTACTGCAACGAAGCTGACTAGGCTGCTGCTCCTCACATCCCACGGACTTCCGAAAGACTCAGCAACACAGTTGTTGGTTCTGCAACTCCCTTGAGGCCTGACTTGTATTCGCTGCAATTTTGAGGCCAGTATCAGTTGACAGAACAGCAGGGACCAGACCCCTGTACATTGCGTTGACTTGCCATTACCGAGGCTTGTTGGCTCTGCACTCCAGAGATCTTCGGACTACAAGAAGCTCCAGCATCTCTTCCTGCCAAGTTCCACATCTTCACTGCATCCCCTGCACATGGGCCTTCCTTCTTGATGAACTGTTTGAGGTCCTCTTGCGACTCCTGTGCCTTCGGCCTGTGGGTCCTCCTGCGGGTCTTCTTCTGCTCCAGTGGACTCCTGTGCTTGCTCAGGGCCTACTCTGATTCTCCTGCTTGTGGTGAGTTCCTTGTACCTTGCTGCTCCCAACGTTGCTCCTTCTTCAACTTCCATACCTTTTGCAGCTGCCAAGGCTTGTTGAGGCTCCCTCCAGACACCGACCCCCTGGTTCTCGACTTACAAAGTGGGACAGCTTGTGCACAGCTCCTGGTCTTCCTCAGCATTGCCTGGTCCTCACAGCTGCAGCGACAATGTGACCATCAACTCTCCTGAATCGTCTGTCATAGGTGGGCATTGCTTTTCCGTGCCTCCTGGTCACCTCTGTGTGACATAGACACTGTCACCTCTGTTTACAGGTTCTTCGCCGGACTCTTGCACAGTCTTCTCCAGCGGCATCTTTCCTGAAGTCCTTCATTGTGTTCTTTGGCGGTTTACGACATCACTTCGCACCTATGCACCCGGCCTCCCTGGTGTAGGTATCCTGGTTCCTGGGGTATCCACAGGTGGGGGCGACTCTCCAACCTTCTGTCTTCCACATGGTTTCTTCAGGATCCACTGGGAAAGGTCCTGAAAACTGCAACCGCGGCTTCCTCGATGACTTCTATTGGAGACGCAGTTGTGTTTCCACTCTGCCCACAGCCTCCGTGGGGTCTTGGGTACGTACCTTGATTGGTTTCTTGTGTCCCTAGCTCCTCTGAGTCTCCTGGTCCAAGTCCCGGCTTAGGTCGCAGTTGGCATTCCACTTTTTTAGTATATGGTTTGGTCTCCCCTGGAGACCACTGTATTTTGTGCTATTTAACATATTTTCAATTGAAGTATTATTGTGTATTTGTGTTTATATTTCGGGGTGGGAGAGCTCCCAATGTGTTAATGAGTGTTGTGCATATTTTTATATATACACTGTGTGGTTCTTTTTCGTTTAACCTACACTACATGATTAGTATTGGTAAAAACAAGCTGCTTAACACTCCTTCGGGATAATCCTGAAGGCTGCTCTCCACAGCTACCACTTTGAGAGCTTTCTATGGTTATGAAAGACCACTTAAATCACCATACGGGTTGCCTGGATTAGTGCAAGGTGCTTAACTTATATAAGTGTGCACCATATACAGAGCCAGCCCCCTTCAGTGTTCCATGCAATTGGATAGCCGGTTGTCTGACAAAGTGACTTGAAATACCCTTTCCTTTATGCACAGATGGTGAAGATGGTGGATGGGCCTGGGTCCACATTGACCCAAACTGTATTGCCCAACAAGGTTTACCATTTTGAAAGAATTGTATTTATTTCTATAGCTAGTGGGAAGTTGCAAGTGCATTATTTATAGTCTCTACCCAAAAGCCAGCTGGTTCTAACACAGTCTCAGCCCCTAAGGACAAATTAAAATGCAAAATACATTTTCGGAGCCTCTTTAGGAGATGGACTCTAGTCCTCATCAAGTAAGATATGTCAGCTCATTATCCATCTAAATACCGAAATGATTAATGTACGTCCCTAGGAATTAACGCTGTCCCATAACCTCAGGCCAGATTTTGGTTATCCAGCATGATGCTTCCACAACGAGAATTTAGATTTTGTTATATTTATTTTAAAATAATTCTGCTTCATCATATCATTAGCCAGCTGACAGGCTCATACCACTGTGTCAGATGTGAAAGTGAGGTTAAGAATTAACTGAATTGGTATGTATAGTTGAAGCATTTATCACAAAGGAACGGATTAGTTCAATTGAATGCCCCAAATAGATGTTAAAGAAATGTGGCAATAAGGGAGTACCCTGAGTGACACTTGAGAAAATCACTTCAGATGGAAAGTAAGAAGGTGGCATGGCAACAAGTTGTGTCCTTTTCGTCCAAAAGGATCTGATGAGGTCCAGACACATCCAAGCTTGTTGAAGTCTGCTGAAGGCTATTTTCTGTTAAATAGTACCAAAGAACTGTGATATATCGCTATGGATCGCAGCTCAGGCATCAGTCAGGGCATTCTTTCACCAATGTAAGCTCATTCAAGTTTGTGACAACAACAGTGTGTGTTGCTAAATTACAGACAAGTTGCATCTTAGCATTTTACAACAAAATTTTGTTTTTAAAGTTAGCCACAATGTTTTAATGAACCCAATTAGAAATAGGTCATCCCTAAATACAGTGATTTTGAAATAAATGTCTGTATTTTACAGAAGTGAACAAGAGAGTGCCAATACTGATAAAAACTCGAAATACATTAAATAAGACGTGGAAGATACCTCAAGCGACCACGCAAGTACTACTGAATAGTGTTTATTTGAATAGTTTTGCATATATTTATAGATGCAGATACAACTTGTATAAAATTATTTGTGTGTACCTCTCGGAGTACACAGTGCTCTCTTTTTGACTGATTTAACCAATTTCTTCGGGTAACCTCTATCTTGTAGTTTTTCAAGGAGATGGTTTGCATGAGTGTTATAATCTTCCTTGAAAAAACAATTCCGTCTTATTCTCAAGAATTGGCCATATGGCAAATTTTCTTTTAAACTCCTGGGGTGGTTGCTTGAGAACAGAAGGGCCTTGTTCCTGTCAGATGGCTTGGTGTATAGTATTGTTGCTAAACAACCTTCAACAGGAAAGACTTCGACATCGACAGGCGGCTGTTGTGTGTGTCTTTGTCTTTATACGTTTGTATTGATCATTCATCTATTCATTCATTTCATTTTATTTTTTTGACTAAGACTGAAAATGACACTTTCGCGTATAGTGAAGACCACATAAAAAAACTTTTGAGCGCTCCAACACTTTTTGCCTCAGCTTCTCTAAGCGTTTCAGCCAAAACGCAAAATGAATCAGATAGACTAATGCGACTAAAGAAAAAACAAATACGGACTTACCTCCACGGTCATTTTCTGTTAGAGCATTTAAAAGCAGGAACAATCCCAGGCGGACTCCAGATCCGTAACATTCCAGTTATTTTCACCGACGACCCTGTTTACAAGAAGGGCTACAGTTGCATTGAAACTAAATGCAGCAGAGATTTAATGGTTCTTACAGTAGAAACTGCACTGAGAATTTCGCAACAACAACTGCAGGAAATAGCTACCCTTGAGTCAGAAATCAAGGATAATCAACTAATCACGGATTCTAAAACCCTATTGGAAAAAGTGGAAAAGGAAATAGTGGAGTTCAAAGACTATACCATCAACCAAAAAGGAAACAAATTTGACAAAGACAGGAGAAACTTCTCCTTGGAAACAGTATACCCATATTTAGCGGCTGATTTCTACACCAGATCAGACTCTAGGAGATTCCTCCCTGAGTACCAAGGAAGATCTAGGAACCGGTTCATTACTTTCTCGGACACCTCTTCATCTTTAGGAGGTGACACAGATAACAGCGAAGGACGCCAAACTACTAATAAGAGATGGAATGGACAACAACAACAGGGACCATCGTCTTTTTTAGGGAGAGGCCAACAAAGAGCAAGAGGGCGCTCCCGGTTCAACAATCAACCTTGGGAAATGACCACGCGCAGACAGCATTACTAAAACTAACCCCTTCCCCTATTTTCAATTTATCCACACGTATTTTAACAAAAGAGGAAGAAACCATTCTAGCCAAAGGCTTAACTTTTGTCCCTACACGAAGCACTGATTTCATTAAGATGAAAACAGAGGCGATTGAATTTTGCCGGAAGATAAGACTAAAATTGTTTTTCGCGGAAAGCGAATTTACTACCACCAATGAAGCCACTGGGTTAAGAAAAAAATCCAATTTTTGCCCTCCTTCGAGTAAGGTACCCAAAGAGTTAATTACCTTCGAAAGAACAGTGCTGTCTGCCATTTCCAATATGGAAAAACGATCCAAATTTGTCAAACACAACATTTCTAAACCTCAAAGAGATGCCCTCATTTCACTCAAAAATGATCCTTCGGTCATTATCAAACAGGCCGATAAAGGTGGTTCGATAGTTGTGTGGGACACTACTGATTACACCACAGAGGCCCTCAGACAGTTAAATGACACCACTTGCTACAAACGCATTCCTAAGGATCCTACAATGGAACTCCAAGGTCACTTATTTGACATTCTTGAGAAAGGATCTCTACAAGGCTTTCTCGGCCCAAAAGAATACAACTTTTTGAAAAACAAACACCCTCGAACTCCGGTTTTCTACATCCTGCTCAAAGTGCATAAAAACGAGACTTCGCCACCAGGCAGACCCATCGTGTCCGGGTGCGATTCTTTAAACGAACCAATCTCTAAATATGTAGATTTCTTTTTAAAACCATTCATGGAAGAATTGCCATCTTTCCTCCAGGATACAACAGATTTCATTAACAAATTGCAAAATGTTCCATTCACTGCAGAGAAAGATATTTTGGTGACATTGGACGTTAATTCATTATATACTCAAATTCCTCAGGACAAAGCTTTGGCCGTCCTCTCTTACTTCTTGGACAAAAGGCCAAGACCATTACGGGTCCCTACAGAGTTCATTCTTGATTTGGCCAGTTTTGCTCTTAAAAAAAACTTTTTCTCTTTTGGCAAAGAATTCTTCTTTCAAACAAAAGGAGTAGCGATGGGTTGTCCATTTGCTCCGGAATTGGCGGTACTTTTCATGTCCATGTATGAAGATAAATTCGTGTATAACAACAATCCTTTCAACCAGCATATTACTACTTGGATGAGATTCATCGACGACATTTTTATCACATGGACCGGAGATGAGGATCAACTCACACAATTCTTCGACTGGCTCAATCAGAGATCTCCCGACATCAAGTTCAGCATTAATTCATCTAAAATCAAGATTCCATTCCTCGATGTCGAAGTCTTTCCTGTTGAAGGTTGTTTAGCAACAACACTATACACCAAGCCATCTGACAGGAACAAGGCCCTCCTGTTCTCAAGCAACCACCCCAGGAGTTTAAAAGAAAATTTGCCATATTGCCAATTCTTGAGAATAAGACGGAATTGTTTTTTCAAGGAAGATTATAACACTCATGCAAACCATCTCCTTGAAAAACTACAAGATAGAGGTTACCCGAAGAAATTGGTTAAATCAGCCAAAAAGAGAGCACTGTGTACTCCGAGAGGTACACACAAATAATTTTATACAATTTGTATCTGCATCTATAAATATATGCAAAACTATTCAAATAAACACTATTCAGTAGTACTTGCGTGGTCGCTTGAGGTATCTTCCACGTCTTATTTAATGTATTTCGAGTTTTTATCAGTATTGGCACTCTCTTGTTCACTTTAGTATTTAGCTCAGCCTTACTGATTAGAGCAACACCCAGTTTTGGTTATAGTTATTTAGCGGGAGTCCTCCCACGAGGTGTTTTGTTACAAATTGAAAGATTTATTCTTCTTGAAAATCTCCACATTGGTGTAGCGCCTAGCTCCACTAGGCGGCTGTTGTGTGTGTCTTTGTCTTTATACGTTTGTATTGATCATTCATCTATTCATTAATTTAATTTTTTTTTTTTTACTATGCCTGAAAATGACACTTTCGCGTATAGTGAAGACCACATAAAAAAACTTTTGAGCGCTCCAACACTTTTTGCCTCAGCTTCTCTAAGCGTTTCAGCCAAAACGCAAAATGAATCAGACAGACTATTGCGACTAAAGAAAAAACAAATACGGACTGACCTCCACGGTCATTTTCTGTTAGAGCATTTAAAAGCAGGAACAATCCCAGGCGGACTCCAGATCCGTAACATTCCAGTTATTTTCACCGACGACCCTGTTTACAAGAAGGGCTACAGTTGCATTGAAAGTAAATGCAGCAGAGATTTAATGGTTCTTACAGTAGAAACTGCACTGAGAATTTCGCAACAACAACTGCAGGAAATAGCTACCCTTGAGTCAGAAATCAAGGATAATCAACTAATCACGGATTCTAAATCCCTATTGGAAAAAGTGGAAAAGGAAATAGTGGAGTTCAAAGACTATACCATCAACCAAAAAGGAAACAAATTTGACAAAGACAGGAGAAACTTCTCCTTGGAAACAGTATACCCATATTTAGCGGCTGATTTCTACACCAGATCAGACTCTAGGAGATTCCTCCCTGAGTACCAAGGAAGATCTAGGAACCGGTTCATTACTTTCTCGGACACCTCTTCATCTTCAGGAGGTGACACAGATAACAGCGAAGGACGCCAAACTACTAATAAGAGATGGAATGGACAACAACAACAGGGACCATCGTCTTTTTTAGGGAGAGGCCAACAAAGAGCAAGAGGGCGCTCCCGGTTCAACAATCAACCTTGGGAAATGACCACGCGCAGACAGCATTACAAAAACTAACCCCTTCCCCTATTTTCAATTTATCCACACGCATTTTAACAAAAGAGGAAGAAACCATTCTAGCCAAAGGCTTAACTTTTGTCCCTACACGAAGCACTGATTTCATTAAGATGAAAACAGAGGCGATTGACTTTTGCCTGAAGATAAGACTAAAATTGTTTTTCGCGGAAAGCGAATTTACTACCACCAATGAAGCCACTGGGTTAAGAAAAAAATCAAATTTTTGCCCTCCTTCGAGTAAGGTACCCAAAGAGTTAATTACCTTCGAAAGAACAGTGCTGTCTGCCATTTCCAATATGGAAAAACGATCCAAATTTGTCAAACACAACATTTCTAAACCTCAAAGAGATGCCCTCATTTCACTCAAAAATGATCCTTCGGTCATTATCAAACAGGCCGATAAAGGTGGTTCGATAGTTGCGTGGGACACTACTGATTACACCACAGAGGCCCTCAGACAGTTAAATGACACCACTTGCTACAAACGCATTCCTAAGGATCCTACAATGGAACTCCAAGGTCACTTATTTGACATTCTTGAGAAAGGATCTCTACAAGGCTTTCTCGGCCCAAAAGAATACAACTTTTTGAAAAACAAACACCCTCGAACTCCGGTTTTCTACATCCTGCCCAAAGTGCATAAAAACGAGGCTTCGCCACCAGGCAGACCCATCGTGTCCGGGTGCGATTCTTTAAACGAACCAATCTCTAAATATGTAGATTTCTTTTTAAAACCATTCATGGAAGAAGTGCCATCTTTCCTCCAGGATACGACAGATTTCATTAACAAATTGCAAAATGTTCCATTCTCTGCAGAGAAAGATATTTTGGTAACATTGGACGTTAATTCATTATATACTCAAATTCCTCAGGACGAAGCTTTGGCCGTCCTCTCTTACTTCTTGGACAAAAGGCCAAGACCATTACGGGTCCCTACAGAGTTCATTCTTGATTTGGCCAGTTTTGCTCTTAAAAAAAACTTTTTCTCTTTTGGCAAAGAATTCTTCTTTCAAACAAAAGGAGTAGCGATGGGTTGTCCATTTGCTCCGGAATTGGCGGTACTTTTCATGTCCATGTATGAAGATAAATTTGTGTATAACAACAATCCTTTCAACCAGCATATTACTACTTGGATGAGATTCATCGACGACATTTTTATGACATGGACCGGAGATGAGGATCAACTCACACAATTCTTCGACTGGCTCAATCAGAGATCTCCCGACATCAACTTTAGCATTAATTAATCTAAAATCAAGATTCCATTCCTCCATGTCGAAGTCTTTCCTGTTGAAGGTTGTTTAGCAACAACACTATACACCAAGCCATCTGACAGGAACAAGGCCCTCCTGTTCTCAAGCAACCACCCCAGGAGTTTAAAAGAAAATTCGCCATATGGCCAATTCTTGAGAATAAGACGGAATTGTTTTTTCAAGGAAGATTATAACACTCATGCAAACCATCTCCTTGAAAAACTACAAGATAGAGGTTACCCGAAGAAATTGGTTAAATCAGCCAAAAAGAGAGCACTGTGTACTCCGAGAGGTACACACAAATAATTTTATACAAGTTGTATCTGCATCTATAAATACATGCAAAACTATTCAAATAAACACTATTCAGTAGTACTTGCGTGGTCGCTTGAGGTATCTTCCACGTCTTATTTAATGTATTTCGAGTTTTTATCAGTATTGGCACTCTCTTGTTCACTTCAGTATTTAGCTCAACCTTACTGATTAGAGCAACACCCAGTTTTGGTTATAAATATATGTATTTTACAGAGGCGCTGCTTCTAAGGTTGTCACATCACTTCATAGGAGATCCAATTTGTACGCCCCCAGATTTTTAGACCCGTCGACCAATCTGCTCCAAACTTGGCTAAGCAGTATTTTGGAGGACATCAGAGTGTGCCAATTTTGGCAATGATTGGACAAGATGTTCAAAACATATAAGGTGTTGTACCCAAAATGTTTTCCAGTCTACAATAAAATTTCCATCTCCCATGGAAAATGTTTTTGCGCAGAACTGCACAATCACTGCATTTTTTTTATTGCATTTTGACCTTTGGTCTTTTTGGGCTTTTCTTAGATATTTTGAAAAATATTTTCAGCAGTTTTGGAGATTTGAGACAGAATGCTGCTGTTCGATTCACATGTCAAGGTGTGTCTCTTTTTTCAAGTTGTTTGCATGTATCTGACCAGGCATGGATGGAGTAGGAGCCCACTGCTCCTGCAAAACACTCTGTGAATGTTCTCTAGCGGTTTAGAATTATTTCCCTGCCAATGTTCACAAACACTGGGAGGTATACATAAGAGAAAGCAACAATGGTGGGTAACTCAATGATTTATTATTTATAAGTGGTCGGGTTAGAGTTCTCCTGATCTCCCCTTCCCCTGACCTGCCTAGGACAATGGGGACTCATGACAGTCTCCTGTCTTACCCAAGGGATGGGGCAGTTAACCTACTCTCTCCTTGGCCTTGGCTAAAGCCTGGAGAGAAGAGGATGCTGCCCATGTCCTCCCGCTTTATCCAAGGGCAAGAGTACATTTTGAAGTTCCACCAGGGCAGCAAAAGATTACTCAAAGTTGGGGGGGGGGGGGAAACACTCCTTCCGTTGCCTTGCTAGAGGGCAATGCAAAGGCCCTCTTACCATGCCCAATGACTAGAAGGAACGCCTAGTAAACAAATTGCATACGGCCACCAGCTCTTCTGTTTCCTACATGCAGTAAAAATTTAAAAGAAAGTTAAAAGTATTGTATTGCTGTATTCTTTTTTCACTATTGTGTATAGCCATTGTTGGCGTCTGCATATAATTATTTTTGGACAATATTCATTGCATTCAGTGACAGGCATATTTGACATATATGGCATTCTGTGTTTTTAATTATCAGGCCTTGGGTGGAAAAGAATGTTCAAAGATAAACATCACTATTTAGTCAAAATCTATGTATTTACATTTTAATAATGTTGATCATCCTTATTCTTTTTCCTATCTTAACCAGATTTATTTAGTCTTGCTTAAAGACCATTTGTTCTTTACTATGGGCATTGTTCTTCCTGTTGAATTCAAATAGAAAATTTTGCTCTACTACTTTCTCCTGTTTTCATCATTCATGTTTCTTTTCTGTCATCTAGAACATCTACTTCATTTGTTTGAACAGCAATGTATCAGACCACAGGTTGATTACAATCAAGTACTTTCTATCATTTACAGAGCTGGACTGTTTGCATATTTGTTTAAAGTTGTACTATTTGATTGTGTGTTTCCTATTTTTTATTATATGTATTAATAATTTATGTTTTTTGTATACACGTTTGTAAGTCTTTTTAGGTTTTCCTACATTTTAGTAGAGTTCATTTTCCGTTTCCGTTATATTCTCTATCTTTATGATAATCTGTTCTTTTCACTGTATTACCTATTTAATTCAATGTTTTTGTCTAATACGATCTTTTTTATTAAAAAGCTTTTCTTTTTCCCATAGTGTTTATTATTTTCTGAACCTTTGTTATATTTTTGTTACATTGTAGTTGCATGTACTTCCTTTGTCATTGTATTCAAACCAATCTACTTATTATTTATAGTGTTGGGGCATATCATGGGTGGCATTGCTTTACAGTTATTTTCTCTGGTTTAGTTAAGAGGTTTGTCAGTAATTATAACAATCTCTGCGTGTAACATAGCTCCAGGTTCAACACGTATGCCATAAGGATGGCAAGCCAAAGGTGTCCCTTATGAAAATACGTTCTCTGTCGAAGACTTAAAAAATACCCATCAGGGATTACTGGAGACCATCACAAGTCTTTAAGGTGTTCTTAACTTTGTCAATACAATAGCCCACAATATCTCTAATTGCAGAGGTACATTTTGGTTATGCTGCACACACTAATGCTAACTGGCAAGTGTACCACAAGGAGTTTGTGTGATTCTGAATTAGCAATTGAAACTTTATTTCATTTCAAAGAGTGTGTTCATGGTAACATTGGTGTAACAATTCCCACCACTCTTCCCTTGTGATGGAACTAGTTTAGGATTTATCTTCATCTTTGAAGCAGTCATTTGCTTCTGCTAACTTTCTCTATTTCTATCCTCCAGCTTTTTTCCTTCTTCAAATATGCAATTTTTTACCCTCCAGCTTTTATTCTTCCTGCAATAATACAAATGATTGAGAGGATATAGAGATATGCCTCAATGTACAGGTGCAATATTAGTACACATGCCAGTATGGTCCTATATCCTACCAGATGCAGCGAGACAGAAATCGATCCACTTCAGAGAAAGAGGAAGTTCCCCAAGAAGGAAATATGTGAACTTTGTTGTTTACTACTATAGGGAAATACATTGTCTGCTGTCACACACCCTCAATTAAATAGAGAAGGTAGTCATGTGGTAATTTATCTCTGACAGAGTGAATGTTTTGGGGGGGATATGTGTGCATCCTAGGGGACAACAAGAACATAACAGGATAAGCATAGGTGGGTAAAGTATAAGTTTTCCAGGATATGCATAAGAGCTGTAAGCTCTTATGCTGAACCCGGATTACATCTCTGTCTCTCCCCTGACGACCAGTATATTCTCTCCACCGTGTATCCCCACAAGCTGCATGATCTGCCTGTTCAAGAGAGAAACATCGTCAAGTCAGGTCAGGTAAGCTAAATACATTCTTACACATAGCAATACATCAGACTAACTACTAATATCACAAGTCACCTGTGGCACAGTCCTACATAAACTCTTGTCCCAGTCCCTTTTTCAGAACACATAATGAGACAAAAACAAGACATGCACTTGATGGCCTATGTCTCCTTCCCTCTTCCCAAACTTCATGTGTGCACAGTTGCAAGGGGCAATAGCAGCAAACCCACATATGGTAGGAGTACAACCAGGACTGACATAACATTTCATCCCCAACAAACAACCAGGTATGTGTCAAAACAATATCTGCCTCAACCGCATACTACTGACAATTCCAACATAATTGGTCTAGTGTCAAACAGTGTCTCACCAACAACCAGGTCTTTCTGGGCACATTCTACATTGTTTCACCATAGGTTAGGCATGATGAAGCCAACCTCACATCTAAATGTATTCATTCTGTAACTGTCACCTTTTCAGAACCTGTGTTTTTAGCCTCTCAGCCACCTGCCCCCTCCTCCACTTATGTTTTTATGTCCACAGTGCCATGCACACTGGCCAACCAGATTACATAGATGACAGAGCCTGGTATGTTTACAATTACATGAGCAAGGAAATGTCACACATTTTAGAGTTTTCACTATGTGAAACTCACAGACGATCTTAAAGTTGCGATCTTATCTCTACTTCCCTCAGCCACTGCTGGGGGAAATTGACTCCGAACAACAGCGGAATGGGTCTGAATGCAGTCTCTTGGAGTGAAAGAGTCTGGATTTTGTTACACTTATTCACCAACTTCTATGTAGGCAAATGTACACTGCATAGATTCTGAAAAAGCAACAAAAATAGGGAAGACAGAAAGGAGGAAGTTTCGAACAATGCTTTACTCAACCACCAATTGTAACACACTTTTACTTAACAACTGCTTGTATGGCACATGGGTGTAAATTTGCTAGAAGTAGGTGATAATCCTCTCGCAACATATGGAGTGAAATGTACAAACTATGGGGAAGGGGACAATAAAATTGTAATTTGTAAGTGACCATTTAACAATTGCCCATAACTATGTAATTGAGATGTGTTCATATGTGCTGTGTGTTAATAAGGCTGAGTGTGGCTCAAAATGGTGGTTCAGGATATTAAAAGTGGACAGTGACATGGTCAAACTTTCATCATGGCCTGAAACCTTCCCCTGCCGAAACTGCACGTTCAGCCTTGCAAACACACCAGCTCCTCTTGCAACCCAGCCCACCAACAGCGCAGCTGTCCGGCTCAACTGCATCCTCCTCAACTTGCGGTCCCTCCACAAACACGCCACTAAAATCTGGGTCCTCCTCGACGCCACCTCTCCTGGCATCACTTTTTTCATAGAAACCTGGACCAACCCCTGCTCCGGACATCGCCATCCCCAGCTGCTACATAATCACCCGCAAGGACTGCCCGGAAGAGGCATCGCCATCCTCCACAAAAGCACACTCCGACTGACCACGCACTCCAAAGACCCAACGATGACCATGGAACATTTCCACTTACAGATCTGGACCAAACCCAATGGCACCCTCATCTACATGCCCCCCCCCCCCCCGGCCCAACCCTCCTTCACTGACACCATCGTAGACCTCATCGCACCCCAGGCTCTCTCATCCACCGACTACATCCTACTTGGAGACCTCAACTTCCACAAGGACAACCCCAGTGACCAGAACACCACCTCCCTTCTGGGAAACCTTGACAATATCGGACTCAAGCAGCTAGTCACTGCACTGACCCACACAGCCGGACACATGCTCGACCCCGTCTTCTCCGCACATCAGGACAGACACACCCCCAAACTCTCCTGGAACGACCATCACTGCATACATTTCGCCTTCGCCACGCCTACCATACACCACCATCATCATCGCCCCCTGTCTGGAGCGAGGCCACCGAAGAACTTCTCGTCAACTCCCTCAGCACACCCACTCCGCCAACTGACTCCAACATTGCAGCATGCAACCTCCACTGATGGATCTTCGACTGCGCCGACACCCTGGCACTCCTCAAGAAAAGACCAGGCAAGCAACACTCTAAGAAGGACAGCTCGTTCACCCCGCCCACCACGAGTCCAGATGCACCTGTAGACAATTTGAGAGGAGATGGAGGAACAACAAAACCCCGGAAACACACGCAACCTAAAAATCTGCCATCAACGCACACCACCACCTCCTGAAAACCACAAAGGAAACAGCCCTCCAAGACAGAATAAACGCCAACGCACTCAACAGCAAAAACTCTTTTCCAAAGTCAAGGAGTTTGCCAGGCCCAACAGCGAGACCATAGACGTTCCCCCCCTCCTAAGACCTCTGCAACAAAATCGGCACCTTTCTCAACACTAGATCAGGAAGATCTACGACAGCTTCCACATCCTAGGCCCAGTCACTATCATTGCACACAACCAAGTAGCACCCCAACAGACCGTGCTCTGCTGGACCCCGCTCACATCCGAGGACACGCTCAAGACCATGAAGAGCATCCACTCAGGAGCCCATACCACGTCTTCCACAGAGCAGCCACCGCCATCGCCCCACCAGCTTCACAGCACCATCAACTGCTCCATCGAAACTGCCACCTTACCAAAAGACTGGCAACACGCCAAGATCAACCACCTGCTGAAGAAGTCGTCCTCAGACCCGGCAGACCTCAAGAACTTCAGACCCATCTCCCTCCTCCCCTTCCCAGCAAGGTCATCAAGAAGGCCATCAACGCCCAACTGTCCGAGTTCATCGAAGTAAACCACATCCTGGACGCCTCCCAATCTGGCTTTTGAAGCAACCACAGCACAGAGACCACACTCCTCTCCGCCACTGATGACATCCGATCCCCCCTTGACCGGGGCAAGACCGCTGCCCTCATTCTACTAGACCTCTCTGCCGTCTTCGACACCATTTCCCACCGCAGCCTAATCACAAGACTCAATGACGACGGCATCTGTGACAAGGCTTTGGACTGGATCCACTCCTTCCTCACCGGCCGGACCCAGTGAGTTAGAGTACCACCGTTCCTATCAGAACACACAGAGGCCAGCTGTGGAGTGCTCCAGGGTTCTTCCCTGAGCCCCGCCCTCTTTATCGTCTATATGGCCCCCCTCGCAGCCATCACCAGAAACCACAGACTCAACATCGTCTCATACGGTGATGGCAACCAGCTTATCCTCTCCCTAACCAATTAACACACAACTGCCAGAAACAACTTCCACAGTGGAATGAAAGCCTTTTCTGCCTGGATGAAAGACAGCTGCCTCCAGCCTCATCTTGGACAAGACCGAAGTACTCATCCTGGGATCCACCCCTTCAGCTTGGGACAACTCCTGGTGGCCAGCTGCTCTGGCATCTCCCCCCACCCAGACGGACCACACACGCAACCTCTGCATCATACTGGACTAATCGCTCACCATAAACCACCAAATCAGCACGGTTTCCTCAGCCTGCTTCTACACGCTCTGCCTGCTTCGAAAGACATTCTATTCAAATCAGGGAAGGGGGGAGTTAGAAGGAGCTGTGATCCATTCAGCTTCCTGTTAGTCATTCAAAATCAAATAGAATGATTCACTTGTACCTGCAACCAGGGTTCAATGCATTCTATCCGTCAGTACCCAAGGTAGTACTTAAAAAACCCTCATTCACGTAGGCAGGTCGTATGGCGGTTTATCTTGATTCTCCGCCTTTGTTATATACGTGACAGCCTCATCATCAGGTCTCTTTCTGTATGATTCCTCCACCTGGAGGGAACCACTGTTTTTTACAGTAGTGATCAGAAATTGATGATAGGTGAAAGGTGCTTAGGTGTGGTGTGATTTTTAAAAATTCATCCTCGTCCTGCCAAAAAATAAAAATTTTATTCTGTCTGGTGTATGGGAAAACTATATAAAAAATTGTGGTTTGTGCAGCGACGGATTGGTTATAAATCCACCACACTATCTCTGTCCAATACGATGGTCGACATGTTTCAGCCCTTTTAGGTGCCCCTAGTGGGTCATAGGGCTTTCTTCAGGACCTAAAAAAGTGTGGGAATTGGATGTTTGTCCAATTCAGATTTATTTTATTTTATTTCAGAGTGAATACTCTGAAGTAGAGGTCATTAGTACTTGGAAAGAAAGAGTGAATAGAATCTGAAGTAAATTAGAGAAAAATGGTGAAAAATGCTTATGCTTTGAATCATATGCTTAAATTGAACAAAGATAGACATCACCATCATTTTAACTACCCCGTTTTTACTTCTGATTCTATTCACTGACAATAGTGTTGTTATGTGGCGGATAGGGACATTGTCGACATCACTAAGTTAGCATGGCTCGTGCAACCATGATGTTGCTATTGCGCACGTTACAACATTACTTTATTTTTAAAAGACTCTGTTTATGCCTTTCACATGAGAACTGTCTGCTGTGTTCGTTCTCTGCTTGTTTCTGGAGTTTAGTCTGAACATTGTGAGCAAGATCATAAACAATTCCCCTTGTTGTTCTGCACTGGTCAGGCCCTAGCACCTAGATAAAACACACTAACGCAGCTGCTGCTGGAAGCTCGTACTTTGATATTACTGGAATCCATGTTTAGGTGGCACACACTTGGAGAGGGACCTTTCCAGGGAGAAGAGAAACACCCAGCTTCGATGTAGAAATCCCATCTATGCTCTAAGGTATGGGGTCTGCTAACAAAACCCAGAGACCTGCTATTATATAATATTAAAACCCATTCCTGCCAAGGGCAAGGATGTTAGGCACTATAGTCCTTTTTCCATTATCTTTATACGATGACATCTCCCTTCATAATGTATAGACTGGCTGCGATGCTAACTGTATTACTAATATGCATTTTTCTGTTTGTTGTGGCTCGTATACTGCATGTTAGAGCATGTTAGTTGAAATAATCAATTTAAACTATATTTGTGTCTCGTCAGATCCTATTGTGTACAGGAGCAAGAGTGTAAGCGAAATGGTGTGTCTTGTTACCACGATTCCTAAGAGATCCGGGAGTGTTGTGTTCTGGGTTGTCTAATCATTTGCTTCTTCGTGTTTGTGTAGGAGAGCGAGTGAGGCACTATAGCTAGTCGGTCCTGGGCTCGTGGGTACTAAGGCCGTAGGAAGGCTCAACCCCTATACACCAAGGTCCCATAATCCAGCGCATAGTTCTGTGTATGTGCAGAGTCCCTGCAACAGTGTTCCCTGTATCATGGATTTGCGTTCCACATTTGTGCAATCAGTGGCACGCAGCACAAGGGAGAAATGGGCAAAGACACAGATGTGCTTTGACACCCATGGTTTGTTTTGCAGTTAGTGTGGCAGGGTGGCTATTATTGGGTTACTCTCTTTGCTGCTGCCACATTTAGACACCAGTAGTAGGTTTACATGTGTGAATGAATCCGCACACTAAGTACATTATTCCTTCATGGACACATTTGTGCGTAGATGTATGCCTGTGTTGTGAAACAAGATAACAAAAATGACAACTGGAACAATTTGGGCATTGATTACAGAAACGACTAGCAGCAAATGGTTCTAACTTGGTTAATGGGAGAGGTGCCTTAAGAGTAAGTCACACACTGCACAGTTATACTGAGAGAAAATGCGATAAAAGGAAAACACACGAGCATTGATGGGAAGGTTTAGTGCATTATCCAAATGGTTTATGTGAATCGGAACCATATTGGCATTCTCACGCCGCTGACACTTCTCGAGAAAAGTGAGAGCACCATTGGGTTACCAGAGATGACATTTGTCTTGCTTTTATAACTTTACTTTGCAACTGGAAATATATTGTTTTGTATGGACATTTTCAATAACCTTTTTTATGATGATAGATTCATTCATGGTCTGCAATGATTAATAGATTTGATGATGAAGGGTGCAAAGGATTCCCAAAATGCATTGGGCAGTATGGAAAAAAGTGTAATAAGAATAAAGATGCATGTGAGAGGCTATATATGTTGAGCGCTTGTGGTTGTAGCTTTTAGGAACAACCAATAACTGTAAAGAATTACATATGTACCTCTGTGAACTCCTATTTATGATACCTGACATATTTCTACAGCTGTTCTAGTCCTCTTGGTCATAATTGGCTTTATGTTTATCAAATTTCCAGTTCTTTGCCTCTCCTGCCTTATTGCTATATGAATGCTAACACAAGTCTTGATATTACCCCCTTTTCAATTAAGGCATTCAACGATCAATGGACCTTGTCAATCTTATAAACAGCCCCGCATGGCAACTTCTGCAATTGCTATATGTTGTCATGCTCTACTGATGACTTTAAAACGCAACGTAACAATACAAATATAAGGGGCAGGTAAACGAGGTGGCGCTGTAATGACAAAGGATGCAATGTAGACTTGTTCATGGTGCAAAAATACGATTATTGGTCTTCTAAGTAAAATATTACTCGTTCCTGCCTGGCTACTGACAGTATGCGGTTTGAATTAAGAGCCATAGAAGAGTTTTTCTGATGGATACTTCCATCTGCAGATTTCTCACCAGACTGGATCTGGAGATTTTTCTCTGTAATTCCATTGCACGCCAGTAGGTGGAGTCATGCAGCTCTGCATCAGGCTTGTCCAGCTATGGGAATGACACTGGGGCCACACAAAACTGCTACCTCAGCGCATTAACATCAGTTCTTTACTTTTCACGCCTTCTGACGTGAATCCGGAGCTTGCTCCTTTGGTTTTTTCTCAGTGTGCAAGGGACGTCGCCTCCCAAAACAGCAGGTTTTAATCCTTGAACAGGTGCAGGTGACGAACCCCTATGAGGTCTGTCCCTGGTCTGGGCTCTTCACATTACTTGTAATCATGTGGCGACTGTGCTAAGATAAATCCAAAGGCCATCCAGACCGAGAGGCTATGCTCTAGGTTGCTGAGCATTGCAGGAAAGCTCTCAAGGCATTGTTTTTATCGAAGTTGAGGGCTTGGACTAGTGACGAAACGTGAAATGATGGGCCCCCCTGCAGAATGTGATGAGGGACCCCGGCGTCTCTCAGATCGCACAGATATTCATTGGTTTTGGGCTCAGAGGAGCCCCCTGAACTGTTGGACCCCCCTTCGCTACAAGGGCCTGCTTGGGAAAGCAGAGTGGCTTTGCCAAGTGTTTATTTCTCATTCCATGCTATTGCACGCATTTCTGCAAGGCATTCAATGGCATGTCTTAGAGAGTGAGGGTTCCCCTTCCAAACAAGAAACTCTGGGGGCCCCACGCACTGCAGAGGATGCGAGGGGGGGGTACAGTTGGGCCCCTGGCTTGGACATGTTCTCATTCCTGAGGCCATTCCTGGAGATGTCGTTGTCCCACTCCAAATCTACAGTAAGTCCTAATCAAAGAAAAAACACAAGCTGTTGTAGTGCGACTCTCTTTCTTCCTGCCACTCTCATCAACAGAGTTCACATGGACATCAGGGTGCCTCTCAGTCTCGATCTGTGACCACAGAAGTGATTCCCAAATTTGTTCTGATTCAGCCTGAGTTCCTGGTTCATTGGAGATGCCGCAGCAGATCCAGACCATCAAAGAAGCCATGTTGTGGATTTTTGTAATCCTACTGGATCCTTCTGGTAAGCCTTTAGCCCTATGGATGGAAGGAGTCCTCCAATTTGGTTACCGCCAGTGGATCCGTCCCTGATGTCAGTTGTTCCTCCTAACCTCAATCAGGGGTCCTCCCTGACCTCTGGGTCGATGCCAATTTGTCATACTGCGCTTAGACATGCGCCACGCCCTCGTGCATCGACACCGCTGAACAAAGAGCCTGTAGTCCTATTAGACTCAGAAGCGAATACCATGCAATCTCAGCAGAAGTTGTGCCTATCTCGACCCTATCTGCAATCAGACTCAGAAGGACCACTTCCATTAGCACAACATTTCTCAGACTCCGAGCCACACGATGATAATGCCTACACTATATAAGTTGAGAATTTATTTTACAACCTCCATGAATCCAGAAGCCTGGACACTTTTCCTGACAATGGCCTCAATAGTCCTCCTGGTACCTCCATGGAGGAATGATTATCCTTTACAATGGTCATCAGGAGGATGACAGAAGTCCTTGAACTCCAGCTACCTTCAGTGGAGGTAAAGTCCATGTCCTAACTGAGGTTCTGGAGCCAGGGTAGACCTCTTCATCTTCAACGGAGTCCTAATCGACATGATGTCCAAGCATCATTAATGTACATACCATTTGATGGCATCTGTCTCTTTGAGGACAAGGCAGACATAGCCTTGGAGCACTTTAAGGAGAGTAAAGCTTTGGTGTACTCTCTTAGCCTTGCACCACACATATCACAGTTTCTCCTACAATGTCACCCCTTTCTATGCTTCATAGGAGACATCCAGCAGAAGCAACCTTAATATCTGCCTTTCACAGTAGAGGTCAAGGCTCTGACTGGAACATCACTCTACCCACTCACTCCACTGGTACTTTCCACTGCATCTGCAAAACACCTTTAGTTTACCCTCAGTGGCGCACTGCTGCCATGCTTGAAGCCAGATATGTTATTACCACCACAGGTGATGAAGCACCTACACCACATCGGCTTTCGGAAAACTACTTGTCCACCCTGTGGATAGAATTCCAGGCTGTCATTGGCAATGGATCCATAGAGCGGGTGCCGTCATCAGAGGTCAGGGCTGGCTGCTATTCCCTGTTACTTTATTTTGCAGAAGGATGTAAGACTTTGTTCCATTTTAGACCTTCGCCGTTTGGAATACTTCCTCAAAAAGGACAAGTTAAAGATGCTCATTCTGGCCCAACTTGTGTCTGCCCTGGATCTAAGTGGCTGGATGGTGGCATTGGATTTGCATGATGCAATTGTTTACATTCCTGTCCTGTAGTGGCACAGGCTCTACCTGTGGTTTAAGATGGGCCTTCAGTTTTTGGTGCTCTCCTTCGGATTCAGCAGTGCAACTTTGTTGCGAATGTAATTGATGGTGGTGGTAGCGGACAACTTCTGAGGTTGGGAATACCAGTATTCCCATACCTCAACCACTGGCTTTTGCATGCAGGCTCCCCTTAAACAGTCGTCAATCACCTCTAAACAACAGTCAACCTGTTAGCATTTCTCATATTCTTTATTTCTGTATCAAAGGCACACCTGACTCCTTCGCAGAGGTTCCCCTTCATCATTGGATATGGTGCTATTCCAAGCTTTCCCTTTGTATCAGTGGGGAGAACCCTGGCTCAATCTTTTTGCACTGGTGAGAAAGTACAGTGTCCAAATGTTTGCGTGTTGAAGATTCCAAGGCTAATCTCCCTCTTTTCAGTTGGACTGAAGCTTGCCACTTCTGTAAGCCTTCCAACTTCTACCTTTACTGTCCAAAGTTCTCCAAGAAGATCAGGAACGACTGCTAGGAGAAGTTTATTGTGTGGCGTTCCTCTAGGAATAACCAGCCTCCGCAAGGCCAGTTATCCGACATCATTCTTTTCTCCTGATCATTAGCCCTGCAAGGCCTTTTTGTGGCCACAGTTTAAAGTTGCCAGCCTTATCAGCTTTTTTTTGGTTACCTGATCCTCCAGCTCTGCTTAAATCACCTTTTGCGTTTTCTAAAAGCGTTGACCCACATGTTTCTAACTTCCATGTTTCTCCATCTATTGTGATGCCCCAGTGGGATCTGAATTTGGTTCTTGCATTTCTTATGCACATCCCATTCCCGCCAATGCTCGGTGCCTTCTAAAGTTGTTTCCTTTGTTGACAGTGTTCCTCATAGTGATCACATCAGCTTATTGCTTGAGCGAGCTACAAGCACTCTCTGTCCATCAACCATACACCTCCTTCTTCACACAAAAGTTAGTGCATAGGACTAAGGTACCATTCTTTCCAAAAGTTGTCACACTTTTTCACATTAGGCAGTGTGGCGCCCTGCTGGTGTTCTTTGCCTCGCCTCATCCATTCAATGAGGAAGAAAAACTACTTCTCTTAGACCCCAAGAGAGTAATAATTTTCTACATTAATCGCATCAGGACCCATCAGGGGAATGACAAGCTCTTCATTGACTTCTCTGCAACAAAGAAGGGTGAAGTAGTGTAGAATCGTACCATCTGTAGATGGATTGTCCTTTGTATAAAAGTCTGCTACAGACTTGCCAAGAAACAGCCCCCCGGGAGGCCTACAGGCTCATTCCGTTTTTGCCAAGGCCGCTATTACAGCATTGGCGCGTGGAAAGTCTGTCTTGGACATCTGCCAGGCTGCGAAGTGGGACTCCGTTTACATGCTCACAATGCACTATTATCTGCATATCCAGGACAGGCGGATGGGGCACTTTGACTGTTTTGTCTTGCACGTCTTCTTTTCCTGAGCCATTCCACAGACCCACCGCCTTGGAAGGTACTGTTTTAGTATCTTTTCTTAAGGTGAGGAATCAATGGTTAGGGGTATCCATAAGAAGAAAAAGTTATTTCCCTTTGGTAGGTCTCTTGCTGGTGCATACCTCAGATTCCTCACCAACCTTTCCACCTTCCTGTTCTGTGAAATGGACTCTTTTGTTCTCCATTTTATAAAGGTCCCATGGGGAGATCTGCACAATGTAAATCTGATTAGCGAGGGCTCGGCATCCAACAGTTATCAGAAAGAAACAGACATAAACATATGAAGGTGGTGGTTATATGTGACCCTGACATCACTTCCAAGGAGCTGTAGGACACCACCTACCAGTGCAGGAGGAACTGCTAAGACAGATCTCCAGATGGAGAATGACGTCTGCTGGTATCCGCAAGGTGAGGAATCTGGAGTTAGCGTATCCACCGCAAAGAGCATTACTGAACACAGGTAATTTTTCTTTTATGCTGCATGCTAATTAGCTTCACAAACCTCACTTGCCAATAAATGCTGTTTCCCTTCAATTGTTTGTACCCTTTCAAATTCACCTTCCCTTTTTTTCTTTTTTTAGATCTCGCCTGCGACAGCGCATGCACTGTATGCGTTCACTCTTGCACACTCTTGCAAGAGATATTTGCATACAACAAGGGGCTTGCATCCCTCACATTGCTTAACATTTGTTGACTTCATTGCCAGTCTTATTTGCTGCTTTCCAATTGGCTAGCGGTTGCTGGCTACACTTGCTCTTCTTTAGGCTGGGGCATGGATCAAGTATTGATTCTTCAGCTTGATTGCTGTCCTTCCACTGATCGCCCTCTGATTGAGGTACTACTTTATTTTTTGTTCTTCTTCCCTGTCATCCTTGTTGAGCTTCTTGCCATTTACACCTATGTTTTACTATGCCACACACACTACAAAGAAGCCCTTTTTACTTTAAAATGGATGTTTAATGTGACAGCAGATATTATCTGCTTCCAAATGTATTTTCACTGAAACAGAGAAAAGGGTTCAATTGCTTTCTTTATGTGATAGGATTTATTTCCAGATGTCATTTGTTTTCTTTTTCACGCATGGGGACATTAACGGATTTGCTGAGAATCACAGGAGTGTTGTCCGAGATCTAATCAGCATTGGCAAAACCAGTAGATCGTACCTATGAGACTGCTGGCTCTGCCGTTGCCTTTAGTCAATTCTGTACAGCATGGACATTGCCGACTGTGGCAAAGATTTGTAGCCATGCTGTATAGAAGTACGGCTGCTGTGCAGCACAGCTAAAATATAATTATAAAAAAGCACTATGATACATACAGCGCTAATACACTTAAAAAAAAAAGTGCACTAATCTGGCTGCACTCACCTGGCTGCACCATAACTCTTTTTTTAAATTCGTTTTAGCCACACTGTGAAGCAACTGTACTGCTGTACAACATGGCTTCAAAACAATGCCAAAGGCATTGTCATATTGATTTTGCCAGTGTTTGCTTTCTTTCACTTTTGCTTGTAGACCAAATTTATGTTTACTTGCATATATCAATATGTGTACTAGTACTCATTGTTCTTATTTAGGTAAATGAGCACTTTTTCCCTTTTGCAAGCTCTATTCTTAACGTTTTTCCTGTCTTATGTTGGCAATCCTTTTATGAGCAAAAATAGAAGCTGTTGAACATGTGACCCACTGCAAATGTTTCCTTATTGTCTATGTTTTCTGAAACCTTTCATCAATTCTAAACGTATTAGTTTTGAAACCTTAGGTTGCAACCGCATGTATTGTTTGTTCTATAATACAGCCATAACATTTCAACAGAGCTGAGGCAACACAAGACAATTTAAGTTTGTTTCCCTCAAACCCACAAGGTGTTCGTTTTTTTGTCTAGCTGCAGCCTAGTCAAAAAATTTGTATTTTTTTCAGCTAAATTAAACTTCTTCCGCAACAAATGCAATTCCTCTTGAATATTCAATCTTTGGACCTGATTATGACCCTGGTGGATATACCGCCAGCCCGCTGCGGCGGAGGTTGGGAAAACGCCACCCAGCAGGTGGCATCCCAACTGCGGCACTGCGACATCACTGCAGGGATGTCGGTGTATCGGCAGTCAAGGTAAGAGCATGCAGCCAATGACTGCCATATTTGAATGTCTCCGGGCATTCTGGCGCACTGTTTCTGTGCAGCATGGTCTGCATGAGAAACAGTGCGTGCACCCTTGCCGATGGCATGGGGGCACACACAGCTGCCATCTGTTAGCATGTCTCCTGGGCACACTCGCCATGGCCATGTTTGTACCCCAAAACCTGCCTTTCCTCTGACCTCTTCATAGCTCTGTCCTCCCCAGAAAAATGTTGGTGGAAAGGCAGATCATGATACTGACGGCACCGCCCCCATTGACTGCCACTATCCCCACCGCTGCCACTGCGGGAGCTCAGCTCTTGGTGGAGGTAGCGGTTGAGAAGCGGGTGACAGTGGTCTCAACACCCTCATTGTAATCCTGTGGTCGGACCTCCAGGTATGTGGCGGTCAGATCGCCAAAAAGTGACAGCAGTTCCAGGACCGCCAAAGCCGAAATCAGGCCATCAGTCTGTAATTTGTAGAATGGTTTCTGACCGTGCAGAAGTGTTTGAGTGTTCAGCTGAAAATTGGAAATTTCATTTTATTTTCCTTTGGGGTAATAGGGGCCAACGGTCACTTTTGTAACTCCTAGCACGGGAAGTACGTCATTCTCCTCTACCTTTTTCCCAAAGTATTTTTTCTGTAAGTTCTCAATTAGTTCTGTAGTTGTCCTATACAGTTTGTTTAATTTCAGCAGAGCGTGAGTAGAACTTTCATCATATTATAATCTATAGAGGGGCCTTCAACCCTTGGTGAGCAATGAGCAACAGTTGAGTTGGAAACAAATTTGTGAGCAACATCCAAACCATAACAAAGCATATTGGAAATCACCCTCAAAGAAATTCTGGGAACCTTTAGAGCCACAGTGTGTTTTTTAAAGCACATATGATCATCAACTTAGTAAAAAAAAAATTGCCACAAACTACGCCATGTTCAGTGACATTTTGTCGTTAACGTTGGTAGTAATGGTACACAATGAATTTTTGGGAGTTCTCCTCCTATAAATACTTGGAACATGTAGTGAAAAACTGCGTGCTTTCACAGCAATTTTGCCAAAACGTGTTAGAAATTAAATGTATATATATATATACTGGTATTTAAATAGCAAAAATGTAGCGCCTGGAAACAGTTTTTTGTGTTTCACAATGTCACATTTTTTACTGAGTTACATTTCACAAATTTGAGAAATTGGGTTGTTGGTTGAGGCGGTATGAGCCCTTCTCCAGGAACAGCCACAGCCTTTATAAGGGTAAGCCACAAAAATCCAGTGGCTGCTCCTCTGCAATGGCGGAGGAGCATCGCCCCATTGCCTGGCACAGAGCCAGCAAACGAAAAGTAAAACGATGCTCTAGCATAGTTTTATTTTTCGTTTTCCAGCTTGTGCATGGAGGGGCGGGGCACAGGAAGGGAAGGAGGAGTGCTTTTGCACTCCCCAACTGCTCATGTGTGTTTGACTGGCCATCTCAGGTTGACCAAAACACACATGCGCACTTAGGTTTCTCCAGCCCAGCTGCATTCAGCAGCCGGGCAGGAGGAACCCCCACAGACTCCCTGGTCTGAGATGGGTGTCTTTTCCGCCCGCTCAGACCAATCTCTGCGCTGCTCTGCAGCAGAGAGATTGGCTGAGAGTCTGTCCCAGGGGCTGCTGGGACCCAGGAAGAGACCAGCAGGGGCAACGTGATGCGGGAGGTGGCCTGCTGCCTCAGGTAAGTTTTTAAAATTATTATTAACATGTCGACCTCACAACCCTGCGCTCGCTCTCCTACCCCCTTGCGCTCCCCATACCCACCTCACCACTCTTTGTTAGTGGTGGCAGCAAAAGTCACTAAATCAACCTGTGCCTAACCCTCTGGTAGCTAAATACAAAAGCAGTCTGCCTTGACATAGAGACAATGTATCAAATATTTATGCGGTACACAAACAATAATAAAGTGAAAACACAAAGGGAGAAAGATCGTACACCAAATTAGAAATGTGTAAAATTTAATAAATAACATGACACCCAAAACTCCCAAAATCTAATCAGTAGAACCAGAGATATGACATTTCAAAGATTTTAGTGAATATAACGTCTAAAAGCATATAGCAGCACTTGGGGGTTATCTGATCACACTAGACCGGGGTAAAGTCACAAGTTCAGGCCACCCGTGATGGAGCACCGGTCAGAAACAGTGACCAGGTTAGTGCAGCTGAAAAAGTTACCTTCTCAAAATGCAGCGCTAAGTATCTCGTTCACTGTGAATGATGCCATGAGGAGCAGGGAGAGCATAGCGAATATTCATCACAGTAGTGCCGAAAAGGCCGGGTGTCACGAAGATCCTATTGAGTGTCGCGGGTGGTCGTTGCAGGAGCTTCGCATTGGGAATGACCCCTGCAGTCTGTCTGTGCTGTAGTGTGAACTGCAGATCCTATTTTGCCGGTCATCGCTGGTAGTAGCTGCAGCTATCGGGTTCACCTGAGCTACGCTTTGGTAGATGCCGTGGGTGGCAATCAATCAGTCAGAATACTTTTCCAAGAACTTAATTCTTACAGAAATATTGCACATTACCCGATTCATTACTAACAATAACGAATATCATTAAATTAGTAGTGCACAGCACTTAGTGGGGAAGGTTGCCAATATCTCAGGTAAATTTAGCACCTACAGTTTATCGCCAGGGACCCCATTTTTAATCAAGAAATAAAAATGTAAAGCTCTGGCGTCCACCAGCGTACTCCAGGCTTCAGTTTTCACCTTCCTCTTTACTGCTTGAATCATAGCATTTTTCGGTAACTCAAGAAGCAGTTTCAACAAATTACCTTCTAAGCCTACCCATGAAATTTGCGTATCCATTGCCACCACCTCTGCACCATAAAGAGCCTGGGGAATTAATTTAGCTTGTATTACTTTACTTAATGGATCAAAGGTATAGCTACCAAATTTGCTGTCAAAGTTTTTCAGGCCATTCACTACGGTTGATAGTACAAGTCTCTGGGAAGCCACATGTATATCCCACCTCAAATCATATGAAAAGATCATGCCCAGATACTTATCCTCCATAACCAACTAGAACCCCACATTCCCTAAGAACCAAGCAAAATAATTTTTTCTTTCTAGCGAAAAACAAGCTTTTTGTTTTGTCAACAATTATCGTCAATTTGTTTTGCAAACCAATAAGCGTTCGGGGCATTTAATTCTCTTTGGAGCCCTATAGGCGTTCGATCCATCACCACCAGTTAATCCTCTTACATAAGGCAGCTAGAATGCTTGCCGCCAATCTTTGGTGAGTAACTGTGCATATCGCATAACGTCTGGGGGAGGCCCACAATGAATAAACTAACAGCAGGGGTGCTAAAACACACCCCTGCCATAAGCCATTCTCAACCGTGATTTTCTTCGACAGACTTCCTTGCCCGTCCATATCAACTTGGACCCAACTGCCACTATACAGTTTCATCACAATCTTTAACAGGGCTTCAGATATATTTCATTGCTGATATTTCAGCCAGAGTGTACCTCTGTCCACCCTGTCTAAAACCACTTGGAAGTCAACTAAGCAGCCGCAAAGGCCACTTACCGACTTAGTTTAGTTTAGCCATTTGTAGAGCGCCTGGTTACACCACCGGTGTGCCCCTGCGCTATAGACGACATTCTGAAAAAGATATGGGAGGCTGTGGCACATGTACACCTTATCTCACTAATTTACTACGCTGTCGAAAAGAGCCAGGTCTTCAGTTGTTTGCGAAATTTCGTTTCGCATTATTCGACTCTTAAGTTCATTGGGAAGAAGTTCCAAATTTTTGCTGCTTGATATCTAAAGCAGCGAGCCCCCATTCCTGCTTTGAAAATGCTGGGTATTGTCACTAATGCCCTATCCCTGGATCTTAAATTCCATCCAGGGCAGTACTGGGTTAACAGAGTATGCAGGTATCTTGGGCCTTTTTTTAACAGTATGCGATGAACATAGCACATTGCTTTGAACACTATTCATTTCTCTACTGGCAGCCAGTGTAGTTCTGCTAGTGCTTTCTCTGTGGAGGCTCTTCTCTGCAAGCTAAGAACCAAACGCGCTGCCGCATTTTGTACCTGTTGGAGTTTTAATAACCCCTTCTTTGTGGCACCTAGGTACAGAACATTCCCATAATCCATTTGCGAGGTAACCACAACATGTACTATGGTTTTCCTCATCATGGCAGGCAGCAGGTCTAGGATCTTTCTTAAAGTTTTCCTGCCACTTTCCGGATTTGATTGTCGAACGTTAGATCAGAATCGAACCCTACTCCAAGGTTCTTTACTTCAGATTTTGGGGAGGGAAAATTGCCCAACATTTCAGGCCACCATGCTGGTGACCATATGGTCGGGGTCTTGCCCACGATCATCCCCTCCGTTTTATTACCATTGAGCCTCCGGTAGTGATCGAACATCCATGTTGCTATTTCTTCTAAACAGTAGGAGAACTAAATCGCTGCCTGTTCCTCATCTTGAGATAGCATCACAATTAATTGTGTGTCATCGGCATACGACACGATGGACACCTTGTGCTTCTCAACTCGCTCTGCTAGCGGTTCTACATATAGGTTAAATAGGGTGGGGCTCAGGATTGATCCCTGTGGAACCCCCTGAAGCATGGCATATTCTTAGATCTAAAAGATTGCTGTTCCAGTTGAAAGCTCCAAGCGGACAGAAAGGATGACATCCATCGCAATGTGTTTCCCCTGATACTACACTCCTCCAATCTATGGTGTAGTATCCTATGGGAGACGGTATCGAATGCTACACTTAGATCCAACAGGATCAACGTGACCGTTTGTCCTTCATCGGCAAGCTTTCTCATGGTTTCTTCATTAACTTCATTGCGACCCCCCAACCCCTCCCCCCCCCCACAGCATGAAACAGTGGTCTATTGTAGAATGCTTTGGCCCAAAACCTCCTTGATCAACAGGGATCAGTCCAGAGACCAAAGCTCAACCAGTTAGGTTTTTTAACAATGTATTACTATAAAGTTTAGAATGAATATCGAGGAGAGAAATCAAATGATAGTTAGCAGGCTGATCCAATTTGTCTTTTGTGTGAATGGGCTTCACTATGGCTCCTTTCCAATAGTCTGGGAGGATTCCTGCCTGTTAATGTTACCCATTGGAAGAACTAGGCCTGGGCGTAGTGACAAAAAAAACTCTGCAGAGTGCAGAGCGAACTGCTGTTCCTGCCGCTCGCGTAGAAATTCTACCCAAGCAGCAACTCACGATCGCTAACTTACCATTGGAGATCGGGGAAAATACTCCACTGCACTACGTGGAGTTTTCTGCACTTCGCGAGCTCTGCTGAGTTTGAAGTGCAGAAAAGTCCCTGAACAGAGCGGAGGTCACTGCCCAGGCCTAGGAAGAACTCGCACAACATTAGTCCCAAAATATTACAGATGGGAGCCCATCCGGGCCACCAGCCCTAGATGCTTTCATATTACTGATTATTTCGGACAGCATTACCTCTGTCTGAGTGCTTGCAATCCCTTCTGCCTCCACTTCAGAGCTGGCCCGGAACAGTGACAAATTCTCAAAGTTTCCATCACTATATAGCAAATATATAAAAGTGTACCAATCTTCCTCACTTATCCGAGCCTCAAGGGATGATAGTGATGAAAAGAGTTACAGAACTTATTAGCCACCAAAGACTCTTACTATTTTTATCAACAATGGCAGATAGCATTAAGTCCCAATTTGACCTGTAAAACTCTCTTTTTATGGGCACATAGGTTTCAATAGGCGATTTTTGCATCCACTATTGCTGTTCTTAAGCTGACATTACTAGGATTCGACTTGAAGTGGCGACGGCTCCTATTTGCCACTCTTCTACCCTCCCGACAATCATCATCAAACCAGCTATTTTCTTTACCTCTTGTACTATGAACTGACTGAGGACTCCCCTTTGCCAGTTTGCAATTGCTTCGTTAACCTGTAATACCAATCCAACGCATCTTGACCTGCTTCCAGGAGTAGATGCTCGAAGTCTATCGAAGAAAGAGCCTGCAATACATCTTCGGTAGTCAAAACTCTAATTTTCTTATGATAATCTACTTCAAGAGACGAGATGGCACTTGGACAGGGCAAAAAATCGCCTTTGAACTCCAGACGCAAGGCAAGAGGATCACTAGGTATCTAATATCAACACATAATCAGTGGGCAAATTACTGGCACCTTGTATGAAGGTTCTCACAGCAGGAATATCGTCATTACATTGACCATTAACATGGATCAGTTTCAGTAAAACTAAATAAGACCAGGTCTCGAAAAATCCACTTGCCCACTCGCATTTGCAAGCCAGATTTAATTAGGGCGAGCTATTTTTATGCCCTGCTTGCCCTTTCTGGCGTGTAGGAAGACAAACTGACTTTTGACCTCTGTCTCTGAATGCAGACCAAATGTGACAAGATAGCATGATTTAAAGACATCTTTATTGCTCACAGAGTGAATGAGCAATAAATATGCCCTCAAATCATGTTAACTTGTCAGATTTGCTCCCTGCAGGTCTAGTAAATGTTTTTTGATTTTTCGAGCCATGGAGACAGAACCTTCACATCTCCTTCCCTAGGATTTTCCGAGAAATACATTCATGAATGTTGAACGCCAGCCATATCTCTTTCATATCCACATCAAGCTCTTCAAAAGTTGATTTTTCATTACAATCTCCCCCTACCGCCAATAAAGCATTTGGATAATTACATATCAATTTTTCCACATCATTAACCAGATTCAGCAGTTCACACTCATGCAGGGGGTGAGGAACATACACATTAAAACAGATCATTTGTTTTAACCCCTCCTCATTAGTGAACAAATCAATTAAACAAGCAACGGCCCATACACAAGTAGTTTGGAGCTTTGTTACCTTCTTCCACAGGAGACAGATGCCAATATAAGCAATCCACCCTCTGCTCTCCCTCTTAACGAGGCCTTGGCATTTGGAGCTATAGGAACAAACCCCTCCACTACAGGGCACTCCAACAAGCAGGTCTCCTGGAGAAACAATATAGGGTAAATAGTTGAGACCTCTCTATGATTTTCCATTTCTTTAAAATATTTAAACCTGTGAATGTTCCAAACCAGGACACAGCCTGGAGGCGGATGCCCTGACGCATACCAGGCATTTTGTTAGACCCCAGCTTCAACTAGAAATGAAGCGATCCTCTGTGTTTCTGAAGGGGTACCACTTTGTTCTCTGGGGGATATACCCCTGGCCACCATGTCCGCTTTACCTCCTATGCTCATCTAACTGAGGGCGATGAGGTGGATAAGACACATTTTGACTCCTTATGTCAAGGACTCTATCATTATGGAACGTTATAGTAACTATACTTTCTTATGAACTATCTTGTTCCCACCAACTTCTAGCACTTATTCTCTGTTCTATACCAGGGGGCCTCGTAAGAAAAACTGGTTACATTTTAACCCTCCATGTTCATTTAAAAATGTCAGTAAATCAGTATAAGAGCCCTCCCCTGGTTTGCCAACTGGCACGAGCATTGCCTCAATTCCATATCTAATAAGACTAATGTCATCTGCTGCCAAGGCTGAGCCAGGAAACTCTACTAAGTTTCTTGTCTCCTCTGAAACAAACAGTACACTGGTTAGTTCTTCCCCCTGCAACCTTCATGAAACCAACCAGAGCCAAGTCCTTTGACAAAATCTTCCTTAATCTTTTAATATTGGCAAATACACTTAGTAGCCTTAGTAGCCTGAATCCATTAAGGAGCTGAGTAACTGAGTTCTGTGTTTTCCTTTTAGATTTCAACTTCAGGAATAACAGTGGTGGTGCCAATTGCTTACACGTGCCTGGCCTCCTGTCTGGACTAGGGAGAAATTGTTTGAACCAACAAAGGGTTTTCTTTTCTCTGACTTACTGCTATGATGTGTGGAGCAATTTAGAGATCTCCCCTTCGAATTTTAATACTTTTAGTATTTCTAATGTTTTTTTCACATTTTTGTCCCCAGAAACCTCTTTTGCCACTTTTGAGCATTCGTTGATTTGCCCTCTCCCTTTCTCTGGAAGCTTCCCTTGCTCGACTTCCTCTTAGTGGCTGATTTCTTACACATCTTAAGGGTCGCCCTTGGAGCTGGAGATTTGGGAGGCTGGCTCAGGGACTCCACACCACATGACCTCAAACAGCCCTTATGCTTTCTGCCTCCTCTCCCTTCTTGAACTCTCTTTCTCACCCCTGTTCTCAACAACAGTGAGGCTGCACTTAGGACCCTTTGTTTCCCAAATGCAAACTAGGTTGCGACATCTAGAAACTTATATCTCATCATTTACAGTGCAAGTAGATAGATGGACCCCCTCTAGAGGGGGGGGGGGGCGAAGGGCTAGAGTCAGGAATAACACCATTTAAATCTCCTCCTAAGATCACATCGCTAGAACCATCCTTTAGTGATTTACTAATACTTTCAAGCAGTTAGATAAGCTTAAAATGTTGAGTATTTTTCAAAACCAATGCCTTTAACATTCCCTGAAAGGTTGTTTGCATTAGGGAGAGGAAGTTCAACATTGACAAGTCTTGGACGAAATCAGAAATATTTTCCTGGGAATTAGTTTTGTTTGTTAGTTCATGTTTAACATGCCTATCTTCATTATCGTCATCAGTCCCCCTCATAGGCCCAATCATCGATTCCTCACACTCCTTGTACACGGCAGAAAGAATACATTCAGATTGTCCATTATGCATTGCCAGACCCAACTACTCTCATAATTATTGGAGAGGATGAGGACCTTTGCAGTCTGGCTCCTAGGGCTCTCCCCCCCTTCTGACCTTGAAACCCCTCTATCAGGTTAGAGATCCTTAACGACTCTAGGTCCTCCAGACTTTGTCGCACACTCAAGCGGGAGATTTTGGGGCTCAGCATCGTCTCTTTTTCCTTTTTTTCAGATTTTTCCACATGGGAGGGAAACTCAACTATGGTGGCCTCGTGCCTCCTAGCACCACTTTCTTTTCCACCAGAGAGATATGTCCTCTCCGACAGATCAATTCTCGACATCAACATAAACATTTTTTCTGACCACAATGAAAATTCTCTCCACCTCAGCCAGGGGACATTGGGTTTATCTGACCTTAAAATATTTTGCAACAAAATCCTGCAAGAAAGACGGTAACTCAGCAACTGACCTGACTGACTTCTGCCTACACCCTAAAGACTGGGCCCTTTTTGCCTCAGAGGAACAGGGGCGGTAGTAGTCATAGTGGTCACAGTAGACTCAACAGAGAGTCAACTTCCTAGTAAAACTAATGTAAACTTAAGCCTTTAATCCTTCTCGTTATAGAAACCTCACCGGAGTCTGCTTGACCTACCAAAGGGAGGGAGGTTAATGTGATGATCATGATGATCCTCCTGGAGGGACAGCAGGTTCGCAGCAGTCAAACTCTGAGTGAGACAGGCAGCCATATCACTTAAGAGCCCACCGCCTGCCCACCCTCTGGTGAATTCCCCTGACAATCCATCATCATTATAATTGGCAGCAGGTAGGAGACAAATACAAGAAGCATTGGCGTCCCCAGTGCCACCAATTGTTCTTTAAAACCAGCCAACATGTTGAGCTCCCCTGAATTAGCAACCCCTCCTTGCCCTTGAATAGAAGCGGATATCACAAATACATCTGGGGGTAAGGAAGACAGGCTCCTGGTGCCCCAACGGGGCTCTCTGTCCATCTCCTGGGCGTTCTCTGATGGCTCTTTTATCCCCCCCTGCGCTAAAAAAAGTAGTCAGCCCACTTCTCCTTCCTTTTGGCCTCAATATATACTCTGCAAAGTTGTGTGTTCAAGAATCATGGGCTATGAGTTTGCCGAGAACAACAGTTTTTCAAGAACGCTGGCTCCAACAGTTCCAATAGTTCCAAGAGTTGATTTATTGCTGTCTTAGTTGGCAAACAGGCCCATTCGCAGTCACAAAGAGCCCAAAACTTCAGGATTTCTCCTTTATGTCCAGAGGAGTGCACTCTGATGCCAATCAAGGGCCCACGACTTGGGGAGGCACCTCATGAGTATTCTGGGGCTTACCCTTGTAGAGACCAGCAGGGCTCAGTTAGGTCCAGTTGCAGATACAGGCACGGCCAGTTGCAGCAGTTCAGCTGGGCAGTTGTAGGGAAGGGACTGGAGCTTGTTGTGTTCCTGCATCTCAGACAAGAGCTCATCAAGCTGACCCTTGGAGTATATTTCAGTGGACGGGATATCCGTAATCGTTGTGATGAGTAACCCGTCCGCCGTGATATAAATCAGGCCCTTAGTGATTTGCCCAGTATCACACTACTTGGAGGCAAATACTGTAACTGGATTTTGAACCCAATTCAGTAGCTTAACCACATGACCCAGAGAGATTACTGTGGCAAGCAGGGTTGTCACAAGCCAACCCTTTTCAAAGAGAATGCAAATTACCACAAGTATATACAATAAAAAGTCATCATTTGGTCAGTAGCAAACAATTACAACAGTGCAATAGCAACAGATCTCCAGAAGTAACAATAGTAATGTATTCCATGTATGGAATCAACTCGGTTTCAAGGTTCAAGCATAGATGACCCAATTTTGCACAAAAATGTCAAGTACTTTCAAATTTACAGTAGTCTGGGGCCATAAACCAATGTTGGTACAACTTTCAAGGTACACGGTTTCATAATGCATATTTTAGCATACTCTACTTCACAAGCTTCCATAATCCTCCTAGTACATATTCTTACCAAGCTCCCTAGTGCTGCAGATAGGTCACCATATTGCATTGTAATTGTGTATGTATAGGTAGCACTTTAAATGTTTTCAAAGGGCCTCTGTAGGCACAAACTATAAGCTTCAAACTCCCTAGGTAATAAAACTGTTTTTTAGTTACTAGTTGTGCCAGCGCTCAAGTCAACAGTCTCTGGCATCTGTATAAACATTCTGGAGCAGATTGCATTTATCATCTCAGAGCATTAATTTCTCTAGTAAAGACCAAGTGGAACTTGCTCTACACAGACATCATAATGTGCATGTGTAAAGACAAACTTTACTCGGTCTCTTCTTGAAATAAGCTGTTTATTAATGATACAGCTCCAGCTCAACATCTTCCAAACTACGTTCTCTAGTTTTCCCAACCAACTCCCTCTCCACATTCCATCATGATATCACTGTAACATTCCCACAGCCCTATTCCCTTTGCATTGTCTTCTACACCATCCCCCCTTTAATCCCCCAAAACAAAAAAAACATTGGTACAACAGTAGCTAAACTGAACGTACTGGAAAAATATTTATCCAAAACATCATAAATCCTAATACACATACCCATGAATAAATTACCCCCAAAATCCCTGCACATTATAATGTTACTAGTAAATTGGCACATCAACTTCTTGTGGTTTGTTGATTCTGCAAACATTGCCCAACCTCCAAGTAGTTCCATCATCCAACAAAACTACTTTGAGTTTAGCCTCTTTGACTTTATGTGGAAAGGAATATTTGCTATCACCCTTTCAAACTATTCCTCCTTTTCTTATGACCACACAATCTCCAGTCTCCAACCAGAGTTTCTTCACATTCTGCTTTTTTTTATAGTGCTCTCTAGCCTTCAACTGCACTCCACTGACTCACTTCCTTACCTCCTCACGATCAACCCAAACGCTCTCATTTCCGCACAACCACACAGGACACTCCATTCTTCTCGGTTCTCTTTCTTTCAAGGATATGCATGGTGACAAACCTGTCATAGAATGAGGAGTCGTCCTATGTGCCATATCATCTTTCTCAGCACCCCTTTCCAAGGTAGCGCATTAACTAAAGAGGGCTGTATATTTTCCATTACAAGATGATTAACTCTCTCTACCAACTCCATTAGCTTGGGGTCTAAAATTATCTTCTCTCTCATGAATGATTCCCATTCTGGTAAGATAATAAGTGTTTCTCTTACACTCTATTGTCAGAAACTAAAGTCTTTCGTACCTCTTCATCTACAAAAACCTCTTCCAAAAATAAATGACTTTTGCAGTGTTTACGTGTTCCATTATTCTCATTATGAACCTCTTTGTATGGTAATCAACAAGTACCAAAACATATCTTTTTCTTGACCCTAGTCTTGCAAGAGAATCGATTGTCAATCTTTTCTTGATCACTCAGAAAATTTAGTACACTCCAGCAGTGGTTGTCTTACAGTATTAGTGTTCTCGCTGTTGGCACACGGATGACAATTCTTCACAATTTCCTCTTTATCAACATCCATGCAAGGCCACCAGAATAACTGCTTCATCCTGCTCTTCATCATATTGCGCCAAGAATGCCCCTCATGTGCAATGGTGACAATACGTTTATGGACTCCGCTAGAATAAACAATTTTTGATTCCTTCTCATCAATTTCCCTCCCATTATACGTAATTCATCCCTTACTTTGAAAAACTTGTTAATCTCTTTATTCAGAACACTCATATCACCCATCCATTTACCACCATAAATTCCACATCTCTCATCAAGGAATCATTTTCCTTTGTCACATCCCAGTTATCACTACTCATTTTCATTTCTCCTTCTTTGCTGCTCACAACTTCACCACACATCTCTTCAGTGGTTTGAACTCCACTCACTGGCAATCTTGATAAGCAATCCGCAATTACATTTTTGCTTCCTTTTGCATATTCTACATCAACATTGCAGTCCAGCACTGACAACATCCATCTTGAGATATGTGGAGTGACATTACCTTCAAATCCTCTACCACCCTTAAATAAATACATTATGGGTTTATGATCAGTCCTGACCCTAAAAAGCAACCACCTCACATAAAATAAAACATTCTTGATTCTCCAACAACAAGACAGAATATGTAATCTCTAATCCTCATAAGCTCCTCAATGCAAAACCAAATATACATTCTTCTCCTTCTACAACTTGCATCAAAACTACTCCAACTTCCATACTACTGGCATCAGTGGTAATCTATTTGTTTTCTTAACACTTCAACGTTTCTTAATGTAGGTGCTCATATTCTACTCTATTTCGCCACCTCAAAAGTTCGATCACAATCATCACTTCAAACAGTACCCACAAGACCAAGAAATATTTCAGTTCATCCTTATTAGATTGTCTTGGTTCCATTTCTACTGTTGTCACTATAATGTCCGTTGGTTTGATGCCTTTAGCAGTTCTATCATGTCCCAAGTGGTTACCTCGTTTCTTCCTAATTGACATTTTCCTCTCTTTATGGTTAGGCCATGTTTTTCTAACCATTCCATTACTTCCCCAAACATGTCATGTTCCGATTCACTTTTCCCCTCAATAAGTATATTATCCTGGAAGCATAGCACATTTTCCATGTACCCAAAGATGCTTTTCATTATCCTCTGAAATACAGCAGGGACTGAAGCTAGTCCAAAGAGCATTCTCCTGTAGTGGAAAGCTCCTAGCTGGGTTACAAATGATGTCAGGTCTCTAGAGTCTTCATGTAAATTAACCTGGTGATACTCAACAGACATTTCTAGTACACTAAATACAAGCCTGCCTACCTACCATAGTTGCTAACATTTCCGATATGTTCGGAAGAGGTTGTCTGCCACCCAAATATTCCTGTTTAAGTCACATAATTTAATACAGAGTTAAATCTTGCCTTCCTTCTTTGCTGCCATTACCACAGGCCCCCGACTATTCAGATGCTTCAGTAGGCTCAATTATTTCTTGGTGTAATAATGTGTGCTACTCTTTGCTTACTGAGTCCCTTGTCATAACTGGAACATTTCTCACTTTGTGGACTGCTGGTTTACCAACTTTCTTTCTTATAATTCTGTGAGAAAATCATTTCAATAAGCCAAGCTCCTCAATAAATACTCTGGGATACCTTACCATTAGATCACTCTCATGGCTATCTGTTACTTCCTTGGTTTCCATTCTTTCTGTTACAATCACTGGTTCTTCAGCCTTTAGATTTATAATAATAATCAACTCTTTCTAACTCGCCACCCTAACCAGTCCAATCCATAATTGGTTACATACACCCGCCCATTCACAGCTTCGCCCTTGAACGTCGCCATCAACCTCATTCCCAAGATTTCTAGTTGCTTCCCAGCATGCCATACAGCTTTCATATCTGATCTATTAAATGGCGGATCACTTCTCCCTGACCACTTCTTCTCATATCTTTTCTTTGACAGCAGTGTATATAAACTTCCCCAGTCTACCAATATTCTTGTAGCAGTATCATCTATAAATCTATCACAATACGGTTTATCTCTGATTTCACCTTATGTGTTACTGACACAATCGTATTTTCCTCACTATTATCTTCTACTTCATTCTCAGACTTTTCCTCTACAGTCGAAATTACTTTTTGTAATTTTTCGCAGACATCATGAATTTCTTAAGTCAACTTCCTACATCATTTTAGTTATACATTTTTGTCTTAGATACTTTCGAAAAATGTCCTCTCCTTCCACAGTTTCTATGTATTATTTTCCTGGTTGCGCACACATTGTGCCGGGAGTAATGAGCCCTGGAGCTCCACCACGGAAACATTTAATCTCCCTAATAATGTTAACCCTTCGTTTTGTAATCCTGTCATTTTTGACCTTTCAAAGTTCAGTTGTTTTTATCCTTTCTTACTGATGACGACACCTTCCACCTTATCCACCATAACTCCCTTTCTATCAGGAGCATCATCCATTTCCTTTAACCCAATCAAGGTATGTTCCAGCTGTTGGCTATTTGAATAGCTTCTTCCAAGTTATGTTCTTCGTGCGGATAATGCTCAATAAGATAATTATCCTTAATCAGTGAAACTCAATGGTATGATTCTCTGTCAGAACGTAGTCATTCTTCATGTGACGTGAAACGAAGAAAAACTCGCCAATGTCCAAAAGGATACGTAGAGTATTACCTTTCCCCTCTACCTCTTGTAATCCAGAGGTGGAGATGCCACATTTGTCTGTCCACTGCACAGACTACACCTCATCATTTACTCAGTTTATTCTTGAAATAAGTGTTTAATAATGATACACCTCTAGCTCAACATCTTCCGCACCTCCTCCTCCCGCTCTCCCAACCAACTGGCACTCCACATTCCATCATGATGTTACTGTAACAGTTGCATTCCCTTTGCATTGTCATCAACACAGCTCTACAGTATGTTGCTCATAAAGAAACAAGGATGCACTGAGTCCCTGTGTGGACAGGCCATGGAGCGCTGACAGGCTGAGAGCCTTCACCAGGCTGCCTCCATTGCATCTAAAACCTGGAGGCTGGGAAATGGCAAGGGTTACTTATTCAACTTACAAGTGGGAGCTTTAGCACCAGATGAATCCGACCCTAGAGATGTTGATCTTTTGACACTGTAGCACATTGTAAGTATGTGACCTTTGCTTCCAGGATGAGGCTAGGACCCTGCGATTATATATTATTATGCAGTATTGTCACCCTCAGATATACCCCGTAGCAAACTGTTTACAATAACCCTCGTTATTATTAGCACATGATTATGATTCAATTGTATTCTTAAGTTAGTAAATGGTATCTTGTGAGAGAAGCCAGAAGGCTGTTTTGCTACTTAGTTTAAACACATATTTATACCATTGTCATACTCTGAGAAAGCTTTCAAATGTTATTTTTGATTCTGGATAGTTAGAGCAAACTTATTGAACTATTCATTATAACTTCTTACAAATGGTCTGTTTGGCCTACCTTCATTAATTTAAATGGAGCTCATGTGTCAATCAATTCAATATTTTAGTTGTTTAATTGGTTGTAAATCTGGCAATTAGATATGCATAATGTTTGTAAAAATGAGTTTGTATATGTTTTGTGGTTTCTTTAACACCGGTGCAAAAAACTCAGAAGACAATGTGCACTACATGTTTCTGTCTAGATCTCTAAATGTGAGTTATTCTATCTTCACTCCAGGTCCTTTTGGCATAAATCATGGTATTGAACTTCATTCAGATGTAGTGGAGTATGCGAAGGAGAAGCTAGAGAGTTTCATCAAAAATAGCGATAGCTTTGACAAGTAAGTACATTCCATATTAATATGAAAAGTAAGTAAATATCGTGAACATTTATAAAATAGAGATTATTAAATTGTTTGCTAGTAAAATGTCACAGAAAATTCAGAAAACATAATATACTCCTGGCTAGCAATAAACTTGTGCACGTTTTAAAGTTCAAGAATATAAATATGATCACATATATGCAATGTATATATTTAGTAACTTGTAAAATGCCACAATACCAAACCAATCATCAGTCCGTTGTTTCACCTCTAACTCAATTAAATCAGAAATTGGCTGTCTGCATACACTGATGAATATGATTTAAGCAATTTCCGAACAGGTACAGTATAGCTAGATCTCAATGGAGAGTATGGTCTAGTATGAAAGCACAAGAGCAAATTTCTCACCTGCATGGTTTCTGTTCTGTTGCAGGCATTATTTTGTTTGTTGGTGTACTTAAGTTTCTAATGGATACTCCTTCCTGCAGATTCCCTATGTGGACTCCAGCCGGTTCCAAGACGGGATCCATTTTTAGTTGTTGTTGTAGTACTTCCTCCCTAGCGCTGGGTGGTGCTGCTCAACTCCACTATGGCTCCATGATGTTATACAAAGTGTCACAGGTGCCGGTGATGTCAGTTTCTTTATTTCCATGCTCTAACTGATATATATCTTACACAGTGTAACGCCTTGACCTCGGTCCAGGCAGCACTCTCCCCGGCAGCTCCGCCAGTCTGACTCTCGCCAGCAGTCCTCAGGAGCAGAGTTCGAGCCTCGTGCCCGACTCTGCCTCAGGTTTTGTTTGTGTGCTTGTGGAGTCTCGCTAATTGCCTCAGTTCTGTGTGCGTGTATTTTGCCATATTGCCTGTTATTTTCTTTTCAGGTTTCAGCTTGTGTGCTCCGCTTCTGGCAGCGCCATCGCGCTTCCAGCTTTTCGGCGCTCCTGCTCCTCCTCATAGCCCCGCCCCCTGTCCAGCCCCACTCCCACCTCTACTCCCGCCCCCTCCCCTACATAACGGCGATGCGGATGCGTGCAGCAGATGCACGCAGCGGGCGCACCACGGGCGCGCCCAAGGCAAGCCCGTCTGCGCCCGTCCGCGACCCATCCGCGACGAGCGCCAGAAACCCTGGTTTTCCTGGTCCTCACCCCTACAACTCGGCCAGCCTCCACGCGCTCAACCCCGGCCGCCTCGTCGACTGCGCACCAGCCGCACCCAATAACACCCAGGGACAGTTCTCGTGCTGACACTGCTGTAGATCTTTCACCGTCGACAACGCCAACAGCCACCGAAGGACCACCTACGGGATGACCCACTGAAACCCTGAACTGCTCCCTTCTCAATGTGCGCTCCCTCCACCGACACGCCGTAGAAATCTGGGACCTATTTGACACCCTCGCGCCCGACGTCGCATTCCTCACGGAAACCTGGACCAACGCCACCTCTGGCCCCCACATCGCCACAGCTATCCCTGACAGTTACAAGATCCAGAGAAAGGACCGCTCACACCGCCCGGGTGGAGGACTCGCCATCGCTCACAAGACACCCCTCTGACTCTTCACCTCCAGCTCGAGCGACCCACACTCCAACACTGAACACCTCCACTTCTAGATCCAGACGAGCCCCAGGACCACGCTACGCGGTACACTCATCTACAGACCGCCAGGACATAACGCCCAGCCCACAACCGCCATCGCCGAGCTTGCCGCACCCCACGCCATCACCTCCACTGACTACGTCCTGCTCGGAGACCTGAACTTCCACCTCGAGAACAGCCAGGACCCCGACTCCACCGTTCTCCTCGAGAACCTCGCCAACCTGGCACTGAAACAGCTCGTCTGCACTCCCACCCACAGAGCAGGGCACACCCTCAACCCCATCTTCACGAAAGGATCAAACATCCATTTCAGCCACAACACCCAGCCCTCCTGGACTGACCATCATTGCGTCCACTTCACCTTCAACACCACCACCGCGCCCAAACCCACCCCGCAGACGGAACTGGAGTAAAGTCACCGAGGAACACCTGAAAACCACCCTCCTCCAAATCCCCCTCCAGGCCACCACCGACACCAACTCCGCAGCCAGGGAATTCCACCACTGGGTCGCATGCTGCGCCGACAAGCTGGTACCTCTCCGACAGACTGCCAAACAATGTCCGCCCAAGGTCGCCTGGTTCACCTCCGAACTCCAAGAAGCCAGACGCACCTGCTGGCGTCTTGAAAAAACCTGGCGGAACCAGAAGACCACTGAAGCACATAACAACCACAAGATCACCATGAAGGTCTACCACCAGCGTATAAGGGACACCAAAAGAACTTTCATCAGTGATAAGGTCAAGACTAACGAATCCAACACGAAGGAGCTATTCAAAGTCATTCAGCAGTTTGCTAACCCCTCCTGCGCAGCCACTGACATTGACATTGCACCCTCCCAGGAACTCTGCGACAAACTCAGCTCCTACTTCCACCTGAAGATCAAGGCCCTCTACGACAATTTCAGCGAGCCGGCAGAAGACAGCACCACACCGCCCACCACCGCAGAGAAACCGACCATCACCACGATTTATTTGTTTTGCATTTTTCACATAATTTGAACACTGTTGCCAGATATTGAGTCGTGCATTAGGATTAAAATAACCCTGCTCTAATTAAAGCTAGCATTTCCAGAGTGTTTCTCAAAGTAAGCATTAACAATTTGAACTAACTGTTGTCGATAATAAATATCTAAACTAAATTAGTAATCTTTCATAAAGACCTCCCTAAACCATATTTCAGACCCTATCTAAAAACTAAGGACATCATTCAGAGTTTTGCAAAGCGGGGTCGTCACTGTAAATTAATAATGCTTTGGCTCTACTAGATTCCTCCTTCCTCTATCCCACTTTAAAGCAGGCAATATTCCATGTATGCACCAGTAGACCCACAGTTGCCTGCTCCAGCGTGAACCTCTGACCTGATGGCCCATCCATCACTAGATCACTAAGTCATAGTAATGGGTGTCCCGCCCTATTAAGAGCGGGCAACCAACACTAATCTAACTGCCCAGGTCCCAGGCAAAGAAATCAAATAATGATTCTAATTATGCTTTGTAAGTTAGTAGTTTGAACTCAATCTTTGACGAGAAGGTGCAACAACATGATTCTGCTTCACTTGCAAAGGTCAGTGTCTTAAGTGGAGCCACAGTGCTTGCAGCTCCACTGAGCGCACAGTGATCACAGAGATCCTTGCTTACCTGGCCTAATATGGCAAACGATCTCTGCCAGGAGAGTTGAGGCCGTGGCACCATGGTGCAGTGATTGACAGGGTCTGAATGACACATTAAGTCCTCAACTGAAATTCACGTCATCTATGTGCCCTACCTGCTGTTGTTTTTACTCCACTGTTATATATTCATTTTATATGTGATGACCTCTGCTGCCCATATTGCTCGTTCCTCACTATACAAATTCTTACAACAAATAGTTTGGAGCCTCCAACTGACTATTCTGCTCGTGGTTGGGGTGTCTTGGCCCATTGAAGTGGTTGAAGGATCTCGTTATGCAGTTGCCTGGGTGAGTGCTTCCTAGAGGTTCAAGCTCTTTTACTTTACTGGGTGACTTCCTCTGCCTGTCCATCTCAGTGAGTTAGTGCTATGACTGACAAAATTTGGTGAAATATAGTGTGTCAGCACTTTAGGGGGTATGTAAACTGCCAGCCTTCTCAATTCTGTCTGCATTACTACAGTCTTTTACACAACAAAGCGTAAGATCTTTTAGCATCTCTGCATAAGCGGTTTTAATAAATTTAATACAAAATAAGAGAAATTTAGAAAGCAGCAGGTTTTTTGTTGTTTAGCAAAACATAAGGCATGCTGCCTTTCTTTGCCCATTAAACCCTATTAAGCATCAGAGACGACTGTAATTCAGTGTGAGATTGCTTGCATGCTGTATGTAAGTGTAGGTGACTGAACCTGGTTTTGAATGATACCGGAAGAATAATTTATCAAATTAGTTTTCACCTGTCAGAAATATTCACTTTTTACACCAAACATCATTCCTTTAACTGCAGCAATTTCCCTCTAAATTACTTTGAATGTTCCCCTGCTTCTTGCTTGGATTTTTAATTCCAAATATTTATAATTTCCTTGTTTATGTCATAATGAACTACAATGCAAGTTTTTATATAACCAGGTTTTTCCTTCCATGGCCTGAACTTACAAATGCCTCTTTAAAAAAGATGTCACAAATATGTATGCCACCTTGATAACCCGATCACTGAAACATGAACACGGCCTCTTTGTTCCACAGAGAACCTTGTGTTATGGGACTTCATCCCTCGCGGCCAAGTTTACTTTACACTTTAGTCAAAAGCAGCATTTGTTTAAATGAGACGTGGGTAATTGTGGTGGGCTTGTGTTACGTTTACCATGCATAACCTTATTTAGCCAATTTATTTTTTGGAATTCAATAGGGCAGTTTCTATGTTCTAACTGGTGAAGTCATACTTGAAAACGAGCTTACCCCTTCAGTTTAATAAGTTTTTTTCCAAAGACTGTGCTTTGAAAGAACTAAAGATTATACAATTCATGTTTCAGGACTATTTCCCTTTTGTTTCTAACATGTTCTTGGCATGAGGAGCAATGTGCAGCTCTACATGCCAAGAACAGATGCATACTGGGTAAGTAGCATTTTCCTTTTTCAACATATAAGAATTAGTGTTTTCAATAATAGATACCATGTTATTATTAGATCTCACATGAGACAGCTCATGCTCTTATGAGACATTTTGTTACCTTACAGTGGGTTTAGAGTTCACCTGTTCGTTACCATTGTTGACTTTATGATCACTTTCATTTCCTTTCTTCTCTTTGTCAGCATGTGCTGGCTTCACCTCCTCTTCATGTGTTTCTCTCTCCCCTGGCGCATGTCCCAATTACTTGTATGCTTCCACTGCTCGCGCTCTCAGAGCTTCTTCTTTCTTTTAGTTGAAGCACTGAATAAGAGTGCATGGTTTGCAGGTCATCTCCTTAATGTGATTTCCCCGCTCTGTCGCTTTGTATTACCATGTGGTTCTTTCCTTCTCCGTGCTGTTGCTTGCTTTTACCCGCTGTGTGTGTTGTTGTTTGCCACCACCCACCCTCCATTGTGCTCCATGTTGTTACTTGCCCCCACCCACTGTTGGTGTGTGCAGTGTTGTTTCATAAGTCCCCTACTCCGTTTTTAGGTCTCGCCTACGCAGCGCGCAAGCGTTGCTTAGGAGATGACCTCTTGGAATCGCTCTGTACTTTCTTGAAAACTTGTGCATGTTTTGCACTGTTTCCAATGAGTACTCGTGCATGCAGAGCGTTTGCCTTGCGGGAGCGAGCAGCTGCGCCATCTGTGTGCAATTATCGCGCCTGCCGACGCCCGCTCCCGCAAGGCAAACGCTCTGCATGCACGAGTACTCTTTCTCTTTCCCGGCCGCGGGGCCGCGCTTGTCTTTCAGCGCTTGTCTTGTTTTTATTGCTAGAGATTTTCAGTAAAGAAGCTCACTCATAATTGTGTCATCAGTCTCCTCAGAATCCTCATTTGTCACCTCACTCTGATTCACAGTTGCCCTATAGTACTGAAAAGTACAACTGTTCTCATCGAACTGTGCCTTTGAACATGTTTATCAACTCCTTAGAAATAAGCATTGCCCTGCATGCACAAGCAGCTATGCTCCATTTGCCTACTAGATGGCGCTCTGGAGCTGAAGATGGACCTCACCCAGCCTCTCTCGCTCTCTGTTGCTGTATTGTTGCTATAATCCAATGCAGTGAGACGGAGGCTGGCTCTGGCTCCGCTTGTGAAGGTTTGATGATCTATTGATAACGTAATGCCACTGCAACTGCTGCAGGCCAAGTGCATCCCCTGGCATGAAGCAGCACCAGCTCCGCGGTGTTCGCCCGTTCTTAGTACATTGTGTTCTTCTGGTCTGCGTTAAAGAAAGGTCCATGGGAACCTTTTCTCAGTCGAGCTGTCTTCTGTTCGGGGGCGCCGCATCCTTCATATGGATTTATGCAGAGCAGCTGTAGGGGAGAGACTTCTCGTGCGTTCAGAAATAATGCATTGTAATGCAGTATGGATCGAAGCGACTTCATTAGTGATGCTACATCTCTTGCCGAATTATTGATTTATTTCATTTCTATAGCATTATCATCAATACAGGCATTATAAAATATGAAGGTGTCCGCCTCTTACCTGTGACTTACAACCACACAGCAAAGTGTTTTTATGCCTCACAGCATTTTGTGAAACAGTGACCAACAATCCACCCTATACTTAACAAGCATTGGCATAGCCACTAGGTCTTGCCTTTGGGAACTTATAAGTGTTTAGCCATGCAACAGTTGATGTTGTTGCACCAAGGATATTGTGCTGGATAACTAAAAACGTATAAGGTCCCAAAGGCGAGACCTATTGGCTATGCCAATGCTTTTGTTGCTTGCCCCCACTCTCCTACTCCTTGTTTTTGCTTGCTCCCACCCACCTTCCCATCCTGTTCATTGTTGTTGCTTAACCCCACCCACTCTCTTGTCCTGCTCCTTGTTGTTGCTTGACCCCAATTCTGCTCCTTGTTTTTGCTTGACCCCACCCACCCTCCTGCTCCTTTTTGTTGCTTGACCGCTCCTTGTTGTTGCTTGCTGAAACCAACCCACCCTCTTGCCTTGCTCCTTGTTGTTGCTTGCCCCTACTCACTCTCCCATCCCACTCCTTGTTGTTTTTTTCCCTCCCTCCCTCCCCTCCTTTGTGCTCCATGATGCTTGGCCCCTGACCCGCGTTGTTGCTTGCTCACATCACACATTAATGCTTGCACCGTACCTTGTTGCTACTTGAATTAATACATTTATTGCGAGATTTATTAAAATCATTGCAACTCTTCATCCAAAACGATTGTGATTTAACTTCGCATAACACTCCATACAGCCAATGCCTCTTGTATGTGGGACACATCGGCTTTGCCAATGCTTGTCTTTTCATAATAGTATTGTATTAAAACAGCCTTCAGAAAGTTGCTACAGTTGTATATCATAAAGTTACAACACATATTGGTTTGAAATTATACTTACCACAATGGAACAGGATTGTAGAGAATGTTTGTAGAAATTTCATAGTAATAACTCCTCTGATACATTACCACGTTTTTTGTTGTGTTTTCTGTTTCTTATATCCGAAGCGAATATATATCCTCATCCTTTTTTACAAATTATGAAGATTGATAACTTTTTCTCTATGTTTCAGCCCTGGCATTTCATGATGTAAAATATCAATCCAACCATTGGGGGGGGTATACTAAACGCATGCCTGTAGAAATAGATCAATGAAGGATCGCAGAAAGTGTCTTTCCGATCCAGCCTGAGTTCAGACCATCACGGTTGAGCAAGCTGTAACTTTAATTCAGGCATGCTAAAGTGGGGCTATTTGTAGCTGGAGAGTTCCTTGTCTTTTGTAGCAAGAGATCTTTTTCCCTGGCTGCATTCAATTCTGTTCAGGACTTCACATGAGTTTCCTTTATGGTGATAAAACAATCAATCTGGTAACCTAGAATTTTTCTATGCCCAAGATTCTGCAATAAACCTAAGGTGTCCCAGTGCTGACCATGGTGGTATCTGCTTGGACTATCCTGGTTAACCACTTCTGAGGGTTTGATAGCATTTGTTGTGATTACACCACATGTAAACTAAGTTCAATAGGCTGATCAGGTGAGGGCTATGGAGATACTTCTCATGACGTTAAATAAGCAAAGCTGCATGTCTTTGTGCTACATTGGCTGACTTAACCTAGAATGTGTCCTTTCTAAAGTGGGAACCACCCTCTAGGCACCCCAAAGACAGTCCTTTAAGTTCAAGGCACTGCGAATCTTTATTTTTTTTTATAGATGCCTAACATTCTAGGAGAGGGAGTATGCCTTATTAAGGTCTCTTGGCAGGTTTCTCCTATTTTTGCAGTAGTGTAGCCTCTAGGGTTAATGAGAACAGACTCCACGTGAAAGTTAAACTTTTCACTGGATTTCCCCTTGAAAACCCAAAGGGCATGCTTTATTTTTCTCTTTTAGTAAAAGGAACAGACAAGGTTGGATGCACATACTAAATCTCAGTTTCTTTTGTTTTCTTATCTATTTTTACTTTTGTGGATTGATATATATATATGGGCATGGCCCAAACCGGCATTTGAGTAGTGTAAAAATCAGTGAGTCACAACTGGAAAATGTAGGAAGGTGGATATCTGACTATGGTTACCCCCAAATTTTTGCCTAGTGTCTAGCTGGTTTTTCGACTTAGTTGGCCTGAGATCCTGCCATTCAGGCTCTCAGGCTATCTGCTCTCTCTGTAAAATGGACTCCATGTACCCTAGGTACATACCCAATTGGTTGGATCACCCTGTCAGCCCCTGTACCAGTGTACACTAGGTACCCAGGGCATTGGTGTACCCAAGGCCTGCCAGGGGCTGAGGCATGTATTATGCCACCCCAGGCTTGGCCTAACAATTTGACACAACTGGCTGATCACTCAGCTGGGGTAAGTTGGTGTAATCACCTCTTACTTAGGTGTAGTATACCTATACCTAACCTTAAATGGGACACCTGGTAACCTATAAGTCACTCCTATGGCAGGCCTTAACAATCCTGAAGGCAGAGTGCTTGGTTCCATGTGAGATGGTGCTCTGGCATGAGCTGAGCCTGTCTGCAGTGGTCGGAACAACTTCCTTCTACTGTTTCCAGATATCGTCATACCATATACTCTTAAGTGCATTATGAACCTCGCGGTTAAATGCTATCTTTGGTTTGGCTTTATCAAAACATGTCGAGTAAGGTGTCATACGAATTGGAATACTAACCCCTCGCCAATTCTGGCGACGGGGTTAGCATTCCACCCTTCTAGAGGGACACGACATGTACAGTGCCTGAAACCCGGGTAAAATCAGACATAGCCTCAGCTCCACAAAATGGATGCTGCCACCACAGACACAAGTCTGCCCTCCTGCTGCTGGGAGTCCTTCCAGCTTGGGAGGTGTGGACAAAGGGTTTCCTGCCAGGGGAGGTGCGTGCACCACCCCAGACAGGATTTTGTGTATTGGTCAGGTAGGGCTTGAAAGAAACCAGACATGCCTGTGGCTCACAAGGAGCCTCGGTGCATATGCCAGTTCAAACCGGTCCTGGGGCACACCAGTCCCGGGCCTGGGGCGAGCTGGACAAAGGATTGGGGGTGTAACCACCCCCCTTCCTGGTCCCACCCATAGGGAGGGACCTAGCAGGTAGTCCGGCCCCTAGAATCCGCTTAAAGGTAGGAGCTGTGTCCTAAGACTTCAGACATCCTGGAATCAACTTAACACTAAGAAGAAGACGGGAACTTCGACGCTCTGCTGCACAGAGGACTGAAGCCAATCTCCCCTGTGGTCAGGGAGTGACCACCTTGCTAACGCAAGCACCATCCAGCGAATCAACGTCTGCTTTGCCGCCGCCTCCCGCCGGAGCCCGAGCCCAGAGACTGACAAGACCTGGACCTCCAGACCTCTCACCGCCCGATCCACAGTCCCTGAAAAGAGGAGACCCGTGGAGGCACCGAGACACGTGGAGCCAGCCATCTTGGAAAGACTACGACAAGCTGACAAGTGCAACAACCGAGGCTCCCTCCAAGTTGTGCTTTGGGATCTGAGAAGCCCAACACCCGAGCAGCATCTGCACCAAAGGTGAGCCCTCCAGCATCTCCACGATCTGCGTGGGGCCCTTCTGCATTTTGCCACTCGACGCGCCTAACCGGTTGCTGGCCCGCTGGCTAGTAGCCATCTTGGCGACGAACTTTACGACATACACCGCTGGTCTGGTTGCTCCAGACTGGCCCTTGCTCCCCTCCAAAGGAGCAGTCCTTCTGACCTTGCTGGTCAGAACCATCAGCTTATTTCATCTCCTACAACAATTGCTTTTGCCAAGGCTTGTTTGCTTCGATCAAGTCGCCGACACCGCCGACAGCGAGAGCCTGCGTGGGACAGCTCGTGAACCGACTCCTGGGCGTCGTCGACCTCCAGGGACCACGTGGCTGCAGAGACAAGCTACACCTTTCTTCCTGTTTGCACCCGACATTGCCTGGTACCCACCTGGTGCCACGCTGGTCACTGGCTAGTGACTGTGAACACTGTCCCCTCTGCTTACAGGTCTTCAACATCTCCGATCCACTCTTGGATCCACTGCATCTCTCCCGGACCGACCGCCTGCAGCATCTTTGTCTTCAAGCTCCACGGAACAGATAGAAGAAACCCAACGCACTTCGAGGCCTATGCACCCGCTTCCTGTGGGTGAGGTAAAGCTGGCACACCTGTGCCCAAGTGTAGTATTACATCTCTAGTGCCTGTGTTCCAAATCTTGAGTTCCTAGTCCATCCGGAAGATCCTCCTTGCAGTAACTTTGTACTTTTTACGCACCCATTGAAACCTATGGGAGCACGCGTGTGACTATTTGCTCTGCACACGCCACCCGTGGACCTCCTGGTCACTAACTGAAGTTAGCTCCTTGTAGGCCCAGCGATTCTAGAGGCCCTAGGCCTTTTCCCTTTTCTGTTCGTGGTACTTATACCACTATTTTAGTATATGGTTCGAGTGGCCACCAGGGCCTATCCATATAAAGTGCAACTTCTGTGTATTCTACTGTAATCTTGTTTGACGATTTGTGCTCCTGTGCTCATAAAGAGACTAGGGGTTACTTTGAGAAATAAATACATATATATTTTGAATATATATCTGTGTGGTGTCCTTTCATTGGTATAAAAGGAGGTTGCATTTGGTAAAACAGCTGGCTTAACACGCTTCACGAGTTTAGCCTCAAAGACTGCTTAGCCTACGCTACCACTAGGGCAGCTGGTCCGAAAAGGTTGACTTACAACCACACCATAAGGGTTGCTTGGCATGGTACAAGGTGATCACTTTAACTAGTGAGCATCATATACCAGGCCAACTTCTCACAGAAAAAGTTTACAATAAAAGCAATGGAAATTGGCTTCCTGGTATTACAGTACATTAAGATAATGGGGAGTATTAACAGAGTATAAACAATATTTACAGTTTTGTCCAAGGATAATATCTATAGTGTTGGGAGGAGCAGGGAGTCTCGGAGTGGTGCATTGAGGTAGTTCCTGAAAAGTATGTTATTTTACGGGTCTCCAGGAATGACTATCGTAAAATTAGGGTAAGCAGCAGTAGATAGGATGGGAGAGGTTTAAGATGTCTTATGCAGAAAAAAGGTGCAAAGGTGTTAGAAAAGGGGGTCTCCAGTTAGCAGGGGTTTGCACCTTTGTCCAAATAGGGACCCTTCTTCCTAGTCAGGATAAGGGAGTTACACTCCTAAAATAACGCCTGCTCATCCCCTTGGTAGCTTGGCACGAGCAGTCAGGATTATCTTAGAGGCAGTGTGTAAAGCATTTGCACATAATCCACAGTAATACAGTGTAAGCACTACAAAAGGACACCACACCAGTTTAGAAAAATAGCCAATATTTTTATATACTTTAAGACAAGACCAAAAACGATACAAATCCACAATATTGTACCTAAAAATCTACAGTTGTCAAAATAAGCTTTAAAAACAGTTCTTTGATGTCGATTGCTCCTTTCGGGGCTATCACGGCGTCGTGAGCAAACTAATCCAAACAGTTCTGGCTGACCGCGGCATCGCGGGCCAGCTGCATTGTCGGGAAGACCCGCAAACAGTACCTTTTAGAAATGCAGGGCGCCAGCGACCTCTTTGTTGTGTTTCAGAAAACACGGCATCCGTTCCGGAGGTCGGTGCAGGAGTCGTCGGTGCCCTCGAAGTCACACACGTTGCAGGTCGATCTCCTCTGTGTTGGGATCAGTAGCACTGGCGTCGGCAGGCTTCATGTGCTGCTGCCCGAAGTGCAGCGGTGCGGCTTGCGGCACCCCCAGGTCGCGGTGCGAGCAGCGGCTCGGTGGCGGCGTTGGATGGCATCGTTGGTGAGACCAGGGCTGCGGTGCGAGATGAAGGCGGTGCTCGTCACGGTGCTGGCAGGTCACGGTGCAAGCAGCGTCGTTGCTGAAGCGCTGTCATCGGCTGACAAACTGGAGTTGATGCCGTCGGTAGGCGAAGGCTGTGGCGCGGGATGAGGGCGGTGCATCGTGTAACTTTACGAGCAGTGCCCTTGTACCACGGTGCAAGCAGCGGCGTCGATTTCGGCATGGAGCGGCGTCGGGAATACCAAGGCGTCGTCGTGTAGCGAGGCAGTGTAGAGTGCAGTGCCCACAGGTCGCGGAGCGAGCAACGGCTCGGTGGAGGCATCAGCAGGTGTCGTCGGTGAGACCAAGGTCGTGGTGCGGCGTTGCGACGGTGCCCTCTGTGGTGCCAAGGCGTCGTCGTGAAGTGAGGCAGTGCGGAGTGCAGTGTTCACAGGTCACGGTGCGAGCAGCGGCTCGGTGGCGGCATCAGGAGGCGTCGTTGGTGAGGCCAAGGTCGCGGCGTTGTGGCAGTGCCCTCTACGGGGCCGTGGCGACACGGAGTCGGCAGCGGCGTCCTAGATGTCGTCGAGTTGCTTTTCCTCTGTTGCAGCACAAAACACACAGTCCCCAGTGCTGCGGGCAGAGGAGCTTGAAGTCTTTGCTGTTCCTGAGACCTCTTGAACAGGGGGCAAGCTCTACCTCAAGCCCTTGGAGAAACTTACAAAGCAGAGTGCAGAAAGTTCAGTCCAGTCCTTTCACTGCCCAAGACAGAAGCAACCACTGCAGGCCAACACAGCAAAGCACATAGCAAAGTGGTAGCTCCTCCTCACAACTTCTCCAGCTCTTCTTCTTGGCTGTCTTCTTGATCCAAAAGAGTTCTAAAGTTCAGGGGTTAGGGCCCCAATATTTATATCCCAAAATCCTTTGATCTCTTAGGCAGAGAGTGTCGGTGCCCAGCTGGGACCAGTTCTGCCTTCTCTGGTGTGATGTTCTGGCAGGAGGTGGAGACGGCATTGTCAGAGGCAGACCAGGCCCTTTGAGGAGCAAGGAAATCTCTTTCTCCTTCCCCCTCGCAGCCCAGGTCTATTCAGCCCTTTCCTGACCCTATCTAGACTATCTGGAGCCACTCCTGCTTCCCAGCCTTCTGTCATCCAAAACCCAGACAGGCAATCCACATTCCAGCAGAGGCGCACAGGATGACTGAGCAAGAAAATACCTACTTTCTAAAAGTGATATTTTCAAACGCAGAACGTAAAAATCACCTTCACTAAAAGATGCATCTTTAGATTCTGAGTTCAGACATACTAAACTTTATTTTTCCCACCTAGTTCCCAGGGTCATTTATGTTTATAAGATGTTATAAACAAACTTCCCATTCTGTCCTATGAGGAACAGGTAGGCTTGCAATAGTGAAAAACTAAATGGGCTGTAATTCACTATCAGGACATGCCACATACACCAGGGCATGTCCTACCTTTCACATAAACTGCACCCTGCCCACAGTGGTACCTTAGGCCTACGTTAGGGGTTACTGACATGTAAAAAAGGGACGGTTTAGGGCCTGGCAAGTGGGTGCACTCGCTAAGTCGACATGGCAGTTACCAACTTTGTGAAGACTCTGCAATGGCAGGTCTGAGTTACCTTTTTAGGGCTACTCATGTGGGTGGCACAATCAGTGCTGCAGGCCCACTAGTAGCATTTGATTTACAGGCCCTGGCACACTTAGGGCACTCTACTAGGGACCAACAAGTAAATCAAATACCCAATCCTGGAAACACCAATCCATAACACAATTTACCACAGGAGCACTTGCACTTTACCACTGAGCAGCAGTGAGAAAAGTGCGCAGAAACTCTACGCCAGCAAAAACAGAGTCAAAACCGGGAAGGTAGAAAGCAAAAACTCAGGGGAAACATGCCAAAAGATGCCATGTCTAACAAAAGGTCTTTCAGAATGATGTTTTTTTTAAATACTGGGAAATTTGATAAGTATGAAAGGCAAGAAGAATAAGCATTCCGTGTGTCTCTGAAGCTCCAAATCCACCTGTATAGTTGGCTACTCATTTCACTCTACATTGGCTATTTGTCTCTAGTAATGTATGGCTTTGTGGCAAATTCCAATAAATGTTGTTAGGCTTCTTTTTGCATAGTGAAAGGAGTGACTCCTACAGTCAGATGTTCTCTGTCTATGGTCGATATGGTTCATGGATACTGCCACTAAGAATATCCATTGATGTTATGCAGCATCATCATGCAATTATTTTCTGATGGGTTCTCTGCAGGCACTGGCATTTTTCTTTCTGTTTTGCATTTTGGCTACTTTGTGTCATTGTACATCCACCTGGTTAGGCATCTCTCTCTGACACCATGTGTACAGTATCTCTTTCTTCTTTTCCACACACCCTTTCAGGGGCAGTGATGGATATTTATCTAGTAAGGGTGTAGAAGCAATAGCCAAGCCAATAGAGATTAATTATTGTTCTCAGATTGTCTACAGCTACCTTTAAGTGCCATAAAAATGTAAGACCTCTAATGAAAGCATAAGATAGCTTTACAACCTAACTGAGCCTATCTGTGCATCCTGTCACCTCTGATTCTATACTTCAAGCAATTGAGCATTGCATTTGTTGACACAGACGCAATCAGTATGGAGGAGATTGTAGTTGAAGCAATTGGTTTCAGTGAGTGAAAATAGTGGTACATACAAGATATTTTACTTGCAGGTCAGAGCTGTCAGCTTGCATGGACATTTGGTAGAGATCAAGCTGTTCAAGATGGGAACATTTCACAGGTCAGTCTCAAAGCAATGTTTGTGTCCTTTGCACTAGCTGCTATGTAATTTTATATCTTGGACAGTTTATGTATCATAATGTTAAGCGAGTCCTAAGCCCTGGAAAAACGAAACTGTTTCTAAGAAAGCTAAAGCTTAGCATATGAAATCTTGGTAAGAATCTCCATTCCATTAGTGCTCTTCCGCACCAGCATTGGTCCACTTTGAGTCTTCTGTCAAGGTACTGAGGATTGTAACTAGAAATTGTCATGAGTTCCTTTTATGTTCATCTAATACTGTTTACAAGTGTGGGAGATAATCTGTTTTTGTTTGGTAAGGATCATAATAGAATTTGAGACTTTTTGAAATGCTCACTCCTGACCATAAATCAGCACAGTCATCTTAATTATATTAATTGTTTCCTCATTTTTGTGTGCCATCTTTTGGAACGTTTGTTAATGCAGCACAGTATTCACATTGACTGCAACATTGATTAGGTGGTTCGTATGCTCCAAACATTGCTCGTTAAGGCTTATTACTGGTCTACTCTAATTTACATGTGCATTACTCTGCAGGCCCATGTAACAGTGTACTATTGCCTTGAATTGCAGATACTTGTACTCATTACTGAGAACCATCTGTCTCTGGGAAAACAGTTTGGAAAGTACTTCATAACTGAGTTCGTAGTTCACAGGTTGCACTGGATTTGGTAGCTCGTTCTCTTCTCCAGAAGCGCCAATACATGGATCCTTATGCTCTATGACTCAGGTGACTGTACGGTCCTGTTCGAGTTCACCGCCATTGGCGAGACCCTTTTTTCCTCAACACAAAGTCACCATCTGAATATTATATTTGACATGAAGTCCAACTTGTCCTTTGTAGGCACAGAAGGACTTTTCCATCTGCTAATTCTCATAAAAGTATACCACTCTTTGAAATTAACCACTGATTTGAGCTGGCTCCAGTACTGTCTCATTAGGACTGTAACATTACGTTGTACATAACCCTAAAAAAAATCTTACAGTCTTCGTAGTACAAAACTGGGCCGTAGGTAGAGCCCTTAATTTGAAAAAATATAACAATGTTAAGCATGCACTTTCAACACTCCACTGTCTTTCGGTGGCATCTAAGTTCAAGGTTCTGTGTACCATGCACAAGGCTCTCTAGAACAGAGTCCATGGTTACCTTTGAATGAATACGGCACCTGAATTATGCTCTTACCTGGATACTTTGGTTGACCCAGACTCAGTCCTTTTACGATAACATTTTAGCTGGCTAAAATATGGCACTGAGAGAGCCCTTCTCATACAAGGCTCCATGATATTGAGTATTTTCATCTGTTTCATGAGAGCCCAACTAATCTATTGTTCACATAGAAAGATGCAGAAAACTGACCGTTTCAAGGAAGCATTGAATTGAGTTGTAACAGTGTGATTTTGTGGCATAGTAGAATCAAGTGACTGGACATTAAATACAGACAGTACCTATAAGAAATTGGGTTAATAGTTGCCAAGGATTGGAGTCCTGATAGGTAATAACCCTACAACCTCAACTTTACTTGGGAACTAAGCACCTCATTTTAGCACTTGAGTCTTCAATGGTAACGAAGCAGAGCAATCCAAGACCTACTCAGGGGAGGTTGCATGGGAAAGCACCCCCAGTCCACTAGTGCGTAGAAACATCATTCAGTAAATCATTTTCCAGTCAGTGATGTTTCCTTTAAAAAGGAAAAGTATTTTATTACACATACACACCATTGAATAATACTCATTAATTTACAAATATACACAATTATCAGATAGATAGAATACCTTTGGTGACACTCGCATACCAATTGGCACCCCAGCAAACATAAATCAGAGAATCTCCCCCCCCACACCTCCTACCAGATTCCACATCAAAATATAAGGCGGGGGGGGGTGTAATATTATCGATAAGCCAGGCCTACTGGCTTTGTCAGTGTGTCACCACATTAGTGAAAACAGAAACATGTTATAGACCACCATTGCAATCAGTAGGGATGGTACCAATATTTAGTAGGATTCATTAGTACACTATAACATAAAACCTTGCATTTTCAATCACCACATTGTCCATAACGCATTTGATTAAATAAAGTGTCTTATAGTCTTATTTCTACCTTTACACTATGCCTACTGCAGCTTTAGGACCAACCAGCAGGAATCCTTGCACTCCAGATCCTATGTACAGAAATACCGGCTCCAGGAGTCCTTGAAACAACCCACAATTTCTCCCACGGGCAGCAATATAGCCCCTTGGGAGACATAGGTCTGCTCTTGGGATACAATTTCTCAGCTGTTGCTGCACTCTTTGCAGCCCCTAGACAGTATTTAAAGTTTGGTGGTGCACCTGTTCGCTACTGGGGCACGACAAAAGGACCTTTATGCAAATGCAAGGGCTTATGTGGTGCTCCAGTGCCCAACACCTTAAATATTAGATGAGCAACTTCCTGGTTATTTGCTGCTTCACACTGCTTTTTTCATTTCCTTGTTAGGATGCCAAGTGCCACTGCCCATAGTTGGGGCAAAATGTGTGTGCTTTTGGGGGGGATGGGAGTCTCAAGGGCTCCCACAGCACTTGCCAGCACCCCGCACATACCACACTGTGCAATGCACGAGCACAGGTAGAGGAGGAGGCACAATGCATCATGCCAGGGGCTCTGGCCTCCCAGAAAATAGTGGTTGTGCTTGCTGGCTTTGTCTTCTGTCCCGGGTATGTGTTCCCCGGGACTATTCTAATTGCACCAGACCCCTGGGAATGGGATCCCTGGGGTCAAGGGTTGCTTGGGGGAAGCATACCCCACCCCCTAAATCATAAAAAGGAGGCTGCGTCCGGCCATGGTCCACCCTGGGAATATTTGGTTGTGGCGACATGCTACTCGCTCCATTCCCTGCTCTGTCCCCTGAGGGGGGAGGGATGGTGGGGGGGGGGGGGCAGGGGGGAGGGCACACTTCTCTGGACAATTTTTCCCGCCCTGTAGGACCGATTTCTACATTTTTAGTTGGTCTCTTTTAGGTCCTGGTGACCAGCGTTAGCCACCATGGGCATTCTCTTCAGGCCTCCCAGCCTCTAAAACTTGCTTTTTGTTGAACTGCTTAGTGTTTCTGCCTACTAGCCATACCTATCCTCTGTCTGGTCTCCTGCTGCTTTCTCATGCTTGGGGGGCATCTTCTATAACCCCTCGACAGCCAACAAGCAGTTCACTCTCCCTGCCAAACTCTCCATGTCCCACAGCCTCATGACTACTTAAAATGCTCAGACATGGCAGCTTCAGCTAAAGTGTCTTCACAAGTTTCTTGAGCAAGTTTTTTTTTTTAACCCTTTCGCTGCCAGGCCTTTTCCCCCTCCTGTGCCAAGCCTTTTTTTGGCTATTTGGGGTAGTGCGCGCTTAGGCCCCTGTAACTTTTTGACCACATTAGGTATCCACGCCAAATTTGCGTCCTTTTCTTCCAACATCATGGGGATTCTAAAGGTAGTCAGGGTTTGTGGATTCCCCTGGAGGGGTCACAGAAATGAGCCAAAATACAGCAACATTTTGTTTTTTTCCGGAAAAACTGGAAAAATGGGCTGCAAATGAAACCATCTGGGTTTTTCCCTGCAAATGTTATCAAAAAAGGGTTTGTGGGGTTGAAATCACCATTTTCCCAGCTTTTCGGGGATACCAGACTTTTGTCAGAAACCCAACATTTTTTACACAGTTTTGGCATTTTTCTGGGACATAGCCTATTTTTGCTATTTTTTGTGCTTTTGACCTCCTTCCAGTTAATGGCAGAAATGGGTACAAAAGCAATAATGGATCCTGGAAAGCTATACATTTTCGAAAAATAGACAAAATTATGAATTCAGCAAGGGGTCATTTGTGTAGATACATCAAGGTTTTTTTATAGAAACAAACAGTTAAATATAGGATAAATTGAAAATTAGTTGAAAAAAACAGCCTTTTGTGTCAACGTTTTCACCTGTAACTTCTTCTAATTTTGACAGCTCTTTGAAAGCAATATATCGTTGCATCCGCTGGACATTACTGGTTGTGGGGATATATAGGACTTGTAGGTTCACCAAGAACCCGACGAGCCCAGAGCCAAAAACTGAGCAGCAACTTGCAATGTTGTTTTATTATGTACCGGGTATATAGTAATTATTCTGTAAAAATGTGTACATGGAAAAATCGGTATGAAAGACACCTATGTATTTCTGAAATGGGAACAAAATATAGAGTTTAGAAACAGTAGATATTTGCACATTTCTGAATTTGGGAATACTCATACTAGCATGAGAATTATCAGTCATTTTTTAGAATGACTTATTTTTTACACAAAGTCTTTCATTTGGAAGGCAGAAATGCATCGAAAGTCAATAGATAATAACAGTTCCTTTACAAATCTGAATTACCCTAAGTCTCCCGATATACATGGTACCTCACTTGTGTGGGTAGGCATAGTGCCCGCGACGGGAAATGGCGCAAAACGCAACGTGGTCACAACTCAATTTCGCAGTGAAAATGTTCCCTTTTTTGGCAAAGTGCTTAGCTCTAGTTTTTGAACCCTAGCTCTGCGGGCACCTTGGGAAACCTAGCAAACCTATACATTTTTGAAAACTAGACACCCAGGGGAATCCAGGATGGGGTGACTTGACTGCCTCCCACCAGGGTCTGTTACCCAGAATCCCTTGCAAACCTAAAAAATGGTTAAAAAAAACACATTTTACTCACATTTCTGTCGTGGAAAGTTACGGAATCTGCGTGGATCCACACATTTCCACCCACCCCGCGTCCCCCAAAGTCTTACGAGAAAAACGGTACCTCACTTGTGTGGGTCGGCCTAGTGCCCGCGACAGGAAACGGCGCAAAACGCAACGTGGTCACACCTCAATTTCGCAATGAAAAATGACCCTTTTTTGGCAAAATGACTAGCTATAGTTTTTGAACCCTAGCTCTGCGGGCACCTTGGGAAACCTAGCAAACCTATACATTTTTGAAAACTAGACACCCAGGGGAATCCAGGATGGGGTGACTTGACTGCCTCCCACCCGGGTCTGTTACCCAGAATCCCTTGCAAACCTAAAAATGGTATAAAAAAACACATTTTCCCCATATTTCTGTTGTGGAAAGTTCCGGAATCTGCGTGGATCCACAAATTTCCACCCACCCTGCGTTCCCCAAAGTCTTACGAGAAAAACGGTACCTCACTTGTGTGGGTTGGCCTAGTGCCCGCGACAGGAAACGGCGCAAAACGCAACATGGTCACACCTCAATTTCGCAATGAAAAATGACCCTTTTTTGGCAAAATGACTAGCTGTAGTTTTTGAACCCTAGCTCTGCGGGCACCTTAGGAAACCTAGCAAACCTATACATTTTTGAAAACTAGACACCCAGGGGAATCCAGGATGGGGTGACTTGACTGCCTCCCACCAGGGTCTGTTACCCAGAATCCCTTGCAAACCTAAAAAATTGTCCAAAAAAAACACATTTTCCCCACATTTGTGTCGTGGAAAGTTCCGGAATCTGCGTGGATCCACAAATTTCCACCCACCCCGCGTTCCCCAAAGTCTTACGAGAAAAACGGTACCTCACTTGTGTGGGTCGGCCTAGTGCCCGCGACAGGAAACGGCGCAAAACGCAACGCGGTCACACCTCAATTTCGCAATGAAAAATGACCCTTTTTTGGCAAAATGACTAGCTGTAGTTTTTGAACCCTAGCTCTGCGGGCACATTGGGAAACCTAGCAAACCTATATATTAACCTATATATTTTTGAAAACTAGACACCCAGGGGAATCCAGGATGGGGTGACTTGACTGCCTCCCACCAGGGTCTGTTACCCAGAATCCCTTGCAAACCTAAAAAATTGTCAAAAAAAACACATTTTCCCCATATTTCTGTCGTGGAAAGTTCCGGAATCTGCGTGGATCCACAAATTTCCACCCACCCCGCGTTCCCCAAAGTCTTACGAGAAAAACGGTACCTCACTTGTGTGGGTCGGACTAGTGCCCGCGACAGGAAACGGCGCAAAACGCAACGTGGTCACACCTTAATTTCGCAATGAAAAATGACCCTTTTTTGGCAAAATGACTAGCTGTAGTTTTTGAACCCTAGCTCTGCGGGCACCTTAGGAAACCTAGCAAACCTATACATTTTTGAAAACTAGACACCCAGGGGAATCCAGGATGGGGTGACTTGACTGCCTCCCACCAGGGTCTGTTACCCAGAATCCCTTGCAAACCTAAAAAATTGTCAAAAAAAACACATTTTCCCCACATTTGTGTCGTGGAAAGTTCCGGAATCTGCGTGGATCCACAAATTTCCACCCACCCCGCGTTTCCCAAAGTCTTACGAGAAAAACGGTACCTCACCTGTGTGGGTCGGCCTAGTGCCCGCGACAGGAAACGGCACAAAACATAGTGAGGTAACATCAAAATTGCCTATCTCAAAACCACCTGGTTTTGCAAGGGGGGTCACTTGTGTTTTTGGCCCGGCGCTCGGCGGGCATCTAGGGAAACCTACCAAACCCATACATTTCTGAAAACTAGACACCCGGGGGCTTCCAGGGAGGTATGGCTTGCGTGGATCCCCCAACGTTTCCTTACCCAGAATCCCCTGCAAACCTCAATTTTAGCCGAAAAAATCACTTTTTTCACACATTTTTGTGTGGGAAAGTTGTGGCATCACCGGGCTCACTCAAATTTCCCACCTCCCAGCGTTCCCCTGGGTCTCCCGGTAAAAATGGTGCCTCACTTGTGTGGGAGGCCCATGTACCCTCGACATGCAAGGGCCCAAAACGTAGTGAGGTGACATCAAAATTGCCTATCTCACAACCACCTGGTTTTGCAAGGGGGGTCACCTGGGTTTTTGGCCCGGTGCTCGACGGCCATCTAGGGAAACCTACCAAACCCATACATTTCTAAAAACTAGACACCCGGGGGCTTCCAGGGAGGTATGGCTTGCGTGGATCCCCCAACGTTTCCTTGCCCAGAATCCCCTGCAAACCTCCATTTTAGCCGAAAAAATCACTTTTTTCACACATTTTTGTGTGGGAAAGTTGTGGCATCACCGGGCTCACTCAAATTTCCCACCTCCCAGCGTTCCCCTGGGTCTCCCGGAAAAAATGGTGCCTCACTTGTGTGGGAGGCCCATGTACCCTCGACATGCAAGGGCCCAAAACGTAGTGAGGTGACATCAAAATTGCCTATCACAAAACCACCTGGTTTTGCAAGGGGGGTCACCTGGGTTTTTGGCCCGGTGCTCGGCGGCCATCTAGGGAAACCTACCAAACCCATACATTTCTAAAAACTAGACACCCGGGGGCTTCCAGGGAGGTATGGCTTGCATGGATCCCCCAACGTTTCCTTACCCAGAATCCCCTGCAAACCTCAATTTTAGCCGAAAAAATCACTTTTTTCACACATTTTTGTGTGGGAAAGTTGTGGCATCACCGGGCTCACTCAAATTTCCCACCTCCCAGCGTTCCCCTGGGTCTCCCGGTAAAAGTGGTGCCTCACTTGTGTGGGAGGCCTTCTTAATCTCTTCCAGATATGTGGGAGTCCACCGGGTAGCTCTAGTTTGTCGCTGTTGTCCCTCAAAAACTGTTCAGCATACAAATTCGTCTGCTCAACAATCTCACCCAAAAATACATCATCCATAAACAACTGAAAAAACTGTATAGGCAAAAAGTGTTCACAATCCACTGTACACCCTGCATCACCACTAAAGGCAGGCAACACCGGCTGCACCATGTTTGGATCAACCCAAAGTCCAGCACTTCCAGTAGGAAGCCTAGCAGCCTCAGACTGCAATCCAGATGCCTCTTGCACCATCGGCACAGCAGTTTCCGCCTCTAAGACAGGCACTTCATCTGCACTGAGAGTTGCTTCATCCACACCAAGAGTACCTTCATCTGCACTGAGAGTACCTTCATCATCCGAAGATTCCATATGGAGAGAAAACTCACTGCCAGAATCTTCACCTCCCTCCACTCCCTCCGACGCACTGTCAGTCTCATAATCATGCTCAGAGGAAGATTCAAGAAGCATACCAACCACCTGTTGAGCAGTCATTCTACGGCTAGCCATAATGCTTATTAATAAAGGTAACTTGTCAAACAAGTCAACAACAACAAAGACTTTGTAAAATAAGTAATAAACAAAAAGCACCTTTATCAAAAACTCATATATACTCCAAAACAATACCACTCACTTGCCAGAGGCAGCTAAACTACTCACCACCACCTACTCTGTACAGCCACAGTATGGATCAACAATATCCCACTAAAAAAGAAAGAGAAATGCAATTACACATAAGACTATGCAAAACACATTGCAAATAATTTCATGCTCAAACCACTAACTAAATATGCCGCCATTATGACATCACTTACAAAAAAAATCATTCAGACATTACAATATTACTCATTTGGAGTAAATACAACAAAAAAAAATTCTTACCAAAACAAGGCAACTACACAAAACTGCAGAACAACCGCTGTCAAAACTGGAATCAAAAGCTTTAGACTAGAATAAAAAGGAGAAAAAAACTTTATTGACACATATGCATATAATGCTCTAGACCAAGCACAATGCAAACATGCACATACATGACACTGTTCAGGGATCATCTACAGCTGACATTAAATGACCATTCATCATGGTCCCCCCAATAAAGCAGTGCACTTTGTGATCTGCATGGTACATGTTCTTTGCAGCAGGCACATTAACCCTCTGTGCTACCTTTCCAGGAGTCAACCCTTCCACTACACAAAACTCCATCTCTCTCTCTAGGAAGAACATTAATCACCAAAGTTATCATGACATTTTAATTGTTTCTAAAAATTGCTGGAGGCCAGGAAGGAGGCAGCAAGTTTTTTTCAAACCATAATATACTTGCAAACACTACCCACCCACCCGAAATAGGGACCCAGGGAGGTCACACCGTTCGCATCGCCCTAACCTGCTCAAGGTTCATGTGACCTCATTGACAGAGTCACAGCGACTGGATCACTGTTGCTCTAGGGTGTGCTGCTTCGTAGGCCTGCCCGCAAGACTGGAGATGAACTTCAGTATGTATTGTGGTGGACAGGCCATCAAGGTTAACCCACAATTGACACCACTAGGGTACACCTGCTTGTGCTAAGAGATCAAGCCTTCTAAGGTCTAGTGGGGCCTTCTACGGTCTAGCATGGGAATGTGCTCCCTCAGTACAGCGGTGTGGTGGACTGGTCATGAATGCGGAACCCAGTTCCCCAGTTCCAAATTCAACAGCTCTGGCCATAGTGCCACATCCCCACTCAACACCATACTTGCCCACTGAGAGAAACTCGCACTGCCTTCAGCTATAGCCTAATTGTGCCCTTGGATGTGGCTCAATTCAAATTATGCATTTGATAAGAGTAATATGCTGCCTAAAAAAAAAAAAAAAAAAAAGCAACCGCTCAAAGGGAATGCAAAGCATGTGAAATGTAAGCAGAAACAACATGGTTACCTAAACGATATCTCACTAACTATTCAGAAACCAGCAAGTGGTTTCACCTGAAAAGTTATGGACATGACTAGAGGGCCCTGAAGGGAACCGTTTCACTGTCCATTGGTTACATCCTTACAAAACGTAAGCAGTATGGTATAAAAAAAGACCACATCCATAAACACAGAGCCATGGTATACATTGTGTTTTCCAATCCACCCATCAACCAGGTATTGCAGTACCTCTCCCAACCTGGAAACAACAATGCTTTTCAAAGAAAGACGAGAAAATGAAAGTAGCACTTCACTGGCAAACTCTGCAAAGTGATGCTGGTGTATTTGGATGTAATAAAAACCAATGTGGCCACTTTGCAACCCCTCTGTCTTGCTATTAGTTAGGTATTTAATTCTCATAAGTAATTCAATTTCTCTACATGCTGCTGCACTTTGGATTTGAAAAAGTAAAAAGAAGGGCATTTTTGGATCCATTTCACAGGGAAGCAACTAGAAAGACAAGCGTTTTATTTGGATCCATTTCACAGGGAAGCAACAGCAGGCACACACGAAGGAAGCTGAGCCTCGTGGCATGCCCCCACCCTAACCCAAAACCACCGAGCCAAAAATCATGCTGCAGCACTTTCCAAACGTTAAATTAAAAAGAAAGGCATATCTCACAATTTTTTGATCCATTTCACACGGAAGCAACATGAAAGACGAGCGTTTTTCGACTTTCTAAACAATTTAAAACGGGCACACACCAACGGAGCCGAGCCTCGTGGCAAGACAAAAGTCCCCCCCACCCTAACCCAAAACCCACCGATACATGAAACCCCCCTCCCCTGCCCCAAAACTAACCTTTACACTCCGTGGCGCAGGAAGCAAATGGCTTCCAGCGCCTCGGAGAGGACAGGGAAACCTCCAATGACGTCAGCGCGGCTCACGCGCTGACGTCGTTGATGACGCGTGGGGGGGGGGCGGGGGGAGGCAGGGGAAGGTCTTCCCCTGCCTTCCCAGTTAAAAAAAAAAAAAAATCGACCACTCACGGGGGGAGCGCCAGCGCTTCCCCCGTGGGTGGGTGTCATGACGAGATGGTCGCGTCATGGGCACAGCGCGACTGTGCTCCATGACGAGACCATCTCGTCATGGGCACAGAAGGGGTTAATGAGGGTAAAATGTTCTGACAGGTTGGCACCATAACCCAATGCTAGGGTGCCACTTAATTGCTCCATCCTTGCCCCAACCCTCCAGCACAGCATTCTAGGCTATTTAAAGATTGCAACTTGAAGTAGTCTATGAAAAGACATTTCCTAGGATACCCAGTCCTGCCCGAACTGACAGAGCTACCCGAATCCTTCCCACCAAAACTTCAAAGTGTAGCCCCTCCTGGGTTTGGCTCTAGAAGTCGGGCCTTCCTCCTTTTTTCTATGGGCTTTCGGCTTACTCAGTTCAGGTGGAATGTGAAGAGTTTATTAGCACTTGCAGATTTCCTCCTCGCCCCTTCCTTTCACAGTAACTGGGCCAAACTCTGTTAATGGCTCTATTATTTGAGGAGGCCTTTGATCTTGCTGCTGGCCAGCAGAGTAATTAATTTAGCCTAGTATGTGGGGACAAAGACCTGGTATTTAGTCCTGACTGAGACTGGGAAATATGATAATTCTGTAAAGGAGTACAGTTATCACAAAAGTAGCTGTGGATCTGTGCCCGGTGTACCGTTTTACCCCAAAATGTATACCTGACTGGTATTTTTAGGCCTCAGTATGGCAAAACTGTGCAGTGGCATAGATATCGCCCATAAGGTATAACACAGTTAGCACACAGCCTTTTCAGTAAAGCACTACAGACCTACACTATGGCTGCACCCTCGCATTATAAGGCCTACACCAAGCCAGCCCCAATCCTGTGATTGGTCCCTTTTGCTGCAGGTAACCTGTGCATAGGTACCAGGCTTGTGCTCACATTTTTGTGTATAACCAGACGAAATACTTTTACCCTAGCTTAGAAGCAACTGTCTTATTTTGAAAGGTAGACACTGGTTAGCACTCTTAGTCCATTTTTACAGATTGTACTGTGAGTGAGACTTGGGTAGTGAGTCCCACAGTAATAGTCCTAAATCAGTTGTCAAAAAACTGAAAAATCCAGAGTGAAACAATGGGAAGAACCCAGTTCATATAGTTCCCAAGGACTATTCTGGCTTTTTCCTCTCATACCTACAGTACCACTAACATATCCCCATAACTAAGTTCTTCTCTAAGCAGATGATCTGCATGTCCCACAAAGCTTCAACTCTGTTACTCCTCTCAACTCCTTATTTAACACAAACTCACATGTTCCTTCTATTAAAACTTTCCAGAAGTAGCCAGAAGGTATTCTATGATGGTAGCATTGAAAAACAAATCAAATAAAACAAGCTCTGTTACTCACTATATATACATGCACAAACTACTACTTGCACTCCAGCCTCTCTTAATCCACCTATTGACTCATTCCTGCACTTAGTTTCTTGTAATTAAAAATCCCATACACACCAACATTCACCAACCGATGAAGGGTTACTTTTAGTTATATCTGTTTACTTTGCAGCTTTGTTGTGAGGGTGTTTGTGGTAGTCTGTGACTGTTAGTCTACGAAGAGAGTGAGTGATGGTGGTGTGAGATTTCTGCTCTGTAGGGAGGCTGGAAGTGTTGTTAGTAGTGTTTGACTGCTGGTAGGTGCACAGTGTGCGAATGCAGATAGTCTTGTGACACCTCTATTTTGGAAGGGTCTCGAGGACTGCCTGGTAGTCCCTGGCAGCTATTCTGTCAATGGTGTTAGTTTGTGACATCTTATCTGAAGAAAGTAAGAGTGCTTCTAGTAGTATGTGACAGCTACTCTTTTTTTATTTTATTTTATTCATCACGTTTTGTGTAGCGCAAACTTGACCCAAAGCTATCCGCGATCTTCACAGAGTTGGCATAGCAGCAATTACATGAGTTACATTTGAAGTACATATAGATACATATTTCACTTACTACAAATGTATCACTATTAATATTGGAACATTCACTACTCACAGTTCCTATTGCTTAGCACTTTACCTAAGGTCCACCTTCCTGACTTGATCACCCACTAATCCTATCAGACAACACATTACCGCATTTTATATGCCACACAAGTTCAATGCAACACCGGTTTTAGCATACAATTTTGTCATTGGGCACTTGTCAATACTGACTAAGAACATTTTCTTACCATTCTGTTGCAATGGCGACCTTATGTGCTGTATTTTCTACAAAGATGCCGGTTATACATCAATATCCGCATCCTCACAGACACTGGTCTGATTGCAATATCCGCATCCACATACGCCTTACTAATTTATTCCAATAAATGCAGGGGTGCCATAAAAGTGCTTGTTTAAATTACGCTCCTACATAAACCAGAATGCCGTTACTCCAAACTAAACTTTATTGGTTGTCACATGAACTGACATAATGAATTGTAGATTTTACCGCATATTGCGCGATCATTATTGGTAAAGTCACGAGGTGATGTTATGATTGAATATACTACCTATTTGATACGAATATACAAATGTGAAAGAAACACGTTAGTTAGATTCCTCACCTTAGAATATCCCCAGACGTCATGTTGGATCCGGAAAGATTTTTCATCAGCAATACGCCTTGCGCGTCGCTAGGCGTCGTCTGCGGCTCTGCGTCCGTCGTCGGCGCCGTACGCCGGAATGAGGTCGTCGGCGTACTTAGACGCCGCCCTCGCGTGCTGACGTCAGTTCTTCTTTTTTCCTCGCCAGACAGTGCCGATCCGGGAAGAGCTTACCCCTTTAGTCACTTTTTGACTAAAACTTTTTGAGACTCTTTTGTCTACTCGTCGACTCGAACTGGTGCCGGTAGGATGCCTGGGTTTAAAGCCTGTGACTCCTGTCACCGACTAATGTCAGTAATGGACCACCATCGCCGGTGCCTTTACTGCCTTGGGGCCGACCACGATGTCGGGCCTTGATCTCGAAGGCTAGGCGGGAGCGGTCCCGTAAGCTTCTCGAGCTCCGACACTCGGCTCCGTGCCGTTCACGGTCCCGGTCCAGGAGGAAGTCCAAGGACCGGTCGCGGAGCTGCAGCCACCACCACCGATCGTCGGGATCCAAGTTTTCAGGTAAGTCGAAGCATAGTAAGAAGTCCAAGAGACGACATCGCTCTTCGGACTCCCCTTGCTGGTCGCGCGACTCAGTCGAGGGTCCGGGTGGTACCACCCCTGCGGCTCCGCTGGAGCCGCAGGAGCCGTGTCCGTCCCCATACCCGCCGGTCCCTGAGACTGACGCGACTCCGGCGGAGATCAGTGCCTTCCTCTCGGCCATGAGGGGCCTGGCTCTGCCGTCGACGCCTGCCGGTGTGCCTTCGGGCCCCGCAGGCTCGACTGGGAGGCCTAGCGAGCCGGCGGCTCCGGGCCCCGGCGCCGTCGTCGACTTCGGTCCCGACGCCGCAGGTCCCCGTGGGATCCAGGCCTGGATCTCAGTCGATGCCGGTCGACCTAATGACGCCTCCTCCGCCGGCGTCGACACCGGTTCCACCCCCGGCGCCGTCTCCGGATGAAGCCGTTCCCCGGTTCAGCGCCGGTGTGGCACCGTCTGGCGCCGCATCCGACGCCGATGGGTGACCATTTCATCTTCCGCTCGGCTCTGATCATTCCCCCTGTTTATCAGGAATCGGATGACGGTGACGACTGGGAGGGGTCTAATGACCCTCTGGTCCGCCTGGACCAGTTATCCAAGGACTGGACAGATGAGCTGGGGGATGCCAGTGGCCTTGCCACCTCCCCCGACACTGGCTTCATCTCTCCTCCGACCGTGGCTTCAGAGGAAGGTGCTACCTTTTCTGTGGCGTTACATAAGGCGGCCGAAGCCCTCGGGCTGGAGCTACCTACTGTGGCCGTGAGGACTAACCTCCTCACTGAAGTGCTCCAACCATCAGCAAGCTCCTCGGAGCCTCTGCTGCCGTTTAGCGAGGCACTAATGGACGTTCTCAAGGGCACCTGGTCCAAGCCCTCCACAGTACCTCCTGTGCATCAAAACGTGGCCCGACGCCACCGCCCTGCACTGGGCGACCCCAGTTTTCTGTCCCAACACCCCACCCCTGAGAGCCTGGTTATCCAGGCCTCTACTTCCCAGACCTCCTTCCCTTCTGCTCCCCCGGATCGGGAATCCAAGAGACTGGAGCAGTTTGGCAAAAAGCTGTTCTTCTCCCTTAGTTTAGGGCTGCGGTCGATTAACACTGCTTGTCTCTTGGACCGTTATTCCCACTCTCTGTGGGATACGGTGGAGGACCTGCTGCCCCTGTGCACGGAGGAGGCCCGGACACGGCTCGCCCAGGCTCTTGCCGAAGGGCGGGACGCAGCGTGGTATGCCATCCGATGTGGTTTGGACACGACGGACTCACTTGACAGGGCAATGTCGTCCACGGTGGCGCGTCGTCGTCACGCCTGGTCGCCTCTTTGGCGACAAAGCGGACAGTGCGCTGGAGCGCTTTAAGGACTCCAGGGCTATGGCCAAGTCCTTGGGTCTCTCGGCCCGCGCCCGTAAACTTATGTTTTTCGCCCCTTTCGTGGCCAAGGAAGGGGCGCCCCCTCACGTCCGCCTAGCCACAGGCCGCAGAACCATCCTCCACGCGGTCACGGATTCCGCCGAGGCGGTATAGGGGGTCAACATGCCGGTCCGTCCACATCCACCCCAGCAGCATCCGCCTCAAAGCCTTCCTAGTCTGTGCTTTCAGGCCCATTCCACACCAGTGGGCGGCAGACTTCGCCATCACCTGCTCCACTGGCGTTCCATCACTTCGGACAGGTGGGTGCTGCAAATCGTCCGAAGGGGCTACTCCCTCCCCTTCGAGACGACCCCTCCAGCCATGCCACCGCATGTCGGGGGATCACTTGAATCTTCTACGGGAGGAAGTTGCGGCCCTCTTGGCCAAAGGGGCCGTCGAGCGCGTTCCTGGTCCAGAAGTAGGCCGTGGTTGTTATTCCCACTACTTTCTGGTTCCCAAGAAGGGCAAAAGGGGCCTACGCCCTATCTTGGACCTCAGGAGCGTCAACGCCTTCCTCTGGAAGGAGAGGTTCAAGATGCTCACCTTAGCTCAGGTTCTGGCTGCCCTAAACCCTGGAGACTGGATGGTAGCGTTGGACTTGCAGGACGCTTATTTCACATCCCCGTCCTGCCGGCTCACCGGCGTTACCTGCGGTTCACGGTGGGTCAGGAGCATTTTCAGTTTACTGTGCTCCCCTTCGGCCTCACCAGTGCCCCTCGGGTGTTCATGAAAGTGATGGCGGTGGTCGCAGCTCATCTGCGCAGATCAGGGGTTCCAGTCTTCCCCTATCTCGACGACTGGCTGTTGAAGGCGGGCTCGCCCCAGCAAGCTGTCTCCCACCTCCAGACTACGGCCGACCTCCTGCATTTGCTGGGGTTCTCCATCAACGTGCCGAAGTCGCATCTGAGTCCCTCCCAGAAGCTCCTTTTCATCGGGTGGTTCTGGACTCGGCGCAGTTCCGGGCTTATCCTCCGGAGCAGCGGGTCCGGGATATTCAGGCTCTGATTCCCATCTTTCAGCCTCTATCCCGGGTTTCGGTCAGGTTGGTGCTGCGGCTTCTGGGTCTGATGACCTCCTGCATCCTGTTAGTGCATCACGCCAGGTGGCGAATGCAGGCTCTGCAGTGGGACCTTTAGTTTCAGTGGGCCCAGCATCGGGGCAACCTGTCCGACCATGTCTTGATCTCGGAGGGCACCGCACAGCAGTTGCAGTGGTGAGTCATGAACCGCGATTGGGTCAGCGGCAGATCCCTCTCCCTACCCCACCCGGAGCACGTAGTGGTGACGGATGCGTCCCTCCTGGGATGGGGGTGCCACATGGGGGAGGCGGAGATCAGAGGACTCTGGTCTCCGGCGGAGTCTCAGCTCCATATCAACATTTTGGAGCTGAGAGCGATCCGACTTGCACTGAAGGCATTCCTTCCCGTTGTCTGGGGAAGTGTGGTGCAGGTGTTCATGGATAACACCACCACCATGTGGTATTGCAACAAACAGGGCGGGGTGGGGTCGTAGACCCTTTGTCAGGAGGCTCTGCGCCTCTGGACATGGCTGGAACATCAGGGCATCACCCTGGTGGTTCAACATCTGGCGGGCTCTCTGAACGCCAGAGCAGACAAACTCAGCCGCCGGTGCATGATGGATCACGAATGGCGTCTAAACTCGGACGTGGCGCAAGGCCTCTTTCGGCAGTGGGGAGAGCCTTGGTTAGATCTATTCGCCACCGAAGAGAACGCGCAATGTCAGCGGTTCTGCACGTTGGAGATTCCAAGGCGGCACTCGCTCGGGGACGCTTTTCGTCGCGAGTGGAGTTGCGGTCTGTTGTACGCCTTTCCGCCTATACCACTTCTGCCCAGAGTGCTGAAGAAGATCAGGCGCGACCGGGCCCAAGTCATCTTGGTGGCTCCGGATTGGGCACGAAAGTACTGGTATCCCGAGCAACTCAGTCTGTCAATCGATCTCCCGATACGACTGTCTCTTCAGGAGGACCTTCTATCGCAGCAGCAGGGGACGGTCCTCCACCCAAACCTGTCCAGTCTCCACCTCCATGCGTGGAGATTGAGCGCCGACAGTTGTTGCCTCCTGAGGTCTGCGATGTGATTCTGGCAGCCAGGCGTCCCTCCACTAAAACGGTATACTCCTGTAGATGGAACAAATGTGTGGCATGGTGCACAGCAAAGGCTGTGGATCCCCTTTCCCCCCCTCTTTCTGAGGTTCTTCTCTTCATTCTTTCTTTGGCCCAGCAGGGCTCTGCTCTGGGCACTCTTAAAGGTTATCTTTCTGCTATCTCTGCCTTCCTCCGGCTTCCTGATCAGCCTTCTCTTTTCAAATCCCCTGCTGTTTCTCGATTCCTTAAGGGCATTACTCACATGTTTCCTCCTGTCCCTTTGGTAATGCCTCAGTGGGTTTTGAATCTTGTTTTGACATATCTGATGTGCGCTCCCTTTGAGCCACTTCATAATTGTCCTCTTTGTCTGTTGACGCTTAAGACTGCTTTCCTGGTAGCCATCACCTCTGCTAGAAGGGTGAGTGAGCTCCAGGCTCTCTCTTCTAAGCCCTCTTTCCTTTCTATCCATCCAGACAAGGTTGTGCTCCACACTCGTCCTGCCTTCCTATCTAAGGTTGTGACTGCCTTTCACATCGGGCAGTCTGTTACGCTGCCCGCCTTCTTTCCGCCTCCGCATCCCTCGAAAGAGGAAGATAGGCTCCACCGTCTGGACCCAAAACGTGCGCTCTCCTTCTATCTGGACTGCACAAAACCGTTCCGGGTGGACGACCAACTCTTCGTTGGTTACGTGGGCGCTAAGAAGGGGCGGGCGGTGCACAAGCAGACCATCTCTCGGTGGGTCGTTTTGTGCATCAAAGCTTGGTACTCCTTAGCTAAAAAGGAACCTCCTGTTGGGCTGAGGGCCCATTCCACTCGGGCCACGGCGATGACGACTGCCCTGGGTCGGGGAGTCCCCTTGCAGGACATCTGTCAGGCGGCAACGTGGGCCTCGCTGCACACGTTTGCCAAGCATTATTGCCTGGACAGCCAAGTCCGGAGAGACGGCTTCTTTGGCCGTTCTGTTCTCCAGGACTTTCTGGTGTGATCTTGGTTCACAGACCCACCACCGGGGTTGGTATTGCTAGGGTATCTATTCTAAGGTGAGGAATCTAACTAACGTGTTTCTTTCAGATGAACAAGTTACTTACCTTTCGGTAACGATGTATCTGTAAGAAACATTAGTTAGTTAGATTCCTCACCGACCCACCCATCCTCCCTGTTCTGCGAACCGACATCTAGGGTTAAGGTTATCCTTTTCAGGGCCCTAGCCTTTTTTTGGCACCAGTGTTGGTCTCTTGCATGGCTCTGCGTTCCTGGTGCGGAAAGCTATGTACAAGAACTGACGTCAGAGCGCGATGCCGACGACGGACGCGGAGTCGCAGACGACGCCTAGCGACATGCAAGGGGTATTGCTGACGAAAAATCTTTCCGGATCCAGCCTGACGCCTGGGGATATTCTAAGGTGAGGAAACTACCTAACTAATGTTTCTTACAGATACATCGTTACCGAAGGTAAGTAACTTGTTCATCACTATGCTTTTACAGAAAGTTGTTGCGGTTATTTGACGCTGATAACTTGATTTAGTGACAATTGCTATGACAAGCACAAAGCGGTCAGCTGAGCATGCGCTCCGATTTTTTTAGGTGCCACTTACTCTGCAAAACAATTATGAAAAAATTATGAAAAAACTATGATGAGTTTACGAAATTGAATGTAATTAATTAATTACCAATGTTTGATTTATTTATATAATTTTGCAGTGTCTTTGACAATTGTCACGTTTTAAATAAGCACTGAGGTGCGTGATATGGAAGTATTTTTTCTATGTTGTCTAACATTTGGTCGTATTTCTTTGGGCAATCAATGTACAGGAAATTGCTTGACAAAGGCCTAACGCCGAAACGCGTCGCCCGTTGGTTTGTGCACAATAAACTTTGTGCTTCTTCTGGTGTGCCGCATCCCGTTATTTAGGTCAATTGGGCAGAAATACGGAAATCCTTGCATCTTACTCGGCTGCTGCCGCCGTCTGCAGGCACCAACGGCGGAGGCAGAGAACCATGAAGCGCGTCATCAGTTAACTTTTACTATATATATATATATATATATATATATATATATATATATATATATATATCTATCAAGGCTCGTGGGGATGTCCATACTTAAGCAGCACTCGAACGCGGTTTAGCTTATCCCCTTTCAGCTTTATTGGCATACAGGCAGCTTTCCTCGGTATTAATACTGGCACACAACCAAAGCCTGACGAGTTTCGTTATACAACTTCTTCAGAGGCATGTAGGTTGAAAGAGGCAGTCCGGGCCACACCTCCTCATTTATACCAAATCATATGCTGATATGCAGCTGCTCTGAATGAGCATGTACGTCAAGGTTTTCTGGGATTTGTAGTCTGTGTTAGTCCACAAATGGATGCCTCTTATAATGAATGCCCAATCAAGCTCATCTTGAGCCCCAAGGAAGGTGCACTGCTAAATCCAGAAATCGCGCTCCACTGTTGAGTCCTAATTAGGACCCGTGGCCCCCTCTGTCCTGGGGTGGTGCTCGCTTCGCGACTGGACCGCCGCGTTTACATCAAGGCTCGTGGGGATGTCCATACTTAAGCAGCACTCGAACGCGGTTTAGCTTATCCCCTTTCAGCTTTATTGGCATACAGGCAGCTTTCCTCGGTATTAATACCGGCACACAACCAAAGCCTGACGCGTTTCGTTATACAACTTCTTCAGAGGCATGTAGGTTGAAAGAGGCAGTCCGGGCCACACCTCCTCATTTATACCAAATCATACGCTGATATGCAGCTGCTCTGAATGAGCATGTATGTCAAGGTTTTCTGGGATTTGTAGTCCGTGTTAGTCCACAAATGGATGCCTCTTATAATGAATGCCCAATCAAGCTCATCTTGAGCCCCAAGGAAGGTGCACTGCTAAATCCAGAAATCGCGCTCCACTGTTGAGTCCTAATTAGGACCCGTGGCTCCCTCAGTCCTGGGGTGGTGCTCGCTTCGCGACTGGACTGCCGCATTTACATCAAGGCTCGTGGGGATGTCCATACTTAAGCAGCACTCAAACGCGGTTTAGCTTATCCCCTTTTAGCTTTATTGGCATACAGGCAGCTTTCCTCGGTATTAATACCGGCACACAACCAAAGCCTGACGCGTTTCGTTATACAACTTCTTCAGAGGCATGTAGGTTGAAAGAGGCAGTCCGGGGCACACCTCCTCATTTATACCAAATCATACGCTGATATGCAGCTGCTCTGAATGAGCATGTACGTCATGGTTTTCTGGGATTTGTAGTCCGTGTTAGTCCACAAATGGATTCCTCTTATAATGAATGCCCAATTAAGCTCATCTTGAGCACCAAGGAAGGTGCACTGCTAAATCCAGAAATCGCGCTCCACTGTTGAGTCCTAATTAGGACCCGTGGCCCCCTCATTCCTGGGGTGGTGCTCGCTTCGCGACTGGACCGCCGCGTTTACATCAAGGCTCGTGGGGATGTCCATACTTAAGCAGCACTCGAACGCGGTTTAGCTTATCCCCTTTCAGCTTTATTGGCATACAGGCAGCTTTCCTCGGTATTAATACCGGCACACAACCAAAGCCTGACGCGTTTCGTTATACAACTTCTTCAGAGGCATGCAGGTTGAAAGAGGCAGTCCGGGCCACACCTCCTCATTTATACCAAATCATACGCTGATATGCAGCTGCTCTGAATGAGCATGTACGTCAAGGTTTTCTGGGATTTGTAGTCCGTGTTAGTCCACAAATGGATGCCTCTTATAATGAATGCCCAATCAAGCTCATCTTGAGCCCCAAGGAAGGTGCACTGCTAAATCCAGAAATCGCGCTCCACTGTTGAGTCCTAATTAGGACCCGTGGCCCCCTCAGTCCTGGGGTGGTCCTCTGCAGCAGTTTCTGGCACTTTCTGTCCTTCCTCTCCCTAAACTCCTGGTGCATCAACCCCGAAGCCATTCTGTCCCTCTTCTGAGTGCAGCCACATAGTGTGCATGTACAGCAAAGCACATCACTTATAGGTGCATGTCTTGTATAGTTAGCTTCACAGGAGCAGCTGTTTTGCCACGCAGCCGGTTCACTGTACTGCACATGTGTCATGCTCATACACACATCATAGATCAGAATAGCATGGCATAGACCCTTTCCACTGAGGTCACCATCTACTGGATGTTTGGAGCATTGGTCTGGGGGATGCCTGGCAGATAGAATGTGATCAACGGTGGGGAATAGGCAGTAAGCATTCAACAATTGCTTGGCTGCTTAATGCAACACACACCACCCACCACCCTACACCATTCACTGTTGTGTCATTCTATTTGGATGCAGCAATCATCTTAGGAGTATGAAAAACAGATGTCCCTAGCCCTTGCTGTACTACAAATCTGTATAACACAGCCTCTGTGTTAAACATCATATATCTCTTTCATATGGTGATTGTGATGGAGTTCACAAAATAAAATGCTTCCAATTACATTTATTACAGAATTCACAATGCAAAATGCATCCTATTGCATTGGTCAGCGATCTCAATGTTAAGAGTTCTCAATTAAACCCCCTTCCTTCAGAATTTCGTATGGGTTTGCACCACACAGATCTCATTCCTATTGTATTTAACCCGGAGTGTGCATTAACAGTATTTCAATCAGTTCTGAGAAATGAAACTACTTCTTAAGTTGGCTAACATAACTGCTTCCCAACAAATGTGTTTGTTGAAAGAAGATCAACAAAAGTCTCTTTTTGTGGTTAAATGAGCTCTGATAGAAAACTTACACTGGTTTTACAAAAATTGAGACTCTAGAAGCAAGGCGAAGTGTCCATTAAGGAATGTAGTGTATTGTGTCTCTAAATTCTCTTGATTTGATGAAATTGGCACACATTCATCCTAACGCTGGAGACGCCACTGGAAGTAAGTGAGGAGGCAGAGCTCCCAGGCAAACAGGAGACTAGGTCAGGTGCTGCTCATAGTACTTGCTGGCAGCATCGGTTGTATGATGTTACAACGCATGCTTTTACTCCGCATGCCGTTACAATGCAATTTTTTACCCCAACTTGCTGTTGGGGGTGCACTGGAGCTTGGAATAGTATAATTTACTATTCCAACTCCCTTCTGTACAACAGTAGGGAAGGTGTTGGAGTTAAATCTAACACCCTATACCCCTACAACAAGCCATTTTCGTTATAATGGCATGCGGGGTAAAAGCATGTGTTGTAATGCATGCGTTGTAACTGTTGTTTCCCGGCATCATCCAGAGGTGAGTGAATACTCCTGCCCTAAAGTGCAGTGGTCCATGGTTGGAGGAGCTGGATCAGGCCACAGGATGTGGTGGTCAGAGGTGAGGAGGGCACATGGTGGATGGATACAGCTGCATTTCCGGAATATGAGACCGAAGGGGCTTCCCCGGGAGAGAGATGCAAGGAAAGCTGATCCTAAAGCCACCTAGGAATCGCAGACCCATGTCCAACAACCCAAAGTTTTTGCTGATAGTACTCACCCTAGGAACCAGGCATTTGGTTAGAAATAGACTGGATATTTGATTGCAACAGTCAATAGGGGCGCCTTTGGACAATCAATGAACACTTCCAATCTGTTCAGACTTACGCAATTTCAGTTCCTGGGTAAGCACCTCTTGAGTGGTGGAAAGTGTGCACTTGAACCCATGTGTATGAAGAGAGGAAGTGTCCAAATATAAAGGTTTAGACTTACTTTGCTGACTTCAAGGACACTGTGTCTCTCCGGGATCCTCAAGTTCACAGTGGCGCAATAACTCACAATGTGGCTGACCCCTGGGTAGGCTGACTTAGGTTGTCTTAGGCTTATAAAATCCTGTTGGATGGAAGAAGGTGGAACACTGTTCATTGTTCAACTGGACAACCAACACAAGAGGGAATATGGGGAAGGATAGAACCACAAGATTGTACTAGCTTACCACAATAGATCCTAGTGCCTGAGGCCTGTTGACAGTCAGTAAGCAGGGAGATGATGCAGAATCCCCAGGGTCGGCATATTCGCCAGACCAATCTGGCTCGCAAATCATGAGGACCATTACACCTCCCCGACAAGCACTGGAAAACAAGATAGATACTAATTCGTTGGAGGTGAATCTTCTCAGAGTAGATCTGCATAAAGTTAATGAGTATCGATTAGGGCAGAGTGCTCAATTAACACCCTGAAAGCAGATATGATAGACATACGCCCGAAGGTCCGCTCCCTGACAGAATTTACCTACCTCATAGAGGCCAGACCAGAGAATGCCAAAGGCAGGACCCGCAGCACCAACCTTCATTTTGTGGGGTTTCTGGAGCAGGCTGAGAACGGAGCCCTAGAAGTCTTCCTGAAACAGAAAATTACAACCCCCCCCCTTGAATGGACAGGTGTGTCCGCTTTATTTTTCATTGAAAGAGCACACAGGAAATTTGTGCCACCCCCACTTCCTGCCCCCCCTCCCAAAGAACAGTGATCGTGAAACTTCTAAATAATCATAACAGAGGCACAATCCTGCAGTGAGCAAGAACAGTTGAAGAAACTAAATATGAAGACCAAATCATCAGACTACTTCCTGGTTACACAAACAAATTCCAGATACTGAGCATCTTTTGTTGCAGTGAAGCAGAAATTGAGGACCATGAATGCCCAGTATATCCTGTTGTTCCCCGTGAAATTGAGGATAATCTGTGAGTGGCACTCCCACTTCTTTGCCTGCCCAGGAGATGTCTGGGGATTGCTGGAAGTGGGCAACCGAACTGTTATGTGGTATGGTTATGGCAGACTGTCAGGATAATAAAGGGATGGTTGGAGTGGGGACAGACTTCAAAGTGGCGACAGTTGTGTCTGTCTCCACTCCTCTCCTGTTGAATAGACGAGAGAGTGGTGGGGAGAGCCAACAAAACCCTGGAACTGGAACAATGAACTGACACAGACAAAATAGACCATAACATGGTGAAGGAATCCAACAGAGATGCTGAAAACACCCCGACCTAGACAAATGTATTAGAATTCATGGTCATCATTACATCTCTTTTCTGAACTGTGAAACACTGATTATGACAAGTTTTGACAAGGGTTAATGAGACTCACTTGATGGCTATGACTTATCCCTGTAAGTATCACCTCCAGCACTTAAGATAAGACTGCATTCACAAATATTGAGTGAATGAGACATGGAGCAAGAACGGGCTGACCTCAGCAGCTGGACACAAGTGGATTCTTGTAACAGTTATTATCATTATGCAGAGGGGAACTGAGGCTGGTGAAGAGGTTGATGCATAGGGTAATGACTAATAACTGGTGCCTGGATGGCTCATTGAGAGGCCAGGAACCTGTTGTCTATAAACAGACTAGGACCACTGGAAGGACGGTATTGGACTACTTGGTCCTTGAGACTGGGCTGCCACCTAGAATCACACCTCTCCTCTTTAGAGTTAAAGTATAGTTCTGTTGAGTTACTTCTTGTTACATTTTTCATAAGCTGGCAGTCCTAGGTTGGTCATTCCATTAGAGCACAATTTGGAAATAAAGGTTGTTTTATTTTCCAGTGAGTCGTATATGTTATCTGATATGTGGCCTTAGATGCACCACTGAGTCACAAAAAGCTTTGATTAGGGAGAAATAGGGGAGAAGCTACAAGAGGTGTACCCGTTCAAGAGCCATATACACATAAAAATAATTTGAACTAGGTCTTCTCAGATGCTGGAGAGAGTGACCATTTATTCAAAATTAAGATGGGTACGAATATGGAGTTGTTGGCATGGAATGTTCTCTACCTATATTGATATATTAGGAAACATGGAGTATGCACCTTTATAAACACCTGAAGTGCAGGAGTTGGCCAGTGGCAGACGCCTGCACTCCCTCCTCAGTGCGTTTGTCGGCTATTGGCTAACACTGGAGAGGGGTATAAAGGCCATCAGTGTGCAGGGCACTCTGACGTTATTACTGAGAAGTGAAAGTAAAATGAGCTGATGAGCTTGTTTTACTTTCACTGCATCAGTACTTAGGGGAGCATATCTCAGCCCCCCGAGCACCGATTGAGTTAGAGGTGGTATCATTGGAAAGTGAAGAACCTCTCATTTCCAATGCCCTCTCTACCCAGTGGGTCCCTGCTTGTGAATCGGCACAGGAGAGCGATCTGGAAGCAGGCATCAACCCTCTAGACACTGAGGATATAGGGGAAGTGGCCCTATAGGCAAGGGCTTGTGCTCTCCTGGTCCCCTCCCCCATACATTTTATTTTTTTACTCCGTGGATGGGGGTAATTACCCCTGATCTGCCTCCCTTTGGGGGCAGTAAGTCCAGTAGACACCAGGAAAATATATATTTTTTTAAAACATAGGGGTGGAGGCTGCCCTCCACAGGTATGGCCATGCCCACCCCTTAAAAGAGTGAAAGACTTTCGGCCTCCTCCTGGGGAACAGATTGGTTGTTTGTCCCAATCTGGCTCACCTGGGGCAGATAGTCCGCTAGACACCAGGGAATTCCAAATGGTGCCAAAATAAACTAAAGGAAGGTATGGCCTACACTGGCTTCAAGCCTTACCCCACCCCAGAAGGGACAATACTGTCTTTCTGCCCCCCAGAAAGGATGTTTGTCCCAATTAGAGAGTTTGCCCCAAATCTGCCCCCCCTCCCCTCGGAGGATATAAAGCCCTGCTGGGACAGAATCCCCACTCATACATGTCAATAGACACAATTCAGATGGCAGACTCGAGATTTTTTAAAGTCTAAAATTGATTTATGTTAGCTCACTCCCATCTGAAATAGGCACTTCTTCAATAGAAGTTAATAGGGAAAATACATTCCCCTGAAAAATTTACCGTTTCTTGTAATTAAGTGTTGGCATGCATTCCCACTGTATGTCAGGAATGTATATTTCTGATGGATACATCTGCCTGTGGATTCCTCGCCTTATGAATATCCCCTGTGCCAGCATTCCACAGAATTTTTTCCTAGCTCTCCACGCCGACGAGGACGTCGGCTCTGCTCGCGACTCTGCATGACGTCACTGGAGCCATAAGAGAGCCTCGTCGGCTTGATGACATCAGTTCCCTTTTTTTCCGCGCCATCGCCGCGTAACGGTTTTCTAGCACTCTCCATATTTGTGGAGTTACTTTGTTATTTCTTCAGCTTTAACTGTTGCTAGAAGTGATGTCTTCTTCAAGGAAGTCTGGTTTTAGGCCCTGTAGGGAATGTGGGGGTCACATGTCCATCAATGAACCCCATGAAGTCTGTTTATGGTGCTTATCGTCGGATCACGACGTGGAGGACTGTTTCTGTTGCAGGAAGATGAATCCCAAAGCACTTAAGGAACGGGAAGTGAAGTTATTTCTGGCTAAGGCGAAGAAGGTAGAGGGCGCAAGCGTGAATAGTCGAAGTCGAGAAAACACAAGAAAAAGAGAAGACTTGGATCTCGGCGCCGATCGATGAAGGGTAAGGCTTCAAGATCGCCTTCGCCTCGACGTCGCCGTAAGGACTTTGTTTTACCTTCGCCCTCTCCTTCTCCTCGTGTAACTCAGGAGAAGTCTCCTTCGCCTAGAGGCACTCCGGCGCAGTCTCCGGCGCCGAGGGATTCACCAACTTCCGATGCCGATCCGGTTCAGGATATTCCATCTTCTCCTGTGCCTGAGATTGAACCGGTGGACTCGGCAGTGGATCCAATCGTTCTGACGCCGGACCCTTCCCGCTTGGATACTAGTTCGAATCCATATCCTCAATTCCCACCTTCAGGGGCAGATCCGTTGCATTTTTTAAATGCTATGTACGGAGTTTTTCAAAGGGCAGCTTTCCCATCCAGAGCACCTTCTGGTCCCGTGGGCCCGCTGGCATTCTTCATGGGCGTGCCACAACACTATGGACAGGCGCCCTTCATGCCCTTCTTGTCAATGGCGCCGTCATGGAAGTTTCCGGCGCCGAGAGCCTCGACGCAGTTGATAGGATCTTCGGTGCCGTCTGGAGAGCCTTCCTCTCGGCCTTGTGTGGATCTTGTGCCTTCATCGGAGCCTCCCTCGACACCGGCTCCGGAGCAGTCGGCGCCGCGTACGGTGCCACCGACGCCGTGTCCACGGGTTCGTTCACGGAGAGAGGCTCAAACGCTTTTAGAATAGGAGCAGTATCGTAGAGAGGAAGTAGAGGAGGTGAGTTGGAAGAATCCCTGGATGAATTCGAGGGAATTCAGGAGGCGAGTGGATTGGACACCTCCCGAGTGGGAGCTTGCTTCTACAAGGTCTTAACCTCTTCAAGAGGTAGCACCCTATCATTTGGTGATTAGGAAAGCTACGGAGCTTTTAGATTTGCAATTACCTACTGCTGAATATAAACCGAATTTGTTGATGGAGGTTTTGCATTCACCTTCCTCCATAGTTGAGCCTCTGTTACCTTTTAATGAAGCCCTTCTGAATCCTATCATCGAGGTTTGGCGCAAACCACTTTCTTCGCCTGCTGTTTTAAAGGCTGTGGCTACAAGGTATAGGACTGCTCCCGGGGATCCGGATGTTCTCTCTTCTCATCCATCTCCAGAGAGTTTGGTGGTACAAGCATCCTGCTCCAAGCAATCGTCAGGTGCTTTTCCACAGGCCCCAGCTGACAGAGACTCAAAGAAGACGGAACAGTCAGCTATAAAAGGTTTTCTCCTCTTCTAGCATGGCACTGAAATCAACCAATGCCACTTGTCTGTTGGGCCGCTACATTCATGCTTTGATGGACTCGGCAAAGCAATTGGCCCCAAAGTTGCCTGATGAAGAAAGGGGAAACTTTACGGAGGCTCTGGTAAACGCTCAGGCTGCGGCTAGACAGGTTATTCAATCAGGCCTGGATACGGCTGATTCCGTAGCCAGTTATGGGCTCCTCCATAGCTACAAGAAGGCAAGCTTGGCTTCGTTCTTCTGGATTTTCCCCTGATGTCTAGGCCACTCTTGTTGATTTGCCCTTTGATGGGTCGAAGCTGTTTGGGTAAAAAGCAGATTTGGCCTTACAAAGATTAAAAGACAGCAGGGCCACTGCGAAATCCTTGTGGTTGCAGACCCTGTCGAGAGGTTTCGGCTACAGGAAATATCGAGGTTTTGGAAGGTCTTTCTTTCGCAACTTCCGTCAACCTCAGCAGCAGCAGCAAAATCCGCTCTATAAATCTTATAGAGGAAGAGCCAAAGGTCGCCAACGTGGTTCTGCCGGTAATCCTCTTCAGCCTCCCCTGCTTCCTCTGGTACCGCAGGAAAGCAGCCCTAGATCCCCCATCCTGGATCATGTGGGTCCTGTAGGGGGTCAGCTGTCTCACTTTCTGCAAGGTTAGAAATCGGTCACAACAGACCTTTGGGTTTTAAACCTTGTGGAGAATGGGTACGCCCTTCCCTTTCGGGAATTTCCTCCTTCTTACCCTCCTTGCCAAGGTTTTTGCTCAGAGGACCATTTGCTTCTTCTGCAGAAGGAGGTTCTTGCATTACTTCAAAAAAGTGCGATAGAGGTGGTTCCGGAGCAGGAACGGGGTCAGGGATGCTACTCCCGGTATTTGCTGATTTCCAAAAAAGACGGCAGATTACATCCGATCCTGGACCTCAGGGTCTTGAATTTTTATCTGAGGCAGGAGAAATTCAAGATGCTGACCCTTGCTCAGGTTCTTCTGGCACTGCAGCAAGAGGACTGGATGGTGTCGATCGACTTGCAGGATGCATATTTTCACATCCCCATTCTGAAGTCATACAGGAAGTATCTCCGTTTTACGGTTGGGAAGCAACACTACCAGTTTGCGGTCCTCCCATTTGGTCTAACTACTGCACCTCGAGTCTTCACAAAGGTGATGGCAGTGGTGGCAGCTCATCTCAGAAGGTCTGGGATTCCTGTTTTCCCCTATCTGGACGACTGGCTGCTCAAAGCGGAGTCGCCAGAGATGGTGCTTCAACATCTGCGAGTAACATCTCAACTGTTGTTCAACTTGGGTTTTTCAATCAATGTGCCCAAATCTCACCTGGTGCCCTCTCAGCACAACATGTTCATAGGGGTGGTACTGGACACTACTGTGTGTCGAGCATTTCCTCCTCCGCAAAGAATTCTCGACATTCAAGAGATGATCCTTTTATTACACAATGGAGGGGTTGTTCCAGTTCTGAAGGTCCTTTGCCTGCTCGGTCTGTTCGCCTCCTGCATTCTGTTGGTCTACCATGCACGCTGGCACTCCAGTGGTGTCTCTGCAGGCAGTGGTATCAGCACAGCAGAGATCTCAGGGAGTCAGTCAGGATCTCCAGAGAAGCTGCGGCGGATCTGTTTTGGTGGAGTGAAGGACAATCTGTCTCAAGGAAAGCCCTTTCATCTTCCTCCATCGGTGGCCACAGTGATAACGGATGCTTCGACCCTAGGGTGGGATACTCATCTGGGGGATCTGGAGATCAAGGGTCTTTGGTCTCCGGAGGAAAGATTGTGTCATATCAATCTTCTGGAATTGCAGGCAATACGTTTGGCACTCAAGGCCTTTCTCCCTTCCCTTCGCAGTCAGTCAGTTCAAGTCCTGACGGACAACACTACCGCGATGTGGTATGAAGCAAAACCAAAGGGGATGACGGACGGAGTGTTGAACATTGCAAGCACTCATCCCCAGTCAACTGATCTGGGTTTAATCCATCATCATTCTTTAGCTCACTCCGCCACCCCAGTTCAGACATGGCCATATGCAAATCAGTCTGACCCTGTGCCTCATGGGAACAGTCCAGCCCGAACTGCCAAGCCATGTCTTCCCTGGACCGGAAAAAAACATCCTGGGACCGGTTTCTGGCTAATCAGCCATCATCAGCCAGGCTAGCTTGAATCCAGTGGCAAAATGAGCAAGGAACCCACGCCCGGGCATACCCTGCCAACTTAGGGCGAACAAAGCAAAACCAAAGGGGATGATGGACGGAGTGTTGAACATTGCAAGCACTCACCCCCAGTCAACTGATCTGGGTTTAATCCATCATTATTCTTTAGCTCACTCCGCCACCCCAGTTCAGACATTGCCATTACCTCAGCAAGGAGGGTGAGTGAGCTTCAAGCTCTTAGTTCAAAACCCCCGTTTTTGACCATACATGCTGAAAGGATGGTCCTCAGGACCAGGGCTGCTTTTCTGCCTAAGGTAGTTACTCCTTTTCATCTGGGGCAGTCCATAACTCTTCCTGGGTTCTATCCTCCCCCTCACCCTTCCAAGGAGGAGGAGAGACTTCACCGCCTGGATCCTAAAAGAGCAGTGAGCTTTTATTTGGACAGGACAAAGGACTTGCGTATGGACGGTCAGCTCTTCGTGGGCTACGTTGGACACTCAAAAGGCAAAGCTGTGCACAAGCGCACTCTACCCAGGTGGATCGTCTTGTGCATCAAGATCTGCTACGCCCTTGCTGGTAAGGAACCACCTGAGGGTATTAGGGCTCATTCTACTAGAGCTAAATCTTCCACCTCTGCTTTGGCCAGAGGTCTTCCTGTAGTGGACATTTGTAAGGCTGTGACTTGGGCCTCCCTCCACGCTTTCGCGAAGCATTATTGCTTGGATTCCGAGGTGAGGAGGGAGGGCCATTTTGCGCGCTCTGTCTTGCAGGACTTTTTGGTATAGGGCAGGTGGACACCCTCCTCCGGGAGTGGGACTGCTGTGGGAATCTATTCATAAGGTGAGGAATCCACAGGCAGATGTATCCATCAGAAGAACAAGTTACTTACCTTCGGTAACGCTTTTTCTGGTGGATACAATATCTGCCTGTGCATTCCTCACTGACCCACCCTCCTCCCCGTTGTCCACCTTTGTATACCTAAAAGGATGCCTTATTTGGCTTGTTGTTTTATATTGTATCTTCTTTCTGTCTGGTACATTTATAGGAAATGCTGATGTTTTTTAGCTTTCCTTTTTGACTTTGTACTGTGTATATTGGTTCAAATGTTGTGTACTGTGTATACTTTGAGTTTTTTGTCGGTCCACCTGTTCGCCTCGGAGGCATGGAAAAAATGGGTTGAACTGACGTCATCACGCCGACGAGGCTCTCTTGTGGCTCTCTTATGGCTCCGTTGACGTCATGCGGAGTCGCTAGCGGAGCCGACGTCCTCGGAATATTCCGCGGAATGATGGCGCAGGGGATATTCATAAGGTGAGGAATCCACAGGCAGATGCTGTATCCACCAGAAAAAGCGTTACAAAGATAGGTAACTTGTTCATTTCATACAATAATGGAGTGGTTCTGGCCCATCCTTCTATCAGGACCCACTTTCACCCCTAAAGCCTCAACAGTCTTTTTGCTCCACTGTGGACTAATACATTTCTTCTCAATGGCAAGACAGAGGACTTTTGATTCTTTTGCTTGTTTTTTTTTTACATATGAGCCAGGAGAGTGGGGCTAAATCCTAATATTGTTCCACTTACCACGGTTAATGGCTGTATTTTTTGGGCATGGGTAGGACATCATCTGGGAAAATCTACCAGACCATAATGTTTCTCAAAACTCGACACCCTGGTGAGTCCAGGGTGATGTGCTGAGCATTGATCGCACTACTTTTTCTTACACACTATGCTCCGCATACCTCAAACTTTGCCTAAAATCACACATTTTCCTTGCATTTCTGTGACGTAAATGTTCGGAATACTTAAGAATCCACAAAATTGACATCACCCACCATTCCACCACTTGTTCCAATAAAAATGCTACCTCACTTGTATGGCTGGGCCTAGTGTGTTTTTATTGGGACTATTGATATAGCACTGGGTGGTAGGAATGTTGTGGATTCCTGCAGATTTTGGAAGTTTCCATCACAGAAATGTATGGAAAATATTTGATTTCAGTCAAAGTTTGAGGTTTGCAAGTGCTTCTAGGTAGAAAACCCTGGTGAGAGGCATGCAAATCACCACACCCTAGTTTTCCCTATATGTCCTCTGAGCTAGGGCCAGAAATCTAGTTGCCCATGCCGCAAAAAAAGGTCAGTTTTCAGTAAAAAAAATGTGATGTGTCTAAGTTGCTTTTTGGGCCCTTTCCTGTCGCGGTCTCACTAGGCCTACCCACACAAGTGCGGTACCATTTTTATCGGGAGACTTGGGGGAATGCTGGGTTGTAGGAAATTTGTGGCTCCCCACAGATTCCAGAAGTTTTCCTCACAGAAATATGAGAGATATGTGTATTTTTAGTCAACGTTTAAGCTTTGCAAAGGCTTCTGGGTAGGAAAACTGGTGGGGAGGCACAGAAGTTACCCCACCCTGGATTCCACTAGGTATCTAGTTTTCAGAGAAGTACAGGTGTGCTAGGTTTCCTTAGGTGAAAGGTGAGCTAGTGTCTAGTGTCTAAAATCCACAGCTACCCAAACTGCAAAAAAGGGTCAGTTTCAATGGAAAAATGTGATATATCTAAGTTGCTTATTGAGTCCTTTTTTGTCGCGAGCACTAGGCCTAGCCACACAACTGAGATACTATGTTTATCAGAGATATTTGGGAACACAGAATAGTTGAACATTTGTTCTGACCAATTGGAAGTCTCTGCATTTGAGCCTTACAGATGTAAACCAATGTGTAAAAAAGAAGACATTTTGAAAAATCTCCTCTGAATCACATACTAGTTTGGGTAACCACAAATCCAGAGATGTACAAATTCACACTTCTCCTAAACTCAGTATTTGTTGTTCATTTCAGAAATACATAAGTTTCCTTCATGTCCATGTTTCATTCTTTATATTTTGCCATTTGAAATGCTCTTTACTCGATACACAATGAAAAACTATGGTAAGGTGCAGCACAATTGTTGGCTCTGGGTACCTCGGGTTCTTGTGCAACCTACAAATTCTTTATATCCCCACAACCCGAAGAGTCTAATATATGCAATGGTATATTGGTTTTGTAAATTGGCCATCATAACAAGGTGTTGCAAATGAAAATGTCACAAATAGCTGTTTTCCTACTCATTTAAAAAAGTTTTCAGTTCAACAGTTAGTTTCTTTGAGAAAATCTTTAGGGATGTGCAGAGATTGCCCCTTGCTAAATTCAGACTTTCGTCTATTTTTCAGAAATATATAACTTGCTTGGATCACCCATGTTTTGCCCCGCTTTCCACCACACACTGGACGTATGGAAGTATGTTGATAGCACAGAAATTTGAAAAATGGGCTCCGACTTTAAAAAAGGTCCAAAAAAGGTCCAGTTTGCATTTATTTAGGTGAGAGGAAGAGGAAAAATAACTTTGTAAAAAATGGAGAGAGCACTTGTTCCCTGCCACCTATTTCTCCTATGCAAGAAGCATATCGATCTTGGTGGCACCTGGGGTCCATTTTAAATATCAAATATCAAAACACTAATTTAGAGCAGAGGTATGGCCTTTTCGACAGGTAAGATATCTGTCAAACTGTATTTCCAATATGATTTAATTATACCCCACCCTCTGATTTTAGTGGGAGATTTTAATTGTACAATGAATGGTACCTTAGTTAAGGTACCTGGCTGTACTCCATACTCAGCCAGGGATGTTCGTAGTGCTAGCAGGGGTCATTGACAGCCTAGATAGCATGGAAATTAGTAGAATACTGCACTCTGATGACAAGGAGTACTTTTACTACTCCGCAGTACACATACAGATAGCAGACTAGATTGCATCATAGGAACACACACTCTGAGAACAAAGATCAGGAATTCCCAATACTTAAGCCGATTTAAACTGTTTTTTATAAGACAATGCTCTATTGCTAATTAAATACAGCAAGAAAGCACCCCTTTCTAACATTACCACACTGCCCCTAAATGCAGGCCCTTTGAGACCTGACATTCCAATTGGTTATAGGTTAGGCTATAACCATGACAGCCCTGAGTGTATGAGCACATAATTCAGGATTAAACGTCACACACAACACAATTTAACTAAGGCAGAGGAAAGTGTGGTGTGGCTTCAGACTCAGTTACTGGAGAACCCCCTCGAAAATCCTGGTCTAATGGAGGTCAAAACGCAATGTGGGTGAAAATTGGAATGCCCTAGATAAGTTTTGTCATTGAGATTTATTGCAATGTTTGCACATATAGGATGACAAATCAGTAAAGATGTCAGTTTGGCTTGTTAAAACAAAACAACCTTACTCCATCGTATTAACATTGATTAGGCCAGACAGGTCTAGAGCTATCCATAATTGACACTCTGGCACAGCACTTAGCCATAGTCTACTTAACAGCAGCAACAACCTTGCTTAGGTCAATCCAAGGGTTCCTGGAATATCTTTTGTTACTGGGTCCCACTGCAGAACAAGCAACTGACCTGGAGAAGAACTTTACTAGGGAGAGATCCTGGAAGCCATTAAGGGCATGCCTCTGGGAAAGGAACTGGTTTCAGATGGGTTACCACCAGAATACTTTGGTTATTTCCTGCACAGCTGGTAGTAGATAAACTGCTTGTAGTCCTCCACAAGGCCCAGCAGCACGGGAGCCTCTCAGACACCATAAGAGATGCCATTATACTTATGATGCTCAAACCAGATAATGAGCTATAAGACTTGGGGTCGTGCAGTTCCCTTTCAGTGATTCACGCAAATGGAAAAATGCTGCCGAGAATTCTCACAGACTCATTTATTTTTTTAAGTGCGTTTTATTAAACTTTTCTCAAGGTCATACTTTAAGAGCAGATAGTATAAATTTATGTATGAGCAGTTAAGTTTACTCAAGTTAAAAAAGCATTTTGTGAGTATTAGCACATACATATCACACGATTAATGTATTCAGTTAGGCAAGTCGGGCAATGTTGAAAAAACACTTATGGACAGCGTATCTTGCTGAGTTCATACAATTAAATTGGGAAACATCCGGAACTATGCGGCCAAAGCCACGAGTTCCGGAAGCCCGCAAGCGTAACCACGCTTGCCCGAGCAATGAATTTGCCTTAAATACGCATATGCGTGGTTATGGCAAATGCACTCTAGTGTTCGGATTGGATGGAGACTTGGAACAGGAGCGTCGGGAAGCAGACACAGGCAGGTAAGTGGGGCTGGGGCCAGGTCTGGAGGGGGTTCGTGGTAGTTTTCAGAGGTGGGGGGTTTGGGTTAGTTTTTAAGGGTGGGGATTTGGGTAGTTGTAAGGGGTGGTGGGGTTTTGGGATAGTTTTAAGAGGTGGGTAATTCAGGGTAGTTTTAAGGGGGTGGTAGGTGTTTGGGGTAGTTTTCAGGGTTGGCCGGGGGTCCGGGTAGTTTTTAGGGGTTTGTGGGGGTTTGCTGTAGTTTTCAGGGTGGTGGGGGTTCGGGGTACTTTTTAAGGGTGGTGGGGTTCAGGGTAGTTTTTAGGTGTGGCCGGTTCTGGGTAATTTTTAGGGGTGGTGGGAGTTCATGGCAGTTTTCAGGGGTGGGTGGGGTTTGGTGTAGTTTTCAGAGATGGGGCGGTTTGTGGTAGTTATGAGGGGTGGTGGGTTTGGGTAGTTTTGCGAGGGGGTTCGGGGTAGTTTTCAGGTGTAGTTTTTAGGGCTGGGGGGTCAGGGTAGTTTTACGGATTAGGGAAGGCAGGTCGTTTTTAGGGCTCAAGGGGAGGTCAGGGTACTTTTTAGGACTTAGGGGAGGGCAGGGTAGTATTTAGGATGATGCAAGGAAGATTTTAGGGTTTGGGGAGGGGGTTGGTTTTTAGGAGGGAGGGGGTGGGTTTGGGGACTCAGGCCGGGGCAGGGGTCGGGGTGGTCAAGTCTTAACCAAGGAAATGTGTTTACCATACATGCATAAATCATTGTAAACAAAATAGAACAAAGGAAGGTGCCAGTGCTGCACTAAACTTTCAGAGAAATTTAAACAAATGAACTGACTTAAACAAATCCATTTTATACATTTTATGGTTGATTTTAATCAAAAATATTTTATGCAATTTTTTCTTATTATTTTGCACGGTTGTATTTAGAATGATTCAATAATGTACACAAAAGATCAAAAAGAAACAAACACAAAGATACATTTCAAATATTTACATTACATGAACACATATAAATGACCACACAGCTAGCATACCTCAAGCAATCAGACAATAGACAACATTCAATTGGCAATTTACATTTATATACAAAAAGCAAACCATCAGTGAATAACACTTGCACTGTTTGAAAAAAACCTATTTTAAAAGTTTTTTATCCCGTTTTTTGGCTGAAGGCGAAGACAAGTCAGAGAAAGGTCAACGCGTTTCGAATCCCTTCACCGGGGATTCTCATCAGGACCAAAGCTTTCTGGGGAACAAAAACACGTACAGAACTGAATTAGACCAATGACCCCTCCAATAGGAGTTTGTTTGAAAAAAGGCCACTAAACCTCAATTCGGAGTCTTACCTAAACTTTTGCAGTAACGCATCCACGAGTTAAATTGGATGGTAGACAGGCGTCTAATGAACGCATCTGTAGGCAGCAGAATAGAGAAAACAGTGTTTAGAGTAGGAAACAAGATCCTGCGTCTACCCTAATGACTAATGGCTAATGTATAGACTGATTCATGGGAAGGACTTACTAGTAGTTGCCTGAGATCTCTCATGTAAACGTCCGTGGCTCCTTATTCAGCCTGGGCGATACCGGCTGGTTCTGTTTTGGGACAGTCAGGAGCAGCGAGTCGGTGGTTAGTCGGCCGAAAACTGCATCCAAAACAGAGGCATATTCATTAGACAGACGTTCGCCGAAATATTAATTTAGACGATCGAACGCACGTTGACAGCCACCTGCGAGGAATAGATACCTTATTATTCTTGTTTATAGTAGCGCCCTTGGATCCAAGCTACACCGTGCACGAGGACCGGTGTTTGTGTGCTGCAACAATCGCCATTTTGTAGTTCTTAGACGGTAACGAATCACAAGGCAGTGCTTCAGGGGGTTCTGGGAGTTGTAGTTCGGCCGCGATTTTTAATATGAAAATGAAGAAAAACCTATTGCCGCCCTATTAGGAAAGCAATAATGGAAGTTAATTCAAACCTAAAGAAGACACATGGATGCTCCGATGTTTACATTATGCGGTAGCGTTTTACTTAATTATTCGTAATTCCAGGACAGTGAATGGCATTCAGATCCTGCACACATGAAACAAGGGTTGTGTCAATTAATACAAATACGGCCGTGTATGGAAAGTAGTCCGTAGCTGTGCTGCTGATGCATAGTGTCGATCCATAAGTACAAGGGGCCCGTAATTTAGCGTGGTATGTTCGGAACAAGAACCTAGTAAGTGTCGGCCACACCTAACTGAATGGAGAGCAAGGACACCATTAGTATTTTTACAGATTATAAATCTCGGATAACTCATTCAGACCAGCCACTGATGTATTAAACTTGATGATAAGCATCGCCCACGCAGCTTAAAAGATAACCTGCCGTACGGCCAATTCTTGCGAATTCGCCGAAATTGTAGCTTCAAAGATGAATACCTACATCATGCAGAAAATTTAAAGAACAACTTACTTCTTAGAGGCTACCCCAAAAAACTTCTGAAGAAAGCAATCAAACGAGCTTGGTGGACTCCACGCGAAGCACTTCTGGAGAGGAAGGTCAAATCCAAAACCAACAGGATTGTATGTGTATCAACCTATGGCCCAACGTCTAACTGGCTCAAAAAGACCATCTCTCAAAGTTGGCATTTGATTAAAAATCTTGATGTGTTACTCAAAGAGACCCCGCTATTTGCTTTTAAAAAAGATAAGAGCATAGCCAACCAGTTAGTCCGAGCTGCACTACCAAAAACCAAAAGTCAGGATATAAGAAGTCTTCTGAATTTGCCTCCACTACAAGGACATCATAAATGTGGGACATGTGTCTGTTGCGACTCCACAATCGAAGGGAATCATTTCACCCACAAGGGGGTCCATTGGAAACATGACTCTTTCTCAAACTGTAAAACAAAGTTTGTAGTCTACGGAATATTGTGCCCATGTGACAAACTGTATATTGGGAAAACAAACCAGGAGATAAGGACAAGGATACAACAACACAAATCAAGAATACGTAAGAACGTGCCTAATGCTCCGTTGGTTAACCATTGGCATATCAAAAATCACACTGAAAGAGATGTGAGATGGACTGTAATCTCAAAAGTCACACAGGATGACCGAGGTGGCGACCTTGACGCCAAATTAGTGAAGAGAGAAGCGATGCTTATCATCAAGTTTAATACATCAGTGGCTGGTCTGAATGAGTTATCCGAGATTTATAATCTGTAAAAATACTAATGGTGTCCTTGCTCTCCATTCAGTTAGGTGTGGCCGACACTTACTAGGTTCTTGTTCCGAACATACCACGCTAAATTACGGGCCCCTTGTACTTCTGGATCGACACTATGCATCAGCAGCACAGCTACGGACTACTTTCCATACACGGCCGTATTTGTATTAATTGACACAACCCTTGTTTCATGTGTGCAGGATCTGAATGCCATTCACTGTCCTGGAATTACGAATAATTAAGTAAAACGCTACCGCATAATGTAAACATCGGAGCGTCCATGTGTCTTCTTTAGGTTTGAATTAACTTCCATTATTGCTTTCCTAATAGGGTGGCAATAGGTTTTTCTTCATTTTCATATTAAAAATCGCGGCCGAACTACAACTCCCAGAACCCCCTGAAGCACTGCCTTGTGATTCGTTACCGTCTAAGAACTACAAAATGGCGATTGTTGCAGCACACAAACACCGGTCCTCGTGCACGGTGTAGCTTGGATCCAAGGGCGCTACTATAAACAAGAATAATAAGGTATCTATTCCTCGCAGGTGGCTGTCAACGTGCGTTCGATCGTCTAAATTAATATTTCGGCGAACGTCTGTCTAATGAATATGCCTCTGTTTTGGATGCAGTTTTCGGCCGACTAACCACCGACTCGCTGCTCCTGACTGTCCCAAAACAGAACCAGCCGGTATCGCCCAGGCTGAATAAGGAGCCACGGACGTTTACATGAGAGATCTCAGGCAACTACTAGTAAGTCCTTCCCATGAATCAGTCTATACATTAGCCATTAGTCATTAGGGTAGACGCAGGATCTTGTTTCCTACTCTAAACACTGTTTTCTCTATTCTGCTGCCTACAGATGCGTTCATTAGACGCCTGTCTACCATCCAATTTAACTCGTGGATGCGTTACTGCAAAAGTTTAGGTAAGACTCCGAATTGAGGTTTAGTGGCCTTTTTTCAAACAAACTCCTATTGGAGGGGTCATTGGTCTAATTCAGTTCTGTACGTGTTTTTGTTCCCCAGAAAGCTTTGGTCCTGATGAGAATCCCCGGTGAAGGGATTCGAAACGCGTTGACCTTTCTCTGACTTGTCTTCGCCTTCAGCCAAAAAACGGGATAAAAAACTTTTAAAATAGGTTTTTTTCAAACAGTGCAAGTGTTATTTACTGATGGTTTGCTTTTTGTATATAAATGTAAATTGCCAATTGAATGTTGTCTATTGTCTGATTGCTTGAGGTATGCTAGCTGTGTGGTCATTTATATGTGTTCATGTAATGTAAATATTTGAAATGTATCTTTGTGTTTGTTTCTTTTTGATCTTTTGTGTACATTATTGAATCATTCTAAATACAACCGTGCAAAATAATAAGAAAAAATTGCATAAAATATTTTTGATTAAAATCAACCATAAAATGTATAAAATGGATTTGTTTAAGTCAGTTCATTTGTTTAAATTTCTCTGAAAGTTTAGTGCAGCACTGGCACCTTCCTTTGTTCTATTTTGATTACTTTGACTTGGCCTTGCTGCCTTTGAGTCAAAACCCAAGCTTGTCTTGCTAAATCATTGTAAAGGCATGATTGATAAAGGCATATTCCAGACTTGCTTTGTACAGCCTGCGTGGAACCGGCATGCGTGGTAAACGCATGCGTGGTTCCATCACACAACCAATTAAATTCCCATTGCCAGAATACCTGTATGGTGACACTACTTGGTATGACTATGACTGCAGTTTGAAGTCAAAGATAGAACAACTTAATAACATGCTAACTAGGAAGGTGTAAGGCAGGCATAGCATACATGGCTATACACACAGACTCATACCGTAAGTTGCAAATTTAGTGCACAAAGAACAATATGGATTTGTGCTTGGCCATAATAAACGGATCAATCTGAGATGCCAGGCTGTTATGGTACAAACAACTAATTAATCGGGATTGAAGGAGCCCTGGTGTCGTTGGACATAGAAAATGCAATTGTCATGCTAGAATGGGAATACGTTAGCTGTACTGGAAAAAATTGGCCCACAATTCAGAGGATGGTTTAAATTATTATACAAATCCCCTGTAACCAGGGTGCAATTGGGTGGGCTGGTGTCAGAGCAGAGGTCAATTGAGTGAGACACTCGCCAAGGATGCCCGTTGTCCCCATTATTTGTCTTGGCAATAGAGCCCCTTGTGGTCCACTTACGTATATCTTTAAAGGAGTGCGAGTGATAAAAAATAGTGCTATGACTCTTGCATGACGATGACATAGTAATATTTAATCCACCCTTGAATCCCTCTCCTCAAGTTTTTAACCAAATTACAGCTGTTCTGAGGTATCCCAGGTGAAGTAATAAATAGGCTGTGTTGTTACTTTTGGCTGTTGCAAGGACTGACAATTTCAGACATAGTCTGGAAAACTGATACATTTTGTTACTTCAGTATTCAAATTGCCCACATGGCTTAGAAACAATATGCCTACAACATGAGGATGGGGAGGGCATTTTAGGGCTTAAAGGCTTCAAACTGGTTTTGGAGCACCCTATCCATTTCAACCATATGCAGAGTGGCACTTACAAACAAGCTGTTTGTCTTAAACACCTTACACAATTCCATGTACCTGATCTGAGACCAGTGTTCAAGGAGTTAGACAGTTTAACTGCTTCATTGTCATGGGCTGGAGGGGGAGCAGAGTACAGCTAGCACAACTTAAAGGGATAGACTAGAGGGTGGCCTAGGCCTACCCGACCTGGCCCTCTGTTTTATTTCACCTAAGCTCCAGCATGTGTCCCAGTGGGTCAAAGAGAACAGTAACTGGAGGAAAGATCTTCTCCAAGGTACCATGAGTGAAACACTATTGCTAGTACCCTTGATAAATGGAGCGAATCAGCCAGAAGATAACCCCCAAATAGTAAGAACAGTGGCATTGGCATGGAAAATGGCTATAAGGAGTGTCTTTGAATGGCCCCCTTTCTCACGGTCTCTGAGGATATTGTGGCTACAACCGTTCCGTAAAATATAATTAAGTATGTCTACAACTCTAAAGATGTGATGGGGGATGCCTTACACTGGGTGACATATAACCTGCTGACACATTTCCATCAGAGAAGCTTGTGACACGTTCAGTGTGGGACCAGGGCAGTTTTTGCTATTCACCAAGTTAACCAGTGCTACAGTGGAAATAAGAACTGAATTCCTGATGGCTCCTCTGCATCCATGATGGTCGAGATTTTGCTGGAGGTGGGACAAAGCTGTAAACTGGTGTCACAGTTATACAAGGCCCTTACTTTGTACAGAACTAAGCTTAACCTAAGGGCTAGACAACACTGGATGACAGACCTGCCAGGGCCTCTAGCAGATAACAACTGGGAGGCCTCATGTGCTTTAGTTCAGATGATAGCGAATAAAGCCAGATTTAAACTAACACATTTTTATTTCCTACATTGCACTTAGCTCATACAAGTGAGTCTCCATAGATTGTCCCAAATTAGATCGCTAATATGTCTTAGATGCAGGAAAGATATAGCAGTTTTTCTACAGACGACGTGGGAGTGTGCTGCTGCAGTAAATTATTGGAAATGAATTACTGGGACATTGAAATGAATAATAATACTTAATATTGACACTTCAAGAAAGCAGTGTTTTTTGGGACTTACACCAAAGCACAAAAAAGGTAACATGTCCTACAAAACGCCCTCTTTGGGACTTGCATTTGGTACAGAAAGGAATGCGAAACAGTGGCTTTCCCAAAGGGCACTCATGGAGACTGAAAGGCTAAAGATACAATTGAATAGGTGCTAGTTTAGATGCAGAGGAGCCCACAATTTTTGACACCCCAAAAATGTACAGAAACAGTACACCTACAGTTAGATGTATCAGAGACAATGTTAAACCTCAATTTCATGAGGCTATGTGTCCTCGAGGTAAGACACATCACAACACATCAGCAACCTCTCCAATTTAGCAGTGTGAAATTTGTCTTCACACCCTCTGGAGCCACACTGCAAACTTGAAATTGACTCTGTGAATCAGGGATTGTTGTCACTGATCCTTGATCCACTGCCTTCATTCTTCTCTTGTGAGCAGCGTGGATCCACTGGGGGACTCCAGCATTCTTCACTGGTGTGTCAGTCACAAGCACAACTTGGAAAGGGCCTTTCAAACATTCTTCCAGATAACATTTGTGGACATGCTTCTTTATAAGAACCCAGTCTTCTGGATTCAGAGGCTGGCATTAAGTTTCTTTTGTCAATACTGTTAGCAAATTAATCTGATGTGAAACAGATTACACTATATCAGCCAGACCTTTGCAGTAATCCCGAATGATGTCATGACTCATTGAAACAAGTGTAGCTGAAGGATTGTAGGCCAAACTCATTGCTCAGACCATCAGTACTTCATGAGGTGAGAAACTCGTTTTTTTATATGGGATTCTCATAATATTCCTCAGGATAAGAGGCATCTCGCCATTTCTAACTAGTGGATGCATACACTCTGGCCAGCTTGTTTTTGATGATCCCATTTATCTTCTCCATGATACCAGATGATTTAAGGCGATAATTGCAATGGAACCCTAGGCCAATTTCAAAATGTAATTCTTAAAATGGGAGCCACGATCCATCTCAATAGATGTCGGCAGGCTATAGTGGGGTATTAACTCCCTGAACAAAAACTTGGTAATTGTAATGCATCTGATCTCCAAGTTGGGTATGTTTATACTCCGGGGTGATCCAAACATGTTGATAGTTCTTTTTGTAACCCAACATTTCCCACCTTCTTTTCTCATCCCCTGGGGTTTTCTCTTGGAGTTTCCTTAATTCAGTCAAAGAAATATGTATTCAATTCATCGAGAAAGAATTTACATTTTCTGTATTTTAAACAGAACTCTCATTTAATTCATTTTGTTCTGTATCTTGAATCTCAATTAGTTCAGTTGATCGTGCAGCTTTATTCTCAAGTGCACAGTATCTTTCTACCTGTTCCTCATATTTATTTACAAGCATGACCATATCTTTTCCAGCCTTAAGGGTAGCACACTTGACCACTGCAACTTCTCTGCTTCCACAAATCAAGTATGTAGGAACTGTTCCTGGTGGGAGTTCCAGAGGATGTAAAAAAAACAACCTTTGTTACCGCAAGTGTCCAAAGTCATGGACCACTCCAAAATCAAATTAGCTTTCAATATAGCTTATCTGATAGAGACAGCCAGCCGCAGATTCCTTACCTTTGAATCTCCCCATGCGTCAGATTGGATCCGGAAGATTTTTTAGCACCCCTGTGCACTTACAGGTGGCGTCGGTTGGCTCAGTGTGGCATCCTCCGCGCCCGAAGTGCCGTCCACCTCACCTATATAGGCACCACATTGGTACACTGATGTCAGCACTTTCTTTCTGCGCCAGCTAGAACTGATCTGAGAGAAGAGCTAGCCCTCTATCAGTTTTTGACAGGATTTTTGTGATGTTTTATCAATCTTTGTTGAGGTTTCCTTCTGGTGTGTCAAGGAGGTCATCGAGGAAGACAGCTTTTAAACCCTGTGACGCTTGTCGCTGTGCCATACTGGTGATAAACCTGCACCTTGTGTGTTTGTGGTGCCTAGAGCAAGATCATGACTCCAAGTTGTGCTCAAACTGCCATGCCATGGCGCCGAAGGCTTTGAGAGAGTGGTCACTGAAGCTGCTAGCGGCCTGTAATGTGACTCTGCGGAGGTCATGCTCCTGCTCAATAGGAAGGCCTGGAACGTTCCAGGAGTCAGAAGTCTCTTTGGCCTGCTCAAAATCACCGGGGCACTCGGTTAAGAGGCACAAAAAACCCAAGAAGTCAAAGCTTGCTTCGACTTCTCCTCGTCTGTTGGCCACTGCAATGAAGTAACTTTGGCGTTCGAGGTCTGGTTCCGCAGAACCTGCACCTGGGGTGACTCTGTGCTTCCCCTATTTTTCGGGTGCCGCAGCAACCTGCGCTCAAATTAAAGAGTTCTATATGGCCATGTGCCTAATTTTTGAGCGGCTCAACCACTCCAGTGCGCCTTCAGGCCCCGGAGTCCGAGGGAGCCCCATTTGGTTCCCCGCCTGCGGCTCTAGCGGACCCCCATGGATCCGGTCATGGATCCCGACCGGCGCTGTTCATGCCACTGAGACCTTGCCTGGCGCCAGCCCTGACGTCGATACTCCCGGCGCCAGCCCCATTCTGATCCCTGATGTGCCGGAGCTGCATCGACCGACACAGATTCTGGCGCCGCCAGGATTCCCACGTCCTAAGTTGGAGCCTGAGCCCTATTCTGAAGGGCTTGGCCTCTGGGTCAAGTGGGGGGTGGTTACTGGACATTTTATAATGCCATTATGAGCAGGATTTGGACTGGTGAGAAGAACTAGGTGATGCCAGCAGACTTGACAAAACTCCACATAGCGGCATGCTTTCTCCCCCCATTGTGGCTATGAAGGAGGGAGCTACATATGCAGTGGTGGTGTGGAGGGTGACTGAGGTCCTTGAACTTCATTTGCCCTCGGTGGCAGTCAAGACTAAGATCTTGACAGAGGTTCTACAACTGGAAGTCTCCTCCTCTGAACCCTTACTTCCGTTCAGTGAAGCCCTCACCAACGTCCTTTAGGGGACCTGGTCCAAACCCAGCACAGGGGTTCCTGTGAATAGGACGATTGCCCGCCGTCACTGCCCCGTTCCAGAGGACCCACATCTCCTCACCCTACCCTGGCGAGCTTGGTGGGCCAAGCCTCCACTTCCAGTGGCGGCCTGTGACTTCTGGAAGTGGTGATGAGGCTAAAAGTAATTTGCTAATTCCACCTAGACATCAAAGCAAGTGACACCAACTGACCCGAAAGGGTGTCTGCATCACGCTGAATCAGGGCCTCCACCCTATGCCACTTGATGGGGACCCACTCCCTGTATTTCCTAATAATACTCCTGAGAGATTCTATGCATCAGTAAGGCAATCTCATAAGCCTCAAACCACTCATCAATATCGTCTTCCACAACAAAGTCAGGCATCAGACCTTTAGGAATGTGGACTCTCTTGCCTCCAGAGGGCACTGAAGAAAGACTGCCACAATTACTGCTGGACTCTGCCTGTCTGGCCTAGATGTCCATCTCCTTAAGGCTCCTCTCATGAGCCAAACACTTCAGAGAATTTCTCATCTCCATAGCCAATTTATTTTTTAAAGTTTCCATGACTAGCCTCTTTTTCCTCTACGGCTCTTTCTTTCTCCAATTTATATTTGGCCAGCCCCAGCTTGAACTTTCTCTCTTTCCTTTTAAACTTAGCCATTTCCAGCTTGTTCTTTCTCTCTGCCTTCCTTTCTGCTAGTTTCTCTGGGGATGGGTTGCAGGAGGACACACTGCTCAGTCCACGTGGAGGATTTTAACACCCTTCAACAGGTCACAGTCCAAGACTCTTCCGAGGGTCCTGCTCTGATCATTCCTCATCCTCCTTAACTTCCTGGTCCTCTGCTGTGGTTGGGGATTGCTTGGCCTCTGCTCATGACCTTAAAGCTTTCTGGAGCTCTGCCTTCTTAGTGCTCCTCTTAGCGATCAACCCTCTCTCCTGAGCTCTCCAGGTTGGCCAGTTCAAACTCCTTTTTTGCAGGTGAGGTCACAGACATGACAGCCAAGTAAAGAGATTAAATTAGCAAAAAGGCCAAAAAGGGCGAATTTACTTGAATTGGTTCTTAGATATGGGATGGTAGTGTACACCAAATTATTGTATGGCACTGCACATACACAAGTCCTATCCTCACTGCTGATCACCAATGTTAGAAATTGGATCGATGGTTGACTGGGCTGTGAGCCGTGGTCAAGCCGCAACTACAGTCCTAGTCAGGGTACGACACAAGCAAACCCCAGATTAACCTCTGCTTTCCCTCTGGTAGCTTGGCACAGAGGAGTCAAGCTTAACTTGAAGGCAATGTGTAAAGTATTTGCGTAACACTTCAAACAGTAAAACACCACACAAAAAGATCCCACCCCAGTTTAATAAAATTAAGTCTATTCTAATAAAGAGCACAAGACCAAAATAACAAACATCTATTTAGTACAAAAGGAGATATTGAATTTTAAAGTTTTAAAGTAAAATAGTGTCAAAAAGCACAAAGTGCCAACAAGGGATATCTGGTCTCTCCAGATTGGAACAAAGTCACAAGTTTAGGCTGATCACAAAGAAGTGAGGGCTGCCTACAGGGATAGAGTTAGACCAGTTGAGCAACATACCTTAATTCCTGGTTGCGGAGCGTTGCACGATCTGAGGCAAGAAGCATTGTGCAGTCGAAGCAATGGGTCGGTTCCGAGATGTGACAAGGCTGTGGTGCGAGGTCCCATGCTTCATAGACAGGGCTTGCGATGTGAAGTCCAGGCATTGAGTATGGGGCACGCAGCTGAGGGGATGCATCAGTTCCGAGGGCCTGCGAGGCTGCGAAGCAGAGGCCGCCATCATCAACGAGCTACCGTAGACAAGAGATGCGAGGACCTAGTTCGGATATGCGCTGCATCAGACCTGAAGGTGTGAGGTTGATGCAGACCTTCTGTGCTGGTACCAATCCACGCAGCAGCGGCGATGCATTGGTTATGCTCGAGAATGCGCTGTAAAGGCAAAGCGAACTGTTGGTACGGTATGAAGATGCTTCGCTCACCAGCAAAGATGTGTTGTGTCCGCTGGTAATCACCTTATGCCCACTTCCTAGGGTCCAAGACTGGGGTGGCACCACTTGGAAGGGCAGAATCACAGATGGCATAGTCCACGTGCATCTGCAAAGTTGTTGGAAGCCTGTCGTGTCCCTGAGGCTTCAGACCAGAAGCTCCGCCAACTAGCCCTTGTATCCACTTTGGGTTCTGGGTTCTGGGTTCTGAGATGCAGGTCCAGTCCTTCTCACCCAGGCAAGAGGGCACCAGGTCAGCACAGCAAAGCAGGAGCTCAGCAGTGTAGAAGTCCAGGAGAGTGGCAGCCCTTTCAGCAGCACAGCAGTCCTTCTTCCTGGCAGAGTATCCACAGGTCCAGAAGATTACTGAAGTTGTGGTCTCTGACATCCAGTACTTGTACCCAGTAGTGCCTTTAGAAGTGGGAGAGACTGCCTTTGAACTGCCCTGGCTCGAGATTCACTACAGGGGGGCATGCAGCCCTTTGTGTGTGGATAGGACACAGCCTATTCAATTGTAAGTGATGTTGAGCCCAACTCTTAACTCCCATCCTGTCAAGATAGCCCATTAAGTCATACCTAAGCTCCCATTGTATGTGACTGTCTAGGTGGAATACACAAAGCCCAACTGCCAACTACACCCGGACGTGATCAGAGACAGGCTGCAGGCACCAAATGGCTAATGCAAAAAAATGCCCACTTTCTAAAAGTAGCATTTTCAGAATTGTAATTTAAAATCTGACTTCACCATAAGTTAATATCCTGCTTTATAGGTCTTGCTCAGGCTACGCTTGGGCTGTCTCTTCGAGGCATGCGGTATTCAGGATATGGGCATTCAAAAAGCCCAGCACTTCTGGTGGGTTAATTGGCCAGCCTTTCTAAAATTCCTTTACTGTGGTTGGTCAATATTGTTCATCTGTCCTGCCTTTGTCTGCTTGGTTCCCGCTCAGCGGACATCACCAATTGTTTTTTTTTGTTTGGCCAGCTCTGGCTATCTGTTGCCTCCTCGCTCGCAGCCCCTCCTTCCCGTCATTGGTGCCGTCCTTCCTACACCGCTGCTTGTCATTTTGATTATGACTTTATCTTTGGGATTCGGGCTTGTTTTCCCATATCTCGCCCTTTTATTGCCCCCTCTCCCTGCCTCCTCGCTCACTCCTGTTCATTCCCACCTCCCCACTCTGTGTCTTCCTCAGATCTTGAGAGCCCAAAACCGGGACATTTTGCACAAATAGAAGAAGGACTACAGTGTTATGTCAACGGAGCGGCGCAAAATGACAGCTCTCATCAAGATAGTAACACGGAAGTGGCACTAAGAAAATCAGCATACTATGAATTGCACTCAGTATAGTTTTGATGTTTTAATGCTACATAATTCATTTTTTACTTCTTATTCCTTGTGCGCCCTCTTGTGGCTTTTTCCAGTATATCTTGCTCAACTAGCATCGCATAGAGAAATCACAAAATATGTATGTAAAGCTTTCGTGCAAGCAATACACTGCATTTCCAGCTTTTAATAACGTTCTAAAATATCTGTATAAAATGTAAAGAATCAAAATGTAAAGAATCACTCTTCTGGATGCTTTAATACTATTTTATAAAAAGCACACGCAGGCAGATGTTGAATTTACAGGAAACACCGCCGTGCAAATAAATGGAAAAATTAATTGTTTATTACTATGTTCTCAACCAGCCAATTTATACATGAAAAATGCGAGACCCATTGCATTGCAAATGCCAATACATTGCACCCTGCCCTCTGGGCTGTCCAGTGCCTACCCTAAGGGTGACTTATATGTATTGAAAAAGAAGGTCTGTGTTTGGCAAGAGGTTTAACTTGCCAGGTCGACATGGCAGTTCAAAGCTGCACACACAGGCTCTGCAATGGCAGGCCTGAGACATGTTTAAAGGGCAAGTGGGTGGCGAATCAATGCTGAAGTCCCACCAGTAGCATTTATTTTACAGGCCCTGGGAACCTGACGTGCAATGTACTGTGGACATATAAGTAAATTAAATATGCCAGTTGTGGATAGGTCAATGTAACCCCATTTTAGGGAAAAATCACAAGCACTTTAGCATTTGGTCAGCAGTGGTAAAGTGTGCAGAGTACTAAGGCTGGCAAAAAACGAAGTCTAAAAACAGGAGGCCTGAAGGCTGAAAGTTAGGAGAAACCACGCCTCGGATGCCAGCTCTAAATTTTACCAAACAAGAATTTTCTTTTGATACTGGAACAATAAAAAAGGAATCGACTATCCTAATGCAGAGGAATGGAGAAGAATGATTGGTATAACTCGATGACTCCGTACCATCCTACATCTGTTGGAATCGTGAACAAAATTACTGCAGGATTTGGCACAACCGAACAACATGAAATCACTATATTCCTGTAAAATCCCATGCCTCTTCTTTGACGGTATGGCTTCAATCCAGAGGCAACTCATCTTTAGTATGCACTAGGAATAACTGAATTCAGGAAACTTATGATTTAGTGTTAAACATTGAATCTTCATCTTGGGTTTTAACTGCACCACCATCCAGTGTACAATCAAACACACAGTTCATTTTGCAAAGCAATTCTCTGCTCAACAAATTGACAGGACTCAAATCGCACAGTATGAACAGGTGATTATTCTCTACTGATCTTATTTTAACAGAGACATCTGCGGTAACATGGTTAATAAACTGCTTATTTGCTAATACCTACAATGTGGACTTCTTTTCCCAAGAGGGATATGTTTTGCACTCTACAGAACGACCAGTAGAGCAGGTAGCTCCAATATCTTTCAAGCAAGACACAGGGTGGCAATTCACCTCACCATCTATATAAAGGCCACTTTGGTCTACTTCCAGAACTACTCCATGTAAGCAGCCCTCCTCCCCCTTCTTGCACTGTTATTGAGAATTAGTCTCTGAGGAAAACTGAGTGAAATCATTATTCTGAATCATTGGATTCTACTGGTGCCCTGAACTGTAAGGCTTTTGGTTTCTCATATTTTCCTGCAACACTGTACCTCTTGGAATTATTCATATCAAACTGCCCTTGATTTTGTACACTCTGTGCAGATGATGGTTGGGTTGCAGTTACTGACTGTGTCTGCATCTGATTCACATTCCACTACATCTGGGAACAAAAATAATTTTTGATTTGATTTGGATTCTGTCTACAATCCTGGTACGTGTGGTCAATTTTGAGACAGAAATTATAAGCAGAGCTCCTATTCAGCAAGTTATTATTTGCATTCACTCCAGAATTATTCCCCAATCCTCTTCCACAACATTATATCTCCATCATCGTATTTCCCATTCACACACCTTTCATTGAATGCACTCCATTCATTTCAGAATTGTCAGATGACACAAACCCCATATTAAAACCCAGCATCAGGTTCTTGCCATTTCTCTGAAACTGCTTCATCTGTGCAACCATCAGCTTTCCTTGATATTTTTCTGTTTCATATCAAACCAATCACTTCTGCTCTTTGTGTACTTAAGGGCTTCATCAATATGCTTTATTTACCAGCACATCACACTGTTGAATATGAGAACTAAGCTCAAGACTCAACACAAAACCACTAGCACAGTCTTTCTCAGGATCTTCAGCTTCACTATGTTTCTTAAAAATATGCATATCTCATGATAAGCATGCACTGAATCTTTGAGCTCTTCTGTTGTTCTCAAAGTCTTTGCCAAGGTAATTTTCTTCTCCGGCACCTTATTTTCTAAATGCTCTATCACTGCTCGGTACTTGTCATCAACCACCTCAGACAGATCATTATTAGATGCAACTCTATTTGATTCCTGAGTCTTCCAAGCAACAGCAACCTAACACTAAGATCACAAATTACTAGGAACAACAATCTCAATAAGCGCATCCACACCAGTCCTAAGCTCGTTATTAGTCTATGACCCTCAATATACAATTTCTCAGATTATTCTTTCAGTTTTGGAAAATTCATCCTAAGAGTATAAAGATCACTTCTTGTCCAAGGCACATGCACATAATTAGCTTCCAGGGTTTTTTCTTAAACTGCCTTCTGTATCACTAACAGATCCCTTTGTTTTCCTTCCTGTTTCTGGAGCTTTATTTTTAGTTGTAACTTTCTCCTTCCACCTTTTACTATAGTTTTTCAAATCCCTCTAGTTCTTTCTTTTCAACTTGATCTTTAATGTGTGCTTATAAAGTCACCAAGCCCAACTCTTTTGTTTCGTGATTGTTCAAATCCATTTTTTCTCTGTACATTTCTCATTCTACTGATGTCAAACTCAAGACTATCGTGTGCTTTGTTTGCACATCTTGCTGCTTCCTGATCAAGTTTCTCATTCCAGCCACATCATATGGCATCATTCTGTTGAAATCAGTTGTACCCCGTATAATTTCTCCAAATTCAATCTTTAAAAGCACAGTGTTAAATAAACTCAAACAGTACCAGGCACATCATTTGAAACTGGAGAGACTACAGTAGTAGCTCTGTTGAGTACTCAGCAAAATTGTCAATGTATTTTTAGGTGGGGCACTCTCTGAAGCACCCAGAACTGTAAGCATAGTCAATCCCCATCCCTGTACAATCATACCTTCTCCTGCTGCACGTATATCAGATACTGCAGTCCCTGTCCTGTCTCTGGATTCTGTTGGTGTATGGAGGGGGTCTCGAATTAAAATAATCATTCAACAAGTTATTCTTTTCATCAAATCCCTTTCTCGGTTCTGAGTCTCTCTGTCTCCCTGATCATCTTTCTTTTTGTCTGTCATCTTTTTCATTATTGCAGGAAAAACACTCTACCGCCATCATATCCTTTCTCCAGCATCTCTTCTGATGATCCAACTTGCCCTCAGGTTATTGTATAAATTAACCCTTTCACCTGCTTCTTATTCTTTCTCTGCACGAAACACGATAAGTTCCACAATACTAACTCGAAATCTTGAATTTAGACAAATCTAATAACCAAAATATAACCATAATAAAAGTGATCAAACCACCAGTTGAACTCAAAATCAACATTATATAACCACAAACCTCACATGCTGTATAGCAATCAATAACAGCATACAAACCTCAACACACCAGAATAATTCCTCCCTATTCATACTTACAATCTGTTTAGTTCAAGACTAGCCCTGCAAGTCAGAACCTTGACAAAGTTTACCTGAAAATTTCACACTGGAAACTTCACTATCACTAAGGACAGGCCAAAAAATGACTTTACTAAAGCAGGAAGTAGGTGCTGTTAACTCACCATAATCCTCTGCTACTACAAATTTGTGGACACGGGGAGCCCCTCAATTTTTGACAGCCCAAAAATGTACCTCGCCAGGAAACCTACAATTTGTTGAATTGGAGACAGTGTTAAACCTCAGTTTCATGAGTGAATGTATCCTCAAGTTGAGACACCTCCCAAAATATCAAAACATCAAAATATCATACAATGATCAATTATGTCATAGGGTCCACTTAATAATGAAGTTCAAGATCAGCAGAATAGTTTTAATTATTTATTACAGTGATTCAAAATTTGATACAGAATAATCGCCTTGAAGTATCTTTTACAGGTAAATCAATAATTTTTAAAGTTCCAAATGGGCAGTAAAATCAAGAGAGAAAAGGATAGCATCCCTAGCAGCATCTATTTCTTAGGAAAAGTTTTCTGGCACCCTCCCAAAATTGAGGGTTTATATATCAATCAATCTATCAATCAAACAGGATTTATAAATGTGCTGCTAATCCCCTGATAGGGTATGCTGGTGCTTGCAGGTCCCGGAGGATTATTTGAATAGCCGGGTCTTGAGGGCATTTCGGAATTCTGGAAGTTAGGTATTGTATTGTAATTGCATTTATTTAGCGCTTACTACCCCTGACAAGACGTCAAAGCACTTTTTCGGTGAGTAGCATGCTACTCCGGAACCCATTAAGGGATTAGTGTTGAATTAGTATAGTGAAATATGAAAGTAATTTGAGTGGTGGATATGTTAGTCGGTTATTTGGATTGAGAAGGGTAGCAGAGGGATAGAAGAGGGAATGAGGTTAGCATTTATATATATCTATATAGCTCTTCTTACCCCTGATAGGGTGTTGAAGTGCTTTTTCAGCGAGTAGCACGCTACTCTGTAACTCATAAAGGATTAGTGGTGAATTAGTATGGTTAAATATGAAAGTAATTTGAGTGGTGGATATTAGTTAGTTATTTGGATTGAGAAGGATAGCAGAGGGATAGAAGAGGGAAAAAGGGTTGCATTTATATAGTGCTTGCTACCCTGAATGGGATGTTGAAGCATTTTTTTCAGCGAGTAGCATGCTACTCGGACCCCATAAAGGATTAGTGGTGTATTAGTATAGTGAAATATGAAATTTGATAAATGGACATGTTAGTCTGTTATTTTGATTGAAAAGGATAGTGGAGGGATAGAAGAGGGAAGGATTTTTTGGGGGGAAGTCATAGCAGTAGTGGGAGGCTTGGGATGAGTAAAAAGGTATGTGGAGGGGAAGAGTCAGAGAGGAGAGTTAAGAAAGGATTGTTTAGGGGGATCAGTATAGTAAAAAAGGTGTCAGATGGTGCAAGGAGGAGTAGAGTAGGGGAGAGTCTAGAAAGGGCTATTTTGGGGCTTATAAGTGGTATGGGGTTTGAGATGAATGAGAGAGTGGATGTAAAGGATATATTGATAGAGGTATAGGGTGAGGAATAGGGTAGTGCATTGGAAAGAGTAGTAGAAAGAGTTTGGAGATGAGTCAGAGAGTTGAGGTAGAAGATATATTGAGAGAGGTATAGGGTGAGAAATAGGGTAGTGCATTGGATATGCTGAATTAGAAGAAAGTAATAAATATATAGATCCATAAGTACATGGAAAGTTTATAGATGCATAAAGGAAGTAAGTATATGTAGATTAAAGATATTGATAGAGGTATAGGGTGAGAAATAGGGTAGTGCATTTTTATTTGAGGAGGAAAGTAATAAATACATAGATCCAAGTACATGGAAGGTATATAGATGCATAAAGGAAGTAAGTATAAGTAGATTAAAGATGCATTCAATAAATCTGGTTTTCAAGTGTTGTACTTAAAAAATGTATCTATTATTAAAAAAAAAAAATTCAAACAATTATTCAACATGTTTATACAAAGCAATACACATGTATAGGTAAAAATCTATAGCACAAATACATTCTTATATACAGAGGGATATACTGTATATTTCTGTTTGCGTATGGTGCTTATGTGGGGAAGGGCCAATTCTTGAGTAGTTTTCTGAAGATAAGGTGGTTGTCGGTGGATCTTATGTTGGGGGGTAAAGAGTTCCATATTTTGGCTGCTTGAACAGAGTAGGATGTGCCACCCATGTTTTTTTTCTTGTATCGTGGGATTTTGAGGTGAGGTGCCACTCTAGAGCAGGGGTTCCTATGATGAATGTGTTTGGTGATTTTATTTCTAATGAAGAGCGGTCCCAGTCCATGTATTGTTTTGTGGGTGATACAAAGCAGCTTGAACGTGGATCTTCTGGCAACCGGTAACCAATGCAGGGCTTTCAACGCAGGGGAGATGTGGTCTCACGGTTTGATATATAATAGTAGTCTGGCAGCCGAGTTCTGAATCTGTTGTAGTCTTTTCATAGTCGTTAAAGGTGATCCGTGGTAGAGGCTATTGGCGTAACCGAGTTTGGGCAGAACAAGGGAGATGGTAGCTTGGATCTTGTGTGGAAATCCTGAATGGGGTAGATTTGTTGCAGAGTTTTTATAGTAACAAAGCTTGATCTTGCAAGTTTCTCCAATTGGGCATTCATCGACAGCTTGGAGTCCATGGTCATTCCGAGGCTTCTTACTTCCTTTGATACTTTAGGTGGTGATCCCAGTTCATCAGGCCAGGCGACAAGCGGGTCATAATGTTTCCAATCGCCACACATGAGTATTTCTGTTTTGGAAGCCTTCAATTTGAGATAGCTCCACGTCATCCATTGATCCACGGCTCTGAGACAACTGAAAATTGACGAGTTTCCAATGTCTTTTGGGCATTCCAGTTGAAGGAGCATTTGCAAGTCATCTGCATATTTATAGCACGTGAGGTGAAATTGATTGATCAGTACTGGTAATGACTTCATGTAGATGTTGAAAAGCATGAGTGAGATGATAGAGCCTTGAGGGACCCCAGCTTTTGTGGAGTACGGTTTGGACGAGAAAAGTGGGGTATGGATGACATTAGTTACGTTTCGAAGGTAGGACGTGATCCAGTCTAAAGCAGTCCGCTCTATGCCGGCTTCGTAAAGTCTTTGTACCAGAGTGTCACGGCAAACCGTGTCTAAGGCAGCCGAGAGGTCCAATAGGATTAGCACAGCAACCCTGTTGCGGTCAACTGTGTTCTTCAGGTCATCCCAGATGGCAAGATGTATTTACCCTTTTTAGAGGTGGCCTTTGCCTTTCTTCCATTCTTTCTTTATTTGATATATTCTTCTTCTATTAAATAAAGTTAATTTCTTTCTTTTACAATATTCTGTTATGTTATGTTATTTATTTATTTATTCTTAGCATCAAGTCTTGCATGGGGAGGCTGTTCCAGGTCTTTGCTGCGATGTTGGAGATGGAGCGTCCTTCACTTCTGCTTCAGTAGATGCAGGGAGTATGGACAAGTGAAAGGGAGACGGAGCGTAGTCTTCTCGATGGTTGGTGGAAGTTCAGGTGGTAGTTAATGTAGGCGGGTCCTTGGTTGTGTAGAGGCTTGTGTGCATGGGTCAGGAGCTTGATTTGGCATAGCCAGTGGAGTCGCCTAAAGTGGGGTGTGATGTGGGAATGTCGGGGAAGGCTGAGGATGAGTCTGGCTTTGGCGTTCTGTATGATGTGAAGTCACTGTAGGATCTTACGTAGCATGTGCAGAGTGAGGAAGCAGGTGGAGGAGACGGCATTGATCTGTGATTTCATGGTGAGCTTGCTGCCATTGATGATTTAAAGATTTCTAGCATGGTCAGAGGGAGTGGGTGTGGGTCATAGGTTTGATGGCCACAAGGAGTCGTTCCATGTGTTGCTGTTGTTGCCGAATATCAGTACTTCTGTCTTGTCATGTTCAACTACAGCCAGTTGTTCTTCTTCCAGTCGGCAATCTTTATTTCACATACAAAATTACTAAAACTGCAGATTCATTGTGGTCTGATCAAGCACGTTATATTCTCAGAAAAATCAGAGCACGGTTTTATGAAACCTCATATCTTTTAGCACCTAACCACTATCCCACTACATGAATATTGAGTCTGCCCACTCTGTGCTAATGTGCATCCGCATATGGTGGAACAAACTAGAGACATGACTACAGTAAGCTATTAAGAATGAATAGAATACAGTGAGCTTGCAGAATGACCTGGAAGTAAACTTGATTCTGCTTGACTGCTTGCTGCAGAAATAAACACTGGGAAGTGCAGGGGATAGACAAAAGAGACATCAATTTTGAAAAACATAACTGCTAGGCCCAAATTAAGGTCTAGTTAACAAGAGTCAGAAAAACACACTTCACAGTGCGCCTGTTGTTAATAAAGCATAAAAACGTCACTCCGTGAAAATCTCTAGCACTGGCAGAGGAACGACAACTGAAAGAGGTGGGAGTGATCAAACAGACGCAAATGATATAGCCTGGTGGACAGGAATGACTAATGTCACATCTCGCCCAGAGTCTTAGGGGCAATTCAAAGGGCTGGAGTCAGATGTCACCCTGGGAGATGTACAAGAGTGGTTATTGTAGATATAGAGCTGCACATGACACACTTAGTTCAATACCATGTAAAATCTAGTACTAAGTCCCTACAGGCAGTCTTCATGTATAAGAAATCTTATCATTCAGACGCGGCATGAGCCCAAATCTACCCCCTGCCCTCTTCCCCATTGAAAATGTACAGTCGTTCAGAAGCTACTAGTACTTGTATAGGAACTATATTATGAAGATTGATAATTGTATGACCTTTTCTTTGCTCTTTCTTTCTTTGTGTATTGTACATTTCTTTTGATCTGTTTAGTTATTTGTAACTATATATTCCTTATTACTTATTTCTCGCAAAATAAACCACAGATATTGAGAAGATTCCTAGTTAGTTGTGCAAACTAATGTTTACATCTCTGTTATACAGCTGCTACAAATAACAAAAACATATATAAAATAAAAGTATTACAAATTTCCTCTAGTGTGCAGACCTCCCTGTCCCCGCATCCTGTCCTCAGAGTAAATGAGCTTACTAAACTCCAAGCCATATTGCATATTTCTTTGCATCCGATTTACAGTTTTGAAAGTAAAACTGTTTTCTAAAAAACAGAAAGTGTAGTTGTCATTACTTCAGAAGGCCAGCGAGATTCAGGTTCACTCCACCAACAAGCCTTTGCCCAAGTTCTGCAGCGATGATAAGGTTCCGAGAACTCATTGCAAGTTTATTCCTGCAATTCGTTTAGACTTTCATAATGATCACTTGACACTTTTATTGTGTTTTTCAGTATAGTACTTCTCTCTTTAAAAATGCTACCCACTTATTAGTGTTTATAGAGGCATTGCTATATAATAGGTATTGTATAACATTGTGTTATTTCAAGGCAAACTGACCCATTCCTAGATATGCATAGCCCACTTGAGAAGAAGCAAATTCACTATTAGACGTGACCTTTGGCATGACTTTTTATCATAACCACCCTGTTTGTGTTGAACCTGTTTTTTGGGCGTTAGGACTCTGTGCACTTTACCTCTGCTAACCATTGGTAATGTACTTAGGCTCTCACCTTTAAACATGGTAAAATCAATATGTATGTAATTGGCATATTTAATTTACTTACCAGTGCCTAGCAAATGATACTATATGTACCCAGGGCATGTAAAACAAATGCTACCAGCGGACTGCAGTAATCATTGTGCCACCCAGTAGAGTAGCATGGTAAAACATGTCTCAGGCCTGCCTCTACAGCATATAGTGCAGGTTTAAACTACAATATCGACCTGGCAAAAAAAAAAACTTTTTCCAGTCCTAAACCTTCCTTTTTATTACTTAAAAGTCTCCACTATGGTAGGCTATAAAGTCTCATAGCACAGGGTGCATGGTATTTAAAAGGTAGGACATGTATACTGAACTTTTACATGTCCTTCTAGTGAACTATACCTTAGGATGGTTTTCACTATAGCAAGGCTTCCTCTCCCATTGACTAACACTGGGTTACCTTATTACACTTAATAAGTGACAACTTCAGTTTGGGAGCAGATAGAGAAATACTTTTTCCACTCGTTTGAATTGGGACATAAAATGCTCTTTAATGGTAGAGTTGAATGTTAACCGACTAATCTGAAATTGCCACTTTTAGAAAGTTGGCATTTTTCTGCCTAAATCAAATATGCCTTCCTGCCAGTATCCAGGGTAACATGATGATAATGTCTCTTCTTGGTGCGATGTGTATTGCTTCCAGACAGGGACCAAAAAGGCCTTTGTTGTAGGGAGGAGGCTCCCCTCCTCTACAGGATATCCTGGGGGTTGTACTCACTCTTTCCTGAGCTACAAAGGGTCGCCTCAGGGTTGTACCCACCCCCTTCCGGGCTTCTGAAGCTGTCTGCCCTGTTATTTGCAAGTTCAGCTGACACTTGGGCTTGCCTGCCCTTTGTCACCTTAGACTGTTTGTGCCAAACCCAGGGAAAGGAAAAGAACTGATCAGAACCAGGTTAGGGGTAGACAAAGAAGGGGACAAGCTGGCACTAGATACAAAAGAATCTCCCATCGGAGTACTCCTGGACCTGTGTAAGATTCAGAAGAAGGACTTCCCTGCTGTCTGAAGAAGAAGGACTGGACATGCTTGTGCCAAACCCAGGATCCTCAGAAGTGACTCCAAAGGTCAGTTGGCTGACCTCCTGTTTGAACTACAGATACACAAAAATCTTCCAGAGGCCTTCCCTGCAACAGCCCAGCTAACCAGCACCAACAAGCCATACCTGAGCCCTTCTGCTGGCCTTTTCTGAAGTGAATATTGACCCCCCCAAGAGGTGCCCTCCTGGCTCTGAACCCTTGACTGACATCAGAGTGTTGTCCTCCCACTGCAAGACCAGAAGAACTTGACTCCAGGTGAGAATCTAGAAGTTTGGGCTCTTCACAATAGCGAATACCGCCTGCATCTTCTGCTAATGCAAAGATCCAACATAAACCTGCTCGTCGCGTCAGCAACAACTAGCGCATCTCCCGCCAACTTGAATATCCCGACGGCAACCTGCTCCTCGTATCAGCAACAACCACCGCGTCTCCAGCTAGCGCAAGGAACTGGTGGCGACTTGCTTTTCACACCAGCCACGACTGCCTGCGTCTTCCTCCAGCGCGATGCTCTGGCTGAGGCTCCTCACATGGAACTGGAGTGTGTGAGAAAACAAACTCCTCACCGGGATAAACCTGGCCCCTTTTCCGGCACTCCATTGCAGCAAGCCTTAACAAGTGACTTTGAACCAGTTCAGCAAGACCAGATAACCACAAGTGGCGCTTGGTGTCATTTTATTCATTCATATTTTCTCAATTTTTATGAATTGGTTTGGGGTTTTTCTTGTGTTGTTTTTAAATTATTACAGCCTGAGTGCTGCATACATAGTTTACACATTACCTCTAAGTTAGGCCTAACTGCTTTTTGTGCCAATGTACCAGAGGGTTAAGCACAGGTTCATTTAGTGACTCTTGTGATTCACCCTAGTAAGGATAGTTTATTTCTTGAGTGGTGCTCTCACCCCCATCAACTAATAACCCCATTTGTTACAGTGACCAAAGGGCGGTGCAAGCAAACAGCAATTTGGAGAATATTTTATACCTTCAATCATCATCACTGCCTATTGAAGACCTGAAATCCAAATTGTGCAAACCATGTTACAGAATTGATTGAAGAAGCAGCTTCACCTCTCACGTTCACATTCAGATTCTTCCTGAAATACTTAACATTTAAAATTATGTACCTGAAGACCTATTGTTGTAGAGGCAAAGATTACTTATCTAGTTATTTATTAGCAGTTTCATTTAGCACGGGCAAGATACAGTGGGTGTCAAAGTGTGTAGAATAAGACAAGCTTTGTTTATAAAAAAAAAAAAGAAAAAAATGTTTGGTCCATTCTTTAAGCCGATCTTTGTATGTTTGATGGCAGGGGTGAGGGCGTCTAGATTTATCTAAAGTTCTCTATATTTATTATATTTAATAGAATCAGTGGAAAACATTTCTTCCTCGTAGGATCTAAAATAGCCTTAGAGGGTGAAGCTAGAAGCCCATTGCCTTGTAGGCTGCTGTTGAATACACCCACTTGAAATGAGTGGTATAATTATTTTTAAAACTATTAACTACAAATTTAAATGTTTAGAAACTTTACACCTCACCTGAAGGTAAGACATAAATCATGAAACTGTGGAAGATGACTATCCCTTAGAACTGTAGTAGTAATTCAGTAATTTCCTGACCAGGCTAAGTGTTGATGTCAAACCTCTCATTATATAATGCTCAATCAAAGTTTTATTTTTTTCTATCAATGCTTTATCAAACAAGTGCACTAAATGTACCCTTTTTAGCTTTTGTATCCATAAAATCGCTCTGTGTATGTAAAATGTTACTTTCCAGACTTGTGATATTACAAATCTTTTAATGGATACAAATACTGAAATGGTTAACTTGTCCAAATAAAAAAACATTTTCTAGGACATCACATCCAGTCGTAAGAGAACACGGATCATGAATAAAGGTGATATGTCGTGCAGGTGCCCTAAAGCTTGTACCATACTTAAATTTGTATACTCGTACTTGAGTTTAGAGTTGTAAAGTTATTTTTGAATTCTGCTTTTTGTTAATATTGCTTCAGAAACTTTTTATATGTTTTATAGGTTTGAATTGTGTGAACCAGCCTTTGTGGTAGGAAATTGCCTGGAGATCTCATCTGACAGTCATCAGTATGATCGGATCTACTGTGGAGCTGGTGTGCAGAAGGACCATGAGAACTACATGAAAATATTACTGAAAGTTGGAGGCATTTTAGTCATGCCTATAGAAGATCAGGTGATTTGTTACTTTCCTTTTGTTTGTTTTTTATACAGATGGTTTACACACTTGCATGCATACGTAACTAGACCTCCATCCAGGCACACATATCCAAAAATTTCAGCAGTACACTTTTGAGGACCAGCTGCATGGTAATTCACATGCATTTTGTTTCTTTCTTGAGGGTGTATGTTTTGGTGGTATGCAGTGATGGTGTAGCTGTGCATAATACAGAATCAGTATGGTTGTACATCATGGAGAATTTTGTCAACTTCTAGGTGCCATGTTTATTAGTCCCATTGAGAAGAAAGTCATGTAAAGCTGCTTTATTGTTGTATTTGTGATTCCAGTCGATGGACATAGTCTAACATAAAGTTAGTTTTGGTTAAATGCATCACAGTAGCCCTTGCATGTACCAGTATTTCAATTCTTTTAAAACAAAATATATATATTACTCCAGATAGTGACAAAGGGAAGTTCAACCAAAGTTAAGGTCTTAGACATTTTAACTTAAATTCTCCCTAGAAACATTACCTGGCTAATGGTACATGCAGTGGCGTCATATCCCCCCCCCCCCACCCCCTCCCTTTAGCAGCTTAACTGGGGATAGCTACTAAAAGTTTAATAGTTTTACATTGGCCTCTTCAGGGCTTCAGACAAAAGCAAGGGAAAGGCTTAAGAGTGAGGGTTGAATGCTGCTATGCTATACACGTTCAGCAAAAGAGAGGAAAATACATTATGAAAACAAAGACAAAAATTACAAAGAGAGAAACAAATAGTGTTTAAAAAGACACATAAGAAAGTAATCTATGAGAAAAGAAAGAATTGTGGTAGTGAGAAACTGGTAAGGGCAAACTGGAGAAGGAAGACGGTGAAAGTAATGAATGGTGCAAAGAAGGAAGGAAATAGCAAAGTGAAAGGAATGGTGATTGAAAAGAAAAAAGGAAGAGTGAGTGCTAGGATGGATGGTTGAAAGGATTCATGGATGGAAAGAAGGGTGAAAGGATCAGTTGGTGAAAGGATAGAAGAAAGAATTGATGGAGAGACGGCTGAGCGGATAAAAAGAGGGACAGAAAAGTGAAAGGATGAATGGTTGGTTGGTAGAGTTAAAGGATGCCCGATCTATGTGTGAATTGAATAATTGCTGGATGGGTGGATGCATGGAAAAGTCAGAATGTGGATTGATGAATATGTGAAAAGATGTATCTAATTTCAGTAGCTAGTTAGAATAATGAAAGTTTGGATGGAAAGGTGAAAGGCTGATGGATGGGTGGAAGGGTGGCAGGATGGATGGTCAAATGAGTGGATCCAAGGATGAAGAAACCTAATATAGGAAGGGCTTGTCATATTTCTATAGTTTGGGTACAAGTATGGTTCAAAGTGGGGAGTATTTAAATTTTATGGCTACTCCCGGCATCTTCATTGGTGTGTCATTTCTTCTCTATTCTCTCCAGCAGGCATTAGTCGTCTGTTTTTCATATGCATTTGTGGTAATGTGATGCAACAGCAGACACTCTGCTAACCAGTAGCTTGGCGCTGCAAATAGCTTTAGCTACTGCGGTTTACAGCAATACCATTGCTACTTCAGTCTTTACAGCTGTATTGATAGCAGACACAATCTACATGTTTTGCCTCTTGCTGTTCCCATGTGAACCCTTAGTCTCCACCTCCATCTTTACCCCATGATTCTGGGAACTTTCTGAACAGACTGGCAGACCTCATATGACTGGAATAAAGAAAGAAGTTAAACAGTTTGTCTTCCAACAGGGTGACAGTAAACTTTAATGGCAATTTCAGTGCCCCGATACTAGAATTTTAAAAGATATCAGATAATCTGTCCACACAGTGGGTGTACTATCTCAAGCTAATATTACAGTATTTGCTAAATACCTGTGTGTTCCTAAATGTGAACACGTCAATTGGAGTCTAAAGCATGATACCAGTGGGATTACTAACATCATCATTGGCCCTCGACTTGAAGCTAATCCCTTAGCCTGTGCTGTCTCGCTCTGATGTTCTATCTGTACTAACTCATACACTGTTTTCTTTTTTTTAATTCTGTTTATTTGAGCTCAGAAAAGGAAAACACAAACCATTAACTATCATGTCACATACATAGGTACATTTCCTGATCTGTACATAATCTTCACAATCACGACTTGCATTACAGGACCCGTTTTATCTTCCCGAACTTGCGTACATCTCACAATCTCCTCCTCCCAGTCCCCCAGTGTTGCAGGGATTCTGCTCATGCTATGTGCAGGAAACCAGGACCTCAGTGTATTGTTGTGTACCAAAAAAGCAACCTCAGTGCCCAGAACCCCAATCCGACTTGCAATAGTGTCTCATTCGTTCTCCGTACTACAGTGAAGCTACCAATGATTAGACAACCTAGAACATGCGACTTAGTAAACTCTCAGGAATAGTGGGAAACAACAACACTCTTTCGTTCACACTCATACTTGTCCACAACGTGAGTAATCAGAGACACTGTATAGTTTAAAATGTTTATTTTTGAATAACGTGCTCTAAGGTGCAGTACTCTAGCCAATACGAGCAGCATAATGCATAAGAACAATATAATCAGCATTGTTACAATTCCATAAAGCACAAAAGGGAAAATCATATTATAATGACAGCGGAAACAGGACTATAGCGCCTTTTACCACCCTCCCTGTGCTCATGAGCTAGTTTAGAATAATTATAGAAGACCTCTGGGCTTTGTCAGCGAGACCCCATACCTACGAGATCAGATGCAATGAATTACATCCCAGGATCAGCACAGCTCTTCTATATTGGAAAGGTTTTCTCCAAGTGCCTTCTCATGCATGTAATGCCATATTAAAAAGCACCCGAGTTTCAGTTGGGCTGCTGTGCTTTATGTATGTCTATGTGCGTGGGACTGACCAAAGTGAATCAACAGCATACATTGTTATTCGACCTTGAACACGCTGGGCAGACAGAGAGCACGGAGCCCAGCTGGATATGTGAAAGGTATACAGTTCTCATGTGAAGCAGCGCCAGCAAAGTATTTAATGAGAACAGAGCCATGTAGTGTCGTGTGCAAAAGGGGCAGAATGGCAGCCAAGCATATAATACTTATGCTAACTTAGCAATGTCTGCAGTTAACCCCATTTCCTCACTAAACCCTCTCCTTGGCCAGGCCAATAGACATTGGACTCAATAGAACACAGAGTTCAATGCAGAGTGAGCAAGAATCAAGGTCAGCAGTCAAATTTGAGCAAAGAGTCAAATGTTGCACAAATGCGTGCATAAAAAATTGATTCGTAAAAAGTAAAAAAAAAAAAAAATCCATGTTAATCCATTAAGGTGTATGAGCAGTAAGTTGCAACAGGCTCCAAGAGGAAGCCATTGATATTGTCAGAAAAGAGAGTAGCCATCCATTCTAGCAAAGAGAATGAACATACATGTTCATCAACAATGGGAGCTTCTAGCACCATCAGTGGACAACTTGTATGTTCCTCAAGAAAACTTTGTTGTAGGAAATCACGCGCAGCGTCACCGGTACCCGGCTCCTCTGAGTGCACTGATGATTTGCGCGACCGCGCGAGAATTAGGTCTTCTGACAGTTTCATCACAGTAGAAACTGCTGACACCCGAGTGGCTCCCCCTGACAGATTATATGAAATTGTATTTCTAATTGAAGGGGATATACAACGTGTTATTAAAGGGATTTTTGGGGAAAATCTGACTTCTTCGTATGACATCTTGTTAGCTGAGGCAGACTGGCCCCTGCCTTTTGTTTTAGCCGCTCCACGGGGGCAGGAGGTAATCCTCCTTAGTTTTTCTCACAACGTAGCCAAGGAGCAAGCAATGGCTTTTGCGAAAGAATGGGCTTTGGTGCTTGCACCGGCTCTGTACCGTACTCAGGTGGGCTGGGATAAAACCTCCCCACCTCATGAGATACCATTGCGGTCTATGCCACAGCCACAACCCCAATATCCCCTCCGGCGGAAAGCAAAAACTCCTGTTTCTGAAATTCTTTAACAATTAGAGTATCAAGGGGTGATTGAGACGTGTGTCCCCGATGAATAGCCCTCTTTTTACAGTAACCAAACCAGATGGGTCGTACCGATTAGTTTTGGATTACCGACATTTGAACTCTCATTGTCGTAACTGTATGGTTCAGAATACCCACAGCTCAGGTCTTGTAGACAGTATTGTGAGTAAAAAATATAAAACTACACTTGACATTTCCAATGGCTTTTTTAGCCACAATCTGTCCTCTATAAGTAGTCAATGGACAGCATTCACCTTAGGCGGTACACAAAAACAATTTACAAGATTGGCCATGGGGTACAAAAAAAGCCTGGGCGTTTTTGACGCACGTGTTGTCTCTCTGTTAGACGACATAGACCCTGATGCGTACTCGTACGTTGATGATATTTATCTCACGGACCACGAATTATGGCTGCATCTTTGTCGCGTGGACCGCATCATAGTTTTGTTTGCGGACTACAGTTACAAATTTAACTTTGCAAAATCACACATTGCAGAGTACACAGTGTTGTTCCTGGGCTATGAGCTCAATAATGAAGGTAGAGGCCTGGCGCCTCACTTCTTGGAGAAATGCGCAGAAATGCAAGAAATGCGCACATTAGCGCTCTCCTACAACCCTGAAAAAATTGCAATCTTTGCTGGGATTTTTAAACTTCGGATGAACTTACATTCCCGATTATGCCCAGCGTATCAAGCCGCTGTATGCCTTGATACAACCTACCTTTACAAAAGCCTGCTGGCTTCCGGAACATTCAGCTATTCTGCAATCCTTGCAGTCTGATCTTCTTGAATCTAAATACTTGTTAACGCGTGATAACCGCACAAACCTGGTGATAAGAATTGTGGGGCAGTGGGTTTCACCTACTTGACATTTAATGAAGGTGACACAGTACCTATTGCTTACAAGTCACATTTGTACACTTCGGCTGAACTGCGTTTTTCAAATGTTAAAAAAGTATTGACCGCAGTCCAGATGGCTATCCTGAAGGAACGTAAACTGGCTCAAGGAAAACGCATGATGGTTGTAACACCACATCCTGCTATTGAAGCTGTGATAAAAGCCAGTGTACAAAACTCAAACGCTTTACATCCGGATTCAATTGGCTACTTTGTTGACATCATCTGATGTCACCTATATATTTGACTCCTTGTTGCGAACTCAAGAGTTCTTACAGTATGAATTTGTTCATCCTGCTCCTCTGTCAATGCACCCGCTCGAGGACTACCATTGTATCATTTACACCGATGGTTCTGCGCAACAGGCGACCGGATCAAAACATTCTTACTCGGCAGCATGCGCTATAGTGGCAGGTACCATAGTGAACGGTGAGTTCAAGTCCAGTGTCGTGCACACGCAGGCAGTAGGGGACTGTACCGCCCAGTTAGCGTGCTCTGGTGCTAGCACTGGGGCGATTCGATGTTGGAGAAACCCAAATTATTGTGTGAAGGAGAGTTTATATGGTGTCTGGAGCTCAACAATGGGCAACATGCCCTGTGGGCCCCATATATCTCCCAACTTTGAGATTCCCAGCATGTCCCAATAGTGGAACCCTCGCAGTCTCATGACTTCACCTAGCGTGTCTGTGTCCCACAATGGTGGTTCTAGTTTGTTTATCGCTCCATCCAAGGCCCTTAGTCGCCTACAGAGGCCGTGTTAGAGGCCTGCTTCTCAGCCTAGTCTGCCCATATATGTACCTAAGATACCCCCTCTCAGCCATCCCCCATTTAGCCGCCTAGTATAGATGGCTTCCCTTAGTTTGAGGTCCGGAAGACCTATACCGCTCTCATATTGGCCTCTGGTCAGCATTCTGAGCACTCTGCGCAGGTAACCCTCATCCCAGAGCAGTCGACAATTAACCCTTTCCACCTTCCCAAAAAAGCTGTCTGGCACAGCAAACGGTATGCTCTGTAGGGCATAGAGCAATGTAGGTAACGTGATCATCTTAAAAAGGTCTGCCCGTCCCAAGAGCGACAAGTGGAGCCTTCTCCAGTTCTCCATGTCAGCCTTGTATTCGTCCAGTATTTTCCCCAATTTATTATTGATAAAGCATGCAGGTCTCCTGTGATGCAAATCCCTAGATACAGGAAGTGGTGCTTCGCCCACTGCAGGGTTTTCACCAGTCTGCCCTGGGTTTTTGACACACGTCACATGAGCCGCCAGCCACTCGCCTATACCTCTTCCACTGTAGAACAGAACCAGGACCTTCCTTTAGAGACGTCCCTCAATTTCGCTGGGAAAATCATCATGTAATGTAAGTCCCATTGTCATTGTTTCTGCCTGACCTTGTCGAAGGAGCGTCTCTTCGTGAGGACTTCCTGGGTATAGTGAGAAAATATCATAATTTTCTGGTTCTTGAAGTGGTGGGAGCCATGCTTTCGAGCGGCCTGAAGAATCATATCACAATCTGGGTAATTCAGGATTTTTGCGATGAGGGGTTGTTTGCTGTCCCCTGATTCAGGTGGCATTCCTAGTACCCTTTGTGACCACTTAATCACAGAATGAGGGGACAGAGCACTTTATGGTTCTTTTGACAATGTGTTCCAGGAATCATTCTGGGTCTGTACCCTCACATCGCTCAGGTAGACCAACTTAGCGGAAATTATCATGCCAGGATAGCCGCTGTGCTGCCTCTGCCCTTGTGTGCAGGTGGCAAATAACATCTGTGAGATGCTCTTCCTCTCAGTGCAATAATTGCAGGGATCCTGTGTGGTCCTGTAGGGTGTGTTTTGTGATTGCTACGCTAAGTGAGAGTTACGGAAAGTCTGCTCTTATCAGCTTAAATCCAGAGCCACTGTGTCAATTTTCCCCTCAAGTGTCATTCTGATACCCCTTACAGCTGTCAACAAGTCCTTCATGGGCGAGTCTTGGTCCCCTATAATAGGGGGTGGCATCTTTGCCTCCGCTTGCTTTGATGTTTCCGTTTGGAATTCGTTTTTCTCCAGTTTGGTGATTTGAGAGTGCCATCCCCCTTGTCCCTCACAATGGTGGTTCAGTGTTGGTTCCCCATCCTATGAAAAGCACTGTTCTGGCAAAGAGATGCAGGGGTTTTCTTTGAAGTAAAATCATTTGTGGCCCACACCCTGCAAGTCTCTGGTGCTCCACAAGAGTGGTTTCAGAAGCAGCTCTAAAGGTTCCAGTAGCTGTAATTGCCAAATTTCTCTGTGCTGCTGGAGGGAGGCCCCTCAGAGGTGGTTCCGTGCATCTCGGCACTGCCAGAGCCTATCTTTCTGCCCCTCCTGGCTGTCTGTGGCCCATATAGGGGTTTTCTTGTGGCTCCTACGGTAGATTATCCTGTTGCTGTGGACTGGCTGGCCTAGCTTTCCTCAACTGCGGTCTTATCCGCGCATCACCCCAATCATGGACTCTCCTGTCCACAGAGGGCGGCCCGTGGCAGCTAGAGTCACTGCCTGCTTGAGTCCCTGATCTCCAGCGGGGGAGGGACACCACTATGGGGTGGCTCTTCCTCCCGATTCTTACGCTACTCGCCCCTCAGGCATGCCTGGTTCTTTGCAGCCCCTCTGGACCCTGCCAGCCACCGATACTTTTCTTTGCATTTGTGCCTCTGTTATTACATGACCGCCTGATGATGGCCGCACCGTGCGGGCTGCCAGGGTCTCGGCGGTTGATATCATGCCCTTGCCTCGCCTCTATCATGGGCTTTGTGCAGCTCCCTCCATCAGAGGTTGTTCCCTTGTTTTCGGGAGATGCTGCTTATATGGCTCTAGCAGGAGTTTTTCAGGAATTTGAGCAAGGGAGAGCCATCGCTATCAGGAGCTCCTCACAATCGTGCCACCTTGGCTTGGTGCGTTAGCCATACCCTCACACACTGTGTTTTTAAACCTAGAACATTTCCCTTACCATGAGCCATTTCCATGCACTGGTCTTTTTAAGCATTATTTGTAGGCATTGATCTTTTACCAGGACATTCCAATTGGAGATGTCTAAGCAGCTATTTCATTCTGTACTTCTCTGTGTGCCAGATTGCTTGAGAGCCCTTTAAGAAATACTGTGTCGCCAATCTATCAGATTCTGCAGCGACCCTAGAATTCTCATTCCTCTTCATCACTGAGTTCTATGCATTGACCCCTGCTGTCCTTGTGAGAAAGGTACATTACCTCTGTTGGTAGGTAGAAAATACACACCCATATAGTCAAGTCAAAAGAAATGAAAGGTTTACATTTGATATGATATAAAGGATCATCAGCGGACCATTCCTGGTGTCTGTGAGGAATACTTGCTCATCTTTGATTGGTTGGCTAAAGCTGCAGGATTTTCATCAAGTAATTCCTCTGGTAAATGTGCAGCAGCAAAAACAATATCAATACAATTAACAATAACTATGGGGTGGGCAGAATTCGCTGAGTTTCACTCCGGAAACATGAAAACTCCATGAAGTTCTGAAGGGTCCCGCAAATGGGTGGCAGTTGACACATTGCGCTGCTTCTGCTGAATTTAGTGCCGGGAGCTTGTTCCACGCTGAAAAATCAGCAAGAACAGCACCAAGCGGTGCACCAGAGTTGCTCCTCAAGTTGATTTTGCTGCTGCTTGAGTAGATTTTCTACTCTAGCAGCAGCTTTCTGACTGCGAATAGTCGTGACCGCCCGCGTTGGGAAAATCCAGCTGGGTTCCCTCCTACCTCTTGAAAATCACACTAGGTGATGCCAGTTCTCGCTTTTCAAACTTATAGTTGGTGAGCCACGTGCAAAGAATAAACTACAATGCGCAGCAGTTGGTGGAATTTGGCTTGAACACCGCATTACATGGGTAACGCGGAGTGGGCAGAACTCCTCCAACAGAGCAACTACCCTTACATTAATATAAAATGTCCAAATCAAGTTAAATGGAAAGAGAAAAATGTAATGAGCTGAATAATACAGACATAAAGAAAAGTGAAAGGGGTGTGGCTTAACCAGACATCATGGTGGTCGCTTGTGGTTAGAGCGCCGTGTTCCCATCCCAATAATCTTCCAAAACGATGTGCGGGAGTCCGGCATTGGCAGCTGTACAGTTCTGACCCACACACCCTTGATGGGGGGGGGGGGGGTCTGTCTCCTCACCCAGACCCGGAGGACTAGGAGCCACAGCAGCTGTGACCTTGCATGATCAGAGCCTGCTTTGTAAGCTCCTGACCTGATTGGTGCGGTGGCCACTCTGCCGGCGACACAAAACTCAGGCACCTTTCTGGGCTGGGACAGCAGGAAGGAGGGCCGTGAAGGAATTATGGCCTCAGTCACAGCCCCCTTCATGGCAGGGACCGCCATCACACTCTCAACCCTGTTCCAGAGGCTCGGGCCGCGGCGGTTAGATCGGGTAGTGGCCGGGGTCTATTTGCAGCCCCAGACTGATAAGGCGGCAACCTCGCTGATGCTGCAGGCCTGTGGCACCCTCCCTGGGCGGGAAAAGAAACGAGAGAGCAACAGAGTCTCTGCACCAGATGACACACTAGTGCACAAACCTTGCCCCCCTGGAGACAGCCGGCCTTCGGCTCTGGCAAAGCTGCAAGGCTCCCAGATTGGTGGGGTCACCTGCAGTGCATCTGAGACGTCCCAGATCCATCAGCCTTTTCCCTGAAACCTGGAGGCCAATGCAACAAGAAGAAATAGGTGAGGCTTGAGACCCTGGCCCCATTGAACCCATCATTAAATTACTTCCTTGAGATCTGCGGGCCACAAAGAGACAGCCCAAATGGAGGAGGCCCTAATTTCTGAGACAACCTCCTCCACTCTTGACCTTTCTCCTGGGCATGGCGAAGGATCTTGAACTCCTGCAAGATCCCTGCTCCCACAGTGTGGGGTGTTGCCACTGCTACTGGACACCATCTACGGGTGTGAAGCCCATGTATCAATCAGCAAACTTAGATGCACTCGCTGGCCAGGACTGCCACTAACTGGCCCCGGGTCGCAGCGCAGGGCACCAAATTCACATCTTGAATCCAACTGGGTCCCTCGTCTGCTGGGATCCAGGAATTGGCACCACTCTGCAAAGCGAACAAACTCTCTTACTGCCAACACTTGGTCTCTGCTACTTGAAGAATTCACAAGATGGATCCTGCCTTACCTGTTGTGCTGCGCTGCTCCCCACGGCGGTTCCGGAGTACCTCCTTTTCAACTGTCATCAGGGCAGCACCCTGCAAAACGATCTGGACACCAACTGATCCTTCTCTCCACCAGCCCTGACCCAAGTCGCCGTTGCTGTTTCCCCCCAGAGATGGGCAGCTCGAGGCGCACCCCTCCCACCCCCACATGTGCCTGCTATGGTAGCTCCACCGAAACTGGTGGCAGAAACTCCAATGCCTGAGGCCATGCAGCATTCCCCAGTGACCCCGGATGACAAACTGGACAAGATCCTCGCAGCTATCAAACACTCCTGGATCTCCACAGAAGACAAGTTTGTCACCCTGGTGGCAGAGCTGGGTTTTCTTCGTGGCAATCATCTCAAACTTGCGGACAGGGTTGCAGAGGGAGAAAAGATGCTAACTGAACTACAGCCACAGTCCACAGCCAACCACATGGCTATCTGAGACCTCCAAGAAAGAGTGAGCATACTCGAGGGGAGAGCAAAGGACCCTCCTGTAGAAGCAACATTCAGATCTTGGGCTTGCCAGTGGGAGTGGAGATCCACTGTATTTCTTAGAGACCTGGCTCAAAACCTTTGTCCCCCCTCTACCCCCAGCTTCACACCATTCTTCTCACTGGAGAGTGCCCACAGGGTGCCGTCATGCAGACCTGCCTCAGGGGTGCCACCATGGCCGATGCTTGCCAGACTCCTCCACTTTAAGGACTGGGGTGCTATTTTCACTGCAGCTCGTGTTGTTCCTGGATTACACCCAGGCAGTGCAATGCCAGCGGGCCTCGTTCCTGGCAGTGCAGAGGAAACTACACTAACTGGGGTCCAGTATTCCTGCTGTTTCCAGCCCTTGTCAAGGTCCTAGCAGATGGCAAATCCCTCTTCTCTACTGACACGCAGACCACTTGGGACTGGATTGCTGAATGCGTCAGTGATGCATCTGCACCAACGGAGGGGACACCCCTCTCACCTCGCCTTTAAACGACATCGGAGTTACAACAGGCCCAGTTGGGCCTCCCCTAGAGGCCCCAGATTATCCAGCCACCAGCCCTGGAGCAGATCGAAAACCGACGCCGGGCTCTGAGGACACTGGCTTCCATGGGATACGGCACTAGCACCTCAGAGGGTGAGAGTGGCCACATATTTTCTCCTTTGGTGATGACTCCACCATGACTGAGAGCTCATCGCAGGGCTCTCAGACCCTGCGGTTGGTAACAATGCAGACTGCCTACAACCTCCTTTGACCCAAACCGCTGTGCATTATACCCTGAACCAGGGGCAACGCTGCCTCTATACCCACTCCTCTGTATCCCACTGCGACGGATAACCTCCCCCCCCAGTCACAGCCAGGACACACTGACCCATACGTGCGTAGGTACTGCGTGATCCCGCCGCCCCATTACACAGATTCCGGGCACCACGCCACCACATTGTGCTTACACCATGCTTCCCACACTCCCACACTCCTACCATTCAGCCACTAGCACACTTTTACTCTGATAATTAGCTGATTCAGTCAGTTTGGGCATGCTGCCATTTCCAGCAGGCTCTATTTGTTGTTGGCTCCCATTCTAAACCCCCGTTTCCCAAATTTCTACTCCTGCAACTAGGCCAGGCGGGTTTACCCCAAATTACCCATTGGGTTCGGTCAATTACATGGGAAACATACACGTGTGTGCCCGTGGCACCAACTGTACAGACCTCATCTCTTTTTCCTTAGCCCTCGCCGCTAGAACATGATTCCTCACCCTGAATGTGCGCAACATGCATACGGCCAGGAAGCGAGACTCCATTTACTCCTATCTCAAACTGCAGAACGCACAAATTATCTTTCTCCATGAAACCCACATCACACCCTCCTAACTACATTGCCTACGTGGGAAATGGCAGGGGAACATATTGGCATTCACTTAGTCTGTTTATGCCCATGGAGCACTTATTTGGTTCAGGCCAGGAATCCCCTTCCATGCACTAGATACTATCATAGACAAGGGGGGGTCTGTACATGTTGACCGGTGGCTGCCTAGAAGGCACTTGTATTCTTAGAGCCAGTACCTACACCCCTAACACTAATCAGGGGTCCTTCAGGACCATGCTTTTGAAAACATTGGAACTTAAGACACACACCATGGGTACTGGGTGAGGACAACAACTGCATACTCGACACACGGCTGGACCGCTTCCACAATCCGCTCCCCCTGAACACTCAATCTGAAAGCTTCACAAGTTGCGTCAGCCAAAGTATGCTTGCAGTGCTTGGAGGACACTACACCCCCACGCCCGCATTTACTCCTTCCACTCAGCTCCACATGGCCTACACATCCGTCTTGATTGAATCCTATGCTCTACCTTCATCTTGGACACAGTGGATACGCGGACTACCTAGGCCAGGTGGTATTGGACCACACTGTGCAAATAGTAGACTTGGCATGGAACACTCTGCCCATGCGGTGTCTCCCTCCATAAACATCTTGAGGAAATGGCATTTTGCGGATCTCAGAAAGAACACATAAGGCAGTACTCCACAGAGAACCAGGCCATGGTGTCTACCAGACAATTGGAATGGGACGCCTTCAAAGTGGTCACCAGAGGGGTCTGCCTACAGGAGGTGTTGGGGATATGTAGGCTACTAGGAGAACTCAGCGACACCGAAAAACGTTTGTTCGAGGCATATGAGCTGCAGATTACACACTGTGCATAGATCGCCACCTGGTGTTGGGTCCGGATGTTTGCACTTGTTTTTGTCCTGGAAAGTCTTTGGAAGTCACGAGGTATGTGACTCCTCCTTAGGATCATAGTGCGCATGGGCATCGGCTCCATCTTCAGATTGTTTTTTTCCGCCATCGGGTTCGGATGTGTTTCTCGCGCTCCAGTTCGGAACCGTTACCGATTCCAGTTTTGACGCGCAATCCTTTACCTTTTCGACGGTATTGTCTCGAACGCGGCACCTAATAGGCGCGCATCTCTACCACTCTTCCATTCCGGTCGACGAAGAAGGCCTTCGGGCCGACCCTAGCCTTGGCATCTGGCTCATGGAAAGGACGCCTTTCAAGAAGTGTCCTCGATGTGGGTCGAAGTTTCCCCACACCGATCTGCATGAGGTGTGTAACCTCTGCCTCTCTCCCGAGCACGAGGCCAGAGATTGTCCCGCGTGTGCCTCCTTCCGCTCGAAGAAGACCATCCGGGATCGACGAGCTCGAAGGACCATGGCTCGCTCATCGAGTTCGATCCCCGACGACATCTTCCAGTAGGGTGTCAATGTGCCAGAGGAGCGGGTCGAATTCGAGCTCATCAGCGCCTCCGAAGCCGATGACTCTGACGTCGAAGATGTGACTCCAGCTCAACGGGTCGTAACTACAGACATCGACCACGACCCACTCCCTACAACAACAAAGGCTAAGGTCACACCTTCACCTTCGAGCCCAGGTGCACACCGACACACTGCTTCCGATGCCCCGCCCTCGGGCCCAGCAAAGAAGCCTACCAAGCCTTCCGGCGACTCGGGCTCGAGTCTGCCTGCTACCGGAGCCCAAACCCAATCATCAGCACCGAAAAAGAAGCCACACCCATCCTCGGGGCCGACTGCTACTTCCATCCCGAAGCCCTCAGGCCGAAGACTACAACTAGTGACTCCCCGGCACCGAAAACACACTCGGAGCCAACGAAGAAGCCACCCCCCAAAAGTTCGGACTCTCGCTCTTCGGAGCCGAAAAAAGCATCGACACCTAAAAAATACACAGAAACTGACAAATCGCATGACTCCAAGCCCAAAACCGCTCCGCAGCCAGCGCAGAAAAAGCCCTTGATGCCGACACCGTCGACATCGAACACCCAAACTTCTTTAGAAGAGCTTTTTCAACCAGACCCTCAAAAAACTTTAACTAAAGACCCTAAAACCAGTCAGTTCCAGAAAAAGACAACTGGACATGCCTGCACCAGCTCCACCACCTAAAAAGAGGAATATAGCCACATCACCTCTTAGGGTACCTTCTCCACCTCCACCCCCACCTCCTCCACCTCCCCGACCTCGTTCTCCTACGCCATCCCCTCCACAGTTAGATGACGACGACACATATGATGACACAGGGGACGGTGACAACAACATGCCACTAGATGACCCCAGTCCTCCAGGCTCCACTGACCCCTGGGATAATACGCCTGATGTCCCTAATGTCCCACAAGTGGACATCTACCCCTCTAGGCCTTCCTCACCAGAAGATACCATGGGGTTTAATCAGCTAATACACCGGGCTACCCAGTACCACGGGGTCAACCTCCATACAGAACCAGTCGAAGACGATTTTTTAATGGACACTTTCGACACCACCCAAAGGTCCACATGGTCGTCTCAAATGCTAGGAAAAGGGCTAATTCGCAGACAACCGGTTATGCAGCTCCGCCCGACAAAGAGTCTAAACTCCTGGACGCCTCTGGCAAAAGAACAGCGTCCCAGGCAGCTAATATTTGGCGCATCGCAAATACTCAAGCCCTGTTAGCCAGATACAATAGGGCTCACTGTGATGAGTTAGAGTCCCTGCTCCAACACCCCCCGGACAAATACAAACATAAGGCCAACGACCTAATACAAGAGGGTAAAGCTATCACCAACACCTCTATCGGTGTGCTCTTGATGTAGCAGATACCGCGTCCAGAGCAGTGAACACAAGCGTCCTTCTTTGCAGGCACCCGTGGCTAAGCATTTCGGGGTTTAAACCTGAGGTGCAAAGCTCTATCCTCAATCAACCATTCGACCAGCAACACCTCTTTGGTCCTAATGTTGATGCGTCCCTTGCGAAGATGAAAAAGGATACAGATACAGCCAAATCAATGGGAGCCTTGCAATCGCAAGCTCCCAGACGTTCTTTTCGTCACTCATCCTACAGGGGCAGTTCCAGGGGATACTCGTCTGATACCCCATCCACCTCCTACAAGTCTCCCACCCAATCCACTTTCACCAGAGGTTACCACAGAGGAGGATACCGAGGTAACAATAACAAGGGCAGAGGCAAGACTAACAACACCCGCTCTGCCTCCACCCCTCCCAATGACTTCCCTCCTATTTCCCCGGACCATTCCACTCCTGTCGGGGGAAGACTACAGCAGTTCCTTCCTGTCTGGACCAACATCACCACAGACAGGTGGGTGCGACAAATAGTGCAATCAGGTTACTGTCTCGAACTTACCTCTACCCCCAAACATTCCACCCAAACAGCGTCCAATGTCAGCAGAACATTTCTCACTCCTCAAACAAGAAGTAATTTCCTTACTACAAAAAAGTAAAATAGAACTAGTTCCCCTGCACCAACAAAACAAGGGAGTTTACTCCCTGTATTTTCTCATACCAAAGAAGGATGTCTCTCTGAGACCTATTCTAGACCTCAGGCCACTAAACCTGTACATACAATCAGACCACTTCCACATGGTCACACTTCAGCAAGTCCTCCCTCTACTTTCACAGGGCGACTTCCTGGCCACCTTCGATCTCAAGGACGCCTATTTCCATATTCCCATACATGCTGCTCACAGAAAATATCTCAGGTTTGTAGTGGACGGGCAGCACTATCATTTCAAAGTACTCCCTTTCGGAGTCACAACAGCACCACAGGTATTCACAAAGTGCCTAGCAGTAGTCGCAGCCCATCTAAGAAGACAACACATTCGCGTCTTCCCATACCTCGACGACTGGCTCATAAAAGCCAGCTCGTACAACCAGTGTGTTCATCACACTCGCGCGACTATCCAATTACTCCACGACCTGGGGTTCACAGTAAACCACACCAAGTCTCATCTGCAACCCTCTCACACACAACAATACCTCGGCGCCACAATAAACGCCTCAAAAGCGTTAGCCTATCCCAGTCCAGCAAGGATAGCAAGCATTCTCGCTCTCCTACCCAAATTTCATCCGCATCACTCTCTTCCAGCTCGGGTGTTTATGCAGCTCATAGGGATGATAGCCTCTTGCATATTCATAGTGCCTCACGCAAGACTCCAGATGCGTCCCATACAAGAGTGCTTAGCATGCCAATGGAACCAGGCTCAAGGTCAGCTAACAGATCTGATGTTGGTAGACGGTCGCACTCACCGCTCTCTGCAGTGGTGGAACACCAAAAACCTTTCCAAAGGGCGACCGTTCCTAGAGCCAGTTCCTCAGATTGTCATGACAGCGGATGCATCTCTCTCCGGCTGGGGAGCTCACCTATTACATCACACCATGCAAGGCAGGTGGACACCTCAACAAAAGTTATTCCATATCAATTACCTGGAATTACTGGCCATATTCCTAGCCTTAAAAGCATTTCAAAAACAAATATCGGGCAAGGCTGTCTTAGTCTGCACAGACAACATGACAGCCATGTACTACATCCAAAAACAAGGCGGGATACACTCTCTGCAGCTCTCCCAGCTAGCACAAAACATATGGAGGTGGGCTATACCTCAGAATATATTTCTCCTTGCCCAACACGTCCCAGGAGTCCAAAACACCATAGCAGATCTGTTAAGTCGTCAAACACAACAGATCCACGAGTGGGAACTCCCGCCACAAGTTCTTCAACAATATTTCCAGATATGGGGCCAACCACAGATGGACCTCTTCGCCACCCACGAAAACGCCAAATGCCCAAGCTTTGCCACCAGATACCCACACCCATTGTCCAAAGGCGGATGAACTGGTCAGGCAGATTTGCGTACGCCTTTCCGCCTCTCCCACTCAAACCACTGGTGGTGCGCAAACTACGGCAACACTCACTGACTCTAATTCTAGTTGCTCCAACTTGGGCCAGACCACTGTGGTACACCACATTGTTGGAACTGTCAGTAGTCCACATACTTTCCAGGACAAAAACAAGTGCAAACATCCGGACCCAACACCAGATGGCGATCTATGCAGAGTGTGTAGATCTGCAGTTCTACATGCCAAGAACAGATGCATACTGGTAAGTAGCATATTCCTTCTGAATTGTAGAGGGTGGTGATCCACGACCCTTTGCAACAACCAGAGCTGACTGGAACCAGAACCCTACCCGCCGTCCAGCTGGAACTGCTGTGCTGCTTCAACATAAATGCCTATGTGGCGCGGACACACCGAGAGAGCGACAAGCCTGGTCGACTCTTGATGTGGCTAACTGGGTAGGATGCTGGAGCAGGTCAGATCCTAGAATTATCTTCCCCCACAGGGGTCACATTGCATGCCCAGCGAGGCATCATGAATGCATTTCATGCCTGCTACTCTTCCATCTACAAGGCGTCCCCAGCCACAGATATTATCGACACTTTTCTCCTGGGGCTCGCTCTCCCTTGTGTCCTTGTGGCCGCTAAGGTCCGCACAGATGCCTACATCACAACCCCTAAAGTCAACAAGCCATCCGAAATCCAGTCAGAAACAAAACCCCAGGCCTGGATGGATTCCCAATCGAATATTACAGTGCATCTGCCAAGAATTTGGCTCCCTGGCTGGAAGAGGTATACAACGAAGCCTTGCACTTCCTGAAATCCCTCCTGGTGTCTCTATGAAACCCGACTGAGATCCTATGCACCTCTCCTCATACAGGCTGATTGGGGTCCTAGATGCCTAGTATAAAATCCTGGGCAACGGCGTAATCGATAGGTATGCATAATTTCTCCTGGAATAATACACCCATATCAAAACAACTTTGTACCGGAACACAATAACTTCTGGAAGGTGCGCTAACTCTTCCATGTCATGAATCAGGCTCCATGAAGGTACCCGCACACTGCAAGTCTGATACTCGACCATGAAAAGGCCTTTGACACCCTCACCTGGGACTGCCTCTTCCAGGTGTTGGCTGGGTTGGGGCCCGCCTTTTGGGGACCTACCTTTTGGCATACACTAAACTACTGTACACTTGCTCAACACCCAGAGTCCGGCTGGGCTAGCTCGTCTCACCACCCTTATCGTTGGGCAGGGGACACCCGACCTGGCGGCCTATTATTTTCACTGCTGTTCGCTGTCACCATGAAGCCTCTGGCCTTCCACCTTCGCTGAGAGGGAGAAGCTTGTGAAATACCCTTATACAATGCAACTCATGTGCTGCCCTTATACGCAAAAGTTTTTAATCTGAGTTACATAATTAAGTATTGGCCTTTTTCTGCAGACAATGAAACAGAATATTGCAGTATTTAACATGCTTTTGTCAATAAACACCCTTCTTTGAGAAGAAAACCAAATTTGTAAGCAAACTACTCCAAAATAAATATGTGATATGAAAACAAATACATAAAATGTACAGAGTAATATTCCCTCATCTATTGTGATCTTGAGGTTCTTGTAAAGTTTACAGAGCACTCTGCCATCATCCTGGTCATTTATCTCGTCCTCGTGAACCAGGACTTAGGGTGTGGGTGGAGTGCAGTTCCCCAGATCTATATTGGAGATAATATGCTAGGATGTACCTTTTTTAAGGGACGGCCCACAGGTAGCTCCATCTGATTTAACTACAATGGTGACTTAAACAATTGGAGGATAAGATTTTTTACATATAAATAAATATGCTAGCTATGGAATGACATATCTAATTCACCTGAGGCCGTAGCCGTCTCTGGAAAACGAGAACCTATTGCTAAGTGCACTTGTTAGAGCATGATTTCCAAGACAGTGCCTCGTAATTTTCTGCAGTGGTTTGGATACCTCAATCCTCAATCTTATTGAATCTACAGTACAGTACAGTGTATTGGATATTTCAGCCTTTGTACAGCATTGCTGAACCTGTGTTTTCAGTCTGTCTGCTCAAGTTGAATCAGCGCTTATGGGAAGTGAACTGTATTATTACTTACATATGGCCCTGATTCCCGTTTGTTGTGACGGCGACAAAATTGTACCAACCTTGGAAGTGGGTCAACATAAAAAACACTTTCTTCATACTCCCCATCAGCTCTCATGCAAGCAGTTAAAATGCTAAAAAGCGACCTTAAATGAAATAACGTGAAGTAAAACATACTTTAGTCGCCTGCACTGGTGTTTAATGTTTTGCCGACTATTGTGCCCTTTTAGTATATTATGCTAAAAAGGTTTTAACGGTGTTGAGAGGATAATAAGAAATCGCTACTGTTCTGTGGCCTCGTCTATAAGTTCCTGTACTCTTTTTTTCCCCCTTTTTTGCGTAGTTAACTCAAATCTTGAGAACTGGGCAGAGCACTTGGGAAAGTAAAAATATCCTGGCTGTGTCATTTGCTCCTTTGGTGCAACCAAATAAGGATGACAACAACAAGGCTGACTTCGTTAGATTACGTAAGTCTATAGTGTCTCTAAAATGAATTGCTTCGTCGACCTTGAAGAATTTATAAACTTAATAACTCAAATGTATGGTAATACTCATAATAATCCTATAAAAGTCTGTTTTTTTCCCTACCAGTAACTTTGTACTCGAAATGCAATGCCTTGAACCTTTGTTGCTGATTTCAGATAAAGTGGTATGTCCAGATCATGTTTAAAGGACCGCCTAAGCTCTCATGAAGTGCTGCAATGAAAATACCTCCATTATCAACTCTATCCCCGTTGAAGCAGTCCTTAGCACACTGACTTGTTTCTATTTTCTAATCGCTCTCTTTTTGGTTCTGAAATGTGACCTCCTAAAATGTTTGTAGTGTTGTTTACCATTGTAAATTTGCATAATCATCTTGAGATGAACTCTTAACACGTGTTAAGTTTGTATTTGTTTGCATTTTGACTTTGCTCAATAAGGATTCAATATAATTCTAGTACAATTTGTTACGAAGAAATCACGAGCCCAAAACCATATTTATGTTGCATTGAAGCGTTGTCACTTTTTTGCAAACAGTACTTCTTGGGTTACTTCACAAAAAATATAAACTCTTCATTTACAGTTCTAAATTCCTATACTTCAGCATGGAATATATTTGTGTATACCTACTTTGCCATCCGACCCACAAATCCCCTGTTTCTATTCTGATCATTTACATTTGCACCATTACTTGTAGGTTATTGTAATACCCAATCGATTTCTTGAAATTAAAAATGTGTCTGTCTCCCTAGTGTGATACTCTTCTAGGTATGACTGTTGCTTGATAAGTCATGGATGTCATGTGTAGACACATGGGTAGCATAGCACCAGGTTATTCTATGAAAACATCTTCACACTAAAAGCTCTCTCGCATGTTACACCTTTTGTTCACTTTACATCGTGACACATTACATGACCCAGTACTCCTACAAATGGTTAAAAAGGCTTATTTTACTTGAGGTCAGAGGTCGTCAGTGATATGTGGGATTACAAGTCTATTCATTTTCATGAATTAATGTGTTGTGAGAGTGAGAGTGTTTCTCCCAGGCCAATACATATCGACCTCAATCCTTTACTGCCTAATTCAGGTCCAGAGCGTGGGTCAGGGGCTAGTGATCCCCAGCCAACTAGTGGACTCTTACTTTAACTATTTCTTGTTTTTAGAATGTTTCTCACACTAACTACGCAGTGTTGAATCAGTAATAAGATGTTTCAAACATCAGTTCACTTATACTATTCTAAGATGCCATTCTCTGTATTGTAGTGGATCAATGCCTGGATAAAATTCATGCATAGATACTCCAATGTACATGTGGCCATGCAGGATGATTTTTCCCTGTTGTAGAATCGAAAAAATGTCAACATCAATCGTTTGTTTATTAACACAGCTTTACATACTTTTGTGCCTTAGTAATTTTTTTGAACTGATATATTTTTTCCTATATTAGCAATTTGAAATATTAAACTGCAAAGCATAAGATTGTATCTATTGATAGTAATATTCTGAATATGGACTTGCACTCCGCTTTTGTGTTTGCATCTTTTTTTCCTTTTGTTTTCTATCAAATTCAACTTTCTGCTGGTTTCATTTTCCTTAATGATCTACATGGTATAACATCACATCATTTGATAATAACCAGATATGTACACTATGAAAGTGAAAAAAACTGTCATTCGTGAGTAATCTGTTTCACAGTGAATGGGGTCCAACACCAACAACCATGTTGCTGCTCTCATGTGCTCTGTGGACTGAGGTATGGATAAATTCCACAGAGGACACTCATCTTTGGTGTAAAGAACATAGAGATGTTTTTTAAGGGGCTCTTTGAGAAGATGGGAAGAAAGACACCGGTTCAGAGTGATCCACCAATGCAGGCTTCCAATCCATGTTAGGGTTCTATTCTTTACTCAGTACCAAGTACATACATGAGAGTGGAAGCCATAGTGATACTGTTGTAGATTATGACATTCTGATTGTACCTTTCCCAGTGGTGATTAACTTGAAATACCCATAGTTTGATTCTGGTAAATCTATAATCCAAATAACACTTTGACAAATCATTACTATTCTGTGAGACTTGAGTTAACGATCAGGATTTGTGGATCAGATATGGAAATCATGTTCTTTGGCTTGTCTTATACTGCTTCTGCCTAGGAAGTACATTTGTAGATGTGCCATGTGGCTCTGCTGGTGTGTTGTCTGGCACTGCCACCAAGGACAGTAGCCATGACAATGGGTGATCATTGATTCTGATCAACACTCCTCCCCTGTGCAGTAATTATTGACATGGGTGCTTGAATCAGCATTATTTGGGCCGTATTGGACAATAGTATGGCTCCCTTCATATTTTCACTGCCACATGACAAGCATGTCTTCAATTTAGAACTTTCACTCTGTAGTGTATGCACTCAGTGTTGAAACCGTGACAATTCTTCTCAGACTCGAGCACTTTGACATATCATGATAAATGTAATACTTTTTATATCAGCTTATAGACCTTTGTCTCTACTTCGATTTCAGCAAGCATTAGCCAAGGCAAAGTAATCCAGCAAGACATCAGGGAAGTAAAGGTGGAGAAGGGTCACTGGTGGGTAACCACAAACTTGGATCAAGAAAAGTTGAATAGCTACCAGTGAGACCAGTCCATGCTTACTAGAGGACAACAAGGAGCAACATCAAATGACTCCAGGACTTGGACACAGATGAGAGGTTGTAGTTGTTGGCATCATGAGGGCGCAGGAGAAAAGGCAGAAGGCAGTCTCACAAGACAGCCCTCTCTCCTGTCCCTCCTTTCCTGTCTGTCTTCACTATTGACCAACAGAAGTAGCCAAAAGTCTCCTACATGCCTGGCACATCCATTCTCTCATAACTTACTACTACTCTCACGTTCGCCTGCAGCTCCCACCAGCAGGCAGTGGACAAAGGTCACACATGTATTATCTTGGCAGCAGCCACTTTGGAAGTCCACTGCAGAGCAGACATATCATTGTGGTACATTGTGCTGGTCTTTTCGAGGGGCAGGCTTTCCAGTATAGACCATGCATTTTTCTTGTTATCGTGGACTTCCTACATATCTTCACTCAGATCCCCAACCATCCCTACATATGGGATTAATCACCTTTGCCTGTTCCACCACCTGCCTCTCTTCCCTTGTTTTGGCCCCTCTTAGAGGTCATGGGGTCTACTGCCTCTGCCCCAGCTACAGTGTCTGAAGACCTGAGCATTCTTCCACTTTATTGCCCAGGCAGAGAGTGATTTTATTTTTCATTTTCATTATTTGGGGAGATTTGTTGCCTTTTCCTAATTTTGGGCTTTATTTTATAACCTGATTTATGTTCTCACTTTTATTTAGGCACCCTCTAACTTTGGACACCCTACACACTTTGAATACAGTATTTTCTTTGTTTTGGGATTTAATTATGTGATTGGTTATTTTTATTAACTCAGTGATTTTGTTTTTGCCCCCCCCCCAAGTTTGGATATACACATTGAATACTGTATTTTGTACTTTGAATATATTTTTGTATACCTTGCCCTTCTGCCCACAAATCCCTTGCTTATCTTCTGATAATTTACCTTTGGCCCAAATCACTTTTTTGTATTCTGATAATTTACATTTGCACCATTAATTGTAGGTAATTGTAATACCCTATGCATTTCGTAGAATTAAAAATGTTTCTCTGTTATCCAGCCATGATGCTCTTCTAGGGTATGACTTTTGCTTGATAAGTCATGGATGTCATTTATAGAGGCATGGGTAACACAACTCTAGGTTTTTCTTGGAAAACCTCTTTACACTCAAAGCACTCTCATGTTACACCTTTACACCGTGACACATTACATGACCCAGTACTCTTTAAAGTGATTAAAAGGCTTTTTTACTGGAGGTCAGGGGTAGTCGTAATATGTGGGATTGCAAGTATATACATTTTCTTTAATTAATGTGTGTTGAGAGTGAGAATTGTTTGTGATGAAGTAAATCAAGTGTATTTTGATACTCTGCCATATGTGGTTGAGTGTGTGTGTGGTGGGGAGCGGGGGCTGACTATGCAAGACCTGTCCTGAGTTGACTGTATATCATAGTGTTTGAATCATATCTAAGGTACCAACCTGTAAACGATAACCATGTGGTGTACCTTTTGGTATTTTTAGAGTAACTGGATCTCTGTCCTTTCCTGAAGATCACTATATCGTAAAAACTTCATCAACAAATTTGAGGTTGAGTCCGCCCTGGTAGTAACATCTTACCAGGGTGGGAGGAGGTGGCCAATGAGGAAGTTTGCCACTTTACGTAATTGAGACCACCTCATCCAATATAATAATATCTAGAGTTATAGATGTAGTATAGGGAGATAGTATAGTAGGCCTCCTAAAGCAATCCCTCACTGCACTCTGTTTTAATGCGTCTCTTTTATTTGCACACTGTTCACTTATCTGTCACTCGTCACTATGTTATCACTTATGAGCACTTCACATTTATTACCAAATATCTTCATTTTGGAATAAATTGATGTGATTCTTCTGTGCCATTATTATGATTGATTTATGTTGTGAGTGAGTCCTTGGTGAATGACTGAACCAGTCTGTAGGATTTACATAATGTTCACTTTGGCATAAAGGGTTAGCCTTGCTTTTCTAAAACATAACACAATTAGTATATGAACAGAGGTACTTACCCCTCATTTTTTGTAGCGTACGGAACTAGTATGTGCAAAAGTGCTGATGGTTTTAGTTTATAGTATAATATACCATATGTATTGTCTAGAAGTGTAAACTTTCTGAACAATGTGTATAGAAAGGTGGTTCAATAAACCATATGATACTATTTTTGAATTATATGATACTTTAAATATTTTATTGATGGTTTCATTAATTAATATATCGTTTGATTAGTATTTATTTATTATTTTACTTGACAAATTGTTCATGGGACACAGTGCTTGTGGTTTAAGCTTGAAATATGCTTACCAGGTGAACAAGTTCACCAATCTGGTTGTGCCACAAAGGGAGTTTTCCGGATTTACTCTATTGGAAGATGCAGGATCTGTAAAGCATCAGAATCTGTAGGAAAAGACGAGAGGTTAAGGGATATTACGTGGAACATTGGTTGATATTATCCAGATGGACAGTCTGCAAGTGTGACTAAACATAACTGCACAGAATGTTATTTAAAGAGTGGCCTGTTTAATCTGTCAACCTGCGATGACTCCTTGGATTACTGTGAAATGTAGGGTTAAGGGCCTATTCTCATAAATCTGGGTACTCATTTATTTTCTTTCCAAAGATACAAGAACTTAAGTAATGAGAATTTTCGTAAAGCCAACATTCTTCTGTAAGTTCCCGTGCTCCGAATCTTACATTCCCTAAGTCATTCTCAGGAGCTGTCTCATATTCTGGAACTCCCTGCCTAGAAAATCAGAAATATGCTCATCTATCCTCCAGTCGTCTAATAAAGACTCATCTACTCATCTTCCTTCATTCTTTTTCTCCCTGCACTCCTGTCCTCATCCTTTTCTGATCTACCGTACTTCTCTTCCTCTTCTCCAGTCCAGTGCTCATTCGTCTACTCCTCTTCTTTCCTATGACCCTGCAATCCTCTTCTCATGGCCTCCTCTTCTCCATCCTTCTCTTATTCCCTCTCCCCCTGGTCTGGCTCCACCCTACTCTTCCTCCTATCTATTCACCTACGCTATGCCTTCCCCACTCTCACCCTAGTTAGCTCATACTAGTTTTGTTTAAGACTTTGGGCTGTATTTATTGCACATCAAAACCTTTAATGAAAATACGTTATACAAATCCAAAAATAGATAAATAATATTGCCATTTTTCTACAGAATACAATTCACTTATGTGACTTGAAGAGAATCTTTTAACCCACTTAGTATAATATAAATTGAGTTTGGCATAAAAAATTCTCAGACCCTCTGGAGAAAAGAATCTTTACCTTAGACCAGAAAACCTCAGTGCCTCCATATATATGTTTGGTAAACACAATCTTAAAAATAACCTTTGCTGACATGTTCAATAGTTTTTCTCCACTCCCTTATTCCAGGCTTTCACATCTGATGTAGCAATACTGGAGTTCAGTAGTTAGCAGTTTTAAAATCTTAGCACTATAATTTTAATGCGTATGGTACAAAGAAAAATTGCTATCGTATTTTGCCTAAATAGTATTAACACATAAGGATGACAAAAAAAGATTTTCAAAAAGCAAAGAATTGGCTAACAAGTGCTGGCACCTAAGTAGCACTTCTTTTTAGATTGATGTGCATGTGATAAGGAAAAAAAGGCTGCCCCTCACATTGCAAAAGACCCGCTAGCTCACATGAGCTGGTTAATACCACGTGCTTTATGCTGTGGTGGGCAGAAGCAATCCAGAGCATTTTAGCAGACCAATTGATGAATAGAATACCGTAAAGGGCCGTCCGAGACCCCTGCAGCAGTTCTTGTCCTTCTGGCTTGGGTGGGACTCAGTCCCCCAGAGGCAGTGCTCGTGGCGCGGGAGGTAACATCAGTCCTCCAGACACCTCAAGACCAGCTCCACTCTGCTGCAGTGTGGGATACTGTGAAGGGCCGTCCGATGCCCCTGCAACAGTTCTTTTTTTTTCTGGCTGGGGTGGGACTCGGTCCCGTAGCAGGCAGTGCTCATGGCGCTGGAAGGTACGTCAATCCTCCTGATGCCTCAAGACCAGCTCCGCTGTCCCGCAGCACAGGATACCGTGAAGGGCAGTCCGAGGCCCCTGCAGTAGTTCTTGTTCTTCTGACTGTGGTTGGACTCAGTCCCCCAGCAGGCAGTGCTCATGGTGCGGGAGGTGATGTCAGTCCTCCGGACGCCTCAAGACCATCTCCGCTCTCCTGCAGCACGGGATGCGTGGGCCCGTCTGCGCCCATCTGCGTCCGTACAAGGCTCGTCCACCTCTCTTGGCCTTCTTCCCTGAGGCATCCCAGCAAAAACCACCACTTGGATGATCGAGGTAAGAACATGGAGAAGAGGAAATTGGTTATGCCGAATAATAAAGAACGCCCCCTGGCTGCAACTATCACCAGCTTTTTGACCACTGTGATGGGGGCGAGTAACAGTGAAATAGAGTGCTTGAAGGAGAGGCTGGGGGCCACAAAGAAATCTATGCAAACTAGCTCTCTGGAAGGAGTCACTTGCACCCCACAACTCCTGCATCAGGCTGGAAGTGATAGGTACTCTGGGGAAATTGGTAACCCATGTGTCTTTAACAGTAACTTAGTGATTGTGTCCAACGATGACCAGGATACACAGATTGAAGCCAGTTGTTCACCACCCCTAAAAAGGCCATACCTAGTAATAAGCCACCTCCAAAACGAAAGTTGCCCCCCGGCTGCGAAGAAATTAACCCTTAGCAGGAGAAATACTGTTACATCACCGAAGCTTGACCCAGTTAAAGAGGTACTTATTTTAGATAACACTTTGAAAACGTTCTTTGATCCAGTGCTGGCCATTTTCAATAGTATTCACACATCCTTGAAAATTCTTACTGGTTCAAGTTTAAGCAGCCTGTTGAGCAAACCTAAAAAACCGGTGGAACTGATATGAAGTTTAGAGTCACACGCTGCTAATCCAAAACAGGGAGGACTACTCGAGGGTGGCCAAACAAATAACCATAAAGAAAATAGTTCCAATTGCATTGCACAAATTAATTCTACAAGGGAATTTTCCGTGTTACAAACAGATCCGGAGAAGAGGACTGGTTCAGGGCCTCACTTATTAATAAAAGAAGGATGTGACAATGTAGTACGTTCAAGCTCACAAAGAATCCTGCAACTCCCGCCAGAAGCCACACCGCTGGTAATTATTTAAAAAAAAATTCCACCTCAGTCTCAAGTCGAAGATCCACTACAATAAAAACAAAAAGAACAATGTTGTACAAACAATGTACAGAGAATGTCTTGGGTTGGTTCCCAACCAAAGGAGGACCGTGAAGACTGCATTGTGGGAAAATTCAGAAAAAAGTACATGGCAGGCTTTCTTTTGAAAAGACTGTCCAGGTCATTTCTGTCAGGGGGTGGGATTATGGCAGTACCTTTGGATTATTTTTATAAACCATGAAAGCAATTCGTCCTGAAGTCACACTCCATTCACAGAGGTGGCCTGGAGTTATTTGCCATTCGACGCACAACCGTTTCTCTCCTCAGGAACAAATTAATTGACTACACACCCACAGGACACCCATTACTCAGAATCTCCCAAGAGTAGATGGGAGGACAATTAACCAGGAAGATAAGATTTCTCCCCCAGTCTACACCCACATGGATTTAGACACTATAAACACCCCAGGGAAAGAGAAGGACAGACAAGTTTTACCCGATTGTGGAGAAAGTGGCTTTGTTGGAGAGATAGGACAGATTGAACAAAAGGCCAACAGTTTTAAGTGCTTGTTCTGGAATGTAGCCGGGCTCGCTCACAGGGTAAGAAATGAAAATTGGCTAGACTTTAGAAAAGGCGATGACATTTTCTGCCTCCGGGAAACCTGGGCCCGTGACAAAGTGCACATTGAGGGATTTGTATCCATTCACACCCCAGCTGCTCATTTGCGTGGAGGCCATGATCGTGGTTGTTTGCTTACCTTAATTGCAACCACTATGGATGATAAAATGTGTTCCTCTCACTTGGACTCACCACATTTTCAAATTATTAATATTATGTATAATTCAAATGTTACACTTATAATTGTAAAATGTTATCATAATAACTTTATCTCGGTTAATAATGAAATTGCCGCCATGCTCAAAAACTGCCTAACTAAGCATACTGACTATATAATTTTATGGGGTGAGGATTTTAACTGTAGATTATGTTCACTGTCAAAGGTGTCTTCTTGTACTTACATGGGAGAGTCTTCTGAGGATCTTTGTCGCTTTGAACACACCCCTTGTGGTAACGTTTTTAACTCGATACTATCCAAATATTCTCTTTTTTTTTTAACAATAGATTTGATTACTTGGGCAGGCATAGAGGAGATTACTTATATTAGCAGTGCCGGTGTAGTCTTATTGACTTTATTGCAGTTTCTGAATATTATAAGCCAAAGTCTGTATGTTTTTCCATCCCCAAAAATACTTTTTAGTGACCTCTTCCCTCTGTCCATCCAGTTTGAAAAACAAAGTAAGAAAGTGACTCCAGTAGTGCCACCTCTAACCCATAATATAAACAAGGGCCTATGTGCAAATGGGACCCTGAGACGGTTCTTGATAAACTAGTGAATAAAAACAGGCCACAACTTTTGACATTAGACTTTACTCCCAGCCTTGACACACTGGGGGCTGAAGTAGAGATCTTTGAGAAAGCCGTATTGACTAAAATGCAAAAAGTCATAAGGTATATTCCAAAACCCCAATTCAATATCTCAGGGGGGAAAGCGCAGCCCTTCGGTCGCTGAAGAACAACATGAAGCTCACCATCAAACCCTGTGACAAGGGTGGTGGAATAGTTATTTTTGACACCCCCCAGTATGTGGAGAAGATGAACAACCTCCTTGGAGGGACCAGACATTATAAAAAGATCACTATCAATCCCAAACCCAGATTGAAAGACAGGATTCTGAGAATAGTCAAAGCTGCGGCAGAAGATGGATACATCTGCACTAAAGAGGTGGAATTTCTTACTCATTCGTGCATGCGCATGCCCGTTTTACACGGGGATCCAAAAACACACAAAGACGCGGATAATCCGCCTCTAAGACCTATTGTCTCCACCATTGGGGCCGCTACAGAACCCCTGTCTAAATACATCGACATGTTCCTTAAACCCCTAGTATACAAGTTGACTTCATACGTAAGTGATACTGGTCACTTAATCTCTAAGATTGAAAATCTCCCATACAACAACGAATGTGAACTACTGGTCACCATGGACCTGGAGTCCTTGTATACAAACATCCCCCAAAAAGAGGCTATAAAAGAACTTGGGGAAATTTTCGAATCTTATCCCACAATTACCAACTCATCCTTCATTCTGCAGTGTTTGGAAAGTGAGCTTGGAGAGAACTTTTTCAAGTTCAACGGGACCGATTACCAACAGATCCAGGGCGTGAGTATGGGCGCCACTTGTGCCCCTAGTATAGCTTGTCTATACATGGGGTACCTTGAGACCCGCAATATATATAATGAAATGGCCCCGTGTTATATTGACGATATTTTTTTCATCTGGCAGGGCAACCAGGAGACCCTAGATCAATTTACACACTTGATCAATGCAGCCAACATGAGTCTTAAATTCACTGTCCATTCCAGCAATACCAAGCTGGAATTTCTTGAGGTATGGCTCGAGCACCGTGACTCATCTTCAGATCTCGTTGTATATTAAGCCGACTGCTAGAAACACCTTATTGCAATTCAGGAGTTTCCATCACCGATGCCAAAAAGAGGGTATACCCTTTAGCCAATTCCTCCGAATTCAAAGAAACTCCAACAATCTAGGGGATTTCCTCAAACAAGCGGAAATCCTGAGAGAAAAACTTTTGATGAGAGGATACCCTGCCAGATTGATTAAAGAAGCCCTGAAAAGAGCGAGGTATTACAACCGTGAAGCTATGTTCCGACCTAAAAACACCGAAAAAACCGACAAAATTGTATGCGTTACCAAGCACTCGAATTTTGACCACAAGGTACGTCATGTCATAAATTCACAATGGCATCTCCTCAACATAGGCGATGATGAACACAAATTATCGAGACCCCTCCTTGCTTTCAAGAAGAATAAAAACCTCAGCAATTTCCTGGTTAGAGCGAAGCACTCTGAACATAACTCTTTCTGCCAGAGATCCATCACGGGAGGTGAGCCTATAAAAGGCAACCACAGATGTAGCTCGTGCCAAACGTGCCCCAACGCTATTGTCAGTGACAATATCCGAGTAAACGAAAGAACGGTCTTTCTCTCTGAAATGACCAACTGTCGCACGTCAAACATCGTGTACATCATTCTATGTCCCTGCAATTTGGCTTATGTCGGCGAAACTGCCAGGGAATGCGAAAAAGAATTGGGGAACATAAGTCCAACATCAGACTGATGACACACTCCGCACCTCTGGTCCGCCATTGGATTGAGGCGGCCCATGTTGAAAGCAACCGCAGATGGTCTATCCTGGAGAAGGTCCAACCCCAAGCGGGTGGAGATGTTACGGCCACCTGCAAGAAGAGAGAGGTCTTCTGGATATTCACCCTCAAATCCAAAGAAAAAGGATTGAATGAAACCCTTCCACGGGAGAACGCAATACTGTAACTATCTCCCTGACTATCCTCTGCTTCTGGCATAGTCCGGAATTTTCTCTTGTCCGGTATACCTCTGTATTTCAGGTTTCCCTACATGTATTTTGTTCCTTCAATTGGCTCTTGCCCCTCAGGCCAGTTCTTTAATCTGTCCCCTTATGCCCCTTTTTACCATACCTAGCTGACATCTCAACAGTGTTATGTGACTGCCTGGACCACCCTAACTGTCACGGCCTGGGTCCATTTCAGGGCCCTCTACATCTTTTTTACTGTGCCCCTTTCCCAATTAAAATATATTTTTCTTCCCGTAATTCAGTCCCGTATGACAGATCTATCATCTTTTTCTGTATATTTCATCTCCTTCTCGTTAATACCCTTCTTTCTTCTCAGATGTATGTCCTGTATGCCACATTTTTACTTATCTCGGTTTATACATACTTTTGCGTGTGGTCCGGTCTAGAGCATATAGACTTTTGTATAACATGGCTTCGTGCATCCTTTGGGCATTATCCCCTTGTGTCCGTTCTTTGTTTGTTTGTTTACAGCAGCTGCCGAGTAGTTACCTACTTCTGGCCATTTCTCGCCGACTTAACTTTAATGTGCTTGCACCAGTTTATCATGGCGCAGGTGGACATTTTTGCACCATTCCCTCCAGTCCTAGTTCTGTGTTTGTCAGCGGGCGAGCAGGAATTAGCTCGTGGCACCGCCCCTCGGGCCCTATTTTTCACGCGTTCTTTTGTATTTAGACAAGCTGCGCATTCTACAGCATTATAGTTACCTACAGCGGCATGCGGGAGCTCAGCATGGCCAGCCGGGCCTTGGCCTCGTAAGCAGCGATAGATCCGCACTTGAGGTAAGCTCTCTGATGCCATCTGTGATTAATGGATTGTCATGCCTATGGACTCTCTGGCTCGGTCTCCCTCTGGTCCGGGGCCACATCTCTGCTACTTTATAAATATAGTACTTTTTCACCCTCTCTCGCGCTGTATACCCGGGCCTGAGCTTGAGACAAGTGATATCTGCCAGAGCACTTCTATCCTCTTTGATGCCTGTACGCCTTTGTCCCCCCCCCCCCCCCACTCCCCCTACTTTTTATTGCCGGAGTGTCTCTTGATATCGTATGTCTACCAGTTAGTCTACCCTTAGCCTGAACACCACCCACTATTTGTCTTTTGTTTGGGCGTTTGGCCCTTATTTAAAGCAACTTCAGCATTTACTTGACTACTTTTCAGAAGATTTGGTATACCATTTGAAACTTCCGTGTTTTTGTGTTCATCTGTGTATACTGTCTGTTTCCATATACATGTTACTCTGTTGTTTTCTTAGGTTTCACTCCATCTGACGTGGCCTCGTTTATTTGAAGTGGCATATCGAGTCCTGATGACGACATTTTACTAATTCTGCCTGTATCTCATGTGGATTCGTCGATTCCCCGTGTTCCAGAACCCTGATTCCACTGATGGCTTTGCATATATGTAATATTAACTTGTTCACTTCTGTATGCTACCGGGTAAGCTGGTACGCATAATTCGATCTGCTAGCCTTTAGTATCACCATTGGCAGCCTTCCCCACCCCTCCAACGTAACATGCATTCTAATAAATAAACACACAACACATTTCTTGCTTGGGTAAAGTTGCTGCAGGTTTATTACATACACCGTTATGTAATATGGTGGGCGATCCAAGGGCAGGCAACCAACTGGGCCGCCTGATGAGCCAAACACCACTGGGGTGAACCCCATCTGTGCTGCCCCTTCTGGTAATCCTGTTCCCGGATCACGTGACACATGGTCCCTTGTTAATCATGCACCTTACAAGGCAGAGCGTATCTGAGCAAACCCCCGGTTGTTCAGGCCCACAACTGCCCGAAGGACTAACGGGGCGCCGACACGGTTTTCCAGGAACCTCCCATGAGGCTCCTAGGATCTGGCTCTGTCAACCCTATGGTTGATTTTGGCTTTTACGTATTGTTCATTGAAAATTTGTATGAATACCATTGTATCTGCACTAACATATAGCATTCACATAAAGCAGACATTTCTGTTATCATGAAAAGAGATTGTGAATAAAAATTGTGTCCCTGCTTGACATAAAAACTAGAGATTTGCATAACTTGCTTTTGCGTCAATATGCTAAATTTCAGCAACATTACACAAAAATAAGTGTAATTACACGAAATGCCAAAATGTCATTTTTTGCTATACTTTAACGGTAAATGTTTCCTTGTGTACATTTTTGATGCAATGATGCGTTCCATACTACAAAATAAAGCAAGCAACGGCATAGCCAATAGGTCTCGCCTTTGGGACCTTATAAGTGTTTAGCCATGCAGCACATTATCCATTACATTAGCCATAAAATACATCAAAGTTTGTGGTAAATCAATGACCAGAGGCATAATTTACATGCTGTCGAAAAAAAGCCATCAAATAAATGAATATGTAAGAACACTACCTAATGCACCATCACAGGCACCACACCGCATCACATCTAGTTACCAGTTTTGGCTATGCCCTCTATACAAGAATATAGATAGGTGACCACGCTGAACGATAAAAAGTAAAGTTCTGCTGCACACATGTATACAACTGATGCCCCCATAAAGTTCTTAAGTAAGAAATAGCACATTTTACTTTCCCTTTAACACACTATTAATAAGCACTTTAAAATATCTATTAACTATAGAGGATGAAAACCACACATAAGCAATGGAAATTTTCGAACTATGCCAAGACGGTGCCAAGATTATGAAAGCAAGTCAGTCCACCACTAATGGTGACCAGGGATTAAAGACCTATACAAATGTTATGTTGCAAGGTAGAATAGAAATAACAAACAATTGAACAATGTTTTATTTACAGATTTCAGAGATCAGTTAAAATAGAAGAGAAACGTGTAGTAAGGCCTGTGGCCTTTGTTTTGCTGGACCACAGAACTCATAAAAATGCAGTTTCAGCTTGTATTAAAATAGCTCTTCTAGCTCGTCAGCAAAAAGAACAGACACCCTTCCTTCCTCTTGCTATGTCTACATATGCGTGTATGTGATAACACTTTAAAGAGCAGTTAGCTTATGCTGTAGCACTGATGGTATTGTGCTGCCTAACTATACAGCTGTCTGCACAAATTATATATTCTGTGGATTCTTTAATTGTTACATTCTGTGTTTCTGGTGAGAAAATGTTGCAAGTACATGGTTTAGTACCACGTTTCAGCAGAAAATGGACTGACTAGTTAATAAAACAAGTAATTAGTTTCTTAAATCCATTCTCTTTCCATAATGTGTTTATTTGAACAATTAGACAACTATGGGAAAACAGTAAAAACTGCCTCAAAAATGAGTTTCCACACTTTTTATAAGGGAACGCCCAAAAACAATAATGAGGTTGCAAGGAAGTGATGAAATTCTTCAGGTGCAGAGGCAGACACAGTGAGAGTAAATATGTAACAGCTTGGAGCTGCAATTGATAAATGAGCAAATAAGCACACCGTGGGCAATAGTCACCAAGCAAGACGTTTTAGAGGCAATAGCTGACATACCGAATGGGCCAGGCAACTGTTACAGAGATCAGTGAGCAACTTTCAGACGACAAGTTCCATTCCCTGTGAAATAGATAGCTTGAAAGTATAATGCATCCACTGCATCAATGCATGTGAATATAACTTAAAGAACATACAACTTATATGGTGATATGTGTAAAGCTCACAAGCCACTGGTTTGAACCCCACCTGGTTGATTCAAGTTCATGCCGGTGAAACAGGAAGTGACACTGCCGATAGCTCTCACTGTAAGCATCACTTCTGTTAAATGTGGATCAGAGATAAAGTAGACTGACTACTATAAACTATATTATAATCAAGAAGATCTGGCTCAAACCCTTGAAGCCTGATGTTTATGTTGTGGGAAAACAATTGTTTTTTTATGAAAACACTCACCCACCAACCTAGTTGGTGGCATGCTTCATCATCAGGTCCCACCCAAGGTTCCAAGTGCACCTCGGGTGTGCTACGACACCTGAACTACAGCGGAGCGTTTTTTTTGGGTGCAATATGGTGCAGTGAAAGTGATATTAAAACTGTGTTTAGGGTCCCTTTTAGTAATAAAGGGTAATTTTAATGGTGGGCCGTATGACAGAGTTAAAATAGAAAAGGGCGGATATGTGTAGAGTTTACTGTTATGGCTCTAATATCCTGGGAATAGGTCTACATGTTTCAGCAAGTCTCTATAGTATGCTGGCTTTATTCAATACCTGTGAGGTGATGTGTGTTAAAAGACAGTGTGGTGGTCAGGTGAAGTCTACCTGGCCAAGTAAAGTAACAAGTGTCGCACACACTAAGGTGCGATTGGGGAGGGAGATTGTATCCTCCTAGTTCTGCTGTAAAAACTATGGTGATTCTCCATGTACAGCATGAATCCCACAAGGAGGCAGGACATGTTCGTCAAGATTCTCTGCCCTCTGCTAGTACCTATTGCGCCCTCAGGTCGAGATTCCGACAGTCTACTATAAACTATAAACACGCATATTCCAAAACTTTGAGAACGTTGGTGTGTGTGGTTGAAATTATACCGTTTACTAAGAACTTTACTGTTTCTAAGTCATTAAGATTAATGTGGTTTAAACCTTTACAGGGTTTATGCCGATATGCGCTGACTTGCCACAAATAGGCCTTAGCCCCAATGAATTCAAATAGCTTTAGTGAGTCAGCGCACATCTGCATAAGCCATTTAAATGTTTAAACCACCTTAATCTTAACGACCGCACGAATTAAACAAAACACAACACTTATCAACATGGCGCCCAAAGTAAATAAAATAATTAGACAATTAAGAGAATGTGACGGCCGTGAAGAAAGATGAAGCGTGGCAAATAATGCAGCTATGAACCTTTTTCTTATTAACCCGGCGATGCATGATTTAAACAAACATATCACTACAGTCCAAAAACATGAGCAGAGTCAGCACTGCCTAGGCGAGAGCTAAAACCCTAGTTAACACAAAATGAAAAAATAATAAAAAGAGTAGGATCACATGTAACAGGGGCAGTCTCTATGGGAGGTTCCTAAACACAAAAAAAGGAACTAATTTAGCAATTCGCTGAACAAAAGCAGGCATTTTCAAACAGGAAACAGTCAAAAAGATGGGTTGTGTTTGAAGCCCATATTGTAGATACAGCATGTCTTGAAGAGACAGCATGCATGCACTGTCTAGGCGAGACCTAAAAATGGCAAACACAGAAGCACCTCAAACAACAGACGTTCACATTATGTGGTTCCTGTACTGCAAATAGCACGTTCACAGTAGAGTTTTGCTGTGAATGGTGTGTGATTGTGTGAAGTGGCATAATTCCGGGAATTTTGCAAACGAGCATAATGCAAAGATTCTGAAATGATATGAATTAATCTGGCTAAATTTACATTTCAGCAAGGTCTAATAAAAACAAAATCACAATCTTTCTTACTGCCATGTAAAAGTTAATTTTATTACTAAGTAATGAAAAGGTAGGTGAAAGAACTGAAAAGTTTAAAAAATAATGTAGTTCCTTCTGTTGTAAGGACATATATTTTGTGAAATAGTATGCAAATGTTCTACTGGAAATAAGTCATTAGTTGATCACATTTTGAAAGCACAGGTAAACTTTGAACATTTATATGCAATGCAAGGAAATGGGTTCCCATTTTAACACTTAAATGAGACCATGATTTTACAGACTTGAATGTGTCACATCACACTCAGTTAAATCTGTATTGAGCTCTGTTTTTCTAGCATAACGTAGTTTAAAATCTGTAGCTAAGACTACAATTAAGTTGGTGGGGAGAGAATAAGATCCAGGTGTATCATGTAAAAAGGTGGTGGTCGATATGTTAAGGGGTAGCTGAATGTGTATCTATACTGGTGTAATATGTCTAGATACACTCATAGAGCTCTGTTTCCTTGGGATTTATGGGGTGGGATATTGTTCTATGTACTAAGGCCTTCATTTATGAGAACTGATACAGAGCTGCGGTAAGGCAGCGATGCCTCCGAAAGAGTTTCGTAGCGATATAACAGTTTCAAAGCCATGATTACGCCATGGCGTAAAGTCCCATGGTACGTCAAAAAAAATATGCTTCAGTGGGATAGCTGCCACAGAGAAAAGAGATGCACATGCAGCCAAAGTGACGCTAGGTTACTTTGCGGCATGTAAAGAAATCCAAATCACCATAGCAACACAGTGGAGTGCATCATGTGTAAAAAATCCATTATAAAGTGACACATTTGAAGAAAATACACTTCCCCATACCTCAAAAGGAAGAGATGGAGCAGGCAGCATCAGCCAGGGCAACAACCCCAGCACTAGCCAGGATGTCCAGTCAAGACCCCCAGGGGAAGAGGAAGAGTAATTTTAGTGAGGAGGAGAATCAAATTCTGATAACCCAGGTGCCAATGCCTTAAAATCAACTCTTTGTCACCTCCAAATTGTCATTAGGGATGAAACAGGGCATTTGGCAGTCCATAGTGTACAAGATTAACAGTGTCGGGCAAGCTAAAAGGACAGTGCCAGAGTCCAAGAAGCACTGGTGTGATTATAAGCGTAGGAACATGGAGAAACTGGCCAATAACCTGAAGGCAGCCATGTAGACTGGAGGAGGAGGACCTGCGGACCAGGAGAAGCTGAACCCCTTGTAGGAGCAGGTGGCATCAGTCTTCCCAGCAGCGTTGGTGGCAGGAGTGGCAGGACAGTGCAGGCATAGAGGACCAACACGACCTACAGGGTAAGTGGCATCAAGGGACAATATGCTCAAAAATGTCCTGCTGTTTCACAGCAAGCTACATTTCTGCACTACATTGCGCTGAGTCCAAGGGAATGGGTTGGAATTTCTCACATGTCCAGTCATACATTGTATGAATGTAAGTCAAACTGCCCAGTTATAAGTTGCACAGCCCAGTCCTGCTCCGCCAAGTTTGTCCAGTCCATATGTGATGTGCAGCACCAGTCCAGGTTGACCGTTGTATACTGATACTTGTAGTGGATAGCAACATGAGTGACCAGGACTACAAGTCCCACAATACAAAGCAAAAAACCTGGACTGGAACACCACATCATTCATGGACACTGAAACCCTGCCCACCCTGACTTTTACAATGCAGGCCATCTTGCACCATGAGGCTCGGGTGTCTGTCTAGGGGCCGTGCAGGCAAATCTGGACTGTAAATCAATGGGATGGAATGGGGTTGCCAGAGGATCAACTCCTCATTTGAGAGAGGGTTGAGATATAATGTATGTGAAGTATCAACACATAGGAAAATGCTAAGAACTATGTGTATAATCACTAACATGAAACTAAATTGCAAGCAGCTTTACCATTGTGCGCACACAGGTGTTGGCAGCCTTTGTAGAGACGGCCCTTCCTCCTGTCATTTACATAACAAAACTGGGGATGGGGATGAATGCGAGTGATACACACCAAAGGGCAATGTGTGTTTGTTGAAAGAATAGATAGTGTGCGAGCCTGGTGGGCCCCCTGGTAGTGTAATGCAATGTAGGTGTGGCTGAGCACATTGAACCGGCACCGTGTCTGATTGGGGAGACATTGCATAGCAAGGATGTCAGAAGTAATGTGTGTACTGAAAGGTAGCCTAAGCGATACTCACGCACTGCTGTGTTTGATAGTGTACCACTTTTGATGCAGCTGGGAAGGGATGCAATAAAAGAGGGCATTGGTGTACTACATCCTACATGTGATGTGGACCTTCGAGAAGATGGAGCATGTGTCAGGAGGGATTCGGAAAGAGAAATTTCTATGTCATATATGACAAAGCAGGAGTATGTCAAACAGGGACTCGTGAAGTGACTGGTTGAAATAGGTCTCCACGACAATGGGCAGCTGTTATTTTATGTTAAAAGCATTTATTAAGCGTGCGTACACCAACGGTTTCTTGGAGCTCTTAGTGATATTTGGAGGGTGAGGTTTATGGGCCTATTTGTGTGGCTAACCTGGGTAGGTACTTGTTACAGAATATCAATACTACTACCATGTGGGCACAAGCGTCTTCCATAGCCCTCAAATACAGGCAGCCATATTGGTCAATTGCAAATTGTGATTCACATTGGGGGTGTTGGTGTCACATGAGAGTCAAAATATAATCTGTGTGTCATCAGCGAGTGAGATAAAGTTGGCTCCCTGTGTCCACTAGAGGATTGACAGAGGAGTCATGTACAGGTATACATGGGTGAGGCTGAGTTGAGCAATTTGTGATAGTCAACAGAGCCCCAGATCTGGCAGTGACAATATGGGGTGAGCTTCTGTGATAACAACCTTTCTATTTTGACTGGGCCTATCCCCTCAGAGTTGGTACTCAGTGCCTACAGTTCAGAACGTTGTATACAACTGTGTGTGTACTGCAATCACATGAGTACACAATTAGGTAATCCATAGTAAGTGCACGCCCTTACACATACCTGCAGTGTAGGATGGTTGCTAGCTTGAGAGAGTTGTGTGGATGCATGTCAAATGAATGCACAATGGGCATGCACGACAGCACAACAAGGCAGACTGGCGTGGTGTACTGTGCGAAAGGCAGACTGCAGGATCAAAAAATCTACATGACCAAAGCCATATACGTTTCCCAGGGAATATGGGCTAAGTTGTGTCCAGAGGAAATGCAGGCACCCTGGTGATTTGCTGCAATGTGCACAGTAGTGATAACAAAAAGGGAAAATCTATCCAGTATAACCATCATGAAGAAGAAAGGCAGTCACCAAGGCAGAAGTGGACCTCACCTCCACTTACACTCCCCAGCAGGGCAGTCCGGCAAGCTGTGTAACTGGGTTGCAATGTGTGATATGACCCAAAATGTCACCCTTGTTACACAGGGGTTCTGTAAACAATGTAGAGATCATGCCTTCTGAAAGTCAACAGCAGTGAATCTTGGCCACAGTTCCTATGAGTAACATATGTCCTACACATCAGTGTTGAACTCAAAGTGACTGAGAAGAACATCAGTATGTCTGCCAAAGTTACTCATGTCAACGTCTGCCAACGATCACCATTAACATATTCCAATTTCATTGCAGAGGGAGAGACAACACCTCCTAACCACCAGCCTGTCCTGGATGACCAATTTGTTGTAGATGACATCCTGCCCCCCATGGAGGACACCTTCCAGCAAGTCCTGGACTCCATGGAAACACCTTCCCTGGTCATGGCAAGGTGTGATAGTTTCACTGGGTCTCCAGAGGAACTGCCTATCACAGAACACGTCCCATTTGCCAGCCAAAGCTCAAGACTGGACTCCAAGGACCCCCAAGTTGTCTTCCATCGGCAAGTGGTAGGAGTCCAGCAGCAGTTGGTATATGAGGTTCAGGTGGGGATGGAGACCATTTCTGGCAGCCTAGAGGGAGTCTGTAAAAGCTATCAAAGGCACCTACTCTTCGCTCTATCGAATGGAACAGTCCCTGACTGACATTGGTGGTGTTATAAGGCAGAGGCAACAACAGCCCTGCCAATGTTACACCAGTGAGGTTGCCACCCAGCTTGGGGCTATGCCCACCATTGTCCAATCTATGGAGAGGAAGCAGGAATTCTATATTGCTACTGTGGGTGCCTTTCATCCTGATGTTGTTGCCTTGCTGACTAGCCATCAGTCCCTGTCCATGCTGTGCTGCCCTCCTTGCTGGCACAGACAAATGCTGGTTGGAACAGGGAAACCACATCTTCAGTCCCTGGTGTTTATGTGCCTCAGATGCCTCCTGCACAAACACCACCACCCTCAGAGGAGGCACAACACACAGAGGAGGAAGATGTGGACTTCACCATCTTCCGACGGCGAGCTACCCAGTAACATTTGTCTGTGCCTGTTGGCCAGTTTCCCATTGAACCTGTGTTAATTATCTTGCCATCGCCCTTTTCACCTGGTACTGTCTCCATTTTGTATGCCCACCTATTAATCTGATCCATTTGTTGACTGTCGATAAGGCCTACCTTCCCTAATGGCAATTTGGACCTCCTACTCACTTGAATGTTCCTCTCCTCGACATGTCACATGACATATATCCCCCATTGAATAATGTTAGGGTTGTTGCTGCAAGAAATGCTAATTCAAAATAGCCTATGTACACACCTGTAAATACATGCACTACCATGAGCTAGCGTGTTGAATGTCTGTTGGAGATAGGGCTAACTAGATCCTGGTGGATGTGTATTTCCAAAAGCCACCTCCTGGCATCACAAGTAAATTGTGTGACTGTCCCTATCACGTGCTCTGGTTGAACATGGCCACGGCATTATGTGGAAAATCTCATTTAACTATTGAACATCATGGTGTGACAGCTATTCACACAATTGCAAACCTGCACAAATTGGGCCCTGTGAGGCATGTGTACCACTAACTCATTTTCGCACATCCACAGATATGTTGCTCAGTTATCATGACAATGTCATCATGCACATATTGCAGCCTCACTGCTTACATTTAAGATGTCCTAAAAGTACTAGCATAATGCATGTACTGACAAGATGTGGAAATGAATTCTGTTTCGCATCATACCTATGCCACTCACAGATTTTTTGTTTACACTGTTCCAAAACTATCTCCAGGTGGGCAAAATGCAGTTGTATGCTGGTGCCCCCATCGGATAGGATTTCCAATTTGCAAGGACAGGGGGTAACAACTACCCTATCACAATGGATCAGCATATTTCCGTCACTGTACCCAGTAAATCACTGAGTCGAATGTATGACTAGTATTTGATTTCATTTTTTAAAGCAGAGTGACAGCTTATGTCTGATCCTGACAAATGCCTGTGAACTTTAGATAGTCATTAAGGGACTGAAACATGTTGACCCATTGAGACAGGGTAGTTGTTACCCCCTGTCCTTGCAAATTTTAAATCTATTCGATGGGGGACCAGAATAAAATTGTATTTTGCCCCTCTGCACCTCCCAGTATCGGGAGTTGTAGCCCACCGAAGGTACGTTGCGGTCCTTGTGTGAGGAGGGAGCCCCATGATGAATCATCTCACCTTCGGGTGAGTGAGGGTTCTCGTCCTTGACAGCTAAATGCTCCTTCTGTATACTACCAAACGTACAAATAGTGTGTTAGGCAGGATTACAAATGCCATACCTCAGGATAATTGTGGAACAGGTGGTGAAAACAAAGTAAAGGACCAGCACGAAGGTCTCATGTCCCCTATGAGCTTTGCTTGACTTTGCCCCCTCTATGTTTTTTTTTTACTGTTTTCACACTGTCCCGCATCCCACTCCCGCTTCCCGCTTCCCCAGCGCACCCCCAGGACCCACTTAATGGAGCCTGCAGTGTGGCTCCTTAGTGCAGGTCCGGCCAGACCAGCTCTCCCTGACTGCTACCAGTGACTGTAGGCCTCCCTGACCTGACAGTCACCAAGCAGGCGCAAGTTCCAGGTTCCCTCCGCCCCTCAGGACCTTCACCAAGATCTCCTGTCACCTAGGAGCCTTGCTTGACTTTTTGCCCCCTCCCCGCTTTCCCGCACTCCCTCCTCCCCAGCACCTCTCCCAGGACTTACTTAATGGAGGCCGCTGTGCGGCTCCATTGAGCCGGTTGAGACCAGCTCTCCTCTGACTGCTACCATCAACCGCAGGTATGCCTGACCTGACAGTTGCCATACAGCAGTAAGTTCCAGGTTCCCTCTACCCCCCAGGACCAGCGCCAAGGTCTCCAGTCCGTAGGAGCCTTGCTTGACTTTTTGCCCCCTCGCCATTTTCTGACCGTTTTCCTACTCTCCACATCCTGCTTCCCACTCTCCCGCCTCCCAGTTCCTCTTTCCCATCTCCCAGGACCTACTTAATGGAGCCTGTCTGTACCAGGAACCCTGGCCCTTCGGACTCCCACAGGTACTCAGCTGCCGATCTTCGTACACTAGACTGTGGTTGCCTCGCACCTCCCCGCTTCACAGCAGGAACCTTCACTTGTCTCCACTGCCACATCACCACTACAGAACCCATCACCCATGCAGGAACCAGCATGACGCCGTCTGCGCCAGCCAAGACCCCGTCAGATCAACTCAGATGCCTCCTCATCAACACCAGATCTCTGTACAATCACACCACCAAAATCTGGGACACCATCTCCACCCTCATCCGAGACGTATCCTTCATCACAAAGACCTGGCTCACCCCAGCATCTATCCTGGACATCGCCACTGAAACACCCATCGTCTACACGATTTAACACACCAATCGCATCACCAGACACAGAGGCGGCATTTCCATCATACACAAGGAATCAATCACATGCACCATCACGACGACAAAACCATGCCAATCATGGAGCATATGAACTTCCAGCACTGCACCGGTGATAACATCACCATCAATGTCACCCTTGCGTAAAGACCCCCAGGGCCACGGTCCGGACTCAGCAACGCGATTGCTAAATTCATCACCCTGCTTGCCATTGAATCCGAACACTACATCTTCCTGTGAGACCTCAACATTCAACTAGACTACTCCACCAACTCCACCAAACTCCTGGAAAGACTGGAGATCATCTGCCTCAAGCATCTGGTCACAGACTCCACGAACAAAGCAGGACACAATCTGGAGTCCATCTTCACATCTAGCAACAGATTCAGTTACAACTGCACCTCGCAACTCACCTGGTCTGACCACTCCATCATACACTTCATTATCGCAGAACATGCTTGCACCGCTCCCAGCTAGCAAATCGCCCCCTTCCGTAGCTGGTCTGAGGTCACTCAACAAGAATGGACTGACGTTCTCAGCACCACACAGCCCAATGACCCCACCAGCTTGGACCACACAGTGCAGAACTTCAGCGACTGGATCACCAGCGCCACAAAGTCGCTTTCACTAAACCAGCTAAAATGCAGAGACGCTCCAAACAAGCTAGCTGGTACACCTCAAATGCAAACAACTTGTAAGAAGATGGTGCACCAGCAGGAACAAAACCGACTGAGCCACCTTCAAGGTGGCCCTCAGTGACTACCATTGACGGATCGGAGCGGCAAAGAGGGAGGCTCTGACCCACTGAATTGACACCAGTGCCAACCAAACCTAGGAACTCTCCACCATCATCGGAGAGTTCATCTGCCCGTCAGCCACTGAAAACTTGATCCCCTCATGACATAAACTCTGTGATGCCCTTGCCGACCACTACCACAACAAAAAGGCAACCATCTATGAGAACATTCGATCCCCAACCCTCCAACCTCCTCAGTATCAAATCAACCACCACTGCTGGCCACCCACTTGCCACATGGAAACAACTCAACACACTGAACACAACCACCCTTATGAGCTCCATCCACTCAGGAGCACCCACCGACCCCTGCCTCCACCGACTCTTCAGCCTTGGAAGAGATGAGATCAGCCGCCAATTCACCACCACCATCAATGCCTCTCTAACAACAGCTACTTTTCCCAATTCTTGGAAACACGCCGAAGTCACACCCCTCCTTAAGAAACCCTCAACAGACCCCAACAATCTCCAGAGCTACTGTCCCTTCTCCCGTTCCCCGCCAAAGTCCTGGAGAAGGCCATCAAACTCCAACTCACCGAGCAGCAGGAGAGAAACAACCTACTAGACCCCTCCCAATCAGGATTCAGAACCAACCACAACACCGAGACAGCTCATACGATCACGCCACAACAGACGACATCCACACCCTACTCGACCCACCCTGATCCTGCTTGACCTCTCCGCCGCCTTCGACATTGTCTCTCATCACACACTCATTGATCACCTATACCAGATTGGTATAACAGACAGTGCGATCAGATGGATGGCATCCTTTCCCACAGGATGCACCCAGAAAGTCCGCCTGCCTTCCTTCACATCACATGCCAAGCATAACATCTGCGGCGTACCCCAAGAATTATTCTTCAACCGAACAACATCTACATGACACCACTCGCAGACATTGTCAGATCGCACATCAACATCATCTCCTACGCCAGTGACATACAGCTCATCCTATCGCTCTCTGCTGACCCCACCTCAATGAAGTCTAACTTCGACTGCTGCTTGAAGAACGTTTCAGCATGGATGAAGGACAACCGCCTAAATCTCAACATGGACAAGACTGCAGTTATCATCTTCGGCAAACACACCGCCTTTTGGAATGACTGTTGGTGGCCATCGGAACTCGAACACACCCACATGCTGAAAAACAACACTCGCAAACTTGGCATCAATCTAGACAGCGAATTCTCCATGAAATGTCCAGTCAACGCGGTCTCCTCAACATGGTTCCACAAGCTCCACATGCTCTTCAAAATCTTCACGTGGCTCCCCATCACCACCAGGAAGATGGTAATGCATGCCCTCCTCACCAGCCAAATGGACTATGGCAACGTACTCTATGCAGGCACCACCACCAAACTCATGCAATGACTCCAGATGATCCACAACACTGCCACCAGAATGATCCTCAATCTTCCGGAGAGAACCCACATCACTCAGCACCTGAAACACCTCCAATGGCTCCCAGTCCAGAAGAGATGCCATTTCAAGCTCTTGACTCACGCCTACGAAGCCCTCCATGACCAAGGACCTGCATACTTGAACCACCGTCTGCATTGCCACCATACACTTCACCCTCACGCAGATCCCTCGTATACGCCACTGCCGTGATGGAGGACGCTCCTCCTTTCTTGCCTTTAAAGCCTGGACACCCTCCTCCTCCAACGCTGCACCTCGCCCTCGATGACTGACTTCAGGAAGGAGCTCAAGATCTGGCTCTTCAAATGAGACCTAGAGCAAACACATGGCTACCCTCTCGGGTGACAAGCCGCACTTTACAAATAATGAATGATTGACTGAAATAATTCGTACTGACAATGTACTTACACTATCACAGCAACACGCGTCAATATGCCATATTTCACTGAGATTACTCTAATCAATGATAAGTAATAACTTTGCCCCCTCACAGCTACATTTGCAGCACCTATCATAGGAAGGATTGTTGGTTTGTGATTCCCAGCCTGATCACACGGTCACAAAAGTTTGTCTGATTGGGGATTTTGACTACACACATAGCTACTGGTACATGTATGGATCACAAAACATTTTAGTTGTTAAACATATTGAATGTCTGATCATGCCTGTAGTCTTTCACATTGTACTCATTTTGATTGCGAGGCTAAAAGTATGCTGCATGTATGAGCATAGTATGATTCTAAAAAACAATAGTATAAGTAGTATTTTGGAAAATACGTTCACTCTATATAGGATTCTGTAACACTGGAATGTTGAGCATTGTTAATGCTGTTCGGGATATAAGTTACATCTCGCCTGCACTGGTCTCATGCTCCAACATGGAAATAGGCAAGCATACTGTGTCCAGACAATCTCAGCTTATCTCATTCCACGTTGCTGTAACATTTTTCGGACAAGAGTTTCTTTCGTTTGTGCCATGGTATGGATGTAAGATAATAGACCTTCTGACCATCTGTAGAAATTGTAGCTGTTGATGGTGCATGTGCCATAAGCATCCAAACAGTAGGTGCCCTAACCTCACCACAGCAGGTAAAGAGCCATGAATCATGTGGTCCTGCATACATTGCCCCTACATGGACATTGATATTCGTCCTTGTCCATTTAACATGTTACTGTGTGCTACTGATTCCGGAACACGGGGGCTCACGGTTCGATCTCCGGCGCCGGCAGCAGGGTCGCCCAGCACCTTGTGACTGTGGGCAGTGGCTCGCTTATTCTTCTCGACAGCCCCCAACGCCGGTGCCACTCGCCTGAGGTAGCTGCACGCTTAGCAAAGTCTGATATTGTTATTATTAATCCATTGGTGAATTAACATGTACTGTAAATCGATTACAGGTGAATGATGCTACCCCATACACATTCCAATGTTACGAATAGAATTAGATCATACACAGTCCTTACAGAGTTGCAAACCCATTCTATTTTCGCTAACTGGTAGCATTGGGATCCCTGAAGGACTCCACTTCGCCCGAGTGTATGGTGTAGGGCCACCTACAAGACAAAAACATAGTACATTGCTTTGTGAATATTGCAAATATACACTGTGTATCTATGATGCAAAGTACTATGACATCTCAATGATCTGGTATATTCAGCACATTAGGCATGTAGGTTGTGGCAAAGTTGAAATGAAATAATAAAGGAGAAAAATATATACGCTGTATGGAACTGTTTAAGGTAAATATCTGACTAATGTTACTGGTGCACTAAGTGCAGAGTAGGCACAAAGCATGCTACCTTGCAACAAGGTGCAATGGTGCATGCCTTTGATGGCTATATCAAAACCCGATCTTGAGAGGGTCACCATCTGGAAGTAATTACATTGGCAGAGGCGTGACCAACTCTTAACATGTGCTGAACAATGCAGCATACATTGGAAGGTCAACTTGACAGGTGATTGACCATTACTTTACTCCTTACTTGTTACTTGTGCAGGATATTTCAGCATCAACCATTCATGCTGTGTACAGGTACATATGTGAATTGAGGTAATGTATTAAAATAAATGCATGTGAAATGATTTGGTGTGACCCCAACACCTTGTTCAGAAAGTAGCATGAAGAAACATGAGGGGGCCCTCTGCAACATACATAGAGGGTGGCCCCTTCGATCTTGATCGTGAGCTCTCATGCAAGGGGACCACCCTCTCCGCACAGTGCCGGAGGGAGCCCTCTGGAGCGCTGGACCTATGCGCACTGCGGGCCTGCTGGGGCTGTTGTGACACCCCTGTGAACAGCCCCCTGATTTAGCCTATATCATGGTAACCTACCCCTAAAAATATCTGCCCTTACTGTTAAGAAATAGATGACAAAATGCTTAAATGTGCACACAATTACATGCAGATGGTAAATATGTACTTACCACGGTGCCTCTAACTTCCAAGCCAAGGTGATATAGGATATTGGCCTTGCGGGTCACCAAATCTGCCCGGTTGTGTTTGACCTTGTGTACAGTGCGGCTGACACCAAACGCCTTGGTCATGTGCCACGGGACTCTTTCCCACCTCCCCTTGCACTCCATGGTGGGGTAGCCCTGGATGACCCTACCCTCTGTAGCAATCATGTTGGGCACATAATGTGCCAGCAGCCAAAGTAGGTCACCAAACTCCCCCTCAGTCATGATCTTGGCTCTCCCCTTCCCCAACATGGTGCAACCTGCGCTATACCCCGTTAACTTGATTACCTTAACCTCACCCCTACCACTAAAATACAAATCCCCTAAATGGTCTAACACCCAACAATACGGTGACAAAAACAATATAGGTAACAAATGCACAATTAGCACAAGACAGGGACAGCTTAGGCACCAACAAGACCAAAATACAAGACAATTCACAAAACACCTGCTACAGCCAGCACAGACAAAAGACTGTATGTGAAAGTAACTTCACCCTTCCTAGTTTGCAGCCTTCCATAGCCATTGTGTGATTTCCTGGGTGTATCCTGGCTGTTTTCGACCAATGCGTTTTTTATAACGCATAGGTACAGAAGTAGCCAATTCGTTTTTAATGCATGCTAATGTAGAATGAATTGTTTTAAGCGCATTGGCTTCCAACCAATGGTCTGGGTGTCATGCGCCGTGCAAATGGGTCAATGCTTGGGTTCCGACCCATGCAACTGGCCTGTTGTCTGTGATACACTGTAGTAAATTGTGCAGTGCAGGTGAACAAACCTTGGGCTTACTTCCCTCCTCTTTTCTTACGTGACATTCTTGATATCTACATATGTGTGGAATTTCATTAGTAAAAGTGTGCTAACTCCAGTATTGGAACTTTCATAGATTCACATGCTTGAATCATTCCCCGTCATCGAGATGGGAGTCCCTGGTACCTTTAGAAAAGTAATATCCTAACAGACATAGAACACAAAGGCCTAAGGCCTCCTTATTTAGTAACATATCCCAGTACTTATTTTAAAAAGGAACAAACTTAGAAAACAACCAATCAGATGACACCACCCTGTAGAATCTTCATGAGAGAAGCTCCAGTCCCTCAGATTTTCTATTGCCCGTCATGCCTGGGAGTCTCGACTGAACTCTGCTCAGCTTTTTTCCTCACAGCTTTTGAAAACATTTCTAGAGGTTTTTCCCTTCTTTTGACTTCACAGATATACTTTCCAGATCTGTGTATCTGTGCTTAGGTGAAGTAAACTGATGTCCACCATATCATACACACCTAAAAAGACCTCTTTAGACACTGTAGGAAGAAGAGATTACACATCAACAACCCTCATAAAGGCTATCTTTATTGTCTTTATCCAGACCACAAAACAAAGGATTGCAAAGTATGCCGCACGTTTTCTACTAAGACTTTGAAAGATCGTGAAGGGAGGTTTCACTTGTGGCTGCAGAGGCTTAAAAACAGATATACTCTTGTCTCTGATGAGGATCCTCTTCCAAAACGCCTCTTAAAAGATCCATTGATGATTCCGTAGGTCATTTCTCTCAGCACCACCTAAAAAGGCCGCATAAAAATCTTCAGAGGGTTCCATAGACCTGGTGCTTCTAAGTTGCCTTTCATACGACAGCAGGACAAGAAACCAGATTCTGCCAAAAAATCTCATCAAAAACCGGCTTTAGAGCCTTCGAAAGCAAAACACACTTTTATGAACCCTACCTTAGCTCTGCTGACGGAGAGCTCATCTACGACATTCTGTCCCTGGCGATAAGAGGATCTCTCCAAGTGCTATCTGATAGAGACATCTAACCGCAGATTCCATACCTTTGAACTTCCAGGGGTCAGGCTGAATGTGGAAGATTTTTGATCTCGTTCCTGCTCCCGGTCTCAGTTGAGAGGAAGGTCCGAGCTCTGCTCCGAAGGGTCGAAGTCCTCTTCCTTGAAGTCACTGCGGTCAGGAAAGAGGCCTCCCAAGAAACACAAGAAGTCGAAGCAAGACGGAGGAACGTTGACAATCAAGGCCCCCCTCTGCGTAGCTGGTTTCCCTCCCTTTCCGGGTCCGGGTACAACCCCTGCGCAGCTAAAAGGGTTCCATGACGCCATGTCCTCCATATTTGGATGACCGTATCCTATGGGGGCACCTTCATGCCCCGCAGGTTCGGATTAAGGAGATCCCGTTAGTTCCGTGCCCTCCATGGCCTCCTGCTGGACCCGTCCCCAAGTCTGGCACCAGTCATACCCCAGGGGCAACCTTCCCCGGCACTGCGTCGCCGGCACCCACCAGTGGCACATCCCCAATCAATATTCCGGACGACACAGAGCCGGTCGGTATCCACTGGCGCCGAAGGAGCTGTCCGGCTCCCTGGAATTCAGCCTGCCCTATTCTGAAGGTTTAGAAATGGATGATGAGGATTGGGAGGGGCAGCAGGATCCATTAAAAATCCCACAACCTCAGGATTTGGACTGGTATGAGGACCTGGGTAATGCCGGCGGCCTGGACACCTCCCCAGATTCTGGAATGCTGCCTCCTCCTAACCTGGATATGGAGGAGGGGGCTTCATTTGCAATGGTGGTACATAGGGCTGCGGAGGTCTTGTGCAATCTGACGTTTTGGCAGAGGTCCTGCAGCCTGGTGTCTCCTCTTCGGAACCCTTGCTGCCTTTCAATGAGGCCTTGACAGGTATTCTGAGTGATTGCCCGCCGCCATCGCCCTGCACCAGGCAACCCTGCTTTCCCCGCCACCCATCCCATCCCACAGAGCTTGGTGGTCAAAGCATCCACTTCCTGTTGCGCGTTCCCTTCCGCACCTCCGGACAGGGAATCTAAGGGCTGGAAGACTTCAGAAAGAAGATCTTTTCTTCCGCCAGCCTGGCATTGTGGTTGGTGAGCACCGCATGCTTTTGGGCTGTTATTCCCATTCAATATGGGATACAGTTGTGCAGGTGCTGCCCAGAATCTTGGAGAAGGACAGGATTCTGCTCTCCCAAGCTATTTCAGATGGGAGAGATGCAGCGAAGTTTGCCATTCACTGTGGTTTACACACAACAGATTCACTAGGCCGAGCAATTTCCTCGATGGTGACCATAGAGCACCACGCCTGGCTGAGGATGTCTGGATTTTCGGGCGATGTCCAGGCTAATCTTATGGACATAACCTTTGATGGCTCCTGTCTACTCGTAGACAAGCTGATGCAGCGCTTGAGCGTTTTAAGGACTTGCGAGCTACAGCCAAGTCTTAAGGCCTCACCACATCATCCCGGCCTGTGTCTGCTTTTCGCCTCTTTTGTGGTTACTGAAAGAGCTTCCAACTATTCCTACCCTATTTCAGCCAGAGGGTCCCGCAAATTCAGCAACCACTGCGGGCCGTGCACATGTTTCACCTCAACCCCGAGGATCAGTCGGCCAGAAGTCGAGCCAAGATACACTCCCTTGCTCCATCACAAACCTTACTAGTCCGATTCCCACAGATCATTCTTGTCCAGTTGGTTGCAAGATAGGCCCTCACCTCCACCACTGGCGGGACGCCACCTCAGACAGGTGGGTGTTGTAAATAGTGAGAAGGGGCTACTCCTTTCCCTTCAAGACAAACCCTCCATCCTTGCCTCCAAATCACGATCAGCTGATGGAGAATCACCTTGGGCTTATTCTCCCGAGAGGCAAGTCCAGGATATTCAGGCTATGATACCAATGTTTCAGCCTCTTTCCTGGATTTCGGTGGGATTGACTCTGACACCGTCAGGCCTCCTGCATCCTGCTTGTAGACCATGCCAGATGTCACATGCGGGCTCTGCAGTGTGATCTGAAGTTCCAATGGGCACAGCATCGGAGAAATCTCACCGACCTGGTTCAGATATCGAAGGGCACGCGAAAGACCTGCAGTGGTGGCTAACAAGCTGCGATTGGGTCAGAGGCAGACCGCTATCCCTTTAGCACCCAGATCTCACAGTAGTGACGGATGCGTCTCTTCTGGGATGGGGCAGCTATCTGGGGGAGGTGTACATCAGAGGCCCCAGGTCTCTGGCAAAAGACAGGCTCCATATCAACCTATTTGAGCTTCAGGCGATCCGATTGACACTGAAAGCCTTTTTACCATCTGTCAAGAAAAGGCTAGTTCAGGTGTTTACAGATAACACTACCGCCATGTGGTACTGCAATAAACTGAGCGGTGTGGGGTCATGGACCCTCTGTCAAGAGGCCCTTCGGCTCTGGCATTTCCCTGGTTGTTCAACATCTGGCCGGTTCTCTAAATGCCAGAGTGGACAACTGACCTGCCGGTTCCTTGCGGATCACGAGTAGCGTCTACATCCGAAGATGTTGCAAGGACTCAGTGGTGTGGAGAGCCTTGGTTAGATCTGTTCACCTCCACAGAGAGCATGCAATATCAGCAGTTTTGTGCATTGGAGTTTCCAAGGCGGCTCGCGCTCAACGACGCTTTTCATCACGAGTGGAGCTCAGGCCTCCTATACGCCTTTGTGCCCATACCACTCCTGCCCAGAGTGTTCAAGAAGATCAGGAGCGACCGGGCACAAGTCGTTCTTGTGGCTTTGGACTGGGCACGGAGAGTCTGGTATCCCAAGCTTCTTGCAATGAGCATCAATCCTACGATCAGGCTGCTCCTTTGAGAGGTTCTTCTGTTGCAGCAGCAGGGGAGGGTCCTCCTCCCGAACTGTTCACTCTACGCCTTTTTGCATGGAGATGGAGGGGCAACAGTTGACAGCCTTTGACCTTCCACCCGAAGTCTGCAAATTTATTCTGGCAGCCAGGCATCTCTCCACGAAGTTGGTATACACCTGCAAATGGAGCAAATTTTGTATATATTGTACAAAATGGTCTGTTGACCTCTTGTCGGCCTGTTTGTCAGATTTCCTTCTATTCATTCTTTTTTTAGCCGAGCAGGGCTCTGCTCTGGGCACTCGGAAGGGTTACCTTATCTGCTTTTCTCCGGCTATCATAGCAGCCATCACTCTTTAAGTCCCCTCTTGTGCAGAGAGTTTTGAAGGGGTTAACCCATTTGTTACCTCCCATCTGCTTTTATTATGCCCCAGTGTGCCGGCACACAATTGTCCCCTTCAGCTGCTCACTATCAAAACAGCCTTTTTAGTGGCAATGACATCTGCCAGGAGAGAAAGCGAACTGCAGGCACTGTCATCCAAGTCTCCTTACCTAACCGCACTAGGACATCTTTTCTGCGTAAGGAGGTACCACTCTTCCATCTGGGACAGTCTGTTACCCTACACACTTTCTATGCACCTCCACATCCTCCCAAGGAAGAGGAGCGGCTCCACTGTCTGGATCCAAAAAGGGCATGGTGTTCCAATCGCTGATATCTGTCAAGCGGCCACGTGGGCATTTCTGCACACGTTCGCCAGACACTCATGCCTGGATTCTCAAGTTAACAGGGAGGGCCTGCTTGGCCGATCTGTCTTGCAGGATTTCCTGCCTTCAAGCTTTTCCACAGCCCCACTTCTGGGGAAGGTATTGCTTGGGTATCTGTTCAAAGGTAAGGAATTTGCGGCTAGATGTCTCTCTCAGATGGACAATACCTTTGGTAACGCCTTATGTGGTCTAGCTGTGGATCCTTACCTACCCACATATCCTCTCCGCTCTGCAGATTAGTTTTAGTGTCAATGACTGTTCCCCTTCAAGGCCCTAGTTGTTTTTAGCACACCATGGTCAGTCACTTCTTGGCTCCGTGCTTCTGGCTCGGAAAGTCGTAAAAAGTACTGACTGTCATCGTGCCTGGGTGTCTCCTATATAAATAATGCGAACGTCATGATGATGACAAACCCGATGCCTACGATGTCACGTGGAGTTGACCGACACCACCTACCAGGGCTCAGTCTGAAGCCTGGAAGTTCAAAGTTAAGGAATCAGCGGCTAGATCATTTCTCTACCAGATCAGGCATTACCGAAGGTAATTAACTTGTCAATTTCAGCCATGTCGAAAGTGTCCACTACCACAGTATCGTCGGCAGCAATTTCATTGTCGATGACGTCATCGTCTACAAGTCAGCCTTCATTGTCGTCAACGGTACAGATTACCCTGTCTTCAAAGTCATCGTAGTTGAAAAACTACCTTTTGACGACAGACCTCTCGTTGACGGCGGACCTCTCGTTGACGGCAGACCTCTCGTTGATGGTGGACCACTCTTCAATGACGGACCTCGTTGACCACCTTGTCGACAGCCAACATTGCGTCAATGGCAAACATTATGTCCATGACTTCATCGTCGACAGCAGCCCCATTGTCGTCGTCGTCGACACAGCTTCACTTCACCGCCGCTCCTCATCGATGCCGGCTATCTCGTCTACGGTCCATTCTGATTGACGACCTTGTCGACAACTCCGACAGCAAAGAGAAAAAGTTTGGTTTCCACCAGAAGATAAAGCATAAAACTTTAACGCCATTTCTAACATCACTAAGTTGAGTGCAATCATTGTTGCCTTCACATCTTTTGGATGATGATGATGACTCTGAAGATGAAAGCCACTTTGGGGCAGCTCAGGTCCCATCAGAGATGAACGTTAAATATCAGGAGGACTCAGATGATCGAGAATACTGTGACTAACAATATTATTACCCTCACCAAAAGCACCAACAACAGTACCAGCAAGATGTGGTATGCCTTCCTTCTACTCTTGTATCACACTTACAATCCCTGTCAGCGGATTATAAAAAGAGGTTTCGTCCAGCATTGCCTTCTCTTCAACAAACACCTCCTCTGCCTCCTGGAGTACAAGTTCGACCTCCAACCTCACCACAACAGAAATCTCCAACAATTTAGCATTCTTCACAGGATGTGCCTTTACAACAACTATCATCTTCGGAAGAAGAATAAAGAGAGGAAGGTGAAATTCAACAGGAAAACAATTAGTCGGATGATTACATAATTCCACCACCAGCGTCTCCATCTCTGCCCCAAATGGACTCCCCTTCAGAGGATATAGAAGGTTTCCATAACCTCTTAAAGAGAGCAGCCAGACGTTTTGAATTACCAATGCCTGCGCATCAACAAGACTGCTTCTTTTATGATTTTAAAGAGCCTTTCAGGAAGTCGGTGAGATCCATGCCCAATATTGATTAGATTTGGGACCAGGGTTTTAAAATTATGTGTAAACCAGTGACAGCGACACGTTGATGAGGCTTTACATACAAAGCGGAGATGGAAACTGCTAGTCCCTGGGGACTTTACAGAATAAGAGAATACTTTTTTGTGGTGCTCGGGGCAATGGACATCCATCTTACAGAGGAGGATACCAGCAGTATCAATACACCGTTCACACTTACTCCAATCAACAATATGGGCCACAATTTAACCAAGGTCAATCACCTATGGCTGCCTACAACATGTCCTCTTTCAGAGGAAAAACAGGATGACAGGACAAACATGATAATCATCGCCAATGACTTTCACCTGCTGGAGGTGGAAAGATTTATTTCCCTTTATCTTCAACATTGGAAGAAAATCAACACATATCAATGGGTCTAAGACATAATTCAATTCGGTCATTCCCTGGAATTCATACAAACTCCACCCCTGCCCCTCCTCAGCCTCTTATCCAGAAACTCTTACACCTTTTAAAGTTAGAGGATTTTACCATGTTAAAGAAAGGAGCTATAGAAAGAGTTCAATTTCATTAAAGGGGTAAAGGCTTCTTCTCCCGTTTCTTCTTGGTTCGAAAAAATTGAAGAAGTGGAGACCGATTTTGGACTTGAGAAGTCTTAACAAATTCCTCAAGAAACAGTCCTTCCGAATGATCACCATCCAAGATGTATTACATCTCCTCGACGGAAATGATTACATCTCGTCCCTAAAATTCCAGGGCGCATATTTTCAAATACCCATACACCAAAAATGCAAGAAAGTCCTCAGATTCATGGTGGCCGGCAGGCTATAACAATTCCGAATATTGCCATTCGGGCTCAAATTCACCCTGGCATCTATCTGAAATGCCTAGCGCCAGTTGCAGCATACCTAAGGCAACAACATCATAACATTGTTCTCTACTACGATGACGGGCTAGTCATGGCTTCAACCTACAAGACCGTAAGAGCATCCCCCAAGGCCTGTATGCACCTCTTCACTCAACTAGGCCGAACTCTGAATCCGGGAAAGTTAGTCCTTCAACCCACACTGCGGCTAACTTTCCTTGGAGCCATAATGCATATCACTCGAACAAAGCGTGTCCCAACCTGGAAAGACAGCAGAAGCTAATGGCTTTGGCAAAAAGTGTGCAAAAAGAAAGTGTTTTTCCATACACCTTTTCAAATCTCTCCTAGGCATGATGTCCTCCTGTAATCACTTATTAGTGCCTGTACATTTGTCCTCTCCAGGAAGCTTCGAACATCTAGTGGGTGCAGGTCAGGGGAACATTTGACGACATGATTCGAGTAACTCCACCCATGATCTCATCTCTAGTCTGGTGGACACAACCTCATCATCTGTCGCAAGGCTTACCATTCATGCCACAAGCCTCCCCTCTGGTGATAACAAAGGATGTTTCCTTGGACAGCTCGAGAGCTTTCCTTCAAGAGCTCCAGGTCAACAGAAAATGGCCATTGTCTCATCAGGACCTTCCCATCCACCTCCTCGAGCTAAGAGCAGTGTTCTGGCTCTGCAAGACTTCCTGGCCAGAATTTAGAATGCCTCTGTGCTTGTCCGAACAGATAACAGTACGACAATGCACTACCTAAATAAACAAGGAGGCATATGATCTCTCCTATCTCAAGAAGCTCAACTTATCTGGAACTGGGCAATACAACACAAGGTATCTCTAACAGCGGAGTATGTACAAGGAAAACAAAACACCATAGTGGACACGTTAAGCAGGCTAAAAAATGACCTCCCATGAGTGGGAATTAAATTAATGCACTCTCAGCAATATCTTCTCCTGGTGGGGCAAGCCAAGCTCACACCTGTTTGCAACCCCCAACAACGCCAAATGCCGGTACTTCGCAAGTTGGCATGCCCATCAGGGATCATGGGGTAATGCCGTTTCAATTGCATGGTCCAGCGTATTTGCCAATGCCTTTCCTCCCATTCCTCTTCTACCAAGGGTGTTAAAGTAGATAAAGGCAGAGCCCTGCAAGATCATACTAATAGCCCCAGTGTGGCCTCATCAGCATTGGTACACGGAGCTTCTCCTCCTCTCAGAGCAACCTCCGATACACCTCAAACCGATTCCATCTCTCTGCTGACGATGAACCAGGGACAAGTACAACATCCAGATCCCAGTTCTCTGAGATTGTCCGCCTGGCTCCTAAGTCCCAAGAATTTCAACATTTAAAGATTCTGCAGCACTGCAGAGAAATTCTGACTAAGGCAAGAACGGATAGTACTAATAAAAAAAACTGCTTGAAGAGGAAAAGGGGCTGCATTTTTTGCAGATCGGCTAAAGTGTACCCTCTCACTTCATCCCCAGAAGAAAGGTTGCCTTATCTCCTGTACCTGACTCGTACAGGTTTGGCTCACGCTTCCATTAAAGTGCATTGAGCGGCCATTTCGTGTTTCCGGAGGTAATCCAATGTTCCATCTTAGTGGGCTAGCAAGCTGATTAAACAATTCCTCAAGGGATTATTCAGAACTCTTCTGCCAGTGAGAACCCCTCCTTTTACGTGGCAACTCAACACGGTGCTTTGCACAGTTGATGAAACATTCATTCAAGCTTATCCATAGAGCGGATACAAAGTTCCTGTCCTGAAAGGTTGCTCTCCTCTTAACTCTCAAGCAAGGATAGTTAGAGAACCTAGGCTTTCACTATCCAGGAGCCATTCCTACAATTTAGACAGAATAGAGTTATTATATGCATCAACTCTAGGTTTATCCCTAAGTTCCCTCGAACTTCCATCTACATGAGCCAATCGTGCTGAACTTGTTCTTTCCAGATCCTCACACATCCACTGAATGTGCTTTGCATTCCTGACATGTCAAAAGGTGCATACAATTCTTTTGGACAGAACCAAATCTTTTCAGGAACTAAGATAAATAGTACACTTTTAACACAATAGCTAAATTAGAATAAGTATATTAGCCATGATATGCTATTCCTATATATCCTATATATAAGATGTATTTCGTTCTATGTACTTGTATATTCTTAGATTAGGGAGCCTAAACAAATGTTTTATGATAATTTTGAATGGATTGATCTTATCGACAAAACATTTTTACTTACAGGTAATTGTCTTAAGGACTGTTTTTATGTTTGTGTGTTTTATTGAATAACCTTCTAAAATAAATATTATTGATTGGGAAATCCTTTTGCAAATCCAATCAACTGTTTGTAGCCTACAGTGCACAGAGAAAGGGCTTCCCTCTCATGAAGCAAAGCATTTCTAGGTGGATATCCAATGCAATTCTCTTCTGTCATCAGCAAGTGGGCCAACCATTAGCTTCAAAGATCTGTGCTCATTCCACAAGCACCATGTGCACGTCTATTGCACTGTTTTCCCGTGTGCCTCTACCAGAGACCTGCAGAGCAGCAACCTGGAGGTCGGCGCACACATTCACAAAGCATTACTGCTTGGACTCGGAGGTCACATGAGATGCTGCGTAGGACAAGCGGTTTTAAGACCTCTTTTTCAATAAAGGTGAACTATTGCTTTCTTCCCACCATGTATTTTATGGCACACATTTTTATGTTTTATATATATATATATATATATATATATAAGTATTGGTATGCTATCTGAACTATTTCATCAAAATGTGCTCATTACTACTCTCTACTATGATTCAAGCATGTAAATCTATTAAAGTTCCAACACTGGAGTAAGAAAATAAGTTACTTACCTGTAACTGTAGTTCTCCATTATTGGAATCTTTTCATAGATTCACATGCAAACCACCCGCCTCCCCTGGAAAAGCTCATAAATATATCTCTCAGTGCTTTCTATCTTACGCACTAGTGCTTGGAAAATCTGAGGGACTGGCGCTTCTCTCAGGAAGGTAGTACAGAGTTGTGTCATATGATTGGTTGTTTTCTCACTCTGGTCCTTTTTTAAATAAGGACTAGGATATGTTACTTAATAAGGAGGCTTTAGGCCTCTATGTCCTATGTCTATTAGGACATTACGTTTTTTAAAGGTACCGAGGACCCCCAACTCAGCGACTGAGTGATTCAAGCATGTGAATCTATGAAAGATTCCAGTACTGGAGAGCTACAGTTACAGGTAAGTAACTTACTTGCCTTTGTATAAGTTTTTGCCTATGAAATACTCTATTCTATTCACTAGTATGTGCAAATTTAAAATGTTTACTGTCTGTGTGCATTCCTGCTTTAGGATGTGTTACGGATGCAATACACACTCTAAAGCAAAGAGAATGGCTGGTTCAGCCAGTCTACAGTGAATGTTGCATCCTGCTTAACAATTAACTGGATAGATATGATAGGTAGGGTGTTAGGCTAATATGTCCACTGTGATTGTCAGGCAGACATCACTTAGTACACTAAAGTAGCCAACTTCCATCACGGAATGTTACGGTATGATACGTCTGCTGTTTGGGTTTATGTCTTGAACAATATGTGTGGCACATTCACAGTACTCCTTGGTAAATGTGTTTGCGAAATCTGTTTGCCTATAGTTTGAGCATCATAAGTCCAGCTTGAGTAGGCCAGACAAGTGTGTTTAATCCCAAGTGCCACTACATATATATATATATATATATAGCAATTCACTACATTGTATTACTCTGCACCAGAGAGGGGTTCCTTGAGCTGTGCATGTGGGTAGTCATTCACACCAGATGGTAATATGTGCATTTACTGACAGATGCACCAGGCAAACCTGCAGTGTATCAGTGAGTACTCCCATCACAGGAGTGATATTGCATGTTGTTACACCTTAATATCTTATCTTTACTTCAGTTTAGTATGTGTCCTGTGTACAGCAGCACACATAGATGGAGCACTAGGGCTCAATGCATTTTTTTGGTTATCAGTAAGACACACCATCACGTTCACATCCATTCCTGCCTGCAGCAGTTGCATCCTTGCATCATGTGGCTGCATTGGGCTTAGGTAGCCAATCCAGCACTGGTATAGGTCAAGAGGCAACATTTTAAAGTGTTATAATAGATACCTTACTAATGACGAAGTTAGTGCCGATTGCTACCACTAGAATTAATTTTTGAGATCATGAAATATTGGTTATTAGCGCAAATGGAGTGGGTGTTTTACACAAGATTTCATTCCAAGCTTCCCAAGTGCTGTGTTCTCTAAAAGTATGAGAGTTAATAGGGTGATTGCTTGTTATAACGGTTTTTATGTTTTATCCAAGCTCTTTTTATTACATATTTTAGATGCAACTCAAGAATTTATCCTGTTTTATTAGTTTTTTAACTCGTAAAATCCTGCCTGTATTTGCTTACTTTGATGGTTTCAAGTAAACAACCGAATAAAGTAAGCTTTGATTTGATTTAGATACCTTACTAATCTTGCTATGTGTTTGCAAACATTGCTGTGACATAGGAAAACTATTTGTGCTGCACTGTGTGGCCATGCCCTTTATATGCCCCTCTGTTTACACTGACAGGACATCATTTAAACTATAATGTGATCCACATATGCAACACAGCAACTAACATCATGATTTGCAGGTCACACACTCAATCGTTGCACACTGTTTGGTACTATGCTCACATTGGACTTTGTCAGAGGGTCTGTAGCTGAACACACTGTAGCAGCACACACAAGCTCTGCATGTGTAGACTGTTACACATTGCAGGACATTCTGTTGTGTATGTCTTACACAGTCACACCTGTTCCACACTTCGCGTTTTCATGCACACATATATCTTAAAACATGATATAGCTCTGGGGTGAGTGTGTCACACAGCAATAGACCTTTTGAATAGGTGAGTGAGCCATTAGTCACCATTGCAGTGAAACATGGTTAAATAGTCCATTGTACTTATGATGTTCAAATAACAAGATGCTGCCATTCACACATGATCTGTGCGTTACACTTGTCAACGTTAGTAGCAGTACATAGTGTTCAAGGGCAGGCCTTTATGTGTGCTTCCTGCTTCAAGGATACTGCATTCCCTGACACAGGCAAATGTATTGCCACACACTCACCTTTCATCTTTGGGTGGATACCATATTTGTGATCTGCTCAACTATGCACTTGTACACTCAGGTCAGAGTCTAAGTCTATCTATTTAACAATGTACAATGAGTTGAGTGTATGCGCATGCAATTTTGATCCAAGCGAAATCACACTCTTGACGTCTCAGTATCTTTCAGGTATTCAGATATTTGCTTATAACCTATCCAATTTCATACTGCTGTGGTCATTTACGCCCAGTACAATGTCATCAGATCATGTAGTGTTTTATAGGCCTTTGTCCTTCATTGCATTGCTGAGCAATGCATAGTAAATGTTTCTTTTATCCACTGTAGGATGATGTGGTATATGTGACCTTGTAGCCAGGAAATAGTTCACATCCTTTTTGTGGTAATCTACACATGCATGTGACTGTTTTTACATGTTTGCATGACAGTAGGCCTTTGTCCATGACAACTGTCACTCATGTTCTCTGATGATGTCTGCAACAACATGATTTCCAGCAGAACGCCGTAATTCTGCATGGGAACTCATTGGTGAGACACACTGCAAAGTGAGGTTATTCTCAGGTATGGTATTGTTTGTTCCTAACTTCACTGAGTACCATCTGTTGTACACTTTGCTGTTGCACAGCATACCAAGACTGCTAGCTGTGCAGTTTTTCACTGCTCATGTGCAAAGGGAGAGTAATGATCAATTTAGATCTTGAAATGTGGCATGGCTAGCCTGTTCCTTTAATGTAGCTTACTGCTTCACATAGCTGTTCTGTATGTATGTAAATGATAGATGTGAGGCATAGCACAATATTGGTCAACAGATCTGATGACATAATAGTTACATTTTGAGGCTTACTTCTAGTTGACAAGACGTGGGTGAGTTAATTTTGACTGTGACAAACACACCAACACAAATAATGAGTGCAAGCTTTTATTTCCATGTTAAACCTTCCTATTATGTTTGCACATTCTGTCCGTCAACGTACATGTAAATCAAGAGAAGACATTTTGCACAATGTGGGTGCATCATCTGTTCCCAGCCACTGTATTTTGAATCCCTCCATCCTCATCCTCCATTAGGTCCTATTCATCATTTGTCCTGACACAGATGTTGTGGAGAATGGCACATACTAGTATGATCTTGCAGACCATAGGGGAAGAGTCTAGCAACCTCCCCCTTGACATGTCCAAGCATCTAAACCGGTACTTCAGCACACCAAATATTCTTTCCACAATGTCCGGGGTCTTGGTCAGTGCCGGATTGTAGTATTGGTCAGCCTCAGTCTGGGGCTGTGCTATTGGAGTCATGACCCATGCCTGGAGACCACATCCTTGGTCAGCTGAAAGTTAGGCCTGTCAACACTTTAGCTCTCTGTTGCAGCTTCATTCCTGTCAATGTGTGTTATGGGTACTGAATCTCTCATACCCATTTCTGATGGTATTTCACAATGTTACTTATAGAGTTGGCTATAGGTTTACACATCTGTCTTCCATTTCTCTGTTTAATGGCAAATGATGAGAATGACCTGATACATTGTACAGTTATACATGTTTATCTCAGTAGCTTACTGTGATGGCTATTTGGAGATGTTCCTGATCACTTTATGGTATAGGCACTCACTACATGTGAAATGACAGATGTGTGAGCAGATAATTGGCTCGTTGGTCCTCCCTATGTAGGTAGTGACATTGCCAACATGTATTACACTCACACATACATATGCCCATGGTAAACCACTGATGTCGTTGGTGGCCTACATGGCATTGGCACTGCCATTTTATAGTACACTTACATGACCATGTGATTTTGGTGCATACATGTGATGCAGTTCAAATATGTCACATGGATTGTAATGCTATTCATTGTCAGGCTTAAACTATTGGTTTTGGCAGATGAGTTGTAATGGTGCACTTTGATTGACACATATGTATGGCAATGTGGGCCATCTTTCTGTGGGACACTCTGATGGTTTTACAAGGAGGTGTCTTCTACAAAAGTAGCCACAATACATTGTTTTTTTAAATCTATGTGTATGACTCTAAATTGTAGGGGATTGTCTGCATCTATACCTTGATTTTTTTCTCATTGCTGTGGCCCATGAATGCTGAGATTGGCATCTTTAGTACACTGTAGTGCCTTGCCCAGGTTTGATTTTATTCTGGGTTGATGAAAAATGTATGACATGTTTGGCAGCATTGTGTTTGACTTTGTGAGTTTCACATTGCTGGATTCATATGCTTTCCATCTGGGCTACTTACTACACAGGACAGGTGAGCCATCACATTTGTTACATCAGTCAATGTGGGTGTCTACCCATGTATGTGTGTATGTAGACTGTCAGTATTTCTGGGACATATGTGTGTTTTGGACTGTTGATGTCACAATTTTATCCTGTATTGACATTTACACATGTCTGGAGCCTACACTGACATGGCATGCCACACATGGCCTTTCCACGTACTTCTTCCTGTGTTGCTCCTGAAACTTTGATCAACATACATATACACTGCCACGTTTAACACACTTGCTGATTTCCACAATACTAATTCTCACACCACTAACCTTGTAGACCTTTGACTGATTCCAATAATTGTTAGGCTATTGAGGACACACTCACCCCAGACTTTTCTTTTGGGTTGTCTTTGTACTCATAATTAGCATGTCTCCCATGCCACATGATTTCATTTGTGGTTCGTTACACATTGCAGTTGATGTGTTTTCATCCATCCACACAGATTGAAATGACACATTGCTAATCACTGACATTCTGTCGCTACTGCCATTGACAGCTTAGTGCGTGCATGTCAATGTGGCACATTGTTGTGTATACATTGTAGTGCATTGTTTCCACTATATGTGCATGACACAGGGGCCGGAATATTTGGCATAGTGGAACTGTGAAGTAAATCACCTGTCTGCACTGTGTCACAGAGAAAGGACAGTAGTGCACAGTATTTAGGCCATACAACCCATTCCTGACCTTTCACCCTACACTGGCACACAATGTGCTGACCCAAACACAGACACACTTTTGCACCATGGTATTCGGTGCCTGCATTGCATGCAGGATTGTCTTTTTGCTGTAGGGGCTACCTTCCTGCACATGATAAACCCTCGAAGCCCGATCGTCTATGTAAGTGTGCCACAGATTGCAGCACACAGGAAGTGAGAGCAACTTTGATTACTTCAGTTCTGTTTCCTTGATTCCAAATTTACATGGTGTGGGATACATGACATTACTCATGAACCATGGGAGTTGCATGGAGACTCCCCCACAACACAATTGGTTGCTCTCCCTTGCACACAGTTATGCTACCTCATTTTACACAGCACTGTATTGGTCTGTACCTTTACCCCATTCAAAGGCACACACTAACCAACAATTAGGCCATTCTGATTGCAACCATTCTGAAAACTCATGCACACTCCCTGGGTATTTGGCCATCACATTGGTGAACATCCCCCTGATGGTCCACAATGTCCTGTCCGTTTCAGTAGTAGTGATGCCTCTCATAAACAAGCCCCTAAAGATGTGTGTTTGTGGAGGAGTCACAGAGTAATGGGCAGTCATACAGCACTTATTGCAATTTCAGTTGTCCGGCTTGGCGGTTTTGAGATTGTGTTTTATTGAATGTAGCTGTTATTTAAAATTGATTTGTTCAGAGAAGCAAATTAAACGTACAAACATATATTCTAGGATTCTCGCTTTACGGCAAATAATCATGCAGCTAGACCTGAAACTTACTGCTGCAGGTGACAACATTTTCTTCCTAAAGAAGTGTTCAATTGTGAATTAAAAAACGCAACAAGCCTAGATCAAACGCATATCAGCTTTGGAATGCGTTCCATTAGTCCATGGATGATCTTATGTAGTGACTGCATTTCTTTACAGTCTACAAAATTCTAGACATCGATATATAGTTGCACACAATTTACATCCATATGGGTTACATAAATTGTAATTCCAAAACAGTTATTTACAGTTTAGATTTCTTCTGTAACCTCACTTACATAGGGAAACCGTTATGGACTGGGAAACATTTTCGGTGAAACATGGGGCTGTATTAGAAAGCCTCTAATGATAACCAGGGTACAAATGGATGGTGGAAGACATATCTTATTTTGAGGGGGGGGGGGCGTGTGACCTGCTCTGCCACCTGAGCCCAGGAACTGGGAAAGCACCTACAAACTCCCCCAGAAAACGTAAGAATGTTCACCTATATCACCAGAGTTGATCTCCCCAAAATAGTTCAATAACTTTGTCCACCTGCCTACTAAAAACTCATTCCCAGGTAATATTATCAATAAACATCCCACCTACTGGGGACCTGCACAAGGCTCCTGAAAACCGTAACCTTCACTCTAATATTAAAGATGTGTAATCCAGACCAAGCATACTAACCAACTACAGTCCCACTTACCATTCTTTCTGACTAGGAAAGACAATTGAGAAATGTGTGCCCATCCAGCTCACAAAATACCTAGCTAGCTACTCCCTGCTGGCAGACTACCAGTCATGTTTCTGTGGCGACTGCCGTGCTGAAACAAGCACTTTGAAAGTATTCTGTACGATGTCCACCTCATCCTGGATAAAGGAAGGCAGATCTATCTACTCATCTAACTGCAGTTCTAACGTCACAATGCCTTCTTTCAGAGCCAGCAGTCGAGGGGAAAGATAGGTCAGGTCACGGAATATAATTGAAGCAGCTGTTTAAAGAACACAAAAGTGAAACATTGCTTTTCATTCTTCTGCTCTGCTTTTCTAGCTGTTCATTGACAAGAAGAAAGGAGATGTTAATGTTAACATGCTTGTTTTTTGCACTCCTGGGGTGCTTATAGAAAATGATGTGTGTTTCTACAAAGCATATGTAAAAAAATTAACTTTTAGTAAACTGCTTCTAATATATTGTTCCAACTAATATCTAACAGCTTCTTTATGTGTTTAATTTTGCACTGGGTGTTCTTTCATTATTCTTTACATTACCAAACATGCTCTCTCTTTCATATGAAAGAGTTATACACCAAGGATTTAAGTGGTTTGTGGGAAAGGTGATGGAGTGACCATTTATTATAAGAAATAAAATGTTCCCTTTCGTACATTTTAAGGATGTTTCAAGTTACCGCTGAGTTCCATTGCCTTATAAAGAAACTCTGCCTTCGACCTTGTTCATCTGTACAGTCATGGAAATCCCCTGTGACTTGCTAGATGTATGGTGGAAGGTACTTTATCTCACATATAATGACACTCGCTTGACTAAAGATTTCAAACTTACCAAAGTACATGCTTCATCTGGGAGCAAAAGATTGCAAGAAGCAATGAGTCCCTGCAAATCGCAACCTCTAAGTTGAGAACATCACAATCCATGAATGTCTTTCACAGGCTGGAACTCCCTCCCCACAACAATACGGATTTGTATTAGCGAACCTACCATCTTTGCCTTCAGAAAGGACTTGGAGACACACTTGCATGTTCAAGATGCAGTTGAGCTAATTACTATGTAATACCATTGATCTCCACTCATCATTTTCATGCTGATTCTTCACTGATTTCAGAAACATCTTGATTTGTGTATTTTTCCTGTTCTCCCACCTACCATTCAAACCTTACCTCTTACCCTTTCAGTTGTTACTGAATGTGTTACCTACTTGATTGTACTTGGTTGTCCTCATGTAGAGTGCTCTATTAGTGTTTTAGAAAGCTGTGCCATATCAAAGAGTTAAGTAACTAAAAAAGAGGTGACAGCATCTCCTGATAGTGGTGTTTGACTGTAGCTACAAAATACCACTGAAAATGTATGTAACTCACTTTTAAAAATAGAACCCGTCGGTCATAAAAGTTGTTCTTAATAAAGCAATTTTTCTAACGAACTTTTATTATAACCTGTCTATATGCGGCTAATATTATTGTTAATTGGCACTTCCATAGTGCATACATGGCTATTAGTTTAGCATAGCAGCGCCATTTCATTATTTCACTGACCTTCAATCAATCAGTAGATTTTTATTTGAACATATTACTTGCATGTCATGCCAAGTTCTCTGCTGAGAGTACCTAACCCACTGAGCATTTCTTTTCAAACATGCATGCGGATTTACAATGCTAACGTATCTAAGAATTAGGCTAATAATAGTATAAGAGCTTGTGTGTTGTGACCTAAGTGCGCCCCGTCTCTTTTTTAATTTTACTTTAGGCACCCATCAGCATTTTTTGGCCCGAAGGAGTTTATCGAAACACTTTTATTGAGTGGCCTCACAGTAAACTTTCAATTTATTTAGGATATACCCAGTAGCTAGGAACAAAATAGAAAATACATATTAATGATGGAGTTGCTCTGAGACCTAGTGACCAAATTTTGGGTTTGAGCGGCAAATATGATGGCCGTTTTTAAATATTGCACTGTGACAGCGGAGAAACAGGCGAAATATAATAAGCATTTGCAATGCAATAGGTTGTGCATTTGGGAGAGTTAGTGCTATTGGCATTGTAAGTGATTTGCCTTTGGGACGTTATAAGTGTTTAGCCATTCAGCAAATTATCCATAACTTTGGCACACACCCTCTGATCAGGAGGTGCACTGCAGACGGAGTATTCCTTAACATACTGGAGCAGATGAAGCGTGCTCAGGGTACAAAGATGTCCCTTTAAAGAGACTGCAATAGCACCAATCCACCAATGGATGTTCCTTCTGGAAGCTGCAGGGGAGGCCCTTGGCCTCTAGACATCCCTTCTGGATTAAGTAAAGCATGCTGCAATACCACTGCTGGTCCCTAAATGGAGTGTTAAGTGGAACACAGCAGCCACAAATCTTTAATATATTTGGCCTTTGGATGATGAAAATCGAAAACATGCATTTAAAATGGAATAAATGTGAGGCCATTGGCACTCTTCAACACCATCAGTAGCAATAGTTACACTTAATTTCTGTTAGGGTTCCTCTGTAAGAAGGCTACGCAGGAAAACAAACTTGGGGTTAGAAATCACCCCATGGTCTAATCGAACTATATATATAATGACTCTGCTGAGAATTATAAACACAGGCACAGTCCTACTGAACAGATGTTGCACTGTTGCAGTGTTGAAGTAGTGTCCCTAAGCGTCTGTGCCCAGAGTGAGCAGGTGGTGCTGTTAATGGGTAGAAGAAACTGAGACTGAGTGCAGCACTCGTTGACGAGTCTGGAATACCTGCCTGCCAGTGCCATGCACCACTCCCTCATCCACCCCGGATCTCAAACTGATGCTCCCGGTGATTGTGTTTGCTCGGGTCTCCTCCTGGACTCTCACCAATTGCAATCAGACAGGTAGCCGGACAACCAATCCTACGCAGTTGGATGGACATCATTGGACAGAATTGTACTATTATCTAATAAAACTGAATAAGGTATTTTATTAAAAAGATAATATAGTGAAGGAGAAGCAAAGACCCAAGCATAGTTGACATATTCAATATAAGAATAGAAAATACTAAATGACAACGTGCAGGAAACCATTAAAAACAGAAATGGCACCGAAGACACGAACAGGGTGCTCAAGTTTGCCAGGTGTCGCAGTTGCTGCTGTTATCCCAGGAATGCAGGCAGCTGCACGCTGAGTGCAGCCAAGAAAAAACAAATGAGTCCCTAGAGCATCACATAAAGGCAGAAAGCGTAAGGAGCCAGTACTTGGTGGGTGCTCCTTGACAGTAAGGCGGAAACACAAAGGAGGGAAAAGAGTATGGACTGCCCAGTAGCAAGCAAGGATTTTTGAAGCACATTAGTACAGACAAATAAAAAGCAATGCCAAACAATGGGCGGAGTTTAACCTTACAAACCACTTACAACAGGTCACTAAGCGACACGCAAGTGTTGTCTAAGGTTGACCTAAAAAATGGATGTTTGCAAACCAGATTTTTAAAAACAAAGAGTATAAATAATGCTAAGTTATGTTGCAATAGCAGATTGAAAATATGTAATAGATATAATATGTACCTAAAACTAATGGTCACAATGTGTGGTAAAAGAGCAAAATGGCTCCTGAGAAAGAGACATAGCAAAAATCAATGGGTGGTCTTGGAAGAAACGCTTCAGTTATTTGGAAAGCGTTAAACTGGATCCACCTTGCAGACTAATCTCTCCAAATGTGTCTGTCGTGATATCTGTAAATGGGCTAGTGTTATCTGTAAATGGACTAGGGTTCACTGGTGTTTTTGAACAGAAATACAATTTAATTTATTAAGATAAATACAGGAGTAATTTTATTTTAACACCGTATTCTCACGAAATTTGAGGGTACGATCATAGGGATATCCCATGCTGCCCACGCCATTCACTCGATTTCCGATGTTTGGTTACTGATTCATTATATTTGGAGCTGTCTGTTAAGTAAATGCATGAATATGCATGGATTATTTATTTGCTGCACATCAGACATCCGCATTTCATATGCAAAACCACTAAAAGGCTCTTGGATACATACATAACAAAATATAATCAAGCAGCATTGTTCATTTCTAAAATTTGACAATAGAATGTTTATTTTTTATTTTCTGCACCACCATGGTGCAAACTGTCATTTTCAACTTCCAGTTCCTTCACCTTTTGGTGAGTAGCTGCAATTATTTTCTCCTCAATTCAAACACATAATTTTTTCTTTATTTGCATTTGCCACTTCAATTTTAGTGTAAAATTGACTCACACCCGTTAGTCACTAGGTTCAAATCCAACAACGCATCTCTGGACAGTATCCAACAGAGCGACTGTCGCACACTGCGACTAATAACCAGGTAGACGAATGATCAGTTTAGGACAAAGACGTAACTCAGGTGACACAGACCCACTAGGCAAAACAAGCATTGGCAATGGCCATAGGTCTCCTTTCTAAGTGAAGTTGCCTCTGGAGTCACTGGTGAGTTTAGCCATCCAGTAAGTCATCATAGATGCACTGTGTGACTCATCCTGCACTCACACTTCCACTCATTCTCCCAATGATCGATTCTCACATTTTCCCTTTCAAAACTCAACAAATATATGCAAGATGAATTAAAAGATTAGAAGTATAAAAAAAGAAAATATACTGCTGTCTAAGTGTCATGGGTATATGCTTGCAATAAAAAATTACATTATACAGAGCAGCGGGCAACTACTTGACAATTGCACTGTACATATTGTATAGTTGTTTTAAGGTTCACACATGGCCGCACAATCCGAAGCAACACGTTGGCCATATTGTAGATATAAAAACAATTAAACACTATGCACAATGCCATTCTCAGATGGCTACGCAATAAACATCGCACTTGGCAGTCGTCTTGGAACGGTATCTTGGTGCATGGTGCATAATTGTTGTACAGTTCCAAGATGGCCAACATAATGCTTTTAAAGTAGCAGTGTCAAGAACTGAATGTGAGAAAGTCAGTTGAGTACTCTTCTGTCTTCTTTAAAGGGTCTCGGGAGAGAAAAACACACAAAAAGTAAATAAAACTCCTTTGACACTCTTTTAACTCTTGTTAGGAGATAAATATAGCACTGGAGTAATCCAGCTAGACATCCAACTCCTCCAAAACTTAGAACAGAGAAAAGAAGCAGGGAAGTCTAATACTACATTCAATAGGAATGATGCAAACTGCAAGAAATAAAAATCAGGGGCAAAAATAGAAGCAAGAGTCAATACATCAGGGAGCAAGTTCCTATGATCAAACTACCATCTAGGAAAAGGCTGCTTATAAGGTTTGACAACACCTCCTTCTGAACTCTGGGCACTCATGAAAAGAGCCTACGTTTGACTTCCTTCATGCCATCTCAATTCTGAAGCAATGCCCCTACCCTTCGCCTAATATCTTGCCGGAAATGCTTCAACCTATAGTCACCCCTTCATAACTGCTTCTCTTAGTTAGTGAAGCCCTTTTGGGTGTGCTGCTCAGGTCCTGGTCCAAACCCCACATAGGGGCTTGTGTGGACAGTACAATTTCCCTCCACCATCACCCCTCTTTCCTCACCCAACACCCTACCCTGCAGAGCTTGGTGATCCAGGCCTCCACTTCCTGAGTAAATCCTGGCACATTCCTTACTGTCCCACCGGATAGGGAATCTAAAAGGCTGGACAGCTTGGGTAGAAAAAAATTGTCTTCTGCCAGTCTGGCATTTTGTCTGTGAACACTGCATGCCTTTCAGGCAAGTATTTCCATTCATTTTGGGATTCAGTTGTGCAGGTTGCTTCCTATGGCCCTGGAAGATTTAGGCCCAGATCTCTGTCCTGGGGGTGAATGTTTGACATTGCTCAGCATTCCGCCCATCAATTGTTTTTTTTTGCTATGGTCCAAGAGGAGGCCAGGGCCATACTCTCCCAATCTATGGTTGATGGGAGAGACGCAGTGAAGTTCACAATCAGATGTGGGCTGGACACGACCAACTCGCTAGCCAGATCGGTTTCTTCACCGGTGACCTTACGGGGCCATGCCTGTTTGAGAACAACTGGTGTTTCAGAGGATGTCCAAGCTTCACTCATGGACATGCCCTTTGATAGCTCTCATCTCTTTGGAGACGAGACAGACTCAGTACTAGAGCGCTTGAAGGACAGCAGAGCTACAGCCAGGTCCTTGAGCCTTTCCATGGCCCCCCATCACCCTCCGTTGGCCTTTTGCACCTTTTGTGGCCATTGAAGGGTCTTCCAGCCACATCTCTACCTGCCTAGCTACCAAGGCCCGCAAGCTTTTTTTCCGGTGCATGGACAAGGACGCAGGACCCCCAGACCCCGTGGGTCAGGCAGACAGAAGTCGACCCAATCCACTCATCCTCAGGCAGTAACAGCCTCCAAGCATCTTTAGTGTGCCCCTCTGATAATCATGGACAACCAGTGGACGGCAGGATATGCCAAAACCTGCACCCTGGATGTCAATAGCATCAGACCACTGTGTTTTCCAGATTGTCCAAAGGGCTACTCCCTTCCCTCAATGATTAGTCCTCCACTCATGTTACCCACTTATGACAGGTTGATAGAGGACCATCTCTTCTTACTCCTCTAGCAAGTGGCAGCTCTCTTGGCCAAGGGAGCCATAGAGAGGGTAACAGCATCAGAAGTAGGTAGTGATTGCTATTCCCTCTACTTTCTGGTGCCCAAGATGGATGCAGGCCTTTTTCCTATCCTATACCTGCACCCTCTCCATTTCTTCCTGAAAAAGAAGAAATTCTAAATGCTCATGCTCGCACAAGTTTTCTCTGCCCTGGGCCTGGAAAACTGGATGGTGGCTCAGGACTTGCAGGATGCTTATTTCCATATCCCCATCTTGCCTGCCTCAGACGTTACTTGTGGTTCATGGTAGGTAAATGTAAATGTAGTGCATTTATATAGCGCTCCGCACACCCCCGAAAGGGTCTCTCAGGCGCTGTGCACATACCGCTGTGGAACCCTTCCTGGCCTTTCCCTGTGAAGTGCCCACTCCTGGGCACCCCCAAGCCAGGCACCTTAGCGCTTTTGGGGCCGTTGTGGAGATTAAGCAAGCTATTGCCCAGAGTTGCAGAGTGGGACCCATGATTAGAATAGGCACCGAGGCGAGAATTATCGGGTCTGGGGAAATTGAGCCCAAGACCCGCCGAGGCGGGAATTGAACCGTGGTCCGGGCCAGACCTCTGCATCAGGGTCTGCCGCTCTAACCATTGAGCCATACTTCTCCACTGCTTAGGTCATAAGCAGTTTCAGTTTGTAGTGCTACCCTTTGGCCTTATCAGCATCCCTCTGGTGTTCACCAAGGTGATGGTTGCAGCTCATCTGCGGAGATCAAGGGTGCTAGTCTTCCCTTATCTTGATGACTGGCTGTTGAAGGTGGGCTCGTCCCAGGCAGTCATTTCCCATCTCTAGACTAAGGCGGACCTTCTACAGTCGCTAGGGTTCACTATCAACATGCTGAAGGCACACCTGACCCCATCTCATACACTTCCTTTCATTGAAGCTCTTTTGAACACTGTGCAGTTTTGGGCTTATTCTCCTGAATGGTAATTCCAGGATATTCTGGCTATGATACTGATGTTTCAGCCTCTATCCTGGGTTTTGGTGAGACTGACTCTGAGGCTTCTGGGCCTCATGGCCTCCTGTATCCCACTTGTGACACATGCCCACTGGCCTATGCTGGCTCAGCAGTGGGACCTGAAGTTCCAGTGGGCGCAGCATCAGGTGAATCTCCCCAACATGCTCCGGAAAGGAGGGCGCTGCAAAAAATCTGCAGTGGTTTTAAAAAAAACACGATTGGGTCAGCGGCAGACCCCACTTTCTTCCCCAACCAGATCTGACAGTAGTGACAGATGCGTCATTCTTCAGCTGGGGTGGCCATCTGGGAGAGTTGCAGATCAGAGGCCACTGGTTCCTGACAAAATCCTGACCCCACATCATCCTGTTGGAGCTCCGGGCAATCCCACCGGCATTGAAAGCCTTTCTACCCTCCATCAAGGGAAGGCAGGTGTTCACGGACAACACCACCACCATGTGGTACTGCAACACACAGGGCGGGGTGGGATTGTGTACCCTTTGTCAATCGCGCACCACAAGGGGAAGCTTCTTACCGCCGACACCGCCAGGAGTCAGAGAATCGCGCTGGTCACGACAGGAGTCCCTGCCTCAGCCTCTGCTACTCGCGCTGCCGCCAACGGACCACATTCCCCAAGGTCCCCAGCGGCGGCGGCGCACCCTGCTGACGACACCACAGCGCCCGGAGGCGCGTTTAAGACCCGCCGAGACCGGCGGAGCGGGGGGAGTCAATCGCGCACCACAAGGGGAAGCTTCTTACCGCCGACACCGCCAGGAGTCAGAGAATCGCGCTGGTCACGACAGGAGTCCCTGCCTCAGCCTCTGCTACTCGCGCTGCCGCCAACGGACCACATTCCCCAAGGTCCCCAGCGGCGGCGGCGCACCCTGCTGACGACACCACAGCGCCCGGAGGCGCGTTTAAGACCTGCCGAGACCCGCTTCGCGGGACGCGCCGGGCTAAGCCCGGGCAAAGGGCGGGCCCTCTGTGGCCCTCAGTGGTCACCAGCGGTCGGGCGGGCCATGCCTCTGTCGACAACAGGTAGCGAAGGTAACTAAACACATTATGGGGAAACGCACTAACACGACCGCACCTGTAGCTCCTGCTGTCCCCACTGAGTTGCCTTTATCGTTTGATAATCTGTTGATCAACGCCCTGACTATGGTTACCAACGAGATTGCAGACACCGAAAGAAGGATGTCCATTGGACAATCTACTATTACTTCCCCGTGTTCTCAATCCTCAAAGGTTACTTCTAATCACGGCTGCCCACTCTCCCCTGCTGTAATTGTCATTAAACCAACAGTCCAAGTTGACATATCAGCCCCCATTCCTGGAACTACCAGTTTGGCGACTGCTCCTGTCACTGATACTTTGGAACCTGTAACAGACACAACGCCATTTACTATCAAAACAGCAGGGGAAAAACGCAAGAGAGGTCCTGCCAAAAGTGTTGTAAATAAAAGGAAACAACCAAGCCGCTGCAGAAACCAACCCACTCCACAGAGCATGTGGCACAAAGATAAAGACCGTGAAATAGTAATACCAACTAACACTGAGGATTTATTGCCTCCACTATCATTCTCTGACAAAGGCACTGAGAGACTCCCTGCTTCTGCTTGCAGACCACAGCCTCCAGCCCCGGACAAAGGCACTTGTGGTGATTTCATGTTGCCTTTTGAGGGTTCCGATAACTCTGTCTGTACGCAGACTGAGTTCTTTGAGTGAAACATTCAACCTAAACCCAATGGCAACTTGATCGAAACAATTGTAGATACCGTTTTTAAACAAGTCGAAATTCAAATAGCTAAACAATGTAATACTATTTTTAAGAGACTAGATAAAATTGAAAACCTTGTCAAAAAAGAGGAAACTAAAAGGAAAGGTATTATCAGTTTAGATGCTCTTCGGGGCGAGAAATTTATGAAGGAATTAGAATCACTATGTAATGGTATGAGGGAGGGGGGTCTGGCCGTTACTGCTTATCTTGGGTCTAGTAACATCAAAGGCCCTACTATTTCTAAACATGCTTCCTTTGACTGCAGCTTACTTAATACCACACCCATACGGAATATTGGTCCAACTAATGTCCCTTCTGAAGTGGCAGAAACTGCAATGGCCAAAACTGTAAGTTTAAATGTCAAGGCCATTGCTATCCCATCAGCCACCTCACTAGCCAGGACAGGTATTACCATGGATGGTGTAAGTAACAGTGGAGGTGTATCTGTAAAAAATAGACCTACTAACAATCAAGGGCCGCCACTCCACTTACCCCCAGAAGCTAGCCCATATGTTTTAGTTTTAGCCGGTGTCCCCGCCCTTAAAGAAGGTCAAAACGAGTCATGGGATCAACTGCACAATAAATGTATTGATTGGTTGACCAAACATAAAGGGGCAAGATGGGACATCTCAAATGAAATTATATCAGCCCGTCGGGTGAGTTGGGTGGGTCCACAGTACAAAAATATTAATGGGGACTGTATAGTGATCAATTTTAGACACCCAAATTCAGTTAGATTTTTTATGGATAACCACAACACTCATGTCAGTTTCACAACTGCAATAACTCTCCTTCCATTGGGCTATTTCTATAGGCCTCCCCATAGACCACTTCAAACGGCCCCTACTATTTTTCCTTAATTTAATAGATTTTCCACCCTATCAGATTTAGGAAGTCTAGATTGACTATTACCAACATCCTCTAACATATCCGCTGAGGTTACTAGTATCGTTCCTCTGGAAGAACCAAATCTCACATGTACCGACATGATATGCCCAGGTAGATTAGTACCTCCTCATGTAGTGTGCCAAGATCTTCCCATTGCCCCTCCTTCCTCGCCCATTACTTTACCGATTGATACCCTGAGTATCATTAGTTGGAACATCGCTGGGCTCCCAGGAAAGATGAAAATTAAAGAATGGGTTACTTGGATAAGTAATTTTGATGTGGTAATGTTGCAAGAAACTTGGTGCACTAGTGCCCAATTACTGGAGGGTTTCTTCTGTCATAACCTTATCGTACCACCTCCTGCTATGGGGCGACCCAGTGGCGGTCTATCTATCTGGGCAAAAATTTCCAAGGATGTGAAAATTGAACAATTAAATGTGATCAGCAAACACTTGATAGCCGTGAGATATGTTGCAAGGTTAAAGATTTGTTTTATAAATTTTTATAATAATGATTTCGTCAACCATCCTAATCCTATTTTTTTAGAACTGTTTAATTTTATTGATGAAATTGCTAATGGTGAAAAGTTTGGCCAATTTGATGGTATTTGTGTAGGCGGAGATTTTAATGCTCACATTCATTCTATATCCCCGCCTTGTAGACGAGGATCCGAATTATTGGACTTATTATATAGCAGGGATTTAGATGATGTAATGGGCCACGGGGGAATTGCTGAGGAAAAAGCACCGGCCCCCACCTACATTGGCCGAGGTAGTTCAACAACTATTGACTATATGTTTACTTCCTCCCTCCTCAGTAGTGTGTTACTCAAATCTGAGGTTGTCAGCAGTTCATATAGTGATCATCTGCCAATAGTAATTCACCTCAAATCCATTAAAAAACCCACAGGCCCACATGAGATTGGGGCCTCAAACATTACTACATCTACTGATAGGCTTAGGATTGTATGGAGAGGGATTAATAACCAAGAGATTTTAGTTAACGTGATTAAGAACCACCCTATATTGATCGCTAACTGTTTAACATTTGGCGGCATTGATATAATCAAGTCCTTCTGCGATTTATGTGCAGTTATAAAAAGGCCAATCTCCAAACCCGCAAAAGAGAACAACATAAACAACCATAGATGGTTTGACACCAATTGCTCGAGGGCCAATAGAGAACTCAGAAGGGCCTTGGAAGCTAATCCCCGAGATGTGTCCCTCGTCAGATCATTACGTCTTAAATATAAACATACATTAAAAGCTAGATCTGAGGAGTTGCTAATAAGCCACTGGGACAATCTAACCAAAACTGCTGTTTTAAAAGACTCAACAGGGTTTTGGAGAGAAGTAAAGGATTTGAGAGCCCTGGGTAGTAACATTACCCCGATAAACTGCAATATCACAGGCGATTCATGGGTTAATCACTTTTCTAAGCTTTATGCCGCGGTTGGAGACCCAACCGAGGATACTTTCCCTGATAGTACCATAGTTATAACATTAGAGGAGGTGGAGAAAGCCATCAATAATAGTGCCGGCAATAAGGCTCCTGGCCCTGACGGCTTGTCCATTGACCAGATAAAATCTAACATCTGTTTTTGGGCCCCCTTACTCTGTAATCTTTTTAATAACCTGAGTAAGAAATCCATCCCCTCGACATGGTCCAACAGTACCATCGTACCCATTTTTAAAAAAGGAAATAGGATGGACCCGGGGTGTTATCGACCAATATCTTTGATTGATAACACCCTGAAGGTCCTTGGAAGGGTTCTATTTAATAAAATCAGTACTTGGGCCGATGAGAACTCTATCATCCATCGTTGCCAGTTGGGCTTTAGGAGTAAACTTGGTACGGTGGAACAATGCTTGAATCTCAATCTCCTAATGGCTAAATATACAAGAGCCAAACAATCCCCCTTATATTTTGGTTTTATGGATTTAAGTTCAGCTTTTGATTTTGTAAACCGTTCTCGTTTATGGTCTATTCTTTTAAATTATGGTTTAGATGAACCTTTAGTCTATTTTTTAGCCAACCTTCATTGCAATTTGAAAGCTAGAGTACGAATAAATAATGAAGGTGAAGTCTCAAACGATATTTTAATTGGCAAGGGGGTGAGACAAGGCTGCGTCTTGGCCCCCCTGCTTTTTTTACTATACATCAATGAATGAACTAACTCCCTATGCAACCTGACAAAGGACGTCCCTATCATTAATCAGAGACCTATCCCGGCGTTACTTTACGCAGATGATGCGGTCCTTATGGGCCGCACCCCGAATGCTCTGCGCATTTTAATATCGGGATTTGTTAACCATATGTCTGATCTAGGTTTGTGCACTAACTTTAGCAAATCTTTTATAATGTCTTGCGGCCCTAAAAATTATAAAATCTCAAAGATTACAATAGGTCAAAACACTTTAAAAAGCACTTGCACTTTCCCCTATTTGGGTCTGCTATTCTCCAATAGCGGTTCATGGCAACCGCATGTTGCAATGGGGAGGAACAAACTTTCTAAATCTATTAATTCTGTTACCTCCCTTCGCCAACCACGCCGGGCCAATGTGGTTCCCAGTCTATTACAAATCTATCAGACTCAATGTCTCCCAACTGGAACGTATGGAGCGGAAGTCTGGGGGTTTTCGAACTGCTCGGAACTACAAAGAGAAGAGAATAGATTCTGTCGGAAGATCCTGGGGGGGGTTATTAGTGCACCGACCTTTGTATGTCATAAAGAACTAAAATTACATTACATCGAGGATTTCATAAGGGCCAGACCTGCATTATTTTGGTTAAGGATTTGGCAAAACCCAGCAGCTTCCCTTTCCCGTGAGATCATTATGGATTGCTTGAAAAGTGAGAACTCGAGTTTAATCCCTTGGATAAAAGCGGTGGAAAGGAGCCTTGTGAGTGTCAACTATGGTCACCTCTTCACTGATCCCGAACAGATTGACCGCTCCCATAAAAACCTGGTGAGAAGGGCACTTTATCAATATTTTCAAAATGAGAGGGAAAGAGTGGACTCACTGAAACTATCCACAATAAATTATCTAATGATCCGGGAGTCACATACTGTACCCCCGATGTTACCCCAGCCCTACTTATGTAAAAAATTGGGCCGGTGGAACAGGTGTTTACTATTTAGATTTAGGGACAGGAGCATTGTAAACCTTATTTGTTTTCCAATGGGTTACACTAAAAATTTGGAAAAACTACACTGCCCTTGTGATCTTGGCGGAACCCAGAGTATGCTCCATTTTATTTTTGGCTGTGGTTTTTATAGGAAATACACAAAACATTACCTAATCCCCTATTGCAGGAAACATGACTTGACTAACCACAATCTTGCTTATAGCCATTTTTTAACGCTTGGATCGGACGAACTAATTTTTAGAGTTAGTGGTTTTCTTAATGCAATTGTATGTTCACGCAGGTCTTTGAAAATTGAGTGATTTTGTTTACATATGCATTCTGTACTTTAATGCCTTTTTGCACAAACTTATCATCAGTTCATATATGCATTTTGCACTTTAAAACCAATTTGTATGAACTCAATGTTGGTTTACATATACACCATGCACTTTAAAGCTAATTTGTACAAATCCAATGCATCGTATCTGCTTTAGATTTATAAAGTTAGTGGTTACATTCTTGTATATTTTTATCGAACGTACAGTTTAGTAAGACCGTAAAATTGTATTTCAACTGTTGCTTTTGCAATTTATATTAATGTGCTTTTTATTTGCGGCCTAAAATTGTAGTGTTTAAATTGTGTATTTTAATTCAGGCTCTGTGCTTTTATGGATGGTTTTGAAATCCGAATAAAGTCTATTTGAATTGAATTGAATTGAATCTAGACATGGCTGGAACATCAGAGCATTTCCATGGTGGCTCAACACCTGTCGGGCTCTCTGAACGCCTGAGTGGACGAAATCCCTAGCAGATAACAAATGGTGTCTCCATTTGGAGGTGGTACAAGGTCTCTTTCAGCAGTGTGGAGAGCCTTGGTTAGATCTGTTTGCCACCCCTGAGAACACACTATGTCTGCAGTTTTGCTCGCTGGAGTTTCCATGACGGCTCTCTCTTGGATACACTTTTTGCTTTGAGTGGAGCCCAGGTCTCCTGTACGCATGTTTCTCCATACCACTCCTGCCCAGAAGATCGGGAACAACCGGGCCCAAGTCACCCTTGTGGCTCTGGACTGATCTTGAAGAGTTTCTTATCTTCAGCTGTTGAGTATGGCCATTATCCTCTGATCAGGTTGCCTTTTTGGAGGCTCCTCTGTTACAGCAGCAAGGGAGGTTTCCTCACACAAACCTGTCAATCTTCCGCCTTCATGCATGGAGATTGAATAGCAACAGTTGACAGCTTATGACCTTCCGCCCAAAGTCTGCAATGTTATCTTGGGAGTCCTGCGTCCCTCCACCAAGCTGGTATACCATGCAGATATACATTTGTGGCATATTATGCTGAGAGCAGATTGATCCCTTATCTTCTCCCTTTTGCCAAGTTCTTTTGTCTATCCTTACCCTAGCCCAGCAGGGCTCTGCATTGGACACATTGAATTGTTATTTAGCTGCCATCTTCGCCTTTCCGCGGCTGCCAGATAAGCATGATCGCCTCCAGTCCCCTACTGAAAATAGGTTCCTAAAAGGTTTACAGCACATTTCCCCCAGCTCCCTCTGTTATGCTTCAATTGGACCTTTTTTTACTTTCTTAATATGTACTCCCTTTGAGCCGCTTCATTCTTGTCCTGTTAGGCTTCTCAACATCAAGACAGCCTTTCTGCCGGCAATTACATCGGCCCGGAGGGTCAGTGAGCTACATGCACTGTCCTCTCAGCCTCCCTACATTTCCTTTTCCCCCAACAAGCTAGTCCTTTGGACTCTGGCATCCTTCTTGCCAAAGGTAGGCACCCCATTGTACGTAGGTGAGTTAGTCACTTTGCTTATCTTTTACATTCCACCTAATCCCCTTAAGGAAGAGGAGAGACTCCACAGGCTGAACCAAAAAAGAGCATTGTCATTCTACCTTGACTGCACAAAACTGTTCGGGGTAGACAATCATATTTTTGTGGGGTACGTCGGGGACAAGAAAAGGAAGGCTGTGCAGAAATGGACCTTCTCCAGATGGATCATGCTCTGCATTAAAATTTGCTATGGATTAGCAAACAGGCAACACCCTGAGGGTTTGCATTCTCATTCCACCAGAGCCGAGGCTGCGGCCACTGCATTATCATGCAGAGTTCCACTCCTGGACATGTGCAAAGCAGCAACCTGGGCATCTCTGCACACGTTTACCAAGCACTACTTCCTGGACAGTCGGGTCCGTAGGGGTGGGCACTTTGCTGATTCAGTCCTGCAGTACTTTTTAATGTGAAATTGTTTTGCAGACCCACCTCTAGGGAAGTATTGATTTGGTATCTATTCTCAGGTAAGGACTTTGTAGCTAGAAGTCTCAACCAGATGAACAAGTTACTTACCTTTAGTAATGCCTTTTCCTTGTAGAGGCTCTAACTAGCCGCAGATTCCTTAGTGGCCAACCCATCCTCATTGCTCTGCAAATTGTTTTTTAGGCTCAAGGCTGTTCCTCTTTCAGTGCCCTAGTTTTCCACACCAGTGGTTAGTGTTCTTCATGGCTCTGTTTTCCTGGCATGGAAAGTTGCGGAAAGAAACTGACGTCAGCGTGATGGGATGCTGCTTATATAGGCACCGCGAACATCACATCCGGCACCAACATTGCCACGTGAATACAAACAATTTCACCCCATAGCGCGCAGGGGTACTGTTTACGAAAACATTTCAAAATCCAGTCTGACGCCTAGGAATAATTCTAAGGTAAGGAATCTGCGGCTAGATAGAGGGCTTAGTCATGATCTTGGTGGGTGGGATACAAACGTGACGGATATCCTGCTAGCCGTTTTACAAATTCCCACGGATATAATGGAAATTGTAATTTGGCAGATGGCATATCTGTCACATTTGCGACAGAGTAACCCTGTCCACCATGATCTTAATCATGCCCAGAGTCTCTATCAGATAAGGCGTTACCGAAGGTAAGTAACTTGTTCTTTTTTTTTTCCAGCCACAGTAAATACTTGATGTCTCCAGAAGAAGAGTTAATGTTTATGTCCTTGGGTCTTTCTAAATTGTTTGATGGTTCTCTTGACCTAGACCACTGATGGGTTCATATGCTTTGAGCATATGGTTATGCTTATGCTCATGTTAAAACCAATAAGCTTGCTTAATTGATTATTAACTGTAGTGACAAAGGCGCTAGTCCTCTCAATTTATATTTTCAATGGTTGACAAAGCCTGAAGATTTATCTTTTTTGATTGCGAAAAGCCTCATGATTTCCCTTGTAGGAGCATTGCTGATATTTAGGATTAAAGCCTGCTGGGGCGCACAGTGCCACATAGTATCACACAGATAACAGGAGTAGACTACACTTGCAGGGTTAGTTGCCCTCCAGCAATCTTTATTTAGAGTATGTGATTTAATTAGTCTGTGTGACCCCTACAGGAGTGGTTCCAATTTTCACATATATGTTGTTTTGGAAATAGTTTTTAGTTGTGTGTGCAGTGAATTACTGTTCATTGTTGAAGGAAAATCTTTGGTTGGACATTAACTTATTGTGTGTTATTTGTATGTGTTGCTCAGTTCTGTGTTTTTAAACCACAAGGCGTCAGTGGACTGCTCTGCCTCAGTAGTCTGTGAGTCAGGTTTTACACTGTTAAACGTTTGGTAAACGCACAGGAAGGGGTTTTAAAGTGTGTACTATCTGACAAATGCAAGTAGAAAGGGTGTTACATTTAGAACTCTGCCAACTACAATAGGAAGAGCTTCCAGCTGTAAACCTCTTTCCAAACACCATAGTCCTGGGCTCCTCAAATTTTCTTTTGTTTTGCCATTCTTTATTGTAAGAAACCAAAGAGGCATTCCAAAGAAATAATACAAAATGGGGAGTGAGGTAGGGAAGAGGCAGATTGGAGAGTGAGCAGTGCAGTATATACATTGTTATCTTTGTTGTCTTTGCTCTCAATATAATGACATTGGCATTAGATCAGTATGTGTCCTCCTGTCGTGCCTATGGTTGGAGTGCTCAGCTTCAATCAGCAGGGAGGTCCCGTGCTCCCTTGTCTCCATGGGAGGGGACGGGGGAGGAGGGTGTCCCCTATTATTGTCCAACTTCAGGAGGCCATGGGGCGTTCAGCGCAACTCGTAGTTCTAGTGAGTTGATTGGTGCTAGTATGATCAGTGGGATAGATAAAATAAGTAGGATAGATAGAATAACTAGAAGCAGTATACTGGGTGGGATGGGTGTGGCGCCCATCGAAACATGTCAAAGCGGGAGGGAGCCAGCTATCGGGGGGGGGCTGTGAACTGGGTGAATGTCTGCCATCGCTATGAGCTCTTTTCAGCGTGATCTGCTGAAACACCAAAAAAAGGGTTCTCTGAGCATCAGCAATTTGCATGGGGCAGCAAGCCTGCCATATGCAACTTTGCTGGGGTCCAGTGCCAATTGTTTAACATTTTGAAGAGGCAGAACTTTAAGTGGGCCTCCCTCGCCCCCTTGGTCAAATCCCTTCAGGAGCCCCACAAAGTCTTCCTCCTCGTACTCCATCTGCAACTGGGTTTGCCATTTGGTTCAGAGGGTGTTGAGGTGAGGAAGCGACAAGATGTGACGGTTCAGCAAGCCATATAGATGTGACATCACCCCCCTGGGAGTGAACCAAGTACTGAAGTAAGAGATTACTGGTGATGCATGTAACCCATGGTCGCGCTATAAATGTGCGTCGGAGGCAGTGTTACAGTTGATGATACCGCCTCGACTCTTGAGGCAGGAGACCGTGCTCCTTGCAGAGCTCCTCGAAGCACTTGAGGGTCCCATCAGTGATGACTTGGTCCAGACTGTGTATGCCTGCCACCTGCCACTTTTCCAATTAAGGACCTCCCCTCCAGTTTGTAGGCGAGCATTGCGCCATAATGGTGCGTGCACCTGGAGAAGGGGGCTCACTCCCAGAAGGCGATGCCCTCTACTCCAGAACTTTATCATGGTCTGTATCACTGGGTTGCCTGTGTGCATCCGGGGCATGCCTCCACTGTACAGAGGGGCAAGCCCCTTTTAACTTGACATGAGCAAGCATTCGGCTGATAACCCTTGTGGCAGGTCCATGCAGGCCAGCTGGGAGAGTTGGAGGGCCAGGACATAATGTTCGACTGGCGGTAGGCCCTTGCCTACACATGATCGGCGCGCCAAGAGTTTAGTGTAGGTCAGGACCACCAGACTAAGGAGCGGATCCCTGTGTCCACCGAGCTACCCCTGTTGACCAAAATCCCTAGGAACTTGAGACGCAATGACATCCAGTGGAAGGGATAGCCACGGACGGCTGTTCTCATGGTCACGTTTGATGGAGTAGCGCCTCACTCTTATCCCAGTTCACCTGGTACACTAACAAGGCCGCAAAGCCAGCTATGATGTCCAACAGGCCTGGGAGCAAGTGCTGGAGATCCGTGAGGGTGAGAAGTATGTCATCAGCATACAGATATGCCCTGGATGCCTCATCTGGCATGGGTATTCCCATAATGAGCTGTGATTGATGGATGGTGCCTGCAAAGGGCTCCATGTCCAACAGGAACAACAGTGGCAACATCAGGCAGCCCTGTTGTGTTCCCCTCTTGTTCGGGTAGGGATCTGACAGGAAGCCATAGCAGTTGCTCTGTTCAGTGGGACAGTCATACAGCTAGCAGGTCTTGGCAATGAATTGCTCGCCATGTCCAAATCTTTTCAAGGCGGCAAAGAAGTACCCCCGCTCATTCTTGTCTAATGCCTTCTCCGCGTCAAGGGAGAGGGCGAGTGCTTCATCCGGTAAGTTGTTGGCATTCCATAGGGCATGATCGAGGGTGCGGAGCTGGTTCCTGGAACAGTGGCCAGCGACAAACCCCACCTACGTGTGGTGTATCAGGGAAGGTATGACCTTCTGGAGGCAGGCTGCCAATCCGCCTGCGAGAATTTTTATATCCCCGTTGAGTATGTCTACAGGCCTGTAGCTGCCACACTGGAGGGGTCCTTCCCTGGTTTGGGGAGGACCGCTATTACGGCTCTGTTAGATATGGAACATAGCGAGCCTGTCTGTTCTGGCATGTGGAAGTCAACTACCTCCCCACCCATCCATTTGTAGAACTCTATGGGTAAGCCATCTTTGCTGGGAGCCTTAAGGTATGGGAGCCTGGTTATGACCTGTGCTATCTCGGTCTTGCTGATTTCCCTGTCAAGAATGGCCCGGCCTATGCATTAAGACTGCTGGCTGCCCAGTTACGACAGCAGAAGGCAGCACTGGCCCTACCCGGCATCCATTCTATGGGCAGTGAGGTCCTCACCCATGCACAAGACATAGTTAATTAATTCACGTTCTTTTATCAGAAACTCTACACCCCGGAGATAATGACTTGCATTGACTGCCTGGAGGCCTTCTTCTCGGGCGTTACGGACATACGGGTACACTTAAAGTGCACCAGCTAGGGGTCAGCCAAGGCAGAGTCCAAAGTCGGCTGTGTTTCTGGCAGCTCAGAGCAACAATCCCTAGCAGAGGTGTCTAGCACCAGATCCTCTCTGTCTGGAACAGGCACAATCATGCCACCTAGGTGTGCTACTGAAGGATCCACCCGCATCCTGCACCTCCTTTTCATGGCTATCTGTCTCTTATCCATAGGGTCTGATCCCTCATGACCTAGCAAATGTACACCAGCATTGCCACAGCTGTCGCCTCAAGATCTGGAAAAATAGTGTAAAGGATTACATTCTCACTTGTACTAAGGGAGTCTCCTACTCTAGCCTGACCTCAGGGTCCACCTTCGAATACTTCCTGTGAATCTAGGGAGTCCACCACCCCCTCTCTGATCTACACAGGGTCAGTCACTAGCCCACAGTGGTAAACTAGGGCACTCAATACCATCTCAGGGGCTATATCTACATCTACCACCCCAGGAACAATCCCCTCACTGGACCTCTTCAACCCAGGAAGTAGAATGTATCCCCTCTTCCCAATTTTTGTTGTGTGAATACTTCTAGGCCTCTCTAAACCTATAGAGACGTGCACTCCTTCTAAAGTCATAGTGTTTGTAGTGTTGGAGTTCAAAGGACACTAGGGCCTGAGTCCTCTACTGCAAACAGTCCTATAAAAGCCTGACCTGCCTTCACATCATTTCAAAATAAAAAACAGTCACGGCAAACACAGTTAATAATAACATTCCACATTGTCTTCACATGGAATAAATGTGTGTGGGATTTTCTTTTCCACATCTTGACTTCATACAACCAAACCTTTTAACCCCCCTCAGTGCCTTATTTCACATTTGCACATGCATGCACAGGTAATGTGTGCCACAACTGGACTTATCAACTGTTATTAGTGCATTCTGAAACTGGCTAGTACTGATCCCAGCTCTGGAAATGAATGTAACTTGGTCTTTTCTCAATGAATAATCCACTTTCTTACATCTTGTCTATCTTACTGTAATGTCAAAGCCGGGATGCGCCAAATGCATACACTTGGAGTGCAGTCTACATGGGGCATGGCAGCAACAGCTGCACTGTTTGCTAGAGTACCTATTTTGGACATCTGCTGAAATTCAATTCAATTCAATTCAAATAGACTTTATTCGGATTTCAAAAACCATCCATAAAAGCACAAAGTAAATTTTAAAAATACACATATGATACTACAATTTTGGGCCACAACTTATCATTTACAAATATAATTTATAAAAAACAGCAATGAAAACTCAAATAACCTTTATACTGTACAATGCATAGAACCACCTTAAATACAATATGTAGCAGTGTATAGCAAAGGGTGAATATAGGTATTATGAAAACAAGACAAATGCGTTATAATACATTAGGTTTAGTGCAAATCACGTTTTAAAGTGCAAAGTGCATATCTTGATACAGAATTAATCAATTCTCAAGGACCTGCGTGAGCATACAATAGCATTAAGAAAATTGCAAACTCTAAAAATTAATTCATCAGATCCCAACATTAAAAAATGTCTATAAGCGTGATTGAGGTCGGTCAAATCATGTTTTCTACAATAGGGGATTAAATAGTGCCTTGTAAACTTCATGTAAAAACCACAGCCAAAGATAAAGTGTAACATACTCTGGGTTCCACCATAGTCACATGGGCAATTTAATTTTTCCAGGTTTTTAGTGTAGCCTAATGGAAAGCAGATAAGATTAATAATACTCCGGTCCCTGAATCTGAAGAGTAGAGTCCTCTTCCATCTGCCCAATTTTTTACATAAATAGGGCTGAGGTAACATCGGGAATTCAAGGGATAATTCCTGGATTTGTAGAGAATTGATAGTAGATGGTTTCACAAAATCTACTCTTTCCCTCTCTATGTGATAATGCTGATAGAGTGCTCTTCTCACTAGGTTTTTGTGGGAGCCATCAATCTGGTTGGGGTATGTAAAAAGATGGCCATAATTAACACTCTTGAGGCTCTTTTCTACCGCATTAATCCAAGGAATTAGGTTAACATTCTCGCAATTCAAGCAGTCCATAATAATCTCGCGGGACAGGGAAGCTGCCGGGTTTTTCCAGACCCTTAACCAAAACAGTGCGGGTCTGGCTCTTATAAAATCCTCAACATAATGTAGTTTTAATTCATTATGGCATACAGTAGTTGGTGCACAAATGACTCCCCCCAAAATTTTCCGGCAAAATCTGTTCTCTTCTCTCTGTAATTCGGAACAGTTCGAAAACCCCCAAACTTCAGCCCCGTATGTGCCAGTTGGGAGACATTGGCTCCGATAAATTTGTAATAGGCTAGGAACCACGTCCGCCTGGCGCGGTTGGCGGAGAGAGATAACAGAGTTGATTGATTTTGAGAGTTTATTTCTCCCCATTGCTACGTGGGGTTGCCACGAGCCGCTATTAGAAAATAGCAGGCCCAAATATGGGAAAGTGCAAGTGCTTTTTAAGGAGTTTTGACCTATTACAATCTTTGGGATTTTATAGTTTTTAGGGCCACAGGTCATAATAAAAGATTTGCTAAAATTAGTGCACAAGCCTAAGTCAGACATATAGTCAACGAATCCCGAAATTAAAATACGTAGGGCGTTCGGGGTGCGGCCTATAAGTACCGCATCATCCGCGTAGAGTAACGCCGGGATTGGTTTCTTATTAATCATAGGAACGTCTTTTGTCAGGTTGCATAAAGAATGGGTTAATTCATTGATGTATAATATAAAAAGCAAGGGGGCCAGAACGCAGCCCTGCCTGACCCCCTTGCCTATTAAAATTTCGTTTGAGACCTCGCCTTCATTGTTTATTCGGACGCGGGCCTTCAGGTTGCAATGGAGATTGGCCAAAAAGTGGACTAGTGGTTCATCTAGGCCGTAGTTTAAAAGAATGGACCATAAGCGGGAGCGGTTTACAAAATCAAATGCTGAGCTTAGGTCCATGAACCCAAAATACAGAGGGGATTGTTTAGCTCTTGTGTATTTGGCCATTATAAGGTTGAGGTTCAGACATTGTTCCACCGTGCCAAGTTTGCTCCTAAAGCCTAACTGGCAACGGTGGATGATAGAGTTGTCATCTGCCCATATACTAATTCTATCAAATAAGACCCTGCCAAGGACCTTCAGGGTATTATCGATCAACGATATTGGTCGATAACACCCCGGGTCCAACCTATTTCCCTTTTTGAAAATAGGTACAATAGTACTACTGGACCAAGTCGAGGGGATAGATTTCTTACTCAAGTTGTTAAAGAGATTACAGAGTAAGGGGGCCCAGAAGCTTGTATTGGATTTAATCTGGTCGATAGACAGACCATCCGGGCCTGGTGCCTTATTACCGGCACTATTTCCAATAGCTTCCTCTACCTCCTCTAGTGTTATAGCAATGGTGCTATCTGGGAAATTATCCTCGGTATGATCTCCATCTTCCGCATATAATTTCGAAAAGTGGGTGACCCATGAGTCTCCTGTGATATTGCAATTAATCGGGGTGATGTTACTTCCCAGGGCTCTCAAATTCTTTACGTTTCTCCAAAACCCGGTTGAATCTTTTAGGGCAGCAGATTTCGTTAGATTATCCCAGTGACTTATTAAAAGCTCCTCAGTTCTAACTTTTAGTGCGTGTTTATATTTAAAGCGTAGTGAACTGACAAGGGACACATCTCGAGGTTTAACTGCCAAGGCCTTTCTGAGTTCTCTATTGGCCCTCGAGCAATTAGTATCAAACCATCTTTGATCGGTTACGTTATGTTCTTTTGACGGTCTGGATATTGCCCTTTTTATAGCTATGCATAAATCACAAAATGACTTAATTATGTCGGGGCCATCGAATGCTAAACATTTGGAGATCAACAGAGGATTATTCCTGATCACAGTAGATAGGATCTCATAATTGTCGATCCCTCTCCAGACAATCCTAAGCCTGTCTGTAGAGACAGTGATATTCTGGGCTCCTATCTCACAAGGGCCTATAGGTTTATTAATAGATTTAAGTTGGATTACTATGGGCAGATGATCGCTATATGGGCTACTAACAACCTCAGAGCTAAATAGCACTTCACTAAGGAGGGAAGAGGTAAACATGTAATCAATCGTAGTTGAACTACCACGGCCAATGTAAGTAGGGGCCGGCTCAATTCCCTCGGGAGATCCACATAGACTCATTACATCATCTAAATCCCTACTATGTAATAAATCCAATAATTCGGCACCTCGTCTACAAGGCAGGGATGTATGGTGGATGTGGGCATTAAAGTCTCCACCAACACAAATGCCATCAAATTGGCCAAACTTTTCCCCATTTGCAACTTCATCAATAAAATTAAACAGTTCCAGAAAAGTAGGATTGGGATAGTTAATAAAATCATTATTATAAAAGTTTATAAGACAAATTCTTAACCTTGCAACATATTTCACAGCTATCAGATGTTTACTGACCACATGTAAAGGTTCAATTTTCACATCTTTAGAGACTTTTGCCCAGATGGATAAACCACCACTTGGTCGCCCCGAAACAGAGGGCAAAGCAGTAAGATTATGCGCAAAAAAACCCTCCAGCAATTGAGGACATGTACACCATGTTTCCTGCAACATTACCACATCAAAATGGCTTATCCATGTAACCCATTCTTTAATTTTCATCTTGCTTGAGAGCCCAGCAATATTCCAACTAATGATACTGAGAGTATCAGTTGGTGGAGTAGTGGTGCGAGAAGGCTGGGCAATGGGAAGGTAGGGGCGTATTACAAGGGGTGAAATTAATCCATCTGGACAGGACACAGGAGTATTTATAAATTTTGCCCTTTCCAAAGGCATTGTATTAGTGGCCTTATCCGGTGTGGTGGAGAAAGTTAATAGTGGTCAATCTAGGCTACCTAATTCAGATAGGGCGGAGAATCTGTTGAATAAAGGAATTGTATTAGGGGCCGTTTGGAATATTCTGTGTGGAGGCCTATAAAAATGGCCCAGTGGGTGAAGAGTTATGGCAGTCGATGTATTGGCATAGGTATTGTGTATGTCTAAAAAGAATCTTACTGAACTCGGGTGTCGGAAGTTAATCACTATGCAGTCCCCACTGATATTTTTGTGTTGTGGGCCCACCCAGCTTACCCGACGGGTTGATATAATCTCATTAGATATGTTCCATCTTGCCCCTTTATGTTTAGTCAGCCAATCAGTGCATTTATTGTGCAATTGTTGCCATGACTCACTTTGATTTTCATTAAGGGCTGGTACACCAGCTAGCACAAGAACATATGGGCAGGCTTCTGGGGGTAAGTGAAGTAATGGTCCTAAATTATTAGTGGTGCTATTTCTTACTGTCGCACCTCTACTTGCACTTACACTCTCTGGTTTATTGCCTGTCCTATCTTTTCGGGTTACTGATGGGGTAATAGTAGGATTGGCATCCGAGCTCACGGTATTAGTAATAGCTCTTCCTGCTGTTCCAAAAGAATCATGATTTGGGCCCTTAGTCAGTGCGGGTTCGATATTGGTTGAAGTACTGCTAGACGGAACGGCTTTATCCGCTGTTAGACTTTTGGTGTTACTATGGCCGGGATCATTAATAATGGCCAAACCTCCCTCCCTCAGATCATTGCATAATGATTCTAATTTATTCATAATTTTTTCACCCCGGGCGACATCCACACTCATAGTGCCTTTCCTTTTAATTTCCTCTTTTTTTACAAGGGTTTCGATTTTGTCCAGTCTTTTAAAAACAAGATTAAATTGCTTAGCTATTTGAATTTCTACTTGCTTAAAAATGGTATCAACGATAGTTTCAACCAGGTTACCATTAACTTTGGCTTGGATATTGCGGTCAGTATGCTCAGTCTGGGTACTGACCGAATTGTCAATCTCATCACATAGTCTAACGACCTCACTTATACCCTTGTCCCGGGCAGGAGATACTGGACTACAGACAGGGACGGTAGATCTTCCCGCTCCTTCATCCGCTGGTAAAAGTTGCGAAGATAAGTCCTCCACGAAGCCTGATAGCACTATTTCACAGTCATTTCCTTTATTTTTATTCCATAAACTTTGTGGCGTGGGTTGGTTTCTACAGCGGCTTGGTTGTTTCCTTTTATTTATGGTACATTTCACTGGGCCTCTTTTGCGTTTCTCCCTTATTGTTGTGACAGGACGTGTTGTTTTGTCTGATGCGGATTCCGCTAGTTGAACAGTTACAGGTACAGTCACCAAGCTGGTTGTATCAGTAATGGAAGTTACAATATCAGTTTGTGCTGATGTTTTGATAACTGTTACTGTAGGGGAGAGGGGGAGACCCAAAGTAGGAGAATTGTTAGGGGACTGGGAGCATAACAAGGTAGTAGTAGGAAGTCCGAAGGACATCCTACGTTCGGTGTCCGCAATCTCGTTGGTAACCATGGTGAGGGCATTTGCCAGTAATACATCAATCGATGTGGGCAGCTCGATAGGGGTAGCAGTATTAGTAGGTATAGACTTCATCGTGCGTTTCCCCATACTTTATGTAAATACCTGTACGGCTTAGCGATGCAAGGGGGGGCCCAGCCCAGCCTCGTCCTGCCCCGGACGGCCACAGACGGCCCGCCCTCTGCCCGGGCTCACCCCGGCGACTCCCGCGCGCGTCCCGCGACGCGGGGGAAGCACCGTTCCTTATGAGCGCCTCCTGGCGCGTAATCGGCGTCAGCTGTTCCCCTGGCGCATGGAATGCTGGGAAGTGAAGTCCGTCCCCACACAGCGGCCGCAGCTGGTAATGGCGGCAGCGGGGGACGGAGAGCAGCAGGACAGCGGGGCAGGAAAAATACAGGTACGGAGGTGAGTGGGTGCCCAGAAAGTCAAAACGCAACCACAAGGACCGCAAGCAGGAGCCCACATCTGCTGAAAGAAATCTGCTCGTCAACGCACACCTTTGTCAGACCTTATTATCTATATGACCAATCATCGGCTAAGCCAGCAGTTGGTCAGTCGATTTTTCATAGTCTTTTTTGATAAGGTAAACCTAATTTCCACATAATCTCTTTGATAAATACTGCTTTAGGAATTGTTATTCAAGCATGTGAATCTATACAAGATCCAGTACTGCAGAAGAAAAGTTACTTACCTCTGCCTACATTTCTGCAGTCTAGCTATCTTTTATAGATACACATGTCACCCTCCTCCCCGATCATGAGAATATTAGATGCTGGTGCAACCTGTGAAAATATGGCAGTTAGAGCCCCTGAGTGTGCCTGGAGCCCCTCCACCCGATTAACTGGACATTGGGTCACATAATGAGGTGGGTATGCTAAGTGTGTCTATGAAGGTTAGTCCTTTGTTTTCAGTGTCAATTGCTGTATTAAAAAATTCATCTGTTAAACATTCACTACTGAGGGTTCCCAAACTAGTGTCGGAAGATAGTTCAGTCATGTGAATCTATGAAAGATACCAGTGCTTCAGAATAGCCCTTACAGGTAAGTAATTCTTTCATATCAATGCACTGCTTCTATTCAACATTTAATTTGATTCGTCTTCAGAACATCATCAATATCCTCAAGCTTCCTTCCTGCAACTACAACTACGCCATTGACAAAATGACTCTCCTGAAGCCGCAAAAGCTGTAGGACCTAGACTCCTACACTCCTTGCTCATCACATTGGGCCAATTAATTGTCCAAACTATCTTTAACTTATCTCCTCAAACATAAAAATGTACGTATGAAAAATGCTTCACAAACCATCCCACTTCATTATGTCACCGAAAACTGGGATTGCCAAAAACTGCCACCATCTAAGAAAGGAATAGTTGATAAACAAACTCCACTAATTGTGCCTGACCCCGCGAATCCCCAAATGGTACATGCCACAGAATATTTTGTCCTCTACCACCTTGTATAGGCTAATAAACTTTACCTGTGGACACCCACTTACAAACTGTGCTGGGTAAAATATTTCAAGTAGCTGACAGCTTCAACAACGCATAAATTATCCTCAAATTACACCCACTCATCCTTTCACACCTGGTGCAAAACATATTGCATGGTACCGGTATTACAGTTTGTCCAAGGAATTGCATTGATCTTCCTAGAAAGATCAACTGTGCACCTATCATTGTATAAGGACCTTTCAATTTAGACTGGTGCCAGTTATAACCATTCCTTGGTTCTTAAATTTTCAAATTGTTGGAACATCTTTTGAGTCCTCCCAGCTAAACTGTTGAACTCACTCCCTACAGATATATGGGCCTCCTTCCAGACACTAGTACATCGTATGAAATCATCAGTTACTCGCCCTAAATTGATAGCACATTACCCAAACTCAGAGGACTAGAGGATGATGCTATGGATGGCCACTCCCAGTATAATCATTAGCAGCCACTTTTAAAACATTACATGGTTAGGACGTGCCGAATAAGTACAGTTTTTCCTATTTTGTGCATCAGTTCTGACTGGGACTCTTGAGTGAGTGCGTCAGTGTCTCAGTGGGTCTGTAAGTCTGTGCTTGAGTTGCGAGTGGGTCTGTGACTGTGCATGAGTGTCTGAGTGGGTGTGTGAGTGGGTGAGTGGATCTGTGAGTGGGTGTGTGAATCTCTGAGTAGGTGTGTGTATATCTGAGTGGTTCTGTGGGTGGGTGTGTGAGTGTCTGAATGGGTGTCTGAGTGGATCTGTGAGAGTGTCCAAGTGGGAAAGTGAGTGGGTGCATTAGTGGCTGAGTAAGTGCGTGAATGTATTTTTATCATCAACATTTGTAAATACGCTGTGATGGCACACAGGGGCATTGTGACAGATTCAAGAATCCCGGCACATGGGAAAAAAAATTGTTTGGGGCATTTCGATGGTCATAAGGGGTCCCTCAGAGACCCCTACAAGGCACCCATGGGATCAGGGTACCTCTATCCTGAACCTTTCAATATTTTACAAGCTTTATTGTTATCTCCACTCGACCGTGCCCTGCTATATAAAATGGTGGGCACAATTTTCTACACAGGTTGCGGCCACCCAATCACTGCAGGTCTGTTGGTGTATGGATTCACGATTCATCCCGAGGGATTCCTGGGGTATTTGTGGAAGATTCGTGTTCCTAGAAATACAAATTTGTTTTTCCTTTATTAGCTCGAAAACCACTGAACACGTTTTTGCCTATGGAAGCTAGGTCCTAATTATGACTACCTACTGGCCAGTGGTAGTTGGTTAGATAGATAGATAGACAGATAGATAGATAGATAGATAGATAGATAGATAGATAGATATTTTACGTTTCGCACTTATTTGTAGAACAGTCCTACAAGAAATCCAGAACCAATTGTTTTAATATACAGCCTCATTATTTTACTAGGAAAAGTGCAGAGCTTTTTGCACAATAACAGTTCTAACTGGGCGTGGAATGGGCCCTTCATGGTCCTGCAAGAAAACTGAATATTACATAGGCGCCTGGGAGAAGAAGCAAAATCATCAAACCATGAGCTGTTTTTAGGCAAAAAGGTTCCTTTTTTATTCATAACTTTGTGAGTTTGCAAAATTAGGTCAGGTTCCATCCACAATAACTATGAATTGTTTAATTTAAGGGTACAGAAAAACTATCAGCAGATATACATCTAACCTGAAAAAATGCACAGAACAAACTGGGTTCTGTATGCATGACATTCCGTTGACCACCTTTTTTTTTGTAGCCCAACAAAAAACTCCATATGTCATTTAGAATGGAGAAACCATGTTCAGGCACCCCTTGAGATCCCTTTTCACCTTGATCAATCTGCACAAGACTTAAATGGATCAAAATGGGCATGTGTTGCAGAGCCAGCTGGACTACCTAACAGATGTCTCTGTGAGGAACACTGATGATGCTTCCCTTGGAGGCCTATTCTCAACTGTGCAAGACTGAGTTGGTGAAATAGGTAGAGGGCACTAGTTACCAGAGAGTGTGGATTGGAAAAGACCATGATTTGAGCCACCCTGGCCCCCATAGAGCTTGTAGTACAGTTGGCACTCCTCCCCGAGTGCTGTGGCACTCCAGTGTTCCAAGATAGCAGCAGGTGCATTGCTTAACATTTTGGCAGTTGCTTAGTTGCAAGACCGCCTCATCTTGTGATACCGCTTTTCGGCATACAATTGCAGCTGGGAGGCCTGGAGCCTGATAGCAGTAGTACACCAGCATGTGAAACTGGCTGGGCATTACTTTTATGGCAGCCTCTGGTTGGTGAAAGAGAGTGTTTAGAAGTGTTAGCTGGGCAAGGCATCAACAGAAGTACTATAGAGGCCTTTGGCCGCCCTCAACTGGATGAACACAGTTATATTTTACTCAGAACCTGAAAAGACATTAATGCTTCTGGGGTTCATTTACCTTCCTGCCCAGGGCCTAAACACCACCTCGAGAAGCAATTGCGATAATTGAGCAATGGACCATTGCTCCAATGGAAAATAAACAGCAATATAAGGGCAAGATACTCGCTATTATAACATGCTCCTCCTCTACCAGTGGCCACACTAAAGAAATAGTGGAAGATGGAGACCACTGTGTAATCAGAGCAACAAATGCAAATAAAACTAAAGTAATGGTTTTTGGGAAACTAAAATAAAAATAAAAAAGAATTCTGGAAACTGGATCCCTCTAGAATAGCTTACGCTAAAACATATAACTATCTAGGCGTATGTCTAGCTGAGTTGTGCAAAGACCACACACCTAAGATCACTGAAAACCAAAGCATGAAATCTAATATTTGTATTATGCAAACTAAATGCAAAACTACAAAGTTGATCTGCAGAAGCCATAATAAGAGTTATTAAGGCCAAACAATCTCATATGGCCAACAAGGCTTTCCATAAAAAATGGGTACAATGCTAGACAGTCGCATATAAAAAGATCTTCCAGCTACCTCGCTATATTAGACACTCTCAGATATGCCTGGAATTTGGCTTGGCAAAATAAGATCTCACAAACAAGTACCAGTTCCTTAAGTATTACCACCAGATACTTCATGCCACAGGAGGTTCACAGAAATAAGTTTTGCAGGTCTTTTTCTATGGCCGAGCTAATAACTGGCCAAGATATCTACACTCAGCATGTGCTGATCTAGCCCTTGAACTAGAGAAAATAAAGATCAGTAATCTTTCAAACACAACATTCAAGCAACTACTACAAAAAAAAGAAGTGGTCATGGCGAAATCAAGGGAAGCCAACAAACATAGCTTGCAACAGCAGAAACAGCTTAGCATCCTCCTCCTCTCCTATGATACTAAAGGGCTATGCTACCTGAAAGTACCAGTCAGTAGGGAATGCAGGAGGAACATCTTGGTTGCAAGGTTACTAGCTCTTCCAACTAAAGACCTTCAACCGCAATGGTGTCATGGACCAATAACAGCCCCAAGGTGTCGATTCGGCAATTACAAGAATGAGTCCTTCCCCCACGAAGCCTCTGTTACCCAAAGTTGGGTAACCATCGTTGCACTGTTCAGAAACCTCTGTTCATGTTTCATGGGTGCCATACTTGCAAGGAGACTATATAATTTTGTCTTATCTCTTTAGATACCATGGTTTTGGCTAGTTATGTAAAATCTTTATAAATAATTTGAAGCTCATTTAAGAAAGGCCTTATACACATTGTATTACATTATTTTAGATTGTCTGACTGATTTATGGATGATACAATCTGAACGGGCAATCTTAACTGGGGCTGCCTGCCCCCTGTCCATGTATTATATTGCATCAGTTCTGAAATATATTTATTTGATTTTACGACGATGTTGATTGCATTGTTGATGATTTTAATTAATCAACAAATAAAACCTTTGGCTACATTATGTGGCCTCTTTGTTCCACGGAATACCTGCAATGTGATCTAGTGCAGGAGATGAAAGCTGAACCTAAGCAGATAAATAGGAAGCTCACTGTGGAATTGATGCTGAACAAGATGAGGGCAAAGGTTATTCAGAGCAACGATGCCTCTTCGACTTCTTCTTGTGCTTCGACTTACCTGATCCCGAGTGGGAAGACTGAGAGGAAGAATGGTGTTGGCTCCGCGACCAGTCCCTCAACCTCCTACGTGATCGAGACCTTGAGCGGCACGGAGCCGACTGCCGGGCCTCGAGTAGCTTTCGGGACCGCTCCCCCAAAGGCTTCGGGCCATGGTTTGGCAGTCGGAGCATGACTTGGGGTCGTGGTCGTGCTCCAGGCAGTAGAGGCACACGCAGTGCGGACCCGTCACCGTCATCAGTCGGTTACAGGAACCGCAAGCCTTGAAGCCGGGCATCCCTCATGCACCAGGAGTCGAAAAAAGTCAGTAAAAAAGTGACTGGAGGTACTGCTCTCTCCGGATCTGCGCTTGCTGGCGCAGAAAAAGACGTCAGCACTCGAGGGCGGCATCTATGTAGCTACCGCAACGTCATCCCGGCGACCACGACGCAGACGACAAACGCGGAGTTGACCGACGCCACCTTCTGATGCGCAGGGGTACTGCTGACGAAAAACATTCCAGGTCTAGTCTGACACCTGGGGGTAATTCTAAGGTATGGATGCTATAACTAACTGTTTATTTCAGATATCTCCAGGGATATTGATGAGTTTCAACATCACTATGTGATATGGGATAACCTTGTAAGTAATTTAGGTAGTGGAGCTTCCCAAGATTCGCCCCTCCCGGCCCATCTGTCATTGGACTAAACTCAGAAAAAAAGAATACATTTTCTTTGAACTTCTAGACCTTTCTCTTGGCAGCTACTCACTATTTATCTGTGAACCGGATCCCCCAGCTCAACCATTGCCATTCCAGCTCTAGCTGAGAGCTTGGTGGTCCAAGCCTCCACCTCCAAAGGCACATTGCCTAACGCACTACCCAATAGGGAATCCAAAAAGCTGGACCACCTTGGGAAGAATCCTCCAGCTTGGGACTGCGGTCGGTAACACTGCATGTCTATTGGGCCATTACACAAACTCTGTGTGGGATACGGTAGCGCAGGTGCTGCCACAGTGCCCGGAGGAGGCCCGGGCTGTGCTCTCCCGTGCAGTTGCCGAGGGGAGAGACGCAGCGAATTTTACCATCCGCTGTGGGAGGGATACCGCCGACTCACCAGGCTGAACGATTTCCACGTTAGTAGCCCTGCGACGTTACGCCTGGTTGCGGTAGACTAGTTTTTCCGGAGATGTCCAATCCACTCTTATGGACATGCTCATTGGTGGCCGTCGCCTTTTCGGCGACAAGGCACACAACGCTCTGGAGCACTTTAAGGAGTCTCGGGCCGCGGTCAGGTCCTTGGGCCTCTCCACCACCCGCCCTGCGCAGTCTGCCTTTCGCCCCTTTCGCGGCTACGGAAGGGGTGTCCGCCATGTCCCGCCCAGAGCCACAGGCCGGTGCAAGCTGTTCAGCCTCTGCGCGGCCAGGGACGTGTGAACCAGCCCTGTGGTTTTGGGGTCCAGCGGGCGGGCCAGTCCACCACAGCACCCTCTGCAGCACCTCCCCCATTGCCACACCATCACGTCGGACAGGTGGGTTTTGCAAATAGTCCGAAGGGGCTACTCCCTCCCCTTCGAGACTACCCCTCCATCCATGCCGCCTCAGTACCATTGAATGTCGGAGGATCATCTGGCCCTTCTCCAACAGGAATTTTTGCCACTCTTGGCCAAGGGAGCCATCAAGAGCGTTCTTGCCCAAGAAGTAGGCCGTGGTTGCTATTCCCACTACTTTCTGGTGCCCAAGAAGGACAAAGGCCTGCGTCCTTTCTTGGATCTCAGCAACGTCAACCACTTCCTCCGGAAGGAGAAGTTCAAAATGTTGATGCTCGCTCAGGTCTTGTCTGCCCTCAATCCTGGAGACTGGATGGTAGTGTTGGACTTGCAGGACGCTTATTTTCACATCCCCGTCCTGCTGGCCCACCGGCATTACCTGTGGTACATGGTAGGCCACGAGCACTTTCAGTGATGGCAATGGTCGTAGCTGATCTGCGCAGATCAGGGGTTCCAGTCGTTCCCTATCTCGACGACTGGCTGTTGAAGGCGGGCTTGCCCCAGGCTGTCATCTCCCACCTCCAGACTACGGCCGACCTCCTGCATTCGCTGGGGTTCTCCATCAACGTGCCAAAGTCACACCTGACCCCCTCTCAGAAGCTCCTCTTCATCGGGGGGTTCTGGACATGACGCAGTTTCGGCTTTATCCTCCCGAACAGCGAGTCCGGGATATTTGGGCTATGATTCCGATGTTTTAGCCTCTATCCTGGGTATCGGTTAGGATGACCCTCAGGCTGCTGGTTCTGTTGGCCTCCTGCATCCTGCTGGTGGACCATGCCAGATGGCATATGCGGGCTCTGCAGTGGAACCTGAAGTTCCAATAGGCACAACCTCAGGGGAATCTGTCCGATTGCGTCCAGATCTCAGAGGACACTACACACCAATTGCAGTGGTGGCTCACGAACCAGGATTGGGTCGGCGGCAGAGCCCTCTCCTTTCCCCAACCAGGGTTCACAGTGGTGACCGATTCATCACTTCTGGGATGCCGCGGCCACATGGGGGAGGCAGAGATCAGAGGCCTCTGGTCTCCGGCGGAGTCTGGGCTCCACATCAACCTTCTGGAGCTTTGGGTGATTCGTTTTGCACTCAAAGCATTCCTTCGCTCTGTCCGGGGAAGAGTGGTGCAGGTGTTCACGTACAACACCACCGCCATGTGGTACTGCAACAAAGAAGGCGGGGTGGGGTCGTAGACCCTATGTCAGGAGGTCCTCCGCCTCTGGACATGGCAGGAACATCAGTGCATATCCCTGGTGGTTCAACACCTGGCAGGTTCCCTGAATGCCAGGATGGACGAACTCTGCCGCAGGTGCATGATGGATCACGAATGCCATCTTCTCTCGGAGTTGCTGCAAGGTCTCTATCGGCAGTGGGGAGAGCCTTGGTTAGATCTATTCGCCACCGAAGAGAACGCACAATGTCAGCAGTTCTGCGCTTTGGAATTTCCAAGGCGGCACTTTCTAGGCAACGCTTTTCGTTGCAAGTGGAGTTGCGGTCTTCTATATGCCTTTCCGCTTATACCATTTCTGCCCAGAGTGCTGAAGAATATCAAGCGCCACCAGCCCCAAGTCATTGTTGTGGCTCCGGATTGAGCACGAAGAGTCTGGTACCCCGAGCTGCTCAACATGGCCATCGATCCTCTGATCAGACTTCCTCTTCGGGAGGAGGTTCTGTCGCAGCAGCAGGGGACGGTCCTCAACCCGAACCAGTCTAGCCTCCACCTCCTTGCGTGGAGATTGAGCAGCGGCAGTTGACGTCATTTGACCTGCCTCCCTAAGTCTGTGAAGGTATCTTGGCAGCCAGGCGTTCCTCCGATATACGCCTGCAGATGGAACAAATTTGTGGCACGGTGCACAGCAAAGGCTGTGGATCCCCTTTCCGCCCCTTTTTCCGAGGCTCTCTTGTTCCTCCTTTCTTTGGCCCAGCAGGGCTCTGCTCTGGGCACTTTAAAGGGCTACCCCTTGGCCATTTCAGCCTTGCTGATCAGCCTTCTTTTTCAAGTCCCCTGTTGTAAATAGATTCCTTAAGGGCAGTACTCATCTTTTTCCTCCTGTTCCCTTCATAATGCCTCAGTGGGACTTGAACTTGTTTCTTACCTACCTCATGTGAGCTCCCTTTAAGCCACTACATAAGTGTCCTCTCAGACTTCTCACTTTGAAAACTGCCTTTTTGGTGGCCTCTGCTTGCAGGGTGAGTGAGCTACAAGGTCTTTCTTCCAAGCCTCCCTTTCTGGCTGTCCATCCGGACAAGGTCATCCTTAGAACTAGACCTTCCTTTCTTCCCAAGGTGGTTACTTCTTTCCACACTGGCCAAACCATCACTTTGCCCACCTTCTTTCCGCCTCCACATCCTTCATAAGAGGAAGAGAGGCTCCTCCTTGTGGATCCAAAACATGCGCTTTCCTTCTACTTGGATCGTACTAAAAAATTCCGGATGGACGACCAGCTCTTTGTTGGTTACGTGGGCGCTAAGAAAGGTCGGGTCGTGCACAAGCGGACCATCTCTAGGTGGGTTGTTCTGTGCTTCAAAGCTTGCTATTCTTTGGCAAAGAAGGATCCTCCAGTGGGACTGTGCGCCCATTCCACCAGGGCGACGGCAGCCACCACTGCTTTGGGACGGGGAGTCCTCCTTAATGACATCTGTCAGGCAGCTATGTGGGCATCGCTGCACACGTTTACCAAACACTACTGGCTTGACAACCAAATCCGTTGAGACGGCTTCTTTGGCCATTCTGTTCTCCAGGACTTTCTGGTGTGAACTTATTTTGCAGACCCACCTCGGGGTTGATATTGCTGGGGTATCTATTCTAAGGTAAGGAATCTATAACTAAATGTTTATTTCAGATGAACAAATTACTTACGTTTGTTAACAATATATCTGTAAGAAACATAGGTTAGTTATAGATTCTTTACCGCCCCACCCATCCTCCCCGTTCTGCGAACTGACTTCTAGGGTTAAGGACTTCATTTCAGGGCCCTAGTTTTGTGCACCTGTGGTCAGTGTCTTGAATGGCTCTGCGCTTCTGGCGTGGAAAGTCGTGTACAGAACTGACGTCAGCGCACAAGGGCAGCGTCTATGTAGCTACTGCAACATCATCCCAGCGACCATGATGCCGGCGACGAACGCGGAGTCGACCGACACCACCTTCCGACGCGCAGGGGTGCTGCTGATGAAAAACTTTCTGGATCCAGTCTGACGCTTGGGGGGTAATTCTAAGGTAAGGAATCTATACTAACCTATGTTTCTTACAGATATATTGTTACCGAAGGTAAGTACCTTGTTCTACAGGACCATTGTTTTGTTCTTGATGTTTTTCCGTTTTGGCAATTATTTTTGTCAATCTGCACACCCTTGCCTCCCATTGCCTCTGTGCCCGAGGGTTTCATAAAGTTAAGCTGGTGCTTTTGGGCCTTCCTCTCTGAATATGTTTTATTGTGCTTAATGGGGCAATAATCAATAGATGGCTAAGATCTATACTGTTTCCTGCTGAAAAGTGCTTAAATAAAAAATGTGGTTTGAAAATAAGGAAAGGTTTGAACCAAAGTGAATTATTGTCTTTCAATGTAAGTTGTTTAATGCAGATTTATAAAATTACACTAAAGTAACAAAAAAAATGCTCTTTGCTATGGAATGACAGATCTAGCTATAAATACAAGATATCTCACTTTTACACTCACTGATTGTCCCTCATGGTCGCTCTTTTTTTCTGAGATGACGACAGAGCAGTTACTTTGATCAAATACCTCTCACCCAGGGTATTGAGTCTCAGGTTACCTGTTATCTGCTGGATGTAGAGAGCATGTTGACTTGGAAACAATTCATCCAAAATACCCATATTGTCATTAAGTGTAATGCCCAGTGCCTCCCCACATCCTTTTGTATCACAATTTACGTGTTTCTAAGTGCACTGTTACTATTTCACTATTAAATAGGATTCAGTTAACCAAAATCTGCAGGATAAAAGTCTGGTTGTCGTGCTGAGGTTTGAACTTGTGACCTGCTCGTCATACCAGATGTCAGCAGCCTGTCCAGCAACTGGTAATCATAATCGTTGGTATTCTAATACACATCAGAAGCTACATTTTTTGATTAATATTTGTCACTCTTTTTTTTTTTAAGCCTTTTTCTTTTCCCTAAAGTCTAAAATATCATGAGTCCACTGACGGGAAGGGAGCCTATATGATGTAAATGGAATGATACTACTTGCTTCTGGACTTCTCGTCTCCTGACATCCAACTACAGAAGCAAGTAGTATCCAACTAACTTCTCATCTCCTGCCAATAAGGCAGTTGGGATGTAGTTATTGGACAGTTGGCGTAGCGCACCATTTTATAATTTAGCCTTTTGGGTCAGAAAACTGTAGCAAATTTGAATTTCCTCCATGAGCATGTTTTCCCTTTAAATGGTATCTTGCACTAATGCACTTCTGAAGGGGAAGGGCTGTTATAGCAATTTCTTGTTCGGGTGAGACTTCGGGGACAAATGCTGAAGTAAGTTCCTGGAACCTTACCTCTTGAGCAAGGTAACTCAGAGAGAAGTTTAACTCAAAGGGGCAGGATGGTGGATCTGTCATAAAACAGACATATTCCTCTTCCTGAACCATTATCACCTGTGGTAGAATTTCTGGTTTAAGTTATACCTATTCCCCAGTATTGGATATCTGTATCAAGGCTCAAAATCCTATGGCTTGAAGGGGAAGTGTCACTTTTCTTTAAGTGTAATAAGTATTATTGTGAAATTTAGTTGGTTACCATTTTCGGTGCCGGTGTGTATTGAGAAGAACTAGTGTTTGTTTGATAACACATTTTGGCTACAGGAGGACACTCCTAATAAACTTCACTTAATACATATCCTTATTCTTTGAGATTGGGTGGTGCAAAAAGTCGAACAATATCTTTCAAATATATTTTGTGCACCATCATGGCATAAATGTAAAGTTGAAAATGCACTGAAATAATATTTAAAGTCTATGGACTAGTAAAAAAAAATATTTCTGTTCTTTATTTTAGCTGAATGTGCTGTTAGAAATCTGCAAGACTTGGCCCGAGTCTACATCCGCCGTACATTAAGAAACTTCATTAATGAAGAAATGCAAGCCAAGGGTATCCCTCAGAAAGCACCACCAAAACGAAAGAGAAGAAGGTGTCGTAGACGTAGAATTAGCACCTATGTGTTTGTAGGAAATCAGCTCATTCCCCAACCTCTGGACAGTGATGATGATGAAAAGATGGAGGAGGATAACAAAGAGGAGGAGGAAAAAGAACACACTGAAACCTTGAAGCCAGAGGAACCTCCTCCGAATTTACTCAGAGAAAAAATTATGAGTCTGCCTCTGCCAGAATCTTTAAAGGCATACTTGACCTACTACAGAGACAAATAATGTGCCTGAATTAGAAACTGATGCCTTTTGATGTTTCATTCCTAAATGAAAATGTAGCATTTATCAGGAAATAATTTAACTCAGCAGATTTCACTGGTGTTCAAACTACAAACAATTTTAGATATCCTCTCTTGGCTGCATAGAGACTTTAAACTCAAAAGTCCTAGTATTTTTTGGGTCTTGAGCAATGATTACCACTGTTTTAACTTAAAAGAACAACTTGATTTGGTATGTGACATTAACCAACCTTTTGCATGGAACATCTTTTTTGATTTGCAATAGATAGGTACTGGTAAAGGGCAAGTCGATTTCCAAATGTTGCTGGTTGAGGGATGAATTGACTTGAATTGCCACAGCCTGCATTTCCTAACACTGGGAAAGCTTTACACATGCAAAGCATATATAATCTGATAGTGTGGGGATAGCTTTTCAATTCTTTTTCATAGGGTTGTGTTGTGCTCCTTAATTCTATTTCATGTGTTGATGTATTGTGAGGAATACCCAAGTACTATAGGTGTATGAGAATATACTCTGGCATTATTGAGTTGTTTATTCTGAATATTGAAATCCTTTAAAGGAGAGTAAGGTAGCACTACGTGCATCTACCCTATTTGATTCATGAATTAATTAACAGTACCAGCATCAATTGATGCAGTTGGTGGTAAAAGCAATTCACCTTTCCTGTAGAAGTTCAGTACATTTGGTTTGCAATGCTTTAACTTTTGACTATGCCGTAAGTCTAAAGAAGTATTTGTATAGTATACTGTGCCCACCATGAAAAGAGGATGAGATTTTTGAAATGGAGGCATACATTTGCTACCCGTCCCCCTTAAACCTCAGTGTTTCTTGCAAAGTTTTTGAGCTCCCGCCCATGTTCAGAGTCGTAAGCACTGCACTTTGTGAATACCTGTTTAAATTTGAGTGTTCTTCAATGATAAATATGTTTGCTACTTCTATTAGATAGAATTTGATCCAAGTAATAACCATGTTTTGTTTTTCATGGGCCGCTGTAGAAGCTGCACTTCTAAGTATTTTCAGATGCACTTTAGTGGATGGATTTCATACTTTATTAAAATATGTTTCCTTTGTTAAGGCAGAACTGAACTGACCCGGTTTTATTTAGGGCAAATCTGTCTTAGCATTGAAATAGTTTGATGGTAACTCTTATGTATATACAATTGTACTTGAAAGATTAGTAAGAGGTATACATTTATTTTGATGAGGACAGTTACAGTGCTCATCACAATTCTTTGGCAACCACTTTTTACAATCACACTGGTCCTGCAATTTCTGTGATGCTTATTTTCAGATTTATTTTTGCTTTGTCGTGCCTAATTGGCTGGTATTTTAACACTCTGTTGAAATAAAGGTGACAAGGCAAGTATGTTTGTATGTTTGGCCTGATATTCTGTTGATCTCTAAATGAAAATACTTTCTAAATAGAACAGTGGCATAAGACATTCCTTCTGTGGTACAGTAATCACCAGCACATTTTAGGTGTAAAATGCTGTCACACGCAGTGTAATATTCTTAGATTAAAGCAATAATAAGCCATAATCGGGAAAAATAAGTACACATTATTTCTTAGACTTCGAATTCATTTTGTGCCACTCTATGGATCTTGAAACTCTATCATGAAAAATTATATTCTGCAGCCAATGGTTTCTAGTTGACTCCTATCAAATTTGATAGGCTATGATAGAACTAGTCTGTATCCTTCCCAATCCTTGTCACATTGCATTAATTTTCTTGCAAGCATATTTGTAGGCCGTTGGTCGCATTACTTTGTTTTTGTTTTCAAAGTGCATGGTTTGACAATTATTGTGAGCTTGAACTTTCAAGTTCTTTTTACTAGAAGTAAAAAGACTATTATTTCACATGGTGGCCAAATGGCACTTTATATTATATTCCTGTGTATCGGATTTTTAATCAGTGCCGCAATTTTATTTTTTCTTCAGTGTTTCTTTTTTACTGCCAATTTCTCTTGTGTTCTATTTACATTTTCAGAAAAATTCTCTTAGTTGTCATGAAGCCTACTCATATCAATCGCTCCCTGAAATGATAGTCAATTGAGGGTTTCCACCTAAGAAATATGCAATCTTGTATATTACTAAGACTGTTGGTTTAAGACTGTCAGATGAGAATGTTTTTTGGCTTTTGAATTGAGAAGGGCTGATTGTATCCATTTGTTCCTTTTTCTTCTTAGACATTTGGATGCCACATAGGTGCTTCAAGGACCTTCTCCGCAAACAAAAATGATTCTTCTTTTCAGGTCCTATTTATATATACAGTACTTTCCTGATTTTTGTTTGTTAAATAAAGGATGAAAAACATTTGGTCGTCCGTGGTGGACTTACTTCCTCTGCAAATCTTTTTATCCCTATATTCAATTTGAGCAAACAAATGTATAAGGTATTTAGCAATGGACTCATTTTATTGACTGACTAACAAAGTCCCTCTCCCCTCAACTTTTCTTCTAAACCATTATTGCTCAAACAGACTTCTGCACACCTGATGGCTAAATACACTTTGATACATAAACATAATTCAGAATTCAGGGTGGCAGTTATCCTGACGCAGTTACTGTTCTCCAGACAGCATGTGCCTCTGAAGCCACCTTCACTTTTGAGGCTTTTGATGTTGGAGCTGAAAAAAGGTTGATAATTATTGTTGCCTTGTCACCAGCGAAATGTTCCAGAAACAGGATTTCAGACTATGGACCAGTACCTGATCAACAGCTTTGCTGGGACTTTCCAGCAACTTGATATGGTCGCAGGACTCTGTCTCCTATTGAATTCTACTCTTCTTGCCTGAAGCTTCTGATGATCACCTGCCAGCATTTTACAGAGCCCCCCCATCAACAAATGTTGTCACAGAAGTACATACTCCCAAACTTGACATCTATCTATGTAATGAAAAACCTGTAACAAATGAGGTGGGTTTTTTTTGTTAAACGAAGATCTGCTCATTTAATTGTTTGACCTTAACCCCTCTGAGGGAAAATAAGAAGTTGGACTCTATCAATAAAATATTCTCTGTGACCTCTTCCCCTTATGGCATTGCAAATCATAATGCCTTTTTTTTTACACTGAGACAATTTCACTGAAGTAGAACATGTTACGGATTTTTCCCATATGACTAAAAATTAGGCCCAGTCACAATTGTTTGGAATGAATTTGACATTTCAGGGTTTCCCTCCAATATGTAACCCTTTTATTAATGTACTGGCTACATTTATGATGGGAAAAACATAGGCTCCTCTGGAAGCTACAGCAATTCCTTTAAAGGTAAGAGTTGTTTATGAGCACATCCAATTTTTGATTATCACTTAGTGTCCTCGGCAAGGAAAATGTCAGTTCCCCAAAAAACATTCTTGAATAGGAAACAATGCAGGATTAGACCTTCCCAAGCCTGTACTTCGATAGAGTGAGTGTAAAGGCATTCCACAACCTCGTAAAGGAATACAAGACTTATATCTATGCCCCCAGCGTATGTAGTGTTACCAGTATAGATGACCCCTAACCCCTACTCAGATGTAATTGTTAACCTCTGATTCAGAAAAGTGTCACAGCCAGTTCCCTAAACAGTAGTTTTTCAAAGAATGTGCTATATTTATTGCTTTATTTGGTTATGCTAAAAAAAGCCAAAAGTCCAGTCTAAATGGTTTAAATACATTATTCAAAAATGACAGTGCTGAAGCCAAATAAACAGATTGTCGGCTAAACCTATCTTATCAAACGCTGACTTCCACATTACGAAATGTAAAAATCTTATCTTGATATTTCCAGCCCTTGAAGCGCTACACCTTTTAAGGCAAGTGGTTTTAGAAGTTTTGCCTTACTGATATAACTGGCTAGTTTGAGGCTCTTGAGATGACTAACTGCCGTGAGGGTGAGGGTAATAACATTGCTAAACTGATTTTCTTTATATCGTAGGTGAATTCTCGTTTTTTACAAAAGAAGATCCTTACGGGAAATCTTTATTAATGAAATTGTTTGTCTTTTTATATTACATAAAATTAACCAGTATATGGTATCAAATATCAAGTCCTTTCATTGAAATTATAAACTTCAAAAACGCTTTTCAGTTTAACTTTTTCTGACATCTTTCTAGTTACTGATCATTCTATCAGGATGGCTACTTTTCAGGGAAATGAGGATAGTAATTTTATTTACCTATTAAAGATATTGCTGGAAATGTCTGTCAGTAAGGATAGATGCTTTTATCTTAGACTGGGTTACTCATTTAAGGGCTTCTCGTTTTTTATTTTATTGTGTATTAACATCTTTTTAGCCAACTAGCTTATTACTGAACTTTTACTGGGGATACACTGCTAGCAGTCTGCATTTCCAAATTTAAAGGTAAAGTGCATTTCCAACAGTGTGTTGCTCAGACTACCATACTCCACACATTTTCTTTCAGTGTATCAAACTTTAATTCTTCTTCTTCGCAGAGGTCCTACATGACTTTAAAAGACCCATGAGTAGTAGAAGGCACATTTTTTTGGGGTGTCACAGTAGTCATGAGTGGGGCAATACAGTTACTGCTCCTCAATTGTGCAAGAGGCTACAGCAAATAGTATGACTCATAATACTCAACAGACTAGGAAACTGGTAGGGAGAAAAAAGGGATGAATTTGTAAAAAAGCGGAAAAATAAATCAAGTAGTACAATGTAAAGCCAAGGGAGGATAACCTCTACAGAATCCAGTTACGCTCAAGACCATGAGCACTGAGGACAAGTGAAATGGCTTGTTAACCTAGTAGTTTAAAAAAAAGGACAATAAAGCTTTTATCATTGTCTTACAAAACACATTTTGAGTGTGCAAAATGGATAGAAACAGACCAATAAGTGAGAAAACTGAAATGTTCTCAAAAGGCATAATAATAAAGTCCCTTGATGATTTATACACTGTGATTGGTTTAAGGCTATATAACAGTCTTGCGTTCATATTCAGTTTTAACTACCTGACCAACACCTGCCTACTGCCTAGCTGAGGGCACTTGGCAGTTTAATCTTATAACATGTGAATAGTGCTTCTTTAACATTTGACTGGTATAGGGATTTCAGCTTCCTTGTAGTTCAGTGACTTTTCCTCCCAGATCCAGGAAAGAGTAGATTCCCCCTGAAAAATACTATGTAAAAATGGCCTAAGTGGTTAGCGGCCTAGTAATAGGTCATAAAACTAATGAGAATCAATACCCTGATGCACAAAGGAAAATAAGTTGAAGATGGTCCATACTGAAAAAACGCACTTCAAATTCTTCTAGATTTCAGTAATTACACCATATATGTTGGTCAATTGAATCAAAGAGAGATAGGCTGAGTAAAAGATCATACAAAATTCCCCTCTATGATGGGTGAATCTTTTTGTAAGTATTAGTCTAGTTTATGCCAAATACTCCAGTCCCTAGAAAAAAGAGTGGATTGTATCAGTGAGATGCTGTAAAACACAGTCCAATGCAACAAGTATGAATCAAATGTTTAGAAAACAATTCCCAGTTGGGCTTAGGTTCCCTACTCTTAATGAAACAAAAAAGGCAAAAACATATTTGAACTGTCAGAATTTCAACCTAATGAGGTGGGAGGGGGTAGAATGTATGGGCAAGTGAGCAAAAGTAAACAAGTTACTACTATGTCATTACTCCCCATTCCTAGAGGATGACGCCTATTATCTGTCCTAGCTCTGTAACCTCTGTCTGTTTGTCTCCTTTGGCTCAGTTACTGAAGGGCAATATTTTTTTAATCTTTTACTTAATATGATAATATTCAAAATCAGTGAAGTACATCATGCACAAGCTGGAATGATAGGCAACACAGATTTGACCAACCCATTAGAAAATTAAATCAACTGCCAGATAATTTACAGTAGAAACATCAAAATACAAATAATTGATATCTAAACCTAGATCCTTTGGACACCATTTATAAACTGTGCAAGTCTATTGAAGGAGGAAAATACTAAGGCTACAAATTCTGATAACTAAAAAATGGATCACCCTTTTTCCGATTTTGAATAATAGATCCTATTTTCCCACATTTCCCTTTCAAGATATTGTCTGCACTCATGGGGTAATGCATACTTTAAACTTGACGGTCCAGCTCCTAGTAATATGCTTGTACGGAGCCAAAACTTCTGCAATGACTTGGCAGACTTTTTTATAAACAAAGTAGAGACTGTCTATAGGGAACTCTGGGCTATTACAAATATTAGCCCCCTTGTGAAGTGAATACGTCAGAGGATTTCAACCACCCTAATTTTCCCTCTGCCTCCATTGAGAGAGTACTGGACTTGGTCAAACAAACTAAATCAGGCGCCCCATCTGATCCCTGCCCTATCGCAATACTCCAGGAGTTTGCAAGTGTGGTGTCCCCACATCTCACTGCACTTATTAACCTTATCATCAAAACAAGCTCTTTTCCAACTAAATGGAAGGAAGCCTCCATCTTGCCTCTACATAAAAAACAAGCATTGGCATAGCCAATAGGTCTCGCTTTTGGGACCTTATAAGTGTTTAGCCATGCAACAGTTGCATAACTAAATACTTATAAGGTCCCAAAAGCGAGACCTATTGGCTATGCCAATGCTTGTTTTTGTTTATTACTGCTCTGTAGTAATGGTGGCGCACGGGTGCCACCATTACTACATAGAAGTAATAAACAGAAAAAAAAAAACTGGCTCACATCAAAGCGGCCGCGAAAGTGAAAGTGATCGCGATCAAACATCAAAGCGGCGAAAGTGAGGCGCGCGCGCCCGCGCACATGCACTGTAGCTCTAGGCTGGTAGTGGTAGCACTTTTTTGAGCCCTCACAAAAGGTCTCGCCAGACCAGCACATACGCTGGGTCAGGCGAGACCTAAAAGCACATTGGATCCTCCGGATGAAAAGAACTATCACCCCATATCACGTCTTACCTCTCCACGCATTCAATTCAAGAAAAAAACATCATTATCACTCTATCCGAATATCTTCATCAAAATGGGAGTTTGGATGAAACTCTATTATGCTTTAGAAAGGCGCACAGTACTGAATCAGCACTCATAGTGGTCACTGAAGAAATTAGGTACATCATGGATAATGGAGGCAAAGCTGCTGTGGTCCTATTGGACCTCTTTGTGACCTTTGACACTGAGAGACACTCACTGTACTGTTGCAAATGCTAACGGAGATCAGCCCTTGATCTTTGGCACGCTTTCCTTTTAGACAGAGAGCAAACAGTCATGTTTGGTGATTTTGTTTCCACTCCCTTCTATGTGGTGTACCATACCGGTCATTGCTTAGTCCCACTTTATTTAATATCTATGTGGTCCCCCTTGCCAAACTCATTAGAGCCTTAGACTTTTCAACTACCTCCTAAGCCAGTGTTGCACAAATTGCACTTTCCATCACAAGTAACGTTAAGGAGGTGGCTCAGTGTTTTAGTACTTGTATGTGAACAGTGGTTAGCTAGATGGGCAGCCACTGTCTCAAACTGAATTTGAATAAAACCAAAGTACTTTTCTTTGGACGGGGTACCTGCTTTTGGAGTGACAGTTGGTGGCCACAGATGTTGGCATCTCTCCCGAAGCCAGTTCCTAAAGTAAGAAATCTCTGAATAATTTTTGATTCCAAACTTTCTTACGTGGAACAATTAAACTTACATCTACCTGTTTTCACCAGTTAAAAATCCTCAGGAACATCTTGCTCTTCATCACAAAAGATTTTCAAAAGAGTGTGGTTATTGCTTGCGTCTTTTTGAGACTAAATTACTGCAATGCCCTGTACTTGGGCTAGCAGCAGGACTCTCTCAAAAAATTGCAAGGAGTTCAGAACCCAACTGCTAGGCTGCTCAATAACATCAGATAATGTTACCCAGTCTGAATGGTCCTGGAGGAGCTGCACTGGATCTCCATAAAAAAGAGAGTGGTGTTTAAGGCACTGCACATAGCACATAAAGCTCTCCACGGCGTCGGGACAGAATACCTGAAACACAACACAAATTTTTATTGTGCGTCCCTGGTAGAACTCTACATTGAGAGACCTCTACAAATGTCAGGTTGCAAAATAATTGTGCAGCTTCCTGGGGTGGTAGAGGATTTGTACATTCAACTTGCAAGCTTTTGAACCTGCTCCTTGGGCTCCTAAGAAGCCAGCAGAACCAGATGATATTTCTGAAACAGCTCAAAACAGTACTTTTTCCACTCTCCATCTAGTTGCAATTCATTAGATGGAGTTGATTTACTCTGGTTAAAGTCACAAGTGCTAAGATGCCTTGGTGCACACGTCGGCTTTATAAAAATAAACATCAATCTATATTGTGTCTGATATTTGTGCTGCAAACCTAAGCAACTAGGTCCCACGCTCTAACCTGCTCTTATGTTAGGCACATCACTCAAGACTACTTGATGGACAATGCTTGCTTAATGAGAGGAAGGCAAAATGATTAGTGTGTGTATGTGTGTGTGTGTGTAGAAGTCAAAAAAATGCAAAACTATGTTCCACAGCACTGTTAAAGTTTTAATTGGCAGATATTCCACATTTTGTACTGTTCTATACATTTTCATCTATTACAGCAACTTTGTGAGAGATACACATTCCACTAACATGATCATTATATATACACTGCAGTGCATGTGTTAGCTGCAATGGTCTCTAAATTTAGGCTTTGTCAACAATTAGCTGTTAATATACTGATTAGTCATATTTTGTTGATCTTCCTAAAAGAAAATATATTATATTGAGGTTACATCCATCTATTTGAAGATAGCGCATTTCTTTCAAAATTCATGTAATTTCTTATTTTTCAGTGCAGGCTACATAGGACCGCAAGGTTCTTACTTGCGAGGTGATTTTTTTTGTTATTAATTCTGTTCATGAGAAAGTTACTCTGCTATATGTATACACTAGTTCTTACATAGAATTCTGTCATCTTCGAGGTTTTATGTTAATGAGAGACCCTGTCTTCAATTTTCCTGCTTCTGCTGAGCAGTATTTTCAACATTTTCAGGTCAAATGAACAAAGTATGGTTTTCTTTGTGGCCCAAACTTACAAAAAGGTAGGAATATATTGGTTGATTAAAGTTTTGATGTTTTAAAGAGGATGTTTTTACCAAAAATCACCTACTCCCATATAATTCTATGGCTTACTGTACAAGAAGCAACAACATTAATGCATTTGTTCATAAGAGTACTATACTGGGTTTTGCAATTCCCAACACATAATTTTAAATCCTCCTCCACCTTCTGTAAGCAGTTTTCTTTGTCACACCAAAATACATTCTCAAAAACCTGGTCAGGTGAAGATCTATTCCTGCAGTGACATTCTCCTCTTCTGTATTTACTAATGTGCACTTAAATTCTAACAATCATATTCATCCATAGACTACACCATTGAGGAGTAGAAAGCATTACTTAACTGCAACAATATTTCTGTAGCTTAGACATCTTCCACAGATTCATGCCATCCTGATTCTTATCTACAACTGGAGCTATGCTATAATAGCCTAGCAACATTGGACTTTATAGCCATTCTATATTTACACAGATGATTATTTAGTAGCCTAAATGAAGTCAAGTAAGCTGTACAATTATTTATGAGAATTTGCCATGATTCTCCACTGCACTGTGATGGATATTTGACCAACAGTATAAGGCTATTGAAGTTGGCGATCTTTTGATCCAGGTAAGTAAATGATTTAACAAACATAAATTGTAAATTGGCCTAATACCACACTTTTATACCTCGATGAAGTTAATACTGTTTTAAAAAAATCTTTGGACACAGTTGGTAGGTCCTAATTCCCAATATATTGTGTTTACAGACAAAAACAAATGTCTTGTGCATTTTTATCATGGTGTAGGTAGTGTCAGGCGACTTTGCATAATGACTTTAAATTATATGGCTAACATGGGTAGTTTTTCATTGATTTCCTATTGCATTAAAAATGTTTACCATATTCATTTCACATACAGAGGGCTTTTCATTTATTCAGTATACATGTTTTTAACAACTTCACCCTGATCTTGGATAATGGTAAACTCCTATACAATGAAGAGTCACAGCTGGCTGTTTTTATGGTGTTTAATTGGTAAGCAAATGTGAAGATGCTGCTCTGAACAAGGACTGTTTGATATAATGAGCTGTGTGGCCCTCATTACTAATAATTCATTTGATACAGCTGTTTTATTGTAAAGGGAAGGCTACCTGAAGTTCTTAAAGATTACATCTTTTCACTACCCAAGCAGCATGAATGTTGATTTAAAATGTTACTTTCCAGATAACGTAAAGGGTTATATGGTTTCTTCTAGGAGATATCTTTTGTATGAGATACTTTTGAAGAACTACTTTCTTGAAATGTCCTTATTTCTTCTGCATGTATGGTAAAATGAAAGATGTTTGTTTTCATAACGTCTAAATATGTTTTTTTTTTTACAAAAAACAGTTTTCTTTCAAAATATGAATGAATTTTCATGTTCCCATTTACGGAATCATTAAAACAAATCATAGCGTAATACTTCCCCTGCATTTATTAGCAATGAATTGGGACAGTATTGCAATAAAAAAAGATATGTATGTGATATTGTCCATGATTGTTTTTGTTCCTTTTTGTAAATAATCTATGCAGAATTCTTATACGAAATATGCATCCACTAAGTCATCAGCATTTGTGTTCACTTCTTCTGACAAGCCAAATCTGTTGTGTATTTAATGTGCAAATCTAGATGTCAATATTAAAAACGAGATAGTTGAATCATACCAGAATGGTGTTTCATTTTGACTTTTCCTTCAAATATAGCTAACTAAAGCAGGTTTACTGTATTAAATGTCGTGGATCAGTCTGCCGCTGCCTATTTTCCTCATGGTGAGAAAGACTTTGGAATTGTATCTTTGTTTGTCAAGCTATGACCGTTCTGACATGTTTTGTCTTTTGGTATTTTTATTGATTACAGAAATAGGCATTCCCTTTCTTGCATTTGTTTGCTCATTCTTCTGTTCCCTTCACCTCCTCATATCCTTGGATTCCTTCCCCTTTCAGCTGGGTGGAAGCTACACATCACATATTATAGGACCCTAAGGTTAAAATATATATATATATATATTAATTTTTTTGGGGGGGAGGGGGGGGTCACCAGTAGGTAGTTATAGTTAGGACCTAGTTTCCATGTGATAAGCTTTTTTTGACTTGCCTATAGCTTTGGTGTAGTTTCACCAATCTTCATGAACTTTTCCCCAAAAAGTGTCAAAGTAGGTTCTGTGTTTCATGGAAAGTTTAGGAGTGATCCATGTAGTGGGGAACGAGAAATGGGGGCGCAAAATAAATGTGCATTTGTAACTTTAATTCACGTAGGAACGCTTTATCGAACCTACAGCCCGAAGCGCTGGATGGAATTACACCAAATTTGGCAGAAAGGTAGATGTTACACAGATTGTGCTTTTTGTTATTTGATGTTAATCCATTCAGTAGTTTTTGAGAAATTAAAGGCGGACGATAGTAATCTCTCTAACCGCGGATATTTTGCGATGGATGTAGATATTTCATGCCGATCCCGCGACAAATCGCAAATCCGTGCGCCAGCTGGAATGCTCTGAATTGGCTGGATGCAACCTGAACAGAAAGTTGCGGCCTTCATCTTATTGATCAGGAACGGTTCCCAGGGCTGAAAATTTGTGTCACAGCTAACAGGAGGGGCCAGGGTAGAGATACTCTGACCTCATTTTTGAGAAATGGGGGTGTTAGTGACAGCAGTTAAGTAGCTAAAATAGATTTTCTCAACTACGCGTGATATTTGTGACGACGGCACGACCGCCAGTGTGGCCCTCCAATGTACCATCATTGGGACAGTGCTAATTTTGCAACATCTTCACAGATATTGGTGGAAATATCAAAAAATATATTTCTACACACTCTCAGGTCACTGTCACAGACTCATGTACGCACTCTCAAACTCACTCAGACACTTATTCACAATCCCACTGACACACTTATACATCCAGTCACATACCCAGTCAGATATTCATGCACCCACACACATACCCTTTCAGGTACTCATGCACCCAATTACTGATTTACTCGGAGAGAGATGCACCCATGTACAGACCTACTCAGACTCACGCAACTACTTGGAGACCCACTCTAAGACTTATGCGCACAGTCTCATACCTAGTTAGAGACTCTTACCTAGTTAGAGACTATTACACAGACCCACCTGGGCTCTTGTGCACCCACTCACAGACCCACTCAGATACTCATGCACCCACTTACAGACTCACATATGTACTCCACTCAGTCACAGACCCTCTTAAAGACTTATGCACTCAGTTATACACTCAGAGACTCACACACCCACTCAGATATATACACACACCCACTCACACATAAGCTCACAAACCCACCTAAACACTGGCCCTCCCAGCCACAGACCCACTCAATCATGCATGCACCCATTCACTCACCCACTCAGAAACGTATGCTCTCACTCACAGACCCCTTGAGACACTCATACACCCACTCACTGATCCACTCATACAGCCACTCATAGACTCACTTAGATACTCAGACACCCATACAATGACTCAGGCTCCCAGTCCCACTCAGAGACACATGCACACACTCACAGATCAACTCAGACAGTCATGCACCCACTCAGACACGCACTTAGACACTCGTGTATCCACTCACAGATCCAGTCAGTTAGTCATATTCTTACTTTTAAATACACTAAATCACTCATGCACCTACTCCGAGATCAACTGAGAGACTCATGCTACCAATCACAGACCCATTGAGGCACAGATGGACCTAGTCATAGATGCACTGAGACAGTCACGCAGCTCATCACAGAGCCATTGATGGACTGATGCACCATCTCACAGATCCTCTGAAATACTTATACAGTGAATGAGAGATATCTGATACAATGATATGCAGACAGATTCTATGTTATAGAAATATTAAGGGAGTTATACATGCTATTATAGAGTATTTTATATTAATGTGTTTAGTGTGTTGGTTATAATCCATTTTGCTTGCAGTTAAATATTTCAAATGTGGTGGTGGCTAGAATTCACTTAAAAAAACAAAGGTTACAGGGATGTTATAGTTAGGAATTAGATTTTGAAAAACCATAGAAATTCACTTAAAAAGCAAAGATTACAGGGACATTATAGTTGGGTAATAGAATTTAAAAAAATCTTAGAAATTCACTGAAAAAAATAAGGTTACAAGGACGTTATAGTTATACTGATATTTCACTTATACAAAACCAGAGAAATTTAGCTAACTATAACTCGTGCCCCCGCAATGCACTGCTTATGACCTCACATATGACATCACTCATGACATGGTCCGTGACATCACTGATGACATCTCAAATGACATCACTGATGACACCATCCACAGAATCTCTGATGCACCCACTCAGACCCTATATAACCTTTCATACACCCACTTCAACTTCCACACTACCATTCTCAAATACATTCACACACCCATACCAGTACTTACACAGCTACTCACTGAGTCATAGATCAACACACACATCCACTCACTCAACCATACAGGCACTAACATACCCACCCACTCACTCACTAATAAAGCCACTGACATATCCACTCATACACCCATACAGCCACTTACACACAATGAGTCAGTCAGACATAGAGTTACTCAAACACCTGCTCATTCAACCATATAGTCAATCACACAGCCACTTACCCATAGTTACACACTCACTCATATGATACTAATATATTCACTCACCTATAGTCACTGACACAAGCACACACTTGCATTCACTTACTCATTCATAAAGTAACTCACATACCAAACACTCACCTATACTGCCTTTCAGATACCCAGTTTTTCATCCATATTCCACTGACACATGCATTCACACACTGAGAAAGCCATACTCGCACTCAGTCACCCATACAGCCCCTCACACACACTCACTAACCCATAGAGCCACTGACTCACCCACTCACTCATCCATACAGTCAGTCACACACACCCTTACCCACTCAAACACACACTCAAACACTTACAGAAGTATTCAGACAACCAATCACTCACCCATAAAGAAACTCACGTACCCATTCACACACCCATACAACCACTTGGACACCAACTGACAGAAACAGACATTCACACAACCAGTCACTCACCCATACATTCGCTGAGACAACTAATCACCTAATCACAGGGGCTCCTGTTGGCAGACGCCGTGGTTGCGCTTTGGGTGCCTCCACCATCGCTTACCTTGTGTTCCGTGCTCTCTGCCTTTTGCCCTGCTGGGTTGCTGCCTCCTCGTCCCCCGCTGCTGCCATCGCCACCATCACCAGCTGCGGCCGCTTTGCGGGGACGGACTGCATCTCCCGTCGTCCTGTGCGGCAGGGGAAGCCGCAGTCGCAGGTTAGGCGCCAGGAGGCGCTTAAAAGATCGGCGCCCCTTCAGCAGAGCGGGCTCCTGTTGGCAGACGCCGTGGTTGCGCTTTGGGTGCCTCCACCATCGCTTACCTTGTGTTCCGTGCTCTCTGCCTTTTGCCCTGCAGGGTTGCTGCCTCCTCGTCCCCCGCTGCTGCCATCGCCGCCATCACCAGCTGCGGCCGCTTTGCGGGGACGGACTGCATCTCCCGTCGTCCTGTGCGGCAGGGGAAGCCGCGGTCGCAGGTTAGGCGCCAGGAGGCGCTTAAAAGATCGCGCCCCTTCGGCAGAGCGTGCTCCTGTTGGCAGACGCCGTGGTTGCACTTTGGGTGCCTCCACCATCGCTTACCTTGTGTTCCGTGCTCTCTGCCTTTTGCCCTGCTGGGTTGCTGCCTCCTCGTCCCCCGCTGCTGCCATCGCCGCCATCACCAGCTGCGGCCGCTTTGCGGGGACAGACTGCATCTCCCGTCGTCCTGTGCGGCAGGGGAAGCCGCAGTCGCAGGTTAGGCGCCAGGAGGCGCTTAAAAGATCGGCGCCCCTTCCGCGTCGCGGGACGCGTGCGGGCGGCGCCGGGCTAAGCCCGGAACAAGGGCGGGACCGTCTGTGGCCGTCCGGGGCAGGAGGAGGCAGGGCTGGGCCACATCTCCTTCGTTTGCGTACTGTAAGTAGCCCGATTATGTGAAGTTGTGTGTTGCTGGGACCGAGCATACCAACTTTTGTGACGGTAATAACGAACAGTTTACAATCTCTTGTGTGAGCTCCAGAAACTGTTATTCACACTCATATACTGTTGTCCAGCTGAAACTTTTCGGGACTGAGTAATTTGAAGTGTATAGTGCCTTGGTCTGAGGATGGGGAAACGGGTTTGCACTGTGAGGCAACACGATCCTACCCCCTCAACGAGCATGCCCAAACCCACATCCATAGACAGAATGTTGGAGAAAGCCTTAGGTGTAGTGGCCACTGAAATAGAACGCACTGAATGGCGTCTCTCTATCACTCCAAATCTAGAGCAGACTACTCAAGTTTCTGATTCTTTAATCACCACACGATCATTAGAAACAGAGCCCCCCAAAGAACATTCCCTAATTGAGGTGATCCAAAATTTAGATTGTCCAAGAGAGGAGGCTCCCCGCTGCTTTGGTCGTAAATGTAAAGAAAAAACCAAACACATTACGAAACCAGCCACAAAAAAAAGCAAGGGACAGGCCGTGTCCTTGGAGAAGGGGAATCAAGGTAGGCCTACTGAGGCTGATATTGCAACTGCAAATGTTCAACCTGAGTGGGTCACTGCACTAATGACGAATCTGCAACTGCAGATAAGACTCCTCATTAAAGAAGAACTAACCTCTGTACTAGCAAGGTTGGATAGCCTGTTATCAACGTGGAATGCACGGGCACAAAATCAAGAAACGTCAATCAATATTAATAATGAAAGGAGTAGGGCGAATGTCCTGGCCCCAATGAGCAATAAGCAATCTGGGTCGACCTTAGCAACTAAGGCCCCCTCCAACATGACCCCACAGGGAATATCTGTTGATGACAGGGTGGTCTTCTGTCCTTAATGCGGGTTGTAGTCTGGCCCCAACCAACTTGGCGTCCCAGCTTCGACCGCAAACGACATTAGAGGTCACACGTAGACGGGGGCCGGTTGAAACTCTCCCAAATCAAGATTACAACGATTTTGTTCCAAACATTCAAACACAGGGTCCCCCAACTATCAATCTACCACCCGAGTCTGCACCTTATGTTTTGATCCTAGCAGGAACCCCTTCTCTAAGGGAGGGTACATTTGAATCTCATGAAGAGCTAAAATATAAAACCATCCATTGGCTTGCTAATCACAGTAACTTTAGCTATGAGTATACCCATGAGATCTTGACCACAAGAAGGGTAGGATGGATTGGTAAACACCAAAAGGACATTCAAGGAGACTGTGTAATAATTAATTTCAGGAATTCATGTATCATTGAGCATATTTTAGCGACAGAGCACGGAAAAAATAGGGGGTCCATTATTCTACTTCCTCTGGGATATTTCTACCCCCCGATAAGGCCTCTCTATCTAAAACATCTATTCCAGTCAAAAAGGAGAGCTCCTTTTACAAAGTTGGATCCTCCCAAACCGGCTCAATTGTTTTATAATTATCCAATTTTTAACATCCCCACCAGTAATAGGTATAGTTCACTTGAAGGCGTGGATTGACATGGGGACCCAGACACTATCACCAATGTGGGAACAGATATGACAACACCCGATTATGAGCTCCAGGATAGGATAATAGGGATGATCTCTAAAACTAGGGAAGAACAAGTTAAAGTGAGTCAGAGCGGCTCCAGCAACTTAAGTTTTTCTTCTCTGTGTTGCGATCTTTCTGAACCCATAGATCACCCGAGTCACATTGTTTGTAATCCTATTGCCAGTGTAGAACCATTAAATATTCCCCCATATAAAATAGCTATGTTACCGTATAAGAACTCTTCTATAGCCGAAATTACAAGGGTTTTATCTTGGAACATAGCGGGATTGACCAGTCAACTTGATGATCCTGAGTGGGGTACGTTTATTGATGGGTTTGAAATCTGCATGTTCCAAGAAACCTGGGCAAGAAAAGAGGTTCTTAAACTAGGATATGCCAGTTTTAACATCCTGGCATCCTCGAGGGGAAAAGGAAGACCCTCTGGGGGTCTTATTATTTGGGTACGTTCCCATCTGGGGTGCTCTGCAACCGTAATAGACACAGGCTCTAATGATATTTTATGTGTCAGGTTACAGTTTTCGGCTAGGCCCCCTGTTGTTTTAATAAATGTATACTCACGCCCATCTCCAAAAGGTATTGAATCCAATACTTTGGAGGAATTAACTACCTTCCTTGGTACCATTGATACCAACCAGTTGATCATATTAGGTGGGGATCTTAATTGCCAATTTGAACCGCTGGAAGGCTTGCCACTGGATGGTTTGTATGATGAGGACCAGTTTTTAAAAATCCCAGAGTCAGGGTGCCCCAAAGTTAAAATTTGGTCCCCTTTGGCGATCCAGATGAGTTGTCTCACTATGAGGCATAGTCTTCGTGCCTGTAATGGGAGAGCAACATCTGTGACATCGAATAGCCACACATTCTATAGCAAGAACAAGGGGTCTATACTAGATTATATTTTAATTAATTCACATTTTTGGGACATGATGCTGGATTTTAAGATAATTCCCCGCACTGACAGCGATCATTCCGCCCTTGTGGTGGAACTTAAAGCGCTGAATATAGGGAGTTTGCAGGATATGGGTAACCCCCTTGACCCTAGGCTTGTGGTCTCCCACTGTAGAAAGAGAGTGAAATGGTCTAATTTTTCCAATCAGAAACAAAAATGGCCACTTTATATGATGCCTTGCTCCCAGTTTTTATAGATGCGTCCAACCTGTCGAACTTGACTAGAGAGAGTTTAGACCTTCAGCAGGCCCAATTACATTTTGATAAACTAGGTAAAATTACCTATGATTTCTTTTTCCCAACAAAAAAACGGAAAAAAGATAAGCAGCCTATCCATCCTTGGTATAATAGCTCCTGCCGTAAGGCAAAAAAGGAATTGGTATCAGCTATTAAAAATAAAGATCGTTCTTCAATAAGGATGGCTAGAGCACGCTACAAAATAGTTATAAATAAAACAAAACAAAGCTGGGAAGTAGAAAACTGGGCTACCATGAAAATCGCTTTGGGTGATAGAGACATGAGGACCTTCTGGGGAATAGCCAATTCCGGCACAACTACTTTACGCAGTGCGGTCGAACCAAATTTAGATGAACAGACCTGGCGGACCCACTTCGAAACCTTGTATGCCAAGGAATCTGAAGTTGCCCACGCTCATGGCTGTGATCCACCAACCTCTGGCCCAGTGATTAACGAAGATTTAAATCCTTTATTTGAAGATGATCTGATATTGACCATCTCTATAAAGGAAATAAATACTGCATTAGCTTGTATAGCTCCGGGCAAAGCCCCAGGGTTGGACAAGATACCCGGTGATCTATTTAAAAGCGAATCTGTTATTTGGGCTCCTTATCTTTGGATGCTTTTTAATTCAATTATGCAAGGCATGAAGATTCCTAAAAGCTGGTTAGGTGCGGAAATAATTCCGATTTTTAAAAAGAGTTCCCCACTTCTCCCCACCAATTACAGACCCATAAGTTTAATAGACATCCCCCAAAAAATGTTTGCGAGAGTTCTCCTCCTCAGACTACAGTCCTGGATGGAGGAGAGGGACATTTTGTCTATCCTCCAGGCCGGGTTCAGAGAAAAATTATCAACTCTGGACCAAGTCTTAAGACTGCAATTATTATACTGGAAAACTGTGTGCCTGCAGGAAGGTAGTCTTTTTTTAATATTTGTTGATCTAAGATCAGCATTTGACCTGGTCCCAAGGGAGAAATTATGGTCTGTTTTAGGTAGGATGGGGGTTCCTGTTTATTTAATTGATCTTTTTAAACGTTTGCATGAATGTAATTACACCCAAATTAGGTATGGGAAGGATGGAAATCTCACTGCTCCTATTCCAATCAATCGTGGAGTTAGACAGGGTTGTGTTCTTGCACAAACCCTGTTTAGTCTCTACATTATTGGCCTAATTGATACCCTGTCTGCAGCAAAAGACTTAGATGCCCCCAAGCTAGCCACTCGTAGAATTTCGGCCATGATGTTTGCCGACGACACCCTTTTGGTTGCCAAATCATCCATGGGGATACAGAATGTTTTGGATAAATTTGAGGAGTTCTGTAGGGATCGTGGTTTAGAAATAAACCTTCAAAAAACTAAATTCATGGCATTTAATTGCCCAAAAAGTACACGTCCCAATCCATGCCTAAATGGTAAACCCCTTGAAAGGGTGTCATCTTTTGTGTATCTGGGACTTACAATAACCGAGTCTATGGACTGGGGGGCACACATTACAAAATCTACGTTAAGATTAGCACAAACTTCAGGAGGGATCATGAAGGTTTTTAATAAGTCCAGCAAAAGGAATGTTAGTCCAGCTGTGGAAATTTATAGGGCTCAGGCAAGGGGTGGAGCATTGTATGGTGCAGAGTTATGGGGCCACCTAAACACGCCAAAATTATTGCAGGTGCAGAACCAATATTTAAGACAACTATTTAAACTGCCCCGTAGTACCCCTCTGGGCCCACTTCGCCTGGACACAGGCATAACGCCAATAGATGAAGTAGCGGGACTTAAACCCATTATGTATTGGCGACGCCTGTGGACAATCCCCGAGCTTACACCATACAGGGAGGAGCTCTCTGAGGTACTAAGGTCATGTGGTTCTTTGAAAATTCCATGGTTTGACCATATAAGACTTCTCCTAACTAGCCTGGGCCTTAGAGATTGTTGGCTTCATCCCAAGTCTGCTTGTTTGTTAATATCAAAGGGTCAAATGAAGGCTTGTTATAACGATTATAAACTTGCACAACTTAATAATTCCTCTGGGACAGGGAAATGTACTAGTGCCTTCTTAGAAATCAAAGCCTTTCCACGCTTTGAATCGGCAATTGAACTCATTACTCCACCTGCAGCCAGGAAGCTCTTTTTACAATTTAGATACGGGGTACTCCCACTACGTTGTTTTACATCCAAATGGAGTAAACAAAACCTGACCCATTGTCCAATGTGTGATCACCCTGAGGAAACAGAGCTCCACGTTTTTTTCTGTTGCTCTGGGCACCAGAAGGCAAGGAGTCGCTGGTTGGCCCAGATCTGCAGGAATCTTGGCACCAGGTCTTGTTTTGAGGCATTTAGGATACTGAAATCGGATACAAGTATCCCAATAGTTTATTCGGTGGCCGGTTTTCTATTTTCGGTATGGTGCACTAGAAAGGCCCATTTGAGAACCCATAATGTAAATTGATTGCGTTAGCATATGTTGTATTTTTATCTTTCACCTATCCATTCATGCATTAGTTTTTATTATAGGAATCTCTCTTCCTATTTTTATTATAAAAATGTTTTTAGCTTAATTTATATACTTATTGCTCCATGAACTCTCTAACTAAAACCGTGATATCTCTGTCCAAATTTTATGATGCAATGTTTCGATGATTTTCTAAATTTGAAATTGTATGCACAACTGTATTGTTTTTATTTATTTACATGTACTTTTTAGGACATTTTGTCCGAAATAAAGTTTTTTTTGACTTGACTTGACCTAATCACTCACTTTTACAGATGGTCCCACACCCACTGAATCATCCAATCAGGCACTCATATATCCACTGAAACACCAATGCACCTTGATATATATATATATAACACTCCTAAACATTTTTTAAAACACTCACAATCACTGTATGATATCATCAGTGATGTCATTTGAGATATCAGTGGTTTCATCAGTGATGTTACTGACCATGTCATGAGTGATGTAATATGTGAGGTCATAAGCAGTGCAATGTGGGGGCACAAATTATAGTTAGCTCAGCTAACTATAACTGCTAAATTTCTCTGGTTCTGCACAAGGGAAATGTCAGCCTAGCTATAACTTCCCTGTTACCTGTATGTGTGCGTGTGTGTATGTGTATATATATATATATATATATATATATTCACTGAAAAAAACAAAGGTTTCAGGGGCGTTATAGTTAGGAATTGGCATTTAAAAAACCTTAGAAATTCACTGAAAAACCATAGGTTTCAGGGGCGTTATAGTTAGCTGGACATTCCCCTCGTACAAAACCCTAGAAATTCCCTGTTATAGTTAGTTCAACTAACTATAACTCGCGCCCCCGCAATGCATTGCTGATGACGTCACATATTACATCACTCATGACATGGTCAGTGACATCACTGATGACATCTCAAATTACATCACTGATGACATCACTGATGACGTCATCTATGTGATAAATTAGTACACCTCCTCACACTCTAATATAACTTTTGATACACCAACTCAAAATTTCAGACGGCCATTTTGAAGACCATAGATACTCCAATACCAATAACTACATACCCACTCATTGACTCTTAGATCTACATGCACCTCCACTCACTCACCTGTACAGTCACTCATACTTACAGTCACTCCATACAAGACTATCATATGCATTTATACACATATATAGACACTCACACACTGCCAATCATCCATTGAGGTACTGACACACCTAGTCAGTTGTGCAAATAATTAATCACAGTCTAATTGACTCACCTATACAGTTAAACACACTCAAGTTCACTTACTCATAAAAATACTAAAAAATGTTGACACTCCTATTCAATTACTAGTACAAGCACACACTCATCCATACAGCCAGTCCCGCAATCACACACTCTCACATATAGATAGTTATTTACTCTTGTACACATATACACTGTGTTTCACATATGTAGTTACTGTCACATGTACAACTGAGATATACATTCAATCACTAACACACCCTTACATACACTCACCCAACCATACAGTCCATCACAGTTGCACTCTTAAAACCATGCACCCATAGAATCACCCACTCACACATCTATGCACAGAGTCACACACACCCCACCCACACATACACTCAGGCACCCATACAGATACTCAGACAACCAATCAATAACCCATAGAGACACTCATATTGCTTTTCACAAAACCATGCAGCCTTTTATACACCAACAGATAGACAGATACAGACATTCACATAGTTTAGTCACTAGTCTGCAGTAAGATACATTTAATGACTCACTTATAGAGTCAGTTACGCACTTAGAAAATCACCCATTCACACACTTGTACACCCACTTATTCTTCAACAGGCCTTTCCCTATATATATTAAACATATTAAAACTGTTCAGAAACACATACTCAATGGATGACGTCATCAGTGATGTCATCAGTGATGTCATTTGAGATGTCATCAGTGATGTCGTCAGTGATGTCACTGACCATGTCATGAGTGATGTAATATGTGACGTCATCAGCAGTGCATTGCGGGGGCGCGAGTTATAGTTAGCTGAACTAACTATAACAGGGGAATTTCTAGGGTTTTGTACGAGGGAAATGTCCAGCTAACTATAACGCCCCTAAACCTATGGTTTTTTCAGTGAATTTCTAAGGTTTTTTAAATGCCAATTCCTAACTATAACGCCCCTGAAACCTTTGGTTTTTTCAGTGAATTTCAAAGGTTTTTTAAATGCCAATTCCTAACTATAACATGCATGAAACCTATGGTTCTTTCAGTGAATTTCAAAGGTTTTTTAAATGCTTATACCTATCTATAACTTATCTCTGAAGATATCATGAAAAGCATTCTTTTTTAAAAGTAGGGTGCACATTAGTTTTGTGGAAAAGCATCTTTGTTATTGGTTAAGAAAAAGCAGTTTCAACGTGGAGTACACATCATAGGATAAAATTTGCTCAGCTCAACCACACCTGCTACTTGCATTTGGAAGGCACTGTTCGAACTTAAAACAATCGTCAACTTTTAACCTGCACATGTCGTTAAATGTTCAAGAAAATGTTACAAAAAAATATCGTAAAGTTTATAAAAATTGATGAACTTTTAACCTGCACGTATTGTAGAATGTTCTAGAAAGTGCGTTGATAGAATACGTTGCACTTCTGACTTCTATGTGTTGTTTAATATTTAAAAAAAACAGTTCATATGGAAAATTAAAAAGAAACCAATAGAGAAGTTTTGAAACCTTAAAGAATCAAGGAACTATTCTAATTTATTCTTTACATGTATTTATGTGTGCAGCAACAAAATTATAGACACAACAGCACTAGGAAAAGGAAGAAGCAGGGAGTAGGGGAGGGGGGGGAGATGGGCAGAATGGCACACATGCACAATTAAGTACAACACACATATAGACTAACAATGGCCAAAATGAAACACACCAACAAGGAGCACAAGTCACACAACCTGCCTACATCACACCACTGAACGAGCATAGAAGTGAAAACCACGCTGCATTCATAGAGGATGTGTACAAAGGCCAGTCGTTGTTGTTGTGGGATGTCTGTGACCGTGGTCATCATGGATGAGATGCCCAGCATGTGGCACATGGTCGAGTTCACTGTGTGTTATGTTGCCAAACGGCTGCTCCTCCCTCCCACTAGCCCCCACACTTTTGTACGGTGAGCTGTTGTATCTCGTGCACTCGTACGGCACGCCATTGTAATGCCTATTTGTGCATCTCCTGCTACATTCCAACTACCACACCACAGTGCAGTTTGGAGGTGGTGCATGCCACTTTACAACATCGACTGCTGCGGCTCTTGTAACAGGCCACACCAGAACACAGAGACACACTTACCGCACTTCCTGTACACGTACATGTCCGAGACACCCCGTTCCCCTTGCCGGATAGGCACACCCCTGCACTGACCTGTGAACGACAGACCAGCACACGCCAGTTGTGGATGCAGGAGTATGTGTACGTAGCTACACATCCAGGCTCACTGCCAACGCTGAGGTGACAGCACACTGTGATGTTACAGGGCTCGTGCCTATCATGCTAAGACAATGACCACAGGGACACACTTACTAAGATGTGGGTTTGGGGGGCATTGGCGGTCCTGCAGTTGTTGAGATGAGTCTTCTGGCCCTCATGGGTATCCCTGTATCATGCTCATGGACTCTATGGCACCTGTGGGTGTTCTGGTGTGGCTCTTGGCTGTGTTCCCTTTCATGGTGCAGGTAGTTGTCCTGCTTAACACCAGCAGAAAGCAGGTGTAAAATCCCTGCTGCTAACGTGTCTTATCGCCGGAATTTGTTTCGCATTGCAATTGGTGTGAAAGTTGTGATGTGATTTTTTTCATGTGCACAACAATATACGAACTGAGCAGTGTATCTCATCAAGATCCAGCACCTGACGCACTATTCCCAATCAATATAAATACAATGAGATTTCTTAATAGATTTTGTGTGTACACTGTAAGTGCAGCCGATACCTCAGTGCAATACAATACAGGATTTTAGTATTTAGAATAAATCGCAAAGGTGCACCTCGTGTCTTTTTGCACGGGAACGGCTACTCTCCATTTCATTATCAGCACTTTAACGGAAGTAAAGTTGAGATAAATCTAACACACTATTCAGAAGTTGGTGCAAACTGCAGATATCACCAGTATTCCAGTGATAAGTGCCCCAAAATGTAACACCATGGTGGACTCCATCAAATAACAGTAATAAGAACAAGAAAGAGTCACACAGCAGTTAAGAGAACAACCAAAAACATTATTATTTTTTTTTCAACCTTTTTTTTAATAATAATAAATATATAAACGATAAACTATTTTCAAACTTTATTTTTTTATTAACATAAATATAAACAATAAACTAATAAAGATTGTAAAAAAAACAACAACATGGTATTCTCAACAAAATACCACAAGAAAAAAATAACAGATATATAAAATGTATACAGCTAACACAATTTTATAAGTTTAACTTACAAAAACTGTAAATGTTGCCGATTTAAAATATTTACCGAATCTGAGGAATATTTTTTGTAGAAGGCACCACGCCCACAATGTTTTTCTTCAGTGGTGAAGAAATTTTTAACTTTTTCCAAGGGGCAAACAAAGACCAATGCCACCTTCTTCATTCGCAAGATTTGCCAAAGAGTTCTGTTACAAGGGGATCCTAACAAAAAATACTTGTGCGGCACAGCAAGTATGATGAAACACCTAAGAACCCTTCATCCAAACAATCTTGCACGAGAAGAGTGCAAACAGAAGAGAAACACTCCTGTTCTGTATCTGTAAAAAAGAATCACAAATAAATGTATATTAATAACTTTCAAATTTATACTATTCCATTACTGTACAAACACATTTTATATAAAAACTGACTAAGAAACTATAGCCCTGAACCACAAGTGTGACGATCGTTAAAACACTACATGCATAGTGCATACTACTTTGAAGCAGTTCATGCCCTAAAGCCTACCTCACTAAGGGCCATATGTAGATAAATTATATTATATAATTATATTTACCGATTCATAAATACCGAATTTTACCGATTCGGTATTTATGAATTGGTAAATAGTATGTAGGTAAACATTCGGTAATTATTACCGATTCGGTAATATTCGGTATTTATGAATAGGTAATTACCGAATCGGTAATAATGCATCCCTTCCCATTCATTCCTAATTACCGAATCGGTAATAGGGGAAGCATATTCATGGGTGGCAGGGTGTCACATTGACACCCTGTTGCACCTCTGAATCGTGCATGTGTGCACATATGGCGCACATACATGCCCTAAGGGCATGTATGTCTGCCACATGGCACTTTTAAATCAGCAAAATATAGCTTTTTGAAAGGTATTCGTTATTTATCATCAACCTGTAGTTGGTGATAAATACAGAATCCTTAATACTGAAATTCACTCACTTGAGTGCTCCCTACATATGATTTAAGGATTCGGTAATTTACCGAATCTGCATTTTACTGATTCGGTATTTTACCGATCCCTTACCGATTTGATAAATTACCGAATCCTTAAATCATGCCTCCTACATCTCAAATGCCTAAATACCGGTCGGTAATGGGATATTTACAGAATTTCGGCCGTTACCGACCGGTATTTGGCTACCTACATATGGCCCTAAAAGACTACATGCTAACTGACTAAATGATTACAGTACTATAAGGAGACACACTGGGTGAGTGGGGGTGGCTGGTTCTCGCTCAGGGACCGGCATCCGCTTGCACCCGCGGCCGTCTTCCCCAATTTTGCATTGGGGGTCACACATGCAGCGTCGGTCCTCGGCGTTTCATCTGCTTCTGTTTCTGCCAGTCTGGGAACAACACAACAGATCCCGTTGCTGCCTCGATCCCGGCTGTGGCCCTGGCTGGAGCCCCATCTGCCTACCCGAGTCTGAGAAGTGAGCTGTGGTGGCTGGCCGTCGCTCCGAGCAGGCGTCCACTTGCGCCTGCGGCCGGGGCTACCTTCCGCATTTTTGCATTGGGAGTCGCACATGTGCTGCGGCGGTCCCCAGAGTTTCCACTGCTGCCTGGGTTATGTTTCAGCCAGTCTAGGCTCAGCACAACAGATCCCAATTCTTTGGGGTCATAAGCCTGAAGTCGGCAGAGCCCCGCTGAGGCACAGGAGCACTTCCATCCCACGCTCCAGTGCCGGCCGGGCTTTGCTCCTCCCCCTGACCGGGACCGGGACCACAACAACAAGCAGCCCCGTAGCGACGCACCCGCCAGCGACATCGGAGCGCGCCAGGAGGTGCTACAAAGTAGCGACTGGGGCCGAGTCCCTGTGGTGAACAATTCTTTGGGGTCACAAGCCTGAAGTCGGCAGAGCCCCGCTGAGGCACAGGAGCACTTCCATCCCACGCTCCAGTGCCGGCCGGGCTTTGCCCCTCTCCCTGACCGGGACCGGGACCACAACGACCAGCAGCCCCGCAGCGACGCACCCATCAGCGACATCGGAGCGTGCCAGGAGGCGCTACAAAGCAGCGACTGGGGCCGAGTCACTGTGGTGAACAATTCTTTGGGGTCACAAGCCTGAAGTCGGCAGAGCCCCGCTGAGGCACAGGAGCACTTCCATCCCACGCTCCAATGCCGGCCGGGCTTTGCTCCTCCCCCTGACCGGGACCGGGACCACAACGACCAGCAGCCCCGCAGCGACGCACCCGCCAGCGACATCGGAGCGCGCCAGGAGGCGCTACAAAGCAGCGACTGGGGCCGAGTCCCTGTGATGAACAATTCTTTGGGGTCACAAGCCTGAAGTCGGCAGAGCCCCGCTGAGGCACAGGAGCACTTCCATCCCACGCTCCAGTGCCGGCCGGGCTCTGCTCCTCCCCCTGACCGGGACCGGGACCACAACGACCAGCAGCCCCGCAGCGACGCACCCGCCAGCGACATCGGAGCACGCCAGGAGGTGCTACAAAGCAGCAACTAGGGCCGAGTCCCTGTGGTGAACAATTCTTTGGGGTCACAAGCCTGAAGTCGGCAGAGCCCCGCTGAGGCACAGGAGCACTTCCATCCCACGCTCCAGTGCCGGCCGGGCTTTGCTCCTCCCCCTGACCGGGACCACAACGACCAGCAGCCCCGCAGCGATGCACCCGCCAGCGACATCGGAGTGCGCCAGGAGGCGCTACAAAGCAGCGACTGGTCCCTCCTCCCGCGAGGACGCACGCGGGTAGCGCCAGGAGAAGCCCGGGACAAGGGCGGGACCGTCTGAGGCCGTCGTAGGCCGACCAAGGCTGGGCTGGGCCAGGACTCTTTCCTCTGCCGTTCCCCACTTGCGCCGCTTCTTGACCACAGGCAATCCATTCATCTTGCAGTTACACTGCATAGGCAGCAACTCTGTGAGTACTCTTTGGCTTATGTTCTGCCTGTATTATTTGGTTTGGTCACCTTCCTGACTTTTTTTTTAAATACAACTTGTGTAATAACCATGGAGATGCATACTAGCTCTGCGGGGACTTTGGATGCTTACCTTCTTCTGGCCGATTCAATAATAAGTAAAGAGATGCATCTTATTGAACGCAGACTCTCTATCGACCCTTCCCAACAGCCCCCGCCGAGTCACTTGGCTCACAGTACCCTTCTCTCCCCTACCAAAATACCTTATTCTAGTTCTCCATCTATACCCACCACTCCTACTACACAAATTCTATCTGTCACCATTGACACTCACCTTCACCCCGTTATATTCTCTACGAAGGGTCCACAAACTCGAGGGAAAGCGAAACATCCTCAAGACACGACCCTAGGGATTACTCAGAAAAAGAGCAGGGCAATAAAACAACACAACAACCCCACTAAACCAAAAATGTTAACTCAGGGCACTCAAACAGACCAAGGGCAATTTTCTCCTACTGCCCAGTCCACCTTTAATGTAACTTTACCTGATACTAACTTACAACCTAATGTTAACCACCTAGCAGAAGAATTAAAAAGTATCCTCGATCATAAATTCGAGGCCATGGCTTTCAGTCTCTTCGCCAAACTGAATGATACACTTAGGTCCTTCGAGCTTAAGTTGAATCAATCTTTAGAAGCCAAAGATCCATCTAGATCACGAGCTCCAAGACCCGATGATCTTCCTACACCCTCTACTCACACTACCCATTCGACTGATCCATTCCGCCAACCCGAGGAAAACACTCCGCATAATGGTACTCTGCAATAATCCAACAGCCCTCCAGTCAATAGGAGTACGATAGATAAGAACTTACCTACGACACGTGTCCAACAAAAGAAAGCCTACCCAACTAGCTACTCCAATATTTCCATCACAAGGTCCCATTCACACTTAGACCGCCCAAATTTGCCGCCTGCTACTTGTCCATACATTGTAGTTTTAACTGGTGTTCCTCCCCTAAACCAAGGAGTGACAGAATCCTGGCCCTCTTTGCGAAACAAAGTGGTGGATTGGCTAGTCAAACATAGACACTTCAATGTGCTTAATATTAACCAAATAATCATGGCACGGAGAGCCGCCTGGATTGGTCCTTCACAAAAAACCATCCAGGGCGACTGTATTATTGTTAACTTCACATCTCCCTGACTTGCCCGCTCCATCCTAGCACAAAAGGAAGATCCCTCGCCCAACTTAACTGCAATTTCCTCTGTTCCACTTGGATTTTTCTATCGCCCTCCCACTCATCTACCAAAACTATCAAACGGCTCAATCTTAACGCAAAACAGATTTGACTCACTGTCACCAATCGAGGAGGTAGATTGACTAGTCACGATCGCTAAGTCTTCCTACATTCCAAAATTCATACAAGTAACCAATAAAAAATTATCTCAACCTAACCCCAACCCAGAAGGTGTGTCCTCCTTACTGAGCAACTCGCCATTCCCATTCCCTTCCCAACCCTTCCTACCTTTCACACACCCACAAGCCATTTCACTTCTTCCCTCAATTCCCATAGACATTCAAGCTAACCTACAAACTACACTTTATTCAGATTTTAAACCGATTCTTATCCCTGAGGTTTCTTTTCCTGCCCAAAAAACTTTCCAACCTACCTTATCAAAAAGTTCAGTAAAAGTTCCTGCCCGTTACTCAGTTAGTATAACCTTTTGGAATATTGCAGGCCTTCACTCTAAAATTCATCATGAGGGTTGGCTAGCATTTGTAAGGCGGTATGACATTCTTTGCCTGCAGGAAACTTGGGCTCTTTCTCCCATTCATTTAAATGGTTACAGGACTTTCTTCTCTCCTGCGCTTCCCTCATCCTGAGGCCGGGCCAAGGGAGGTTTAGTGACTTACATTTCCAATCTTATTCCAGGTCAATTTATTAGTGTTTTAAAATCTAAACCTAATTACCAGATTATATCCATAACACTCAATAAACTCACTCATGTGCTGACTGTAAATTTCTATAACAACTTGCAAGATTTTCAATTGACTGGTTTGCTGAAAGAAATTCGCTCTTTTCTCATAGAGTATTACAATCAGCCCCAAGTTAAAAATCCCATCTTAATTTGGGGAGGAGATTTCAACCTACCACTATGTGAGAAAAATAACATCACTTGCGGGTTTATGGATCACAATGAACTCCCTTCTACTCAATTTTCCCATTCTACCAAAGGTTCGTTGATGAACGAAACTATGTCCCTCCTACAAATAACTTTTTCTAATGAATTACTAACTCCAAATGTCAAGATAAGCCCTACATATCATGGCAGAGGTGCTTTGACTTGTATAGATTTTATATTAATGTCTCAGTGCAGTCAATCTAATTACCAACTTCTTCACCCACGATTGCGTCTATAGTGACCACTTCCCCATCTCTATTACATTGGAATTACCCGGTTCCACCACCCATGTAAAAAACTCTCTTCACCAAGAAAATCTGTCAATGAACCGACCAAATGGCTATGCCTTAAAATGGTCTTGCATAAATCCCGAAAAAATTCTGAAAGAGATTGTAGCAGGGAACAGGGCAGAGTCTTCTTCTTCTCAAGAGGTAGTAGTAAACTTTAAAATTATTATTACTGAGATAAATAAGGCTCTGACTATTTTCCCTAAATCCAAAAAGAAATTAATAGTTAGCTGGTTTAACTCCACCTGCTCTAAGGCATACAAAGCACTCAAATTGGCCCTAAACAGAGTCCCGAGAGACAAAACTGAGGTTTCCCAACGCAGAAAATTCTATAATGAACCGCAAGAAAGAACTAAAAGAAGAACTTTGGTCTGCCCTGCAAAACAGCTCCAAATCAAAGGATTCCTCAGCTTTTTGGGAGGTTATTAATTCCTCATTCCTCTCAGGCCCAAAAGAACGTGGCACCCTAGAGGTTGCCATAACTGAGCATGAATGGATTAATCACTTCTCGCATATGTTCAGTCTAACACACCCACTTTCGTCATCTCCACATCCTCTTGTTCATATCACTCCAGCTCTCACTTATGCACCCAACTCCCCCCCCCCCCTAGATTTCACCCTGGCAGATATCATCTTAGCTCTTAAAGCCAGTCGGGGAGGGAAGGCTCCAGGGCCGGACGGGGTTCCCGTGGACCTATACAAGTCCAACATTGAACTATGGGCCCCCCTCTTACTTAGTGTTGGAAGCCACTAGTGAGACTGGACCAATGGACTCCTGGTCGGAGTCCATTTTGGTATGCAACAGATATGGGACCCCCTTAAAATTTACTTAAGGTCAGGGAAAAGGGGAAAACAAACAATCATAATAGAGAAACTCCCTCACGACCTCTATTCATGGAAAACAATTTAATTGTGAAAGGGAAACATAAGGGCCTACACATTAGTGATACCAAACACAAAGAAATATTTTTCAATTTATTTCTTTTTTATTTTTTATCATTAGTTCATTTTATGTTTTTCTTTGAAAAAATTCAATATATTTCTTTTTCTTATCACAAAAATAAATTTCAAACTTTTAAATTTCACTGATTAAGTGCATTACAGTGAATGTACATTAAATAAATTAATCATTAGCAGTAGTCCCTGGGACAACCTAATATAGATCACGAAGGATCTATCTCATCCCACAGTCACATCTACACACATCCCACATCATTCCACATTCATACATATACATCTCATAAAAACATCGAGAAGAGGTAAAAAAAAATTTTGTTATCGTTAATTGAACATTGGAGGTACAAGATACACAATAGCCTCCTGTGACTAACAAATCAACTGCAAACGCAGAGTAGTAGTGTCAAGTCAATGGTCGACGCGTTTCGATGGCGTAGGTGCCACCTTCATCAGGACCACAGATGTATTCAGAAACGATAATGCCCAGGGAATACCTGCAATAATATATACATAAAAAGGTTTTTTTTAATTGCCCAAGATTCCCTATGAATTACAGAAATCCTCACAGGTTAGGTGATCACTGAATAAGAAATTTCAGAAAGAGTTTTTACAAACGAAAAAAGAAGGAAAATAGAGAAAAGGAAATATACATCCAAAACATTCTTGTCAAAATGAAATAACTATCACGACGTTACCGTTGCACAATCAACATAACGACCCCATATGCTTAGATTACATGGAGGTAGCAGATTTTTACGGGACACGTCTTTGCGTATGTACAATGCATCTTAAAGCGGAATACAATACCACCACCAATAAAAGCTTAAGACACCACGTGTATCACTAATGTTATCGTCCTCTGTGCTATACCTAGACACCACCGCTATAATGAAAGGCAGGGGGGCAGGAAGCTTACTTGTTTTAAAAGGTATTCTGTACAGAGTATCTCGTCATACGCTCGATGGAAAGGATTCAAAAATCTGTCAGCACAGTGCATACACTCATTAGTTATCTTTTTATCTTTTTGGCGGGGTCACAGTCTCTATGAATGTAAATCAGGCAAAAACCTCCTGAAAAACCAAGGGAACAGAAATGTGATGGTGTTTTTCAGCTTGCACATAGAAAAGTCGAAAGAACCACTGTTAAATTTAATTTAATCTGTTACCACTTGTGGGACACCCCCGCGCCGCACGGCCACCAGCTGCTGCGTGTGCCCCTTGCCTGCCCTCTGCCTCGCTGCCTGCCTCGTTGCCGGCTGCCGGCTGCCTCCGCTGTTGTTGTTTTTGCCTTGTTTTTACTGTAATTTGTGCCTGTTTTTATTTATTTCGTTGTGCCTGTGTTTTGGTTTTCCTTCCTTGTTGTCCGCCTACCTCGCCGTCCTCCGCTCTCCCTTCCCGCCACCGCCGCTTTTCCCCGCCCCTTTTTCTATTCTGTACCCTCCCCGCTCCCGCCTCCCAGCTGCTCCGCCCACCCGCGCACTTCGCCTTAAATGGCGACCGTGCGAACGCGCAGCGGTCACGCGCAGCGGGTGCGCCGTTTGTGCGCCGAAGGCGCGCCAAAGGTAAGCCAGTCTGCGCCCGTCCGCGCCCAGTGCCAGGACCCCTGGCCCACGAGGACCCCGACCGACCCGCCTGACGTACTCCGCCGCCACCCTCACCGCACTCAACACCGGCCGACTCCCAGAATGCCATCAAGCCACTCCACGACGTACCCACGGACCTTTCAGCTGCCATGCCTGCAAGTTCTCCTGCATCCGGACCAGCCTCGCACCAGCACCCGCCAAGTCGAACACCAGCAGCACCCACCTCAAGTGCATCCTGCTCAACACCCGCTCCGTCCACAGACACGCCATCGAACTCTGGAACCTTCTAGACGCCACAGCCCCTGACGTTGCCTTCCTCACGGAGACCTGGATGAACGCCTCTTCAGCTCCCGACATCGCCATCGCTATCCCAGAGGGCTACAAGATCGTCCGGAGGGACCGAAACGCCAATCAGATGGGAGGAGGCATCGCCATCATCCACAGGAACACCATCCGTCTCACGACCAGCACCGACAACACCCTGACCAGCGCCGAACACCTGCATTTCCAGATCCACACCAACCCGAACACCACCCTCAGAGGCACCCTGATCTACCGACCCCCTGGACCACGCACACAATTCAGCGAGGACATCGCCGACTTCGTCAGCCTGCATGCCCTCCCCTCCGCTGACTACATCCTCCTGGGAGACCTCAACTTCCATCTGGAGAACAACAACGACCGCAACACCAGCACCCTGCTCGACAACCTCGCCAACCTTGGACTCAAGCAACTGGTGTCCACCCCCACCCACCTCACCGGACACACACTCGACGCAGTCTTCTCTTCCAGCACAGACATCGACTTCAGCCACGCCACAGAGCTTCAATGGACGGACCACAGCTGCGTCCACTTCACCTTCAAGAGAACGACGACCCACCAACACCAGCAACAGGCCGCCCGCAGAAGCTGGAACAAGATCACAGCAGACCAGCTCGCCACCTCCCTGAGCCAGCACCCTCCTGCCAGCTCAGCGAACCCCAGCCAGGCCGCCGACAACCTCACGAAGTGGATCAGCAACTGCGCGGACGAACTCGCCCCACTGAGGACCCCGCCTAGCAGACCCGGCAGCAAGAAGGCCCCATGGTTCACCGACGAACTCAAGAGCTCCAAGAAGAACTGCCGAGCCCTCGAGAAAGTCTGGAGAAGGGAACCGACACCGGACAACAGGACCTCCTTCAAACTTGCCACCCGGAAACACCACCAGCTGATCCGCGCCGCCAAGAAAACAGCATTCAAGGACCGGTTGGACAACAACGCACACAACTGCAAGGAACTCTTCAACATCGTGAAAGAGCTTTCCAACCCCAGCGCAGGAAACAACGACATCACCCCATCGCAAGACCTCTGCAACTCCCTCGCTTCATACTTCCACAACAAGATCGCGGACATACACAACAGCTTCAACAACCAACCAACGCACACCATGACCGAACAACCACCCCCCACCACCACCCTCCACGCCTGGACCCCGATCAGCACCGAAGACACCATCCGCACGATGAACTCCATCCACTCCGGATCACCGACCGACCCCTGCCCTCACCACGTCTTCAACAAGGCCGACGCTGTCATCGCACCCCACTTGCGAGACATCATCAACACATCCTTCGACACCACCATCTTCCCTGAGAGCTGGAAACACTCCGAACTCAGCGCTCTACTCAAGAAACCAACAGCAGACCCCACCGACCTCAAGAACTACCGCCCCATCTCGCTCCTCCCATTTCCAGTCAAAGTCATCGAGAAGACCGTCAACAAGCAGATGGCCGCCTTCCTCGAGACGAACGGATCCCTCGACCCCTCACAGTCCGGCTTCCGAGCCAATCACAGCACCGAGACCGCCCTCATCGCCGCCACCGATGACATCCGAGCCCTGATGGACAATGGAGAAACAGCGGCCCTCATCCTCCTAGACCTCTCCGCGGCATTCGACACGGTCTGCCACCGCACCCTAGTACGGCGCCTCAGCAACATCGGAATCCAGGACAAGGCGCTGGAATGGATCATCTCCTTCCTCGACGGAAGAACACAGAGAGTCCGCCTACCACCGTACAAGTCAGAGGCCTCCGAAGTCATCTGCGGCGTCCCTCAAGGATCATCTCTGAGCCCCACCCTCTTCAACGTCTACATGAGCCCCCTCGCGGCCATCGTACGCAAACACAACCTCAGCATAATCTCCTACGCCGACGACACCCAGCTGATCCTCTCCCTGACCAACGACCCCGCCCCCGCCAGAGCCAACCTGCACGAAGGGATGAAAGAGGTAGCCGAGTGGATGACGACCAGCCGCCTGAAACTGAACTCGGACAAGACGGAGGTCCTCATCCTGGGCTCCTCACCCTCCGCCTGGGACGACTCCTGGTGGCCTCCCGCCCTGGGCACCGCACCCAAACCGACAGACCATGCACGCAACCTGGGCTTCATCCTGGACTCCTCCCTCTCCATGACCAGGCAAGTCAACAACGTCTCCTCGGCGTGCTTCAACATCCTACGCATGCTACGGAAGATCTTCTGGTGGATCCCCACCGAGACCAGGAAGACCGTCACCCAGGCCCTCGTCACCAGCCGACTGGACTACGGCAACGCCCTCTACGCCGGTACCACCGCCAAGCTCCAGAAGAGACTCCAGCGGATCCAGAACGCCTCAGCCAGACTCATCCTCGACATCCCACGAACCAGCCACATCTCCGGACATCTGAGAGACCTTCACTGGCTCCCCGTCAACAAAAGAATCACCTTCCGCCTCCTCACCCACGCACACAAAGCCCTACACGACCAAGGCCCGAGCTACCTCAACAGCCGAGTCAACTTCTACGCTCCCAAACGCCACCTCCGATCAGCCAACCACGCCCTCGCCGCCGTCCCCCGCATCCGAAGAGTGACTACAGGAGGAAGGTCCTTCTCCTACCTGGCCGCCAAGACCTGGAACTCCCTCCCGACTGACCTGCGCCTGACCCAAGACCACCTCTCCTTCAGGAAGAAGCTGAAGACCTGGCTGTTCGAGCAGTAGCGGCACCCCCCCCCCCCAGCGCCTTGAGACCCTACGGGTATGCAGCGCGCTTTATAAGTGTCACTGATTGATTGATTGATTACCACGTAGGTCTAATACCACTTCTAAACAGATTACTGCCGAATTTGTATATTCAAATAGAAACACAGGTGACGTATTAAGCCAGTTATTATATCACAACTAGTGTTCCTATAGACCCATTCCTACATTTTAAAGATCTTTTCGTCATCTGTTCTTTTTATCTAAACAGATCTATTTATATAAATCACTTTATGCATATAAAACCTACTCTGGCGACTAACTCGATACTTTATATGAAAAACAGTGTTTATTCTAAGGGACTTATTAGTAAAATAGGAGCTAACCTTAATTTGATACCGGAGTCGTGTTCATTATCTGTTATTCATCAAGGTTTGCAGCCGTTATCCTATTGTGTCTAGCAACACCTCAGCACTAAATAGAACAGAGACTGGAGTCATCTTTTGTTTGTTGTAACGAATTTACAAAGACAATTTTTTACAAGGATATGAATAGTGCTGCCACCTGGTCATTAGGCAAATTAGGCGCCAAAAAGGCTTACCTTTTATATTTGAAGTTCTTTTCCTCCAAAATTATATAGATGTACCAGAGATAACGGTACGGTAATACAACCGTCCTGATCAAATTTATCCAGAGCTGTGTTATTAATCTTTTCAGTCGGGGACGTGTTACATCTAAAGAGAATCGAAACAGGACAGCGTTAACTAGTGAATTTGTTACCAAGTCTATTTAGCTAATCAAATGAAGAAAGGATGTAGCGGCCCAAACACCACTCTGTCTGGAAATTAGTCTATCTAGCGGTTTACCTTATTTTTTAGAGTCCCTCTTCATCAATGGTTTCTCAACCTCACGGTCTTCCGGGTAGACCAACGATAGCGGTACGGCAGCACGCAGTGACGTCAGGGCCTACAAGCAAATATATACGTTGCTGGCCAATCACAGCGGGCCGGCCAACGAGTAGGCGGAGTATAATTCTAACGTCAAATAAGGGAAAGAGGACTGTCTTGCATCGTTTAACAGCACCATTTTGAAACGGGTATTATGTGGTCCATCAAAGGCGTTTTTTTTAAGACCAACTTTATTGTGCCCTACTGGTTGACAGAAGATATATTAATGATTAAGAATTTAGCTGAGATCAAATTTATCTGTTATATACATGCCATTATAGCCGAACCGATATGTGGTATATACTACCACTACAGAAAGATTGTATATTCTGCAATATTGCAAAAAAGATTTTTCAAAAAGAATTTTTTGCAGGTTGATGAGGGCCTGCATAGAGGCCAATTGTATCAGTGTTTGTACACTAGAAACGAAACATTATAATGAAAGAACATTCAGGAAAAAACAGAAAATCAAACAGTGTTGCAAACACTTTGAAGTCAACGTGCAACTCCGTAAAGAAAACTGTCTTGTAGAAGGTCATTGTTGAGATTGACAGTCGTACGGGAGTAGCGAAAATGTTTATTATCACTCCATACACAGTATTACTGGGACAAAAAATGGTAAATAAGAAATAGTCCAAACTGCTTATCATCATCATCATATTGCTAACAAGCTTGTTAGATACAGGTTATATCCATAAACTGTACAGAGCCTATCATAGTTCATGGCACCTCTTCAGTGAAAGTAGTTCAGCAATCACATGGCACGTACGCATCTGATGTATAAACACCCTCACCAAGTCTGAGTCACCAACCATTGTATGTCAAGGTTCAAGCCCTTTCTAACACTGTTGAAAGTAAAAATCCAGAATGTTTCACGTTGTTTTCGAATGGTCTCTATTGGTGTCCCAGCTTTACTCTGGATTTTTTCCAAAATCAGCCATTTAAATTCACTTTCTGAATGGTTTTTATCCATGCAGTGTTGTACAAGGGGTGCTGTAATTTTCTTCGTACGTATAGCTGATTTGTGCTCGCTATATCGAGTACGGAATTCTCGTGCGGTTTCTCCGATGTATGCTAGACCGCAAGGGCATAGTAGCATGTATACAATGTTATGACTTCTGCAATTTGTTAGGTCTCGCAACTTTACACATTTTCCTTCGTATTGTACGGTATCTGTAACCATAGCACTATCACAAGCATGGCAAGAGCCACACTTGTGATTTCCTAGGATCAAAGGCAGACCTGTTATTGTGAGTTGACGTCCTGCGGTTGGTTGGATAGGTCTAGTGTGCACTAGAAGGTCGCGTAGGTTGCGGTTTCTTCGATACGCTACCAGAGGTGGTTCCAGCTGAGTTTCATTTTCATCACTATTTAAGATTTTCCAATTTTTCATAATGATGTTTCTGATCTTATAATTCAATGAAGAGTGGTTGATGACACATACCACTTGATCTTTGGGTGCACGAGCAGTGCCTGTTAATAACGCCTCTCTGTCGTAATATTTAGCCCTTTTATAGGCATGTCTTATCAACCTATGTGGGTAGCCTCTGGCCAGAAGTCGTACCCGAAGGGCATCTCCATGTCTGTGGAACTCACGCATATCTGTGCAATTACGCCTGATGCGCAAAAATTCTCCAAAAGGGATTGCATCTCTTTGGCTCGTTGGATGGAAGCTATGGTAGTGTAATATGGTATTTTTTGCAGTCGGCTTTCTATATAGACTTACTTCAATGATGTTATTGGAGCCTGAGATGAGAATGTCCAAAAATTCCACCTGGTGGGCACTACTTTTGGCTGTAAATTTTAAATTACAGTCACTGGCGTTAAGCCAAAGTATGAATTCACCGCCGTACCGCTATCGTTGGTCTACCCGGAAGACCGTGAGGTTGAGAAACCATTGATGAAGAGGGACTCTAAAAAATAAGGTAAACCGCTAGATAGACTAATTTCCAGACAGAGTGGTGTTTGGGCCGCTACATCCTTTCTTCATTTGATTAGCTAAATAGACTTGGTAACAAATTCACTAGTTAACGCTGTCCTGTTTCGATTCTCTTTAGATGTAACACGTCCCCGACTGAAAAGATTAATAACACAGCTCTGGATACATTTGATCAGGACGGTTGTATTACCGTACCGTTATCTCTGGTACATCTATATAATTTTGGAGGAAAAGAACTTCAAATATAAAAGGTAAGCCTTTTTGGCGCCTAATTTGCCTAATGACCAGGTGGCAGCACTATTCATATCCTTGTAAAAAATTGTCTTTGTAAATTCGTTACAACAAACAAAAGATGACTCCAGTCTCTGTTCTATTTAGTGCTGAGGTGTTGCTAGACACAATAGGATAACGGCTGCAAACCTTGATGAATAACAGATAATGAACACGACTCCGGTATCGAATTAAGGTTAGCTCCTATTTTACTAATAAGTCCCTTAGAATAAACACTGTTTTTCATATAAAGTACTGTTAGAGTATCGAGTTAGTCGCCAGAGTAGGTTTTATATGCATAAAGTGATTTATATAAATAGATCTGTTTAGATAAAAAGAACAGATGACGAAAAGATCTTTAAAATGTAGGAATGGGTCTATAGGAACACTACTTGTGATATAATAACTGGCTTAATACGTCACCTGTGTTTCTATTTGAATATACAAATTCGGCAGTAATCTGTTTAGAAGTGGTATTAGACCTACGTGGTAACAGATTAAATTAAATTTAACAGTGGTTCTTTCGACTTTTCTATGTGCAAGCTGAAAAACACCATCACATTTCTGTTCCCTTGGTTTTTCAGGAGGTTTTTGCCTGATTTACATTCATAGAGACTGTGACCCCGCCAAAAAGATAAAAAGATAACTAATGAGTGTATGCACTGTGCTGACAGATTTTTGAATCCTTTCCATCGAGCGTATGACGAGATACTCTGTACAGAATACCTTTTAAAACAAGTAAGCTTCCTGCCCCCCTGCCTTTCATTATAGCAGTGGTGTCTAGGTATAGCACAGAGGACGATAACATTAGTGATACACGTGGTGTCTTAAGCTTTTATTGGTGGTGGTATTGTATTCCGCTTTAAGATGCATTGTACATACGCAAAGACGTGTCCCGTAAAAATCTGCTACCTCCATGTAATCTAAGCATATGTGGTCGTTATGTTGATTGTGCAACGGTAACGTGGTGATAGTTATTTCATTTTGACAAGAATGTTTTGGATGTATATTTCCTTTTCTCTATTTTCCTTCTTTTTTCGTTTGTAAAAACTCTTTCTGAAATTTCTTATTCAGTGATCACCTAACCTGTGAGGATTTCTGTAATTCATAGGGAATCTTGGGCAATTAAAAAAAACCTTTTTATGTATATATTATTGCAGGTATTCCCTGGGCATTATCGTTTCTGAATACATCTGTGGTCCTGATGAAGGTGGCACCTACGCCATCGAAACGCGTCGACCATTGACTTGACACTACTACTCTGCGTTTGCAGTTGATTTGTTAGTCACAGGAGGCTATTGTGTATCTTGTACCTCCAATGTTCAATTAACGATAACAAAACATTTTTTTACCTCTTCTCGATGTTTTTATGAGATGTATATGTATGAATGTGGAATGATGTGGGATGTGTGTAGATGTGACTGTGGGATGAGATAGATCCTTCGTGATCTATATTAGGTTGTCCCAGGGACTACTGCTAATGATTAATTTATTTAATGTACATTCACTGTAATGCACTTAATCAGTGAAATTTAAAAGTTTGAAATTTATTTTTGTGATAAGAAAAAGAAATATATTGAATTTTTTCAAAGAAAAACATAAAATGAACTAATGATAAAAAATAAAAAAGAAATAAATTGAAAAATATTTCTTTGTGTTTGGTATCACTAATGTGTAGGCCCTTATGTTTCCCTTTCACAATTAAATTGTTTTCCATGAATAGAGGTCATGAGGGAGTTTCTCTATTATGACGGAGTCCATTTTGGTTCCAATCTTTAAAAAGGGGGATCGCAACAGTCCGTCATTTCCGAACTCCAATACGGCTTCAGGGAGGTCTGGGTACCATCGACCAGGTCCTGAATCTGGTTCTATTAAGAGGGAAATCCGTAAACGCGAAGGGAGGTAATTTCCACATGGCTTATTTCGACCTCTCTGCAGCGTTTGACTGCGTTTCACATGCAAAATTATGGTCCATTATGTCGGACATAGGGGTGGATAAGACCCTAGTTAATTATATCCGAGAACTCTACTCTGGCGCTACTACTAGAGTGAGGTTCGGTACAGGGGGCCGGCTGTCTTCACCTTTTAGGGTAGAGCGGGAAGTTAGACAGGGCTGTGTCCTGGCTCCCTTCCTTTTTACCATCTATACCAACGGCTTGGAGGCAGCCATGTTGGAAGGAAGCCAGGACCTACCTCTGATCAATAACCGCCCAATTCCCGCATTACTATATGCAGATGATGCGGTAATCATCGCTCGTACCCCACTGGAACTACAACGCTACCTGACTCGCTATTACAACTTTATGTCCAACCTAGACCTAAAAATTAACCCAAATAAAACATTAATTATTCGAAAAACTGAAAACAGCTTTCTGAGATACTTATTATCAGTCCCTCAATCTTCACCTACCTATTCCTGCCATCAAGAACTCGGTTTGCCATTTATTACTGATCTCATTCGATTGCAACCAATCTTGTTGTGGCACCACATCTGGACCTCAGAAAACTGCTTTTAACCAATAAATTATTAAGGATTGTCAAAAACTGGATTATGCCCCAAAAATTCCCTGGCTACATTACGTCCAGAAATTCCTTAATGATTTGGGCCATCCTAACTTCTATTCTGCTCCACATGACATGCTAAGGATTTCCCGAAAACTACTTAAGGCGGAATGTCTAAAACATCTTGACGATCTCCGTTTGGTCGCAGAAGTCAATAAACCTTCTGTTCAGCATTCTCTACTAATACAAACCTCTTATAAAATTGAGCCCTACCTGATTTTAAACTTGCCAATTTATGATGTTTTTTTACTCACTAGATTCAGATTTAATAATTTTCACCGATTAATCACCTTTCCCAAATCAAATGACTGGTCAAGGGACCTCCCCACCTGTCCCTGCGACGACTTTTCCTCGCAGTCCCTTTTACACGTCACTTTCTTCTGTAAATACTTTTCCGAACCTAGAAAACGGTGGCTGAAACCTCTTCTGCAACAAATGTCTTTACGTGAATTGTGTCCAGCTCTGCTGGCATTACAAATGTTGGACTCTCCTGCAATGTGCTTTAACATTGCAAAGTTCTTAAAATTTTGCATAAGGCACCGAACAAATCTCCAATCATAATATTTTGATGTTCTGATCGTCAGTTGTATTCTCACTAATTTTAAAAATTGTGTGTTATAACTATATTTCCAAATGAATATGCAAATGAATTCTGCTCATAAATAAGACATTTTGTATCTGACATGTTTCGCTATCTCCGTGTCTAACTATCCTCACACTGAAAGAGTTGTTCTTTATGAAATCATCGGTTTGTTAAAAACCTGAATGTAACATTGTAATTGGAATTTTTAATGTGTTGTATTTGTACTTTGCTATTATGGATGTGCCTTGCTTTCCGAATAAAGCTTTTATTGAATTGAATTGAATTGAGTGACAGTGTGTTTTCTAGAAGAGTATGAATACTAACTAGGGAATTGAAGGTGTGAAACACAACTGTGTACGTGATTAGAGGACTGCATCCATACTGCATAGACATTTAAAGCAGTCCATGTGTTAAGGCCTGGCTCACTGCATGACTACTTGGGTAATGACTGAATGATTAGAGTAAAGCAAGGAGAGTGCCTAGGTAAATTTATAAGTGCTAGGCTTTTCGCACAGGGAATGGATTAGTACTTGGTACTGAATGGGTCACTAGAGGAGTGCAAAGGCAGTCACAAGTGCTGGACTGTATGGATACTGACTAGGAAATTGAAAGTGTGAAAGACAAGTGTCTAGGTGGTTAGAAGACTGCATGCATAGTGCATAGGGGTTTGAAGCAGTACATGTGCTAAGGCCTGGCTCAGTGTATGAATACTTAGGCACTGACTGAATGATTAGAGTACTGCAAAGATAGTATCATGGTGAATTTATAAGTGTTTGGGTTTTAGCACAGTGAATGGATTAGTACATGGTGCTGAATGGGTCACTAGAGGACTGCAAAGGGAGTGACAGGGTATTTCCTGGAAGTGTATGGATACTGACTAGGGAATTGAAGGTGAGAAAGACAATTGTGTAGGTGGTTAGAGGACTGCATGCATAGTGGATAAGGGTTTGAAGCAGTCCATATACTAAGGCCTGGGTCACTGGATGAGTACTTGGGTACTGACTGAATGATTAGAGTACTGCAAGGAGAGTGCCTGGGTGAATTTATTAGGGTTTGGCGCAGTGAATGGATTAGTACATGATGCTGAATGGGTCACTAGAGGAGTGCAAATGGAGTGACAGGGTGTTTGCTGGAAGTGAACGGATACTGACTGGGGAATTGAAGGTGTGAAAGACAAGTGTGTAGGTGCTTAGAGGACTGCATGCATAGTAGATAGGGGTTTGAAGAAGTCCATGTGCTAAGACCTGGCTCAGTGCATGAATACTTAGGCAGTGACTGAATCATAAGAGTACTGGAAAGAGAGTGTCTTGGTGAATTTATAAGTGTTTGGGTTTTGGCACAGTGAATGGATTAGTACACACTGTTGAATGGGTCTCTAGAGGACTACAAAGGAAGTGACAGGATGTTTCCTGGAAGTGTATGGATACTGACTAGGGAATTGAAGGTGTAAAAGACAAGTCTATAGTATGTTAGAACACTACATGCATACTGCATAGACATTTGAAGCAGTCTATTTGGTACTTAGAAACTGACTAAATAATCAGACTACTTCTAGGACAATGCTTAGGTAAAACGTTTACATTTTCAGTTCTGCCACAGTGAACAGAATAGTACATGGTACTGCACCTTAGTGTCAAACCCTGACTCATTTTATCAATGCATAAGCAAAGACTAGCTTCTAATGCTACTAAAACTTGACAACATGAGAGGTTTTAAATTAGTTATCTGTCAGCAAATACACAATGTTACCAAATGCTTCTCTCACAGTGGTTCTCAAACGCACACAGACTCACAGTGTAATTCTAGACAGCAACCACTATACCTAGGAGTTTACCAAAAACTCATTCACTACTGTGGAAGTGGTAAGCGAACTGCACACAATCTTCATATTTCAGGACTGCACTTTTGTGTCAAAGCCTGACTCATTTAATCAAAGCATAAGCAAAGACTGGCTTCTAATGCTACTAAAACTTCACAACATGACCGGTTTTAAAACAGGTATATGTCAGCAAATACACAATGTTACCAAATGCTTCTCTCACAATCCTTACCCAAATGCACACGGACTCACAGTGTGATTTTAGACAAGCAACACTATCCTAGGAGTTTACCAAAACTCATTCACTACTCTGGAAGAGTTAATGGTACTGCACACAATCTACATATTTAAGTACACCACATCAGTGTCAAAGCATGACTCATTTAATCAACGCATAAGCAAAGACTGGATTCTAATCCTACTAAAACTTCACAACATGACAGGTTTTAAAACAGTTATCTGTCAGCAAATACATGATGTTACCAAATGCTTCTCTCACAGTGATCCCAAATACACACTAACTCACAGTGTGATTCTAGACAAGCACCACTATCCCTATGATTTTACCAAAACTCATTCAGTACAGTGCAAGTGGTAAGGGAACTGCACACAATCTACATATTTCACAACTGCAATTTACTGTCAATGCCTGACTCATATAACGAAAGCATAAGCCATAACTGTCTTCTAATGCTACTAAAACTTGACAACATGACATGTTTTACAACACTTATCTGTCAGCAAATACACGATGTTACCAAACACTTCTCTCACAGTGGTTCCCAAATGCACACAGACTCACAGTGTGATTTTAGACAATCAACACTATCCTAGGACTTTACCAAAACTCATTCACTACTGTGGAAGGGGTAAGGGGACTGCACACAATCTACATATTTAAGTACAGCACATCAGTGTCAAAGCATGACTCATTTAATCAACATATAAGCAAAGACTGGATTCTAATGCTACTAAAACTTCACAACATGACAGATTTTAAAACAGTTATCTGTCAGCAAATACATGATGTTACCAAATGATTCTCTCACACTGATCCCACATACACTAACTCACAGTGTGATTCTAGACAAGCACCACTATCCCTATGAGTTTACCAAAACTCATTCACTACAGTGCAAGTGGTAAGGGAACTGCACACAATCTACATATTTCACAACTGCAATTTACTGTCAATGCCTGACTCATTTAATGAAAGCATAAGCCATAACTGTCTTCTTATGCTACTAAAACTTGACAACCTGACTGGTTTTAAAACAGTTATCTGTCAGCAAATACACGATGTTACCAAATGCTTCTCTCACAGTGGTTCCCAAATGCACACAGACTCACTGTGTGATTCTAGACAAACAACACTATCCCTTGCACTATATCAAAACACATTTCTTCATCTAGAAGTAGTACTACATTTTAGTGTAGGAACATAACATAACTCATTTCACAAATTCATAAACAATGACTGGTTTCTAATTCTACCAAAATATAGAAACTGCACAGTTATCTGTCTACAAACACATGAAAAACACAAATGCCAATCACAGAATGGTTTCTACATGCACACACATTGTAGAGAAAAAAAGTACTCCCTACACTTTAGCAGGAAAAATACATTAGTCTGATTAAAATCAAAATGGTCTACATACATCCCCTCACAATTAAATAACTCATCTTTCAAGTTGTTTTGTAGATTAAGGAGTATATCAATCACTCACCATATTTTCTTTTACAGAATCTCTGCACTGTGCACCTCTCAGCAAAAGCAAAGAATGAAAAAGTTTCCCTTTCATTTTCCACACATATACATGTAAACATCAAATCACAATCCTTCGCACATAAACTCAAAAGCAAACACACATTTCTATTGGTTAAACATTTCAACCCTTTCCAACTGAAATACATTTCAACCCTTCCCCCAATCTGCCTTCTGCCTGTTACCATAGAAACAGGTCATGGAACACTGCACTGAGCTCACAGGTCACAAGTTCAGCACACAATGTTCCTACACAAGACAGGAAGTGTGCTTGACTTTTCAACATATCAGCTTATCATATATAATGTTCCTTAAAATCTGTTGAGAATTTCGCGAAGATTCGTCAATCGGCGCCAAAGATAATCCAAATAGAATGTTGCGGATTTCCTATGGAAAATAGGTCCTAACTATAACTATCTATTGGCGACCGCCAGTATATAATATATATATATATACTAGAGAGGAATATTTGTGTGCCTCTGTAGTTAAGGTTAACGGGTCACTCCTTAGGAAATCCAATTTTTGTATCCTCAGTGACTCTGGCACTTTATGACCCATATACTCCAACCATAGGAAAAATAATATATCAGAAGGAGATTTTTGACAAAGGTTACAACGTTTTAAGGGGGATCCCAAATAATATTTACTCGTTAATGGGATTTCCCTTTTGAGATTTTTCTCCTCCATAACTTTGTTTTCACTGAAAGGAATGCTATCAATTTTATGGGATGTGTTTTCCATTTTTCAGTGCTTATTTCTTGTTTTGATGAAAATCTGTTAAGACGTTTTAGAGATGTAAGGCAATCCCCAACTAGAAAATAACATTTAAATGGAGTATGTGTGCCAAACCAGAACCTTAGAAACATAAACATTGAATAGTTGAGCCTTACAGTAAACTACGAAGCTGTATTCTGCATGTTTACGAACAGTAGTAGAAGCATAAGAGACAGACAGTACACTGATCTAAGTCGGTGTGGAGAAAGGGAACATGTGAGGCTGCCGTTTCTAGTAAAGTACTTGGAAACCTTTTTGTAGTTTAAGAATATTTCACCAAAGAGAGAAATACAAAAACACACAGGTCAACACATATTGAGCACAGTGGCTACAACAGAATCAATATGAATTGCCTCATACACGTTAGTATTCGTTTATAACAGCTTAGCATAATTGTTTGTTTATGAACGCTTACTGGATGAGTGAAGCCAACTAGATACAACGTACACGCCAAGTTCTTGTGACCTTTTTGTAAATAACAGTAAATACACACGAGAGGCACAAATACACAGCAATACATTTAAGTACGAGGTGCCAAAGGCTACACATTGGCGTATCATGTGTTGTTTGTGAGCACTGTATAAAGAGACACGCACAAAATGTGCATGCAACTCATTCCTGTAGAGAGCCACCCGGACTCTCTCATACATTGTTGCATGCCTTTCTCCCCTCAGGGCAGGCTCGCCCCGAGGTATTAAATAAACAATGGGAGACAGTTTGGGATCTTCCCGCCACTACACTACAATGGTGTGGTGTGTCTGGCTTACAGGGAGTCATCAAACTTAGCAATAACATTTTAGTGTTCTCAAACAACCTAGAGGACCATCACACACACCTACAAGTCACACACCAACATCTGGAAGATTGCGGCCTAACTCTTCACCGGTCCAGATGCTCCTTCTTCCAAGAATCCATAGACTTCTTTGGAGATATCATTTCAAGAGAGGGGCTGAAGGTAGAACCCAAGAAAGCAACAGCCATCCGGCCGGCTAGTACTCCCACCCCACCAACAGAAGTCTGCAGCTTTCAGGACATAGCCACCTACTTTGGGCGGTTCATACCGAATCTGGCCCCGCTGTCGGAGCCACTACGGGCCCTCATGCATAGTGGAAACACCTGGGAATGGACCACTGCCGCTAACACCGCCTTCCATGCCTTCAAGACAGCGTTAATGGACAAGACGCTCATGGCATACTTTCACCCTAGGAAGTACTGAACTGGTAGTAGATGCCAGCCCCATTGGCCTTGGGGCAGTCCTTCTCCAAGAAAACAACCAAGACACCTGGGCACCTGTCGGGTATGCCAGTCGAGCCCTGTCAGACACGGAAACGAGATACACCCAGATTGAAAGAGAGGCCCTTGCCATTAAGTGGGCGTGCCAGCACTTACACCTCTACCTCTATGGGCAAGAGTTCCAAGTGGTGATGGACCCTAAGCCACTAATTTCCCTTTTCGCAGGAACAGCGAGGCTGGCACCCCCCAGGATAGAAAGATGGGCAATTCAACTGCAAGCTTACGGATTTAAAGTCATATTCCGACCCGGAGCCCACAACCCAGCTGACTATCTGTCGAGCCATCCAGAAGTGTCAGAGGTACGACACTCGCCCCCGGATGTAGCACACACGGAGGCTTTCGTCAGCATGATCACCAAGGAAGCCTGTCCTAATGCAGTGACACTTGAGGAGATTGGGCTAGCCCAACCAGGGAAAAAACACTGGGAAGGGTCAAAGAAGCCCCGCAGACTAATGGCTAGGCCCATTTCTTAGATGGTGCACAAGTGCTCCTCATCGCGGACAATCATGCACGGCAGCAACTGTGGAAAGTTCGCGAAAACTGAGAATAGGAGAGCATGGGGTCATGCTGAGGGACCACATCTTCGCAGTTCCGAGAGAGCTACAGGTTCGAATCGTGGGGCTAGCACATGTCGGACATCAAGGGACGGCAAAAACCAAGGCACGCCTCCAAAGCAAGGTAGGGTTTCCAGGTATGGACAACATGGTAGACGAGAAGATCAGGCACTGCCATTCATGCACCATAAGAGGAGGAGACCCTGCACCAGTCATCACTGAGGAGCCGAGTGAAATACCCTGGTCCAAAAATCAGCATCGATTTTGGCTGTTTCCCTGATGGCCGCAAAACCCTGGTACTCATGGACTCCTTTTCAAAACTCTCGACAGTAGAAGTGGTTGCATCCACGGCATTCACACGTGCAAAAGGTTCTTGATAAGATCTTTGCACTCATGGGCCTCCATGACGAACTCAGGTCTGACAACGGACCCCCTTTTCAGGGGCGAGAGTTTCAAGAATACCTAGAGAAGAAAGCCATTCAACACCGGCGAATTACCCCACAGTGGCCACTAGTAAATGGCGAGGTTGAGCGCTTCATGAGAACACTCAACCTGATGCTGCACATCGCAGTGGAGCAGGGAGGAGACATGGAAAGAGGCCTTCATCAATTCCTAGATGCTTGCAGACAGACCCCTCACAGCACCACACGATGTGCACCCGCTCATCTCCTTTTCAGGCGAGCCCCGCAAGATAGCATCCCGACTGATCCGACCTGGAAGCCTCCAGAAAGAGATGATATGGCAGTACAAGCCCAGAGGGAGGCCACAAATCAGAAGGCGAGTCTCGCTAGAGGTGCCAGGACACCATCAATAAAAGTGGGAGACCACATTGTGGTTAAAGACAGACATGCCGGCTGGAAGTTTCGGACCCCATATGAGCCGAAGGTATGGAAAGTAATTTGTGTTCAGGGGACGATGGTCTCCGCACAAAAGGGTCAGCAGGTAATCACCAGAAACGTGGCACGGTTTAAGAAAACACACGAACACTGCACGGACCCTGTAGAACTCGAGCCAGAAGGGACTGGAGGTTATCACCGCAACCCCTCCTAGAATCGCAAACCCCAGATCAAGACTCCGATAGGTCCCAGGCTAGCGCGACTGTGCAAACCCCTGAGACTCTCAACCAAGACACCGTGCCTAAGCCTACATCAAGCACCCAGGCCAAAGCATGGATCAGTTCCAGCTCCAGGCGTCAGAAGTATGGTCTCCGGCCGAACCCTGTACCAAGCCAAAGACTTAGAGACTTTGTGTGCATGTTGCTCTGAGCATGTGATGTATGATAGGTATGTGCTAAAGAAAAGGAGGGATGTAGAGAGTCACCCGGACTCTCTCATACACTGTTGCATGCCTTTCTCTCCTAGAGCGGCCTCGACCCAAAGTATTAAATAAACGACGGGAGACCGCTTGGTGTCTTCCCACCACTACAGTTCAACGGTGTGGTGTGTGAATTATTAGAGCGCCGCGCTAGGCCTCAGTCACCCAGGCCTCCCCGCATTACAATCCCAGCGTCAATACAAATCCCCTTAGTACGTTACGTTTGCGTCCATTGCACTAAATATTCACTATACATGCCCTGACGTTCAACACTAAGAGTAGTATAAAAGTTCCCATTGCATTAAAGAATAGAAAACATTGCATTAAAAATTCTAATATACTTTAGTTTTTAATGCATTTTTATTGTGTTTTCAGAACATAACATATAATTAAAAACAGAAAAAAAGGTAACTAGGGGACGGGCACCTATACCCCTCAGTCCACTGCCCTCACTGGTTGTATCACCACCCACGAACTGCAATCTCCCACAAACCTTCAACCACCTTCAATCAGGGTTTACAAAGTAGCAACACCAGCAAACAATCAAAGTAGAGCCTGCTAGACCCCCGGCTTCTTTTCTACGTGCAAAATAATACAACTTTAGGTTCATCCCAAATGTTTAAGGCTCGTAACTTCCTATAAAATTATAATCCTCTTAAATCTGCGGCGAGATATTCCAGCACCAAGACCCATTGTTAACTGAAATCTCTTTCTCTCCCCTGAGCTGTCTGTAATTGTTTCTATCACCAGTCCACCAAAATCTGTTTTTGCCACCAGGAGTAAATGTGAGATAACTCTCCCTTTCTTGCTATATAAGGGGTAAAAATAAATTCTGAAGGTGACCCCCACAAAATCTCATCTGGCCAGCTGAGACACTGTTTTAAATCAGATTTATTTTACAACCAATTGTGGTTAAAGACAGACATGCCGGCTGGAAGTTTCAGACCCCATATGAGCCGAAGGTATGGAAAGTAATTCGTGTTCAGGGGACGATGGTCTCCGCACAAAAGGGTCAGCAGGTAATCACCAGAAACGTGGCACGGTTTAAGAAAACACACGAACACTGCACGGACCCTGTAGAACTCGAGCAAGAAGGGACTGGAGGTTATCACCGCAACCCCTCCTGGAATCGCAAACCCCAGATCGAGACTCCGATGGGTCCCAGGCTAGTGCGACTGTGCAAACCCCTGAGACTCTCAACCAAGACACCGTGCCTAAGCCTACATCAAGCACCCAGGCCAAAGCAGGGATCAGTTCCAGCTCCAGGAGTCAGAAGTATGGTCTCCGGCCGAACCCTGTACCAAGCGATTGACTTAGAGACTTCGTGTGCATGTCACTCTGAGCATGTGATGTATGATAGGTATGTGCTAAAGAAAAGGAGTGATGTAGAGAGTCACCCAGACTCTCTCATACATTGTTTCATGCCTTCCACTCCTAGAGTGGCCTCGACCCAAAGTATTAAATAAACGACGGGAGACCGCTCGGTGTCTTCCCACCACTACAGTTCAACGGTGTGGTGTGTGAATTATTTGAGCGCCGCGCTAGGCCTCAGTCACCCAGGCCTCCCCGCATTACAATCCCAGCATCAATACAAATCCCTTTAGTACGTCACGTTTGCGACCAATGCACTAAATATACACAATACATGCCCTGACGTTCATCAACACTAAGAGTAGTATAAAAGTTCCCATTGCATTAAAGAATAGAAAACATTGTATTAAAAATTCTAATATACTTTAGTTTTTAATGCATTTTTATTGTTTTTTCAGAACATAACATATAATAAAAAACAGAAATACCTATACCCCTCAGTCCACTGCCCTCACTGGTTGTATCACCACCCACGAACTGCAGTCTCCCACAAACCGCCAACCACCTTCAATCAGGGTTTACAAAGTAGCAACACCAGCAAACAATCAAAGTAGAGCCTGCTAGACCCCCGGCTTCTTTTCTACGTGCAAAATAATACAACTTTAGGTTCATCCCAAATGTTTAAGGCTCGTAACTTCCTATAAAATTATAATCCTCTTAAATCTGCGGCGAGATATTCCAGCACCAAGACCCATTGTTAACTGAAATCTCTTTCTCTCCCCTGAGCTGTCTGTAATTGTTTCCATTGCCAGTCCACCAAAATCTGTTTTTGCCACCAGGAGTAAATTTGAGATAACTCTCCCTTTCTTGCTATATAAGGGGTAAAAATAAATTCTGAAGGTGACCCCCACAAAATCTCATCTAGCCAGCTGAGACACGGTTTTAAATCTGATTTATTTTACAACCAAATGCCAGAGGGATTGTAGCTCTGGTTGCGACCAGAGACCCTTGCTTAAAGAGCCCATCTTCCTGCTTGCTGTCCTGCACTGCATGCAACCCAGGTGTATCGTAGGTCCCTGTTTGGCTGGCGTGTAGTACCTGGAGTATAATATTTTCAAGAGAGTTTCTCTACTGCTCACATAGATGGTTACTCAGCGTGCTCTAGGCACTGGCATAACGAAACTTGAGGTGGCCCCCCTGTAAGGTACATGGAGGGGCCCCCTCCGGACTAAATCGGGGGCTCTCAGGCCAAAGTACTGGGCTGAGGGGCCCCCTGGAGCATGGGGGCCTTCCCACACTCCAGGGGCTGCGGGGGCCTGTGTTACGCCACAGGCTCTAGGTATAAAGTCTTGCCTTTGGCCATCATTAAGCTGGATAGCAAGCTCTCTCTCCCATGCGTCCAGAAATGGAAATCTTCTACCATGGTCTGATATGTTGAGAAACTGGTATAATTTAGAAATCTCCCTTCTGTACTTTTCGTGGTTGAGATACCTTTCAAATGGGGCAAGGTCTCTAATGGCGGCCTTCTGTATGTGTGACTGGAGGACCCAGTCTCACACTCGACAACAGCAAAATCTTTCACTTTCTTGTAACCTATCTTGTAACTAAGGCTGGGCAGTTCACACCCACTCCACCAGCAAATCTTGCGCATTTTAATACTCCGCAGTCCGTTTGGAGTGCAAAGTTTTCCAAAACTCCACAGTCTCAGCAGAGTGGAGTTTACCAGTGCCGAGGACAGGAGTCTAGGACTTCCCTTCCTCCCAAATGGTGTCCTGCTGCTGGCTGCACTTGGCTTCCGCTGCTCCGGCTCAGAGAATTCATTTACCAGGAAGAACTGCAGTGCGCATGGCGTATTGCGTGAAGGCATGCCTGACCCTATTAAATCCCATGATATGCAATGCAGTGTTGTGATTAGTCTGAGCGCCGCAAATCAGCGCTCAGATCGGGACAGGGAGCCTGTGCCTATTCTCCACCAGGCTGTCCATTACAGCCTGATGGGGAATATGCCAAGTTGCGCACTTAGTGTGCACCGTCCACTCCTCCTCCCACTCTGAGCCACCAGCCCCGCCCTGACCCAGCCCGCAGAAACAAAAAATAAAACGATAATAGCCATGTTATTATCGTTTTATTTTTCCCATTTTCATTGATCTAGGAGCAGTGGAGTGACGCTCCTTTGCCTTAGCAGAGGAGCCACCACTGGATAGTTGGAAGTTTCATGCCATTTAGGTCACTGCGTCACTATTGACCTGTAGGGTTTCCCCTATAAAAAATAACTGTAGAAGTCTTGAAAACAATTTGATGAATTGTTACGAAATAGTGACCATAGGTCTCACCAGGACTAAATCAGCAAACTACTACCTGTGTAAAATAAAAGTGAAAAAGTGGCACAGAATTGTGTTGTGGTATTCAAAGTGTAGGAGTGAAAACACGCGTATATACACAACGTGCATAAGATATGGGCACAAAGATCCCCTAGAAAATATCTCTATACTGGGAAAAAAGCGGGGGTAGGGGTTAAACATTTTAACATCATAACATAACCACCTGTCAACATAGAGGAATCATCATAACTTAATGCAAAATTACACAATCAGTCAATCTAATATCAAAAGATTTGGGGCGCTGAAGAGCCCTTAAACAGTGGGTTAGAGGTCATCCCAAATGGGTACAGAGTATATGGAAGGGTAAAGTAAATCACTGCTCAGAGGAAAGGAGGAGGGGTAGATACCGGACTAGTACCGAGCCATCAGAAGTAGCAACACTTGAACCGTGGCCATGGACCCGTCACAGTCCTGTCTTTCAAGTCAGGTCAGCCTTGTCTGACAATCATTGAATTAGTTTTGGTTTAGCCAATGTCAATGAGTTCTCGCGATAATTTAGGAAGGGAGTCTCACTTAGCTTCGTTGGGAGGCTAGACCAGTTCACCAACTTGGACTGAACTCTTTAAAGAACATTTTGAGAAGGTGTAACAGGCAGCATCTCTCTGGTGCTTTTTTTACCATTGTGTTCTGCGGATCCTCTCATAAAATCAATTTCTGACCGCATCAAAGTTGTATTTCCATCTCGGTCTCAGTACAACAATTCCTTTTTTACGCTCACATTTCCCATGGGGATACTCCAGAATAATGTCTTTGTCATGGTTGCTCTTCGCATGTAATACACTGTTTATTGCGGTTTCTTTTATAAATTAGGTTCTCTGTCCTCTGTATATTACTGTTTCAAGAAACTCCATCTCGTTCTTACATATTAAATGAGTGAGTTGAATGCTGTGTTTAATTTTGTTCAGGCTTGCAAAGTAATTTGTGAATACAGTTTTCGTGCCAGCTAAGATTATCAGAAGGCCTTTCCCAGTTCAGTACCACAGATTTGCTTGAAGATTTCTGTACGAAAGTGGACAATATTATGTGGCAAACATACTTCAATCATTTTCACTAGCAAACTGACACGGTCCATTTGTGTAAGTTTTCTCTGTTGTAGAAATATTTGCAGGCTTGGATTCCAAATTTGTTGCAAATTGTTGCAGTATACAGTGATGTGCAACCTCCATTACTCCTTGCCTGAAGCATTTATGCAGTTTCTTGTAAGAAAGAACTAAGGGGCAGATTTACAAGCCCCTTGCGCCACCGGTGCATCACTTTTCATGACGCACTGGCGCCGCATTTTAGTGCCCCATATTTATAAGGACAAAAAAAGCCACCCTGCGTGACTTTTCCTGTCATTGTAAATATGGCCCCTTTGCACACAGCACTTTGCATGAAAGGGGTATTCCATGGGGGTTGCTGTGGGTGTTCCCATGCAACACCCATATAATTAGACACATTTCCAAAATTTACGAGAAATCGTAAATGTTGAAATGTGTCTGAATGCTCCGCCTCCCCAGGGTAGACGTAGGGAGGCGCAATGAGGAGAAATGTATTAATTTCTCCGCATTTTCTTCCTCTTTCTATGCGTGCTGTATTCTGCAGCACACATAATCGAGTAAATCACCTCTTGTGATTGTTTATGTACAGGAAGGTGTCCCTTCCTGCACGTAAACAATCAGTAAAACCATGATGTTTTGCAAGTTCTATGTGTTCTAAAGCACCACACATAGAAGTTGAAAAACTCAATTTCTGATTGTTTATGTGCAGGAAACGAACCCTTCTTGCACATAAACTATCTCCCCATGCAAGGGTGCCCATGCCGGCGCATGGCAGGAGTTGTGTACCAGCGCAAGAAGAAGCACAGTGATATAACATATTGTTGTAAATATGTTACATCCCTGTGCTTTGAAAGTGACTCAGTGAGGCGCAGCCAAATGGCTTGCGGCACGCACTGAGTCACTTTCCTTGTAAATCTGCCCTGAAGATACTTGAAAACTGGTGAATGGTAATAATGCACAAATGTGGATGATTTTTCAAATTGTGAGCTGACTTGATGCAATGCTAGTTCTGCCTGGGAAATTTGTTCCCGTCTTCATTCATTTTGAAAGGAAATAAGTTGTGGGCATCCCTGGATTTCCTACTATTAGAAATTCAAGTTCATCTGCAATCACTGTTCTATTTTTCGGCCATCCATCCATTTTTAGATTGTACCAGTCTTGAAATTCTGACTTTGGGCTCTTTTCTAGTTATTTTTTAAATTGGTCTAAGAAATTGGGTTGTTGGTTGACTGGGTTGTAAGCCCTGGTCAAGCACCAACCACAAACCTTGTCAGGGTAAGGTACAAGCAAACCCCAAAATAACCTGTGCCTGGTACCTTGGCACAGAGCAGTCTGGCTTAGCTCAGAGGCAATGTGCAAAGTATTTGAACAACACTTCAAACATTATAACACTGAAAACACACCACAAAAAGGAGTTCACAACAGATTAAAAAAATTAAGTAGTTTTTAATAAATAAAACAAGACGAAAATGCCAAAAATCCAACTAGTAGGACTGGAATTCTTGAATCTTAAAGACTATAGTGAAAATAGCTTCAAAAAGCACAAAGTAGCAACTGTGGATATCTTGTTGCGCTGGACCGAGACCAAGTCAGAAGTTAAGGCTAACCGCGATAGAGCAAGGGCCTGCTACAGGGTCCCAGTTAGGCCTGTTGAACAAATTATCTTAAATCCGGGTTGTGGAGCAGCGGCGGCTGGCATGTCCTGAGGGTGTTGAGGTGGGGGGCACATAAAAACATAAAAATAAAATGCATTTACCTTTTCTACAAGTGCAACATCCTCCTCAATCCTTCTCTCCTTGACGCAGGCAGGTTCCTGACTCCCAAGCCAATCCTGGTGCTTCTATCATGCATCATGAAAGCAGGGCTAGGATTGGTGGGAGTGGCCTCTATCGGCGCTCACAAGAGAACTTATGGCCTTTGCTTTCTCTAACCCAGCTGTCCTATGACAGCTGGGTTAGAGAGGTTTAAAATGTGCATGCCTGGTGTCGTGTAGTTCCTATGTGACCTATACAGGATTTGCACGTTTAGATGACATACACTGTAGGATTGGTGTCAGATGAGCTCTGATCACCCCCACCGGGTATGTTAGCCTTTCTGTATCAGCTAGCTCACAGTGCCACTATAATCTCCTCTTACCATGGAGAGAATAGTTTCTGGCAATCTCAGAACATGACAACCCTGATCCCTCAGGACTGTGGAAACAGTGTACTACCTTTAGCTCAGTCCCTCGTGCTTGCTTAGTCTGTCGCAGAGAGATACACCGAATAAAACAAGCTGGGCGTTTTCAATAATCATTTATTGAACATTTGTTATTCTGGTGTAAAATAGATGTGCTGCAACAATCTTTAGGCAGTATAGAATATAAATGATTAGCAGTACTATGAAAGTAAAAGGATGGTAGAGCTCTACCATTTTAACGAAATCATGAATACATTTGAGCATATAAAACCCTTGATAAAATATGCACACTCCTACAATGCCTCCCTATCTAGATGTACCTAAGTGTACCTAGCATGGGTGTAGGTGTTAAGCCTCTAGGATCTAGTCAACCCCATTTACGTTAAGTGAGAGTGTGGGATCCCGTCCTGGTCTCGAGATGGACACCCCCGAGGGATGTTTAGACCACTGCAAGCTGGAGTGTCTGTATGCAGGAACCTCAAGTGTGTCGGCTGGGAAGTCTCGATCTCATCTAACTATCTTAGCAAGATGTGATGTATATATACCCAGAGGTCTCCCCAGGGGTCCTACCCTTCTGTGTTACTGTGTCGGCCTAAGGATGACGTCGGGCCTGAACTTTGTACATAGATTTTATACAGGAGATAGTAGTCCTGCTGTGCTTCCAATAACCCTCATGCATAATGTATGAGATTTCTAACTAGGGAAAACCCGTGCTCTGAATGCAGTGTAATATCTAGGTAAAAGGTCAGTTCCTGTAAACCATGACAAGTGTAAGGTAGGGAGAGAATATAGGTGGAAGGGTAACGAGTTTACTGTTGCCTATATTGTAGTACCTATATGGAATATAACACTGGCTGGCCATTGCAAGGAGACATGCACATTTTAAACTTAAAAGCACAAAGCTCCCTGCTATCACTCAGTAGCAATGGCACGTCCCTTCCCGACGCTCAGTTCGGGACGGGTCAGTTGCTGAAAAATAAAATGGTAATAAACTTTATTGGCAATTTATTTTTCAGCTCTGGCCTGGGGCTTTTGTTTGTGGGGCGACGCAACTTTGCTCAAACGGAGGAGCTGCCCCTGCAACTGAGTAGGCAAAACCAAGACTATGTGGACATGAAGGAGGAGAATTTTAGATATCTCCTTGTCCGAGTGTGATCTAATGACAAACAGGATGTTTGACTCAATAGATTTATTCCATCCGAGACACATATGACGATTGAATAAAATTCTTTATTTTAAAACCATTTCAATGTCAATAAGGAGCTACATTCAATTGACATAATAAAATCCTACCAGCGTCATTGAAAAATTGACTTACTACTAAGTAATTGTATTGTATTGTAATTAGACTTCACCAGAGTGAATTTCTCTCAATTGGTGATATATATATTTGAAGGAGGCAAATGGAAAACTACTAATGGCAATAAAATAACCCATGATGATGTTTAGAGAGGGCAAATAAAAATGTTTATCAGACACCTTATAAGGACTTTTTAATGAAGGAAAACACATTTTCAACATAGATTCTAGACGGCTTTACTTCAAGCTACAAATATTGACAAATATAACATTATCAACACATCTTAGCAAAGGGTAAGAATAGAACAGATCTCCTGGAGGACTCTGTCATTAAAACAGTTACCGGGATGCATTAAGACTGAGCCAGAGGCAATACCTGCTGTATTTGAGGACAATCCTGGGATTATTCGTTTCAATGTTTGTGAATCTAAAGTTGCACTGACGATTCAAAAAACAAGAAAAGTACGGGTCCAAGCCATACTCTTTAAATGTGGTGGTAGTAGTATTGACTTTATTCCATTCTGTCTTAAAACCATGAAAGAACACATAATAAAACACTTCAACCAAAAAAAAGAGAGTGTGACTCTCTAAGTAAAGACAAATGTATCCACTAAAACAAATTAATTATCCCATAAATACAGAGGTAGAATACGCATACACAAACATAAAAGATATAGGAACAGGGATGCTGGTCTCACCTGTCTAAAATTCCGGGGTAGGAGTAGCTGGCAAATATACTGATGACGTAAACTGTTAAATCTGGGGCAATTCTTTACAATATGTAAAGTATTGGTAATGGAAATATTATCACAGATGCACTTTTGTTACTCGAATACTTTAGACCAGCCCCTCCTTAGGAAGCATCAACCGATGAAATTGATAAAAGATAATTTTTTCCAGATTTAACCTGCAATAGGTCAGCAGCCTGATATGGTAGCTGGACATCCCCAGGTACAAATTGGGTTCCATCCCATTTACTGATTTGACCATAATAAAATGGCGCATCAAGCGCTTAGTCAAGGCAGAGGCCTCTCGCTCCGCTGCCACCCTGGAGTGAAAGGCCTGTATCAGCCAGGTAACGTTCCCTTTCACAATACGGTCAGGATCTGAAAAGTGTTCTGGTCCACCCAGTTTAGTGAGATTTCTTATAATAAATGAGAACCGTGGAGTACGGGACATATTCTCCTGGCTCAAACAGTCTCGTGCTATAAATCTGAGTTTCATATCCTCCTTCAACCAGAGGGATAACCATAAAACCAAAGGACGTAAACAAATAAAATCAGAAACTCTTTAAGTGACCTGCTAAGACATATTCGAAATAAGGGCACTAGATCATCTAATAAACAAGTCTCTACACTCAATATTCCATTTTCTGTAAAATTCTGTGATTGTAACGATCCTTTATAAGGGCCCCCACATATATCGTGCAGGCTATAATCTAATACCGCAGATGAAGATTCATACAAAATAGTTTCTAAAAGTGATTCATGTGGGAGTGTTAGTCTGGACAGATGATAATGGTTTCATTAACGAAAATCAGTGTGTCTTTCAGGACCACTAAACTGTAGTATAGTCCTAATGTATCGCACGTCATGTAATGTGGCATAACAATAATATTGAATTTACTTAAATGAACTAACTGCTGCATTACACTGTAAGTCTTGGTGAGGGTAAGACCAGTAATTAGATACTTACCTTCCAAGGTTAGTATAGTCAATGCAGTGGGTGTCATGTTGTTGTAGGTTGATATTATTAACTTTGATAGAATTACTTGCTCTAGACCAGGCAACACATATGTTATTGCAATGAATGAGTACTTACATGTAAGCTAAATGATATCTGGTTTCCCTAGAGCTAAAGAGTGCTTTAAATGTGTTAAATGTAAAAGTATTAAAGTTGACACCATCTGACACAGGGGGGAGTTGTCCCTGTTACAGTATACTCTAATGCTTCATAAAGGCAGATCTGCCAAAGTAAGGTTTGACCAAATATGTATTCAGATAAAGATGATGAGTTTAGTGGGCAGGTTAATTTTGGTATTTCGCATACATTTAAGGCGAAAAAGTGAAATATTACAGTAAGTAGAATCAAACTGAAGTCTCCAGACTGCTCATTACCTTTGGAGATGAGGGTGTTTTTAGCACAAGCTGAAACAACTACTTAGCATGTTTGAGGATTTTGCATGCATAGTATTTGCAAATTTTAAATTAATAATAGGAAGAACCCACTAAGATCTAGTCTATCTGCTGATGAGGTTCTCAGCTAGATTTACTTGCAATGCTCAGATTGCTTTTATTACTCCAATTTTTTGAATTTACACATGCAGATTTTCTACCTGGTGAAACCATCCACATGCATAAATCTGAAGCAAAACTGTGTATAAACATTTCATTTTCTGTTGTAGTTCTACTCGGAGAACCTAATTAATCAAGTGGAGAAGATCTTGGCACTAAATCTTATTTTTCGAAAAGTTGCCTTTTCTGCACGATCATTCCGGATTTTTCACCGTTTCCTTGACCCTACTTTGTTGATGAAACGACTCTGCGCGCTGTGACACTGCCAATCAGTGCCACAGTGTGTGTTCCCTGTCTTTAAAACTGTACTTTGAAAACTGTTTCATCCAATTGATGTATTTAATGTTCTAATACAGCCATTGTAAGTTGGAATACAAAAAGCACCAGTCTTGTTGAAATTAAATGTCATATGTGGGCTTCATTGTCTATTTACACCACCTACATAAATGACAAAAACGTTTGGCTCCAGGTAGCCTCATTATGCTCTGCCCGGGCTGTTGTTTCAAAGCATGGCAGGGAAAGATGACTTGGAGTGTGTAGCAAAAACCTGTATACTTCTATAATAGATAAACCATCTCTAGCGTGTGTTTTGTAAGCCCACAAGGCTGGGTGCTTCGCATACATATAACAATTTGATATTTACATTTGGAATAGTATGCCCTCATAGTAAAGACCTCCCTATTGATTAAATTATTATTTCCTGTGTCCACCTGTCAAATCTCTAGAGAAATGATCAACAAAAAATGATATTTACTTTCAAAAATGTAAATCAATTATGTAAGTAGATCTTTGGTATCTTTAGTGGAAAAGTAACTTTAAGAAATTCACTTTGTGCCCCTGAGAGAATACCACTTTAGATTTGGCCAATATACTTTCATAGCTGTCTGCTAATAACCCTGTTCCTGGATGGCAATGGCTTGGCCTGTGGGCTCAAGAAGGCAGGGGATTTGTTAACAAATGGTCAGCTAAATCATTTTTTCTGATAAACAATTTTATGGATTTTGCAGAGTTGGTATAGCAGGTCACTCGATTTCCAAGACAACAATAATAATCCTTACAATTGGCCATCATGGTACAGGCCAATAAGATATTATGGTAACATAGATCAGAGGCAACACTTTGTTACAAATACAGATAAATGTAGTCTCAAGCCAATTGCCTCAGCCACTTCCCCCACACACGACCATGTTCCAATGGGCATCCCGAGCTTCATACACATGTCGTTCTTGTTGTGCACACCAGTCCACCCCTGTCTCCACTGCGAGAGTGTAGGAAGGACAGGGTTCTTCCAGATAGCAGCAGTATCTCTTTCGGTCACCATTAGGACTAATGCCCAGGAATGCCTAGTCTATCATTAAGCCCTCAGATTCTTCAGGGACCCCCCAGAAGGAGCACCAAAGGCAAAAGGGGTACCTCCCATCCCAGGACATCTGTTAGCTCTACCACTACCGCAGTCTGGAATTCCTAAATCTTAGATCACAGCCTTGCCATATGGTAGAAGTCAGTGGGGGCGTCTCTACAATGAGGGCATGTGGGTTCAGGAAGGAAACCTGCCAATTGCAGTCTGGCCAGAGTGAGATAGACACAGTATAGATAATAGGTCTGAACCAGATGCAGCCTGGAAGAAATAGTAATAACCCTGGTTCCATCATTGTCAGCTAAATTAAGATGGATTAGCCGTTTTGGAGGAGAACAGGAACAGTTGAAAGAAAAAATGGGAGCCATATCATTTTTTACTTGAATCTGGAGTTCTAAATGGGGATGGCAGGGATTGTTTCCAAAAATGATCGGGCCCTCTCATTATTTTTTGGTCCAACCTGAAAAAGAGGTAAAATCAGTTTTGAACCTGACAGTGGAGAGAAAACATATTCTTCAAGAGGAGTAGGTAGGTAAAGGACCAAAGGTCCTCCTGGAGGAAGCTGGTGGGTGCCATCTTGTTTTAGGGCCCAAGGGAAGATATCCAGTCAACCAAGATAAGAAGTATTTTCGAAAGAAGGGGGGAATTTGCACGAAAATTGTTAGGACTGGTTGGATCAAATTCTTCAGTCACTTGCTAGTGTGCTGCTTAAGATTGGCACTTCACATTGATCAGAATGTGCGGGCAACCGCCATGTTTCTATATGCTGAAAAAGCATTTGCTCAGTCGAGTGGGAGTTCATGCTGTCTGTGCTACAGCTTGTGGGGGTAGGAGATATCTTTTTGCATCTGGTCAGAGTGCTTTATATCAGGCTCACCGCTCGTTACCAGGCCAATGGTGTTGTTTTGAGATTCATAGACATTGCAAGGGGCACAAGGCAGGGCTGGCCCTTGTCCCCACTGCTATATGCCCGAGTGGCTGTGCTGCGAGCTTGAGCACTACACAAATATCATGTGCACCAGGGAATTTTCTTCCCGCACTACAATCTCATCATGCAGACGAAACACTCCTTTATGTGCAGAATCCAGAGCATAACTTGTCTACTATTCTTCAGAAGGTCATGTGGTTGGGTGGGAAAACTGGCTTGCATACTAACTGCAATAAGTCCCTCATATTCCATTTTACCGTGGCAACGACGCGATACAGATGAAGTACCTACTTCAGTCGTCAACGGACTCTGTATGGTACTTTGGTATACAGGTCCATACAGACCCATTAGTGGAGTTGCTGCAAAACTATGGAAGGGTGATGCAGTGGCTCACTCAGGTGGTTGAACACTGGATTAGATTGTCCCTATCACTACGTGGACGTATCACCATAATGAAGATGGTGGTTGTGCTACACCGTTTCGTGTTCCTATTCACTAGCATTCTGATTCTTTTGCCCAGTGCAGTATTTCGTAACTTTCAAACTTTGTTAGTGCACTTGGCCTGGGAAGCTGTTGCGCGGGGCTGGGACACAGTAACTCTCCCTTATGCGATGGGACGGTTGAACGCCCAGGGCATGGAGGCTTACTATTCAGCCGCACAGTGTATGTTTGCCCACTACTGGTTGCACGGCCCTGGTGACCTACCTCACCTGCGGCTTGAGCGTGACGCATCTTCCCATTTGACTCTGCCTTAGATGCTGTTTGACAAGCCAATGCGTCATTACAACATTTTCGACTTGTTGAGTACTAAAGCATACTCTCAGAAGAGACAAGCCGAGCTGCATGCTGAATCACTGCTTTACTCGCTGCAGGTGCCGCTAGAGTGGTGCATGAAGTTTCTACTAAGACAGGAGAGGGTGGCAGCAGGTGCATTGGAGGGGCTAGAGTTGAGATTTATGGGTGACTTATTTGAGGACGGGTCACTGAGAAGTGGGAAGCAGGTGAGTGCGCAGGGTGACATGCATACAGTCCTATCTCAGTTTCACTAATACAGGATGCAACATATGTTGTGGGAATTATTGAGGGAGATCTTGCCAGAACCTCCAGAGTTGCCCACTTTAACTTATCTCCTGCGGGTGACTACACCTCAACACATTATAGCAAAATTGTATGCGTGCTCACAGAAAGAGCTGCATCCGGGAGTCACTGAGGTCTGGCTAGACTGGCAAGAGAACCTGGGACTGGTCATTAGCGTCAACTAATGGACTTACTGCTGTTCGGTCATCTAGTCTATTACTCTAAATATTTGGCATGAATTAATCCATTTTAAATATCTCAATAGGGTGTATTACACACCAGTGTGACTGCTCCGATATGGTCTGAAGGACAATTCTCGTTGCTCCTGTTGTGGGGTGGAGGAAGCTGGGTTCGCCCATGTAGCCTGGTTGTGTATGGAGGGCAGCGCTATTCAGTCCCAGTTTTTGGGGAGTTGCAGGATATAACTGGTGTGCATATTGAGTCGTCCCCCTTGTTGGTGCTGCTGGGCTAATACACAGATTTTCATGAACACCTCCAGGGGATTGATAGCCCTATAATTATTACTTGTGATGCACAGAATAGCGATGCGTTGGGCAAAGAGACCGCTCTCACCACTAAAGGAATGACATGTGGACATGGAGTATTGCAACACTCAGTCTGACTCTTATCACAACCTTATCCCAGTCCGCAGAAGCCCAAAGGATTTTTGGCGGCCCTACTCGGCTTTTCTTGAGTGAACGAGGGATGCTGGGACTGCTAGCGAGGGGGAGGGCGATGTAGTGACCTCCGATGAGGGCTAGAAGCTGATGGTATAGACCCATTGCATAGATTAATGTGTGTGCTCCTTACTGTGTGGTGTGGCATGGGTGAATAGTGGAGGCACTTGGATGGGCTCCTGTCCAGTAGTGACTGTGGAAAGGAAATGTGATCAGCTCTCTGGGCTGGGAGATATGAACAATGTGGGGAATGTACCGGGAGTGTTACCACTTTTTGCGGTGTGTGCCTCATGCATTCACAATTGCTACCCTGACTGTATGCTCCCCCTCATCAGGCTGCCTGTGCTGCCGGTACTTGTTCAGCATGTATCTTGCCAGTGATTAACGTGCTATTCTACAGTGTATGATGGTTGAAAATTTTAACGTAAGTATATATAAAATTATTTTTTCACATTTTATTTTACAAAGCATTTTTACCATGCAAAATATTTAATGTATTTATTAATCAACATTAAAAATTATTATTTAAATTAGTTTGTCATATTTGTTAAAAGGATACATACATGTAAGGTCTCTAACAAAGATGGTGTGCGTTTCATGACACATTTTAAAGAGGAAATATACATCGCAGAATACAATCCTGTGAGAGCAGAACCCAAATAATCATCAGAACCCCAATACACTACCTATCAATAAAACATTAATTTAGAAAAGTAAGTCAGAATAGAAATTTTGACTATTTAATAGCTGAATTATAGATCACATTTTTTTGAAATAGTTATTATAGAATTGTCAATAAAAACGATACAGAGGAAAGCATACATTTGCCATGACTCAGATACAGAATACAGAGTCACAAGTCATAGTAACATCCATATGTAAGCAATTAGATCTCTCTAGGTTCTAAGTAGCAAACTCATAAAGAGTACTGACAACATCCTAAGGGAGTAAAAGAAAGTCTCAAAATAATCGGACAGCTGCAGATGGAAAATGAGAATTCGTCCCAAACATTAAAAGCGAGGGGTTTTTATACACAATTTATGCATAACAATTAATAGGGCTGCAAATCCAGCATTGTATGATCATGGTTAGGCTGCATTAACAAATCAAATACAAAGATGTTGTTAATAAAATTTCTGAACACTAACCTTGTTCTCAAGGTTAGAGAAATGTTCTGCTTGCTTCCACAGTAACTGCACTCCTGAGACGTACAACATATTATGAAACGTTTCTCAAACAATAGCTCATAGAATTATTTTTGTTTGCACACCTGCATTGGAACTCCCAGTGAAAATCCTTCAAAATGATACATCAGGTACACAATGGTAAGTTTAATTCACGATACATGCTTTCTAATACAGTTTGACAATTGCGTCATATCACTATGCTCCTCAGAAACTGTGGGGAGAATTGACTGGCTGCTGGTCGCTGATTGGGAGGGGGAATGATGGGAGCAAGACGAGCTGAACATTTGAAACTGCATCCATTTTAAAATAATGTTGTCACACAAAAATGTGGCATACCTATGCTACATTATTAGTCTAATTTCTAAACAAAATATTAGTTGTTTCAAGTGTAACATCATTAGTTTATCAGTTACGACTGTATGCATCATTAAAATTGTTAATTTGTATAAAATAATTTGTAAATCTTCTACAACCTCTCCCCTTAGTTAAGTGAGTATTCCACTCTTAGTGCTGTGATGGCCCTTCCAGATGACTATTTTAAGGTATAAGGTTACCGAGTGAACAAAAAGGATGGCGGGGTTGCAAGTAATTTTATATTCCAAGTTTACCTGCTTGGTAGATAATCTTTCTGCCTACAAGGTCCAGAATGTAGGTGGAGCTCTCTGTTAGCTGAGCCTCATCCCCATTTATTCCTAAATGTGCTGATTTGAACACACTGAGTGATTGATTTCAACATTTGCAAGGAAAACCCTAACCCTAACTGTAGAACAGCATCTTCCCTTATTTGAGATCTAAGAGCTCTTGATATGCAGCAATTAGTCTGTCTATCCATTCACATTACGGGCCACCTACTCAATCCTATTTTTTCTAATTTACTTTTGTTATTTGTTAACCCTCCTAAACCTCTTATAAGTTCCAACCATTTTGCAATCCCCATTTCTATAACAGTTCCTGAGGCAGGAGGGCCCACTTTAAGGCCTACCACTTATTCCAGACATTGGTCTAAACTTAACTCCAGGGTATTCTGTTCTTATCTACGGGATATCTTATATAATCTAGAGGGGTCAGTGGTAAACTGTATTAGAGTGGGCTGACAAGTTGATTTGTTCTACATTAAATATTTTGCTCCTGTTGACACCATGCAACAAGAATATGGCTTGTTTACCTGCCCTTTGGATCTGTGCCTCTCTCCTAGTTCTGGAGAAAATGTTTAAATGCTTGGAGCAACTTCAGTGAAGGCATTACACTCAGCATGATAATGTAATGATAAAACTGCTGCTAAGGAATATCATAGGTCCTGTTGGACAGCCCGTGGAGTATTTTATGGTAAAATAATTGATAATGCCCAAAACACTTCCAAATAACTTTTCCATATAGTCAAGTCCCTTATGGACCCCACCAATATTTCACCATATTCTCTTCTCTCACAGGAAGTATATCTAATGCCCCCTAAGATTCAGGAAAATAGTAATTTCCATTTTAAACCCAGTTTTAGTTAACCTGTTGAATACTTCTTTTTCAAATGCTGTGATTCCTGTAGCTTGGAAACCTGCTATGGTAGTCCCCTTAATAAAAATGCCCGACCTGATTTGATCTGAGTTAACACATTTGTGCGCCTGCCTATTTGTGGAAAGATTCTTGAAAAATATATTAATCACCAATTGTTAGAACTTTTGGAATCCTACAATCTTCATACATCTCAATCTGGCTTTGTCCTAGAAATGGTACAGAATCCACGCTTTTATGGGTGACAGAGAATCTTTGATGGATTCTGGACAGGGGGGCCTGTGGCCCTTATCCTTTTGGACTTGAGTGCAGCATTCAACAGTATCTCCCATCCAGTGCTCTTGAGACAATTAGTAGAAAGTGGCATCCAGGATATGGCTTGTTGTCACGTTTTCACTCCTTAATGCAGGACCGCTCATTTCAAGTTGTCTCGAAACCTTATGAGTCTACAGTGACGCAGCTGCCATTTGGGGTCCCGAAAGGCTCTTATGTTCAATGTAGTGGAGGCGTATGGTCTTAAACTGTTCTCTTATGCAGCTGATACACAGATTTTTGTGTCTCTGTGTTTGAAAGATGATAGGCTGTCTAATCTCAGTGCATGTCTGGCTGCGGTTGCATGGTGCATAGGCAATGACTGTCTAAAAATAAATAGCAACAAGACTGAGGTTCTAGTCATGGGAAACCAGCCTCACTTCTGAGGCCCAAAATGGTGGCTGGATGACCTTGGGCCACTCCCAAATCCTAATCAGTTTATACAAGATCTTCGATTCCTGCTGGATGAAAATTCTTATCAAATAAATAAGGTGGCTACTAGTTGCTTTAGTCTTTAGTCTACCTAGATGTCTTAGGAAAATCTTATGGCTACTGCCCGCTCCTACTCAAAGGACGATTGTTCAGGCTTTGATCATCTCTCATCTACACTATGGTAAAGTACTGTATTGGGAGCTGCTAAATTCTGAGTGAAAAGGCTCCATATCATTCAGAGCAGTGCAGCTTACCTTTTGTACCATATGCAGAAGCATGTTACTGTTTCTTCTCACCTTCAGAATCTTCACTGGCTCACTAGAGGCACGCATATTAAGTTTGAAGCTCTGTGCTACATGCACAAAGCCATGAAATCATTTAGGACCTATGTTTCTAAGGATGCTTGTCAATCCTTACTCTCCCAACCACTCTCTATTCTTCAGCAACCATAATTTGGCAGTGTTCTCCCAAGTAAAATTGCCTAGACAAGTAGGGTGCTCATTTGCTTAAAATATGTATTTCGCTTCCTCCTATGTTGCCAACTTGTGATTATGCACCTCCTATTAGAGGTTCCAAAAGCTATTGAAAACGTGGCTATTTTAAGCCCCTTCTATAAGCTAGTGCTGGGATGCCGGAGGGCAGCCATGTGCTTTATAAATAATGCTAACATAACATTAAACGCCCCACAAAAAGCTCCTGGTCCTGTGGGGGTTCCTCTGGACCTCTCCAAGGACAACCTTAAGTTTTGGGCACCCCTTTTGACCAATATTATTAGCGCAGCCTGCAATTCCAGACTGACCCAGACTTGGAGTTCGACCATCATTGTGTCAGTGTTCAAAAAGGGTAACTGCCAGAGCCCTAAATGTTACCGTCCCATTTCCCTACTAGATTCTACTGTTAAATTAAACAGTAGAGTGATTCTTGATAGATTCCTGCTCTGGACCTCGAAGGCTAAGATCCACTCAGACGTTCAGTATGGCTTCAGGATAGGCTTGGGTACCCTTGAGCAGTGTCTCAATTTGTACTTGCTGATCACCAAATATAATGTTGCTAAGCATAGTCCACTATACCTAGCTCTTTTATGGATCTTCTTTACAAATTTGCTAGTGTCAACAGGTCATGGTATGGGAAATGTTGCTTCTAATGGGTGTGGAGGCTGGGCTGGTGGACTTTTGTCACTCTTCTCTTTGATATCTCTTTGTCAGTTTCGTTTCGGATGAGGAGAGCGCACCTTTTCCCGCTTAACTGTGGAGTGCATCATTGTTGTGTCCTTGCTCCTGTTCTGTTCCTGCTTTACATCAATGGCCTCGAGGCCGCTTTAGCTGTAAGAGGGCATGATATACTGGTAGTAAAGAATAAGTCTGCTTCAGTTTTAATGGATGACGCTGTACTTTTAGTCAGAATCCCTAATGGTCTTAAAATCCTCTTTAATACTTTTGTAGACTTTATGGAGAAGTTTAATTTTGGTGATGAAGTCACAGCCCAGACCCTCATACTCTTCTGCTACATTTGTAAATGTTATCAGCAATGTGCCAGAAATTGTTGCTACTTATTCCTAGAGGAGAGGGGAGACATCTTCTGAGGGAGGCTCAGTTATATCTGACAGGAAAAACAAATCATTCATCAGCACCTCAACTGAGGACAGCTGGGGAAACAATAACAACCAACGAGCAGAAGCCTGCACCACAATCCGCACGAAGTATGCATGGCACTCACATCAGAGAAAAAGCAGGAAGGACATTGACGGAACCCAGCGCAACACTTGGACCCTTAGAGCCTAAATAATAGGATGGCAACAAGGGCCCAGGTGGCATCTTGTTGTCCATTGAGTTTTACTGCCGCAAAGCACAAGCCTACATGGAGGCTAACTTTTTGTTGCCCAGGCAGATATGGACGGCTATAACTAACTGAATTTGAAGGGGAATGTAAGTTAGCCCAACCATGCAAAATTTTCAATGGTATGATAGAAGTGAGCCAGCTTTTGGGCCGATCTTATATTCTGCCTGTATCTTAATAGTTTTAGCATCAGCACCTTTTAATCACAATTTTTACTTAGACCCTACCACAGTGTTATCGTAATTACCCCCAAAGGATAGTCATCCGGGCATGCAAAAAAGCCAGAAATAACCACAGAGACGCCCTTCTGGAAACAAAACAAAAAGAGGAGGATGACTTACTTACCTGTGTTACCACCTTCACACCATCCTCTGACTGAATCCAAAAGATTGTCAAGAAACACTGGTCCATCCTGAAAACAGGGAACCTGAACATTCCCAAATTGAGGTTTGGGTTTAAACACACACAGAATATGAGGGATCTTCTCATTCATACATGACCAGAGGAAACCCCTAGAACAAAACAACCCACTTTATGGATGATTAGAAAAAGTGACAGGTTATTACCCATGTGGCAGTTGCACAGTGTGCAATCTTACAAAAGCAAGTAAGGAAATCAATCTGTATGAAACTTGCCCATGGATACAAAAATAACATACCAACTGCAAATCAAAAAAACTGCATATACCTTATAACCTGTCCATGCAACCTAGGCTACATTAGGATGACCAAAAGAACTATAAAGACTAGAATTACGGAATATCGCAGTAATGTTAGGTGAAAACGCATCACTTCTAAGATGACAACCCATTTTGTTAGCAGAAATCACACAGGAGATGACTTGAAATGGGCCATTTTGGAAGCCAGGGATCGCTGAAAACAGAAATCGTTATTTACTCCACACAGTTATCCTAGAACCACATTACACAAAAGTACTCTAAAACATTCTCAGCAAGCTATCTGTCCACCAGGAATCCACCCAATTATATAGCATTTATGCACGTCGGATGGAATTAAGAGGATTAATTTACAAGACGTAGATTTATTAAATCAATGCGCCACCTATAAGATTCATTATCTACAGGTACGAAATGACTTTCTGGCATTAGGTATGGATGACCTAGTGGGATTGCCCTGCTGGAACCTACATCTGAAATCATCATGACTTGGGACATAACAACATCCGCTCCCCATCACAATATAAGTGGGATAACTCAGGTGCATTTTACAGAAACTAGCGCCACTCCTTATCACTATATCAGTAGTGGGATAAATCAATAAATTTTACAGCAACTAGCAACATGGGATGGGACCTACTAATAACATCTACACCCTGCCTTCATCCTACAAACCCAGAGAAGAATGTACCCCCAGGAGGTGTTACTAACACAACTGCATTTGGATTGGGAACAACCACTCCTTTTCCATTCCATAACTTGCTATTGTGGTTTGTCTTCTCTAAAATGGCTGCTTTTATCATGAACATCAGTAGATCTAATTTGCTTAAATATGCCAGAGACATCCCAGATCCCTGACCTCCACAAAGACAGGGAGAGGGGTAGGTCCGACATGACACTCTGTGTATGAGACCGTGAGTATGGCCACCATGAAAGACGCTTGGTGTACGTGAGTACTTAGTGAGTTCTCTAAGGAGCTCATTCTCATCAACTACTTGGTTTGTTGTTCCAGACTGATAACTGCAGTAGCTATATGGTCCTCTGCCTTGACCTAAGTCATCGCAAGCTTACTATTGGGGGTAAGAGATGCAGCAAAGCCTTTTCAGGAATTGCGAATGTCAGCGCTAATACCTCATACAATGTCAAACAATGTACTGAGTGATGTGTGTTGTGTTATATATTTTTTAACTGTCGTCCTGTCTTGACATACTTTAAAGCAAAACTCTTTTTAGAATACACGGAGGTGTCACCAATTGTTGAAACATTACATTTAATGCTTATAGACTAGAGCATGACACTACACTATACAACGAAATGTTGGAGCAAGTTTCTACTGCTAGTGTCCTAACCATGACACAGAATAACTTATTCTGTGGTTGTTTTCTCTCTTTTTTCTCCTCCCTTTTATCTCCAGGTTGGATGAGGAAACATGATAGGGTGAGCATATCACATGTGCTTTCTAGACCATATGCTTAACCACTAATGCATGTTACATATGATTGCACATTGACACCCTCTCTGAGTTAGAGGAGGGTCAACATCCATTTTTGGTCCTGAAGAAACGCCACGGATCCCCCTGGACCACTAGGGTGTGAAACATGTTGACCTGACCTAGTATAGCCACACGACCAATACACATCACTCACCAGACAGTCGCTCTTCATAATTCCCTCACTGATCGTCCTCTTTAGACTTCTTTTAACCCTACCAAAGGGACCCCCGAATCACCCTATCACTAGGTACCCTGTAGGTAGTTTTAGATCACGTACACACCCACTCATCTGCCCTGCACACCTGCATGCATCATCACTGCTGTTTTATATAGAATATCTCTGACGAAGAGCCCTCTTGCAAGGATCAAAGAACCCAATGATGAAGCATGACACCCCCATTGGTGTGTGAGGCCATCACTTACTGTTAAGGAAGATCCCCCCACCATTATCTATACCAACCAGAGGCGCAACTAGAGCCAAATTTCGGGGGGGGGGGCTAAGAAAAAATTTCGGGGGGGGCTGAATCTTTTAAGCCATAGGCAGAGTGGAGCTGCAGGGGCTCTTAGAAGGGGTGAAACACCAGCGAGGCCTCATTAACATGCAAATGGTCTTTTAAAGACCTGTGAAGTGCTCGGGTGCGGCTGTGTGTGCGCCGGGAAGCTGTCTCATCCCGGGCTGCCACACGAGACGGGGGGGGGCTGAAGCCCTGTGAGTCCAATGGGTGTTGCGCGCCTTATACCAACCGTTCTCTTAATTCTTATCTAGATAGGAACAAGCACCCCCTTTGCTGTTATATATATTCTTAGATGACAACATTTTAAGAGGTGTAGATCGGTGTTATCTTCAATCACTAAATTGCCCTGAGGCCTGTTCAAGAGTGTTTCTTTTCCTAAACTCTGCTGTCAGATAAAGTAATAGTTTAATATTATGAATCCGTGGTAGATTAACTGTTTTTGTCACCAGGTCTCTATATGCCCATTTTGCACATATAAATAGTGGGAAGGATTTTAGTGTTTTGATGTTTTTATTTGTCCCTGATGCATGGAATTCAATGCCTCATTCTTTTTATGCTTCTTTGTATTATGAGACTAAATGAACTGAGTAGGCTGCCTGTATATATATATTCTTTTTATTGCTCTTTATGTTTGTTTTTGAATAATCAAATAATGATTTGACTACATTTCATTTGCTTTAGTATCAGATAAGCAATCAGGTACTTACAATGAATTTTTAGGAATTGTAAAACGACTAAATAAGAAATAAAAGTCCTGAGAACGTTATACTTGATTTTTAATTGGCAATGGTTAATAAAATCACCAGGAACACAGGTTCAGGGATATTTTTTGCACTGTTTGGAGAAAAATACAAAAAAGCATCCTTGGCAGCTGACTACAAGACAATTGAAATTTACAATTTGAGTAAAAAAAAACAACGAAGGGGCAGATTTACTTAGAATTCGCACAAAGCATTGCAGCAGCGCACATTGCTGCACTGCGCTGTGTGAATGGAAGACAGCTGAAAAGCACCATAACTCCTAAGATATGGTGCTCTTCAGCTCTCACCTTGGCTGGCCCACTTGAGGCTGCCTAGCACCAATGCATTATGGGCAGAATCTGTTCCGCACAAAAAATAATCCTTTGAGGCACATTCCTCTTTCTATGTGTGTTGCACTGTTAAGGTGTAGCATTTTGAAGTATTCCCAGGTTTACTAGGTTTAGTAAACATCGGAATGTGCTAAAATCCTTTGGTGCATCCATGGGAAAGCCAATGCTCCACTCATGGAATACCTTCCCAACGCAAAAGAACACATGGTAACGCAAGGCATTTCTTTTTACTAAGATAGGGCAAAGTGGCTTTGCGTGACTTAGTATATACCAAAAATGATTTTGCGTTGGGTCTGCGCCATTGAAGTAACGTAACATTGAAGTAAGATCATAGTAAATCTGCCCCATATCTGCAAATCTTTTTTTTATTTATTTTTCTTGGATAACAAGCCATATATAACAAATTAATTATTTCATTTTAGGCTTGATAATTTCTTATCAATTATTAATTCATTGCTCAGTTATCGTCACCCTCTTGAGTCTAAATTCTAGTTCATTGGCAAAATGATACCTTTGTTAAGAAAAGCTCTCGCTTGTTGCTCTCCCTGCCGCATATGTTTTTTCTCGCTTGTGCAGTTTTCTAGGCTGTTTAATCCATTTCACTGCATTAGGTGTATGACTTGATTTCCAAATACAAATTATTAATAGGTCTGGCCACTAACATGCACGCAAACATTGTTCTCTTGACATACAAGGCTCCTCTGTCTCTAACTTGAGTAACATAGAAGTGCTAAAATAAGGTCCAAATAGAGAGATATATGTAATTTAGCTGAAATATATGAGAACATGTCTCCCCAGAGTGCACTTACTATAGGACATTGCCACATTGGTTATATGAAACCATCTTCCCTCAAATTGCGGTGAGCATCAAAAAGAGTGCGGACCAATTTTTAGTTTACCCTATTCCAGAAAGAGGGAGTTTAGCAGCTTTTGCAAAAAACATATCTTTCTTACTTTGGACGAGTATATTATATCATTTCCCTAAGCCTATATGGTGTTCATTGTCATATGATCTATCTAATACCTCTCTGGTTGTTTGTAAGCATAAAACCGCCATTAGTTTTTCCATGAAATGTGACAGCTTGAGCAAGATTGGGACAACTTCTCTATCCCCCAGCTATTGCTTAGTTCAGTTAATCTTGATCTTCCCAATTTTTGGCCTCTTTGACTGTAATTATTCTTTCTCCTATTAGAGATATAAGGACAGATTTACCAAGGTTTTGTAACGGGTTGGTGTCACTTTTGTGGTGAAGCCCAAAGCGAAATAATGTTAGGCATTGACTAAACTATGCAAAGCCACTTTATATGGCTTTGTGCGGTTTAGTAAATATAAAGTAAGGTGACACAGTGTATAGTGCTGCATTCCATTACTTTGCTTTGGGTAGGTGTTCCATGGGTGGAGCATGGACATTCTCCTGCATCCAACCACGGATTTTGATGCAAAACCGGATTTACAAAGATTTGAAAATGGTGCACCTACCCGTCAGAGGGGTAACGAGGTGAGATCTTTATTTCTACTCGCTACGTCCTCTTTCCGTGTCTACTGTATTTTTACTGCACACATAGAAAGAGGAACATTTCTCTAATGATTAATACTTTCTGCCCAAAAACAATCCTGCCCATAACGCATTCAGTCTTACTCTATGGTGTAAGGGTGTCTGCATTGATGCTAGGCAGCACATAGTGGGCCAAAGCAATGAGAGAGAAGAAATGCCCTATATCTTTTTAAATATGGAGAATTTTTGCTCTCTCCCTTTCACTCAACGCAGCGCAGCAAGTTATCCTGCTGCGCTCTTTTACATGAGTTAAAAGTAAATGTGCCCCTTAACATCTATAAGTCTAGTTTCTACATTAACCCTTGGTATTAAGAACTGCTTTAAGAGCTGTTGTTTCTTTTTTTAAAACCATACCAACGATACGTATCACGCTTTTATTTGTGATTTTGTTATCTGCAGAATGCTTCCTCTGTGTATATCGCTGCTACCATAAGCAAAAGAGAATTAATCATATCTCTAAATTTGTTGCATTTGCTGCCAAATAATAGACTTTCAAATCGTGTAACACAACTCTTCATTCATCTTTGGGTGACATAAAATACGAAACTATAACCAATAAGTCTTATTTACCCAAAAGATCCTAGAAAATATGTTCTCAGCTTCTTCAAAAAGGCTTAATGTAGCACGCATGGTGCTATCTTCTAATATCATTTTCTTAAATACCCAGGGGCAAATTTACAAGCGGCTTGCGCCGCACATGTCACTTTTATTGACGCACCGGTGCCGCTGAATGCAGTACACATAGAAGGAGGAACAAGGCTCTCATTATTCTTTTTATACAGGAAAGTGTCCATTCCTGCACGAAAACTATCATTCCTGCAATGCTGGCACCGACTATGTTGGCCCATGGCAGCCAATTGTGCGCCAGTGCAGGGGAAAACAACAGGAATGTGCCATATTTCATAGTACTGCGCATTCTTGGCCTTTTATTTTGACGCAGGGCAGCAAAATTCCTTAAGGCGCTGCCCTGTGCCAAAACCTCGTAAATGAGGCCCCCATTGTTTTAATTGTCTCAGTCTAGGTGGTATCATTATGTTTGGAACTATTACTGCATGATCTGAAAATGTTTTTTTTGTAAGGTTTTGAAGAGCAAGCAATAATCTCATCATGCAGTTGTCCTTTATTTTGAGGAAAAACAGGTATGTTCTTTCTTACTGGGTTTGTTTGTGTCTCCAAGGGTCATATAAATCAAGGTTATTTACAATTTCTGAATGAAATTGAAATTGGTCTCTGTGGGCTTCTGTAGCTGAGCTTAGGATGCGGTATTGGGCCCAGCTTCTTAAAAGCGAAAATTTGGTAAGTAAGTTTCCTGAAATAGGATAGCATCGGATTCATGTAATCATTCTTTTTGTGTTTGGGTTATTCAACCCATTTATGTTAAAAGAAATGACCCTTGACCCCACCAGGTAGGTCGCCACCAGGTAAGTCGCTCCCCCTCCGCACAGCACCGCCTGTGTGTTCCTGCCCCTGCTGCCACTGCTGCTGAGGAAGTTCGAGGCCCTCCACCACCCGCAGGCTACCACCTGCGCCTCATCCCTGGTGGCCAGTGATAGGCCGTAGGTTTGTTCATCTTCCGCTCTATTATTTTATTGTATTGCCTGTATTTCATTGTTGTGTCTGTGACTGCTGTTGTTCTGTCTTCCCCCGCTGCCTGTTCGTGGTCCGTGCCCGTTTTCCTCCCTCTGTTCCCCTCGCTGTCCCCGTGTCTCTGACCGGTTTTTCCTTCTGTACCCCTCGCTGCCCCCGTGTCTCTGCCCGGTTTTTCCTTCTGTAGCCCTCGCTGACCCCGTGTCTCTGCCTGGTTTTTCCTTCTGTACCCCTCGCTGCCCCCCTGCCTCTCCGCCCGTTTTTGCTTTCTGTTTCTCAGCTGCCCCTGTATTTCTGTGCCCTCTTGCCTTCTGTGACACTCTTTTTTCCTGTATTTCTCTGCCCTTTTTGCCTTCTGTGCCACTCGTTTTTCCTGCATTTCTCTGCCCTTTTTGCCTTCTGTGACACTCGTTTCTCCTGTATTTCTCTGCCCTTTTTGCAAATGTGACACTCGTTTTTCCAGTATTTCTCTGCCCTTTTTGCCTTCTGTACCACTCGTTTTTCCTGTATTTCTGTGCCCTCTTGCCTTCTGTGACACTCGTTTTTCCTGTATTTCTTTGCCCTTTTTGCCTTCTGTGACACTCGTTTTTCCTGTATTTCTGTGCCCTCTTGCCCTCTGTGACACTCGTGTTCCCTCTTTTTTTGTGCCCTTTTGCCTTCTGTTCCCTTCATCGTCCCTCACTGCCCCCACCACTGCGTCCCCTGCGGCCCCACCCCCCTGACTGCCCACTGGCCATTTGCTGCCCCCGTCTCCCGCCTCCCAGTTGCTCCTCCCTCCCACCTCCCCATATATGCTGGCCGCTGCGCGGCCGCACCGAGGGTGCGCCTAAGGCAAGCCCGTCTGCGCCCGTCTGCGCCTGGACCGCGCTCAGCGCCAGAACCCCTGGCCCCCACACCCGCCATGACGACCGCCACCACTACGACACCAGCACTCTGCACTCTCCCAACTCCAGACAGACCCACACCTGCTTCAAGGCCACCCCGAAACGCACACACGGTCCCTTCACCTGCCGGAAATGCAGCTACACCAGCCTCAGAGCCGACGAACCACCCGCCAAGAAAGACCCCAACCACCTCCGATGCATACTACTGAACTCCCGCTCCGCACGCAAACACGCTGTCGAGCTCTGGGACCTGCTCAACACAACATCCCCGGACGTCGCCTTCCTGACAGAGACCTCGCTGAACTACTCTTCCGCACCCAACATCGCCATTGCCATCCCAGACGGCTACAAGATCACCCGCAGAGACCGCACCAATGGAGTCGGAGGAGGAATCGCCATCGTCCACAAGAACAGCATTAGGGTCTCGACTAGCACCGATGACGCGCTCAGCACCGCCGAACACATGCACTTCCAGATCCACACAGGCCCTAACCCCACCCTCAGAGGCACCCTCGTCTACCGACCACCCAGACCCCATCCCCAGTTCAGCGACTCCATTGCCGACTTCATCAGCACGCACACCCTGACCTCCACCAACTACATCGTCCTCGGAGACCTGAACTTTCACCTTGAGAACAACAACAACAACAACAACAACTCCACAACCCTGATCGATAACCTCGCCAGCCTCGGACAGAAGCATCTCGTCATAATGCCCACCCACTCCGCCACCACACGCTCGACCCCATCTTCTCCTCAAGCCCGCGCGTCTCCTTCAGCCACACCACCGAATTCCTCTGGACCGAACACCGCTACATCCACTTCGCCTTCCAGAAACCCACCACACACCACCGCACCCAACAGATCCCCCGCCGCTGCTGGAGCAGAATCACCGAAGACCAACTACATGCAAACCTCGCTCTCAGCCCACCCACCGAACCCTCCAACGCCGACGACACTGTCCACAGCCTCAGACTCTGGATCGAGGACTGCACCAATACCCTTGCCCCACTGAAGAAACTCCCCCACAGAGACACCAGCAAGAAGGCCAGCTGGTTCACCCCAGAACTCCTTGCCTCCAAGCAAGCCTGCTGGAAACTAGAGAAGGAATGGCACAGTGAACAAACTCCGGACAGCCACTCAGCACACAAGGACGCCATCCGCAACCACCACCACCTCATCAGGGCCGCCAAGAGGACCTCCTTCAAAGACCACCTCGACAACAACGCACACAATAGTAAGGAGCTCTTCAACATCGTGAAGGAACTCTCCAACCCCAGCTCCAACACCAACGACGTCCCGCCTTTGCAAGCCCTGTGCGACTCCCTCGCCACCTTCTTCCACCGCAAGATAGCAGACATCCACGACAGCTTCAACACCCAGACAGCCCCAACAGACAGCAACACAACAGACCCTCCGCACACCATCGACAATGACCTCCTGCTAGCCTGGGCCAGCGTGAGCGTCGATGACACCATCAAGACCATGAGCACAATCCACTCCGGCTCTCTGTCAGACCCATTCCCGCACCACGTCTTCAACAAAGCAAGCAGCTCCATCACACCCCACCTGTGCAACGTCATCAACCTCTCCCTCGAGACCGCGACCTTCCCAGAGAGCTGGAAACACGCCGAGATAAACGCACTACTCAAACAACCTAAGGCAGACCCAAGAGACCTCAAGAACTTCCGGCCCATCTCTCTGCTCCCCTTCCCGGCCAAGGTCGTCGAGAACATCGTAAACAGACAGCTAACCCGATACCTCGAAGAAAACAGAATCCTGGACCCTTCCCATTCAGGGTTCCAAAGCAACCACAGCACCGAGACTGCCCTCATCGCCGCCACCGACGACATCAGGAACCTGCTGGACAATGGTGAGACCACAGCACTCATCCGCCTAGACCTCTCCGCCGCCTTTGACACCGTCTGCCACCACACACTACGCGCACGCCTCCACTCCGCAGGGATCCGAGATAAGGCTCTGGAATGGACCCCCTCCTTCTTCTCTGGCAGAACCCAGAGCGTCCACCTCCCCCCATTCCATTCCAAAGCCTCCGAGATCATCTGCGGCGTACCCCAGGAATCCTCCCTCAACCCAATACTGTTCAACATTTACATGGCCCGCTCGCACATGTCGCCCGACAGCACGACCTCAACATAATCTCCTACGCAGACGACACTCAACTGATCTTCTCCCTCACCAAGGACCCCATCACCGCCAAAGCCAACCTCCATAAAGGAATGAAGGCCGTCGCCGACTGGATGAAGATCAGCCGCCTGAAGCTGAACTCGGACAAGATGGAGGTCCTCATCCTCGACTCCAATCCCTCACCCTGGAATGACTCCTGGTGGCCGACGGCACTGGGGGCAGCCCCGACACCCACCGACCACGCACGCAACCTGGGAATCATCCTCGACTCAACGCTCTCAATGACCAAGCAAGTCAACGCCGTCTCGACAGATATAAGAAAGACAGTCACCCAGGCCCTTGTCAGCAGCAGACTCGACTACGGAAATGCCCTCTACGCGGGAGCCCCGACCAAGCTCATCAAACAACTACAACGCATCCAAAACGCCTCAGCGCGACTGATCCTTAACGTACCACGACACGGCCACATCACCCCCCACTTGAGAAACCTGCACCGGCTCCCCGTCAACAAGAGGATATCCTTCAAGCTCCTCATCCACACACACAAAGCACTCCACAAGACCGGCCCAGCCTACCTCAACAGACAGCTCTCTTTCTACATCCCCAACCACCAGCTCCGCTCTGCCGACCTCTCACTCTCCACCGTCCCGCGCATCCAAAGAACAACCACTGGCGGGAGATCCTTCTCCCAACTCGGCGCGAAGACATGGAACTCCCTCCCACTGAGCCTACGACAGACCCAAGACCTGCTGACCTTCAGGAGGATATTCAAGACCTGGCTGTTCGATCAGTAGCGCCCCCCCCCAGTGCCTTGACACCCTCGCGAGTATGTAGTGCGCTTTACAAATGATTGATTGATTGACTGATTGATTGACCTCTAAATCTGAGTGCCTCACAAGAATTCAATCAGAATATGAAGTACGTTTGGCACCACTACTAAAACACTTCGAAGAAACATAAATTGGCCATTTAAACAGATCAGATTACAGTGGGATTGCAAATTCCAAATTGAATGGTAGGTTTGCTTCCCGACATACCTAGAGACAAGGGTCAAAAACTAATAATGCTGAAGAGGGTTGGCATAACTCAATAACTCAGTTGGCAAAGGCCATCTTAGTTTCTGCAAATTTTTGAGAATGGAGTAAGTGTTTCAGAAAGTGAGAGAAGGCCAATCTTTTGCAAATAGTCTAGAATAAAAAAAAGAAATGAATGAATAGCTGTTAAAACAAATTCGGCTATATTGAATGTTTTATGGTACAGACTGCTTACTTTACAAATCCAAAATTGTCCCGATATATCCAATAGATTAGGTGGTCCCTTAAAATAAAGCTCCAGTTGTTGCTCGTAGTAACCACCAGGGCCACCTTAGTTCTCTTCTTGGGCAGTCTAATACTGCATCTGAAGAGTGTATCTCGTTTGATTTGCAAAATACCTTGCTTCTCCTTGGAAACTACTACATTCTGTGTTTTTGATCTCAGCGACTGAAATGTTTCGGGTATGTGGCAGGAATAAGGTCTTTCGTTCTCCTAAATGTTGTCACGGTTATAAGCTTTGTTTTAAATGACCACCTAACCTATTGGATATATGGGGCCAATTTTAGATACATAAATCGCTCGTATTCGGTGTAATACACAACAGTATTTCTTTTAGTAAGTAGCGTCAAGCAATACGGATCTTTAGGCCTCCTTAGATACTGTTTTCTTCTCACCCAGAACTGTATAGCGTGCAACAGTATGTCTTTTGTTGTTTTCTTTTAATATGCATCGCCAACAACCATGGGCCTTTATATGGAAGTGTGACTTCAGCTGCACTTAGTATGTCAATGACTTCTGTGCTTGAAGGTGTATTTTAATGAGACACACGTTGGCACTGCCCCTTATTCACTGATTGCAATATCTACCCATGTGAGTGCACATGGATATTTTTCCTCCTTTTGTTTGCACAACTTGTTTCTCTTCTCTCCTTTCCCTGTTGTACAGTACTACGTGGTCAACACTTATGGGCCGACTCTGGCACAGTAGGCAGTGATACCTTTTCATTTCTCATTTGGCATCAGGTGTGCACCTTTTGGCTAGCCTATTACGGGTCATGCAATCTGGCAAAACACATGACCTTGGAACGCTTTATAAAAAGACAGTTCTGGGTTTTTAGGGTTCAAATTGCTCCTTGGGCCCTCGTGCTTCGACTGGACCGTTCCAGTTGTCTACATTAAACCGGTGTTTTTAAATACTTTTCAGTCATTCTTCACAGTAGACTTAGGCTGGGAGCCCCACTCCTCTCTAGAGATGGTTCATGAGTGGTGATTTTACCAACTCTTCCTTTTCTATCCTGTTTCTTCTGGCTTTCCTTCTCCTTTTTTGTTCACTTTTAGCACATCATGATTGTGCTATTTCTTTGCATTCTGTGGACACAATTTGGGTGACTATTGTACTTTATGTTGGACCTTACTATGATCAATCAAGTGTAGCTTTGGTCTTTCCAAGGTTATATAATGGGGGGGGGGGGGGGGCAAACACGGCCAACCCCTATTCTTAAATATAAAAGTAAAAACCCAATAACGCAAATGTTTATTTGAGGGAGGTAAATTCCCCCAACAGCCATTTTTTTCCTATATAATAAAATAAAAATTATGTTTTTGCTATTATGTTACCTAAATAATGACCCTAATCTTTGCTTAAGGGGGTAAACCCCCGACCGTCCCTTTTATACATATAAAATAATAACACAATAATCCAAATATTTATGAGGGGTGCCTCCCAAATCTCCCTCCTTTTTTATCATCTAAAAGTTATAACCCAATAACTCAATTATATTTATTTATGGGAGTACACACCCCAATCCCCCCTTTTTACATGTAAAGTAATAAACCAAACATTTATTTATGTGAGGTAAGCCCTACAACCTCTCTTTTGAATATATAAAAATTGTAACCCAAATATAATCCTAAACTCGCCTTTATAAATATATTGCATGTGTACATTTTGTGTGGTAAAATACTACATTGTGACGTCAAGTGCTACAAAGTACCATGCATTGTAAATGCAGCATTGAAACTGTACAGCAATTTCTATATGGTAAAGGTAACATACAGCTCCAGGGATATAAAAAGCAGAAAGCCTGCTACCTCCCAGGCGCCCACCTGACCACAGTCAACTGGATTCTGCCGGAGCCCTGACTTAAAAGTGAATTTGTGTTTGAAGCCTGTCTTGAGGACCTGACCGTTCAGGAATGACCAGGAGGAACTTTACCAAGATTTGGAGAAGAGTGGGACCTCAGAGGAGAATGAGGATGAAGAGGTTGAAGAGGCAGCAGTGCAGATAGATGGTCTGCCTCAAGGAGCATCTACACCGTTGTTGTTCAGGGACTCTGGTAATGTGCCCTATCACATGCCTCTAAAGTTACTTTTCAACTACAGTTAAATACTTTCTCTTGAATTTTCCAAGGCAGTAAAAGGAAATTTTTATTTATATCTCTGGCAACGCCTTTTCCTGGAAAATGCAGCTTTCTCTACATAGTGAAACACGTGTTTACTGTTAGGTCTCACTGTTTCTACTGTGTAGTATGCCTGATTTTTAAAAAATATTATGCAATAATCCTTGTGGATTTATCTATTATATAGTAAAAGGTTTTTTCGACTTATCAAAGGCACTTTTCTCAGCCTTGTGTCATGGCAGTGCTTTTAAACTGCAGTCTAGCCAGAGCACAATGGTGTTACCGGGAGCCATACATTATTTTCATATATGTAGATTGTGTAAATAAAGACTGCAGCCCACATATAAAAGTTAAACTCTATACTGCAGGCAGGATTTCAAAGACTGGACACAAAGAAGGCCTTTGGATTTTGCTTTCCAATTAATCAAAAAAAGGGAGACTCCTTTAAGTAGCCATGGTGCCACCTGGCATTATAATACACATGCAAAAGTGTCTCTAGAGGTTCTCAATCAGAAGGAATAAGTCATGATGGCAAAAATCCTCCTTGCCAATGCTAATGTTTCTTGATTGTAGTTAAAAGGCTGGATTGTGTTTGACAAATAGGACACCCAAAATCTCTCTGAATAACAGTCGAGAAAGAGCACAGCATAAGTCTTTCTGAAGACCAAATTCATGAGGAAATGCTAATGTAAAAAACACATGCATCTAGGACAAAGGGAATAGCAATGGGCAAGAGGCATGATAAATCAGAGAACAAATGTGTTGTGATGAATCTTTCTGAACACCATGCCATTTTCCATGATCTTAAGACAGGAATTACATCACAAGAAAGGAGGTAAAGGCTAACTTGGTTTGGATTCCTCAGGCAGTAGACATGTCCACTCTTAAAGAATATTAGTATTTCCAAATAATGGCTTGTGAAAGAAGACAAACCCATGTTCAATATTCCTCATGCTTCCATACCTCGCTATCTGTAATCATCGATCTACATCGCCCATGAAGCTTCAGCAACTGAGGAGATACTAATGCCAGCAATGTGAAATGGGGAGAAAACTCCCACCACCTGTCGACCATGCATACCACAGATGTGCTGTCTTTGTTCCACCTGATGTAAGGCTAAAGGAACATGCTGGTGGGTCTACTATGAATACGGCTCCGATATGTAACAATATTTTCCCCATCCTGAAGCTCTAGGTTTATCCAGATGTGTCTAGAAACAATATTGAGCAAGTAAAAGATCACTGACAGAAAAGGCATCTTCCCACAAGCATTCACTAGCTAGATTGCCTTTCTAATGTACAAAAAAGGAAGGTGTCATTGAAAAAGTTAAAAATCACAGACTTTTTAAGTTTGGTTCTGCACCCTAAGAGTTGTTGTGTCTAAAGGTAAACATTGATATGGATCAGCAATGAATGGTTTTAATTACAAAGCATGAACACTGGATAAGCTCTTCAAGTGCAAGAAAGTTTCAATTAAAAAGCTATAGAATTAACCTGATGAAGACTGACAAGAGGGCCAAAACATTGAGGTTTAAGTTTAACTGAAACATGGAAAAAAGTTGTCTTGAATTAGGTGAATTTCCTTCATCTTAACCTTAGAATGACACAGATATTAAGAGAGTAGTCTTGTGAAAAGGAAAATGGTGGCATCTAGATAGCCTAACAAGTTGCATTATTATAAGTAAACTCAGCAATTAGGGCACTCAATCACCTTGAATTACAGTACCTTCCAAGATGGTGTCCCAAAATTTGATTAGTTCACTCTGTTTGCCCATTGGACTGAGAATGATCAGAAAAAAGACACGCTAATTCAATTCTTAGAGTTTTGCAAACATCCTTCAAAATTAAGGAAATGCATTGCGATCCTTTACAAGAAATATTTGTATGTGGTAAACTACAAAAACGCAATGTTTCAGTCAAAACTATTGAGTCAGTTCTTTAGCTGTAGGTAACTAAGGCAAAGAGAAGTTTTGTTGAAAAGGTTTCAACTGTGTCCCGGATAACGTAAACACATTTTAAGGTAGAAGATCAGTAATAAAATCGGTGAAAATTGAATGCCGTAGGTCAAGAGCCAATTATAAAGGCTGAAAGTATCAAAAGGTTTTGCAATGTAATGAATTATTATGAGCACAAATGCAGTAGTTGCTGGTATCGAAGGAGAGTGGCAGGAGGGAGATGACAACAACAAAAAAGGGAAAAATAAAAAGAACTTACCTGCCATCTTCAGCCCTTCATTCATGAGAGGTGCAATGGGATTAGCATGAGCGCTGAGGATCTGCACTCCTGGGGCGATTGGGAGCCTGTGCATTACTGTCTCCAACCAAGCCACAAATCTGGGTTAAGAGAGCGCTGGAGTGCACATGGTAGTTTGGTCTGCCTGAGATGGCCTGCCAAACCGTCAAACTCACTGATAGCCATGCCCACCACTCCCTTCGGTGCCTATTAACCCCTTAGCCCCACCGCCAAGACGGCCTGGAAACAAAATAAAAGGATAATAAATTGGGGTTTATTATTATTTTATTTTTATCTTTTTTTTAACGCTGCTGGTGGGGGGGGGGGGTCCGCCGTACTGAAGGAGCCGTTGCTGTACAAATGCAGCAAGAAATAAGATATTCCTGAACATCTAAATCTACTCAAGGCCAGCAAAATGATTGAGGATCCAGATCTTTCAGATAAAACTAGCAAAGGCAGGAACTGTATCTGCTACTCAGCTGCTTGTTTCAATACAGCAAGGGCTGCCTTTCTCTGCTCAGCGCCACTATAGCAGTTGTTTTTTCTCTGGGTAGTATCTATCTTTTTCTCCTCAAGGGTAGGATTTGCGTTTTGTCCTCCAGGGCCAAGTAAACCAATTCTAATTTCACGTCCCTCTCAAGCGTTCTTGCTTGAGAGGGAGGTTTCTATCAAAGTAGAAAACTCTGCATTAATGCTGCAAGAAGGATCCAATAACTTGTGCTTGCACCTGGGTTTGGCACCACTCTCAATATGTCACGTGGTTATCCTCCTGTTTGCTCCATGACCCAAAATGCTGTTGGTGACCACAGAGAAACGTACCCTGCAGTTGCCCTGGCTCGAGTAATGCCTGTTGTCTAGAATCCTGCCATGAGAATCTGAAGGCTGTAAGCGTGACAACGAGGAAATTTCCCAGCAGATGGAAAAAGTGGGATGTCTTTGTTTTTCCCACCTCCTAATGAAAAAAACAAGAGGTTAGTGAGTAAGAAAGACAGGCTCATCTAGCTCAGAGATGTTCATTGAGCTAAAAACTGGTTCACCATGATCTCATGGTGAATGGGTTTGGCCTGTTTATCCTAAAACCCCTTGTGTTGTTGAGAAACCTTGCATGACATCCAGCGCCTTGAGAACCTCAGGGGTATTTTGTTGTGCTTTATAAATATTTGACTGATTGATTGATTGATTGATTAGTATCTAATGGCTGTACTAGCCGACCCAAATGTGTGAAAAAGAGGGTACCTCTGTCACTGGATGTGCTCCTAAGTCAGGGATTAAACAACAAATGTATATATAGATACTTAGGAAGCTATTAAAAATATGGTCAAACCATCAAGTTAATAAACAAAAAAAACAGATCCAAATCTATAGCAAAAATGATTTAATAGTATTGAATACACAAATTTGATAATCAAAAATAATTATCAATGCGTTCAAAAAGATTCATACTCCAAGGTGTAGTGTTCATAATTAATAAACAAGATTCCTATAGCAGCAATGATATCTCCTTCAATCAATTAATGAAAAACATGCCTGAATGGTCACTCACACTTACGCATTCATTTATCTAAGGTTGATACGTCACAATATAATGGCCCATAGAAAGTAACACATGTGTCATTTTATATCCATGGCCTAATATTATAGATCTTTATGCTTGGTTTAAATTAGAAGGAGAAATTACAATTCCATTAACTCAATTAAATAGGAAACATGTGCCAACACAACATGGCTAGTGGATTTGGCACAATATATCCATGTGCTTTTCGGCTATGCAGCCTTCATCAGGAAGCCATGATTAATAATATCTAGAACATAATCGTAGAAAAAGATCTGGATTAGAATAACAATGCCCTATAAAATACAAAATGGGTAAAATAGTCAATGTGTCACAAGGAGAAGGTGATACATTCATGCCATAAAGTGCTGGATAGCTAGAATTGCTGCCCATTTTTAAAATGTGAAAATGTGGGAATATTTGATGTGTTCTTATCCTTTATACTGGCTAGCTTGAGACAGGTAGTTTGCTGCACCATTTTGTTCAGTAAAATCATTTGTCTTGCTATAAGGCATGCTCTAAACAAAGCCAAATTGCCCTTAACTTGCCAGTTTTTAGGTCCCCAAACAGATTTTAAATCAACATTGTCCCTCTAAAAGTCATATAATTGTATTAACAACTGGGAAATAAAGGAGGCTGAGTAAATTAGCATTGTGTTAGCATACTCTTCTTTGCTGGGGAAGGGAGCAGTTATAGTAATAAGACTCTGGGTCTACAGGGTTGTGACTCAAAACATATACAAACTTCTTTGCAAATGTCTTGGAGCGACCCACTGGTGGTGTGGGGCAGTGTTCCCATTGTGTGCAAATTAAATACTGCATGTTGAGTACTTGTTTTGTGTAAGAAATGGTCTGCATAATGTTGAAAATAGAACATTTCATCATATTTAGAAGTACCACTATGCATATCTGCACTTTCAAATATAGTGGAAAACTCATAAAGCATTTGTTTCACTGTATGAAAATCCCAATCATCTGAGATGCTGCCAGGATTGATGACATCACTAAGAGAAATTTAAAAAAAACATTTAGAATCTGGAAAGTCTCTGTCGGTCCAAATATATCATAGGGTACATTATCCCAAAACAATTCCATCAATTACGGGAACCTCTAAAATGTTCTCAAGGGACAAGTCTCTTCCACATTATGTGATGAAGAATGAGGCTTCAATACCTTGGTTACCAGTTCAACATCAGAGCGTTCTGGGAGATAGTGTCCATTTAGAAGCAAAAGGAAGATTGCCACAAAATGAGTCCAAAGGAAAAGGAAAAGCAATGAAATGGAAATCCAATTATAGATCAAAGGAGGAACGTTTAGAGAATTCAGGGACCAGTATTCTCAATTACCAGAATTAGAGCTTTCTATTCAGCCAACTGTGCTATCACCTAGTGACTGTATGAATGATTTAAGAGGTTGGAGTTCTTAATTCCTCATTTTACCCTTTACTGCTGCCCACACTGCAGAGTATTTGTATATTGTTCTAATTGCAGGGCGGGCAGAACAGTCAGTATAAATCGTGAAGTCATACTGATCAAGAGGCATTATTTCACTGGGCAGAGGAAACTCTTGTTCATATTGTAGGTATACTTGTGTTTGTAATGTAAAGTCAAAGACATAGTCTACATATGTTGCTGTAAGTGTGTTGGCCCAATGTATTAATCTAGGATATAAGTCTCTTGTGTTGGTAATACAGGCCTTTGTGACAGACTTCTAGACTTGAATCGGAGTTATCACAATTATGTGTTTTCCCTGAGCCAGTGATATTTCTTTCACTAAAGCTGTCTGTATTGCAGTGGTTTAGTCTTTTATTTATTTTTCTTATATTCCCAGTGTTTTTTTAAGACTGTGGTGCCTGTTTCGAGTTATCCTTATCAGAATAAATCATAAATTGTGGTTTATTAGGTCTGGCTCCTAAATCATCTTGACCCAATGATGTATAGGTTTCTGCAATAATTTTTGGTAGTTTGCACTCTACTAGACCAACCTGTGCAAGACATTGGCATACTGCCAATGATACTGCTTCCTCTTTTATATTACTTAATATAATTGAGGATACTGTAGCAAAATTGACCATTAATTTCGTCCCCCAAATTAGGGCCAAGTCTGCCTCGTATTAATTTGGAATCTGTTTAGGCACCTCTGGTAAAACAGCCAATAATGGTGTGCCATGCATTATGGTATAAATCGCTGAAAATACTGTGCCCCATGTGGCACAGTACTCTACAGTGGAACCATCCCCAAGGAAGGCACATTTTGAAACTTCTATGTTTTTCTTGGGGTCCTGTATGGGGAAATACTGCTTCAAGCTGGTTTGTTCTTTGTGAAGTCAATCTAGTCCCGTCTGGTGGGAACCTTACCCATGATTGCATTAATAGTCACAGGACTAATTACGGGCATCACCAATTGTGGTTATGCAGCTTGAACAGCCCTTGCTGGGATTGCTGTAATGGTTCGCATAACGAATTGAATATGTGCCACCCCAGCGCCCCCTCACCAAGACTATGCACTTTGCCAATGCAGGCTGCATGTCTTGGTGTAGGAAAATCCAAAGAGTCGACATGGCACACAGCCCTGTGTGTCATGCCTCTCATGCACTGCAAAAGAAATAGGTAAGCCACCCCTACTGCAGGTCATCAGGTCTGAAGCAGGGTGCACTATATATGTGTGGGCCTATCTGCATGAGCAGATAGGCCTCTACAATATTCAGTCTATTATGTGATGTAGTAAGTGAACAGAGGAGCCATAAACAGTACATGGGCTGGATATTTGTCAACACGAGTTTCCTAGCTCCATGATGCTATCACTGATTTCTAAGGTGTTTGATACCAAACATCTTGTCTTAACTTAATAAATCCTCACTGATGCCAGTGATATGTATTAATAAATTCATGCAGGAGACCCTTTCAGAGGGGCCCCTGAAAAATTACCAATACCTGGTGTGGTTCCTGACTGGTTTTCATCATTCTGCCATCACCACACATGTTGTTGGACAGAAATATGTAAGGAATATGCACAAGTTCATTGCATGTGTTAGAGTCAGGAGATATATATACAACACAAGAAATAGTGCAGTTCATCATCAGTGTTATGGCCCAGTTCTACACTGTGGAGGCGGCGTATCCAAGCCGCCTCTCTCTGTCGTAGAGACAGTTCCCTATTACGCCCCCCTCCCGCCCCCAGGATCTGGGGGGTACATAATCAATGCCATGAAACCAGATTTTACTGTTGTCTGCATGTTCCATCATGTGGAATGTCAGTGGGTATTGCATGCCCCTGTTATAATATGGCCCTGACATGCTCTTGGATTTTGGATTTGAGTGCTCTTATAATGCTACCCACATAGATTATGTTGTGGCTACAGCCGATAATGTAAACAATAAACTTTCATTTGCAGTTAATAAAATGTCGGATCGCATAGGTTTTGGCGGTATTGTGGCAGAATTCTTCACTTTTTATTTTTCGGTAAATTTGCACGTGTTAAATTCCTGGCATGTTAAAACCCTTGAATGGAGGGTTTGATCCAGTTAGTATTTGATGTGGTTACATGGCTAGGGCAGAGTAAGTTTCTAAGGGTTATGCCCATGCAAAAGATAACTTTAGGTTTAGTTCGGTCCCTGAGCCCAGGGATTTCAGTCAGTAAGCCCCAGTGTATTCTTAGGCAAAGTTCATTGCTGAACATGGTGTATTGGGTGAAAAGGCCTATGGGATTTTCTTTCTTGCTATTACGAACAAAATCAAATATGATGACCTAGACTATAAAGAGGGAAGGATCTACACGTTTGCACTCAAATACGATAATGTGTAGATACGGAGGAAGGAAAAAGAGTACGGAATGAGGCATTGTAATCTATGTCAGCTAGCAGTAGTTTCCTCACATCCATAGACAACAACACATCACATAAGGGTGCTCAGTCCTCAGCTTCCACACAAGGTCCTTCTACTTATTTAGTGGAAGTGGAGAGATTCCGTTTGGGTACTTGTTAGAAAGGATAGACGGACCGGGAGGGTCGGCCGGGGTCAGGAGGAGAGGTCTCCGGGGAGAGCCGTCTCCAGCGATCGTACAGACAAGTAACTTCCCCCCCACAGACAGATACCACACACGGATAAGGTTCAGTGTTCTTTATAAGCACTTCTTAAGGTACGGTTGAATGGTACAAGGAGGTCTGGACTCAGGGGTCCCCTCGATTCAAGTCTCTCAAAGCAGGGTAAGGGGTAGCGGGACAGTCTGTCTACCAGTCAGGTAGTTTGGATGAGATGATGATTAGCTCACAATCCTCGAGCTTAGTTGGTGCGGGCCGCGGCAGCGCCAGCAGGTCCCGGAAAGATGGTCGATGTACGGTCCGCGGCAGCGCCAGCAGGTCCCGGTGAGGATGGTCGTTACAACGGGCCGCGGCAGCGCCAGCAGGTCCCGGAAAGATGGTCGATGTACGGTCCGCGGCAGCGCCAGCAGGTCCCGGTGAGGATGGTCGTTACAACGGGCCGCGGCAGCGCCAGCAGGTCCCGACGAGGATGGATGTTGTAGAAGGCCGCGGCAGCGCCAGCAGGCAGGACGATGGTTCACAAAAGCGGGCTACGGCAGCGCCAGTAGTCCGTCAAGGCTGAGTTCTCTCGGTGTCTCTCGACTCCAGGATACAACTGCCTTCCTGCTCCGGAGTTGCCCCAGTTATAGGTCAGGCGCTCTTTGATGTCCGGACCCTCGCACTTGGAGGTCGGAGGGCCCGGGATGAAGGTGTCCAGACACCCAGCAGGGGGTGGAGCCAGCGCCTGGGGGAGCTGGAGGCGATCGGCACCTGGCGGGGGAAGAGCTCTTGACACTTCGTCCTCCCATTGACCTGCCAAGTGGTCCGCTCACCTCCCGGGTGGATGGTGGTGCCGGGATGTCGGGGCCGGTCAGGCCCGGGGTTAGGGTCGGGGCGAGGCCACGCGGCCTCGTGGTGCAGGGCCCAAGATGGCGGCTTGACCCGGCCGGGGGAGCCGGTGGGGCTGGGCCCCGTGATGAGTAGAGGTCCGAGGGCAGAAGATCCGTCGGGAGACGGGGTACGGGTGCTTTTCGTGGGTTATGCCTGGTGGGCCGGAGCTCGGGCCCTGTCGTGCGGGGAGGGAGCAAGCCCTTCGTGTGGCCTGTCCAACATGCGTCCCCCCCAGCTGAAGGCGGGGAGAGTCACCCATCTCCTTGGGGACTCTCTTCGTCGAGGCGGAAAAAGCGGGACAGGCCATCCGCGTTGGCGTGGTCTTGGCCTGGTCGGTGCTCCACAGTGAAGTCCATTCCCTGCAGGGAAATGGACCAGCGCAAGAGTTTTGGGTTCTCCCCCCGCATCTGCATCAGCCACTGCAGGGGTCGATGGTCGGTTTGTACCCGGAAGTGGGTACCGAAGAGATAGGGCCGGAGCTTTTTGAGGGCCCACACCACTGCGAAGGCCTCCCTCTCGATGGTGCTCCAGCGCTGTTCTCGGGCCAGGAGACGTCGACTGATGAAGGCCACCGGCTGGTCATGACCTTCGGGGTTTAACTGAGAAAGGACGGCTCCGATGCCGTGGTCGGAGGCGTCGGTCTGTACCATGAATTCCCGACTGTAATCGGGGGCCTGGAGCACAGGGGCGGTGCATAGAGCGGCCTTCAGCTTCTCGAAGGCCGCTTGACAATCGGGGGTCCAGTTAATCCGCTTCGGCTGGTTCTTGGACGTGAGACCCGTGAGGGGCCCCACGATGCTGCCGTAGTCCTTCACGAACCGCCGGTAGTAGCCGGTGAGCCCCAAGAAGGCTCGGACCTCGGTCTGGGTGACGGGGGGCTGCCAGGACTGGATGGCAGCAATCTTAAGTTGTAGCGGGGCCACCAGCCCGCTTCCCACTTGGTGCCCAAGGTAGGTCACAGACCCTTGGCCAATTTGGCACTTGCCGGCCTTAATTGTGAGGCCGGCCCGCTGGAGGGCCTGTAGGACCTCTTGGAGGTGACGGAGGTGGTCGGGCCAGTGGTGGCTGTATACAGCGATATCGTCCAGGTAGGCAGCGCTGAACTCTTCGAGCCCCGCCAAGACCTGGTTCACGAGGCGTTGAAACGTGGCGGGGGCATTCTTCATGCCGAAGGGCATGACCTTGAATTGGTAGTGGCCATCGGGGGTAGAGAAGGCTGACCGTTCCTGAGCCCTGGGTGTGAGGCCGATCTGCCAGTAGCCCGCTGTTAGGTCGAAGATACTGAGGTAGCGGGCGGCCCCCAGCCGGTCGATCAGCTCGTCTGCTCGGGGGATCGGATGAGCGTCGGTCCGGGTGACAGCGTTCAAGCCCCGGTAGTCGACGCAGAATCTCAGTTCAGGTGCGGTGCCGGGGGCAGCGGCTTTGGGGACCAATACAACCGGACTGGCCCAGGGACTGTCCGAGGGCTCGATGACCCCGATTGTGAGCATCTTGGCCACCTCCTCCTGTATGCAGGCCCGTACCCGATCTGGTACGCGGTAGGCCCGGTGTCGGACAGGGGGACTGTCCCCGGTGTCCACGTCGTGCAAACACCAAGGGGTGACCCCGGGGGTGAGGGAGAACAGGGTAGCGAACTGCAGCAGGAGGTTCCGGCAGCCCTGGCGTTGCTCCGAAGTGAGGGCGTCAGAGAGCCGGACCCCGTCCACGGAGCCGTCATTCTCCTGAGTCTTCAGAAGATCCGGGAGGGGTTCGGAGTCTTCCTCTGCCCCACTGTCCGTAGCCATCAGGAGGCTGAGTTCGGAGCGCACAAAGTGTGGTTTGAGTCGGTTGGTGTGGAGGACCCGAAGGGGGTTCCGGGAGGTCCCCAGGTCGATGAGGTAAGTGACGGGGCTTTTGCGCTCGACCACTTTGAAGGGCCCCGTCCACTTATCTTGCAAGGCACATGGTTCGGTGGGGGACATCACCCATACTTGTTATCCAGGCTCGAACTCAACGGAGGAGGCATTGTGATCATACCACTTCTTCATGTCCTCCTGGCTGGCCTCGAGGTTCGCCTTGGCCATCTCTCTGAAGCGCCGGGTCTGATTGCGTAGGGCCAGGAGGTATTTGAAGACGTCTGGAGGGGTCTTTAGGGGGGCCATCTCCCAACCTTCTTTTACTAGGCTGAGGGGCCCTCGCACAGGGTGCCCGTACAGGAGTTCGAAAGGGCTAAAACCGAGGGACTTCTGGGGAACTTCGCGGTAGGCGAAGAGGAGGCACGGGAGTAGTACATCCCACTGGCGACGGAGGGGCTCTTCCAATCCCCCAATCATCCCCTTGAGGGTGCGGTTAAAACGCTCCACTAGTCCGTTCCCTTGGGGGTGATAGGGGGTCGTGAATCTGTAGGTGACCCCGCATTGTTGCCAGAGGGACTTCATGTATTTGGATATAAAGTTCGTGCCTCGGTCGCTGACGACTTCTCGGGGGAAGCCTACCCGGGAGAAGATCCCCATTAGGGCCCGGCCAACCACCGGAGCTGTCACGGTCCGTAGGGGCACCGCCTCGGGGTAGCGGGTGGCATGGTCCACCAGTACTAAGATGAACCTGTGTCCTTGTGCCGTGCGGGGGTCCAGAGGCCCCACGATGTCAATCCCCACCCTCTCGAACGGGGTGGTGACCACAGGGAAGGGTTGCAGAGGGGCTTTCAGCTTCCGACCACTCTTCCCGCTGGCTTGGCATGTGGGGCAAGATCGGCAGTGGTTCAGGACGTCGTTCCTCATCTTCGGCCAGAAAAAGTGGGTCACTAGGCGGCTGTACGTTTTATCTTGGCCCAGGTGTCCAGCCAGGGGGACATCGTGGGCCAGGTTGAGCAGAAAGTCTCTGAAGCGGAGAGGTACCACCAGTACTCGACCGGCCCCCAGCTCGGCGATTCTTTGCTCGCTGTATAGCAGGTCGTTATCCCAGTAGACCCAGTGAGTTCCGGTGGAGTCCCCTGCGTTCTGGGCGCTGGCTTGTTGGCGGAGTCCCTCGAGGGAGGGACAGGTCTTTTGTTCCTGGCGGAACTGTGCTTGGGTGGGCCCCCCCTCTTGACGCCACTGAGCCAGGTCAGGAAGGTCCTGGGGTTGCGCGTCCCCTTCGGCCGTCGGGTCTGGGAGGCTGGCCTCGTCGTTGTCTTCTACTGGGGCGACTGGGGGCGGAGGTGCTGGCCATTCTGGTTCCTCTGATCGAGGGACGGCACGGGCGGCCATGGACCGGGTGGTTATGCAGGCCCAGTCCGGGAGGCCCAGCATCCCCAGGTGCTCTCTTCTCTCAACGGTGGCCCACGGGGAACTCTCGAGGTCATTCCCCAGGAGGCAGTCCACGGGGGCATCGTCCCGGACCGTCACCTTCAACAGGCCGGAGACCCCTCCCCATTCGAATGGAACGCAGGCCATTTGACACATACTTTCAGAGTTGTCTGCCGAGCGGACGGGGCAGAGAATGTTCGGCAGGATCTGCTCGGGCTTCACCAGGTGACAGCGGACGGCCGTCACACTGGCGCCTGTGTCACGCAAGGCCTCGGCTCGCTGTCCATTAATGGTCACCCACTGACCGTATTTCCTGGTGTTAGCGGGTAGGGGAGCCCGCGGGACCATGTCTCTTCCCCCTAAGCACGCCAGGACCATGGCGGCCGGTTCCCACTCTTGCTGGGCCGGCTCATACTCCTCTGGTTCCTCCAATGATCGCTCTCCCCCCAGGGCGGCGGCAGCTACCTGGCGGGGCTTGGGTGTTTTGTTCTGCGGGCAGCTCGGGTCATTGGCGTAGTGGCCGACTCGCTGGCATCGGTGGCACGTGACGTTGGCTCGGACCCCAGGACGCCACGGGGGGTTGCCCCGACCGGCCGGAGCCGGGGTGCTGGCCACGGGTGTTGCGGGCAAGGCGTCTCTCCCTCGCCCCTGGCCCCCTCCTCCTCCCCGAGGACGGTGCTGGCCTTGGTTGTTTCTGTTCTGTTCGTGTGGCCCCCTCCGGCCCACTCGGGTGCTTTCCCATCGGTCAGCTTCGGCGGCGAGCTGCCGGGGGTCAGTCAGCTTACTGTCGAGGAGGTGCTGCCTGAGCTCGACGAAGCAGTTGTTCGACAGGTGCTCCCATACCATCAGGTTAAAGAGTTGTTCGTAGGTGGTGACCTGGCTCCCCTTTATCCAACCCTCGAAGGCACGGCTGAAATAGTTCACGTATTCTACCCAAGTTGTACCTGGGATCCGGGTGCAATCTCTGAACCTCTGGCGGTACATCTCGGGTGTGAGGCCGTAGCGGGTGAGGAGGGCAGCCTTCATGTGGTCGTAGGACGACATTTGGTGATCTGGGAGCTGCAGTAGGGCATCGCGCCCCTCGTTGATAAACCTCCCCCAGAGTCCGGCTCCCCAATCACTCCGGTCGATCCGGTGGGAGGTCATGGCGATCTCGTAGGCTTTAAACCACTGTTGTATGTCGTCTTCTCGGACATACTCGCGGACAACATCCTTGGGGATGTGGACTTTTTTCTCGATTGGCCCCGGGGTGTGTGGTCGCTCAGGCACCCCCAGTTCTTTATTCTGTTTCCGAAGTTCTATTTCCGCCAGTTTGCGCTCGTGCTCGAGCGTTATTTTTTTCTCCTCCAGCTCTCTCTGTCTCTGCTTCTCTTCTCGTTCATCTCGGAGCCGCATGTGCTCGAGGTTGAGTTTCTGTTCAGCTAACTTGAGTTCCCCATCCATCTTGAGTCGTGCCATTTCCAACTCGTGCAATCTGGTTCTTTCTCTTTCTCGGATCTCCTCCTGCGAGAGGCCCGTTCCCCGCTCCTCGGGAGCCGTGGCGTTCCCCTCTGGTGTGATGCTGCTTTGGTCGGAGGGTCCGGCGACCCCAGTTTCTGTCCACGACTCTAGGGCGTGCTTTAGATCATCTTTGGTACTCAGGCCGGTGGTAGCAATGCCAAGTTCTATGCAGAATTGTCTCAGTTCGCGGTGGTTGTATTCTTCTAATTTATCCATTTGGAATTTCTCGGTGGAGTTGCTATCTTTGGCTGACATCGTGTTGTTGTCGTGGGGTGAGCTACTCTCTGTACGATTACGCGTTGATTCGGATCGCGCCGCTGGCACCAATGTTAGAAAGGATAGACGGACCGGGAGGGTCGGCCGGGGTCAGGAGGAGAGGTCTCCGGGGAGAGCTGTCTCCAGCGATCGTACAGACAATTAACTTCCCCCCCACAGACAGATACCACACACGGATAAGGTTCAGTGTTCTTTATAAGCACTTCTTAAGGTACGGTTGAATGGTACAAGGAGGTCTGGACTCAGGGGTCCCCTCGATTCAAGTCTCTCAAAGCAGGGTAAGGGGTAGCGGGACAGTCTGTCTACCAGTCAGGTAGTTTGGATGAGATGATGATTAGCTCACAATCCTCGAGCTTAGTTGGTGCGGGCCGCGGCAGCGCCAGCAGGTCCCGGAAAGATGGTCGATGTACGGTCCGCGGCAGCGCCAGCAGGTCCCGGTGAGGATGGTCGTTACAACGGGCCGCGGCAGCGCCAGCAGGTCCCGGAAAGATGGTCGATGTACGGTCCGCGGCAGCGCCAGCAGGTCCCGGTGAGGATGGTCGTTACAACGGGCCGCGGCAGCGCCAGCAGGTCCCGGTGAGGATGGTCGTTACAACGGGCCGCGGCAGCGCCAGCAGGTCCCGACGAGGATGGATGTTGTAGAAGGCCGCGGCAGCGCCAGCAGGCAGGACGATGGTTCACAAGAGCGGGCTACGGCAGCGCCAGTAGTCCGTCAAGGCTGAGTTCTCTCGGTGTCTCTCGACTCCAGGATACAACTGCCTTCCTGCTCCGGAGTTGCCCCAGTTATAGGGCAGGCGCTCTTTGATGTCCGGACCCTCGCACTTGGAGGTCGGAGGGCCCGGGATGAAGGTGTCCAGACACCCAGCAGGGGGTGGAGCCAGCGCCTGGGGGAGCTGGAGGCGATCGGCACCTGGCGGGGGAAGAGCTCTTGACACTTCGTCCTCCCATTGACCTGCCAAGTGGTCCGCTCACCTCCCGGGTGGATGGTGGTGCCGGGATGTCGGGGCCGGTCAGGCCCGGGGTTAGGGTCAGGGCGAGGCCACGCGGCCTCGTGGTGCAGGGCCCAAGATGGCGGCTTGACCCGGCCGGGGGAGCCGGTGGGGCTGGGCCCCGTGATGAGTAGAGGTCCGAGGGCAGAAGATCCGTCGGGAGACGGGGTACGGGTGCTTTTCGTGGGTTATGCCTGGTGGGCCGGAGCTCGGGCCCTGTCGTGCGGGGAGGGAGCAAGCCCTTCGTGTGGCCTGTCCAACAGTACTACATATCGCTTGTCTTCTGGTTATCGCACTGGCTGCCATATGTTGGGACACCCCACATAATTGCTTCTCTCCGTTCATGCCTGAATAGCTTTTTTGCACTCGGATCTCTTCTCCTGTCGGGGTTTTAGTTCACAGCATCACACTGGTGAACGCATCTAGGCTTTGCTGTTCATCATCTTGCCTTTACTTATTTCCTGCTTTTAGATCTCGGCTGGTGTTGGAGCGTGCATGCGATCCTCGCCTCGAGACTTATAGTAATCAGCTTAGTTTGGGAGAAGGGGACTCGAGGCGCACCCCTCATTTTCATTGGGTAACATCAGTGTTTATGTTAAACACTGGCTTCCCATTGAAAAGGAGGGTTTTAGGTTGCCTCCCTTTGGCTTTTTTGGATGGCCCACTAGGACGGGCTCTCTTGCTTTACTTCTGGCGTAAAAGGTTTCTTATTTTTATGGGGTCATGTGTTTAAACACATGGCCCCATAAAGACAAGAGATCCTCTTTCACTTTGAAGCAGGCACGGAGCGCACAGGGTCATGGGGAGGACAGACTGCTCTCGCTGCCCAAGAAACCTAAACTTCAACCCTAATTTATAAAAAGTAGAGGAAAAGTTATTTCCTCCTGTTCTCGGTTAACCCCTTCGCCACGGGGGTAATTCCCCCACAGCGTGGGGGGGGCATCGCGCGGCGCTGCGGTGCTCGTGACGAGCCCAGCTCGTCATGAGGCACAGTGGAGCTGTGCTCATGACGAGCTGTGCTCGTCACGACTCCGCCCACTGATTGATTCTCCCACACAGGCGGGGAATCAATCGCGCATGGGCAGAGTGCGGCCGTTATGACGAGCCCAGCTCGTCATGAGCACAGCTCAACTGTGCCTCATGACGAGCTGGGCTCGTCATGAGCATGCAAGAGGTTAATCAAAGATTATGGAAAATGCTCCAAGGTCGCTGTTCTTTCTTCCTTTACCAAAAGGAGAAGTCACAGTGAGCCTCAGTATTTATAAAGACAAACCTACAGGAGTGAAAATAAGCTTTTTCTCTCGCTGTCATCAATGGAAAACCGAAGTGTAAACGGTAAACAGCATTCAAGAGGAATATGGACATTAAAATTGCAGTAATGACACTTGCTAGGAGGCACACTCTGCAAAGCTAACTTTTCAAATGTAAGTGATAGGTATTACTAGAAAAGAAAATCAACTATTATCGACTTCTCTCCGAGATTCGACTCGCCCTCTGCTGCACAGGCTCTCCACTCACTGAGATATGATATGTCAACTCCAATGCCCCCGAACTTCTGTGACAACCCTCCCACCCCCCCAAGAACCTTTCTGTACAAAATAACACCATCACTCTGCGGCATGACCAACAATTTCAGTTTTCATGTACACAAAGGCGGCCGCAACGCTGTTGTGCACACTGTGCGCTGCAAACTGCTGCCTCATGCTTTCTTGCAGAAGGGAAGCCTAACGCAAGCCCTGCAGACCTGCAATAGAGGGGCTGGACGCAAGCCCTGCAGACCCGCAATGGAGGGCACGCGCCCAGTCGAAATGTCAGTGACGCTGCACTGCAGCAGAAATTAACACACAGACACTGGGACAAGGCGCGCATGGACAGGTCTTCACCAATACTAGTACACAGAAGGGGCCGTAAAGAGGACCCCTGCAGGGCAGGGAGTGGGGGGGCTATTCAGCCTAAGGCCTATGAATTTCTGTAACTTTGGGGAGTCCCCTTTTCAGTCTACCCCCTTCCCCACATTCGGAAGGGAGGTCCATTATTTTGTGTTGCGCCACTGGACAGATCTAGTTCTCACAGGCCATGCTTGTATTCTGTGAGAGGGAACACGCAGACAATGGGAGGGTGAACACTAGCAATGAGACAGACGCATAAAGACACTCTAGCAATGAGACAGATGCACACTTACATGGGCAGGGGGAGCTAGCTGAAATTTGGAGAATAATAAATGACGACTGCTAGCGCTAGCACACTTACAGATTACACAAACATGAGAAAACGGAGAACACACTATTACCGAGGCACTGATTAATGCACAGGCACTTGGGCAATGAATGCACCAACGGGAATTCACAAACAATAGGTGAGGGAAACGTCACTGGACCCTGCACCTCGTGCTTTGGTCTCGCAGTTATTTTCTGCATTAGTGGTGAGCAAGAGAGTAACCAGAAAATTAAAATACCCCCACTCTGAATCAAACTTCTAATGAAACTGAACAAACAAACAAAGCAAGCCTGACCCTCCCTATGATAGTTTCCTTCACCCTTGCATCCGCTCATCTGTCCATCCATCCATCCATCCTGCCACCCTTCCACCCATCCATTATCCTTTCACCTTTCCTTCCATGGTTTCACTATTTTAACCTGCTACTGAAATTACATCCATCCGTTCACATATTGATCAATCATGTTACATATCCATCCATCCCTCCTTTGTCCATTATCCATCCATTGATCGATCAACCATTCACTTCGCATGTAGATCTATCATCCTTTTACATTTCCAGCCATTCATCTTGTGCCCATCTTTCTATCCGCTTGTCTATTCCTCCATCCATCCTTGGACAAACTGATCCGTTCTCTCTTCTATACATCCTTTCAACCATCCATCCTTGCTCTCATTCTTCCTTTTCGACCACCATTCCTTTCACTTTGCCAGTTCTTTCCTTCTTTACAACTTTTATTACTTTCACCTTCTGACTTCTCAAGTTTCTCCTGTCCAGTTTCCAGATACCGCAATTCTTTCTTTCTCGCCTTTATTTATCTTACTTTCCTTTCTAAAACACAATTTTCTGCTCTCTTTGTAACTTTTTTCTTTGTATAATTTATTTCCCTCTCTTTTGTTGAGCGTGTCGCTCAGCCTCCACGTTTTAGTCATGCCTTGCTGTTGTCTACAGCCCCACAGAGGCCAATGTAAACTATTAAACTTTTACTAGTGATCCCCACTTAAGTTGCTTAATTGGAGGGGCTTCGCAACGCCACTGGGGGTGAGCACCTGCCCTTCACAGAGTCAGCCGGGCAGCGCTGGTACCAGTGAAGGGTTCAACAAGGTCACTGTACCCGACCCTTGCTCCCTTCTCCAGCTGTACTCAGGCCCACCATTGCAGCACCCACAACAGAACTGTGAAAATAATGTTAATTATGTGTAGCGAACAGAAGCCGTGATTTTTCCCTTTCGGCATATATACTTTTAAAAGCAAATGCAAGGAAAATATGATAAAGTATATTTTAGACTGGTCTAAACGATTCCTAAACAAAAATTAAATGACAAAGAAACCAAAGAGTATTGTTATATGCTATGCTATATGATAATCATTCGCTTCAAGCACAGCCTGCCACAGCTGACCCGTTATCTTGTTACTCTGGCCTTTTCTCCGTCGGTTGCAGGCTAGGGGCCGGTTAGCTATTTTTGCGTTAACACTAGTAAGCGTTTGGACATCCCCTTAAGCAGTACCGGCACTTTTCAAGAGTGACATAATAAGTTTGATTGCAGAGTACCTCACTTCTCAGAAACAAGCAGGTACTCTGGTTCAGAGTACCTGCACTTCTGTTTTTCCATTTAAAGCACTGCCCGTAGGCAAATGCTCTCTCTGCTCTCTACTACTCTCTCTACTACTCTCTACTACTCTCTACTACTCACTCTCTACTACTCTCTCTCTCTACTACTCTCTCTCTCTACTACTCTCTCTCTACCACTCTCTACTACTCACTCTCTACTACTCTCTCTCTACTACTCTCTACTACATACTCTCTACTACTCTCTCTTTACTCACTCTCTACTACTCTTTATTACTCTCTCTTTACTACTCTCTACTACTCTCTCCTACTCTCTCTCTGCTACTCTCTCTCTACTACTCTCTCCTACTCACTCTCTACTACTCTTTACTATTGTCTCCTACTCTCTCTCTCTGCTACTCTCTCTCTACTCACTCTCTACTACTCTGTACTACTCTCTCTACTACTACTCTCTACTACTCTCTCCTACTTTCTCTCTGCTACTCTCTCTCTACTACTCTCTCATACTCACTCTCTACTACTCTCTCTCTACTACTCTCTACTACTCACTCTCTATTACTCACTCTCTACTACTCACTCCTACTCTCTCTACTACTCTCTCTCTACTACTCTGTCTCTACTCACTCTCTACTACTCACTCTCTACTACACAATCTCTACTACTCTCTATTACTCTCTACTCTCTACTACTCTCTATCTACTACTCACTCTCTACTACTCTCTAGTACTCACTACTACTTACTCTACTGCTCTCTACTCTCTACTACTCACTCTCTACTGCTCTCTGCTACTCTACTACTCTCTATTACTCTCTACTACTCTCTACTACTCTACTACTCTCTAATACTCTCTACTACTCTCTAATACTCTCTACTACTCTACTACTCTCTACTCTCTACTATTCACTCTCTACTACTCACTCTCTACTACTCTCTACTACTCTACTACTCTCTACTACTCTACTACTCTCTACTACTCTACTACTCTCTACTCTACTACTCAATCTCTACTACTCTCTACTACTCGCTCTACTACTCTCTACTACTCACTCTCTACTACTCACTCTCTACTACTCACTCTCTATTACTCACTCTCTACTACTCTCTACCCTCTACTACTCTCTCTCTACTACTCACTCTCTACTACTCTCTCTCTACTACTCTCTACTACTCTCTCTCTACTACTCACTCTCTACTACTCACTCTCTACTCCCTCTCTACTATTCTATACTACTCACTCTCGACTACTCTCTACTACTCTTTACTTTCTACTCTTTACTACTCTCTGCTACTCACTCTCTCCTACTATCTCTACTACTCACTCTCAACTCACTCTCTACTACTCTCTACTACTCACTCTCTACTACACTCTACTACTCTTTACTCTCTACTCTTTACTACTCACTCTCTACTACTCTCTCTACTACTCTCTATTACTCTCCACTCTCTCTCTACTACTCTCTACTACTCACTCTCTACTACTCACTCTCTACTACTCACTCTCTACTACTCACTCTCTACTACTCACTCTCTACTACTCACTCTTCTCACTCTCTACTACTCTTTACTACTCTCTACTATTCTCTACTACTCTATGACTCTTCTACTCTCCACTACTCACTACTACTCACTCTCTACTACTCTCTACTCTCTACTATTCACTCTCTACTACTCAATCTCTAATACTCTTTAGTACTCTTTGCTCTCTACTCTTTACTACTCACTCTCTACTACTCTCAACTACTCACTCTGTACTACTCTCTACTCTCTCTCTACTACTCTCTCTACTACTCTCTCTACAACTCTCTGCTACTCACTCTCTGCTACTCTCTCTCTACTACTCACTCTCTACTACTCTCTCTACTACTCTCTACTACTCTCTACTACTCACTCTCCACTACTCACTCTCTACTTCTCTCTCCTACTCTCTCTCCTACTCTCTCTCTACCACTCTCTACTACTCTTTACTCTCTACTCATTACTACTCACTCTCTACTACTCTCTCTACTACTCTCTACTACTCTCCACTCTCTCTCTACTACTCTCTACTACTCACTCTTTACTACTCACTCTCTACTACTCTCTCCTACTCTCTCCTACTCTCTCCCTACTACTCTCTACTATTCTCTACTACTCTACTACTCTTCTACTCTCTACTACTCACTACTACTCATTCTCTACTACTCTCTACTCTCTACTACTCACTCTCTACTACTCACTCTCTACTACTCTCTACTACTCACTCTCTACTACTCTTTACTACACTTTGCTCTCTACTCTTTACTACTCACTCTCTACTACTCTCTACTACTCACTCTCTACTACTCTCCACTACTCACTCTCTACTACTCTCTCCTACTCTCTCTACTACTCTCGCTCTACTACTCTCTCTCTACTACTCTCTACTACCCTCTACTACTCACTCTCTACTACTCTCTACTACTCTTCTACTCTCTACTACTCACTCTCTACTACTCTCTACTCTCATCTACTCACTCTCTACTTGCTCTCTACTACTCACTCTCACTCTCTACTACTCTCTACTCTCTACTACTCTCTACTACTCTCTACTCTCTACTCTCTACTACTCAATGTCTACTACTCACTCTCTACCACTCACTCTCTACTACTCTATACTACTCACTCTCTACTACTCTTTACTACTCTCTGCTACTCTCTGCTACTCACTCTCTACTACTCTCTACTACTCACTCTCTACTACTCACTCACTGCTACTCTCTACTACCCTCTACTACTCTCTACTACTAACTCTCTACTCACTCTCTACCACTCTCTACTACTCACTCTCTACTACTCTGTACTACTCTGTACTCTCTACTCATTACGACTTACTCTCTACTCCTCTATTACTCTCCACTCTCTCTCTACTACTCTCTACTACTCACTCTCTACTACTCACTCTCTACTACCCTCTCCTACTCTCTCTACTACTCTCTCTCTACTACTCTCTCTACTACTCTCTACTACTCACTCTCTACTACTCTTTACTACTCTCTACTATTCTCTACTACTTTATGACTCTTCTACTCTCTACTACTCACTCTCTACTACTCTCTACTCTCTACTACTCACTCTCTACTACTCTCTACTACTCGTTAGTACTCTTTGCTCTCTACTCTTCACTACTCACTCTCTACAACTCTCATCTACTCACTCTGTACTACTCTCTACTCTCTCTCTCTACTACTTTCTCTACTACTCTCTACTACTCTCCCCTCTCTCTCTACTACTCTCTACTATTCACTCTTTACTACTCACTCTCTACTAATCTCTCCTACTATCTCTACCTCTCTCTCTCTACTTCTCTCTACTATTCTCTACTACTCTACTACTCTTCTACTCTCTACTACTCACTACTACTTACTCTCTACTACTCTCTACTCTCTACTACTCACTCTCTACTACTCACTCTCTACTACTCTTTACTACACTTTGCTCTCTACTCTTTACTACTCACTCTCTACTACTCTCTACTACTCACTCTACTACTCTCTCTCTCTACTACTCTCTTCTACTCTCTACTACTCACTCTCCACTATTCACTCTCTCCTACTCTCTCCTACTCTCTCTACTACTCTCTCTCTACTACTCTCTCTCTACTACTCTCTACTACCCTCTACTACTCCCTCTCTACTACTCTCTACTACTCTTCTACTCTCTACTACTCACTCTCTACTACTCTCTACTACTCTTCTACTCTCTACTACTCACTCTCTACTACTCTCTACTGTCATCTACTCACTCTCTACTTGCTCTCTACTACTCACTCTCTACTACTCTCTACTACTTACTCTCTACTACTCTCTACTCTCTACTACTCTCTACTCTCTACTACTCACTGTCTACTACTCACTCGCTACTACGCACTCTCTACTACTCTATACTACTCACTCTCTACTCCTCTCTACTACTCTTTACTCTCTACTCTTTACTACTCTCTGTTACTCTCTCTCTACTACTCTCTACTACTCACTCTTCTACTCTCTACTCTCTACTACTCACTTTCTACTACTCTCTACTACTCACTCTCAACTACTCACTCTCTACTACTCTCTACTACCCTCTACTACTCTCTACTACTCACTCTCTACTCACTCTCTACTACTTTCTACTACTCACTCTCTACTACACTCTGCTATTCTTCACTCTCTACGCATTACTACTCACTCTCTACTACTCTCTCTACTACTCTCTATTACTCTCCACTCTCTCTCTACTACTCTCTACTACTCACTCTCTACTACTCTCTCCTACTCTCTCTACTACCCTCTCTCTACTACTCTCTGTCTACTACTCACTCTCTACTACTCACTCTCTACTACTCACTCTTCCCACTCTCTACTACTCTTTAGTACTCTCTACTATTCTCTACTACTCTATGACTCTTCTACTCTCTACTACTCACTCTCTACTACTCTCTACTACTTACTCTCTACTACTCTCTACTCTCTACTACTCTCTACTCTCTACTACTCACTGTCTACTACTCACTCTCTACTACGCACTCTCTACTACTCTATACTACTCACTCTCTACTCCTCTCTACTACTCTTTACTCTCCACTCTTTACTACTCTCTGCTACTCTCTCTCTAATACTCTCTACTACTCACTCTTCTACTCTCTACTCTCTACTACTCACTTTCTACTACTCTCTACTACTCACTCTCAACTACTCACTCTCTACTACTCTCTACTACCCTCTACTACTCTCTACTACTCACTCTCTACTCACTCTCTACTACTCTCTACTACTCACTCTCTACTACGCTCTGCTATTCTTCACTCTCTACGCATTACTACTCACTCTCTACTACTCTCTATTACTCTCCACTCTCTCTCTACTATTCTCTACTACTCACTCTCTACTACTCTCTCCTACTCTCTCTACTACCCTCTCTCTACTACTCTCTGTCTACTACTCACTCTCTACTACTCACTCTTCTCCCTCTCCACTACTCTTTACTACTCTCTACTATTCTCTACTACTCTATGACTCTTCTACTCTCTACTACTCACTCTCTACTACTCCCTACTCTCTACTACTCACTCTCTACTACTCTTTAGTACTCTTTGCTCTCTGCTCTTTACTACTCACTCTCTACAACTCTCATCTACTCACTCTGTACTACTTTCTACTCTCTCTCTACTACTCTCTCTACTACTCTCTCTACTACTCTCTACTACTCACTCTCTGCTACTCTCTCTCTACTACTCACTCTCTACTACTCTATGTACTACTCTCTACTACTCTCTACTGCTCACTCACTACTACTCTCTCCTACTCTCTCTACTACTCTCGCTCTACTACTCTCTCTCTACTACTCTCTACTACCCTCTACTACTCACTCTCTACTACTCTCTACTACTCTTCTACTCTCTACTACTCACTCTCTACTACTCTCTACTCTCATCTACTCACTCTCTACTTGCTCTCTACTACTCACTCTCACTCTCTACTACTCTCTACTCTCTACTACTCTCTACTACTCTCTACTCTCTACTCTCTACTACTCAATGTCTACTACTCACTCTCTACCACTCACTCTCTACTACTCTATACTACTCACTCTCTACTACTCTTTACTACTCTCTGCTACTCTCTGCTACTCACTCTCTACTACTCTCTACTACTCACTCTCTACTACTCACTCACTGCTACTCTCTACTACCCTCTACTACTCTCTACTACTCACTCTCTACTCACTCTCTACCACTCTCTACTACTCACTCTCTACTACTCTGTACTACTCTGTACTCTCTACTCATTACGACTTACTCTCTACTCCTCTATTACTCTCCACTCTCTCTCTACTACTCTCTACTACTCACTCTCTACTACTCACTCTCTACTACCCTCTCCTACTCTCTCTACTACTCTCTCTCTACTACTCTCTCTACTACTCTCTACTACTCACTCTCTACTACTCTTTACTACTCTCTACTATTCTCTACTACTTTATGACTCTTCTACTCTCTACTACTCACTCTCTACTACTCTCTACTCTCTACTACTCACTCTCTACTACTCTCTACTACTCGTTAGTACTCTTTGCTCTCTACTCTTCACTACTCACTCTCTACAACTCTCATCTACTCACTCTGAACTACTCTCTACTCTCTCTCTCTACTACTTTCTTTACTACTCTCTACTACTCTCCCCTCTCTCTCTACTACTCTCTACTATTCACTCTTTACTACTCACTCTCTACTAATCTCTCCTACTATCTCTACCTCTCTCTCTCTACTTCTCTCTACTATTCTCTACTACTCTACTACTCTTCTACTCTCTACTACTCACTACTACTTACTCTCTACTACTCTCTACTCTCTACTACTCACTCTCTACTACTCACTCTCTACTACTCTTTACTACACTTTGCTCTCTACTCTTTACTACTCACTCTCTACTACTCTCTACTACTCACTCTACTACTCTCTCTCTCTACTACTCTCTTCTACTCTCTACTACTCACTCTCCACTATTCACTCTCTCCTACTCTCTCCTACTCTCTCTACTACTCTCTCTCTACTACTCTCTCTCTACTACTCTCTACTACCCTCTACTACTCCCTCTCTACTACTCTCTACTACTCTTCTACTCTCTACTACTCACTCTCTACTACTCTCTACTACTCTTCTACTCTCTACTACTCACTGTCTACTACTCACTCTCTACTACGCACTCTCTACTACTCTATACTACTCACTCTCTACTCCTCTCTACTACTCTTTACTCTCTACTCTTTACTACTCTCTGCTACTCTCTCTCTAATACTCTCTACTACTCACTCTTCTACTCTCTACTCTCTACTACTCACTTTCTACTACTCTCTACTACTCACTCTCAACTACTCACTCTCTACTACTCTCTACTACCCTCTACTACTCTCTACTACTCACTCTCTACTCACTCTCTACTACTCTCTACTACTCACTATTACTCTCCACTCTCTCTCTACTACTCTCTACTACTCACTCTCTACTACTCTCTACTACCCTCTCTCTACTACTCTCTGTCTACTACTCACTCTCTACTACTCACTCTCTACTACTCACTCTTCCCACTCTCTACTACTCTTTACTACTCTCTACTATTCTCTACTACTCTATGACTCTTCTACTCTCTACTACTCACTCTCTACTACTCTCTACTACTTACTCTCTACTACTCTCTACTCTCTACTACTCTCTACTCTCTACTACTCACTGTCTACTACTCACTCTCTACTACGCACTCTCTACTACTCTATACTACTCACTCTCTACTCCTCTCTACTACTCTTTACTCTCTACTCTTTACTACTCTCTGCTACTCTCTCTCTAATACTCTCTACTACTCACTCTTCTACTCTCTACTCTCTACTACTCACTTTCTACTACTCTCTACTACTCACTCTCAACTACTCACTCTCTACTACTCTCTACTACCCTCTACTACTCTCTACTACTCTCTACTACTCACTCTCTACTCACTCTCTACTACTCTCTACTACTCACTCTCTACTACGCTCTGCTATTCTTCACTCTCTACGCATTACTACTCACTCTCTACTACTCTCTATTACTCTCCACTCTCTCTCTCTACTACTCACTCTCTACTACTCTCTCCTACTCTCTCTACTACCCTCTCTCTACTACTCTCTGTCTACTACTCACTCTCTACTACTCACTCTTCTCCCTCTCCACTACTCTTTACTACCCTCTACTATTCTCTACTACTCTATGACTCTTCTACTCTCTACTACTCACTCTCTACTACTCCCTACTCTCTACTACTCACTCTCTACTACTCTTTAGTACTCTTTGCTCTCTGCTCTTTACTACTCACTCTCTACAACTCTCATCTACTCACTCTGTACTACTTTCTACTCTCTCTCTACTACTCTCTCTACTACTCTCTCTACTACGCTCTACTACTCACTCTCTGCTACTCTCTCTCTACTACTCACTCTCTACTACTCTCTGTACTACTCTCTACTACTCTCTATTGCTCACTCACTACTCTCTCCTACTCTCTCTACTACTCTCTCTCTACTACTCTTTACTCTCTACTCTTTACTACTCACTCTCTACTACTCTCTTCTACTCTCTCTGCTACTCTCTACTACTCTCCACTCTCTCTCTACTACTCTCTACTACTCACTCTTTACTACTCACGCTCTACTACTCTCTCCTACTCTCTCTCCTACTCTCTCTCTACTACTCTCTACTATTCTCTACTACTCTTCTACTCTCTACTACTCACTACTACTCACTCTCTACTACTCTCTACTCTCTACTACTCACTCTCTGCTAGTCACTCTCTACTACTCTCTACTAACTCTCTACCACTCTTTACTACACTTCGCTCTCTACTCTTTACTACTCACTCTCTACTACTCTCTACTACTCACTCTCTACTACTCTCTCTCTCTCTACTACTCTCTTCTACTCTCTACTACTCACTCTCCACTACTCACTCTCTACTACTCCCTCCTACTCTCTCTACTACTCTCTCTCTACTACTCTCTCTCTACTACTCTCTACTACCCGCTACTACTCACTCTCTACTACTCTCTACTACTCTTCTACTCTCTACTACTCACTCTCTACTACTCTCTACTCTCATCTACTCACTCTTTACTTGCTCTTTACTACTCACTCTCTACTACTCTCTACTACTTACTCTCTACTACGCTCTACTCTCTACTACTCTCTACTACTCTCTACTACTCACTGTCTACTACTCACTCTCTACGACACTCTTTTTCACTCTCTACTACTCTCTACTACTCACTCTCTACTACTCTACTACTCTCTACTCTCTACTACTCACTCTCTACTACTTTCTACTACTCACTCTCTACTACACTCTCTCTACTACACTCTCTCTACTACTCTCTACCACTCACTTTCTACTACTCTCTACTCTCTACTACTCACTCTCTACTACTTACTATCTAGTACTCATTCTCTACTACTCTCTGCTCTCTACTTCTCACTCTACTTCTCTCTACTACTCACTCTCTACTACACTATCTCTACTACTCACTCTCTCCTACTCGTTACTGTATACTCTCTACTCCTCACTTTCTACTACTCTCTACTACTCACTCTCTACTACTATCTACTTCTCTCTACTCCTCTCTACTTCTCTCTACTCTCTCTCTACTACTCTCTAAGACTCACTCTCTACTACTCACTCTCTACTCACTCTCTACTACTCACTCTACTACTCTCTACTCTCTACTACTCTCTCTCTACTACTCTCTACTACTCTGTACTACACAAGGGAAGTTTCTAATGTCAATGAACCCACAGTTGGAACCCCCTCCCCCGTCCCGTGTCCCTGATACCCTTCTCAATGCGTCTACAGGCATTCTATACCTAGGTGCTACAGTAGGAATATATTGCATGCCATTACAACACAGTTGTTAGAATGATCGCGTTGTTACCGCATATACAATTACATCGCAAGTCATTACTACAACTTGCTGTAGGGGGTGCGCTGGACTTAGGAATAGTATTATTTACTATTCCTACTCCAGTTTGTGCAACAGCAGGGAAGGTGTTGGATTCTAAATCCAACACCAGTGCGCCCCCTACAGCAAGTCGTAGTAATAACTTGCGATGTAAATGTATATGTGGTAACAACGCGGTCGTTGTAACGACCACATTGTAATGGTACTGCGTTGTGAAGATAGCGTTGTAAACGCTGTTTTCCCTGCAGAACAGGTGGGAAAATGTCATTTAGTTCAATTCACGTATATTGACTAAAACTGAACCCATTAAATGGCACCCCAAAAAAGGTTCTAACAAAAGTTCGCTGCATTCCAAGAAACGTCCGTTCAGTCCTGGTCTGAATTTCATACATTAATAACCCTGATAATTTTGTTTAGCCAACCTTGAAACAGGGTGCTTTGAGATTTCCAATAATATGTAGTTAGTGACTTGGCCACAGTCATAGAGATAACAAGCACTGAAAATGCAATAGGTCTCGCCTTTGATTGAGTTAAAGCCATTTGCTTTCCTAATGGTATTATATAGCAAAGCAAATGGCTTTAACTTAATGAAAAGCGAGACCTATTGCATTTTCAATGCTTGTTATTTGTAACTACCTGTAGAGATTCTCCGAGCGCCTGTTCTCCACTCGTGACTGTTTAGTTCTTATCTATGCACACTGGGAGGCATATCTACAAGACGGCGACTTAAAATTATCGCCGCTTTTGCAGCAGTTTTTGGCCAAAAAGCGGCGATAATTTTATCGCTATATCAGCAAGATCACGCTATCGCGTTACTGTGTGAATGAGTGTGTTATACATACGTGTGTGCAGGTTTTACTCTTACACATCGATTCATGCAGAATTTGGTTTACCTTCTCTCCTTCCAGAATGAACAGGAGTTTCCCCTCCCCTCCCCCCATGTGGCAAGTAGTTTTTTCAACTAGGGTAAGACTTATGAGAGCTATCCCGCTCTCATTACTTTCAATCTGTTTGTGCACACATATAGAATGCCACAAGTCACGTGAATAGTCACTCACCTAAAGGAACCTACGCATGCGCTGTTTCTTTTTTATTGTGTCTCTCATTATTGTTTTTCTGACCCAGGTCTACAGTTTCATATATATGTTTGATCATTTTTATATCTCCATCTAGGCTTGACGTTTGGAAGCCATTTAGGAAGCGGAGTGCGGCCTTTGCCACACCCACACAGTGGTACTTTCTTGCCACCAGTTGGTAAGAACGGAGCCCCCCCTGTTTACACTTAGGTCCTGATGAATGCCCTGGACCCACTTGGGCCTACATGACAGAAACATGTTGACCATTCACGAGACGGTTAGGGGACACTAAACACCCCACTCACCGTCCTATGTTTTTAGTATCATATAGTTATTAGCCACATTAAAACTGATTTTCTGGTAACTATAATGATTTTTAACCCCACATTCCTTTTCACGGGCCCCCACTCTTTAGTTTAGAAGTGCATCCCTGTCTCCAGGTGTATGCCCGCCCTCTACCAAACGAAGGTTTTAGAGGGCGAGGACTGGCCGATGATGAAGCATGACACCAGGTGGTGTGTGAGACCAGTCCATCACTTTTTGTGAGATGCCCTCACTCACAATGTTTTTATAACTGTAGTAGGGTCACGTTTCACTAGGAGCAGCTTTCTGTGGTAAACATTTAGCAATGGAGCCCGCTAGCTCCTAGAACCCCACGCCTCTTGTTCCCTCCTCCACACACTGTGGAGCCCCTTTGTGATTACATTTATGTACAGCTGCTGGCTGTGGGAACATAATTAGGGGTACCTTTCCCTAACTGTAGGGTTTTGCTCTGAGTCGCGTACTCTCCTGACCAGAACAAGAGGATAGACTTAGTCAAGTCTGCCCCTCAAAACAGCATATTTTAGGTGTGATCAAGTATCACAACCAACTTACCCAACTTGCATCATGGACACCGAACTCTCGTTCGGGGAAGAGATTCTAGCAGAGATCCTTAACACACCATCTCTACTAGCCGAAACCATAGTTACCAACACGGTTAAAAACTCAGACGAATGGGAGGCTCCCTCTTCCAAGAAAAAGGAACAAATACGTACAGCCCTTCATGGGGCATTTATGACGGAGTATCTCCGTAAAAACACGGCCCCAAGAGGCCTTATTGTCACCAATGAGCCAAGACTGTTTCTCAACAACAAGGAGTTCAGAATTAACTGGTCCAGCATAGCCTGGAAGTGCACCAAAGACTGGCTTATTCTAATTATTAACACCACCAGACAACTAGCAGGTGCCCTCCTTATTGAGATACAACAAAGCGAATGCAGACTGAAGACAACGGTACAACTTACAGCTTTTAAGAAAAAGCTGGAAGAAATTAACAACGACCATTCTGATTATAAGGAGTATTTAACACAGTTGAAACTAACCAAACTCCGGAAGGACGTACAAAAATTCAGCAAAGAAACGGTATACCCATATGTCACTGAGGAACACTATGACAAACTAGCACCTCAACAGACAGGGAGAAGACAACGGTTCAGACCCACCCCTCAAAATTGGACATTCAGCTCCAGAGAGGAAAGGAGTGACAGTAGCAGCGATGAAGGTCCAGGGCCACAATTTCAGAAACCATCGGGTTACCACCACCCCATGATGCAAGCCCCACAACCACAACCCCCTCCATTCAGCTTCTGGCAACAACCATACTACCAACCAGGTTTCGGATTCCCACAAGGCCCACCGCCTTTTTTATTCCAGGGCCGAGGCAGAGGGAGAGGCCGAAAAAAACGAAGAAACACAAGGGTCCAATGGGAAGATCAACAACAACCTCCCCATGTAGTGGTAACCAGGAGCAGAGGGAGAGTGGAAATGCCCTCGACGAGCAGGGAACAACCAACATAGTCAACATCAGCAAACATACACTCACGCACGATGAGAAGACCGTCCTCTCCAAAGGTTTGGGATTTGTTCCCACACCTAAGAATGACCCCTTTGTACTCAACACGGAACTGGCCCAATTCTTCCGAAAAATTAAACTTCGCGATTTCTTTGGAGAAACTAAAGAAGGCACAGAAGAAAAGAAGTCAACTGGACTTAGAAAAAATCAATTTTCCAACCACCTTATCAAAACATCTCATGCCAAATACTTGCATTTGAACAAGCTGTGCTGAAAGACATCGAGGATATCAATTTCCAGGACACGCGAGGGTTTGACAACCTCAGTGGGAAAGAACGTACGGCCGTACAAAACCTAAGTAATAACAACGGTCTAATCATCAAACCAGTGGACAAAGGGGGAGCCATAGTCATTATGGATAGTGACATGTACCGAGAAGAATGCCTGAGATTGCTCACCGACTCCAGCAGCTATACTATACACCGAACCGACCCCACAGGACCACATATGGCCAGGATCAAAGGCATGGTAGAAGAAGCACTCAGCAACGACTGGATCACTAAACAAGAGGCCGGTTTCCTCATCAGTGAGGAACCCAGGATGCCTAAATTCTACATACTCCCGAAGATTCATAAGAACCAAATGCCCCCACCTGGCAGACCAATCGTGTCTGGAATAGGGTCAGCCTTGGAGCCTTTGTAACAATTTTGTGACTGGTTCCTTCGGCCTATCGTTAAAGAATCACTGTCTTATCTCAGGGATACGAAGGATGTCCTTTGTCTCCTCAGAGACCGCACAGTGGATGCGACCAATGACTGGTTTATAACCATGGACATAGAAGCTCTTTACACAAGCATTCCACAAAGACGCACCTTGGAAGTTGTGGAAAACATCATCCTTAACAGGGAGTGGGACTTTCTAACCCCACAACACTTCGTGATGGAATGTGCAGAACTGGCACTTACTGAGAATTTCTTCGAATTCGAGAAAGTCATCTCCCACCAAATCACTGCTACTTCGATGGGCAGCACCTTTGCCCCTAGTATGGCCTGCCTGTATGTTCAACAATTCGAGGACGACTTCATCCATAATCCACACAATCCATTCTTACAACACATCAGGATTTGGAAACGTTATATAGACGATGTTTTAATAGTGTGGAATGGAACTGAGGAGGAAGCAACAAGATTTGTCGAGTGGGTCAACACGCGCCTTTCCGCATGCTTTATCACGCCCACACCTACAAAGGTGATCGCTCCACTTGGGCATAAAAAACACCCCCTCTACTATTAGACAACAACCGCGTAACTATGGCATTGATGCACGCGCCTCACCAACAAAGGTGACCGCTCCAATTCGGGCTTAAAACACACCCTCCTGATGTCACTCCGCACTTGTACTCCACGAGCTAATCAGAACCCACTCCCTGCGGCATCTCCGCGGTACCAGGGTGACTATAGACGCACTCTCTCCTCCATACTTTACCTCGCCCACACATGACACCACCATCCTGGGAGCACCCTCCTTTTCCTTATTTGGGCATTCACCGCCCTCCGAGCAACATCATTGGCCCCGCACTCCAGCCATTGCAAAACCAGGCATCCCGCTGCATGTATCCTACCCGTGTCCGCTCGCGACACCGGAAACCACACATCGGTAGCCACTTTTCAGGCTCAATCACTCAGCACTGCTTCCAATTTAGCTACGAGCGCACTATATAAGCACTGGCCCCGTGTCCTCATTCTAACATCCGGGAGGACCGGGAGCAGCAGCCTAGGACGAACAAGGGATTCTTTCCTGAGACAGTAAGAGTACGAGTGCAACGAATGCTGTAACTGGACCATTTGATCCGTTACTGTGTGAATGAGTGTGTTATACATACGTGTGTGGAGCTTTTACTCTTACACATCGATTCATGCAGAATTTGGTTTACCTTCTCTCCTTCCGGAATGAACAGGAGTTTCCCCTCCCCTCCCGCCATGTGGCAAGTAGTTTTTTCAACTAGGGTAAGACTTATGAGAACTATCCCGCTCTCATTACTTTCAATCTGTTTGTGCACACAATGGTTTTATAACTGTAGTAGGGTCACGTTTCACTAGGAGCAGCTTTCTGTGGTAAACACTCCAGGTACATACCAGCACGTTGCAATAATCTTGGATTTCCTTGCCTAACATGCATTGGTTCTTGGCTCTTTATTAGAGCCACTTGGTCGGCATGTTGGTCTACCATTCCATTTCGTTTATTGTCTTGGGCATGAGACACGCTGCGTCCATTTAGGCCCTAAGGTCTTGATCATTTGCTTTGAACTACTGTTTAGTCTCTGTTTGTTATTATATTTCCGACCGTTCCAACACATATTGTTTACTCCCACTGCATCTCTACTACCTCTACTACCCTCCTCTTTTTCTCTTTCATTCGCTTTTCCCTCTTGACAAATTTGCTTTCCAAATTAATTCATACAGTGTTAGGATCAATCGAATTACTAAGACAGTGGGGTATGACCGCCTTTCTCGTACCGCCTTTCATATGGGGCAATCTTTATGAAATATTATTTTGATTATGCCATTTCGTTTTTTTGCCACAAGCCTTCTTAGAAAATGTATATGCACTCACCTGTTTTTGTTTACAGTGTATGTTGCTCCTTTCATCTCCTTCTTATATACACAATACTGTTTGTCTTTGTAACAATGCAGAACTCATATTATTGGTAATTTCTTATGCGCAATGGGAACGGTTTTGTAAATCTGTTTTTGACATTTTATGAATTTACATGTTTTACAAACACTCTATTATCCGCTACAAGCACTGTCATGTCATGTTTAGATGTTGTATTTGTTGTTTTTTTGTTATTTTGTTCACGAAGTCTGTGTTTTATGTATTGCTTATATTTATTGTTGGAGGGAGGACCACCGGGGAGTCGGGGAGACTACTCCGGGGCACCTTCCTACCGCAAAGTTATTAGCCGAGCGCCGCTGAGAAGCCCCCTAGGGGAGGACCTTCTCCTATGATCGTACTAGGCCCAGTAATACCACCACACAGGACTCCGTATCAGTTGCTTAACTTGGTTCTTTATCAATAGTAGTACGTTCAATATTTACAGTGGGATCGAGGGATCCAGTAAGAGTCTCAATGTCTTTAGAGGGATAGGGTAGCGGGACAGTCTTAGTACCAGCCAGGTACGGGAAGGCTCTGCGCCAGCCCTTGAGTGCTGGTCTCAGAGCGGCTCGGACGTGGGGAGCCGCGACGGCGTCTGCAGGGCTCCAGTGGTAGGTCCGCTTCGGTCGAGCCGCGACGAGGTCAGCTGGGCTCTGATGGTAAGGTTCAACAAGGTCGGGCCGCGACAGCGTCAGCAGGGCCCCAAAGGTTCGTGAAGGTCTTTAAGCACGGTGGAGCCGCGACGTCGTCAGCAGGGCTCAGAGTGTGGGTTCAGGATGAGTCTTCTTCCGTAGGGTCAGCCACGATCCGATCAGCAGGGCTCTTGACTCCAGGATACAACTGTTGTCCTGTTGTCGGGTCGCCCCAGATATAGGACTGGAGCCCTTTGATGTCCGGACCCTCGCTCCCGGGGGGGCGGAGAGGCCGGGTAGGGAGCGGCCAGACGCCCAGCAGGAGAGGCGCCAGGCCCCAGAGAGCTGTGGGGCGATCGCACCTAGGTGTGGAAGGACGGTTGGGGGTCCCATCGATACTGCCCTCCGCCGGGAGTGGGAAGGGTTCACGTGGTATCCCCCTGGCCAGGGGTTGGCGCCTCGATGTCGGGCCTCTCTGGGACCGAGGCCGGGTGAAGCGGGGTCACGTAGGTGGTTACGTAGAGTCACGTACAATCCAAAATGGAGGAGCCCCGAGGTGCATGGGACCTCATGCGGCTTAGCGAGGGGGAACAGGACCACGCCACGAGGCCGGCTCCAACATTTATTGTATAACAGCCCTGAAGAAGTCCATTCAATGGACGTAACGCGTTGGCTGTCTTCACTATGAATGTGTGAAACTTTATAAAGAAGGGAGAAAAAAGAAAATAAAGACAAGAATCAGGACGTTGTTTTTTGGTTATTGTTGTGGTCCATCTCTACATTTCATGTTTTCATTTGTAACCATCGCTTGGTTTATGCACCGTGGCAGCAGGTGCTTGTATTGGGTGCACACATTGGTATACATTCATGCTTAATAAAAACATTTGGAACAAAGGGTCAGGTGCAGTCCTCATGGTCTGCTGCTTTTGCTTTATTGATACAATTCTGCCTACAAAGCAGGCACCCGTGCACCATGACGTAAGGCTGTCTGCTTTGGAGCTAGACAGCCAAAAGTGCGCCAGCACGAGGAAAGGTCAGGAATGCACTGTATAATGGTAAATATGGCAAACAAGGGTAGATGATGGACAGAGTGGTGTAACTTTTCAGACACTCACCCCCAGTCACAGATCTGGATTGAATCCATCATTGTTCTTTAGCCTACTTCGCCAACCGAGATTGGACCCAGCCATATGCAAATCAGTCTTGACACTCTGCCGGACAGGGACAGGTATGCCCAGACTTGGGTCCCGTGCTCTTCATGCCACTGGAGTCAAGCTATCCTGGCTGATGAGGGGTGAAATCCCAAAACCGGTCCTAGGAAGCTTGTTTCCAGTCCAGGGAAGACCTGGCCAGGCAGATCGGGCTGGACTGTTACCATTGGGCACAGGGTCAGGACTGATTTACATATGGCTGGGTTCAAACTGGAATGGCATGGAGAGTAAAAAAACACTGGATTTAGGCTTAGACCTCTGTACTGGGGTGAATGTATGATATTGTTCTGCATTCTGTCCATCAATGGTTCTTTTTGTAATGGTAAATATGGCCATTCTTGCCCTCTCCATTTCACACAGCGCAGCAAGGTGGTTTGCTGCGTTAGGCTGCATAAAAGAATTGTAAATCTTCCCCATAATGTGTAATTTCTGAAACTATGCGAATTACACCAGCTTAATTTGAATTTCACCCAGCCCTACTTTAGACCCTGCCATGCTGGAAGATTTTACTCTTCAAAAAGTAGACTAAACCCCAAGTAAAAACGTGGAACTATGAGACATGTTTGTTGTTGCAGACTGATGTCTCATTGCAGTTGGCCTGAAATCTACCAAAGTACCAGTAACTTGTGTACTGTATATTAACATTGGTGTTTTGCATTTTTCCAGGTGCTTTAGGCCTTAAATATTTTATAATAATGTATTCTATTGCATTGTCCATTTTTGATTGCTTTGCAGTCTTGTTGTTCAATAAATTCTTCTCTTTTAAATTGGTTTGCAAATGTTATTCTTTTGTTTTCATGACATTAAAAGTGTTGGTACTGGCTCCATTTAAAAGGCGCTTTTTAGGGAATTGCCAGCTACTTGTGCCATAACTACCAGAGATTATCTAAAACTGTGTTTTAGTCTAAGGAGGGTGTGCTTATTGATTTTGTGAGGGCACATTCTTCCCAAATGATTAATTTCCTTTCTGACACTAATTATTATGGCTTTGTTCCCCCTCAATTTAAGTTTATTAAAAAAGCTGGATTCTGGGAGAGTTACCACAGTCTCTATGTACGCTGTAACTGAGCACTCTCAAAGACTAAGGGCCTTATTACGAGTATGGCAGTCCTCCTCTTTGCCCGCCACCATCACGCCAACAGTAGGACTGCCAAGCCTGTAGTGAGCCCGCCTGCTGGATTATGACTGTAAATGTGGGCGGGCGGTGCTGCTGCGGTGGGCTGTTAGGCTGATAGGAGAGCCTTAACAACAGACTGGTGCTGTGACAGCGCATGCAGCACATTCCTGCATGGTGTGGCCTGCATGCCACACCATGCAGTGATAGATGGGGTGCAATTCCAGGGTGGCACATGTGCCCACCTGCATGCACCCCCAGGCCCAGAATAGGCAGGGGGCCCTGTTAGGGCCCCCTTTATTCCATGTCTGCCGCCATTTTCTTGGTGGGCTCACCTCTATGAAGAGGGTGGTGGAAATGAAAGTCTGAATATTCTTGGCGGTGCCGCAGGAGCACCACCAGCATATTCCTGTCCATTTTCAGACAGCTGGTGCAGCGGGATCCTTGATCCCTGCGGAACCGGCGGTCTGACTGCCACACTCAGAATACGGCATGGGGACTGCCAGTGTGGTGATGGTCGGACCGTCACTACAAGTACGGCGGTACTGGGGACTCCCGTACTACTAATAAGGCCCTAAATCATTCTACTACTAAAAGATAACCTTATTTCTGCCTGTAATACCTTGGTCACCATTGGATATGTAGCTGAAGAAGAAAGGCTTTCCTCAAAGACATGGATGTTGTTACATGTGTAACAACAGAAAGACAATAAGTGAGTTAAGAAACAAAGGGGCATATTTACAAAGAAGTGGTGGAGGGTGTCGTTAGCCTCTTTGGCTTAACTAAATGCTCCAGCACTTCTGAAATGCAGGCCTGCACCAGATTTACAAAAATATGGTGCAGCCCTGTGTTTCTCCCTGCGCTGGCGCTAAACTTAGTAACCTAGGGCCAAAGCAGGGTGCATAGTGCATAGTGCAAGGGTGTCTGCATTGAGGGGAATATTGTTTATGTGCAGGAAGGTACTCCTTCCTGTTACATAAACAATCTTTTTCTTGCTATTTTGTAACTTCTATGTGTGCTTAATGCAGCACACATAGAAGTTGCAAAACGACATTTAAAAAAATTATTGTTTATGTGCACATAAACAATCATAGGCAATTTGCTGCTTCTATGTGTGATGCACAAGGCAGCACACATGGAAACAGCAAAAATGAGGAGAAATAAAGCATTTCTCCTTATTTCGCCTGTTTAAGACCAGGTTTTCATTGGTCTCAATTTTGGTGCTGCCTCCTATTTATGCTGCCCTTGTAAATAGGGAGGCTCTGTCAAAATCAATGGGTTTGTGGTGGAACGACCACCACAACAACCATTGCCCTCCCCTTTCATGCTAAGTATAGTTTAAAAGGGGGCCTTATTTACAAGGCATCGTTAAGCCACATTAAATAGATTAACGCTGCCTTGTAAATAGGGTGAGGTCTCTATTGAAATCACGTTGTGGTGGCAATAGGGGCTTTTAAATATGCCCCAAAGAACTTTACATTTCCAAGCCAAGTTAGTTGAGGAGAGAAAAAAAGAAATGGTTTAATTACATTAAAAATATTTTAAAACGCTATAAGGTCTCTAAAATATTAAGCACGGCCCTGGTGCCATGCATGTTTCTGTTGTACCATTCCTAAAGTGTGAAAATAGCTAGATAAATCAGGTGCAGTGTGCTTTCAACTGTGGCCTGAGGTGTAGATGTAAGATGAGTAGATTGCAAAGCATGCACACATTTGTATTACAATCATTTCGTCCGATCAGATGCACAATATACTTTTATACCGCAGGTTCAGCGTTGCATTGATAATAAGAACTGCTTGGTGAGAGGCAGCTTCACTTCTTTCACCAGAACGCATGATTCTAGTCTTCGTTTACACGCAGGAATCATCAATAATGTGGTTGTAATCAATTATTACACCACTACTTTCCACCAGAGGGCACCATGTACCTTTAAATACATTTATGTAAAGGAAAATCGTGTTAGGCAATAAAGCATTTATTCAACGGTGCGAAAATTGTTTGATTTGACGATGTAATTAATACCTATGTGCAACACTGTTTTGCGTCGAAGGCCTGTGTATTTTCTAACTAAATTTTCACTTATATTTCCAGATGTACTACATAAGTTAATCACTAAATACATATTAAATGTTAAGCTAATACGTGTATGTTACAATCCACAATGTGTTTACAGGCTTTCTCACGTTAGGGGAATACGATTTTGCACATAAATGGAATTAAAATGTTCTACATATATGTGCCAATGAATCATATAAATTGCATATTATGCAATGTGGGATTTGTCAAAATGGTCAGGAAAATCTGATCATGTCTAGGCGGGAGATAGTTGTGAAACCCTGCACAAAATCTGGAACCACTTTATTTTAACGACCCCCTTCTACAAAACATGTACAGATCACAAACCCCGAGTCCCAACTTATTTTGCACATCTAAGAGTCATTTACAGGGGCAAATTCTACTTAACTGTCAACTCCACAAATGTAGAAATGTACTTCACACATAAGAGGAACGCAAGAGGGCAGATTTCCAACCTTCTGCCTGTGCCACACGCCATATAGCAGCCCCTCCCTAGGGGCAGTGTCTACACCTACTTCACGTGTGTCACCAGTCAGGAGAGCCTGTAAATAAAAGGGGCTGGGTACTCGTGCCCTGGGTCAGTTCTACACACTGACTACTCCTGTCTGTATCCATTATTTATTCAGCATTTGCGCCTAGGGCCCAACTACCTAACATTGGCAACAAGAACGGTTGCCCACACCGTGCCCTGACACCAATTCTCCATCCCACTCCGGAACCACGGGCTGAGAATGTGGCCACCCGTGCCCTAAGCCCACCACAAGGCACTGCACAGCATTTTAGCCTAGCGGAATAGAGAAGTATTGGGCTGTACTGTGCTAAAGAAGGGCACTTTCTCAGGCCCTCAAGGTGAGCTAGTGTGCCCAGGCTGATTGTGTTGCGACCCACTCGAGAAAAGGGGCAGTACTACCCCATCTCATCACAGGCAATAATCACAGACTAGGCGGGCAATAGGTATTGGCACACCTACAGTACACATCCCTGCTGCCCAACAGCAAATAACAAGTGACCAAGGACAAAAAGAACACACGAGAGACTGAGGGGGATATTTACAACAGAAGAGGCAGAGTGAGGTGTTAGCGGTCATGGCTTAACGCTGCACTCGGCCACTTCAGAAACGCAAGGCTGCGCCATATTTACAAGAATATGGTGCAGCCTTGCGTTTCCCCCTGCGCTGGCGCTACACTTAGCAATGTAGTGCCAACGCAAGCACCCTTGCACCATAGTGCAAGGGTGTCTGCGTGCAGAGGAAAGCGTGCTTATGTGTAGGAAGGTGTCCCTTCCTGTACATAAACAATCTTGAAATACCATTTTGTCACTTCTATGTGTGCTGCTTAATGCAGCACACATGGAAGTCAAAAAAAGTCATTTTTTTAAAACATTGTTTATGTGCAGGAAGGGTGACTTTCCTGTACATGAACAATAAAAGGTTTTTTCGCTTTTTTTGTGTGCTGCACAAGAAAGCACACATAGAAAAAGAAGAAACAAGGAGAAATATAGCATTCCTCGCCATTTCGCCAACCTAAGACCAGGTCTTAATTTTGGCGCTGCCTCCTATTTACACTGCCCTTATAAATAGGGCGCAGTGTCAATATCAATGGGTGTTTTGCGGTGCACACTCACTGCCCAGCCCTTTCACGCTAAGCATAGCAAGAAAGGGGCCTTATTTACAAGGCTGTGTTAAGCCACGATAAGTGGCTTAACGCTGCCTTGTAAATAAGGCGAAGCCCCTATCGCCACGGAAACGTCACAAAAAGTAACGTTCCCGTGGCAATAGGGGCTTGTACATATACCCTGAGATACAGGAGGCCAGAACCCAGCTGCAGGCTTTACATGCTCAGGGGCATATTGACGCTCTAGCTAGCCCCCTTCTAAAAGAGCTCTGTAAATATCTCCATTGTCAAACAGCACGCAGCATGGCCCTTCAGCTACAGCAAGGCCTGAGAGGTGTCTGCCCACACAAGAATGAAGAGGTACTGCACCAATTCACCACCTGCCACCAGCCACTAATCAGAGTGGCAAGACCAGGCTGCAAGACAAGAGCCCACAGACTGACAAAGGGGAGAAAGGGAAAACAGCCAGGCGATGGAGTGAAGGCATCCAAGGAAGGCACCTAGATCACGAGGTGCTACAGAGTGCCAGTCACTAAAGAGAATGAGGAGCAATATATATGAGAGGCGTGGATCACGTTTGCACCACACAACATGCATGATGCAAGTCTCTAAGTCAGATTTGTGAAGTCATGCAAAGCCACACTGCATGGCTTTGAATGGCTTCATAAATTTGGAATACAGCAACACATCACAAATTGCTGCATTGTCTTACTCTGTAGAAGAGAGGCGTTGCGGTGGGTGTTCACATGCAAATCCCATGATTTATTACGCCTTCCCAGATTTACCATACCTGACAAACCTGGGAATGAGGTAAAAACACACCCAGGTGAGGCGGATTTCCAGCGATAATCTCACTTTTGGCTGTTAGCGTGAGGAATTTTATCGCTTTTGAGATAAGCGTTGCTGATAGCACGCTATCTCAGCGATAAAATTCCACGATAGCCGTCGATAATTATCCTAGCGCTAAGTGCGCTTAGCGATAATTATCGCCGGCCCTTGCTGATATGCCCCTATGCTATTTACATAGTCCCTTTACTTGATGAAAGTGGTGGATTGTCCTATAAATGCCGCACCTTTGAGATATTTCTCTTTGGTAATTCATTTGTTGGAAATCTCTGGAGTCTGAGAAAGGACCGGTGGTATACTCAGTAACCTAGTTTCTCCTAATATCCTTCACATTGCCACTGTCTGTTGACAAAAGTTGGCCCCGCAGCAGTGAGGTCTGCAATCATGCCAGGTTTTTAGGGTTATCATAAACTGTAAGCAATTTTAACTAGGCTTGTTGTAACTACGTTTATTACATGTGGTGTGATTCTAGCCTATGAGGATGGTGGATGCACACCCCTGCCTTAAATTGCTGCTAGCTCAGATATATGTATCTGTCCAACTACGTCCTATCGAGACCTAGGCCAGGACAAACAGGTAAACACAAAGGATCAGAGGATCTCAACTTCAGAACGGTTTCTTTACAGATATATAGGTCCTCTAGCAGGTTATTACATATTCATATAGTTCAGTAACATGCATATGTGATAATATATTGTTTTTCTTCTTGGTCACCTTCACTGCTGTTCCCTTCCTATCCTTCCCTCACTTGATAACTTCAATAGTCTGTGCTATTATAGTTTTCAGACCTGAAGCTATCAAGAGGTGGACCATTCTAAGCCATGTTCTGATCCTGAGAATTTACACCTACAGCCAAGCCTAACCAGCATTTCCGACTATCTACCAGTACTGTCTGAATTTCTTTCAAGCTGATTCAAAGGCCTCTAGGTTCTTTAGGTCACCTCTCAAGACTCTAGACTGGAGTTCTTAGCTGCCACACCGATTTCCAGTTTAATGGCCCTCCTTGCCCTGGGGTTGTATTCCCACATCATTATGGTGGAAAAGAAATAAAGACATTTTATAATGATTATCGCTCTCCGTTCTATTAACCATTTTTTTTCCATGATTGACTTCAAAGTGGACACTCTTCAGTGGGCAATTCCTCTTGTTCTCCTGGGAGGATTCACAACTTTCCAAGATTTGTAGAATGTTTGTCTGCATATCCCCCATCCATTTGTATCATTATTCACTTTTTTGATTTGAGTGGAGAATCTAAAATTCTAGTTTAGAGCTGCCTTTTTAGATCATGTCAGTGTGTTGTGTGTTCTCCTAACTCATTGCTCCTTTAGAAGGACTCCATGATGAAGGGATAGTTGTACTTCTGGATCTAGATGACTGGATGATCCGTGACTATTCAGCTCTTCTGCTCCCAGAGTCTGCATCTTATATATGCAAGGCTCTATGGGTTCTTGATCAATGTACCCAAGTCCAACTTAAACCCATGACCCCAAACTGTGAACTCACCCAGTAGTGACTGCTGCCGCATTCGGGTGGTGGGGTTGGGGGAGATGGGGAAAGAGTGGCGACGACAAAGGGGAAAAAAACATACCTTAAATGGCCGACCGCCGCCTCTCCTCCATTCTCTGTCCTCGTCATTCTTCCTGCAGTCCCGGCCAGCAGCAGGGAGCACCCAGCTCCCAGGTTCCCTAGAGCCAATCACAACACTGCAATGCAGCATTTTGATTGGTCTGAGCACCGTGGATGGGCGCTTGGATGGGGAATGGGAGGCTTTGCATGTTCCACACCAGGCTGCATAATGCAGTCTGGTGGGGAAGTTGCAAAGTGCGCATGACTGTTTGGCCGGCCCGAGAGGGCCAGTCAAGCAGTCATGCCCACTTAAGGAGTGCAAAGCACTCCTTTACCCTGATGTGCCCAGCCCTGCCCGCTCGAGAGCCACTGACTACAAAGGAAAATTAAAATGATAATAACAATAGGTATTATCACTTTAGTTTTCCTTTTGTTCAGTGAGTGACACTCCTCCACCATAGCGGAGGAGCCAACACTGAACTCACCTACATTGTCTATTGCAGCTGTGGTCTTCTTAGGCTCTCAATTTTTCTGTTAGGTTACATCACCTTTCCTTTTTCTGTTAGGTTACATCAATCTTTGTCACTCCATTGGGTAGATTGCACTTCGATATGGGCTCCCAGCTCAGTCTGCTCAATTGGGTTTCTTCACGCCTTTTGCTCAGTGTCCTGATTCTCATATACTCCTAGATTTGCTCAGGACTGCTTTGGAGGTTTAAATTGGATCATCTCTCTTGTGGGTGTGTCTCAGTCTACCTTAACCTCTGATACTACACTTATATGCTTCCTTATCTGGACCTTTTTGCCTGGGTAGACAATACATTACTGTCAGGTTTTGAAGATGTTTCTAAGAATTGGGCGCCTGGGTAGTGGATGTCTTTCTCTGTCCTTGACCTAGTACACTCCTGTGTCTTTCCTCAATTTACCTTCATTCTTAGTTTTGTCAACAGTTTCTCCGGTGGCCCCTTGCTGGAGGAGCGTGGACTCTCTTCCAACAAATATCTATCACCAAGAAGTGAGCTTGTCCTCTAATTCCCTGCCCTATTAGTTTTCTGGTCCTTCTTTAAGACACCTCACAGAACCTACACTTCTTGGTCTGGAAGAGGTTGCATGTCTGACTATTTTTAACAAAGTATTGGTTGAGCCAAATATTGTTGCCTAATTATCATATGCGAAAATATTGTCCAGTTGGGTGTCAATTGCACGTTATTATCAATAGGGCAATATTATTGTAAACTATATTTTAGGACAAGATATTTTCATTAGAGGACACTTTGGTACCATACCATGGAATTTGAGTAGATGGGCGCCAGTGAAAAGACCTATCTCAAGGAGTATGTTTGGCCATTCAAGTTTCCAGGCATCTGGCCATGCTCATATCCTATTACCATCATTGGTCTTCTGTCAGCTGCATGGCCTGTATTACATACCCTGGGTAAGCAAGGGTGGGTACTCCCATTTTTTAGCATCATTGTGACACTGTAGTATTACAGAAAGGGCCGCATTTTGTAATACTGCTGGTTGGTTGTCTGGCAGAAGCATTAGGGATAGGCGGAGGTCTTCCTCCCAAACCGTCTCCAACACAACACAGCTTGTGGAGTTCAGCCTTGCACCCCAGGCAGTACGATCAGTCTCACAGCCCTTGGTATAATGAGACTCTTGCCGAACTTAAGAGAACTTGCAGGCAAGCTGAGAGGGCCTGGCGAAAATCCTTTGATCCCACGTTAAAATCACTGTACTTTGCCCAGCTTAAGACCTATCACAGAGCTATCTGTCAAACCCGGGCCGCTTACTATGCAGCTGAGTTTTCCAACAGCCCTAACCCTTCTAAGTTAATTTTCAAGGTACTCAAAGACCTGATGGGGAAACGGGCTACCTCGCAAGAAATCTGCACGGACTCTCACTGTGAAAGTTTGGCATCCTTTTTTCGTGGGGAAGGTGCAGACAATCTATCGAGGATTTATACCATCTGTCTTCGGGGATGCTCTTAGTGATATGAAGGTCCCGGTGTCCGAAACTCTGTCCATCCTGCCGGCTATGTCTAACGAGGTATTTGACACTCTGAGCCTTAAAATTAAATCTGGCTCCCCCTTAGACCCATTGAAGCCGGAGTTCCTTATTCGTCTCCCGCCTCTCTGTCGTGAACCCATTTTGGACGTGATTAATCTTTCCCTCAGTGAGGGCGTGGTCCCGCCATCCTGGAAACAAGCTGTGGTCAGCCCTATTCTGAAGAAATCCAACTCTGACCCCTTGCTCCCGGAGAATTACCGGCCCATCTCCCTCCTGCCTTGGACCGCCAAGGTCACTGAGGCACACGTGAATTCCATCTTGTCTGCCCACCTCTCTCGTAATAACATTCTTGACGAGAGTCAAAATGGTTTTCGCGCCCAACACAGCACTGAAACTGCTTTGCTCTTCATGACCGAGCATTTGCGGTCAGTGCTGGATGCGGGGCAGACTGCGGCACTCCTATTGTTAGACCTGAGCGCCGCGTTTGACACGGTGTCTCATGACATTCTGATGCGGCGCTTGGAGGAAGTGGGTATTGGGGGGAAGGCTCTTCAGTGGTTCCGCTCCTTCCTCTCGGACCGGTTTTTCAAAGTAGCCATTCCACCTGGCCAGTCCTCTTTCCATTCTTTGGAACTGGGAGTCCCTCAGGGTTCTGCTTTAAGCCCCACATTGTTCAACTTGTATGTGAAACCGTTGGCCGCTGTCGTCAGGCAATGTGGCCTTACCATGACATCGTATGCCGACGACACGCAGCTGGCGGTGACACTCAGTGGGGACCCTGAGGTGACTGCGCCCAGGTTCCGTGCAGGACTTATAGCTGTGGCTAGCTGGATGCGTAGCAACTGCCTACAGCTTAATGCTAAGAAAACCGAGGTCCTGGTTGTGGGGAAGCAGGCGGAACTTTGGGGAGACCAGTGGTGGCCTTCTGAACTCGGGGTGTCCCCCATTCCAGCGGCCGAAGTTAAAAATCTGGGGGTGTGGCTGGATTCCAATCTTTCTTATACCAGCCATACAAAGAAGACAGCAGCTACCTGTTTTGGTATTCTGCGAGGGCTGAGGTCAGTCCTCAAATTCTTTGACCCCCCCACTCGGCAACTGGTGGTTCAGGCCTCTATTCTTTCCCGGCTGGACTACGGGAGTGCCTTGCTTCTTGGAGTCAACCAGGCTGAGGCTACTAGGCTTCAGAGGGTGCAGAACGCTGCTGCACGGGCCATTGTTGGTCTTCCGAGACGAGGCTCTGTCTCTGCTGTTCTGACCTCCCTTCACTGGCTTCCGGTCAGACAGAGAATCAAATTTAAGGCTCTCTGTCTGACATTTAAGATCCTGAAGCTTTCCTCTCCCCCTGCTTTGGCGGGCCTTATTTCTCCTTACGTCCCCACGCGGTCTCTCAGGTCTGAATCTTACCATCTGGCGACTAAGCCTAGGTTCAGGCTGAGTAGGATGGGAGGACGCTCTTTTCGTGTTCTGGCGGCTGATCTATGGAATTCCCTTCCTTTACATATTCGCGCCCTAAACAGCCTGACTCTTTTTAGACGCGCCATTAAAACACATCTGTTTGCCCCTGCTATCTGATTTCTCTTTTCTTGGCCTTGACCTGTTGTGTTGTGTACCTGATCAGGCGCCAGGACGCCCCTTCGCTGGGGCAGCTGTGCGCCTAATAAAAGTGAATAACATAACATAACATAACATACAGACTAATCAGCTGTGCATCCTGTACTAGACACATTCTCCAGTAAGAACCGCTCCTACCATTTAGGTTGTAATCTATATATTGCTGCATGACTAAGGGTTGATATAATGAACCCTAATATTTTGTTAATTTAAAAGTCCTGAATGTTCCAACAGATATTATATACTTATGTGGAAATTGTAAACCATGCTTGGATTTGCAGTGAACATGTATTGCCCTCACAATGTACCATGGCAAAGGTCATGTTGAGTGTAGCTTCCATTATGCCATCTAATGTATAAATGCAACATTATGACAATAAGGCGCAAGTAAGGGACTTGTAATTAGTGAAATTAGTGTGAAATTTTATGACCAAAACATCAATCACTTCAATACATTAAAAGTCTAGTGCCTGTCTAATCTAATAAACATATTGCAGGCACCTTACATTGATGCTGTGAAATGTCACACCACCATGAGAAGTAATATGTGCAGCTGTGATAGTCTAACTTCCACAACTACAGCAGGAGTAAAAAACCTATATTCAACCTTACAGCTGCATATATGGACTCCAGTGCAGTGGCAACAGGAAGAGAGGCTGCCATCCGCAATGCTTAGAAATTCATAGCCCTAAACAAATACAATGCTAACAACTCAGAGGAAAGAAGTGCAAGCTTTTCATATGCATGGCAGAAATGTGGTAGGACAAGGTCAACTAACTGCTTTCCAGGTCTCATACTGGCCAGAATCAGTAAAGACAACTTCTCTGTATTCTGGAACTGCTGGTGCTACTCCAGCAATGCCTTCTTCCACCAGAGAGCATTTCCTTCACCACTGCCAGCCAATGTGATATCTCCAAAAACCTGGTTTAGACTTTTCCTTTCCAAACAATTTCTGCCTAATAGCAAGCATTCCATATGTCAGAAAAGCCATTGAAACACAGTGGTGGACCAACTCAATTCCAACCCAAGTCGTCAATCGACAACAAAGGACAATAAGGCAACCCTCAACTTTCTGATAGATTGACTTTGAGGTCCCCCTGTGTTTGATCCTAGCTCCAACTCTCTTCCATCTTTACACTGAGTCACTGGGTTTAATAATAATTGAAGCCTCTGGTGTAAGGTTACACCAGTATGCTGATTATACACAACCATATTTATAGACAAGAAATATTTTGGACATCAGTACACTAAGATTCTACGTATCCTGACTTCAACCAGGAAGAAGGACTATTTTCCCAAATTAACCCCCCTTAAAATAGAATTCATCCTTCTTTTTAGAGTCTCAGAAATGTTTGAGCCATCTGTCTTGAAATTACTAAACCTCTATTGCTTTGCCTCAGCTCCAGAGCCATCAGTCAAATTGTGGGATTCACCATTAAGACTGTTCTCATTTTTTTGCCACGCATTAACAAGATATCGAAAAAAGGAACGCATTTCCATCTGCATATTCTGAAGAAAATATAGTGCCCAACTCCTTTCCACTTTTTGAAGAGAAGAGTAAAGAAACTTGTCACATCAAGACTTCAAGAGATCATATGAGGCCATAATAAAAGCTGTTTTTCACTCACTGACCAGATTTGTACATAAAGCAAAAAATTAGGACTGCATCACCGCTATTGTCTATGACCTTCACTGCCTCCCCTTACAAACAAGTATTTGTTTCTGGACCCTTGTTTATAAGGACAATTTGATAGACAGAACTTCACAGGGAACATTTTATTGTTACTTGTTTATAAAGCCAGCCAAAGAAACAGGCCACCTTACCTGTATGAGCTCCTCGCTGACTCATTTAAAGGTCTGAGAAGTAAGGACTCTCTGCTGCTGGAATTCAAAATGTATATCCTCTTTAGCAAGGAAACAATCCTTTTCTGGAGCAGCAGTAGCTGCATGAAACATTGTTCCCACTAGTCTTAAAAAGCTGATGCCGAAAAAAAAAAAAAGAAATCAGTTCAAATAATTTCTGACCCAGTTCTACCCTATCTCAAAACATTACCTGCTTTCCAGGAGTGTATTGAAATGGTGTTTTGAGGGTTAAGTTTTTTTATGTGGCACCAGCCTTTGAAGTGGGGGTGTGGGGAGGGGATATTCTGGGCTACCCTTACAATTGGTCTGGAAAGTTCTTCTATTTCATTCAAGACGTCTGGGGTGACAAAAGGCTGGTGTCAGTTTACTTTGTGTGTGCTGGAGGCAAGCCCTTTCAAGTGTACTTGAGGCAGGGAAGATCTCCACCTCCAGCCATTCAAGCAGGATGACCCATCCAGCCTGCACCCAAGCCTCTTTGTCTCACTGGCTAGCAGGAATATATAAACCACACCAGCAGAGCCATTCACAGTCATGTGACCCAGAACACTAGAGGCAGGCACCAAATGGTTAGGGCAAAAAAATGACAACTTTCTAGAAGTATGCATAACAGAGCACTTCACTCGCGCTCCTCACAGTCGCACTGCAAAAAGGTGGGGACTTATCCCCCAGCATATTGAATTTATCCCAGTACTCCAAGTAAACCATTGATGCCATTGTTTTATCCAATTCTTTGTTCACTGAACTGCCCTTGTTCATATCAGCACTCCGGAGACAGTGTGATTACACCTTTATTTTTATTAAACTTTTCAATTACCGGCTGCATGCCTGTTCGGGCTTTGTGCAATGGCACGTTTTATCAGGTAAATCAATTATGGAGTAAACACGCTGTATTCCCAATGCATTTCGAGCCATTAAAGGCTCTTCATCAGGGGATTCTACAACAGATAAAAAACAAATAGAAAAAACAGCTCAGCTGACCGGTCCATGCTAAATAAAATTAAAGAAACACAAATACAGCTCACACTGTCACTGCTTGCAAACCCTCTCATAACCTCCCTCCCCCAGAACTAATACATTTCGTAGAACCAAAACCCCTGACCTCACCCTGCTCGGCCCCTAACTACCATAAGTGCATGAATTCCTTATTAACCACTAATGTAAAAGAACGTGAAAGCGCTTATTACTGAAACATCCTAATACTTCCCTACAAAACTAAGATCCCCGCATTACGCAAACTCCCCCTCTCCCATACTAGCACCTTCGTGCCTCATTTCCCTTTCTATTCTGAAAACGAATACCTTGTGAACGCCGCCGCCTGCGGCCTCCTCATGGCTATGAATCAGCCCAAACTTATAAATGTATGCGCCCTTCTACTCTTAAATACCCGTGATGCTCTTTGATTGCCCTCCAACCCGTGACTCATTCCCGCCAAAAACTGTGTACCCAATTATCCCATGCCCTCACTGAAAACTCCACCTCCCACAATGCATATGTAACACACCACTCAACATATAAAAAATGCCTCACTCATATTGCCCACCCTCTATTTAATGAAAATAACCCATCCTTGATCGTCCAGTAAATTAATCTTCAATGACCATTTCAAGTGTTCAGATGAAATAGAATAAAATAAAATAAAATAAACTGATGACTGAAATATAATACATAGAAACAGAAACCAAACGTAAATTAAACTGAAAAACGAACTCCAAACTTCCAAATTCATGAATCAGCTTAGACTGTTCATTGTAAATGTTTCGTGATGGTACATGAACACCACTCCATATTATGGCTGTCTCCGAGGTGATAAGTTCATTCACTGTATTCTGTTTTCTTAAACCTTTGATACAACAATGGGGTGCAGACTCATTGAGGCGATATACTATCTAGAAGTGCCATTTTCAGAATTGTGACTTAAAAAATGACATTACTATCATTAAAGGCAATTAAAGGAAAAGACAGGCCCGAGACATTTATTAAAGTGCTCATTTAGTGAGTGGCACAATGAGAGCTGCGGGCCCACTTGTAGCATTTAATTTACAGACCCTGGGTGCCTACAGTACCACTTTACTAGGGAGTTCCAAGCACATTAAAAGTGCCAATCTGGTATGGGCCAATTTTACTATGTTTAAGAGAGTGAGCACAAACACGTTAGCACTGGTTAGCAGTGGTAAAATGCACCAAGTCCTAATGTCGACAAAAATGAATTCAGAAAACAGGTGGGGTGAAGGCAAAACGTTTTGGGGAAGACAACACCAAGGATGTGATGTATAATAAGAATTATTATCATTGTTATTACTAGTAGTATTGCTATTATTGTTCCTATTGTTATTAGTATTACATATCATATATTATTATTTAAATGAATAGTGAAAAATGGCATAGAATGCATTGATAATACCCCTCCTGTCTTAAAGAGGCATCTGAAACTTTACTTGAGGATTTATACTGCTCATTCTACCTCAGTTGCCTACTAGTGATGAGGCTCATGTGGCATATCAGGATGCATGGACAAATGGCATTAGCTAATGATACAGTTGAGAATTACTTAATTCAATGGTACCTGGTGACTAGCCATCCCCAAGGTCAGCGCTGGCAAGCAGGGCATGAAGGACACTTTGTTGATGAAACACAAAAAGAGGGCCAGAGGCGATATAGAGGAGTTTGGCTCTGGTTCACCCCTCACCCGTCACCTACCCAGCCGGACGTGGGACACTGTTTTTCCTCATCTCCCCATTGAGCCTCCTATACCCCCCCCCTCCTCTTGCCCCCATTATTTTCCTGTACATCCCTTATTCCTTCCCTCTCTCCGCTATTCTTCTCTCCCCTTGCCTATTTTTTCCTCATGTTTATGCTATGCTTTTGTGCTCATGTAATTCCTGCAACTAAGCTCCAGTAACTAATGAAACTTTATAACCATGTTCTGAAACAATGTTTCTTCCTCATGTAAAGCGCTCTGATACCTCCGGGTCTAGCCAGCGCTATATAAAACTCAATAAATAAATAAATACATTTAAAGACCAGCAGGCATTAGCTCCCTGTTCGACACTATATCACACAAAAGAACCCCAGGGTCTGAAAAAAGTAAGACAAGAAACACATTAGCCTAGCTGAAAAGAAGTATTCATTTTAAAAGACAATTTCCCTCCCTCACCATAGGTGGTATGCATCATCATCCGAAACCTCATTGCACCGTGATGCATATTCATAATGTGGGCTATAACCCTGTCACTGAGAGAGAGGAGCACAGCAGATGATTTTTAGAGGTATAATAAGTGCCCCTTAATGAGCTTGGATAGTGAGTTAAAGCGGGGCGTTAATAAAAAAGTGTGGTAATAAAAAGGGGCTATACACAAACAATTTTATTCATGCTCCCCTGGGTCAGGATTAAAAATTAAGGACACTGCAGGAAAAAGTAAACCTGCGAGAGTGTGGGATCCACTGGCGGTCACCTGCAAAACAAAAAACAATATACATTAAAAAAAAAATACAAGTAGAATGTACAACTAGGTTATAGTTTCAAGTGGGGATAGGAAGTGGAGTCTAAGCCAATCCACTACCTGAATAAAGAAATATGATCCACCCATGCTTGACACACAGAAAGCAAAACTATTACCACAGCTCGGCGAAACACACCATGATCAAGTGAGTGCTTCTTGTATAAAAAAGCCTTGCTTGCAATGTAACCATTACTCTCAATCCTATCTTATTTTTGGAACATGTAACAGATATAAGTGCTCCCAGGATCACAGGTCACTAAATCAGATGTGGTCTTGCCTGAGTTGCATCCCACCTGGAGTTCCAATGATTGATGACCTTTCTATTTCTGAATATGTTAATTTGCTGAAGGGGTACAGACCAGTATATGTATCCCATTGATACAGCCAATAACATTTGGAACATTGAAAATATTATAGTATTTCTCCATCATTTGATGCAGATCTACAGGTGTTTCTGGAAGGCAATATATGGTTGTGTGCGTATGTTGAGGAGTGTGTGTATATATAACTTCTATTGCATGGTATCTACAAAAAGTTAAATGCATTATGCCCACAATAAGGTCCTTTGGCGAAACTCCAACTACATTGGCAACTGTTGATTGATAGCTCAGAGAAGGCAGGAGGTGTATCAAACACCAGTACATGGAATGGTAAGACCTGACAATTTTGTGTGCATTGGTCACCTAATGATAGTTGCTCAACTTTGAGATGTAAAATGGCCTTTCTCCTCAGCCTGTAACTACTATAAACATTTTCCTCACAGTGCCCACATATTGTTACTCTTTGACTGAAACCCTCTCCACCCTTCTTTACCTCCTCCACTATACAGTACCCAAAACATCTCATCCATTGCACCAAGGAATAGGACACTTCCACTGTGATCGGGTGTCTTATATCTTCGGTATTCTTCTTTTTAAGAAATTTGAATCAATCTTGAGATGATAGCATTTAGTGTTCTCACTTGAGCAACCTTTTTTGCAACTATTCCCAATTTGCAAATGGTTTGTACATGACTTTTGTAACTCACTTTTTAAGACACTCTTGTTACTGATCCCTGAAACATTGATTTGGAATTAAACCAAAAAAACAAGCATAGAGAACAGATCCCAGTAGAGATGAAGGCTAGGAGAAGAATGGGTGGCAGGTTTGGCACCCCAATGTGGACTTGGATACTGATAGAGCGCTGGGCAATATTAACGTAAAGTGAAAGAGGAGAGAATAATTTCAAATCAATTGAAGATGAAAGAGATCAGAAAACGTCTAAGATTGTATCCAGCAGGGCAGAGGAATATGATGTCTGCCTCCTTGTGTTTAATGAAATCTGTTCTTGCACAAACCTTAGGAAATCCACTTTATTGTAAGACAATGATGCACAAAATGTAGCGTATTTTCACAATGGAAATACTCCCACAAAAGATAAGGCGTACGAGCCTAGACCAGTTCAAAGAGGGGGCCTTGAGGGAAAGTTCTTTGTTAGTTCACTCCTTGGCAAGGAAACATAGAATGTTTGAAACATCTCATGTGGAGTCTTAGAAGAAAAAGGAGAGGCTGAGATCCCCTCCATGCCACAAAACCCTAGAAAATCCTTCTTGGTGAACATAGTATTCCATAAGTGAAAGTGAGATGTGACCACCGTCTGACACAAACTGATAGTCCTGTCTAACAAATCTTGGGAAAAAACAGAATAGAATTCACTTGGGCATGTGTCACCACAAGCATTCTCAATACAGTATTGTCAAATAGTTGGTCAGATGTCAGGTACAGTAAGGTAGAGATTCATAACTTGTTCATTTTATGTTAAATACAGAGCCACAATCAGTTCATATGGTTTGTGACTGAGTGAAACTCTGTACTAATGTGCATGCCTGCCTGGAGGCAGCTCCTGGAGACACATGCTCATGCCAAATGCCTGTCAACTGTACTCTGTGTATAGATTATCTCTTTGGAACACAACTGCCCTCCCTATTATGTTCATAAATGAGGCATGAATCTATAAAATATATATGTGTCTCCTCGTGAGTTATTCATGAACCACCAATTTAAGAATTTTGATAACCGAACTGAGGGCCAGATGTAGGTGGCTAAATACCGGTCGGTAACGCCGAAATTTGGTAAATATCAGCGTTACCGACCAGTATTTAGCCATGTGCGATGTAGGAATTACCGAACGCCATCGGTAATAAGGAATCAGTAAAAATAAGGGAAACCAGTTACCGATTCCTTATTTACCGATTTGCAGACAAAAATACAGATTCGGAAAATAACGAATCGGTAAAAAATCGCAAATGCCATCTGCCAAAAATCGGCAATACCGAATTTGCTGAAAATCAGTATTTAAGAATCAGTAATTAGCACTGACTCAAAGCAGGTGGTGATCAGGTGCACTGCATATAAACAGCCCCAAAATGCAACAGTGTGAACACAATGGCGGCCCTCTACGTGATAGCAAGGCGTCTACGTTTACGAGCAGCAGGACTGAGGACCTGGAGACGGGAGGAGCGCGTGTACAGAGTGCGTGTTACACTGTTCTAACTGACTGAGGCTGAGATCCATGAGAGGTACAGGCTACACCCAAACACCATCCTGTACCTGATACGGGACCAGCACCCACTCCTGGAGCACAAGACGCCATGGGTGCATGTAATACCCACTCATGTACAGGTACTAAGTTGCCTGCACCTCCTGGCATCTGGCAGTTACCAAGGGGTAACAGCTGTGGCAGGTGTAGTCTCACAGAGTTGCCTGTCGCGTTTTCTCAAGAAATTCCTGGACGCCATGTTGCAAAGGATGCCACACTACATCAGATTCCCCAGCACACAGGCAGAACTGCTGAAGACCAAGTTGGACTTTTATCAGAAGGCCCAGTTCCCACACGTCATTGGTTGCATTGACGGGACACATATACCACTCTGCCCCCCTGCTGCGACTGAGTACATTTACCGCAATTGCAAATCCGCACATTCGATTAATGTCCAGGTCATATACGATGCATCATACATTACCACCGACATAGTTGCAAAATTCCCAGGGAGCACCCATGATTCATACATATTCAGGAACAGTGGGGTTTATACCCATCTCCTTGCAGGGGAATTTGGAGAAGGCTACCTGCTAGGTAAGTACATGTGACACCCCCTCAAGTAATCACCTGTTGCTGAGATTGTAGACTGTGAATTACTTACTTACTTCTCACACACAGGTGACAGTGCCTATGCGGTGCGCTCTTTCATCCTGACTCCGTACCGGCACCCATCCACCCCAATTGAAAGGCGATACAATGTTGCACATTGATCGACACGCAATGTGGTTGAGCAAACATTTGGACTCCTCAAAAGCCGGTTCCACTGCCTGCACAAAAGTGGAGGTGCACAGCAGTACCAGCCCCTGGTCTGCTGCAAAATCATAGCTGTATGTGCCATGCTGCATAACCTTGCCACTAAGAGGGGGACACCTGTGGAAATGTGTGATTCTGAAGAGGAGGATGAGGATGAGGAAGGTACACAGGCACAGCACAGCGCAGCAGGCAGCGCAGCTGCAGCAGATGGGAGACAGAGACGGTCAGAGATCACACAAAATTATTTCTGAGTAAGTAATGAGACAAAGCCTGTTAATGCATTTGTGTCACGGTGTTTAATAGACCTTACAGCAGGCAATTGTCCAGCACACCGTAACACCAGCTATATGTCCAATGGGTTACGTCACCCACAACCGAATGAAAGTAGAGGGCCGTGCCTATCTCCTGCGCCCCCGCACACCAGTGCTGCGTTCAGCATGCTCACTGTCCTCACCAGCGCTGTGTCCTGCAGCAGACCCATGCCTCACACTGCGCCTCCTGCTCTCTGGCAAGGGGGGAGTTACAGTGCTGCGACTGCTTGCCTCCTCACTGTCGTCCACATCCCCTGTAGCAGTGGCAGCAATTTGTTGAGTCTGCATCACCTCTACGGCACTGGTGACTGTCACCAGGCGCTGAGTAACCTCACGGCTGCACTTAGCCATTTTAAGATGCATGGCCACAGATCTGCGACTGAGCACATGCGTTGCATTGCACAGCCTGTTCACAGACTTGGTGAAGCCTGCAAGTACCTGCCTGTCTCTCCGCCTTGCAGCGCGCTCACCATCCATCCTGCCACATAACTGCCTCACTGCCTCCGACACCTCCTTCAATCCCTCTGCCACAGTATTGTTGAGGCAGTAGATGGCCTCCTTCATGGCGTCGACCTTCCTGTTGTTAGCCACCATCTGTTGCTGAATGGCCCTCATTCTCTTCCCCTGCAGGCGATGCACATTGATCATCTGCCCCTCCAGTCCAGAGAAGTCCCTGGATCCATCTGCGTCAGGACTCGGTTCCCTCTGTCGCCATCTACGTGCGCCTGTGGTGGTTGCCTCCACAGTGGACTTTTCCCCAGACGTCTATGTGTCATCGCCCGGTGTGGGCTGTTGGGCTTCCTGCCTGGCCTCCTCTGTGGCATCCATCTCCTGAAGTGTGGCCACTGTGTACCTCTTTGATGGTTGTGGTGGTGGTGATGGCGGGGATGTTGGTGTACTGTCTGCAGGTGACATGGCTTCCTCCGCAATTGTGTGTCCCTCCCTGGAGGCCTCGCCAGTCTCCCCTTCTGAAGCCCGGGGCGCTGTTCCGCCTGTGGATACAAAATGTACTATTACTCACTTTTCTGCCAGCATCTGTCTGCAAATAAATTTCACAACTGACATTCTAGCTGTCTGTCCTCCGCTAACCCATCTATTGTTGTGTATGACATGCCTATGCTTATTGGGGGCTTGCTGATTTGCTACCAGTTGTCCGGACTACATTTCCCATGATGCATTGCTGATCTTACACAAAACATGGTCTGGAGTGGGATTTTTGCAGGGGGATTGGGGTTAGGGAGGTGAGACAGCATGCTATGCATGCATCTTACCTTGCCTCTTGGATGCTGTTGCTGAGCTATCCACGTCCCCGACGCCACTGACGCTCTCTGGCAGGAGGGTGGACTCTACCAGTTGGTCTAGGGAAGATGGTGCAGGCGCAATGGAACTTTCCCCGCTTGTTTCTGCCGGTCAGCCACCCTCTCCTTCGCACGTGCCCTCAGGTCGTACCATCACTTTTTCAAGTGCTCAATTGTGCGATGTGTGACGCCAATAGCGTTAATCTTCTCCTGGATTGCCAGCCAGATGCTCCTTTTCTGGGACTCAGGGACGTTCAGTGATCTCTTGCCAAAGAGCTGGTCATGGTCTTTGACTACTTCCTCTATGAGGACCGCCATCTCCCCCTCACTGAACTTGTGCTTCCTTTTCCTTCCGGCAGCATCTTTCCCCTTCTCCTGTGAGGACATGGTGCAGTTGCTCTGTGGTATATGGGTGTTGGCTGTGCAGCTCCTCTACTCTTGCTCCTGCTCCCTGTCTCTCCACCAGCTACAGATTCAGTGCACCTGCATGGGTGTGGCCACTTCCTGGTTGGGAGGTCATGTGGATGCACAGGATTGGCAGATTCGGCAATTACCGATTTTTTGAATTACCGAATCGGTATTACCGAATCGGTATTACTGAATAGGTATTACCGAATCGGTAATATGGATTTGTAGGAAATCACTAATTTTTAGCGATTATTACCGATTCGGAATTTTATACCGATTTTTTACCTACATTGGAAATACCGAGTCCTTAATAGCGATTCGGTAAAAATCGCTATTAAGGACTCGGCATTTCGAACTTACCTACATCTGGCCCTGAGTGCTTTTATATCTAACACATAACACATTTTCAGAATTGAGAAATTGCAAGAATGGACAGAGTTCAGAGATGAAAAGAGAAATGCTATCATTATGATTATAAACAAAACTGAGCAACAAAATTCAAGAGAACCCCTTAAAAGCAAAGCAAAGACTTGACCCTTGTGTGAACGTAGTCCCTTTACAATTAAGTAGGAACCAACATTTAGGATTCAGGAACTATACCCAGCCTAGAGAATCCAAATAAAGCATAGAACTGACTGGATTGATATACATTGTGGAAAAACTGCCCCGTGCCAGTGCTTACGTTCTAATAAGCTACTTAGAATGAATATTTGTCAGGCCTGGGAGGCAAGGATTAGGCTTTACTGTATTCACTTTCACTCAACCAGCAGCCTTTTACATCTTAGATTTTTTTAAACATAAAACTACATTTCCCTCAAGTCCTTGGGAAAATAAACAGTTTGTTCAATCAAAATGCTTTAGCTCAATATATAACGATTGCCCCAGACTTTCTCCCTCTTTCTTTGCTGCTCTAGCAGCATAAAGAGAAGTGCTTTTCATTCTCTCATTCCCTGCAGTGCATTTTACTGGTTTTAGACAGCATTGCGTGGGGATATTGCAACCCACCGGACGTTTTTCTTACTGTGTGTTTATTTACTCAATTAAGTATTGTCTTGTCTACCCTTCTAGCACACGCTCTAGAACATTCTCGTTCCTGGTTGGCTGCCTGAAACTGCCAGGCTCTGATGAGTGGTGTGGTCAGCCGACCGACAGGGGGCCCACGTACATCCTGTACCTCCCGGTGACTGGCGTGCGTCAGTTTCAGTGAAGGATAGCGTGTCTGGCCACTTTGCGATTACGGGGTTATTTAGGCAGTAATAATCACTGAGGCAGTGTTTTGACAATTTCACAGAGCCACCGCCTGGAGAAAGTCACACTGCGGGTAAGAACAACCTTTCTCTTGCAACAAGTCCCAGCTGGCCTTTCAAACCAATTAAATCAGGGTGTTTGTTACACAGTCTCATGACTATAGTAACCTTACTAGCCTGGTGGGCTATCAATATAGTTGTTGGGTGTTCCCAACGATTATTGCTCACCATAGAACACTTCAATACATACATATTTATACTGCAGGCTGTTGCAGAGGCTGTTACGGATCCATATGGAGAAATTTGAGGGCACATAGGAGTATCAGGAGGAGGAAGAGGAGGTCACCTACCCCCTCACTGATGATCAATTCTGCCAAGTAACGAATGCCTCAATATTTAGGGCCGTTCCACAAGTAGTAGCCCGCCTGGAGAAGAAAATCATGCATTTGCAGGCACAATGCCAAAAACCCCTCGAACAGAGGAAAGACACTCCAGGGCCTCGAGCCCCCATATCTCCAGGTCAACAGGCTACGCCCAACCCAGACAAGCGCAAGCGTGCAGATGACCCAGCGGTTGATCTCTTTGCGCACTTTAAAAAGGCGTTTATGGACTCACAGCCCCTACAACATGACTTCCAGGGCCCTGTTACATACATAACGGTTCTTAGGCACTGACCTTTTACCTAGATACAACACTGCATTCAGAACGCAGGTTTTTCCCTGGTTCGATACTCATACATTATGCATGAGGCTTCTTGGAAGCACATCAGGACTCACAGCAGGACGAACATCTCCTGTAGAATATCTGTGTTATAGTTCAGGCCCAACGTCATCCTTTAGGCCAACACAGTAACCAAGCAAGGTAGGACCCCTGGGAAGACCTGTGGGTATATATACATCATGTCTTGCTTAGAGAGACAGAGGAGACCGTGACTTCCCGGCTGACACACTGACCAGAGACGCTGAGGTTCCTGCATGTAGATGCTCCAACTAGCAGTGGTCTAACATCTCTTGTGGGGTGTCCAACTCGAGACCAGGATGGGGTCCCACATTCTCTTACTCTCAGGTAATGGGGTGGAATAGACCTTAGAGGGATTCTTGACATAACACCTACACAGATGCTAGGTACATTTAGGTACATCTAGTTAGGAAGGTATCATAGGAGTATGCACTTTTAGGTTGCACCTTTTATCATGTGTTTTATGTACATGTATATATTCATGATTTCCGCAAGATGGTAGAACTATACCATCCCTTTACTTTTGTAGTATTGCTAATCATATATCTCTGCTACTGTCTAATGGTTGTTACAGCTCATCTATTCTACACTAGAATAACAACTGTTCAATAAATACTTATGGAAGTGCCCAGACTGTTTATTCTGTGTATCTCTGAGACAAACTAAGTGAGCACGAGTGACTGAGCGAAAAATAGTATATTGTTTCCACGGTCCTGAGGGATCAGGTTTGTCATGTTCTGAGGTTGTCCAAGACTATTCTCTCGCTGATAAGAGGGGATTCTAGTGGCACTGTGAGCTAGCTAATGCAAAGAGGCTAATGTATCCGGTGGGGGTGCTCGGAACCAGTCTGCCACCAAACCCACAGTTTATGTTATCCGAAACGCGCAGATCCTGTTTAGGTAATATAGGAACTACATGACAAAAAAGCCTCCTTACATCACAAGGGTCCTAGGAAGCTTGTTTCCGGTCCAGGGAAGGCATGGCTTGACAGTTCGGGCTGGACTGTTCCCATGAGGCACAGGGTCAGACTGATTTGCATATGGCCATGTCTGAACTGGGGTGGCAGAGTGGGCTAAAGAACGGTGATGGATCAAACCCAGATCTGTTGACTGGGTGTGAGTGTTTGATTGGTTCTGATGCTCCGTCCATCACCACCCCCTTTTGTACCGTTAGAACAATAAAGGCATATAAAACCGTGACGGAGGACCTACGTCCTCATGGAGAAAGACAACTGTTGATTTCTCTTACTAAGCTTCTTAAGGCAGTTACTTCCCCTGTGATTGCCACATGGGTCTGATGGATAATGCAAGAAGCAGGTATTGATATATCCCAATTATGGAGATCACTCAGTGAAGGGGGCCATGGCATCTAAAGCCTTTTTCTTGGGAGCTAGATTAGAGGATATCCTCAATGCAGTTGACTGGTCATCAGACTCTACACTTAGGAGGTTTTACTTTAAACCTGTTGCTAGTCTGGCAACCCTAGAGGTGAAAAAGCATTAAAAACTAGCCTAATCCTCGCCTCCGGAGCCTGCCATAGAATGAAAAATGTCCCAGCTATCGTAAAGGAAAGTTTCAATTCTATTAAGGATAGGGAGCAAGGATTAGCCCACTCATGATATCTAAGATATTTAATGGACCCACCCCGTGGAGTATGAAGAATCCAATCTAATTGTGCTTTGCCATGATATGTACAATATGTATTTGATGGTTCAGTCTTGCTGACTTTCAACATGTTACAGTTTGAATTTTTACTCTTTGCTATTTGCAATCAGAATTCGAAAGAGATAACAGACGATTTAAATTATGTTCCCTCTTAGGAGCAGAACCTAAAAAATATGAATAAAGTTTGGAAGAGCATGCTGTGTTTGCAGGAAGAAAGAGGGGGATAGAGAGTCTGCGTGATCGTTATATGGAGCTTCAGCATTCTGAATGGACAAACTGTTTGTTTATTTTCCCAAGGACGTATGGGAAATTTAGTTTTATGTTTTAAAAAAATCTAAGATTTTGCTGGTTGATTATGGTGGAGAAAATAAAGCCTAATCCTCGCCTCTGTGTCCTTAATAGAATTACATTTTCCTTGATGATAGCTAGGAAATATTTAATTGTTCCTGGCTGAAGTTATTTCTGTTTCAGTATTACTTTCATCCCGCAGCATGAGAAGGAAATAGGACATTCAGGAGGTGAGTGATGGAAGAGGGAAACTCTATGTCATGGCCAAAACGCTCTAGAAATTAGAAGCATGTTTTCCTAGGACAATAAGGACCCAAGAGCAATTCACACAGTTAGATCTCCAATTACCCTTTCTCTAAAAACAGAGGTCTTGATTACAAGTTAAAGGGAGCTTTATCCCTAGATGGGATACCACTCAACCCAATTATAACTGGCCCGGTGTTCCTGCACCTGGATTTCTTTGGTACTTTAATACCAGAACCAAGATTAACAACTGGAAAATCCAGCTGGTAAAATAGATTTAGGCTGCAAGCCTTGAATGCGTGGGGCAGCTTATAATGCTCCCCTTGCAAAACTACATCCTACGCTGCCTGCTGCCACTGCCTCATCTTACTTTCTTTGTTCGCTTATGACATTTGTTGCACATATGTATTTTATTCACTTTGTGTTTTTGTATATGTTTTGCCAACAATCATTTCTACAACTGAAACCTGTGTTAGTTGACACCTTTGTTTAAAAAGACCAGCACAGAAGGAGACGAGGGAACTGTAACAAATTGAGAGGGATCAAACAGAACAAAGAAGCAGAATACGTGGTGAAGAAGCAAAGTGGGGAAGGAGGGAGATGGAAGAGGAGAGCTTTTAGGTTATTTTGCCCAGGAGTGAATTTTCTCGATCTGCCAGTAAAAAGTATGATTACGATCTAGACTTTGGATATGGAATGACACATGAAGTAGTCAGAAAAACATACATTGACACTAGGAGGATCAGAACATCTAAGGACTCATGGAATAATATACCCTAAACCCTATAGTATGGAATGTATGTGGTTAGTTTTCATAATTAATTTCATACTCCTCAAACTATCTTCCTTGTAGGAAGTATGGAGACGAATGGACAAACTGTATGGTTAAATATTTGACATGATTTGGGGTAAGTATGGGTAAGGCATAAGCAATTTTGATTATGCATTTTGTCTTCTTTCTTCTGTTGTCCTTGTACATTTAGATCATAAGGGAAAGGTTTATATGTATATAAACATGCAAACATAAAAACTAGGGGGCAAATTTACCAATATGTCATGCAGCGCAGAAAGCCACCTTGCTGTACTGCGCTGTGTAACAGGGAAAGGGCAGAAATGTGCCGTCTTTACCATAATACATCACAGTCTTGCCTTTTCCCAGTGCCGGCACACAAGGTGCTGCTTACCAATACTGCAGGTACTCTTGCACCATGGTGCAAGGGTGCCTGCATTGTAAGTAAGTAAGCAGGATTGTTTTTGTGCAGGAAGGGGCACCTTCCTGCAGTTAAACAATCCCCTGAGACATTTTCCTCTTTCTATGGGTGCTGCAGAATGAAAGAGGAAGTAACAAGGAGAGATACAAATATTTCTTCTCGTTACGCCTCACCTGACAAGACATAGCATTTTGATCCATTCACAGGTCTACCACTTATGGTAAATCTGGGAATGTGCTACAATCCATGGGTGGATGTGTGGGAACACCCATGCACTGCCCATGGAACACCTCCCTGGGAAGAGCAAAGCAACGCAGCAATTTGCACTGTGTTGCTCCAGGTTTATCAAGTCACTCAGGGCAACGCAAGGTGGCCTTGGGTGGCTTGATAAATTGCACTTAAGGGTTGTGGCATGCATGCACCCCGTTGCATGTTGCAAAAGCGACGCAACCCTTTAATATATAGCGCCCAGTGTGATTGGTGCTGCTTATACATTGTTAGCAATTACATTCCTGGACCATTTCTGTTTTCTTCAAGAGTCTGGCGTCTTCCGAGTTGGCTAAGTCATTTCAATTGCTTTTTTTTTTTACAGAACTTTATATAGCGCGAACCTGACCCGAAGGTATCGGGTATCAGAGCGCTTTACATAGCACCAATTGCAGTACATGAGGACACATTAATTTTTGTTCGGCACAGGGAGATTAAGTGAATTGCCCAGAATCACAGGATGTTCAGTGACATTGCCGAGAATCGAACCCAGTTCCCCAGATTCGAGGTCGACCGCCCTAGCCGTTAGGCCAACTCCTTTCCCCAATTTCAGTACATGGACGTCAATTCTCATGAATAGGATGCTGTAGGGGTCTCACAACAGTCCTATCTTCGTTGCTCTCTGAGTGGTTATAAACATTCTGTAACCTGTTCCTGAAAGTCTAAGAAACTTTGTAACACTTCCTTTCATGGATCTAAAAATGGAAGTTTCCATATACCACTAGATTCCTCCCTCATTAGTGCCTCTTCCTCTGCTCTACCCCAGTAGTCCACTTAATTCCTCTATACTACATATGATGGCCCTTTACCATTTTTCCAATTTCTTGCAATTAGCTTCTTGGCTAGTTCTAGCACCACATCTGAGTCCATTGTCTGTCTGTTTTAGGGGTCGGGTAGAGGAAAATACATAGTAAGCACACTTTCATGGTAAGTTTTTATTTCTCTACCCAAGGCACTCTTCAAATGCTTAGCAATTTGGGTCCATTATTTCCTAATAACAGGGCAGTTCCATACCATATAATAAAAGGAAGCCGGTGTAGAGGCTCGTCTTGGGCATGACCTAGGTTCCCTTTCCATACATGTAATCCTACCTATAGGTATACATTTGGTGCATAATGTGTAAATTGAAGCCTAAAGACCTTTTTTGTGTAGTCTAACATTCTCCTCCATTCTTTTTCTGTCAGGACATACCTCAAGTCATCCTCCCATCTGGTTTTCGCTGATGTCGGGCCTTTATGAAACATCCCTATAAAACTAGATAATGAGCTGGTTACTGTCTCCCATGCACATAATTAGTTGCAATACTGCATGTGATTTTGGCTTTTTTGATAACTCTTGCCTGAGTGTCTTAAATGTGCAAGCAATGGAACCGTATATAAGGAACTGACCTCTTGCCAGTCTATGGTCCTCCACCATTTGCTCGAATGTCGGTATCTCCTTTTCATTAAAACAAACCCCTACTGATATCAGCCCTGCTTCCGTACATAATTCCATTCTTTGCACAGTGAAGAATGAACCAGCCAGCCCCCCTAGGCAGGCCAGGCCAACCAGTGGCAGAGCTTGGGCATAAAATTGTGTACTTTTTGTTATTTTAGTACATTTGGTCCAGCACTTCAGTGCAAGGGATAATATCAACGGTTTATTCCACCTTTTATCTTGTTGTTAAGGCTCTGCCGCAATCAGAGCCCCATGGCTAGGTTCCTCCCATTCCTCTGCCATTTTTAGGTCTCGCCTGACCCAGCGCATGCGCTGGTCTGGCGAGACTTTTTGTGAGGGCGTAAAAAAAATGCTACCATGGCCAGCCTAGAGCTACAGTGCATGTGCGCGGGCGCGCACTGCGCATGATCGCGATGGCGATCACTTTCGCGGCCGCTTTGATGTTCGATGGGTTCGGTCCTCTGCGCCTCCCGGTGTACTTTCCTTCGTATTCCTGCGCACCCTCCTCTTGCCTTACAGTTCCTCTCTCCTTACATTCTGACTGGCTTCCTACTTTTCCTTCATATTGTACTCTGTTTTCTTGCGCTCTTGCTGTCCTCAATTTCCCTACACATCTTCTAATCTCTGTTTTCATCCTGGCTCTCTTGCTCTCCTGCATTTACCTATCGCTTCCTCTATCTTTTCATTCTACTGTACTGTTTGTCCCCTTTCCTTTGTATTATCCCTCCACTCTGCATCCATTGTGGCTAGCCCTCTCTTTAAGTCCTCTTCATAGCCAATAGGTCTCGCCTTTGGGACCTTATAAGTGTTTAGCCATGCAACAGTTGCATAACTAAATTCTTATAAGGTCCCAAAAGCGAGACCTATTAGCTATGTCAAAGCTTGTTTCTGAGTGCACTCTGTCTAACCATCTGGCCAACCACAGTATCTGTGCTACTAGGTAATAAAGATTGAAGTCTGGCGCTCCTAGACCTCCCTCTGTTGGGCGAATGTGTAGCATTGTTCGGTCCACCCTCTGTCTTGCTCCACCCCACACCAATTCCCTCGCCAGTGTATTCATTTACTGGAACCAAGCTGATGGGAGCCACACTGGCAAGTTAACGAAGTAATATAGCAACCTAAGCAAAATGTTCATCTTGGTCAATGTTATTCTGGCCATGATAGGCATATGAATGTTCTCCAGAGACTGAGCCCTTCATGTTTTTCATCATCTTGCCTAGATTGCCTTCTTTAAAGTCTCCCGGGCTTGGTAAATATCCACTCCCAGATATTTAAACGTGTAAGGGACCCAAGTGATACCTAGCAGATGTCGACACCCCACCCGGAACTGGAAATACAGGTCTTTGACTTATGAACGCAGAGTCCCGATATCGTTGCAAAGTCCATCAACAGTTCGAATGTTTCTCTTAATGCCTGCCAGTTGTCCTTAACATAAAATGGAAGGTTGTCTGCATAAAGAGATATCGTGTGCGTGGCGTCCCAAAAGGTAATACCCCTATCCACCCCCTTCGTCCTCGATACTGCCGCCAAAGGATCAATGCGAAAAGAAGCAGGGACAGAGGGCTCCCTGCCTAGGGCTGCAAGATACAGAGGCCCTGGGAGGTACATACCTGCCTGTCTGAACCAGTGCACTTGAGCTGGAATTCTTTTCTCCACTAATCTCATTCAAGTCATGACCCGTGTCACCGTATCAAAGGCTTCTTCCAAATCTATTGAAACAAGAACCGCTCCCGGGAACCTTTGTTTATCTATTTCCTCTAGGAGCATATACAGCCCATGAATATTAAAGAAAGTATTTCTGACAGGCATGAACCCGTTCTGGTCAAGATGCACAAGCTCTTCGTTATTTGTTTTTTAAATATTTCTTTATTGCCATTTTTGTGTCGTTACAACAATAAACAAGGCACTAGACTGCGACAATACTTACTACAGCTCACAGGGTGGATTCAGTAAAGCAACAGAAGAATATTAATTTATATGGAGAACCACGTGGTGCATATACAGGCCAATTCTTACAGCCCCACAAGTGGGGTAGGCTAGGTCAATACCTTCCCCAGGGTGATGCCCTATGAAAACATACATAAACAATTTGGGAGTCCAGGGCAGCAGCAGAAGCACAATAGTGAAGTCCATATTCAAACAAGAAGTAAGGACAAAGAGGGGAGGTGATGGGGTATCTGCCTGCATCAGTATATAAGTTAGCACTCCGCAACACCGGCGAACAAGGCATCGGCTGGTGGGGCGCCTCTCCCATGTAGGGGCAGCCGTTCTGATCTTTAGGGGTCTCTCCTAGATTTCTCAACTGAGGCCATCTTTCTGGCAGGTGATACCTGTTGGGCCCGGGACTAAATCAGCAGCTATGCAGGGATATCTAACTTGTGCGGTAGTTTAAGCAGATTGGTAAACCAGATGGTAGTAGCACCTTCCCCCTCCGCAAATGTGAATCGTGCTTCATAACATCGGCCCCAGTGGCTGCCCATTTATGTACAACACAGAGGCAGCCACCAATCCGGGGTGGCTGCGCTGCCTTCAAGGACATGGATATCAACTGCTTAAAGAGAGCCATCGCCTGAACAACTAGTCTCAGATAATGCTAACTGAGTTTTGTTCATTTGGTGATTCTCAGCAAGCTGAGCAGAGGGTCAGGCTGCAGCTGCACATTGACCACAGCTGAGTATGTCCCATAACTTGCACCATACCTGTGCTAAAGTGTGGCATTCCCACACCACACCACACCACATGCAAGGTCGCACCCTGGTGGCATGGGGCCACTCTCGGGAACATCTGATGCAGCTGATGCACTGTGAGATTGGTGTGATGCAGGTATCTGAATGGAACGACCTGCAGACGAGCATTACAGGAGACACGCTTCACCTGCTCGAATGCCATCCCCCATTGCTTGGTTTTCAGAACTGCCCCGCGGGACATGCTATGCAATGCAAGATCTGCATCCACAGACTGTAGAGCTGCAGAGAGCATTGTGGTGGCCTTACAGCCCAAGCTGTGCGTCATAATGCCCTGTAACCCATGGTGCAGGGTTGGAGCCTCTTGACCCACGGCCAAAATATTCCTGATCTACTGGATGAGAGTGCTGTAAGACAAAAATTGGCCAGCTCACAGACCCTATACATCTTGCAAGTCTTGAAAATAGCACAGGTCAGTATCATTGTACTGGTCACCCATGCAAGACACCTCCACTTTCTGCCAACTTTTTATGAGCTCCCAATAGGGCCATCATCTTAGGCATTCTCTAAAGCAGTAATTCAGGGGCGTAATGCATCAAGCCACGTCAGGGCAGAATGTTCCTGTTTCAAAAGTGTTTAGCGGTGCTTGTCAGTCATTCCTCAGGGTGGGCTTCCAGGTGTTAGTAGCCAATCCAAAATTCCTGTGTCTCATAGTTCCTTCCCGATTGATCTACTCCAGCCCTTCGTATCCCCCACCAACCAGCGCTTGGGCCATTATAGTTGTGCTGACACAAAGTAAAGTTCAAGGTCCAGCACTTTGATGCTCACCTCTCTCAGTGGCCCTGGGGTGTCCGCATAGATACATACTTAAGAGCTCTGCCGCATATATATTCAGATAGTAATTTCTGTAGATTTATGAAAACACTCTGGTTGGAACCAATGACATTGCAGCAAAAAAATATAGAAGCAGCAGGAGTATTATAATTTTGGCTTTGGAGGCTCAGACCATATCCAACAGGGATAGGACTATCCATGAGCCCAAGGACTGTCAAAGCAGCTCTAGGGTTCTGCTGTGATTCCCATTTAGGAGATCCCCGTCAGTGTGGCATACATTAAACCAAAGATATAAAGTGTTTTAAACTGCCTGGGCAGGTTCCCGTTGGATCATCTAGGAGTCCCCTTTGCAGTGGAACATGACCACCAAAAACCCACGAGGGAACCCACCTCACTCACCCTCACCTGGCATAAGCATAGTTCGCTTCACTCAACAGTTTAGAAGTTACTGTTCTGGAATCTCCCATCGAGGCAACCTTATTAAAGCAATTGTGTAGTCTCCATCTGAAGCAACCAAGCTGATCAGTGTCAGATGCCAGGACCAAGAGTCTTTTGACACCATGGAGAGACACCTCCTCCATCCCCTATGGTTGTTCTTTTGCAGCTTGTTTCTCAGATGGGCGAGACTGGGGTCTATGCATGTGGCGGCAGCACCTGAGCCTCCCATTGGAACAACCCAGTAGGCTGTCTCTATCGGTTCCTGGCTGTTCCTGTACTCCTTTGTTGTACAGCCAAGTCCAGGCCTCCTCTGGGGAAGGAAATAAGTGAGTTGTGCTGGCATCCACCACCCTGAGCTATTCAGGGAAGAGCAGGGCATATATCATTCCCAGAGTCTGCAGTGGTGTCTTGACTGCTCTAAAAGTGTTGTGACTCCTTTGGACCTCCACATTGTAGTCAGGATACGCTGTGATATTACTTCCATTGTACATCCAGGGGCCCATCGCACTGAACAATTGCAAGAGAAGATCCCTACCTCTGTAATTGAGCAGATGCACAATCACTGGATGCAGGAGGACCCTCAGAATAGGGCACGGACGGGGATTCAGTGTGCACTTTAAAGAACTTTGGTCTCCGGTTGTCCGGAACAATTTGTGATAACCAGTCCTCTAGGAAGAGCTCGGAGAAACCAAAGGAGAGTACATTGTTGCATTGTGAGAGCTCCTCTACAGCCACATCCTCCGCTCTCACCTTGAGTTCTCGTAACCGCCAGGGGATCCAATCATCAATTGAACATTCTAAGAAAAAAAAACCCTTTCTGCCCCCTAATGACTTTAAGCTAGCTGTACAATTCCTAGGCATCTCATGACTAGATTATGGGAGTTCTACTCTTGCAGTCTAACCCAAAGTAAAGCTGGCTCCGCTAAAGGCCACTTTGAACTCAGCTGCCAGGCTTATAGCAGGACCCATAAGAATTGACCACATTACTCCAGTCCTAAAACATTTAAAATGGCTCCTGTTTGAAGCAAGAATTCAGCTGAAGATTGGCTGCATGACACACAAGGCCCTTCATTATAATACTCCTGTCTACTTGGTCAAAAAACTCAAACTTTCTATAGGTAGTCACTCCTTAAGAAGCACAAAATCCCTAAAATGTAACAACAAGAAAGATTACAAATGCTCCTTTTCTGGCCTTGCCCCAAGAATATGGAACATATTTCCTCCTGAAACCAGAACAAACCCCTTGACTAACTCCTTCAAAAAAGAAATAAAAAAGCATCTGATGCATACATTTCTTATTAGGAGTCCTAAAGTCTCTCAGCTTGTTTATCTTCTGGTGGATTAGCCCAGATCCTGGAGCTGCCTTCCGAATGATATACTATATTTGATTATTCCTTGCTCATTCATTCTTAACTGTAGACTTTCCAGATTTTCATTCTGCCATGCTGATTGATATATTGTGCTGGTGTTGCTCCCTGCTATTCCTTCTTTATTATTTATTAGCTTATTTCCTTTCCTTGTACAGCGCTCTGAAACCCAGACATGTCACGTTCGTGCTATATAAAATTCCTCAAATAAATAAATAGAGGTCCTCAAATAAATAAATAGAGGACCTCAGTCTGCAGCAGTTTTAGTTGATCTTGCACGGACACCAGGGAAGGCTGCATTGAGGTCAGGGAGGACACCGCATTGTCAACTCTCTATGCAAGCTTGGGGTGATCCTCCCATTGTCGCTCCGTTTCTATTTGGATCGCCCCAAGTTGGGTCTCCATGGTTTCCAAAAGACAGACAGCAGTGGTGTTTCTGGATGGCACCGATAAAATATCCCAATCTAATAGTTCCCTTATCAATCCTTGGTAAATGTTTTCACAATATTAGGAGGGCTACCTAATTTCCTTGTTCACATTGAACTTTCCAATTCGAATAGCATGTATCTGTAATATCACTCTTTTGTTTGCAATTACTTTCCAGATTTCGTTTTTCAATTATTTTCCAAAGATGTTGGTGTCTTTTTCTATATATATATATTTTTTTAAATAAGTATCCATTTCCATCACATGCAAAACAGACCCAGCCAACGCGTTTCATCCCTCATAGGGACTTCATCAGAGCAATTTGATTTATCCTCCTTCCCAAAATTCTTCTTTTCCAATCCTTCCCCGTTTAAATGTCTGGGCTCTTTTTTATCAGCTTTTTTGTGTGTGCCCTAGTACTATCAAACAGAATGATCAGGTCGACTTAATAAAAAGAATTTTATGGAAAAATACACCAATGTCTGTAAATTAATTGAAAAACGAGATATGAAAAGTCATTGAAAACAAAAGAGTGATTACAGATACATACAATTCAAATTGGAAAGTTCAATGTGAACAAGGATATTGTGAAAACATTTACCATGGTTCTGGATGGTGGTTTTAGAGTCCTGGCTGGCCTGCGGCACCTTGTCAAACATTCCACTGTGTTTTAAAAGGTTGCTTACCAGTTGGTGAATTGGATCCGCAGGCATGGGGAAGCTGCCAGCATAGTTATTAGATCTTTTGGGGTATGGAGCCTCGAGGCCTTTGGTCGGACCATGCCCCAGCAGTTGCGGTCCACGGCAATCAGGGACCCAGCGCCCGGAGAGGCCGAGCCCCCGATCATTAACAGAGCCCATGAGGGGTCGAGAGCTTCCAGGCAGTCAGCTGGGCAGTGGATCGGTCCAACAGCTGGGTCAGAAGTCATGTGGGTGAGCTCGGTGGCACTTGCAGTACCCAGTTCCAGCACTGGGAAAGCTCAGAGGCTAGGCAAGTGGGCAGGGGAGTACCCCACGTAGAGCAGCTCCTTGGCACAATAGGGGCTTACATGAACCAGACTACAGGCGCGCTCACCCACGCTGCTGCATTCACCAAGGAACCATTCAAGAGGCTGGTGCTTGCTGCAGGGGCACAGCTCAATGCACTGCACCATCACAGTCAATGAGGGGGTTCACCATGGGCCCCGGAGAGTTATCTCTGAGTGACCATCTCGTCACTGACATCAGGTGGGGAAGCATCAGCCATGGGGGAGGCGGTAGATGGTGAAGTCCAACAGTAAAACAAGCCCTCAGGACTTCCAACTGGGGTGCCGATGTCCAGCGAGGTGAGGGCGACACGCACCCTCCTCAGTGATTTCTGCCCAGATGGCACCAGGGGCATATGCTGGAAACTTCCCCTTTTCCCACTCAGTCTTATACATAGTTGGTAATTTGGTATCCAGCATGCCAGCATATTGTTGGTAAACTTCAAATGGAAGGCCATTCAATCCTGGTGTTTTCCCTCGCACTAGTTCCTTAATCACTCCCCTAATTATCTGTACTGTCACTGGGCCTTCTAATTTTTCTCCATCTTCCTTATCCAATGCTTAGAGATGTGCCATATCTAAGAAGATATCTATAACTTCCTCCACTGTTTCAGCCTGAGAATTATACAACTCCTTATAATAATTATAAAAGGTCGAGTTGATCCATTGCTGTGAGATAGCCATACGTACCCCTGGTTCCATGATCTGGTTTGTGAGAGCCCCTCTAAATTTCAAGTGTGCCAATCTTGCTAACTTCCTGTCTGGTTTACCTTCACGTTAATGTACTCTGGTAATATATTCTAATAAAACATCTTGCCTGTTCAACCCTTGAAATTGCATTTGCAATTTGCGATTACCTATTTGGAACTTGCAAATTGCGAATACTTTCCTATTCATTCCTCTGGGTCTCTAGGCCCATAGGAATGAATGGGAATGCATTCCCTAAGAGTGAATCGCAATGTGTAGGAATCGCTCCTAAATAGTGATTCCTTAAAAATCGCTATTGAGGAATCGCAATTCCTTATCTTGATCCATGTCCCCATAGTAACTGACCCATTTTCAAGCTTGAACGGACCCCTCTCATGTGTTTTCTGCAACAGGATATCACTGTCTGTATAATGTAGAAGCTTAGTGACCACTGTTCTTGGAGGGTTCCACGGCAGAGCCAACCTCGCAGGGACTCTGTGTGCTCATTCCAGAGCAAAAAACCTGGTCAGCTGATTCTATACCACCTCCGTCTGCACCCATTTTTTAAAAAACTGAATCATATAGGGTCCTTCAACAGTTTCTGGGATTCCCACCACTAGGACATTGTTTCGTCGATTTCTCCATTCTAAAGTGTTGAGCCTTTTTGTGACCCGTTGCAGTTGTGCTTTATTTTCCCTGGCTTGTGGCAATATTTCTGAAACTGTGGTTTCAACTGTCTTTACCCTGTCTGGGAGTTTCTGTTGGTCCACTCTTAGAATGCCCAAATCCACCACTACTATATCTTTTGTACTGCATGAGGGCCTCCTTAGAAGCAGTGATGGCTGCCAACACCTTTTCCCGATGTACCTGTAACAGTTTAAGGAGGGCCATCTGCAGAATGTATTCACTGTTTTCTCTGGTTGTGCCATCTCCTTATTCTTGTGGTGATCTACTTGGTCTATATTTCTAATCAGTTGTGGTTTCACCATCTTCAGGGCTAAAACAGTTATAGCTTTGTGCATCACCTTCCCAGTGGCTTGCTGCACATTTTCCGCTACTCATTTGCACATTGAAGTGATCCCTTTTTTGTTGAATTCAGGTGGGTGTTCCCCTTCCCATGGCAGTGCTCCCAGCCCTAGTCTCTGTGCACTTGTCTGGTGCTGACGTTAGCTTCCATCAGCCTCATTCCTCCATCTATAGTGCCTCCCCCATCCTTTCAAGGCCCTGGATAATGCTCTCCTCCATCCTTCTGCCAGCATAATCTGTCTACTCTTCCTGATAGAGGCCTCCAGCTTTATATGTGTCGCTATGCCATTCCCTATTAGGCCTAGTATACTGGTCCAGTCTATTCAGTTCATCCAATGAACTGTGGTGTATGTCTGCTCCCCCTGTTGTTACCTCACAATCAAGGTCCAAGAGCAGCCATTATTGGAAGTCATGTGGCTCCTGTTTTGGTATTTCTTCATCCCTGGCTGCCCCTTTCTTTTTAGGCCGAGCATTCTGCTTGTGGCATTTTCATGCGGTCTCAGCACTTTTCTATGGATTCTCCCTCTCTTCGTCTTTTCTGGGGGCCGTCCCTTTGTTCTGCCCCCAATGTGTTTTTACATCCGGGTTCTTATTCTGTCTCTGCCAGGTGATCACTTGTAGCACTTCCTAGCGGGCAGCACCCACTTTAGACCTTTGGAGTGTGGTGCTTCCCACAGCTATGCCTAACTCCAACACAACACATCAGGGTGCTGGGGTGGTCCTCGCTGGGACTGGTATAGTTCCTTCCTCTGTTCGGCAGTTGTCTCCAGGCCTGAGCGCATCTTTCACTTGTTTCCTGCTCCTCCTCCTGCATCTTTGTCTCACTCCAGCTCCAGATGTCAGGGTTTTGGGAGTGCTCCACCCTGGAACCTGTATGGTTCCTTCTTCCATCCGGCAGTTGTCTCCTGGGCTGGGCTCAGCCTTCACTGCTCTGCACTCCCATTAGCAGCCATCTTGCCTGCCCCTCCTCACCTCATGTCTCTGCTCTCCTGTCAACTCTGAAAGCTGTTGGGGCAATAAGCAGTGGCTCTGGGCAGTGTTGTGACCTTCTGGGGAGGGCCCATTGTGCTCGGGGTTACATTAAATCATGCATGAGGATATGTATGGGGTTTTGGCCGAGCTAGCAATGGGAACTCAAAAGGAAGCCTCCTGCTCAATGCTTAGCTAGCCATACCTCTTCTCATAGTTATGTGTGAGTTGTATTGTCAGCTTCCAATGCCTTTTCTATGTCTCCTGGGTAGGTACTTTCCAGGAACACCCTCCTTAGTCCAATTTTTACATCACTTATCCCCAGCTGCTAGGTACAGATGGCATAGGTTCAGATAGGTACACTTACCATATGGCAGGAATTGCTTGGTACTACAAAGCAAGGGTAGCCTTCATATTCCCAGGTAGGTACTGCCAACATTTGCAGGACATTGCCACACTATGCCCCGGCTCTCTCATGTCAACAAACAACATAATTGCTGAGGTAGGTACTGTTTAAGATGCTCAGCTCCTCTTTCTAGTGCAAGCTATGGCTGGCATATATTCCGGAATGTTTTTTCATGATATCGTAAATTCTTGGGCCCTAGGCCGTCATGCAGCAGAAAAATAAAAATAAATAACCACGCATACACATCGTTATGGTAAATGGAACTGGCCCTGGGCAAGAGATGCCTTCCCCTTTTATTTGCACAGTCACCTGACTGGTGACACCTGTGATGGATGGGTGTGGGTTAAGTGTAGAGGCCGCCCTCTGGGAGTGGCTGGTTACATAGGGCATATTCTGGAAAACTAGAACATGTCCAGCAGATCTCTACAGAGATTACAGATATTGTTAGCATGTGCTCAGGTACTAAAAACCTCAATATATCCAAATTCCCCATCTATGGCCATATAAGATTTGGTGTAATGTCATACACATGATTATGAGCCCCTTCTGCTACCCTGCCTTGGACCTGCAAATTGCGCATCTAACATGTGATGCATGTGTAGTAGGGGTAACATGGCAGATCGTGACAGACATGCACAGCTCTGCAATTCATCTGTAGACACTTCCAAGCACTGCATGCAGAGGAATTTCTGAAAACTGAGAGGCATATTCTCAAGGACCTATCGCCGAGTTATCAGCACTTTATCGCAGCCAAAGTCACGATGAATTTTTCGCCCCAATCACAAGCTGGTGCAAACAGCCGATATCACCAGTTTTCCGGCGACGGCATCCTAAAAAAGCAGCGCCACGGATTACCCCAGCAACTATCGCTAATGAGATGCAGAGTAGGCGTTACCCGAGCAAAAAGCCGCAACAACACCACACCTCAACATTCTCAATGACCAGCCTGATCTGCGATAAGAACACAAAACATGAGATAAGGTGCATTTGCAGCAGGAAATTAACACCTGCTCTGACCTGGTGCAAAGTCGGACCACAACCGGCACCAGAAAAGGGAGCCCAGCCCAGAGCCACACCTGAAGACCAACAGATGCCATGGAGCCACTAATCATGCAGCTCGGACCCTCACCGCCACCCACCCCCGGACCACCTCCTACCCCCCTCCGGACCAAAAGATTGCACATCAACGTCACAAATCATGAACAAAATCATTCGCCTGATGCCGCAGAATCACAACTAACAGTCATGTGAGTACAGAAAAAGCAGAATCAATCATTCACCATTGAAAGTCCAAACAAAATATCACAATCAAATTTCTCTCCAAACAACTATTTGGAAGAGTCATGGCGGGTCATCCCTGGACAATCTGTAAGTGACAGCCTGTAAGACAATATCCAAGATAAGAAGGTGTGTCAGTCACTCATCAAAGGACAGAGAGAGAGAGAGAGAGACTGAACAAGGAGCGCAAGGACAATCGGGCCCTTGCCTCACACATGCCAACTGTTGCATGTGTTTCGCAATTAGTGCACCCTAAATCTAAGGCCTGCCGTCAATTCCAGCGCAAAGGCCACATCACATTCCAGAAATGCAAGCAGTAGTCAGACTAAAATTAAGCATGAAAGCTCCTTTGTCTCAATACACAAGGCGGAAGGACATCCGAACCTCCGACACCATACCAGACTCCTATGACTCCCACACCACGAACTGCGCTAATGAAAGACCAACGTGTCCATACCCCACACACACTTGTCCCTGCTCGAGGTACACCTGCATGGCATGCCCCCAACATACTGGTAGAAAAAAAACATACGTCCAAACGTTGAACACACACACATGACTCATTACTCCGAACTGTGGCATATCCTCCACAGAACTGCCGCCGTTCTGAGGAGTACCGGTGGTACGAGACCAAAAAACGCAATGGCAGGCAATCCCGGGCACATGCACAACCCCTGTCATGTGGAACTGTGCAGTGCACGAATGCTGCATCTGTTGGGAGCTCTGCCATCTGACTTTCCAGCTTGCGTAAGTCGCATGCATCCAGCCCTGGTTCCACTGTCGACCATGCACATTCGAGTGGCCCATGGAGGTCTGCCTATCCAACACAACGGTAGCTGAACACTGTGTGTGCGCCCCTGTTGGGCCACGAACAGGAGTGCAACCGGGATATCCGTGCATGGGCCGCCCTGATCTGTGGCGTATGTCCTGGCAGTAGTTGATGGGAGATTGCACAAGTCATTGTGTGCAGTGACCACATCGAGGCGCTCCCCTATTGGGCTGTGTTGCGGATTGGTGAAACGTCGTGGACGGAGCACATCTGTCCGGACCAGTTAATGGATTGGCTCTCCCTCGTGTTCCTTGAACTCGAGAACGACGTACTTCTGGAACTGATTGCCTATGAAGTTGCACTCTCATTCATGGATGAGTAACTACCTTCCTGCAGCCACAACTGATTGACACCCAGAGCACAGGTCCCAACACCGTGTTGCATTGTGGAGGAATGGTCACACGTCCCAGGACAACAGTGGACATGTATGCATTCACCCGCACTCAGAATGCATGTGTGTGCACCTACGCGTGTTGTCATACACCTGTGCAAGGTGATACAGCCCCATGGGCGGAGCTGCACAGCGTCGTTAGGCAACGTTCCTAAATCTGACATACTGCTGGAGGGAGACTACACACGTGGCAATGTAGCACGACATGTGACCTTGTTTGTCCCTTTCACCTGCTCACTGTCAGCACAGCACACAGTCGGCGCAGTCCGGTGGTACAGCTCCAAGCAGAACCCAAGGGCTGTGAGTCATGTCCCCGGACACGGGGCAGTGAGCAGATGCCAAACATCACATGACTCGACCAGCAAGGCAAGGTGGGCTGAGACCATTGCCATCCGTAAGGATATGTGTTCATTTTTGCCTCCCCATTTCTTGCACCTCGACACACTCCCATTCTGCCTGTAAGTGTCTTAAGCATTTGTCTGCCTGTTGTGGCCCATTCCTTGCCCGTACTGACACGCACATGCTAATAAAGTCTACGTAACTTCACCAGTTTACAACTGTGATGAGTGTGGATTAGTATGACAAATCCTGTGCCTCAATGAGCATTGTCCGTACACAGGGAGGGACAGACTGCCACATGTACATTGGTGGTGAATCCCTATTGGCAGCTCCACCTCTGTGAGCCAGACCTTGTGTTTGGGATAGCTGCTGGTAGACCTGTGTTCTTACGTGTCTTCAGCAATGTGAGTATGGTGTCCGACTTCTTGCCATGTGGATCAATGTGATCCATTAAAACAGACTGTGTCCACACTGATGTGTGTGAGTAGGTCATGCGAAGAGATGTTCTGTAGCCACAGGCGATGTGGGACACTACTTAATGAGTGCGACCGATTTTGCATTTCAACGTTGGGGGGTTGCGAGATTGTTGTTCATATGCAATGAGGCCACAGCTAGTTCACGCCTTCACAGTCATCTAATTGGCCACGTGGGTCAGGGTCAAACATGCACATTCATGACATTTACCAGGGTGTAATGTTTGTGCAATCAATGTCCCTACATTCATCCATACTTGTATACATGAGTGAACATAGACATGACACATCTGTGTGATTTGGAATGTTTTATTCACATTCTGGGGAGTGTCAGAGCTGGAGGGGTACATGGCCAGTTCAAGCCCACATAACATGGTTGCCCAGTGGTGGGCCAACCAGAGTCCTTGGGGGAATGCAAGGTTAATCTAAAGAGGAAGAGTTCAGTCCGCAGCCGGATTGCTGTCTCATTGGTACCAGAGCAGAGATGGCAGACCATGTCGGGGTCCAGATGAATGTCGCAGAGTGTTCTGGGGGACAGTGGGAGGTGTTGTTCTAGAGCATGATGCATAGGGCCATGTGGCGGGTACAGATGCTACTGCCTCCTTCCTCAGACAGTCATTACCCTCCACATCTTATTCTTCTGAGACGTCTTCTGTGTTCGGTGTTTCAGGTGTGTGTGGTGGTGTTATGGCGGCATCACCGTGGGGCACTGACACATCAGGGTGTGAAGGTGATAGGGCTGCATCACTGTGTGCCAATGACACATCAGGGGGCAGAGATGCGTGTGTCAAAGTTCCAGCAGCAGTTATCTGGGACAGGCTCTGTGGCAGCAATGGCAAGATGAGGATCTGCAAGGCATGGAAGATCCCAGCTACATCTCGCTGGTGTTCAGCCGTGGCAGCCCTACTTGCAGCCTGCATCGGCTCCATGGTCTCCATTGTCCTCCGCATCTGTGCCAACTCTGTGCTGTCATCACTGGAGCCTGTCTGACTAGACAGTTCTTGTATCCGATAATGGCCCCAGTGAGGTCAGCCAAGGATTGTTGGTGAGCATGGTGCGGACAGTGGGTGTCCGTTAGGGACTGTAAGTGGTCCCGATGGGACTCAGACACCCGTGTATTGGCATCGAGTTTGGCTGCCATGAGGTGGAACCCAACCTGCAGCTGATCTACCATCTTCTCCTGGCACCCTAACACACGGCTTTGGAATTCCATGTGTTAGTCTTGGGGGTCCTGTGAGCCAGCCGTGGTGGTGTGTGCTTCCGGCTGTGTGGTCTGTGCAGGGTGTGGGGACACCGCGATGCAGCTGGACTGCCCTGCTCCTGGGGGTGGTGTGCGGAGGCTGTCCACAAGCTGTTGGAAGGTGTCTGGGCAAATGTGCAGGGTGTCCTCTTCATTATCACTGTAGAGATGTGTGGTCTGCTCTGCAGGAGGTGTTGATTGTCCCTTTGCAATGTAACGGGGAGATGCAGGTTAACAGTGTGTTCCATGTATGTTCACGCATTTGTAGATGTTTACATTCAGACTGCATGACAGTGTACATTTTGGCTGTTTTGGTGAAGCTGGCTATTTGATGGGAGACAGTGGACATTTCAACTACATGACCGATGTGAGGTTGTACTCGTACGTTATCATCTCACAGTGTCATGCAACGCCAGATGTGATTGGCCAGTAACTACTCACGAGCTGCACCAATTGTGTCCTCTGTCCTGTGTTGTAAGGGTTGCTTTGTACGACATTGTCGTCAATGTTGATGTACTGTGATTGCTGTGTGTGTGTGCTGAATTGTTGGCAAGTCTACTCTGCAGCTCTGATTTGGTGGCCTCTTATCCCTTTGAGTTGGTGTGCCTCTGACTTGTGTGCTTTTCGGGTGCTGGGATGTTTGCGACTGGTAATTTGTCCTCTTGGACGTTTTTTGTACTCTTGTGCATTGTTTGTCTGCAGATGTGTTTTTGATGTCATGGGTTATAGGTGCACGTGGATGAGTCAGAGTGTGACCTGCTCCTTTACGGGTGTGGTCCACACTCAGTCACCTCAAAGTCGTCTTGTGCACCATGTCATGTATTGTGACTGCAGCCATGCTATCTGTCATGCACTGTCACTTGCATTGTCCGTGTGGCTCACAGAGCCGCTGCTTTTCTGGATTCAGCACATGTGCATGGGTAGGTTGTGGCATTGGTGCTATGGAGGGGGGTCCATTTGTGCACATTGTGGACGTGGGCCTACTTGGTGTTTCTATGTCTGCTGCAGTGTGCCAAGCATATCAGGGACATGTTCCACTGATTGTGGGTGTGCAGTGTGCTGCACATGATTGTGCATGTGTGCCATTGTGCCCATCTCCCTCCGTCCCGCCAGTCCCTGGTCGTTACTCACCCTATTGCTGTTGGGTCAGGTCATATCGAGCTGTGTCCAGACCCCCAACTCCTACCATCGTCTCCACACTGATGACTGTGACCACCATTTCCTCCAGCTCATCCAGCTCCTCCTGTGGCGCAGGACTCCCACCTCCAGTCGCCTTTGCTGCCTTCCTCTTGGCAGCCAGTTTCTCCTTGGTTTGGCTGTGCACTTCCTGCCAGCGCCTCTTGACCTCCTCCATTGACCTCCTCGATACTCCGACTGCTTTCACGTTGGTGACGATGGACTGCCATATTTCCGTTTGTGTTGCCAATGACACAGTGGAGGTGATGAACAGTTGTTGGTAGTGTTCTGTCACCTCCGTGACAATGATCCGGCCTTCCTGCGGACTCAACCCAGTCTTCCTCTTCCTCTTCTCCTTGCCCTTCCCCGACCCCAGGGTTCCTGGCTGGTCCTTTGGGGTTTGTGGGGTTCGGGTTGTCCTCTGCACTCGGTCTGGGTGCATCCATGGTGCTACGCAGTTTGATTCGGTTTCGGTGTGTTTTTTTTTTTTGCTTTTATAGTGCATTTTCCCACATGACATTTGGGAATTGCAGGCCTGTCGCTGGTTGTCGCTGATTTTTGTATCGCGATTTGGGCCATCTCAACTTTTTTCGCATTGGTGTTTTGCATTTTTGCGGAGTCGCACTGATTTTAGCGCCGTCATTTGACGCATTGTCGTGGGACTATCGGATGGTGCCGCCGGCTTGGGAATACCACATTAACACAGAGTTATTTTCCCGCAATAGACTGCGATGTGAAGAGTTGCGTTAAGCTAATTTTGCCATGGTTATCACACGTTCTTGAGAATATCCCCCAGAGTGCGTTGTAAAGACAGTATGGTTGGCCTGGTTCATTGGTTCGCTTGTTTTGGTTGACTGGTGTTATAACGGGTCCATGCTGTTAACTAAGGCTGTGTTTGGTGAAAACATCTTTTATGAAAGCAGATTTATAGGAGTGGCAATGTGTTAACTGAGTGTTTGTGCATGTTTTTTGTGTTGTAGTTTTCTTGCACCTCATATTGCGTTGTGTTTTTGTGTTACTTTGGGTTCTGCTATTGGGTATCTTCTTGGGTTTACTTGAGAGATGTCATCAAATGCTTCTACAGTTTCAGTTAAAAAAAACTAATTTATTTATACTTGCAGCCACAAAAAATAATTTACTTACTACTCCTGTCATCAGCGATAAAATAGTGTGGCTCTGGCCTTTCAACTACTTAAGACATCCAGCACGTCCAGTGCCCTATCATAAAAAGTGAGCACTGTGGACTTGATCACAAAACATGGCGCTATTTCGAGTCCTTGCTGGTAAGTTAAGGCAGTGCTTGTGCATTGCACACGCCGTTCACCACCATATTATCATATTATAAAAATGCATTTCTGGAGGTGTTCATGTATGACAAGAATGTTTGTGCTTATTTGCTGTAAACCTGCCCTGATCCCGACCCCTTCTTAGCCTGTTGAACAATTTTCTGAGTAGAAAGAATCCATTCATCACGTACTTTGCTATCAACAGCCCTCACGGTTTGGAGCTCCCGCAGTGGCCATTACCTTTCTCCCTAGACACCTTTGTGGCCAGACTATATTGTACTTCAGTTCCTTTAAAGTAGTTTAAATTCAATGTATTTCTTTCTGCCTCAGAGGAATCTGTCCCTATTTTGATGGCACGTATTTAGAATAAACCCAGAGAATGTGGAAAAGTCATCACTCAAAATCTGACAGCATGCAGTATAAATCCGGCAGCTTGCAGGCAGGGCGAAATAAAACAAAATATGAGCTAGGAATTTAAAAAGCTGCAACTCTAGTGACTATTGGGAAATGATCCCTTAATTAGAGCTGAAAGTTTGAACTTTCTTTCAAAGTTAGCCCTGCATTTTCTAAGGGATATATTGCTGTTTTTATATTACCCAGTATAACGTGCGCGCATCAAAAGTATGGTGAGTGTTTTTTGCATTTGCATAGAGAATGCTTGGAGCATGATGATACTGTATTTTCTATCTGCCACATGCCTCTGTCCAAGAGTTAAGGAATATAGGGCCAGGGGCCAGATGTACGACCAGTGTAAATTGTGGCTCGCGAAATTGCATCGATTGCGAGTCGCAAATTGTGAGCCGCAATTCACAATGTACAACAGTGTCCGAGACACTGATTGCAATTCCCAATGGGGTGGCAAAATGCGAACCTCATGAATATTAATGAGGCACTCGGCATTTGCGTCCCCATTGGGAATGGCTGGCCCTCCCAGGGATGGTGGCCTGCTGGGCTCGGCAGACCTCCATGTCAGTTTTTTTTAAATGCATCCTGTTTTCCTTAAAGGAAAACGGGATGCATTTTAAACAAAACAACACATTTTTCTTTCATTTTTTAAGGGCAGGTAGTTATCCCTGGGACCACTGCCTGCCCCTAAAAAATAGTTTCCCCTGATTTGCAAAGGGGATGGGGTCCGACTGCATTTCCATCCTCTTGAACAGGGCAGTAAATTGGGAATGTTTTGCAACCGCAATTGCTGTCGCAAAACATTTGTACATGGCTTGTGAGTCGCTATTAGGAAGGGAACGCCCCTTTCTAAGAGCGAGTTGCAAAACACTATTTTGCTAGTCGCAAATTATTTGTGACTTGCATTATAGTGTTAGTACATGGTCCAGAGGAAAATTGCATGCGCAAATGGGTCACAAATACATTTGCACAAGCATTTCTTGCATCGTACATCTGGCCCCAGATGTATGAAACTATGCTGCATTCGCAAATGGTGTAAATTACAAAATTCCGTGGTTTGCGAATGCAAAATGGCCTTTCCTTTTGTACAAAAGGCTTTGGCATTCACAATTTAGGTAATCGCAATTGTTTGTGATTACCTACATTGTGAATGCAAATAGGGAATCGCAATTAGCGAATCTCTAATGCACATGTAGGAAGCCTTAACTAAATGCAAACTGTGCATTTAGGAAACGCTATACCATCAACTTCAAGTTGATAGTACACATGGGCAAACTTTAAAAAATGCCCAAACTGCATTTTTCAGAGTGCCATGTAGTGCACACATGCCCCTAGGTCATGTGTGTGCCTTACATGTGCACTTTCTTTTTAGAAGTGCTTCATGGGGGCTTTGGGCCGCCAGGCACCCTTGCCTTTGCCTTACCTAATCTGTGATTACCTATTAATTAATAGTACAGTAGAAAAGGGGGTTCCAGTAGACAAACTCTGGAGAACACACAATTATATACCAACAGGCATTGATTTACTTATACTCAGTAATTTATAGTTCAATATTATTAAATCATATTGAACATCGTCGGATGTTCACAAACCAGCAAATCATCTGGAAATCCTGTACAGTAAGAGTGCCCCACTCAAAAGGGGAAAAGGGGAAGAAGGTTGTGTGCATCAAGTGAAGGTTGAAGGAGTGAAAGGAAAGGTAGTGACAATATATCCATCAAACCATTATTCACAGTAAAAGAGGCTTATTCAGCCTAACAGTTGAATAGTGACAAATACAGAGCCATTGCTTGACTCTGCCTTTCACAGGCAATCTGCACCTCCACCCGACCTTGTAAACTCGCTGCTAAATGCACTTCAGCATTAAGAAACTGGTCTTTTTTCCCGTCTGCTCACAAATGGTCACTTCGTCTCACAAGGAGAACTGAAGTGCGTGCTTTGTGGGAGTATGTGCACGCTGAGGGAATGCAGTTTGAGCGCGCGCGCAAGCGCGCAGGCTACAGGGAACAATGGTTATATGTACAGCGCATACAGCGTTTAGAAAATACAACGCATACAGTGTATTCAAATGTTAGTCTCTGAATATTTCATAAGAGAACAGTGTTACAGTTTGTAAAGGATTTAAGGTCAATAGCATGTTATTTATCAATGAACTGTTTTGTATGGATGGTCATTTGGCAGGCCTTACAGTGGCCACATTTGCAGTGGCCAAGAGTTGTGGCTAGACCCCACATCGACTGGATGATTGGTTCCACCGCTTGGTCTAGGAGTGACCGTACCACATGGTCTTTGACACTTTTAGCCTTCTTGAAGGAATGCATGGGTATGTCCTGCTGTTCCAAGTCATCTGATATCAGGCCCCAATGGTGGTTTATAACCCTCCTAATTGCATTACTGCGAGTGGAAAACGTGGTGACACATATCATCCTCTGGGTAGAGTCAGATTCTTTTTCTTTAGGTGTTTATAGGGTTTCTGGGACTGAACCACGCCCTCTTGCGTGCTTTCTTTACCATTCTCTTTGGGTATCCCCTTTGGATAAGGCGATCACTCAGCTCTTCGGATTCCATCATATAGTCTACTTTCCTGGAACAGTTCCGTTGGATCCGCAGGATCTGCCCAAAGGACAGGTTATCACGTAGGCCCCTCGGGTGGTGGCTGTTGTAGCAGAGCAGTGAATTGCGTTCTGCAGGTTTCCGGTATAGTGTTGTGTACAATAAATTGTTCTCCGTTCTGATGGTGATATCAAGGAAATCAATCTTCTCAGGTATGGTAAATGTTATATATTCACTCCTCTGGTTTAACCATATATAGAAATCACCCAACTTCACTGCATCTCCGGTCCCGATCATCAGGATGTCATCCATGTATCGCCACCACAGAGTCACCTGGGTGTTGTACGGGTTGTTATTGCCGAATACATAGGAGTTCTCAAAGTGATCCATGTAAATGATCGCTAGGTCTGGAGCAAAAGGGGACCCCATTGCTACGCCTTTAGTTCGGAGGTAGTAATCGCCCTAGAAAAAGAAGAAATTGTGCATCATTGCGATTTTGAGTAGCTTGTTAATAAACTCAGTTGGTACCCCCACGGGAGCCGTTCTCCGATTAAGGGCTGTCTGCATTACTTCATGGGCTGGTTCTTGTGGTATACTAGTGTAAAGTGACACTATGTCTAGGATCACTAGGAATTGTAGGGCCGGGTCAAAGGGTTGTTGATCCACTAGGTTGATTGTCTCCATGGTATCCCTCAGGTATGCCCTTGTGGTTTCCGCTATAGGTTTCAAAAAGAAATCTTTGTATTTGCACAAGGGTTCGAGCAGGAAGCCACATCCAGAAACAATCGGATGTCTTTGCGGGTGCGGGGGCAAACAGTGCTGGGAGGCAAAGCAGTGTGCTGCCACCCCTTCCTGTTTTGAAAAGGGTCCCTTGAGCCATTGAGCTGACGAGCTTGTAGAGATGCACCTGTGCACCTGTGAGAGGTACTTAGACCTGTAAGGATTGTGGCAGCCTGCTCAGCAAACCCATATAAAATTCATTTTTATCTCTACTGATAAGGGATGAAATACAGAAACACGTGTCTAGAGATGTACAGCACTCACCTGCACCAACTTTGGTGGAACACACCAGCACAATCTCAAGTAAGCATGTATTAAGAACTGCATTTACCATAATGCTAAGGGACGAACTGTGCCGGGAGGTGAAGCAGTGTGCTCCCACCCCTTCCTGTTTTGAAAAGGCTCCCTTGAGCCATTGAGCTGACGAGCTTGAGGAGATGCACCTGTGCACCTGTGAGAGGTACTGAGACCTGTAAGGATTGTGGCAGCCTGCTCAGCAACCCCATATAAAATGCATTTTTATCTCTACTGATAAGGGATGAAATCCAGAAACACGTGTCTAGAGATGTACAGCACTCACCTGCACCAACTTTGGTGGAACACACCAGCACAATCTCAAGTAAGCATGTATTAGGAACTGCATTTACCATAATGCTAAGGGACGAACTTTGCAGGGAGGTGAAGCAGTGTGCTCCCATCCCTTCCTGTTTTGAAAAAGCTCCCTTGAGCCAATGAGCTGACGAGCTTGTGGAGATGCACCTGTGCGCCTGTGAGAGGTACTGAGACCTGAAAGGATTGTGGCAGCCTGCTCAGCGACCCCATATAAAATTTGTTTTTATCTCTACTGATGATGGATGAAATCCAGAATAACGTGTCTAGAGATATACAGCAATAACCTGCACCAACTTTGGTGGAACACTCCAGCAAAATCTCAAGTAAGTATGTATTAAGAACTGCATTTACCATAATGCTAAGGGGCGAACTGTGCTGGGAGGTGAAGCTGTGTGCTCCTACCCCTTCCTGTTGTGAAAAGACTCCCTTGAGCCGTTGAGCTGACGAGCTTGTGGAGATGCACCTGTGCGCTGTGAGAGGTACTGAGACCTGTAATGAGTGTGGCAGCCTGCTCAGCAACTCCATATAAAATTCCTTTTTATCTCTACTGATGACGGATGAAATCCAGAAACACGTGTCTAGAGATGTACAGCATTAACTTGCACCAAATTTGGTGGAACACTCCAGCAAAATCTCAAGTAAGCATGTATTAAGAACTGCATTTACCATAATGCTAAGGGGCGAACTGTGCTGGAAGGTGAAGCAGTATGCTCACACCCCTTCCTGTTTTGAAAAGTCTCTCTTGAGTAATTGAGCTGACGAGCTTGTGGAAATGCACCTGTGCGCCTGTGAGAGGTACTGAGACCTGTAAGGATTGTGGCAGCCTACTCAGCAACCCCAAATAAAAATGTGTTTTTATCTCTACTGATGACGCATGAAATCCAGAAACACGTGTCTAGAGATGCACAGCACTAACCTGCACCAACTTTGGTGGAACACTCCAGCAAAATCTCAAGTAAGCATGTATTAAGAACTGCATTTACCATAATGCTAAGGGGCGAACTGTGCTGGGAGGTGAAGCAGTGTGCTCCTACCCCTTCCTGTTGTGAAAAGACTCCCTTGAGCCGTTGAGCTGACGAGCTTGTGGAGATGCACCTGTGCGCCTGTGAGAGGTACTGAGACCTGTAAGGAGTATGGCAGCCTGCTCAGCAACTCCATATAAAATTCCTTAATATCTCTACTGATGACGGATGAAATCCAGAAACACGTGTCTAGAGATGTACAGCATTAACCTGCACCAAATTTGGTGGAACACTCCAGCAAAATCTCAAGTAAGCATGTATTAAGAACTGCATTTACCATAATGCTAAGGGGCGAACTGTGCTGGAAGGTGAAGCAGTATGCTCACACCCCTTCCTGTTTTGAAAAGTCTCCCTTGAGCCGTTGAGCTGACGAGCTTGTGGAAATGCACCTGTGCGCCTGTGAGAGGTACTGAGACCTGTAAGGATTGTGGCAGCCTGCTCAGCAATCCCAAATAAAAATTTGTTTTTATCTCTACTGATGACGGATGAAATCCAGAAACACGTGTCTAGAGATGCACAGCACTAACCTGCACCAACTTTGGTGGAACAGTCCAGCAAAATCTCAAGTAAGCATGTATTAAGATCTGCATTTACCATAATGCTAAGGGGCGAACTGTGCTGGGAGGTGAAGCAGTGTGCTCCTACCCCTTCCTGTTGTGAAAAGACTCCCTTGAGCCGTTGAGCTGACGAGCTTGTGGAGATGCACCTGTGCGCCTGTGAGAGGTACTGAGACCTGTAAGGAGTGTGGCATCCTGCTCAGCAACTCCATATAAAATTCCTTTTCATCTCTACTGATGACGGATGAAATCCAGAAACACGTGTCTAGAGATGTACAGCATTAACCTGCACCAAATTTGGTGGAACACTCCTGCAAAATCTCAAGTAAGCATGTATTAAGAACTGCATTTACCATAATGCTAAGGGGCGAACGGTGCTGGAAGGTGAAGCAGTATGCTCACACCCCTTCCTGTTTTGAAAAGTCTCCCTTGAGCCGTTGAGCTGACGAGCTTGTGGAAATGCACCTGTGTGCCTGTGAGAGGTACTGGGACCTGTAAGGATTGTGGCAGCCTGCTCAGCAACCCCAAATAAAAATTTGTTTTTATCTCTACTGATGACAGATGAAATCCAGAAACACGTGTCTAGAGATGCACAGCACTAACCTGCACCAACTTTGGTGGAACACTCCAGCAAAATCTCAAGTAAGCATGTATTAAGAACTGCATTTACCATAATGCTATGGGGCGAACTGTGCTGGGAGGTGAAGCAGTGTGCTCCCACCCCTTCCTGTTTTGAAAAGGCTCCCTTGAGCCATTGAGCTGACGAGCTTGTGGAGATGCACCTGTGCACCTGTGAGAGGTACTGAGACCTGTAAGGATTGTGGCAGCCTGCTCAGCAACCCCAAATAAAAATTTGTTTTTATCTCTACTGATGACGGATGAAATCCAGAAACACGTGTCTAGAGATGCACAGCACTAACCTGCACCAACTTTGGTGGAACAGTCCAGCAAAATCTCAAGTAAGCATGTATTAAGATCTGCATTTACCATAATGCTAAGGGGCGAACTGTGCTGGGAGGTGAAGCAGTGTGCTCCTACCCCTTCCTGTTGTGAAAAGACTCCTTTGAGCCGTTGAGCTGACGAGCTTGTGGAGATGCACCTGTGCGCCTGTGAGATGTACTGAGACCTGTAAGGAGTGTGGCATCCTGCTCAGCAACTCCATATAAAATTCCTTTTTATCTCTACTGATGACGGATGAAATCCAGAAACACGTGTCTAGAGATGTACAGCATTAACCTGCACCAAATTTGGTGGAACACTCCAGCAAAATCTCAAGTAAGCATGTATTAAGAACTGCATTTACCATAATGCTAAGGGGCGAACTGTGCTGGAAGGTGAAGCAGTATGCTCACACCCCTTCCTGTTTTGAAAAGTCTCCCTTGAGCCGTTGAGCTGACGAGCTTGTGGAGATGCACCTGTGCGCCTGTGAGAGGTACTGAGACCTGTAAGGAGTATGGCAGCCTGCTCAGCAACTCCATATAAAATTCCTTAATATCTCTACTGATGACGGATGAAATCCAGAAACACGTGTCTAGAGATGTACAGCATTAACCTGCACCAAATTTGGTGGAACACTCCAGCAAAATCTCAAGTAAGCATGTATTAAGAACTGCATTTACCATAATGCTAAGGGGCGAACTGTGCTGGAAGGTGAAGCAGTATGCTCACACCCCTTCCTGTTTTGAAAAGTCTCCCTTGAGCCGTTGAGCTGACGAGCTTGTGGAAATGCACCTGTGCGCCTGTGAGAGGTACTGAGACCTGTAAGGATTGTGGCAGCCTGCTCAGCAACCCCAAATAAAAATTTGTTTTTATCTCTACTGATGACGGATGAAATCCAGAAACACGTGTCTAGAGATGCACAGCACTAACCTGCACCAACTTTGGTGGAACACTCCAGCAAAATCTCAAGTAAGCATGTATTAAGAACTGCATTTACCATAATGCTAAGGGGCGAACTGTGCTGGGAGGTGAAGCAGTGTGCTCCCACCCCTTCCTGTTTTGAAAAGGCTCCCTTGAGCCATTGAGCTGACAAGCTTGTGGAGATGCACCTGTGCACCTGTGAGAGGTACTGAGACCTGTAAGGATTGTGGCAGCCTGCTCAGCAACCCCATATAAAATGTGTTTTTATCTCTACTGATAACGGATGAAATCCAGAAACACGTGTCTAGAGATGTACAGCACTAACCTGCACCAACTTTGGTGGTACACTCCAGCAAAATCTCAAGTAAGCATGTATTAAGAACTGCATTTACCATAATGCTAAGGGGCGAACTGTGCTGGGAGGTAAAGCAGTGTGCTCCTACCCCTTCCTACCTTGTAATGTCAGTTTGGCCAACAGTGCTTTTTCACTGTGCCAGTGTAACACAAGCGATGGCTATGTATTTGTCACTATTCAACTGTTAGTCTGAATAAACCGATTTTGCTGTGAATAATGGTTTGATGGATATATTGTCACTACCTTTCCTTTCACTCCTTCAACCCTCACTTGATGCTCACAACCTTCTTCCCCTTTTCCCCTTTTGTGTGAGGCACTTTTACTGTACAGGATTTCTAGATGATTTGCTGGTCTGTGAACATCTGAAGATGTTTGATATGATTTAATAATATTGAACTATAAATTACTGAGTATAAGTAAATTAATGTCTGTTGGTATTTAATTGTGTGTTCTCCAGAGTTGATCTACTGGGACCCCCTTTGCTACTGTACTGTTTATTACCCAGGTCCCAGTGGCTTATTTTGGTCTTACCCTTGTTTGTAACTACCTATTGAGTAATGGCAATTTAGATAATGCAAGGCAATTCTCACCTATGGGCCTTGAAGCTCATAGGAACGAATGAAGTCGCAATTACAAATAGCAATTTCCTAATTGAGTTTGCGATTTTTAAGAAATCACAATTAGGGAATCGCTATTTCCTGTCTGTTTTGCTACATCGCATTTTGCAATTACCAAATAGCGATTTCCTAAAAATCGCTATTTGGTAATCGCAAAATTAACTTTTCATACATGTGTTCCATAGACTACTGCAACCAGCAGAGCCAATGCCGGATTAAGGCTGGCTCTCCTTTTTTGCTAGTTGTGTTTTACAGTACATATAATACACAAAAGCTTTGATCAATAGACGATATGTAGCTGCACACAGAACAAAATTCTCAATAAGATAAAGATAGTCTAAGTTCCTCCAGTTGCAGGTAAACATTTGATGCACAATATCACACCTCCTCAGAGATGTCAAGCTTTGAAACTTTTTTGACTGGGGCACTTTCATGTCCTTGGTGGTAAAGAAAGCCAGTGCTTGGTGAAAACACAGTTCACCACGGTATTTTAAAGCAGATTTGTTGTGGGGCAATGTGTGACAAGAATGTTTGTACATATATGTTGTTTGGCATTTTGTTGTGGTGGTGATGTGTTGGATTATTGTTTATGCTACTGTACTTTTGTGTGTCAATACTGCAATGTGAAGGTGTTGTGTTTGTCTGTGGTTGTTGTGTTATGTATACAGTGGAAAACTGGGGTAAGGGCAAGTGTTATATTAGCACTTCCAGTGCTTAGTTTGTGGTACAGACCTAGATCTCAATTAAAAAAGAATGTGTGTAAAGAAGTTAATGAAACAATTAGAACAATAACGAATTAGAGGCCGTGTCACATGGAAGTCAGAAGCTGAACATGGGGCTGAACAATGGCAACTGGTTAGTGTGGACCCCACTCTTGTCAAGGAGAATGTGTTTTATATTATGCATTATCTTGTCTGTGTTAGCTGGCAAGTGACAAAATGCCACCACAGTGTCCAGGATTCCAACTCTAACCTGAGTCTTATTTCTTGTTGCTTGATCTGAGTCATCAATAGTGTAAATGTTGGACCATGTGACAAGGTGAGTAGTATGTGTGTTCTAGTGTTTTGAGTGTTTGGTAGGCATGGCCCTATTCTTACCAATTGGGATACTCTTCTGTCTTTGTAGAGTGGAATTTGCATTGGATTGCCTTGAGGTAGTTGAGAATATGGTGCACTATTGAAAATCAACAATATCCTTTTGCTGTACAGTGGGGTGCTGACAAAATGTTGGGGTTTAATATATTATATGTTGCGGAATTGAATGAAATGTTTTGGATACAATGGTGTGGTTGTGATCTCAGACTTCATACTGTATGGAATCTCTGATATCAGTTGCATTCATGTACATTGTACTGTTGTGTTCTTCTGTCTGTTGTGTGTATAACATCTGTAAGGTTGGGGCTGTTGTGGGTATTTGATATTCAAATATATGGCATATCACTGTTGTTTTGGATATATATGTGACATTCAGTCTATACCTCTCTGTCTGCCTTTGTGATCCTCTCTATCTGATTTGCTAGCCTCTCCATTTATGTATCTTTTCAACCTTCTCTATCTATTTGTGATAAAAACTTTACAAAAAAGCATTTGCTGATATTTTGATATTTTCGATTTAAAAATGAGAGGTTTAAGCCAGATGTCATTCAGACGTCTATTGTTGTGTCAGCTACATTTTGCTTCCACACACAGCCCACTTCAGCCTTTTTCTGACTTCTCTATGTTACAACTTGCTTCCCTTTCACAAGGAGCGCATCCACACACAAAGTAGTTCTCTTTAGTGCCAGGGACTACTGTGGGAATGTGTGACTTTTCAGAACAAAAAAAGTATTTTTTCCGTCGCTCAAATTTCTCCAGATTGATGATGGCCTAGCAGCTTCCCCAACAATAACCTCTTTCAAAAACCATGACAAAACAAAACAAGAATTACCAAAGTCAAAAGGCTGGTGGACAACAACAGAACTCTTGGCTTTGCGATTCTTGTTTTGACTTCTGTTGCTGGCTTACAGTTCCTTGACTGCGTGTGACCACTGTGTCCGGAAGCTTTGCTGTTAGTAAGAGATCTTCCGTTATATGTTGTCCTTTAATTATTTAGTGACCATACCTTTCCCCAGGTTTTGTATTTTTGCTATCATTTATTTACGTTTTCAGCTGTGCAGTTCACATATATGATAAGTTTCTGTGCTTCTAATTTTTATCAAGTTATTAAATTTCAATATTGGTCACGAGAGCTAGTGTTGAAATAAAGATTGCTAAAAATGACATTAATACATGAAGAGGTCTTTTGCATGAGATGCCAAGGGATAAAGTTAGAGAACAGATGTGTATTGGCTTGGGATGGTTGATATGTGTCTGGTATGTAACACATTAAGGTATGGGTCCTATGAAAATATATTTAATTTTTGGTTCCTACATACGACCTTTGATATTATTGATAGTATTGATATATTGGGAAAGGGTTCCCTATCAGGTTATGGGACCAACTGGGAAAGTGAAATTGCCATGTGTTGAAAGTTTAAATGAATCCTTCCAGGTAGGGCGCCCCCCCTCCGCACAGCATCGCCTGTGTGTCCCTGCCCCAGCTGCCGCTGCTGAGGAAGTTCGAGGCCCTCCTCCACCCGCAGGCTACCACGTGCGCCTCATCCCTGGTGGCCAGTGGTAGCCCGTAGGTTTGCTCATCTTCCATTGTATTGCCTGTATTTTCCATTGCTCTTGTTGCACTGCCTGTATTTTTTTTCATTGCTCTCGTTGTAGTGCCTGCATGTTCATTATTGTGTCTGTGACTGCTGTTGTCTGTCTCCCCCGCTGCCTGTACGTGGTCTGTGCCCGTTCTCTCCCTCTGTTCCCCTCGCTGCCCCCGTGTCTCTCTGCCCGGTTTTTCCTTCTGTTCCCCTTGCTGCCCCCGTGTCTCTCTGCCCATTTTTGTCTTCTGTTGCTTAGCTGCCCCTGCATTTCTGTGACCTTTTTGCCTTCTGTGCCACTCATTTCCCCCCGATTTTTGTGACCTTTTTCGCATTCTGTGCCATTAGTTTCCCCCCCTTTTTTGGGATCTTTTGCCCTTTCTTGTGACCTTTTAGCCTTCTGTGCCACTCGTTTCCCCCCCTTTTTGTGAACTTTTTGCCTTCTGTGCCACTCGTTTCCCCCGATTTTTGTGACCTTTTTGCCCTTTCTTGTGACCTTTTTGCCTTCTGTGCCACTCGTTTCCCTCCCTTTTTTTGAGACCGTTTGCCTTCTGTGCCACTCGTTTCCCCCTGATTTTTGTGACCTTTTTGCCCTTTCCTGTGACCTTTTGCCTTCTGTGCCACTCGATTCCCCCCGTTTTATGTGACCTTTTTGCCTTCTGTGCCACTCGTTTCCCCCCGATTTTTGTGACCATTTTGCCCTTTCTTGTGACCTTTTGCCTTCTGTGCCACTCGTTTCCCCCGTTTTTTGTGACCTTGTTGCCTTCTGTGCCACTCGTTTCCCCCCGATTTTTGTGACCTTTTTGCCCTTTCTTGTGACCTTTTTGCCTTCTGGGCCACTCGTTTCCCCCTCAATTGTTGTGCCCTTTTGCCTTCTGTTTCCTTCGTCACCCCTCACCGCCCCGCTGCTGTGTCCCCTGCGGCCCCACCCCCCTGACTGCCCATTCGCTGGCCCTGCCTCCCTCCTCCCAGCTGCTCCTCCCTCCCACCTCCCCATATATGCCGCCCGCTGCGCGGTGAGGAGAGCGACCCTTGACCCTTCCAGGTAGGTCGCTCCCCCTCCGCACAGCACCGCCAGTGTGTCCCTGCCCCAGCTGCCGCTGCTGAGGAAGTTCGAGGCCCTCCTCCACCCGCAGGCTACCACGTGCGCCTCATCCCTGGTGGCCAGTGGTAGCCCGTAGGTTTGCTCATCTTCCATTGTATTGCCTGTATTTTCCATTGCTCTTGTTGCACTGCCTGTATTTTTTTTCATTGCTCTCGTTGTAGTGCCTGCATGTTCATTATTGTGTCTGTGACTGCTGTTGTCTGTCTCCCCCGCTGCCTGTACGTGGTCTGTGCCCGTTCTCTCCCTCTGTTCCCCTCGCTGCCCCCGTGTCTCTCTGCCCGGTTTTTCCTTCTGTTCCCCTTGCTGCCCCCGTGTCTCTCTGCCCATTTTTGTCTTCTGTTGCTTAGCTGCCCCTGCATTTCTGTGACCTTTTTGCCTTCTGTGCCACTCATTTCCCTCCGATTTTTGTGACCTTTTTCGCATTCTGTGCCATTAGTTTCCCCCCCTTTTTTGGGATCTTTTGCCCTTTCTTGTGACCTTTTAGCCTTCTGTGCCACTCGTTTCCCCCCGTTTTTGTGAACTATTTGCCTTCTGTGCCACTCGTTTCCCCCGATTTTTGTGACCTTTTTGCCCTTTCTTGTGACCTTTTTGCCTTCTGTGCCACTCGTTTCCCCCCCTTTTTTTGAGACCGTTTGCCTTCTGTGCCACTCGTTTCCCCCTGATTTTTGTGACCTTTTTGCCCTTTCCTGTGACCTTTTGCCTTCTGTGCCACTCGATTCCCCCCGTTTTATGTGACCTTTTTGCCTTCTGTGCCACTCGTTTCCCCCCGATTTTTGTGACCATTTTGCCCTTTCTTGTGACCTTTTGCCTTCTGTGCCACTCGTTTCCCCCGTTTTTTGTGACCTTGTTGCCTTCTGTGCCACTCGTTTCCCCCCGATTTTTGTGACCTTTTTGCCTTCTGGGCCACTCGTTTCCCCCTCAATTGTTGTGCCCTTTTGCCTTCTGTTTCCTTCGTCACCCCTCACCGCCCCGCTGCTGTGTCCCCTGCGGCCCCACCCCCCTGACTGCCCATTCGCTGGCCCTGCCTCCCTCCTCCCAGCTGCTCCTCCCTCCCACCTCCCCATATATGCCGCCCGCTGCGCGCTGAGGAGAGCGACCCATGACCCTTCCAGGTAGGTCGCTCCCCCTCTGCACAGCACCGCCTGTGTGTCTCTGCCCCAGCTGCCGCTGCTGAGGAAGTTTGAGGCCCTCCTCCACCCGCAGACTACCACCTGCGCCTCATCCCTGGTGGCCAGTGGTAGGCCGTAGGTTTGCTCATCTTCCATTGTATTGCCTGTATTTTTCATTGCTCTCGTTGTACTGCCTGTATTTTTTTTCATTGCTCTCGTTGTAGTGCCTGCATTTTCATTGTTGTGTCTGTGACTGCTGTTGTCTGTCTCCCCCGCTGCCTGTACGTGGTCTGTGCCCGTTCTCTCCCTCTGTTCCCCTCGCTGCCCCCGTGTCTCTCTGCCCGGTTTTTCCTTCTGTTCCCCTTGCTGCCCCCGTGTCTCTCTGCCCATTTTTGTCTTCTGTTGCTTAGCTGCCCCTGCATTTCTGTGACCTTTTTGCCTTCTGTGCCACTCATTTCCCCCCGATTTTTGTGACCTTTTTCGTATTCTGTGCCATTAGTTTCCCCCCCTTTTTTGGGACCTTTTGCCCTTTCTTGTGACCTTTTAGCCTTCTGTGCCTCTCGTTTCCCCCCGTTTTTGTGAACTTTTTGCCTTCTGTGCCACTCGTTTCCCCCGATTTTTGTGACCTTTTTGCCCTTTCTTGTGACCTTTTTGCCTTCTGTGCCACTCGTTTCCCCCCCTTTTTTTGTGACCGTTTGCCTTCTGTGCCACTCGTTTCCCCCCGACTTTTGTGACCTTTTTGCCCTTTCCTGTGACCTTTTGCCTTCTGTGCCACTCGATTCCCCCTGTTTTATGTGACCTTTTTGCCTTCTGTGCCACTTGTTTCCCCCCGATTTTTGTGACCATTTTGCCCTTTCTTGTGACCTTTTGCCTTCTGTGCCACTCGTTTCCCCCATTTTTTGTGACCTTTTTGCCTTCTGTGCCACTCGTTTCCCCCCGATTTTTGTGACCTTTTTGCCCTTTCTTGTGACCTTTTTGCCTTCTGGGCCACTCGTTTCCCCCTCAATTGTTGTGCCCTTTTGCCTTCTGTTTCCTTCGTCACCCCTCACCGCCCCCGCTGCTGTGTCCCCTGTGGCCCCTGCGGCCCCAACCCCCTGACTGCCCATTCGCTGGCCCTGCCTCCCTCCTCCCAGCTGCTCCTCCCTCCCACCTCCCCATATGTGCCGCCCGCTGCGCGGTGAGGAGAGCGACTCTTGACCCTTCCAGGTAGGTCGCTCCCCCTCTGCACAGCACTGCCTGTGTGTCCCTGCCCCAGCTGCTGCTGCTGAGGACGTTCGAGGCCCTCCTCCACCCGCAGGCTACCACCTGTGCCTCATCCCTGGTGGCCAGTGGTAGGCTGTAGGTTTGCTCATCTTCCATTGTATTGCCTGTATTTTTCATTGCTCTCGTTGTACTGCCTGTATTTTTTTTCATTGCTCTCGTTGTGGTGCCTACATTTTCATTGTTGTGTCTGTGACTGCTGTTGTCTGTCTCCCCCACTGCCTGTACGTGGTCTGTGACGTTCTCTCCCTCTGTTCCCCTCGCTGCCCCCGTGTCTCTCTACCCGGTTTTTCATTCTGTTCCCCTCGCTGCCCCGTGTCTCTCTGCCCGTTTTTGCCTTCTGTTGCTTAGCTGCCCCTGCATTTCTGTGACCTTTTTGGCTTCTGTGCCACTCGTTTTCCCCCGATTTTTGTGACCTTTTTGCCTTCTGTGCCACTCATTTCCTCCCGTTTTTGTGACCTTTTTGCCCTTTCTTGTGACCTTTTTGCCTTCTGTGCCACTCGTTTCCCACTGTTTTTTGTGACCTTTTTGCCCTTTCTTGTGACCTTTTTGCCTTCTGTGCCACTCGTTTCCCCTGTTTTTTGTGACCTTTTGCCTTCTGAGCCACTCATTTCCCCCGTTTTTTGTGACCTTTTTGCCCTTTCTTGGGACCTTTTGCCTTCTGTGCCACTCGTTTCCCCACGTTTTTTGTGACCTTTTGCCTTCTGTGCCACTCATTTACCTCCGTTTTTTGTGACTTTTTTGCCTTCTGTGCCACTCGTTTCCCCCGATTTTTGTGACCTTTTTGCCCTTTCTTGTGACCTTTGTGCTTTCTGGGCCACTCGTTTCCCCCTCAATTGTTGTGCCCTTTTGCCTTCTGTTTCCTTCGTCGCCCCTCACCGCCCCCGCCGCTGTGTCCCCTGCGGCCCATGCGGCCCCATCCCCCTGACTGGCCATTTGCTGGCCCCGCCTCCCTCCTCCCAGCTGCTCCTCCCTCCCTCCTCCTCATATATGCCGCCCGCTGCGCGCTGAGGAGAGCGACCCTTGACCCTTCCAGGTAGGTTGCTCCCCCTCTGCACAGCACCGCCTGTGTCTCTGCCCCAGCTGCCGCTGCTGAGGAAGTTCGAGGCCCTCCTCCACCCGCAGGCTACCACCTGCGCCTCATCCCTGGTGGCCAGTGGTAGGCCGTAGGTTTGCTCATCTTCCATTGTATTGCCTGTATTTTTCATTGCTCTCGTTGTACTGCCTGTATTTTCTTTCATTGCTCTCTTTGTGGTGCCTACATTTTCATTGTTGTGTCTGTGACTGCTGTTGTCTGTCTCCCCCACTGCCTGTACGTGGTCTGTGCCTGTTCTCTCCCTCTGTTCCCCTTGCTGCCCCCGTGTCTCTCTGCCCGGTTTTTCCTTCTGTTCCCCTCACTGCCCCCGTGTCTCTCTGCCCATTTTTGCCTTCTGTTGCTTAGCTGCCCCTGGATTTCTGTGACCTTTTTGGCTTCTGTGCCACTCGTTTCCCCCTGATTTTTGTGACCTTTTTGCCTTCTGTGCCACTCGTTTACTCCCGTTTTTTGTGACCTTTTTGCCCTTTCTTGTGATCTTTTTGCCTTCTGTGCCACTCGTTTCCCACCGTTTTTTATGACCTTTTTGCCCTTTCTAGTGACCTTTTTGCCTTCTGTGCCACTCGTTTCCCCCTGTTTTTTGTGACCTTTTTGCCTTCCGTGCCACTCGTTTCCCCCCGATTTTTGTGACTTTTATGCCCTTTCTTGTGACCTTTTTGCCTTCTGTGCCACTCGTTTCCCCTGTTTTTTGTGACCTTTTGCCTTCTGTGCCACTCATTTCCCCCGTTTTTTGTGACCTTTTTGCCCTTTCTTGGGACCTTTTGCCTTCTGTGCCACTCATTTCCCCCTGTTTTTTGTGACCTTTTGCCTTCTGTGCCACTCGGAGAAGTGTGGCTCAATGATTAGAGCGGCACACCCTGATGCAGAGATCTAGCCCGGGACCAGGGTTCAATTCCCCGCCTCGGCGGGTTTTGGGCTCAAAAATTCCACGGACCTGATAATTCTCGCCTCGGTGCCATTCTAATCATGGAGTCCCACTCTGCAACTCTGGGCAATAGCTTGCTTAATCTCCACAACGCTAAGGATGCCTGGCCTCCACCTTTGGGGTGCCCAGGAGTGGACGCCTCACAGGGAAAGCCAGGATGGGTTCCACAGCGGTATTCGTACAAGCGCCTTGAGACCCTTGCGGGTGAGTAGTGCGCTATACAAGTATCAATTTACAATTCGTTTCCCCCCATTTTTTGTGACCTTTTTTCCTTCTGTGCCACTCATTTCCCCCTCAATTGTTGTGCCCTTTTGCCTTCTGTTTCCTCCGCCGCCCCTCACTGCCCCCACCGCTGCGTCCCCTGCGGCCTTGCCCCCCTGACTGCCCATTCGCTGCCCCTGCCTCCCGCCTCCCAGCTGCTCCTTCCTCCCACCTCCCCATATATGCCGGTGCGCAGCGGACGCGCGTAGCGGACGCGCGCAGCGGGCATGCCTAAGGCAAGCCCGTCTGCGCTCGTCCGTGCCTGGACCGCACCCAGCGCCAGAACCCCTGGCCCCCGCACCCACCATGATGACCACCACTGCTACGATGCCAGCACACTCCATGCTCTCAACCCCGGACGGACCCACACCTGCTTCAAGGCTGCCCCGAAACCCACACACGGTCCCTTCACCCGCCAGAACTGCAGCTACACCAGCCACAGAGCCGACAAACCACCCGCCAAGAAAGACCTCAACCACCTCCAATGCATTCTACTGAACAACCACTCCGCACGCAAACACGCCGTTGAGCTCTGGGAGCTGCTCAACACAACCTCCCCGGACGTCGCCTTCCTGACAGAGATCTGGTTGAACAACTCCTCTGCACCCGACATCGCCATAGCCATCCCAAACGGCTACAAGATCACCTGCAGAGACCGCACCAATGGAGTCGGAGGAGGAATCGCCATCGTCCACAAGAACAGCATCAGGGTCTTGACCAGCACCGACGACACGCTCAGCACCACCGAACACATACATTTCCAGATCCACACTGACCCCAACTCCACTCTCAGAGGCACCCTCGTCTACCGAACCGCGCCCCCAGTTCAGCAACTCCATCGCCGAGTTCATCAGCACACACGCCCTAACCTCCACCGACTACATCCTCCTCGGAGACCTGAACTTTCACCTTGAGAACAACAACGACAACAACTCCACAACCCTGATCGATAACCTCGCCAACCTCGGACTGAGACAACTCATCACAACGCCCACCCACTCCGCCGGCCACACGAGTGACCCCTCCTCAAGCCCACACGTCTCCATCAGCCACACCACCGAATTCCTCTGGACCGACCACCGCTGCATCCACTTCACCTTCCAGAAACCCACCACACAACACCGCACCCAACAGATCCCCCGACGCTACTGGAGCAAAATCACCGAAGACCAACTACATGCAAACCTCGCTCTCAGCCCACCCACCAAACCCTCCAACACCGCCGCCGCTGCCCACAACCTCAGACACTGGATCGAGGACTGCACCAACAACCTCGCCCCACAGAGACAACAGCAAGAGGGCCAGCTGGTTCACCCCAGAACTCCTAGCCTCCAAGCAAGCCTGCCGGAAACTAGAGAAGAAATGGCACAGTGAAAAAACTCCGGACAGCCACGCAACACACAAGGACGCCATCTGCAACCACCACCACCTCATCAGGGCTGCCAAGAAGACCTCCTTCAAAGACCTCCTCGACAACAACGCACACGACAGCAAGGAGCTCTTCAACATCATGAAGGTACTCTCCAACCCCAGCTCCAACACCAACGACATCCCGCCATCGCAAGCCCTGTGCGACTCCCTTGCCACCTTCTTCCACCGCAAGATAGCAGACATCCACGACAGCTTCAACACCCAGACAGCCCCAACAGACAGCAACACAACAGACCCTCCACACACCATCAACCACGTCCCCTTGCTAGCCTGGACCAGCGTGAGCATTGATGACACCATCAAGACCATGAGCACAATCCACTCCGGCTCTCCGTCGGACCCATTCCCGCACCACGTGTTCAACAAAGCAAGCAGCTCCATCGCACCCCACCTGTGCAATATCATCAATCTCTCCCTCGAGACCGTGACTTTCCCAGAGAGCTGGAAACACGCCGAGATCAACGCCCTACTCAAAAAACCCAAGGCAGACCCAAGAGACCTCAAGAACTTCTGGCCCATCTCTCTGCTTCCCTTCCTGGCCAAGGTCATCGAGAAAATCGTCAACAGACAGCTAACCCGATACCTCGAAGAGAACAGTATCCTGGACCCTTCCCAGTCTGGGTTCCGCAGCAACCACAGCACCGAGACCGCCCTCATCGCCGCCACCGACAACATCAGGACCCTGCTAGACAACGGGGAGACCGCAGCACTCATCCTCCTAGACCTCTCTGCCACCTTCGACACCGTCTTCCACCGCACACTACGCGCACACCTCCACGCCGCAGGGATCCGAGACAAGGCTCTGGAATGGACCAACTCTTTCCTCTCTGGCAGAATTCAGAGTGCCACCTCCCCCGTTCCGTTCCAAAGCCTCCGAGATCATCTGCGGCGTACCCAGGGATCCTCCCTCAGCCCGACACTGTTCAACATTTACATGGCCCCGCTCGCACACGTCGCCCGACAGCACGACCTCAACATAATCTCCTACACCGACGACACTCAACTGATCCTCTCCCTCACCAAGGACCCCATCACCGCCAAAGCCAACCTCCACGAATGAATGAAGGCCGTCGCCGACTGGATGAAGATCAGCTGTCTGAAGCTGAACTCGGACAAGACGGAGGTCCTCATCCTCGGCTCCAACCCGTCAGCCTGGGATGACTCCTGGTGGCCAACGGCAGTGGGGGCAGCCCCGACCCCCACCGACCACGCACGCAACCTGGGAATCATCCTCGACTCAATGCTCTCAATGACCTAGCAAGTCAACGCCGTCTCCTCCTCCTGCTTCAACACCCTCCACATGCTCCACAAGATCTACAGATGGATCCCAACAGATGCAAGAAAGACAGTCACCCAGGCCCTCGTCAGCAGCAGACTCGACTACGAAAACGCTCTCTACCGGGGTTCCCCGACCAAACTCATCAATCCACTACAACGCATCCAAAACGTCTCTGCACGACTGATCCTCGATGTACCACGACACGGCCACATCACCCCCCACCTAAGAAACCTGCACTGGCTCCCTGTCAACAAGAGGATATCCTTCAAGTTCCTCATCCACGCACACAAGGCCCTCCACAAGACCGGACCAGCCTACCTCAACAGACGGCTCTCCTTCTACACCCCCAACCGCCAGCTATGCTCTGCCGACCTCTCACTCACCACTATCCCACGCATCTGAAAAACAACCACCGGTGGGAGATGCTTCTCCCACCTCGCCGCCAAGACATGGAACACCCTCCCACTGAGCCTACGACAGACCCAAGACCTGCTGACCTTCAGGAGGATTCCCTGGTTCCAACTGTATGGTATAATGCAACAATGATCTTTTGCATGAATCATTTCTAATAAGGTGTCTACCAAGAGAGAGACGAAGAACCCATAGGCTGACCCATGATTTGTACATCTAAAAAAAATTTTTGGTCATGCCTAGACTAGTCCCTTATATAAAATGCTTTTAAAGATGTTCCTGGTATTAAGTACATAAGGATATAAGATCAACATACTCCTATCCATTGGAATAATAATGGGTCTCTTCCCTCTATGAAGTTTACCTAGAGGTGACTAGGAACTGCAAAATGGCCGCCACGTTCTTGTAAGTGGCTTTGATAGTCCTGTAGTCCTTTCTCTATGATAGTGAAGGGGAGAGGGCGGTCCGGAACACACACGGACGTAGCGTGTAGTGAGCAGCGGTGGAGTCAAGCTTTTCTCTTTATATGAGGGCAGAATACGAGGCACATTTATCGTCGGAGGACGGCTGTGGGGCAACAAGAGAGAGTGTCTCTTTGGAGTAGTGAGTACCCTTCTGACATAGGTGGTGTGACAAGGGGTTCTATGCGTGAGAACCGAAGGTTGAGTCAGCGCATATGCCACAACTTTGTTACCCGTTGTTTGGTAATGATCGGATGCAAGGCATATGAGAGTTGGGTTGTGATTTGAGTTAACCATACAACGAGCGCGCTGGGGCTCCAATGAATGAGTGACCATGCATTTTTATAAATACGATTGTGTTGCTTTGCCGACAGAGTGTGATGACAAGAGCACCCTCCCCCGCCGTTCCGGGTTCAGAATTGAAACTGTAAACTCTTGTGAGTATGCAAGGCCATATTTTACTTGGGACACCATGTATTTTGGCGTTGATTGACATTAGAGGATTTTCTGTAGTTACACGGTGATTCATTTGCACCTGCTTTTAAGTGTGAATCCTGTAGATAAAACGAGGTTTTTATCAGACACTCAGTTTTATGTTCGTGGTGAGAGGTGGTGCCCACCGGTACAAGGACGTGGGAATTGTTTTAAGGTCAGGCTGCACCGAAGACTATTGTTCACATTTATGAGTTTGTGGGAGTATCTGTGAGAACTTTGTTCAAGTTTGAGAAGCACGAGCATGTGAATTACGATTCGTTTTCCCTGCTTTCTCTCCCCTGTTTATTGTAGATGTGTTAATCCACTTGGAAATTCCATTAGAGAGGAACGCTGGGGCAATACCCTGATTACTAAGGTAATATATACCCAAATAGTGGGATAGACTAGACAACAAGGGACCAACACCCTGACGAATGCCAGAGTGACCCAGTTGGGCACAGAGAATACTGGCAGAAACATGTTGGTTTTAGCAGGTTTTAGCAGTGGGGATTATGGGGTCGTTACCTGCCCTTGATACCCCATTTCATTTATTTTAACTCTGCCCGAGGTTGACAGGAATAAAATTGAGGGTTATCCTCGAGACAGTTTTAGACTCTCTTTTCTCTGCACTTTTCCTTGGTCCCTTTCTTTAGGAGACTATTCGTTTCCTTTCTGTCAGAATCTCACTTCTGTGTTTATTCTGTCTATTTGTTATTTGTACTGTACCCTCCCACTCTCCTTCATCATATACCACTTCTCTTTCCTCTTAAAAAAAACTGCGCTCCACCCAAGGTGTTGGTCTGCACCTGGGTGTATGATGCGGCCCTATGATGAAGCATGACACTTTCGAGTGTGTGAGGGCAGTATTAAGATCTCTAAAGATGTTCCCACCTACAATGGTTAGTACTTCTCTTTATTTTCTGTGATTGCTTCTCTGTCATGTGTGATTAAAGACCTTCAGGAGGACACTGAAGACCTGGCTTCGATCAGTAGTGGCCCCACCTCCCCCTCAGTGCCTTGAGACCCTCGCGGGTATGTAGTGCGCTTAACAAATGACTGATTGATTGATTGATTGCTTGATTGAACGCTGTGATTAATCATGGCTCTCTTTCAGATGAGTATGAAACCGAGATTGTATTGTGTATGATGTCTGATTTACAGGCATAAACAACCCTAAACAATTAAAATCCCTATATGAATGCATTGAAGTGCAAAAAAATGTATTGTTTTCATCATTACACACACTATTGCCTACATCAAAGTAGTTATTCCAGAGAAATATATAATTACACACAGTTGGGGCATTGTGAAGCTTTTTCCTTTAATGGTCATCCAAACATCCTAAAGAAATTCCCCTGTTTCGAGAGTGAGACCAGGTCCCATTACTCAGCTTTCTACTTTGCATTGCATCCACAATAACTCCTGAACAACTTCATTAAAACTAATAAGCTGATTTAATCAGAATTCGGTCATACAAGGATATGAGTTTTGAAAGAAAATATTGATGACAAGAGTATTTGGGGAACTAAATATTGGCAGGTTCAAGATAAGGAGGGCCTTTTCCAAGCATGCATTATACCCTTCTAAATGACACTGTCGAGCATACTACCTTCCTGGGATCTAGAACTATAAAAGACCATTAAAAAAACTCCTATATACCAAAGGTCGATTCAACACTGCTCACAAATTGCCAACCACAAATTAAGATTTTGGACTCTGAAATAAATGCTATCATCCAGAATTGAAGTTATAATTCCTCACAATTACTTCATGAAGGTTTAGTCATATGGCCCTATGATTCTATTGCAGGCATGCATTGTTTCCTTTCCAAAACCTAATCACCCTGATTCCCAGTATAACAAACCAATATCTGTTGTCATTACTACATATAGTGTGGGTAAACGGTGCCAACGTTATTTAGCACATTGCAGTCTTCCGGTTGTAAAGTAACATTTGTCCCTAATAAAGGAATATGGATTTTTCTGATTTCCTCCTATAGCCAAACCCTGCTAGTACTAAACAATATACAGCAACAGATATATATGCCATTTATAATGAATGGAACACATTCTCAAAGAGAGGAGCTGCAGAAAGAATTTGACAGATAGATGAAGAAAACATGCAAGCAGGTTTTAGGATTGTCCACAATGGCATGCACTCACTCTCCAAAATAGTGTATTAATTAAATAGCTTCATATCTTCACCATAAGATCTCCTTAAAGTAGACTTAAATATTTCACAACATGGCCAGGTGCAGTTGAGAGGTATGGTACAATTACCATAGGCTTGTCAGACTCTCATTTCAGTTTATGTGGCCTGGCAACTTCTAAATGAAATAGCCAATTTTTAGTCCTACAACTTAACCTTAACACAGAAAATAATGGCTTGAAAGGAATCCACCTACACTTTAAGCATTGAGCAAATGAAAGGAACATCATTTTCTGTTAGTGATAATCCATCAGTCACATGGCTGATACACAGAGGTATTTTTCTGCCAATTACAATTTTCCACTTTCATGATTGCCAGAAAACTAAATCATTTGGCTGGCATGAGAAAATGTGCAATTCACATGCTACAATTGTGGAAATTTCCTATCTCTTACATGTGTTTAAATGAAGATGAACCTGTTTTTATCGATGTTTTACGCTACAGTAATCTTCTAGGTCAGGAGAGCTGTTTACCATGGGCCGGTAAATTAATGATATCTTGAATCCTATCTCATCCCCCAACAATCGAGCTTCCAGGGGATTGTGCTTCGGAAGTTCATTCAAATCTTTGATATGTAAATAGATGTCATGTCTGAGTTGAAGGTAATGAAAGAAGTGTTGTCAGTGAAGGCCTAGCAAGAACTCAACTCCTGGGAGCAAACCATATGAGTCCCCTCGATAATATCTCCCAATGTAAAAATTCTGGTCCCCTGCAACCCTCCGATGGACATTTCCAAGCATAGTCCTCACCCAGAGAAGGGTCTCCTATGTAAGTTACCCATGCCATCCCCCTGAACCTGAGCCATAGCTCCAAGTCCCGTCTTATTGCTGGAGGCAGTGACCATGAGCTGCATGCGCCATAGTAGTGAAAGACGTGTGGGTCTCCCATGGCCCATCTCTCAGTGGCAAAAGCAGGGTTTGAGTGTGGAAAATGTAGCCAGTAATCCATCACTAAGAAGTGCGCCACCCTGTAATAGGATTGTATGTCTAATGCGCTGAGGCCCCTGTTACATGGTGATTTCTTAACATTTCTTCATGGTGATTCTCTGCACTCTGCCACCCCACAGGACACAGGTATATTAAACGGATAATGTTGCAGTTGGTAAAGGAGATGTGGGAGGGAAACTATCTCAAAGATGGCAGACCTCCCCCATTTGAGACAAGTGAAAGGGGACCAGAACGACATGTCAGTCTGCATTTTGAAGATCTGAGCTAGGATGTTGCATTCCCAGGCTCTACCTTCATCATCAGTTATGCACACTCCAAGGTATTAAAAGCTACCTGCGACAACACCAGTGATGAGGCCCAGCTCAGGTGCTCTAGTCCCGATAAACTGGTAATGTGGCTAAAGTGATAGTGATTTTTTAAAAATAATTATTATCACAAGATGGATGGAGAGTAATTTAGGTCCAGCAAAACGCACTACCCAATTTAACAATAACTTAATCAAATGTGTAATTCCTAATAAATGTCAAGGTTCCTTCATTGCCTTCATATTCTGTTTAGTAACTCAGTGCCCAAGACAGTCCTGGTCATGTTGAGTATCCACTTTTAGGAGCAAGAGACCTCACCCATCAAAGGTGGCATGCTTCATTATAGTCTTCATTATAGATGTTGCATCCTCCCCAGCCCGGGTACTTGCTAATGACTATGCCCAGAAACAGAACTTAAAATAACATGTCTTTATTTTTCTGCATGTAACTGCAAACTCAGCATTCTAAACCTGCCTCAAAGGTTCCATCATTGCTAACTCATACAACACTACTATAGGCTCCTTGTTAGGTTTGCACTAGAATGCCCAGCAGTCCCCAGAAAGGGCTTCTTTCTGGAGATCATTTTGATTCTGCCTCTTTAATGGTCCTGATGAATTACTACTGGTCCTATTGGATGATAACAGGCAAGAAATAGGCCAGCCTATTGTTGGAATAAAAGAAAGCAGGAATTCCTGGATATTCCCCTATGATTTCAACTTTTAATAGAGTAGCTTTGAATACATTATTTGGAGTGGGGGCCTCTGGTTAATTTTCATTTTTTCAACATACCAGTTTACCCATCTCAGCTGAAATCTTTCTTACACACAAATAGAAGCAAACCAAGGGCCATATTCTCAAGGAGCCATCGGCAAGGTAACGGCACTGTATTGCAGCCAAAGTCGAGATAAGTTTACCACCCCATTCATAAGCTGGTGGAAACAGCATATATCACCAGTTTTCCAGCGATAGCATCCTCGAAAAACATCGCCAAGGATGACATCGGCAACTATTGCAAATAAGATGCAGAGTAGGCGTTCCCGAGCAAAAAACTGCGACACCACCACAACACAACATTCTCAACGACCAGCTACATCTGCGATAAGAGAACAAAACAGGCGATAAGGTGCGGTAGCAGCCGAAAACTAAGATCTGATCCGACCTGGTGTAAAGTCGGACAGCAACCTGTAACAGAAAAGGGAGCCCAGCCCACAGCCACACCTGAAGTACAACAGATGCCATGGAGCCACTGAACATGCGTGCCGGACACCCAAGAGGGCAACAAAACCAACCGCCACCACAACCAGGACCACAACCCCTCCCCGGCACCCCCCGCACCCCAGACCACCACAGAGGCAGCACGGACAAAGGCAGCGGACCCACAGGAAACGCACCTGCCTCCCAGACTTAGCACCAGAGGATGTCATTGCTCACCACAGGCTCAAAAGGACAGCCATCCTACACATCCTGACCCTCATCGCCCATCAGGCCGATGGCACCAACACAGCAACATCCCACCCCACACAAAGCTGCCGGCTGTGCCGCACCTGTTGGCCTCTGGTACCCCCAAACGACAACCGCCAGAGTCCGAGAAGTCTCACACCCAGGCACATTCAAGCCCCCCCCAACTGTCTTGGATGCCATCATCAGCTTGGTACCACACTACCTATCCTTCCTCCACATTGCGCAGGAACAGCTGGAGAACAAGCAAGGCCTCAAAGCCATAGCTGGATTCCCTCACGTGTCAGGGGGCAATTAAATGCACACTTATCCTAATTGTGCCCCCTGGTGACACTGCACCCAATATCCTCAACCTAAAGCACACGCATATCATCACTGTGCAGGCAATAGTGGACCACTTGGGAACCTCCACCAACCATCGACGGCAACCACCCATTCCGAGTGCATGAGTCCTACATCTTCCGACAGCCCACAATCACCCGGCGCTTCCTGGCTGGCACCTACGTAAATGCGCTGCTCATTGGCAAGTACCAAATGAACACACCACACACCACACACCTCAACTCCACAACCAAGCAACTCACAACACTGGGAATGCACATGTCACAAACTCACATACAACATGCCAAACACCATGCCCACCCACCAGACATGACAGCACAACTCACTCGGGCAACCTGGGCCAGCCATGCACATAAGCCATCAACTGCATGGCACCTCAGCCACACAATAGCAGATTGTGGGAAGAGGTGATGACCAGGCATGTACAAAGGAGGCAACTGACCTAGGAATGACAATGTACACAATGCCAAATGTGGCGTCGAAGCGATGGCCAGACTGCAGTATGCAGACCACACATATATCCATGTCGACATACACCGCTGGTGTATGGAGTGCAGGGGACAGTGGACGCAACCATGTCACCCCAGCCAGTGGGGAAGATCCCAGAAATGTAGCTTATTACGTCCCCCCCTGTAAGTGTGAGCAGAGTGGACTGGCCCGGTGTATGCTGGGCACGCTTCGGGGTGTAAATAAACAGCATGTAGCTCTGGGCGTGGTCCTCTTCCGGAATGCCCAATGACTCTGCCAGGGCGGCGCCCATCACCCCACCATGAGAGCGACGCCGTGAGCGGTGTTGCTTGTATTCCTGTGCGCCTGCTGCACCCTGGGACGCAGGGCCCCGTACCAGTCCTGCCAGGCCCTGCGCACCCAGGCCTCAATGCACACCTTCCGACACCGGTGTGTGTCGATGAGAGCCCATCACGTGCCCGTGCAAGCTCCAAGCCAGAGTGCCACGAACCTGTCAGCCTCCTCAGACCTTTATAACAACAAAAGAGCGAGAAAAGAGGGAATTACTAGGGCAGCGCGAGGAGAAACCTCTTTATTTAAAAGACCATCACGGCCTCCACGACACCGGCACGCTGTACTCCCTTCGCGTTGAGGTACTCCACCTGCATTCACAGCGGAAATGTAGGTCACACATTTGGAACTGAGTCTTGATTACAATATGGCAGAGAACATCAATTATGGCATATTTTATCTCACTGTACTCCCATCGATAAGGTGCCACCAAGTCTGTGTATAGCAATCCATCCACAGGTGTCCGTGGGCCCACACGGACTACTGCCCTTGGGCCACGCTGCCTTCGCACATGTGGGACTTGAGTCTTGATTTGTCAAAGGCAGAGTACATATCAATGCACGCAAGGAGAGGTGTAAGAGGATGACATGTTTCAGTACGGAGAGTAGAAGTATCATTGTTATGGAGGTGATCGAACACTTCCGACAACTGCCCTGGTGTCAGCAACTCTGTGCATCGTGAGCCAATGACCCGTTGTGGGCCACTGCTGACACCTGCCTCCACCCTACACTGCGGTCACACAGTTAGAACTGAGTCTTGATTCCACCATGGCCGAGTTCATCAAGAATGGCAGATTTAACTCACTAGACTCCCTTCGATGTGGTGACACCAAGTCTGTGCATAGCATCCCAAACATATGTGTCTGTGGGCCCTTGATGACTACGCCGTCAGCCTACACTGCTGTCCAGCAAGCCTCACGCCAATCCAATCCAGTCCGTACCAGGTAGGATACGTCATCGTTGCTGACTGAACACCCGCTCGGCTCTGGTGCTTTTGCCTATGTCAACCACAAGTCACCCCCAAATGTCAGCTCAACGTCGTGTGTTGAAGTTCCAGGAGGAGCTTGCAGAACCACGCTGACCGCTGCCTCAGGCCTTGACTGCGGTCCACCAGGGCTCACACATCAAATCGAGTCATGACCGGGCCAGAAGTCACATCACCATAGGAGGCACATGCCACCACTGCCAGGACCAACTCCAACTGCCAACTACCAGTGTCGAAACGGTCATACTGGTAGACTGACAGAGTTGCCCGCACCTGTCATGGATGCCATCTTATCCCTCATCCCCTGCTCAGCACTCCGGGTACCACTATCTCTGTGCACCATGAATCATCGTCCATTACTGTTTTGGTTATGTGCTGTGGGGTGCTCATGCAGCAATGTCACCTCAGGCAGTGTGGGAGACCTGGGACGGCAATGAGGAAGATGATGCAGGTGTGACACCCCCCGCCGCAGCTGCATCAGGAATGTCCAGAAGGGACAAAATCCGAGACATTTTCTTCACATGAGCACGCTCAGCTCTGGGGCCCCAACCTCAGCGCACTGAAACTCACGGACACTTCTGTTTGTATGTTGGGTGACCTCTGTACTTGCGCCAGATCCCTCCATGTTGCTCAGCAGTTGACTCTGTTATGCAGGTGTTTTTTGTTTCCATTGCACTGATGTCCACTGTTCAAGTTGTTGCCAGCACCAAGCACTACGTGCAAGCTGCCTTATCACCCCACACACAACCAGCACAGGCGTCACTGTACATGTGGCCCTGCCAATAAAGGGGTCGAGCACACGTGCCCGTTGCCTGATCACCATGATATCTGCGTGTGTCCCTGTGGTCTTGTTGTACGCATGAGGGCCCTGGGCCCTACGACATTACATTGTGCTGTGTACAGCGGATGCAGACATGTTACGGCAGGCAGTGGGTTCGGGCTTGGACATGTAGCCTTGTCGTCACCCATGCAATTTGTAAGGGCATTGGACTATGCCGTCGTACATGTGTGACTGATCTGTGCGTGCCCCTGGGCGTGGTTCTGTACTGGGAATGTGCATCTGCAGGTGTCTCTCTGGCAGTGTGGGTCCCCTTTGTGGGGTGTAGGTGGTCCCTGAAGGGTAATGGACACCCACGTATGTGCTTTAGTTCACCTTGGGTCCGGACCCCACCCGCATCTCTTCGGCCACCTAATTTTGTCATTCTGACACCTGGCATTGGGGTGCCAAGTGAGGGTTCGGTGAAGTGTTGTGAGCCTGCCGTGCTTGCGGGTGCTTAATGCTGTGTATTCTGTTTCAGGGGCTGGATTCTCCTCTAAGTAGCCTGGTTGCCCTGGTTCTAGTGGTGGGTTGCGTGGGATGTCAATGGGCTGTTGTAGGGCGGTGGTGTCGTAGGTGTGGTGGTCCACTTCGGCATCACTGATGTGTGGCCGTCTGTGCTCTGCTGGAGATATTGTGTGTCCCTCTGCAATGTGGAGGGAAGATGCAGGGTGTTGATATGTGTGTTGGTGCATTGTTCTTGTTTACATGCAGACTGTCTGACAGTGTACATTGTGACTGTTTTGTAGGTGCAGGATTTAGATGCGGTACAGTGTACATTTGAACTACTTGATGGGTGTGAGGTTTTACGCGTACATTTCCAATTCACAGTTTCCAGCTCAGTCACATGTGGTGGGCCTGTTTCTGCGCGTGTGCGGAGCCAGTTGTGTCCTCTGTTCTGCAGTGTCAGGGTTGCACATTGTACCACATTATCGTCAATGTGGATGTGCTGTTATTGCTATGTGTGTGTGCTGCAGTATGCCACGGGGATGAGAGACATGATCCAGGGTCATTGTGGGTGTAGTGTGCTACACATCGTTGTGCATGTGTGCCATTGTGCCCATCTCCCCCCGTTCCGCCAGTCCCTGGTCTTTACTCACCCTGCTGATGTGTGTCATGTCCTCCCAAGCTGTGTCTGCACTCCCACCTCTTTGCACCATCTCCGCACTGTTGACTGTGGCCTCCGTTTCCTCCAGCTCCTCCTGTGGCACAGGACTCCCACCTGCTGTTGCCGTTGCTGCCTTCCTGTTGGCAGCGTCTTTGTGCCTGGTTCAGATTTTCCCGTCGCGCCTCTTGGCCTCCTCGACACTCTGGCTGCATTTCAGGTAGCCTGATTGTGGGTCAGTTGCTGGTTGTGTTCTGTCACCTCCGTGATGCTGGTCTTATTTTCCTGCGGACTGCACCCCGTCTTCCTCTCCCTCTTCTCCTTGGCCTTCCCCGAGCCAGTTGTTCCTTGCTGGTGGTCTGTGGGGCTTGTGGGGTTCGCGTTGGCCTCTGTGCTTGGTCAGGGTGCATCCATGTTGCTACGCACTTTGGCTTCTTTCTGGTGTGTTAGTGCATTTTGCCACCAGACGCGTGGGATTTGCAGGCCTGTGGCTGGTTTTCGCTTCATTTTGTATCGTGCTTGGCCTCTTTGCAACTTTTTTAGCATTCCTGTTTTGCATTTTTGCGACGTAGTGTTGATTTTAATGCGCCATTTGACTCGTTATCTGGTGACTATCGCATGGTACCGCCGTGTTGTGAATACTTGGTTAACAGGGCGTAAATTTCCCGCGATAGACTGCGATGTTGTAGGCTGCGTCAAGTTACTTTTGCGATGATTCTCACACGTTCTTGAGAATATGCACCCAAGATTTCTAAGGTCTGCTCAGGGTGGAATCAATAATATCTCTGGCAATGAACCCTGACCAGTGGCTGGTTGGGCATTAATTGATATTGAGCACTGTGAACTCATCACATACATGCAGAATTTGAAAGACCCTCATGTCCGACTCCCCTGGTTTGCTTAAGAATTTTAAGAAGACGTCAGTATATAGTGAAACAACTTCTGTCTGAGATTTCTTCCATCCACTCAAACTCCTTCCCCAATGCTTCTATGCAGATCCACTCACATTAGCAGTGACAAGTGGAACCCCTGCCTTATCCCCGTCTTGTGAGAAACTCCGTGGGCAGCTGTGAACCAAGGTGAACTCTGGCTGTCAGATCCCTTTATAGAAAGTGGAAATAACATAGGGATGAAACTTAAAAACTGGAGTTATGGGGGAGTATGAATAGATAATGCTACTGTATTGAATTACAGGCTTTCTTCAAGTCTACCATTGGGAGTACCAATCGGCCTTGTAGTCTGTCAGGCAAAGCCAGTGCATTATGAAGCCTACGGATGATATGCCAAATAGATCATCCCTGGCATAAAACCACATTGGTCCCTATGTATCAGCGAACCAACTACACCTGGCAGGTCCTTGGTAATCATCTTCACCTGTACAGTAATAACGGATATAAGGCAATAGGATGCACATAGGTCTGGGGGAGCCCTAGGTTTGGGGCGTAGAATTAGCCCCAGGGGTGAGACTGGACCCGGAAAACTTTCTTGCCCAGCATCTCTGCGCACCGGGGGGGAAGTACCACACGACTCCGCCCAACGTCCTCCACGGGCGTGACATCATCGAGGTCACATAAGCCCCACCCCAGCACGCTGATGTCAGTTTTCTTCTATTCTGCGTGCAACGGGAACCTGGATTGTGTTCCTGGCCTGTTTCAGGCCTTCTTTTCCCGCTTTGGCGTTTTTCTTGGGTACAGTGTGCGAATGCCTTCGGGCTTCAAGACGTGCTCGTCTTGCACGCGCCAGATGTTGGCGATGGATCCTCACCACATCTGCATGTGGTGTTTGGGGAAGCACCACAACTCCACGGATTGTGAAGCGTGTCAGCAAATGAAGCCGAAGTCCTGGCGAGAGCGCCGGATGAAGCTCCTTTTGGCATGCATGTCCAGGTCGGCATCATCGCCGCGTCCATCCCCCGCGGATGGCTTTAAGAACCGCCGCCTCAGTCTCCGACATCGTCCTTCTCCCAGGCCGCAGGGCTGTTGCTCACCTGTTGGTAAGTGTCGCAGTTTGTCCCCGAGGCCCGGTCCCTGGCCTTTTGGGGGCGTGGGTTCTCCGCGGGTGGTGCGGCCCTGCACATCGCCATCCTATCCGGCGTTCCCCGGCGTGGGGGCGACCAGAGCCCAGATGGAGGCCTATGCAGAGGCCTTGCTCTTCCTTCTCCTCTTTCTCTTCCGTGGATGTCTGCGGATCCCTTCCACGTGCATGGACTTCTGCGGCATCGCCAGAGGCTCTGGCCCTGGTGCCGACAGGTTCAGATCCAGGTTCGGAGGATGTGGGGCCGTCGGGGTGCGGCCCTTCGGGGTTCCCTCCTTTGGACCCGGGCGCCACTGCCTCACCGCAAACCCCCGCAAGGGGTTGCCGGGACACGGGCGTGTCCTCGAGTCCTCTGAGCAGGCAGCAGCCTTGTCCGAGGCTGAGGTGATGCCGCTCAGGCGCCAGCGGCTGCTGGCCCTGGCGGTGCCGCAGGGGCCGGCTAGGGGTTGGGCATGTCCCCGGGCCCTCCTCGTCCCTCCACACAGGCGGCTGCCTCATCGGAGGTCGAGTCGACGCCTTTTCGGCACCGTTCCCTGACCGCCCCGGCTCCGACCCAGCTGTGGTCTCCTGACGCCGGTCGTGGACTCTACTGCGCTGGGCCGGCATCGGGTCGTTGAGTCGGATGCCCCCTCTTCTCCAGAGGCTCGACGGTTGTTGGTTTCCTCTTCTCCGGAGACGGGCTACCGCATCGTGGAGTTTTCCCCGGCGTCTTCCAAGGACGGCTCATCGCCGTTCCAGCGCCCTCAGTCTTCGCCGGAAGGACCTCAGGTTCCCCATTCCTCGGCCCCCCCTCCTCCTTTCCGGACTTGGCCTTTCCTTCCTCCGGTTGGCCTTGGGGATGGCCGCCTTAGCTTACAGCCGTTGCCCACAGAGGAACTGCTTTCCCCGCCACGGGGCCCTACGGAGGCCGGTGCTGCCTTTACTAGCACTGTCTCCACGGCGGCGGAGATCTTTGCCCACGGATCATCTTCTGGAGGTCCTCCATCAGGGTTATGGGGGTCAGGAGCTGCTTCTTCCCTTTGAGGCTTCGCTCCACACATCTCTTTTGGGGGCGGCCCGCCACGGGGATCCGGTGGCCCAGCCGCTTCTGCACCGCCACCGTCCTGCGCCACATGACCCTGTCTGTCTTTCCCTCTACCCCTCTAGAAGGGGCCCTCTTTTACAGACTGCCTTTCCCTCACTGCTATCGGTGTTGTCTCCCCGTCACAGAAGGCCCGCTGCTTAGATTCCTGGGGGCGCAATATCTTCGCCTCCACCAGTGCGGCTTTGCGGGCCCTTAACACTCTTCTTGCTTGTGGGACTCGGCGGAGTCCCTTATGTGGGCCGCTTCTCAAGAGGGTGCCTGCGTTGATCTCAGGCACCATGTGTTGGATGGCCGGGAGCTGGCGGCCTTTATTCTTCGCTCGGCTCTGGACGTTTCGGACGTGCTTGTTCGTACGATGGCTTCTTCGGTGGCCCTTCGTTGGCATGCCTGGCTCCGGGATAATGTGTTCACGGAGAATGTGAGGGAACGGTTGATGGATCTTCCTTTTGTTTGCACTTTTTTGTTCCACGCCCCTGCGGATTCTGCCATTCAGAGGTTTCTTGCGGGGCTTCGTCCTCCTCCTCCTCCTCCTCAGTGACCTGTGAGTCAGTCTGCGTTTTGGGAGGTATTCTTCCGTGGTTTTCCTGGGGTCTTGTAGAGCGTAGCCCCGGTTGTGTGTTCCGTGTGGTTCATGTGCCTTCGGATCCTTTTGTTAGGACCTTGGTGCTTTTGGCTGCAGGTCCGGCCCTGTTTTGACTTGTGGTTTTGGCTGATGGTAAGCCGTGTAGGCCCTGAGATTAGGCCTTCTGTGTATTCTTTATTGGCTGATTGGCTAGCCGTCTGCGGTTTTTTCGCAGGTCTTTCTGTTTGTCCTCTGCTGCAGAAACTTTTTCCTAAGAGGTTTACCATGTTCTGGGTCGGAACATGCCCTATGTGGGGTAATGGTAGCTATTATATAGCTTTATCATGTGCTGGGGAGGTGTGGTCATCCTTTGGACTTCTGCTCTCCGTGGCATCACAGTATGTTGCTGGAGCGATCTTCTTGCTGATAGTTTTGGAGTGGCTTGCGTTGCGCCCCGGTCCGTCCTTCTCCTGGATCGCTGTGTCGCTGGCCTAGTCCAGCCTGCTGACTGCGGCATTGCTTTGTAGTGGTTTTGCACTTCTGTCCGCCTTGGTCCTCTGTCTAGTGTTCCAGGGGGGGATTGGTTTTCCCAATTTTTGTGTTCGGGTGGACGGCTTGGTCCGTCCCCCGTCTTTCTTCTTTCTTTCTTTCTTTCTGCCTGATTCCTTCATTCGTGGGTCAGAGTGTGCCGGCCCCTCCTTTGGGGCGTGTCCGGGCCCTTCTTGGCCCTTCCTGACCTCTGCCTTCGGCCTGCGTCTAGCTTATCCTGGGTGCACCGTTCAGTGGTGTTGCCTGCTGCTGGCTGTGCATGCCTGTGCCGGCCTGTTCGTTCTGCTACGCCGTTGTGGCCTTTGATGTATTATCTTGTGCCTCTCTTCTTCTGTCTGCATTTTGGGCGGTGCAGCCATCCCTGCCTTGTCCGCTGTTGCGGTGGGGGGTGTGTGCAGCTCTTCTTTCACTGTGTATGTGTTCTTCAGGTGGGTCCTACCTCCAGTTCTACCTCTTCTCCCTGGGGTTGAGGTGGTCCTTGTGTTCGTTGAGGCTTTAGGGCGCTGTCTGCCCCTACGGGGTGTTGGGCGGTTCTCCCTTGGTTGGGCTTAGGTTTTCCTGGCCTTTCCCTTCTTGTCCCTGTGACATGTCCCCTGCTGGGGCCCTGTGTCTCTCCTGGTGGGGAGGCTTTCTCTCAGGCCCTCCTCCCTTCTGGGTATGGCTAGGGTATCTATTCTACATTAAGGAATCGACAGCTAGTAGTCTCTATCAGATGTAAAAGTTACTTACCTTCGGTAACGCTGTATCTGGTAGAGACGATTCTAGACGCAGATTCCTTCACAACACGCCCTTCCTCCCCGTTCTGCGAGGATCCTCTGTTTGGGTTTCTGCAGTCGCCTCCCCCTGGGTGACTTGTCTTCAGTGGGTGTCCTCTTCGTTTCTTCCGGTCAGGCATCCCTCTAGCTGGTTTCTCTCCATCGTGAGGGCCTACTTTTGCTCTTTCCCTCTGTGGTTAGAGTTTCCGATCCCCAACTGATCTTTTTCCTTAGGGGTTCTTTTGCCTGTCCTTTGTCTTTCTGGTCCTTTCGGAGGTTATGGCCCTCCTTGACACTGTGGTCTGTGGATGGATTGCCTGTCCTTTGACCTCCTACTCCTTTCCAGAGGTATGGCCAGCCTTGGCAGTGTAGTCTGGGATGCTTTGCTGTTGCTCCTCTGTTCCGGGCTTGTGGCCCTTCCCCTTGTGGTTGTGGTTGTAGTCTCTCTCTCTCTCTTTCTTTCTCTTTCTGTCACGGTGCTTCCACATGCTTGCGCCTCCAGGAGGGCTCTTGCCTTGGCTTGCACAGTGGTTCCACAGAGTGTTTTGCTCTTTTCTTGCTATGGCTTTGCTGCTCTGGCCTTCTGGTGCTTTACTGCCACCTTGTGCTTCCGCCTTGGCTTCCACAGTTGCTCCTCAGTGTGGTGCTCTGCTCTTTTCCTGCTCTGGCCTGCTGTTGTCGCCTTCTGGTGCCTTGGTGCCCCCTGGTGATGTTTCTCACCTTTTGTTTCTGTCTCTTCTGTTTCTCTGGTTTTTTCACACATTGTTCCCATGCTCGTCTCAGTTTTGTTGTGATGGCTCCGTGTTGTGGCGCGGAAAAGTTCTCCAAAGCAAACTGACGTCAGCGCACTGGGGTGGGGCTTATGTCACCTCGCTGACATCATACCTGTGGAGGACGTTGGGCGGAGCCGAGTGGTACAGCCCCCCGGCGCACAGAGATGCTGGGCAAGAAAGTTTTCCGGGTCCAGTCACACACCTGGGGATAATTCTACGTTAAGGAATCTGCGGCTAGAATCATCTCTACCAGATACATCGTTACCGAAGGTAAGTAACTTGTACTTACATCCCAAAGAGCAGCTCTGAACCGTACAAATCCAGTATTTAACTCAAAATATTCCTGCTTCCATAAATACGTGTGTCTGAAATTCAGGGTCAGTCAGTCACCAGGCCAATAGCCACCAACTACCCATCCTTTGGTCGCCCGTCATCGTCTATTTACAGACAGGGGAGTGGTCTGAGAGGCCATGAGTCAATGACTGTAAATATAAGCGTGCTTAGTGTTATCTTGAAGGACCATAGTATAGCCTAGAGTAGGAGCCAGGGGAACCAGAATAAAAGGTATAGCAATGATCATGTGACTGGAACCCGAAGGCGTGGCACTATGGTGCTAAGTCCCAGAGTAATAAACCAACAGATGTTCACTTCTGTCAATTGGTGGGGGTAAATATATCCTCCCCCCTATTTGCCTAAGGTTCCTCTCCCTAAATGGTGTGCATGAACTGAACCGTAGAAGTGAACATCATAAAGTGCCTGGGATAAAGGGGTCCAAGCCCTGGGCAGGATGCTAATGTCATAAGGACCACAGAGCTAGCAGGTGTCATTCAGGGCTAAATCTCAAGAGTGTGTCCAGAAAGTCTCTGCTGGCTACCACTGTATCCACAAGGAGATCGGTTTCTGTATCAGATCAAAAATGTGCCATTACTCCAGCCTCCCTGGTCTTCAGGTGCAGGCAACGCCTTCTCTGTTTCTCCGTGTATCTCAACTGTGATCAGTTGTTGAGTGGTGGCTTAACAAGTTGCACATGTGAATTGTCTTTTGTTCAGCCACCCAAACCCAGGCCACCTTTGGTGTTTCAAAAAAGAAGACCTTAGATTTCCAAATCACTTTGAGTATGTGCGGGTAAATCAGGTGATAGTCCAGCTTCATCGCCCTCAGCTTCTGTTTAACACCTTGAAAGGTTTAGTGCTGTCTCTGGACCAGCCTAATATAGACAGATATGATCATTATCTTGCTGGAGTCATGCATAAATTCACCCTTCTTTCTAGCCTTCCGGAGGATAATATCATGGTCTCTAACATTAAGGATCCCAGCGATAATGGTTCAAGCTCCTCACCCACGCACACAAGGCACTCCACAACACCGGACCAGCTTACCTCAACAGACGACCCAGCTTCTACACCCCCACCCGCCAGCTCCGCCGACCTCACCCCAGTCCCCAGCATCTGAAGAGCGACCTTCCATGGCAGATCATTCACCCACCTCACCGTCAAGACCTAGAACACCCTCCCCATCCACCTACGGCAGACCCAAGACCTGCTGACCTTCAGAAGACTCCTCAAGACCTGGCTTTTCGAGCAGTAGCAGTATTCCCCATCCCCCAGAGCCTTGAGACCCTCATGGGTAAGTAGAGCGCTTTACAAATGCTATGATTGATTGATTGATTGATTGATTGATTGATTGTTAGGGGCCCCCAGTGGTGGCCGCGCAGCCAGAGCCTGGTGTGCTCTGTCTACAAAAAAGCATGATGCTGAGTCATCAGCCGTGACCCAAGAGTGCAGCCAATGATGAATTGATTGTTTGGGGTGAGCGCTCTCAACCCAAACAATCGAAAATCTCACCAGACGAATGTTATTGCAGCAAGATCTACACTCTATGTCTTCCTGCCTGTCCAAAAACATTCAAAGAGGAGAGTTCACATGCCTCTTTTATTTAAGTCTTCACTGAGTCTTCAAGTACTTCTATCCTGTCTTTGACCTCAGTGACTCTATCTGTGGCATTTCACAGGTCCTGTTGCAGGAGTAATACATCCGATCCAACCTCACCTATACGGGTCTTGAGGGCGAGCTTAGTGTTATCAATCACCAGAGAATGGTGGCTGTGTGACAAAATGCAGCTTGGACCCTCCCTTCATTTAAAGGTCTCCCTGTGTCCTCCCCTATGTTCTCCATGCCACCACCTGGTGCTGTCTTGGTAAATTTATCAATTTTGGGCTGGTGATGTTCTGGTATTGCTTGTTTTTCACAATAGTGGTGCAGCACTAAACAAAATATTCTCCGCTATCCCAGTGTATTGATGAAAAGAGACTGCAGATCATAGCCACAATAACAAGGGGAGCAGAGGCAACAGCATTGTCCACTGTTGGTGGCATCTCATATTTATCAGCTGATCTCAGATCCTTGGATGATCCAGTCGAAATGGGGCCGCCTCACGGGACATCGAGGTTCAGAAGCGCCTACAAAGATCCATGGGCTCCTCCGCAGATTATGCTGTCGGAAAGGCCACGTGAAGGATCTGGAGCCACCACTACTGAGACACCACAGGGAGCAAGTACAGGCCAGAGCTGCTGCCCTAAGAGAGAGTGAAGGCCTAGGAGCATTGCAACAGGTCCTGGGGGCCCCAAGGTATCACCACACCTCATCGTCACCAGCCCCAAGGCCACGTCAGACCAGGCGAGGAGGGCATGACCAACTTGGGCAAGATGGCAGATGCGTTCTAGGTGAGCTTTAGCCAGGCAGCCCACAATCCGATGCAGAACTGACACATCCTAGAGGATGGTAAGAGTCTGGACTGTGAGCCCACATTGGGGAGGGTTGAGGAGTGGTGTTGTGCATCTTGCAGGCCAGACCTGCCGGACTGGGGGCCCCCTAGCTGCTTCATAATAGACTGCTTGAGCCCCCCTTAATGCGATGTGACAGGGCTTCAGGGGTGAGGTTGATCCTAGAGTGTTCCAGAGGACTGAACATCACAGGATGGCCTTGGAATAGTGCCTTCGAGGCCAGATTGTGTGCCAGCTGGAAGTAGTGGCTGACCTCGGCTGGGGCTCTGAGTTGTGGGTTGCCTGCTGACATTATTGCCCCCTCCCATTGGTAGTTGGGCTGTTGCTCCAGAGGGCTAATGTTGGGACCACAGAACCCCCTCACTGAAAAGTGTTGTTCTTGTTGGCGTGGGACCCAGTTGGTGATTGTTGCTGACTGCCTGATCGGTGGCCTGGTCTACACGTGCCCCCTCGATTGCCGACACTTGTACTGGGGAACAGGGGACTGGCAGGTCCATGAGAGACAGATGAGGATGCTCCGCTAAGGGTTGGCCTCTGCCCCCCCATTTTCTTGTTTTTGGTTGGCCTTGCACTTCTTTTGACTTGCTGTGACTACTGAGGAGGCAACAGTCATACAGCGACGAGGGTCAGAAAGAGGCCCCCAGCATTTAAAGCACAGGGGGTCTGTGACCAACGATACAGCTGACTTGATGACTCCACAGGGAGCGACCCGGCGGCATTGGCGGATGTCAAGCTGGACCAAATCCTGGCTACTATTGTGGAGACACGACAGGCTCTGTGGGGCAGAGTGGACGCGGCGGCAGTGGAGTTAAAGCTTACTGCGGGATGACCAGAGCAATGTCACTGCTCGAATCACACAGACTGAAACCACACTCAAAATGCTTGGACCCACAGTGGCCGATCTGGAGTTGCAGATCAATAGCCTCATAGCCAAGGTACATGAGCTTTAGAACAAAGCGTAAGACTCCAAAGGGCAATAATGTCATAATAATCTGTGCATTGTTGGATTTCCTCAAGGTGAGGAGGGCCTGGACCAGGTGGCTTTCTTTGAGGCATGGTTGGCGCGCACAGTGGTGCCTAAGAAACTGTCAACACATTTCCTGGTGGAATGAGCCCACCGGGTGCTGGCGAGATGGCCTCTGTCTTGATCACCTCCTAGACCAATTGTAGCCAGACTGCTAAACTATAGGAACAAAGAGGCCCTCCTACATGCTGCCCAAGTCACTGGACCCATCGTGCATGAGAATGCCTGCGTCTTTCTATTTACAGACTACACCCTAACTGTACAACACCGCAGAGCCTCATTTCTGGGAGTAAAAAAGTTCCTATGAGCGGTGGGCCTAACCTACTCTCTGCTGTTCCCTGCCAAATTATAGGTCATGGTCAACAGACTGAGTTATTTCTTCACCAAGCTGGCAGATGCCTGGGATTGGGTAGAACAGCAGCAGAGTCTTCAATACTGGGCACGGCACAAGTGTCGCCAGACATGGCCAGACGGGGTCGTAGGCGCAGTGGATGTAGAAATAGTGTAACAAGAGTTAGAAGTGCCCCCAGCCCAGGCTCAACAGGAGCAGATGCGGGGGTTGTCCACAGCTACAAACTTATGGGCTGAAAGGCGATCCCCAGCGGCCCAGACTCTTGAAGATACGCTCTCCAAGGCAGGCTCCAGTGACTCAGTGAGGAGTGTGGCCTTGGTGACCCTTCCAGGGTTCATGTCTCAGACTGCTGACATGAGATCCCTGGAGGTAAGGAGAGGGGTGTTGTGTCCGAGGGTCACCTACTGGATTTATGAGGCAAGAGTACAGGTGTCCCATTGCCTGTTCAAAGATAAACTTGTCTGCCCCTCTATCCGTACGCTGGATTGCTGCCTGGGCAGACTTGGCTTCACTTAAAATCTAGTGACGCCCTCTACATGACTTTTTGGTCATATAAAAACACGAATGGTGGCTGTGCCAACAGATATTGCACATCCAATATTTACACTTGTTGGGGATGTAGTATCATGCACAATATCTTTCCATGTGAAGTGTAGGTGCACTCATGGAACTAAACACCCCACCACCTGTGGTGTCTACCCACCTAGGAAAGCATCCTTGGCCGAAAATATTAAATACTGAAGCACACAGTCCATTCAGTTAAGGTTTTTGTAAAATAAATAGTAGTCTAAAAATGATCCAAACCACAAAGTCCATCAAGTTATTTTTCTTTTTTTATTAATTGTTTATTCCATTTGTGATTTCCACAATATCTGTTATGTACAAGCTGAAGCAACAGCCACATTTTTCATCTGTTGGGCTTTTTCAAGGCTGTAGGGAATATGTATACATATCAGAGTATAATATAATTTCACAGAGAATTTGGAGATAATATTAATGAGAGGCAACCTCATATAGCAATGGCGAGGTGAGGAGAGATGGTGACATAGAAATGTATGTGCCAATTCAAAGCACTGTGAAAATTGAATGATAATGTGTTGAAATGAGACTACACACAAAAAGTCAAAGCAGTACCTGTAGTTGGGGATTTTGGCCAAGAGATGAAAAACTATGGAAGGGGACTAAAAGAGTGGCAGTAGTTAATATGGTAAGAGTAGTGACCTGAGCGTTGCATGCATTGCGCTCTGTGAGAGGGAACCAAAATATTTATTAGTTGGTATGCATGAGAAAACAAAAGGAAAGTCAGTAGGAAGTACAGGGAATTGGATAGAAGTAAAAGATATCTGAGTGTTCGATAGTAAGGGTAATATCCAAGGTAGTCCAAATAACACAACGGAAATCTATAAAAATATATATATCTATACCGAGAAAAGGTCAAGTACTGAGTGGAAACAGGTAGTATACAGTATAATATTGTCTTCCCCAAGAATAAACTGACTTCTTTTTAGTATATTTAGAAAGAATATATATGTAGAACAAATGCCAGTCATATGGGGAAGCTAGTAAACTAGGTAAGAAGAGGACTGGTCCTTTAGTTCCACATGTAACAGGAATCGGAGTGCGGTAAAAGGAGCAAAAGCAAAGGTGAATTGCAACATTAATACTCCAGTGGTATGAAATCCTACTGAGAGTATGAAAAAATATTATTATGTTGAAAAAGTAGGTAATGGCTAGAAGTATACATTGTTACAAAAAGTAAGTTAGTCCCCTTTGTAAAAAAATACAAAAGTGCACGAGAGTGGGGAGCTGGTTTGAGAGAAAACAAAGTCAAAGAAAGTGAACATGCCGAATAATCATCGTTCACCTTGGGAGCAAATGGCAATTTGGCATCCGCAGGACAACATAGTCTCCAAAACTGGCTGAGGAGGCGAGGTGCATGTAAAATATTTTCGTTACACCGTGGAAATAGTATGTTCCACGTATCTATTGGAAGGAGGAAGTAGATAACAAATGTAAAAATAAATATCAAGTAAGGTGCAATTCTGTGATGACATAAGCTAACGAGGGGGCACGGCAAGTCATTAGGGTATGACGAAGGATATAGGTAGGGTAGGCACGGTAAAAAGCCCACAAAATCAGTGACCCAAGAAAATATAGAGATTCTCATACATAATACTAGCGCCATATGGTAGAAAATGTCTTGCCTGAACCGCTAAATAGTGCGTCCAGGAAAGGTGTCTTATGCTGAGTGCACAGCCGAGCAGTATGTTCGACAAAAAGAGTCCAAAGCGGCATCTACTGCTGTAACGTAGTCTGCATCAAAAGCTCTGACGAGCGTGCGGGCCTTGATAAACCTACAGAAGTAAGGCAAGCTATAAGTTTGAGCCATCAGGCAGTGAACTGTAGCAGGTCATTGAAGCAACAGCCCAGCACCAGAAAGAGAGGAGAAAAGGACAGCAAGGAAATTTGATAGTGCTAATTAGATCACCAGGACTAATAACAAAGTGATCAGATAATGACGATAGCAAAGTGTATAAGACACATGACAACAATGTTACTATCCACCATAAGTGCCAAGCAATACCGACGTTAAGCCAACTATCAATACGCATAATGTTACATATCATAGTAAAACATCTCATTGAAAGAATGTATATTGGGGGCACGTCCATTGTATGATCTGAAATAATTTAGACCAAAACAAATGTTAATCATTTCCTATATCTGCACACATTTTCCATCTCAGTTTCTTAATCGAGACGTTGTAAAGAAGCATGTTTTGTGCATATGTCAAACAGCAGTAAAAAAAAATATTGTTCTAATCACAGCCTATTTCACATCATGCTATTTGTTCATCATTGAGGCTTGTGATAAAATGCTACATGCTAAAAGTCCAATTAAGGCACATTAATCCATCAGGAAAACATGTAAATCCCTGTCTAAATTCAGACCCTTATCCACAACCCAACAACTCTCCAACCATCTGAGAGACAGTGTTTTGTTACCACCTCTGGACATTGGTTCAAGTGTGTCTATGCCATGAAAAGTAATCTTGAGATTTTAACTTTGTCCATGCATGATATTATAATGGGCCGCAAAAGGGCAGTTGCTATCGTTTCTCTGATAGCACCAACATGCTCCTGTATGAGCTCTTTTAGGGGTCTTATTGTGCTGTCAATATACATACGTTCACATTAACATATAATATAGTAAACAGTAAATTTGGTGTTACAATTGATGAATTTGGTGATTTTGTGAGTTCTAATTGTATTATATTGTAAGGAAGTCACCTTGTCTTCTGCAAAACAACAAATGTTACAACGTCCACACTTGTAAAATCCTTTGGGAGGTGTAGGTAACCACGAGTCAACAGCGGATGGTTTTAGGTAGCCGTGGCAAACAAGGGACCCGAACCATTCAGGCAGTGGTTGACTTACTCCTGAATGGCTATTATCCTCATGTAATCTCTGGAAATGTCAATTTTTTTACCAAAGCCTGTGAAATGCTAAGAGCCTCAATCTCACCATAAACCTCACTTGGGGTGTAAGCTGCTATATATGGCATTTCGTACAACAAGTTTACCTGCTTTATGAGTCAGTGTGTGCAAATTTACGCTGTCTCTGATGCACTCCTGACCAAGTGCAAATGCATGTAGCACCTTTTTAATTGATTTCCCGGAACTAACCCACTAGCAATTAACAAACTCTTCTACTTAAGTGCAACCAGAACTCGAACGGCACTAACCTCTTCACCCAACCAAAAATAATTCCCCTTGCATTCTTTGCACATCTTTCCTTTTGAATCCTCCTGGTTAAAAGCTGGGCGTAGCAAGCAGACTGGAGCCAGAATGCACTCTATGCACCTTCACAGGACTCTCTGGCATCTTTACCAGCACTGATCCTGCACGCCCCCCTATTACAAATGACCAAGCATTGCTCCCCAACTGGATCTGTCCCAAGAACATGATCACCTTTTTGTGTGGGTCATGCACGCATACAACTCCCATCTTATATTCGCCTATTAGGGGAAGGGTTGATTGCAAATATCAACCATCAAGTGTTTAATAACAAAATACTATTAGAACACTTTTCTGAAAGGGATGACTCCCAACTGATAGGAACAAAGCGTGCCAGGAACCAGCCCCCTGCTCCTCGCACTCATATTCTGAAGAAGACTTGAGAGATATCTTGTGTATTTACCTTTTTTTTTAACAACGACTCACTGATATTTTAAATCACTCTGTAACTTGTACTATGGTAGCATTTGGCACTGCATTGTCACATTGTTGTATATGTTATAATTGACTGCAATGGCTTTAATTAGCCGTGCAACAATAAATAGACTTGAAACTACTGGCACTCTATTGGTCCCCTTCTACAGATTTTCATCTCTCGGCCAAAATCACCAATTACGGGTACTGCTGTGACTTTTAGATGTGGTCATGTTCCAACACATTATCATACAATTTTTACAGTGCTTTGAATCTGCACATACATTTCTATGTCACCATCTCTCCTTACCTTGCCACTTCTATATGAGGTTGCCACTCCTTAAAATTATCTCCAAATTATTTTTGATATGATGTCATGCATTTGAAAAAGTCGGCTGCTTCTGCTTGTACATACCAGATATTGTGGAAATCACAAATGGAATAAACAATTCACAAAAAAAGAAAAAAGAACTTGGTGGACCCTGTAGTTTGGATCACTTTTAGATGACTTTTTTTGTTACAAAAGCCTTAACTGAACAGACTTCTTGTGTGTGCTTCGGTACTTATTATTTCGCATGAATTCTTGGTCCTGCCTGACCAGTTATGAACAAATGGATTGGGAGGACCCTCTTACATCCCTCCTTTTTCCTGGCTCTGAGGCCGCAGCACAAACTACTCCTGCGGGAGGTCCATCGTTAGCTGCATGCTTAACTGCTTGAGCAGCTACAACATTTAGACTTTTGAGCATATCAGGCCACAATGCAGTCCAAGGGCAATACATTAGGTCTATTGCTGGCATTGCTGCTGAGAAGCGCAGTGCAAACTGCCCCCATCATCAAGATCCAATCGGCTGCGAATCACCAGCTTACCACTCAGGAGGACTTCCAGGGGGCGTTAACTGATAATTATTGTGCGCTTTATGACCCCCATGGGTTGTCAGCCCTAGATCCAATATTTCATAAGTGAGGTCACCTTACCTGTTATTGAACCACTAGACAGGGAGGAGCTAAACAACCCCATTACAGAACAGGAGATCCACTGAACTATTAGAGGTGCGACGGCTTGTAGGATCCTGGGTTGGGACGGGCTGCCTCCTGAGTTTTGCAAGGCATACAAAGGCCTTTTGGTCCCCAAGATGTTGGAATTGTACAGGGTTGCCTTGGCAGGGGTCACCTTCTGCCGACGCTTAAGGAGGCATTGTTGGCCTCCCTTCCGAAACCTGGAAGGGACCCGCTGGAGCTGTCATAATACCACAGCTTGTCCAGGCTTGGGATGGATTACAAAATTCTTAGTAGAATTGTGGCAGTCCGACTACTGGAACATCTCCCCTGTTTAGTCCACCCGGTTCAAGATGGATTAATCTCAGGTAGATCTACTACCCTTAATGTATGGATGCTCCATAGGGTGCCTCACTCCGCCACTTCAGAAACGCAAGGCTGCACCATATTTACAACAATAAGCCTTGCGTTTCCTCCTGTGATGGCTCTACACTTAGCAGTGTAGCGCCAACACAGGCACCCTTGCACCATAGTGCAAACATGTCTGCGTGCAGGGGAAAGATTGTTTATATACAGGAAGGTCCCCCTTCCAGTACATAAACAATCTTTAAATGCCATTTTGTCACTTCTATGTGTGTTGCTTAATGCAGCACACATGGAAGTCACAAAATGGCATTTTGTTAAGATTGTTTAGGTACAGGAAGAGGCACCTTCCTGTACATAAACAATCCAAGGCATTTTGCTTTTTCCATGTGTGCTGCACAAGGCAGCACACATGGAAAAAGAAAAAACTAGGAGAATTATTGCATTTCTCCTCATTTTGCCAACTTAAGACCAGGTTTTCCTTGGTCTTAATTTGGGCGCTGCCTCCTATTTACGCTGCCCTTGTAAATAGGGGATAGTGTCAAAATCAATGGGTGTTGCGGTCAAACTCCCACCGCAACACCCACTGCCCACCCCTTTCACGCTAGGCATAGCGTGAAAGGGGGCCTTAATTATAAGGCAGCGTTAAGCTACGTTAAGTGGCTTAACGCTGCCCTGTAAGTAAGGCAATGCCCTTATCGACCACCACAACATCATAAAAAGTGACGTTGTGGTGGGAAAAGGGGCTTGTACATATGCCCCTGAATATTTTCAACGCTGGTCTCCATGGGCTTGATGGCAGATTGAAGCGACTGATCAGACTCTTTTACTCGCTCCCTATGGCCAAGGTGATGATAAGGCGGTGTGTCTGGGCCCCTTTCTTGGTGAACAAAGGCACCCATCAGGGATGTCCTCTCTCCCAGCTCCTCTTTGCTCTGGCAATAGAGCCGTGGACACAACAGAGGGGCCAGGTGTGGAGAATTCCATGGGAGGAGGGGGGTGACACACGTTGTCTCTACGCGGATGACTTCCTGATTTATGTTTGTGATATGTGGGAAGTCATAACGGAGATATTTAATATAATATCAGAATTCAGAGATTATTTGGGACTGGGTGGAATTGTTCCAAGACCTGCATATTCCCAGTACATCCGGCCTGCCCGATACAGCACTTTATTGTGAACACACACTCACTCCACTGGGAGCTACGCACCTTTAAGTACCTAGGGATTAACATCTATCATAGTTCTCGATATCTAATTGACGGTAATCTGACAAGAGCTATTGCCTCCCTCTCTCCCCAGTTGATGTTCTGGTGTACTCTTCTGCTCACAGTGCAGGGCAGGGTGTCACTGTCGAAAACGGTGATGCTTCCAAGTCTTTTATATTATTTTCAAGCCCTCAAGTATACCTCGGAACAACTTCCGCACATTACACACATTTTTAGGGGGTCTCCTCTGGAACAAGCGCAGGCACTGACTGGTGTTGTACAAAATGCAGCTGCCAGTGGAAAAGGGGGGGGCCTTTGGGCCCCCAACTTCGAACACTTTTATCTGGCAGCACAGTTACAGTGGTCTGCTTGCTGGTTGGCGGAGAGGCTGGTAGAGGAGGTGGATGCACCTGTAGGAGATCTAGCGCAGCATCTAGTGAGGGAGGTCTTTCTGTCAAGGGGGTAGATCCCCAGAGGGGCCAACAGACTCTTGCAAGTGGCACACACCAATTTCTTTAGAGAACTTTGCATCAAGCCCCAGTACATGCCTGAAATTCAACTGGCCTCCCCACGGTACTTTAGAGACCTTATTGGGTGGGATGGCTGGTGTTAAGACTCTGGGTGCCTTGTATCGGGCTTTGAACAACTACAGATTGACCATGGTCTCCCAGTGGCTCACTTCCTGGCTTATGGCTGATTAGTGGCTTAACTTTGCCGCCTATGGAGTATAACTAATACTGAACCTGAGCAACTCCCTCTGCTGCACATGCTGCATACCATAGGTGTTGGTTGCCGCTTGATCACGTGGCTCACATGACCGCTGTTGCACACGTCCAAAGATCCCCTGCTGCCCCTTCTCAGGACCTAGGAGAGAGACATAGGTCAAGAACTGACACAGAGTGGAAAGGGGTGCTTCTTCACCCATGCAAAGTTCCTTGTGATGCTAAATTCCAATATATACTGCACAACGTATTACACAGGGCTTAACTCACCCGGTCCAGACTCCATAGAATTTACAGTTCTCCCTCAGGCTGTCCGAGGTGTTGAGCCCCTGACACTGACATGGCACATATGTTCTCACTTTGCCCCATAGCTGTAGACTTGTGGCACATAAATTAGCTGGCATAATGAGAAGAATTTACTTTAATACCATGGCAAGCGGTCTCTTGCGGCTGTTTAGGCATAGGAATGTGGGGAGTGCTGGAAGTCTCTTCTTTGACTTGGCAATACTAATGGTGTGCCGGTGAATCGCCATGGACTGGAAGACAGCCATGCTGCCCACCCTGTGATATTGGCAAGCAGCAACACTTAAGTGGGGTAGCACTCAGGCAGTGACGCGAGGTGGCGTTAGGCTGGCATAGGATGCTTATTGCAGCAGACTGGGAGGGTTTGCTGGATGAGTTACTCATGGTCCGGGAGAGCTGCCCTAGCTGTGAGTGAAGCATCCAGTTGGCTATTTACAAGGTAGTGACCTGCGTGATGTTGCCTTTCCTATTCGATTTCTGTGCTTATGGGACTGGTGATGAGAATAAGTAGGCAAGGGGGGTGATGCATGGGTGAGATCGAGTTCCTTTTACATACTGTTCTCTGACTATGGGGTGAGGCTGAAAGGGGTTGTATTTGGGAGGGATACTTCCTCCTGAAACGTGCCATTAGAGTACAGATGGCTTGTTTTTTCCATGTTTATCTCATTTCGATTATTTTCTTCATGAACCAATGACTCGTGTCAATCCTGATGTCACCTGACAAGTTCAAAGCGCCTAAAGTGGGACCGAGTTGCGATGATATGTATTGAATGAACGCATTAAACCTATGTTGTGCTGTGCTGTAATAAAACTGAATACAAACGGTTAAAAATAAAAGACCAGGCCGAAAGGGGCAATAGTCACTATGCCAGTCCACTCCTTTTTTGTTGTTGACCTGTCAGCAGGCGCCATAAGCACAGCACCAAGATGCAACCACCTTAGGGCCAATACAAGGTTGGCCACCACTGGAGCTGCTGGCCCAGGAAACAGGAAGGGGGCCTGGTTCAATCCAGTGGATCCTTAGGACATTGTTGAGTCTTCTTGCCCCCATCTGTGGATATTAACAGACCAGGGGCAGGAGTTGCTCAGCCAGTGTTCTCTCCAGTGCTGCACACCAGTAAGAGGCAGTCCTCCCTCTCTCCTCGCACCATGCTCCCGTATAAACAGCCACAGACTCTGGATTTCACCTTCGTTGAGATTGCCAGGTTGGGCATGCTCAAATGCCTCCCAGGTCTACCCTGCCTAGGAGAGTGGCAGGCAGGCCAGGAAGGACATCAATGGCTGCCAAGTGCCCAGGACCAATGGGCCGCACTACTAGCAGCTTCCAGCACCACCGATCACCAGGATGCCTCTTCATGCTTGATGTCAGGGCAGCAAAGGAAGGATTGTGTAGGATGTCACTGGGTTTGGGTCTGAGATTTGAGTTAGGCAGCTGCCAGTTTGACCACCAAGCCACGCCCATGTATAATCTACGCTTTGACTTTTTCCAATATGCAAGTCACAGCCTGACCAGTGACAATGTCATTTTGGGCCCAATTTCTAATGTCACACATGTTCTACTCTTAAATACGATGCACCCTACTCTGTGGGCAGAAAACTGTGTGCTAAGGGGTGACTAATTTAACATTTGAGATCAGGATTTCCTACCTGTATAAAGGGTGATAGGTATGAGCAGCAGGGTTCAATCTGCTGCTGTCATGCTCCACAGAGTAGACCTGGAGCCATGTTTTCACTGCAATTTTAGTGAATGAAGCATCAGGTGTTGCAGTATGCAGGTGACATTTTACTTACCATGGAATGGGTGTATTTCTGCACCGTACACTATGGCTGCAGATGGAGGTTAATTGGACCAATCAGTTTAAGCTGATTTTCACATGTTTAAAGGGGAAGCACAGGCCCTTTACTCCTGTTTAGCAGGGGTAACATGCACAGTTTTAATGCTAGCAAACGAATTAGGAGAGACAGACATTTCAGTTTTATCAAATGCCGGGACATAAATCAGGTTATTCATTTTATCAGAGGGGAATAAATAGTCTAACTAGCTGCATTGACCATCATCCAGATAGCCCAATGCATTCATCTGATCATTTGTATCATCTTGTTGGGTTTGGGTAATCTGCAAGGCACAACAGTTTTGAGGACCATCTTTTCTAGCTCATAACTCTCTATTGGCAGATGAGGCACATTACTTACAGGGCCTATCCAGTCTTTCATAAGGTGTGACTGTGCTGTGCAATAATATCTTTCATAATAAGGGACAGCAAAGTCTACCCTAACATACAGTATTATATGAGTTTTTCATTAAAGCCAACCCTTACTAGTCCAATCAGTAGTGTATGCAGCTGAGGGAAGAATTGTTTGTTTAGATGAGGGATAAGTATATCTACAAATAAATCCAGAAACTTGGAGCGTATTATAATTTTAATTCTAAAAACTCTTCCTGCTATTCCGATGGGTAATTGTATCCATCTATCAAATTGACATGCTAATTTATCCATTGTAGGGCCATAATTATACTTGTGCACTAGTTCCCTTTTCCTGTGTGCAAGGATGCCTAGCTATTTGACAGAAGCATCTTGCGAGCCTAGTGTTGTACAAGTATTGGCTTTGCTGTACAAATATCATCATTATTATTAAATCAGCCAGATAGAAAAGCTCTGACATTCTCCCGGTGATCTGAACTACAAAGAAGTCACCAAATCTTATTATTTCTCATACAATATGCCAGTGTTCAATTTCCGGGTTTTTGACAAAGAGGGGGTTGTCATTCATATAGTGTGAGAACTGCAGCCCCACTCTTTGGGAATGTAATGCCTCTCTGATGATGGGAGACCCTGAGCCAGCATGCTCTAGGTTCCATTGCTAAGGCAAATAGCAAGAGCGGCAATGGGTAACCTTGCCTAATTCTCCTGCTTACAGCAAATTAGTTAGACTTATATCTTTTGAGTCACACCCTTAAACTATGGTTTGCTTATAGCAATTTAATCAGGATTGTCATATATGTTATAATCTATGCTGCCATTAGGAAAGGCCCATTCCATTGAATCAAAATCCTTCTTGGCATCTAAGAACACTGAGACAACTAGAGTCTCAGGAAGTCTTCGATGTAACAGGGCAAATAACTTACAGAGATTTTATGAGATGGCTCTTCCGGTATGTAAATCCTTCTTGGTTTGAGAGTACTCATTTCTTCATTAATAACTTTATTCTGTTTGAGTCTATATGTACCAGGATGATTTTGTTGTTCATAGTTTGTAAAGATAGGGTTGTGTATGATCAACACATCTTGTTATCCGTGCCTGGTTTTAATATGGTTGTGATAAGGATTTCTTTTGTGGAGGGCCTTAGATCACCTTTTCTAGGAGTTCTTGGAATAGTTCAAGTAGGTGTGACACCAATACATCTTTGAACTCATCATAAAATTCAACAATCAGCCCATGTGACACTTCTTTCTGTCCATCAATGGCAGTTTCAGTAATTGGTTCCATCAAAACTTCATGTATTCAAATTCTATCCAGGCTAAAGCTATCTCATCTCTTTCTAAGCAAGCTGGGGTTCTCAGATCATACATTTGGTGTAGAAAACAGTTGCAGTATACATTTCAACGTAGCAGCTAATGTGAGACTTAGGGTCAGATTTATCATTATTTGATGCAGCCTAATGCATAAAGACAATTTCCTGTGCTGCAAAGTCAAATGGAGAGGGCAGGAGTTTGCTATATCGACTAGGCTATGGCACATTCCTGCTCCCTCCCTGTGCTGGTGCACTATGTGCTGCCTAGCACCAGTGCAGGTACCCTTGCATAACAAACGTGACGGATATCCCATCCTACAGTATACCAAGTGCAATTGGATACAATGTACTTGTAATTCAGTGGACAGGACATCTGTCATCTTTGTGAGAGACGGACCCAATGCCGAACTCTAGATCAAACACCAAGCCTTATGTGCCACTATGGACTTGTAGTTGATGAAGTCAAAAATGTTTTGTGATTTGACCACATTGCTTTTTTATGTCATCTAAAGACAAATGTAATTACATCTAATCACAGGCCCAGGCCTTACGGCCAGAAGCATGGTTTGACATGCCCATTCTTTAGACAGCCTAGATCATTCAGTCTTTATGCTCTCCATATGTATGCACATAATGAGTACTTATATGGTGCTGAGAGGAAGTGGGAGAAGTCCATTCGACAAGCGGAGGGAGAGTGAGTCTGTGCTGAGAGCACGCAGTTCGCGCTGTGAGACCCCCTGCAGTAACCAAGCCGGCGCAGCTTGCATTGTCCCTGCAGATTTGAGAGCGCAAAGAGATAACTCTAGAAAAGAGGATGTGGAGGGAAAGAGTGCAGCGGCCCCGGCGGTGAGTGAGCAAGCCAGTTCGTCGGACCCGCTGATTATTTCAATTTGCCCTAGCTCCTCATCTTGGGCCAGGCCAGCGAGTGGTGTTCGCCTGGAGACTTCCATTTGTTTTTCTTCCTTTTCCCTGTGTTTTGGCATCTGACACCGCAAATTTGGAACCACTGCTGGTGTCAGTGATTGGAGTTCTTGCGCTGTCGGTGTGCCAAGTTACTTGGGGTATTTCCTGGATATTTTGTGACCTGTCTGGGTCATTTGTGGTATTTTTAAAGCTTTTGGCTCTTTTTTATGGCCTGTTCGAACTGTTCGAACTAAAGTTCTTGGACTTTGATTTTGCGTTCCTAGTTTGAGTACTTATATCCACCAGATTTGCATTCGCTGAGATGAAAGGGGTAGGGAAGGGGGGTAAATTAATGTTTGATGATAATTTCTTCTGCCGATGGACATAGGTGGGTTTAAGTGTAGCACAATTAATAAAAATAAAAATAATTGACCCTTAAAGACAAGTTTCATTGATGAATTCAGTAACATTTCAATATAATAATTCAAAGACCATGAGCCATATTACATGATGTGCAAGTGATGAGCATTGGGAGCCCTCCTTTAAGACATGGTCTCTGCCACAGTTTTGGACTGACTGGGGTCTTAAGTAGTTGAAGAGTTACAGCAGCACTCTGTTGCCACCTTAATCAGTGGTAAATGGTTGCTTCCCACAGGAACATTCAGTGCATGTGCAGCTTTTGGTTCGAAAATTACAAGTATTAGTTGGCATATCTAAAGGAAACAAGAGAGCACATCACAAGAAATCAGTCAAAACAATGCAACACAACAACTGCAGTTCAACACAACAAAATCACTTTCTAATAATGCAGCACAAAAACACAGCACCACAAAAAGAAACAAAAACATCACCACCACAAAACACAGCACTTAAAATGTACACAAGTATTCTTGTCACACTTCCACTCCTCCAATTTCCTGTTTTCTTTTCTTAATAAAGGGTTAACATTGGAAAAACACTGCCTTAACTTACTAAAAAGGACATGAAATAGTACCACTCAAAAATGTTTTGTAATCTGGCCCACGGTCTCAGCCACAGAGTAAGGCTGCCAGGTATCTGAAATAGTCCAAGAGCTGGAGCAGAGTTATTTTACCTTCTAAGTCAATGATAAATAGTCGGTTGTCATGTGAACCTTAAAATCATCTGCTGCTTTTGATTGGTATTATAGCAACATTTGCTGGCAAATTTTAAGTGAACAACAGAATGTAACGCAGTTGCATCCGCTCAGTCTCTGCAGCCTGGGCACCTGAGAACTAAGGTACTGATGAATACAGGCCCCAGCTAGGCCCGCAAGAACAAGGGTTCGCTCTCCTGTAACGGAATCTATAAGGAAGTTGGCACGGAAACTGCAAAGTACAAAGACAACGTTTATTAACCCTTAAGGGTGGTCCTACAATCCACACAACACTCTTCAGTATTGCCTGGAGTAGCACACAGAACATTCGTACACAGTCCCCTTTTATACACAACAGAGGGGCTCATAGTGGGTGGATACAACATGAGGCCAAAGAACATTACCATTTATGGTCATTCTCGATACTGAATCAATACATGGGCGGAGCTAACATACTCTTTGGGCCCGCGAAAACACATGGTCAAGCAAAGCTAATTATAACAGATGTGGTCAAGTCTGGGCATGCGCCAGATGGACAAGAGAGCTATTTATAAACCGTTACTAGGCAGATTACAAGAGCAACTAACACAGAGGTCGGACTCTCCTCGTGACGAACACGTGGCAGCATGTCAATACAAAATGGAGTCCGAACTTCAGTCAACATAACGAAGAAAACATGATCGCAAGGGAAAGCATTAATGTTTTCAGTAAATGCTTAATCACATTCTGCCTTAATTTACAACAGACGACCCTTTCAGCATTTACTGAAGACATCCGGCTTCCAAGAATAATCATCATATATATCAATTATCATCATTCCCTTAACCTCTTTAGCTAGACCCTTCTGGCGAGCAACATCGGCAATAGCTTTCTTATCTGGAATGCAGAATGAAATGCATATAGAACAGCACAATGGTCCACATTGAATACACATACAGAAAAGGAACAGAGCTGCTATAATAATGCAGAGACCAGTTAAGACCTTCCATCCCCAGGCAGTAACCAACGCCCAAAACCATCCGGAAAAGGACCAAGTGCCGTTTTCTGTGTGGATTTCAGCTGCTATTTTATGCAGCTTGTTAATGGCGTTATAAACGGATGGCGTATGATCAGGGATGAACACACAGCAGCTACTTCCAATAATTTTACAGGCTCCACCTCGATCAGCTAACATTACATCTAGTACCATACGATTCTGCAATGCAACAATCCTAGTTATTTGTAATTCTTCCGTAAGATTCCCAAGAGCGGCAGCAGTCTGATTTGTCACAGCTTCTACCACTCTTGTCAATCTTCGGATCTTCCTACTGTTCAAAGCAGCTCCAACAAAGAAGAACAGTCCTAAGTTAAAATCAATATACTGTTGCAAGCTGGTATCGGTCTGATCCACATCATCAATTGATAGAGTACGTTTATATCTATTTACAGTCACATTATTCAACAGTTTCAAATCCTTATGATATGACGCAGGTGCTAAGAATACAGGAGGTAATAGGAATGATACATAGCATACCCCGGACCACCCTGCCGGCAAACGGTAATAACCTTTATTTCCACATACAAAATAGGTATTATGGGACGCTAGGAAGGTACTGTTATTTAACCCGTCGATGTTTAATACGGTTATACAATCACTGACACCAACAGGGATAAAACCCACACTCTGGACACACAAATCCGCTTGAGCTTGTGCTACTTGGATTACGAATTTGTCCTTCCCCACAGTGTCTCTTGTGTTCGTGAAGATATAGGGGATGGATTCATTGTCCGGTCGGTACTCTTCCCATTCCCAAATTGTCCCATTCGCTTGTGGATACCCATTCTTGTCTTGATGGCATTCTCTGTTAAGTCTAAAAAGTAATCGTCCCACTGTCGGTTTCCGAGTGGCAAACAGCAAAGTGTACCATGCTCTACAAGAGCCATTATGAGAGAAAGGAAGTGGTATGAATGGCGTTCCTCCTTTCTTCTGATGGGCTGGCATCATCCCACATATCCAACAGTTTGTAGCGTTCGTAGCAACGTGGGTGTGATGCAGCATCTGAATGAAAGTGTTATTCAAATAGGATTGTCGATGCTTCAACTCTTGATACGGCAATGTATAAAAGTAGTGCTCCGCAGGCACTGGAGTCGTCAACACAAGTGTCTTTCGAGCAGGAGTTGCCTCCTCCACAAACCATGTGGTTATCCCAACAATAGCTACTGTTAGCATGAACCCCAACGCACAAAGGATTTTCTTCTTCTCCATGTCAAAAGAAACAATACCCTGATATCTTCCTGAAACTAAAAAGTCTGTCAGAACTCTTCCCCTTGGGCAGCGGTTGATTTCTTCACCAGCGGGCCAAGACGGGTGTCGCTACACTAATGCAGGGCTGATCCCCCCCCCTTGCCTCATTGGCTCTCCGTTTCACTAACCCAAGGGCCGTTCTGACAGTATGTCCCGGTACTGAAAACCTTACTTCCTTGGTCGAAGATGATATCGCCTTCCTCCAGGAGTCGCGTGGTCCGGAAAGAGCTCCTCAGTGTCGTTTGGCTCCGCAGCACGGCCTGTCTCTGCTGCTAGGATTTCTCGTTGATCGGTCAGCACGGCAGACTCCACCAATCCGGGCGGTACCTTTCGGCAGTGCAAGGAATGGATCCAATTCTTCCTGTTCGAGACTCGCACTGCCGTCCTTGTTGCAAGGAGAACTTGTTCAGGTCCTACCCATCTCGGCTCCAAACTGTTCGTTCTGTCGAAAACCTTCACCATAACATGATCTCCAGGCCGGAGACCATGTCCTTCACCGGTAGACCGATCAGGGAGCGCCTCTCGGACCTGTTGATGAATAGAAACCAAATTATCCGTTAACTGTGCCAGATAATCGCTCATCATTACACAAGGTACATCATACACAGCCTTAGGCCTTGGTGGACCCCAAATATTCATTGGGCGTCCAAATACAACTTCATATGGCGTAAGGCCAGTTCGAGAGTGTGGCACCGACCTAATTGACAATAACGCCAGTGGCAGGGCGTCTGGCCAAGTCAAAGATGTTGAAGCTTGGATTTTGGCGATCTTAAGCTTCAGTGTACCATTATACTTCTCGACTAGTCCTGCAGACTGGGGGTGGAATACGGCGTGGAACTTCTGGGTGATGCCTAGGCCCTTCAAGACATATTTTATAACATCCGCTACAAAGTGAGGCCCATTATCACTCCACAGAAGTCTACAGACGCCGTATCGAGGGAAAAACTCTTTCAGCAATAGCTTCGCTGTAGTCATTGCAGTATTGTCTTTCGTAGGGTACGCCTCAACCCATTTACTGAAGGTGCAGACCACTACTAGAACATACTTCAAATTGTTACAGCGCTCAAGCTGGATGTAGTCCATCTGCAGAACCTCGAAGGGTGCAGTGGGCGTCGCAAATCCTCCTGCTGGAGTTCGAGTGCCTTTCCCTGGGTTATACTTCAGGCAGATCATACAGGTCTGCACCACCCTCTTTGCTGTGCTAGCAATCTCTGGATGCTCCCAGACTTGGGTAAGCAATTTCACAATTGCGGAAGCTCCAACATGTGCTAGCCCATGTGCCATCTGAACCATAGGTTGTACAAAGGCCGTGGGTAATTTCCATCTATCCATCTGCTTATTTCTCCAGCAACCCTCATCATCCAGTTCCCCTTCGCTAGCCCATCGTTCCCGCTCTTTGTCAGAAGCGGTCCTCTGTATTTCTCGCACTTCTTCCTTCGCATCACGCCATCTTTCCATCTGTGACTTTACTACATACATGGCAGTAGCGCCGGGCTGCATCGCAGTCTCCCGTGCTACTCGGTCTGCTAACGCATTCCCTTCTCCAACTTTATCAACTACTTTCCTATGGGCACTACACTTAACAATGGCAATTTTCTTCGGGTATGTCAATGCGGTTAAGAGATTGTGGACTAACTCCCCATGCATTATCTGTACCCCATGTGACGTTAAGAACCCTCTCTCCTTCCAGAGTAGGCCGAAATCGTGCGCTACTCCGAAGGCATAGCGGCTATCTGTGTAAACATTCACACACAATCCTGTACTGAGCTCACATGCTCGTGTTAAGGCTATCAGTTCCGCTGCTTGAGCTGATTTCTGTAGTATGCGTGCTGTCTCCACTATCGTGTGTAATGTGGTAATTGCATACGCTGCTGAAGTCGTACCATCTGGTAGCTGCAGGCATGATCCGTCTACCCACAACTCTCCATCTACCTCTGAAAAGGGCGTATCCTGGAGATCAATACGACCCTTTGTTTGTTCCTCAGTCACAAGAATACAATCATGCGCTTTCTGCGCCTCAGGCTGGGTCTCGGGGTATGGCAACAATGTGGCCGGGTTTAATGTCACGCACCTTTTCAACGTAATATGAGGAGCCAAAAGCGTCAGCTCATATCCCGTTAAACGGGCACTGGTCAAATGCTGCGTCTTTGTTTGATTAAGCAGGGCATCCACAGCATGGGGAACTAACACCAACAATTTATGGGACAACACAATTCCTTCACTTTGGCGTATTGACACAGCTGTCGCCGCTACCGAGCGAAAACACCCTGGTAATGCTCGGGCGACAGGATCAAGCACAGCCGAAAAGTATGCACAAGGGCGTTGCTTGTCGCCGTGCATCTGTACTAAGACTGACAATGCACATCCATCTTTCTCATGCACATACAACGAAAAGGGTTTTGCATAATCAGGGGTCCCTAACACTGGTGCTGAACAAAGGGCCTGTCTCAATTGCTGAAACGCAGCATCACACTCATCTGACCAGGGGATCGGAATGGGCGTGTCTTTTGTCAAAAGAGCTAGTAATGGCTTAGCTATGTGTGAAAACCCCAATATCCACTGTCTACAAAAAGAAACAAGACCCAAAAATGCACGCACATCCTTCTGCGTGGATGGTCTCGGTGTGTCCAAAATTACTTGGATACGATCTGATGTGAGTGCACGCCCCTCCTTAGACAAAAGGTGACCTAAATAAGTCACCTTTGGTCTACAGAATTGCAATTTCTTCCTAGAGACCTTGTGATTGTGGGATGCTAAAAAGGAAAGTAAGGATAACGTGCTTTTTTCACACAACTCCAGGGTGTCAGCCGCCAACAGGATGTCATCGACATATTGAATGAGGGCGACCCCCTCGAGTAAAACAAAGGAATCCAACTGTCGTTTCAAAGCCTGACTGTAAATACTAGGGCTTTCTGTATAGCCTTGGGGAATTCTACAAAAACGATAAGATCTATTATTTAATGTGAACCCAAAAAGAAATCGGCTATCAGGGTGAATGGGAATGGAAAAGAAGGCATTCTTCAAATCAATCACTGAAAACATGGTCGCCGTAGGCGGGACAAAGGTAAGCAACGTCGTGATATCGGAAACCACCGGGTACTGAGGTATCACGATCTTGTTTACCTCCCTCAAATCAATTATGAACCGATAGACCTTTGCATCCGTGTCCTTTTTCAAAATTGGGAGAATCGGACTGTTACAGATATTATAGGGAACTTCTTCCACCACCCCTACTGCTATCAAGTCTTGCACAATCTGTATGAGAGCCTCCTCGCCCTCCTGGGAAATACGATACTGCGGGAGGCGTGGTAGCACCGCCCCCTCCTGGACACTAATGTGGACCGGAGGAATCACCATTTGTCCCACATCTGTGTCCGAAGTCGCCCATAAAGCTCGGGGGAGGGTAGCCAACAATGCATCCTCTGATATCGTACACATCCTCCCAGACCGGGGGTAGTTGTCATTCAAGATCACCCTCACACCCTCAGGGGAGCAGCGGATTGTAGCCCTAAAGTACTTTAACATATCAAGGCCCATAATGTTATCCGGTGTATATGGAGCAAGCAGAAACGGACAGGGCGCAGAAAAACAATCAACTTTAAATGCAAGGGGCTGTGAAAGAGGGCTTCGGGAGAGTGTACCGTCAAACCCTACCGATGTAACTATTGAGCCGGATGGGGGAGCCCCCGGAACCAAGTACCTAGACAATGCACTACGTGTCGCTCCTGTATCCACTAGGAACTGATCAGTAGAACCTAAAACCTCAGCCGATACATAAGGACCCGTCTGATCGACCGGCACCTCAACTGATTCGGACCCCCATCCAACGCATTCCTATGCATGCTGAGAATCATGATATCCCGATTGATCGATGTCCGATACATGATACTGGTGCTGGCGATCAAAAACATTTGAGCCATCTCGGTGCCGCCCGGCAGTATCGAAACGGACATTATCGTTAGAATTCCCTCTAAAGGTCGAGAAGCCCCCTCTACCTCTCGGGCCACCCGGAGTGTGCCCCTGACGCGAAGCACGCAACGCTGGGCAATCCCTGGCCCAATGGCCCAACTGCTTGCAGTACGCACACTGGTTCCTATTCAAATCAGATCGGCCCGAAGGGGGACCATAAGATCCGCCCCTTCCTCTATTATTATTACCCCGTCGGGGCGGGCCATATACTTGTGCTAACATCACCTTGGTTTTGAGATCTTTCGATTTCTTCTCCTCCTGGCCCTGCGCCTCGTGCTCCTGACGCTCGTAATACTGAGCGATAGTCAGAAGGGCCGTCGGTGTCGCGGAGGACCAAGAACTTTCACTCGCTTTTAACCGGGCCGCAACTGCCGGTAGCAGATTAGCCACATATTTGTCCGCGAAAAGGTGGCGGCCTGTGTCGTCAGTAAGCGACTGGCCACTAAAATCATGAAACGTCTCCTCAAAGCGCGTAAAGAAGTCCGCAACTGACTCATCAACTTTCTGCTTACATGCAGTTAACATATTCCAGTCAATCTTTTTAGGGGGGATAATCGTCTTCAACTTAGCCACAATAGCCGCAGGGAGATCTAAAATATTCTGGGTGGTTTCTGTGCGGGCTTACGTTCCCTATCCTCATCCTCAAGGTCAGACCACCGGGCCTTGAAGGCAACCGCATCATCTACCTTTCGGACAGAGCGCCACGTATCCGGCGGTAGGATAAGGCCAAAGAACAGGTCTATATCCGCTAAGGTCATAATGCAAGAATTCAAGGCCCCCTCGACTTCTTCATAGAAGGCCGCTGGATTCTTGCGGGGGTCAGGCAACGCATTCTTTAGTGCCATAACATCGGCCCTATGCCATGGAGTGTAAACCCAATTATATACGAAATATCCCCTTGCATCGGCGGAGTTAATATCCGAGCTAGTCCCTGCTCCCTTAGGAGGAACATACAAAGGCGCCGCCTCTCGCATTGGTTTAGCATGCACTATGTCATCCTTATCTGACTGGGAGGCGGATGGGTGGCCCCCTGCTGCAGACGAATCCGACTGCTTCTCCTCCTCCGTTTGTTGACGTGCTTTCTCTCGAAGGGCCAGCACCTCGTCCCGCAAGGCGAACAGCCGCCGAGCCGCCTCAGGAGCCTTAGAGGGAGAAAAAGCACCGTTACGTATTGCTCTAGCGTCTGAAGACACTTCGTCAGACTCAAGAACATGAGAATATTTTCGGAAAGCAGTAATCACTTCCTCCGCGAAATGACCCAGAAAATACACTTTATCTCTCTCCTGCCACTGCCCCCAAGTCTGAAATAAGTCCTCCATAGATACCTTGCCTTTAAGCGCACGGAAGGAAAGTGTCCGAAGCTCAGCCATTTGCTCGGCCGACAGCATGGACCGTGTGTCTACCTTACCCGAAACCGGGTCAGAATCTTGCGGCCGTGGAGCAGATGCGCCAACATAAGGGGGCGGAGAGCGATCTAGCAAATAAAAATCATCATCAGGATCATTAAGGACAGGATAAAGTGGCTGGCGAACAACATATTGACCCGAAACCTGTAGCCTACGCTCTTTCTCTTGTCTGTCCGTTTGCTCTTTGTCCTCCCGACGCTTCGCTTCCTGTGCTCGCACATGATCATTCTTCCGTTGCTCTTTATCAAACAGCGCTTTCTCACGTTTCTCTCGCTCACGCACTTCCTTCACCCATAATCGCACACACTCAAACATATCCTGACGAGCACGTCGCTTACACATACACTGTTCCACATACTCAATCTTACGTATATCAAACGATCCATACAAAGGCCATCGCAACTCAGGATCCTTCCTCGTGTATTTCCTCCATAGCGTGCTGTACATTATGGAAGAAAGACCATGCTTCACATACATATCCCTATTAGGAGTCCCCTCTGGGGGAGCTGGAGCAGAGTCCTCGAGGTTCAACCGGTTACCAAAACAGCAGCACCACTTACGGAGTGCGCTGAAAGCAGGCATGCTCAGAAATAGTGCAAAATATGCAATATTATAAGGAAAAAATGGCACTTAATCGTTGCGCCGTTCAAAGTTTACACAGCTCCTGGAGAAATTTCTCCACATTACCTGCCTATATGTGTTGCAACGCATATATTTTCACAAAGACAAATTCAAAATATGACCAGTCATCATCAATCAAAACTCAAATAGCCAACCCAGGCTTCAAAACTCGGAGCAAGTACCGTACAACGGTTCTTACCAATCAAGAGTCCAGGTTCCAACTGCCAAGCTCCACAATCGCCCAAACGGCTCTCACGGCAGGACCGACAGAAGAGGTCTCAGTCGATGACCGGCGCCACCCAGACGGTCAGCTCGGAAGGGAAGGAAGAAAAACCTCGGGATGCCAGGGCTAAGACGCCGCTGGCAGTGATCACGTCCCCGGCCAAACTCCTCACCTTCGTCGCGACCAGTCCTTCGAGCATCCGAGTCGCCGATGAGCCCCACGTGACGGGCGCCAATTGATGAATACAGGCCCCAGCTAGGCCCGCAAGAACAAGGGTTCGCTCTCCTGTAACGGAATCTATAAGGAAGTTGGCACGGAAACTGCAAAGTACAAAGACAACGTTTATTAACCCTTAAGGGTGGTCCTACAATCCACACAACACTCTTCAGTATTGCCTGGAGTAGCACACAGAACATTCGTACACAGTCCCCTTTTATACACAACAGAGGGGCTCATAGTGGGTGGATACAACATGAGGCCAAAGAACATTACCATTTATGGTCATTCTCGATACTGAATCAATACATGGGCGGAGCTAACATACTCTTTGGGCCCGCGAAAACACATGGTCAAGCAAAGCTAATTATAACAGATGTGGTCAAGTCTGGGCATGCGCCAGATGGACAAGAGAGCTATTTATAAACCGTTACTAGGCAGATTACAAGAGCAACTAACACAGAGGTCGGACTCTCCTCGTGACGAACACGTGGCAGCATGTCAATACAAAATGGAGTCCGAACTTCAGTCAACATAACGAAGAAAACATGATCGCAAGGGAAAGCATTAATGTTTTCAGTAAATGCTTAATCACATTCTGCCTTAATTTACAACAGTACCTTGCATGGTTCTGAAATTCCTGGGGCACAGAAAATGCCACAAGAAGGATGCAGCTGGAGGCAGTGAGGATCACTCAAATGCTACCTTGCACCAAGAAACCCACTCCAGTTCTTACGACGTTACTGTCATCAGTCCTTCAGCTTCTAAGTATTGTAGGGATCCCTGAAGGTTGAATGAGTTTTTGGCCATCCTGGTGGTATATTTACCCTTATGAGCTAGTCACTTCTCCTCTCACAGATCCAATGTAAGATATCTGATTGGTTCCTTAACTGGTGCAGCTGTGGCTTGATCAACACCCCTAATTGTCTCCAAAGATCCTTGTCTGAAACATCAAAAAGATGTTTAAGAGACCAGATCATGAAGCTTCAGCAGACAACTCCTGCTCGATGTATATAGCAAGGAAAGTCAGATCTACTGTCCTATTGTACACTGTTTCATGATCTGGCTGGTGAAACAACCTGAGTGTAATGCACTCAAGTCCCCTTGTTCTGAAAAGGGTTAAAGGAAGAGTTAAAGAATGAGTAGGCAAGAGTTCCTCAGGCTTCCTCATTCACAGAACATCTAGATCAAGTTCTCCTACTAGAACATGGACAAAATGAAAGGAGAATGAAAAAACAGGGAAATCAGAGGTTCACTTCTACTCCTCCTCCCCAAGTTGTAAGGTTGTAAGGTAAACTGAGCCTACTACTGCGTTTTGCCTTATATGCCTGATGAACCAGTGCAGCTCAGTTCGAGTGAAAAGCCCATTGTCCACTACTGAAAAGGATCAAAGATGCAAGGATTTCTTCTGTCTCTATTGTGCAAGCCCAAATCACCTGCTGCTAGATTGTAATGTTTGACCTTCCAGGCCTTGGGAACATGTAAGATCCTGTCCTTTATAAGGGATAAGGGGCTGGAGAATCTAAATTCTGTATTTTTTCAGTTCTACTGATGAGTCCAGTTCATGCATGTTCTAGTTTAATTTATTCATCTCTGTTCCAGCCCTCTTAGATTCTGGTGCCTCCAGAATGTATATGGACTTGAGTTGAGCTCAAAGACTCCAAATTCTGGTCGGGAAGAAGTCTTCTCTTGATAATGTACAAAGTATTGATGCATCTCCATAGACATCAGGTCTCATGACCTCCATCATGGTTCCTCTTTTAGTGGTGTCCTAAAGCAATTATAAAGAAATGGTTGCCTTTGATCGAATTAGGTTGCCTAACTATGCTATAGTACAAGGGATACATTGACTTGAATGAAACAATTCCTACATCAATTGGGAGTCCAGTGTTGTGTTGCTTTTTTCACAGTACTGTAGACGTAATTGTGTTACAGACAGAAGGATACTGGGCTCCAGTGATACAAGAACATACTGTAAACCAGTCTCATGACACTATTGCTCAGACCTTTTCCAGCCCTATGGTGTATCAAACGTTTTCTGATGCTATACAGAAAGCTACTTCTGTGTCACTCCCTCCTCATCGGGATTTGGATTGTGCTATTCTGACTGGTCTGATTCTCCAGTCAATGTTCCCTGCTGGAGCTCCGCTCTTCTTTGTTCCAAAAAAGCTAATATGCTTTAATGATCACCATAGATTGAATAAGGTCACCATTAAGGACTGTTACCCACTTTCACTCATCAAAGGCATCCATGAGTCCATTGAGGGTGCTAAATATTACACAAAATTAGATCTCCTTAGGGCTTACCATATGCTTTTGATAAAAAAGTTATAAGTGAAAGGTTATGTTCCAGACACCCCTTTTGACAGTATGGGGCACATGCATCAAGGGATTTTGTGATCACAAACAGTGCGATTCGCAATAATCGTCCGTTTGCGATCGCAAAATGGCCTTTTGCAATGCATGAAAGTTTTTGGGATGCGCAATTTCGGTAATTGCAATTTCTTAAGATTTCCTAAATTGCAATTGCATTTAGGAAATAGCAATTTGTGATTCCTTAAATGCAATGCTAGAAGCACTTTGAAATAGCAATTTTGCTATTTTGGCTCGCAAATTACAGAAAAATTAAACTGGTCGGTAATTTGCAACAACTTTGAAAAATGCACTAAAGTGCATTTCTCAAAGTTTCATGTTACACACACGCATGCCCTTAGGGCATGTCTGTGCGCAACATGGGTGCACACTACAATTTCAGGGGTGCAACAGGGTGTACTTTTGGCACCCTTGCACCCTTGAAATTGCATGTGCAAGTTGCGAGTACCTATTTGGTACTTGCAAATTGCGCATGCAATTCCCATTCATTCTATAGGAATGAATGGGAAGCCATTCCTTAATTGCGAGTTGCAATTTGCGTATCGCAATTAAGTAATGTTTAGGAATCGTTGTTTTTTTTTTGTGATTCCTACATGCATAGGCTTTTGCGAGTCCTTAATTGCGACTCCTTAATATTCCCAATTAAGGACTCACAAAAGCCTACCTTGATGCATGTGCCAGTATGAATATTAGGTCATGCCTTTTGGCCTGATCAGTGCTTCAGCAGTTTTTCAGATATTTATCAATAGCATATTGTCTTATGTTCCAAAACAGTTTCGTGTGGTATACCTGGATGATATCCTGTCCTTCCCTGCTTCCCCTAAAGAATATTGAGTCCATGATGGTTCTGTCCTTCTATGTCTCAGGGAAAACAATATATCCTGTAAAGTGGAGAAGTTGTGAATTTGGTGTCTGATTTTCAGAAATGTGTGGGTTTGGTAGGGTCCCCTCGGTGTCGGCTAAGCTAGGGCCCAAAATCCACAGCTACCCAAAATGCAACAAAAGGGTCAGTTTTCAGTGGGGACATTTGATCTGTCCATGTTGTGTTTTGGGCCATTTCCTGTCGTAGGTGCTAGGCCCACCCTCACAAGTGAGCCACCATTAATATTGGGAGTTGTGGAAGAATGCTAGGCAGTAGAAAATGTGTGGCTCCCCCCAGATTCCAGAACTTTCCCTCACAGAATTGTGAGGAAAATGTGTGTTTTTAGCCAAAGATTGAGGTTTGCAAGGGCTTCTGGGTATGCAAACCTGGTGAGGCACACACAAATCAAACCACCCAGGACTTCCCCAGTTGTCTGCTTGCCTGTTTGATAGGCTTCCCTGGGTATTGTCTGAGCCAAGGACCAAAATTCACAGCAATGCAAAATGCAAAAAAGGGGTTAGTTTTGAGTCGCAAAATTTGTGGCTCCCCACAGATTCCAGAGCTTCCCCTTACAGAAATGTGAAGAAAATAGTGTGTTAGCCAAGGTGTGAGGTTTGCAAGTGCATCAGGGTAAGAAAGGCTGGTGATAGCCACACGTCATCCCACCTTAGATTTCCCTGGGTGTCTACATTTCAGAAGTATGTGGATGTGGTAGGCTTCCCTGGGTGCTGGCTGAGATAGGCTGCAAAATCCACAGCTACTCAAAATGCAAAAATGTTTTGGTTTTGAGTGGAAAAATATGGTGTCCATGTTGTGTTTTGGGCCCTTACTTGTCGAAGGCGCGAGGCACACCCACACAAGTAAGGTACCATATTTATCAGGAGATGGAGGGGAATGCTACATGGTAGTAAATCTGTAGCTCACTGCAGATTCCAGAGCTTTCCCTCACAGCAATCTGAGGAAAATGTGTATTTTATTCCATAGATTTAGGTTTGCATGGGCTTCTGGGAGACAAACTATGATGAGAGCCACACAAGTTGAGCCACACAAGTTACGCCAGCCTGGGCTCCTCCATGTATCTAATTTTGAGGATGTCTTGGGTTTGGTTGGCTTTCCTTGGTGCCAGCTGAGCTAGTGCCTAAAATCCACAGCTTCTCAAAAAGGGAAAAAAAGTGTCAGTTTTGAGTGGAAAAATGTAATCTGTCCTTGCTGCGTTTTGGGCCCTTATCTGTTGCAGGCGCTAGGTGCACCTACACTAGTGAGGTACCAATTTAATCGTAAGATATGTGGGAATTCTGGCTGATAGGAAATTTGCGCCACCCCCTCCTTTGATTCCAGAACTTCCCCTTACAGAAATACGAGGAATATATATGTTTTAGCCTAAGTTTAGACTTTTCAAGTGTTTTTTGGTAAGAAAAACGTGTGCAGCCAAACAAATCATGCCACCATGGACTGTCCCTGGCATCTTGTTTTCCAAGATGTATGAGTTTGGTAGGTTTCCTTGGGTGCCGGCTGAGCTACAGCCAAAAATCCACAGCTACCCAAAATGCAAAAAAAAGTTTGTTTTGAGAGGAACATTTTTATATATGTATGTTATGTTTTGGGCCCTTTCCTGTCCTGGGTGCTAGGTCCAACTTCACAAGTAAGGTACCATTTTTATCAAAGACATGGGGGAATACAGGGTGAGAAGAAATTTGTGGCATCCCACGGATGCCGGAAATTTCCCTCAAGAGAACGTGATAAACATTTGTGTTGTAGCAAATCTTTGAGATTTGTAAACGCTTCTGGTGAGACAATCTTGTATGATACACGCAGATCACACCAACCTGGACTTCCCCTGATTTCTAGTTTAAAGAAATGTGAACCTTTGTTTGGTTTCTCCTGGTGACGGCTGAGCTAGGGTCCAAAACTAACAGCTAACCAAATTGCAAAAATGGGTTGATTTGGGGTAGAAAAAAATTGAGCTGGCCCTGTTGCGTATTGGACCCTTTCCTGTCATGGGCGAAAGTCCCACACAAGCAAGTGAGACTCCCTTTTTATTGAGAGACATGGATGAATACTTGCGTGGTAGGAAATTTGTAGATCTCTGCAGATTTCAGAACATTCCCTCACAGAAATATGAGAAAAATGTGTGTTTTTATCGAAAGATTGACGTTGGCAAGGGTTGCTGAGTATAAAACCTCAAGAGCACCACCAAATCACACTACCCCGGAAAGCCCCGTGTGTAATTTTCAGAAATGTCTGGGCATGGTAGATCTCTCTGGTGGCAACTGAACTAGGGCCTAAAATACGCAGCTACCCACATTGTAAAAAAAGTGTTAAATCTGCTTGACTCCCGGCTGCATTTTGGGGCATTTAGTGTTGCAGGCACTAGGCCCAGCCACACAAGCAGGGGACTATTTTTTTGAGATGTGTGGGAACACAGGAAAGTGGAACATTTGTGTGCAAGAAAGAAGACATTTTGCCAAAAGTCCTTCTGAATATCATGATAGCATGGGTAACCCCAAATTCAGGTGGTGTAAAAATAATCACTGATACTAAACTCAGTATTGTGTGTACATTTCAGAAATACATAGGTTTCCTCCTTACCCATTTTTCATTATTTATATTTTACCATTTGGAAAGCTGTATAGTAGTCAAGTCAAGTCAAAAGGCAACGTTTATTTAGACCAATGGTCTTTAAACAGCATAAAATCATATAGAAATATTATCATAAAATAGTATAAAATCATAAAAATACCTACATTGTTTCCAAACAGTCGATGCCTTATTTTCATAAAAGCGCCTCAGTATCGCATACATTTAGATTTCATCAAAAGTTATCCATAGTATACATATTTCAGTATATTCCTAAAACAAAATCAATTATAAAAATGTTTCCTGCCTATGAATAAACCCCCATAATTAATATCCATACTTTAGTTTTACTAAAGGGTACGTTCAGTTCATACCTTGATACACAGTATCATTTTCCATAAAACAGATTTTCACCGCCTTCATATATCTACCAATAGCAATAGCTATAACCAGATTGGGCATACCCGTAAGCAGCTCTATAGCTTGGGCCTGTGATTGGATACCATACTTTAAAAACATAGGCCACAGCCAAAGTTTCCGCTGGGCTAAGACAGTTCTACAGTCAATCAATATATGCGGGATATCACATTTATTCCCAAGCTTACATCTGCAATTGCCATCGGGCTGCGTCATTGCTAACCATATTTTATCATTCATTCTCCATGGGTTTATTCCAATTCTTGTTCTTAGGATTTCGCACCTGAGCCAATAATTAGGAAGCGTATCAAGGTACGGGTACCAGTCCTCATTCTACCAAGTCATACTCATAAATTGTACTGATTGTTTCTTGCTCAAATACTCAGCATCAACCCTCCTGGCTGCTACCTGCCCTTGGGTCCTTAGTGTGATTTTATTTGTTTCTACCTGGAGTGAGTGTGGGCAGATTCTCACTCTCAAATTCTCATCACACCTTGTACAATTGCTTTCTTGACTCTCTGGCCCATTTTAGGCTACTAAGCTGAATTTCGTTTCTACACTATTGTGAAAACTTTTGTACATCCCCTGGGTCCTGATGCTTCCAGAATCTTAATAGTGCCATTTGCCATTTGAGCTTGTATGCACCATGTTGTTATACCTAACTCAGCTCTAATGGCTTGAATCATTGCTGATCCTGGTAGCGACAGTAATATTTTTAGGCACTTCCATTCTTCAAGTTCCCACCCCTGTTTGCCACTTAAGTAAAGCACTTCTGCACCGTACAATACTTGGGGGGGTATCATTGCACTATATGCCTTTATCAACGGTCTATGTGACATCTCCCCATAGTCTAGGTAAAAAATGTGCAGGCCATATACCGATTTAAGGGCCTTAGCTTGCTTTTTGGGCTTCTATATGTGTATGCCACTTTAAAGAACTATCGAACCAGACCTCTAGGTACTTATATTCCATAACTATTTCAAGCTTCAATGTCCCTAGGAACCATCTGCTCCTAGAGGCTCTTTTTCCAAAGCATAACATTTCAGTTTTATCTAGGTTTACTGTTAAATGTTTTGAGACACAATAATCCTTAAAAGCATTAAGCTTTCTTTTAAGCCCTATCTCAGTCTGGTCGAAAATCACAAGGTCATCTGCGTACAGTAAGCACGATTGGTGTCTGCTATTCATTTTCGGACTGGCACTTCTCTCCACCTTTAGAGCTGCAGGTAGATCTGCTAAGCATATGGCAAATAGTAAAGGTGCCAACACACACCCTTGTCTCAGTCCGTTTTCAATAGCTATCTTTAGTGTCAAAGACCCGGCCGTGTCCTTAATTACCTGAACCCAATTCCCTCTATGCAGCTCTTGGATAATGCACAGCAGGCCTTTGGGGATGTTATATTTTCCCAGGGTCACCCATAAACATTGCCGGTCCACTAGGTTGAAGGCGGCCCGGAAGTCCACAAAGCAGCAGAAAAGGTTCCCTACTTGCTCCATTGACTTCCGTGCCACAGCCCATAGAGCAAAGCAGTGGTCAATTGTGGAGTGTCCCTCCTTAAAGCCACCCTGTTCGACTGGCACTATCGACTCTTTTTCCACACAGTCTTTTAATCTGGCTAATAGTATTTTAGAGAAGACTTTCTCCCCAATGTCCAGCAGGTTTATCAGTCTATAGTTTTTGGGGAATTCATGTCTCCCTTCTTATGCACTGGTCTGATTATGGATCCCTTCCAATTTTTGGGAATAATTCCGGAGTCCAAAATGGTCATGAACATACTTGATAGGAATTCAGCCCACTACTGCATCTGAGTCTTTATTATAATAGCAGGCAGGATGTCAGGTCCTGCAGCCCTGGTTAGCTGTAGCTTCTTTATCATATTTTTCACCTTCACTACTGTGAATAATAACTTTAGATCTTCCACTTGTCCCCGCCAGTGCTGCAGTTCTCCTTTCTCTGATAAATTTATTTATTTTAGGAAATTTGTTGAGCGCACAAATACCCGAGGGTGTCTCGGCGCTGAGTGTCCACTATGCTAATCCATGAGTAGTTATTGTTTAAACAGCCAGGTCTTTATCTGTTTACGGAAAGAAAGAAGGGAGGTACAGGTTTTGATGTGGCTTGGAAGACTGTTTCATAGTTTGATAGTGGTCACTATAAAGGACCTGTCTCCCCAGGAGACCTTCTTAGTCCTGGGAACCTGCATAAGACCGGCAGTAGAAGATCGGAGGGATCTGACAGGATTATAGGGGCAGAGTGCGTCCTTTAAAAAGGCAGGGCCTTGAGAGTGAATTGCCTTATACGCAATGCAAAGTGCTTTAAATTTGGTTCTTTTCTTCACTGGCAACCAATGAAGCTGTTCAATAGTGCCAGAGATGGAAGTATACTTGGGGGTAGCCGTGATCAATCTGGCCGCAGCATTCTGCACCAACTGTAGCTTTTTTAAAACTCCTTCCTGAGCATTGACCAGAAGCGCATTACAATAGTCTATGCGAGATATAACTAATGCACTGACCAAGGTTCTGGCCATGCTCATAGGAAGATAGGGTAGGAGTTTTTTGATCATTCTCATGGTGTAAAATGAGGATGATACTACCGCATTAACATGGTGCATAAGAGTGAGTTTAGTATCCAGTAAAACTCCCAAATTTCTTGCCTTAGTCACTGGGGAAGGGGGTGGTCCCAGAGCGGCCGGCCACCAAGTAGGTGACCAAGCTGGGGAGAGATTGCCAAACACCATCACCTCCGTTTTGTCGGAGTTAAGCTTCAAGCAATTTGGGGACATCCAATCACTTATTGCTAACATTCCCTGATTAAAATTGGACGCCACTTCATCTCCATTTTTATTAATGGCTAAGACAATCTGGGTGTCATCAGCGTAGGATGTCACCGCCAGGTGATGGATTTTTATGATCCTCGCCAAGTCCGACACATAGATGTTAAATAGTGTCGGACTTAGCGAGGATCCCTGGGGGACACCACAGGGGAGAGTAAAAGGAGGTGACTTGAAATTGCCGAAGGCGACTGATTGTACTCGATCAGTGAGAAAAGAGGAAATAAGATTTTTAGCACCACTTGTAATCCCTGCCGCTGTGACACGGTCGATCAAGATAGAGTGATCGACCGTGTCAAAAGCTGCCGAGAGGTCCAACAGAATGAGCACTGCTGATCCTCCACCATCAAGTGTCATCTTGATTTCATAAGTAGCCTTAATAAGCGCGGTTTCAGTTCCGTGTCCCTTTCGGAAACCAAATTGTGAATTATCTAGACAGTTGTTCTGGTCTATGAAATCTGAGATTTGGATGTTCATAATCTTTTCCACAATTTTGGCGGGAAGAGGAAGGCAGGCTATAGGGCGATAATTAGCGACTATAGAAGGGTCTAAGGAACTCTTCTTGATAAGACGTTTGATAGTCGCTTTCTTCCAGATGGAAGGAAAGATGTTAGACGAAAACATGGCATTAAAAATTTCTGTGAGTTTTGGGCCTATGATATCTGGAAAAATTTTGAGAATGGAAGGGGGACATGGATCTTCCGGTGAGCCAGAGTTCGTGGTAGAAATAAGATGAAATACCAGTTCCAACGGAACCTGAGTAAATTCCTGAAAGGAACGAAGGGGGGCTGGGTGAGGCGGGTTGGAGCGTGCCCGGGAAAGGGGCTTATGATCATTAGGAGTGGAAGACGGGTGTCCAGTACTGGTTGTGTGAGCCTTGAATTGGGTAAAGATATCAGTCACTTTCATTTGGAAGTGATTCGCCAAGGAGTCACAGAGCTCCTGGGTAGCTATGATGGGAGTGGTTACTGCTTGCCCAGAGAGACGTGTTACTACCTGAAACAGTTGTTTAGTAGAGTCATGTGCAAGATTGATTTGGGTGCTATAGAATTTACTTTTTTCCGAGATGATAAGTTGCTTGTAGTTAAACATCATGGCTTTGTAACAGGATTTTTGATCTGGGTCGTAATCTCGTCTCCATCTACGTTCCTGTCGTCTACATTTTTGCTTTTCCTGTCTAAGAGCGTCACTGTACCAGGGTGAAGATTTAGAAGCCCTGTTAGTAGATTGTTTCTTTAAGGGAACTGTCATATTGACAGTGTTTTGTATCCAGTTGGTATAATTGTTGGCTCCTAATTCAGGATCAATCACAGTAGGTGGCAGAGAAGTTAATAATGATGACTGAGAAGCGGGGATGTCAATGCTTTTCCATGCTCTAAATTGATTAGTGGGTGAGGGAGTTTTGGCCAGGGGGGGAGTAGATTTTAAAAGAAAATAAAAAAGAATGGCCGAGTGATCAGTCCAAGTGAGAGGGAGAACATCCTTCATCGTGAGTGATGTATCACTAGAGAAAAGACCGTCCAAAAGGTGGTCCCCAGTATGTGTTGGACCGGTAACTAATTGAGGGAGTCCTATTGCATCCAATTCGGAAAGAAGGGCTGCGGTGTCAGGGTTATCCGGTAATTCGAGGTGAAAATTAAAATCGCCCCAAATGGTGTACTGGTTCTCACCTGCCAATGGTTCTAATAGAATGGGTAGATTGGCAAGAAAAGGACTGCGAGGTCCTGGAGGACGGTAAATAAGTGTGCCTTTAAAAGGGGGGGGCATGAGGAATGGAAATTGTAAAAGAAGTGGCTTCACAGCTTGTAATGGGGACGGCCTCAGTTCGCACTGTTAGATTGCTGCGATATATAATGGCTAGTCCACCACCTTTTTTAGGGTGTGGTCTGTCCAATCTAATATTCGAGAATCCTTCGGGGGTTGCAATGACAAAGTCAGGTCCACAAGAGAGATCACCCCAAGTTTCTGTAATGAAGAGAAGATCGAACTTACAGTCCTCAATGAAGTTAGAAATGTAATATTTGTGCTTGGGCAGGGAACGTGCGTTTATTAGTGCTGCCACACAAGGTTTAGGCAATATCTTATTCCTGCCAGTGGTACTTGTTGGTAGACGACGGTAATTATTAGTGACAAAAGAGTAACTAGGACAAGTATAAGGAAGAAAGTATGGCTGATTGGCCAGTTCAAGGCGCTGGCAATGATGAGGTGAGATATTTAAAGAGTGAAGAAAGTCAGAATCATACGTTAGCGTATAAACTGCCTGTCCCATACAATTCCTTCAGATATTTTTCCCAAGCGGATTCTTTGACCACGCAATTCATGGCTCCGACCGGTTGTCCGGATGCTGCCTGTATTAGTTTCCAGAACTTCCGTACATTTTTTGTTTCAATTGCTTCCAACAGATTTTCCCAGCATTTTTCTTTGTAAGACCTTTTCAGGCTTCTAACTAGCTTTTTATATTAATTTCTTAACTTTCCATGGTTAATAAACCTTGCCAAGTTACATTTGACTCGGAGGTATTGAGCTTCTCTCCGTATCTCCCTTTTCTTTTTGATGCATTCCTCTGTATACCACTTGGCCTGTCTAACTGGGGTTTTTTGTTAGGTCCTGGATCCTATCTTCTTATTTTTTAGTTTAACTCTAAGACACTGCACTACCTGAACGATTTTTTCCTCAACCCATTCCAGGTTTTGTCCTCTAGTATTTCCCAGATCTATCCCGTTGTAGGGTTGTCATTTTTACAATATATTCTTCAGATAGTCTCGTTGTGGCCCTCCTAGGGTACTTTACTTTTTGGGGGAGTGCTATATCTCGTGCCCTTCGAAGTTCATTTGCAATCTCAATCTGCATATAATTGTGGTCACTGTCTTCCCTACTTCATTTGCAATCTCATCTGCAGATAATTGTGGTCACTGCCTTCCCTGCTGTATAGTAGGTATAAAATGAAAAATCATTGTAAGGTGCAGCTCAGTTGTTGGCGCTGGGTATTGCATGTTCTGGAAAATTTACAAACCCTACATACTGCTGCAACTACAAGGGTCTATTAGATGTAACAGTTTATTGCTTTTCCATATCAGCTATTATGACAAGATGTTATAGATGAAAATGTAGTCAGAAATGGCTGTTATTTCCTACCAATTTTAATTTTGTTTCTTTGGGAAACCATGAGGTAACTACACAAATGACTTCTTGCTGAATTCAGAAATGTGCCTACGTTTCCGAAATGTATCCAAACTCTTAGGGGCACATGAATCAAGGTAGGCGATTGCGATTCCATAATTGCGATTATTAAGTAATCGCAATTATGGAATCGCAATTGCCTATGCATGTAGGTTTCGCTAAAATGTTAGCAATTCCTACATATTCCTTAATTGCGAATAGCTAATTGCGATTTGCAACTAAGGAAGAGCTCCCTATTTACTCCTATGGGCCTAGAGACCCATAGGAATGAATGGTATTTGAAAGCGCAATTTGCGAGTACCAAATAGGTACTCGCAAATTGTGCATGAAATTTCAATGGTGCAAGGGGGCCTAAAGGCCACCCTGACGCACCCCCAAAATTGGCATGTGTGCACATGTGGCGCACACACATGCCCTAAGGGCACACTTTGAAAAATGCACTTTTGTGCATTTTTCAAAGTTTTTGCAAATTACTATCAACTTGCAGTCGATGGTAATTAGAGTTTATTGCATTCCGAATAGGGAATCACAATTTCGATTCCCTAAATGCATTCGCAATTTAGGTAATTGAAAATTTTGCAATTACCTATTTTACGAATTGGCATTTTTTGTTGATGCATCCCAAATGTCAAATTACCGGTCGCAAATGGGCCGATCCTGTGCTTTGGCCCATTTGCGACCGGTATTTTGGTTGATGCATGTGCCCCAAAGTCTTTTGTTACTGCCTCACCAATGGGATTTTAACGCCATTGTGTGAACAAGCCTGCGCTGCACACATATTCCTCTTCATCTACTGTTAGTGTATCGTGCAATTTGTTTCATTTTTGTCTGATGGCTATTTATTTATGTAAAGGAGTGCTCGCGTATGATCTCTGAAGTAAAGTTCCAGGCTGTTCACTCTCTCTGTGCCTTGAGACACACCACCTAAGAAACAAACCCCGCGCTGCATGAATTTTCTGTTGATCATTGTTAACAGAGCGTGTGCATAAAGTTAACAGTAACAAAGGTGAAAAGCAAAGAGCAAATGAAATATAAAACATGGTACAATAGTGGTAAAGCTTGAACAGGCGATGGAGAAAGCCGGCCCTTAAAGCCTCGTGAGTGCCCCAGGGATTTCACACGGGCTTGCGAAGTTTTGTTCATTATTGCAGGAGGAGTCCTTCTGTCTGCTGTGCAGGCAGGCTGCAGTATAATGGAGAACTCAGCCAGACAGGAACGCTTCGAGACCTGCCAGTGGTTTCAAAGCGCATTAAGGCCGGGGCAGAGTAAGTCACATGTCAGGTTGCTGTCTCCATGGGGCTTCATGGGCTGAGGCTAAGTCAGTCATGTGTTATGCTGCTATCTCCATGGGGCTTCATGGGTTGAGGAAATGTCATTCATGTGTCAGGCTGATGTCTCCATGTGCGTCATGGAATGTGGCAGAGCCAGTTACGTGTCAGTTTGCTGTCTTCATGGCGCATCATGGACTGGGACAGTCAGTCATGTACCAGGTTACTATGTCCATGGGACTTTGTGAGCTGTGGCAAAGGTAGTCACATTGCATGCCTTAGGTTGGCGTTCCCATGGGGCTTCATGCGCCGGCACAGAACCAGTCAGTTGTCGAACTGGTGACCCTTTGAATCTTAATGGGCTGGGGAAGAGCCAGTCATATGCCTTTGTTCTGATGCTGAAGGGCTTTTTGGCATTAAGTATGGTGCACGGCTAAAGTGCTACATTACCTCCTCAGGTGTAGAAAAGGCTATGTAAATTAAGTTACAACACAATACAATATATAACCTTCCTGCCTCACAATAATTCTAATTTCAGAAAACTCAGTGGTTGGGTAGTTGATTGTAGTTTATACAGAATGCATAATCATTTACTTATACTGCTTAATACTCCCACATATTACAAAACTGCAGTTGGGTCATGGCCATCACCCAGTGCTGTACTAGTCCAGGGCATTACATCACCCATCGCCAACTGAGTAGGCATGGAATAACTGAAGATATCTACCACATGCTGCTGGCCAATGGAGGAATTTATTCCACCACTGTGAGGCCCAACTAGCTACAAACAATGACCACTTTTGACATCTCACAACAGCAATCAGATATGGGATGAAACAACACCTTAGCAGCTCTATGATTCATGTCTCCCTCCTACCTATGCTTGTAAACCTTACACATTAAACACAATATATAAGAATGGACAATGCAGTGCCGTAACCAGCTCAGTGGAAATACAAGAAATGAGAAATACCATAAGGGATCTGCAGAGTTGCTCAAAGCTGCCAGCTTACTAAAAATCATAATCTAGAAAACCTGTCTCTCACACTTCTCCATCCATCACACTGCTGAGTGATGCGTCCCATAATACGTCAACCGCACATAGTTGGTCCTCACGCACGACATGGAAAAGCTTACCACATAGAATCAAAACAAAGACAACATCCTTCCACCCACACATCCTACACGGTGTAGCATTTTACCCTTGTAGGTAATCGTTTCAATGCTCCACACAGGCGTATTATGCTCTATAAAAATGTTGCAATACAATACAAAACAATGGAGCATTTTATTATATCAGTTTTATAATCTCACAATTGAAACATTTTCAATATTATTTTCATCAAAGTCATCGTCGTTTCTCATTTGTCTTATTCAGCAAACAACCATTGACAAAGCCAAAAGTATTGGCTTGTTTTAGGTCTAATTTCAGTTGTTGTATTATATATCTGGATGCAATAACAGAAAGAAGCAGCAAAATTGTCAGGCGGCACACTATAGTAAGCACAGATTTCTACCATGCCTTTAATTACATTATGCCACTGCCCTTTGAAAGATTTCCCCCTCCAGTTTTCTCATCTCACTAAAAGCCCTGTGTATAGGTTTCTAGGCGTATCCATGTGTTTCACATCTGTTTTTACCACAAACTGTAAGCAGGTTGAAATCATGAAAACTAGGATAAATAGTCTACCTCCTAGAAAAACGCAAAAACTATTTTTTTTATACAAGTCTGTTTGTTCCTGAAAGCTGGGAAGATGGTGATAAAAGCATAGTAAACCTGTTGTTGATTTTTCGGGAAAAAAATGCATTCCTGCACAGCACATTTAAAAAATAAAACTGAATTTAGCTACATTTTGCCTTTTTTCTTTCTCCCCTCCAGAGGAATCCACAAACCTAATTTACCTTAGAATCTGTAGGATATTGGGCAAAAAAGGACCCAAACTTGGCATGGATACCTTATGTGGAAAAGAAGCTATGAAGGCGTAAGCATAAAGTACCGAGTGATCGCAGAAATAATGCGACCGCCCAGCCTGGTGGTGTGCTTTTGTGTTTGTGTTGTGGGGGGCCATTACCCTCTGTGATTACTTCTGGTGGTTTGCTAGTAAGAGTTCACTTGCCAACTACCTGGTCCGGTGCACTCTCAAGGTGGAGTTGAGTCCCTGTGCTCTGATGAAATTGCCACAAAATCATTGGCAATGAAACATGTCTGCTGTTAAGGTTAAAATGGTCTAAACATATCATTACTATGTTAACTGAGTGTGAATACTATCAAAAATATAGGATAGGTATGACAGGTCTGCAACTCAATTTTAACCTGGGGAGAGTATAGATGACCTCCCTTGCTCTACGGGGCTTTTAGATGTTTGATAGATATTACTTTAATTGATACGCCTTTCTCTGTCACTTTTCACATAATTTAGAGTTAGGTCACGTTGTTTTCTCTCAGGAAAGTGCCAATGATGACAAAGTGAGTCAACTGTTGAGTATCTACCTGTAGCTCCATGGGAGTTTCTTACATAAGGCACTTTCACCTGTAGCCTCGCCCGTGATGCAACAGTCACACGCTGAAAAACGAACAACTCATGTTGAGTATAAAGAATATATAATATGCACTGGCGATCGAATACTAGATCGAAGGGGATAAATAATCTCGTATCAAGATAGATACCCTACTACTTTCACGTAATTTAGAGACTCTACCTTTTCTGTGTGGACGACATGATACATGCTTCCATAGCACATAAATGCACATTCCTAATACCTGGTTGATGCTAAGCAACCATAAGATATCCCAAATTATTGTCGATTTTATTGTCACAGTACAATTCAATAGTTCATGATTTATAATCATTCTTATTGCTGCCTCATACCCCACTAGACAGCGAGGGGAGGGGTATCTATGTCGATGAGTTTTAGATTTTTCATCTTAGGGACCATTTTTCGTTTTCTTAACTTTTAATTGTGTTGCATAAATGACCAGATGTGATAACACAATTGATGCTAACTTTGTCTGATTCAGTCCTATACACTGAGGAATTCACACTCATGTACAGTCCACAGAGTACTGTTGATGCCAGGACAAAGACTGAATAGGGTGAGTCACATATGGATGTATTTCTGCTGATTTTAAATAGGCTTTCCACACTGGTGAGTAGACACTTTAGCTCACAGTGGGGATCCACCACTACCTTGTTTTGTAAGTTCTGATGGATTTTGTGACACATCACCACTTGTAATTAAGTCAAAGAGTGTGAGTCACACTGAAGGTTTGCCCACCAACTGCTCCATACAATATGTCCCCATGTATATGTTTGACCATACCTCTTTCTCTTTTCAGGTAGCTCCTGACATAAAACAGGTATTGTGTTTAAACATAACACTGAGGTTGTAACTAACCCAAACTTGATTCGTTTGTCAAATGTAGATTGTTTTTCCGATAGGTCCTGACGAATCACGAGTATATTTGCTCAAGGCGAGAAACATGTTGACCGACTTCTTCTAACCACATGACACCTCAATATGAGACATTATACTCAAATAAGTGCCATGTCTACACGCTTTTAATTTAGGGTAGGAGGCCATCCGAATAAAATTAATCTTCACCAGGCACTCCTGACCTTATTTTAATCACACTATTATATATCTACATTAACCAGGCCCCACACCCGCACTTCACCATACGGCAGTTGGATAAAAGATCTCCGCTAAAGTGCCCCTTTTGAATTTAGCTACATTTTGCCTTTTTTCTTTCTCCCCTCCAGAGGAATCCACAAACCTAATTTACCTTAGAATCTGTAGGATATTGGGCAAAAAAGGACCCAAACTTGGCATGGATACCTTATGTGGAAAAGAAGCTATGAAGGCGTAAGCATAAAGTACCGAGTGATCGCAGAAATAATGCGACCGCCCAGCCTGGTGGTGTGCTTTTGTGTTTGTGTTGTGGGGGGCCATTACCCTCTGTGATTACTTCTGGTGGTTTGCTAGTTAGAGTTCACTTGCCAACTACCTGGTCCGGTGCACTCTCAAGGTGGAGTTGAGTCCCTGTGCTCTGATGAAATTGCCACAAAATCATTGGCAATGAAACATGTCTGCTGTTAAGGTTAAAATGGTCTAAACATATCATTACTATGTTAACTGAGTGTGAATACTATCAAAAATATAGGATAGGTATGACAGGTCTGCAACTCAATTTTAACCTGGGGAGAGTATAGATGACCTCCCTTGCTCTACGGGGCTTTTAGATGTTTGATAGATATTACTTTAATTGATACACCTTTCTCTGTCACTTTTCACATAATTTAGAGTTAGGTCACGTTGTTTTCTCTCAGGAAAGTGCCAATGATGACAAAGTGAGTCAACTGTTGAGTATCTACCTGTAGCTCCATGGGAGTTTCTTACATAAGGCACTTTCACCTGTAGCCTCGCCCGTGATGCAACAGTCACACGCTGAAAAACGAACAACTCATGTTGAGTATAAAGAATATATAATATGCACTGGCGATCGAATACTAGATCGAAGGGGATAAATAATCTCGTATCAAGATAGATACCCTACTACTTTCACGTAATTTAGAGACTCTACCTTTTCTGTGTGGACGACATGATACATGCTTCCATAGCACATAAATGCACATTCCTAATACCTGGTTGATGCTAAGCAACCATAAGATATCCCAAATTATTGTCGATTTTATTGTCACAGTACAATGCAATAGTTCATGATTTATAATCATTCTTATTGCTGCCTCATACCCCACTAGACAGCGAGGGGAGGGGTATCTATGTCGATGAGTTTTAGATTTTTCATCTTAGGGACCATTTTTCGTTTTCTTAACTTTTAATTGTGTTGCATAAATGACCAGATGTGATAACACAATTGATGCTAACTTTGTCTGATTCAGTCCTATACACTGAGGAATTCACACTCATGTACAGTCCACAGAGTACTGTTGATGCCAGGACAAAGACTGAATAGGGTGAGTCACATATGGATGTATTTCTGCTGATTTTAAATAGGCTTTCCACACTGGTGAGTAGACACTTTAGCTCACAGTGGGGATCCACCACTACCTTGTTTTGTAAGTTCTGATGGATTTTGTGACACATCACCACTTGTAATTAAGTCAAAGAGTGTGAGTCACACTGAAGGTTTGCCCACCAACTGCTCCATACAATATGTCCCCATGTATATGTTTGACCATACCTCTTTCTCTTTTCAGGTAGCTCCTGACATAAAACAGGTATTGTGTTTAAACATAACACTGAGGTTGTAACTAACCCAAACTTGATTAGTTTGTCAAATGTAGATTGTTTTTCCGATAGGTCCTGACGAATCACGAGTATATTTGCTCAAGGCGAGAAACATGTTGACCGACTTCTTATAACCACATGACACCTCAATATGAGACATTATACTCAAATAAGTGCCATGTCTACACGCTTTTAATTTAGGGTAGGAGGCCATCCGAATAAAATTAATCTTCACCAGGCACTCCTGACCTTATTTTAATCACACTATTATATATCTACATTAACCAGGCCCCACACCCGCACTTCACCATACGGCAGTTGGATAAAAGATCTCCGCTAAAGTGCCCCTTTTGAGGGAGCCCGTTGGGCATTGCACCGCCGGCCCGATGAGGAGCAGCCCAAATGATGAAGCATGACACCTGCAAGGGTGTGTGAGGGCATTCAAATCCAACATATGGATTTCCAATCTTTTCCACATGGTGTACTAAACTGGAATTAACCTTCGTGTTGACTCAACTCCATTTCTGAGGAACTATAGGAACATCTTTTGTAATCACTTTTTGACCCACCTCACACTTTTTTAGACCTTGTTAGTCCTTTTTAGGGACTATAGAACGGTGGGCTCCCGACCTGATCTGGGATGGTTTGATTTTATAAACCTAAATAACACATTTGGTTGGGCATGACTAGATAGCCAGCCTTGTTTCACCGGAGAAGAATGGTGTGATGCCCATTTGAAAATCAGAGAGATATGTGTTAGCATGTAACCAGGCCTTTGTTTTTTAAATTTATGAATTTAGGGCGTCCTGGTTCTTTTTCCCTCTTATGCTCCTTTCTTTGAGATGTAAGCATAAAGTACGCCAAATAGCAAAAAAAAAAGGGGGTTACATTGTAGAGGAAAAAAGCTTTAGCAGTGAAAGGGTTAAATCAATAGCCTTACTTAATATTGACTCGCACGAAAATGTGTTGCTTGTTTTCTTGCTGGTAAAGCAGGTTAGTGGCCCCTCTTTACGCTGTATGCAGGAAGACAGAGCTCCCTTCTGGTTTCTAAAGTGCTCAACTTGTTATTTGCACTGCAATTTCCAGGTATAAGACAATAGGACATGCTTTCTACTTCATTACTTCTTCCTCCGAGAAACATTGTGAAATGATCTGAAAAATAAAGCAATTTCCATAACTGGTCTATTTGTTTAAAACGCAGTCTGGGGTAGGAAACACCCAATTTCGCTCAATATTAAACTCGAATAAACCCAGCCAGCATCCTTCGGAAAAACAACCTCATCTGAGTTCCACTAATCCGGTAAGTGTAAAAAAGAACACGGAAATATCAAGGGAATTAGCAGCGGAGCGCTGCTCAGAATAAAAATATAATTTTCAGGTTGACTGAACCCCAGCACCCGCTCATCTTGGTGCCGCGCTTGAAGGCAGTGTTTCTGTCGGTCCCCTCCCAGCTACGAAGGTGTACATTTTATATCCGCCACAAGCTGCATAGTGTGTGCTCATCCATTCGCTTTTTCATTAAAAAGTGTGTTTTACAACAAAAGAGGTTTGTTCTTTCAACTGGGACTTTTTAAACTCCACGCTGCACAAAGTGCATTACCTACTGCTGGAGTCAAGGTGTGGAAAAAATAGCAGAAGTGCTACTTTTCCTAATCATAGAAGGTTTTAGTTGTCACCTCCAAATTCAATTCAATTTTTTAGACTAAGGATTCATGCAATACACATCATATTTGAAATTATATCTATTTTCCAACGAAACTCCCTCTACACATATCAGTGTCAGAGCTGATCTGTAGTCCCATGTTTTGAAAGAGAGATGCACACTCCTCCCAAAGCTGTAGTTCTAATTTTAAAATATAGTTTCAGAGTGCTTCTAAATTCGGAAATGGAGATCCGCAGTAAGAGAATACTTCTGAACTGCCTTCGGTGACTAACTGCATACAAAGGCACATTAGTTACCGGTAAAGTTCATTACCTCTAATATGAGGCTTCCTCTCACATACATGCCAACATTTTCAAATCGAAAAGTGGGAGATTTTGAAAAATAATTTCAGGGAATGAATTTCCCCCAATGGTTTAGATTAAAAAAGAGGCAATCTTAGGCAGAGGCAGAGTTGACTTAAAAAATCGTGCATTCCTCGTCTAAATTCAGTCTATTGGCATGTATTTCATAATCCTTAACACACAGGAAGCTCATCATATGCCTTAACAACCACCAATTCCTTGACACTCAGTCTGGTTTCAGACCCAACCACAGCATGGAAACTGGCCTTCCCTCAATCTCAGATGAAATCTGCATAACTCTGGACAGAGGTGATATGACAGCCCTCATCCCCCTGGACCTCTCCTCAGTATTTGACATGGTCTCTTACCACATCCGCATCCAACGCCTACACAACATTGGATTCCAAGGGCACACACTCTGATGGATCCCATTGCTTCCTTTCTCTAAGGACCCAGTCAGCCAGCCTGGCACTGCACACCTCCCTAGACACCCGACCCTCTTCAACACATACATGATCCCTCATGCCAGGATCATCCATTCTCACTACATCAATGGTCTTTCCTATGCGGATGGCACAAAACTGATTTGCTCCCTCATACACAAGACTCCTAGTACTTGATTCAAGTTCAATACCTGCATGACTAAAATCTGCCACTGGATGAAGACAGAGAGGCACATTTATAAAAAAAAATCATCCAGCACGGCAAACCACCTTGCTGCGCTGCGCTGCGCTGTGTGATAGGGAATGGCGCACAGTGTGCTGCCCAGCACTAATGCAGTGCCTGTGTTGTAAGCAGGATTGTTTTTGTTCAGGAAGGGGCACCTTCCTGCATAAAAACAATCCTCTGAGGCATTTTCTTCATTCTATGTGTGCAGATCTATGTGTGCTGGAGAATGCAGCACACATAGAAAGAGGGAATAAGCAGGAGAACTAAAAATGTTTCTCTACGCCTCACCAGGGGAGACGTAGTATTTTGATGCATTCCCAGGTCTACCAGGAAATGTAAATCTGGGAATGCACTAAAATCCATGTGTGGATGCGTGGGAGCACACACGCTCCACCCATGAAACTCCTTCCAGGGGTATAGTAATGCCACATATTTTTGTGCTGTGTTGCGTTACTCTAGATTTATCAAGCCATGCAAGGCCACGCAAGTTGACCTTGAGTAGCTTGATAAATCTTACTTAGTAGTTGTGTCGCACTTTCCACACATTGCGTGGCACAAGGGCAATGCAACTGCTTGGTAAATATGCCCTCAAGTACCTTGGGGACATCATTGTAAGCAAACTTGGCCTGACCGCCCATGTCAATGCTGACACTGCCTCATGCTTCCATACCCTGAAGATGCTGAGGAAGATTTTCAAATATGTCGAAATCAGCACCTGGAAAACTGTCATGCACGTCCTGGTCACAAGCAAGCTGGACAACGGGAACACCCTCTATGCTGGAATCAACAAAAAACACATCTGAATGCTGCAAATCATTAAGAGTTCGGTGGCTTGAATTACTCTCCACCTCCCACACTGCACTCACATCACAACACAACTGAAGGAGCTCCACTGTTTCCCTATTGTCAAATCACCACATTTAAACTCCACACTCATACTTTCAAGGCACTACATAACACTGGCCGAGCATACCTCAACGACTGCATCTGCTTTCACAAACCTTCTGGACACCTCAGGTCATTCGGACTCCTACATGCACAATTCCCAAGCATGCAGAAAACTAGATCCTGTGATCGAACCTTCTCCTTCATCATTCCTAAAGCATGGAAGGACCTACCGCTACACATAAGAGCATCCTCACCTCTTGAATTCTACAAATAGCTGAAGACCTGGCTTCTCGAGTAGTGACACTAGGTGTGGCTGGACTCACACCTCCTGTGCGCCAGGATACCCCTCAGGGTGATAGTGCACTCTGCAAATCTGTGTAACGTACTGCGACATAGCATAACTTAGCGTAACATAACTTAACATCAGTCCTTATCACTGAAATAGGAATTACACTTGCCTCTGTGAATGAAGCCTGCAAATGGGAACGGTGGTCTTTTTGCTAATACATTTTCTAATACTTTTTTAAATCTTTTTTTTCATCTCCCCAAGAGAGTATGAATGCCCCCTCCCCTCGCACTTCTCCACACACACACCTATTACAGATATTCAGTCTGTTTATAGTAAACTGTGGCAGCTCAGACAATAGCTGGCACAGAGAAGAAGAAGGACAAATAAGACAGGTGGACACCCTGCTATTGATCTTGTGTTTATGTCTATGGTATTTGTAAAGTGCTAAGGTTCTTTTTGCCCGACTGAAAAGTGGTTATTACAGGTGTTGTGGGAGTAATGGAAAAATGACTAAGAACCTATTGATTAAACGTGTTTTCAAGACTTTTTTGTATAGCAGTAAGGAGGGTTGCTTAAGGAGTGCAAATGGCAATCCTTCCAGGCCCTCGCTGCTGCTACTTAAAAGGCTCAATCTCCAAAAGTAGTGGTTCGGCCTTTAAGGGATTTGGGATATATTGACACACAACCAAAGCTCCTCCCATAGGACAACACTCCATGGCATCCCTCTTCAAGACTGATCATGAGTGGATGCTGTTAACAGTTCAGAAGATGAAACTCTGGCCTGAAGGTCGTACCAAGCCTATTCTCAGTCAGAGATTTGAGCTGTGGTGCTTAGTAGGGTTGTCACTGTAACTGGCTGATTTATCTGAGAAATCACAAGACTTTATGGTATTACATTGACGTCTACCGCATTTTCATAAGAGCTGTATTGAAGGCTTCTGGGGCGCCCGTCAACTAATGCCTGTTCTGGACGGTGACAGATGCACATTGAAATATATGCACATTGAAATATATACACATTGAAATATATGTCTGAACCGGAGATATTGTAAAGGTTGGAAAGTCTGGTAGACAATGGTGTAATTCAGAATTAAATGTAGCAGGTGGCAGAAGGCAGAAGCGCTCTCTAGACAGATAACTATTACATGCTTCGAATACTTTCAAATATCGCATTAATTCCCAAAACAACGTTACAAGGGAAAGGTATATGAAAACACTTATCTCAGGCTGCAGCATTAAAGAAAGAGGAGGAATGGATAAGAACAGAGGACTACATACCTCCAGGAGCCCTGTGATTGGTGCATGGATGTCGGACTGTCTACCCATGGACACTCTATTGTTTTGTATTATGTTCCCTATGGTTCATGGGAACAGTGGTTTTTTTGTTAACTTTGAAGTGCTGCTATTGGAATTAAAGAAAGATAGAGCATAATCCTCGCCTCCGGTCGTGACATAGAATCCCCCCTTCCCTCGCACTTCTCCACACACACACATATTACAGATATTGAGACTGTTTATAGTAAACTGTGGCAGCTCAGACAATAGCTGGCACAGAGAAGAAGAAGGACAAATAAGACAGGTGGACACCCTGCTATTGATCTTGTGTTTATGTCTATGGTATTTGTAAAGTGCTAAGTTGACTGGAGGGTTCTTTTTGATCGACTGAAAAGTGGTTATTACAGGTGTTGTGGGAGTAGTGGAAAAATAACTAAGAACCTATTGATTAAACGTGTTTTTCAAGACTTTTTTGTATAGCAGTAAGGAGGGTTGCTTAAGGAGTGCAAATGGCAATCCTTCCAGGCCCTCGCTGGTGCTACTTAAAAGGCTCAATCTCCAAAAGTAGTGGTTCGGCCTTTAAGGGATTTGGGATATATTGACACACAACCAAAGCTCCTCCCATAGGACAACACTCCATGGCATCCCTCTTCAAGACTGATCATGAGTGGATGCTGTTAACAGTTCAGAAGATGAAACTCTGGCCTGAAGGTCGTACCAAGCCTATTCTCAGTCAGAGATTTGAGCTGTGGTGCTTAGCAGGGTTGTCACTGTAACTGGCTGATTTATCTGAGAAATCACAAGACTTTATGGTATTACATTGACGTCTACCGCATTTTCATGAGAGCTGTATTGAAGGCTTCTGGGGCGCCCGACAACTAATGCCTGTTCTGGACGGTGACAGATGCACATTGAAATATATGCACATTGAAATATATACACATTGAAATATATGTCTGAACCGGAGATATTGTAAAGGTTGGAAAGTCTGGTAGACAATGGTGTAATTCAGAATTAAATGTAGCAGGGGGCAGAAGGCAGATGCGGTTTACTGTAGCATTAGTGCTGCTGTTACAAGGTTGGAGGTGATAGGGTATAAAATAGGGCGCTGTTAACAATCAGCTTATTTTCAAGCTCCTTACAGTTCACTAAGAATCCTTTGCATTTTTAAGAATGATGAGCCCAACAATTTTAATTGTAAATAGCTGATCTACATAACCACATTGAAGGATACAGTCAATCATGGACACAATGGGGTTATGCCACAGAGGAGATTAATCATTTTATCCTGCTCCAGAGTACCCATTTGTTCTTCTCAGGTGGTTAATCACGGCCTAGATTTACAAAGATTTTGTGCCAGGTTTGCGTTTTTTAATGCAAAACGCAGACCCGATGCAAAATCCTGTTAGGGATTTACAAGCCAACACAAAAGGTGATTTGTGTTGATTTGTAACAAAACACAATGCAGCACAATGATTTTTCCTCTTTGCATGTGTGCAGCATTCTGTATTTCAGGGATTTTGCTCAGAAACAGAACTATGCCCGGGAACACAAAAAATCAGTATGTAGGGGCTGAGTAACCATGCCACATCAGTACATATAGGCCCAAATCTAACTAGCTAATAGTGCCTCACCTGCACCCCTAACCCTTTAAGAGAGACAAGTGAATTGGCACCCCAGAACACAACACTCTAGACCCTCTCAGGGATCGTGACAGCAGGCCATCACCTTTCATTCTCTCCCTCATACAGGTCCATAATAAATCAATAAACAAGAGTCACAAAGAAAAAGTACAATATTTATTGAAACTATTGTGCACTACAATTAGAAAACGTATGCAGGCCAATAATGTGATTAGCATGATTAAGAGACCTGCAAGGCTGCTGCCACAATGCCTCGACTGTCAAGGTCTGAAACATACAAATTCATGCCAGAAAGTTCTTCGTATGGGGTCCGCCACATAGAGATCTTTTTGGGAGGCTATTAAGAGAACTCTGTCCCACGTAGAGGTGATGGATTCAACTAAGCCCAGTGCCTAATTGTTTGAAAGTGGATTACTGGTAGGGGCAAATATATATCTGACACTGACAATAAGACCACTAACATAGTATAGGGTTCAGAATGGGTCTTAGGAAATTATTCCCATGCTCAATCCTTGGTAGCTTGGCTGTGAGCGGGCAGGCTTAACTTCTAAGACAGGTATGTAAAGCATTTAAAAACACCAATTCAGTAAATAATTAAGACACAGTGCACAATAAAAATCCAACACCAATTTATAAAAATAGGAAATATTTAAAATGAGACCAAAACGACAAACATCCAATACAGGGACCTGGAAATATGAATTTTCAAAGATTTATCATTATCTAGCGCATAGAAACCTATAGAGCCTTATAGGGACATCTGGTCACGATAGACCAGGTCAAGTCAAAGTTTCAGGACAATCGGGATGGAGCACTGGGTGGCTACCCCTCGCGGTAGGTCTCTGTCAAAGTTTTTACCTTCTACTTAGAAACTTTCCTGGAGCTTCTTCTCGCGGGGTCCCTCAATGCTCTTCCCCAGGCTGGATTCGGTGAGGGTTCACCGGCCTCTGATTTTGCCTATTGCCGGTCAACAGCCGTGGCCGCTTCAGGTAAGTGCTGTGGGGCGGAGGGGGGATTTCGAGAGACGACCACAAGGAAAAATTAAATAAATAAACCCTTACAAATCCACTGGTAGTTCTCCAGGTTGAGGATTCTTGGTGGGGTTGTTCCAGGTGAGCTCTGTTAACCCGTAGCTTGCAGGGAGTCCACTCTTTAGTCCTTTTACAGCAAGGCAGTCCACAGGGCTGCAGTTCTAGATGGTGCAATCTTCAGAGTGAAGGCCTTAGGAAATGCATATCAAACTTCTCAGCATGGCCCGTCTTGCTTTTTTAAGCTTCAAACAGCAGATCTGAGAGGCTCTGCTCCTCTCAGATACTTTTTCAAATCTCTCTGGGTCAAGCAAGGGGTCTCACCTGTCCAATCAGGTGCAGGGTACCACCCAAAGGTACGACCACATCCACAAACTGTGGCACTATTTTGTCCCAGAGTGCACCAATTCTTCCAAATTCATAATGGCTGAATGCACAAAATTGCATTTTTCTACGTGCCATGTGGTGCACACATGTTAGGGAATGTGAATGCACCACATCTGCACACATGACAATTTTGGGGGTGCATCAGGGTGGCCTTTTGGTCCCCCAGCACCCTTGATAATGCTTTTGCAATTTGCGACTACCTATTTGGTAATGGGAATAAATGGGAAAGCGTTCCCTAATTGCGAATCGCAATTTGTAATTCGCTATTAGAAAATGTGTAGGAATCGCAATTTTTTTGTGAAATCTACATGCATAGGCAATTGCGATTCCTTAATAGCAATTCCTTAATAATTGCTATTATGGAATCGCAATTGTTTAGCTTGATGAATGTGGCAAATAGTGATTTAATGTGTTGTGCATAATCTGGTAGATATGTTCTGCCGAAATCCTGGCTAGGACTGTAATTTCTTAATGTTTTTGGGAGGTTGCAACTGTGCACATTTCTCCAAACAATGAGGTGCATTGCTCTTTCCCTTGTTCATTTCCTAAGAAAAGGACACTCAGAAAAGCTCTAATAGATTTCCTGAAGTTGAACTTATAGCCAAGTTAAGCAAACCTCAATATTATGCGATCTACTTTGGCCAAATGTGGACTTAATTAATCGTCCATAAATTAGATATCATCAACATAGGACAATGCATATGGGTCAATATCATGAAGATTTGAACATATGTGTGCAACAAATAGTCTCTGGCTATTTTTATAGCCCATGGTAGCCTTGCATATCTCATTGGAAAGCCGATCAATGAGAAAGCCGTCCACCCTCGGCTTTCAAGTCCTAGATTGTGGCTGAAGAAACCATTGGATATATCCAAAGCGGTTTTGTACTTTTTACTTACTAAATTATTAATTAGTATCGTACTATGTGTGTTCTGCACTGCAAAAGTGCGTGTATGACTATTTAAATATATATAGTCTAAGACTATGTGATAAGTATGATCCGGTTTCAAAACAGAAAAAAGAGGATTATTCATCTGTGAGACACAGGGTTCAATAACTCCCTGGTACTCTAATTGGGAGAACATTTCTCTAACAGTTACTTTTGCATCCTGCTTTATAGGGTATAGTGGTTGCACATGCGGGCTGGACCTTGAGCGTATAACATGATAAGGAGATTCCTTATCTCAGCTGGCATGATTGCGATATAGCGCAGGGGATAGTGCAGGAGCCCAATCTGCCACATAAGCTTGTTTAACTTGTTCAGGGACAAGGGTAGAAAAGGAAGAACGTTTAACATAGTCCCCCTGGGGGAATATCTGTACAAACTGTGGGAGCCAATCGACCTCTGCCAGAGGATGTCATAGGACAAAATAAAAGTTTCCTAGAATATTGTTGTAAAGGTTGCGCTGTACGTCACCTTCGATTTCATATGTCGTAAATGTCTAGATTATATAATCAGGAAGGGCTACATGCTTATCCGGTGTCTCAACTGTAATAATAATATTAGGTGCTCTCGCTACCAGAAACTGCTGGAGGTTCTGGCGCACTATGGTGACTTCTGCTGCGCTATCGAGGACAGTCACCACCTAACTCCTGTTCAGGACGAGGGCTCTTAGTGTCTGTGGCATTTTTAGAGTTTATAGCCACAACTTTCTTTTTCAGAAAAAGGGCTCTATATGGAGGTTTGTTCTGCTTCTTTATCGTCATGTCAGACGAGCATTGTGTCTCCCTTCTCGGTTTCACATACTCTTCTTGTCTGCATTCAGATCACCCTCCTCTGTCGTACTGTTGAGCAGACGATTCATGAAAAGAACGATAAGAACTTGAATTAGGAAACCGATACCTGTCAGGAGTCTTAGTTTAGTGCGATCACGTAAATCATACTGTCTCTCAGAGGACTACGGGGACCTAGAATCTCTGCAAGGTTTACCTTTTCCAGGTTGTTTAGATTTATCCCATGGTTTTGTAACAAACTTATGGGTTTGCTTGGCTTCCTTGTCTGTACTAGGTTTGCCAAGAGGTGGTTTTGTAGGTATGGTTCCCAACTTTTTGCGTCCTAAGGATGTGTACACATCAGTAATAATTATAGGCAATTATAATGCTTGTGCAACCGCTGTGAGCCGCTGGTGTATAATCAGAGATGCTGCTTCACCTTAAACATTAGACAGAATCATTGCGGATACCAAGGGAACATTTCCCATTAGTTTCATCCCCATTTCCAGGGCAGCAGCTGCTCCGTATTCATTCTGTATCTGTTTCAATATGTCTGATAAGACAAACATAGAGGGAGTGCAGTGACAGATTGTATAGACAGTGGCAAAAACTGTCCCCCAGGTGTTACATCCTCCAATACTGGGAACCACCTATTGGGTAAGCACATAGTGAAATTTATGTGCTTATCCTGTGGTCCCAATGGAAAACAAAGCTTCAATTTGGTCGAATTTGTGGGCGATTGAAAATTGAATTTGCTCATGATTAGTGGGTCTTTTGCCAATAACTGAATGAACAATTACGGGCTTATTGTAGGCACTGCAGGCAACTGGGCTTACCTCGGCAGGCCAACCCTTGCTGGTTGTGCCAACAAGGTGTGCGCAACAAACTAAATTAAACCCCTGTATAAGGTACCTAGACCAAGGTATAAGTCTTGCGATTGCATAAGATTTTGATTAGCCATATCGGGGAATGGAGCAAATCCAGCTAAAGCTTGGCCCATCATTACTCAGTGGATCTGTGCATACAATTATAGTTGCATGTGGAATGGTGCCAAAATGTATTGTTTATGACCACACATTAATTATCCTTTTTCAGGTGTCCCTACATTGATAGGTCCTGATGAGACCCCACACTGTTAGCGGGGTCGAAACACCGTTGACAACCTGAAGTGAACCAATTCTCAGTTCCTATTATCATAGTAGGAGGCTGGTATTATTTACTGTGCATCCACTGAATGGTCGTTTATGAAAAAATATTGAAACTTTGTTTTCATGTCACGAAAAAGTCACAATCCATTATGATAGGTTTCGCTTTTCCACTAGGGACACTTCGCACTGAAATGCTATAACTAATATGAATTTGTAGTAAAATATACCTTGCTTCTCTACACACTCTGTGTTATATGTCATTTTTTTCTCTGACATCTATGTATCTCCACTCCATTGCGCTGACATATATATGAATATTAATCATTACGTGTCCACAGGAACCTTTGATTTTTTGTTTAATTGTAAGTACCCTGGTTCCATGTGAGTAGGGTGTCCCTTGTGTCTTTATACACGCCATAAAATATAATGACATTTTGCCGTTAAGCACAGAGCAGAGATTTCCTATATTCAATAGGATCTGATAAGAGGGTCAATTGACTGGGGCAGTGTAAAAATATTTGGCTTGCTGATACTTTTTGTGCCATTTCACAGACATCTTCTGATATGTTGAGTTTCATGTGGGATTGTCAAGGGACCAAAAAGTGTTATTTTGCTAATAATTTTGGCAACTTAACAAGTCCACACAAAATTTAGGAATGTGCATGCTTAGTTTTTTATTAGAACGTCACTTTAAATCACTGAGTACAGGGATCCCAGAATTCATGCAGATCTGACAAAAGAAGTTACAGTTAAAAGAGGGGGCTTGAAAAAGCTTTGATGTGCTTAAAACGTTGACACAATTTCATAGATTTGCATGAACGTTGAGATTGTAGAAATGAATTTTACTTGCAAATTTGTAAACTGAATATGCAGCTGGTGATTGAGCTGTGTGAGGGGTTGGTAGGGTGCAAGTGGCATACCACTGTTGCAAACAACCAAAGGATAGGTGCAATGGTGGTTAGCTGGAAGGCCTAGCAGTCATTCTCCACTGCAAAAACTGAAGGCCATACAGAACAGGGGGTCTACAATTTGTAACACAAAACGAGGCATTATCATTCACCACCACTCCTACCACACACCCTCAACATGTATCCACATAACCACCCTACACATGTATCCACATAACCACCAGTAAAACTCCTTTACTTTTCCACCTACTAAACACAGTTAATTTGAAGTTTCAGTTAGCTTGTGTCACAACATGTTAAGGTATCAAATAAAACTCCCTGAAATTCACTTAAAAACAGTTAAATTGCAGTAATGGTTACAAAAATCCCTAGAATTTTCCAGTTATGATTAGATCCACCAACCATAGTTCATATACCTCCATGCAAACCATAACTCTAAGACCGTATGCAATGCTTATGGCTGCACAATATTTTTTATATTAATTATGATGACTTCACACCATATCTTTAAATCACAGCACTCACACAAAGAATCAATAGTTGTGTCATTCATACTGTTGATGATAATGTAACATATCACATAACTAGTGCAATAATTATGTCATTTGTAAAGTCATTTTTAAATCTAATGTGAGGTCATGAGTCTAGCATTTGGTGGGTGCATTTTGCTTTGCGTGGCAGGTATGCGAGTCCTAAACTTAGGGCCTGATTTAGAGTTTGGTGGATACAGTACCCCATCACTAATGTGATGGAAATGGAGTCTGCTAAACTCTTGGTCTGTCTGACCCAAAACAGAGTGGGCAGATCAAAGCTTTACCAGACTGAATACTCCATCAGTTTTCTGATGGCAGTGCCCCCACTGGCTCTGCGATCTGAAAACTTACTCCGAAGGCACAACAGCATAGGGCGCTGTTGCAGTAAATGTGCAATACGCTATACTTTTCTTTGCTGTGTACCCAACCCACTGCCTGCAGCACACTTGCTGCACAAGGCCGAAGGCCTTTGCTGGGAGAGTTGGATATAGGGATTAGCCTTCTGAGAAATCTTGTGCTCAACCCCCTCACGGGGAGCCATTCTCTGCTGCATATGGCCGAAGGCCAGGCTCAGCTGGGACTGGCTGCAATGCTCTTAAACCTACACAGGTGGCCAACCCCCACTTTACCCAGTCGATAACCTTGCACATGTCATTTTGTCTACAGGGCCTGTCCTTCCTAGTGCCTAACCCATCACTGGGCATAAGCTTTGTAATGCATTGCCTTTGGAGAGCCATGAGGAGGTTGACAGAATTTTTTGGATTAGTCAACCCTGGTTTGGTTCTGCAAACCCATACTGACTTGTAGACCATTGTTAGACTTCTGTCAGGATTTATAGGACCAGTACTAGGTCCCCAGACCCTTCAAGGGGTTCTGCAAGGGCTCAAAAGCCTGGGCCATTATGAAGATGCTGATCAATGGTTTGCAAACACAAGAAGGGCTCTAACATGGATCCAAAAACCCTTGCTGGGGGTTTGTAGACCCTTAGGCAGTGTTCCCCGACATCAGAGCAGTGTTGGGGTCAACAAACCTGTCTCTGGGTCTGCAAACCCCACCACAAAATATACTTCTTTTAACTTTAATACCTAAGTAAGTCGATTTGGATCCCCTTACCTGAGCCTGGTAGACAAGGGGTAATTACCTGCTTCTTTATGGATCCTCTATTTTTTCTATCTAAAAACGAGACCCAGAACCACCTCCTGTAATTGTGGCTACAGCAGAGCTTTGTCTTTTGTAGCCAGCCAACTAGAGAGCTTGGGTCTGCGGACTCGTAATGGATGATAGGAGACATACACTACTTATGCAATCAGATTCTGTTATATTTTAAATCGAGTCCACGGAAGATCAATGAACCTGGGTTCGCGGACAATCCGCAGACTAACTGCCCATATTTATCCAACTTTTTAACACTTTAAAAATCCACCTTAATATTTTTTATCACTATTTTTATAGAAGCTACAGAATGGATTTACACAAAACCAAGCAAAGACACTTCCTTGAGTAAGGATCTACTTTCCTGCTAAGAATAGTAATTAGGTTCAGCTGTTTTTCGACAGTAAAAAATCTTATGGCAATTAAAATAGAAATTATTTTTTTTTCAGTCCTTCCCTCTCTTAACAGATCTGAACTAAACTTGCCAATCTGAATCCAAATCAAATGAACTAGCTTTTACAAAATGTTTTATTTACAGTTGTCAAAGGCCACCAAAGGTATACGAAAACAATACATGTCTTTTCATTGAAAATACTGACCTAACCATAACTGTACAGTTGCCATCGCGATCTATCTTGTTATGAACCCCAATGTACCCCAATATAGGCCTGGGTAGTTACACAACCTTTTACCCACACTTGTCCTACCATTGTTCTACATAATGGGTCTGGCACTGACCTTTTACCTAGATAGGTGCTACATGACTGTTGTGTGTTTTTCACTGAAAAACTAGCCTAATGTATTATGCATGAGGATTCTCTGTATCACAACATGATTACCATCTTCTGCCGAATAACTCTGTATAAGGGTCATCTGTATCGTCAACCTTACCGACATGCCCATAGCACACTTCTAGATAGAACTCCTGAGGGTACCTTTTGGGTATATAAGCTGGGCAATCCAGAGGAGAAAGACTTCCATGCTGACACGCTGATGCAAGATGCTGAAGTTCCTGCACAAAGACATTACAGCACCCAGTGGTCTGACATCCCTCACGGGTGGTCCATCTTGAGACCAAGATGGAGGTCCTTTCCTCTCCCACATCAGGTAATGGGGTCGGCTCTATCCTAAGGGGATTCTTGGCTTTACTCCTACATACATGCTATGTACACTTAGGTACATCTAGTTAGGGTTCGCATCGTAGGAGTACGCATTATTACTGTCATGTATTCTTATGCCTGCATATATTCATTGTTTTAGCACTAAGGTAGAATTCTACCTTTTCTTTACTCTACTAGTGCTTATAACTGTATATATCTGTTTCAGTCTTATGGTTTTTGCAGCACACGTATTTTATACTGGAATGACGCTGGTTCAATAAATACTTATTGAAAATGTCCTCAACATTTATTCTGTGTATCTCTCTGAGACAAAGTGAGCATAAGTGACTGAGCGAAAAGTACTGTACTGTTTCCACGATCCCTGAAGGGTCAGAGTTGTGATGTTCGATAGTTGCCAGAAACTATTCACTCCTTGGTAAGAGGGGCTCATAGTGGCACTGTGAGCTATCTGGTCTAGAGACTAACATAACCTTTGGGGGTGTCCGGAATCAGTTTGAACACCAGTCCCTTAGTTTATGTTGTCTAAATGCACAGATTCTATATAGATTTGTAGGAGCTACACAACAATCTATCTATCTATCTATCTATCTATCTATCTATCTATCTATCTATCTATCTATCTATCTATCTATCTATCTATCTATCTATCTATCTATCTATCTATCTATCTATCTATCTATCTATCTATCTATCTATCTATCTATCTATCTATCTATCTATCTATCTATCTATCTATCTATCTATCTATCTATCTATCTATCTATCTATCTATCTATCTATACATATGGCTAATCAACCTCCACCTGAAGTCTTTTGCAACAGATCTTGTTTACTTCTGGGGACGCTCTCCTTCTGCTGATGGGTGCTTCCTCCTCCTTGTTGGTGATGGTGTCAAGCTGTCATGACCTCTTCGCAGTTGAGGATCTTCTTTCTTGTCCTGGGTCCTGTTGTGATTTCTGTTCACCTGCTCGGTATGACAAAATGAAATAAGAAAAAAAAACAGATCTGAGTTCATATGTGTAATACTGCATATTAAATGTACTTCATTTAAAAGGGATATTATATCTCTAAATACGAGAACTGACATTGTGCAGTCTTTTTTTTGTAAGTATTTATATTGACATTTTTATGCTAAGGTACATATATATATGCGAAAAAGAAGAGGTGCCCTCACAGGTAGGTTTTATTGGCAAAGCACGGAATTGCTTAGTGGAACAAACAGTCCATCAGTTGAGGCTTTACACCCTTCTTCATAGGAGAGCTGCAGGAGTGACGACAAGCAAGCACTGCCAAGTATATCCCCAAATCCTGCATATTCACTCTCAGGTGAGTTGCTGTTCACTATGCAGTTTACAGTGGGAAAGGGGGTGCAAAGAGCACGAGATAATGACTTCTTGAACATTGTCTCATACAGAAAACTTTCTATTTACTTGGCAATGACGACAGCGACCCACATAGGGGTGTATTTGGACTTCCAGTCCCAGCATGCAAAGTGAACAGTAACTCACCTGAGAGTGATTACGCAGGATTTGGGGATATACTGGGCAGTGCTTGCTTATCGTCACTCCTACAGCTCGCCTATGAAGAAGGGCGTAAAGCCTGAGCCTGAAACGCATCGGCGGAGAACTGATGGACTGTTTGTTCACTAAGCATTTCCGTGCATTGCCAGTAAAACCTACCTGTGAGAGCATCTGGCCTAGGGGGCACCTCATCTTTTTCGCAAAAATACGTCCGGCCTGGCCGTGAGATGGCTCCACCGGAAGATCACAGCGGGCCCGCTTCTGTTTATTTGGGCAGTTTACAGCGGGACAGGGGGTGCAACGAGGATGTGATAATGACTTCTTGAACATTGTCTCATACAAAAAACTTTCTTTTTACTTGGCAGTGACCCAAATGGGGGTGTATTTGGGCTTCCAGTCCCAGCATGCAAAGTGAACAGCAACTCACCTGAAAGTGATTACGCAGGATTTGGGGTTATACTGGGCAGTGCTTGCTTGTCGTCACTCCTGCAGCTCACCTATGAAGAAGGGCGTAAAGTCTGAAACGCGTGGGGGGAGAACTGTTTGTTTACTAAGCAATTCCGTGCTTTGCCAATAAAACCTACCTGTGAGAGCATCTTGCCTAATGGGTGGAGATATATATCTATATATAGATATATATAGATATATATATATTACCTACTGGCGGTCGCCAGTAGGTAGTTATAGTTAGGACCACGTTTCCATAGGAAATCCGCAACATTCTATTTTGAATAACTTTGGCGCCGGTCGACGAATCCTCGCGAATTTTTCAAAATAGGTGGGGCGCTACGCTCCGCTCCTACCCTGAAAGTCTCGGGGGGATTCGTCAAGCGGGGGCTGAGATAAAAGGGGGGTCCCAAAACGCGTTTTTCCCATGCATTTTTCCATAGGACCTTTAGACACAGCTACAGCCCGAACGGCTGAACAGAATTACTTGAAATTTGGCAGAGAGGTAGCCATAAGGTCAAGGAAGTGCCTTTTGCAGGTCTGGTGTAAATCTGTTCAGTATTTCCGGAGAAAATAGCATTTAAAAGCATATATATCTATATGCGCGCAGGGTGCGCGCACCGTGCGAGCACCGTGCGAGCACCCTAACGTGCGCGAGCGTAATTCTGATTGGTGGTTACATGTTAGTCAACGTTCGAATCGGTCGAAATCAGGAAGTGTCGGCCGCCATTTTGTTTGTTTTCAGTGCTAGAGTGAAAAAGGAAGGTGGCGAACGTGAAAAGGGGGCAGGGTAGAGAGTTCCTGACCCCCTAGCCTTTGTCAGGGGGTCCCTGAAGGACCCCGAAGGCAAAAACAATTTTTTTTTTTTTTAAATCGCGGGGGTGCGCGCACAGTGCGCGCACCCTGAAAAACACAAAAAATAAATACATTTTTTTTACAAAAAAAAAATAATAATTTGCAGGGTGAAAACCCAAAAAAATAAAAATAATAATTTTTAATACGTAGTTTACTGTAAAATAAATATATAAAAAAAATAATACATAAATAAATTAGCATTTAAAAAACCGTACAAATTCACTGAAAAAACCATAGGTTTCACACACGTTATAGTTAGGAATTAGCATTTAAAAAACCTTGCAAATTCACTTAAAAAACCATAGGTTTCACACATGTTATAGTTAGCTGGACATTTCACTCATAAAAAACCAATGAAATTCCCCCGTTATAGTTACTGCAGGCAACTATAACTCACGCGACCGCAATCCTCTGCTGATGACGTCAGATATTACATCACTGATGACATATGTGTCTTTCTGAAAAATAAATATTTGTAATATATGTATAGCTAAAGATTAATGGAAGAAGACATGGGTAAATAAGTGTCTAAATACAGTATTAGCATCAGCAGAGGATTACGGTCGCGTGAGTTATAGTTGCCTGCAGTAACTATAACGGGGGAATTTCATTGGTTTTTTATGAGTGAAATGTCCAGCTAACTATAACATGTGTGAAACCTATGGTTTTTTAAGTGAATATATATATATATATATATATATTCACTGAAAAAACCATAGGTTTCACACACGTTATAGTTACGAATTAGCATTTAAAAAACCTTGCAAATTCACTTAAAAAACCATAGGTTTCACACATGTTATAGTTAGGTGGACATTTCACTCGTAAAAAAACAATGAAATTCCCCCGTTATAGTTAGTGCAGGCAACTATAACTCACGCGACCGCAATCCTCTGCTGATGACGTCAGATATTACATCACTGTATTTAGACACCTATTTACCCATCTCTTCTTCCATTAATCTTTAGCTATACATATATTACAAATATTTATTTTTCATAAAGACACATATGTCATCAGTGATGTAATATCTGATGTCATCAGCAGAGGATTGCGGTCGCGTGAGTTATAGTTGCCTGCACTAACTATAACGGGGGAATTTCATTGGTTTTTTACGAGTGAAATGTCCACCTAACTATAACATGTGTGAAACCTATGGTTTTTTAAGTGAATTTGCAAGGTTTTTTAAATGCTAATTCGTAACTATAACGTGTGTGAAACCTATGGTTTTTTCAGTGAATTTGTACGGTTTTTTAAATGCTAAGTTATGTATTTTTTTTTCAGGTATTTCACCGTGCACACACCGTGCGTGCACGGTGCGCTTCGCGTACCGTGCGCGCGCGCGCTGTGGGCGCTCGGTGCGCTGCACCGAGCACCCACGGTTCGCCGTGCGCGCAAGATGCGCGCACCTCGCGATTTTTTTTTTTTTTTTAAATTGGTTTTTTCGCCCTTGGGGGTCCTTCTGTGACCCCCTGAACCAAGGCTAGGGGGTCAGGAACTGTCCACTCTGCCCCCTTTTCACGTTCTCCACCTTTTTTTTCACCCCCTCAGACTGCGAGAGACAAAATGGCGGCCAACACTTCCTGGTTTCGACCGATTCGAATGTTTACCGACATCTAACAACCAATCAGAATTGCGCTCGCGCACGGCAGGGTGCGCGCACAGTGCGCGCACGGTGCGCGCGTATAGATATTGATATGCTTTTAAATGCTATTTTCTCAGGAAATACTGAACAGATTTACACCAGACCTGCAAAAGGCACTTCCTTGACCTTATGGCTACCTCTCTGCCAAATTTCACGTAATTCTGTTCAGCCGTTCGGGCTGTAGCTGCGACTAAAGGTCCTATGGAATAATGCATGGGGAAAACGCATTTTGGGACCCCCCCTTTTTCTCAGACCCCGCTTGACGAATCCCCCCGAGACTTTCAGGGAAGGAGCGGAGCGGAGCGCCCCACCTATTTTGAAAATTTCGCAAGGATTCGTCAACCGGCGCCAAAGTTATTCAATATAGAATTTTGAGATTTCCTATGGAAACTAGGTTGTAACTATAACTATCTACTGGCGACCGCCAGTAGATAATATATATATATATATATATATATATTATCTACTGGCGGTCGCCAGTAGATAGTTATAGTTAGGATCGTGTTTCCATAGGAAATCCGCAACATTCTATTTGGAATAACTTTGGCGCCGATTGACGAATCCTCGCGAAATTTTCAAAATAGGTGGGGCGCTCCGCTCCGCTCCTTCCCTGAAAGTCTCGGGGGGATTCGTCAAGCGGGGGCTGAGAAAAATGGGGTGTCCCAAAACGCGTTTTCCCCATGCATTTTTCCATAGGACCTTTAGTCCAAGTTACAGCCCGAACGGCTGAACAGAATTACTTGAAATTTGGCAGAGAGGTAGTCCTCAGGTCAGGGATGTGCCTTTTGCAGGTCTGGTGTAAATCTGTTCAGTATTTCCTGAGAAAATAGCATTTAAAAGCATATATATATCTATAAGCGCGCACCGTGCGCGTACGGTAAAACTTACCATACGCGCACGCTGCCGTGCGCGAGCGCGATTCTGATTGGTTGTTAGATCTTAGTAAACATTCGAATCGGTCGAAACCAGGAAGTGTCGGCCGCCATTTTGTCTCTCGCAGTCTGAGGGGGTGAAAAACAAAGGTGGAGAACGTGAAAAGGGGGCAGGGTGGACAGTTCCTGACCCCCTAGCCTTTGTCAGGTGGTCCCAGAAGGACCCCCAAGGGCCAAAATTTCCTTTAATTTTTTTGCGAAAAATCGCGGAGTACGCGTAGCGTGCGCGTACGGTAGAAACGGAAAAATCAGTGCGCGTACGGTACGCGCACGGTGAAAAACCATTAAAAAAAAAATAAAAAATACATAACTTAGCATTTAAAAAAACGTACAAATTCACTGAAAAAACCATAGGTTTCACACACGTTATAGTTAGGAATTAGCATTTAAAAAACCTTGCAAATTCACTTAAAAAACCATAGGTTTCACACGTTATAGTTAGATGGACATTTCACTCGTGAAAAACCATTGAAATTCCCCCGTTATAGTTAGTGCAGGCAACTATAACTCACGCGACCGCAATCCTCTGCTGATGACGTCAGATATTACATCACTGATGACATATGTGTCTTTATGAAAAATAAATATTTGTAATATATGTATAGCTAAAAATTAATGCAAGAAGACATGGGTAAATAAGTGTCTAAATACAGTGATGTAATATCTGACGTCATCAGCAGAGGATTGCGGTCGCGTGAGGTATAGTTGCCTGCACTAACTATAACGGGGGAATTTCAATGGTTTTTCACGAGTGAAATGTCCAGCTAACTATAACATGTGTGAAACCTATGGTTTTTTAAGTGAACTTGCAAGGTTTTTTAAATGCTAATTCCTAACTATAACGTGTGTGAAACCTATGGTTTTTTCAGTGAATATATATATATATATATATATATATATATATATTCACTGAAAAAACCATAGGTTTAAGGCCTGATATAGTTAGGAATTGGCATTTAAAAAACCTTTGAAATTCACTGAAAAAACCATAGGTTTCAGGCCTGATATAGTTAGGAATTAGCATTTAAAAAACCTTTGAAATTCACTGAAAAAACAATAGGTTTTAGGGGTGTTATAGTTAGCTGGACATTTCACTCGAACAAAACCATTGAAATTCCTCCGATATAGTTAGTTGTACTAACTACATCTCGTGCGCCCGCAATACACTGCTGATGATGTCACATATTACATCATTCATCACATGGTCAGTGACATCACTGATGGCTTCTCAAATGACATCACTGATGACATCACTGATGACATCATCCAGTGAATGTGGTTTGGTTCTTTATTTAAATATGTATTATATATATAGCAATTTGCATTGAAGAATGAGTGGATATATAAATATAAATATCTGGATGGAGGATTTATTAGCAGTGTGATTGACTGTTTACTTGACCAATTTATAGTGTCTCACTAAATATATTGGATAGTGACTAAACTGTGTGAATATCTGTATCACTTTGTTAGTTGTTGTGTAAACTGCTGCACCAGTTGGTTAATAGCTACGTGAAAGTCTATATTATTTATTGATTAGTTAACTGAGTATTCGTATGGGAGAGTGAATGTGTATGTGGTTCGGTGGGGGTGTGTGACTGCCCAAAGATGTGTGAATAGTTGATTCAGTAGGTATATGAAGTTAAAATTACGTGTTATAACAGTTTTTTGGGTGAGTGAATATCCTGGGGTGTGGTGATGAGCCAATATATGTCTCAATGGAACTGCCTTCCCGTACTTCTTACACCTTTATGGCAGACAATTAATTCCTCTTTCAGCATGGCATTGGTCCCTTTAGCCTGGAAGCAGGCTAAGGTGCTCCCCCTTTCAAAAAACCCTTCATTGGACCCCGTCAAGCCGGAAAACTTCCGGCCCCTTTTTCTTTAGCCCTGGGTCGCCAAAATTGTGGAGGCTCAAGCCAATAAAGTTCTTTCGTGCCAGAGAAACAAATGTTCACAAGGAACTCATTTGGTTAAACAATTTTTGATATGCAAAATAGAATTATTTGCTCAGACTCAATCAAAATCACACTATTAATATCCAATACGACCTTTGGATAGGTCCAGGTACGCATTACCATGAATTGTGTCTAAGAAAGCCCATCACATCAATAAATCGATTTTTTCTTACTGCAGCCGAAGTAAGTCACATTTATTTTGCATTCACGACTTGTACCACAAATGTATTTGCATTATACAAAAAGCATTTGGAAGTTATGCATATAATAGCACATTGTGAGTGATACGTGAGTCCCAGTGAAGTGACCATAACCTGACTTAGTGAACATTAGGTGAAAACAAGTGAAGAAATGGGGAATTGGTTATTGGAAAAAACATCAAAAGGAGAGCTGTATACAATAGGGGATAAATGATTATAGGCTCTCTCTTCTGTTTTTTTGTGTCAACGACGTTTCGACCCTCTCTTGATACGGGGTCTCTTCAGGACAGCGTTTCTGGGGACAGTACAGATAACTATAACACCCCTAAAATCTATTGTTTTTTTAGTGAATTTCAAAGATTTTTTAAATGCTAATTCCTAACTATATCAGGCCTGAAACCTATGGTTTTTTCAGTGAATTTCAAAGGTTTTGTAGATGACAATTTTTAATGTATTAATTGTTATACTGATTTTTTTAATACTGATTTACTACATTTTTTAAACTATTTATTTTTAGACTATTTTTTTAAATATTACATTATAATTACATTATACATTACAATACAAAATATACTTTCTCAATGAGCTCAATGTGAATTTCTAGTCAAATGCAATTAGTTACTTTATGGATTACTTTTCTAACCACAGGGCTGGATCCTAGATTCAGTCCTTGGACATCTACTGTAAACAGTTGAGTAAAAGTGTTTTGGTTACAGTAGTGATTTTTAGGGAATATTATTGTATTTTAAAAGTTGACAGAAATTTTTTCACATAGAATCACCAATGTTATCCTATGGCAGAAAATTCACTTAGCAGGTAAGTGGTGTTATCATTACTTTTTCTTACTCAATGGTGAATCTCCTGTAAACAGTTGAGAGAATGTGTTTAAGTCATACAGACGATTTTTTAGGAATATTTCTAATTTGTGAAAATAGACACTTAGAAACTTTTCTGGTGAAAACCACACAATGGATTCCTATGGAAGGAATTACTGGTAAGTACGCTTAGAATTACTTTTCAGGGTCAGTGCTGGGCTAAAAGATGCAGCACTTGGTTCTCTCCTGATAACAGGTGAGTAAATCGGAATTCGTAGTTCGGCTGATTTTAGAGCAATATTTGTACAATGGTGAAGGAAGGGGGCGGGGCCTGACGTGACGTGTGCAAACACGCCCTGTGGCGCACTTTAAGTTGGGGAATTAATTCCTCTTCAATCTTGCAGTCCCCTGGGGGCCAATAGCCCACCAGGTACCTCCAGTATGCCCCAGGGAGCTGTGTTGCAGAGAGGTGTTCAGAGGCCACGCCTCTTTTTACAACACTCTGCAACGCAGCTCCATGGCGCTTACTGGAGTTACTTGGTGGGCTAGTTGGCCCCTAGGGGACTTCTGGATTGAAGAGGAATTAATTCCCCAACTTAAAACGCGCCACAGGGTGTGTTTGCACACATATCACCTCAGGCCCTGCCCCCTATCTTCACCGTTGTGCAAACGCGCCCCGTGGCGTGTTTTAAGTTGGGGGATTAAGTCCCCTTGAATCCTGAGGTCCCCTGGTGGCCAACTAGCCCACCAGGTACCTCCAGTATGCGCCAGGGAGCTGCGTTGCAGAGAGGTGTTCAGAGGCCACGCCCCTTTTAACAACACTCTGCAACGCAGCTCTGTGGCGCTTAGTGGAGGTAGCTGGTGGGCTAGATGGCCCCTAGGGGACCTCTGGATTGAAGAGGAATGAATTTCCCAAATTAAAACGCGCCACAGGGCGTGTTTGCAGACATATCACCTCAGGCCCCGCCCCTACCATCACCACTGTGCAAATGCGCCCCGTGGTGCGTTTTAAGTTGGGGGATTAGGTCCCCTTGAATCCTGATGTCCCCTGGCGGCCAACAAGCCCACCAGGTACCTCCAGTTAGCGCCACGGAGCTGCATTGCAGAGAGGTGTAAAAAGGGACGTGGCCTTATTCCACCTCTCTGCAACGCAGCCCCCTGGCGCATACTGGAGGTTCCTGGTGGGCTAGTTGGCCCCCAGGGACCCCCAGTATTCAAGGGGAATTAGTTCCCCCTCTGCAAATGCGCCAGGGGGCGCGTTTGCAGAATGGTGCAAGGAGGGGGCGTGGCCTCCAGCCCGATCCAGTCTTTTTTTTTTTTTAGAAGGGGTGCTACATAGCCCCCTTCTTTTTCTAATTTATTGGCCCTGGGGACCCCATCCCTCAGGACCTGCCCCAATTTTTTTTTTAATCGGGAGGGGGCCACGGGATCCTATCCCCCGGGGCATGGCCCTTGTTTTAAAAACATTTTATTTTGGAGGGGGCTGCCTTGACCCCCTCCTGTGTCCACTTATGGCCCCGGGGACCCCATCCTCCGGGCAGTTCTTCTTTTTTTAGGATGGGGCCGCGTGGCCGTGGCGGGGTCCCAAAACCCCCCATGGTCCCAGCCAGCTCCCCGCGTCCTGCGGGAGCCGGCATTGCTTTTCCACATGGGCAGCAGCTAACATGCTGCTCCCCATGTGGAAAAGCAATCTGCTTTGCTTCATTGAAGCGAGAGCAGGTCTCGCTTCAATGAAGCAAAGCAGTTTGCAATGACAGGGCGGGAGCCGCGAGGCTCCCGCCCTTTCATTGCAAACTACAGTGTCCCGTGGGTGGGCACCCCGGGACACTGCAGGAGTCGGCCCTGGGGGGTGGCGGTCCCCAGGGCCTATACACACTCCCACATTTTTAAGTTGCCCCGGGGGTGACAGTCCCCGGGGCTGGGGGGGCCTGAGAGCCCCCCACACCAATTTTTCAAGCCCTGGGGGGTGGCGGTCCCTGGGGCTGCGGGAGGCCGTGAGCCCCCCGCCTATACTATGTTAGAGCCCCGGGAGGGCGGTCCCCGGGGCAGTGTGGGGGGATTGGGACCCCGCCACATGTAAACCTATAAGCCACTCCTAAGGCAGGCCTTGACAATCCTGAAGGCAGAGTGCTTGGTTTTGTGTGAGAGGGAGCCCAAGCATGAGCTGAGCCCCTCTGCAGCTTTCGGAAATACTTCCTAATGGCTGTTCTGTGATACAGCCATACCATATACTCTTAAGTGCATTATAACCTCGCGGTAAACGCTAACTTTGGAATGGCTGTAGCAAAACATGTCGTGTTTGGTGTCAAACATCTTGGAATACTACCGCCCCACCAGTTCTGGCGGCAGGTGGAGCATTCCACCCTTCTAGAGGGAGAGACATGTTCACACTGGTCAAACCCGGTAGGACTTTCCTGAGCCCTGGCATCACAAAATGTATGCCTCTGCCACAGACACAGGTCTGGCCTCCTGCTGCTAACCGAAACTCCGGTAGGGGAGGCCTGGACAATAGGTTTCCTGTCAAATGGTAACCACCTCCCCAGACAGGCAGATTTGTATTGGGGCTGGGCGGGAGCACTCTCTGGTGCTTTGAAGTAATGCACTGGGGGCATGTTTGCTGTCCCTGTGCATAATCCAGTTCAAACCAGTTGCAGGGGCTACCTGCTCCTGCTCTGGTGCGAAACTGGACAAAGGAAATGGGTGTAACCAACCCTCTTTCCAAACCCAGCCGTAGGTGGGGCCTTAGAGTTAGTCCATCCCCTAAACTTAGTATAAGTATAGGAATCCAGTCCCTAGGACTTTAGATTACCCTGGACGAAACTCTGCAACACATATCCTGGACCTTCGACTTTCTTTCACGACTAGAAGATGAAAGAAATCTCCCTTGGGGCAAGGAGTGACTCCCCTGCTTGGCAGGCACCAAAGAAGCAACTGACCGGTCTGCAACGATGAAGCTTCCGCCAGACGCCGAAGTCTTTGCATCACCAGAGGTGGATTTCCAGACTTTCCCGAGGCTACCCTGCGTCCACAGCAAAGTTGAGGCCTGTGACTATCGTGGGTGATGTGGAACTGTGACCCCTGTACACCGTGAACTTTTGCAGCAACGCTAGCTTCTGGGACTTTCTTGAAGTTGTACTTTGAGCTCTGAGTAACCCCAGACTTTAGCACCTACTGCAGCAAAGATTGCTGACCTCCACTCCACGAGTGACCCATGGGCCAGTTTCAACTGTGACCACTTGAGGCTCCTTTGCGATCGCTAGCCCGTTGGCTAGTAGGTCCCGACAAAGGCAACTCCTCTTCTACTTGGGCTTTCCTGGTTGCTGTAGACGTGCTCTGACTTACCCTCTCTGGGTGAGTCCCTCAGACCTTGCTGGTCTGCACCGCAGTCCTTTCTCTGAATTCCTGTGACTTGCGATTGCCAAGGCTTGTTGGGTCCAATCTGGTAACCGACACCGCAGCACTCAATCGACTTTATAGAACAGCTTGAATCCTGCTCATGGACTTTGTTGACACCTCCTGGACCTCGTGGCTGAAGAGTCAAGACACCCATCAACTCACCTGACGCACCCGACATCTGTGGGCATTGGTCCATCCTGCCCTCGGTCACTGGCTAGTGACCCAGACTCTGTCCCCTCTGCTTTCAGGTTCCTTCCATCCTAGATCCAGGCTTGGATCTCTTCGGACACTTCTCCTCTTCACGGCAGCAGCAGTTCTTTGCAGGCTTCCATTGCAATCGACGACGCGACCCGACACCAAAAGACACCTATGCACCCGGCTTCCCTGGGTGAGGTAACTCGAGTACTCTGGTGCCCCCGTGGGTGCTAGCCATAGAACTTCTTAAGTCCAAAAGGGTTTGGTCCTGACTCGATTCTAAGTGTCCCTAATCTTTAAAGTTCCAACCGCGACATTGCCCACAGAAGATAACGGGAACCCGCGGTTGTGTTCACACACTGCATACAGTACCCCTGGGTCCCCTGTGTCACTACCTTGGGTGGTTCCTTGGGGTCCCATCGATTCTACAGGCTGTAGGCCTTGTGTCTAGTTCAGTCGTGGTTCTTATATCACTTTTTTGGTATATGGTTTGGTACGCCCCTAGGGCCCAAACGTGTATTTGTGCTATTACTGTTGATTGCACACTTGTAACTTAAGTACTTCGAACTCCAGTCTCATAAAGAGACTAGAGGGGGGTGTTTTAACTTAAATACATATATTTTAAATATACGCCTGGTGTGGTTATCCTTTCATTTGATCATTCAAGAGATGATAGACTGGTTAAACAAGCTGCTTTACATTCCTTCAAGACTTAGTCTGAAGGCTGCTCTCCATAGCTACCACTAGGATAGCTTTCAATACAGGTTGTCTTTAACCTATCATCATAAGGGGTTGTTTGGACTGAAACAAGGTGCCCACTAGAACTAGTGGACAGCATATATCAGGCCACCTTCTCACAATAATAGTTGGATTTTCTCTTAAGTCCTTCATGGCTTTAAACTCCCCATTGGTTAAATTCTTGGGTTTTTGTATGGGTGGACTTTTTATTAAATGATTGATGTCCTCTATCATTATCTCTTAGAAGAGGTCGATTTTATTAACTGGGGGTGGTTGCGGACCGAAAGTTTATTGTGTTTTCAATCCACTGTTTCCTGCTTTTTATGTTATGAGGCCCATATCTTTGCAAAACTGTTTGTCTGAAAGTTCATGTTGTGACATGTTTTCTCTGTCCATTCCTGATTTATTTTCCAGGGATGCCAATATTTTCAGAGATGACAAGTCATTCATTGTTAAGGTGGATGTTTCTATGGGAGTTGTTAATTTCCTCCGGTTACTTGATGAACTATTCTCAAAATGTTTTTTTAATTTGAGTTTACGGCAAAACTTGTATAGCTCAATACGTAAGTTTGGTAGGTTTGTGTGTGTGTGTGCGCAGAATGATAGTTTTTTGTTTAATAATTTTATTTGATCCATGCTAAGGGTGTTGGATGACAAGTTGATAACTAGATTCTCTGGTATTAATTTCTTTTTCAGTTTTGGTTTTTCCTTCCTCTTCCTATTTTGTTTTTTCCTTTTTCTTCTACAACTTCTAATTTTGACTTTGTGTGTCCTCTCCCCGCAATGGTCCCTCTTCCTCTTCCTTTTTGTCTTGTCGTCCTTTGGAAATCCAAATTGTAAATATTGTAATCCTCTTCTGCGGAGCTGATTTCTGAACTATCCACTGTACCTGATGTCTTATAGCCTGTATATTTATCCATCACAACCCAATTTCTGAGAGCATCACATTTTCTTGTGAATGTATAAATTTAACCACATGTATAATCAATTCGGCCTCTCTTAAATGTATTTGCCTTCCTCTTCTCTACATCCATTTCATGATTCTTGATTTTTTTTTCCATTGCTTCCACAGCGGCTTTGATTTCATCATTTATAGTATACTTTTCTAATTCCTGCTCCAATTCTTTGATTCTTGCAATCACTTTCTCCAATTTCCTTTCAGCATTTGTTATGAGTGTTTTCATCAATCTGAAAGAGCACTCGGTGTCAGCTTGCCACTATTTCATTAGATCTCCATCCAAGTCATTTACAGTTGGCATTATCAATATTCTCAGGTCTCTCTGTTTTCTTTTATGTTCAATATATTTCTGGAGTGTCGTCATCTCCCACCACTTGTTAATCTCCATTTTCAGACTGTGCTCTAGGTCTTTCATGATGGCATTGATTGTCCGTTTTCCTCCTTCTCCTTGTTCCACTGTACCCTGAGTGGATTGTGTTGCATTATCATTAAGTAACTCATTCACCCTGTGGGCTCTGTTCCTGCCTCTTTCTGCCATGTTGTCTGAGAGATTTCCTTGTTGTCCAATTGCCAATGCACCCTTTCCTTTTTAAGGTCTGGGATTTTTTCCAAAAGTTGAGTCTACTTTTCCTCAATTATTATAAAAAACTGGGAACCGGAGATATGCCTTTTTATAAGTATACGTTCTTATTGCTTTCCCCGCTTTCTACTATAGTGAAAATCGGTCCTCTTGATTTCCACTTTACAATCTCCGAACGTATGCCGTGCGGGCAATTCACTCTCAGGGTTTCCCACTGGTATGGGATGGGATGGTTAGAGCCAAACCTACCGCTACCTACGCAGCGCTGAGTATGCCACTCCAAACTCCTGCCCCCACCGCTAAGATTCCCACAACAGTGCCCTTCCGACTGGTCAGCTTACTGATGTTCGCTTTTTTCCAGCATTCAGTGAGGGGACGGCTTCCAAACCAAGGGCAGAGGCATCAGCGGAATTCCCTTCTTCCAACAATAGCTGCAGGATGCTGTCTCACCTTGCTTCCCTGGTGCATGTGGTATGCAGTGCTGCTATTGTATTCAATCTGCTTCTACCATCTCATCACCTCCAACAAGAAAACACAGCACTGTAGACTTAGGTGCAGTATAAACTTTCTTTAGTTCATTTTTGTTATATATTCATAGTGCAGTTAGTGCAACCAAATGGATGGTCTACACGTTTCGGCACACAGCCTTCTACTGTTCCATAGAGTCCCTTAGTCTAGATTGTCAATTTACAGCGCTAGCATGCTATCCATTAAAAATGAAAAAAACAACTATACTGTTGATCATGATTTTGCTTAGTGGCAGTTTCAGCTTTCCTTTTTCAGTCACCAGTTATAATTAGGACCTAGTTTTCATAGAATTTTTTTTCTTTGACTTGCCGATAATTTTGGCGTTGTTTGACCAATCTGCATGAAAGTCTCCCAAAAAAGTGTCCACGTGGGTTCTGTGTGTCATGGAAAGTTTAGGGGTGATCCGTGTATTGGGGACTGAGAAATAGGGGCGCAAAATAAAGGTGCATTTGTAATACTAATTGCCATAGGAACTCGTTGTCGAGCCTACAGCCTGAACCGCTGCATGGAATTATACCAAATTTGGCAAAAAGGTAGATGTTGTTTTGCAGATTGTGCTTTGTGTTATTTGGTGCAAATCTGTTGAGTAGTTCTTGTGAAATGCAGAAAATTATAGTGGTATCTCTGGCCGTGGATATTTTGTGGCAGTTTTCGCGATAATCGTGGATATTTTGTTACAAATTCACTGTAAATCGCCAATCGACTCACCAGCGGTAATGCTCTGATTGGATGGACACGGCCTGACCAGAAAGTTGCTGCCTCCATTTTATTGATCAGGAAAGGTTCTCAAGTAAGCCTGGGCAGAGTTCGCAGAGTTATGCTACGTGGAACTCCACGAAGCGCAAAAGAAACTCTGCCGCACTACGCAGAGCTCGACAAGCAGCAGAGTGCGTTGGATAAATACTGTACACGGTGATTTTCAGTGCCAGGTGCTTGTCTGCACTTTGCAATCATCATGAACGGCACCATGCACAGCGCAATCAGGCGCTGCTTCCTTTCTGCCACTCAAGTAGAGTTTTACTCGAGCTGCAGCTTTCTTAACGCTAGCAGGCAGTTTCTCAACGCTAGCGGTCATGAGCATACCCGACCACTCGCAATGAGAAATCTAATTTCCTGCGTTGAGAAATCTCACAGGGAGGTTGATTACCCACACTTGCGCTCGCCAACATGACTTTGACGAAGGCGTGGGAGGGAAAAAACTCTGCTATGTGGAGCGGAGTTTTTCGGAACGCCACAAGCTTTGCTTAACGCAGAGTGGGGAAATCTCTGCAAACTCCATGAGCGGAATGGCGTTAACTGCCCAGATTTATTCTCAAGGCAGAAATCTTCTGTGAAAGCTAACATTACGGGTCAGGGTGGAGGTACTCTGACACCAGGTTTGAGAACTGGGGGTGTTAGTGACACAAGTTATGTGTCCCAATTTTTATTTTATTACACACAATTATTTGCTACGATGCTGTGATTGCCAGCATGGCTCCCTGTGTACCATCGCGGGGACATCTCAAATATTGCAGCGACACCATGAATATTGGTGAAAATTTTAAAGATATATATATATGATTCTACACACTCACAGGTCACTTTCACAGACTCAAGTATGCACTCACAAACTCACTCAGTTACTTATGCACCCATTCACATACCCACTCACATGCTTATAGATCCAGCCACATACCCACTCAGATACTCATGCACCCACCCACATACCCATTCAGGTACTCATGCACCCACTTACAAACTCACTCGGAGAGTGACACACCCATGTACAGACCCACTCAGAGACTCACACACCTACTTAGAGACCCACTCATAGACTTATGTACACAAACTCATACCCACTCATAGACTTATGCACACACAGTCTCATACCCACTTAGAGTCTCTTACATCCACTCACAGGCCCATTCAGATACTCATGCACCCACTTACAGACTCACTCAGAGAGCCATGCGCCCATATACCGACCTACCCCCACACTCATGTATGCACTCACAGACCCACTGAGACACTCACAGACCAACTGAGACACTCATACACCCACTCACAGATACACTCAGACATTCGCACCCACTCACAGATGGACTCAGATATACATGCACCCATTCACTCAAAGACTCACGCATCATGTCACAGACCAACCCAGACACTCACCTCCCAGTCAAAGATCCACTCAGACAGTCATGCATGCATCCATTCACTCATTAACTTAGATACTTATGCTCTTACTCACAGACCCATTGAGACACTCATACACCCATTCACAGATCCACTCAGACATTCATATACCCACTCACAGACCCACTCAGACACTCACACAACCATACAGTTACTCACACACCCACTCACAGACCCACTGAGAGACTTATGCATCCAGTCACTCATACACTCAGAGAGTATCTCACTCTCTCACAGTCCCACTGAGTCCCATGGACCCACCACAGAACCATGCAGACACTCACACTCCCAATCATAGACCCAGTGAGAGACCCATGTAGTCACTCACAGACCCACTTGGACACTCATGCATCCACTCACTCACTCACCCACTCACCCACTCAGAGACCCACTTAGACACTCATGTATCCACTCACAGATCCAGTCAGACAGTCATATACTTACTTACAAAGGCATTCATGTGCTTACTCACAGATCGACTGAGAGGCTCATGCAACCAATCACAGACCCATTGAGACACTAATGCACCCACTCATAGATGCACTGATACAGTCCTGCAGTATGTTTCAGAGCCATTGATAGACTGATGCACCATCTCACAGATCCACTCAAATAATTTTACAGCGAATGAGAGACTTACTGATACAGTGATGTATGCAGTCACAGATTCCATTGAAAGAGTTATACACTATCTTATAGAGATATTAAAGGAGTTATACATGCTATTATAGAGTCCTTTAGTGTGTTGGTTATAATCCATTTTACAGTTATAAGTTTTGAATGTGATGGGGGCTGAAATTCACTTAAAAATAAAGGTTACAGAGTTGTTATAGTTAGGAATTCGTTTAAGACACCTTAAATATTCACCCAAAAAAACTAAGGTTACAGGGACCTTATAGTTATGCTGACATTCCACTCATACAAAACCAGAGAAATTCAGCAGTTATATTTGCCTGAGATAACTATAATTCACGCCTTCCGTATGCGCTGCTTATAACCTCACATAATACATCACTCATGACATGGTCAGTGACATCACTGATCGCATCACTCATGACATCTCAAATTACATCACCGATGACATTACTGATGACATTTGTAATGGCATCACCAGTGACATCATCCAGTAAAACACTGACACACCCACTTAGCATGTAGGGAATTGTCCTTAGTGTATATCAATCGCATTGTAGGTGGGGGCATATACCCAGTAATTGTAGTCCTCTTTGCTGCAGCCATGCTTGTCACAGAATATATCCGTAAGACTGTCATCTCCGCTCTCGTCCAATTCTGGATATTCACTAGCCAGCATCATATCTGGTAGATGCCTACCCTTCCAAGCCACAGCAATGGCCCGTTTAGTAAATAAAACAGCTGAGATCCTGAAACATCTCTGTATTTGATCCAAGCAGCAAGACAATTTATCTTGTTGGTATCGATTTACAGGACACTTGCGATCTTTGACAAATCTTGCATAATCCTTGGACAAGCTGATACCTATACCCATGGTCGCTGCCTGACACCTAGGGCTCCTATCTATAGCAACTGGATGTACTAATGCAATTCTTTTTTGTGTCAAGTACATCTGATGTAAGTAGTTCAGTTGAGTAAATATAAATATGGGATTCAGAGCAACTGTCTTGGTGTATAGCAGTATTTTGTTCTGCTCTTTATACAAAAAAAGGTACTAGCCAGTGTTCCCTCCCATTCTGTCCTTATATCTGTCAACTCCACACACGTAAATATGGACACAGCGTCATAGAGGTCGGATATGGCTTGTCTGCATGTCCTGTGTGTCAACATCACCCAAAGGATATTGATAATAAGTGGCTCTACAAGCTCCTCTCCCCAAGTGTACTTGGCTGCTGTTATCTTTGTATTAAGTGTGAGAAAATGACCCATGACCATTTCCCAGTGATCTGCAAGGATGTCATATGTATGCAGTGTACCATTGGAGCATAAATCCCCAACAACCCTTAATCCAGCCTCAATCTATGCGTGTCCTGGCCTTAAATTCCAGGAAAAGCCAGAGCAGGATCTCTTGCATGTACCACTATCAGGACCCCAGTCACTTCCATAGTGTTTGCCAATACTGGCTCGCTACTTATGCTGACTGGAGACAGTGAGGAGGCAAAGGTACATTACCCAGGACCACCTCACACGTTGATACAGGCTCCCATCTTGGGTTGAAGCTCTGAGTGTTCATCATTGAATCCAGGCAATAACCATCTCTGCATCCTTTGCAATTGGGACGGCCAAAATGTAGGCTTTGTAATTTGGGCCCTTAGGTATTATAATTTCCGAAACTTCTTTGTAATCAGGCATTCAAAGCAGGAAAATGGGATGCTCAAAAGGTTTTTTTTTGCATAATCATTTGGTCACAATTTTAAAAGATTTTTTGGAACATCTATCTTAGATTAGAGTATGTTTGTACAAGGCAACAAAGCATCCTAAAAGTTTATGCCTTAAAGTTGTTTTTAGTGTAATATGTTTTAATTATTTTTCCAACAGCAATAGAAATGGTGTTTTAAAGTATGGTAAAGGTACACAATATCAGCATCACATAAACTAAATTTGGCAACATAGAAATGAAATTGTTCCCAAATTTGGAAGTAGTGTTTTAATTGTTATGTTGACTCAAATTATATATTTTGAAAAACATTTTCATTATGTCCAGATAAGATTAGTGAAACCAACCAAAGCTAAAACAATACATGCATGTTAGTATTTTCAAACGTTCATTCCTTTCATTAAACACAAATAATACTAGTTAATTACAACATGAAATGCTAGACCGAAGCTCAGACTGAACATTAAAGGAATCTAGTTTCAAAATGCATACGTTCTTAAGTGTATATACACATAATACACCTACCGACAGCCTGCTGCTCAAACTGTTCCAGATAATCTTGGAGAGCTGGCCAGGATACTCTCTAGACACTTCAAAACAAAGGTCTCATGAGGGGGTCCCTAGAATGTGGTGGGGAGTACAACCCCAACATATCCAGAATATCCTGTATCTTAATCATGGCCCAATGAAGAAGTTCCCCCAGCATTTGCGGCACAGCTTTTCCCACCTGGTGTAGACACCCACGGTGTTGCTTTATGTGCCAATCTATCTTCACATTTGGAATCCTGCTGCATTGCTCAGCTGGTTGCGAGACACCATAAAGGTGAGGCCATGTTTGGAGAACACCCTAACAATTGATCTCCAATTCTTCATCAGTGAATAGGGGGCCCTCCCATCTTGTCCCTCAATCATATTGGAGGATAGAAAAAAGAAAGGAGCAGCAGGATGGAGGAGGGTAATGTTGAGGTGTTGGGAGGAGGTGCTCAAAATGACTGAGCTCCTCTTCCTGTATATAATCTCCTATTTGTAAGTAGAGATCTCTTTCCCAATTGCAAAGATTCCACCTCGCTTGGTGTGATGAGACTGCATGGAGTAGAGGGAACACACTGCGTGATCTGCAGTCCATACCTCACATAAGAGCCAAATAATTCTTATGTGTTGCTCAAGGCAGTGCCTGCAGAAATTGTCCACTCACAGGAAATGGGTCTAGGCCAAGCCTCATTGCACACACCCTATGGAAACATGCAGCAAGGATGTGTGGAGGATGTGCCCAAAAAATCCTAAAGAGGAATCTGGTGGTCTAAAAAAACTACTACTGTAGAGAACAAAAAAATCTTTATCATTACACCTTTATAGACTATAACCTCAAAGACAGTCACTCTGGAGTCATAATGTAGGTGAGAAAAGAAAGGAAAAAGCTTGCGCAAATTGATAGGATTTCCATCAACTGCCAAGAGGGGCCAGTGTCATCACTTGGATATCCTTATATCTTGCTACTACTCCCCATAACATAGAGGATGTGCCCAACCCATGCCCCTGCATGGGTTGGTCACAGTGCCTGGCCTAAAGCTTGTCTCTGCAGCCAATCCCACCATACATGGTTGTGCACAGTCGGTTTTGGCCATGTTACCTTTGAGATCATTTACATAATTTGTGATGCATTCTGTCACATCCTAGGTAAGCTCACTAAGATTGCATTTGGTGTGCATGTTAAGGTGGGCATAGCTGTAATTATAGACTAACCAGAATTGTATTTACAAACATGCGCCCACCTTTTACCGTCACATATTACATCACTCATGGCATGTTCAATGACTGCTTTGGTAACATACCTAATGACATTTGAGATGACATGATTGATAACAGAACCTTGCATGGGCAAAGCGTGAGTTATACTTATTTGGGGCATGAGTTATAGTTATTTGAGATGAATAGAACTCATGAATTCCAATGGTTTTGTTAGTTAAAACGGGTATGTTTCAACTGACATTTTCACCTACCAAGTCCTTTTAGCCTTTGCTTTTTTATGTGAATCTCTACCATTTTTTAATATAACCCTAAGATATTCGTACAATCCCTAACCTTTGTTTTTTTCAGTTGATAAGTGTGTGTATGTGTGTTTCAATGAAAAACCAAAGGTCAAAGGGAAGTTATGACTCACTTTCAATATAAGACCTTATGGAACGTTTAAAGAAAAACTCAGAAATTCACAGAAAAAAACACAGTTAAAGTGCAGCAATGGTTACAAAACAAAACTTTTGGAAAACATGCTTATATGAATTTTCTATAAGTCACTGTCACTGACCTGTCATGCATTGAATAGTATATTACATACTCTTGTTTACATTCGTCTGACCGATCAGTAAGGAGGTAAATCCGACAGGCCAAATCCATTATTCTCTAAATGACGCCCTATGTGTGTCTTCAACACTGAGATACTTGACCCTTCATAAAGGTAAGTGACATTTCCTGAGTTCTACACCTGATGAAAAGATTTTACAGCATATTCATCTAAAGTCTTTACAGGGTGATACCAGAATGCAGGAAAATGTTTTCCTTGCTGTCACTCAGCACTCTCACTACCTAAGAGTGGAAGAATGGAAACACATTTTACAAAACTGTATGTTGAGCAGTATATTTTTGCCCATTGCGTTGCCTGCTCCTGGAATTTATCTGGCAGCAGAAGAAATAGGAAACACTTTGTTCTTCAGGTAGGGTTTCCACAGGGGGCCATGATTCATTCCAGGACTTCACTGAAGTGTCTAATGACCGGGAATGTGCGGGTGGTGATTGGGGAAGAAAGTGCTTACTTTCCTGCCATCAAAACATTGAAAGGTAGCTTTTGTTTTTCATTGTTGAAATGGAATAGCAGTGAATAATTGGATTTTAATTCCTTTATTTACGCTAATCACTTCCAAAGCATGACATACATAACAATTACATTGATTAATTATAACTGAAGTTCCCAATTTTTCATTTTGCAGATTTATGCAAATAAATACAAACAGAAAACCATCTATATTCTTGTCTGTATTTTTGTATTCATTTTAATTACGGAGAGAAATGGAAATTACATTATGTTTGTGTGATTCTAAATTATGTCAGTCATGACTAATGTGTCAATATCTGTGCAGATTGACAGGTGAGGGTGATAGCTGTAGGAGTAGAGAAGGCTGATACAAAAATGTGCTTTATTTTCAAATTAGAGTATCGGTTTATCGTCTGTGGGTATTAAATCATAAGAGTACATTTATTGGTTAAATACATGTTGAAATATCCTAGTTGTGGTGTAGCGGTCTAGCGGTTAGCAACGCTCGCCGCGTGACATCACAGGACGTCCGGCGGCGGCCATTTCCTGGCGAGTATTAGCGCCGAATTCAACAAGGAGAGAGCTCCACTCCGGCGCTCCTGCGTGAGCTAATAAACGCAGTGCACCACAACCTTGTGTACACGTGGTTCTTTCTGTTTGGGCTATAAGAAGCACTTCATTACAATGGCGACGAGGTGGTGAGAGGGTGGCGCCCACGCACCCTGGACCCGAGCCCCAGTGAAAACGAGGGAACCCGGCAGAGGCCACCACGTGCACGATGCAGGAGCGCGGCAGAGAAGCGGAGGACGCGCCAGCCATTGAGGGCGCAAAGGCAAGCGTGCTAAGCGCACCAAGCTCCTGGAACAGGCGAGGAGGGCCCGCAGAGACGATCGGAGCACCCCAGAAAAGGGGAAAGAAGGTACGGGGGACCACCAGGCGGGCAATTGGCCAGCACCCTGGAGGAAGTCAGCGGCAGTCCCGCGGCGACTGGAGAATCCGGTCAGGAGGAGGAAGAGAGGGGCAGCGACGTCGGAGAGGAGGAGACGTTGGGCACGTCCACACCGAGAGGAAGACGCGCCGGCAGTGGGAAGAAAATGACCTCTCAGGCATTCTCCTTAACGAACCCGGTGCCCTTCTTGGTTAAAACAGGGGAGCCCGAGATGCCGTGGGAGGACTGGAAAAGGTATTTCCTAAACTACCTTGCAGCCCTGGAAGAGGAGGGTGACGCCCCGTACACGAGCTCGCGGCGGAAGAAGATTCTCCTCCACCATTTGGGTCCAGCAGGGCAAAGAGTGTACCAAGATCTGGTGAAGGAAGATAGGACAGCAGCAGGCGACGACATGTTTCAACATGCGATAGACGACCTGGACGCCCATTACCGCCCAGTGGTGTGCACGGCAATAGATAGGTATAACTTCTACCATCGGAAACAGAATAAAGGAGAATCCGTCGATGAATACGTGGCGGCCTTACAGAAACTGGCCCTAACGTGTAAGTTCGGTACCCTGCAGGAAGACCTAATAAGGGATCAAATCATCATGCACACGGTGAACACCGCCATCCAAGAAAAACTGTGGACGAACGGAGACACGCCGCTGAAGACCGTCGTAGCCCTAGTGAAGAAAGCAGAACTAACCAGGAGGTGCGTAGAAGCGGCCAAACGCGAAAACCACCCGGAGCAAGCGGTATGAAAGGTGGAAGACCGGAAAACACCAGACAGCAAACAACCGGCGTGGCACCAAGGCACACGGACCCATAAAAGATTCAATACCAGGACGACGAGAACACAAGGGCAAAGGCAATGGAACAAGACGGCCTGTTACAGGTGCGGCAGCGGCACCCATGCAGCCAGCGACAAGGGTTGCCCGGCATTTGGCGCCAAATGCTCGTATTGTGGACTCATAGGCCACTACGAAAAGGTGTGCAGAAGGAAGTCCCCGAGGCAAGAGGTGAAGTACGTAGCCCAAGGGGCACGTGAAGAAGACGACGAAGTGGACAAAGAAGAGGACGATGAAATCCTGATAGTAGAGGAACAAGTATTGGGAATAGAGAGCACGGCGGACAAAAAGCCAAAGTGCGAAATGACTATAGGCGGCATAAGAGTCACCATGGTAGCGGACTCAGGTTCGCCCTACACAATCATACAACGGAGGATATGGGAGGAAGACTTCGCAGCAAGCACGGCGTACTACTTGAGGCCCACTGACATTCATCCGGTAACGTTCACGGGGGAACCTATACCCATACATGTGAGGGAAAGCTGTACGTGGTGGAGAAGGGACCATCGGTATTGGGCTGGAGAGACCAAGGAGCCTTGGGCTTAAAGCTGAACCCAGGAGGGCACATGCAAGTCCTCATGACCGACGACGGACCAGACCAGGAAGCCCAGCGATGGAAAGAAGAATTCCCGGAGGTGTTCAAAGACTCCATTGGCCGCATGGCGAAGTTTACACACAAGATTCAACTCAAAGCGGGAGCCCAGCCGGTGTCCCACAAAGAGCGCAACATCCCATTCCGCACAAGGGTTGCAGTGCAAGAAGAGCTACAGAGGTTGGAAGACAACGGCGTGATAGAGGCGATCGACAACGCGGAATGGTTGGCCCCCTTAGTGGTGGCGCAGAAACCCAACGGGAAGGTGAGGCTGTGCGTCGATCTAAGGGAACTGAACAAGAATATTGTGGTGGACAAGTTCCCACTTCCCAGGAACAACGAGATGTTGGCTAGAACCCAAGGGGCACAGTGGTTCTCCACTGTAGACTTGACGTCCGCCTACCACCAGATCGCCCTACACTGATCTTGCAACCACCTGACGTCGTTCATCACGCCGTTCGGGTGCTTCAAGTTCTGAAGGATGCCGTTCGGTCTCGCCTCGGCAGCTGCAGACTTTCAAAAGTTGATGCACAAGTTGTTCCAAAAGAAAACAGGCATCCAATACTTTCAGGATGACATCTTGGTGATGGGAGCCTCCCGAGAAGAGCATAACAAGAAGTTAGTGGAAGTCCTGACGGTGCTGAAGCAGAACGGGCTCACTGCCCAATGGGACAAATGCAGGTTCGGTTTGAACACAGTCACGTACTTAGGGCACGAGATAAGCCGGCACGGCATAGAACCTAAAGCGTCCAACGTCGCGGCAATCAAGGAAGCCCCCACCCCATCGAACAAAGAAGATGTACGGACCTTTCTGGGGATGGCGGAGTTTTATAGCAAATTTGTCCCTCATTTCGCTTCCAGGACCCATCAATTGAGATTGCTCCTCAAAAACAAATCCACGTTCCTATGGACGGGGGAGCATCAACGAGAATTCGAGGAAGTGAAAAGGAACATCAGCGAGGCAGTGCCCATTCATGGATACGACCCCGACGCTCCCACCATGTTGACTACGGACGCCAGTGACCGCGGACTGGGGGCGGTGCTGACGCAAAGGACTTCAGATGGGGCGATAGCCACGATTAGTTTTGCGTCCCGAGCGCTAGCCCTGAACGAGAGTAAATTCAGCGTCATCGAAAAAGAAATGTTGGCGGCTGTGTGGGCGATGGAGAGATTCCGGCAATTCCTATGGGGCGGACGGTTCCTGCTACGCACAGACCACAAGCCGTTGGTGAAGGTCCTCACGTCATGCGGGCATGAGCATGCCACGCCACGAATCGCGAAGATGACGCTCAGATTACTGGACTACGTCTATGATGTAGAATACCTCCCAGGACACAAGAACAGAGTGGCGGACTTCCTGAGTCGAGCGGCATCCAAGGAGGCCTCGGAAGTCCAAGACGAAGGCGGATGGGAGGACTATGCGGTAGCATTCACTGGCGACCATGAAAGAGCAATAAGTGCCCAAGAATGGGAAGAGGAATACGGAAAGGACGAGAAGTTGAGCGCCATAAAAGCGTACGTAACGAACGGATGGCCGGAGAAGAGATTGCTGGGAGAAGAGCTAAAACAGTATTGGGAAGTAAGGGAAGAACTGTCCGTAGGAGACAAGCCATGGTTCCTGCTGCGCGGCAACAAGGTGGTTCCTCCGTCCTCGTTGAGACAACGCATAGTAGCCATCACACATGAGGGTCATCTGGGTATAGTGAAGACCAAAGGGAGAGCTAAGGAGGAATACTGGTGGCCGGGGATGGACATGGCAGTAGAACGCCACGTAAGAGTATGTGAGCAGTGCGGCAACGCGGACAAGACTCAAAAAATGTTGAGGCCACCCCTGGGCAGATATGCATGCCCGGCGAATCCATGGGAAGAGATCTCCATTGACGTCCTGGGACCCATAACGGACACTAACGACATCCAGAAATATATCACAGTAGTGGTAGATCGCTACTCCAAGTGGCCGGAAGTCCATGTAGCGGACAAGGCGGAAACAGAGACAATCCTGGATTTCTTGACGGAGATCTTCATAAGGGAAGGTATCCCCAAAGGGATCCTGAGCGACAACGGTCCGCAGTTTACATCTAGCAAGTGGGAAGCCTTCATGGACAGGAATGGCATCACAAGTCGACACACCCCAATATATCACCCCGCCGGGAATGGTGCAGCGGAAAGGTTCAGAGAGTGATCATGGGGTCGGTACAAGCAGCGATCAGTCAAGGAAACAACTGGGAGAAGGAGTTGAAGCGACTGATGTGGGCCTATCGGATAACACCCACTTCAACGGGGTACAGTCCGTTCCGAGTGCTAAGAGGACGAGAGCCGTTCACAAAAGACAACGTAGCCTGGAAACTCCTCACAGTCCAGAGCCATTGGTCCCCAGCAGTAGTGCGCAAGAACCTGGAGAAAGCACAGACAGTGTACACAGAACACTATGATAGGAAGCACAACACAAAAGAAGTCGCACTGGAGAAGGGGGAATGGGTAAGAGTCAAGCTACCTATCCAGAAGAAGAAAGGAGACAGCAAGTTCACCCCCCCTTTCCAAGTGTTGGAACCGTACTCAAGGTCAGCACTTCTCAGTGACGGGAAGATATGGTCGCAGGAGCGCATGGCGAGATGCATGCCCACAGAAGGGAGGAAGACACAGGGGGTGTCGAACCCAACAGGGACACCCAGCGGAAGGAGGAGCCCGGTGGCAGATCGGGAGAGTCTCCAGGGAGGAGTAGAAAGGAGTCCCCAGGCGGGAACAGGACACGAGACCTGCGAGGAGAAGAGTGTTCAGGAGGAGGACGCCCAAGAGGGGACTGAGAATGATGAGTGGGGAGAAGCAGGAGTGGAAAGCAGTGAAGGGACACCCAGCCAAGGGGGCGTGATAACCACCCCGAAAGCTGGCGAAACCAGTAAGTGGACACGACAAGGAAGAAGAATCATACTGCCCCGGAGGTTCGGAGAATTCAGCATGGACAACAAGTAAGACTGTATATATTCCATGGGGTTGTAAGTTTGTGTTGTTTTATAAAAGGGGGAGATGTGGTGTAGCGGTCTAGCGTTTAGCAACGCTCGCCACGTGACGTCACAGGACGTCCGGCGGCAGCCATTTCCCGGCGAGTATTAGCGCCGAATTCAACAAGGAGAGAGCTCCGCTCCGGCGCTCCTGCGTGAGCTAATAAACGCAGTGCACCACAACCTTGTGTACGCGTGGTTCTTTCTGTTTGGGCTATAAGAAGCACTTCATTACACTAGTATCTGTTTATTTATTTTTTACAATGGTCAAAATGAATATGGACTAATATAAATAAAAATATCAAAATGAATATGTCTAACTAGATATGGAAATGCAAAAAAAATAATTCCATAAAACTGGGAGCCCAATTATAACAATTAAAACTCATTAGACATCACTAAACAGCGAGTATACCCACATCACCCCCAAAGTCAGTGGTGGCTGGCATAGGGCGTGCTGCGGGGCGGGGGGTAGAAAACTTGGTCATACGACGGAACGGAGGAAAGTATGAATTACTTTCCTCGTTCTGTCCCCCCCAGGCTGCCCCTCCGCCGCCCCGCGTCATCACCGCTCAGCACTCCCTATGCGAACCGTCACTGCCCAAAGTGCTGCATAAGTTCCCCTTCCCATCTGACGAGTTACACCCAGTGGTGATGGAGCCGATGCATAGTGCTGGGAGCATGGGATTCCAGATTTTTGTCACACACACTGACACACACCTCAAACTGACAACCCTTTCTGGGCAAGTAGCCGTCCGTTGGCCATGGTTTGACAACAGCTGCCAATACAAGGGTGAGGTGTTGGCACAATCGAAATATTTTGCTCTGTCACCTCCCCCGTGTTGTCGGAAATGTGGTGGGGGTGAGCGTGTTGTCCCTCTCCTCCTACCGTTGATGACAAACAACATTACAATTAAAAAATGTGAAATCAAGTTAAAGAACACAGGGGTATAAATAGCACAATATTTCAGGATCACCAACATAATGTTGTTGATATACGCTCCAAATATTAGAATTAATGACACTGAATAAAAGAGGAGGTAACATTATAATGAAGTTATTAAGAGGGAGAGCAATTTTGATTGAATAATTAGAAACCTTTCATCGGAGAGATGTTAAAAAAGTACATACAATATTATTATTATTTTTTTAATATAATAGTTGGTTATGTCAGGGAAAATAAAGATAGAGGCTCTAAGAACAGGCAGCCGCATAATTATGACATAGAAACAGTGGCGACAGCAGGAAGAGAGATGGTAATTCAGAATGCTGACAGGTAGCATTACTCGTGTGTCCCCGTAAAAACAACTTGGTTTTAGGACAAAGGTTTGAAAGAACAATTTAAATGTTTTGGATAACAAATGTATCTAGACTAATTATGCTTATTACTGTCAAAAGGGTGATATTTTAAGTCTTTGTCTTTTATTTTGCCTTTATGTAAAGGTTACGTGAACATTCTTCTGCTGATGACTTGTATAAATAACATTTGTTAGTTGGATAATTTTGCAAAGTATGGAGCAAAAATTAATAAAAGAGTACATGAGTTGGAAGTCTCTTTTAGAATGCTAGGTTTCTCAGAAAGGAACCATTTCATTTCCACTTACTTCAGGCGTTGGTCAATAATGCACCATAATGTCCAATAGCAGGTACATAGGCATCAGAACCACATGCATATTATATGGCTGGTGGAAAAATTGACTCACTTGAAGTCCCCATACTAAGAGATCTTGTCTTGCAAAGTCACATGTCTACAAGACGCCTCTAACATGTCTAATGCACTGTTGCAATAGACAGGCTGTCGGAAAGAGTACATCATGTGATATCCATAGTTAACCACTAGATGGATCTGGGTGTGCCACAATAAAGTGCTTGATAAAAGGGAATGGGAGGTGAGTGCAATGTATACATATCACTTGAGATTACGGCTCCCGGTTTGATGGTGTTTTTTTAACATTTCCTTCTGTATTTATCCATACTTATCTTTGGGCCATTTTAGCTGTATTCATCCATATTTATTTTGTGTTTTGCATAAAAATGAAGTTATACAAATACATTTCCATATTTATTTAACTGATCGACGTGCACTCATACTTTGATTCTGTCATGTTTTAGCCATTTAAGCTGCCAAATATTACATAACAATACATCCAGTGGTAAATAATAGCATTATACCACAAATGTTTGTTGACATAAGCCATTAACTTAAGAAATATCATCCTGTTTTGTAATTTCATATGCTATCCATCTGCTCAGCTGTTGGGCTATACTTCATGAAAGACAGCATGGAGGTTTACTTAAAGGAGCACTATTTTCTGTATTTATCCACCTTTAAAAACTAAATGCAGACAGAAAACACATTGTTTTCTGTCTGTATTTGTCTGTAAAAATCCGTAAAAACGGAAAACCTGTGGTGTCCTGAGACTCCCATAACTCAGAACCCCTGATTGAGACCTGAGTACACATTTTGAGCACTTGACTCTCAGGGTAGTGAGGTAGAGCAGTCCAAGGATCACTCGGGGGGAATGCTATGGCCTACAGACTCAGCAACACAATAACCAACACTTAATAAATCATGGTACCTAACAATGAAAATCACTTTATTACGCCTGCTACTAATCAAGAATCACACATTTACAAATATATACAGAGTGGCAGGTGGAGATGTCTATGGTGCCACCCTCTAAATGTTCTTGAACCCAACAGAGATGGAGCACTAAAGAAGGGTCCCACAGACAGGTAAATCCCTAACTGTTTTCTGTACCCCCTGCACTGGAACCATCTCTAATGGTCTGTGCACCAGCAAGTCCTGGACTCTAAAATCACAATATCCCCAATGCATCTAACACAACATAGTGTGTGCAGGTAAAAAAAAATATCAGAACTTTGAGCTTTGTTGAGGTGTCAGAACAGTAGTTAAATGCAGATTTACTCAGTCAAATCACAGTGCAATCTATAATAAAATGTGGCAGGATGGTACCACTTTCCCATGACATTCAACAATATGTGCAGTGACTCACCGTTAATAGTTACTCTCAATAAAGATTTCAATCTTTAATACTATAAAATGTATTTCGTCTACCTTTATACTTACTATAAAACAGCTACCCGTCTTGAAAACAGAAGTCCCTGCATCCAGTGTCATATACACAGAAGACCTAACTCTTGGAATGTTTGAGGAACTGAAACAAAGTATTTCCAAGTTACTCTTGTAACTACTGAAGACGTTTTGAAGTGTGGGGCTCCATGTGGGGGCCTGCCGCTCTCCTGGCAGCCACCCAAATACAATTCAAACTCTCCTGGTGTGCAATTACCCTCATTTGGGCACCAGAAGGCAAATATGTATATTTGTCAGCCTGCAATTGAGACTATTGGGGTTCTGCGGCCCTGTTAATGGGTTTGGCTTTCAATGCTCTTAGATTTTTTTCCTTTTTCCCCTTTGTGTTTTTCTCTTGTTTTAAGTTCGGCTGCTTGGCCCTAAGTGGGTATCCATGGCCTTCTTGTTGGTGACTGTGGAGGAGCACCCACCACCATGACTCCCCGCTATCCAACACTGCTTGTGTCTTTCTTCCTCTTTCTGTGCTCCTTCCTTTTGGCTCTAAAGCGCAGGTGGTGGGTTTGTGGTGTGCTCTCCGCAACACCTGGATATGGGCAAGGAGGAAGTGCACTACACTGGTCCCAGGACTTTGGTCCTCCCTGTGACCTCCTGAACTTGGAGTGCAGTGACGCCCTACGCTACCCCTATGGCACTGGTCCTGCCTGGCGAACATTAATGACTGACAAAGGGAACACTGTGCTCCCATGATGCTTCTACCCTGGGGTCGTGGTCCTCTTTGGGGGTGTGAAAAAAATGGCAGAAGGGGTGTCATGTGCTGCCCCACTAAATAGCCACGGGGGAACCCATACAGTCATGATCTCCCCAGGGATAGCTAAAGAGACTGCTTGATGTGGTTAGTTTTTATTCAGCTTGGAGGCCTTGGGAACCTACCAGACAGATGCAGAATAAAAGGCCCACAAAAACACCCTTTTTCCAATATATGTCGGGCTATTTTGATGGGGTTTGGCTTCTGACGGTGATGGAGTAGTTGGAGCAAAATTTTGTATACCTCCTCTATTTTGCATGAAAAGACTAACTATGGGGCATATCAACAACAACCGGCGATAATTATCGCTAAGCGCACTTAGCGCTAGGATAATTATCGCCGGCTAGCGTGGATTTTTATCGCTGAGATAGCGTGCTATTAGCAACGCTTATCTCAATAGCGATAAAAATCCTCACGCTAAGTGGCTAACGTGAGATTATCGCTGGAAACCCAGCGATAATCTCATGTTAGATTGTTGATTGGGACAGACAAACTTAGCCATGATATCCTCCTTCCATAGGATATCATGGCTAAGTCAGAAAAATACCAGACGTAAAAAAGCAGCGTTAACCGAGGTTAGCGCTGCTTTTTTTGTCTCTAACAGGGTTAGCGATATTCTTGATAATAGGAGAAATGTCGCTTAGCGACATTTCTCCTATTATTTTACTCTGGAACGCCTCCTTTGCATCTCATTAGAGATGCAAGGGGAAGCGTAGAGTAAAAGGGTGCTAACATGCCAATTTGCATGTTAGCACCCTGTTGTTGATAGGGTGCTAGTTTTATCTCTGCTTTTTTGGCTTTTAAAGCCAAAAAAGCAGAGATAAAGCCCTTGTTGATATGCCCCTATATAACCTACTGATTATTATATTACTAACGGTTTTGTGTGGTATACTAAATCAACCATTTGCATACACAAATTACACGTGGGAAATTGCTATTTGCATGGCAAAATAACTCTATGACTATAACATTAGAATCATTATTTCTTTGTATTAATTATTCTTTTGTTCTTGTTTCGCTTAAGTTGGCATTTGGTCCTACCCCAAAACGGAGTCGAAAATTGAGTTCAGAAGTGGCCACCGTCTCGTGAGCGTGATACCTACTGCGCAGACTCGGATGGCTCCATGAACTTCCTTAAGACCCTTGCACCCAATGTCCTCGGTCAAGGATAGGATCTTGGTGGACTGCCAAAAGTTCAATCAGTAAAAACTGGCTTAAATGAACAATTGAATCAAACAAGTAAACCCAAAACATTGTAACATAAGGACAATGACAACCACGGAAGTGAACCAGCAAAATCCATGTGAAACCTGACTGAATAAAAATTGGACGTTTTCGATCAGCCAATCACAGACTTACTCCGCCTAAAAATGTTTCATGTTATCCCGAAATTTGTTATAAAAGAGTAGTAGAATAGGGAGGGGCCTGGTCTTATTCCGGCTTGTTCAATTTCCTGACGTCTATTCCGGGGATGACAGATGCTTGCATGATTTCTGGTCCTTTGGAGATCTTTGGGACTGTAACCTGCTGAGCAAAGAACTTTCAGACTTTGAGCTTTGACCTGCTTTATTTGGACAATTTAATGGCTAATTCGGTTATGCAGAGCCAAAAGCATTTGAGAAAATCCAGATAGCAAGAATAGGTAAATACAATGACCTGCGATTTGAATTAATGGATTTAGAAATTCTAAAACTTTTGATGAAACAAATGCTAATGTTAATTGCGAACAAAATTTAGATAAACAAATATTGATTAACAGAAATTAGGAGTTTGTGGTTTTTCGTTAAAGAGAATAAAGGATTCTGAGTCTTAAAAATGTGTTTTAGCTGGTTCTAAATCACCATCAACCAATCCAACTAATTGGTCCGTCGACCAAGTGGGTGGAGTGCCTTGATGTTTGGGATTAGGAATCTATAGGTGGCGAATGTTAATGTATATTCTGTAAAATAACTTTTTCTTCCCTATAGGTTATAAGGTACCCCCCCACATGTCCAGCGTGAAATCATTATCCCTCCTGTGTGCAGACTTGTGAGTGGTAAAGTGTGAGTGTTGGTGTGATGGGCCCCACCAATGACTGCATGTGTGAATGAGCTAGTGTGACGTTGGGTCTGCGACGCAGTTGTGTAAATATAATTTCCCCTTTTTTCTCTGGTCTCTCGCTGGATCAACGGCACACCACAGCCACAAGAAAAATGTATTTCACAACTCTTGGCTTCTAAATTGTTGTTGTTGTCAGGGAGATTATTTTCAGCTGCACTCCCACTGATAAAGGAGAGCTCAGGTCCTGCCCTCCTGCCCGTTTGATCCTTACAGTGGTCAAATTTATAGAAGCCAGGATCTGCTTATCTGTCAGGCCTCACAGTAATATCATTTGTCTAGGGGTTTATTCAGCAGCACTCTATAGCCCTCAAGATAAGTTATACTCCTTACCTGCACCCCATACCCTGTGACCTACTGACCATGGGCACTTGCAGTATACTTGTATTTCTAGCACAATTCATGTTGTCCCCATTTAAGTGCAGTGTCCACAAGACCACCTCGCTGCAGTTCTAGGGACACCTCAGGTCTTCAGTAGTCTGTGAACACGGCTCTCTCAGAGCTATAAGCCTGCCCCAATGTGCCACTGCTTTACTGATTTGTTCAGGCGCAGTGCGTCCATTGGGGCGCTGCCCCCCGCCCGCAGCTGCTCCCTCGGCGTCTCTGAACTTAAGTAAACTCTCATTTTAGTTAAGTTCAGAGACGCGAGGGAGAACTGACAATCATGTCAGTCAGCATGACGTCGGACCGCCCACCCCCTTCAGAGTCTGAAGAGGGTGGGCGGTCCGGCATCATGTTGACTGACATGCATTGTCAGTCAGACCGTCACCAGGGGCATGCAGCAGCAGTGCACAATGCACAAGTGCGCATTAGTGGGAAAGGTCGGAGAATTTTTCCTCCGTGCCCAGTCATGTGCACTAGTGGCTGCACAGGCTGGCGCATGCCCATTAGGAGAGCGAGGGTTGAGCAAAGGTTCAAACCTCGGTCTCCTAATGGGAAGGCGGGCGGAGAGTAACCGTGCCCTTAGATTGGCTGAGAGGGGTTGCCACCCACTTGCCAGCAGTGATGCAGCTGTTCCTGAGTGTAGGTAGGCACAAACGGACCCGGCGAGGTGGCACGGAGCTGCCTGGTCACCCCACCCCGCATCCACGCGCGACTCTCCCGACACCCCCCGCGAATATCACCAGCCGCCACTGCAGACAGAGAGTAATTGGGATGAATGCGCATAGATGACGTTGAGTGGCACAGGCAGGGAGCCGAGTGCCGAAGGCTGGGGCTTCTAGCTGGTGGGCTTGAGGCCGGTCAGAGCTGCTTGTCAGTGAGGCACAGACAGCGCCAATGTGCGCAGAGGTGAAACCGTGCTTTCTCCCCAACAGGGTCGGTGGTACTGTTAGGTGTTTGCTTTGTGGTAGAGTGTGTTTTACTTGTGGTGCTGGTGATGGGCTGCTCCGGGTGGCATGCTCCTGCACCTTTCTGGAGCAGGATTGATCACTGGTGTGGTTGACCGTTCTGCTCTGATGTAGCTGGTCTCTCAGTGGGTAGTGCGGGGGTGGTGTGCTCTCTGTATTATGTAATGGTTTGAGCGGTTGTCTGCTCTGAGGTAGATGGTCTCTCGGTGGTTGGCGCTGGGTGGTGTGCACCCTGTCTAACATGGTGGTTTCTGTGGTTGTCTGCTCTGAGGTAGATGGTCTCTCGGTGGGTGGCGCTGAGTGGTGTGCCCCCTGTTTGACGTGGTGCCGCATGCTTGATTCAGATTGGGAGACCGTCGTATAGAAATACGGTCTATGTCACAGAATTCGTCGAGAATTGACGTGTTTTGCATAGGGTATAATGACAGACGTCTTAAAATATAATTTTCTGGTAACTGCCTTTGAGTTTGCTTCCTCTTCTGACGGGTGTCCACAACAGGGCCAGCCTAGCAGGTCACGGTAGCGCTGCATGCTTGATTCAGATTGAGAGACGGTCGTATAGAAATACGGTCTATGTGACAGAATTCGGGAGAATTTGCGTATTTTGCATATGGTATAATGACAGAGTGATGTCTTAAAATATCATTTTCTGGTAACTACCTTTGAGTTTGCTTCCTCTTCTGACGGGTGTCCACAACAGGGCCAGCCTAGCATGTGAGGATCTGGCTGTGTTGGGGGGGCGGGGTGCCTGAGGCCGGAGGAGAACCCTCTTCCTCCCCTCCCCCAGTGGAATTTGAGCACCTGAAACGCCCTGTGTGCCTCGCCGCCACACTCGGAGACACGCACACACACCTTGCACAGCATCTGCTGCCTGTTTTTTCCTCAGAATACTGGCATGAATGATAATTTGCTGCGCTAGACAGTTATTGCGTGGGGTCCCCAGGTTTACCCTTTTTCAATCGGGCCAGGAGCTTCAGCCACGTCATGGCAGCCTGCTCTGTGAGACGTGATGAAAATGCACCTTTCCTGTCAGAGAGATACACCTTTCGAAATGACTGATTTATTGTTGCAAGTGGACGGGTGCCCCATGAAAAGGCATCTCCCTGTCTCATCCTGTCATAACCATGTAGGCAGAGAGACAAAGGGAAATACGGCAGATAGAAATGTGACTGTGCTAAAAGGGCATGGAAGAGGAAACAGAAGAGAGAAAAAAGAGAGCGGTAAGAGGGGAGGAAAATACTAATTGGGGGAAGGATAGGGGAGCAAGAAAAAATGAGTCAAAGAAGGGAAGCAGAAAGAGTATCAGAGAGGAAGAGGACAGTACAAAGAGATGTGTTAGAGGGACGTGGGAGAAAGGAAGACCAGAGGAGAAAGAGAAGGAAAAGGAACAGAGGAAGAGAAGAGTAGACCACAGAGAGAAGGGTGTGAGAGAGAGAGAGGAGGGACGGAGGAGAAAAGAGGGGGCTGGACTGGCTGACATCCATGCTTTGAGTTTTTGGGGAGAGGTTGATGCACATTTTCTTATTCACAGCCAGCACGGAACACTATAGCATACATTTTAAAGGGCTAAAGTTGTCATGTAGAACAATTTACATATTACAGTAACTGTTGAACAAATTAATGCAAGAAGATACGGGGTGGTTTTTAATGTGTTTAATATTTCAAGACTATACGTTCCCACTGCTTAATAAGCTTTTCTTTATCGCTGCATTCATTTGCTTTAAAATGCACCATTTGAAAATCTTTTTTAAATTTCTTTCTCAGGAGAGGGACTCTCCTTAGACCCCAGGTTTGTCCATTGAACTTGTTCACATCACTAACTAGTGTTTTCTATTGGAAAGGGTAGAGCCAAAGCAGTCTTGATAGTACCCTAGCGCTCTTCAGAAGTCAGACTTCCTTGGCAACCCAGAAGTCAGACTTGCTTGGCAACCTAGAAATTCTCTGAAATAATGTAGGAGTTTTCTTTTAAGAATGCCTAGAAGAACTGAATTTTTTGTCCATTTATCACAGAAATAGTGCTGAAAATCGCACCAAAAAGATGCCAATTTTGTAAAAAGTTTCTTCATGGGGGAGAACCCCCCCGAACCCCCGCGAACCCCCTAATTGTCGTCGGGATCGCTCGCTACGCTCACTCGCATGTGTTGATTCGTTCTCCATACGGCTCACTAGTTTCATATTCCACCAGCCGCCACTGGATTTGTTCCCTTCAAAAGGTCAAAGGGGCCTCCTGAAGACAGAAGTCCGACTAATCCCTAATGTTTCTCTGGGAAGGGCAGGCTAGCCTTGTCAGGCAATGTGAATGTAATTAACCTCTGCGGATTCTGCCACCACGCTCTTTTTCTCCCAGGGCCAGGCGGAATCCCCTCCAAATGTGTCCAATGTGTGGCAGAGGCTTTGATCTACCTGATGGGCAACAGAGTAATTAACTTGGACAGCAAGGTGGTTAAAAGCCCAAATCGAAATACGGTATGACTCACAGAGCTAAGGCTAAGACCCAAAGTATGGAAGGAATGCTAATGCATCCACATTAGTATTAAATTTGCACTCTGGACGTTTTTGAACCTTGGGAAGCCTGCAGTAAAACTTTCGCTATGGCTGAGCTAATGTGAAATTGTTATTTTGGTGTGGCTTTCACCTACAGTGTGATGACAGTAAAGCACTACAGCCGTATAGTGAAGCACTACAGACACTCACTAGATTGAAAGGGAAATAGGCATATTTATTTTTGAATGCCCAATTAAATAACAGGCTTGCACAGGCCAGTCCCACATTATTAAAGTCCCATCTGCAACAGCCTGCCTGTGCACAGATACTGTGCTGAGTCAGCCACCACACGAGTGCACATAATGTGCACTTGGGATCACATGTAACCAGCACTGAGTCTCTTACCCCAGCTGCGCAGCAGCAAACTTTATTTTAAAAGGCCGGCACTGGGGAGGTAGCAATGAAGTCGATGTTATAAGTGCTTACAGTGACTGAGATTCATTGAAATTTACTCACAACAGAGACCCAAAAACTGTGTGGTACACAGGCAGAACATCTAAGGGGGCTAAATTGGGCCAGAACCATATGCATCACAATAACTTTGATGGGGGACTAGTGAGTGATAGTGAGAGTGTGATATATGTTACTGACATTTGAAACTATTTCAAACATGATCAACAACGCTTTCCATGCTCTTTCTTCTTTTCATCCAGGCAATCTGTGTGGCTGATCTCGGTCGCAGTTTTGTATGAACAGCACTATTGGTAGTATTGCAGATATCCAAGGTATAGGCAACATAGGTCTTGTAATGGTGGTGGTATGCATACAAGTACAATTGTTTGTGAACTGATAGACATGGGGAAGGGAGAAGATGGAATGTGCTGTAGTAATCTTGCTATGTAGCTTTCATTAGAGCCTTGACTTGCTTTTCATATTTCCGGTTTGTGTCTAAGACATGTCACAGGCATACCTTCCTGGGTTACTGGTTGGAAGGGCTCATCGGGCCTGTTCTGGTTGAGGTCTTGCTACACGATGAATGTTGGCTAGTGTTTTTGGTTGCAATGTTGCATGCAAAGAGTCTGGTTAATAAATAAATAGGATTGATGTGCATCTGTGTCGATATGACTTCAAATGTTTGTGTTATCCTAAATTTAAGTCACTGTGTTTGTTGTTTATGTGGTGCTTGAACCTATGTGTCTGATAGTCCAACATGCATTTCGTAGGTGGTAACATATAGCTGGGATAGACATCATATGTCATATAGTCACATGCTTGACATGCTGTGTATTACCTGGCCTAAGGAAGGTGTTCTCAGGTACAGATAGGCTATGCAGCTGTGGGGTGGTAGATGTTAAGGATACACTGCTCATTTGAGATGAGTGGGAGACTTTTTTAAAAAAAAATAGGTCTTTATTCACTTTGTCTTTTAACAACAGAGTAAAAACATTAATTCAAACAAATATTCTACACCTTTCCCACCCATTGCCCCCCAAACCGGATCCGACCAGAATAATATCTATACCATTACTCATAACATTTCATATCAGTTACATAACAGGAAACAAAAAAGAAAAAAGGAAAGGCCACTAGACACAAGGGTGCCGGTCATGGCCATATCCCAATTAATAATATACCAAATAGATTAGCTCTCTGTCCCCCCCAACTACACCCAACCTATTCCTGTTCACCTTGCGGCTGGGACCAATTCAATAAGGGAGCCCAAATAGCTAGCCCTTTGGCTTTTACCCTGTGGCCTCTCCTGGAGTAAACAGCTCTCTCCATCCTGTGCACCGCTAAAAATGTACCTAACCACTGTCGAGAAGGCGGAAGAAAGGGGTCAAGCCAATGAGTGGCCAGGCATAATCTAAACACTGTCAAATCGATAAAAATAAAAGACTGATTTGGAGTTGAAGTACGGGAAGTCCAACCCCCAGCACAATCAATTGAGATGATAAAACAATTTCATAGCCCAGCATGGTTCCCAGAATGTTACTTACATCCTGTTTCAAAGCATCTAGCACAGGGCAATCTGCAAACATGTGAATAGAATCAGCCGCATGACAGCTACAGCGGGGGCATGTTGATCCTACCTCCCGGCCCCATTTGGCAAATATTTGGAAGACAGCCATTCTGAAATATTGGAGTATAAGCATTAATACGCCAGATGCCAAATTTTTTCCGAACCGCAGTCCAAATCTTAAAAACCCAAAGTAAGGTTTTAAATTTGACCCTTTTGTAATAGTTCAATTCTATGTGTCATAGAAGACACCCCGGAGCTTCATTCCCTAGTAACAGATAAAAAGTAGATACAGGCACACCAATCGGCATAGTCTCCGCTTTTTCGTTGAGCAATGTCCCCGCTATATGTAAAACTGATGCCCAATGATAAAGCTGAAGATTGGGTACTGCCCACCCCCCTCTTGCCCTTGGTAATGTTAACAATTTAAGCGCTCTCCGAGGGCGACAGTTAGCCCATATAAACCTAGAAAATAAATGATTCATGGCAACAAACCAAGAATTACAAACATTGAAAGGAATAGCCCTAAAAAAATACAAAATCTTTGGTGAAAAAAGCATTTTGATAGCATTGCATCTTCCTACCATCGTAAGTTTGAAATTTTCTAGTCTATTAAATTCTGTTTTAAATTTAAGGAGCAATGGGTTCAGATTATTTCCACTAATCTTTGCAACATCTGCCGTGATTTCTATGCCCAAGTAAGTAGCACTATGTACCACTTGAGAATCGTTCATCTGAATACTATTGCCGACCACAACCTGAGTTTTGGTTATATTCAGGCGGTAACCGGAAAATTTCCCCAAAATGTCAGCTTCTACTTCAATCTCCTTCAATGCCGTTATGGGACTGGGAGTAATATTCGCGAGGTAATCGGCATAGGCTAGTATCTTGGTGATCCCCCAATACTCTGCATTCCTGGAATCCGATTGTTGTATTCTATCTTCCTAACTAACGGATCAATATATAAGGCGAACAATAAGGGGTAGCACGGACACCCCTGACGGGTCCCCCTGTAAATAAAAACAGGGTCCGACATCTCTCCCATTATTGATATTCTTGCTACGGGATCTTTATACATTATTGCGATCGCGGTGATAAAAACCTTCCCCAAACCCTCTGCTCTTCAGAGATGTCCACAAGAACGGCCAGGAGACCCTATCAAAGGCTTTCTCCGCATCAAGCAAGATAAGCCCAATAGGGTCCCCGGTGATTCCTGCCTCGTCAAAAAGAGCGATTACCCTCTGGATGTGATCTATTGTACTCTGGCCGGGTACAAATCCATGCTGGGTTGGACAAACCAGTTTTTTAATAACTGATGTCAGTCGTTTAGCTAAAATGTTGGCGTATACTTTGACATCGCTATTTATTAAGGCAATGGGTTGATAAGACCCCATCACTCTCGACGGTTTACCTTTCTTAGGGAAAATAATTATATTAGCGGATTCCCAAGAGCTGGGAGCTCTGCTCCCCACCTGAGCTTCCAAAAACACCCCTGTCATTAATTCCTGTAGCGGGGAGATGAAAATGTTATAGAACTCACCCGGAATGGCATCCGTACCCACTGCCTTGCCATTTGCCAATGACCTAATAGCTTCTAGGATTTCATCTGTTGTTATTGGTGCATCAAGCACATCCCTCTCTTCTACTGACAAACTCTCATAGGAAATCTCTGTTAAATAACTCTGTATGGCTTCCTCCGTGGTGGTGATATCCTCTATATAAAGTTTCTGATAGAACTGCTGAAACGCGGCACGTATTTCTAGAGGTTGATTGACTGACCCTACCCCGGGATCCTCTATTTCTACGATCCCCTACTGAGTTATTCGTTATCTGGTCCATACCGCCAAAAAGTGGCCAACTCTCTCATTACATTCATATAGTTTGGATCGCCAAGCTATGAATTTCCCTGCCGCCTTATTAGCCGAGAGATCCATAATTTTATATTTAACTAAAGCTACCTTAATTTGTGCCTGCTTGACCTCTCCCTTATTTATGAGTGCCTGTATTAGTTGTGTTTCTGCTTCACTTAGTGCCTGGTATTGCTCTTGAAGATACCTTTTTTCTTTTGCCTGTGAAGCCCAGCCATACCTCAATGTTTCCCCTCTTATCCCTGCTTTGAGTGTATCCCAAATTATCCCTATCTTTGCACTACCACTATTCTCACCAATGAATCGCGGGATCCACTCCATCATATGTTGGATATAGTCTTCGTAATATAAAAGCGCTCTATTGAAAGTCCAGTGAGACTTAGAGGGTTTGGATGTTTGAAGTGAGATCTCTAATACAAGCGGATTGTGATCCGACATAACCTGGGGAAATTTAATAATATCAGACCTAATTAACACCTCCTGGAAAACCAAAAAATAATCTAACCTAGCGTGAGTTTGATGAGGGGCAGAAAAAAATGTGTATCCCACATTTTGAGGTTTTAATGTAGCCCAAACATCAAACAATCCATGTGTATCATATAAATTAAACAGAGCATTAAAAACCTTAGGTTTACGACCCCGATATGATTGTGCACCTAATTTCATATTCTCGTTGTTTAGATTAATATTAACGTCCCCACACATAATTCTAGGTAGCGGCCATCCAACCAACTCCACATTCAGCCAATCAAATAAAGCCTGATCATCCAGCACTGATCCGTAGACAGAACAAAGTGTAAAAGAATAGTTATCGAGACTGCAGTGAGTAATGGCCATCTACCATATTGATCCGATTTCGAGCGTGGGAACCTAAATCCTTTTTTACGTACCAGAATCGCAACCCCTCTTGTACATGTTCCCTGAGTCGTGGCAGAGACCAATTGATATCCATCAAGTACTGCTATCTTTTGTATGCCAGCTTCCAGATGGGTCTCTTGAAAGCAAATTATGCCTTCCCTTAAATATTTCATATCTTCATTAATTTACCCAGCACCATTTGTAGTCCGTAACAAGTCCAGTTAGTTCCAAATCTTGTTACCTGTTAAAACTAATTCAGCACATTTAATAGGCTGGATCCTCCCCCACCCTAAACCACACTCCCTCCATCCCCCACTCTAATTTCCCTAGGCAGAAAATGTCCATGGACCCTTGTGACGCCTCCTGCATAACGCTGCCATCCCACGCCACTCATCATGCCCCCCCCCCAAAAAAAAGAGAGATTCACCCCCAAGTGTATATATAAAACAGAAAAATCAACCGGAACCGATTAAACCAAATTCATCCCACTGACATCCCCGTTTGTCACTCACGTCCGCTCATGCCTCTGTTTTCAGAGATTTCCCGCAAAAAGTCTTGAACCTGTATTTCTGAGGAGAATACTCTGGTGACACCTTTGCATATGATTTTTAGTAGTGCTGGACTTCGTAAATAGGCCTCACAACCCTTCTTTTGAAATTGTAAAATTAGCTGTCTAAGCCACCACCTTCTTTCTACTGTAATATGGCAGAAATATGGCATGACAAAGAAGGTGTGGCCTTCGGCCGTGTGTCTAGACTCTGGTAGGGCTTTGTCAAACACCGCCTGCCGAAGAAGGAAATTACTAAAAAAAATCAGTATGGCTCTGGGTTTGTCAGTCCCCACACTCTGCCCTTGCCTTTTCTTAAGCATAAGCGGAAAACGATGTATTCGCTGCACCTCCATATCCCAGTTCCATTGTGAGAATTCAGGAAAGCCACCCTTCAATAAGCACAGCACAGTGCCTCGAAAATCACCACCTTCTGCATTTTCCGGAATACCAAGCAGTCTTAAGTTGTTACGCCGTTGGCGGTTTTCAAAATCTTCAAATTTCCACATCACGTCCGTCATCCGCGTTTCATTTGACATGATTAATTGGATTGATTTCTCATTTTCTGCCTCTAAAGCGACCACCCGTTCTTCAACAGTCATAGTTCTCTTTGAAATCTCGGTGCACTACTTATTAATTTTCCTGATGGCACCTTGAAGCTTTTTTGTAGCTAAATGAGCCCGTTTATGTTTCTGTCTAGCTTACCCCTGCATCTGCTTAAGAGTTGAGTATATAAGACTCATCGATGGGAAGTATTCTGCCTCCGTCGGGGAGTGTTCACACTGACTTTTAGAGACGTCTGCCGGGTCTACCTCATCGCATCCCCCATGTTCTGTCAAAAGCTGAGTAGTCGAATACTCCTTTTTTAATTGGCTGGGATGGCTATTATCAGAGCTGGATTGACCAGCTCCGTGCTTTGTCTCACTATGAAATCTTCTCCTTCTTTTGGTTAAAGGGGGCAGACGTTTTTAGTACTAGGGTTAGAGAGGGTGCTGTCTGTGTCTGAACCTGTATTATCCAATTGAGAGGTCTCCCCTTCACTGGGGTTGGATAACTCAGACTCTTCATTAAGAGAGAAGAATTTCTCTCCACATTCTGGAGTCCCCCCAGCTTTCCCATAGTAGCAATGAGCTTAAGGTCTTTTATTGGACTATCCACCGTTAACACTTCATTGCGGTGATTGTCCCAACTAATGGCTGTTGTACCTTCAGGTAGTCCACAACCCCCTTGCACCAGAGCTAGAACTCCCAATGTAGCCAGAGAAGTACTCACAGTATCCACTGTGGGGTCAGTGTTCACTTCTGCCAGCATTGTCAGGGTACCATCATCCAAGCAAGGGCTCTCTGCTTTCCCAGCAGTATTCATCTTCTCTTTCTGTTTCCCCAGTCCTGCAAACATCCCGGGGATCACTTTGAGCTGTTTGACTTGTTCTGTTTCCCTCCCCCGGGAAGCTTCTCTCTGTTGCCGGGTTTTGCTGAACCGGGGGAATAGCGTCCCCGGTCTTTCTCACGGCCGAAGTCTTCCGCGAAGCCGGCGGGCCACGGAGATTCCCAGTGGCATTCCCAGATGCTGCGCCGCTCTCAACTCATTCCCGCGGGGGCCTCGATATCTTAGGAGGCATCCCGCTCTCTGAAGACCCAGTACGAAGCTCCACGCCGAACTACCTGAGAAGCTGCTTTAGCACAGCTCGGGCTAGCACCGACAGATAAGTGGAGTGGGTTATTACAGCTAGCAGCCTCTTTCGGTGCACACGCCGTCTGTCTTCAATTGTCAGGGGGATAATCATCTGTGGTGTCGGGGGTTTATCACATCCAAACTGAGTTTAAACCATGGAGCACTCGATGAGTGGCTTTCAGCAGCGCTCACGCAGCCGCCATCTTGCCCCCAAGATGAGTGGGAGACTTGCCGCCGATTCACCTACGAAGTGCAGCTGCTGAGTCTATCCAGTTATCGTCTCATCGTACCACTTTTTCCATCCCTGCCATTGACCACACACCAACATCCATGGCATTCATCCTGTCTTTGACCTCTTGCCACATTGCCTATTTGTCTGCCTCATTAAGGGTGTGTCGAGGCAGACCATGTAGTACCACACTTTGGGCAACCACTATGGTTATCACAATATGCCTCTTACGGTGGGGCTGCTAGAAAGTGATGTCTGTTCTCCAAAGATAGAGGGAACTGTACTTTGAGACTGCTCAGACACAGTAGCGTTGATGCTTTTTACAATTTTATTTATTTATTACTAGGTTCCATGGATGCCTTGTAATGCTCAATGCTAAATATGTAAGTGTAATAAGGTAAAACAGAGTCTTTTTATTGTAGTGAGCAAAGTTTTAATTTAAAAGATTGCTGATCCTAAATCATCAGAAACAACCAGAGTGCAGCTACTTCTGAAACGTAAATGGAAAGAGGCAGGTCTTGAATGTGATGCCAGGAAACATACCAGCCACAGTTAAAATATGGTTATGGTTACAAAATGAAAGACAAAGAACATGAGGAATATATTTAAAGGAATATTGTCACCAAAAATATTCTATGCTCAGTAGAAATAAATCCCACCTCAGCAAAGTGCAATCAGACGATTCCCCTTAGATAATTATGCCATGGAGCAATGGCCCTCACAATGCTGGGCCCGGATCATGACCACAGATTACTGTTAAATGTGTCATTCTTAGGGTGGTCTATCCCCCAAACATTTGCCTCCAATTTCTGCTGATTCTTTTTGTTGGCCTAAGGACTCTGAGCCATTTCTTTTGTACTGGTAAGTGCCTTGTAAAGTAGTGCACTATATACCCAAAGTCTGTACTTCAAATGCTACTAGTGGGCTGCAGCACTGTTTGTGCCACCCACAGAAGTAGCCTTTCAAACTAGTCTCAGGCCTGCCACTGCAGTGGCTGTGTGTGCAGTTTACTGCCCCTTCGACTTGGCATTTAAAACTACCTGACAAGCCTCAAACACCCCTTTTATTACATTTAACTCCCCCTTAAGGTAGGCTCTAGGTTAACCTAAGGGCAGGGTGCTATATAAGTAAAAGGTAGGACATGTACCTTTATGTTTTGCATGTCCTGGTAGTAACAAACCACCTATTTCTTTTTATATTACTGTGGCGCCTATCCCTCTCATAGGCCAGCATTGTGAATTGTTTAATATACTTTTAAGCTGTAATTCCTGATCAGAGAGGAGTAACATTTTCATGCTTGATATGAATGGCAATGATAAATTCTCCTTACTGGTGGTGCTGAATTTAACATTACTGTTTTAGAAATGCCACTTTCAGAAAGTGGAAATTTCTCTGTACTTACTGCTCTTTGTGTCTGACAGCCCGTCTCCAATACACGCCTGGGTTGGGTGACTACTACAATTTGTGCATTTACTCTAGACAACCACAAACGCAGGAAGGTGAGGCTTGCATTCATCTGCATTCTGATGGGTCTTCCTGGGCAGGGGAGCAATGGGAGGGGCTGACACTTACACTTCAACAGGTAGTGTCCTGCCACACACGAAATACTGATTTACCCCCACAGAGTTAACCTGGCAGACAGGACTTAGTTGAAAGTGTTCCTCTTCAGAGAGATCCTTTGAAGTCAGCCCATACATTAAAGGCACTTTTGGGTATTAGTACTGGGTCGATGACCCCCAAAATCAGACACTTCTGGGTCTTGAACTGAACCTCTGACAGAAGGACTGCAGTGCTACTTAAAGGACTCAACTGAACTGTTTTTCTGGAAGGACGGCTTTTATGCTTGTTGACCTGCTACCTGCTGCTCCCTAACTCTGCTGAAGTAGAGCCGGACTGTGCCTTCCCTCCAAGTGATCTTCAAGGGCTTTCTGGCTTGCCTCCTGTTTTATAAAGCCTCAAGTATACAAAATAACTTCCTGTAATTCTGCTGGTGCTTCTGGACTTTGCCTTCTGTGAGCCCTCCCTTTCCTAAGGTACCCCCTCCAAGTTCTGGGCCTCAGAAGTGGCTTCTGCAGCTGCTTTCATCAAAAATCACCACATTGCATCACCCTTTGACGCCAACGCAGGTGCTGCCCGATGACAGCGGTTTCACAATCCGGTTCGATAATGATGAATTGCCTTCACTTCGGCAAAGCTCAACGATGATGCAGCAACCCGACTGCATGGAAAAGATCGATGCATCAAACTCTCAACCTCGACACATTGCTCCATCCAAGTTACTTTCTCAGAAGCCTTGAATGGTTCCGATTGCGGTCGACCTGAATTTTGGATTTGCGCCATTCCCTTGTGACCTCAAGTAACCTTTTGACTGCTAGGGATGTCTAAGCACTATTCTTGATTTAATCTTTAAAAATTCAAATCTAGACTTCTACTGCTTGGATCTTTGTGGTTTTGGTCTATTTGCTCAGATGAATATCATCTATTTTTCTAAACCTGTGTGAAGTCCTTTTGTGCTGTATTCATTGTGTTACTGTATGTGTGTGTGTGTGTGTTGCACAAATCCTTAGCACATTGCCTTTGTGGATAAGCCTGGCTGATTGTGTCAAGCTACCAGAGGGTGAGCGCAGATTGTCTTATTGTGTATCTAGCTTACCCTGACTAGAGTGATGGTTCCTACCTGGCCTGAGTACATAGCTCAGCCAACCATTAATGCCACTTCTAACAATTACTGAGCCACAAAGTGTGTCCTTAGAATTTTGTTGAGTTGAATAAAGTTCTCATTGCAGGTTTCTGCTGACACAGAGCTTTCTGCTGGTACCAACAACATGTCAACATGTCATACGTGTGATGTTAAACATTTACATTAACATTAATACAGGAGATTGGCATGTTATCAGGAATTCTAAACATGCAAGCTTAGGTAAAATAGGCTTTTGTTTTTGATGTTCTGTTTTGCATTAATTCTTCAAAATTAGTCTTGATAACTATACTCAAATTGGAATAAAAGGTATAAGGAAATGGTTTCTTCGACTAGATTAAAGCTTTTGGTTTTCCCATGACAAGAGTTTAAATGTTAATTGTATTTCTCAAGTATCTTCTCTGGGAGGACACCAAGAATCACTGCAGTTTGAACCTTAACTTCTGTAGAGAGAAAAATAAATATGAGTTAACATGTTATGCCAGGTACGTGCTTAGGTATTCTTTCATATTATAATAATCAAATAATTTTAATGCTCAACAAGAAATCCAGCACACGGCCCGGTTAGAGAATTTGACATTGCAAATGCTGTAAATTGTATATGTTTATCAGAAATTGTTGATAGTAAAAATACATTAGTTTGCTATTATCCATGAAGGAAATGTATGCAATAAGTGCATTTGAAAATCAATCAGTTCATATGTACATGTGAGCCTATTCTACCAGCTAAGGTGGTTCCTTTAAAAGCCTTCACATGAGTTTGGAGTCCACCCACACAAGCACAACACATTTTTCACTTGATTATCAATTGCAAAATACGTTTAAAAAACGAGTGTGGGCAATTAGGATAACCTTTAACACCCAAACTCACTCAGAGCTCTTCTTTTGACACCTAGATCAGTAAGACTAGGCAATGAGCGTTGTAATTCAAAACATTAATCAGAGCTCTGCTATTAATACCCAGATTTGTTTAGATATCTACTCCTAATAATATTGATAATCACTATGAGCACAGTTCTTGGTAACAAAGACTATGGGCCCATTCAAAGGGTAGCGGGTAGAAGAACATCAGTCAGCGTGTCTGAGGACATTATACCCACCAACCTGATGGACTATAACCCACCAAATTTAGAGTTCACTGCCAGCCCACTGCCAGCCTTCCGTGATGGTAATAGACAGAAAACACTTGTGAAGAAGTTCCCCATCCACCAAACTCTAAATCAACCTCTCAGTCAAAGCTTTCTGCTTAATTATTTGTCATTTACCTAGCAGTATTCTTTTAGCACCCAGAGTGACTCAGAGGTCTGCTCATACATGAAGCTGCTCGTGATAATTTTGGAATTCATTCAGAGCTTGATAATGATGCAGTTAACCTGAGATTTGCTCCTTTAAACACCCACAGCAATGTAGAGTTTAACTCATTACGTCATCTAGACTCCCTCAAAGATTTGTACTTGATAATACACAGATTCACTCAGAGATCTGTTCCTGAAAATAGCCTGACTTACTTGTGAATCTGGCCTTTGTCACGCAAAGACACTTTCAGTGCTCTGATCTTAAATACAAAGCTGGCCTGAGCTGTGGTTTTTATAATACCCTGACTAAATTAGAGCCTGTTCCTCATAATACACAGACGTACTCAGAGAGCTGCTACTGGCAAAACACAGATGTCATGCATTACTCAATCAGACCTCTCCTCACTATAAAAGAGGCAATAATAGCAGTGGCGGCTCCTCTGCAATGGCATATGAGCATTACCCCCCTGGTTCATAGCTAGCAAATTAAAAATAAAATGATGTTCTAGCATCATTTTATTTTTGCCGGCTCTGAGCCAGCTTGTGCAGGGAGGGGCAGGCGGGGTATAGAAGGGGGAGGAGGAGTGCTATGTGCACTCCCTAAGCGTGCATATTTGTTTGGCTATCCGTCTCAGGCTGGCCAAACACACATGCACACTTAGGTTTTTCCAGCTCAGCTGCATTGAACAGCCAGGCTGGAAAAAACCCACAGACTACCTGATCTGAGCAGAGCATCTTTTCAGCCCGCTCAGGCTAAAAGTATGAGAGCAGCATGGGGATTGGATGAGAGTCTGTCCCAGGGGCTGCTGGGACCTGAGAGAGGACCTAAATAGTCAATCTCTCTCACACAAAACTTTCATTTTTCCTTGCTTACAGTCATACCTCTGACGTCTACTGTTTCCGGTACACTATCCAACAACTCATCATGCTCCTTACTGGTTTTTGCAAAAATGAGCATGTAGTCTTGTAATGCCTGCACTCCTTCTTTGCCTTGAAATAATACTCCAATCAACTTCTGAAAAACACTGGCCACTGAGGCCAACCCAAGCAACATTCTTAAAAAGCAGATATACTCCAAACGATGTTACAAAAGCTGTTAAGTTCTTTGAAGAGTCATCCAAAGTTACTTGGCGAAATGCTGTCAATTATCAAAAAATATTTGGCACCACTGATATCTGTAAGTAATTTCTGAATTCGTGCAGCGAATGACTGTCAACCACAATATTTTTCTTAGGAGATCTCAAGTCAACACACAGCCTCAGACTGCCATTTTTTAAAAGCGCTAACTAAAGCCGACACCCACTCCAATCTGTCAGTGGTCTCAATTACACCTTCTGCACACAAAGCATCACAATGTTGTTTAAGTTTGTTTACAAAACACTCAATGGTACCATCCTAACTTTGTGCTGAACTGGTATTGTAGATTTTCAAAGTTTAATATGATGATTGAAACCTTAAACTTGTCTTACTTTGTATAAAAATACATCTGCATGATTATATAGGTACGTGTCAATGTTAGACTCCTAAATGTCAATCTGACTCAAAGTCAAACCCCTCATAAACAATTGGAACATCTGTCCCTGGTCATAACATTACTCCAAGCTTTCCTAGATCAAACCATCCAACAATGTCTTTGCCATTAACCGCAACATATCTTTTATAAAAAATTCTACGCCCTTGAAACTCCAACTCGTCTTCAAAGTAGCCCAACATGGTAATATCAAAATTTCCAAAAGCCTTTGGATTAACATCTGATATTCCAAGATCCACATTACCTCATTATTTTTTAAAAGTCACCTCAGATACAATGAAAATCCATGAGCCCGATTCCACCATTACTTCCAGTACAACTTTTTTACAATATGAACTTTTCCCAATGGTGCAGTAAAACTTGCACCAATCATGTTCACATCAAGGAATACATAAGGATCAGATAGAGTGAGTATCATATTCTTCATATTGTCACTGACATCACATACAGTGTTCACACTCACTCCTGTTCCAGATTTCACACCCCTACACACAATTTAGATATCTCTAAATGTATTGCATTTGTTGCACTTCCTCCTGGTCGCAGAGCATTCTAACTGTTACCAAGATGTGATTTGGAATCACTTAAATGTTTTTTTTCTGCTTGAACGGCACACACTGGAGTGCTAACAGTGCTTAGCGCCTCAGCGGTTAATGCCTCAGATGAAAGACTGGATCTTTCGATCCTTTTGGCTATGTGTTGAACCTCATCAAGAGTAGGGTTCCAACATGCCATTAACCTCTCTTAGATCTTTTTATATTCACAATTAAAGACAAATTGGTCTCTGATATAAGTATTCACACTAGCCCCAAACTCACAATTGGCAGCTGGTACCCTCAGAGCTGCTACATACTCATCAACAGATACTTCCCCAAACAGTTTCCTTTAAGAAAAAAACTATGTTGCTCAATCATAACATTTGGTTCTCCCAATATTTGCTTTTCAAGTCTTGCCACCACCTCTCTAAAGATATGCTCCCATCTCCTTTGCCTGCAGGCGGCGATATCGGTTGTAAAAATTCTAAAATATCAAACACTGCAGTACTCAAAAAGCTGAACACCAATGCTAACTTTCTCTCAGGTTTTAAATCCCACACCAGCAATCGCAACAATATGCTTTTCAAAAGTCTGGAACCACTTTTTCCACACAAGCACAGGTTTTCCATGTACTGGAAGAAATAGAGAAGTTTGATTAAACATATGTGAGCTTGCCGTCTCAAAACAAATACATGCACAATAATCCACCAGCAAATAATGTTGTAAGTCAATTGTAAATACTAAAGCTTACATTCACAATCTTTCTTATTCTTTTATTCAAGTGTGCGCATCACTACAATGTCCATTCCAACCCCCCCAGCTATCTAGTGCAAAAGCTAGATTTATCCGGAGGGGGTGGACCTTCAAGGAGTGCTAACTCTCTCCTCCTAAAACCATAGATCTTTTGCAAAAAGAGAATGTGTCACTGTGCTTTCTCCAGCTCTGCCCCGAAGATCTGGAACTCGCTCCCACCGGAAAGACTTAGAATCTCCTCCATGGTTGCTTTCAAATTGGAAGTAAAAAGATTCCTTATGAACAAGTTCTTACCTTAAAAGGGTTTTGGATCTTCTGCTCTAATGCTTTAGACTTACACCTTTAAGCCCTGCGCTGGGTGCTATTCTTCTTTTACTAATCATTTGCTCCCCTCCTAGCTCACTATGTACCATTGTGGCGAGGAGGCAGTAAACAGTCAGAGGCTACGTCTATTTGAACAGGGCTTTATTCTTCCAAACACATGTTTCTGACGTAAGATAGTCCTTTTGGGAGAATAGGGGCCAGCTTTCGCCCTGCTGCCAGTATGTCGGGTTCTTCCGAGGTGGGTCGGCTCCTCCTTCCGGGACCCTGCTCTTCGGCGAGTTGCACTCTCCGTGGTGGTGGTGGCGTGAGAGGAAAACAAAGGGAGAAGCAGTATAAGTGCTCTGCTACTGAATGCTATTTCGGGGAGGGGTAGTGAGGGGCACCACAAAACCGTGACACGCTATCAAAGAAAAAGAGTGATTGTTTGCTGGATAGGGTGCAAGCGGGAACGTGAGTGATATTCGGCGTTATCCCTCCTCCCGATCCACCCTGTGAATCGCTCCCGTACCTATGAAAGCCACGCTCCTCCTGGAGCGTGACCCGGTGAAGCGTGGTGTCGTTGGCCTCCTGGCACACCCTGGGCTTCCGATGGTACCGCTGTCCAGTTCTTCCTCGTCTCCTCCGAACTTCTACTTCCGTATAGCACTGCTCTCTCTCTCGGGTCTCCTTCCTCGTCACCGGTGTTGACGCACACCCATTGCCGCGAGTCTTCGTTTCTTATTGGAGTGGTTGTGGTGACATCATCAGGGGGTGGAGATGCGTCACCAGGGAACCCCCAGTTAAGGGGACCATCTCCCGTATCCTCCGTATCGCTCAGTAAGGGGCGGGTTGGGGAACTCCAGGCGTCCTGCTGCTGTGAAACAAGAGGGGGAGAGAGAGACGTTGCAGTCCACCAGTCCATCTCGTCATCACTGTCCACTCCTGAGGACCTCACCACGCTACAACCAGTTATTGTCTTATTTTTTGTTTACCCCTTTTGTTTTTACCTGTTTTGTTTGGTATTCATATTTGATATATGCTTGGTTTGAAATTCCTATTCGATGCCTGTACTGCAATTATTACCTTCCTTTCCCTCCAATTGTGAAGCGCTCGTACATCCTTAGGGATGATGTTCGGGCTATGTAAAACTTTATAAATAAAAAACCTTGACATGCAGCCTTTAAACTTGTGTGTGCATTGCAGTATCCATAAACCATCGGGAAATGCACACCCTGAAAACCACAATGAGTTCTTATAAAGTCTTCGAATCACTGATAAAGTGACCTGCAAATACAAATGTACATGCTCTTAAAGCTTTGTGGAGAACCCAAGCTGTACACTGCTGCGACCGCTTCACTCAAGACTTCTGCTGAAAACTGTGTACATACAAGATGGCTGCCATATATATAATACCTGCGTGAGGACGCTTTCCCTGCGTACACTGTAGTTCTTCTACCAGACTTCACCCAAGATGGCCATTATGTCTTGCTTGAATGTGATGATGCTCTTGTCTGCCAAACGTTGCTCACGCTCCTGATCGAATGCAGCTGTGCCCTCACATGAAGCATCTCACATCACACAGCCATGCTCTTCCACTGTTGACAATCTCGTGCACACGTGCAATGACCATTAGTATACGGTTGCACAACCACATGATGCCGCAACCATTCCAGGTATAAGCATAAGACAGTACCTTTGCATTGTCGAAATCACAAAAAAATCCTTAGTGAAATAACCACAGTTTCCATCAACAATAAAAAAATACCACAGACAAAGCGATGCCTAAACTGTCTTAAGGCGGTACCAATTCTTCCTCACTATGGGGCTGACACTAAGACCAACAACCACCGTCATTGAAATGAAATGACAAGATGGTGCAAGTTGATGGCAAATAACACAGGTTTATTTATAGTATCATAATCAAGTCCCACTGGTGAGGAAAAAACAGAGCAATGAAGAGCATCCTTCCACCACCAGCGAAGCTCAATCTAACCCCCAACATTCTAAAATACCTCAACATATTCAACCTACATTCCATATTAAAATGAAATTACATACATGCAATTCCAAATTACCTCATACAATTCTATGCAACAGCTAGTTTCAGACTCCTTCTCTTACAAGTGCCAACTCCCTTATACTGGAAAGCCTTATTAAAAAAGAAGACTCCCATACATGTCAACGGTCCCGATTCAGGTGGGAGGCTACAGATTGTAACCTCCTGATTCCTCGGCAGGCTTCATCTGACAAGGACAAGTCTTGTGTGACTTGGAGTATGCACTCCCAGTAATCTCCTCCTGCAGGCCAATGCACATCTTTTTTGTCATGCTCTCTCTGCTTGCCATAGTGCTTTCTGTGCTCCTGACATATAAGGAAAAATCTTATATTTGCATTTCTCATTTCTGAACCCATAGCAGCACACTAGCAAGTCCCATCCATACCAATAGACCCGATTCATACCTCAATAGAAGTCAATGAGAGAAATACTTTCCTCTTCTAAAATGTTGGCATGTATGAACTCTAGATTAATCCTTCTCTAGGAGGGCCTCAAAAACATAGAACTCCATTCTTCCCAACATCAGACCTATCACCTGTCAGAAAAAGTTCCAAAGAGAACTGAAATACTTCTTGTTCCAGCTACTTTTGCATCCGTGACCATAGCTGGGGCCCTTCTGTGTATATCACTTAGCAATTATGAGAGCACAACTTACGAGGAAAATACAAACAGAAAATGGCCTGAAACAAGGTTGCGTTTTAGCCCCTCACCTCTTTAACTTATTTACGGCCGACCTTTCCCCCAAGCTGGACCAGGCAAACTTACATCCGCCACGCATAGGCCTCCTACAATTAACGCATCTATCCAAGTTTAGTTTAGTTTTAGTTTTATCCATTTATAGAGCGCTTGGTTACACCAGACGGTGTGTCCCCGCGCTAAAACATCTGAGAGGGAGCTGTTCTAGGGGTGAGGTTTAGGGCTTAAGACTAAGGGAATTCTGTCTTTGCGTACAATTTAGTTTTGTTAAGTCAAACGAAAGTAGGGCTTCAAAGAGGGATTGACATATTGAGCAACTTACTAGAAATAAACATAGCGAAAACTAAGGTCATGACAATAAGTCACCGCTTGCAGGTACGACAACAATTCAAACTAGGCAACGTGAACTTGGAGGGAGTAACAAATTATAAATACCTCGGCCTTAATATTTACAGCAGATTTAACTTTAAAACACATAATGATGGTTTAATCAAGAAAGGTAACGGATTGATATATACTTTTTGCTCAATAGTGAAGAGTTTAAGCGGTCCATCGTTTAAACCATTATTGGCTGTTGTTAAAGCGAAGCTCTTGCCGACTTTAACTTATGCTACTGAAGTTCAACATGGCAAGGAAGCAGCAGTCCTCGATAGAATGCAAATTAAGGCATATAGAACAGTATTTGCTTTACCGAGAAATTCCTCTCCTGCGCAGATTCGCCTAGAATTTGGTTTACTGCAGCAACGTCTAGCAAGAATGTATGCGACAATAAAACTATAGTACAAAATCCGGTTAAACTGCCAGAATCCGCTTAATAGCGCCATTTGGGAAGCTCAAGCGAATAAGTCACGATCAGCTTATCACAAGTATTTGCAGTTATCAATAAAGTTAACGAAGGTGTCGGAGTTATGGAACCTGAATTTACCATTCACAACAATTCGACAACTAATAAATAAAGCAGCAAAAAGACACTCGTTAACGGAGGACAAAATTATTTTCAGCAAGCACTCTCATGCCTGGATGGTACTGCAATCCTATACAATTTTACAACCAGCGGCTTACTTGGACATAACGTACTCCATACATCTAAAAAGGAAATTGCTAGCAATACGTCTTGGGGCACTACCGACTAATGCTGATCAATCCCTCTGGAAATATAGTGGTCTGCCGGCATGTACACTATGTGGTTCTCCGAAACAGGACCTTCTTCACCTGATCTGCATTTGTCCCGTTTTAAAACTAAATTGTCTTTTATTGTTAAAAAATCCTTTTAAAGATAGGGGCATATGCACTTGTAGATCTGCTATACTAAAGTGTCTTGATCCATATGACCCGCAACTTAACTGTAGATTGTTAAAGTTTTTACTTTTATATGAAAAATTATTTTGAACTGGTATTTTTAATGGTATTTCACTAAAGAGAGGAAATCTCTGATATACTGTTTAATATTGTTTTATCTATTTGTAACTGGTTCTTCAGCGGACAACCAGTAAGTCTAACATGTATATACATTGGTGCTAATACTGTCTTGATATGATGTTATCAAAGGCTGTAAACTTTAATAATGGTAATTAATGATTTTAATATGTACAGTATATTTTCCTCTGCAGACTGTTTAATTTTATGGGAATTGTTATGGTTTTATTTAACTGAAACAATAAAGATTCACAACTTAGAAATTACGAGAGCAAGCTATCTACCAGACGGCACTGGGTTTAGATCTGTGCATCAAACTATGGAAACTGCCTGAAGATGTATATATCGATTGATCCCATTATATATTATTTAGAGGAAAGTGTGTATTTGCAGTGCAACTTGCTTATAGCTGTTTTATATGTGTGTGCTTGTATTTAAATCTTTAGATTGTATTTTGATTGTACATGTGTTAAACTCTTCATGTAGTCTTCTTTGGCAACATAATGAGGGATATTTACAAAGAAATGATACAGTGCTGCGAATCAAGCAATTTTGCTGCGCTGATCTGCGCCATCTAAAAAACGCAGGGATGTGCCGTAATTACAAGAATACAGCAGACCCCTTTGCTTTCCCCAGCGCTGGTGCACAAACTGTTGCCGTGCACCAACGCAGTCACGCTTGCACAATGGTGCAAGGGTGCCTGCATTGCAGGGTTGATTGTGTTTAAGCAGGTAGGGGTACCGACCTGCACAAAAACAATAATCAATGCAGTTTTGCTTCCTATTTGTGTGCTTCAGAATGCAGCACATATTGAAAGAACAAAAAATGAGGAGAACCACTTTAACGCCCATACCCCTCTCCCCCAGAAAAGCATTTTTTTTGCACAGCTTCAGATTTAAGAATCCTTGTAAATCTGGAGCAGTGTAAAAAACTCCATGGGTGTTGTGTGGGAACATCCACAGCAACACCCATAACATGCCCCTTTGACGCAGAGTACTGTGTGAAAGAGGGCCATATTTAAAAGGATGTGTAAAATAGCTTTGGAAATATGGGCCGTGGCACAACGCCACTAGAGCATCAAAAAAAGTGACGCTCCTAGGGGCTTGTAAATGGTAAACAGCCCTCACAACGAAGCCGTCACCCCGTATGCAATTACAACGTGGTCATTGCAACAACCGCGTTGTAACCACGCATACCATTACTCCGAAAGTTGGAAGAACGACTTGCGGAGGGAGCAGAAGGTGTTGGATTTAAAATCCAACACCTTCCCTACTGTCCGCACAGACTGGAGTTGGAATAGTAAATTATACTATTCCAACATCCGGCGCCCCCCTCCGCAAGTCGTTGTTCCGTATGCGTTGTTACAATGCGGTTGTTGTAACGACTGGGTTGGCTTTGCATGCAGGATGACGGCATGTGTGAAAAGGAGGCATATTCCTTGCAAATATGGCACACTGTGTTTCACTTCTGCACTATTATCCACATAATTCACTAAATTTGTTTCGCAATGGTGAATGTATCGAGGTAATTGCGAGCAGTAACCCCAGTGCAGTGGTGTTTTTGCTGACACTATGGGGCATGTGTACAAGGGGCTAACGCCGCCTTAGCAGTACTTTTACAATGGTTTTGCAGTGGCAGCGGGCGTACCACTGTGTATATATGAAGTTACAACGCATACCATTACATCGCATTCCATTACAATGCATACTAATACTAGGCATATTGCAACAGTAGGGAAGGTGTTGGATAGCGGAGTTGTAAATATTACTATTCCCACTGCAGTGAGTTGAACCCTAAAAATAACCCTTGCACTACAAAGCAAACCCTGAACCCTAAATTCCATCTTTAGGCCCCCAAAACACACCCCTAAAATCATATTTAACCCAAATGCAAACCCCAATTTTTATTTTTGACCAAAATGCTCACCCGCATTTTCATGATTGTCCCCAAAACACACCCCAAATTTCAAGGTTTACTCCATGAGACATCCCAAATTTCATCTCGACACCCAAAACCCATACCCACCCTAAAACTTAAAAATACCACATTCCTAACCTCACAATGCGATGTAATGGAATGCGATGTAAAGGCACCTGCGTTGTTGGAGGTGCGTTGTAAAGGCATTACGATGTAATGGCTGCGTTGTATTGGACTTCTCCCGTGCCAAAGGCAAGCCATAGGCAAGCCTGTCTGCTTCCGTCTGCCCCTGGACCACGCTCAGCTCCAAGGACCTTTCCTCTAGGACACTCCACCACTATGGCGCCAGCACCCTCCTCGCCATCAAGCCTGGACGCCACATCGCCTGCAAAGACCAACATCTGCTCTGGACCAGACATTGCCATCGCCATCACTGACGGCTACTAAATCACCTGCAAGGACCACCCCGACCTTCCAGGAGGAGGCATTGTCTCCTTCTCCTTACCTGGACATTGACACTGTGGCACAATCCTCTGCACTCTCTCCAAATCTGTGAATCAGCGAGCAGGAGCCTCAGACAGGTGGGATTTCACAAGCCTAAGTACAGCAGTCACCGACAGGTCCGCTTGTGAACCTCCTGATGTAGCTGATGCAACAGGGCCCCCTTAGGAATGAAGTTGCAGCGCTCCCGCCACACAAGTTCAGTGCAGCTCAGCGGCCTCACCCTCCACAGCATCCGGCCAGCGCAACATCATCTGGCCTGTGATTCAGAGAGGCACCGCCCACCGTAATCCCCTCCGTGCACCCTGGTGTAGTGGTGGATCGTAGTGTGCGATGCAGACCTCCCTACATTGGGGCGCTGGAGCACCTCTACTATTTACAGCTCCAAGGGGCTCAAGGAGGACTTCTCACACAGGTCAGCAACGTGTTTCCATGCTACCTGCCAGACTTCACCATCAGATACGGGCGATCGCTGCACCTCAATTTCTACTGCCACAGCTCATTGACACCACAGCTCCTCCGCATCCCACTCCAGGCTCCAGACGCAGGTCATGCGAGGCATCCATGCTCCAGACGCAGGTCCAGTGAGGCATCCAGGCTCCAGATGCAGGCCCAGCGATGCATCCAGGCTTCAGATGCAGGTCCAGCGACGCATCCAGGCTCCTGGTGCAGCTCCTGCGAGGCATCCAGGCTCTCATCCTGGTCATCCTGGATGTTGGGTGGCTTGAGGGGGTTGTTGATGTGTGCTGCACTTGGCCGTGGCTGCCCCATTCTGCATTTCATTGTTTTTTTTGCCTATTTTCTATTGGAGGTTGACTGATGGGCAATTTTTTCCAATAGAGGCAAAAAAATCACGTTGGGATGTCGAACGTGCGTTTTATTAGCTAATGGGCCTTTTGTTGGTTTTCACCCGCTAACGCCAGAATTCCTAATCGCCATCATGCTAATGTTAACGGCAGTTTTCACCGCTGATCCCTGAAGCTATCGCCATGTAGCGACGTCTTGTACATACGTCGCTAAGATGGCGATAGCTTTCAGAGGTACACAGCGGTAGTTTGCCAGTCCTTGTACATTTGGCCCTGTGTTTTTGTCTTTATTCATGATTATTTCTTTACCATTCTTTATGAGCTGTTTGAATGTTCTCCTGTGAACTGCTTTTAAATGGTGTTAAATGCTCCTGTTAAAGTGTACTTTATTTTCAGTCACCTTTGCTTTCCGTCGTACGTTTTTTATTTTGTCGATGTCTGAAGTTTTGCCACTGTTTGAATTTATTTTGTCATCATTATTAATTTTGTGTGCTTTTTTATTTTATTTGACCGCATTCATTCTTTCATTGCCAGAGTCAGAGCTCCTCCCATACCACAAACTCCTGTGTCTATTTCTGGCGGTGCACTCCCGTTATCTGTGCTCCTGCACCAGCTGCTGCTTCAAAACCATCCATTTGTGAAAATATGCTGGCGGGTGTGTTGGTGTGGGATAAATATTGTGGGCATATATCATGGAGGGTAAGTAACCAAATGTAGAGTTTTTTTGTGGGCTCTATAAGATGGCACATTATTTGGCTATAGAGTGATGGCCATAAGTTAGGAACTGGATTCAAGCTAGCCTGGCTGATGACGGCTGATTAGCCAGAAACCGGTCCCAGGATGCTTGTTTCCGGTCCAGGGAAGACATGGTTTGGCAGTTCGGGCTGGACTGTTCCCATGAGGCACAGGGTCAGACTGATTTGCATATGACCATGTCTGAACTGGGGTGGTGGAGTGAGCTAAAGAATGATGATGGATTAAACCCAGATCAGTTGACTGGGGGTGAGTGCTTGCAATGTTCAACAGTCCGCCCATCATCCCCTTTGGTTTTGCTTTGTTCGCCCTAAGTTGGCAGGGTATGCCCAGATGTGGGCCCCTCGCCACTGGATTCAAGCTAGCCTGGCTGATGACAGCCGATTAGCCAGAAACCGGTTCCAGGATGCTTATTTCCGGTCAAGGGAAGACATGGTTTGGCAGTTCGGGCTGGACTGTTCCCATGAGGCACAGGGTCAGACTGATTTGCATATGGCCATGTCTGAACTGGGGTTGTGGAGTAAGCTAAAGAATGATGATGGATTAAACCCAGATCAGTTGACTGGGGGGTGAGTGCTTGCAATGTTCAACACTCCGTCCATCATCCCCTTTGGTTTTGCTTTGTTCGCCCTAAGTTGGCAGGGTATGCCCAGACGTGGGTCCCTTGCTCACTTTGCCACTGGATCCAAGCTAGCCTGGCTGATGACGGCTGATTAGCCAGAAACCAGTCCCAGGATGCTTGTTTCCGGTCCAGAGAAGACATGGTTTGGCATTTCGGCTGGACTGTTCCCATGAGGCTCAGGGTCAGACTGATTTGCATATGGCCATGTCTGAACTGGGGTGGCGGAGTGAGCTAAAGAATGATGATGGATTAAACCTAAATCAGTTGACTGGGGGTGAGTGCTTGCAATGTTCAACACTCCGTCCATCATCCCCTTTGGTTTTGCTTCATAAGTTAGGAACTTCATAATTATTACCAAGTTTACAATACACTTAAAATAATTTTTCTCATTTTTGGAATACTTCTTCTGCATCTCTGCCTACTTAACTACCTACCATCTGAGGCACAAAAGTGGTCGTTGTGCCTGTCCTTCTCTTTAAGGTTTTTTTTCCTAGTGCTGAGATTGTGTGTTTGGCTGAAAATGCATATTTCAAGATGGTAAACCAATTTCTAGCTGCTCACTAATCAATAAGCTCTCCAAAATTCAAGTGTCAGAGCTTGCCAATTCTGATAAGATATGTAAAATAATTAAGTCTAAAAGTGCCTCCTCCACACCTTTCGTAACACAAATTTCTCAAACACTACTGAGTAGATATATGTCAAATCTCAGAGTAAAGTTCTACATTCTTGTCAAGTTCGGTATAATTTTGTTGGCCTTTTTTTTGCTGTAGTGGAAAGAGAAATATATGCAAAGCCATACATTCCTCAAAGCACAGCTCATTAACTCACTTGTGAGGTCACCGTCAGTTGAAATGACAAAGAACATCTCTCATGACATCAGGTGTCACATAACAACTGACATTAGCAGTGACATAATTGAAGTCACTATGGAAACAGAAGTGGTAACAGGTCCCATCAAGATGTCTCTAAGGCATAGTAAAGGGCACGCCCAGTGAACCCTGAGATACTAGGTCAGAAGAAGGTCTTGAGAGAAGGCTACACTGCATTAACAAAGTCTAAAACACAGCTGAAGGCCATGCAGAGTGGGTTTTATTAGCAATCAAATGGGATGGGGGTATAGGTATAGCCCACCCCCATAAATATTCCACCCTTCCCCCAAGGTGACCGTGAATGTCTGGAAGCAACGAGCAGTAGGTTTTGTAGGAATAGGGATAGTTTGCAGGATATGGTAACCAGTTTTCTTCTGAGTGCTGGTCTCTCTTGCACCAGGCTCTGAGATTACGTGATAGGATGCACGGTATGCCTGAGGGTAACGTTCTGTGCTGAGAGCTCACCTCATATGGCTAGAAGCTGGCACTTTACAGTCAAGCACCCACAGCAATGTTTGTTTCTTTGTAATGACTGTTTTTTGTTTTCTGACTTTTTTCAAAATTACATAAAAAGGCATTGCTTTTCTGAAGCCTACGCATTCTGTGAGTAGTGTGTCATATTTATTTGTTTATGCCTATTTCCATATTGGATGGCATTATTGTCCTAAGGTGTTTACTGTCCTTATAGAGTCAATTACACACACGTTTTACCCTAAGCAACCACAGTTGATTGCTTTATCAAGATTGCTTAGGTTCCCAGTAGTATGGGGCCATCCCTATGGCGCTGCTATAAAATAAAACCACGTGCAGCAGTTCTAGGGACACAGGCATGGCATAAGTCATCACCGTGTCACAGAGCACCAAGGGCTATGCACAGTGCATTATGGGTGCACCAAACCTGCCTCCATGTGCACTTTGTGCTTAGAGTCTGTTACTCAAGGTTAGGGGCCAAGCACAGTAGGTTAATAGAGAATGGAAACTGGGTTCAGGGTTTGCCTGAAATCCATGAGCTGTACCCTGAGTGCTGTGCACATAACCATGCACACTGGGTTTTCTAGGATCTTGGTATTGGCTCTGGGCTTGGATAAAGCTCCCATCTACACTCAGAAACTGCAGCATGGAGCAAAATGCCCTGCACAGTAGGTGCTGAAAGACTGATAAAAGTGTGTAAAGGGTATTTTTGGGGGTTTGTTCTTCAGGAGTTTAATAAAAACCCAGCAATTCAGTGAAAAAAATCTCAGTTAAAGTAATGTTATGGTTCCAAATCAAAACCTACAAATCTCTGAAATTAGCCTGTTACAGTGCTACATAAACCTCTCACATGATGTCAGTGATGGCATCCCAAAAACGTAATCGATGACATAGTTATTCCTCTAATATATAGTCAAACCGTAATGCTTCTAATTGTACGTACTGTCATTTTATGCAACAATCTAGCAAAGCTGCAAGTGAACCCTTTAAACACCCAAGGGTTCAGGCAGCCATAATGAAGATATCTGAGCTATGCCCTCTAGTTAGTCTTTATGCCAGCACTGGATATGCTATGTTGGTCATATGAGCTAGCTCTCTTAATGAGACATGCTGGATTTACAAATGTAATGGGTCCATGGATGCATTCCTTGATCTATGGTGCTGTAGCAGGTCCATTTAGTGCTTCACCTGTCTTGCCTACCAGAGACACAAGCAAACAACATCCACACTTCAGGTGTCTATGTAAAGCAAGTACCTAACCACAGCGCAATGGGTCAGTGTTAGAAATGGGGGTCTCTAGTTGGCAGAGGTAGGTACCTTTGTCCAAATAGGGACCCTTGCTTCTAGTCAGGGTTAGGGGGATACACACTTTAGATAACCCCTGCTCACCTCCTTGGTAGCTTAGCAAAAGCACACAGGCTTATCCCAAAGGCAATGTGTAAAGTGTTTGTACCAACACTCACCGTAACACAGTGAAAACACCACAAAAGGACACCACACCAGTTTAGAAAAAGTAGGTATCTTTATCTAAACTAAACAAGAGCCAAACAACAAACATCCAACATACGCAGGTAAAAATCTGACTTTCAAAAAGTTTCAAGAACTTGAACCATAGAAAACTATGGATTCATGACTTTTCACCAAAGTGCCTGTGGATCCGTCAAAGTTCCAAAGCCAAACGGCCGCAGAGTCAGAAAACAAAGCGATGCGACACTCCCGAGACCTTGGGGAGGCGATGCAACAGTTCTGCAACACGCAGAGGATGAGTTGCATTGAGTCTGGTCTGTATGGGGAGTGATGCATCGATTCTTCGCAACGGTTCCGATTCGCAGGTGATGCGTTGGGAAAGCATGCTGCACAGGTACTATGCGTGCAAATCAGGGATGCGACGACGATTGATGCGGCAGCGTCGAGCAGCACTGCGTTGGTCCTCTTCAGCTGTGATCACTCGATGCCTTGATTTTAGCAGTTCTTCAAGTTTCTTCTTTCTTCCAGCTCCCAAACAGCAGCAACAACCACCAGAGGCCCAAAACTGGCACAGGCACCTCAAGGCAGGTCAGAACTCACAACAGCAGAGTTCAGTGGAGATGGGGGTGAAGTCTTTGTGTCCATGACACTTCTGAACCGGAGGCCAGCTCACGTAAGGCCTTTGGAGATCTCCTTCAAGCAGGGGACACAGCACACAGCAAAGTCCTTCTCCTTTGCTTGGCAGAAACAGCAACTGCAGGCCAACCCCAGACAGACAGCAAGGGCAGTACTTCTCCTCAGTCTCTCCAGCTCTTCTCCTTGGCAAATTTTCCTCTTGAATTAAAGGAATGATCTAAAAGTCTGGCGTTTTGGGTCTGATACTTATACCCCAAAATGTATTTGTTCTCTTTGTGCAAGCGGTTCTGAGCCCAGTTCAAAGCAGTTCAGGGGGCACTCTGCAAGTGCACATCAACATCCATTGTCAGTGTGAGCCTTGGCTCCAGACACACCACGGGGGTCAGAGCCAGCATTGTGGAAGGCAGGCACAGCCCTATTCAGGTACAGGTGCTACTCCTCCCACCACTCCAAATGCAGATCAGTCCTATTTAGCCTAGTGCTGACTCATCCAGACTCCTGGAGCCACTGCACCTCCCCAGCCTCTGTCACCCCAAAGCCAGACAGTCAATCCACAAACAGGGTGATTGAACAAGAAAATAGCCACTTTCTGAACGTGGTATTTTCAAACACACAATTTAAAAACCATCTTTACTAAAATATGTGTTATTAAATCCTGAGTTCAGGGATACCAAACTCCATTTTTCTACCTTATCCCTATGGGAAGATATGCTTGTAAAAAGTCACAAAGCATTCCCATTCTGTCCTATGGGACAAGATAGCTTTTCAATAGTAAAAAACAAAGTTGGCAGTATTTCACTATCAGGACACGTTACACACACCAGTACATGCCCTACCTTTCGCATACACTACACCCTGTCAAGGGGGGTACCTAGGGCCTACCTTAGGGGTGACTAACATGTAAGAAAAGGGAAGGTTAGGGCCTGCCAAGTCAACATGGCAGTTAACAACTGCGCACAGACACTGCAGTAACAGGTCTGAGTTACCTTTTCAGAGCTACTCATGTGGGTGGCACAATCAGTGCTGCAGGCCCACTAGTATCATTTGATTTAACAGCCCTGGCACACTCAGTGCACTTTACTAGGGACCTACTGGTAAAACAAATATGCCAATCAGGGAGAACCAATCAAAATAACAATTTACACAGAGAGCATATGCACTTTAGCACTGATCACCAGTGGTAAAGTGCCCAGAGTCCTAAAGCCAACAAACACAGGTCAGGAAAAAATAGGAGGAAGAAGCAAAACGCTTGAGGATAACCCTGCAAAAAGGGCAATTTCCAACAGTCAGATTGTGTACTTTTCTTATTATATTACTGGTTTGACAAGAAGACAGTGACAATTATCTGTCTACATAAGAGCCCTTATGTAGACAGATAATTGTCACGGTCTTCTTTTGCACTGTTCTATTTTTTAATTAGGAGGCGTGTCCAGTCGGTAGAATAAAGTATTTAGAAGGAAGACATTCCATCCTATTTTAAATCACTTTTTTGTTCGTTGCACTATTTCTTCTTACTTTACCATCAAAAGATCAGTCATCATGGACGGTTTGTGTATTTGGTGGACCAAATCCTGATACAACAATACGGTGCGGAGCTGAGTGTCCCACTGATCAGGGGACCAGCCTCATTTGCACATGGGTTTGGCCAAATGATAGGACTGATCATTGAGTCTAATTTGATGGAAACCCTTTACAATCTGTTGTGGATTAATCAGCCATTTTACGAATAATCGATGATGTACCGGTCTCCTCTATGCATGTAGTGTTAGCCTTTTTTCCTTCTTTATTTTTATTAATACGTTATGTGTGTGCGATAAAGATATTTTGAGATCTTGTTGACTCAGTATCGACAGTGTAGCCTTTCAAATTTGGCTGTTAGACCCCTTGTGTTTCGTGTGTTATACATTCAGTTGGTGCTGGGGATAAAATCAGGTGTGGGTCTTTAAAATATATATCCCTTGGACCCTATTTTAAATGGTTTTGTTTAATCTGACATTGCTAAGTTAGCATGACCTTTGCTGCCATGGTGCTGCTTTTGCGCACGGTACTATATGACTTTATTTTTGAAGACTCTGTCTATGCCTTTCACATGAGAACCGTCTGCTTTTCATGTTCTGTGCTGCGTTCTTGGAGTTTAGTCTGAAAACGCTGTACAAAATCTATAAACAATGCCCCTTGTTATTCTGTTCTGGTAAGGCCCTAGCACCTAGACATAACATGCTAAACACAGCTGCAATGCTGGAGACTTGTGCTTTGATATTACGGGGATACATGTTGTTTTAACACACACTTGGAGAAAGCTTTTCCATGGAGAAGAGCTATGCTGTTCCTAAGATGTAAACCTTACATCCAAGCTTTAAGGTATGGGGTCTGCTGTCAAAGCCCAGAGACCTTCCTTTATATAAATAAACTTCGTCCAGTCAAGGGGAGGGTGGTTAGGCCTTATAGTCCTTTTTCCACTGTCATTATACAATGACTTCCTCCTTTTTACTCTATGGAATTGTAACAATGCTAATTGTTTTGAGTTTATGCATGTTGCTGCTGGTAGTGGCCCGTATGCTGTACTGTAGAGCACAATAGTTAAAATAAACTTTCTGAACTATTACAGTGACTCTGCCAACTCTTATTGTGGACAAGTACGAGTGAGCGAGCGAAAGATTATGTCTTGCTACTGCTATTCTTTAGAGAGTCAGGAGTGTTGTGTTCTGGGTTGGCTAATCATTTGTAGCTTCGTGATTTTTGGAGGGGAACAAATGAGACACTATAGCTAGTCGGTTTTGGGAACTTAGGTGATGGGTTGGTAAACCCCTATACACGAGGTCCTTTTTTCCTGCGCATAGTTCTGTGTAGGTGCAGAGTCCCCACAACAGGAACTGATGCTTCGCCTCGATGCGCTGCACATCCTTGACTCCAGACTTCACATTGCAAGCCCTTGTCAATTGCCTCATCGACAATGGCGCAAAAGGACCTCACAATGCAGCCTTGCTACATCTCGGAATGAACGCATCACTTCAGCTGCGGTGCGCACCTTCCACACGGATCCTCGCAATGCTCCTCAAACCAGGATTGAAGGCACTTTGTTCAGTGGGCCTAACTGGGTCCCTGTAGCCGGCCTGTGCTCCATTCGGTTGGCCTGAATTTGTGACTTTGTGCCTGTTTGGCACAGCCAGATATCCACAGTTGGCACTTTATGCCGTTTAGTACTATTTTGATTAAAATCTTTAAAATGTAATGTCTCCTGTTCTACTGATTGGCTTTCTGTCATTTTGGTCTTGTTTCATTAATTAAAAGCTACTCTATTATTCAAACTCAGTTGTGGTGTGTTTCACTGTCTCACAGTTTGAAACTTTGCACAAATACTTTACACATTGCCTCTGAGCTAAGCCTGGCTGCTCTTTGCCAAGCTAGCCAAGTGTTGAGCAAAGGTTATTTTAGGGTTTGCTTGTGACTTCACCCTAAGAAGAATTGTGGTTGCTGTTTGCAGAGGGTTTCACCCCTCCAACAAGTAACCCATATTCTTACAGAGCGTAAGTGTGCTTTTTATGTCTCCTGTTTTTCACCTAGGGTGCCACATTTTCCTCAGGACAGAAGGGTGTCTGATTTCTGTACCATTTGTGAGTGGTATCTTTATACGTTTTTGCATGTTCCACACAAGTGGACTGTAAAAAATACCATTAACGTCCAAAACATGTGCAATAGCCCAGAAATATTTTAGATATATTACAACGCTAGGATCCAATGCAGTGGGCCCTTGCCGACTGATCGATGCCAGACGGCAGTGACCAGACGTCCACCTTTCTAATATTTTTTTGATTTGCTTTACCGAGCAGCATTCGCTTTCCATAAATACCTACCACGCCCTGAGGAAGCCACATGGCCAGACAGCCGTTCTAGGGGGCGAAACACGTGTTGGCTGTTCTATCTGAATCTCACCTGTCCTATGGTTCTGTGATCTCTGGATGCTGTACATGACTCTGGATCTCTTCATGTAGCAATAAATGTCAATTATTCCAGGAATAAGAGTGACGATTTCTACTTGTTCTGGCACTTCATCAAGCGAGCACCATGATGCACACTTTAGTGTTCTGTTAACCAACTTCAAAGTCATAGGTACTATGGGCCCCATTCACAAAAGTAATCTGAGACAAAATCCTAACTTTACAACTTTCAGTATTCATAAAAGGCATTTCGGAGTAGTAAAGTTAGGATTCCAAACTTTACTACTCCTAAACTGGGACAAAATCCTAACTTTATGACTTTCAGTATACACAAAAGTCATTTATGAGTAGTAAAGTTAGGACACCTAACTTTACTACTCCTAAACTGAGACAAAATCCTAACTTTATGATTTTCGGTATTCACAAAAGGCATTTAGGAGTAGTAAAGTTAGGAATCTTAACTTAAATACTCCTAAATGCCTTTTGTGAATACCGAAATTCGTAAATTTTGGATTTTGTCTCAGATTACTTTTGTGAATTAGGCCCTGTGTGCGTGTGTGGCTAGGCGTATTTTTATCCACCTTAAACTCATGTCACCACTAGCTTGGGAGCCAAATAGTAAGAGGGCACGCCACAAATAGAGTTTAACATAATATATAATCTTATTTACAAAGCTACTTATACAAAGATACCATACTTTTGCTGTTTCTAATCCCTCAAAGTGGGTTATGGAAAAATACATACTTATTTGATTCACTCATGCTAATTTGCATATTTTCTGTCACTTGCATGACTTTCAACTTGATGTACCGTGTATCTAGTATCAAACTAATTTCATACGAAAGTAAATTGGGAAATAATGCGTTAAAAGTCCTTTCACAATTGTACACATTTTGTATTCATTACGCCATTTCTAAAGCTAGTAAGCTGGTAATTAATAACACATCATACCTTGACATGCGCACATTTCTGTTTTTGTGTTATAATTGTGCACCAGATGTGACATGCCTGGCAAACAAATTCTTTCACACATCACTAATAGCCCAAAATGTATAGCATAAAGTTTAATGACCAAAAATCAGATAATTTTTAATGCTCACCACTTTTCATTCCAACTTTAATACATTATTTTTCTTTGTCTCTCTATGTTTGCTACAAGACTAGTTTTGATATTTGTGAAATCTAGCTTTCAATAACAGGTTTGTAATAGTTAGTACTAGGGTGGTGCTTTAGTCATCTTGCCGAATGTCTATGGGTCTTTATGACGTTGTGACAGTCCATTGTAGAATGTGGTGATGGGGATGAGTTAATGGCGGTTTTAATGAAAGCTGTGCAATTACAAGTGTGCTTATGCGCAATCTCTGTGATCTGAACAAATCTTATGATTTTCAACTAATATTTGTACTGTAATTATTAAAATATTGTGGCGACAAGGATGGTTGTACAAAATGCTGTGTGTTTGATGCTTTAGTTCTACTGTACCAGCCTGCATTCCTCCATAAAGATTTATCCTTTTGAGTTATCGAGAAAGAGAAAACCTTCATACAGCATCTTAAAACCTTTGGACACTGAGGTAAAGTGCAACATGGATGCTAGCAGCTTTGGAGTTGGGACAGTTTAAACGATTTGACCCTGGGTAAAGTGCACTATCACCGTGGATGCTAGCAGTGTTGGCCTTGGAGTGGTTCTCACTCAAACTAAAGATAGTGCAGAGTATACACTAGGTTATGCCTCAAAAGTGTCAAGAGGTGCAGAAATTAGTTTCTCTGTAATTGAGAGAGGACTCTTGGTCTGCTGGTGGGCAATCAGGAAATGTCATCCCTATATTTGTGGAAAATACTCTTTCTTATGTACAGATCACAGTCTACTAGTCTCTATTCTGTCTGGAGACAAAATGAAGAAGCATAACCCACACATTGCTAGGTTATCCACTAAACTACTGCAATATGATTTTGAAGTTTCATATTTGCCTGGCGACAAGAACGGCAGGCAGACTATCCATCCAAATTTCCAATTGCTGAGAGAGACATTGGTTTGATTGAGTATGAAGAACAAGATAACTGTTTTATTGCATTGGTGCTGAAAACGTGTGTAATAAGTGAAGTGGATTGGAGAAGAGAGTTGTCAAAAGAGGAGTTGTTAGTACAAGTGATTAAGTTTGTGAGAGATGGATGGCCCAAGGAGAAGAATGTTCCTTACCAGTTTCAAACTTTGTTAAAGTTTCATTGGAGCTGTCAGATGAGGATGGTATCCTGATGTGTGCAGGGAAATTGGTACCGCCCGAAGGTTTAAAGGCAAGAATAACATGTGGTGCACATGAAGGACATTGGGGCAAAAATGTGTGAAATAAAGAGTACGAGCCATTTTCTGGTGGTCCCTCATGGATCAAATAGTTGAGGAATTTTTGGTGATTGTATGGTGTGTAGCAGAGAAGAGATTCAAAGTAAGAACTCCACCCATGCAACCAATTGAATATCCTACCAGACCTTGGGAAAAAGTGGGCATTGATTTGGTTGGTCCATTTAATTCTTTAACTGCTGCATCTAGATTTGCTGTTGTTGCCATTGACTATTATTCAAAGTGAACCCAAGGAGATGATGGACGGAGTGCTGAAACTTTTCAGTCACTTACCCCCAGTCACTATTAGATCTGTTTTGGATCCATCATCATTCTTTAGCTCACTTCGCACCCCAGCACACACCCAACCATATGCAAATCAGTCTTGATCTTGTTCTGTGTTCCCTGGACCGGAAACAAGAATCCTGCGACTTGTTACAAGGTAACACCCCCTTATCAGCCAGGCTAGCTTTAATCCATTGGAAAAGTGAGTAAGGGACCCATATCTGGGCATACCCTGACAACTGAGGGTGAACAAAGCAAACACAAAGAGATGATGGACAGAGTGATGAAACTTTTCAGACACTCACCCCTTGTCACTGTTAAATCTGGGTTGAATCCATTATCATTCTTTAGCTCACTTTGCCACCTCAGTTCAGACCCAGCCATATTATTCAAAGTTCCCTAAAGTCCCGTTCTTAGGTGAACCTACTTCCAAAAATGTGGTTTCCTTTTTAAATGATGTGCTTTTAAGAGAGAGTTTCCCATCTTCCATTGTTTCAGATAATGGGGTACAGTTTATCAGTCAAGATTTTCAAAAATATCTTTAACAAGGGAGCATAGGGCATCTTAAAAGCTGGTTCTACCACCCTCTGACGAATGAGTTTTTGGAGCGCATTAATAGAGTCTTGGGCAGCTGTGTTCAGTGGGCAATTGCGAACAAGTGTGTTGTAGAAAATGCTGTTGTATGATGTTTTGGTTCTACTGTGCCACCCTGCATTCTTCCACAAAGGTTTCTCCTTTTGACTTATTGAGGGGGTGAAAACTTTCATCAAAGATTTTTCCTTGATGGATGTCAAGATGGGGGAGACAGAATGTTATTGAGGATGTGGATAAAGTCGTCAGACAGAATGTAGGGAAAGCACAAGAGAATTCAAAGAGATATTTTGATTAGAGAAAGAAAGCTCTTCAGCAACAGGTTAAAGTTGGAGATTTGGTACAAATAAAAGTGGCTGTTCACACAAAGAAAGGAAACATGAAATATACTGAACCGATGGTGGTCGATAAGGTCTGTGGAAATGCTAAGAGGTTCAATAACAAAAATTGGTCAACTATTGCCAGAGAGATTAGCTTTAGGAACTCCCAGGAGTAGTGATCTGGACAACACAGAAAGGGTGTCTGATGAAAGGAATGGAGCTCTAATCGCTGATGTCAGTGTCGTTGGTATTGCAACAGAGCCTTGCTGGAGCATACGTCAGCGTACAATTCCACTGAGATATCGGTTAGGCTGTCACAATTATTCTTTGCACTAAGGACTTGATTTATGGTTGTATGATGTTCGTTTAAAGCTGAATGTGCATTTCTAGTGAAATGAATAGTACTAGAATGTGTTTATGTTGCTTTTATTTTATAATGCTTAGTAGTGTTACTAGTTCCTTTTATGGTTCATTAACCAATATATTAGTTTCATTATGCTTTTGTTTGAAATATAGAGGGAGAGGATAATGTAGTAGTTAGTACTGGGGTGGTGCTTTAGTAATCTTGTGGAATGTCTATGGGTCTTTATGGTGTTGTTCCATTCTATTGTAGAGAGTGATTAGGGGGACAAGTTAACAATGGTTTTTATGTCAGCTGTGCAGTTACAAGTGTGCAGCGGTGTAGTCCCTTTGATCTAAATAAATCTTACGCTTTTCAAATAATATTTGTACTGTAATTATTACAAATATTGTGGCGACGAGGATGATTGTACAAAATGCTGTGTGTTTGATGCTTTGGTTCTAATGTACCAACCTGCATTCCTCCACAAAGATTTATCCTTTGGAGTTATTGATAATCACACAACAAAGTTGTTTAGAGTGCCGATTTTCACTGTCAGAAAACGTTTTTACCCTGGGGCGTGGCTATCGCCCGAGGAAGCTGGCTGTCGCTCCTTGACTCTCCCGGGACGGTGGGGATGTCGAAGGACCCGACGTCTCACTAAACTCTTGCACAGCTCTCAAAACGACTGCCGAAGCACCCGAAGTGGAGCGCTACACAACGAGGACTTTTTCAGCTGCCGCAGCAGCATGTAAGCAGCGTTTCTCCGTCTTTATTAATTCGAGCGGCTCCGTCACAAGAACGGCGGCTGCCATCTTAGATCGCGCTTCATGTTGAAACCTTGCGCGCATTTTACACGCAGCTGTCTGCATTTCTGCCTATGGCTTCACCAAGTCTTCCAGCGTTTTAGATTAACCTGCTTCCTCAAGATATGTACTTTGTTAACCTGTGTCTGCTTCAGTAAAGATGAACTCTTCCTCAAGTGTGGGTCTTCTTTGGCGCTTCACAGCAGGTTGTAAGCTGTGGAAACCAATTAACGCCATATATAGAATGTTGCCCCAAGTGTTGTGAAGAGATTTTGCCTCTTATGCTCCCTCAGTAGTGGTTTGTTGACGCATGTGGAATTTTGGTGCGCACTATTCTTATGGAGGTTCATCTGTCTTTGCCTTCACCATGAATTTCACTGAATTGCATTCAATTGTGCACCTCATAATATATTGTCTAAAAATTTCTAGCCCCTACTGAAAGCATATATACGTGTATATCATCGATAATCATCTTTCCATCAAGCATACGTTTTCCTTGGTGTTCTGCAGACACTTCAAATTTACGAATGTGAAACCAAATTGCGCCATCTACAGGTAATTGCGCTGAATGTAGTGGAGAGATTTTACACATTCAGTAGCGGTTTGTCAACACATACACCCTTTTCAGTCTTGGTACATGAGCAATTTCAAATCCTTGTAGGGTGTGAGCAAGGTAATTATTATTTCATCCCATTTATTACCTCGGTCTCCTTTGGCACGAAAACTATCGACTCCTTTCATATCTGGACGGTATCGGACTGCAATGGAGGACTCAAAGAATACCTCACACCTAAAGGCGCCACGACCTCCACCATTGCGGCCCATTCTGGTGTGAATAAAACGCCAAGCAAACGTTTGAAGAAGGACCCTCCTTCTCCCCCTTAGCAAGTATCCTCAGTCTCTTTGGAGGTACTATTAGAGGAGATCAGACTTCTCCATCCATTTGTTGAGGAAACTAACTAAATTACAAATTTTAACAGACAGATGGCCGAGTTTGGAGGACAGTTACCACGGTAGAACAAAGTATTGACTCTTTGACTTCGGCCAGCAGCAAAATTGAAACCCCTCACTCTCAAGTGTTGATGCTTCAAAAACAAGTTGAAAACCTTGAAAACATGAATAGACGTAACAATCTTTGTATCTATGGACTATCAGAAGGCTCAGAAGGTTCAGACCCTATTAACTTTTTCAAGTCCTTTCTTCCCAAGGTCCTGAATCTACCACAAGATACTCAGCTTAATATACAAAGACCTCATAGACTGGGTCCTTTACCTACGACTACTTCATCTACCATGAGGAAATCGAGAGGAATCATTTTGTATTTTCTAGAATATACTGACCTGCTCAAAATTCTCTCCGCTGCCAGAGCACTCAATTGTATTACTTGGGCAGGCAATCCTCTGTTTTTCTCTAAGGACTACTAAAAGCCCACCGTGGATAGACGCAGGGAATTTTTAGCAATGAGACCACAACTACGATCTCTCGGAGCGCGTCATGGTCTCTTTCACCCCTGCCTCTTCAAGGTAACCGTGAACAACAAAACTACTACTTATGAGGACCCTATAAAGCTGAAAAGTTTCCTGAACACTTGTCATGCAGTGTCTATGGACGCATCCTCCTCATCATCCTCATGGCATAACAAATAGTTATCTCTGTTCTTATTTTGCTTAAATATCTTCCTGTTATTGTATACTGTTAATGACCCTCTTCTTATTGAACTGGTTTAAATGTTCATTAACGTCTTTTTTCCTTACATGATCTGTTCTCCTATTGGACTTCTCCTTGTGTTAAACTGTTTGGTTATTCCTGTTCTTCCTCGCTTCCCACAGTTAATTGTATATTTTCAACAGGCAATGCTCTATTCTTTTCACAGGACTACTCAAAGCCCACGGTTGACCAGCTCAATGACTTTATAGTAATAAGACCAAGTATAGTCTTTTTCACTCATCTCTCTTTAGGCATCCATCAACATAAAACCACTATGTGTGAAGACCATACAAAACAGAGCAGTTTTCTCTTTTTCTACCAGGCGGAGTCTATGAACACCTTTGCGCTATCCTCATCATTTTATAAATAGACGTGGATATGTTGTTTAGATTAAGGTTTTATTTGAGTTATTGTTTCTCATGATTACTGTTAATGACTTTATTCATTTGCCCTCAATTGCAGTCATTGCTTCTATTTATTGATTTATGTGACGTTGTTCATCATCTTCTTTACTTCTTTGCAGGTTTTGTTATCTTAATGTATTCCCATACGTGTTGTAGTATTCGTTGGTCCCCGCTTCCTCTTGTCCCCCGATTGATGTCTGGAGTCGTCATCCTTCCATGTGGCCTCATCTCCCCCCCACCTTATCTGTGTCTTGAATCTTCTTTTGTAAGTATATCCTCTATGTTCTCTTTAATGCTCTTTGCACAATTTCTTTTTCTATTCTTATTTTCTCTTTCTCATCACACTTCTTTGCATTCCTTTTGCTGGACTCTCCCGCTTACTCTTCTTCTTTCGTCCTTTCCTTCGCTTTTCCTTCTTCACCCTTCCTCCTTCTTATCTTTCTTCCATTTTTCAAGTTTCAAATATTACATGCATTTTTTTAGACTTGGTATGTGTTTTATTGGCAGCTGTATTAAGATTGGTTCATTGTACTTTATACTCATTGTTCTTGTTCTTTGGCTTTAAAAATATGTACTTGAAATGTTAAAGGTTTAAATTCCCCAATTAAGAGACAAAGGATCTTGTCTTATCTATCTAAGTTGGATGTCAAGATAGCCTTCTTGCAGGAAACCCACCTAACTGACTCTGAATCTATAAAGCTCAAAAGAAATTGGGCTGGCGAACTTTTTTACTCACCTGGCGATGGTGAACGAAATGGTGTTGTCAGTCTAATTCATAAATCTTTAAAGACCTCCCTTATTTTGCAAATGAAAGATGAAGAAGGAAGATGGCTTTATACAAGTTAGTGATTGATGGTACTCCTCTTTCCCTTTTTAACGTATATGCTCCTACTTCTGGAGATGCTCCCTTTTGGGCCCACATGAATCAATTGATAACCCAGTATTTTGACAATAATGTAATCCTAGCTGGAGACTGTAATCAAGTTTTTGACCCTTTTTTAGATCAAAATTCTACATCCTCTTTCATTCCCTCAAAATAACATAAAACGTTTACACAAATCATCAAACACTTGCACTTATCTGATGCATGGAGACTCTGCAATCTGGCCCTACAATAATACACTTTTTTTTCTCCTCCACATCAGATTCAATCCAGGATTGATTATAATTTTCACTTCACACAACGTTTCCCAATCATTCATTTCTGCAGATTTTGGCCCCATTCTTATTTTGGATCATGCCCCTGTCTTCATCCTGCTAGACCTTTTACCTTACACTGATCACCCCCGCAGATGGTGTTTCAACAATTCCTTGCTTCTTGACTCAGTCTTTAAAGCCTCCTTTATCTCTTTTTTCAATTAATACTTTCTTCTAAACAATATAGATAATACGCCCTTTCATGTAGTATGGGACGCCTTTAAAGTTTCCGATCGTGACTTTATTATCGGTTACACTTCTTCTAAACGTAAATCATTTCGGACTTTAAATAAAGGACTCCTTTCCGAAAAAAATCTTTAGAACACACTTATTACACCTCCAAATCGAAAGATTGTTTATCTGAGCTTATTAATGCCAAAATTCAATACAACAAGCATACAACTGATGCTGCCTCCTTATTCCTCTTAAAGACTAGCACTAAATTTTATGGTGGCCAAATTAAACCTGGCAAACTGCTTGCTAATTATTTAAAAACCAAGCAAAACAAGCTTCATATCAATTCTATCTTTTCAGATACCAACATTTCTAAACACAAAGATACTGACATCTTGCATGAATTCGTTCAATTTTATGAGAAATTGTATACCCCTGAATCATATCCTACTGAAGATGATATCTCCCTTTACCTCTCTTTGATTCAAAACCCCCCATCTTCATCTGCACATCTTGACTTTCTTGAACTTGACTTGACTCAGTCTGATTTACTCAATGCTCTTAAATCCCTTAAAAAAGACAAAGCCCCTGGATCAGATGGTTTCACTGTCTAATTCTTCTTATACTTTGCCCAACTTATTCTTCATAAGCTACATACTTTAATTTCCTCTTTTCTCTCGATTGGGTACTCCTCTGGCACTTTCATGGATGCCTTAATCTGTCTTATTCCTAAAGAGGGGAAAGATCTGCGTTACAGTAAACATTATCGTCCCATTTCCCTAGTTAATACAGATTATAATATTTTTTTTAAGTCATTAGCCTCTCGACTGGAATCTCTTTTGGCCCCATCTCTGAGGTAAGGAACAATCAGGCTTTGTTAAGATCCATCAATGACAATACCCACTTATTTTTTTATATCATTTCCGAGTCTTCAAGCCTTTCTGACCCCCTCGCTGCCATTGCCATAGATGCAGAGAAGGCATTTGATAGGGTGTATTGGCCTTTTATTTTTCAGACTCTCAAATGGTTCAGTTTTAGCCCAAAAATCATTTCTCTAATTTCTTTTCTATATTCCAACCCTAAAGCTGCCATTTTTGCTAATGGTCTTACCTCCCCCTACTTTTCTCTTCATAGAGGAGTAAGACAAGGTTGTCCTCTATCTCCGTTTCTTTTTAATTAGCCTTAGAACCCTTTTTATCCAGGATAAGACAAAACCCTTCCATTGAAGGCTTTACTTCTAAATCTTTACAAATCAAATTGGCTGCATATGCTGATGATGTTCTTTTATTCCTTTCTAAACCCCAAGATTCCCTACCGGCCTTATTAACAGAAGTTGATCCATATTCTCTAGTCTCGGGTTATAAGTTAAACAATGATAAATGAGAAACCTTGCCTTTATCTAAATATACATTCAAAGATTACTTTTCCCTCTCCAACTTCACTTGGAATCCGACTCATATTAAATATCTGGGTATATGGTTTACTACCTCCATCAAATCATCAATTGACCTAAACTTTAATAAATGTTTCCAGAAACTTAGCTCCCTCACAACCAAATGGCACCCTTTATATTTGTCCTGGTGGGGACGGCTTGATACTTTTAAAATGATGTTAACACCTATCATCCTTTATCTTTTATCTAACATCCCAACCTCCATTCCCATGAAATGGTTTCATAAAATTAATTCCATTCTCATTTCTTTTCTTTGGTTAAACAAAAAATCTAGAATGTCATTATTGAAGTTGTCACATCCGAAATCTGAAGGAGGTGTTCATTTCCCTGATTTCCCCAAGTATCATAAGGCTTTTTTATTAAAACACGTCTCCAAATGGTTATCGACTCCTTCTCCAGAACTTCCCCTATGGATGGATTTGGAAAAATCTTTCCTTTCTCCATTCTCTTTCCAAGAATATTTATCTTTCACGAGGAAACTGCATAGTTTACACACCCCAATTATCAAACACTCGTGCATCAGCTTAAATACACCTCTTCTTTTCGAACCACAACATTTTAGTACACTCCTTAGTTCTACCATTTGGCACAATAATTTTATTTGTGTTAAGGGTATACCGATTTATTGGAAAACTTGGAGAGATAAGGGCATTTTATGGATACACCAGTTACTTGAAGGTGACTCCTTTTTGACCTTCTCTAAACCCAGGTCGCTTCTTCATTTACCGCTGTCATTTTCTAATAATTTTTCACTTTTACGTTCTGCCATTTTGGACTCTTATTCTTATTTTCAATCCTTACCCACCTCGCCTCCATTATCCGATCATTCCTGGTCAAATATTCTACACAAAACACCTAGGGCCTCTACCCTCTACACTTGTTTATTAACTCCACTTTTATTGAGGGATAAAACAAAAATTGAGACTGCCTGTGAGACAGATCTAAAAATACAATGGTCTATACATTTTTAGGATAAAATTTGGTCAAACATTTGAAAATCTTGCAGAGCCGCTAGCACTACACAAACTCTCTTCGTTATCTATAACAGATTACTTCTGACACCAGCCACCATACATAAAATGCACTCAAGTACTCCTGACATCTGTTGATCTTGTTTATCTCCACAGGCTGATATCCGGCATTTACTCTTTTCATGCCCGCATGTTTTAAAATTTTGGGAATCAGTCTGGTCCCAAATTAACACTATTTTCAAGACTTCCACCCCTCTTACTTTCGTCAATATTTTCCTAGGTAGTCTCTCTACGAGTTGGAACAAACCAAAAGCTCACACTCAAATTATCGACCTATTATTAGCCATAGCCTTTCAACAGATTACAAAAATTTGGAAAGATGCCTCTAAACTCTCATACTTAGCTTGGTGGTATTCTGTTTGCCATAATCACAGACTCAACACAACTTTTGTATTCCCCATCTCTCTAAAACATAAAAGGTTGCTTTTGTGGTTACCTGTTATTGAATTCTTAGACAAGAGTGCTAAGAGATCCTTTGCTCCAGAACTGCAAACTCAAGAAGTTGTTAAACCTCCTTGATTTCTTGGTTTCTGTCATTTTGTTACTAACAGTTCATAGTTTATGCATTAATTTCCAATTGACTATCCTTTAGAATTTGTACTTGTTCTTAATTCCTCTCTTACTTTTTGCCTTTTTCTTTTGAACCAGCCCCTCTTTCAAAATGTATTGCTCACATGCCATTTGTAAAATGCATTTTAGTGTATATCTCTGCTGCTTTGACATGTGATAGTGTTTTTGTCTTATCCAGTGTGACATACTTTTAATAAACTTACCCTTTGAAACTTAAAAGAAAACGTTTTTACCCTGAGATAAATCTGTCTATTTTGCTCGCATCTGTATATTGTGTGGATGCATTTTGGTGGTGCCTGCATGTGCATTTTATGTTAGGGCATCCAATTATATCACACAACATATGAAGATTATGAAAAAGAACACATACACATAAAAAAACCTGACCTAGTAACTTTGCTATTTGTTTTTATAATTGGGTGCAAAAGCACGGGTTTTTGTTAAGTGGATTCTGAGTGTGTGCAATGATGCATGCAAGGGGGTACACCTGTACTGTATTCTAGCCCTAGATGTCGTCATAAACATTAAATAGTAATTAAATGGTACAATTCCTGTGACACAACATAGATGTCCTCAGAGAGATAACAGATAGGTCCAAGTTTGAGGACAGTGCCAGCTGACAGATGCCTTCGGAGACATTAAATGGAAACAAAACTTCTGCATTCACTGGAATACAACTTTTCCTGTCACTGAGACTACATTGAAACAAAAGGATGTAGCCCCTTAGAGTAGACAGCAAATAGGCTCGCTGGAGGATTACATGGTGATTAAACACCACTGTTTGATTGATAGCCGACAGGCGTCCTCGCAGATATTTCAGGGACAATAAAGGGAAGGAGTCCTCAAAAAGGCTGCATGGAGGCTTAGGACTGTCCTCACACACATAGTTAAGGGTTATACTGAAGATGGGATTTGTGGTGTCCCAAATAATGGTGCTGGTGATGTCACTGATGATGTTCTGATGTCAGGTCACGTGCAGTGCATTGGCATTATTATGGTTGTTTAGCTGAACAGAAAATGACAATTTCCATTACTTTTTAGGATTTAAACGATAACACTAATTCAGGAGAAGATTTTAAGGCACTACATGTTCATATACAAGCATGGCATTCATTTTTTTCAAATGAAACAAAAGCTGTAGTGGGATTATTAATGTGCTGAGCGCTGTAGGCACCAATCGAACATATGAATACATTCTAGGGGCGAATGAGCATACAACAAAGTCTCTTTTATTTTATGCGTGAATGTTAAATGTGCTTTTTTGTCTTCTCCATTGACTTTGATCATTTATCACAGTATCTGCCATCTTCACTCCTACGCTTTGTTGCCAGGATACAAGAGCTAGACCAGCGTCCGTCACTTCACCTTTTGATAAATTGAGCAAATAAAATGCAATGTATTGAATTTCCTGTATAGCACTTGTAACTGTCATGTCTTTAAATCGAAATCTGAAAACTTGTTTTTGACTTTTGCATGTTTTGAGAATGCGTTTGAAAATTGTGTAGAAGGGAATTGCAAAGTATTAAAGTGCATTTCTCCAAAATATCTTTAAAGTAGCCAGTGTCTTCTTTTAAATTATGAAAGAGCTGAGTTTACCAATAGATATTGTGTATTTCCAGTCACTCATCAGCTCAGTATCTTCTCACTGATAGGTTAACAGATGGGGATGTGCATTGCTGCATGCCTGTAAGATAACGCCTGCTTTGGAGAAAGGATTTTTGGAACCTAACACAAAATTACTTTTTCCCGTTTTGGTGCTCCTCATCCCCTTACGTAATTGTGATATTTGAATCCTTTAGTTTTAATGTGTCACTGTCTTAATGAGGTGTTGTAAAATGACATCTACAATCACCTTCATGTAGGGCCGGTCATGCCTTATATAGTCTTTATCCCAGTTTTACCAAGTATGTTAATTTTCTGCTTATTAAGTATTAGGATTTTTCCCCATATTTCGGTAATCTGTTCCATTAATGGTTTTTCCCAGAGATATTTTTTTGCACATGCTAATAGGGATTTTCTCTTATGGATAAGGTTGGTATCAATGAAACATACCCTTTTTTACACCATACAATTCAGCAACAACAAAATACAAATATTTCAAACTTGACTTCGACAATCATGCTCTCCCAAGCTAAATGGCCAGCCCTATTCCCTAAATGTATATGTTGGTAAACAGCACAGAAAAGATGCTTCTCGCAAACTGATCATATTGAATCACTAAAAACACCAGCTGCTTCTAATGTGCAGTAATAAATGCTTTAGATAGCGGTTATATCCTTGTGTAATACTTTGTTTTGTTAATTTCAACATGTTGACAGATGTCTTAAGAAAGAAATCCTTAGTGGATGATTCTAAAACTCGTTCTTGGAATGGTAGATGAATTTTTTGTCCTGGATACAGGGTTTAGCAATAAAACGCGGCAACGAGTACAAATACGTTTTGCACCAATTTTGTGTTTGTTATTGGATCTTTAGGGGCATATTTACAAGTCCAGTGCACTGCTGGAACATCACTTTTTGTAGATTGAGCATTCGAGACCTATTATATATACTTTAGTATATACTTATATGTGTATGTATGTACTTTGTGGGCTCTGGAGAGCAGCCCAAGGACTTGTCTGCTTCTGCTTAGGGACTTTTTTTTCTGTTCAACTGCCTCTATTTAACTGTCTTGATAGAAAACGACCAGCAGAGGTCAGTAAAATACCAGAATTGTTTTCTGCTAAGGGACTTTCTTTTTTAAAAAATTTCTGGCAAAAGCCTCTATTTAACTTTCTGCATAGAAAACGACCAGGACAGGACAGTAAAATACCAGAATCACTTTAGCATTCTCTAGATTCCAGTCCATAGAGATTGTCTTCCACGAGCACCAGTAGACAATAATATTTTTTTCAAATCTTGTATTTTCAATCATATGACCACCCAAGGCCCTGCTTTTATATTAAAAACAGAGCTTTGGACTATACCATTTCCCGCTGAAAGGCAATACTTCTCTCCACGTGTTCCCATACCTGGCGTGTCACGCAGTTTGGTGTTTACTTTCCCTCCATGTTAAAGAACAGTAGATGTTTCAGCACACAGGCTAATGTGCTGCACAGCTAAATACATATAAGGTCCCAAAGGAGAGAGCGATTGCATTTCAAATGCTTGTTTACTTTCCCGTGGCGCACAGTGAAGACCTATATCTACGAGGTCACTGAAAGCCGCTCTGTAGGGCTTTTAATAGCCTCATATATATGGCCTAAGTCAACACAGCACAAGTCAGTGTGATGCCTGTCACTGCCTCTGGGAGGTGTGCCATGGGCATTGTAATGGGTATTCTCACTCAGCGCCTATGGTTTTTGACACATTCCCAGATTTACAACATTGTGTAAATCTGGGAATGCGTCTAAACAGGGCAGGCACAATGGTTGTTTTTGTGACGCAATGTGTCCCTTTCTGTACAAAACAACCTGATTTCAATGCAGGCACTCTTGTGCCATTGCGCAAGGGTGTCTGTATTGTCTCAAGGCTGCCTAAACAGCACCAGCGTAAAGGAAGAGACTGTCAGAACAACAAAGCACTCTTACCTGTAGGGTGCTTGTTTTGGAGTTTCGCAGAGACGCGATGAGCCGACTTCCCAGCACCCTAATTTATAACCTGTGTATTAGTATTCCCACTAAGGCTACGCGGTAGAGTTCAGGGAGGAGGGCTTTATACTGGAAGCTGGCGAGTTCCTGTTGTCGACCTGGGAGGCAACAAGACCTGGTTAACTATAGTGTCATGGATTTAAGGAGTTTAATCAACATGACAATCCTTTCCTAATGCTGAAGATTTCCACCCAACTCGTGAGTTATCTTACCTGCGATCTATGAGGTTGAGGCGTAGCATCCTAGTTGTCTTATGATGGCCTTTGTTCAAGGGGGCGTAGTTGTTTGTAGACGTGGTTGCTGTGAGGTGTGCATGCAGTAATCCTTTCTGTGATCAAACAAAACAAACAGAATAAGTTACTAGAATCCCAATTACCATTCATAAATACTTTGCACAGTAAAACAGTATTGCTTACTACTTTTGACACTCACTTGCAAGTTACCCCATAAATGTGTTCCATCACGACCTGTGGTAAAACAAGATTAATGCACAACAAAACTAAAATGCTATTGAACTCTTATGTTCGTTGACTGTGGCCAAACTCTAATGTCTTTAAAACATAGTGATCAATTATAGATGCTCCATTGTTTTTCAAGTTCAAATGTTCAAATGTCTTTCAGGTTCTGTGTTCTTTCCTAAAAAAAAAAAAATGTTCCAAAAATTGTCTTTAACCGTCTACATGTAAAGTAGCACTTGGTTCCTGCTTTCTTGCAATGGGCGCCTTAGGTCAAAAGGAAAACTTTCACTTAGCTTTCTGTTATTTTATTTTTCAGGATCCTGTTACATCTGCAAATTCCCACGCGATGATTGCCAGAAGAGCCGAAGCCAGCAGGAAGCCAGAAGGATGCTGCGTCGGAGATCAGAGATCAGGTAAGCGCATTGTCTCCTTGACAATAAGCGGAAGGCTAAGCACCTTCCAGAATCTGGGTGTGGCAATTTATAAATGTGCCACACCCAAGATGGCTGCTACACGTTGCACGCAACGTAACGTGCGTCACTCGATCCCTTCTTCCACTTTGGGCAAACTGACGGTGATTCCTTAAATGCTGCGCTTTCCTCACAAAACGTGAGTTTATGCAGCATTTCTTTCTATAGTATTTTTCAAAGAACAACCAAGCACAGTTTCATTTTTATTTTATTTTGAAGGTTATATATAGTGCTGACTAGACCCAGAGGTATCAGAGCGCTTTACAAGATAAGGATAGTATAAGGCACATAGGGTATAAAAGCATATGAAAGGTAGCGCAACAAAAATTTGAAATATACAAAGTACAAACAACATGAGCATTATACAAATCAAGATAAATAAACAGGGGGAGGAGCTATACATTTAAGTAATTAGGTAAATGGTGAACAGGAGAACAGGGTATATATTACTGAACAAATATAGTATGATTGATAAGAGATCAGGAGTACGACATAGGTTAGGAACCCCTAAGATATTTGAGGAGGTGGGTTTTGAGGTCTTTTTTGAAATTAGAATAGGAGGGATTACAGCGCAGGTTTTTAGGGAGGGCATTCCAGATAATAGGGACATTGCCAGAGAAGGAGCGAGATTGTGTGGCTTTCTTTTTATGCACAGGTGGGATTAGGAGTAGGGTGTTGGTGCTTCTCAGAGGTTGAGTGGAGCCCGCAATGTGGAGTTTCTTTGAGAGGTACTGCGGAGTGTTTTGGTGGAGGACTTTATGAGTAATGCAGGCGGTTTTGTAGGCAGATCTGCCTTCGATAGGGAGCCATTTAAGAGATATGAGAGCTGGGGATATATGAGCGAAGCGTTTGCAGTCCGTGATGAGTCTGGCAGCAAGGTTGAGCACAGCTTTGATTGGAGCAAGGTGTACCTTGAGGATTCCATTAAGGATGGCGTTACCATAATCAATACGTGACAGAACAAGAGACTGAACTACAAGTTTAAAATCATCAGTGGGTATGAATGGTTTGATTTTCTTGAGGTGACGGAGAGTGAAGAGGGCTCCTTTGGCTGAGTTTTTGATGTGAACATTAAGGGTTAGGGTGTTGTCGATAGTGATGCCAAGAGATTTGACGGAGTTGGACAGGGTGAGTGAGCAATTGAGTGCATTGAGGTCAAAGATCCAAGATTGAACGGGAAGAGGGTTATTTTTGGGGGAGAAGAGAATGATTTCGGTTTTGTTAGGGTTCGGTTTGAGATTATTGGAATGGAACCAGGTTTGGATCTTGGTAAGGGTGTTGTTCAGGTGTAAGATGTCAGCATGAGTTTTAAACTTGTAATAGATTTGGGTGTCATCGGCGTAGAGGTGGTAATTTATGCCTGCTTGGTTAAGAATGAGGGTGAGGGGTTCCATAAAGAGGGAGGGAGAGAGAATAGATCCTTGGGGGACTCCAAGTGAGACAGGAGTGGGGGTAGAGAGACAGTTTTGAATTTAGATTTGCTGAGTTCGGTGTTGTAGATAAGAGATGAACCATTTGTAGGCGGTGCCATTAAGGCCGAAACGGGTCCTAAGCACATTCAATAGGGCTGAATGGTTGACTGTATTGAATGCTAGAAGGATAAGAAGGCAGGTCTCGCCATTGTCAAGTGATTGATGGATGTCATCTATGACATTGAGCATTGCCTTTTCGGTGCTGCAGCCTTTTCTGAAGCCAGATTGAAAGGGGTCGAGAAGGTTGACATTTTCTGTGTGTTTGTCTAGTTGTAGTAGGACACATTTTTCAAGTACCTTTGAGAGAAGGGGGAGGTTAGTGATGGGGCGGAGATTATTTAGGTCATTGGGGTCAGCATTGGGGATTTTGATTATGGGCGAGATTTGTCCAAGCTGAAGGGAGGTGTGGACACAGCCCATGGAGAGAGAGGTGTTGATGATTTTGGTCCAGAATGGGGTGATGATGTGCTTCAGGGCAGGGACAAGGTTGGAGGGTATTGGGTTTTTTGTGTGGGAGGACGGTTTAAGATTGCCAATTATATTGAGGACTTCAAGCTCAGTGACGGGGAGAAAGTTGAGCAAGGAGGCATTGTTCTTAAGTTGAGATTTAGGGGAGTTGGTTACTGGAGATGTGGAAGGTGAGAGGCCTGTGGAGTGGTGGGGGGGTATGGAAATGGGTGGGTGAGGAGGCTCGCTGGGGAGCGGTAGGATAGAGGGCAGAGGAGAGAAAGTTTCGCCTGGAAAGGGGGATGTGGAGTAGGCATTAGAGGTGAGGACAAGATTGGATTGGGAGTTGGAGGATAGTTGTGTGGGAAGGAAGGATTGATCAATTCTGGCAATTTTTTCAGAGAAGAAGTGGGCAATTTCTTCACATCTGTCTGATGAGGCTGTCATATTTGGAGGTGCGGGGAAAGTTTGGTTTCGGATGATTTTGAAGAGTTCCCAGGGTCTGTTTTTGGCACGATCAAGTTGAGTGCGGAAGAAGGATGCCTTTTCCTTGAGATGTGTTTTTTGTACGTGGATTTAGCACGTCTGAGAAGTGCAAGAAGGGAGGGTGAGGGATAGTGTCTCCAGGTTCTTTCCGACAGTCTGAGTGCCTGTCTTTCATTATTTATCTCTTTATTAAACCAAGAGTTTGAGGGGGTGTTTTTTTGGTTTTTGAGTTTAGGTGCGGCCAGTTGGTCAAGAATATCTGTAACAGTATTGTTAAATAGTTCAGTAAGCTCATTTGCATTTTGTGAAGGGGGAATGAGAAGAAGTTGAGCTTGGAGTTTCGATTGTAGAACACCTGGGGGGATGCCTCTTAGGTTTCTGGTCAATTTCTTAGGTCTGGTAGTTTTAGGGGCGGGGAGGTTTGCTGAGGTAGCAATGGTGAACAGTATAAGGTGATGGTCAGACCAGTCAATGGGGATGATATTGGTAACGGAGGTCAGATCTTCGTTGGACAGAATGACGTAAAGTATGGATCCTTTAGTGTGAGTTGGAGATTGGCATAGTTGTTTGAGTTTGTTGATTTCAAGAAGTGTAGTGAGGAGGGAGATGGTGGGGTCATTGGTATCATTCCAATGGAGTTTAAGATCCCCAAGAAAGAGATTTTTTGAGTTGGATAATGCTGATTGCGCCAGTAGATCCGATAAGTCCTCAATGAAGGGCTGTGGTGGTCCCAGGGGGCGATAGATGGTGTGTAGACGAATTGGGAGGGAGTTTTGAGTTAACAGTTCTGCTTCCAGGTATTCGCAGGAGGAGTAGCCTGGGTTAGTGACAAGGGAAATCTGAAGTTCCTTTTTGAAGATAATGGCTAGCCCTCCCCAACTCTGTTAGGTCTGTCTTTTCTGAGAATAGAGTATACCGGGGGGGAGAGTAGGTCTATTATGCTCATTGAGTCGTCATTTAGCCAGGTTTCAGTGAGGAATGCAATATCAATGGATTCACTCAGGATGGATTCCGAGATTTCCGTTGCGTGTAGGACTGCGGAGCGACAGTTAACGAGCATGCACTTCAGTGGTGTGGGGTTGGGTATGGAAGGTGGGCAAGAGTGGATCAGCGTAAGTTGGGGTGGTGGTCTGGGGGAAGCGGGGGAGGAGGGGGTTCTATTTGACCCTGTGATAACAGGGATGGGGGCATAGGGGAGTGGACGGTTGGTGGTTGGCAGATTAGGAAGGTAGGAGTTACATAGGTCGGCGAGGTCGGACGGGGGGAGAAGGTTCAAGGTGCGGAGAGGTCTATGCGTACGGCATCGGAGAGGGAGCGATCTCCAAAGGTTGTGTTTGTTATTGGGGATGTTGGAGGGAGGGAGGGAGGATGGTGGTTTTATGGTGAGGGAGGGTTCTGGTGCTGTGGAAGAAGAAATATTTTCTGAGTCTGGCAAATTCCGTAGTTAAATTAGATAGGTCACATTCAATGTTGTGTAGGATCTGGGCAATTGAGGATAGGGGAGGTATCGGGAGTGCGTGGTCTGTGTTATTTGCAGAGGGTGATGTGGTCAGAGAGGATAAAAGGGCATGAAGTGAGTGAGAAACGAATATATTGGTGTGATGGTTCAAAAACAGTTCAAAAGTCTTCCAGTAAAACGGGCACAGTTGAAAAGTCTTTCAGTAAAAACAGCGCTCGATTGTACACATTGTAATATCAATAGTATCAAGTAACAAAGTATATCGATTAACACATACTATAACGAACATCACTACACTCAACTAAACAAGTGTCATGATTACATAGTACACACTAAAATCACGAACTTTATGGCGTGCTGGTTGTACGGGATGGGTGGGTTTCAATTAGGGAAATAAACTCAATAATGAGCGTGGATATTCACACTGCTTCAGGCTGTACGTGTGCAGTAGCTAGCAAGAGGCTGTGTCATGACAGAGACAGGATACATTGTATTGTTTTAAATACAATGCATCTCTGCTATTTTCTTATGACGCAGCATAGTGCTGCAAGCTGGCTTGCGGTGCCTTGTAGCGTAATTTCTTGCAAATGAGCCCCTTAGAGTATAGTGCCTGCATTGGCCTCCAGCTTACACAAAAAACTCTAAAAGTAAGAGTTACAATTAGGCCTTAACTCATCATTGGTGCTAATGCAAAATAAAGCAAAACTTAATTTATATATGTGTTTGCAGTTGCTTCGAACTTTAAGGTAAGCCTAAAAAAAGCATTGGCAAAGCCGATAGGTCTGGCTTTTTGCATAGCTAAAGTACCTCAAGTCTATTTCAATTCTGAAGTAACAACTATAATTATTTAACAAAGCTGCAGTCATTCTAAATTTAGCTAGATGTGCCACTTGATGCAAATGTAACTGCTTAACAAGTCTATCACAAAGCTGCTGCACCATAAATTGTTGCATAATGTCCCTCTCTAGTCAGATGCAGTTGCTTCAAATGTCCTTCAAGAAGCTGGAGGAGGCGGGGATTCAACATAAAAATGTGCACACTCACTATTGCTACCCTAATGAAGTGTGCTTGTTTTCTATAGTACAAGTAAATATGAGAAAACTGGTTTATGGTGATGAATCAATAATGCAACTTTCAATAAAAGTATATATTTCTATGGAACACTTGTGATGACAACATAGTATACATAGGTGCTAGCAGTCTCTGGCATATTCAAGTGCTGTACACCTTATTCTTTGCAAACTTTGATTGGGACTATACTTGTGTGCCAATAAATACATTAGTTTATGTTAAAGCCCACATCTCTATGCTGTGTACTGTAGGCGGACGGAACCAAAACATCAATGTTGTTTGCTGAGCAAAGGAATAGATAAAGGGAACAATTTACAAAGGTAACTTACACCTGTGAGTAAGTTAGACATAAAATATACTCTTACACATTTTAATAACTTTACTGCTTTGGACTTTACCTGTCTCTTCTTCCCTGACCATCTGTGAAGCGCTCCGATACCCCAAGCGTCATGTTCCCACCATATGAAACTTTATAAATAAAATTAATAAGTATCACAAAATCCGAGTGTAGTGTTACTGAAAAGTGCAGACATACACGTATTAACACCCTAATAAAGGGGGTAGAGCCAACTTTACCAGTGAAAGTTACTGCTGCGAAAAAGAAACAGTTGTGAGTATAGCAGTAAACATGGACAACCACTGGCATTGCAGCACCCTTCTATAGAAAACAATGGAGGTAGGGACTTAAAATAAAACCCCATTGGAAATAATGTTACATTGAATTCCATTATTTTAAATGGTATAAAATATAAATAAATATATTTTATTGTTAAAAGCTATCTAAAAATATTATACATATATGCATTTACATTTTAATTATAAAATATTTCAACAACCATTTTTGAATTTAAAAATTAACGTTAGATTACATATTATTCGAATATAATTACTTTTAATTAATTTTATTGGATTAACAAGGCAACCCCCTCGAAAAATAACTTGACAGGTCAGGGAGCAGGGGGAAAAGAAAAAACCAAACAAAACTACAAGAGTAGCATTCCCTCAAGACCTAAATTTCTTTAAATAGCGGCTTCTCAAAGCTAAAAAATGGGGCATAATAAACATTATTCTCCACACAGAATAGTTACTTGTTATTTTAATGTTTTATTTCACTTTTTTCTTTTTTTACTTTTGGTATTTCACATCTTAAAAAGTTTTTTTGTTATATATGTATATCTATAGCTTTTCAATTACAACAATGTGACTATCATCAATTTTCAAATAATGCTGTGCATTAAATACACAGTTTCAGCATTTTTGAAGTCACATCCAATGAAATAATATCAAATTAATTCAACACATCCCCACACACACTCTCACCTCTCTCAACTCTACAAACATATCTCTTACACTCAATACATTCACACTCTACACCCCAGAACAACACTGCATGCACAGATGGAAAAACCGGGTGATAAAAATCAACCCTCGATTGCTGTGCTGGTAGCTGGGGTGTCGCACTCTCTCTCTGGTCGACGTACGTTTCAATGGTATAATTATTTGAAGATGGGGTGGAGCCGAGGATGAGGACCTCCTTCTTGTCCGAGTTTAGCTTCAGACGGCTGTTCTTCATCCATTCGGCAACGGCTTTCATTCCTTCGTGGAGGTTGGTTTTGGCGGTGAGAGGGTCCTTGGTGAGGGAGATGATGTTGAGGTCGTGCAGTCTGGCGACATGGGCGAGCGGGGCCATGTAGATGTTGAACAAGGTCGGGCTGAGGGTGGATCCTTGGGGTGCGCAGCAGATGATCTAGGAGGCTTTGGATCGGAAGGGAGGGAGGTGGATGCTCTGTGTTCTGCCGGAGAGGAAGGAGGAGGTCCAGTCCAGTGCTTTGCCTCGGATTCCTGCATCGTGGAGGTGAGTGCAAAGGGTGTGGTGGCAGACCGTGTCGAACACAGCTGATAGGTCCAGAAGGATGAGGGCCGCGGTCACGCCGTTGTCCAGCAGGGCCCTGATTTCATCGGTGGCGGCAATGAGGGCCATTTTGGTGCTGTAGTTGCTGCGGAACCCGGACTGGGATGGGTCCAGGATGTTGTTCTCCTCGAGGTAGCGGGTCAGCTGTTTGTTGATAGTTTTCTCGATGACCTTCGCCGGGAACGGGAGCAGGGAGAGGGGACGGAAGTTCTTGAGGTCCCTTGGGTCTGCCTTTGGTTTCTTGAGCAGGGCGTTGATCTCGGCCTGCTTCCAGCTCTCCATGAAGGTCGCGGTCTCAAAGGAGATGTTGATTGCCTTGCGTAGGTGGTGTGCGATGGTGGCGCTGGCTTTGTTGAAGATGTGGTGAGGGCACGGGTCTGATGGGGAGCCGGAGTGGCTGCTGCTCATGACTTTGATGGGCGCTGTGTAGCTGGGCTTCTGTTATTTTGCTCCAGCAGTGGCGGAGGGTCTGTTGGTTGTGGTGGTGCATGGTAGGCTTCTCGAAGGTGAAGTGGACGCAGCGATGATCGGTCCTGTGGAGTTCGGTGGTGTGGCTGAAGGAGAAGTGGGAGCTTGCGGAGAAGATGTGGGATCAAGCGTGTGGCCGGCAGAGTGGGTGAGCATTGTCACGAGCTGTCTGAGTCTGAGGTTGGTGAGGTTGTTGATCAGGGTGGTGGAGTTGGTGTCGTTGTTGTTCTCGAGGTGGAAGTTCAGGTCCCCGAGGAGGATGTAGTCCATGGACGCCAGGGCATGCGTGCTGACAAAGTCGGCGATGGAGTCGCTGAACTGTGGCCTGGGTCTGGGGGGCCTGTAGATCAGCGTTCCTCTGAGGGTGGTGTTGGGATCAGTGTGGATCTGGAAGTGCAGGTGTTCGGCAGTGTTGAGGGTTTTGTCGGAGTTGGTTGAGACCTTGAGGGTGGACTTGTGGAGGATGGCAATTCCACCTCCTATTCTGTTGGTGCGGTCTCTGCGGGTGATCTTGTAGCCGTCCGGGATGGCTATGGCAATGTCGGGTGCTGAGGAGTTGTTCATCCAGGTCTCTGTCAGGAAGGCGATGTCCGGGGAGGACGTGTCGAGCAGGTCCCAGAGTTCGATGGCGTGTTTGCGTGCAGAGTGGGTGTTCAGGAGTATGCATTTGAGGTGGTTGGGTCCTGTCCTGGTGGGTGGATGGGCGGGTCTGCTGCTGGTGAAGCTGCAGTTCTGGCAGGAGAAGGGTCCTTGGGTGCGCTTCGAGGCAGCCTGGAAGCAGGTGTGTGCTTGTCCGGTGTTGAGTGCGTGGAGGGTGCTGGCATCGTAATGGAGACGGGTGTTGCGGCATTCACGGGGGCCAGGGGTTCTGGCACTGGCCGCGGTCCAGGCGCGGACGGGCACAGACGGACTTGCCTTAGGCACGCCTTCGGCGCGCCAGCGGCATGTCCGCTGCGTGCAGCCGTGCAGTGGTCGCCATAAGAAGGGAAGGTGGGAGGGAGGAGCAGCTGGGAGGAGGGAGCGGACGAATGGGAGCGGGGGCGGGGCAGCAGGGGACGCAGCGGCGGGAAAGAGGGATCGGCAAAGGGCACAGAAGGGAAAAGAGGGGCACAGAGGAAACAGGGGGAATGAAGGGGCGAAAAGCGAGTACAGTAAAAACAATTACAAACAATTACAATACAGGCAAGACAACAGGGGGAATGAAGGGCGAAAAGCGAGTACAGTAAAAACAATTACAAACAATTACAATACAGGCAGTATTGAGTGTAAGAGATATGTTTGTAGAGTTGAGAGAGGTGTGAGTGTGTGTGGTGATGTGTTGAATTAATTTGATAATATTTCATTGAGTGTGACTTAAAAGGGGTGAAACTATGTGTATTTAATGCACAGCATTATTTGAAAATTAATGATAATCACTTTGTTGTAATTGAAAAGATATATATATATATATATATATATATATATATTCACTGAAAAAAATATAGGTTTCAGGGGTGTTATAGTTAGCTGGACTTTTCACTTGTACAAAACCATTGAAATTCCCCCGTTATAGTTAGTTCAGCTAACTATAACTCGCGCCCCCGCAATGCACTGCTGATGACATCACTCATGACATGGTCAGTGACATCACTCATGACATCACTGATGACATCTCAAATGACATCACTGATGATATCACTGATGACATCATCCAGTGAATGTGTGTTTTTCTGAAAATTAAATATGTTTTAAATATGTATATCTCAAGGACGATGGAAGAATAAATGGGTATATAAGTGTCTAAATGGATGATTTGTTTTTGAAAAATTGATTGTGTAACTGACTGATTAAGTGTATCATAGTGAATACATGGCTTAGTGAGTAATGTTTAAATATGTAAATATCTGTATCAGTCTCTCACTTTGTGTATAAGTGGCTGCATGGGTTGGTGAGTAGCTACATGGGTGTCTATATAGGTTATTAGTTGGTTTTTTGAGTATCAGTCTGAGTGTCTTCATGGTTCGGTGGGGGTATTACGTAGTGCATAGTTGCATGAATGAGTGACTCACTGTTTGTATGTGTTGAAGACAGCATGTGTGCAGGACTGTATGGGTGGATGAGTGTGTGTATGGGTGTGTTAGTGAGTGAATGACTGTCTCAATAGTGTCTTTATGAGTAACTACATATGTTTTAAACTAGTATATGTGACTATTGGTGTATATAAGTGAGTTTATGTGAGAGTGAGAGATTGAAAGAGTTCTTGTATGAATAAGTATGTGTTTCTATAAGTGATTGTTTAAAAGACTAAGTATGTGTAAGTTTCCGTAGAAGTAAGTGTGGTGGTGTGTGTATAACGGTATATGCAAGTAAATGTATGTTTGATTCTTTATTAGCATGAGTGACTATGTATGTGAGTAACTCTATGGATGAGTGGCATTGTGTAACAGGATGTATAGGTGTATGAGTACATATGATGAGTGAGTACATGTATGAGTGACTGTATAGGACTGTTGGTGAATGAGTGGATGTGTATGTGGATCTTAGAATTACTGAAGAGGTTGTTGTAACTGGTATTGGTATGTCCATTGTTTTGAAAATTGTAGTCTCTATTTTTGAATGTGTGTATCAAAGGTTATATTAGGGTGAGAGGAGGTCTGCCACTCTATCACAAGGATGATGTCATCAGTGATGTCATCAGTGATGACATTTGAGATGTCATCAGTGATGTCATGAGTGATGTCACTGACCATGTCATGAGTGATGTAATATGTGACGTCATCAGCAGTGCATTGCGGGGGCGCGAGTTATAGTTAGCTGAACTAACTATAACGGGGGAATTTCAATGGTTTTGTACATGTGAAAAGTCCAGCTAACTATAACACCCCTGAAACCTATGTTTTTTTCAGTGAATTTCTGAGGTTTTTTAAATGCTAATTCCTAACTATAACGTGCCTGAAACCTATGGTTTTTTCTGTGAATTTCAAAGGTTTTTTAAATGCTAATTTCTAACTATGCCTACAGAGATAGGACATGTGAAGAAAGAAGAAAAAATGCACAGAAAGAAAAAAAAGAAGTGCAGAAAGAAGCAACAGAAGTCCTCAAAGATGAAGAAAAGTGCAGGAAGAAGGATAACGTACAGAAAGAACAAAAAGAAGAGCAGAAGAAGCCTTGTTGCAAAATCATCCTGTACCCTCAACTTTTTCAGACGGATACTGGTCGTAACTGAGTCTGACTAACCAGTCCTAGAGCCAGTGCTATGTTAAAAGACACTTAGAATACAGTGAAAACACCTACATACACTAGGGAACATTATGCGTTGGGGTCCCCCTGTGATTAGCATGACCTCCTCTGTAAGACCCTAGTATATAATAGGGCAGGGGGATTAAAACTACCTCTTAAAACAGGCCACAGGGCGTTTTTGCACACGTTACCTCAGGCCCCGTCCCCTCGCTTCACCACTGTGTAAACACACCCAGTGTCCGTTTTTAGTTGGGAGATTAAGTTCATTTGAATCCTGAGGGTCCCTATGGTCCAACTAGCCCACTAGGTACCTCCAGTAAGTGCCACAGAGCTGCGTTGCAGAGAGGTGTAAAAAGTGGCACGGCCTGGACCACCTCTCTGCAATGCAGCTCAGTGGCGCTTACTGGAAGCACTAGGTGGGCTAGTTAGCCCCCAGGGGCCCTCAGTATTGAAGGGAAATTATATCCCCAATTTAAAACGTGCCATAGTGCGTGTTTGAACACGTCACCTCAGGCCCCGTCCCCTCCCCTCACCACTGTGTAAACGCGCCCTGTGGCTGTTCTAAGTTGAGAGATTAAGTTCCCTTGAATCCTAAGGGTCCCTAGGGTCAAACTAGACCACTAGGTACCTCCAGTAAGCGCCACAGAGCTGCATTGCAGAGAGTTGTAAAAAGGGGCTTGGCCTCAGAACACCTGTCTGCAGCACAGCTCCCTGGCCCATACTGGAGATGCCTGTTGGGCTTGTTGGCCCTCAGGGACCCTCAGTATTGAAGAGGAATTAATTACCCAACTTACAACTCGCCAGGGGGCGCGTTTGCAGAGTGCTGCAAGGAGGGGGCGTCGCCTCCGGCACGATGCCAGTCTTTTATTTATTTTAATTTTTTAAGAAGGGGGGCTGTGTGGTTCCCCTTCTTATTCTAATTTATTGGCCCTGATGACCCCATCCCCCAGGGCCTGTCTCCTAATTATATTTGTTTGACCCCAATCCCCAGGGCCGGCCACTGTTTTTTATTATTTTTAAAAAATATATATTTATAGACACACCTAGGACATGCTCGACAAACCGTACGTACCTATCACCATGACGATTTGCGTGATATTCATTAAAAGGCGACTATGCATACAATGAATCCGTGTGGAATGTATTTGCACCACTAGTGAAGCTCTGACATGTCTGATGCCCTACCGTGCCTAATCCCGGTAGACACCCTTGTCGTTTATTTATACAAACATGGGTAGCTATTGACGGGCACATTTAATACACATGCACACCAAGCCATTCAAAGGGGATTCGACAAAAATTCGCCCAAAACTATGCAAGAAACTCCCCTCACGATTAATAAAACACACATCCACTGCCGGATGTGTAATACTTTTTATTTTACTCTCTGGAAAGGGGACGAACATCACTTGAGAGTCACCGCTCGCTCCTGGCAGAGCCCAATGCTGTGTTACACCCACCATTGCCTGCTGAGTGCCACACACCTCTGTGTTGTATTCCACTAGCTAGTGCATATGCTATGACACTCTCTAGCCCATGTGCACTGTAACACCACCCCGTAAATATGTCATGCCACACTTGTCTTCGCACGGGTTATATTGCCCCATCTAACGTGCCTTCCTCGATGCCTATGTGATAACGCACAGTGCTATGCCATACATATTACAATCTGGGATCCATATCTTTGTCACAGTGCATATGCAACGTTACACTCCCCAGCACATATTTTATATTACAACTTTAGAGACTAGTTAGGTTACACAACACTGCCCTGTGCATATTACACTCCAAGGCGCATATCGCATAGCACGCGCTAGTGCCTGTGCTATCTCGCGCTCTCCAATGAATCTGTCATTGCGCACAATGCATTGCATATTATATTTCACGCCTGGTTCATCTTATATCACACTTTTTGGTGCATAGTTTATACCATACTCTATCTCTAGTTTTCATTTTCAATCGTGCTCTCAGGACTATGTTCTATATAACACTGTGTTCACCTACCCTTTTCACGGGCATTACATTTTGCGATAGGGGGTGGAGGGTCAGGGGGTGTTTCTGCCAAGTGAGCCCGGAGTCACAGTCACAAACGTCCTCTTCTTCCTGAATAAAAGTGAGATTATGCTGCATACTTGTTCATATTTTAAGTAGTTCGCACAGACACACGTTTTAAAAACAATAAAGTTCCTAATACCCGCCTTCTCTGAACAGTTAGCTTGCTGCCCCATCCCCCTCCTCCCTATCCTCTGTTGTGTGAATCCATGAACTAGCCTCCTCCCTCCTGCCATGCATGGTCTGATGTGCTGCCACTGCCCTCAATTTAGTATGATGTACCAGTCCACTCCTCCTGCCCTCCATTGCCCAATTCTATGTCCCATCATTGACCTCCTGCTTAAACTCTGTGCTTAGCTTGCTGCCCCTATTCTCCTTCCCCTGCCCTCCGATGTCTTTGTGCATGCCCCTGCTCCATCCTTTTTGCCCACCATGTTCCATGGACCTGCCACTCCTATCTACTCTGAGTGTTCTGTTGAGCTGCCACTCCCCTCCCACCTGCCTAGCATTGTCAAATGACTGTAACCTGTCCCTGCCACCTCCACCCTGCCTGTCCACATGCCATGCCCCATCCTCTTCCTCCTGTCCTACATGGTCCATTTTACTGCCACACCCTTCTGCCCTCCCTGGTCTGTTGTGCTGCAACTGCTCCTCCTGCCTGCCCCGTGCGGTCTGTTGTGAGGCCCCTTCCCCTGAACTTTCTTGTCTGTGCACAGGTCCTGACCCTCCCTTCTATCCTCCATCGTCCTTTGTGCATGCCCCTGCACCCTCCTTCTTGCCCATCATAGCCATTGTGCTGCCACTAACCCCCCCACTTGCCATGCATGGTCTTCTGTGCTGCCATGGCCCCTCCCACCTTCCCTGTGTGGTCAGTTAGCTGCCCCTGACCCCCTTCCACCTTCCCTCCATGGTCTGTGTGTATTCCATCACAGTCTCACTGTTGCTCTTCATGGTGTGTCTTGCTTCTAGTGCCCATCCTGCCTGACCTCCATGGCTATCTTGCTGCTCCTGCCCTGCCCCCTTGCCCCCAGCCCTCTGTTTACATGTGCAGACCCCTACTCCCTCCCTCCTGGCTTGTCTGTTCCATTGTAATGCCCCTGATCCGTCCCTCCTGCCCTTTATGGTCTGTTATGCTGCAGCTTTCTCTCCTGTATTGTATTGTATTGTATACAGATTTATATAGCACGAGAAACTGTAACCCTACGGGCATCCAGGCGCTCTGACAAGGCGAGATGTTGATTGCACAGAGAGGCAAAGTCAGGGGCTTCATGCTGCTGGGAAGAGCCAGGTCTTAAGGCTCTTTCTGAATTCTGTAAATGACTGCATCTGTCTGAGAACAGGTGGAAGTGTGTTCCAACTTTGAGCTCCGACCACCCTAAATGCCCTCCCTCCCAATCTGGCCCGTTTGAAGCTGGGCTGTACCACCAGGCTGGCCTTGGATGACCATAACTGCCTTACGGGGGAGTACCAGGCAAATCTTTCCTGGAGTGGAATCGGGCCTATTCCATGAATTGCCTTATGCACCAGGCAATTAAAGAGGACCCTCTCTCTGACAGGTAGCCAGTGTAATTAGTGCCTGGGTGGAAGATGAGTCGAACTTGCGACCAAGTGCCAGCTTAGCAGCGGCTGACTGAACTCTCTGTAGCCCCTGCAGAATGTATTGGGGGGCTCCGAGGTACAGAGAGTTGCAGTAATCCAGTTTGCTGAGAATGATGCTTCTGACGACCGTGTTACGGAAATCTGCAGGCAGCAGCGGAAGAACACGGCGTAGAAGTCGCAGCAGACCATAACAGGTGCTGGAAGTTTTACTAGCCTGTGAAACCAGCTGGAGGTTATTATCAAATAATACCCCCAGATTCCGTACAGTGCTGGCTGGCGTCAGTGGAGCTGAGTCCGGGGCAAACCTGAAATCCACTGGAAGATGTTGGATCTGCCCTGCCAACCGTCCCAGCAGCGTGTCATGACTCACGGTATCGAAAGCGGCTGACAGGTCTAGGAGCACCAAAACAGCGGTGCTCCCTGTGTCAGCCCGTATCCGTAACGAGTCCATCATGGTGACTAATGCGGACTCGGTTCCGTGGCATGGGCGGAAGCCGAACTGGTCCTTGTCCAGCAGACTGTTGGCTTCCAGATAACTCGAGAGGGATCTGCTCAACGCCTTCTCCAAGATTTTAATAGGGAACGGGAGGAGAGAGATAGGCCGAAAGCTGGCGGGGGTGGATGGGTCCAAAGTGGGTTTTTTAATTACGGGAGAGACCACGGCCTGTTTCCAGCCGTCCCGGACCATACCCTCCGCCAGCGACTGATTGCAGATCTGGCGCAACCAGGGGAAGGTCGGGTAACCAAATAGATTCCAAGCCTTCTGGGGCAGAGGGTCGAGGGGGGAGCCTGACGAGATGCTATATGCCGTCTTAATAAACGACTCCTCCGAAAGAGATGGAAAGAAGGTCAGAGAGCAGTCCCTGCCTGGTTTCTCGTGGGTCATTCCCTTCCCGGGGTCGTCGGTCGCTCTATCAGAGCACCTAAATAGATCCGTAATCTTCGACACCTTGTCCTTAAAATAGGTGGCAATCTCATCACATAACCTCTTGGAAGGTATAACTCTGTTTTCAAGGCAACTTGGGGCCGATAAGGAATTCACTATTCTGAACAGTTCCCTCGCCCCATTTGGGGCATTGGCTATGGAGTCCGCATAGAAGCTCGCTTTACGGTCCTGGATAAGTTGCTTAGATCTGCTCTGTGCAGACTTCAGCGCCATCTTATCACTGACAAGGAGCCCCTTCCTCCACTTCCTTTCAGCCTGCCTGCAGAGCTGTTTTAGCTGTCGCAGATCGTCGTCGTACCAAGGTGCTGATGGCCTGTTCCTGATTCTTATCATTTTTTTCGGGATTATCAGGTCCAGCTCATTAGTTACGAACTTATGGTAGGCGTAGTAGTTTGCCTCCCCCGATCTGGAGGCTAGGAAAAGGCTGACTGTGGGAGGAGTCAACAAGAATCCAGTTTTAGTCAGTTTGACCCAGTTTCTACCCTCTCTGTACTATGTCGTGGCTTCAGGTTGGGAGAAGGTAGCTGTTAACCTCAGCTTAAACTGAATACAATAATGGTCTGTCCAAATAAGCGGGAGAATGTTTAAAAATTCAGCTACCGCCTTATTGGCAAACAGAAGATCCAGTATATGACCTTTTTGGTGGGTGGGGGAAGTGATTAGTTGGTGAAGTCCAAGGCCATAGCAGGTAGATGTCAGGTCTCGCAGCTGGTTCTTGGTGCTCGCGTCTTCCCGCCAATTAAAATCACCTAGGACAATCATTTTGGAGTGTGTGAGAGCCAAATTGGTGATTATATTCAGGAGAGGTTGCATTGGGGTGTACAATCCCGGGGAGCGGTAACAGAGCAGACCTGTAAGTAAGTTCCCTCTGACACTTTGCAGCGAAAAGGCCATTGCCTCAATCCCCTCAAGCGCTTCCGTTTGTAGCAGGATTGGACGAAGTTTCTCCCTATAAATTAGTCCTACCCCTCCGCCCTTACCTCCCTGTCTAGGCTTCTGTAGAAACTTGAAGCCCTCCGGACAGGCGGAGCTAATCTCCACTACTGCGTCTGTCCTGGCCCATGTCTCTGTGAGAAAAGGCGCATCCAGCCGCAGATCTTCTAGTAATAGCGCGATTTCAATGTGATGCTTAACTAGTGATCTGCAGTTCAATAGAGCACAGTTAAGGGTGCTCGGCTCCTTCGGGCGTTTATTACCTGTTCTGGTTCCTAGGTTGGGGGAGTATGTGGCACTCCTGTTCTGAGTGGGTGCGATGTGGGCCATCCTACACCCTATCTCCAGGAGCTGTGATCTGGTATACCGATGGTGTCCCGTCACGTCGCTGGCTGGGTCCTGAGTCGTCCTGTGCTCGTCCGTGGCGCGGACGGGCGCAGACGGGCTTGCCTCTGGCGTGCCTCTGGCGCGCCGGTGGCGCGCCCGCTGCGCGCGCGCGCTGCGCGCTAGCATTTGGCCTCTTTTATGTCCTTCCCCCTAGAATCCTGGTGCCCCTAGCAATATGGCGCCTGGCTACGGCCTTCCTGCCTGTCCTAAGATGGCGCTTGGCAAGGTGTAGGCGAGGGGGTTCCCTCTCAAGCAGCAGGTGAGAGGATATATTTTTAAAGTGCGGGTATGCGGATGTGCAAGAAGATTAACTCATTTTTAAAAAGTACATATAATCACACAATTAAAACCAGATCGGACCTGTGTCAAAAAGCCCCGTGTAGACTCAGTGCAAATAGCAATAGTTAGCATCAAGGAATCAGAATGTTAAAAACAATTTAACAGCGCCTGCCCCCGAGACGGCCTCTCGGCTACTCGGCAGGGTGCGTCTCGTCAATTAGGCCTGCGCGCTAGCATTTGGCCTCTTTTATGTCCTGCCCCCTAGAATCCTGGTGCCCCTAGCAATATGGCGCCTGGCTACGGCCTTCCTGCCTGTCCTAAGATGGCGCTTGGCAAGGTGTAGGCGAGGGGGTTCCCGCTCAAGCAGCAGGTGAGAGGATATATTTTTAAAGTGCGGGTATGCGGATGTGCAAGAAGATTAACTCGTTTTTAAAAAGTACATATAATCACACAATTAAAACCAGATCGGACCTGTGTCAAAAAGCCCCGTGTAGACTCAGTGCAAATAGCAATAGTTAGCAGCAAGGAATCAGAATGTTAAAAACAATTTAACAGCGGCTGCCCCCGAGACGGCCTCTCGGCTACTCGGCAGGGTGCGTCTCGTCCTGTCTGTCCATTATGGTCAGCTAGCTACCATTGCCTCTTGCACCTCTGTTCTCTGTTGTCCATGTGCATGGTCCTGTCCCCTCCCTCTTGCTTTCTATGGATTGTTGTGCTGCACTCCCGTCCCGCATGCCCTGTGTGGTGTATTGTGCTGCTGCAAACCCTGATGCCTGCCCTGCAGGGTCAGTTTGGTGCACCTCTCCATGTCCCTCCTGTCCTCTGTTATCCAAGTCCATGGCCCGTTTCCCATTTCCTTCCATGATCCAATGTACCATACTTGCGAACATTTTGAACTTGGTAAGAGGGAGATTTTGAAAAAAAACTGGGGTATTGATTTTCCCCTTTGAGTTACATTGAAAAAGAGGAGATTGTAGACAGGAGACAGATCAAATAAAGCCCATTTGAGCTTAAAAACATTGGACGTTTCCTGGCTGAATCAGGTCTGTTGGCATGTATGGTTGTACTACCATTGCCTCTTCCTTCTGCCCACAATTGTCTATTACATTGCCACAGCCTCTCTTGCAAGTCCTGTATTGTTGGTATGTTGCCCCTGCCCCCCTTTCCACTGCCCTCCATAGTCTGTTGTGCTGCCACGGCCCTTCCTGCCTGCTCAGTGTGGTTAAATTGTTGCCTTTGCACCCTCCTACCTGCCTTCAATTTTCAGAGTCCGTGCCCCTGGCCTCTGCCTCTCAACAGTATCCTAATGAACAACTAGATTGCTAACATTCTATATTTATTACAAAAGTGTGGAACGCCTGACGTCATCTTGATGTAATCAAAACTGTAATACCTAGAGCATTTCCTTTAGAAATTACATATATGAGAGGGTCTTATTGGCATCAAAATTATGGTGAGTGCTCTAAAAGACTAAAATAAGGACATATTTTCTGAGTTTTCAAATAGCGACAAAGCACTTTTAAATTATTTGTTATCTTTATGTTTTTTTATCCAGTTGACCACTTGATTAAATGTTGCACTTAGGGGAGAGGATGTGGTGTTACTTCCAGAACTGCAGACTTTGCAACTGGGGAACCAGGTTGGAGTTTCTGCTTCAGCTCGACATTCTGTGATTCTGGTCAAATCACTCAGGTGCCGATCACGATCCTGTAAAAACCGGGTACGAACCGTCGGACGGAGCAAATTCTCCGTCCGACGCGTACCCGGTCGTCAAAATGTACAAACATGGAATTATGATTCGCACGGAAACACCATTTCCGTACGAATCGTACAAAACCCCGACCGACGAAAATAAACATACAAATGCGATCCGGGAAAGCGCCGATGTGACGTTGGGACGCACGCAGCCTGCCAGGACGAACCAGGAATTACGATTCGCACCGACGTCATCCCGCATGGTGAATATTTTCCGGCTGCCAAAAACTGCCGGGAAATCAGGACGACGCGAACAAGGAGTACCTGTACGCGACGGACAGACATGGACCCGAACCTACGTGTCATCCCGGCCTCCTCTACAGGTTCCGACGCAGACGCCGCAGAAGGTCAGAACAACTAAGGGAGGGGGGAAAGGGGAAAGGGGGGGGGGCAGGACCAGGGGCAGGCCACAAAACCACCACCAATGTCACACAGCACACATGCCCTGGACATACCTGACCCCCATGCCCTGGTCACCACGAGGGGGTGGGGGCGTGTCCAGCAAAGCCAGCGTCCGCCACAAAGGAAGTGCCTGACGACGCGAACCGGCAACACAACTATACAGGTACGTCCCATACTGTTAGAAAGGATAGACGGACCGGGAGGGTCGGCCGGGGTCAGGAGGAGAGGTCTCCGGGGAGAGCCGTCTCCAGCGATCGTACAGACAAGTAACTTCCCCCCCCCCACAGACAGATACCACACACGGATAAGGTTCAGTGTTCTTTATAAGCACTTCTTAAGGTACGGTTGAATGGTACAAGGAGGTCTGGACTCAGGGGTCCCCTCGATTCAAGTCTCTCAAAGCAGGGTAAGGGGTAGCGGGACAGTCTGTCTACCAGTCAGGTAGTTTGGATGAGATGATGATTAGCTCACAATCCTCGAGCTTAGTTGGTGCGGGCCGCGGCAGCGCCAGCAGGTCCCGGAAAGATGGTCGATGTACGGTCCGCGGCAGCGCCAGCAGGTCCCGGTGAGGATGGTCGTTACAACGGGCCGCGGCAGCGCCAGCAGGTCCCGGAAAGATGGTCGATGTACGGTCCGCGGCAGCGCCAGCAGGTCCCGGTGAGGATGGTCGTTACAACGGGCCGCGGCAGCGCCAGCAGGTCCCGACGAGGATGGATGTTGTAGAAGGCCGCGGCAGCGCCAGCAGGCAGGACGATGGTTCACAAGAGCGGGCTACGGCAGAGCCAGTAGTCCGTCAAGGCTGAGTTCTCTCGGTGTCTCTCGACTCCAGGATACAACTGCCTTCCTGCTCCGGAGTTGCCCCAGTTATAGGGCAGGCGCTCTTTGATGTCCGGACCCTCGCACTTGGAGGTCGGAGGGCCCGGGATGAAGGTGTCCAGACACCCAGCAGGGGGTGGAGCCAGCGCCTGGGGGAGCTGGAGGCGATCGGCACCTGGCGGGGGAAGAGCTCTTGACACTTCGTCCTCCCATTGACCTGCCAAGTGGTCCGCTCACCTCCCGGGTGGATGGTGGTGCCGGGATGTCGGGGCCGGTCAGGCCCGGGGTTAGGGTCGGGGCGAGGCCACGCGGCCTCGTGGTGCAGGGCCCAAGATGGCGGCTTGAACCGGCCGGGGGAGCCGGTGGGGCTGGGCCCCGTGATGAGTAGAGGTCCGAGGGCAGAAGATCCGTCGGGAGACGGGGTACGGGTGCTTTTCGTGGGTTATGCCTGGTGGGCCGGAGCTCGGGCCCTGTCGTGCGGGGAGGGAGCAAGCCCTTCGTGTGGCCTGTCCAACATGCGTCCCCCCCAGCTGAAGGCGGGGAGAGTCACCCATCTCCTTGGGGACTCTCTTCGTCGAGGCGGAAAAAGCGGGACAGGCCATCCGCGTTGGCGTGGTCTTGGCCTGGTCGGTGCTCCACAGTGAAGTCCATTCCCTGCAGGGAAATGGACCAGCACAAGAGTTTTGGGTTCTCCCCCCGCATCTGCATCAGCCACTGCAGGGGTCGATGGTCGGTTTGTACCCGGAAGTGGGTACCGAAGAGATAGGGCCGGAGCTTTTTGAGGGCCCACACCACTGCGAAGGCCTCCCTCTCGATGGTGCTCCAGCGCTGTTCTCGGGCCAGGAGACGTCGACTGATGAAGGCCACGGGCTGGTCATGACCTTCGGGGTTTAACTGAGAAAGGACGGCTCCGATGCCGTGGTCGGAGGCGTCGGTCTGTACCATGAATTCCCGACTGTAATCGGGGGCCTGGAGCACAGGGGCGGTGCATAGAGCGGCCTTCAGCTTCTCGAAGGCCGCTTGACAATCGGGGGTCCAGTTAATCCGCTTCGGCTGGTTCTTGGACGTGAGACCCGTGAGGGGCCCCACGATGCTGCCGTAGTCCTTCACGAACCGCCGGTAGTAGCCGGTGAGCCCCAAGAAGGCTCGGACCTCGGTCTGGGTGACGGGGGGCTGCCAGGACTGGATGGCAGCAATCTTAAGTTGTAGCGGGGCCACCAGCCCGCTTCCCACTTGGTGCCCAAGGTAGGTCACAGACCCTTGGCCAATTTGGCACTTGCCGGCCTTAATTGTGAGGCCGGCCCGCTGGAGGGCCTGTAGGACCTCTTGGAGGTGACGGAGGTGGTCGGGCCAGTGGTGGCTGTATACAGCGATATCGTCCAGGTAGGCAGCGCTGAACTCTTCGAGCCCCGCCAAGACCTGGTTCACGAGGCGTTGAAACGTGGCGGGGGCATTCTTCATGCCGAAGGGCATGACCTTGAATTGGTAGTGGCCATCGGGGGTAGAGAAGGCTGACCGTTCCTGAGCCCTGGGTGTGAGGCCGATCTGCCAGTAGCCCGCTGTTAGGTCGAAGATACTGAGGTAGCGGGCGGCCCCCAGCCGGTCGACCAGCTCGTCTGCCCGGGGGATCGGATGAGCGTCGGTCCGGGTGACAGCGTTCAAGCCCCGGTAGTCGACGCAGAATCTCAGTTCCGGTGCGGTGCCGGGGGCAGCGGCTTTGGGGACCAATACAACCGGACTGGCCCAGGGACTGTCCGAGGGCTCGATGACCCCGATTGTGAGCATCTTGGCCACCTCCTCCTGTATGCAGGCCCGTACCCGATCTGGTACGCGGTAGGCCCGGTGTCGGACAGTGGGACTGTCCCCGGTGTCTACGTCGTGCAAACACCAAGGGGTGACCCCGGGGGTGAGGGAGAACAGGGTAGCGAACTGCAGCAGGAGGTTCCGGCAGCCCTGGCGTTGCTCCGAAGTGAGGGCGTCAGAGAGCCGGACCCCGTCCACGGAGCCGTCATTCTCCTGAGTCTTCAGAAGATCCGGGAGGGGTTCGGAGTCTTCCTCTGCCCCACTGTCCGTAGCCATCAGGAGGCTGAGTTCTGAGCGCACAAAGTGTGGTTTGAGTCGGTTGGTGTGGAGGACCCGAAGGGGGTTCCGGGAGGTCCCCAGGTCGATGAGGTAAGTGACGGGGCTTTTGCGCTCGACCACTTTGAAGGGCCCCGTCCACTTATCTTGCAAGGCACATGGTTCGGTGGGGGACATCACCCATACTTGTTGTCCAGGCTCGAACTCAACGGAGGAGGCATTGTGATCATACCACTTCTTCATGTCCTCCTGGCTGGCCTCGAGGTTCGCCTTGGCCATCTCTCTGAAGCGCCGGGTCTGATTGCGTAGGGCCAGGAGGTATTTGAAGACGTCTGGAGGGGTCTTTAGGGGGGCCATCTCCCAACCTTCTTTTACTAGGCTGAGGGGCCCTCGCACAGGGTGCCCGTACAGGAGTTCGAAAGGGCTAAAACCGAGGGACTTCTGGGGAACTTCGCGGTAGGCGAAGAGGAGGCACGGGAGTAGTACATCCCACTGGCGACGGAGGGGCTCTTCCAATCCCCCAATCATCCCCTTGAGGGTGCGGTTAAAACGCTCCACTAGTCCGTTCCCTTGGGGGTGATAGGGGGTCGTGAATCTGTAGGTGACCCCGCATTGTTGCCAGAGGGACTTCATGTATTTGGATATAAAGTTCGTGCCTCGGTCGCTGACGACTTCTCGGGGGAAGCCTACCGGGGAGAAGATCCCCATTAGGGCCCGGCCAACCACTGGAGCTGTCACGGTCCGTAGGGGCACCGCCTCGGGGTAGCGGGTGGCATGGTCCACCAGTACTAAGATGAACCTGTGTCCCTGTGCCGTGCGGGGGTCCAGAGGCCCCACGATGTCTATCCCCACCCTCTCGAACGGGGTGGTGACTACAGGGAAGGGTTGCAGAGGGGCTTTCAGCTTCCGACCACTCTTCCCGCTGGCTTGGCATGTGGGGCAAGAGCGGCAGTGGTTCAGGACGTCGTTCCTCATCTTCGGCCAGAAAAAGTGGGTCACTAGGCGGCTGTACGTTTTATCTTGGCCCAGGTGTCCAGCCAGGGGGACATCGTGGGCCAGGTTGAGCAGAAAGTCTCTGAAGCGGAGAGGTACCACCAGTACTCGACCGGCCCCCAGCTTGGCGATTCTTTGCTCGCTGTATAGCAGGTCGTTATCCCAGTAGACCCAGTGAGTTCCGGTGGAGTCCCCTGCGTTCTGGGCGCTGGCTTGTTGGCGGAGTCCCTCGAGGGAGCGACAGGTCTTTTGTTCCTGGCGGAATTGTGCTTGGGTGGGCCCCCCCTCTTGACGCCACTGAGCCAGGTCAGGAAGGTCCCGGGGTTGCGCGTCCCCTTCGGCCGTTGGGTCTGGGAGGCTGGCCTCGTCGTTGTCTTCTACTGGGGCGACTGGGGGCGGAGGTGCTGGCCATTCTGGTTCTTCTGATCGAGGGACGGCACGGGCGGCCATGGACCGGGTGGTTACGCAGGCCCAGTCCGGGAGGCCCAGCATCCCCAGGTGCTCTCTTCTCTCAACGGTGGCCCACGGGGAACTCTCGAGGTCATTCCCCAGGAGGCAGTCCACGGGGGCGTCGTCCCGGACCGTCACCTTCAACAGGCCGGAGACCCCTCCCCATTCGAATGGAACGCAGGCCATTTGACACATACTTTCAGAGTTGTCTGCCGAGCGGACGGGGCAGAGAATGTTCGGCAGGATCTGCTCGGGCTTCACCAGGTGACAGCGGACGGCCGTCACACTGGCGCCTGTGTCACGCAAGGCCTCGGCTCGCTGTCCATTAATGGTCACCCACTGACCGTATTTCCTGGTGTTAGCGGGTAGGGGAGCCCGCGGGACCATGTCTCTTCCCCCTAAGCACGCCAGGACCATGGCGGCCGGTTCCCACTCTTGCTGGGCCGGCTCATACTCCTCTGGTTCCTCCAATGATCGCTCTTCCCCCAGGGCGGCGGCAGCTACCTGGCGGGGCTTGGGTGTTTGGTTCTGCGGGCAGCTCGGGTCATTGGCGTAGTGGCCGACTCGCTGGCATCGGTGGCACGTGACGTTGGCTCGGACCCCAGGACGCCACGGGGGGTTGCCCCGACCGGCCGGAGCCGGGGTGCTGGCCACGGGTGTTGCGGGCAAGGCGTCTCTCCCTCGCCCCTGGCCCCCTCCTCCTCCCCGAGGACGGTGCTGGCCTTGGTTGTTTCTGTTCTGTTCGTGTGGCCCCCTCCGGCCCACTCGGGTGCTTTCCCATCGGTCAGCTTCGGCGGCGAGCTGCCGGGGGTCAGTCAGCTTACTGTCGAGGAGGTGCTGCCTGAGCTCGACGAAGCAGTTGTTCGACAGGTGCTCCCATACCATCAGGTTAAAGAGTTGTTCGTAGGTGGTGACCTGGCTCCCCTTTATCCAACCCTCGAAGGCACGGCTGAAATAGTTCACGTATTCTACCCAAGTTGTACCTGGGATCCGGGTGCAATCTCTGAACCTCTGGCGGTACATCTCGGGTGTGAGGCCGTAGCGGGTGAGGAGGGCAGCCTTCATGTGGTCGTAGGACGACATTTGGTGATCTGGGAGCTGCAGTAGGGCATCGCGCCCCTCGTTGATAAACCTCCCCCAGAGTCCGGCTCCCCAATCACTCCGGTCGATCCGGTGGGAGGTCATGGCGATCTCGTAGGCTTTAAACCACTGTTGTATGTCGTCTTCTCGGACATACTCGCGGACAACATCCTTGGGGATGTGGACTTTTTTCTCGATTGGCCCCGGGGTGTGTGGTCGCTCAGGCACCCCCAGTTCTTTATTCTGTTTCCGAAGTTCTATTTCCGCCAGTTTGCGCTCGTGCTCGAGCGTTATTTTTTTCTCCTCCAGCTCTCTCTGTCTCTGCTTCTCTTCTCGTTCATCTCAGAGCCGCATGTGCTCGAGGTTGAGTTTCTGTTCAGCTAACTTGAGTTCCCCATCCATCTTGAGTCGTGCCATTTCCAACTCGTGTAATCTGGTTCTTTCTCTTTCTCGGATCTCCTCCTGCGAGAGGCCCGTTCCCCGCTCCTCGGGAGCCGTGGCGTTCCCCTCTGGTGTGATGCTGCTTTGGTCGGAGGGTCCGGCGACCCCCGTTTCTGTCCACGACTCTAGGGCGTGCTTTAGATCATCTTTGGTACTCAGGCCGGTGGTAGCAATGCCAAGTTCTATGCAGAATTGTCTCAGTTCGCGGTGGTTGTATTCTTCTAATTTATCCATTTGGAATTTCTCGGTGGAGTTGCTATCTTTGGCTGACATCGTGTTGTTGTCGTGGGGTGAGCTACTCTCTTTACGATTACGCGTTGATTCGGATCGCGCCGCTGGCCACCAATGTTAGAAAGGATAGCCGGACCGGGAGGGTCGGCCGGGGTCAGGAGGAGAGGTCTCCGGGGAGAGCCGTCTCCAGCGATCGTACAGACAAGTAACTTCCCCCCCCCCACAGACAGATACCACACACGGATAAGGTTCAGTGTTCTTTATAAGCACTTCTTAAGGTACGGTTGAATGGTACAAGGAGGTCTGGACTCAGGGGTCCCCTCGATTCAAGTCTCTCAAAGCAGGGTAAGGGGTAGCGGGACAGTCTGTCTACCAGTCAGGTAGTTTGGATGAGATGATGATTAGCTCACAATCCTCGAGCTTAGTTGGTGCGGGCCGCGGCAGCGCCAGCAGGTCCCGGAAAGATGGTCGATGTACGGTCCGCGGCAGCGCCAGCAGGTCCCGGTGAGGATGGTCATTACAACGGGCCGCGGCAGCGCCAGCAGGTCCCGGAAAGATGGTCGATGTACGGTCTGCGGCAGCGCCAGCAGGTCCCGGTGAGGATGGTCGTTACAACGGGCCGCGGCAGCGCCAGCAGGTCCCGACGAGGATGGATGTTGTAGAAGGCCGCGGCAGCGCCTGCAGGCAGGACGATGGTTCACAAGAGCGGACTACGGCAGCGCCAGTAGTCCGTCAAGGCTGAGTTCTCTCGGTGTCTCTCGACTCCAGGATACAACTGCCTTCCTGCTCCGGAGTTGCCCCAGTTATAGGGCAGGCGCTCTTTGATGTCCGGACCCTCGCACTTGGAGGTCGGAGGGCCCGGGATGAAGGTGTCCAGACACCCAGCAGGGGGTGGAGCCAGCGCCTGGGGGAGCTGGAGGCGATCGGCACCTGGCGGGGGAAGAGCTCTTGACACTTCGTCCTCCCATTGACCTGCCAAGTGGTCCGCTCACCTCCCGGGTGGATGGTGGTGCCGGGATGTCGGGGCCGGTCAGGCCCGGGGTTAGGGTCGGGGCGAGGCCACGCGGCCTCGTGGTGCAGGGCCCAAGATGGCGGCTTGAACCGGCCGGGGGAGCCGGTGGGGCTGGGCCCCGTGATGAGTAGAGGTCCGAGGGCAGAAGATCCGTCGGGAGACGGGGTACGGGTGCTTTTCGTGGATTATGCCTGGTGGGCCGGAGCTCGGGCCCTGTCGTGCGGGGAGGGAGCAAGCCCTTCGTGTGGCCTGTCCAACACATACCCACGCCTTAAGAGCGTGGGTACGAGTCGTACCATGCCCACACCTACGTCACCCCAACAATGGCGGGACGGCTGTACCCACGTGGCAAAGGCCTGGGTACGGGTCGCACAAGCATCACATAGCGTGGGTACGGATATGTACGGACCGTACCCCCACCACCGTATGCATGGAGCATGCCCCCAACCCCAACAGTGTAAGTACGACCTGTACCCTCACCCGCGTACATATGGAGCGTACCCCCACCCCAACAGTGTAAGTACGACCCGTACCCTCACCCGCGGACGTATACGTCCCACCCCAACAGTGTAAGTACGACCCGTACCCTCACCCGCGTACGTATGGAGCGTACCCCCCACCCCAACAGTGTAAGTACGACCCGTACCCCCACCCGCGTACGTATGGAGCGTACCTCCACCCCAACAGTGTAAGTACGACCCGTACCCTCACCCGCGTACGTATGGAGCGTACCCCCCCCAACAGTGTAAGTACGACCCGTACCCTCACCCGCGGACGTATACGTCCCACCCCAACAGTGTAAGTACGACCCGTACCCTCACCCGCGTACGTATGGAGCGTACCCCCCACCCCAACAGTGTAAGTACGACCCGTACCCCCACCCGCGTACGTATGGAGCGTACCTCCACCCCAACAGTGTAAGTACGACCCGTACCCTCACCCACGTACGTATGGAGCGTACCCCCACCCCAACAGTGTAAGTATGACCCGTACCCTCACCCGCGTATGTATGGAGCGTACCCACCACCCCAACAGTGTGAGTACGACCCGTACCCCCACCCGCGTACGTATGGAGCGTACCTCCACCCCAACAGTGTAAGTATGACCGGTACCCTCACCCGCGTACGTATGGAGCGCACCCCCCACCCCAACAGTGTAAGTACGACCCGTACCCCACCTGCGTACGTATGGAGCGTACCTCCACCCCAACAGTGTAAGTACGACCCGTACCCTCACCCGCGTACGTATGGAGCGTACCTCCCACCCCAACAGTGTAAGTACGACCCGTACCCCCACCCGCGTACGTATGGAGCGTACCTCCACCCCAACAGTGTAAGTACGACCCGTACCCTCACCCGCATACGTATGGAGCGTACCCCCACCCCAACAGTGTAAGTACGACCCGTACCCTCACCCGCGTACGTATGGAGCGTACCCCCACCCCAACAGTGTAAGTACGACCCGTACCCTCACCTGCGTACGTATGGAGCGTACCTCCCACCCCAACAGTGTAAGTACGACCCGTATCCCCATGGAGCGAACCCACACACGTGTATGGACTAAGCGTACATATTGTTAAATAGGAGGGGTGTGTGCCCATCACTCCCAGCAGTGCCCAGAGTCAGGAGGGGTGTGTGCCTAACACTCACAGCAGTGCCCAGAGACAGGAGGGGTGGGTGCCTATCACTCCCAGCAGTGCCCAGAGTCAGGAGGGGTGTGTGCAGAGTCCTCCCAGCAGTGCCCAGAGTCAGGAGGGGTGTGTGCCAAACACTCACAGCAGTGCCCAGAGACAGGAGGGGTGGGTGCCTATCTCTCCCAGCAGTGCCCAGAGTCAGGAGGGGTGTGTGCAGAGTCCTCCCAGCAGTGCCCAGAGTCAGGAGGGGTGTGTGCAGAGTCCTCCCAGCAGTGCCCAGAGACAGGAGGGGTGGGTGCAGAGTCCTCCCAGCAGTGCCCAGAGACAGGAGGGGTGTGTGCCTAACACTCACAGCAGTGCCCAGAGTCAGGAGGGGTGTGTGCCTCACACTCACAGCAGTGCCCAGAGACAGGAGGGGTAGGTGCCTATCACTCCCAGCAGTGCCCAGAGTCAGGAGGGGTGTGTGCAGAGTCCTCCCAGCAGTGCCCAGAGTCAGGAGGGGTGTGTGCAGAGCCCTCCCAGCAGTGCCCAGACACAGGAGGGGTGGGGGCCTATCACTCCCAGCAGTGCCCAGAGTCAGGAGGGGTGTGTGCAGAGTCCTCCCAGCAGTGCCCAGAGTCAGGAGGGGTGTGTGCAGAGTCCTCCCAGCAGTGCCCAGAGGCAGGAGGGGTGTGTGCAGAGTCCTCCCAGCAGTGCCCAGAGGCAGGAGGGGTGGGTGCCTATCACTCCCAGCAGTGCCCAGAGACAGGAGAAGTGGGTGCCTATCACTCCCAGCAGTGCCCAGAGTCAGGAGGGGTGTGTGCAGAGTCCTCCCAGCAGTGCCCAGAGTCAGGAGGGGTGTGTGCCTAACACTCACAGCAGTGCCCAGAGACAGGAGGGGTGGGTGCCTATCACTCCCAGCAGTGCCCAGAGTCAGGAGGGGTGTGTGCAGAGTCCTCCCAGCAGTGCCCAGAGTCAGGAGGGGTGTGTGCAGAGCCCTCCCAGCAGTGCCAAGACACAGGAGGGGTGTGTGCAGAGTCCTCCCAGCAGTGCCCAGACACAGGAGGGGTGTGTGCCTATCACTCCCAGCAGTGCCCAGACACAGGAGGGGTGTGTGCCTATCACTCCCAGCAGTGCCCAGACACAGGAGGGGTGTGTGCAGAGTCCTCCCAGCAGTGCCCAGAGACAGGAGGGGTGGGTGCCTATCACTCCCAGCAGTGCCCAGAGGCAGGAGGGGTGTGTGCAGAGTCCTCCCAGCAGTGCCCAGAGGCAGGAGGGGTGTGTGCAGAGTCCTCCCAGCAGTGCCCAGAGGCAGGAGGGGTGTGTGCAGAGTCCTCCCAGCAGTGCCCAGAGTCAGGAGGGGTGTGTGCAGAGCCCTCCCAGCAGTGCCCAGACACAGGAGGGGTGGGGGCCTATCACTCCCAGCAGTGCCCAGAGTCAGGAGGGGTGTGTGCAGAGTCCTCCCAGCAGTGCCCAGAGTCAGGAGGGGTGTGTGCAGAGTCCTCCCAGCAGTGCCCAGAGGCAGGAGGGGTGTGTGCAGAGTCCTCCCAGCAGTGCCCAGAGGCAGGAGGGGTGGGTGCCTATCACACCCAGCAGTGCCCAGAGACAGGAGAAGTGGGTGCCTATCACTCCCAGCAGTGCCCAGAGTCAGGAGGGGTGTGTGCAGAGTCCTCCCAGCAGTGCCCAGAGTCAGGAGGGGTGTGTGCCTAACACTCACAGCAGTGCCCAGAGACAGGAGGGGTGGGTGCCTATCACTCCCAGCAGTGCCCAGAGTCAGGAGGGGTGTGTGCAGAGTCTTCCCAGCAGTGCCCAGAGTCAGGAGGGGTGTGTGCAGAGCCCTCCCAGCAGTGCCAAGACACAGGAGGGGTGTGTGCAGAGTCCTCCCAGCAGTGCCCAGACACAGGAGGGGTGTGTGCCTATCACTCCCAGCAGTGCCCAGACACAGGAGGGGTGTGTGCCTATCACTCCCAGCAGTGCCCAGACACAGGAGGGGTGTGTGCAGAGTCCTCCCAGCAGTGCCCAGAGACAGGAGGGGTGGGTGCCTATCACTCCCAGCAGTGCCCAGAGGCAGGAGGGGTGTGTGCAGAGTCCTCCCAGCAGTGCCCAGAGGCAGGAGGGGTGTGTGCAGAGTCCTCCCAGCAGTGCCCAGAGGCAGGAGGGGTGTGTGCAGAGTCCTCCCAGCAGTGCCCAGAGTCAGGAGGGGTGTGTTCCTAACACTCACAGCAGTGCCCATGAAACGCAAAGGGTGGAGTAGCCACAGATACCATGCCCACAAATTTCAGTCAGGTGCACAAAGACCCTGCAGTACATGTACCACATGTGTGCGAGGCTGGGAGTATACACATGCATAGCGCAGAAAAGAAAACATGTACACATGAAGTCATGTCAATAGTCCACATACACAAGTACAATGACTACCAAGAATGCCATGAATAATGCAGGTGGAGACATCGCTCAGCATGCATGTGCAAAGTAGAAGGAGTCCGTCACACACCCAGCTAATGTACACACAGCTCTGCGCTAAATATTGGGAACACCCTGCAGGGAAGATGTCAGGGTACACAGAGGAAGGAATACACCTTTGGACAATTTCACCATGCAGCAACTGCTTACATGAACACAGAAACCTAGCTAACACCGTGTGATGGCACACAGATCCCAGGGTCCCCCCTATGACCAGCACACTACTACATTTCCCACACAACCAACACATGATCACCACCCAAAATCATGTAGCAGCCCCACCAACAGCAATATCAGAAAAGCAGTAGTGTTCAAAGGAAACAAAAATGGCTTTAATCAGCATGATCAAAAATTGTATGTTCGTAGAAAGTTCAATATTTACAAAGCCCATAGGGCAGTCCAGAAGTCACAGCTGGATGGGGGACACAGTGGGATGCGTGTCCCCTAGCTTGCCTGCACAGTTACATTCCGTCGTCTTCCACAGGGGTGAGGGCATCATGTGGGGGGGAAGAAACAGGCACCGCAGGGACAGGAGGGTGAAGGGTAGGCATCGTGGGTGCAGGGATGGAGGACTCCACCACAGGGGGTGGGGCAGGGCCAAAGGTGGAGGCCAGGATCTCGCTGCACACCTTAGCAAGGTCCTCCAGGGAATCCCCTGCACCCGAAGGAACCACAGGCCCCAAGGAGGGGGGGGGGTCAGAGGGATGGGTCGCAGCGCCACTGGGGGAGGGTGTAGACAGGGGGGGGAATCAACCACCCTGACCGAGGGCTTCCTTGACCGCTTGCGTGGTGGCGTCACTGTGGGGCTCAGGGACAGAGCGGCCATGAAGGAGTCTTTGGGGGAGATGTGGCCAGGAGAGCTGAGGGGAGGGGATTTGGAGGGAGTGGATTGGGTGGAATGCGGACTCCCACTCTGGCTGCGTGTCACACGTTTGCCCCCCGACCCAGTGGGTGTGCCTACTTCACCCTGTGTGTGCGTGTCAGGAGGTGTGCGGTGGACCATCCCTGCTGGTGTGGTGCCTGTGTGTGTTGTGGTGGGTGCATGCTGACGTCTGGGTGTACGTGGGACAGGCATGGGAGTGGGAAGTGTGGATGGGGCAGGGGTAGGGGGTGGGACGTAGCGCTGCAGGAGACCCACTGCTGCAGTCAGTGTCGAGTCTATCGACCTCAGCAAGCTGCGTTGGTCAGCCTGCGATGAATGAATGCCCTCCAAGTATGCCTCCATGTTGTGCAGCACTTGGCTGTGGCCATGGAGGACATTAAGGATCGCAGTCTGACCAACCTGCAACTGCCGCTGGATGTCCACAGACTCGGCATTGGCGGCAGCAGTGGAGACAGGGGCAGGGGGTGCGGTGCCTGGCAGGAAGGAGACATGTGGTGACCGGGCACGTTGGGAAGGGACACGAGCAAGTGGGAGGCGGCTGATGGCAATGGAGGGGGCGGGGCGAGATGTAGTGCCGCTGTCAGCTGCTGGTGCAGCCGCCGCCCACTCGGAGAGATCATCCTCGGACCCGTCAGCTTCATACTCTGTTGTGCCAGTCGACAGGTCCCCGGCTTCACTCTCCTCCACCTCAGTCCCACTTGATGTGCCAGCCACGATGTCACCGCTGGCACTGGTGCTCGGTCCCTCTGCTCCGTCTGTGCCCATGTCTCCCTCCGTGTCCCCCGACGATGCTGTGGGCAGGGTGAAGAGACAGAAATTAATCATACACCTGTATACATATGTCACATGAGTCCAATCTACATAGGTCACAGTGCATAGCCTGAAACAAAAGAAGAGTTACATCTACAAAACAAGGTACATATGTAGGGCATGCAAGACACAGTTGTTTGACCCACCATGCCACCGAAAAACTATGGAGAGCATGACACAATAGCAAATGAGATGGAATGGAATTTTGACTGAGGAGCAAGGCCCTGGGGACAATCCAGCACTGCATCTGCACCACACAGCGTGGCAGGAAATAGGGATGAGCAGGGACCATATCCAGGAACAAGAGGCACATGCAGCATAGGTTATACTGAAAACATGCCCACCATGACTGGCCCACTGCACCTTGAGTGCATGTCCAGACAAACATCACACACTGGCCAGTCCTAGCAAGGAGATATCAGGTTGTGACATGAAGGCCATGCCCGCACCACCACCCACCCCCTACATGAGACTATTCTATGGAGACACAGGAAGCACTTACATCCCTTAGTCTGGGTGAAATACACATGGGATGCAACAAATCAAGGTTGCACACAAAATACCCAAGGTGCGCCTGTCCAAATAATCATGTACAAAGGGCATCATCAGATGATTGTAACAAGACACACAGGCAATGTCCACCGTGAGTATGAACAAGGATAATCAGGTCAGTCTGTACAGTGGACACTTGTATTACATTTCACGTCAATATACATTTGGCCAGGGGACAATGGCACAGAGCACAACCTATGCTGTAGACACAGAGATTGTCAACATATTCGGATTACACACATGATACCTAGGAAAATATGCCCCTGGGGACAGTAGTGGCCACAGAACTCCATGCTCCTGAATGGGAATGACTGCAACACACGCTACCATCCCCGCACTATGCGTACCGCACACTCATGCACATCATGTCACAGGCCACCACATAGGACATGCGTGCTGTAAGGCCTCACACTTGAGAGACTAACTCCCATGTCTGGACTCAGCATTAGTGCCAACTGACATGGACCAGAACTGGACAGGGCACAGGCAAGGTCCCAAAACCTGTTACACACCACCCCCACACATGATGCTGCAGGCATTGTACACGTGGAGAAGGTGCCAGGCTACGTAACCTTGTGACGGAGTGACTTCACACAGACCAGGGAACACATTGCAAGGAGGGGAAGGGAGGCAGGAGAGCACTGCAATACTGTGGGTAACAGGATCTGCACAGCACCATTAAACCCTGGCAGTGCATCCATGGAACAGTGCACTTACAAATGCTGGTGAAACACAACAAACACACATGTACCTACCCCCTTCCTGCTGCTGCATCTCCTGTAAGCACCTGTCCAAGTCTGGAAATACCACCGCCAGCACACGCTTGTGGATGTGGGAGAGACGGCGGCGCCCGCGGTTCTTATGGCTCTCAGGTGAGTCCCCCAGCAGGACCCGTGCGATCCTCCGCGTCCAGCACCGGATATCCTGCCAGCGTTTCCTCACCTGGGACAGGTGCCGCTTCCGACCATCCGCACTCCTCACGGCACTGACGGCGGTCAGCCAGATCTGCTCCTTGGCAGAGCTGCCTACCTGTGAGGATGAACAAGTGACACTACATCAATACACCTGCAACATGTCACAGAGACACATATGAGAACAAATTAGCTGGTTACAACAAGGCATGTCATGCAGCCAACGCATTGCACCTTTGCCATAGGGACATACTCCTCTGGGAAAGGGCAAAAGCAGTACGTGCCAGTGAAGGTACACAGGTGGAATGAGGGCAAAGACACAATCAATTATAAAGGCTCACACTGTGCATCACACCCACCCCTCCTGACTCTGGGCACTGCTGGGAGGACTCTGCACACACCCCTCCTGACTCTGGGCACTGCTGGGAGGACTCTGCACCCACCCCTCCTGTCTCTGGGCACTGCTGGGAGTGATAGGCACCCACCCCTCCTGACTCTGGGCACTGCTGGGAGTGATAGGCACCCACCCCTCCTGTCTCTGGGCACTGCTGGGAGTGATAGGCACCCACCCCTCCTGTCTCTGGGCACTGCTGGGAGGATTCTGCACACACCCCTCCTGACTCTGGGCACTGCTGGGAGGACTCTGCACCCACCCCTCCTGTCTTTGGGCACTGCTGGGAGTGATAGGCACCCACCCCTCCTGTCTATGGGCACTGCTGGGAGTGATAGGCACACACCCCTCCTGTCTCTGGGCACTGCTGGGAGGACTCTGCACACACCCCTCCTGTCTCTGGGCACTGCTGGGAGTGATAGGCACCCACCCCTCCTGTCTCTGGGCACTGCTGGGAGGACTCTGCACACACCCCTCCTGACTCTGGGCACTGCTGGGAGGACTCTGCACCCACCCCTCCTGTCTCTGGGCACTGCTGGGAGTGATAGGCACCCACCCCTCCTGACTCTGGGCACTGCTGGGAGTGATAGGCACCCACCCCTCCTGTCCCTGGGCACTGCTGGGAGTGATAGGCACCCACCCCTCCTGTCTCTGGGCACTGCTGGGAGGACTCTGCACACACCCCTCCTGACTCTGGGCACTGCTGGGAGTGATAGGCACACACCCCTCCTGTCTCTGGGCACTGCTGTGAGGACTCTGCACACACCCCTCCTGACTCTGGGCACTGCTGGGAGTGATAGGCACCCACCCCTCCTGTCTCTGGGCACTGCTGGGAGTGATAGGCACCCACCCCTCCTGTCTCTGGGCACTGCTGGGAGGACTCTGCACACACCCCTCCTGACTCTGGGCACTGCTGGGAGGACTCTGCACACACCCCTCCTGTCTCTGGGCACTGCTGGGAGTGATAGGCACCCACCCCTCCTGTCTCTGGGCACTGCTGGGAGTGATAGGCACCCACCCCTCCTGTCTCTGGGCACTGCTGGGAGTGATAGGCACCCACCCCTCCTGTCTCTGGGCACTGCTGGGAGTGATAGGCACCCACCCCTCCTGACACTGGGCACTGCTGGGAGTGATAGGCACCCACCCCTCCTGTCTCTGGGCACTGCTGGGAGGACTCTGCACACACCCCTCCTGACTCTGGGCACTGCTGGGAGGACTCTGCACCCACCCCTCCTGTCTCTGGGCACTGCTGGGAGTGATAGGCATCCATCCCTCCTGTCTCTGGGCACTGCTGGGAGTGATAGGCACACACCCCTCCTGCCTCTGGGCACTGCTGGGAGACATCAGGCATCCCCCCCCCCCGGAACCCCCCCTACAGTACATAGCATGTGTGTCACACCTGGACACAATGGCAGAAATCACAGTCACAAAAAAAGGGACACAGTCTGTGCTAGTAGCTCTGCACTCACCTGATACCCTGGTCGCCCATACAGCAGGGGGTACTGTGGGAGGATCACATCCAGCAATGCCAGGTTCTCCTCCAGGGTGAATGGCTGTGACCTCTCCACAGACCTTGACATGGTTCCAGGGAATCGGGAGCAGCAGCAGTGTGGTAGAATCGAAATATGTGCAGGCAAGTGCTCCCTCATGGGACCTGGCTGCCTTATATCTGCCTTGCTGGCCTGTTTCATGCACAGGAGTAAAGAGTGATTGGTCACTCACCTTTGCATGCTATGTTTCCGCCAATCCCTTCAAACCTAGCACAGTCAGTGGGTTCTTATTGTGTTTTTTTCTTCAGCATGATGTCAACCCCACAAACACATTGCAACAAAGTAGATTCATTCCAACTGACTTCTGCTGTGCACCTTCCAGAACAAATTCAAACTCAAAACTTGGTCTCCATGACAACCAGCATGCATGTAGGCCTTAATACTTGTCCCTCATGTGTCCCCTATGTAAAATTGAGCTTCACCCACAGGTACGGTGCGTTCCGGGCCCCTAGGGCACCCCAAATGCATAGCAACGGCCCGTACACGCGTGCGTACGTTCACTATCACTATGGGTGTCCTCGCGTATGAGTACTCGTACTGGTACGGCCCGTACACACGCCTGTACGTTCACTATCACTACGAGTACGCATACGCGAGAACACCCATAGTGGTACGGACCGTACACACGCCTGTACGTTCACTATCACCATGGGTGTCCTCGCGTATGCGTACTCGCAGTGGTACGGCCCGTACACACGCCTGTACGTTCACTATCACTACGAGTACGCATACGCGAGAACACCCATAGTGGTACGGCCCGTACACACGCCTGTACGTTCACTATCACTACGAGTACGCATACGCGAGAACACCCATAGTGGTACGGACCGTACACACGCCTGTACGTTCACTATCACTACGAGTACGCACACGCGAGGACACCCATGGTGATAGTGAACGTACAGGCGTGTGTACGGTCCGTACCACTATCAGTGTTCTCGCGTATGCGTACTCGTAGTGATAGTGAACGTACAGGCGTGTGTACGGGCCGTACCACTATGGGTGTTCTCGCGTATGCGTACTCGTAGTGATAGTGAACGTACAGGCGTGTGTACGGGCCGTACCACTATGGGTGTTCTCGCGTATGCGTACTCGTAGTGATAGTGAACGTACAGGCGTGTGTACGGGCCGTACCACTGCGAGTACGCATACGCGAGGACACCCATGGTGATAGTGAACGTACAGGCGTGTGTACGGGTCGTACCACTATGGGTGTTCTCGCGTATGCGTACTCGTAGTGATAGTGAACGTACAGGCGTGTGTACGGGCCGTACCAGTACGAGTACGCATACGCGAGGACACCCATAGTGATAGTGAGCGTACAGGCGTGTGTACGGGCCATACCACTGCGAGTACGCATACGCGAGGACACCCATGGTGATAGTGAACGTACGCACGCCTGTACGGGCCGTACCACTATGGGTGTTCTTGCGTATGCGTACTTACTGACCGTACACATGCCTGTACGCTCACCATCACTATGGGTACACATACGGCAGCACTCCCATAGTGATATGGGAACGTACACAGGCCCTCTTAGCAGCAGTACGGTGGTTTTCACACATCACAGTGGTGACAGGCAGCACACAGGAAGGAATAGGGCTGACATACTTGTCCATGGATGGACATCAAGGCATTGTCTGGGCAGTACTACATGTGTGGGGCACAGGTGTGACAGGCTGTGATGTGGCACATTACTCCTGAGTCGAGAAGGCACCAGATGTATGATGAGATGTGTACAGATGTAATGTGTGACGGTGCAATGTGTGCCAGGCATGCCCTTGACTCCTTTGACATGTGTGCATGTTGTACTGCACACTTGGGATGACACCAACACACGGAAGTGTCCCCTGATGCCCGGTACAGGGGTTACCACACCTGACATATCACTACCCACGGTGCACGATGTGACTATGTCATGTATGTGTTGGGGGTTCCCATTAGGTTGATGTTGGAGCACCCTCAAAAGCTGCAGCTGTTGCAGCAACCAACATGTGTCTGTGTGTAGATTGACATTGCACACTGTTCCGCACACCATGCCACATGTGGTATCGGATGTGAGGTGCGTATGTATGCATGGGACACGGAGTAGCGTAACAAGGACATGTCTGCATCCTCTCTATGAATGTGTGGTGAGTCATGACATGTACACCTTCATGGCAAGGTGTGTGGGCTGTTCTAGTGTAATGTCATGTAACCTGTGGCTCTAGTGTTCCGCTACCAGTCTCTGCAATCGACATCCTACTTCTGCTGATGTGTGGATGTATGTCACTCCTGTGTTGCGTCTGGCTGTTCACTTGCACTGGGACACAGCCAATCCCATGCCATGGCATGTGGAGGTTCAGAATCTCCGTGTGTAGCTGGGTCTTGGTAGGAGTGTCACCTGGCAGCCATACGTGTCCAGGGCATGTGGCACATACCTGACTCCGTATGTAGCATATGTGTATAGACAGATTAACATGTGCTCAGTACAAAATAATTGTTGTTGTGGTGCACTCACTCTTCCTTGTCACTTCCAAATTACTGCGGAGCGCCGCCTCTTCCCCGAGCAATTCCGGACTTGGCTGCCATGCGGGAGAATGACTGTATCCGGTGCTACCGCTTCCCCCAACGGTTGATTCTGGATTTGACGGCGAGACTGGCACCACACCTGCAACCGCTGCACAGGTATCCTACGGCACTGACACCCAAGCTGAAGGTAATGGCAGCCCTACATTTTCTAGCCACGGGTACCTTTCAAAATACCATAGCTCATGTTAGTGGCATGTCCCAGAGCATGTTCTGCCGTGTGCTGCATGATTTCTTAGAGGCCATGTTGATTCACCTGGATGACTTCATCCATTTTCCTACCCCTGAAATGTTGACTGGGGTCAAGCGTGGATTCTATGCCCTGGGAGGGATGCCCCATGTCATTGGGTCCATAGATGGGACACATGTTGCTTTGGTACCACCACAGGCACAGGAGGTAGCGTACCGGAATCGCAAGCACTACCACTCCATCAATGCCCTTGTGGTGTGTCTGTCCAACATGGTGATTTCACATGTCTGTGCTCGTTTTCCAGGATCAGCACACGATGCCTACATCATGAGGCGTAGCAGGGTGCCTGAAATGATGACGCAGCTGCGCAACAAACGAGCATGTGTTGTTGGTGGGTACAGTCTGTCTGTCCTGTATTTTGCTTAGACTTCCAGCACGACCGCTTCTCCTGTCCTGCTTATGTCCAGCGCTTTCCATGTAGGGGACGCTGGCTATCCCAACATGCCATGGCTGATCACACCTCTCCGCAACCCCATCACGCCGGCCCAGCTCCACTACAACACCGCCCATGGCCGGACAAGGCGAGTGATAGAGAGGACGTTTGGCCTCCTGAAGAGCCGATTCAGGTGCCTACACAAGACCGGCGGCGCGCTCCCATATGCCCCGGCGAAGGTCTGCAAAATCTTCATGGTCTGCTGCATGCTGCACAACATGGAAGTTGAGAAAGCTGTGCCACTCATCCTGGATCAAGATGACGAGGACCATCCACCCGTGGAGGACGAAGGTCTTGGCAATGGGGCTAGTGATGTGGAGGATGTGGAGCCTCAAGAGGACATCCGGACTCGGCTCATACGCGACTTCTTTGCTTAGTGGTGAGTACCAGTGTCTGAGTGTGCACGCATTGGTCCCCGTGTGGCATGTGTTGTGATGTGTGTCTCCACATGCATGTATGGCACGTGAGTCAGAGGTGTGTGTGGGTGTGTCACTGGAGTGATGGTGCCAGTGATGGTTGTATTTCCCCAGTAATAATTGTGACCTAGCATGTTGTCATCTATACATGTGTCGAGTAAATGCACATGCAAGTGGCTGTGCTTTTTGTGGCTGACTTCTTGTGTGTCTCTCTTCCCCAGGTACTTGCGCATGCCGTCTGCTGCTTGCATTGTTGTGGCACTGCTATTCCTCATGGACACGTCATCGTGTGCTGACTCAGCGTTACAGGCACGCACACGTTTGGAAGTCTCCTTAGGGTAAGGGATGCATCAGGGGTGTATTGGGTGTGGCAGTTGTTCACGATGTATGCACACTGCCCCTGTCGATGTTTGGTTCCTCTGCAGACATGTTGCATCACCATGGTACACATGACATGCAGCTGGGTACACCTGAATAGATGGTCAGACTAGTTGACAGTCATCTGTGATGGGATAGTGGATTGTGATGATGGCATCAATGTGTGTAACACTGCCCTCGGACACATACGGTTTGCATTGGCTTGACATGGTGTGGGACTTCCACATCAGAGGATCAATGGTGTATGGCAGCCTCTCCGTGAGCAGCAGGGGGTGTTTAGCTGTTAGCCGACACTTGTGTGCCAGTTCCATGGCTATCACACATTTGTGCTGCAGAAGGGGGGTGCCAGTGTTGGACCCACATGTTACTCCACATGACCTGTGTATGTGTACTCCGAGTTGCCTCTGCATTCCCGAATACATGACTAATAAAGGTGTCCCTATGCCTCCAAGGTGCCTCTTCTCAGTCAATGCTGGTGTGTTGCCACGGTGCATCCGGCATGTCTGGCATGGTTTTCCCTGATAGTGGCTATGTGTCTATGTGTCGAGTAGCAAGATGCAAGCTGTGTGTGTGGGATGAGACTGTGTATTGTGCATGATGTCCATGACTGTGTGGGTATTGTGACATGTGCCATCCCCATGCATCCAACGTTGGCCAGGCCCCCATTATCTGCATCCACCGGACTCAAGCTTGCAGGACATGGTTCTGCCACCTGTCTACACATACCTGGGTGCCCCCCAGGACACTGGACATGATCCCTGACCTCTGCGCATGACTGTTGCTGTACTCAATATGTCTGTCGGCACGGTTGTGCGGCCACCTCCTCAGCTGGTTGGGCCCATCACGGGTGTGTATGGTGCTCCATGTCTGTCTTGCCTAATACACTGTGACCCGTGTGTCCTGTGCCAGACTCAGGCCCCAGGGTGTGGATGGTTGAAGTCAAAAGAGAACTCAGGCATGTTTAGACTTTACAAGACACATGTAAGGTAATAATGCAACCAGCAGGCATCTTCTCTTCATGGTGTGACTTTTTATTTTAGTGGGGGGGGGTTATGACATGAGGGGCTTTCCGGGTGTTTGGAATCCAAAGTTCAGTAGGGGAGTTGGTGTCCTTGCCATTGGAAATCCTCAGAGTCCATGCCACAGTCTTTGTCAACATTGGTCAGACAGTGACCAGCAAGGCCATGTGGCAGAGAATGTCTTTTGATGCTGTGCTGCTGTTGCTCCAGTGGGCCAGGTGCCAGGCCAGGTGTCCTGGGAGATGGTGCTGTAGCGCCGACCCTCGCGCTCTTTTTCGTGGACGACCCGCCCTCCTGCGGGGACCCTCAGAAGCAGGCCGTGACGATGTTTGGGATGCTCCATCGGATGTTTCCTCCTCCTCCTCCTGATCCCTCCCTGTGGGTGGTGATGTTCTACGCCTTCTGGCACAGGGAGGGTTGCCCATGCTGTCGGCCATCTGACGGAGTGTACTGTGAATTCCCGTGAACACCGTCACGAGCTCAGCCTGTCTGTCCTCCATCCTCCGTTGGTGTTGCAGTAGACAGGCATGTAGCTCCGCATGTTGCTGGGCCTGCTGGGTCTTGATCCCCTCGAGGACAGACACAACCTGGGCCATGCCCGTGGTGTCCTGCCGGTATGTGTCCAGGATGTTTCGGACATGGGAATATACCGGATCCCCAGCCAACTGGTCAGGCTGGCGCCTCCGCCGTCCTCCACTCCCACCACCCCTGCCCACTTGCACCTGGCCTGCCCTTGTGGGCATATCGGGTCTCCGGGACCCCTGAGGGGTGGCATTGGCATTGTCGCCTGCCTCCTCCTGGGTGCCCGGGACACCGTGTCCCTCCTGGCCAGCCTGGCTGCTTTGTGGTGGTGGGGCAGGGATCCTGGGTGTCTCCTGGGATGTGGCAGGAGTGGGGGTGGTGGTTGGCCCCGTTGTACCTGACGCAGGTGCTGCAGGTCGTTGGACACCAGAGGGGCCAGGTTGGTCGGGGTCGTCCACAGAGTGGTGAGAGTCATCGCTGCCGGTGGGATCGGCCTCCTGCAGAGCCGGGTCCTGTGAGTCTTCCCCCCCAGTGTTGGGGGGTGAACCACGAGGTTGACCTGTGTGTGAGAGAGACAATGTTAATTTTGTTCCATGCAACATCCATGTTTCATTAGTTTCAAAGTTGGAACATTTCCTCTGGGAATTTGGATCTGTCTTGCATTCCACTCACAGTGCACTTGTGCATGGGTGTGTCCCTTGGGCACAGCTTTGGCGACTTTAACTATGTGTGGCACAGTCTTACTTGCTGCGTCAAGTGTGACTGCAGTCAGCAGTGGAGTGGGCAGGTGTGGCGAGCCGTGCATTGGCGCCTTCCGTGTTGCACTGTACGTGGGCACATGAAGTTGTTCCACACACTTCAATGATGCAGGTAGCTGTCGTTGTGCTCGTGCACAGGTTGTGACATGGCCCTGTGTTTTGCCATGGAGGAGAGGGGGTGTGCTGGCACTGGCCACCCTTGTATACATGCACGCAGTCCACCTGCTGACAAGCAGACATTCCCACACACCACAAGGCTGATTTGCTCTCCCTGTGTCTCCCTCCCTCTCTGTCCCCCTCTCCCTCCCTCTCTGTCCCCCTCTCCCTCCCTCTGTGTGTCAGCCTCCTCCCTCTGTCCGTCTCCCTGTGTCTCCCTCCCTCTCTGTCCCCCTCTCCCTCCCTCTCTGTCCCCCTCTCCCTCCCTCTGTGTGTCAGCCTCCTCCCTCTGTCCATCTCCCTGTGTCTCCCTCCCTCTCTGTCCCCCTCTCCCTCCCTCTATGTCCCCCTCTCCCTCCCTCTGTGTGTCAGCCTCCTCCCTCTGTCCGTCTCCCTGTGTCTCCCTCCCTCTCTGTTCCCCCTCTCCCTCCCTCTCTGTCCCCCTCTCCCTCCCTCTGTGTGTCAGCCTCCTCCCTCTGTCCGTCTCCCTCCCTCTCTGTCCCCCTCTCCCTCCCTCTGTGTGTCAGCCTCCTCCCTCTGTCCGTCTCCCTGAGACTCCCTCCCTCTCTGTCCCCCTCTCCCTCCCTCTCTGTCCCCCTCTCCCTCCCTCTGTGTGTCACCCTCTGTCACCTCAGACCAGCTTCCTGGGCACACACTGTTAGCAGTTCTTTGAATGGCCCTTGGATTGTTGCTGTGAGTTTGTTTCTGATCTCCAGGCACCCATTGGGTGTAGTGTGTGTGTCTGCGCTGCTGCTGTGGTGGTGTGTGCTGCCACTCTTTCACAGTGTTGGCTGTTCATTAGCTGCTGTCATGTGCAAAACAGTGCCTTCACCCCCATGTGTTAATGCAAGGCGTCCGCCATTTGCTGGCGAGTCTTTCCTGTGTGGGGACACACTGTTTGTCTTGCTGTGATCTAGGCCATATGGGCAGAGGGCATTGTTGTCTCCTTCTGAGTTGCACTATGTGATTTTTGGGGCCCACCCTCCCGCCATCCGGGTTACCGTGTCATGTGTTGGTGTCTTCTGTGGCCTGTGACTTGACATTGTCCAGCTGGGTGCATGGGGCATGGTGGCGCCAGTGGCATGTGCGTGTTCATGGAGTGTGGTTGAGTCATGCAATAGCTTGGGGTGGTTGCGTGCCTGTTTGTGAGTTTGGTTGTGGATGACGTTCCCCCATGTGAGGTGCGTTGTTTGTGTACTCACCCGGGTCTCGGAGTCCTCCTAATCCTTCGACTGCCTCCACCGGCAGTATGGCCATCACCCTCTCCTCCCAGGGATGGTAGTGTACGGGTCTGCGGGACGGCCCTCCTCCAGTGACGTTGGCCTGGTTGTGTTTATCCGTCATCTTGGCTCGGACCCTCCTCCGCAGATCGTACCACCTGGCTTGGCATTCCTGCTTGTTCTTTTTGGTGTCCACAACAGCATTCACAGCATCGACGATGGTCTGCCACATGGCTGTTTTTTCTGAAATGCTGGTCTGTCTGACCAATGTTCCAAAGAGGTGTGGCTCGACTCTGAGGATTTCATCGACAAGGACCTCCAACTCTCGGTTACTGAACTTTGGATTCTTGTTAGTGGGCATGGTGAGGGGTGTGGGTGTGGATGGTGGGGGGGGGGTGTGTGGATGGTTGTAGGTGTGTGGGTGTGGTTGTGCAGGTGTGTGTGTGAATGTGATGAGGGGGTGTTTGTGAAGGTGGTTGTGTGAAGGTGTGCAAGTGTAAGGTGTGGTAAAGCTTCTAGTATGGTGCTGTAGGTTGTCTGTGGGGTCTGGCAGCAGTGAGTCTGTTGCAAAGGCTCATGGTTTGTGTGTGTGGGCCCTTATTATTGGTTCATTGGTGGGTGTGGCTGTGTTTGAAGTTTGGGTGGGTGTGTTATAAGGAGTGGTGGTGTTTTGGTCCTCTGTTTGTTTTTGGCAGTTGCAGGTCAGTGAATGTGTTGTTTTAGTGGTTGTTGGACATGTTTAGTGGCTTTGTGCCATTCAAATGGTGTATTCTTGTGTTGTTTTGGTTTGTCCTGGTTGTGTACGTGCGTTTTTAGCGTGTGTACGGGGTGTACATGGGCCATTTTGTTGTACAGTGCTGTCCTTGTGTGTGGCTTGGTACGACTCGTACATGCGGTTGTGATGTTGGGGCCTGGGGTGCGCTCCGTACTTAGGATGTTGTGGTGGGGGTACGACTCTAACGTACATGGGTGTACATACACGGGTGGGGGTACGACTCTAACGTACACGGGTGTACATACACGGGTGGGGGTACGACTCTAATGTACACGGGTGTACATACACGGGGGAGTACGACACGTACAGGGGTGTACATACACGGAGGGGTACGACACGTACAGGGGTGTACATACACGGAGGGGTACGACACGTACAGGGGTGTACATACACGGGGGGTACGACACATACACGGGTGTACATACACGGGTGGGGGTACGACTAATGTACACGGGTGTACATACACGGGGGGTAGGACACGTACACGGGTGTACATACACGGGGGGGTTCGACACGTACACGGGTGTACATACACAGAGGGGTATGACACGTACAGGGGTGTACATACACGGGGGGTACGACACGTACAGGGGTGTACATACACGGAGGGGTAGAACACGTACACGGGTGTACATACACGGGGGGGTACGACACTTACACGGGTGTACATACACGGGGGTACGACATGTACAGGGGTGTACATACACGGGGGTACGACACATACAGGGGTGTACATACACGGGGGGTATGACACGTACACGGGTGTACATACACGGGGGGGTCCGACACGTACATACGGGGGCTGGGGGGGGTCGGCGCATACGTACAGGGGCTGGGGGGGTCGGCGCGTACGTACGGGGGCTGGGGGGGGGTCGGCACGGACGTACAGGGGCTGGGGGGGTCAGCGCGTATGCGGGCACATGTCTCCATGGTTGCTATGGGTGTTCGGTCCGGACGGTGTTTTTTCCATACGGTTGTAACTTCTGACGCACGGGATGGATCGTGATTCCGCGGTCGGACTTCACTTTTCACATTTGTACGGTGATTCGTCCAAGGACGTGTCGGACACTTTTTCCGACCCGAGGACGTGTGGGGAATGATTCCCAATGTGATTCGTATGGTCTTTTTCCCATGCGAATCGTAATTGGCAGTTTGTACGGCACTTGTACGATTCGTACGGTAAAAAGACCGGATACGAGTCGTACGGGGAAATTTTTTACCGGATCGTAATTGGCACCTCAGTCTCCCCATGTCTACAACCAAAATGAATTTGTTCTTGTGTGATGTAACCAATGCTCATGTAAAGCACTCCAATACCTGACAAGTCTGCACTATATAACACTGCAAAAACACAAAATAATAAGTCTTTTGCACACTTCTGTAATTGGGCTATATTTGGGCTACATCTGGGTGATTTTGGGCTACATTTGGGCTCTTTTGTCTCTGGTGGCCATCTTGGGAGATTTATTTGTTATGAAGTTTCCTAATTTCCTCATGTACTGCAGTCTCCTCAGTAGGAAATACTTTCAGTTTTTTACTTTGATTCCATCAAGAAGGCATTCAGATGTGTCACACATTTGCCATAAATTCAGAATGTTTGCACTCTTTTTGGTCATTAGATCACTGTAGTAAAGCTACTGCTCACCAGGGAAAACTGCTGCTGGTATTAAAAGTGCATGTTTCAGTCTGCATTTTTTAATGAAATAGAAGAGGATTTGAGAAGTCACTCAAAATGTGCCCTAATTTTTCTTTCTGCAGCACTAATCATACTTTTTATGGAAAAATGAAGCCCCTCATTTTGTTCCTTTTTAAATTAAATGTTTTAAGAGTTACCACTTTAATCCAAGCAAGATGGCTTCAGGTGTGCCATACGTTTATCATAAGTAGGACTGTTAGCGCTCTAGTTGTTCTTTGGAACACTCTGGGAAGCTGCAGTAGAACACAAAGGAAGCAACTGACAGTCTCTGCCCTAGTTGGATGTACATGTTTTACTGAGAATGTCAGACTTCATTCTCACATGACTGAGAAAGATAATGTGAATTTACAGAAAATAAGCTCTCAGTTTAGCTTATAGATCACCTTCCAAACCTCTGTGGGAAAGGCATGGGAAAATATTTTTCTCTCAATCATGATATCCCAGCAGAAGGCTTTTTCACATGGTGAAATCACCTTAGAACATACCACAATTCCTAAAATGAGTATGGTACCATCAACAAATGATTTATAATGTAACTAAAGTCTTAAAACCTTCTATTAACTGCAATGCTTTTTAATGAGGTGCTATCATGTATATTGGTCCCAAGATGGCTGCCAACACTTCTTGGATGAAGTGCTGACAGCCAATCAGATCTCAGGATGAGATGTGTGGTTAGGCTCTGCCCACATATATATCTGATTTTACTTTTGATTTTCTCAGGAACTACTGAACAGATTGACACCAGACCTGCAAAAGGCACTTCCCTGACCTGAGGACTATCTTTCTGCCCAATTTCATGTAATTCTTTTCAGCCGTTCGGGCTGTAGCTGCGACTAAAGGTCCTATGGAAAAATGCATGGGGAAAACGCGTTTTGGGACCCCCCTTTTTCTCGGCCCCCGCTTGACGAATCACCCCGAGACTTTCAGGGTAGGAGCTGAGCGGAGCGCCCCATTAGTTTTGAAAATTTTGCGAGGATTCGTCAACCGGCGCCAAAGTTATTAAAATAGAATTTTGAGATTTCCTATGGAAACTAGGTTGTAACTATAACTATCTACTGGCGACCGCCAGTAGATAATATACATATATATATATATCCAATTGCCAGAAGTCAATAATCACGCGCTCTCAGGGGTCCAAATCATACCAGGAGTTTATTCAAACCGTTACGCGTTTCAACACTCAAGGTGTCTTGCTCACACGATAAGGTCGCTTCAAACAGACGTGCATAAGTATACAAAACTATTAGACATAGACATTTCTGTCCATCTGGAACTCACACTGTGGAAAAAGCAGCATTATATTGTGAAATTTAAAACAGAACTTAAAGAAAGATTAAGAAAACATGAAGAAGATATTAAACAACGTAAACAGAGGAAGTTGTATAGGGACTGTATTGATTATGAGAATGGGCGCATTCTAACATACAGTAGGAAGTATGATCATTTGTATGATCAACAAACAGCCCAGCAGGAGAAACCATTTAGTTCAACTACTACGGATGATCTGGTGAACATGATACCAGCAAATGACTCTGATACGGATAACTCTGTGCACATTGCCAGTACTTCCTCTGAGATGGAAATAATAACAAAACCAGCGTCTTTTTTAGACGAGTTTCGCGTCCTGCGAACGAGACAACAAGGGGAGAGAGTGGCACCAACACCACCCATATCGCAGAGGGGACGAGGACGAGGTCGTGGTCGAGGAAGAGGAAGAGGCAAGGGCGCACCAAACAGAGGCGACTCAAGCACAAACAAAGGAGACGAAAGAAACAAAGAGCCAATGGGAACCAGAAGAGGGGGCCACAAGAAAACACAGTAACCATGGATATGAATATGGTAAACAAAACTATTGTGAATCTTTCATCACGGTCTCTATCCCATTTAGAAAAAACTACTCTTTGTTTAAGCTTGACATTTTGCCCTACTGAACTGTTCAACTATGCCAATACACGTGTAGACATTTTTAAATTTATACGTAAACTGAAACTAAAAAAGTGGCATTTGTTGAAGAGTAATAAGCCCCCTGATAATAACATCTGTATATCAGAGGACATGGATCAACCAGTCTTGACAGTGGGGGATGCCAACACATTACAAACAATGTATGAACTTGATAACTTGACAAGTTCAACCTGGGGAATACTGGAAGATCAGGAGGACATCACTACTGATAAAGCAGCATGCACCAATTTTAAACCTAAATCAATGTTTTGCCCTTTTCTACCACACGACTCTATTGACACATTTCACTATGTGGTTATTAAAGAATTGAAACGAAAAAAACATGTAATAGAGACCAGTAACAAGACAAAGTTTAACTTATCTTTCCAGCAAAGGGAAATTATTCTCTCTCTGGCCCAAGATAAAAGTATAGTTATCAGACCATCAGATAAGGGCGGTAATGTTGTACTATGGGGCAAACAAATGTATGTTGATGAAGCTAAAAAACAGTTGAATGATGTTGATTTTTACTGCAAATGCAATACTATGGTATACAATAGTAGTATTACTACTACCTGGGAAAAATTATCAGAGTGGCAGCAGTTAGGGTTGATTACGTGGTATGAGTATTGTTTTCTAAAGAAAAATTATCCGAAATTGCCCATACTATACCTCTTACCAAAAATCCATAAAAATCCTGAGGTTCCACCGGGAAGGCCTATAGTGTCATCTGTTGGCAATGTAAACGAGAACATATCCAAGTATGTAGATTATTTTTTGAAGGAATATGTAGTTGATTTACCATCGCACATTAAGGATACCAAAGATTTTTTAAATAAAATAAAAGGTATCAAATGGGAAGAAAGTTTTATCTTAATTACCCTGGACGTGAATTCATTATATACTATCATTGATCACGCCCAGGGAATTGAGGCATGCATGCACTTCCTTAACAAAAGAGACATAAACTACTTAGAACGTACAAAGATGTTAGCTGATATGATAAGGATATGTCTCAGTAACAACATCTTTATGTTCAATGGTGAGCTCTATAGACAGACACGAGGTACAGCGATGGGTTCATGTTTTGCACCGAGCTTTGCGAACCTCTTCCTGGGCAAGTGGGAGGAGGATCTTCATGCCAATGTCAATTTTCGGTCAGACTTTGAGAAAATTGTTGTTTGGCTAAGGTACATAGTCGACCTTTTTGTTATATGGAGAGGAAGTGAAACTGAAATCATTGACTTTGTGCAGAGACTTAACGACAACCCATATAACATTATATTTACACATACGATCAGTAAAAGAAGTGTGGAATATCTTGATACACAGGTTACAGTAGAGGGTAATACACTATCTACTAGCTTACATCGCAAAGAAACTGCAGGGAATAGTCTCCTTCATGCCGATAGTGCACATCCTGATGCATTAAAATGGAGCATACCATATGGAGAGTTACTACGGGCACGTAGGAATTGTAGTACAGAAGAAGCTTACATCAAGGAACAGAATATTATGCTCAAAAGATTTAGAGAACGTGACTATCCAGAGTGGGTTCTCAAGAAAGCCATGAATAAAATCAAAGGTGTAGATAGATCTAAGGCATTGGCATACACTGAGGACGAAAGCACCACTGCACAACCGATAAGGGTGATTACCACATTTAATCATCAATATAAACAAATCCAGAAAATTCTGGCAGACAATTGGAATATTCTTAAGACGGATGTGGTCATAGGTCCCAATCTCAGTGATAGACCTTTAGTCACATATAGAAGAGGCAGAAATCTCAAGGATATGTTGGTGAAGGGAGATATCACTGAAATACAACAAGCAAATATACACAACCTTAAAGGGTTTTATCCCTGTGGACACTGTAAGGCTTGCAAGTCAAGCCGTATGGTGAAAGAGTTCAAAATACCAGGATCCGGCAAAAATAGGGCCATTACACAATTCCTTACCTGCAGCACCAGTTTTGTAATCTATGTTTTGGAGTGCCCTTGTCAGCTAAGATATGTGGGAAGTACGACCTGTATGGTTAAACAACGTATTCAGGAACATCTTAGAGCCATCAACAACATGGATCCCCACTATCCAGTTGCTCGACATTTTCAAGAAAAACATCAATCTAAAAATTCTCTTTTACGCTTTTTTGCCATTGAACAAATCAGGTTGGGGAACAGGGGAGGCAACAGGGAATTAGCACTGAGAAAGAAGGAATCCAAATGGATATTAGAGCTAGAGACTAGGTTCCCTGGAGGCCATAACCTTGATGAAGAACTAGCAACTCACTTATACGAAGAGTGATTTGGTCTAGAGGAATTCAGAAACTCTCTTCAGTATTCCATGATATATTTATTGTACGATATGAATTGGAGTAAAACTAACATGTATTTATCTGAGATGTAGTATGATGATTTTAACTTTTCTCTTATCTTGTGTTTTGTTATGTTATGTTTTTCAGGAGGAAAGGAAGGGAACCATCACGGTCACATCACGGGCTCCCTACCCTTTTCTTTGCCAAAGAATAGGCTCTGCACTCATCGCAAGCTAAGAGATGGTTTTTCTTTATTCTTTATTATTGCACTTGTATCACTGGAGACCTTTTAGCATTTTGGTTTATATTTTCACTTTGCTTTAACAAAACTATGGAAAGTTAGACATCAGCAGACCAATGTGCCACTTGGCTCATTAGAAATGTAACTAACATTCACTCATATTCATCCATGATGAAGCATGGCATGCTGTTTTACATTCTCATGGTTTATTCTGTTATTTGTAAAGGCACTAGCCCGCTTGAAATTAGATTTTACGGATAACATGAGCTTTCAGGTACAAACATGCCTGCACTCTGTTGCGATGATAATATCTATGTGATTAATCACTTTAAATAATCGACTTGGTATGTAGTTTTATATTACAAGTATGGTAGCACAACATGAGTTTTGCTTTACATCGAGTTTGCGTTATTTTAGTGCTTAATTCAGGCACAAGCAAATTTAGCAAATCGTATTATCATGGATTATGCCCATATTGATGAAATTTTGCATTAATTTGGGGTATGAGTACTGTTTACTTAACAAATGCAATTATCAGAATTTTATTATTTGTGCAAAAGAATGGAATGTAATGTTTTTACTGATTAACACTCCCATTACAAAATTGCCGCTGCTTTTTCCACAGTGTGAGTTCCAGATAGACAGAAACGTCTATGTCTAATAGTTTTGTATACTTATGCACGTCTGTTTGAAGCGACCTTATCGTGTGAGCAAGACACCTTGAGTGTTGAAACGCGTAACGGTTTGAATAAACTCCTGGTAAGATCTGGACCCCTGAGAGCACGTGATTATGGACTTCTGGCAACTGTCCGGTTTTGGGTTACCGGCATCACACGCGCCAACTGACAACGGGATAGGTCCCAGTAAAGACCCGACTTGGATTGTATATGTATATATATATATATATATATATATATATATATATATATATATATATATATATATTACCTACTGGCGGTCGCCAGTAGGTATTTATAGTTAGGACCCTCTTACCATAGGAAATCCGCAACATTCTATTTTGAATAACTTTGGCTCCGGTCGACGAATCCTCGCCAAATTTTCAAAATAGGTGGGGCGCTGCGTTCCGCTCCTACCCTGAAAGTCTCGGGGGGATTCATCAAGCGGGGGCTGAGATAAAAGGGGGGTCCCAAAACGCGTTTTTCCCATGCATTTTTCCATAGGACCTTTAGACACAGCTACAGCCCGAACGGCTGAACAGAGTTAAATGAAATTTGGCAGAGAGGTAGTCCTCAGGTCAAGGAAGTGCTTTTTGTAGGTTTGGTGTAAATCTGTTCAGTAGTTCCTGAGAAAATAGCATTTAAATCAATATATATATCTGAGCCAGCTTACGGTGCGCTTACCGTACGCGTACGGTGACGTGCGCGAGCGCGATTCTGATTGGCTGTTAGATCTTAGTAAACATTCGAATCGGTCAAAACCAGGAAGCGGCGGCCGCCATTTTGTGTGTTTGACTCAGAAAAAAAAAGGTGATAACTTGAAAAGGGGGCAAGGAAGAGAGTTACAGACCCCCTAACATTTGAAAGGGGGTCAAAGAAGGACAGAAAAGTACAAAAAAAACATTTATTAATTTTAAAAAAAATCGCGGGGTACGTGTACGGTAAGCTTACCGTACGCGTACGGTAGAAAAAAAAAAAAAAAAAAAAAAAAAAATTCAGATTTAAGTGTTTAGATATTAGGGGGCTCTAAAAAGAGCCGTTGTGTTTATGAAGTGATTTTTTAGTGGTACCTACAAGTAAGTACCGACGCAGAGTCTAAGGTTCAAGAGGAAGACTCTGTTCCCTTCATCAGTGAAGTGTACACCATCTCCTCTATAAATGTCTTGCATGTCGTAACGCAAGTTGTTGTGGTAAATGGAACCCATACCATAGTCACGGAGGAAAGCAGAAACAGATTTGTTGACGTGCTTTCTTGCTTTGTCAATCTGCGGACAAAAATGATTGGACCAGTTCCACTTTTGCCTTTGGCATATGTTAGTATACACAAAGGCAGTTTTAGGGAAAAGTGAAAACAGTTGTGCAAAGGTCTCCTTCATAAGCATTTCCAGACCTACCCCAGTCAAAGTGCCTAGGTCATTGCCACCACAGTGCACTATTATGAGGTCAGGGTGTTGGATTTGCATGAAGGTTTTCACCAATGGCATCAATTGGTGCCACTTTAACCCTCTCTGACCAATCCATTTAATGTCTACATTTGGCAAAGCAAGGTCTCTCACCATACCTGTTTTCTCTGCATACTTTTCACTCCAGAAGACATAGCTGTGCCCTACAATCCACACTGTGAACATCTTCAAAGGAGAACTGGATGCACTCAGGAGGTGTAATTCAGTAGAATGGTAAAAAGAAATGAAAGACAGTTTGGAAATGGAGGCATACATATTTTTTTTTTTTTTAAATGATTGACTGTTTCATACCATTCTACAATAAAAACTAGGCTGTATGTGTAAATTTATAGAAGCATGTTTTGTATTGGTACAGAAAAATGTCTTACCAAAGAACAGTACTATGGATTTGCTGTTAGGTTTGAAAAGTCAACCACTCTTGCACTTTGGAAATGAAACATTGTTTGGTGAACTTCTGACCTAACTCTGCACAGCAGTGTTTCAAGAGCTGTTGCTATGGTAGCAGGCAGAAGTCAAGTTGGGGGAAGGGTACTAGGCAGAAGTCAAGTTGGGGGAAGGGTACTTTTGGAAAAGGGTTGGTTTTCAACCAATAGAAATGTGTGATTACATTTGAAAAAAAGGGGGAAGCACTGAGATTTGAAACTTACATGTATATGTGTGGAAAAAGAGAGGGAAACTTTGCCATTATCTGGTTCTGCTGAGAGAAGAGAGGTGTACAGAACAGAGATCCTGGCTCTGATAATCTGCTGTTTGAGTGCCACATTGCTTTCACAACTAACTAATTTTAAAGGTGAGTTTAGAGTTTGAGAGGGGATGTATATGGTAAATTAAGAAATGAATAATAGAATTGGAATTCCTTTTGTTGAAGTTGTGTTTATCATTTTCTGTTTTGGGAGAAATTTAAATGTGAGGAACATGTAAAATAATATGAACTATGTTTTCACGATAAATTAAGGTGTACTGGTAGAAATAAGGAATACTTTAAGGGTTTGAGGTTGCACTCAGTAATGCAAATACATTCAGCATCAGTAAGGCTGGTTGCCCTTGCTGGAGTGTAGTCAGTCACCCAGGCTACACATGTTGTTGGTCTCAGAAAGCTGTTTGGTATTGCTCTGGTGATTTTACATTTGCATTAGATGGAAAGGGGGAGGTATTTTTTTCTGCATAAGCAGACTCTTAGCACACAGCCAGCTGCATATCATGTGGAATCATGCATAGTGTTCACAACCGAGTGGGGTTTGAGGTTTCAGTCAGTAATGCAAATACATTCAGCATCACTAAGGCTGGTTGCCCTTGCTGGAGTGTAGTCAGTCACCCAGGTTACACATTTTGCTGGTCTGAAAATGTTGTTTGGACATGTGCTTTTTTAATAATCTGAAAAGGGGATTCATAATGTGTCAGACTGTAAAAGTACTTATCACTTGCCAAAAAAAAGAGTAGTAAGTGTGCTTTCAAATTGGCAAAGAAATTTCGTTTTGTGACTAATATGAAAACATGACTCTGTGTGCAAATAGGAATTACAGGCAGCGATTTATTGCGTATTGCTCTGGTGATTTTACATTTGCATTAGATGTAAAGGGGGAGCTATTTTTTTTGTGCAGAAGCAGACTCTTAGCACACAGCCAGCTGCTTATCCTGTGGAATCATGCACAGTATTCACAACCGAGTGGGGTTTGAGGTTGCAGTCAGTAATGCAAATACATTCAGCATCACTAAGGCTGGTTGCCCTTGCTGGAGTGTACTCAGTCAACCAGGTTACACATGTTGCTGGTCTGAAAATGTTGTTTGGACATGTGCTTTTTTAAGAATCTGAAAAGTGGATTTAAAATGTGTCAGACTGTAAAAGTATTTATCACTTGCCAAAAAAAAGAGTAGTAAGTGTGGTTTCAAATTGGCAAAGAAATTTCGTTTTGTGACTAATATGAAAACATGACTCTGTGTGCAAATAGGAATTACAGGCAGAGATTTATTGCGTATTGCTCTGGTGATTTTACATTTGCATTAGATGTAAAGGGGGAGCTATTTTTTTTGTGCAGAAGCAGACTCTTAGCACACAGCCAGCTGCTTATCCTGTGGAATCATGCACAGTATTCACAACCGAGTGGGGTTTGAGGTTGCAGTCAGTAATGCAAATACATTCAGCATCACTAAGGCTGGTTGCCCTTGCTGGAGTGTAGTCAGTCACCCAGGTTACACATGTTGCTGGTCTGAAAAAGCAGTTTGGACATGTGCTTTTTTAAGAATCTGAAAAGTGGTTTTAAAATGTGTCAGACTGTAAAAGTATTTATCACTTGCCAAAAAAAAGAGTAGTAAGTGTGGTTTCAAATTGGCAAAGAAATTACGTTTTCAGACTAATATGAAAACATGACTCTGTGTGCAAATAGGAATTACAGGCAGAGATTTATTGCGTATTGCTCTGGTGATTTTACATTTGCATTAGATGTAAAGGGGGAGCATTTTTTTTATGCAGAAGCAGACTCTTAGCACACACCCAGCTGCTTATCCTGTGGAATCATGCACAGTATTCACAACCGAGTGGGGTTTGAGGTTGCACTTAGTAATGCAAATACATTCAGCATCACTAAGGCTGGTTGCCCTTGCTGGAGTGTAGTCAGTCATCCAGGTTACACATGTTGCTGGTCTGAAAAAGCAGTTTGGACATGTGCTTTTTTAAGAATCTGAAAAGTGGTTTTAAAATGTGTCAGACTGTAAAAGTATTTTTCACTTGCCAAAAAAAAGAGTAGTAAGTGTGGTTTCAAATTGGCAAAGAAATTACGTTTTCAGACTAATATGAAAACATGACTCTGTGTGCAAAGAGGAATTACAGGCTTAGATTTATTGCGTTATGCTCTGGTAATTTTACAGTTGCATTAGATGTTAAGGGGGAGCTATTTTTTTATGCAGAAGCAGACTTTTAGCACACACCCAGCTGTTTATCCTGTGGAATCATGCACAGTATTCACAACAGAGTGGGGTTTGAGGTTGCACTTAGTAATGCAAATACATTCAGCATCACTAATGCTGGTTGCCCTTGCTGGAGTGTAGTCAGTCACCCAGGTTACACATGTTGCTGGTCTCAGAAAGCTGATTGGTATTGCTCTGGTGATTTTACATTTGCATTAGATGGAAAGGGGGTGTAATTTTTTTATGCAGAAGCAGACTCTTAGCACACAACCAGCTGCTTATCCTATGGAATCATGCACAGTATTCACAACCGAGTGGGGTTTGAGGTTGCAGTCAGTAATGCAAATACATTCAACTTCACTAAGGCTGGTTGCCCTTGCTGGAGTGTACTCAGTCACCCAGGTTACACATGTTGCTGGTCTGAAAATGTTGTTTGGACATGTGCTTTTTAAAAAATCTAAAAAGTGGATTCATAATGTGTCAGACTGTAAAAGTACTTGTCATTTGCCAAAAAAAAGAGTAGTAAGTGTGCTTTCAAATTGGCAAAGAAATTTTGTTTTCAGACTAATATGAAAACATGACTCTGTGTGCAAAGAGGAATTACAGGCAGAGATTTATTGCGTATTACTCTGGTAATTTTACAGTTGCATTAGATGTAAAGGGGGAGCTATTTTTTTGTGCAGAAGCAGACTCTTAGCACACAGCCAGCTGCTTATTCTGTGGAATCATGCACAGTATTCACAACCGAGTGGGGTTTGAGATTGCAGTCAGTAATGCAAATACATTCAGCAACACTAAGGCTGGTTGCCCTTGCTGGAGTGTAGTCAGTCACCCAGGTTACACATGTTGCTGGTCTGAAAAAGCAGTTTGGACATGTGCTTTTTTAAGAATCAGAAAAGTGGATTTAAAATGTGTCAGACTGTAAAAGTATTTATCACTTGCCAAAAAAAAGAGTAGTAAGTGTGGTTTCAAATTGGCAAAGAAATTACGTTTTCAGACTAATATGAAAACATGACTCTGTGTTCAAAGAGGAATTACAGGCAGAGATTTATTGCGTTATGCTCTGGTAATTTTACAGTTGCATTAGTAGGAAAGGGGGAGCTATTTTTTTATGCAGAAGCAGATTTTTAGCACACACCCAGCTGCTTATCCTGTGGAATTATGCACAGTATTCACAACTGAGTGGGGTTTGAGGTTGCACTTAATAATGCAAATAAAAACATGTAAAATAATATGGACTATGTTTTCACCATAAATTAAGGTGTAGTGGTATAAATGAGGAATACTTTTAGGGTTTGAGGTTGCAGTCAGTAATGCAAATACATTGAGCATCAGTAAGGCTGGTTGCCCTTGCTGGAGTGTAGTCAGTCACCCAGGTTACACATGTTGCTGGTCTCAGAAATCTGTTTGGTATTGCTCTGGTGATTTTACATTTGCATTAGATGGAAAGGGGGAGCTATTTGTTTATGCAGAAGCAGACTCTTAGCACACACCCAGCTGTGTATCCTGTGGAATCATGCACAGTATTCACAACCGAGTTGGGTTTGAGGTTGCAGTCAGTAATGCAAATACATTCAGCATCACTAAGGCTGGTCGCCCTTGCTAGAGTGTAGTCAGTCACCCAGGTTACACATGGTGCTGGTCTCAAAAAGCAGTTTGGACATGTGCTTTTATCAGAATCTGAAAAGTGGATTCAAAATGTGTCAGACTGTAAAAGTACTTATTACTTGCCAAAAAAAAGAGTAGTAAGTGTGCTTTCAAAATGGCAAAGAAATTTCGTTTTCTGCCTAATTTCAAACCATGACTCTGTGTGCACACAGGAATTGTTTTTAGATATTTAATTTGTGATGGTGTTATTGTGATTTTCACTTGTAGGAAAGGGGTACATAGTATTTTAAGATTTGAAAAGATCATAAAAAATGTAGTAATATATTTAAATAAAATAAAGGAATTTTTTTAAAGTTTTTTTCAGGTATTGCTGAAGAGCAGTGAACAAAATTTAAGATGCCTACAAAATCCAGACAAAGGAAAAACCACAAAAAAAATCTATATTTGAAGACAACTGGAGGACCTAAGTTAGCTGGAGATGCTCATGTTGGGAAAAAGAGAAAGTCTTCTGGTAAGCAGACAAAAATTTTTTTAAAGAACATCTTCAAAAAAAGGAAAAATGTACAAAATGTCTGTACTGGAAAGAATCTTTTCAATAGAAAAGAACAGGAAAAAATTGAGAATTTAGTTAATGCAAATATACCTTCTGCAATAACAAAGATTAACTTAAACAGAAAAACAGTGTTTAAAGAGATACGTAGAAAAATGTTTCAGAGAAGAGTTATGTCCAATTTGATAAAGGATGTAAAGAAATATAAGAAAAAGGCAAAATATTACAAGAGAAAAAAAGAAATTGAAGCCATTGCAGCAAAGGCATTAGAATTAAAAAGGAAACTATTCATTTTAATTTTGAATAGGATGCGTACATTAGATAAAATGGTCAATGTACTGAAATCACAAAGCAAAAGAAAAAGAGTAGTGAAAAGAACAAACTTTTGTAAAGTGTTTTTAGGAGAATGGATGCATAGTTCAAGTAGTGAACCTTTTTTTAATGAAGAGAGTTATTTTCAAAGTAATAGTTTGCTGCATGCAGTTGACACCAGAGGTCGTGCTTACGAAGTGAAAAATGGTTGTATAATGGAGAAGGAGAAAATGGTTCCAAGAGATGAGGTACAAGTGATGGCGGATGAGGCTATGGGGAGACGTCCTAAAGCCCCAGTGTACACTTGGAATTGTAGTAGTATTTGCACTGTGCGTCAGGAATCTATTGATAAATTTCGTGAGTTTCTAAGAGAATATAGTAAAAAAAGTGTAAAACAGAAGATTAAGGTGCTTCAAAGTCTAGATCCATGCAGAGTGAGAGAGAATACTGGTTTGCAGGATCATTCTCTGGCTTGTCTATCTAGAAAAGTGTGTAATAGTGTTTTCCATCATTTTAGGATGCTGGCTGTTCATCATACTGAAATGAGAAAGTTTGTGAGACGGTTGTATTTTGCTAAAAGTCCAGCAATAAAGTTAGATGAATTAAATAGGGCTCTGTTCCGTGGATCGGTATCAGATGTAGAGAAGGTTGTTGATGAAATTCAGTTTTGTTACTTTGGTCCTGAACAAGACAGTGCAGAAAAGGACACAGTAAATGAGGAAGAAGTGGAAGAGAATGTAGAACCCTCTGTAAGTAAGACATTTAATGATCACATAACAAAATTTGCAATAATCTCTAATGAAAGACCAAATATTACTTTTATTTGTTGCCGCAGAACTCACTATAGAAAACAAACCAGGTATGTTGATCTCTACAGAAAAAGTGAAAATGAAGATAATTATAAGTGGAAGGATTTTGCCACATATATATTTCTTGAAAATTGTTTTGAATTGGGTGAAGTTCAGCGTATTTGTAAATACTGTTACAACAAATTAGAAGAAAATAGAATGCCGACCAGAGCTGTACATAATAATTTAGAATTGGATGCTATTCCTGCCGAACTTTCTGAATTAAATACATATGAGTCTATACTCATTCAATGTGTTCATCCCTTCCAGACCATAGTACGTATGGAGCCCAAAACTGGTAAATTACCTCCTTCAGATTTACTGAGAGGTTTAAAAGGTAGAGTGGTGTATTTGCCCTTGGATTTGAAAAAAAATATGGAAACTATTGATGCAGATACTTTGGAAAGTGAACCATTAGTTATTCTGGTTAATGGTGTACCTACAAAGAATAAGAAGATTTGGCAGGAGCTGGTAGATGTACGGAAAGTACAAAGAGCAAATTTGTATTTGAAAAGGAATAACAAATGGTATGAATCAATTTATATAGAAGAAGAAGAAGAAGATTTACAAGAAGACACAGAAACACCAACTGGACAAATTGAAAAAGTGGACAAGTCAAAGGAAGAAGAAATTTATGAACATTTTAGCATACATCCTCTACATTCAAAAGAACCTCTGGGAGACAATATTGATCTGTTTCAGATGAAGAAAGCAAAAGGAACTCCCGTGAGTGTATGGGAGGAGAGCTTGGAAGCTCGATGTTTTCCCCAGCTGTTTCCTAAAGGAAAAGGAGGACGATACGATGAACGTCCAGAACAGATTCCAGCTTCTGAGTATCGGACTTCAAGACTATATGCAGAAGATCCCAGATTTCGACAAAGTATTCCTTATTTGTTCCATCTTTTATTTGAAAGCGACTTACAGTGGAGTACATTTACAAAATGTGTCTGCTAAGGATTTTATGGAGAAAGTGCAGCACCGAGATGATCATTTGGAAACACAACTGATCAATCTGATGGCTTGTCAGCGTGGGACAAATGAATATTGGTACCGACGCCATGGTGAATTAAAATGCATGTTACGGAATTTAGGAACACCAACATGGTTCCTTACCCTAAGCTGTGCTGAGTACGCTTGGGATGATTTACTGGATTTTCTACGAGAGGCAAATTCAAACATTAAAAACATTGAATACAAGACAGCAGGAGAACTGTGCTCATTGGATCCGGTTAATGTTTGCAGATATTTCAATCATAGATTTGAGGCTATGATGTCCTTCATCTGCAATAAAAAAAATCCACCCCTTGGAGAAGTAGTGGATTTCTTTTGGAGAAAAGAGTACCAGGCAAGAGGTGCTCCTCATATTCATATGCTGTTGTGGATCAAGGATGCCCAAAGTTTGGAACAGATACTGATGAAGCAGTGTTATCTTACATTGAAGAATATGCAACATGTGCTATACCAAAAAGCACAGAAGAGAAAAAGTTAAAGGAGCAAGTTTTACGTTTCCAAAGTCATCGGTGTGGAAAATACAGTCGACGGAAATACAAGAGCAAAGATAAATACTACACTAAATGTCGATTTGGATTTCCTAGACCTGTTCTTTCAAATGGAAGAGTAAACAATTTTATGTCATCTGTGATACATACTATCACAAGAAAATCACCTAAGAATACCTACAACCTTAAAAGAAAAGAAGAATCAAAAAATATAAATGACTACAACCCAGTCATTTTATCCATGTGGAATGCTAACATGGATATACAGTATGTAGCTGACAATTCCATTGCTGTTGCTCGATATGTAACGTCTTACATTACTAAATCTGAAAAAACTGAATTGAAAGAAATGTGGGAAGAGATTTCTCACGAGAAGACTGTCAGTAAGAAGCTGTACAGTTTCAGTTTAAAGATGTTATCGCATCAAGAAATTGGATCCTACGAATGTTCAGATAGGTTATCTTCTGCAAGTCTCTACTCGAAATCAAGAAGAATAATTTGGGCAAGTTGAGGCCTTGCAGCAATTAGAAATCGGGTACTGAAATCTGTTGGAGAAATTGAATATTTGGCCGAGAATGACCCAGAAAGTACAGATATTTTGAAATCAAACATGTTGGACACATATTACCCGAAGAGAAGTCTTCATCTAGAGAACATGTGTCTCTATGAAGTGCTGCAGAACTACATTTATTTACGGAAAGCCACAGAAGACATCAACAATGGAAAATATAAAGTCATTGGTGAGGAAGGATGTTTGGTGAAGCAAACAAAAGGAAGTTTGATAAATCACAGGAAGCTGAGTTGCGACACTACTGACAAAAAGGAATTTTACTACTTGGCCTTTTACAGCTGTTTAAACCATGGCGTACAGAGGATGAACTACTGGGAGAATTTCAAAGCTATGAAGATTCATTTAATGCTTGCAAAGACAGCATAAAATGCAGTACATTCACAACTTATCTGCAAATGTTAAATGAAGAAATTGAACAGGAAACTACAATTGCAGCTGAAGTAGCTAGAGACAGTTCTCAAGACAGCCAAAGTTCAGGAACACTCAGTCAAGATCCCCTAGGACAACCAATCGTTGAAAATGAAGCATCAATACCCATGAATGAAGTGGAAACGGCTATGAATCAAGCTCAAGAAGAATTTATAGACTTACAAAATTTGGAAAGACAACTGAATGAAGAGCAGCAACAAATTTATGAAGAGATCAGAAGCAAAATTGATCACGGATTACTACATGAAAAAAAAGAGTGCTCATGCACATCATTTCATCCAATCAGGATGTATGTAAGCGGACAAGCTGGAACTGGAAAAAGTTTCTTAATAAAAGTCATCAGAAGCTACCTACAGCAAAAAACGGATTCTACTTTGTCTTGTGTGGTTACTGCTCCAACTGGGTTAGCAGCATATAACATAAAAGGAATCACCTTACATCGTTTGCTAATGTTACCAGTGGAGCATGAGAACAAAATACAATACAACAAGCTAACTGGAGAAGCATGCTTGGAAGTTTCAAGAGTATTGAAGAAGATGCAAGTTCTCATTATTGATGAGGTGAGCATGGTATCAAACTTAATGCTTGCCTTTGTGCATTTAAGAATGCAGCAAATTCTAAGGACAGACTATGACGTGTTATTTGGTGGAAAACATGTCATAGTTTTTGGGGATCTTCTACAACTTACTCCAGTTAAAGGACAACCAGTGTTTAATACTGTGACACATGAAGACACAAAGAAGTCATTGGGAAGCATCGGTAATGCAAATATTTGGTCCTTCTTTGAGTACAAGGAACTTACTACTAATATGAGGCAAGCAAACGATGAAGAATATGGAAGTATTCTGAAAGATATCAGAATTGGACTACTCACTGAAGCTGGCACGAAAGCATTACAGAGTCGGCTGCTACATAATTTATTTCCAAAGGAAGAAATAGTTGCAGAGAAGATATACAAGAACATTGCAGAAAAGAAAAGTGTCATCTGCTTAATGCCAACTCTACGTGAATGCTCAATATTCAATGAGGAGCTTTTAAAATTGGAAAAGGAAGATATCAGGAAATTGGAAGCAGTGGACAAAATTGAGGATGGAAGAATTACTATCACATTAACAGGCACACTGAAAAATAAATTGGATTCACTAGAGAAGAACATTTCCAAAACAGCTGGATTAGAAAAAAATCTATATGTTTGCATGAACTGTAGAGTATTTTTAAGGAGAAATTTGGATGTTGAAAAAGGTTTAGTTGATGGAGCTATGGGAAGAGTTGTGGGTTTTATTAATTATCAGAAAAAAGATGGAATTGAATGTTTAAAAATAAAATTTGATCAGATAGAAGAAGTTAAAGACATTTGTCGTTGTTCAGTTCGTTTCATGCTTGTGAAAGACTTATATGTACGTAGGAAGCAGTTTCCGTTTTCTCTAGCATATGCTGTAACTATTCACAAGTCTCAAGGATTGACTGTAGATTGTGCTTTTGTGAACATTGGTTCAACTGTGTTCAAAGAAGGTATGGCTTATGTAGCTTTGTCACGAGTGAAAACATTATCTGGTTTATTCATGATAGACTTTGATGACTCAAAAGTTAGTGCTGATACAAATTGTGTAAAGGAGTATAATAGATTAAGAAGAACCTATGCTCCTCATTTAGGTCAGTATCCTGTGTTTGAGAAACGTGTAGTTTCTCGTAAAAGGAGAAATGAGAATATCTGTAATGAAGATGTAGAGCGGAGGAAAAAAAAGAGGAGTGATGTAATTGCAAGCAAAAAGAAAAATGAAAATGTTGAAGAGGTTGTAGGTTGTCATTTTGAAAATAGCTCTGGTGTCAACTGCTACGCTAATGTAGTGCTGAATGTTGCATTTTATCTGGAAAGTGTGAAAGAGCAGATAATAGTAAATCAGAGAAAAAGATTCTGTTCTGAGTTGAGTCTCCTTTTTCAAAAGCTGAGTAATGATAAAACTCAAATAGAAAGTGCTACTGAAATTAGAAAACTTTTAGATGTATGTTCAGGACGAACAAAGTTTTCTCAAAATGTACAGCAAGACGCACAGGAATTCTTGATGTTTTTTCTTCAGGTACTGGAAGAAGAAGGGGTTCCCATTGAAAATATGTTTGGTGTCTCTTATAAATGGGAACATAGTTGTGAAAACTGTTACAATACATGTGGCTCTAATGTTGATTCTGAAAGGTTTATTTATTTAACATTGCCAGAAAGTAAGACGGTCACTTTTGCTAAATTAGTTAAAGATGCTAATCATAGCATGGAATGCAGTGAGTGTCAATCTGAAATGTTTTCAACGTTAATTTTAAAGGAATACAGAAAATATGTAATTTTAATGATGCAACGATGTAAAGCTGATGGTTCAAAATTGGATACTTTAATAAAGAAGTTTACAGGACAGCAATTATCAATTTCAGGAAAAACCTTTGTAACAGTTGCAATAATTTTCCATGAAGGACCTACTGTTACTTCTGGACATTACACAGTTTATCTTAAATGTGAAAAAGGCTGGACACTGTGTAATGATTCCCAATTGATTTTCAAGCAACGTTTGCCTTTTGATTTAGCAAATTCCTATCTAATCTTCCTGAAACCTAAATTTTAGAGAGACTTGGCAAGATCTGTACAAAACAATTTTACCATTTTATTGGATTACCATTGGAATTTTTTAAAAAAAATGATTTTACAAATTATCATTTGGCCTAATGGAAAGGTAACCAATTGTAATGTGGACTTTTTAAATTTTTAATGAAACTTTGGAAAACCAAAAATTTAGACAAAATCGGTAACATCTTCACAATTTAAATTTTGGAATGTTATTGGATTGCCATTGGAAATTTATTCAAAAAAGATTTTTAAAATTACTATTTGGCCATGAGGAAAGGTAAACAATTGTATTGTGGACTTATTTAATTATTAATTAATCAATCGGAAACCAAAATGTTACAGAGAATCGGTGAGATCTGAACAATTTAATCTTTAGAATTTTATTGGATTAACATTGGAAATTTAATCAAAAAAGAATTTTAAAATTACTATTTGGCCTAAAGGAAATGGAACCAGATGTATTGTGGAGTTATTTGAGATATATTTTTGTGATTATACTTCTGAAACAAAAATGTCAGACGGTATTTTAAAGAAATAAGTATTGATATTAGATGATATTTTTTTAGAATATTATGCATTTCTATAATGTTATGTTTAAGTAAAAAGAGATTCTGGGCTTTTTTAAAACAATCTTTGAGATTGTTATTTTTTTTTTTGCCCGCTGTTAAATGATGAATGCAATTGCGTTCACAATTTATAGTGAAATGCAATATATTCTGAAAACAGCAAAAAAAAGGCAAACATTTTTTTGGGAAAATATGTAAATATGTGTACTGTATAATAAAATGTTTTATTAAATATTAATACTTTTTTCTTTTTTTTCAGATTGAGATAGAAAATTTTCGAAAACTTGAACCATTGATAAAGCAATTAAAATTAAATTTTAATTCATAAATAATTTTTAAAGTGGGTATGGTAAGTCAAAAATTTCATGGTCCCTTTTTTCCACTTCTCCACAATCACATTTTCAGTTTTTCATTGTAGTCTCTCAAGGACCTTGTAATGTGATAATTGATTTTTTGTTTAAAAAAAAAAACAAAAAAAAATTATGGTAAAAAAAATAAATAAAAAAAAGTTTTAAAAATATATTAAAAAAAGTTAAAAGGTAAGGTTGGCTCTTAAAAGAGCCGTTGTGTTCATGCAGGGACAGAGGAAAGAAAGAATGGGAATATTAGTCGGTACGACAAATGTGCTGATCTATTAAATTGTTCACTAGGGCAACACTGGTCTCCCTATGACAAATTAGATCATGACAAGTGGCGCACCGAATTAAAACCCTCGCAAACCGATGGTTGGTTTCCAGAGGACGAGAAAAAGGAGATGCTCCCCCCACAGATGAAGGGCTCAGCTGACCTACCGAAGATGGACTTGGCGCTGCAGATGATGGACCAGGCTGAGCTGCTCTGGATGTGCTTGGTTGACTTACTGAAGGGTTACCTTCAGTATGTCGAGCATGTGTCCTACCGTGTACATCTTGAAGGTGTCTCAACATGGTGTGATTCCCGAAGGAATACTTCTTGTTGGGATTCCCTCTTGAAAGTACACGGCCACAACGCTTACAAGTCACTAAGGGTGCATTTACCTTTTTCTTGTCCTTTGGAAAAGAAAAATACTCCCATATGAAAGAGGTCTTTTGTTTCCTCCTTCTCTGCCTCAAGGTAGTGCTGCTAGCCTCACTCTCAGAAGAGCTCTGCTGTTCTGCCATCATATCACAAAGACAACCCAGCTCCTTCTCCTAAGGGATCACAAGCAGAAATGAGGAGAATGGGTGTGGTGTAGGAGAGTTCTAGAACTGAAAGTAGTAAAAACCAATCAAAAGTCTTGTTTCTTGATCACATGACCCAACGTGCGCGTACGTTACGCTTACGGTGCGCTTACGGTGCGCTTACGGCAAAAGTACGCATGCGCGTAAAAAAGACACGGGCACGCGCGCATGCGCAAAACAGGCACGCCCCTTCACTTCCGCGTAACATGCGCGTGCAGCGTACGCGTTACGCGCCGCGTACGCGTGACGTACGTCTACGCAAATTGCGTAAATGAACGCAAACAGCGTAGAAATCTAACGTAATAAAAGCAAGACGTGCGCTTACCGTACGCGCACGTTAAAAAAATACTAAAAAAAAAAAAAAAAGGGGAATTTAAAAAACACTATGTTATACTAATAAATCTTACCTGTTTAGTTTTAAAAAAAGGTAAAAATAAAAAATATATTGTAGAATTTTTAAAATTTAACCATAGTCTTTAAAAAAGGATAGAAAATTAAAATAAAAATATGTATAAAACATTGCAAAAAAAAAAAAGGTAAATATAAGAATTAGCATTAAAAAAACCTTGCAAATTCACTGAAAAAACCATGGGTTTCACACACGTTATAGTTAGGAATTAGCATTTAAAAAACCTTAGAAGTTCAATGAAAAAACCAAAGGTTTCACACACGTTATAGTTAGCTGGACATTTCACTCGTAAAAAACCAATGAAATTCCCCCGTTATAGTTAGTTCAGCTAACTATAACTCGCGCGCCCGCAATGCACTACTGATGACGTCACATATTACATCACTCATGACATGGTCACTGACATCACTCATGACATCACTGATGACATCTCAAATGACATCACTGATGACATCACTGATGACATCATCCAGTGAATGTGTGTTTTTCTGAAAATTAAATATGTTTTATATATGTATATCTCAAGGTCAATGGAAGAATAAATGGGTATATAAGTGTCTAAATGGATGCTTTATTTTAGAAAAATGTATTGTGTAACTGACTGATTAAGTGTATCATAGTGAATACATGGCTTACTGAGTAATGTTTAAATATGTAAATATCTGTATCAGTCTCTCACTTTGTGTATAAGTGGCTGCATGGGCTGGTGAGTAGCTACATGGGTGTCTATATAGGTTATTAGTTATTTTTTTGAGTATCAGTCTGAGTGTCTGAGTGTCTGTGTGGTTCGGTGGGGGTATTACGTAGTGCATAGGTGCATGAATGAGTGATTCACTCTTTGTATGTGTTGAAGACAGCATGTGTGCAGGAATGTATGGGTGGATGAGTGTGTGTATGGGTGTGTTAGTGAGTGAATGACTGTCTCAATAGTGTCTTTATTAGTAACTACATATGTTTTAAACTAGTATATGTGACTATTGGTGTATATAAGTGAGTATATGTGAGAGTGAGAGATTGAAAGAGTTCCTGTATGAATAAGTATGTGTTTCTATAAGTGACTGTTTATAAGACTAAGTATGTGTAAGTTTCCGTAGAAGTAAGTGTGGTGGTGTGTGTATAACTGTATATGCAAATAAAAATATGTTTGTTTCTTTATTAGCATGAGTGACTATGTGTGTGAGTAACTCTATGGATGAGTGGCATTGTGTAACAGGATGTATAGGTGTATGAGTACATATGATGAGTGAGTACATGTATGAGTGACTGTATAGGACTGTTGGTGAATGAGTGGATGTGTATGTGGTTCTTAGAATTACCGAAGAGGTTGTTGTAACTGGTATTGGTATGTCCATTGTTTTGAAAATTTTAGTCTCTATTTTTGAATGTGTGTATCAAAGGTTATATTAGGGGAAGAGGAGGTCTGCCACTCTATCACAAGGATGATGTTATCAGTGATGTCATCAGTGATGTCATTTGAGATGTCATCAGTGATATCATGAGTGATGTCAGTGACCATGTCATGAGTGATGTAATATGTGACGTCATCAGTAGTGCATTGCGGGCGCGCGAGTTATAGTTAGCTGAACTAACTATAACGGGGGAATTTCATTGGTTTTGTACGAGTGAAAAGTCCAGCTAACTATAACGCCCCTGAAACCTTTAAGATGTGAAATACCAAAAGTAAAAAAAGAAAAAAAAAATATATTATGCCCCATGTTTGAGCTTTGAGAAGCCTCTATTTAAAGAAATTTAGGTCTTGAGAGAACACTACTCTTGTAGTTTCTTTTGGTCTTTTAATTAGTTGTATACATCACTTTTAATAATTGTTAATGTATAATGAAAATAAATTACTTTGTGTGGAATTTTTTTATTTTTTATTTAAACTTCATCAAGATAATTGTGTTAGTTGAATATATTTAAAATACATCAATATTTAATTCAAAATTAAATTAAAGTCCTGTAACAATATTTCTTTCTATGTTTATTATTAATATATAAATTAACTTACAATAATATTTAACATAAAGTACTTCTACCATCATTTTCCAAGTTTATTAAATATTTTGACTTTTTCCTGTACTTTTCCATACAGTGTTCTCTGCCACTGGGGTGAAACTCTATTTCTAAAGTTTAGGGAGCTTTTCCCTACCGTACAGAGATCTGTGCCACAACTTCAACCTGTCCTTAGCTTATTCTAAATAAAACTAGAAATCCACTTTAAAAAACAAAGCTTAAAGTGACGTGATAGGTAGGTGTTGAATGCAGATTAAAAACTAATGTCTAAAAATAAATAAAAAACACTGAAATTCATCAGTTGCAGTCTAATGAGCTTAGTATATCTTGCAGCCATGCCATGCACTGCGTATGACCTTACACAATACAGCACTCATGACATATTTAATGACAAATTTGGTGACATAACTAATGACATCTCAAATAACAAATCATGACATCACTAACAACACCATAGTCATATATAGGATAGAGTTACTGAGTGTACGTGCTTGGGTCCGTAGCATGGAAATAGCGTAAGCCCTGGAGGCAAGTTTGATTGTGCATATTGAAAGTTACATGGTGATACATTTACAAATTACTAGGTTTTGGGGTGCAAGTATTACTCTGTGTTAAACAAGGTAAAGGGGGAGCACACCTGGTGCAGAGGTATGTTTAAAAGTAGACTGAGGCTTAAAGCAAAACCTGTTCCAAAAACAATTGTGAGAAAGACCAAATCTTCTATTAATAATACATTATATAACAGTGGCTTTCTGGGTTAGTGCCCATATTAAATAGTGGTAAATCAGTGATTACTGACATCATATTTATCCACAAAATATAAAAACACAAAAATATCAGAAATTAAATAACGAGAAAATATTTCAACACCATATACTTAACTGTAAAAACCACAAATATCGAGAACACAAATATTGTTGTTAGAAATATTGATTTTTACACATATCAAAAACTAAAATATCAAAAAGAAAAAGAACGTTCCCTTTAACTTAACATATAATATGTCATAAATAGTGATTCAGAAAATGTTTACTTTAAATAAACCCCAAATCTGTTATACACGTATTTATACTAAATAAAAATCTTTTACATCAACAAAATCTTAAACATTAAACCTAAAAAATTATATAGCTAAAATATATACAATAAATCCCCCAAAATAGCATTAACTTCAAATAATGAAGCACCAACCTAAATATTATATATATATATATATAAACACACATTAACAGTAATGACCAAAAATATCAAATGATATACTGTACATAAAAAGTAAAACATAAATTAGTATTTACCATTGAAGGACTCAACTGATAGTAAAAAAATTCCAACTGTACCAAATCAACCAATAAAATCAAACCATAGACAACTTTAACCAATAAAATCAAACCATCAATTAAATCAATAATATAAAAGGCACACTAATTTAAAAAACTAGGGGCCATATGTATCAAACTTCGAATTTGCGATTTTCAAATTGTGATTTTTTGCAAATTGCAATTTTAGAATCGCAAATCGGTATGTAACTAAAACCTCGCAAATTAATAGCGATTCCCTAAAATTCGTATTTTCAATTGCGAGTACACAAATATCGATTCTTTATTTGCGTATTCGCTAATTTTGTGATCTCGCAAATAAGGAATCGCAAATCTGCTAATCGGAAATTTAGGTGCAGCTTGATGACATCACAACCAGGAAGTGTGACTGCCCATGCTGCACCTGGGTTTCAGAAGCATAGTGAGAGGCTGGGAGGAGAGTTCAGGCACCACTGCACTGCTACTGTGAGATGAGACATGGCCAGCCAGAACATGCAGAAGGGGGAAACAACAAGGAAGCGAAAACACAAGTTTTCTGAAAGGGAGCTGGAGGTCTTGATACAGAAGATGGTGGTGAGCCATGCGCAGCTCTTCGGGAAGAAATCCCTGCATGTGCCAGACACACGCAAAAGAAGGATATGGGCTGATGTACAGGAGAAGGTAAACTCCATTGGCGTCACCCACCGCAGCGTTGAGGATTTGCGAAAACGCTGGTATGACATGCGCCAGCACTCAAAGGAAAAGGTTGCTGCCAGGCTGGAGGAGGCTAAAAAGACAAGTGGTGGGACCTCCACTGCCACCGCTTCCATGCCACTTGAGGAAATTGTCGAGGGGACCCTGCTACCGGAGAGTGTGAGGGGCGTGGCAGACCTTGACAGCTCCGACCACCCAGACCCAAGACAAGGTAAGAAGCATGCCATCACACCCCTGATACCTCCCTACCTCACCCACACACCCAGGAGAGACCCAGACACACAACAAACAAACATTGGCATAGCCAACAGGTCTCGCCTTTGGGACCTTATAAGTGTTTAGTTATCCAGCTCAATATCCTTGGTGCAACAACATCAACTGTTGCATGGCTAAACACTTATAAGGTCCCAAAGGCAAGACCTATTGGCTATGCCAATGCTTGTTAATCTGGGCATTTGAATAAAAAACAAGGTTGGCGAGACGTGGGAGACACTTCCCTGTGCAGTTGCCTTGGAAATACAAGCAAGGAAGCCAGGGACCTCATAATGCGTTGTGAAATAAAAATATATATTCAGGGGAGGGGGCTTCCTCTGGAGAATTCCAGTGTGCGGCTGTTGCTTGTCTTTGTTAATCCACTCGTTATTGTTCTGACGGCGCCTCTGCGTTAATCACACACAAAAACATATATTGCCGCGAAGCCTCGCGTCTTCCCACACAAAAGCTGTCAGTACAGCGAGACTGCGAATTGAGAGGCGGGTGAAGGGACACATATCAAATGTATGCCCGAAAGATATATAGGCAAGAGGCTACGCGCGCAAGGCCCATTGGAAACAAGCATTGGCTCACAGTGAACATCAAAGCAGCCGTGCGGCATCGAAAGTGAAAGTGATCGCGATCACGATCAAGCATGGCGCACACCCACGCACATGCACTGTAGCTCTAGGCCGGCCATGGTAGCATTTTTTAAGCCCTCACAAAAAGTCTTGCCAGATCAGCGCATGCGCTGGGTCAGGCGAGACCTAAAAAGCAAGTCCAGTGCAGGCACACAAGCACACACAGCAATGCATTATGGGAGATGTAGTCACATGCACCTAACATTGGAGCACTGACACCCAGCTAGGGTCAACCAGTATGTGTGCATCAGGATTCAGGAAAGGCAAAATACAGACAGTCAGGAACCATGTAACTACAAACAGTGTAATTTATTGCATGACAAACGTAAGGCAGGATACCAAATTAATGTGTGCATTTACGTCCACAGCACCACCAGAAACACAGGGACCGATGAGCAGAGGGGAGGATGAATCCCACAGCGCAGAGGTGTCAGGGCAAGGGGAGGAGGAGGAGGAGGAGGAGGGCAGCCCAGTCATCCCTGCAAAATGCCCCCGGCGCATCGCAGTGCCACCATTGCCACCGCTGGAGGAGGAAACACAGGACACTGATGATGATGCCCACCAAGTCCAGGGACAGTCTAAGCAGCAACACAGAGCTCAATCACTTTCAACTCCCATTTCAGCTGTACCATCCAGGCGCAGGGCACGTCCCTCCACAAGTGCACCTGCCGCAGGAGAGGAGACAGTCTTCAGAGGGCTTGAGGGGCACACGCTTGAAGTGCAGCGCCTGCAGGGAAAAAGCATAAGATCCATTTAGAGACAAATTAGGGTGGGCTTCATGGGCCTGACGGGTGCCCTGGAGGCACTCTGTGATGAGAAAAGAGAGGGCCGTGCTGCTAGGCACAGGGAAAGGCAGCACCTCCACACACGCCTTGACTTGTACACAAGGGCTGTCAACCGTCTAGCCTCAGTCACCTCAGTGCTGTCACGGCGATGCATCAGCATGCAGCATGAGGCGGAACACTGCAGCCAGGACGTGGCCAGGGGACTAGTCCACGTCACATGTGCTGTGGACCAGCTGCGGGCAGCTGACACTGCTGGAACAGGAATCCTCAGTCCACTGGAGGAGGACGCCCAATCAAGCAGGAGCAGCATCACTCCAACGCTCCCACAGGACAGGTGCCATAGTGTGCGTCTTGACAGGGCTGCAGATGCTACTGAAGAGAGCACTGTGCACTCAGGGCGAGGAGCTACGAGCTGTCAGCGCTGACGCTGAGGTGCCCTGACTACCAAATGGCAATGGGTGTATCAATCCATTGCACACAGACACTTGTTAAGTATTGTCTCTTCGCACTGTGTGACCAACATGTGCGGGACATTTAGCACTACATTATGTCCTACACAGGCTGTGTGATGCAATATATCCTGAACTTAAGGAATTTAAACACAGTCTTGCATAAATATATAGCATTGTGTCATCATTTCTCACCTAGAAATAGTTGTGTGTGATCTCATCTCGCCTTTGGCACCCGGCAGCCTCACCAATAATAACACCGGCTGGCCTGCATCCTGGAGCTGGTCCCTCCTCACCTGATGATTCCAAATCGGTGAGCTCCACTGGGGTGCTTTTCCTGGTGGTGATGTGTGCAGCATGGCACACGCGACCGCAATCTTGCAACAGGTCTCGGGTTGTATTGTAGTGCCCCTCCACTCTTATGTAGGCAGCAGAAATGGCTCTTGAGTATTCTAAAGGTCTGCTCAATGGTACAGCGGATGGCTGTGTGGGCACAGTTGTACCTCCACTCCCCAGCGTTGGCAGGATTCAGGTATGGAGTCATTATGTAGTCATTGACAGCATACACACTGTCACCTGTGGGGTGAGAGGAATCAGGTTAAACACTGTCCTGTACTTTACTAGTGTGTCCTTGTTTCCAATGCAATTAACTAGTAGGTAGCCCTCACCAAACTCCCCATTTGTGAGTCGACGGTGGATCCCACTGTGGCGGAAGATGAATGAGTCGTGGGTGCTGCCTGGGTGTTTCGTTACGATGTCAGTGATAATATGCTTGGCATTGCACACCATCTGTATATTCAGGGAATGGTAGAACTTGCGATTCCTGAACACATACTCATTCTGGGAGGGAGGGGATATAGCGACATGGGTCCTATCTATGCAGCCGATGATGTGGGGAAATTGTGCAATTTGATAGTACTCCTGCTTCGTCTGGTCTAGTGCCTGTGGTGTGCTGGGGAGTGGATGTGGTGATGCAGCTTCTGTACCATTGCATCAAGGAACGCGTGGAAAAAGTGCAAAAGTGCACTCTGTGAGACCCCCTGGAAGCTCCCTGATGCCAAGAGGTGCAGGGAGCACAGGACCTGTATATGGGTAGGGATGGTGTGTGTCTTGCGTGTGGGGTGTTCAAGTATAGGTTTGAGCTCCTCTATTAAGTCCAAGATGCTCTCTTCATCCAGCCTGTAGTTAATATGGATCTCCTCCTCAGTCCGCTGGAACAGGGTAATGCGCGCTCTAAAGATCCTGTCCTGGTGTCTCCTTCTCTGTGCAGCAGCTCTGAGTCGCAGCCTCCTTGGCTTTCTGAATCTCAGAGCATAATGTGATAAATGAGGACTAAAAAATAACAAAAATAGGTAATTCTTATACTTAAACTAAAACACAACTGTAATTAAACTTAAAAATGTAAAATAGCAAATAAATGTTAAAACTCTCTTCAACTTTTATATTTTTACAGAGACTTTCTGAAAAAAAATCTACAACTTGAAAACTGGTAAACTGCCAGAAAATACCAACTATCACAAACCAGAAAAAAGATATAAGAAAGTAAGTATACATACATAAATAACAAATTATAAACTTAACCAAATAGCAAACAAAAAAAACTAAACAACCCTAACCTTTACAAACTATCAACAAAGTACCATTTAAATTGTGACTTATGGTTTTTCTTTTTCATTTAACAGAAAAGAAAGCATCTGCTCCACATTAAAACATCCCTAACTGAAAAGCTGCAAAACCATGCAAAACATCTCAAAAGAATATACAGGTAAGTATACAAAATAAAAGTAACAAACATGCAAAAGTTAAAATTGAAAATATATTTGTACTATTACACTACTTAGAGATACAATAACAGATTCATCACTTCAAGAAAGGAAAGCCGTTACTAAATCACATGGGCAACACCTACAGCCAAGAAAGTTAATCATTAGAAACTATAAACTGGAAATGAATTAAATATCATTCTAATGCATGCAATGAGAGGGCAACTAAGAAAGACGATGTTGCAATTCATGCACAACCACCACCCAAATGTGACAGAAACCTAGGTAAGAGGGCTATTGCAAGTACTAGCTCCCAGGAACCCACAAACAAATCCTGAAAGATATGCTATTTAGAGTCCCCAAACACATAACAGGGCAGCAAACAAGCTAATGAAACTTAGCCAATGCCAAACCTGGATGATGGATGGGACCTTCAAAATGTGTCCTAAACCATTTACTCAGATATACTTTAAACATGGTGAATTTCAAAACATAAATATCCCTTTTATATATGCCCTACTACCAAATAAACAAAGCAGCACTTACTGCGAGCTCTTAAACTATATAGAACACAAAATAAATACCTAATACCCTTAAAAAAATAATCATAGACTTTGAGCAAGCCATGATTCAAACCATTTTAAAAATATACCCCCACACAACCATACAAGGATTTTACTATCATTTCAATCAAATTATATGGAGACACCTCCAAAAATCTACACTACATATTTATGGCAAAGTGGTGTGCTATGCTTCACTGCGCACTGGGAAGGAGCAGGAATGCACAGTCTTTTAGGCATACAGCACATTCATGTCCTTCCCACCTGTCCTGGCGCACAATGTGCTGCCTTGCACGATGGTGCATGGATCCCTGTGTTGCATGCAGGATTGTTTTTGTGCAGAAAGGGGCACCTTCCTTTACAAAAACAATCCTTAGAGGCATACTCCTCCATCTATTTATGCTGCACAATGCAGCACACATGGAAAGAGAAAGTAACTAGGAGAAATAAAGATATTTCTCTTCATTACGCCTCTCCTGGCGAGGTGAATCCTTTTGGCAGATTCCCAAGTTGACTAGGTTTGGTAAATGTAGAAAACCTGTCAAAAACCATGGGCGTTGCATGGGAACACCTACGCAAGGCCCATGGAATTCCGCCCTTGTGCAGAGTAATGTAATGCAGCGTTTTGCGCTGTGTTGCATTAATCCAGATTTTTGAAGCCATTCAACCATGCAAAGTGGTTTGTGTGGCTTAAAAAATATTAGTTACGGTTTGTGGCACCCTTGAACTATGTTGATTGTTGGAAGAGCGATGCAAACTGGGTCATAAATATGGCCTTAAGTGTAGAATATTACACAATCAGCCATTTTGCCTTTAAAATAGGAAAAACTATAGCACCAGCCTATGTCCCTGTCACAGAGGTAGCCAACCTCTACAATTTACTAATGAAAATCCCTTTCTACCTACAAAATGATGACAAACTTGTCCCCTAATGGACTATTTGGAAGACACTTGAGTTGGCAAACTGCATTGCTCATGACACAGACACCAACCCAAATTCCAAATACCGTGGTAGAATGTCAATGGCAGCAACTTGGCACCGGAAGCCCAAACAAACAATGCAGTGGAGGGATGGCGGATGGCACAATGCCTTCCAATCTACACTAGGCAGAACTAAACCTACCTTATCCAAATTTATATAAGCATTACGAAAAGAACTAAGCTACCAAGAACTACAAATGCAGCAATATGCGGGCCAAATTGGTGCTGAACGTAGCTAACAAACCAAAAGAATGTATGATATGCTACAATTTAAAGTTAAACTCTTCATAAATTACAAAGGAGCAGATTACTTCATAGCCAAAAGCATATTATACAATAAATGCTAACATGCCAATACCTCAAAAACTATGACAAACTCTAAAGCAACATGCCAAATCATTTTCTTAAAAAAAATTAACATAATATTTTATTAGTTCAGTCAAACAATTATTTTCGATTGCAGTATTAACAACAACTGATATAATGAATATATAGATACATTATCCTTCAAAAAATGTAACTAACACCAACCAAAATAGAATATAGCACATAATCCAATTAATTCCACATAACAATCACATACATTTAACATAACGAATGTAATATCACTCAACCAAAATTAATGAAAAAAATAAAGCACAATACCCACACTACCCTGACCATGTAGGCCTTATTGATCACTTTTAGAATAGAGCCCCATTTTAAAACATTTTGGGGCTTATTTACAAGACTGTTGCAACACTGGTGCATCACTTTTAATATGGGAAAAAGTGACCTACTAGAGGTGCAAGGGGCTTGTAAACAAGCCCCTTTATGTCCTTACTGCAGTTGATGTTAGGTGTGATCTCTATCCCATCTCCTCACACCATACAGACATCCAACCACACAATTGCAACAGAGATATCGGGCACATATACATGAACCATTATTAAACGCACTTTTAGGATCCTTAAGCCGAGATTCAGATGTTTTGCCCACATGGGGGTGTGGGGTGCTGGTGTACTCCTCAGAAGCTGTGTGCAAGACTGTTGTAGCCTTTTGTATGCTGCATAAGATCACTATGCAATGGGTCTTACCTATAGACCTTGATCCTGATCTATTCTAACATCCAGGTATCTGGAGTGGGGCACAGAATAGAGTTGAAGGTATGCTCGAGTGGGACTGACTAGTTAACACATTTGTTTTCTTGAGTTCCTATTTTGGTTGTTGAATGTATGTGGCTGGCCACTGTTTTGTCAGTGATGAATGTCATACTACCACTCTCTGTCCATAAATATTATTCTAAGACAACTGTGTTTAATTTACATAATGTCAACAAGAAACAGGCTATTCTCTAGTAAAAGGTAAATTGCACATCATTTTCCATACCATTCAAGCACTTTTCATTAACATCACTTTGTGCAACCTTTAATTTCTGCTTGCATGCTGGACAGAGATCTTCAGAATTGGGCAGAGAGTTCCACTGACCATTACATAAAGAAAATTACATACAGGAAGTTAGCCATTTTGTAGTCAGTCCGAGCCATCCTATTATAACATCCTCCTTCATCCTGCTTCTCTTTTCTTTACCTAAACCCTTAATATAGCTGAGGGACAGGATGAGAGGGTGCCCCCATTGAATGATGCAGAATTTGAAATTATTTGTGATGAGCATCTCCAAAGATTTCTCATCTTTGGGAAGAGGGGGTCTATAGACACAGCTGAGTAATGCAGAGCGACCTCAGATTTGGAGTGCCACTGGCACAGTTGTCATGCAGTGGTGGTCTACATCTAGCTGGGGAACATATGTTGAAAACACTGGGGGCCTTTGTTGCAAGCCAAGATTAAGGCCCAGGACGTTCTGAGTGTGTCCTGCCAGCCAAATTCTCAGATCACACATGTGATAGCACTGTACAGGAGGCTCTGAGTGCAGCCTGGTTAACCCTGCACACTCAGATGGAAGAGTTTGTCAGCAAACAGGTGGTATAAAATCACTTAGGAGCACATATTTTTTTAGAATAGTGCCCAGTCATGTGTGCAGTTTGAGCTTTGTTCTAACTTTCCACACATTACCTGCGTTATGTATGTGTTATGAAAGCACTAATGGTCTACACATTCTGTCTCATCATGAAATGAATTATTTTTTACTTTTTGACTCAATAACATTTAAGACAGAACTTTAACATTTGAGATGCTACACTTCCATTTTACCAAAGTTTGTTTATGAGATGCAGACAGTGTGTACCTTTACCTTACTTTCAAACCACCATATTTTTTCCATACACAATTAATCAAATATTTTCAAAAATGTCTACACAAAAATAATGCATAACCCTTTAGTCCTTTTATCTACAATACAATGTGCTGAAAATGTGGAAAAACGTATATTTTTTATTTTAATCACAATATTCTGCAAAACAACTAAACCAATTAGCAAAATCCTGTTTTCTCCTTGGAAGGCCTGTTTCAAAAGAATTTTTGGATAGTAATACTTCTTACAATTTGAAAGTTTGTAAATAAATGTTGGCTTGCTAAATATTTGGCAAAGGCCACACAATGTCATTTATTGTATTTATGAGTGTTATATATCTTTTTTGAATAAAGTTGATTTCATATGCAGGATTGAATGTATTAATTCAAAATGTTTTTCTGTTTTTTCACCTTCCAATTCAATGAAGCAAGCTGGCCAAACATCATCGGAACACGACTCAGAGCAAATAAGAAGATCCTCGACTGCAAGGTGGGCACAATAACTCCCCACCATCAGCAAGAAGGAGAACATACTCACAGGTGTTGAGAGTGAATCTGCCAGGAGACAAACAACATCCGCCACCAAAAGATTGTTGGTGGAAGTAGTAAAACCAACTGTGGTGGTGGGGAATGTGGAGACCACCAGCCAGGGAAGGCAGATATCCTTCTCCTGGCCTTGAGGAGGACCCACCCCCATTAACTCCAGTGTGCCCCAATACCACTGGGCCTCCATCTGAACCCTCTGCACAGCCCTCATCTCCTACTCCAAGTGCCTGCCCAGAATAACACCAGCAGTCATGGTGCACTTTAGTCTCCCACACCCTAGAGTTCTCTTCTGTAACTGACTCTAGCCCCCCAAGATAATGTGCTATTGGCTGCTCTCAGGGAGGTCCTGAGGCCAAACATAAAGGTTCAGGGATCGATCTCTTAGTATATCAGGGACTCTCTTTAAGAGGTCAGGATGATCCAAAGGTCAGTCACTGAACAGCTCTGTACTTTTTATGGCAGATCTAACATTCTGTGTGCCTCCCCAATCCATCCTACCGCCTGTTGTCACATCTCCTAGTTTGACTATCAAGCCTGTTTCCCATGCCACCTTTGTTTTGCCTTCTTCCAGTGGTGTGTCTGGTAGTGCTTCAGCCAGCAATTTAACATCCGCATTGGAGTAGAACTTTAAATTGCCATAGTGAAGAGTGACTAAATAAAGAACAACTCCTCTCAGACCTATATTGCTTTGCCTAAGAATATATCTATGCATGGGGTAATAACTACATATAGTGCGTACATAGTTTACACAATTGAATACATAAGTACATAGTCTTTTTCCTTTTTATAAAAATATTCTTTTTATTTTATTTATTGATTTCCAATTAATGTTATTATATAACTGTTATAAATCAGTCTCCATTACTTTATAAAACAGTTCAAATCATTTCATATTCAAAAAAGCACCGAATTTGCTTTTTTTTTAACAAATATATCTAATATATACAAATAGCAATACCCTACTCATGAAAACAATCAGTTCTCTAACACATTCATAACTCTGACTCACTCTCAATCACACAAAACACATATACTCAATGGGTTCAAGGAGCATCTAGATATAGAGACATCGCCAATGTTTGGTTTAGATGACAACAACCTAAATAGGTCTGGGCGCATGTGGTCTACGCGCGTTTCGGTGGAATGACACAACCATGGACCACCTTCATCAGGACCTCGCCCAACTAGGGTATAGTGTCACCAAAATTATACAAGGTAGGGGTACCCAAGGAACAATGATAAAAGAAATTTTTGTTTTTATTCATAAAACAGCCCATGCTCAAAGCAGCAATTATTTAAATACTAATTACAAGTGGTGTATCAGACCATCTTATAATACGTGACACAGGGGAAAAACCACCTGAAAGTAGGCTTTGTGCAACCTAATTCCAGAACAAGGAATAGTGTTGATAGAAAAAGACTATACAAGGTGAATATCCCAGGAAAACACCCATTGTGTGCCAGAAAAAATGTAGCTATAGAATGTAGTAAGCACAAATGATTAGCATACAGATTGACAGGTCTAATCAGAGTAACTGACAACTGTGTCCCTTACTATTTAAGGTTGGATAAGATACTCGGAATCCAGGTCCATCTTAATAGGACGAATTGAGCACGCTAATTCTTTTTTCGTCAAGGGCAATTGTGAATTCTGCAAGAGATGCAACCATGGAAAGCATTTTTGGGTATTACATTTGTCTCAGATCAATTTTTTTTAAAACAATCAAGTACCGATAGTAATACCCCAAGAAAATCCTTTACCTAATAACAAGGAAAAGTCAATTTCAATTCTATGGTGTTAGTTCAAAGGAAGGACAATTTTCTGTACATCAATTCGATAATTATCTGTAAACACAAAAACAAAATACCAGAAATAAACGTTCAGTGTAGCAATCCTGATTTTGTCAGTTACTCTGATTAGACCTGTCAATCTGTATTAATCATTTGTGCTTACTACATTCTATGGCCACATTCTTTCTGGCACACAATGGGTGTTTTCCTGGGATATTCTCCTTTGTATTGTCTTTTTCTATCAACACTATTCCTAGTTCTGGAATTAGGTTGCACAAAGCCTACTTTCAGGTGGTTTTTCCCCTAAGTCACGTATTATAAGATGGTCTGATACACCGCTTGTAGTTAGTATTTAAAAAATTTCTGCTTTGAGCTTGGGCTGTTTTATGAATAAGAACAAAAATTTCTTTTATCATTGTTCCTTAGGTACCCCTACCTTGTATAATTTTGGTGACACTATACCCTAGTTGGGTGAGGTCCTGATGAAGGTGGTCCATGGTTGTTTCATTCCACCGAAACGCACGTAGACCACGTGAGCCCAGACCTATTTAGGTTGTTGTCATCTAAACCAAACATTGGAGATGTCTTCATATCTAGATGCCCCTTGAACCCATTGAGCATATGTGTTTTGTGTGATTGAGAGTGAGTCAGAGTTATGAATGTGTTTGTGAATTGATTGTTTTCATGAGTAGGGTGTTGCTATTTGTATATATTAGATATATTTGTTTAAAAAAAATACTTTCTGTAAAAAAAAGTGTGCTTTTTTGAATATGAAATGATTTGTACTGTTTTATAAAATAATGGAGACTGATTTATAACAGTTATATAATAACATTAATTGGAAATCAATAAATAAAATAAAAAGAATATTTTTATAAAAAGGAAAAAGACTATGTACTTATGTATTCAATTGTGTAAACTATGTGCGCACTATATGTAGTTATTAACCCATGCATAGATATATTCTTAGGCAAAGCAATATAGGTCTGAGAGGAGTTGTTATTTATTTAGTTGTTTAGTTTTCCCCTCGTACTCCTAGACCTTATACGCCTTCAGAGGGGGTCCCTTTATTTACAAGCATAGTGAAGAATGAGACAGAGGATGGCCAATAACCTTTGTCCCTGAATTTGACTCTGACACGCCCTCTCAGGAAATTTTGCCCCTGGCTTTGACTCTGACACTCCCGCTAAGGGAGTCACTGTCAGAGGCAAAAATTCCTGCCTATTCTCTGCCTAATTCTTCTCCACAACGATTTAGGGAACAGGTGTGATGCAGCGGTCAGGGCAGCTGACTCCGGAACCCCTGGGGTCACGGTTCGATCCCCGGTGCCGGCGGCAGATCAGCCCAGCACCATGTGACTCTGGGCAATACCTCGCTTAAACTTCCTGCAGCCCCCAGCGCCTTGACACCCTCGGGTAATTGTTTGCGCTTTACAAATACTGGACAAAGCATGATTTTACTATAGTTTTGGACTGTGGACTTTGCCGTTTTTCAATGTAGTTCCTACGTATATATCTTACTAACCAACATATGCAAACTGGCTGTGAGATTGTTTGACAATGTTCTTGTCTTGTGTGTGGTTGAATTGGTCGTGGTTGAGTTGGTGGTAGTGGTCGGTGGTGCAGCTCAAGGTATTGAAGGCTTACAGATAGTATGTCTTCCCAAGGTTGACGTGCTTCTATAGAATATTGTGCATGCATTGGCCATGAAGACAGACAGTGGCATGGTGTGCTTATGGCCTCTTTCATCTTCATGGCCAAGGTATGTTGCCTTGCCCTCTCTTTCCTCAAAGTTCGAAGATGTTCTCGGTGCATCTTTGCCATTTTTTGGTAACATTATGCTACAGTTATCCAAGGCACAGGTCTGTCTGTCAATCATCTGAGGGAGTCATTTAAGAGAGATAGCTATCTCATAGAGAGTAGGTCCCATTGCATTATTATCCTCTCCTACTTTAGACTGTTGTTAGATACAGCTATCCTTCTGGAGAGCAGTATTAGACGATGCCATTCACTGACATGTGTGACTGATTGATGTGACTAGCCTGTTGACTGTCATGGAGAAGGGTGCCTTTTGGGTGGCTGTCGGATGTAAAATAGCGAATGGGGATACCTGATCCTCACCAGGGGTGATCTCTTCCTTAAATGAATTAGAGAAGACAGGAGATGCACCTTAATTGGATGAGTAGATATGAGATTGTACAGAGGTACCTGTTAGTTAAGTCGCAGATCAGAAATTGTTGGCTGTTTAGCTAATGGCAGTGCTCAGAATTGATTTTGGAGGAACACTGCTGCCTAGCCATGAAGTCATCTTGTCAAAGATGTTCTGTGTCCAGGCAGCAATGTAATGCCCATTATACAGGACTTCTTCCTCCTTGAACAGCTTCTGCTCCCCTTCTTCCTTTTCTTTTTAGCAGTGTTGGCTGCTAAGATAATTCCTTGGAGGAGGATTGGATTCTCTTGTGGATTGCCTGACGTCCTCTACATGTAGATGGTTCAGCATTCATATCCGGCACAGTGTCTCCAGTACCAGAAATAAGAAGATATAAACAGCTGAAGTACATCAACTCAGGTTTTGTGACAAAAGTTCTACAAAGTACTTTAATTGAAATTGTTCTTCTGAAAAGATATAAGAAAGTTAGAAACCTGTGAACATACATGAACATATGAAATTAAAGGTTGATCCATGCCTGGAAATGTTATATTTCAAGAATATGACCTCATGAGCTTGAGTCTTCGGCTCCTGAACCAGTGTCCCCATAGTTATATAAAATAAACAATATGAAAAAAGTTAGTGAAAGGACTATTTATGAGGTGGAGTATTTAAGATCACATGTTTCCAGACTTTCCTGACAGATGAGCAATAGGAGGATCTGTTGCTGATCCAGGGTGTCCTCAGTTGGTCTTGATGTTCCCAAAGTGGACAATGGGGACTGTTGTATGGCAGTAGCTGATAGGAAAGGGAGACATATAAAGGGGACTAAGCCATGATATTTTCAAGCCCTAAATACACTATTTGAGACCCACAAGATTCTGTTCCTGCAAGTTACGAAAAGGACTACCAGATATTTGATAATGCATTTATTACAAGGCCAAGTCAATTTGTGACTTTAGGAAGCAAAATATAACTTAATGATCAATTACATTACATATTGCTGAGGCTGCAAATATGGATGTATTACTATATACATAGAGGTTTCCTGTCAGTTACAACTGAAAAGGTTAGAGCCAAAGACCAGCCATTTCACTTACCATTCTTCATCATCTGTGTGCTCTGTGGTGCCAATCCACTGTTAGTTTTGTGATAGGAACAGAAGTAGTTGTGGCAGGTGGTGTGTGGTACAACAACACAGTGCCTTAACAATGAAAACAGATATGAGTATATAATGCTTTAGTCATATAACTGTCAATGTCATATTCCACCACAATTACACTAATTACAAAACAGATTATAGAATATATTGTTTAATAAACCAAGTGATAAAAATCTAATTTAGTGTGGAAGTAACGCTGTTAGCATAAGGAAACACCTGTGTGTGTGCTTTTGGGTTGAACTGACAGACCTCTCCTGCATGTTGCCCTGCTGCACGTGCATTTACTCCTGTCCCAACTGAAATAATCAGTCTACTCAAAAGAATGGCTGTATAAAAAAGTACAAATAGAAGACCGCCAAGCATATTATGAGTTTCCTCAATGCAACCCTTACCACAGCAAAGAGCCTGCCTTGGAAAGGGTGGCAGTGAGGAAACAAAGGGGGCCATGGACTTCACAATCCATGTTATGCAGGAATGGTATTTGACGTTCCCATTGCTGTACCTTTTTGAATATCACTGTCGTGGGAACACCAAAGGACCAGCTGCCAGACTACGAGGACACTTGTAATCTGGCGGATGGGTGGTGGCCCTGTTTGGTGTTGTGGGAGCAGGCGGTGGCATGGTTGCCCACTCCGTCAAACTCGTAATCTGGCCCTTAGTGCGAATGCGAATGTGAAGACACAACATCCAGATTCAGAATATTGTAAGAATTGATCATCAGAAATCACATAAAGCAAGCTCAATCCAGCCAAGGTGCTGTGTACTGATACATCCCAAGATATCGTTTTCAAATGAGGCTAGAAAATCACAGATGAACTTCATGTCTGAATGCATAGCCATTGATGGAGCGGGTAGTACAAAATTTGGTATACCTCCCCCATTCTGCCTGAATATACTAATTGAATAATCTATTAATTATAATATTATTAAATGAGTTTGCAGGTTTATTAATCAACATTATTAACATTCGAATTACACGTGGGATTTGCATTTTGCATGGCTAAATAACCTTTATGACTAAAATCCGTACGCATACTAACAAGTAGTATATGTAGTAATTAGAATATTGCATGATATATGTTGCTTTTGTAATGTCTTGTAATGTTGCCCAGAAGGAGGACCCAAAGGGTGAATATAATTGCTTTAAATGTCGCTATCCGCTAGATAAATACAAGCACATAGAGGGATTAGTAAGGGGTTAACATTAGATGTATTATTTCTATGCATTAATTACTCTTTTGTGTTTGTTTCGCTTAAGTTGGCGTTTGGGCCTAAAACTCAAAATGGCGGACGATACACGACGAAGTGGCCACTGTCCCATGAGGTGCGGAGTGAAGTGCGCAGAAGCGACAAAGTCTTCCAGACTTCGTTGTGAACTATGATCGTGAACTATGATCTAGATGTGTCCAAGCAAGGACACTGTGGGAAGTCGGCCAAGACTGAGGACAATTGATTATACAGTAAAACAGGAACGAACTGACTTTTCACTGACTTGATGACCTCACCCCTCGAACTGTACTATGGTCCCAATCGCAACCAGCCAATCATAACCGTGCTGAAATTACAAAATGTATCTTCTTGATTTTATTTTATTATAAAAGTACATGGTAGAATAGAAAGGGTTACCAACTACTCCGATAGTTTGCGCTCTCGACCACTCCCTACATCGACTTCATCAACGACGCTACTCGTGACGCTACTTAGGTGACTGACTGCGTTTTCCTGAATCCAAGATGGTCCGGATACTGTCCAATTATCTTATGACTGCGAACGTTTCCTAGTTCTATGGGCACTGAGAGATGCCTGCACGTCTCTGGACAGATTTAAGTATGCAGCCCCAATGACTTAAGAGGACTCCAAATAGCCAGATTAGGTAAATATGATGTTCTGCACTATATTTGAAATTTGATATAACTTTCCAAATGCGAATCTAACTTCAAGAAATTTAGATAAACAGATATTGATTAACAAGAAATGAGTTTGTGGTTTATTGAGAAAGGTAAGATCTAAATCTTGAATGTGTTTTAGCTGGTTCTAAATCACCATCAACCAAACCAACTAAATGATTCATCGATCATTGTGGGAGGAGTGCCTTGATGTTTAAGATTGAGATCTGTAGGTGGAAGGGGTATTGATGTACATTGTTGTAAAATAACTTTTCTTTCCCTATAGGTAATAAGGTGTTCCCCTCAAATGTCGAGCACTTGAACCGCTCGTCCCTCCTCTTGCGTGCAGACCGTTCGGAATGGTTAGTGTGAATGTTGGTGTTATGGGGCCCACCAATGACTGCAACTGTGAATGAGTTAGTGTGACGTCGGGTCTGGCGCAGGAGGATACCAGTACGGGTTTGCTTTCCCCGTTACTAGGGTTTTTGCGCTCCATCACCATCACCAATCTTCAAGTAACCACACAACCCAGAAACATATCGTGATGGGTCCCAATGGCTAACATAGTTATGATTGCACTGCACCTGACTAGTTGTGGCTAGACAAGATGGCCTGGTAATCCACAAATTATAGGCTACACTTGGTGGTAAATACGATGTGCAATTGCAATGTGCATAGCCCACGCATATCCTTCCAGACATAAGGGCATACAGCCGATGTTTGTGTACCACAACATATGGTGAGTTCTCCCAACACTTCCCTGCACATAAACCATTCATTGAATAGCTGTCCCACTTTGCCTGCTTCTCTGCCGCCACCTGCTGCCATGGGTCCAAAGAGGACCACAGGAGCCACACTGACCTGCTACACTGGCTCCCACTAACAGCGTCAGCAGACAGCATCTGGAGGTGCTTTAAAATCAGACACGGGATCCTGCAGCGCGGGTCCTGCTTTGCCTGCTTTTCTGCCTGCCCACATTGGTCCAAGGAGGACCACAGGAGCCACACTACCCTGCTTTACTGGTGCCCACTAACAGCGTCAGCAGACAGCACATGAAGGCTCTTTAAAATCGGACGTGGGATCCTAAAGCGCGGGTCTCGCTTTGCCTGCTTCCCTTCCGCCACCTGCCGCCATTGGTCCAAGGAGGACCACAGAAGCCACACTGCCCTGCTTCACTGGTGCCCACTAACAGAGTCAGCAGAGAGTGCCTGGAGGTGCTTTATAATTGGACTACGGCCCGTCTGCGCTCGTCAATGACAGGAGAAGACAGGTCTGGGTCCCACTTTAGCACAAACTTTATAACTCTGCTACTCTGGTAAGACTCTGCCATCTGCACAATTGTTGCTGTCTGCAGTCACACACTGAATTCTAACAGCGCGCGCGAACTTAGTTTACTTCCTTGTCAACCTTGATTTAGAAACCCAACTACAAATTTTGATATAATTGACCAGCTGCCAAGAAAAGCGTACTTGCTGTTTCCTCACCTTTTCACGATCTTCTTGTAAGCGCAGTTTCCGAAGCCAAGCATACAGCATTTCACTGTTCAAAATCATAAGGGACTTTTGGGACTTTTTGGGACTGTGCTGCAATCGTTCCCTGTGCTTAGTAACTGGTTCAGGTGTTGTCCCTATTTGAGGCATCAATTGAAAGGACTGTATTAACAGAATATTGTTTTTATTTAACGCTCTGACTGTCCATGATCGCCGTGATTCTAATACATGGTTATATCTGGGGGGGATTAGTACTCATAATCTAGCTACTCTATGTTCTGTGTCTTTACTACAAAGGTCGACTGATTAAGTAGCTCATTTGGAAGCTGAAGTGAACTGTGATCTTGGGAGCATACACCAGGGATAATGGGTAAGAGGAAGGCCGTAGAGGCTGCGACGGGGAAGAAGAATCTAGCAAAACTCATTAGGCCAGCTAAGTCAACAGCTGATAATTGCACTCTAGCAGCAATTGCCGACTTAATAGAAGAAGTGGAAACAATCCTAGCTGTCGAAAGGAACTTAACATCTAATGGCACTAAAAAGATATCTTCATACTATAAAACAGAGCAAGCCAAACACTTTCTGGCCTCCCATTGATCCTAATATAGTCCATCATGCTAAAAGTGAGAATGCTGCACATATTCCTTCATCCTCTCTGAAGCAAACCCAGAGCAAGCTTGTTTGCCCCACCCTCCTATGTCGGGGCCAGTGGCACCCGACCAAGTTAGTTTACCAAACTATGAGGCTCTGACAAAACCCTGTTACAATAGTGTTGGAAACGGGTAGCGTGGTGCAGAGCGGGCAGGCCAAACTCCGGAGGAAATGTGCAAAGCATCCACGCAGTACACACAGGCGACACACAAGGCACACTACAAAAAGAGACACTACACCAGTTTAGGTAAAAAGAACTTTTGTATTGTCCGAAACTACAAGGTGTCAATAGGCAATCTCTGTACTGCGCCAACTGGCGCTCGGTTAACATTTACAGGGGGGAATTATGTACAGGGCAGGGCCAATCGGGCCCCTGCCGGAATCATTGCGACCTAGAAAACCATGAAAATAAATCCATCCGCCTCAATCCTGCAATAAAAGCATCATGGCACAACATCAGCAAGAGTCCGGGACACCTGGAATAAAACACATCATGGCATTCCCGTATGCATCATCAATATGATTGACTCCTGAGCCTGAGGCAGAAATTAGGATAGGCAGTGCATCAGTACATCAAACCCTGGCATCTAAAACTAGCGCTGCACACAACAAATGACTAGCACTTTAAATCAGGCCTAGGAACATAGCGCTGCACAGGGCATTTGAATAGCACTTTAGATCATAACCTTCAACATAGCGCTACACGGGGCAATTGAATAGCACTTTAAATCAGGCATTTACCCTAGCGCTGCACATATCAATTCAATAGAGCCTTAAAACCAGGACATATGAACATAGCGCTGCTTATCGCCAATCAATAGCGCTTCAAACATGGCCTGTAAATCTGGCGTGGCACATAGCGATTGACTAGCGCTTCCAATCAGGCTTAGGAACATAGCGCTACACATAGCACGGCGAAAGCGCTCGGAACATGGCACATAATCATAGCGCTGCACATTCCTGTAACAACAGCACTCCCTAACAAGTTAGCAGTCCCAGACAGTACAGTCACGGAACATGGGAGTCCCTCCTCTGGGACTCTCCAGCCAAAGTTAGGCCCCAAATGTGGTATCTGGGAGCCCCCCCATCCAGGGGCTCATGCGTTAGCAGTTGTGTGGCCACAGTTAGATTGGCCCAGCTGGAGCAGCCTGCCAAGATATGTCACCACCGGGGGGGGCACCGACTGTGCTCCGACAATCCCCCCAACAGCCAGACATCAGAGCCCCACTCACCGGGACTCTCCTAGGTCTTCCAACTTCCCTGGGTTCCTCCGGCGGGCCCTCAGAGGCTTCCATGCAGGGGTGGGCAGACACCGACAATGTGCGTCGAAGCCCCCTCGCTCCTCTATACCCTCCAAGCCGCTGCGGGTAGTGCGGGACTGTCTATGCGGGGGGGGGGCAGGCACCGACAATGTGCCTCGAAGCCCCCTCGCTTCTCTCACAAGGACTGCTGCCGCACCCGGGGCTCTCCTCAGTGCACGGAGAGACCCCCAGGCTGCAGCACCTCTCCTCGGCGCCAGACTTCGCCTCAGGACTTCACAGAGCTTCACCCGGGCCCCCTCCTGGGACCCGGGACTTTACAGGACGTCCGTGACTTGGGGAAGGCGGGGTAGGCTCCCGTCCTCCTCCTGGGGTCTCCACCAGCGTGGGTTTGGCTCCCGCCTGGCACCGCGGCAGCCGCGACGCTCCCAACACGAGGCGGGACTTCCTGGGGGCGCGCCAGCCAGCACCAATCGCTGCGAGGCTCCCCTGACATCACGGGGGAGCCCACGCAGCCCTCCGCGTCCGACGGCGGGGATTCTTTCTCCGTTCCACGGCGGCAATATGCGGGGTGGGCACCCGCTTAGTTACCCAGCATGTAGAGCGCCGCCATTATGCGGGGTGGGCACCCGCTGTAAGTTTAAACATTCACAGGCGGCACACACGCGGGATGGGCTCCCGCTCCGCTTTACATAAGTTCAAATGTGCCCGAGTCCCGGGGTGGCCTCCCGCTGGCTTTGTAGGCGCTCCGAGGTGGCTCCCACGCGGCGCTTCCACATGAACCAGTCCTTCCCTCCAAACAGCGCTGCTGGGGCCGTAGAAAGGGCGCTTCCCAGGCGCTAGGCAGCCTCCTCAGCTCCAGGGCATCAGGCAGCTGGGATTACCACACTCACCGGCAGAGCACAGTCAGTTCCAGTGTAGCGCTCACCAGATTTAGCGCTCTCCTTCCAGGGGCAGCTTGTAAATAGCGCTCTCCTTTGTAAATAGCGCTCTCCTTCCAGGGGCAGCTTGGAAATAGCGCTCTCCTTTGTAAATAGCGCTCTCCTTCCAGGGGCAGCTTGGAAATAGCGCTCTCCTTTGTAAATAGCGCTCTCCTTCCAGGGGCAGCTTGGAAATAGCGCTCTCCTTTGTAAATAGCGCTCTCCTTCCAGGGGCAGCTTGTAAATAGAGCTCTCTGGTTCCTGCCCCTTGCTTGAGGGTTTCTTGAGGGGGGAAATTGCGTTGGTGGCTGAAGGCGGACTAATTAGTCTCTGCCTGTCGTCCCTGGATTCTCCTCTCGCCGGGCCAGATCAGTGGGTAGTTCAGGATCCCTCACTCACTTGAAAGGCAGCACCTAAGCCCTGTCACTTTCAGAGGCATAGGTCCCTGACTAATCCTACCGCCTAAACTCCTGCGAAGGCTTCTCCAGGTCTGCGTTGCCACAACTATATCTTTCCCTCGCCCTGTGGACAGTAGGGGGGGGGGGTAGGTAGGCTCAGGGCCCAGCACACAGGCCTATGTGGCGGTAACCCCTGGCAGCAGGTCCCCTCTCTCCCTGGTCCACCCTCTGACTGACTGCATGGCAACCCAGCTCCGCCCTTTACACGCCCCTCACCCCACCTTCCAGACAGTGCCAGAAGCTTCTAGAAGCGTCTGGGGAAACTGGCTCTAACTGGCCTAGGGGGAGGGGTAGAGCACCCTGGGTGCCAGGCTTCCCTCCAAAAGCTGGGGATGCTGGGAAATAACGCCTAGACTGTCAACCCAGCTCAGTCAAACGGCGCAACCACACAGCTATGGCATCCATTTTAAGTTACATTTTTAAAATGGGGAAACTCAGTCTGCACACATTCAATCATTGCATTTCACATGCATTCACGTAACATGCGGTTTCCCATAAAAGCGAAAAATTTCTGGGAAAAAGGGCCAAGTCCAACAAATAGATACTAATTTCTAGAAATCCGTCAAGAGGAAGATCAGGTAACGCAAATCCCAGTTACTCCCCATGTGAAAGCCAGTAGTAGGGAAATCGAGACCCAGAATGAGAGCACAGACATCTATGGACTCATGGTTACTCTACACCAACGATTAGACATTATACAAGATGAGATAAAAACCCCCAAGGAAAAAGTTGGACACCACACACTTCGAACCAATTTTATCTGAAGCAAAACACAAGGGAATAGTAAACCTCCAAGGGGGAAAGCCAACTGTAATCAGAACTCAGGAACAGCGGATAGGTGCTCACCTAGATCTCTCCCCATTCCTGCCCCTATGGAGGCTCCCTGTAATAAGAACTTTTCAAATGGTAATAATCTTTTCAAACCTTACAAGCCAATAACCATAACCTACATACCAGCTTGGAAGCTAGGCCCAGAATGCCCCCATTTTTGCGGCAAGGGGCACCAAATAATAAACCCTCTAAGACTTATACACAAAACAGCCCACACCATAGGGGACAGAAAGGGCTGTGCCTGAACTCCAGAACAGATCGCGGGTTTATAGGCAGCCAACATCTAAGGGGATCTTAACTATTACCCCAACACATAACTAGTCCTAGGGATTCCTATTTTCCCTACCAATGTCCCAAGTTTAAACAACAAAATCAGAGAGGACAAAGAGTCTCTAATAAATAAAGTCACGCATTGGATCAGAAATAAACGTCAATGCCGTTCTATAATAAGATCTGACATCCTAAAAGCTGAATGCATTCGGACAGAAACAGGGAACCTGGACGACATAAAATTAACTTTTCGTGCCAAAACTATCGTAGATAATTTGATAACTATGAATTTAAGAACACACTCCTTCTTCGAGTCAAAAATCAGTTTTAGTTTAACAAAAACATCAGCAGCGGAGAGAAACAGTCTATCGTTAGCACCTGAAGGGACTCACAATATAGAATCAGTTGATTGACTATATGCGTGGCCTAGTGGGACTCCATCCAAGGGAAGCTCACATAGTTATACAAATTTGAGGCCCCCGAGTCCTCAGCGGGAGCCTCATGTTTTACACGACGCTTATTTGCACAGAAACCATCTAAAAGATCCACTAACAATCCATATGAACAATGTCAATAATAGACATAGTTCGCTAGGTTGAACCCCCAATAGGCCTCCCTTCGAGATAGCCCCAAATTTTTTTTAAAGATGTTGTCCTGGAATATAGCTGGGCTACATTAAAAACTTTCTGACCCAGACTGGCAGGACTATGTTAATAACTTTGACCTGCGCCTCTTTCAGGAGACATGGGCGGTTGAGCCTTTGTATAAACTAGGCTATAGAACCTTTCATATAGGGGCCATTCCATCTAAGAGAGCAAGATCCTCGGTGGGCTTATCATCTGGGTAAAAATTACTTTAAATACCACTATAGAGATAGTGAATTCTGGTTTCAAGGACATATTAAGGATAAAGTTTAAATCTGAGAATGGACTACTCACACACCTCCTTAACATATATCTAAGACCAAGGGGGTGTACAAAGGAAGCATTGGGTATCCAACATATTGAAGAGGTGCTTGATAGCATTGAGCCACGTGGGGCAGTCCTGGTGGGTGGCGAATTTAACTGCTGCTATGAACCGATGTCCGGAATGGACACGATCTTCCATGAGGAAGATTTTGCCAGGGGAATTCCTCTACTTGCAACAAACAAAAAGGTGGCGTGCTCTACATCTGCAACTCAAATACTGCACTTTACCATTGAAAGAGGGCTAAGGGCATGCAATGGGCGGTTCCCTTCAGACAATGGGTGTTCGAATAGTTTTACTAGAGGAAATGCCACTTCCCGCATTGATTAAGTGATGGCAAGCAAAGCATACTGGAATAAAATCCAAGACTTTAGAGTTGATAAAAGATGGGAGAGCGATCATTTCCCATTATGTCTAGATCTAGCGGGGAGTTGGTTTGCTAAACACCCATCGAATCCAACAAACCTAAGAGAAGAGATTTGGCTCCCACTAGTAAAAAAGAATCAGAGATCTGTCAAATGGCCAACAATATTAGATCAGGTTGAGCCCCTCACTAACATATATAACAACTTCTGCGAATTACTAACGGGCTACACAAAGTCACATCCGGGGTCCATACTGTTCACCCAGAGCCACCAAAAAATGGCTGAGATTATAAAAATACAGTTAACCAAAACCCAGAGGAACACCAATAAACCAAGATTGCGACCAGAATCCTCGAACCCATGGTTCAATAAGAAATGTTCCAATGTCAAACTCAGACTCTTGGGGGCTCTAAGATCTAAAGATGTAAACCAGATCAGAACTGAAAGATCAAATTACAAAAAAGCACAAATGAACGCCCTGAGCGATTGGGAGGACGCTAGCTGGAGTGACCTCATCGTAGCTGCAAAAACTAGAGACTAATCCAAATTTTGGAAATTATTAGCACAGGGGAGCAAAGGGAGTAAGGTGATTACTGACCACTTTTTGGATCCCGGGACATGGCGCAGACATTTCTCCACGCTTTATGCCACACCAGATGTACTCGCCTTAGACTCACAAACACACACTGAGGCATTCCTGCCTGAAGCACACTACACACCTTCAATTTAGCTTAGAGGATACTGTGCTAGCTATAGATAGCATAAAGTCAGCAAAGGTGCCTGGTCCAGATAAAATTCCCAGGGACCATTTGAAACACGCCCCAGATGTTTGGGCTCCACATATGAATCAATTGTGCAATGCAATAGCCAGGGGAGAGCCTATCCCAGATACATGGAAGGGGACTGAGATTGTCCCTATCCACAAAGAGGGTACTAGGGACGATCCAGCTAACTACAGGCATATCAGCCTGATGGACATTACCCAAAAGGTGTATGCCAAACTAATTTTGGCCAAGTTAAATGCTTGGATCGATGAGAAAGACATCCTCTCACCTTGTCAGGCCGGTTTTAGACAGAGAATAAGCACAATAGATCAAGTATTCAGACTCTTTAGTATAGCTTGGAAGTACACACAGATAAAACATGGACACTTATATGTTGCCTTCATAGATCTGAAGGCAGCTTTTGATTCCATTCCCAGAGATCTTTTATGTAAATCATTACAGAGTCAGGGAGTCCCAGAGAAGATTTCAGATGAGGTCATAAGGCTTCACGACGCGAATTTTGCAAAGGTTTGCTGGGGCCCAGGAGGGGAGCTGACGGAAGAAGTCCTGATTAGGAGAGGGGTGCGCCAGTGCGGTGTCCTGGCAACTACCCTGTTCCTATTATATGTAAATGACATGGTAGAACATCTACACTCAACTTTACACGATTCCCCAAGCTTGGAGGCACCCACCTTTGTGCCCTCTCCTTTGCAGACGATACAATACTGTTGTCGTAAACACCTAGGGGTCTTCAAAACGTACTTGATAGCCTTGATAATTATTGCAAGACTAAAGGTCTTGAGATAAACCCCAACAAAACTAAATACATGGCTATCAATCCACATAAAAACTTTCAGAAAAGATTAACATTGAATGGGTGCTTTTGGAATGTGTCCCCAATTTTGTATATCTAGGTGTTACACTAGACTCAAAACTTACATGGAAGTCTCAAATAAATAAGTCAAATACAATACTAATGCAGAACTCTATTCTTGTAGTGAAGAAACAGCACTCCACTTCATCATAGGCCATTAGAAGTTTATAAAGCTAGAGCTCAATCAGCTACACTGTATGGATCTGAGCTATGGGGAGGAGAGAATCTTCAGCCTCTTATTGGGGAAAACAAAATCATGAGAATGCTTACACGTTTGCCAAAAAATACCCCGAGGATTCCTCTTACACATGATATTGGGATAAAAAGAATATGACATCTCGCTGTATGGAGGCTATTGGCCTATTGGATCAGAATTTGGACAACGGAGGAATTAGAGATCTACAGGCAGACCTTGAGGAAGCTACTGCATTTGACTCAAAGAGAGAGATCAAATCTATATACTGGGAATTCGTAACAAAGTCACTTTAAATCCTGAGTTGGGGAGACTGACTACTCAATTTTTGTCTTTAAAATTGAACCCGAGCTTTGAGCCCTTTTTAGATGAGATTGAAACACAACTGGCAAAGTCTCTCTATATGAAATTCAGGTACAAGATATTACAAGTCAACGCTTTTACAGCTAAATGAGCAAAACCTCAATTGATGGCTAGTGATCCTAAATGCTCACTGTGTATACTAGGTGCTAATGAGGATATTGCGCATGTTCTATTCTTTTGTGCAGTACATACTACCCCCAGGCGCAAGTGGATTAAGCCCCTGTGCAGAAGTTTGAACATTAGGAGCTATTTAGAGTCATTTAGAATTTTAAAATCTGACAGTGGTCAACTTATTGTATTTGGCGTTAGTACATTTTTGTTAGCTGCCAGTCATATAAGTTATAGGAATGGGCTTAAGTTTTAAAAAGTTTTTAAAAAATTGATTTTTTAGAATTTTGTATGTATTTTTAAATTTGTAATGGTTTTAGATTGAATCATCAATTCCAGCAGTAGTGGAGCCCAAATTGGTCTGCTTGCGCTAATTGAATAGTTATCTTTGTACTCTATTGGCAAGAACTTTAATTAAATCATGTGCAATAGGGGTCAAGACGAAAAGGAGAAAATTTAAAAAGTATATATGTCTTGCATTTTAGACCCTTGTAAATAAAACACGTTTTTATGTTTATGTTTAGATGAATGTAAATTACAATATGTACAAAGATTTGTTTTATAAGCTTTGATGATTCTTTGAATTGAATAAAGATTTTTGATGATGATGATGAATAGTTGTACATGGCCAATGTGAGCAACAGCATGCAGGACACATGGAAACATATGAGCCAAGGTTACATCAACTGATACATCCTTGTTCTGGCTCTACTGGGGATGTCTGTCAGGTTTAGGACTGTGTCAGGTCCATGTGAGTCTCATCACCTGTCTCAGTGTCAAACTAGATGAGTGTTGCATGTGAACACCCACTGCTACGCACAAGCAACTCCGCCTTGATGCAAAGCATAGTTATGGTGTGATTTAGGCAGCCTTACTGTCAGTAATATGTAGGAGAATACGTCAAGGCATGCATGGTGATCTAGCCTAGCACCATCAACATGAGTGAGAGTCATGTGTCCTCCAAATGATAAAACTTTTACTTTCCTGTGAGGGTATGACCCTTAAATATGACGGAGGTGGCGAGGGGGGGTCAACAGATGACAGAATAGGGAAAATAAATAAACAAATCCGTTGTCGACTCCCCACCCACTGTCCATCCTCGCCCCTGGCCCAGCCCCACCATGCTTACCTGCACCGGCTGCGATTGATTGCACATCACAATACAGCAAAAACCAAACATTTGCCCTATTGTGTTTTTTTTAAAAAGTCACATGAGTGTGAGGAAGCACCCCAGATTCCTTTTCTTAATCTCGGCTTACCTCTGGTCTCAGAGCTGCGATCTCCTTTATTCCCGTGTCTGAATGACTGCATGGGGGGGAAGAAACACTAAGAAAGGACTGTGTTTCGTCACCGCAGGATGAGATTTCCGCATCACGCCGGCCGGACCAATCAGAGAGCGGGACTGTACAGCCAGAGGACCAATCAGCAAGTAGAAAAAGAGAGGAGAACCAAATACAGGAAGTCAACAAGGAGTTTTTAGAGAGGAAGACATTGTGAGGAGATCGACCACAGAGGAAGAAGCTGGAAAAAGTGACGCCACTGAAGAAGACACAGCCAGGGCAGATACCAACCGGGAGGAAGCTGAAGAAGCCACGCATGTGTGGAGCGATACGTGAACATTCAAAGGGGTGGAAGTTGGGGTGGAAAAAGGGGGGAGAAAAGAATCCCTCTGCCAAGCTGCCTTAATTAAGTCATTCCTTAGTTGTTGCATTTTTTTCTTTTCCTTTCCTTTGTTTCCCTACCATTCTTGGGCATTACAGTTCTTCTAATTCTATCCACGGCACAAGAGTAACTTCTTATCTCAGCTAGATCATACTTATCCTAAAGTGACTCCACCAATCTTGATAACGAGCACCTAGTAAACATTTTTCTTTCCCTTACTCGAGCATGGACAACTCTTCCCACCTGGATGTGGTGAAAGGGTGAAACGATAAACCAGCACAATTTATACTTGTTGCATCTTAAGTCCTTTGTTGCTTACTCCCTCTGTAAGCCTCCGGGGACCCCTCCAGCATACCAGAACACCTAAAAGAAACCAGAAAGAAGGATTCATTGAAGAAGCAAGGAAGAAGGGATTAAATCAAGCAGCGATTATTTTTATTATTATTAATTTTTTTTTTACCTCAATGAGACCGAACTGAAACCTGTCGCATGTATACACATTTTTGTCTTATTGTTCTCTCTTTTTTCAAAAGAATGTAACCGTTTGGATAATAAAAACACCTCACTATTATGCATATCCATCCTCCTTGCTTCTGTTTCTGCCCATCCCTCCCACAATGAGCCTAAAGCATGAATTTTCCAACCATCACCCCAGCCGAACATTAAGCTTCCCAGAATGACCGCATGGTGCCTTGTCAGGCCTTGTGTGAAATCAGCACATTGACTGGTAGCGTAAAAAAACAATGCATCTGCTGAAAGCTTGACACATCTAGAAGTGATGTCATAGATCATGCCTGCTGCAAGACAGGAACTGTGAAATTCCTTTCATTGTTACTTTGAATCACAGTTTATCTGTCTACGCTTCTGAGCGGTTGTGTATTGGCTGTGCTGGAGAGTGTTTTAGTGTGTCCGAAGCTGTTTAGTAGGGTCTGCTGTCCCTTTCGTGTCCCTAAAGTCCTTTTTTGTGCTTTCTTGTTGTATATTGTTTTGTATTGCCCTGTGTTCATTATTGTAATAGGGCTAGTTGTGGGTTTTGGGGTTTGGGTTGGGTAATGCCAGGAAAGGGTAGGGCACGCCCCATGAACGTCCAGGAATTTGAGGGCTTCCTGTGGCTGGTGAATGTCTACTTGCCAAAGATGGTAGCCCGTGGTGAATGGGTAATCCTGGGCTACCCCATGGCAGTGCAGAGGCAATGATGGAAGAAGGCGTGGGCAGAAGATGTTTGGACAGTGACCAGCCAGTCCATCAATTGAAACTTCACTGAGCGGGTGTGGTTGGCCATGAATCAGACCTCCTGGACTACATTGGCATCCAAGTTGGTGGACATGTTGGTAAGTACACATAATTTGTGTGTTTTCCTATGTGTTTCATTTACCCACTGATGAATAGTGTTAACAGTAACTATGGCTCACATAAAATGTTGTTCAGAATAGCCATGCTCCGGTGCAAATGAGGCAAATGCCTTGGCAATAGTGCTGGCACTATCTGTGCACCAGTGCTATCTGTGTCACTGAGTGGGCCACACAAGTGTTAAGTCCCTTTAGGTGATACAATTCAGTCCCAGTGAAGCATAGAGCTGATGCACATGCCCGCTACCCATGGATACAACTCATATGATGACAAAACAGGTAGTGCAGATCAGCTCCAGAGTTGCTTCTTTCACCACAAGCATATGTCAGGTACAGCTGTGACGGGCCATTACAGAAGATACGTTACACATAAAGTTGTCAGCAAAACTCTGTGGGGATGCAAATAACAAGTAATGGTGCAGCTCAGCAAGGATTTGACCGGTGCTGGCCAGCAAGACTGAGAAAATGCAGATTTGAGCAGAAGTAATATGTTATACTGGACCACTTTATTAACTTATTTACAAACTCCTAATAGTGCCTGTGCATCACTTGTTATATGTAAAAACGTGAGGCCTCTGCGGCGCAAGGTGTTTGAAAATTAGCACCTTGATCTCCTTAGCATACACGCACACCTTGACCTATGGTGCACATGTGTGTGCTTTGTTAACTTGATTGGTGGTGTACTGAAAGGGACAGCTCTCAGCACAAAGAGATGCAATGGCAGAGTTTCAAACTTTTGTATATATGCATTGGAATGCAGCAAACATATAATACTGAATGACACATAGTGATGTGCCGATGATCATCCTTGGCATACCTCTGCTGGGTATTCACACATTAATGAGGCCTGCCATGGCTAACACAACATGGCTTACCTGTGAATGTGGCAAAACATATTTCACTGGTCTTGAACAGCGATTCTAATGTAAATGGTATGGCTCCTTTATGTCCACTATGGCTACACTTTGGTTTGCACTGGCTCTCCGGACTCCATACCTCCAAATGAATAGCAAGACTTGCATGCTGACTTTGCATGGCCTCATGGAGGTGTTTTGAGGTCAGAGCCACTGGAGCTATTCTTACATATGAGACTCCCATTGTACATGGCTCTTGTACAAAAAGGCCCAACGTGTGTCACAGGGAAGGCCACTCACATGGTACTGCATCCAAGGTTATGACAACATGAATCTGACACATCTGAACATATATCATACATGTTGGTGTTCAATTGTCCAACAACATATTTGGGGGTGCACCGGACATGTCTGAACAATATCTGGTACTCTGCAGCACTGCCAGGTACAGAACTCACTTAACTGAAGTAACAAGGACGCATAATGTGTGACGCATGCTACACACTCATTTCCTGGTATAAAAAGAGGGCACAGGCATTGTAATACCTTGCTGAATATGGTATGTGAGTTATGCAGGTGCAGAGACTTGTCAAAGTCAGCTTCAATAGTGAAAAATAGTAGTTATGAAGTATAAGAAATTGTTCTGCAAACTGGCCAACAGGTGCATGTTTTGGCTCATCATATGTGAGTACACTTCAGCCTGCCTTATCAATGTGTACCATTAAGACATGTTAACTGTGCCATTAGATTCATTACGACCTGAAGGGTTACCTAGCCAATAGCTATGCATATATATGGTGTTTCTGTTGCATACAATATATGTGTTCTAAGTAAACTGATTTGTTTTACATGCTATGTCTTGTAGGTGGACCTGCCACATACACAGTTGGTGAGGTGGAGGGTTTCAAGGACCCCAATATTAGCAGCGAGTGCCTTTGTCAATGCTAATTGTGTAGTGCAAAGATTGAGTGTGATGTCAGATGCTGTGTGAATTTCCAGAATCAATGTGCATCCCTATCACAAAGAAACTTTTGTATTATAAATAATAGATCAGAAAAAGTGGATGTTAATTGTAGCATGTGCATCAGCTTTTGACTAATGTCAAGGAGAATACATTACCAATCTGGCATGGCACACATGATAGAAGGCTTGACAGGGGAGCCATGATCACACTGGCAGACTATGTATAAATATGTGGTAGTGGATAAACATCTGAAAATGGCCGTGGATGTGAAATCTTGGGGAGCATGTAATGAGCTATCGTATGGTCCACCAGTTCAGAAAGGAGATGTCTGTGTGTGATGTCGTACTTTGCAATTTGGGACCGCGTAGGAGACAAGGCCCTACCCCTGTCTATTCCGGTATTAGCGAACCACGAATGGTCAATGCGGTATGTACAAGTGCTTTGTGTAACATTTTAGCTATGAATGCACTATGTATACGATATTATACATCACTACGTGGGTTCCATCTTAGAGCGGTGGCCATCTTATGGCTGCCCTCACATAGGCTACATATCATGAAGCAAATACGGGCCTTTAGAACACATGTGCCTTCCTTTGACTTCTCTGTGACCTGGGCAGCTTGGATCCGCTGCCCCAGGTCAGTCCGGTCCCACGAGCTCCCCGTCCTACGACCACCTGTGATTAGCATCAGGGTTTGACACACCATAAAGCCTTTTCATCCCACACGAGCCTCCAGCTAATCTCTTTCACACCTGACTGTTCCTGCTTTATGGCTTGTTTTCCAAACAGGAGATGCTCGTGTTTATTGGGGCCTGTTGATATCTGATGTGGGATCTGAGCCTCGCTGGGTAAATAATTGTGGGCTAGCTTAACTGGAATGTGGGATGGTCATCATGACTCTGCCTTTTCGTTTTGTAATGTATACATGTATATGGCCATATCATAAAACAAGGAATGTGTGCCTGAAGCAGGATATTTTGTATTTAAGGAGAAGCCCGTTTCTGTAATTTTAAGCAGTCTCCTAAGAACATACACGCTGTTGTACTTCTTGGATACCTGTAATTGGTCTGCAGCCAATAAACTGATCTCTGACTTCACCCAGAAGACTCTGTGTTTCTGTAGGTCTGAAACAGGAAGAACCCGAAGTCATAGGGTGTGTTCCCCTGCACCGCTGGGCTTAAAATTCCCAGTACTTCAGTTGGCGCCCAACGTGGGGCGATTTCAGCGGTACCGGTCCAAGCCAGAGGTTCGTGAGGAGCTTCTTGTGGAAATTCTGGAGGAAGGCCGCCACTTCATCGACCCCTGCATGTCGACGTGGTCCGAAAGTCTTTTCTGCAAGGTTCTCCGCGTCCCGACGGCTACGAAGGACTGCTGCCCTGATTAATCTCCCTGTTTTGGACCCTTGGCGATTTTGGTAGAGCAAAACAATCGAGAGAGTCTTCTGGTGACGCCATTGATCATCGATATTCAGTTAAGTATAAGTGGAGCGTCTTCCAGTTTGAATTTGGTATCCTTCGGGATCATTTTGATTTGGAGTTTGCAAACACCAAAGCCAGAGGACTCGTGTATTCACGAGACTATCGTAATCGATAATCCTTTGAAGTTTGGAACTAGACTAGTGAGCGAAAATGCCTGGTGCTTGTATATTTGGTAATTGGTTTTGTTTGGGTTGTGGAAGGGATTTCCAGTTAGAGGATTCATGTCCGGTTCCTCCAATTGGAACTCCAACTTATGAGCTTTATGTAAAACTTGGCGTGGGCCCCATTGCATATAATGAAGTATGGATCCGATATACCAGAAAGGACGGTGTTTTAAAATGGCCCCAAAATGGTAGTTTTGATACAGATATCTTAGATAATTTGGAAGTGAAATTGTTTAAAAAGAAAGCCCGGCCAGCGATGTTTGATTCTTTCCGCCTATGGCGAAAGGAAGCCAAACAGAAGGAAATTAAGCTAGCGAAAAGAAATAAGAGAGAAAGAGGTATGTCAGTGATGCAAGCAGCTGTGCAATTTAAAGATAATGAGGAGGAACAAATGAATGAGCAATTGCACAGACAGCGCAAACTAGGGATTGATAAATGTTACCCTGTTTTGTCACCCCTTGTGCAAGATGAGACAAAAGAGAAAGAGAAAGATTCCCTAATGTCCCATTTGCTAAGTTTGCCACCCCCATATGCGCAAAATGCCACAGCACCTCCACAGCTTGTAAATGTGCAGCCTCCAGTAAATATGCCGCAAGCCTTCCCACAGCCGCCAGCTCCTCCTCAGCTGGCTCATATCCCTGTAGTGCAGCCCTCTCAAGGGCCGCCAGTTTTGTTACCTGTTACCCCCGCGCTTCCTGCGACTTTGTCTAGCACGCCAGCGGCTTCCCCTGGCGCTCCTTCTTACACTACCCAGGTACCTGTATCTGAATCCATTTTTCTTCCCTCTGTCTATCCCCCTGTTTTTGCCTCAACTTCTCCTTCAGCACGACAACGACTAGCTAATGTAGTTACTAGTTTAATGTCGCCTCTCTTTGGGTCATCCAGTGCGACTCCTGGCTTACAGCGTAAGCAATTGCGCAGTCAGCTGCCTGGTCCCGACGAGAAAGAGGTGTTAGATCATCTGGCGCGTAGGTGGATTGGTTTCCCTTCACTCTATGATGTGGAATCAGTTGTTAACGTTTTTCACCAATGGGATGCCCCAAAACAGAGGTATGTCTTTGATAAGATGTGTGAATTCCTCTGTGAAGAATTGGAGGATAATGGTGCAAACCCAAACCCACAGGAATTGTGTCGAGTGCGATTTGATTTTGAAACAGGTATAATTGTGGGCCCCAATGTAGATAAAGCAGTTGCGACTTTACTGTCCCTCAGAAATGGGGATTGTCAGCAATCATTGTTCGAACAGGAACTCTCTGTGGGGAAAAAGGTAAAAGCACGCCAATATCCGATGCGTGAGGTTCCCCCAGTTTGGAGACCTGCTGATCCAAATGCTAATCCATCTGTCCTAGCACATTTTCAGCGTGTTTGGGTGCATGTCCCATGGAAGCGATCTGATGTGTTAGCACTTAAGCAGACATTGCCTGACCCCCGTAAAAACCCTACAGGATATTACAAGGAGTTATCACAAACTGTAGAATCATGTGTCATGTATCTGGCTGACATAGATATGTTATTTGGGAATGTTGTTCCACAGCCCTTATGGAATACGGATCATGCTGCAGAGCTAGGGGGTACATGGGCTAATATCGTTGCTGCAGACGCTAGACAAGTTGGTGGCGCGAAGCCTGATCCTTTGGTAGCAGAACTCCCTGGTAGAATTATTACCTACATGAAAACTATCATGCCTGCGATGCGCGTAAATTGGGATAAACTATCCGCATGTAAGCAGAAGAAAGATGAGACAGTGTCCGATTTCTTTACCAGGTTTGAAGAAACGTTTATCGACCACAGTGGTCAAGACATGAGCACTGAAGGTGGCCAACGGTTATTTGTTGATAAATTTGTACAGAATCTACTTCCCGAGTTGTGTAAGAAATTAAAAGATTCAGAAAGTTCTTGGGCTGTTTCCTCTTCAGCGCAAATACTGGCTACTGCACAGTATTATGAAAATAGAGATAAAGACGAGAAAGATAGAACAGATAAGAAAACGAAAGAACTGAAAACAAAGGTCCTCTTGCAGCAGGCTTATCCACCACGTGGAGGACAGAATAATTATAGGCAAACACAAGGTATCTATCAGCAGCCCCAACAATTTCAGAATAATCAGCAAATGAATGGGTATTATCAACCACGAATCCCTGTAGGTCCCAACCAATGTTCATATTGCAAAGAGGAAGGTCATTTTAAGTATAGTTGCCCTAAATTAATGCAGCATAACAGTAATAAGCATGGCGCAAGAGGTAGAGGTGGTCAGCAAGCTCCTAGAGGTAGAGGGTGTGGAAATGTTCCCCAGAACGCGCGTCCTCTTCCGCCTCAAAATACCATAAACAGCTTTGATCAGCAAGCCAACGCGACTGGTAATACAGCTCAGTACTACAATAATGATTATTATGCAGAAGATGACAATGTAGAAGATAATGATTACTAGGACAGCCGTAGACAGAGAGAGGGAGTTGTTTCAGTGCCAGTGGATCAGAGCGGACCTTATGTTAAAGTAACTACAGCAAATGTAACGGAGCCTTTTCTGCTGGATACTGGTGCTGCAAAGAGTTCAATTATGCATTCAAATCTCCCTGGCGCGCCTTTGTCTGGCGAAATGAATGTTTCAGTAGGTTTTTCTGGCGCCCCAGTTAGGAACCCGATTTCTAGTCCTATGTCACTTTCCGTTGGACCTTGTGAGCTAAAAGCACCCCTCATCCTAATGACAGGTTGTGGTGAAAATTTGCTAGGATTAGATTTGCTAAAAAGATTGCATGCAACACTATATTGTTCTCCCTCAGGAGTACAACTTACATTAGGTAAGAAAGTGATTTCCCCAATGTATTTGTCTAAAAATGCAATGCCACCTGAATTGTCATCTCTTCCGGATGTCCTTTGGGCTACTGGTCCCAATGATGTGGGTCTCCTGGAAATACCGCCATATGTGGTCACTTTAAAAGCCAATGTCAGATTGCCACGCATTCCCCAGTACAAGATCTCCAATGAAGGTCAGAAAGCATTGTTAGCAATTGTCAGTGATTTGATTAAAAAGGGTGTAATTGAAGAGACAAGAGGCAACGTTTGCAATAGTCCTGTTTTACCTGTCTTAAAACGAACGGACCCTTCACAGCTACCTGTTTACAGATTTGTGATTGATCTTAGAGAGGTTAATAAGATTGTTGTGCTACAGTTTCCAGTTGTCCCTGATATAACTGCCTTGTTAACCATGATTACAGCCTCCGCTGCATGGTTCTCAGTGATCGATCTGAAGAATGCTTTCTTTAGCATCCCAATTGCAGAGGAGAGTAGAGACATTTTTGGCTTCAGTTTAGGAGGTCGAAGCTTTCGCTTTAAATGCGCTCCCCAGGGCTACTGTGAAAGCCCATCAATATACAGTCAGGCTTTAAAAGCGCAGCTTGATGCACTGGTTTTACCCAGTGGCGCTATCCTAATTGAGTATGTTGACGATTTGCTAATCGCCGCGGATACTGAAAAGATTTGCAAAGAAGCTACATTGTCATTGTTGCGTCATTTGTCTGCCTTCCATCACAAAGTGTCTCTCTCAAAGCTGCAATATTGTCGACAAGAAGTGACCTACTTAGGTCATCTCTTATCGAAGGAGGGAAGGAAACTGACCCCAGAAAGAATTCAGGCCATTGCACAGTTGAGTGTGCCTAGAACACAGAGGGAAGTACGTGCTTTCTTGGGCCTTACTTCATACTGTAGGCATTGGATTCCCAATTTTTCCTTGCTGGCAAAACCTTTGTTAGCATTAACATGCAAAGACACACCGAATCCTATTCCATGGTCTGAAGAGTGTCAGAAAAGTTTTTGGGAATTGCGCAATGCATTGTGTTCAGCTCCTGTGTTGGGTACCCCTGACTACAGCAAGCCTTTTACATTGTATGTTCATGAGAAAGATGGTTGCGCATTATCAGTGTTAACACAGCCTTTTGGCGACAGACCGCGTCCATGCGCATATTTTTCGTCAACCTTGGACCCGGTAGCGAGGGCATTGCCAAGTTGTCTGAGAGCTACAGCTGCCGCAGCTATGTCTATTTGACAGTCTGCTGGCCTAGTAATGGATAATACATTGATTGTTATGGTTCCACATGCTGTGGACACATTGTTAAACAGGACCAAGACACAGCACTTAACTAGTGCGCGATTATCCGGATATGAGCTGACACTGTTAGCAAATCATATACACATAAAGAGATGCAACACGTTGAATCCAGCTACATTATTACCAATCTCAGCAGACTTAGATGAGATTGAGCAACATGATTGTCTGTTCAGAACAGAAGAAGAGACGAAAGGGAGAGTAGATCTTAAAGATACTCCCCTGACTGAGTGTGATGGTACCTTATGGGTGGATGGTTCGTGTTTCAAGCTTCCGAATGGTGATACGACTGCTGCATATGCTATCACTACTTTGCACACGATTGTGGAAACTGCACGTGTGCCACAAAATTCGGCTCAAGCAGCAGAATTGATTGCCCTTACGAGAGCATGCGTGTTGTCTGAAGGAATGAAAGTGAACATATATACAGATAGCCAGGATGCCTTTGGCGTGGTGCACAGTTTTGGGTGATTGTGGAAAGAACGTGGGTTCCTGACTTCGCATGGAGCTAAGATTCAAAATGGCAAGTTGGTGAATGATCTTCTTGAGTCACTGACTCTACCGTTGCAAGTTGCGATTATGAAATGCAGTGCGCACAAGAAAATCACTGATGATGTTGGTCGTGGTAATGCATTTGCTGATGAAGTCGCGAAAGAAACAGCAAAAGATGTGAAGACTCGAATGTATGTTGCAGGCCCTGCCAGATGGGTTGGTGATGTTGGAATGTGTGAAAACACGATAGAGAGTGTAAAGTCCCTTCAAGCTGAAGCCACAGAGAAAGAGTTGAGCAAGTGGAGAGAAAGTACGGGTAAGTTGGATGAGAATGGTTGTTGGGTCGATTTGTCAGAACATCGGCGATGGTTGTTACCTGATGCATATGTGCTTCCAGTGGTTACTATGGCACATGGGATGGCACATATCAGTATGAAAGGAATCTGTAAGTTGTTGGCTCCAATGGCAGAATGCTGGAATTCCCAAGTGTGCAGAGAATGTGGTCAAGAATTGTATGGTATGCTTGAAATACAACCCTGGTAGGGGAACCCCAACTCCAGCTGGTCATTTTGCGCCTCCATCATATCCATTTGAAGTTTTGCAGCTAGATTTTATCCACATGGAAAGGTGCAACAACCTGAAATATGTGTTGGTGGTTGTCTGCGCTTTTTCAAAATGGATAGAGGCGTATCCCCTAAAAGACAACACTGCACTATCCACAGCCAAAGCCCTCGTGAAGGAATTTTTCCCTAGGTTTGGAATGCCAAGAATGGTGTGGAGTGATAATGGGAGTGAATTTGTGGGTCAAGTGATGAAGAATGTGTGTGAGGGATTATGGATCAAGCAGAAGTTCCACGCTGCAAATCACCCCCAATCAGCTGGATTAGTAGAGCGCTACAATGGCGCTCTAAAACTTAAGCTGGCCAAAATCCAGGCGAGCTCCGGTCTTAAATGGCCTGACGCTCTCCCTCTAGCACTCCTGTCCACCAGAATGACTGTACACTCACGAGTGGGACTTAGCCCATATGAAACAATTTTTGGCCGCTCGGCCAATGTATGGGGTGTGCCAAGACCGACGAAATTCAGCGAAATCGAACATCCAGTACTGCTTGATTATTTATATGAATTGACAGCTAAATTGCGTGTTTTACACCAACAGGTGCATGATACTCTTCCCCAGGCCTCTGAGGCTCCAGGACACCCTATCGACCCTGGCACGTGGGTTCTGGTGAAGAATTTCCAGCGCAAAAGCAACGGTGAGCCCCGTTGGATTGGCCCTCATCTCGTACTTCTGTCTACAAGATCAGCTGTTCGAGTAAAGGGGGAAAAGAACTGGATCCACGGCGCCCACATAAAGAGGATCCCTTTGCCTCTGCCGTATGACCAGTGGGTCCAGGAGGGTATCGCTGACTCTGAAACAGACACTGTACCTCGTTTTGTGCCGTTCAGTGATGCACGCATAAAAGGCACAACTTCAGCACAACAGAGTGACGATATTTTGCAAGAAGCTGTGCCACCGTCAATTCGATTGGACACCACAGAGCCTGAACTCTTGTTTCAAGATCAGACAGTACCTGGCTGTTTCCACTACAATCTAAGACCAAGGCCTATGGACAAATAAATATTATTTTTCCTTACCTTTTTGTTTTTGATACCATAGCTCTCCCATCTGAAGGACTTTCTTGATTTTTGTTTTTCGAACCACCATCCGGGTTCAGCCGCAGGGTCGCGGTGCCAAGACTTTGGGGTACAGGCCGAAGACGTTAGGTCAACGGTTCTGGTTGGTCTAGGGCGTTCCCTGGACTGACAGGCGTACTCCTTAGCAGAAGATACTCACCCGCCGCGAGCGGCACGATTAGAGGATGGAGTTTTTCAAGATGGAGAGACTCGATGAGGAAATGGACTTTAAAGCAAAAATATGTAAAATAATGAAGAGCAAACGTTTTGTATTTTTATGTTTGTTTATATTATGTAGTATGGTAGTGTTTACTGTAGGATTTGTATTCTTCTCCTCTCAAGAGCCCATTGCACCCACTGTACAGCCTATACCTCCTCCTACTGTCTCCTCACACTCTTTCCACCCTCTGCCTGAACATGAACAAGCTAGACGATCAGAGTTTGTAAACAACTCGTTTATTCAGCTCCTGCACCAGCACCAACTAGTTATGAATACAACCAATTGTTGGGTGTGTGGTTTAATGCCACATACCATTAATAAGGGTATTCCTTATCTAGTGCTGCCGTTTAGTTACAATGGGTTGTCATGGGCATTCCAGACCATGTTTCTCTTTGCTCTAGATGCGTACTCCCCGCGACAACCGAGTTCCATCAGACCTAGCACCAATAATAAAGCTTTAATGAAAGGAGTTGCCGATATGAGCAGAGATATCGATGCATACTCATCTATTCCCAAAGAAGAGTTGAGAGCTTATGTAGGGTGGAACGCGACGGGGTATAGTATTAGTCTGGGTGAAAGACAGCGAAAAATCTCATCCCCAATTTGGGTCGTACCCCACATAGGTCGGTTCTGTTTACAAGGTAATGGTCAGAATCCAAGAGCTCAACTGGGGAGAAGTGACTGTACTGAAACGTACACCTTTTCGTCACAGTTTTCCCCAGCGTTTTTGGCTGCCAAGGGTACATATTTTGTCTGCAATGACCGAGCATATACATGGTTGCCCCCTGATTTCTCGGGCACCTGTTATATTGCAAATCTGCTACCGCCAACATTTACTGCTGCCTCTGACTATCACACGACCAGAGTTGTGAGAGGTGTGATTAGTAAGAAGGATACTGCTGGTCAGGAAGCGGGAGATTTCTTTTTGGGTTTCCTGCCGTTTTGGGGACCTATGGTCAATAGTAGGAACCTGAGACAACTGACTCGTGTGGTTGAATCCACCGTTAATGTTACGGCTGGTGCCCTTGGTAATTTAACAGCTGAGCTCCAAGCGGATCGCCTCATGACTTTGCAGAACCGCATGGTTCTAGACGTTATACTTGCAGACCGCGGTGGGGTATGTAAGGTTATCCAATCTAGTTGTTGCATTTTCATACCAGACAACGCTCCAACAGTTTATCAAGCCATCTCCAAACTACATAAAATATCTGAGTCCATACACGTGGATAAAGGAGATTGGTCACTGGTGGGGTGGTTCTGGGAACTGATATCTGTCTGGGGTTGGAAAGTTCTGATGGTCACTGGAATGATCTTAGCCATCCTTTTCCTGTTCTGTCTGTGCATACAGTGTGCTCCTGCGATATGTGGCCTCTGTGCTACATTATGTGTAAGGAAACCTGTATCGAGGGACGAGCTAAGTAATAGGATGATGCTACAGCAACATCTCCATGACTTCGTGAATATTGACCTGGACTCGGATTGATGTGAGCATAGTTATTGCCTATGTCGTACTTTGCAATTTGGGACCGCGTCGGAGACAGGGCCCTACCCCTGTCTATTCCGGTATTAGCGAACCGCGAATGGTCAATGCGGTATGTACAAGTGCTTTGTGTAACGTTTTAGCTATGAATGCACTATGTATACGATATTATACATCACTACGTGGGTTCCATCTTAGAGCGGTGGCCATCTTATGGTTGCCCTCACATAGGCTACATATCATGAAGCAAATACGGGCCTTTAGAACACATGTGCCTTCCTTTGACTTCTCAGTGACCTGGGCAGCTTGGCTCCGCTGCCCCAGGTCAGTCCGGTCCCACGAGCTCCCCGTCCTATGGCCACCTGTGATTAGCATCAGGGTTTGACACACCATAAAGCCTTTTCATCCCACACGATCCTCCAGCTAATCTCTTTCACACCTGACTGTTCCTGCTTTATGGCTTGTTTTCCAAACAGGAGATACTCGTGTTTATTGGGGCCTGTTGATATCTGATGTGGGATCTGAGCCTCGCTGGGTAAATAATTGTGGGCTGGCTTAACTGGAATGTGGGATGGTCATCATGACTCTGCCTTTTCGTTTTGTAATGTATACATGTATATGGCCATATCATAAAACAAGGAATGTGTGCCTGAAGCAGGATATTTTGTATTTAAGGAGAAGCCCGTTTCTGTAATTTTAAGCAGTCTCCTAAGAACATACACGCTGTTGTACTTCTTGGATACCTGTAATTGGTCTGCAGCCAATAAACTGATCTCTGACTTCACCCAGAAGACTCTGTGTTTCTGTAGGTCTGAAACAGGAAGAACCCGAAGTCATAGGGTGTGCTCCCCTGCACCGCTGGGCTTAAAATTCCCAGTACTTCAGTGATGTGAGTTACTTATCCAGCCTCCATTGTTACATCTAATACCTGCCGAGTGTTTAGTATAGTTAGCAATGTGTGTTGCATCCTGATATATTTATAAATACTTATATGCACGTGCTGTGTTTATTTCCATGTTGTCCCAGTGTTCTACAAGAAAACTTTTGTGGAACGTTGAGAGCCTGGTTTTGTGCTGTAGCTTGACCTGTTTGGTCGCACTTTGCTGTGTCACAGAATAAACCTATTTTACACTTGCTGGACTGGAACTGTATCTTTTACCTAGCCCTTGCCATATCAGGTACACTACATTGTGAGACAATACATGTACTTTGCAGACATTGCACATCTTACTGTGACAAATTCCAATGGCATAAAGGCATAGCAGGATGCAGAAGAATCACTAATGTTCTGTAAAGATGACATGTGTACCATAGGTACAAAACAGCATTGTTCCTAAGCATACTATGTACTGACGTGGTCATATCTGGATGTGCTAAGGTGGTGCAATTGCATTGTGCAACATTTGCCATGCCTTTGTACTTTGGCTTTACTAAATCTGAGATGATAGATAATAGGCATGTGCTTGCTCACTCTAAGCTGCAAGATAATTTTAGGCCGTAGGGACTGCTACATTTGATGCTTCAAAAATATTGTTGTTTTATGGTGTTTATACCTATTCCTAGTCACCCTTTGACTGACAGTTTTCTTTTTTGCTTAAACAGACAACATTACCCCAGAACAGTTGAGGCAGCACAAAATTTGAAAGGACCGTTACCTCCAAATACGCCGAGTAGCAAAGGCTCACAAAGCTATGGGGAAGCATTATGTGAAGGAGCAAGCAGCTGAGAAATGGCATTTCTTCCCTGAGGGATCACCAAGCTTGGACAGGCCAAGCAAACGCAAAGATGTTCAGGCAGGCAAAGGTACCTCCAAGGGACTGGTACCCAGCACCTCCATCAGCAAGCCCACAAAACCTGCAGTCCCCAAACCTCAGCCCACAGGAGGGGCTAGCTCCTTTGACCAGGACATAAGAAAGGACCTTTCGGACCTTATGTTGAGAGAGGTGGTGCTGGAGCACAAGATGGACCTTGTCATAACCCTTCTACAGGAAATAAAGCAGGCAGTGGTGAGACCGAAGTCTCCAATGAGCCACAGGGAGCCTTTCTGCCCTTGCCCCTGTACATCGATTGTTGTTGTTGTAATGTTTTTATAGCTTAATTTAGGTTAGTTAGTGTTGTTATAGTGTAGGGGTAGTAGTTTGGTAGGGGCGGTTACAATTTTAGAGGTACTTTGCGTTTTTTGGGGTAGGGGTTAATGTGTTATATTTGAGTTTTTAAAAAAATGCTCATTTAAAATAATAAAAGATATATGATTGTTGTGTAATTAGTTGATGTTTAGGTGTAGTTTCTGTTGTCCATGTGTGAAGACGTATATTAAGAGGGGTGGAGGGGATGATGTGTATCACGTTGTGCGATATGTGTAGAGTAAGCTTTGTTAAGGTAAGGTAGTTTAGGTTAGTATGTAGGATAAGTAGTGTAGGTTAGATTAGATTCATTAATTAGTGTAGGTTAGGTTGCTATAGTAATTTAAAAGTTTCTGTTGAAATTCAATGTCATTGTTTGCTACATACAGGTCTACATCATTATTTACTGTGTGGGAGCTAGCATGTCTGCTCATGTAATGTTATGTACATGCATTTGTCTTTGCTAGAAGTCTTTGGCAACATATGTGAGTAGGTGATTTACCTATGGACAGGAAGCTGTCAGGTTTGCCATGGCATTACATAATCTATCTACAGACATTGCTGAGCAGTGTACGTAGCAATCATGATAGAAATGGGCGCAAAGTGCAACTTGTATTCACATACAGTTTCTCTGTGTTGATGTGCCTTGCAAAATGCATTGGAGGAATAGTGTGGTCAAAACATTCTCTTACATTAAAGGTTTTTTGACACACACTGATGGCTGCGCCGTACACACTTACACTTGCAGAGTTTACTTGTCAGCCCAAAGTTGTTTGCTTGTTAGTATCCATGGGCAGACCCTACACCTGTAGTGTGACTTGATTCACCATTAACATTGACTGCATGCTTACAACCTTGCAACCTTGATTAACCACTTGCTAGTCAACCGATACTCACTGTATAGCATTGTCCCTGACTCCAAACAACATATGTCCCTTTAGCAAGTAGTTGGTGTCTTTGCCTCACAGAATGCACAGTGGTCAACTTGGTCCAAACTCCAACCGACAGACAACAGACTACTAAGTACATCTCTGAGATGCTCAGGTGTTGGGTTGGGGAGGGCAGGCATGCACTTGCCCCATCCCTGGAGCTGGCGGACATCTTGGGGGAGCATTTGCATTAGTGCACTGGTGTTTGGCGCCCTTGGCTATATTAGAGAGTATGCAGACGCGTCTGCCAAAGGCGTGCCAAAGGCAAGCCCGTCTGCGCCCGTCCTTGCCTAAACGAGACCAGAGGCCAGAAATGCTGCTGCTTTCAAGGTAAAAATGCACCATTTACCCACTGTATACTATTCTGCTGATTCCTTGTTTCAAATTAAAACACGTGCACAAGTAAATAAGTGTCCTTATTTGAACTGCACTCAGAAACTCCCGTCCAAGCTGGAGGGGCCTGCCACCTGCAATTATTGTCATTTTCAAATGGCAGTATCTGCAGGAGCCTCCTCATCTTGGGGCAGTATGGTAGAACCAGTAGCCATGTCTCATAAAAATATCTTGTGTAATGTCAGATCCTTAGCTAAACATCCCTTTGAAATATGGGACTTGATGGTTACACATGATCCCGCCTTGTGTTTCTTCACTTAAACATGGTTATCCCCCACAAATCACGCCATGATCACTCTGGCAATACCAGAGAGCTATAAATGTATCCATTTGGATAGGGAAAACAAAAAAGGAGGAGGGATTGCCATTGTTTTTAAAAATGATCTAGATGTGAAATGGGTCTTTACGATTAGCAATGATTGCTTAGAATTAGGGGTCTTCAAAGTTTCCGTGTCCCCTTCTGACACCTGGTACGGAGCCCTAGTATATCGGCCCCCAGGACTTAAAACGAAATTTGCAGATCGTTTGGTGGAACATCTCGCACTACATGTACTGGCTGCAAATACATTTCTTTTGCTCGGAGACTTCAATTTCCATGGGGAAAATGTGGCCGATCCTGAAGTAAACAAACTATTTACCTCCCTCGAACTCATGGGACTTACCCAAAGAGTCGAAGGCTCTACCCATAGTGCAGGAAATCTATTAGATCTGGTCTTTTCCAACACAGACCAGATACGATGCGATCCCCCAGATCCCCTTCTATGGATAGACCATTATATGATCACGATCCATATACAGCAAATAGACCAAAATAGTTCTAAACGGCCTATTAGACAAGATCATGATCAGCGGAGGATCTGGCGTAACCTCAATATAGTGGCATTTAATTAGGTATTCTCCCTTGATCAGACACCAAAAACTATGGAAGTTTCCAAACAATTGGAGACTTATAACACCGCCTTAGAATTGGCCTTTGATGTGGTCATACCAAAAAAACAAGTGAACCCCTTACAATGAAGATCCTCCACTCCTTGGTACTCATTGGAACTGAAATTGTAAAGGGCCAGTTGTAGGCGACTGGAAAGAAGATGGCGCACTAGTAAGACTGATGAAAACAGAGGGCTTTATAGGAAGTCACTGTCTAAATATCATCTGAATCTAAAAGCCGCTAGACGGCAATTTATCCTTAGTCATAGTGATAATGCAAGTAATTCCCAGAAAACTTTGTTTGGCATTGTACGGGATTTTGTTTCCCCTAAAGTCTGCAGACAGATGCCACTGGAATCTCAGGAGTTATGTAATTCCTTGGCAATCTATCTTCGTGAGAAGATATTAAAAATGTACGCACATTTTTCTTTGCCTACTACTTTTGAATTGGCATCTTCACGAAAATCCGAGGAGCAAAATAAGATAGTAGCTAGCTCCCTAAACAGCTTTGAACAAGCCACAATAGAGGAGGTCATAAAAGGCCTTGCGGGGGCTAAATCTGGGTCACCATTAGATATATATCCACCCAAAATCATGGCGTCTTTAGCCTCTAGCTGTGCCCCGGCAATCCAAGACATGTTTAATCACTCTATCCTTACTGGTACCATTCCGGCTACTTGGAAAGAGGCGATTGTTCGCCCAATATTAAAAAAAACTACGGCGGACCCCTTAATTCTTGGTAACTATCGCCCCATCTCCCTGTTACCACTGCTGGGAAAAATCCTGGAAAGTATCATTAATCGACAGTTAAGCTCTTATCTGGAGGATAATCATATTCTGGATCCCTCGCAATCTGGTTTCCATCCAGGTTTTAGTACAGAAACCACTGTTTTGGCGGTAACTGACGCGCTTAGATTAACTGTCGACGCGGGAGGGTCAGTTATCTTGATCCTCCTAGACCTCTCCGCGGCTTTTGATTCTATTTCATACTCTAAGCTGTCGGAGAGATTCCTGGATTGTGGTATAAATGGGACAGCCCTTAAATAGCTTGAACACTTCATGTCCGAAAGAACCCAAACTATCATGCTGGGTCCGTACTCCTCAGGAAAAATGCTGCTTGACAGGAGAGTACCCCAGGGCTCCTGTTTAAGTCCCACCCTTTTTAATATACACATGGCCCCGCTGGCACGAATTGTCGAGCATCTGGGTTTTGAGATCATTTCATATGCTGATGATACTCAGCTTATGTTTACCATCGGACCTAACCCAGAGCTCGTCAAAATCCGTTTTGCCTCCGGAATGCTTGCCATCTTCGACTGGATGACAAGAAATTGTCTCCAGCTTAACCCGGAAAAGACGGAGGTTATGTTGATGGGGAAAGCCTTCAATAGTTGGTCGGATGATTGGTGGCCTGCCGAATTGGGCCCCTACCCCTAAACAGTCAGTAAAAAATCTAGGCCTAAAATTGGATCAGGCCCTGACCATGAAAGATCATGTTGCGGCGATATCAAGCTCATGCTACTATGGTTTAAGGCTTCTCAGAATTTTTTTTCTCTATCTGCCTACCTCCCATCGCAGAACTTTAGTCCAGGCAATGGTCATTAGTCGTCTGGACTATGGCAATGCCCTGTTGGCAGAAGTGGGACAGACTCAATTTGCCAAACCCCAAGTAATTCAGAATACGGCAGCACAATTGATCTTGAATTGCCCGGCAGGATCGGCTTCAGCCCCTCTGCTGAGGGAATTGCATTGGTTAACAATAAAGAACAGATCCGTCTTTAAGATCTGCTGTCTCACACATAATGCATTGAATGAAAGAGGCCCTCTCTATTTGCGAAAAAAACGATTAAAGTACTCCCCTGGTAGAAAACTTAGATCCAGCACTCTGGATCTTCTCCAGGTTCCCAGAATTCGCCTTACCCGCACCGGAGGTAGAGCCTTTTCATATCTAGCGCCAAGTTATTGGAATGAGCTCCCTCTAGCCGTGCGTAAAATTCCAACGCTAAGCATTTTCAGGAAACAGCGGAAAGCGTTTTTGTTTTAACAGGACACTTCTCTTGCTATCAGGATCTTTTTACCCTCAGTACATTCTCCTAATTAGCGCCTAGATGCCCCAGGGTGAGTTGAGCGCTCAATAAAAACCACTTAACATAACATAACATACTTATGCGGCTCACAGGGTCTCCGTCCTTGCTTGCACCTGGTCTACCATCTCCAGCAAGACTCCTAAGGCAGTATGTTGGAAAATTATTTGTGGGTCCTCAGAGCTCGGGGCTCTGTGTGGGCTGGCAGGTGGTGTCTGTTGGTTGGTAGACTGTTCATGTTGAGAACCTCCAAGACACTGTTGACCCTCCCCATGTCTAGGGATGGTGTTACGCTGGAGTCCAGGATTTCTTGGATGGTGTCCTGATCGAGGGTTTGCAGGTTGTCATCTGCATCATCGCTGAAGTCCAGAATAGCCTGCTTGCCAGGAGACGAGGGTTCATCCTCTGCAATTTGATGGGGAAATGCCATTGGTGATTTCTGTTAGATGTTGACATGAGTAATCCAGTTGACAATCAAGATTCCATATTTATCACTTTCAGTTCCTCATTGATGCGTAAAAACCTACTCTTGGGGGATTAGCCCTGTCATACTAGTTAGATTACGCTCACTGACATTCACCCAATTTCATAATGACAGGAGTTGGTTATCAGCAGGGTGTCACACATCATTTTAATCAGACCCATGCACTTGTATGTGCACATGCCCCCTCTGGCTGGTCCTAATTTGGTTCTGCCAGCTAACTTACTGACACACAGTGATGGAACCCAGATCATACATTGACTCTTATGTGGCTACAACACCTACATTATGCGTGATGATATCCAATTGTCTGTCGTGGCAGGCTGTTATTGGGCCCCTACCCCTAAACAGTCAGTAAAAAATCTAGGCCTAAAATTGGATCAGGCCCTGACCATGAAAGATCATGTTGCGGCGATATCAAGCTCATGCTACTATGGTTTAAGGCTTCTCAGAATTTTTTTTCTCTATCTGCCTACCTCCCATCGCAGAACTTTAGTCCAGGCAATGGTCATTAGTCGTCTGGACTATGGCAATGCCCTGTTGGCAGAAGTGGGACAGACTCAATTTGCCAAACCCCAAGTAATTCAGAATACGGCAGCACAATTGATCTTGAATTACCATGGGGGGTCAGGCAGCACCCCCCATGGTAGTAGTGCTGGGAATGGTGATATGTACCAACCCACTTTTCTAAGACAACTGGGCCCATCCACCTCAGCCTCTGACCTTCCTGAACTTTTGTCCTTTGTTGTGGCTAAGTAGTTCTCCCATTACCTTGACAGTCCCCTGTGTAACATCCTGTGACTTATACATGTGGCACAGTCAGACAATTTTGGACCATATTCCCTCCTGGCACATACTACATCTTCACTCGGGTCCACATGACAGATAGAATGTAGTACCACAATGGGCTGTTTTCTGTCATCCCTAAGCAGCTGCAACACAAGTGTGACACAGTCAAACACAGTAGTGAATGCGTGTTCGTGAGGGTACCTTGCAGTACACATGTCACCTCCTTGCTATGCAGTGTCTTCCCATTAAGACAGAGTGGCAGTTTGAGTTGCACAGCAAGCACCTACTATGCACTGCACTAGCAGAAGTCCACCAGGACCACACACCATTATCTTTTTGAGACACATGGTCCTCTGGTGTAGGGTTGGGCGAAATGTTCATAGCCGCGCTATGCAAAGCTCCGCGAAGTGGTAAAAAATCTCCGCGAGCACGCAGAGTTCCGCAAACACGTGGAATTGCATGTTCCGTCCGTTCGCGATGCTTTTTTCCTGTTCGTGAACGCCGTTTGCGTGCTCGGGGGGAAATATCTCGTGAAGACGCATTTTGAAAGCACAAACAAGCAAAAATTCTGCGATGCCATGGATCACGGACTTTTTGGCAATTCCGCGTTCTCCGCGGAATGCAAAATTACGCAAATTCTGCACGCGGAACGGAATTTACCGCCCAGTCTTACTCTGGTGTACATCACTTGCATTAACCTCCACACCCAGTCAGATTTAGTAGATGAGAGGAGTTCTGATGGACCCTACATGGCAGCTAAAACCTATGTGCCCTGACCCTGCATGCCAGGACAACTGTGTGTAATGTAGTTTAATCTAGGCTACTTAAGATGTGGCTCTTGAAATTTCCCCATGTGTATATACTTCCCTTGGCCCACAAATCCCCACCCCTCAGGTGGGTTTTTTCTCCTCTGACAAACCCATTCCATGCCATGAATTTGTAGGCTAGATTAGTGTGCATGGGTGTGACATAGGTGAAACAGAGGGGCATATTTACAAAGATTTGGTGCAGCACGGTGGTGCAAGCTGTTTCGCTGCGCCAAGCTGACTCATGACACAGCTTGGCACAGCAAGATGGCTTGTTGCGCTGTGCTGCATCATTATCTTGTAAATATGCCCACATGTTTTTTCCTTTGTTTTCTGGAACTTGTAGTTCTAGTGACTGATGTTGTAGATTCAACTGCAAGTGCCAATATGCAGAGAAAGGGGAAGGTGGACTGGTACTGCACTTCACAAATGTAAGGGATAAAGATAACAGAGCTGAACTGAGCTGTGCAGCGTTTAACTGGTCCTGAGCCTTCAACTTATGTTATATTTAACGATAGATGAACCAGCATACTACAATTTGGCGTGCAGACACTGCCGCAGAGTGCTGGGACATAGCTGCCTTCACTGCATGACATGACCTAGTTACCCACATTGGCCCTTGTTTCAACATACATTGTTGCTATTGTGGTTCATCATTGCCAACACTATCCTGTCCTGCAACTCCTGCCACAGACTCCTTTGAGATGACAGATGACACCTGCTCCTCTAAGGGAACCAGCTGCAATTGGGGCGCTGGCCTTCCACCTCCGTTATGCATGGCTGCCTTGAGGTTGTTTGCCAGTTTCTCCTTTGTCTTTACTTCTGCAACGCTGTTGACCTTGTTTGAAATGGTCTGCCATATGGCCTTTTTCCTCCCTAATTATACTTGGGAGTTGATGAAGAGCTGTTGTTGGTGCTCCATCACCTCATTGATCAGGATCTCATTCTCATCCACACTAAATTTGCTCTTTTTTTTCTTCTTCTTCCCCTAGGACTCTTTCAGGACATCCTGGCTGGTACTGGGGCTGCTGGGGTTGTTGGCTTGGACACTGCTCTCTGCTGTTTCCTCCATGGCTGCTTTCAGGTAAGTGTGCCATTTCTTTTCCCGTAGTGACGTTTTAAAAAAAAAAACATTTTGCTAGACGAGCAAACGTCCCGCTAGGGCAGCTAGCATCTATTTTCTGGACACTAATCAGTCCAACTTCACTTTTGCAGCATTAGCGCCAAATTTCTTTATGACACGGCACACAAAACAGCATCAGTTTTTACGACGCTGGCTACCTCCTTACGCCATGGTTCGCTGTATTGTATATAGGACGCATCCATGGTGTAGGAATTTGTTGTACCGTTGCTGTAATTTTTTAGGCACATTGCTGGGGCAATGCAGCGATGTGCCAGTTCTTGTACATATACCCAACGATTTCATAGATTTTTGAAAAAGTGTGTTGAACATCAAATACGGTCATGAAGTCACTGCTAGTTCTAAATTTATGGTCACATATGATGGTATTACTGACTCCTCAGAACATGTCTAAACTTTGGAGTAACATTACACTAGTTAATGATGAATAGTCAAAAGTAGTAAAGTTACTCAAAATACATGTGTAGATTTAATCATGTGTAAGTTTACCTTTGTGAATAGGCTGCAGGTGATGCTTTCAGCTTTAAGACAAACCCTGGTACATAGCCCTCAGAAGAAACCTAGAACCCTGACCTGTAGTCACCGGAGAGCAGAGTACTAGATTTCAGTTGTGACTATATACCCTTCTCTGCCCACTGGTAAAATAACAGAAGATGTTGTGTGGACATTATGACCAGGTGATAGAGCAAATAGATTGCAGAATTTCATGTGCTGGAAAGATTAAAAATCTAAAGAATATACTTTTTCATATTCACCAAAATATTACAGAAGAAACCCCTCAAAATTAAGTGAGCAAAACAGTACTAGTGGGAGTACTTGTTTGCTTTTACGGTTTTCTTCCAGACTATTTTGGGCAGAACATCATCATTGAGAATTATTGTGACCTAAATATCAAATACTAAAATATATGTTTAGCGTGAATAGCTATATCTTCAAGGTACATAGCTGTGGTTTTAAGAATAGTACATCTATACTTTCCTACATATTCTACCTTCACAATATTTTGTTCTCGATTTTTATGCCATGATATTTTTGATTCACAATATTTTTCCCTGGATATTCTAAGAAATAAATACTTTACTCATTGGAAAATAACACTAGTTAAACAAAATCCTTCTAAAAGCCACATTTGCAGTGATGTTATTCTTACAAAGCATAACAATATTGATTTCACCTTCATGGTAAGCAGTGCAACAATAACTCATAATCCCCACCATGTACACAGTCATGTCCTAACACCTTACAGCACTTGAGGCATACTTGATTACATCATAGTTCCTCTTAACGTCTTCATATGAAAGGAAAATGATTGTTATGATCTAAATTGCAAAATAGTACTGAAATTCACAAGTTGTGTAGATCTATGCGGTGCTTAATTGGAACTGGGCTGTAGGTGGGGCCCAGAGGCACTCATTTTTGGAGACAGCGCATATTTTTCAAAATCAGTGTATAACTCAGTACAAGAGAGAGAAAGACATGAAGTAAGGAAAGCACGAGGAAGAGAAAGGGGAAACCAGTGAAAATGGGAGAAAGCAGGATTGAAAAAGAACTCATAAGAGGGAAATAAAGAGGTGGAGAGTGCTTGGTGGTGGATGAAAGAGACATGGGTCAGAAGTATTCGGTAGCTCTAGATATTCGTTAACACAGGCTATGGGCTTCTAAGTAGAGCTTTAGGCCACAGCACGTATTGTTTCACAAATTAACCACTGGAGGCATGATATACAAATCCTCACTGCATTGCTCATAACCTCATGTATAATGCCACTAATAACATCACATGTTATATTGTCCAATTATGTAAAGGGGTAGTGGATTTCATTTGGCATCATAAATTACATTATGAATATATATCTAGTGACTGGCATTGAAAATTCAGCGTAACTCCTCTGCATATTCTTTATAGCGACTGTTGGATGAAAGCCAGGGGCGTAGCTTAGTAAGATTGGGGAGGTGTGAACTTCATAGTTCCCAACATTTAGGAAGGCATATAATGTTAAAATACATTATACAGCAAGGAGGGCGCTTGAGATGGCCTTAAGGGACAATGGAAAGGGAAAAGAACACGGATTGGTAGCAGTACCAAGTAAGAAAAACACAAACTTCTGTGCAAAAAAACATTCTCTTTTGAGGACTTTCAAAATGGAGATGTGAGAGTGTGTGTGTTTTTGTCAGTGTGCTCATGCAAAAATCCCAAGTTAAATTCGACAGACACCTCATCATACATGACAGAGCACCTGTACCCAACTAGTCATCAGAAAATACATTTATTAGTGGCGTGTAACACCCTAAACACCCCTCCTGAAGCCACTCCCCTGATCCAAACAACTTTCCAGACACAATATATGATTAAAAAAAATGTTTAGCAGCTACACAAGCAATGGCAACAGTGTAATCCATAGACTGGCCTTGCATACTCCCCAGAACGTGCAGGCTGTGCTTTGGAACTTGTGATAACCTCAGAACTGACTCGACTTGCTCACGAATGCTCACTGTGCATGTGGCAACCATGACATATGTCTACCGCCCATGTCTTGCCCAGGCCCAAAGGTACCAGCTTCTCAAGAACAGTGTTTTGTTGATTGTATGCATTTGGGATATAGACATATCCTACAGTGAAGGTTAAAGAATGTGAACATCAAATTTCTCTTCCTGGGATTGCCAGAATGTTCCTGCAGCAGATGGGATTTTTAAAATAAGCACCCATTGCTCATTCTTTACAACCACAAAGCCTGTAGCGTCCCTATTGCTGTTAAATATTTATGTCTCATGTGTATCTGCTTTGGAAGGATAATGATTCTCGCTCCTTGTGTAAGTCTCCATTCGACAAACATCATTGAAGTGCTTCAATATTGAAGTTGAAAAAGTAAAATTTCAATTGTTGTAAGTACTAATAGAATTGTTTTCAAACACATATAGTTCTAAAACTGTTTACAGTAGTCTCTCCAAATAAACTCCCTGTGGGAACATGTTATCTGAAACTACTGAAACAGGAAGAGAGTGAACGTTTTAAAGGACAGATGAAAGCACCAAACTTAATGCCTTGTCTTGTAAATGTTCATGACAGTTTCAGAGGTAAAAACATGAATTTCACTCTCTTCTGCAATTGCACCAACTATTTAAGGTGCTTCAAGGTTTTTGTTTGTGTGGTTTATGTTCCACTGTGAACCAAGGAGCCCACTTATCAAACTTTCAAGCAGCACAGCAAGCAGGTTTGTATTTGTGCAGTAACGGACACCTCTCTGCACAAAAACCATATTCATTCACTCTTTTTAAGTGTGCTGCAGAATGCAACACACCTAGAAAGAAGAAACAACGAGGAGAAATAAAAATATTTCTCCTGTTGAGTCCTTGGTGGGAAGGCATACAATTCTAAATTTCCCAGGTCTACCAGTATTGGTTAATCTGGGAACGCATTAGAATTCATGGGTGAATGCGTGGGACTGACTATCCACTCTCCACCCATGTAAGACCCCCACCATGCAGTGTGATGCAAGGCAGTGATTTGCCCTGCCTTGCAATACACCGGATTTACCAAGTCACTGAGGGTAGCCTAGCGTGGCTTGGTAAATCTAAATCTAGATTTTGTGTCAACTTCCATGGCACAAGGGCAACACAAAGCATTGATAAATTGGACCCCAAGTACATAAAGAGGCTGGATATAGTCAGACAATTTTCTGTATCAAACATGTAAAAAGCAGGAAATTAAAATGTATACTTCAAGTCACCATTTTATGATATTGAAGAAAAAGAAGCACATACTCACAAAAAGACTTACTCATATGAATGTATATTCTTTCTAATACTGTCCCCGATATTTTCTTCGGTGCCTGATATTATATGTTCTTCCACTGTTTGAAGTAAGAAAATTAATACTGAAGCCCAAAAGCAGTGCCTTTTTTCGATTATACTACTTAAAGGATCTCTGAGACACCTCTCTTCATCTATTAGCCTTTTGGCGTGTCATTCGTATTTTGTTTTTGCCTACTAAAGCATTCAGCCTGGGGCAATGGGTCAGCTTACATAAGCCACTGGTTAACTTCACTTTGAGTGACTGTGTTTTACTCCTTCACAATGAGCACAACGGCCTACAAGGTAGTTTTCTTCAGTGCCAGTGTTTTTACTTTATAATTACTTTAGTGTTGTCTTTGTGTTTAGAGCTTGATGTGATAGCAGGAAGCTTTTTCATGTGAGCACAGAGCACATTCAAGTTTTTTCAGATTCCATCTCCTCCCAAATTCCTTTTTTAGGGGCCTTGTTTATCTGACTGCTAACAACAGCTCAAATGATCTCTGAATATAAGCTATTCAGTCTGCTCTATCAGTCTTGCCAACCCTGGCTTTTTATTTCCATTTGTTTCTTGCTTTCTTTCTTGCATTCCCTCTCTTTTGCCTTCGCTCTTTTCTTAGTTTATTTTCATTCCTTCTGTTTTCTTTCTTCCCTTCTTCATTCCCTCCTTGTTGAAGAAAAGAAGGAGTGCGCAAACAGTCCCCCTCCTGTGGCTCTCTTGTGCCCCGGGGATCACCACCTCCCGGGGGCTTTATTTTTAAAATGGAGGGGGCTATGTGGAACCCTCCTTCTGGGGTTGTTTGAAGCCCTGGGGTCCACCACCTACCCAGGGCTAAAATAAAGTTTTAAAGCGGGATGACCCCCCACCCCCGGTCTCGGGGACCACCACCTCCTCTGTGCCAGGTTATATAAAAAGTGGGAGAAGAGCTGCACTGCCCCGCCACCTGGACCATATACACTACTTTATAGGACAGGATGAATATGCCCAATTGATGGACCCTATTCATGACCATGACGGTCATCTGATCATAACACTCACCCGATTTAATTTATGAATTTCTTGGACTGACACTTAAAAATATCTCTGCACTGGGAGTATAAAGATTGTGAATACAATTGAGACCTGACATTGGCTGGATGTTATTATGTATGGAAAAATGCTTTTATGAGTATGAATTAAAGGAAGAAATCTTGAACCAAAACTGAGAATTTGTGGATACCATATTTCTAGGGTACATCATTTCACTTATGATTCGATTCAATTTCTGCTGGGCACTTGCACTTAACGGTGCCAGTAAAGAAGTGCATGGGCCAGAATTGATTGGAACTTTGTGTGAGGTGTGGCCTTTGAGTCTGAGGCTGGTTTCTTTTGGTTGGTTATACTGGAATGTACAGGTATGTACGTATGCCCTTTGGACTAGCCTCAGCTGTGTCATTTGGTTGCTCGAACATGAGTTTACCTTAAATAAATGAAAAGACAAGAGGCGTCTGGCAAAATAGGAACAAGTTAGTCTAATTAAATGCTGTAATCGGGAGAGCCTCGACAAAGTACATCTGCTCAAAGTCTTTCGGTGTGCAAAGTTTTGGCAGCTATTCCTCTGTTATATACAGTTTAAAAGGTACAATAAAGCAATTTTCTACATCAATAAAGCACCCGAGTCATAAATCAACATATGAGTGCATCCGATAAGGACCAGATGACCTCAGGAAGAGATAGTGTGGGCAAGTTAGCATGAGTTCAGATGTCCGCATAAGGAGCATGTGATCACTACAACTAATGTCCATGTTGTGTCCTGATTGGTTGAGTGTTTCTAACTACATGTGGCATGCCCTTGGCCAAACGTTTTTTATTGGGGCTAATTTCACTGGGCCTGTTGATGGTGCAACTATCTATCAGTGGGATCGATCAGGGTTTTCCCTGTGTGCATGTTGTCTTTAGGTTAAGAGAGTCCCCACCTGTGACCTGGTATTCGATAGGCATGGGTGTGAGTCGCAGGGCTTGTCTAACCACATATCTGTGACTCGGGGTCGACAGGGAGGTCACCTTGGGCAAATCCCACAGCAATGTGACAAGTTCATTGGAAATCCTGAAAATAATATGGCTATCACTGGTATAATTTCAATCAACATCCTCAACATTGTGCATACCGTTGACATAGCAAAGATTGACATTGTTGTGACTGTTATTAAAACGGTTAAGTTTGCTAAAGTCCTAATGTACATCAACATTGTTTTTACCAGCAACATTATTGTAATTTGAGCATGGATTATGACATACATTGATATCGTGATTGCTGGTGTTGGCACCACTGTACAGTTTTAGGTTATGACACACATTGACTTTGCATTGATGGGTACTGGTGGCATACATTGATTTTGCATTTACTGGTAGTGCCACTGTCAGCTGTGTACACATCACGGTAATCATTGACAGCATATTCACCCATTCCAACACATTTCTCAAAAACTCATGTTTACTCTGTCCAAGGGGTTATGGCATTTGGAGATGATATTTTAATGTTTGCTTATTCCTTTTCCGTGCATAACTCTTGGTTGTTAGGCGTATTGTAGATTCTAAAAAACAAATGGTTGACTTTACAAATGGAGAAATGCACGTTTATTACACAGGAGGTGGAATATCTGGGTCACATATTATCTGCTAAGATGATTTCTCCTACACCTAGCCCCATGTAGGTCATTGAGAGTTTAGCCACACCTAAAGATAAAGATCAACTACACTTATATTTGGGTTTGTATGAATTTTATTCCAGGTTTGCAGATGCGGTTTCACACGTATCCCTACCTTTGAGAGAACTACTTAAAAAGGGGTGAAATTCTTGTGGTCTAATGTTCATCAGGAATCTTTCGATCATTTGAAGGTTTTTTTTCCCCCTGAAGCACTGCAACTATTACCTTTTGATAAAAAATTGAGATGATTACAAGACGTATGTGGACAAGGAGATGGCGAGAGAGACCACAGCGAGGAGGGCAGCCCAGAGACACCACAGCAGAGATAAGCGTTTTTTCTTTTTTATTGTAATTTTTTTTTTAGGGAGGGGGAGGCGTAGAGTACAGTTCCATTGAGTTTTTTTACAACTCCGTGGCACTCTGCTGAATGGCACTCCTACATCTCTGCCCGGGGATATTTTTTATTTGCTCAGATTAATATTCTCTAATTTTAATGTGGAAACTTTTTGTGGTGTTACTGTGTGTGTGTTGCTCAAATACTTTACACATTGCATGTTTAGATAAGCCTGACTGTTCTGTGCCAAGCTTCCAGAGGATGAGCAAAGGCTGTTTTATGATGTATCTAGCTTGCTCTGATTAGAGTGGTGGTTCCTACCTGGGTGCATACCTTAGCCAACCAGGAATCCCATTTCTAACATTGGTGATCAGCGGTGAAGGCAGAACTTGTGTTTGTGCAATACCATATAGTAAGTCATTGTTCACTATAGCTCTACACTGAGACCAATTCGAGTTTTTTTTTAATTCTCCATGCTCTGACATCTTTTGATTTTTCCAGAGTCCTTTTGCCCAAAACCCATTTTTCTCTGCAATGTCTGTTGTCCTATCTGGTTTAAGATGGATTCTAACTGGCTAACCTGGAAGCATACAGAGTGGCTCAGCTCAAGTGGTTCTGCCTGGAGAAAGGGGTGCTCTATGAGGGAAGTGCCAACAAGGCAGAGCTTCAGAAAGCCTTGAGAGCACAGGCAGAGGCCTACCCAGAAGGAGAAGTGGATGAGTAAGGATCAGAGCGGGACCCAACAGAGGGTCTTGACATGAAGCCTACAGAGGGGTTGCAATTTCCTCCTCGGACTGGTAGTTCACTCTAGAGCAGGCAACAGTGTGTTTTCAATGAGCTTGTCCTCAGAGGAGCTGGGCGGACAGGAGGGAGCAGAGTTAACTAGGACTAGAGCTTGCCAAAATGGAGAAGGGCAAGGCGCAGACCCTTGCCCTTGCTAAGCATGAGAAGATGCAAGCTCTAGAGGTGAAGAGGCTAACCATGGAGGAAAAGAAGATGGCCCATGAGCTGTCTCTGAGCGCTGGATATTAGGGCCCGCCAAGTGGGGTCCAGCAACTGCAATAATTGGTGGCAGTATACCTGCAGTGTTTGCACCTGAGTTCAGATTCCATATCCCAAAATACATGGTGCCTAGTTACATTGTGGGGGCTGACTTAGAGAAATGGTTGTCAGGCTATGAAGTGGCTTTAAAAGTGCACAGGGTCCCAGAGGAGCTCTGTGGAGGTGGTCTTTGGCTGCATATGCCCATGGTGGGGGGGTACACTCCTTCCACTAGAGGTGGGGAACCAGACAAACTACACTGCCATGAAAACCATTTGTAGTCAGGAAGTTTGGGATGACACCTGAGAAGTACAGGCAACAGTTCAGGGCTAGTCACAAACTCTCTACACAAACATTGGTGAATCTTCTGGATTTTGCTGGTGAGGCACTGAAGAGCTGGGTGAGCGGCTGCAAAGTTAATGATTATGAAGGGTTGTACAACTTGTTTTTGAAGGAGCATGTTCTCCTCTGAGGACTACTACTGTACCTGCAGTGGCAAAGGCCATGATGGGAATTTGTACCTGAGTGGGTTTCCCCAAGGACGATTTATCTGACAGGGGTACAAACATCATGTCTGCTTATATTAGTCAATTTGGAAGGAGTGTGGGGTAACATACCAGTTCTTATCCCCTTACCATTCACAACCCAATGGGCTTGTTGAGAGGTTCAACAAGACCCTGAAAGGCATGATTAGAGGCCCTCCTGAGGCAAGTGGGTATCCTCTTACCATGCCTGTTGTCAACTTACAGAGAAGTGCCACAGAGAAGAGTGGGTTTCATCCCCTTTAAACCGTTGTATGGGCACTCAGTTAGAATACATCTGAGTCTGGTGAAAGAATGGTAGGTGCAAGCTCCCAGGAAGGTATCCCATGATGTAGTGAACGACATGGTAGCGTTCAGAGGCCAGATGGCTAAGTTATGGAAGCAAGTGTTCAGTAATACTGAAGCAAGCCAGGAAGTCATGAAGAAGTGGTATGAAAACAATTCTCCCACTGTAGAGTTTCAACCTGGTCAGAAAGTGTGGGTGATGGAGCTGGTAGAGCCTAAGGCCCTCCAGGATCACTGGAATGGGCCCCATGAGGTGAGTAAAAGAAAGTGTACAGCCACATATCTGCTTAACCTCAAGAACCATAGGCAACCGGAGGGTGCTACATGTATATAGCCTCAAAGCTCAGTTTGGGAGGTCTGAGCTCACCATGCTGCTGGCAACAGATGGAGAAAAGGAAGAGGAGAGTTAACCTCTGCCTGAACTCTTGGACTCCAAGGAGAAGGATAGGTCTGTGGAAGGAGTAAACCTTTCCCTCACTCTAACTCCTCAACAACAGAGAGACTGCCACCAAATGTTGGGGCAATACTCTTTTTTTGTTCTCCCTTATCCCTGAGACTACCCACCTGTGTACACATGATGTGGACACAGGGGGCAACCCCGTGTTAAGAATAAGTCTAACAAGTTGTCAGATAAGGTGAGGTCCAGAATTAAGGCTGAAGTGTCCAAAATGCTTGAGTTGGGGTGATAGATGCCTTCAGAAGCTCCTGGTCCAGTCCTGTGGTTCTGGTACCAAAAGGTGCCCCAGAGGGCATCCCACCTAAACTGATGTTCTGTGTGTATTACACTGGTCTAAATTCTCTAACCAAGACTAGTGCTCACCCCATTCCCTGGGCTGATGAGCTGATTGATCATTTAGGGGCTGCCCAGTATCTCAGTACCACTGATCTTACATCAGGGTACTTGCAGAACACCTTAACAGAGGGAGCAAAGGAACCTGTTCCCTTGAATTACAATGACTCAGTCACAAACTGCAGCGTAGATTGTGCATCTAATAAATCTGACACATTTCTCCATTTAGGCCTTCCAGATGATGAACTGCTGAGAGATGGGTAATTATCTTTAATTACCCTTATATACCCTCCCCCTCTTTTTGAATATACTACATCCATGGGGGTATTACACCTCCCTACTTACTAAAATATTACCCTGTATGCGGATTATGATCTTAACTACCACCACCCGACAGGAGCTGAATCCTACACTCCAAAATAGTGTACACCATTTCCAACTCATTCAGCACTACCCAATGGTGTTATCAGTTCTAGGCAATCTCGCTAGTGCATGACTTCTGCCCTGAGCTTCGGCACACACCGGCAAGTGATTAATGACATGACCCATCTTAAGCAGACAACCTCCCACAGTCCTCACTCCTGAGGTACTGGAGATGGAATAGTTCAAAGTGCGAATGTTGCCAGCATGATGTTAGTACCTCCCCCATCACTTAGACCACTGACTAATTATGAGGCCGGTCCACATACCGTCCTCTTGTCCCATAATACATTTTTTGACATTTCATTTTTTTGCACTATCCACCTAAAATACAGTATGCCTCTCTAGGCGCCCTCAAGGACGCATACACGTTACCCTAACTGGGTAAGTGGGCAATCCTCCGGATTCTCCACAATGTTTGTGATCATTGAAATGGTTAATTTGTAATATGCAGGTCATGTTTTCCCAACATGTATGTTATACATGGTGTCAAGCATGCAAGAAGTGCATGCTCTACCTGATTTTCAGATGCATTACTTTCTGGAATGCCTTTTAACCCCTGTTTTTGCCATTAAAAAAGCTGATTTCTGTTCTTCCCTTGTTGAACAGGTCAGCCTCATTAGGTTACAAAGGTTAGCATAATCAGGTTCTTATGGTGTATATTGTTAGCTATTGGTACCAAAATAATTGCTATTAGGCCCATGGTATTGCACGATCTCTGTGCATGAGATATTTTGCTCGCAAAGGAAGGTGGAGCATGTAAGATGTTGAAAGTTCTACAGTGTTGTACCTACATTCCTGATGAAAGCGAAGAGATATGAGGATTTGTGAAAAACGTCATGGTCTGAAACAAGATTTGAAGGAACTGGAAGCTACTAGTGCCTGGGAGGCAATTTAAAAGGGATTTGTCTGCTGTAGGGGGTTGGGTTAGCAACCTAGGGGGTGCAATTTCAGGCACTATATTGAGGCCTATAATATCATTTCTATTTGTTTGATTTGCTTGGTTGCTATGTTTTAGGAAATTAAGTACGTGATAGATAGAAGAGGAATCAAGAGAAGAGGAATGATATAGAAATAGAGGAGAGTCAGTGTAGACTCTTTGATGACAAAGGAGTTGGATAATTCTAGACAAAAGATGTAGAAAATGACAAATTGTTTAGATCAGGGGTCTCCAACCTTTTCTGTAGTGGGAGCTACTTCTGATCAGTGAAAATCATAGGGAGCTACTAAAGGCTAAGCAACTTGCAAGTTTTCTGAGAGACCCCCCAAGCCCAGCGTCATTGACTTTAAGGCTGTCTCACACCTCATCATCCACCGTGCTACATCCCATTACATGATAACCGCACCTTGGTGTTCATCAGTCAAGACATGGTACCACTTCCCACACAGGATCACAAACCTAAGAAAACACTTCCACCCCACACATGCCATAGCTTGCTCTCCATGTAGGTAAGTACTTCAGTGACATACATTGGGTTAGTAAGCACTATGAAAATGCTGCAACAAAATTCCTCTCTTTTTTTCGTTATCAAATAAACAAAGGGAGAAAAGTTATGCTACAAATTAATACATATGATTTTCCTTCATGTCCGGGCCTTTGCAGACTATTAAAACAATAAATATCCGGTATTTGGAAAGGTGGCAACCCTAGTTTCATTATGTGCTTATTTCTTTTGAAATGGCAATGCATGCATGCTGATCATGTTATGGTTCCATAGCAGCGAACTAAGTGGATTAATGTACCTGCTGCAGAAATGTGTATATGTGTTAATGCGCCTGCTGCAGAGATAGCCATGTAACCATAAGGTCGCAGGTTCAAACCTAGTATGAAGGCCCAGGGATTTAGTGCACTTGCTGCAGAGCTCCAGATGTAACCCACAGGTTACCAGTTATTTCCGCAGTATGATAGTTGAATAGGTTAACGCAGGGCATCTCCCTACCTGCAGATCACAGTTTCCTGAATAAACATCAGAGATCAATGCACCTCCTTCACTAATCTGTATTAACCTGTGGTTCATTAGTTCCAATGAAAGTAAGATAGATCAGGGGATTAAAGCACCTGTTACGAAGCGCTGCAGGCCACAGTCTGCATGAGATATGGGATTAATTAACTCACAGTAGAGCTCTGTGAGGCATCCTGCTGGACAGAGGGTTCAGTCCCGGGAAGAGCATTCAGGTGATTAAAGGACCTGGAATCTCTGTGGGGTACCCTGCGGGTCACACTAAGGTTGCTCAGGGGGCAGAGCACCTGCTGCGGCAGTCAGGAATAGTACCTTAGGTTTTTCCAGTCGTTCTAATCTGCCTGATCGGATGACGCATTTCAAAGTTACAAACAGTGGCTGTAGCCCAGATCCATGCTTTGAATGTCCGTTTCTGAAAGCACTGCTAATTAATTTTCTGTCTGTTTTAGTGACTGCACCCACTTCCTGCCTCCTCTATGCCTATCGCTTTGTGTACGTGTACGGGCTGATCATCTTTTCATGCATCTTCTATTTGCTGACAGACAAAGCAGGTTAACTGACAAAACTGAGAATGCATCTCTCTACTTCTGCCATCCAATTATTTTATTTATTATCTGAGTTATGCCTAATAAATTCCCATAAAGCGTCTCAAGACCACTGCTAAGCAATGGTAGTTCAGCTGGAGGACAGCGAGGGGGATAGCTATCTCTAAGAGCGTTGTGACTTGCATTATAGTACTTTTTCTCACGGGCTTGTTTCTTGAATTCAAAGAATACATCTTTGAATCTGATAATCCGCAGCACTTGCAAGTAGGCCTTTGCTGAAATAGGCAGCAGAGTTATTAAACATAATACAGAACATTTGCTGAAATATTGTGATGAAAGATATTGGTGCATGTTTTTCAGCTGCACGCAATTTTAAAATGAAGAGGAGGACAGTGCTCTCCGCGGCACATGTTTGGCTATTATCGGTATCTTGATTAGGAATTGTGGATACCATCAGCTGAGAAAGCTGTTGGGGGGTGCTCTTGCATAAAGGCATCATTCACCACCTGCACTGGGTGTTGTGAACACAGCCCCGTGACTCCATCTATGCCCAACCAGACTGTATCAAAGGTTAGACTCGCACCAACAATGGCATGTCCTGGGTTCTCTTTCAGAAGTCCGGTGAGAGATTGCAGTCAGAGGTCCACCACATGTTTGATGGCCACACAACAGGGCACCAAACTATTAGACTAGGTAAGGAGTCCAGAACTAATAAGACAAAGACCTCATGAGTGTGTGAGATGACTGAATAGGTAAATGTAGAAAGTATTTATTTGGAAAAAGGGTGAATGAGTCCTCCTGTGAAATTTCAATCTTGTTTATGTATCGCAAAATAATGTTAATTAGGCTATAATACTCACACCATTTTAGCGTTCAGTACATTGGGAGAGACACCAATGCAAGTTCCATGAGTCACATACAGAATTTGTAATAGGCTTTTAGGTACTATAACTGATCTTTTTCCCCCCAACATCAGGTCAGATGGCGTAACTGAGTGGTGTCCGTGTGTATTACGAAGGTCCCGAAATTACCCCTTTTCAACCTCTGGGTCACATAAGACCAAAAGCTGTGTACACCCAGGGGACTCTTGGAACAGATGTGCAGCTATTTGTGAAACTCAACACTTGCGAGACACTGAAAGGTAGATGGCAAATACAGAATTTAAAAAGAAACAAAGAAAACACACACACACCTGCTGCCAAGAACAAAAGTCAAAAGATTGAAAACAAACTGATCAACAGAAAGGAAAAAAGGTAAAGAAGTAACTTATCTTCAGGATTGCATAAGGAAGCAAAATAACTTCACGCTGGTTCTTAACAAATAAATGTACAAGCAGAATTAGCCTGCCCCCTCCCCTCTCAGCCACAAGAGAGGCCACAGCCGGAAGTCCAGACACACAGACCAGTATAATGTATGTATCAAGATTTCAACATATACATGAAATTATATGTGGTCTCAAGGAAAATGCTCATTGAAATGAAAAGCTGACTTTGTCCACATTTCTACGGATTTAAGGGAAAACAGAAATGAAGTAAACAAAATGACTTGCACTTCACCCAACACTTAAAGAAGCAAGGCTTTACTTTCTTCCTGGGTGACCAACACTGAAGAAAACCGTAGAAATGGGAAATACAACTTTCCCCAGAGGCCAAACTGTGCTAAAATACCATATTAAGCTAAAAAGAGCACAAGGTCACATCAATCTCAGAGATTGAACCCTAAATCCAAATACAGAAACACTGCCAGTAAGCAATAATAAACTATAGGTATAGTAGTTAAGTCACTGAACATCCGACCACTCCAACAAATGAAGTAATTACCCAGAAACTATTGTCAACATATCGCAGGACGTAATATATAGAGCGCACAGATTCATACAAACGAAGCACAACACTGGAGTGTAAATTCTATGCTTAAGGTTGAGCATTAATGTTGAGACCTAATTGATAATGCTCAGTATTTACTGTCAACATACTGGGGCTCGCTTACCAATCTCTTACTGTGCTTCGCTCCACGCAGGATCAAAAGGCAGCTGCTGGGTTCTTGAAAGGGGAAGTACATGAATAGTGCTTGCGCCACCTGCATCACAGCTATCGGGCGTTCCGTCCTGATTATCTGCGCACATGTCTTGCAGGCTATCAAGTGCGGAGCCAGCCTGGAAATGGCAGGTGGCGCAGTTCCTGCTAGTTCCGAAGTTCAGGAAGAACGTCATGTTCTTCTGCCCGCCCCGCTCCAGCTAAGCTCCGTTTCAGCCAATCTGAGCGGCTGGTTTGGTTGAGGGCGGGCAAGCACTCACAAAATGCCAAAAGAGAAGGAAAGGATAATAAATAGATGCCAGAGCTCAGAGTGAGGCCATAATAATGAAATGCCGGCGCGAGCTACTCCTGGAGGGTCGGCGAGCTACCGGTAGCTCGCGATCGACCGGTTGGAGACCCCTGGTTTAGATGGTCTCGAAGGAAAGATTAATTTATTTTGTAATGGCTGTCTTTGCCATCAGAGGGGGATTGGAGCAGCATAATTTAGACTCCACCCACTGCATATACTCGATTTACATGTTACAGCATATAATCCATACATTCAATTTGTGCCTTCAATCATTAACTTGTGTGTTTCAAATATATGCATTATCATATATAATTTTGATGTGCATATCTAGAAATCACACTAGTGTAGTGGAGTGAATAAATAACACATGAATTTACACTTATGGGCTTATTTACAAGCCCCTTGCACTGCCGGTGCGTTACTTTGTATATGGGATTAGTGACTATACACGTTATAATGGTTACAGCTTATTTCCTATGGTTAAAAGTATTATAATGTAATACCCTTTGACATTTTCAAATTAACTTTAAGCTTTCCATTAGGCCTTAGCCAAGAGCTACACATTTTGAGATTGTCTTTATGATGTGTAGTTCTTTCTTTGCAGGTGAGGTATCAAGTCCCTCGTTAGCCAGAGAAAGATTGATTATTTTGTACTAGATTGATAATGAGGCCTAGGAGGTGAAAGTTGGCAACAGTCATGAAGAAAGGATGGTGAAAGGAGCCTCCTGTACCCATTGTACTAAGGAGATGCAACACTAAAGGACAAGCAGTTGTGTACCTAATTGTGTGAAAGTTGGAATTTGGGGAGTCTATCAGTTCCCAACAAATGCTGCCACGAGGTTGGTTCTGAAGTTTGGGAGAGAGATATGGATGTTCTGGGACTTATTAGTGTTCCTTAGCAGTTAGAGGGAAGACAAATTTCTGACAATGAAGAGAGAAATTCTCTCTTCTTTCGTGATTTCCTGTGAGGCTTTAAGCTGAACACCTTTTCCATTTGTTGAACCTGTACTGAGGTGTGCGAGCTCTTAAATGTCTTGCCTGTAATGAGATATTTGATTAATACTTGATGATTTTGATGATTGTAATGAAATAATAATCTGAATATAAACCTAATTGAACTGATTTATTTAAACTCAATTGCTTCTGAATGCTGTCTCTCCCTAACACTTCAAGTCCAATATCAAAGGTCCATATGACCAGTGGGGATTCTGTTTGATGACTATACTGAGGGGCATATTTATGAGCGGTGTTGCATGGCTCTTGCACCATGCAGCGTAGTGCAAGAGTGATGCTGGCCCTAAATGAGATTTATGAAGCCATGTAAGGACACTTTACGTGGCCCTGAGTGGCTTCATATATTTGGAGGAATACAACGCAGCATTAATTGGTACATTGCATTACTCTGCCCTGGGAAGGTGTTCCATGGGTGTTGTGTGGGTGTTCGTCTGCAGCTCCCATGGTTTTTGAACGCATTTCCAGATTTAACAAAAAATTGGTAGACCTGGAAATGGGTGAAAAAGATACGCCTTCTCAGGGGAGGTGTAACAAAGAGAAATATCTCTATTTCTCCTTGTTACGTCCTCTTTCTATGTGTGCTGCATTTTTCATCACACATAAAAAGACGAATATGTCTCTTAAGATTGTGTTTGTGCAGAAGGTGGACCTTCCTGCACAAAAACAATCCTGCATGCAACGCAGACAGCGTTGCACAATGATGCAAGGGTGCCTGCATTGACACTAGGCAGCCCATTAAGCACCAGCACTGGGTAAAGTGACTTGCTGCGCTGCATTGCGTTACAAATATCATATATATGCCCTTAAAAGATTGAAGTTTAACTATTCCCACTCCATCAAGTGCAATGCATTTTAGGATGAATCAAATACAGGTTGGGTTTAAATCCTATGGCTACTTTATAATCTAAATAGTTTTATGCCAAGGTAGCTGGCCGAACATTATACATCATTACCTTTAAGAAATCTAATAGTGTCAGAACCAATTAAGTTGGGATTTGCTAGTTCGGCTCAATGAGTGTGTAACATGTGTTAGCAACAGTTTCGTCATGCACCTCCATAGATGCATAGCTCTCATAAAGAGGCTTGCTGAGGGTTTCTCCTCAAATGTAACCAATATAGTAAAGGGCAGAAGGCAGCAGTATCAAAGATGATTAGTTATTGGAGTTTTATTGTCAGTTAGTGGTTGTTCTGAATTATTTTCATTGTTTAGCAGTGTTTTCAGAAGATACCTCATCATACACAAGTATAGTATCTGCATCGTGGTCAGACAGATGGTTTGTATGTAATTTTAGTGCATGTGCTTTGAGTGCTTCTTTTTTACCAGGAGTTGTTGAAGTAGCAGACTTTAAAAAAAAGTTTTCAGGCATATACCCTGTCCTACTGGAGCCCTCTACATTACTTTCAAAGACACCATTATCAATTCTCACATCTTCCTCTTGCTAATAGCCTTCAATGATTTATTCTGCAGGTGTAAATTAAAGGTCAGAATCCATAATCTCCACAGTAACTTAATTAGTTAATGCGATGCCAAACATTTAAAAAACACTATGTGAAGATGCTACTACATGAACAGCCGAAGAGCGGCAGATATGTATCGCTTTAAAATACTAATAAAACAGCAGGTTATTTAAAACACAGCAAACGAGGAAGAAAGACTAAGGAACACAACTTTAACGAGAATAACTGTTTCTGTTTAAAGTCAAAGGAAACAAGCATGTCTAATATATATATATATATATATATATATATAAACAGGCTAGTAATAAAACATAGACAAAAGAGGGAAGGGAATGGGCACTAGTAATAATTTCAGGAAAATAAAATAAATTGACATCCATACAAAAGACTTTCTTACTCGTGGGTATCTTGTAAATAAATATTATGTCCAGGATAAGCATCCACTGCATCGGTATTAAGGTACGCATGCTTACAATTAAGACTTGCAATGTCCTTCCATGATTTCTGCATAACAAACTAGGATTTTTGTGTATCGACAATCAATCCAGGTAGCAAATGCAAGCAATAACCACAACATATATGACAGTAATAAAAACAAAACCCTGTAAAAAGAAGATATAACGAATACGCGTGACATGGACTAAAACACGAAAATGGCAAAGGATGAAATAAACCAGTTTCTAAACACCAATACAAAATTAACACCGATGCAGGCAAAATACTAAACATTCCAAGCACACTGACTTCGAAAACGAAAATCAATGTTCCCTACACACCAAGGAAATTACAATTACTTACAAATGCTAAAAACGACACCATCATGACGCTCACCAATAGGCTAAATTATTCACTTTTTCGAGACAGGTTTGCTCCATGTTCTCCTCTGTTCTAGTGATATTGCTTCTTTTGTAGGTGAATATATTTAGTAGGTGACCTCATGTCGTTTCAGCAATAAAGACGTATGTAATCTTACAATGAATTGCCGGTTAACACATTACAACAGATTGCTGCTATCAATTCCAATACAAGCAATAAAGCGATCAGAGGGACCAGATAGTTCACACTTTAAAACTAAAATGGTTTATTGCATGACTATTTTACTGGGAGGCCTTGGTTTTGAAACCGGGTGGTGCCATAGAACGAGAACATCATTTTTACAGCTGCCAGCACATTTCATTACTTCAACCATTACATCCACAATGGGTATCATAGGTGAAGTAAATGTGCATGCCTCAAAAGTGACCTCACACAATGAGATGTACTTTATTGCAGTTGTGTCTTTGATGTTATTGCTTTGTAGCAAAATGTATTAGACACCATTTCTCCATTGGAAATAAAATCATAATTCCTCTCCTACAAAAAGAAAGAAATGCAGCCTTAAAACATGAGTTGGAAAAGAAGTCTAACTTAACTGCAGCTCTTTAGAAGAAAATTCTATGCACTTTTTTGATAATGTGTTTGGGGAGTCGGTGGCTATTGTTTCTGTAATCCACCAAAACATGCAGTGCTAGAATGACAAAAAGAGCAACATGTAAACAACCGCAAAACATCACAGATATGAAATCCCCACCAATGACTCCAAAATTACTACATTAAACTCCTCTCCAGTGATACTGTTAACTTAACTCTTAATTTTTTAGGGGTCGCCGTCAGACTTAGGGCAAGCTGCGAATAATCTTTTGTATGGCAATGCATGTACCATCATCTCATGTTTAGATTTGCTGGGACGTATTTTACTTGTTTATCTGGATCTTGGTAGATGTTTTCTTGTTGTTTGTATGACTTTTATGGGTTTACTTTTAAACCGAATAAAGTTTATTATTGATATATTGAAATGCAGCAGATAAACCCGTATTCAGAAGGCATGCATTGAACATAGATGGCTGGACTCAGCACGCATTGGAGCACAGGGTGGAAACTTCTGAGATGCAATTCTTTCAAGAGGATCATCAGGTATGTATTAGGATTTATACAGCATGAAGGAACAAGCTGGGGAGCAGGACCAGGGAGCTATGTTGAACCAGGGCATGGACATGTTAGAGATTGTATACCATAGTAATGAATGAATGAATGAATGGTGGAACTTCTACAGAGCACGGCTACTTGACAAGAGACATCCTTGCTAAGGGACCAGAACCCGATGGAGGTCCCAGGAACTTCAATGTTACCGATTAAGTGTTGTTTATAGAGATGGTCATTTTTCTTTTAGGAATAATTCAGAAATGAGGGTGGAACCCCGTTGAAGTGACATCATGAGATTGAGGCACACATATCGCACGCATTTATTTTCATGCAACAATTACAACGATTGAGGCACACAGGTGAACAGAAATGTCATCAGAGAGAAACACTCCATGGCTGTATGGACCAGATTCCTCAGCAGGGATTTGGTGTAGCATGTACATAATCAAATCATGGATGATCAAAGTAAATATCAATAACCCATTTGTCTACTGAACCGCAATCCTTGTGTGCTTGGCATTGCCATTGCCAACAAAGGCTCCGTGGGAAGAGAGCATTAGGATTTCTCAAACATTCATTTACATGACACTCTGTCAGGTTCCATGATCCATTGGTTCTGATTATAGTCACTGACAAATCGTCTGCAAGGAGAAGGAAACCAGGTGCATATTTCCCTTGCCACCCATTTTAACATCTTATCTATAGGTAGCTTCAACTGTCTGTTTGAAAACTTATGTATAGGCGAGATATAAAAACTGATAACAATATAGACTTAAAGTAAGCTTTGGGTGCGTCCCTTGCTCATTATTTGATAACCTGTTTGTATATCTCTGTTGCCAGCTCCTGCTTGAATGGCTTTCCTACTTAGTCTTGTGTTTGTCCCATACATGGAGAATTTGGGTCTCAGCATGTTTTGATTGGATGAGTTATATCAGGAACTTGCATTGCAGTGTACAAGGTGCTATTTTCCCTCCTTCTCTCTGTCTCGCTTTGCTCTGCCTGTTCCCCTCTATTTTCTTGCTCTGCTCTCTTAACTTAATAAACCCCTCAGAACCTGCCCACCCCTCCAGATTTCTCACTCCATACACTGCCTGTTGCTGAACTGGCTTGTGGAAATCTTTGAATAGTTTTGAAACCCATGATGACTCACAGTCATTTGAAATACTTTTTATTTTGCTTGTAGGAAAACCCTTCCAAGACTGCCACCATGAGCGCGCATACACGCATGGTGATCAACTTAGAGTGCTTTTTCTCAAAAGAAAATGAAAATCATTTCAAAATGGCTGCTGTCCATGCTCCGTGTTTTCTGCAACAGAAGTATTAACCCTCTGCACTACTTTACAGTGAGTCAAAACCCCAATTAAACAAAACTCCGACCTGTCTTCAGAAAGAACATTAATCACAGGATTTATCCTGACATTCCTCTGTTGCCCGGAAATTGCTGGAGGAAATTAATGCCGCAGAATGGTGCTTCAAATAAAAATAACTTGCAAACACGGCACCCCCCAGAATCCAGCACCCGGTGCGGTGGCACCGGTCGCACCGCCCTAGAGCCGGCCTTGTATTCAGTGAACGTGATCCTACCAATGTGAGCTTTTTGAATGAGGGATTGAGCAAGAACTAAGGCTGTTTAAGATTTGAGGTTCCTCATTTGCATACAAAATCTGAATTTTGATTGAAGAAAGACAGATCCCGTAATGGGGCGTTGGAGATCACTGAAACAGACTCGTCTTGAGACTTGGAACTAGAGCAGAGCCTTGAGGGCAGGAGTAATGTTACTGAAATGACTTAGATTTAGAATGTGTCCGACTATGGTATCCTGGACTAATTGTAGTCTGCTGATGACTCTCCTGTAAAGTCCATTGGCATAGCTGAGATACGTCAGCACTAGAACTCTTGAGCCAGGCCACTTTGAGGGAAACCAGGCAAGGATAGATATATTGTGGTATTCACATATTACTACTTAGTGTGGACTGAAAGGTTAAGATTTAGGATAATAGCCACAGTCTTTATTTCCATTTTGTTAGGTTTAGAAGTGGTGGCACGGATCTCTGTTTTTGAACAGTTAAGTTACAATAGTAAGTCCTGAAGGAGTTGGCTGAGACCTGGAGAGCCCGGGCCCAAGAGATTTTCCAAGGCATCGTGATCTAGCTGTATCAAGCAAGGTTGAAAGAATTGATGAGTTCTTATATACATTCAAGAGAAGTGGTAGGATTGTCAAACCTTGAAGGACCACTACCCGAGGGGTAAATGAAGGTGGGCAGAGACCATTACAATATAGTGTCTGTGTGTGAGGCAGGACTTGACTCAAAACCTGTGCCCTGGATTACTTGGGTTCCTTGCATTTCTAACTAGTGATAGGTGGTCAACACTGTTGAATGCTCACTTGAGATCAGGCGGAAGGATGGCAATGAACCAACAGAGTTAAAGACAGGAAGAGTTCGGAGAGAAAGCTGCATTTTTATTAACCAAAATAATTCCTTTTTCAACAAAATTATGTATAATATTTATGGCACTGTTCGTACAATAAATAATTTCTGCTTGTTTTCTAATTTGTCATTACAGTTCTGCATTATTGTCGTAGTATTGTCACTACGCAACAAGCAAATTGCCAATCTTTGCCTACCTAAATAGGAGAACACTATAAGCTATGTTGTATTTCTAGAACTAAAGATCAGGAGTGGATAATAATCAAGTCAATTAAGATTGTCTAAGGGGCTCAGGTGTGAATCAAGAGCACTACCAGGGGTTGGGTGATTTTTTACGTAAAAACAAATCAGGGTCACACTTGCTCAAACTTATAAGTGGTATCATGTACAGTTGTTGTCAGAATTGACATAATATAAATTTTCCATATTTTAAACAACCATGGTGGTGTTATGCTAGTAAGAGTCATGTGCTAAAAACATGTGTGTCAGTAGTGTGAGTAGTTTCCCCATTGACTTTGTGAGGGGGTAGAAGCTGCCATCTCCCGTCTAGCCCATCAAATTCATTTGGGGTTATAGTTACTCCAATGATGTCTTAAATCCACAATATTTTAGATGTTCAATATACTTGGATATACGTACACTGTCACCAAATGTGTGTGTAGAAATTGGGTTACTCGTTAATCGGGTTTGAGCCCTGGTCAAGCAGCAACCTCAATCCTAGTCAGAATAAGGCACAAGCAAAACCCAAATTGACCTGTACTCAACCCTCTTTAGCTTGGCACAGAGCAGTCAGGCTTAACTTACAAGCAATATGTAAAGTATCTGTGCAACACTTCAAGCTGGAAAACTGTGACAAAAACTGCACATAAATATCCCACCCCAGGTTAGAATATTAGAGCTGAATGTACTAAATAAAACAAGACAGAAACAACAAAAATCCAATTAGTTCAACTGGTGTTGGAATTTCTTTAAGAATAAACTGTAAAATAGCACCTAACAGTGGAAAGAGCCAACTGAGGCCCGCACTGGACTGGTTCAAAGTCAAAAGTCCAGGCTGACCGTGATGGAGCTCGGGTTAGATACGAACCCAAATTAGACCAGCTGGAGTTTTACCTTCCCAAGTTTTGTGGCAACATCCCCATTTGAGTTGAAGAGAGTTGCGGGGAGCAAGGAGAGCGTCAGGAGCAGTGTTCGGTGTGGCGCGAAGAGCAGGCCAGGTGGGCTGGAGCTTCGCATCAGTGGTCTTCCTTGGGTGATCGATACTTTCTGTGTGAAGAGATGGGATAGTGGTGGCTTGTGCTGATTTTTTTGTGCGAGCAGCACAGTCTTGGTGCGAACGGACCATCATAAAGAGCCCAAAAGGTTGATTTTTAGAGTGCTGAGCCACACAAAAGATCGCGGACCTGAGGGGCACCACTTTGGGGTCAGGAACTAACTGCAGCTGGGTTTAGGAGCTGCTTGGGGAGCCTTTTATGTCCCTGAGGGTCAGATCAGGAGGCCAGCAGACTAGCGCTTTAAGTCACTCTTGGGTCGTGGGTTCTCCTGCCCTGGCTGAAGAGACAATGCAGGGTCATTAGAGCCTTTGAGTGATGGCAGAGCACAGGCTATTTAAATGTAAGTTGAGCTGTACTCAGCTCTGTCTCCCGCATATTGCCAGTATATGGTCCAGCCAGGCACACCTTATTCCTCTATTGTGTGACTGTCTGGGAGGAATTTACATAATCTGTCAGTTGCACCCAGTCCTGTGACCCAGGCCAGCCTATAGGCAAAAAAGGGCAGAAAAATGCCAACTTTCTAAAAGTGGAATTTTTATAATTGTGATCAAAAACCCAACTTCACCACAAAATATAACTGGTTATCTCTTCCCAATTGGAAATTACATGTATAAAATGTAATAAGGAGAGATAGGCCTTGTAGTAGCGAAAACTGAATTTAAGAGTTCTTCACTACCAGGACATGTGAAACTTAAAAGTATATGTCCAGCTTTTTAAATACATTACACCCTGCCCTTGGGACTGTCAAGGACCTACATTAGGGGTGACTTATAGGTATTAAAAAGGAAGGTATGGGCCTGACAAAAGGTTTACTTTGCCAGGTCGACATGGCAGTTTAAAACTGCAAACACACAGAATGCAATGGCAGGCCTGAGACATGCTTAAAGGGCTACTTAAGTGGGTGGTAAAATAAGTGATGCAGGCCATCTAGTAGCATTTAGTTTACAGGCCATGGGCATATGGTATACCACTGTACAAGGAACGTACAATTTAATTAAATATGTCAATCAGGTAAGCCAACCCTTCCATGTTTAAGAAAGAGAGCACAAGCACCTTAGCACTGGTTGGTTGTGGTGATGTACAGAGTCCGAAGGCCAACAAAAATGGATTCAGCAAAAAGTAGAGGGTAAAGGCAACGGGTTTGGGGTAACCCTGTAGATAGGGCCAAGTCTAACATGACCCATTTCAGCCGAAAACCAGGGGAGTCTAAGCAATACATTGGTTGACTTCCCTGTTTAGGTGATAGAACATGACACTGGCCTTCTACCGCAGAGGCGTGTGCCAATTCTATAGCTGTCTAAATTCAGCTGAATCCTGCTGTCTACACTCTCATGAGTCACTGAACTGACCCATGGGGAGCCCTTCTCCTCCCCTCTGGACCCTACCCGTGCAGCACCTAACCTTCATTTGCTCACAGATGCATCCCAAAAGACAGACAGCACCACCATGGCCAACAAAGCGATGTGGCCTATTTCGCCCCGTGGATCAGACTTCTGTCACTAACCCATCCATAAAGATGGCAACCAAATGAGGCCCCTGACAAATGTCATAAATAAATACATTGGACCTTAATAAACTGCTCCAGGGAATGGGGTCCCTGGGGCCTAATAAGGCTAATAAGGCCTAATAAGGCTATGGAGGGAGCTGCATACCCTCCTCCCTGTTAAATTATATTTAGCCCCAGGGGATAGGGTCCCCAATGCTTTTTAAGCCTTGTGGAGCAAGAGCCCGCTTCCCTTTTTATTGAAACTGGCCCAGGGGATGGGGTGCTCGGAGGTGATTAGGGGTTGGGGAAGAGGCTGCAAACACCCTCCCCCTTAATATGTTGGTTTTGCCCCAGGGGATGCAGTCCTTGGGGCCGGAAGGACATCTTTGTGCTGTGCATGCCAAAGCCTGTTTGCGGTGTGGGGTGAGCAGCCTGCTGGGTGTTTAGCCATAGGGCCTGGCAGCAGGCCAAGCCCTGTGGCCAACAGCCCACTGTGCACAGCCAAAGGATCTGTGCAGCATGGGGTTGGCTGCATGGGGGAGGGGGGTTGGAAGCAGGTTCTGGCAGAAAGCATGGCCTTGCGACCAACCCCACATTGCGTGGGACGAAAAAGGTTGACTGCCTAAGGGGTGTTTACCGCAGGGCCTGTGGCCAACTCCCTACATTTCACAGCCAAAGGCCATGCACTGCTGGGTGTTGGTTTTTCCTATGGTAATAAAACTTTACTTAATATTAGAAAGATCACTGGAAATTCACTGAAAAAACACAAAGGTTAAAGTAATGTTACAGTCATTATAGTTATGTCTGATAAGCAGATCTGTTTGTGTTTAAAGAAACATAGAAATTCACTGAAAAAACTAAAGGTTAAAGTAACATTATAGTTTGGTGAATATGTCAGTGACAATATTAACGTTTTGAATGTAAAAAAACACACAAATTCACCAGTTATAGTCAGCAGAGCTACCTATAACTTGTGCCCCACAATGCACTGCTTGTTACCTCAATATAGCATCAGCCATGACATGTTCTATACTATTAATGGCATCACTGGTGACATCTCAAATTACATCATTGATGACATCACTGATGATATCACTAATGACATCATCCAGACGTTTTTTGCACACATTGCTCTATAAACAGGTATGGCATTAGAGCTATGAAAATAACTGCAAAAATAGCTCAGAATAATTTGAAGCATCATTAATGCCATCATGGAGGCACCTCCCTTAGATGTAACAAGCAAATGTTATGTGCAACATTGGCCCTATACCATACACTTCACAGGTAGCCTAAATCACATTAACAATAAACCAGAGACATATGGACACCCTCATTGAGGCCCTGCATTGGCAATAGGCAGCACTAAGTGTGCCGGAGTAGTCAACAGACAGGAATGCAGCAGATCTTTATAGAGATGATGCATTCCTTCCCTTTCATGCAGCTCAGCAAGTTGTCTTGTGTTGCGTGAACAAATGATAAATCTGATGCTAGTGCTGCCTAGGCCAATGCAGACACTCTTGCCCCATAGAACAAGGGTGCCTTGTTAAAGGCAGGATTGTTTTGTGCAGAAAGGGACACATTCCTGCACAAAAACAATCTTTAAAGACATTTTTCTCTTTCTAAGTGTGCTACAAAATGCAGCATGTGTAGAAAGAGGAACTAATGAGGAGAAATACAATTCTCTCTCGTTGTTGTGCCTCTCGTGGGAAGGTATCCAATTCTGATGAATTCCCAGGTCTACCAGTGTTGGTAAAACACGGAATGCTTCAAAATACATGGGTGGATGCATGGGAACACCCACATTCCAGCCATGATTTGCCCCTACCACACAGAGTATCGCAAGACAGTGACTTGCCCTGTCTTGAGTTACTCCAGATTTACTAAGCCATGCAGGCCCATGCAAGGTGGACTTGCATGGCTAGGTACATTTCATTCTCGGTTTTGTGATGCTCAACATTGCCTTGCATGGTGCAAGGGTGATGCAAAACCTTTATAAATCTGGCCAATTGTAGAAAGCTTCACCGCAAATTTGACCAGCTGCTCCCTGAGAATGATGCCTCTACTTCAGACACCGACAGCTGCTTTGCCCTGCAAAATCTTTACCTTCTTAGATATTTTTCCTAAAAATGTCTTCTAAGTTTGAAGGTAAGCAGAGACCGGGCTCAATCCACTTTGTGCATCTGACCCTCTCAGTTAGCCATAAATTTCACTTTACCCTGGTCTCATGCAACTAGATGTCCACAGTTGGCAGTTTGATCTTTGAGGTTTTATTTTGCACTTTCAAAATTCATAACTCTAGTTCTACTGGTTAGATTGTTGTTGTTTTGGTATGAAAATATTAATAAAAAAATGTTTGTATGGGGTTTTCCCTTTATCACTGTGTAAGTGCTGGATAAATACTTTACACATTGCCTCTAAATTAAGCCCAAGTGCTTTTGTGCCTAGCAAACAGAGAGTCGAGCACAGGTTAGTTTAGTGACTGTTTTTGTTCAACCTGACAAGGATTGTGACTGTTTCTTGAAGAGGGTTTCACTCGCCTCAACCAACCACTGGTAGTCATAATTAGGACCTAGTTTCCAAAGAAAAAGCTTTTATTTACTTGCTTATAACTTTGACGCAATTTGATAAATCTTCATGAAATGTTCCCAAAAAAGTACCCAACTTTGTGTAGTTGTGCATTGAAAGTTTCAGGGTCATTTGTCAAGTGGGGGCCAAGAAAAAAGGGGGTCATTAAAGTGCGTTTCCCCTGTTAATTGCCATGGAGATCAAAGACATGACTGCAGCCGAACCGCTAAACAGAATTGCACCAAATTTGGCAGAAAGGTAGATATTGGCACAGAAAGTGTGCTTTTTAGGTCTCGCCTGACCCAGCGCATGCGCTGGTCTGGCGAGACTTTTTGTGAGGGCTCAAAAAAATGCAACCATGGCCAGCCTAGAGCTACAGTGCATGTGCGTGGGCGCGCGCTACTTTCACCCGCAACCACTGCGCGCGCTTAGGAGCAGAGGCTGGCAAACCTCGTCATGCTCATTAAGCGCCCGCGATGACTTTCACTTTCACCCGGAATCACTTTCGCAGCACCCCTTTGATATTCTCGTTCAAAGAACATCAAACATCAAAGAACATGTTGTTGTGTTAATGCTTTGCTGCGCCAGTTTGACTTACAATGTGCTTTCTCTTTCCACAAACTCGATGTTTGTGTTCCTTTATTTTGAGATGCTTTTAGTATTACTGTTTTGTGACTTAAAGAACATTAAGGAAATGTTACTGTGAAACTGGACAACGTTCACAGTGTTTATTTCTGATCGCAGCGGCTGCTTCATGTCCGTTCCACCATTCAGGGCGTCCTTTCGTTGGCGCTTTCATGAGAACATGATGAGGAAGTTGGAAACTTTTGGCAAATTCCCTTTAAAAGCACAGCATGTTGGTGACTGGTTAATCGATTAGACCTATGTAGCGCTTTAGATCTCAAAGCGCTATGGTGGGTGCAGCAGTTACAACTCATGAAATATGGGGTGCAACTCACAAGGAGGGGGCAGGTTTGAGTGCACATTAGCTGCAATCAAACTCTTAAGATGATGGGCTGTGTGTATCCATTATCAGCACTCAGTCTTCGCTAAGTGATCTTGTTTGTTTTGTTATTGTGTTAATGCTTTGCTGTGCCCGTTTGACTTACAAAGCGCTTTCTCTTTCCACAAACTCGATGTTTGTGTTCCTTTATTTTGAGATGCTTTTAGTATTACTGTCACACACACAACCCCACCCACAACCACACAACCACACACACAACCACACAAACACAACCACAACCACACACACACACAACCCCACCCACAACTACACACACACAACCACACAACCACACCCAACCACACACACACACACAACCACACACACAACTACACACAACCACACACACACATTCACACACACAACCACAACACACACACAACACACACACAACACACACACAACCACACACACACACACACACAACCACACAACCACACAAACACACACACAACCACACAACCACACACAACCACAACCACACACACAACCACACACACAACCACACACACACAACCACACACACACACAACCACACACACACACAACCACACCCACAACCACACACCCACAACCACACACAACCACACACACACAACCCCATACACACAACCACAACCACACAACCACAACCACACACACAACCATACCCACAACCACACACACACACCACGCCCAACCACACCCACAACCCCACACCCACAACCCCACACACAACCACACACACATAACCACACCCACACACATTCAACCACACACACACAGCCACACACAACCACACACACAACCACAACCACACATACACACATCCACACTCACACAACCACACACAACCACACACACCCACAACCACACACACCCACAACCACACACAACCACACACACACACAACCACATACACCCACAACCACACACACAACCACACACACATAACCACACAGACACACCCACAACCACCCACACACAACCACAACCACACACACAACCACACACACACATACACGACCACACACAACTACACACAACCACACCCACACACACAACCACACACAACCACACATCCACACACAACCACACACACACCCACACACACACCCACACACACACCCACACACACCCACACCCACACAACCACACACGACCACACACAACCACACCAAGCATTAGCATAGCCAATAGGTCTCACCTTTGGGACCTGATAAGTGTTTAGCCATGCAACAGTTGATGTGGTTGCACCAAGGATATTGTGCTGCATAACTAAATACTTAGAAGGTCCCAAAAGCAAGACCTATTGGCTATGTCAATGCTTGTTGTGATTTGGTGTAAATATGTTCACTAGCTTTTGAGAGATTAATGGAAAAAGAAGTATAGGTATCTAGAAACGCAGATCCTCCCTGGATCCCGAGTGGTGGACCCACAAAGTCACGCGCCACCAGCAACACCGTTATTGGCTGGTTGCAACCTGAGTAGAAAGTTGAAGCTGCCATTTTAGATATGAGGAATGGTCCATGGTTGGAAAAATTCAGATCTAATGAAGTAGAAGGAGTCAGGGTAGAAGTACTCTGATCCTTTTGGTGCAATATACGGCTCTGTGAAGGACCCCCTGATGGATAGAAAATACCCCACAGGTGAGAGTTTGTGAATCCGTCACAACGCTCAGCGCAACCCCAATGTAAACTTATTGCAAATTCATAAATTATGCTGAAAAATAATAAAAAAATAGACATACACATTATGCACTCGTACAACCTATCACACACCCACTGAGATACTCTCAATATCACTCAGACACTCACACATCCACTGACAGACCCACTCAGATACTGTCACACCCACTCACACACCCACACAGACACTCACAAACCACTCACAGACCCCGTCTGGATCTGCAAATTAACCAGGAGATTGGATTTGATACAGGAAGTACTGTCTCCTTGCAAACTCAGTCCCTTGAGGACATCAAGGACAAACAGGTTGAGTGGGACCTGAGGCTGCAACTGGCCCAGCTGGCTGCAGAGGAGAGATACGCTTAGGCTAAGAGAGCCTTGGAGGAGAAAAGGGTCTTGCTGGCTCATGAATTGAGTGAGAAGTAGCTGGACCTGAAGGTCAAATAGCTGTTAGAATTGTGATATGTCCCAGTATTTAACTTTGTGCCACCCTGCATGATCACACATAACCTACTGTTGTTTTTGTATTCTGTTCTTCACTGGGGTTTAGTCTGAATGCTGAATGCTGTAGACAAGGTCAGATAACAATGCCCCTTGCTATTCTGTTTTCCTCAGGCTCTAGCACATAGACAAAACACACAAATGCAGCTGTTGTTTGGGAACAAGTACTCTGAGATCGTGACTACACCAGAGATGTGGAATCTTGATCTGTGCATGCTAAGGTATGGGGTCTGCTGCAAACATCGAGATCTTTTTTTATATATATCTGTTTACAATACAGTATACAATGATAGCTCCTTTTATGACTTATGGATTACTTACTATGCTGACCACATTCATGTTAGGCATCCTTTTACTTATTGTGGCAGGTATACTGCATACTAGAGCCAATAGTTAAAATGAATATTTTAAACTTTCTCATGTCTTAGTCAGAACATTTTGTGAACAAGTACTAGTGTGAGAGCAAAATTCTGTCACCGTGATTCCTGAGAGGGTTGGGAGTGTTGTGTTTTGAGATGTTTAATCATTTGTTCCTCTGCGAGTGAATAGGAGGGCAAGTAAGACATTATAGCTAGTCGGTCCCTGGGCTCATGGGTACTAAGGTGGTAGGATAACTCGGTCCCTGTCTACTTAAGTTCAATGCTCCCAAGCATAGTTCTTTGATTTCAAAAAATCGCTGCAACGCGGTGCCGCCAACGTTTAGTCTGGTACTAATTTGCGGGATCCCTCAGTAGGCTTGTGCTCGTCCACAATACCCTCACACTGTTGCCCGGAGATGTCTGTGGTGTGGAGGCTTTACCTTCTCAGTTTGTAGACACTTCTTATTGCTGTAGGTTTTTCAAGCTTGGGTTTTAAAAGGTTAAACTCACTTTTTTGCTGCTCTTTGAATCCCTTACCTCTTCATAGGGTTCAACCGGTTGCGATTCCTGCTCATTGCCGCGCAGCGGTTACTTAACACTTGTTACAGCAAGCAGTCTCCAATGGTGGTTTCCTGTTGTTTTTGTGGTCTAAGCGGATCCTGCATACCACTTCATGTTTTTTACTCCTGGGTTAAGTTCCTGCTGCTGATGCAAAAGATAATACTTTTCATTCTTATAATGTAGCTAATGTTCCTGCGGCTTATCGCCCTTATGCAATCATTGAGCTTCCTCCTATGGACCGGGAGCACCAAATTTGTCTTATTGGCGCCCTTACCCATCCACTTGCTTCTGTTCACATGGGCCCCTTAAGTATTGCCGGGGCCGCCTCTCCTGTCTTGGCAGGTTTTACTCCATATCCACATTATGGCATTGCTACAGTGGCGGATGTCTGTTGTACACTCAAGTAGTCCATTTATATAGATGTTTGACTCGGTTTGTTGCCCGTGCCTCAATGGCAGCTCCACCTGATGTTGCGCCACCTGGACAGGCTCCACAAAGTGGGGGTCTTTATCAGCCCAGTTATTATATACGACATTAGGTGCAAACGACTCCTTAACAGTGAAGTTTTCCCCCTTTGGATTGCTAAAAAAATTGATCAGCTTGATGCTGTTTTTTCCCCTTACCGGTCCTGTGAAAAAGCTTAGGATCCTTACTATGTGTTTTCCTAGTGGTCTGGTCCCCCCCTTGGCCGACTGCTACACCTGGGAGACGGCGTTTGCTACAATGTATACACTTTATTATGGCACCCCCTGGATGAGCGTTCTCCCGAACTTTATCAAACATGTAACAGAATGAACATAGGGCAGGTCCTGTCTTAAATTTAGGAATGCTGTTAGTGGGTAATTTTCCCGTAGTCTCCAAAATTATTCTTTCTAATGTTAAAGGTGAGGCAGTGTCCTTTCCACAGTGGCTGCTGCCAACTGCGTGCATGAGTTGCCTGTTATTATTTCAGATGTTTATACATCTTTGGGTCATAATAGTTTGGGATCAAGACCATCTGCACAATCTCTGGGTAAACCTCCTCCTGAAAAAGATGCTCGTCCAGTTTTTCTTAATAAGTCTTGGGATAAATCTAGGCAGCACCAACAGAAGCTCAGGTCTCATGGCAGGTCACCGCAGTCGTATGCTTCTGAGCCAAGAAATGATTTGCGTGATCGCAGTAAAATTGAAACTCCAGAGTATTTTCAGGTTCCTGATTCTCCTTCTCCTTGCTCCTTTCAGGAATCGTCAAATCAACAGTAAAACAGAGGCAGACGTCAAGATCGCAGACAAGCGAGTTCATGCAGCCAAAGCAGGACTTGCAACGCTCTTTTGGTGCTAAAGTCAAGAGGGGGGAACCACCTCTGTATCGATCCCCCTTCCAAAAAAAGAAGGTTGCTGCTTTACAAGAGAAATATGCCCCAGATGGTGTGAACTCTTTTCCTGGACATCCTTGACAGAGCAGCGGAAGTCACCATAGTGCACCAGACACTCTGCCAGTTTCAGGAGGCTAAATCAACTGAAACATTTGTTACGGTTGAGACCACGGATACCCGCGTTGCACCTCCTGATTAACTTTATCATATGGATGTTCAGATTGAAGGGGATATTAAACGAGCCATGAATGCTTTTTTGGGGTTAATTTGACTTCTTATGACATTTTGTTGGTGGAGGTCGATTAGCCTCCCTCCATTGTTCTCGCTTGTCCTCGGTGGAAGATATAATCCTCCCTTCTTTTTCACATCTCATCCCTGAGGAGACATAGCATGTTTATGCTTTTGAGTGGGCCCTTGCTTTGGCTCCTGCCCTATACCACAACCAAGTTGGTTGGGATTAGTATTCTCTGCAGCATGTTATTCCAATATGTTCCACCCCTCAACAGCACCCTCACTATCCACTTAATGTGATGCAAAAGTGTCAGTTAAAGACATTCTTACTCAGATGGAGTATCAGGATGTTGAGCCCTGTGTCTCTTCTATAAATAATCCTCTTTTTCTGGTTTTGAAACCTGACAGCTCTTATCACATCGTCTTAGATTATAGACATTTGAATAGCCATACACAAACTCTCGCTGTGCAGACAGGCATTGTACAGCCCTGATTAATAATATAGTGTGTAAGATGTGTAAAAACAATGTTAGACATTTCTAACAGGTTTTTCTTTCACAACTTGGCTCCTGAGAGCTGTGATTAGTCCCAATTTGCTCTCCTTGGTTCCCAGAGATGCTACACCCGTTTACCCTTGGGGTACAAGAATAGCCCCAGTGTTTTTACTGCACATATTGTGTCCTTTTTACATGACATTAATCCTGACGCTTTATCCTCTGTCGATGAAATATATCTTACCGGTGATAAATTAAATCACCATTTGGCGAGAGTGGATAGCATTATTACGTGAATCACCGAACTTGGTTACAAGTTCAATTTGGCAAAGTCCCCCATTGCTGTCCTTTCTTTTGGTTATGAATTAACCAATGAGGGTAGAGATTTAGCCCCTCGTTTCTTGGAGAAGTATGCACAATTGCAACCCCATTCTTCCTTCAAGAAATTGCGGTCTCTTCTTGGTTTTTTAAACTTTGGCAGAACTTAAATGCAGGATTATGCGCAATGTATTAAATCTCTTTATGCTTTAATACATCCAAATGTCTCTGCTTTCTTATGGCTTCCAGACCATATTACTGTCTTACTCGATTTACATTCTGATTTACTTTCTATGCAGTTTTTACAGAACTGGCTTAACACTACTAATTTGGTCAACCAGGTGCAGTTGGTTTTACATACGACGCATTCAATGAGTGTGATACTATTCCCATTGCTAATAAATCACTTTTATAGAATACTGTTGAAATGTGTTTTTCCTTTACTGAATTTTTTTTAACTGCAGTACAGATAGCCATCCTTAAGGAACGAGCTCTCACTCTAGTTAAACACATTTTTGTTGCTTCCCCTTTGTCTGACTTAGAGGCAGTCACAAAGGCTAGCATTCCTATTTCCAAGTCCCTTCAACCACATTGGCTTCAATGGTAAATAGACATAATATCGAAAAAAAAATATCGAGTAGCAAGAATATCGAGTTTTTAATATCGAATGGACAGAATATCGACTTGCAAAAATATAGTGGTGAAGAATATCGAAAAACAGGTAAGAAATATCGATTGCAATAATATAGTTGTTAAAAATATCGATTTTTTTATAGTGTTTTAAGTGTTAGTATATGTGTTAAAAGTATGTATTAATATTGGAATGTATGTTAGAATATTTTTAAATTATTGAATTTTATGTTTTTTTATTTTTTTGTAATTTAATTCCGTAGCGGGTTGTGGGTTTATAGGGGAGTAGGGTGGGAAGTAATTTAATTATAGTACATTAAATAATAATTTATAGGAATTATTAATTATTTTTAATTTAATTTTGCGTTTTACTTCTGTAGAGGGGTTGTGGGTTTATAGGGGAATAGGGTGGGAAGTAATTTAATTATATATTATTAAATAATAATTTATAGGAATTATTAATTATTTTTAATTTAATTTTGCGTTTTATTTCTGTAACGGGTTGTGGGTTTATAGGGGAATAGGGTGGGAAGTAATTTAATTGTTATTAGTTAATTATTAATTGGTATTGCAAATTAATTGGTTGTTGATTAATTATTAATTGGTAAATAATTAGTATTAATTGGTAATTAATTTGTATTAATTGTTTAATTGATAATTATGTTAATTGTATTCATTTAATATTTGTAGCGGGCAGTGTGTTTATAGGGGAATATGGTGGCAAATAATATAATTGTAAATAAATAATTATGTAATTTATTTGTGTATATTGTTAATTAATATATCTTTAATTTAATTTTGCATTTTACTTCTGTAGCGGGTTGTGGGTTTATAGGGGAATAGGGTGGGAAGTAATTTAATTGTTATTAGTTAATTATTAATTGGTATTGCAAATTAATTGTTTGTTGATTAATTATTAATTTGTAAATAATTAGTATTAATTGGTAATTAATTAGTATTAATAGGTAAATTGATAATTATGTTAATTGTATTCAATTAATATTTGTAGTGGGTATTGTGTTTATACGGGAATATGGAGGGAAGTAATATAATTGGAAAAAAAAAATTATTTAAATAATTTGTGTATATCCTTAATTAATATATTATAAATTAATTATTAATTGGTATTCTTTGCATTTATTAATGTTTGTTATTGAAAAACAATTGTTTGTTAATTAATTATTAATTGTTAATTAATTAAACAAAAATGTATTGGTATTTAAAAATGATCAATTCTTGTGTGATTGGTAATTAATGGTAATACTTGTTTTTGTATTAATAATTAATTAATTTAAAAATAAAAATACATTTATTATTTTCTCTACTATTGCACTTACTTGAGTGGGAATAGTAATTTTTACCCCTACGCTATCCAATGCTTTCCCTATTATTGCACTCTCTGGAGTGTGAATAGTAATTTTTACCCTCCCGCTATCCAACGCTTTCCCTACTGTTGCACTCACTGGAGTGGGAATAGTAATTTTTACCCTCCCGCTATCCAACGCTTTCCCTACTGTTGCACTCACTGGAGTGGGAATAGTAATTTTTACCCTCCCGCTATCCAACGCTTTCCCTACTGTTGCACTCTCTGGAGTGGGAATAGTAATTTTTACCCCTACGCTATCCAACGCTTTCCCTACTGTTGCACTCACTGGAGTGGGAATAGTAAATGTTACCCTCCCGCTATCCAACGTTTTCCCTACTGTTGCACTCTCTGGAGTGTGAATAGTAATTTTTACCCCTACGCTATCCAACGCTTTCCCTACTGTTGCACTCACTGGAGTGGGAATAGTAAATGTTACCCTCCCGCTATCCAACGCTTTCCCTACTGTTGCACTCTCTGGAGTGGGAATAGTAATTTTTACCCCTACGCTATCCAATGTTTTCCCTATTATTGCACTCTCTGGAGTGGGAATAGTAATTTTTACCCTCCCGCTATCCAACGCTTTCCCTACTGTTGCACTCTCTGGAGTGGGAATAGTCATTTTTACCCCTACGCTATCCAACGCTTTCCCTACTGTTGCACTCACTGGAGTGGGAATAGTAAATGTTACCCTCCCGCTATCCAACGCTTTCCCTACTGTTGCACTCTCTGGAGTGGGAATAGTAATTTTTACCCCTACGCTATCCAACGCTTTCCCTACTGTTGCACTCACTGGAGTGGGAATAGTAAATGTTACCCTCCCGCTATCCAACGCTTTCCCTACTGTTGCACTCACTGGAGTGGGAATAGTAAATGTTACCCTCCCGCTATCCAACGCTTTCCCTACTGTTGCATTCTCTGGAGTGGGAATAGTAATTTTTACCCTCCCGCTATCCAACGCTTTCCCTACTATTGCACTTACTGGAGTGGTAATAGTAAATTTTACGCGTCCGCTATCCTACACAGAAAATATTGAATATTTTTAATTAATATCACGTTAAGATATATGTATTAATTTTTTTTTTTACTTACTTTAATTATTCATTAAGTTTACTGTTATTTAAGTATTTTTAAGTATGTGTCAGTTAATTATATGTATTATTTCATTTATTTAACATTACTTTTAAAACATTTAAAAAATTCGATATTTTGACTAACTATATTACTTACAACGATATTTTGGATTCGATATTTTTGTAATTTCCTGTTTGGAGATAGGACTTCGATATTTTGGCCTTCTATATTTTGGCATCTATATTTTTGTAAGTCTATATTTTTGTAGTCGATATTATGTCAGTGATCCGGCTTCAATGGATGCTCCTTTGACTTCTGTCGATGTTTCCTTTGTTTTTGACCTCTCTTTACAAACACAAGAGTTTCTTCAATACAAACATGTACATCCTCCACCTTCCTCGCTTCTTCCTCTTGATCCGTATAAAACATCATTTACACTGATGGTTCAGCCCAACCAGCCATTAGGTCTAAGCAAACACATTCTCCAGCTTATGCTATTGCTGTAGGCACCACAGTTGATGGTGTTTTCCACTCCAGTATCATTTATACACTGTCCTTGTGTGACTGTACATCCCAATTGTCCGAGTTGTGCGCTTTGCTTCTCGCTCTCGAGCATTCTGATCCCCACAACTTCATCCTTGTTGTGTTTGGCTCCTTTCAATATGTAAAATCTTATATTAACAATTTACACTTTTGGAAACAAAATGATTTTCAGGATTCAAAAGGCAGCACAATAAAGCATGAAATGCTTTGCGTGAATGTGGCTAATCTTAAAGATCGCCTACCACTTACACATGTTGTACATACATTGGGCCATCATGTGCCGGAGTGCACACTGTTTGTAATTAGATGACTGATGAAGCTGCCAAATCTGCAGTAGTCACAACTAGAATATCAGCAATTACACGTTCTATGACTTAAACTAATGATGAAATTTTGGCTGCCACAGGCACATGTCGGAAAGGAACTGCTTTTCCTCAAAGATGTCAAGAAATATACATATCGGGGAACTACTGACACGGTTCCCTCTATAACAATTCCTGGATTTGGTGATCACCTGATACCAAACCTTGACTGCAAACACTCTTTAATAATGGCCGCTCATGAAGGCATAGGTTCTGCGCATGCAGGGGTTGCGGCCCTTTTCTCTCTCCTACAGCAACATTACTGGTGGCAGGGTCTAACAAACAGACTCACCTATATGTCCTATGTTGTGACGTTTTATATACCAATACAGCCATTTGGCTGTATTTACCTTGATCATTGTGGTCCCCTTGCTTCAGATAATGCATTCAAATATATTTTGGTTGCAGTGGTTTCTTTATCTAGGTTCCCCTGGGTCTGGCCACAGCGCTCAGCTGAAGCTCAAACTGTTATTAAGGATTTGCAGGTCTTTGTTGGAACTGATGCCTGTGGCATTTTCCATTCAGACCAAGGTCCAGCTTTCGCCTTTAAGGCGTACCATAATTCAATGGCGTCAATCAGTGTGCAGGTGCCTTTCTCACCTCCATATAGGTCAGGGGGAAATTCTGTTGTAGACCAGATGGACCTTGACTTAAAGCAGGCTTTATCAGCGAGGGTATTATGTACGGGCCGTGGGTGGTTGACTCAACTTAATGGGGTTCAGCGAGCGCTTAATAACCTCCCAAAGAGATCTCTGGGTGGGCTTACCCCATATGAAATGCTCTTTGACATCAAGATCTATGTTCCAGGCCTTGAAGGTTTAGACGTTGTGGTGGCAGCCATTACCTTCAACGTAGATAACCACTGTGCTGTTTTACAAGATCTACAACAATGTTGTGATACTCTCAAATTGGATGCGGCTGTTCAGATTCCTGTTACTGTCTGGCTTCCTAAAGTTAGTGATTTGGTTCGTGAAAAGTGGCGATCAAGAAAGAATTCAGTCCCTCCTACTGTACCCCTGTTCCAGTGCTTGGTCTTCAGGGTACCCAAATTGTAATTTGGCCTCTACTTCCTGCATACCAAGAAAATCAGGTTGTTTCCATCAAAAATATCAAATTACACCATACAGCCAACCCTAAATAGTATGCTTTGAGTTGTTCTTACACAGAATGTTGCTTTGTAGCCTGTGAACCCCATCCTTGCCAGTTCTCCCCGACTGCAGGAAGGGGGATATCAAGACATCAGTTGACCTTGTACCTGTTACACCTTTAACACATTCAGTAATTGACATTGTTTATTCTGACCCTCCAGTTGATGCCCCTTCTGTGGTGCAGGAACCGAGTATCCATCCAGAATCCCAGCCTCGATCATTACAGCTGAGTTCTTCTGGTTACTATATGGATCAAGATAACTTTTCTTCATTATCTTCTGTTCTGCCCCCACCACCAGTGTGGATTTGTGTTTTCATCTCCTGGTTAAAACAGGTCTGAAGGCAGAAGTGGAGGGTGTGGGCATCTCAGTTGGGGTAATTTGAAGAGCCGGGTCTTGAGGTCTTTCCTGAGTTGGTGCAGTGTCAGGCTTCACTGGAGGTCGAGAGGGAGATCGTTCCAGTTCTTGGCTGTGAAGTAGGAGAACGTCTATCCACCCAATCTGGTCCTAGAGAAGCGTGGGACAGTGGCTAGGGAGAGGTTGGCTGAGTGGAGGTTTTTCTTGGTGGTGTGGAAGGAGAGGCAGTTGTTGAGGCATTGAGGTCTGATGTTGCAGAGAGCCTTGTAGGCATGCATGAGCAGCTTGAAAGTGATTCTTTTTTCGATGGGGAGCCAGTGGAGGTCACAGAGTTGTTGGGTGATGTGGTTGTGCCAAGGGATATCGAGGATTAGTCTGGCTGCGGTGTTCTTGATGGTCTGGAGTTTGTGGAGGAGTTAATTGTTGATTTCGGCTTAGAGGGCATTGCCGTAGTCCAGGTTACTGAGATGGGTGGAGGTATCTGTGCTTTTATGCTGCAGTTGTCAAGGCTCAATCTTGGTGATGGCATGTGCCTCACAAATGACTACACCCAAGAGCCATTACAGGGTACAAGTTTAGGTAGAGGGCAGAGGACTGTGCCTTCTTAGATTTGTGTTTTGTAGGAGGAATAATTTCCCACGTCCATAAGTTGGTTTCCAACACGTAGTGTTTATTCATATTCTCATGCATAGAACAGGCTGTTTCTGTTCTATGCATGAGAATATGAATAAACACAACGTGTTAGAAACCTACTAATGGACTTGGGAAATTATTCCATTGCCGTAGTCCAGTCTGCTGGTGATGAGGGCGTGGGTGACCATTTTCCTGGCGTCAGGGGGGATCCACTTGAATGCTTTACGTAGTATGTGGAGGGTGTTGAAGCACGCAGCGGAGACGGCGTTCATCTGACGATTCATAGTGAGCGATGTGTCCAGTATGATGCTGAGGTTGCATGCGTGGTCTGTCGAGGTAGGTGGGTTTACGAGGGCGTGGGGGCCACCAGGTGTCATTCCATGCATAGGGGGAAACTGAGGATGAGGACTTCTGTTTTCTCTGAGTTGAGATTCAGGCAGCTGTTCTTCATCCAGGTTGCGATGGCTTTCATCCCTTCCTGGAAAATGCACCTGTTGATATACGGCTACTTTGTGTGGGAGAGGATGAGCTGGGTGTCATTGGCGTAGGAGACGATGTTGAGCCCATGGTTTCTGATGATGGTTGCAAGGGGGGCCATGTAGACATAGAAGAGGGTGGGGCTGAGGGTGGATCCTTGGGGTACTCCGCATCTGATCTCTGTTGGTTCTGAAAGGAAGGGCGGGAGACTTAATCTCTGTGTTCTGCCTGTGAAAAATGAGCAGAACCCATCTACGGCCTTTCCTTGAATGCCAGCGTCATGGAGTCAGGTGGCTAGTGTGCGGTGGGAGACGACGGTCGCAAGGCTGCTGATAGGTCCAGGAGGATGAGGGCTACCGTCTGTTCTTGGTCGAGGAGGGCGTGGTTGTCATCTGTGGCAGCGCGGTTGGAGGTCTCAGTGCTGTGGTTGCTGTGGAATCCAGATTGAGAGGTGTCTAGGATGTTGTCTGCTTCGATGAAGTGTGCCAGCGGGGTGTTGATGGCCTTTTTGATGACCTTGGCTGTGAAAGGAAGCAGTGAGATGGGCCTGAAATTCTTGCGGTCCGTTGGGTCTGCAGAGGGTTTCTTCAGGAGGGCGTTGACTCCAGCATGCTCTCAGTTGTCGGGGAATGTTGCGGTCTCGAGGGAGCAGTTGATTATTAGGCCTGGGCGAAAATTTTGTTTCGTTCGCGGAAATTGCGATAATTTGACATTTTCTTCTGCCGCGGAGAGCGCGAAAATGTCAAAAATTCCAGTTTCCACAGCTTGGCGTTAATTTGTTTCTTGCTCGCGCTGTAAAATAATACATTCTCGCGCGCGATCGCCTTACCTGAATCCCTGCGTTCGCCGACAAGTTTTCTTGATCCGGTCGCGTTCTCCATGAGATGTTGTATTGTTTTTAGCCATTTGCGCTGTCTCGCGACAGTTCGCGCCCGCAGTGACGTCATGCGTCACGCGATCACGTCTTTCTTCTCGCGATCATGCACCGCGAGACAACTCAAAACAAGATGGCCGCGCCCGCAAGCAACCACATGGGTAAGTTGGCGACCCGCAACCATGCAGAAAATCTCGCGAACATGCCGGAAAAAAACTTCCGCATGTTCGCGATATTTCCGCATGTTTGCGATAATTTTAAACATTTTCGCGATAATTTGCGAAAGTTAATTTTGCAAATTCCGCCCACCCCTATTGATTATTTGATGTAGCTCGGGTGCAATGGCTGTAGCGCCCCTGTGGAAGATGTGCAGCAGGAAGGGGTCTGAAGGTGCTCTGGAGTGGATGCTCTTCATGGTCTTTAGGATGTCTTCTGTCGTAATTGGGGTCCAGTAAGTAGGGTCTGTGGGGTGGCATCGCTGGGGGTGTGGGTTGGGGTGTTGCAGAGGTCTTAGTCACTGAATTTTTCATAGACTGTCTTGATCTTGAGGTGAAAGAAGGAGCTAGGTCTGTTGCAGAGGTCTTGGGAGGAAGGGACGTCAGTTGTTTCGCTGTAGGGTTTGGCAAATTCCTGTATGATGTTAAAGAGTTTCTGGCAGTTGTGGGCCTTGGAAAGGATTCTGTTTTGGAGGAAGTTCTCCTTTGTGGATTTGAGGAGGTGATTATGAGCCATAGTGACCGTTTTGTAGGCGGAGCGTGCTTCTGGAGATTTGCTGTTTCTCCATGTCTTTTCTAGTCATTGGCGGGTGCTCTTGGATTCTTGGAGTGCCATGGTGAACCAGTTTGTTTTCTTGTTGTGTCATCTCATGGTGTTCTGGAGGGGGGTGAGTGTGTTTGCTATCCATTGGTGGAGTTTGCTTGCCGCGTTGGCATCTGTCATAGTTGGGGGTGGAGTGCAAGTGAGGGCAGAGGTGAGGTTTTCTTCAAAGGCTTTGCTCCAGATTCTGCGTGGGACGCGTGCATTTGCTTGTGAGTGTTCAGTTTAGTAAAGGTGAAATGGATGCAGTGGTGGTCAGTCCAGAGCAGTTCCTTGGTGTGGCTGAAAATGCTGTTTCCTTCTGCAAAAATGGGGTTGAGTGTGTGTCCTGCTGTCTGAGTGGGGGTGGAGACAAGTTGATTTAGTCCTATGTTGGCGAGGCTCTCTAGAAGGGCAATGATGTTGTGGTTGGTGTGGTTGTCTATGTGGAATTTCAGGTCTCCGAGTAGTATGTAGTCATTAGAGGTGAGGACGTGGGTTGTGAGGTCAGTTATGACATTGGTGAAATGCGTGCGGGGCCAGGTGATCTGTAGGCGAGTGTTCCATGGAGCGTCATTCTGATGTTGGCCTGGATCTGGAAGTGGATGTGTTCCATTGGGGGTGAGGCATCGTCCTAGTCAGTGGTTGTCAATCGGAGGGAGGTTTTGTAGATGATGGTGAGGCATCCTCTGGGACTGTTGGGGCGGTCTTTTCTCAGGATCTTGTATCCGTCGGGGATGGCGGTTGCGATGTCTGGTGCAGAGCTGGCGTTGGTCCAGGTCTCTTTGAGGAAGTCAACGTCAGACATGTGAGGAGGTCCCAGAATTCTATATCATATCTGTGCAGGGAGCGTATGTTAAGGAGGATGCAGTTTAATGGTTTGTGTGCGCTGGCATTTGGTGGGCTGCGGGGTACTGCTGGGGTCCGGAGGTGGGTGAAGGTGCGGCAGCAGTGACAGCAGGGGAACAGGCCTTGGATGTTGCTCGGCATTGAGAGCTGGCAGTTGTTGCTGCGTCCAGGGTTTAGAGTGTGGAGGGTGCTGGCATCATAATGGCAGGGGGTAAGGGGACCAGGGTCCCTGGCGCTGGTCGTGGTTGGGTCATGGATGGGAGCAGACAGGCTTGCCTTTGCCACACCTTCAGCGCAGTCGCCATGAAGTAGGGGTTGGTGAGGGCGATCAGCTGGAAAGCAAGAGCGACATGCTGGGGGGGCTGGACCGCAGGGGCAGCAGCGGTGGGGAGAGTGGCAAAGAAAGAGAACAGGGCAAAGGAAAAGAGGCAAAAGAAAAAAGGCAGAAGAGAACAGAGAACAAAGAGTGGAATAGCAGAAGAGTAGGGTGCTCTTCAACTAGACCACTAGGGATGAGGCACTGGCAGGAGCCTGTGGGTGGAGGAGGGCCTCGACCACCTACCTGGAAGGAGCTCGGGCTCAAGGGCAGAGCCTTAATGGTGGAGCTGCGTGGTGGGAGGGAAGTGACACTGGCCTGGAAGGTTAGAGGTCTTGCTCTTCTTTGCGCTCAGTGGCCACCATTAAGTAGGAGTCGGGAGCAGGGCGATGAGCTGGGAAGCGGGAGTGACACTCGGGGGGTGGGGCTGCAGGGGCAGCAGCAGCAGAGAGGCAAAGAGAGAAAAGGGCAAAGGAAGAGAGGCAAGAGAAAAGGGCAATGGAAAATAGGCAAAAGAAAAGAGGACACAAAGCAGAATGGCAGGGTGCTCTTCCACTAGATCAACAGGGATGAGACGTTGACAGGAGCCTGCGGGTGGAGGAGGGCATCGAACACCTACCTGGAAAAGCTCATGCTCAACAGAAGAGCCTTAACGGTGGCACTGCGGGGGGGAGAGCAGCGACAATAACCAGGCAGGTCAGAGGTCAATGGTATTTTTTGTTTATGTGTATTGGATTGGTCACTGTTGTTTTCCTTTTAATCAATGGCCATTACCTCTCCGAGCCTTCTGCTGCAGAACTGGTCGACGGGGTGTTGGCTCCACATTCTTCGTCGCATAAAATGAAAAGAGAGCAATCCCCAGTAAACATTTCAGTGGTTCCTGTCATTGATAGAATTGTTTGGATAAGGTACGATTTGATGTATTCGGGCCACGGAGAACCTGCAGATACCATATGTGTTCTGTGTTTCCATGGGTGATGTCAAAGTACTGGGATTGCACTCTGTTGATTTGGGATGTGGATACTGTGAATTTTATGTTTTCTGAACTGCAATATTACACTGTCTTTGACTCTGAGGATTTGTATTTAAATTCTGCTAACTATGCCAATTTGTTCTATTATCAACATTTTCAACATCATTTTTTACATAGAACCAGTGGACAGCATCCCCAATGCAATTATACTCAATGGGAGCATTGCCCAATTCCACCCCAGGGTAGCTCAAGAATACAAAAAATGAAATACACCTATTTCACCAATTTCAATGCTTCAGATCCGAGCTCATACTATTTTAAATTAGTTCCTAGTGCCCCAAATAAATATATGTTTACTCAGACTAAGCTATACTATACCGTGTTCTTAATTGATGAGCTAGCCCTGAAGGGTTATGATTATTGGGAAGACAATATAAACTTGAAGTCAGTTTGGGGCACTGAGTCCTGGCAAGTCCAAGGTACAGAATCTCTATTTTGTGCCTGTCTCAAACCTATGCAAATAATATTTTTAAATGACACAATCCAGTAGACTACCTGCCTGGGACTGACTAAAATAAAGAATTGAATACTCCAACTATTCCATCCCTTGCTCCTTTCGATAATTGGCAAGCTTATACAAATTATACCAAAGACCAATTAAATGGTACGATACAAAATGGCACATTTAATTCTTACGTTATGGTTCTGGGTGGGTGGATTTATGGCCAATAGACTTTAATGTTTGGCATGCCATTTTTTAAATTTGACATCTGGGTTCAAATCGAATAGACCTGATCCCCGATATTCACAATCTGCACAACATAGCACTGTTACCACATACTCAGAGGGTAAATTACGCCAACAATGATTAGAACATTACACTTTGTCGGCAGTGAAACAAAATCTTTCCCTCCTATCCGCAGATTTGAATCTGTCTCATTTCCTTTTGGTTCAAAATCCCCTGCATTCAAAACGATTTGTTAGTGCTGCTTATAATGAAATTTGGAAATTATTGCAAATGGAAGCTGCAGTACGTTTACGCCAAAGCAATCAAGATAATTTGGATAAAGTGCTTCCTGTAGTAGACAACAATATTAATACATTGTCATATCGTATTTATAGATTAGATAATATTGTGTCATCTGCCATTGATATTGTGAAAAATAATACGTCAACATTATATTATGGTCAGAATCAACTAAGATCCATCATGCAATCTAGTTGGGCTCTCCAAACACTTTAGAACTGGCATGTTTCTTGGCATTATCTCAATTCCACCGCTTTTTTCTTACCCTTTAATTTGAGAAGTACACCGCAATTAATGGCTATGAAAGATGCTAGTTATACCATGTTACACATAGAGAAACTTGAACAGCTTCCCTTTGATATGGCAGAAACACCATCTTCAGTCTGGTTAATACACAGGGTTATCTTGTTTCCTATCTCTACTTTTCAGTTCACTGCGTGCATGAAACACTTCCCGGTAGGTATATACGAACATCTTTGGAGCAGTTATATATACAAATTGTGGTCCCTGCCATTTACGTATCATTGTTAACGGGCTGAGAGAGAAGTTTTTCTTACAGTGGTGGAATGTGACTCCACTGCCGGTCATTCTCTTGTTTGTCAACACAGAAAGATTCATGGCACCTATAATGTGTTTGCCCTAAATTTGCTTACAATTTAAAATGCTCCTGCTATTATTTCCACTCTCACATTGCTTTTGAATGGAAGCTGTCTTTCCCTTAATAATCAGGGCAGGAATCTCATATGTGGTGTCTGTTTCCCAGTTAGTCACTTGCTGCAACAAGATCCTGCTTCCCCCTCCGCACGGTATTAAAAGTTCATCATGGCCTTCCATTCCAAACATATTTCAATAAGCTAAGCAGACTCAATGTGTTATTGTTTCAACAACAAGTGGCTCTCACTTCAACTTGCGAAACCTTTGAATTGCAGGTGGCGAGAACTTTCAGTAAAATACAGTAATTGTTAAACACAAATCTCCCCCTACATTTTGGTGAACTGATACATCAAATATTTACTGATACCATGGGCCTGCCCCTCTTTTTTAAACTTGTGGGCTCTGGCCTCCTGACCTCGTTTCAAACAATTTTTGGACGAATACCAGTTTTTATATATTCCATTTTTCCTGTGTAATATACTGTTCTACGAAGGAAAGTACTGTCATCTGTGTAGGTGCATCTTTTGCCAAGAACAGCATATGACTATGAGGGGCACCTCTTGTTGGTGCTCTTTTCATGAAAATAAATTAGTAATTTCTCTAAGAGGTGGATTTTTGCCTCAAATGAAGGACAACATAGTTTGAAATATTTGCTTAAAGTAACTGCAAACATTTGCCTGATCAAAAGACCAAAGTTCTCCTGGTGTGTTGAATTTGATGCTTTTTTTGTTACAGTTTGTTTCTCTCAAAAAGTCATGTATGTCATTGTATGGATATTCTGCCCAGCTGAGCGTTAAAAAGCAAGTTGGTGCTCCTAAATTTCTCTATCCTATTATTAGGTATATACACAAAGTATGCAGTTATTGGTTTTTTGTACAATCGTTTTGATTGTTTTTTTTTCCCACTGTTGTTTGATGATTCTTTCAAACGTACATCACTATTGGTGCATGAGTATAGAACCTGATAGCAGTTAAAAAGGTAAAATGCACCTACAGAAGACTTTTGTACAGTGATAATCATATCGCTTTTCACACTGGTAGTAAGCATCTCACATACATTTTTCAATGCAGGCGGTATTATAATGACTGCAGCTGATAGGGGTTCTCCCACATGTGCTGGGTCCTGGCTGCACCTAGTTTGTCCATCATCATTTAGTTGTGGTCCCTTTCTGGAATTGTTTTTAAGTGCTTCCATATGGAAGTTGTCCCATGTAAAAAATAGTTTGTAGTGCCCCTAGAAACCTGCTTGCTACAAACACTACTTTACAGATATTTATCTATAATTTGATTTTCCCTTGACGGTATTGTAAGATGCTTACAAACAGCACTTTGTTTTATGCTTCTGATGTACTTGTGCACAACAGTGTATTTGTGAATAGTTAAATAAGTCATGTTATGTTTATTTGTGAATTGTTTGGTTTAAATTGTTTTGTCAAATGTATTTGTCAAATTATAAAAAGGGATATTTCTAATTTACCATATGGGTCACAAACACACCCATACAGGTATTCATAAATGAACTGAAACAGCCAAGGAGTCATTCACATAGGTACTGACAGACCCACACATACACCAAATCAAAACCCTATACAGTCAGTCACACAACAATTTACACATGCAAACAGCTACCACAAACTCATATACCCATACAGGCATTCACAAACCTAGTCACACACTTATACAGTCACTCACACACCAAGCCATACACCAATACAGTGACTCGTACACCCAGCTATACACCGATATGGTCATTCACACACCCACACACATACCCCAACAACTACTCACAAACCCAGATATAAACTGATTAAGCTACACAGAGACTGACACATCCATGCACAGACCAACACAGCCACCGACACACCCAGGGACACACTGATGCAGCGACTGACATACCCAGACACACACTGATACAACTACTGACACACCCAGCCACCCTCTGATACAGAAAATGACACACCTATGCACATACTCATAGAGCTGATGACAAACCCGCTTACATATCGATACAGCCACTTACACATTCGGCCAAACACTGATGTGGCCTCTAAAACACCCATATACATACATATACAATCAGTTACACACCCAACATCACACTAATAAAGACACTAACACACCCAGCCAGACACTAATGCATGCAATAAGAGACCCAGGCACACACAAATGCATATATTGACACATTCAAGCATACACCAGTGCAGACACTGACATACCCAGGCATACACCAAAGAAGACCCTGACACTTAGGCATACACTGACACACCCAGCCAAACACTAACGCATCCAATAACACACTTATGCACACAGTGATGCGTACACTGACACAGCCAGGAACACACCAAAGCAGACACACCCAGCCAAGCACTAATGCAAATAATAACACACCCAGGCACACACTGATCCATACATTGACACACCCAGGAGCATACCAATGCAGACACTGACACACCCAGCTAAACACTAATACATCTAATAAGACACCAAGGCAAACACTGATGTGCACACTGACACACCCCGAGACATACCAATGCAGACACAGCCAGGCATACACCAAAGCAGATACTGACACACCCAGCCAAACACTAATGCAACCAATAACACACCTAGGCACATACGGATGCATGCACTGACACTCCCAGGGACATACCAATGCATACACTGACACACCTGGGCATAAAGCAGTGCAGACACTGACACACCCAGCCAAATACTAATGTATCCAAAAAGGCACCCAATGAGGCACCCACTGACACCCCCAGTCTCACATCCATACAGTCATTGGCATATTAAAAGCACAGAGTTAGCTCTGTGTTTGACCAGATGGTGGTTCTAAAAAGAACAGTTTTTTTCTGGAAGGGTTTTTAATAGTTTTTTTAAACTTTTTTATTTTTTATTTTTGTACAAAAGTGAACAGGGCAGCAATAAGTTAAGGATGGGGAATGTAAAGAAGCAACTCACTATGGTCTTCAAAAAACATGACATGATAACTGGAAGTAAAAAAAACCCAAAAAACTAACAGCGATGCTTCTTCACTATATTCATGTATGCATTTTTACAGCAACAAGTATGTGGCACTTCGCACAGTGAGAAACCATCTCACCTAATTTTTCAAAGGCATCTGGCATGGTAATGACTGCAGCTGATGATGGTTCTCCCAAAGTTGCTGTAGATGTGGACTATCCAGCTGATCCTGCTTTCCCTGGCATCATCCAGTTGTAAACCCTTTCATGAATTGTTCTTAAGTGCTTCCACATGGAAGTTGTTCCATGTGAATACTTCTTTGCAGTGTCTCTGGATAACTGCTTGCTGCAAATATTGCACAGAAAATATTTTGCTGATAGCTTCTTTTCCCCAGGAGGTATTGCGAAGTACTTCCAGAATTCACTTTCTTTTCTTCGGGGAGGTGTCTCTTCCTTCTCATTCTCAACAAGTTGGATATGGTCATCTCAGACAGAAGATGTACCATCATCCATTCTCTGAATGCCCAGAACCACTGGTTCTCAATCCTCCTTCTGGATACTTCAGCTATTCAGTTTTTGGGTGTAGGTTTTCCATGTACATTGGTAGGGTCATAATATATTGAATCAAAAGGGAAGATTTGGGTATGTCATCGACCGAAATTGTGAATCCGGTCTGTAGATTTGTGGGTTTGGGCAACTCGTAAAATGGGTATTTTCCTGAAACACAGATATAGGCCGCCTTATAAATACTTGAAATATGTTCACACTGATGTCTTTAACGAAAATGCAGGGGTTTACTCGTGGTTTGAGGGAATCATTTGGATCATGTGACCAGGATTAAAAACAGTTCCGTATTAGTCCTGTATATTTATGAACCTGCGGCCATACCACGGAATGAGACAATTATTTGAAAAACAAAAATAGTTTCATTACTCTGTCAAATAATATATTTATTTAACATGAAGTACATGTGTTATTTTTTCTTTTTAAAACATATATAAAATATATGTATTAAAAAACGAATGTCTGCAATTAAAAAAACAACTAAATTAAAAATCTAAATAAATTGTTGTATACTTAGTTTTAAAAATAAACCCTAGAAATTAACACAAAAACATAACATTATAGTGTCATTATACTTTAGAAATACAAATTGAGAAACCTTCGAAAATGAGTGAAAAAAACCAAAGGTTATAGGGATGCTACAGTTAGGAAATAACATTAAAAACAGTTAGAAAACACAAAAAAGAAATGTTACAGGGTGTTATAGTTAGAAAAATAGAATATAAAAACCATAGAAATTCACTGAAAAAATAAAGTTCTCAGGGATGTTATAGTTAGGAAATAGAATTAAAACAACCTTAGAAATTGACTGAAAGAAACCTAAGGATATAAGGACATTATAGTTAGGCTCAGATTTCACTCTTACAAAACTAAAGAAATTCAGCAGTTCTAGTTACCTGAGCTAACTATAACTTATGCCCCCCCACAATACATTGCTTATCACCTCACATATTGCATCACCCTTGACATAGTTAGTATCATCACTGGTGACATCAGCCAGTGCAGTGAGTGTTCAACATATATACTAAGATACTAAAAAAGTTACACTAGTATACTTTGTGTACTACTTAGTGATTCTATTTTTAACATATATTATGTGCGTTGCCTTGTGACTGTGTATATCTGTGTGAGAGTGACTGGGTGTGTTAGTGGGTGTGCGAGTGGCTATATGGGTGAATAAGTGAATGTGTGATTAGTTGTAGGGGGAATAAGTGGGTGTGCGAGTAGCTGTAAGGATGAGTGAGTGGCTGTATGGGTGAGTGAGTGGGTATGTGTGTAGCTATATGGGTGAGTGAGTGGCTAACTGAGTGGGTGTGCGAGTGGCTGTATTGGAGAGAGACTGTGTGAGTGACTGTATGGGTGAGTGAGTAGACATGTGAGTGCCTATATGGATATGTGAATAGGTATGTATGTGGTTGTGTGGGTCTGGGTGTGAGGGTGGCTCTGTTGAGAGGCTAAATGGGTAAGTGACTGGGTATGTGGGTAGGTGCATTGGTGAGTGAGTGCCTCTATAAGTAACTGTATGGGTGAGTGAGTAGCTGTGTGAGTAGCTCTGTGGATGAGTGAGTAGGTGTGTGAGTGGTTGTATGAGAGTATCAGTGGGTACATAAGAGGTTGCGCGGGGATGTGAGTGGGTGTGTGAAGGGTTCTTTGGATTATTTCATCAGTGATGTTATCAGTGATGTCAAGAGCGATGTCACTGACCATGACATGAGTGATGTAATATGTGAGTTCATAAGCAGCTCATTGTGGGGGCATAATTTATAGTTCTCTCAGGTACCTATAAATGCTACGGGCCTCATCTATGAGGCTCTACCGACACTTTTGCACCACCAGAACATCACTTTTTTGGTGTTCTGGTGGCGCAATATGCCATGGTATTTTCATAAGGTCATGTAAAGCCACTTTAAGTGGCTTTTATATGGACTTATAAATATGTGCGCCTTTCACGCAGAAAACTGCCTGAAATGGGCTTTCCATGGGTGTTGCTGTGGGTGTTGCCACACAACACCCATGGAACCTGTCACATTCCCAAATTTACGAGAAATAGTAAAACCTGGGAATATGTCAGAACCTAACGCCACCCCAGGGGTGGCGTGTGGGAAGTGCCACGAGGAGAAATGTTTTTATTTCTCCTTGTGGTTTCCTTTTTCTATGTGTGCTGCACTCTGCAGCACACATGGAAAAAAGAAATTGCCTATTGTGATTGATTTTGTGCAGGAAGGTGTCAAATCCTCTACAAAATCAATCAGCCCCCTAACGCCGGCACCCTTGCACCACATGGTGCAAAGGGTACCTGCATTGGCGCATGGCAGCTCATTGGGGAAAATTACAGGAATGTGCCGTATCCCATAGATAGAGCACATTCCTGCCCTTTTCTTTTGATGCAGGGCTGCGCAGCAAGATTCCTTGAGGTGCTGCCCTACGTCAAAACCTCATAAATGAGGCCCGGAATTTCTATGGTTTTGGACAAGTTAAATCTTAGCCTGACTAGAACATCGCTGTAAACTTAGTTTTTTTATTATCTTTATATATTTATATATACATAAATGCATATATATATATATATATATATATATATATATATATATATATATATATATATTCAAACCGAGATCCTCCTTCCAGGTGTCCTCAATCTTTTAGGGGGTGGCTCGAGACCGGCGGAGCAAAACCGGCTAACAATATGTTCAAAGAAACGAAGTTCCACTCGAGCTCTCAGGGGCATGAGCACAGAAATAGCAGACTCAGATCCAAAAGTAAAGGGGGTTTATTACATCATAGACCCGCCGTGACGCGTTTCGCCACTTTCGTGGCTTGTTCACACAACGTTGTACATACAAAAGACACCATTACATACTTTTCAAATGTCATGGAAAGAGAAAGAGGCTCTCGTGTTTGATGTCGCATTGTTATGCAAACATGGAAGCAGTACGGGCGCCATCTTTGCCTGTCTATTTCGATATACTTTTTCAGATAATCGTATTATCCCTCGTTCTAGATGGCGCACATGTGAAATTATAACTACACAAAATATTAATTAAAGGATACTCAAAATTACCAGTACCATTTCAACCATTTTACAAAAATAATCGTTAAGCGTCATTATTATGCATTCTTACTTTCGGATGATAAAAGACAGCAGTTTATACATTTGTAACGCAGTCATATGATTAATAATACCATCCTTCCTCAATTCAGACAGTTATACATTAGTAGAGAAAAATTGATAACGTTTTTTTCTGTGTCACAGAAAAAAGTTATTTTGTCTAGTTGCCAGGTTACAAAATTCACAATTAAATTACCATTGTTTTTCAAATGCGAGTTTTAAAATATATTAGTGACAGTACTTGCTTCCTTAGTATCCTAAGAGTCTCTTAGTAATCAAAATGTTATTTCCCCTTATTAGTGGGTGAAATCGAGATTCTACATATTTTATTTAAATATTTATCTCCTATACTTGATATACTCATGTTCTTTACATTGTACCCTTGTTAGTGGGTAAATACACTTCTAATTCTCGATCGCTAGACATGTAAGGTGTCATGTATTCCCCTTATTCCACCTGCTAGTGTTTTTAGTGTTTAAACCATGTTGTTTTATCTTACGCCAAGAGACGTCGGATGATCTGATGAGGAATAAAAGGGATGGAAGATCTCAAAGCTGGTTCAGCCAAGACACCCTTTCTCATCTCCTCCTGTTAAAATACCACATAAAAGAGAAGAAAGAGAATATGTGAGAATATACCTCTTATAGCACTCATTTTTAAGACATATTCATTCATTATGCAAATGTATTGCCATTTCTTCGTCGAGATTATGGCCATTCGGGAACAGGGTGCACATACTTATAATAAGTTTTGATTCACGCTGTCTTAATCTTAACACCCTGTTTCCTCCTCTCACTTTGGGTGTAATTTGTTCAATGGCATAATAGGTAAGTTTCGAACAATCAGAGAAATGGTAACTTGAGAAATGACGGGCAATGGGATATTGTCTGTCCTTATTTGTAATGGCCCGCATATGTTCCAGCACACGTTTTTTTGCCATATGAACGGTGCTGCCAACATACCGGAGTTTACACGGACACTCCAAAACATAGATCACAAAATTACTTGTACATGTCAGAAATTGTGAGATACTAATCATAGTGTTAGTACTGGTGTTCATATATTCCTTAACCATTCTGCTGTTTCTGCAGGCTTTACAATGGCCACATGGAAAAAAGCCCGGTAGATCAATGCCTCTCACTTCGGGGGTAAAGTTTAGATCGCTATGTACAAGAGTGTCCCTGAAACTGCGTCCCTTCCTGTATGTGATCATAGGTTTTGCCGGAAGGTTATTTCCGATGATGTTGTCATTCCTCAAGATTTCCCAGTGACGTTGTACGATCTTACGGACTTCAGTAGAATGACCACTAAATGTCATGATCAGTCTAGTTTTGTCCTCTTCTTCCTGGGTGGCACATTCTGGAGTCAACAGGGTACTAGATCTCTCAACTGACTTTATTCTTTCTGTAGCTTTTCTGAGAACCCATGATGGATAACCTCTTGCTCTAAATCTCTCCATCATTAGTCCTTCTTCTTTCTGATAGTCTGTTAATAAGCTACAGTTCCTTTTTGCTCTGAGTAGTTCCCCATATGGGATGCTCCACTTTAAATTGTCGGGGTGACTACTCAGAGCATGAAGCAAAGTATTACCTGCAGTACTCTTGCGGTATAAGATAGTGTGTATTTCGTTATTTTTCACCTGCACACATGTATCTAGATAGTCGACTTTCTCTTTGCTGATGGTGCTAGTTAATGTGATGTTTTTATTGTTCTGGTTAAGCTTGTCAATAAACTTTACAGCCTCACTCTCTTTGCCTTGCCATACTACAAAAATATCATCGATGTATCTTAACCATAAAATCACTTTGGTATGTAGTTCTTGTAAATCTGGTCTCGCTAGGATCTCTTCCTCCCATGCCCCCATGAACAAATTCGCGAAACTAGGCGCGAAACATGTACCCATCGCGGTACCGTGATTCTGTTTATAAATCATATCATTAAACAGAAAATAATTGTTCGTGAGGCAAAATCTGATCATGTCCAGGATCATACCTGTGTGTTCCAATAGATCAATGCTTCTGCGTTTCAAAAAGCCTGCACATGATTGAATCCCTTGCTCATGGTCAATTATGGTGTACAATTAATTAACGTCTAATGTTATCAGTACGTAATTCTCTTGCCACACCAATTTCGATATTTTATTGAGAAAGTCTTTAGTGTCTCTTACATAAGATGGAAGTGTAAGGACAAATTCTCGCAAGAAATGATCTGCGTAACGTGAGATGTTTTCCAGGGAACTGCCTCTGGATGAGATGATTGGTCTGCCTGGCGGATTGTCCCTATTTTTATGTATCTTTGGTAACAGATACATTACTGGTAAGATTGGACAGTCTTTTTTTAGGAAACAGAATTCCTCCCATTCCAGCAGGCCTTTATCCCTCCATTCCTTGAGCAACTCCCACCCTTTGTTGATACTGTCATTGTATTCCACCCGTGTCACATTGTTGTACGTCTTACCATCCTTGAGTTGTCTTAATGCCTCATTAACATACATGTCTTTGGGCAAAATCACAATATTGCCCCCTTTGTCGGCAGGTCTTATTATGATACTCTCATCACTGGCTAGATCTTTAATAGCTTCTTTCTGAGTTGCAGTAAGATTATATTTAAACTTTTTCATTTTCTTTGCCCAATTGTTCTTTCTGAACTTAAGCATGTCGGCACTCACTAACTCCTGAAACGTATCGATGTTATCATGTCCCATTTTGGGAACAAAGGTGGATTGGGGTTTAAAATTACTACATGCCGCTTTGTCATGTTGTATTTCCAATTCATTCAAGATGAGTAGGGAGTCTTGGCTCATGCCTATTTCATCTGAATTATTTTGGAGCTCATGCAGGGTAATCATTGTATCTATGTCACCAATTATCAATGGCTCTACCTGCGTGTTATGTGTCTTATGGTGGATTTCTCTACTTACTGTTGGTTTCAGTTTATGCCATTTTTTCAATTTCATTTTTCTGCAGAATTTAAAAACATCAATTTTACTCTCAGTAAAGTTCATTGGTATTGATGGGCAAAAGGATAGTCCTAGACAAAGGGTTCTTTTAGTTTTTTGGCTGATGGTTTTAGTACTCAAGTTTATGATGGTTTGATTTACCATTATCAAACCATCAAATGCGAGTTTTAAAATATATTAGTGACAGTACTTGCTTCCTTAGTATCCTAAGAGTCTCTTAGTAATCAAAATGTTATTTCCCCTTATTAGTGGGTGAAATCGAGATTCTACATATTTTATTTAAATATTTATCTCCTATACTTGATATACTCATGTTCTTTACATTATACCGGCAATCAACACGATCGGTGACGAGAGAGAATCGGATGGAGGACACACCTCAACCGAGAGGAAGGGGCAGAGGAAGAGGAAGGGGTACCAGAGGAAGAGGAGGAAAAGGACCGGACAAAGAAGGAAGAGGAGAGAAAACTACGGAGTACATGGGAAGAAGACAGACTCGCTCCAAAAAGAACTAATGATGGATGACATAATGGTAAATCAAACCATCATAAACTTGAGTACTAAAACCATCAGCCAAAAAACTAAAAGAACCCTTTGTCTAGGACTATCCTTTTGCCCATCAATACCAATGATCTTTACTGAGAGTAAAATTGATGTTTTTAAATTCTGCAGAAAAATGAAATTGAAAAAATGGCATAAACTGAAACCAACAGTAAGTAGAGAAATCCACCATAAGACACATAACACGCAGGTAGAGCCATTGATAATTGGTGACATAGATACAATGATTACCCTGCATGAGCTCCAAAATAATTCAGATGAAATAGGCATGAGCCAAGACTCCCTACTCATCTTGAATGAATTGGAAATACAACATGACAAAGCGGCATGTAGTAATTTTAAACCCCAATCCACCTTTGTTCCCAAAATGGGACATGATAACATCGATACGTTTCAGGAGTTAGTGAGTGCCGACATGCTTAAGTTCAGAAAGAACAATTGGGCAAAGAAAATGAAAAAGTTTAAATATAATCTTACTGCAACTCAGAAAGAAGCTATTAAAGATCTAGCCAGTGATGAGAGTATCATAATAAGACCTGCCGACAAAGGGGGCAATATTGTGATTTTGCCCAAAGACATGTATGTTAATGAGGCATTAAGACAACTCAAGGATGGTAAGACGTACAACAATGTGACACGGGTGGAATACAATGACAGTATCAACAAAGGGTGGGAGTTGCTCAAGGAATGGAGGGATAAAGGCCTGCTGGAATGGGAGGAATTCTGTTTCCTAAAAAAAGACTGTCCAATCTTACCAGTAATGTATCTGTTACCAAAGATACATAAAAATAGGGACAATCCGCCAGGCAGACCAATCATCTCATCCAGAGGCAGTTCCCTGGAAAACATCTCACGTTACGCAGATCATTTCTTGCGAGAATTTGTCCTTACACTTCCATCTTATGTAAGAGACACTAAAGACTTTCTCAATAAAATATCGAAATTGGTGTGGCAAGAGAATTACGTACTGATAACATTAGACGTTAATTCATTGTACACCATAATTGACCATGAGCAAGGGATTCAATCATGTGCAGGCTTTTTGAAACGCAGAAGCATTGATCTATTGGAACACACAGGTATGATCCTGGACATGATCAGATTTTGCCTCACGAACAATTATTTTCTGTTTAATGATATGATTTATAAACAGAATCACGGTACCGCGATGGGTACATGTTTCGCGCCTAGTTTCGCGAATTTGTTCATGGGGGCATGGGAGGAAGAGATCCTAGCGAGACCAGATTTACAAGAACTACATACCAAAGTGATTTTATGGTTAAGATACATCGATGATATTTTTGTAGTATGGCAAGGCAAAGAGAGTGAGGCTGTAAAGTTTATTGACAAGCTTAACCAGAACAATAAAAACATCACATTAACTAGCACCATCAGCAAAGAGAAAGTCGACTATCTAGATACATGTGTGCAGGTGAAAAATAACGAAATACACACTATCTTATACCGCAAGAGTACTGCAGGTAATACTTTGCTTCATGCTCTGAGTAGTCACCCCGACAATTTAAAGTGGAGCATCCCATATGGGGAACTACTCAGAGCAAAAAGGAACTGTAGCTTATTAACAGACTATCAGAAAGAAGAAGGACTAATGATGGAGAGATTTAGAGCAAGAGGTTATCCATCATGGGTTCTCAGAAAAGCTACAGAAAGAATAAAGTCAGTTGAGAGATCTAGTACCCTGTTGACTCCAGAATGTGCCACCCAGGAAGAAGAGGACAAAACTAGACTGATCATGACATTTAGTGGTCATTCTACTGAAGTCCGTAAGATCGTACAACGTCACTGGGAAATCTTGAGGAATGACAACATCATCGGAAATAACCTTCCGGCAAAACCTATGATCACATACAGGAAGGGACGCAGTTTCAGGGACACTCTTGTACATAGCGATCTAAACTTTACCCCCGAAGTGAGAGGCATTGATCTACCGGGCTTTTTTCCATGTGGCCATTGTAAAGCCTGCAGAAACAGCAGAATGGTTAAGGAATATATGAACACCAGTACTAACACTATGATTAGTATCTCACAATTTCTGACATGTACAAGTAATTTTGTGATCTATGTTTTGGAGTGTCCGTGTAAACTCCGGTATGTTGGCAGCACCGTTCATATGGCAAAAAAACGTGTGCTGGAACATATGCGGGCCATTACAAATAAGGACAGACAATATCCCATTGCCCGTCATTTCTCAAGTTACCATTTCTCTGATTGTTCGAAACTTACCTATTATGCCATTGAACAAATTACACCCAAAGTGAGAGGAGGAAACAGGGTGTTAAGATTAAGACAGCGTGAATCAAAACTTATTATAAGTATGTGCACCCTGTTCCCGAATGGCCATAATCTCGACAAAGAAATGGCAATACATTTGCATAATGAATGAATATGTCTTAAAAATGAGTGCTATAAGAGGTATATTCTCACATATTCTCTTTCTTCTCTTTTATGTGGTATTTTAACAGGAGGAGATGAGAAAGGGTGTCTTGGCTGAACCAGCTTTGAGATCTTCCATCCCTTTTATTCCTCATCAGATCATCCGACGTCTCTTGGCGTAAGATAAAACAACATGGTTTAAACACTAAAAACACTAGCAGGTGGAATAAGGGGAATACATGACACCTTACATGTCTAGCGATCGAGAATTAGAAGTGTATTTACCCACTAACAAGGGTACAATGTAAAGAACATGAGTATATCAAGTATAGGAGATAAATATTTAAATAAAATATGTAGAATCTCGATTTCACCCACTAATAAGGGGAAATAACATTTTGATTACTAAGAGACTCTTAGGATACTAAGGAAGCAAGTACTGTCACTAATATATTTTAAAACTCGCATTTGAAAAACAATGGTAATTTAATTGTGAATTTTGTAACCTGGCCAACTAGACAAAATAACTTTTTTCTGTGACACAGAAAAAAACTTTATCAATTTTTCTCTACTAATGTATAACTGTCTGAATTGAGGAAGGATGGTATTATTAATCATATGACTGCGTTACAAATGTATAAACTGCTGTCTTTTATCATCCGAAAGTAAGAATGCATAATAATGACGCTTAACGATTATTTTTGTAAAATGGTTGAAATGGTACTGGTAATTTTGAGTATCCTTTAATTAATATTTTGTGTAGTTATAATTTCACATGTGCGCCATCTAGAACGAGGGATAATACGATTATCTGAAAAAGTATATCGAAATAGACAGGCAAAGATGGCGCCCGTACTGCTTCCATGTTTGCATAACAATGCGACATCAAACACGAGAGCCTCTTTCTCTTTCCATGACATTTGAAAAGTATGTAATGGTGTCTTTTGTATGTACAACGTTGTGTGAACAAGCCACGAAAGTGGCGAAACGCGTCACGGCGGGTCTATGATGTAATAAACCCCCTTTACTTTTGGATCTGAGTCTGCTATTTCTGTGCTCATGCCCCTGAGAGCTCGAGTGGAACTTCGTTTCTTTGAACATATAATATATATATATATATATATATATATATATATATATATATATATATATATATATATATATATTGCTTACTGGCAGTCGCCAGTAGCTGCTTATAGTTATGTTTCCATAAGAAAAGCATTTTTTGACTTGCCAATTTCTTTGGCACTGTTTAATGAATCTTCATGAAGTTTATCAAAAAATGTGCCCCGGTGAATCTTCTGGAAAGTTTCAGGGCAATCCGTCAAGCGGGGGCTGAGAATAAGGGGTTTAACAAAAGTGTGTTTTCCCATGTTAATTCCCATAGGACCTGTAGTCAAATCTGCAGCCACAACCACTGGATGGAAATACACCAAATTTGGCAGAAAGGAGAATTTGGTTATGCAGATCGCACTTTCAGTTATTTAGTTATTTAGTGTAAATACATTCAGTAGTTTTTCAGAAATTTCAGAGAATTTAGATAGTGATATTTGTGGCCGCAGGTCCTTTGTGATTATTTGCGTAAAATTACGAGTTCAGGCACGGAAGTGCAGTGATCTGATTGGCTGCCAACACTTCAACCAGGAAGTGTTGGAAGCCATTCTTGGGACTCTATTTAAGCTGAGTCCCCCCAAAAAAGTGTAACATTTTTTTAAAGGGGGAAGGGTAGAAATACCCTAATCCCCTATACTTGGACATGGGGTCCCAGAGGGACCGCACCAGGCCAAAAAGCATTCTCAACAAATCTACCTCGAAATAGCGATATTCGTGAATTAGCAGCAAAACATTAAAAAAAGGAGCCAGGTCCCCCTGCATAGGCTCTCTAAGCCACAGGACAACAACCTCCCGGGGCTTTATTCTGCCACTTTCTGCCATTTCTCACCATTATTCTGCCTCTTTGTGATCATTTCTGACCTTTATGTTGCCTCTTTCTGCTTGTTGATGTTCTTTATTCTGCCTCTTCCTGCTTGTTTCTCACCTTAATTGCTCTCGTTTCTATAATTTTGGACCTTTATTTTGCAACTTTCAGTTTGCTGCTTACGTTTTTTTTCTGCCTCTTTCTCCTCGTTGCTGACCTTAATTCTGCCTCTTTGGGGTAATTTGTAATCTTCATTTTGCCTCTTTCTGCTCATTGCTGACCTTTATTCTGCCTCTTTATGCTCATTTCTCACCTTCATTTGGACCCTTTCTGCGAGTTTCTGACCTTTATTTTGGCTCTTTCTGCTCATTACTGACATTCATTCTGCCTTTCTCTGCTCGTTTCTCTCTTTAATTTTGCCTCCTTCTGCTCTTTTTCTATGGAACAGCGAGGGGTCCTCGATCAATACTTAGCAGCCAAGGGGACTTCATCCCCAACCAGTAGTGTTCCAGGAGGCCCCTTTGCAGAGTGGTTCAGAAAGGGGGTGGGGCCTCTGAGGTATCACCAATTCTGTTGTGGGGGACTTACTTGTGGCAACAATAGGTGTTCTTGTCCCCAACGATCCTCCTCAGCCAAGTGGTATTCATCCTTCAACCAGTAGTGTGCCAGGAGGCCCTCTGGAGAGTGGTTCAGAAAGGGGGGTGGGGCCTCTGACAAGGTCTCAGCAATTCTGCTGTGGGGGACATACTTGTGACAACAATAGGTGTTCTTGTCCCCCAATGATCCTCAGCAGCCAAGGGGATTTCATCCCCCAAACAGTAGTGCACAGGAGGTGCATTTGCAGAGTGTTTGAGAAAAGGGGTAGGGCCTCCCATGAGGTCTCACCAATCAAGATGTGGGTAATTTATTTGTGGCAACAATTGGTGTTCTAGGCCCCAATGACCCTCAGCAGCCAAGGGGACTTCATTCCCCAACCAGTAGTGTGCCAGGAGGCGATCTGCAGAGTTGCTGAGAAAGGAGGTGTGGTTTCTAATGAAGTCTGAGCAATCCCACTTTGGGGGACTAACTTATGGCAAGAATAGGGGTTCTTGGCCCCAACTACACTCAGCAGCCAAGTGGATTTCACCCCCCAACCAGTAATGGGGCCAGAAGATGCGTTTACAGATTGGTTGAGGAAGGGGGGTGGGCCTCCATTGAGGTCTAAGCAATCCCAATGACCCTCAGCAGACAAGGGTAGTGCATCCCCCAACTAGTGGTGTCCCAGGAGGCTTATTTGTAGAGTGGTTAAAAAGGGGGTGGGGCCTCTGGTGAGGTTTCAGCAATTATGATGTGGGGGATTTACTTGTGGCAACAATTGGGGTTCTAACTCCCCCAATGACCGTCAGCAGCCAAGGGGGCTTAATTCCCCAAATAGTAGTGTGCCAGGAGGCCCTCTCTCTACAGAATAGTTGAGAAAAGGGGTGTGGTTTCTATTGAGGTTTCAGCAATCCTGCTATGGGTGACTTACTTATGGCAACAATAGGGGCTCTTGTCCCCAACGACTCTCAGCAGCCAAGGGGATTTTAATCCCCATAACCAGAAATGGGGCCAGAATGTGCGTTTGTAGAGTGGTTGAGTTAAGGGGTCAGGCCTCCGATGAGGTCTAGGCAATCCTGATGTGGGGAACATACTTATGGCAACAATAGGGGTTCTTGGCTCCCAATGACATTCAGCAGCCAAGGGAGTTCATCCCCCCCAACTAGTTGTGGTCCAGGGGGCGCATTTGAAGAGTGGTTGAGAAATGGGATGGGGCCTATTATGAGGTCTCAGCAATCCTGCTGTGGAGGAATACTTGTGGCAACAATAGGTGTTCTTGGCCCCCAATGCCCCTCTGCCTCCAAGAGTAGTTCATTCCTCAACCAGTAGTGCACCAAGAGGTGCAGTTGCAGAGTAGTTGAGAAAGGGGGTGGGGCCTCCAATGAGGTCTCAGCAATCCTGCTATAGGGGACTTACTAGTGGTAACAGGAGTGGTTATTAGTTCCCACCTAGTCTCAGCTTCCAAGGGACTTAATTAGGGGTGGTGGAGCAATACTCCCCCCACTCACAGGACTCTGTTAGTTACTCTCTGTAAGCTTGGCCCAGGCCTTGCAGGAAAAAGAAAAATCAAGGTCAGCAGTGAGCAGAAAGAGGTAAAATAAAAGTTACAAGTGAGCAAAAAAAGGCTGAAAATGAGCGGAAAACAAGCAGAACCCCCTCAGCCACTTATGTACCCACTCACAGAACAACTCAGACATTCATGCACCCAGTGAAACATAATGCGTTCACTCACATACCCACTGACACTCATGCTCTCCCTCACACATTCACTTACAAAGGTCACAGGTAACAGTTAGGTAATAGCATTAAAAATCATGGAAATTGATTGAAAAAAGCAAAGGTTATAGGGACTTTGTAGTTAGGAAATAGAATTTTAAAAACCTTAGAAATTCGCACAAAAAACAAAGGCTACAGGGATGTCAGTTATAAAATAAAATGTTTTAAAAACTTAGAAATTCACTGAAAAAAACAAAGGTTACAAGGACTTTATAGTAAGGCTCAGATTTCACTCGTTCAAAACTATAGAAATTCAGCAGTTAGAGTTACCTGGGCTAACCAGGACTCATACTCCAGCAATGCACTGCTCATGACCTCAGATATTACATCACTGATGACATGGTCAGTAACACCATTGAAAACATCACTGATGACATCTCAAATGACATCACTAATGACATCACTAATGACATCATGAAATCTGAGTCTAACTATAACGTCCCTGTAACCTTTGTTTTTTTCAGTGAATATAAAATGTAGTCCAAAATAATGAAATGCTCACTTCAGCTACTGTCTGGAAAGCTTCGGGGAGATCTGTGAGGTAGGAGATGAGAAAAAGGGGGAGTTACCAAAATGCATTTTTACCCATGTAAAATCCCATAGGGTCTTTGAAGAGGTCTACATCCTGAACCACTTAACAGCATTACACTAAATGTGACAGGAAGCTAGCTGTTGGTCCAGAGTAGTGTCTTTGTCTAGTTTTCTGTAAATCCATTCAGTAGTTTTCAACATATTAATAGAAAACCAAAGTTGTATATCTGGGTGCACGGACCCTCTTTCGGAACCACCCACAATGGCTCCGCAGCTCCATCCGCCACAGCAAGGCCCTGATTGGCTGACGGCAACTTCACAGAAAATTTCCGGCTGCCATGTTGTTTGTCAGAAAAAGTCGTCAAGGCTGAAAAGTTATTTTCAAATTGAATAGAGGGGTCAGGTTAGAGGTACCCTGACCCGAACGGTGTGTTAGAGGGGTCCCAGAGGGACCCATAAAGGCCAATAAATTGCCTAATAACATTTTTGCCTCAACACACGGTAATCCAAAAGGTGGTATGGTGAGAACAGATAAGTGATGTTAATATGTTGCAATGGCACATGGACAGAACACAATGTGTAAACTGTCCATCTTACTAATAGAATTGACCCAAGTTGGGACTGCCTGTGTTGTAATGTAGACACGTCTTGCTAAAGCACATCTATTGCAGATGAGACAATGTTACCCAAAGAATACATTCTAGATGATACGGTAGTCATATCGTTGTTTACTACTGCAAGAGAATGTTCTAAGTTGGCCCTGTCAATCTCAATCAGCCGTTCAGTCGCTTCTTGTTGAGATATTTTCCATATCTCATTATAGATAGCATAAAGGAAGCACTTTTGACATGGTTTCCGAGGACCCATTAAAAAGTCTTGCATGTCCACGACATCAGATAGAAGGGACATGTGCTAGTATTGGGGTTTTTAGCCAATCAAGGCACAAATTCTCAACACTGTAAGTTGTTACCACCCCTAAATGTTCATTTTGCACATATCACATGCCAGTCCTCTTGGCTGTGCATCCCTTGATGTTACCTAGGATTTATCCTGACATTTTTCAGTGTCTAGTGGCCACACAAACCATCCTTACCAACTGAGATCTGATGAGTTATGTCTGCTCTTATGGAGCATAGTATCAATAGTGTTTTCATCATATGGTGTCAACCACTGCCAGTTATCATCGTGTATGAGTGGGAACCCTTGGTGTGTTCCAATCTTTTATTTTGGCTAAGCCAAGACACGTCTATTGCACAGTTTTACTCAGGAAAAGCCTCTGTTGCTGTTTTAAACAGGCTCTGAATAAAGCCTCAGTTCCCTGAACCTGCCAATCTTTGGTCCCGCAGATAGAGTGTACATCTACTGTATCCCTCCAATAATTGAAACGTTGTACAGAGAGTTGGGAAAGGAAAGAATTAGAGTATATCAGCTTAGTGTCAGTTAACATATTTGTCATTTGCAGGTGACGGTGCAAGCCTATAATAAAATGATGCTGGCTCAGAGGTGTCATAACTAGAAAAATAGTCAAACCTATGTGTAAATGTTGTTGAACTAACCCTTTGTGATGTAGTGCAATGTTCCCATTGTGTAAAGTTAAATGCTTCACGAGGTGTACTAGCCTTGTGTATGAAATGATGACTGTAATGTTGAAAACAGAACATCTTATCCAACTTAGCTTTACCATCATCAAGCTCATTGGAAGATAACAGAGTGGTATGTTCTAGATCATCTAACATTTGATATACTGCATCAACATCCCAAAAATTACTAATAGTACTGGGGGTGATAACGTCATTCAAAGAAATTTTAAACAAATGCTGAATTTGTAAACGTTTAGTGAAACCATGCACATCAAACGATACCCTGTCTCACACAATCCCATTTGGATCTGGAAAAGCTGAAATGTTCACCAGGGAAAAGTCTCTTTGCTTGCGGTGTGATGATGCATATGGTTTCAGAATCAAATTTACAGTGTGTACTGCAGAGCGTTCTGGGACAAAGTGCCCATTCAGGAGAAGGAAGAACACAGTCACAAAACCAATCCATCGGACTATGGAAAAGTAATGCATATGTAATCAAATGCTGTAACCATAAAGAAACAAAGTATGTTCTTTTCAGCCAAAGATAGAAGACACGCACCTTTAGTTTGAAAGGCAGGTGTTGTGAGGGAGATGTAACCTCTGATGCATTGGAGGAGAAGTCATCAATGCTGATGAAGTATCTAGATGTCGTCCATTCTGTCTTGGGAAGCTCAACAGGCTAGTTTGAAGTAGATGAAGACTTGATCTGTGGTACATTGACATAGACCTTGTTTTTCTCATTATTCAAAATTGAAATATGTGTTTCTGTACTTGTAGACTGCACAGTACTTATTGTTTTTGAAACAGGTAAAAGGCATGCTTCATTGTTGTTTATTGTTGTGTCTTGTTGAGGAGAGCAGGCTTTGTTTGTAAGTAAAGCTTCCATCTGAACCTACTGTTCAGAATCGGCCACATATTGTGGTTTGATCAGATCAATAGAGACAAACCTTTTGTCTCGGCATCCGGCAAGGGGCGGGAGAAGTAAAACTTGTGTACCTTCAACACTGAAATAAAAAAATATCCTGCCTGAAAGCTACTTTAAAAGCGGAAAACAAACTCACCTTTTGATAATGCTCAACAAGAGTCACTCATGAGCCAGACAGAGACTCTGCTCACTGAACATATAGAAATAAAAGATGGAGATATTCAATCACATGCAATGCATCAATAAATCAAAGTAATTAGACAGACAACAAATGCATTCTTATTTTTATTATAAATATCAAAATAATATGAACTGAATACTATGCAGTCACAGCAAACAAATGATGGACGGAATGCTGACAATGCAAACATTCGCCCCCAGTCAAAAGATCTGGGTTAAATCCATTGTTCTTTTGCCCACTACAGCACCCCAGTTTGGACCCAGCCATATGCAAATCAGTCATGACCCTGTGCCTCATGGGAACAGTCCAGACCGAACTGTCAGGCCAGGTCCTCCCTGGACCGGAAACAAGCAATCATGCAGTCACAACATAATAAATAGAGCAGTTAATGAAAACAACACCAAGACACTAAAGAATATATTAATATAGCTAATCCCAAAATTTCCATACATACTGCATTCATACCACACAGAGTTTGCACACACTAAAAACACGAAATAAGGAAATCTGGGAGAACCATCCCTATATCATATTACAGGAAATACCTTCAATGTACATCAGTCTCAAATTGTTTGAGTAGTGTATATACCACAGATTTTTTTTCCCCATAATCCTAGTACAATTTTACAGGTATTTTACACAGATACAATTCTAAATAGAGATGTTTTGATCACTACTGCAAACATTATATGTAGTGATTCCGTTTTTTTTGGGTTTGTCTCCACTTCATACGCCGATGCGTGTTTCGGTAGTGACTTATATTTAAGGTCCTACCTTCTTCAAGGTGCTAAAAACATGGGAGGCTCATATGAGGCTCAGGAATTCTTGCTTTCCCTCTAGACGAGCTTCAAGGTCAAGAGGTGTGAGGGCTTTCGGGACAATACAGGAGTAACGCAAAAATGGCCCAAGCATAAAGAGTTCCCAAGGCGATACTTGTAAGTTGTTCGTTGGATAGATGTCCACTGAGTACAGATGAAGAAGCCTCGCTGCTATTTCCCCCTGATTTCCTGCCTAAACATTTTCACCCCAGGGGCCCTCTCTCTTTGCAGATTTAGTGTGTACCATCAACAGCCAGGACAGGCACAGGAGTTCAGTAAGATGACCCAAAGTCTTTCTTGTCCGCAATCTTTTCTTGGACAGGATCCCCAATCTTTGGGATCCAGCTGGCTCTTGCTCGAACAACCTTCATTTACCCAGTGGAGGTGCTTTTTACTTGAACGTTGCTTTGTTCGTTCCAGAAATCATTCAATTCCTGTAAAACAGCCAATTGTTCATTGATGTCAAACAGTATTTCTGCCACCACTGCACAGGCATTTTCAAGGACTGGGACCCACATCATAACATTAAACAGGGTCTCATAAGGAGTCCAACAACCCAGGGACTTTTTAGCATATTGTTCAAAACTGTCTGGACCCTGTATGGGTGATGGACCCAACTGCGACCAGAGCCTAATACCCTTGCTTTCAAAGACTAATTTAAGTCCCGGTTTTTCCTCTTTACAACCGTGTTTCCCCTGGAATGAAATGGAGACGAGAAATGCAGGGACATACCCAAACTTTCAATTGCCTTTTTGTAAGTTCGAGAACTAAATGCCAACTGTATATGTCCCAATAAAGACTCGCTAATCCTTTATAACAGTTCAGCATCAGTCGATCGCTGTGCCCATACCCACAGAAATTGAGAGCAGGAATCTGGTGCCATCAAGATGTACTTGTAAGCCCCGTATGATGATAGAGGGCCACAATGTTCCAAATAAACCCAAGTCAGAGGCTTGTTTGAAATCAAAAGAGGTGTCAAGGGTGGATGCACCACAGTGGAACTCTTCATCTACTGACAGATGTCCCATCTTAGTACAAAGTCCTTGGTCTCTTTATAAAGGCCCAGCCACCAATAGCATTTCTGCAAAAGAGAAATCATAGCAGGCACTCCTGCGTGTGCATAGGCTAGACCCTCATGGACAGCCAGAATTAATCCCAGTCTGTCATCACTGTTCAATATTACTCTGTCCCCAACTCCTGGAATCTGAGCATACGGTGTGTTTTGTGGATCTAGATTTTAGGAGTACTTAACTGTAAAGCCTTTTAGCAGGGGTGTGTCATTGCGTGCAGCATTGACGGCCACCATGATTTTTCTGTCTATTCTCGTAGTTAAATGGGTTATTGCAGCAAACTTGGCAGTGTGAACCATTGCCTTTGCAGCTTCATCAATCAGTGAATTCCCTGCAACGTGAATGCCAAGACATTGATGACTCAATGTATGAATGATATGATCCTGTGGCAAGCATTCTTTCAGCTTTGCCACCTGTTCCCAAAGCAACTTGTGCTTCACTATGCAGCCTTTTGAGTCCCTGAATCCATTCTGGCTCTTATAATGAAGATACTCATTATATGATTCCACACAAAATATTCAATTAAAGTTCAGCGAACAGTGTCCCAGTCCTTACCAGGCCATGAGTGAATTTCTCTTTCACTTGAGTGTCACTCTTGAACTTGAGTCGGACCGTTGGACCTTGGGCAGGCCTCGGGGTAGGTAGTCTGATAGTGGGACTGAAGTGGTGCAGCAGTTTTAAAAGCACTGCAATTCCTTGCATATTCAGCAGTAACAATAAAAGTGTTAGGTTAACGTTGGTTATGTATTAATCTACCTGCTGGAGGGAGATGGGAATCTCGTCTATTGGCAGTTTTCACTTATCTAAGGTTTAATATGTCTGCTGCAAAGAATGTGTATCATGCATATCAAATAACAATATTTGATGTGGATAGCTCAGTTGGTTACTGATTTTGTCACAGAGATTCTAGTATTACTGGGCAGTTCATAAACTACATTTGTAATCTAGCACAGTGAGCTATGAACTGCCATCTAAGAGCTGCATACAAGCTGCATGGCATAGATTAGAACTTTGTTTTCCCAGTCTTTCTATCTTGATGTTGCTAAGAAAGGTTTGTTTGGGTGTAAATACATTCTTATTATAACAGTCAACCCTAACCACTGTATTATGTTCTGAATCCTGAGCTTGTGCTTCTCCACACCAAGCACCTACCAGTACGAATGACATGTGAATCCCACACCTTGTAGTTTTATGTAACATTTTCAATACACTGATAAACACATATATGATTCATTGTCTTTGTATGTTTGTGTGATGAATTTTGAACATGTGGAAAGTTTTGCTTTAGGAGCAGTGATTTTTGAATGCGGACGGAAACATCTGCATTTGTAAAGCAAGTAATCATGTCGTTGGGCATTCTGGCTGTTAGATAAGATGTCTGTTGCTGGTTAGGCAGGCTAATGCAGAACAGGCATATCATTGCGCAATGCAAGTAATGTAGCAGTGATGTGCATGTTTTCTATAGAAGAAATTAAAGATAGTAAACCTGGAAAGATTAAATGGTTCCACAGGTTTAGAAGGATGTGTACCATTTCATGGAAATTATGGTTGCTGGGAGAACTTGACCTGCATTAAATAGCACTGCTATCTCTGTTCCGAAACTGAGATTTAAATACATGGTACTCTTAGTTTTTAAAACAAAAGATAAAATGAACCTATTTAGAACATTATATGGCCATCAACCTTCCCATTTTATAGGTTATTTGATATTCATAATGGCTGATTTCAACATGACTAGTGTATTTTCCTGTGTTGTATACTATTTGAGAGGTTCTTGATCAATGCTACATTATCTTAACTGTCTATCTGAAGGTACTACCCAAAGCAATAAGTGTAGCTGCATTTACAATAGGATTTGAAGTATGTCTGTTTATTGGGTACTTCTTTTGCATCTGTAGAGTTCTTCTAGCCTCTGCGGGTGATGTCAGTAACCAAAGGTTAGATGCAACACTTCCTGTGATAGCACCAATTGAAAGGTCATGCAATATCACTTGCTTTGATTTCATGGGGTCCAAAGGCCACTTAATGTCACTTCATGTGATGTCATCAGGTCAAATAACTTGCAATGTCACGTCCTGGGGCATAGTTGGGGTGGTTTAAATGCCAGGTGATGTCACTTCCTGTAATGTCACAGGTCAAAGTTGATGTGATGTCACTTCCTGTGACATCAGCAAGGGGTTACATGGCATGTGATGTCACTTCCGCTCTCCTAGGCATTTTGAGGAATCGGTGTCTACTGCCCCCTCCCCCTTTTTATTGAATTTGGCCCCAGGGGCTGAGGTCCCTGGGTCCTAATGAGGCTCAGGGAAGGCGGACCGGTGGCCCATTCTCTTTTAATTGAATTTAGAGTCTTGTGGTGGGGGGGGCATGACCCTTCCCCTTTTTAATGGAATTCGGGCAAGGGGATGGGGTCCTTGGGGCCTAATAAGGTTGGGGAGAAGAGCTGTATGCAACTCTCCCCTTAATATATAGGTTTTAGCTCTGGGGATGGGGTCCACAGGGCCCAAAGGCCAACCCTACACTAAACAATTCAAAGGCTGTTCACGGCATGGGGTTGGCAGCCCCACAGTGCACAGCTAAAGTGGGGTTGGCCACAGTCAACCTCTCATTACGCACCACCGTTAGGCATTGTGCAGCCTGTGGTTGGTTGCCTCCAGGTGTAATGATCTTCAGCCAGGCCCTGTTGCCAACCCCTAGCTGGGCAGGGCCAAAGGCTGAGTGCAGCAGGGGATTGGCTTCATGTATGGAAAAAAACATTGCTGGCCTTGGAACCTGGTGTGTTTCTGGACTGGTCTTTCCTGCTACCCAGTGTTGTTAGACCCTAGCTTTCCTTGTGATCTATGACCTGCACTGTTTCAGGATGAAGCATTTTTGCTAACTGCAGTCATAGTAAGTGGTTCCATATTTACCTTTTACATTTAAACCAGTGTGTGTTTATGTTGATCCTATGTATGACATTTCAATGCTTTATTTATGAAACTTTAGCCCCAGTTCTGAGTTGCATGATACTGGCAAGCTGCAAATTCCAGACCCATAATTACTGGAACATGGGGTAACACCCTGTCTGTATAGTGCAATGATGATTTAATCCCTCCTAGATGAGGAATAAATGTGTGATCTGGCCTTACCAGGCAGTATTTCGTAAAGGTTTCCTATTCGGAGAGGTTTAACACTTGTATTTAACACCTGTTTGGAGCAGGTGATAAATGTGTGTGTGAACATTGGAAGACAAAAAGAAGGTATTGGATGGAGTGCAAACCATTACATTGCCCTTTTGTAGTTTGCCTAAGGGCCAGACAGGGGTAGTGACATGGGTCAGGCCGCAATACAGCAATTTACCAATGCAATTTTACTGGTTAGATTTCCCTGCTGGCAAAATGTGGGTAAATCCAGGTGTGGGAACAATATCCTATTCAAGAGCGGAATTACACTTGGAGATTTTGTTTCTCTCAATTTAAAATGAAACCCTTTAAGTGACACTTTATCACTCTTGTGTTAGGATCTCACAACTTCCTCATACACACCAACAGACCCAATTCAGGTGGGAGGCTCCTGATTTTGGAACCAAAAATGGCTTTATTGTAACTGTCTTTGCCTGAAATTACCTCTGCTTCAATAGAAGTCAATGGAGGAAAATAGGTTCCCCTGATTTTTTTTTTTTTTTTTAAATCTCCCACTGGCCTGTTCTAAAATGTTGGCATGGATGCGGTGCGGTTTGATTTCAAAATTGTGCCACCTTCACAAATTTAATAAAAACTGGTATGGTTTTTTGAAAAATGAAAGGAAGAAGAAAAAGAAAACATTTGAAACAAAGAGAAACATGTGTGTGGCCTCTGAGGCAGCCATGAGTCCTATGTTGCCACTCAGCCCCTGTGAAATCCTTGAGTGAGTGACCGATGTTGAGTGATGTAATATGTGATATCATAAGCAGTGCATTATAACTGTTAAATTCCGGTGTTTTTTTTGGTTCCTAAACATTCGTTTTTTTCCTATTCAACACCTAACCATAATGTCTCAGACACACACACACACACACAGACATTATAATGTTTTCAGCGGTGTAAGTGAAAAGCACCAGAGAAGTTGATGGGAGCCTCAAGTATACAGATTTACACACAGACAAGGGTTTCTGAATATGGACTTTCATCACATCATCCCAGTACTTCATATCAGGCGCGCAACGCCCATTGGACTCAAAGGGCTTCAGACCCCCCCCCCCCCCCATCGTGTGTGGCAGCCCGGGATGAGACAGCTATCCGGCACACACACACAGCCGCACCCGAGTACTTCACAGGTCTTTAAAGTACCTTTTGCTTGTTAATGAGGCTTTGATGTTTTTCACCCCTTCTTAGAGCCCCTGCAGCTCCACTCTGCCTTTTGCTTGAAGAATCATCCCCCCCCCCAAAAAAAAATCTTAGCCCCCCCCCCCGAAATTTGACTCTAGTTACGCCTCTGCTTCATATGTATGTACTGCGTGTTCCATACAGGGAAACCCTTGAACCTTCTAATGTATTTGGCCTGCAAAGGAATGGGAACTCTGTAGGAGCAGAGTTATTTGACTCATTTTCAGGGCGTTCTTTTATCTTTCCACGCTGCATATATGTATTGCTTTGCCTTCACTCAGGTAGAACATGCGCTGGAAATCAAAGGTTGTCACCTGGTAAACGTTTCCCTGTGGCTTTTCCATGAATCTGATTTCTGAACATTCTAAATTGTAACCCCAGCACATTGAGGACTTAATAATCAAAGACGTTTTAAAACGTATTGTTTTAATAAGTTAATTCTGAGGGCTTCACACGCGAAGTAATTGTTTACCTCCAATACCAATGGCAAAAAGAGTACTTCTCTAGCACTGGAGGAATAAAAATGAGTTCATAGTACCACTATTACATTAGCCGTGAGACTATATTATACAATATGACTGGAGACATAGAAAGACTCTTTTTTCGGTGTTTCTAGGGGGTTAGCATTGCAACTTGAAACCAACAAAAACTATCGCGCGTAATCAGGAACCACAGGTACGCACGCGGGAGAGCTCCCCGTGGTTCCACTTCCATCTTTGAACACTGCCAATTCCATCTCTCCAGGCATCTGAAAGCAATAACAAGCATGCTCTTGCAAACAGCTGGAGACCTGCCAACAATTCCACGAAAACTCGCGATGAGGTGTAGAGGAAGTTCAAGCGCACACCGTAGGTAGTATGGTAGGCTACCACTGGCCAAACAACTACTACACTGCTGAAAGAAATCACAAAACATTTTTCACTGACGGTATTTCTTGTCCTTAAATTAAGTCAGTGCCTGATTAAAACCCCATTTACTTCGAGACTATGGGGCATATTTACAAGGAAATTTCAGAGCTGCGTTGCAATATTTCCAAAACGCAGGGATGTGCTGTTTTTAAAACAATAAGTCACACCCCTGTGTTTTCCCTAGTGCTAAAATTAGTTGCCCAGTGCCAATGCAGGCACCCTTGCATCATAGGTGCCTACGTTGCAGGGAATGATTATCATAAACAATCAATAATGGTGATTTGTTACTTCTGCGTGTGTTGCATTCTGCAGAACACACAGAAGTAGCAAATCGTAATTATTTAATAAATGTTTATGTGTAGTAAGGGACACCTGCCTGCGCTTAAACAATCATTATGGCGTTTTGCTCTTTCATTGTGTGTTGCAGAAGGCAACACACATAGAAAAAGAAAAAACAATGAGAAATAAAAGTATTTCTCCTCGTTGCTCCAGTCTAACGCCTACTCTTGCATGGTGTTAGTTTTACGTGCAGCCTCAAATTTACACATCCTTGTAAATCTGGGACAGCGTCAATATGCAATGGGTGTTGCGGTTGAACACCCACAGCAACATCCAATTGTGCACCCCTTTCATACAAAGTGAGGCATGTAAAGGGGCTGTATTTACAAGGCGGCTTAAAGCCGCACAAGGTGGCTTAGCACAGCTTTGTAAATATGGAGCCAGCCATAACACTACCAGAACGCCGCCGCTAAAAGCGACGTTCTGGTGGCGCTATCCCCTTGTAAATATACCTCTATGAAAGCTGAGTTCAGCAAGTGGTAATGTGAGTCAAGAATGTACATGTTTGTCGGTGTAGGTTTTCATGCTGTTGTACCTTTGTGTTGCATTATGTAATGTGATATTGTTGCATTGTCCTGAGGCTGTGTTCATGTTTTGTGCCTTACATTTTGTGTTGTTTAGCTGATTTGAGTTATGTTATTGTGTTGTGTTCTATTTAGCTCTACCAACGTCAAAAATACCAATATTTTTTTTCATGTGGCTGAGGCAAATATACCATGAAACTACTAACAGGGTTAGCTCAAAGAAATTTGGGGACTGGACCTAATATTGGAAGGTGGAGAACACTTTGTATTTAGAATAAACAAAAAAGTGCCATGTCCTTTAGGATATTTCCACTATGAACATACCAATTACATATAATCTGTCCCATCCACACGACATACCAGTCCTAAACACAGGTGACCTTTTACGTAGTATATTACTTCTGTCTCTTCAACAACCAGGATCTCAGTACCCTATCTTAATACCTGTACCTGACGTACATAAACATGTTCCCAGGCACAGTAGATTTATTCTGTATAAGAGTCACCACTTTTTTCATCCATGGCCAACAGCCAGCAGTGCATGATCATGTTTGTTTAGAAAAGGATTAGTAGAGGATTAGTGAATGTTTTCAAAACATATTGATTCTAGAAGAAGCCCTGGAGTGACCACTTTAGTATAAAAGACCCTCACTCCCCCTTACAGACACAGAGGAGAATTTCTTCTGGGCTTCGAGACTCTGCAGGCTGATTCTTCGACAGGCAGAGACCTGACATCCTTTGCAAGGTGCCATCCTCAACGCAGAGATGGGGTCCTTCATTCAGAACCATCAGGTGAGGGGTTAGCACTTCCTCTGGGTATTTTTGGCTCCATTAGATCTACCCTGACATTCACATCCTGGCTTCACCTACATATCTAGTCTAGGTACATTTAGGTAGGTGACGCATCATAGAAATACGCCATTACTACTGTTTTACATAATCTGCTTTTATTCATCTTATTAGCACTATTGTAGAAATGTTTCTACTTTTTAAGATATTGGTACTAGCGATTACATTTGTTTGCTCCTGTCTTTTGATTGTCGCAGCTAATATGTTTCATACTAGACTGACGCTTGACCAATAAATAAGTATTGAAACCATTCCAATCGTCATTTTATGTGTATCCTGAGAAACGTAAGCATGAGTGACTGAACAAAAGATACCGTATTGTTTCCACGATACGCGAGGATTCAGGGTTGTCATGTTCAGTGGTTGACAGAAACTACTGACACTGCTGTAGAATACAGGGGGGGTGATAGTGGCACTTTAGAGCTAGCTGGTCTGATGGCGGACTCATCCTGTGGGGGTGTCCAAAGTCTGCCTTCACACCAAGCCCTCAGTTTAGGGCATCCAAAACGCGCAGGTCCTGGGGAGTCCTAGGAATTACACGACGAAAGGACAGGACAAATTAAAAGATGCAGCACATAAATGGGTCCAGTATGAGGAGCAAACAGATGATGTATCAGAAGGAGAATGGGAGACAGAGTACGAAGAGGAAGAACTAGGAGACCTAATAGAAACATCAACACCGTCACACTATTCCTCAATGCCGCATCCCCACACCTACTCATGTCAGGGAATAAACATAATCATAATAATATGCCACCACCCCCACCAACACAAATAGCATATGCAGATACAACAGTAGGAGAAAACAGAGACAATACAGCACCAAAGATGAGAACAGCAAACTTCAATAGAACGGCAGACAGTTTACGGGCACATTTAGGAGTGCAAGTAAGACCAGGAATAACTACTTGAAGTATGAGCTCAGGTGCCAATGCTGCAGTGATTGTGAGAAATAAAGATACAGTAGGAAGTAGAGATTATGAATATATGCAAAAGTGTCTCACAGTTCAGGAAAAGTATTCAAAACGACAATGCAGATACAGGGGCAGGGACAACAGATGCAGAACACAACCCTGCAGGATACCATGATACAAGGACAACAAATTCTGATTCCACCCCAACAAAATATTTCCAAGGTTATCAGAATACACAAATCCAGCAGTATCAAAGCAACCTCTGAAGGCAGCAAAGACAAGGAGGAATGGTAGTAATGGCAGGGACAAATCCATCCTATGGGAATATGGGAGACACTGGTCAGCAACAACAATATAGAGAATGAAGGGGCCCGCAGAGCATTCAAATGTGTCAGTATTATCGGTGATGCACAGATCGAATGAGGAACCCACTGTGACAGTTGCCATAAACAACATTTCATTTATCTTCCTAGTAGATACAGGGGCAATACAATTATGCATCAAAGAAGGAAAGATCCCTTTATCAAATACAGCTGTGGACACACAAGGATTTGCTGGGGCAGTAAATAGGGTTCCATTTACAGAAACAGTTGAGATGGAAATAGGAGGAACTTTCGTAGATGGAAAACTGTTATATTCACCATCAATACATTTAGGCTCTGATGGCACAATGGTGTGTATAATTCCAGGGGTTTCAGAAAAAAGAGCAATGATGTTACTGATGAGAGCAGAGATAAACAACATTGAGCCAGGCCCACTGATGAAAAAGGGTTTCTAAGGGAAGTATATGCAATAACAGCAAATGCACCCCTACTGAAGAGAAGATTAGAAGAGCTACCAAAAGACTTCCTGATGCATAGGAACACTACAATCACAGAAGTTGCAGGGCACACCACTCTTGATAACCATAGATGAAATTGAAATAACTCCCACACATTGTATACTATTGGCCACTAACGAGCACCAAACCACATGGGCATGCGTAATATTCATGAACCCTGGACTAAGATTACGAGACCTACTTGATGACCAACTGTTTGGAGACAGTAAGCCAACAACTTCCACTGTGGTGTTTGAAAATACAGTTATGATTCGGGTAGAATTAGGGATAGGAACATACACACCCAAGCCAAGTCCCAACTCTATGAAAGACCAGGATTTAGCAAAAGTACCACCACAGTTGTGGACAACAAGACGATATGATGTAGGTTTTATACAGACAGTAACACTAGTCAAAATGACCATGAAGGCAGGAGCACCTTTACCTAGAGGTAAGCAGTGTCCTTTGTAAAAAGAAGTAAATGTGGGAATAGCACCTACTATTGCAGCAGGGAGAACTATATCCAGGAGTTTCACCCTGTAATGCTCCTCTATACCCTGTTAAGAAATCAAAGGGGGTACTTGGAGGATGGTTCAGGATTTTCGCCTACTCAATATTATAGTGGTACCTGAGTTCCCAGAGGTCCCGGATCCATCAATAATATTGACGAACATTCCTGCTGATGTGACGCATTTCTCAGTAATTGATTTGAAAAATGCTTTCTATAGTGTCTCCCTGCACCCCAAAAGTCAATACCTAACATCATTTAGCTATAGAGGAACCCACAATTTGTATACTCGTCTGCCATAAGGGTACTGTGAGTCCCCTAGTATATTTAACAGGGAAGTCAAGAATGACCTTTCAAACTTCCAGTGTGACAGTGTTCTGCTGCAATATGTGGATGACATCCTAATAAGTAGCAGGTCATAAAAGCAGTGCAGAAATTATACCACCAACTTGTTAACCATCTTAGCACAAAGAGGGTGCAGAATTGAAAAAGATAAAGTACAATACGCAGTTCCTGAAGTGCATTCCTTGGGCCAAATAATATCCCCCTCAGGGCTAAAAGTTACACCAGAAAGAGCAGAGTGCATTAGGAAAAAGGCAGAACCTAAAACAGTGAAAGAGATGCAACAATTCTGAGGCCTCTGTAATTATGTCAGACAGATAGTGATTGATTACAGCTCACTGATAGCACCATTATTGCAGAGAATAAAAGAAGCAAAACAAACAAAAGAAAAAATACACTGGACAGAGGAAATGACAACAATGTTCAAGAAACTAAAAGGAGAGATAAGAATCATCACCAATGCTTGGTACGCCAGATTAAAGTAAGGAATTCTAACTGTTCTGCCATAGTAATGGTAACACAAAAATATCCTTTGAGCCATAAACCAATTTCCTACCACAGAGCATCATTAGATCCAATAATGAAAGGAAACTTTGCGTGCAAACAAGCACTTGCAACTGCTGCTTTTGGTGTTGAAAAGAGCACACCTATTGTTATGGGCTCTTCTCTCACTTTGTATGTGGAACATGCAATGTTTGCCATAATACAAAAAGCAAATGGCACATTAACCACACAGCGAGTTTTAGGATATGAAATAATATTATCTTTACATTCATTAAAAATAGTGAAATGTCATACTGTAAATCCCGCCACTTTCATAGCACACCCAGCCCAGGAAGGAGATGAAGTGCATGACTGCTTTACATTTACCCCAGATAAGGCTATAAAGGCTGAAGAAGAGCCAATACCGACAGTACAATATACTTTGTTGATGGCTCATCCACAGTTGACAAAGAAACAGGAATACGACATACCGGTGCTGCAGTAATAGAAGGTAAAATACACAGTGATATGTTCTCGATAACAGAGCAAATAACACTGCCCTCCCATTATCCGGCACAGGAAGCAGAATTCATAGCTCTGCTGGGTTCTTTGGAACATTGGAAAGGAACTAATATTACAGTGTGTTCGGATTCAGTTTATGTCACCACCACAGTGCATTCTAATATCTCTAGGTGGAAAAGAAGTGGATTCCTCAAACGTGATGGTATACCAGTAGCACATTGAGATATTTTAGAACTCATCATAGAAGCACTAGAATTACCAACTAGAGTGGCGGTAGTGAAATGTTCAGCACACACAGGAGCACAGGAATTGTGTCCAGAGGGAATGAGTTAGCAGATCAAGCAGTAAAAGAAGCAGCTAGAGGCACACATCCAACACGCCTAGTTTTATATGCAGGACAAAAAGAGGGGAATTTAAAGAATAAGACAAATGAGATAAACATATCCAGAACAACACCATATGTTGAGACTTCCAAGCTACATCTCAGAGAACTACAAGAGGGAGCACCTGAGTTTGAGAAAGAAATCTGGGAACAGAAAGGATATCAAGAATCTAGTACTAACTGGATACTCAGATGAAGCACTGCAGGCAAACCGGCGATGCCCCAACAGCTATTGATCATTCATTTAGATAAAATGCATCGTCCTGCACACACCACCATTACTCCTATATACAATGAGTTGCAATCAGACTGGTTCATACCAAATCTACATGAGATGGTGAATATGTATTTAAGTGAGTGCCAAACCTGTCATAAATATTCCCCAAAACCAACTCTAAAAGTGATCACATCAACAATACCATACCATCAGGGTCCTTTCTGAGCACTGTACATTGACTTCGTAGATATGTTAGATAAATGAAACAACTACAGTTATCTATTAGTTGTAGTCTGTCAAGTTTCATGATGGATAGAGGCAGGCCAATGCATATATTGTGTTGCAAAATCAGCAGTTAACTCCCTAGTAAGAGAGGTGGTAACAAGATGGGGGATTCCAGAAACAACAAGATCCGATATCAGAACTAATTTCTCAAATACCTTCAAGCATATCACAGACATGTTAGGAATAAAGCATAAACTGACTTCAGCTTATCATCCAGAAAGTAATGGAATTGTAGAATGCCTTAATGGCCTTCTAAAAAACAAAATTAGCAAAATATCAGCACTTTTAAACAAAAAATGGTTACACTGCCTTCCCATTGCATTATTCTCACTATGAAACACACCAAGTACCAATCATCTCCTCACACCCCATCAGATAGTGACAGAAAGAACTATCAAAATGCAGCATCTTCCATCCAGAAGAAAAACAGATGCTGAAACAAGTAGTGAGGTACTAGGAAAGAAAATGTATGACTATTTGTCTCAACTAACAAAGGCAGCAGAATTGTTTTTTAAATAAGTTTTATGGTACCAACAAAAGAGCTCCAACGATCCTGCAGGGCAGACCTGGTCCCACAACCAGGAGACACACTGTAAATCTAGAAGGTCATCAGGAAGTAGAAAGACCCTAAGTTTGAAGGACCATACACAGTCACTGAATCAATGGATACAGCACTGAAAGTGAAAGACAGAACACCATGGATTCACTTAAGCCATATACAACGGACAAACAAAGCTTAATACCATGAAGGAAATAAAAGGGGGAGGCCGAAGAAAGGAGAAACAACCGGAGACATCCTCCCCTCCAACGTGGCATTTGGACTTTGTTTCATCACAAAGAAATATGAGATATATATTTTGTCAATTTTTCTGTTATGTACGGCTGGGTTATGTATGTAGATATATCATATTAATTCACCTAAAGAGTTAATAAGCAACAATGATAGGGGTAATAATAGCAATAGTGACAATGATAGAATAAACAAGCAAGCACGTAGGGAAAGTAGAAAAACAAATCGTGTACACTCAAACACTTACACTAAGGATGACAAGATTCATAAAGGACTAAAGACACATATGAAAAACATTGGAGAACAGACTACAAATACATAATGTTACGTGTGGTCATTAATACCTCACTCAAATTCTGCCCCAATTTTATACTCAACTAAAGAGGTAGATCCAAACATCACCCTCTGCTTGATACATTTGCTTGCCTGTAGATTAAGAGGTCAAATACAGCCTTATTTATTCCAAGCAACAAACAGATTCACAAACGCCTCTGCCTCTGAAAAAAGTAACAGTTTAACCAAAATCATAACAGATAGATCCATGATATGCGAAGCACTAGAAGATAGTGGCAGAAGAAGACAGGTTTGAGGAAGTTATAAAAGACATGAATTCCTGAAAGAATATATAATACAGCGGCTAAAGCTATCAGTATATGATCCGATCTTAGATGTAATAATTACACAGACATTCATGAGACTGCCCAAGATGGGTGTGAAAAAAGGCCAACAATGCTAATAAATGGATCCATTTACTCACAGAAGGGGTGGAGTCACAATCCCATATTTTCTTGCCAATGGAGGTCCGTGTGGCAGGAGGGGCTAATCGCCACACACAAAAGGGTGTAAGACCATTTGGAACACTTATGCCTCTAGTTACATCACTGTTAACCCTACTCCTAAAAATATAAAAGTGATTAAAGTAACACATTTTTTTATGTTTTAAGGGCAATGGTACAGTTTCAGTAGGGATCGAACATGACTGCAGCACCACAAATAATCTAGCAAGTCTACAACAAGGCTCCTCAGGACTAATGGACTACTAAAGGTAGTAAGGAGAAAAAGTCTATGCCCAACTGCCTCCCGGGTGGCACGGCGTCTTTTCCCTGGTAACTCTGCAAACCCTGGTACTAATAATCCCAGGGGAGGATCTTTCAGCATTGCACAAACACCCAATGAGCAAAAAGATTACCCTTCTTCACCAGAAAAGAAAAAGAAGAGAAACGGAGTATTTCAGATGAAACGTATATAAAAATATCCCACAAGACGTCCAACTTTTCAGTGAAAGCCAAGTGTATACAGGGGGGTCCATACCCTTCCTGACCTTGTAAATAAAAGAAAATGCAAGGTGGTTGCAGATCGTAAGGTGGGAACCTTTAAAAATGATGAACGATACTGAAGATGGCTTTCATTCAACCAAAGAAAAACTAAGAGCCATAAGAATGATGGTAACACAAAATAGATGTGTGTTGGATTTATTCACAGCTCTCGACGCTGAAATTTGTGCCAAAATAGGAGCTGAATGCTATAAATCTATTCCAGGAAATGATGCAGAAAATGGCTTTCTAACTAGAGCCATACATACTTTACATAACTTACAACAGACTATGCATGAAGAAGGAGGTGCCCCAGGTGTAGAGTTCTCAAACTGGTTTAGTTGGCTTTTGAATACTGTATCCGGACTATTTAAATCTTTACTTCCAATAGTAGTGCTGCTGTTTGCTATGTGTTATATCTTCCAATTAATATTACATTGCTGTAAAAACGCAGTCACAAAATTAGGAAAGGGAACATATATTAACAGACAGTTTGCAAGCCTTACGTCCAAGATTAACGAAGACAGGATAAACTCTGAGATAGTTGAAGAATCAAATAAAGAGGAAAAATTAGTATGGAAAGTTTTAGTACACACATTGAGGACCCAGATAGAATGTCACTAAAAAACCTCTACTAGCAATACACAATTATATGTGGTTAGACAGAAGTATGTGTCCAATGCTTCAAGTTAATATAAAAAAAAACAGCTGCAACCTTTGATACATAATGATGGTAGCTAGAGATCAACAAAACAAACAAATGAAGAAGTCCCTTGTAAATCAAACAAACCAGTATTGACAGTTCCTCCAGAGAATGATCGTGCAAGGAGGTGGTACCAGGGGAGTAATGCAAGTAAACCAATCAGCTTTGAGGTCAATTTAGTAGGGAAGGATAAGACACGTAGTCAGACAGACATAGTCAGATTGCACAACTCAAATAACACGGAGTCTTATCATGCATTCTGCTTCAGTTGAGCTTTAGGACACGTAGATTACACAAACCAAATGACACGTTGGCAGATATCTCTAAGAACACGTAGCCGGGTGGGAGTGATTGCACCAATGAGCGAAGGAGGGTGTGAGGCTTGGCTTTAGTTGTGTAATGTTGCTCAAATATGGCCATTGTTGGTCACATGATTATTATGTATGATTCAGCAAAAATACACTATATAAAGGGCTACCAGCTGTAGACAATTTGTGAGTTGGTTGGCAATCCTACTGCTGTAAAATAAAACCTTTATACTTTATCACTCACTCTTGCTTGTTTTTAAATTTCAGTTAAGCTCTAACAAACATCCAGAAACGTCCCCCAAATCTGCCCTGACTGCCAATCAAATCCGCACTCTGATGAGGTGTTAGACCTGTCAGCCCTTTGGGTGGTCCCTCCTCATCATTATTTATTTTGTCCCACTTTTGCCTCAAACCCTGTGTGAATTTTTCCTTTTTGGGAACCACCAGACTTTTTCGTGTTGCTACAGATTCAGGGAACCATTTTAGCTACCCCTGAAACTTCTGTCTGAGGGCCTGAAGCACAAAATGGTGGCCACCTGTGACATCACCAGCATCCACTGGAACCTACCAGCACCTTCCAGAACATTCCAGGAGATTCCAGAACCCTGTGACCGTTGGAGGCGGTTTAGAATGTTGGGAGGATAAGAGAGGCAGTTGGCAGTTGGAGTTGGCAGTTGGCACCTGACTGGTGAAGAGAGAGGAGCACAACAGCGAAGGAGGAAGGAGTGAAGCAGCAGGGGTGGAAACTTGTGCCTGGAGTGGGGTCCATAAACCCACCCTTGATACTTGTCCCTACTGATGGATCCCAGCCTATAGCCCTGTGTGGGAAAAAGACAGAAGAAAACCATCCTAAGGACCTGGACAGCAGGAACAGGCCTTAGAACCAAGAAAACAGCAAGATTCTGACCTGAGAACTGGTTTCCCTGGAGTCCGGCGTCGAGTAGCCTGAGACCTGGAGCCCGAGGTGGAGAAGCGGCGCTGACTGAAGTAGCAGACGTCGTACCCGGAGCCGCCTGAGGTCGTGAGAGGGCGCCGACGGAGGTTGTGAGGAATACCAGAGGTCGAGGAGGAAGTGAACCGAGGTCGAGCGAGCGGCGTCATCGGAGGAGTGAAGTCCGCCCTCCGGAGTCGTCGGAGACCGAGGTAGAGGTGAACCGGAGGTCGGGAGTGAGGATCGCACTCCGGAGTCGCCCGGAACCTGAGAGGAGGAGCACCGGAGGTCGGGGGTGAGGATCGCACCCCGGAGTCGCCGGAAGTCGACATCGAGGCCAGGCCGGCCGACGTCATCGGAGCCGAGAGCGCCATCGGACCGGAGCCGCCCGAAGTCGACATCGTGAAGAGACTGCCCGACGCCGTCAAATCGGAGGTAGAGATCGAACCGAGGCCGCCGACATCGGACCGGAACCGCCTTCCGGCGTCGACAAAGAACTGACATTGTGCCGAGGCCGCCGAGACCGAACCGGAACCGCCTCACGGCGTCGACACGACTCCAGCGGCGTCGGAACATCAGAAAAAGGGCAGTAAGTGGAGTAGAGGGCGCCTAAGGCCCTGTGGAGACCTGAGAGACTGCTCTAAGGGGCTAGGGAGGTGCTGAAACCCACCTGACTGTGCCTGGGGTGAACTGGGACTAACCTAGAGAGGTTGTGTGGAGAAGGGAAGCCAGGGCATTGGTATTCCCCCCTTTGATCTACCTCAGTTTAGGCCTCAGCCTTGTCCCAGCCAGGGAGTTGCCTCCCCCCTCAAGCCTTCCACAACCCTACAAGCTGTGCCTGGGCCAAATCAGCCCTTAAGAAGTGAAGTGTCACCTGATTATATGAGGGGTGCTGTATACTTTTAATTATTTATTGGGGATACTGTATTTATTGAATTTTTATCTATTTATTGCTGCACTATATTTATAGGTCCACAGGACTTGTTGGTGTACAATATTTATTGGTACAGTATTTATTGCCTCAAAGTATTTAATTGTCTGTATATATTGCACTTGTATTTATGCCCTGTTATTTATGATCACCCCTATTTATTTCATCAAACAGCCAATATTTATTTGACCTGCACTAATTGAAACTTGTATATTGTGATTGACCTATTTATTTTTCCAATCAGCAACTAAGAGAAAAAGATAAAGAAAGAATATTTTCATAATTGTTACGGTGTAGAGTCGTTTTTGGAACGGATGCACGCATGGTTATTGTATGGGTATATTGTATGCTTAGCACTGTGCCTGTTTCCTGACCACTCGAGCCAAGCTACCCCATTGTGTTGGGAAGGTCCACCACCACCCTGCGGAGTGGGAGTGGGGCTGTTTCCAACATAAATTGGTGTTCAGTGGTGGGATAGAGCTGTGCCTACATATACTCAACAATAACTGTGGGTAGTCCATAGGCCTACACCGGGAGTTTTCTCACAGCGGCCTTCCTAATTGTGGGTTTTTGTTTTTTCCAAATTTACTCTGGTGGTGGGAGGAGGTATTACTAAAGGTACCCCCCCTGCATTGTTACTGCACAAAACCTGTCCTCTAACCTGAGTGGGCAAGATGGAGTTTGTACTGGAAGATTTAGAAACGTACACTGTGGCCCAACTCAGGGAGTTTTGCCAGCGGGAGGGGGTGTACTGTCCCCCAGGAGCAAAGAAGGGTGCACTCCAAACCAGCTTAAGGGCTTGGGGGGAGGCACGCCGAGAAAGCAAGGCTGAGGAGGAAGACAGGGATGGAGAGCCTAACCCCGAGGGGGCTGAGATGTACCAACCTGAGGTGGGGAACCTGTCAGCAGGGCCCAGGACACTTTCTAGGAAGGGCAGCACTGTCTCTAGCGGGGGCTTATCCAGCGTGGAGTTAGCAGATCGGAGAGAGAAAAGACAGCTCACATGGGATTTAGCAAAGCTGGAGAAGGAGAAAGAGGAACAGAGGTTGGCTCATGAGACGGAGAAAGAGAGGATGGCTCATGAGATAAGACTGAAAGAGATAGAGCTTCAGATCCTAAGAATTGGGGCACCAACTGTTCCTAATGGTGGCAGCCAAAACCAAGAGGTCACCAGGGAATCCAAACCTTACCTGCCAAAGGACATAGTAGCTAGCTATGGGGCGGGTGACGACATCGCCAAGTGGCTAGCAGCCTATGAGGTCTCGTTGAGGGCCCATGGGGTTCCAGTGAAGTACTGGGGAGGGGGATTGTATAAGTACATGCCTCCAGCTGGTAGGGATGCTTTATTGGCCCTCGAAGAGGATGAGCAGACCCACTACCCCACCATGAAACTGGCGCTCATCAGAAAGTTTGGACTAACACCTGAAAAGTACAGACAGAAGTTCAGGGGTAGTCACAAGCTGGGCACCCAGAATTGGGTGGACTTCCTGGACTATGCAAAGAAGGCACTGGAAGGTTGGATTCAGGGCAGTGAAGTAAGGAACTACGAGGAGCTGTTTGACCTAGTACTGAAGGAACACCTACTCGAGAAATGTTTCCCTGAACTGCGGCAACACCTGGTGGATAGCAAGCTGACCAGCCCCCGGAAGCTTGCTGAGGAGGCGGACATTTGGGCTAGTACCCGGGTGTCCACAAGGGGGACTGGAGGGGATACTCAAAAGGCCGGACAGGGCGCCCCCCAGAAGAAAGAAGGAGGGGAAAAGAAAAAGGAGTTCTCCAAAGGCCCCCAAAATAACTTCCAAGGGAAGGGAACAGGATTCACCTCTAAGGCTAACCCACCCAGAAACCCTAATCCTGGCCAGAGTCAGCAGCCAAGGGTTGTCCATTGCTACGAGTGCGGTGGCGTTGGACACTATAAAGGAGATCCGAAGTGTCAGAAACGATCACCCCCTCCCACTGGAGGAAAGCCCCCCGGAGTAGCTAGTGTAGTGCTCGGGGAGGAGATGCCCTTAACTAAGGGAAGGGAGTGGGCGGGTGTCACTTTAGTGTCCCTGGGAGAACGGGAGATGGTTCCTAAGATCCAGGTGCCCGCAAATACCGCAAAGTATGGGCAGTGGATCACCATCAACGGCCAAAGAGGGGAGGCTCTGAGAGACACAGGAGCCAGTATGACTATGGTGCGTAGTCAACTGGTGTCTCCAGAGCAGGTAATTCCCGATGTACTCCACCCAGCCGCGATGGCTGACGGCAGAACCGGCCACTATCCAGTGGCCGAGGTTCCCTTTGAATGGGGGGGGGTTGCAGGTTCACTTCGAGTTGCCGTAAGCCCTGCCGTGCCAGTCGATTGTCTGCTGGGCAATGACATGGAGCACAACGCTTGGAAGGAGGTGGAATACCGGACTCACACCGAGATGCTGGGTACACCTGACTGGGCCTGTGTTAGCACAAGGTCCGTGACTACCCGAAGAGGGAGTTCATTTCGGCTGGAGCCTGGAACAAAGGCCCAGCCGGCTGCCAGTCAAGGGAAGAACCGAGGACAGGAGGAGCCTGCCTCGGCGTCTCCACCCCGTAGGACGGATAGGCCACCGGAGGTGGTGGACCAGGAGTCTGCGGAGGGGGACGTTACCAACCTGGAGGACCTACCCATCCCGGCCGAGTGGCACGTGGAGGGAGGCCCGTCCAGGGAGGAATTCTGCCAGGGCCAGAGGGAGTGCCCTACCCTTGAGGGGCTGAGGCGACAGGCCGAAGCCCAGGCAGCAGGGAACGTTGAAGGGAACTACAGTGTTTACTGGGAGGATGGCCTCCTCTACAGTGAACCCAAGGCACCCCTACATGGATCGTCACGAGCCTTGGTAGTTCCTCAACGTTATCGAGCCTTCCTTTTAGAGTTGGCTCACGAGATCCCCTTGGCAGGACACCTGGGGCAAGACAAGACCTTCGCCCGTCTTGTCCCACACTTTTATTGGCCTCAGATGAAAGTGTCGTCCGATACCTACTGCCGGACATGTGTGTCTTGCCAAGCCAGTGGGAAAACAGGGGTGAAGCTGAAAGCTCCCCTGGAACCACTTCCTGTCGTTAGCACCCCCTTTGAAAGGGTGGGCATCGACATTGTGGGTCCGTTAGATCCACCAACATCAGCTGGTCACAGGTTTATCCTAGTCCTGGTGGATCATGCCACACGGTACCCAGAGGCAATACCTCTGAGGACCATAACAGCACCTGTTGTGGCTAGGGCCCTGATGGGAATCTTTACCCGAGTGGGTTTTCCCAAGGAAGTTGTGTCCGACAGGGGGACCAACTTCATGTCAGCGTATATGCGGGCAATGTGGAAGGAGTGTGGAGTGACCTACCGGTTCACCACTCCTTACCACCCCCAGACCAATGGTCTGGTGGAGAGGTTTAACAAAACCTTGAAAGGCATGATCAGAAGTCTGCCTGAAAGCCTGCGGAGGAAATGGGACGTCCTCCTACCCTGTTTACTTTTTTCTTACAGGGAAGTGCCACAGAAGGGAGTGGGCTTCAGCCCCTTCGAGCTTCTGTATGGGCACCCTGTACGTGGACCTCTTAACCTGGTGAGAGACGGATGGGAAAGAACTCCCAGAAAGCTCCCCCAGGATGTGGTGAGCTACATGCTGGCCTTCCGGAGCCAAATGGCTAAGTTGTGGAAGCAAGCTTCTGACAACTTGGAAGCCAGCCAAGCAGTAATGAAGGCGTGGTATGACCACAACGCTCACCCGGTGGAGTTGGAGCCTGGCCAGAAGGTGTGGGTGATCGAACCAGGAGAGCTTAGTGCCCTCCAGGATCGCTGGTCAGGACCCTTTGAGGTGTTGGAGAAGAAGGGAAAGGCTACCTACTTGGTGGACCTGAAGACCCCTCGTCAGCCCCTGCGGGTGCTGCATGCCAACCGCCTCAAACCCCACCACGAGAGGCCCGAAGTCATCTTGATGATGGTGACTGACGGAGGAGAGGACGTGGAAAGCGAGCCTCTCCCTGATCTGTTTGCGTCTCAAGAAAAGGATGGGTCGGTGGAGGGAGTGATTCTCTCCCCATCTCTAACTCCTGAACAGCAGGAGGACTGTCGCCAGGTCCTGGGGCAGTACTCTTCGTTGTTCTCCCTTGTCCCGGGTAGGACTCACCTGTGCGTCCATGACGTGGACACAGGAGACAGCCCACCTGTGAAGTCCAAGATCTACCGGATGTCAGACAAGGTGAAGGCCAGCATTCATAGTGAAGTCACTAAGATGCTGGAGCTAGGAGTGATTGAACCTTCTAGCAGCCCCTGGTCTAGTCCGGTGGTGTTAGTACCGAAAGCTGCACCACCGGGTGCCCAACCAGAACTGAGGTTCTGTGTGGACTACCGGGGACTGAATTCAGTGACAAAAACTGATGCTCATCCGATCCCTAGGGCGGATGAATTAATTGACCGGCTGGGAGCTGCCCAATATCTGAGTACCTTTGACCTTACTTCGGGGTACTGGCAGATCTCGTTGACTGATGGAGCAAGGGAAAGGTCAGCCTTCTCCACGCCCAATGGCCACTACCAGTTCTGTGTGATGCCCTTTGGGCTCAAGAACGCACCTGCCACGTTTCAGCGCCTGGTAAACCAGATCCTCACCGGAATGGAGAGTTTCTCTGCTGCTTATCTGGATGACATAGCCGTCTTCAGTAACAGCTGGGAGGTTTACTTGCGTCACCTGCAAGCTGTACTCCAGGCCCTGAGACACGCTGGATTGACGATCAAGGCCAGCAAGTGCCAGATCGGGCAGGGGTCGGTAGTGTACCTTGGACACTTGGTGGGTAGGGGAACGGTGCAACCCCTCCAGGCGAAGATCGAGGCCATCATGGCCTGGGAACCCCCCAAGACACAGACTGAGGTCCGAGCATTTTTGGGCCTCACGGGATACTATCGCCGCTTCGTGAAGGGGTACGGTACCATCGTAGCCCCTCTCACGGAGCTCACGTCCAAGAAACAACCTCGACGGGTAGTCTGGACGGAGGCTTGTCAGCAAGCCTTTGAGAAATTAAAGAAAGCCATGTGCGAGGCCCCGGTCTTAAGGGCCCCAGACTTTTCCAAGAAGTTCATTGTCCAGACAGATGCATCAGAACATGGCATTGGGGCAGTGTTATCGCAACTCAACGAAGAGGGTCTGGATCAACCCGTGGTCTTCCTATCCAGGAGACTACTTCCCAGGGAACAGAAGTGGAGTGCAATAGAGCGTGAAGCCTTTGCAGTGGTATGGGCTCTGAAGAAGTTGCGGCCATACCTGTTTGGCTCGCACTTCCTAGTTCAGACCGACCACCGACCCCTTCGTTGGCTGATGCAAATGAAGGGGGAGAATCCCAAGTTGTTGAGGTGGTCTATTTCCCTACAGGGGATGGACTTTCAGGTGGAACATCGGCCTGGAGTGGACCACGCCAATGCAGACGGTCTCTCAAGGTATTTCCGCCTTAGTGATGAGAACTCCCAAGGGGTTGGGTAGCTCTCCCCACTTTCAGCTGGGGGGGACGCGTGTTAGACCTGTCAGCCCTTTGGGTGGTCCCTCCTCATCATTATTTATTTTGTCCCACTTTTGCCTCAAACCCTGTGTGAATTTTTCCTTTTTGGGAACCACCAGACTTTTTCGTGTTGCTACAGATTCAGGGAACCATTTTAGCTACCCCTGAAACTTCTGTCTGAGGGCCTGAAGCACAAAATGGTGGCCACCTGTGACATCACCAGCATCCACTGGAACCTACCAGCACCTTCCAGAACATTCCAGGAGATTCCAGAACCCTGTGACCGTTGGAGGCGGTTTAGAATGTTGGGAGGATAAGAGAGGCAGTTGGCAGTTGGAGTTGGCAGTTGGCACCTGACTGGTGAAGAGAGAGGAGCACAACAGCGAAGGAGGAAGGAGTGAAGCAGCAGGGGTGGAAACTTGTGCCTGGAGTGGGGTCCATAAACCCACCCTTGATACTTGTCCCTACTGATGGATCCCAGCCTATAGCCCTGTGTGGGAAAAAGACAGAAGAAAACCATCCTAAGGACCTGGACAGCAGGAACAGGCCTTAGAACCAAGAAAACAGCAAGATTCTGACCTGAGAACTGGTTTCCCTGGAGTCCGGCGTCGAGTAGCCTGAGACCTGGAGCCCGAGGTGGAGAAGCGGCGCTGACTGAAGTAGCAGACGTCGTACCCGGAGCCGCCTGAGGTCGTGAGAGGGCGCCGACGGAGGTCGTGAGGAATACCAGAGGTCGAGGAGGAAGTGAACCGAGGTCGAGCGAGCGGCGTCATCGGAGGAGTGAAGTCCGCCCTCCGGAGTCGTCGGAGACCGAGGTAGAGGTGAACCGGAGGTCGGGAGTGAGGATCGCACTGCGGAGTCGCCCGGAACCTGAGAGGAGGAGCACCGGAGGTCGGGGGTGAGGATCGCACCCCGGAGTCGCCGGAAGTCGACATCGAGGCCAGGCCGGCCGACGTCATCGGAGCCGAGAGCGCCATCGGACCGGAGCCGCCCGAAGTCGACATCGTGAAGAGACTGCCCGACGCCGTCAAATCGGAGGTAGAGATCGAACCGAGGCCGCCGACATCGGACCGGAACCGCCTTCCGGCGTCGACAAAGAACTGACATTGTGCCGAGGCCGCCGAGACCGAACCGGAACCGCCTCACGGCGTCGACACGACTCCAGCGGCGTCGGAACATCAGAAAAAGGGCAGTAAGTGGAGTAGAGGGCGCCTAAGGCCCTGTGGAGACCTGAGAGACTGCTCTAAGGGGCTAGGGAGGTGCTGAAACCCACCTGACTGTGCCTGGGGTGAACTGGGACTAACCTAGAGAGGTTGTGTGGAGAAGGGAAGCCAGGGCATTGGTATTCCCCCCTTTGATCTACCTCAGTTTAGGCCTCAGCCTTGTCCCAGCCAGGGAGTTGCCTCCCCCCTCAAGCCTTCCACAACCCTACAAGCTGTGCCTGGGCCAAATCAGCCCTTAAGAAGTGAAGTGTCACCTGATTATATGAGGGGTGCTGTATACTTTTAATTATTTATTGGGGATACTGTATTTATTGAATTTTTATCTATTTATTGCTGCACTATATTTATAGGTCCACAGGACTTGTTGGTGTACAATATTTATTGGTACAGTATTTATTGCCTCAAAGTATTTAATTGTCTGTATATATTGCACTTGTATTTATGCCCTGTTATTTATGATCACCCCTATTTATTTCATCAAACAGCCAATATTTATTTGACCTGCACTAATTGAAACTTGTATATTGTGATTGACCTATTTATTTTTCCAATCAGCAACTAAGAGAAAAAGATAAAGAAAGAATATTTTCATAATTGTTACGGTGTAGAGTCGTTTTTGGAACGGATGCACGCATGGTTATTGTATGGGTATATTGTATGCTTAGCACTGTGCCTGTTTCCTGACCACTCGAGCCAAGCTACCCCATTGTGTTGGGAAGGTCCACCACCACCCTGCGGAGTGGGAGTGGGGCTGTTTCCAACATGAGGCAAAACTGTTTCAGGCATGGCCATGTTTAAGCACCTGCAGAATGTCCGGCCGGCCTGCACCACGAGAAATGGAAATTCAAGAAACCAAGCAACGTTTCCTCATGTTGCAACTCAATTTTACTTTCACCCAGCTACTCCAACAGGAAACATTGGACGTCATCAACATTCGATGGCAGCAACCTTGCCACCATCTGTACCTTAATATTGCTTTTCACCAGTTTCACACCCTACCCGCACTGTCTCACCAGACAAACTACATCATCCACGGATGCATACAGCACCCTAGAATCCTCTTTAGAAATTAAGTTGTTTATCGAAGCTCCCGTCTGGCCTTGACAAATGGTTGAGCAACTGAAATTGCCCTCCCACCTTCTTGGGCACCACCCACAAATGGGAACCAATCAAGTCAGAGATGAGCCAATTACAGATAAGGCCATCTATTCTCCCTTCAGTCACCTTGTCCTGTTTTGCCACCACCACCCTAGGAAACTCATTCGCAGCCTGCAAATTGTCCTCCCACCTAAGCCCCCTAGGCCCTTGGTACCGAATCCTGAAACCTTCTTAAAAAAACATTTCAGCCGCAAAGCCACTTCTCCATTGGGATACACTGCCAGCCAAGGGCATAAAGCGTCTGCCTGAATAGGAGTAGCCACCTTTCTGTCCAGGTTGTCCCTGCTGACCCCGTCCCCCTGGAAGCTTTCCACTGCTCAGGTGGGCTGGCCAATGTGAAGCACTGAGTTATGGGATGCCTCCCCCCACACTTTGAAGACTCAACCTTGCATTTGCATGGGTGATTGGAACAGAAACCCTTATTAAAACACCTTCAAACCCAAACCTTGGGCCCAGCTGGCTTTGTGTGGCCCCACCTTTCTTCTGTTCCCTGGATCCCCAAATGGACTACCACTCCCCATTTCCTGAGAGCATCCTCCATCTCCTTGCGATGTCTGTCATTCAGCTTCATCACCCCACTCTTGGTGCCTCCTTAGTCTGCACTTGACTTTTACAAAACATCAACTGTACAACTTCCTGCGCTACCTTTCCCCTTGTGATGCACCTCGGGTATCTCCACTTCATCCTCATCACACAGCTCACCTTCTTCCCAGTCGTCACTACCCTCAGTTTTAACCAACATCAACACATCAGGGTACTCACCCTCTTCAACCTCACTCATGTGAGCCATGCCACGATGTTTCAGCACACTCGCATCCCTGTCCCATTTGGACTAATGTTATTGGGTGGGGTCCAATGCATGAGCCCTCGGTGTAATGGCGGCCCTGTGGACCTCCCAACCTCTTCAGGCCTATGTCTCGGGCTGTTGTGCACCCCACTGGCTTCGCTGTCTATCTGCCAGTCTCTGCTACTGGCTTCGTCAGCATATCCACTTCCTGGCCGCAACAACCAGGAGTGCCCGAGCACCACCTGGCCCCCAAATTGAAAAAGCTCCCTGCCTGCCCGAGCCCCTAACCTTCTCATTAGGCACCCATAGCCAACAACCTGCCTCAACCCCAGCAAAACTGGCCCCCGGTCTTCTCTCTCGACATCGGTGGAAGCGCCCCGTGCTGCCCGCCTCCCAGGGCCAGCCTCTGCCTCCCTGGCCTTACACAAATGCTCCCAGTGCTCCTCGGTCTTCTGGATCAGGTGGCACTGCTCACTAATCTGCGCCTCTACGTTGACCACCTGCCATCTGTTTGGTGCGTTCCCACCACCTGCATGGCCACTCCCGCCCATGGCTGACCCATCAACCTCATGTGCTTCCCCGTCCTACCCCCAAAATTTGCCATGCTCGCCAGGCCTTCAGCAGCATTCTTGAGTATCTTTGTGGCTTTGACTTTATCCCCCAGCCACTGCCTTGTTGTCCCCACGAGGCAGCCCCAGCAGATAAATCGATGGGGGCATCCTACCCCAAAAGCATTGTGGCCTCTGCTGTAAGTATACGCTCGCAGTGTTCAGCACGTGTGCATCAGCACTAGCCCAGCCCCATCAGGCTCCTCCCAGCCATCCTTCTTATCGACTGGAGTGGGAGCCTGTAACTGAGCTGGGAGGCTGCGACGCCTCCCGCCCAGCCGCATATCACTGGTAGAACTCCTTGCGCTACTACCTTATCTGAATGTGACTTTTCTGCAGAGCGCGTCGGATGAGATAAACTAACCTAGGCCTTCCCTAAAATACCAGGCCTAATGAGATCTTCCTGACCAGCTGCACCCAGCATGTGCAGTGTGGCCCTCACCTGTTCTGCAGTAGGCACGGATATGCCTTGCAGCTTACCAACAGCCAAAAATTCCAAATGCAACAAACTTTTTATTCAGGCCTCTCTCTCACCTGGTGATGATTGGAGTCAGGAAGAGGCCATAGAGCCCTTCATGACTCTTATAAGCCCTAAACTACCTCCGCCCCCTTCCCCCAAGTACCTATCATATGCCATGTCCTGTTTTGTGCACGAAGCACCCTGGGGGAAGACTAGTCTGTGACTCCGCTTCCCCCAGGGGCCATCAATGTCTTGTTAAAGAGAGGCTGCCCTTATTTAAACTTTAAGTAAAATTGACATACCTCTGTTTCCAAGATGTCTTTTTAACACCTTAAACAATATGGGGGTAGGTGAGCTTGAGCTGTTTTATTTAAGAAATTTAGCAAAATCAAAAATGTAATTTTGGATGTGCACCCGCAATTGTATTTGATTTATCACGGTGATCATGATAGGGCAGTCTCACACATCAGCCATAACCAAGTTCGTACTTTCCATTACTAGGTACAGAAGATTGAATTTGAAGGGGCAACTTAAAGTGGGTGAATACATTTCAAAATCTGAGTGTATCATTTAAAGAGAACACTAGCCATCAACGCTCCTAAATGCATGCCCTCTATATGCATCCCTTAGCCCACCATTAATAATGTTTTTATTCCTTTAATCACTCACCCTCAATAATATACAGTGATGGCAGGTTTAAAGGTGAAAGGCAGTCAAGTACATACAACAGAAGAGCAGGAACGTTTATTCATGAATTCTCCTTGGCAAAAATGCACTGGAACTTTGAAAGGGCCCTTTATTAATGCTGAACTTGACTTTTCCGTAGTACTTGAGTTTTATTTAGGTCACTAGCCCAATAGCCCAATAGCCCTTACTAGCCCTACTAAAGACTCCCTAATATTTTGTTGCTAATTATCTCCCCTTCAGGATAACTACCTTGATGGTATGTCTCTAACCCACACTCTTTTCTATTATACTGCTTTTCTCTTCCATCTCCTACGTTTCAGCAACGATACACAAATTTCCATCACATACCTTTAAGGACCATTGGATAGCTGTACCCTAGGAGCTCAAAATACTTTGGGGCATATTAATGAAATAGTGGCGCAGTGCAGCAAGTTACCTTGCTACGCTTCACTACGTCACTGGGAAAGCTCAGGAATGTGTCATATTTAAGGCATACAGCCCATTCCTGACTTTTTCCCCCTTCACTGACGTGCAATGGGATGCCTGGCACATTCCCAGGTTTACAAGGTCTTGCAAATCTGGGAGTGTGTCAAAACTATGGGGGTTGCGTGTGAACACCCACTCAAGTCTCATGGAACGCCTTCCCAGGGCAGAGTAACACATTTCAGCGATTTGTGCTGTGTTGAGTTAATCTAGATTTTTGGAGCCATGCAAATTGGCTTTGCATGGCTTCAAAAGCTGAGTTAGAGGGTTGCGTCATGCATATACCATGTTGCGGTACATCGTGGAAACGTGACGGAACCCTCTCATAAATATGCCCCTATGTTTCCAGCTTAGCATATCTTTTCCCACGTTATCCATTGTTGGATCACACATCTGAGGAGGTCTCAGTCACATTGCTGCCCATAACATCTGAATGAAAACACAGGTCACAGGTAATATGTGGATGTAGATCCCCAAAGAACCATTTTGAATTAGCTGGATATTCCAAGGACCATCTTTTTAAAACATTCATGACTAAATCCACTAAGCTTTTTCTATGGACATCTGATAGGGTACACACATTTGCAAGAGGTACGTTAAATGATAATCCTATAGGTATTATTAAAGTAAGTGCAAGATTCTGCCTAACCATAATCTGTTTTGGGTAAATGTCTGCAGTTTTTTGCCAATAGTGAGAATGCAGGACTTACCTTATCATGTCCTTTTATATAATAGTTTTCGGTGAAATTAGTAGCAGTAAAATGTGACTGTAGGAAAGAATAGGTTAGCCATTTTTCTTGGTTGTCCACTGCAGCAGAAGTAATTCTACCCAGCAAACCCCAATTTTATTTTAGCTTTTGGACTTCTGGTTTGTGAAACACTGCTGTCGCATGGGACATCCCAGCGGAATCTTACCCATTGTAATGTTGGTAAAATGGTTGTGAGTTGTAAGACCTAGTCCCCAACTTTTAAAATAATGTCGGCTGCTATGGACAGCTGGGGTGAGGGGTTCAGAGGAGGTTGCACAGGATAAGTGTGCACACAATCATATGCACACATGCAGATTAAATGAGGACGACTGTTCTCTGACTCAACCAAGTATCTATGGATTGCTAGCACTGCAACATATGTGGCATAGACCTAATTGTTATCATTCATTTGTAGACTAAATGTGACTGTACCATTTCCTAGGGGTAACATGTAAGCTGTAATGTAAGTGATGGTCCATTCCCATAGTTTTGTGAGACAGAATACATAGCTTTAGAAGAGTAAACAGCTTTAACTTGTCTTGCAAATGTCCTATTCATCTTTATCATTTGTCCCTGTGTAGTTTTTTTAAAATCACCTCTGCAGGTAAACCTAAAGAAGTAGGAGCATTTGTGGAGCAGGGTGGCCTGGCTTAACTGTCAAAGATGGTGGATGTGTGAGCCTGTAGCTCCGCGCCGGCCTTTCATTTATCCGGCTGTATCCAGTGCGATCTCAGACCCAAATCCTGTGGAGGACGCCCACTGCCATGAAAGGAGTTGTCTGGAGACTGCAAGAGAGGAGGAACTCTCGGAACCTCCGAATTTGTTGTCGACCGGGACCTGTGAGGTAGAGGCCCAGTCCGGTCAGAGTGGAGCTCCGCTGCAAGCCCCTGACATCGGCTATGCTGGCCCCATCTGAGGTATACCGCCTCTGCTGAAGCAGGGTATAACCACAATGTGGTGACCCTGTGTCCCTCAGAACCTGGGTAGGACTGCGAGCGAATGTATGTTCAGACCTAGGATTGCCACCTGGCCGTAAAGTTGGACCTCATTAATTTAGTGTCCTCCAGTGGTTGATTAATTTTCAACAGCCCGCGACCTCATATATTTAGATCTTCCAGCCCCTAACATACGAAGCGCATCGTATTCCTTGGGTTTTCCTAACACATGCAGATCTTCCCACGGCCTCCACTCATTGAGGGACGCCTAAGTGAGACCTCCTACTCATTGGGCTGTCCAAACGCCCCCTTTTCTGTCCTGAGGAAGACCCGCCTTGACTCATTAATAAAGCCTTGTCAGGGTCGAAACGATCACATATTGTTCAGCGCTACCAAGTCTCTGGTTCTAAATCAATAAGCAACTGTGCATTCTAACAGAGACATTGTGTACATATTTTTTGTTCTGACCAACATTACAATCCTTTCCTCTTGTGTACATATTTGTATATAAACGTCACTGTTGTATATAATCCCTGCACCGCAAGCACTGAGCATTCAATGTCACTTTACCCCAGGTCACTTTTCCAGTGTGTTTTATATTGACAGCCCGTTGAATAGAATTTCTGTAAAAATATAAAAATGGACTCATATAAAATAATAATTTTTTGCAAGCATACATTAGTCAGTGTGTTTCGTCTCTGTGTTCCAACTGTATTGAATATGCGTGCCATTACACAATCAATGCAAATGTTTTCATTGTTGAATCTATTATGTATTAAGCAACCGTCTTTGTTTTACTCCAATCCGTGCAAAGCAATTGTGTTCTCCCCAACAGAACCACTGTAGCTCTGCTGAAGCAGCCTGCCTGGAGGGCTGATCCAATGACCTGCGGAGCGGTGGCAGTGAGTAGAGCACTCTGCTGCATGATATATGGCCGTGAGGGCAGACTCTGAGCTGGACCGGAGCTACGGAGGCGTGGACAATGCCTTCGGAGGTGGGAGACTGGCGTACTCCAGAGGCTGCGGCTTGGGGTTCAGATCGGGGCCCAGTGCCAGCCGTAATAAAGCGAGCTGCGGAGGGCGCCTTGGAAATCGGCTGAGCTGGCCCCGTTTGGAAAATACTGCTGCTGCATTATGCACGGCTGCGAGGGTGGTCTTAGAGCTGGACCGGAACTGCAGGTCGTGGACAGAGCCTTTAGAGGTGGCTGTGCGGTGCACTCCAGAGGTTGCAGCTTGGGGCCCAGATCGGCACCCGGTGGTGGGCGCGAAGAAGCGAGGACGACGAGGCCCTTGTGTGAGACATGATCTCCCCCCATATCTGGCCTGGGTGAGATGGAGGCCTGCGCTTGAGGGCCCCCGTATTGTTAGCGTAATGGGAGCACAAGGCACATAAAGTCCAACCCACATAAGTAGCCTGGTACAGATACGGGATGGCGGAGGATTGCACGGCTGTGAAGGCCCCCTACACATGGCACCCCTGGAGGGCAAGGGATGCCAGACGTCGGCGAGGAGCTGGGTGCCCTGGCAGTGCCTCTGTCTTGATTGAGAGTTCAGGTGCAAACAGTGGCAAAATAGCAAGGAGGGAGCCTAAGGCCCTGCTAGCTGAGGACGAACTGGTGCAGGGAAACAGTGAGAATACAGAGTGATGAGCGTGGGCAGGTGGGCCCGGATACCGGGATGAATTTGGGCTAGGGCAGAAGAAGAGACAATGCCTGGGCCCCCCACACCAGAGTTATTATTCCCCCTGTAGCAAAAAACACCTGGACACTAACACAGACAGCACAAGTCCAGGGGAAGGCCTACTGTTGGACGAGGCACCAAAGCGGAGAGGACTTGGGGGACGCTGCTGCCTGGTGCTGGTACACACACTCCCATAGAACTTTTATGTACTCTCAGGCTCGGGGAAGGTGTCCTTAAACTTGCAGGGAAGCCTGAAGGGAAAAACAAACTACAGCTGCGCCTGGGAGCTCCGTAGGCACAAGCAATCTTAAGCTGGAAGATGGGCAGGCTAGACCGAAGCAACTGGGGGCCGGCCCTGCCCAGGAAGATGACCCACGAGACCACACGCAGGGAAAGTCCAAAAAGAGACCAATGGGGGTTGGAAGATGTTTGGAGCGTCCAGCATGCACACAATAGTGAGTATTCTTTCTTTTCCCCCATGCACCAGCTACACACAAGATTAGATACTTTCTTATGCTCCCCTGACCTTATTGTCTCCATAACTCACACGGAATACCTGGGGCAGACTTTTTCCGATCATAGCCCGCTCTTGATGCTCTATAGACCTCACAGGCAGAGACCCTCTATTCTCACATGGAGACTTGGCCCTCAGCTACTGGAGGATGTTCTGTTTGGAGAAACTTTGCGTTCTCTCATTGTCACGTTCTTCCCTGACAATGTACACTCGGCATCTTCTAGACTAGTGGAATGGGAGGCATTTAAGGTGGTAGTGAGGGGACATTTCATGGGGCAATCAGTAGTAGTTCGGAGAGAAGTCCATCGTGAGCTGGAAACCATAGAAAGAGAGCTACAAGCTGTGGGTGAGGCACAGGGTGCAGACATTCAAGCGCAGGGCAACCTCCAAGACGCTCGCACATGACACAATGAGGCATTTGAACAGTTGAGGTGCTATGATTATAGGGAATACCTAGATAGAGCCCATGGAGAGGCCTAGTCAAGCTGGAGACACAAGGGGCACCAATTACGCAAATTCTGTCAGACACGGGTACACCCATTTATGATCCAGACAAAATCAATGGGATAGTCCAGGTATATTGCGAGAAGCTATATACCGTCCCACGAGCGGCCGACCGGCCTGACCTAAAGGCTTTTCTCGATCGGTTACGGCTCCCAATGGTAGGTGACCAGGTGGAAGAGTCATTGGGAGGACCTGTGACACTGCAGGAGGTCCGCAAGGCCATAGCTACATTGGTCACTGGGAAGTCCCCGGCCCGGATGGCCTCTCTGCGGAGTTTTACGTGAAATATGCGGATGAGCTGGCACCTTCCTTAATGACTTTATATGCTGAGCCCTTGCAACTCAGCCACCTACCTGAAACTACTAGAAACGCCATGGTGATCCCACTCCCTAAGACACCAGCCCCTGGCGCCAGAGTTATAGACTACAGACTCCTCTCCATGCTTAATATGGACTTCAAAATGCTTAGTAAAGTATTAGCGCTCTGATTACTACCGTATATGAAGACTTTAATTCATACTGACCAGAATGACTTTATTCCTTCCCGCAATACCTCCTATATCTTGCGTGGACTTTACTCAGTGCTGTGTCATACGGAAGCACGGTCCCTCACACAAGTGGCTATATTGTTGATTGACCTGGAAAAGGCCTTCAACATGTTAAGCTGGGATAACCTCCTTGAAGTGATGAGACGCCTGGGCCTAGGAGATGGGTTGGTGAAATGGGTGAAATTGTTATATTCACGCCCTACGGCCCGGGTCCGGACGGGCAAAACTGTATAGTTAGAATACAAAATAACATGTGGTACTCGTCAAGGCTGCCCCCTGTCACTGCTCCTATTTGCCTTGGCCATAGAGCCTTTGGCGGCACTATTCCGGCAGGGAGGAGAAGGTATGGGACTGAGGGTGATCAGAAGATCCCTTTGTATGCGGACAATCTTTGGATCTACTTGAATAATGGGGAAAGGGGTTCTGACACAACCTTGTGACTACTAGAAGGGTTTGGGATACTTTCGGGCCTAAAGGTTCATAAAAAAAAAAAACCTACCTGTTTCCGGTGGCAGGCCCTTTGCCCAGGCCCTCAAACCTACCAGTTGAATTTAATTGCACATCTAATACATTCAGATATTTGGGTATTCATGTCTTCCACTCGTTAGATGACTTGAAGGAGGGCAACCTAGATAGAACATTAAGATCACTCAGGTCTAACGTGGCATTTTGGCGCTCCCTGAGACTTTCCATAATGGCCAGGATCTCGTTGACCAAAATGGTCATGCTGCCTCGCCTGCTATACTTGTTTACTAACCTACCGGTGCTAATGCCAGCGAGGTGGTTCCAACTATTGGATTCTCTACTACGGGACCTATTTGGGGGGATGAGAGATGGAGTCTCGCTGGAGACCCTGCGGCGACCAATGACAAGGGGAGGCCTCAGAGTGCCGGATTTTGAGCTTTACTCTCTGGCATCACAGCTGCAATGGTTAGCCCAATAGCTGGAAGGAGTAAACACGGAAGGGACCTTTTTGATGGAACCTGGCAGACGCCCCATCTCTTAGTTGCAAAGTTGTTAGATAACTCTACCAAGGTCCTGTAAACCTCAATCCTACAAACCACTGCCCTGTGGTGTTGCAAACGATGCATGGCTAGGATAATTGTGACTCCGAGGTACTCTCCAGAATTGCCTCTGGTGGGGCTACCAAACGTAGAGCCACAATTGATCGTCTCATCAGACCAGATGATAACCTGGCTGGAGGTGGGGCTTAACACGGTGGGCGATTGCTACCGGGAGAATGTCTTGCTTCCCGTTGCAGTTCCTGCAGTATGAAACCCTGGCCCAGGCCTTTGCACAGTTATGTGGCTTGGGAGGTGAGGAACCGGAAACACATGATGTGTTACATTCATTACTTACCCTGGGCTCAGCGGGACATCAAAACAAATGGTTTTATGCCTCCCTCCTCCAGGCTTCCCTTTCCCCTCTGAGGGTCTTATGGGATAAATGGCAGCTGATTCTGAACAGGGAACTAACTGAATTGGAATGGAGTAAAGTGTTGGAATACCCCAAGAAGATATCCCACAATACGCGACTGAAGTACATTCAATTTAATTTTATTCACGTCATATATGACACCCCATCACCATTTCATTGCTTATGTATGTGAACCTAGACGCTGCCCAAGATGTGAAGTAATTAATGCAGACTTTGTGCATATCACCTGGGACTGAAAAGTTACTGATATACTGGTTGGACGTGATGACTAAGATTAGTGCCACACTGGGGCACACTCTGTCACAATGGACACCTGCCTCTTAGGACTGTTTCCCGGACCGCCAAAATGTAAAGCTGGGAATAGATTTATCGACCTTGCCTGATACTGGCTAAAAGATGGATAGCCATGGCATGGAAGTCGGTCGTTGGCCCACAGATATCTACCTGGAATCGTGATGTGGTCACTTGGGCTAGTGCCAAGAGTAGAATCCTGCATAATGAAGAGACCAACAAGCAGGGACGACACCCAATTGCAGACCAGTGGAAAAATATATTATTCACTTGGGAGCACCCGAGCCACACTAATAGTGCAGACGACACTAGTGGGGACGCGACAGACTAGAACCATAATGAAAGACAGGGACAATCTTAGCCTATAGCTAACGGCTGGGAAAGGAGACTATGGCCCCTCCCTGAGACATTTGGTTAGAGTCACTCAGACATGATACGAGCAAACCCGGATAAAAATGACTTCAACATTACCCTGACAAACCTCCCCCGATGCTGAGATTCTTTCTTTAAATGTACAGGTACATCTCTCCCCTGCATCAGTTCAGTTACGCTGTTCAATTTAGTTTATTGCCACTTGCCCAATAGCAGGTATATTGCTATAGACACTCACTGATTTCTGTGGTGGGCACAAACAGACAGGATTCATAACCCTGATTCACTATATGGATAAGATGGGAACAATTATACCCCCGTAGATAAACCTGAGCCAGTATGAACAACCTGAACATGAATAATCCCATATTAAACATAAGATGTATAATTTTTAATTTTTAAAAAGGATTTGATTCACTATTTCAAAGAAGAATTTGTTATTATGTATATGGATATTGGTGAAATGTCGTATGTTTGAACAAAATGCCAATAAAGATCATTTTTTTAAAAATTGCGAGGCACAAGACAGCTCCATAAAGGGCCTCCCAAGTCTCTATGTCTTGGTATTTTGTGAACTGACCGACTAGAACATATGTCGGTTTGCAAAATACTATTCCATTCGCAAAATGTATATGCATAATTTGCAACCACGTTTTGCAATATGAAATAATAATAAATCAGGACCCTAATTTTCATAAGGAGATGGATGCCAATTGTGTTGCCTCCTTGTTGGCAGTTTTACTTGGAGTAAGTGCCAGTTGAAATCAGCATACAGCATAATAAAAACCAAATTGAAGCTGTTTAGACATCAGCTGAGAAAATAGTGAAGTTTCTCTTCAATGTGCATGGCTACTGGCCAAGTTGTGCAAACTGTTGTGCAAACCGTTTACTATTTAGCCAGCCATCAGAAAACAATGAGTTTTTTTCAAATTATTTGCAAAGCAACCAGCAAAACAGTACATTATTTAGGCTATTTAGACAGTTGACAGGTAAATCTTGACATATCTTTGCTACTTCTCAAGCTACTGTTCAAATAGTTAAAAAAGAATGCTATTTACCAAGCCGGCACAATAATAATAACGTTTTTTAGCTATTTGCATGTCCGCTGGCCTAATTGTACATGTCTGCTGTTGGCCAAATAGTACAAAACATCTACTATGTAGCCAGTGGCCAGGTAAATAGTGAAGTTTTGTTTTTATTTGCATGGCTGAATAGTGCAGAATTTCCGCTATTTAGCCAACGGTCAAATACAACGTGATATTGTCCTGCAATTTGAATGACTGTCAATCGAACAGTTCAGAATCCCTACTATTTAGCCAATATTTGGTGTAAATAGTGAAGGTTTTTTACTTTTTACAAGGTCATCAGCCAACCAGTGCAGAATCTCTAATATTTAGTGAGCATCTGGATAAATTGTGATGTTTTTCTGAATTTGCTTCGGCAACAGCCGCACAGGGCAGAATCTTCACTATTTAGACAGCGGCCAGGTGAATAGTGATGTTTTTCTGACATTTGCATGGCTACCAGCTAAACAGTGCAGAATCTCTACCATTTAGCTAATGGCTAGGTAAATAGTGACGATTTCTGCTATTTGAATGGCTACCGTACAAATAGTAGAAAATCTCTATTATTTAGCCAGTGGGCGAATAAATAGTGAAGTTTATTTGCTATGTTCAAAGCAAATGGCGAAGCATTAAATAATTACACAATTTAGTCAGAGGCCAGGTAAATACCAGAAAAAATTCATTGTCTACCCAGCGGCAAGGTAAATAATAGTTACTTATGTGATTACTACTACCCAATCTAGCCTGATTATAATTTCATTAGAATTTTAATAAATATAGGCTGAGTTGACCACACTGAGATCTAAACCTATGACATATGTCAGAATTAAGAGCCTCACTTACAGTTTAGTGCCTTCTTCCGAATGGCCGAAGTAATAACTGCCCTATTTGAAGTTCCCCATTGAGCAGACATATCTATGCATATCACGGCAGCTAACATAAAGCATTATATGTCTGCTCAGCAAACACTTTTGTTTAACAAAAAATAAAACTCCAGTGGGAGATTGTTTTTGTAGAACAAAATATAAATGGCTCTAATACCCTAGGATTTTTCTCCTAAGGTGTGCGGGTCATATTGTATTTCTTATGTTTTGAATCGACAGACAATTCATGATAGTCCCAATCAGGAAAAAAGTATGTCAGTGTATCTACTTGAAATAAGGCAGACAGTCTGATGTACTTGGACCAACAGCCCAAACTTTTTCAAGCCATAGGCCTAAGGTTTCTTCCAACAGTTTCCTACAGCAGAAACATGATAGTCTGTCCATCTCTAAACAGAGTGGATGGGACTTCACTTTGGCAGACAGAGTCTGCCACCACTTTTGTGGTGGAGTACCCTGTGTGCCAAATTCTGAAGAAGTCCCATAGAGCCTAGCCCAGTGAGCTTTATTTGATTATATGAACTGGTGTTCAATACTAAAATCTAAAAAAAAGGGAAATAAGTAAAAATAAGAATGATATAATGATGTATATTAACACATTACATCCTCACTAAATAGACACAAGGGGGGTCATTAGTATGGTGAGCGGACTTTGTGCGCCCGCCATACCACCGGGAAACGGGCCCGGCCGCAATGCTTTCGGCGGTCCCGCACCTACAATTAGGATGCGTCCGCCACACTGGCGGGTGCATCCCACTTTTGTAACATTGCGGCGGGCGGCGCTGAAAGCAAAAGCAAGTTGTGCCTTTCAATGCACAACGTGACAGGCAGCGAGCGGTGCCTGCCATGTTGTACATTGAAATGCAGGGGGGTACCATAGGTACCCCCCAGAATCCCTGGGGGCCAGCTACGGGCCCCCAATGTTGAAGACCGCATGCCTTTAAAGGCATGTCCCCGACTGCATACTAATATAGATGGCGGTGTATACCAGACACTGCCACCATATTAACATATACATAGTAATATGGCGGGGGGAATTGGCATGCGGGCGAGCACAAGTGTCGGGCGGATCGCCACCCTTTCATTAAGCCCAAGATTATGATAGGGTTATGACATAGCTTTATAGAACTTCACTTTCTGTGAATTTACTGAGGATTATGTATGCCAATTAGCTCCCTTTCTCCCACCTCAGGTTTTTAGGACTTGCATCTCATAAAGTCTAAATATTTCATAAAATTAGCCTAGGTTAACGAGGAAGAAAATGTGCCCGACATTAGAAAATGCACTACATTTTGTTGAACAAGTAAAAATAAATGTGCAGCTTAAATAAGTAGTAGGCTCTCACACCTAGGGTCCCATTACGAGTCTGACGATCCACGGATCGTCAGACTCGTGGGGGCATGGCGGTTTCCCAACCACTCTATTACAATTAGGGCAGTCGGCCCGCCACAGCTCCCCTCAGCCTCCAAGGAACCGCTGCTTCCTGGCAGGTGTTGTGGCAGTTAGGAGGCTGCAATATGTTTGGGGGGACTGCTGCGGTCCTGCCCAGCATATTATGAGTTTTCTCTCTGCCGGTGAAGTCATGGAGGTTACTACACCATGAACACTGTGGAAGAGAGGATACAAAGAGGGCTCTGCAGGGGACCCTGTGAGTCCTCTGCATGGGGGTGTATGCAGGGGGGTAAAATATGTGCCTCCCGTTAGGCATGCACTCCAGTTACTGCACAACATGGACTTTTCAGTCCATGCTGTGCACAAACTGTTTTTGGTGTTCCCATTGCGATGCCCATTTTCTGAGGCATCGCCTTGGGATCGTCAAAAAGTAGCCTGCCAGACAGGAGGAAAGTCCTAATTTGATGGGCCGTCTGACCATAGCTTTGGTGGTGCAGTGGCAGGGCATACCCAGCTCCACACCGCTAAAGTCTTAATCAGGGCCCTAATGTGCTTCTACGACTAGGCCTGAAAATGTTTTTGGCGACTTCTGCTGGACACTAAAATGAAATGCCTTTCAGAAACTTCTGATCTAATCCTCTAACTGTAAAAATGTTTATCCCTTTAAAAGATGCTGTTCTGAAAGAAATGTATTTCTTTTGCTTCCTCACACCTTATGACTTTTCTCATTTTACTACACAATATATTTTGCTATATTTAAAATGAAGAGAGGTTTAGCAATGTTGAGCTTTTGAAGATATTTGTTCACATGGCCTCATCAAGACTTACTGATAGAAATGTTTCTTTGCTCTAGACTAGCCCTTCGCAAAATGGGATACTGACAAGAGCTAACAGAATTGGCTTGCAAGAGTTCTCATGAGAACCTTTACTCATGTATCTAGTGCAAGACATATTAGAAACTTTTAGATAATTGCTCACCGCTGCAAATGTTTATTGTGGGAAATGGGAGGAGAGACGACATACCATCAGAAGACCAGTTTCAATTACATGAACCATGTCAAATGTTGCATATGTTTCATGTTTTCATATATACGTGTCCTTAGTTAGAGAAGCTATGACATTCTTCCTTTAATCATGCCACCTTACCCTTGTTGCTTTATGCATGATACCCTATCCTTTCCCCTACAGCTGATCATACCTAATGCTGTGATTAATTCTCTATTAAATTAACAGTTGTTACTGCTACTTGTTTGGGAACTCTGCTGAGTTTCCTGAACTACTATATATGGGGGGTTCATTCTTTGACTAACTAGATGCTCCAGAATCTTGCTCTTTTACAAGTGAACTCTTTATGGACACTTATTTAGACTAGGACTCTTAGATTTCAGATAGGGACTTTTTCTATTATGGAACACACTGTCTATATTATGCTGATTCTTTCTGTAAATTGACAAATCTGAACAACAGTGATTAAAAACAATACTAATTTCTTAATTGTTCGAAGTGCTTTGGGTCTGCACTGTTCAGCAAATTGCCCTCCCAAATTTTGGATGCTAACAAATCTGGTAGCAAAGGGAAGGTTTGTGCCCTGAATAGAGCTATAAAGTATGTTCCAAACCTTACTTAAAAGACCTGCTTCCAATGTCCAGAACTTAAAGATTTGACAAGGTGGTACTTGAAGGTGATTGCGGTATGGAAGGTGTGAGTATCAATAGGGCAAATATTGTGGTTGTGAGTGGGTTGTATTCTGTTTTCTTTGAAGTGTGCATGCAAATGGTAAGAGTATAGAAAAGAGGTTGAAGAAAAGAGATTGTAGATTTGAAGCTGAATGTGGTGAAATATTTAGAGAAAAATTTAAACTTGTTTGCAGGATTTAGGTGTAGTGTTTCAGGTACATTCACCTACATTAGTAATATAGTTGTTTGAGATGTGTTTGTGATTGACTAATATAAATTGATTTTAGCGGAAACTAATTGCGCATACGGGGGAACTGCTTTGATCTGGGTAATATCCTGCCGGTTGAGAACTAATTTGCGATTGTGGAAAATGTCCTCAGTGGTTGTATTACTTCTATTTTTCTAGCAGAGTTATTTAAGAAGCTATCTAACAGAGTTGTGTGAATGCGGAGGATAACTGTAAAGGAGGGTGAGTTTGTGAGAAGTGAGATTGTACCTCATTGTCTTTCACAATAGGATTGGTCGGTTGGTGTGATTTATCACTGGAATTGGTTGTTTACATCACTGTTTCACACTGGGATTGGATCTTTAAAAAGTGAATACTGCTTTGGATTGGTAATTGGTTACATGAGAAATAATAGCTGATATTTTCTGAAAATTGAAGTATACGGAACAGAACCATAACATTCATTTAATTTATTTGTCAAAACCACATTTTTAACATGAAATGTTTTAAGGATTGTAAGAAATTGGTCAGAGTAGATGTTACTATAGCAGTACATAAGGGAGAGGAGGCACAGCCCGAGGGTACTAAGGAATACATTATGACTACTGAACATGGGTTCAACACATGTCTTTGGCTCCAACAGTGGAGTAGGATTACTAACAAGGATGATGCATTGAGTTTTTCTAGATATGGGACATTTGCCACTAGAATTCTGGATCATTTGAAAGGAAAATTGTATGAAATGAAGTCACCACCTCAACCTATTTAATATGACGCATTTAATGTTTCGAAGAAGGTCTCAAGGGAAAAGGAGAAAGAAAACTACCAGAGGAGAACTGGGTACGCAGTGCAAAATTAGGCAAATACTCGGTGAGATGAGGAACAGCAAAGATGGAGAAAAGCTATTATTAAAGGGACTAGGGGCCATATGTATCAGGCATCTTACAGGTCCCAAACAGCCTGATTCGGTATTTGCAAGGGGCATGTTTAGGGCATCGCTTCCTAATATTGAATTGCAGCGGTTTGTAAGAATATTTTTCGACCGAAATGCGGTCTCAAAACATTCACATTTTACCACCTACTCTAGGAATGGTAGCAAAAACATTTTTTCAGTGCACACAGTGGTCCCAGTGACCACTGCCTGCTCTTAAACAATGAAAAGGAAACTTTTCATCTTTCTTGTTTAAACGCAATCCATTTTCCTTTAAGGGAAACAGACTCCATTTAAAAAAAAAAAAATTATTGCTTTATTGAAAAACAAATCATGGACATGGTGGTCGGCTGACCTTAGCCGGCCACCAGACCCATTATTTTAGTGATTCCCAATGGGTCGCAAATTGTGATCTACCTTATTAATATTCATGAGGTAGTTCAATTTGCGACCCAGTAGGAATCACTAAATGAAACTCTACATTAGGAATAGCGATGACCTAATTGCAATTCTGATTTTCTTTATTGTTTATTGTTCTATTTCTTAAAATCATGACAATTTAGGATAAACAAGCAAGAAAACACATTTCTTCTTACATACAACAGGAAGAAGTAACATAATGACCTTGTTGATGGATGTAAAACCCAACCCTAACTCTCAGTAAAACAAGCAAAGGCACCACCAGTAACAGTCTTGAGGTTTGATAGAGAACATGGGGGTCCCAGTTTGGTCATAAATTTACAGATTGTGGCGATGGTTCCTGTAAACCTACAGAGTTAAGTTTTTTTGCAGTTTTAAAAACAAATTTCGTAAAGCTAACATTGAGCATTGTGTTGTTGGGATTCATTGCTGATATAATGGCTTGCCGGCAAGATCGAACGCCATATTTGATCCATTCGCCCGCAGCAACCACCTTCTGTCGTTAAGAAATGTGGGGCAAACACACACCAAGTGCTCTATTGTTTCTGAGTGATGACCACAGCCCCTACAAATGATGTCCTCATTTGAGCGACGCCATGCTGGCAAATGTTTTAAAAAGGGCCATTCGCCCATCCTCAGTGCCATAAATCTTTTCTTCCAGACGGCTGCATAAATGCTCGAAAGATATGGGGCCTCTGATACGGGTTTGAGCTCTGCAATTATAGACCAGGCGTGATTTCTTTTATACAATTGTGCCCTGTCCCGATGGAAAGACCAGAGTCGAACACTTCTTTTAATGGACAGTTTTAGTGCCTGTTGGGGCGGATTAGTTCCCCAATAATCCACAACATCAAGCAGTTTCAAGGAGTGTTCAAGGTAACATTGGTGTTTTTGACTGGATTGCCCTGCTGATATTTCTTGCCGCAACTTGGCCTCCAGGCTTCCTTCCCTTAAGTTACGCAGTCAGTGACACAACTTGATGAATGCACCTGCTCCGACACCCTCATGGTTCAGAAGACCGAACTCGAGCCTGATCTGAGCTGGTGATGCTGATTTCGGAAGGTGCTTGGCTCGTTTAAAGATTCTAGTTGCTGTTTTATCCAGCATTAATGAATTGCTCCCCAACATTATTTCTTGACTGTAGGTTAAACAGTTTGTAACCTTTGCCTTCATGACTGTCAGGAGGTGGGATAAGCCAGGGCCAAGTAGCTGTGTCGAAAGTTTCATTGATGCTGCTTCAAGAGACAATGCTTTTGCTTTGACCGCTTCTTTCTGTTTTACAAAAGAGCCCTTGGAATCCATATAAATGCCCAAATGTTTGTACGATGTCACAGTTTCAATTTTTTTGCCATCAAAGAACCACCCACCAGTTTGCTGCTTCCGATTCCCGAAGGTGATAGTTTTCGTTTTTGAAAGATTTAGTTCCAGAGCGTTACTTGTTGTGAAAGAAAGCAGCTGGTCAAGAAGTCTCTGTAAATCGACCATTGTGTGGCCAAATAAAACAAGATCGTCGGCTTAAAGCAAATTACTAATTCGGGATCCACCAAGTAGGAGGGGATGAGAGTTGACCTTGTCCAATAGATGAAATAAATAAGAAATGAAAAGATTGAATAAAAGGGGAGCTAACACAGACCCTTGTTTGACCCCACAGAAAGTCGGTATTTTTCTTGAAACGTGTGACCCATCACCCAGCTTGATACGAATCCAGGTGTTTGAATGAAGTTGGATTATTGATTTTAACAGGTCACTCGGGATTCCCCATTTTTGTAATTTGTTCACCTAGGCCCTAGGCACCCGGTCGAAGCCTGCTTTAAAGTCGACGAAGCAGCAGTGTAATGAGATTTTTGAGAATGCTGCTTTCTCCGAAAGTACGGATAGGACCAATAGGTTGCTAGTGGTACCCGATTTGGCCACAAAGCAAGTCTGATTAAATGTCAGCCGCTGAGTTTTTAACGCCTAGGACGACATATCTTCCAACAGGAGTCTGGCAAAATATTTGGATTCTACATCTAGGAGTGCTATCATCCTGTAGTTAGGATTGGCTCTACTGCCTCCTTTAAAAATTGGGTGAATTATTGCGCCTTTCCACGATTGTGGTAGGTCATAAGTGTGTCGGCAATGCATAAAATAGTGGGGCCAGATGTTCGGACCAATGCGTGGGGTGGCTTTAAACAGTGCCTGCGGGAGCCCGTTAGGGCCTGGGGCCCCATCTGACCGGGCGTTGCTGATACAGCGAGTAATATTTTGTCTCATGCCTTCATAGGAGAGCCTGTACTTTGAAAATAAAGAGTCTTGCTGAAACTTGGTTTACACGGTATTGATAAGTAAAGTAGAAGCTTTGGATTTATCATGTGTGGTTAATGTGCCATTTCTCGTTGTTTCCCAAGGTGAAATGATGTTCAATTGATCCCTTCCTTTGTTGTGATCTTGGGAGTGCTCTGTTAGAAAAAGGGCCCATTCAGCTTCACTTATGTTTGCACTACATTGACCAGTTACGCCCAATGTCCTCCTGTTCACCAATGACCAAAAGGGTTTAGGATTGGAGTTTTTACTGGCATGGACTAATTTCAACCAGAACTGGTCAGCCGCTTTTTGTTTATCCCTGTTAATGGATATACTAAATGCTTTCTGAGCTTGCTTGTAGATGGAGAACGCATGAACATCTCCCTGACGTTTCCTAGCGAGACGTAGTGCAGAATTGCATTTGGTCTTTAATTTTTTTATCTTAGCTGTAATAGGTGTTTGTTCAGGGTTTGAAAATTTATGTACTGAAGGCGGAAATTGGCTCAGTAGTTGTTAAACAAGGAGCTCCCATTATTTTAATTGGGACAATTTGTGCTGTGCTCCATTCTCCTAGGAGAGATCTGCATTTGTCCACTATTGCGGGGATTGGATGATCGGTCCATTTAAATCTTTTAAGGTTCTCTTTGCATATGCCAGTTGTAGTGTGAGCTATTGCCGAGTGATGAACAACATTGAGGGATAGTCCTATTATTTGAGGGCGATGATCACTGACGCCTGGTGGTGCAATATAAAAGTTCTCTATTAAAGAGAGCATCAAGAATGAGTAGGAGAGACGATTAGTTTGAGTCCAGGCTGGTGGAGAATCCATAGGAAATCTCCCATTCAATACAGGGAAACCCAAACTGTTAAGTTGAAAAACAGCATATTCACCCAGTTTGCTCGGCCTAAGGCCTGATGGTTTGAGAGGGGGCACTAGGTACGATGGTGCAGCAGGGAGTATTTCATTATATTCCTCTGGAGTGCTTGAGTGTAGATTGGTGTTAAAATCTCCAGAGATTAAGCATGGGGCTGCACCATGGTCTCTTATCAGGTTGGACGTAATTTCAATCAGTCGGTCAAATTTGGCCTTTTTCTCGCTGGAGTGAGGTGCAGCATAAATGTTAAGCAAAAAAAGTTGTCTGGCCGGATTTGAACTGCAGATTCTGATACCAATGATCCAATCTTCATTAAATTCCAACACATTGATATTCAAGGATAATTTACAGGCGACGTAGATCGAAAGACCGCCTGCTGGCCGGCCATGCTTGTGCACTCTTATTGCTGGTAACCTAAATTCAAGATAGCCTTCAATAGGGGAGCTTGTTACAGACCAGGTTTCCTGGAGAAGTATGATGTTATTTTTTTTCAGAAATTCTAGACTGTCGAGGGATTGAAGTTTCGTATCAAGGCCATTATTATTCCAGGAGCATATTGACAGCTCGGTACTCACTATACACAATATCTATACATCTGGCCCTAGGGTATATCCAATACTTATTTCAGAAGATGCTAATAAGGAAAAAAGTAAATCTGTAATCAAGAAAAAAGCGGATGAGCCAGATATTGATTCTAGATATTAGATTATACTATTAGAACAGATGTTGAATTCCAGACTCCCACAATTGCATACTACACTTGCTGAGCGAGGGAATCTGAGTACTAGTACCAGTCAAACAGTGGCTACTGCCTGTGTGAATCCAAGTTTAACACCAGTTGATCGGTCCTTACAAGTCTTCCAGATTTTACCACCAGCTATGATTTGATTACCTGCTGTAGGCTCCGCAAGGATAGCAGAAGCTGCTATGCCTACCACAGCTCCAGTACCTGTTGTTAATAGTAATACCCAGATTGCATCTCAAGTAGTTGCGAGTGCTCCTGTCAAACCTGAAGTAAGGTCAGAAATACAGCCAGTGGCTAAGTACTGATTTGTTCTGACTTCCCAAAATTCACAGATAGTTTTGTGGAAGCCCCCACAAACACCACAGGTTTTAGTAGATGGAGGAGCGGCATTGGTCTTTACAACCACTATGACTCCTAGTGATTTAAATGTTACTAGTGAAGGGTAAATACCAGCATTTCTTGAAGAAGCTATAGGAGAGAAGACAACTGAAGTTGAAGAATCACCAGAGAAACCAGAGACAGAAAATGAGAGACATTTAGATATACCAAAAAAAAGGCAGAACTGGAAGAGAAGATAAGGGGATGTTTGGAATTGGAACATTTTAAATAAATACCAGAAGAAAGAATTAATTTACCAGTGTAAGGAGATTACACAAAGAACAGCTTTGGTACATGATCGATTCATAGAATTAGCACAAAAATGTGTGGTAGATCTCATCAATAACATAAATTTACACCGAAGTTACAGGATAGAACTAGATGATCCATCCATAGAAAACATGAGGATTACAGGAATGCGTTTTCATATTGTGGAATTGATGAAATGCATTTGCAGGTGGAAGGATATAGAGAAGTTGGAAGTTAGATGGGCAAAGAAGCATGAAAAGAAAACGAAAGAAGCAGCTAGTGGAGAAGGACGGTAACTAGACATAATATCGAAAAAAAAATATCGAGTAGCCAGAATATCGAGTTTTTAATATCGAATGGACAGAATATCGACTTGCAAAAATATAGTGGTGAAGAATATCGAAAAACAGGTAAGAAATATCGATTGCAATAATATAGAAGTAAGTAATATCGACAGTCATAATATAGTTGTTAAAAATATCGAATTTTTATAGTGTTTTAAGTGTTAGTATATGTGTTAAAAGTATGTATTAATATTGGAATGTATGTTAGAATATTTTTAAATTAATGAATTTTATGTTTTTTTATTTTTTTGTAATTTAATTCCGTAGCGGGTTGTGGGTTTATAGGGGAGTAGGGTGGGAAGTAATTTAATTATAGTACATTAAATAATAATTTATAGGAATTATTAATTATTTTTAATTTAATTTTGCGTTTTACTTCTGTAGCGGGTTGTGGGTTTATAGGGGAATAGGGTGGGAAGTAATTTAATTATAGATTATTAAATAATAATTTATAGGAATTATTAATTATTTTTAATTTAATTTTGCGTTTTACTTCTGTAGCGGGTTGTGGGTTTATAGGGGAATAGGGTGGGAAGTAATTTAATTGTTATTAGTAATTATTAATTGGTATTGAAAATTAATTGGTTGTTGATGAATTATTAATTGGTAAATAATTAGTATTAATTGGTAATTAATTTGTATTAATTGTTTAATTGATAATTATGTTAATTGTATTCATTTAATATTTGTAGCGGGCAGTGTGTTTATAGGGGAATATGGTGGTAAGTAATATAATTGTAAATAAATAATTATTTAATTTATTTGTGTATATTGTTAATTAATATATCTTTAATTTAATTTTGCGTTTTACTTCTGTAGCGGGTTGTGGGTTTATAGGGGAATAGGGTGCGAAGTAATTTAATTGTTATTAGTTAATTATTAATTGGTATTGCAAATTAATTGGTTGTTGATTAATTATTAATTGGTAAATAATTAGTATTAATTGGTAATTAATTAGTATTAATAGTTTAATTGATAATTATGTTAATTGTATTCAATTAATATTTGTAGCGGGTATTGTGTTTATAGGGGAATATGGTGAGAAGTAATATAATTGGAAAAAAATAATTATTTAAATAATTTGTGTATATCCTTAATTAATATATTATAAATTAATTATTAATTGGTATTATTTGCTTTTATTAATGTTTGTTATTGAAAAACAATTGTTTGTTAATTAATTATTAATAGTTAATTAATTAAACAAAAATGTATTGGTATTTATAAATAATCAATTCTTGTGTGATTGGTAATTAATTGTAATACTTGTTTTTGTATTAATAATTAATTAATTTAAAAAAAAAACATTTATTATTTTCTCTACTATTGCACTTACTTGAGTGGGAATAGTAATTTTTACCCCTACACTATCCAATACTTTCCCTATTATTGCACTCTCTGGAGTGGGAATATTAATTTTTACCCTCCCGCTATCCAACACTTTCCCTACTGTTGCATTCTCTGGAGTGGGAATATTAGTTTTTACCCTACCGCTATCCAACCCTTTCTCTAGTGTTGCACTCACTGGAGTGGGAATAGTAAATTTGACCCTCCCGCTATCCAACCCTTTCCCTACTGTTGCACTCTCTGGAGTGGGAATAGTAATTTTTACCCCTACGCTATCCAACGCTTTCCCTACTGTTGCACTCTCTGGAGTGGGAATAGTAGTTTTTACCCTACCGCTATCCAACGCTTTCCCTACTGTTGCAGTCACTGGAGTGGGAATAGTAAATTTGACCCTCCCCCTATCCAACGCTTTCCCTACTGTTGCACTCTCTGGAGTGGGAATAGTAATTTTTACCCCTACGCTATCCAATGCTTTCCCTACTGTTGCACTCTCTGGAGTGGGAATAGTAATTTTTACCCTACCGCTATCCAACGCTTTCCCTACTGTTGCAGTCACTGGAGTGGGAATAGTAAATTTGACACTCCCGCTATCCAACGCTTTCCCTACTGTTGCACTCTCTGGAGTGGAAATAGTAATGTTTACCCCTACGCTATCCAACGCTTTCCCTACTGTTGCACTCACTGGAGTGGGAATAGTAAATGTTACCCTCCCGCTATCCAACGCTTTCCCTACTGTTGCACTCTCTGGAGTGGGAATAGTAATTTTTACCCCTATGCTATACAACGCTTTCCCTACTGTTGCACTCACTGGAGTGGGAATAGTAAATGTTACCCTCCCGCTATCCAACGCTTTCCCTACTGTTGCACTCTCTGGAGTGGGAATAGTAATTTTTACCCCTACGCTATCCAACGCTTTCCCTACTGTTGCACTCACTGGAGTGGGAATAGTAAATGTTACCCTCCCGCTATCCAACGCTTTCCCTACTGTTGCACTCTCTGGAGTGGGAATAGTAATTTTTACCCCTATGCTATCCAACGCTTTCCCTACTGTTGCACTCACTGGAGTGGGAATAGTAAATGTTACCCTCCCGCTATCCAACACTTTCCCTACTGTTGCGACCAATATTTTGGACCGTTTCCATACATATGCTTATGAGTGACATACAAGAGTTCAAGTCTGATTCAACAATTAGGAGAAAGGAAAAAGAAAAGTTAATTGTTGTCACTTAATACAGCTTTCGAGGTGCGACCAGCAGGTGAAGTGTTTGCATTCTTCTTCCCTCCCACATGTTTGGCTAACTTCAACGCAGATTTTGCATCTGTGAACATATGGACAGATCCTTCATGTGTTATCTTGAGTTTTGTAGGGTAAAGTAGTGAGTAGGGGATCTTAGCCTGCATCAGAATACGCTTCTCAGATAGGAACTCCCTTCGGTCCACCTGCACCGCAGGTGTTAAATATGGGTAAAAGGAAAAGGAGTTTCCCTTGTAGTCGATGGATCCCCACTCTCTTGCTTGCCTCAATATCAAGTTGCGGTCCTGATAGTTTAACAACTTAGCTAAAATTGGCCTGGGCGTTGCTCTAATTGGTGGCTTAGGGCCAGTGCGCAGTGTGCTCTCTCGACCGCGAACACCGAATACAAACCAGGGCTAAAGAGATCGCATAACAGTTCATCAACATAGGTCTCTATTTTGACAATAGCAGTCGTCTTGGAAATTCTGGTTATACGGAGGTTTTTGCATGGAGAGCTGGCCTCTAAATCATCGATCTTTGCTCTAATCAGATTGAGAACCTTGTCCATCTGCAGCAATTGCTCTCTGGTTTCCAGTTGAAACTCATGGTTTTCGGAGATACGATTCTCAAGCACGTCTAACCTAAGCTCATGCGTGTCCACTTGTTTTTTAACCGCATCAAGTTGGGAGGTGAGGACATCTAGCTTGGTGTCTATTGTTTTCAAGCTAGATCTAATTTCTAATAGTAGCGTGAGGAGGTCCTCCCCTTGTTCCTCTGATTGAGGTGTAGATTGGCGATCGGCATCTACCTCTCCCTCAGCGTCCGTTAACCTTGTGTGCCTTTTAATTTTCAAATGTGAGCTTTGACTGTTTTGCATCCTGTTTACCCATAGCGTCAAGTGATGTGTACAAACAACACCTATGATGAAACTATGTGTTGCAGTTCCAGATGGTTACGTGCCGTGAGTACCAGCCTTCCAGACCCTATTGTGGCTAGACCAAAGCGACTCTGCACAAGAATGAGGCCTCAATGTACCGATCTACACCTTAACTGCCCAACAGCCGACAGGTGTAGCGTTCGTAGCAGGTGTACTTACAGTCTGACAGGTGTACGCGGACCTCAGGGCCCCACTGGCATACTCAGGGCACTGCTGTGTGTGTTATAAGGTCCAGCCATACCCCGACAGCATCTGCCCCAGCGAGGCCCCCACAGTCCCCGGGTCCACTCTCCTCCGAGGGAGTACCGCGGCGAGCACAGATCTCCAGTCACCGCGCACTCCCCGCCGAGGGCAGCACCGCGAGGATGCACCGGCAACACACTCAGGGTGTGTCTCGACACCAGCCCGGCAGCTCGCCGGGGGAAGGCAACAGCAGAGGTCAGTTCCTCCGGGCCAGAGCCACCACGGCGCCCCCCGCCCACACAGACCTGGCTGCGCCTGGTTTCAAAATGGCTGCTCAGCTCTCCCGTCTCCCGGAGGCCCGGCCGCTGTCCATCTGAGGCAGTAGATTTTCGGCAAGATGGACCCTCCAGGTGCCACCTCCCCTCGAATCCGGCACAAGGATACCACAGTCAGACACCTACATGGATGACGTCGGAGAACTCTGTCCGCTCCGCCCTTCAGGTACGGGGCTTGCAGCGTGGTGGGTAGGACTCCTCCACCAGACACTTCAAAGTCAATCGATTTGCAGGTTACAGCCGTGGGATACAGGGCATTTGTTTCACCACCTCATAGCATTGCACAGAGGCTATTTTGGCACAGCAATGGCATTCCAGATGGTAGGTTTGAGGAAGGTGAATCGGCCAGTGGAGCACGCTGAACAAGTGGCCATCTCGCAGTGCGGTTAGAGCACGCCCCCGATTTGATGCAACTTGCCGTGGTAAGTCATGTCAAAAGCAGCTAATAGGTGTAATATGTCAAGCAAGCAGAGGCCAGCAGTTTCAGTAATTTGAAGAACATCATTCCTTCTTTTTTGGGTATATGATTCCATGTTGAAGCTGGCTCTGAAACTGGATTGCAAAAAGAACAATTGATGGACAGAATGCAGAACAATGTTGTACATTCTGTGGTAAATAATTTAATTACCGGGACTTAATTTGATACAGAACATAATAAAAATAGCTCAGTAAATAAGAGGCAGAATCCGTGGTATTAGAGGTTCGGAATGGGCTTTATTCTAATGGACGATTTCAAAATCGTGGCCTCCAAGTTCCATCACCACGGAGGTTCAGGAAGTGAAGTACATACATTATTGATAATTAATTACTTTTATACAATAGGCATTACAGTGAGGCAAAGGCAAGAGGCGTAACAATTGATAGTAAAGATAACATTTCACATGCGTAGCTGAAGGAGGCGTAATTGGGAGTAACAAGAAAACGTCATTGGTTGTGATGTCACATATGGGTGGATCTATGAAATAATTTCGCAATGTCAGCAGAAATACTTGGCAGAAATGCGCACGCAGCAGCATGACGTGTGATTGACGTGCAGCTAGGGGGTGGAGGGGACTTGACATTTAGCTCTACATGTGGCGACAGATGTCTGGAGGGTCAAGTCAACCTAATCCCAAATCATATCTAACATCCTATGTTTAAAGAACTATGTTATCCAAAAGAGAGGCCTTCTTGGAGTAGAATCTTATTCTATACTGACTATACTGACTGTTAGTGCGTGTACAAGCGTCTAAGTGTCTACACTAGATGCGAGGGCAGGAATCTTCCATAGTAACAGGACTATGAATTACTTGTATAAAGACAGAGAAGCCGGGCCTTTGCTCGGTAGCTGGCAGAATGTTTACTTAAGCTACTAGACAGGAATGCATTGGGCAGGGATCGGAGCAGATAATTTCGAAGGTGAAATACAGTTCTTGGCAGGCAGCAAGCTGATGTCAGGCATCGTGAGCCGCGCAGAGGATGAGACAAAGTTCATGGTCACAGATGCAGGCTCGGACTGGAGCTTCAGAGACAGAAAGCAAGAAAAGCTTGATGACAGAATCAGGGCCTACTTGCCTGGACTGAAAAATAGCATAAGTGAACCATATAAAGCCGGTGGCCTTTCGTACTTAGGAATGGAATATCCGGCCCATTCATGGCGGATCTGAAAGAGGACATGTTAACGGTGGACGCACATGTATTTGCGTCTTCATAACTGGAACTGGAGGGAACATACATGTACTTGTAACATGCACATAGAACCGTTGGGGTCCAAGATAGGGGACATAACTGACCAGAAAAATCCATATTTCCACATTCCCTCCTTGTCCCCTACTTGCCCGTCAAGAGATATCAATCTTCATCAATCCATTGATCTGTTCATATAGCATCATTTGTTCTTCTTTCTTCTTCCGGGATTTTGAATGAAAATCTTGATGTGGAATGCACGATGTGGCACACAGACCACAAATCGCTGGTCCACATTGCAGGCATAAGCAGCAACTGAATAGTATGAGAAGGCCAATACCTAGGAAGGATAGAACTCTCCATCCCCAGGCTGATAACACGCTCCAAAACCAACCGGACCAAGTCCAGGTGCCTGGATTCTGGTGTATCTGGCTTACAATCTTATGAAGGCGGGTTATGGCTTTATATACAGATGGCGAATTTTCTGGTATGAATACGCAGCAACTTGATCCGATGACCCTACAAGCTCCGCCCCTATCGGCCAGGATGACGTCAAGGACAAGACGATTTTGAAGCACAACAATCCGCATAGCAGACTGTTCTTCTGTTAAATTGCCTAAGGCGGAAATAGTTTCGTTCATTACTGCTTCAAGGGTTCTAGTTAATCTACGTATCAGCTTACTATTAGTAACGGTACCTATATAGGGAAAGAGACCTTTATTGAAATCTGTGTATTTTTCCCATGCTGTTTCACTGTAATCGACTATTGGGAGATCTCTCCTTTCTCTATTGTGTACTAAATGAGTATTTCTGTGATAATCAGGAGGAGCTAGAAAAACAGGTGGCAAAAGGAATCCAATGTAGCAGGTACCATCCCAATCTAGAGGCAAGCGTACATATGCCGTCTGACCACATATAAAATAGGAATGGCGGGAAGCTCTAAATGTCGACTTGCCTTGATCACTAAATTCTATTACAGTGGTGCATCTACTATGGCCCATATGTATGGAACCATTCTTTCTTACACATAATTCACCTTTTACTGGAAATACTGGCATGGCGGGCAAACTTGGAGTAGCTTTGGATTCGATATTTAGGATCATAAGATTAAGCGTAAAGTTACCTAATCCATATACTTCATTTTCTAGATCAGTTCCTGTTCTTTTGGGAAGTCCCTCCTTGTTGGGGTGGCAGACTTTAAGTAAAACTAAGTTCAGATTTCCCCATACCCAGTTGTCTTGATAAACTGCAGAATTTGAATCTAAGGAATTAATTAAGCTAAACCATGCTCCACAGGAGCCGTTGTGTGTGAACGGGTATGGAAAAAGAGGTAGAATTCCTTTATAGTTCTGATAGGGAGGGAGTCGGCCACATATCCAACAATTTGTAGCATTGCTAACCTGATGGAAATGATGTAACATACTAAAAAAAGTGTTATTGCGCAGTGCAAATCTGTATGACAATTCATGCGGAGGTAATTCACTAAAAGAATGTTCAGCAGTAATATTATAAACATGTCTAGAAATAGGATAATATATGTGCAACAATATACTTGCAATAATTATTAAAAGACTTAAGAAAAACAAAATTAATAACGTCACTATGCAATGACTACGCAGTGATTTACAATATGCATATCGTTTCAACATTTTTCGGGTTTTTTCTCTATTCAGATCTAAGGGATACATGTCGGAGACAAATTCAACCGCTTCACCTTGGAGAGGACTTAAACAATCAAATTTCCCGACTGATTAGATCTGAGTTTTAGTTTATAATGTTCGTGACTACTTGAGTCAACCAAAGGAAGTTTTGAGTCAATGGGTGAAGACACACGAGGTGTAGTCTTTATATCCGATGGTAGTCCATAAAATTTCTTGATATGACTTGAATGTACCCAGCCTTTTCTGCCTTCGATCTTCACGGCTGTCCTTGTGGTGAGCAAGACCAATTGTGGCGACCTCCACCTAGGATCCAGCTGAGTCTTTCGATCAAAGTTCCTCACTAAAACGAGATCCCCTGGAATTACGTCATGGGGTTTCACTTCAGTGTTGTCAGGAAAAGCTGCAGCTACCTGTGAACGACAAGATTGTAGTGCAGACATCAAGGAAGCCAAATAATCTGTCAGCATATTACAGTCAATATCAGTTATTTTACGTGGTATAGGCGTCCCCCACATATTTGGTGGTCTGCCAAAGATCACCTCATACGGGGATAGCCCTGTTCGAGAGTGTGCTACCATTCTCATGTAAAAGAGTGCAACTGGTAATGCTACTACCCAGTCGACACCTTTCTCCCTACATATTTTGGACAATCTGATTTTCAAAGTTTGATTATGTCGTTCCACGAGACCTGCTGCCTCGGGGTGTCGGACACAATGAAACTTCCACTGATATCCTAGCAGAAGTGAAACGTGTTTCATTAGTTCGGATGAGAACGGCTGGCCGTTATCTGAGTAGACAGCACGTGGTAAACCGTACCGTGGGAAGAATTCTCGAACTAACTGTTTGGCAGTAGTCGGGGCAGTGTAATCTGAAACCGGGTATGCCTCTGTCCAACGGGAAAGAGCACAGACAACTACGAGAACATATTTGAATCCTCGACATCGTTCCATCTGGATATAATCCATCTGGAGGATTTCAAAAGGGTGATCAGGAGGCTGAAATCCACCCTGCTCTACGGGGATGCTTTTTCCTGGGTTGAACTGACAACAGATCATACAGGTACAAACTTTTTGTTTCGCTGCTGCTCGTAAATGTTTGTTGAACCAAATGTGTTGAATGCTGTCTAGCATAGCTTTCTCTCCTAGATGCGCTGGACTATGGACAGTGTTAATAATGACTTGGACCATTGAATCAGGAAGGAACCACACAGATTTTTCCTTCGTCATCCATCCTTGATCCGTTTGGATCCCTCCTAATTCAGTCCATTTCCTTATTTCGTCTGGAGTAGCATGTGTCTGTATGTCAATTACATCAAGAGCGGGATCCTTAACCATCATGCAATGTGTTGGTGTCTGGACTATTGTCTTTGTCATGTCGGATGTTTGAGTTTGAGCAGTCTGTTTAGCTGTTCTGTCAGCTAGATCATTGCCTTGAGAAATGACATCAGTAATTTTCGTATGAGCTTTGCATTTCATAATCGATATTGCAATGGGTAGATGTATTGCATCTAATAAGGCATGAATGAGGGGTCCGTGCTGAATGTGGGCACCATGAGAAGTTAAATAACCTCTCTCTCGCCACAGCACGCCGAAGTCATGTACAACTCCGAATGCATAACGTGAATCAGTGTATATGTTGACTCTTTTATTTGTGGCTTGAATACAGGCCTGTGTCAGGGCGACGAGCTCTGCTGCTTGAGCGGACAAGGTATTTATACACTTGGTTTCAATAATTTCAGTGTCTGTTGTGACTGCATAAGCGGCCACTAACTCTCCTGTACCTGTTCTCATACATGAACCATCTACATACAACGTCAGGTCTGGATCTGACAATGGGACATCTGTCAAATCTTGTCTGGGTTTCGTCGTTATTGTAATAACTTCAATACAGTCATGAGCTAGTGGGTCTGTTCCAATTACGGGTAAAAGTGTGGCAGGATTCAATGTGTTACAACGTCTGATTTCTATATGTGGCTGAAACAATGTTAATTCGTAACCTGTAAGTCGCGCTATAGTCAAGTGTTGTGTTTGCGTTCGATTCACAAGAACCTCTACTGCATGTGGTACTTGTACTGTCAATGGATGTCCTAACACTATGGCATCGCTTTGTCTGATTGCTAAGGCTGTCGCTGCCACTGATTTCAGGCACGCAGGCAAAGCCTGAGCTACGGGATCTAATGTACTAGAAAAATAAGCACACGGTTTGTGTGATCCTGCTTGTTCCTGTGTGAGTACTGATAAGGCAGTACCTTCTCGTTCTGTAACAAAGAGTGTAAAATGTTTTCTGTAACATGGTGTTGCTAAAACAGGTGCTTGGCATAGAGCTTTCTTTAAGCTTTCAAAAGCTAGTGTGTGTTCCTGAGTCCAAGGGAGGACAGTCGATGTGGCTGCCTCCTGTGTTGTTAATTGAATGAGTGGTTTTGCTAGAAATGCATACTGAGGGATCCACTGCCTACAATATGAAGTGAGGCCTATGAAAGCCCGCACCTCCTTTTGTGTCTTGGGTATTGGCATATTTGCAATTAGCTGGATACGATCTGGTGTAAGCTGCCTTCCCTCCTTGGACAGTGAGTGACCAAGGTAAATAACTCGCTGGACACAGAATTGCAGCTTAGAAGGGGACACCTTGTGCCCCTTTTCGGCTAGAAATTGTAAAACCGTCAGTGAAGCCTTTTCACATTCAGGTTCGCTTCGGGCGGTGATCAGCAGATCATCGACATATTGAAGCAGAGCAGTGTTGACTGGCATGTATATACTGTCAAGTTCTCGTTTCAGTGCTTGGCTATAGATGCTGGGGCTTTCTGTAAATCCTTGAGGTGCGCGTGTGAATTTAAAGCTACGTCCATTTAAACTAAATCCGAACAAGTATTGGCTTTCCGGATCTATTGGGACGCTGAAAAAGGCATTCTTGAGATCAATTACAGTAAAGAATGTTGCTTCGGAATCAATAGCTGTCAGTAATGAAGAGATGTCTGGAACTACGGGGTATTGTGGTACAATACATTTATTTAATTCGCGCAGATCAATAACCAATCGATATACTGGAGGAGCCTTTGGATCAGTTCGTTTAAGAATCGGAATTATCGGTGAATTACATACATTGGAGTCGGTCTCCACAACCACTCCCTGGCCAATAAGCTCGTCAATGATTTGCAGTAAAGCCATTACAACATCTGGGGGTAACTTGTATTGTCGCATTCGTGGTAGTACCACTCCTGCCTTTAGTGTGACTCGATATGGTGTAATGTTCATGCAACCAACATCTGTAGGGCCTTGTGCCCATAAATGTGTCGGTAAAGTCTGCAGTCGGGAATCCATATCTCGAGACACATAGTGACCTTTGAAATCACGTAAAAACAATCTTACTCCTTCCGGAGAACAACATATTATAGCTCCTAAAGCTTTCAGTGTTTTTATACCTAACAAGTTTTCTGGACATGATTTAGTAAGCAATAAATCCGTAGTTCTGGTCAAGGGTCCTATCGTAAGTGGAAGAGGCTGTGATACTTCATTAACAATAGGTTTTCCTGAAAAACCAAGGGAAATATTCTGTGAGCCTGAGAGGGGTGCCCCTGGAACTTCACTACGTTTTATAGTTGTTCGACTTGCCCCTGTATCTAGTAAAAATTTTCTATCTTGCCCTAATAATTCACTATGTACATAAGGTCCTTCTTGATCTACAGGGACCTCGATAAGGGGTAAGTCAACTTCCCTCTCTAGGCTGGTTCATGCATATCGTTGGTAATCAGGATAGTCATACTGTGCGGTCTGGTACAGCTGTCGTGTCGTGGTTTGTGTGGCAGCAGCAGGCAACGCTGGTGCGGCCGGCACAAACTGTATAGACTGTTGTGGAGCTGGCATGGCCTGTGCATGCTGCGGTGCTCCTTGTTCATTCTGATCCTGTCTAGGTGGCCGTGGTCTTTCTTTTGTAATACCTGTGGCGATATTACGCTTCAGGACTGGGCAATCGTGTATATAATGACCTGGTTGTTTACAGTAGTTGCATGTCCCTTTTACAGGTCCTGCTGAATCACCGGACTGTGTCGTACCCTTTTTATGTCCTTCAGCTGGAACTGTCTGGGAGACTAGCATTTTCATTTTTGTGTCTTTCATGCGTCTTTGTTCATGATCTTGTTCCTCTCTAATTCTATTGTAATGATACTGTAACATTTGTAACATTTGTGATGGGGTATTACCCTGCCAGGTACTCTCGAATTTTAATACTCTATTCTTCACTTGGGGCAAGGAATTTTCAACTAATTTTGTCACAAACAGATGTGGGTATGACTCGCTACTTGCTTTTATACCACTATTTATACCAAAACATTTTTCGAATCGGGCGTAGAAATCACTAGTGTCTTCATCTTGCTTTTGTTTACAGGCTGAGATTGCACCCCAGTCTTCCTTTTTCGTGGTTAATAAACGTGGCAGTACCTGTACTAGTAAACCTGGCAGTGCTTTAGTTTTGTCCCCAAGCCCCGAACCTGGACCTCGGGCCTTTTCTTCATTTTCTAATGCTGTCCAATCTATCTTTTGGTCTCCTACCTCCCACTCTTTTTCCTTGAGTTTTTCATAAATGCCAGCAGGCATTAATACCTTTAATATTGTCATAATGTCGGGATAGGTGTACTCTCCCATGAGTAACATGTCTTTAATTTCTCGGTGGAAACCCGCTGGGTCTTTGTCATGACTGGGTACCACTTTCTTCATTTCTAACAATTCTATTTTCGATATGGGCGTATATACATATACACGTTTAAACTGATTGTCCTCGCCCTTTATTGGGTGTACTTCTCGTAAGGGATTCTGTCTGTCCATGTAATACATCGGTCTTTCCTTGATGGGCAATGAAACATGTTCTGGACATACAAAAAGAATGTACTGTTTTCTGGATTCTAGTATTTCCTTAATTAACTTAGTACCTGAACCTTTCCATCTATTCGTGAGTAATTCAGTCAATATATCAGGTAAGGGACCAGGATCTGAATGTTGGCTTTTATATAGTATAAGAAGTTGTTGAATCATATAAATCCCAGCTAAACGCTGTTCATCTGGGGTGAGATTCAAAAATGTGTGTGCTACTGTATCATCATCATACTTTCCGGGACTGTCAATCCAATGAACGGCTGACCTGGCTAATTCTTGTTCATCCATAGAATCAAGAAAATGATAACCCCTTCGTTCTCGCAGTAATTTGTCAGCGGCTTGGAACGAATGCTCGGGGGACCTCATATTTATTATAGGTGTTTGGAAATTCCTGTTATTATCTGGACATATCGGACGTATCGGGTCAGTAAAACATCTAGTACTATTACAAGATCTTCCTCTACCTACATAGGCTATGGTGTCTGACTGTCCTGTGGGCAGTCCTGATCCTTCCTCCTCCTCGTTTTGTTCAAACTGGTCTACCGCTAATCTCTCTTCGTGTAGGCGTTCTATTTCTTTACGGATCTTTCTGCACATGGCTATTATACATTTTTGCCTGTCATGTCTCCCTTCTGATATATTCTGGCTCCATCTGGTAAGAGTTTCCATTGTTTCCGGGTCTACCCCCGGTCGGTCTTGATTTCTGATCACACAATTTATGAGGAAACGTAACAGTTCCCCCTGTATCTCCACTTTCTGGTATTCCATAGCTCTGTTAATACTTTCAGAATCTCGCCCTGTTTGGACAAAATGATATATATTATCTAGATGCATAGTCATTCCTGGTAACTTCCCTAAATACACCGCGGCTCGTCGGATACGTAATGATGCCAGGATCATTTCGTCCTCTTTGCCGGGCACAGGGTCATATCTACAATCTACAAGAAGTTCCTTAAGCGTGCGGGAATTTATGAGTTTGGGGGTACGTGGATGCGCTGACTCTTGAAAGGTAAGTTTATTTATTCTGGGTGGCGTAGAAAAAATATTAGTAGCACCTCCGGTAGCCCCGTCTGGAGTATCGGGCGTGAAAGGATTCGTAGAACGTGATACAGCAACTATAGGTGTGGACACAGCTATAGAAGTAGCTGTAGGAACGGATGTGGAAACGGACGTGCTTGCCGGAACTTGTGTCAGTATTTGATGCTGTAAGGATATAGATACAGGATCTTGGCGTTGAACCTCCCCGGTCGACGGTCTGTGTAGGGCGGGGTTAGCATACTCGGGAGCTGCGTCATCTAAATATGAGGAAAGAAAAACATCTTCTGCGGTTCTAGGGTGCCCTTTAGGATGTACCTTTATTGGAAACAATGGGGGTGGCAAGTCTTTTGGTATCCCCGCAGTAGCCTTAGGTAATCCTTCGGCCAGAAGGGGATACATACCCTTCATAAGGGCATTTCTTTGTCTGTCTACTTGTTCTGATTTCACTCGTGTACCTTCTTCAATTAATAGATTTTCTCGAACTTCATTTGAATTTTCTTTACTCTTCTCTTCCTGTCTACGTGCTTTTTCTGTACGTCTATATGATTCTTTACGCCATAATTCAATGGCGTCTTTCTGTGATTGTCTAGCTTTCTTTTTCCATAATTCTTCCTCTACTTTCACGATGCACTCTGCATCCCAGGTCCCAGCTGCGGGCCACCTCTGACTTTCTGGTAATTCCTTAGTGTAGTCTACCCATAGATCAAGAAATAATATAGCGTCTAGGCCGTGTTTATGATACATGAAGTACCCTGGAGTGTCCCTAGGAGGAATGGGAACAGCTTCTTCGAGTACCCCTTTTCTAGTGGTGATCTGTCTTAGTTTCGAAAAGAGCGGCATATTGAGAACTGTTCTGATACTTGGTCTTGAACAAACTTAATACAATAAAACTCAATAACGAACAGTCATTCACACCACGATATGCAGAACGTATTAAAAACATTTAACATTTAACTTTTAACTGAGCAACGATGATGATGACGATCTAAGAAAACTTAATCATAAAACATAATTCTCGACATTAACGGAAATTATTCTGAATTTATATACTTGATATACCAGATATACTGCTAAACAGTACAGATACACTGCTAAAACAGTGCAGACCGGATTTGTGTACCCAAACCCGTCTGGACCGGCACAACTTATGTGCACGCCAGAACGCCTCCCCAGTAATGGTACTCACTTTGTAGCTCGGAACGGAAGGCCTTGGAACGGAACTGAACTGAACTTGACCGGACTGGACTGGACTCGACTCGAAAACTTCGGACACGTCAGGACATCGGAAACCTGGTGGGCCTCTGTATACCTCGGATCTTGCTCTCTCAGCTAGGCTCTGGTCGGGATACTTCGCACTTCTCACCGCCTCGTCTGGGTGTTGATCGCAGCCTCAGTCGCCCCCGCTTGACCGGAGGGAGATACAGGAAATCCTGCTGGTACGCGTTGTTGTCCGTCCAGCTGTGGCAGGAGACCGGGCCTGCAACGCACCGCCGGCGCGTGAGATGAGAAAGTGTCCCTATTCGGGCGCCATTTATGTGGTAAATAATTTAATTACCGGGAATTAATTTGATACAGAACATAATAAAAATAGCTCAGTAAATAAGAGGCAGAATCCGTGGTATTAGAGGTTCGGAATGGGCTTTATTCTAATGGATGATTTCGAAATCGTGGCCTCCAAGTTCCATCACCACGGAGGTTCAGGAAGTGAAGTACATACATTATTGATAATTAATTACTTTTATACAATAGGCATTACAGTGAGGCAAAGGCAAGAGGCGTAACAATTGATAGTAAAGATAACATTTCACATGCGTAGCTGAAGGAGGCGTAATTGGGAGTAACAAGAAAACGTCATTGGTTGTGATGTCACATATGGGTGGATCTATGAAATAATTTCGCAATGTCAGCAGAAATACTTGGCAGAAATGCGCACGCAGCAGCATGACGTGTGATTGACGTGCAGCTAGGGGGTGGAGGGGACTTGACATTTAGCTCTACATGTGGCGACAGATGTCTGGAGGGTCAAGTCAACCTAATCCCAAATCATATCTAACATCCTATGTTTAAAGAACTATGTTATCCAAAAGAGAGGCCTTCTTGGAGTAGAATCTTATTCTATACTGACTATACTGACTGTTAGTGCGTGTACAAGCGTCTAAGTGTCTACACTAGATGCGAGGGCAGGAATCTTCCATAGTAACAGGACTATGAATTACTTGTATAAAGACAGAGAAGCCGGGCCTTTGCTCGGTAGCTGGCAGAATGTTTACTTAAGCTACTAGACAGGAATGCATTGGGCAGGGATCGGAGCAGATAATTTCGAAGGTGAAATACAGTTCTTGGCAGGCAGCAAGCTGATGTCAGGCATCGTGAGCCGCGCAGAGGATGAGACAAAGTTCATGGTCACAGATGCAGGCTCGGACTGGAGCTTCAGAGACAGAAAGCAAGAAAAGCTTGATGACAGAATCAGGGCCTACTTGCCTGGACTGAAAAATAGCATAAGTGAACCATATAAAGCCGGTGGCCTTTCGTACTTAGGAATGGAATATCCGGCCCATTCATGGCGGATCTGAAAGAGGACATGTTAACGGTGGACGCACATGTATTTGCGTCTTCATAACTGGAACTGGAGGGAACATACATGTACTTGTAACATGCACATAGAACCGTTGGGGTCCAAGATAGGGGACATAACTGACCAGAAAAATCCATATTTCCACAATTCACCCCAGGAAAGAGATCTGGGCCTAAATCCATCATTTTTTGCTCACCATGCCATTCCAGTTTGGACCCAGCCATATGCAAATCAGTCTTGACCCTGTGCCCTATGGGAACAGTCCAGCCCGAACTGCCAGGCCAGGTCCTCCCTGGACTGGAAACAAGCATCCTAGGACTGGTTTCGGGGTTTCACCCCTCTTCAGCCAGGATAGCTTGATTCCAGTGGCATGGAGAGCACAGGACTCACGTCTGAGCATACCCATCTCACTCGGGTGACAAATGCAAAAACAACAGTTGATGGACAGAATGTAGAACAATGTCATACATTCACCCCAGTACAGAGATCTGGACCTAAATCCATCGTTTTTTTGCTCACCAATGGCATGGTGAGCAACAAAACGATGGATTTAGGCCCAGATCTCTGTACTGGAGTGAATGTATGACAATGTTCTGCATTCTGTCCATCAACTGTTGTTTTTGCATTTGTCACCTCGAGTGGGAAGGGTATGCCCAGACGTGGGTCCCGTGCTCTCCATGCCACTGGAATCAAGCTATCCTGGCTGAAGACGGGTGAAACCCCGAAACCGGTCCTAGGATACTTTTTTCCAGTCCAGGGGGGTCCTGGCTTGGCAGTTCAGGCTGGACTGTTCCCATGAGGCACAGGGTCAAGACTGATTTGCATATGGCTGGGTTCAAACTGGAACGGCATGGTGAGCAAAAAAATTATAGATTTAGGCCCAGATCTCTGTACTGGGGTGAATGTATGACATTGTTCTGCATTCTGCCCATCAACTGTTGTTTTTGCATCTGAAACTGGATTGCCAATCATCAAGCAGACATTCCTTGGAAATTACAGCACCACCTGGTTGGCACAGTTTTTCAATGCAGCTTTGGCTAAAGGAGGTAGGTTTGAAACTGCATGGTTGTTGAACAGATGTATATGTTCTAGGTTGAGTGTTTTGAGTAAGGCAGTGATTTCTCAGACTTTTTGTAAACTTAGGGATAGACTGTAGCCTAAGGAGGATTTGACCAGGTTCATATGAGTATTAAAAAAGGATGATTGACCAGGATTAACTTTGCTGTAATGAGATCACAACAATATTTTGAAGATTTGTTCAGTGTGTTTTTATATTTTGGTGGGGATCTCTGTTACATTTCTAATGTGCCAGAAGAGAGATTGAACAGCATTAGGTGATAACAGTATTTCCGATTGGTTGTATTTAGATTTTGCAGGGTTATATTTTACCAGCGATGATAGTATTTCCCTGGTTTTCTTAAGCAGTAATCTTTGGATTTTCTCCATTTGCTATCAGTTTTCCGAAGAATACTTCTTGCTTGTGAAAATGATATATAGAATCTTGGTTGATCTGGTCTTTGTCCAGGTTTTTTCAGTTACAAGGGTACTATCATATCACCTCACATGACTGTGATGTTCTCATATTCCTTTGGTGCCTCATCATTGTTTTGTGGGAGATTTGGTAGCTTCTTGGGTTGATGAGTTCTTGAAGGAGGGAAGGAGATAAATTTTTCAAGAAGAAATTCCCTTTTCTCATTATAGGTGATTTGGAGACCAGGAGGTGGGCAGGTATGTGAAAAGGGGTTGCAAAGTGCTCCGACCAATGATTGGGTTAGTAGGTAAATGAAGCTCTTGAGTATGATTGCTGTGCAACTGCTTGATATGTGCTGTCTATCACCCTGATGATTTTCTAGACTTGGCTGGCTATTAGGTCTACGACTACGTATTAATGTTCCTTTCACTAGGATTCAGCAATACAGAATGTGATCAGTTTTACAATTGAAAATTCGATCCTGGGACTGCTGTTTTGAATCTATACAACAAGTGACCTGTTCCCAAGGTGAAAAACCGTTCAAACCTCTATACCCTTGGTCATATACTTAAGACAATTTATACAGCATGTGGTCACACCATCTATGCTACTTATGGGTATGGTTTCACCTATTTAAAAAGAAAAAGAAGAAGAGATTCATACGAGGTACAATAGTCTCAATTATCCCAAGTGTCTGTCTCTAAACACCCAATAGTGGTGAAAAAGTGTAGAAAAGGAGCGAGGGAGCCTCACGGTAGCACCACCAGGGAGGTTTAAGCAGGAAGGTACTCGCCTGCTACCTCAAGGTCTCATCATCAGCTACCCTCGTTCCGAAAACAAATTGTGTGTAAGGGAGGAGAAATGGATAACAACCTAAAGAGTGCTGAAATGTGTGTAAAGAGAAATAAAGTGCCAAGTTATGTGCACCTAAGAAACCCCACTACTTATATATAAAAGTGAACTAGAACACACTGGCTTACAATTTTATTCCATGCTGTGTGTCTACTTCTATTTAAAATGCCGACATGTTTCATTGCCTTTGGGTACACTCACGGCAATTTCTTCAGGGCGTGGGGTTTTTTCTCAACCCTGCATTTCCGCCTATCTTTTGATAAAAACTGCGGGATTTTACCCAGCGTGGGTATACCTTTACCCTGGAGCTCTTGTATGCGTTAGACTGCACTCGTTCTGGGCTCTTCAGATTGGCTCCTACTGTGAGCCTTAATTGCTTGCGCGTCCGGCGTTAGCTCAGCACCGCATCCAGACGCGCAAGCAATTAAGGCTCACAGTAGGAGCCAATCTGAAGAGCCCAGAACGAGTGCAGTCTAACGCATACAAGAGCTCCAGGGTAAAGGTATACCCACGCTGGGTAAAATCCCGCAGTTTTTATCAAAAGATAGGCGGAAATGCAGGGTTGAGAAAAAACCCCACGCCCTGAAGAAATTGCCGTGAGTGTACCCAAAGGCAATGAAACATGTCGGCATTTTAAATAGAAGTAGACACACAGCATGGAATAAAATTGTAAGCCAGTGTGTTCTAGTTCACTTTTATATATAAGTAGTGGGGTTTCTTAGGTGCACATAACTTGGCACTTTATTTCTCTTTACACACATTTCAGCACTCTTTAGGTTGTTATCCATTTCTCCTCCCTTACACACAATTTGTTTTCGGAACGAGGGTAGCTGATGATGAGACCTTGAGGTAGCAGGCGAGTACCTTCCTGCTTAAACCTCCCGGGTGGTGCTACCGTGAGGCTCCCTCGCTCCTTTTCTACACTTTTTCACCACTATTGGGTGTTTAGAGACAGACACTTGGGATTATTGAGACTATTGTACCTCGTATGAATCTCTTCTTCTTTTTCTTTTTAAATAGGTGAAACCATACCCATAAGTAGCATAGATGGTGTGACCACATGCTGTATAAATTGTCTTAAGTATATGACCAAGGGTATAGAGGTTTGAACGGTTTTTCACCTTGGGAACAGGTCACTTGTTGTATAGAAACGTTTGAGTGGGGGATGACCTGTTCTCTGCCCCTATAGCTCCAATTTGTGTTGTGACTGCTGTTTTGAAGCCTGAAATTAATGTTTGAGTTGGAATTCAGACAAAATATCAAAAATATAATATTGGACCTACAGAAATATTGAGTTGGAAATATCGTTAGACAGAAATATCACCAGCCAAAATATCGCTTACAAGAATATAAATTTTAAGTTAAGTAATATCGATGTTAGAAATATAGAAAGTGTTAATATTGATTACAAAAATACCTATGTTATTAATATTGATGTTAAAAATATTGGGCCTAATTACAATGTCAGTGAGACCGACACCACCTGCATGTCTGTGCTGGTCCTACCGCCATCTGCCCACTGTATTACGATGTGGTAGGTGGAAGCAGCGGGAGGAGGGACCTTGAGCCCATCAGTGCGTCGATAATGCTCATTATCCCTTAATGACGGCGGCTTCGCCATCGGAATCATGATGTCATTTTCCAGCAGCATTTCCATGTTGTCCTTTCCGGCATGGAAAGGTTATCAGACAGTGTCTTTAGGGACCCCTAGGAGGGCCCCTTTCCCCACTGGCCCTCTACCATGGGGTATGGGAGCACCTATGGTGACCCCTAAATATCCCTGCACTGCGCAGCAGGCACGCATGGTACCTGCCACACGGCCCAGGGATGTTTGCAAACCTCCATTTTAAAATGGCAGCTTGTGCTGCTGACCTTTTCCACCCGCCAAACAATCTGCCATTATAAAATGGATGTTTACGACTGCCCTATAGTCGATCACATCCTAATACTGAGGTCGAATCCACAGATTGGGCAGTTCGAGACCGCTACAGTGTTGGGCGGATGTAAGTCCACTCAACATCATAATGAGCCCCATTGTTGTTAATAATATCGATTTTTTTGTATTTTACTATATATTTTACTTGTATATTTTATAAATTGTTTGTATAAATATTGTTATTGTATTTTAATATAGTTTGTCGAATTTAAGTACTTTTTGGTACGACCTATACTGCCTGTGTCTGGAATGAATTGCTTGAGCCTGCCACCTGTGTTGGAGCCACCTGAGTCACCCGAGCTGAGCTGAGCAGAGCGCCGCATCCGCACCTATCGACTGGTATAGCATCATCTCCAGGACTGCCAGGAGCGGGCTGAGAAGCAGAAAGAGGCAGCAGAAGCTTCACAACCACCGGTGCACCGGAGCTGCCGTAGGACAGGACAATGAAGTGATGGATCAACCCAAGGAAGAGGCAGGAGGCAGCAAAGGAGACTGACAGGCAGGTAATTCAGCGGGGCATTCCAGGCCGGCCATAGCTCCCTACTGAGATGGAAGCAGCCGACAGCAGGCCAGTGCGGCTTATCTCAGTGGGGGCCCGCCTCCCCACACATTCCTGTGTCTGGACGTCGTGGTTACTGTGGTGCCCTGGTGTTCGGGCTCCTTTCCTGCAGCAAGGGCACTACGGCCCCACCCACCTGCTGCAAGGGAAGACAAGGGAGATCACCAGGAGGCAAGGGGTGGGGAGGCCTCTACAGACACAGCCACCCCAACAACATACTTCCCAGAGGCCCCTGACCCTGTTGCCCCTTTCCTCTCCCGCCATCCCTGTCCCACCCGCTGCCACAAGTGGGCTGGAAAAATCTTCTTTTGCCCCTGCTCACCTCCCAGCAGCTCCCAGTGGACAAGAGAGCCTTTGGGCATGTGAGATCGGAAGTGGGGTGGGCCCAAGCAGCAGCAGTGCTTGCCCTGTCCTGCCCAGGGACACGCAGTACATCCGGATAGTGAACAAAGGGGAACTGGGATAGCAACTTTTGTGATACTCTCCAGGCAAGTCCAGTGAAAGCAATCAAAAGGAAACCACATCCACGGGACCAGCTGGACCCAGAAAAATCCAGCCGAACTGTGTTAAATGACATGAAACATACCCCGAAGACCAACTTGGAGAAGAGCTACTGCTGACAAAGAACGCAAACGCCCTGCACACATCTGGAAACGGGTCTATAAATTACCTTTCAAGTTGGGGGACAGGTCCCTACTGGAAAAGAAAAAAACAGCATGCAGGCTACAGGGGTGGAAAATGCCAAAGAAGGGACCTGGGACAAAAACATCATCTAGTAAAACCAATATTGCGAGAACGCCAGCTATGGAGATTCAAGTCCACCCCATCATACGGTTAAATTCCAATGCCATGACAATCCACAATACTTTACCTCAATAAAAGCGAAAGGGGACCCACGCAATAATGCTACACCGTATGAACCACCCTCAGTAAACCAAACAAAGCAACAACCAGATGACGGTCAGAGCCAGGAACCCTATTCGCTAGTAGCCGGCCAACTGTAGCACATTCTGCCCCTTGAACGGTGGAGCTGATCGGTCTTTGGCCCAGGAACCGCAGCAGGGGGAGACAGCACAAGGAAAACCCAAAGTTGTAGAAATATCATCAGCATTGGATTCACCAAAAGGGGAAAACAAGGTGACCCCCCTGGACGAGAGACAGAGGCCCTCACTATGATCTGTCCCTCTCAAAAAACTTGTCAGCAATGAAGCCCTACACTTTCAATCAAAGCTCATCCTTCTTGGGACTGGGAAACAATAGTCCTTCGGGGGTGGGAACAGATCTGCCGCCACCTACTGGGCATGACAAAGCTCACAACCCAATTTGGGTGTTCCCATCAAAACTCTCTTATATCCTCGATAAACTCAACATTGATGACTGCTATCAATGCCCTTACATGGCAAACGCAAGAACTTGAAATCCAAATGGACAGGCAATAGCAACGGCTATAAAATCAGCCAAAATTGATAATTTAGAAGGGAATCTGGAACTGCTGAAGAAGCAGCACTCTGTGAGGTGTTCTTGCCTTCCAATTGTCGAGAAGCTCAGCTCTCTGCAATGGCATGGTGAGCAACAAAACGATGGATTTAGGCCCAGATCTCTGTACTGGGGTGAATGTATGACAATGTTCTGCATTCTGTCCATCAACTGTTGTTTTTGCATTTGTCACCTCGAGTGGGAAGGGTATGCCCAGACTTGGGTCCCGTGCTCTCCATGCCACTGGAATCAAGCTATCCTGGCTGAAGACGGGTGAAACCCCGAAACCGGTCCTAGGATGCTTTTTTCCAGTCCAGGGGGGTCCTGGCTTGGCAGTTCAGGCTGGACTGTTCCCATGAGGCACAGGGTCAAGACTGATTTGCATATGGCTGGGTTCAAACTGGAACGGCATGGTGAGCAAAAAAATTATAGATTTAGGCCCAGATCTCTGTACTGGGGTGAATGTATGACATTGGTCTGCATTCTGCCCATCAACTGTTGTTTTTGCATCTGAAACTGGATTGCCAATCATCAAGCAGACATTCCTTGGAAATTACAGCACCACCTGGTTGGCACAGTTTTTCACTGCAGCTTTGGCTAAAGGAGGTAGGTTTGAAACTGCATGGTTGTTGAACAGATGTATATGTTCTAGGTTGAGTGTTTTGAGTAAGGCAGTGATTTCTCAGACTTTTTGTAAACTTAGGGATAGACTGTAGCCTAAGGAGTATTTGACCAGGTTCATATGAGTATTAAAAAAGGATGATTGACCAGGATTAACTTTGCTGTAATGAGATCACAAAAATATTTTGAAGATTTGTTCAGTGTGTTTTTATATTTTGGTGGGGATCTCTGTTACATTTCTAATGTGCCAGAAGAGAGATTGAACAGCATTAGGTGATAACAGTATTTCCGATTGGTTGTATTTAGATTTTGCAGGGTTATATTTTACCAGCGATGATAGTATTTCCTTGGTTTTCTTAAGCAGTAATCTTTGGATTTTCTCCATTTGCTATCAGTTTTCCGAAGAATACTTCTTGCTTGTGAAAATGATATATAGAATCTTGGTTGATCTGGTCTTTGTCCAGGTTTTTTCAGTTACAAGGGTACTATCATATCACCTCACATGACTGTGATGTTCTCATATTCCTTTGGTGCCTCATCATTGTTTTGTGGGAGATTTGGTAGCTTCTTGGGTTGATGAGTTCTTGAAGGAGGGAAGGAGATTAATTTTTCAAGAAGAAATTCCCTTTTCTCATTATAGGTGATTTGGAGACCAGGAGGTGGGCAGGTATGTGAAAAGGGGTTGCAAAGTGCTCCGACCAATGATTGGGTTAGTAGGTAAATGAAGCTCTTGAGTATGATTGCTGTGCAACTGCTTGATATGTGCTGTCTATCACCCTGATGATTTTCTAGACTTGGCTGGCTATTAGGTCTACGACTATGTATTAATGTTCCTTTCACTAGGATTCAGCAATACAGAATGTGATCAGTTTTACAATTGAAAATTCGATCCTGGGACTGCTGTTTTGAAGCCTGAAATTAATGTTTGAGTTGGAATTCAGACAAACTATCAAAAATATAATATTGGACCTACAGAAATATTGAGTTGGAAATATCGTTAGACAGAAATATCACCAGCCAAAATATCGCTTACAAGAATATAAATTTTAAGTTAAGTAATATCGATGTTAGAAATATAGAAAGTGTTAATATTGATTACAAAAATACCTATGTTATTAATATTGATGTTAAAAATATTGGGCCTAATTACAATGTCAGTGAGACCGACACCACCTGCATGTCTGTGCTGGTCCTACCGCCATCTGCCCACTGTATTACGATGTGGTAGGTGGAAGCAGCGGGAGGAGGGACCTTGAGCCCATCAGTGCGTCGATAATGCTCATTATCCCTTAATGACGGCGGCTTCGCCATCGGAATCATGATGTCATTTTCCAGCAGCATTTCCATGTTGTCCTTTCCGGCATGGAAAGGTTATCAGACAGTGTCTTTAGGGACCCCTAGGAGGGCCCCTTTCCCCACTGGCCCTCCACCATGGGGTATGGGAGCACCTATGGTGACCCCTAAATATCCCTGCACTGCGCAGCAGGCACGCATGGTACCTGCCACACGGCCCAGGGATGTTTGCAAACCTCCATTTTAAAATGGCAGCTTGTGCTGCTGACCTTTTCCACCCGCCAAACAATCTGCCATTATAAAATGGATGTTTACGACTGCCCTATAGTCGATCACATCCTAATACTGAGGTCGAATCCACAGATTGGGCAGTTCGAGACCGCTACAGTGTTGGGCGGATGTAAGTCCACTCAACATCATAATGAGCCCCATTGTTGTTAATAATATCGATTTTTTTGTATTTTACTATATATTTTACTTGTATATTTTATAAATTGTTTGTATAAATATTGTTATTGTATTTTAATATAGTTTGTCGAATTTAAGTACTTTTTGGTACGACCTATACTGCCTGTGTCTGGAATGAATTGCTTGAGCCTGCCACCTGTGTTGGAGCCACCTGAGTCACCCGAGCTGAGCTGAGCAGAGCGCCGCATCCGCACCTATCGACTGGTATAGCATCATCTCCAGGACTGCCAGGAGCGGGCTGAGAAGCAGAAAGAGGCAGCAGAAGCTTCACAACCACCGGTGCACCGGAGCTGCCGTAGGACGGGACAATGCACTGATGGATCAACCCAAGGAAGAGGCAGGAGGCAGCAAAGGAGACTGACAGGCAGGTAATTCAGCGGGGCAGTCCAGGCCAGCCGTAGCTCCCTACTGAGATGGAAGCAGCCGACAGCAGGCCAGTGCGGCTTATCTCAGTGGGGGCCCGCCTCCCCACACATTCCTGTGTCTGGACGTCGTGGTTACTGTGGTGCCCTGGTGTTCGGGCTCCTTTCCTGCAGCAAGGGCACTACGGCCCCACCCACCTGCTGCAAGGGAAGACAAGGGAGATCACCAGGAGGCAAGGGGTGGGGAGGCCTCTACAGACACAGCCACCCCAACAACATACTTCCCAGAGGCCCCTGACCCTGTTGCCCCTTTCCTCTCCCGCCATCCCTGTCCCACCCGCTGCCACAAGTGGGCTGGAAAAATCTTCTTTTGCCCCTGCTCACCTCCCAGCAGCTCCCAGTGGACAAGAGAGCCTTTGGGCATGTGAGATCGGAAGTGGGGTGGGCCCAAGCAGCAGCAGGGCTTGCCCTGTCCTGCCCAGGGACACGCAGTACATCCGGATAGTGAACAAAGGGGAACTGGGATAGCAACTTTTGTGATACTCTCCAGGCAAGTCCAGTGAAAGCAATCAAAAGGAAACCACATCCACGGGACCAGCTGGACCCCGAAAAATCCAGCCGAACTGTGTTAAATGACATGAAACATACCCCGAAGACCAACTTGGAGAAGAGCTACTGCTGACAAAGAACGCAAACGCCCTGCACACATCTGGAAACGGGTCTATAAATTACCTTTCAAGTTGGGGGACAGGTCCCTACTGGAAAAGAAAAAAACAGCATGCAGGCTACAGGGGTGGAAAATGCCAAAGAAGGGACCTGGGACAAAAACATCATCTAGTAAAACCAATATTGCGAGAACGCCAGCTATGGAGATTCAAGTCCACCCCATCATACGGTTAAATTCCAATGCCATGACAATCCACAATACTTTACTTAAATAAAAGCGAAAGGGGACCCACGCAATAATGCTACACCATATGAACCACCCTCAGTAAACCAAACAAAGCAACAACCAGATGACGGTCAGAGCCAGGAACCCTATTCGCTAGTAGCCGGCTAACTGTAGCACATTCTGCCCCTTGAACAGTGGAGCTGATCGGTCTTTGGCCCAGGAACCGCAGCAGGGGAAGACAGCACAAGGAAAACCCAAAGTTGTAGAAATATCATCAGCATTGGATTCACCAAAAGGGGAAAACAAGGTGACCCCCCTGATCGAGAGACAGAGGCCCTCACTATGATCTGTCCCTCTCAAAAAACTTGTCAGCAATGAAGCCCTACACTTTCAATCAAAGCTCATCCTTCTTGGGACTGGGAAACAATAGTCCTTCGGGGGTGGGAACAGATCTGCCGCCACCTACTGGGCATGACAAAGCTCACAACCTAATTTGGGTGTTCCCATCAAAACTCTCTTATATCCTCGATAAACTCAACATTGATGACTGCTATCAATGCCCTTACATGGCAAACGCAAGAACTTGAAATCCAAATGGACAGGCAATAGCAACGGCTATAATAGCAGCCAAAATTGATAATTTAGAAGGGAATCTGGAACTGCTGAAGAAGCAGCACTCTGTGAGGTGTTCTTGCCTTCCAATTGTCGAGAAGCTCAGCTCTCTGCCAGAAGTTTTTACATCGCTAGTCGCAGAACTAAAACAACAAAAAACAATGATCGCAGAGCATCTGGACCATTGCATAGAGGAAAGGGCTCCAATTAAAGCAAAAAACAATGCAACTAACGAGTCAGCCGGAGCAGAAACCTTCCCAAGCATGCTACAGCTGATAACAATGAAGAGCCCAAATAACGTTCCGCAGAAGTAATATTCTGAAGATAGGTCCTCCACCTACCCTAAAAACCAATCTAGCAATCTCATTGCAGGCCCAGATACTCCTCTAACTTCTTCGCAGCTGGCAAAAGCGACGAGTCCAAACAAAATTCATCATTGCGCCTGGTTGCATCAGATGGTAACCCAGGCCGCAAAATGGACCCAAAGACAGACCAACAACCAAAACCACTCAGGCCACAGAAACTCTACCCAATCTTTCCAAAGGTGAGGTCCACCGTCAGTCCAGGAAATGTCCAGCAAACCACAGCACCGGCCATACACCCACTCACAAATTCGGCCCACGGGTTTGGCCCGGCCGATGAAGGGTGGAAGCAGGCCCCACAGGGGATCAACCTCCCCCCTGAAACTTACAGCAGAGGGGGCACCGACACAGCACGAAACCTAAACAGACAGGAGCAAGATGGGCCTCCACCCAAAAAGGACAATGTAAGAATGCCTATCCCTCAAAAAATCAGTACAGGGGCTTGGAAGACCAATGCAGCTCACATAGACACCAGAGCAGATACAACAAATAGACTTTGCCCGAAAACAAATGCTGTTACCGCAAGGCCAAGGGTCCTCGCCCGAAGGGAATCGGAAAACAACATCATAGTGCTCACGCCAGAATATACATGCCGGGGAGGTTTAGACACACTAAATATGGCCAATATTCTACAAATCCTCCAATAAATTCCAGAGTTAATACATCTTACAACTGAAGATCTAACCCAAGTTCAGTTCAAGGCTTTGAACAGCAACACAAGAGAATCGACAATAATAAAATGGAAAACCAGCACAACAGCCCAAATGATCATGACAGAGAAGGTCCATTTTGCAAAACGGTGGATAAATGTACATGAACCCGAAGAGGAAAAATACCCATATATGCTAACGGGCAGACCCAGCAACAGGAAAACACAGCCACGGCGAAAGTCTATTCTAATAGGCACTACCCTAGTTGCCTATCCTACACCATTCTTCAACTTGAGAATACGTTTATCACCTACCTTTGCTACAACAGGGAGTAAAATCGTTGAAAGTGGAGAAGCCGAGTAGTACACCTATGATCAGGATGGAACAGCAAAAACCCTGTCAGGTCAACGACCAAATTGCTCCTAGCTCAAAGAGACTCAACGGGCGTGCGAGTATAACAAACAAGATCATAAAAATAATCTCATGCAACGTGTTCGGGCTGAAAACCACGCTACAAAACAGAGACGCCTTTGAATTTTTACAGACTGGGGACTTGCTGTGTCTCCAGGAATCCTGACTACTGGCCCCCTTGGTCATACCAGGATTCGGGGAATTTCAACTCCCAGCAAAAAAGCATAATGAATTTGGAACGCCATCAGGGGGCCTAACAATTTATGTAAGCTTGGGTATCGCCATAATATCAGTTAAATCCCCAACAAGCAAGGATATAGTCAAGCCCTATACTTGCAAGGCATGAAACTTTAATTGCAAAGACAGCCCGAGACACAGCAAGATGACAGAACTGGTCAACACACTGGAAGAACTGTTCAGCAACTTAACAAACTGTGGGATAATAATGGTCAGCGACTTCAACACTCACAACTTGGTAACAGAAATAGATGCCCCTTGACCAAGGGACCATGCTGGTAACTTGCTCAACACATTTCTAAACACCTAAGTCTAAGGTCTGCACAAGAGGTACAAGTCGCAAATCACACCACGTCTAGAAACTACCAGGGAAAACTAAAATCATCTATAGATCACATTTTTATGAGCTACTGCCTCCAAGAACAAGTGGTTGAATTTCTAAAACCAGTACAGCAGACTAGTGAGCACCTCCCACTGTCCACAGCTATTTCACTGCAAACGGTTCCTTTTAAGCACACTACCCCCTGAACGCATCTAATGGGGGAGGAATTAGACATGCTCCTAACCCTACTCAAATTGAATAGAATCGACATATCTGACCTGATAGCCTAGAAAAACAATTGGCCTACACTCAATAGGGACTACGTTTAAGGGAACACTCCAGCAAAATGGTCAAAACTGGTCCCAGAACTGTACCGCCAACTGCTAGGCACAGAGCCAAATCATCAGCCAGAATCCAAAGAAATGGTGTGCTGCAAACACAAGTCAAGGTGTAAAATAATCCAATTAAGCAAGAAGGCACTGAGGAAAGCCAACCGCAATTACAAGTGTGCGAGAAATTAAATAGGATGCCCAAAATGGCTGACAGCCAGGAACACGCATAGCAGAAACATATGTAACTTCAAAAGGCCACACAAAGACTCCCAGTGGCTGCATATCCACAGTCTTTTAATCCCAAGTAGACAAGCAGAATTTTGGCTATATATCAATAGGCTGTTTGGCCACATCAGGACTGGCAAAACATAGTTCCTAGTCACACATGGATCAACTATGTGAAAACACTCTACTGCAAGTCTTCTCACAACACCCCTCTTGACTATCAATGATCGCTCACAAGCACCAGCCCTCACAATGTCATTGGTAACAAAAACCTGGTAAATCAAACACCACAGAAGAAGCAAGCAAACCTCTTGATGTGTACAACCATGTGCTAATAATATTAAAGAACATCAGAAGCAACGGAGTCCCGGGGCCCAATGGCCTTACTGGACAAGTTTTCAAAGAGGACCGCGCATTCTGGGCAACAATACTTACCCTGTTATACAAGTTTTGTATGACTAACTCAACAGTCCCTGTAGCAGGGAAAGGCTCCCTACTACAACCTATCCATAAAAAAGGCGAAACCGGAGATACAAACAACTACAGGATAATAGCCCTTCTGGATATCGAGGCAAAGGCATAAAAAAATGCTGCTCCTACAAGATCTACAAAACTGGGCTAATGAGGATGGAATACTACCAGTCTATCAATCCGGCTTTAGGGCAGTAGCATCAACATTGGATAACATTCTAGCCCTAGCCTACCTAGTAGAACAGTCCACCCGGGAAAAACAGCGCCCCCTTTTTGCATGCTTTATTGACTACTCTGCGGCATTCGACTGTGTCAACAGAAACTTACTCTGGCGAAAATTACAAAACCGTGGGATCCATTCCCAACCAGGCTGCTGAACGCCATTATTGTCCTCTATACCAGAACCTGGGTACGCATCAAACTAACACAGAATAGAGCCAAAAAGAAGATATACACGGACCGAGGGTTGAAACAAGGCTGCGAATTGGCACCTTTACTTTTTAATTTTTGTACTTCAGACTGTGGCAAAACAACATCAAAATCCAACCCTGGGACGACCAGACTGTTCTTAATGAAATACGCTGATGACATGGCCTTAAGTGACCACACGAAGATGGGCCTGCAAAGAGCACTGAATGCACTAAGTACCTACAATGAAGAAAATGATTTGACAGCAAACACTAGTAAAACAAAGGTACTGATCTCTGGAAAATATGTTAAACTTAAACTGGCAACCTGAAAATATTTACAACAACCAAGTATACCTACCTGGGGGTATGGATCACGCGTAACGGCAAGCAGACAGCAAACATTGCATCCAAAGAATCAAAAGCCAAGGTGGTGACGTATGCTCTCAGCAACTGAGCCTATCCGAAAGGTTATAAAAGCCAAGCTAATTCCTTCAATCTCTTACGGACAACTAGTCTTTCCTGGGGCCCTAATTAACATCATGGAGTCTGCCAACTGCCGAGCATTTAAACTAGGCCTGGGCGGCAAATTCCGTTCCGCTCGCGGAATTTGCGGAATTTCGCGTTCCGCAGAGAACGCGAAATTGCTCAAAAGTCTGCTTTCCGCGATTTCGCGAAATTTTTGCTTGTTCGCGTTCTCAAAATGCGTGTTCGCGAGATATTTCTCCCCGAGCACGCAAACAGCAATTGTGAACAGGAAAAAAGCACGCAGAAATTCCGCGAACACGCGGAATTGCTTGTTCGCGGAATTTCTGCGTGTTCGCGGAGATTTTTTACCGTTTCGCGGAGATTTGCGTAACGCAATTACGCAAATTCCGCCCACCCCTAATTTAAACAGGTTTTCCAGATACCAGGCCAAGCCAGAGTTTGGACTATGTAAACAATATTATGAACACTGGACATCGATCATCCGCTATTACCGAAGGATATGCGCAGCTCGTCCAAACACAAAGAAAGCAACCCTGAAAGAAATTTTCACGAAAGGCAAAAATCCTTGGTCAGATGCTATATCAGATGCCCTCACTGAACTGCACCTTGATTTCTCCAACTGGGGTTACTTTATCCATAAACCGCGACTGCTTTTTTTTTTTTTTTTCAAAAACCTTTATTGACAATATAGGAGGTACATAAGGCAGTTGCTCGCTCAACCGGGACTGCTTTAAACCATTTTCAGGAAACAAGTAAGACTATTATCTAAGCAGGACAACCCGGGGGCTATAGAGTTCTCTAGCAGCAACATTGAGATTTTAGCCAGCTCCTACAAGGACAAACTGAGGCAGCCATACCTTGACTCAGCTCTGAACAAATCAATACTGAAGCAAATCCTGTCAGTCAGACTAATGGTTATGCTAATAAAAGACATAAACACCCGCTGGAAATCCCTAGAGAGGCTTGCCTCCTGCAGACTGTGCCATCAGTTTGAGGAGACTCTGGCCCACCTAGTTTGTATCTGCCATAAATTGAGACATGCATATTGTACTTTATTAAAACCCTGTTTTTTTTAAATATGGCCCTCCTATCTGCCTATGTGCAATGAAGCTTCTTTTTAACTTAGAGATCCCAATGGAACTGGCTAGACTAGCGAAATTTGCACTGCAACTTAAAGAACTCATAAGCAAAGATTGAGCCTCGGTCTAAAGCGAGACCTCAGGCCCAAATCAGTGAGCATATATGAAGTTTTTATGGACCTCTATTTTATGTTCTGTGAAACCATTCGAAATGCATTCAATGAAATAATATGATGCTTTTTTTATTAATGACCGAAGAAGGTCCCTGGAAGGACAGACAATGCACGGCCTTTTGCAACAATTTTTATTAATTGAAACAATAAATGTATTTACTTACTTAGTACCGTAGCAGGTTGTGGAGTTTATAGGGGTACATGGTGGGAAGTAAATTATTTATAACTAATTCATAATTAATTTTTAGGTAATATTAATTATTTAATTTATTATTTATGTTAATTGTATAATACATTTTTTCTATTTAAATTTTAGGTGTGGCTTGTGGGTTTTGTAGGGGTATATGATGAAAAGTAAATTAATTATAATTAATTATTAATTAATTTTAATTAAGATTAATTATTTAATTGATAATTATTTGTTAATTGTATGATTACATTTGTTTTTTAATTTAAGTTTTAGGTACGGGTTGTGGGTTTCATAGGGGTATAGGGTGGGAAGTAAATCAATTATAATTAATAATAATAATTAACTCACCCCTGATATATTCATGCAAGCACCAGACCCATCCACGCCGACAAGCACGACTCAATCACAGTTAGCTGATCCCATTAAGTCACACCTACGGGATGTCCCACCAAAGAAAGCGGCACACAAGGGTAGAACATGCACAATCATCCCTAAGAATGGTAAACGCAAACTAACAACTGAGGTCGGACCTAAAAGAAAGAACCTGGCTCCCTAATTAGTCAGTTAGATAAATTGGAGAAAGTACTGGCAGCAGGGGATGCAGGGTTATCAGTACGACACAATTATTCCATCAACAAAAGGTGAGATGGGATTGAAAAAGGTTGCCAGGTGGATATTACAAGCACCTCACTTTCACCTGGGGTGGGGGTGTGCACTAATGAGGGTCCCTCTACTAGTCACAACACTGGGGAAGTGAGCGCCAACAAGGAGATGAGAAATAGGAGTGTTAGCCATGAGCCCAGTGTTAAAACTATATTCCCTGATGACAGGAGTTGTGATAAAGCTAACCCCTTAGTGCTGGATGCCACTAGTAAAAAGAGCAGGCAACCAGCGCAAGACTATAATGTAGAGAGGAATGTGATTGCTAATACCCACTTGCGCAAAATAAACCTTCCCCCGGCATGTGCCCCGTATGTAGTTATACTGACAGGAACCCCTCCAATCTCACTCAATGCAAAGGAAACCCAACTTGAACTCAGAAACAAATGCCTATTTTGGCTTGCAAGATATAAACACTTTGAGCATGCCAGATATGGGGAGATTATTATGGTCCGAAGAGTAGGGTGGTTGGGAAATCGTCGGAAAACAGAACTAGGGGAGTGTGTTGTTATTAATTATAAAAATCCTAACACTGTTAGAAACTTATTGAACTCTACCACCAATTGCCATAATACATCAACAGGAATTAGCCTCCATTCCTTAGACTTCTTTTACCCCAACCATCAAACAACCACAATAGATAGTGCAATACCTTCAATCCAAACCATGGGTCCAGGGTCCTTAATGGAGAGAAGCTGGGGCACCCATAATAGGCACCCCCAATTCAACATCTCAGTGAATAATAGATTTGAAAGTCTGGAGGAGGTAGACTGACTGGGGGACGGGCCTAAAACGGAGATAACCCTGAAATGCTGTGCAGTTGGAGCCGACCAACCGGGGGTAGTAGCTCGGACAACGCCCAGCGGACTAGCCGGCTAAGAGCTAGGCTACAACTGACTAGGGTCCCTGATGTCTCACCCCCATTTTCACTGATGGGCTTTAACAGAGAAGGTGAACCTGGTGGGACACCCGATAGACATCCCGGGTCCCAACCAGGTGATCTTCTGCCCCCCCGTGCCAATGCTTCTGAGGTACCGAGTGCGATAAGAGCACAGAGCGGCGGATTGCAGATTTTATCCCAGATTTTGGCCGGACTGAAAAACAAACTGCCCTGCCCAGAATGGGGGTGTTTTGTGGACAACCAGGATATTTGTATATTTCAAGAGACCTGGGCGAGGGAAGAATTTCAGAGGGTGGATTTTGCGTCATTCAACATCCTGGCCACTACGGGGGAGGGTGAGACCCTCCGGTGGATTAACTATTTGGGTAGGTACACATCTTGGCTGTAGAGCCAAGCAGATGACATCTCCCACTAATGATATTCAATGTGTCTTGCTGTCATTTCCCACAAAGACAAAAATAGCCCTAATCATTGTGTACTGTAGACCCGTGAACAACAGATAAGAATTCTTTCGTTATAGACCACCTGGGGTGTTTTATGCTAACTTTGGATCCAGCGCTCTTGCTGATCGTAGGAGGTGACTTCAGTTGTTAATTCGAGCCACTCACTGATCCAAATCAATCTGCGCCCACAGAAGAAGATCTCTACTGGTCGATACCTGACCCGCAGATTACTCCGATCAAAGTATGGTCCCCACTGGCAATGCAACTCCACTCACTTACTTTGGCCCTCTCCCTGAGGGCTTGTAACGGGAGGACTAAATCCGACCACCCGGGCCGGTTTACATTTAATAGAGAAGGGCAGGCCTCCCTACTTGACTACATCCTGGTGGAAACTAGATCTTGGGAAAAGGTCTCCGACTTCTATGTCCAGCAGAGGCAGGACAGTGACCACAACACCCTGATAGTGATCCTGAAAATAGGGAACCTTGGTATGTCCAACTCTCCACCCCTTACTACAACTGAGACCAACGAGATCTGATAACAGAAGGAAAGTTAGATGGAGCCACATCCATCACTCTCCCTCAAAGCTGGCTAAAGTCTATCAGCTAGCATTACCTATGTTAACTAAAAAGTGGTAGGTAGGACAGGTGGAGGTTCATACAGGTAATCAAGATAAGGCATGCAAAATACACGAGGAGTTAACTGCAAAATTGATTGACGTATTTCATCCGGTGTCTCAAATGAGGGAAAACAAACGACCCAAATGCTCCTGGTTTAATGTTAATTGTCATAAAGCCAAACAGGACCTACTGGATGCGGTGAAGGCGAAGGACAGGCCACAAATCAAACTTGCCAGGGCCACGTATAAAGGGACCATTCAGCAGGAAAAGAAAAACTGGGAACTAGATAGCTGGGAAGCTCTCAGGACAGCCATGACCGATAAAGATCTGAAATCTTTCTGGGCAATAGTGAGCTCAGGGGATAGGGAAGGGCGACCGGCCATAGAGCCTAACATAGCGCCTGAAGCTTGGGAGACACGTTTTGGGTCACTGTATGATGGCCAGGATGGTGGATGTGTTACCACTGGCACTCTGAGTTCACCCTTGGAGTTCCAACAGGAGGGGGGGGTTGGAGATTACCATGATTGAAGTGGGAAATGCTATCAACAATTTGCATTGCAACAAAGCGCCAGGTTTAGATAAACTTCCGGGGGACCTTTTCCGGGAGGAACCCATAATTTGAGTTCCATACTTGTGTGACCTATTTAATGCCATCATGAAGGGCATGGATCCCCCCTGACACCTGGCGTGGGCAGAGATAGTTCCCATATTGAAAAAAGGCTGCCCTCTTCTACCCTCAGACTATAGACCCATCAGCTTAATTGACATCACTCAAAAAATGATGGGACGGGTCCTTCTAGACAGCTTACAGGGTTGGATAGAGGAGGAGGAGAGCCTAAATCCCTACCAGGCCGGCTTCAGAACAAATATGTCAACCGTAGACCAGATTTTCAGACTACAGCTACTTTTCTGGAAAATGGTGACTATAGAGGGTGGCGGTCTCTATCTTATATTTGTTGATCTGAAGTCGGCCTTTGACCTTGTACCCAGGGAGAAACTCTGGAAAGTGCTGAGTGACCTTGGGATCCCACCTTATCTCCTCAATGTGCTAGTGAGGCTCCATTCAGGAAACTACGCACAAGTAAGATGTGGAAAACACGGAGAACTTTCATCACGTTTCCCTGTTAAAAAGGGGGTACGCCAGGTATACGTTCTAGCCCCTACTCTTTTCTGTCATTACATCAATGTATTTATAGAACACCTGTTGGACTTGGCCCTTCTGGCAGGTTCACCCCTGAACTTTTTGCTTTTTATTGGTGACTTGGTGTGGTGATTTTTGGTTTCTGCGCACTTTCCCTGTGTCCCAGAGGAAAGTGCGTGCGCATTCTGAGTGCATGTGGTGAGATAGGCCTGCCCTCCCATAGGAATGCATGGGGAATGTATGTGTCCCTGGTAGGTCTTGATGCGTGGGGTGTGCAGGCTCGAGTTTGGTATGTGCGGACTCGTGTGATTGAATGCTGCGTGATGATGTGTGCGGCGTGCATGTACCTAGTGTGGAAGTGCCACTTCTAGAAGTGGGCACTTCGGTGTGCAGTGTAAAATGTGTGCCTTGTCGCGTGATTGGCCGGCTGAGGTCATGTGACGGGCTAGGGATTCCCCAGAGTCAGGAGGAGTCACCCGGTGGTGAATAGGGAGATTAGCATGCTGATGGCTGGGGAGGAGTGCACCCTGGACCTGAATAGGGCAGGGCTTTCCCCACACAATGCTGGCTCTGCCCCCTGTGGTGCGACTGACGACCCTAGCCCTGCCAGTGAATAGAGTGAGGGGCTGAGCACATCAAGGGTGCTCCCCAACCAGCTGCGACTGGTTTTCCCACTCACCCTGAACCAAGAACAAAGGGTTTTACTGTATAAAAATGGGGCTGTGTCCCCACAGAAGTGGTTCTCTTCTAGGATCCTGAGGGGGGCTGCTGCTGCTGGAGGCCAGGAGGAACCGCCACTTTGGACTGCCTTCCTGCCTGGAGGGCCCAGTGAGCTGGCCCCTGGCCCAGCCTTGCCCCCTGGCCACCTTCCTAAGGACTTTGCTGGACTTTTGTGTTTACTGGCACCCCTAAGCGCCTGGAAGCGCTTTCCATTTACTTATAGCGCTAGGAGCGCTTTATGCGTGGCCAGCAGCGTGGAGCTGCAATTGTTAGCGAGGGAACCCCGACATAGGGATTCCCTGCTAGTCCGCCGTGTAGTAAAGCGGGTGCCCACCCCGCATTGTGGAGCTCGAGCGGGAGCCTACCCCGCTTTATTGAAAAATCAATATCCCTAGCGGGTGCCCACCCCGCCAGGAACTTGCCGCTTGTTTCCGCCACTTTATACTTGAAATCCGAAGGCGGGAGCCCACCCCGCGCTTCGGAGAAAGCCGTTTTGAATTCACTGCCGGCAGCCCGAGAGTTCGCTGACGTCACCTCCCTGCCGCGCTGGGATTGGTCCAGCGGCAGGGAGTGTCACCCACGTGACCGGGGCCTCAACCAGGAAGCGACGCTCGTATTCACGGAAGCAGGCGGGAGCCTACCCCGCTCTGCCCCGAACGGAAGAAAGCAAGAGGAGTCCGCAAGCAGCAGCGCTGCTGCTGTCCCACCGGAGGGCTACCAGCCCCCGCCGAAGGAAGGAGACAACGCGGGAGTCCCCCGAGCGCAGCCCGGTAAGTAAGAAGGGCTGGGGGACTCCGTGCGTGTGCCTGGGGGTGCCGCTCCAACATACAGGGGCGCATTGCTGGATTCAGAGTCCGTAGGGACTCCAACGTTAGGGGCATCTTTGTATTTGAGCGCTCCTGCGCTCCAACGACGGGGGCAGTGGTTTTCGGAGAAGAGCAGCCCCGGAAGATAGCGGGCCGCTCCAACATTGGCCCCCACTATTGGTTGTAGAGCCTGAAGGCTACAACCGGGTACCTTAATGATCAGAGCCTGCGAGGCTCAGGGCACTTTATTGTTTAGAGCCTGCGAGGCTCAGGGGGCATTTCTTGTTTAGAGCCTGCGAGGCTCAGGGGGCCACGAGTGGTTTCTCAGAGCCCAGGGAGGCTCCAACAACGGCCCTAATTGTCCTAAGGGCCCAGAGGTGCCCAGGCCCCAGTCCCTACAGCTGCCCAGCACTTAGTGGGCAGCTGCAACGTTTAGGTGGTGGCCCTCTGAGTTTTGGACTGTGCCTCCTGCGCAGTCTTGCCCCTGACTTTGCTGGGACGCAGGGCGTCCTAGCCCCTACCAGGCCAGTTGGCCTAGGGACTGCCACAGGTAGTGGCTCATGTGGAGTTTGCGCTGTTGTTCCTACCTGCACCTCTGAATGTGTTTTTATGCGTCATGTGCCTTGTTCTTACACCGCTGAATGTATTTTATGCATCATGTGTTTTCCTTCCCTACACCTCTGTAATCATGTGTAATGTGCGTTTACCCCTACAGGTATTGTGATACTTAGGTGGTTGTTTTCTCCTAGTACAGGTGGTGCTAGTGAGGTTCTGGTTCCCTGCGCGATATTCTCCTAAGGTGGTTAGGGTTGCATAGGTGGTACTTACCTGTTACCAGTAGTTACTGGTTGTGTGCTACATGTTCTATTTTTAGTACTACAGTGATTGTATGTGCTATGCTCTAAAGTATTATTCCTATGTTCTAAGTGCTTATTTCTACAAAGTGCTAATTCCTGACAGTGGTCCATGTGGCCCTGTCCCCTGTACATATAATCCCTTGTAAATTCTGCCCGTGCCTGTTGGCACATTGTAAAGTGTGTGTTCTTATCTAATGTGTTTTGGTAATACAAAGGCTATTTGTTTATAATACCTTGTGTGGAGTTTCCTTCGTGGTGGGCCTTGGGTGTTGTTGCTGGGTGCGCGCGCAAACGCTTTACACATCGCCTCCGGGATAAGCCTGACTGGTCGTGCCAAGCTACCAAGGGGGTGAGCAGGGGTTATCTTTGGCGTGTAACTTCCTTGCCCTGACTAGAGTGGTGGTTTCTGCCTGGCTTTGGCGCAAGCCCTAGCCAACCAGAAATCGCCATTTCTAACACCACCTTAATAATATCAAGAATAATGATGCCCCTAAGCTAGTCTTGGGGAAGATACCCGCGTTGATGTTTGCGGATGATACCCTGTTACTGTCCAAATCGCCAACGGGTATACAACTCACTCTTGAGGATTTTGCGAAATTTTGTAATATGAGGGGATTGGAGATCAATCTAACTAAGAACAAATATATGGTCTTCAATCCCCCCCCCCAAGACCACTCGTCCAAATCCCTCCCTAAATGGTGCACTCTTGGAAAGGGTGAGGATATTCAAGTATCTAGGTATCACACTATCAGAGCACTTTGAGTGGGGGTCCCAGATGGCCAAAGCAAGAGTCAGGTTAACCCAGACTGTGGGTGGGATCATGAAACTGCACAGAACCTCTGCATTTAAGCCAGCTGCCCCTGTTGTGGAAATTTACAAAGCCCAAGCAAGGTGGGCCACTCTATATTGGGCAGAACTGTGGGGGCATTGCTCTACCTCTAATCTCATGAAGGTGGATACACAACTTCATGAGGCAGTTACTAGGCCTTCCTCGTAGCACCCCCCTAGTTGTTCCCCTCCATATGGACCTGGGCATGAGGCCTATCGATGAAGAGATTGCCCTTAGGCCTATTACATTCTGGCGCCGGGTATGGTTGACTCCAGAGCTATCCATTTATAAAGCAGAGCTTAAGAAGATCTTGTCTATCTCAACCACCAAGAAAATATTGTGGCTCTGCCACATAAGGGATCTCTCTGTAAAGCTAGGTAGGAAGGACCTCTGGAAAATCCCTGAGACATCATGTCCAATGATATCCAGGTTGGATTTAGTGCAACACTATAGGAAATCCAACATACTGTCCCTACAGGAAAGCACTACTGGCGGTCGGATGACAGCAGAGCTTCTACAAGTAAAGAATGTATATAGAAAAGAATACTTCCTAGATGTGATCTATCCCCCAATGTCCAGGAAATTGGACAAGCAGTTCACTCTAGGGAACCTTCCATTATTGGCCCACACTAGCAAATAGGCCGTGGAGAACATGAGTGATTGTCCTGCGTGTAATTACAGGGTAGAGTCTGAAATTCATGTATTTGTTTTTTTGCCCTGCATATCTACTGCCTCGCAAAAGCTGGTTAATCCAACTATGTAGAAACTTAGAGGCCTATAGAGTTCTGAAATACGAAACCCATCCTCCAATCGTATTCGCTGTATCAAGTTTTTAAACATTATGTGGCACATACGGCGGGGTTTCCTAAAGTAACATCCTGGGAAGAATTACATGATGAAACTGCAAAGGGTCATAACAAGGTCTATCGAATAGGGTACCTTGTCCCAGTTTTCATTTATATATTGTTTTTAATTGTGAAAAACATTTTTTAGCTTGTCTTTTTATCCAATGGTCGTTTTTTAATGGATTCTAAGAACGCTCGTTGGGAAATGTGTCTGAGTAGGTCCGTAAGGCGGGTTCCAAATCGGATTTGGACAAATCAAATGATGCTTGGAGCCTTTCCGGATGACATGGAAATCGACCCCTGAATGATAAAGTCAGGTTTTTCATTGCAAGTTTGAAAATGCCACCTTTAGAAAGCTATTCAGACTTTAGGGGTTGGGCCTGTTGCTAAGCCTAAGGCTAGACCACATCAATAGTATAAACAGCTTTATTTTGCCTTGGCTGGAAATATTTACAAAAACTTATATTTTTAGGGTTCAGGATTTTATTTACATGAACCTTGTTTTTTATTTCTCTTTTTTTTATTCTTTGGTGAACATTCCTCATGTCAAGCACATTAGATCACATGAAACTATGGTTTCAGGGGCCCTTGGGCCCTAGAGAAAATCAACATAACATATAACACATTCAAAGACAAGTGTTTCATACATTTGGATTACGTATAACACAACCATTTCCAAAATTGACACTTGTTGCCTGATATTTAATTAACACAAAAATTAAATAAACCAAACAAACAGTCAAAGAGACGAAAAAGAGTCAACATTAATTTTCACTTTTTTTTAGATGACTCCTAAATGTCCACAATACCCAGGGATTGTATCAACTAACATTTGGGCACCTATCACAGTCCTTTGGTTTTGGTTTTCAACTCATTTCGACCTCCTCTATTTGAGGTCGCTTCACGGCCAAGGCCGGTTTTTAAACTGAAAAAATAGAAAAAGTTGCTTAAATTCACAATATTGTGCAGATTTAAAAGCTTCTTTCACAAAGACTATTTTAGACAAACAAGATCCTTTTACTAGCTTCTCCATAACTTTTCCAAGTAAATTCAGTTGAGAGGCTTGCCTTTTGTGTGATATGAAGGCTTCTCACTTCTTGTGTCTTCAATCACGTTCCTGAATTGAATTCTATAATAAAATAGCACTTCACTATTCACTCTCCTTGCTGTTTTGAATGGAAACAAGTATTTATTATATGGAGTTCCCGTCATATTCATGCTTCCCTGTTTATTTGCTTCATCATTTCACTTACATGTGTGTTAACTGTGATCCATTGTACAGCATTTCATTCCCTTCCGCTCTCTTTCAAAACTCATAAAGGCTTCCCTGACTCACTGTTAACAATGTTGCAGCCGTTTAAACATGAATGGAAAGTCTCTGTTGGTTACATTCCTGACTTTCCTTTTCATTTCTCGCGGCCCACATTAATCCGGAGCTCGTAAACCTTTCAGTTTTGAATTAATTTCCCCTTTCTTGATACGAATCATGCCAGCATTCTAATTCTGCCTCTCGTTTAGTTAAACGGCATTTTCGATCTGTGCTGCCATAGCTTTTCTCAGAGTAATCGTCAGTCGCTTAGAATCGATGCATGATGGTATTCGTAGTTTTTATGCCAAAACTGGGAAATTGTGTACGTTTTGCAAAACTATCATGGAACATATTGAAGTAATCTCTAATCTCCTCAAATCGATTACTACCAATGCATTACATGTGGATTATGTAGTTTTTTGCAGTATTTTTTCACCTCTCGACCATCGCTGTCTGCCATTGTTTTAGACTTTGAGCCATTCTCACACAACTAGATGTCCACAGTTGGCACTTTAATCTTTTAGGCACTAGTTTTTACTAAAAAGTTTTAAAATTCATAACTCCGGCTCCTCTGGTTGGATTTTTGTCATTTTATTCTCAAATACGTTTATTAGGTCTCGCTGGCGTTGCAGCGCGAAGCGCTGCCGCCAATGAGAATTATTGTTGCCGTGATGCCTCTCAAGGGACACAGACGGGGGCACGTGCAGCGATCGGGGTCTGTGGACGCGCTTGCGCACACGCACACACACAGACACACGCGCGCGCACACGCCCCGCCGCTGCCGACCCCCCTCACCGCATGGCTGCCTAACGCGCGCGCACACACCTCGCCACCGAGATGCCTCTCAAGGGAGACAGACCGGGGCACGCGCAGCAATTGGGGTCGGGGTCTGTGGACGCGCTTGTTTAGGTAAGGACACTCTTCATATGCAGTGCATGATTTGTAGATTCACATTTACCATTGGAATCATCCTGAAAGCCTTCCGTGCAAAACGCTACATGTTTAAGATATGACTCACACATAACCTGGTGCCATGCATGCCATGTATTTATTATACTCCAAAAGCTCCTCCACCATAAAAGTCCTACATTTATATTACAGAAGGCCTAATCTGTTCCCTGCAAATATCCTCTTAGAAAATATGAACATTCTCATTTCGTTTCAAAGGCCCTAATCTGCAATCAAAAACTTTTTCACGCCGAAGGTTGAACCAAAAACCAAAAGCTTTTTCACCCCAAGGTTCCCGTTACGCAAACAACCTCTTGCCTCAAAAGACCTTTTCTCCAGTTTACAACAACGTGAGGAGACGCTCAGCAGCTATGATCTGATTGGCATGAATCCATGCGTAACTTCCGCCTTTCCAATCGAATTAATTTACGTCGTACATGACGTGAGCTAAATGGTAGCGGGTGAAGTTAGAAGGAGCCCTGGGCCTCTGATCGGCTAAACATAAAAAGAGATTGGGTGGTAGAAGGCTTAGATTAGTTGAAGTTGGTTGCAGGGTTTCTCTCATGGCGCGTGGGAAGGCTGGCTGCCATAAGACGTTGGCGCAATGGCAGATGACCTGAAATACCGCAATGGAACACAGAGCCATCCTACACCACGGCGCGGACATGGGGGCAGTGGCACGGTGAGTGACATTAAGAAGGTGTGTCACGGTTTCAGAATTAACATCTGGAAAAGGAGCAAAAAATGGTTCATAGGTACCTTCTGCCATCCGCTCTCGCTTTTATTTGCACAGGAGCGATCCGTGCCCTGCCCCAATCTCTCACTGAGTGTCTGGTTCTGAGTGCGTCATGTGACCTCGTTTCCGCTTGACCTGGGAAGCTCTGAAGTCGTTTGCAGAGGAGGACACCCATTAAATAGCTGTAAGGGCGAAGGACATCCCCCTTCACCCAGCTGTTGAACAAGTGGTGCAGGCGTACGGTGGCCCCTTATGTTTCATCCTTGTCGAAAGCCTGATAATGGGTTGTGTTGTGTATGTGTCCTTTTTGGCGGAGTTGGGATCCCGCAATACTAATATTTGGAAATGTTATTTCCCTACTCTCTGAAGCACTGGGTGGAATTTGTGAATGGCGTGCTCCATCCTTTTATGATGGCCTTAAACAAACACGCTAGTATTGGGGTGGAGATAGCCAATCCAGGGCCTAGGGATGGGAGAAGGACTGCAAACCGTGGCACATTTCCAACTAAACGCCATAGTGGATGGATGGATGCCTTGGTGAAAATCTAGAGGCCTGATTTTGATGTCCTGGTTTTAATAACTAAAGTTCTCTAAGGGGATCTACGTTTTCAGTGCTCGGTGTCAGTTTAGACAGGCCTGGTGCAAGGATTCTAAATCTGGGAGGGCTGTTAACGAACCATGACAATGCACAACTGAAGCAGGCAAAAATAAACAACGGTGATTTGGATAGCTCCTCTTTTACACCCCGACACCTGTCCTGTTTTACACACCGACATCTGTCCAATATGGACATGTCTAAAAATTGAAATTCACAACGTTATTAATGTTGGATCACATCAGTATGACCTCTTGCCATGCCCAGCACCAATTTTTAGGTCGAACCTGTGCAGCCCTGTGAGGCATGCTGTAATTACAGGGGTGTGGAATTTAGTAAAATATCTACTTGTCCATTGGACAGGTTACTTCATAAATCTACTTGTCCTGTAACAAAATTCACTTGCCCCTTTGGTGCCATGTGGTGCAGCGACAAATTATGGCAGCAATCTCATTATATAAGAGCTCGGATATAGCCTCTCTGATTATGCCATGGCTCATACCATAGTAGTGTTTGAATACTTGCAATCCCCTTATGTTGCCACGTTTTCCGCAGATCTACATACTGGGGCTGGAAGTAGTGGTAAGCAATAGTTCCAGGGTTAAAATACTCCTTTGAGTCTGTGTAAACCTACTAACTTGAAAGTTTTCAGGGTTTTCAGTAACTCTTCTCTAATCTTTTCCCATACTGAGTAATGCTTGAATTTTTCTCCTGACAATGGCAGACGTAAACCTTCTTCAAGAGCTGGGAAAAAAGTGGTTGGAGGGTAAGTGAACTTGCAAACACTCAGATTTTCGCACGAGGAAATCTACACATGCATATTTGCTCACGCTGAAATGCAGTTCACAAATATTTTCTAGTAGTATTATTTCTTGTTCTACTTCTGTAAATTCTTGGGAATTCACGAAAATCGTATAGCTTCATATAATGCAAGGACATATACCATGGGTGCCCTCTTGAGACTTTCTTTAGTAATTGGGCCCCTAATTTGGTCTGACATTGACCGTGACCTTTTGTTTTTTAAAACATTCTGTCTCTCTCTCTGTATCGACTGGCTTCACTGTGAGTGACAGCATTCTGCTTTTTCACAAGGAGCATATCGGCACACAAAGTAGTTTTGTTCAGTGCCAGTAACTACTGTGGCAGTTTGTACTTTTTGAGACCAAAAACTATTTTTGCTTTTGCCAATGTTTGTTATAAAGGTGAGGGCACGTCAGCTCCCACACCATTAAGGTTTTACAAAAACCATGCCAAAATAAGTCACACATTGGCAAAATTTAAAAGCTGACCACCAATTTCAGACCTGCTGGCTATGCCAATGCTTGTTTATTTGTGTTTCCCATAATCTTATTGAAACTGGTTGCACTGATTTTCCATTATAAATAGATTTGCTAAATACTTGCATTCGTCAACAATTGTTACTAAATGATGCTGCTTTCATTTTTTTATGAACATTTTATATTGAACGCTAAGAATCCTCAATCTTTCTTTCAAGCTTCTGCAAATATTTGCATCACAGAGAGCATTCTGGTAGCATTATACATAGCCTCATATTGCTAAACTTTGAAAACGTGGGTACACATTTTTATGCTGGAACCACGGTCAGTAGTGCAGTCAGAGCTTACAACAGTTACCTCTCTGCGCACACCCTAATGATAAAGGCTCTCAATTAATGAACCATCAATACAAGTTTGGACAGCATTAACTTATGGACTAAAATATTGCCTTAACTGCAGACAGTTTCCTTTCATGATCCATAATGTGGTCCTGCAAACTGGCAGCAAAAGGGTTGGTGCTGCAGGGGGTTGGGCCTGCTTGTCTCCAAGACACAATACACCTGAAAACCTGTTGCCCTTGACTCCAAACAATGTTTCCAGCTATAGGAATTCCACATTCCTGAATATAAACTGTGGCTTGAAGCACCTAACATCTTTTTCATGTGTTCCTGTTCGTGCCCCTCATAAATGCATGCTTTTGGCTGGTCAGCATGCTTAATTAGTCCTGCCTTTTTATGTTTCAAACCCTCCCAGGAGACTGGCCCCTGTTACGCGTGGTCTTATGCTTTTTTTAATATAGGTTCCGTTTTGTGCACTATTTTTTTCTTGTTTGCCTCAGCTTCCTGTGTATCAGCACAGCACCTGCTTCACGGACGCTGTGCTTCATGTTTCGGTTGGCCTTTGCATTGCGGATTTAGTTACTGTTTTACTTTGGAGACCGTACACCTTTTAACAACGTGCCCACTTTCATTTTCACCATTGCGTCTTGTTACCTGGTCGTAGCAGCCTGCTTGCCCGGTGCCGTCTCTCCCTTTACCCCTCCCCCACCACCCCTCCGAGATCGCTGCTTGTATTTTAAGTGATTTGCCCAAAATCACAGGATGTTGAGCCGATGCCAAGACTCAAACTCCCTAATCGGCATCTTTGACTACAAGCCTTTCACAGCATGTTTGATGCAATTTCATTGCTGTTTTTTAAATGTTGCCAGATGGAGGAATGTATAAGCTCAAATACTGTTCCAGTCACATTGCATGCCGTCCCTCCCCACCCCCTCACCGGTTTCATTTTCACCTTTGCATTTTGTTTTTTGCTCGTCGCAGTCTGCTTGCCCTGTTCCGTCTCTTCCTGCCCCTTGACCCCACCCCACCAGCCCTCCGAGATCGCTGCTTGTATTTTAAGTGATTTACCCAACATCACAGGCACCGAATGCTCATCAGCGCCTCGGCAATCCTGAAAGCTCTGGGCGGCACTATATGCTGCGGTACTAAATCCTTATAAGGTTTCAAAGGCGAGACTTATTGCATTGCAAATGCTTGTATTTATAAGTTTTGTAAACCTGCAAGCAGTGCATATACACGCTCTTGGTACTTCTAGTCATTGCTTACGAGAAGCAAGACTGGCTGTAAAACAGGCGCAGTTACTGCCTGCCTTGCTTCTCATAAGCCACAACTTAAAAGTATTAACTGCATGTTTACACACCGCTTGCAGGTTTTCAAAACACATAAATAAAAGGCATTATCATTTACAGTGCCAATAGCTCAAACTCTCCCAAATGCGAGACCTATTGCATTGCAAATGCTTGTTTTAATTTGCTCTATTCTTCAAAATTGGTGTAGGATTTTTCCTGTGCTGTGTTTTATCTTTATTACTGTTTGCTTGCTGCAGAGGTACTTTGCACATTGCCTCTAAGTTAAGCCTGATTGCTCTTTTTGTAAGCTACCGAATGTTAGGCACAGGTTAATTAAGTGACTTTTTGTGGTTCACCCTGCAATGAATCATGGCTATTTTATGACCAGCATTCTCAACCCAGTCAACCAACAATTCAATTTCTTGCAATATTGAATTATTGAACAACTGTTGCTGTGCTCATCTCATAATCAGACAGAAATCACCACCATGTGCGGATGAAGGATCTTTAAACGCCCACCTCTGGACTGAACTGTCAACTCGACAGAACTCACCCGCCAAAAAGTACCTACTAGAATCACTGGAATACCTGGAATTAACCAACCTCTGGGAGTCATCTATAGACAACAAAAGCTCCAAAAAGGTGGTAACAAAAGTAACTAAAATGATATCATCCATAGAGGATAAAGAAACTCTGGCCAAGAGGGCACATGGATGGGCTATACTGAAAGATTACAAAGCTCTTAAACCGCCGAATTACCTGAAAAAGGGTCTCACGTGGAAGACAAAAGACACGTTTCTAAGTCTGCGCTTCGGCATCATACCAATCCTCCCTCACTTGGCACCTTGGAAAAGGGGAGCAGAAGAACATCTTTGCCTTCTTTGCAGAACAGGGAAGGAGGATTTAACACACATAATCTGTATCTGCCCAAACCTGATGGATGTAAGGCGCGCCCTACTCCGAACATTATGGAACCAAAAGGGCATAACAAGCTGCAGGCAGGCTGTGAAAAAATGCTTTAATCTTGAAGAGGTCCAGCTAAACTGCAGACTAACAAAGTACTTTGACATAGTGGCCAGAAGACGTAAGAGCTAGCCATATCTCACAGCGATAAACAGCATGTAACAGCTTGTCAATCAAATAATGGAACAGCCTGTTAAGGATCTGGCCAAGCCAAATCACGCACCGGTACACAGAGTCACATTGACCTTTTAAATTCAGAGAAGGACTATACAGATAATGTAACAGAGACTGATGATTTTACAGCGTTTAAAACATCTTCTTCCTTTTACTCTAATAATACATGTGTAAAACAAGCTTAATGATTTTTTATGACGAAAGTTTTTAACATTGGAAGTTTTAATTAACTGTACAATAAAGCTATTCTATTCTATTCCATGTGGCGGACTGTCTTACGTGGCAGTGCTGACAATTAAGCACTGGTGCTGAGCACCAGAAACCATTGCCTCAAATTAAGCAATGAGAAACACATTTGGCCAAGAAATGGAAGCCAAAATTGAGAAGTTTCGTGGTCACAGTACTGGAATAGAGGCACTGAAGGAGAGTGTCTCTGATCTATAAATGGATCCTGTCTCATACCTCAAGGATCAATGAGACTGTGAGGCATCTCCAGCTTAAGACAGGGGACTGTGGGAACAGGACAGAACACTTGAATAAAAACCAATGAGGCTCCAAAGGGCCGTATTGGGGAACCAAAAGCAGTCCTGAATTTTTTTTTCAAACTAGCCCCACTCTTTGTTTCTCCTTGAGCTATCATTCTCTTTTCATCCATCAATTTTCTCTATTTCCTTCTCTTCTCTCTCTCTCTCTCTCTTCCTCTTTCATTGCTTTCTCTCTAGCTGCCCCTTTTCTCTCTCTCTCTCTTTCTCTTTTTCTTTAAGCATCTTCCTACCTTCTGCAATTAACTTTGGGGAAACTGACGGAGGCATTAGCCCACCAGAGGTGGACTAAAACCCTGTCCACCCCTGCCAGGAGGGGGAAGACATTTAGATGCCTAAGTATAATTTGTATCTAATTTGAAATGTGAATGTTTGTAAAGGAGAACAGTCAAATTGATGGATGGTGTGTTTGAATTAATTCATCCTCTTATATTTACTAGCATTCCATTCCATTGTTTGTTTTGCACCTACACCATTACAAACAGGCACCATCTTTATGCAAAACAACCTTGCTTCTGCCCCTAAATAAACTGACCAGCCTGAACTGGAAGGCCATGTAAATTCGGAAAGGTAATTAAGGCACTGCCAGACATCTCCTGATAAGAATTAAAGCAATTACCCATTTTCATCATTGTGGGGAACAAAAGGTATGCAGCCTGACATAGGAAACAGGCCTCTTGTTGCTTTGGGTTTGATTGAGGTTATTGTTCATTTAGTCTGCGGGGTGATCTCACTATTCTTTGCACTCTCCCATTTCTTTCTTTATTGTGAATCATTGGTGGGCAATCAATGGTTTTCTTCTTTGTTGTAGTTCTTTGTTCTGTTCTGAAAAGTTCCTTCAGGACAACATCAAACCATTATTTGTGCACTTTGGGGCATTTAGAACAGACAGTAGGGAAAATGGCCTTTGAGATAGCGTTTTAAAAATAATAAGAATTTAATATTGTTTATAATAATGTGCAGAAATAACGTGAAAGCTTGATGAAAATAATGCATTTTTATATGTATAAAAAGAAGTAAGCAATCACATTTACTTGTACAAGACCTCAAATGGCTAAAGCAACATTGCTTCATAAGCCTACTTGACTAGAAAAGCCAAATGCACAAACATTTTTTCATTCTTGACCTTTTGATGAACATGTTTTTGTAATAAATAATAGTTCCATAAATGTTTTCATATGTTCACACAGAGTGTTTCTACTTACACAGAGATCACTATTAGTATTTTATTAAGGTAATGAAGAGTTCAAATACAAAAGATGCAACATTTAGGAAGAAAATGAATGGATAATATGGTAAATGTTTTGTTTTTCATTAAATCAGTGTTTCGACTTCTACATAGACCATTGTTAAGGATCTTGATATTAGAATGTTAGAGATGTAGTCTATACATGGGAAAGTGGACCTGAATGGGAAACTGACCCATATCAACTTCAAATTGTTACAATTTAGTTACTAATTTAACATTGCTGTCTGGGTTCTATTGTATTTTGGTGAGAAGATGAGGAGTGATCCTTTTCCCAGGAGAGTATCAAACTCCGATTGGTTGACTGAAGACTGAAGGACCAACATGTTTCAAAGCTTCAGAACATGTTGTCTATATTAGTGTGCGTTCCTAGAGTAGGGGAATATTACTACTTCCATTCTTTTTCCAGATCCATTTTACCAAGACCCAGACTCTATGTCACATTTCTTTGATACTCTACTGAGTTTCTTGAACGTCTCTTCATGAGAAGTTCTGCTTCAATATATTTTTGATCTACTGGAGCTGACTTTAATGCTAAAGCATCATGCTTTTGTCACTCTCTCTAACTAGAACTTTTTATGGGCTCTGACTGACTCCATTTTAACCTCAATCTTACAATAGGGAGTCTTTCCATTACAGAAAATGCTTTAATGCATTTATTAAAATGTATTAACCAATACTGATTTTACAATTCTGTCAAATATATTGATGATTAGGATTAATACAAATTTAACTTGTGATATCCAATTAAGATGAACTACGAAAGGATTGAGTAATAAAACCCTTCAACTAATATCAAACTCTCATTATTGACTGAAAATAGATTTGTGATAATAATTTATGTGATGTCCTGCTCTCCTCTTCTGTAAAACAACTGCAAAGATCCATCTCAAAGAGAAACAAGGGGCGGAGCGGTGAGCCCCTCTGTTTTTCACTTTAACATATTCTTATTTTTTGTACTACTTTCACGTTTTGTTTGGATTTGAGGTTTTTCTCCACCTGGATGCATATCTTAGTAGAGGTAATCAGTCCTTCAAACTCCTGATTTTTGTTTTATATTTAGGTTTGTCACTCGAGTTTATTTCCTCTGTATTTAGACCTTAATGGCCAGATTGGTAGATGTCCTCTTATATTTTACAAACTCACAGAAGGTTTTATTAGGTAAGTTCGTTTTTCCGGCGCTTTAAAAAGTGCCTTCTCACTTTTTACGTCTGTGGTTACATCTATAGCTGAACTAAAATCAGAGTGAGGCATTCGTATCAGATTCCAAAAGATTACATTAATTGTGGTCGGCATAACTTGCCTATGAATACAACAAAAACATATTATTTCATAAGAAGCCTTTTATAAACAAATTCCTATTATATAAATCATCAGCACTCCTTTGCAGTACTCTGAATAATGCAATCGAATTTCATGTAAATGTGTAGTGCACTCGGTGTTGGGCGAGTGGATTTATAAAATAAAGTAACAGAGCCACACAATGAAATACTCCTGGGCAAATGAAATGATTGTAGGCTTTTGAGTTTATTGAATTAAAAGAACGAGAAAATACAAGAAATAAAAAGGCATTTTAATGAAAATGTAACCATGACAATTAGGATGTTTTGTAAATATATTGTGTTGTGAGTTCTGCATACAATGATACATCAATGTAGTATCTGAAGGTAACATCGGAAAGTTCTAAATGGATCCAGAATAGGATAGATGATTGAGCTCTGATCTTTCTGCCACCTAAGATAGCTATGTATGGCCAAGCCTTTAAATTAGCAATGGCTCTGCTTTCTAAAGCTGCTTGTAGAGGATTATCATGGTGTCCAAAACAGTATAATGCCTAGAACTGTCCCACACAGGCACGTATTTCACATACATGTATCACAATCACATATAACATCTTCTTTAGAATATAACACAGGTGAAAGGCTTTTAATGTATCATCTTTCTTTCACAATGTTTTAACTTAAGTAAATGACTGTAAGGTGATATGATTCTATGATTGTGAATTTGACACTGCTTCAACCGTTACATTTTCTCCCACAGCATATTCCAATATTTCACATGCAAACAAGAAGACAGATGTGCAAAATGGTCAGCAATCGTACGGCTACCAGCAACACTGAAGACTAATAAATATCATACAATTGTGAAATTATTCAAACAAGAATTCCACATATCACACATCTAACACAATATAGTGGGAACGAAGATTTAAAATTAACAAGAAATAATGCTTTAAAAAAAAAACCTGTTAAAAAGTCTGCCCTTTTGCCTATTCACTCCTATTTTCTTGTATGACTGAGACTGATGGTAGCTGACTCTGACTTTGCCCTGCTAGCCAGGGCAGTGCTATGTTAAACACAAACACATGCACTCAGGTACATTTATAATTGGCATGACCTACCCTATAAGTCTCTAGCAGATAACAGGACAAGGGGCTACAAACTACCTATAGGTCCCTAGTATATAATAGGGCATGGCAGTTTAGAGGCCAACAGCCTTTGTTGTGCTTGCATTCCTGCACTGTTGAGAGCCTGAGTTCACTTTAAAAGCAGCCTTGTGTTGCAGTACTGCTTTTAAGAGTAAAATTCATTGCAAACAGGACTTTGGTGGTATGGGCACTTTAAAAATGATAATTTACCTTATTTTTATATTGTGGGTACCCCCAAGGTCTCCCCTAGGTGTTCCAGGGGTAGGGGGGTTATGTAACTATAATCAGGGTCCCTAAAAATATGTTTTTATAAACCCTGGTGAGTGAAAGCTGCCAATTTTATTTATTTCCCAGTGTAGGAAATTCACTGCAAAGTCAACTTTGGTGCTGTGGGCACTGTGAAGTAACAGCCAACATAATTTTTGCATATTAGGAACCACCCAGGTCTTTCCCAGATGCTCCAGGGGTGGGGGAACCTGCAATTACGAGCAGGGGCTTGCTTCATAAATAGGTTTTATGAACCCTGGTGAGGAAGGAATTGCACATTTAATTTTTTCCCCTTGAAGATGGTTAGCCTCAGAGGCTAACATGGCAATATGTTATGGGCGCAAAACTATTGCTAGGAGATTGTGAAAAAATATAATTCAAATACTGAACAGAATGGTATTGATAACTCCAGAAACTTGGCATTGTTCAATTTATCATAACTTGTACGGAAAAGAAGTTATAAGACTTTCTTTTCTGTAAGCCAAAATCCAGCCTCTAGCAGTCTTTCCCGATTGGTTAACCCTGAGGGAACTAGCCAGGCTGCTTTAATTAGGCGAAAAGTGGCCTGACTGGGTAGGGGCTATCTGACGGAGAGAGCTCTGTGGGGCACATTAACGTCAGGGCAGGGGTTGGGCCTTTAGAGGAAGAACAGGTCAAGAAAGCCTGCCAGGGTCACCACTCACCCTGCCAGATGGGAAGGAAAGACTTCACAGATGTGAGTGGGGGGAGTTTATCAAAATAAGCCATACTCTGAGATTGGTTTAGTCAGCTCTTGCTGCTCTGCTGAATTTTCAGCCATGATGGATTTTGAGAGAATAGTGCTTTCTGGGACAAGACTATGCCACACTTTGGAGGAAGTTGTCATGCTTTGAGGTGTTGCCCTGCACCTCTTTGGACAGGCGTGCTCCCCTGCTTCTCACCAGAGAACACTGAATAAATATGTGTGAGGCGCAGAGCCTCTCAATTCTGCTGCCTGAAAATAACAGAAGAAGAATGATTGCCCTGCTGGAATCCTGATCTGCACCCATGGGCCTGCCTGGTGAAGACCGCGCCTACTTCACTATCTGGGACTACAGCTCTGAGGACTTTGCCTTTCTTCAAGAAGGAGTAAGCAGTGGACATCCTGCAGCTACAGGTTAACAGAGCTTACCTGACCCTTCTCCATCCATAGTCACCCTCCTGGAGGGCATCCAGTGGAGTACTGAGGGGTTGACCACATGCATTGTGGGAAGTGAAGTCCAGGCCTGCCAAAGACCATCTAGGAGAGTCCAGACCCTTGGATTTGTGTTTTGGATACATGGAACTCACCAGGAGACCTTCTGGAAAGACCTCCAGAAGTTTGGGATACTTTTCGGAAAAAGCCCCAGGAGGTGACCAACCTGAGCATGAGAGCCAAGCTGACAACTTTAACCGCGACCTGGCCCAGATTCCAGGTTTATCCTGCTGAAGAGCTCTGAAGGTCCTACTTCCAGAGTTTGACCGGGAGGTCCCTGAAAGTCAAGCAGGCAAACCGGCACCGAATCCGGACTGGTGGAGAGCAGCAGGGGCACTCGGCGGAAAAAAGCTCCAGAAAGGTTTCTGAGTCCGTAGGTAAAATTATGACCAAGGCGTACTGCAAGAGGTATTCTAGCAGGGCATCATCACGGTCAGCCTCAAACTTTGACTTTGTCCTGGTCAAGCAGGACCAGATGTCCAGAAATGGCACTATTGGTTTCTAAGCAATAGAAAGTGTTTATTCTTTCAAAATTAATTGGCATTTTGAAGATACAAATATTTCCTATTTTTATAAATTGGTGTGGGAGTTTTATAATGTGTTATGTCTTACTTATTTACGGTATTGCCATTTTTAAATGCTTTACATGCCTGTCTCCTAAGTTAAGCCTTATTGCTCGGTGTCAGCTACCAAGAGATGAGCAAGAGACTAATTTATAGAGACCCTATTTAGGACCCAGTACCATGTTGGTGGCCTTGTTCCTGGTGTTAAGTGCCTACCTGCCCCTCCAGAAACCCACCTTCCAACATAAACTTGCAAACCTAACGTGCAACTTTCATGAAAAATAATGTGTTTGAATATTTAAAACTACATACTGGTTTTCATTAATTTGTACTAGGCCTCATAACCTATTAAAGTAGACTTGCTTGAAAACTGCTTGAAAGCAAGCTTGACCAAAAGGTGCTAAACACCATAAAAAGTTTAAATCTTGACCTCTCCATGATAATTTTTTTGTATTCATTAATATGTTACACATTTAGTTTCAAGCATTTCTGTAAAATGTTTCTGCGTCTGCAAGGATTACTCTTAACACATGGTTAATTTTGTAATTTATTAAGGAAGTGAAGAGTTCATTCATTGAACTACAGAGCCTAAAATGCGGACTTGGCGTTCTAACCTACTTTTTTTTTTCCTTCAAAGATGATATTGCAAAATGTTTTCTTTTTTATTAATATAGATGTTTTAACTTTTGCCTGGACTATTGTCTAAAAGAATTGATATTAGAAGGTCAACAACGTAGAGTATTACATGGGAAAGTAAGCCTGAGTGAGGCAACCAGACGTAAATCTGTAGTTAGTATAAAATAGTTGCAAATGCAGCATTGTTGTCTGAAGACTATTGGATTTGTGTGAGAAGATGAAGATTGATCCTGTCCCCTGTAGAGTATTGGACACTGATTGCCTGATGGGAGACGAGGAAAGAAACATGTTCCAAATGTTTTAGGGAAATATGATATCTATAATAGTGCTTGTTCCTAGAGTAGGTTACAACTTTTTCCATTATTCCCTGACTGAGACACTATGTTGCTTTAAGGCTCCACTGAGTTTCTTGAACCTCTCTTTATAGGAAGTTCTTGCTTTGATATATTTTGAGGTATTGAGCTGATTTAATTGTTGAAGCTTAATGCTTTGTCTCACTCTCTTGGACTAGAACAAATTATGGGTTTTGACTCACTCAATTTTTTCTGATTCTTAAAGTAGGAATCTTCTCATTATGGAATGCACTTTTTGATATACTTATTTTATGAACTGATTAACCTATAATGAGTTTACATTCCTGTCATATATTGACTATTGAATTTAATCTGAATGAACTTCTGATTTGCAATAAAGATAATATACTAAAACATTTTGTTAATAAAACCCTTTGAATTTTTAACAACTCTTGTTATTGACTAAAATTTAGAACAATGGTTGGGATAATAACTTACATGATGAATTGTTTTCATTTCTCTAAAACAACAATTAAGATCCATAACATTGAATAGTGGGAGGCAGAGGGAAAGCCCTAATGCTGGTTAACCATGTCCTTTAAATCCCTGCTTTTTGCTTTAGCAATAATCATCAATCATTGAACTGAAAGCAAGATTTTCTACACAATAATGCATATCATGATAATATAATAATGCTAGGCATACATCAGATGTTCGCTACCCTCAACAGAATATGTTAGACAGACCACCTATATCCAAATGTGCACAACACAGAGCTAAAGTTATATCATTTAAAACATTGCAAACTCAATTCCTTTTATCATAACAACAATCATTTAAGAACTATTAAGAATAAGTTAGTTTAAACAATGAATACACTCACATTCATAACACTCATCAAATTAATTTATTAGGAGCTAAATCTCTGTGCTTGTTCATGTACAAGAATTTAAACCTCTGAGCACACATGAGCTCTTTGGCAAAGGGGCCCAGCACCCGCTAAGGCTTCTGTGCGGAATCAAACCCTCCATCGAAGAAAATGATTTTAAACAAGTTTAATAAGCTGTTTGAGATTCAGGTTGGGGAATGGAAACTCACTGCTTAAAGTGGTTCAAAACTTAACCTATCCCCTTTCAAAGCTGTGTTATATGCAGCAGCAAGGTTGTCCACAGGTACAAGGAAGTTTGGTCATGTACCATCAGTCATTTTTACAATGGTCGGGCTCCCCGGTTGAGGCAAGAAATACGTACAAGTTAGCCTGTCATCACTTTGCACTAGCTCTTCAATCCATCTAGCCTAGAAATGAGTAATTTCAGGGATGCACCAACAACTTCAGAGGGTAGACTTCCTCAATCTGGAAATCCCATGATTCAAAAAGTAAAAGACTTTAATTCTCTCCTGTGAGACAATGGGTTTTGCCCATCTAATCCCCCCAGAAGTTTTGCTTTTTGATCACAATGGTTTTTAGCATTTTACTGAGGGCGAGCCTCATAACTGGTGACTCACACATGGTAAACTCTGGTAAATGGACCCAGCATGTTTACCACCAGTATCTACCTTTCAAGATGAGGCTTCTACAACATGGCAAGGGGCACTTGGCTGGGTACATGTGAACACATGCGAACACATGTTTGCATACGTGTGAGGGCTGGTTGTGGCAGACTCCAGTCATGCACAGCCCTGTAACTGCACACAGGTAGCCTGGCTTAGAGGGGGCGCTGCAGGAGGGGATATTGACCTGGGTTAGGCTTCATAATGTTGGTATACACTCATAAATCCGTGTGGTTTATTGTCTTGTCTGCAGTGATACTCCAGTTGTCATCTATAGGGAAGATTGCCTCAGAGCGCAGCTTCGCTTCCCTTTGGCCTACAAAGACCAGTGACATATTGAACTGAGGTAGAATCTGTATACGATACACAAATATGAGAGTGCCAAAATGATATCTGTACAGCCTTTGGGTCACCCAGGATTGTCATATTTTGCTGGCTCATCTCAGGATCAGAACCAAGGCCTTTTTTCACTCTGGTGTGCCAAGTTAATTACATTTTTCTCCGTGAGCAGGAATAACCCGTCCACACACACAAAGGGAGCAATTAACAGTGCTTCACTCAGCACCTGAGAAGGAAAGGGTGGGGATGAATGATCTGTATCAATCAATCAGCCGTCACACTGTACCAGGAATGGGCCAGCCCAAGCCAACTAAACAAAGGAGGGAGCCCAGACCTCTGGAGCCAACACAGGAGAGGGCTCCCTTTAAAGATTTGGTGAAAAAGGCCATGGCAATGATGTCACCGAGGAGCGAAGATGAGGCCCTCAGAGCGGATAAGACTAGGGACTCCTGGGTGATGCCATTTTGAAATGTACCAGCAGGCTGTGCAAGAGGATTGGAAGAGGAACCCCCTGATGCCCATCTGGGATAAGTATTCTAACTTTAGTTGCCCCTAGGACCAGAGGGTCTCTTCCTATAAGCAGGGAAGTTGGTCCCGTTACACCCTCTAAAGCCTAGTTAGGGGAAAGAATTTGACTTCCATCCCAGGGAGGTAAGGAGCCACAGATGATAAAAAAGGAGAGAGGCTGGCACAGGGAGCCAGTGGAACCAGCTCCCTGCATATTTTGGCATCTTGGAGGCCTAAGGAAAGTGCTCCAGGTGGCTGGAGCTCACCACCAGGAGCAAAATGAGCTTAAAAGCTAAAAGGAGCCTAAACGCATGCAAAATAAGGGGTCTGAGATAACAACTGGAGAATTATTTGACCTTTGACCCCCACCAGCATGATCACAGCGCATGGAGATCCTGGGAGGGCCAGGGACCGGGGGTCACCACAAGAAGGATGGGACATGTGCAGGGCTCGCTGTCCAAACCCAGAAGGCCTAGGGATAGCAACCCCTGGGCCAGGTTTATTCACTGGGTCCGGTAATCCCCAACTCTGGGCCCCGCCAGAGAGAGGAATGTGGGGAGACTGTCGTACCCCACAAGTATTACAAACTGGTCCCAGGCTTCCCAACTCCGGGCCCCCGACATTTGGCAGCATGATGGAGTGCCGTTGCACTTGCCCAAGCAGTGTGACCCGCCTTGCTCTCGGTGCACATGTCCGGGGGAGTGGGTAGTCACCACAGCATGGAGCTCCCTTGAAACAGGAGCGGGCAGGGAGAAGAACTGCCAGCTTCTGTTGCAGCAAAGGGAAGTGTTGCTGGTGCCGGGAGCCAGATAGGGGCAGTCAGGGTGGGTTCCCTTCGATGCGCCCCAACAAAAGAGACACCCTTGGGGGTCAGGTGAGACCTAGCACCCCCCAAAAAGAATAGAAAATGCAAACCATGTTGCGCAAGGCTGTGAGCTTCAACAAAGAGATCAGCAAGGCCCCTAACCAAATATGCACAGGCTCCTGGAGGAACACCCCATAATGCCCTGTGGGGCTAGGAAGTACAAAGCAATTTCTGCTACTTGTGGTGGCTCTATGATGGTGAGGCCATCGCCAGCATGACAATGAAAACCTCAGGGAGCTGCAGTAGCGCCACAGCTCCCCCCAAGGACACCCAAAAGATTTTATTAAAAGTAATGACCTGAAGTTGGTAGGGTCATAGAAACAAAGGCCATCCCCAGCTTTGCTCATGTTTGCATTCATTTCCCAAGCTGGTGCTTGTGCTCTACAGCTGGGAGTGTGATGCCCTCGAGGGGATAAGAGTATGGCTGTATGTATTTTGGCCTGTATCCAAAAAAAAGGTACACATTGTACAGTACCCTCTAGGGGCTAAGTGTATAGTTACATATTGTGTGATTAAAATGTGGCATTCTCTAGGGTCTGTGTTTATGATTGCATTTTTATAAGTATACAAAAAGCACACATACACATATGTAGTTTGTTTGTAGATGCAGTATTGGAATAATCATGTAGACAGTGGTAACTGATCAAAGTGCATAAACATTATTTAACATTAGTAAGTGCATTCACACATAGTTATTATTGAATATTGCATTCACTTCTAATATGATAATACAGCTTGACATGTAGTTTGTTGATCTTGAAGGCTTACTTCATGTGCTTATACAGACCCTTTAGGGCAGCAGGTATTTCCACCATTCTTATGTATATTTGTAAATTACTGCATAGTATTGAGTAGCGTTTGTGTAATACATTTACTTTTCCTTTTTCTAAATAAAAAGCAGACTGGACAATTATCTATTGAGTGCAATTATTGTGTGCCAGCGAATGGTGATTACTAGCCCACACCACTTATTTGCTTAGGCCTTTAACTACTCCACTCTGCTACCCTGAGAGAGTCAAGTGCTACAATGGGGTGTTTGGTGCCCAGTGGAGGACAAATGTGGACCTATTTTGAAGGCCCCACAACTAATGGCTTATTTCCTTACAACTCCTTTTCTTGGAGTGCCCCAAACCCCCATAATTCAATCCCTCCAAGTAATAGGCAATTATCCTTTAAGAATACATTTAAAAAAGAATCACAATATTTTTAGACCTGGTATCCTTGGCATGGGTTCTTCCCTGTCTTTTTACCTGCAATCTACCTATTTTGCTGACTTTGTTTTTGCCGGCTTTAGGACTCTGCTTAACAGTGCTAAAGAGCTTGTAACACGGTAGAATCAGCTTCCACCCTGTGACGTATGGAGGCCTAGTGTGAGGAAGAAGGTGTGTTGCGAATGGATTAATTAGCTTAGGCAGTGTTGATGAGTGAAAATGAGTGTAGAAACCCCCTGTGCCATGCTGAGATAGCAGAGAATCTTGTGACACTTGTTTTTGCCATTATCAATATATGCAAAGGTGCTGTGTTTACTGTACCAGGCCAAGGCGTGTTGGTTGTGGGAGACATACCATTTAGGTTGTACTGACCTTGGACGTGCCTGGGAATAGCTGAAGTCAATGGGAGGATGATTTATTGGTAAGAGGGAAGGGAAGGTGCAAGATGCAGCTGGTAGGAGTCAGGAGGAGCTGAGGAGAGCGAAAACAGGGGGTACAGTGCCCTTGGGAAAGCTCACAGATGGAGTTGTACAGAGCTGCTGTCACTCCGATAGCCACTGCTCCTGCAGTTTGGTTCGGAGGGAAGGGGAGAGAGAGGTCAGAGTGGGCTTCTCGGAGTCGTGAAAGTTAAGTTCCAGAGGTCGAAGGGCCAGATCCTACTGCTCTACTAAACTATTATTGTGCTTTAGGTTTACTGCATTGCAATTGATTTGAGACTGTGTATGTTACTATCATTTTGCTAGCATTGCTATATAAATAAACAATGGTAATGTTTCGACCCCTAAAGAATCTCATGGTCCTCTAAAAACAATAGTTGTCTATTAATACCATACAAGAGTATCAGTTGTCCACAGACCAGTGTGCGATTACAAAAGTAAATGAGGTAAGTATCTATCAAAATCATCTGTGGTGTAGCACTACTAGACAACGGCAATTTCAATATCGCCATAAATTCCACATGGCAAGTGTCAATCACCAGTGCATAGTTCTTAGTCAGAAGGTCCAGGGAAATCCGACACTGACCGTTCGTCTTCAAAGTATATGCATTTATATTCAATAGCATGATGTCCAACAATCCTTTCCTTTTTATACACATAAGTCACCCCAAAGGTAGGCCTTGTTTGACCCACAGGGCAGGGTCAATGTATTTAAAAAGGCAGTACATGTGCTTTTAAGCTTTTAAGCTTTACATGTCTTGGAAATGAAACACTCCCAATTTAGTTTTTCACTACTGCAAGGCCTACCTCTCATATAGGATAACAATAGGATTACCAATAACATTTTTAAGTGCAATGCCCGATAGAAAAGAGATGATTTTTTAAGTTTGGTGTCACTGGACTCACGATTAAAAATTACAATTTATGGTGAAGTTGGATTTTAAATTACAGTTTGGCAAATTCAACTTTTAGCTTGTTGGCATTTACTTATTTTAACCATTTGGTGCATTCTGCCTGTCTGCTCTACTCTGTTTACTGGGTGACAGCTGAGCTTTGTCTATTCCCTCTAGACAGCTGCACACAAAGGGAGCTTAGGTGTGTCTTGATGGGTCTTCCTGGGAGATGAGAGGAAGGAGCTGGGCACCCCCTCACAATTACACACCTGAATAGGCCATGTCGTGCTCACACACAAAGGCCTGTATACTCTCCTGTAGTGAGCCTGTTGCCAAGGCACAAAGGGAGAACCTCTGTGTACGTCAAAGCTTTCTTTGAAGTGTTATCCACTTCAAAGGTAAAACTGGGTATAAGTACTGGACCTCTGACGCCATGATTTTAGTACACTTCTGGACATGAGAGGACTCTGCCGGGAAGAAGAACTGCTATGCAGCTGAAAGGACTGCCACTCTGCTGGACTCCTCCTTTGCTGGACTCTTGCCTTACTGAGCCACCCTTCTGCCTGCTGTTGTCCTCCCTGGGTGAGAAGTACTGGACCTGCATCACTAGAACCCAGAGTGACTCCAAGGGCTTGCTTGCTTGCTTAACTTTTGTTCTAAGATTCAGGCACATCAAAGACTTCAACTCAACATGATACAGCATCTGGACTTTACTTGCTGCACCTCTTTCATTACCAAGTGGTGCCAACCCAGTCCTGGGCCTTTGGAGGTGGATAAAGTGCTGCTATAACCAGATCCCATGCATCTTCATTGGAACTGGTGCATGATAGCCTTTGTGTGAGTCGGAAACAGCACATCCTCGTCATTTGGTGGAGCGGAACGGGCGCATTGACTTTGGGACCAGCGCATTGCCTTCAGAATTGATGCATTGCCTACTGTGGGAACAGCAGTCACACATCACATTTGGAACCAGCGCCTTGTACTCAGAACCGATGCATCGCTGCAGTTGCGTGGATCGAGGCATCTCGTCCACTGCTTGGCTCAAAACCAGGGCATCGCTTCGGCTGCACCTCACATCTTCATCGATGATGACGCATCCCGACTCAAGGTACTTTGGTTCAGCAGGCCCCAGTGGGTCCCTGTATCCGGCCCATGCTTCATCGCAGTCAGCCTGAAATTGTGACTTTGCCCCGGTCCAGCGTGATCAGATTTCCCATTTAAGCACATATTGCTTCTAAGCACTGTTTTGCATTTATGTGTTAAGAGTTCACATCTCGACTTCTACTTGTTGTTTTTTTGTTGTTTTGCTCTTGTTTTATTTATAGATTTGTTCTCTATCTCTCTAATCAGGTGTACAGTCTTTTTGTGGTGTTTTCACTGTGTTACTGTTCGAAGTGCACAAATACTTTTCACATTGCCTCCTAAATTAAACCTGACTACTCTTCGCCAAGCTACTAGAGGGTGAGCACAGCAATATTTATCGTGGGTTGGCCAGGGTGTCTTCCTCTGCCAACCAGAAACCCAGGTGCATATTTACAAGGAAATGGCGCTGCACTGCAGCAAATTTTGCAGCACCGCGCCATTTCCAAAATGAAGGGATATACCGTATCTGCATGAAAGGGTACCATATTTACAAAGCACCATTTATCGACAAAATGCGGCTTACCTCCACTTTGTAAATTGGATCAGGGCATTAAGCCACTGGAACGTCACCAAAAGTGACGTTCCAGTGGTGCAACGCTCTTGTATATTTATCCCCAAATTTCTAACATTGGTGCTAGCCAATTTGGACGACTACACAGTGGCGTAGCTTAAAGAATTTTGCAAGGAGATAGGAGTTCCTGCAAAGGTTGACACCAAGAATGTCGAATGTGAAAAGGCACCGAGGGCCTGGGCAGACGCCCGCTCCAAGGAGAGTGATGGATTGAGGGTGCCTGAGAATGACTCTACTGAGGTACCACCTGCCCTGGCTGAGGGTAACAACCATGTGTTTGAGCTCCATATGAGAGCAGGAAGCAGTGTTTCTTCCTGTGGCCTATCCTAAGAGGAGCTTCAAGCTGCAGATGGACAAATTATAATGAGACTGAAAAGAAAAATGATGAAAGGTAGGCCAAACAGGCTGAAAGGACCTGAGAGGAAAAGAAGGCTGAAAGGCCTTGGAAAACGTTGTTGTTAGCTCATGTTTGGAGGTTTTCAAGAGCTGGATATCCAAACCTGACAGGTAAAGCCCAGCAGTAATAGTGGCAGCATACATGCAGTACCTGGTGGAGACAGGTGGGTTGGTACACCCTATGATTTGGTTCCCAGTTATGTGGTGGGAGATTGCATTGATAAGTGGTTTTCTGTTTATGAGGTTGCACTGAAGGTACACAGGGTTCCCGAGGAGCACTGGGGAGGGGTTGTTTGGAAACACCTGCCAACACTTGAGAGGGACACACTTCTGACATTAGAGGTTGATGACCAAAGGAAGTATACCCCTACGAAGACCATTTTGATTGCCAAATTGGGCCTGACTCCCTAAAAGTGTCGCCAAAGGTTCAGGGACAGCCAGAAGCTCTTCAACCAATCCTGGGTAGATTTTGTTGATTACTCCAGTAAGGCACTGATTGACTGGGTTAGGGACAGCAAGGTTAGGGATTTTAATGGGTTGTATCATTTGGTCATGAGGGAGCACATGCTCAGTATCTGTTTTCCTAAGTTACACCACCACCTAGTTGACAATAGGCTAACTGACCCCAGGAAACTTGCTGAGGAGGCAGACCACTAAGCTAGCACCAGAATGTCCAAATATTTTTCTGGGGGTACACCCACAAAAGTGGCCAGGGTTCCCAAAAGAATAAAGTGGGAGACAGGGGGGCTTAAAAACAAGGAGTTTTCCAAAGTGGCCCATAATAATTCCCATTGGACTAGTGGTAAGTAATCTCAGTCTGATCCTAAGAAGAAGGGTTTCTTTGAGTATAAGACAGGGAGGTGTGTGCCCTAAGGTACAGAGTGCTACAATTATGGGCACAGCAAGGCTGACTCCAAATGCCCTAAGAGGATACAGCTCCCCCACCAGGCGGCAGACACCAGGCTTGGCCACTGTAGTGCTCTGTGAGGAGGTAGTTTCAGTTAGGTTTGGGGGACAGATGGAAGTGACCCTAGTTTCCAAGAGGGATAGAAAAATTGTCACAAAAGCCCACATGCCTTCAAATACTTCAAAGTATAGTCTGTGCGTCACAATTAATGGGCAACAGGTAAAGGCTTGGCGAGACACAGGAGCCAGCATGACAAATGTCAAGTATCAGCTGTGACTGCAGAGGAGTTCCTATCAAACACATTCCAACAAGTTGTAGTCACCGACAATCATGAGAGCCATCTACCTGTTGCTCTGGTCCATTTGATAGGGGGGTCTCAGGGTCTCTGAAAGTTGCTGTGAGCTCTGCCATGTCTGTTGATAGTTTGCTAGGCAACGACCTGGAGCACACCTCAGTGGAGGTTGTAAGGGATCCTGCAGAGGAGGCCCCCCGAGTCAACTAGGGAAGACTTTGACACCCTGGATGACCTACCTGAGCTTGCCAGCTGGCAAGATAAGGGTAGACCCACCAGAGCGGAATTATGCCAGGCGCAGAAAGCATGTTCCACTCTTGCGGACATGAGGAACCAGGCCTCATCCCATGCAGCAGTTGAAGCCTCTGGGGATCACCTAATCTACTGGGAGAATAATCTCCTTTACAGCTAGTCTAAGGTTCCTAGTGCTAGGGCTGCCCTTGTGCTGGTGGTCCCCTAGTGTTACCGGAGTTCCTACTGGAGTTTGGCCACAATATCCCCCAGGCTGGACATTTGGGGCAAGACAAAACCTTTCCCAGGATTGTCTCCCACTTCTATTGGCCCTGAATGAAGAGAGCCTCAGATGCATTTATTAGGTCCTGTCCCACCAGCCAAGCCAGTGGCAGATCAGGGACTGCACCTGTGGTGGCTAGAGCTCGGATGGGGATCTTTACCCATGTTATATTCCCCAAGCAGGTAATGTATGAGAGAAGCACTAACTTCATGTCTTCGTACATGAAGTCCATGTGGGATGAGTGTGGTGTAACTTATAAGTTCACCACACCTTATCACCCCCAAACCAATGGTCTTGTGGAGAGATTCAAAGGCATGATAATGAGTCTGTCAGAGCCCATGTGGCATAAGTGGGATGTTCTCTTGCCATGCTTTCTTTTTGTCTACAGGGATGTGCCACAGAAGGGAGTGGGGTTCAGTCCCTTTGACCTCCTCAATGGCCACCCTGTTAGGGGACATCATAGCCCTGTGTGAGAGGTGTGGGAGAAAGCTCCCAGAAAACACGGTCAGGATTTGGTCAGCTGCATGCTGGCCCTCTGCAACCAGATGCATCGCTTCTGGAAGAAGGCAAAAAGCAATCTTGAGGCCAGGATCACTGGACATGCCCTTATGAGGTGAAGGAGCAGAAGGGGTAGTCCACCTACTTAGTGGGTAGCATGACCCCTAGGAACCTCTTAAGTGTGCTCCACATGAACCACCTCAAACCACACTTTGAGAGGTCCGAACTGAGCATGCTCCTTGTGCCAGATCAGGGAGTTGAAAAGGAGAACGGCCCTCTCCTTGACCTCCTCTCTGCCCAAGAGCATGATGGGTCAGTGGAAGGTGTCAACCTCTTCCACACACTGACCCCAGAAAAGCAAAGTGGCTGCCACCAGCTGCGGGGGAAGTTGTCATCTTTGTTCTCCTTTGTCTTGGCAAACACACACCTGTGTGTCTATGACATTAACACTGCAAACAGTACGCCTGTTAAAAAATAAGATTTACAAGCTGTCAGAAAAGGGGAGGGCCAGTATCAGGGATGAGGTCTCCAAGATGCTGATATTAGGGGTGATCAAGCCTCCAACAGTTCCTTTTCCAGTCCTACGGTGCTCGGACCTAAGGCTGCTTCACCGGGGGACACTGCAGGACTTAGGTTCTGTGTGGACTACAGGGACCTCAATTTCATCATGAAGTCTGATGTACACCCCATCCTCCGAGCTGATGAGCTCATAGACATGCTGTGCGCTGCCAAGTTTCTCAGTACTTCTGACCTGACATCAGTATAGTGGCAGATTGCTTTGATGGGAGGGGGAAGATAGGTCTGAATTATCAACCCCAGAGGGCCACTTCCAGTTTAGTATGATACCCTTTGGTTTGAAGAATGCCCTGCCACCTTTGAGAGGTTGGTCCATAGGTTCCTAGATGGGAGGGAGACATGCTGGACCGCCTACCTTAACAACATAGCTGTCTACAACTTCAGCTGTGTGGAAAACCTGTACTACCTCCAGGAAGTGCTTCCGGAGCTTCAGGAGGCTGCCCTGACTTTCAAGGCCAGTAAGTGCCAGATAAGGCAAAGGCCTGTGGTTTATCAGGGCCACATGTTGGCGAGCAAGGTGCGGCCTCTCCAGCCAAGACTCAAACTATTCTGGCTTGACAACACCCTAAAACACAGACTGAGCTGAGGTCCTTCCTGGGTCTCACATGATTCTATATATTTTCAGGGATATGGCACCATGTAAAAACTAATATATTTTGAGGAGTTTTCAGATACAACATAACCATGTCCCTTGTAAACCCCCAGCCCCCAACCTCCCCATTGGTGGAGATACTCGGTGGCAGTGAATCGAATTCCTTCTGCTGAGTCCATTGTGGCTCGATAGTTCCCTTTTATTAGGGTAGCCTTTCATGACCATTGAAATGTTGTAAGTTATTAGGTCTTCCCTAATTCCTGCAATCCCTTGTACTCTTCTCTGCTGGCTATACGGCACCTCCCCCAGTCTCATTCCAACTGTTATCTTTTGTGTCTTCAATCTGGGCCTTCCATGCACCCCAAATTTCTGTGAACTTCTTGGGGCAGACTCGTGCCTATTGAACTTGCTCCACTGCCCACATACACCACTCCATGATGGCTTCCCAGTCGTCTATTCTTGGGACAACAGTGCTATTAATTTCTGTATAACGTCTCTCTTGGCAATCATTAGAGCGATGCTACAGTACAGTAGTGCAACCTTATTCATTGTTTATTCCCCGCCCATATAGCAAGTGTTATCAGTCAGGAGATAAGGTCTAGTGGCATTTCTAATGCCTCAGATATTCTCGACTATATCCACCTCCAAAATGGAGCTAATCTGGAGCATTCCCATAATGTATGTATCAGTGTGCCTCTCTGTCTTCATCCCCTTGGCCACCTGCTTTTCATACTTCGGTTCATGGCAAATAGCTGTGTTATGGTAAAGTATGCCCTATGAAGTATTTTGATCTGGATTAAGTAGAAGTTAACCTTTATTGCTCTCTCCTTTGGATATCGACATGCCTCTCCCCATTCGTCATTCTCCTATTTACTGAAATTTCTCTCCCATCTGTCTTGCAGCTTTGCAAGTGTGTGGGGTTGCTGTTGTCAAGTAGGGTGTTATATAGAACTGAGATGGCATGCCTATGTAGTGGGATGCTCAACACCATGTATTTCAGGAGACTCTGGTCCAGTATCTCTGCATTTGGGACAATGCAGCCACGTAGGAGGTGTGTCATTTAAATATAACTCAACTATTGGCTCCTTGTTAGTACCTACTGGGCTTGTAGTGCCTCAAAGGTTGCCAGGCCCTTTGCTGTCCACATGTTGCACAGCTTGGATTTCCCCAGGAGGTCCTATTTCTTCTCTCCCTCAATTCCCTATAGTGGCTCTAGTGCCTCCGACTCCTATGAGGGTACTTCTAGGATGAATCTGCCCTGCTACTTTGTGGCTTCCCCCAGGCCTCTATCACCTTTGTGGCGGGGTTTGGCAGTGTTACCAGTTTCCCTTTGTCATAGATTCACCCATTATAACCCCCATAGCCCCAAAATCCTCCTATTCGCCGCCATCGAGTCTCCCCTTGATCTACGAATGACCACTCATTGAGGACTACCAGGTTGGTTGCCCAATGATATAGTTGAAGGTTCGGCAGTGCCATGCCCCATCAAAAGTTTTACTAGTCAGCAATGTCAATGCTATGCCCAGGTATTGGAAGAACCCTTCTCCAATGGGGATTGGATTTTGCCATTTAGCCCTGGGTGCCCATTCTGCCAGTAGATGGAGACATGATTTACCCTAGTTTATGTACAACCCAAAAAATGCCCCAAATATTTCACAGATCCCCAGTACTCTGTTTAGGGAGTTCTCTGGGTCGGTCAGATAGAGCAGAACATCGTTTGCATAGAGCGAGGAAACATCCTCCCAATTGTGGTGGTTACTGACACTGAAGTGCTCTGGGATCTGCTATCCAAGCCCGGAGCCAGTGCTAAGTCCTCTGAAAGAAATATAGTAATTGGTATAATTCTAATTGGCCAAGACAACCTACCTGTAAGACAATAGTATATGGTAGGGCATGTGGGTTTAGAGACGCCAGCGGATTTAATGCAGTGTGCACTGCTGTGGTGTCTGGTGTCATTTTAAAGCCTTCTTTTCAGGCTGGTTTTAAAATAAAACTATGTCCAAATTCGACTTTGGAATTAAAAGTACTTTAAAAGCCCAAAACAACCTTTTTATAACTTATACGTCACCCCTCACATCTGCTCTAGGTGCCCCAAGAATAGGGTGCATTGTTATAAAAAGCAGGGACAACATAAAAGATGTTTTATATGGGCTGATAGGGAAAACCAGCCTTAGTCATTTTTCACAGTTGTAGTGCTGCTAGCCCTATAGGCTAACATAAGAAGGCTTTATTAAACCTAATAACGTCTCCCTTTGCTTGGGAGCTAGTATCTTACAATACATGCTAAACTTGCTATGGTCAGATTTATTATAACTGTGAAAAGAAAGACATTTTAGAACCTATTATCCTGAAGTTACCTAAAGCAGCCCTGTAGCAGCCTCTTCTGATTGGCCAGCCTTTGACAGCCTGAGCCAAGCTGCTCCCTGAGTAGGCGTGAAGAGGCCTGGGGCTGAAGCAATGCAGCCACTTGGTGGGAGAAGATTTGGCTCCTGGGGAAAGCCAGGGAGTAGATGGGGGCTTAGGAGATAAGCTGGACTTCAAAGGAAGGAGAACGGATGTCACAGGACCCAGGCCAGCCCCCACTTCCTTGATCCCCAGCCTCGTGGGGACACCACTAATTAGATTTGGAGAGGGGCTGGAAGGAGGGTGAAATCAGATGTTAGCCACCCCTTTGGGTTGGGTTACACAGACACACACCCCAAGAAAATATTTTCTCCATTTTGAGAAGTGCATTTTGGGTAAAAGATATGGCATATTGCGCAGGAAGTTGTCATAGCAGCGTAAAGTATCTTTACCCCTGTTGGTTGGTGTATCCCCCTATTCCCAGCCCTGAATGGGAGATACATATGGGCGAGCTGTAGGAGCTCCCCAGACCACTGCTTGGAGCAAAAGAAAAAGGAGCGCACTGCTGGATCTTTGGACAACACCACAGAAAGCTTGCACTCAAAAGCACTGCACCTGCTACACTGTAAAGGCTCCACAAAGAAAGGACTGTGCCTGGCCCCAAGGAAAAGGATTGGACTCCTTGATCAGCAACAAGTACAACAGAGCTGGAAGAAGTCCCCTGCAAGCTCACAGAGAGGATCACCCCAGCCGACCAGTAGGAACTGGATTTTTCCTGGACTGTACAGGTGCATTGTGGAAAATTGAGTCCTATCCCACAAGAGGCAATCCTGAGTCTCCAAACCTTTGGACTAAGCTAGTGGACACTTATTTTTCCCAAAGGAACCAAGAAACTTTAAGATTGAAAAGTTTGGAAACTTTCTTGTCAGTTTTTCATAAAAGCACTAGCAGAAGACTGGCTCAACGTCGAGAATCAAGCCACTGTTGTTGACTCATGAATCGACCTGACAGCGCTGGTTTGTTACACTAAAAGCTCCAGAGCACCTTAGCGTCGAGGACAAAGACTTCCAGCGACTCACTGAGGCATTACGATGCAGCATCCTGCTGTTGTTGAGTCGAACTGACGAGCCCATCAACAAGAGAAAAGCTCCAACAAAAAGACTACTACATTGAATTTGTGTTGTTTTGGTGTCATTTTAGAGATTTTTGTAAAGTGGTGTTGGATTTTTATTGAGTTGTTTCTTTTACATATTTACTGATTTGTGATATTAAATGCTTTACACATACCTGTCTCCTAAGTTAAGCCAGTCTGCTCGTTTGCCAAGCAAACCAGGGTTGATCAAGGATTACTTTATTGAGACTTGACTGGACCTATTAGCAATTATGGTATTATTACTAGCTGAAGGAGAATACCCCCACTTACTACTAATACACTCATTGGTGCGCAGTGGTGGGATCCAGAACTTGTGTTTAGCAACACCACTCAGCATTTAAGTTGGACAATTAAAAATCCTCCAATTGCCCTAGTGAAAAATAAAATGTTGACTTTTAATTTGGACTAACATCAATTGATTCCTTTTTTCCATATTACTCTAGCCTCAATTTATGCAAAGTTTTTTGTTTTTAAATCCAAGAGATACCATGGAGGTTGATCTAGGTAGCCTACCCACTCTCCAAGTAGCAGAGCTTAGGGACCTGTATAGGGCTAGGAATTACTAGTATCTTCAAATGCTAGGAAGACACTGCTGATAAAGGCCTTTATGATCTGGGCAGAATCCCAGGTAAAGCATCAACACTTTAACACAAAGGAGGCTCCAGAGGTAGAAGGACTTGGGGAGAAAGATCCCCAGACCACTGTGAGAAGGACATTGAACACCTCTTCACACAAAGTGACCAGGGCCTTTTCTTGAGCTACTGGAGGAAGAGTATCTACCAGAGGTGAGCCAGATCTGCCCCTTAGAGAAAGAGAGCTTGAGGCACAGCTGGCTCATATAGCTTTAGAAGCAGACAAGTTTGCCCTAGCCAAGAAAATGTGGGCACTTGAGGAGAGGAGAATCACCAGGGGTGGTAGAGAAGAATATGGTGGCATCGAAGAGGAGACAGAAGTGTCTTGGGTTGGTGGGTTTGACTCTAGACTACCCAAAAGAGGGCACTTTTTCACAGAGATGACCTTAGCTTTTGTGGGTGGGGTGGAAGTTGCAACTCTGGCAACCTTACCTCCAAGCATGGAGAACTACAGGCAAAGACCTAAGATCAATGGGACTTTGGTTGACGCTCTGAGGAATACAGATGCCAGTGTGACCATGATGTTGGACGAACTGGGTTTCCTAGAGCATATCCTATCACCAGGTTACCTATGCAGACAACAGAGCAAAGCTCCATCACATAAAAATGGTGAGCTTGGAATGGGGAGATGTGACTGGCTCTAAGAAGGTTGTTGTGTCTCCTGCCTTCCCTGTAAAGTGTCTACGGGGAAATGGCTTTGAAGCTTCTGAGTGGTCTGCGGTGGAGAGGCAGGTCCATGTTCAGATGTTGGACTTCCCTGAGTGGGTTTGTGCTGTGACAAGGACACAAGCAGCACATCAGGGGAGTAATGGACACTTGGACCCTGGAACAATGTGTGAAGAACAAGAGAAAGGGCAAAGTGTCTGATGAGCCAACCCAAGTAGCACCAGAGGTCCAGCAGGAATCCAACCCTGAGAGGGAGGATCTGGTACCAACTATCACAAGGTTGATGACATAGACACATGCATAGCAGCTTTTTAGAGGGCCCTTAGTATGAGCAGAGTGAACGCTCAGTACTGGGGTTCAGTCTTGTAGGAACTGAATCCAGTACCAGGGAGAGATAGGCTCTTGACCAAAGTGGGAGAGGAGGCTGAATCCTATCCCCACATTAAGCAGAGCTTAATCAAAAGGTTTGGATTCACCCATGAGCAGTACAGGATAAAGTTGAAGGACACCAAGGAAGTCAGTACCCAATCCTTGGTTGACTTTGTAGACCTATCTGTCAAGGCACTAGAGGGTGTGATATATGGTAATAAGGTAAATACCTATGAGGGGCTGTCCAATTTGTCCATGAAAGAGCACATATTGTTAACTGCCCCTCGGAGAAGTTACACTAATATCTAGTTTTGTTATTTTTCTGGTTTCCATACAAATCAATTCCTCACTTAGAACATTTTTTCATAGAAAAACAGGCAATGGATTCCTATGGAGAAAAATTAGGTTAATGGTTACCAGGTAAGTAAACGGTCTTTGGAGTTGAGCTTCTGGGGTTACAACAAGGGTTCCCCCAGGATCAAGGACGCACTCTCGTTACACCCTCAGCGGTACTAGGGCGGCCGGGTGCAGAGTGCTGAGGCCCAATGTTATCCAATGGGGTGTAGGGGTACCTCTGGTTGGTGGCTGCTGGGAAGCACACCATTGGGTTGTGAGAGCAAAGCTCCTGGACTTTAGCTCAGGGCAAATGGGGAAACAAATTAGCACCAAAGGTGCACCCTCAGGGGCACTAGGGCGGCCGGGTGCAGGGTGCTGTTTCAATGTCGGGCGCCCTGTTGGTTTCAATGGGGAACCTCTGGTTTGCAAAGGCACTGCAAGCTCGGGGATGAAGGTCTTCTGGGTTCGACCACCACTTCGAGAGGTAAGTTGGGAAGTTAGGGGTTGGTTAGGCACTGTTGGTTTGGGCACACAAGGCTGTGGGGCATCGGGTGCAAGGATGCCTTTTGGGGTCGGAACTTCTTACCAACTCCTGGTCATGGTTAGGGGAGCCTTCTGGATGTAGGCTGCAGGCGTCGGCTGGAGGCTTCAGGCAGGTCAGGGGTCAGCGGATCTCGGGTCAGGGTCACCAGGACGACCTCCTCGTGGTGTTTGCAAACTAGAGCTCGGGCCGTGGACGGCGGGTGCAGAGTGGTGCGGATTCGCAGTGTCCTGCCGGAGCCAGAGGTTGCAGGTGAACAAATGCGGTGTTCATGGGAGACAAAGTCTTTGTGCTTGAAGGCAGGCAGGTCCTCCAGGGTTTTCGAGGTTGCTGGCTGCAGGACACACCGGTATTTCCCAGGAGCAGGTTCGAAGTGGAGACAGGCTGGTAGGGCTGGGGCTAAGTCAGTGGGCGTCTTCCTCTTGTTAGCTTTGGCATGGCTGTTCGGTCCTTCTTCTTCTTTTCTTGTTGCAGATTCTTGTCTGAGGAAGCAAGATTCAGGGGTGCACCTAAATACTAGATTTAGGGGTGTTACAGGTAGGTAAAAGGCAGGGACCAATAGGTCCCTTCCCTGGGGTGGGTACACCCCCTATTATGCCACCATCCAGTGGGAGGGAGGCATGAGCCTGTCCCTGGTTGGCTGATTCCCCCCATCTTCAAGATGGCGTGGACTGAGAGTTGTGCTTCACCTCGCATCCCCCACCTGAGGGGTGGAGTTGGCAGAGGTGGGCACACCTCTCTTCCTCACTTATTTTTCCCACCAGTTCTCCCACCCAAAGTGGGAGTAAGAACCAGTGGAGATCAGTTGCTGAGAGCAGCAAGTGGCCTGGGGAAGCTCACAAAGGCAGCAGACCTTTGAAGCTTCCACTTCGTGAACCCTGCCCATCCTGGGGAGGAGGCTTGGCACCTCGTCCCAGGATGTGCATTGTTTCAGGCCCCAGAAAGAAGCAGGCTCTTGACCCAGGGGTCCAGAAACATGTCTGGTGGTGGCAGCTGAAAGCAACCACTCAGCCTGGACACTAGAGGTGGGTTAGTTTTCAGGGGGCATCTCTAAGATGCCCTCTGTGTGCGTTTTCATTAAATCAAACACTGTCATCAGTGTGGGTTTAATGTGGTGAGAAGTTTGATATCAAACTTTTCAGTTTTCAGTGTAGCCATTATGGTGCTTTGGAGTTCGTAATGACAAACTCCCAGCACCATATACTCTTAATGGCAGCACTGCACTTACAATGTCTAAGAATGGACTTAGACACTGTAGGGGTACATGGCTCATGTATCTGTATCCTCACCACTGGTATAGTGCACCCAGCTAGAGGGTTGACTGATCTATGCCAGGGCAGTGAGTTGTAGGCATGGCACACAGAGATGTGTGCCATGTCGACTCTTCACTTTGTGTGTGTAAGGGTACAGGACCTCTAAGGGTGGCACAATAAGTGCTGCAGCCCTTAGAGGCCTTCTCTGGTCACAGTGCCCTGGGTACCTGTGGTACCATTTATCAGGGGCTGAGCTGTGGCCAGAGATGCCAATTGGGTTTAGGCTTCAATGCAGTTTTAGGGAAAGAACATAGGCCCTGCGTACCTGATTAGAGGGAGCCCAGGGCACACTCCGTCAAAGCACATCAGCAATTCAGCAAAAAGTGGGGGCAACCATGAAGAAAGAGGGCACTTTTTCACAAAGATGACCTTAGCTTTTGTGGGTGGGGTGGAAGTTGCAACTCTGGCAACCTTACCTCCAAACATGGAGAACTACAGGCAAAGACCTAAGATCAATGGGACTTTGGTTGACGCTCTGAGGAATACAGATGCCAGTGTGACCATGATGTTGGACGAACTGGGTTTCCTAGAGCATAACCTATCACCAGGTTACCTATGCAGACAACAGAGCCAAGCTCCATCACATAACAATGGTGAGCTTGGAATGGGGAGATGTGACTGGCTCTAAGAAGGTTGTTGTGTCTCCTGCCTTCCCTGTAAAGTGTCTACGGGGAAATGGCTTTGAAGCTTCTGAGTGGTCTGCGGTGGAGAGGCAGGTCCATGTTCAGATGTTGGACTTCCCTGAGTGGGTTTGTGCTGTGACAAGGACACAAGCAGCACATCAGGGGAGTAATGGACACTTGGACCCTGGAACAATGTGTGAAGAACAAGAGAAAGGGCAAAGTGTCTGATGAGCCAACCCAAGTAGAACCAGAGTTCCAGCAGGAATCCAACCCTGAGAGGGAGGATCTGGTACCAGATGGAGGATTCTACCCCTGCAAGATCCGTCCAACTTGGCAGAGTTGCAAGGAGCCGTTGAACCCTCCAGAGAGGAGCTCTGCCAGGGACTAAGTGAATGTCCCACTCTTGATGGCGTGGGGAAGACTGCCTCCATGGAAGAGAAAGGTGATGTCACCGGGTTCCAAGTAGTCGATTGGGATGATGGAGTTCTCTGTACTGAGGCCAGAGACCCCAAACCAGGTTTTTAAACCTGATAGCTTTAGGGTGGTTTTCCCCCAAATGTTTTTCCTGCTTACATTGAATTTTTCAGTATTCTTTTGGTCAGCCTTAAGACTCTGAACACTTTACCACTGCAAACCAGCGCTAAAGTGCATGTGCTTCTCCCCTAAACCTGGTTTGACTAACTTACCCAAAACTGGCATATTTAATGTATCTATAAATCCCTAATAGAGTGTACTACATGTGCCCAGGGCCTGTAAAAAAGGCTACTAGTGGGCCTGCTGCACTGATTTTGCCGCCCACCAAAGTAGCACTTTAAACATGCCTCAGGCCTGCCACTGCAGAACCTGTGTATACAGTTTACACTACCATGTCGAATTGACATTTTAAACCCCTTGCCAAGCCCCAAACTCCCCTTTTATTCCATATTTCACCCCTAAGGTAGGCACTAGGTAGCCCCTAGTTGCTGTGTAATTCAAAGGTAGGACATGTACTGTTAAGTTTAACCTGTCCTGGTTTACAGGAAAACACTGGAATTCATTTTTGACTACTGTGAGGCTTACCCCTCTCATAGTTTGACATTGGTAATTCCTTATTACACTTATAAGCTGTCATTCCGGACTGAGAAGGAATAGCTCTGTCATGTTTCAGATTATTGGAATGGTATTGATAAATCCACTTTGCTGGCAAAGTTGAATTTATCATCACTATTTTAGAAATGCCACTTTTAGAAGGATTACATTTCTCTGCTCTTAGTTCTGTGTACCTGCAGCCTGTCTCCAATACATGTCTGGACTGGGTGACAGCTGGACTTTGTGCATTCCCTCTAGACGGTCACACACAAAGGAATGTTAGGTGTGACTGAGTGCCCATCAACAGCCTGATGGGTCATTCTGGGCAGGATGGGCTGACACTTACACCTGAATAGGCAGTGTCCTGTCTCCGTACTAAGAGCTGCATATCACCCTGTACTGAGTCTGGATGCAGAGCTGGTAGGGGGTACCTATGTGCATATTAAAGACCCACTTTGAAGTCACCTCCACTTCAAAGACACAACTGGGTATAAGTATTGGGTCTCTGACCCCACTAAAGCAGACAAGACTGGGCTTGTGAAGAAACTGTACCAAGAAAAAGAACTGCTGTGCTGCTACAAGGACTGCCACTATTCTGGACTGCTGCTGTGGAAGAACTCCTTTTCTGTTGTGATGCCTGCTACTCTCTGCCCTGCTGAGGGAAGAACTGGAATCTTGCTTGAACCCAGAGTGATCTCCAAAGGGCATGGTGGCATGCCTCCTATTTCAAGACTCAGGGATGTTAAAGTATTACCCCCTACTCTGGTACCTGGTCCATTGGAAGTAGTTCCACATGCTTGCACCACCTACATGAAGGCGTTGTGGGATGAATGTGGTTTTACCTACAAGTTCACCACCCCATATCATCCCCAGACCAATGGTCTGATAGAAAGATTCAATAAGACCCTGAAAGGCATGATCATGGGTTTATCTGACAACCCCAGGAGGAGATGGGATGTTCTCCTCCCATGCCTGCTGTTTGCTTACCAACAGATCAGCAACAGAATGACGGCAGACAGTGTAGTTTGCTGGGCTTTTCTCCCTGGCCTCTGGATCCCCACTTGGTGTGTCCATGACACTGACACTGGTGACAGCCTAACGGTCAAAAACAAGTTGTACAGGTTGCCTGACCTGGGCAAAGCCAACATTAAAGTTGAGGTAGCCTAAATACTGGAGCTGGGATTAATTGAGCCCTCTGTCAGTCCATGTGCCATCTCAGCGCTACTGGTGCCCATGCCCAGTCCTCAAGGGGGTGGGGTGGGGAGAAAGAATTACGTTTTTTGTGGACTACAGAGGTTTGAATGCAGTTGCCAAGACTGATGTTCACCCAATACCTAGAGCTGATGAGCTCATCGACAGGTTGGGGATGCAAAGTACCTTAGAACTTTTGATGTGAACTCAGGTTAATGGCAGATTTTCCTAAGTCTCTGCACAAAGGAGAGGTCAGCATTTTCCACCCCGATGGCCAATTTCAGTTCAAGATGATACACTTCGGCTGTAAGAATGCTCATGCCATGTTCCAAAAGGTTTGTGAACAGAGTCCTGTCTGGCTTGGAAACTTTCAGTGAAGCTTATCTGGATGATATAGCTGTATTCAGTTCCACCTGGGAGAAACACCAGGTCCACCTGTGGAAAGTTCTTCAGGCCCTGCGGGAGGCATGCATGACTATCAAGGCAAGCAAATGACAGATAGGGCAAGGTTCAGTGGTGTACTTGGGCTACCTTGTAGGTAAAGGCCATGCAAAACATCTCCAGCCCAAGAGCCAAACCATCCTTTCTGCTCCTAAAACCCAGACACACGCCAGGGCCTTTCTTGTTCTTACTGGGTACAACAGGAGGTTTGTAAGGAGCCATGTGGCCCCCCTGACAGAATTTCCCCTCAGAAAAAGCAGCCCAAAAAGGTAATTTGGATCTCATAATGTCAGAAGGCCTTTGACACTCTGAAGGAATGTGTTCAGGACAAGTCCTACTGGTCCCTGACTACAATAAGTAGTTTGTGCTACAGACAGATGCTTCAGAGCAAGGGATTGGGGCAGCAATAGCACAAATATCGCAGGTCTCTGGAACTGATGCATCGCCCGACTACGCTACATAACTCCTACTCTGGTCTTTCCATCGCAAGATCTCGTCAATGAGATCTTGAACGATGATGCAACAAGACCTTGCACCACATCTCAGAACTGACTCAATGCTTCAGCTGAGAGACGCATCTTTGACACGAATACTCGCAATGCACCGCAAACCAGGATGAAAGGTACTTTGTTCAGCGGGCCTAACTGTGCCACTGTAGCCGGCCTGCTTTCCATCGTGGTTGACCTCAACTTGTGACAGTGTTCCAGTCTGGGGCATCCAGATAACCATAGTTGGCACTTTACCTCTTATGCCGCTATTTTTACTAAGATCTTTAAAATGTAATATCTCCGGTTCTACTAATTGGATTATTGTCATTTTGGTCTTATTTTATTCATTAAAATACACTCTAGTTCTCCAAATCTGCTATGGGCTCCTTTTGTGGTGTGTTTTCACTGTGTTACTGTTTGAAGGGTTGCATTAATACTTTACACACTGCCTCTGAGTTAAGCTGGACTGCTCTGAGCCAAGTTACAGAGGGTTGAACACTGGTTAATTTGGGGTTTGCCTGTGACTTCACCCTGAGAATAATTTGTTGCTGCTTGCAAATGCTTTCACCCCCTCAACCATTAACCCAATTTCTTCAAGAATGCTATCTCAATTATATTTACGTATTCAAACTTTCTCTAACGCCCACACTTGTGCCTTTATTTACTCATTTGTGTAAAGTACTCTATCACCCTATAGCTGCAGTCCAAACTATAGAGAACTACTAAACAATAGTTTAAATACATAATAATTGTCTAGCCACGCCAGTGTAAACAACATTCTGCTCAAAGTAATTTAGCAAACTTTCATTCACAAATAGATTATAAACATATTGGGCTATATGTATGAAAATACATTTTTGCGATTCTCAAATAGCGATTTTTTGCGAATCATTATTTGAGAATCGCAAAACGCTATGTATGTAGGATCTGCAAATAATTTTGTGAATCCTACATATTCCTTAATTGCGAAGTGCAAATTGCGATTCGCAATTAAGGAATACCTCTCCATTCATTCCTATGGGCCAAGAGGCCCATAGAAATGAATGGGAAGACATTCTCAATTTGCGATTCTCAATTAGAGAATAGCAAATTGAGAATGCAATTTCAAGGGTGCCAGGGTGTCAAAAGGACACCCTGTTGCACCCTTGAAATGTGCATGTGTGCACATGTGGCACACATACATGTCCTAAGGGCATGTATGTGCGCCTCATGGCACTTTGAAAAATGCAAAAAAGTGAATTTTTCAGAGAAATCGCAAATTACCACCAACTTGAAGTTGGTGGTAATTTGCGATTCCTTAAGGCCAAATTGCACTTTTTTTGTGCTTCTTACATTGCATTTAAGGAATAGCAATTTGTGATTCCTTAAATGCAATCGCAAAATAAAGAATCGCAAATTTTGCGATTCCTTATTTTGCGAGGCAGTTTTTCTTTAATACATACCAAAGAGCCAAATTGCGAATTTCGGCGTTTGCGATCGCAATTTGGAATGATACATATGGCCCTTCATCTTTCACATTTACCAAAGCGACGAATTTTGGTTAACACATTGACAAGGCCAATATTCACTAACCAAGCACACTCAAACAAACAACATGCAGCCGGCCCATTAAAAATACAGAACTGTCCCGAAGAAGCGCCCCCATAACACATCTTCAGAACAATAGTGACACAGTAGATCAGGAACAACCAAAGGAGGTGTAAATTGACATTTCAGTTTGTTAATTAAAATAATTCTTTGTTAATATGTCTTTAAGAACTGACTTGAAAACGTACATTTAAAAAGCTGTAGCTGTGAAACAAAACTTCTAACAGGACTACAAAATACAATAAAATATGCTTTTCTTATGCATTTGGTTCGTTATAAGGTTCAGGTGTAACATTTGAACTCTGGTGTTGAATGTTCCCTGTGCAGTGCCAGTCTGTGTCCCATGCCACAGAGTCGTCTGAAACTGATTAAGACATTAGCTGGTAATAACAGACACAGGTTCAGAATATACAGAAAAATCATAGAAGTAAAATGCATATTTCATTCACGGGTGAGCCTAAAAGGACAAATTCTGGTTTCGAGAGACCTCTAATGAAACAGTATCTCTGCATGCATACTGCATAACGAAGATGGAAAAGGGATCACAGATCTTCCCCCTCAACTGGAAAGAACTGCCTGAAAGACAATTTAAAAGGGATAATAATGATGTTGCCAGTCAGATCCATGAATATTTATCTCTGACTTTTGAAGGATTTGCAGCCTTCTTGAATGCCGGGCGTCCCACAGGGCACCTTTAAGTAGCGGACAGATTTGAATACTCTAAGTATTTCGGATGTACCTCTGGCTCAGTGCATGATCCGCACTCTAATTCACAGGCTCGTCACACACGGTGGTTCAGCGTCCCACCGAGTGCCGTGGAAAGCCGAGTTCTAAAAAGATTTTTGATGTCAGGAGAACATTTTAATTTGCAAGAAAGAAATAGTGCTTCCAACGTGATATGGGACTGCAGCATTAGAGAAGCCGCTTAAAACACCAAAGTCCTGAGGCTGCAGGTCCCTGCGTCATAGCACAGACTGCACAATGGAGCTTAATAAAGTGCATGTTTAGTTAATTTCAAATGCAACACAATATATTAGTCACTACCCTAAAATGAAACTAAGAACTTTAACAAAGACAAATGCCTAAAGGGTGTTTTTTGTGTCTTGGGGAATGTTGAAAGTGTACATTGCTGGTATGGCAATATTTCAAGTCAATTTTCTAGGCTAAATCTATATTTGAAATGTTTTAATTCAACAACACTATTTTTAACCTGCAAACGTTTCCTATAACCTGATTAAAAGAAACTGCTATTTCGACGGAGGTGACATATACCAGCCAATAAAAATAGGGCGATTTTATTTTCTAATAACATTCAGAAATGCTGACTGAATTTAAAATATGCCTACAACATCATTTGACAACTTGAACATTAATGTGAAGGTAGAAACCGGAACATGGAGTAAATGCGCCAATCAATATGAGTTTATGTGTCTGTGACAGATTAGCACTTGAAACACATTATTATTCAGCAGCTTTCACAGAAAAATAAAGCCGGTTGTTACAGGCATGTTTACAAGAAGTCGAATGAAACTATAAAGATTGGGTTATGTTGCTGCAGTCAGATACTGATGAAAATGTATTTTATTCTCTGACACCGAAACGTAACCTAGCAACCAACGTCGCAGAAAAGCGCCCTTTCCTTCAAGATATATCAGTTCAGCACGTTTTTTTGATAAGCAGTGTATGGTTTTTTCAGATGATGTGTGTGTTTTACTGTCAAAACATGTATGAGGAATGTGTAATAAGAAAACAAAGGCTCTGTGGTGTAAGAAATTGGGTTGTTAGTTGAGGTGGGTGTGAACTCTTCTCAAACAGCCACAATATTTATCAGGGTAAACAACAGAAAGCCACCAAAACGACAAAAATCCAATCAGTAGAACTAGAGTTATGAATTTTTAAAGAGGAAAATAGCATCTAAAAGATCGAATCTTTAACCGCGGCCATCTAGTCGTGCAAGACAGGGGCAAAGCCGAAAGTAATGGTTGACAGTGATGGAGCACATGTCGGGTACACAAAGTGGATTGGGCCAGATCTCCTCTTACCTTCGGACTTAGATGAAATTTTTGGAAGAACATTTCTGTGAAAGTTTAGCAGGACAAAGCAGCTGGTGGTGTCTGAGGAGGCGTCATCATCAGGGAACTGTTGCATGAAGTCGCAGTGAAGATTCTTACGTTTGGACCTAATCTCTTTTTTGGACGTTAAAAATATCCAGCAGGACAAAGCTGCAGGGTGTCATTGACGAGGGCTCCACGAGTGCGGATACCCCTTCTAAAAGAGCTGCTGAACAGAATTTACTGCTGCAGAGAAGAACTTAGAGGGAGCTGCTGTGAAGTCAGGCCGACCAGCAATGCACCTAGTCTCCTCTTGGTTATCATAACCCTTTTTGACAAGCATTTACCAGGTTTTGGATTTGGGCTATTTGGGCACCTTCAGCACCACTTCCTGAATCCAGGGCTTGAAAGGCATGTCTTGAATGGTCAGGACTCACTCAGGCAGAGCCCTTGTGTGGGTTTAGGATGGCTGGAACCTTTTCTGTCCCTGATGCTCTGATCAAGATGCCATCCAACTAGCCATTGGAATCACTCTGGAAGCCCTTGGTTCATGTAAAAGAGTAGGATTCAGGCAGCAGGCAGTAAAGCTGTCCTTCTTGGTGTATTAAAGTCGTCTTCTGAAGTACACAGAAGGCCACAGCAGCAGACACAACCCTGAGAGTCCACCTGCAAGTCCAGAAAGTGAATTGAAGAGTGGTTGGAAGTTCCTATTTTTCTATCTGGTGCCCCCTTTGAAGTGGGAGAAACATCTGAAGGCTTCTTCTCACAGAAGTGTCTGGAATAGCCTGCCTCCCTGCCCTGGTCCCAGTCTGCCTGCAAGAACAATAATCTAGTGTTTAGTGATTTGTGTGGCAGCAGGGCACAGTCTTTTAAAGTGCAATTGAGGCTGTGTACAGCTCCGAGCCCCCATCCTGCCTATGATGGCCCATCCAGGCACACCTAGTTTCTCTATTTTGTGGCTGTTTAGGAGGACTAAACAAAGGCCAACTGCCAACTACACCCAGCCAAGTGACACAGGAGCAGGCCCTGAATGGTTAGAGCAAAAAAATGCCAACTTTCTAAAATGAGGATTTTTAGGATTGTGACTTAAATCCAACTTTACCATTAAAGAGGATTTTATATTATAATTCCACAGACATCTAACATGACTTTTCTTCCTGCTCCCAATCAAAAGTTATCACTTATTACAAGGAATAAGGTAACCCATTGTTATCCAATGGGGGACAAAGACCTCACAGTAGTGAAAAACTAATTTGTGAGTTTTTCACTACCAGGACATTTAAAACCTAAATCTACATGTCCAGCTTTTTAATTACAGTGCACCCAGCCCAACAGGCTTTCTAGGGCCTGCTTTAGTTGTAACGTATATTTACAAATAGGGAGTTTAAGACTTGACAAGTGGGTTATTTTGCCAAGTGGAATTCGAAGTTTAAAACTGCCAACAGTCTGCAATGGCAGACCTGGGATATGTTTTAACGGCTACATTGAATGAATGAATGAATGAATGAATGAATGAATGAATGAATGAATGAAAGGAAACTTGTAAACGCGCGACTTAACCCGAAGGCATCAAGGCGCCTAACCAAAAAACAGTTCAAAAAGTAAGGCAGATCATGTCTAAGCGTAAGCCATGGCGAAAAGCCATGTCTTAAGAGCCTTCCTAAAAGCCAGCACCGAGGGAAGAGATTTTATCTCCAAGGGCAGGGTGTTCCAGAGCCTAGGAGCAAGAGTTGAAAAGGCTCTACCTCCCCAATTGGCTTTACGTATCCTGGGAACTAGGAGCAAAAACTTGTTGGACGACCGGAGAGTTCTAGAGGGTGTATAGGGGACCAACAGATCCTTCACCCCTCCGGACCGGTTAGTGGCCAGGGCTCTATAAATCAGGGTCAGGGCCTTGAAGGATATCCTGGCCTCCATTGGAAGCCAGTGTAGAGTCCTTCTTGCCGAATGAGCCGAGGCCCGTTTGGGCAGATCCAAAACCAGTCTAGCGGCGGCATTCTGCACCATTTGGAGACGGGTTACCAGACCCTTGTTAATGCCTAAATAAAGAGCATTACAATAATCGAGTCTGGAACCTATCAATGCCAGGACAATGTGTTTCCTGGCCTGGAAGGACAAATAGTGCCTGATCCTCCGTAAGATGTTTATAAGGCCCCAACAGGTGGAGATGGTCCTCTTTACCTGTTGATCCATCCTCAAGAGGGGATCGATCAGGACACCTAAGTTTTTGGCCAGAGTAGTCGGTGAAGGGCACACCCCCATAGTGGAAGGCCACCAATCAGCCGACCAAAAATCCTCCTTTCCCCCGAACACCAGAATCTCTGTCTTTTCTCCATTGAGCTTCAATGAATTACAGACCATCCATTGAGCGACTGCCTTCATACAGTTTTTAAATTTAGAGGCGGCCAAGATGGCAGGTTGGGTAAAAGACAGCAGAATCTGTGTGTCGTCGGCATAGGAGATTACCTCCATCCCAAAGGATCTAATAAGCCTGGCAAGTGGGGTGACATAGATGTTAAAAAGGGTCGGACTTAATGCCGACCCCTGAGGGACCCCACAATGCACAGGGAGGGATGGAGACAAAAACTCCCCGAGCTTTACTCTCTGTTCCCTCTGATTCAGGAAGGATGCCAGCAAACTAAGTGCCGTTCCTTCCACCCCTATCTCTCTCAGCCTTGATGTTAGAACTGAGGGAGACAGGGTATCGAACGCAGCCGAGAGATCCAAAAGGATAAGGAGAGTGGTCAGTCCCTTGTCCACCCTGGTGCGGATGGTGTCAAGCACGAAGGTAAGGGCAGAATCGGTGCTGTGTTCTCTCCTGAATCCGTGCTGCGAATGATCTAACCTATCATGGGTTTCCAGAAAGTCGACAAGATGCTTATTTAGATGAATTTCCAGCATCTTGGCGGGAGCTGGGAGCAACGAAATGGGGCGAAAGTTTTTAAGCACACCCGGGTCAAGTGTGGATTTTTTTAAAAGAGGTTTGACCACCGCTTTCTTCCACTGTGGGGGGAAGGACCCTTCCTTCATTGCCCCGTTCATCACACCCAATAAGGGTGGAAGAAGACAGTCCTTGCACTGTTTAAAAAGTTTAAGAGGGCAGGGGTCTAAGGGGGACCCCGACCTAACCTTGACCAGGAGAGCTTCCAGATCCAGTAGGGAAAGGGAAGGAAAACTGGACAGACTTCCATGAGACCCCTCCTCAGAAAGAGGCAACACGGTGGTAAGAGAAACTGTGGAAGTGGATAGAGCCACCTTTTGTAGCTCCAATGCAGAATGAATATCTACAATCTTGGTGTTAAAGAATTGTGCAATATCATTACATAGCTGTTGTGAGCTAACCACAGGATCCGGCATCTTTAATGAGATGAGCGTGTCAACGATTTTGAAGAGGTCTTTGGGTGAGGAAAGGGAGGCGGTAAGAGAAGTGAAATATTCCTGTTTGGTTTTGATAACCTCCTTCTTATAAGTCTTCAAAAGACTTTTATGTTTGTCCCTCTCACACAAGGCCCCACTCGACCGCCAACGACGTTCCTGTCTCCGTAGTCCCTGCCTAAGCAGTCTAAGTGATTCAGAGAACCAGGGTGCCGAGGGAGTTCTTCTGGCAGAATAACAAAGGGTAGCCGGTGCAAGTTCATCCAAGGCTGTTGTAACACCATTCTCCAACCTCTCCACTGCCAAAGTTACGTCCTTCCCAGGTATAATCAATAGCCCTGTAAGTTTAGGAGCGAGTAGGTTATTAGTAAGATTCTTTAAATTACGTCTCCGTTCAAATTTACTAGGCTTATTACCCCTATTGCTTGGCAAGGGGGTTGTTAAGACCAGGGGAATCGCATAATGGTCAGACCATGAGAGGGGAAAAGGCGATTCAACGACCAACCAAGTGTCGTTGGAGAATACCCCATCGAGCGTATGGCCCGCCATGTGGGTGGGTCCTCTGACTAACTGTATCAGCCCACACCCAGAGAAGGTGTCCAAAAGAGATTGGGTTTCAGACGAGTCCACCTTCTCCAAATGAAAGTTTACATCCCCCAAAACAGTGAAATGGTCACAGCCAAAATGTGACTCTAGGATCTTAAGCATTTGACTACAGAAGTCAGTTTTAGTCCCCGGGGGTCTGTAGATGAGAAGGCCCTTAAACGGCACTCCGTAAGCACCATTAATAGAGAATTGGAGGGCCTGAAAGGACTCCTGGAAATCGTCTAGAGGAGTAATATGGCAGGACAAATGGTCCCTATGTAGAATGCCGATCCCTCCCCCCATCCGCCCCACTCTATCCATTCTCACTAAATTATAGCCATCCGGGACAGCCTCCACTAGATCGGGACCTGAGGAATCCCTAGCCCAGGTTTCAGTTATAAAGACCCAGTCCGGGCCTCTGGTCAATACGAAATCCTTAAAGGCTAGATTATTTTTAATCAAGGACCTTGCATTAACAAGAAAGCCTGTGTTGCTCCTCACCTTAGAATCGAGTTTAGGCATTGGAACAACAACTGATGAGGTCGTTCCCTGGACAGGGGATCCGAAGCAGAGGCAGGTGGGAGAGGTCAAAAATCCCTCTGGAACAAACCCGCGATGGCAAGGGAGTATGGGCGGTTTTAAAGCAGTAAAATCCAGCCTCGAATATACTAACCTCGGATTCTCCCGAACGATGTGATCTATCCTTGCGCCATCCAGCCCGTCCTTGGCGCGGACGGGCGCAGACGGGCTGGACTCTGGCGTGACTCCGGCGGGAGAACGGCGACCAGGCTGCGCGACCACGCTGCGCGTCAACATGGTGAGGATATATAGGGCTCTAATCGGGGACCACCTGCGAGCTGGAGCGCTGCGACGCGAGGGTAACTACCAGCCTTCCCTATCCAAGATGGCGCCTAAGAAAACACAATTCCGGGTGCCTAACGCGCTGGGGATAACCCGCTTAAGCAGCGGTGAGGGGCCAATTTAACGTGCAAGTAAGAGTGGGAAATAAAATCAGGGAAGAATGAGCAAAATAAACATAAAACAAATGGATAACGGCTAATTTTAAAAGTTATTGTCCGACACTACGCTTAAAAATGAGCAGCCTTGGGATGCTTGACAGACCTGAGAGGGCACCTTTTAAAGGCTTCCTGGTTGATTGCCTCTAATCGGGGACCACCTGCGAGCTGGAGCGCTGCGACGCGAGGGTAACTACCAGCCTTCCCTATCCAAGATGGCGCCTAAGAAAACACAATTCCGGGCGCCTAACGCGCTGGGGATAACCCGCTTAAGCAGCGGTGAGGGGCCAATTTAACGTGCAAGTAAGAGTGGGAAATAAAATCAGGGAAGAATGAGCAAAATAAACATAAAACAAATGGATGACGGGTAATTTTAAAAGTTATTGTCCGACACTACGCTTAAAAATGAGCAGCCTTGGGATGCTTGACAGACCTGAGAGGGCACCTTTTAAAGACTTCCTGGTTGATTGCCTCTAATCGGGGACCACCTGCGAGCTGGAGCGCTGCGACGCGAGGGTAACTACCAGCCTTCCCTATCCAAGATGGCGCCTAAGAAAACACAATTCCGGGCGCGTAACGCACTGGGGATAACCCGCTTAAGCAGCGGTGAGGGGCCAATTTAACGTGCAAGTAAGAGTGGGAAATAAAATCAGGGAAGAATGAGCAAAATAAACATAAAACAAATGGATAACGGGTAATTTTAAAAGTTATTGTCCGACACTACGCTTAAAAATGAGCAGCCTTGGGACATTTGATTTACCAGCCCTGAGTATACGGTATACCACATTACTAGGTCCTTGTAAGTAACTTAAATATGCCAGTTTGGTCTAAGCCATTTTTACTATACTTTAAGGAGTGAGCACAAGCATGTTAGCGGTGAGTAGCAGTAATAAAGTGCACAGAGTCCTAAGGCCAACAAAACAAATAAAAAAAATGAAGAGTGGTGAAGGCAAAAATGTTTGTGGGAAGATCACCTCAAGGCTGACATGCCTAACCCTCTAAAAATAGTGACTATTTACAACTTGAAACTAAAGCAAAATAATAATTTGAGAAGTGTATCTGAAGCAGGTTAAATTTAATGGTAAGGCCAGAGGCTAAATTATGCCCTATAGTCTTCACTGATGTTCATTTACAGCTGAATACTAACAAAAGCACAACTCTAGAATCAGAATTCTTTGCCCAATTTAAACTTTAAGGCCTTCTATCTTTCCTTCTTTTCATTGCTTCTCCTTTTGTTTTTCATTTATCACAGTTCTTTATTGCATTTTCTATACGACAGTACACTGAGCAGTGCAACGCATTGCAAACAATACGCTTACATATTACTACTCGGGTGAGGTAGGAGAAAAGTATCACACTGAAAAGACCTGAACATGCATACAAAAGTATAGAGTGGAAACCCCATGGGTCATAGGGGAAGTACTCTCATGGCCACAAGCAGGGGATAGTGAGTCCATAGAAGAATAGGTTATTTACGAACAAGAATACACATCCACCAGTCTTGAGCAAGAGCCAGGTAATGGCTACAAAGAGGGAGGGAAGAATGAGGAGGGGAGCAAGAGAGATCATCTGAGTATCAGTTTCCAGTGAGATAGGGAGAGGGAGCATATGAAACACTCCATCCCTCATTGCACCTCCTTGACATCTAAGTACCCTTTAGTTTTCCGATATTTTGACCTTAACTACACTCTGTTTTAATGTCAATGATGGGTCATGGTGGAGTTTTCCTTTTGCTGATTGCTAGTAGATGAAGTGATAAGGTGAAAGGTACATTGGGTTTGTTTTCCAATTTATATAAACACATTTGTTGCTAGAATTAGATATATTGTGAGGCATTGTTTTTCTTTAAACAGTAAAAGGTCCGAATTGAAAAGAAGTTGGATCACTTTTATTAGGGTATACAACAATACAATTTTGGGTGAACAATAAATACATTAAAATTATAGACATGAGTGACTACCTCTCACCCAGCTAGAGTGTGGATTGACATGAATGCAGTGCCTCACTGGTCTGCACTCACTAGCTGGAATAAAATAGTGTATTTTTAATTGGTCATATATTTGCAGTCTTGAAAAAGTCCCAGGCCTGCGTGCCAACGTTGAGCGAAACGTGTTGAGTGTAAAGTCACCCAGTACCCACTGATGCCCTTCACTTGTTAATATCTTGGCAAGGAAACTGTTGCTTCTACAGTGTTGTTTGCACAAAACTTGGGGGACAAATGTAATGTTTTTACTGTACTATTGTTTTGAATTTGAAATTGCAGGACTTTATTAACACGCCAGTAAGAGCAGGACATTCTTGGCCACCATCTTGGTCGACGGTCTAGTCTCCACAGGGAGGAGACCACTTAAGCAGGACACTGACATGACTGCTCCTCTTTAAACGAGCACTGTTGCTGCTATAGCATTGTTTTGTACAGGTTATTTGAACAAAACTAAGGAGATATAGTGATTCAAAAATATTAAAGTGTTTTTACTGTAATATTGTTTTGAATTTGAAATTGCGGGACTTTATTAACACGCCAGTAAGAGCAGGACATTCTTGGCCACCATCTTGGTCGACGGTCTAGTCTCCACAGGGAGGAGACCACTTAAGCAGGACACTGACATGACTGCTCCTCTTTAAACGAGCACTGTTGCTGCTATAGCATTGTTTTGTACAGGTTATTTGCACAAAACTAAGGAGATATAGTGATTCAAAAATATTAAAGTGTTTTTACTGTAATATTGTTTTGAATTTGAAATTGCGGGACATTATTAACTCACCAGTAAGAGCGGACATTCTTGGCTGCTATCTTGGTCGACAGCCTAGTCTCCACAGGAATTACACTACTTAAGCAGGACACTGGCGTGACTGCCCCACTTCAAACGGACACTGTTGCTGCAAAAGTGTTGTTTCACACAGGTTCTTTGCACATAAATAGGGGGACAAATGTACATTTTTAACACACGCAGCAGACCTGCACTGTGGGTGTACTGCTGGCACGCTGAAGGTGCACCCAAGGTGATGCAGTGACATTTTGAAGATCATAATACCTGATACACTTATAGTAAGAGCACACAAAAAGGTTGACATTTTACATTGCACACGATAGGGATGTACGAAATAGAGACAAGTGTAGTAGAAGCACATTAAAAGTGTGCTTTTAAAAATTAGATGAAGAAAACATAGGTAGAACAACATTTATATATATAAATTAAGTTGCACTAATGAAACTTATGCTTATAAATAGAAGTTCCCGAAAAATGTGAAATATTATGCTGCCTATTGCTAATAGCGTTACAACAAACAAATGATGGACGGAATGCTGACAATGCATACATTCTCCCCCAGTCAAGAGATCTGGGTTAAATCCATCGTTCTTTTGCCCACTACACCACCCCAGTTTAGCCATGGCCATATGCAAATCAGTCTTGACCCTGTGCCTCATGGGAACAGTCCAGCCCGAACTGCCAAGCCATGTCTTCCCTGGACCGGAAACAAGCATCCTAGGACCGGTTTCTGGCTATCAGCCGTCATCAGCCAGGATAGCTTGACTCCAGTGGCGTAGTGAGCACGGGTCCCACGTCTGGGAATACCCATCCCACTTAGGGCGAAAAGCGTTACAACAAACAAATGATGGACGGAATACTGACAATGCATACATTCTCCCCCAGTCAAGAGATCTGGGTTAAATCCATCGTTCTTTTGCCCACTACACCACCCCAGTTTAGACATGGCCATATGCAAATCAGTCTTGACCCTGTGCCTCATGGGAACAGTCCAGCCCGAACTGCCAAGCCATGTCTTCCCTGGACCGGAATCAAGCATCCTAGGACCGGTTTCTGGCTATCAGCCGTCATCAGCCAGGATAGCTTGACTCCAGTGGCGTAGTGCTAATATGCATTATTTAGAAAAATCTGAGCAAAAATATGTAAACAATGAAATATAAACTTGATATTTTACGGAATTTTATTAGCGATGCTATAGAATATGAAAACATTCGAACGAGATTGACATTTTTAGTTTAAAAAAACATGCATTTATGAGATTAATGCGAATATTTTGAGGAAATAGGATATTTCCAACATTAGAAATTTTCATGCAATAATATTTGTGAAAGTTTATACATTATATGTTAATTGATTTAAATGTATTACATTACAACTAAGTTAGAGTTAAAAGCTTCATTCATTCTATTATGCAATGCTAACTTTAAGGCCTTCTTTTCGATATGTTTTTTCACTTGTATTGACATTGCCCCGATTTGAATATAAAGGATCGCTCTTTGCAAAGATGTAATGTAACTTGTTTATTTTGTACACTACAGTCTCTTGACATATTTCATTTCTTTTTCAAATGTTCACAGCAAAATGTTCCTGTGGGAATAGAATTTTAGCTATGACCATAAACGGCAACTTGTATTTACTGTTTGTAACGTTAGGCCTATATGGACTAGCAAAGTTTTGTTTCTCATGGCAAGCACTGAAAATTACCTTGCTATGTCAATCATTTTATTATATATGATCTGATATGATCTGACCATAAGCCATGTGATGGTCTTTCGATGGTGATGTGATGTTATACCAATAGGATTTTACCAAAGAACTTGCAAAAGAAGAAACCCTAGTGGAGGGGAAACGCTTCGCAGAGACCATTTGCCATTTTACGCATACAGCTTACAGACTTTTCTTTAGAGATGCTTTCAGAAGTGTGCTACATTGCATTACGAATTAGGATGATATTTGATTTTTGCACTTTTACTAACTTTGGACTGCCTAGTCTACAGTTGATGACATACGGACTGTGTATTTATGGGAATCTTTTATTTGATTTTATTTATGCTTTGCTTATGGACTCGCCCTTAATAGACTCTAACTGAATCCTTTTCATCCCTTAAGACATTGAGCCACTAGTCTATCAGTCATCCTTCTGCATATTCAGTAGTCAGAATCTGTAAATCTGTGGCTATTATGTTTGGAAACACCTGCTAAAAGGCTTGTCATTGTTATTAAGACAGTTAAAGTCCTAACTGAACAACTTATTATGATGAATTTTGCATCTCTAATACAATAATCAAATTTATTCCAAATCTACTGCTTGAGTCTATTATTGAGTCTTGCTGATTCATCATTTCATTTTAATATATTGATGATTTAAATACATTGTGGAAAGAATCAGCAAGCTCCGGCAGAACATCAGGTGTGGCTTCTCTCATATTGTGTAGCGACTGCAGAGTCATTGATATGTATAATTGTTACTCATCTTAACTTCTTCAGGAGGTTGGGACTTCCAGTTGCTATTCTTTACTTTTACAGTATGCTCTTTAGAGTGGTATGTCTAATTTCCATTTCGAATTTATGAGTTAGCTGTCAAGTAATGACCCTCATTGGACAGCTAACAGTGAGTTTAGACATCCTAATTTCCACCCTATCTATTGATGGAGATAGGTTCATCAAAGGATAATTGCCACTGTGGTTAATGAATTTGGATTGATCATCTAATCGTAAAGTGCCTATTATGATTGGAGGAGTAAATGAGTGTAGCACTAAATTGTATAAAATGAAATGCTTCCACTGGATCAATGGCAAGCCCGTCTGTGCCCGTTTGTACACTGGCCACGCACAGCACCAGCCATGCTGCCTGTCTCTCCATGGATTTGCAGAGACCCTCCAGGGATAGAACAAGGTCTAGTACATGTTATACGAGAGACCAACTAGTAGAAATAGATAAGCTGAACTACAACCTCAGAATCACGCCCACTTACACTGGGACAGGGGTAGGCTTTTCCATGACCACAAACTCAGATTTGCCTGACACAATGAGATGTGGCCTTTTAAATACAAGGTCTTTAGTAAACAAATTCACAAAAATGTATTGGATGCTAGAGACTGATAACTGGGATGCACTGTTCATAACAAAAACATGGACTATCCTTGACTCAGCCATAGACTTGGGCAAGGCATATCCTGTAGGCTTCAAAATCCTTCATAAGCCAAGAGTCAACAAGGAAAAGGGAGGAATTGGAATATGTTTTTAAAGAAAATAATTGAATTTCTTGATTCTTACCCGAGATGAACTAGCAGCCTCCGAACTACTGGGCTTTACTCTGAAATCTAGAAAAGGCTGTGTTTTCTCTTAAATTCTACGTCACTGACCCCCAGGCCCTATGTGCCTGTGTCTGCTTTCACTCATAGAGGTCATTTCCAATTTGGCCCTTGCCCACTCAAACTTCTCCATCCTGAGTTACTTTAACTTGTGGTGGAGGGGACCTACCACCCCCATTTAAGGAATTACAAGCCTTCTGTGAAATTCTAGGAGTGTGGAAACTAGTACAGGGCCCAACACATTAAGTTGTCACATCCTGGATCCTCTTCTTTCTCCAGAGGGGTTAATCACTATGAAAGACAACATACCCATATGCTTGACATACCATGTGTTAGTAACCTTTCACGTTAACACAAAGGAACTGGATACCCCAATTTTTGATGCAGCCTAAATAAGAATAAGACAGGCCTGGCATAAACTCAATAGGCCTGCACAAGGAAGAACAATCAACCTGCCCTCTACATTTGACTGTAGGAAAACTGTAGATAATACCTACAAAGCACTAGAGGAGTACATTTAAGAAACATTGGATAAAGTACCCTTTAAAATCTGAAAACTCAACACAGGTCCTCTGCCTCATGGTATAGTTCTTCATTAAAAACATCAAAAGAAGCTTGTAAGAAACTGGAAAGAAAGTGGCATTACTCCTACACGAAGGAGGATAAAAAGTGCCTAAAGAGCTCTCTAAATGAATATAAGAGCATGGTTGGCAAAAGATGCTCCAAACAGTGCTAAAAAGGTATTCGGCATTATGCACAAACTTTCTAGCCCATGTTTTGTAAAACATGAAATAATACTTTCACAAGCACTCTGTGATAACCTCTCTGACTTTTCTGAGAAGAATCTCATTACGGTTCTTGAGGACATTGAGGTACTCCCCAGACGGATATAGACCTTAATGATAATCATTTCTATGGGAGAATTGAAACAGTTAAATCAACACATTCCAAGATGAGAACATCATCATTAGCAAAGACCGATGCGTCAGTAATGGCACACTCCCTGATAGTCTCTTGAACAAGTTATAACTTTTCAGACCTGTGACTGTGGACTGCTTTTGAACCATAGCTGTCGGGCATGCTCCGCTCTTCCTTGGACATGTGCGAGGGGCGGAGCCAAGCCCGTATATTAAGGGCCAGAGAAATCACGAATGCACTTTGCGTTCAGTATTTATCGAGTCTCTGCTTTACCTGCACTTACCTGATTCCTGCTCTGATGATGGGTGCGCTGGCATAATCCCAGGTCACGTGTCCAAGTGCTTTGCTTCCAGTCCTTCGCCTTAAATCACTTTCCCCATTCGGGTCATTGTCAGCTCCCTGGGCAGCGCTGCAGTTCCTTGAGTTGCTCCTAGGCAGTTCTAGCTCATTTCTCGTAGCTTGTTTAGCATCCTGTAACTAACGAGAGGAAAAACAGATATTTTCTAAAGGACCTACATTACTTGTGAGACGGTAACAATGTTTATGCAATATTGGAATACACAATTAAGAAATACTTATCTGAAGTACTCCTTCCACAGTGAGTGGACATTCTGTCCAAGTTACTGGAACTTCTTCCTGGCTGAAAAAATAGAACAAAGAATATGTTATTAGTATCCTGATGTTACAATGTGCTAATTCATCATAGAATACATATTATTAGTATCCTGATGTTACAAGGTGCTAATTAATTATATCACTTAGCCCATGAACTTTTTGTGTGTACTTTATCCAGTATGGAAGAATATGATTTTTGTTTTTTTCCTGGTTTCATATTTGATTTGAGCTTTTTTGGGCTTTACTGAATAGTGACGTAACATATGTTGAGGTTAGTTACACTACTTATTATTACATAATCCTAAAACACGTTTAATTAGACCACTTGGTTAAACAAATCTATGGTTCTTCTTTTGTTTACCTTTTCTAGTTATAACAAGACTGCCTTTTCTGTTTTCTACCTTTCTATACCTTACTACGAGAGGAAGAGGGATTACAAACAGGTACATACTTACAGGGAAATACATATGTATAGATCCACTTCCCTAGTGTAGTATAGAATAACTCTTGTATTTTATTTTTTGTTCAGGAAGTACAGATCACCTGTTCCATCCAAACGCTGTGAGAGACATCCTACTGTATTACATCTCCTTTTCACATTCCTGGTTTTGTTTACCTCTTTCCCGTCATCACACCATTGCTAGCTTTGCCAATATTCAGCTGACTTTGGTGGGTGTGGGAAGTTGGGTCTTAGCATTGTATATCGCATCTTGCTTTTGCGGAAAACACCAGGTGAGAGCACAATAGATATTTCCAATACTTCAGGCTCTCCCCTAGACCCCCTAACAGACAAAGGACCTCATTTACAATGCCCCTGTGCCACCGGAGCATCACTTTTTGCAACGGTCTAGCAGCACTGTGTCCTGCTCCATATTTACAAGGCATCCTAATCCACTTAACGCGGCCTTGTAAATATCTTTCCCTTTGATGAAGTTTTCTGTGTTAAAGGGACGTGCAATGAGTGTTGCTGTGGTCATTCCTAGCAACACCCATGACTTTTTGACACTGCCCTGGATTTACAAGGAATAGAAAATCTGAGGCAATGACAAAAACGTATGCCTAGGCTTAAGGGTGGTACAATGCAGAGAAATACTTTTATTTCTTCTTGTTTTTTGCTCTTTCTATGTGTGGTGCATTCTGCACACTTAAAAGGAGCACAACTCCATTAATGATTGTTTTGTGCAGGAAGGTGTCCCTTCCTGTAGAACAACAATCATCCCTGAAATGTAGGCACCCTTGCACCATGGTGCAAGGGTGTCTGCTTTGGCGCACAGCTGCTGTTTGTGCGCCAGCGCAGGGATGAGTACAGGAAGGCACTGTATTCTTTTAAATATGGTGTATTCTGCTCTTATGTAATGATGTGGCTCAGTGCAGCAAAATTGCTTGTGGCACCAGGCAGCGCTATTGTCTTGTAAATATGCCCAAGAGTCAGCAAAGAGTTGGCAGATGAGCTAATCCCCACGTACTACAGATATGCAATCATTCACTGGAGTCAGGCATCGTAACACAGGTCTGGAAAAGGCCATAGTTACCCCCCTTTTTGAAATAGCACCTACTAGTCCCTCCTATCTTCAACATTTTAGGAGAATATCACTTCTGCCCTTTCAAGTAAAACTTTAGAATGCTTAGTCGGCAAAAAGATGTCTCAGCACATGGAAGACCATAATCTCCTAGACAAAGAGCTGCTCAGTTTCAGGCTTGTTCATGGAACAGAGTATGCTTTGCTTCTAGCTATGGATGAACTTCAGGGGCCCGATTCACAAAGGTAAAGTTAGACCAAATGTCTAACTTGGACCAAAAGCCTAACTTTACTACTTTTCGTTATACACAAAGGTAGTTACACCAAAAGTCTCAATTTACTACTTTTTGGTATTCACAAAGGTAACTTTAGATCAAAAGTCTAACTTTACTTGTTGTAACTCACCTTTGTGAATACCAAACAGTAGTAAAGTTAGACTTTTGCCTAAGTTAGACTTTTAGTCTAACTTTTCCTTTGTAAATTGGGACCCAAATGAGGATGGACAGCAGCCAATCAGCAGTTCTGATATTACTCGACCTATCTGCCACCTTTGATATGGTTAATCACAAAACGCTCTTGGCAAAACTAGTTGCAAATGGATTTGGTGGTACCGTACTGAAATAGATGTGCTCTTACTTGTCAGAATATTGGCAAGTGGTTTACTTTGCCTTCCTACCACTCTGACTTTAAAACCAACAAACATGTAGCTCCTCAGGGCTCCACACTTAGCCCAATCTCATTAAAATTCATTTAAGGCGACTATTAAGACTCATTAACACCCACAACAGTAGGCTGCTCAACTATGCTATACCCAGAACTGATTCTGTCCACTGAAAGCAACCAACAGGATGCTTTGGATGCCTTCCACAACTGCATAAGTGACATTATCAACTGGCTATACATAAACTCCCTCAAGTTCAATGGGAATAAACTGACGTTTCTGTGCTGGTCAGCTAACAAAATCACCATGATACTCCCTTCAAATTTCAGGCCACTTTCTACTGATGTACAGCTGAAACCCTCTGGCACGTTACACAGTTTGGGGCTACTTTTACAACAAGCTGTCCATGGCGAGCTATGTAAACAAAGTTGTGGGCATTTGCTTTAAGCTTGTCCCTGGCCTAAGGAAACGCCTACTACTGCTGCCAGCTCATGCAAAACCCTGATTGTGCAAAGCATTATATTAAGTAGACTAGACTACTGTAATGCTCTACTGTTAGGAGTACCAAACTACCAGATAAATAGACTATACTAAGTCCAATCATCACCTGCAAAATTGGCAATATATAGACCTAGAAGATCGTCGGCATCCAATGCGATGAAGGAACTTCACTGACAACCATTGAAACACAGGATAGCCTTCGAATCTCTGTGTATAGTTTTCAAAGCACGTCAGGGCAAGGGCCCTGTGCCCCTACAAAATTAATTTAAAAGATACACCTCAATGAGTTGTCTTTGCTCATCAACTGCAAACCTCATATGCGTTGCTAAATTCCGGAGGCAGGCTCCCAAGATTGACGGACAGTCCAAAATGAATGCAGATGCAACTCACAATTTGGCAATACAGTATTATTTTTTCATTTAGAAATCATTAGAACTGTGTGTGTTATCAACTTGTCTCTTACAGATAATTTAATTTGAAATATATTTGCTATCTTTCAAAACTCTGTAACACAGAACATTTAGAAATAAAATGTAACTTGGATCTCTCTGGTGACAGACGGACAATTTGAATTGGTTTACCATTCCTTCGTTTCCGTTTTCTCCCATAACAGATTTATGATGGCTGGCTGCTCATTGCCAAGATGTAGGTTGCACCTGTGTAGTGTTTGTTTTTCTCAAACCTATCCCCAAATGCCCTTTCCCATTCATTCTTCAGACCCCTAACCATCTTCCCCCGGGTTGTGTGATTTATTGCGATGTGACTTACTAATTAAGACCATTCATTGCTCACACACTTGGCGGGGTGGATGTGGTGAAAGCAACACCAACTCAGTGCAGGATGAGGATCTTCAGCTCTAAGTATAGCCTACATTGGCAATATTTATTATTTACCCATCCACGCATAAAACAGGCTTCGATATTCTCAGAGGAACATCATTGCCAGCATCATCAAAGCTTACCCTTGTCCACTTCGCATTCCAAGTCAACTTCATTTTGTAACTTTCACGAGCTCACCATTGTTCTGAAGAATGCAATCTAGCATTGCTTATCATGTTTTCTCTATTGTCTCTCTTCTTGTGTACTAGTAGTCTAGTCTTGTGACTGCCTCAATTGCTTTTATCACAGCTGGGATACTAATGGCATTAACTCAGTTTTTATTTCAATTTAGTTAGTTCTATTTGATTAATAGTCCTTTCTTATCCTACGGTTTGAGTTCGCCTAGGAGGGAGTGGGACCTCGCTTCGGAAGCCTTCACTGTTATTACTACCACCACCATAGCACCTTGAGAAACCATGCAGTCCACACCTGATCTAATCAGGTAAGAGAACTGTGGTTGATTGTTGAACTGCAATCTCTATACAATGGAAATTCACTCCCCAACTCCTAGTCCTTAGGGGTTAATATAGTTGCAGATTGCAGAGACCAGGAGGAGAGAGTACGAGGACAAGGGAGGGTACCGCATAACTATTTTGTTGTTAGACTATCCGCAGATTATAAAAATGGGCTGCGGCAAAGACAGAAGTGCAAAGTAAAGCAGTAACACCTCAAAAAGGTTTAAATCATAGCATAAAACTGTAAAAAATGTCTTTCCCTAACAATATAAACTAAACCCACAACTGCCCCACCCATTTCCCTATCCTAACCAATGTCCCAAGTAGTGTCCAAGAAACTAAGGTCCAAAAACAAAATCGTCCATAATGCCATAAATGCCCCAAATCCCACATTTCCACCCTCTCCCCACAACAAGTCCCACCCACCAGAAAAAGTATTAAAAAGGGGCAGAAGAGGGCTCTAACGGCAGACTCAGAGCTTCTTAATGGTGTTCATTTGTCTCTCCAATACCTCCATCCATTTCTCCTGCCTAGGTTCCATGCGCGTCAGGCTCTGCATAATGCAGTGCTGAAATGTGCGGAAATAAAAGGGAGCAGCAGTGTAGGAATGGTGGCAGGCAGCTGTCATCAGACTGCGGTGATGGTGTAAATGAGGCACTGTGGCCTAGCTGGGTCCTGGGGCAGCTGATGCTTCCACCTCCTCCTCCCCCTTCTCTCTATCCAGGAACACCAGCCGCTGGTATTTGGACCTGATGGGCTCCAGTTTACTCTGCCGGGTCTGGGCTGCTATCTCCTGCCTGTTAGGAGTCCGATCGGCAGGAATAGCTGTATCAAGAAAGAAAAAAGGCAAATTGTAAACAGTGCTCCTAGCAAAACACGTACAAATATATAGTGGAGCAGTAGCAATACATTTGCTGGTATCCTCTGGCCATTCGATTCTGATATGATTAGAGTTTCAGGCATTATGCACTATGGAGTACGCAAGTATTTTTCTCTCTCTTGTTGAGCTAAATTAATGGAGACATGCTAGATCAGCTGGCGCCCTAGACATACTTGTATAACTTTGCTACTGTCTGAAAGTGGGGCTGCTGTATTAGACAATTATCTTATTCCTCATGGCCAATTGGCCATGCTCTGTTAAAATGCCTTTCAATTTCATCCTGACTGCAAGGCAGATGAATAGTTACTATGAATGATATACGTCACCTGAGGTACTACATAAAAACAATCATGCAGACAGACATCTGCTGACTGCCGATAAGTAGACGGTGGGAAAAGCAATGCACTACAGTACAGAGAAAGGATTAAGGAGCAGGATATTGTATATGGCATGTTCTGCACAGACTATCCCATCTGTAAAATGCAAAGGCACTTACTCTTAGTCCCACTTTACTCCCTGGCCTCAGGCACCATCACCACACTTTGACATTACTTTTTTCCAACAAAATACATTTGCTTGGTAGTACGGAAAATAATTGTTAACTTACCCTACTGCGGGTAAGTTAGAGGGATTAGGCCGTGTAGGTAGATGTTTCACTGATCATCATCATCAAGTGCCTAAGCTTTTGCTAGTAGTGAGTTACTTTGTTTGGTAATTCTGAAAGGGAAAAAGCTGAACTGATCTAATCCGTTATGGAAGCCATAATAAAATATTTCAACAGGCCAGAGGAATGGGGCGCATACAAAGAATGTTTTTTTAAAATGTACGAAAGTCTGAGTCAGAAGGAACTTAGGAATGGAGTTATGTTATGTGCTAGGAAGTGACTGAGTGTTATGTTATGTTATCTTAGCTTGTAAAGCGCGACAGCTGCCCCAGCAAGGGGGTATCCCGGCGCTAATGCAGGAAAGACAAACACAGCAGAAGGCATGCAGGAGACTAGGGAGCAGGGAAAAGGTAGGTCTTGATGGCCTTTCTAAATGCAAAGTAGTTGTCAAGGCCACGGATATGCACAGGGAGTGAGTTCCAAAGGGTGACGGCTCTGTAACAAAAAGAGCGGCCACCAGCCCGGGCTCTGCGGGGCCGGGGAACCACCACCAAATGCTGACCCTGTGAGCGGAGACATCGCATGGGCAACATATAAGGCAACAGGAGATCAGCTAGAATAGGAGTTGTGTCCAGCTTCAAAACCTTGAAAGCGATGCATAAGGTTTTGAATTCAATGCGTCTGGCCACCGGTAACCAGTGCAGATGGCAGATAGCATTAGACATGGAGCAGAATTTGCGAAGACCTAAGAGTGTTCTAGCAGCTGCATTCTGTGACCTTTGCAACCTCAAGACCTCCGCCTTGTTGGACCCTAAATAAAGGGAGCAGGCATAGTCCAGCCTTGACAAAACCGTCGCCTGAATGATGACCCGTTGAGGCATTGAAAAGGCCCAACAGGGGTCTGAGCCCCCGGAGGAGTCCAAAACATATCCCAGCCATTTTTTTTGTTTGGACTCGATAATTTAAGGAAGAGTCAAGCCATACCCCAAGGTTTTTTACTACCTGTTTGGGGGAGGGGGGTTTGCCGAGACTGGTTGGCCACCAGAGATCACTCCACCGACCTTGGTCCCAACCCACTAACAATACCTCTGATTTGTTAGAGTTCAGTTGGAGGCCGTTTGGTGTTCATCCACTCAGCCACTGCCGCAAGGTCACCCTGAAACTTGAGGGTGTAACGCTCGGTGTTATTAGAGAGTGCCACCACCAACTGAGTATCGTCAATGTAGGAGACCATGGTCAGAGCCCTACTGCTGGCAACTGCCGCGAAAGGTTGAACATAAATATTAAACAATAGTGGACTAAGGGAGGAGCCCTGAGGCACCCCTTGTTTAACTATTTGTTTGCCAGAGGCAAACGGGGGGGGGCAATAACCATGAATGACCTCTCATGAAGAAATGAACCCAGCCACTCCAAAGCCGAGCCCATAATTCCAGCCTCCACAAGGCGTCGCAACATTATGTCATGCGACACTGTGTCAAACGCGGTGCTCAGATCTAACAAAATCAGCGCCGACGTTCGACCCTCATCGACAGCTGACCAGAGGTGTTCTGTAACTGCTAAGAGTGCTGACTCTGTACTATGACCCGGCCTAAAACCATTCTGAGAGGGATCCAGAAGGTTATTAGCTGTCAGATAGTCCGATAGAACGGAGTTCACATAGGCCTCTGTGATCTTAGCTGCCCATGGAAGCAAGGAAATAGGGCGGTAGTTCTCTGGTCTGGCTGGGTCAAGGGTAGGTTTCTTAAGTAGAGGAATCACTTTAGCCTGTTTCCAGGCCCTGGGCACCACAGCTGTTCTAAGGGAACCATTTATCAACTGATCCAGGGGCGGTAAAATTGTCGACAACACTTTCTTAAATTGGTCAAGAGTGGGCACTGGGAGTGAAAAGAAGCACAACTATTTTTTGCATTGCCATGAAATTCGTAAATGGGCCTACACATTAACTGAGGCAAATGCACATTGCATAGTCAACCATGCAGTGCCGCCGATGTAACCATACAGAAGTTAGGTCACCATGAGTGTCACTGGTGAAATGCCATGGGTAAGGAGGGAGGGAGGTAATTGATGATGGGTAGGTAGGTAGGAAGGAATATACTTTATGTATGTCACACTTGAAAACTACTGTGAGTCAAGGGAGTAGTCTGAAATACCACCTCAACCCTTAGAATCACAACCTTCAAAAAACTATTCCAAGCAAGGTAAGGTGAGAAGAATGCCACTCCAAAGGAGCACCCTAGTCCCTTGTTTCTGCTTCATTACAATGATTTTACCATTCATCTTTGCATTGTTCTTCTAGTATTATTATCCTTTACCCTTGGCTTTGTTACTCACTGTTTAAGTTTTGCATTTTCTCAATCCAGTCTACTCTTCACCACTGAAAACCATCCATCCATCCAAATATGGCTACCAGTCTCATCGAACCTTTCCCCAATATACATTTACCCACCCATGCATCCTTTCACCCATCAAACCCACCTGAGGGTTCCTTTCACCCACCCAGACAGGCATCCTTTCACCCGTATACCCTTTCATTCATCCTTCACCCACCTATGCATCCTATCAGCCACCTATATGAATCCTTTCACCCTCGTATCCTTCTCTTCTAATCATATTACAGTTCGCCCATTCTTTCTCCTTACATCCTTCTTTCCCTTTTCCATCAACCCATCATTGTTAAAGGTCTTTATGAAACTTTGCTGATTTGCAGATAGAAGAAGCCATTACTCAACTCCTGCTGTATATGCAAAAGAGGGGTGTGCTCAACTGTTCACAACTCAACTGTACACCATTGCAGTGAGAATATAATTAATTGTCAATAAGCAAGCAATATGACTTACCACCACACACCACTGCCTAAGGCTCACCCCCTACGGCTGCCACATCTGTAGACTGGCTGGCGTCATCACTGCTGGCCCTGGCACTGGTGGTTGGTGCGAATAGAATAGCAATGCACATCTTGTTAGATGTCAGATATGCCTCCCCCTATTAATTTTTTATAGCAAAATACAACCACACACATCACTACAATTCGGTTACAGTATCTTCTATCAAAAATATCTGGTTGGGCATTTAGTTGGTGGAAATTTCTTAAAAGCCTCAAGATATCCTGTAATAAAGTGGCAGAGCTATTGATGAATCTGAGTTTTTGAAAAGAAATAAAAGAGTGGACAACTGAAAATATCTTCTTGGTTGGCAAATGCAATGGGGCTGACCTCCTCATACTTCCTTCTATCCATGGTGTACGGTCATCAGTTCACCAACTGCTGCTAATAATACTAGGCCTAGGTAAGACACAACTTTGGGGTGTCCAACCTGACCATGGACATTCTCTGGTTTTACTGTTTGAGCATGAGCAAATTAAAGAAAGCCTTCTCATCTCAACAAACATGCGTAGACTAGGGACATGCAATTTTCACAGCAGAGTAGTAGTACATGACAAATGGCTTCTCTGAGTCTGAAAGTACCACCACTAGACAGTCCACACAATATATAAGAGGAGAGAGAGAAAGCTGACTGAAAAAGCAGAAGAAAGGAAGCTACAGACAGACTGGTACAGAGTCTCTTTGAAGTAAATTACAGAAACTAGAAATATAGAAAATAAGTAAATATGATAATGCAGGGATAACAATAATTTAGAAATGGATAGATCGAAGAGGATTTGGAAAAAGATTAGGAAATGGGTTGAAATAATAATAAAAAATAAGGAGTTGTAAAAGTAAGGGAAATAAATATAAATGTTAATAACAGGAGGATCACTGGGGCCAGCAGAGTCATCGGCCGAGGAACTTTGGAATTTGGAGGCATCTCCAGCTCCCTTACCCGCCTCAGCCTTCTTCTTGCCCCTGAATGCTGATGTAAGACATAAAGACAAAAAAAGATTTTTGGCAATAAAGAATCTCTCCCCAAAAATTTTTTAGCTGCAGGAGGCAATCACAATAACATTGAACTTTTTTACATCAGATCTACTAGTAGTATTGCGGACCTGTTCTAAATTTCCTAAACCTATGTAGTCCTATTCAAAATTTAGTAAACTAGATTTTGGAATTACTAATAAACTGCAACAAATGATGTTTGCTTTTTCTCATTTCAATCGCAATCTCAACCCCCTTTGAGGGGACAGCTCACTATGTCTGCATTTTTCTTTACCTGTATATATGGATGCATGCAAATACAATAAATTGGTTGCTTGCCACTGTACAATCTCTAAAAAAGGCTCTAAAGAACTAAATTACTAATATTACCTACCACTATCTTATTGAAAGGACAAAGGAGTCTCTGCATTACTTTTTACATAATCAGCCCAAGTAACCTCCAACAAGTATGATTAGGTAGCGATGTGCACCTGTCTAGAATAACGATCACATAATATTTGTAAACTTAACTTACCTGCGTGTGCGCAGCATGCTTGCTATTTGGGAAACAAATATTAGCGATACCATAGAACACAAGTAATATTAATATTAATAATTACTCACCAAGCCCCGGGCCCTCCATTCCTAGCAGTCTAGCAGGTCCTGCTCTCGGCCCAGGACGATGGACCACTGGTGCATTATCTGCTGCTCGGTGCACCGGTACTGACAGTGGTGGTACAGGGCCTAGCGCACCCTTGCCCAATGCTGCTGGCCCTCTGTACGTTCGTACCCAGACCCAACCCTGCGGCCAGGGTGGAGGGCAGGTGACGCTGGACATAAAATACGAGGACCTCCTCCTCTGAAAACAAGACATAGGGCTGCACCCCATCCTGGTGCCGCCTTCCGCAAGTAAGGCAGTGCTGCCCTTTTGTTTTTTCACCCTGCTCTTTCATGCCGCTGGGTAGGGGAAAGAAAAAAAAGAAACAGGAAAAAGAACAATGGAAGGTAAAAATAAGAAAATAAGGTGAAAAAAAAGTAAACAAATCACACAAAAACACACAAAAAAGTAGATAAAACGTAGAATACACACTCAGAAAGACAAAAGCCAAGATAATAAATAAAAAAGAGGGGAAATAAGTTAGGAGACAAGAATTAAATAGATTTAGAAAGGATGAAAAATTAGGCCTAGCACCATAAACAGAGTGAGAAACAAGATGTCCATGCCCATGCACACAGTTTGTGTGAGATTTCTGCCCGAGAAAGGACTTCGCATTGACATACTGCTTAAACGTCACGGGTGGGAAAAGGGAACACCGCCCGATCGTGGAACCTCACGTAGTGCGGCATAGTGTTTTTACAACTTCACGGAGTTCCGCATAGCAGGGCTACACAAACTCTGCCTGTGCCTACTTTAAACATGTCTTTGGAATGCTACTGCAGACCCTGTCTGTGTAGATTTATTGCCAGGCTATGGTGATAGTTAAAACACCTTGCCAATACTTACATTTCCCTTTCTCTAGATATGTCAGTCCTAGGGTAGGCCATACGAAGGCCAAATTGCAGGATACTATGAGCTTAAAAAGGGAAAACAAGTAGTTTAAACTCTTGCTGAATTATACATGCAATTACAGACCTAGATACACAGTTAAACATCCACTCTGCCAACCGAACTGCAACACATATTCAAAACCATAAATGCACTCACAGATCTAATTAGTTAGGGACACTTACACACCTATTTATTCACTCATACAGAACTTATGTAACCATCACCAACAGAGTCACTTGCCAGGTTGAGGAAAACTATATTCATCACACATCGAACCCCTTCCAGAGGAATATTTGCCTCTGGAAGAGGTATATTGATGATGTGCTGTGCGTTTGGTCTGGACCAAAAAGTAGTCTCTTGAAATTTTTGAAGTGGCTTAATGAACTAGACAATTGCCTTAGGTTCACTTGGACTATGAGCAAACATATGGCAGTATACTTGGATTTGGACATTTCAGTGGTTAATAACAAATTATGTACCACTGTCCATCAAAAACCTACAGACAGAAACTCGTTGCTCCATTACCAGTCACTTCATCTGAGGGCCTTACGGGATAACCTTCCCGTGGGCCAGTGTCTGCGGTACCACAGGAACTGCTCCTCTACAGATGTATATCTGGAGCAGTCTGAGAATTTGGCTGATAAATTGGTACAAAGGGCTTATCCAACTAGGGTGGTAAAAAGAGCCCAGAAAAGAGCTTTAAATACACCTCGGGATGTTCTAATTGAAAGAAATGTCAGACAAAGTAGTGATTGTCCGGTACCGGAAAAGAAGTGCACAGGACCCTACCTTCTTGGAACTTTTTAGTGATACATGGCCTCGCAAGTCTGCCATTGGTTCATGTTTTCTGAATATGATTTATATGTGCACTTTCAGATCTATAGCCCCAGTTACACAACCACTCTGCCAATCGAATAGCAACTCATAAAGCAATTTTCAAAACAGTAACTAGACTCAGAGATCTACTTACTCAGAGACACTTACATTTCCATTCCTTCACCCATACAGCAGTTATGTATCCATCACCAACAGAGTCAGTTTCAAAGACAGTTAGGCATCCCCCGAGGCTGTACCACAGCCAGTAAGCAATCTATATAGGTACATACGCGCGCATTTACAGACCCAAACACTTTCTAAGATAGCTAGTCACACAGTGACATAGGGCCTGATTACGAGTTTGGCTGTGCGGCGCCGGGTCGCCCCTGCCAAAGCACCACCAAACCGGTGGTCGGGTTGCCTGCCAGATTTCGAGTATTTATCATGTTTGGCGGGCTTTTTTTGTGTTCCCACAGTGGTAGCCCTAAAACTGGGCACTGCAATGTGAACCCCAAAAACAGTTCCTTCATACGGGGGGTACATGCTTTGCCTCCCTGTGTGCATCCACATGGTGTGATGCACCAGTGGGCCCCCTTGGTTTTCTCTCTGCCACGGTTTTTATGGCAGTGGAACCATCATGAAAACTGTGGCGGAGAGGAAACCGAGGCTTTCCTATTAAGCATATTGTGGCCTCCTGGCCACCACAACACTGCCAGGGAACGTCGGTTCAGTCCCTGCCACTGCCACTCCCCCACTAGTCTGGCAGACCACTGAGCGCCAGACTTGTAATTAGGCCCATAGTCACTGACATATCCAGTGACACATGCAGAGCGGGAATTGGTGGAGTCATTCAGATATGTAGTTTCAGTTCTGACTCACCCAACATACCCATCCAGTCAAGCTGCCCTTTAAACATGTCTCGAGCCTGCTACTGCAGACCCTGCCTGTGTAGATTTTCTGCCAGGCTAAGTTGATGTTTAAAACACCTTGCCAATTCTTACTATGCCACGTATACAACTTTACACAAACTGAAATCACCACTTATGTATTTAGTTGCCTGGTTATTGTAGCTAATTTAATTCTATGTTCTGTAGAAGTAAACGTGCTCTTGATTTGATTTTAGGAAATCTACTTGTATTTAAAAAAGAATATTTACAATGGCTGACAAGAGTCGAAGAATAAAGAAACAGAGGAAACAGTATTACTAACTTCAAACTGAGAAACTAAAAGAAAATAAGGTGGAGAATGTTTCATTAGAAACCTGGAAGAGTACTAAACAGTTTTATAAAAAATTATGGCAGATAATACAGAGTTAGGGTACAGTGTTATGTTGAACTGGAAATTTGTCTTCAACTGGAAAAAAGCGAAGACAACATGTTTGTGACAGTACATACATTTCTAAGAAAACAACAAGTTTATCAAGGAGAGGAAAACAGTTTATGGAGTTATGAGCTAAAAGATTTCAGGCTAGAGTAGTACAAAATTTGGTAGAAAAACAGAAGGAATATAAGAGGAGAAGTGTTCTGTTTAAGCAAAAGAAACATATTAAGAATGTTGTTCAGAAAGATTTTGCATTGAGGAGGAAACTATCTTAATATTGAATAGAATGAGGACACTAGACAAAACAGTACTGTGTATGCTGGAAGAACCTTTTAGAAAAAGGCTTATTAACAGAAATAATTTCTGTAAATATTATAAAAGGGAATAGAAACACAACTCCAGTACAGGACTTTTTTAATGAGGAAATCTTTTTCCAACAGAACACACTAGTGCATTCAGTTGACATATGTTATTTTATGAGGTAAAAGATCATACTCCTCTTCCAAAAGAGGGGATGGTCCCTAGGAATATAGAAGAAGTGATAGCTGAAGACATGCAAGGGAGGCATACACAGGCCCCACTATACAAATGGAACTGATATAGGATTTGCTGTGTTCAGCAGCAATCAATAGATTTATAAGGGCCTTTTATTCGTAATTTTACATGTAGCAGTCTAAAAAAGAAAATTTCAATTTTGCAAGGATTAGATACATGCAAGGTGAGGGAGTATATCAATTTACAAGGACAGTTACTAGCATGTCTATCAAAGAAAGTGTGCATTCATTATTTAGCTGTTCACCACTCTGAAATGCGAAAACTAGTTAGGAGGCTTTACTATGTCGAAACTCCTGCTCTGTGCTTAAGAGATATGAATAAAGTTCTTTTGCATAGTACAGTATCAGAGGAGGAAAACGTTTGTGATGGTGTTCAGTTTTGTTTCTTTGGTCCTGGACAGGTGTGTAGGGAAAATTAGGACTTGGTATTTGCAGGAGTAGGAGAACAGGACACAGGTATTACTGTTGATAGCTTTGTAGAAAAACGTACAAAGTTTATCACAGTGTCTTCAGAGAAACCAGACTGTGTTTGTATATGTTGTCGACCCACTCACTACAAAACTCAAACTTGTTATGTTATTGTGTCTTCGAAAACCGTAGAAGACAACAGAGAGAAGTGGTAAGAATTGCAGCCTATTTAATTGTAGAGGGATGGTTTAATGGTTGCATATGACATATTATATGTAAGTACTGTTAAAATAAGTTACAGGATAATAAAATGCCAGCTAGAGCAGTACATTACAAGTTTTGAACTAGTTCTTATCCCACAGGAACTTGAAGATTTGAATGTTTATGAATTGATACTTATACAATGTATACATGCATTCCAAGCAGAGGTCCTTATGGAGCCAAAGACAAGGAAGTTACCTTCAATGGAGCTCCAGAAAGTAGATGCTAGTAAATTTGAAAAAATGCTACATTATATCTGGTGCAAAATACCATTCACTATAAAAATGTAGATATACTTCAAGATATTACAAATATGGAGGATGACAAATTACCATCAAAAGGTTAGATTGAAAAGGTGGATTGATCCAGATCAGAAGAAGTTTACGAACATTACAGTATCTATCCTCTGCATTCAAAAGAGATTATTGGTGATGTTATTGATCTCTTTCAAATGAAAGAAGCGAAAGGATCTCCCTTAAGTGTGTGGGAGAAAGGTTTAGAAGCTCACTATTTTCCACATCTGTTTCCTACTGGAGTAGATAATAGGTTTGATGACCTGCCTGTACAAATACCAGCAGCCGAGTACAGATTTACTAGACTATATTCAGAGGACCCTAGATTTCGCGAGTTTATTCTGTATATATATTTTATCTACTATTTGAGAGCCACTTGTCTGGACACTCTTATGCATAGAAAAATATGTGGAATGCATCATCCCAAAAGATATGACTGCCAAGGGTTTGAGACAACAAGCGCTACAATTTCAAAATCATAGGTGTGGGAAATACTGTTGTTGAAAATACAGATCCAAAGGAAAATTTACCCATATAACAGAAGGAACAGTGAGCAGCATTTTGTCTGCAATTAGACACACCCTGACACGGTATTCTGAACATGAGGAATGTAAAAATGGATCTACAATTTGTTGCAGATGACTCCATTGCTGTTGCTCACGCTCATGTGACTTCATGAATAACAAAGTCAGAGAAGATAGAAATGAAAGAGATGTGGGGTGAGATTCCTGCAGAAGAGTCTTATCTAAATATTTTTCAGTTTCAGTTTGAAAATGCTTTTCCACAAAGAGATAGGTTCCTATGAAAGCTCTGATAGGTTGAGCTTGGCTAGTTTGTGCTCAAAGTCTAGAGGAATTGTGTGGGAAAGTCTAGGCCTTGGACGCAGTCATATTAGACTATAAAGTCTTTCCCAGAAATACAGTATCTTGCCAAATGTGATCCCGAAAGTACAGACATTTTGAAGACTAATATGCTGGATACATACTACCCACAAAGGAGTCCCCATCTTCAAAACATGTGTCTGTATGAAGTACTTCAGCATTATACATATAGAAATAATGCAAATGCAAATATACAAGAAGGAAGATATGGGGTCATTGGATGTGACAATTGTTTGGTGGGACGTAACAAAGGAAATCTAATTAAACACAGAAAGCTTAGTTGCCAAACTCCATACAGAAGAGAGTTTTTCTACTTGACACTTTTGCAATTGTTCAAAGCCATGGCTTGTTGAATCAGATTTACTTGGCACTGTGGGGCATATTTACAAAGGCTTATCACCACCAGAACATCACTTTTTGTGGCATTCTGGGGGCAATAAGCCCTTCGCCTTATTTACAAGTCAGCGTTAAGCCACTTAATGTAGCTTAACACCGCCTTGTAAATGTGGCCCCTTTTCCATGAAGCACTTAGCATGAAAGGGGTGGGCAATAGGAGTTGTGGGAGAGTTCTGCTGCAACACACATTGGGGCATATTCTCAAGAACGTGTGATAACCATCGCAAAATTAGCTTAACGCAACTCTACACATCGCAGTCTATTGCGACAACATAACACCGTGTTAACTTTATATTCCAAACCCGGCGGCACCATGCAATAGTAGCAGGATAACGTGCCAAATGCCCTCCTTAAAATAACGCAACGCCGGAAAAATGCGTAACATGAATGCAAAAAACCTGCGATGCCCCAAATCGCGAAACAAAAATCAGCGAAAACTAGCAACAGGCCTGCAATTCCCACGCGTCATGCGGGAAAATGCACTATAAGAGCAAAAAAAAAAACACACCAAAGCCAAATCAAACTGCGTAGCACCATGGATGCACCCGGAACGAGTGCAGAGGAAAACCTGAACCCCACAAGTCCCACGGAGGGCCAGCCCGGAACCACGTGTTCGGGGAAGGGCAAGGAGAAGAGGAGAGGAAGACAGGGTTCAGTCCACAGGAAGACCGGATCATTGTCACGGAGGTGATAGAACACCACCAACAACTGTTCGTCACCTCCACTGCGTCATTGGCAACACAAACGGAAATATGGCAGTCCATCGTCACCAACGTGAATGCAGTCGGAGTGTCGAGGAGGTCAGTGGAGGAGCTCAAGAGGCACTGGCATGAAGTGCACAGCCAAACCAAGCAGAAACTCGCTACCAACAGGAAGGCAGCAAAGGTGACTGGAGGTGGGAGTCCTGTGCCACAGGAAGAGCTGGATGAGCTGGAGGAAATGGTGGCCGCAGTCATCAGTGTGGAGACGGTGCAAGGAGTTGGGGGTCTGGACACAGCTCGATATGACCTGACCCAACAGCAACAGGGTGAGTAACGACCAGGGACTGGGGGGAGGGAGGGAGATGGGCATAATGGTACACATGCACAATCATGTGCAGCACTCTGCACACCCACAATGAGTGGCGAACATGTCCCTGATACCCTTGGCACACTGCAGCACACATAGAAACACCAAGTGCACAATTGGGCCCCACTCCATATCACCAATGCCACAACCTACCCATGCACATGTGCTGAATCCAGAAAAGCAGTGGATCTGTGAGCCACACTGACAATGCAAGTGACACTGCATGACAGATAGCATGGCTGAAGGCACAATACATGACATGGTGCACAAGACTACATTGAGGAGGCGGAGTGTGGACCACATCCGTAAAGGAGCAGGTCACACTCTGGCACATCCACATGCACCTACAACCCATGATGTCAAAAACACATCTGCAGACAAACAATGCACAAGAGTACAAAATGTGTCCAAGAGCACAAATGACCCAAGTCACAAACACCCCAGCACCCGAAAAGCACAAAAGTCAAAGGCACACTGACTCAAAGGGATAAGGGGCCACCAAATCAGAGCTGCAGGGGTGACTCGCCAACAATGCAGCACACACACATAGCAATCACAGTACATCAACATTGACGACAATGTGGTACAAAGTGCAACCCTTACACAACAGGGCAGAGGACCCAACTGGTGCCACTCGTACGTAGAAACTGGCCAATCACATCTGGCATTGCATGACACTGTGAATTGATAATGTACGAGTACAACCACACATCCGTCATGTAGTCAAAATGTCCACTGTCTCCCATCAAATAGCCAGCTTCACCAAAACAGTCACAATGTACATTGTCATGTAGTCTGAATGTAAACATCTACAATGCATCAACATACATGGAACACACTGTTAACCTGCATCTCCCCTTTACATTGCAGAGGGACAATCAATTCCTCCTGCAGAGCAGACCACACATGTCTTCAGTGATGATGAAGAGGACACCCTGCACATTTGCTCAGACACCATCCAATGGCTAATGGACAGCCTCCACACCCCACCCCCAGGGGCAGGGCAGCCCACCTGCATTGTGGTGACCCCACACCCTGCACAGATGACACAGCAGGAAGCACACACCACCACGGCTGGCTCCCAGGACCCCCACGACCAACACATGGAATTCCAATGCAGTGTGTTAGGGTGCCAGGAGAAGATGGCTGATCAGCTGTAGGTGGGGTTCGACCTCATGACAGTCAGACTTGATGCCATACGCGGGTGTCTGAGTCCCAGCAGGGACCACTTACAGTCCCTAACGGACACCCACTGTCTGCACCATGCTCACCAACAATCCTTGGCTGACATCACTGGGGCCATTACTCAGAAACAAGAATGTCTAGTCAGACAGGCTCCAGCGATGACAGCACAGAGTTAGCACAGATGCAGAGGACAATGGAGACCATGGAGACGATGCAGGCTGGAAGTATGGCTGGCAAGGCTGAACACCAGCGAGATGTAGCTGGGATCTTCCATGCATTGCAGATCCTAATCTTGCCATTGCTGCCACTGAGCCTGTACCAGATGACTGATGCAGGAACCTGGACACACACATCTCCACCCCCTGACGTGTCATTGGAACACAGTGATGCAGCCCTATCACCTTCGCACCCTGATGTATCAGTGGCACACAGTGATGCAGCCCTATCACCTTCCCACCCTAATGTGTTAGTGGCACACAGTGATGCAGCCCTATCACCTTCGCACCCTGATGTGTCAGTGGCACACAGTGATTCAGCCAGAACACCACAGCACACACCTGACACACTGGACACAGAAGACGTCTCAGAGGAGTAAGATGTGGAGAGTAATGACTGTGTGAGAAAGGAGGTAGTAGCATCCATCCCCACCATATGACCTGTCCCTGCCTGGTTCAGCCCTATGCATCATGCCCTGGAACAACACCTCCCACTGTCCCCCGAAACACTCTGCGACATTCACCTGGATCCCGACATGGACTGCATATCTGCTCTGGTACCAATGACACAGCAATCCAGCTGTGGACTGAACTCTTCCTCTTCAGATTAAGTTTGCATTCCCCCAAGGACTCTGGTTGGCCCACCACTGGGAAACCATGTTATGTGGGCTTGAAATGGCCATGTACTGCTCCAGCTCCGACACTCCCCAGATTGTGAATAAAACATTCCAAATCACACAGATGTGTCATGTCTATGCCCCCCGCCTGCCGCTGCTCTCAGCCTTGCTGAAGCCTCCTTCCCTCTGGCCACGCCCCCGCCGCCGCTCGTTGCTAGCCCGCATTTGTTTGATATTGTACTGTATTTTGGTATTGTAATTGTGTTTATATCCTTTATCTGCCTTTTCTTGTGTTGTTGCCCCCCCTGTGCTGTTTCCCCTGCGCCCACCCGCCCCGCACCCCGCTTCCCGCCACCGGGAGTGTGGACACGCCCCCTTCCCTCTGTGCCCTCCCCGCTCCCGCCTCCCAGCTGCTCCTCCCTCCCTGCACTTCGCCATAAATGGCGACCGTGCGCACGTGCAACGTTAACGTGCAGCGGGCGCGCCGATTGTGCGCCGAAGGCGCGCCAAAGGTAAGCCCGTCTGCGCCCGTCTGCGCCTGGACCGCGCCCAGTGCCAGGACCCCTGGCTCAAGCCGACACCAGCCCACCCACCGGACCTACGATGCCACTGACCTCCACGCACTCAACGCCGGTAGAATCCCGGGCTGCTATCAAGCCACCCCAAAACACACCCACGGACTCTTCTGCTGCCACTCCTGCAAGTTCACCTGCAACCGGACCTGCACTACACCAGCACCGACCAAGCCGAGCACCAGCAGCAACCACCTCAAGTGCATCCTGCTCAACACCCGCTCCATCCACAGACACGCCGTCGAGCTCTGGAACCTGCTCGACACCACAGCCCCAGACGTCGCCTTCCTCACGGAAACCTGGATGAACGCCTCCTCAGCGCCCGACATCGCCATCGCCATACCGGACGGGTACAAGATCATCCGGAGGGACCGCGTCAACCAGACAGGAGGAGGCATCGCCATCATCCACAGGAACTCCATCCGCATCATGACCAACACCGACGACACCCTCGCACTCGCCGAACACCTGCACTTCCAGATTCACATCAACCCCAAGACCACCCTCAGAGGCACCCTCATCTACAGACCCCCTGGACCACGCACACAATTCAGCGAAGACATCGCCGACTTCATCAGCCCGCACGCCCTCCCCTCCGCTGACTACATCCTCCTCGGGGACCTCAACTTCCACCTGGAGAACAACAACGACCGCAACACCACCACCCTGCTGGACAACCTCGCCAACCTCGGTCTCAAGCAGCTGGTGACCACCCCCACCCACTACGCCGGACACACACTCGACCCCGTGTTCTCATCCAGCAAGGACATCACCTTCAGCCACGCCACCGGACGCCACTGGACGGACCACAGCTGAGTCCACTTCAGCTTCAGAAGGACCACGATCCACCACCACCAGCAACAGGTCGCACGCAGAAGCTGGAACAAGATCACAGCCGACCAACTCGCGACTTCCCTGAGCATGAACCCTCCCACCAGCGCAACGAACCCAAGCCAGGCGGCCACCAACCTCGCGAAGTGGATCAGCAACTGTGCAGACGACCTCGCCCCTCTGAAGACCCCGCCTAGCAGACCCGGCAGCAAGAAAGCCCCATGGTTCACCGACGAACTCAGGAGCTCCAAGAAGAACTGCCGAGCCCTCGAGAAAGCCTGGCGCAGAGACCCAACACCGAACAACATGACTGCCCTCAAGCTCGCCACCCGACAACACCACCAACTGATCCACGCCACCAAGAAAACTGCATTCAAGGAACGACTGGACAACAACGCCCACAACAGCAAGGAACTCTTCAACATCGTTAAAGAGCTCTCCAACCCCAACGCCGGAAACAACGACATCACCCCTTCACAAGACCTCTGCAACTCCCTCGCCTCCTACTTCCACAACAAGATTGCGGACATACACAACAGCTTCAGCACTCAACCGACGCACGCCACGACGGAACCACCGCTCCCCTCCACCACCCTCCGCGCCTGGACCCCGATCAGCACCGAAGACACCATCCGCACGATGAACTCCATCCACTCCGGATCTCCGACAGACCCCTGCCCTCACTACGTCTTCAACAAGGCCGACGCTGTCATCGCACCCCACCTGCGGGACATCATCAACACCTCCTTCGACACCGCTACCTTCCCGGAGAGCTGGAAGCACGCCGAACTCAGCGCTCTACTAAAGAAGCCATCCGCCGACCCCACCGGCCTCAAGAACTACCGCCCCATCTCGCTGCTCCCGTTTCCTGCAAAAGTCATCGAGATGACCGTCAACAAGCAGCTGGCCGCCTTCCTCGAGACGAACGGATCCCTCGACCCCTCGCAGTCTGGCTTCCGGGCCAACCACAGCACCGAGACCGCCCTGATCGCAGCCACCGATGACATCCGAGCCCTGCTCGACAACAGAGAAACAGCGGCCCTCATCCTCCTTGACCTCTCCGCGGCCTTCGACACTGTCTGCCACCGTACCCTAGTGCAGCGCCTCAGCAACGTCGGAATCCAGGAGAAGGCACTGGAATGGATCATTTCGTTCCTCGCCGGAAGGACATAGAGAGTCCGCCTCCCCCCGTTCAGATCAGAAGCCACGGAAGTCATCTGCGGCGTTCCTCAAGGCTCCTCGCTCAGCCTACCCTCTTCAACGTCTACATGAGCCCCCTCGCAGCCATCGCACGCCAACACAACCTCAACATCATCTCCTACGCCGACGACACCCAGCTGATCCTCTCCCTCACCAACGACCCCGCCACCGCCAGAGCCAACCTACACGAAGGGATGACAGACGTAGCCAAGTGGATGACGAACAGCCGCCTGAAACTGAACTCGGACAAGACGGAAGTCCTCATCCTGGGATCTTCACCCTCCGCCTGGGACGACTCCTGGTGGCCCCCAGCCCTGGGCAGCGGACCCAAACCAACAGACCACGCACGCAACCTGGGCTTCATCCTGGACTCCTCCCTCTCCATGACCAGACAAGTCAACGCCGTCTCCTCGTCGTGCTTCAACATCCTGCGCATGCTACGTAAGATCTTCCGGTGGATCCCCACCGAGACCAGGAAGACGGTCACCCAGGCCCTCGTCACCAGCCGTCTGGACTACGGCAACTCCCTCTACGCCGGAACCACCGCCAAACTCCAGAAGAGACTCCAGCGGATTCAGATCGCCTCAGCACGACTCATCCTGGGCATCCCCCGTTGCAGCCACATCTCTGGACACCTGAGAGATCTGCACTGGCTCCCGGTCAACAAGAGAATCACCTTCCGTCTCCTCACCCATGCACACAAAGCCCTACAGAACCAAGGCCCAGGATACCTCAACAGCCGCCTCAACTTCTACGCTCCCACACGCCAGCTTCGATCAACCGGCCACGCCCTCGCCGCCGTCCCCCGCATCCGAAGAGCCACCACAGGAGGAAGGTCCTTCTCCTACCTGGCCGCCAAGACTTGGAACTCCCTCCCGACCCACCTCCGCCTGACCCAGGACCACCTTGCCTTCAGGAAGCAGCTCAAGACCTGGCTGTTCGAGCAGTAGCGGACCCCCCCTCCCCTAGCGCCTTGAGACCCTCCGGGTGAGTAGTGCGCTATATAAATGCTTTGATTGATTGATTGATTGATTGATTGTATGTTCACTCACGTATAAAAGTATGGATGAATGTAGGAACATTGATTGCACTAAAAGGTACACCCTGGTAAATGTCATCAATGCGCATATTTGACCTTGACCCACATGGCCAATTAGTTGAGTGTGAAGGTGTGAACTAGCTGTGGCTTCATTGCATATGAACAACAATCTCGTTACCCCCCAATGTAGCCCCACGTCTATGTATTAAATAGGGCTGTGTGTAGAAATGTCAAATTCAGTAGCAGTCCTGAAGTGGTGTCCCCCATCACATGTGACAACAGAACATCTCTTCGCATACCTACTCACACACATCTGTGTGGACACAGTCTGTTTTGATGTATAACCTTGATCTACATGGCAAGAAGTTGGACACCATACTCACATAGGAGCACAGGTCTGCCAGCAACCATCCCAACCACAATGTCTGGCTCACAGAGGTGGAGCTGTCAATAGGGACTCACCCCCTATTTACAAGTGTCAGTCAATCCCTCCCTGTGTACGGCCAATCCTCATGGAGGCACACAATTTGTCAATATAATCAACACTCAACACAGTTGTACACTAGTAAAGTTGCGTAGACTTTATTAGCATGTGCGTGTCAGTACGGGCAAGGCAAGGGCCATAACATGCAAACCAATGTTTAAGACACTTACAGGCAGCTTAGGAACATGTCGTGGTGCAAGAAATGGGGTGGCAAAAATGAACGCAAATCATTACGGACGTCAACGGTCTCAGCCCACCTTGCCTTGCTGGACGAGTCATGTGATGTTTGTTGTCTGCTCATTGACCCATGTCAGGGAACACGACTCACAGCCCATGGGATCTGCATAGTGCTGTACCACCGGACTGCGCAGACTGTGTGCGCTGCTGACAGTAAGCAGGTGAAATCGTTCTACAAAGTCACATGTCATACTGCATTTCCATGTGTGTACTCCCCCCCCCCTAGCAGTTTCTCTGATTTTGGAACACTGCCAAACAACGCTGTGCAGTTCTGCTCATGGGACTGCATCACCCTGCACAGGTGTGTGTACACACGCGTAGGTCCACGCACATGCATTCTGAGTCCAGGCGAAGGCAGACATGTCCACTGTTGTGGTGAGATATATCACCATTCCTCCAAGATGCTACAAGGTGTGGGGACCTGTGCTGTGGGTGACAATCAGTTGTGGCTGCAGGGACGTAGTTACTCGTCCATGAATGCGAGCGCAGCTTCATGGGCAATCTGTTCCAAGAGTACATTGTTGTCAAGTTCAAGGAAAATGAGGGCGAGCCAATCCATTAGCTGGTTACCAAATTCCCTAGCACACGTAAATTATTGTAATCCAAATGTAACAGCAGTAACACAGTGAATCTTAAGCAGCATATATCCACAACACAAGTCAGTTGTTTAGAATCTTCAGTCTTTAATTCAGTAGAAGAGTGTTCTTATTCTGTCAGTCATGTGACTGGTCGCAAGCACAAAGGCCAACACGTGTTTCGTCGCATACATGGGTAGTGCACCCATGACTTTTTCAAGGCTATTCTTTATTAGTGTAGTAATTTAATTTGTGGTGATAATTCCATCCCACAAAGGGTGTCTGTCTTTAGCGGCGTCTTTCTTAAAGGTATCTGTATACCCAGGGATCCTGATATGTCCCGTTAAACTAATGCAGGATTCTGTAGTCCTAGACGCCGCCACTCGTGTGAAGCCAAGTACAGTAACACTCCAGACTGACAGACTAAGAAGACTCTTCTACTGAATACACCAATTACTCAAAACTCATCCTGAAACTTTTATCTCAGACCCTTACTTCTGCACCAACAAGGGAACTCTAACTAATGAAAATCTTTTATACTAAAAGGAGAGCCCAATGGAGATATGTCTCATTTACCATGTTGCAAATCACTGGCACCAGGAGAATATCCCATGGACTTAGAGTATCCTTCTCTCCCTCTCCCTTCTGCAGGGCGAATGTTGCCATATCTATATACAATAATGTCACCATTCTAAAACAGCCCTCGAATGAAAATCTGACTTTAGTTGACAAGATCTTCCCAACCCTTAAAAAGGGGGTCTACAATAAGATCTACCTTCCCTCCCAAAATCACCTTAGCGATCTTGATGAAACTCTCACCCTCTTTAACGCCCAGGTCTACTCCAATTTCACTCAGCCCACTTCCAGTCACAAGTGATTACCACCCCACCCTCTATACCACCACTCCCACACCAGAGCCAGCATCTCAGACATGGCTGGAAAACCACTCTAGTACTGGCCGAACCATTGCATTGGCTCCCCTCACTACTAGAGCAAGCATAGATTCCTCCATCACTAGACATTTTCCCCCACATACACTCCCTCTTGCTTCTCTGGTACTCTCCTGTGAGGTCACCAAGGTACTCTCACAGTGCTCCCCTATGCTTGGAACACCCACTTATATAAACCTATATCCCCTCACCAAACTAACCTTAGGCCTTCCAGGTCCACTGACCATCCCAAAATCATCCTCTCTATCACCTCCCCAACATCCAGGTATACTCAGTCAGGCCCTCAACAAGATCACCCAAACTCACAACCATGCCAGGCCCCTATTAACAACATCTCCTCTCAGATTAGCATCTCTTATTGCCTCTCCCCTCACCTGGACCTCCCCCCTTAACCCATAATTACCTGTACATATGAATATTGGGAAATGCGCTTCAACAAGATCGATCATAGCCTTTGTCATCTCAAGGATGATCTCCAAAGACTTACAGCTATCACATTAGAACTATGGCTCACTCATAGACCAAATAGCACCCTGATGACTAAGACCTATTCCCATACAGATACGCTCCCATCCCATGTCCCACACATTTCCGTTCTTGGATTGAAAAATATACCATCCCCCAACACCTCCTCTCGACCAAAGAGATCGAGAGAAGATCTATCGAACAGTGAGATCTACGAACTCCTCTCTCTTACCAGCCCGAGAATAATACTTACAAGGCTGCTCCGAATCAAATCCAAACCCTCTAGGCTAACCCGTTCATAGAACTGAGTTACAATCATGTAAACAATGACAACCTCAAATGCATTAATATATTACGTACAGCCCCTCCTTGCACCAATAATCATCTGAAGTGCATGCTCCTCAATTGCAGATAGGCAAATAAACATACGGCTGATATTTATGACCTCATTCTCACACATTAGTTTGATATAGTTATCCTAATGGAAACTTGGTTAAACAGCTCTTCTCATCCCATATAGACCTACTAGTCCCCCCCTAGTCACAGTATCATTTATCATTTGACTAGATAGATCTAAGAAATCTGGTGGTGGAATAGCCTGCATCTACTGCAACACCTTCTTAGTATTCCAGTCTGAAACAATCACACTACCTACATGTGAATATCTCTGCATCAATATCTCTTGTAACAATAAACCCAGTTGTATACTACACGCCTTCTATCACCCTACTGGTGATAACTTGCTGTTCATCGAACAGATCATGGAGATCATCACAACTAACGAAAGCCCTCAAGTGCCCCAGATCTTCCAAGGGGATGTTAACCTCCACTAGAATGACCTGAACGACCAGGCAGTGAAAAGCCTAAATGCTTTCCTATGAGTTGACCCAAATCTGTGACAGTCCAACTCACAACAAGGGTGAGACTTTGGACCTTATATTCTCAAAAACGGACAACATCACCTTGGAGTCCATTAGCCCCTGTGACTGGACAGACCATTACAGCATCACCTTCCTTATCAATTTAATCGTTATCCCCAAGAGAGTGCAACTGAAGAAAACAAAACAATGGAAAAGGGATCTTCATAATATAAACCACAACGATTTGGCCACCCTCTGCAACAACACCTTGATTCCTCCGAGCAACATGGATAATGTCAATGACCTCACAGACTTCTACAATACTTCCATATTGGAAGTCAAAGACTCAATCACTCCCTTTCAACAAAAAAATACATCAAATAAAGTCTCTAAACCCTGGTTCAATGACAATTTGAACTCTGAAAGACGCAATCCAAGATTAGCAGCCAGAGCCTGGATATCCTCTCCCTCCTTGGAACTCCTAAAATGCTTAAGACCAACAAGGAACACATACAACAGAAGAATAAGACACGCAAAGGTCATTTTCATTAGAACACAGCTTGACCACGCCAGAAATAGGCCCTAAAATTGATTCGAAATAGTCAAGATGCAGTCACACGATGTATGAAGACTACAATCAGCGAAGGAACTGCTACCGGCTACCTCACTCAGCTTTCCACCCCAATAGTATATTGAAGGGAGTGAACTACCCAGGTACCTCTCCAAAAACAATGCCTCTTGACACACTTTCTCATCAATCAAAGAAAGTGACATCTACAACATTCTTTCATCATTGAACCCAGCTAATCACTTCATTGACCCTCTACCTCTGTCTGTCTTCAAGAGATCAAAGACATCATTCTCCCCTTCTGGTCTAAGATTGTAAATACCTCACTATGTCAAGGCACTATCCCTGACTGTCTAAAAGTAGGATAAGTAACCCCCACTTTAAAACAAAATAATGTAGACTGCTCTGATCTTCACAATTTTTGACCTATCGCCAACATCCCTACTCTTGCGAAGCTCCTAGAAAAATATGTCCAGATCCAACTCTGCACTTTTCAACTCCTTGACCAACACCTGACAGGCTTCTGTCAAGGTCACAGCACTGACTCTGCACTCCCTTGTTGTGGATTGCATATTAAAAATGCTGGATTTAAGTGATTCATGCCTTCTGATACTGCTTGACTTATCTGCCGCCTTTGATGCGGTTAAACACAACAGTCTACTGAACCTACTGGAACAAAGGATTGGGAATTACATTAGACAAACATGTAAGTATGCAGGACCAAATTAGCACAGTCACTAAAGGAGCGAATTACCAGATGCGCATTCTGCGATAACTTAAACACTATCTTCCACATGAAGACCTAAAGCAAGTGGTCAAAGCTCTTGTATTGCCCAGACTAGATTATGGTAGTGCCACACTCTGCGGCCTACCTCAATGCAATTTGGCTCCTCTAAGAGCCTCCCTTAACGCGGCAGCCATACTTATCTCCGGAACAAAAAGATATGCACAAATTTCTTCGGCTCTAAAATCCCTGAATTGTCTACCGTTTGAAGCAAAAATTCAACCAAAGATTGCTTGCATGACTCATAAAGCGCTACATTTCAATATCCCCAGATATCTGTGCCAAAAGCCAAGAAAATCAGGGGGTTGCAGACCTTTGCAAAGTGCGCGGTCCCTGCTTCTGAAACCCCAGCAAGCCCAAAAAAAGAAATCAGGCTCTAGAGCTTTCTCGGTTGTAGCACTTAAGATATGCCACCAGATGTTTGCCTAATCTCATCTATCGCCTCCTTCAAAAAAGAAGCAAAATCATTTCTGATGACCAAGTTTTTGCCTTAAGACAACCTCCTTAAGCCTATTGAACGTAACCATACTAGATCCTCTTTATGATGCTTGACCTCTTCATCGCTGACTATTATTAGAGATCAAGGGGCAGATTTATGTTGCACTTGCGCCTCATTTACGCCGCCGTTGCGTCACTTTTGTGACGCAGCAGCGGCGCAAATCCTGCGCCATGGTGCGGGGTATTTACAAACGTGACGCATCTCCAAGATGCGTCACGTTGTAAAGCCCTGCGCCACATGTAGGCGTTCCAGGGCAGGTGGGGGCGTTCCGGCGCAGGAACGCCTCCTAAAAGTGGCTGAGTGAAATCTACAAGATTTCACTCAGTCACTTTTAGGCCCATGCTGCGTCAAAACCCTGCGCCTGCTTGAAGCAGGGGTAAGGATTGACGCAGCATTGTACAGATAGGGCCCCCCAGATCATTGCTGGAGCTGCGTCGCGCTTGCGACGCAACTCCAGCAAGGCGCCACTTTTCGGCACAGATGCGTCACGCATCTGTGCCATTTTTGCCCCATGGTGCGCTGCATTATAAATGCGGCGCATCCATGGTGGCGCAGCTGTGGCGCATAATAACTGGCGCATCCCTGCTGATATGCAGGGATGCGCCAGTCATCATAAATCTGCCCCCAAGCATGTTACTCTGCTTATTTTCATAGTCATGTTTGTCATTCATATATGTGACTACTTTGCTTTATAAATAAATAAAAAATTTAAATAGGAAGTTACACATCGTCATTAGTGATTGTTTCCTGCACATGAACAATCATTACCCGCAATGCAGACACCCTTGTACTATGGTGCAATGGTGCCTGCGTTGGCACTAGGCAGCTAGATTCAGTGCCAGCATTAGGGGAAACACAGGAGTGCTCCTTATTCTTGGGAATATGGCACATCCATGCGTTTTTAAACTGACAGGGCGGGCTCTTAGCATTTTTGGAGCTACAGTTTCTGCCAGTTTATTGTAAATATGCCCCTACGTGGCATACTCTGAAGCCCCTTTCGCCATAGGAACGTCACTTTTTCTGACGTTCCCGTGGCGATAGGGTCAGCGCCTTATTCTCAAGGCAGCGTTAACCCACGTAACGCGGCTTCAAGCCACGTTACGTGGCTTAACGCTGACTTGAGAATAAGGCCCCTTTCATGCTGAATTTAGCGTGAAAGGGGCGTGCAGTGTGTGTTGCTGTTGTGTTCCACCGCAACACCTATTGTGATCGACGCTGCCACCTATTATCAAGGCGGCGATAATAGGTAGCAGCGCCGAACTTAAGACCAGAAAAATCCTGGTCTTAAGTTGCGGAAACGAGGAGAAATACTTCATTTCTCCTCGTTTTTGGTTTTTCCATGTGTGCTGCCTCGTGCAGCACACATGGAAAAAGCATAATGGTATTTCAGGAATGTTCATCTGCAGGAAGGGGCACCTTCCCGTACATGAACAACCCTCCCCTGCACACAGACGCCCTTGCAATCTTGTGTAAGGGTGCCTGTGTTGGCGCTAAGTCATGAAACTTAGCGCCATCGCAGGGGGAAACGCCAGGCTACACCACATTCTTGAGAATAGGGTACAGCCTCGTGTTTACGAAGTGGCAGTGAGAGGCGTTAAGCCAAGGAGGCTAACACCTCTCACCACCACTTCATTGAAAATATCCCCCATGACTGTTATGAAGACTCTGTGAAAGACAGTATTGAGTGCTCTGTCTTTCCAACATTCTTGCAAATGTTGAAAGATTAGATTGGTCAAAAACAATTAATCCCTTGGTTTGTACAAAAAACTGTTATCAGAAAGGCTTAACTAACCACTGAATCATACTAAAAGGTAGATACAGTGATACTACCCACAGACGAAACTCCACAACACATTTAAATCATATATGTTCTGACACTCCCAATTTATCACAAGTCTTCCTTTTATTAAAAAAACTTTTTTTACAATAGTTTTATGAAAAGTTATCTCACATCCTATAGTTCACTAAATTCATACAAAACAGTTTTGTTCTAAAAACCCACAATATGTGCATAATACAATAAAAATACAGTACAACATAATATAAAATTATAAAAGGAGAGAAACAGATTTTTTGACAATAAACTTTGTCATTCATAAAACATATCCACTGGGACAATTTAATTACTGAGCCTGGATACACTATTTCTTCCACTATCTACAGATCCAAGAATTCCCATGGATTATGTGAGTAATGCATTGACGCGTTTCGATGGGTTTTAATATTGTTTCGTCTTTTTCGAGACCACAAATTTTTCAAGTATCTCTCTGAACCTTGTAATATAGCCCTTGTAAAAAATCCTTTTTCATTAGCGACAAGGAATCTTGGGTACATAGGATCCCTCCACCGTCTAGAGGTTCTTTCAGATTCATATTTGTATATATTTTTTATCTCTGCGTGTTCTGGTTAATGTGAAATAAATGCCTCTAGAATTGTGACTAGGGATTTGGAAACCAATGCATTACTCCTCCCTATTAATGTTTAATTGCTTTCACCTTTGTATGCCTCCGTTTGTTATATAGGAGTAGCTCTTCATATGGATGCTCTCATCAGCAATAGTAAAGAAACTGAGGGGCTATGGATTCTGTGCTTTCTCGATCTCGTAACGCTACTAGGCTTCAAATCAGCAGAGTTTCGGGGCCATAGGCTATCTCCCTTCCGATTGCAGGTAGGGGCGTGCAGTGTGTGTTGCGGTTGGCGTTCCACTGCAATACCCATTGTGATCGACACTGCCACCTATTATCAAGGGCGGCGATAATAGGTAGCAGCGCGGAACTTAAGACCAGAAAGATCCTGGTCTTAAGTTGCGGAAACAAGGAGAAATCCTTAATTTCTCCTCGTTTTTAGGTCTCGCCTGACCCAGCGCATGCGCTGGTCTGGCGAGACTTATTGAGAGGGCTCCAAAAAGTGCTACCAGGCCAGCCTAGAGCTACAGTGCATGTGCGCGGGCGCGCGCACCGCGCTTTACCGCGATTACTTTCACTTTCGCGGCCGCTTTGATGTTTGATCGCGGTCGCGATTGCGATCACTTTCACTTTCACGGCTGCTTGTTTCCTCTGGTCACCGAGCTTTGTCTTCATACCTAAGAGGTTTTGCTCCCCTGCGCCTGGAGTCTGCACCATTACAATACCTTCCTGCTCCAGCCCTTGTTTTTAGACTCTGACACGGTAACACCCCACACTGCAGCCGCGAACTTGCCTTCCTAGTTGCTATTGCCCACCACTTTCTGTTTTTTTCTTCTGCCTATATTTTTCTTCTGTCAGTAATCCAAGAGTCTCCACCTCTGGATATTACGAACTGCAGCTTCGAACTCTGTCAATATTTTTCTTCTGTCAGTAATCCAAGAGTATCCACCTCTGGATATTGCGGACTGCAGGCTCGAACTCCTGCCGCAGGAGTTATTTAGACACCTTCACGGCTCCCCGTTCTAATACTTTTTTACTTAAACCTCGGACCCCTTGTTCCGAGTTTAATCCTCACCAAACTGATTTCCTGTATTCTCTTTTATCAGCCTTACCGTTAGATCAATTAGTGTTTTCACTAACTGCAGACTGCAGCCTCGAACCTCATTATTGGGATTTGTAATTTGTCACTTTTACGACTCTCTGTTGTCATTTTCCCCCTACCTTACGGCATTTGCTTTACAACATATGGAACCAGCACCCACCGTCCTTTTAGCATCTGGACCGCAGTTGAAACCCAGCGATTACCACAGACTTGTGTGCACCGTTCTCTCGTGAGTATTTCAAACACCTCCCCAGCGCCTCCCACCATGCCCCTCCTGGAGATCCCTCATACCGTCCTCTCGCTTTCTTACTTATGTGCCTCCTGCTATATCATTTTCAAAACCCTCCCTGATCGCTGGCATCTTTTCAGCACCGCTCTCTCGCACTTTAGCCTACGCGCCTCCTTGCTATCTCGTTTTCAAACCCTCCCTTGTCACTTGCGTATTATCAGAACACCGGCGCTGGGCACCCTGATGCCGCGGGTGATTCTACAATGGCATCGCGGCCCCCAACACAGCGATGCAATACCGACCTCGTTTCTCGTTTCTCCCCACCACCTGTTTTCAATCTACACTCTCCGCTCAGACTTTCTCTATAAACTTTACAGATACTTCACAACAACCGCATAAGAATTCCTGGTAAGTTGAACGTGACAGTGATTACACAAGTAATCCCGGATTCTCATTAGTCTGTCTTTACAATATTATGTACCTTGGCTCACTAACCCCACCCTGTATGTGTATGTACCTTTGTTCCTATCGGAAAAATACCCGCTTGTTACTGATACCTCCTAGTGGGTTGTACTCCATGTTTGACAACTGTTTTTTCCCGTTAAATTACCTGCGGGTTATTTCATTGTCCTGAACTAAAAGTTCCCCTTTTTTAGCTTCTACGTACATGCACATGCACCATGCCAACCCATTCCCAGTTGTTCGACTGAACAAAGGTTCAAAATGATTTCACTCTCATGTTTCACTATACACAAGCCACAGAGGCCTTTTAAAACTGCGTGCATTTCCTCCTCTTCGGTGCATGAACCAAATATGATACATGTATGCAACCGGATCCACAGAATGGGTCTAGCCTCCATTACGGCTCTGTCCCCCCCTTCTAGATATTAGTAGGATATTTTTGATATTTTTGTTACCTTTTCGTTTCTTTAAACCCTGCCTTTGGTGCAGGGCACCCTGTAAGATATTAGCATGACTCTTTTGTTGCCTATTTTTTTTTTTGCTTATTTGTTTCTTTAAACCTTGTACGCCTATGCATAATGTTGAAATGTTTTACTATATGAGCTGCATGTTAGCCTAACGTACCGGTAGAGACTTGGTTAAGACCAATATGTTGGCCCATTGCCTCTGTATAGCAAATAGCATGACATATATTGTTTGACCATTCCCTCCTCTAAATCTTTCATGGGAGGGACTCTGACCCAGGGACCAACAGAGTGCTTTAAAGACATAACAAGCATTGGCATAGCCAATAGGTCTCCCCTTTGGGACCTTATAAGTGTTTTGCAATGCAACAGTTATTGTTGCACCAAGGATATTGTGCTGCATAACTAAATACTTATAAGGTCCCAAAAGCGAGACCTATTGGCTATGCCAATGCTTGTTGGTTTTTCCATGTGTGCTGTCTTGTTCAGCACACATGGAAAAAGCAAAATGGTATTTCAGGAATGTTCATGTGCAGGAAGGGACACCTTCCCGTACATGAACAACCCTCCCATGCACACAGACACCCTTGCAATCTGGTGTAAGGGTGCCTGCGTTGGCGCTAAGTCATGAAACTTAGTGCCATCGCAGGGGTAAACGGCAGGCTGCACCACATTCTTGAGAATAGGGTACAGCCTCGTGTTAACGCCTCTCACCGCCACTGCATTGAGAATATCCCCCATGACTGTTATGAAGACTCTGTGAAAGACAGTATTGAGTGCTCTGTCTTTCCAACATACTTGCAAATATTGAAAAATGAGATTGAGCAGGAAGAAACCATTGCTACTGATATTGCCAGGGAGAGTTCACAAAGCAGCTAGTGTTCTGCACCAGCAAGTCAAGATCCTTTTGGAAAACCAATAATTCAAATTGAAGCAGATATAGCTATGGATGAGGTGGAGAATGCAATGGACCAAGCAAGAGAGGAAACTGTGGATTTCGAACACTTATTAACACAACTGAAGAATGAGCAGAGGGAAATTTACAATGAAGTTAAAGATAAAATTGAGCATGGATTTATCAACAATAACAGGCAATGTGAATGAACGTTCTACGTATAAACCAATTTCGCTATACATCAGTCAAGCTGTCACTGGAATATGTTTTCTAATAACGTTCTCACAGGTTATCTACAGAAGACCACAGATTCAAATTTGTCATGTGTAGTAGCAGCACCAACATGATTAGCTGCACATACCATTAAATGAGTTACTGTACATCGATTGTTAATCTACCCGTTGAACATGACAATATACTAGAATATCAGAAATTATCTGGTGATGCTTGCCATGAGGTATCAAGAGATTTGATAAAAATGAAACTTCTGAACATTGATGAAGTGAGCAAAGTATTGAACATTTTGCTTGCTTTCATATACTTTAATGTGCAGCAGATTTTAAGAACAAATTATGATGTATTCTTTGGAGGTTAGCATTTAATTGTGTTTGGAAACCTACTGCAACTTACCCCTTAAAATGACATCCTGTTTTCAAAACACTTCTGCATGACGAAACAAGAAATTCTCTGGGAAGTATAGGCAACGTGAATATTTGGTTAATCTTTGAACACAAAGAATTAGTGAAAAATATGCACCAAGCATCAGATGTGCAATATGGAGATATACTGAGAGACATTAGAGTGGGAGTGCTGAAAAAAGAAGCAAAACGTATTCTGGTTAGTCACCTTATCTAGACACTATTTCCATCATATATTACAGCAGCAGAACTAATATACAATTTCAATAAAGAAGAGAAATAGTTTGTTTAATGCCAACACTTCAAGGGTACTCCAACTTTAATGAAGAATTACTCCAACTGGAGAAAGAAGACATTTTGGAAATTAAAACTATTGAGAAAAAGGAACATCAGGGAGTCACAATACTTTTGACAGACAAACTACAAGCAAAATTGGATTGTTTGGAGAAGTCTGTATCAAAAACTGCAGGATTACAGAAGCGTTTGCGCATAAGCAAAAACTGTTGGGTAATTTTGGTTCATAATTTAAATGTTGAAGAAGGGTTAGTAAATGGTGCAATGGATAGCATTATCAATTTCATACATTTCCCAAATAGAGATGAGGTGGAATACTTGGCTATAACATGTGATCAGATTGAAGGTGTCACACAGATTGGGCAGTGTATTGTTTGTTTTTTGCTAGTGAAAGGCTTATATATTGGCGCAAGCAGTTCCCATTGTCTCTAGTGTGTCCTGTAAACTTTCATGAATCACGAGATTTAAGTGTAGATGCAGCTTTTGTTAATGTTGGAAGTTCTGTATTCAAAGTAGGAATGTCATATGTAGCATTATGGTGAATTAAAACATTGACCAGTTTGTTTTTGATTGAAAATTTTGATGAGAACAAGGCTAGCGCTGATGAGAACTGTGTAAGAGAGTACAAATGGTTAAGAAGTCTATATGCTGCTCATTTAGGCAAATACCCTGTTTATGAGAAACAGATAATCTGTCCAAAGCAGAAGATCACAAAACAATCTAAGGATGCTCAGCAAAAGGAAGGAAAGAAGGAGAACCCAGATTGTCTTAAGAAGAGAAAAGTGGAAATTACCCCTGACATTGTAGGTTACAGGTTTTAAAATAGTTCAGCTGTCAACTACTATACAAATGTCGTTCTAAACGTATTGTTTCATTTGCCCCATGCAGTAATCCAAATTGAACAAATAACAGATAAAGAATGTTTCCGCACTACATAATTTGCTCCAACATTTACTAGCTGACAAAACTATAACACATTCTGCTTCAGGTATTCAAGATCTTTTGGATATATGTAGTGGATCACTAATGTTGACTCTCAATGCTCAACAAGAAGACACATGAATTTCCTATGGTCATCCTTGGAGTCTTAGTATAAGAGGAAGTAAATATTGTAGATTTATTCAGACTAAGTTGCACATGGAACTATGATTGTGAAGATTGTCATTATTAATCTATTACTGAAATAAATTCTGAGCATTTTTCTCTATTTAACATTACCAGATTGTAAAAATGTGCCTTTTGAGGAATTGTTAAAAAGTTGGCAGCATCTTTTACACCTTCTCAAAGGCCAACACTCCTCAGGTTTCTTCTACAGTTGCCGTTTTCCAAATATGTGATATCCATGGAGAGGGAAATTATTTTTTAGGATAAGGTATCATTGCGTTTCTGTATTTTTGTTCTCTCGTCTTCTAGAATGTTGATGTGTGATTCAGCCTCTGTGAGTGTGCTGGCTAAAGCCTTAAAATCTTTTCCTACTCCTTGGTTGTCCACTTGCATGAAGTCTCTGTTCATTTTATTGCTTTGAGCCAGGTCATTCAAGGTTGTTAGTCTCTGTAGGATAAGTCCCATGCTGATAGATTAATCAATTCTGGACATTAGAGGTGACTCCAGTAGCGTGGGATAAGATGTGGGTCTTTTTTTACCACCTTTCACCTCTTCAGCTTCCTTCATCCTTTTATGTTTACTGTCTGCCATATCCATCTGAGATTTGTGGAGTGAGCAGAATAGTACATGGTATCAAGACAGGTATGTGCCAGCAAACCATATTGGATCTTTGAATGAAAATCCAAAGGTCTAGTGTGAGGGCCACAGCGTTCTGAGGGGAAAAGATATAAATGAATTCAAGGAGTCAAAAGATTACCACTGTAATGATGTCCATCCACAAACAAAGTATATTGTGGAGGAGTAAAACTAACCTCCAAGAGGAGGTCAATGTTCATTTGGGTAACAACCCTACATCGTGTAAGATGTGAGGTTGAGGCATAATTAATTGCTGGGTAATGTATAGCGAGTGTCTAAGATGTGATGGCTCAGTAAACGTGATCAGTTACATATCAGGCACAGATCCTATTTAAAGAAGATTCTAGAGTAGATCCTGGTTCTAAAATCAATGGAATCCCGTGTTGGTGGCCATCTTGTCACAATAGATTCAACTGGCCTTCCTCAAAGCCGTCTCAAAAACAATATTGTGGAGGGAGTTCTACAAGTAATTAGGATGTATCAGGATTTGGGAAGGAAGTATAGGTGGTTTTGCCTCCCAAAATTGTTGAGATTGCTATAGGTAGTAAGCACAAATTGGTAAACTTGTATTGGTAAACTTGTAGCGGTGGCCATTTTTCTTGCCTGACCTTGCTTCTGACAATGTTTTGTTATTGATAGTTTGGGAGCACATTAGAGGAAGATGGCAATTGCATATTGAATCGAGAGATCAGACGAAGAGAAATCCCTCTATGGCTGCTCTCTAGACTTACATCTGTTGTCTTTTTGTGATCCGAGGAGTGCTTGATCTTTGGGGGGGGTGAGCGCATTTGGATGCCATCTTGTTCAGGCACATGCTATACCCACGTTACCTACCTATCTACATGCTAAGCAGTGTATTGTTTTACCTACAACAAAAATGGACGGAGAAATATCTGCCCACACTCTGAAAGAGAGTAAATTCCTTTTGTTCCTCTTGTCTCTCAGCACAGGGGTGATTTATACACCAGTGCAGTGACATAATAAACGTTTCTCACATAGATTAGATTGGAGGTGAGATAGTGTGCAATTAAATGCTTCTGGAAGCCAGTGAACAAACAAAAGATTATCGGCCTCTTGGAGAAGGTAGCAAGAGGCTCCTCCTGAGACTCCCATATCTCACACACACTCATAGCAATGGGTTGATTGGGGGCTCCATGTGCCACAGCAGCAGCTACTGAAACCTGCATTACAACATCAGGATGGCTTTAGCGCTGTTGGCAACAATTTTTGTTAGGGTCCACTATTTACTTACTTTTGCACTGCTTCCCTCACTCCTAACCTCAAACAGTTCCCCTCATCTTCCCATAGCCACTATCTTACATGTATTTTATTTGTTTTATAGCGCTACTCATACCGATGTAGGGTGTCCGAATACTACATTACACACATATTATACAGAGAAACTTAGATGTTTGGTATAAGTTTAGAGAAAATGTCTAAGTTTACCTTTGTGAATAGGGCCCATAATGTTCTAACTTATACCTTGCAGTTTCCATTCAGCACTCTCCCAATGGCAGGTCATAGCTCACTGTGATATATTAGGATTGTAATTTATGAACTGAAAGTAACAGAATTTCTGTGACAAACGCAGAAACCTACTGAGTTATCAACATAAAATACAATTCTGTCACCTGCATGATAAAAATGTTTTTGCAGCAGGCATATGCACCCTCTGCCCTACTATATTACCAGACAAGCTACAACTAGACAAAACTCTGATTCCTCTCCAGCAGGTACATTAATCACCAGAGTTATCTTATAATGTTTATTGATGCCACAAAATTGCTGTACACATAATGAAATCTAAAAGGGTGCTTTTAATCCCACGAGAAATTTCAAAACACAGCGCCCCGGAAGCTCGCTGCTAAGTGTGGTGGCATCGATTGCACCACTCTGAAGCTGGCCCTGACTGCTTCTCGGAGCACCTACATAAAGCAGGCTTTTTCTCGCTACACTCTTTAGAATACGCGTGTCCCCATTTTTTGCACATGAACTTTATTATAGTAATGGAGCACTAAAATACATCTGAAATATCACTGAGCACACAACATGGGACAGGCACATTTATTAGCAAATGGAAACGTTGTAGCAGTTCTGGAATATGTAATAAAATACTGACAGGCTCTTAGAAGAACTGCAAAGTGAAGATTAATGATCTAGTCACACATTCTATTATCAAATGGATGCTTAAAGCATGGAATACAATTTGCAAGCCATGGCAGCATGGAAAACAGGGTATAAAATAAAGAATTCCACTGCAGGTTTCTGTTCCACAGAATGGAGCTCTATCGAACAAAGGGCCATATGTACAAATTCCTAGACTTGCAATTTCCTAATTGTGATTCTTACCAAATCACAATTAGGAAATTGCAATTCCTGATGTAAGAACACTTAAATCTTTTAACTAGCGAATCCCAGTGGGTTGCTAAGCGACATACCTCATATCTTTTTTTTTTTTAAATGCAGCCCTGTTTTTTAAAGGAAACCAGGGTGCATTTAAAAAAGAGAAAATGAAACTTTTCAGTTTTTTTCTTAAAAAAGAGTAAGCAGTCATCCATGTGACCACTATCTACTCTGAAAAATATTTTGTTGATCATTCTCGTGGGGGAGGGGTCCCTTGGAAAACCCTATCCATTCGCAAATGATTACCACCACCTTCGAGGTGTCAGTAAAAAATGAATGCTTTGAAACAGAAATTCGGTCGCAAAACATTCATACAAAGCACTATAATTCGGTATTTGAAAGAGACCCATAAATATATCCCTTCCAAATACTGAAACTAAATTGCAATTTGGTAACAAGTTATCAAATCCCGATTTGTTATTCATACATAAGAAAATGCTTTTTTGCGGTAGTCTGTATCCGACCGCAGAAGGTTTTGTACATATTAAAATATAACATGTTTGAGTTTGCTGATTATTTTCTGGGCACTAGTGATATATTATGGTGTTTGACATGGCCTACATTTCGATTCTCAGTGTCACACCCTGCTATATAAATGATATTTACATTTTGAACACTGCATTAATGGTGATACTTTGCTTGATAACCAGTCCAGCTTTTTCTTTTTTTGTTCTGGGACTTGTAATCCTGTTTATTGTATCATAAATCAGGACTATAAGTCACAGAATCAAAGAAAAAAACTGGACTGGAATAATATATCACAAGCGGACCTTGAAAACTTGGAAAAAATGCCTGGAAAAACTGGAAAAATGTTTTTATGCTCGGGTGCCAGAGAGTCAAAGTCCTGAAGTCCGTCCTTGCAGTGGAGAAAAGAGGCTTCTTTTTGTGGCTTGGCATTCCTCTGGCATCATTGCTTCTAGGTTTTTAAGTGAGGGTGGAAAGTTCTGGAAGGTAGGCACCTCGGCTTAATCCTAGGGTGCAACATCATCAATCTGAGCCAACCCTCCTGCACAGCATTCACATCATTCTGGGGCATTTGAATATGGCAGCTTGAAGTGGTCTATGGAAACATATTGCTGAGAGCCAACTGCCGACATTGCCTGATTCCTTCCCATCAAAAACTTTAAGGGGAGCCCCTCCTTTGTTTGGCTCCCGAGATTCAGCCTTCCTCTTGTTTTGCTGTGGCCTTGTGGAAGGTGTAGTGTGAAGAGTTAATTAGCACTTGCAGATTTCTTCTTCACCCATTCCTTTCCTAGGGGGCAGCACCATGCACTATCAAATGGCTCTGTTATGTGGGGAGGCATTTGATCCTCTGGCTGGCCAGCAGAGTAATTCGTTTGGCACAGAAGGGGGGACAAAGGCCTGGAATCTGCTTATGAGTTGAGCAGGGATAATACGACAATTCTCCAAGTACCATGAGGAGTACAATTATCATGAAAGTGACTTTGGATTTGCACTGAGGGTAGAGTTTTACTCTAGGAATTATATCTAACTGGTATCTCTAGGTCTATGTAGGGCGAAACTGTGCAGTGCCACAGATTTCACCTATAAAATCAATAAAGTAAACGGACTTCTCAATAATCATTATGGAATGTCAATATAAATTATAAGGCCTACACCAGGTTATTCCTGAAGGGTCTCTTCTGTGATAACTTACCTTTGTGACTATACTGGACTGAGCTAGATGGTAGTCTCCCATGTTAAGCTCCCACAAATGAACACATGCGTATGTTCTCAAGTAATTAGCCCTCAGTCTCTTAGCCTATCAGCGCAGCAGCAGCTTTATCCTCAAAGGCAAAAGCACTGGTGATTAGCACTCTGAGTTCATTTCCACAGCATTTACCATGAATCAGACTCAGCTGGTAAGACTCACTGGGCCCGATTCACAAAACTAACTTATGACAAAATCCTAAACTTACTACCATTTACTAATTTTGGTATTCACAGAAGGCGCTTACTCATTTTGATATTCACAGAAGGCACTTACTCATCAATGAGTAAGTGCCTTCTGTGAATACCAAAATGAGTAAGTACCTTCAGTGAATACCAAAACGAGTAAGTTCCTTCTGTGAATACCAGAATGGTAGTAAGTTTAGGATTTTGTCTTAAGTTAGTTCTGTGAATAGGGCCCCTCGTGAGGAAGTGTCTTTTTGCAGGCTCTTACACACTTTTGCAACCACTTTTTAACTATTGGCTCCTGGTTTATTTACTCTGTAGTGAACTGGGCCCTGCTGACCAGGCCTCAGTGCACGTGCTCTAATCCTTAAAAGTATATGTTTAATTGGTTTCCTCCAAAGTGGCATACTTTAACTTACCTTCAAGTCCATTCGCATTTGGTACCAGGGGTCCCTAGGACCTGTATGTTCAGTGTCCCTTGTGGACTGCAGCACTCAAAGTGCCACCACAAGTTTGACAAGAAGAGCATGTCTACCAGCCTGCCACTGCAGGCTGGTAAAGCAGTTTTAACTGCTACCTCAACTTTGCCATTTAAATCTATGGCAAAGCCCAAACCTTCCTTTTTAAATAAATAAGTTACCTCTAAGGCAGGTCTCACAAGCCCTAAGGTAAGTTGCTGCATTTTAAACAGAAGAACATGTGCTTTTCATGACCTGACGAAAAAAAAACATATTGTCATTTTTACTTTAGAAAGGCTAATAGCCCCATTGGCTAGTATGGAGTTACACACTGACAACTCAACGGGGTTAACTTCCAAATTAGACTACTAAATTTAGTACTTTAAGGTATAAAAAGAATCAGTGCATTAAATCCGACTTGCTGCTCAAGTCAAATTTAATGTCACTAGTTTACAAAATGCAACTTTAGAAAGTTGCCACTTTGTTGCCAAAAGTTTTCCAGTAGATATTTTCAGCTACAAACAAGGCTGTCATCGAAACAGTCTGCTGCCCTCTTTGAGGGAGGTGTGAGCGGCTCTCAGGCAGGGGAACCAAAGGACCTACCCATGGAAGAGGTGCTACCTCCTCCTGGCATGATGGCCAGAGTGGTTGTGACCCCGAAGGGAGAGCTTCAAAGAGAAAGCTGCCTTTGAAGGCAAATGGTATTCACACATTGAAGAGGCTGCCCTTTTGTTTTAGAAGACAGGCAGGCATCTCGGGTGGAGAGTGAAAATCCATTGCTAAGCTGTTTTTTCAAGGAGTGTGTAGCTTCCAGGTAACCAAACCTCTGTGTTACCTGTGGTACCTAGCTTTGGATAGGGAGCTCCAAACACCGAAAAAAGGGTTCTACCATGTTGAAAGTGAGCAGAATAGCCTGCACCATTATGAGCATCCTGCCAAGTATCATGCATCAAGCATTAGACTAACACATTTTAATGTGTCCACAATGGGCCTGGGCGTAGTTCGCGGAGTTTTGCTATGCAGAACTCTGCGAAGTTACGAAAATACTCTGCTAAGTTCCGCGAGTGCAGTGTAAACTGCAGTTTGTACTGGTATTCCTGCAGCTCGGGTAGAAATTCTACCTGAGCGGCAGCTCGTTCTCGCAAACTTACCATTTGCAATCCCGAACGGGGAAAAAACTCCACTGCACATCGCAAAACAGAGTTTTCTGCACTCCGCGCAGTGCAGAAAACCCCGCAAACTCCGCGCATGGAGCGAAGGTCACCGCCCAGACCTAGTCCGCATCACTGCATTAAAATGCATTATCATTAATTTTTAGTGCCTTGACCACTTGTGAGTGTTGAGTTTGAATGAACTAAAGCAGGTAGTTTAAAGTTACAGTGGCGGTTGCACTGAATTAAATGCAGTGTGGCGTCAGTCACTGACTTTATACACTGTGAAAACACAGCAGATACAGCCGCTTCGTGACTAGAGTTGCTTACATTTTAGATAGTAACACAATGTTACTTCATAATTTACTACCAAAGACTAGGTGGAAGAATGTGTGGAAAAAAAATGAGTTATTTGCTGCCCTCTTGTAGCAACATCTAAAATACACTGCTGGAGCACTATCTACAGCACAAAAGTGTTTTGGAATACATGACCAAGGGGCATTAGAGTACAGAAGGAATACTGCATTACAGGACTAAAATAAAAATAAAACGCTCTTACATATATCAACAGATCACTGGAGATTGTCAACCTAACAACAACAGTAGATAAATATTGAAGGTGGGCAACAAGGAAAGAGGAAATGGTGCCTGCACAAGTCATCATGTGAAGACAGAGCCACAGATGAGTAAGGAGAGGAAAAAAGCAAGTGAATTAGTCAGAGTTGGAAATGGTGCTCTGAGGAAAGGGCTAGACCAGGATAAGATAATCAGTGGAAGGAAGAATCTATACTTAAAAGGGTATGGGAAGAGAAAGAGCTGCAGTAAAAAATAGAAAGAGGTATTAACTGAGGTAGAAAGGCATAGACAGAGGACAAGGTCAGAATAAGGCTTGCAGGAACTAGTTTGGAAATGCCTGGGGATCATGTTAATAAGGTTAATCACCTTGCAGGAGGATTGTAAGTATTTTAAAGCCCCTTCTAAAACATAGCATTGTGTGAGATAAACCTCATCACATGAACTTAATTGCTTTTTTCAGCTGACCTTAGTATCACGCAAAAGGTCACACATAACGCATTAGAATGACACACATAAGCACATTATAGACATAGAAATGTCACACATAACCACACTTAAAACTTGGCAACCATGGTAGTGACTCTGAGTAATAATGATAATTTATTAACAGGCAGCTGAGATCATCTGCGCTGGGACCTCTCACTTCCTGTTTGGTACAGTCGGGTCCCAGAGCGCCCTTCCATTTCTGGTGCTTTGCAGCAGCTTTACGATCTTTTTCGAGTTTTTCATTGCTCAGATAGTTGTTATTTCTGATATGCATACATAACCCCTTATCTTCATTGCTTGATTTTTCTCGTGAGAAAGTGTCACTGAATGTCACTCATCAGTACACTGAAATTATGAAAATGTCACACATAAGCAATCTGAAACTGTGACAGCTATGTATGAGGCCAGCAACAGTAAGCCTGACCAACATTGGAAGCTGAACTGCAGTCTGGGAGACCGATTCCTGACATGCAAAAGTTGCACGCAAGTCTACTGGACTTGGGAAAGTCGTCAGAGTGCAGTTTGGTTGCCCAGCATGGAACTAACTGCAAGTTAAAGGGAATCACTGGTTTTGCTGTAACCGGAGACCATGGCAACTAATTTTGTACTGGACTTCACCTGGACTTTGTCTGACAGATCCCTAAGGCTAAAGTGGCCCCCCTTGCTCGAAGACCAAGTGGTGGCCACAGGAAGACCCTGCTACCAGCTGAGCATCCTCAGCATACTTGAGCGTCTTCAGCATCCTGTATCCCTTGAATTAGGACCACTCCAATGACTTCCATAGTGGTTGGCCCATCAGATATGGAACTGGGCTGGAGACTGCTCAAACCAAGCGGTAACTGCTGATTAGAACTAACTGGTCCCTGTGACTGGCGGCCTAATGAAGTTGGACACCCAGGAGTGCCCTTATAGCCCTTTACAAGTTATTTGTTGTGCCTAATCCTAACCCATGAGTCTCTGTAGATATACTGATGTAATGAAAAGCAGTGATTTATAGTTTCTTTGAAAATCCATATCTCTGGAATCATCTAGTGGATTTTTGTTGTTGAGGTGTTTATTTAAAGATATAAAACCAACCTATATTTATAATTTTTCTATAAATTGATATCAAATATTTATAGTGTTGCGTTTTCCTCATGTTCAACTATTGTGGTAGCTCTTAATGCGTTACACTTGTTCCTTTGATAAAGCTCAACTCGGCTGAGCCATAGCTACCCAGGGCTGAGCAAAGGTTTTACATATGAACCTGACCAGACCTAATATGAAATTGTGTCTTTATTTTAAAGTGCGATTTAGACAACCACGCCATATAATAAACAACTCTCCTCACATTCACTCACAGTTAAAGCCCAAAAGCAGGTAGTCAGGATGAGAAACATCCAGTGGAATAAAATAGATGGAACCCATTTGCCACCACCCCCCCCAAATTAATAAACCACCCAAAGGATGCCTTATCATAGAAACAGCAACCAGAGTATGAAATATTTGATACTTGCAAAAGTCACTCATACCGAGTTACATGGAGTGATATCCTTAAAGGATATTGCCCTGGGCAACTATTAATAGTCCAGTGTTTCCATGTACGAAACTACCACATCTTGTAAATCCACAAGTGGCAGCAGGCAGAGGCACAGGGGTAGCAGACAATGCTCACTAATTCTGCCCCGGTATCTCCCCATGGAATAAACAGGGAACTTGGAATGAGAGCCAGTGTGGAGAGTGCACTGGAGACTGCAATGAGAAGACTTCATGGGGACTAATTATCAATATTTGACAGAGATAATGTTATGTTGTAAAGTTCCTTGCTGTAGACGTGGGCCATTCTCTTGAGCATCAAACTCTACTACAATATGTTCTTTGAGAGAGGCCATGAGTGTCAGACTTCAAATTCATCCATTATGGGGCCGATTCCGATCCAGGTCCTAAGGGCACCGAACGCGATCCGGCCGGAAAAAATACGTGCCGTACGCGTGTTTTCCGGCCGACTCGTACAGCTGTACGAGCGAGCAAGTACGATGCGAGCTACGTGAGATTCACCGACCGAGTCGTTTCCGGGTCCGAACCGCTCCATACGTCTCGGTCGGAAGCTAACCGTGGCATGCAATGGATGCGATTTCCAACCGAGCCAGTACGATGCACGCGTCGGACAGCCTGTGCGAGTCGGAGTGTCCGGCTCGCAAAAGCTCCCGGAGTCGGACTTTGGGGGTCCGCGTCGGACCCCCTAACACCCACAGCCCTACGACTCAGACACAGGGAGAGACCTATGGGTCTCCCCAACACAGGCATGTACGGTGCGGATGGCACCGACGCATACCCACTGTAGGGGGCGCACTTGTTTGAGACGTACCCATTCAGTCAATTGGAGCGCATGTACGTGTCGTACAACTGGCTCCCATTGACTTCTATGGGAGTCCGACCGAACCGAGTCCGACAGCATACGTGCGCATTGTACTCGCTCAGTCGGACTGTAGGGGTCCGACTCGGTCGGAAAACACTCCGGATCCGACTCGGTCAGAGTGCTTTCCGACCCGGATCGGAATCGGCCCCTAAGTGTTCAAGTATAGTCCTACAGACTTAGGAGGCAAAGGATTATCAGAGAAATCTGACCAAGGGTGTTTTCAGTATTAATGTTGTGGGTGGAAACTATGTTGACCATGTGTGACCTTGTTTCTGTTTGGGGCCATTTGATAGTTTGGATAAAATCCTGTGCTGACATATTTTCACTTAAACGTGCCACGGGTTTGCCATCAGCTTTATTTAGTCATGTAATCTACTTTTAGGACACAGCTAAGGCTACGATTAATAGAAGTAAAGAAAGGATGAGGGTTGAGGTTTACATCTGCCAGCGCAGAAATCTCTGTAACATTCCCACAAATTATGTCACCTTAAAACTTACTTAAAGAACCTGGAAGTTCTGCTCTTTTTTGGGTCCGATGTATTTTTGCCATCATTTTCAAATGGAGCAGTACATCACAAAGACATCAATAGTTACATTTGATGAAGGAGGTGGTAAAGTGTCAAAGTGCAATGTGCTCTGAAGGACACTGCAGGCGTGGCCCACACATGTAGCTGCTAGGGCCGGCAGGCTCACCTTATGCCCCACCCACTTCCAGGTCCACTGCACTACTGCGCTACTGCACACTACTACTCACTGATTCCTCTATTGTGTCCCTTAATCCTTCTACCACTGCAAGGATTATAAACATACAAGCAAAATAATGGGCAATATCAGGAACTAATTATAAGCTGAATGGTTCTCAAGGTGGATGCGTAATTACCTAATACCGGCTAGCCTCCTATAGCCTGCCTCTATAGGTGTATACCTATAATATACCTATAGTTTGGGCTCGTTAGCGACCGTGTTCCCTCCCTGCGCATAAAGCAAAATGTGCACAAAACAACCCAAACCAGGAGAAAAAACAGGAAACATCAGAGATGTCAGGTCAGGCAACCACACCCTCTCTGGCCCCAAGAGGAGTAAGAAGAGAACAGAGAACGGCACAACAGAGGATGGAACTGAAGGCCAAGGCACTAGCCGAAAGAGGAAAACAGCATGGGCAGAACAGCCCCATTGACCCTATTGACCCCATTGATCCATCGGAGGATGAAGAGTGCATGTCGGATTTGGAAACAGAAAATGTTTCTTATAAAAATGGCCAATTACCAGATGGTCAGATCGGGGCGCACCGAAGCATAGCTCTAAATACAAGTGAAGAGACTCAGAATGCAAACAGTGAAGCTCTACTTAGCCCAAAGCAATAGCCTCTCTTTTACAAACAACCAAAACATCAGGCTGTGAGTAAGCCAAAAGATACATCGCAACTCTACAATGAAGATGAAGCTGACATGATAGCACAAGATGCGACAAATCTTCTACAAAATGCCTGTACAGTCGCTCCTCACCTCAAAGTTCCCTAGGTATGGAGAATCTTTCACTGGCCACACTGAGCGGGAGGCAAGCAAGCACTGAAAATACAGTGGAGCCAGTGTCAGAGACTTTAAGAGAAGGGCTGAGAAGAGAAGAAGCATCAATCCAAAAAATGCTACTAACTAGGCCTGGGCGGTAAATTCCGTTCCGCTCGCGGAATTTGCGGAATTTGCGTAATTTCGCGTTCCGCGGAGACCGCGAAATTGCTCAAAAGTCTGCTTTCCGCGATTTTGCGAAATTTTTGCTTGTTCGCGTTCTCAAAATGCGTGTTCGCGAGATATTTCTCCCCGAGCACGCAAACAGCAATTGTGAACAGGAAAAAAGCCTCGCGAACAAGCAATTCCGCGTGTTCGCGGAATTTCTGCGTGTTCGCGGAGATTTTTTACCGTTTCGCGGAGATTTGCGTAACGCAATTACGCAAATTCCGCCCACCCCTACTACTAACCACACTGAATGAGATCAGGGACTTTAAAGCATCTCAGGCAGTGGAGATTGCTCAGCTGCATGAAAGACTGGCTAAGCTGGAAGAGAATACATCCAGCACACCAAAGAGATTGGAAGAGGCCGACACTCGCATTTCAGATTTGGAGGACAAACTCTCGGCTGTAAATCAAGACATGTTAGCTTTGAGTAGAAGCAAAAGTCAAGTATAGCAGAAACTCCAGGACTTAGAAAACTTTAACCGATGCTCAAATCTGCGGCTAATGGGAATCTCAGAAGGATCAGAAAGTACGGAAATAGTTGGGTGGGCAGGGTCATTACTTAGGAAAGTAATGCCAGATCTACAAGGGGACCTGACACTCACTAGGGCCCATAGGGTCCCTGCACAAAAGCAACTCAACGATAAATATCCACGTACAATATTATTGAATTTCTAGTCCTGCAGAATAAAAGAAAAAATGTGAAGCACCACCATTGCAAAAAGATCCTTTTTCACTACTGAGATTCAGCAGTTCAGAATATTCTCTGACATGTCCTCAGCTTCTGCACACAGGTGGAAAGATTTTGTTAAGATGATTGATACATTCAAAGGAAGGGGAGCCCAAGCAGCAATTGTGCTGCAATCGAAACTCAAAGTACTGGCTAAAGGGAAATTCTATATTTTCTCAGACATTCACGAAGCTCAATTACAGAGCTGTCGGTTGAGCGGGATTAAGACCCTTCCCCCTTCTCTTTTTTTTTGCATCTAAACAGAGGGCCGAGAAGAGGGCAGGCAAACAGTAAATTAGCTTGCCACTTTGTTTGTTTTAAGGGTGTATAGGGGTGAGCCAAAGGGTGCACAAGAATGCAACAAAATGGCATCCAACAAGAGGGGAGAAAGGAGGGAATAGTGGACAATTCCGTCCTTCGAGGGAGGGGGGCAAGGAGGGAGGTAGAGGGGGTGAATAATCTACAAAAAAGAGAGTTCTCACATGTGTGCTCCAAAAAGTTAATCTATGAGCTTAAACATCATAGGATCAGCAGGTGTGTTTCTGAAATAGAAATTGCAATAAGGGTTAAGCCAGATAGGAGACCTACACTGCCTGTGCTTTATATTGGAAAAACGTGATGCCTTTTAGATGTTCTTGGCTATCGCAGGATGATTCAGGTTCTTAGTAAATCTTGCAGGCATTCCAGCTATCAGCTACTGGGAAGCATTTCTTACCTGCAGTATAAAACAGTCGATGTTTATAGCGCAACATTCTGTGACTTGTTTACAATCCTCTTAAAGAATGCAGGTATGGTACGGCTATGGCATGCGCTGGCACGTCTGATCCACCTTACTGATAGTTCTAGCAAGAACTAATGTATGATATGTACCACAGGCACTGTCTTTGGTATTTGCACATTTTATATGACCTTTAGGTTATTTCATTTTTTTAGAATTCAAATCGGATGTGATTGGATCGAGCACAGGGAACTTTATATAGTCCTGATATATTTTGGATCTATGTTAGCACGAACCATTTTAGATGCTTTAAGCGTACATTATAGTTTCTTGTTCTTTAAGAATCTTAACTGGAGGTCACCAGCTACAGCACAAGGCACAGTATATAGTTATGAGGTAGCTCTGACTCATGTTAGCACTTGCCACTTTAGGTATCATAAGTACTGTATGTGCTGTACAAGTACTTTAGATATTCAGCTGCTATGAAATCCATTTGGACGCCTTGTGCTTTTACAGAGATTTGATAATTAGGGGTATTTTATATATTTCTGGTCTGCGCCTGTGGTTTTTGAGTCATGTTAGCACCTGTCACTTTATATATTCTAGGCACTGTAAATGTTATTGCTTTTTATTTGCTATTTGTTGCACTTTAGACCTCTATCTCCTACAGATGTTTTTGATTCATGTCAGCACCTGTCACTTTATATATTCTAGCTACTGTATACGTCGTTGCTATATAAATGCTATTTCTTGCACTTTTGACTTTTGTCCCCTGCAAATGTATATTTACATTGAGAAAAGATTGAGAAAAGTTGGGGGCCTATAGAAAATTTTAAAAACAGATCTGGGTAATAGTATTGCTTTCTGAGCAACCCTAAAACATATGGCCCTTTTTCGTTTAGAAACACATGTTTAAAAAGTCGATTGATATAAGTATATGTATTTAGTTGTGTAATTCTATCTCATATTGAATATATGCACGTCACTTTATACTTGTCTACTGTGGAATAAGGAATTGTGCAATATCCGACTATATATAGAATCTGTGCTTTTTAAGTATATTAAGTCTATTGTTTATAGAAGGATGTACCTAGGTATTCTCGTTGGGTGGCTAAATGTAATTTATATTGAGCACATATGCACACTGCACTTTATTTTGTTTTCATGCATAAGTGTCTTTATTATACCATGAACTGAACTCTCAATAAAAAAAAAATAGTTACATTTGATATTCAGTCAATAAAGAGAGGGTTGGTGAAGTTTTAAAAGTTTATGTTTTTCATTCTTAGCTGATTAGTCAATATTTATTTTCTTTTATTCATATTGGTGGCAAATCAACTTCAGAAATGATAAGAAATCGTTTGGTCAGAACAAGCATAGAAAATTAAACAGAGTGTTCCATTTAAAGTATAGTCCCTCTTGTAATCTAAGGGACCTATCATAAACTACCACGAACCCAAAAATAGTTATTTCTGGAAAAGAGCAAGTAGATAACAGAGCTGTTAAGAATCAGAGGATGAAGAACAAACTCCATATAAAGGGTAGTTCTGGAGACTCATGCTGAGTTCTTGAAACAGAAAAATTCTCACAAAGCTTAAGGAAAACAAAGAAAAATCACTGCGCACTATAGCTTATGGCAGGTGGGCAAGCACAGCAAAGTGCTAAGAGGCATTGAGTGGGTTGGGAAGAGAGAGTGTCTCGCTAGCTAGGAATACATACTATATAGAAAGCAGCCACGCATGTTGCAACAACAGGTGCATTTAATCATTGTTGTCCAATGGTAAGAAGTCTTCTGATGAACCATCATCTTCAGCCTTGTTTTCCATGGTAAACGTTCACACCAAAATGAAATCGGTTAGTAATGGATACAATGTATTACAAAAAGTTAAATCTACAAAGGTTCTCATGAGAACATTTTGCAAGCTTACTCTGTTAAGTATCTCGATCCTCACCATATAACAATGAGTTGTTCTATGAAATAAAACATTCAAATTCTGGTATGATCCTGAAATGTAAACTGCAGTAAGCATTTTCTTTTCATGAATATACGTGTTCATTATGAATATGTGGCAAAGAAAACAATCTAAGTACAGTGAAGTCATATGGAGCGAGGAAAGAATTAATACATTTTCTCAGGTCACAGCACATTTCACAAAGAATCAAGCCCTAAATTTCGATTATAACGGTAAATCACTATTTCATAAAAAGCATTTATTTTCTGAAAGGGACAGTGTTGAATAATTGAGCAGTGCAGCATAGCAAGTGGAGAACGGCAGGAATGAAAGCTTTCTGCAGTAATTAAACATAATTTTTTACATTTTCACATTTTATTTATAAGGCATATTTTCCAAACGTAATAAGTTATGCATTTTTTATATTAATATTTAGCATGTTTCTTTTTTATTATTATATGATGACATTTGTGTAAATATTTTCAACTTTATCTCATCCAAAAATGTAGTGTTCTACCAGACATTCAAATTAATAATAAACTGTAATATATTCTTTCATCCAGTGGTTTAAATGAGTATATTCCCGTCTCTTTTTTCAATTCCAAAAGATTTGTGACTCAGTTTTAACTGTAGTGATCTCACCAGACATAGACTTCAGATTTAAACCAAAAGTGTAATTTATTCCAAAGGAATTTAGGCAAGCCATCAGGAGTCATACAGGAAGAAGATTCTACTTACTGACCAGCTCCGAAAGAACAGTCCGCAACATTCCATCGCATATTATGATGTAAGGTGTGGAGAGAGCTGGACCATTGTAGTAACGAGGACTTCAGGCTAATTAAATAATTTAGGTATATTTATTTAATTACCAATAATAAGGCCCACAACAGCCGACATGAAGCGTGCGCTGACAGATAGACAGCTGGCTAAGGAATGCGAGGCATTTCATGATATCAGATATATACCATGCCAGAATTCTATTGCCACGTCACAAAGAAACAGCAAGGATGCAACTGCGGGGTGCAACCCAACTAGGCATAAGAATAACTTTATACATAATGAAGAGATACAACAACCATGTTTTGATGCAGAAGGATGAGCACAATCAAAAGGAATAACTATAATTACTGCACTACATTTTTGTGCTCAAACAAAATAACAAAAATAAACAAGAAGAAATTCAATTATCAATAGACTAAAATAAAGCCTAGCATGTAAACAAAGTCTAAGATTGTAAAACAATGGACCAGATGTACTATTGTTGAATTTATCAAACAATAACTTATTGGGGCAGATTTACAAGAAAGTGACGCATCTGTAGAGATGTGCCACTTTCCTGCGCCACCCTGAGAAATCCTTGCGCCACCATGGATGCGCCGTATTTAAAATATGGCGCACCATGGCGCAAGGATTGACAGATGTGTCAGAAATTCTGACGCATCTGTTGGGGCAAACATCACGCATTGCTGGAGTCGTGTCGCAAGCATGAATCAACTCTAGCAATACATGTTGAGGCCTATTCTCACTACACTGCGTTTTGACGCAGTGGTGTCCTCGAAGTGACACAGTGAAATCTGTAGATTTCACTGCATCCCTTTTACGAGGCTTTCCTGCGTGGGAATGCCCACCCTGCATACATTATACCTGACGCAGGTATAATGTGACGCAGGGCTTTACAACATGACGCATCTCCCCAGATGCGTCACATTGTAAATTGGCTGCATTTTTTATGCTACCGCTGCGTCACAAAAGTGACGCAATAGCAGCCCAAAAGTGTTGCAAGGGGCTTGTAAATCTGCCCCATTATTTTTAAGAAATCGAATGGCGAGATTCGGTAAATGAAATGGCTCCCATGTTCCTTATAGCGATTTCTTAGGATTCGCTTTCCTAAAATAGTGAATTGCAAAACGCGATGCTGTTGTGTTAGCAAAATGCGAATGGTGCCAAGATACACACTGATGACATCAGAATCAGAAAATTGTTGCAATCACATCCAAAAGCACAGGAAGCAAGTGTTGGTACTACCAGCTATTGAGTTTTTCAGCATTGGTAATTCAGGAAATGCAGAAGGAGCAGTTTGTTAGAAAAAGGAAGGAGAAATCCTTGTTGAGAAACGTGTTGAGAATAATGACCATATTTTTGGGAAACCTTCTCTAACTGTTCCTGGCTCATCCACACCGCCACCACACACAGCTTTGGATGAGGCCACACCGCCACCACACACAGCTTTGGATGAGGCCACACCGCCACCACACACAGCTTTGGATGAGGCCATTGAAAGCACCTTACCTACAGAGTGGTACCTGGTTTTACTAGTATAGACACAGCTAAACCTTCTCAGCCGAACCAGGTTAGTGCCATTTTTTTTAAAGTAGCACATTGTTTGTAATCAATAAGTAACTTTATTGAAATATCATTTTTCTGAAACAGGTTTAATTTCAAGAGGGTGAAGTTCAAATTAAAATACTATATGTTTCAGCTTGTATTTTGAAATGCATTATGGGATTTATACTCCATTATAACTGTTCCAACTTTTTCAGGCCAACATTGATCAACACTTCAATATATGATTTGATAATACAAACATGCACTAAAAAACAAAGTCATTAATTTCCGGTTCAAAAATTCATGTTAAAAAATAAATGAAAATAAATAATATTAGAAATGAACATCTTTCACGCTGTTGCTTTTACCTATGTTGATACGGCTTCTCTACTAGAGCATAAGGGGCATTGCCCCTCCCCGATGCGAGCCTTCATGAGTCGCCAAATGTATTATTTTAAAGTGGCAGTTATTTTTCTTTTAATGCTTTCATCATGCAACTGTGCTGTGTTGATCTGTGGAATCTTGCCTGAGAGCAGTGGGGGAGGGGCCAAAACGAGTGTTTGGCATTATCAGGCAGCAGGAATGAAATGCAGTTGTCAGGTTAGACATGTCTCTGACTGTGATCAGCCCGGAATGAGCCTTTCTCTCCTCTCAAAACCCAATCTGTTTTAAAGTGCCTGAGGATACACAGCACAGCTCCCCTTTCTCCTATGGAGCGCTGGATTAACCTGCTCTAACCAATCCTTGCATTGCTCTCATGCTATTTACCTTTATAGACAGCATTGAGAGCAATGCACGGATTGGTTCTGGCCATGTTAGGTTGGTCTGTGTTATAGCTATGTAAGTATTTACTATGTTTATGCTTGCGTGCGCTGTTGCTTCCACTTCTGGAACGCGTGTGTGTTCTAGTGGATAGAGCGGCAGTGACAGTTGGGGAAGCTGCTGGCTGGGCTTTTTCCATTTACTGAACAAACATCTCGGAAAGACTACTACTTCCACGCGTCTTTGTAGGAGCCTGCCCCTGTTGGTTTGCACTCACAAAATAGCACAGAGGATTATGGAGCGAAAAATGGGCCATATTCTCAATGAAGTGGCGGGTGAGAGGCATTGGCTATCTTATCTTAACACCTCTCTCCACCACTTCGGAAACGCGATGCTGCACCCTATTCTCAAATATATGGTGCAGCCTCGCATTTCCCCCCGCGATGGTGCTAAGTTTCACAACTTAGCGCCAGCTCAAGCACCCTTGCACCAGAGTGCAAGGGTGTCTGCAAGCAGGGAGGTTTGTTTATGTACAGGAAGGTGTCCCTTACTGCACATAAACAAACCTAAAATGCCAGTTTGTAACTTACATGTGTGCTGCTTCGTGCAGCACACATGTAAGTTACAAAACTGCATTTTTAAAAAAGGTTTGTTTATGTACAGGAAGGGACACCTTCCTGTACATAAACAAACCACGGCATGTTGCATGTTGCACAAGGAAGCACACATGGAAAAAGCAAAAACAAGGAGAAATAAAACATTTGTACTCATTTCGCCACCTTAAGACCAGATTTTTCCTGGTCTTAAGCTTGGCGCTACCTCCTATTTACGCTGCCCTTGAGAACAGGAGGTAGACTCAAACTCAATAGGTGTTACGGTGGAAAGCCCACCGCAACACCCACTGAACGCCCCTTTCATGCTAAAAACAGCGTGAAGAGGACTCTATTCACAAGGCAGCGTTAAGCCGTGCTAAGCCACTTAACGTAGCTTAACGCTGCCTTATGAATAGGGCGAAGCCCGTATAGCCACAACCACATCACTGAAAATGACATTGTGGTGGCGATAGGGTCTTGAGAATATGCCCTTATGACTGTGTGGCTTTATTCTGAAGCGACACAGTGATTGGTCATGTGTCTGTCCCTTGCCGAAGCCGCAATGCTCACAGTACCAGTGCACAAATGCACAAGGAGAGAAGAGATGGATTCATGTTGCATCTTGTGCTCCCGGCCGCAGATCAAGTGCTTGCAAGTACTGCCTGAGAGACAGTCCAGGCCTGTTCTCCTGTCAAAGCAGACACAGAGATTGACTTCAGTTCCGTACCTTATGATGCACTTAATCAAGCGCTCTGCTTTAGAGGGCCGGGCAGGGTGTCTTCAGATACCCCCTCATGCCCTTTATGTACACTATGGTTGCTGTTTCCAGCTTTAAGTTCAAGTAGAGAGTAGAATATGTGTGCATACATCTGCAGTTGTGATAATTGCCCGTGGTTCCTCACGCGGGGCAAAGCACGTGCGCGCTAGAATGCTAAAATGCTGCTATCGTATTTATACCCTAGTCTATCTGCCTGCTGCCTTCTGCTCCTCTCCTACATGCAGCAGACCCAGCATGTGCTGCAGCCGGTTTGTTTTTTAATGCAGCGCGTGCTCCAAGAGTGTAGCTCGTGATTGTTGGGAATAACAGGTTATTATCATATGGCACTGCGCCTCTAACCTCTGAAATTGAAAATGCTGGGTCTTTGGATTTATGGCCTAGAGACTGCACACCTGTTTCTTGCAGGTGCATTAACCGCTGCGCTGTCTCAATGCCTGGATGGTGACACTCTCCCTGTTCCACTAGTCGGAAATCCGTGTATTTATAGATGATACAAAAATATCAGTTATCATCCACTTGTCTTCCTCCTCCTCCTGCTGCCTTTTTGATAACGTGAAATGTCTTTGCTGCCCTAAGATTAAGTAGCAGGGGTATGAGTGACAGTAGCCAAGGGGCAGGCATTTATACACACCGCCATATGCACTCTTTTTCATTTATGGCTTTCCTTTCCATGTTAGATTTCAAAACTCTGTGTCCTTTTGTGTGTGACGTCGGGGCGAATGGAGTGGGGAGGCAAAGACACAAAAGTGACACAAAGGATGAACAGCTTAATCAGTGGGTTGGGACTGGTATAGTCGGAAGTGTTTGTGAGTGTGATTAAGGGGAAAATTACAGTGATCGGTTGCCAAGCTGGCAGTCGACACAGCTTGCAGTAAAGTGTTCTTAACAGTGGGTCCTAGCACTTATTTATTGAAGAAGGAAGAAAAAAGATGAGCTTGGGAGGAAAGGGCGAAGACGGAAATGAAAAGAAATTGAGAGGAGCACCGCTACAATATTGGTAGAGAATAGGGAGGGGAAAGAAGGAAGCAGCAGCAAGACTGAGGGGTGAGGAAGTGGAGAGCAGTGTAAAGAACAGATAAGGAAGACATTGGTCTCCCATCACCAAGTGAAGCACAGGACTGGCTGCACAGCGTGCTCAAGCACACTTAGTGTTGCTTCTTATGCTGTGCGTCACACACAGGCCTGCTTCACAACACTGGAGATTGGCTGATGTGCTCTTTGGGACTAATTGTGTTCCACTTATTGTTGTTTCTCTGAATGCTGGCGAGCAGCCGTTTCCCAAGGAGGCTGTGAATGGCACTGACATTTAAAAACTAAGCTTTTTCTTTTAAATTAACTCCATTCGGGGTGCTTGCAGAGCTCTGGTATCTAATGACTAATTATATGTGTGACTGGCACATGTCAAAGTTGCCTGAATACACCTACCCCTGTTTTATTGCCCAGTTAAGGTTAATAAACATGCTGTGCTGTTAAATCCTCTGTGAGAACAGCTGATGGCATATAGGAGGCTGAGCTAGAGCATGTCAGTGTTTGTCATAATAGCACAGGTTTTGATTTTTTCAATCCGTTTTATTTTTTGGGGGGGGGCGGATTGGTACCCCATCTAATGATATGATGGTGGCAGCTAAATGCACTTGTAACTTTATTTGTCCTGGATCCCTGGTGCTACTTAAGGACAGTGTGTTCCCTAACACAATAAGGGAGACTCCCATTTATTTACAAACCTAATTGCTTTATCACAAAATTATTTGGCAAAAATACTCTAAAATTATTTATTTGCCCCTCGTTTTTTTCTAATTTTAACCCCTCCCAGCCTCTCCTTTATATCAGTTCTGCTCGCTCACTTTGCTTGCTCATTAGGTCTGACTCACCTCCAACTTCTACATCCCACCACTTTGAAAAGTTACCAGCCACCACAGGAGCTCAACCACTTTTGTGTAGGCAGCAAAACCTGGCCTCAAGAAGGCCAAATGTCTGTTTGATCACAGCCCTGCTTCACATGTGTGCAATCTTATATTGGGGTTGGCTACATGTAGTAGCATTGAGATATAGGGTCGTTATCCAAGTGTTGAGTGCATAAGCACTGCCACATAACACAAAAATATTGATGTATTTTTTTTAAAACAGTGCAAAATGGAGTATTACTAAAACTCATTATGCGTTCATATAAATACTAAAAAGAAAGTCATCTCCAAATCCTCCTCTTGAAAGATGGTTACACAGGCCATAGTGCCTAAAGATATCTGAATCATATTTTGATCAAGGGAATTTGACATCAAGGTCTGTAACTTAGAAGCCAGCATTGCATACAATGTGTATGTTTACAGAGTGCTGGCTCTTTCCATTGCAACATAAAAAGTCTGTTACACTTGGGAGACATATTAACACGTTTTCCAACCACACAGACGATAACCTGGGGAAATTGTGCCAAAAAAAAAAAAATCAAATTTTGTTTGCTGCAAATCTTGAGGAGTATTTGGAAATTAAACGTATCCCTTAATATTAAGAAGCATTGCATCCAAAAGGTTTCTAAAAAACTGGAAAGTGTGCTTCGTGAACTCCCTCCTTCGTTAGCAACATCCCCCTAATAGCTTCCTGAGGCTAAAAGGTGAAGGCAGCAAAATAGTTGGATGTGTGTGGGGACAGTCACGCTCCTGTTTGTGTCCCTAGACAACACATGCTCTAGTTGGGTCTAATTCAACAATTAATTATACAAATCCTCTGCACACGTTTAAAGTAAATACATAAAGTTTCATAAAATATCACAATGATGCTTGTCTTTGTATTTTCAGATGTCTTTAATTCAAGATCTTAAGCCTTCTTAGCCAACACGTTTTTCATCGTTGTTACAGGGGATTACCCCACGACTTCTTCAGGGCTAAGGTCAGTTTTTAAGTAGTCTCTTAGTTCCGGAGATAATTCCAACCCGGAAGGGGTTTCCTATAATTTCTGCGCCTGGAGAGGTAGACTATTTAGTCTTGTGTCCGAATATCTTAATGTGCTTCCAAGTGTAAGGGAGTTTCTTTTAGAAGAACTGCCCCATCCAGCAGTATTAGGTAGAACCCCTTGGATCTCCAGGCCATGGCGTATTCGCCATGAAAATCAGCAGTCTGCCGCTGGATGGGGCAGTTCTTCTAAATGAAACTCCCTTACACTTGGAGGCGTAAGAGCAATGAGTTAATTTTTTTCTTGTGAGGGAAAACACCTACTTTTATCAGATGGGGTCAGGGGGTCCTCCAGGGGGATTTTTTTTAAAAGGTGATTATTTTGGTGTAATTTTGGTGCCCTCATTAACTCCACAATTTGTGAATGCACTTCCGTGTATTTCTTTCACTTCTCAATGTCCAAACACACTGGTTTACTTACAAAATATCGACACCTTAAAATATCCCCATACCACAATATTGAGTTTTAAATATCGATGTCAAAAATATCGACATCCTATATTTATAATGGTAAGTACAAAATATTGGGAAAAAATTATCGATGTCAAAAATATAGTTTTAAAATATATATATAAAATAAAATAAAATAATATATATATATATATATATATATATGCATATTTATATATAAATATATATACATATACCAATAACATGAAATATATTTAAAAAACAGTCTATCATAAATTAATACTTTAAACTTTATAAAGATCTTTAAACCTAAATTTCTCAAATTATAAAATAAACTATTTGCATCCCAGTCAATGCAACAATAGGGAAAGTGTTGGATAGCAGAGGGATAACAATTACTATTCCCACTCCAATGAGTGCAACAGTAGGGAAAATGTTGGATATGGAGGGGTAAAAATGACTATTCCCACTCCAGTGAGTGCAACAGTAGGGAAAGTGTTGGATAGCGGAGGGTTAAAATTACTATTCCCACTACAGTGAGTGCAACATTAAAAGCAAACAAAATATCATCAACAACAAAAATATTTTAAGAACAAAATAAGTTAAAAAAAATATGAATATGTTAGAAATTAAAATACTAATGTATTTGATGTATAAAGAAATAAAAAAATATTATAATATTAAATACATATGATAAATTCCTACAAATATTATAGTAAATTTTTTTAAAAAGATTTCTAATGAGAAATATTTAGAAAGAAAAACATTAGGGTGCCGATTCCGATCCGTTAAAAATAATTTGCGTACGACTGGTATCCGTATTTTTTTACGTACGAGTCGCACAAGTACCGTACAAACTGCCCAGTATGATTGGGACGTAAAAAAGAACTACGAATAGTGTTGGGAAAAGTCTACGAGAGTGTGTCGGAAAGTGTCCACATCCGAATATCGTCGGGAAAAGTGTACGAAAGTGATCCGGGCAGTTTCACTTACAAATCGTAAAACACAAGTCCGAGCGCGCAAGTACGATCCCGACCGGCCATCCGAATACACAATCGCACGTAAAAATGCCCGTACGGAGCCAACGCTGTAGCACACATGCACACGGGTAAACTCATGCCCGTGTACGAGCCGTACAGCCCCCTACACCCAAATATGTCAGTACCGTACAACACCCTGTCCACACTGCACCCCATGGCCGCAACCGTACGCGCCGTACCCCCCATGTATGCACAGCACCCCCTCATGTACGTGCCGTACCACCGCATGTACGCACTGTACCCCAGCCGCCCACCGCATGTACGCACCGTACCCCCAGCCCCCCCACCGCATGTACGCACCGTACCCCTGCACCGCATGTACGCACTGTACCCCCAGCCCCCCACCGCATGTACGCACCGATCCCCTGCACCGCATGTACGCACCGTACCCCTGCACCGCATGTACGCACTGTACCCCCAGCCCCCCCACCGCATGTATGCACCGATCCCCTGCACCGCATGTATGCACTGTACCCCCAGCCCCCCCACCGCATGTATGCACCGATCCCCTGCACCGCATGCACGCACTGTACCCCCAGCACCCCCACCGCATGTACGCACTGTACCCCTGCACCGCATGTACGTGCCGCACACCAACACTGTACCCCAGCCCCCTCACCCAGCATCGCGTATGTCCGGATCGTACCTACGCGAAAAATACTCTTACAGAACCAGGACACTGTAAAACAGCACAAGGAGGGTCAATCCGACTCGCACAACAACACAAAACACGTCGACATGACAAAATACATCTCAAAGACTGACCTGGCACATCCAAACAGGCAAACAGAGGCCCCAAATCACAACCACCACTTATAACACACCCACCAAAATTCAAACACAGCCACACCCAAAAATGGACCAATAAAAAGGGCCCACACACACAACCCATGAGCCTTTGCAACAGACCCACTGCTGCCAGACCCCACTGACAAACAACCCCACACAACTCATACCTTCGCTACACCTTCACTCACACACCTTCACACAACCACCTCCACAAACATCCCCCTCTTCACATTCACACACACACACATATTTTAAGAACAAAATAAGTTAAAAAAAATATGAATATGTTAGAAATTAAAATACTAATGTATTTGATGTATAAAGAAATAAAAAAATATTATAATATTAAATACACATGATAAATTCCTACAAATATTATAGTACATTTTTAAAAAAAGATTTCTAATGAGAAATATTTAGAAAGAAAAACATTACGGTGCCGATTCCGATCCGTTAAAAATAATTTGCGTACGACTGGTATCCGTATTTTTTTACGTACGAGTCGCACAAGTACCGTACAAACTGCCCAGTATGATTGGGACGTAAAAAAGAACTACGAATAGTGTTGGGAAAAGTCTACGAGAGTGTGTCGGAAAGTGTCCACATCCGAATATCGTCGGGAAAAGTGTACGAAAGTGATCCGGGCAGTTTCACTTACAAATCGTAAAACACAAGTCCGAGCGCGCAAGTACGATCCCGACCGGCCATCCGAATACACAATCGCACGTAAAAATGCCCGTACGGAGCCAACGCTGTAGCACACATGCACACGGGTAAACTCATGCCCGTGTACAAGCCGTACAGCCCCCTACACCCAAATATGTCAGCACCGTACAACACCCTGTCCACACTGCACCCCATGGCCGCAACCGTACGCGCCGTACCCCCCATGTACGCACAGCACCCCCTCATGTACGTGCCGTACCACCGCATGTACGCACTGTACCCCAGCCCCCCACCGCATGTACGCACCGTACCCCCAGCCCCCACCGCATGTACGCACCGTACCCCTGCACCGCATGTACGCACTGTACCCCCAGCCCCCCACCGCATGTATGCACCGATCCCCTGCACCGCATGTACGCACCGTACCCCTGCACCGCATGTACGCACTGTACCCCCAGCCCCCCCACCGCATGTATGCACCGATCCCCTGCACCGCATGTATGCACTGTACCCCCAGCCCCCCCACCGCATGTATGCACCGATCCCCTGCACCGCATGTACGCACTGTACCCCCAGCACCCCCACCGCATGTACGCACTGTACCCCTGCACCGCATGTACGTGCCGCACACCAACACTGTACCCCAGCCCCCTCACCCAGCATCGCGTATGTCCGGATCGTACCTACGTGAAAAATACTCTTACAGAACCAGGACACTGTAAAACAGCACAAGGAGGGTCAATCCGACTCGCACAACAACACAAAACACGTCGACATGACAAAATACATCTCAAAGACTGACCTGGCACATCCAAACAGGCAAACAGAGGCCCCAAATCACAACCACCACTTATAACACACCCACCAAAATTCAAACACAGCCACACCCAAAAATGGACCAATAAAAAGGGCCCACACACACAACCCATGAGCCTTTGCAACAGACCCACTGCTGCCAGACCCCACTGACAAACAACCCCACACAACTCATACCTTCGCTACACCTTCACTCACACACCTTCACACAACCACCTCCACAAACATCCCCCTCTTCACATTCACACACACACACCCACAACCATCCACACCCACACCCACACCCCACACCATGCCCATAGACAAGAAACCAAAGTTCACCACGGCGGAGCTGGAGCTCCTTGTCAACAAAGTCATCAGAGTCGAGCCACAGCTGTTTGGAACATTGGTCAGACAGACCAGCATAGCTGCAAAATCAGCCATGTGGCAGAGGATTGTCAACAAGGTGAATGCTGTTGTGCCCATCCGAAGGACCAGGCATGAATGCCAAGCCAGGTGGTACGATCTGCGCAGGGCGGTTAAGAGGAAAATGAATGAAGAACATGCCCAGACCAACATCACTGGAGGTGGGCCGCCCCGCAGACCCGTACACTACCATCCCTGGGAGGAGAAGGTGATGGCCATGCTACCGCCGGTGGGACTACACGGAGTCGAAGGAGTCGCAGAGCCTGGTGAGTACACAAACAACTCACGTAACCTGGGGGGATGGCATCCACACCCCAACCACCAGAGGCGCAACTAGAGCCAAATTTCGGGGGAGGCTAAGACAAAATTTCGGGGGGGGGGGATGAATCTTTTAAGCCATAGGCAGAAAGAAGCTGCAGGGGCTCTTAAAGGGGTGAAACAACAGCGAGGCCTCATTAACATGCAAATGGTCTTTTAAAGACCTGTGAAGTGCTCGGGTGCGGCTGTGAGTGCGCCGGGAAGCTGTCTCATCCCGGGCTGCCACACACGACGGGGGGGGCTGAAGCCCTGTGAGTCCAATGGGTGTTGCGCGCCTGCCAACCACAACAAATGCATGCACCTACCCCCAAGCACTCACCGCACACAACCACACCCAAAAACCACGCCCATGCCACTAACGTCACCATTCACCCATCACAAATCAAGGCAAGGCCATGTCCAAGGCTACAACAACCACAAACACAAGACTGGATGTCTGGGAGGCTGGGAGGGTGGGACACACACAACACACTGTCAAAATGAGACGCAGACAACAATGTCCTCAGCCCATATGGCATAGGTACATACCCATGCACAATGCACAGGGACTGGCAAAGTACTGACAAGGTAGCTGACACTGGGCCCTGCTGTATGCAGCACAAGGTCCTCCTGGGACCACTGCACACCCAAACACCAACTCCACAAGCACAGGTATCTAGCACAGGAACTCACACACACTGTCATGCCAGCATGCACCATGAGGGGACACACACACCACCTGGGAGACCCAATCACAACTCACACTACACACAACAGCACGCCCGGTCACTCATCCCCCCCTAACACAAGCACACACCCCCGGGGCAGACAACGGATTCACACACTCCCACAATGGACATGTGATGCAACAAGACCAATCCAGAGCCAAGTAAGCATCAGAGCCAACTAACTACAGGTCACACACTCAGGAGAACATCCCAATCTGTCCCCCACAACATGCCCATCCCCAAGTGGACACTGAGAGGAATGCTAGGGACAACCAACTACCTGGGTGAACTGTGTCAACTTGAATATGTATGAAACATGGATGTGGCATGAAACACCATTAACATTGTCTCTCTCTCACACACAGTGCAACGCCGACGATCTCCCCCCAACACTGGGGGGGAAGAATCACAGTCCCAGGCACCGCGTGAAGACGATCCCACCGGCAGCGATGACTCTCACCACTCCGTGGATGACCCCGACCAACCTGGCCCCTCTGGTGTACAAGCCCCTGCAGCACCTGAGTCAGGTACATCTGTGCCAACCCCCACCCCCATTCCTGCCACATCCCAGGAGACACCCAGGAGCCCTGCCCGCACTGAACAACACAGCCAGTCTGACCAGGAGGGACAAGGTTCTCAGGGCACCCAGGAGGAGGCAGGCAACCCTGCAAATGCCATCCCTCAGGGGTCCCGTAGACCCGATGTGCCCACAACGGCAGGCCAGGCTCGTGTGGGCAGGGGAGGTGGGAGTGGAGGCAGGCGGAGGCGCGAACCTGACCAGTCAGCTCAGGACCCCGGTATGTCACACATACGCAACATCCTGGACTCATACCAGCGTGACACCAGAGGCAAGGACCAGGTCGTGTCCAGACTTTCCGGGATGCAGGGGACCCTCGATGAGATAAAGAACCTGCAGGTCGAGCATCATGCCAGTCATCAACAACACCAAGGACGGATGGAGGCAAGACTGGCTGAGCTCCTGGCGGTGCACAGGGTAGTGAGCCAATCACTCCGTCAGATCGCCCAAAGCCTGGCAAACCCTTCCTGTACCACCAGGCGTAGACCAGCACCAGACACAGGGAGGGACGAGGAGGAGGAGGATTCGTCTGACGGAGCGTCCCTGACATCGTCAAGGCCTGCATCTGAGGGTCCCCGGAGGAAGGTGGGTCGTCCACGTAAAAGACCGTGAGAGTCAGCGGACCATCCCCATCTCCCTGGTCACCTGGCCTGGCACCTGGCCCTCTGGCGCAACAGCAGCACCTCACCCAATGACATTCTCTGCCACATGGACTTGCTGGTCACAGTCTGACCAATGATGACCAACACTGTGGCCTGGACTCTAATGACTCCAACTGACAAGGATGCCATCTCCCCCTGTGAACTTTGGATTCTATTCCCCCGGTACAGCACCTGAGCACATCTACCAAAAGACTCACCCCACCAAAAATGAAATCACATTGTTCTGCTCATGAGATGTTGCTGTCATTTTGCATTATTCAACAACATATGTGTGTGGAAATGTCAAACTATGCCTGAGTGGTGAACTAACTCCAGCCATCCATACCCTGGGATCAGAGTCTGGTACAGGACACACATGGGTCACAAGGTATCATTCAATATAGGCATGGAGCACAACACTCACCGGTGATGGCCTCTGGCTGCTGAGGGGGGGCTTGCTAAACTGTGCGGATAGACCTCTTTGGGAGAACATCATCAAGGCGTAAAGGTCATGGCCCATGTGGAGGTACCCGGGGAGACCCAGGTATGTGTGGCCAGGTGGGAGAACAATGTCCTGTATGCTGGAGTACGGTGGATGTGAAGTACGGTGGCCAGGGCAACGTTGGATGCACGGAGATGGGCCAACGGGATCTAGGATGACAGACGTACAAGGTTGGTGTGGGCTCGGGGTTGTGGACTGCCTCCTGAGTGTGGAGGTCATCCTGCAGCAGACAGTGATCCATTGCAGCTATCTATGGTGGACGGTGAGGTGGCTGGGGCGCAGGGTGTAGAAGCTGAGGTGTGCAGATGCCCCCTGGAAGTTGACCAGTTTCCTGGGAGTTCGGATGTACTTGCTCTGTAGAGGGCAGGGCTGTATATGAGACGGATGTTGTCATGGACCTGGGGGATGGTCTGTCGTAACTTTGAGTGGATCTATCTGTGGATCATGTGCATAATGCAGAGGGCGTTACAGCATGAGGTACAGATGCTGTGGACTAGCATGGCATATGTGAGCGAGCCAAACATGATGTACACCATCTCGTGTGTGTGGCCACTGGGTGCTTGTGCAGGGCCCACAGCAGCAGGCGCCATCTCCCTGAAAAATGCCCCATTTTGCACACAAAGACTAGGATGTCAGAAGGACAACTGCAACAGGCGCGTGTGGAAAGTAAGGAGTGTCCAGTGTCACATGGCACACCCAGAGACAATGCATGCACAACCACCAAAGAGCCATTACACCGGATCAGGAAACTGAAGTGCGACCTGCGCACAGGAGACACACCCTCAGCAGCTGGTGATGGCCCATTGTGTGGTCGACCCTGCTAAAATACATACACGATCATGTACTTCATGCCCAATAGAGAGCATAATCCATGAGCAACTGCATGCATGTCGCTAGACTACACATGGACTCCTATGCATTATCGACAGCAAGTATGCCAGAGATGCCGCATGCCAAGTGGCAAGAAACCCGCATTGACAGAGACGAGGCACCTTGGAGTGTGATGAACACCTTTATTACTCAGCCTCACACCGATGGAATTGCATCCATTGGAACAGAATCACAGGTCATTCGGCTGACCATGTGTGACCTACACTGGACACTCCCTTCAACACACAGATGTGGTAAATCCTACTGAGCTGGCACACAAGTGAAGGGGTTGAGCCTCACACCCCTTGCTGCACACGGAGAGTGTACAATTCCCCATTGAGCCTCATATGGGGATGCCCCACACCATGTCCACCATTGGCATCCCGTATGTTCCTGAGGGATGTTATACACACATTGATGCCTTCATCAGAATCCACAATCCATGACAGATGACTGTCAGGAAGGGTGACTATCAATTCATGGGAGCCATGCAACACGTCAGGTGGCCCATGTTGAGTCGACATGTATGCAGGGCAACACAACATACACAGGAGCAGTCCCCACATATCACAAACACGTACCACCCACAAAACGCCTTGCTGCACTCCTTACCCAAAATTACTTTTCACCATGTCTGTGCATGTAACTCTGATCCAGCACACGTTGCAATTCTCATGAGGAATAGCAGGAGGGCAATGATGACATCAGCAGACGACAGCCGCAAGAACCTGGGGAGGACAGACACACAACAATTCAGCCAAGAGCTAGTAATCCGCAGACATGTACATGCACTCTACAGGATTTATGTTGTCACCATGCCAATTATGATTTTTGTGTACCCGCTAACATTTGGGGAAGGACATCATCACTTGAATGACACATCAGAACACACCTCCAAGTCACTTAGCACACAGTCAGCTCGACACACACATTGCAACACATGCCACACAAGGCTCTAAGCGTGCACACTCAGACACAGGGACTCATCATCATGAGAAGAAGTTGCGGATAAGCTGACTCCGGATGTCCTCATCCTTATCCTCATCCTCATCCTCACTTGCCCCGTGCTCGAGCCATTCATCCTCCACGGGTGGATTATCCAGCTCATCCGGATCCAGGATGAGTGGCACGGCCTTCTCCACTGCCACGTTGTGCAGCATGCAGCACACAAGGAAGATTTTGCAGACCTTCACCGGGGCATATGGGAGTGCGCCGCCGGTCTTGTGAAGGCACCGGAATCTGCTCATGGGTGTCATTGTACCGGTGTTCTGCAGCTGTTCTGGGGTTGCGGAGCGGCGTCATCAGCCATGGCATGTTGGGATAGCCAGCGTCCCCTACATGGAAACATCATGGACAGAAGTGGGTCAGGAGAAGGAGTAAGAAATTAAGATACCGCTAAATACAGGACTAACAGAGTATACCCACCAACAAGACATGCACGTTCGTTGCGCAGCTGCAGCATCATTTAAGGCACCCTGCTACGTCTCATGATGTAGGCATCGTGTGCTGATCCTGGAAAACGGGCACAGACATGGGATATCATCATGTTAGCAAGACATACCACAAGGGCATTGGTGGAGTGGTAATGTTTGCGGTTACGGAAGGCTACCTCCTGTTAGTTTGGTGGTACCAAAGCCACATGTGTCCCATCAATGGCCCCAATGACATGGGGCATCCCTCCCAGGGCATAGAACTCACCCTTGACACCTGTCAACTGCTCACGAGTTGGGAAATGTATGAATTCATCCAGGTGTAACATCATGGCCTCTAACACATCAGGCAGGACACAGCTGAACATGGTCTGGGACATGCCACCTACATCAGCTATGGTCAATTGAAACGTACCCGTGGCAAAGAAATGTAGGGCTTCCATCACCTTCATCTTGGCTGTCAGTGCAGTAGGATGCCTGTGTAGCGGTTGGAGGTGTGGTTCCAGCCTTGTGGTCAAGTTGTCAATCAACGGTTGGGAGAAGCGGTAGCGGCGTATACAGTCACGTTCCCTCATGGCAGCCAAGTCTGGCATTTGTCGGGGGAGAGGCGGTGCCCTGCAGAATTTTGGAAGGAATAACGAAGATTGAGTACAGCACTACACCACTGTCAATGAACTGAGCACATGTTCAACAGCTAATACACATATGCTACATACAGAGTCTGTACTGTGCAATGCATCCAGGACACGTATGCCAACCAGGTGACACCCCTACTAACAGTCAGCTACACACATGGGTGCTCAAGATCAACATGACGTGCAATGGAATTAGCTGTGGGCCAGTGTAAGTGAACAGGCAGACGCATTACAGGAGTGACAGACAACCACATATGTGCATGAGAAGGATGTTACATCATGCAGACCGGTTGCGGAATAGTAGAGGCACAGGTCACATGTCCTTGAAAGAGGACAGTCCACACACCTTGCCATGAAGGGGTACATGTCAGGAATGATCACACATACATTGAGACTACGCAGATATGTCCTTGTCTCGCAAGTCCATGTGCGATGCATACATACACCCGTTACGTCTGATTCCACAGGTGGTCTGGTGTGCATAATAGTGTGCCATGCCCATCGACACGCACACACATGTTGGATGCAGCAACAGCAGATGCATGTCACGGAACAACTACAGCAAGCTCATGGGAACACATGACACACACATGAGATAGTCACATCGTGCAATGCCGGTAGTTACATGTCAGGTGTCATAATCAGTGTCCCTGGCATCAGGGGACAGTTGCGGGTGTAGGTGACTGTGCCATGCCAGTGATGCAGTGCTCGACTGTCCCCAGAGAGTAGCTCCTCTGTATCAATTGATATCAAGTACATTTCTGTCGTGCCATGCACCCCATTGTTTCCCAGTGGCATGGTGGGTAAACCAACTGTGTGGTGCAGGGCCTACATATGTTTGTAGTATTGTAGATGTCACTCATGTTGCTGTTCATGCTATGCGCTGTGTCCTATGTAGTTTGTACTCATGTGTCATATGTATACAGGTGTCTGATCATTTCCTGTCTCTTCACCTTGCCCACAGCATCGTCGGGGGAAACCGAGGGAGACACTGGCACGGATGTGGGGGAGGGACCCAGCACCGGGACCACCAGTGCTGGGGAGTCTGGTGCAGCAAGTGGCACAGAGGCCGAGGGGAGTCAGGCGGAGGACCTGTCCAGTCCCATCACCGCCCTCCCACTTGCTCGGGTCCCTTGTGTCCGTGCTAGGCGACAACAGGTGCGTGAGAGACTGCAAGGAGGTGTATTTTAAAGGTCAAGGGTGCTCTTCCACTCCGGATCATTCTGTGGTGTGTAGGCAGATTAAATTGCATGGTGCTTGTCATATGGCTGCTCATGATTTAGCTTGTATTCTGAAGTGGATTCGTGTGCCAGTTATGACCCCGTCTTGTACGCTGCTTGATAACGGTAATTATGTGCTGTTCAATAATAAAGCTTGCTGTGGGATGCTTCCGGGAATTCCTCACATCGTGACTGTATCACTACGAGTGGTTTTCTGTCATTACTACCTTTTCCCACCCCCGCATGGCCGGCTCGATGTATCCATCTGGCCTTCCATTCCAACCTTGAAAGCAAAGTTCAACAAGATGAGCAGTATAAGCGCTCTATTGTCTCAAAAACAAGTTGTGTTGACTTCATCCCGAGAAACATTTGTCCTTCACCTAGCCCACACGCGCACAGAGGTGCAAGCGCTTGTGGACACTGATCTCCCACTACATATTTTGGACTCGGATTCAGACTATCTTTCATGCCTCGTCAACAAGTGGCCTGGATGTTTTTTTCTAAATTGTGTGATCTGGCCTCGTGATCTCCTTCCATGCTCTGTTTGGTGTGTTCCCCGCATTTCATCATTCGATTTTTGCTAGCGTCTTCGGAGGTCTCCCTTTGCTTCTCGCACTCGTGGCTGGGGTGCTATTATTGATCTGCGTACTACGCTGTGGCTTCACAACTTGCGTTACAAGACAGCATGCACCGGCTGCTCCATCTTCGGCAACAGATGCTTGAATTCTACGGCACTCTGCCGCTGGCGACCTTAAGCAGTGCCTATGGATTGTCCTTCCGGTTTCCCTTCTTTACCTGCGTGCAACCTGTCTTTCATTGCCTAGATTGTCCATTCGAATGGGCTCTGGATTTGTGCCTGACTAACTCGGTGTCTCCTGACCCGGATTATGATCGACCCTTAGTGGCAAATGAGTTGGACTGTTCTGGCGTCAGGATTATGGCCTGTGCTGCAGCACATGGATTCCTAGGGAATTGGGACATCGGAACGGCTGCAACTGAATTCTTATCCAGAAGTTATCTTGATGTCCCCACCTGTTGTCCACAAATGGTGCTGGTTTCCCCGATTGTTGAGGAACACGTGTGTTCTTTCCCCCTGCTGAACTGGATGGCAGATAATTTTGCGGAACGTTCTAATGATTTCCTCTTGGAAGCTGTTGCAACTTATTGTGCTTATACCTTGATGGATTGACTTTAGCCCTGCTCATTTCATGTTGCATCCATCGATGTTATGTTTTTTCCCCTTTTACATGGTTCATTTCCCTGCAACTCCGTTCATCATTGACATTTCTTTTCTGACTTTTTCGCTTCCCTTCTATGGACTTCCAGTTCATGCCCTTGGTTCCGTTCCATCAAACTTGAACTCTGCGTTCTCGATTTAGCGCCCCTAGTGGTTAGTGGTACGAACAAGGGGGGTGTAGTCCTGATTCCTATCTCCCTATGTACAATGCTAAGTTGGCACCACCGCGTTAGTTGTTAGTGAGGCATTTTGCCAATTTTGCTGCTTTAGCACGCGCCACTGTAGTTGCGTGTTCTCAATTTTCTAATGCCTACTTGAGTTTGCTTCACATGAGGACTGTCTGTTGTTTGACATCCTTCACAGTGAGCAGCGAGCTTGTACTGCACATTGTGTACACAAACAGTCTGGGTGACTAGACGGTGCATGTTGTTGTGTGCAGGTTGATCGGCCCACTATTTAGCCATTACATGCACGCAGCTGCAGATACCTGATAGACGAATGCTTGCCATATTGCAGTGCAGCACATTTGAGTTTCATTGTGATGGGGAACTTTCGCAGGTGAAGAGACTAGATGATCCTGTGATGTGATACCACTGAGCTGATCTGTACGGTGGGGGGTCCCCCGTTCAAGCCTAGAGACCTTCTATTAGTCGAATGATACTACTATTGGTTTACTGGCGACAGGAAGGTTGCTGTTTCCACTGTAATTTTGTCATGATTGCTCCTTTCATTGTCTATGATATTGCAACAATGCTGATGCTTATGAACTGAACCATTTGTCTGCTTATGTTAGCCACAGTACTGCATCTTAGGACGCGAGGTTCATTGAATGAACTCTTTCAACTTTACCGTGTCTGTGTCGATTCTGTTGTGGACTGATCTGAGAATAATGACGGACAGGTGTGTCTGATTCCCACCATTCTTGAGAATGTTGTCATGCGCTTGTTCTGGGTTGTCTATACATTGGGACCGCCAAGCTCAACCTCGGCTAACGAATGGGACACTAAGCTAGTCGGATAAGGGCTTCTGGGTTCTGAGGGGAGTTTGTGGTACACCAGACATGTCTCCTTCGTGCCAGGCAACGCACCCCCTGCCCCTGTCTCCCCTGCTGCCATCAATGCAGAGTCTGTGGACATTCAGTGCCAGTTGCAGGTTGGTCAGATATCGGTCCTTCGTGTCCTCCATGGCCACACCAGACTGCTGACACGGATGGTGTCGTACATGGAGGCCATGTCATCAGCGATGGCTGACCAACGGATGTTGCTGAGGTCCATTGACTCGTCACTGACGGCAGCAGTGGGTGTCCTGCAGCGCTCCGTCCCCCCTCTACCCCGGCACCATCCGCACTTCCCACTCCCATGCCTGTCCCATACACACCCAGACGTCCCCATGCACGCACCCCACCAGACACAGGCAGCACACCACCAGGGACAGCCAAGTGCACACCTCCTGTCACGCACACACAGGGGGGAGGAGGCAGAGGCACTGGGTCAGGGGGAAAACAGCAGCCACGCTGTCACAGTAGGAGTCCGCAGTCCTCACGACCCACTACCTCCAGAAGCACTCCCCTTGGCTCTCCTGCCCAAAAGTCGGACAGAGAGTCCTTCATGGCCAGTCCGTCCCCAGCCCCAGTGTGACACCACCCGGCAAGCGTTTGAGGGATTCCCCGGGCAGGGTAGTTGATTCCACCACCCCTGTCCACTCCCTCCCCCAGTTGTGCTGTGACCCATCCCTCCGACCACCCCCCCTCCTTGGGGCCTGTGGTTCCTTCGGGGGCAGGGGAGACACTGGAAGAGCTTGCTGCCGTGTGCAGCGCCATACTGCCCTCCTCCTTTGGCGCTGCCCCACCCCCTGTGGTGGGGTCATCCGTCCCTGCACCCACGACACCTACCCATGCCCCTCCTTTCCCTGCGGTGCCTGGTTCTTCCCCCCCACATGATGCCCCCCACTCTGTGGATGATCTGGTACCGTGCACTGTGCAGGCAAGCTATGGGAGACGCGTCCCAACGTGTCCCCCCCAGGACTCCGCATCTGCCGTGGCCCATGGGCTTGGTGAATAGTGTACTGTTGCTACTTTTCTTCGAAATGCTGGATGTGGTTTTTCATTTTTCATATGCACACTATGGCTTTTCTGGTATTGCTGTTGGTGCTGCTTCTCCATGAGTTGGGGTGGTGATGATGTGTTGTGTGTCTGGGAAATGTTGTACTGTGCTGCTCAAGGGGTGGACCCTGGTATCTGCATGCCGTCACAAAGTGACTGCATGTATTCTTAGGTCATGTTAGCTCTTACTGCATGGTGACATTGTCCCAAGGTGTGTTCCTTCCCCTGTGGCACCTGCCATCTTCACTGCAGGGTGTTTCCCAATTGTTGTGCTGAGCTGTGTCAACATTTCCTCGGTGTGTGACACATCCCTTCGACTTTGGCCATGCATGCTCTGCTATGTCTCCACCTGCATCGTTTGTGGCATCCTTGCTGGACACTGTACTTGTGTATGGAGTGTATTGACATGACTTCATGTGGACATTTTCCCTTTTCTGCACTATGCATGTGTGTACTCCCTGCCTCACACACATGTGTTACGTGTTCTGCAGGGTATTTGGGCACCTGACTGACAATTGTGGGCATTGTATCTGTGTGTACTCCACCCTTTTCCTTCCATGGGTGGCTACAACTTGTTGGCTGCCCCGGCACCTGTACATTCCTAACATTCCTGGAATGTGGGTGACAGTGTGTGTTCCCTTAGGCTCTCTTAGTTTCGTGGTGTTTGACATGAGGATACTGTCTTCTTGCATGATCCCAGTGTGTGTATTGTGCTGCCTCCACCAGGGGTGGGTATGCATGTGTAATTTGTCATCACACCCACATGTGGTGTCTCATGCAGTGGGGGAAGGACATCCATCCTCATGGGAGTGGGACACTGCAGTCAGTGATGGCACCCTCAACATTGTCGCACATTGTGTATGCCTTCATGCACCCATGGAGTTTTGCTCGTCGGAGGGTGATGTACACACCCCCATGGCTCTGTCCACTGCTGGGGGTCCTCTACACCCACCCCTCCTATGTCTGGGCACTGCTGGGAGTGATAGGCATCCACCCCTCCTATGTCTGGGCACTGCTGGGAGTGATAGGCACACACCCCTCCTATGTCTGGGCACTGCTGGGAGTGATAGGCACCCACCCCTCATATGTCTGGGCACTGCTGGGGGTCCTCTGCACCCACCCCTCCTGTGTCTGGGCACTGCTGGGAGTGATAGGCACCCACCCCTCCTATGTCTGGGCACTGCTGGGAGGACTCTGCACCCACCCCTCCTATGTCTGGGCACTGCTGGGAGTGATAGGCACCCACCCCTCCTATGTCTGGGCACTGCTGGGAGTGATAGGCACCCACCCTTCATATGTCTGGCCGCTGCTGGGTGTGATAGGCACACACCCCTATGTATTTGTCCACTGTCGTTGTACGAGCCGTACCCACGCGCTGCTGGCCTGGGTGCGGCCCGTACCCCTACGGCGCCCCAACTTTGGGGGTGCGGCCCGTACCCATGCCTTTGGGACTTGGGTACCGGCCGTACCGCCATTGTTGGTGTGATGTAGGGGTAGGCGTGGTTTGTGCCGTACCCACGCACTGATGGCCTTGGTGCGGCCCGTACCCCTACGGCACCCCAACTTTGGGGGTGCGGCCCGTACCCATGCCTTTGGGACGTGGGTACCTGCCGTACCGCCATTGTTGGTGTGATGTAGGGGTAGGCGTGGTATGTGCCGTACCCACGATCTGGGGGGCGTGGGTACGGTCCGTACATGCGTACCCCTACATCAACACCACAATGGTGGTACGGCCCGTACTCACGCTCTGGGGGGCGTGGGTACGGTCTGTACCCATGCTCTGAGGGGGGTGGGTACGTCCCGTACCACCATTGTGGTGGTGACGGGTATGAGTCCACGTCCACTTCCATTGTGGCGGGACGTGGGATTGGTGGACACGCCCCCGAAGTGACCAGACCATGGAGGTAATTAATGTGCAGGATGTATTAGTATTTTGTGGGGTGTAAGTTATGTTTCCTGCCCCTTGCACCCCCACCCTCCCCCCCTTTGCCCCTGGGGGTTGTTCTGACCTTCTGCGGCATCTGCGTCGGTTTCTGTACACGAGGTGGTAGGCTATAAGGGCCAGGATGACGCGTAGGTTGGGGTCCATCGCTCTCCGTGCTCCTTGTTCGCGTCGTCCTCGATTTCCCGGCAGTTTTTGGCTCCCGTAAAAACTGCTGTGTGCGGAGTGACGTCGGCACGAATCGTACTGGCTGGTCCGTAGAACGCTGCCTGACTCCGTCCGGACGTCGCGTATGCGCCTTCCAGATTCAGATTTGTATATTTTTTAGCCGGTCGGTGTTTTTTACGACTCGTACGGAAATGGTGTTTCTGTGCGAATCGTACTTGCGAGTTTGTAAGGTGTTTTTCCTGGGTACGAGTCGGACGGAAAAAACGCTCCGTACGACCATTCGTACCCGGGTTTTACAGGATCGGAATCGGCACCTAATTATTAAATGAATTTCATTTTTCTATTTCGTACCCTATAATACCACACAATTCACAGCAAAACATCAATTTACTTCCACAATTAACATAATTAATTATCAATTAAAGCAATAATATTAATTAAAAACAAATTAAAACATATACAAATGAACTTCCCACCCTTTACGCCCATAATCCCCACAACTCCCAGCTAAAATTAAATTGTAAACAAATTAATTACACAATTAAAATGTAGTTTCAATTAAAAACCAAATAGTATTTAAAAAATATTTATAAAGTAAGTAAAATAAATTTAATCCCCAACCTTTACCCCTATAAAACTAAAACCCACACACCAAAAAATAAATAATTACCTTAATTAATTATCAACTAATTAATTAATATTAATTACCATCAAATTAATAATTAATTAATTATAAGTTACTTCCCACAATTAACACTATAACATCCCAATTAAATAAATATTAATAAATAACTTCCCACCCTTTTTCAACCCACAACCCGATACAGAACTAAAAACACAAAATGTAAATAAAACAAAATTGATAACTACTAAAAATCTAAAAAACATAAACAATACTTATACAAAAACATCCAAACATACATTTAAAATATATACTAAAATACATAACACTAATTAAAAAATCAATATGTTAAACAAATTTATTTTTGCAAATTATATTAATGACTTCTATATTTTTAAAAACAAGAATTCCTACCTTAAAATTGATTTTCTAGACCACGATATTCTTGCTGTCGATATTTCTGAGTCAGGATATTTACAACTCAATATTTGTGTAAGTCAACATTTCTAACTCAATATTTTTTCTGCATACGCTATGCACCAACTCACCTGTAAGCACTGCATTTTCTTTGCCTTCTGGCAAAGCTAAATTTTGACAACTGTATACCTTCTTCGCACATATTTGCACAGAATCACAATGGGTATACATGACCATTACTCTGTGCGCTCTGCCGAGGGGCCAAAATGACAGGAGGGAAGCACTTGCTGCAGACAAAGACTGACAAACAGACACACACACACATGCATATATATTACCTACTGACGGTCACCAGTAGGTAGTTCTAATTAAGGCCTATATTCCATAGGAAAAGGGTTTTTGACTTGCCTATATCCTTAGTGCCGTTTGATGAATATCCACAAAATTTTCCCCAAAAGTGCCCATCTTGGTCCAGTTGTGCATGGAAAGTTTCAGGGTTTATTCTTCAAGTGGGCTGAGAAAAGAAGGGTGCTCAAAAAGTGTGTTTCCCATGATAATTCCCATAGTGATTTAAGACATGACTACACCCCTAACAGCTGAAAGGTATTACACCAAATTTGGCTGCAAGCTAGATCTTGGTCCATAAAGCTTGTTTTTTGTGAGTTGGTGTAAACCTTATCAGTAGTTTATAGATATTAAAGAAAATCCAAATTTGTTCTATGGTCGTGAAGACTTCGCATATACTTTGCATCGAGTCACAAATACTTGCACCAACGGGAATGATGTGACTGCCTGGCTGCAACCTGTGTAGAAAAATGCAATCGCCATTTTATGTAATGGGACACGGTCCTGACGCGGTCAAAATGAATATTGATAGTTATACAAGGGGTCAGGTTAGAGGTACCCTTAACCTATGGGTAGAATATAGGGATCTTTGAGGGACTCCTCATATGAAGAAGACATCAAAAAACTGTTTTTCCCCACGTGCGATATTCGCAAATTCATCATGATGCTCAGCAAAAATAAAAAATACATGCAGACACTCACTCAGCCACTCTTGTACTCACTCAGAGACCCATACACATTGTTACATCCACTCACACACCCACCTATAGACTCACTCACAAACCCACTCAGATACTAATGCACCCACTCACTCACAGACACAATCAGCAACTTATGCACCTACTCATTTACCTACTCAGAGACTCACACATCCACTCATAGACCCACTCACACACTCATGCACCCACTCATAGACCCACTCAGATACTCATGTACCCACTCAGACACTCATGCACCTAGTCACAGAGCCGCACAGAGACTCATGTGCCATCTCACAGACCCACTCAAAGGTGCATACATTCACTCACACACTGACTCAGCCACATATGCACCCACTCACAGACCCACTCAAAGAGTCACATATCCACTTGCTTACCACACACACACACTCATGTACCCACTCACAGACCCACTCAGAGACTTATGCAACCACTCACTTACCCACTCAGAGACTCACACACCAACTCACGGACCCATTCAGAGACTGATGCACCCACTGACAGACCTACTCAGAGACTCATGCATTGACTCACAGACCCACTCAGACACTCATGCACAGACTCACAGGTTCACTCAGAGACTCATGGACCTACTCACAGTAGTCCCACTCAGACATTCACACACCTACTCACAGACCCACTCAAACATTCATGCACCCACTCACAGACCCACTCAGAGACTCATGCACCCTCTCACAGACCCACTGAGACACTCTTATTCCCATAGACCCACTCATAGACCCATCTACCTACTCAGCACTGAGAGACTCAAGCACGCACTCACTGACCTACTCAGGCACTTACTCACTCACCCACTCATGGACTGACTCACAGTCCAACTCATAGACTCATGTACTAACACACAGACCCACTCAGACACTCACAGACCCACTCAAAGCCTCATGCATCCTCTCACAGGCCCACTCAGAAACTCATGCGCCCACTCAGAGAACCATTAAAAATGTCCCCCACCCACCCACTGACCCAGTCAGACACTCATATACCCACTCACAGACCCACTGAGAGACTCAGGCACCCACTGAGAGACTCATGTACCCACTCACAGACCCACTGAGATATTCATGTTCCCACTCACAGGCCCACTGAGACACTCATGTTTCCATTCATAGACCCACTCATAGACTCACCACCCACTCACCACTGAGAGACTCATATACCCATTCGCTGACCCACTCAGGCGGGACTCAGCCACTCACACACCCACTCAGTCATGCACACATTCACGCACCTACTCAGAGCCTAATATACCCACTCTCAGACTCACTTGCACTCATACACCCACTCACAGAACCCCTCAGACACTCACACAAAAACTCACAGACCCACTCGAAGCCTCATGCATCCTTACACAGACCCACTCAGAAACCCATGCACCCACTCAGAGACCCACTAAGAATGTCCCCCACCCACTCACAGACCCACTCAGAGACTGAGGTACCCACTCAGAGACTCAGATACTCACTCACAGACCCATACAGACAGTCACACATCCACTCATTGAGATATTCTCACACCCACTCAGAGACCAACTCAGAGCCTCATTCACCCATTCACATACCCACACATATACTTGTGTATGCTCTTGGAGATCTACTCAGAGACTCATGCATCCACTCACATATCCACTCAGAGACTAATGCATCCACCTAAAGACTCACTTAGAGAATCATTCACACACAGACCCACTGAACGACTCAAGCACCAATTCAGAGACCCACTCGGACACTCATGTACCCACTCAAAGACTAACTCAGGCACTTGCTGCAGACAAAGACTGACAAACAGACACACACACACATGCATATATATTACCTACTGACGGTCACCAGTAGGTAGTTCTAATTAAGGCCTATATTCCATAGGAAAAGGGTTTTTGACTTGCCTATATCCTTAGTGCCGTTTGATGAATATCCACAAAATTTTCCCCAAAAGTGCCCATCTTGGTCCAGTTGTGCATGGAAAGTTTCAGGGTTTATTCTTCAAGTGGGCTGAGAAAAGAAGGGTGCTCAAAAAGTGTGTTTCCCATGATAATTCCCATAGTGATTTAAGACATGACTACACCCCTAACAGCTGAAAGGTATTACACCAAATTTGGCTGCAAGCTAGATCTTGGTCCATAAAGCTTGTTTTTTGTGAGTTGGTGTAAACCTTATCAGTAGTTTATAGATATTAAAGAAAATCCAAATTTGTTCTATGGTCGTGAAGACTTCGCATATGTTATGTTATGTTATGTTACAGCGTTCTTTTATAGCGCACGGCTACTCGAAAAGAGTGTCCCGGCGCTTTCCACCTGCATCTCAGAATAAAAATAACACAACACAGCAAAAAAAATGAGAAAAGAACTGAAACTGAAGCAATAAGAACAGCCTAAAGATTAAAAAGCCAGGTCTTCAGGCTCTTCCTGAACTGGAACAAATTGACAGTGCTGCGCAGCGAAAGAGGAAGCGAGTTCCACAGCTGTGGGGCTTTGCAGCTGAAAGAGCGCCCTCCCGTGCGGGCCTTCCTCACCCGAGGGACCACCGCTTTGTAAAGGGATTCCGAGCGCAAGGAGCGGACTGGTCGATAGAAGGCTAGTCTCCGCCGCAGGTATCCAGCCCCTGATCCAAACAGGGCTTTGTGCATCAGAGTCAGGGATTTAAACTGGATCCGCTTCCGGACAGGCAGCCAATGTAGCGCCTGAAGCAGCCCGGAAGCTCGGGCTCGTCTACGCAGGCCAAAGATAGCCCGGGCGGCAGAGTTCTGTACCACCTGTAGGCGCTGAACTAGGTAATCAGGGAGGCCAAGGAAGAGGGCATTAGCATAATCAAGCCTCGAACCGACGAGAGCCTGCACAGTAATACGCCTGTGCTCCTCAGACAGCAGGGGCAGGAATTTACGAAGCATTTTCAAAATTCCATAACAGGTGCCAGCCAGACCCAAAATGTGTGTTCGCAGCGATAGCTGGTTGTCCAGCTTGACACCCAGGTTTTTAGCCACCAAGGAAGACTGTGCAGGAGGGCATATACTTTGCATCGAGTCACAAATACTTGCACCAACGGGAATGATGTGACTGCCTGGCTGCAACCTGTGTAGAAAAATGCAATCGCCATTTTATGTAATGGGACACGGTCCTGACGCGGTCAAAATGAATATTGATAGTTATACAAGGGGTCAGGTTAGAGGTACCCTTAACCCATGGGTAGAATATAGGGATCTTTGAGGGACTCCTCATATGAAGAAGACATCAAAAAACTGTTTTTCCCCACGTGCGATATTCGCAAATTCATCATGATGCTCAGCAAAAATAAAAAATACATGCAGACACTCACTCAGCCACTCTTGTACTCACTCAGAGACCCATACACACTGTTACATCCACTCACACACCCACCTATAGACTCACTCACAAACCCACTCAGATACTAATGCACCCACTCACTCACAGACACAATCAGCAACTTATGCACCTACTCATTTACCTACTCAGAGACTCACACATCCACTCATAGACCCACTCACACACTCATGCACCCACTCATAGACCCACTCAGATACTCATGTACCCACTCAGACACTCATGCACCTAGTCACAGAGCCGCACAGAGACTCATGTGCCATCTCACAGACCCACTCAAAGGTGCATACATTCACTCACACACTGACTCAGCCACATATGCACCCACTCACAGACCCACTCAAAGAGTCACATATCCACTTGCTTACCACACACACACACTCATGTACCCACTCACAGACCCACTCAGAGACTTATGCAACCACTCACTTACCCACTCAGAGACTCACACACCAACTCACGGACCCATTCAGAGACTGATGCACCCACTGACAGACCTACTCAGAGACTCATGCATTGACTCACAGACCCACTCAGACACTCATGCACAGACTCACAGGTTCACTCAGAGACTCATGGACCTACTTACAGTAGTCCCACTCAGACATTCACACACCTACTCACAGACCCACTCAAACATTCATGCACCCACTCACATACCCACTCAGAGACTCATGCACCCACTCACAGACCCACTGAGACACTCTTATTCCCATAGACCCACTCATAGACCCATCTACCTACTCAGCACTGAGAGACTCATGCACCCACTCACTGACCTACTCAGGCACTTACTCACTCACCCACTCATGGACTGACTCACAGTCCAACTCATAGACTCATGTACTAACACACAGACCCACTCAGACACTCACAGACCCACTCAAAGCCTCATGCATCCTCTCACAGGCCCACTCAGAAACTCATGCGCCCACTCAGAGAACCATTAAAAATGTCCCCCACCCACCCACTGACCCAGTCAGACACTCATATACCCACTCACAGACCCACTGAGAGACTCAGGCACCCACTGAGAGACTCATGTACCCACTCACAGACCCACTGAGATATTCATGTTCCCACTCACAGGCCCACTGAGACACTCATGTTTCCATTCATAGACCCACTCATAGACTCACCACCCACTCACCACTGAGAGACTCATATACCCATTCGCTGACCCACTCAGGCGGGACTCAGCCACTCACACACCCACTCAGTCATGCACACATTCACGCACCTACTCAGAGCCTAATATACCCACTCTCAGACTCACTTGCACTCATACACCCACTCACAGAACCCCTCAGACACTCACACAAAAACTCACAGACCCACTCGAAGCCTCATGCATCCTTACACAGACCCACTCAGAAACCCATGCACCCACTCAGAGACCCACTAAGAATGTCCCCCACCTACTCACAGACCCACTCAGAGACTCAGGTACCCACTCAGAGACTCAGATACTCACTCAGAGACCCATACAGACAGTCACACATCCACTCATTGAGATATTCTCACACCCACTCAGAGACCAACTCAGAGCCTCATTCAACCATTCACATACCCACACATATACTTATGTATGCTCTTGGAGATCTACTCAGAGACTCATGCATCCACTCACATATCCACTCAGAGACTAATGCATCCACCTAAAGACTCACTTAGAGAATCATTCACACACAGACCCACTGAACGACTCAAGCACCAATTCAGAGACCCACTCGGACACTCATGTACCCACTCAAAGACTAACTCAGGCACCCAACCACTGACTCAAATACCCATTCAGACACTGACGCACCCAGTCAGATGCACAGAGTCACTTATAAAGTTGTGAATTTAAAATGTGCCGTGTCTATTGAATGTCTGCTTTTGTTATATGTATTCACTGCATATTCGCAAATTTGAAAAGAAAACCTTAAAAAAGGCATTGAAAAATAAAATGTACAAGTCTTTTGGGCAATAGGGTGGTTCTGAAAAGAGCCTTTGTGTTTATTGTATTTAGGTGATAACTACACATAAAACAGGATGCAGTCTTTCAAGTTGTTGAGGAACACCCTGTTGCCTTTCTCTGTGAAGTGAACTCCATCAGTTCTATAGATATCATCAATGTCAAAGCGCAAGTTGTTGTTGTAGCTAGAGCCCATGTTTGGTCTCTGAGAAATGCAGAAACAGTTTTAGTGACGTTTCCTTGCTTTGATTATCTGTATACAGAACTCATTTGACAACTTCCATTTCTGCCTTTGGCAGATGTTGGAGAATACCAAGACAGTGTGAGGGAAAAGTACACTTAATTAAGAAAATGTATCCTTCATTAGGATTTCCAGTCCTCCCTCAGTGAGTGTGCCTAGGTCATTGCCACCACAGTGCACCATCATGAGGTCAGGTTGTTGGCAATCTGCAATGCTTTCATCCAAAGGTAGCAATTGATGCCACTTTAACTCTCTCTGGCCAATCCAAATAATTTTCTAATTAGGCAAACCCAAGTCCCTGCCAATGCTACTCTTTCTAAAAAACTCTCAAGCCCAAAACACAAAGCTGTGACAAGCAATTCACACTCTAACCATTTTGAAGGCAAGGAGGAGCAGTACACAGGAGAAGGCTAGAGCATAATGAGACAGTTGTCAAAATAATAGGCAGTTAAAATGGAGGTCAGGGCCTTGTTTAAAAATATATATGAATTTGATTGGATAGTGTAAATATACAGGTAGATACAATTAGGTACAGTCTTTATAGAACAGATATGTAGATCTGAGATTGGCTCTGGTAAAAATACAAGAATGTAATACATACTTGGTATGATTTTAATTCTGAATAGTCAACCCCACCTGCTGCTGTTAATTTTGAAACTAGTATTTTGCTTCGAGAATGTGTTGTGAACTTGTGACCTACTGGCTCAAGACAGTGTTCCAAAGGGAGTTGCAATGGAAACTCAGCTAAGAGTCAGTGGGGGGATTAAACAGAGACTAGTGTCTTAGTTAAAGTTAGAGTGGTTTAGAAACATTATTTATAAAGGAGGATTTATTTTCCTAGTCAGGAGTCTCCCTTGAAGTATAGTGTAATTGCAAAGTATTAGGAGTACAAAGCAAAATATGTTTTTGGACTCCTACACGTATTTGTGAATTTCGTTGTGAAGTTACACCGGGGGGGCGTGCTGCGGGGCATGACAAATTCATGAATACACCCAAAATCACCACCAGATTGGGCTTCTTTACTGAAGTGCAAGAAAGGGTTAAGAAAAACTGACCACTGGGAGGTACAATAACAAAACTAAAGCATGACAGGGATGTTTTGATTTGCTAAGTTTGGCAGTATCACTGAGAGCAAAGTTGAAAAGTGTTGCCATTAATGGTTGGTTTGCATGGAATGGTGCACCATTCATTTTAGTTTTCACATTTTCTCTGAGAGTAAAGTCTAACTAACAATGTCAAAAAAATAATTGTGACCATCCTACTCAATTAACAGGAATGTGAATTAGATTGTAGTTAAATATATTGTGGTTGAAAAGTTATGTGTGTACATGAGGTTGATGAAAGTGAGTGTGATATGTACAAAATAATTGTTAGTGTATGAGGTGATTTGTGAGTGGGTGTGTGAGTGTTTGTGGGTTTATGAATGGGTGTGTGAGTGTCACTGTGGGTGTGTGAGTGAGAATGTTAGTGTCTGTGTGGTCTGTGAGTATGTATGTGAGTAGTTCATTAATAATGTGTTGCCCTGGAAGTGTACAGCGCAAGTGTGTATTTCTACTGCATGGTTGAGTTGGTATCAAAAACATCTTGCTAATGTTTAAACTTCTGCTATACTATGTACTCGTTCCCTTTAGGTAGGGTGTAGATATGTCATAGGGCAGGGTGCTATGTAGTTAGTAGGTAAGACATGCAGTTTGAAGTCTCAGTCAGTCACATGTGTACTTTGAGACCCCTAAGCACAGGTAAATATCCAGACTTTCACTCATACTGCTACTTATATATATATTTAGAAAAGCAATGTCACTCACCTAGCCAGTGAGAGAGAGACAGAGGCATGTAGATGCTCAGTGACATCCCCATACAGCACTTACGTATCCAGCAGTAACAGAGCCAGTTGTACACACAGTTATAAAACCCAGCATCCAGTAACGCAGTGGGTAATATATACAGCTACCTTCAGACATATATACATAGAGATACTAAGAAAGCTAGTCGTATAGCGACTTAGTTACTTACACATTCAGTGACACAGCCAGACAGGGACTGATACACTTATTTAGATGTAGAGTGAAGCAGTGATAGTCCTAATCACTCATTCAGAATAATAGTCCTTTAAACATAAGGTCTACCTGCTACTGCAGTTGCTGTGTGCCAGATCGAGTTGCCATTTAAAACTCATTGCAAAGGTTTAATCTTTCCTTGCACTACATAAAAGTCACCCCTAACGTGTATGTAGGTCATAGTTCAAGGTTATGTGTGCTTAGAAGGAAAGACATGTACTTTGAAGCCTTGGTGAGTCAGATAAGCCCTCCCAGATCCACATGCTTAGTTACACAGTCAGAGCCTAATTTACAAAAAAATAACATACCTACCTTGCTCTACATAAGGGTTCTATCACTGATATTTTGCCCAGTTATGTACTGAATAAATGCTGATTGGTTTCCTTGAAATAAGCCTCATTTATTATTCATGAGGATTCATAGTAAAAATCCCCTGCACATTATGTACATAGCAGGATTAACATACTCTGTACAAAAGTCATTGCTATCTTCATCCTAGGGCGACAGGGCTACTTTGCATAGTTACAATTATTGATTTAGGCTCATCTACATAATAGTACTAACAACATATTGATTGTGGTAGAATTCTCGAGGCTACCTTTTCGGTGTAAATGAACCACACCTTCGCTAGATATAAGGAGGAGACACTTGCAGGCTGACACAAGACACAGAGGTCCATGCACGCTGAAGCTTCCAATCACAGTGGTCTGACATCCCTTGCGGGGTCCAACTCCTGACCAAGACAGTGTCCTTCATTCTCTCCCATCAGGCAATGGGGTTGGCTCTTTCGTAGGGGATTCTTGGCTTTGCACCTACATGCACGGTAGATACACTTAGGTAGGGTTCGCATTATAGAAGTATGCTTGATTACTGTCACGTTTATATTCCTGCATATATTCACTATTTTAGCACCATGGTAGAATTCTACCTTCTATTTACTGGGTTGATGCTTGTAATACCTTACGTTAGCTTCTGTCTTTTGATTGTCGCTGCAAACATGTTTTATACTAATACTGGTTCAATAAATACTTATTGAAAACATCTCTAACATTTATTCTGTATATCTCTCTGAGACCAGGGGGCCGATTAGGATGGCGGGCGGACTTTAGTCCGCCCGCCACCCTAGCGGTGCTGAGAATGGCCGCCAGTGGTGCGGCGATCCCGCACCTGCAATTAGGATGCCACCGCCACCGTGGCGGTGGCTTCCTCCATTCCCAGCATTGTGCACCGCCCGCCACAATGTTGGGAATGCACTGTGTGCATTGTCATGCACAAGGTAACAGGCACCGCGCGGTGCCTGCTACCTTGTCCATGGCAATGTAGGGGGGTACCATAGGTACCCCCCATGTGCACCCCCACCCCCTCAATACCCTGGGGGCCCGCAACGGGCCCCTGTAGCACATTCCGCATGCCTTTAAAGGCTTCCTAATATGGATGGCGGTGTCTAGCAGACACCGCCACCATATCAGGCCCCTTGTCCGCACGGTCACCTGTGTGACTGTCGGAAAACCGGCAGATGGTCTTTCCGTCCGCGGGGGTCCCCCCGCCATACTAATATGGCGGGGGGAAATGGGTGGTGGGCAGGGAAGGATGTAAGGTGGATCGCCACCGCCATGCGGGCGGTGGCGATCTGCCCTACATCCTAATCGACCCCTAAGTGTGCACGATTGAATGGGTAAAAAGTACAAAGACATTTTCATTATAAAAAGTAGCCCTCTCCCCAGCAGTGCAGTAGTATTGCCAACATTAGCAACATTGCAATGGCACAAAACTCCGGTCGAGACACCCAGGCATGAGAGGACAGTGACTGCCCCACTGAAAAGCACATTGAGCCTACCACTGCCAGCTCAAAATAAGTCACCTGCATCATTGGCATCAGAAAAGTAAAGAATACAGGCTACTATTCCTGCCATATTGAGGCTGGAGGGGCAGCATGAACCCAACCACCCACCAGCATGTTTATACAATGCGAAGCTGGCTAAAATGTTAGCGTTGGACCTCCTCCCGTTTCTTTTTCGTGGAAGGGGTGGGTTTTCTTGAATTTGTGGCAGCCATCTGCCTGAAATGGAAGGTTTCCAGCCGGTCCAATTTTGCCAGAGTTGTTGTTCCAGCGCTACATCAAGATGTGCTGAAATTGCTTGGACAAGCTTTGCAGCAAAGTGATGTTCACAAAATCCATCTGACAGCATACATGTGGACCAGTTGCCAAGTGACTGACTACATGTGTATCACTGAAAACTGGATCTCTTTTGTGGAGGCTAGAGAAAAGATATCTGGAGGTGGTGAAACTGCTGAGATTTGTAATGCTGCTCGGAAGCATACAACAGTAGCTGTGTTCACCATGGAGAAATTCCCTAAAGTTGCAAACATTTTGGAAGATTTTAACAACAAGGTCCGTGAATGGCTGCAACCACAAGAGCTTAAGAATGGATTTGTTGCCATGGACAATGGCAGTAATATAGTTAAGGACATGGCCAATGGTGGCTATTTCAGGGTCATGTATTTGCCGCCCTGCATCAACATCATTGTACAGAACTTTCTCAAAAAAGAAAAGCAAGTAAGCAACTTACTGTCAATCTACAGAAGAATCTGCACTCATTTCAGCTATTCATTTAAAGCTCGGAAACAGCTGAGGATCATTCAGCCTGATAATAGAATGCCAGTTAAAGCACACATATAGGAGGTGCCAACATGTTGGAACTTGACTTATTACATGCTTTAATACCTTTTTGAGCAGTTCAATAGATGTGTCACACAAAGAGGGGCTGCCTCTGCGAAAGGCATGATCATTGAGATGGACCAATCGGGCCTGGTCAAATGCCTGACAGAGATGCTGCTTCTTACGAGGTGTTCACATGTGAAGTCAGCAAAGAGACAGTACCATGGGCCAAGCTATCCCGTTGTTGCACATGCTACAGGAACAGCTAAAGGAGATGTCTGCAAAGTGCACAGGTGTGGAGTGGAGAGCTTAATCCTTCGCTTTTCTGCTAATACAAGGGTGCAAAGAGACATTGTGTCATCCAAACATTACATCTTTGCCACAATTCTTGATCCACGGTACAAGCCATTACTGTCCACTTTGATTCCTTTTTCAGATGGGGATGTTAGAAAATACAAAACATGGATAGCTGAGCAAGGCAGTGAGCTAGAAAAAGAACGGCAGGGAAGTAGAGGCCCACTCCTCCAGGGCACAAGTCCTGTGGGGCAGCCTTCAAGTTCAGAGCCTGAGGGCAGTGCTGTTGGCTCACAGCAGCCAAAACCAACAACAAGAACACTATCAACAACTAGAACAGGAGCATCAGCCCTAAAATCTGCAACTGAGTGGTTACTACCGGTAGGGCTTAAGTCCTGTGGGGCAGCCTTCAAGTTCAGAGCCTGAGGGCAGTGCTGTTGGCTCACAGCAGCCATAACCAACAACAAGATCACTATCAACAACTAGAACAGGAGCATCAGCCCCAAAATCTGCAACTGAGTGGTTACTACCAGTAGGGCTTAAGTCCAGTGCAGAGGCGAAGGCAAAAGAGGCTAAGCAAGGTGGAGCACCAGCAGTGGCCATTGAGAGGATGGTCCAGGCCTATATGGATGGCACAACAGAGGTCTAACTTGATTCAAAACCCATTGGTGTATTGGTATGGGAAGAGGATCCAATGGCCAGTGCTCAGTAGTCTGGCAATAAACTATCTGGCTTGCCTGGTAGCCAGTGTCGCTGCTCAACCTGTTTTCAGTGCTGCTGGTGCCGTTGTCACGGTGAGAAGGACTAGTCTCTCAAACCAAAACATTGAGAGATTAACCATGATAGAAATTAATCAGCACTTTATACCACTGGATCACTTCATACCTGAAGTACAACAGGAGGAAGATGAGGGAGACTCCGGTCATGGAAGTAGTGTGTTGGATAACATACTTTTGGGAGAACTATCAGAGTTTCAGGAAGAGGTATTCTTTCTTGACTACTAGTTCTGGGCCAACAGCCATAAAACTTTCTCTCTCAGTCTCTAGTCTTTTGCAGATCTGCTTTCATTCTTTCTTTCTTTCTTTGACCCCAAATAAAGATATAGCTACTAGGGAACATTATTATTTACTTTTATTTGTTTGTGTCTGGTTGACTAATTTATCCCCACTGTCTTACTTTTAGACACACTTAATTTCCGGATTAGAGTTGCAACTCTGTGCAGTGAAGAAGTTCCAACTCCCCCCCACCCACTCCCATTTCCCTCAAGGGCATTGGATGAAGAATACAAACAAATGTGTGCCAGCCTCCATCCCTGGGCCATGACTATTTATCCTTTCCTACCCTAGATGGACTGCCCCACACGTGACATTCTTCGATTTACACTGCCCAATCTCTGCTTCATGAACATATGGATCTGTATTCTGCAATTTACCACAAATCGATTTCAAAGAGCATGCCGAAAGAACAGGTAAATAGCATGTATTCCACGCTGAGTGATTGTTGTTTGTTGTGCACTTGTAACATGTGTTGAGGGATGATTCATGTGGTGGCAGGTAGTGTGACACTGGGTGTTTGTTTATCTGTAACTATTACGCTTAAATGTTTTTGTGATGATTTACAATGTTGGTGGCCTACCGACGGCTGATCATTTTTCCCCTGAAGGTGATTTTTTTGCGTTCCCCTATGAGAGATAGCGAGAGTTCTTCACCAGGTCCGCTCCACACTGCTCTGTTTTATTGTTTTCTTCTTTATATTCCTCAAAGAATCAGACCCGACCAGTCCCTTAGATAATGCAAACACAAAAAATTACACAATGTTTCTCTTCTTGTTCTGCAACCATAAAATTTTACTACAGGTTGATATATTGCATTTGAGTCGGAACTCAAGACACTGTTGGTACGGAGTTGGACACCATACTTTGGAGTCATACTCAGGAGGATCAGAGATGATGGAATGACTCAGGGTGTGGGCCGGACAACTTGGAGAACTGCCACCAGAAGATGGAAGTTTTCAAATTCACTAAAACCAATAGATTTGGTGATGACTTTGAAGTGGCCTAAAGGTAAACAACAGACCTACACAACTCTCTGTAGTGGTGGTGAGTGCTGAGTGATAACGGTGAATTGATTTTACTTGCTTGGGAAAATGCTATGTTGCTGGGCCGGGTGTGCTTAATGCTGTCAGGCTCAAATTTGAAGCTAAGTGATAGTTGGGTGGGGGGGCCTGTTGCTGAAGGCAACTGTAAACAGACATTTTAGCCATGCTGCCTCTAAGTGTTCTTGGTGCACTCCTTACGCAGTTTAACTTCTTTCTTCTTGATTCTTCAATATAATTTTAGTTTTTCAATCTACTGCGCCGTACTGAAAAAACAATAGAACATACCTACGCTTTGCTTACCTTACTGAACCACATCCGTCAGGCATCCAAGATTGACGGTCAGTCCAAGAGGAATGCAAATGCATCTCCCAATTTAGCAATAAAGTATCATTGTTCCTTTTAGTAATCATTAGAACTGTGTGTATTGTTTATGTTTACTTGATTCCTACATATATTTTAACTTTATATATTTGCTATCTTTTAAAGCTCGGCACCACAGAACATAATGTAACGAGGGTTTCTCTGGGGGCAGACAATTTGATTCGGTTTACCTGTACTACTCATCATTCCTTCATTTCCTTTTCCTCCCATAACAGATTTATGATGGTCGGCTGCTCATTGCCAAGATGAATGTTGTTCTTGTGAAGTGTTTGTCTTTGTCAAACCTTTCCCTCAAATCTCCCTTCCCATCCATTCATCGAAACCCCTAATCCTCTTCCCAAGGGCTGTGTGATTTATTGAGATGTGACTAAATTTACACCATTAATTACTCACACACTTGGTGGGGCGGATGTGGTGAAAGCAACACCAACTCAGTGCAGAGCGAGGATCTTCTTCAGCTCTAAGTATGGCCCACACTGGCAATATTATATGTATATTAGCTACCAACACACAGTATTTGATATTTTTTTCAGAGGAACATAATTGCCAGCATCATCTTTCAGCCACTGTATTGCGTCAAAGGTTATGCTTGTCCAGTTCGTAGCTGGAGGCGACTCATTTTGAAACGTTTACTAGCTCACCATTCTTGTTAATTTAAGTTAGTATTGCCTATCATATTCTCTCTATTGTCTTTCTTCTTCTAGTGTACTAGTAGTCTAGTCTAGTTGTGGCTGTCAATTTATTTTAAAAATTGCATATGATAATGGCATTAACTCTGTTTTTATTTCAATTTGTTTAGTTCCCTGCAATGGATTTTCCTTCTCCTGCAGTTTGAGTTCAGCTAGGAGGGAGTGGGATCTCGCTTTTGAATCTAGTGCTTTCACTGTTAGACTAGTGGGCTAGCCTGCTGCTGCTACTACTACAACCACCATGGTACCTTTTGAAACCATGCAGCCATTGCTTCATCTAATCAGGTAAGAGAAGAACTGTGGGTGATTTTTGGGTGAACTGCAATAGTTGTACATATAATGAAAATTCACAAACCCACCCCCTCTGAGTCCTTAGGAGTTAGTATAGTTGCAGACTACAGAGACGAGGAGGAGAGAGTAGGAGGACAAGGGAGGGTACTGCATAGCTATTTTGTTGTTGTTACACTATCAGCAGATTTTTAGAACTGCTGCAGCAAAGGCAGTAGTGTGAAGTAAACCAGTAATCTCCCCCAAAAGATTTAAATCATAGTGTGCAACTATAAAAATGTATTTCCATAACAAATATAAATAAAATAAACAAGAAACCCCACAACTGGATCACCCCTCTCCCTAACCCCAACCTTTGTCCAAAGTAGTCCATAAAGGAAATTTTCCATAAAGATATAAGAAAATTCCCAAAATGCCCAAACTCCCACATTCCCACCCTCTCCCCAACAAGTCCCCTGCATTAAAAAAAAGATTTAAAAAGGGGCAGAGGAGGACTAACAGCGGGCTAGGAGCTTCCTAACATGGCTCTCCAATGTTTCCAGATGCTCCTCCTGCCTGGCTTCCAGGTGCACCAGCCTCTGCAGATTGAGGCACTGAAATGCTCTAAAATAGAGGGTAGCAGCAGTAGTAGAATCGCAGTAGGTGGCTGCCTTTGGTCCAAGGGGACAGACCACCGGAGGCCCTGGTGCCTGGCTGGGGACTGGGGCATCTGCAGCTGCCGCCTTCCTCTTGGTCACCAGTGCCTTCACCTGACATTCCGCACTGTTGGCCTCCAGCTTCCTCTGAAGGGTTCTGGCTGCTACCTCCTGCCTGTTAGGTTGTGTCGGATTGGCAGGAGTAGCTATATCAAGAAAGAAAAAAGACAAATTGTAAACAATACTCTTAGCAAAGCAAATAAAATTATAAAGTGGCACATTAGCAGTACATTTTATGTTATCCTCAGGCCTTTCGATTTTGATGTGATTAGAGTTTCATGCATTATGCACTATTGAGTATATAAGTATTCTTCTCTCTCTTGTTGAGCTTGAAATTAATGTAGGCATGCAAGCTCAGCCGGCGCCCTAGACAGACATACTCGTGTCGTGTTACTTTGCTACTGTCTGCAGGGGGAGCAGCTTTACTAGACAATTATCTCTTATCCTATCATGGCCATTCTCTGTTAAATGCCTCAATTTCACCCTGACTACAAGGCAGATAAATAGTTACTATGAATGATATACCTCACGTGAGGTACTGCTAAAGAAGACAATTATGCAGGCAGACTTCCTCCTGTCTTCCCATGGGAAAAGCAAGCACTACAGTACAGGGAAATGATTAAGGAACATGATGTTGTATTTGGCACATTCATCACAGACTATCCCATCACAAAATGCAAAGTGAACTACTTTTAGTCCCACTTTACTCCCTGGCCTCACCCTTCATCACAACATTTTACTATCACTCAATACATAACACTCGAGCACACACACCCCCACATCACCAGAAGGCTAAAATAAAGATCTCTGGCATTGCAGCACCGGCCCAACGAGGAGCTAGCCCAATGATGAAGCATGACACCCATTCTGGTGTGTTAGGGCCCGTGCTCCTATTGGAGCACATTCCTTTTCCTGGAACTTTAATCTTCTGCACTTCTTTTGCCTTAAGGAACTGCACACTCTATTTTACCAAAAATATAAATAAAGCCTCCTGCATATAATAAAGAGATAACTGAACAATTTTAAACATGACTCAGCTGTTTCTTTTGAAACCTTGACATTGAGCAGGTCCTGTTCCTGGTCCAGAATAGCAATGGGCCATGACATGAACATGTGTGGGAGCCCCAGTGAGGTAGCACATACTGCATTACACCCTTCCCCAGCACAGGGTCTTCTCCGCCAGATTGTACCACTTGCCAGTATTGTTGCCAACATGAGGGAGATGTGGTGCTGTGCATAAAACACCAGCACAACCACCTCCTCCTCTGGAAAATGTTGTGCCTGCACACACACACACACAAACACACACACACAGATGTTGAGGGATTTCATCCACTGCCTCTTCCTGTGGGATACTGCTTGCCTCTGCTGTTGCTGTGAAGGCAGGGGGAAACAAAACCAAAAATAAGCAAAACAGAAATACAGGAGAAAAATGAAACCTGAAAGTAAGGGCATACATGGGAGACAAAAAAGAGAAATATAGTTGAAAAAATGGGTAAGGTGGGCAGAAATTACATGGGTGAGGTTGAATGGACTAGGGACCACTGCTAGGAAGAAGCAGCCTAGGGTCAGACTGGTACTTCCTTATGAAAATGGCCATGTGCCTGTGTCGCATGCCATGACAAATATAACATGTATGTTTGCAACATTATTTTGTTTGAGCGGCAGAGAGCTGCACAATTTCTCACAATTACACACAACTTTGCATGTGATTATGTGAATTTTGCATAATTACAATAACGGTAATTATGTAAGTTTCAAACACCACTAGTCATGATGCAAACATGCTGATGTCACTGTTTCTGTTGAGCAAAACTGAATTATTTTGTGACTCTGAATCCTTTGTAACTTTATCTGTAGTACATGTAAAACATCATCCATTGCAAGTAGGGTTAGCAGACATTCCAATATATCAGGACTACAGCAGTTTTCACTCTGCTCTCCTGGTGTCCTGAAAAACAGCAATGTCATGGTTTCTTGTGTGCAGCATAACAGGAAGGGTTAGGCTATAGCAGCTGCAAGTGGTGCCCTATCACTGCTCTACCACCTTCTGTGCACAACGTTCTGAGCCATCCACTGGCTTAAGGAACAGATGTCATTGAATGATGGAAAGAAAAGGAATAGACTAGGTGATGAGTGAGACACACTAATACTACCATTTACTTCTGAAGAAACCCACAGCGGACCCCAAAGACCTCAAGAACTTCCGCCCCATCTCTCTTCTGCCCTTCACGGCTAAAGTCATCAAGAAGACCGTCAATAAACAGCTGTCTGCATTCCTCGAGGCAAGCAACTCGCTCGACCCGTCCCAGTCCGGATTTCGAGCCAACCACAGCACCGAGACCGCCCTCATCGCAGCCACCGATGACATCAGGACCCTGATGGACAACGGAAAAACAACCGCTATCATCCTCCTCGACCTCTCGGCAGCCTTTGACACCGTATGCCATTGCACCCTAATAACCCGCCTCTTCAACACTGGAATCCAAGGAAATGCCCTGGACTGGATCACCTCGTTCCTCTCCGATAGGACCCAGAGAGTCCGCCTCCCTCCTTTCCGCTCAGAGGCCACCAAGATCATCTGCAGCATACCCCAAGGCTCCTCGCTCAGCCCAACCCTCTTCAATGTCTACATGAGCCCCCTCGCCGCCATCGCACGCAGACACAACATCAACATCATCTCCTATGCCAACGACACCCAGCTGATACTCTCCCTCACCAAAGACCCAGCCACCGCCAAAACCAACCTCTAGGAAGGGATGAAAGACGTCGCAGAATGGATGAAGCTCAGTCGCCTGAAGCTGAACTCTGACAAAACGGAAGTCCTCATCCTCGGACAATCCCCATCCGCCTGGCGCTACTCCTGGTGGCCCACAGCGCTGGGCACTGCACCGACACCCACGAACCACGCACGCAACCTGGGATTCATCCTGGACTCCTCCCTCACGATGACCAAGCAAGTCAACGCCGTCTCATCCTCTTGCTTCAACACCCTGTGCATGCTCCGAAAAATCTTCAGGGGGATCCCCACCGAAACCAGAAAGACCGTCACCCAGGCCCTCGTCACCAGCCGACTGGACTACGGAAACGCGCTATATGCAGGAACCACTGCCAAACTTTAGAAACGACTCCAAAGCATACAGAACGCCTCCGCACAACTCATCCTCGACATCCCTCGCCACAGCCACATATCCGCCCACCTGAGAAACCTGCACTGGCTCCCCGTCAGCAAGAGGATCACGTTCAGGCTCCTCACCCTTGCACACAAAGCTCTCCACGACATGGGCCCCGAATACCTCAACAGCCGCCTCTCATTCTTCACCCCCACCCGCCAGCTCCGCTCCGCCAACCTCACCCTCGCCACCGTTCTATGGATACGCAGAACCACCACCGGAGGAAGATCGTTCTCCTACCTGGCAGCCAAAACATGGAACTCCCTCCCCGCACACCTACGACTGACACAGGACCATCTCACCTTCAGGAAACACCTCAAGACCTGGCTCTTCGAGCAGTAGCAGCACCCCCCACCCCAGCGCATGAGACCCTCGCGGGTGAGTAGCGCGCTATATAAATGTACTGATTGATTGATTGATTGATTGACTCAGTGGTATGTCTGTATGCAGTGTAGCTGAAGGCGAGAAATGGATAGGAAGACCCAGCTAGTCTAAGTAATGTAAACTATTTCCCCAAGCAACTAGCTCTGTACGCAGCTAATCAGAGGCCCTCCTGCTGGCATTATAACTCCCCTTTCAGACACCAGGAGTAGCACAGAGAGAAGAGATATTGCGTCTCTATCCAATGAGGAGGAGTGGTACTTTGTAATTACAGGAATAGACAGAAACAGATCAGGCCAGTTGAGTATTAGGTGCTGCACCAATGGCCTGACCCTCACAATAGGAATTCACTAAAAAGTATCTGAGGATGAAGGGCAGGCCCTGGGCTGAATTCTTTTTTTTATGATCTATCCTGCAGCATAAATTGCTGTGGGGGTTGTGTGCCTGACAGGTGTTACCAGGCAAAGAAATGGTCTGATATTGAGTATCTACTTGTCATGTAGACTGTTGCTCGAATATAAATTTACCTTGAAAATACAAAGACGAGAGGCCATTGGTAAAAGGGTGCAGTTGGTTTAATTAAACACTGTGGCCGGGAGTACAGCATACAGAAACAGGTCTGAGGACTGGCTAAAAGTGCAATCGTATAGAGCATCTTTTAGGAATTTCAGAATTTTAGCATCATAAAATAATTAATACATCCTGTTTAGGGCAAGGAATGTAGGCCTAGTCTTTGAGCCATAAATTACTCCCACCTGATGACAAATGCAGGTGGTTCTCGACCTTGCGTGGACGCAATGAGGGCCAGCAGGTAATGTGTCCAGAAGTCAGACAAGGTGAGAACGTGATCACTGTGTGTGTTGTGTGTACTGTGTCCTAATTGGCTGAGTATTCCTAACTTCATGTGGCATCGAACTTTATGGTGTTTTGGGAACGCGCACCCCACCGGCCATGTGTGTTTTATTTGGGCCAATCTCCCTGGACCATAGTGCTGTCACTACCTATCTGTGAAACTAATCTGGGTTTGTCTTGTTCACACGTATGTCCTGCTAGTTATGTGCCACCCCACCTGTGATCTGTCAATCAGTAGCCTTAGGCCTAGGTCTAGGGGCCTGCCTGGCCATGTATTTCTGACTCAGAGTTGATGGAGAGGTCATATCTGGAGATTTCAACAACAATGATTCGATTTTGTGTTTATACATAAAGGCATCATTGCGTGCATGGACTTTAAATTTAACATTACCAAAGCCTTTGTGAGCTCATAGACTAACAGAGCTGTTGAAGATTGCATTATTCTCTTAGCATGAGCTGAAAGCCATTTTGTACTTGGCAGCCATTTTAGTTAGCTATGTGCTGGCCATTTGCTGTTTCCCTCTCCCAGAGTCTTGCACATGCTCAGATGTGCTTAGCTAGTAGAGTGCACCTGTTCCTAGTATAGAACTGTCAGGCTGTTCTAACTGATGTCAGCAGCCTATTACTCCTCCTACTTGTTGACTGTGCAGTTTCTGTATGACCATCTATGTGCATAACTTTTCTCATGTGTACTTGTACCGCCTTTTTTCAGCCCCTGTGTGGGTATATAATGCCCCTGTTCTCTGTACTCCTTAGAAATGTCTCCTACAGTGATTCGAGAATTCTGTATGGCGCATTTTTCCCTCTTAAAGGTTAAATTAAAAGATGTCTTTTATATTACAGCTTCTGTGCCAATCTCTTCTTTGTTGGTTTAAAAGGACCAGGTCTATCAGTGAAGCCCCTGAGAAGATTTTTATTTCTACAGAGCCAGAGAGAAAAGAACATACACTTGAGAGGCAGAATATCAGGTGGGGACGTCTGTAAGTCCTAATGATAGTACTGAGAATGTGAATCTATGTGCAATGACTTATTCAGAGCTTTTGAGTTTCCCGCATATGCCTTAGCGTCATAGCGCTAAGGTGAGTGCCTGAGTCAAGCATAGGTTTTGTACAGGAAGGGTATCCTTCCTGTACAAACTCCTAAGCCCAGACAAGTTCAAACACTTCTCCCACTTTGTATGTGTGATGCAGAGTGCAGCACTCATGCAAAGTAGGAAAAGAAAGGAGAAACAAAAACATTTATCCTCTTAACGCCTCCTTTCAGATGGTATTAACTTTTGGTTTTAAACTCTGTCTACATTCGTTAATAGAAAGGGTTTTGCATCAAAAGGCATGAGTATTTGCATGGGAATGCCTATTTACCACCCATGTAACGCCCCCTTGGTGCTAAGTAACGCAAATCAATGCTTCACACTGATTTGTGTTACTTGTAGCGTACTTTCCAACTCAAAACAAGTTTTGCGCTGTAAAATAAATTGGTAAAAAAATATTTTGTGCTGTCTAGCGCCACTTTAGTGTAGTGAACTGGGTGATTGGTTGAGGGGGTGAACACCAACTTCTTTTAGGGTAAAGTCACAAGCCACCCTAAATTGACCTGCGCTTATGCTTCTGTTAGCTTGGCACATAAGTAGTCAGGCTTGAGGGAATGTGTAAAGTATTTATGCAGCACTTCAAACAGCAATACCATGAAAACCAAACACAAGAAAAGTCCCATAACCAGTTTAAAAAAATAGAATAAAATGTAATAAATTATCTGAGACCAAAAGGAACCGGAGATTGGCAATTTCGAACATTTGGGTAAAAATAGTGCTTAAAAGCACACAGAACCAACTGTGGTCATCTGGTCATACTGGACCAGGATAAAGTCACAAGTACAGGCCGATTGCCATGGAGCATGGGCCCGATACAGGGACCAAGTTAGGCTTGCTGAACAAAGTACCTTAAATCCGGGTTGCAGAGCGGTGCGAGGCCCTGAGTCAAGGATACATCGGGCAGCATCAGTTCGGGGGGGGGGGGCTGTAAAGAAAGGTCCTGCATGGAGATGCATCACGCAGTGATGGTTCCTGATGAGCTGCGGGGCTGTAATGCGAGGTCCTGCATGGAGATGCATTGTGCAGCAGCACTTCAGGTAAGCTGCATGGAGATGGGTCACACATTGGCAGTTCTTGGTGGAGAAACAAGGAAATATGTTGCACTGCATCAGGCCTGATGAAGACAACAGATGGGCTGGCAGAACTCCCACAGGCCCAATTCCAAGGGTCCAGGACTGGGGCGGCTCCATTTGGGAGACTGGACACAAAGTCCAGGTGCAGGGTACAAGGTGGTCAGAGCCTTTTCTGTCCCAGAGGCCCAGAGGCTTAAAGCAGGAGATCAGCCAACTAGCTCTTGGAGTCACTCTGGTGGTCGTGGGTTCAAGATGCAGGTCCAGTCCTTCTCACTCATACAGCAGGACAGCAGAGCAGCAGAGTAGTAGGGCAGCAGAGTAGCAATCCTTTGGAAGCAGAGCAGCACAGCAGTCCTTCTGCTGAGTCTTCCACAGGTCCGGATGTGTACTGAAGAGTTGGTTCTGAGGGTACAATACTTATACTTGGTGTCAGCTTTGAAATAGAAGAAGGTTCTATCCTCAGAAGTGTTTGGAATTTCCTGCTTCCCTGCCCAAGCTTGTCAGGTGGCCCAAATGACTAGTGTGAAACATTTTGTGAGTGTGCGAAAGCAGAACCTTTGTGATGTGTAAGTATGATAGGGGACAGCTCCTCCCCCCTATCAAATCAGAAACAGCCCCTCCTGTGAACATCTATTTCCCCTTTTTCTCACTGTATGGAAGTAGTACGAAAAACCCACTGCCAGTTACACCTAGTGGTGTGCCCCAGATGCAGGCTACTGGTACCAAATAGTTGGGACAAGAGACTGCCAACTTTATGAAAGTGCCATTTTCCCAATGTTGATTTAAAATTCAAATTTACCTTTAAAAACGGTTTTAAATTACAATTCTTTAGATATCAAACTAGAGACCCCTACCTGCTCCCAATTGAAAATGATCACTTATTAAATGTATTAAGGAAACCCAATGTTATCCTATGTGAGAGGCAGGACTTGCAGTAGTGAAACACTAATTTAGAAGTTGTTTTCACTATCAGGACATGTAAATGTAGAAAGTAGATGTCATACTTTTTAAATACACTGCACCCTGCCTTATGGCACTTTTATGTATTAAAAAGGAAGGTTTAAGCCTTGCAAAAAAAAATCTAAAATTTCAGGGTGAAATGTCAGTCAGGCCTGAGAGATGTTTAAAAGCTACTTAAGTGGGTGGCACAATCAGTGCTGAAGGCCCTATTGTAGCATTTAATTTACAGGCACTCAGTATATGTAATACCACATTTCAAGGGACTTACAAGTAAATGCAATGTGCCAATTGGCTGTAAACGAATGTTACCATGTTTAAAGGAGAGCACACATGCACTTTAGCACTGGTTAGCAGTGGTAAAGTGTGCATAGTCTTAAAAGCCAGCAAAAACAGGTTAAAAAAACAGGTTGGCGAAGGCAAAATGTTTGTGGATGCAGAAAGGGCCAAGTCCAACATGACCCCCTCCAGCCAAAGCCAAGGGAGACTAATCCATACCTAGATGGGCTTCCCTGCTTAGGCAAGAGAGCATGGACAAAAGGCCCAGTTCTGCAGAGATACTTGTTAGTTCTATACATCTGAGAGCTCAGATGGATCCCTCTATCTACACTTTCGTGACCCACTAAACTGACCGATGGGGAACCCTGCTACTTACTTGTGGACCTCTTCTATAAAGCACCTAACCATAACTTTCTCACAGATGTATTACAGGTTGAGGGGGTGAAACCCTACTCAAGCAGCAACCACAATCCCTGTTTGGCAAAAAAAATTATTCCGCTCCAAGGCTCACTCTCGATTGCATCTGGTTGTCTCTTTTTTCTGCCTCTCTTACTCTTTTCACTTCTTTTTGTTCTTTGGGACTTTTTTAGCCCGTTTTTTTCTACTTTTCCGCTTAACAAGCAGGATTTGACTAGACCCCCAGTTCATCGTTTTGTTGTTTTACACTATAGATTTAGGGGATTAGAACTGTGGCAGGTCATTAAAATTTCCCTTAGACCCTACAAAGAATTTTTCTAGTGCCTGGCAAAAAAAGTAAACATTCATTTTTGAGCAATAAGTGTAGTATTTAAGCAGTACTTCAAAAAGTAATAAAATGAAAAACCCAGCACAAAAAAATTCACACATAAATTTTGAAAAATGGAGTAAGATTTTATAAATTATTTGAAACCAAAATGGCAAAATCCAATAAGTAGAAATGAAGATATGCAGTTTTAAAAATGTAAGTGAAAATCGTTGAAGTAAAATGCCCCAACTGTGGTAATCTGGTCAAGCCGGACTAGGACAAAGTAACAAGTTCAGACCAACCATGATCGAGCGCGGTCTGAATATAGGGACTGGATAGTCCCGCTGAATAAAGTCTAGGATGCTGCAGACCAGGGGCTTGTGATATGAAGTCCTGAGTCACAGATCTGTTTTGCACTGGTGGTTCCCAAGAAGCTGCAGGAGTGCAATGCAATGTCCTGTGTCGTCATCGAGGATGCCATCGATGAAAGGCTTCCAAACCAAAGGCCTGCATCCTGGATGTGTTGTGGCTGTGGTTATGCCAAGGATGAGAGGTTTATGTTGCTGGTCCAAGATGGGGGTACACCAATTGAAGGGCACAACACACAGTAGAACGAGTCCAGGTGCTGGGCTCCAATCAGAAGGCCAGCCAACTAGTACTGGGGGGCACTCTCATGGTCCAGGTATCAAGATGCAGGTCCAGTCATTTTCACTCAGGGAGCAGGGCAACAGAGTAGCAGTCCTTCTTGCAAAGCAGCACAGTAGTCCTTCTGAGACTTCCACAGGTCAAGTGGTGTACTGAAGAGTTGGGTCCGTGGGTCCAATATTAATATCTGGTACCCACTGTGAAGTAGGATAATGTTCTGGAGGTTTCTACTCCAAAAGGTGCTTGGAGTTTCCTGCCTTTCTGCCCTGGCCTCAGCGTGTCTAACCCTTTTATGAGAGTCCACAGGCAGAGGCTTGTGATGTGACAGCTCCTCCACCTCATCATGCCGTAAGTGGCCCATCCTGCCAATACCTATTCCTCCTTTCTCTCATTGTCTGGGAGCAATGCAGAGAAACCAATTGCCAGCTACACCTGGTCGTGTGACCCAGGATACATTCTGCAGGCACCAAATGGATAGGGCAGGAAAATGCCAACGTTCTTAAAGTAGCATTTGAAGAATTGTCACTTAAAATCCAACTTTACCATTAAAGAGAGTATTAAATTACAATTCTTTAGACACCAAACTCGACATTCATACTTTCTCCCAATTGAAAGTTACCACTTAAATTTAGTAAGTTAATCCAATGTAATCATATGGGAGAGTCATGTCCAAATTGTGAAATACACTGCACCCTGCCTCATGGGCTGTTTAGGACCTACCCTGTTATTTATATGGATTAAAACTGAAGGTTTAGGCCAGGCGAGAGGTTTATTTTGCCATGTCGAAATGGCAGTTTGCAACTGTACACACAGGCTGTAATTGTAGGCCTGAGACTTGTTCAAAAGGCTACTTAACAGGGTGGCACAATGGGTGCTGAAAGCCCACTAGTAGTTTCTTTTTAGTTTATATTGTCCATACAGTGCTGCAACCTTTAAAATCATCTTCATCATAAAAATAATGTATAGGACTTCTAGTTCTGTATATATTGAACATTGCTAGACGACGTCCTTCTTCTTTATTGTGATTTTTAAAAATATTTCCAATAAATTTAAGAGTCGGTTTGAATTTCTTCTGAAAGTCGACTCAATTCCTTTAAATACGCGATTAAAGATGTTATCCCCCTGCAGACCAAGGGGATCGAGGACCCACCTAACCAGGTGATTACGGCTTCTCTGCATGTTTGAATGTTCATGTTAATAAATATTTCTTTCAAAAATATCTTTCTTTCTTTTAATAACTTTGGACATGCACAGATAATATGTGGTGGAGATTTGTATTTGTAGTCACACAGTCCGCAGTCTTGAATTTGACGCTGGTCTTCCTGGAGGGTATGAGATCCTTTGTTTCCCACCTACCAAAGCATAATTTCATGAATTGATTTTTTAAGAGGGTTGAAAATGGGCTGATAAATAGTCCTGAGGTTTCCTAGTACAATATGACCAAGGATGACGTCTTTGTAATAAGATGTTCTCATCTGTTGAGTGAGACAGGAGTTTTGTTGTACAGTGAATTACTTTGTTGAGGGCCAGTTTTCCCATGTCGGAGATCCCCATTTATTGAGCGGAAACTTCCTCTATAACCTGGCTTAGATAGCTGCCCATGAACTTTGTGTTTTATTCTCTTTTTGAGCTTCTGCTTCTTTCTAGCGAAGGTTCTCGATAGAATACGTTTTTGATGCGGTAAGCCTCCCACATAGTTTGATAAATGCACCTTCGCTACGTAATATTTGATTGGAGAAACGAAACTCGAGTACGACTTGAGCTGGTGATGCTGATTGCTGAATGAGGTAGACGTTTTTATAAACTTTTGTATGGATGTCATTCAAAGTTGAAATTTCATGACCCCTCATTATTTCAGTAACATAGGTCACAGAAGGTATTATCTGTGCGGACATGACAGATAGTAGATAGCTATAGGATAGACAGCTTAATTTATTTTTTAATAATTTGAAGCCGTATATGAGATTTTGGACTTTAGCCATCATTGTTGATAGCTCAGTTTTTCTTTGATTTTAAATTCCAGATATTTGTATGAGGCGACTGCCTCGCCCTTTTTCCCGTTCAGATTCCATGCGTGTTTCTTGTATTTGGCATCCACTAACCGCACTACCTTTGTTTTAGATAAATTTAGTTCTAGCCTATGTCGGTCCATGTACTTAGCTAATGCACTCATGCTGCGTTGAAGCCCAATTGGAGTTTGGCGTAGAAGCACTATGTCATCAGCATACTAAAGGCACCTGATTTTGTCATTGGCTAACGTTGGTGGATGGCATTTACTTCATGGAGTGCTTCTTAAAGATCAGATAACTACAAGTTAAAGAGGCTTGGGGCCAACACACCCTGCTTTAATCCATTGTGAGTGTAAATTTTCTTAGTTACCCAGCTGCCATTACCTATTTTTACATGGGTCCAGGTACCTGTATATAGTTCTTTAATGGCATTCAGTAAGTTGCTTGGGATGCCCCAGTTTTTCCCATAGATGTCTTCGGGGGACATGGTCAAAGGCAGACTTGAGGTCCAAAAAGCAAGAGAACTTGTTCTTGTATTTGGCATTTTAGGTTAATAGCGGTAGTGCTGTAATTTTTGTTAGTGTGCCTGCACCAACCCTGAACCTTGTTTGGGTCCGAGGGATACGTTTATTGTCATCTGACCATTTTTTAAGATGTTCTAGCAGACAGGCAGCATATAACTGAGCTTCAACGTATAATAGTGCAATGAGTCTGTAGTTGCTAGGCTGTGTCAGATTTCCACCTTTAAAGATTGGCTGGAAAATACTGCCCTTCCATGATTCAGGGATTCTGTTAGTGCTCATTAAACAAAGGTGCGTCAAGTAGGAAGCCTCTCCCTTGAAGAGAGCATTTGGAATACCATTTGGGCCTGCTGGGCCTTCTTTTTTAAATTTCTTTATGGTTTTTGTTGATTGGTCTATTTCTGTTACCATAAGGATGTTTTTACTATGGCGTTTAGTGTGCATGATGATTATTTCCTGTGCCCCTGAGGGTATCTGCATAGCTGGTAATGGGCCCCTTTTCATTTCGATTATTGTGTCTTGACTGTCAGGTTTTAATTTGAGCTCTGGTTCTTCGTACATTGCTTGAAAGTGAGCCGCCTCCGTGTCTGCGTTAATCCCTGCATTTTTTTGTCTGAATTTCCCATGTGTCAGGGCATTTATCACCTGCCATAATTCTTCCCCATTTGGTTGTTTACTCGCCAAAAGAAGTTTTTTCCCAATGATAAGGTAGTGTTTTATTTTTCCTTTGCGGCAGTTTTTCTTATATTGAGTTCTTAATTTTTTATGCTTATGTTTATCTGATATTCCTCCTTGTTTTTACCAGGGGTGGGTGGCAAACTCTACTCTACCAGTGCAGTTTTCGGAGTTTTTCCAACTCCGCTCTCCACTGAGAAAGCGGAGTATGGAAAAAACTCCACGGTGTGGCGGAGTTTGGCTCTGCAGCCCACCCCGTGGAGAGATTTAAGGGGAGAGGAGTATCAGCACTTACCTGGGTCTGGTGCTCTCTGCCATGCCCGGGCTGTCCTCCTCTGTCCTGGTCTCCTCGTTGGAAAAGAAAAACCTCCTACGCTGTACATCTTTGGAGGACTGCACATGCATGCGCATACACAGTCCTACAAGACGTAAAGCATAGGGGGATTTCTTCTCCACCAAGGAGAGCAAAGAGGAAGGCAGCCCGGGCATGGTGGAGAACACTAGACACAGGTAAGTGCTGCAAAGCAGGAGACAGTCTGGGGGTCAGGTGCCCTCCAGGTCTGCCACCTGCATGTAGGGCAGAGTGGAGCAGAATTCCACTGACTTTTTAGGAAACTCCAGGAAATTCTGCGTATTGGCACTCCCCAACTCTGCCCAGGGTTTGTTTTAACTGGTTTGTCACTATTCTAATTTCTCGTAATATTAGGCGTTTTTGCTTGTGTAATTCCGTACCATACCAGGTTTGGTGGCTGTCTGCCTGATTATGCTTCCTGTGGGGAATATGATGCGCTTGCTTCTCTTTATGTGTGAATTTTTCCATTAAGACGGCTATTAAGGAAACCCAAGCCTTTAGTCTTTCACCATTCACTGATTGTCGGGTTTTTGTTTCCCAATTTCCTTTGTAGTTTCTTCTTTCATTCCTGCTTGAAGATATACTTGAAACCATTACAAAAATGGGGTAACCCAAAAAGTCAAGGACCTGGGTGCAATGTAGTACAAAAAACAATGGTCCTAGACCTGAATTCAGAAATAGGCTATAAGTCCTTTCTTAGTGTTATCATTTAAATGTTCTAGGCTATGCAACATCAACTCAGATAGCCCTCAATACTCAATATAACATTTGTCATATAAAACAAGACATGCAACCAACCAGCATCAAAAATTCTTATAGCATTTATTATTTTTGTAGTTTACTTTTGACAAATTTCAATCAAGGTTGTTCCAAGGGGAACGTGCAAAGAGTGAGGTGTTGGAATATGAAAAAGTGAAAGGAAAGAGAAAGTATTCGAGAGATTTGTGACATAAAATACTTAAAAGACTTGAACACTGGACCGGTTGTCAATCACCGTCCAAATGAAATAGCCTGGTCACGTTGAATTAATTAGTACAGCCGTTGAATTAAACAATTACAAGATACATTGGAAACTAATTCCAATAAGGCACGTGAATAAATGAACGTATTCCAGGCTCTATAATAAAGGGCGTCGACGTTTCGATCCGTCTTTGTGGCCTCAAGAGGAAATTTGGACCTTGGCCATGCGGATCTTCATCAGGACTGAAGGGCAACCTAGATGGGTACTGGGCCTTATGGAGTGCCTAAAATTAATGAAAATTAAAATGAGGCTGTTGCATGAGGCTAATGTGTTATTAATTAGCTGTGTAAAGCCAAAGAGGCTTACCCGCTTATCCTTGTGAATAAGGTATAACGGTGGACTTCGTGTGGGTGGACTCCATAAGTGAGGTGCCACTGGGTAGAATTGAATTCGAAACTGCAAAGACAAGGTTACGACTATTAGTAACCGAAACAAGTACGTTAATTGTAGACCTAACAGAAATAACCAATGTGAAGGGTACCTTAATACGTGGTGTCACTCCACTAGAGTTCTCGATGTTTGTATACACAGCCGGATTTGTTGCCAAACTGAAAAATTATATAAAGAAACGTGTTTTAAGGGAAGGTCCATCAAGGGAAGAAGTTTTAAAAGGGAGGTGTAGTGTTATTTAAGGTCTTTACCTGGTGCCGCTACTATCCGGCGAACGTCCGTACCGCGCGGTGCTCGTGATTCAGCAACCGCGCACCTCGGAGACGTCTGTTTAAATGAGAACGTCAACGTCACGGTACCGGGACGCGGATGGAAAGAGTTAAAAGACTCCGACCGGGCTGCCGGTACTGAATCTCCCTAGTGAATACTAAATAGTCACAAGTTGATTATGTTCCATCTAGTTTGAGGTCTGGCACGTATTAATGCGGGATACAATTAGAATTAGCAATGTGCTAATTTTGACCGGACCATCGATATATGGTGGTCCCTGGTGTGAGCTATATGAGCATTGACTCATATATGGGAGCTACCACATATTGGAATTAATGTGAGTAGACAAACGCCATGGTTACTCTTTGTGAAATCCGGACATTGATGGTGGCAGAAAACAATTACTAATGATTATGAAAAACCGGACAAGGCTATCGGAAATTAATTCATGCTGATGTGGACTGCATTAGTTTACACCATCATTCCTATATGGAAAATTAACACATAATTGGAAAATTTTCTTAATACTGACACCGAGTGGGCAAACGTGACAAACAATCGGTGTTCGGTCTTCGGTCTATCTATTCTCAAACAATACATTGAATAAAAACTTTGTACCAATGGACAACAAAAACAACAACACAATTTATACATGGCCATAGGTTTCAACACAGTCAAGAAAATTTCTATAGAGCAGCATTGCAAAAGGGTAGAGAGTACGTATCTAGTATAATAACACTTGACGGGCACTTTGTCCTTAAACAACGATACGTTTAACAGCATAATTCGAATGATGGAATATGTTAGACACATAACCCCGGTTATACATTCTAGACATTGATTCAGATTACTCACTTCATAATCAATTTGTATGTTCTGAAAGTATATACATAGGGGAAAAGATCTGACAGTAAGGAGTCAACCAGGGATATACGAAAATCTTAGTACTATTAGACATCCACTAGAGCCCTAGTGGGTTAGTACCGATATATCCACATGGATAGATTTATTCAGTATTCATAATCGAGATCTGTTTGCTTATTTCTTCAAACTCATTCAGACCTCTAGTGATCGTATCCAGAGAGTGAATCCATCTGCATTCTCGTTTGCTGAGTATACTGATGAAGTTACCACCTCTTGGATTAGGCTTAACCTTCTCAATTACCCACCATCTCAAACTTTCTGCAGTATGTTCAAAAGCAGTGAAGTGTTCGACAAGGGGGGCACCTTGTGTCTTGCAGCGTATGCGGCTGCAGTGTTGTAAAATACGACATTTGACTTTTTGAATTGTCTGGCCCACATACATGAACCCGCATGGACAGACAATGGCATAGACGACTCCCGTCGTATTACAGTTACTGTGCTCATTGAGTTTGTATACCTGATTGTTGTGTGAAAATTCTGTTATCTCTTTAGTAAGCGCACAAGCTTTACATGATCCACATTTATGGTGGCCCCTAATTGGCGGGATACCCCAAAGTGTGTTTTGGCTGATGGTGCGTGTTGTAGGCAGTAGAGATTTTACTACATAATCTCTTATATTTTTACCTTTCTTAAAGGCATGTAGAGGTGGTGGCATATTGCCCAAGTCTTCTGCTACTAAGTGCCAATGTTGATTGATTGCTTTTTTGATGGCGCTACTTTTAGTATTGAACGTGGTGACACATACTAGACGTTCCTCCTTAGTATTTGGTCTGGTTTTAGGAACTAGTAAGAACTCTCTATGGTTGTGCCAGGCACGTTTACGTGCTTGTTTAAGTAGTCTGATAGGGTATCCACGTTCCAATAGCCTGGCAAGGAGGCTCGATGACTCTTCAAAATAGTCTTCTTTTTTTGAACAGTTTCTGCGCAACCTCAGAAATTGACCAAAGGGTAAATTGTCCCTGAGGTTGCGTGGGTGATGACTGGTATAGCGTAACAGTGTGTTACGTTCACTGGTTTTCCTGTAGAGGCTCGTGTGTAGTTTACCTGACTCAGATTTAATAAGGATATCCAAGAAATTAATCCTTTCTCTGTTGAATTCTAGAGTGAATTGGATATCAATCGAGCATGTGTTGAGCCACTGATGGAACATTACCAAATGTTCCTCACTACCTTGCCAAACGATTAGAACATCATCGATGTATCGTCGCCAGAGTGCTATATTGGCCCTATACGGGTTAAGGTCACTAAAGACAAAGTGGTGTTCATATTCGTTCATGTAGATGATGGCAAGATTAGGAGCGAAGCTTGCTCCCATCGCTACGCCCTTGGTTTGATTATAGAAATTTCCTTGGAACGTGAAATAATTTCTGGTCATAGCAATCCTGAGTAATGAAATTATAAACTCAGTGGGGACTTTATGTGGTGCTGGTCTAGTGTTAAGTACAGATTCCATGCAAGTGAGTGCTGAATGTTGTGGAATGTTAGTGTATAAGGAGGTTATGTCCATAGTGGCTAAAAGGTGTATGTTAGAGTCAAAAGGACGTTCATCCACCAATCTGATAGTTTGCATCGTGCCCCTGAGATAAGTCGTAGTATTCTCTGCAATGGGTTTAAGGAACACATCTATGTATTTGCACAGAGGTTCCAAGATTGAGCCACATCCAGAAATTATTGGTCTACCCGGTGGATCCTGCATACGTTTGTGTATCTTAGGTAGGGTGTAAATTGTGGGCATTCTAGGGTGTTTGTTATTGAGATAATCATACTCAAGTTTGTTCAAGAAGCCTGCCTCTAGTGCCACCCTAGTCACGTCATTTATGATGCTGCTTATCTCTTGCGTGGGGTCCCTACTCAATTTGGCATAGTTACCTTCCACTGATAGCTGCGCTAGGATTTCTTTTTTGTAGTCATCCGCATTCTGTAGTACAATTGCCCCACCCTTATCCGCGGGTTTAATCACTATGTCTGTGTTCTTTTTCAGAGTTTCTAGAGCCTCACGTTCCTGTTTACTCACATTATATTTCACATATTGTCGTTTGGTCAGTATGTGAACAATGTCCCTCATAACTACTTGTTCATAAGCTAGCAGTTTATGTGACATGAGGTGGGTTGGTGGATTAAACTTAGACGGTGGTCTGAGTCCACTGCCTGAGAAGACCGGATTATAAGGAGTTTTAAGGAAGTAATGCTTAAGGCGGATTTTCCTGAAAAATTGATGTAATTCAATTTTCAAATTGAAGGTGTTTGGCATGGATGTGGGTACAAAGGAAAGTCCCTTCTCCAAGATTCCCTGTTCATTGGGTGTAAGAGTGTAGTCAGATAGATTGACTATAGGGTTCTCATGTACATAAGCTACCATCTGTAGTGTTGTCGTCGTGTCTGTATCTCTCCATGAGTCTCTTGTTGGAAGTGTGTTTGTTTCTTCAATTGACCTCTCCCCTGGTTCCATTGTCCGCCTCTCTGTCCCCTGGGTCTGCCCCAGGGGCGTCCCCGTCCTCGCTGACCCCACCATGGTTCCTCTGCTAAAAAAGAGGACTGTTGGTAATTCTGCCCTGGGGAAGGTGTGCCTATGTTTGAACCTGAGCTTGGACCAGCACGTTCTGTATCGCTATCAGGGTTACTTCCTAGTGATGATCCGGAGAAAGTTGTGTACCTCCTAAACCCACTCCTACCTCTGCTAGCGAAAGTGCCCTGTGGTTCCCTTATATAGTAGCCTTCCTGTAAGTATGGATATGTGTTTTTCTTGTCGTATAACTTAATGTCCCTGGCTACTTTGTCCAATTTAGTTGCTTGTGTGTAGATGTCAAATTCTTGAATGGTTCTTTCTAACCTCTCCAATGCTTCCTTGGCATTAAGTAACGACTTATCCTCAATGATCTCTTTCTTTAAGTCAAAAATTTCTTTAGTTAAACGTTGGACTTCTTCCACCGCTGTCTCAATCCCAAGCACCATCCAATGCCTGGAGCAATTATTAGACACGAAACTAAAGTTTTCTTTGAATTTAGGGTTGTCAAGAAAAATAGCCGGTTCATTCCTCACCTGTAAGCCTACAGGGATGACATTGGATTTGAGATATTTGGCTAGGGTGTGACCATGTAATCGTGTTCTGATCAGTTTTTTCTCTAAGCGTTCTAGTTTAGATACTTTCTCATTGAGTGTCAGGTCTATATTGGTAGTAGTACTCCCCAGGAAAATGTTACCTCCCTGTTCATGCAATAATTTGTCTATATACTCTTTACTATACGACAGTGTCTCCTTATCTGACATAGTGCGTGTAATATTAGTCAAGGTATGGCCTTAGCTGTAAAGACTAAGACAACCTGTCAAATTTAGACAGTTAACATACAACATTTAACATAAAACATAAAACCCTCGCAGGACTTGCCTGCACAAAGGTAACCATTACAAAAATGGGGTAACCCAAAAAGTCAAGGACCTGGGTGCAATGTAGTACAAAAAACAATGGTCCTAGACCTGAATTCAGAAATAGGCTATAAGTCCTTTCTTAGTGTTATCATTTAAATGTTCTAGGCTATGCAACATCAACTCAGATAGCCCTCAATACTCAATATAACATTTGTCATATAAAACAAGACATGCAACCAACCAGCATCAAAAATTCTTATAGCATTTATTATTTTTGTAGTTTACTTTTGACAAATTTCAATCAAGGTTGCTCCAAGGGGAACGTGCAAAGAGTGAGGTGTTGGAATATGAAAAAGTGAAAGGAAAGAGAAAGTATTCGAGAGATTTGTGACATAAAATACTTAAAAGACTTGAACACTGGACCGGTTGTCAATCACCGTCCAAATGAAATAGCCTGGTCACGTTGAATTAATTAGTACAGCCGTTGAATTAAACAATTACAAGATACATTGGAAACTAATTCCAATAAGGCACGTGAATAAATGAACGTATTCCAGGCTCTATAATAAAGGGCGTCGACGTTTCGATCCGTCTTTGTGGCCTCAAGAGGAAATTTGGACCTTGGCCATGCGGATCTTCATCAGGACTGAAGGGCAACCTAGATGGGTACTGGGCCTTATGGAGTGCCTAAAATTAATGAAAATTAAAATGAGGCTGTTGCATGAGGCTAATGTGTTATTAATTAGCTGTGTAAAGCCAAAGAGGCTTACCCGCTTATCCTTGTGAATAAGGTATAACGGTGGACTTCGTGTGGGTGGACTCCATAAGTGAGGTGCCACTGGGTAGAATTGAATTCGAAACTGCAAAGACAAGGTTACGACTATTAGTAACCGAAACAAGTACGTTAATTGTAGACCTAACAGAAATAACCAATGTGAAGGGTACCTTAATACGTGGTGTCACTCCACTAGAGTTCTCGATGTTTGTATACACAGCCGGATTTGTTGCCAAACTGAAAAATTATATAAAGAAACGTGTTTTAAGGGAAGGTCCATCAAGGGAAGAAGTTTTAAAAGGGAGGTGTAGTGTTATTTAAGGTCTTTACCTGGTGCCGCTACTATCCGGCGAACGTCCGTACCGCGCGGTGCTCGTGATTCAGCAACCGCGCACCTCGGAGACGTCTGTTTAAATGAGAACGTCAACGTCACGGTACCGGGACGCGGATGGAAAGAGTTAAAAGACTCCGACCGGGCTGCCGGTACTGAATCTCCCTAGTGAATACTAAATAGTCACAAGTTGATTATGTTCCATCTAGTTTGAGGTCTGGCACGTATTAATGCGGGATACAATTAGAATTAGCAATGTGCTAATTTTGACCGGACCATCGATATATGGTGGTCCCTGGTGTGAGCTATATGAGCATTGACTCATATATGGGAGCTACCACATATTGGAATTAATGTGAGTAGACAAACGCCATGGTTACTCTTTGTGAAATCCGGACATTGATGGTGGCAGAAAACAATTACTAATGATTATGAAAAACCGGACAAGGCTATCGGAAATTAATTCATGCTGATGTGGACTGCATTAGTTTACACCATCATTCCTATATGGAAAATTAACACATAATTGGAAAATTTTCTTAATACTGACACCGAGTGGGCAAACGTGACAAACAATCGGTGTTCGGTCTTCGGTCTATCTATTCTCAAACAATACATTGAATAAAAACTTTGTACCAATGGACAACAAAAACAACAACACAATTTATACATGGCCATAGGTTTCAACACAGTCAAGAAAATTTCTATAGAGCAGCATTGCAAAAGGGTAGAGAGTACGTATCTAGTATAATAACACTTGACGGGCACTTTGTCCTTAAACAACGATACGTTTAACAGCATAATTCGAATGATGGAATATGTTAGACACATAACCCCGGTTATACATTCTAGACATTGATTCAGATTACTCACTTCATAATCAATTTGTATGTTCTGAAAGTATATACATAGGGGAAAAGATCTGAGAGTAAGGAGTCAACCAGGGATATACGAAAATCTTAGTACTATTAGACATCCACTAGAGCCCTAGTGGGTTAGTACCGATATATACACATGGATAGATTTATTCAGTATTCATAATCGAGATCTGTTTGCTTATTTCTTCAAACTCATTCAGACCTCTAGTGATCGTATCCAGAGAGTGAATCCATCTGCATTCTCGTTTGCTGAGTATACTGATGAAGTTACCACCTCTTGGATTAGGCTTAACCTTCTCAATTACCCACCATCTCAAACTTTCTGCAGTATGTTCAAAAGCAGTGAAGTGTTCGACAAGGGGGGCACCTTGTGTCTTGCAGCGTATGCGGCTGCAGTGTTGTAAAATACGACATTTGACTTTTTGAATTGTCTGGCCCACATACACGAACCCGCATGGACAGACAATGGCATAGACGACTCCCGTCGTATTACAGTTACTGTGCTCATTGAGTTTGTATACCTGATTGTTGTGTGAAAATTCTGTTATCTCTTTAGTAAGCGCACAAGCTTTACATGATCCACATTTATGGTGGCCCCTAATTGGCGGGATACCCCAAAGTGTGTTTTGGCTGATGGTGCGTGTTGTAGGCAGTAGAGATTTTACTACATAATCTCTTATATTTTTACCTTTCTTAAAGGCATGTAGAGGTGGTGGCATATTGCCCAAGTCTTCTGCTACTGAGTGCCAATGTTGATTGATTGCTTTTTTGATGGTGCTACTTTTAGTATTGAACGTGGTGACACATACTAGACGTTCCTCCTTAGTATTTGGTCTGGTTTTAGGAACTAGTAAGAACTCTCTAATCTTGCCATCATCTACATGAACGAATATGAACACCACTTTGTCTTTAGTGACCTTAACCCGTATAGGGCCAATATAGCACTCTGGCGACGATACATCGATGATGTTCTAATCGTTTGGCAAGGTAGTGAGGAACATTTGGTAATGTTCCATCAGTGACTCAACACATGCTCGATTGATATCCAATTCACTCTAGAATTCAACAGAGAAAGGATTAATTTCTTGGATATCCTTATTAAATCTGAGTCAGGTAAACTACACACGAGCCTCTACAGGAAAACCAGTGAACGTAACACACTGTTACGCTATACCAGTCATCACCCACGCAACCTCAGGGACAATTTACCCTTTGGTCAATTTCTGAGGTTGCGCAGAAACTGTTCAAAAAAAGAAGACTATTTTGAAGAGTCATCGAGCCTCCTTGCCAGGCTATTGGAACGTGGATACCCTATCAGACTACTTAAACAAGCACGTAAACGTGCCTGGCACAACCATAGAGAGTTCTTACTAGTTCCTAAAACCAGACCAAATACTAAGGAGGAACGTCTAGTATGTGTCACCACGTTCAATACTAAAAGTAGCGCCATCAAAAAAGCAATCAATCAACATTGGCACTTAGTAGCAGTAGACTTGGGCAATATGCCACCACCTCTACATGCCTTTAAGAAAGGTAAAAATATAAGAGATTAAGTAGTAAAATCTCTACTGCCTACAACACGCACCATCAGCCAAAACACACTTTGGGGTATCCCGCCAATTAGGGGCCACCATAAATGTGGATCATGTAAAGCTTGTGCGCTTACTAAAGAGATAACAGAATTTTCACACAACAATCAGGTATACAAACTCAATGAGCACAGTAACTGTAATACGACGGGAGTCGTCTATGCCATTGTCTGTCCATGCGGGTTCATGTATGTGGGCCAGACAATTCAAAAAGTCAAATGTCGTATTTTACAACACTGCAGCCGCATACGCTGCAAGACACAAGGTGCCCCCCTTGTCGAACACTTCACTGCTTTTGAACATACTGCAGAAAGTTTGAGATGGTGGGTAATTGAGAAGGTTAAGCCTAATCCAAGAGGTGGTAACTTCATCAGTATACTCAGCAAACAAGAATGCAGATGGATTCACTCTCTGGATACGATCACTAGAGGTCTGAATGAGTTTGAAGAAATAAGCAAACAGATCTCGATTATGAATACTGAATAAATCTATCCATGTGGATATATCGGTACTAACCCACTAGGGCTCTAGTGGATGTCTAATAGTACTAAGATTTTCGTATATCCCTGGTTGACTCCTTACTGTCAGAACTTTTCCACTATGTATATACTTTCAGAACATACAAATTGATTATGAAGTGAGTAATCTGAATCAATGTCTAGAATGTATAACCGGGGTTATGTGTCTAACATATTCCATCATTCGAATTATGCTGTTAAACGTATCATTGTTTAAGGACAAAGTGCCCGTCAAGTGTTATTATACTAGATACGTACTCTCTACCCTTTTGCAATGCTGCTCTATAGAAATTTTCTTGACTGTGTTGAAACCTATGGCCATGTATAAATTGTGTTGTTGTTTTTGTTGTCCATTGGTACAAAGTTTTTATTCAATGTATTGTTTGAGAATAGATAGACCGAAGACCGAACACCGATTGTTTGTCACGTTTGCCCACTCGGTGTCAGTATTAAGAAAATTTTCCAATTATGTGTTAATTTTCCATATAGGAATGATGGTGTAAACTAATGCAGTCCACATCAGCATGAATTAATTTCCGATAGCCTTGTCCGGTTTTTCATAATCATTAGTAATTGTTTTCTGCCACCATCAATGTCCGGATTTCACAAAGAGTAACCATGGCGTTTGTCTACTCACATTAATTCCAATATGTGGTAGCTCCCATATATGAGTCAATGCTCATATAGCTCACACCAGGGACCACCATATATCGATGGTCCGGTCAAAATTAGCACATTGCTAATTCTAATTGTATCCCGCATTAATACGTGCCAGACCTCAAACTAGATGGAACATAATCAACTTGTGACTATTTAGTATTCACTAGGGAGATTCAGTACCGGCAGCCCGGTCAGAGTCTTTTAACTCTTTCCATCCGCGTCCCGGTACCGTGACGTTGACGTTCTCATTTAAACAGACGTCTCCGAGGTGCGCGGTTGCTGAATCACGAGCACCGCGCGGTACGGACGTTCGCCGGATAGTAGCGGCACCAGGTAAAGACCTTAAATAACACTACACCTCCCTTTTAAAACTTCTTCCCTTGATGGACCTTCCCTTAAAACACGTTTCTTTATATAATTTTTCAGTTTGGCAACAAATCCGGCTGTGTATACAAACATCGAGAACTCTAGTGGAGTGACACCACGTATTAAGGTACCCTTCACATTGGTTATTCCTGTTAGGTCTACAATTAACGTACTTGTTTCGGTTACTAATAGTCGTAACCTTGTCTTTGCAGTTTCGAATTCAATTCTACCCAGTGGCATCTCACTTATGGAGTCCACCCACACGAAGTCCACCGTTATACCTTATTCACAAGGATAAGCGGGTAAGCCTCTTTGGCTTTACACAGCTAATTAATAACACATTAGCCTCATGCAACAGCCTCATTTTAATTTTCATTAATTTTAGGCACTCCATAAGGCCCAGTACCCATCTAGGTTGCCCTTCAGTCCTGATGAAGATCCGCATGGCCAAGGTCCAAATTTCCTCTTGAGGCCACAAAGACGGATCGAAACGTCGACGCCCTTTATTATAGAGCCTGGAATACGTTCATTTATTCACGTGCCTTATTGGAATTAGTTTCCAATGTATCTTGTAATTGTTTAATTCAACGGCTGTACTAATTAATTCAACGTGACCAGGCTATTTCATTTGGACGGTGATTGACAACCGGTCCAGTGTTCAAGTCTTTTAAGTATTTTATGTCACAAATCTCTCGAATACTTTCTCTTTCCTTTCACTTTTTCATATTCCAACACCTCACTCTTTGCACGTTCCCCCTTGGAGCAACCTTGATTGAAATTTGTCAAAAGTAAACTACAAAAAAAATAAATGCTATAAGAATTTTTGATGCTGGTTGGTTGCATGTCTTGTTTTATATGACAAATGTTATATTGAGTATTGAGGGCTATCTGAGTTGATGTTGCATAGCCTAGAACATTTAAATGATAACACTAAGAAAGGACTTATAGCCTGTTTCTGAATTCAGGTCTAGGACCATTGTTTTTTGTACTACATTGCACCCAGGTCCTTGACTTTTTGGGTTACCCCATTTTTGTAATGGTTACCTTTGTGCAGGCAAGTCCTGCGAGGGTTTTATGTTTTATGTTAAATGTTGTATGTTAACTGTCTAAATTTGACAGGTTGTCTTAGTCTTTACAGCTAAGGCCATACCTTGACTAATATTACACGCATTATGTCAGATAAGGAGACACTGTCATATAGTGAAGAGTATATAGACAAATTATTGCATGAACAGGGAGGTAACATTTTCCTGGGGAGTACTACTACCAATATAGACCTGACACTCAATGAGAAAGTATCTAAACTAGAACGCTTAGAGAAAAAACTGATCAGAACACGATTACATGGTCACACCCTAGCCAAATATCTCAAATCCAATGTCATCCCTGTAGGCTTACAGGTGAGGAATGAACCGGCTATTTTTCTTGACAACCCTAAATTCAAAGAAAACTTTAGTTTCGTGTCTAATAATTGCTCCAGGCATTGGATGGTGCTTGGGATTGAGACAGCGGTGGAAGAAGTCCAACGTTTAACTAAAGAAATTTTTGACTTAAAGAAAGAGATCATTGAGGATAAGTCGTTACTTAATGCCAAGGAAGCATTGGAGAGGTTAGAAAGAACCATTCAAGAATTTGACATCTACACACAAGCAACTAAATTGGACAAAGTAGCCAGGGACATTAAGTTATACGACAAGAAAAACACATATCCATACTTACAGGAAGGCTACTATATAAGGGAACCACAGGGCACTTTCGCTAGCAGAGGTAGGAGTGGGTTTAGGAGGTACACAACTTTCTCCGGATCATCACTAGGAAGTAACCCTGATAGCGATACAGAACGTGCTGGTCCAAGCTCAGGTTCAAACATAGGCACACCTTCCCCAGGGCAGAATTACCAACAGTCCTCTTTTTTAGCAGAGGAACCATGGTGGGGTCAGCGAGGACGGGGACGCCCCTGGGGCAGACCCAGGGGACAGAGAGGCGGACAATGGAACCAGGGGAGAGGTCAATTGAAGAAACAAACACACTTCCAACAAGAGACTCATGGAGAGATACAGACACGACGACAACACTACAGATGGTAGCTTATGTACATGAGAACCCTATAGTCAATCTATCTGACTACACTCTTACACCCAATGAACAGGGAATCTTGGAAAAGGGACTTTCCTTTGTACCCACATCCATGCCAAACACCTTCAATTTGAAAATTGAATTACATCAATTTTTCAGGAAAATCCGCCTTAAGCATTACTTCCTTAAGACTCCTTATAATCCGGTCTTCTCAGGCAGTGGACTCAGACCACCGTCTAAGTTTAATCCACCAACCCACCTCATGTCACATAAACTGCTAGCTTATGAACAAGTAGTTATGAGGGACATTGATCACATACTGACCAAACGACAATATGTGAAATATAATGTGAGTAAACAGGAACGTGAGGCTCTAGAAACTCTGAAAAAGAACACAGACATAGTGATTAAACCCGCGGATAAGGGTGGGGCAATTGAACTACAGAATGCGGATGACTACAAAAAAGAAATCCTAGCGCAGCTATCAGTGGAAGGTAACTATGCCAAATTGAGTAGGGACCCCACGCAAGAGATAAGCAGCATCATAAATGACGTGACTAGGGTGGCACTAGAGGCAGGCTTCTTAAACAAACTTGAGTATGATTATCTCAATAACAAACACCCTAGAATGCCCACAATTTACACCCTACCTAAGATACACAAACGTATGCAGGATCCACCGGGTAGACCAATAATTTATGGATGTGGCTCAATCTTGCAACCTCTGTGCAAATACATCGATGTGTTCCTTAAACCCATTGCAGAGAATACTACGACTTATCTCAGGGACACGATGCAAACTATCAGATTGGTGGATGAACGTCCTTTTGACTCTAACATACACCTTTTAGCCACTATGGACATAACCTCCTTATACACTAACATTCCACAACATTCAGCACTCACTTGCATGGAATCTGTACTTAACACTAGACCAGCACCACATAAAGTCCCCACTGAGTTTATAATTTCATTACTCAGGATTGCTATGACCAGAAATTATTTCACGTTCCAAGGAAATTTCTATAATCAAACCAAGGGCGTAGCGATGGGAGCAAGCTTCGCTCCTAATCTTGCCATCATCTACATGAACGAATATGAACACCACTTTGTCTTTAGTGACCTTAACCCGTATAGGGCCAATATAGCACTCTGGCGACGATACATCGATGATGTTCTAATCGTTTGGCAAGGTAGTGAGGAACATTTGGTAATGTTCCATCAGTGGCTCAACACATGCTCGATTGATATCCAATTCACTCTAGAATTCAACAGAGAAAGGATTAATTTCTTGGATATCCTTATTAAATCTGAGTCAGGTAAACTACACACGAGCCTCTACAGGAAAACCAGTGAACGTAAAACACTGTTACGCTATACCAGTCATCACCCACGCAACCTCAGGGACAATTTACCCTTTGGTCAATTTCTGAGGTTGCGCAGAAACTGTTCAAAAAAAGAAGACTATTTTGAAGAGTCATCGAGCCTCCTTGCCAGGCTATAGGAACGTGGATACCCTATCAGACTACTTAAACAAGCACGTAAACGTGCCTGGCACAACCATAGAGAGTTCTTACTAGTTCCTAAAACCAGACCAAATACTAAGGAGGAACGTCTAGTATGTGTCACCACGTTCAATACTAAAAGTAGCGCCATCAAAAAAGCAATCAATCAACATTGGCACTTAGTAGCAGAAGACTTGGGCAATATGCCACCACCTCTACATGCCTTTAAGAAAGGTAAAAATATAAGAGATTATGTAGTAAAATCTCTACTGCCTACAACACGCACCATCAGCCAAAACACACTTTGGGGTATCCCGCCAATTAGGGGCCACCATAAATGTGGATCATGTAAAGCTTGTGCGCTTACTAAAGAGATAACAGAATTTTCACACAACAATCAGGTATACAAACTCAATGAGCACAGTAACTGTAATACGACGGGAGTCGTCTATGCCATTGTCTGTCCATTTGGGTTCATGTATGTGGGCCAGACAATTCAAAAAGTCAAATGTCGTATTTTACAACACTGCAGCCGCATACGCTGCAAGACACAAGGTGCCCCCCTTGTCGAACACTTCACTGCTTTTGAACATACTGCAGAAAGTTTGAGATGGTGGGTAATTGAGAAGGTTAAGCCTAATCCAAGAGGTGGTAACTTCATCAGTATACTCAGCAAACGAGAATGCAGATGGATTCACTCTCTGGATACGATCACTAGAGGTCTGAATGAGTTTGAAGAAATAAGCAAACAGATCTCGATTATGAATACTGAATAAATCTATCCATGTGGATATATCGGTACTAACCCACTAGGGCTCTAGTGGATGTCTAATAGTACTAAGATTTTCGTATATCCCTGGTTGACTCCTTACTGTCAGATCTTTTCCCCTATGTATATACTTTCAGAACATACAAATTGATTATGAAGTGAGTAATCTGAATCAATGTCTAGAATGTATAACCGGGGTTATGTGTCTAACATATTCCATCATTCGAATTATGCTGTTAAACGTATCGTTGTTTAAGGACAAAGTGCCCGTCAAGTGTTATTATACTAGATACGTACTCTCTACCCTTTTGCAATGCTGCTCTATAGAAATTTTCTTGACTGTGTTGAAACCTATGGCCATGTATAAATTGTGTTGTTGTTTTTGTTGTCCATTGGTACAAAGTTTTTATTCAATGTATTGTTTGAGAATAGATAGACTGAAGACCGAACACCGATTGTTTGTCACGTTTGCCCACTCGGTGTCAGTATTAAGAAAATTTTCCAATTATGTGTTAATTTTCCATATAGGAATGATGGTGTAAACTAATGCAGTCCACATCAGCATGAATTAATTTCCGATAGCCTTGTCCGGTTTTTCATAATCATTAGTAATTGTTTTCTGCCACCATCAATGTCCGGATTTCACAAAGAGTAACCATGGCGTTTGTCTACTCACATTAATTCCAATATGTGGTAGCTCCCATATATGAGTCAATGCTCATATAGCTCACACCAGTGACCACCATATATCGAAGGTCCGGTCAAAATTAGCACATTGCTAATTCTAATTGTATCCCGCATTAATACGTGCCAGACCTCAAACTATATGGAACATAATCAACTTGTGACTATTTAGTATTCACTAGGGAGATTCAGTACCGGCAGCCCGGTCGGAGTCTTTTAACTCTTTCCATCCGCGTCCCGGTACCGTGACGTTGACGCTCTCATTTAAACAGACGTCTCCGAGGTGCGCGGTTGCTGAATCACGAGCACCGCGCGGTACGGACGTTCGCCGGATAGTAGCGGCACCAGGTAAAGACCTTAAATAACACTACACCTCCCTTTTAAAACTTCTTCCCTTGATGGACCTTCCCTTAAAACACGTTTCTTTATATAATTTTTCAGTTTGGCAACAAATCCGGCTGTGTATACAAACATCGAGAACTCTAGTGGAGTGACACCACGTATTAAGGTACCCTTCACATTGGTTATTTCTGTTAGGTCTACAATTAACGTACTTGTTTCGGTTACTAATAGTCGTAACCTTGTCTTTGCAGTTTCGAATTCAATTCTACCCAGTGGCACCTCACTTATGGAGTCCACCCACACGAAGTCCACCGTTATACCTTATTCACAAGGATAAGCGGGTAAGCCTCTTTGGCTTTACACAGCTAATTAATAACACATTAGCCTCATGCAACAGCCTCATTTTAATTTTCATTAATTTTAGGCACTCCATAAGGCCCAGTACCCATCTAGGTTGCCCTTCAGTCCTGATGAAGATCCGCATGGCCAAGGTCCAAATTTCCTCTTGAGGCCACAAAGACGGATCGAAACGTCGACGCCCTTTATTATAGAGCCTGGAATACGTTTATTTGTTCACGTGCCTTATTGGAATTAGTTTCCAATGTATCTTGTAATTGTTTAATTCAACGGCTGTACTAATTAATTCAACGTGACCAGGCTATTTCATTTGGACGGTGATTGACAACCGGTCCAGTGTTCAAGTCTTTTAAGTATTTTATGTCACAAATCTCTCGAATACTTTCTCTTTCCTTTCACTTTTTCATATTCCAACACCTCACTCTTTGCACGTTCCCCTTGGAGCAACCTTGATTGAAATTTGTCAAAAGTAAACTACAAAAATAATAAATGCTATAAGAATTTTTGATGCTGGTTGGTTGCATGTCTTGTTTTATATGACAAATGTTATATTGAGTATTGAGGGCTATCTGAGTTGATGTTGCATAGCCTAGAACATTTAAATGATAACACTAAGAAAGGACTTATAGCCTATTTCTGAATTCAGGTCTAGGACCATTGTTTTTTGTACTGAAGATATACTTGGGCCATCGCTTTCTCTATCCCGTTTTACTCTCCATCTCAGACATTTTAAATTACATTGGAGGGGGGCAGAGATTAGATTATTGGGTGCCGTCAGCCGAGCAAAAATTTGGTCAAATTGCATTGATTGTGGAAAATGATCGCTCTCAGTGAGTGGAATTATTTGGAATTTGTACCTCTGAGACCTACATTTTCACTCACTAGTGTGTGATAGTTGGTTGAACTCTTATTCCCACTTAAAAAGGTCGTTGATGCTGGTGATTCCTCTTTTAAGTTTCCATTCAAATGTTTTAGAGATTTTAACTGACTTCTGAATCTGTTGCCCATTTGATGATGGTTCTTAACATTTTTACATACATTTGTATTAAAATCGCCTGTAATGATAAACTGCACTTGAGAGTATTGCATCTGCATTTTTTACATCATTTTAAGCAGGGTATTCATGCACCCCTGTTTTGTCTCTCTTCTTGGGTGAATATAGATGTTTCTTAAAATTATAATCGTCGGTGCCATGCTAGTCTTTTGATTATCAATTTTGTGGCTAGGATCAATGTTATCCCTCTTAGTGGTTTTTCCATCAACCTGTCAAGTTTGGTTGAGAGATACGTAGATTTCTGAGATGGATGGATAACATTTTGAAGCCTGTGGTCTTCCAAGACCCATTTAGTGTATTGCTCTTGAACTGGCCATATGCCCTCTCCTTTTTGATCGTGGAAGCATCTCTGTTTCCGATCCCCATGTGTAGTTTCCCTGTTCGCTGAGTTCCTTCGTACTTGAGCCTTGGGCAGGTATTTTTCTACCTGACTTTGATGTGGAGGGTCTGGAGCCATGGGTGTCCTTGAATTTTGTTTGTTGGAAATGGGCTCGTAGTGGCTGTTGTCCAGCTATGTCGATCTTTGACTTTGAATGAGGGGAGTGGGTCTGTTGTATTCTCTTTCCTTTTAAAATCTATTTCTGGGCTTCCAGGCTGTTCAATTACTTGGTCTGAATCCTTTTTATTTGCTTTCTCCTGAAAAGATATCTTTTCATTCCTATGTTAAAAGAATAATTGCCATATTTTTTTTGTTGAACAAATTTCTCTTTCTTGATCTCTTTCTTTCCTTTTTTGAGACCGACAGCTTTACTTCTACTTTCTCTGTCTTCTCCGTCTTTCTCCATTTTCCTTGATTATACTGCTGGCGGTTTGGTTGACTTCTATGTCAAAGGAGCTGTCAACTGTTTCGTTTAATTGAGGAATTTCCACATAAAAATTAGTGTTAGTTGAAGCAATGTTCTCCTTGACTTGTCTGTCAAAGGAGCTGTCTGTTATTTCAGTTGATAGGGGATTTTCCATGGAAGAGGTTTGGTTTGGTTGAAGGATGGTTCACCTTTATTTGAGGCTTTTCTACAGAATATTTGGTATATTTGTGAGTGATTCACTTGTGTTCGTGGACTCTTTGTCTTGAATATGGCATTGCTGCTTGTGCTCTTATCTCCATCAATATATCCGTCAAGGTTGATGTTAGACTTTGCGGGTTTTCGCCTATCGTTAAACAATGGCAGTTGACTTGCTGCGTGTACTTATATTGTTGGGCTCTCATGATCAGATCGTTGAGTGTCTGTAACTTTTTGTCTGTTCCTACTATGCAGGTAGCCATAATATTTAGAAGATCCACTTGGAGCTGTGTTTGTCCGCTTGGTGGGAAATTGGTAACGAGATTGAGTCCAGTGTTGATTATAAAGCAAATTTAGAGAGGAAGTCCGTGGATAGCCAAGCTTTTGTGTACCCATGTTATGTGAAGGCGTTGTAGTTTCTGATAATTCTATTAGTGGTTATTCCAGAGCTACCTGCTGTTCTGGAGAAATTGATGGCTCCCGTTGCTGAACTGATTCTACTATTTGTTCCTGCTCTTCCCAACAACTGAGATTTAATGAAAAAAGGGAGTGGCATGATATTTGATTAAAAAACTCAGTTGTGGGTTTTCTTTGTTGCGTTTGTAATGCCTGGGATTTTCCAGACTGTCTCATCTACTGAGTTCCGTGAAATACTTGGTCTTGTCCAATCTTTTCTGAGATCATAGGCATGTTCGTGTTGTGGCCTACTACAGTTTCATGGTCAGTGATGCAAGATCTCCTTGGGTTGTTGTTTCTGTCGGAGATGACAGACTAATGTTATTTCTACTTTCTTTTTTTGGATTAACTAGTCCTTTTGTTATTAAGAAGTCTGATATCTTATACCCATCTTTTATTTTATTTTTGGCTGTCCTTGCTTTTTTCACGGTAGCAGCTTGCTGGGGGGATTTCTTCTCATTCATATCATCACTAAATTGGAGGAAGACTCCCGCTTGAGGGAGTCTTACCTTGATCTCTTGTTTTGTCGCTTTTTTCCCTGACCCTGCGCTGCTCTATTTTTTCCCGAGCGTGTTGTGGCCCCTTTCACTCGTATTGTCAGTGAGGTTCCCAGTCGGCACTCTGTACTTTTGTTGGGCCTTGGTGGGCCTTTGTTTTCTTTTCTGAATGCCAGGCAAGGCATCCCTTTTTGGTTCTCTTGACTGATACTCTTGGGGCTGATGCTTTCTTGTTCTTCCTGATCTTCTTGTTCCTGCCTCGGCCTGGTCCTTGTTTACCTCGGGTCAGGTTGAATCGGGTCGACGTTGGTGACAATACTGGTGTTGGAGACAATGCTGGTGCTGGAGCGGGAGCTGGAGCAGCAATCACCTATCAGAGAAGCTGGTCACTCGTAGCTGACCCGCTCACTCAAAGAGGGAGAGGTCCCCAGGACAAGAGTGTGCTGAACTTGCAGAGAGCTTTCCAAGAGCTTAAAGAGCTTGAAGGGCCTGGGGCCCAGAAACGCAAGCTCTAGACTGCACAGTGAGTGGGTACTCTGCCTCCCGCAAGCTGCACCCAGCACTAGCTGGTCCACTTCTGTGGGAAGGATCGGGGCACACACTTGGCAGCAGCCGACTATGGCTGCCACACTCTCCCTCTACCCGCTGGTGCAGCTGGTACAGCTGACTTTTGCTCTTGGCTTTGACTTGCTGAGAGGGAGGATGGGATGGTAAAGAACTATGCTCAGTGGCCGTGAATTACTGACTGCGGGAGTGGGTAGCCGGGAACTGCAGGGCCACAATAGTCCAGCCACTGGCTTACTCAGAGGGGAGCAGCAGCAGCAGCTGAACGGCAACCACCAGTCGGCAGCCGGTTGGATACACAGGTTGGAAACGGCAGGGCTGCGTGTGTAAGAAGCAGTTGAAAGCCTGCTTGCTGCAGGGGTGCAGGGAACGGGGGGTGTGCACAGCGCTCACAAGAAAGCCGCGATGCGTCCACTATCACCCACCTTCACTATGGCGTTCCACTGCCCCCTCTCGCCTGACACGGCCGCCCCAGCTCACTCGACCGTAAACATAACTGTGGTATTCAACCCTAAGACCTGCGGCCTACCGCAGACAGAGAGAGAGCCTGTGCTTCACTTCCACTTCCGGATTCCAATGAGGAATCAGGAAAACCCACTAGTAGCATTTAACTTTCAGGTCCTGGGTATATGTAGAACCACCTTACTAGAGACTTACAAGTAAACTAAATGCGCCAATTGAGTGTAAGCCAATTCTATCATGTTTAATGGCGAGAGTTCACAGTCTGGAAAATCAACAAAAATGGGTTCAGAAAGCAGGAGGGTAAGCACAAAAAAGTTTGGGGATGACCCTGCAGAAATTGCCAAGTTGAACACACAGTCTATGTGTAAAGTGATGCTTTGCAGAGCAGAGTTGTCTCTAGACTGGAGTGCTCAGTGTAAAGGCAGATGTGAGGTCCCTGCACCTAGCTGTCAGAAGCCAAACTGTGATCAGTGAAATACTGAAGCCTGGTTTACCCCCAATATCTACCAAATGACAGTACTTCAGAAAGACTAATCGGCAGTTCCTTGCTCAGCCAAATTCCTAATTGAATTTCTAATGGAGCCTTATCTCCTCTTCCTTTACATAAGTGTGTATGTCTCCTCCTTCCATGTTCAGGATGGTGAGCACTTCACTTTCACTCTCTGTAAAAAATAATCTCACCTCCATCTAGTGCAGCAAGTCAGGCTTGAGGCATACAAAATACAATGTGTGTACCACACAGGTCACATGCATAAAACATGCACACATATATTTGGGATGTTACTGTCAACATCTGGGTAAGTGCATGGTTGCAAAATGAATGGACAATTGGGCATCCACTTCAGTGACATAGATAAAAAGATCTACTCACAACTATGAAATCATAAAACACTATATGCTGCCACCACATCTCTATGTCCTCGTCTCAACAGATTCAATAATCCACTGTTGGTTGAAAGAGGCCAAACTTCTTGCACTCCTCCAGATCACAGGACAGGTCCAGGATCTCACTCATGTCAATGGACTGGCCTAGGCCTCTGCACAGACTTATTAGAGTGACATTAGGACAAAAATCAGGATGCCAGATACAAGCAGTTATGCACTCACTCACAGCGCGGGAAACACAACTTATAATACAGCATTTTGTAGAGCGCGAACAGCTACCTCACAAGGAGGTGTCCCGGCGCTGAAGACTGCTGGGGAACCCGTCCTGGCTTTCCCTGTGAGATGGTCCCTTTCTGGGTATCTCCAAGGTGAAACCAGGCATCCCCAGCGTCTGTGGGGGGCCGTTGTAGAGATGAGGCAAGCTTAATGCCCAGAGTTGCCGAGTGTGTTCCTGGTTAGAGTAGGTACCGAGGCGAGAATTATCGAGTCCGTTTTGACCCAGGTCCACAACCCTGCCGCGTCGGGAATTGAACCCTGGTCCCTGGCCGAATCTCTGCTTACGGGTCTGCCGCCTCTAACCAGTGAGCCACACCTCTCCACCTTACACCATGCAGGGGACATTCCTACCCCAACACTGATGAAAATGTTTAAAGCTACCAATACATCTGGAAGCTGTCGTTGAAATTGCCAAAAGGACTCTAGAGATCTGAAACACACAGAGATGTATCAAAGAGGAGGTGGTAAGTTTTTCTTTTTCATCACAGCCATTATAGAACTGTGTCTTGGTTTGGGTAGTATTGGAAACAAATGGGCTTAGCGGCCTGACCTACAACTACTTGCTGACACCCTTTAGCAGGAACCTCTCTAAACTACAGCTTTCTTGTGTACCACAACTGATACCTAGCCTGTTAGAAATGTGGAGGCAGCACAGATGTAAAGTGACCATCAACCCCTTTACAGGAGGCCTTTGTCACTTGTAAAAAGCTGCTAGAGTTGAAACGTACTGACATGGCACTATGTTTCTACTAGTAGCTATATTTTTGGCTCCAATATTAGACCCATGGTAAGAGACAACATGGGACAGTGTGCATGGTAAACTATAGAGTATGGGGCATATTTATCATACTTTGACGCAGCACAAAGCAGCAAGCTACCTTGCTGTGTTGTGCTGAGCTGCATGAAAGGGCAGGAATGCACCATATTTAACATCATACACCACATTCCTGTTCTTTCCTTGCGCTGGAGCACTTTTGGCTGCTTAGTGCCAATGCAGGCACCTTGGCACCCTGGTGCCAAGGTGCCTGCCTTGTAAGCAGGATTGTGGTTGTGCAGGAAGGGACACCTACTTGCACAAAACCAATCCTGAGAGGCATTTTCCTCTTTCTATGTGTGCAGCAGAATGCAACACACATAGAAAGAGGAAATAAAGAGAATAAATAAAGATATTTTTTCTCGTTACACCTCACCTGGGGAGGTGTAGCATTTTTACACATTCCCAGGTCTACCACTAATGGTATATCGGAGAATGCATCAAAATCCATGGGTGGATGCATTGGGACACCATCACTCCATCCATGCAACCCATTCCTGGGGCAGAGTAATGCAGGACAGCAATTTGAGAAGCCTTGCGTTACTCCAGATCTATGTAGCCATGCAGGACCATGCAAGGTGGCCTTGCTTGGATAGATAAATCTGGCTTTAGTTTTGAAACACTATGATAAATATGGACCTCAGTCTATTAGTCTGTCCACACAGGGCTGGACTTTAGCATGGGCAAGCTGAACCGACTTTCAGAGCTCTCACCTTCAGAGTGCACAGACGCTGTCTGCAGAAGTCTCCTGCTGCTCTGGCTACAAACAAAAGTGCATTAAACACTGGCACCTGTGTCCAAAGATTGTCTGATTTTTTATCATAGCAAAATTTTCTCTTTTTGCCCTCAACTTTCCCCCGCCGCTCCTATTTTTCCAGCACATTGACGCCCGGTGGGAGGCGTTGGCAAATTTGCTTTGCCCCATGGTGCTGTCTGCCTGAAGGCCACCATTGAGTCAATATTTTTGTAGCTAGGTTTGTGCTTTCTAACTTCCCATTTATACATACACATGAACAAATATACATTTGGAATCCACAAAGGTGGCAAAAACAGAAACAGAAGAAGGAGGAAGTGTCAGCTTCATATTGGAGTTACTACTACCTTTCGTTCAACAGGTAAAACTGGCATCTGAAAAAAGGACGACATGTGCATAAGCTGTGTATCCTCTTAATAAAAAAAAAAAAATATATGATCTTTGGTTGCTAATATTCTTTTTAATGATATTTAAGAAATAAATTGAGGTAATTTGCAAACTTCTGATATCTACTTCATTAAATGCACATTAGGAATCATTGAATTTGCAATGTGCAGAAAAGTCCAATCAGTGGAGTGTCTTGTCGTGGGTTAGAGATAAATAGTTCCTCATTTTTGGCTAAGAAAGAAATGATTTGTCTTTGCCCTTTTGCATGCAAAATATGGTTATTACAGCTAAGGTTATATTGGCTTTTTGGTACACCATCCAGATCAAATATGGTCCTTAATATTTTGTGACCGTATTGTACAGATTACGGCAATTCTACTGCCCCACAAACCCCTCATTCCTGTTGGCTAGCTGTTAATTGAAAACCCTGCGTGGAGCGGAGTGACCTGCCATCCTGCATGGGGACATTGCGGAAAGTGAGTGCCAGCTCAATTGACCAGGGCATTAGTGGCTATTTGCTTGCCGCATCCCCATGTTTTAGTGCATGCAAGCAAGGGAGTATTTGCAACCATGATCCCTCCTCCCAAACTGGTACATAGCAAGAGGACATGCTTTGGAAGTTGGTAGAGAGGCATTTGTTGTGAGTGTTTTTAATATTGTTACTGTTAAAGCTGACAACCTTGGCGTAGTGTTCCCAGCCATTACCCATACAGGTAATAGTGGTGGGGCGGGGTGGGAGGGGGATATCGATGGACGACGAGGGAAATTATATTATTTATGTAATTTTCCCTTGTTGTCATCAGCCGAATGCCCGCAAACCTGGCACTACCGCTCGTACCTGCACGGGCTGTGGCTGAGTATTCCCCCAACCTTTTCGCCTTCACTCCTCCTGTTTGCTGAATTTGTTTTTGTGCATGTTTATACTGCTAACCAGCACTAAGGAACTTGTGGTTTCTCCCTAAAAGATGGTAAATTTGACTTACATCTGAATTGGCCCATTTAATTTTCTTGCATGTCCCTAGTAAATGGTGCTACACAAAGTTAGGGCCTTTAAACCAACTGAACCTAGTGGGCCTGCATTACTCATTGTGTGACCCACTAAAGTAGCCTTGTAAAACAAGTCTCAGGGCTGCTGCTGCAGCCTGTTGCTCAGTTTTAATCTGCCATTTCGACCTGGCAAAAACACAATTTGCCAGGCTTAAACCTACCTTTTTAGTACATATAAGTTACCCTAAAGACTCACAGGTTTTAAGAAAAACAAGGGTACCCCAATACTTGAACCTGGGGTGAAATATGCGGTAAAAAAACAATGGTTCGGGTGTGGCCAAAAGGTCCAATAATAAAGTGATCCTAAGGAGAGCACTTATGATTAGAGAGTTGAAGATTAATTACTTTAAAGGAGCAAAAAAATAAATAATGTACATAGGGACATAAGTCAGTTCATGTTAAACATATATTTCCACAACAATAGAATTCAGGTGCTCACACAATAAGTGAAAGAGGCGTGACGTGCAAAGTGATGGTGAAGTATAAAATAACGGCATCGCATTGACAACAATAGTGTTAAATTCCTCAAGCAGCTTTTAAAGAATAGGAAGAGTTTTTTGTTGTAAAGGGTCAACGGTGTTTCGATCCCAACTGTTCGAGATCATCATCAGGACATATAACGGGTGAGCAAGATGAATTGATGCAATTATTAGCAGCGCAAGGAAGAGCAATTGAGGGCTTCAGAAAACAGCTGAGGGTAGATGAGTTCACCCAGATTAATTCGCTGAAGGTACCGCCTAAAGACTCACAGGACATGGTGCATAGTATTTGAATAGTAGGACATGTGGGTTTAAGTTTTACATGTCCTGATAGTGAAAAACACATAAAGCTGTTTTTCACTACTGTAAGGTCTCTTTCCCATTGACTAACAGGGGGTTACCTTATTTAATAGGTGCTAGCTTTTGATTGAGAGCAGAAATAGGTATGCTGCTTAGAATCAAATTAATTGTAATTTATAATCCTCTTTTATGGTAAAGCTAGAGTTGAAGTCACAATTCTGAAAATGCCACTTTTAGAAAGTTTACATTTTCTTGTCCTAATTATTTGTACCTTGTGCCAGTATCCTGGGCCGCGTGACTTTGAACAGCTCTGCTGTTGCAGTTTGAGTATTCTTTCCAGACAGTGACACAAAGCGGATTAGGTGTGTGCAGGATTGGCCATCCTACCAGGATGGTTGGGGGTGGAGCTGTACCCGGCTCAATAGGCTTTACCTCCTGCACACACAAAGGAAGGAACTTGACACTCATTTTTTGTCTCCCCTGACTTGTCCTGCAGCTTGAGGCCTGGCTAGTTCCCTAGAGGACTGCCATGCTGCTAGAGGCTTGTCCTGCTATTTGAGAAGGAAGACTGGACCTGCTCCATTCATTCCAGGATAACCTAAGTGACTCCAAGGGTCAGTTGGCTGATCTACTGTTCTGATAAACAGGGACACAACAAGCTCCAAAGGTCTCCCTTTAACTGCCCAGGTGACCTTCTGCAACTGGACCTGCTTGAACCTCCATCTGGACCTGCCCTAACCTGGCTGGCCTCTTCTAGAGTGAGTCCCTGGTCCCAGACCCTTAGGTGGTATCAGAGTTCACTTGTCTTCGATAACAGGAGAAATACTGAAGGTTTGGGATCTTTGCAACCACGAATAGACACATAGGTGCCGAGACTCTGCCACTCACCACGACCGCCAACATGAAGCTCCATTGAACCTGACTCTTCACGCTACAGTGATCACCAGCAATGACCAGCAATGAAAGATTTGCACTTTGCGATACAGTCACGACAGCCTGCTGTGACAGCCAATGCAAAGCTTTAGCAAGACTATCCATGATGCCTGACCAGATCTTCACAATACAGTGATGACCATCTGTGATGCAAGGCCTGCACTTTGATACTACAGCAGCGACCATCCGCAATGCACTACTTGCTCCTCGTGGACTCCACTACTTCAAATGGAACTCTTTGTACTGGACTTTGAGAAGATAATTTTTTCGGCTGGACTAACCTGGTCCCTGTATCCAGCCCACATTCCATCGTGGTTGGCCTGAAGGGAATAGGTGTGGCGCAGCGGCCAGGGTGACTGACGCCGGACGCTGGGGATCATGGTTCGATCCACAGCACCGGCGGCAGGTCAGCCCAGCACCTTGTGACTCTGGGCAATAGCTCGCTTAATCTTCCCTACGGCCCCCAGCGCCGGGATGCCTACGGGTAGCTGTGAGCTTTTCCAATACTGGATTTACATTTTTACAACTTGTGACTTTCTGTCGGTCTATCACGACTAGGTGACCACGACTGATGCATTTTCTTTTTGGTACTCTATATACTATTTTTTTAAAATTTCATATCTTTGGTTCTACTGATTGGATTTATGTTGCTCTGGTATCATTTTATTTATCAAAATGTACTCTATTGTTCTAAAATTGCTTGGGATTTTTGGGGTGTTTTCATTTATTACTGTTTGTGTGCTGCATAAATACTTTACACTTAGTGGCATATTTATTAGCCCTTTTGCGTCGCTCTTACACCACGTCACATGGTGCAAGATTCACACAAATGAAAAATTAGATTTCTGAAGCCATGCAAGGCCACCTTGTATAGCCCTGCGTGGCTTCATAAGTTTTGAGCAATGTAACAAAGCGCAAATCACTGCATTGCACTGCATTATCTGGGAATGGGCAAAAAAGAAAAAGATACGCCTCCCCAGGACAGGCGCAAGGAGGTGAAATAACTTTATTTCTTCTCGTTGTTTCCTCTTTCTATGTGGGCTGCCTGTGGGGGGCGTGGCTTAGGAGCAGGAGGGAATGGCTGCCGCTCTGGGGAGCTCCGGGAGAGCGTAGAGCGACGGGCCTCCTCCGGACTCCCAACGTAAGGATACGGATCGCAGAGCAGCATCCCCGAGCGGCGGAATCTTTTCTCCACACCTTGACTGCATTGCGGTGCCACGGGGTGAGCGTCTTGGAGTTTCTTGAGCGTTTGGTTACGGCCGCGGCTCTCTTTCGAGTCGCGGCGGCCATTTTTGCATATTTAGCGTGCCTCGCGCTTCCCGCTGATTGTTTCCCCCCGCACTCTGCCAGGGACTCCTTATCTCGTCACCAGCTGCCAAAATGGTAAATTACACCATTTTTTCCTCTCCTGTTTATTTTTCTGGACTGCTTCACATGTTTTCAATCTTCTGAGATCTGGAATATACTATCTCCTCAGAGTCTGCTTATCTCCTCAGAGACTGTTACACTCTTGGACGCCATTTTATATTTTCCCATGAGTTTCAGTGCCCAGTCATTCTCCTACCTTATTCACTGGATCAGTGTAACATTGTTTTTTCTTCTTCTGACTCACTGAGCTTATCCTTCGCATGTATTTGATGGCTATTTTACCACTCCTCAACATAATTTCCATATTCTTTTGAATACCATTTGCAGTCCGGCTTACAGGCACCAGTTATAATTTTTGATATAATGGCACGCTCCATTTGCAGAAATGCGCAACAATTAAACTCTAACTGCGGGTCGCTTGAGGACAGTAACGCCTTTAGTGTGTTACAGGATAACAAGGATGAATCGCTTACTGACTCAGCGGGGGTAAAAGGATCCTCTTCTAACGTCACACGTCCAGGTTCCAAACCTAACTCTAAAATACCTTCCACTTCAGGAAAGCGAGTTAAGGCAAATCCTCCCTCCCCCACTAATGCACGCCTTCAACGTCTTGAAGATAACTGGTCCCACACCGAGCAACAAGTTGCGGATCTTGAAAGAAAAATGACCACAGTGCAGGCGGTCTCAGACCAGGTTCCAGTCATGCATAGAGAAATACAGAATCTTAAGCAACAAGTTGAAAATTTGGAGAACCGCAACAGGCGCAACAATCGACGAATTTATGGTCTGGCAGAAAATCTCGAGTCTCCTGACCCTATACATTTCTTTCAATCCTTTTTACCAACTCTTCTTGGCATGGCCAGCTCTCCTCCATTGAATATTCAATGTGCTCATTGTTTGGGCCCGCCTTCTCGCTTATCCAACTCCTCTTCAATATCTGTGAAACCTAGAGGTGTCATCCTTTATTTCCTTGAATACACGGACCTGCTTAAAGTTATCCAGGCAGCCAAACAGAAGGGGAAACTTACCTGGAATGATTCAAATCTCTTTTTTGCGCAAGATTACGCTAAAGCCACTGCGGATCGCCGGAAACAGTTTTTGGACATGAGACCTGCTCTTCATGCTCTGAATGCACGTTACGGTCTTTTCCATCCTTGTCTCTTCAAAGTCACCTACAATAATAAAACGACCAACTATGAAGACCCTGTACTTCTTCAACACTTCCTGAACTCTTGTAGAAGTGATTCTATGGACATTCCCCATTTATAGTTATCTTGTTTGTCCCCTCCTTATGTGCCGTTAATTGTTTTTATCTCCTTTTTTCTGTTTTATCTGGTTGTGGTTTAGGAGTCTCTCCTAATGTTTTTTCTTTTCTTTTTAGCAGGTGCGGTCCTGTGATCCTCTGTTGTATGACTTTTTTCCGTTTTATGCCCGGAGGTGGATCTCCCTTTGCTGCGCCCCCTTGTAGTCTTCCGTGCGGTGTGTTACTTTCCCTAAGTGGTTCCTCCTTCCCCATCTTCATTGTTTTCTTGTGGTATGTCTTTTTGACTTTTTTATTCATCTTCATATGTTGCTTGATTTGTTATATTTCCCTGTTTTGTGCTCTCTTTCTTCCTATACTTCTTTCTTTTCCTTTCTTCTCTTTGTCTCTTTTTTCTCTTTTCTTCTTTTTTCCCTTTTCCTCTTTATATTTGGTGATAGTTTTTTCTTCTCTCTCTCTAACTTTTTCTCATTCTGGATCTTCTTTTTCTCTCATTATCTTCCTATTCTTTACCCATCTTTACATAATGAATTTTGTTTTTTCAGCACGTGTATAACAATATTTTATCTTACAGTTATTTGGTTATATTCTCTTTTTTCTTTGTTCCTCTTATTCAATAATGTGTTTAGTATACTCATTGTTTGCAAACTAACTGTTCAAATTCTTTTTGATTGGTTATTTTCAAAGTAGTTACATGGAATGTTAAAGGATTAAACAATCCTATAAAAAGGCAACGGGTACTATCCCATTTAGCTAAATTGAAGACTGATATAGCATTAATTCAGGAAACACATTTATCTGACGCTGAAACGTCTAAATTAAAGCGATGTTGGATAGGTAATGTTTTTTCTTCCCAGGCTTTAGGTACGAAAAATGGAGTCTCTATTTTATGTCATAAAAAATGCCAGGTGTCAGTCTCCCATCAGGAGTGTGACTCAGAAGGTCGTTGGTTAATAGTTAGGCTCCTTGTAAATCAAATACCTTTAGTGTTGTTTAATGTCTATGCTCCAGTTACAGTTGATAATGTTTTTTGGACTCATATTTCTGACAAACTTCTTTTACTTGATGATGAGTATATTATTTTTGGTGGCGATTGCAACCAGGATTTTGATCCCATTTTAGACAGGCGCTCCTCAGTAAACTTTTCCAACACTAAGATGCATTCCCAATTCACTTCCACCATAAGCAGTAAATCCGTAGTTGATATTTGGAGGCTTTGTAACCCTGATACCCGAGAATATCATTTTTACTCTCCCTCTTATCACTCACAATCTCAAATAGATTACCGCTTTTTTAGTTAATCCCTGTCACAACAGGTTGCTCACTCCGAGATTGGATCTATTTTAATTTCGGATCATGCTCCAATTTCTGTTGATTTTGATTTATTACCCTTTACCTCTCATCCGAGAAGGTGGCGTTTCAACAATTCCTTGTTATCGGATCCAAAGTTCTCAAGCCAATTCTCCTCCTTCGCTTCTGAATTCTTTTCCTTTAATTCTACTCCAGATTCTACTCCTGTTATGATCTCGGGCTCCTTTAAAGCTGCTGCTAGGGGCTTTGTTATAAATTTTGTTTCTCAAAAGAAGAAACTTTTTGAAGCTCAAACTTCTCAATTCCTTGCTGAAATCAAACAACTTGAAGATACTTATTATCACTCAAATTCGGAATCTTCATAAAAAAATCTTATCGATGGAAAATTCAAATTTAATAAATCTTCTACTGAGGCTGCTTCTTCATATCTTTTAAAGAGCAGTGCACGTTACTATGGGGGTCAAAATAAAATGGGGAAATTATTAGCAAATTATTTCAAAATACGACGTGATCGAACCAAGATTCAGTCTATACGAAATTCTGCGGGTATTTCTTTAATCAAAGACAACGATATTTTAAACAAATTTGTTTCTTTTTATAAGACCTTATATACTCCCGAATCCCCCCGCCTTTACTTGACCTTTCTACTTTCTTTCAATCAATTGACAAACCTCCATCTCACAATACTGATTTCATGTCTTTGGACACAGATATTACTCTCTCCGAAGTCACTCAAGCAGTCTCTACTCTGAAGAAAGGGAAAGAACCTGGTCCAGACGGTTTTACTGTTGAATTTTATGCACATTTTGCTAATCTCCTTCTCCCACATCTTCTATTACTTTTTAATTCTTTTATATCAGCTGGCGCCTCTTCTGGTACTTTTCAAGAAGCCATGATTTGTTTAATACCCAGAGATAATAAGGACCCATCGCTTTGCAAAAATTACCATCCAATTTCCTTAGTTAATCTTGATTATAAGATTTTTGCAAAAATTCTTGCCCTTCGTATTGATCCTATTCTACCTAATCTTATTGGTCCGGAGCAATCAGGTTTTGTTAAAGGTCTTTTCCAATATCCTTTGTAAAACTTCTTCTCTTGATTATCCTATTGCTGCTATTGTGCTGGACGCTGAAAAAGCATTTGATAGAATTGGTTGGGATTTTATGTTCCAGGCGTTAAATTGGATAGGGTTTCCTCCCAAATTAATATCTCTTATTTCACTGTTATATTCTGGTCCTAAAGCTTCCATTTTTGTTAATTGGAAAATTTCTGATTATTTTCCGCTTTTAAGGGGAGTACGTCAGGGTTGCCCTCTTTATCCTCTTTTATTTATAATAGCATTGGAAGCCTTTTTAACTAGAACTAGACAAGATGACCAAATTACTGGTTTTCATCTTGATTCTTCCCATGTCAAAATGTCTGTTTATGCAGATGATATTCTTTTATATTGTTCCAATCCTTCTATATCCATTCCTGCTTTTATGAAACAGGTTGATTCTTTTTCTCAATTATCTGGTTATCGTCTTAATTCTGATAAATGTGAAGTTCTTCCTCTTAATGTACTTTGTCTCAAACATGATTTAATTTCTAATGGTTTTTCTTGGAACACCTCTAAGATAAAACATCTCAGATTGTGGTTCTCTTCTAATATTCCCGAAACGCTAAAACTCAATTTTGCGTATATAACCAAAACTTTATCTGACTCTATTGATCGTTGGCACCCACTTTTTCTCTCCTGGTGGGGACGTTTAGATTCTATCAAGATGATGCTTTCTCCCGTAATCTTATATGTTCTTTCCATGATTCCTGTAAGCATTCCTCAATTATATTTTTTTTAAATTGATTCTCTTTTAACAAAATTTAATTGGAAAAATAAATCTCCCAGAATAGCTCTGTCTACTCTGAAGGCAGATAAAACCGCAGGCGGTCTTAAATTTCCTGACTTTAAAAAATATCATTATGCCTTTTCTCTAAAACAATCTTCCTGTTGGCTCTCTCCTGATCATTTTATTCACCCTCCAATCTGGTTGACTATAGAGGAAAACTTTAGGTCAACTTTTAATTTTCAAGAATCTCTTGCTTTTACTAATAATCTTTCTTCTTTCCGAACTTCAATCATCTCTCGTACTCGTAAAATTCTTGCTCCATTGTTACCCTCTACTTATCCAGCACTGTCTTCTTTAGATCATCAGCCTATCTGGCATAATAGATTATTGCGTATTAAGAATCACACCATCTACTGGAAATCTTGGAGGAGCAAGGGATTACTTTGGATCTCACAACTAATCCATGACAATACTCCTTTACCCTTTTCGGATCTTCAAGTTCTTTTTGCTTTACCATCTTCTTATGAATCTCAATATAATCTTTTATTCCCATCACTCTCCCAATTCCTTTGTTCACTACTATCAGTGTCTTCTCCGTCTCCCAGCTGTTCCTTAATATTTCCCTTGCTCTCTACTTCCTCTTCAGCTTCCTCTTTTTATAAATCCTTATTTCTCTCTCCTGATCGAAGCAAGACAAAAACTGAATTTGCTAGCGAAAAAGATCTTCAGGAATGTTGGTCATCTCTCTTCTGGGATAAGATATGGCTTAAAATTCATAAGACTTCCAGAACCGCTAATACCTCTCAAACCCTTTATTTTGTTTATCAACGTGTTTTATTTACTCCCGCAAAAGTGGCCTCCTTCTCTACAAGTTCTACTTCTCCATGCTGGTCATGCTCTTGCACTAATGCTGATCTCAATCATATGTTGTTTTATTGTACTCCTATTCACCATTTCTGGCAATTGGTTTGGACTCAGATTAATAACATTTTTAACACGAGGATTCCCTTTTCACCTTCCAAAGTCTTTCTAGGATCTTTATCACCTGAGAGGCCTCAATCTTCCCCTAATTATAGAATAGTAGACTTGCTACTGACAATAGCTTTTCACTTAATATCCTCTAATTGGAAACAAGCTGACAAAGTCACTTTTAAAGCTTGGTGGTATGCCGTTTGTTTTCATCACAGACTTGAGGTGTTCCTTCCTGCTCAAAAACAATCCTGCATGTGACGCAGGCACCCTTGCACCATGGTTTGAAAACAATTTATCAAGGAATGGAACTGGAGGCACGTGCCCTGGCTGGGACGGGCTAGATGGGAAGACAATGGAGATTCAGTGATCACGAATGAGAAACAGTCAGCTAAATGTACAGCCCAGTTAATGAGTTTAATGTTTAAAAGAGGAGGCTTTAGAGCTATGAAGGGTGAGTAATGTTTGGGCGGGGAGGCATGCGTTAGTTATTGCTGTTAAGGACATGTAGAGTGTGTGGGCTAAACTGAAGGTTGTTGAATAGGTAGCCCTGCTTGCTTGTGAATAAAGCAGCCTTTTCAAAAGACAGAAAGTGGGAGCATGAAGTGTCATTCTTTCCCATTGGTCACTTAATGGGCAGAAGCTAGGTGCCAGTTCCTATTCACGTGAACGATAGTTTGCTTATTAAGCAACAATGCGGCCAATCAGTTCACTGGCGAACCTGTCCCCTTCAGCATTGTTCGTACTGCGTGTGCAGGTGAGAATGTTTATTATAGAGATGTCGAGTGGCATCTGCTGAGGAGCAAAAAGGGAGCTACTGATAAGCGTGGAAACTGTTTTCGTGTTTTTTTCTGTACTAAGGGTGAGCTCCAGCAGTGCAGCGTGATTTGTTTGCTCGAGTGCAACATTTCATTGTCGGAGACAACATTCTTTGCCGGCAGGAGTGCTAAGAACTTAGAAGTTGGATGCTGGAGATATAATTGCAACTGGGAGATGACATCCTGATGGAAGAAAAGTAATTTCAACTCTGCTTTTTCTTCTTTTGTATTAAAGAATACTGTTGAGTCATGCTCAGCATATTCTGCTCAAGATTTAATCCACAGTCAGCTCGAGAAAGATGAGTTTTCATCTCTCACCTTTTATCTTACGCATGGGCCTTGCTTGAAATGAATAGATCATAAAATAAGGACTTCATTTTTCAGAAAAAGAACTAGGTACTTTGTGCTTGATTAATAGAAGATGATAAGTTGAAAAGTCTAGCAGGCGAGTAAAACTTAAAAATATAAATTGCGAAATAGATGATATTGAAAGAAGCTATTAGTTCCTTCAGCCAGTGATAAGCCATAATGTTTAAACTAAAATTATGATTTTTCGTGTGGCCTTTCCGAGTCATTGTAGAATCAAAATGGCTATCCTATACTCCTTTATATCCTTTGTGAAATATGCCTAACAGAATAATTGTGTTTTCAGCTTCCTTAGATGAAAGAAACTGTTAATCTAATATTCATTCACGCTGAAAAAATGAAAGACAAGAGGCCTTTGGCAAAACATTAACAATTAGTTTAATTAAGCACAGCGGCTGGGAGAGCAGGTAACAGAGTCGGGGTCTGAAGGCTGCCTACATTGGTTTCAACAAACAAATGATGGACGGAATGCTGACAATGCAGACATTCTCCCCCAGTCAAGAGATCTGGGTTAAATCCATCGTTCTTTTGCCCACTACGCCACCCCAGTTTAGACATGGCCATATGCAAATCAGTCTTGACCCTGTGCCTCATGGGAACAGTCCAGCCCGAACTGCCAAGCCATGTCTTCCCTGGACTGGAATCAAGCATCCTAGGACCGGTTTCTGGCTATCAGCTGTCATCAGCCAGGATAGCTTGACTCCAGTGGCGTAGTGAGCACGGGTCCCACGTCTGGGAATACCCATCCCACTTAGGGCGAAAAGCGTTACAACAAACAAATGATGGACGGAATGCTGACAATGCAGACATTCTCCCCCAGTCAAGAGATCTGGGTTAAATCCATCGTTCTTTTGCCCACTACGCCACCCCAGTTTAGACATGGCCATATGCAAATCAGTCTTGACCCTGTGCCTCATGGGAACAGTCCAGCCCGAACTGCCAAGCCATGTCTTCCCTGGACCGGAATCAAGCATCCTAGGACCGGTTTCTGGCTATCAGCCGTCATCAGCCAGGATAGCTTGACTCCAGTGGCGTAGTGAGCACGGGTCCCACGTCTGGGAATACCCATCCCACTTAGGGCGAAAAGCGTTACAACAAACAAATGATGGACGGAATGCTGACAATGCAGACATTCTCCCCCAGTCAAGAGATCTGGGTTAAATCCATCGTTCTTTTGCCCACTACGCCACCCCAGTTTAGACATGGCCATATGCAAATCAGTCTTGACCCTGTGCCTCATGGGAACAGTCCAGCCCGAACTGCCAAGCCATGTCTTCCCTGGACCGGAATCAAGCATCCTAGGACCGGTTTCTGGCTATCAGCCGTCATCAGCCAGGATAGCTTGACTCCAGTGGCGTAGTGAGCACGGGTCCCACGTCTGGGAATACCCATCCCACTTAGGGCGAAAAGCGTTACAACAAACAAATGATGGACGGAATGCTGACAATGCAGACATTCTCCCCCAGTCAAGAGATCTGGGTTAAATCCATCGTTCTTTTGCCCACTACGCCACCCCAGTTTAGACATGGCTATATGCAAATCAGTCTTGACCCTGTGCCTCATGGAAACAGTCCAGCCCGAACTGCCAAGCCATGTCTTCCCTGGACCGGAATCAAGCATCCTAGGACCGGTTTCTGGCTATCAGCCGTCATCAGCCAGGATAGCTTGACTCCAGTGGCGTAGTGAGCACGGGTCCCACGTCTGGGAATACCCATCCCACTTAGGGCGAAAAGCGTTACAACAAACAAATGATGGACGGAATGCTGACAATGCAGACATTCTCCCCCAGTCAAGAGATCTGGGTTAAATCCATCGTTCTTTTGCCCACTACGCCACCCCAGTTTAGACATGGCCATATGCAAATCAGTCTTGACCCTGTGCCTCATGGGAACAGTCCAGCCCGAACTGCCAAGCCATGTCTTCCCTGGACCGGAATCAAGCATCCTAGGACCGGTTTCTGGCTATCAGCCGTCATCAGCCAGGATAGCTTGACTCCAGTGGCGTAGTGAGCACGGGTCCCACGTCTGGGAATACCCATCCCATTTAGGGCGAAAAGCGTTACAACAAACAAATGATGGACGGAATGCTGACAATGCAGACATTCTCCCCCAGTCAAGAGATCTGGGTTAAATCCATCGTTCTTTTGCCCACTACGCCACCCCAGTTTAGACATGGCCATATGCAAATCAGTCTTGACCCTGTGCCTCATGGGAACAGTCCAGCCCGAACTGCCAAGCCATGTCTTCCCTGGACCGGAATCAAGCATCCTAGGACCGGTTTCTGGCTATCAGCCGTCATCAGCCAGAATAGCTTGACTCCAGTGGCGTAGTGAGCACGGGTCCCACGTCTGGGAATACCCATCCCACTTAGGGCGAAAAGCGTTACAACAAACAAATGATGGACGGAATGCTGACAATGCAGACATTCTCCCCCAGTCAAGAGATCTGGGTTAAATCCATCGTTCTTTTGCCCACTACGCCACCCCAGTTTAGACATGGCCATATGCAAATCAGTCTTGACCCTGTGCCTCATGGGAACAGTCCAGCCCGAACTGCCAAGCCATGTCTTCCCTGGACCGGAATCAAGCATCCTAGGACCGGTTTCTGGCTATCAGCCGTCATCAGCCAGGATAGCTTGACTCCAGTGGCGTAGTGAGCACGGGTCCCACGTCTGGGAATACCCATCCCACTTAGGGCGAAAAGCGTTACAACAAACAAATGATGGACGGAATGCTGACAATGCAGACATTCTCCCCCAGTCAAGAGATCTGGGTTAAATCCATCGTTCTTTTGCCCACTACGCCACCCCAGTTTAGACATGGCCATATGCAAATCAGTCTTGACCCTGTGCCTCATGGGAACAGTCCAGCCCGAACTGCCAAGCCATGTCTTCCCTGGACCGGAATCAAGCATCCTAGGACCGGTTTCTGGCTATCAGCCGTCATCAGCCAGGATAGCTTGACTCCAGTGGCGTAGTGAGCACGGGTCCCACGTCTGGGAATACCCATCCCACTTAGGGCGAAAAGCGTTACAACAAACAAATGATGGACGGAATGCTGACAATGCAGACATTCTCCCCCAGTCAAGAGATCTGGGTTAAATCCATCGTTCTTTTGCCCACTACGCCACCCCAGTTTAGACATGGCCATATGCAAATCAGTCTTGACCCTGTGCCTCATGGGAACAGTCCAGCCCGAACTGCCAAGCCATGTCTTCCCTGGACCGGAATCAAGCATCCTAGGACCGGTTTCTGGCTATCAGCCGTCATCAGCCAGGATAGCTTGACTCCAGTGGCGTAGTGAGCACGGGTCCCACGTCTGGGAATACCCATCCCACTTAGGGCGAAAAGCGTTACAACAAACAAATGATGGACGGAATGCTGACAATGCAGACATTCTCCCCCAGTCAAGAGATCTGGGTTAAATCCATCGTTCTTTTGCCCACTACGCCACCCCAGTTTAGACATGGCCATATGCAAATCAGTCTTGACCCTGTGCCTCATGGGAACAGTCCAGCCCGAACTGCCAAGCCATGTCTTCCCTGGACCGGAATCAAGCATCCTAGGACCGGTTTCTGGCTATCAGCCGTCATCAGCCAGGATAGCTTGACTCCAGTGGCGTAGTGAGCACGGGTCCCACGTCTGGGAATACCCATCCCACTGTTGTTTTTGCATACATTGGTTTCGGCCGTCATTTTAAACATTACACTAAGCATCATACAATGATTTGTGCATTCCTTAGAAGACAGAAATTTGGGCCAAGTCAAGGGGTAATAAATCTGGTCTTTTGATAAAAATCTAAAGTGGGCCTCATCTTTCCTTAGACGTAATGCAGCGCCAGTGGGTATGTGTCCAGATGTCGGGCATGGGGAGTGCGTGATCACTGCATGTAGGGTGCATGCTGTGTTCTGATTGGCTGTGTGTTCCTAACTTAGTGTGGCATCTGACTTTATGGTGTTTTGGGGAACGCCTGACCCTCCGGCCAAACGTGTTATTTTGGGGCCAATCTCCTGAGACCATTGTGGTGTCACTACCTATCTGTGGGATGGATCTGGGTTTTCCCGTTCGCGCATTTGTCTAAGGGTTACGTGTCCCCCACCTGTGATCTGTCAATCAGTTGCTTGAGGCCTAGTTTGCAGGGCCTGACTTATGATGTATTTCGGACGTGGGGTTGAGGGGAAGGTCATATCGGTGAATTCAACAACAGAGATGCAAGTTTGTTCTTATACGTACAGATATCAAAGTGAACATCAGTATTGTATTTATCAATATTAACAAAACTAAACAGAATCAATCAAACATGTTTTAGGGGATCTATTGACATGAACTATTTTAGTAAATGTTTTTCAAAACTACACATAATGGTTCCTGTCTTTTGGCTTGGATTACCCCTCCAACTGTTCAGCGTAGTGTGAATAAACTGCATGTGAGGATGTGTAAATTTCAGTTTAATACTAGTGTAATAGCTATCGAGACAATGATGGCAGAAAAAGATGGCTGTCAGGATGATGCAATTTGATATTTAGGGAACTAGCAAGTGTCTTAGACATCATTTACCTGCTGTAACTAGCAAATATCCCTCAATAGACACATTGTTGTCACTGGAATGTTTGCTACAGTACTACTACCAAGTTGCACCACTGTGGGGATTGTCGATGCCCTTGTAGAGTTTTGACTGCCATGACTTCCAGTATCTATCAGTTCTTCCCTGCAACAGACATTAGCATTGGCTTCTTATTGAACTTGTTGCCTAAGACTCTTTTTCTGCCCTTCTGTACCAACCTTTATTTCCGCTCTCGTCTGCAAGACCTATTGCATCAAGTGACTGAATAAGTCCTATTTTTATGTTAAATATAGGGACACTAAATGAATAGACATGATGTTCATTTATTTCTTTGTGCCGACTCAAAACTCTGGCTTTTCAAAGTAGTCCTTTCACATAAAATGGTTCAAATGAACATGCCATTCTTTGGTCATCAACGTGATGACGATATTCATCCTCTATACCATCTAGACTGCTATGGGTTCATATAAAATTTGATGGATATGGAGTATCTGCTAAAATGTGCAAATACCCTTTCCATCAAACCTGCACTTCGTCCAATCCATTTAGATGTGGGCAAAGTGCCAGGTGTCCTCTGCTGGTGGAAACATTTAAGCAGTGATCCATCAGCCAAGGCGATGTCGGTCAATTTACATCCTAAGGTGAGGACAATTTTTAGCAGTCTCTAGGCCATACATTTCTTCTGTTCACGACTACCAGTCATGGATGTGAATTCACCAAAATCCCATGGCTACCAGAAGTGACACCAAACACCCTCTGACCACATGACATCAGAGGAAGTGATGACAAATTACCGTTAACCCTGATGAAATTATAAAGAGTGATGATGTATGTTTATTTACAATGATGACATCATAGAAAGTAATACCACTAAAGATTTTTCAAAAAAAAAAAGAATAAATCAAAGATTAAAAACATTGCAAGAAGGTTTCTAAGCCTTAAGAAGGTCTGTTTTAGTTATCACCTATTTACTATCAGCCATTCTTTATAACTCACCCTTACCTCTTTCGCTCATATGGCTATTTTTAGGCATAGGTACCATAGGCACTCTCCTCTGCCGCATTCTGCTGTTGAGCACCCCTCATGAACCCACTCAACAGTTGCGTTGCTAAATGAGTCGCAATAATAAATATGGGGACAATTACGAACCGTAACTTGTATGCCGAAATAACTTCAAACTAGACTGCCTTTCTCCATTCTCCTCCCTGAGGCCTTTACTGTCCTTTATTTTCCTCTCAGCGTTTTGTCTTGGTTCATCCTCCTCCTGATAGCTCCTTTACCACCTTAACTTCAACCATTGACTCTCACTTTTAGTTCTGGATCTTAAAATACTCAATTGGTTTGTAGCTCGTTTGCACTATATAATTTGCCTTGCATACAGAACAGGGACGTAACACAGGCCCTTGCACCCCCTGCTTTGTCGGGGCCCGCTTGCTCCAGAAGACCCCTCCACACAGTACTGCACACAGTACTGCTAGTACAAATCTCGCTGACAGCAGGGTCTGTGACGTCTGTCTGAGATGTAGTTTAAATGTTATGCTCGCCAGCGTTGCTGCTTCGCCTAAATGCTGTGTGCATACTAGCTACAGGGTGCAGGGTGCAGCTGCGTGTGTGGTCTTCAATGTCAGGGTGGGGCCAGGCTCAGTGGTATTAACTGCATATGACATAAGGCGGCCGGTAGATCCATCCGAGGCATTGAATCAAAGGGACCGTGAGGCCATAATTTAAAGATTGCTAGCTGGCCGTGGTCTTCTGCCACCCAGCTGTGCCTGCCATGGAAGCTGCAGGTCCCAGATGAGTCGGAGTCTGTCTCGGAGACATGGGTACCAAAATAGGCCTCCGCAGCCTGCGCGTTCTTGCCTCCAGGGTCCCCCTCAGCGAATTAGCACACACTCCGAGGCCCCCCTCACTACTACACTGAGTAATGACTACACTCGATGACCGTGACAGCCGGGTCTGTGAGCGACGTCAGTCTGGGGACCACATAGTTTTAAAGTTACACTTGCAATTTAAATGGTACGCATGTACTGGCTACATGGTGCATGTCCAAGGTGCATGGTCTTACTCTTCAGCTTCAGTCAGGGTGGGGCAGCATAGGCTAGCATAGGTTGGGGCAGGGCTGGTACAGATATGCGCAGTGCACAATTAAAACTGAATGTAAGCGAGGTGGCAGGTGGGTCCGAGAGGGCCTCAGAGGGACTGTGTGTCGGGATTTTGTACTCCTCAGAGTCCAAATGATGCAAAAAGGGGTCCACCCCTTGACATCCCCAAGCTCCAACTTTAAAGTTACGGAGTATTAGGGCGATCAAGTGAGGGAAAGGAAAGGTAGGGAACAGCAGGGAGGAGAACCAATAAGACAAAACAACAGAGATCAAAAACACATAGACATATATGACTACTCTCATATGATCTCACTAATGGGACATAAATACCTTCTCCACCAAGGTGCTATCTCACGTGCGTATTTAGTTCCTGAAAACAACAAATCCCTTTTGTTGGATAATCCTACAAAACAGAACACATTAGTTGAAAACGCACTCATGCCACATCCATCTCCTAACACCATAGGACCTTGTGCCTAGCACACCCTTTCTTCCGAAGTCTCCCCCTGCTCACCGGTTCTCTTGTGGGTATCCATCAAAGAAAATAAATGACCAAGTCTCGACAGAAAAAGTAAACATAACGCCAAAAAATAGTTCAGGTTCGTGAACCCAGGCAGAGGGGTCCGTGGCACACTCCTGGTTATTTTATTTCCAACAGACGATAGCAACTCCTCTATAAAAGTAAATTAGAGATTCCCCTATAAAGTCTCAAACATAATATAAGTTCCTCACTGACACATTGTCTTGTTGCGCTAGCGATGACATTCATGAACACTTAAGCCTCCATTAAGCCCACCAGCTGTTCTTTACAACGAGCAAACACGGTTAAGTCACCGCTGCTCGTAATCAGTACTTAGTACGCAGGGGAAAACGAAAAAGGCTTCCGCGATTTCTTCACCGCCACCCGACTCTTCCCATCGGCGCGCATTCACTGTCCGGTGGAATGCTGATGCCGTTTTACGCTGTCAGAAAGTCCCAGCTCACACTGACCATCCGGCGATCAAATTCGGCCCCAGGAAGTCCTTACCAGGACTTGAACGTGCTCCGCCGGACACCCAGAATATGGCTCACGCTGCAGGAATTAGCGCCTCACAATTCACCAAGACTTCTCGGCTCTTGTCTCCACAGCCGCCGAAACAAAAACCTTAAAATTACAGAATTACGCACGTTAACGTGCGCGCAACACGTCTTTTTGTAGACGCTGGCTCCTCCTCCACATTGCCTTCTGGGAGGTGTAGTTTAATGGTTAGGCAGGCGCTACACATTTCAAATCCTGACACTGTGAGCTGAGACCATAATTTACTAATTGCTAGCCATGGCCTGCCTGTGCCAATTCACCGAAGCTGCAGGCCCCAGCCCTCAGGTCAGGTGAGTCAGAGTCTCTGACAGAGACATAGTGAGGCTGATGGTCGAAACGAATAGTAATAGTTCCTAAACTATTTATTTTGTGTACTAGTTGGAATGTTCCCTACTTCTCTGCGGTGGGGTCTGCTTTAATTTAGGGTCCCCACCTCCGGCCTGCTTGCGTTGTGAGACTCGAGCCACATAGCCAAGTTTAATAAACCTTGTCCTTACCCAGCGATATTGGGAACAAATGCATTTTGCGAGCCTGCATGCAGCCCTGCAAGCGAGGGCATTGGAGATTGGTTTGATTGATGATTCTTTAATTGGAGGGTTCAGTCAGTGCCTCTGGTCGGGAGAGAGGGGGTGGGTGGAGTACCTATTGCGGTTGTGATGACCGCACAGCTACTTTTTTGGAGGGTTGCTGGCCTGACTCCTAGCTCCATCGGAGGGTCCCTGTCCTCAGTATATGTCTTTTGTGCATTTGGGGAGGGGGCTGGGATTATTCGCACAGGCCTGTTTTATGGGAATGGAGTGTATTGGCCTCCTTTACTTTACCCAGGTCACGAGTGCTGCCTCTTAAGCTGCCATTACTGGATGGAAGATTGTTGCATCCATTAAAGGCCAATGCCATCCAGAGACATTTTAATGCATGGACAAAATGGTCTCTGGCCCAGGGCCTAAGACTTTCAAGGGCCCCCTGATAGAACAAGCTCTGTTCTGTAGAGTCGTGCCCTGATTAAATTGAATGATTCCTAAAAACATTGTTTTAAATACCACTTTCATTTGCTTTATTTTCAATATCAGTGATAAGTGTATCTATTAAATGTATTTTGTAAGGAAATGTTGTTTTTATGTTTCATGCAGCATCCATAAAATAGTTTCATGGAGAGTAGTTAGTCTGGCATTTATTTTAATGTGTATTACACTATTCTACCATAACCATGTAAGAGAAAAAGACTGGCTGGTGTTCATATCGATGGGAGGCTATAGCCATGTTACCTAATATTGGAAGTTCTTACTACACAGTACATATTGCAAGGATGACCATTGGGATCCCTTTATCAAGAGTTGTGAAGAATTTTAGCTTGATGTTATTGAAATTTCGAAGCCCTGAAGAAGCAAATCAATTTCACGAAACACGTGTTGGCTGTTCTGTCTCACTACTATGTGAAGATAACTTTGTAATCAAGCATATGATGCATATGATGTACTTCGAATGTTATTTCTATCAAAGTAGAAGGCAACTTGTCTCGTGTCTAAACAAGGACGGACAATAATTAAAGACTTTTGCATGGACACTTAAGATGCAAAGAGTATGTTTTTGTCAGGGCATACCCTAATGTGTGAACTACTCCCTGAAAGAAAAACAGATCTGGGAACTAACGCTGGGCACTTCTCTAAATTTCCTTCATTGTTGCTGCTATATACATATATCACTCATGCACTCAGTTTGAACTCACTCGTGTTGCGCAGTACACACTCACACACTCATCATTCATGCTCACCTTGAGTAAGCTCACAGGCAGTCAGCTGAACCGGCTGCAGATGTGTGATGCAGCACAAAGATTATTCTGATCTAATCCAATTAGCTACAGTTTACCGCTTCTTTACACCTTGGAATGACAATCAAATATGGGATGCTTTTACCAAAGTCCATTCCAGTAGATATCTCCACTATCCTCTACCCTTTAATCAATTCCTACTCAGGACCATTAACTTTAAACAGTATAAACAGCATTTCAAAATGGACCACTGAGTGCAGTAATCCCCAAAGTGGGATTATGAACAAACAAAATACCATAAATGGACCTGCAGAGAGATGAAAACCAAAATGGTGTGCATATCTCCTCCACCTCTTAATCCATCGGATTGCTAAGCTTTGCATCCTATTGTACAATAAGCTGCACACACTCCAGTCAGCGGTCCTCAAACACAACATGGAATGGAAACACTTGCAAGATAGCATCAAAACAAATACAACGCAGTTCCAACCACACACCGTACACTTATTGTAGCTAGTTACTCATGTAGGCAAACACAAGCACTTCGGAGCTCCACATAGGGGTAGTAGGCCCTCTATAAATATAACAATACATTCAAGACTTCTCCATACCTTCATCTCCTGTCTTCTTGACTCTGTCCATTTAGACCCTACCTCCTTGCAGCCGTCTATTTAGTTCATGCCTTCTTGTATCTATCCCTTCATCTCCTGCATTCTTGCCTCTCATCTTCCTCATCTAACTTTTGAGTGAATACCTTCTTAATCCAATCTCTACTGCTATTTCCTTCTTTTATCTCTGCCCTGAGTACTCACCTTCTTTCATCCATTCCTCCATGCCTATCTTCAAGTATGCCTTGCTGCAACTCTTAACATCAATAGTTGGTAAGGTAGTTTTAAGTTACCATAGTGGTTAAATATGCTTTGTAGTTTCCTTCCTTCTAGGCATCATTGGTGGAACAAAACCCACAATTACAATCTTTGTGGTGTGCACAAAAATATTCTTACTGCTACCTTCATAGTTGTGCACACTGCCACCACATTTAATTTCTACAATTACATTTCACTCAAAGAAATGAATAAACAGATAAGAAAGTTTATCAAACCACAGATGAACCTTTTAGCATTGAAGCAACAATGGTGCCAGTACTGCAGCCAACAACTACAGTAAACATAAAAAGCAACAGAAAAATCTGTGGCAGCAGTGCTTCCATCCATTGCAGGAGTGGGAGCAATTGCAAGTACACCAGTTAGGCCTGCACCACTCTCAGTAACTGAAGGAAGTTCAGAAACTGAGATTACACCATAACCTGATGAATCTCCGAGTCTGCTCTTACAAGCGAGTGAAGGAAGTGCTGAAATTGTAACCGCACCAGATGTTTCACCGCTGCTACCAGTGGCTAAAGAAAGTTTAGAACCTACAAATGTGCAACTTGTTTCAGCAGTATATCCAAACATTGAAGAAGAAAGTGAAGGCATTATGAGTGAGGATGTGGAATTACATTTGGAAGAACTAGAATCCAGCAATAGTCAGTTTTGCAAGGATTTGTACCCAAGTGATATAGGGATCTTTCTAGCCAAACCTTTGCATGATACCGAGTTACGAAGGTTTGTCATTAGAAGTGGCCCATGCAAGCCTAGAAGACTCTTCCCATGAGATAATACAAACAGGTGCTTTTCCACAAAGTACTACTACAAGGCAAATTGGACCGGAGATAAGACTCAAAGACTGTCGGTTGTGCTACTCTTTAAAAATGGACAGTACATACTGTGAACCTTGTTGGCTCTTTGCAGATAGAAAACTGTCATCCTATCAGCAGGGATGGGCTAATGGTATAAAAGATTGGCAAGGCTTGCCTCAGAAAATTAAAGAACATGAAATGACACACTCACATTTAGCTGCTTGTGCTGTACATGGAAGATGGAGGCACAATGAGACGATCGATACACAACTGGGACCAGGGGTTAAAGAGTGAGTGAACTATTGGACACAAATTCTGTGAAAGATCATTGTTGTTACACTTCTGTTGTCAACTTGTAATATACCTTTCAGAGGACATGGAGAAAAACTGAAAGAAAAAGATGGTGGTAACTTTTTGGCAGTCATTAAACTTTTGGCCAAAATGATTATGTTTTAAACCATCTGATTACATAAGAAGGTAGAGAAAAACATGACGCTTTCAAATAAAGTGCAAAATGAGATAGTTAGTGAAATAAAAAAGGCAACATTTCACTCTGTTATAACGGACATAAGCAGGACATTAAAAAATAAGACCAATTAAGCCTGGTTATCTGATATGTAACAATGTCCCTTAATACTGAAGAAATTCTAACCTTAATCAAAATGAATGAGAGCCTGGTTGGCTTCCATAAAATCACCGACCAAAGTGCTGAGGGAATAGCAACAGAACTTGTAAACATCATAGAGGATAAAGACCTAGGGGTATATTCACAAGAACGTGTGATAACTACTGCAAGAGTAGTATAACGCAACTTTCAATATCGCAGCCCATCATGGGAAAATAACCCTGTGTCAACGTGGAATTCACAACAAGGCAGTAGCATGCGATAGCCACCAGATAACACGTACAATGTCCGCGATACAACCACCCCAACCATTTACGCACAATGCGGGAACAAGCACAAGAACAGCATACGGAAAATGCCACTGAACAAAATACTAGGGGTGGGCGGAATTAGCGAAAGTGCCTTTCGCAAAATATCGCGAAACGGCACAAAATTCCGCGATCACGCGTTATTTCGCGTGATCGCGGAGATTAGTGCTTTCGGTTGCGGTTTAATTTTTGTGATAGTAGCATCGTGCCAGAATGAATCCTGCCCTGCATATTTACCCAAGAAGATGCCACCATTTTGTGCAATACCTTTACTCAACTCGAGTACTTTCTACTGGCTAATCAGTAAGTGCTACCTCGTTGGGTAAATGTATAGTGCTTTTCCTACACTACAGCTGCGTAAAGGGCCAGAAGAGTTGTCTCCAGTGGCAATGTGTGTCTGTAACTTTGCCACTGCGCCGAAAGGCGCTAGGGTCCCTTGAGTGAGGTGTCCATCATAGCGGGAAATGGGCGGGAAGAAGTTGCATAAAGCAAGCTAGTGTGTTTGGAGCGGGGCCTAATGGGCGGGGCTTCTAGGCCAGTTCACATGCCTCTTGTTTATAAAGGGTCAGAGCAGTGTCTCTGAGGCAGACAAGGAGAAGGAACCGCCTTGGCACAAGAACTACACGAGGATTGCGCTCGAGTAAATCAAGGATGCAAAGACCACCGTCAAGGATTACAGCCATCATTTCAGGGTGGAAATGGGGAGAAGGCACATATGCTTAACCACGCTCACAAATTCTACACGAGGATTGCGCCCGAGAATATGAAGGATGCAAAGATCACCAGATGTGTGACTGTAACGTTGCCACGGCGCCGACGGCCCTGGGGTCCCTCGAGTCAGCTGTCCATCATAGTGGGGGAAAGGGCGGGAAGACGTTGCCCACCGCTGGTGTGTGTGGCGGGGCTTCCATGCAGTTCACATGCCGCTTGTTTATAAAGGCCCAGAGACCGATCAGAGCAGCAGACGAGGAGACAGAACCTCCTGGTGTCAGGAACTACAAGGGGATTGCGCTCGAGAAAGTCATGGCTGCACAGAGCTCCATCAAAGATCACAGCTAATTTTTGACGGTAGATATGGGGAGAAAAGCACACCTGCCCAGCCTCGACCTAGCTCCCGAATGTTTTGTGCTGATTAATGCGTTACTGAATGTGAGCTTCAACTCGGGCCCCTGCTTTATTTATATCTGTAAGTGCTTCCTGTTGAGGTTTAATTTTTGTGACAGGAAAGGACTCAAGGCGACAATTTCCGTTCCCTCGCGGATCGCGGAAATTTTGACATTTTCGCGTTCCGCGCGGAACGCGAAAATGTCGAATTGTCGCAATTTCCGTGAGCGGAACGGAAATTGTCGCCCACCCCTACAAAATACAGCAAAAGCGGAGTACCACAGATGCACCCTGGCCAACTGCAGAGGACAACATGCACACCACAACATTCAAGCACCGTGGAAAGACAGAACCGACAGGCACACCGCATGAAAGAGACCAGTGGCAGAAAAATCTGATCCTCTGGAGCGACACACCCACCGTGCAGCATACGCACATAAGCAGAAGTGCACCTCGACATTGGCAACATCCCGATACAAACAGCAACCCCTCCACAACTGAACACAGGACACACCTGGACCGGCAAATGTGCACAACCAGGCAAATCACATCTGTAACCCCAGGGATATGTAACATGACGATGCACAATTCCAAACGTTAACCTGCAAAAATGTTTAATTCACACATGCAGTGAAATTGGACATCTACTACTGTCCCATGATTGCCACTGACGGACACAATGTGACGTGCTCATGAGAAGTAGGTGTCAATGATGTAGTTCCTACAGGCCATTCCTGCCGCAGCTGCAGTGGGATGTGGCCCACCAGCCCCATCACCATCATCATCGTTTGGTACCTCTGGTACTGGGATCCCTGGGGCCCTGGTGAGAACACAGATGTAGTGCAACACACAACATGCAACGATCATCTTGCACACAACATCTGGGCTGTACAGGAGCTTCCCACCTGTGCAGTCCAGGCACCCGAAACGTGACTTCTACACACCAAATGTGCGTTCTATGATGCCCCTGGTGCGTATGTGGGCCGCATTGTACTGCTTCTGGGCGGGTGTGTTCGGGTCTCGGAGGGGTGTCATCATCCAAGGGCAAAGTGCATATCCTTGATCACCTGTGACAGTGCAGGGAGAAACGTGTCAATACTTGGTTCGGCAGGATGTGATGGCAGGCCAACCAACTCAGTGACACCTGTGCTGGCTGTGTGTGGGGTGAGTGTAAGCCAGTCCTCAGGGAGTAGCCCCGGATGACCATGGAGTGGTTTAGTCATGTCTGGTAGGTGGTCGTGTAGTCTGACATGTCGAATGTGGGTTGGTCACGTGTGCATCCCCACTGATGTGCTTTGTGCATTGTTGGCTGTGGGATGTGTGGTGTGTTGATTTGGTACTTACCAATGAGCAATCCAGTTCCATGTGTGCCATCCTGGAAGTGCTGGTTGATGATGGGCTGTCGGAAGATGAAGGAATCGTGCACACTGCCTGGGTAGTTGGCGAAGACAATGATGAAGAGTCCCCGGTGGTCCACTATTGCCTGCACATTGATGGAATGTGTGTGCTTTCTGTTGCGGTAGTGGTGTGCAGTATCCGCAGGGGGCACAAGTGGAACATGTGTGCAGTCAATTGCCCCCAACATGTCCAGGAATCCGGATATGGCGTAGAAGCCTTGCTTTGTCTCCAGCCGTTCCTGTGCAGTGTTGGGGAAGTGAAGGTACTGAGGTATGAAGCTGAGGATGGCATCGAGGACAGGTTTGATGAACTTTGATAGGGCTGGCTGTGAGACTCCTCCGACTCTGGCAGATGTTGGATAAAAGGTACCAGAGGCCAACAGGTGCAGCACAGCCAGCAACTTTGTCTGAGGTGGGATGTTGGTCCTCTGCTGTGTTGGGACCGTCAGCCTGTGGGCGATGTGGGTCATGATGCAGAGAAAGGTTGTCCTTTTGAGCCTGTAGTCGGCAATGACTTCCGCGGGCGTTAGGTCGGTGAGAGTGGTGCATTTTCGGTAGGTCCGCTGTCTTACTCTACGCTGCCTCTGTGGTGGTCCGGGGGGGGCGGGTCCGGGTCCTGGGGGTGGTGGCGGCGGGTGTTGTGGCCCTGTTGGGGCTCCGAGCTGCATGATGAGTAGCTCCATGGCGTCATTTGTTCATTGGGCATGGCTGTGTGCGGGGCTCCATTGCCTACTGCAGGTAGGCGTCCGTCTTTACACCTGCTTGAAGCAGGTGTTAAGTACCTGCGGCCACCGCAGCTTATCGCCAGTTTTGGTAGTTCGTTGTGAAAGTGTTGTTGTTGTTTTTTCGTGTTTTTTTGCACTTGTACGCCTACTCTACATCTCATTAGAGTTAGTTGGTGGTGTCCGCCGTGGTGTTAGATTTTGGGGCAGTTATCGCGGGAATACTGGCGATGTCTGCTGTTTGCACCTGCTTGTGAATGGGGTGTTAAATTTATCTCCACTTTTGTTGCGTTAAGGTGGAGATAAATCAGAGATAAGGCCTTGTGAATATGCCCTGAAGTTCTTAATAAATGTAGAGGTCAGGGATAGTGCCAACACAATGAGTGGTATATATAGTGGATTGCAAACAAGAATACAACAGAAAGATCCAATGTAGCCTATGTACACAGTCCTGCTCATAATCTAAATTTAGTGCTGAATTATGCCTGCATGCACATTTCTGGAATTGCAGACTTTTATGACATTCTACAGAAAGTATATATATTTTTCAGTCAATGCATCGAATTGCTGGAAATACTAACAATTACAAAAGGGAGCACAAGTCATTCAAAGCCAACACTGAAGAGACTCTGTCCAACACGTTGGGGATCCAGACATGATGCTCTGTTGAATCTACGCTATCATTTTATGGATAGCATGAAAGCACTCTCTACCATTTTACTGCAGTCTAAAAAGATTGATGAGCGTGCAAAAGCTCAGGGTTTAGGAAGCGCATTGAGACAATTGAGTTTGTGTTAATGGTTGTAATCCAATCCAAAGTGCTGGAGACTATGAATATTGTGTCCAAACTGCTTCAGTCTAAAGATCTGGACCTTTTACAAGCATCAAATATGTTAAGTAGCGCAGCTAAAACGTTTTGCCAGTTGAAGAGATGTAAAAAGCTCAGCATTTTCACTTGCAGCTGCATGGGGAATTCAATTATAATTTACACAAGAACGACCACGACAGAAAAGAAGAACTTCAATGAACTCTGTGAAGACCAAATGTTATGCAATCCCAAAGACAATTTTAAGGTGTTAGTGTTTTATGCTTACATAGATATTGTTGTTAATCAGATAAAAACATGATTTGCTGGTATGAATACCACAATACAACGCTTTCATTTCATGATGCCTTCAGAAATCCACAGAGCTAGTGAGGAGGAGTTTGAAGCAGCCATCACCCTGGGAGCTCATTACGAAACTTGACCCTAGAGTTTCCCCAATAACTCATCTCATTAAAAGCAGTGTTGAAAGAACAAATAAAACTTATCGCAGGTGGCACAATAAAGGATCTAGCCAGGGAAACAATGCAATTCTGCCTAGTGTTTGGATGTTGCAACAGCACTGAAACTTTTTCTTACAATTCCAGTTACTGTGGCCAGTGCAGAAAGGTAATTTACAAAGTTAAAATTTGTCAAGAACTCTGAAATGCAGGAAAGGCTGTCAGGACTTGAAACTTTAAGCAATGAGAGTGATCTCGCAAAAATGTAATGTGAAATCTCTAACAGAAGAGTTTGCATGAAGAAAGGCAAATATTCTTTCAGTCAAGTACATCTCTCCAATTCAGTGAACCAAGCAGTAGTATTCTACAGCCACCAGTCTAATTTGCCAGTCACCCTTCCTGGAGTAAGCAGCCTTCAGCCTCGTGCCCACTTTTTAAGTATTGTTTTCTGCTGTACCAGCCTTCAAACTTTACAATTAATTTCTTCAGGCTCCTGCAAGTACTGTTCCTACTCATATTGTGATTTTCTAAATGTATCTGTCCTTTGAATCCCATGAGGAAACAGTAAGTAGTATGGTATTCTGCCAGTATATCATACTTAAAATATTGAGTGCTTATATACAGGCTACTTCAATATTCTGAAGATACGTTTTAGAGGCAAGAAGAAATGTATTCAATTTAACCTGAGATATATGCCCCTCCTTGACACTTTCTTTTGCACAGACAAAAGGGCCATCATTTGAGTAAACAGGTTTGATTATTTTGCTGCTGAGCTTGTTAATGTTTTGCCAGTCACTTTCAAATATTCGCGCCTTTATGCACAAGTAAAAGGGGCATTGTTTGTTTAGACTGGTTTACAGTTTATGCTGCTAAACTTGTTATTGTATTACCAGTCACTTTGAAATATTTGCGCCTCTATGCACAAATAAAAGAGGCATTGTTTGACTAGACGTGTTTGATGTTCATGCTGCTAAACTTTTTATTGCTTTACCAGTCACTTTTAAATATTCGTGCCTTCATGCACAAACAAAAGGGGAATTAGTATGACTAAATAGGTTTGATTTTTGTATGCTGCTGCCTGCTGTACTTGTTATTGTTTTACCAGTCACTTTGAAATATTTGCCCTTCATGCACAAAACAAAGGGGCATTGGTTGACTAAACTGGTTTGATGTGTGTATGCTGCTGACTACTGTATTTGTTATTGTTTTACTAGACACTTTAAAATATGTGCGCCTTCAAAAACGGAATTGTTTGCCTAAACTGGTTTGATTATTGTATAGTGCTGTATTTGTTATTGTTTGCCAGTTGCTTTGAAATATGTGTGCCTTTATGTACAAATCAAAGGGGTAATGGTTTGACTAACCTGGCTTCATTTTTGCATACTGCTGGGCTTGTTTTTATCATGCACTTTGAAAGAATTTTCACCTTGATGAAAGAGGAAGGGGGGGACAGTTTTACAAAACATGCTTGATTTTGGATATTGCTGGACCGGTTATTGTTTCATTATGCGCTTTGAAAGTATTTGCTTTACCAACTACAGTTTGTATAGATTCTGTCATCAGGTACTTGCTGATATGCTTTGTTTTTATTCTGCATGCTGTTGTTTATGGTGCTGCTTGCACTTTAATGTAATACGTATGCCTTACATCTTGGAATTAGCATTCCTTACACTACACTACAGAAATTATAAATTCAAACAGACAAACATCTGCATCAATGTTCTGACGCAACCAAACAGTTTTTAACCTCTACCTCATTTGTTTAGTCCTGCTTACTAATAAAGACAGGATGGTAGAAATTGAAATTGCTTCCTTAGGTCACGTTTTCATCATGCACAACCCTTGACAGGCGCAAGTGTGTGGCATGCAGATGATTCACCAGTCTATTTCTGTTGGATTTCACAGGATACTGGGTTATATCATGTGTACTCCTCATGTATATTGTCAGTTGAGTCTATGAAATTGAAGGTTTGGTTTGTCTTTCAAAGTTTCAAAATATTGTCCATCAATGTAAATTCTTATTCAGACTCAGCATAGTTGTTCTTTGTTCATCAGCGATAGGCAGTTCCTAAGACAATAGGACTTCTCCTAGGCATTGTTCTGATTGCTGTCCCAGGTAAATAATCAGCTCTTGACAATATTGTTACAAATGGCATAGTCTATATGTTGAGTGTTTCCCACTTTCTTACTAATTACAACTTTGAGCAAGACAACATAGAGGCATTTCATTAAATGTTGGAGGCTTCAAACCAAAATATACCAGATATTTGGGCGATGGGGCAGAGTGGTATATGGTGGGCTGGTCTGCTTGGGGGTGGGGCTTTCCATGTGCTTGGCAGGTGGGCCCCCTCAAGTTTTGTTGCACCACTGCTACAGAGCATCTGATACTTCTAAACTTAAATACCAGCAGGGCTGACTTAGTCCCTCACCCTTCTGATGTTGATAAATGAGAAACATTTAAAAATGAAGTTGTTATTATCATACTTAGACGTTTTCCTTTGGCCTTCTCCCAGGCCTTCTCCCACTCTTCATCCTTCTTACCCCAGCCCCTCCACCTTTTCTTAACAACCTTGCTCATTCCTTTCCCTGCCCTCAGTGCTTTTCTTTCTCTCATTCATCTTCCCTTTCTGCCTTTTTATCTTCACTATTTTCCTACTCACCTTGCCACTCATCTTTTCTTGGCACCCAACTTGTGTTCGTCTTTCCAACCTTTAAATTCTACTCCCTTGATGCCTTCTGCATTTGTCCTCCTCTTTCTTTAACTATTCTAGGTCATCACTCTCAATTTCTTCCACTTCGTCCTTTTTTTTTATGCCTCTGTGTTTCATGCTGCATTTCTCCACCACACATTTTCTCCTTCTAACTGAACAGATTGAACTGTATCTGTGTTGCCCACCACACGCTGATTGTGCATTCTTGCTCTCACTCTCGTCCACAGAGCTGGCCCCTCTCAGTGCAGTCAGGAGTGAGGAGACTGGATCAGTTACCCCCCTATGTACATGTCCATCTCTTTACACCAAGAGCTTGTGGTTTCCTCAGGGCCGACTTTTGAATCCCAGGCTACTCAGCTATAATGTTTCAACTTAGCAGTCTAGTTTATAAGACGATGGGCCAGATTTACCAAGGGTTTGCGTTGCCCTTGCATCATGCAAGGTGGTGCAAGGGCAACTCAAGCCTTTAAGTGGCTCTGCCCTGCATAGTAAATCTGGACTAATGCAAGGCAGTGCATGGGTGGAATGTGGACATTCCCATGCAACCACCCATGTTTTTGGTGCATTCCCAGATTTACCCTTACTAGTGACCCTGGGAATGTGTCAAAATGTTATGCCTTCCCAGAGGAGGCATAACGAGGAGAAATATATTTATTTCCCAAGTTTTTTCCACTTTCTACATGTTTTAAACATGCAGCACACACAGAAAGAGGAAAAAAACCTCAATTGATTGTTTTTGTACAGGAAGGAGTCCTTTCGTGCACAAAAGCAATCCTGGTTGTACTACAGGCACCCTTCCACCATGATGCATTGGTGTCTGCATTGGCGCTTGGTAGCCACAAGTATACTAAGGCAGAGAGAGAGAGAGATGGCGCATTTCTGCCTCTTCATTTCATGCAGCACATCAAGTTGTCTTGCTGCATTTCGTTGCTTTGTGCCAAATATCAGTACATCTACCCCCATCATTAGAGCTCCCTGGGACCTGGGGAACATTGAAAGCTGTGTTACTAAGGGGGCAACTGGGCTGGTCAATTGCAACAGTTGCAAAGTTTGCAGTTTAAGATCTCATGCCTGCCCTGCTATGAGCAGCTGCTGTTTCTGTGCCTCAGGAGCATTTTCAATCAATCAAATCAATCAATCAATCAATCAGGGGCTTGTAAAGCACGGCTACTCACATGTGAGGTTCTCACGGTAATGGGGGGGGGGGACTGCTGGTTGGACTGGCTAGCGGATCATTTGAAGAGCCAGGTCTTGAGGTCTTTCCTGAATTGGGTTAGTGATGCTGATTGCCTGAGGTGCGGAGGCAGAGAGTTCCATGTCTTGGCGGTGAGCTAGGAGAATGATCTTCCTCTGGTTCTGGTCTTGTGGATCCTGGGGATGGAGGCTAGGGTGAGATGGGCAGATTGAAGTTGACTGGTTGGTGCTTAGAATGTGAGGTCATGGTCATGTACTCTGATCCTTTGTTGTAGGGGTTTGTAGACATGAGCGAGGAGCTTGAAAGTGACTCTTTTGTTGATGGGGAGCCAGTGGAGTTGTCAGAGTTGTTGCGTGATGTGGCTGCAGGGGAGAGGATTTCGAGGACCAGTTTGGTGGTAGCGTTTTGGACGTACTGTAGTTAATTGAACTGTTTCTGGGTGGCACCGGCTTAGTGACCATTGCCGTAATTGAGTCTGCTGGTGATGAGTGCGTGGGTGACCATCCTTCCGGACTCCATGGGAATCCATCTGACAGTCTTTCGGAGCAGGTAGAGCATGTGGAGGTATGCTGAGGAAACTGCGTTGATTTGGCGGTCCATCCTGAGCGAAGTGCCCAGTATGAACACCAAAGTTGCATGTATGGTCTGTCGGGGGGGGGGGAGCACCCAGAGCAGCTGGCCACCAGGAGTCGTCCCAGGCTGACACGATGGGTCCCAGGATGAGGACTTCGGTCTTGTCTGAGTTGAGCGTGAGGCAGCTGTACTTTATCCATGTCACGAAGGCCTTCATTCCTGCTGTGGAAGCTGGTTCTGGTGGTTGAGGGTTCATTGGTGAGGGAGGGGATCAGCTGGGTATAGCACAATATTTCTCTTTCTGGTGCTGCATTTTCTCCATCTGCGACTGGGCATGGGAAGGACAGTATCAAGCGTTAAAAGGGCAGTGCCACTGATAACAGCCGTAACCCCTGGTGATCCCCACATGATGTCAATGCTGCCAGGTAAAAAACAGATATGACACCGTCCCTGATTTGCCTTTACCAGAGGGCCTGGTAATTCCTGGGGTATGGAAATAATGGGAAAGCTTTTGACGAAAACCATGCAAAAATCAATATTTCTGGACCGATTTTCATATGTTTTCCCCAGTATTTCACGTGTAGGTTTTGGCCTGCGTGCAGTGGCCGAAATCTCCATGTGAACAAAAAAACATTGAAATGATGAGAAGCCCATTAACACCTATGACCAGGCTCTTTGAAATTTTCAAGCCACTCGTCATGAAGGCCTTAGTTTCAAGAATCCCACAAAGTGCATATATACTGGAACTACTGCACAGTGTTCTATTATGTCTACTTGCTCTGGTAATTTTCATCATGCATTTCAACCTGTTCTGCTTCATTCAGTGTTCCTTGTTTTCGAGATATTAGTGTGTATGTTTTTCCCTCCTTAAAATGTATGTAATCTTTTTAATAGCATGGATAATTTCGATAATATCTTCTACAATTTAAAATCATTGCAAGAAAGAAACTTTTCATTTACTTGCCATTACTCTCAAGAATCTCAGGTTTTAGATCTCAGCATATGAAGTCACAAAATAAATTAGTTATTATTGGGGAGCAAAGGTGTCAAAGATTAAAGCCCAAAAGAAAATGTCCCCAAGAGTTACTTTCACAAAAGGTAGAAGTGAAGTGTAGGAGGTGACAAGGACTGAGGCAGGAGTGTGCAGACTCAAACTCTGATAGGAATGCAAGCACTGAATGTAAATTAGATACATTCGGCCCGATTTTCAAACGACGTCATAAAGCCACATGTCTACCACTTCACATCGGTGTAGAATTTTGAATTTCAGAAATTAACAAGATTCCAAAAGTATGCCTGAAAGCCTACCACTGAACAAAATTTGGAGGCAGAGTGCATCAGGTGACGCAGCAAGCCAAAGTTAGATAGGCAAATAACTTTGAGAGTCTGGCTGTAAGAAATTGGGTTGTTAGTTGAGGGGGTAAGAGCCCAGTCAAGTAATAAAAGCAAACCTTGTTATGGTGAACCACAAAAGTTACAAAATTAACCTGTGTTTAGCCCTCTGGTAGCCTGCCACAAAAGCAATCAGGCTTAACTTGGAGACAATGTGAAAAATAGTTATGCATCACTCCAAAAGTAATAAAGTGAAGATACAACACAGGAAAAGTCCCAAACCAATTTAGAAAAATAGAAAACTTTAAGATAAAGAAACTGACACCAAAACAACAAACATCCAATGAGTAGAACTAGACTTCTGTTTTGTTAAAGTATCAGGTAAAAATAGTACTAAGCGGCACTCACAATTATTTGGTTGCGCTAGACAGGGCCAAAATCACAAGTTTAGGCTGACCGTGATGGAGTGCAGGTTGGATATAGGGACCAGGTTTGTCCTGGGAAGACTTCAGCTTCTGAAAGTTCAAGTCCATATGAGGAGCCTCAACTGGTCCCTCGCCTTTGCGGAGGCCACAAGGAGGTAATTGTAGGCACAAGGGGGAGGTCGTAGTTGGAGCTTTACATTGGTAGGAGCTGTAGTCAATGACTGTTTGGCATGAAGAGCACGTTGCCATTAGAATTATGGGTTGGTGGCAGATGTGGCGATTGTTGCTGACATGAAAAACCTGCTCGCAGTTGAGAAGACCCCAAACTTCAGGATTTTCAGCTGGAGTTCAGTTTGAGGCAGGAGGAGTATACTTTGATGACAGCCAAGGTCCAGGACATGGGTGCTCCTCTTGGGGATCAGACATAACTCCAGCAGAAGCCAGCAGCAGGGCGTTGCAGATCTCGGTAGTGCTTGGAAGCTTGGCAGTTGCAAATACACCTCTGGAAGCTTGTTGTGTCCCTGTAGCTAAAACAGAGAATCAGACAACTGACCCTTTGAGTCACTTCTAGAGATACTGGGTTCTAGGCAGGCTGGTCCAGTCTTCTGTCTTCAAATAGCAAGGCAGTGCTTCTTCTGAAGGTCCAGGAGTCTTCTGATGAGAGGTTCTGAAGGTGCCATTCTAATCCAGTGCCAGCTTGAATTCTATTCCAGTGCCAGCTTGTGAGAGGGGGATGTCCCTTTGTCTAATTTTCCCCCTTTTCTGGGTCTGGCTCCAAACTTTAGGGCCTGTTTTAGGGGTGTCTTACAAGTATTAAAAAAGAAAGGTATAGCGCTAGTATTGGAAAGTGGATTGTTAGTACAGGTAAGTATGTACCTACCGCTAGCAATAAGGCCACCAATGCAATATAAGGTGCAGTCAAGGTCTCAGTGCATTAGCCCCTGGCTCAACCCTTGGTTGCTGGCTGTGAGCAGGCAGGCTTAACTTAGGAGACAGCTATGTAAAGCATTTAATAACACCTATACATTAAATAAGTAAAACACAACACACAATAGAATTCCACACCAATTTATAAAGCTAGGAAATGTTTTTTATCATTAAAATGACAGCAAAATGATAGGAATCCAATATAGGGAACCGGAGATATGAATTTTCAAAGATGTATCACTTTATAGGTTTTAAAAACATATTGCCCCAACTTGGGACATCCGTTTGCGTTTGATCAGGAAAAAGTCAAAGTTTGAGGCCAACCAGGATGGAGCCCTGGTCGGATACACTAAGAGGGAGACCCACGTTAAAATTCTACCTTCACACTTAGAAACTTTTCTGGAGGATTTTCTCTTTATGTCATGCAGTCACCTCCAGCAGGCTGATTCTGATGTGATGCCGTGGAATTCCTTCTCCACAAGGCCCCGGTCAAATCCTGGAAGTCTGGAGCGCAGGAGATTTTAGCAGTCCGAACATGAAATCTAGGCCGGGTCAAGGTTTAAGGTAGTTGGCTTGACTCTAACGTTGGGTCAGCCCACTTATGGATCTGTTTCCAAAAGATTTTTCAAACTTCTCCAAACTTCTGGAACTTCTTCATGAAGTTCCTCTAGGGGGTTCAAAGTGTCCACAACCTAAATCCAAGGGTCTAGAACCTCTGATATGGTCCTTGGAAGTTGGTACTACAGTTCCCACAAATCACCCGGCCAAATCTTTAAAAGTCCACTAGACGCACTCCAGGCTGCGGATGTCTTGAGGGAGAATGTGCAGGTAAGCTATGTTCACCTGTTGCTTTCAACGAATCCACTCCTTAATCCTTTTTGAAGCAAGGCACATTCCTCAGGGCAGTAGTTCCAAGTGTGCAACCAGAGCAGTCCTTCAGGGAGCAATCTTGTGTGGTGCAGACCAGGGTTCCAGCAGGGTAGTCCTTCTTCTTGTAGTTTCAGGCAGCAAATCCGAGTTGCTATGCAGCACTCACATATCTAGTCAATGATCTTGGGCGACAAACGAGGGGCACCACTGTCCAATGAGGTGCAGGGTGCCACCCCACAGCATGACAGCTTCCTCCAACATGTTGCATAATCTTATCCCACAAAGCAGTGCACATTAAAATTCAAGATGGAGATTTTCTCTCCTTTGGAGAAAGAGCAGGCTAAACCAACCTATTGGTGTGGATCATTTCCATTAACAATCCCCCTCCTGAAAATTCCATTCCCGGTCCTGCCGTCTGGCTGGGTGTACAGGAACAGGGGCTAGGCCTGGCTGGCATTCTCTACTGTCCTGCTCTCTTTTGAAGCCCTGGATGATTTACCCAGTCCCCATTCTGACCTGTCCTCTGCAGCTGCAGAGATAGAAAACATTTTCACCCTCCCCTTTAAGTTTTTTCCCCTGCATGGGTCTGCATAAAAGTTGGCATACAAGAAATTAGCTGACTTTGACCATTAGGATGTGCAATTCACACAAAAAAACACACCTTTTGGCATGCTCATTACACTCCTTAACTGATGGCATGTGAACAAAGACTGTATACAAAGATCAAATCATGGAGCAGTGAGACTGCCACACCAGCTTGCAACCCCAATCTGCCTAATGAGACAGGGAGGTGTGAGCTACTCACCTCTGTTTGGACAGCTGCACTGCCTCAGTCTCTGGCCAAGCTATTATCCTTTTGTTGGAATAGCTTCCTGAGGTGAAGTTACTCACTTCCTGTCCCAATTCAAGATGTATGATCTCAAGGTTTCCTTTGGATTAGAGCATTCCATCATGGCACAACTTCCTGCTGGGATCATAAAAAAGAGGCAATGTTGTGACACGTACTGCATTGCAAAGTAGTTGCAGTCCTTTGATGGTTCCACTCTTTTAGAAACTCTTCTAGCTTTCTCCTTGCTACTCTTCCTGTTGTAATCCCTTTATCCTCATTCCTTTGAACATTCTTCTGTTGGAGATTCTACTTTTTCGCTCCTTGAAGTTTTCTATGTCATCAGTCTTTCTCCTCCAAGAAGTGTGATTTTCCTAGCAGTCACTTGCTCATCACACATCATTCTATCAAGTGAAGGGACATTGGCTAGTTCAAAGAGTTGCCCTTATGTCGGACAAGCCAGAGACAAGCCCCAGAAGAGCCTCTCTCGTCCTGCCTTGACAACAGCCCTGGTGAGTGCCCTTTTGAATACGGAAGGGGTCTGAGGTGTAGCCATTGATACATATATGCACCAGGGTGCCTGTATTTAGTGGTCTGGCAATATTTATGATGCTATGACTGGACCCAGTCTGTACAACACAGCAAATAGAAAAGGCCATTCTAGGAAATCAAACACCTGCTCTTCTTCCAGTAATACTGAGATGGCATTAATTTCAGGGAGTTTATCAGTGTAAAGAACATTCTTAAGTTGTTAGATGTCTCCCTTCCTGGTACGAACCCAGATTGCTCTGATAATACTAAGTTTTTCATTCTGGAACTCAGTCTATTAGCCAGCAAACCACATCTTCACTCAAAATGTGTTTTTTCTGTGAAAGTGTGTGTGCAACATCTACTTCTAATTTTCTTAGAAAACTATTTTAGGAATAATTGCATCAGCAGGCAGGTTAGAATCATCTTGGATCTCTCTCATTGCAAGGCGCTTCTGCATATTTTTAAACCCTCTTCTATTTATGTTCTGTTTGAAGTATTTCTGATTAGAATAATGCATTTGAAATGCTGATGAGTAGGTAGAACTAGTGGAAGACCATCTAGTAACCTTTTAAACAGGAGTAGCACTTTGAGAGGCATAATCTTGCTCTCTTACAGTAGGATTTGTTTTAAAGAAAATAAATTTACTAATCTGGTTCCCAACATGGTATACTTTTCTAATTATGTTGCACAAGAACTGTTTTTCATTGCACTCTAATGCATTTGAATCCACTTGGTGATCTGTAACTGACCATAATTCGTCACAGTCTATATAATGATTAAATGTTTATTAGCTTTATGCTAGCTAAATTGTTAAATGATGGAATGCAGAAAAGTTTGTGGAATTAATTTCAGTTCTTTAAGATGTCTTATCAGTATTGATGCAAGTAGTATTTCTATTATTGTCTGTATTTTATCAATGAGGGATTTCTTTTTTACAAAACTAATGGATCATTTAAAATGTATAAGTCCCAAATAGGCCAGGCTTCCAGACTGTCAACCTTGCTGTTCCCCCACATCATTCATGTGACCCGTGACTCCTGTCTTACTTCAGGCAGGCATTTTAACGTATATTTTTCCGACCCTGGGCCATATGGAAAGGTATAGCAGTTCCAGGAAGTAAAAATAATCAATAGTCCCCATTTGGTGGGAGAAACTACCTTTGTATCATGAAAATCGATATTTTGTTTTGCAGAAAGAATCCCCCCATTGAGACAGTTTTTCTGACAAAACAGACAACTTATAACTTTCTGATTAGCCCTGGTGACAAAGAAGCCTTACAATTGTTTCGAAAATACTCTGCCTTAGCAGCAGAAGGACCTTCATCAAAATTGTCCCCGACTCATGATGGGTATATTTTAAGTATGGTGGGTGGTTCACTGTAGTGATGGTGAAAGTAGGGCTTACGTCTCACCAACAAACAGAGATTGCCAGCTATTGCCTAAATTACTTCCTAAGTTTGTGTCTCATGTTAAAGTAGCAGGTTTGTATAACGGTCTTCAAGGATGTGCAAAATGAATTAAAATCCAGGATGCTTTACAGCATTGGATGTAGCTTGAATAAGCTAGATTTTTTTACAATGTTTGTTTCAAAATTGTGAACCATTTCTCCTAGTTTCCTGTTAAAGCATTAAGGGCCTCAGGACTGCCATACTCGTGGTGGCGGTCTGACCACTGCCACCACTGCGAGTTCGCCTGCAGTATTCTGAGTGTGGCGGATGGACCGTCACAAGACCACCAGCTCTACCGGCATCAAGGATCCTGATGCGCCGGTGGTCTTCAAAGTGGCCCTAATATGCTGTGGGTGCCAATGCCAGCACCGGCAAGCATATTACGAGTTGCTTTTCCACCGCCCATTACATGGCGGTGAGCCCGCCATGAAAAGGGTGGTGAAGAGGCAACTAATGGGGCCCTAACAGGGCCCCTTTCTGCTTCTGGGCCCGCTTCTCAGACTGGAGGTGCATGCAGGGGGGCACATGTTGTGCCCCCCTGGCCCCCCTGGAATTGCACCCCCATTCCTGCACAGTGTGGCATGCATGCCACACCATGCAGAAACATGCTGCAGGCTCTGTCACGGTGCAGTCTGCTGTTACGGTTCTCCTATGAGCTTTACACAGCCATCGCCGTGAGTCAGTGCAGCACCTCCTGCCCGCCCTGGGCTACACTCATAATTCGGCAGACGGGCACACAACAGACTTGGTTGTCCTCCTGTCAGCATGGCAGTGGTGGGATGACAGGAGGACCGCCAAACTCGTAATCAGGCCCTTAGTCACTCCATAAAAAATAGCATCAGACACATGCCATTCTCAAAACTCCCCAGGCATATTTACTAAGATTTAACACTGTGTTTTTGCATCAATAAAGTGACAAAAAATGACACTAAATCTTTTTTCACTTATTTACTTTCCAGCATAAAACCATTTTACGTTTGATAATCCCTTGGAGGTAATGCAAGGCAGAGCATAGTGCTGCTTTGCCCTGCTTTGTGCCAAGGGGCATACCATGGGTCGTGCATGTACATTCCCAGGCCAACACTCAAGGTTTCTGATGCTAAGCACTATTTACTTAAAAAAGTAGATAGGGTTTAGAGTCAGAAAATAGCACCCATTTCAAATAGGAGCTAAGAAGGGGAAAAGCTTTCATTTCTCCCTACTTTTGCTGACTTTGTAAGTCTGCTGCACTGTAGAGCATTAGTACAACAAACAATGGTCCTGACTCAATACTTCACAATTCAGTAATGTGTCATCTCGTTACGTTTGGAGCTGAATTTCATTTATCATAGCTCAAGAAACTAAATTTGAAGCAATACAACATCCTACATTTGATTTAGCGGTATTTATTTATTTACAACAATTCGTATAAAAGTTCGGCGCAGGGTTGCTCCAGAGGGAACGTGCATAGAATAAGGGTGCTGAGAAGTGAATGTGTGAAGAGAAATTTCTCAGAAAACAATAGAAGAATTAAGATGAATAACAAATTAAACGGTTTACAATTCACCGTACAAGGTGTCCTGGTCACGTATAAATAGATAGAGTCACAATTTTCAATATAGAATCCAATTCATATTTTGGCACGTTGGGTAAGGGACGTGTACCAGGCTCATTCGTAAGGGGGTGTCGACGTTTCGACCCGTCTTAGGGTACTGCGGTAATTTGTTGCCTTGACCATGCGGGTCTTCTTCAGGACAATAGAGAAGGAGGGGCAACCTGACGGAGTCCTCAACTTGACTTGGGGGTCTAGCGTGAATCCAGGAAAGGTTCAACCAGAATTCAATAGTGGCAATAATTCAAAAACCATGTGTGTGGTCCACAGACACTGGAACTGCAACGCGGACTCAATCCGATAAGCAGTGTAACACAGGGAGCCAATTTGGGCATCACATATCCCGGACAAGGGCCGTTCTGTAACGCGGACTCAATCCGTTCGGCAGCTTGTTCCAGGGAACCGGAATTCAATTACGGCAGTCGTTCTGCATCTAATGCAGAGTGTGTTCCCGTGGCGTCTCAACTCCGGTTGAGACGCCATGGGAACACACTCTGCATTAGATGCAGAACGACTGCCGTAATTGAATTCCGGTTCCCTGGAACAAGCTGCCGAACGGATTGAGTCCGCGTTACAGAACGGCCCTTGTCCGGGATATGTGATGCCCAAATTGGCTCCCTGTGTTACACTGCTTATCGGATTGAGTCCGCGTTGCAGTTCCAGTGTCTGTGGACCACACACATGGTTTTTGAATTATTGCCACTATTGAATTCTGGTTGAACCTTTCCTGGATTCACGCTAGACCCCCAAGTCAAGTTGAGGACTCCGTCAGGTTGCCCCTCCTTCTCTATTGTCCTGAAGAAGACCCGCATGGTCAAGGCAACAAATTACCGCAGTACCCTAAGACGGGTCGAAACGTCGACACCCCCTTACGAATGAGCCTGGTACACGTCCCTTACCCAACGTGCCAAAATATGAATTGGATTCTATATTGAAAATTGTGACTCTATCTATTTATACGTGACCAGGACACCTTGTACGGTGAATTGTAAACCGTTTAATTTGTTATTCATCTTAATTCTTCTATTGTTTTCTGAGAAATTTCTCTTCAAACATTCACTTCTCAGCACCCTTATTCTATGCACATTCCCTCTGGAGCAACCCTGCGCCGAACTTTTATACGAATTGTTGTAAATAAATAAATACCGCTAAATCAAATGTAGGATGTTGTATTGCTTCAAATTTAGTTTCTTGAGCTATGATAAATGAAATTCAGCTCCAAACGTAACGAGATGACACATTACTGAATTGTGAAGTATTGAGTCAGGACCATTGTTTGTTGTACTAATTCGATTCCCAGGTCTCTGCCTTTTGGGAAAACCCCATTTTTGCAATGGCACTGTAGAGCACACACACAAAGTGAGAAAAGTTTTCAAGTTAGTCTAAGTATGGCATTTTATACTGGAAGAGTTTCCTTCCAGTACAAAACCTATTCTAGACTCATGGAGATCCCCTTGCACTATTGTGCAAAGGTGTGTCCATGGAACACTGCAGCATGTTTCCGTGTCGGTGCAAGGGAGAGGGGAGGAGAGTGCCATATTTCTTAAATATGGCGCTCTCCTGCTCTCTCCTTCATACGCAGCACTGCCTTTGCGGCTGCTGCACCGCGCTCTGTGAGAATCAAGTAAATATGGCCCCCAATGTTTTTGTAACTTAGCCTTGCAACACCACCTACACCACCTAATATTCAGGCTTGATGCTGTACCAGAATATCATCTGACATTGCCTATCCTAAATATCTTCTGCAAAATGTTCTCCTAATTTGAGTTAATAAATGAATATCAGCACCCACCTGGATGATATTTTTATAACCAATATTTAAGACATATTATTTATGTCATGAAATATTTCTCTATATGATATTCTCACATTCTAAAATATATTTTTATCCCATGATATCCCTGGTATAATGTACAGCATAAATTTTATAAAGAGTGGGAAAAGCCAAAGTGTCACATTGTGTTTGATGGGCATACAGGAGTAATGCTGACTTTGACATCCCGGGGCTTTGTGTCTCCTGACACTAGTTTCAAAGTCCTCCCCTGCCCACCACTTCCGGTGTTCCATTTAACACAAAAAATGCACTCATAGCTTGACCCTAAAAAGAAAGAATGGGTTTCATTTTTTTAAAGCATGCAAATCAGTGATGACTTTTTGACAAAGCAGGTTTTAATTCTCATTTATGTAGATTTATTAATTTCGTTGAATATACATTAAACAAGATCACATCCATGAACATAGCAAAACAAATTCTCATCTGGGTGCATTGCACGCATCTGAACGCGAATGGCTATAGCAGTGTTTCACTCGCATCAATGCTGACAATTCCTCAGCAGCTCAAAGACATCTCAGATCATGTAAGCATTTGCTTTGCTTATGGAATGTTTCTGCATTGCTGAGGTGCACCCAAGTTGGGGAGGAGACTATTATAGCTTTATGTGCATATGTTTTATGGCTCTCCCGAATACAGTAATAGTGTACTAGGTCCCTGGCAGTCGTGGCTTTGCCATACACATAGATTCATTCACAAATTCGACCTCACACAACCCTCCAAGGCGGACCAGAACTTTGCTGGTCTACTTCTTAGTTCTAATTCGACATTCATAGCCGGTATTGCAATTGGGACTGAATATGTGTGGGCTATTGCAAGGGCGCTTGGTAGCAGTGATTTAATGATGCTCTTCACTATTACTTTTCCACACATGTGATCCATAGAGCTCGGTGGCAGACAGCCTACCTTCCAGGCAGTATGGACAGCCCCCTGGAATATAGAGAGCCCTACATGAAGGTCTTCATAATTAGACACATAGATCCAGTTAAAGAAATTACCTACAAAGGTGAATTATATTGTATATAGTTGTATCTCATACATATTTTTAAATTAGGTATTTTTTTAGATTTAGCTGTTTGGTATTATCGATGTTGGGTAGAGGCTAAAAGGAAATGAAAAAGTGAAAACTAGTTTGTGAGAGAATGAACAACACAAACGTCAGGGCATGCCTATGAATACTGACTCATCACTGCGGTAACACAGCAATGCCTCAAAATAAGTTGTGCTGCGATACAACACTTTCATGCGACAAGAATACGTCATATTTATGGTATGGCACATCATGTCATAAGGTCCCAAAGTACGTCAAAAAATATAATGCCTTTGTGGGACTCATGGCGCAAAGGAATGTAGTGGATCATTGCCAAAGTGATGCTAAGCTGAATTGTGGATTGTAAAGCGACTCATTACACACAAAAAATAGAGGGAGCTGCAAGCACAAGCAGTGAGGGCAAGAATCCTTACACCAGCCAAGATGTTCAGACAGAATTCCAGGAGAAGAGGAAGAGCAATTTAAGTGAGGAGGAAAACCAAATATGAATATCTGAGGTGACAAGGAATGAACACTTTCTCTTTGTCAACTCCAAATTGCTGTTAGGGAAGATAGGAGCCATTTGGTAGTCCATAGTGGATACGATTAACAGTGTAGGCCAAACAAAAAGGACAGTGCCACAGTGTAAGAAGCACTGGAATGATTATAGGCGCAGGACCAAGGAGAAACTGGCCAAGAACCTGAGGGCAGCCATGCAGACAGGAGGAGAAGCACCTGAGGACCAGAAGGAGCTGCACTCCTTGGAGAAGCAAACGGTGTTAGTCATCCCAGCAGAGTTTGTGGCAGGAGGGGAAGGACAGGACAGTGCTGGGGTCAAGACCCAGCAAAATCTACAGAGTAAGTGTCAGCAAGGGACAAAATGGTTAAAACTGTCATTCAGTGCAGGGCAGCAAGACACTTTGCTGTGCTGCACTGTGCAGTGTGCAAGGGAAAGGGCATGTATCTCTCACATGTTTATTCATACATCATGTATATGTAAGTTATTTTGCCCTTTGACATTTTGTTCTGCCCAGTTCAACCCAACCAAGTTTGTCAGGTTCATTCATGTTGTGCTGACCCAGTTCAGGTTGCCCTTTGAATACTGCAACTTGTAGTGGAAGGTTTAATGTGAGTGACCAGGACTAGAAGTCCCACAATACAAAGAAAAAACCTGGACTTGAGCAGCACTCCATGCATGGACCTTGGAAACCTGCCTAACCTGACTGTGACAATGCAGGCCCCCTTTTACCATGAGGCAAGAGTGCTTGTCTTGGAGCTATACAGCCAGAAATTGACTGTAATGGAAAGGAATGGGGTTGCCAGAGGATTAGGTTCTCACCTAAAAGGTGATCCAGGTTATGAGAATGAAGCATCTCCAAGTAGGATCACGTGAAGAGCCATGTGTACAGTCAATAGCATGAAACCAAATTGCAACTGCTGTCCTGATGTTCTGGGTGAGATCTCACAGGTGTTGTCTGCCATGTTAGTGACCACACTACCTCTTGACTTGTACAAATGAATATTGGAGTTAGGGGTGAATGCAAGTGATACACACGAGAGGCCCATGAGTGTTTGTTGGAAGCAGAGATGGTGTATCAGCTTGGTAGACTCCCGATAGTGTAGTGCCATGTAGGTGTGGCTGAAGACATTGAACTGGCAGTGTGTCTGAATGGGTAGCCATTGTATCTCAAGGAGGTGATGTGTATGCCGCAAGGTAGCCGGAGTGATAGTCATGCCCTGCTGTGTTTGATAGTGTCACACTTATGGGGCAGCTGTGAAAGGGGGCCGTAGAAGAGGGCATTGGTGCATTACTTTCAACAGATGAAGTGGGCCTAGGTGAAGGTGTAGCAGGTGTCAGGAGGGAGGCGCAAAAAGAAAAGTCTGACTATGCTACATATGTCAAAGCTGGAGGATGTGAAACAGGGAAATGTGAAGTGAGAGGATGAGCTAGGTGTCCAAGATGATGGGCAGGTTTTAGGGTCAGTTGGAGGGTGAGGTGTCTTGGCCTCCGCATGTGTGCAACCAGGGTAGGTGCATGCTACACCAGTACTATCTCTCACACATAGTTGGTCAATTGCATATTGTAACAAATGTTGGATGGTGCAGGTGTCTCCTGAGAGTCAATGTATGATCTGTGTGTCATCAGTGTGGGAAAGTAAGTTCAGGCCCTAAACATCGATTATAAAATATTCAGTAGGATACTTGCTACAAGGCTCCTCTCCTAAATGCCCACACTTTTACATCCAGACCTGGCAGGATTTATCTATGGCCGAAATAGCGCCAACTATTATGACGACTTCTGGCCCTACTTGATGATGAACCAGTGGCGTCACTAGGGGGGTGCGGGGGGTGTGGACCGCACTGGGTGACACCCTCACGGGGGGTGACACCAAAGGGCCGGTCCGGTCGGTGTGGTGTGGTGCAACCGTGCAAAATTGAAACCAGTCAGTCCAGAAGCGCAACGACGCGTCACGCGTCGCAACCTAACCTTCTATTCAGAAGGAGGTGCCTGTGCGCAGCGCGCACTGTCTCCTCCTCCGCCGCGTCTGCGCACCTCGGCAGTGACATCACGTCCTCACTAGAGGGGTGCAGTGCGCCTGTACCTACGAGCTGAGGCCTGGGAGACTCAAACCAGGTGCTGTTCCTGTCTTGCTCTGCCTGCCCGCCGGTGCCTCTGTTGTGCCCCTGTCGGGTAGAAGTGCCCTGCTGTGCTGGGTCTTGGCGTGGCGGAGGACGTGAACATACCTGAGGCCCCCGACCGTCGGAGCTGCATGGCAGTGAATGCTGTGCTCGGGATCAAAGGGACCCGCCCAGCCTGCCCAACAAGAGGCAAAGGCAGCTGAATGCGGTGAGTGCGGACGGGGGCACATTACTTCCCCCAAACCCCCTTCCCCCCGACGCCAGCTGCTGTGAGCTAGGCCATTGGGGGATGCAGTGGTGACTGTGGTGTCCCCCTGTGAAGACTTAAGTGGGGCCCGTGCTCCCGATGATGCCCAAGTCTGGGCTGCAGAGTGAGGTGCCCTGCTCCAGAGTGCCTGCGCGTTGGACCCGGGGCACCCTGTGTGGTGAGATGCACTGTGAGGACTGTTTGACTGCTGGGGGCCTAACTTCCCTTGTTGGAGGGCCCCTGAGGCAGCCTTACATCAGGGACTCCTGGGGGACCGGGGTAGAGGCCCTGGCCCATTGCCTTGGCCCTGTGAGAACTGTGGCTGGGGGAAGAATGCTGATGTCAACAGCTCTGCTTGCCTGGGAGCTCCTTCCTAAAGTGATGCTCTGCTCTACTTCATTCCCATTCTTTCTGTACTTTCTCTATATCTCCCTCTCCCAGCTCTCCTGTTCTTTACTTACATTTCTCTCCTTTGCCCACACACCACCTCTTCCCCACCTTTACTTCCATTCTTGCCTGTGCCTTTGTTGACACTTTCTTAATTTTTATCGCCATTCCTGCCTCCCGGATCCCCTTCTGTTCTCTTCATTTTTACTTCTGTTCAAACCCTGTCGCCAGTCTCCAAGTCTCTCTAGGTTTGCATGCATTCTTTTCCTCCCGTTCCTTATTTCCTCATCGTTTCTCTGTCTTCTGTTCCTCTCCGTCACTCCATCTTAGCTTTCACTCGACTTTCTGTACTTCCTGACAACTTCCTATTTTTCCTTTGATTCTTCCTCCTCTATTCCCTGTCCAGCTCTCGCCATCTTTACATCTATTCTTTTCCTTTCAACTCTCTGATGTCCTGTTCCCCAAGCTTTACAATGGTTCCTGCTTTTTAGATCTTCTGCCACTCTCCTGACTTCTACTTCCCTTACTCAAGTGCTCCATCTTTAGCTCTTCCCTTCCCTTCTTTACTTTCATTTCTTTAGTATCCCCCATTTGTCTTATGTCTTAAGTTCTTTTTCATTCCTGCGTTCTCCATTTGTCACCCTTTCTCTTCCTTCTTCTTCCTCCCTTTCCTCTCTTGCTTCCTAAAATAAGACCTTGTCCCTAGAAATGAGTGTTGTTGCCCACAAATTAAGTACTGGGCCGTAGTCCAATTTTCCTACAGCCCCTCCTAGCTGCCAGTCTTTTCTTACTTTTCTTCCCTCTTCTGTTCCACTCTTGGCTGCCATCTGTAATTTACTTCTGCTCTCTCCAGGTCTAAAAGCACTCTGAACACCAGAAATAGATCAGTATAACCGCAGTGTAATATGAATTCAGGGTCGAGGTAGATACTAGTATAAGAAGGAAACCATATGGAGCAAAAAGACGTGTTTGGCTATGATTAACGCGGAGACATCTGTTAACATCAACAGATCTGTGGGAGCATCTTATAATTTATTTTTTATTTTTATGACTCAGTGGTATGTTTTGATTTGCCAAAAATGTTTAGTTTTTTTGGGGGGATAAATTACTCATTGGTTTCCGTTAATGTTCATTGTTTTCCTCATTAGTAGGATGTATTTATGAGGCCTCAGCAATTTAATCATATTTCATCAGTAAATATTGCTATACTGTCATAATAGTAACTGGAGAATGCATAGTTATTGACTTACTGCCAATGCCAAGTATTTAATCTGTGTGTGCAGTTTAGTGCGGACCAGAGCCATGAAGAAAGAACAGTAAAAGGAACAACAGAAAGTTACGCCTGCAAAGTTCTGGTGGTTTACACCTATACAAACTATATCGTTCTAAAATTAAACTTTTTTCGGTCAAAGTTTACAAGTTTGGGAAAGGAGAAATAAGCAGGGGACATACATTATTTTTTAAATCAGTCAGTTATTTGGGTAAGAACATTTAAGGCAATACGGCCCGAAAACCACTGACCACTTGAGGTAAAGAAAGGTGTATACCCAACTGTTCCCTGGCTTAAGTCTTGTACAGGCTATTAGAACATTGGAATGGCAATTGGCAAGCGCTCCATTGAAGACAATGGAGTGCTCCGAGCTTCTTTTGGCTTGTAGAAGCCCTGAGCATCAATAGTCCAATGTTTGTTCACAGCTGTTGCTGTGAACAAAGGCCTTACAGAGCCCGGCAAGGCACATCATTATCATGGCCATGGATGCAAGGCAACAATAAAACATGTCCAGAGAACTGGTGATTAATGATCCTGCTGGAGAGCAGTCCTTTGCCTGTTGGTAGTTTTGAAATGCAGATAAACTGTATTTTATTTGGATAGCTCAGTGGGTTACTGCCTTTCTCACAGAGATTCTTGTGTTACTTGCAGTTCAAAAGTTACAATCCTAACATAGGACAGTGGCTATGAACTGTCATCAAAGACCTGCAGACAAACATGAATGGTATAGTTAGAACTTCACTTTTTTTGTGTTACTATAAAGTTAGAAATTCCCCAGTCTTTCATTATTTTAATGTTGCTAGAAAGAGTTTGGGCCGATATACATTTTTATTAGTAAAGCCAAGCCCCAACCACTACGGTATGCTTTAAATCCTGAGTTTGTGCTTCCCCAGCCCAAACCCTCTTTAAATTTACTGCCCACCAGTATGGATGCCATGTGATTCCTACATCTTGTAATCCTCATTGGCTCATGTGACATTCCCTGTAGACGGAATTACATACTAGCGAAAAAACCGGCCCTGTCATTGCCTTTCTGTTTTTATTTAATTAGCAATCAGGTCATTAGGGCAACTGTGGAACATATTTTAAAGTGTGTTCTAATTATATTTACTGCTATATTTAATGTTTTAAGTTTGAAGGTGATTTTGCTAATGTTTTTTACGGGAATAATGAAAGTAGAGCTGGATGAGGCTGATATGGGGCTGGGGCCCAAGTTCAGCTGTGAGATAAGGTGCAGAGGAGAGGGATGGTAGAAAAGTGGATAATCGGGCCTGGAAGTTCTTGTGTTAAAACCTGGCCTGTTGGAATTTGAGGGTTTGCACTTACATCCAGACATCGCTCTTACTTTCAAATAACTCTCCACATGCTCTGTATACACACAGAATTGATCCGTTGTATACTGGTGACTGTTTGCAAGTAGATATAATCTAATCTAGGGCTTGTAGGCTAGTGGACTCGGAGCGGAGGAGGTCCATGCGGTAAGTCGTGAGGGGGTGACACCATGAGTTACCCGCACCGGGTGACACCAACCCTAGTGACGCCACTGTGATGAACCGTATGATTGTACAGGGGTGGTGATATTCACAGTGAATATAGAGAAGGCAGTTAATATTCTGGAATGGGTCTTCCTCTACACCGTCATGAGATGCTTCCAGCTAGGTGATGAATTTATAGCCTGGACTAGGCTCCTATATACCGCCCCCACTGCCAGAGTACACACAGGGTGTTATGTATTGGAGTGCTATCAGGTGCGCATGGAGACCAGGCAGGGATGCCCGCTATCACCCTTGTTATTTGCTCTGGCAATGGATCCCCTAGCTGCTTATGATAGAACTGGAGATGCCTACAGGGTATTAAAGGCAGAGTGCGGATCCATCATATTACCCTATACAATGACGATCTCCTGATCTTTCTACACAACACAATAATTGTGCTGTCGGTAGCCTCTGAGCTTTTAGGGCAATTTGGACTGCATTCAAGGCAAAGAGTTAGCTGGTGGAAGTCACAGGTGTTCCCTCCATGTGCGGACCTTTGTCATTCGCCGGAGGTGAAGGTCCTGCAGTGGAAGCCCCGCTGCTTCCAATATCTGGGAGTAAGAATATTCCATGACCTACTGATTTACTGGAGGGAAATATAGAGAAGGCGATCAGAGATCTCAGGAAGAGTATGGTGTTCTGGAGGGCGTTCTCTCTATCGGCGTCAGACAGAGTCACACTTCTAAAAATGATAGCTCTTTCATGGCTGCTTTACTACTTTGTGGTGCTGCCAGTTTGGGTACTCTGAGCTCTGTTTAAGCAACTTGTTTCTATTATCATAGCTTTCCTCTGTGCATTGGGCCACAGCCTGGTAACTTTAACTACCTTGCAGAGGCTAGTGGGTGCAGAGTCTTAGCTGTGCCAGATATTGAGACTTACTACTTGGGTACTGTGTTGATGTTGGGCTTGATGTCTGCAGAAGACTCACATGAGAACCCCAAACTTGCCAGATATACCTATGGCATACTTAGATGTGCTAACACATGGTGTAGACTGGCGGAGCTTAGCGGAGTGGGAGGCAGCGGGAATGTTAGACCTGGCATCCTTGGCAAGGTTCCCCTATATTTTTCCCTTTACCTCCTGTTATTTTTTACTGTGTGCTGGAGTTCGCTTTTGCTGGTTTATGTACTCTGGGCACTTAAAACTGCTGATGAGTGCTAAAGTGCAAGTGCTCCCTGTATCAATTGTAATTCTGATTGATTCTCCATTATTGGCATATATGATTTACATGCAAGTCCATAGTAAAGTGCATTGTGTGTGCTCAGGGCCTGTGAATCAAATGTCACTTATTTATTTATTTAAAAGGTTTTATATAGCACTGGCTGGACCCAAGAGTATCAGAGCGCTTTGCAGGATTAGGTAAAACAGAGTTGCAGTATAACTTTTTTACACATAAGTCAGAAAACAAGGCATACAATGGTTGGTTAAAATGAGGTAAAAATTAACAGATATGTTATAAGTCTAACAGCATATCGAAGATAATAGGCGTGGAGGAAAGCAAAAATTAGTTATTGGATGGGGGAAGGAGGGAGAGAGTAGGGTTACTAAGGAGGGTGAGGGGTAAGGGGATGGGGGTGGAAGGACGTTATCTATGGTAAGTGAAGGGGGGGAGAAGTGGTCCTAAATGAAAGAGTTAGGGCAAGGGTAGTCATATATATCCAGTGACAATGTAATTAAGGACCCCAGTATTTGTTGAGAAGGAGCAGTTTGAGGTCTTTTTTGAAGCTGGGGTAGGAGGGGGTTGCAGCGTAGTTCCTTAGGGAGAGCATTCCATATGGTAGGGCATTTCCAGAGAAAGAGCGACATTGAGTAGATTTCTTTTTTAATAAGGGTGGGATTAGGATGAGAGCGTTGGTGCTCCTCATATTTCTGGTACAGCCCGACTTGTGGAGTTTATCAGAGAGGTATGATGGGGTGTTTTCATGGAGGGCTTTGTGCGTGATGCAGGCAGTCTTGTAAGTGGATCTACCTTCAATAGGAAGCCATTTAAGGTTTTTGAGGACGGGGGATATGTGATCAAACTGCTTACAGTCAGTAATAAGCCTGGCAGCAAGGTTGAGAACGGATTTGATCGGGGCAAGGTGTACTTTGGGAGTTCCAGAGAGAGTGGCATTTCCGTAGTCGAATTTAGATAGGACCAATGATTGTACCACTGATTTAAAGTCATCGGCAGGAATGAAGGGTTTAATTTTTTTAAGATGGTGTAGTGTGAAGAGAGCGCCTTTAGCCAATTTTTTTTATATGGGGAGTAAGACTGAGGTTCTGGTCGATGCTGATGCCAAGGGACTTGATTGAGCTAGAGATGGAGAGAGAGCAGTTAAGAGCTTTGATGTCAGAGATCCAATGTAGGACAGGGAGAGAGTTGTTTTTGGGAGAGAATAGGATGATTTCAGTTTTCTTAGGGTTAAGTTTTAGGTGGTTGTGATGGAACCAGGATTGGATCTTAGACAAAGCAACGTTAAGGTGCAAGACATCTGCATGGGATTTGATCTTATAGTAAAGTTGGGTGTCATCAGCATAAAGGTGGTAGCTGATTTTTGCTTGTTTAAGAATGAGTGTGAGGGGTTCCATGAAGAGGTTGAATAGAGTGGGGAAGAGAATAGATCCCTGGGGGACCCCTAAAGAGACAGGCAGAGGTTTGGAAAGACAGTCGCAGACTTTAATTTGTTGGGTCCTATGTTGGAGGAAGGAGGTGAACCATTTCAGAACAGCGCCATTAAGACCAAAACGGTCTTTCAGAATGTTGAGTAAGGCAGCATGGTTGACAGTATCAAAAGCTGCAGAGAGGTCGAGAAGGATGAGAAGGGAGGATTCACCCTTGTCTAGAGAGTGGTGGATGTCATCGACTATGTTGAGCATAGCTGTTTCCGTGCTGCAGCCCTTTCGAAAGCCTGATTGTAAAGCGTCTAAGAGGTTGAATGATTCAATATGCTTGTCTAACTGGAGCAGAGCGCATTTTTCTAGGGCCTTAGATAGGAAGGGAAGGTTAGAAATAGGGCGTAGATTATTTAAGTCATTGGGGTCACCTGTAGCGTTTTTGATGGTGGGGGTAATTTGTCCTAGTTGGAGGGAGGCAGGGACACTACCGGTAGAAAGGGAGGAGTTGATTATAGTGGTCCAAAAAGGAGCAATGATGTGCTTAAGGTTTAAGTTTGGAGATGATGTTGAAGACATCCCGTTCCGTAACTGGACAAAAATTACTCCAGAATGCATTGTTTTTTAGTTGGGGGGTGATGTAGTCAGGCTCATGATGGGTGTCGAAGGGAGGGAGTTGGGAGGAGTCCGGGGGAAGGTAAAGGGAGGGAGGAGAGATAGGGGGGATGTTAAAGTAGGGTGTCTGGTCATGAGGGAGGGGCGTTAGAATGAAGGATTGATCAATCTTGTTGATTTTATCTGAGAAGAAGCTAGCAATTTCTGCTAGTGGGCCTGTAGCACTGGTGGTGCCACCCATATGGTTAGCTCTGTAAGCCTGTCTCAGGCCTATCATTTCAGTGTCTGTGAGTGCTGTTTTAAACTGCTATGTCGACCTGGCAAGTGCACCCACTTGCAAGGCCCTAACCTTCCCTTTTACTACTAAAGTAGGACAAAGGTACCCCCATGTGTAGGGTGCAGTGTATGTAATAGGTAGGGCATGTACTGGTATGTTTGACATATCCTCATAGTGATATACTGCCAATTTGGTTTTTTACTATTGCAATGACTAGCTCTCCCATAGGCTATCATTGGTGCTGCCTTAGTTGTAACACTTTACAAGGGTAACTTTCAATTGGGAACAGTTAGAATTTGGAGTTTGGGTTCTCTGAGCTCAGAATTAAAAAAAATATCTTTTTGCAAAGGTGGTTTTTAAATTCTGTGTTTGAAAATGCTACTTTTAGAGAGGGGGCATTTTCTTGTTTAACCATCCTGTTCCTCTGCCTACCTGTGGAATTAACATTATGTTTCAGACTGAAAGTTACACAACGGGAGTTAACGTGTGCCCTGCAAATTCTGATGGCTCATCACCAGGATGAATAGACTTCCTGAGCTAGAGTGGTGAGAGGAGCTGTCACCTGCACCTGAATAGAGCTATGCCTGGCCTCTCACAATGTTGTCTCCAACCCCCTGGAGTGTGTCTGGAGCCAAGACGAGCCAGAACAAGAATATGTGCACTACAAAGACAATCCTCTAAAGAATGCCTATTTCAAAGGCCAAAAGGGGTATAAGTATTGGACCTAAACCCCCAGACTTTTAGAACACATTTGGATCAAGAGGAACCTCTGCTTAGGAGAAGAGCTGAAAAACTGTGAGGAGTACTGTCTCTTTGTTGTGTGCTGCTTTGCTGGGTTGACCTGCAGTTGCTGCTTCTGCTTAGGAAACGAAAAGGATGGGAGTTCACTTTGTATCCTGCTTGTTTCCTTTTGGAAGTCTCAGGGACATCAACCATTTCATCACCAGCATTCCTGAACTCCACTTCTGGGAGTTTTTCTAACCTGCCTTTTGGTGCCAAATCCAGTTCTAGGCACCTGGACATTGGTAATTATTAGCATTTATTATTATATTCCTGCTGCAAAGACCTCCCTGAAACCACCAAAATAGAAGCATTGTCTTTCCAGCACCTGTTTTTCTGATGCAGCACCCTCGTGCGGGAGAAATTTCCACACACCGCTGCCTTGCAGCTGAAGACATTGACATAGTGGCTGTCTGTGGCTGAAGAAACCACTTCAGCCCAAGTTCAGTGCACGTGTCTCCAAAGTCTTAGACCCCTGCACTGCTAATAATCGGCTCCAAACAGGTTCCAGATCCTAGCATTCCTGCTTGCAAAGCAGGAGATTAGCTGCAATTGGAATGCTCTGAAGAGACCCCTGGTGGGTGTATGGTGAAGGGAAGTTTAAAAATGGGCTGGTTACGAAGTGGCAGTGCTGCTCAGAGAGGCTAGAGGTGGCTGGGCTTCCGTGGAAATGACCAGGGCCTGGGAAACTTTAGTGGATAGTACGGCACACCCAAATCTCTCTCCACCGGGAACAATAGCTTGATCCCCCTGATAGCAGACACTTATCTCACAGATTATTGGTACCCCTGCCACTATAACTGCTACACCTGGTTACCATGGGACAGCTTTGATGGTTCCCAGGATTAACTAGAAACAGTAGACCACACCTTGCCTATACCACCATCATACATCAACACCCGGCAGAACGAATGGGAGTGGCGGGGGGAAATGTTGAATTGGTTTGTACTTGTTTAATTATAACGATGAAACAGCAATAATGACTGTATGACTCAATGTATCAAAACTACCATGACAGTTTGCTGTTTTCTACCAATGAAAATCAATAACATTGGTTAAATAAAATAGGTAAACCATGGCAAGTACATGCCCATACACATTCCTGCAGTGTAGCAAGTCTGATTGCAGTGTAGGGTTGTGTGGATGTTTGTGAAATATGAGCCCTTGGCCGCATGAATGCACAAATTGCATGCAATGCAGCATTGCAAGGCAGATTGTTGTGGTGTACTGTGTGAAAGGCAGAGTGCGTGCCCAAATCTAATAGATGACCAAACTAACTTCTTTTTGTCAGTAGTTATGGGCTACCTAATGGTTTGGGGGAAGGTTTGCATCCTAGTGACATGGTGCAGTGCTCTCAGTAGTAGTGTCAATAAGTTAACCTTACATCAAAATAACCATTATATAAAAATAAGCCAAGCAACATGGTAACTGCAGCCCTTACCTTCACTCAACTTTTCAGCCAGGGCAGGCCAGCAAGCTGTGTAACTGTGTTGCAATGTGTGGTATGACACAAAAATGTCACCCAGTGGTTATATGAACAATGTACAGATATCGCTATGTGTAAGGCAACAACAGTGCAACTTGCCTTCATTTACTGTGAGTAACACATGTTCAACACATCCAACTGTAAGTGAATGAAAATAAACTCTGTGACCAAATTTATTAATGTCAACATCATAGATCATATTACAACTTCATTGCAGAGGGACAAGCAACACCTCCTGTCCAGCAGCCTGTCCTGATGACCAACCTGTTAGTGATGACATCCTGCCCTCCATGGATGATAACACCTTACAGCAACTCCCTCCTGGACTCCATAGAATCTCCTTCAGCAACCGCTACCCACAAGACATGACCCATATGCCATTCTAAGCCCAGCTGTGGACTCCAGGGACCATCAAGTTGTCTTCCATTGGCGAGTGGTAGAAGTCCAGCAGAGGATGGTTGATGCAGTGTGGGCGGGGAGGGAGACCATAGTGGGCAGCCTAGAGGGAGTCGTAGGTGCCTTAATCTTAATGAGGATACTTCTGAAACAATTAAAGATACCTACCCTTGGCTCCATAGGATGGATGAGTCCCTAACTGACATTGTTGGTGTCATGAAGGAGAAGCAAGAACAACAGGCCTCCACATCTGACACAAGTGAGGCTGCCACCAAGCTGGGAACCATCTTTAACATTATGGTATCTATGGAGCACAATCTGGACTCCTAAATAACAACAATGGCTGCCCTCCATAGTTACGTTGTTGCATGGTTGAGGAGCCATTAGTCCCTTGTCAGCGCTGTGCTGTCTACCTTGCTGACACACATAATTGCTGGATGGAACAGGAGAGCCACATCTTCTGCCCTTGATGTGCATGTGCCTCATGTGCCTCCCACACAAACACCACAAACTGCAGAGGAGGCACAACACCCATCAGGGAGGAAGATGTGGACTTAACCAGTTTTCATCGGGGAACTGCGAAATATCATTTGACTGTTCCCCCCCGGCCAGTTTCCCAGTGGTCCTGTGTCTGTCATCATACCACCTCCTTTGTCACCCAGTACTGTACATTTTTGTTTCTGCACCTGTTAAACATATCCACTTGTAGACTCTTGAAGAAGCCTAGCTTCCCCAATGGTGATTTGTACCTCCTCACTGAAATTCTCCACACCTTTACATGTAGCATCACATGGCTCTCAAATGGACTCTGGACATCTTATTGCCCAAAACACTGCTAAAATGATCATGATCACCCACCCATATTTGTTAATAAATGCACTACTATAAACCAGAGTGTTGTTTGTTTGTTGATGAAATGACTTCTGATACAATGGTGGATGTGTTGGACATAACACACTTCATAGCATCTCAAGGAGAGTGAGCAAAAGTCACTAGCCCCTGCTCACTTTGGATATGTGGTTACAACAAGTATATCCACTAGGATGGCATAATGAGGAATGTGTTCCTTCCCAATGGAACGTAAGGGTGCGACAATAAGCTTCAGGTACGTGACTAACACACAGTGAAAAGCTCCAACTAAACATACAAATGCCTACCTAATAAAAATGTGGTCCATGAGGCAGGTGAGCCAATAAAATGCTCCACTCATCCACATATTTCTGGCTTAGTGAGCATGACAATGTGATTACACACATATGATAGCCTCAATGCTTACACTGAAGAGATCCTAAAGTACATAAATGATCATGCTTGCACTAATGATAGACATGTAGCCATGCACATACTTCTTCTGAATAAGCATCATGCCTGTGCTACATAAGGATGCACAAGACCAATACGATACCTAGTAGTCCATTATGTAAGAAATGCAAGTGATTACTGTTTTGCCCCAGTGTCAACTGCTAAATGCAGAATACTACTACACTGGGGTAAGTAGGGTTAATGTGTTCCTCTATCCCTTAGAAGCCTCATATGTTTTGAGTGTAAGTGTAACCACACATTACATCTATAATACATTGCACATACATATTGCTGCATGGGAGACAGAGCACAATAGTATGCACAAAGCAACGCCTCCCCAGGGGAAATTGACATGAGACACTTGAGGCCATGAACCAACAAAAGAGTTACCCAAAGTGAACTGCATGTAGGCAACATTTAGTCAATGGCAATGCTGATGGCAGTTCTACAGGCAGGTGTGGATACATTTATGATTTTTAACCAGCTAACAACAATGACCCACTTGCACAATGGTGCAAGGGTGTGTGCAATACTGGCAGGCACCAGTGTGTCCCAGCACAGCCTGGAATCTGGAATCTGTAGTGCTAAAACTATAGCAACTATAGTTGCCTTATCACTTTCACACAGAGTGCAACAGTTGTATGCAGCATGTGTTGTGCTGTGAGTAAATGTAAATAAGAGGCACACTTACTGTGGCTAATGTTTTAAAAGCCACCACACTTGACTCAAGAATCAGGTAGACAATCAATTCCCCATAGGAATCTGAAAAAACAACACTTACCTATAAAGCCTGCAGGTCAATAGCTACATCATATTCTCAGCTCAACTTACATCATGTTAGCAAATCATAATTAAGAAATAAATATGAAGTAGTGAAAGTAGAAAAAAAGTTGTATATATATATATAAAATATCTTATCTACCTACACCTATCTAACCTAAATTATTCAACCTTTACACTATCTTCACTTATAGAAAACTACCTACGCCTACCTAGCCTATCCTAACTAACCATAACACTAGCCTATGCTAGCTTAACTTATCCCAAACTATCTTAACTATTATACATTAATGACAAGTTAAATATATATCCCATCCTCTTTAATACACATTTATCACCACAATCCAGAAAACAACCACATCCTAAACATAACCTACCTATACATTTAAATCTAAACAAACATCTATTTTGGTGTTTTCCCTATAACACACAAAAACATTAACCCCCCACACACTTAAAAACCTACCTGTCTAAAAACACAATCAAAACTACTATCTAATTTAAAATGTTTAAAACTAACACTAACCTACACTATACCCATACTAAATCCTAATTAACACTAGGGAATGCCCAAGGGAGAGTCAAATATGCACACTAATGTGCTCAATGGCCTCCTGCAATGTGAGCATGAAGGCATGGAGGCTTACCAGCTCATTTTTAATCTCATGTATTTGTATTGTTAGTTCTTACAGGTCTTTGAGAGCCTGCGCCTCAAATAATGATCATACGGCTGGGGTCAGATGTATGGCCTGTTTCACTGCCACCTGCTTTGATGTTGATGGGCCTGGGATGTCCTAAGGAATGTTGGTTGGTTGGTTGGGCACCCTCCTGTTTTTTTCTGGCCATTGGTATGTCCTTGGGCTGTCCGCCTTCCTGCATTCCCTGTTCCTGCAGCTTTGCCTTGTTCATATAGGACCCCATCTTTTTGTACGTCTTGGCTACATTCCGGATTTGGCAGTAGCAGTCCAAGTGAATGCGATGTTGCCTGGCCTCTTCATCTCTCATGTTGTCTAGGAGGTTAAAGGAAAAACATGTCATCTCAAGTTGTCTGCAATAATAGGCTTACATTGTCATAGAATTACATGTAGAAGGTCAGCCCTACCACACATATTGAGAAAGAGATAAGAGCAATATACCTTCAGTGCGAATGCATCTCCTAATCAAACAAGGCAAACTGATGCAAGTTTTGGCAGTGTAGGTATACAATATGGCAATGTAGTCACAAATGTATTTATAAACATATAATTACTGACACTGAGTCGCAAGCGTAATGCTGGGTCGATATGTGTTGAAAGGTGGTTTATTAGTAAGTGCAGCTAGGTACCTACAGCTAGCAATAACACCACAATCACAAATAAGGTCCAGTCAAGTGCTCAATAAATTAATGCTTGCTCAACCCTTGGCAGCTTGGATACGAGCATACAGGCTTAACCAAGGAGACAGGTGTGTAAACCATTTGAAAAGAACAGTAGTGTAAATAAGTAAGACGCAAAACACAAGAAAAATCCAATACCCATTTATAAAAATAGGAAAGATTTTTAGTATTAAAATGATACCACAACAACAAAAATACAATGTAGAGAACCAGACATATGAATTTTGAAAGATTAAAAGTAAAATTAGTGCTTAGAGGCTCTTGCTGCTCAAAAGATTCAAAAAGGTTGTCCTGGACCAGGACAAAGTCAAGAAGAATTCAGGCCACCCGCAATATAACAACACTTTTGCTCCTACTTCCAGAAGTGTTTCTTGAGGCAGGAAAGGGGTCCACAGCACCAGATAAGGGTTAAGCAGCTTTGGTTAGTCTTTGAAGTCTGGGACTACAACTCCTACAATGCACCTCTTCAATCCAAGTAGAATCTAGTTGAATATTGTCAGCTAAAGTTGTCCTCATTGTTGATGTTGAAGGTCGCCCTTCCAGCACTTTTTTACCTGTTGCTGCTCCGGTAGTCCGCTCCTTATCCTTTAAAACAGGCAAAGTAATTTTGTTGTGAAGTCTTGTCCATGCAGCATATGCAGTCCTTATGAGTGCAATCCTCTCTTGTGCAGTACAAGGGTCCAGCAAGGTTGTCCTTCTTCTCCAGATGTTTCTTTTGGGTCTGTGATGGTCCACAACAACACTCTAAGGTTCCAGAATCTCTTATTTTCTCCTTGGGAGGTTACAACTACAACACCCACAAGGCACCAGGCCAAATCCATACAAGTCTACTGATCTCTGTCCAGCCTGGTCCTTCTTGGTGGAGAGGTTGCAGGAGGAGCTCTTTTAACCTGTTGCTTTCAGGTAGTCCACTCCTTAAACTTTTAGAGTCAGCCGAAGTCCTTCTTTTGCTGCAGTGTGCGGCAGGTGCAGTCCTTCAGAGTGCAGACCTCTTGTTTATTTCAGGCAGGGTTCTGAGTTCCATATTTATCAATGCTTCTGGGGTGACAAGCAGGGGGCACCCCTGACCAATGGGGTGCAGGGTGCCACCCTCAGGTATGGCAAATTCCTCAAAAGTGTGGCATATTTTTTTGTCCCAGAAAGTACAGTATGTCAAATTTCAAACTGCAGAAATTCAATCCTGGAACTTAAGCTCTGGCTAACCCAAACTACTGGTGTTGATAACTTTCTCAAGCACTCCTCTTCCAGTCCTGTCTGCTAATTCAATTACGGGGGCTCCCATCAGGCTTAGGGTGCAGGAGGTGGGGGCAGGCCTGGGTCCTGTAATAAGTGTCTTTCCCTTTCTTTTTGAAGACCAGTTTGGCTACCCAGCTCAATTCCTGCCGTTTAGTCTGTAGCTGCAGTTCCCCTCCCACCAGATGTCTTCTTTGTATCAATACAGGTCTCAACTCATCTGAACAGTTTGGCTCAGCCTGTGAAAGGCTGACCAATCAGGCAAGGCTGCTAGAAGGCTGCACTTTGGTATAGCAGAAAAGAAGGTTGCATAACTTATTTTCTGATATAGTTATAATATATTCAACCTTGGCAAATTGTTGGATTCATTTCCAACAATTTTTATGATACTTTGAAGTACTACTTTAGCCCACTCCTGTCAATAGTTAGACTTTATTCAAGTTTAATAAAGCCTTTCCATGTTAACCTATGGAGCTAATGCACTACAATGAGGGAACAATAAAATTAGCAGTTTTTTCTCACCAGGGCTTATGAAGCATCTCATATAATGTCCCTGACTATAGTTACAAGGTACTCTACCCCTGAGGCACCTAGGGGAGTCCTTAAGGGGTGACAAATATGTGAAAATAAGATAGGTTAAAACTTTGGATGTACCTTTAATTCCAAAGTCGAATTTGCACATAATTTTAATTTAGAAAGCAGCCTAAAAAGCAAGGCTGACTTTTTAAAATTAGAGCAGGCCTCACTGCAGTGCACATTTAAGTGCATTAAATCTGCCGGCCCTTTAAACCTATATGCAGTTCCATATACTAAGTACATACACATAGTTTTGCATTCAAAGCCAAGTCTTTTCCCAGGCAATCCCTGATCTGTAAATACTTAAAAAGTAAATGGGTGGATAGTTTATGATAAAGTCGTAGACTTTCAAATGACTTTAGTCCACTCTCATCATACAAATCGCCTAAGCATGTAATTCCATATATGGACCAGGATTTACCAGCATGGTCATGGAATACTTCAGGAAACATAGGATTCCCCCATAATGGGAGCTTATCATGAAGTAATGATAGTGTACCTCTAGCAGACATGGCCCGCCATACACAGATACTGTCCCCTACCATCTTGAACCTAACTCGCTCGAAGTAATTTGGGTCGTTAATACGATATAGAAATAGTTGGCTATCGTTTCCTAAAGTCAACCGGTAAAGGGAGTCTTTCTGATCGAGACTGAGAAGACTGCGGAAACGCCCAGCAAAAGCAGCCCAAAAATAAATTTTAAAGTCTGGTAGACCTAGTCCACCTTGGTTATAAGGAGATTTAAGCAGATCGATCGCCCGTCTAGGCTTCTTATATCCCCAAATAAAACTACTGAGGACCCCCTCAAGTTTAAAAAAAAATGTGTTAGAGACCCGTAGGGGAATAGGCCGAAACAAATATAAAAACTTAGGGAGTATTTTCATTTTTATTACATTACATCTCCCTAAAATTCCTATGGGAAGCTTGTGCCAGTTCTTTTGCAGTTTTGTAGTGTCATTCAATAATGGTATGTAATTTAAGGTAACGATCTGGTCGACTTTAGCTGATATCTTAAAATTAATAAGCACTTGCGTTTTGTTAACGTTTAATTTGTATCCGGAGAACGGGGCCAAACTTAGTTGCTTCTGTCTCTATAGTTGTAAGAGCCTTGGCTGGATTAGTTGTAAAAATCGCGATATCGTCTGCGTATACCGTAATCTTGAGCTTAGTTATCTCAGTCACTAATGGTTTTATATGTATGCAAGATTGCAAAATGCAAATGAATGGCTCTATATATAGAGTAAACAATAATGGGGAGAGGGGCCATCCCTGCCTAGTGCCCAAAAAAAATTGAAATGGAGTTGAGTATGACCTTAGATAAGGCAGTTTAGCTTGAGGTTTATAATATAGGACTTGCACCTACTGCCTAAACTGCCCTCCAAGGCAGAGTGTGGTTAGTGTGGCCCATAAAAATTCCCACCGACCCTATCGAAGGCCTTTTCGGCATCCAAGAGAATCATACCAAGGCCTACCATCTTCTTCTCAGCAAAGTCAAAAGCCTCAATAGCCATGTTGACGTGGGCAATGGTGTCTCTGCCAGGGATAACCCCATGTTGGTTTTCTGACACTAATCCCGACATCATTGGGGCGAGGTGACTTGACAATATTTTCGAGAAAATCGTGGCATCCGCGTTTATGAGAGAGATAGGTCGGTATGATCCGCACTCTGTAGGTGGTTTGCCTTTCTTAAGAAAGAATACTATCTGTGTCATATTCCATGACTCTGGTGCCCTCCCGCTTGTACCAAAATAGTGTATAACCATGCTGAATGGTATAAGCAAGACCCTTTTGAAAGCCTTATAAAATTCTATGGGTATGGAGTCCTCCCCTGCGGCTTTTCCTGAGGGCAGTGCCGATATAGCCGTCTCAATCTCTTCCATCGATACTATCTAATAAAGCTGCATCCTCCTCACTCACAACTGGGAGATTACTGTCTGCAAAATACTGTGCCATGTCGTCCTTATCAGGTACACATGTGTGTGAATAAAGTTTCTGATAAAATAAAGAAAACTGTTCTAAAATGGCCGGAGAGTGTGTATACAGAATACCATCTACGCCCTTTATAGCACTTATCTTAGTTTTAGCCTTCCCTTTTGCCGCCCGATAAACCAGGACCTTACCAATTTGCTTGCCATATTCATATTGCTCTATACGGTATTTATTGTATCTAGCCACAATTTTTTCCCTAAAAGACTTCTTTACTGTCATTCTTGCGTCCATTAGGGAAAAGAGCAAATTGTCTTGAACCCTCTGGTCTCGCACTACAGCCTCAACATGTTGTTTTTCGATGTCGCATAAGACGCGGACCACTATCTCCATTTCGCATTTCTGTTGTTTGTTCTGCTGCCATATGTATTGATGGGTAATACTTCTGACATAAGCTTTCATCGTATCCCAGATAATCAGCGGGGATGCTGTCCCAGTATTTTCCCTAAAAAATACCTCAAGCTGTTGTGTAATATTGGACAGATATTCGCTGTCTGTAAGCAGATACCTAGGAAAAGAGAATGGTCTGGCTGCTTTACTCTCAGCAGTGGCCTGAAAAGATAGTAAAATAGGGTAATGATCTGATGTAACCCGAGGGCATATTTCCATGTCTAACTCTAAGATTAGATTATCAGAGACCCAGGCCATATCAATTCTAGAGTATGACTTGTGAGGGGCTGAATAATACGTGTATCCCGGAATAGCTGGATATAATTGCCTCCATGCATCTTTTAAAGACTGAAGTCTCGCCATTTCTAATATTGCCACCCGGGTCCTTCGCATTCTAGGAGTACCCCCCTGTATCGTTGAGTCAATGTTATAATCCATGACACAATTGAAATCTCCCATAATCAGCCACTCCACGTCCCAATTCAACATTTCAAGATTGAGAGAATCAAAATGGCAGGGTCATCTAAATTACGCCCATATACTGAACATAGTACGTATTTTTTGCCACTTATTTCAAGCTGAGCCAATGCCCAGCGCCCTCTCTGATCAGCCAATGTCATAACTATTCTACAAGTAAACCTCTTGTCCTTTAGTATAGCAACTCCTGTTATAGATATAGTTTGTGTAGTGCAAACTATTTCATACCCCAGATTTTTAAGCAGATTTCGATCTTTGTAGGCCAGATGAGTCTCTGTTATTAAAACTATGTGTGGTTGGTACATTTTTAACTCCTCCCGCACTAATTGCCGCTTGTTTGCACTATTAAGACCAGCCACATTCCATGACATACATTTAACCCACACCATGATAGGCTTTATTCCTTTCCAACTAGTCCCTTTTACCTATAATGAAAAATAACGTTTGAGCTCTTGCATAATAATCTAAGACAAACAATCTAATAACCGTCCCCTTGCCATAACCCTGGAATGCCCCAATGATTACTTTTTTTGCCCCACTAAATACCTCCAATACCCCACTCTGTAACTAAGGACACCTAAAACTCCACCCCTCTCCCTGTCCCAAAAAGGATGAATTCTCCCCTTAACCTGCTGCTGCTGACTGGGTAGCGCATCAGAACCACAGCCGCTACGGTGGTTACCCCCACACCCCATCCCACACCTTAAATAGTAAGACCAAAGTGAGAATATGGAGAAGAAAAAAAAAAGGTAAATCCCAAAAAAGAGGAAAAACAACCTAGCAGTTAAGAAGCCATAAAAAAGGGAGAAGAAAAAAAAACCTATAAGAAAGATACGGACTCCTAGTCCAAATCCAGTTCTGCGCTCCCTTTTAGATTTGAGCTAGTGAAACATATAATGTCCCTTTGTGCTAGGTCTTCTTAGCAGCTTCTGTTTGCCACTTGACAACTACTTGTTTAGCTTCCTGGTCATCAGTAAAGAAATAAGTGTGTCCATCTTTAAAGACTTTTAACCATGCAGGTTCTTGAAGATAAACCTGTTCCCCAAGAGCCTTTAACGGATCAATTAGCTGGCGTAATTTCCAACGCCTATCCATCATTAATTTGCAAAGGTCAGATCTGACAAAGAAGGTAACTGATTCAACTGATACAGGGAAATTAGGTTGAGCTTTCAAAGCAACCGCCTGTCTGAGCAAAAAGTTCCCAAAGAAGATCAGGAATGGATGGGGATATCGACCCCCCTGGTTATTCTGACCCAGTGGAAGTCTGTGCACTTTTTGCAGCTAGGAGTCCCAATCCCAGTCAGACAAGTCAGGAAAGGCTTTCTGAAACAGCTGAACCACGTATGTCCTTGGATCTGTGCCTTCCGTGCCTTCTGGAATACCGAATAATCAAAGGTTATGTCGACGTTGGCGATTTTCCAGGTCTTCTAACTTAGTCTGGATACCTGAAATCTGAGTATCATGCTTCTGTACCAAAGTATCTGTAAGGGTAGCCAATTGCTCAGTATCCCCAACTCTCTGTTGCAGCTCTGACATATCTCTTGTAAGTACCCCGATTTTTGCTGTCATTTCTTGCAGTGTCTGTTGCATCGTATTGTTGTCTGGTCTAACCTGCATATAATGCTCTTGAGCTTCTAGTCTTTGATCCTTCAAGGACTGTATGATCAGACAGAGAGAAGGCTCAGTGCCTTTTAAAGAGCTAGCTACTGATTGCTTAATTGGCTGGTCCCTTACATTAGCAGAATTCGATACAGGCATCAGAGATTGTTCTGCGACTGAAGAGGACCCCAACTTAGAGCCATTTCCGCCCTCCACTCTGTTCTCTCTAGAATATACTTTTGTCGTACAGCTCTCTGTAGGGCTATTGCCTGTTATTCGTGATACCATGGACTTAACCCACCCTTCACTTGCACCCACTTGCGGAGGAGGCTATTAGCCGAGTTGCCTTTCCCACGTGGAAGCGCCATGTTCTGCCGCGGATTATCAAACCATTGGGGTGTTTTCTTTGTTTTAGCTTTAGCCTTCACTTTTTTCCCAGAAGATGTTTAGGGGATTTAGTAAAAGTCTCTATTATTTCCTCATTATCAATAAAACATACAAGTCATTAGCTCTCAAATCAGCATCTGCATCCGCCAGAACTAGCGATCCCTGTCTGATGCCTTCACTATTCAGTCTTAAGGTACTTGAATGAGCCTCTCCATCACCCACACGACCAAGGATATTTTCGTCGGGCTGATTGCCCTCCTGTTCCGTCATATCCATTGGTTTATCAGTTACTGAGGACTGATTTGATGAATCGTCAGATGTCAAATGAGCCTGAGCTTGCATCTGAACTGTAAGCGCCTTCGTTTGAACACACTTCTCGCCGCAGCCCTTCTCACCGCCACCACCCACACTGCTACTTATATATAATATGGGGACCCATGCCTCTGGAGGCATTATACTAATGCTATAAGGAGGTGCATTTCTCTATCTATGCAACATTAATATTTCGATACGTATGGGTCGTATGTGACTGCTTTTTGTAAATGCTCTTGCTTTTCTCTTCCTTTTCTGGATGAAAGGGCTGTCTTATTTATTTTTTCCCTTCTTTTGATTTATTTAAATTTTAAGTTGATGTATGTTATTTATATTGAGTTATGTACGCCGTTGCTTGCCCTTTTGATAATAAAATATTAAAATAAATAAACAGATGGTTTTTCAGTACCAATTGTAATTCCAACTAATTACATGTACTTTTAATCCGAGCACAGGCCCTAGGTCTGGTTAGCAGTTCCCAGGCACAATCAGAGTCAGAAAACCAGCATCCAGTTGTCAAAAGGTGGGTAAAAGTCGGGCGACAATGCAAAAAGTCCTGGTTTCTCACAATATGGAATCTGACACATGGACACTTTGGTGTTAGTATTTCATTATGCAACTAGGGTTGTATTTTGTTGACTAACATATTTGAAATCAGTTAAGTCAAGCAAGTACAGGTAGTGGGCCTTTGCATTGCTTTACTCATCTGGAAATAAACAAGTCAACACACATTGATGTCTTGGCAGACTCTGAGCAAGGTAGTCAAAACATAGATGGTGGTAGGCAGCTACATCTCGTAAAACATAATTGTTGTACACTTTACCAATATAGACTCAGGCAAAGACCAGAAAACCTAACATATAACTTCTGGTATACATTTGTAGCAATATCATTGTGACCGTAACATATCTGAGTGTCCGTACACACATTTTCCCAAGGCTGCTTTCCTTGCCACACATAATAAATTAGGCAATGCATGTCAGGAGTGTGTGCATGCATGCTGGAATTCCTATCCGTATAAGTACTCTGTGGTGTATGCTGCAGGGAACTTGCACCATGAGTCATGGGAGATGGCGTTGGTGCTAGCCAGTAGAGTTCACACCACCAGTAGGTGAGCAGTGTAATGGGCTGTATGCTGCTGACACAGTGCATCCCTGCATGCGCTCTTTTCCACAGTGCATCAAATTTACCAACTATCTGTCATTGTATGAATACCTCAGAGAAATGGGGCATAGGGTTTATGAAGCCATGAGTTTGGCATTTCACTGCATTTCCATGTACAGGTTGATAACATGTGCCCAATGTATTGGAAGTAAAAAATATTTTTGCACTGAGGTAAGATTCATGAGATCCTGTCACGATCTAATAAAGCCGTATGTCCATACCCTGCCATGTGGACATCTACACTCACAATATGCATCAGACAGGAAGTCTGGTGATAATTTGTCCAACACCATGGTCAAATAGAGTTGCTGGCCTACATCCTTACAGCCTCCATGGCATCTGTGTAATCATTCCTCTGTCCCCCCATCTTACATATGTATGATATGGACTACTCTGAGGGATGATCAAGTACCCCTGAGGCCAGATTACAGCAACCATACCTCAGGTTAAGGATTGAAAAACAGGAGGGAAAAAAAGAAAATAGTTCATACTGACAATGTACTAACACCCATACAGCAAACATGTTGAGATACCATATGCCCTCTGTCATGACTCTAATAATGATTAGGAATGACTTTGGTCCGTCAAAGCAACATTTACAGCACTTATCATAGTCACCTTTGTTTGTTTGTGATGGCTAGCCTGCTGACACAGTCACAGATGTTTTTCAATTTGGACATTTGAATTCACATACAGCAACTGGGACATTTATGGGAGACAAAACATTTTAGAGGTTGATCAGCAAGAATGTCTGAACTTGCGTATAGTCTTTCACACTGAACTCATGTTGCAGGCATGGTCAAACGTATGCAGCATGTATGAGCATAGTATGATGCAAAACAACAATATTAAATGTTGCATTTGGACACACACTTAATCTATTTCTGATTACATGAGACTGTAATGTTGAGTCTTGGTAACGCACACAAGGAAATGTGTCACCAGCACCAGTCTAATACTCAAATATGGACATAGAAAAGCATTCCATATCCAGACAGTCTCAGTCAGGTTCATTCCACTTTGCTGCAACATTTATTGAACCATAAGTTGGAATGTTTGTGCCATGTTTTGGGTGTAAAACAATCAAACTTTGGACCCTCTGTAGATTTAGCGTCAGGTGATGGTACATGTGCCTGAAGCATCCAAACAGTAGTTGAACAAACATCACTACAGCAGGTACAGATGTATGATTCATGTGGGCCAGCATACACTGCCCCTACTATCACATTGACATACATCCTTTTCCATTGTCCAATATTGTGTGGACAAGTTCAGTTGTGTTTGTAGGCTGAGTGTAAATTGGTCACAGGTGATTGATACACCCAATACACATCACAATGTTACAACTATCATAGATCACACATAAACCTTAATGACCTACAACCATGTACTTCTTAAACTTACTGGTAGCGATAGGATCCTGCATTGTCTCAACTTTCCCCCAGGTATATGGTGCAGGACCACCTACAAGACAATAGTTTCAACATTGCTTTTGAATAATGCAAATAATCACTGTCTACATATAATGACCAGTACTAAGACATCCCAGTGATCTGGTATATCCAACATATTGGAGACACAAATGCATACATTGTTTGTATATATGAGATGCAACTAGTAACCTTACATGCAGAGGTGGCTGGATGTTGACGCTCAGAGATATCTCACATCACAGGCCTGAAGCATGCCTCAGGCATTTGATATTTTGCGTACTGCTGGGCAGCATCATCTGAGGCCAGCTTGCACCATGACACAAGGAGTAAAACCATTGGCCCCGGGCAGGGCAAAGTAGTGTTGGGATTGAAAAGACCGGTATGCGCCATATGTAACATTGTAAGGACATTGTCAGACTATTTATGTCACTGTGAACAGAGCTCTGAGAAGCCGCAAAACATGCTACCTTGCAACATGGTGCAAAGGTGCAAAGGTGCATGTCTTTGAAGACTGTGTCAATTTTCAGTCCTGATATGGCCACCTTACGGAAAAAATAAAATTGCCAGGGGGATGATAAGCTCTCTACGTGTGCTGAACAATTCAGCACACATAAGAAGGTTAACATTACAGGAGATTTATCATTACTTTACTCCATACACGTCACCTGTGCAGGGTTATTAAAAAAAAATCAGATCATGCTCTGAACAAGCACCAATGTGAAATCAGCTCATGTTTGCAAATATATGCATGCAAATTTATTTTAAAAAACACAACACGGTGAACAACTCCCTGGGGCAGAGTATAGCAATTGGATAGATGTACACTGGATTTTGTAACCTACTCCTTAACTGATCTGCCCCTTACATGTAAAATGAATGTTTCTAAAAGTGATAGAGACACTACTACATGCATATGGTGCATACATACATACATACCTACGGGCCACCAACAACCAAACCAAAGTGGTGTAGAACATCTGCCTCTCGGGACACCACATCTACCCATCGGTCCTTAAGCTGGTGGAGGGTGTGCTCGAGCCCAGACACTTTTGACATGGGCCACCGCACCCTTTCCCAGCGCTCCTTGCATTACTTGATGGAGTAGCCTGGCTGATCCTACCCCTGATGCCATCATGTTGGGTACATAATGGGTCAGTAGCCATAGCAGCCCCCCAAACTATTTCTATGAAAGATTTTTTGCTCCTCCCTTTTCCGACGTGGCCCAACCTACTCTGGACACCCTGAACCCAAAACAAACACACCTTAACCTAACACCTAGCCCTAAAATAGAAAACCAGTAAACGGACAAACACCTGACAAAACAATGACAATAGCAATACAATTTACAAATATTAAACACAACAAACAAAATTAGCTTAAGACAAGGAGAAAGCAGACACAGACAAGACCAATATTCACCAAAATCCACCAGCCACTCTCCAAAATACAAACTAACGGGCTGTAAGAGAGTGTGAAACTAACTTTCACACTTTCTAGTTTGAACCCTGTCACACCCATTGCGTAATTTCTTGGGTGTATTCCACCCATTTTCAACATTTGCTCCATTTTTCTATGACACATCCAAACTTGAATTGCCAATGTGTCGTTCCTGCACTGTGTAGTGGCACTTCTGCAGTCATTTCCACTCATTGACTTGTATGTGTGGCTTATGATTGACGCAAATATTACAACGTGCCATGCAACAGGCACAATGCTTGGGTTATGACCTACGCAACTCGCCTATTGTGTTGGTTCAACTGTGGAGGTCTGTGTGATGCTGGATCACACACCTTGGACACGTGTCTGTGGCTCAGGACTGGGGTGACACCACTTGGCAGGTCTGCGTGACAGAGGGCTGTGTCCAGGTGGTTAATTTGGTTGGTTGTAAGTCTGTCATATGCCTATAACTTCATGGCAAGTGTGGCAGCATATACAGGTGAGGCAGCAGATTGCCCAAGGAATGCATGTCCAGTCCCTATCACCATGCAACTGGAATCATTAGGCAGCATTGCAATACAGTAAGGCAGACATTATGGGCTGTAGAATCACACATCAGTTGTCACAGCCATTTCCAAGGTACACATCTGGATGTTCCCTAAAGTCATATGTGCACGTAAATATGGCCTCTGGTGCTTTTGTGCCACCTTTTTGTATTCCCTAATCTGGATAGGCTCTCTATTCATGCAATGTGTAGGGAATCTGTCATTGTGATGTGTCACAGATATAATACACACTTTGGGAAGCACAAATACAGACAGGATCACCCATACTACAGTGCATGTTTCACCCAGCGAGCACATTTCCAATATTTTTTAACACCATCAGGTGTAAATCCAAACTGCAACATGTTTTTGAGAGTTAACCCTGTTTTACACACAAAGCTAAGCAAGGTCATCCATGTAATGTAGTGGTGCAGGCACTTCAGCATTCAGGAGTATATGTATGAACTGAGTCGAGTGGTGCTGTCAATTCTGTCAATCCCTGGGATGGCTTGCTGCTAGAATGTTCCATCTCCAGACACCATCAAGTCTGATTGCTGTTATTACTTAGACTATTGGAGTGGCCAGGTGAGGGAAGGGGATTTGGGGAAGAAACTGCAGACCGGGAGACCTGCAAGAAAAAACAACAGATTTGTAACCTATTCTCCTATACTTTCCCTTTATACCTTTTGCAGTCTTGAGCTGGCCTTGAAGTACAGCCTACAAGACAGGTATCAGCTTTAATTATGCTTGGTTGATATGATTTTTGTCCTGTGTGATGATGCTGTATTGTAAGTTCATAAACAGCTCAAATTAGTTTTTAAGTACAAAAAACATGCGGGTTCTGCTTTGCAACGTATTTACAATGTCTCCAAAAATTACACCTTCTGGACGTGATTAGGAGTGAATAGCATGATGTGCTTTTAACCTCCGAGATTGGGCTAACCTCAAACCTGGAGCTTGTTCACAATTGGATTTCATCAGAATCACCCATTATAGGTTTGCAGACTCACTGTCATCCTGTCCCAGCAGCTGACAGCTACCAGATACTCGAAGCCGTCAGAGTAGAGGACTTGCACAAGCTGTTGAAGAAAACCAGAACTCAGCCGAAACCACCTCCGAATCCAGACACAGGAAAAGAGAGCGAGCGGTCAAGGGCGGGGCACGTTTTATACTCCCCCTCCCAAAATGGCTGCAGCAATCGAGACCCTGGGAAATGTTGGCCCCTTTGTGCTTTCATTGCGTTGAGTGTGCCTGTAAGCAAGGAAACAAAGGGCAAAAAAGTCTACTAGGATAACAAATGCCCTGAGCATTGCCACCACATACCTATGATGCGTTTAAGCATATCACATGGGCGTAAAATCAAAATTCACGAATAAAACACAGAAATAAATACAAAGGCAGAACTAAACAGAAAGGCATAACGTAAAAGATACATAATGCAATGGCACAAAGGTAAAAGGTACATAATGTAATGGCACACAAGGTTGTTGAGCAAAACAACATGGGCTCTAGACAGGTGTAAAAGAATCAATGCCACCAATACTTGCCCATGATGATTGGACCTTGTATTTTGCCACACAGCCCACTTGGGCATGACGAGTGCACAGAAGCAAAATCCGTATAGCCTCTGGCCAAGGCCATGACAGGTGCTTCCACATTGCAACATGGTACATCTGCAATGCACAACTCTTATAATATATTCTCTCTAACCAAAGTCCACTTTGCATAACCACGTGATGGATCACTCGTTTGTCTGATGCAATGCAAAAAAAAGACTGCATTGCCTCAATCAGTACCAGAGAGAGGATCCATGACTGTTGCATGGGTGTACCCATGCAACTTCCATGAGTTGAAACACATTCCCAGATGTAGTACACTAGTGAAACCTGGGACTGCATCACAAAGAACAACCTTCCCAGGAGTGTGGTAACAAGGTTTCATACATTTGATTCTCCGTGTTACTTTATCTTTCAATGTGCGCTGCATTCTGCAGAACACTTAGATGGTTGAATATGTCTCACAGGATATTTTACTTAGCAGGAAGGCACACCTTCATGCACCAGTACCAAAAGTAGTAGCTTTACACCACAGTGCAAGAGTGCCTGTGTTAGGCCTAGCCAGCCAAAAGAGCCCTTGCGAAGGGGAAGAGGCAGGAATGTATTGTTTACAATTAGATGCAACACATTCCTGCCCTTTTGCTTTCACACATAGCAGTGCAGTGGGGTGACTTTGTGCCCTACACTGTATGGCCATGCTCATATGGTACCCCCCTGTTTACTGTCACAGGACATTCTTGGAGCAATACTGTGGTACACATGTTTTTGGCTAACCCACAAATTATGATATTTAGCACACACACTCAGTCACTGCACACTGATTAGTGCTACACTCCCTTTTGATTGTACTTCGGTGTGTGAGGGTGGATACACACTACCAGCACAGACACATTCACCATGTGCACAGTGTTTCACATTGGAAACCATGTGTTGTGCGTGTCTTGCAGAGGCACAAGCATTCTGCACATTGTTTTATAATGCACACATATTTTCAACAATATGCTGTTGAGCAGGGGTGAGTGTAACACACATCAACAGACCTTTAGAAGAGGTGAGTAAGCCAGTAGGCCTCACTGCAGTGAACCAGGGTGACATCAAATGGTTATGTTCTCTACTCCTGTCCACTGAAGGTCATGCTGATAACCTCACTTTAGCTCTGTCTTACTCCTGTCAAAGGCAATAGCAGTGCATCTATTCTGAGGGCAGGTCTTTGTGTGGCCCTCCTGGTCCAACAAGACTGCACTCCATAACACAGGCCTATGTTATGACACACATTTAGTTGCCGTATCCCCGTTTGGATTTGACAAGATGTGTGATCCACTCAACTGTGCACTTGAACACCCAGGGCAGGGCTAAATTACTTTTACCATTCAGAGGTAAGTTCATATCCAAAATACTCCATTGCACCATGTTAAATGAGATGGTGTATGTACATGGGCATTTGTGTGTGACTTGTGACATGGACACTTCACACTTTTGCCACCTCTGTATTGTTCAGGTGATGTGATATGATGGTTGCAAGTAGTCCCCATTGCTTTACTGCTCTGTTTAATTCCAGAGATTTCAAGGTAATCTGTTCATTGTGTTGTGTTACAGGCCTTTGAGCCTCATCGCATTACTGTGCAATGCATGGAAAATGTGTGATTTGTCAACTGCGGCATGATATGCTATGTAAGACAGTCTTGCCTGGATTGAGCCAGATGTGTAGTGTTTTGAGCATCCCAACAGAGGTATGCCTTCTTTCCAAATAGCATTTTTAAATGCTAATGTGACACTTAGTCTTTATCCATGACAGCTGTCACACATGATCTGTGGTGGTATCTACAACAAAAATGTCCTTGCAAAGTGCTGCCATTCTGAATGCTACCACATTGGTTAGACACACTAAAATGAGGTGTTTGTCTCGGGTATGGACATATTGTGTGGTTTGAGTCCCAACACTCACTGAGTACTAGCTGGAGCACACTTTGCTGCAGCAGAACACAGCAAGTCTTCTAGCTGTGCAGCACTGCACTGTTCAAGTGCGTGAGGACAGGAATGGTCAAATTGGATGTGGAGTTGTGGCAAGCCAGGCCTATCATTTAATGCAGTACACTGCATCACATTGCATTGCTGTAAGGATTGATTTTATACTTTTGAGCATAACAGTACTGGAACCATGATTGTTACATGTTGAGGTCTACTTTTAGCTGAGCAGATGTGAGTGATTTGATGTTTACATTGACAGTAAAATGATACTTGTATTCTCATGTTGAACATTTCAGACATTTGCAGTCAATTTGTCTATCAGTTCTGATCATTAAAAGAAATAAATTTGCCACAATGTGGTTGCGTCGGCACCGGCCAGCCATTGTGTGGCGGTTCCCTCCTCTAGCCTCCTCCTCCTCCTCTTTTGGCTCAGTATATTCAGACTCCAAGTCCTCACGCATATGTTGTGGAGGATGGCACATAGGAATATACTTTGGCACACCATTGGGGGTGAGTATAGCAATCTTCCCCAGACATCTCCAGGCATCTGACCTTGGACTTCGGTGCACAATCCTGGTCTTGATAAGTACCTGATTGTAGTGTCTTTCCGGCTCCTTCTGGGAATGTACAATTGGGATCATGACCCATGGCTGCAGACCATATTCTTGGCAAGCTCAAAGTAGGGAAAAAACAGCTGTTAATGAAAATGCAATTTGTTACCGACACATTCTGGACCATATGTGTAATATGTACTGACTGACTCATACACATTTATTACAGTATTTGACAAAATGTGTGATATATCTACAGTTGACCATTGGTTTAGACATGCCTCTTTCAGTTCTCTATGTCATGGCAAATGTTGACCATGCCCTGCTACTTTGGGCAGATCTACATGCTGACGTTCATGTTTAGGCAGGAGATTACTTGTGATAGGTGTTTTTGAATGTTCTTGCGATCTCTATGTTATGTTCACTCACTACTTGTGCAAAGTGACAGATTAGTGATCTGATTTTCTGCCATATGTTCATCCCTAGGTTGGTTGTGACAGTGGCAACATGTTTGATACTCACACATACATATGCCCTTGTGAAACCTCTGATGCTGTTGTTTTATTGATGACATTGACACAGCCTTTCATTGTTTATTTACATTAGCAATTTGCTGCGTCAATGTGGTTCATTTCCAACATGTACCTTGGATACTTATACAATTTTTGGTCACCCTTCAGCCAATGCTTTGTGTCATACAAATAGTCATGTTGCATTTGGATTGACACAAAGGTCTTGCAATGTGAGACATTTTTATATATGACACACTGATGTTGCTACAATTAGCTTCCTACTACATACCTGGACATAACACTTTAGTTGTTCACATGTATTTGTATGATTGCAACTTGTAGGGGATTCTGTACTTCTATGCCTTGATTCTGCCATCATTGATGTGGCAAGTGAATGTTGAGATTGGTATCTGCCTACACTGTGATACCTTGCCTTGTTTGTACTTTATTCTGTTTTAATTATTGACGTATGCCGTGTTTGACAGGATTTTGTTTGACTTTGTGAGTTTAATATTGATGGATTCATATTGGGAAATGTGGCCATCTTATAGCATAAAACTGGTGATCTATTACATTGGTTACATATGTCAATGTGGCTTGATACCTATGTGTATGTGTGTACTTAAACTGTCAGCACGGCTGAGACATACATTTGTTTTGTACACTCGGTATCACATTGTTAACCAATATGGGCATTTACACATGAATGGGGTGTACATTTACATTGCATACCACAAATGGACTTTGCAACTACTTCTTCCAGTGTTGCTCCAGAAACTTTGGTCAACATACAAATATACTGCCATGTGTGACACACTTACTTATAAACCCAGGTTTTGATCACATTTCATTAATTTTGAGGAACTTTAACTGACATCGAGACTAGGTATGCCATTGATGAGACACTCGTCTCATGCTAATCTATTCTGTACCCTTTGTACTCATATTGAGTTGTCTTGCGTAGCACATGATTTGTGGCTTGATTAATCAGTGCAAATTATGTGGGTCTGTCCATTCACACAGTGTGTGATGATGCAATACTACACACAGAAATTCTGTTGCTACTGCTATTGGAGGATGAGTGAGGGAATGACAGAAAGGAATATGATTGTCTATACGTTGAATTACAGTTTTCCCACTATGTGCACACAACACTAGGGGCCAGATATTTTGCTAAGTGGCACAGTGCAGTGCAGCAAGTCACCTAGCTGTTTTGCACTGACTCAATGGGAAAGGGCAGCAGTGCACAGTATTTAGCCCATACAGCACATTCAAATCCTTTCACCCTGCCCTGCCACACAATGGCGTGTCCAGCACAAATGCAGGCTCCCTTGCACCATGACGTAGTATGCCTGTGTTGCATGCAGGATTGTTTTAGCGCAGGAAAGGGCAACTTACTGCACATAAACAATCCTAGAGGCATAGTCCTCTATCTATTTGTCTCACATTAGGTAGCACACATAGGAAGCGTGAAGTGACTTGGAATTTTTAAGTTATCTATCCTTGTTACACATAACCTGCTGAGGTATATTTATGTGATGCATTCCCAGGTTTAGCTGTTTTGATATACATGACATGCTTCATAAACCATAGGAGTTGCATGGATACACCCACACAATGGCCATGGAACGCCTCCCTTGCACACAGTAATGCAACATATCATTTTGCGCTGCGTTACATTACTCTAGATTTTAAACAACGTTCAGAGCCACACAAAGTAGCTTTGCGTGTCTTCACTTATCTGACTTAGGGGTTTGCATTGCACATGTACCATGATGCATGGTGCAAATATGAGCCACACCTCTCATACATATGCCCCTAGCTCCCTTGACAATCACAGTGATGGCCATTATGTCATACTTTTCAAAATTAAAGTTGGTATGTTGTATTCTTCAGATTGCCTTACCAACATGTAGGCCATTCCCATATCGGCCATTCGGGAAGCACTCATTGATGATACCGTGATGGAAGATGTAAGCATTATGTGCACTGCCAGGGTATTTGGCCACCACATTGGTGAACATCCCTAGATGGTCCACGATGGCCTGGATGTTGATGGAGTAGGTGTGCTTCGATTGCAGTACAGGTGGGATGTTTCAGCACATGGGGAACCAATTGCACATGTGTGCAGTCCATGGCATAGAAGCCTTTCTTGGGGTTCATCTGTTGTTGTTGGGTCTTGAGTAAAAGGAGATACTGGGTTGTGAGCCTGATGATCGCATCCAGGACAGAAGGCAGGAAGGCAGAAAATTATGGCTGTGATATTCCTGCCACTCTGGCTGTTGTTTTCTGGAAGGAACCAGATGCCAGCATGTGGAGCACTTCAAATCAGTTTGACCTGTGGGGGGATGTTACTGGGCATGACAGTTCATGGCTGGAGACTTGGCAAAATCTTGTGGAGCATCTGAATGATAGACTCTCTCCTGAGTCTGTAGAATTCGATTTCCTCCTCCTCCTAAAAGTCAATGAGGGATATTCACTGCCGGAACACACTGCACGTAATGCATCTATAGAATCCAAAGGCAAGGCGGTGATGTATGCTCTCTGCAAACTCGACTCCAAACTGTGCAGCCAGACAACTGAGCCAATCCAAAAGGTTTTAAAAGCCAAGTTACTTCCCTAAATTTCTTATGGGCAATAAGTCTTCCCTGGGGCACTAATTAACATTGTGGAGTCTGCCATTCGCCGAGCATTTAAACAGATTTTCCAGATACCCGCCCATGCCTGGAATGCTTTAGTACGGCTGGAATTTGGTGTAAGCAAACAATCCTACGAACATTGGGCATCAATCATCCGTTATTACCGAGGTACATGTGCAGCCCCCCCAAACACAATAAAAGCAAACCTGAAAGAAATGTTCACGAAAAGCAAAGCTCCTTGGGCAGACGCCTGATCTACTACCCTTACTGAACTGCACCTTGATTTGTCCAACTGGGGTTATTTTATTCAACAACCGGGATCTCTAAAAACCATTTAATGAAAACAAGTAAGACTATTATCCAGGCGATACGGCTTGGGGGTCAGGAAGTCCTCGGGATTTTAGCCTTCTCCTACAAGGGCAAATTGAGGCAGCCAAATCTTGGATCAGCTCTGAACAAATCAATACTAAAGCAAATCCTGTCAGTCAGACTAATGGTCATGCCAATAGAAGATATAAATATTCGCTGGAAATCGCTAGAGGGGGTCATCTCTTGCAGATTGTGTCACCAGTACGAGGAGTCTTTGGCCCACCTAGGTGGTCATTATGATGGTGGAAGGACCGCCAGCCGGGCGCTGGCGATCTGTCTGCCATTAAACGTGGATTGACCACCCGCCAGATTAGGATGGCGGGTGGGCAGATCCAAACTGCGACCGTGGCGGACGCAAAGACCATCCGCAACGGAACTGCCACAGGCAATCGGACGGTCCAGATAGGGCAAAATGGTGGTGGTGCCTAGCAGGCAGCGTCCACCATATTACGATACAAGCGTCAGCCAGCCTTTCAATGGCGGTGAAACTGCCATGGAAAGGCTGTCGGGATTGGGTTTGAGGGGAAGGGGTTGTTGAACTCGGGGGTACCCATGGTACCCCCCTGCATATCCCTGCACTGAGTGGCAGGCACCACATGGTGCCTGCCATGCAGTGCAGGGAAATGGAAAACATGCATTTTTACTATTGCGGTGGGTGCTGCAGCCAGCAGCACCCGCCGCAATGGTAAACATTCACGATGCAACCACCACGGTGGCGGATGCTTTGTAATTGCATGTGTGGGACCGCCGCCATACAGGTGGATGGTCACAATACCACAATGATGGCGGTCGGACTAAACTCCAACCGCCATCGTAATCGACCCCTAGTTGCCCTCAACTGAGTCACGCACGTTGCACTTTATTAAAACCTTTGTTTTTAAAATATGGTATCTGTACCTGCCTAGATGCAATAAAACTTCTTTTTAATTTAGAGATCCCCATGGAACTGGCCAGATTAGTGGAATTTGTATGTCAATTTAAAGAACTTACAAGTGAAGATCGAGCCTTGGCCTAAAGGCAGACCACAGGCCCAAATCAGTGAGTATACATCAAATTTTATGGATCCCTATTTTTTTTGCCATGTGTAACCATTTGAAATGTACTAAATGAAATCATACGATGTTGTTTTTATTAATTACCAAAGAAGGTGCATGAAAGGACACACCTTGCACAGCCTTTTGTAACAATTTTTATCAATTGAAGCAAAACATTTATTTACTTAAAGTCACATGCTCCCTTCTCCTCCACTGCCTTCGTGGTGGTGGTGCTCTTGTTGCAACCCCCAGGTGCAGAATGACCACCTATATAGAGTAGTTGAGCTAGCTGAATGGTGTTGTGTGGTTTGTCTCGTTCTATCACAGCCACTGCGTCATTTCCTACACCTAGCTTGCTAATGCACAGAAACGTTGACACATTTCAGCCTTTTGCATGCAGCTTGCCGACGATGCGTCACATCCATAAATATCACTCTATTGGATTTACATTAGTATTTGAATTGAAATGCCTACCTTGAATATTTTCCTTTGTGCGAGGCGCTGCTGGTTAAGGCACAGTTTTTTCCAACCGTCCAGAAACCAATGCATTTGGCCAAATGTGTCATCTTTTAAATATGGATTTCTGCTGCCGCTGCCATTGCATCAGAAATAGTGGTGCAACACCTGTGTAAGCCTCTTACAAATATGCCCTGTGGTTTAAAATTTACTCAAATATTTTCAGTTTATTCCATCTGTAGATATAATTTCAAACCATTTTTTAGCTTCATACATGATGTGATAATAAAACATAAAGGAATTGCTAGGAAAATAGTTGTGAACATTTTTATCCCCCACAATACTATATGTATTCTTGCCATAAATGTATTTGCCACTGTGATTAACTATTTTGCTGATAGGACCTCTTGAACACATATGGCAGAATTTGCTATCAGACCAGGGGGTAGTGCATCTGGAGCACTTACCGTGAAAGAAGAAGAAGGATTAATGGGGCATGTTAGACAATGCCAGAATGTGCCTCAGTGAGTAATATTCTTATCTGGTGCATTACAATACTATTCTTTGAGGACTACATTTTTTTTTAACGATAGTGGCATAGATAAACAAGAGATAAACAAGAGAGTGATGGACAGAAGCTGTTTCCAGTGTAAACCTCCATGAACATAGTGTTCTGAGGGAGCAGGTTTGAACAATGAGGTCTGGAGACATAATAACTTGCAACACAGGGGCATAAGATAGGCTTCCATAGAACCCTGTGACTACATCAGCCTCTTTAGGTAGCTCTGGCAGAATATATGATGTACAACTCATGCAATTACAATGCATGCTTTTACAACGCAGTCTTTACATTGCAACTACCATTACATTGCATGATTTTACAATGCATGCCATTACAACGCATTTTTTAAAAACTACCATTACAACGCATTTCCTTACAATGCATACCATTACAACGCATACCATTACAATGCATAATACTTTTAGGGCAACAGTAGGTTAAGTTGTGGATAGTCTAGGGGTAAAAATTACTATTCCCACTCCAGTGAGTGCAACAGTAGGGTAAGTGTTGAATAGTGTAAGGGTAAAAATTACTAAGTGTTGGATAGTGTAGGGGTAAAAATTACTATTCCCACTCCAGTGAGTGCAACAGTAGGGAAAGTATTGGATAGTGTAGGGGCACTAATGACTATTCCTGTGTACCCCAAACCCATATCCACCCTAAAACTAAAACAATCTCCATTACTTACTTTATAATACGTTGTAATGGCATGCATTGTAATGGTATGCATTGTAATGGCATGCGTTGTAGTGACATGCATTATAATGACATGCATTGTAATGGCATGTGATGTAAAGGCAGTTGCATTGTAACTGTTGCGTTGTAATGGTAGGTCGTTGTAATGACTGTGTTGTTTCCCCTCTGGCACAAGGGAGATCTTGGTACCAGCCTGTAGATGTACTCAATTGCCCCTTATTTACCTACCACACTTTATTCACTTTGAAAGGCAGAGTGTTTTCATCTTCTCCATGTAAAGGTGCCAGTCCAAAGTAAAGAAGTTATTCAACTATGGAAACGTTTGAGAAAGAACATGAGATTTGAATGGGGTGATGTTCAAGAAAATGCATCCAATTTGTTGAAGGAAGCAATCATAAGTGTGCCATCTTTAAAACCTTTTGTGGAAGGAAAAAGAGTGCATGATATTTGTGTGCTAGTGCTGTAAATGTTGTGGATGTTCTAATGCAGAGAGATGGGATGAAGGAGTGGGTAGTTGCTTATTGATTCATAATACTTAGGGAAGCTGAATGCAAGCATTCTGTTATTGAAAAAAAAAGAACTGTTAGCTTGCACATGGGCATCTGATCATGCTAGAACATACACTTGCGGTACAAGCTTTATTATCAGGATTAGTCATAAAGTGAGTGAATAATGTATCTCCTGGCAGTGAGAAGAATTTAGCAGCAACATTGAGGAGATCAGTCAGCAAGTTACAAGCTTTTCATTACAGAGTAGAATATGTACCTGGTTGTAATACAGATTGCATATCTAGGATACAGATAGTGAGCTCTGAATCTAATTCGGTTGCTAAAGCAGAATGTGAAGTAGAAGTTGCATTCACATTTGAAGATGTCAAAAAAAGAAGTGAATTTGATTTCTGAGGGGAAATGGGAAAAACGCATGCATTGTGATATTGTGTTGACTAAAGTAGTGGAATTGTATTCCACTGACTGAGTGGAAATTAAGAGGAGAACTGAGTGCTTTCTTTAATGTGAAAGATGAGTTGAGTGTTATGAATTTAATTGTATCAAGGCGTGATAAGATTGTTCCCCCTGTTGATTTAAGGGAAAAGATCATTGGTCTGTACCATGAAGGCCATCGTCGCATGTCTTCCACCAAACATCATGCATGTCATTTCTAATTGGGTTAGACGGTTTTGTGCATGTATGAATAGTGCTAAATCTGCTAAGACCATTTAGGTGAAATCTTGTCCTGTGACAGTTACAGAAGGGCCTTTGAGAAACGTTGGTATTGAAGCTTTTGGGATTGATTTAATTGATCATTTGTCCAAATGGCTGAAGGGCAGAATGACGGATACATTATTAAATAAATCTATTTGTGATAATTAATCATTTTTAAATAATATTTCCTAAATGAAAAATATTTATGTAAATTGTGTAATAAATTACATGTTTTTTGTTTAGGGTGAGTGTTGTAGTTTTTGTATCTGTAAAGGGTGTATAGGAAATTATTTATACTAAATAATAACGTGAATTTATAATAATTTACAATAATTATAGAATTGAAAAATATTTATGTAAAAAATGTACATAAAATATTTTTATTTTTAAATATCAGGTGTAAGTTGTAGACGTTGTAGGAGTAAATGGTGGGAAGTCAATTAAATCATACTAATTCATTATTACATATTGATTAATAATGAATGTTTATCTAAAATTTGATTATGAAAATGTTGAAAATAATATTTCTTTTATTTCTATGTTTGGAGTGCATTTTTTTGTAATGGTAAATGGTGGGGTGGTAATTAACTACCAATATTTTAGGAATACATTTATATTATTAATATTTTGAGTAATAATTAAATAAGTAACGTGTAAACAATATCATTTAAAACAACATTTCTAGTCTTTGCTGAAGTAAAAATGTAACTTAAGTTGAAACAAATTTAAATGTAAGTAATAATTTCATAAACAATTATGTTATTTATTATTGTATGTGTTAATTGTGTTGTGTTTTTAATATGTTCTATTTAATTTAATATTTAATATAAAATATATTTGTATTTCTTTTCCTATTTATATATTTAATTGTTTATTATGTTTTGGAAATCATTGTATTATGTTGAAGAGAATTTGTTCCTTTCAAATGTTGCATTGCCTGGAGTGGGAATAGTAAATGTTACCCCTCCGCAATGCAACACTTTCCCTAGTGTTGCACTAACTGGAGTGGAAATAGTGAAATGTACCCCTGCGCAATCTAACATTTTCCCTACTGTTGCACTAACTGGAGTAGGAATAGTGAATTGTACAGCTCAGCAATCCAAAATTGTTCCTAATGATGCACTGACCGGATTGGGAATAGTAAATTTCTACCCCTCCGCAATCCAACACTATTGCTACTTTTGTACTTTTGTAGGTAATTTTACCTCTCTGCTATCCAACACATTCTCTACTGTTACACTGACTGTAGTGGGAATAGTACATTTTACCCCTGTGTAATATAACAGTCTTCCTACTGTTGCATTGTGTGAAGTGGGAGTAGTGAATTCTATATATCCTTTGTCCAACACTTTGGGGCTAATTAGGATGTCGGTTGGAAAGCCTTCGACTTCAGGTCGGAGGCTTTCCGAACGACAGCCTTGGTTTAAACTCCAACTGCCTTGTTACAAAGACTCAAGGAGCCCATCGGCCAGTGGAGGCCGCTCATATTCCCTTTAGGATGGCGTTTACATGGAAACCCTGTCAGAAAGCGACTTAGGGGGCACCTTCTAGGGCCCCCATCCCTCAGCGACCTCTGGTTGGGGACCTGGGGTGCACCTCAGGTGCCCCCTGTAAATGCCCTGCACTGCGTGGCAGGCACTTTCAGGTGCCTACCACGCTGGGCAGGGATTCACATAATCTCCCATTTCTCTATGGGAACTTGTGCTGCAGCTGGTTTCCGACTGCCGCACAAACACCCATAGAGAAATGGGAGTTTGCAATCACAATAGGGGGTGCGGAACCCTCAACCTATGGTTGGTTGGTTGTCACAATGAGATGGTACATATTACCTACTGGCAGTTGCCAGTAGGTAGGTATAGTATATGTCTTCATCTTTCAAAAGAGCTCCCAACATTGTGGTCGAGCCCACCCCGACTTATAGGGGTCGGGGTGACCCGATGATGAAGCATGACACCACTAGGGTGTGTGAGGGTAACTAAAACAAGAAACGTTCTCTCCTTGACACAAGGTTGCTTAGCACAACCTCTCACTAGAGAGGCCCCACCCTTTTCGCCCTCTTGTGTTCTCTGTTTGTCAACACGAACAACATAGTATCATCCCTGACCATTCTGTTCATTATATTTTGGCAACAACGTAAATCTCTGGACACCTGATTGGTGGCCAGAGTAAATGGGAACACTCCCGACCCCGACTAAGAAGGCAAAGAACCTGGGGGTGATTGTGGATACCAGACTCACCTTTGGTGATCAGATAAATGGGATTGTCTCTACAAGCTTCCTCATCCTCAGAATCCTGAGGAAAATAAAATTCCTTCTTCTGGAGGGCAGCCTCAGGAGAGCAGTCACAGCGCTCGTTATGTCTCAACTAGATTACTATAATAGTCTCTACTGAACATCAAAAAGAGACATATGAACAGACTCCAGAACGTGCAAAATGCTGCAGCTAGGCTGCTGACAGGTACACCCAGATTTGTCTCGGTTAGGAAGGGACTTCGACATCTCCACTGGCTCCCAGTAAAACAACAAGCACAATTTAAAGCCCTCTGTACGGTCTTTAAGGCCTTAAAGGTCACTGACCCCGATTACCTGAAACAACACCTACAATGGTACGTTCCCGGAAGAACGCTGCGCTCTTCGGAATCTAAACAAGTGATTGTCCCCCCAGTCAAAAAAGGTAGCTGAGGTGGCGGGAGTTTCATCACTTGTGCCGCAAAAGCTTAGATCTGCCTACCTTTGCATCTCAGAAATTCTACTGAGCTCCTCTCTTTCAGAAAGGGGCTGAAAACCTGGCTTTTCACTGAATAGTCACTTCATTACTGGTATTCAATTAGGCAGTTATCAGCGCCAGGACACCCTAGGGTAACAGTCGCACATTAGAAGTATGAATAACATAACATAACATACACACATTCAGCACCTGGCACCTGAGGGGAGGGAAGTGACTGCTCTTGCATAGCTTGACTTGCACATTGCACAGCACATAGGCTTACGTGCCTCTGAGTTTCTCGCCCGGCGCCTGACCTGAGTGAAGAAGCCTTAGTTATTCCAGCAGCAGCCCTTGGGCTCTGTTCAAGGTGCTAAATGTAACGGCCTCACAGTCTGGAGCTACTGCTGTGTGCAATGTCCAGCGTGAGGTATTCATTCTCTTATAGGGCAGGATGGTGCAGAGTGAGCGGAGAGACTCAATTTAACACGCTGCGAGCCTTGGTTTTGTGGCACTCCGGAGGCCTGTTGTACACAGGCAAACCAAACTGTATTTAAAGAGGGACGCAGCGTCTTTTCACAAGGACGTGTGCACAACCTGCATGGGTGCTCCAAAGGCAATTTGGTAGGGGTGAAATGAAAGACATTTCTTTAAAGGGCCAGCAAACACTTTTCGTTTGATTCTTCTGTGTACTATTTTGCATGCTATGGATTATTTAAAAAAAAAAAACTCAAAATCCCGTGCCTTGTCGAATTGATATGCTTCGATCATGCGTACTCAGTAGAATAGAACTATAACACTTGAACAATGTGGATTAAGGAGTAATAAATGGCCAGTATTATTCATACTCAGATTATCGCAGCATCGCTACTTTTGTAGCTCCCATAAATCATGATGTTAGCAGCTCACTGATTGGCTGCTTTAAACCTCATACTAATTATCCAAAGGTAATCTGAAAGATAACAGGAAAATTCAAATTTTATTTTAAGACCCCATCATTATGTACCAGCACAGCATGCAATGAAATTTCCAGTTTACAACATGCGGGCTTCTAAACATGCCAGAGGCAGGAGTGAAGTTTAGGCCCCAGCTGTGTTGCAGAAAGCCCTCCCCCTCCACAAAACACACTTTTACTGCGTTTTTCACCATCGACTACCACTCCTTCTGTTAAACACATTACAAAGCTATCAGGCGCGCAACGCCCATTGGGCTCAAAGGGCTTCGCCCTCACCCCCCGTGTGTGTCAGCCCTGGGCTGAGACAGCTTGTCGGGCTGGCGACCATCTTATCGCAGCCACATCCAAGTACTCTAAAGACAGATGAACTGATTATTTGTGTTCTGTATATTGAGATTGATCTATGAAATGTTTTATTATGCATACATGATTGTATTCCATGTTTATTTGAAAATAATGGAATGGTTTAATTGGATATGCACTGAATAATTCATGAACAAATTGAATACAACATTCTTTGAATGAAAAAAGTATACATTTTGTGTTATTGTTAACATTGTATTAACTCAATACGGATTGGTTTAAACCCAGTGAACAGTGCGCGGCACCAGCAGGTGCACCTGCTAACTTCATACATATTTGATTCCTCGGCACCCGGTCAAACAGCGGGAGCAGTACTGCAGCACCATTATTTAACCGCTAGATCTGTTCACTTAGTTGTTATTTAAATTAGGAGTGCTCCTTTTCCCTCTCTATCTTGATAAACATATATACATAAGACATTTCTGCCTGTGCCACCGAATGACAGAACAATATTTGACCACCTATAGGTGAAGATACCCGTTTTTTAAGCTATCATCTTCAGATGCATAACACATGTAAGAATACATATACAAATACACATATACCTCAGTCATGAGAGCATGCAGACCTTTAAACTTGACAGCTTGTATTTCCCATTTGAGTACAGAAAGAGGCGAGAGAAGTTCAGAAAAAACAAGAGAGATGCAGAAAGAGGCAAAAGAGGTGCAGAAAGAGGGACCAGGGGTGCAGAAAGAGGCAAGAGAGCTGTAGAAATTTGCAAGAGAGGAGCAGAAAGAATCAAGAGCAGTGAAGAAAGAACCAACAGAGGTGCAGAAGGAGGCAAGAGGGGTACAGAAAGAGGCAAGAGAAGAACATAAAGAAGCAACAGAGGTTCAGAAAGAGACAAGAGACCTGCAGAAAGAGGCAAGAGAGCTGTATAAGGAGGGAAGAGGGGTGCAGAAAGATGCAACAGAAGTGTAGAAAAAAGCAACAGAGGTTAAGAGGGGTGCAGACAGAGGAAAGAGAAGTGCAGAAAGAATCAACAGAGGTGCAGAAAGAGGCAAGAGAGGTACAGAAAGAGGAGAGAGGGGCGCAGAAAGAGGCAAGAGGGGTGCAGAACAAACAGAGGTGCAGAAACAGACAAGAGGGGTGCAGAAAGAAGCAAGAGAGGTTCAGATAGAAGCAACAGATGTGCAGAAGGAGGCAAGAGGAATGAAGAAAGAGGCAAGAAAGCTGCAAAAACAGGCAAGAGAGGTCCAGAAAAAAACAAGAGCAGTGCAGAAAGAACCAACAGAGGTGCAGAAACAGACAAGAGGGGTGCAGAAAGAGGCAAGAGAAGTGCAGAAAGAAGCAACAGAGGTGCAGATGGAGGCAAGAGAACTGCAGAAAGAGGCAAGAGAGTTGCAGAAACAGGCAAGTGAGGTGCAGAAAAAGGGAACAGGGGTGCAAAAAGTGCCAAGAGAGGTGCAGAAGGAAGCTACAAGGGTGCAGAAAGAGGCAAGAGAGTTGCAGAAACAGGCAAACGAGGAGCAGAAAGAGGTAACAGGTGTGCAGACAGAGGCAAGCGAGGTGCAGAAAGAACCAACAGAGGTGCAGAAAGAGGCAAGAGGGTGCAGAAATGTGCAAGAGAGTAGCAGACAGATGCAAGATTAGTGCAGAAAGAACCAGCAGAGGTACAGAAAGAGGCAAGAGGGGTGCAGAAACTGGCAAGAGACGTGCAGAAAAAAGAGAAAGAGGAAAGAAAGAATAAAGAAAGAGGAAGAAAGAGGCAAGAGAGGAGCAGAAAGAGGCAAGAGAGGTGCACACAGAGGCACGAAGGGTGCAGATATTTGCAAGAGAGGTCCAGAAAAAAACAAGAGCAGTGCAGAAAGAACCAACAGAGGTGCAGAAAGAGGCAAGAGGTGTGCATAAAGAAGCAAGAGAAGTGCATAAAGAAGCAGGAAAGTTGCAGAAACAGGCAAGAAATGTGCAGAAATAGGGAACAGGGGTGCAGAAAGATGCAAGAGAGGTGCAGAAAGAGGGAAGAGAGGTGTAGAAAGAGGGAGGAAGGGTGCAGAAAGAGGCATGATGGATGCAGAAAGAAGTAAGAAAGGTGCAGAAAGAGGGAAGAAGGGTGCAGAAAGAGGCAAGATGGGTGGAGGAAGAAGCAAGAGAAGTGTAGAAAGAAGCAAGAGAAGTGCAGAAAGATGCAACAGAGGTGCAGAAAGAGGCAAGAGGGGTGCAGAAAGAGGCAAGAGAAGTGCATAAAGATGAAACAGAGGTGCGCAAAGAGGCAAGAGGTGTGCAGAAAGAGGCAATAGAGGTGCAGAAAGAGGCAACAGAGGTGCAGAAAGAGGCAAGAGGGGTGCAGAAAGAGGCACAAGGGGTGCAGAAAGAGGCAAGAGGGGTGCAGAAGGAAGCAACAGAGGTGCAGAAAAAGGCAAGAGGGATGCAGATAGAGGCAAGAGAGGAGCAGAACGAGGCAAGAGAGGTACACACTAGGCCTGAGCGGTAAATTCCATTCCGTTCGCAGAATTTGCGGAATTTGAATAATTTTGCGCTCCGCAGAGAACGTGGAATTGCCCAAAATTCTGCATTCCGTGTCTTCGCGGAATTTTTTGCTTGTTCGCGTTCTCAAAATGCGTGTTTGCGATATATTTCCCCCTGAGCATGCAAACAGTGTTAGCGAACAAGAAAAAAGCATCGCGAACAAGCAATTACCAGTGTTTGCGGAATTTCTACATGCTCTTGGAGATTTTTTACCATTTTGCGGAGCTTTGCGTAGCACGACTATGCAAATTCTTCCCATCCCTAGTGCACACAGAGGCACGAGGGCTGCAGAAATTTGCAAAAGAGGTGCAGAAAGAAGCAAGAGAAGTGTAGGAAGAAGCAACAAAGGTGCAGAAAGAGGCAAGAGGGGTGCAGACAGAAGCAAGAGAAGTGCAGAAAGAAGGAACAGAGGTGCAGTAAGAGGCAAGAGGGATACAGAAAAAAGCAAATGAGGTCCCTTTTTTTTGTGGCTCATTGAGTTTATAGTTTAGCTTCTCTGGAAACGAGGAAGACTAAACCTGATGTTACCACTCCACAACACAGACTACCATACCATATAATTACTATCCATAACACATAATCCCACTCATCATAATTCCTATACAGTAAATACCACATACTTTCTATCCACGTAATTTCACTGCACAACATACCACATAATTTCACTAGACACAACATACATCCACTCCACTCTAAAAAAACATTAATAAAAAACTTTACATTTACAATGCCAATAGTTCTAACTCACAGAAATGCGAGACCTATTATACTGCAAATTCTTCTTTAACTGGTAGTCGCGTTTGCAGAGTGGTGGAGAAAGGGGGCAGGGCCTCTGACCAACGCTCAGGAATTCTGCTGCATAGGACTTGCAGGCGACACCAGGAGAGCTTCTTGGCCTCTAAAGTCCTCAGGAGAAAAGTGGACTTCATCCCCCAACCTGTAGTGTGCCAGGAGGTGCATTTACAGAGTGGTGGAGAAAGGGGGGCATCTTAGCAATCCCACTGTGTGGAACCTACTGGATATAACAGGAGGGGTAGTTGGCCCCCAAGGATAACCTTGGGGGACAACTACTCCTCCTTTTACCTCCAGTAAGTCCCACACTGCAGCATTGGTAAGTTCTCATAGCAGGCCATGCCCCCTTTGCCAACCAATCTGCAAACGCACTCCCTGGTGAGCTCTTTGTTGGGGATTATAGTCCCCATCACTGCTGGGGATCGTTAGGGGCCAACTATCCTACCTGTTACGTCCAGTAATCCCCACACAGTGGGATTGCTGAGAGGTGGATACAGGCCATGCCCCCTTTGTCCACCACTCTGCAATCACACCTCCTGGCGGGCTCTTGGTTGGGGGATGAAGTCCCCTTGCCTCCAGAGGGTCCCTGGGGGCCAACTAGCCCTCATGTTATCTCTAGTAAGCCCCACACCGCTGGATTGCTGAGAGTAGTCCAAATCCACGCCCCATTTTTACACCACTCTGCAAATGCGCTGACAGGCGCACTGCTGCTTGGGGGATGAAGTTCACTTCAGTCCTGAGTTCCTCAGGACCCAAGAGTACCTCATCGCCCCATCATCAGTGCGCCAAGAAGCGTGTTTGCAGAGTGGTGTGAAAAAGGGAGTGACCACGGACCACGTATCAGAAATCTCACTGTGTGGGGCTTACTGGAGGTACCTGGTGTGCTAGTTGGCCCCTAAGGACCCTTAGGATTCAAGGGGACTTAATTCCCCAACCCAGGACATGCCAGGATGCATGTTTTAGAGTGGTACAGGGAGGGGACGGGCCTCCAGTGACATGCCGGCTTCGCTTTTCTTTTTTTTAGAAGGGGGCTGTGTGGCCCCCCTTCTCTTAATATTTTTTGGGCCCTGGGGACCCCATTCCCCTGGGCCATGTTTTATTTTTTATGTTTTTTAAACGTGAAGTGGGCCGCGCGGTCCCCCTCCTGAGGCTGATCTCAGCCCTGGGGATCCCATTCCCTGGGGAATGTCCACTTATTTTAAAAATATATATATATTCCCATTTATAGGAGGGGGTCGTGTGGCCCCCCTTACCTGGCCCACTTTTGGCCCTGGGGATCCCATCCCCTGGGAACTTGCCTCTTTATTAAAAAAACTATTTTTTTATGGGGGGCCCTTCCCCGGGACAATATTGGCCCCTTGGACCCTATCCCCCGGGGCATGGCCTTATTGCTTTTCTTTTTTTTAATTCAAAAGGGGAGGGGGGGTTCGTGGCCCACCTTCCCTGGCCACTTTTGGCCCCGGGGACCCCATCCCCTTGGGCATGGCCACAATTTGGGGACCACTGGGAGAGCCCTAATGCCCCCGCAGTCCCAGCCGGCTCCACGCCTCCTGCGGGAGCCAGCATTGCTTTTGGACAAGGGGAGCTGCTGAGATGCAGCTCCCCTTGTCCAAAAGCAATTTGCTTCAATCCATGGAAGCGAAAGCAGGTTTCCTGATCTCGCTTCCATGAAGCGAAAGAGAGTTTGCAATGACAGGTCAGGAGCCGTGCTCTCACCCTGCCATTGCAAACTGCAATGTCCTGGTGGTGAGCACCCCAGGACATTGCTGGAGCCAGCCCTGGGGGATGGTGGTCTCCAGGGCCAATGAGGGCTCCAGGAGGGAGGCCGCGTGGCCCCCTCCCAACATGAAAATAGCCCCAGGGAGGTGGTGGTCCCCGGGGCCCACAACAGGCCCCCGCCCTTAATTAAATTTGCCCCGGTGAGGTGGTGGTCCCCGGAGCTTGGGGGGCCCATGAGGCACCCCACACATTATTATATATTCCCCTGGGAGGTGGCGGTCTCTGGGGCAGCATGGGGGGGCAGGAGCCCCCCACACAATTTTTTCAATGAAGCCCTGGGGAAGTGGTGGTCCCCGGGACTTGGGGGCCCACGAGGCCCCTGCACATTATCATAACTGCCCCATGGAGGTGGCGGTCCCCGGCGCTGCAGGGGGGCCATTTGTCCCCCATATTATTTCAAATTCCCAGGAAGATGGCAGTCCCCAGGGCTGCTGGGGCCCACGCGGCCCCCGTACACATTATGAACATTGCACCCTGGAGCTGGTCCACCCGGGGTCTTAAAGAAATGAAGCGCAGAGGTCCGCACTTAATAAAAAAAAAATCGTCCGGATTTGCGCAACCAGCGTGAAGTCGGCCAAACATATTTAAAAAATTGCATTAATAGGCCCTGGGGGTCCCTGAGCAGGTGTAGGGGGTCAGGGTGTTTCTACCCTGCCCCCTTTTTGTGTTTTATGTCCTTTTTTCTTGTGGCTCATTTCAACGGAGTCACAAGAAGGCTGGTAACACTTTCTGGTTTAAATTGTTGACAGCCATTCAGAATCAAGCACGTGCTCGGGAGGGTTCGCGAATCCTCCTCGGTCACCAGAGATATACTTTTTTAAACATGAATATTTCAAGAACTATAGAACGGATTTACACCATTTAAAGAAAGCACGCTTTCTGAACCAAGAGCTACCTTTTTGCCACATTTGGTGTAATTCTGTTCAGCAGTTCAATCTGTAGCTCTGTCTAAATTTTCCTACGGAAATTAACATGGAGAAAACGTGTTTTGGGACCCCTCTTTTTCTCTACCCCAGTTTGACAAATCACCCCGAATCTTTCAGGACAGAAGCTGACCGTAGCAGGCCATTAGTTTAGAAAATTTCACGAAGATTCATCAAACATCGCCAAAGGCAAAAGTAAAAACGCTCTTCCTATGGAAACTAGGTCCTAACTATAACTACCAACTGGCGACCACCAGTACGTAATATATATATATATATATATATATATATATATATATCTATATATATATATATATATATATATATATATATATATATCTATCATGTAACAGGATACCTCCTTCCGTACTCGAGTGGCCCCAAGGAGAGTGGCGTACACGCCGGCGGAGATGAACCGGCTGTTCAATAATCGTGATTGATCTGTTGCAATACGTGCGCTCTCAGGAATCAGAAGAACCAATACTGTTGTCTGTGAAAACTGCTGTTTATTCAAACACAACGCGTTTCGCCGTCTGGCTTGGTCACGTGTTAGAGAAAACACTGAAAGTGTCCGCTTTTAAAACAAAGAACACAGAAAGAGGACAATGTGGAGCAAATGCATATATACGTACTGATGTTTCTCACAAGTTCTTGCTGTACGTCACACTTAGTGTTAAATTCACACAATGTGCCTACGTTACAAAAACATTCAAATCATATCCTGTATGAATAACTAAGAAGTAACTAACTGACGTTGGATACTGTACAATGTCGTAAATGCAGATAGACATAGTAATCTACCTGCAGTACGCTATTTGCGGCAATGTTCACTTTCACTTTTAAATAAAGTTTTGTTGCCGTCAATGTGTATATATACAAAATGTGTCTAAATGCGTTGCGAGTAACTGTTATGGTCTATATAAAGCAGAGTGTTTCAACCTGGGATAATCCTTCGTATCACTGCGCTCGAAAATCGCATATAGTATCGTGTGGCTGAAGAAAGTCTGTGAAGACAGTCTGCTAATCTAGTGACAAGTGTCACATTTGTCTAAAAAAACAGTGTCAATTGACCAATTCTAATTGGCAAGTGCCCCATGTACCCCGTAAATCAGTTAATCTGCTGCAGAAAGCCTGTGAAGACAGCCTGCTATGCTAGTGACAGGTGTCACGTATCACTGTTATGCAAGTATGTCTAAAGAAGCAGTATCACTTGACAAGTGCCCCATGTGACTTGTGAATCTGCTGATCAGATGGCCCCTCCTGAATGTATGTCCTATTTCATGCGAACTTGTTAATTTGAACAGTGTACTATGTTCGTGAAATAAATAATAAAAGTGAATAACAGAAAATTGTGTGTGAAACTCGTGCACTACATTACATGTGCAAAGAATGTCACTAACATTGCTGCAAAACATATAAGGTGAAATATGGAGATCATATGGGAAGTTCTCACAAGACCCCGTCCTCTTTAAACCTAAAATTGAAAACATAAAACCACCAATTAGATTTATGTCGATCTGCAGCAGCAACTGTATACATTTCTTGCGTGCAACAAATTCTCACACAATAACTGTACAGACATGAAAACAGAGGAAGTTAAAATTGAATGTACAACTAAAACAGCAGCCTAAGTGGATTCATGACATGTACTGTATAAATCATTCCTTAAGGTGTACGGACAGTTCTTCTTCCTGATTAAGCCCGCCCGAGGCCTTAGTCTGGAAGTCGATTATTAATTTAGATTCTCGTTGTCTCAACTTTAAGACTCTATTACCTCCTCTGGGGTTTTTTCTACCTGTTCTAGGAGGATGTAACGTAGTTCTTTCGTGTTAGAAGAGTGTCTCTCCCTAAAATGTCGTGCCACGGGGTATTTGTGGTCAAAATTAGTAATGGCTCTGCAGTGCTCTAGTATGCGTTTTTTTGCCATGCAGGTAGTGCTGCCAATGTACCACAGTTGGCAAGTACATTCGATGGCATATATGACATACACTGAGCTGCATGTCAAAAATTGGGTGATGTTTTTGTTGATCCCATTGTACGTAACTTGTTTTTGTGATACACTATTGTTGCATGCCCTGCAGTGTCCGCACGGATAAAATCCCTCAAGGCCTTGTATGTTGGTGGGTGGGTATATGGTGACGTCACCATGGACGAGCAAGTCCCTGATGTTTTTGTTTCTGCGATAGGTTATGCTTGGTCTATCTGGTAAGCTACCTCCAATCACCGAATAATTTTTGAGGATGCCCCAGTTTTGCGTGATGGTTTTCTTTGTGCTCTTGGAGTCTGACCCAAAAGTCATAATCATTCTAGTGGTCTCCTTCTCTGTATTGGCAGTAGGAGGGGTATCAGAGATTGTCTGGGCTCTTGGTGTTCCAGCTGCTCTTGTTAATGCCTTCTTTAATACCCAATTGGGGTACCCTCTTTCTTTGAACCTGGAAGTAATGTTCTGACTCTCCAATTTGTATGCCTCCTCAGTATTGCAGTTCCTTCTTGCCCTCAGCAACTCCCGAAATGGGATACTCCACTTGAGAGTTTCTGGGTGGCTGCTGAGGGCATGAAGGACACTGTTGCCTGCTGTATTTTTGCGATACAGGGATGTATGTACTTTGTCCTCAACAATTTCCAATTTGACATCCAAGTATTCCGCCTGTGTTTTGCTGATGGACCCACTGAGGAAGATATTGAGATTGTTGTTGTTGAGTTTGTTGATAAACTCTTGTGCTTCTTCCATCGAGCCTTTCCATATGATAAACAGGTCGTCGATGTAGCGAAGCCACATCGACACCAGTTTCCAGTCATGTTGTAGGGATGGGTGGGAACGTATGTTCTCCTCCCAGCTTCCCATGAAAAGGTTGGCGAAACTGGGAGCAAAGCACGATCCCATCGCCGTCCCGTTCGTCTGCCTGTAGAGGGCACCATTAAATAGAAATATATTGTTCATCAAACAATATTCCACCATTTTGAGGAGCATCCGCGTGTGTTCACAGAATCTGATGTTCCTGCTCTTTAAATAGTGCTCACAGGCCTCAAGGCCCTGTTTGTGATTAATGATGGTATACAGGCTGTGAACATCCAAAATTATAAACATGCTGTCTTTGTCCCACACAAGGTCCTCTACCTTCTTGAGAAAGTCTTTAGTGTCTTTGATGTAACTATCTAATTTAGTCACATATTCTCTCAAGAAGAAATCAATGTATTTTGACACGTGTTCAGCCACACTACCCCTTGATGATACTATGGGCCTCCCTGGTAGCCTGACTGGATCTTTATGTAATTTGGGGAGAAGGTATAAGACTGGGAGAATGGGATAATCTCGTTTTAAATATCCGTATTCTTCCCACGTCAGAATCCCTTGATCTTTCCATTGGGTTAGTAATTCCCATATTGTAGTGATGCTGTCATTGTATTGTTGGAAATTGACAATTTCATAAAAAGTAGTGTCCATGAGTTGTCTGTCTGCCTCATTGAGGTATTGTTCCCGATCCAAGATCACTATATTGCCCCCTTTGTCTGAAGGGCGTATGATGATACTGTCATCATCCATGAGTACTTTGAGAGCTTTTCTTTGTTTGACAGAAAGATTAGAGTCACTGAAGCCGCTACGTTTATTCGTGCTTTTATTCTTCCTATGTCTAGCGTCATTGAATGCCTTGCTCACGCATTCGTGGAAAGTGTCTATGCTATCGTGTGGTAACATAGGTATGAAGCTAGATTTAGGTTTGAAATTAGTGTTGGCAGATGCATCAGTTACTATGTCTAATTCGATGTTATGTTATTCTAGAGGACGCGGAGAAATCGCAGGATCAGAATTAGACAACGGTGGCAGAAGAGGCAGGGGCCGTGGCACAGTGGGAAGAGGCCGAACATATGCCAAAAGAGTTTACTGATGGATGAATCAATGGTAAACAAGACAATTGTTAATCTATCCAAAAGACCGATGAATCTTACAGAGAAAAGAACTTTGTGCCTTGGTCTATCTTTTTGTCCCTCTGGTCCCTCAAGTTACATTAATGACAGGATTGACTTGTTTAGATATGTACGTAAATTGAAGCTTAAGAAATGGCATAAGATCAAGGGTGTTGAGGCCATATATGGTGTGAATGCGGCCAGTAACATAGAAACCCAAGACTTCAGCCTTAGAGATGTTGAAGTTCTCAATACAATGATTGATCTTAACCGTGGGACCAATGAGATAGAACATGTGAGTACTTCAACCCAACTACTAGTCGAATTAGACATAGTAACTGATGCATCTGCCAACACTAATTTCAAACCTAAATCTAGCTTCATACCTATGTTACCACACGATAGCATAGACACTTTCCACGAATGCATGAGCAAGGCATTCAATGACGCTAGACATAGGAAGAATTAAAACACGAATAAACGTAGTGGCTTCAGTGACTCTAATCTTTCTGTCAAACAAAGAAAAGCTCTCAAAGTACTCATGGATGATGACAGTATCATCATACGCCCTTCAGACAAAGGGGGCAATATAGTGATCTTGGATCGGGAACAATACCTCAATGAGGCAGACAGACAACTCATGGACACTACTTTTTATGAAATTGTCAATTTCCAACCATACAATGACAGCATCACTACAATATGGGAATTACTAACCCAATGGAAAGATCAAGGGATTCTGACGTGGGAAGAATACGGATATTTGAAACGAGATTATCCCATTCTCCCAGTCTTATACCTTCTCCCCAAATTACATAAAGATCCAGTCACGCCACCAGGGAGGCCCATAGTATCATCAAGGGGTAGTGTGGCTGAACACGTGTCAAAATACATTGATTTCTTCTTGAGAGAATATGTGACTAAATTAGATAGTTACATCAAAGACACTAAAGACTTTCTCAAGAAGGTAGAGGACCTTGTGTGGGACAAAGACAGCATGTTTATAATTTTGGATGTTCACAGCCTGTATACCATCATTAATCACAAACAGGGCCTTGAGGCCTGTGAGCACTATTTAAAGAGCAGGAACATAAGATTCCGTGAACACACGCGGATGCTCCTCAAAATGGTGGAATATTGTTTGATGAACAATATATTTCTATTTAATGGTGCCCTCTACAGGCAGACGAACGGGACGGCGATGGGATCGTGCTTTGCTCCCAGTTTCGCCAACCTTTTCATGGGAAGCTGGGAGGAGAACATACGTTCCCACCCATCCCTACAACATGACTGGAAACTGGTGTCGATATGGCTTCGCTACATCGACGACCTGTTTATCATATGGAAAGGCTCGATGGAAGAAGCACAAGAGTTTATCAACAAACTCAACAACAACAATCTCAATATCTTCCTCAGTGGGTCCATCAGCAAAACACAGGCGGAATACTTGGATGTCAAATTGGAAATTGTTGACGACAAAGTACATACATCCCTGTATCGCAAAAATACAGCAGGCAACAGTGTCCTTCATGCCCTCAGCAGCCACCCAGAAACTCTCAAGTGGAGTATCCCGTTTGGGGAGTTGCTGAGGGCAAGAAGGAACTGCAATACTGAGGAGGCATACAAATTGGAGAGTCAGAACATTACTTCCAGGTTCAAAGAAAGAGGGTACCCCAATTGGGTATTAAAGAAGGCATTAACAAGAGCAGCTGGAACACCAAAAGCCCAGACAATCTCTGATACCCCTCCTACTGCCAATACAGAGAAGGAGACCACTAGAATGATTATGACTTTCTGGTCAGACTCCAAGAGCACAAAGAAAATCATCACGCAAAACTGGGGCATCCTCAAAAATGATTCGGTGATTGGAGGTAGCTTACCAGATAGACCAAGCATAACCTATCGCAGAAACAAAAACATCAGGGACTTGCTCGTCCATGGTGACGTCACCATATACCCACCCACCAACATACAAGGCCTTGAGGGATTTTATCCGTGCGGACACTGCAGGGCATGCAACAATAGTGTATCACAAAAACAAGTTACGTACAATGGGATCAACAAAAACATCACCCAATTTTTGACATGCAGCTCAGTGTATGTCATATATGCCATCGAATGTACTTGCCAACTGTGGTACATTGGCAGCACTACCTGCATGGCAAAAAAACGCATACTAGAGCACTGCAGAGCCATTACTAATTTTGACCACAAATACCCCGTGGCACGACATTTTAGGGAGAGACACTCTTCTAACACGAAAGAACTACGTTACATCCTCCTAGAACAGGTAGAAAAAACCCCACAGGAGGTAATAGAGTCTTAAAGTTGAGACAACGAGAATCTAAATTAATAATCGACTTCCAGACTGTCCGTACACCTTAAGGAATGATTTATACAGTACATGTCATGAATCCACTTAGGCTGCTGTTTTAGTTGTACATTCAATTTTAACTTCCTCTGTTTTCATGTCTGTACAGTTATTGTGTGAGAATTTGTTGCACACAAGAAATGTATACAGCTGCTGCTGCAGATCGACATAAATCTAATTGGTGGTTTTATGTTTTCAATTTTAGGTTTAAAGAGGACGGGGTCTTGTGAGAACTTCCCATATGATCTCCATATTTCACCTTATATGTTTTGCAGCAATGTTAGTGACATTCTTTGCACATGTAATGTAGTGCACGAGTTTCACACACAATTTTCTGTTATTCACTTTTATTATTTATTTCACGAACATAGTACACTGTTCAAATTAACAAGTTCGCATGAAATAGGACATACATTCAGGAGGGGCCATCTGATCAGCAGATTCACAAGTCACATGGGGCACTTGTCAAGTGATACTGCTTCTTTAGACATACTTGCATAACAGTGATACGTGACACCTGTCACTAGCATAGCAGGCTGTCTTCACAGGCTTTCTGCAGCAGATTAACTGATTTACGGGGTACATGGGGCACTTGCCAATTAGACTTGGTCAATTGACACTGTTTTTTTAGACAAATGTGACACTTGTCACTAGATTAGCAGACTGTCTACACAGACTTTCTTCAGCCACACGATACTATATGCGATTTTCGAGCGCAGTGATACGAAGGATTATCCCAGGTTGAAACACTCTGCTTTATATAGACCATAACAGTTACTCGCAACGCATTTAGACACATTTTGTATATATACACATTGACGGCAACAAAACTTTATTTAAAAGTGAAAGTGAACATTGCCGCAAATAGCGTACTGCAGGTAGATTACTATGTCTATCTGCATTTACGACATTGTACAGTATCCAACGTCAGTTAGTTACTTCTTAGTTATTCATACAGGATATGATTTGAATGTTTTTGTAACGTAGGCACATTGTGTGAATTTAACACTAAGTGTGACGTACAGCAAGAACTTGTGAGAAACATCAGTACGTATATATGGATTTGCTCCACGTTGTCCTCTTTCTGTGTTCTTTGTTTTAAAAGCGGACACTTTCAGTGTTTTCTCTAACACGTGACCAAGCCAGACGGCGAAACGCGTTGTGTTTGAATAAACAGCAGTTTTCACAGACAACAGTATTGGTTCTTCTGATTCCTGAGAGCGCACGTATTGCAACAGATCAATCACGAATATATATATATATATATATATATATATATATATATATTATTGTTATATTATTACATTATTTAACAAATTCTGAAATTATAATATACCTTAACGTTATTAGTTTAATAATATTTTTTTCTCCAGCTATATGTAAATATATATATATATTAAAATATCTGTTTAGCTTTAAAAAAATGTTTAATTGCTATATTTGTTTAAATATACATTAAATCTTTTTTATTTTATTATTGTTACTAGTTAATATATTTTATATTTAAATTTATATATATTTTAAAAAATGATATTTAATACAACTATATTAATGACAATGATATTTTTTTGTTGATATTTTTGTCCTTACCATTATAAGTATAGGATGACGATATTTTTGACAACGATATCTTGGTTGCGATATTTTGGTAGGGTGTGATTTTTTATCCAGATATATGTAAATATATATATTAATATATCTGTTTAACTTTAAAAAAAGAAGTTTCATTGATATATTTGTTTAAATATACATTAAATCTTTTTTTTATTAAGTTATTGTTACTATTTAATATATTTAATATTTAAATGTATATATATTTTAAAAAACAATATTTAATACAACTATATTAATGACAACGATATTATTTTGTTGATATGTTTGTCCTTACCAATATAAGTATACGATGACGATATTTTTGACAACGATATTTTGGTTGCAATATTTTGGTAGGGTGTGATTTTGATAGGGTATATTTTGTCAATGACCCCTGTATGGGTGGGTTTATGGGTTGTGTGTGTTGATGAAGAGCTGAGTTGAATTGATGTGTATGTCATGTGGATTGATATGTATCCAATGTAAAATGTTATGGTTTGACTGTGTCAATTGATGGCTGAGCACGGATGGCTGTGTTAGCTTCTTTTATTTGTGAACTCCTTCACTTACCTGGATGATTTCTGCTGTTCCTCATCAATAAAGAAGGTTTCGAACTAACCTGGAGAGTGTTTCCTTCCTTTCCATAGGTGCAATGCCTTTTCATCATTGAATCATGTCACTATGGTCCAATAAAAACACTGTGACTTCAATTTATTTCTGTAAACTGTGACAGTGGCTGGCAAAAATGTATCTTACTACAATGTTAGCCATGTCCTGTCTCTTTCATCTGTCAGTAAGATTTCTGACTGGCAGGTTAACAGTGAGTCTTCTAAGGCGGCACCTGATATCTTGAGTTCCACCACTTTATGCTCCTTCTCATTCCCTGAGGACAAAACCTGATGCAAAACAAAGAGTTTTCTTTGTCTTTTTGCATTTCCTCATTGTCCTCTGATTCTCGTACCTGCCGCCAAAATGTAATGGTAATTAACAGTTTGGTCTATAACTAGGAATAGGACAGTTTTGCAATGAACTCCCCAGTTCCATCTCGTGTTTTAAGCACAAGCTGCACCGTCCACACAGAATCGGATCAGTCTGTGCAAATGTCACCCTTACTGTTTTAAAGCTTACTTTAATCGCACATTTTAAATTCCATAAAACCATTCACAGAGGACTCTTGTTCCCTTTGTCGTTTTTTTTTATTTGCCTGACATTTTCAATGGCCTCGGCGGTATTCAGTTTCATTTCAATTATGCCATTATAATGCGGAACTGTTAAATGAATGCGAAAAGACTGGGGTACACCGCACCGAAAGGAGTTCTTTGTAAGCTCAAGTGCTGTTAATGTCACTTTCATTTTACGATTTTCGTAAGTAATGCAATAAAGATCGCTGTTTATACTGTTCTTCGAATGTTTTCACATTGTCATTTCTGATGCCCTTGCATTGGTAACATTTTAACAAGCAGCTGTATGGTTAACACAGTTCAAAATGTGGAAAATAATGCGTTCTGCATAGTTCTGTTCCATGCCATGAAGTTGAACAAGATTTCATTAACTTGAAAGTTTCTTGTTTGAAAGGCATATTGGAATTATAAAAAAAAATGTCTAGATCAAAACAGAATTCAAAATGCATTAAGCACATTGTCCTGTTGGTAAGAACCATGCAATGGGTAAATCACTCAAGCTCACCTATATGGGGAATACGTACAAATAAAGGGTGGGTGATTAGGGAGGAGTAAGAAGGGGTATAGGCAGAGTCAGGGAGGGGATTAGGGAGGGCCCCAACTCACTCACAAAAGAGCAAGGGAAAGATTTACAAAGACGTTGCGTAATGCAGGGCAGCGCAGCAAGCAAAGCTGCTGTGCTACATTGCATCACTTGGAGAGAGCAGGACTGGGCTATCTCTTCAAAGAAATTGTGCAGATCTGATCTCTGCAAGAGCTTGCATACTCGGTGCTGTCTAGATCCCATTCTGGTATCCTAGGCGCCATAGTGCAATGGCGTCTGCATTGTGGTCAGGATAGTGTTTGTGCAGGAAGGTATACCTTCCTGTACAAAAACTATCCTTTGAGGCTATTTCTTCTTTGTATGTGTACAGCAGAATACAGCACACATGCAAAGAGTAAGCAAGAAGGTAGTTCAGGCAGGCACACCATTTTGGAATTTTTCCATCTCTGGAAGTCTTTGTAGATATTTGTTTGCATCAAAATTCATGGGTGGATGCACAGGAATGCACCATTCATGGAACACCTCCTTGATGCTGAGTAAGATGCATGACAGTCATTGGCTGGGTGTTGCTGGGTGAGTGGACTTAGTAACAAATTACTTGGCTGCATAGTGTGGCCTGGAAACCACTCATCCCAAGGATTTCTCACAAGGACCCTGCTTAAAAACAGTTAGTGAATTGTGCATCAGTATCAATTATAAATAATCATTGTATTCGTTGTTTGTTCTTGTTATAACAATATCCACACAACAAGCAGCATAAGCCCAGTAGGCTTATATTTGAAAGACACAGGGTTGATAATCAGGTGCAATGTCACCCCTAGGGGATGAAAACTACACTACATTCAGGAATGGAGGCATCTAAAATATTTGGATCACTGACACAATATCCTGGTAAACAATATAATTGACAAAAATATTGTGTCAAAAATATCATTTACCATAATTTCATGATACTATATTTATAATGGTAAGTACAAATATATTGGAAAAACAAATACTGTTGACATTAATATTGTCAACAACTGAAAAAAATATAGATTTTTTTAATATAGAGTTTAAAGTAGTAAATGTTCAATATTTTAATATATAAATGAGATATTATGTAAATTAAATATTTCCCACTAATATTTAATACTATATAGAAATATATACATATATACATAGTTAGGACCTATTATCCATAGGAAAATCGTAACATTCTTTTCCCAATAACTTTGGCGTTGGTTGATGAATCTTCGCGAAATTTCCAAAACTCGTGGGGCGCTCCAGTCAGCTCCTATCTTAAAAGTTTCGGGGTGATTCGGCAAGCAGGGGCCGAGAAAAAAGAGGGGTTGCAAAATGTGTTTTCTCCATGTTAATTCCCATAGGAAAATCTAGACATGGCTACAGCCCGAACTGCTGAACGGAATTACACCAAATTTGGTGAAAAGGTAGCCCTTGGTTCAGAAATATCCTTTTTTGTTAAATGGTGTAAATCCGTTAAGTAGTTCATGAGAAATTAGAAAAAGAAAAGGTTTCAATATCTGGGCAGAGCCTAACGACACATCTCATCGTGAGATCTGATTGGCAGTCAGCACTTCATCCTGGAATTGCTGGCAGCCATCTTGGGACCAATATACATGCTAGTACCCTATTGACATGCATTGTAGTGAATCGAAGATTTTGAGGGTTACCAAAAGGAGAACTATAAAGGGTGATAACAGACTTTAGTTACATTAGAATTCATTTGTTGATGGTACCATACTAATTTCAGGAATTGTGGTGTGTTCTAAGGTGATTTTACCCTGTGAAAAACCTTCTGCTGGGATATCATGAATCATGTTTGAGAGAACACTGAAGCTAAAATGAGAGCATATTTTCAGTAAATTCACATTATCTTTCTCAGTCATGTGAGAATGAAGTCTGTCATTCTCAGTAAATCATGTACATCCAACAAGGGCAGAGACTGTCAGTTGATTCCTTTGTGTTCTACTGCAGCTTCCCAGAGTGTTCTAAAGAACAACTAGAGCACTAACAGTCTTACTTACGCCAAAAGTATGGCACACCTGAAGCCATCTTGATTGGAATAAACTGGTAACACTTAAAACATTTAATTTAAAAAGGAACAAAATGATGGGGTTCATTTTGTCATAGAAATTATGGTTAGTGCTGTAGAAAGAAAAATTAGGACATGTTTCAAGTGTGATCTCAAATATCTTCCTGTTATATTTCAACAGGAGCAGCCTGTCAGTTGATGCCTTCGTGTTCTACTGCAGCTTCCCAGAGTGTTCTAAAGAACAACTAGAGCGCTAACAGTATTATTTATGACAACATTATGGCACACCTGAAGCCATCTTGATTGGAGTAAACTGGTAACTGTTAAAACATTTAATTTAAAAAGGAACAAAATGAGGGGGTTCATTTTGTCATAGAAATTAAGGTTAGTGCTGTAGAAAGAAAAATTAGGACATGTTTTAAGTGAGATCTCAAATATCTTCCTGTTATATTTCAACTGGAGCAGCATGTCAGTTGATGCCTTTGTGTTCTACTGCAGCTTCCCAGAGTGTTCTAAAGAACAACTAGAGCGCTAACAGCCTTAACTATGACAAAGGTATGGCACACCTGAAGCCATCTTGATTGAAATAAACTGGTAAAACTAAAAACATTTAATTTGAAAAGGAACAAAATGATGGGATTCATTTTGTCATAGAAATTATGGTTAGTGCTGTAGAAAGAAAAATTAGGACATCTTTCAAGTATGATCTCAAATATCTTCCTGTTATATTTCAACAGGAGCAGCCTGTCAGTTGATGCCTTTGTGTTCTACTGCAGCTTCCCAGAGTGTTCTAAAGAACAACTAGAGCGCTAACAGTCTTACTTATGACAAACTTATGGCACACCTGAAGCCATCTTGATTGGAATAAACTGGTAGCTCTTAAAACATTTAATTTAAAAAGCAACAAAATGAGGGGGTTCATTTTGTCATAGAAATTATGGTTAGTGCTGTAGAAAGAAAAATTAGGACATGTTTTAAGTGAGATCTCAAATATCTTCCTGTTATATTTCAACAGAAGCAGCCTGCCAGTTGATGCCTTCGTGTTCTACTGCGGCTTCCCAGATTGTTCTAAAGAACAACTAGAGCGCTAACAGCCTTACTTATGTCAAAATTATGGCACACCTGAAGCCATCTTGATTGGAATAAACTGGTAACTCCTAAAACATTTAATCTAAAATGAAACAACATGAGGGGGTTCATTTTGTCATAGAAATTATGGTTAGTGCTGTAGAAATAAAAATTAGGACATGTTTCAAGTGTGATCTCAAATATCTTCCTGTTATATTTCAACAGGTGCACCCTGTCAGTTGATGCCTTTGTGTTCTACTGCAGCTTCCCAGAGTGTTCTAAAGAACAACTAGAGTGCTAACAGTCTTACTTATGACAAAATTATGGCACACCTGAAGCCATCTTGATTGGAATAAACTTGTAACACTTAAAACATTTAATTTAAAAAGGAACACAATGAGGGGGTTCATTTTGCCATATAAATTATGGTTAGTGCTGTAGAAAGAAAAATTAGGACATGTTTTAAATGAGATCTCAAATATCTTCCTGTTATATTTCAACAGGAGCAGCCTGTCAGTTGATGCCTTTGTGTTCTACTGCAGCTTCCCAGAGTGTTCTAAAGAACAACTAGAGAGCTAACTGTCTTACTTATGACAAACGTATGGCACATCTGAAGCCATCTTGATTGGAATAGACTGGTAACACTTAAAACATTTATATTAAAAAGGAACAACATTAGGGGGTTCATTTTGCCATAGAATTTATGGTTAGTGCTACAGAAAGAAAATTTAGGGCATGTTTTAAGTGAGATCTCAAATCCTCTTCTATTTCATTAGAAAAGTCTGACATGCAGACTGAAACAATCACTTTCAATACCAGCAGTAGACCTCCAGTTAACTCCCTGGTGAGCAGTAGCTTTACTACAGTGATCTAATGAACAACTAGAGTGCTAATATTCTGAATTTATGGCAAAGGTGTGACACATCTGAATGCCTTCTTGATGGAATCAGAGTAAAAAACTGAGGAGACTGCAGTAAATGAGGAAATTAGGAAAATTCATAACAAATAAGTCTCCCAATATGGCCACCAGAAACAAAAGAGCCCAAATGTAGCACAAATATCACCCAGATGTAGCCCACATATAGCCCAATGACAGAAGTGTGCAAAACACTTTTTATTTTTTCTGCAGTTTTATATAGTGCAGACTGGTCAGGTATTGGAGCATTACATCTTACTTGGACCCCTTATTGCGTATTTTGCACGAAGTACATGAGATTGATCTTGCAAAACATTGAACTTTACGATTCTGTTAACCTGAAGTTGCTCTGAACCGGGCTTTGTAACACCCGTTTTTACCTACTGGTTTTAATTAATTCACACTGCACTGTATTAGCAAAGAGGATTTACTGTTTTATGTACACTTTTATGATATATGTTTCTAAATCAGATCGAATAAAGTTTAATGAATTCTATGGCAGGACGGAGGCGAGGATTATGCATATCTTTCCCCACTTTATTTGCATAGCAGTTCAAAGAAAACGTAACACAACAATCTTTAAACAAAAGACTACACAACCCATGAACCATTAGGGGGGAGTCTCCAAGGCAACTATAGTCCAATCATATCACAGTCCATCGTATATAATATTGTGACGTCTCTTCTGCTTTCTCTTTCTTCACTGCTCATCAGTTAAGTGCATTCCTTACATTCTTGGCTTATTCTGACGTTGTTGCTGTTTGTATAGCGGTTTCTTGCGCACGTTATTAGCATTATTGCCTTGGTATTGTTTCATATTCCCTGCGCAGCAGGCTCTTGCCCGTCAGCGTTCTCCCCCTCGCAGTTTCTCCCGCTGTGCACTCTGCGCACAGTGAGATCCTTTCAGGCGCGTCTGGTCCGAGCGAGGCAGCTCCGTCGAGCGCTCCCGCTGGTCTTTACGAGCGTTTGGGAATCCGGTCACTCCTTTAGTGTCCGCTTGATTCCCGACCAACCCTCGCCTAATTTTGACACCGCTCCGCGGTGATTTCCCCACACGGCCACGTTAGTGACCAGCGCACCTGGTGGTGGTAATTGGTATTGCACCTCAGTCTATTCTTATAACAGTTTCAGGGAAAGCCCAGCTGTTGGAGCACTGGCGAGGGGGCTGCCTTAAGGATTTTAAGGGCATTTGTTCTGTGCTCACACCCTGTACTATCATGTCTTCTCCAGAAAACCATTTTTACTCCTCCTACCAGGAAGTGGAGGAGGAATGGCCCCCCAACTTCTCCCTCCAGCAGTAGACCAAGCCCTCTCTCTGGCTATTTCTAGGGCGCTGTCTTCTCTTAGGGATCAGGTTGATAAGCTGGCAAAAAGCATCCCTGGGGTGTTCAGCGACCCAGATCTGGTGGTGGCGCGTCCCAGTAGCTCCCAGATGGGGAATAAAAGGGCCGTTAAGCAGAACGCAGCGCACTTGGAAGAATTTGATAAACTTACAGAGACCTTCCTCAAGAATGCGCGAACGCTAAAACATGCACCCTGCCGGGAGGAAGAGAAGTCCGGAGAAAATTGCGATACTGTCACCACTATTGTAGACCCCAACGGCGAGTTTCCCTTAGAGGGAGAGTGTGTATCGGAGGACGATTTCTCCTCCGATGAGGATAAGGACTCGGGCGTCCCTGGCAGCCAGAGTCCCACTCCTCTCAGTGCCGGGTTGGGGACGGGGTCCACTCGGACATGTTCGAGCCTACCCAAATTTACCATCCTAGGTCGGCGGAGTGGACCCCTGAATTCAAAGTGGCAGAGTATGTGGTGGGGAAAATCCATCAACCCCTTGAAAGGGAGGTCAGGAATAGGATGAGGGGAGAATGCCCCAGGCCCTCACTGAAGGGGAAGGTGGCACACACACCTGAAATTGATGAGAAACTATGTACCTTTTTCTCCAAGTATATGAGGGATCCCAAGAAAGGAATTGGACGTGGTAGGGCCCTTGACCCAAATTATTCAATTGGCAGAGCGTTCAAAAGAGTCAGGATCCCCTTTGTCCACAGATATTGTGGCTGGTTGGGCGCACTACCCTAAACCCTAAAACACTACCCCCTCCACTACCCAAACACCACTGCACTGCCCTAAACCCTAAAACACTACCCCCAGCACGACACCCTACACTGCCCAAACATAACTGCACTACCCTAAACTCTAAAACACTACCACCAGCACGACTCCCTACACTACCCAAACACCACTGCACTATCCTAAACCCTAAATCTACCCCAGCACAACCCCCTACACTACACAAACACCACTGCACTACCCTAAACCCTAAAACACTACCCCTAGCACGACCCCCTTCACTACACAAACACCACTGCACTGCCTTAAACCCTAAAACACTACCCCAGCATGACCCCCTACACTACACAAACACCACTGAACTACCCTAAACACTAAATCTACCCCCAGCATGACCCCCTACTCTACACAAACACCACTGCACTACCCTAAACCCTAAAACACTACCCCAGCACGACCCCCTTCATTACCTAACCACAACTGCACTACCCTAAACCCTAAAACACTACCCCCAGCACGACCCCTTCACTACCCAAACACCACTGCACTACCCTAAACCCTAAAAGACTACCCCAGCATGACCCCCCACACCACCCAAACACCACCGCACTAACCTAAACCCTAAAAGACTACCCCCAGCACAACCCCCTACACTACACCAACATCACTGCACTACCCTAAACCCTAAAACACTACCCCAGCACCACCCACTACTCAATCCAAACATCACTGCACTACCCTAAACACTAAAACACTACCCCCAGCACGACCCCCTACACTACGCAAACACCACTGCACTACCCTAAACCCTAAAACACTACCCCCAGCACTACCCCCTACACTACACAAACACCACTGCACTACGCTACACCCTAAAACACTACCCCAGCACTACCCCCTACACTACCCAAACACCACTGCACTACCCTAAACCATAAAACACTACCCCCAGCACGACCCCTACACTACACAAACACCACTGCACTACCCTAAACCCTAAAACACTACCACCAGCATGACCCCCTACACTACTCAAACACCACTGCACTACCCTAAACCCTAAAACGCTACCCCAGCACGACCTCCTATACTACCCAAACACCACTGCACTACCCTAAACCATAAAACACTACCCCCAGCACGACCCCCTACACTACGCAAACACCACTGCACTACCCTAAACCCTAAAACACTACCCCCAGCACTACCCCCTACACTACACAAACACCACTGCACTACCCTACACCCTAAAACACTACCCCAGCACTACCCCTACACTACCCAAACACCACTGCACTACCCTAAACCATAAAACACTACCCCCAGCACGACCCCCTACACTACACAAACACCACTGCACTACCCTAAACCCTAAAACACTACCCCAGCACGACCCCTACACTACCCAAACACCACTGCACTACCCTAAACCATAAAACACTACCCCCAGCACGACCCCCTACACTACCCAAACACCACTGCACTACCCTAAACCCTAGAAAAAAAACACAGCATGCCCAATCCCCCTTACCTCTCACTCCTCGTGGTTCCTCTCTCCTCGTGGTTCCTGCTTCACGTCGTCTCTGAGGGGCGGTGCATGTCGTTGTGAGGAAACGGAACAGTGTCTGTTTCCCTACAACAATATGGATCATCTACATGTTTTTTAGAATGCATGGTCATTTACCATACATACCTTTACAACAAAATTTGTTGTAAAGGCATCCGTGGTAAATGACCATGCGTTCTAAATAAATTTGTAGTAATGACTTCACGATGTACAACTCATGCATGGTAATGCATGCGTTGTAATGGTATCGCGAAGTAAAAAAGTCGTTGTAACAGCTGTTTACCGATCAAAGCTGGCCCCTGTTCTTCAGTGAGACGTTTAATTGATTAATTAGGAGGAAGGAATGTGTTTTTTTTACCAAAAGTGCATTCCCAGCTGTTGTATTGTGAAAGTGTCCGCGTGGCCTGGTTTCACTTCCGGTGAGAAAGTGGAAGAGTCTGTTTGGATCTAAAGTAGTTCTGTTGTTGGACGGGGCCGGCGTGACACGTCATCAGGAAACATAGCTAATGGAAAGCGTCCTCCCTGAAGTGTGGAGCAGTGCAATGAGAGGTCAACGAGTGTGCGTCCCACCGCAGTATGACTGTACTGCGTGACCCATGTTCCGCCTCCAGGGAGGCAGAAGCGGCATCGCAGGTCCTCTTGAAGACCGTTGTAGCACTAATTCTACATTTTGGTACTAGGGCATTTTAACTTTGTTGTTCCTGCCAGATACAAAGAGAAGATCCTGTGTTATTCAGTGCCCTCGTTACTTTTTTGTGGGTTGTGGTGCTTGTCACTTTGCTGCCCCGCCGGTGCACATGACTGGGCACCCCACCTCGTGTGCCATCTGCAGGACCTCTGCCCTCGGATCACTGGTTTTGGTTTCTAGAGTGGCAACATAAACAGTTGCTCCCAAAGGACTAGGCTGAACACTTAGGTGAATATCCCCTGCACCAGCATTCCACGGAAATTCTTTCCTAGCACTCCCACATCGACGAGGACGTCATAATAGCACGGCTCCGCTCGCGACACCGTATGACATCATTGGAGCCATAAGAGGACCTTGTTGGCGTGCTGACATCAGTTCCACCCATTTTTTCTGTGCCACCGAGGCAAACAGGCGGACCGAGACATTTTCACATGTATACATAGTATAATAAATATATATATATTCACTGAAAAAACCATAGGTTTCAGGTACGTTAAAGTTAGAAATTAACATTTAAAAAACCTTAGAAATTCACTGAAAAATCCATAGGTTTCAGGGGCGTTATAGTTAGTTGGACATTTCACTCGTACAAAACCATAGAAATTCCCCCCTTATAATTAGTTCAGCTGACAATAACTTGCGCGCCCGCAATGCACTGCTGATGACGTCACATATTACATCACTCATGACATGGTCAGTGACATCACTCATGACATCACTCATGACATCTCAAATGATATCACTGATGACATCACTGATGACATCATCCTTGTGATAGAGTGGCAGACCTCCTCTCACCCTAATATAACCTTTGATACACACACTCAAAAATACAAACTAACATTTTCAAAACAATGGACATCAGGCAATTTTTTGTTTAGTCCTCACTATTGCCACCCCATGGTGAATGCAATCATACTCTGCTGCGCTATTCTACACTTGAACGTGTGATCCAAGAAACAAGAGGCAGTGCTTCACAAATCTTGCAAAGTCCTCTTAGGATTTTAAACATGGGGCACAATCACATGCTTGGTAATTCTACTTCCATCACCAATACTGTCTTTCTCAGTTGGGTTCACCTGCTCTTCAATATTGTGAGAATGCGCTGTTGGTTGACTGGGATGTGAGCCCTTGTCAAGCAATAATCAAAATCCTTGTCTGAGTAAGGCACAAGCAAACCCCACATTAACCTGTGCTCAGTCCCCTGATATCTTGGCACAGAACAGTGAGGCTTAACTTAGAGTCAATGTGTAAAGAATCTGTGCAACACTTCAAACAGTAAAACTGTGAAAACACCACACAATAAGATATTACACCAGGTTACAAAAATGGAGCAAAATGTAATAAATAAACAAGACCAAAACCAGGGGTGGGTGGAACTCACGGAGATTCAAGCAGTCGAATTCCGCAGAGTTACATGAAAGCTCTGCGAGATTTAGCAGAGTTCCACAATTCGGTGGAATTAGGCATGTCGTACTTCTACTGCTGGTTTTAAGCTGTGGGAGCTCGTTCCATGCTGAAAAATCAGTGCAAACTATACCAATCGGTGTGCCAGAGGGCCCTGCTTCTATAGTTGATTTTGCTGCCGCTCAAGTAGAATTTCTACTCGAGCGGCAGCGTTCTGGGGAAATCTCACAAGGGGCCCTCCTAATCACTGAAAACCATGCTAGTAGGGATGCCAAATCTTGCTGGCACAACCCAACTTACCATTGAGGAGTGCCACACATGGGAAAAACTCCATCACGTTGTGGCTGGTGGGATTTCGCCGGAACTCTGCATTACATGAGTATCACAGAGAGGCAAAAACTCCACAGACAGAGCAAAATGTCTCACCCACCATTTAACCAAAGCAACACAAATTCAATCAGTAAAACAGTGGTTTTGAATTTTCGAAGAATGAAGTGGAAAATAGCAGCTAAAAGTACAAAGCACCAACCGCTGCTATCTGTTTGTGCTGGACCGGAACAAATTCAAAAGTTCAAGCTGACCCCGATCAAACGTGAGTTGGATACAGTCCCAGATTAGTCCTGCTGAAAGGTTACCTTCTCAAGTTGTGTGCCAAAAGTCCCATTCACATTGGAGAGGACCATGAAAAGCAAGGTGTGCGTCAAGGGCGAATGTCAGTGTCGCACGAAGAGCAGCCCAGGCGTCATGGATGGGCAGGCTGGAGCTTCAGGTTGGCAGTCTCCTGCGGACTGTTGATTAACCCTGGGCGGCCAACTACGCTTGCGTAGTTTGTGCTACTCCGCGCTACGCAAATTGCACGTAGCACAGTGCAAAAACGCGTAGCTTAGAGTAGTTGGCATTTTTTGCTCGCTCACGGTCCTCAACGTCAAGTTGGCGACCGCGAGCGAGCAAAATGACCTCCCGGCGAGACTTTTTCCTCGTTCGCGATCAGCAACATCAAGTTGGCGATCGCGAGCGTGGAAAATAAACCTCCCGGCAAGATTCTCTACGCGGGGAGGTCAGGTTTCTCATTGCGAGTGGTCACTTATGCTCGCGACCGCTCGCGATGAGAAACTACCAGTCCGCGTTGAGAAAGCTGCCTCTCGAGTAAAAATCTACTCGAGCAGCAGAAAACGACAGCTCGCACTGTCCGAGATGCCGTTTTCAATGATTGCACAGTACGGACAAGCATCCGGCACTGTGCAATCATCCCGAACAGCTCACTACGCAGTTCGCGTAGCACTACACGTATCTCACGTAGTGCGAAGTCCACTTCGCGTAGCTACGCATAGCGCTACTAAGCAAACTACGCCCAGGGTTATTGTTGATGCTGCTGTGTGAATAGATAGGTTGGTTGGATTTCAGTGCGAGTGCAGCGGGCTGGGTGTGAACGAGCCTATTCGCGAAGAGCCCAAATGCTTGATTTAAGACTCTGTGAGCCACACCAAGTGATTAGGACATGACAGACATCACTTTAGGTTCAGGAACCTGCTGCAGTGGGGTCCAGGAGTTGGTTGGAAAGCATTTTAGGTCCCTGAGGCCCAGATCTAGAGGTCAGAAGTCTAGCCCATGGAGTCACTCTGTGGTCGTGGGTTCAAATGAAGTTGCAGGTCCAATTCTTCTTCCCCAGGCCATAGGTCAGCAAGCAGCAGATCAGCACAGAAGGACGGGCAGTTCCTTCAGAACAGCAGTCCAGCAGAGTGGCAGTCCTTGTAGCAGCACAGCAGTCCTTCTTTCTGCAGAATATCCACAGGTCCAGAAGTGCACTGAAGAGTTGGTGACTGAGGTCCAGTAGTTATACCAAGTTGGGCTTTTGAAGTGGGAAAAAAGCTTCCAGAGGTTTACCTCTGAGGGCCCCAGGCATCTCGTCGTCCCTGCACTGGCTTCAGACTATCTACAGGGAATATGTAGCCCTTTGTGTGGAGGCAGAACACAGCCTATTCAGGTGTGAATGTGGCTTTGCACAGCTCCTCCTTCCCATCCTGCCAGTGATGACCAATCCAGCTCCCTATTGTGCGTGGCGTTCTAGGAGAACTACACAAAGCTCAACTGTCAGCTACAACCAGTCAGGTGACCAGAGACAGACTACAGGCACTAAATGACTAAGGCCAGAACATGCCAACTTTCTAAAAATGACATTTTCAGAATGGTAACTTAAAATCGGACTTTACCATAAGATAATACTTTAATTTGGGTCTCCAGAGACACCAACCGTGAACTGTTTACCTTCTCCCATTAAAAAATAACACTTATAAAATGTGTAATAAAGGAATTCAAATGTTATCCTATAGGAGAGGTAGGCCTTGCAGTAGTGAAACACAACTGTAAGATCTTTTCACGACCAGGACATGTAAAACTTAAAAGTACATGTCCTACTTTTCAAATACATTGCATCCTGATCTCTCTAGACTACCCAGGGCCTACATTAGGGATAACATATGTATTAAAAAGGAAGGTTTGGGCTTGTCAAAAGGTTTATTTTACTAGGCCGAAATGACAGTTTAAAACTACAAACACAGGCTCTGCAAAGGCAGGCCTGAGACATGTTTCAGGGGCCACTTAAGTGGGTGGCACAATCAGTGCTTCAGGCCCACTAGTAGCATTTAAGTTACAAGCCCTAGGTACATGTAGTCCGGATTTGCTAGGGACTTATAGGTAAATTAAATATACCAATTGGGGGTTATTGTGAGGTTACATCGGCTCTGTGTATAAAAACTTCCATTTTACATGTTCACGTTTAAAGTTGACATATTTTTAAACAATAAGGTTTAGCACACATTTGCTTGTGCCTCGACATGAGATAGTGTACTCAGAAAAGTGTTGCTTACAAATGCATTTCTTTGTTGCCACATTATCATCCCTTAGAACATTCTGTTCTTGGACCCCTTACACTGAACACACTGTCTTGTCTGTTCTCTGTTTGGCGGCAGCTCTAGATGGGTAGAATCATCAATGACAGCCAGACCAGAACTTATGCACAGTACGAACTGGTTCATTTTTGTTATATAAACTGCACCAAGCCTTTGTTTGAGTGGAGGACCAATTTGATGGATTAACAAGGCCGTTGTGTGTCTGAAATCTAGCCCAGCTGAATTCTGTCACTATCCCGAAAGGTGCTGTACACCAAGACTGGCTGCCAGATGACATATGCAGGCAGGTAAATGGGGAGTTAGACCACTCTAAGGTATCTGGCAGAACCACATCCACTCTATGCTCGCTAGGCTAGGCAGTGCAAAATATGAGTACCACTAGGGGTATTCACATAATCAATGTAAATGCACAATGGTTGATTTGTTCATCTTTTTCACCATTCTCGTAATGCTGGTTACTATGTTCTGCTTTATTTTACTCATAATTACAGCATACATATTTTACACAAGAATCCAATTGCTTCAATACATTTTTGAAATGCCAATTTGTGAGTTTATTGTGACTTCCTTTGGACATGCCTGAGTTAACAATGAAAGGGTAGATCTGTTTCCACGATGTCTTTGGAGAATCAGGGACATCATGTTCTGAGGTTGCAGACACCATCCGGTGCCTCGTAAGGTTTAGAGGTCTATATGACACACTGTGAGCTAGCCAGGAACGAGATCAACATATTCTGGTGGTATGAGTGGACTTTGTCCCCCATAGTTTTAACACATATGTTGCCAACACGCACAGTCGTACTGAATTTGTAACATCCATACGACATGGTAAGCCAATATTACCATGTTTGGAGGAGAGAGCACATGTACTTTTACATTGGTTAGCAGTGAAGTGCACAGAGTCTTAGGGCCAGCAAAAACAAGGTCAGTAAAAATGGAAGGGGAAGGCACAAAGGTTTGCAGAAAGACTACTTTAAGGCTGACTGGTATAACAACAATAAATAGATGCATGCTTTAATTTGTTCTTTCTCTTCTTCTCCTGTTCCTTTTCACACAATGCCCATGCCTTTTGTGGCAATGCCAGTGCTCATCAAGCTTATATGCATAATGCTACTCCCTTTTCTTCTTTCTTCTGTTCTTATAGTTGATTACTTTTAGGCCCTGGTTGTAGCTGGCCCAATGGTTGAAGGTAGAGCTCTCTCTCTAAAGCCTTGATGTTGGTAGAACTATGTACATCCCAGCAACACTGTCCTAGGCTTAATAGCTACCCCTGCACTACTTTCAACCCCTGGGTGGTTCCCAACCCTTTACATCAGTCTTCTTCCCAATAAAGTATTTCACCTACTCCACTAAATTGTACTGATGCCTATGTCAACAGATCCTTCTGTCATTGTCTGCGACATTTTCCAGTGCTCAGACTGGCTGGGACACACTATTTGACTATGACCCCAAATTCGTATGTAGACCCTTCAAATGCACTAATTCCCGTTGCCCCTGATCCCCCTGTTATTTGCCCCGCCCTCCTTTTTTGATACTCTCTCTCTCATTATCTGTCTGACGTCCTGAATTACACACTTTTGTGTTAAAAGAATGGTTTAAACGCCTTAGTCCACTAATTAGTCCACTAATTATGTCTACCCCAGCATTTCCCAAACCTAACCTTCCCTAACCTAGGGGCATACTTACAACAGAATGGAGAAGAGTGGCGTTAAGCAAACATTGCTAACACCACGCTTCTCCATTCTGAAAATGCAGGGATGCTGTGCATTCACAAGAATGTGGCGCACCACTGCGTTACCCCTAGCGCTGAGTTCAGCTACCTAGCGCCAACGCAGGCACCCTTTCACCATATTGCAAGGGTGTCTGCGTTGGGAGAAATGATTGTTTATGTACAGGAAGGTCACCCTTTGTGCACATAAACAATCATTCATGGTGTTCTGAAACTTCTATGTGTGCTGCTTAATGCAGATAGGGGCGATAGGGTCTTGTAAATATCCCCCCTAGCCTCTTCATAATACTTGTAAGGTTTATCACATTTCACAATGACAACAAAGGTATTTTGTTATCTGTAATCTAAGGCGACTGACATAGTGTTCCTACATTAAACCCATGTGTTTCCAATGAAAATGTAAAGTTGTACAAAAAGTTGGTGAGTAGGAATGTTAACTGCAGTTGCAAACAAGCTCCTTTTGATGCTCCCAAGATGTCATCCAGGAGTGCAATGAAATGAGGACTACCAGTCCTCTTTAAAACACTCTGTCCACACAAGATACTGTAGACCAGGACCACTCTTGAAGGCAGATATAGCAATGGAAACTATACTGACAATTGGTTCAGTGTATGATCCAAATGACTCTACATCTACCTTTGTTTCTGTAATATCCAAACTACTAATGGAGTCTGGATCATGAGATTCTGTGACTCATGGAGCCTGGAGCCCAGAGCCTGGCACTAGATTCAAACATAGATTAAACAAACAGACTTGGCAGGGCAAACAAAACGACAAGGCCATGCTCCAAAATGTTATATAGCATATATCCCTCTGAGAAACAAGGGAAGCACATTTCTAATTATGATTTTTCATCTATTTCACAGTTTCACTGCTTTGAGATATTCGTCTTCTTGTTTGCAGAAGGTTCATACTGAAAAATCTCCGAGTGCAACTTTACAGATCACTCAATAATACTGCTAATCTCAGCTACTGGTAATTACTCGATGCAACATCCCTGTGCATTTGTATTGCGCACACCATGCCACCTCATGTTGGACACAGCTTTATGCAAATCATTCTTGACCTTGTTCCATTCGGACCAGTCCAGCTGAACTCCCATGCCAGGCCCTGCCTTAAACGAAGCACAGGCAACCCAGGACCGGTTTCCACCCTTGTTATGGGTCCATCAGCCTGGTATAGCTTGGGACCAGTGACTCAGTTTGCACAGGAACCATGTCTAGGCATATATGCCCACCTAGAGCGACATACTAAAGTATACAAAAAGTGAAGGATGGAATGGATGAATTAGTTCGGGCTGGACTGTTCCCATGAAGCACAGGGTCAAGACTGATTTGTATATAGCTGGGTCTGAAGTGAGGTGGCAAAGTGAACTAAAGAACGATGATGGATTCAACCCAGATCTGTGACTGGGGGTGAGTGTCTGAAAAGTTTCAGTTCTCCGTCCATCATCTCCTTGTGTTTGCTTTGTTCGCCCTAAGTTGGCAGGGTATGCCTACAGGTGGGTCCCTTGCTCACTTTGCCACTGGATTCAAGCTGGCCTGGCTGAAGAGGGGTGTTACCCCGAAACCGGTCCCAGGATGCTTGTTTCCGGTTCAGGGAAGACCTGGCTTAGCAGTTCGGGCTGGACTGTTCCCATGAGGCACAGGGTCAAGTCTGATTTGCATATAGCTGGGTCTGAACTGAGGTGGCAAAGTGAGCTAAAGAATGATAATGGATTCAATCCAGATCTGGGACTGGGGGTGAGTGTCTAAAAAGTTTCAGCGCTCCGTCCATCATCTCCTTGTGTTTGCTTTGTTTGCCCTAAGTGGGCAGGGTATGCCCAGATGTGGGTCCCTTGCTCACTTTGCCACTGGATTCAAGCTAGCCTGTTTGAAGAGGGGTGTTATCCCGAAACCGGTCCCAGGATGCTTGTTTCTGGTTCAGGGAAGACCTGGCTTGGCAGTTCGGGGTGGACTGGTTCCATGAGGCACAGGGTCAAGACTGATTTGCATAAAGCTGGGTCTGAACCGAGGTGGCAAAGTGAGCTAAAGAACGATGATGGATTCAACCCAGATCTGTGACTGGGGGTGAGTGTCTGTAAAGTTTCAGCGCTCCGTCCATCATCTCCTTGTGTATGGTTGAAATAATCTTGGCTACTGATAATAACTTCGGGACGCATCCCTGTCCATTGTCCTTTTGCACACCATGCCACCTCAGTTAGGACCCAGAAATATGCAATTCATTCCAGATCCTGCTCCAATGGGAACAGTCCAGCCGGAACTGCCAAGCCAGATCCTCCCTGAACCAGAACAAAAGCAACCCAAGACCGGTTTGGCCAAGTATTCTATCCATCACTTTTTGTATACTTTAGTATGTCATCCTAAGTGGGATGGGTATGCTCAGAGGTGGGTCCTGTGCTGACTGTGTCACTGGAAGCAAGCTATACCAGACTGTTGAGACCATGACAAGTGCAAAAGGGTCCTGGGCTGTTTGTGTTCCAGTTCAATAAGGACCTGCTTTGGCAGTTTGAATCAGAACTGTTTCTATTAGAGCAAGGTTAAGACTGGTTTCCATATAGCCTGGTCCAAACTAAGGTGGCATGGTGTGCAAAATGATGATAGACTGGAATGTGGCCCAAGTAGTTACCAGCGGCTGAGATTAATTCAATCATTCCATCCATCACGTTTCGACTACTTTAGTATGTTGCCTTAAGTGGCATGGTATACCCAGATGTAATCACTTCCACACTGTAACCAAGCTACACCTGGCTGATGAGCCCATAAAAAGGACAAAACCATTCGTGGGATGCTTGTGTTCGGGTTTATGGAGGGCCCGGCTTGGACATTTTTGCTGGATTGCTCCCATTGGAGTAGGGTCAAGACTGAGTTGTATAAAGCTGGGTCCAAACTGCCGTGATATGGTGGGCAAAATAATGATTGACTAGGATGCGTCCCCTTGAATTACCAGTGCCAGAGATTCAATCATTCCATCTATCACTCTTTGTATATTTTAGTGTGAATTGTGATAAAACAAGAATGTATCCATGTCCACTAGAGTGTTGTTAATGGGTCATCACCTGAGAAGTGTTTAAAAAAAGCATAAATTCTTGAAGCCTGGAGGGATGATAGAAGAAAACATGGACCCACTGGTTGTGAAATCTTCCTGCAACTTTGATGGATAGTCACACCACCTGTGTGTTTGTATCAGGACATAAGTTATTCCAATTGCTGTGGCATCGGGTTACAATTGCATGTTTGGCATACTGCTCTTCTCAGTTACACATAATATTCTAATACACATTTACTGTGACATCACAAATTTTACATGGGCAGGCAGGTAGCACTGTTTCAATACCTACAAATGTAATGATATCACTCTATTTACCAGCCTCTACCTGCTATATATGTGTTTGCCTTACATAGCTCATGAACTCTCTTAGCTAACTTATTTGACCCCAAAGGTCTATTTCAAACCCCTACAAGAGTGGAATGTGAAAGATTTCAGGTCACGGCTATCACGTTTTGGATGGTAGGACTGCACCACAAACTCACAATACATCGTGTAATTAGCTCATCTGATGTGTATATTTAGAAACCAGAGTACATTGATGGGACTGGTACTCTTAGGTGCCAATTACGAGTCTGGCGGTCCTCGGACCATCAGACTCCTGGTGTAGCAGCGGTGGCGGTCTTGCAACCGTCACATTACGACCCTAGTGGTCATGCCATTCTTGAACCGCCAACACCTCCAGGGAACCCCCGTTCACTGAAGGTGGTGCAGCGGTCCAGAAGTATCCATATGTTTGGCGGATCATGGTGGTCCCACCAAGCATATTAGGGGTTTTCTCTCTGCCAGGGTCTTCATGGCGGTTTCTTTTCCATGATAACCCTGGCGGAGAGGAAACAAAGGGGGCCCTACCGCCTGTGTGCATGCACAGAATGGACTTTTCAGTCCATGCCTTGTTGGAACTGATTTTGACATTCCCATTGCAGTGCCTATTGTAAAAGCACTGCAGTGGGAACGCCAAAGGAATCACCCACCAATGACTAAAAAATTCATTATATGGTGTACGGTTCTCACGTGAGGTAGGCGGTGCGGTAGTGGGGTGGAACCGCCACCGTAACGTCAAACTTGTAATCGGCCCATTAGTATATAGAGGTAGTGGACCAGAGGCCAGGTAATGGGAAAAAAATGATTCCCTGTCACTTGTGAAGAATTTGGCCGAATTTGTAGTCAACTTTGGCAATCTTCAAATTACTTATTACCTCTGTAGTTTCATGACTTCACCTACTTTATACTATTTTGTAACTTAGAGGCAGTATAAATCAGTCATCTATTGTATAAATTTAAAGTTATAATCGCCAAACTATTTCTTTTTTTTGTGAAAACTTTATTGAACTTCGGCACAGTACAATGAAGTGTAGCAATCAGAGAGGTTTCATCCTTAAGTCCATTAGCAAAACAGTCAGTATTACAATTCAATAAGTGTCCTTGGTACACATTTGTGCAACATACATGACTATTTTATACCGTATGAGGCCTCTAATTTTACTCAGGAGTACAATACCTTGTGATATTAGGAGCCTATCCCAAGTGCGTATGTCCACTCTTTCAACCCTTCCCATTGCATGGGGAGTCATTCACATCTAGGTCACAAAATCGTGCACAGTGACTCGTTCAACAAACCCATCTACCTTATCAGGTACACTTTTGCCTACTCTTGTACGGTAGTGTCTGCGCCCTCCTCATTGCTCTCTATAGTGGATAAATATGTACGATATAATTCCCAAACGTTTTTGGGGTGATTACGTGGAGGATGGAGTTCACTATACTTTTCTGTCTTCGTGCAGCAATATATCATGTCTTTTGACCAACTTGCTAGTGTAGGGGTCGTACCCCAGGGCCAACTCATTGCAACCCTACATCTAGCTAGCAACAGCCCCATATCCATCAGTCGTCTAGTTGGCTTCGGGAGATGCAGTGAGTAGCCCAGTAAGGCTAGCAATGGGTCAGGTGTCAGGGGCATTGTGATGATTTCCCCCAGCGTCTTAAAGATCTTGGCAATCCCCGGACAGAGCCACGCTAGATGGAAGAAGTCAGCTGGTTCAAAACCACAGCGTTCGCAATCGGCAGTGTCTCGCAGTCCATACCTATGCAATCTCTCCGGGGTGTAATACACTATTTAGAAATTCGAAATGAATTAGCCTGTGCCGGCCGTTTAAAGAGATGTGTTTCGTGCTCTCGCAGCAATACTTCCACATTCTGTCATCTATGTTTTTGCCTATATCCGCTTGCCATGCCAGTCTACCCTTAGTGTAGTGATTGGCTCGGTAGGTCCATGTTAACTTATAAACTTTGGATACCAACTTTGTCGCTGTTTCCGTTTTTATCATAAACGTAAGCGCAGCTACCTCAGGTGGCTCAAGCATGTCGTTACCCAATATTTCTTTCAATGATTGCCTCATTCGGTGATATTGAAACCTGCTAAGAAGAGTGTCCTGCTGTCCCTACTTCTCCACCGCATCCCATTTCTTCACTACGCCCCCTTCAAACATGTCTCCAATCATTTTAATGTTTATGTCCGTCAGTGTCTGAGTGACCCCTTTATCCCTGCAGGCTAGAAGCCAACGGTACCAATCTAGGGGGGCCAGTGGAGAATGCAAAACAGCCCCAGCTTGTAGCTTCAATAAATGATGCCAGACATGGACTGTTGGAGTGATTGATTCTAGAATGCCCGTTCTACGGTCCGGAGGCATAAATAGAAGTGCCGGGATCGGGAGCGGTGCCACCGCCACCTTCTCGATTTGCAGGTGCAGTGTGTCTACAGGGCCATGGATCCAGTAATGGGCGTAGACGCTCTGAGCCACTCTATAGTACAGGTCTAGGTCCTGCGCCCCCAGTCCTCCCATGTGGTATGGTAGTGTAAGTACGTCCCACGCTTCCCCCACGCTAATCTGATTAATAAAGATGTGAGTGTTTTAAAAAAGGAGACGAACAGATCATCGGGATATTATTGATCAGAAACAAAAACCATGGCAATACGACCATCTTCATGATCGAGACCCTACCCTCTAATGACAGTGGCAATCGTATCCAGCGTTCGATATCGGATTCTAGCTTGCTGACCACCACACCATAGTTCTTCTTCAGTATAGTCTCAGAGTCCGTATGAATCTTAATCCCCAAGTACCTCACCGGTTCAGTCGTCCATCGCAAAGGGAAATCAGGGGTAAAGTGTGTTGTAGTGGGAGTAAGGGGGAAAATTATCGATTTGGTCCAGTTCACCTGGAGACCTGACATTGCCCCAAACTTGACTACTTCGCGTAATATGTGGGATAAGTTACGGTCAGGGTCTCTGGCGTAAAGTAACATGTCATCACCGTATGTGGATATTACTAGTTCGTACCCCGGAAAACGAATACCTCTATATCTGTGATATTCCCGCATCGCGCAGGCCAAAGGTTCCGCGACTAGCGCATCAAATTAACGGGGATGACGGGCATCTCTGCCGTGTACCCCTGGTGATTTGTATTTTCTCTGTAACCATGGCGCCTATTTTTATTCTAGCCACTGGGCTGTTATACAGGACTCCTATCAGCTGCAGGTAGACGCTTCCTAATCCGATTCTCGTCAGAACGTGCTTCATAAAATTCCACTCGACCGAGTCGAATGCTTTTTCCATGTCTAGAAACACGGCTACAGCTTGCACGTCCTGTCTTGTTTGTTGAATAGCCCTGAATACAGTTCGTAAAGTGTATGTCAATTTCTACTGGGGACAAAACCAGCCTGTTCCAGCGCTACTAGTAGCGGGACAAGAGGTGACAGTCGATTCGCTAGTATTTTAACATATATTTTCGTGTCTACATTTAATAGCGACAGTGGCCGATAGGACGCACATTCTGTCGGAGATTTATCTGTCTTCAGTATGGCGACTGTAGGAGAGTAGGATTTGCTTCACAAGTTTACCCCCCCCCCTTTTTGCTGGTGTTCACTGTTTTTTTACTTTAGTCTGGCTGGGGCCCTGCTATTCAGGGCCCCAGCCGAGCTGCTTTCTCTCTAAATTGATTGCAAGTACTTTAGGTACACCACAGATTGGATCCTGATGTACCCTAGTGAGTCCCTAGTATATGGTATACTATGTACCCAGGGCATAGGTACCCCAGGGCCTACCAGGGGCTGAAGCATGTATTATGCCACCCCTGGAAAGCCACCCAAAATGACACAACAGGTCTGCTACTGCAGCCTGGGTAAGGTGGTGCATGCACCCCTTACTGAGGTATAGGTTCACTATGCCTCACCTATCACTGCACATACAAACCTATCAGTCACTCCTATGACAGGCCTTAACAATCCTGAAGGCAGAGTGCTTGGTTATATGTGAGAGGGTGCCCAGGCATGAACTGAGCCCCTCTGCAGCCTTCGGAATTTCTTCTCCGGGGTTGTTAGTGGTGCAGCCTGACCATATACTCTTAAGTGCATTATATCTTAAACGGTTAATGCTAACTTTGGACTGGCTGCACGGAAACATGTCATGTTTGGTGTCAAACACCTTCGAATCATACCCCCACATCAGTTCTTGATATGGGAGTATGATCCCACCCTTCTAGAGGGAGAGACATGGCAGTACTGGTATACCCGGTAGAAACTTAACAGAGCCCTGGCATCACAAAATGGATGCTGCAACCACAGACACGGGTCTGGCCTCCTGCTGCTGACCGAAACTGCAGCAGGGGAGGCCTGGACAATAGATTTCCTGTCACAGGGAGGTGTAACCACCTCCCAGGCAGGATGATGTGTATTGGGGCTTGGTGGGAGTACTCTCAGAGTGCTTTGAAGTCCTGCACTGGGGGCACATTTGGTGTCCCAGTGCATAGTCCAACTCAAACTGGTTCAGGGGCTTCCATCCCCTGCTCTGGAGAGAAAGTGGACAAAGGAAATGGGTGTAGCCACCCCTCTTTCCAAACCCTCCCATAAGTGGGTCCCCAGAGCTAGTCCAACCCCTTCCTTAGGTATAAGTAAGGAACCTCTGTAACCAGAACTTTAGCTATCCTTGGACGTACCTCTGAAGCTGAATCCTGGAACTTCAACGCTCTACTGACGACTAGAGGACTGAAGAAATCTCCCTTGGGGTCAAGGAGTGACTCCCCTGCTTGGCAGGCACCAACAAAGCAAATTGCCGGTCTGCATTTCCGAAGCTCCCTCCAGACTCTGAAGCATTTGCAGCCCAGGAAGAGGATTTCCAGACATCTGGGACCCACAGCCCTCGTGAGTAGCGTGGAACCGGAACTCCTGGTCACCGTGCACTTTTGCAAGTGCATTAACTTCTCGACGTCTCTTGAAGTCGTTCTTGGGGTTACTTGTAGCCCCCACCTCAAGCAGAGAATCCATCGAAGATTGTTGGCCTAGTCACCCCGAGTGACCCGTGGGCCGCCATTTTGTGTTTCCTCTTGAGGTCCCTATGCGATCCCTAGTCCATTGACTGGTGGGTCCCTAAGGGGGTAACTTTGATTTTCCTTGGGCTTCCCTGAGTGCTCCAGACGTGCCCTGACTCCCAACCAAGTGGTGAGTCCCTCGGGCCTTACTGGTCTGCACCCAAGCGTCTTTCTCCTTTCTGCGTGGGTTGCTGTTGCCAAGGCTTGTTGAGTCCAATCCGGGCACCGATGCTGCAGCACTCGACATCCTTTGTGGGACAGCTCAGATCCAGCTCCTGGTTGTCCTCAACACCTCCTGGTCTTCATGGCTGAAGAGTCAAGCTTCACCTCCTTCACCTTAAATCACCCAACATCGGTGGGCATCTGCCTATCGTCTTCTTTGTCACTGGCAAGTGACCCAGACTCTGTCCCCTCTGTTTTCAGGTTCTTCTCATCTTCGATACAGGCTTAGATCTCTTCGGACACTTCACCTCTTCTCGGCAGCAGCACTTCTTTGCCATCTCCCATTGAAATCAACGACGCAACCCGACACCATTAGACACCTATGCACCGGGCTTCCCTGGGTGAGGTAACACAAGTACTTTGGTGCTCCCGTGGGTATTGACCCTAGAACTTCCTAAGTCCCAAAGGGTTTGGTCCTAGTTCGTTTCTAAGTGCCCCATATCTTTAAAAATCTAACCGCAACTTTCTCCATAGAAGCTAACGGGAGCTTGTGGCTGTGTTCACAAACTGCACACGGCCCCCGTGGGTCCTCTGTGTCACTACCTTGGGTGGTTCCTAGGGGTCCCAGCGATTCTTCAAGCTCTAGGCCTTGTGTCTAGTTAAGTCGTGGTTTTTATACCACTATTTTATTATATGAGTTGGCTCGCCCCTAGGGCCTGACGTGTATTTGTGCTTATTACTGTCATATTTGAAGTGTAACTTAAGTGTTTTGACCTCTAGCCTCATAAAGAGACTAGGGGGTGTGTTTAGAAATAAATACATATATTTTATATATATACCTGGTGTGGTTGTCTTTCATTTAGCCATTCAAGAGATTATAGACTGGTAAAACAAGCTGCTTTACATTCCTTCAAGACTTAGCCTGAAGGCTGCTCCCCATAGCTACCACTAGGATAGCTTTCAATAAAGGTTGTCTTTAACCTATAACCAATAAGGGGTTGTTTGGACTGGTACAGGGTGCCCACTATAACTCCTAACTTTACTACTCCTAAACTGAGAAAAATCCTAACTTTAAGACTTTCGGTATTCACAGAAGGCATTTAGGAGTCCTAAAGTTAGGAGTCCAAACTTTACTACTCCTAAACTGAGAAAAATCCCAACTTTAAGACTTTCGGTATTCACAGAAGGCATTTAGGAGTCCTAAAGTTAGGACTCCTAACTTCTGTGAATACCGAAATGAGTAAGTGCCTTCTGTGAATACCAAAATGAGTAAGTGCCTTCTGTGAATACCAAAATGGTAGTAAGTTTAGGATTTTGTCTTAAGTTATTTCTGTGAATCGGGCCCTTAGGGTCTGTGAAGATGTGAGAGCGTTCCTGTCTGTTGACTCGTAGTCTCGCCGGATATAACATGGCATAGTCCAGGTTTTGTTCACGTAGCTGCTTCTTCAATGGTGCGAACTGTCTGCGTGCCTCCTGCACACGAAGTGTGAAGTCCGGGTAGAGTGATATCATTGACCCTTCGTATTGCAATGTTTGTTTTTCACGGGCCACTTTCAGTGCCGCAACGCGATCTTTGTAATTTAGTAGCTTGGCAATGATCGGCCTCGGCGGTGCACCAGGGGGAGGCCTCTGGCCCAGAGATCGGTGTGCTTGCTCCACGATAAACATCGGGGAGAAAGTGTCACGGACGAATAGCGTCTCCAGTAGTTTCTCCACAAAGAGTTCCATGTTGCCTACATGTGTCGACTCCGGAAGGCCCGTGATTCTAATGTTGCTTCTGCGGGAGCGAGCTTCGAGGTCTTCGGCCTTATCTTGTAGGGTGAGTAACAGCTTGCCCATCTGCTTTTGTTCGGTATTCAATTCCATCTGGGCTTCCTCCACTTCCGTAACCCTGCGTTCCATCATGTCTTGCCTTTGCGCTTGCTTGTCCATGCGTTCTGTGATTCGATCCATGCGTTGAGCCAATGTATCCAACTTACTATCAATAGTGGACAAGCTTTTTTGTAAGCTCTTCTGCATCACCGCCAGGATGGTGTGGAGATCGTCGTCAGAGGGTTGTGATTCCTCTGCGTGCTTGTTCTGGCCCTCTTCCGGGTCTTGCTCACGGAGTCTAGATTTCCGTTGCTCAAAGTGGAGCTTCGGTTGCATTTTATTCACTTTCCCCATAGTCACAGTAGCAATGTGTCCGTTCCTCTCCAATAATAGGCCCTTGGAGTGCTGTGGGCCACGGCGCCTCGCTCTTAGATCCCTTTACCAGATACTTTCTGCGACTTCTTCAGCGGGGTATACTGTGATACACAGCCAACGTTGCGTTCAGGATTCCTCACGTGGAGGGGGGAAGTGGAATGGGAGTCCGGTATATCGCCCTGCCAGCGGACGCAGAATCCGGCAATGCGCTAGCAGCGGCATGCTCCAGGGCCCCTACCACCAACCCCGGATGGTGTCCAGTGTCAAATGGCACAACAGCCCCTCCACAAGGCCGCAGTTCTGCACGCGAGGCTGCAGCCAATGAGAGCGGCAGATGGTCACAGTCCCCCCTGTCACCTACCAGCAGCTGGTGAATGTTGTGCAACAACAGAGTTTCCAGGTTGCTGCTGTGCTGATTGTCGCGCTGATACAGTGCTAAGGAGGCACAGCTCCAGAAGCCAGGGGATCTCTTGGCTGCCTTGCAGCTCAAGCACAGCTGCCCACTTGTTTTCTTGCGCGTTGGTGTTTTTCCGCTCAGAGTCTCGACCTTTATGTAGGCGGTCCGGGCATCCGACCCGCACGACTGCCAAACACCAGCCCAAATAATCAGCGGGAGGCCTTGTGGGGTGGGGGGAGGCCCTCGCCTTTGCTCTCCCTCCAGGTTCCCCGCAAAATGGACAGTCAAGACCACAAAATGGCCTCTCCCGGTCTCCTGCAGATGGCTCAGGCCGCAGCGCCACCGCCAGTTCGGCCCAGGAAGAAGAAGGCATAACTCTTCAGTAGACGGGGAGGGCTGCAAATAGGTGTGTGACCGAGGACTGTTCTGCCATTTTGGAAAATCATGCAAGAGCCTTAGAGAAGCAAGACCTAAGTGCTAAATTTCCATTATTTTAAGATGCCACAAAATTAGTGCTGAATGCTTCATAAATTATACAAGATAGGCCTCTGTAATAATTTGAAATGATGGAGATCCCACTAGATCCACGGGGGATATATGCATAATAATCACCGTGTGGGGAGAGGTTTGCTAGGACAGCACACCCATCTGGATTCACCTCCCTATGACCCCCTAACTCATAATACCTATTCCTCATTTCCTAGCGGTAAGTCAATTAAGGGTGTCTTACTAAACACCAGATCCATGGGGAAACATAAATATGAGCTAGAATACCTGATTCACACAACCAGTCCGGACCTGGTGTTCCTTACGTAAACTTGGGCCAGCGAGACCTCTGACCCCGACTGGAATGTAGCGTCCCTGCAGACTACTCAGTGGTTCACGTAGACAGGGCTGATACCAAAGGTGGAGGGATCGCTATTATATATCGATCCTGTCTCTCTGTTCAGATGTTGCCCCAGCCCTCGGTAGAAGCGGAGGCTTTAACCTTTGTTATTAAGTATAAACATTTTGAACTTTTTAATGGGCTACTAATATATCGACCACCGGGGGCAAGAGCCCCGTTTATAAGCTCTCTCCAGGCCTTTTTAGATTCCTGATTGGATTCTCCCACTTTCACTATTCTGGGTAATTTTAACTATCACTTAGAGGCCAACAACAACTCTGATACATCCAATTTGCTGGATAATCTGGCAAGTTACGGCCTGAAACAACTTGTAGAAGAGCCTACACATATAGCCGGACACATATTGGACGGCATTTTTACCAATAATGAGCAGCTCCAAGTCGAGAGTGTTCTACCCACTCTGTGGTCTGACCACTCCACAATCCATTTTAGTATAAAGCTCCCATCATCAACGAGAGGCCGTAGTCGTAGGTTAGAGGTACCCAAGTCTCCTCCCTGGAAAGCAATTAAGAAGAATGAGTTGCTAACTACCTTGGAGACCGAGCCACCCAAGGTGACTTCTGATATCAACATCTCAGCCTATAACTTTGAAGAATGGCTGAGATCAGCTGTTAATTTGCATGCCTCGGAAGTCACTAAATCTTCCCACAATAAAAGGGTTACTTCACCCTGGTACACGTTGTATCTGCGGCAAATAAAAACAATGTGCAGACGTAAGGAGCAAATCTGGAGGTCTGATTATAGTACCGAACATAAGAAAGGGTATAATAGCATACTGGAATACTATAAGGCAGCGATAAAACGGGCAAAATCAGTCTATTTCACCACAAAGATTACGGAGGCTACGAGCTCCTCTAAGGAGCTATTCAAAACAGTAGCAGAGCTAGCCAAAGGTCCGGGCGATGAGAGGTTTCAGCCGGATCAAAGTTTCGTGGAACAACTGTCTCTGTCAGGTTCTCACTCTGCAGAATCCAGACGCAGCAATAAGCTCCACCTCCGGACCTTCCAAACACCCTGAAGTATATATTGATACAGGGTGTTCAAATGATACGGCGAGGGAAAAAACCCCTAAAAGGGGAAAAATACCTTAGGAGGGGAAAGGAAGGGTCAGCAGGGAAAGGAAGCTGGAAAACAAGACACACAGATTAGTACATGGACTACATACTACTCTCAGTAAAGTCTCGCTACAATAAATGACGTTCACCTGAATTGACTCTGCTTAATGGCTTCACATCGATGGAACTCTCCTGGTATCCCCTCTCCCTACAGAACACAAAACCCCGTTAGTTGGCCTTGTGGTATCGCCCTCCAACCCAACAGTACGAATTATTGCAATACGTAACCTACCCTCACCAACGAACAACTAGGACCCCCAATGGATTCAATCTTGTAAGTTTAATCGTAACATAGATCCTATTCCTGGTTGAAAACCCAAGCTCGTATGAAGAAATGAAAAGATTGGTCTCGTCGTATATTACTCCATATACTCCGGTTGCATAACTAAAGCTCCTTCCGGACCTAGACCCCTCCAAACACGGCAGGGCGTAGTGATCAACTACTGCCGTCCGCGTTGGCACTTGTAATCCGCATGGAGCGCTTACTTCGTAACGGTAATGCAGAGGATGCCTTCCCCTAACACTCCGCCACTTGCATCCACCACACGATGCCTCCAAAGTACAACAAACAACAGTCAGCTCCCATGAGCAGCAATCCACAGTCAGGACTCTCACTTAGTTCCTCGACCAGAAACCTGGCTCCAGAAAACTTCCTGAAGCGCCAGCTCTTAAGCTGCTTCAAGCGCGTTGATTCGTTCAGACAAAAACGATACCTGTTCGTATCGAAGTGAATCAGCACCCGCTCTTCGGACACTGCAGCCACTCGGAAACTCTGGAAACAAGAGCAGCCGCTCCCGCTACCTCCACAAAATCACGAACGTCTTCTCCATTGTCTTGCCTCCCTATATCCGGTCCTGCAGCAAGGGCTGCTGGGAACGGTAGTTCGAAACCCAGTGAACCTGGGAAATGTAGTTTTAGGCAGGCGCGAAGGCTAAACCCTGACAGTACGCCCTCCTCCCAAGCGCCTCCAATGACCAGGTTTGGCCGGAAACCTCCGATGAAAAGATGCAATGGCTCTCGGGGCGTGCACGTTGCTCCAGGGCTCCCAGGAGTCATCCTCCACCGAATAACCCTTCCAGGAGACCAAGTACCACAACACCCCCCCTACGCAGCTTCGAATCACGTATGGACCGTACTTCGTATTCGAGACCTCCATCACCGTACACCGGTGGGGGACACCTCCTCTGAGCCGTAAATGCTTTCTTCAGTAAGTGCACATGAAACACAGGATGGATCCTTAGTGAGCACGGCAGTCGCAATTTGTATGCCACAGGATTGACTCGTTTCACTATAGGATATGGCCCAATAAAGCGTGGATGAAATACGCTTCGCAGCTTAAAACGGATGTATCTGGTGGACAACCACACCTTGTCTCCCACTTGGAACTGAGGGCCGGGGTTCCTGTGCTTATCCTCCCAATGCTTGTATACCTCTTTTGCCTTCACCACATGAGTGTGCACCGCCTTATGCACCTTCCTCAGCATACGTAAGCGAGCCATCACAGCGGGCTGGTTTCAGACTTCCGAAGGGATGTTGATGGGCAAGGTGTTGGCTTCGTAACCGTAATTGGCTCTAAATGGTGACATGCCAGTAGCGCTATGCCATGCATTGTTATAGTCCAATTCGGCCAACCATAACAGGTCCACCCATGATTCATGTGCTTCTTTAGAGTAGCAACGCAGGTATTTCTTCAGGGTCTGATTTAGCCTTTCAGTCTGCCCGTCTGTCTGCGGGTGAAAGCTCGTTGAAAGTGTTGCTTCAATACCTAGTGCCTGACACCAGGTTTTCCAAAAGCGGCCAACGAACTGCGGCCCCCTGTCAGACACTATCACCTGGGGAAGGCCGTGCAGCCGGACGACCTGAGAAGCCAGTAACTGTGCGGTCTGGCTAGCCGTGGGAAGGTTCGTACATGGAAGGAAATGACCCATCGTGGTTAGGTTATCTACTACCACCAAGATAGCTGAACACCATTTATCCACGGGCAACCCCGTTATGAAATCTAAGCTTATGTTCTGGCCACGGCCGAGCAGGCGTGCGCATGGGCATTAGTTGGCCTTTCATTCTGGTGTTCTCCCCCTTAGCTCTGGCACACACCTCACACTCCATCACCCACAGTTTGGCGTCTGTCACCAATGAGTCCCACCAAAAGTATCTCCGAAGCAGGTGCACTGTCTTGGTAACTCCTGGGTGACCTGCCATGGGCGTTACGTGACACCAAACGAAAGCTCTTTTCTGCATATCCACCGTGGGCAGGTACAGACACTCTCCCTGAAAAGGCAGTCCTTGTCTCACCACCCTTCCTGGTTTACTCGCCGCCCATCGTTCCCATGCTACCAAAGATCTAGAGCTCCTAACCGTTTCCAGGAACTTCTCAGCACGAACCACACATACCACCTTTGTGGCCGGAATAATGGCCTGAGGAGCTGTTTCTTTTTGCTCCCCGGGCACCTCCTGTCGAGACAACGCGTCTGCTTTCCGGTTGTCGATGCCAGGTCTATAGGTTACCACAAAGTTGTATTCTGCGAAGAAAAGCATCCAACGCATTTGTCGTTGCGTTAGATGCCTAGCTGAGGTCATGTACTGAAGGTTTCTGTGGTCGGTATAGACTGTTACTGCCTGGCAAGCCCCCCACAGATAGTGCCTCCACTCCTGAAAAGCCCGCTTGATAGCCAAAAGTTCTTTTTCGGCTATAGTATAGGTCACCTCTGCAGGGCTCAATTTTTTTGACAGGAATGCTACAGGATGGAGGTAGCCAGTGTGTGCATCACGCTGAGACAAGACAGCCCCTATCGCTTCCTCCGAAGCGTCGGCTTCCACCACAAATGGATGTTCTGTTACAGGATGCGCCAAAATCGGAGCCGTAGTGAACGCCTTCTTTAAGGTCGTGAATGCCTCATTGGCCTCTCTGGACCATACGAACGGTACCCCTTTTCTCAACAACCTAGTTATAGGAACAGCTGTTTGAGAAAACTGCACGATGAACCGGCTGTAGTAGTTGGTGAACCCCCAAAAACTCTGCACTTCACGCACGTTCTTTGGGGCCGGCCAGTCCTGCACCGCACGGACATTTCGATCCAACATCTGCAACCAATTAGGACTGAGGTTCACCCCCAAGAACTCCACCTCATGTACACTAAACTCACACTTGCTTAATTTGACATATAAACGATGTTCCCTCAACCTCTCCAACACTCGGCCCACATGCTCTACATGACAAGATTCGTCCTGGGAGTATATCAGTATGTCATCTATGTACATGACCACAAAATGGTTCACATAGTCCTTCAGAACGTCGTTAATAAAGAATTGGAAAGCCGCCGGGGCATTACAAAGCCCAAACGGCATCACCATATACTCGTAGAGGCTGTATCGCGTCTTGAACGCCGTCTTCCACTCGTCCCCCTCGCGTACTCTGACCAGGTGATAAGCCCCCCGCAAATCCAAACGGGTATAGATCTTTGCTTCCCTCACCTGGTCGAGCAACACCGAGATGAGGGGGAGAGGATAACGGTTGCGTACGGTGTTTTTATTCAAGACGCGATAGTCCACACACGCCCTTAGATCCCCATTGGCTTTTGCAATAAAGAAGATGGGAGAGGCTGCCGGGGATCGAGAAGGCCTAATAAAGCCCAAGCGAAGGTGATGGTCTGTGTACTCCTTTAGATGAACGGTTTCCAGTACAGACAATGCATACACTCTGCAAGTCGGGATGGTAGCCCCCTCCACCAAATCAATTCGGCAATCGTACTCCCGATGTGGGGGTAACGTTTCCGCCCTGACTTCGCTGAACACATCGCTGTAACCACTGTATTCAACAGGGAGTTGAACGTTGGTTTCCACTGCCGTAGCTGCCAAGTATGGGGTAGCTAGCACTGCTATGTGTACCGGGGGACTGGGTGACAGGTGATACTGACAAAACTCGGGCACAAAACGGAGCGCCTTGGTTCTCCAATTAACAACGGGGTTGTGCCTTCGCAACCAGGGCATGCCTAAGATAACCTCGTATTGAGGGGCTGCGATGATGTTTAAAGTCAATATCTCAGAATGCGTCTTCCCTTGCGCCACAACAGAGAGCCCTACCTCACTGGTCCTTTCAGTTATCTGACCGGATTTCAAAGGCTGTCCATCCACCGCTAAGACTTCCTCAGGATTCTCTCTTGGAACATGGGGTAAGGCCAGACGGGACACCAAGCCTTCGTCTATAAAATTGCCCGTTGCACCTGAGTCTACCATTACCAAAACCTGATGGATCTCGTGTTCGCATTCAAGCGCCATGCTGATGACAAGATGCGACTCAGTTTCCCCTACCCCGATGGTGGATAAAGAGGTGAGTTTCCATTCGTGACCTCCCTCCTCCCCAGGTCTTTGGTTCTCAGACTGTACCTTATCTGCCACAAGGGAAGAGACTGCTACGCGCTTAAATCTATTGGCACTAGAGGTCTTGGGTTTGGAGGGGCATTCTCTAATGTAGTGCCCCTTCTTACCGCAGTACATGCAGAGACCCTGCGTTCTCCTGACCTCTCTCTCTTCTTTGGACAACTGGGCTCGAAGTGCTCCTATTTCCATAGGTTCAGGACTATCTTCTAGCCCTCCCACTGGCTTACGGGTGGACCGCTCTGAAATGCCTGACCCCCTGTCCCATCGTCTCCGGCTACCCCCTCTCTCTGTCATACGACTATCCAATCGTAACACCAGATTAATCATGTCCACACACGTTGTTGGCTGAGGGTCCACTTGGGCCACTACATCTTTCAACTCCTCTTTTAATCCTTGGTAAAAAAGAGACATCCTTTTTTCCTCTGGCCAGTCAGCCTCAGCCACCAATCGGTTAAACGTAGTCAAATAGGTAATCAACTCATTCCTTCCCTGCCTTAACTCCAAAAGTTCTTTGTCAGCACTAAAGGTTGTGGCTCTCCGATCAAACATTTTCTCGAATTCTACCTTAAATGCTGACCAATCAGACAGAATAGGATCATTGCGCTTAACCAATGGCACAGCCCAATTGGCGGCGTCCCCCGCCAAATAGGAGATGGCGAAGGCCACTCTGGAATGATTATTAGGGAAGGAGGCTGGTTTACAGGAGAAGTGTAATAACACCTGGGTTAAAAACACTTGCGTCTTACGAGGGTCGCCTGAGAACCTTTCGGGGGTAGCCAAAGGAATGGGTGGGGGCACCGTTACCTGAATGGAAGATGCAGAAGAAGAAGCATTAAAAGGGTTCCTAGACAACTGTTCCACTTTGTCTCTTAAAGCAGTAGTTTCGGCTCTAGCCGATGCCAACTCCTGTTGTACCAGGACTAACGCATGTAACACATCCTCCATGGACGCCATTATTGCTGCGACTGAACCGGGCAGAATGCAATTCTTGGGTTCGTGATTCTGTCAGGTTCTCACTCTGCAGAATCCAGACGCAGCAATAAGCTCCACCTCCGGACCTTCCAAACACCCTGAAGTATATATTGATACAGGGTGTTCAAACGATACGGCGAGGGAAAAAACCCCTAAAAGGGGAAAAAAACCTTAGGAGGGGAAAGGAAGGGTCAGCAGGGAAAGGAAGCTGGAAAACAAGACACACAGATTAGTACATGGACTACATACTACTCTCAGTAAAGTCTCGCTACAATAAATGACGTTCACCTGAATTGACTCTGCTTAATGGCTTCACATCGATGGAACTCTCCTGGTATCCCCTCTCCCTACAGAACACAAAACCCTGTTAGTTGGCCTTGTGGTATCGCCCTCCAACCCAACAGTACGAAGTATTACAATACGTAACCTACCCTCACCAATGTACAACTAGGACCCCCAATGGATTCAATCTTGTAAGTTTAATCGTAGCATAGATCCTATTCCTGGTTGAAAACCCAAGCTCGTATGAAGAAATGAAAAGATTGGTCTCGTCGTATATTACTCCATATACTCCGGTTGCATAACTAAAACTCCTTCTGGACCTAGACCCCTCCAAACACGGTAGGGCGTAGTGATCAACTACTGCCGTCCACGTTGGCACTTGTAATCTGCATGGAGCGCTTACTTCGTGACGGTAATGCAGAGGATGCCTTCCCCTTGCACTCCGCCACTTGCATCCACCACACGATGCCTCCAAAGTACAACAAACAACAGTCAGCTCCCATGAGCAGCAATCCACAGTCAGGACTCTCACTTAGTTCCTCGACCAGAAACCTGGCTCCGGAAAACTTCCTGAAGCGCCAGCTCTTAAGCTGCTTCAAGCGTGTTGATTCGTTCAGACAAAAACGATACCTGTTCGTATCGAAGTGAATCAGCACCCGCTCTTCGGACACTGCAGCCACTCGGAAACTCTGGAAACGAGAGCAGCCGCTCCCGCTACCTCCACAAAATCACGAACGTCTTCTCCATTGTCTTGCCTCCCTATATCCGGTCCTGCAGCAAGGGCTGCTGGGAACGGTAGTTCGAAACCCAGTGAACCTGGGAAATGTAGTTTTAGGCAGGCGCGAAGGCTAAACCCTGACAGTCTCTGTTTTTCCAGAATTAAGGACGGATGGTATACAACACACTTCTGACTACCGCAGGTGTTCAACAACACATCACTGCGGTATCCCCGAATCATCGGGATATTCCACATAGGCTGTCCTGCTTTTCGACCTTGGAAGAGGACCAAGTGGCCAATCTGTTGCTCCAAACGAAGTCGGGCTCCCCATTGGACCCATGTCCGCCTTACATATTACATCTACTACCACACAAGATTAGCTCTTTTCTGACACCCCTTATGAATGCCATCATTGCTTCTGGGGTTTTTCCCACGCAGTGGAAAAAAGCTTCTCTTAGGCCTATTTTGAAGAAACCCTCCCTAGATCCTTTGGACGTAAAACATTATCGTCCAATTTCTTGTCTTCCATTACCCTTTAGATCTTGGAAAAAGCTGTGAATTTACAACTAACGGATTATTTGGATAGGAACAATTTGTTGGACCCCACACAGCATGGTTTCCGCTTGTCTCATTCCACCGTATCTGCATTGCTCATGGCCACTGAACAGATTTTGAAGGTGATGGATGGGGCGGTAGAGCCACACTTATCCTATTAGATCTGACAGCGGCCTTCGATACCATGAACCATTCGGTGCTGGTGCAGCAGCTGAAGGATGTGGGCATTGTAGATACCGCCTTGACCCTACTTTCCTCCTTTTTAACATCACATGAGCAACAGATTCACTGGAGTGGCCAACAATCTGGATTATTCCATCTTCCGTGTGGAGTCACGGAGGGCTCTGCACTGTCTCCTACTCTTTTTAATCTGTATGTCAGACCTCTGGCACAGGTAATAACTGAACATGGCTTAATGCTGGTGTCTTATGCCGACGACACTCAATTAGTGGTCTCCCTGTCTCAAAGTGTCGGGCGAACAGCCGAGAGGTTCCGGAACTGTCTTACGGATGTAATGGCGTGGATGACTAGGAACTTCCTGAAGATAAATACGGATAAGACCGAGGTTAAAGAGTTTGGCCAACTTCCTTCCATCTGGAGCCAAACTTGGTGGCCCCCAGAGGCAGGCTCCTGTCCAGTCCCTGTAACAAGGGCGAGGAACCTGGGAGTGGTATTTGATAAAGATCTAAAATACGCTTCTCAAGTTAATCAAGTCACCTCAGCCTGTTTCTTTACATTGAAAATCTTACGGAAGAATTTACCTTTTATCCTGATGTCGCTCCGGAAAACTGTAGTTGGAGCTCTTGTCCTTTCTAAAATTGACTATTGTAATGCACTCTATCTTGGTATAGGTAAGGGACAGATTAAAAAACTCCAATCCCTCCAGAATGCGGCAGCGCGAAAACTCTATGATCTCCCCAAACATCATCTGACCTCGGCAGTAATTAAAGAACTGCACTGGCTTCCAGTGGGCCAAAGAGTGAATTTCAAAGCTCTCTGCTTGGTGCACAAGGCAATCTACGGAGGTGGAGCTTTGGATATTCAATCGCTGTTTCACGTGTACCAACCCTTACGTACGCTTAGGTCTGCTACCACAGAGCTGGTTTGTGTCCCCATAATTAAAAGAGCTAGATGGGGAGGAGCTGGTTTCTCTTATCAAGCTTCTATTTTGTGGAACTCTCTTCTGGAGACAGTCAGGCTGGAACCTAACAGGGTTCTTTTCAGGAAAAAGATAAAGACCTGGCTTTTTCCAAGACCCTAGGATTTCGCGTTGTTTGTTTTAATTCCCCCAGCGCCAAGACGCCACGGCATAAGTGCGCTTTATAAATGTCTCAGTCAGTCAGTCAGTCAGATGGACTGAAACTCCACTAAATGTTCTGTGACTCTGTAACGGAACAGGAGGCCCTGGTTTGCCAGTTTCTTTATTGAATATGAAAATGTTAAAAAAGAATATTTGAAAAAGGAGGCGCGAGCCCAGAAAAATTATGTAAGAAGAGGCAGCTTGGTGGATCCCGCTCCGAACAGCCAAGGCATTTAAAAGGCAACTTAACGGATTACAAATCCTGTGTATACTCCTGTGGGCATGAAGGTGGAAGGTACCCAGAGGGGCCAGTTAGGGAATGTGCTATTGTAGTCACTAGGCACATGGTGCAAGGGCAGAGCACGGCAAAGCAATGCTGTATTGGTTATAGGGACTTCCATGAGGTGTTTGCCAAAAAGAAGGCCACAGGCCTGATAATATGCCATCCAGTTTTATGTCACTGTTGTATGTCATAAAACAAGCAATGTGTTCCCTATTTAACACTGTGATGTTACTGCAGTGAACAAGTAAACTGGTTATTCTCACCCATAACAGATAACGGAAACAGTGAAATGACTACATTCCCATGCCTGCCTCAAATGGTTCCCTGCTCCCAAGAGACCAGAGGGTAATGATGATGTTGGTGAACGCTGATCAGCAAGGTTTCATCTCTTTTCTTCGATCACAGGACCTTTCAGACTTGAGATTAGCAGCTCAATGACAGGTGCTGTTGCACAGATTCACACCATCTTGTAAACCTATCTATAAGCAGACTATTTCTTTTGTACTAGAGAGCGGCTCTGCCATTTGGCTATAGACATTGATGAGGATGTAGATTGCATGTAGACTGCACACCATATATGTATACTAGAAAAAGAGCAAAGAGCACTGAACTGAAGCAGGAAGGTGGGGAAGGCTCACATACATGTGTCCATTTGCATGATCTCACTGGATATTGTTTTCGCTTTTATCGGACTATATTTATTTTGTCAATATCACTTGGAGTCTTCCAAGGGGTTAACAAGGATTTATTTGCATAGAAACGACTGTAGGTGGAGCTCCCTCTCTAGCCAGCTATCAACTGACTTTCAGGAGAACACCACTACATCACACAACAGAGAACACTCTAATAAAGAACACATACTATGTCACAGGGTGACACACTTAAAGCTACAAGTCACATGGTAGTTTTGATACACTTGAATCCAACACATCTTCTTCCTTTCAATTACAAAACCAAGCTTAGATGAAGACACTTGCTTAATACACTCAAGTGTGCATCATACAGAGTGTAAGATAGTTGCACCTACTCAAAAACATAGTCCTCCAAATACTTGGATGGGTTTCTGTGTCTGTGACAGTCTTCATTCATGCCTACCCTTGTACCTTGAGTTTTACTTCCCAACACTTCACCAGCATCAATCATCATAAAACCACTACAGCTTTCTGTGTCCACTTCATCCATTCCCCATTTCTTTCCACTACTTCAGTACTTTTCTTGTACAAGGCAACCCTCCACTTGTTCCAATGCTCACCATTACATTACACAATATACAAATCATGTACCTCTCTCCCCTTAAAGGGCCTCTGAAACTTTGTACATCCCCCTTCCAATCTTCCAAATTTGATTATGACAGTCACCTGTTTTTAACTTCTCTTTTGTCCCAGACTCATGTGCACTGTTACTTCGTTCACCTTCTTGCCTCAACAACATGTTCTTCCAAGCAGGAGACATTTTAGTACTCACATCACCTTCTCTCATTAACCTTGAATGAGATTTTCTTAGTAACACCATTTTCAGTGGTCCAATACGCCCACACCAGATCATCTACCATCCCCCTGACATCCCTTCTACTCACACAAGCAATTTGAATTACACCCTTGACCATGCAGTTTGTTCTGTCAACTACACCATTTGGTTGTGGGTCGTACAATGATAGGTAAGCATGACAAATTCCACTTTGTTCCATAAAAGCCTTCATCTCTCCAGACGTCAATTGAGTACCATTAACAGTGATGAGTTTAACTGAGTACCCTTCTTCCCTGAACACTTCCTCAAGGACATTAATGGTTCTCTTGGTTGTGATCTCACGCATGAACTTCAACACGACCACTTGGCTTGTACATCAAACATTACAAGAGCATACTTGCACTCTAACATTACGACCCTCAGCGGCCCAATGAAGTCCATACACACCATGTGCCATGTTTTGTCAGGATTAACAATCGCACCCATCACAGAATGATCATCTTCTTTCAACCTTTTCTCTCCTTCCTTACAATCTACACAGTGAACCACCCATTTTGTAACATCTAGATCCATACCCGGCCACCAGCAATTTTCAAGTAATCTCTTTTTAGTAAGAGTTTGTCCCATATGGCCTTCATGATCTAACTTGAATAGCTCGGTACGTACTCCTTATGGAGGAACAAATGTATCTCCCCTAGATATCAAATTTTCACCGCACACAATTCATCAATAATTTTTACAAAAGTCCGAACTGCCATTGATACTGCAAGCTCTTGCCTAGCACCTTTAGTGATCATATCAACAACCTATGACAGCACTTTGTCCTCTCTTATACACTGAAACTACCATTCTTTCCCTATGGCCTTTTGACTCCTCTCTACAATCTCACTCACACAGCCTACTGCACCTTCATTACTGAATGTATCTACACCCTCCTTGATCACTTCTTGCCAAGGCAGTGGTAGCCCAGACAAACCATCGGCTTGCGTATTCTTCCTCCCAGGAATGTATTCTGCTCTGTACTGAAATTCTTGCAAGCTTGCAGCCAATTGGGCTAATCTAGCAGATAAATGTCCTGCCCCTTCTGGTCTTAAAATCTTCAACAAAGGTTTGTGATTGGTGTGTAATACCATGGGAAATCCCCACAAATATATTCTAAAATATTCAACCGCCCATGCCGCAGCCAATGCCTCTCTTTCTACAACTGAATGATTTCTCTCAGTACTTGTTAAGGTGCGAGAAGCAAAAGCTCACCCTCTTTGTGCATTTGTGAATAAACAGCCCCACCCACTCCCACAGCACTGGCATCAACAGTAAGAATCAACAATAGCTTTTTGTCAAAAGGAATCAGTACTTTGGCCGCACATATCTCTTGCTTAATGTTTTCGAACGATTTTTGTTGTTCATCAGTCCATAAATAAGTACATCATTTTCTCAAAAGTTTATTTATCTGTTGAGTTTTTTTAACCAAAGTTTTTTAAAACTTTGCATAATATTCAACCAGACCAAAAAAGGACCTCACCTGGTCTTTGTCCTTAGGTGAAGGAGCTCTGCTTATGGCTTCGAAAAAGTCCCTTTTTGGACTAATTCCTGAAGTTCACAAAGTGTACCCAAGGTACTCTAACTCTTCAACACAGACTGTAAATGTATCTTTCCTCAGGGTCAACCCTGCATCAGCAATTCTGTCCAGAACCCCATGTTATGGCTCCCTACAGACTCACCAAAAAAACAAAACACCACCCCTTCAGTCTCTTTCAGGACTTGACCTATCATCCTCTGAAACATGCTAACTTCCAAGGGGTTTTCTTGTGAACTGAAATATACCTTCAGTGGTAATAAAGGCCGTGAGATGTTTTGAATCTGGATGCAGGTTTTATCTGATGATCTTTTCAAATCAAGTTTAGAAAATATTTGGCACCTTTTAAAGATAATGATGGAGCAGGTAGTGCAAAATTTGTATACCTCCTCTATTCTTGCATGAAAATAATAATTATATAATCTATTAACTATAATATTATTAAACGAGTGTTGCATGTATACTAATCAACATTATTAAAACTTAAACTACACATGGGATTTGCCGTTTGCATGGCTAAATAACTCTTATAACTAAACTCTGTACGCATATTAATGAGTAGTATATGTGGTAATAGAATATTGCATGATATATGTTGCTTTGTGACGTTGCATCATCGAGGAGGACCGAAAAAGGTGAATATAATGGCTTTGAATGTCGCTATATGCTAGATAAATACAAGCACATAGAGTGATTAGTAAGGGGTTAACATTAGAGTCACTATTTCTATGTATTAATTATTCTTTTGTGTTTGTTTCGCTTAAGCTGACATCTGGGCCTAAATCCAATATGGCCTCTGACATTGCATGCAGAAGTGGCCACTGTCTCGTGAGGCGCGGAGTGAACTGCGCAAGTGCGAACAGTATCCTGAACCTCTTAGCGACCTTTGCTCATCATGTTCCCGGTCAAGGATATGAATTTGGTGGTTCGCCAAGAATGGGGGAACAATCAACCTTACAGTAAACCGGAACAAGCCAACACTTTGGCTGACAAGGGACCTCACCCCTCGAACAGTACTGAGAATCTGGGAATAAGAATCTGACGATCCCAACCAGCCAATCATGACTGTCCTAAACCTAAAAAGGTATCTTCTTTAACCTGATTTTATTATAAAAAGGGTAATAGAATAGAGAGTGTTAGTGTTAGTTCGTGACACTTTTCCTGATGGCCCAGATGCTGCCCGACCGTTTGATGACTGCAAACTTTTTCCAAATCCACGGGCTATGATAGATGCTTGCACAATTTCTGGTCCTTTGATAAAATTGGGGACAGTAACGTGCTGAGCAGAGGACTTTGAGCTTTGGCCTGCTTTATTCGGACAATTTGCGACAGACTTGGTTATGCAGAGCTAATGAATTAGAGGATCCCAAATAGCCAGATTAGGTAAATATGATGTTCTGCGATTTACTTGAATTGATCTAGAAATTCTGAACTTTGATGAGACCTATGCAAATATAAATCATTATGAAAATTTAGATAAACAAATATTGATTAGCAAAGAATATGAGTTTGTGGTTTTTCATTAAGGAAAATAAGGATTCTGAGTCTTAAATGTGTTGTAGCTGGTTCTAAATCACCATCAACCAATCCAACTAATTGGTCCGTCTACCAAGTGGGTGGAGTGCCTTGATGTTTAGGATTAGGGATCTATAGGCGACGGATGTTAATGTATATTTAGTAAAATAACTTTTCTCTCCCTATAGGTTATAAGGTGTTCCCCCCACATGTCCAGCGCTTGAATTACTCATCCCTCCTGTGTGTGTAGACTCGTGAATGGTGATGTGTGTGAGATGGTGTTATGGGCCCCACCAATGAATGCGTGTATGAATAAGTGTGCGTGACAACGGGTCTGCGACGCAGGGAGGATATCGGTATATGTTGTTCCCCATTTTCCCAGTCTTGCGCTGGATCAATAACACTAATTCACTGATGTTGGGAAGTGGATAATTTTCCACCGCTATATGTTGATTAAACGTGTCAAGTCCACACACAGTCAAAAACTTCCATCAGATTTTCCCGTGATCACTACCAGAGAAATCCAACTGGAGGTCTCGATGGGTTCTATAATACCTTGTCCCACCATCTCATCCAACATTTACTTCACCTCCTGCCTGGCAATTATAGGGAATTTCCGTAACTTGTGTTGGACGGGCACTGCACCAGGCTTCATCATTATTTTATGCACACACTTCTTTAGTTCACCAATATTATCCGAAAAAACTTTTCTCGCCCCTTCAATAATATCCTCCACAGCAAATTAATCACAACCATCACCTAGTTGTGTGCATGGGGGTTGATGATTATACCTAAATCATATTGATGTTGCCAACCTTAAATTGGAGGACCTCTTTCAGCCATGTAAACTTTTCCCTCCACAGTTCTCGCTGGAAAACATATATCAGTAAGCATATACCCTTCAATATCTATCTTCTCACTGTGGTGTCCCCCAGGGTTTATATCTTTGGTGAACAACCGCACACCTGGCCAATGTTCAACAAACATACTTTTGGAGCAATATAGTATAAAGAGAACTGGAAGCCACCATGAGTTGAACTGACACTCCCTCGATCTCAGATGAGGCCTTAAGTCTTAACTTTCTGTTAAGACTCTCAACATCAATACATAAAATCCTGTCAGGTTTAATTTCCTCATCACTACCTGGCATGTTATCTTACACTGCTTTATTGTTTGCTTGCACATGCCAGCAAAATGTCCTTTTCGCCCACACCATCTACATTCTTTTCCAAGGGCATAACAATTTTTTTAATCAACAGTATGAAAATTACTCCAACAACGAAAACATACTTTTTCTTGTTGTTTACTACTATCTAACGCTCTAGATGGTGTGTAACTACCATTCCTTTTGGCAAACCCATTCTTCTTCATTTCCTTTCCAACTGTTTTAACTGTGCTTAGTACTCTTGCCTCTTCTCCTTCAATTAAAGTTACTTTCCCATCACGTTTATTCCTTTTCACTTCTTTTATGCATAAATCTGACTGCTCTACAATTTTTGCAATCTCTTAGCATCATGTAACGATGGATACTTAGCTTCCCATAATCTTTCTTGCACTTTTTTATTTTTACATTGCACAATCAGTTGGTCCTGAATCATTTCTTCCCTCATGGTCCCAAACTGGCATTTGCCCGACAGCTCACCCAACCTAGCTACAAATTGGTCCACTGTTTCATCTCTTTTTGGGGCTGGGTATAAAATGTATACCTGCAGATAACTATATTAATTTCCTTGGCAAACCTTCTCTCCAATCTAACCTCAGCTTCTAAATACACATTGGTAATCTGTTGACCATTATTACCCACAGCCACCGGTAAATATGTAAAGACATGCTGGCCTTCCTTTGCCAGTGTGCTTAGTAGCAAAGCTTTTTTCCTTGCATTGCTGAATACCCTACTATATAATGCCTCTATATAAGTCTCAAAAATCTCTATCCACTCATCCCATCTAATGGGTGGAGTTCCTGTCTGTGCAAAAAGAACTGGAGGGGGAATAATTGCAGCCTCCATAACCCCGTTCCCACTCAAGTGTGTCCATCACTGTAGAATCCCTAAACATAAAGTACCCGCATGTCAAAGACAGGAAAACCGACATCAGAGGCAAATATGCGGATAATATTCCTTCCCTGATGACAATGCAAGTAGTTAAATTTGTTGTTTTTTTCTCTGATGCCGGTGGTTCTTTATGCCGTCAAAAAGCGTGTCAATTACCAACTGTTTCTTCAACAAGGATGTCACCAGTCACCGTACTCTTCAGCATGCCTTGCTTGTAGACAAACAACTTGCTTATAATTTTAACGTATGCGCGTTCTCCAAACCGCACAAGATGGCTGCCAATTATGTGTGTTGTCAGTTGGGCTTGCTCCCACACGTAGACTATGTCGTAGATGATATTTGTTCACCTTCGACATCTAACACAGGCGCTCTCGTGAACAGCCTTCCTGGTAAGCGTGCGATTTAGCTTCTGATGCGCAGGGCCAATATAAACATTCCAATACAATAACGGACTTACTTTTCACCAAAATAACCCACAATGTATTTTCTGGTGTAAAGATTGTCCACATGCATGTCGGGTTCCCGCTTGATCACTCGTAACGCTCCACCAATTCACTGCGTAACTTTTTTTCTCGTGAGCTTCGTGGCACTGCTCATAGGTTCGTACACCACCCAAGGCACAGCCATTGAAGGCTGGAATCGTCACCAAATTTTGTAGATATCATTCAGAGTCTTCCAAGGGGTTAACAAGGATTTATTTGTGTAGAAACTACTTTAGGTAGTGCTCCCTCTCCAGCCAGCTACCAACTGACCCTCAAGAGCACCACTACATCACACAACAGAGAACGCTTGAACAAAGAACACATACTTTGTCACAGGGTGACACACTTAAAGTTACAACTGACATGGTAGTTTTGATGCACTAGCATACAACAATTTACTGACATAGTTTGCCTCTGAGCACTAAGAGCACCAGTCAAATGGCACCTGGCTGCAGTCTTATATCACTGACATGTGATTTTACAATTGGGATTTCAGGTCTGCTAATGCAGGCCTACATGGGCATAACAAAGTTGTATCAAGCACATGTTGAAGGAAACCATTTTAAAAGTTATTGGATGCCTTAATTGAATATTTGCTACGTAGTGCCTTGAAGATTGCAAGGTCTGCTGGCATAATGTGCAAAATATGAAGGGCTACAAGACGCTTTGTGTACCCGGGCTTAGATACTAAGGGCCTTTTGAAAAGGATTGGAGTTCGGATAGTAGGTAGTAGTTGAAGGGAGAGGAGTTATCAGCGGAGAACATTTTCTTAAGTGCAGAGCAATGCAGACTTGATGCATTAACGAAGATAGCGACTGGTTGTTGAAAAAAGATGTGAGGCAGAGAAGGACACCACAGGGTAAGGCTAGTGGTCTAACAATTGGGAAGGGTACATTGGTAGTTTGTAGATGGGGGAATATAAAGAGGTGGATCTTGAGGAGGTCATATATACACTTCCGCTTGTTGTAGTGTTGAGTCACAGACTGTAGACATATGTTGCCATCTACATCAGACTAAAATGCTTAGAAGTGTTTTGCTATTTAATGCAGCATCGAATAAACAGAATGAGAGAAGTCTTTAGTTTTAGAAGGAACAGTTAATTATTAATTTGCAAATATTATGTACTTGTACCTGTTAATATTATCTGCTTATTCCTTTCAGAAGGAGAGAGTGAAGGTGATATAAAAAAGACAACATTTCGTGTAATCACTTTGTGAAACCTTTAGTCTGTGCTTGCACCTGGAGAACGGTACTCTTTATGATATTTGACAAACACATCATCAAACATATTTTTGAACAAAGTTACATGGGCGGCTGTTTGTCCTCCGTCTTCTATTTCAAGGCACTGATCTTATCCCATTAGTCAGAAGGACCAAACGAGACACATGTAATTTCTCTGGCACCGCCCAGTTCTGAATAGTAATGTACAAAGCTGTGAAAGTCTTTCTCCGTGACCTTCATAAAGGGCAGTGATATAATAAGCCAATTCTGGCAAGTTTTTGCATCGGGACATTGATGTGAACATCGGTACATTGATGTGAACATCAGTACGTTTGTAACATTCACATATGTCCTTGCTTAATAAAATTGTTCGTAAAAGATCTGTTCTGCACAAACCATTTAAGAGCCCATTATGAGTGGGACAGGAAAGGCCCCGGTTATTCGTCTCCAAGCCACAGAATTACTGATATCGCACAGGCGACTCTACTCCTGATAGATATTTACCAAATCCACCTAGACCTGTTAACTTTGGACTAGCGTGATCTTATAAATTATACAGCCACATGTACTGATGACAAAAAACATCAGCATCACAAACATAGGAGTGTATATCAGCTTCTGTTGACCTGTGTCTTATCGTTTAAGAGTTAAATTCGTTGTGGTTTCTGTAGAATCAGGCTTCACTCCTATGCTCTTCCAAAGCGCATAGGGGTTGTGCTACACTCTTTCTCATACAAATGTTGTCTTGCATTTTTTACGTACAGTACTGCTGCATTATCTTACTGCCTGGTAAATAATTACATGTCTCTAACTGAATTGATAGAGCAGTTAGTGCAACCTAACAGTAATGAAGAAAGGATACGGAAGAAGAATATTTATAAGTGTGATAACAACATTGGTGTAGAGTAATGCAACATTTATACAAAAATAATTATGTTCTGACATTAAAAACTGTTTTACAATGTTATTCACTGTAATAAATTATTCAAGAAAATAAACTTTTGGACGCTATTTAAGTGCTGATTTAGAAAAATAACAGTAGAACATCACTTTTTAAAGGAAGTGCCACTCATTATCTCCTCAATGCATCTAAAAGCCTACATACCAGGCAGTAATCGTTTTCAGCAACCAATATGCTTCATTCTCATATTGTACACTTACAACACACACCTATTAACCTTGAAATTGACTGAACAGATGCTCTAATTGTGACATTTGAGTTGTTAGGTTCACCACACATTTTAAGCTTGAATAATCGAGAAGATTGCAGGGGAGTCAGGACCATAGATAACAAATCTACAAATCAAAAAGCAGAGAGAAGGACCCCAAGCCCTACAAGCTACCCAAGAGCAACAACTGCAGAGTCAGTTACAAAGCAGAAAAGCAGAGATACCATACAAGAGAACTGCTGAAAGGAAGGTGAACACCACACAATGGGAGGCCTGTTGGAAATGGCCCTCTTTGCAGTGTCACCCCAAAACGTTTTGCATTCCTCCTCCCTTTTTGCATGTGCTCTCTGCTTAAAACATGTTAACATTGGTGTATCCACAATTGTCATATTTAATTTACTTATAAGTCCCTAGTAAAGTGCACTACATGTGCCCAGGTGCTGTAAATTAAATACTACTAGTGGGCCTGGAACACTGGTTGTGCAAACCACTTCAGTAGCTCTTTAGGCATGTCTCAGGCCTTCCACTGCAGAACCTGTGTGTGTAGTTTTAAACTGCCATGATGACCTGGCAAGTTGACCCTCTTGCCAGGCAAAAATTTTCCTTTTTAATGAATGTGTAAGTCACCCTAAGGGTGGGCCTTGGACAGTAAAAGGGGCAGGGTGCAGTGTATTTAAAAAGTAGGTTTGTACATTTAATTTTTGCATGTCCGGGTAGTGAAAAAGCTCTTTAATTAGTTTTTCACAACTGCAAGACCTATCTGTCCCATAAGTTAACATTGGGATTACCTTATTATATCTTAGTAGTGAAACTTCCAATTGGTAAGAGATGAAGTCCCCAAGTTTGCTGTGTCTGGAGTCCCAATTTAAAATTCTAACTTATGGTGAAGCCAGATTTCAAACAGCAATTCTGAAAATGCCACTTTTAGAAAGTTCGTATTTTATTACTTTAGCCATTTGGTGCCTTCTGCCTGTCTCTGAATACATGTCTGGGGAAGGTGCATTCCCTCTAGACAGCCACACACAAACGGAGCTCAGGTGTGACCGATGGGCCATCAACATCCTGATGGGCTATCCTGTCAGATTGGGAGGGAGGAGCTGACACTTACACCTGATTAGGTAGTCCCTGCCCCAACACAAATTGCTGCATACCCCCTGGAGGGAGTCTGGAGCCAGGACGGGAAGGGCAGGGATCTGTGCACTTCAAAGGTCTCTCTTTGAAGTCTACCCCACTGCAAAGGCACAGCTGGGTATAATTCCTGAACCTCTGATACCACCAACTCAGTACACTTCTGGACCTGTGGATACTCTGCCAGGAAGAAGGACTGCTGTGCTGCTGGAAGGACTGCCACTTTGCTGGACTGCTACTCTGAAGGAGCTGCTTCCTTGTTGTGCTGTCTTACTGTCTGCTGCCCTCTTGCCTGGAGAAGAAGAATTGGACCTGGAACCCATCTTGACCCCAGGACTCCAAAGTGACTCAAAGGACTTGTCTGCTGGTCTCATGATCTGAGTCTCAGGGACATAACAGGCTCCCCACAGCTCCTATACTGAAATGTACAAGTCCCTGACTTCCAAGAGGCACCTCTGAGGTCACTAAGCCCTTGGATGGTTCTGCAGCTCTTGAAATCAAACTTTTGGGCTCTTCGCGAATAGGCCTTTGCTCCAGAACTGTGCCGCTTGTTAAAGGATTAGCACAAGCAGGTGCAAGGTTGTCGCTTTGCACAGCAAGCATCACCGCCTGTAACCGTGAGGCTCCAGCCCATCTGTCCGTGACACCTGGTGGCTCTTTGCTCCCCAGGGGCCACCGTCAGCAATGCTCTCCTTGCTCCCGGCGAACTTCTTGCCCATGAATGGGACAATTCTTGAGAAGGTAAAATTTCCACTAGACTTACCTGGTACTCTACCTGATCCGTGTACCATCATGGGCGGATTGGACATTTGGATTTGACCCAATCTAGCATGACCATATTTCACCAGTTGGAACTTTATGCTTTTAGGCACTACATTTCAGTTGATTCTTTAAACATTCATAACTACTGTTTTACTTATTCTTTATTGTTCTAACTAGGGGTCAGATGTATCAAAGGGATTTACCCATTCTGTGTCTATGGGAAAATGTGATTGTACAATGGTTCTAGGTGTGGTATCTTTTGATGTCGTGTTTTCACTGTTTTAAGTGTTGTGCAAATACTTTGCACATTGCTTTTTAGGTTAAGCATGACTTCTCTGTGCCAAGTTACTGGAGGGAGTGCATAGGATTGCTTAGCGTATGTGTGACTTACCCTGACTAGGATTTTGGTCCTTGCTTGGACAGGGTGGATATCTCTGCCAACCAGAAACCAAATTTTTAACAAGACCCATACCTTGTGCAAAATGCTGTGTGCAGCATGGATTAATAAGCACTAGCTAGTACCCAGGCCCTGGACATAGAGACCTATCCGTGAATGAGCCCAGCTACACAGAAGCAACTTCCTAGTTCCATTCTCCTTGTGCAGGTCAACAACAAAAAATGAGAGCAGAGATTCCATCCTGGTGAATATCTGGCGAAGATCTAGAAGCAAGAAATCCCCCAATTAGGGAGAGTCCCAGACCACAAACAGAGGAAGTACATGAGACTTAAGCACCAGCCCATTGAACACAGACCTTGGGCATAGCGACCCCTGTTGGTAACCAGCATTCAGCTTCCAAGAACCAACACCCATGTGCACCAGTTCATCCAAGGCTGGGCCACAAAGCCATAGATAGGAACAATCAGCCCCCATCACCAGACCCTTCTGTTGACAGTCCTGTAGGATCCCCTGAACATCTGAATAGACCATCACCACCTGCAACATGGCAGACAGAATGAAGCAAAGCTCATTAGAGACAAGATCCTAATACACAAGGAATCAGCATCAAATGTAACAGCACTCACAAGCGTGACCCCAAGTAGGAAGCAAGGCTGTCTACTATGTCAGAAGCAAAAACACAAAACCAGCAAAAGACAGGAGTACATCCAATAAAGCAGTCTGCGAACCTCCCGTATAAGTTCAAGAAAGCCCATAAAAAGGCAACCCAACAGAGCGAGGTATAGAGAAAAGGAATGTGAAAGACATGCCAAATACTTTAAAAGAGACTCATATATCAGCCAAGGTTCTAAACAAAATGAAGCTCCTGATGCTAACATGTTGTGGAGGAAATGCAACACTGCTCAAGAGAGAATACACCCTGCAAGACAATAGATGAGAGAACCCTCACATCATTGAGAGATAAAAATATTTTTGAAATTCACCGTGTGGAAACAGGACCATGGCAGCGGTGGGATTTGAACCTGTAACACTCAGTTCACTGCAATAATATTGCGACTACAAATATTAACTTACTGAATAATCTAAACTTTAATATCATTGAAAAAAATATTGAGACCCTAGATTTAATTAAGAAAGCCACTAATAGAATACAAATACATGGTGTAAACAATATCTAATCTAATATATATCAAAAACAAAAATGTCGGAAATAAAAATATTGTGACTTATAACTAACCATAGACTAAGATATGTAATAAGAAGCAGTAAAAATACAAAAAACTCTATATTTAACCCCTTGTGTGCCCTTGACGGAACCACGCCGTCATGAGCCACGGGCACAGTGTGCTCATGACGGCGTGGTTCCGTCATGGAGCGGCCGCTCCTCCCATGCGGCTCGAATTCCCCGCCTGTGCGGGCGAATTAGAGAGTGGGCGGAGTCGTGACGGAACCACGCCGTCATGAGCACAGCTCGCCCGTGACTCATGACGGCGCGGTTCCGTCATGAGCACCGCGCCACCGTGCTGCCCCCAAACCCCCCCAGCGCTGCGGCGGAATTCGCGCCGCAGCGAAGGGGTTAAACAAATAAACAACAAAAATATATCCCACAATAATAAATACATTTTATAAACAAAATACAATACTTTACTTAACCAAAATAATACATTTAAATTATATTAACATAAAATTCCTCTAAATTATAAATTACACATATGTACATCTTACTTACATACAACTCATATTTATATTTACACACTTAGGTGCACATGCATCAACAAAACAAAAAGCGATTCCTTATTAGCAAAAAATAAGGATTCGTTATTAAGGAATCGCTTTTGTGAATGTATCAACAAATTCTGTAAATAATAGCGATTCCCTAAAAATCGCTATTTTTACCGAATCATCAATAGAGGGGCATGCAAACACCGAAGAGCTAATAGCGATTTCGGTAATACCGAATTAGCTAATAGCGAATTCGGTATTAGTGAAATCGGCAATGATCGGGTCGCTCCGGGAACGTGTTTATGACATCACCAACCAGGAAATACTGCTGCCCCACCCTCATTGCCTCGACAGAGGAGCAAACAGGAGCTGTGACTGGAGACTGGCTGTGCAGATTGAAGCCACACCAACTGAGCTACCCCCAAACACTACCCAGATGGAGAAGGAAGCACCATCCAGCGCTGAGGCTGCACGCAAGCGGAAACGCAAGGTTTCTGACTGGGAGCTGGAGCACCTGATAGAGGGAGTCAGCAGCAAGCACGATCGCCTTTTTGGTAAGCTGTCCCTCAAGGTGCCAGAGCCCAAGAAGCGGCGCATATGGCAGCGCATCCGGGAGAGGGTAAATGCTGTTGGTGTGACGCCCCGCAGCATTGACGACCTGAAAAAAAGATGGTACGACCTTAGGAAGCGGGCTAAGGAGAGGATTGCGGAGAGGCTCCGGGAGGCATCCAGAACGGGGGCGGTCCTTCTACAGTTCAAGCCAACACTGCCCTGGAGGAGCTGGTGGAAGGGACGATCGAGCATGAGGCCGTCGTGGGAGTAACCCAGATGGATACCTCCGGCGCAGCCACAAGTACCCAAGGTAAGATGCATGCCTGTGCCCATACCCAGCATAGCGTAAATCCATTCCCATGCCCCCAGCAGGATCAGAGTGTGCATGCAGCTTTGGCCCACACACCTTTACTTTTAACACCAGTGCATCATGGGAGTTGTAGTCTAGTCAGCCCAGTGTGCATGTACAGGATGAAATACAATTACAAATCACCACATCAGTTGAACATGGATAGAGACTGTTTATTTAGTGGATCACAGAGGGACATGTATGTTTACAACCCTACGTAGGTGTAACTATCCCACTAACCATGCACTGTTTCACACACAGATGCATCTCCTGGGGATTCGGACGACAGAGGGCGGCTGATTATTTCGGAGACTCCTGCGGATTCCGACATGGACACAGCGCAGGATGCGCATACATCACCTCCACCTGCAACCCCACCACCACCACCACCAGCACCAGCACCACCAGCACCAGCACCAGCTACACCAGCTACACCTACAACATCCACTAAAGCGCCGAGGCGCAGGTCCCAAGTCCCGGCCATGCAGGTGATGGGAACACCCTCTACACCATCGGGACAAAGTCTGCGCAGCATCACACTGCCTGCTGCACCACCTGCATGTTCCAGACTCCCACAGCGGCGCAGGTCTCGGCCAAGTTCACTCTCCTCAGGCGACGTTGATATCACCCAAAATGCTGCAATCGAGGAAAGGATGCTGCGTGTCCAGCTCCTGCAGGGACGACACATGGCGACAATCAGCTCAAACATCATGCGCCTTGCAAGGGAAATGCGTGCCATGACTGCGGCGGTGAGGGACATGAGTACTGTGGTGGCAGAGGGCAATGGGCACCTGAGGGAGGACATCCATGAGCTCACCCGTGCCATGAGGGAAGGACATGAGTGCGAGAGGAGGAGGCACCGTCAGAACTTGGTGCGGTCCGCGGCCTCTACAAAGGCCATCACAAGGATGAGCAATAGCACCGCAGTGTTGGCACGCCGCTCGGTGTCCTTGCAGGTGGACCTTGGGCACTTCTGCGGGGATGTTGCCAAGGCTCTAGGGCAGATGACCGCTGCAGTAGAACACCTGCAGAGCGGCACATTCAGTGCTGGTGCATTGGGAGGGGAAGACGGCAGTGAGGCTGCCTCGAGTGTAAGCAGTGTGTCTGTGGCAGAGACCAGCACCAGGTGCCGCAGTTCACGGGGCTCCACGGGGACAGGCCGTGGTGAGGCGTCGGAGACACCGGAGAGGAGGCTTGGCGTACGTGGCAAGCGCCACTAGACTGATTTACATCCATACCTGACCGTGGTGGGGCAACCATGGTCCTCCCCTTCCTGACGCTGCACAGCAGTGACTTAAACGCACATTTGTTCTTACAGTTTTCATGGGGAGCATTATTTTCATTGTTTGTTTGGTTGCACATACCGCAGTGCTACTGTGCATTTAACTAGTTGCACCACCAATGAAATAGTAATGTATCATTCTTACCTGCTTCAGAAATGATGTTGCATGATGTATGTCCGCCTCCTATGGCCCTCTGCTGTGTTAGGGACGTGTGCCTGTCGCTGTTGGGCGGGTGGTTGGTCATCTCGGTGGTCGTCATTCCTGTCCACCTCTATGGGTATCCCCCTTCTGGTCGCAATGTTGTGCAGCATTGCACATACAGCAACAATCCGGCAGCAGGTATCAGGTTTGTATAGCAAGGCGCCGCCAGTCTTATGTAGGATTCTAAAGCGACTCTCCAGAATCCCAAATGTCCGCTCTATGACATTCCTAGTGCTTATGTGTGCCGCGTTGTATCGTTGTTCCTGTGGGGTTGCTGGATTGATGTATGGGGTGAGTATATATTCACGCAGGGCGTAAGCACTGTCACCTAGAAGATAGAAGCAAACACTTAGCAATGGTGATGTTCATACATGTGTGGTGGTCATGTGGGGAAGAGGTATGTGTATGTACCAAGCAGGTGTCCCTCTCCAAATTCTCCATTGAGTAGACGCCTGTGGATGCCACTGTGGCGGAATATGTAGGAGTCGTGTGTGCTCCCCGGAAATTGTGCCACTAGGTCCGTTATGATGTGATTGGCATCGCACACAACCTGCACGTTGATTGAGTGGTATGACTTGCGGTTACGGAATATGTACTCATTTGCTGAGGGTGGACAGATGGGGATATGCGTACAGTCGATGCATCCAATTACATCGGGGAATTGTGCCACCTGGTAGAATGCCTGTTTGTTGCGGTCCAACTGCTGTGGGGTTGCGGGGAAGCTGATGTGGGTGTGTATCATTGTCAGCATGGCATCTAAGAATTTCTGGAAGAAGCGTGAGAGTGCGCTTTGCGATACGCCTCCGGCTACGGCGATTACCCCCTGGAAACTTCCTGAGGCCAGTAGGTGCAGGCTGCATAGGACCTGGACATGCGCAGGGATTGCATTGGTCCGGTGTGTCTGGTGCTGCAGTAGTGGTTCCAGGTCTGCAATGAGGCGCATGATCATGGCACGATTCAGTCGATACTTCTCGTACACCTCGTCCTCATTCTGTCCGAGCAAGGTGATCCGCAGTCTGAATACTCTCTCCTGGACCCTTCTCCGGCGCTGTCCTGCCGCGTTGATACGCATCCTCCTTGCAAGCATGTAGAGGGCTGCCATTTTGTGCTAGCCAACAGGGTCTCCTTGGCCACATTTAAGGGTTTGGTGATTACCACAATCAGTTGCACATGTTTGAGTTTTTTTTTTTGTTCACAAGACTTTTTTTTTAACTTTACCTCCAGGTTCTGATTCCCCTTATTTTGCTCATGCTAAATAGCGATTTTTGGGATTTTCCGTATTTGCGACTGTTGTTGCATTGGGTAGCGATTCGTTATTAGCCATTGGCACTTGCCGGGAGCTATTAGTGATTTCGGTGATTGCTAATTCAGTATTTTGCGATTCTGTATTCTTGCATATTTGTTATTTGCGATTCGGTATTTTTCCGGTATTTATTTAGCGATTCGTTAATTGCTCACAATTTGGGTTGATGCATTGGGATTCGGGTTTTGATACTCGCTAACGGGGGATTTTGGCGATTCGGTATTTTACCGACTGGATTTTTGCTTGATGCATGTGCCAGAAAATTGTTTCCTTACTTAAAATATCTCAAATATGAGCATAAAAAACATCAATTGGCAAAGACATAACTGAAAAAATTATTAAAAATAAAATAAAACAACCAATAATATGAAACTGTGCAAAACTATAACCAATATAATAGCTTAACCAATTAAACAACCAATATAAAAGTCATAGTAATTTAACCAAAGATTGCTCCAAAAACACCAAACCTTTGAAGAGGAGGAAACTTTGCCAGATTGTCCCTGCAAAAGAGAAGACTGCAACATACACAACCATACATCCACTTCTCTACGTAAGTAACAATTATACCGAAAAATGGAAGTAAAAATGTTTTTACTTTAAAAGCAATTCTTAATAATCAAACACTAACACAGTTTTTAACATTTGTCTGTTTTTACAGATTATTCAACTATCAAATAAACTCCATCAACAAGTACACATTAAAGACCACTAAAAAGTAAATATGTCTAAAAATCAATTTCACATTTACTAAAACAGCAACAATTTAAACTCCCAATACCCTAAATGTAATTAAATATTAAAAATATATGTGCAATGAATAAAGCTACCTTTTCTCTTCCAAAAGAAAAAGCACCAGTTTCAAGAAGAAGTTTGCAGCAGAAAAAGTTTCCAAAAAGACAAATCGTCACTAAACAAGATACTAGTAAGATTAGGAAAAAAAAAATGTTTATTTAACTGTATATTAATAAAAAAACTTTTATTAATAACTACCTTTCTATATTCATGTTATTACAGTACATAAAGACATATTGACAGAAGGTACAAAATGTATAACATCACAGAGGGTGAAACATTTACTGTGTTACATTGGATACACGTACAGTCAAGAAAATGCTTCTGCTGAACATATTAATTGAAAATGTACAAAATATTATTTTAATGCATGTTCTGGGTAGGCAACTACCAAATAAACTGTAGTAAAAAAGAGCTTAACCACCCTCCCAATGTAACAGAAATAGAAGTGAGGGAATTATTAGAAAATATAAATGGGCAAGCACTAGTTCCCAAGAAGTCACAGTACAAATAATTAAAGATATACTACCCCACGTACCAGAACATATAACAGGCCTGTTACCATAAATACCCTCCTTAAAATGCCTCAAAATGCAAACTAAAAGGGCCACCAGTGACACCCTAACTGCTGCTAAAGTTTTCAGAGACACAGACATCCCACCACAGCTTACAATGACAAAGAGAGAGGAACAATTCTTATTATATGATAATAAACGTCATGACAAACGGATACTTATATTTGCTACCCCTACCAACGTAATCAAATTAGCACATTGTCAAACATGGATGATGGATGGCACATTTAAAATGTGTCCCAAACCCTTCCATCAACTATACACCATACATGGTGAATTTCAAAAAAATAATATACCTTTTGTGTATGCATTACTCCAAAACAAACAAGGCAGTAGCTACATGGAAGTGCTTAATTATATTAGGCAACAGACAAACATCTACTATCCCCAAAAATTAGTATTGACTTTGGGCAAGCTGTGCTCCAATCTATACTAAAAATAACCCCCACACAGCCACACAGGGATGTTACTATCATTTTAATCAACGTATATGGCGTCACCTACAGAAATCTACACTTAGGGGCTTATTACGAGTACAGTGGTCTCAAGGCCTCTGTACCTGTCTGAGGGCCAGGATCTCAGCGGTTCGACCACCCGATTCCGACCCTGAAGGTTGGACCGACTGAAGAATGCCATCACCGTGAGGATCCTGGATCCACAGCAGTGTGGAAAGTGGCAACAATGGAGGTGATGCCAATGTCGGCACCACCGTGTCTATTCTGACCTGCCTTTCCGCAAACCTTTTCATGACAGGGATCCTGCAAGGAAGAGGTTGGCTGAAAGGCAGGGAGGGGGGCCCAAGCAGGGCCACCAACTGTTTTTTCTCCTTGTGACTTGTGGCTGGGGGTATTTGTTGTGCCCCCTATGCCTGCACGGTTGTGTGTGCACTGTGTGCCATGCACAACATGATGCAGGTAACAGTGCTCGCATAACAGGGCAGACGTTGCAGTGCGGAGGCCTTGCCTTCCAGGTCACTCTGTGAGTCGAAGCATGCCACTGCAAACAGACCACTGCCAGCACTCCTTCAGCCTGGTGATCATCTCAGAATATAGTAGTTGGGATGCTGCAGACTTGTTGCCTTTCTCTCAAGCACCAATGGTACTGCCTGTTGGTCCAAGCGCAAAAGTCGGAATCAGGCCCTAAGTGTGGAATACGCCACCACCAGCCAATTTGCCTTTGAAGTCAAAAAAATTATTGCACTGTCCTATATCCCTGTGACAGAGAAGCCAACCATTACAGCATACTAATAGAAAGTTCCTATTATCAAAATAGTGAAGACAAACTTGCTCCCCTAATGGACTGCTTTCGAGGACACATGGGTAGGCAGACTATATAGGTCAGGACACAGATGCCAGCCAAACTTCCAGATACCATGGTGGAATGTCTATGACAGCACTATGGCAAAGGAGGCAAAAACAATAAACACAGTGGAATGATGGCATAATGACTTTTAAATCCACACTACGCAGAACTCAAACTATGCTACCCAAATTACTAGAAGCCTTACAAAAAGAGCAAAGCTACAAAGAACATAGAATAGAACGATCTGTTACAGAGATCTGTCCCAAACTAACAAAACAAACAAGAGAAATGTATGAAATGCTACAATTCAAGGTAAGAATATTTATAAACAACAAAGGACTAGACTACTTAGGGGTCGATTCTGATCTCGCTCGGAAGGGCTCCGAATGCGATTCGGTGGGAAAAAGGTACGAGTCGGACGCGTGTTTCACGACTGACTCGGACACCTGTACGAGCGAGCAAGTACGATGCGAGTGTACGCGTGTGTTCCGAACGAACCGTTTCCGGATCCGAGCAGCTCCAACTGACTCGTACGGACATGATTCACACCGCGCAATGGAGACGTTTCACAACCGAGCGAGTACGATGTGCGTGTTGAACAGCTGGATCGAGCCGAAGTTTCCGGCTCGCAAAACGTCCGGGAAGCTGCCTTTGGGGGTCCGCGTCAGACCCCCACCACACGCAGCCTTACGACTCGGACACAGGGTCTCCCCAGCACAGGCATGTACGGTGCGGATGGCACTGATGCATACCCACTGTAGGGGAGGCCCTTGTGCGAGACGTACTCATTCAGTCAATGGGAACCCATGTACGAGTTGTACGACCGGCTCCCATTGACTTCTATGGGTGCCCAACCGAACCGAGTCCGGCAGCATGCGGCCGCATCGTACTCGCTCGGTCGGACTGCAGGGGTCCGGCTTGGTCGGAAAACACTCCGGAATCGGCTCGGTTGGAGAGCTTTCCGATCCAGATCGGAATCGACCCCTTCAATAAGTAATAACCAAATAGATCCTCTAAATCACATATAAAATCTACCAGGCATCTAAGAAACTACAACATAATACAACAAAATGATTTAAACTTTTTTAAAAAAACTAGTCAAATATTATTATTATATCATTGTAAAAATTATTCTGATTTTTTCGTTACTCACTGAGACAATAAAAATCTCAATTCTATTATTTAAAAATATTTTACATTATTTAGTACATAAGACACACACAGGAGCTCATTAGGATGTGGTAAACGGGGACCGTCCGCAATACATGCGGCAGTCCTGCATACCAAATTAGTGGCGGTCGCATTTTGCAATTTAACATTGCAGCGGGTGCTACTGAGTGCAGCACCTGCCAAAATGTCAAAAATGCATGTTTTGTATTTCACTGCACTACGTGACAGGTACCACACGGTGCCTGCCACTTGGTACCCCCCAGTGCACAGCTACCTCCCCACAACACAAAGGGAGCCCGTTACGGGCCCCCAAATCCATTTCCGCCTGTCATTTTGTGGTGGGATGACCGCCGTGAAAAGACAGGCGGAAATAAATATCGTAATCCCTATGCTGCCCTATGTTTTGGTTCCGCAAGGCGGGCGGAAAAGGAACGCCTTGCGGAACCGTGGCAGGCGGTCTTTGAGTCTGCCACGCTACCCTGAGGATTCCCCCCGCCATCATAATCTGGCAGGGGGAAGTTGCTGTCAGATGGCGGAGGGCCCGCCACTGCACCGCACGGCTGGCAGTCCCTCCGCCATCGTAATGAGCTCCAGAGTACTTATACATAATTTTAAAAATACATCATATAGTTTCAGCAAAACAACATAATAAATATATCAACATAAAAAAATCTAAATATATAACATTTCGCACCCACAGTAAATTAACTAAATTAACTTACAATTTTGTTGCTAAATATCTCTCGCCAAATCTACAAACTTCCAAAAAGTAGTCCAGCAAAAAATTGTTAAACCGATAGTAAAAAGCCCCAAAAAATTTAGTTTAAAATACAAATCCCTCAAAGCAATCCGCAGTCTGTAGGTTACATTTAAAACCCGAAAAATTGTTTAAAAAAGAGAACCACTCCAGGAAACCCCAAAAAACAAAGAAATATCAGCTAACTATAGGCCTATCAGCCTAATAGATACTCTTTAAAACATTTTTGCACAACAGGTCCTATTAAAGTTACAAGACCTGATCGATGAAAAGCAGATTCTGGTGCCCCTGCACGCTAGTATTTTAGAGCAAGTGTTCAAATTTGCTCTCCTTTACTGGAAGTATGTTTTGCTGTTTAAAGAGAAGCTCTACGTAGCTTTTGTTGATCTCAGAGCAGCATTTGACTTGATCCCCCGCGATAAACTTTGGAGAGTATTATTCAACATGGGTGCCCCCAGTGACCTTATTTCCATCATCACTAAGCTACATGGAAGAAATTATGCTCAGAATAGATGGGGAGAGAAGGATGAACTAACCAATCAGATCCTAATACTACGTGGAGTACGGCAAGGGTATGTACTCACTCCCACCCTGTTCACCCTATATATAAATGATGAAGTTGAGGTCCTATGGCAATGTTTTAATGATTCTCCTTCTTTAACCCCTTCGATGCTCATGACGGAACGGTTCCGTCATGAGCATCGGTTGAGCTGTGCTCATGACGGAACCGTTCCGTCATGACCACGCCCGCGCTAGAACCCTTCAGCACCGCGGGGGAATCCGCACAGCGCTGAAGGGGTTAAAAAGGAGATAAAATCCTGATTCTCCTTTTTGCTGATGATTCGCTGCTTATATCAAAAACACCTATGGGTCTCCAAATTTAGATGGGCAAATTCATGGCTTTTTGTGAGTCAAGGGGTCTAGAGCTGAATTGCTCTAAAACTAAATTTATGCTCTTTGTTGCATGAACATTTAGATGCAGTAGTATCAAAGCTGGTACTGAAGAAATTGGTAGGGTTTTCAGCTTTGAATATCTGGGGGTTACACTGTCTGATAAGTTCAAGTGGGACCACCAGATAGACAAGGGCTCACATATTCACTCATATAGATCAAAAGCTATTTCACAATTTTACAAAGACACATACACTCGATCAATATCTCAAACCCTAGAGACCTTGAGTGCAGCACAATTTGATGCAGAAATGTGGGGATAAAATGATACACAGACGCTTTCAGAAACAGAAAATAATGTCATTAGGGCTTTGGTGGCAGTACCAACTAGCACACCTATTATTCCACTCCTCTATGATCTAGGCATTAAGTGTGTTTATGATATTATGCAGCTGAAACCACTTTAAGTCTTGGGACACATACGGACTACACCAGAATTGCACGATTATAGAGAATGTTTAAGTGCTCCCATAAGGCATGATCCCTCGTTAAGATTTATTTATAGCTAGTGTAAGAAGCTGAAGCTATTACAATTTTGAGAACCCCCTGAATAAATTTGAAAAGTGGATGGTAAGGCCCTGAAAGCAGCATACTGGTATCATGTATATGAACTACAATTTAAGAAAGACAGTTTGGGCGATCTGACTGAGAGGTTCCTTGCATTCAAATCAGCACTGTCATTTTAGCCTCCCCTGAATGCTGTAACCCTTCCTCTTGCCAAAAGTCTTTACCTAAGATTTAGGTACAGCTGCTTGTCTCTCAGAGTGTTCAGCAGCAGCTGGAATAAACATCAGGCTTCTATAGTATGTCCAGTGTGTGAATTGGATTCAGAGTCACTAGATCACATTTTAATCATATATCCCAGTTATTGGGACCTCTGTCATAAGTGGCTTCGACCAATTTGTCTGAATTTGGGAGTCACACAATATCGGAAGGCTCAGCCATAATTGGCAACAGATACATCAGCACCTATTGTGTTCTTGGTGAGCTGATTCCTTTTTCATTTAATGTCTGGTATAAGCATGATAACTTGTTTTTAGATAAAACCCTTTTATGTGGCATCCACAGGTGAGTGGAATTCCCATCAGTAACAAACACCCATGACTTAGGGATTAGAGGGGATAACACTAATGGCATTTTCTAGGTTGAATATACTATTTTCTTGGATTTTAAACAGATCTAGGATGCACTCTGATGCACTTGATTATTGCTTTTTTAAATTATGATGCCGTTAGGAAGGGCTCCGGATGGGATTTGGTATTGTCAAATCTGATTCAGAACCCTTGTTTCCTGCCGCATCGTACAGTTTTCCCGATGACCGATTACGATGCCCGGAAATCGTTCGCAAAAACAACAGTTGATGGACAAAATGTAGAATAATGTCATACATTCACCCCAGTACAGAGATCTGGGCCTAAATCCATCCTTTTTATTGCTCACCATGCCATTCCAGTTTGAACCCAGCCATATGCAAATGAGTCTTGACCCTGTGCCTCATGGGAACAGTCCAGCCCGAACTGCCAAGCCAGGTCCTCCCTGGACTGAAACCAAGCATCCTAGGACCTGTTTCGGGGTTTCACACCTCTTCAGCCAGGATAGCTTGATTCCAGTGACATGGAGAGCACGGGACTCACGTCTGAGCATACCCGTCCCACTCGGGGTGACAAATGCAAAAACAACAGTTGATGGACAGAATGTAGAACAATGTCATACATTCACCCCAGTACAGAGATCTGGGCCTAAATCCATCGGTTTTTTGCTCACCATGCCATTCCAGTTTGAACCCAGCCATATCCAAATCAGCCTTGACCCTGTGCCTCATGGGAACAGTCCAGCCCGAACTGCCAAGCCAGGTCCTCCCTGGATTGGAACCAAGCATCCTAGGACTGGTTTCGGGGTTTCACCCCTCTTCAGCCAGGATAGCTTGATTCCAGTGACATGGAGAGCACGGGACTCACGTCTGAGCATACCTGTCCCACTCGGGGTGACAAATGCAAAAACAACAGTTGATGGACAGAATGTAGAACAATGTCATACATTCACCCCAGTACAGAGATCTGGGCCTAAATCCATCGGTTTTTTGCTCACCATGCCATTCCAGTTTGAACCCAGCCATATCCAAATCAGCCTTGACCCTGTGCCTCATGGGAACAGTCCAGCCCGAACTGCCAAGCCAGGTCCTCCCTGGATTGGAACCAAGCATCCTAGGACTGGTTTCGGGGTTTCACCCCTCTTCAGCCAGGATAGCTTGATTCCAGTGACATGGAGAGCACGGGACTCACGTCTGAGCATACCTGTCCCACTCGGGGTGACAAATGCAAAAACAACAGTTGATGGACAGAATGTAGAACAATGTCATACATTCACCCCAGTACAGATATCTGGGCCTAAATCCATAGTTTTTTTGCTCACCATGCCATTCCAGTTTGCACCCAGCCATATGCAAATCAGTCTTCACCCTGTGCCTCATGGAAACAGTCCAGCCCGAACTGCCAAGCCAGGTCCTCCCTGGACTGGAACCAAGCATCCTAGGACCGGTTTCGGGGTTTCACCCCTCTTCAGCCAGGATAGCTTGATTCCAGTGACATGGAGAGCACGGGACTCACGTCTGAGCATACCCGTCCCACTCGGGGTGACAAATGCAAAAACAACAGTTGATGGACAGAATGTAGCACAATGTCATACATTCACCCCAGTACAGAGATCTGGGCCTAAATCCATCGTTTTTTTGCTCACCATGCCATTCCAGTTTGAACCCAGCCATATCCAAATCAGTCTTGACCCTGTGCCTCATGGGAACAGTCCAGCCCGAACTGACAAGCCAGGTCCTCCCTGGATTGGAACCAAGCATCCTAGGACTGGTTTCGGGGTTTCACCCCTCTTCAGCCAGGATAGCTTGATTCCAGTGACATGGAGAGCACGGGACTCACGTCTGAGCATACCCGTCCCACTCGGGGTGACAAATGCAAAAACAACAGTTGATTGACAGAATGTAGAACAATGTCATACATTCACCCCAGTACAGAGATCTGGGCCTAAATCCATCGTTTTTTTTGCTCACCATGCCATTCCAGTTAGCACCCAGTCATATGCAAATCAGTCTTGACCCTGTGCCTCATGGGAACAGTCCAGCCCGAACTGCCAAGCCAGGTCCTCCCTGGACTGGAACCAAGCATCCTAGGACCGGTTTCGGGGTTTCACCCCTCTTCAGCCAGGATAGCTTGATTCCAGTGACATGGAGAGCACGGGACTCACGTCTGAGCATACCCGTACCACTCGGGGTGACAAATGCAAAAACAACAGTTGATGGACAGAATGTAGAACAATGTCATACATTCACCCCAGTACAGAGATCTGGGCCTAAATCCATCGTTTTTTTTGCTCACCATGCCATTCCAGTTTGAACCCAGCCATATGCAAATCAGTCTTGACCCTGTGCCTCATGGGAACAGTCCAGCCCGAACTGCCAAGCCAGGTCCTCCCTGGACTGTAACCAAGCATCCTAGGACCGGTTTTGACTCGAGGTTTCACCCCTCTTCAGCCAGGATAGCTTGATTCCAGTGACATGGAGAGCACGGGACTCACATCTGAGCATACCCGTCCCACTCGGGGTGACAAATGCAAAAACCGTTTGAGCAGACCAAATCGGTTCCAAAAGGCATCCGGACAGCCCGAGTCTTTTACAGCTCTATGGACATGGTTTCTGGGAGAGGGGTTGCGATGACCGATTAGGACAAAACAGCTTTTGTAATCTGTCTTTGTGGGCCCATATCAGGAACCCCTTTAACTGGAGGCAGCTGGTTGGTGCCTGTGGGGTGCACTAGGGACCAACCATGAACAATGTCGTAGGCACCATGGGTTGCCCCCCACAGGGTTCAAGGTTTTCCCCAGCCACCCCTTTTTTCAATGGGAGCCTGTGCTCACTTTTGGAACACAGGCTCCCATTAAAGTCAGTTCGGGTTCGACTGAACGATGGTGGGAGGCATCATAATCAGTTGTCCACACTCACAGGACCGGATTCATTTGGAAACTAGTCCGGAACTGGTTAGTTCGGGACAGTTTCTAAACGACATCGTAATCGTGCCCTTAATTTTAAATCGTGTGTGTTCTATTTTTGTATACTTTGATGCTATGTTCTACCAAATAAAGTATTTATGATTGGACGATTGAAGGAAATCTATTTTAATAAATTAGCCTATAAAAATTAATTCAAATTTCCTTTAAAAAAATATGTGACACCCGACTTCCCTTAGAAACTTTCAGGAAAAGGAAACCTGCAACAAATAGATAAAAACACCCTCCCACACAAAATACTACATTCCCAAATATATACATACATAAAATGACTCTCCACAAAAGTAGTCAGCAATACATACAGTGCACATAACTTACATTAAAAAATACTTTAATTCCTACAACATATAATAAAACTATGCAACACCAAATAGCATACATAACTGTCCTACCTCCTCTCTACCTTACAAACACCTTACAAGTTGGTCAAAATTAACTTATCCTTACCGATGAACAGCAGCATCCAACTGCAACTTCTTCTAAAAATGACCCAAATATAACACCAATAGACTACTATATTTAGTTAGCCGAAGAAAAAAAAGGCTGCCCAATAAAAGTAAAAAGACTATGTCCCCATAGAAATCAACCGGAAACAGAGCAAAAATATAATTCAAATGTTTATTAAAATGTTTAGAAATATTACAAAATATAACACGTGTACAAAAATGTTCCAAAAATTGTAACGTTTATGTGAAATAATATTATAACATATCTACCTTTATTTAATATATATCAAAAATATTTATGTTATATAACAGTATGAATCTGTATGTAAAATATGTTTGTGAAAAATATTTCAAAATGTACAATGTACAATGTTTAAAAAAAATTGAAAAATGCATATTACTGAAAATGTATTCAGAAACATTTGTTCTGTATTTGTTTAAAATGTATAATAAAAATGTATTATATACACGCCACGCAGCTGGCGGTTGCCCTGAGCGGAGACTCCGACCTTGATGCCCCCAGATTCCGGGAGGGTCGGTTGGCGGTAGCTGGCTGGATGAATGCCAACTGTCTCCAGTTAAATGCGGAAAAAACCGAGGTCATGATTGTGGGGAAGCGGTCGGACCTTTGGGGTGACATGTGGTGGCCCCCTGAACTGGGTGTAACTCCTATCCCAGTTTTAGAGGTAAAAAACTTGGGGGTGTGGTTGGATTCCGCCTTAAGCTTTAGTACTCATACTAAAAAAGTGGCGGCCACTTGTTTTGGCATCCTACGAGGGTTGAAACCCATTCTGAGGTTCTTTGACGCTCCCACTAGGCAGCTGGTTATACAGGCATCCATACTATCTCAGCTTGATTACGCCAGCTCGCTCCTGTTGGGGGCCAACCAGGCGGAAATTGCCCGGATGCAACGTATTCAGAACGCCGCAGCCAGAGCCCTGGTTGGGTTACCGAGGTCCTGTTCTGCAGAAAGTACCATCCGTTCTCTACACTGGCTTCCTATGGCACAGAGGATTTCTTTTAAAACCTTGTGCCTTTCTTTTAAGATCCTCAAATTGGCCTCTCCTCAGATTCTTGCTGATCTTTTGGTGCCTTATGTGCCCTTGCGCTCTCTGAGATCTTCAGGGCAAAACCTGGTGGTGGTTCCACGGTTTAGGCTTTGCAGGGCCGGTGGCCGGTCTTTCCGGGTTCAGGACGCAAAGTTATGGAACTCTCTCCCGCCCTATCTTCGGGATATGAATGAGCCTTTGCAGTTTAGAAGGGCTATCAAAACGTATTTGTTTCCTCTTTTAGTTTAGTCTGTGCGCCTCTACCCCTGCACGGCTGTGTGGTGTTTGTACCTTTCTGGAAGTGCCGGGACGCCCCTTGGCAGGGGCAGCTGTGCGCTATAGAATTTTTTTTAACATAACATAACATATTGAATAAAAAACTGACAATTTTTCTTTCCAATAAATATATATCAAAAATATGAAAAAGTTGCAATAAGTGTTTTAATAACAAAAATAATAAAAAATTATATGTGTATTGTGTTGATCTAATTCTTATTAATGTTAAAATACTAATGAATTGCAAACACTATGCTTTTTTTTTACCCTACCAATGCAAAAACTAATTTGGCAAATTATCTAATACAACAAAACAACACATACTAGTCCCACTTTACTACAAAAAAAGTAAACACATATCTATAGCATAAAATACTTACAATTCTCTATTCCCATTGCAACTTACCTCGAAGAAGGTTTTGGATACTAAAATGGTTAAATATACTATTCCCACTCCCAAGATATGATAAGTCAGGGAAGGTGTTGGACACTAAAGGGCAACATTTACTATTCCCACTCCAGTCTAACTTAACCCAGGGAAGGTGCTGGGCACTAAAGAGCCAACATTGTACATTCCCAGCCAGCAAAAATGTATCTCAGGGAAGGTGTTGTACACTAAAGTGGCAACATTTACTATTCCTACTCCAATCTTACTTAACACAGGGAATGTGCTGCAGACTAAAGAGGCCACATTCACCATTCCCACTCCAATATAACTTATAACAATAAAATTGCTGGACACTAAGGGGCCGATTCCGATCTCGGTCGGAAGGGCACCAAATCCGGTTCGGCTGGAAAAACTACTAGCTGTACGCGTGTTTTCCAGTCGACTCGTACAACTGTATGAGCGAGCAAGAACGATGCGAGCTACATGAAATTCACCGACCGAGTCGTTTCCGGGTCCGAACCGCTCCTTACGTCTCGGTCGTAAGCTAACCGTGGTGTGCAATGGATGTGATTCACGACCGAGCCAGTACGATGCACGCGTCGGACAGCCTGTGCAAGCCGGAGTGTCCGGCTCACAAAAACTCCCGGAGTCGAACTTTGGGGGTCCGCGTCGGACCTCCTGACACCCACAGCCCTATGACTGGGACACAGGGGGAGACCTATGGGTCTCCCCAACACAGGCATGTTCGGTGCGGGTGACACCGACGTGTACCCACTGTAGGGGGAGCACTTGTTCGAGACGTAACCATTCAGTCAATGGGAGCGCATGTACGCGTCGTACGACCGGCTCCCATTGAGTTCTATGGGAGTCCGACCGAACCGAGTCCGACAGCATACATGCGCATCGTACTCGCTCGGTCGGACTGTAGGGGTCCGGCTCGGTCGGAAAACACTCCGGAACCGACTCGGTCAGAGTGCTTTCCGACCCGGATCGGAATCGGCCCCTCAATAGACAAGGATTACATACCTCCCACTACTACAAAAGGATAAACCTAAAATACAGCTCACCAGAAAGTTAACATTTACTATAACCACCACAGTATCAACAAGCTGAACAAACATCTATGTAAACATCTTAAAAAATATATTTATTAAATAAATGAAAACTCATTTTAAATGTTTATTTCCCATACGCGTTAAATATATTTTATATAGATTTGAATCAAATATTTACATATGAACATGTTTAACTCACACAAAATTTTAAATCATTATCAAAATGTAATTAAAATTATATTTATAATTATGAATAACATAGTGTAAAACACTTTTTGTAGATATATACCATACTTTTTTAATATAATTAATTTACATATTAATAACAGTCTTAATATTATTCTTAATATTTTTCCTATTTATAAAATAATATATTAACAATATTTGCATATTTTTTTCCAACTTTTATATATTTTTTCACATATACTGTAACATTAAAACTTTTCAATATGTTTTTCCATTTTACAACATTCAAATACAAATTTATTATAATTTGTCTTTACAAATTGTTTTTAAAAAAATCCTAATTTTCTAGAAGGTATTTTTAATAATCTCTCATCAAATATCACATAACACCGTTTATTTGAAAATAAATGTATTTACTTTTTTTTATAAAAACCAAAAATGTATCCATTTTTTAACCAATAATAATTCTACAATGTAAAAAAAAGAAAATAATATGATCTATTTAACTTAGTAAATACACATCCAAAAGTAAACACTAATGCATATTTTTCAAAAACCCAACATCCCACAATAAATATTGCAATATATGCACTAATGCATTTTTTTTAAAATACTTCCTAAACTTATTCCCTTGTAAAATCAACATCCTGGTCCTAAAAAATATAATTTTACTAATTGAAAAAAGTAGAAAAAATTCAATTACAAAATAATTCTTATAAAAAACATATAAAAACAAAAAATGCAATATCTTACACACTATTTATCAATTAAAAAACTATATTACAAACAACAATAATAACTACATTGATATTAACACATCGATATTAAATACAACACCTAAAACAATATTTTTTACAATGATATTAAAGGCAAGGATATTTATGTGTCACAATATTCTTGACACAATACTTATGTTCCACAATATTTTTAATCCAAAATTTTCTCCGAACACCATAACACTCGGAGTGAGAGACAAAGCCCCTAACCTCTAGGCCACAAGCTACTCCCCAAACCACTCTTCATGAGAAAAAGGCCCTAGGTCATGAGTGCAGTTTTCAGACCTACCCAGGCATAGTGACTTAGCTTATTGCACCATTCTGGCACATCGTCTGTGTCCAACAAAATGTGTAAAGCGCAGCCAGACAGAAATGTGCCAACCCTACATAATTGTTGAACCCTAAGTTTGCAGGAATGGCTATTGGAAAATTCTGTGAACAGAGCACTGAGAGACCATGTCTAAGATTTAGTAACACTTTGCCCCTAGTTTGTGTCATAAAAGTGATGCAAATTCAGGTAAAGGGTTGTGGTGGTATTAACTTCCAAATGAAAATTATTGGTTGTGTTGGAAAATGGTCTAAAGTAAGGCAAAGCAGCAGTAGCGCTGTGCGCTACTTTGCCCTACTTTGAGTCAAAGGGGAGTACACATGGAATTTTGACACAAATCCCTATCTACTTCATTTGTAAACAGGGATTTGTGCCAAAAATTATGCCTCCTCGGGGCAGGCATAACAGTGGGGCAAGTTTTGAAACTTTGTACATTTTGCAAATTTGCATGGTTACAGTACTGTAGAGTAGACATACCAAGTGGGGGAAAGTATTAAAGCATATTTTATGAACTGTAAGGGTACCTTTACTTCACAGAATGCACACATCCTTGCACTATGATGCAAGGCTGTCTTTGTTGGCATTTGGCAGCCTAATGAGCACCAGGACTTGGGGAGAGAAAAAGAGCTCCATAGGGCACTTTTACTCTCTCACTTCTTTGAACAAGGCAGTGCAGCAACTTTAGTTGTGTAAAACTTAGTGAATCGGACCCTATGGATCCCTTAGGCCACTGGCACAGAAGCCAATCAATGTGTGGAGTGTCTCATACTTGTAACACGTCAATTATAAGTCAAAACATGAGCGCCAACTGATGTTGTAAGCGGGGTGGAGACAAAACAAACCTTTATGCAGACACAGGACCACGACAGTAGAAGAACTCAAACCCTTATCCTCAAGGTTGAGAAAAAGAGCACTGGGCTTCAAGGCGACGAGTGAGTTTCTTTGCAAAGCACTGTAGCAGAGTCAGCCGACCTCACAGGGGAACCAACTGTACATGGCAGTAGCTGGGCTCGACTAAAACAGCTTCAGATAGGGTACTGCATTGGAGAACAAGAGTTGAGACTACACATGCAGGCCTTCCAGCTCTTTGCAAACGTAGGTTAACTGCAGAATCATAGGATCATTGTCAGTTGTCTGAAATAGAAACAATCTCCCACTCACAGAACCAAAGAAGAAGCTGCCCTCCAAGGCAAGGGACCTCAAGTGGTGCGGAGACATGACGTCATGGCTAGCAACCCACAATGCCATCCTCCATGCATGACTTCCTCTGCCACCAAGCCAGTCATATCAACAGTGGCAAAACAGTGAACTACCATACCATAGCATAGAACTAGGTAGTTCATGGACAAAACATCACACTGCCCACCAGACAGTCAAACAGCAGGATGTGCCTGGGTAGGTGGTATTCCCCTATTATTGGACCTTCTGAAAGAGAGATGTCTCGAGGAGAGATACTCATGTGTGCAAGAAGGGGATCTAGAGAAAACTGAAGCTATGGGTTCACGGATAAGACAAAATAGCTCATGTATAACTAATGAAACGAGAACAAAAGGGCGAAGTAATTCGCTGTTCATCTCCTTTGCCCTGGCTTTTTCTGACACCGCTGTACAAATTTGATTTAAGCGCAGAAAGGGCCCAATTTCTAAAACGTTTTGCTATTGTAAAACTATGTTAGAAGTGCAAATGGCTACATTTAAAATTGCAAGTTTTTCACAAAACGTAAACCAAGTACATGAAGGTGTGCCCGTGGTGGAGGGAGGGTATCGAAGGTTGAAGGTGCGGAGCGAGACAAGGTATGGCTTGCAAGAAACTTCTCTCAGGGATTTTCCCACCCGGAAATGGTGTGAAATCTGCTCCTGCGATGGGCTGGAATAAATGCATGTCGAGGATGTGAAGGGAAACAGGGTCGTCCCATACCTAATGGTGGTGTTAAAGACGGGGTTTATTCAGAAGAAAATCAATATTTTTCCATAAAGAAAGAAACATGCATTTGCACTCTGCTAGCGTCACCCAGTGCACTTTTGTGTTATGCTTAAGCTTTTGCACTGCTAAAAATACCAAGAAGACTAAAACATTGCGTCACTTTTCTAGCTATGCACAGGAAAAGCTTCGATGAAAAAAGCTTCACAGATATGCCTCTTTCTGTTCTGTGAACTGACGAAGGACGTGAATATGCCACAATGCATAGGAGTGCTATTACAGGTGCAGAATTAAAACTTTTTTAGTGAATCTGGAATAAAAGTTTTATGAATCAGTTATTCAGTTCCCATGTGAAACGTGTTCTGACTAATTTCGAATATTAAATGTGTATCAAAAGGATTGAAAGCCCTGCATAGGTCTGAAATGACACCAATTAAGGAAAAGAAGGACCAATTAGAGTGAAACCAGGCAGCCAACCCAAAATGACGGTAGAGTTTATATCCAGCACTTACTCAGTGATGTAGTGTAAAAGCTGTTCATCCTTTAGACGACATTTAAACAATCTGTGAGAATGACAATAGACATATAAACTAACTTAACATGCACCTTACACACTGTTTTTCGAAATGACAGTGGTCATGAGAAATTGAAGCAAAAGCACCGTAAAGGCATGCTTAATTTGGAGAATTAGTGGAAATTATATACTGTGTGGCATATTTACAACGCCCCTGCAGCACTTTTGTGCCACCGGAACGTCACTTTTGTGACGCTCCGGAGATGCAGTTTTCTGGCCCATATATACAAGGCCACAAAAAGCCACCCTGCGTGGTTTTTCATGACCTTGTAAATAAGGAGTAAGGCAATACTTCACTCTGCGTGGAAGGGGCATTCCATGGGTGTTACTGTGCGTGTTCCCATGCAACACCCATTGATTTTTGACACTGCCCCAGATTTACAACATAACGTACTTCTGGGTCAGTGCCCAAACTAACGCCTTTACAAAACAGGCATAATGAGGAGAAATGTTTACATTTCTCCTAGTTTTTCCTCTTTCCACATGTGCATGCATTCTTCAGCACACAAAACGAGGAAAACACCTCCTTTGATTGTTTTTGTGCTGTAACTGGTCTAACATATTAGTTTATATAGTTATAAACTATTCTTACCTATGAAATCCTTAATGAGAAACGTGAATATGAAAGTCATAATTAAAATGGGTATTAAATAACTTCAGATGAAAATGATGATGTGAAAGTATATTTGCAATACATTTTGAGCTTATTTGCAACTAAGCTAGGTCAGATGCTACATCAATATAATGAATATATCGTGCTAATGTCTTGAAACCATTTTAGTAACCGAATTGTAGTGCTCCATTAAGTAATGAAAATGTGGTGCAAAACTGTCAGTGTAATAGCTAGGAAGTTGAAACTTTGAAGAATCACGCTTTAGATATGAAGGGGCCAATTAAGATATGTGCTGGAAAGGCTCTGATTACAGGTCGAATCCTTTAGGGCCGCATCGTAATGGGCCACTCGGTTTCCTTTCCAACTGCCTCATTATGTTGGAGGCAATCAGAAAGGAAACGGCTCGGTCATTTGAGCTGGGTTCCGATGGGCTTGGAGAGCCCATCCACTAGTCAGAATCCAGCACGTAATCTCAAGGGCGGGTCTTTCCGTCCTTAAGATTACGATCACGGTTGCCGACATGGTTTCCATGCCGGTATGTCCGACACGGAAACCATTTCAGAAAGCATGTTTGGGGGCCCCCAGCAGGGTCCCCTTTAGTGACCGACCTCCGGTTAGATGCGGAGGGGGCAGCTACGGTGCACCCCTGTTGATCCCTCCACCTCATGGCAGGCACCTTGAGGTGCCTGCCACGGGTCCCAGGGATGAACCGCACCTTCCATTTCACTATGGGAGCATGCATTACAGCAGGTTTATGACCGTAATGCATACTACCATAGTGAAATATAGGAATAGGACTGAAAAGTATTCGGTCGCATCCTAATGAGGCGGTTGGGACCACTGACCGGGTGTTGGTCGGTCCCAGGACCGAGTCGGCGTCGGGCAGAAGTAATGACGCCAGACATCAAAATCAGGCCCAAAGTGTCTTGGATTTCCTCAAACGATATTACTTGATTAATGTATGGAAATAGTTCATAAATATAGATATTCTCAATATGTAGAAATGAGTCATGCATTTTATTGTACATTGACATGCACCAATTCCTGATATTAACTGCTCTTAATAATGCACTATTGAAGTTACACTTACTCATTTAACTGTATATTTGTATCTTACTTGTACCATAATACTTTTAATGCATTTTACTTGACATTAATTCTAGGCCTGTTCTTGCTCATGACATCCATACAATGGAATTTCTTTGCAGACTTGTTCATGTAACTTTCTTGAACTTCCCCAGGAGAAACCAGAGGAAGCTCATACAACATGTATCTGACTTGTTGATGCTTACTTGAGGACTAACTTGTTGCTACTGCTGGTTCAGAATGATCCAGAAATGAATGATCCTTTGTAAGCTAACCTGTGAGACCAGGACGGACACTCGATTCTCATGATCTATATGGGAGAATACTAAAAGGTTTCTTTTCAAAGACCTTGTCAGCAGTAATGTACATCATGCGACATCGTACGATGATGGCATAATGATGGTAGGACACAGGGGTGTTACATACGGACTGTTGAACTATGATATTGAACTGCACCAAGGTGAGTTGCCTGGCATTCTTGAGAGCATCTCATTCCCTACCTTGCCTCTTATGCCATGCACTTGGTACCATTGCCGCTTTCCTGATTGATTGACTGGCTCTCTGATCATGCCTTGCCATTTGCCAATTTTGAGCTGGTTGGCTTGCTGGCTGACTAGCTTGAGACTGCTGAGAATTGCCCATGAAAAGGCAGAAATCTCCTGCCTTATGGACTTCCTTCGAACTCCTGGATGAACTATGTCCTAAATGCCTCCTTCCCGGGATTCACCAGAGCGCAAGGGTGTCTGCGAGCAGGGAGGTTTGTTTATGTACAGGAAGGTGTCCCTTCCTGCACATAAACAAACGTAAAATGCTGTTTAGTAACTTACATGTATGCTGTTTCATGCAGCACACATGTAAGTTACAAAACAGCATTTTAAAAAAAAGGTTTATTTAGGTACAGGAAGGGTCACCTTCCTGGACATAAACAAACCATGGCATTTTGCTATTTTCATGTGTGCTACACAAGGCAGCACACATGGAAATAGCAAAAATTGGATGCAGTAGCATTGATTGACTTATACAGGTCCTGAAGAAAGCCATGGGGAATACCCCTGGATGGTTGAAACATGTCGACCTACAAATAGCAGTCACCTGGTATTACTGCTATAGTTTTTTTGCACTGATTTTAATAGGTGTGAGGAGTGTGTATGATTCATAGTAGTTTGTCTCCACACAACCTTTTTAGATTCCTTTCACATATATATTTTTTCTGCACTGCACCACATAGGATTTGTCATCATGGACATTAGAATATCTCTCTCTTTTCTATGTGAGGTCTAATCCCGTTGTTCATTCCGAGCAATTGAGCTTGCCAGTGAGGCAGCCCCTATGATCAAGGGACAGACCTCTCATACTTGGCGGATGACCAAATGATAAAAATGATCACAAGAGCTAGATTGACAAGAATCCATGCTCTGTTCCGAGAGTAAGATTGATGGGAATCCACGCTCTGCTCTTAGTGCCTATGTGTTATTTTTGTAAACATACACGTTTGTCCTTTTGTGCTTCCTTTTTGTTGACCCCCAGTTCTCGTTGTGTGTAGTTATTAAGTTTGAAGTGGGAATTAGTACTTGGGCAGGTCATTAAAATTTTCCCTTAGACCCTATTTTCTCTACTAGATTGTTTGATATGACTGTTATGTAGCAAACAAAGAAAGCAAGTGTAATGGACAAACGTGGGGTGCTCCTCCTTAGGAAAATTCAAAGAAAATTGGCAAATGGTGCATTTAAAAGAAAATGGATTTAGTGAGAAAGCAAGGCTCATAAAGCAGTGGGAGCTTATAGTTTTGAAATATTAAACACATAAAAAACTTCCCCATATCTTACTGATTTAATATGTTTAACACTTACTGTAATGTGCAAATTGTACAGTGCAATAACTTCAGGCCCTTTAAAATGTGTGCTTACACAGTGTCTTGCAATGCATGCGGCATCCACTTTGAAAAAAAATGCTCTAACCAAGCGTCGGGAAGCACCCACAGCTGCTGGCTGCAATCAGAGATATAGAAATATGTGCAGATATGTCTTTAAATGGAATGAAAAAAGTGGACGCTAATAAAAGTGAACATGTATAATGAAGTTCTGTGATTCTTGTAGTGTGCTACCTGACCAGTGTTTTGGTTTCTCTCTGAGATGTTATTGCATCCAGATATATAACACAACAACTGACATACACCTAAAGCCTAGCAGTACTACCGGCTTTGTCAATTGTTGTTAGCTGTTTAAGATAAATGAGTAACAAGAATGATTTGTTATCAATAATTAACATTGGAATTGTTTCAATTTTGAAATTGAGAAACTGTGAATTAAATGTTATTGAGGCCTGTGGAAGGAGTATTTGCCTTAAATTCTGTGTGCTTTATGTTAGATATGTATACCCTTTTTCTCTGCATATCTTGTCCATCTGCACGTCTTCAACCTCATATCTTTACTATGCTGAACCCTGTTTTCACTCTCCCTGAATGCCCTTCCTTGCATCTCCCTCACTTCACCTCCCCCAAACACCCCAAACATACACTGCAATCAGTCACATTTTGCACTTTATTTTCTTTTACCTTTGCCTTGTAAATATTTTGACATCTGTGTACCACCGTCACACACACACGCAAATTTTCAACTGCAGCTGAAATACTTGACCATTGTTTGTGTGTTCTGCAGAGAGGGTAACCCGCTGACCGACACTTTCCGTTGCCTTCAGTCTCAGCATTGAAGGTCTCAATCAAAGCCTCTCAAAAACACCTGGCATGACTCAAGGTATGCACTTTACAAGAGTAATTAAATGCATGAAAAAACACAGAAACAGAACATGATGAAATAGCTATCAGTTTCAAAGAATACAAGATTAAGTAACATGTGAAATAAAAGAGGAACTAAATCGCTGACATGCATTACCTTAACATTCATTGGTTGTAAATCAATCCATGTTTTTGGTATTAATGTTAAGGGCATAAAGACAAAGCCATTTCTAAAGACATACAGCATGTCTTTACCGTAAGAACATATTTCTCCCTTTGCACTGAAGAGCACCTCAACTATGCCCTCAACTGTGCTCTTCCTCCCACCACTACCAACGCCAACTCTGTGGTCAACGCACTCCGCAGCTGGATCACCGACTGCGCAGACACACTGGTCCCCTCTAAAACTCTGACAGACAATGGACCACGAAAGCCACCTGGCTCACCACTGATCTCCGAGCATCCAAGCGCACATGCCGATGACTTGAGAAATCCTGGAGGAACAGCAGAACCCCCAAGCACACTCCGCCTACAAGACCGCCATAACAGAACACCAACAACTCATCAGAACCACAAAGAAGAATTTAATCCAGAAGAGAATCCTCAACAACTCCCGCAACTCTAAGAAAGTCTTCAGCATCATAAAATAATTCACCAAACCCCCCAGCTAATCCTCCAACGCCCCTCCCTCCCAGGACCTCTTCAACAAACTTGGCTCCTACTTCCATTTCATGAACAGGACTCTCTACGCCAATTTCAACAAGCAGAACCTAGGCACCAACTCCACTCCTTCAACCAGCAAAGCTACCCAGCCTACTATCATCTCCTGGACCCCTGTCACCACAGAAGGCACCGCCAGGATCATAAGAAGTATACAATCAAGAGCCCCCAACCACCCCTGCCCGCCCCACATCTTCCACAGAGCCGCCTCCGCCATAGAACCTGAACTACAGCGTACCATCAACTGCTCCGTCAAAATGGGCAGATTCCCCGACAACTGGAATCACGCAGAAGTCAAGCTCTTCTTCAAACAGCTCATCACAGACCTGACAGATCTCAAGAACTACCGACCCATCTCTCTCCTCCCCTTTGCTGCCAAAGTCACCGAGAATATCCTCAACAACCGGGTTACTAACTTTGTAGAAGCCAACTCTGTCCTCAACTTTTCTCAATCTGGATTCCACAACAACCACAGCACCGAAACTGCCCTCCTAGCCCCCCGGACGACATCCGCACCCTCCTTGACCAGGGCCACATGGCTGCCCTGTTCCTACTAGACCTCTCAGCAGCCTTCGACACCGTCTCCCAGCGCACACTAACCACCAGACTCTCGCCACCATCATCAGAAAACATGGACACAGCATCGTATCTTACGCCGATGACACCCAGCTCATCCTCTCCCTCACCAACACACCTGACATCACCAAACACAGCTTCCAGGAAGGAATGAAAGACGTCACCTCCTGGATGAGCAACAGCTGCCTAAAGCTCAACTCAGAGAAAAGGGAAGTCCTTGTCCTCGGATCCACCCCCTCAGCATGGGACAACACCTGGTGGCCCACCTCACTCGGCAACCCCCCAACACCCACAGACCATGCTCGCAACCTCTGCATCATACTCAACTCATCCCTCACCATGAACTGACAGATCAATGCTGTATCTTCCACGTGCTTCAAACCCTCTGCATCCTCCACAAGACCTTCAAATGGATCCCCCTGAATCCAGAAAGATCGTCACCCATGCACTCATAAGCAGCAGACTAGACTACGGGAACGCCCTCTACACCAGAATAAACAAATCTCTACTCCTCAAACTCCAGACCATCCAGAACACCGCAGCTAGACTTGTCCTCGGCATCCCACGGCAACACCACATTACCCAGCACCTATGAGAACTCCACTGGCTCCCCGTCGAAAAGAGAGTGACCTTTAAGCTCCTCATTCACTCCTACAAATCCCTCCATACCATCGGACGTCAATGAAAGAATAACCTTCTACGCACCCAAGAGAAGCCTCTGCTCCGCCGACCTTGCCCTGGCCAAAATTCCACACATCCGTAGATCCAGAGTGGGGGGGATCCTTCACCAACATCGTAGTCAAGATCTGGAACAAACTCCCCCCCAGCAATAGACGAACCCCCACACTGCAAGCATTCAGCAAGAACCTCTAGACCTGGCTCCTGGGGTGTGACGGAGCTCCCCGTACCCTCCCCCCCAGTGCCTTGAGACCCTCACGGGTGAGTAGTGCACGCCACAAATCCCTGATTGTTTGATTGATTGTTTGATGGTTTGTACTTGACCCAGATATTTGGATCAACTTTGCAAGGGACCAAAAACCCTGCTTGTCTTTTTGATCAATTTTGGGGGGGGTGACAAATACAGCAGCTCCACTTATAAAACGGCCAGAGGCCTGCAGTTGGGGTGTAAGGGTGGGGGAGGTTAGAGTGACCAGGGGTCTCAGCACAATATACACAACACAAGATATAGCATTATAAAACTTACCATTACTGAGGAGAAGGCTCTAAATCAAGCCTTCATCCAGTCCCACCATGTGGCTTATGGGAAAGAGTGAGGTCTATGCCTGTGAATGGTGGACATCTGGCCTCACTCAGGGATGCAGACTCCGATGCCCATAAAAAAGATGCTGACAACATCACTGGCCTGCAATGGATACTGCAATAGATGACAGTGGCAATTAAGGGCTTTAGAAAGGTTAGCCCTGAGGCGATTTACTGTCTGGCTTCCGTCTCCAGTGTTTGAGCTAGGCAGGCAGCCTGGGATAGACAGCTCAGTCTTAAATATATCAATTTTTTGAGATACAATTGCATATCTAAATCCATCGCTCTAACTAATATATTTTGAGGTAAACATGTAGGATTTTCAGAGGGGTACAGCCCCAGAGCACTAACGTAGAAACTGCCCCTGAAGTCAGTGTTTAAATGTCTGAAGTGTTTTATATCAGCCATTGATGTTGATGCAGAGATAAGAACGGATCAACGACTTGAGATATAGTTTGTCATATTGTGAATGTATTTGAAAATTTTAATTGTAAAATTTGTATTAGTAAATGAAAAAATGATTTTGTTCATAACCACTTCTTTAACTGACAACAGGGCTTGATATTTTGTAGTGCTTCTGCCTGTTTCAACTAACAAAGAGATGATGAAACTTTAGGAAAATATTTTCATGATATAATTACTGTGAGTTTTGTATAACCATGTACATGCACCAATCAAAATATTTCTAACCTATGAACCTGACAAAGTATTGAATTGGGCAACAACTGATTTGCTGGCACATGCCCCAAGGAAGGCTTTTGTGATTCCTTAATTGCGATTATTAAGGAATCGCAAAAGCCTATGCATGTAGGAATTGCTATAAAAATAGCGATTCCTAAACAGTCCTCAATTGCGACTCACAAATTGCGACTCGCAATTAAGTAATGGCTTCCCATTTATTCCTATGGGCCTACAGGCTCAAAGGAATGAAGGGAATTGCATGCGTAATTTGCGAGTACCAAATAGTTACTCGCAAATTGCGCATGCAATTTCAAGGGTGCAAGGGTGCCAAAAGAACACCCTGTTGCACCGCTGAAATTGTATTGTGCACCCATGTTACGCACACACATGCCCCAAGGGCATGTGCGTGTGTAACTTTGCAAATTACCAACCAGTGTTTTATTCCGATAATTTGCGACCCCTAATAGCGAAATTGCTCATAGCATTGCATTTAAGAAATCACAAGTTGCGATTCCTTAAATGCAATTGCAATTTGCGAGTTTTGCATATGGGATGATGCATCCCAAATGCAAAAATACCGGTCGCAAAGGGGCAGATTTTGAGAATCTGCCCGTTTGCGACCGCTTTTTAGTTTGATGCATGGAGCCCCTCGTGTTTTATGTGTAGTCCTAAAATGCTTTCATATTAATTCTTCCTGTTCAGTCCAAGATAGGGACATTGTGTGTTTCTGCTCTCCTTTTATTGAATTTCGAATGAAAAAGCGTATATAATAATTAATTCAGTAAAAAAGTGGCTCACAAAAGAAAAAGTCGTAGGCTCAAAAATGAACAAACCAGAGAAAGCTTCAAACATCCTAACAAAGCAAACCAAAGCATTTCAATTATCTAGGCCTACCCAATTCATAATGTCATAACTTTATTGTCATCCAATGCTACAAATTGTGTTAATAGCTTAACTAGATGATTAAAAGGAAACACAGAAAAGTATATGCAATGCACAAATGATCCACAAACTATGCCAAAAAACTGGCAGGCTAGGATTAGGTCAAGCATTACACTCTATTTGCTGATCTCATCCAGAGTTGTACAGGCCCAAATATCAGCGACAACTTTGTGCTTTCATAAAGTAAACAGACAGACAGGATAATAGGTAGAATGAGGCTAAGTACTGTATGGAATAAAGAGTAAGGCAGTGTAAACTCATTAAATTGGCAAGGAGTGGGTGCTATTTAACATATTGCCTCAATTGCTTCCTGAAGCAATGAATGCTGACCAAAAGATCAGCAAATGATATCTTAGGCCAGTAGTGTTAGCGAGCAGATCCTAAAGGAACAGTCTCAGCCTACTTGCGGTGACCTGGTTTTATTAGGTCTGAACCATGCAGGATGGTATTGGAAAAAGGGTGAGATATGAATCAACTAGGACAAGGATAAGATCATTCAAGTGTAGCGTTAGCACCCTACAGAGGGTGCAAAGAATAATCGAAACCAGTGGTTCTTAACCTTTAGACTTCTTTTGGTCCTCACAAAATCCCTACTGGAAGCCAGGAACCTCGGCACTAAGCAATTTCTATAATGTGAACCTTAAAAAATACACTAAGCTACGGCAGCAAGTATACACCAAAATACAAACAATTAAATATTTTCTTTAATTCACAAACACAAACTATATAAAAGTCAATTTTTTAAATTTAAAGGGAAGTTTGAAGCTTTTGGAAATGTGGATTTATTTCTACAAGACAAAGTAGTATGCTAGACTCTATTATGTTGCTTTCTCTTTTTTGCTCCTATCGCATACTCCCTCTTTTGTCAGTGAAAAATAGAGCTTGCTGTACTTGGCTCTGCTCCTACAAATCAAACTAAAGATACCAACTTTATTTTTAGCCTCAATTTTCTAATTATTATACATTTACAGAGTATTTTAGAAGTCTAAATGCTGCTTTTTTATGTTCAGCGTTTATTAATTTGTTTATATTATTTAACTTTCAAAACAATCACGGACAGTCAGTAGGTGTCATGACCCAAAGGGATCCTCAGACGCAGGCTAAGGACCAATGTACTGAATATAAACAAAACATAAACAATGTTGGACTTGGCAGGGTCACCACCAAACGTTTTCTTCCCACCCCTCCTGTTTTGCTGAATTTGTTTTTGTTGGCCTAAGGAGTCAAAGTGCTTGGCAATACTTCTCAAGGCATGCTAAAGTTGGCTTACCCTTAATTGGCATGTTTAAGTTACTTATACGACCCTACTAAAGTGGTGTACCATCTACCCAGGGGCTGTACATTAAAAGCAACTAGTGGGCCTGCAGGGCTTATTGTGCCACTCACCCAAGTAGCCTCTTAAGACATGTCCCAGGTCTACCATTGCATCCTAAAGGACATTTTAAACTGCCAATTCGACTTGGCAAATTAACCCCTTGCCAAGACTTAACTCCCTTTTTATTACATATAATACATGATTACATACAAGTTTCCCCTAAGGTAGGCCCTAGGCAGTGCATAGGACAGGGTGAATTATAATTAGAATTTGGGCATATACTTTTAAGTTTTACATGTCGGGTAGTGACTAACTCCACAATTCGTTTTTCACTACTGTGAGGCCTACCTCTCCCATAGGATAACATTGGGTGGCCTAACATTTATTAAGTGCTAACTTTTTATTAGGAGAAGATTAGAAGTTCATGTTTGGTTTGTAAGAAATTATAATTTAAAGTCATCTTTAATGGTAAAGTTGGATTTTAAGACACAATTTTGAAAATGCTACTTTTAGATAGCTTTCATTTTCATTCACTAGCTATTTTGTGCCTGCAGCCTCTCTCTAGGTGATATGACTAGGTGTTGTTGGCAGGTGGATTTTGGTTATTGCTTCCAGATAGCCTCACAATAGAGGGATAAGGTGCACCTGGATGGGCCATCACTGGCAGGATGGGGGAGATGAGCTGGGCACAGCCCAGCTTGAAAATCTATTGTCTATGCCCTGCCTTCACAGAAAAAGATGTCGCACTACCCATAGTCAGGTTGGTGCCAGGGAAGGGGAGGAAGGACATTTCAAGCCCTTCAAATGAAAATCTCCAGAAAACGTCTTCATCTTCAAAGAGACACAAGGTATAGAAATACCTTCAGTTCAGTTTCCGGACATGCAGAAGGAATCTCGGAGGACTGCCTGCTGCTGTGAATTTCAGAAGACTGCTTTGCTGCTTGAAGCCTGCCTTGAGCCTTCGGAGGCCTGCCCTTCAGCTTGAGCAGGTATGTCAATGGGGGGTAACCGGGGGTTGCAACTGCAACCCCTGGCTTGCCATTTGCCATCACTGGGACTGTCCTTGCGACCCCTGGCTCAGAAGAAGCAATGCAGCATCAAAAACAGAAAGCTCTGCTAGAGCCAAGTGTGCGTTCGGTAAATCCCAACCTTTGTCCCAACCTTCAGCAGCTAAAAAAGTGGCTTTGAGTGTCTAAGGGTGGGACAAAGAGTGGGAAATCTCAGCCCTATATCCAGCCCCTAGTTTCCCCCAAGAGGAACAAACATCACTGGCACTCATTAGAGCAGATGATCACAAGGACCGAGGTTAGGATCACCTTTTTATTGCTGTTGCTGGCATTGCTTGGGGCCATCCTGTGTCACTTTCTGCTGCTATAACTCGAATTTACAGTACAATGTGACATGCCCGCGAGTAAGTCTTTTATTTCCATTATTTTTTTCATCATGGTCTCTCACTGGTTGACTGTAAACTCAGGCGGTGCGATCCATTTGTGAATTTTGTGCACGCTTTTCTTTGCCTGTGGTATAGCCTTTGTGGAACCCTCTGGTCTTTTCATCCAAGTGAGCCAGCTCATTGCTTTTCTCCCAATCCCTTTGGGGCAGGCTGCATTTATATTCGGTGCTGCAGGTTCATGGTCTGATGTTGCTGTTTATACAGGTGACGGTACCGACTAAACAAACAGCCTTAGTGCCATGCTGCACACTGCTGCACCATCACACACTCCACTTCAACCCCCCTTCAGCACCATACCCAACTCAATGCAACTTCTCACTATTTCCCCTTGGCTGCACTTGTGGTGAGAGTTACTGTACACAGGTAAACAATTAATAAAAAACAGCCCACTATATGTTTTTTAAAGAGGGCCTTTGTTTTAGAATATAATCGAACACATTCGAAAAACTGAATTGTAGTTATTTCAGTTTTCAGCTTTTACATTTACATGTTTTACAGCTTAAAACTAAGAATTTCAACACCAGTTAATTTCAACTTTTTATCACACAAATCGCACAATATGTGGCCTTCATGGATTGTTCACATTAACAGTGATGAGTCTAGAGAAGTATTACGTTAATTTATTCTAACAAACAGGGTTGAAGACTTTTTGTTTAGGATGTGATAATGCACAAGTTAGAACTTGCCACCAGTTTATTCAGCATAACACTTATCGAATGGTGGAAAATAGTTTCAGGCTCACTGGAAATGTTAATATTAGTTACATTTTTAAACCCAGAAACTCAGAGTTAAATCAGTTTGCACTATACGCTATACATGACCCATGTGTGGCATGGAAAATAAAATAAGCATTGACATAGCCAATAGGTCTCGCTTTAGGGACTTTAATTGTTTATTTATAATTGTTTGCTATGCTGTAGAGTGTTGTAATTATGTTGCCGAGTCCAGGATATCCACTGACAGCGCACCTTTGTGGTTATCTCTGTTTAATTACAAGAACCGTACACTAAAGAGTTAGAGAAATGACTACAAAAATAAAGAGTTATACGTGAGTGATACATTGTTTCATTTTGAAATGCCGCACTATCCTTTTCGGATCTGCAGCCAGGAAATCTAAGGCCAGCCGAGTCCAGGACGTGTGGTTATCTCTGTTTAATTACAAGAACTGTACACTAAAGAGTTAGAGAAATAACTTGAAAATAAAGAGTTATACGTGAGTGACACATTGTTTCATTTTGAAATGCCGCGTTATCCTTTTCGGATCTGCAGCAGGGAAATCTAAGGCCACCGAGTCCAGGATATCCACTGACAGCGCACCGTGTGGTTATCTCTGTTTAATTACAATAACCATACACTAAAGAGTTAGAGAAATACCTACAAAAAATAAAGAGTTATACGTGAGTGATACATTGTTTCATTTTGAAATGCCGCGCTATCCTTTTCAGATCTGCAGCCAGGAAATTGCTGTGTATTCCTGCCCGGGCCTAGTGAGCAGACGCTGCTTGCAGCACACAAAGCGTTTCCCTTGCGGGAGCGAGCCAGGGGCACCATGTGTTTGCAAGTTCATTACAAACATATGGTGTCAAGCTCGCTCCTGCAAGGAAATCGCCAGACGTGCACGCGTTGCCAATGAAGGCAATGCAACGCGTGCACGTTTTTGGGACAAAAGCCGAAGCGATTGCTACAGGTCTTTTTGCTATGCAGCGCATGCGCGCTGTGTAGGCGAGACCTAACTACAGAAACACATCAGGGAAAAAGGGTACAAATGGCAAACAATATGAAATAATACTTGAAAATATAACAGGGACTGAATTACTAACATGGATAACCTAAAGGTTCTTGAACGCAAAGTGGAGAAAGAAATCTGTGTCTTTGTAAATTAAAAGACAAGAATATAGGGCCCTGAAAGGCACCTTTCATTGTCTTTTTAATTAAAGCTAGAACTGAGCACTGACTGGACCGCCACACTTAAAGCCCTAAACATGTGTAATTTCCTGTGCATGTTTTTGACTCTGAGATTTATTGTCTATAATCCCCTCCGCGAACCTCGCACTCACTTCTGAGAACCTTCTCTCTGCCTCAGAGCTCTCAGCAATGAACACATATCGCAGCCCGAGGCCTCCAACTACCTGCAGTCTGCAGAAATGTTTTAAGGGATGTGCAAAGGGGGCCATCGCCCAGGGCACCCACCTTCCAAGGGGCCCCCTGGGAAGGGAACCTTTGTCTCTCTTGCTTACCTTTGTCTATCTCTATATCCGACCCTCTAATCTCCCCGCCTATCTCTACCACTGTTCTCTCTTTGCATCTTAAGGTCATCTTAAATATTTTTTAAGAACCCTGGAAAGACATATTTCAACTGTATGTGAAACCAGGCTCTGAAAGTTTGTTTGGCATCATGCAGGCTACTAGTAGCCCAATAGTGGGAAGTTAAATTCAAAGTTGTTACCAACAAAGGCCACAAAATACATCTTGCACAGGGCCCCAAATTCCTTACGAGCAGACTTACATTACACACTCCTCCTCCTGCCCCTTCATCTGCAGATATGATTTCTCTACAGTGCATCTCTCATGTGCTCTGCCTGACTATCGCCTGCATGTGAACATCACCCTGAACCTGAAACCCTTTGAGTGCTAAACATATGCTCCTTTTGACTCCCGATCTGCTCGAAACTCCCCTGCCTTGCTTATCTGCCTCTACCTACCTACGAAAGTCCAGCCTTCCTCTGCATATTTGTTAAATGGCTCAGACCTCATGATTATTTTCACACTACCTTGTACCTTGGAGCACCTTTCTGTAATTATTCACAAAGCTGCTAAAAACATTGATGTCATATGTGTGACTAAACTGCCATGACTAGCCGAAGGTGTGCCATAGAAAATTGGCGGCTTTGGCACCTATGATTTCATGCTACTTCGAAGAGTTTTTTTTTGTTGAAAAGACATGGATGCTGTTTTTCAAGAATATACTTTAAAAAAGTGTTAGTGGCCCTGTTGTTTCTGGAATCTGTCAGTGGGTCCGTACTGTTTCCAGTGAGTATCAGGGCTTTTGCGGTAAACAGTCTCGCTTTCTCCATGTAGTCTAGCTTTGATATTCTCTATGCAGGCAGTGAGTGGTGCTGGTGATGCACCTTGGCTGTGCCATTGGGAGGAAGTGGGCGGTGACCTGCTAAGAAAAATGTTGGACATCTGTTTATTTACAAATTAAGAGCTAGGCAATGTCCCGCCTTCCATATGAGGTGTTGAGGGAGGAAAAGCCTGTGGTAAGCACATGCCTGTTATTGCGCTGTGCTACGATGTCCCTCCAGTTTAATCTGGTTCCAGTTCAGAAATAATTAGTTTTCTATTTGTATGCCAATTCCCTTTGAAATTAGCTACAATTCATAGCTGTTTTATTTGACTGTGTTTAGAAACACGGAGATATAAGCAGATGCACGACCTAAGACATGGAGAACTGTAGCCTATGCTGCTACAGGGCCAGCGTGATTTATTATTTTAAACTTGCAGATGGAAGGTAGCTGGGTGGTCTTCCTCCCAAAGAATCCTGGGCCTTTTGCATCTTTAGTGAAAGCCGTTGAAGTGGTGATGAGGCAGGCCCAAAACAACACATGGCAGATGTCAGACAAAATGACAGTACAGCTCTTCAGCGCAATGATCAGGAGTTATGTGCAAATAGCAAACTACAGATGGTATGGGAAATAAAGTGTGCTACTTCCAAGTGTGCCAAGCACTGAGAGTAGACAGCCACTGAAGAAAGCACTATGTGTCTATAGGTTTGGGAATATTTAACCTGTGGATTGAGATCGCATGTCTGGAAGAATGAATTCTCCACCTTACTAGTGGGGAGAGGACAGTCCCTGTTGATTATCTTCACTAATAATTTCGGCTGTTCTGCAACTTTTCCCATTTTTCAAAAAACTGTAAATATCCCTGCATGGTCAACTGTCCTGCATTCTTTCAGGTTTGTGTCATAAATATGCCACTTGTCCCACAGAGCCACTACAGGGCACCAGATGACCTGCATTTTGGTTCCCACCACGCCTGAACCACCCCTGAGGTGCATCCTGGAAAGCTGATCCTGATCACTGCAGGACTCTTCCTGTGAAGCCAGTGATGTCATAGGTGTGCTGATTGGAGTGCACTGGCTTCTCTATGCATTAAAAGTTGATGGCCAGCTCAAACAGGACAAATAGGAAGGGGACTGTTAGAAATGGGGGTCCCTAGTTGGTAAGGGTTTGCACCTTTGTCCAAGTAATGACCCTTCCTTCTAGTCAGGATAAGGGAGTTACACTACTAAAATAACCCTTGCTCACCTCTTTGGCAGCTTGGCATGAGCAGTCAGGCTTATCTTAAAGGCAGTGTGTAAAGCATTTACACATAACCAACATCAACATAATGTAAGAACTACAAAAGGACACCACACCAGTTACGAAAAATATCTAATATTTTTATATACTTAAGACAAGACTAAAAACGATAAAAATCCACAATAGAGACTGTTGTCCAAATAAACTTGAAATTAAGTTCCTTGAAGTCAATAGCTCCACCTGGGTCTATCAAAGCGTCGTGAACAACAAATTCCAAACAGTTCTGGCCGACTGCAGCGTCGCGGGCCAGCTACGGTGTCGAGAGGACCTGCAAAACAGTACCTTTAGAAATGCAGGGCGTCAGCGACCTCTTGTTTAGCTCAGAAAGCAGTGTGCGCAGGCGTCGGATCCAGAGGTCAGTGCAGGATTCGTCGGGCCCTTGAAGTCACAGGCGTTGCAGATCGAACTCCTTGCGGTTAGTCACGAGCGCCGGCATCAGGTGCTGTGTTGCGAAGTGCCGTGGTGCAGCTTTCAGTGCCCTCAGGTCGCGCTGCAGGCAGTGGCGACGTGACGGTCGTCCAGAGGCGACGTGAGACCCGGGCTGTGGTGCGAAGTGATGCAGTGCAAGTTGTGGTGCTGGCAGGTCATGGTGCAAGCAGCGGTGCCGTCGTTGCTGAAGCACTGTCGTCGGCTGACGAACTGGAGTTGATGGGGCCGGCATCGGTAGGCCAATGTTGTGGCGCGGGATGAGGTCGGGCACCGTATAATTTACGAGTAGTGCCCTTGAAACACGGTGCCATCAGCGGTGTCGATGTCGGCTTAGAGCGTCGGGGATACCAAGGCGACAATGTGAATCAAGGCAGTGTGGACTACGGTGCCCACAGACCCAGTAGGAAGGTCCTGAAGAGCTGGGATACCAGCAGCACACAGGCTGACCCAGACTCAGCGACCTTAGGCTCACTATACTGGAGACCATTCTCCCAGTAGATCCAATGTGATCCAGACTGATCACCAGCAGCCTGGTCTGCAGCCTGCCGCCGCAGACACTCCAGAGAAGGGCACTCTTTTTGCTACCTGCAGAATTCTTCCCTGGTGGGACCACCTTCTTGCTGCCAATGGGTCAGCTCAGAGCTGTCCCCCAGTCCAGCTACCTGCTCCCCTGTAGGTACCGGGGCGTCCCCCTCAAGGTCAGCCTCCTCCCGGTCCGTGGGAACTTCAGGGGACAGTTTACCGTGCACTCTTCCCTTTCTCTTGGCAGGGACCTGGGCCACTCTTTCAGGCTCCAGGTCCTTCTGATCACCCTTCCTGGCTGCCATTGACTGAGTGGACACCCATGCCCACTCCAGCAACCCAAGCATCTCCAAGTGAGACCTGAGCTCAACATCCTTCCACAAGGACTGCTCCAGGTCGTTAGCTAGCAGACAATCTACAGGCATGGTAGGGCTCACAACCACCCTCAAGGGACTTGAGACCCTTCCCAATTCAAAGGGAATCTGTGCCACCATACACTGGCGTTCTGAGTTGTCTACAGAAACTTCCTAGTGGAATGCCCAAGGGACTACTTGCTCCTCAGAGACGAGGTGATACCGGACTGAGGTCACCCTGGCTCCAGTATCTCTGAGAGCCTCTACCCTTTTCCCATTGATGGTCACCCAGATGCTGTATTTCTTTGTGTTAGGGGGCACCTGGTGTCCTGGGACCATCTCACTGTCCCCTAGAGAGACAAGGGTAATTTCTGTGGGATCCCCACCCTCATATGGGCACCCCTCCTTCCCAAGTGCTACACTAGCCAACACCTTGGTCTGCCCACCGGTGGGTGGCTGTGCCATCTTGGGACACTTGGGGTCCCCCTTCAAGTGAGCCACCTGGTCACATGAAAAACACTTACAGGGGCTGGTCTCAGCAGGCTTTCCTGAAGAGACCACTTGTTTCTTATCTCCTGGGTGTTCGTTTGGGGCCCTTTAGAGAACTCCTGTGCTTTACCCTTGTCCCTCCCACTTTTCTGCTGGGGACCCTGCCCACCTTTGGCTTACTCTCCCCCAAATGCCTTCTTGTGGTCTCTGGTACCCACCCAGAGGTCCGCCTCCATAGCAAGCTTCCTGGGGTCAGACAGCTTACTTTCAACCAAGTGCTGGCGCAGCTCTGCAAAACATAGACTAGACAAGTGCTCCCTTGCAATCAAATTGTAGAGCCCCTGAAAATCTGTTACATTGCTGCCCTTCATTTAGCCATCCAGAGATCTGTAGAAAGAATCTACACATTCCAACCAAGTGTTGGCATCAGTTTTCTTGCAGGACCTAAACTGATCCCTATACTTCTCTGGAGTGAGACCATACCTGGTGAGGAGAGCGTCCTTTATATCAGCATATGTGAGGTTCTGCCCCTTACCCAAAGCTATCAGAGTATCCCTAGCTTCTTCTGGAAAGAGAGGCCACAACCCTGACCCCCAATTCCTTTCAGGGACCCCATTCATATGAATAGATGCTTCATACCCCTGGAACCACCTTTGTATGTCCTTCCCCTTCTTGAATTCCTTGCCTACATTCTTGGGAATGTGCACAATTCTGTCTGACTGCCCTGACGAATTGCTGCCACCATGTGAGCAGGTTCTACTACTCTGATCCAGCTCCGTTATCCTGATCTCGTGTTCTAGCATCATCCTTTTCTCCTCCATGGCCAAATTAAGCTTCTCCAGTTCCATAGAAACTCTCCCTGCTTCCCGTCAGTCCTCCAACTCCTCTGGGGACAAGCAACTGCTGCCTGGTTTAGAGGGTTCCCCCCTCCCAAAAATACATCCACCCTTCAAATAGGCTCCTCCGCCTCCATTCCAAGATCACCCGACAGCTCACTAGCATGTCTGCCTGCTACCCAGGCCCTTAGCGCCATTTGTAGCTCCTCTTTTCTCATGAGGCCCCTGATTTGGACTTTAAAGTTTTTGCAGATAGCCTTCAATTCCTTCACATTGTAGGTTTCTAACCTCTCCTTCTCAAAGGCCACTTCCAAGGATGCAGCAGATGATGCAATTGATTCCGGCATGTTGTACTGTAAAGTTCAAGTTGAAGACCTATGGAAAAGCAAAAATAGACCAAAAAAACAGTATGTGGTACGTAATTGTTAGAGCTGGGGGTCTGTAGTTGGCAATGGTATTCCCCTTTGACCAAATAGGGACCCTTACTTCTAAGTCAGGGAATGGGGATTACACTCCTGGATAAACCCTGCTCACCCGCTTGGTAGCTTAGCACGAGCAGACAGGCTTATCTCAGAGGCAGTGTGTTAAGCATTTGTGAACACATACAGTAATACAGTGAAAACACTACAGATGGACACCACACAGGTTTTATAAAAATAAGTATTCTTTATATAGACTTAACACAAGACCACAAACTACAAAAATCCACAATACTGTAATCAATCAAAATACTGCAAGATGGTAGAAGTAGTTAAAAATTAGGCTATTCACTTAAAAGCTATCTTTAGCAACAGATAACCCCAACGGGAGTTATCACGACGTCGAGGTCAAAGAAATCCCAAAGTACGGCACCTACCGCGAGGTGCGAGGTGCGCGGTGTCGGGCCTGGAGTCAAAACAGACCCACACAGAACAGTACCTTGGAAAAGCGAAAACAAAGACAGCTCACGGCATCGGGGAGGATCCTTTCTTCGGGCGAGTTGATGTGTCAGGTCCTCGATTCTTGTGCAAAGCAGGGGAGGTGTCTGTTCCTTACCGGAGAGGTGGTGACGTCACGATGGTGCCGAAACCACGGTTCCGTACGATGTCACGATGTCAATGGATTCTTGACCACCCACGTCGAGGTACGGCTCCGCAATGATGTCGGCTTCGGAGTCGATGCGGCACAGCAGCAGGCGTCGGGCCTACGTCGCAAGTCCGAGCAGCGCTCACGGCAGGTTACGATGTCGCTCGCTGGCGTCGATGTGGCACGGCACCGGTGTCAGGTCTACGTTACAAGTCGGAGCAGCACTCACGGCTTTGATGCAGATTACGGCATCGCTCGCCGGTGTTGGTGTTGCAAATTCCTTCTGTAGCAACTGGAACAGCAAGTTCCAGATGCAGGCAAACAGAAGGGGTGAAGTCTTTTGTATCCCTGAGACTTCAGACAGTAGGCAAGCTCAAATTCAAGCCCTTGGAGAAATATTCTGCAAGATGATGAACGTTTCTTCTCCTTTCCTTGGCAATAAAGAAACCACTGCAGGCCAACCCAGCAAAACAGCACACTGGCAAACTCCTGCAGCTTCCTTGGTTCGTCTCCTTGTCAAAGGTTTGTCTTGTTTTCCCAGAAGTGATCTAAAGTCCTGGGGTCTGGGCCCCGATATTTATACCAGTGAATCCTTTGTCCTCTGAAGGCAGAGGGTCCTGTACCTAGTTCAAACCAGTTCTGTGTGCATTATGCCAGTGTACACCTTTTTCCTTTGTCAGTGTGGGCCATGGTCCTCAGACACACCACAGGAGGTGGAGCCAGCATTGTGGAAGGCAGGCACAGCTCTATTCAGGCCCAGGTGCTACTCCTCCCACCACTCTACTTGCAGATAGGTCTATTCAGCCATGTGCTGACTCACCCTGTCTTCTGGAGCCATCCCAGCCCCTGTCACTCACAAAGCCAGACATACAATACACAAGCTAGCAGAGGCAAGCTGGATGGGTAGGCAAGAAAATACCTACTTTCTAAAAGTGGTATTTTCAAACACAGAATGTTAAAACCAACTTCACTAAAATATGTATTTTATCATTCTGAGTTCAGGCATACTAGTCTCGAATTTCTACCATGTTCCCTGGGTCAGTTAGGATTATAAGATGTTATAATCAAACTGCCCATTCTGGCCTATGGGGACAGGTAGCCTTGCAATAGTGAAAAACTAAATAGGCTGTAATTCAGTATCAGGTCATGCCACACACATCAGGGTGCTTCTGTGGGTGGCACAACCAGTGCTGCAAGCCCACCAGCAGCATTTGATTTACAGGCCCTGGGCACCCATGGTGCACTTGACTAAGGTCGGACAAGTAAATCAAATAATCCAATAATGGAGTTACTAATCAATACATGAACTTACAATAGGGAGCACTTGCACTGTGCCACTGAATAGCAGTGGCACAGTGCCCAAAGCATCTAAACCAGCAAACTATATCAAAAACATAGGAGGCAATCAGTGAAAAATGGAAGGGAGACTCACGCCAATGGTACCAGGTCTAACAGTAATGGTCTGCGATATGGTAGCAGTGGACACCATTCACTGTAGGTCAAGTGCAAAAGCAAGTCCTATCCTCACTGCTGACAACCAATGTTAGAAATGGGGGTCTCTAGTTGGCAAGGGTTTGCACCTTTGTCCAAGTAGGGACCCTTCCTTCTAGTCAGGATAAGGGAGTTACACTCCTAAAGTAACCCTTGCTCACCCCCTTGGTAGTTTGGCATAGGCAGTCAGGCTTATCTTAGAGGCAGTGTGTAAAGCATTTGCACATAACCTACAGTAACACGGTGTTAGCACTACAAAAGGACACCACTCCTGTTTAGAAAAATATCCAATATTTTTATATACTTAAGACAATACCAAAACTAATAAAAATTCACAAGACAGTACTTAGAAATCTTCAGTTATGCAAATAAACTTGAAATAAAGTTCCTTGAAGTCAATAGCTCCACCTGGAGCTATCAAGGCGTTGTGAACATCAAATTCCAAACGTTTCTGGCTGACAGCGGCGTCGCAGGTCAGCTACTGTGTTGTGTAGACCCGCAAAGCAGTACCTTCAGAAATGCAGGGCATTGTTGACCTCTCGTTGAACTTCGAAAGCCAGGTGTAAGCAGGTGTTGGTTCCGGAGGTTGGTGCTGGAGTCGTCGGGCCCTTGAAGTCACACGGTGCAAGCAGCGGCGCCGTCGTTGCTGAAGCGCTTTTGTCGGCTGACGAACTGGAGTCGATGGCACTGGCGTTGGTAGGCCAAGGCTGCTGTGCGGGATGAGGAAGATGTGTCGTATAACTTACGGGCGGTGCCCTCGAACCACGGTGCAAGCAGCGACGTCGATGTCGGCGTGAAGCAGCGTTGTCGAGGATACCAAGGCGATGATGTGAAGCGAGACGGTGCGGAGTGCGGTGCCCACAGGTTGGGGTGCAAGCAGCGGGTCGGTGGTGGCATCAGCAGGCATCGTCAGTGAGACCAGGGTTGCGTTGCAGCATTGCGGCGGTGCCCTCTGCAGTGCCTTCAGGGAATTGAGTTAGCAGCGGCGTCGTAGACCTCATCGGGTTGCTTTTACCTCTGTTGCAGCACAAAACACACAGTCCTCAGTGCTGAGGATTGAAGGAATTGAAGTCTTTTTTGTTCCTGAAACTTCTTGAACAGGGAAAAAGCTCTACCTCAAGCCCTTGGAGAAATTCACAAAAAGAGATTGCAGAAAGTTCAAGTCCAGTCTTTTCACTGCCCAAGACAGACGCAGCCACTGCAGACCAACACAGCAAAGCACACAGCAAAGTGGTAGTTCCTCCTCACAGCTTCTCCAGCTCTTCTTGGCAGTCTTCTTGATCTAAAAGAGTTCTAAAGTTCTGGGCCCCAATATTTATACCCCAAAATCCTTTGTCCTCTCATGCAGTCCAAACCAGTTTTGTCCTCTCTGGCCCAGCTTCCTGTCAGAGGGTGGAGACAGCATTATCAAAGGCAGACAGGGCCTATTTAGGTGCAAGGGAAATCTACTCCCACCACTCTAAATGCAGACCAGGCCTATTCAGGTGCTAGTGAAAACTCCTCCCACTACTCTGAATGCAGCCCAGGCCTATTCAGCCCAGCCCTGACTCATTCAGGAAAGGCAGGACACACATCAACCCCCCGGTGACCATCTGAGAGAAATCACCTCCCCAAACCCTGTCACTCCAAAGCCAGGCAGTCAATACACATCCTAGCACAGGCACACAGGATGGCTAAGCAAGAAAAAGTGGTATTTATTGGTATTCTAAAAGTGGTATTCTCAAACACAGAATGGAAAAATCACCTTTACTAAAAGATGCATTTTAATATACTGAGGCCAGACATACTAAACATTATTTTTCTATCTTGTTCCCAGGGGTAGTTATGTTTATAAGATGATATAAACAAACTCCCCATTCTATCCTATGGGAACAGGCAGCCTTGAAATGGTGAAAAACGAAATACGCTGTAATCCACCATCAGGGCATGTCACACACATCAGTACATGTCCTACCTTTAGCATACATAGCACCCTGCCCACAGGGGCTCCTTGGGCCTACCTTAGGGATGACTGACATGCAGAAAAAGGGAAGGTTGGGGCCTGGCAAGTGGGTGCACTTGCCAGGCCGACATGGCAGTTACAAACTGCTCACAGACTCTGCGGTGGCAGGTCTGAGTTACCTTTTCAGGGCTACTTCTGTGGGTAGCACAACCAGTGCTTCAAGCCTATTAGTAGCATTTGAATTACCAGCCCTGGCACTCTCTGTGCCCTTTACTAGGGCCTCACCAGTAAATCAAATATGCCAATCATGGAAACACCAATCCATAACATAATTTACAACATGAGTACTTGCACTTTAACACTGAACAGCAGTGAGAAAGTGGGCAGAGATACTAAACCAGCAAAAACAGAGTCAAAACCGGGAGGCCAGAAAGCAAAAAGACAGGGGAAACACGCCGAAAGATGCCAAGTCTAACAGGAGCACTTTTAAGCCTGCTGCTGCCTATTGCCTACAGAGGAATGCCATCACCACCATCTCACCTGCTGGAGGCTTTCTTACCATTGCTCAACCATCTCACTTTTTGCAAGTTTGTTCATTATGGAAAATGAGCATTCTGTGGGACACCAAATGTCCAGCCTTTTGCCAGTCCAGAAGAGAATATAACCAATTCCAGGCCAGTTTCTGCCTTTCTTAATCTTATCAGTAGGGTGCAGCTTGAGTCCTATAGTACAATGAGCGTAGACCCACATCCCAGTCCTGCATATGAGAGTAAGTTAAGTGAGTACGGAGGATAGTGTGAACTATGTGCAGACAGGTGGGAGTGGCCTTTAGTGCACACCTGAGATATGGAGCTATGTGGATGAGGGGGCTAGAAGCGTACTAATGAAAGTTAGCTAGGTTCACAAGTCAGGCATAGCATACACAGGTGGGGGATTTCGTAGTGGACACAAGTGACTGGTGCTATGTGGATGCAGGTGATCTGAGTCTCGTTGCACACAGTTAAAAAAGGCAACATGTGCAGAGATGAAATTGGGTAAGTGCACAAAGGCAAGGTATTGCTTGGAATACACAAGTGGAAATGTTACCTATATTTAGACACAGGTGATGGAGACAGTACATGTATACAGGAATCACGATGTTTTACGAATGCATTTGCAACAGAACTAGGTGCATATAAGCAAAAGATTTGTAGGTACATACATGTGAGAGGTATAAGGTACAAGGTATACAAATAGTGCACACAAGCAAATTGGAGTTAGGTGCATAATGGCTTACGTTTTAAAAACATTTTTAGGGTAATACCTATTAATAAAGTGCAAAGAGGCAAGTCAGTTTTCGGCATGTGCTATCAATAGAGCTAGCACAACTAGTGTGTATAAAAGGGTGTTCAACATTTATTCAGGATGGCTAGATCCATGTTAGATTGTTATGACATCCACAAAAAAAACTTACACTGAACTCATTCAACTTGTTTTCAGACTCTATTTTTATCCCACAAAATCTGTCTTGGGTCCAGCGCTCCTAGACCACAGTGGATCCTTCTTATGTATATGAAATCAAGCAATAAAAACAAAAAATGCGCTTTTAGGCACCCAGTCAGTTGTAATGGGAGAATGGCAAAGTATTGGAAAAAGTGTGTCAGCTGACTGGCTGCATTTCTTTGATTGGTCATTTGTGCCTGGGGCTGGGTCTGTGAACAACATTTACAAATAGGTTCTGGTATAAGTAGAGCCTGCACATGAATACCATTCAGGATGAGCCTCTGATTCATGAGTGTCCTCTTATGAGGCAGCCCTGGATTCATGGAGTAATGACTACGCATACGCTGGTTTTGCCTTGGCATGCAGATATTGCATCTGGGATTTTGAGGCTGTAGTTAGGCATTTCAGGCTATATTAAGGCATTATATAGTTAGTCCTAGGAAAATGATGGTTGCGGTTACCGTATGACTATACCTGGCATTTGAGGTTGTGACTTTTCACTTGAAAATATATATGGGAATATGATGACCCTATATATCACCAGTGCCATCTGTTTTACTGATATAAGATGGCATTTTGTCCTTACACTCCTGGTATACCATGGCAGTAACTTAGTAAATGTGTCAGGGTCAGGGGAGGACGAACTCAACCTTGACCCCTGTTCAGCCTCAGGGTACAGACACTGGGCTGAATGGCCAGTCTGAAACTACCACCGCTGGACTTATGGGAAGGAGAGTGGAAGAAGGGTGCCTTACACCTGGTGCTGAAGTCCTCCACTCTGAGAAGTCCCAGAGGTCAGAGATGCCTGGATGGCCTGGGGACTGGCTCTTGACACTGACTGCCGTCGGTGGCCTCTGTTGGTTGTTGTATTTATGGGAAGAGTTTTCTTTGGTTTGGGAACAGAAGTCTGATCCAAGGGGTAGAATGGGCCACATCACTTTGTTGGCCATGGTGGTACTGTCTGCCTATTGGGATGCCCCTGTGAGCAAATTAATGTAAGGTACTGCACAGATGAGGAGAAAGGTTCCCCATGGGTCAGTTTCAGTGGCTTGGGAGAGTGCAGACACAGTAATCCAACTGAATTCAGAGAGAAAAATACTGGCAAATACCTCTGAAGTAGAGGGTCATTGTCCATGTTTTATCACCTTATCAGGGAAGCCCATCAAGGTTTTAATTAGTCTCCCCTGGCTCTTATTTGGAGGCATGTCATTTTGGACTTGGCCCCTTCTGCATGGCGACCCCCAAATGTTTTGCCTTCACCCCTCCTATTTTTGTTGAATTCCCTTTTATGGGCCTTAGGATTCTATGAGCTTTACCACTGCTATCGAGTGTTAAAGTGCTTGTGCTCACTTCCAAAAAACATGGTACCATTGGCTTAGACCTAACTGATATATTGAATTTACTTGTAAAACCCTAGTAAAGTTGTGTATTATATGTCCAGCGCCTGTAAACTAAATGCTACTCGTGGGCCTGCAGCACTTATTTCACACCCACTCAAGTAGCATCTTAAAACATGTTTGAGGTCTGCCATTGCAGACTAAATGCAGATTTAAACTGCCTAGTCGACCTGGCAAAATACCCCCCTTGCCAAGGATTAAACTACAGTTTTATTACATATTTTTCACCCCTAAGGTAGGCTCTTAGCACCACATTGGATAGGTCGAATTGTAATTAGAAGCTTGGAAATGTACTTTTAAGTTCTACATGTCCTGGTAGTGAAAACTCCTACATTCATTTTTCACTACTGTGTGGCCTACCTCTCCCATAGTTTAAAGTTGGGTAGCCTCATTACATTTAATGCATGCTAACCTATGATTAGGAGCAGGTAGGAAGTTCAAGTTTGGTGTCGGAGAAATTGCAATTTAAAATCCTCTTTAATGGCAACATCAAGTTTTAAGTCATAATTTTGAAAATGCCACGTTTAGAAAGTTGGCCTTTTTTTCTGTCTAATTTTGTGTCTGCAGCCTGTTCCTAGGTCACATGACTGGGTGTAGTTGGCAGTGGGCCTTTGTTAATTCCTCCCAGCCACATAATATAGGGATTATGTGTGCCTCCATGGGCTATCACTAGCAAAATGGAGAGCGAAGTTGGGCACATCCCCATTTGCAAATCAATAGGCTGTGCCCTGCCTTCACACAAAGGACTTCACTTTACCTCATTGTACCTGTAGTCTGGCTGGAGCCAGGCCAGTGGAGGCAGAAGGAGTATCTGGCCTTCTGGACTCCTTGTCAGCTAGAGCTTGCAGTTTCAGGCCGCTGGAAATTTTTGACTTCTAAAAAAAGAGACTTAGGGCCTCTATAGGATGGGTAAAAGGGGCCACCAAATACAAGTCGGCGAGTGCTGCTGGCTGCAGCACATGCCACATTACAAAAAAGTAGACATTACACATGTCGATGCACCAGCTTTAATGTGGACAGGGACACTACTGTGTCCCGGAGTTGGGCTCCTCGAAACACAGTAACTGAACCAACCCCAGAATATGGGGCTCCCGGGCCTTTAAACCCTTCGCCGCGGCGCAAATTCCGCCGCGGCGCTGGGGGGGTGCGGGGTGAGCGCGGCGCTGCCATGCTCGTGACGGAACCACGCCGTCATGAGTCACGGGCGAGCTGTGCTCATGACGGCGTGGTTCCGTCACAACTCCGCCCACTCTTTATTTCGCCCGCACAGGTGGGGAATCAGCAACACGTGGGCGGAGCGGCCACAGCATGACGGAACCACGCCGTCATGAGCACACGCCGCCCGTGGCTCATGACGGCTTCGTTCCATCATGCGCACGCAAGGGGTTAAAGGCTCAAGGAAAGTGCCCCTTTTATTACAGATTTCAGCACCTGGGATGGGTCCCTGGGCTTAATTGAGCTTTGGGAGGAAGGTCACATGCCCCCTTCCTTTTTTTCTTAACTCAACCTTGATTTTTTTTAAGAGTTGGACTGAGTCCCAAGTCCTAAGATAGCTGCCGCCACTTTCTGGTTTATGTGTTGAAAGCCATTCAGATTTCAGCAGGAGATAAGTCGATTCCAAGGATCCTCCAAGGTTTGAAATATACAACATTATTTGATCATTAATTGCTCACAGAGTACTGAATGGATTTACTGGCTTTCTGACAGATTTGGTGTAAATCCGTTCAGTGGTTTGGTCTGGAGCTGTTTCTAAATGAATGGGGAAACCGTGTTTGGAGAACCCCATTTTTCTCGAATGCCGCTTGACCGATCCCCTTGAAACTTTCCAGGAAGGAGTTGAGGCAAAAAACCTTTTTTAGGAAAAGATTTGTGAAGATGAGTTAAATAGCAACAAAGATAAGAGCAAACCAAAAAATGCATTTCCCATGGAAACACAATCCTCACTATGACCACCCAGTACTGACTGCCACTGGGCAATATATGGATAAAGATATGTGTTACATATAGAAGTACCTAGAGTGTGATATGGCATTTGTTTCCGTTGCTGAGTTTGGGGAGGGGCCATGACTCATAAGATATGACGCCTCAAGTGATGCCCTCCCCCTCCTTCAATAATGGTAAGAAATAGCATATGATACTCAATGAATCTGCATATATGGTTTATGCCGTGCAGTTTTTCATCTGTATGTTTTTTAACATAAGATATTTAACCAAAACCAGGACGTAATGGGGTAAAGTTGTGCAGTTAGGTAAAATCTCAAGGAAGAGATCTGGTCACTTTTAGGAGAGTTCTTTCCCTGTGTACTATAATTTTATATGCAATCTGTGAGGCACTGTTTTCCTCTGCTGTATGGTGGTAATAAACATAAAATTGAGTTTTTTACCGTAGTAATGAATGTGTGACTATTATGTGCAGTTGCTCTCAATAACATGGGTCATTGGGCCCCATTTATTTTCAATGCCATGTCATGAATATATATCTAAAATTGTTTTCACTATAACAAAAAGGTTAGTGGATGGATATTTTTAGCACACTTTGAAAATGTCTGCCTATATTGTTCTTTACCTTATGAAGCATAGCACCTAAACAATCTAAATTTTGTGTTACGATGCGTCTTTGTTATTTCTTTGCTTTTTTAGAAAGAGGATCATGCACCCTTCATTTTCTGAATACTGATTTTCAAGCAGTACTGTGATTATGACCAGGACAGTATTCATGAATAGTAGATTTTGTTGTCAAAAACTATGTTCATGCTGTCATATTCAAGGTGGTATTAAAGATATTTTCCTTTTCAGTTTATTAAACCTAGCTGGGCATTTCGTCTTTATTATGATCATTCTGTCTGCTCTTAATCTTCACAGCACCTCCTAAATGCTAGCCTTGACTTGTCTACCCAGCTACCCTAAAGAGTCAAAAAAGCCTTCAAGGACTATGAGTTTTGTGGACAGGGTACTTCATCGCATAGATAATAGAGTAGCCTGCCCACCAAACTCATGGTCCTCCAGACTCATTTAGCGACAGACAGACCACAAGCTTTTGTCAAAGGAGTCTCTGTTGGCTCCATCAACGCTAAGCTTCCTCTGACAGTCTGACAGATCAGGGGCCATCAGAGGAATGATGTCTTTTTTCTATTCATACCAGGAAAAACCTACAGTAAGGGTCAGGAACAAATGTTGCCCCAACGTTCTGGGAGAAGATTCCCAGGTTGCATGGGTCAATAGTTTTTTGTTTTCCGATATCAAGTTCCCACTTTGGAACTTGGCTTTTTAAAAACCAAAAACGGTCTTGTGCCTTGAAGGGAACCACCATAGCGGCAATTCCTCTCAAGGTACAGAGATCACTGTTGGACAGGCAGTCAACTCTAAATTCGACAGATAATAGCAGGTCTGGTTCAACGGCGGAGCGACCGGTGCCACCACACCGGGTGCTGACTTGGCATGGGGGCGACTATTTGCTAGTTTAGTTTGTGCTTAAAAGCACCTGCTGACGCGTTCCTGGCCTCCAACAATTTTCAGGCAATAATTAAAATGTCAAGAAAACTCCGGTGATTAATGTTCTTCCAGGCGAGATCGGAGTTTTGTCTAGTAGAGCTTTTTTACTCGTGGAAGTTCTGATTCATGGTAAGGTAGCGCAGAGGGTTAATGTGCCTGCTGCAAAGAACATGTACCCGTATGGATTTTCAATCAATCAATCAGTGACACTTATAGAGCGCGCTACATACCCGTAGGGTCTCAAGGCGCTGGGGGGGGGGGGGGGTGCCGCTACTGCTCGAACAGCCAGGTCTTCAGCTTCTTCCTGAAGGAGAGGTGGTCTTGGGTCAGGCGCAGGTCGGTCGGGAGGGAGTTCCAGGTCTTGGCGGCCAGGTAGGAGAAGGACCTTCCTCCTGTAGTCGCTCTGCGGATGCGGGGGACGGCGGCGAGGGCGTGGTTGGCTGATCGGAGGTGGCGTTTGGGAGCGTAGAAGTTGATCCGGCTGCTGAGGTAGCTCGGGCCTTGGTCGTGTAGGGCTTTGTGTGCGTGGGTGAGGAGGCGGAAGGTGATTCTTTTGTTGACGGGGAGCCAGTGAAGGTCTCTCAGGTGTCCGGTGATGTGGCTGGTTCGTGGGATGTCGAGGATGAGTCTGGCCGAGGCGTTCTGGATCCGCTGGAGTCTCTTCTGGAGCTTGGCGGTGGTACCGGCGTAGAGGGCGTTGCCGTAGTCCAGTCGGCTGGTGACGAGGGCCTGGGTGACGGTCTTCCTGGTCTCGGTGGGGATCCACCGGAAGATCTTCCGTAGCATGCGTAGGATGTTGAAGCACGCCGAGGAGACGTTGTTGACTTGCCTGGTCATGGAGAGGGAGGAGTCCAGGATGAAGCCCAGGTTGCGTGCATGGTCTGTTGGTTTGGGTGCGGTGCCCAGGGCTGGAGGCCACCAGGAGTCGTCCCAGGCGGAGGGGGAAGAGCCCAGGATGAGGACCTCCGTCTTGTCAGAGTTCAGTTTCAGGCGGCTGGTCGTCATCCACTCGGCTACCTCTTTCATCCCTTCGTGCAGGTTGGCTCTGGCGGAGGCGGGGTCGTTGGTCAGGGAGAGGATCAGCTGGGTGTCGTCGGCGTAGGAGATAATGCTGAGGTTGTGTTTGCGTACGATGGCCGCGAGGGGGCTCATGTAGACGTTGAAGAGGGTGGGGCTCAGAGATGATCCTTGAGGGACGCCGCAGATGACTTCGGAGGCTTCTGATTTGTATGGTGGTAGGCGGACTCTCTGTGTCCTTCCGTCGAGGAAGGAGATGATCCATTCCAGCGCCTTGTCCTGGATTCCGATGTTACTGAGGCGCTGTACTAGGGTGCGGTGGCAGACCGTGTCGAATGCCGCGGAGAGGTCTAGGAGGATGAGGGCCGCTGTTTCTCCATTGTCCATCAGGGCTCGGATGTCATCGGTGGCGGCGATGAGGGCGGTCTCGGTGCTGTGATTGGCTCGGAAGCCGGACTGTGAGGGGTCGAGGGATCCGTTCGTCTCGAGGAAGGCGGCCATCTGCTTGTTGACGGTCTTCTCGATGACTTTGGCTGGAAACGGGAGGAGCGAGATGGGGCGGTAGTTCTTGAGTTTGGTGGGGTCCGCTGTTGGTTTCTTGAGTAAGGCGCTGAGTTCGGCGTGTTTCCAGCTCTCAGGGAAGGTGGCGGTGTTGAATGATGTGTTGATGATGTCTCGCAGGTGGGGTGCGATGACAGCGTCGGCCTTGTTGAAAACGTGGTGAGGGCAGGGGTCGGTCGGTGATCCAGAGTGGATGGAGTTCATCGTGCGGATGGTGTCTTCGGTGCTGATCGGGGTCCAGGCGTGGAGGGTGGTGGTGGGGGGTGATTGTTCGGTCATGGTGTGCGTTGGTTGGTTGTTGAAGCTGTTGTGTATGTCCGTGATCTTGTTGTGGAAGTATGAAGCGAGGGAGTTGCAGAGGTCTTGTGATGGGGTGATGTCCTTGTTTCCTGCGCTGGGGTTGGAGAGCTCTTTCACGATGTTGAAGAGTTCCTTGCAGTTGTGTGCGTTGTTGTCCAACCGTTCCTTGAATGCTGTTTTCTTGGCGGCGCGGATAAGCTGGTGGTGCTTCCGGGTGGCAAGCTTGAAGGAGGTCCTGTTGTCCGGTGTAGGTTCCCTTCTCCAGACTTTCTCGAGGGCTCGGCAGTTCTTCTTGGAGCTCTTGAGTTCGTCGGTGAACCATGGGGCTTTCTTGCTTCCGGGTCTGCTGGGCGGGGTCCTCAGCGGGGCGAGCTCGTCCGCGCAGATGCTGATCCACTTCGTGAGGTTGACGGCGGCCTGGCTGGGGTTCGCTGAGCTGGCAGGAGGGTGCTGGCTCAGGGAGGTGGCGAGCTGGTCTGCTGTGATCTTGTTCCAGCTTCTGCTGACTTTCATTATTCCAATGTTGCAGAAAGGGTTCATTTGGGTTCAAATCAGTTTTTGTTATTAAAGAGAGCCTCAATCCATTGTGTTACATTTCGAATTCAGAGTTTGCGCTTCTCCAGACCAAGTACTGTTCAACTATACTGCCTACCTGTATGGATGACATGGGAATCCACCACTTGTTGTCCTCTGTCTTCTTATGTAACATTTCATTTACACTGATTTACACATCTATGATTGATAGCCTCTGTGTAATGTGTGTGTTATGTAAAGTGCTCTGACACCCTTCACTTTTATGAGTGATGCTATAAAATTAATTAAATTCATCTGAGAGAGAGTGGTTATGGAGACTGTTAAAGGGTGGATTGACGGGAATCCATGGGGGAGGTGGTTATTTGGGGGCTCCAAAAAACATTGTCGCACTGGGCGCCACCAGTGCTAAAGCCGGCCCTGGATATTAGTCTATCTTGGTGGTGCTAGAACTGTTTTCCACCCTAATGAAAAAATAGGGAGATTCCATGTATCATGAATTAGGTTTGTGAGACACACCACGGCTTTGTTTATGATTGAAAAACATTTGTACCAATAAGGTGTGCCTTTATGCACAAAAACAATGCTGCTTCCAATACGGGCTCCTTCGCAGCATGGCATAAGGGAGCCTGCATTGCCACTGGGCATCAGATTGTGTGCCAGCACAGACAGAGAGCAGGAATGCACCCTATATTGGTAAATATGGTACATTCCTGCCCTCTCCATTTCACACAGCACAGTGCAGCAGGTTGTCTTGCGACATTGTCTTGCTTGAAAGATTGATACCTCTATCCCTTGGGGTCTAAAATGTACTATTTTCTTGATATGGTTTGCAGTTGCCATAGCATGTGGCTCACTTTAGGCTTCTTGTGAAATGATAGAGAAAGACAAGATGTATCTGTGGCATTTTATGGAGATCACTGGAAGCCTCGTATTTTGCACGAATGAGCTATCAGGCTGCCCTTCTTCCTTTCCAGTGACATCCTCTCCGGGGATCACTGCTGCTTTCATGCACAATTGAGTTTACCTGCTGGATCTTTGGTCAGACCCCTGGCGGCGTTTTGTCCATGAAAGAATGAACAACAAATGTGCTTTCAAGCTCCATCTGCTCAGTGAAGCGCTAGAAACATCTGTTCTGTCTGCGCAGTATCCTCCAGCCACTCGCTAACGTGTGCGAAAGAGACTGGATTCTTGATGGATAACTCGCATGAGGAGTTGTATTTGTGATTTGGGCTTTGTGGGTTGTCTCCTTCTAGTCTACGACGTGTGACGGCTTCGGGATAATAACTGGTCTCTGCTGCTGATGTTGGTTCCTCATTAAAATCGAGCATATGTTCCAGACTGCCCATCTAGCACTAGTGTGCCCCCCGAGCAGGGACCCAACTTTCAAATGCGTTCAAACCGCACCTGAAACTGAGTCAATATACGTCTGACCAGGAAACTCTTGAAAAATGAACGATTCTGAGCTGTTTTAAGTAAACTGAACGTAAAAGAATGGCCACGGTGACATATTTCAGACAAAGATCTCGCTCCAAGCCCGACTGAACTACAACCCCCACATTTTATCAGCAAGCTGTTCTCTCTCTCCCATCAGCAAAGGGCTCTGAAGTAACAGAAAGACGACATATAGCACTCAAAAGAACATAGAATGCCTATTAAATAAATAATAAATACAAAAATGAATAAAGCAGTGCATCTAGTAGTGATTTGATTTTAATTGCAGGGTTTGCTATAGTCATCATTAACTGTGTCAGATAATGCCGTTCATTGAAAGCAGAACATAAAGACCGGTATGTCCAAAATATCCTTTGAAGGTGCTGTCACATGAGAATATTGGCCACCACCCCAGGGACGCATTATAGTCAGAAGGGGGAGGAGGGTGCATTTGGAAATTTAACTAATCTCCTGAAAATGGCACACAGAATGAAAACTGCTGCCCTCAAACCATGCTCCAGGCTTGAAAAGTGCGGTTGCCTAATTTACTAAGTAATTAGTTATCAGACACAGCAAAGTAAAATCACAAAGAGAATTACTAAAAAATGTGGTGTTAGACAATGCCATCTACTGGCTAAAATATGCTAATGATGTACTGGCCGTCATTTTACAGTTACTCAGACTTTCTAAAATGAACGGCCCTACTCAGAGGGGAGGTCCCACTTTTATTATTTTTAGTTTACATTTATGAAGGGCCTGTTGCCACTGGTATGGTGTTGCAGCTCTCTTACCCTGTCTGCACTGCACACAGAATTGGTTTGTGTGGTCTGTACATTGATTGTGCACACTGAGAATGTGGACCAAAGATTTTCTCTAATCATTTTGTAGGGGAACATCATGGAGTTTTAAGATATTGACAGAGGTCAAGAAGAGATAAAGAGAGGAGATTTCAAGTCGGACACCCTGAATTGGAGCTCCATGTGGGAGACTGGAAGCACTTGAGCTGGAGAAGGTATAGTTGGTTGCCAAGTGTTTGCTGTAGGAGAAGGTGTGAGAAGTCTATTTCGGGTGATAGTTCCTGTTTGTTAGACTTGACATCCTTGGTGAGGTTTTCCCCCCAAACCTTTTGCCTTAACTCCTCCTGTTTAGCTGGGCTCGTTTTTATTAGCCTTAAGACTCAGTGTACTTTAACACAGCTCACCAGTGCTAAAATGCTTTTGTTCTCTCCCTTAAACATGGTAAAATTGGCTTACGCCTGATTGGCACATTTAGTTAATTTAAAAGTCCCTAGTAAAGTGGTACTACATGCAACCAGCCAGGGCATGTAAATTAACTACTACTAGTGGGCATGCAACAGTTATTATGTCACTTGCTCAAGTAGTGTTTTAGAAAATGTCTTGGACCTGCCACTGCAGCTGGTGTGCACTTTAAACTGTCCTGCAATCTAGCAGAACAAACCTTTTGCCAAGTCTAAATCTTCCTTTTTAGTACATATATGTCACCCCCTAGGGCAGGCCCTAAACAGTCCATAGGGCAGGATGCAGTTGGATTTGTACTGGTAGTGAAAAATTGCATCTCTTAAGGGATAACATCAGGTTACCATATTACATTTAATAAGTGATAATGTTTGATTGAGAGCATATAGAAATGTCAAGTCTGGTGCCAAATGAATTCTAATTTTAAACGCTCTTTTAGTCAGATTTTAAAATGCAATTCTGAAAATGCCACTTTAAGTAGGTTGTCATTTTCATGTCCTAACCATTGTTGCAATGAATTTGGATGTGGTAGTAGTGGTCCCTACTGGCAAAATTGCCGCACCCCAAAAGACTCCTTCTTGTTCCATCCAATTGTGTGTGATAAAGATTTTGTTTTAAGGCCAATTGCTAAAGTTTGGGGGTGCTATTGCGATTCTGTCACCCTACTACCATAGATACCAATTAGTACAATATAAATCTAATGTACAACCGAATATGTATATAATAGAACCTTGTTCAGCACCCTTCTCAATTAGTAGACATATTCATTCAGTCATGAATATATTGGAATCATAAATACAGTTAATCCAAGATCATTTCACCACAAAATGTCTATAGTCCTTGTGTATCTTTACTTGGAAGTGAAAAGATTACAAGAGTCCATTTGTTTTTTCAAACTAGTTACACTGTTGGTTATTCATTGATATTTCCAGCACAGATCAGCCACAGATCAGCCAACATGTGTGTCATCTTTTATGGACTTTTTCAAGGCTGGAATGCAAATATAATACATCTTGTATGTGTATATCCAAATGATGGTAAAATTACAGACAATTCTTACTTTAATGGGAACCAAACTTAATAGATCAATCCAGAAGATAAGAGTATCATAAAGATGAGAGAAAAAGTTACCAAGTATTGTGCTCATGGCATGAAGTATCACTCAAAATAAAGAAGTGTGACAGGGCACCAAAAGTGAAATTGGTCTTTGACTGGAAATATCAATGAATAAACCAACAGTGGAACTAATTTGAAAAAACAAATGGACTCTTGTAATATCTTCACTTCCGAGTAAAGATACTCAAGGACTATAGAAATTTTGTGCTGAAATGATCTTTGATTAACTGTATTTATGATTCCAATATATTCATGAATTGAAAGAGTATGTCTACTAATTGAGGAGGGTGCTGAACAAGGTTCCATTATATACATAACCATTTGGTGCCTGCAACCTGTATCCTGGGACACATTACTATGTATAGTTGGCCTTTGTGAATTCCTCCCAGACAGTATCACAAAAGGGGAGCTGGTGGTTGACTGTATGGACCATCCAGGTCAGTTGTGAGGGGCAGAGCTGTAACCTACAACACTTGCACTTCAAAAGAGCTTCCTCAGCAAACACAAAGAACATCACACCAGCCATGTGTGACTCCAGGCATCCTGGGTCAGGGAAGGGAAATGAAGGAAATTTCAGAATCAGATTTTGGGGGAAGTCTAGAAGTTTCTCTAACTTCAAAGCTGGGACCAGGTATAAATATTGGGCCCTCAGACCAACTCATCAGTGCACCCCTGTGCCTGTGGATACTGCAGAAGAAGGACTGCCCTGCCGCCTGAGGCCTGCCCTGCTGTCTGAGATTGAAGCTGGACCAGCTGCCTTAAACCTAGGCTAAAGCAACTACAAGGGTCAGCTGACTTGCCTCCTGTTTTGAGCTACAGAGACATAACAAGCACCAGACGTCCCAATGCAACTACCTGCTGACCTGCTGCACTGGACCTGCCAGGACCTACAACTGGAACTCCATGAGCCCTGATTTCCTCTGCTGGAGTAAGTTCCTGATCGTCAAGAGTTGCCTCCACAAACCCTGCAGTCTTGGCTTTTATCAATTTAGCTACTCCTGTGAAGACTAGAAGAAATCATGAAGTTTTGGGCCCTTCATGACTGTGAATGGAACCATTCATACCAAGATCGCGCTGACCACGCCAACCACCAACACAAAGCTTCAGTGGACCTGACAAGGGATCTTTGTGCTACAGTGATGACAGTCCGCGATGCCTGGCCTGTTCCTCACGCTATAGCGACAACCATCTGTGATGCTCCCCCTGCTCCATGCGAACTCCTCCACCCTAAACTGGACTCTTCACATGCACTTTGAGAAGGTAACATTTTCAGTGGAACTCACCTGGTCCCTGTATCCGATCCGTGCTCCTTCATGGTCAGCGCAAACATGTGACTTTCCCTTGTTCTTGTATGACCAGCTTATCACAAGTGGCACTTTTTGCTTTCAGGCACTGTTCTTACATGAAATCATTGAGATTGCATATCACAGCTCCTATTACCTTTTCTTTGCTTTTTGGAATCAAATAACTTATTCGATTTTACTTTACTTTTCTAACTTGGTGTGGGATTTTTCTATGTAGTCTTTTAACTCTATTAAGGTTTCAGTGCTGCATAAAAACTTTACACATTGCCTCTAAGTTAAGCCTGACTGATTTTGTATCAAGCTACCAGAGGGTAAGCCACAGGAAAATGTTGTGACTTTTTAGGTTCACCCTGATGAGGTTTGTATTTGTTGATTGAGAAGGGCTCACTTCCCCCTTAGGAATCAACCCAATTTCTCACATTGTTGGTCAGATGCTACTTGGCCCAGCTGATACAATTGTCAGTAACTTCTTGTTACCCTTGGATCCCCGTCCCAAAAATAAAGATTTCTTCTATCGTTGGCAGCAGTGAGTAATCATTACATTTTCATTCCAGTGTGCACCGAAAACTTTTATTTAGCATAGCTTTTCCCACTCATAGCTTTTGCATAAAACAGCATATAGCAGAAGGCTCCAATGAGTGGTTCTCAGATATGGGGTGGGTAAGGGGCTTGCAGTGGAACATATTTGGTTTTCGAAAACTTATGTCTATAGTGTACAGTAGCAGCAGCTCACAGCCAGTAGTAGTGGGGAGGGGTGGTTAAAAAAGAAAAAGAAAAGAAAAGAGCACTTACCTGCTTCCCCTCCTTCCTCTCTGTCCTCTGCTTCTGCGTGGACCAGAAGCACAGAGGCTCCCAGACTCCATTAAGTAAATCAGAATGCTGCTGTCAGCAGCATTGTGATTGGTCTGAGCACTGTGGTTTGGTGCTTAGACAGGCAGTGGGAGCCTGTTCATGTTCTCCACCCAGGCTGTGTATTACAGCCCAGTCAACAACATGCTAAGTGCGCATGTCTGTTTGGTGGGCCAAAAATTGCCACTCAAACTGTCATGTGCACTTAGAGAGTGCCCCAACCACTTCTCCCCCTGCTTTATGAGCAGCCCGCCCGCCTGACCCTGCCGAACCACCTGAGCACGGAAAAATAAAATAATAACAGCGTGGTATTATCATTTTATTTTTCATTTTTTGCAGTGCTAAAAACCAGAGGAGCGATACTCCTCCACCTTAACGGAGGAGCCATCACTGTTGATATACATATAGTAAAGTGGTTTCACCACTTTGAGACATGTGAAAGACTAAGGTGGGTGTTTACAGCATAAAACAGGTGAAGGAGCTGGTGCTTTTCTCATCAGAGGGAACCACAGATTATAGTGTTGTTTGAACCTGAGCACTACTCAGACTACACTTGAATGAAGAAGGTTCATGTAAATATAGATTAGGGACTGCAAGACCATATCAATCTGACAACTGGGAGGTATAGGTGAACCTGTAGTGAAGACAGGGTTCTGCTTCCACACATTGCTATGTTAGCATAAGCGTATTCGAAGTTTAAATGCCATTTTGCCACTTGGACACTTTTGCACATGATACTACATGTAACTGTTATTGTAAGTTAAACTGCTTGCTTTTCTTCACATGAGAACAGTCTGTTTTTCACATCCCTAGACTTACACCGTGACCTTAGTCTGTGTACTGTGTGCAGAAGTCTTCAAGGTCAAATAACAATGTATGCTATTGATTCAGGTTGATCGGCCCACGCTCTAGACACAACACCCACACAGCTGCAAATATCTGAAACTCGGGTGCCTTCAATATTGCATTGCATGCATGATTCTGGCACTCGGAGAAAAACCTTTCCATCTACAGAGAGCGTTGTTGATCCTGTGATGTGATTCACCTCAACTGATCTTGGAGGTATGGGGTTCCCCATTCAAACCTAGAGACCTTCTATTATTATAAAACCTATCTCCTAGCCAGGGGAGGGTGGTACACAAGGTGCTGTATAACCTGTTTCCACTATCATTGTAACATGATTTCTCCCTTTGTGTTTTATGGAATTGTAACAATGCGGATTGTTTTATCTTTAATCATTTGCCTGCTTAAGTTAGCCAACATACTGCATCTTAGAGCACGTTGTTAAAAATAAACATTTTAAACTTTTTCATGTCTCTGATTACTCACGTTGTGGACTGGTATGAGAATAAAAACAAAAGAGTGTTCTTGATTCCCACCATTCCTGAGAGTACCCTAAGTCACTTGTTCTGGGTTGTCTAATCATTTGTAGCTTCGCTGTAGTACGGTGAACAAATGAGAAACTGATGCTAGTCGGATAGGGGTTCTGGGTACTGAGGTGAGTTTTTTGGTACACCACAATTCACTGAGGTCCTGGTTTCCTGTGCATAGTTCTGTGCATGTGCAGAATCCCCGCAACATGGCGCACCTAACGTTTGGTCTTGGACAGATTGTCTCGAGGCACTTTAGTAGTAGTGCCTATATTTGTCCACAACACCCTCACTCTTGTTTCCGGTTGACAGACGTGATGGTTTAGCCTACCTATATGGAAAAAGGTTAATTCAAGCTTGAAAATTAGAAAGGTTTGCATTTTTAATTACTACCCTTTTTGTGCTACATTTCTTATAGATTGTTTTTCTTCTCTGTGTCCTTATGGGTGATATTAATATAGCACTGCATAGTCACGCAGGGCTCCGGCATCATCTGACGCAATTTTGGGTGCCCGACGAGGGTATGTCAGTAATCTTTGTGGTGAGTGTCGATGCAGTGTTCCCTTTTGAGCTTTTCTACTCTTGGGTTACATTTCCTGCAGTAAATGCGGCTGATGAAACATTCCATACTTACACTCCCACTGCGATACCTGCAAATTACACCCCATATAGGACACAGGAGAGTCTGATTTCGGCATGGCAGCGTCGTATTTGGTTTAATGGTGCCCTCCCCCACGCCGTAACTCTGGTTTGGTTAGGCCCCTTGTCTATCCCTGGGGCCACTTGGCCAGTCTTGGCCGGGTTCACACCACATCCACATTATTTGCAAACCCCAGTGGATGATGTACGTCAGCTACATACCGCCTTGATAGCGGTACACAGGGCTTCAGTGCAATACGTCTCACACAACCTCCAGGTGGGGGCACCTGGGGTTGCGACGCAACCAGTTGGACCGGCTGGGATTTGTATTAGTCCCGTCATGGTTAATTCGGTAATGGGCAAGCGCCCCCAGAATAAGGACGATATGCCTTATTGGCTTGCTGAGAAATTTGACCAGCTGGAAGCAGTATTTCCTAATACGACTCCTGTGGAGGAACACAGGATTCTGATGATTAGTTTGCAGAAAGACTTAGTACCTGAGGTGACCGATTGTGAGAACTGGGGAAAAGTATTTGCAGCAGTCTATGCGAAGTGCTTCGGCACACCGTCTATGACTGTACTGCCCTCCATGATCAAGCGTGTTCAGGATGAGCACGGTCCATAGGTGGCGGTCGAGTTGGGAATGAGGCTTGTCGGAGTGTTTGACGTAGTTGCTGATCTCATCCTTGCTAACGTCAAGGGAGACGCGGTTAACTTTCAAGTGTTTAATGAGTTGCACCTCGTCGCCGACGCCGATAAACCCCGGCAGTTACCAAAAATTATTGAGGAGGCTTATAAGGCCATTGGGCGCAATAGTTTGGGAGTTAAGCCTTTTGCTAAAATAGCAGCTCAACCACAAACTCAGACGGTTAAGTCTACTAAAGATGACCGTCCAGTTTTTCCTAAACAAAATTGGGAAAATAAAAAACAGGTGAAGCAGCAACAGAAACAAGGGTCACGTCCTGCATCACCGATACCAGTGCCAACTGAACGCACATATAAGTTGTGTGATCGTGCGAGAATTAGGTCTCCTGATAGATTTCAGGTTCCTGATCAATGTTCTCCTCGTTCTTCACAAGAAACATCGGTCTCACTAGCCGGTGGAGGAGAACGCGGCAGAGGTCGGGGTGCCCGCAAAGACATGAGCAGCCCTGCCCCGCTGATCGTAAAGGCAAGCAGGATGACTTTCCACATCAACGCCCACCGTTTCAGAAAAAGAAAGTTGCTGCATTAACCGCAAGGTATGCCACAGATAGTAAAAACTCAGCTTCAGAACCTGACATGGGTGCTAATGCTGCCAGACAGCGCAGCAGAGGTTACAATAGTGCGGCAAGCACTGCGCCCATATCTGAAGGCGACAGCAACTGACATGTTCATTACAGTAGAAACTGCTGACACTAGAGTGGCTCCCCCTGACAGACTATATGAAATAGTCCTTTTAATTGAAGGTGACATAGAACGTACAATAAGAGGGATTTTTTTGAAAATCTGACCTCTACATATGATATTTTGTTAGCAGAGGCGGACTGGCCCCCACCTTTCGTTTTGGCTGCTCCGAGAGGGAAGGAGGTAATCCTCCCTAGTTAAGCACATACTGTGCCAAAGGAGCAGGCGCAGAGCTTTGCAGAAGAGTGGGCACAGGTGCTTGCACCAGCGTTGTACCATACTCAGGTCGGATGGGATAAATTCTCGCCCAGGCATGAGATTCCATTGCGTTCAGTGCCACAGCCACAACCCCAATATCCCATGCGGCGAGAAGCGAAAGCTCCTGTTGCATAAATCCTAGACCAATTGGAATATCAGGGTGTAATTGAGACGTGTGTCACTCATGAAAAATCCTCTTTTCACTGTAACCAAACCTGATGGGTCATACCGCTTAGTTTTGGATTATTGGCATTTGAACTCTCATTGTCAGATGTGTGCGGTACAGAATACCCACAGTTCTGCCCTGGTTGATAGTCTAGAGAGAAAAAGGTTTAAGACCACACTTGACATTTCCAATGGCTTTTATTGTCATAACCTGTCCTCTGTTAGTAGTCAATGGACAGCCTTTACTTCTGGCGGCAAACAAAAACACTTCAAAAGATTAGCCATGGGCTATATAAACAGCCCAGGCGTCTTTGCCGCAAGTGTTGTCTCTCTGTTAGAGAGCATCGACCCTGATGCGTACTCGTATGTTGATGATATTTATCTCACAGACGACGAATTATGGCTGCATCTGTGTCGCGTTGACCGCATCATTGTCATGTTTGCGGACTTCGGTTACAAATTTAACTTTTCAAAATTCCCTATTATGTCCAGCGTATCAAGCTGCTATATCCCTTGATACAACCTACTTTTACCAAATCTTGCTGGCTTCCAGAACATTTAGATATACTGCAGTCTTTGCAGGCTGATCTTCTTGCGTCTAAATACTTACTGACACGTGACAACCACACAAACCTGGTAATAAGAATTGTGCCAGGTGCAGTGGGTTTCACATATTTGACATTTAATGAGGGAGACACAGTCCCTATTGCTTACAAGTTACACTTGTACACTTTGGCTGAAATGCGCTTTATACTGTCGAGAAACCATTGACTGCTGTGCAGATGGCGATTCTAAAAGAGAGAGCGCTGTCGCAGGGGAAACGCATGTTGGTTGTCACAGCATATCCTGCCCTTGAGGCAGTGACGAGAGCCAGTGTACCGAATTCTAAAGCTTTACATCCACGTTGGAAACAATGGGCCACTTCCTTGACGTCTCTGGATGTCACGTTTATCTTTGATTCCTCATTGCAAACTCAGGAGTACTTACAGTATGAATTAATTCATCCAGCTCCTCAGTCCATGCGCCCGCTTGAGGATTACCATTGTATCATTTACACTGACGGTTCGGCGCAACCAGCGACGGAATCTAAGCATGCTTATTCAGAGGCCTGCGCAATAGTGGTAGGTACCATGGTGAATGGCGAATTCAAGTCCGATGCCGTGCACACGCAGACTTAGGGGACTGTACTGCCCAGTTGGCAGAGCTACGTGCTCTGGTGATTGCACTAGAGTTTGCTGATCCCCGTGTGACTACTCTTATTGTAAGTGACTCTTACTATTGTGTTCAGTCTGTCAACGACAATTTATTCTTTGGACTCAAAATGAATATCCTGATTCCAAAGGTAGCACAATCAAACATAAAATGCTTTGGGTTCGACTCCCAGAACTTAAAGAACTGTCAGGTGACTATGTTCGACTTCCTCAGGAGCAGAAGATTCTTTCTCCAGTCCCCCTTGTCAGTGCTATCGACCGATCTTTGTATTTATAAATATCGATCTGAAGCTCTAACTGAGGGGAAAGGGGAATGGGATTTAAGAGAGACTCCTCCTGTCAGGTGATTCTGGCATCTTACCTCCTACACTGCTCTCTGGGTGGTTGAAGGGACACCTACAACAGATTAGCACATTTTAATAGGGACACACAATTTTTCAGCAAATCCCTATTACTTTTCTCACAGAGCTATATATATATATTTCAGATGTTACTACCTGTTTACTAAATGGAGAGTAGCCACTCTCTTATTATTCTTCTCTTGCAATAATTAGTCCTTAATCAAGTCTTGAATCCTCAGAGAAGAATATTAGATTAATCATTTGTTCTGCTGAGTGCTAGATACATATATATATATATATATATATATATATATATATATATATATATATATATATATATATATATATATATATTATCTACTGGCAGTCGGCAGTAGATAGTTATAGTTACAACCTAGTTTCCATAGGAAATCTCAAAATTCTATTTTGAATAACTTTGGCGCCGGTTGACGAATCATCGCGAAATTTTCAAAACTAATGGGGCGCTCCGCTCAGCTCCTACCCTGAAAGTCTCGGGGTGATTCGTCAAGCGGGGGCTGAGAAAAAGGGGGGTCCCAAAACGCATTTTCCCCATGCATTTTTCCATAGGACCTTTAGTCGCAGCTACAGCCCGAACGGCTGAACAGAATTACGTGAAATTTGGCAGAGAGGTAGCCATAATGTCAAGGAAGTGCCTTTTGCAGGTCTTGTGTAAATCTGTTCAGTATTTCCTGAGAAAATAGCATTTAAAAGCATATCAATATCTATACACGCGCACCGTGCGCGCACTGTGCGCGCACCCTGCCGTGCGCGAGCGCAATTCTGATTGGTTGTTAGATGTCGGTAAACATTCGAATCGGTCGAAACCAGGAAGTGTCGGCTGCCATTTTGTCTCTCGCAGTCTGAGGGGGTGAAAAAACAAAGGTAGAGAACGTGAAAAGGCGGCAGAGTGGACAGTTCCTGACCCCCTAGCCTTGGTCAGGGGGTCACAGAAGGACCCCCCAAGGGAGAAAAAAACTTTTTTTTTTTAAATCACGAGGTGCGCGCACTGCACTCGCACGGCACGCACTGCGAACCGTGGGTGCTCGGTGCGCGAAGCGCACCGAGTGCCCACAGCGCGCGCATGGAGCGCGAAGCGCACGGTGCGCGCACGGAGCGATTTAAAAAAAAAAAAATATGTCACGGTGTGCGCACCGTGAAAAACCTGAAAAAAACCCTAATTAATAAATACATAACTTAGCATTTAAAGCACGGTGCGCGCACCTCGCGATTTAAAAAAAAAAAAAGTCACGGTGTGCGCACGGTGAAAAACCTGAAAAAAAAATAAATTAATAAATACATAACTTAGCATTTAAAAAACCGTACAAATTCACTGAAAAAACCATAGGTTTCACACACGTTAAAGTTACGAATTAGCATTTAAAAAACCTTGCAAATTCACTTAAAAAAACATAGGTTTCACACATGTTATAGTTAGCTGGACATTTCACTCATAAAAAACCAATGAAATTCCCCCGTTATAGTTACTGCAGGCAACTATAACTCACGCGACCGCAATCCTCTGCTGATGACGTCAGATATTACATCACTGATGACATATGTGTCTTTATGAAAAATAAATATTTGTAATATATGTATAGCTAAAGAGTAATGGAAGAAGACATGGTTAAATAAGTGTCTAAATACAGTGATGTAATATCTGACGTCATCAGCAGAGGATTGCGGTCGCGTGAGTTATAGTTGCCTGCAGTAACTATAACGGGGGAATTTCATTGTTTTTTTACGAGTGAAATGTCCAGCTAACTATAACATGTGTGAAACCTATGTTTTTTTAAGTGAATATATATATATATATATATATTCACTGAAAAAACCATAGGTTTCAGGGGTGTTATAGTTAGCTGGACTTTTCACTTGTACAAAACCATTGAAATTCCCCCATTATAGTTAGTTCAGCTAACTATAACTCGCGCACCCGCAATGCACTGCTGATGATGTCACATATTACATCACTCATGACATGGTCAGTGACATCACTCATGACATCACTGATGACATCTCAAATGACCTAGGGTCAAACTAGACCACTAGGTACCTCTAGTAAGCGCCACAGAGCTGCGTTGCAGAGAGGTGTAAAAAGGGGCTTGGCCTCAGAACACCTGTCTGCAGCGCAGCTCCCTGGCACATACTGGAGATGCCTGTTGGGCTAGTTGGCCCTCAGGGACCCTCAGTATTGAAGAGGAATTAATTCCCCAACTTACAACTCGCCAGGGGGCGCGTTTGCAGAGTGCTGCAAGGAGGGGGCGTGGCCAGTCTTTTATTTATTTTAATTTTTTAAGAAGGGGGCTGTGTGGTTCCCCTTCTTATTCTAATTTATTGGCCCTGATGACCCCATCCCCCAGGGCCTGTCTCCTAATTATATTTTTTTACCCCAATCCCCAGGGCCGGCCACTGTTTTTTATTATTTTTAAAAAATATATATTTATAGACACACCTAGGACATGCTGGACAAACCGTACGTACCTATCACCATGACGATTTGAGTGATATTCATTAAAAGGCGACTATACATACAATGAATCCACGTGGAATGTATTTACACCACTAGTGAAGCTCTGACATGTCTGATGGCCTACCGTGCCTAATCCCGGTAGACACCCTTGTCGTTTATTTATACAAACATGGGTAGCTATTGACGGGCACATTTAATACACATGCACACCAAGCCATTCAAAGGGGATTCGACAAAAATTCGACCAAAACTATGTAAGAAACCCCCCTCATGGTTAATAAAACACACATCCACTGCCGAATGTGTAATACTTTTTATTTTACTCTCTGGAAAGGGGACGAACATCACTTGAGAGTCAGAGCGCGCTCCTGGCAGAGCCCAATGCTGTGTTACACCCACCATTGCCTGCCGAGTGCCACACACCTCTGTGTTGTATTCCACCAGCTAGTGCATATGCTATGACACTCTCTAGCCCATGTGCACTGTAACACCACCCTGTGAATATGTCATGCCACACTTGTCTTCGCACGGGTTATATTGCCCCATCTAACGTGCCTTCCTCGATGCCTATGTTATAACGCACAGTGCTATGCCATACATATTACAATCTGGGATCCATATCTTTGTCACAGTGCATATGCAACGTTACACTCCCCAGCACATATTTTATATTACAACTTTAGAGACTAGATAGGTTACACAACACTGCCCTGTGCATATTACACTCCAAGGCGCACATCGCATAGCACGCGCTAGTGCCTGTGCTATCTCGCACTCTCCAATGAATCTGTCATTGCGCACAATGTATTGCATATTATATTTCACGCCCGGTTCATCTTATATCACACTTTTTGGTGCATAGTTTATACCATACACTATATCTAGTTTTCATTTTCAATCGTGCTCTCAGGACTATGTTCTATATAACACTGTGTTCACCTAGCCTTTTCACGGGCATTACATTTTGCGATAGGGGGTGGAGGGTCAGGGGATGTTTCTGCCAAGTGAGCCCGGAGTCACAGTCACAAACGTCCTCTTCTTCCTGAATAAAAGTGAGATTATGCTGCATACTTGTTCATATTTTAAGTAGTTCGCACAGACACACGTTTTAAAAACAATAAAGTTCCTAATACCCGCCTTCTCTGAACAGTTAGCTTGCTGCCCCATCCCCCTCCTCCCTATCCTCTGTTGTGTGAATCCATGTACTAGCCTCCTCCCTCCTGCCATGCATGGTCTGATGTGCTGCCACTGCCCTCAATTTAGTATGATGTACCAGTCCCCTCCTCCTGCCCTCCATTGCCCAATTCTATGCCCCATCATTGACCTCCTGCTTAAACTCTGTGCTTAGCTTACTGCCCCTATACTCCTTCCCCCTGCCCTCCGATGTCTTTGTGCATGCCCCTGCTCCATCCTTTTTGCCCACCATGTTCCATGGACCTGCCACTCCTATCTACTCTGAGTGTTCTGTTGAGCTGCCACTCCCCTCCCACCTGCCTAGCATTGTCAGATGAGTGTAACCTGTCCCTGTCCCTGCCACCTCCGCCCTGCCTGTCCACATGCCATGCCCCTATCCTCTTCCTCCTGTCCTACATGGTCCATTGTACTGCCACACCCTTCTGCCCTCCCTGGTCTGTTGTGCTGCAACTGCTCCTCCAGCCTGCCCTGTGCGGTCTGTTGTGAGGCCCCTTCCCCTGAACTTTCTTGTCTGTGCACAGGTCCTGACCCTCCCTTCTATCCTCCATCGTCCTTTGTGCATGCCCCTGCACCCTCCTTCTTGCCCATCATAGCCATTGTGCTGCCACTAACCCTCCCACTTGCCATGCATGGTCTTCTGTGCTGCCATGGCCCCTCCCACCTTCCCTGTGTGGTCAGTTAGCTGCCCCTGACCCCCTCCCACCTTCCCTCCATGGTCTGTGTGTATGCCATCACAGTCTCACTGTTGCTCTTCATGGTGTGTCTTGCTTCTAGTGCCCATCCTGCCTGACCTCCATGGCTATCTTGCTGCTCCTGCCCTGCCCCCTTGCCCCCAGCCCTCTGTTTACATGTGCAGACCCCTACTGTCTCCCTCCTGGCTTGTCTGTTCCATTGTAATGCCCCTGATCCGTCCCTCCTGCCCTTTATGGTCTGTTATGCTGCAGCTTTCTCTCCTGTCTGTCCATTATGGTCAGCTAGCTACCATTGCCTCTTGCCCCTCTGTTCTCTGTTGTCCATGTGCATGGTCCTGTCCCCTCCCTCTTGCTTTCTATGGATTGTTGTGCTGCACTCCCGTCTGGCATGCCCTGTGTGGTGTATTGTGCTGCTGCAAACCCTGATGCCTGCCCTGCAGGGTCAGTTTGGTGCACCTCTCCATGTCCCTCCTGTCCTCTGTTATTCAAGTCCATGTCCCTACCCCATTTCCTTCCATGATCCAATGTACCATACTTGCAAACATTTTGAACTTGGTAAGAGGGAGATTTTGAAAAAAACTGGGGTATTGATTTTCCCCTTTGAGTTACATTGAAAAAGAGGAGATTGTAGACAGGAGACAGATCAAATAAAGCCCATTTGAGCTTAAAAACATTGGACGTTTCCTGGCTGAATCGGGTCTGTTGGCATGTATGGTTGTACTACCATTGCCTCTTCCTTCTGCCCACAATGGTCTATTACATTGCCACAGCCTCTCTTGCAAGTCCTGTATTGTTGGTTTGTTGCCCCTGCCCCCCTTTCCACTGCCCTCCATAGTCTGTTGTGCTGCCACGGCCCTTCCTGCCTGCCCAGTGTGGTTAAATTGTTGCCTTTGCACCCTCCTACCTGCCTTCAATTTTCAGAGTCCGTGCCCCTGGCCTCTGCCTCTCAACAGTATCCTAATGAACAACTAGATTGCTAACATTCTATATTTATTACAAAAGTTTGGAACGCCTGACGTCATCTTGATGTAATCAAAACTGTAATACCTAGAGCATTTCCTTTAGAAATTACATATATGAGAGGGTCTTATTGGCATCAAAATTATGGTTAGTGCTCTAAAAGACTAAAATAAGGACATATTTTCTGAGTTTTCAATTATTTGTTATCTTTATGTTTTTTTATCCAGTTGACCACTTGATTAAATGTTGCACTTAGGGGAGAGGATGTGGTGTTACTTCCAGAACTGCAGACTTTGCAACAGGGGAACCAGGTTGGAGTTTCTGCTTCAGCTCGACATTCTGTGATTCTGGTCAAATCACTTAGTCTCCCCATGTCTACAACCAAAATGAATTTTTTCTTGTGTGATGTAACCAATGCTCATGTAAAGCACTCCAATACCTGACAAGTCTGCACTATATAACACTGCAAAAACACAAAATAATAAGTGTTTTGCACACTTCTGTCATTGGGCTATATTTGGGCTAAAATCTGGGTGATTTTGGGCTACATTTGGGCTCTTTTGTCTCCGGTGGCCATCTTGAGAGATTTATTTGTTATGAAGTTTCCTAATTTCCTCATGTACTGCAGTCTCCTCAGTAGGAAATGCTTTCAGTTTTTTTACTGTGATTCCATCATGAAGGTATTCAGAAATGTCACACATTTGCCATAAATTCTGAAAGTTAGCACTCTAGTTGCTCATTAGATCACTGTAGTAAAACTACTGTTCACCATGGAAGTCTGCTCCTGGTATTAAAAGTGCATGTTTCAGTCTGCATGTTAGAATTTTTTAATGAAAGAGGATTTGAGAAGTCACTCTTTTCTTTCTTCGGCATTAATCATAATTTCTATGGCAAAATGAACCCCCTCATTGTGTTCCTTTTTAAATTAAATGTTTTAAGTGTTACCAGTTTATTCCAATCAAGATGGCTTCAGGTGTGCCATACTTTTGTCATAATGAAGACAGTAAGCGCTCTAGTTGTTTTTAAGAACACTCTGGGACATTCTGTCATTGGGCTATACTTGGGCTACATCTGGGTGATATTTGGGCTACATTTGGGCTCTTTTGTCTCTGGTGGCCATCTTGGGAGACTTATTTGTTATGAAGTTTCCTAATTTCCTCATTTACTGCAGTCTCCTCAGTAGGAAATACTTTAAGCTTTTTACTTTGATTCCATCAAGAAGGCATTCAGATGTGTCACACATTTGCCATAAATTCATAATGTTAGCACTCTTTTTGCTCATTAGATCACTGTAGTAAAGCTACTGCTCACCAGGGAAAACTGCTGCTGGTATTGAAAGTGCATGTTTCAGTCTGCATGTCAGAATTTTTTAATGAAATAAAATAGGATTTCAGAAGTCAAAATGTGCCCTAGTTTTCTTTCTGCAGCACTAATCATACTTGTTATGGAAAAATAAACCCCCTCATTTTGTTCCTTTTTAAATTAAATGTTTTAAGAGTTACCACTTTAATCCAAGCAAGATGGCTTCAGGTCTTCCATACGTTTATCATAAGTAGGACTGTTAGCGCTCTAGTTGTTCTTTGGAACACTCTGGGAAGCTGCAGTAGAACACAAAGGAATCAACTGACAGTCTCTGCCCTTGTTGGATGTACATGTTTTACTGAGAATATCAGACTTCATTCTCACATGACTGAGAAAGATAATGTGAATTTACAGAAAATAAGCTCTCAGTTTAGCTTATAGATCACCTTCCAAACCTCTGTGGGAAAAGCATGAGAAAATATTTTTCTCTCAATCATGATATCCCAGCAGAAGGCTTTTTCACATGGTGAAATCACCTTAGAACATACCACAATTCCTAAAATGAGTATGGTACCATCAACAAATGATTTATAATGTAACTAAAGTCTTAAAACTTTCTATTAACTGCAATGCTTTTTAATGAGGTGCTATCATGTATATTGGTCCCAAGATGGCTGCCAACACTTCTTGGATGAAGTGCTGACAGCCAATCAGATCTCAGGATGAGATGTGTGGTTAGGCTCCGCCCACATATATATATGATTTTACTTTTGATTTTCTCAGGAACTACTGAACAGATTGACACCAGACCTGCAAAAGGCACTTCCCTGAGCTGAGGACTACCTCTCTGCCAAATTTCAAGTAATTCTGTTCAGCCGTTCGGGCTGTACCTTGGACTAAAGGTCCCTATGGAAAATTGCATGGGGAAAACGCGTTTTGGGACCCCCCTTTTTTCTCAGCCCCCGCTTGACGAATCCCCCCGAGACTTTCAGGGTAGGAGCGGAGCGGAGCGCCCCACCTATTTTAAAAATTTAGCGAGGATTCATCAACCGGCGCCAAAGTTATTCCAAATAGAATGTTGTGGATTTCCTATGGAAACACGGTCCTAACTATAACTGTCTACTGGCGACCGCCAGTAGATAATATATATATATATATATATATATATATATATATATATATATATATATATATATATATATATATATATATATATATATATATATATATATATATATATATCCTTTCCCTTGGTTCCACTTTTACCGAGATATGCAGCGCTCCTCGTGGGTTCGTTTCCCTGTGGCAGAAGCACGCCGCTCAATATACATATAATGATCTCTCCAGCCGGAAAGATACAGATGGGACGAACTCTCATACTCGTTTCTTTTGCACTTTTTTTTATTCCTTCAAAATAGCGAGCAGTTTTAGGCAAAGCAAGATCTACGCGTTTCGGAATGTCATGATTCCTTGCTCACGAGAGATCATTGTATGTATATCTATATATATATATATATATATATATATATATATATATATATATATATATATATATTCAGATTTTTTGCTGTAGTTTTTTAAGTAGTCTCTTATGTGGTAACTTGTTGTTCTTTAGAAACTTCTCATTAAACCTTTTACCAATGCTTTTCTTTGTGCAACACTGTAAATGTCTTTTCCTGTAAACAATCTTTTTATTACTGGTGACTAAACATATCGGTCTTTGAAAGTTCCTTCAGTTTTTTACTGTGAAATAATATTGCAGATTACAGCAAATACGTCAAACTCTGCACTCAATATGATTATTCTTAGGACAGTGCACATAGGATTCGTAGGCTTCTCTCTATCTCTCTGAAAAATGAAAGGAAACGCTACTCACAGAGTTCTTGAGATCTAGGCTTCTCTTTCTCTCTCAGGCAATTGAGAAAACGCTACTCACAGAGTCCTTGAAATCTTCACTTGAAAACGATAATCCTACTCGGAAGCTTGTTAACGTTTCTTGAACACTTGCGCTCGGTTCTTGAAGAGTTTTTTCATCAAATACCTCAAAACTGACTGACACGCTGAGGAGACGCTGAAGCTGTCACTGGAGTCACAGTTGAAGTGCGAAGAGCGCTAACCGCTCGCGCACACTTGTTTCCCTTCAGTTTAAAGAAACTAGACTGCTCACTTTCTACATTCTGCGCATCGGCGGCCATCTTGGAACCTGCAAGACTTTTAGAATCACTCGGTCCAGCAATCTTCTTATTGGCCACAACCTTCTCCAACAAGGATAATTGCTTGCTCTACGGTGTTTTGCCCTTCTAATGCAATTCTGGGAGGTGGTGGCTGAACAGAGACTTGGGTTCCTGACAAGAACGTCTGCCTCTCGTGAATGTAATTAATATTCTTGGTCACCAGCGCATAGGAGTACATGCTGCAAATATCTGAAACTCGGGTGCCTTTAATATTGCATTGCATGCATGATTCTGGCACTCAGAGGAAAACCTTTCCATCTACAGAGAGCGTTGCTGATCCTGTAATGTGATTCACCTCAACTGATCTTGGAGGCATGGGGTTCCCCGTTCAAACCTAGAGATCTTCTATTATTATAAAACCTAGCTCCTAGCCAGGGGAGGGTGGTACACAAGGTGCTGTATAACCTGTTTCCACTATCATTGTAACATGATTTCTCCCTTTGTGTTTTATGGAATTGTAACAATGCTGATTGTTTTATCTTTAATCATTTGCCTGCTTATGCTAGCCAAAATACTGCATCTTAGAGCATGTAGTTAAAAATAAACATTTTAAACTTTTCCGTGTCTCTGATTACTCACGTTGTGTACTGGTATGAGAATAAAAACGAAAGAGTGTTATTGATTCCCACCATTCCTGAGAGTACCCTAAGTCGCTTGTTCAAGGGTTGTCTAATAATTTGTAGCTTCTCTGTAGTACGGCGAACGAATGAGACACTGATGCTAGTCAGATAGGGGTTCTCGGTACTGAGGTGAGTTTTTTGGTACACCACAATTCACTGAGGTCCTGGTTTCCTGTGCATAGTTCTGTGCATGGGCAGAATCCCCGCAACAAACCCTACTTGTTTGGAGTGTGACCCTAGCTGGGAGACAGTAAAACATAATTGCACGTGTAGGGGGTCACTGCAAATTTAATGTGAGGAACCTACTTCCTGGTAAAGATTTTGCAGAGACTCTCCTGCCCTTGGCAGCAGTCAAGACTATGGACCATGGGTTTTAGTCGAAGTATGACAAATTGACATTTATATAATGTATTTATATATAAATGTTATTGATTTTAAGAATGTATGTTTTAACGACTGTATTTAAACATTAATAAAGTATGAACTGAACTGAAGACCATGGACCCAGTTAGTTCAGTGGGGCATATGACTGTCGGTATGTCTAGGGATACCCATGAAGGATTTTACCAGAACATTAAAGAAGTCCTGTGGAAACATGAGAGAGCGATGGTTCAGGTTTCAAAACCATAGGCCTAGTTCCCACATACTGGCTGCAGTCAACTGGATCTGTGGAGCCATCATGTTACCCGGGGCCCCAGGGTGAGATAGTGATGGATGTTGTTGTAGCACTTGAAGATGAGTTTGAGAAGTAAGCACTCTAGTTTTCCTAGGTTTCAGTACATGCATCCTGTCTAAATATGACGGGATGATGGGCTCCTTAGACTCCAAGGAGGGGTCTGTGATCAACCCTGAGACTCAGGTAGGGTGAGTGCCCTTTGAAAGTCAAGGATATCATCCTTGGAAATCTGTTGCCAGTAGCTCAAATAGTGCACCTGATAAATGGGTTCTAAGGGTGCACATGCCAATGACAGGAGGGCAGAGACCTATGTGGGGGGAGACTCTTGAAGGAAGGTGAAGCCCGCAGTGGAACAGCCAGTTGGCCAAGTGGTGATCCTCTAGAGGCTGTGAACCCTGAGACTGATACTGGTATTATGCTACTCACTCCTGTTGGATATTACCAATCTGAGCAGGCTGAGGGATAGTCTTTGGAGGACTACCTTGCATGCTAACTCAGAGTGAGTATGCTATCCTTGAGGCAGATGAATGTAAGGTCCCCTTACAAGTCCTAGATTGCCTGGAACTGTTTCAGCTGCAGGGGTTGCCCTAAACAGATTGTAGTGGAAGGAGGCAGTGTGCATCTGCAACACAAAGCTCAGAATGACCTGTCAAATTTCCCCTGGGGATTCCTAGGTTCTCCTAGACATTTTCAGCTTGATCACTTTGAGACAGGGGATTTGCTGGAAGATGGAGAGTGTCACGCACGGCCTGTGCAGATCCCAGATGCTCTCTCAGTTAACTGAGCAGAGCATAAAAAAGTTTGGGTGGGGATCCATATGCATTGGTGATTTCCCGCCTACACTAGGGTTGTTCATGGGACCTGCACGCAACTCCCACTGTGGAATGTTCAAGGCTTTGGATAGCGGTAGCTACTAAATAATTGCATGAAAATGAACTTTGGTTCAGACTCAAAGGAATCAACCACTGAAGTTCACCAGTTATGGCCTTCAGCACAAGTGATAACTCACACTATCCCTTGCTCTGGGTATGAAATCATACATTGCTGTAGTGTAGGCATTATGCACACTGATCTCTCCTAATGTACAATCAGTGTTTTCATCCATTCGTTCTCAGTTATTATTTGTTCTTGCAGTTTTTTTATAACCTTGTGGTCAGTTTCTGTTTTGCATCATCACTGAGTATGCAGACTAGTCTTCCTTTTAATATTTCATCAAACTCCGTGTCTGCAGCTTGTTGCATGTTTTGTGTTAATTCATCATATTTAAAATGTTTGCAAATGTTCAAGTTTTCTTTACTGCCAGGGTAGTTCCTTGTTCTCATGTCTTTTTTTCAAATTGGCTGTCATTTTACTGGTGTTAACTGTAGAAAATCTCCAAAGAGAATTGCATGTTTCCACAAACCAACTCGCCACGAGTTCGAAAAACATCCTACATTCGAAGGAATATAAAATAAGCATCTAATTGGATGCCATGCTTACAACGTATATGATGAACACCTTAATATTGTGCAGAAAAGGATTGGGTTCCTGTGATGACTCTGGACTCAATTTGGAAAAGTCTAATTTACTGTCACGTTCTAGAAGCAACCTCAAGTACCAATCAATGTGTTGTAATGCTTTTTATGCTGTAGGCAGCCAGTCCATTTGGTGCTGTAATCCTGTTTTGATGCAAATAGGCCATTATGGGTTGAATGGCTACATGGTTGCTAGTGCCTGCTTCACTGCTTACATACTGAGCAATTGCATCTTGTCAATATCATGGCGGTGCATGCTTTAGGGCCCGCTCCATTCCCTGTTCCCATGCCCTACAGGGTAGGCTACCCATGTTGTAAAGTTCCCTACAGTTCAGGGTCCCCCTATTGTAAAGCACAACGGGCTTGAGGAATAACTTGCACGGAAGTCCATGGGCTTACTAGGTCTGCACATTAGTGGATGCATTGTAGCCTGTTGTGTCTTCTTTTCAATGCCCCTTGTTTCAGTATAAAGAGCAGCCTCGTCCAGGAGTGCGTGCTCACTATTCAGCTATTGAGCTGCTGGCACCTGTGGGGAAGAGCCACAGCACTGGAAGACAGAGTAAGTGTGAGCAGGAGTTTCGTGCTGACCAGGCATGTCTTCCTGGTAAGAAGTGTACATAGTAGCAGTATTCAGTTCCCTGTCCACTTCGGGGAGTGCATCTTAGATATCCTTGGTAAGCTTCCCTCTGCTTGGCCTTAACAGGTGTCTTCCCTTAGATGGAATTATTCACATAAAGTGTGAAATAGGCTTGCTGGACTTATTTTGGTACATACTCATGTGGTGCAACCAAGAAGTTGACTATTGTGCTCTGCTCATGAGCAATTCTCAGTGAAAAGCAAAATGTGGGCTACGTACTGTTGGTGCATTTCTAGTGACATTGTGTGTGAGGATTGCATGGTTGATACGACTGTTTTTGTCAATGGTTATCTCTCTTTCTGGTGAAATAGCAGAGTATGTTATGTCACATTTTAGGACACTTGTAAAACCCACGTTCACCATTAGGTCTTTCTACATTGGTAGCATAAGGGAACACCAGTCATCCGGTTAGGCACAGGATTTCCGGAACAGCCAAGTTTTTAATAGTTTCCTGTCCTAGTGATCTAATGTCCAGGGGGAGAGTGTGCTTCATTTGTGCGCTTCTAATGACATTGTGTGAAAGCTTTTCATGGTTGATATTTAAGAGAGCTGCAACTATTATCTGTATGTACTTATCTGTGGAGTATAATAATTCAAGAATCAAGCATAGTTTGTTTTTTGCCTTGTTGTCCCTTTTCGCAGGTCCATCCCTGCTGTTCCTTCCCCAAATCTCTTTCCCTCACGTGGCCACTTCAATCCTGAGTGTTAAAACAGCATTTTGTGTTGGGCGTACCTGGAGCAAGACTTAAAGATCTTCGTGCAGATCCCGAGGAAGAGCTGTCACTGAAAGAATAATGAGCCCACAGATTTAATTTCCTCCTGGTTTGCACAGCAATTTTTACCATGACCACCTTGGACAACTTTTGAAGGTCATAACACAAACACAGAAAGATATGGTAGAGGCTACAAATGTAACAGCAATGCCTACTGATAACTTGGCTCAATTGTAGACCAAGGTAGGGGAACTAAAGGGAGTGGAGATCAAACTCTTTTTGATGTACCTTGGACAAAATCCACAGGGTTTGGTCATATGGGAACCATTTCCTCCCATCAAATGGGGGTCTTTCCTCCCACAAACATTTTGGTCTCCTCCTATATGATTGAAGGAAGTTTGTGAAAGAATGTGAAAAAGTATTTGACAATCCGGCAGGCAGTGACCCTAGCAGCTGATAGAGAATTCCTGGAACTGGGAAAAGAATTAAGGGTTTAGGGGCAAGATTTACAAGACCAATCCCCATTGAAAGTCAAACTGTGGTATACTTATTGTTTGTGTGTTTCTAGTGACATTGTGTATGAGAATTGCATGGTTGATACGACTGTTTACGTCAATGGTATTCTCTCTCTGGTGAAATAGCAGAGTATGTTGTGTCATATTATAGGACACTTGTAAAATGCACATTCACCATTAGGTCTTTCTACACTGGTAGCAGAAGGAAACACCGATCCTCTAGTTAGGCACAGGATTGTCGGAACAGTCAAGTTTTTAAATGTTTCTTGAATTTCCCATAGTTGGATGCTGATCTAATGTCCAGTGGGACAGTGTTCCATATGAGGGGAGCCATTACAGAAAAACTGTCCCCTCCTAACATTTTCTTTTTGCTTCTTGGCACCGTAAGTAAATTATGATGAGCCAATCTAAGATAGCGAGTAGGTATCTGTTGCTAAATTCTGGTAGATATAAAGAAAGGACTTTTACCATGAAGAGTCTTGAAGATAGAGCAGGCTGTTTTAAAGACGGCCATCTGGGCGACAGGGAGCCAGTGGAGTTTATCCAATAGAGGATTAGTGTGACAATGTTGTGACTGACAAAGACCTGCCAGGCTGCCTGGTTTTGTACTAATTGCAACATGTGGTTCAAGCCAGTGGGGAGACCTAAATAGAGGATGTTTGCATAGTCAATCCGAGATATCCCAAGAGCGATGAGAATTTGAATGGCAACTTTCTTTGTAGAATATCTCTGGATTTTTCTTATTCTTCAGAGTTGGAAATGGTAAGAGGATGAATTAGCCTTTATCTGTTATTTGAGGGATAAGCCCTATTCAATGAGAATCCCAAGACTATTCACCGCTCTCTTAGGTGGGGGGAGGCTAATTCCGGGGGCCAGAAAGAGGGATTCCATTGGATCAAGCTATGTTTGGTTACCACCACTTCAGTTTTATCTGAGCTTAACTTTAAGTAGATAAAATTAATCAAGTCCCGAATATAAACCATGAAGGTTTAAAAGAGTGCCTTACATTCTGTAGAGTCGTCGATAACAAGAATCAGATGCATATCATCAGCATAATTAAATACTTTTACATCTTGCTTCTGAAGGGAATGTATTAAAAGGTGGATGTAATGGTTAAACAAGTGGGGGAATAAGGACGATCCCTGGGGTACACTACAGTCTAAGTGAACCTTCGCAGAGTGATATGGGTAAGCAAGAACAACTGATTCCGATCTTTGAGAAAGGAGGCCAACCACTCAAGGGCAGTCACACAGTCCTGCATTGCTGACATGGTTGATCAATAAATTATGGTCAACTGTGTCAAATGCCGCTGAAAGATCCAGTAGGACTAGTGCCTGGGTGTTCTCATTGTCTGCTTCCTTCCTCATTTCATCCATAACAACCAGGATGACTGTCTCGGTGGAATACAGAGGACGGAAACTGGCCTGGTTGAAGTTCAGGAAGCCTGGCTCCTCCAAGAAGAACAAAGATGTTGGGCTTTATAAGATTCTAGCAATTTTACATAGAGGAGCAACGAGATTGGTCTCTAGTATGGCAGGGTCATCCCCGTTTTGTTTTTTAAAAGGTAGCACTTCTGCCTCCTTGAAGGAGTTGGGGACCTTGCCCTGGGTAAGAGTTAAATTAGGGAGAGACATTGCATTGTCCAGAAAGCCAGACCAAAAATTACTTTCAGACATTAGGGGGACAAATATCATTTGTTGATCCTGTTTTGACTGTGGCCATCCACGCAATAAGATGCTCTTTTCTGATGGCCGGAAATGCAGAAACAGATGTAGGATTTCTGTCTTCTCATCAAATGCTGGAGGTTCGGGTACTAGGAGGGAAATTGTTTTTGATAACTTTTATTTTCTCCATAGTAAAAAGGTTTAAATTGTCACACAGACTTTGAGTGGGGTCCGCAGGCAGAGAAAGTCTGTCAGGATTGGAAAGTTCTATGATCATCTGAAAGATGACCTTTGACTTATTTTCAGAGTTTAGGATTTTGATAGAAGAGAAGGTTGATTTTGCCTGTAAGATGAATGTTTTTGTATGTTTTTGAACAGTGGACAAAGACTTCCCTACTTTCAGGCAAATGTGTGTTGCACCATTTGCACTCAGCCTGCTGGAGTTCAAACTTTGCTGCTTTCAATTCTGCTGAAAAACCACTTAGAAGTTTCATGGTGGTGGGTAAGCATTTTTTTCTCCAAAGGGGAGCACAAGAGTTGCTGGCTTCTGTAAACCAGTCTGAAACTGCTTCCTCATAACCCTCCAGGTTAGCACAGGGAGCAGGAAGAGAGAGGCTCAATGTGGTACAAAGTGAAATTTAGGTTAGTGCTGTTCCAATTTCTAGTGAGAGTGTTCAAACGTTGGGGAGGTTTTGGGAGAAATAGCTCTTTTATAGTGAATGTTGTGATGCTCGGAACAAATACGAGGCGAGAGGCTAAGGTTAGTTATAGCTAGATTAGATGACCAGAGCTGATCTAAAGTGCAACTTTGAACGTGGGTTGGTACAAAAACATGTTGATCAAGGTTAATACGAGCTAACATATCCCTCAGGTCTAGTGCCAGTAGTTAAAATCACCTAGAACATTACTTTTTGCATAATTGATGGCTAGCTAGGGTAGTGACGCTGCCACAAGTTGGTGGATGTTCTGAATGTTTACAGGCGGTCTGTACATTAGGACAAATAGCAGCAGGCAAGCAGGGGAGTCAAGTTTAATCACACTATTATCCACCCCTGGGAGTTGTAGTGGAAATGGTTTATCAATTTTAAGATGTTTTTTGGCAATTAATGCCACCCCTCCACCTTTCTTCCCCTGCGGACAGTTTGTGTTAAGCAAATAGAAATTTTCTGGTAGAGCTGTCAGAATATCTGCCACTCAGTCTGTTGCAGTGATTCTGCGCTAACACAGAACTATGCGTAGGAGTATGGGACCTTAGTATATAGGGAATGAGTCATCCTACCACCTTAGTAGCCAGGAGCCCAGGACTGACTAGCTATAGTGTCTCACTTGCCCTCCTACTCACTCACAGAGGAACAAGTGATTAGGCACCCCAGAACACAACACTCCCGACTCTCTCAGGAATCGCGGTTGCAAGACAAACCATTTTACCCACACTCTTGTACTTGTCCACAATAGGATCTGACAGAGACATGAACAAGTTTAAAATATTTATTTTAACTAACATACTCTAATATGCAGTATACGTGCCACAATAAGCATAAAAATACATAACACAAATACTGTTAGCATAGCAAGTAGTCCGTAAATCATAAAAGGATCTGTCATAGTGGGAGACAGCTTAGCCTAACCTTCCTCCCCTTGTATAGAAGCAGGATAAATATATATTAGAAGATCTCTTGGTGTTATCTGCAGACCCCATACCTCAGTCTATAGATGGTAGATCTACATCATAGGTACTGTCATGCTCTTCTCCCTGGAAAGGTCCCTACACAAGTGTGTGCTACCTCTCCATGTATTCCAATAAGACCAAAGTACGTATTCCCAAACAGCAGCTGCAGCTGTATGTTTTGTCTAGGTGCTAGGGCCTGACCAGAACAGAATAACAAGAGGCATTGTTGTTCGACCTTGCTCACATTGTTCAGACTAAATCCCAGAAACCAGCAAAGCGTGAAAACAGCGGTAGCTTCTCATAGAAAAATATCAAAAGAGGCATTTGCAAAAATAAGCTTGTGTAGGAACGTGCACAAAACAGCAGACAATCTGCAGCATGCTAACTTAGGGAAGACAACGATGTCCCCATGGGACACGTGACAAGTCTTCTGTTACTCATGTCTCAGTCAAAAATTGAATATCTGGATATTCAGAATTAAGCAAGTGAAAGATCTCCTATTGATGTTTTACTAAGGACCGCGTGTTGAGGTAGATAAAAGCAAGATGATTGTTATTCAAGATGCAGGGGGCAAGCAGGGTTTTAATGGTATGGATTTGTTTTCACAAGGAAGATTGGTGCTTCCCCTCATGATTGTACAAACAGGCTTTAGCAGAGTTCTGAGTAAGAATGCCTAACTTAAAAAGTTTAAAAAGAGTAGATGTCTCAAGTTGATAACTGGTCGAGAAGAGGCTTTTAAGCTGCCCAAAGGTGTAATACCGTTTGTGGGCATAGTGGCTGTCCCCTGGTCCCAGATGGCCACAGAGGGGCACATACGGTGCACCTTGACATCCGTGCTGCCCCCATGGAATTCATGGGTGGGAGCTCTAATAGACTACACCAGTCATACATTCAATTGGTCACCTCCCAGCCGATCAGAAGCTCAAATAGGGCAGCCCAACCTGACACGGACAGCAAGAGCTACAATTGCTGAGATTAAGCCGGAAAGGTTATTTTTAGAAAGACAGAATTATATAAACACAGGTAAAACATCAATTGGGCAGTTAGAAAAGCAGTTTAAAATTGTGCAAAATGCAAGTTCAGTAATGCGACAGCATGAAGCTGCCTCCAGCTACCTGCTGCACGCCTGTGCACCTGGCATGGATTTCAAAGGTAGGAGCTCATACAGACTCCACCCATCACGCTTCCGATTGGTCTCCACACAGCCAATCAGAAATATAAACAGCACATCCCAACCTGATAGCAAGAGTAAAGACAAGAAAAGTTCATTATCTAGAGGACAGCATCTCTCATTTATAATGCATCCATATTTCAGAGAGTAGCATCTATGCTGTATATGCAGCTATGGAGTATAATAATTCAAGTATCAAGCATAGTTATTTTTTTGCCTTGTCATCCATTTCAGATCACCCTCCCTGCTGTTCCTTCACCAAATCACTGTTCCTCGCATGGCCATTGCAATCCTCAGTGCTAAAGGAGCATTCTGAGTTGGGGGTGTGTGGAGATGGACATAAAGATCTTTAAGCAGATCTCGAGGAAGTGCAGTCGCTGAGAAGCTTGGCATTCGATGCAGAATTTCATGGTCTAACCCTTGGACTGCCTTTTCAAATGTAACTTTTTGTTCTGTATTAGATTTCTTGACAATGGCTTGTAAGTCAACTAAATCTTCAGTTGTGCTAGCTCACCCTCATCCATTACTATATCTGCTACATTTTGATGAATGGGTCAGAAAGTGGATCAGCCATTTCTACAACAGGGCGTTCTCTTCCTTATTTTGTGTCTTTAGCAATTTCATCAGTGGCCCTTACTTCCTGAGATATCTCCTCTTCCAACATTTCTATGTACTTGGGAAATTGCATGTTTTGAATGTCATTCTAATCTTACTCAAAGGCGGTCTCATATGTCTCCTGGTCTTCAAACTAATCCTCCTCTCTTCTCAATGGTTTAAAGGGCAGCAAGAAAGCAATTTAGTAACATTCCTTTTTCTCAGCTGCTTCAAACGAAAGGCAACTATAATTAAGCTTGGTTTTGAACGGTTCACCAAGTTCCCTCAGAACATGTACCAGGAAAGTGTCCAGCTTTTTCATGAGGTTCCACTCTTCTCTGAAATGCAAAATATTGTGCTAATTCAAATAAACTGATATTTTCCAAGGCTACATCTCTTTGCGTCTAGCATGTATCTATCTTGTTCGTTTACACAATTTCGGTGTTTTTCTAATTTCCTTGTAAAAATTACAAAATAATAAAAAGTGATAGGTACTCTGAGTAGACCTACCATCACACGGACATTTAGGGAGATTGGCGCACCACTTACCCCTCTTAGGGAAAGCAAAACAGTAGTGGAGCATATTCATCCGTAATCTGGTTAGGTAGAATCTATGATGGACATTAGTTATAAAAATAAGATATGGCTGTATACCCATAGCAATTGGCCCTTCAAGATAAAACAATACAGTTGTCATAGTACCCGAGACCACATCGCTCGACAACGCTGTAACGTTGAGAAGACTCTTTTTTAATTCCAATTTACTAAGATTTTGTATGTTTTCGGGTTGCTTACAGGTCAGGGCCAGGTTGCATTCTTATAAAAGACCACTGATATAGCTTAGCCACGGTATTTTCTTACAGTGGTCTTGGGACATACAATCTAATATTATATCCCTCGTAAAGTGAGTTTCTTCCCTAGTCCAGATACGGTGCCACAGGTTTAAAGTGGCCATACTAATCAAATCTGTATATATGGTGAGCCAGTTTCCCTATGTAAAAAAATTGGCTTATACTTTCTACTTTAATGTTATTTAAAATAATAGTGGTGTTATGTTCTCTATTTATAGTACACTCATGCTTCTCGTTAAAAATTGCTTCAAAATGGGTTAACCACTCTTCTGGAGTCACCACTGTATCAACGTTGGCAGATTGGGCCTCCTTGAAAAGTGGTTGAGCCAAGGTTTTCCAAAACAGTGTTGAGTCTTTAGTCTCGGCAGCTTTAATTAAGTTCTCCCAAGCATTATCCCTAATCTCCGTTTTACTTTGGATAAGAGCTTGTTTATATAGTTTCCGCAGGGAACTAATAACCTCCCTATTACGGGGGTTAATTTTTAGAGCTAACTTTAAGTCCCTGTTTAATCTGGCGCATTGCTTATCAAACCATTTTGGGGAATAAGGCATATTTGTCTTAGGCTTCCTTTTCAAATTACATGAAATTGTAACAGATATGTTTAAGAAGGCCGTAACTATGTCCATGCTACTCGAAGATTTATCTAGGCAGGTTATAATGTGATCATTATTTTTTTGTACAATCCTATTTGAAAACACATTTGGATCAACTCCCGCCCATTTAATAGAAATCCCATTTTCACCCTGCGTTTTTACATCGGCAGCGTGAATACATGTTTCGAGTTTTTTAAAAGGGGAGGTTTTAGAGTTAATAACAAAGGGTGACGGTTGACAGGACCCACGCAGGTTGCTGTACGTGTGTGGCACGCGGCGAATGCTGCGATGGGGTGGAGGGGTCGCTTGACTCGGGCGACGCCGTTGTATGCCTCCGTGCGGCTGGGTTGTTTGGGGAACACGAAAGGCTTTGAGAAATGGGATATGATTGGTATATGTAAGGTGGGTGACCTTTGGGCGAAGGGGTCTTTTAAAACGTTTGAAATGCTTAAAACTGATTACAACCTAAATGATAGAGAATACTTCCGGTATGCACAAGTCTACCATGCGCTGTGCTCGGTCTTTCCGGACGCTGCTGCTATCCCCGAACATTCCCCGCTGGAGGATAGAGTGTTGGACGGCTATGTGCCCGACAGCACTGTTTCTCTGATCTACAAAAAACGTATTAATGATCGCGCGGACTTGCTAACCCGTCTGCGGGAGGCATGGACGGGCGACGGCTTGGAACTGGACGATGAGGACTGGGTAGCGGCGGTGGCCTCCCCGAAGGAGGTGGCAATCCCGGCCCGCTTACGATTCGTACAGCTGAAGATCCTCCACAGAGTGTATGTCACGGGGCCCGGTTTGCTACGTATGGGTTACTCGATGGATGGAATGTGTAAGCGTGGATGTGGCCTGTCGGGCACCTTTCTTCACATCCTATGGGAATGTTTGGAGGTGGTGCGATTTTGGAACGGTATCCACGCTGTTATGGAGGAGGTCACGCACGTTGCTCTGTTGCCTGAGGCTAGGAGGTGTTTGTTGAATGTCTGGGAACCAAATGACTATAATGTGGCACAGACGCAGAGGGTGACCTTGGGGTACATGGTGGCTAAGCGTAACATTGCACAGCTGTGGGGTTCCCCGAGGCCGCCCACGGTCGCGGTATGGAAGGAGAACATGGACTGGTGTATGTTTAGGGAAAAGACGGTGTATGTGGCGAGAGGCAAGCCTGGGAAATGGACTAAGGTATGGGGTCCATGGACCTCATATCGTGGGCATATCTGCACCCCGCCTCTGCCGTTAGAGGTCGATATTGCTTTGTCCCCCTAGCCACGCATTCTGCGGGATTGTGTGAGGTGTGTTCCATGCTTTGTTTTCCCGCTGCCCCCCGCTTCCACTTCCTGTCAAGAACTGCTTTTGACACTGTCCGTTGTCCCCCGTCCTGGGAAGCGCACGCTGCTATTTTGGACTCTCATTGCCTTGAGTGTGTTTTGTGTTTAATTAAAAATGAAACTGTTTTTGATTGCTCTTGGCCCATGGCCACGGCCTGTTGCATCTACCTACGGACTGCCGGGAGCCTCGCCTCTGGTTCATTTGACTGTGTGGCGTTGCATTGCGGGCCCTCGGGCTCTATAGCGGCCGGCCTTGGTGGTTGTAGGCCCTTGTATGTATCTTATTGTATAATAAAGGTTTCTTTAAAAAAATAAAAATAAAAAAAAAATAACAAAGGGTGATGATCACTTAATAGGCTAGGGCATACACAACAATTAAGTATGAGGGGCCTAAGATTAGTTCAAGTAATAAAATGGTCAGTACATGAGGCTGACCTGGCTCCCTCAAAAGTGTGGGTAATACCCCTACCCTCATGGTCAGTCTCCTGTGCAACCTTCTCCGTAACTTCCAAGTTATACTTAGACATAACAAAGTTTATTTTTTCCCCATAATTGTCATGTGGAAAATGTGAGGAGTTACCACCTAGTTCCTCCTCATAACCACATTGAATCCCAGGTATAAGATTACATGGTTCGATATTAAAGTCTCTCGCCCAGATTAAAAGACAATCCGGCCCTGCACTCTTCATGAAATCTGTCAACTCCTCGTCTAAGGATGTAATAACCTCATGTCTTGAAGCATTACAAATATTATTATTATAATATTATTTATTGCATGAGAGAACTTCTATCAAATACAATCTAATTCGTTTCACAATTCATTTTTTCCAAGTATACAAGTTAATTCCTTTGTTTAGTGGCCGATATAATATAACAAGTGACTGCATTGCAAATTAATACGTTCTCCAAATTTCGAATATAATTAAAAGCAGCTTTAAAGGAATACAGGCAATTTTCTCTAAAAATAGGACGGAAAAATGTTTTTCTAATTTCCTTGTAAAAATTACAAAAAAATAAAAAGTGATGGGTACTCTGAGTAGACCTACCATCACACGGACATTTAGGGAGATTGGCGCACCACTTATCCCTCTTAGGGAAGGCAAAAAGGTAGTGGAGCGTATTCATCCGTAATCTGGTTAGGTAGAATCTATGCTGGACATTAGTTATAAAAATAAGATATGGCTGTATACCCATAGCAATTGGGACTTCAAGATAAAACAATACAGTTGTCATAGTACCCGAGACCACATCTCTCGACAACGCCCTAACGTTGAGGAGACTCTTTTTTAATTCCAATTTACTAAGATTTTGTATTTCTTCGGGTTGCTTCCAGTTCAGGGCCAGGTTGCATTCTTCTAAAAGACCCCTGATTTAGCTTAGCCACAGTATTTTCTTACAGTGGTCTTTGTACACACAATCTAATAATATATCCCTTGTAAAGTGAGTTTCTTCCGTAGTCCAGATACAGTGCCACAGGTTTAAAGTGGCCATACTAATCAAATCGTGTATATATGGTGAGCCAGTTTCCCTATTTAAAATGATAGAAGACCTGGAGGTCGGTACGGCTAACAATCTTCTTAAAAAGTTATTTTACAGGGTTTGTAACGGTGATATATCTGTCAAGCCTCAAAGGGCTCCCCCGTAACAACTCCCGGTAATACACTTTGCCCCATATAACTTTAGAATCCCCCGTACTGGTTTTTTACCAAGTGTTTGGGAGAATCTAAAGATGGCCTCCACCGATTTCACAAATTTCAATTTACATAGATTTATATGTGTATTCCACGTGCCCTTACTATGAAAAAGAATCCCCAGATATGAAAAAGAGAATATTCTCTCTATTAGTATGCCATTAATATAATGTGATTTGGTCTTGATGTTCTTTTTCCCACATGACATAACTAAAGTTTTGCTCAAATTAATTTTTTAATGTTTTTCCGTCATAAAATTACTAAAATTGTCCATCAGTGTTTGTAGGCCATTTGCTGTCCTTGAAATTAGGACAGCGTCATCGGCCTACAATAATAATGGTGTGACCCGCTTACCGACCTTAGGAACGTCTACCCTTAGGTTTTGTAAAAATGAGTCAACATCATTTATATAAAGTGAGAATAAAAGAGGCACAAGAGTGCAGCCCTGTCTTATCCCGCGTGTAATACTAAAGTGCTTTGTGCATTCCCCATTTTTCCCATAGCGTATCTTCCCAGTCAGACATGCATAAATTTGAGATAAAAAACGTATTGTATCCTGTGGGGCGCCCATCCCTTCCAACGTCTGCCATAGCTTTGCATGATTTACCAAGTCAAAAGCACTTGACAAATCTACAAAGCAAAGGTGAAGGGAGCCTTCCCTTGCAAGAGTATATTTTCCTATTATTAGTTTAAGGTTCAGGCACTGTTCAATTGTTCCGATGCCCCGTCTAAAACCATACTGGGCTACAGATAAGATGTTTTTTTCTTCTGCTCATTGCTCCAGCCTGGCCAACATCATTCTGCCCATTTCCTTAGAAGCAGAGTCGAGCAGAGATATTTGTCAATAACAACTAGAACTACTCCTATCACCCTTTTTAAAAATGGGGACTATCAGGCTCTCAGCCCAGGTTGCAGGTATCACCCCACTGATTGTTGCATTAAAATAATTTGTGCAGGATGGGCACCAAAAAATCCATATTAAATTTAAAAACATCAATGGGGACCCCATCCGGACCTGCCGCTTTACCACTAGCACTGTTCATGAGGGCTGTTCTGATCTCCTCTTCTACTTTAATGTTATTTAAAATAATAGTGGTGTTATTTTCTCTATTTGTAGTACATCAATGCTTCCCATTAAAAATTGCTCCAAAATGGATTAACCACTCTTCTGGAGTCACCACTGTATCAACTTTGGCATTACAGGGGTTAATTTTTAGAGCTAACCTTAAGTCCCTGTTTAATCTGGCGCATTGCTTATCAAACCATCTTGGGGAATAAGACATATTTGTCTTAGGCTTCCTTTTCAAATTACATGAAATTGCAACAGATATGTTTAAGAAGGCCGTAACTATGTCCATGCTACTCGAAGATTTATCTAGGCAGGTTATAATGTGATCATTATTTTTTTGTACAATCCTATTTGAAAACGCATTTGGATCAACTCCCGCCCATTTAATAGAAATCCCATTTTCACCCTGCGTTTTTACATCGGCAACGTGAATACATGGATTGAGTTTTTTAAAATGGGAGGTTTTAGAGTTAATAACAAAGGGTGATGATCACTTAATAGGCTAGGGCATACACAACAATTAAGTATGAGGGGCCTAAGGTTAGTTGAAGTAATAAAATGGACAATACATTAGGTTGACCTGGCTCCCTCTAAAGTGTGGGTAATACCCCTACCCTCATGGTCAGTCTCCTATGCAACCTTCTCCGTAACTTCCAAGTTATAATTAGACATAACAAAGTTTATACTTTCCCCATAATTATTATGTGGAAAATATGAGGAGTTACCACCTAGTTCGTCCTCATAATCACATTGAATCCCAGGTATAAAATTACATGGTTCGATATTAAAGTCTACCGCACAGATTAAAAGACAATCCAGCCCTGCACTCTTCATGAAATCCGTCAACTCCTCGTCTAAGGCTATATTAACCTCCTGTCTTGAAGCATTAAAATATTATTATAAAAGTTAATCACTATAATCTCCTGTATTCCCTTAGCTGAAAAAAGTAAAAACTAGAAATGCTGTGCTTTAATATATGATTTTTTTAGTATCAGTCGAGAGGATAATGATATAAGTGTTGCCAGTCCTCTGCTGGCCCTACCTGCCTTTGAGGAAATCGCATTTGTTGAGATTGTTTTAAACCCATTGATAAAAACATTATCAATAAGCTATGTTTCTTGTATTAAAACACATCACACTGTTGTATACTTTTAAGCCAAGTAGTGTCACGCAGTTTACTCCTTAGCCCAGCTACATTTCATGTCATAATATGTAAAAGTCCTGATGTGGATGGCTGGAAAGATTTAAATCAGCCATCATGGTGGACAAAGTTATTATGTGTCTAGAGCTTTGTGTCTCCATTTCTAAGGAGATTTCATTTTCACTGATATTGTTAATGATGTTAACATTGCCTTTATAAGCTTGTGCCTGATCCGTACAGACTGTTTCTTTCAGTGGAGCTACTTTAGTACTTACAACACATTCATTCTCCACCATAATTTTTTGACATACTATATTTGAACTCAGTCAATCCACCTCACTACTCCTCCTAAGTGATTCAAACCTATTTGGCATGATTGGTATCTTAAAATATGATTGACTAGTAGGCCTAGCTTAGACACAACCAGGAAGTAAGTCTATACTAGGTCTGTAGAAATGTCCCAGAGGTAAAGCAACAATATGTTCTGTGTTATGAACAAATTGTTGAGCCTGATTGGCTGTAATTTCCTCTAGCAGTAAACCTACCACTTGGGCGGCGAAAATTTACAATTACACAATCCCCATCACACGTTTTTGCATATTTGCCCACCCAGCTAACCCGTCTGACCATAATGATATCGTGTGATAGGCACCCAGTACTACAAGAGGTATTCGCCGTAAACCAGTGAATCACCCTATTTTTGAGTGAATCCCAGGTTTCAATAGTATTACCAGAAAGTTTGGGTACATTTCTCAGAACGATCACATATGGAGAAGCTTGTGAGGGTAAATTTAGAAACACATCCTGTTGCGATCCCAATTGAGCTTGGTCATTAATCTTCCTATTATCGTTTTCTCTAGTTCCCCTGATTTTAATACATGCGAAGCCTGTGTTTCCTTTCCACCTGAATCAGTACATAACAGGGGGCTGACCCTTTCATGGTTATCCATACTAATCATATTTTTAGGTACAGCTTGTGATTCACAATTATTGTGTTCATTAACATTCGATGGCATATTTGATGTAGTTGTCAATTGAAGGGCATTCACCAATTCCAATAGCTTTGCAATGTCCTTTTGCACAGATTTTATTTCTGACAGGACCCGCCTCTCGATGCAGTCGATTTTCCCATGCATTTTTTTAAATAGGGTGTCTATGGTCTGTTTATCGCTCAATGAGTCCGCATGCTTGATTCTTAAAGCAGTTACCACAGATTTACTTGGCTTTCCCTTTTTTTGGACTGCTTTTAATGGACTCGGCCTCCTTGGTGCTTGACTTTGTTTACTTTTTTTTGCTGGGGGTGAGTCTGATTCTGGTATATCAGAGACTGCAGTAATTTCAAGGGGAGTAGTTGACGCACAAAGCCCTTGTTCAGACAGTTCATCAATTTTGGCTGATTTATAGGTGATATCAATAATACTGCTATTAGCCTGTGCTTGGGGAGTGATACCGGGACTAAGGTGATTACTTTGCCCGTGTACTTCCACCACAATCTTAGCCGCCTTATGAACTGCATCTAGAGCAGATTTAGCAGCAGCCGGCTGCTCTTCTACTTGGACAATCTCGTTATTTATGATACCCATTGCACTTTTCAAATAGGTTGTGATTGGTGCGGCGTTCTCCACAGTCTTATGTTTGCATGTCAATAATTTTCTCTTCCCCATAATTGGTTTCAATTTCACAACAGCAGGGTGGAACAGGAAGGGAAAAGAAAAAGTATGGGACAGGATAGTAGAATTCTTGGCGCTGTTCTGCTTATCCTATTACTGTGGTTATACTCTCTCCACAACCGAAGAAATAAAGAGGATGGCCCAACCCGGCCTCTCTTGGTCTCGAATGGGATCAGACGGGCCTGCCCTTGGCTGTGCTGAATTTGAGGTCCTCTGGCACCCTCTGATGACGCCCTCCGCTTGCGCCACAGAATGCCTTCTGGGGGATGTAGTTTTCAGCCTTGCGGTTCCCCTCACGGCTGGAACCGGTGGCAGAGCGGTAAGTGTCGGAATCAGTCTGCCGTTCCCTTCACGGCGATGGGAAGAATAAGGTAAGGTGAGGTACAGACAGTGTGGACAGCCGTTCCCCTCACGGCGTGGATAAATGCTTTCTTGCTCGTCTGATGTAATGTCACAGGATATTACACAGGAATTCTTATCAGATGGCACCGGGTGTCGAATCCTTGTGCTTCCTCTGGAGTGAGCACTTCCAGGAGATTTACATTTGGACTAAAGACAGTTTTAGTAGGTTCTCTTTTAATTGAAACAAGTGAGATGAAGACCGCTAAACCAAGGATGCAAATCAGCTCTAATATGAAGTGGCGCCTACCATTTCACAGCATAATCCTGGGGCAGGAAGGTCCTGACGGTTGGACTGAGCTGTATAGCATTTGTTTGTATGTAAAAACTCACCCCCGGCGCAAGGTGTACTTGCCAGTGTTTGTCAGCGAAGACAGACGCTCCCGTGGCTCAGTCCCAGCTCACGGCAGCTCTCCTTCACTCCACTGTGGCTGCCGCCTCCGCTCTGTTCCGTGCTTCTCTCCTCTCTCGTGGCTCTTGTGGCTCCCGTGGCTCTCGTGGTTCCCGTGGCTCTCGTGGTTCCCGTGGTTCAAATGTCCCTGTATGTCTTATTGCAGGGATGGAGTTGTTTATGTTCCCATTTATTAGGGCTGGCCTCGGAAAGCCAAACCTGTATTTTGTGTAATACTTGCTCTTTTATCTAAATCAACACTAGCAGTACTGTGCACACTTTTGTCTTTGAACTCATAAAATGTTACTTTTGCAAATCTTTGCTGTGTGTTTATGATGGAATTGCAGGTGAAATATGTTACAATGCAATCAATTGCTACTTTGTCAGAATACTCTTCAAATGTATGAGCGTTCTTCAATCACAGTGAAATATGAATGTGGGGTGCTTCTGTTGCTTGATTCTTCTTTCTTCAGACTATAGGAAAAATACCCTTTGTGTGTGGTCAACCCCATTGTTTGCTAGATTGTGTTGCTATTTTTTTTACTCTGCACACTAGGACCCTGCTGTTTGGTGCCCAGTGTATATCTTTGGACTTCTAAAACCATTTCAAGTTGGTATACATCCAATTGGCATAATTAACTTACCTATAAGTCCCTAGCAAATGGTACAATGTTTTCCCTGGGCCTGTAAGTTTAATGTCACTAGTGGACTGCATCCCGTTTTTAGCCACCCACTAAAGTGACAATGAAAAGCATGTCTCCAGGCCTGCCCCTGCAGCTTGGGTGTGATGCCTTAAAAGTGCCACTGCGACCTGGCAAAATCACCTTTCGCCAGGCCTAAAGCTTCCTTTTTAATACTTATAAATCACTCCTAAGGTAAGCCCTAAATGTCCATAGGGCAGGATGCATGGTAAATAAAAAAGAGGATATTTATATTTCATGATTTGCATGTCCTGGCACTGAAAACGCTTCAAAGTAATTGGCTATACAAGGCTGTCTCTCCCACTGGAAAGCATTGGGTTACACTATAACACCATATAATACTTAACTTCAGTTTAGAAAAAGCTAGAAAAATCATTACACAACTCATTTTAATAATACTTTGAACCCTAACTTCATGGTCCGTGGGGCGGTGAGGCGGGGCGGGGTAGGGGCAGGGTGGGGAAATGTAAACACCGGAATATGCGATGCAGCGCGCGCAACGAAATTCGTTTTATTTATTGAAATGTGTACTTACCTCCGTTCATCCATATTCCGGTGTTTACATTTCCCCACCCTGCCCCTCCCCCGCCCCGCCCCACGGAACTCCCTCCACGGACCGCTACAGCTTCCTTGTCACCTAAATGTTGATTGCTTTCCTGTGAGGAGGCATGGATTGCTCCCAGACAGTGGGCAAAGGGTATCGGGAGATGTGTTTCCACCCTTAACAGGATGGCCTGGGGACTTTGCCCAACCATCTATGAGATTCAAAGGATGCCTACCCTGTCATTGCCAAATGTAGGTCACATCTAGGCCTGCCTCCATTTTGCCTTCATAGGCAGCTTGTTTCTAAACCCAGTGGGAGGGCGAGCTGTACCAGAACTGGTTTGGAGTGGCCACATAGAAGGGTTTGCTCATTATCATAACCACACCTCTGGGTGGGCACGGGGAACTCTGACCAGGAAAAAGAAGGTTCTGCCATCTTGGTTTTAGGTAGAGAGGAGCACTGTGGGATAATTTACAGTACAACACACAGCAAGTACTACAAAAGGGGTTACAATGTATAGATGGTGGCTCGTAGGGGTAGAGTCACCCCTGCAAACTTTTACCCCATTGGTGAGGGAATGTGCAGGAGCTTCCCCAACCCACAGGTTGGCACTGGACATAAAAATGGCTTTCCCAGTACACTCTTTAGAACACCTCTGGACTAGTGGAAGATGGACGGAGGACTGCATCTGATTTTCTTACCTATGAGGAGAGCCCTAAGAGCTAAGCCTGATCCGACATCTACCCTGGGCAAAGAAGTAAACTCCAAGGATTAGTTGGCTGAGCTCCTGTCAAGCTACAGGGACATAAAAGCAGTGCGAATACAATTTGCTTAAAGAGCCCCGTGACCAGTTTCAACTGTACCTGCCCTGGACACTGCTGGTGGCATCTGTTGGAGTGAGTCCTGAACCACAAGTGCTGTTCCTGAGGTCCTGGAACCCGTGAACTTGACAACTTTATGCTGTTCAGATCCAAGTTTAGATCCAACTTTCTGCTCTGCCCCGCCCGCGGAAAGAGATCTGACTTTCAGAAAAGTTTCTAAGTCCAAAAACATAGTGGGCTTCACCAAGAGCAATGCTGAGCTAAAGCTGATCGATGTCAAGTACTTCCTGGGCAAGGACTTAAAATATCACCCAGTCTGTGCTATTCCGCCTTCCTTGATGACTGCATCAGGACACTGCTCTTCCACCACCTGCCATCATCAAACCCCAAATTATATCTGGTTTGCGGCTTGACCCCCTCAATGATCACCTTTTCTTCAGAAAAATATGTTAGTCCGAAGATAACTCTTTGCCCGGACCAGCTGGTTCTTGTATCCAAATGGAACAACGGCGGACCTTCAATGCAGCACCTCACACTTGTATCCAACCTGTGCTTCATTGCGATTGGCCCAAAACTTTAACTTTATCACAGTGTAGCAGTACTAGTTGGGGGCTATTGGCGTTTTGCACTTTTTGGTGTTTATTTTACTTTAAAAACTTTAAATTCATATCTCTGCTTCTCCCTATTGATTTATTTCCATTTTGTGGGATTTTTATTGTTTTGGGTTTTCAAACTGTTAACGGTTTTGATACTTCTAAATGCTTTACACATTAAGTTAGGCCTGTCTGCTCTGTGCCAAAGCTACCAGGGGTTGAGCTTGGGTTTAAATTCCTGAAACCTTTGCTCAAACTAACAAGAATAGTACCATTATTATTTGTGGTGGAATACTCCAAATAATGATCCACTTTCTCACACATCCAAAATCCTCAACTTTTCCTCATGTTATAGCCAGAGGTTGGATGTTTTTCAGGCTATTGAAGCTTTCCACCCACTGAATGTAGAACGATATCAATTGAAGGGGTAGAAACAGAAACAGAAAGACAAACACTGGAATGTTGGAATAGAAAGCATATAGCACCTGTTATTTGCCCTGAGCAACTCAACTGGCTTTAAAAGACAACCCAACAGTCCAATGTCCAAAGAACTGATTGAGAATCATGAAGTTGTAGAGTCACAAAGACTAGGGAAAAGGTGAGTTTCAGACCCCATTCAGGGAGCTATGAGAATGCATGGGGCTACTGATTTCCATAATGGTGTTTTCGTACACACTACAGCCTAGCTGCGTTCAAGGCATCCCCTGCTTGATTTTGATTCCAAGAAAACTTGGTGTGGTTGATAGGTGATTAGCAGATCTGCTGGTTTTAGGTTCAGACTAAAACCAGTGGTATTGACATTTCTGAGAAAGCATTTCTAATTGTCAACCACATAATGTCCTTCTGATTCCCTGTGCTGAGAACAATTTATGTTTTGCACTGGATTCAATCTGATAATTACCATGAAAGAAACTTTTCAATAAATCATGTTTCTTTTCCCTTTAACCACATCTATGTCCTGTAACATCACTCACTTTCAAAAGTGGATGTGGTCTACCATGTATTGTCCTCAATTTGAAAACCCAGAAGGAATGCTACACAAGCTGTGACTGCATTCTTCTGTGAGCATGATATGCCATTTATCTCCAACTATAGTATTCGTTTTGACATTGCGTGGCGTCTTCCTCAAAGATACTGTGTATTTCTTACCAACCTTCAATTATCTTCATGGCTATATTCAATTTACCCACCAGCTCTTTTCAGAGCCAACCAATGTATTCAAGCACAGATTATAATGTTTTCCTTGCCTTACCTTTTTTGTGTATTTCTTTTTAAAATTTATAACACATATTTAGACAGTGAATTATGTGCAATTCAAATGTTTCTTTTTCGTTGTTATCTTTCGGTAGGGCTGTGAATTGTGTCCCATGGGTTGTGAATTATGAAAATGTAAGTATCAAAAACACATCGGTATATTTACAAGCCACTATGGTCACTACAACATCACTTTTAGTGGAACGCCCACTGCAACACCCATTGACTGCCCCTTTCACGCTAAGTACAGCGTGAAAGGGGGCCTTATTTACAAGGCAGCGTTAGGCCACATTAAGTGGCTTAACACTGCCTGGTAAATAAGGCGAAGCCGCAATCGCCACCACAACGTGATGTTGTGGTAAGGATAGTGACTTGTAATATACCCCTTAGTTCAAAACACGCAGCCCTGCAGAAGTTGTATACCCTGGTTTTGGATTAAGTACATGCTATTAGCATTTCTTTTAAGTAAAAAATATATATATATATAGATATAGATGTATATATATATATATATATATACATTACATATAGTTAGGACCACGTTTCCATAGGAAATCCGCAACATTCTATTTTGAATAACTTTGGCGCCGGTCGACGAATCCTCGCGAATTTTTCAAAATAGGTGGGGCGCTACGCTCCGCTCCTACCCTGAAAGTCTCGGGGGGATTCGTCAAGCGGGGGCTGAGATAAAAGGGGGGTCCCAAAACGCGTTTTTCCCATGCATTTTTCCATAGGACCTTTAGACACAGCTACAGCCCGAACGGCTGAACAGAATTACTTGAAATTAGGCAGAGAGGTAGCCATAAGGTCAAGGAAGTGCCTTTTGCAGGTCTGGTGTAAATCTGTTCAGTATTTCCAGAGAAAATAGCATTTAAAAGCATATATATCTATAGGGTGCGCGCACCGTGCGAGCACCGTGCGAGCACCCTAACGTGCGCGAGCGTAATTCTGATTGGTGGTTACATGTTAGTCAACGTTCGAATCGGTCGAAATCAGGAAGTGTCGGCCGCCATTTTGTTTGTTTTCAGTGCGAGAGTGAAAAAGGAAGGTGGCGAACGTGAAAAGGGGGCAGGGTAGAGAGTTCCTGACCCCCTAGCCTTTGTCAGGGGGTCCCTGAAGGACCCCGAAGGCAAAATTTATTTTTTATTTTTTTTTAAAAATCGCGGGGGTGCGCGCACAGTGCGCGCACTCTGAAAAACACAAAAAAAAAAAAAATTTTTTTACAAAAAAAAAATAATAATTCGCAGGGTGAAAACCAAAAAAAAAAAAAAAAAAATTTTTAATACGTAGTTTATTGTAAAATAAATATATAAAAAAAATAATACATAAATAAATTAGCATTTAAAAAACCGTACAAATTCACTGAAAAAACCATAGGTTTCACACACGTTATAGTTAGGAATTAGCATTTAAAAAACCTTGCAAATTCACTTAAAAAACCATAGGTTTCACACATGTTATAGTTAGCTGGACATTTCACTCATAAAAAACCAATGAAATTCCCCCGTTATAGTTACTGCAGGCAACTATAACTCACGCGACCGCAATCCTCTGCTGATGACTTCAGATATTACATCACTGATGACATATGTGTCTTTCTGAAAAATAAATATTTGTAATATATGTATAGCTAAAGATTAATGGAAGAAGACATGGGTAAATAAGTGTCTAAATACAGTATTAGCATCAGCAGAGGATTACGGTCGCGTGAGTTATAGTTGCCTGCAGTAACTATAACGGGGGAATTTCATTGGTTTTTTATGAGTGAAATGTCCAGCTAACTATAACATGTGTGAAACCTATGGTTTTTTAAGTGAATATATATATATATATATAGATAGATAGAAAGATAGATAGATAGATAGATAGATAGATAGATAGATAGATAGATAGATAGATAGATAGATAGATAGATAGATAGATAGATAGATAGATAGATAGATAGATAGATAGATAGATAGATAGATAGATAGATAGATAGATAGATAGATAGATAGATAGATAGATAGATAGATAGATAGATAGATAGATAGATAGATAGATAGATAGATAGATAGATAGATAGATATGTACTAAATATACTATATATTCACTAAAAAACCATAGGTTTCAGGGACGTTATAGTTAGTTGGACATTTGACTCATATAAAACCAGAGAAATTCGCCTGTTACAGTTAGTTGAGCTAACTATAACTTGCGCGCCCGCAATGCACTGGTGATGACGTCACATATTACATCACTCATGACATGGTCAGTGACATCACTGATGACATCTCAAATGACATCACTGATGACATCATCCAGTGAATGTGTGTTTCTGTAAAGTTTAAATATTTTTCATACATATCTATGCCAAGGTGTATTGAATAATGAGTGGATCTACAAGTGCCTGAATGTATTATTTAGTAGGTGCGTGTCTGACTGTATAAGTGAGTGAGTGAGTGATTGAACGTATCTTACTGAATGCATGGGTTAGTGACTAAACTGTGTGAAAGTCTGTATTAGTCTCTCAGTTGGTGTATAAGCGGCTGCATGGGTTGGTGAGTAGCTAAATGAGTGTCTATATGGGTTATTGATCTCTTGTCTGAGTATCTGTATGAGTGCCTGAGTGCCTGTGCGGGTGGGTGGGGGGTATGTGACTCTCTGCATAGATGTCTGAGTGGGTGATTCACTGGTTGTATGGATTCAAAAGTGCATCTGGGAAGCACTGTATGGGTGAGTTAGTGTGTGTATGGGTGTGTTGGTGAGTGAATTAATGTTTCAGTGGTATATGTGTGATTAACTACATATGTTTTAAGACAGTATATGTGAGTGTTGGAGTATATAAATGACTATACGTGAGAGTAAGTTATTTGAAGTGTGGGTGTATAAATGAGTGTCTGCTCGTATCAGTGATTGTATAAGACAGTAAGTATGTGTTATTAGCTGCATAAATAAGTGGTGTGGTGTGTGTATAAATAACGCAGGTGGTGTGTATAACGGTATACATCAGTAAATGGGTATGTGATTGATTCTTTGCATGACTGACTAGGTGTGTGAGTAACTCTATGGATGAGTGGCAGAGTGTGACTGTATGTATGTATAAGTGTATGAGTGCATATTATATTACTGTATTGATGAGTAACTGCATGTATAATGAACTGGATGTGAGTGTAGACCTAGGAAATAGTGGGTGATATGTAGTATCTGGCATTGTTGTGTGCATGTTTTAAAAATAGTAGTCTGTATTTTAGAGTGCGTGTATCAAAGTTTATATTAGGCCATCAGTATGTGCATCAGATTATCACGTGGATGATGTCATCAGTGATGTAATCAGTGATGTCATTTGAGATGTCATCAGTGATGTCATCAGTGATGTCACTGACCATGTCATGAGTGATGTAATATGTGACATCATCACCAATGTATTGCGGGCGCTAGTTATAGTTAGCTCAACTAACTATAACAGGCAAATTTCTCTGGTTTTATATGAGTCAAATGTCCAACTAACTATAACGTCCCTGAAACCTGTGTTTTTTTTTGTGAATTCAAAGGTTTTTTAAATGCTAATTCCTAACTATAACGTCTGTAAAACCTATGTTTTTTTCAGTGAATTTTGAAGGTTTTTTAAAAGTTAATTTTATATTTTAATATTTATAAAACCTATATTTTTTCAACTTTTTTGTAATATTTTGGAACTCTATTATCCTGTTTTGTAATTAATTAAAAAAATTATGTAATGTTTTGTATCTTCAAAAAAAATATGTGTATCTTTTTTTTTCTTTGAGAAAACTGGAGTTCCGTACCGGTAGTGTACCAAGCTCCATCAGCACGCGAATCCTATCCGCCATATTGCGAAACTCGTAAATGATGCGCATTTCGTATCCGACGAGTTCGTGGCATTGCGTCCCGCATAACATCATATACGTATGAGGTCGCGCCAGCTGCTACTTTGGTATGCAACGGGTACGCAGTACCGAGCCACGCATTACGTCATGTACGTATGGGGTTGCACCCACTGCGCGTTGTGTATGCGATGAGTGCACGCTGCCAGGCCCTGTGTTACGTCATAGACGTATGGTGTCGCGCTGGGTATGCCATTCCCTCATTTTTTTTTGTCTCAAAACTATATATAAATAAGTTCAAAGTATGTATGAGAACAAGCATAATCTAAAATATTTTAAACATTTATATATTTCTAACTGTAATAAACTTATATTATGGTAAATATATTTTCTCAAAATCGCGTCGGGTGCTGCCTCCTTGCGCGCTCGGTGCGCGATTGCCATGTGACCTTAAATAAAAGCATTTGATTGGTTCATAACATTTCCCATTGTAACAGTTGGAGGACCCCACCCATTTTAGTCATTCTCTCTACAGCGTTTGATGAGAGACTACTCTTCTGCTTAGAGAGCTTTTTTGAAAACATGTTGCTATGTACACATATCTGACACAACACACAACATGCAACCATCATCTTCATCAATATTCATGCTCTGTAAAGTAGCCTTCCACCCGTGATAGCCATGCACCTAAAAGTTACATACCCTAAGTTGTTGCATACGCTGTCCACAGCACAAGATAATGTGGTAAGGCCCAGGGGAAGTATTATGCATAGATAATGAACACACGTACACAGATAGATAGTGGAAGTTGGTACGGGCATGTGCGCTCGACTCCTCTTTATTATCAGGGTCACATATCCAGTGACGTCTGTGCTGGATGCGTGTGGGGTGAGTGTAAACCAGCCCTCAGGGAATGGTTGCAGCTAGCATCAACTACAACAGTAATCATTGGATCACACACAGAGATTCAATAATAAAAGGGTCAATAGTTTGTGCTGCAGTAAGGTAGGGACACTAGATGTGAAATAATACACAAAAGATTCTATCGTAAAAGAAGCATAACTTGTGGTATACTGAGATACAGGAAGTAGATCTGAAATAATACACAAAAAGATTGTATCATAAAGGGTCCATCAGTTATAGTGCACTCAGATAGCCACATCAAACGAATTCAGCATGTGCACAACCAGCGATGATCCATGCTGCAAGAGGGTCGTACTAGGAGCAATGTCTGTTGCCTACTGGACTGCCTCATCTGCAATAGTAACTCGATCTGAATTGTAAACACTGCTGTCTGCAGTGTAGGCCAGAGAGCGGTCAGCAAGGGCCCACAGCCATGTGGCATTGACTTGAGCTGTCCTGTTTGCAGTACGCGAAGCAACAAAAACCGTGTGCGGACCCTGCGATGATGCATATGCGTAGTGCGGACAGAGCACACTGGAGCAATGTCTTTTGCCTACAGGACTGCCTCATCTACAATAGCGACTCAATCTGAATTGTGTACACTGCTGTCTGCAGTGTAAATTGAAGGCAGTAGTCAGCACAGTCATCCATGAATACTTTTCCTCACTTCCTCTTCAGAAAATACAACAACATAAATTACAAAACACTCTGCAATAAATAAATCAAAACAATTCGAATTGCGATCTCTGCTGTCCACAGTGTAGACTGGTATTCAGTGTTCTTTTCATTCCACTACCAAGAAGAATTCGGTCATTGTACTAAACCAATAACTCATCTAAAAAAACTTCTTCAAGCAAGTATACTAAAAGGATATTGTGTATATTTCAATAGATGTTGTAGTTAGTTGCCTACTGGATTCTGTAATTAAACAATAACCACTCGATCTGAATTGTGAGTCTTGCTGACTGTAGTGTAGACAAAAGGCAGTGGTCATTAACACCTCACAGCCATGTGCCGTTGGATTCGAAAGCACAGAGTTGGTTCCACCTGATCGGAGGGGGTACACACAAATCATCACAGTCTTTAACTTCTGATATCCTCAATCACAGAACCAAGACCCCGTTTCACTGTTTGGACCTGCTGTACCGCGGTGTACTCCACTGACTGCAGTCAGCCAAGCCCAATAATCATGTGCAGCAGTTAGCTACGGAAGCACAGAGTGTGATGCACCTCAACAGAGGGAGTTCTGTGAAAACCAAGCAGCAGGTAATATCAGACATCGTCCATTGTGGGATCAAGACACCGTTCCACTGTTGGGACCTAGAGTTGGTTGCCCCTGGTTGAAAGCAGTACCTTCATCTCCACTCTCAGATACAGTTCTAACATCCTCCATTGTGGGATCAAGACCCCGTTTCACTGTTCGGACCTGCTGTACCGCGGTGTACTCCAGCGACTGCAGTCAGCCAAGCCCAATGATCATGTGCAGCAATTAGCTACGGAAGCACAGAGTCTGATGCACCTCAACAGAGGGAGTTCTGTAAAAAACAACAAGCAGCAGGTAATATCGGACATTGTCCATTCTGGGATCAAGACACCGTTCCACTGTTGGGACCTAGAGTTGCTTGCACCTGGTCGAAGGGAGTACCTTCATCTCCACTCTCAGATGCAGTTCTAACATCGTCCATTGTGGAATCAAGACACCATTCCACTGTTGGTACCTGTTGGATTACTGTGTTAGTAGTATACATGGCACTCCACGGTGCTGGGTCTTTAGCTGGGCACTGGCTGCCTGTGTCACGGTAGCCAGCGTTGATCTCAGGAGCCTTCTCAGCTCGCAGACCTCGGCCCAAAAGCTTCCGCCGGATGTGGTGAGCTCTCTTTCACATATGGCGGTGTCGAAAGGTGAACTGTGGGGCATATGTGCGTCGCAGCTGCCATGACGGTTTCTGGGTACCAGCAGGCTGAGAGCATTATTCACACAGCCACCTTCACTCACAGCATCAGCCTCGTGGTGGTGTGAGCTGCTCAGACCTGGCAGACATGTTCGCCGTTCCGGAAGAGAACCACACCCAGAGAAACATGCCTTGTATTCATACCCCCGCGCTAGCCTTGCGTACGCCGAGCCCGCCCACTTCGCTAAAGATTTAGGGGGGGAGGGGGCACGTACACGCTATGTTTTCGTAATCTTCCCTACTGACTGTACTATCATGGTTGCTTCCACTGTCCACTTCACTCAATAGACCATCAGTGTATGTTGACATGTACATGTCTGTGCTCTGCATACTCAAGTCTGTCCGGCACATCCCCTCAACACTTTGCTTTGTATACTTTTATTAGCGAGAATCACTTGCCACCTTCACACATACTTTGCTCACAACTCTTCCCGCATTCTGCATTGTGTGGAAGAGGTGCTATGCCATGTTTGGTTTGTGTACATGGCTAGCCACCATTCCCACAGTACGTAGGGTCATTGTGTCTGCTAGGTGTACATGTTGTGTGTCATGTTGTATGTGATTATATAAGGTAGCGCGTTTATTTACGAGCCGTGGTTTCTCCCATTTACATATCGCTGTCTTAAAGAGGATACAGAAGTTTTTCTCACAGGTGAAAAGTGCGACCACAATGGCAGTCATTCATTACTATGCAAGAATGTCCAACTGCACGACACTTCTAAGCTTACAGCCCCCAATCTTGTGTGCTTTCTTAAAAGCATGTCAACTCCCACAATCAGACCAACACTCACACAGCTTTCTAATAGCAGTTATCTGCTTCTTAATAACATGGACTGCTACGGAATGTGAGCTGGCATACCGTATGTCCTTACTGTTTGAAACCGGGTAACTTCCTGTGGCAATCTCTATTCCCTTATCACCAGAACTCATGGGATACTTACACCCATGCGCGCACTTCCCCAGCCAGACACGCATCTCCTTAGCCTCGCCCCGCCCCGGACGCCCCGTTTAAGGGCACGTCCCGCTCCGTTTGCACTCCCATTGGACGCGCGCCGCCGCCATCTTAAGACCAGGCATTCACCGGCTTAAATCGATCCCACGACCCCATAGGACACCGGAGGCCACACACCGGAAGGCACTTTTTCAGCTAATTTCACATCGTCACCGCTAATTAACCAAACAGTTGCACTATAAAGTCGACTGCACCACTCCCTCACTTCAACATTCGGGAGGACCGGGAGCAGCCACCTAGGACGCATGAGGAAAACTTTCCTGAGACAGTAAGAGTGTGACTGGGCTGAGAGATACACCAGGATCCTTTGATCCTGTTTTGTGCGAGTGTGGGTGTGTTTTGCAACTGTGTTTGGAGGTTTCCCTCCATTTTTGAAAAACATTCATTCACGCAGTTTGTGGTTTGCATATTTTTTCCTTTCACAGCGGACTACAGGAGTTTTCCCTCCCCCCATCGGGCAAGTAGTTTTTGCAATTAGGGTAAGAACAGTGAGAGTCATCTCACTCTTACGATTTTCTGTTACTGTGTACACACATAGAGTGTCACATGTCACATGAATAGTCACTCACCTTTAATGAACCAATGCATGCGTTGTTTCTTAATTCATTTCTACATGTTCTCTTGACCCAAGTCTATTGTTACAAAAATGTATAATTTCTATCATACTTTCTCTAGGCTTGACATTTGGAAGCCGTTTAGGAAGTGGAGAGTGGCCTTTATCACACCCGCACAGTGGAATCTTCTTGCCACCAGTTGGTAAGAACGGCGCCCCCCTCTTTACACTTAGGTCCTGATGAATGCCTTGGACCCACCTGGGCCGACACGGCAGAAACATGTTGACCACTCACAAGACGGCTAGGGGACAATAACCCCCCAATCACCATCCATTGATTTTAGCATCATATAGTTATTAGCCACATTAAAATAGATTCTTTGATAACTATAATGATTTTTAACCTCACTCACATTTTCACGGGCCCCCACTTAGTAATTTAGAAGTGCATCCCTGTCATCAGGTGTTTGCCCGCCCTCTATCAAACGAAGGTTTTAGAGGTCGAGGACTGGCCGATGATGAAGCATGACACCAGGTGGTGTATGAGACCAGTCCGTCACTTTTTGTGAGATGCCTTCACTCACAATGTTTTTGTAACTGTATTAGGGTCATCACACTAGCAGCAGCTCTTTTTGTGGTAAACAATCTCTATTCCCACCCACACAAAGTAACTCCCAAAGTTCAACTTGGCCTTCAATACCTACTTTGAAATCAGATTTTATTAAACTGAGCACACTGAAAGCGCTTTTGTTTCAAACAGAAGTGTCCCTCACTTCTCCAAAAGTAATTTATCGACTGCAGATAGCACGAACTTCAAGTAAAATACACTCCCTTTAAAATACGAGCCTCCCATTACACTTTGTGAATTGTTACACAATTTTCATCACATCAAGTAAAATACACTCCCTTTTAAATACGAACCTCCCATTACACTTTGTGAATTGTTACACAATTTTCATCACATCTGACATTTAAGCTCTGGCACACTTTTTTAACACTGTCTCCTCCGGCCTTGTCACAGGCTTTCAGACTGTTTTTGGTATAATACCAGACTTCAGTCATTCGATCATCTCTGGAATAACAGGAACAGTGCCCATAATTCTTGCTCTGTTTGCGGCCCTCCTACTATTTTTGCTTGTAAAAAATGGCTGCGCTCCCTGTAGTAACAATCATGTCCGACAGAATACGCCTCTCCGCGAAACTACATCAATTCCGTGAAAAAATTGAACAACTTTTCGGCTGCCTGCCTCTATCTATTATCGGAGCCAGCTACAACATGACATATATTTACATATATGCAATCTGCGTGCAACCATCTTTTTATTGCAAAACTTGCCCATTCGACTGCCGAATGGATCTATGCCTTGCCAACATCCCAACAAACGATGCCGATATCCGGCAGGTAATGGAGTATCTTGAAAACCATTAACTTGATTGTTCGAGCAGTGGAGCAATGGTGGATGCAACGCAAAAATGTATCCTGGCGGAATGGGATTTCTGCGCAGCCGTGAAAGATCTCCTGCAATGTGCGACCTTTGACAACATTGCAGATGGCCTGCCAATTCAAATTGCCACTCCAACATTCGAGGAACATTACTGTCCCTTCGAGGATATGAATTGGATCGCTTCACTTTTCTCACACAATGGCAACAATCGCCTCTTGGAACATTACGCATCTCAAACCGCTGAAGAACTTCCAGACTGCAATCTCCAAGACTTGTAAGAAATTCACTTTATTCTTGGATTGATCTTTTCCAACTTTTTTACTTTTTCCTATAAATTTTTTTCATGCACTTCAATTGAACTATTTTCTTATAATAACTTTCTAAGTATGTTTAGGCATTTGAACTCTATTTTCATTATTGCCCCTTACCTCTCCAGTCTAACCAGGGATGGGTGATGTATGGCCTATGCAAATACGCTATTTACTCGTTAAATTAGCCTAAACCCAACATCCATTTTGAAACCATGTCTATTCTTTGTGCACACACCTCTCTGCCTGCCTGTTATCCATGAAGCCCTTTCAAACAAATGATCTCATCCTCAGCCTCTGCTCACGAGCTGGCGATCAAGATAAAAAAACACGGCATTGTTTAGGAACTGGTTGGCACAGTGTGGTAATCGTATCCTACCTTTATTTTCATTATACAATTTACAGTCATTCATGTCTAATAGGTATTGTTTATGTCACATGGAACTGTAATATGTAATGTGGAATTGACTGATGCAGGAGCTTAAGTTTGAATACAGCAGAAGCGGTTGGAGTTTGCCTCAGCTGGATGCCTTAGCTCTTGCACCAGTGGGTCCATTTATGGCACTTAAATAAAGACACTTTTTATATAACTTGCAGACTCCATTGCTTTATTACACACAGCCACTCTCTTAAACACACCTGATTTCACCATTTGTCTTCTGTGGCATTGCAACATTCTGCATTATATTCTTCACGATTATTTCTTTATTCCTGCTTGCTAAAACACTCCATTCGAGTCTTCCGACCGGTAGGGGTGAGTAGTTCGCTTCCCACTCCCACTATAGTCTAAACCCATACTAACACCACTTGCATTGCTATGCTTCAGCAGCCAGTATGCTACAGCGCCGAGAGCACATCAGTTTACAGCAATCAGCTCACGGTTTCATCCCTGAGTGTACCGGCAGCTCACCTCAGCACCATCTCACTCTGGGCAAAACAGCACTTTCATACCGGTAGGGGTGAATACTTTGCTTCACACTCCCTGCATAGCACACCCTAACCACCCCACAGAGCTCACAACGCCATAGTGTAAACGCATACTAACACCATTTGCACAGCTATGCTACAGCGGCCAGTATGCTACAGCGCCCAGAGCACATCAGTTTACAGCAATCAGCTCACGGTTTTATCCCGAGTGTACCGGCACCTTACCTCAGCGCCATCTCACTCTGGGCAAAACAGCACTTTTACACCAGTAAGGATGAATACTTTGCTTCACACTCCCTGTATAGCACACCCTAACCACCCCACAGAGCTCACAGCGTTCCTACCCTCCTCTTTCCTACTTTTTTCACCCTTTTTTCCCCATACTCGTTTCAACAGATTCACAAAATGGCTGCCAACACTTCCTAGTTGCAACCGTTCGCAGCCAATAACCAGCAAGCTCGTGCTTGTGACGCCTCAGCCAATCAGGTGGCAGAATTCCCAAATATCGATGTATGTAAATGTTGATATTTCTCCAAAACTACTGAACGGATTCACACCAAATAAACAAAAGCATGCTTTCTAGACCAAGACCTTCTCCCTGCCAAATGTGGGGTAATTCCGTTCACCCGTTCGACCTGTAGCCTTGTCTAAAGTTTCCTATGTAAATTGCATGGAGAAAACACGTTTTGGGACCCCCCTTTTTTCTACGCCCCCCCTTGGTGAATCACCCCCAAACTAATTAGTTCAGACAAATTCATGAAGATTCATCAATCGACGCCAAAGTTATAAGCAAAACAAAAAATGCTCTTACTATAGAAACTTGGTCCTAACTATAACTACCTACTGGCGACTGCCAGTAGGTAACATATATATATATATATATATATATATATATATATATATATATATATACACACGTTGTTGAATACCACTTGTAGACACATTTTTATTCATTTTTTAAAAAGTCAAGCTCAGCATGTGAGCTGTGATTCACTAATATAACATTTTCACTATACACATATGACACTTGTTTTGTGATTTTGCACTCTATACAGGTGATTTCTTTAACCTTAACAACCATTTTCCTTTTATTATTGAATTTTTACATTCATCTATGTGAGTCTTGGATCCTTAATTTTAAATTGTTGGTAGCCCTATCGATCAGCATCCCTTTGTAGAACTTTCCTTTGACTTTCTTTCATTCCACATATTTCTCCTGGCTACCGTGGTGGAAGGAGAACCTTTGGTTCTTTTCCAGAATAGACTAAGCAACTCAGACCAATGGAGATGAAGCGCTGCCTAAGTAAGTGTAATGACATGTTCATGCAGTGTGTGTATTTCATTATTAGAATCCTTTTCACTTTCAATCAAACAATCAATAAATCAATCAGGGATTTGTGAAGCACACTACTCACCCGCGAGGATCCCAAGGCGCTGGGGGGAGGGGGGTTTCGCGCAGTTTTCTCTCATCTGAAGAGCCAGGTCTTGAGGTTCTTCCTGAAAGCTTGCAGTGTGGGTGTTTGTCTGATGCTGAGTGGGGTTCGTTCCAGGTCTTGGCTGCGATGCAGGAGAAGGATCACCCCCTGCTCTGGCTCTGCAGATGCATGGGATTTTGGCTAGGGCAAGATCAGCAGATTGGATGCGTCTCTTGGGTGCATAGAAGGAGATTCTTTCGTTGAGGTATTGGGGTCCGATGTTGTGGAGGGATTTGTAGGCGTGAGTGAGGAGGTTGAAGGTCACTCTTTTCGACAGGGAGCCAGTAGAGTTCTCATAGGTGTTGGGTGATATTGTGTTGTCGTGGGATGCCGAGGACGAGTCTAGCAGCAGCGTTCTGGATTGTCTGGAGTTTGAGGTGTAGAGATTTGTTTATTCTGGCATAGAGGGCGTTCTCATAGTCCAGGCTGCTGGTTATGGGTGTGTGGGTGACGATCCTTCTGGTTTTGGGGGGATCCATTTGAAGGTCTTGTGGAGGGTGTTTTAGCATGTGGAGGATACGTTGTTGATCTGTTGGTGCATGGTGAGGGAAGAGATGAGCATGATGCAGAGGTTGTGAGCATGGTCTGTGGGTGTGGGAGGTTCACCGAGGGCGGTGGGCCACCAGGTGTTGTCCCATACTGTGGGGGTGAAACGGAGGACCAGGACTTCAGTTTTCTCTGAGTTGAGTTTTGTGCAGCTGTTGCTCATCCAGGAGGGAACTTCTTTCATACCTTCCTGGAAGCTGTGTGATGTTGAGTTCGCTGGTGAGGTAGAGGATGAGCTGGGTGTCGTCGGCGTAGGATACTATGCTGAGTATGTGTTTACTGAAGATGGTGGTGAGAGGGGCCATGTAGATGTTGAAGAGCAAGGGGCTGAGTGAGGATCCTTGGGGTTCTCCGCAGCTGATCTCTGTTGGTGTGGAGCAGAAGGGTGGGAGTCTGATTCTTTGGGTTCGAGCAGTAAAAACAAAGCAGCGAACCCAGTTGAGGGCAGTTCCCCGGATTCCGGCGTTGTGGAGTCTGGCGGTTAGTGTGCGGTGGGAGGTGGTGTTGAATGCTGCTGAGAGGTCTAGTAAGATGAGAGCTGCTGTGTGGCCCTGTTCGAGGAGGGTGCACGTGTTATCCATGGCGGCTAGGAAGGCGGTCTCTGTGCTGTGGTTGCTGTGGGATCCAGATTGGGAGGAGCCGAGGATTGACATGGCTTCTATAAAGTGCTTCCTGTCACTTTATTTCTTTCTACTTTCTTTTGTTCTGTTTTTCTTCTGTATATATGAAGTTCACCAACTAAAGAGTATTTTAATGGCTTGGCCTGTCTTTTTATGAAAATGCCAGTTAACTAATTCGGTAAGTCATTTCTAATTCAATAGAAAATAGTGACTGTGCGTATATATGTACATATCTATATGTTATTATGTATCTCAACGTAGGTGAGTGTGTGCCTCAATCAATGTGGGACGTGGGACTCTGAATCTATGAGTACCTCAGGTTGTGTCTGAATCAATGGCGATGTTCAATTATGAGTGGGTCTACAAGTGTGAGTACATGAATGCGTGTCTGATTCAATGGCGGCATGCAAATATGCTAAGCTTATTTATCCACTCTTACATTTGTTGGCACAATGTTTCTTTACTCTATTTGTTCTTCTTTCTTTCTCCCTTTTAATTTTATTTGTAGTGTTACTTTGGTGCTGTAATTCCTGCTTACCCTTTTTACAATGGTGCGCCTCTTTTGATGCCTCTGTGATTTACAGCTATGAGTCTGTGAGTGTGCATCAGAATCAATGGTACAGTGCCAATGCGTTACAATTATTGGTTCACACTTTCTTTGTTTGATTTCACTATATTTATTTTTTTAGCTCTGTGTTTAAAGCTCAGCATTCCTGAATTCTGAGTTTGTAGTCCACGTCACCTTCCTGAGTCAGTTTAGGCCACTCTGCCTCACACTCATGAGATTATCTTTGTGCAACAAGAGCAATTCTTGAACCCAAGGGAACCGGGGTATGTAATTATTCTACAGCAACAATGATTCTCGTAGGTACCATTCATACCATTTGTTGAAATAATGAACAGTGAAATCACTGCCTGCAATTAATGCCATATGAATAAATTACAGATAACCATCACATTTGTTATTTAACAGAAATAACATTGAATATGTGACGTTACATCGCGGTCTTCACACCGTGATACGTTTACAACGCAGGCATTACAACGCAAGTCGTTATAACGACTTGCGCTGGAGTTCACTGGATTTAGGAATAGTATGATTTACTATTCCAACTCCAGCCTACGTAACAGTAGGGAAGGTGTTGGAATAGTAAATCACACTATTCCTTAGTGTATAGTGCCATCCAGCGCAAGTCGTTGTAACGACTTGCATTGTAATCCCTGTGTTGTAAACGTATTGTGGTGTGAAGACCGCGATGTAACGGATGTCTCATAACATTCATCTATAATGAGCATGGAATAACAATTGCCACATGAAAATAATAATGTGTCCCCAGCGAAGAGGAAATCATAACAATTGCACGTTGACAATTATGGTAAAACAAACTTTTTGTGTGTTCGTAACAAACAACTTAACATTTTTCAATAGTCCTTAATGTCCTATAGCTTGTTTGTTACTTTTACAGTCGACAACTTTTAAAGCCATCTGCTGGGTATGAGGGTCTCATCAGAATTTATGGAGGCCGGGAAATCTGAAATAATTATTCTGATATATTCAATAATTGCTGTGTGGTCAACACGCAATAAAGCACGTGATTGGTAATGCAGGTACTTGGGTGGACGGCGTGGAATGTGCGAAACTATAGGATTGGTTCTAGTAACCTAAATGTTTATGCAGACAAAGTGCTCACCACCGTGTAATATGCAATTGTACTCAGTCAGGGTATGAATCTGTAATAAAGGAAGTAAATCAATATGTCAAGTTACTTACAATGGGAAGCCCTATATCGCATGGGACGTTACATTGCAGTAAATATATGTAGTTATTAACATTAAAAAATTGAAACTTATCTTTAAATCTACAAATATCAATATATACCCCCCATACTATCGGAGGAATGAGCGGGCCCAGGCAGGGCTTTAAGTGGGCCGGGTCTTACCGATGCTGAGCACTGGCAGTTTTTTAAAGGAGGCCTCGAAACGGGTCTCTATCGGGCTCTGTTTTGTGACCTGGCACAGGCGGTCCTTACTTTTCCGGACAACAGTGTGAGCACGCGCACATCGATGTGTGCGTGCTCTCACTGCATACTTCACACTAGTGGAGAAGTCACGGCATGACGTCATGCCAGGTGAGCGTTGTAGGGGAAGGGAAATCCTTTAAAGAGTCATCTTCTCTCTAGATTTCCCTTCTCCTATTGAAACTCAGGAGCAGCAACATTGTGTGGTGTCACCAGGGCTTTAAGTGGAAGCCTTTTCAAAACTATACAAGCCATAGTTGCTGCTTATTTATCTTATGCAGCTAACAACCATTGACAAAGCCAATAGTCCTGACTTGTTGTAGGTGTGATGTTACTTGTTGTATAATATATCTGGATGCAATGGCAGAAACCGCAAAATACAAGTCAGGCCGCACACTATGCTAAGCACAGATTTTTAGCTTACGTGTTTTAAGCCACGCCCCTAATTACATATGCCACACCCCTTTGAGAGACCCCACCCCCCCCAGTTTTGTCATCCCACTTAAAGCCCGGGTCCAGGTATAATATAATGCGGAGATTTTCTGGCGAATCCGAATGTCGTCACTGGGGTTTTGAAAAAATAAATGATGTACTCCTCTGCTACAGTCAGCTGCCTCCAGCTATTATTAATGGTCCTGGGCACGGTAACACCCCATGTTAAAAGGAGGACCTCTTTGGGTGAACCCATCATCCACGACAGTGCAGCACTCTGTCGGTGAGCATTGTGACAAACTCGTAAGGAGCACTTGTCAGGATGCATTGGACACCATTCTCTCTTGCATGGGAAAACATACCGAGTCTGCTACAATGAAAAAGTGATGAACAAATTGAAACTTTTTTTACCCAAAATTATTCATTTATTTTATTCACAACACGATACCTCTTCCTGCAGTAAGCCTTAACTGATCACCATGGCTTCCTTTGAAGAGTCACATCTACAAAGGTAGTGAGCTGGTAATCCGAATGGAACGCTCTATTATCTGTGGCCCTGAGGAGCGACTGCTCAAAACACTGTTCCAGCCGGTGCACAAAGTCAGTTCCAGAGCCCAGATAATTCCCTCACATTAATATTTGTTTGTGTGATTGTATATTGTTGACATGCGAAATGAACATGTCTACCAATAATGCAGCATCCGTTTTTCACTTAAAATCAGATAAAACTACAGATCCTGATATTCGTAAGTGTACTGTTACAACACCCAAAAAATGAGGAAGTCTATATATGCCCATAGGTATTTGTTTTGCATCATTTGTATGTATTTTCTAGCAATCAAAGGTCAGGATTTACCGTGGGACTCAACGTAAATAGTAATCTTGGTAAGCGATTCCATTCTGAACCAGCAGGTGGCACTGCTACTTCACAGGAGAACTAAAGCCTGGCTAACTACTCTCAGTACACTTTGTGCTCTGGATGAAGAGTGCAGGCTTTTCTTTTGTATTACAGAAAACCACTTTTCTTTCTAATTCTTTCTAATTCACAAACTTGATGGTGAAGGGACCACTTGAGGAAAGTAGGTACAATGAATTTGAAAGCTATTCACTGTTTTTTTCCAATTGATTTTAATGTCACAATGTCATATTGTGTATCAGATTAGCCATCGAACAATGGTGAGCAATGAGGAATAGTGCAGCTGTATCCATCGGCATAATATAGTCTGACACCAAATGTTTCTTTGCTGCTGTTATTTCAGTACGCTAGCAGAGAAAGATCATTCCGACTCTAAATTATTCAGAAAAACAACCTATGTGTCAGTCAGGTTAATCTTGAAATGGGAGACAGCAAGGCTGCCAGTGTTGAAATGCGATTACTTTACACAAGTGGTAACCTAAATAACACCGTGAAAACAATGGAGTGACAGGGCACAAATAGTGGGGCGGTGTCAGAAGAAACTGCTTAAAAACCAGCAGAGCCTGTTCCGCCTGAAATATCTGATGTGATTTACAAGGGCAAAACCATTTTTAGTACTCACGTGTTTGCATTTCCACAATTACACACTTGAGTAAATTTTCTGTGAAATGGGCACATAATGAAAATTTCAGGGAAGGGATATATACCTTCAAAAGTATTAGAAAACTCGGGGACTTATTTACAAGCCTCTTGCGCGGCTGGTGCGTCACTTTGTCTCATAATAAAAGTGACGCACTGGCGGCGCAAGGGGCTTGTAAATAAGTCCCTAGGGCCTCATTTACAATCTTCTGACACAGGTCAGTGCCGCGAGCCTTCCTGCTGTCCTGTCCTACATCAAAAGAAAAGGGCAGGAATGTGTTGTATCTATCAGACAAGGCGCATTCCGGTCCTTTCCCCCTGCGCTGGTGCACAAATGGCTGTCATGCAATCAATCAATCAATCAATCAATCATAACATTCATAAAGCGCACTACATACCCGTGAGGGTCTCAAGGCGCTGGGGAGGGGGGGGAGCTGCTACTGTTCGAAGAGTCAGACCATGTACCAATGCAGGCACCCTTGCGCCATGGTGCTAGGGTGTCTGCGTTTTAGGGGTGATTTTTTTTGTGCAGGAATGGACACCTTCCTGCACAAAAACAATCAATGGAGGCAATTTCCCCTTTCTATGTGTGCTGCTGAATGCAGCACACATAGACAGAGGAAAAACTAGGAGAAATAAAGTTATTTCTCCTCATTGCACCTCCCCTCTGTCACCCCTGGGGATGTGTAGGCTCTTGACGCATTCCCAGGTTTGCGAAATCTCGTAAATCTGGGAATGTGACAAATGCCATGGGTGTTAAGTGGGAACACCCACCGTAACGCCCATGGCTCGCTTCCCTATCGCAGGGAGAGGCAAGGCAGCGACTAACACTGCGTTGCCTCAGTCCATATCTACAAGGCCATGAAAAGCCACATAGGGTGGTTTCACGTGACCTTCTAGATATGGCCCTGGAGTGAGTGCCACATGACTGTCACTAAAAGTGGTGTTCCGACAGCACAGGGGCCTTGTAAATGAGGCCCTTATAAACTGGTGATGCAAAGTGACTCATTTACAAGCCCTGTGCGCCGCTGGAACATCACATTTAAAGATGCTCATGAGGCGCACACTGTAGAGCCATCTATATGGGCCCACATAAAGCCACCCTGTGTGGCTGTTCATGGCCTCGTAGATATGGTGTGAGGCAATGCAGAACAAGTCACTGCGTTGCATCACACTACGATAGGAAGTCATGCCATTGGCATTACGGTGTGTATTCGCATGTAACACCCATGGCATTTGACACACTCCCAGATGTACTGCATGCTGTAAACCTGGGAATGCATCAAAAGCCTACAACTTCCCAGGGGTGGCATGACAGTTGTTTTGTGCAGGAAGGTGTCCCTTCCTGCACAAAAACAACCTGATTTCAATGCAGACAGCATTGGTGCAAGGGTGCTTGCGTTGGCGCTAGGCAGCCCTGTTTGCATCAGAGCAGTAAAAGAAGACAGGAACACGCCATATCTCATAGATATGGTGCCTTCCTGCCCTTTTCTTTTGACACAGGGCAGCGCAGCAGGAAGGCTTGCAGTGCTGCCTTACCCGAAAAATAAGTAAACGAGGCCCGGAGTTTTTAGTCCAGCAAAGAGATGATGTGAATCTATTTCAACGTTTTAAATACAGAATAAAGCACCCTCAATATTGATAAAGGTGTAGGGGAAGAGGTTTTTCAACAAGGAAAATGTTTCCTCGTACAGAAAAAACAATTAGGTTAATTAATAAATTTACACCTGATATATTTACGTGTGCATACAAATTTACGCATACAAGTACTCTTGAAATGCTGAGACTAGAGACCGTGGATTGAACCCTAACTTGGATACTAGCAATCAGCATAGTGCTTTAGCAGACACACTGGAGATTGCAAGCAGGACTGAAATCACAACTCAGCATGAACATGAGGTAACTCAAGATGAGCAATTCCAGATGCCCAAAATACTAATCAGAAGGGAGAAAAAAAGGGTAAAAAAAACAAAAACAGGACCCTCAGACAACAACAGCATGGCTGTGCTTTGAAGCGAACAGACCAAGCGTTGAAGCAGCCCTGACTTCCTTCCTCCCCCTGTGCATCCCTGGAGGAATCACCTGGCTCTTCTCTTTAGACGTGGTGAGTGAAGCGGCACACAGCAAGTTAGTTACCTGCCATCATACAGGGCCCGCGATGCCGCAAACCCCACCCCCCTAAATTTGGCAGACTGCTTAGGCGTACATGGACTACTGCGGCACGCTTGGCCATAGCCATGCAGAAGATTGCCTGAACATTGGTTGCTGGAGCCCGTTAATGGGTGGAGGCTGCCTGCATGTGCAGAAATATCGTAGTTAATTTCTGCCATGATTGGAGACCCTTGGACATAAAATGGCGGATTACGAGCAGTTCGCACTCGGAGATCCCTACAGTCTATTCTAAGATCCGGGTTGCCTAAATACACATCGGAGCCATGAGGATTCATCAGCTTACACCATCCGATGAGGTATTTAATTAGTTACAACCAAAATATGAACATTGCGGCGAACTTCTAATTCCGGGGCCTTACGGAAAATGGCGTCTATGTGTGTATTATGAGGTCCGACTTGCCGGCTTCTTGATGTGTTTAAGTACGCGAGGTGCTGGCATGCTTGATGGGGCCGCTGATCGGGAAGACTGTCTGGAGTATTTTTGAAGCATTTCGGAGCGGGTCGGTTCTCAGCATCCAGACGACTTTCTGATGTTAGCGCCTGACTCAAATTTGGCAGTCATGCGATGACGATGTGAATCGGTTTATGCCTTTTGGGGGTGCCAAACGCTGTGTTGCAGACTTGAGAGCAGAGCCTGAGATACTGCACCGGCTTTTCCTGTGAAGCATCTCATAGCAAGACCAATTTCTGTCGGGTCACAGCATCTCCATTTGGCTATGCTCTCGATTGATTCTGACATAAGGTAGTGCCCGGTTCATCCCATCACCGGGTGCAATGGGAGTCGTGAGGGTGACCCCGGGAGGCTGGGGGCTCCTGTCAATGCGCTCATCTAGATCTTTTGGGCAATAATGTTTGTATGGAGTGCCTCTTTAGAAACACGCCTGGTTCCAGAATGGCGCCTGCAGTAGATTGGCGCCTGGGGTCTTAGCACCATCATAAAGGAATCCCCCCGTTTTGCATCTACGGCGTAAATGCCACATAATAGAATGGAAATTGTATCTACTGTCCAGACTTTTAAGAATGACCCTGATTTGCTCCGTGACTATGCGAGAATGACTCTGGAGGCATCACTCACCTCCTCTGATGACATGCGGACACTGGCCCTGTCCTCCTGCCGCCTCACTGCATTGATTGCACCCCCTATGCTTTTGAGTCATTGAGAATTTTGAGGACCGACTGAACTTAACACCAAGGTCAAAACCCCCATGCCTGACCTGACCTCCACATCCCTCACCTGACTTTGATCCTGCCCCCCCCCCCCCCCACTAGGACATGTACTCTTCGAATTTTCCCTCGACCGTGGTGACCCTGCCATTTGACCGATGCCTGGTGGAGCTACCTGTTAGCTGAAGAAGAGATGGGCTGTGGATCCCCCCTCGCCGTCACCTACCCAGCTGGACTTTGCGCAGACGTTCCTTTGTCACTCTGTCGTATCTCCCTCCTACCCCTTCATCCTACCCCCTTCCCCCCTACGCTCCCTTCTTCTTGCTTTCTATCCCTTTAATGTTTTCCTGTTGAGACCTAGCTATTTGACCAATGCCCGGTGGAGCTATCTGATAGCTGAAGAGGAGATGGCAGGCGGATTCCCCCTCGGCCTTCACCTACCCAGCCGGACCTTGGGCAGATTTTCCCTTCGTCTCTCCGTCGTATCTATACCCTACCCCTTTTTCCCCTTACCCCCTTTCCCTTCTCACTCCACTTTCCTTTTCTTCTATGCTCCTTAAAAGTTTTTACTGGTATCATTGGTAACTTGTAACTGATGTAAGTTTGCTACTATGTGGAACCTTATGTAAAGTGCTCTCATACCTTCGGATCTAGCCGCTTTGTTCAGCTATTGAGGAGATCGGCCTTGGTTCATCCCCTGACCGTCACCTACCCAGCCGGACTTTGGGCACAGTTTTTCTCCCTGTATCCCTGTCTCGCCCACCCCCCCATCGTATTTCTGTAACTCTGCTTTTTCCTTGTCTCCTATCTATCTATCTGTTCCCATTTAACACTCTTTCTTTCTTTGACTTACTTCCTTTGCTCCTATCCCCTCTAACCTGAATCTTTCCCCTTGCTCGCTACACCGCCTAGCCCCCTGTCCTTTTGTGCCCTTTGACTAAGCACTCCTTCACCCCTTGTTGGGGAAAGATCCAATATTTATACTCTGGAGTCTCAGTGAACCCACTGAGAGAGTCCACAGCGCCTAGGGAGCCACTCACAGTTGAGGTATGGTATGGCACCCATTGCCAAAGCACTCCCTCTCCCCTTTTTGGGAGAGGATCCAGTATGTAGGCCTTGGAGTCTCAGAGACCCCTCTGAGAGAGTCCACTGCATATAGGGAGCCTCATGCAACAGAGATGGGGAAATGATACCACTTCCCCTGGGATCACAGCTTACTGGACTTTGGACGCAGCTCTGACTCGTCTACCGGTTTGTGTCCCCGTCACCCTCCCCCTCCTCTTTCCATGCTGTCTCTCACCCTCCCCTCCTCTTTCCCTCCTCCATTCTCTGTCTACTTCCCCTGCTCTTACCCCCTCCCCTGAATCTCTCCCCTTGCCTGCTTTCTCCCTTACGTATATGTCCTTTTTTGTTTGTCTCAACCTTACTTGTCACTATGTTGCCAGGCTCTAATAACTGTAACCTTTGTAACGATGTAACCTGTAATTATGATCTGATACTCATGTAAAGCGCTCTGATACCTCCGGGTCTAGCCAGCGCTATATAAAGCCTTTAAAATAAAATAAAATAAAATAAATATAGACAAATGCCCATAGCCGTGCCCAAAGCAAATATAATGAGGATATTAGAAACAGAACGGACAAGAACGGAAAACACAGTAGCCATACCAATTAATAATGTAGCGACCTGTCAGCAGGGAACAAACAGTTAGGTGTTGACAGATTCAGAGGGACAACCATGAAGAATAAACAGAAAATCACCAGTAGGCTCCCACAGGCCTCAAAAGAGCACAATGGACATAGACCTTCAACAAGTCCCCCCCCCCCCCTCCACACACCCCCACTCCCTCACACCCCCATCAGGTAGCTCTGGTGGAATGAAAAGCCTGGAAAAGTCAGGGCACTTTCCTGGGCACAAGGGAGATAATTCAACAAGAGAACCAAGTGTGGGCCTGCAAAACTCAAAAGTCCCAAATTATAAGTCCTAGCGACCACAGAAACAAGTGCTACCGATTTCATATATACCCAAAAGCAAGGAGTACTAGCAGGCATAGACAGGCATGATATGATAAAACACCCGGAATTCATATTCACCCCTACATATAAGTGACGAGGAAGGCTAGATACTGAAAACAGATCCAATATATTATGCCCATTTCAAAATGTTACATCATTAAACCACTTGGAAATCTGATGGCATTACAAGAGTGTGCTTTCTGCCAAAGAAAACAAATGAATGAATGAATGAGCACATTACATTTTTGTAACATGCGTTAATGTACGAAGGCGTCTTTGTGCTAAAAACGGTCTTGAATGCACAGTAATCCCCAGTGAGATTTTAATTAAAAAGCAATTATGTTTTGAACGCTCTCCTAAAATACATTTGCATGGTCAAGCTTTTAATGAACATAGGGAGGTTATTCAAACGTTTTCCAGTAGCAGACGTAAAACTTCTATTTTCCCAGGATGCCCGTCTTACCATAGGTAACATAAAACTTCTTGCAGATGACGAGCATGGATTTTTAGTGGGAACATACCACTTGAATCTTAATTTGATATATTCAGGACCACAACTATGTAAGGCCTTGTAGGCTATGCAAAGGGCTTTTAAAGCAATGCATTTATTTTTACAGGAAGCCAATGCAGCTTTTGTAATTCCTGGGATGCTGATGGGAAATTAGGAATTTTAAAAGCAAGCCCAGCAGTTGCATTTTGAAGAGCTTAAACTTAAAACTTATTCATTGCTGTTGTAAGTTCACGGAGTGGACATTGCAATAGTCAATTTCTGATGGCACCAGAGCAACTATCACTGTTTTTTGCAGATCAGGGGGTATATTCTCAAGAACGTATGATAACCCTCTCAAACGTAACTTAACGCAACTTTCAACATCGCAGTCTATCACGGGAAATTTACACCTTCTTAACCAAGTATTCACAACACGGCGGTACCATGCGTAAATCACCAGATAACGCGTCAAATGGCTGCGATAAAATCAACGCCACGCTGCAAAAATGCGACACAACAACGCCAAAAAAGCTGCGATGAGGCTAATCGCGATACAAAAATCTGCGAAAACCAGCGTCAAGCCTGCAATTCACACGCGTCAGGCAGGAAAATCAACATAAAAGCTGAAAAAAACCAGACAAACAAATGCCAAACAACAGCGAAGCACAATGGATGTCGCCGGAACAAGTACGGAGGAGAACCAGAACCCCACAAGACCCCCTGGGACGTGCCTGGGACCTCGGAGTCACGGAAGGCCAAGGAGAAGAAGCGTTGGAAGAAAAGGTTCAGTCCGCAGGAAAACAGGAACCTGATAACACAGGTGGTAGAACACCATCAACTACTGTTCGTCACCTCCACTGTGTCATTGGCAACAAAAAATGGACTATGGCAGTCCATCGTGGACAAGGTGAATGCAGTCGGAGTGCTGAAGAGGACAATGGAAGAGGTCAAGAGGCGCTGGAATGATGTCAAGCTCAAAACCAAGCAGAAACATGCAAACAACCGGAAGGCAGCAATGCAGACTGGAGGTGAGAGTCCTGCGCCACAGGAGGAGCTGGAAGAGATAGAGGAAATGGTGTCCACAGTCATCAGTGGGAAGATGGTGGCAGGAGTAGGGGGCCCGGACACTGCTTAACAGGACCGAACACAACAGCAACAGGGTGAGTAACGACCGGGGATGGGGGGAGATGGGCACAGTGGCACACATGCACAAGGAAGCATAGCACATCTGCGGACAAACCATGCCCCAGCCCCCAACTCCCACCAAGAAACCAATGTACACAAGTATGCAACTTCTCAGCTCTGTATAAGCACAGATGTCAAAGGCACACCGCATGAAAGGGTTAAGGGGCTGCAAAATCAGAGCTGCAGAGGTGACTCTCCCAAAATGCAGCACACACACATCACATGCAGAGCACATCAACATTGACAACGATGTGGCAAAAACCGCAAAACATGTACAACAGAACACAGGACACAACTGGTGCCACTTGGGTGGAGACACTGGCCAATCACAATTGGCAATGCAGGGAAATGTGAGTTGATAACGTACAAGTGCAAACACACACACACATGTCTGCTGTTGAAATGTCCACTGTGCCACATCAAATAGGCAGCTCCTCCCAAACAGTCATGATGCACACAGTCATGCTATCTGTATGTTAACATGTACAATGTGACAACATACATGTGAACACATTGTTAAACTTTGTTAAACTGCATCTCCCCTTCACATTGCAGAGGGAGGATCAACACCTCCTGCAGAGCAGCCCGAATCGCTCTTCTCTGATGATGATGAGGACCACCACAGCTTCGACTCCGACACCCTCCTACTGCTCATGGACAGCCTCCGCAGCCCACTTCCACGAGCTAGGCAGCCTAGCTGCTACGAGGAGAGCCTAGCCCCTGCACAGACTAAACAGCAGGCAGCACCCACCACCACGGCTGCCGCCCAGGCCCCCACGACGAATACATGGCCTTCCAACGCCGTGTGTTGGGGTGCCAGGAGCAGCCGAATGTTGTCCTGGGGTGCCGACGAAACAGCAGGGACACACGCAGTTTTACTTCCTAGTACAGCCCCATACAGAACCACGCACAGAGCCCCGGGGTCATTGTTCAAACCCATACGCCAGGCCAGCCCACTCTGCTTACGCTCACAGGGGGGAACGGCAAAGCTACATGTCCCAGGTCTTCCCTGTAGTAATCTGCTGATCACAGGTCTAGTTGTCAGCATGCCACAGCCACTCCCTCACGGCTGGTAGACACCCACACCACCCCCATCCAGCACACGCGTCATAGGACATGTGACCCTGCCAATTAAAAAGGGCCAGGCGCACATGCTCGACGCCATTTCCAGCCTCTCTCTGGGTGTATCTATGTGGTGTCCATGTAGGCATGGGGGCCCAGGGGCCTGCAACCTCACATTGCGCCAGCCCGGGTGTGACCTGATGGAGTCCGCACCACGATACCCAATCATGCACGGTCCATGACTTGCGGGGCACAGACTTGGTGGCAACGGATACATAGCGGCCGGCACAGCCACACCGCCACGGGACGGTGACTATGGGTGCACTGAGTGGGTGTGCAGCCTGCGATGATGCCCTGTCTCAGCGGTCTGGACTGCTCAGGTTTTGTGTGCCCTGCTGGACAGCAGTGTAGGCCTGAGCCAGCGGACAGCGGGGGCCTACCGCCGCATGGCGTCGCCTCCTGGATCACATAGTTAGTGACACCTATGAGGCTGAGCGGGTGTGCAGCCTGTGATGATTCTGGGTGCACTGGTATGTCCTCTTCCATGGCGAAATCAAGACCCAGAATCAAATGTGAGACCTAGTGGCCAATGGAGTGACAGGTCACAAATAGTGGGGCGGTGTCAGAAGAAACTGCTTAAAAACCAGCAGAGCCTGTTCCGCCTGAAATATCTGATGTGATTTACAATGGCAAAACCATTTTTAGTACTCACGTGTTTGCATTTCCACAATTACACACTTGAGTTCATTTTCAGTGAAATGGGCACATAATGAAAGTTTCAGGGAAGGGATATATACCTTCAAAAGTATTAGAAAACTCGGGGACTTATTTACAAGCCTATTGCGCGGCTGGTGCGTCACTTTGTCTCATAATAAAAGTGACGCACTGGCGGCGCAAGGGGCTTGTAAATAAGCCCCTAGGGCCTCATTTACAATCTTCTAACACAGGTCAGTGCCGCGAGCCTTCCTGTCCTACATCAAAAGAAAAGGGCAGGAATGTGTTGTATCTATCAGACAAGGCGCATTCCGGTCCTTTCCCTCTGCTCTAGTGCACAAATGGCTGTCATGCACCAACGCAGGCACCCTTGTGCCATGGTGCGAGGGTGTCTGCGTTTTAGGGGTGATTGTTTTTGTGCAGGAATGGACACCTTCCTGCACAAAAACAATCAATGGAGGCAATTTCCCCTTTCTATGTGTGCTGCTGAATGCAGAACACATAGAAAGAGGAAATACTAGGAGAAATAAAGTTATTTCTCCTCATTGCACCTCCCCTCTTTTACCCCTGGGGATGTGTAGGCTCTTGACGAATTCACAGGTTTGCAAAATCTCGTAAATCTGGGAATGTGACAAATGCCATGGGTGTTAAGTGGGAACACCCACCGTAACGCCCATGGCTCGCTTCCCTATCGCAGGGAGAGGCAAGGCAGCGACTAACACTGCGTTGCCTCAGTCCATATCTACAAGGCCATGAAAAGCCACATAGGGTGGTTTCATGTGGCCTTCTAGATATGGCCCTGGAGTGAGTGCCACATGACTGTCACCAAAAGTGGTGTTCCGACAGCACAGGGGCCTTGTAAATGAGGCCCTTAAAAATTGGTGATGCAGAGTGACTCATTTACAAGCCCTGTGCGCCGCTGGAACATCACATTTAAAGATGCTCATGTGGCGCACACTGTAGAGCCATCTATATGGGCCCACATAAAGCCACCCTGTGTGGCTTTTCATGGCCTCGTAGATATGGTGTGAGGCAATGCAGAACAAGTCACTGCGTTGCATAACACTACGATGGGAAGTCATGACATTGGCATTACGGTGTATGTTCGCATGCAACACCCATGGCATTTGACACACTCCCAGATGTACTGCATGCTGTAAACCTGGGAATGCATCAAAAGCCTACAACTTCCCAGGGGTGGCATGACGGTTGTTTTGTGCAGGAAGGTGTCCCTTCCTGCAAAAAAACAACCTGATTTCAATGCAGACAGCATTGGTGCATGGGTGCCTGCGTTGGCGCTAGGCAGCCCTGTGTGCATCAGAGCAGTAAAAGAAGACAGGAACACGCCATATCTCATAGATATGGTGCCTTCCTGCCCTTTTCTTTTGACACAGGGCAGCGCAGCAGGAAGGCTTGCAGTGCTGCCTTCCCCGAAAAATAAGTAAACGAGGCCCGGAATTTTTAGTCCAGCAAAGAGATGATGTGAATCTATTTCAACGGTTTAAATACAGAATAAAACAACCTCAATATTGATAAAGGTGTAGGGGAAGAGGTTTTTCAACAAGGAAAATGTTTCCTCGTACAGAAAAAACAATTAGGTTAATTAATAAATTTACACCTGATATATTTACGTGTGCATACAAATTTATGCATACAAGTACTCTTGAAATGCTGAGACTAGAGACCGTGGATTGAACCCTGACTTGGATACTAGCAATCAGCATAGTGCTTTAGCAGACACACTGGAGATTGCAAGCAGGACTGAAATCACAACTCAGCATGAACATGAGGTAACTCAAAATGAGCAATTCCAGATGCCCAAAATACTAATCAGAAGGGAGAAAAAAAGGGTAAAAAAACCAAAAACAGGACCCTCAGACAACAACAGTATGGCTGTGCTTAGAAGCGAACAGACCAAGCGTTGAAGCAGCCCTGACTTCCTTCTTCCCCCTGTGCATCCCTGGAGGAATCACCTGGCTCTTCTCTTTAGACGTGGTGAGTGAAGCGGCACACAGCAAGTTAGTTACCTGCCATCATACAGGGCCCGCGACGCCGCAAACCCCACCGCCCTAAATTTGGCAGACTGCTTAGGCGTACACGGACTACTGCGGCACGCCTGTCCATAGCCATGCAGAAGATTGCCTGAACATTGGTTGCTGGAGCCCGTTAATGGGTGGAGGCTGCCTGCATGTGCAGAAAATATCGTAGTTAATTTCTGCCATGATTGGAGACCCGTGGACATAAAATGGCGGATTACGAGGAGTTCGCACTCGGAGATCCCTAAAGTCTATTCTAAGATCCGGGTTGCATAAATACACATCGGAGCCATGAGGATTAATCAGCTTACACCATCCGATGAGGTATTTAATTAGTTACAACTAAAATATGAACATTGCGGCGAACTTCAGAAAATGGCGTCTATGTGTGTATTATGAGGTCCGACTTGCCGGCTTCTTGATGTGTTTAAGTACGCGAGGTGCTGGCATGCTTGATGGGGCCGCTGATCGGGAAGATTGTCTGGAGTATTTTTGAAGCATTTCGGAGCGGGTCGGTTCTCAGCATCCAGACGACTTTCTGATGTTAGCTATATTCAAACACTAAGTATGAAGTTCCTATCGTGAAACGAAAAGAGGAAAGAAATGCTAACTGTGTGGTTGAAACCGATGGAAATTCGGAGAGTGATCTCCTTATTGGAATAAGACCCTCACACACCTGACAAGTAGGTGTCTTGCTTCATCATCGGGTCTGCTCCTACTCGGGCCGGCGCTGCAATGCCCGATCAGGCACCCATTGAGGGGCCTACTTCTCGGAGATCTTTTTTCCAGAGCCGATGGGTGAAGTGCAAGTGAGGATCCTAGTGTCAGTGTACGTGAAGGTGTTGTGTGCGTTAAAATAGTGAAAAATAATCCAATTCAAAAGAATTTTTAATGAGTATGGTTACTCCCCTAATTAAAATGAGAATAGCGCGTATCGTCACTACAATGTTGTGTTGTGATACGCTAAAAAGAGGAGCGCCTGACTCAAATTTGGCAGTCATGCGATGACGATGTGAATCGGTTTATGCCTTCTGGGGGTGCCAAACGCTGTGTTGCAGACTTGAGAGCAGAGCCTGAGATACTGCACCGGCTTTTCCTGTGAAGCATCTCATAGCAAGACCAATTTCTGTCGGGTCACAGCATCTCCATTTGGCTATGCTCTCGATTGATTCTGACATAAGGTAGTGCCCGGTTCATCCCATCACCGGGTGCAATGGGAGTCGTGAGGGTGACCCCGGGAGGCTGGGGGCTCCTGTCAATGCGCTCTTCTAGATCTTTTGGGCAATAATGTTTGTATGGAGTGCCTCTTTAGAAACACGCCTAGTTCCAGAATGGCGCCTGCAGTAGATTGGCGCCTGGGGTCTTAGCACCATCATAAAGGAATCCCCCCGTTTTGCATCTACGGCGTAAATGCCACATAATAGAATGGAAATTGTATCTACTGTCCAGACCTATAAGGATGACCCTGATTTGCTCCCTGACTATGCGAGAATGACTCTGGAGGCATCACTCACCTCCTCTGATGACATGCGGACACTGGCCCTGTCCTCCTGCCGCCTCACTGCATTGATTGCACCCCCTATGCTTTTGAGTCATTGAGAATTTTGAGGACCGACTGAACTTAACACCAAGGTCAAAACCCCCATGCCTGACCTCAAGATGGCCGCCTCAGTTGGTCTCTCCACGATGCTCCACCACTACTGGACAATAGAACTGGTCATTGACCTGATCTTATCCACATCCCTCACCTGACTTTGATCCTGCACCCCCCCCCCCCCACTAGGACATGTACTCTTCGAATTTTCCCTCGACCGTGGTGACCCTGCCATTTGACCGATGCCTGGTGGAGCTACCTGTTAGCTGAAGAAGAGATGGGCTGTGGATCCCCCCCTCGCCGTCACCTACCCAGCTGGACTTTGCGCAGACGTTCCTTTGTCACTCTGTCGTATCTCCCTCCTACCCCTTCACCCTACCCCCTTCCCCCTACGCTCCCTTCTTCTTGCTTTCTATCCCTTTAATGTTTTCCTGTTGAGACCTAGCTATTTGACCAATGCCCGGTGGAGCTATCTGATAGCTGAAGAGGAGATGGCAGGCGGATTCCCCCTCGGCCTTCACCTACCCAGCCGGACCTTGGGCAGATTTTCCCTTCGTCTCTCCGTCGTATCTATACCCTACCCCTTTTTCCCCTTACCCCCTTTCCCTTCTCACTCCACTTTCCTTTTCTTCTATGCTCCTTAAAAGTTTTTACTGGTATCATTGGTAACTTGTAACTGATGTAAGTTTGCAACTATGTGGAACCTTATGTAAAGTGCTCTTATACCTTCGGATCTAGCCGCTTTGTTCAGCTATTGAGGAGATCGGCCTTGGTTCATCACCAGACCGTCACCTACCCAGCCGGACTTTGGGCACAGTTTTTCTCCCTGTCTCCCTGTCTCGCCCACCCCCCATCGTATTTCTGTAACTCTGCTTTTTCCTTCTCTCCTATCTATCTATCTGTTCCCATTTAACACTCTTTCTTTCTTTGACTTACTTCCTTTGCTCCTATCCCCTCTAACCTGAATCTTTCTTCTTGCCCGCTACACCGCCTAGCCCCCTGTCCTTTCGTGCCCTTTGACTAAGCACTCCTTCACCCGTTGTTGGGGAAAGATCCAATATTTATACTCTGGAGTCTCAGTGAACCCACTGAGAGAGTCCACAGCGCCTAGGGAGCCACTCACAGTTGAGGTATGGTATGGCATCCCTTGCCAAAGCCCTCCTTCTCCCCTTTTTGGGAGAGGATCCAGTATGTAGGCCTTGGAGTCTCAGAGACCCCTCTGAGAGAGTCCACTGCATATAGGGAGCCTCATGCAACAGAGATGGGGAAATGATACCACTTCCCCTGGGATCACAGCTTACTGGACTTTGGACGCAGCTCTGACTCGTCTACCGGTTTGTGTCCCCGTCACCCTCCCCCTCCTCTTTCCATGCTGTCTCTCACCCTCCCCTCCTCTTTCCCTCCTCCATTCTCTGTCTACTTCCCCTGCTCTTACCCCCTCCCCTGAATCTCTCCCCTTGCCTGCTTTCTCCCTTACGTATATGTCCTTTTTTGTTTGTCTCAACCTTACTTGTCACTATGTTGCCAGGCTCTAATAACTGTAACCTTTGTAACAATGTAACCTGCAATTATGATCTGATACTCATGTAAAGCGCTCTGATACCTCCGGGTCTAGCCAGCGCTATATAAAACCTTGAAAATAAAATAAAATAAAATAAATATAGACAAATGCCCATAGCCGTGCCCAAAGCAAATGTAATGAGGATATCAGAAACAGAACGGACAAGAACGGAAAACACAGTAGCCATACCAATTAATAATGTAGCGACCTGTCAGCAGGGAACAAACAGTTAGGTGTTGACAGATTCAGAGGGACAACCATGAAGAATAAACAGAAAATCACAAGTAGGCTCCCACAGGCCTCAAAAGAGCACAATGGACATAGACCTTCAACAAGTGCCCCCCCTCCACACACCCCCACTCCCTCACACCCCCATCAGGTAGCTCTGGTGGAATGAAAAGCCTGGAAAAGTCAGGGCACTTTCTGGGCACAAGGGAGATAATTCAACAAGAGAACCAAGTGTGGGCCTGCAAAACTCAAAAGTCCCAAATTATAAGTCCTAGCGACCACAGAAACAAGTGCTACCGATTTCATATATACCCAAAAGCAAGGAGTACTAGCAGGCATAGACAGGCATGATATGATGAAACACCCAGAATTCATATTCACCCCTACATATAAGTGACGAGGAAGGCTAGGTACTGAAAACAGATCCAATATATTATGCCCATTTCAAAATGTTACATCACTAAACCACTTGGAAATCTGATGGCATTACAAGAGTATGCTTTCTGCCAACGAAAACAAATGAATGAATGAATGAACACATGACATTTTTGTAACATGCGTTAATGCACGAAGGCGTCTTTGTGCTAAAAACGGTCTTGAACGCACAGTAATCCTCAGTGAGATTTTAATTAAAAAGCAATTATGTTTTAAACGCTCTCCTAAAATACATTTGCTTGGTCAAGCTTTTAATGTACATAGGGAGGTTATTCAAACGTTTTCCAGTAGCAGACGTAAAACTTCTATTTTCCCAGGATGCCCGTCTTACCATAGGTAACATAAAACTTCTTGCAGATGAAGAGCATGGATTTTTAGTGGGAACATACCACTTGAATCTTAATTTGATATATTCAGGACCACAACTATGTAAGGCCTTGTAGGCTATGCAAAGGGCTTTTAAAGCAATGCATTTATTTTTACAGGAAGCCAATGCACCTTTTGTAATTCCTGGGATGCTGATGGGAAATTAGGAATTTTAAAAGCAAGCTCAGCAGTTGCATTTCGAAGAGCTTAAACTTAAAGCTTATTCATTGCTGTTGTAAGTTCACGCAGTTGACATTGCAATAGTCAATTTCTGATAGCACCAGAGCAACTATCACTGTTTTCTGCAGATCAGGGGGTATATTCTCAAGAACGTATGATAACCCTCTCAAAAGTAACTTAACGCAACTCTCAACATCGCAGTCTATCGCGGGAAATTTACACCGTCTTAACCAAGTATTCACAACACGGCGGTACCATGCGAAAATCACCAGATAACGCGTCAAATGGCCGTGATAAAATCAACGGCACACTGCAAAAATGCGACACAACAACGCAAAAAAAGCTGCGATGAGGCTAAACGCGATACAAAAATCTCCGAAAACCAGCGTCAGGCCTGCAATTCACACGCGTCAGGCAGGAAAATCAACATATAAGCTGAAAAAAACCAGACAAACAAATGCCAAACAACAGCAAAGCACAGTGGATGTCGCCGGAACAAGTACGGAGGAGAACCAGAACCCCACAAGACCCCCGGAGGACCTGCCTGGGACCTCGGAGTCACGGAAGGCCAAGGAGAAAAAGAGTTGGAAGAAAAGGTTCAGTCCGCAGGAAAACAGGATCCTGATAACACAGGTGGTAGAACACCATCAACTACTGTTCGTCACCTCCACTGTGTCATTGTCAACAAAAAATGGACTATGGCAGTCCATCGTGGACAAGGTGAATGCAGTCGGAGTGCTGAAGAGAACAATGGAAGAGGTCAAGAGGCGCTGGAATGATGTCAAGCTCAAAACCAAGCAGAAACTTGCAAACAACCGGAAGGCAGCAATGCAGACTGGAGGTGAGAGTCCTGCGCCACAGGAGGAGCTGGAAGAGATAGAGGAAATGGTGTCCACAGTCATCAGTGGGAAGATGGTGGCAGGAGTAGGGGGCCCGGACACTGCTTAACAGGACCGGACACAACAGCAACAGGGTGAGTAACGACCGGGGATGGGGGGAGATGGGCACAGTGGCACACATGCACAAGGAAGCATAGCACATCTGCGGACAAACCATGCCCCAACCCCCAACTCCCACCAAGAAACCAATGTACACAAGTATGCAATTTCTCAGCTCTGTATAAGCACAGAAGTTAAAGGCACACCGCATGAAAGGGTTAAGGGGCTGCAAAATCAGAGCTGCAGAGGTGACTCTCCCAAAATGCAGCACACACACATCACATGCAGAGCACATCAACATTTACAACGATGTGGCAAAAACCGCAAATCATGTACAACAGAACACAGGACACAACTGGTGCCGCTTGGGTGGAGACACTGGCCAATCACAATTGGCAATGCAGGGAAATGTGAGTTGATAACGTACAAGTACAAACACACACACACATGTCTGCTGTTGAAATGTCCACTGTCCCACATTAAATAGGCAGCTCCTCCCAAACAGTCATGATGCACACAGTCATGCTATCTGTATGTTAACATGTACAATGTGACAACATACATGTGAACACATTGTTAAACTTTGTTAAACTGCATCTCCCCTTCACATTGCAGAGGGAGGATCAACACCTCCTGCAGAGCAGCCCGAACCTCTCTTCTCTGATGATGATGAGGACCACCACAGCCTCGACTCCGACACCCTCCTACTGCTCATGGACCGCCTCCGCAGCCCACTTCCACGAGCTAGGCAGCCTAGCTGCTACGAGGAGAGCCTAGCCCCTGCACAGACTAAACAGCAGGCAGCACCCACCACCACGGCTGCTGCCCAGGCCCCCACGATGAACACATGGCCTTCCAACGCCATGTGTTGGGGTGCCAGGAGCAGCTGGCTGACCATTGCTGAATGTTGTCCGGGGGTGCCGACGAAACAGCAGGGACACACGCAGTTTTACTTCCTGGTACAGCCCCATACAGAACCACGCACAGAGCCCCGGGGTCATTGTTCAAACCCATACGCCAGGCCAGCCCACTCTGCTTACGCTCACAGGGGGGAACGGCAAAGCTACATGTCCCAGGTCTTTCCTGTAGTAATCTGCTGATCACAGGTCTAGTTGTCAGCATGCCACAGCCACTCCCTCACGGCTGGTAGACACCCACACCACCCCCATCCAGCACACGCATCACAGGACATGTGACCCTGCCAATTAAAAAGGGCCAGACACACATGCTCGACGCCATTTCCAGCCTCTCTCTGGGTGTATCCATGTGGTGTACATGTAGCAATGGGGGCCCAGGGGCCTGCAACCTCACATTGCGCCAGCCTGGGGGTGATCTGATGGAGTCCGCACCACGATACCCAATCATGCACGGTCCATGACTTGCGGGGCACAGACTTGGTGGCACCGGATACATAGCGGCCGGCACAGGCACACCGCCACGGGACGTTGACTATGGGTGCACTGAGTGGGTGTACAGCCTGCGATGATGCCCTGTCCCGGTGGTCTGGACTGCTCAGGTTTTGTGTGCCCTGCTGGACAGCAGTGTACGCCTAAGCCAGCGGACAGCGGGGGCCTACCGCCGCGTGGCGTCGCCTCCTGGATCACATAGTTAGTGACACCTATGAGGCTGAGCGGGTGTGCAGCCTGTGATGATTCTGGGTGCACTGGTATGTCCTCTTCCATGGCGAAATCAAGACCCAGAATCAAATGTGAGACCTGGTGGCCAATGGAGTGACAGGGCACAAATAGTCGGGCGGCGTCAGAAGAAACTGCTTAAAAACCAGCAGAGCCTGTTCTGCCTGAAATATCTGATGTGATTTACAATGGCAAAACCATTTTTAGTACTCACGTGTTTGCATTTCCACAATTACACACTTGAGTACATTTTAGGTGAAATGGGCACATAATAAATGTGATGCACTGGCGGCGCAAGGGGCTTGTAAACAAGCCCCTAGGGCCTCATTTACAATCTTCTAACACAGGTCAGTGCCGCGAGCCTTCCTGTCCTACATCAAAAGAAAAGGGCAGGAATGTGTTGTATCTATCAGACAAGGCGCATTCCGGTCCTTTCCCTCTGCTCTAGTGCACAAATGGCTGTCATGCACCAACGCAGGCACCCTTGTGCCATGGTGCAAGGGTGTCTGCGTTTTAGGGGTGATTGTTTTTGTGCAGGAATGGACACCTTCCTGCACAAAAACAATCAATGGAGCTAATTTCCCCTTTCTATGTGTGCTGCTGAATGCAGAACACATAGAAAGAGGAAATACTAGGAGAAATAAAGTTATTTCTCCTCATTGCACCTCCCCTCTGTTGCCCCTGGGGATGTGTAGGCTCTTGACGAATTCCCAGGTTTGCAAAATCTCGTAAATCTGGGAATGTGACAAATGCCATGGGTGTTAAGTGGGAACACCCACCGTAACGCCCATGGCTCGCTTCCCTATCGCAGGGAGAGGCAAGGCAGCGACTAACACTGCGTTGCCTCAGTCCATATCTACAAGGCCATGAAAAGCCACATAGGGTGGTTTCACATGGCCTTCTAGATATGGCCCTGGAGTGAGTGCCACATGACTGTCACTAAAAATGGTGTTCCGATAGCACAGGGGCCTTGTAAATGAGGCCCTTAGAAATTGGTGATGCAGAGAGACTCATTTACAAGCCCTGTGCGCCGCTTGAACATCACATTTAAAGATGCTCATCTGGCGCTCACTGTAGAGCCATCTATATGGGCCCACATAAAGCCACTGTGAGAAGTTGGCCTGGTATATGATGTTCACTGGTTAAAGTGACCACCTTGTACCATACCAAGCAACCCTTATGGTATGGTTGTAAGTCAACCTTTTCGGACTAGCTGCCCTAGTGGTAGCGTAGGCTAAGCAGTCTTTGAGGCTAAACTCGTTAAAGCGTGTTAAGCAGGCTGTTTTATCATATGCAACCCCCCTTTATACCAATGAAAGGACACCACACAGATATATGTTCAAAATATATATGTATTTATTTCTCAAAGTATCCCCTAGACTCTTTATGACTTTATAATATACAGAAGTTGCACTTTATATGGATGGGCCCTGGTGGCCACTCAAACCATATACTAAAATAGTAGTATAAGTACCACGAACAGGAAAGGGAAAAGGCCTAGGGCCTCCAGAATCGCTGGGCCTACAAGGAGCTAACTTCAGTTAGTGACCAGGAGGTCCACGGGTCGCGTGTGCAGTGAGGAAAGTTACACGCGGGCTCCCATAGATTTTCAATGGGTGCGTAAAAGTTTAAAAGTTACTGCAGAAAGGGTCTTCTGGATGGACTACGAACTTAAGATTCAAAACACAGACACTAGAGATGTTTCTCTACACTTGGGCACCGGAGTGCCAGGGTTACCTCACCCACAGGAAGCGGGTGCATAGGTCTCGAAGTGCGTCGGGTTTCTTCTATCGATTCAATGGAGCCTGATGACAAAGATGCTGCAGGCGGTCGGTCCAGAAGAGCTGCGTTGGATCCAAGGGTGGATCGGAGTTGTAGAAGACCTGAAAGCAGAGGGGACGGTGTTCACAGTCACTAGCCAGTGAACGGCGTGGCACCAGGTAGGTACCAGGCGATGTCGGGTGCAAACAGGTGATGAGGGGTAGCTTGTCTCCGCAGCCACGTGGTCCCTGAAGGTCGACGACATCCAGGAGTCGGTTCACGAGCTGTCCCACGCAGGCTCTCGCTGTCGGCGGTGTCGGCGACTCGATGGAAGCAAACAAGCCTTGGCAAAAGCAGAAGTCGTGAAGAATGAAGAAAGCTGTTTCCTCTGACCAGCAAGGTCAGAGGGGCTGCTCCTTTGGAGGGAAGCAGGGGCCAGTCTGGAGCAACCAGACCAGAATCGTAGATTTCAAGGTTCGTCACCAAGATGGCCACTAGCCAATGGGCCAGGGACCGGGCAGGCGCGTCGAGATGCAAAATGCAGAGGGGCCCGCGCAGATCGTGGAGATGCTGGAGGGCTCACCTTTGGTGCAGATGCTGCTCGTAGGTTGGGCTTCTCAGGACCCAAAGCACAACTTGGAGGGAGCCTCTGTTGTCGCGCTTGCAGCTTGTTGTTGGTCTTTCAAGATGGCTGGCTCCATGTGTCTCGGTGCCTTCACGGGTTCCTTCTTTGCAGGGACTGTGGATCGGGCAGTGAGAGGTCTGGAGGTCCAGGTCTTGTCGGGCTCTGGGCTCGGGCTCCGGCGGGAGGCGGCGGCAAAGCAGACGTCAAGTTGCTGGTTGGTGCTTGCGTTAGCAAGATGGTCACTCCCTGACCATAGGGGAGATTTCCTTCTGTCCTCTGTGCAGCAGAGCGTCGAAGTTCCTGTCTTCTTCTTGTGGTTAAGTTGATTCCAGGATGTCTGAAGTCTTAGGACACAGCTCCTACCTTTAAGCGGATTCTAGGGGCCGGACTACCAGCCAGCTCCCTCCCTAAGGGAGGGACCAGGAAGGGGGGTGGTTACACCCCCAATCCTTTGTCCAGCTCGCCCCAGGTCCGGGGCTGGTGTGCCCCAGGACCGGTTTGAACTGGCATATGCACCGAGGCTCCTTGTGAGCCTCAGGCATGTCTGATTCTATTGAAGCCCTACCTGACCAATACACAAAATCCTGTCTGGGGTGGTGCACGCACCTCCCCTGGCAGGAAACCCTTTGTCCACGTCTCCCAAGCTGTAAGGACTCCCAGCAGCAGGAGAGCAGACTTGTGTCTGTGGTGGCAGCATCCATTTTGTGGAGCTGAGGCTATGTCTGATTTTACCCGGGTTTCAGGTACTGTACATGTCGTGTCCCTCTAGAAGGGTGGAATGCTAACCCCGTCGCCAGAATTGGCGAGGGGTTAGTATTCCAATTCGTATGACACCTTACTCTACATGTTTTGATAAAGCCAAACCAAAGATAGCATTTAACCGCGAGGCTCATAATGTACTTAAGAGTACATGAAATGAAATGAAATGAAAATGTGACTTGTAGAGCGCTACAGTTGCCCTGAGGCGTCCAGGCGCTACATACATGGTATGGCGATATCTGGAAACAGTAAAAGGAAGTGGTTCCGATCACTGCAGACAGGCTCAGCTCATGCCAGAGCACCATCTCACATGAAACCAAGCACTCTGCCTTCAGGATTGTTAAGGCCTGCCATAGGAGTGACTTATAGGTTAATATGTGTCCCATTTAAGGTTAGGTATAGGTATACTACACCTAAGTAAGAGGTGATTACACCCACATACCCCAGCTGAGTGATCAGCCAGTTGTGTCAAATTGTTAGGCTAGACCAGGGGTGGCATAATACATGCTTCAGCCCCTGGTAGGCCTTAGATACACCAATGCCCTGGGTACCTAGTGTACACTGGTACAAGGGGCTCACAGGGTGATCCAATTCCAATTGGTTATGCACCTATAGTGCATAGTGTTAATTTAGTAGAGAGAACAGCAGGCTGGGGGTCTGATTAGCAGGCCCACAGACTCAATATGTCAAAAACCAGTGAAGCAAAAAGCAAAAATTTGGGGTGACCATAGGATAGCAGACCCTACTCTCCTACACAACCCCCCCCAAACGCAGGGACATTAAACTAGCCTTGACCAGTCTCGTCTTCATGTCCTAAGTGGAAGTACCTGGAGAGACCATCTGCATTCCCATGGTCTGTACCTGGCCGGTGCTCCACTGTAAAGTCCATCCCCTGTAGGGAAATGGACCACCTAAGCAGTTGGGGTTTTCACCCTTCATCTGATTTAGCCACAAGAGGGGCTTATGGTCGGTCTGAATCTTGAAGTGAGTGCCAAACAAGTATGGCCTCAGCTTCTTCAGGGCCCACACCACAGCAAAGGCCTCCCTCTCAATAGCTGACCAATTCTTCTCTCTGGGGGTCAACCTTCTGCTAATAAAAGCAATGGGTTGGTCTTGACCATCTACATTAAGTTGTGACAGCACAGCTCCCACACCCAACTCAGAAGCATCTGTTTGGACAATAAACTCTTTGGAGTAGTCACGACTTTTCAGGATAGGTGCAGAGCACATGGCCTTCTTCAGGTCATCAAATGCCTTTTGACAGCTTACTGTCCACTGAACCTTTTTGGGCATCTTCTTGGATGTCAGATCATTAAGAGGAGTCACAATGGACCCATAGGGGCATATTTAAAATAACTGACGCATCCCTATCAGCAGGGATGCGCCAGTTATTTTGCGCCCCAGCTCCGCCACCATGGGGCAAAAACGGCACTGATGCGTCACGCATCTGTGCCGTAAAAGTGGCGCATTGCTGGAGTTGCGTCGCAAGCGTGACGCTGCTCCAGCAAGGCTCTGGGGTACCCTATCTGCACAATGCTGCGTCAATCCTTACGCCTGCTTCAAGCAGGCGCAGGGTTTTGACGCAGCATGGGCTCAAAAGTGACTGAGTGAAATCTTGTAGATTTCACTCAGCCACTTTTAGGAGGCGTTCCTGCGACGGAATGCCCCCCCCCCTGCACAGGTACGCCTACTTCAGGCGCAGGGCTTTACAACGTGACGCATCTCCCAGATGCGTCACGTTGTAAATACCCCGCACCATGGCGCAGGATTTGCGCCGCTGCTGCATCACAAAAGTGACGCAACAGCGGCGTAAATGAGGCGCAAATCAAACATAAATCTGCCCCATAGTTCTTAACAAACTTCCTGTAGTACCCAGTCAAGCCCAAGAAAGCTCGAACTTGAGTCTGGGTGGTTGGAGCAGACCAGTCCTTGATGGATTGTATCTTACTCTCCAGTGGTTGAACTTGACCTCCACCTACAAGGTGGCCCAAGTACACAACCTTACTCTGCCCTATCTGGCACTTAGTAGCCTTGATAGTGAGGCCTGCCTTTTGCAGAGCCTCAAGTACCTTCTTCAGGTGGATCAGGTGATCCTCCCAGGTGGAGCTAAAGACAGCAATGTCATCAAGATATGCTGCACAAAAGTCATCCAACCCAGTAAGGACTTGATTCACCAACCTTTGGAAGGTGGCAGGTGCATTCTTCAGACCAAAGGGCATCACCAAAAATTGATAATGCCCACCTGGGGTTGAGAATGCTGTTTTGGCCTTGGACTCCTCAGCTAACCTGATTTGCCAATAGCCAGCTGTCAAATCAAATGTGCTCAAAAACTTAGCAGAAGCCAGTTTATCTATGAGCTCATCTGCCCTTGGAATAGGATGTGCATCTGTCCTAGTGACAGCATTGAGTCCTCTGTAATCCACACAGAACCTCATCTCTCTCTTGCCATCTTTGGTGTGAGGTTTGGGGACCAGAACCACTGGGCTAGCCCAGGGGCTCTCTGAGGGTTCAATGACACCCAGTTCCAGCATTTTGTGTACCTCAGCCTTTATACAGTCCCTGACGTGGTCAGGTTGTCTGTAAAGTTTGTTCTTTACAGGCAGACTGTCACCAGTGTCCACCACATGGGTACACCAGTCAGTTTGACTAGGTATCAGTGAAAACATATGTTGAAATGATTGTAGAACCTGTATACATTCAATCTGCTGATGCTCAGTGAGGTTGCCTCCAAGGGTCACTCCTTCAACTGAACCATCTTCAGGGTTCTGAGACAACAGGTCTGGCAGAGGGTCACTCTCTTCCTCCTGTCCCTCATCTGTAGCCATGAGCAAGCCCATGTCTGCCCTGTCAACATATGCTTTTAACCTGTTAACATGGAGTACCCTGTGGGGACTCCTGGGAGTTCCTAGGTCCACCAAGTAGGTGACCTCTCCCTTCTTTTCCAGGATTGTATGGGGTCCAGACCATTTGTCTTGGAGTGCTGCTGGGGCCACTGGCTCCAACACCCATACCTTCTGTCCTGGCTGAAACTCAACCAAGACAGCCTTTTGGTCATGCCAAGCTTTCTGTAAGGCCTGGCTTGCCTCAAGGTTTTTGGATGCCTTCTCCATATACTCGCCATCCTGGAGCGGAGACCAAGTACATAGTCCACTATGTCTTGTTTAGGCTTTTTGAGAGGTAACTCCCATCCTTCCTTCACTAAACACAGTGGGCCTCTCACAGGGTGCCCAAACAACAATTCAAAGGGGCTGTAGCCAACTCCTTTTTGTGGGACCTCTCTGTAAGCAAACAGAAGGCAGGGTAGAAGGATGTCCCATTTTCGCCTGAACTTTTCAGGTAATCCTTTGATCATACCCTTTAGGGTCTTGTTGAATCTCTCAACAAGCCCATTGCATTGTGGGTGATAAGGGGTGGTGAACTTGTAGTTGACACCACATTCCTTCCACATAGCTGTCAAGTATCCTGACATGAAGTTGGTACCTCTGTCAGAAACCACCTCCTTAGGAAACCCCACTCTGGAGAATACTCCAAGCAGGGCCCTGGCCACAACAGGAGCTGTAGTGGTCCTAAGGGGAATTGCCTCTGGATACCTGGTGGCATGATCCACTACCACCAGTATAAATATGTGCCCAGATGCAGTGGAAGGATCCATGGGACCCACTATATCTATTCCCACTCTTTCAAAGGGAACCCCCACCACAGGTAGTGGTATTAGGGGGGCCTCTGTTGTGCCACCTGATTTGCCACTGGCTTGGCAGGTCACACAGGAGCGACAAAACTCCTTGGTATCTTCATTCATGTGAGGCCAGTGAAAGTGAGGGACAAGCCTGTCCCAAGTCTTGTTCTGGCCTAGGTGTCCTGCTAGAGGAATATCATGGGCCAAGGTAAGAAGGTAGCCCCTAAATTGCAGAGGTATAACCAACCTCCTGGTTGCACCAGGTTTTGGGTCTCTAGCCTCTGAATAAAGGAGCCCTTCATCCCAATACACTTTATGGGTACCTTGAGCATTCCCAGCAGCCTCAGCAGCAGCCAGCTGTCTGAGGGGTTCAAGAGATGGACAGGATAACTGAGCCTGCCCCAAGTCAGCCCTGGAAGGTCCCCCTGTCCCCAGAAACTCAACCTGATCAGGTTCAAGCTCTTCGGGAACAGTTCCTTCAGGGTCCTCTAGATCATCTTCCTGGGAAGGCTGATCATCACTTGGAGGCAGGGGGGAAGGCACAGCCTTAACCCTCCTGTTCTTCTTCTTGGTAGGTGCTTGGTCCATTGTTCCAGGATCCAAGACCTGTGGTTCAGTAAGGCACTTTTTGGCCTGTGACCTGGTCACAGCAAGGACATGTGGTGATATACCTAACATCTCTGCATGTGTCCTGTACTCCACTTCTGACCATAGAGAACTCTCCAGGTCATTGCCCAACAAACATTCTACTGGGAGGTCTGCACTAACCACAACCCTTTTGAGGCCAGTTACCCCTCCCCATGAGAAGTTAACAACAGCCACACTATGTGAAGTAGTGGCATTGCTGGCATTGGTCACCAGGTAATTCTCACCTGGTATGTACTGTCCAGGGTCCACAAAGCCTGGTGTCACCATAGTGACACTGGCACATGTGTCCCTGTAGGCTTGAGCCACTTTTTATTTATTAAAGGAGTCTGTCTGTACTTGCCCAGGTTACTGGGGCTCACAGTCAGGGACAAATCCATGTCCCCATCACAGATCAAGACTGCCTGTGTACTGATTTCATTGAGTGCGCTTGATTACCTTACGGATAATGCTTGCTGACTCTTCTGATGATCGTTGCCCACTATAGTCCTAACTGCATTGCTTTGATTCGGATCCTTCCAGACCTGTTGCTATGGACTTATTTCAAAACTTTATAAAAATTAAACCTCATCATCCTGGCGCTCGGCGGCACAATTGTGTATAACGTGACCTGGTCTATTCGTGCTTGTACTGATATGCTGCTGAGTTGTATAATTGCTTGCTGATGTGCCCTTTATTGTCGAGGCCGGCCTGAGGGTTGTAGGCCCGTATTTGTCTGCACATACTGTTAAATAAAGGTTTTCCAAAAAAAAAAAAAAAAAAAAAAAAAAAAAAAAAAAAAGACTGCCTGTGTAAGGGTTCTGTCTAAGTCAAAATCTCCTTCAGTTCCCATAGTGATTCCCACTACACCCTTTGTTTGGGGACCAACACTGCTAACAGTAGTACTGGGAGCAGGTGCCTTAGGGGCAACAGTGTTGGGGGCTCCACCCTTCTTACAATCACTAGTCCAGTGAGTTGTATTCTTGCAAAATTTGCACCAGGGTTTCTTTGGACCTTCTTTCTTCTTCCCTTTAGGTTGGGACCCACCCTCATTCGTATTAGTTTGGGGCCCTGTTGAAGACTTCTGGTCTTTGGATTTCTGATCTCCACCCTTTTGGTCTGTTTTCTTCTGATCACCCCCTTGGCCCTGGTTCTAGTTCTTTTGCTTAACCCTGGTTCTGACCCATTTGTCTGCCTTCTTTCCCAATTCTTGGGGAGAGGTCAGATCTGAGTCAACCAAGTGTTGATGCAGTTGCTGGTTCTGACAGTTATTTAAAATCTATTCTCTCATCATCAAATCGTACAATCCTGTATAATCAGATACCTTACTTCCCAGCAACCAACCCTCCAAAGCCTTAGTGGCACATTCAATGTATTCAGACCAGTCCTGAGTCTGTGTCTTCTGGGTGTCTCTGAACATTAACCTGTACTGTTCAGTGGTTAAGCCTAACCCATCAACTAGGACACTCTTCAGGGCTCTGTAGTTTCTGACATCCTCCTCTCTAACAGTGAGGAGTCTATCTCTGCCTCTACCTTCAAAGGAGAGCCATAAGATTGCTGCCCACTGGTCTTCAGGTACCTGCTGCACTTTGCAGGCTCTCTCAAGAGCAGTCATCCATTTGTGGATGTCATCCCCACTTTTGTAGGGGGGCACAACCTTGGACAGGTTCCTATTGTCAAAGACCCTATCTTTGTCCTTGGGGACAATGCTGCCACCAGTGGGTATAGACCCACTCTCTTTAGGTTGCCTAGCTTTGTTCAGTTTTTCTTCCATCAGGGCTACTTCTAGCTCCTGTCTCCTGATCCTCAGCTGAGCTTCCTGCATTCTGGCCTCATGTTCCCTCCTCTGAGGGGTGGTCATCCTTCTCCTGGAGTGACCTTGAGAGCCTCTAGAGGCATGAGAAGCATTAGAGTCACCTGAGTGATTCCTCTGCCTCCCAAGCCCCTGGTTAAGTCCACTAGGGAGATCCAATGGGGTGACCCCATTGTCAGTCCCAAGTAGCCTTAAGTTAGCTGGGCCACGTATAACACTTGGCACTGGGCTAGTTCTCCCTTCATCCCCACTACCATCTGTATCAGTACCCTTATCACTTTCATCCTCTGTAGTATGATTCTCATCTAAGGGGTGACTTTTGGAAAGGGGTACTTCAGTAGCATCTTCAGAAGGGGGGCCTCCTGTTCCAGTCCCTAAGGGGCCTAACTGGGAGGCTTTGTTGAGAGCTCTCTGATCCTCATCAGCTTGTAAGAGTTCTCTGAGTTCAGCAGAGGTAGGGTTCCTGGGCTGTTTAAGGCCCCTGATATTTGCCAACTGCCTGAGCTCATTTTGATTTAGGGTAGCAAAGATGGTTGGTGCCCTCTGGGGGTCACTCTCGACAGAGATGGGTACATTGGACCCCTCTGCCCCAGCCATTGCTCTTAAGTGTGGGTGGATGTGTTGCAACTACCTACACTTGGGTTTTCCTACTAAACCTATCTAGTAGTTGTAGTCAGGGTGTGCTACTCCCTTTGCTCTACAACAACTAAGTTCAGTAGACCTTAAGTATATCTAATCTTGTTTTATATGTACCTACAGGTACCTATGTGATCTTTCAATTGGTAACCAAGAGATTACAATGGTAAAACACAGCAAGCTCAAATCCAACCGCTGCTCACCAATGTGAGAAGTTGGCCTGGTATATGATGTTCACTGGTTAAAGTGACCACCTTGTACCATGCCAAGCAACCCTTATGGTGTGGTTGTAAGTCAACCTTTTCGGACTAGCTGCCCTAGTGGTAGCATAGGCTAAGCAGTCTTTGAGGCTAAACTCGTGTTAAGCAGGCTGTTTTACCATATGCAACTCTCCTTTATACCAATGAAAGGACACCACACAGATATATGTTCAAAATATATATGTATTTATTTCTCAAAGTATCCCCTAGACTCTTTATGAGCACAGGAGCACAAATCGTTAAACAAGACAACGTTATAATATACAGAAGTTGCACTTTATATGGATGGGCCCTGGTGGCCACTCAAACCATATACTAAAATAGTGGTATAAGTACCATGAACAGGAAAGGGAAAAGGCCTAGGGCCTCTAGAATCGCTGGGCCTACAAGGAGCTAACTTCAGTTAGTGACCAGGAGGTCCACGGGTCGCGTGTGCAGTGAGGAAAGTTACACGCGGGCTCCCATAGGTTTTCAATGGGTGCGTAAAAGTTTAAAAGTTACTGCAGAAAGGGTCTTCTGGATGGACTACGAACTTAAGATTCAAAACACAGACACTAGAGATGTTTCTCTACACTTGGGCACCAGAGTGCCAGCGTTACCTCACCCACAGGAAGCGGGTGCATAGGTCTCGAAGTGCGTCGGGTTTCTTCTATCGATTCAATGGAGCCTGATGACAAAGATGCTGCAGGCGGTCGGTCCAGAAGAGCTGCGTTGGATCCAAGGGTGGATCGGAGTTGTAGAAGTCCTGAAAGCAGAGGGGGCAGTGTTCACAGTCACTAGCCAGTGACCGGCGTGGCACCAGGTAGGTACCAGGCGATGTCGGGTGCAAACAGGTGATGAGGGGTAGCTTGTCTCCGCAGCCACGTGGTCCCTGAAGGTCGACGACGTACAGGAGTCAGTTCACGCGCTGTACCACGCAGGCTCTCGCTGTCGGCGGTGTCGGCGACTCAATGAAAGCAAACAAGCCTTGGCAAAAGCAGAAGTCGTGATGAATGAAGAAAGCTGTTTCCTTGGACCAGCAAGGTCAGAGGGGCTGCTCCTTTGGAGGGAAGCAGGGGCCAGTCTGGAGCAACCAGACCAGCATCATAGATTTCAAGGTTCGTCGCCAAGATGGCCACTAGCCAACGGGCCAGGGACCGGGCAGGCGTGTCGAGATGCAAAATGCAGAGGGGCCCCACGCAGATCGTGGAGATGCTGGAGGGCTCACCTTTGGTGCAGATGCTGCTCGTAGGTTGGGCTTCTCAGGACCCAAAGCACAACTTGGAGGGAGCCTCTGTTGTTGCGCTTGCAGCTTGTCGTTGGTCTTTCAAGATGGCTGGCTCCACGTGTCTCGGTGCCTCCACGGGTTCCTTCTTTGCAGGGACTGTGGATCGGGCTGTGAGAGGTCTGGAGGTCCAGGTCTTGTCGGGCTCTGGGCTCCGGCGGGAGGCGGGAGGCGGCGGCAAAGCAGATGTCAAGTTGCTGGTTGGTGCTTGCGTTAGCAAGATGGTCACTCCCTGACCATAGGGGAGATTTCCTTCTGTACTCTGTGCAGCAGAGCGTCAAAGTTCCCGTCTTCTTCTTGTGGTTAAGTTGATTCCAGGATGTCTGAAGTCTTAGGACACAGCTCCTACCTTTAAGCGGATTCTAGGGGCCGGACTACCTGCTAGGTCCCTCCCTAAGGGTGGGACCAGGAAGGGGGGTGGTTCCACCCCCAATCCTTTGTCCAGCTCGCCACAGGTCTGGGGCTGGTGTGCCCCAGGACCGGTTTGAACTGGCATATGCACCGAGGCTCCTTGTGAGCCTCAGGCATGTCTGATTCTATTGAAGCCCTACCTGACCAATACACAAAATCCTGTCTGGGGTGGTGCACGCACCTCCCCTGGCAGGAAACCCTTTGTCCACGTCTCCCAAGCTGTAAGGACTCCCAGCAGCAGGAGGGCAGACTTGTGTCTGTGGTGGCAGCATCCATTTTGTGGAGCTGAGGCTATGTCTGATTTTACCCGGGTTTCAGGTACTGTACATGTCGTGTCCCTCTAGAAGGGTGGAATGCTAACCCCGTCGCCAGAATTGGCGAGGGGTTAGTATTCCAATTCGTATGACACCTTACTCGACATGTTTTGATAAAGCCAAACCAAAGATAGCATTTAACCGCGAGGTTCATAATGCACTTAAGAGTATATGGTATGGCGATATCTGGAAACAGTAAAAGGAAGTGGTTCCGATCACTGCAGACAGGCTCAGCTCATGCCAGAGCACTATCTCACATGAAACCAAGCACTCTGCCTTCAGGATTGTTAAGGCCTGCCATAGGAGTGACTTATAGGTTAATATGTGTCCCATTTAAGGTTAGGTATAGGTATACTACACCTAAGTAAGAGGTGATTACACCCACTTACCCCAGCTGAGTGATCAGCCAGTTGTGTCAAATTGTTAGGCCAGGCCAGGGGTGGCATAATACATGCTTCAGCCCCTGGTAGGCCTTAGATACACCAATGCCCTGGGTACCTAGTGTACACTGGTACAAGGGGCTCACAGGGTGATCCAATTCCAATTGGTTATGCACCTATAGTGCATAGTGTTAATTTAGTAAGGAGAACAGCAGGCTGGGGGTCTGATTAGCAGGCCCACAGCCTCAATATGTCAAAAACCAGTGAAGCAAAAAGCAAAAATTTGGGGTGACCATAGGATAGCAGACCCTACTCTCCTACAGCCACCCTGTGTGGCTTTTCATGGCCTCGTAGATATGGTGTGAGGCAATGCAGAACAAGTCACTGCGTTGCATCACACTACGATAGGAAGTCATGACATTGGCATTACAGTGTACGTTCGCATGTAACACCCATGGCATTTGACACACTCCCAGATGTACTGCATGCTGTAAACCTGGGAATGCATCAAAAGCCTACAACTTCCCAGGGGTGGCATGACGGTTGTTTTGTGCAGGAAGGTGTCCCTTCCTGCACAAAAACAACCTGATTTCAATGCAGACAGCATTGGTGCAAGGGTGCCTGCGTTGGCGCTAGGCAGCCCTGTTTACATCAGAGCAGTAAAAGAAGACAGGAACACGCCATATCTCATAGATATGGTGCCTTCCTGCCCTTTTCTTTTGACACAGGGCAGCGCAGCAGGAAGGCTTGCAGTGCTGCCTTACCCGAAAAATAAGTAAACGAGGCCCGGAGTTTTTAGTCCAGCAAAGAGATGATGTGAATCTATTTCAACGGTTTAAATACAGAATAAAACACCCTCAATATTGATAAAGGTGTAGGGGAAGAGGTTTTTCAACAAGGAAAATGTTTCCTCGTACAGAAAAAACAATTAGGTTAATTAATAAATTTATACCTGATATATTTACGTGTGCATACAAATTTACGCATACAAGTACTCTTGAAATGCTGAGACTAGAGACCGTGGATTGAACCCTGACTTGAATACTAGCAATCAGCATAGTGCTTTAGCAGACACACTGGAGATTGCAAGCAGGACTGAAATCACAACTCAGCATGAACATGAGGTAACTCAAAATGAGCAATTCCAGATGCCCAAAATACTAATCAGAAGGGAGAAAAAAAGGGTAAAAAAACCAAAAACAGGACCCTCAGACAACAACAGCATGGCTGTGCTTTGAAGCGAACAGACCAAGCGTTGAAGCAGCCCTGACTTCCTTCTTCCCCCTGTGCATCCCTGGAGGAATCACCTGGCTCTTCTCTTTAGACGTGGCGAGTGAAGCGGCACACAGCAAGTTAGTTACCTGCCATCATACAGGGCCCGCGATGCCGCAAACCCCACCCCCCTAAATTTGGCAGACTGCTTAGGCGTACACGGACTCCTGCGGCACGCCTGGCCATAGCCATGCAGAAGATTGCCTGAACATTGGTTGCTGGAGCCCGTTAATGGGTGGAAGCTGCCTGCATGTGCAGAAATATTGTAGTTAATTTCTGCCATGATTGGAGACCCGTGGACATAAAATGGCGGATTACAAGCAGTTCGGAATCGGAGATCCCTACAGTCTATTCTAAGATCCGGGTTGCTTAAATACACATCGGAGCCATGAGGATTCATCAGCTTACGCCATCCGATGAGGTATTTAATTAGCTACAACCAAAATATGAACATTGCGGCGAACTTCTAATTCCGGGGCCTTACGGAAAATGGCGTCTATGTGTGTATTATGAGGTCCGACTTGCCGGCTTCTTGATGTGTTTAAGTACGCGAGGTGCTGGCATGCTTGATGGGGCCGCTGATCGGGAAGACTGTCTGGAGTATCTTTGAAGCATTTCGGAGAAGGTCCGTTCTCAGCATCCAGACGACTTTCTGATGTTAGCGCCTGACTCTAATTTGGCAGTCATGCGATGACGATGTGAATCGGTTTATGCCTTCTGGGGGTGCCGAGCGCTGTGTTGCAGACTTGAGAGCAGAGCCTGAGATACTGCACCGGCTTTTCCTGTGAAGCATCTCATAGCAAGACCAATGTCTGTCGGGTCACAGCATCTCCATTTGGCTATGCTCTCGATTGATTCTGACATAAGGTAGTGCCCGGTTCATCCCATCACTGGGTGCAAAGGGAGTCACGAGGGTGACCGCGGGAGGCTGGGGGCTCCTGTCAATGCGCTCTTCTAGATCTTTTGGGCAATAATGTTTGTATGGAGTGCCTCTTTAGAAACACGCCTGGTTCCAGAATGGCGCCTGCAGTAGATTGGCGCCTGGGGTCTTAGCACCATCATAAAGGAATCCCCCCGTTTTGCATGTACGGCGTAAATGCCACATAATAGAATGGAAATTGTATCTACTGTCCAGACCTATAAGGATGACCCTGATTTGCTCCCTGACTATGCGAGAATGACTCTGGAGGCATCACTCACCTCTTCTGATGACATGCGGACACTGGCCCTGTCCTCCTGCCGCCTCACTGCATTGATTGCACCCCTATGCTTTTGAGTCATTGAGAATTTTGAGGACCGGCTGAACTTAACACCAAGGTCAAAACCCCCATGCCTGACCTCCAGATGGCCGCCTCAGTTGGTCTCTCCAAGATGCTCCACCACTACTGGACAATAGAACTGGTCATTGACCTGATCTTATCCACATCCCTCACCTGACTTTGATCCTGCCCCCCCCCCCCCCCAACTAGGACATGTACTCTTCGAATTTTCCCTCGACCGTGGTGACCCTGTCATTTGACCGATGCCTGGTAGAGCTACCTGTTAGCTGAAGAAGAGATGGGCTGTGGATCCCCCCTCGCCATCACCTACCCAGGTGGACTTTGTGCCGACGTTCCTTTGTCACTCTGTCGTATCTCCCTCCTACCCCTTCACCCTACCCCCTTCCCCCCCTACGCTCCCTTCTTCTTGCTTTCTATCCCTTTAATGTTTTTCTGTTGAGACCTAGCTATTTGACCAATGCCCGGTGGAGCTACCTGATAGCTGAAGAGGAGATGGCATCCGGATTCCCCCTCGGCCTTCACCTACCCAGCCGGACCTTGGGCAGATTTTCCCTTCGTCTCTCCGTCGTATCTATACCCTACCCCTTTTTCCCCTTACCCCCTTTCCCTTCTCACTCCACTATCCTTTTCTTCTATGCTCCTTAAAACTTATTACTGGTATCATTGGTAACTTGTAACTGATGTAAGTTTGCAACTATGTGGAACCTTATGTAAAGTGCTCTTATACCTTCGGATATAGCCGCTTTGTTCAGCTATTGAGGAGATCGGCCTTGGTTCATCCCCTGACTAATCACCTACACAGCCGGACTTTGGGCACAGCTTTTCTCCCTGTCTCCCTGTCTCGCCCACCCTCCCATCGTATTTCTGTAACTCTGCTTTTTCCTTGTCTCCTATCTATCTATCTGTTCCCATTTAACACTCTTTCTTTCTTTGACTTACTTCCTTTGCTCCTATCCCCTCTAACCTGAATCTTTCCCCTTGCTCGCTACACCGCCTAGCCCCCTGTCCTTTTGTGCCCTTTGACTAAGCACTCCTTCACCCCTTGTTGGGGAAAGATCCAATATTTATACTCTGGAGTCTCAGTGAACCCACTGAGAGAGTCCACAGCGCCTAGGGAGCCACTCACAGTTGAGGTATGGTATGGCACCCATTGCCAAAGCACTCCCTCTCCCCTTTTTGGGAGAGGATCCAGTATGTAGGCCTTGGAGTCTCAGAGACCCCTCTGAGAGAGTCCACTGCATATAGGGAGCCTCATGCAACAGAGATGGGGAAATGATACCACTTCCCCTGGGATCACAGCTTACTGGACTTTGGACGCAGCTCTGACTCGTCTACCGGTTTGTATCCCCGTCACCCTACCCTTCCTCTTTCCATGCTGTCTCTCACCCTCCCCTCCTCTTTCCCTCCTCCATTCTCTGTCTACTTCCCCTGCTCTTACCCCCTCCCCTGAATCTCTCCCCTTGCCTGCTTTCTCCCTTACGTATATGTCCTTTTTTGTTTGTCTCAACTTTACTTGTCACTATGTTGCCAGGCTCTAATAACTGTAACCTTTGTAACGATGTAACCTGCAATTATGATCTGATACTCATGTAAAGCGCTCTGATACCTCCGGGTCTAGCCAGCGCTATATAAAACCTTGAAAATAAAATAAAATAAATATAGACAAATGCCCATAGCCGTGCCCAAAGCAAATATAATGAGGATATTAGAAACAGAACGGACAAGAACGGAAAACACAGTAGCCATACCAATTAATAATGTAGCGACCTGTCAGCAGGGAACAAACAGTTAGGTGTTGACAGATTCAGAGGGACAACCATGAAGAATAAACAGAAAATCACCAGTAGGCTCCCACAGGCCTCAAAAGAGCACAATGGACATAGACCTTCAACAAGTGCCCCCCCCCCCCCTCCACACCCCCCCACTCCCTCACACCCCCATCAGGTAGCTCTGGTGGAATAAAAAGCCTGGAAAAGTCAGGGCACTTTCCTGGGCACAAAGGAGATAATTCAACAAGAGAACCAAGTGTGGGCCTGCAAAACTCAAAAGTCCCTAGCGACCACAGAAACAAGTGCTACCGATTTCATATATACCCAAAAGCAAGAAGTACTAGCAGGCATAGACAGGCATGATATGATGCAACACCCGGAATTCATATTCACCCCTACATATAAGTGACGAGGAAGGCTAGGTACTGAAAACAGATCCAATATATTATGCCCATTTCAAAATGTTACATCATTAAACCACTTGGAAATCTGATGGCATTACAAGAGTGTGCTTTCTGCCAACGAAAACAAATGAATGAACACATGACATTTTTGTAACATGCGTTAATGCACGAAGGCGTCTTTTTGCTAAAAACGGTCTTGAATGCACAGTAATCCCCAGTGAGATTTTAATTAAAAAGCAATTATGTTTTAAACGCTCTCCTAAAATACATTTGCTTGGTCAAGCTTTTAATGTACATAGGGAGGTTATTCAAACGTTTTCCAGTAGCAGACGTAAAACTTCTATTTTCCCAGGATGCCCGTCTTACCATAGGTAATATAAAACTTCTTGCAGATGAAGAGCATGGATTTTTTGTGGGAACATACCACTTGAATCTTAATTTGTTATATTCAGGACCACAACTATGTAAGGCCTTGTAGGCTATGCAAAGGGCTTTTAAAGCAATGCATTTATTTTTACAGAAAGCCAATGCAGCTTTTGTAATTCCTGGGATGCTGATGGGAAATTAGGAATTTTAAAAGCAAGCCCAGCAGTTGCATTTTGAAGAGCTTAAACTTAAAGCTTATTCATTGCTGTTGTAAGTTCACGCAGTGGACATTGCAATAGTCACTTTCAGATAGCACCAGAGCAACTATCACTGTTTTCTGCAGATCAGGGGGTATATTCTCAAGAACGTATGATAACCCTCTCAAAAGTAACTTAACGCAACTCTCAACATCGCAGTCTATCGCGGGAAATTTACACCGTCTTAACCAAGTATTCACAACACGGCGGTACCATGCGAAAATCACCAGACAACGCGTAAAATGGCCGCGATAAAATCAATGCCACGCTGCACAAATGCGACGCAACAACCCCAAAAAAGCTGTGATGAGGCTAATCGCGATACAAAAATCTGCAAAAACCAGCGTCAGGCCTGCAATTCACATGCGGCAGGCAGGAAAATCAACATAAAAGCTGAAAAAAAACAGAAAAACAAATGCCAAACAACAGCGAAGCACAATGGATGTTGCTGGAACAAGTACGGAGGATAACCAGAACCCCACAAGACCCCCGGAGGACCTGCCTGGGACCTCGGAGTCACGGAAGGCCAAGGAGAAGAAGAGTTGGAAGAAAAGGTTCAGTCCGCAGGAAAACAGGATCCTGATAACACAGGTGGTAGAACACCATCAACTACTGTTCGTCACCTCCACTGTGTCATTGGCAACAAAAAATGGAATATGGCAGTCCATCGTGGACAAGGTGAATGCAGTCGGTGTGCTGAAGAGGACAATGGAAGAGGTCAAGAGGCGCTGGAATGATGTATAGCTCAAAACCAAGCAGAAACTTGCAAACAACCAGAAGGCAGCAATGCAGACTGGAGGTGAGAGTCCTGCGCCACAGGAGGAGCTGGAAGAGATAGAGGAAATGGTGTCCACAGTCATCAGTGGGAAGATGGTGGCAGGAGTAGGGGGCCCGGACACTGCTTTACAGGACCGGACACAACAGCAACAGGGTGAGTAACGACCGGGGATTGGGGGAGATGGGCACAGTGGCACACATGCACAAGGAAGCATAGCACATCTGCGGACAAACCATGCCCCAGCCCCCAACTCCCACCAAGAAACCAACGTACACAAGTATGCAACTTCTCAGCTCTGTATAAGCACAGAAGTCAAAGGCACACCGCATGAAAGTGTTAAGGGGCTGCAAAATCAGAGCTGCAGAGGTGACTCTCCCAAAATGCAGCACACACACATCACATGCAGAGCACATCAACATTGACAACGATGTGGCAAAAACCGCAAAACATGTACAACAGAACACAGGACACAACTGGTGCCGCTTGGGTGGAGACACTGGCCAATCACAATTGGCAATGCAGGGAAATGTGAGTTGATAACGTACAAGTACAAACACACACACACATGTCTGCTGTTGAAATGTCCACTGTCCCACATCAAATAGTCAGCTCCTCCCAAACAGTCATGATGCACACAGTCATGCTATCTGTATGTTAACATGTACAATGTGACAACATACATGTGAACACATTGTTAAACTTTGTTAAACTGCATCTCGAGCATAGGTGTATCCGCCGACGCTGACCTTCAGGGACCATTTTCATTGTGGGAACACGCCTGGTAGGTGTAGCAGTGTGCGACCAATCTGGTTTAACTTTATATTCAGGCTCCCTTGAGCCGGTGGAGTCGACGGACTCATGGTTACGCACCTGCGCGCTACGAGAGGTACTAGACCTGATAACGATTTTAGCAGCTTACACAGCAACCCCACACATTTTCCTACTCCCTGCTGACGAGAGGCAACTACCTCGAAACACGTGTCCAGGGATGGCACACGCCATGCATACTTGCATTCACACTCGAGCATAGGTGTATCCGCCGACGCTGACCTTCAGGGACCATTTTCATTGGGGGAACACGCCTGGTAGGTGTAGCAGTGTGCGACCAATCTGGTTTAACTTTATATTCAGGCTCCCTTGAGCCGGTGGAGTCGACGGACTCATGGTTACGCACCTGCGCGCTACGAGAGGTACTAGACCTGATAACGATTTTAGCAGCTTACACAGCAACCCCACACATTTTCCTACTCCCTGCTGACGAGAGGCAACTACCTCGAAACACGTGTCCAGGGATGGCACACGCCATGCATACTTGCATTCACACTCGAGCATAGGTGTATCCGCCGACGCTGACCTTCAGGGACCATTTTCATTGGGGGAACACACCTGGTAGGTGTAGCAGTGTGCGACCAATCTGGTTTAACTTTATATTCAGGCTCCCTTGAGCCGGTGGAGTCGACGGACTCATGGTTACGCACCTGCGCGCTACGAGAGGTACTAGACCTGATAACGATTTTAGCAGCTTACACAGCAACCCCACACATTTTCCTACTCCCTGCTGACGAGAGGCAACTACCTCGAAACACGTGTCCAGGGATGGCACACGCCATGCATACTTGCATTCACACTCGAGCATAGGTGTATCCGCCGACGCTGACCTTCAGGGACCATTTTCATTGGGGGAACACGCCTGGTAGGTGTAGCAGTGTGCGACCAATCTGGTTTAACTTTATATTCAGGCTCCCTTGAGCCGGTGGAGTCGACGGACTCATGGTTACGCACCTGCGCGCTACGAGAGGTACTAGACCTGATAACGATTTTAGCAGCTTACACAGCAACCCCACACATTTTCCTACTCCCTGCTGACGAGAGGCAACTACCTCGAAACACGTGTCCAGGGATGGCACACGCCATGCATACTTGCATTCACACTCGAGCATAGGTGTATCCGCCGACGCTGACCTTCAGGGACCATTTTCATTGGGGGAACACACCTGGTAGGTGTAGCAGTGTGCGACCAATCTGGTTTAACTTTATATTCAGGCTCCCTTGAGCCGGTGGAGTCGACGGACTCATGGTTACGCACCTGCGCGCTACGAGAGGTACTAGACCTGATAACGATTTTAGCAGCTTACACAGCAACCCCACACATTTTCCTACTCCCTGCTGACGAGAGGCAACTACCTCGAAACACGTGTCCAGGGATGGCACACGCCATGCATACTTGCATTCACACTCGAGCATAGGTGTATCCACCGACGCTGACCTTCAGGGACCATTTTCATTGGGGGAACACGCCTGGTAGGTGTAGCAGTGTGCGACCAATCTGGTTTAACTTTATATTCAGGCTCCCTTGAGCCGGTGGAGTCGACGGACTCATGGTTACGCACCTGCGCGCTACGAGAGGTACTAGACCTGATAACGATTTTAGCAGCTTACACAGCAACCCCACACATTTTCCTACTCCCTGCTGACGAGAGGCAACTACCTCGAAACACGTGTCCAGGGATGGCACACGCCATGCATACTTGCATTCACACTCGAGCATAGGTGTATCCGCCGACGCTGACCTTCAGGGACCATTTTCATTGGGGGAACACGCCTGGTAGGTGTAGCAGTGTGCGACCAATCTGGTTTAACTTTATATTCAGGCTCCCTTGAGCCGGTGGAGTCGACGGACTCATGGTTACGCACCTGCGCGCTACGAGAGGTACTAGACCTGATAACGATTTTAGCAGCTTACACAGCAACCCCACACATTTTCCTACTCCCTGCTGACGAGAGGCAACTACCTCGAAACACGTGTCCAGGGATGGCACACGCCATGCATACTTGCATTCACACTCGAGCATAGGTGTATCCGCCGACGCTGACCTTCAGGGACCATTTTCATTGGGGGAACACGCCTGGTAGGTGTAGCAGTGTGCGACCAATCTGGTTTAACTTTATATTCAGGCTCCCTTGAGCCGGTGGAGTCGACGGACTCATGGTTACGCACCTGCGCGCTACGAGAGGTACTAGACCTGATAACGATTTTAGCAGCTTACACAGCAACCCCACACATTTTCCTACTCCCTGCTGACGAGAGGCAACTACCTCGAAACACGTGTCCAGGGATGGCACACGCCATGCATACTTGCATTCACACTCGAGCATAGGTGAATCCGCCGACGCTGACCTTCAGGGACCATTTTCATTGGGGGAACACGCCTGGTAGGTGTAGCAGTGTGCGACCAATCTGGTTTAACTTTATATTCAGGCTCCCTTGAGCCGGTGGAGTCGACGGACTCATGGTTACGCACCTGCGCGCTACGAGAGGTACTAGACCTGATAACGATTTTAGCAGCTTACACAGCAACCCCACACATTTTCCTACTCCCTGCTGACGAGAGGCAACTACCTCGAAACACGTGTCCAGGGATGGCACACGCCATGCATACTTGCATTCACACTCGAGCATAGGTGTATCCGCCGACGCTGACCTTCAGGGACCATTTTCATTGGGGGAACACGCCTGGTAGGTGTAGCAGTGTGCGACCAATCTGGTTTAACTTTATATTCAGGCTCCCTTGAGCCGGTGGAGTCGACGGACTCATGGTTACGCACCTGCGCGCTACGAGAGGTACTAGACCTGATAACGATTTTAGCAGCTTACACAGCAACCCCACACATTTTCCTACTCCCTGCTGACGAGAGGCAACTACCTCGAAACACGTGTCCAGGGATGGCACACGCCATGCATACTTGCATTCACACTCGAGCATAGGTGTATCCGCCGACGCTGACCTTCAGGGACCATTTTCATTGGGGGAACACGCCTGGTAGGTGTAGCAGTGTGCGACCAATCTGGTTTAACTTTATATTCAGGCTCCCTTGAGCCGGTGGAGTCGACGGACTCATGGTTACGCACCTGCGCGCTACGAGAGGTACTAGACCTGATAACGATTTTAGCAGCTTACACAGCAACCCCACACATTTTCCTACTCCCTGCTGACGAGAGGCAACTACCTCGAAACACGTGTCCAGGGATGGCACACGCCATGCATACTTGCATTCACACTCGAGCATAGGTGTATCCGCCGACGCTGACCTTCAGGGACCATTTTCATTAGCGGAACACGCCTGGTAGCTGTAGCAGTGTGCGACCAATCTGGTTTAACTTTATATTCTGGCTCCCTTGAGCCGGTGGAGTCGACGGACTCATGGTTACGCACCTGCGCGCTACGAGAGGTACTAGACCTGATAACGATTTTAGCAGCTTACACAGCAACCCCACACATTTTCCTACTCCCTGCTGACGAGAGGCAACTACCTCGAAACACGTGTCCAGGGATGGCACACGCCATGCATACTTGCATTCACACTCGAGCATAGGTGTATCCGCCGACGCTGACCTTCAGGGACCATTTTCATTGGGGGAACACGCCTGGTAGGTGTAGCAGTGTGCGACCAATCTGGTTTAACTTTATATTCAGGCTCCCTTGAGCCGGTGGAGTCGACGGACTCATGGTTACGCACCTGCGCGCTACGAGAGGTACTAGACCTGATAACGATTTTAGCAGCTTACACAGCAACCCCACACATTTTCCTACTCCCTGCTGACGAGAGGCAACTACCTCGAAACACGTGTCCAGGGATGGCACACGCCATGCATACTTGCATTCACACTCGAGCATAGGTGTATCCGCCGACGCTGACCTTCAGGGACCATTTTCATTGGGGGAACACGCCTGGTAGGTGTAGCAGTGTGCGACCAATCTGGTTTAACTTTATATTCAGGCTCCCTTGAGCCGGTGGAGTCGACGGACTCATGGTTACGCACCTGCGCGCTACGAGAGGTACTAGACCTGATAACGATTTTAGCAGCTTACACAGCAACCCCACACATTTTCCTACTCCCTGCTGACGAGAGGCAACTACCTCGAAACACGTGTCCAGGGATGGCACACGCCATGCATACTTGCATTCACACTCGAGCATAGGTGTATCCGCCGACGCTGACCTTCAGGGACCATTTTCATTGGGGGAACACGCCTGGTAGGTGTAGCATTGTGCGACCAATCTGGTTTAACTTTATATTCAGGCTCCCTTGAGCCGGTGGAGTCGACGGACTCATGGTTACGCACCTGCGCGCTACGAGTGGTACTAGACCTGATAACGATTTTAGCAGCTTACACAGCAACCCCACACATTTTCCTACTCCCTGCTGACGAGAGGCAACTACCTCGAAACACGTGTCCAGGGATGGCACACGCCATGCATACTTGCATTCACACTCGAGCATAGGTGTATCCGCCGACGCTGACCTTCAGGGACCATTTTCATTGGGGGAACACGCCTGGTAGGTGTAGCAGTGTGCGACCAATCTGGTTTAACTTTATATTCAGGCTCCCTTGAGCCGGTGGAGTCGACGGACTCATGGTTACGCACCTGCGCGCTACGAGAGGTACTAGACCTGATAACGATTTTAGCAGCTTACACAGCAACCCCACACATTTTCCTACTCCCTGCTGACGAGAGGCAACTACCTCGAAACACGTGTCCAGGGATGGCACACGCCATGCATACTTGCATTCACACTCGAGCATAGGTGTATCCGCCGACGCTGACCTTCAGGGACCATTTTCATTGGGGGAACACGCCTGGTAGGTGTAGCAGTGTGCGACCAATCTGGTTTAACTTTATATTCAGGCTCCCTTGAGCCGGTGGAGTCGACGGACTCATGGTTACGCACCTGCGCGCTACGAGAGGTACTAGACCTGATAACGATTTTAGCAGCTTACACAGCAACCCCACACATTTTCCTACTCCCTGCTGACGAGAGGCAACTACCTCGAAACACGTGTCCAGGGATGGCACACGCCATGCATACTTGCATTCACACTCAAGCATAGGTGTATCCGCCGACGCTGACCTTCAGGGACCATTTTCATTGGGGGAACACGCCTGGTAGGTGTAGCAGTGTGCGACCAATCTGGTTTAACTTTATATTCAGGCTCCCTTGAGCCGGTGGAGTCGACGGACTCATGGTTACGCACCTGCGCGCTACGAGAGGTACTAGACCTGATAACGATTTTAGCAGCTTACACAGCAACCCCACACATTTTCCTACTCCCTGCTGACGAGAGGCAACTACCTCGAAACACGTGTCCAGGGATGGCACACGCCATGCATACTTGCATTCACACTCGAGCATAGGTGTATCCGCCGACGCTGACCTTCAGGGACCATTTTCATTGGGGGAACACGCCTGGTAGGTGTAGCAGTGTGCGACCAATCTGGTTTAACTTTATATTCAGGCTCCCTTGAGCCGGTGGAGTCGACGGACTCATGGTTACGCACCTGCGCGCTACGAGAGGTACTAGACCTGATAACGATTTTAGCAGCTTACACAGCAACCCCACACATTTTCCTACTCCCTGCTGACGAGAGGCAACTACCTCGAAACACGTGTCCAGGGATGGCACACGCCATGCATACTTGCATTCACACTCGAGCATAGGTGTATCCGCCGACGCTGACCTTCAGGGACCATTTTCATTGGGGGAACACGCCTGGTAGGTGTAGCAGTGTGCGACCAATCTGGTTTAACTTTATATTCAGGCTCCCTTGAGCCGGTGGAGTCGACGGACTCATGGTTACGCACCTGCGCGCTACGAGAGGTACTAGACCTGATAACGATTTTAGCAGCTTACACAGCAACCCCACACATTTTCCTACTCCCTGCTGACGAGAGGCAACTACCTCGAAACACGTGTCCAGGGATGGCACACGCCATGCATACTTGCATTCACACTCGAGCATAGGTGTATCCGCCGACGCTGACCTTCAGGGACCATTTTCATTGGGGGAACACGCCTGGTAGGTGTAGCAGTGTGCGACCAATCTGGTTTAACTTTATATTCAGGCTCCCTTGAGCCGGTGGAGTCGACGGACTCATGGTTACGCACCTGCGCGCTACGAGAGGTACTAGACCTGATAACGATTTTAGCAGCTTACACAGCAACCCCACACATTTTCCTACTCCCTGCTGACGAGAGGCAACTACCTCGAAACACGTGTCCAGGGATGGCACACGCCATGCATACTTGCATTCACACTCGAGCATAGGTGTATCCGCCGACGCTGACCTTCAGGGACCATTTTCATTGGGGGAACACGCCTGGTAGGTGTAGCAGTGTGCGACCAATCTGGTTTAACTTTATATTCAGGCTCCCTTGAGCCGGTGGAGTCGACGGACTCATGGTTACGCACCTGCGCGCTACGAGAGGTACTAGACCTGATAACGATTTTAGCAGCTTACACAGCAACCCCACACATTTTCCTACTCCCTGCTGACGAGAGGCAACTACCTCGAAACACGTGTCCAGGGATGGCACACGCCATGCATACTTGCATTCACACTCGAGCATAGGTGTATCCGCCGACGCTGACCTTCAGGGACCATTTTCATTGGGGGAACACGCCTGGTAGGTGTAGCAGTGTGCGACCAATCTGGTTTAACTTTATATTCAGGCTCCCTTGAGCCGGTGGAGTCGACGGACTCATGGTTACGCACCTGCGCGCTTCGAGAGGTACTAGACCTGATAACGATTTTAGCAGCTTACACAGCAACCCCACACATTTTCCTACTCCCTGCTGACGAGAGGCAACTACCTCGAAACACGTGTCCAGGGATGGCACACGCCATGCATACTTGCATTCACACTCGAGCATAGGTGTATCCGCCGACGCTGACCTTCAGGGACCATTTTCATTGGGGGAACACGCCTGGTAGGTGTAGCAGTGTGCGACCAATCTGGTTTAACTTTATATTCAGGCTCCCTTGAGCCGGTGGAGTCGACGGACTCATGGTTACGCACCTGCGCGCTACGAGAGGTACTAGACCTGATAACGATTTTAGCAGCTTACACAGCAACCCCACACATTTTCCTACTCCCTGCTGACGAGAGGCAACTACCTCGAAACACGTGTCCAGGGATGGCACACGCCATGCATACTTGCATTCACACTCGAGCATAGGTGTATCCGCCGACGCTGACCTTCAGGGACCATTTTCATTGGGGGAACACGCCTGGTAGGTGTAGCAGTGTGCGACCAATCTGGTTTAACTTTATATTCAGGCTCCCTTGAGCCGGTGGAGTCGACGGACTCATGGTTACGCACCTGCGCGCTACGAGAGGTACTAGACCTGATAACGATTTTAGCAGCTTACACAGCAACCCCACACATTTTCCTACTCCCTGCTGACGAGAGGCAACTACCTCGAAACACGTGTCCAGGGATGGCACACGCCATGCATACTTGCATTCACACTCGAGCATAGGTGTATCCGCCGACGCTGACCTTCAGGGACCATTTTCATTGGGGGAACACGCCTGGTAGGTGTAGCAGTGTGCGACCAATCTGGTTTAACTTTATATTCAGGCTCCCTTGAGCCGGTGGAGTCGACGGACTCATGGTTACGCACCTGCGCGCTACGAGAGGTACTAGACCTGATAACGATTTTAGCAGCTTACACAGCAACCCCACACATTTTCCTACTCCCTGCTGACGAGAGGCAACTACCTCGAAACACGTGTCCAGGGATGGCACACGCCATGCATACTTGCATTCACACTCGAGCATAGGTGTATCCGCCGACGCTGACCTTCAGGGACCATTTTCATTGGGGGAACACGCCTGGTAGGTGTAGCAGTGTGCGACCAATCTGGTTTAACCTTATATTCAGGCTCCCTTGAGCCGGTGGAGTCGACGGACTCATGGTTACGCACCTGCGCGCTACGAGAGGTACTAGACCTGATAACGATTTTAGCAGCTTACACAGCAACCCCACACATTTTCCTACTCCCTGCTGACGAGAGGCAACTACCTCGAAACACGTGTCCAGGGATGGCACACGCCATGCATACTTGCATTCACACTCGAGCATAGGTGTATCCGCCGACGCTGACCTTCAGGGACCATTTTCATTGGGGGAACACGCTTGGTAGGTGTAGCAGTGTGCGACCAATCTGGTTTAACTTTATATTCAGGCTCCCTTGAGCCGGTGGAGTCGACGGACTCATGGTTACGCACCTGCGCGCTACGAGAGGTACTAGACCTGATAACGATTTTAGCAGCTTACACAGCAACCCCACACATTTTCCTACTCCCTGCTGACGAGAGGCAACTACCTCGAAACACGTGTCCAGGGATGGCACACGCCATGCATACTTGCATTCACACTCGAGCATAGGTGTATCCGCCGACGCTGACCTTCAGGGACCATTTTCATTGGGGGAACACGCCTGGTAGGTGTAGCAGTGTGCGACCAATCTGGTTTAACTTTATATTCAGGCTCCCTTGAGCCGGTGGAGTCGACGGACTCATGGTTACGCACCTGCGCGCTACGAGAGGTACTAGACCTGATAACGATTTTAGCAGCTTACACAGCAACCCCACACATTTTCCTACTCCCTGCTGACGAGAGGCAACTACCTCGAAACACGTGTCCAGGGATGGCACACGCCATGCATACTTGCATTCACACTCGAGCATAGGTGTATCCGCCGACGCTGACCTTCAGGGACCATTTTCATTGGGGGAACACGCCTGGTAGGTGTAGCAGTGTGCGACCAATCTGGTTTAACTTTATATTCAGGCTCCCTTGAGCCGGTGGAGTCGACGGACTCATGCTTACGCACCTGCGCGCTACGAGAGGTACTAGACCTGATAACGATTTTAGCAGCTTACACAGCAACCCCACACATTTTCCTACTCCCTGCTGACGAGAGGCAACTACCTCGAAACACGTGTCCAGGGATGGCACACGCCATGCATACTTGCATTCACACTCGAGCATAGGTGTATCCGCCGACGCTGACCTTCAGGGACCATTTTCATTAGCGGAACACGCCTGGTAGCTGTAGCAGTGTGCGACCAATCTGGTTTAACTTTATATTCTGGCTCCCTTGAGCCGGTGGAGTCGACGGACTCATGGTTACGCACCTGCGCGCTACGAGAGGTACTAGACCTGATAACGATTTTAGCAGCTTACACAGCAACCCCACACATTTTCCTACTCCCTGCTGACGAGAGGCAACTACCTCGAAACACGTGTCCAGGGATGGCACACGCCATGCATACTTGCATTCACACTCGAGCATAGGTGTATCCGCCGACGCTGACCTTCAGGGACCATTTTCATTGGGGGAACACGCCTGGTAGGTGTAGCAGTGTGCGACCAATCTGGTTTAACTTTATATTCAGGCTCCCTTGAGCCGGTGGAGTCGACGGACTCATGGTTACGCACCTGCGCGCTACGAGAGGTACTAGACCTGATAACGATTTTAGCAGCTTACACAGCAACCCCACACATTTTCCTACTCCCTGCTGACGAGAGGCAACTACCTCGAAACACGTGTCCAGGGATGGCACACGCCATGCATACTTGCATTCACACTCGAGCATAGGTGTATCCGCCGACGCTGACCTTCAGGGACCATTTTCATTGGGGGAACACGCCTGGTAGGTGTAGCAGTGTGCGACCAATCTGGTTTAACTTTATATTCAGGCTCCCTTGAGCCGGTGGAGTCGACGGACTCATGGTTACGCACCTGCGCGCTACGAGAGGTACTAGACCTGATAACGATTTTAGCAGCTTACACAGCAACCCCACACATTTTCCTACTCCCTGCTGACGAGAGGCAACTACCTCGAAACACGTGTCCAGGGATGGCACACGCCATGCATACTTGCATTCACACTCGAGCATAGGTGTATCCGCCGACGCTGACCTTCAGGGACCATTTTCATTGGGGGAACACGCCTGGTAGGTGTAGCAGTGTGCGACCAATCTGGTTTAACTTTATATTCAGGCTCCCTTGAGCCGGTGGAGTCGACGGACTCATGGTTACGCACCTGCGCGCTACGAGAGGTACTAGACCTGATAACGATTTTAGCAGCTTACACAGCAACCCCACACATTTTCCTACTCCCTGCTGACGAGAGGCAACTACCTCGAAACACGTGTCCAGGGATGGCACACGCCATGCATACTTGCATTCACACTCGAGCATAGGTGTATCCGCCGACGCTGACCTTCAGGGACCATTTTCATTGGGGGAACACGCCTGGTAGGTGTAGCAGTGTGCGACCAATCTGGTTTAACTTTATATTCAGGCTCCCTTGAGCCGGTGGAGTCGACGGACTCATGGTTACGCACCTGCGCGCTACGAGAGGTACTAGACCTGATAACGATTTTAGCAGCTTACACAGCAACCCCACACATTTTCCTACTCCCTGCTGACGAGAGGCAACTACCTCGAAACACGTGTCCAGGGATGGCACACGCCATGCATACTTGCATTCACACTCAAGCATAGGTGTATCCGCCGACGCTGACCTTCAGGGACCATTTTCATTGGGGGAACACGCCTGGTAGGTGTAGCAGTGTGCGACCAATCTGGTTTAACTTTATATTCAGGCTCCCTTGAGCCGGTGGAGTCGACGGACTCATGGTTACGCACCTGCGCGCTACGAGAGGTACTAGACCTGATAACGATTTTAGCAGCTTACACAGCAACCCCACACATTTTCCTACTCCCTGCTGACGAGAGGCAACTACCTCGAAACACGTGTCCAGGGATGGCACACGCCATGCATACTTGCATTCACACTCGAGCATAGGTGTATCCGCCGACGCTGACCTTCAGGGACCATTTTCATTGGGGGAACACGCCTGGTAGGTGTAGCAGTGTGCGACCAATCTGGTTTAACTTTATATTCAGGCTCCCTTGAGCCGGTGGAGTCGACGGACTCATGGTTACGCACCTGCGCGCTACGAGAGGTACTAGACCTGATAACGATTTTAGCAGCTTACACAGCAACCCCACACATTTTCCTACTCCCTGCTGACGAGAGGCAACTACCTCGAAACACGTGTCCAGGGATGGCACACGCCATGCATACTTGCATTCACACTCGAGCATAGGTGTATCCGCCGACGCTGACCTTCAGGGACCATTTTCATTGGGGGAACACGCCTGGTAGGTGTAGCAGTGTGCGACCAATCTGGTTTAACTTTATATTCAGGCTCCCTTGAGCCGGTGGAGTCGACGGACTCATGGTTACGCACCTGCGCGCTACGAGAGGTACTAGACCTGATAACGATTTTAGCAGCTTACACAGCAACCCCACACATTTTCCTACTCCCTGCTGACGAGAGGCAACTACCTCGAAACACGTGTCCAGGGATGGCACACGCCATGCATACTTGCATTCACACTCGAGCATAGGTGTATCCGCCGACGCTGACCTTCAGGGACCATTTTCATTGGGGGAACACGCCTGGTAGGTGTAGCAGTGTGCGACCAATCTGGTTTAACTTTATATTCAGGCTCCCTTGAGCCGGTGGAGTCGACGGACTCATGGTTACGCACCTGCGCGCTACGAGAGGTACTAGACCTGATAACGATTTTAGCAGCTTACACAGCAACCCCACACATTTTCCTACTCCCTGCTGACGAGAGGCAACTACCTCGAAACACGTGTCCAGGGATGGCACACGCCATGCATACTTGCATTCACACTCGAGCATAGGTGTATCCGCCGACGCTGACCTTCAGGGACCATTTTCATTGGGGGAACACGCCTGGTAGGTGTAGCAGTGTGCGACCAATCTGGTTTAACTTTATATTCAGGCTCCCTTGAGCCGGTGGAGTCGACGGACTCATGGTTACGCACCTGCGCGCTACGAGAGGTACTAGACCTGATAACGATTTTAGCAGCTTACACAGCAACCCCACACATTTTCCTACTCCCTGCTGACGAGAGGCAACTACCTCGAAACACGTGTCCAGGGATGGCACACGCCATGCATACTTGCATTCACACTCGAGCATAGGTGTATCCGCCGACGCTGACCTTCAGGGACCATTTTCATTGGGGGAACACGCCTGGTAGGTGTAGCAGTGTGCGACCAATCTGGTTTAACTTTATATTCAGGCTCCCTTGAGCCGGTGGAGTCGACGGACTCATGGTTACGCACCTGCGCGCTACGAGAGGTACTAGACCTGATAACGATTTTAGCAGCTTACACAGCAACCCCACACATTTTCCTACTCCCTGCTGACGAGAGGCAACTACCTCGAAACACGTGTCCAGGGATGGCACACGCCATGCATACTTGCATTCACACTCGAGCATAGGTGTATCCGCCGACGCTGACCTTCAGGGACCATTTTCATTGGGGGAACACGCCTGGTAGGTGTAGCAGTGTGCGACCAATCTGGTTTAACTTTATATTCAGGCTCCCTTGAGCCGGTGGAGTCGACGGACTCATGGTTACGCACCTGCGCGCTACGAGAGGTACTAGACCTGATAACGATTTTAGCAGCTTACACAGCAACCCCACACATTTTCCTACTCCCTGCTGACGAGAGGCAACTACCTCGAAACACGTGTCCAGGGATGGCACACGCCATGCATACTTGCATTCACACTCGAGCATAGGTGTATCCGCCGACGCTGACCTTCAGGGACCATTTTCATTGGGGGAACACGCTTGGTAGGTGTAGCAGTGTGCGACCAATCTGGTTTAACTTTATATTCAGGCTCCCTTGAGCCGGTGGAGTCGACGGACTCATGGTTACGCACCTGCGCGCTACGAGAGGTACTAGACCTGATAACGATTTTAGCAGCTTACACAGCAACCCCACACATTTTCCTACTCCCTGCTGACGAGAGGCAACTACCTCGAAACACGTGTCCAGGGATGGCACACGCCATGCATACTTGCATTCACACTCGAGCATAGGTGTATCCGCCGACGCTGACCTTCAGGGACCATTTTCATTGGGGGAACACGCCTGGTAGGTGTAGCAGTGTGCGACCAATCTGGTTTAACTTTATATTCAGGCTCCCTTGAGCCGGTGGAGTCGACGGACTCATGGTTACGCACCTGCGCGCTACGAGAGGTACTAGACCTGATAACGATTTTAGCAGCTTACACAGCAACCCCACACATTTTCCTACTCCCTGCTGACGAGAGGCAACTACCTCGAAACACGTGTCCAGGGATGGCACACGCCATGCATACTTGCATTCACACTCGAGCATAGGTGTATCCGCCGACGCTGACCTTCAGGGACCATTTTCATTGGGGGAACACGCCTGGTAGGTGTAGCAGTGTGCGACCAATCTGGTTTAACTTTATATTCAGGCTCCCTTGAGCCGGTGGAGTCGACGGACTCATGCTTACGCACCTGCGCGCTACGAGAGGTACTAGACCTGATAACGATTTTAGCAGCTTACACAGCAACCCCACACATTTTCCTACTCCCTGCTGACGAGAGGCAACTACCTCGAAACACGTGTCCAGGGATGGCACACGCCATGCATACTTGCATTCACACTCGAGCATAGGTGTATCCGCCGACGCTGACCTTCAGGGACCATTTTAATTGGGGGAACACGCCTGGTAGGTGTAGCAGTGTGCGACCAATCTGGTTTAACTTTATATTCAGGCTCCCTTGAGCCGGTGGAGTCGACGGACTCATGGTTACGCACCTGCGCGCTACGAGAGGTACTAGACCTGATAACGATTTTAGCAGCTTACACAGCAACCCCACACATTTTCCTACTCCCTGCTGACGAGAGGCAACTACCTCGAAACACGTGTCCAGGGATGGCACACGCCATGCATACTTGCATTCACACTCGAGCATAGGTGTATCCGCCGACGCTGACCTTCAGGGACCATTTTCATTGGGGGAACACGCCTGGTAGGTGTAGCAGTGTGCGACCAATCTGGTTTAACATTGTTAAACTTTGTTAAACTGCATCTCCCCTTCACATTGCAGAGGGAGGATCAACACCTCCTGCAGAGCAGCCCGAACCTCTCTTCTCTGATGATGATGAGGACCACCACAGCTTCGACTCCGACACCCTCCTACTGCTCATGGACAGCCTCCGCAGCCCACTTCCACGAGCTAGGCAGCCTAGCTGCTACGAGGAGAGCCTAGCCCCTGCACAGACTAAACAGCAGGCAGCACCCACCACCACGGCTGCCGCCCAGGCCCCCATGACGAACACATGGCCTTCCAATGCCATGTGTTGGCGTGCCAGGAGCAGCTGGCTGACCATTGCCGAATGTTGTCCGGTGGTGCCGACGAAACAGCAGGGACACACGCAGTTTTACTTCCCAGTACAGCCCCATACAGAACCACGCACAGAGCCCCGGGGTCATTGTTCAAACCCATACGCCAGGCCAGCCCACTCTGCTTACGCTCACAGGGGGGAATGGCAAAGCTACATGTCCCAGGTCTTCCCTGTAGTAATCTGCTGATCACAGGTCTAGTTGTCAGCATGCCACAGCCACTCCCTCACGGCTGGTAGACACCCACACCACCCCCATCCAGCACATGCGTCACAGGACATGTGACCCTGCCAATTAAAAAGGGCCAGGCACACATGCTCAACGCCATTTTCAGCCTATCTCTGGGTGTATCCATGTGGTGTACATGTAGGCATGGGGGCCCAAGGGCCTGCAACCTCACATTGCGCCAGTCCGGGGGTGACCTGATGGAGTCCGCACCACGATACCCAATCATGCACGGTCCATGACTTGCGGGGCACAGACTTGGTGGCACCGGATACATAGCGGCCGGCACAGGCACACCGCCACGGGACGGTGACTATGGGTGCACTGAGTGGGTGTGCAGCCTGCGATGATGCCCTGTCCCGGCGGTCTGGACTGCTCAGGTTTTGTGTGCCCTGCTGGACAGCAGTGTAGGCCTGAGCCAGCGGACAGCGGGGGCCTACCGCCGCGTGGCGTCGCCTCCTGGATCACATAGTTAGTGACACCTATGAGGCTGAGCGGGTGTGCAGCCTGTGATGATTCTGGGTGCACTGGTATGTCCTCTTCCATGGCGAAATCAAGACCCAGAATCAAATGTGAGACCTGGTGGCCTGCGGAGCGGAGCTGCATGATGTGGAGGGCGCCATGTCCGTGGGCCCCGAGCCCTGGGCATGTGGCTTGCAGCAGTAGTGGTGGGCCCTCATCACTACACGCCAAGGGCGGGAGGTGAGCAGTGAGGCCTGGCTGTGCAGAGGCAGGCATGCACCGCTGGGCGGCGGGAGGGGCTGGGGTGCATCTGCCTGGGTGCGCAGGGGAGGGCATGCACCGCTGGGCGGCAGGAGGGGCTGGGGGGCATCTGTCTGGGTGCGCAGGGGCAGACAGGCGATGATGTCTTGTGCAATTGTATGTACTTTGCCATTCATGTATATGGACTCTTTTTCAGATGACGGATCTGTTTCAGATGTGTGACCTGGTGAACTGCACTACATACCGGCATGTGGTTGGAGACACACCGGTGGCACCAGGTGTGCAGTGTGGCCTGGGTGCGCATTGCCGGCACTCTCTCTCCATGTCCATCACTTCTGTTATCTGTGTCTCTCCCCCCTCTCTGACCATCTATCTCTCTCCTCCCTCTGTGTCTGTCTATCTCTCTCCCCCCTCTCTGTCCAACTGTATCTCTCTCCCTCTCTTTCTCTCTCTCCTTCGCTCTCTCTCTGTCCTTTGCTGTGCGCAAGACACACCTTCTCATCATGATTTTTGTCTTGCAGGCTGTGATCTACGGATTGTCCCGAGGGGAGCCGCCATGTGTTTCTTTGAATAAACTTTCATTTGTTACATCGAAGGTGAATGTGTGATGCTCATTTTTGTGACAACACATGCATGTCACCAAATTTGATTGTGCGACATCAGGCGGATTATTTGGTACATTAGTCTGTGTAGTTGATGTGGCATGTCTTTGGCCGGAGGGGGTGGGGTGACAAGGGAGGGGGGGTCCTGAGGGTGGTGGAGGTGGGTGTTGCAGCCCTGTTGGGGCTCCAAGCTGCATGATCGTTGGCTCCATGACATCTGTTGCCCTTCAGGTGTGGCTCTGGGCTGGGCTCCATTTTGTGGTGCAGGTTATGGTCTGACTTTGCACCAGGTCAGAGCAGGTGTTAATTTCCTGCTGCTAAAGTACCTTATCGCCTGATTTGTGGTCTTATCACCGATCTGGCTGGTCATTGAGAATGTTGTGGAGTTATGTTGTTGTAGCTTTTTGCACAGGAACACCTACTCTGCATCTCATTAGCGATAGTTGCCGGGGTCATCTGTGGCGATGATTTTTGCGGATGCTATAGCAGGTAAACTGGTACTATGGGCTGTTAGCACCAGCTTGTGAATGGGGTGATAAATTTATCGCGACTTTGGCAGCAATAAAGTGCTGTTAACTCGGTGATAGCTCCTTGAGACTATGCCCCCAGATGTACTACATGGAAAGAATTTCTTTATTATTCTTAATATGTAGAAACATGAGGAGGTTACCCGACTGATTTGATCTGAGCAAGTCAGTTTGTCATCAAAAAGCACCCCTAACTTGTTTGCCTTTTTAGAAGGGGATGGTAACATGCCTAAATAATGCCGCCACCAAGAAGGACACCAGAAGGAAGAATCATTGCCAAACAAACAAACTTGTGTTTTTGTAACATTTTGTTTCACTGATTTGTTTTGCATCAATTTTTCAATTTTCATCTTTAAATTATAAAAATAGTTTGCTACCTCCTAAATATAACTTGAGATTGACACAATTATTAGAGTATTATTAGCATATAATACAATCAAAAATCCAAAGCAATGAATCAGTTTGGCTAGGGATGTAACATACACGTTAAACATTGTGGGACTAAGGAACAACCCCCGTGGGACTCCACACAGAATAGAAAATTGCTTGGAGACAAAGGTATTCAAGTTAACAAACTGTTCTCCATATAAAAGAAAAGAGCTAGTGCTGAATCCCTAATCTTAATACTCTCAAGCCAGTTCAACAATAGCTTGTGATTGACAGTGTCAGAACGCTGTGACAAATCTAGTAAAGTGAGAGCCGCCTTGTCCCCTCATCAACTATAGATCTTATCTCTTCCGTCGTAACTATTAGAGCGGACTCAGTACTGTCTCAACCTGTAGAAACAAACTAAGAAGAGTCCTATTTGTTGTTGTCTAAGAAAGTAGTAAGTTCTTTAGTCATAGCTTTCTCAAGTATTTCAGCTGATAAAGGCAATAGAGAAATAGGGCGGTAGCTGCTAACTTCATGAAGGTTAAGCGAATATTTTTAATTAGAGGCAACACAGACGCTTTTTTGCATGGTCTAGGGAAATGTCTAGATCTAAGCAAACTGTTCAACAGCTCGGTAAGAGGTATAGCTACGATCAAGGGTGTAAGTTGCAGATCTCTAGAGGTGTCAAGGATCTGATGGAGCACCAGATATCATTGAGCCCATTAAGTTTAACACCTGCTTTACTGTAAGAGGGGTACATTTTCTAAATATCACATTGCCATTGGTATGAACTTGAGGTTTAGGAAATGACATTTTATCATCATGAGTAATTATTGGAAATTCATTATATATCTTTTGTTAGAAATTGGGTTTCTGGTTGGCAGAGGTATGCACCTTATCCAAGCAGTAACCATAAACCTAGTCAGGGTAAGTCAGATACACACAATAAATTAACCTGTGCTCACCAAAGAGCAGGTAGGTTTAACTTAAGAGGCAATGTGTAAAGTATCTGTTCAACACTTCAAACAGTGACACAGTGAAAGCACCACAAAAACACTCCACAGCAGTTTAGAAAATTAGACTATGATTTTATAAATAAAACAAGACCAAAATCCAATAAGTACAAGTAAAGATATGAATTTTTACAGAATAAAAGGGTCAATAGCTCTCACAAGCAATAGGCGCTTATGGGGGTTCTCCAGTTGTGCTGGGCTGGAGTAAAGTCAGGAGTTCAGGCCTACCGCAATGGTGCACTGGCTGGATAAGGAGCCACGGAAGACCCACTGGGCAAGGTATCCTGATCCTGATCGCAACAGCGAGATGCGGGATGCAGCTGATGTATGCATCAGTGTCCATCCTGCAGTTGAGATGATGCACCAAATTAGCTCTGAAGATGAAGCACTGAAGCCGAGATGCATTGGATGCAAATCCGGTGCACCAGTTTTTTCCACGCAGTCGAGGGGATGGGTTGATCGTCTCTCACTGCAGCAGCAGGGATGCAGCAGTTCCAATGTGTTGGTTCTGGAGGCGATGCAGAGATTCTGAGTGTGATGTTCCGGTTCTGTTTTGGCAGCAGTGGCGATGCGTCGATTCTGCTTTATGCAGTAGAGGATGCGTCATTTTCACTGGAGCACGCACCTGAGTCCACTTCCAAGGGACCAGGCACGAGAGCAGGAGGTGAGCCTTGTGTATACACGAGTCTTAAAACAGGAGGCAAGCCAGCATGCTGTTGGAGATCACTCTGGGTTCAAGCAAGAGTGCAGTTCTACCTCAGCTGGGGCAGAGGATAGTAGACAGTAGGGAAGCACCTCAAAAAAGCAGTCCTTCCAGTGCAGCAGTCGAGCAGAGTAACAGTTTGTGTAGCAGCACAGTAGTCCTTCTTCCTGACAGAGATTCTTTACAGGTCCAGAAGTGTCTGATTTGGTGGAGTCAGAGACCCAGTGCTTATACCCAGGTGTGTCTTTGAAGTGAAGGTGACATCAAAGAGGGGTTTTGAAGTACACATAGGGCCTCTCTTCCCAGCCCTGGCTCCAGACTCACTACAGGTTAGTAGGCAATCCTTTTTGCAGTGACGGGACACTGCCCATCTTGTGTAAGTGTCATCTCCTCCCTCCCTTCCTGCCCAAGATGACCCCTTAGGATGCAGATTGCGACTCAGTCCCACCTAACCTTCTTTGTGTGTAACTGTCTAGAGAGAATGCTCAAAGTCCAGATACCACTCATCCCAGACATGTACTGGAGACAGGTTGCAGGCACACAGACCTACGAGAAGAGAAATGGCATCTTTCTAAAAGTGGCATTTCTAAAATAGTGATGTTAAATCCAACTGTGCCAGCAAAGAGACTGGTGACTTATAAGTAATAAATTAGACAGTTTAATTCTCCCCTCCATCTCCCCACCCTCCTCTTGAGTATTTTGCAGCAGCGTCTAAGTAACTGGTCACTGATCGTGTTTGTGCTCCCACATTTGTTTTTAGAACCCTGTCTCTTGGTGCCACGATTGTGCCATACATATCAGCTAAACCTTATTGGACATTATTGTGTTGTTCAATCCTGGTGGTTTCCCCACGTTGTTCCTTCTTCACCATTGAACTATTTTATAGCCATCAATCTATAATGTTCTGATGATGATCCTGATATTTTTATGGGATTGAAACATCTTCGACTATTGCACACTGACACTGTAATGTGTATATAATAATTAATATTGGGGGACTTGCAGTGATATATGTATTTGTGAAAACACATTACTGCCTGAGTTTGTCTATATGCTTTTGCATCCTCTGTGTTTTGTGTCTCTACCCTCCATTTTTGACTAATTTGGTAAATAAATGTGATTTTATTTGCTTTCATGGACATTGTATCAGCACCATGTGACTCTGGGCAATAGCTTGCTTAATCTTCCCAACGGCCCCCAGCGCCTAGAGACCCTTATGGGTGATTGTTCGCGCTTTACAAATGTGGATTATTATTATTATTATTATTTTATCTCAAAGAATCGTTATCCAGGATTTGCAAGAATACTATCTTGCAGGCAACATTTCTGACTTTCCTAATCAAGAATATAGGGAACACTGAAATAACAATACAAGGTCCCTCACAAATGCAGATCTTGCAAGTAAAAAAAAACTTCATTCATCTCCTTCAGTGCTGTATCGACCTGAAGACTTCTCTTCATATTTGTTTAAACCATTGTTTATACAGAATGGTGTATGCACATGTAAGGACGTTCTCTCGCTGTGTTTCAATTCAGAGGATACAAGGGTTTTAGGAAATGTAGCCGTCTCCTTCAGGGTAAGCTAAATAACTAGAAACAGCCTACTCAGAAGAATTTAAGTGTAGTCTTAAGGCAGCTAAGCCCCCGTACGGAGCACAATAACCACTTGTAACTATGCGAAACCCGTAAAAAGATATCAGTAAGTACCCAAGGGTACAAATATAGACACTGACATTGGAAGCGAGGTGGATGTGTCAGATCCTGGGAGGTAGAATGTGAATTGTATAAGACGATTTTATGAAAGGTTTTTATAGCTTAAAGGCAATGCATCTTATGGCTACATTTTTGTAATGTTTTTATGTTATGTTAAGAAACACTTCTGAATAGCTGTTCAAGAATATTTATTAGTTCCTTCAGCTAGTCACCAACAGCTCCTTTCATCAGTGGGCTCCCCCAGAATAACAGTCCACCCTGGAACCCATATACAATCCCTGGTTCCAATGTTCTTACTTCTACATTCTAATTTCCGCAATATTATGGACGGAGATTCCTCATTTACTCTTGACAGGGTCACTTGGTCATGAGCGAGGTAGCTAAAGGCTTTTAAATGGGTGAAATGGCGCGTACTGTCCTATTGGAGTTTTGCCGGACATACGGACTAACGGTTAGGAGGGGGCTGCTGATTTTTGTTTACGGATTATTGGCGGCGTGGGCTACTGGTTACAGATTGATAAAGGCGATAGGCTGCTTAATATCGGATTGGTGTTTATGTTGTAAGCTCTTACCAAAAAGGGCTTGCTGACCGACGCCTGCTGTTGCTAAGTCTGGCCTTTTGTGGCACAGGCATAGATAGGGGTTGATTTGGTGAGTACAAGGGTGCATTTCAGACCGGGTGCTCACTTTTGACTTGGGGGCGTTGTAACTATATACACGTCACGTACGGGAACTTAAATATCGACGCATGTTTGGTGCACACTGTTATCGATGTCCCATACCCTCTGGTCCTGTTGACTACGTACGTCGTCAAATATCGGGAGTGGTCATTATTTTGTACGCACTTACCAATGCTGGCTTACTGATCTACGCCTGTTGCTGCTAGTCTGGTCTTTCGTAGCACACGCATAGGAGATTTTTAGTGAGTGGACGGGCGCATTAGAGGCCGGGTGTCTCATTTATGAGAAGTGACGCATCGCTGCGTGAAAGCAGCGATTCATCACTTCTGAGTATGCCCTCCTTGTGACATGATTGATGCGTCATATTTACAGAATGACGCATCATGTCGGAGGGAGTTACAGATACGTCAGTATTTCTGAGCCCCCGGGTGCTTACTTTGACATGGGTGCGTTGTAATTATAAACACATAAGGGGACTATAAAATCTACGCATGTTTGGTTCTCAGGGTTATTGATGTTCCTCAGTGCTCTGGTCCTGCTGATTACGTACGCTCATTGTGGTTGGCGTAGCACTTTTGCCCGTACTGGTGGCACATTTTCCTATATATATGTGGCCTTAAGATCTGATTAGATGTTCGATTTCTTTACCATGACTTGAGCTCTTTATATGTAATAGGTATCACACGTGCAGGCGCTATCATACCTGTGAAAACTTCTACGGTCTCCAGCACATTACACTGGAGAATATTACCAATGAGCAACCATACTTCATGACGTAAACTGATGAATTTATAAGGTACATATGTGTTGTGATTTACTCATATACTATATGTGTACATGATTTCATGGAGTTGTACATGAATGGGTGTCGGTCTGGGACTGTCATTCTCCCTAAACTGCCTCTGCTGCTATATGTATATATATATATATATATATATATATATATATATATATATATATATATATATATATATTACCTACTGGCGGTCGCCAGTAGGTAGTTATAGTTAGGACCACGTTTCCATAGGAAATCCGCAACATTCTATTTGGAATAACTTTGGCGCCGGTCGACGAATCCTCGCGAACTTTTCAAAATAGGTGGTGCGCTACGCTCCGCTCCTACCCTGAAAGTCTCGGGGGGATTCGTCAAGCGGGGGCTGAGATAAAAGGGGGGTCCCAAAACGCGTTTTTCCCATGCATTTTTCCATAGGACCTTTAGACACAGCTACAGCCCGAACGGCTGAACAGAGTTCCTTGAAATTTGGCAGAGAGGTAGTCCTCAGGTCAAGGAAGTGCCTTTTGTAGGTCTGGTGTAAATCTGTTCAGTAGATTCTGAGAAAATAGCCTTTAAATCAATATATATATCTGTGGCAGCTTACCGTGCGCTTACGGTAAGCTTACCGTACGCGTACGGTGACGTGCGCGAGCGCGATTCTGATTGGCTGATAGATCTTAGTAAACATTCGAATCGGTCGAAACCAGGAAGCGGCGGCCGCCATTTTGTGTGTTTCACTCAGAAAAAAAGGGTGATAACTTGAAAAGGGGGCAAGGAATAGAGTTACAGACCCCATAACATTTGAAAGGGGGTCAAAGAAGGACAGAAAGTACAAAAAAAACATTTATTGATTTTTAAAAAAATCGCGGGGTACGCGTACGGTAAGCTCACCGTACGCGTACGGTAAAAAAAAAATAAAAAAAAGAAATGAAATGCAGATTTAAGTGTTTAGATATTAGGGGGCTCTAAAAAGAGCCGTTGTGTTTATGAAGTGATTTTTTAGTGGTACCTACAAGTAAGTACCGATGCAGAGTCTAAGGTTCAAGAGGAAGACTCTGTTCCCTTCATCATTGAAGTGCACACCATCTCCTCTATAAATGTCTTGCATGTCGTAACGCAAGTTGTTGTGGTAAATGGAACCCATACCATAGTCACGGAGGAAAGCAGAAACAGATTTGTTGACGTGCTTTCTTGCTTTGTCAATCTGCGGACAAAAATGATTGGACCAGTTCCATTTTTGCCTTTGGCATATGTTAGAAAACACATAGGCAGTTTTAGGGAAAAGTGAAAACAGTTGTGCAAAGGTGTCCTTCATAAGCATTTCCAGACCTACCCCAGTCAAAGTGCCTAGGTCATTGCCACCACAGTGCACTATTATGAGGTCAGGGTGTTGGATTTGCATGAAGGATTTCACCAATGGCATCAATTGGTGCCACTTTAACCCTCTCTGACCAATCCATTTAATGTCTACATTTGGCAAAGCAAGGTCTCTCACCATACCTCTTTTTTCTGCATACTTTTCACTCCAGAAGACATAGCTGTGCCCTACAATCCACACTGTGAACATCTTCAAAGGAGAACTGGATGCACTCAGGAGGTGTAATTCAGTAGAATGGTAAAAAGAAATGAAAGACAGTTTGGAAATGGAGGCATACATATTTTTTTTATAAAAAAAAGAACTGATTGGCTGTTTCATACCATTCTAGAATAAAAACTAGGCTGTATGTGTAAATTAATAGAAGCATGTTTTGTATTGGTACAGAAAAATGTGTTACTAAAGAACAGTACTTTGGATTTGCTGTTAGGTTTGAAAAGTCAAGCACTCCTGCTCTTTGGAAATGAAACATTGTGTGGCGAACTTCTGACCTAACTCCACACAGCAGTGTTCCATGAGCTGTTGCTATGGTAGCAGGCAGAAGTCAAGTTGGGGGAAGGGTACTAGGCAGAAGTCAAGTTGGGGGAAGGGTACTTTTGGAAAAGGGTTGGTTTTCAACCAATAGAAATGTGTGATTACATTTGAAAAAAAGGGGGAAGCACTGAGATTTGAAATTAACATGTATATGTGTGGAAAAAGAGAGGGAAAGTTTGCCATTATCTGGTTCTGCTGAGAGGAGAGAGGTGTAAAGAACAGAGATCCTGGCTCTGATAATCTGCTGTTTGAGTGCCACATTTCTTTCACAACTAACTAATTTTAAAGGTGAGTTTAGAGTTTGAGAGGGGATGTATATGGTAAATTAAGAAATGAATAATAGAATTGGAATTCCTTTTGTTGAAGCTGTGTTTATTATTTTCTGTTTTGGGAGAAATTTAAATGTGAGGAACATGTAAAATAATATGGACTATGTTTTCACGATAAATTAAGGTGTACTGGTAAAAATAAGGAATACTTTAAGGGTTTGAGGTTGCACTCAGTAATGCAAATACATACAGCATCAGTAAGGCTGGTTGCCCTTGCTGGAGTGTAGGCAGTCACCCAGGTTACACATGGTGCTGGTTTGAAAAAGCAGTTTGGACATGTGCTGTTTTCAGAATCTGAAAAGTGGATTCAAAATGTGTCAGTCTGTAAAAGTGTTTATCACTTGCCAAAAAAAAGAGAAGTAAGTGTGCTTTCAAATTGGCAAAGAAATTTCGTTTTGTGACTAATGTGAAAACATGACTCTGTGTGCAAATAGGAATTACAGGCAGAGATTTATTGCGTATTGCTCTGGAGATTTCACATTTGCATTAGATGGAAAGGGGGAGCCATTTTTTTGTGTAGAAGCAGACTCTTAGCACACACCCAGCTGCTTATCCTGTGGAATTATGCACAGTATTCACAACCGAGTGGGGTTTGAGGTTTCAGTCAGTAATGCAAATACATTCAGCATCACTAAGGCTGGTTGCCCTTGCTGGAGTGTAGTCAGTCACCCAGGTTACACATGGTGCTGGTCTGAAAAAGCAGTTTGGACATGTGCTTTTTTAAGAATCTGAAAAGTGGATTCAAAATGTGTCAGTCTGTAAAAGTGTTTATCACTTGCCAAAAAAAAGAGTAGTAAGTGTGCTTTCAAATTGGCAAAGAAATTTCGTTTTGTGACTAATGTGAAAACATGACTGTGTGCAAATAGGAATTACAGGCAGAGATTTATTGCGTATTGCTCTGGAGATTTTACATTTGCATTAGATGGAAAGGGGGAGCCATTTTTTTTGTGCAGAAGCAGACTCTTAGCACACACCCAGCTGTTTATCATGTGGAATCATGCACAGTATTCACAACCGAGTGGGGTTTGAGGTTTCAGTCAGTAATGCAAATACATTCAGCATCACTAAGGCTGGTTGCCCTTGCTGGAGTGTAGTCAGTCACCCAGGTTACACATGGTGCTGGTCTGAAAAAGCAGTTTGGACATGTGCTTTTTTAATAATCTGAAAAGTGGATTCAAAATGTGTCAGTCGGTAAAAGTGTTTATCACTTGCCAAAAAAAAGAGTAGTAAGTGTGCTTTCAAATTGGCAAAGAAATTTCGTTTTGTGACTAATGTGAAAACATGACTCTGTGTGCAAATAGGAATTACAGGCAGAGATTTATTGCGTATTGCTCTGGAGATTTTACATTTGCATTAGATGGAAAGGGGGAGCCATTTTTTTTGTGCAGAAGCAGACTCTTAGCACACACCCAGCTGTTTATCATGTGGAATCATGCACAGTATTCACAACCGAGTGGGGTTTGAGGTTTCAGTCAGTAATGCAAATACATTCAGCATCACTAAGGCTGGTTGCCCTTGCTGGAGTGTAGTCAGTCACCCAGGTTACACATGGTGCTGGTCTGAAAAAGCAGTTTGGACATGTGCTTTTTTAAGAATCTGAAAAGTGGATTCAAAATGTGTCAGTCTGTAAAAGTGTTTATCACTTGCCAAAAAAAAGAGTAGTAAGTGTGCTTTCAAATTGGCAAAGAAATTTCGTTTTGTGACTAATGTGAAAACATGACTCTGTGTGCAAATAGGAATTACAGGCAGAGATTTATTGTGTATTGCTCTGGAGATTTTACATTTGCATTAGATGGAAAGGGGGAGCCATTTTTTTTGTGCAGAAGCAGACTCTTAGCACACACCCAGCTGTTTATCATGTGGAATCATGCACAGTATTCACAACCGAGTGGGGTTTGAGGTTTCAGTCAGTAATGCAAATACATTCAGCATCACTAAGGCTGGTTTCCCTTGCTGGAGTGTAGTCAGTCACCCAGGTTACACATGGTGCTGGTCTGAAAAAGCAGTTTGGACATGTGCTTTTTTAAGAATCTGAAAAGTGGATTCAAAATGTGTCAGTCTGTAAAAGTGTTTATCACTTGCCAAAAAAAAGAGTAGTAAGTGTGCTTTCAAATTGGCAAAGAAATTTCGTTTTGTGACTAATGTGAAAACATGACTCTGTGTGCAAATAGGAATTACAGGCAGAGATTTATTGCGTATTGCTCTGGAGATTTTACATTTGCAATAGATGAAAAGGGGGAGCCATTTTTTTTGTGCAGAAGCAGACTCTTAGCACACACCCAGCTGTTTATCATGTGGAATCATGCACAGTATTCACAACCGAGTGGGGTTTGAGGTTTCAGTCAGTAATGCAAATACATTCAGCATCACTAAGGCTGGTTGCCCTTGCTGGAGTGTAGTCAGTCACCCAGGTTACACATGGTGCTGGTCTGAAAAAGCAGTTTGGACATGTGCTTTTTTAAGAATCTGAAAAGTGGATTCAAAATGTGTCAGTCTGTAAAAGTGTTTATCACTTGCCAAAAAAAAGAGTAGTAAGTGTGCTTTCAAATTGGCAAAGAAATTTCGTTTTGTGACTAATGTGAAAACATGACTCTGTGTGCAAATAGGAATTACAGGCAGAGATTTATTGCGTATTGCTCTGGAGATTTTACATTTGCATTAGATGGAAAGGGGGAGCCATTTTTTTTGTGCAGAAGCAGACTCTTAGCACACACCCAGCTGTTTATCATGTGGAATCATGCACAGTATTCACAACCGAGTGGGGTTTGAGGTTTCAGTCAGTAATGCAAATACATTCAGCATCACTAAGGCTGGTTTCCCTTGCTGGAGTGTAGTCAGTCACCCAGGTTACACATGGTGCTGGTCTGAAAAAGCAGTTTGGACATGTGCTTTTTTAAGAATCTGAAAAGTGGATTCAAAATGTGTCAGTCTGTAAAAGTGTTTATCACTTGCCAAAAAAAAGAGTAGTAAGTGTGCTTTCAAATTGGCAAAGAAATTTCGTTTTGGGACTAATGTGAAAACATGACTCTGTGTGCAAATAGGAATTACAGGCAGAGATTTATTGCGTATTGCTCTGGAGATTTTACATTTGCAATAGATGGAAAGGGGGAGCCATTTTTTTTGTGCAGAAGCAGACTCTTAGCACACACCCAGCTGTTTATCATGTGGAATCATGCACAGTATTCACAACCGAGTGGGGTTTGAGGTTTCAGTCAGTAATGCAAATACATTCAGCATCACTAAGGCTGGTTGCCCTTGCTGGAGTGTAGTCAGTCACCCAGGTTACACATGGTGCTGGTCTGAAAAAGCAGTTTGGACATGTGCTTTTTTAAGAATCTGAAAAGTGGATTCAAAATGTGTCAGTCTGTAAAAGTGTTTATCACTTGCCAAAAAAAAGAGTAGTAAGTGTGCTTTCAAATTGGCAAAGAAATTTCGTTTTGTGACTAATGTGAAAACATGACTCTGTGTGCAAATAGGAATTACAGGCAGAGATTTATTGCGTATTGCTCTGGAGATTTTACATTTGCATTAGATGGAAAGGGGGAGCCATTTTTTTTGTGCAGAAGCAGACTCTTAGCACACACCCAGCTGTTTATCATGTGGAATCATGCACAGTATTCACAACCGAGTGGGGTTTGAGGTTTCAGTCAGTAATGCAAATACATTCAGCATCACTAAGGCTGGTTGCCCTTGCTGGAGTGTAGTCAGTCACCCAGGTTACACATGGTGCTGGTCTGAAAAAGCAGTTTGGACATGTGCTTTTTTAAGAATCTGAAAAGTGGATTCAAAATGTGTCAGTCTGTAAAAGTGTTTATCACTTGCCAAAAAAAAGAGTAGTAAGTGTGCTTTCAAATTGGCAAAGAAATTTCGTTTTGTGACTAATGTGAAAACATGACTCTGTGTGCAAATAGGAATTACAGGCAGAGATTTATTGCGTATTGCTCTGGAGATTTTACATTTGCATTAGATGGAAAGGGGGAGCCATTTTTTTTGTGCAGAAGCAGACTCTTAGCACACACCCAGCTGTTTATCATGTGGAATCATGCACAGTATTCACAACCGAGTGGGGTTTGAGGTTTCAGTCAGTAATGCAAATACATTCAGCATCACTAAGGCTGGTTGCCCTTGCTGGAGTGTAGTTAGTCACCCAGGTTACACATGGTGCTGGTCTGAAAAAGCAGTTTGGACATGTGCTTTTTTAAGAATCTGAAAAGTGGATTCAAAATGTGTCAGTCTGTAAAAGTGTTTATCACTTGCCAAAAAAAAGAGTAGTAAGTGTGCTTTCAAATTGGCAAAGAAATTTCGTTTTGTGACTAATGTGAAAACATGACTCTGTGTGAAAATAGGAATTACAGGCAGAGATTTATTGCGTATTGCTCTGGAGATTTTACATTTGCAATAGATGGAAAGGGGGAGCCATTTTTTTTGTGCAGAAGCAGACTCTTAGCACACACCCAGCTGTTTATCATGTGGAATCATGCACAGTATTCACAACCGAGTGGGGTTTGAGGTTTCAGTCAGTAATGCAAATACATTCAGCATCACTAAGGCTGGTTGCCCTTGCTGGAGTGTAGTCAGTCACCCAGGTTACACATGGTGCTGGTCTGAAAAAGCAGTTTGGACATGTGCTTTTTTAAGAATCTGAAAAGTGGATTCAAAATGTGTCAGTCTGTAAAAGTGTTTATCACTTGCCAAAAAAAAGAGTAGTAAGTGTGCTTTCAAATTGGCAAAGAAATTTCGTTTTGTGACTAATGTGAAAACATGACTCTGTGTGCAAATAGGAATTACAGGCAGAGATTTATTGTGTATTGCTCTGGAGATTTTACATTTGCAATAGATGGAAAGGGGGAGCCATTTTTTTTGTGCAGAAGCAGACTCTTAGCACACACCCAGCTGTTTATCATGTGGAATCATGCACAGTATTCACAACCGAGTGGGGTTTGAGGTTTCAGTCAGTAATGCAAATACATTCAGCATCACTAAGGCTGGTTGCCCTTGCTGGAGTGTAGTCAGTCACCCAGGTTACACATGGTGCTGGTCTGAAAAAGCAGTTTGGACATGTGCTTTTTTAAGAATCTGAAAAGTGGATTCAAAATGTGTCAGTCTGTAAAAGTACTTATCACTTGCCAAAAAAAAGAGTAGTGAGTGTGCTTTCAAATTGGCAAAGAAATTTCGTTTTGTGACTAATGTGAAAACATGACTCTGTGTGCAAATAGGAATTACAGGCAGAGATTTATTGCGTATTGCTCTGGAGATTTTACATTTGCATTAGATGGAAAGGGGGAGCCATTTTTTTTGTGCAGAAGCAGACTCTTAGCACACACCCAGCTGTTTATCATGTGGAATCATGCACAGTATTCACAACCGAGTGGGGTTTGAGGTTTCAGTCAGTAATGCAAATACATTCAGCATCACTAAGGCTGGTTGCCCTTGCTGGAGTGTAGTCAGTCACCCAGGTTACACATGGTGCTGGTCTGAAAAAGCAGTTTGGACATGTGCTTTTTTAAGAATCTGAAAAGTGGATTCAAAATGTGTCAGTCTGTAAAAGTACTTATCACTTGCCAAAAAAAAGAGTAGTAAGTGTGCTTTCAAATTGGCAAAGAAATTTCGTTTTGTGACTAATATGAAAACATGACTCTGTGTGCACACAGGAATTGTTTTTAGATATTTAATTTGTGAAGGTGTTATTGTGATTTTCATTTATAGGAAAAGGGTTTATAGTATTTTAAGATTTCTAAAGATCATAAAAAATGTAGTAATATATTTAAATAAAATAAAGGAATTTTTTTTTAGTTTTTTTCAGGTATTGCTGAAGAGCAGTGAACAAAATTTAAGATGCCTACAAAATCCAGACTAAAGAAAGACCACAAAAAAAACCTATATTTGAAGACAACTGGAGGACCTAAGTTAGTTGGAGATGCTCATGTTGGGAAAAAGAAAAAATCTTCTGGTAAGCAGACAAAAGATTTTTTAAAGAACATATTCAAAAAAAGGAAAAATGTACAAAATGTCTGTACTGGAAAGAATGTTTTCAATAGAAAAAAACAGGAAAAAATTGAGAATTTAGTTAATGCAAATATACCTTCGGCAACAATAAAGATTAACTTAAACAGAAAAACAGCGTTTAAAGAGATACGTAGAAAAATGTTTCAGAGAAGAGTTATGTCCAATTTGATAAAGGATGTGAAGAAATATAAGCAAAAGGCAAAATATTACAAGAGAAAAAAAGAAATTGAAGCCATTGCAGCAAAGGCATTAGAACTAAAAAGGAAACTATTCATTTTAATTTTGAATAGGATGCGTACATTAGATAAAATGGTTAATGTACTGAAATCACAAAGCAAAAGGAAAAGAGTAGTGAACAGAACAAACTTTTGTAAAGTGTTTTTAGGAAAATGGATGCATAGTTCAAGTAGTGAACCTTTTTTTAATGAAGAGAGCTATTTTCAAAGTAATAGTTTGCTGCATGCAGTTGACACCAGAGGTCGTGCTTATGAAGTGAAAAATGGTTGCATAATGGAGAAGGAGATAATGGTTCCAAGAGATGAGGTACAAGTGATGGCGGATGAGGCTATGGGGAGACGTCCTAAAGCCCCAGTGTACACTTGGAATTGTAGTAGTATTTGCACTGTGCGTCAGGAATCTATTGATAAATTTCGTGAGTTTCTAAGAGAATATAGTAAAAAAAGTGTAAAACAGAAGATTAAGGTGCTTCAAAGTCTAGATCCATGCAGAGTGAGAGAGAATACTGGTTTGCAGGGTCATTCTCTGGCTTGTCTATCTAGAAAAGTGTGTAATAGTGTTTTCCATCATTTTAGGATGCTGGCTGTTCATCATACTGAAATGAGAAAGTTTGTGAGACGGTTGTATTTTGCTAAAAGTCCAGCAATAAAGTTAGATGAATTGAATAGGGCTCTGTTCCGTGGATCGGTATCAGATGTAGAGAAGGTTGTTGATGAAATTCAGTTTTGTTACTTTGGTCCTGAACAAAACAGTGCAGAAAAGGACACAGTAAATGAGGAAGAAGTGGAAGAGAATGTAGAACCCTCTGTAAGTAAGACATTTAATGATCACATAACAAAATTTGCAATAATCTCTAATGAAAGACCAAATATTACTTGTATTTGTTGCCGCAGAACTCATTATAGAAAACAAACTAGGAATGTTGATCTCTACAGAAAGAGTGAAAATGAAGATCATTATAAGTGGAAGGATTTTGCCACATATATATTTCTAGAAAATTGTTTTGAATTGGGTGAAGATCAGCGTATTTGTAAATACTGTTACAACTAGTTAGAGGAAAATAGAATGCCGACCAGAGCTGTACATAATAATTTAGAATTGGATGCTATTCCTGCTGAACTTTCTGAATTAAATACATATGAGTCTATACTTATTCAATGTGTTCATCCGTTCCAGACCATAGTACGTATGGAGCCCAAAACTGGTAAATTACCTCCTTCAGATTTACTGAGAGGTTTAAAAGGTAGAGTGGTGTATTTGCCCTTGGATTTGAAAAAAAATATGGAAACTATTGATGCGGATACTTTGGAAACTGAACCATTAGTTATTCTGGTTAATGGTGTACCTACAAAGAATAAGAAGATTTGGCAGGAGCTGGTAGATGTACGGAAAGTACAAAGAGCAAATTTGTATTTGAAAAGGAATAACAAATGGTATGAATCAATTTATATAGAAGAAGAAGATTTACAAGAAGACACAGAAACACCAACTGGACAAATTGAAAAAGTGGACAAGTCAAAGGAAGAAGAAATTTATGAACATTTTAGCATACATCCTCTTCATTCAAAAGAAGTTATGGGAGACAATATTGATCTGTTTCAGATGAAGAAAGCAAAAGGAACTCCCGTGAGTGTATGGGAGGAGAGCTTGGAAGCTCGATGTTTTCCCCAGCTGTTTCCTAAAGGAAAAGGAGGACGATACGATGAACGTCCAGAACAGATTCCAGCTTCTGAGTATCGGACTACAAGACTATATGCTGAAGATCCCAGATTTCGACAAAGTATTCCTTATTTGTTCCATCTTTTATTTGAAAGCGACTTGTCTGCACTGTCTTATGCAGTAAATCACATTTTAAAAAGTGGAGTACATTTACAAAATGTGTCTGCTAAGGATTTTATGGAGAAAGTGCAGCACCGAGATGATCATTTGGAAACACAACTGGTCAATCTGATGGCTTGTCAGCATGGGACAAATGAATATTGGTACCGACGCCATGGTGAATTAAAATGCATGTTACGGAATTTAGGAACACCAACATGGTTCCTTACCCTAAGCTGTGCTGAGTACGCTTGGGATGATTTACTGGATTTTCTACGAGAGGCAAATTCAAACATTAAAAACATCGAATACAAGACAGCAGGAGAACTGTGCTCATTGGATCCGGTTAATGTTTGCAGATATTTCAATCATAGATTTGAGGCTATGATGTCCTTCATCTGCAATAAAAAAAATCCACCTCTAGGAGAAGTAGTGGATTTCTTTTGGAGAAAAGAGTACCAGGCAAGAGGTGCTCCTCATATTCATATGCTGTTGTGGATCAAGGATGCCCCAAAGTTTGGAACAGATGCTGATGAAGCAGTGTTATCTTACATTGAAGAATATGCAACATGTGCTATACCAAAAAGCACAGAAGAGAAAAAGTTAAAGGAGCAAGTTTTACGTTTCCAAAGTCATCGGTGTGGAAAATACTGTCGACGGAAATACAAGAGCAAAGAAAAATACTACACTAAATGTCGATTTGGATTTCCTAGACCTGTTCTTTCAAATGGAAGAGTAAACAGTTTTATGTCATCTGTGAGACATACTATCACAAGAAAATCACCTAAGAATACCTACAACCTAAAAAGAAAAGAAGAATCAAAAAATATAAATGAGTACAACCCAGTCATTTTATCCATGTGGAATGCTAACATGGATATACAGTATGTAGCTGACAATTCCATTGCTGTTGCTCGATATGTAACGTCTTACATTACTAAATCTGAAAAAACTGAATTGAAAGAAATGTGGGAAGAGATTTCTTACGAGAAGACTGTCTGTAAGAAGATGTACAGTTTCAGTTTAAAGATGTTATCGCATCGAGAAATTGGATCCTACGAATGTTCAGATAGGTTATCTTCTGCAAGTCTCTACTCGAAATCAAGAAGAATAATTTGGGCAAGTTTAGGCCTTGCAGCAATGAGAAATCGGGTACTGAAATCTGTTGGAGAAATTGAATATTTGGCCGAGAATGACCCAGAAAGTACAGATATTTTGAAATCAAACATGTTGGACACATATTATCCAAAAAGAAGTCATCATCTGGAGAACATGTGTCTCTATGAAGTGCTGCAGAACTACATTTATTCACGGAAAGCCGCAGAAGACATCAACAATGGAAAATATAAAGTCATTGGTGAGGAAGGATGTTTGGTGAAGCAAACAAAAGGAAGTTTGATAAATCACAGGAAGCTGAGTTGCGATACTACTGACAAAAAGGAATTTTACTACTTGGCTCTTTTACAGCTGTTTAAACCATGGCGTACAGAGGATGAACTACTGGGAGAATTTCAAAGCTATGAAGATTCTTTTAATGCTTGCAAAGACAGCATACAATGCAGTACATTCTCAACTTATCTGCAAATGTTAAATGAAGAAATTGAACAGGAAACTACAATTGCAGCTGAAGTAGCTAGAGACAGTTCTCAAGACAGCCAAAGTTCAGGAACACTCAGTCAAGATCCCCTAGGACAACCAATCGTTGAAAATGAAGCATCAATAGCCATGAATGAAGTGGAAACGGCCATGAATCAAGCTCAAGAAGAATTTATAGACTTACAAAATTTGGAAAGACAACTGAATGAAGAGCAGCAACAAATTTATGAAGAGATCAGAAGCAAAATTGATCACGGATTTCAACATGAAAAAAAAGAGTGCTCATGCACATCATTTCATCCAATCAGGATGTATGTAAGTGGACAAGCTGGAACTGGAAAAAGTTTCTTAATAAAAGTCATCAGAAGCTACCTACAGCAAAAAACGGATTCTACTTTGTCTTGTGTGGTTACTGCTCCAACTGGGTTAGCAGCCTATAACATAAAAGGAATCACCTTACATCGTTTGCTAATGTTACCAGTGGAGCATGAGAACAAAATACAATACAACAAGTTAACTGGAGAAGCATGCTTGGAAGTTTCAAGAGTATTGAAGAAGATGCAAGTTCTCATTATTGATGAGGTGAGCATGGTATCAAACTTAATGCTTGCCTTTGTGCATTTAAGAATGCAGCAAATTCTAAGGACAAACTATGACGTGTTATTTGGTGGAAAACATGTCATAGTTTTTGGGGATCTTCTACAACTTACTCCAGTTAAAGGACAACCAGTGTTTAATACTGTGACACATGAAGACACAAAGAAGTCATTGGGAAGCATCGGTAATGCAAATATTTGGTCCTTCTTTGAGTACAAGGAACTTACTACTAATATGAGGCAAGCAAACGATGAAGAATATGGAAGTATTCTGAAAGATATCAGAATTGGACTACTCACAGAAGTTGGCAAAAAAGCATTACAGAGTTGGCTGCTACATAATTTATTTCCAAAGGAAGAAATAGTTGCAGAGAAGATATACAAGAACATTGCAGAAAAGAAAAGTGTCATCTGCTTAATGCCAACTCTACGTGAATGCTCAATATTCAATGAGGAGCTTTTGAAATTGGAAAAGGAAGATATCAGGAAATTGGAAGCAGTGGACAAAATTGAGGATGGAAGAATTACTATCACATTAACAGGCACACTGAAAAATAAATTGGATTCACTAGAGAAGAACATTTCCAAAACAGCTGGATTAGAAAAAAATCTATATGTTTGCATGAACTGTAGAGTATTTTTAAGGAGAAATTTGGATGTTGAAAAAGGTTTAGTTAATGGAGCCATGGGAAGAGTTGTGGGATTTATTAATTATCAGAAAAAAGATGGAATTGAATGTTTAAAAATAAAATTTGATCAGATAGAAGAAGTTAAAGACATTTGTCGTTGTTCAGTTCGTTTCATGCTTGTGAAAGACTTATATGTACGTAGGAAGCAGTTTCCGTTTTCGCTAGCATATGCTGTAACTATTCACAAGTCTCAAGGATTGACTGTAGATTGTGCTTTTGTGAACATTGGTTCAACTGTGTTCAAAGAAGGTATGGCTTATGTAGCTTTGTCACGAGTGAAAACATTATCTGGTGTATTCATGATAGACTTTGATGACTCAAAAGTTAGTGCTGATACAAATTGTGTAAAGGAGTATAATAGATTAAGAAGAACCTATGCTCCTCATTTAGGTCAGTATCCTGTGTTGGAGAAACGTGTAGTTTCTCGTAAAAGGAGAAATGAGAATATCTGTAATGAAGATGTAGAGAGGAGGAAAAAAAAGAGGAGTGATGTAATTGCAAGCAAAAAGAAAAAGGAAAATGAAGAAGAGGTTGTAGGATGTAATTTTGAAAATAGCTCTGGTGTCAACTGCTACGCTAATGTAGTGCTGAATGTTGCATTTTATCTGGAAAGTGTGCAAGAGCAGATAATAGTAAATCAGACAAAAAGATTCTGTTCTGAGTTGAGTCTCCTTTTTTAAAAGCTGAGTAATGATAAAACTCAAATAGAAAGTGCTACTGAAATTAGAAAACTTTTAGATGTATGTTCAGGACGAACACAGTTTTCTCAAAATGTACAGCAAGACGCACAGGAATTCTTGATGTTTTTTCTTCAGGTACTGGAAGAAGAAGGGGTTCCCATTGAAAATTTGTTTGGTCTCTCTTATAAATGGGAACATAGTTGTGAAAACTGTTTCAATACATGTGGCTCTAATGTTGATTCTGAAAGGTTTATTTATTTAACATTGCCAGAAAGTAAAACAGTCACTTTTGCTAAATTAGTTAAAGATGCTAATCATAACATGGAATGCAGTGAGTGTCAATCTGAAATGTTTTCAACGTTACTTTTAAAGGAATACGGACAATATGTAATTTTAATGATGCAACGATGTAAAGCTGATGGTTCAAAATTGGATACTTTAATAAAGAAGTTTACAGGACAGCAATTATCAATTTCAGGAAAAACTTTTGTAACAGTTGCAATAATTTTCCATGAAGGACCTACTGTTACTTCTGGACATTACACAGTTTATCTTAAATGTGAAAAAGGCTGGACACTGTGTAATGATTCCCAATTGATTTTCAAGCAACGTTTGCCTTTTGATTTAGCAAATTCCTATCTAAACTTCCTGAAACCTAAATTTTAGAGAGACTTGGCAAGATGTGTACAAAACAATTTTACCATTTTATTGGATTACCATTGGAATTTTCAAAAAAAATGATTTTTCAAATTATCATTTGGCCTAATGGAAAGGTAACCAATTGTAATGTGGACTTTTTAAATTTTTAAGGAAACTTTGGAAAACCAAAAATTTAGACAAAATCGGTAACATCTGCACAATTTAAATTTTGGAATGTTATTGGATTGCCATTGGAAATGTATTCAAAAAAGATTTTTTAAATTACTATTTGGCCATGAGGAAAGGTAAACAATTGTATTGTGGACTTATTTAATTATTAATTAATCTTTCGGAAACCAAAATGTTACAGAGAATCGGTGAGATCTGTACAATTTAAACTTTAGAATTTTATTGGATTACCATTGGAAATTTAATCAAAAAAGAATTTTAAAATTACTATTTGGCCTAAAGGAAATGGAACCAGATGTATTGTGGAGTTATTTGAGATATATTTTTGTGATTATGCTTCTGAAACAAAAATGTCAGACGGTATTTTAAAGAAATAAGTATTGATATTAGTTGATATTTTTTTAGAATATTATGCATTTCTATAATGTTATGTTTAAGTTAAAAGAGATTCTGGGCTTTTTTTATACAATCTTTGAGATTGTTATTTTTTTTTTGCCCGCTGTTAAATGATGAATGCAATTGCTTTCACAATTTATAGTGAAATGCAATATATTCTGAAAACAGCAAAAAAAAGGCAAAACATTTTTGGGGAAAAACATGTAAATACGTGTAATGTGTAATATATTGATTTATTAAATATTAATAATTTTTTCTTTTTTTTTCAGATTGTGAAAGAAAATTTTCAAAAAAAACCAACCATTTTTTCAAGTAATTTCAATTACATTTTAATTAAAAATTAAATTGTTGGGTGGGACAGGTAACTGAGAAATTAGAAGGTCTCTTTCTTTCACTTTATCTAAAAAAGATTGTTAGTATTTAGTTATTAATTCCTCAAGGATCTTGAGATGTGGTAATTGATTTTTAGTGTTTTTTAAAAAAAACAAAAAAAAATACGCTTACCGTACGCGTACGGTAAAAAAAAAAAAAAAGTTTTAAAGAAAAAATAAAAAAAAGTTGAGAGGTAAGGTTGGCTCTTAAAAGAGCCGTTGTGTTCATGCAGGGACAGAGGAAAGGAAGTATGGGAACATTAGCTGGTTGGACATTTGTGCTGATCTATTCTGTTGTTAATGAGGGAAACACTGGTCTCCCTGTGAACAATTAGATCATGGCAAAATGAACACCGCATAGTAACCCTACCAAACCGAGGGTTCATTTCCAGAGGTTCAGAAAAAGGTGATTGTGCCCCCACAGATGAAGGGCTCTGCTGAGCTTCCGAAGAAGGACTCGGCTGAGCTGCTGTGGATGTGCTCGCTCGACTTACTGAAGGGTTGCCCCTAGTATGTCGTGCATGTGTCCTAGGATGCACATCCTCAAGGTGTCTCAACATAGTGTGATTCCCAAAGGAATACTTCTTGTTGGGATTACCTCGCGAAAGTACACGCTGGCACAGCTTGCAAGTCACCAAGGCAGCATTGACTTTTTTCTCACCCTCTGGAAAACTGAAATACTCCCATATGAAAGAGCCCTTCTGTTTCCTCCTTCTCTGCCTGATGGTGGTGCTGCTAGCCTCACTCTCAGCAGAAGAGTGCTGTTCTGCCATCGTATCACAAAGACAAGTCAGCTCCTTCTCCTAAGGGATCACAAGCAGAAATGAGGGGAATGGGTGTGGTGTAGGAGAGTTCTAGAACTGAAAGTAGTTTCAACCAATCAAAAGTTGTGTTTCATGATCACATGACCAACCGTGCGCGTACGTTACGCTTACGTTACGCTTACGGTGCGCTTACGGTAAAAGTGCGCATGCGCGTAAAAAAGACACGCGCTCGCGCGCATGCGCAAAACAGTCACTCTACAACACTTCCGCGTAACGTGCTCGTGTAGCGTACACGCCTACGCGCCCCACGCACAGTACGCGCGGCTACGCAAAATGCGTAACTATACGCAAACAGAGTAGATAAATTACAAACATTGTGTAAACCGTAAGCTTACCGTACGCTTACCGTACACGCACTAAAAAAAAAAAAAAAAAAAAAAAAATATATATTTTTTATGTTATACTAATATATCTTACCTGTTGGGTAAAAAAAAAGAGAAAACTTGATATATTACATATTTATTTTTAAAAAAACATAGTGTTTTAAGAGAATAAAAAGTTTTTAAAAAACTTGTTTTTTTTTTAAAAAAAACCACATTTATAATAAAAAAATCATACAAAATCAAAAAAAAAAATATGGGAATCACATATGTTATAGGTAAGAATTAGCATTTAAAAAACTATACAAATTCACTGAAAAAACCATGGGTTTCACACACGTTATAGTTAGAAATTAGCATTTAAAAAACCTTGCAAATTCACTGAAAAAACCATAGGTTTCACACATGTTATAGTTAGGAATTAGCTTTTAAAAAACCTTGCAAATTCAGTGAAAAAACCATAGGTTTCACACACATTATAGTTAGCTGGACATTTCACTTGTAAAAAAACAATGAAATTTTCCCGTTATAGTTAGTTAAGCTAACTATAACTCGCGCGCCCGCAATGCACTGCTGATGACGTCACATATTACATCACTCATGACATGGTCAGTGACATCACTCATGACATCACTGATGACATCTCAAATGACATCACTGATGACATCACTGATGACATCATCCATGTGATGGAGTGGCAGATCTCCTCTCACCCTAATATAACCTTTGATACACACATTCAAAAATAGAGACTGAAATTTTCAAAAAAATGGACATACAAATACCAATTACAACCACCTCTTTAATAATTCTAAGAACCACATAAACATCCACTCATTTTCCAACAGTCCTGTACAGTCACTCATTCGTGTACTCACACATCATATGTACTCATACACCAATACATCCTGTTACACAATGCCACTCATCCACAGAGTTACTGACACACATAGTCACTCATGAAAAAAAGAAAGAAACATACATTTACTTGCATATACAGTTATACACACACCACCACACTTACTTCTACAGAAACTTACACATACTTAGTCTTTTAAACAATCACTTATAGAGACACATACTTATTCATACAGGAACTCTTTCAATCTCTCACTCTCACATATACTCACTTATATACACCAATAGTCACATATACTAGTTTAAAACATATGTAGTTACTCATAAAGACACTATTGAGACAGCCATTCACTCACTAACACACCCATACACACACTCATCCACCCATACAGTCCTGCACATATGCTGTCTTCAACACATACAAACAGTGAGTCACTCATTCATGCACCTATGCACTACGTAATACCCCCCACCGAACCATATAGACACTGATACTCAAAAAACCAACTAATAACCTTTACAGACACCCATGTAGCTACTCACCAACCCATGCAGCCACTTATACACAAAGTGAGAGACTGATACAGATATTTACATATTTAAACATTACTCACTAAGCCATGTATTCACTAAGATACACTTAATCAGTCAGTTACACAATCAATTTTTAAAAAACAAATCATCCATTTAGACACTTATATACCCATTTATTCTTCCATCGACCTTGAGATATACATATATAAAACATATTTAATTTTCAGAAAAACACACATTCACTGGATGATGTCATCAGTGATGTCATCAGTGATGTCATTTGAGATGTCATCAGTGATGTCATGAGTGATGTCACTGACCATGTCATGAGTGATGTAATATGTGACGTCATCAGCAGTGCATTGCGGGCGCGCGAGTTATAGTTAGCTTAACTAACTATAACGGGAAAATTTCATTGGTTTTTTACAAGTGAAATGTCCAGCTAACTATAACGTGTGTGAAACCTATGGTTTTTTCACTGAATTTGCAAGGTTTTTTAAAAGCTAATTCCTAACTATAACATGTGTGAAACCTATGGTTTTTTCAGTGAATATATATATATCTATATTCACTGAAAAAACCATAGGTTTCAGGGGTGTTATAGTTAGCTGGACTTTTCACTTGTACAAAACCATTGAAATTCCCCCGTTATAGTTAGTTCAGCTAACTATAACTCGCGCGCCCGCAATGCACTGCTGATGACGTCACATATTACATCACTCATGACATGGTCAGTGACATCACTCATGACATCACTGATGACATCTCAAATGACATCACTGATGACATCACTGATGACATCATCCAGTGAATGTGTGTTTTTCTGAAAATTAAATATGTTTTATATATGTATATCTCAAGGTCGATGGAAGAATAAATGGGTATATAAGTGTCTAAATGGATGATTTGTTTTTGAAAAATTGATTGTGTAACTGACTGATTAAGTGTATCATAGTGAATACATGGCTTAGTGAGTAATGTTTAAATATGTAAATATCTGTATCAGTCTCTCACTTTGTGTATAAGTGGCTGCATGGGTTGGTGAGTAGCTACATGGGTGTCTATATAGGTTATTAGTTGGTTTTTTGAGTATCAGTCTGAGTGTCTGCATGGTTCGGTGGGGGGTATTACGTAGTGCATAGGTGCATGAATGAGTGACTCACTGTTTGTATGGGTTGAACACAGCATGTGTGCAGGACTGTATGGGTGGATGAGTGTGTGTATGGGTGTGTTAGTGAGTGAATGACTGTCTCAATAGTGTCTTTATGAGTAACTACATATGTTTTAAACTAGTATATGTGACTATTGGTGTATATATGTGAGTATATGTGAGAGTGAGAGATTGAAAGAGTTCCTGTATGAATAAGTATGTGTTTCTTTAAGTGATTGTTTAAAAGACTAAGTATGTGTAAGTTTCCGTAGAAGTAAGTATGGTGGTGTGTGTATAACTGTATATGCAAGTAAATGTATGTTTGATTCTTTATTAGCATGAGTGACTATGTGTGTGAGTAACTCTATGGATGAGTGGCATTGTGTAACAGGATGTATAGGTGTATGAGTACATATGATGAGTGAGTACATCTATGAGTGACTGTATAGGACTGTTGGTGAATGAGTGGATGTGTATGTGGATCTTAGAATTACTGAAGAGGTTGTTGTAACTGGTATTGGTATGTCCATTGTTTTGAAAATTTTAGTCTCTATTTTTGAATGTGTGTATCAAAGGTTATATTAGGGTGAGAGGAGGTCTGCCACTCTATCACAAGGATGATGTCATCAGTGATGTCATCAGTGATGTCATTTGAGATGTCATCAGTGATGTCATGAGTGATGTCACTGACCATGTCATGAGTGATGTAATATGTGACGTCATCAGCAGTGCATTGCGGGCGCGCGAGTTATAGTTAGCTGAACTAACTATAACGGGGGAATTTCAATGGTTTTGTACAAGTGAAAAGTCCAGCTAACTATAACACCCCTGAAACCTATGGTTTTTTCAGTGAATTTCTGAGGTTTTTTAAATGCTAATTCCTAACTATAACGTGCCTGAAACCTATGGTTTTTTCTGTGAATTTCAAAGGTTTTTTAAATGCTAATTTCTAACTATGCCTACAGAGATAGGACATGTGAAGAAAGAAGAAAAAATGCACAGAAAGAAACAAAAGAAGTGCAGAAAGAAGCAACAGAAGTCCTCAAATACGAAGATAAGTGCAGGAAGAAGGATAACGTGCAGAAAGAACAAAAAGAAGAGCAGAAAGAAGCCTTGTTGCAAAATCATCCTGTACCCTCAACTTTTTCAGACGGATACTGGTGGTAACTGAGTCTGACTAACCAGTCCTAGAGCCAGTGCTATGTTAAAAGACACTTAGAATACAGTGAAAACACCTACATACACTAGGGAACATTATGCGTTGGGGTCCGCCTGTGATTAGCATGACCTCCTCTGTAAGCCCCTAGTATATAATAGGGCATGGGGATTAAAACTACCTCTTAAAACAGGCCACAGGGCGTTTTTGCACACGTTAACTCAGGCCCCGTCCCCTCCATTCACCACTGTGTAAACACGCCCTGTGTCCATTTTTAGTTGGGAGATTAAGTTCATTTGAATCCTGAGGGTCCCTAGGGTCCAACTAGCCCACTAGGTACCTCCAGTAAGTGCCACAGAGCTGCGTTGCAGAGAGGTGTAAAAAGTGGCACGGCCTGGACCACCTCTCTGCAATGCAGCTCAGTGGCGCTTACTGGAAGCACTTGGTGGGCTAGTTAGCCCCCAGGGGCCCTCAGTATTGAAGGGAAATTATATCCCCAATTTAAAACGTGCCATAGTGCGTGTTTGCACACGTCACCTCAGGCCCCGTCCCCTCCCTTCACCACTGTGTAAACGCGCCCTGTGGCTGTTCTAAGTTGAGAGATTAAGTCCCCTTGAATCCTAAGGGTCCCTAGGGTCAAACTAGACCACTAGGTACCTCCAGTAAGCGCCACAGAGCTGCGTTGCAGAGAGGTGTAAAAAGGGGCTTGGCCTCAGAACACCTGGCTGCAGCGCAGCTCCCTGGCGCATACTGGAGATGCCTGTTGGGGGCGCGTTTGCAGAGTGCTGCACGGAGGGGGCATGGCCTCCGGCATGATGCCAGTCTTTTATTTATTTTAGTTTTTTAAGAAGGGGGGCTGTTTGGTTCCCCTTCTTATTCTAATTTATTGGCCCTGATGACCCCATCCCCCAGGGCCAGTCTCCTAATTATATTTTTTTGACCCCAATCCCCAGGGCCGGCCACTGTTTTTTATTATTTTAAAAAAATATATATTTATAGACACACCTAGGACATGCTGGACAAACCGTACGTACCTATCACCATGACGATTTGCGTGATATTCATTAAAAGGCGACTATGCATGCAATGAATCCACGTGGAATGTATTTACACCACTAGTGAAGCTCTGACATGTCTGATGCCCTACCGTGCCTAATCCTGGTAGACACCCTTGTCGTTTATTTATACAAACATGGGTAGCTATTGACGGGCACATTTAATACACATGCACACCAAGCCATTCAAAGGGGATTCGACAAAAATTCGACCAAAACTATGCAAGAAACCCCCCTCACGGTTAATAAAACACACATCCACTGCCGGATGTGTAATACTTTTTATTTTACTCTCTGGAAAGGGGACGAACATCACTTGAGAGTCACAGCGTGCTCCTGACAGAGCCCAATGCTGTGTTACACCCACCATTGCCTGCCGAGTGCCACACACCTCTGTGTTGTATTCCACTAGCTAGTGCATATGCTATGACACTCTCTAGCCCATGTGCACTGTAACACCACCCCGTGAATATGTCATGCCACACTTGTCTTTGCACGGGTTATATTGCCCCATCTAACGTGCCTTTCTCGATGCCTATGTTATAACGCACAGTGCTATGCCATACATATTACAATCTGGGATCCATATCTTTGTCACAGTGCATATGCAACGTTACACTCCCCAGCACATATTTTATATTACAACTTTAGAGACTAGTTAGGTTACACAACACTGCCCTGTGCATATTACACTCCAAGGCGCATATCGCATAGCACACGCTAGTGCCTGTGCTATCTCGCGCTCTCCAATGAATCTGTCATTGCGCACAATGTATTGCATATTATATTTCACGCCCGGTTCATCTTATATCACACTTTTTCATGCATATTTTATACCATACACTATATCTAGTTTTCATTTTCAATCGTGCTCTCAGGACTATGTTCTATATAACACTGTGTTCACCTACCCTTTTCACGGGCATTACATTTTGCGATAGGGGGTGGAGGGTCAGGGGGTGTTTCTGCCAAGTGAGCCCGGAGTCACAGTCACAAACGTCCTCTTCTTCCTGAATAAAAGTGAGATTATGCTGCATACTTGTTCATATTTTAAGTCGTTCGCACAGACACAATGTTTTAAAAACAATAAAGTTCCTAATACCCGCCTTCTCTGAACAGTTAGCTTGCTGCCCCATCCCCTTCCTCCCTATCCTCTGTTGTGTGAATCCATGGACTAGCCTCCTCCCTCCTGCCATGCATGGTCTGATGTGCTGCCACTGCCCTCAATTTAGTATGATGTACCAGTCCACTCCTCCTGCCCTCCATTGCCCAATTCTATGCCCCATCATTGACCTCCTGCTTAAACTCTGTGCTTAGCTTGCTGCCCCTATTCTCCTTCCCCCTGCCCTCCGATGTCTTTGTGCATGCCCCTGCTCCATCCTTTTTTCCCACCATGTCCCATGGACCTGCCACTCCTATCTACTCTGAGTGTTCTGTTGAGCTGCCACTCCCCTCCCACCTGCCTAGCATTGTCAGATGACTGTAACCTGTCCCTGCCACCTCCACCCTGCCAGTCCACATGCCATGCCCCTATCCTCTTCCTCCTGTCCTACATGGTCCATTGTACTGCCACACCCTTCTGCCCTCCCTGGTCTGTTGTGCTGCAACTGCTCCTCCTGCCTGCCCCGTGTGGTCTGTTGTGAGGTCCCTTCCCCTGAACTTTCTTGTCTGTGCACAGGTCCTGACCCTCCCTTCTATCCTCCATCGTCCTTTGTGCATGCCCCTCCACCCTCCTTCTTGCCCATCATAGCCATTGTGCTGCCACTAACCCTCCCACTTGCCATGCATGGTCTTCTGTGCTGCCATGGCCCCTCCCACCTTCCCTGTGTGGTCAGTTAGCTGCCCCTGACCCCCTCCCACCTTCCCTCCATGGTCTGTGTGTATGCCATCACAGTCTCACTGTTGCTCATCATGGTGTGTCTTGCTTCTAGTGCCCATCCTGCCTGACCTCCATGGCTATCTTGCTGCTCCTGCCCTGCCCCCTTGCCCCCAGCCCTACTCCCTCCCTCCTGGCTTGTCTGTTCCATTGTAATGCCCCTGATCCGTCCCTCCTGCCCTTTATGGTCTGTTATGCTGCAGCTTTCTCTCCTGTCTGTCCATTATGGTCAGCTAGCTACCATTGCCTCTTGCCCCTCTGTTCTCTGTTGTCCATGTGCATGGTCCTGTCCCCTCCCTCTTGCTTTCTATGGATTGTTGTGCTGCACTCCCGTCCTGCATGCCCTGTGTGGTGTATTGTGCTGCTGCAAACCCTGATGCCTGCCCTGCAGGGTCAGTTTGGTGCACCTCTCCATGTCCCTCCTGTCCTCTGTTATCCAAGTCCATGTCCCTATCCCATTTCCTTCCATGATCCAATGTACCATACTTGCGAACATTTTGAACTTGGTAAGAGGGAGATTTTGAAAAAAAACTGGGGTATTGATTTTCCCCTTTGAGTTACATTGAAAAAGAGGATATTGTAGACAGGAGACAGATCAAATAAAGCCCATTTGAGCTTAAAAACATTGGACGTTTCCTGGCTGAATCGGGTCTGTTGGCATGTATGGTTGTACTACCATTGCCTCTTCCTTCTGCCCACAATGGTCTATTACATTGCCACAGCCTTGAAGGAGGGTAGATTTTGTATCACAGGGGGCCCCTGGCCCGTTCTGTCCACACCTGAAGTATGAGACCCTTGTCCTTGCCCTGCCAGCTGCATTTGTAGGCCGTATTAAATTGACCAGCGGGTCCTGTGTTGCTATATAATTATCCTGAGACATCCTTACCACTCAGCCAGCATAAAACCCCTGTGTAGGCCCTTCTGTTCAATATGTAGGCCTCTTTGTTAAATTGACCATAGCTCTGCAATTTTAGTGTATAGCAGTCTGAAGGCAGGTCTGCGAGGCCTTCTGATCCAAACTAGTAGCCCCCACCCTACCCGAGTGCTCCGTGCTCGGTATCAAAGTTCAACATCCCCCTGAAGCTGTCGACATACAGTAGGCTGCATCCTGGACTGGTACTTGCTTCCTGGGCAGGTTTCCCGCTTTTAAGGAAGTGGCAACCGCAGAGCGTCAAGTTAGGAGAACTGAGGAGATTTTATACATGAATATATTGAATTCCCGTACAATACCCATTATTTTCTGCTTGCTCTATGGAACTTACGATAAGCGATTGGCCTGAGAGACTGACCTTTTCACCCAGTCCATTGTCAGCATTAAGTGGGTAAATGACGAAATGTCTGGTAAAATCTGCAGACGAAGCTTTTGGGTAGCATACGTAGGTAGATGTAGCGTGCAAAGGAGCCCACAAAATGATATAAAAAGGGAGCACCCACAGATATCGACGGACTACCTCGCCGTCTGTATGTAGGTTAACAGGCAGTGCAGGTTTTCCCCAAGAGCTGGGAGCTCTTGTCTTCCTTTGCTTAAAATGTCTTGCTCTGCTTTGCTTGAAGTATCTTATTCTATTTTACCTATATGAAATGTCATGTTATGTTTAACCATTGTTCTCTTTACTTTTGCATTTAAAAGATTTTGTATTGTAATTGCAGGAATGCTTGCTCTAAGAGTAAACGTGAGTGTTCCTAGGTAACATTTTCCTTGGTGTAACTTGTTTCTCATGATGCATTTATAGATGTGTTTTCTCTCTCTCTCTGTCAGTACATTAATTGAGATACAGAGAATATTATGACAGCTGTATGATTATCTGGATTCTGTATTTTGTACTTTATGTCTCTATTCTGCGGTTTCTTTGAAGTTGCATCTTCTCATTAAACTGCCATTGTATTCTGCCTCCAATTCCATGTCTCATATGTCTGTTTTCTTCATTTTTGGAGCAAGCGTTCCTAGGCACCCCGGCTCAAATTAAGGTGCCCCTTTTGTCCCTGACTCACTCTCCTGCTCAGTTCTGTGGTGGCTCCCGGGGATCTGGGGACCGCCCCTAGCTTCCTTGACCCGTAATAGATCTTCCCTCCAACAGCCTCTCTTGCAAGTCCTGTATTGTTGGTTTGTTGCCCCTGCCCCCCTTTCCACTGCCCTCCATAGTCTGTTGTGCTTCCACGGCCCTTCCTGCCTGCTCAGTGTGGTTAAGGTGTTGCCTTTGCACCCTCCTACCTGCCTTCAATTTTCAGAGTCCGTGCCCCTGGCCTCTGCCTCTCAACAGTATCCTAATGAACAACTAGATTGCTAACATTCTATATTTATTACAAAAGTGTGGAACGCCTGACATCATCTTGATGTAATCAAAACTGTAATACCTAGAGCATTTCCTTTAGAAATTACATATATGAGAGGGTCTTATTGGCATCAAAATTATGGTTAGTGCTCTAAAAGACTAAAATAAGGACATATTTTCTGAGTTTTCAAATAGCGACAAAGCACTTTTAAATTATTTGTTATCTTTATGTTTTTTTATCCAGTTGACCACTTGATTAAATGTTGCACTTAGGGGAGAGGATGTGGTGTTACTTCCAGAACTGCAGACTTTGCAACTGGGGAACCAGGTTGAAGTTTCTGCTTCAGCTCGACATTCTGTGATTCTGGTCAAATCACTTAGTCTCCCCATGTCTACAACCAAAATGAATTTGTTCTTGTGTGATGTAACCAATGCTCATGTAAAGCACTCCAATACCTGACAAGTCTGCACTATATAACACTGCAAAAACACAAAATAATAAGTGTTTTGCACACTTCTGTCATTGGGCTATATTTGGGCTACATCTGGGTGATTTTGGGCTACATTTGGGCTCTTTTGTCTCCGGTGGCCATCTTGGGAGATTTATTTGTTATGAAGTTTCCTAATTTCCTCATGTACTGCAGTCTCCTCAGTAGGAAATGCTTTCAGTTTTTTACTTTGATTCCATCATGAAGGTATCCAGATATGTCACACATTTGCCATAAATTCTGAATGTTAGCACTCTAGTTGCTCATTAGATCACTGTAGTAAAACTACTGCACCATGGAAGTCTGCTCCTGGTATTAAAAGTGCATGTTTCAGTCTGCATGTCAGAATGTTTTAATGAAATAGAAGAGGATTTGAGAAGTCACTCAAAATGTGCCCTCATTTTCTTTCTTCAGCATTAATCATAATTTCTATGGCAAAATGAACCTCCTCATTGTGTTCCTTTTTAAATTAAATGTTTTAAGTGTTACCAGTTTATTCCAATCAAGATGGCTTCAGGTGTGCCATACTTTTGTCATAATGAAGACAGTAAGCGCTCTAGTTGTTTTTAAGAACATTCTGGGACATTCTGTCATTGGGCTATACTTGGGCTACATCTGGGTGATATTTGGGCTACATTTGGGCTCTTTTGTCTCTGGTGGCCATCTTGGGAGACTTATTTGTTATGAAGTTTCCTAATTTCCTTATTTACTGCAGTCTCCTCAGTAGGAAATACTTTCAGTTTTTTACTTTGATTCCATCAAGAAGGCATTCAGATGTGTCACACATTTGCCATAAATTCAGAATGTTAGCACTCTTTTTGCTCATTAGATCACTGTAGTAAAGCTACTGCTCACCAGGGAAAACTGCTGCTGGTATTGAAAGTGCATGTTTCAGTCTGCATGTCAGAATTTTTTAATGAAATAGAAGAGGATTTGAGAAGTCACTCAAAATGTGCCCTAATTTTTCTTTCTGCAGCACTAATCATACTTTTTATGGAAAAATGAACCCCCTCATTTTGTTCCTTTTTAAATTAAATGTTTTAAGAGTTACCACTTTAATCCAAGCAAGATGGCTTCAGGTGTGCCATACGTTTATCATAAGTAGGACTGTTAGCGCTCTAGTAGTTCTTTGGAACACTCTGGGAAGCTGCAGTAGAACACAAAGGAATCAACTGACAGTCTCTGCCCTTGTTGGATGTACATGTTTTACTGAGAATGTCAGACTTCATTCTCACATGACTGAGAAAGATAATGTGAATTTACAGAAAATAAGCTCTCAGTTTAGCCTATAGATCACCTTCCAAACCTCTGTGGTAAAAGCATGAGAAAATATTTTTCTCTCAATCATGATATCCCAGCAGAAGGCTTTTTCACATGGTGAAATCACCTTAGAACATACCACAATTCCTAAAATGAGTATGGTACCATCAACAAATGATTTATAATGTAACTAAAGTCTTAAAACCTTCTATTAACTGCAATGCTTTTTAATGAGGTGCTATCATGTATATTGGTCCCAAGATGGCTGCCAACACTTCTTGGATGAAGTGCTGACAGCCAATCAGATCTCAGGATGAGATGTGTGGTTAGGCTCCGCCCACATATATATATGCTTTTAAATGCTATTTTCTCAGGAAATACTGAACAGATTTACACCAGACCTGCAAAAGGCACTTCCTTCACCTTATGGCTACCTCTCTGCCAAATTTCAAGTAATTCTGTTCAGCCGTTCGGGCTGTAGCTGTGTCTAAAGGTCCTATGGAAAAATGCATGGGGAAAACGCTTTTTGGGACCCCCCTTTTTTCTCGGCCCCTGCTTGACGAATCCCCCCGAGACTTTCAGGGTAGGAGCGGAGCGTAGCGCCCCACCTATTTTGAAAATTTCGCGAGGATTCGTCAACCGGCGCCAACGTTATTCCAAATAGAAAGTTGCGGATTTCCTATGGAAACAGGGTCCTAACTATAACTACCTACTGGCGACTGCCAGTAGGTAATATATATATATATATATATATATATATATATATATATATATATATATATATATATATATATATATATATATAAGTTCCACAAGTGCCCAAGACTTCAGGATGCACTCGCCATCAGTAAAACTCCATTATCAGGCAGCAGCGCAGTTTAGCAAGTTCACAGTTCTCATATAGATGCCTTACGCGTTTCAGATTACAAAATCCTTGATCACAGGCTCGAGCGGCAGCACAATCAATGAGAAAGACTCTCGATGACATCACCAGTACTTTCTTTTATTGCTCACAGGTGTGAACCTTCCATGATGTTGAAATAGCATTCTGGGATCGGTAGTCTTTGCAATACATGCCTAAGTTCACAATAAAGCTCTTGCTGCTCGCTCGTAAATAATAAATTTAAATTCAGCCATTAGTGGGCTCACTGTTAGTTGCCCGCTGCGTTGCAAATTCAATGCCAAAACTGATGGTCCAATGACGGCTCCCCACATAGGAAGCCCACCGGCCCGCTGTCATACGCGGTGGTGCAACCTCACGGCAGGGCTGCCGTGCATACATAAAGTTCCACAAGTGCCCAAGACTTCAGGATGCACTCGCCATCAGTAAAACTCCATTATCAGGCAGCAGCGCAGTTTAGCAAGTTCACAGTTCTCATATAGATGCCTTACGCGTTTCAGATTACAAAATCCTTGATCACAGGCTCGAGCGGCAGCACAATCAATGAGAAAGACTCTCGATGACATCACCAGTACTTTCTTTTATTGCTCACAGGTGTGAACCTTCCATGATGTTGAAATAGCATTCTGGGATCGGTAGTCTTTGCAATACATGCCTAAGTTCACAATAAAGCTCTTGCTGCTCGCTCGTAAATAATAAATTTAAATTCAGCCATTAGTAGGCTCACTGTTAGTTGCCCGCTGCGTTGCAAATTCAATGCCAAAACTGATGGTCCAATGACGGCTCCCCACATAGGAAGCCCACCGGCCCGCTGTCATACGCGGTGGTGCAACCTCACGGCAGGGCTGCCGTGCATACATAAAGTTCCACAAGTGCCCAAGACTTCAGGATGCACTCGCCATCAGTAAAACTCCATTATCAGGCAGCAGCGCAGTTTAGCAAGTTCACAGTTCTCATATAGATGCCTTACGCGTTTCAGATTACAAAATCCTTGATCACAGGCTCGAGCGGCAGCACAATCAATGAGAAAGACTCTCGATGACATCACCAGTACTTTCTTTTATTGCTCACAGGTGTGAACCTTCCATGATGTTGAAATAGCATTCTGGGATCGGTAGTCTTTGCAATACATGCCTAAGTTCACAATAAAGCTCTTGCTGCTCGCTCGTAAATAATAAATTTAAATTCAGCCATTAGTGGGCTCACTGTTAGTTGCCCGCTGCGTTGCAAATTCAATGCCAAAACTGATGGTCCAATGACGGCTCCCCACATAGGAAGCCCACCGGCCCGCTGTCATACGCGGTGGTGCAACCTCACGGCAGGGCTGCCGTGCATACATAAAGTTCCACAAGTGCCCAAGACTTCAGGATGCACTCGCCATCAGTAAAACTCCATTATCAGGCAGCAGCGCAGTTTAGCAAGTTCACAGTTCTCATATAGATGCCTTACGCGTTTCAGATTACAAAATCCTTGATCACAGGCTCGAGCGGCAGCACAATCAATGAGAAAGACTCTCGATGACATCACCAGTACTTTCTTTTATTGTGAGCCCACTAATGGCTGAATTTAAATTTATTATTTACGAGCGAGCAGCAAGAGCTTTATTGTGAACTTAGGCATGTATTGCAAAGACTACCGATCCCAGAATGCTATTTCAACATCATGGAAGGTTCACACCTGTGAGCAATAAAAGAAAGTACTGGTGATGTCATCGAGAGTCTTTCTCATTGATTGTGCTGCCGCTCGAGCCTGTGATCAAGGATTTTGTAATCTGAAACGCGTAAGGCATCTATATGAGAACTGTGAACTTGCTAAACTGCGCTGCTGCCTGATAATGGAGTTTTACTGATGGCGAGTGCATCCTGAAGTCTTGGGCACTTGTGGAACTTTATGTATGCACGGCAGCCCTGCCGTGAGGTTGCACCACCGCGTATGACAGCGGGCCGGTGGGCTTCCTATGTGGGGAGCCGTCATTGGACCATCAGTTTTGGCATTGAATTTGCAACGCAGCGGGCAACTAACAGTGAGCCCACTAATGGCTGAATTTAAATTTATTATTTACGAGCGAGCAGCAAGAGCTTTATTGTGAACTTAGGCATGTATTGCAAAGACTACCGATCCCAGAATGCTATTTCAACATCATGGAAGGTTCATACCTGTGAGCAATAAAAGAAAGTACTGGTGATGTCATCGAGAGTCTTTCTCATTGATTGTGCTGCCGCTCGAGCCTGTGATCAAGGATTTTGTAATCTGAAACGCGTAAGGCATCTATATGAGAACTGTGAACTTGCTAAACTGCGCTGCTGCCTGATAATGGAGTTTTACTGATGGCGAGTGCATCCTGAAGTCTTGGGCACTTGTGGAACTTTATGTATGCACGGCAGCCCTGCCGTGAGGTTGCACCACCGCGTATGACAGCGGGCCGGTGGGCTTCCTATGTGGGGAGCCGTCATTGGACCATCAGTTTTGGCATTGAATTTGCAACGCAGCGGGCAACTAACAGTGAGCCTACTAATGGCTGAATTTAAATGTATTATTTACGAGCGAGCAGCAAGAGCTTTATTGTGAACTTAGGCATGTATTGCAAAGACTACCGATCCCAGAATGCTATTTCAACATCATGGAAGGTTCACACCTGTGAGCAATAAAAAAAAGTACTGGTGATGTCATCGAGAGTCTTTCTCATTGATTGTGCTGCCGCTCGAGCCTGTGATCAAGGATTTTGTAATCTGAAACGCGTAAGGCATCTATATGAGAACTGTGAACTTGCTAAACTGCGCTGCTGCCTGATAATGGAGTTTTACTGATGGCGAGTGCATCCTGAAGTCTTGGGCACTTGTGGAACTTTATATATATATATATATATATATATATATATTTCGTTATACGTGTTGATCTCGTATTAATGCACATCACTGTGTGTCTGGTTAGGGTTGCCATCTTGTCTAACCACCTCAATTATCCAATGGGTCAAGATTGCGGTCCTGACTTGGATCAATATAAGTGTTTGGCTGTTTTTAACATGCGTATACTAATGTGTTGAAGTGTTTTTGCTAGTTTTAACGTGTGTTTATTAAGGTGTTTTTAAGCCCAAAATGTCATGTCAATCGTTATGTAATACAAAGATGTGTGCTTGTCTAGTATGTAACATCTCCTATTAGATATTTGTGGTGTTTTGGTTTATGTTCCTTTTTACGTTTGAGCCTTGTGCCGTTTTTGTAACGTATTTCGGTTCTTAATTTCTTTATGGTACCACTTTTGATTTGTCTTTTTGTGTATTGTTTTTAGCCCTGATGAAGTTCCCCTAGAGGGAATGGAACGCATTGGCTGAGCGTTGTTTGCTATTTGATCTTGTGAAAAAGCATTTGAAATAAAGGATTTTTTGACACTACACTAAGTCCACTGGACTTCATTGCCTGACGCACCCCCACTTGTATTTAACTCTCACACTCTCCTTTCCTGGTTCCCAATCCTTCACCATTGCAACATTTAAGGGTAAACCATGCAGTGTTCAGCTTGGAATTGGCCACTCTACCCTTCCAAAGTCCAAAACGTGGCTTAAGGGTGACTCAACTTGGAGTGGTGTGATGAGCCTACCAAGAGTCTCTAAGGACGTCCTTAAGAGAACTTTTCAGCTCCACTGCCCTCTGGACACAAGACTTAACCATTTGGTTTATTCGCTCTGCAAGACCATTTTCCCGTGGTGCGTACAAAGATCTTCTCTGATGACAAATTCCTAAATCCTTCAGAAAACTCTGCATTTCATGAGAAACAAACTGGACCTCCGTCACAAGATATTTTGGTATGCCTTCATCAGCAAATACATGTTTGATAAACTCTAAAATAGTCCTGGTGGAAGTCACACTAACACACCTTGTCATAACCCTTTTTTAGGTGTAATCCACAATAAGAAAAATATATCGTTCAGCTGTTGGCAACAACTCAAAGAGTCTAGCTATGTCCAAACCCAACCTTACCCAAAATTCCTTGGCAACTGTCACTGGTAACAAAGGAACTTGATGAGCAATAAGTGACTTATCATTATTGGCACACAAGAAACACTCCTTCACTATCCCCCATACCTGGTGATCCATCCCAGGCCACCAATATTTTTCTCTCACTCTTGACCTAGTGAGATTCCTCCCTAAATGCCCTTCATGAGCTAAGTTCATCACTTTAAGTCTCACATTCTCTGGAGGAATCACTCTCTCACCTTGTATCAATTCACCACATCAAATAGACAACTCATTTCTCACACTCCAGAAAGATTTACTCGATGAATCTAAACCTTTGTAATCAGGACATCACTGAAGCAGATATGTTGTGATAACCTTGAGTACTAAATCCCCATCCTTGTCCTCCTCCCACTCTTGCTTAGTAATGACCTTTTCCCTTACCCAACAAACAGTATGCACAACAAATGGTGACTGGTCATTCATCTCCACCTCCATCAATCCAGAAAGACAATCTCCTGTTTTGTTTTTGAGTCCAGGAAGATACTGCCCTTGGAAATTGAACTCCTCAAACTCTTCCATCCACCTACTTAATCTAGGCATCAAGCGTCCACTCCCCTTACATGAAAATATCTGGACGAAAGGTTTATGATCCGATTTTACACAAAAGGGCAGAACCCAAAGATAAAACTTGAAGTGCTAAATAGCCCAAATCATGGCCAGGGCTTCCCTCTTCATGATGGAATAATGGCTATCTGTCTCCTTGAGTGAACGTGGGGCAAAAGCCACAACCTTCTCTTCACCTTTCACTTCCTGAGCAAATACTGCCCCCAATCCGTGCAGGCTGGTATCCGTTGTCAATATTGTTTTACTCTTAAAATGAAAATGTGCTAAGGTATGCAGCATGCTGATCTCAATCTTGACTTTTCCAAATGCAACATCACACTCCATAGACCAACAGAACTGCATTCCCTTTCTCAGTAACTCTGATCGGTTCCACAACAGTTGCAAATCCTTCATTGAATTTGGCGTAATATTCCAACACACCCAGGAAATAATTGACTTGTTCTTTATCGACCGGTATAGGAACTTTCATTATGTTGTCCACCAATTCAATCTTGGGTCTGATACCTTCTCCAGAAATCATATGCCCCAAATAAGTTACAGATATAATTTTAAAGCTGCACTTCTCCTTCTTTACTGTCAGTCCTGCATCTGTCAGTTTCCTCAGTACCTCCCTCAGTGTTTGGTCATGTTCAAATGTATCTTTTCCATACACCGGGATATCATCTTGAAAAAATTAAAACCTGTGAGATTCCTTTCAAGACAAACTTTGTGATCCTCTGGAAGCAGGCGACCACTGAGGCCAACCTAATTGGCATTCTCCTAAATCTGTATTCCCCAGATGTGTCATGATTGATGTCAGATGTCTTGAGTCTTCATGTAATAACACCTGGTGAGAAATGGATGACATCGCCATTACACTAAAAATGTTAGTACCACTGAGCAAAATAAGGGTCTGTGCTATGTTGGGCAAGGGTTGCTGATTTACCCAAATGCATTTATCAAGATCATGAAGATCCACATGCATACAAATATTCTTTCCTTTATCCTTGGGCACTAACACCACCTGTGTCAACCACTTTGAGGACTTGATTTTTCTAATCACTCCCAAACTGAGCAATTTGCCCGGTTCTGTTTTGAGTGGTTCCAACATCAAATTGGATACCTTGTGTACCTTGTGAACACAAGAATTTACTCCAATCATAAGAACAATCTTATGTTCAAAATTCTTAAGTAGACCCAACTGGTCCTTAAACACTTTCAGAAATTCTTCAAACAATTCTCACAGTCAACTTTGTTGTCAATTAACATCACGTGCTCCTTGGTATTGGGATTAAGTGTGATTCCCCTGCCTCTTTGCTGTCGCCACCCCAGCAATTTGTCACTTCTTTTAGCTACGTACACATTGCCAACTGTCTCTCTGTCCTTAAAACAAATCTGTATATTGGCATATCCCAAAACATCAATTTTTTTTCCTACAAAGCTGGCAGAATTGATGTTTGAGGGAATTAAGTCTTTACAATCACCCGCAAAACATTCATCCCAAAATGTGTCTCCCACCATTGCGTATGGTGAACCTGAGTCCACAAGGGTTGCAAATTTCTTCCCCCCAAAATTCACTTCACATTCTGTCATAACCTCAAGACCAACATCAACCATACGTCTCTCTTTCTTGGTCAGCATTTACTTTTTTCCCCCCCTCAATTATGTTTTACACAGGTTTGGGTTTCTCAGATCAGCAAACCCTTGAGTACTGCCCTTTAAGGCCACATACACTGCACACAGAGTCCGTTGCGAAACAAAGAGGGCTATTAGGGAAATGTCCGACATTACCATATCTAAAACATTTGCTCTTGGAATCTTGAGTATCACCTCCTGGTTTCCTTCTGGCTCTACCACACATGGCTTTTTTCTGTACAGTTGTTTTACTGTCTTGCAGGCCACAGACACTACTTTGAACACTTGTATGATTCTCCACCCGGGTGGGTTGGCCCTGCATCTCCCTCACCCACCCGATGTGTTTTCAATCCCATCCACAGTTACTATAGCTTGTTTTAGTGAAGGATTCTGTGAAAGTATTTTCTCTTGCACTCTTGTGCTATTAGTACACCGTACAAGCTGGTCTCTAATTAGTGAATCTGTTAAATCTTCAAAGTCACATGTATGAGCCAGTGTCTTGAGAGAAGCTATATGGTTGCCTATTTTCTTCGTTGGCTCCTGAACTCTTGTGAAAATTTTGTGACACTCCAGCGCAACATTAATATGTGGTCTAAACTACTGAACCAACATTTTCACAGACATCTCAGAGATATCCACCATTTCACCATCACCATTTCCAATTGGCAATTCATCATGACTGTCATAAATCTTATGGCTTCAATGCCTAAATTGTGAAGGAGAATAGCCCGCTTGCTACCTGCAGAACATCTTTCACCCTTATTGCCACAAGCTGTTTTTTCCAGTGCTTCAGTGGAAGCATCGGATCACCTCTTTCTGACAGTATGGCAGGCAGTTGGGGCATGTTGCTCCCTGACATTGTGTTCACCGATCGGCATTCAATATAAATTACTGAATAATAGCAGATAGGAGACCTCTTCCCAAGGTCTCACACCAATTGCAATAATCCTGAACAAACGTACCACCAAGTTATGTACGCAAAGCTGCAGCAGCAAACCAAACTTAAACTGGCTGTCAACGTAATTGTGTCGATGGGTTCACCAATTACCACAGACCAATCCAATATTAGTGTCACAACGTAACTATGCTGTGTGATGATGTCTCCGAAGGGCCAGTCCCAAAGATCCATTGTTGTCATTCAACTCTCCGCACCAAAGCCTTGCACATGGAGTCTGCACATAGGAGAATCATGTGCTCCACAGTTGCAGGTAAACAGTATCATGATCCAGTTTTCAGGGGCTTCATACTTACTAATTTCTTAACTATTGACCTCTGATATCCATTTCCTCTCGGAGTCGCACCTGAGAGGAGATAACAATGGTAATTAAGTGCCAATATTTTATTTCCTTGTTCGACTTCCGGTGAATAAGCCTAATACTCCTCATAACGAAATTCATGGTCTGCATCTCCACACAAATCATGGGTAATTGGTGGCATCTATACACCTGTTCCCAATCAGGCATAGCTCTTCACCAGTGTTATGTTCAGAAACACTTCTGAATATTGGTTCCAGAAGATTTATTAGTTCCTTCAGTTAGCCACCAACTGCTCCTTTCATTAGTGGGCTCCCCCAGAATATCTGCCAACCCTGGAACCCAGGGGACAGAAGGCACTGGAGCAGCACTAGCGACTAAACCTACGATTTTGACAGAACCTGCGTGGCTGTGCCCCCCTTCTGGTACTCGACAATTAACTATCCGGGAGGGGCATTGCAACGCAAGGCACCTTTCTCCAGGGCCACGAGCTACAAGACAAGCACTAAAACTCTCACTGAGGGGCAGATTATCTAATTTGCTATTAATCTGCAGCAATAATTGATAAACAACTTTCAATACATGTTATTAAACACTTTGTGCATAGCCCGTCTAGGGGGAACTCCCTACCTACAAACAGGGTGTCAAGACATCCTTCTAAAGAAATCAAACTATGGAGAGTCTGGAAACCACCCTGGTGGGAATTAGGAGCTGCTATAAAGTAAAACCAACTATATTGTCAGACCCTATATTGGTTCCTCTTTTCCATGACCTCCTAATGCATATCACAAACACCAGGCCCCCCTGCTGATTGAAATCTGGAGGTCATCAAGGCACTTTACGTGTTGGAGGAGAACCACCATCCAGGGACTGGCAAGAACCTCTGGCCTCATTCAGAGGAAGAAGTGTGTCGGCTATTTATTACTCCAGAGGAAAGCAAAGTCTCCCACCACACAATGGAGGAGGTCACTGACATGGTAGACACAAAAAGAGCAACCCCTCAAAGACCTGTTGTGCCTGGCACTGATCATATGCGCACCCCTCAGGCAACAATACAAGGGTCTGCGGCATCCTCCTTGGCGCCCTGTTCCTAGATGTCAAAATAATTGCAGCACTTACAGGCTGGCCTCTTCAAGGGTGCGTCTCAACAGGGGATAACTGTATCTTTAAACCCACTGAGCCAATGACTGAGCTAAATACATCCGGTAGCTTTAACAATGATCATGTCCAAAATAATCTTGATTGGCACATGGAGACCAGTCCACCTGGTATGCCCAATGGAGCCAAAGAAGGAGCTACAAACCAGTCATGAGCAGACCTCTATCCCCGCTCAATGCATACAGAGCTCCTCCCGTGAAGCTGAAGGAGCTCTACATAAGGGATGAGGTGCTCCTCAAGGCAACAGACTCATTTGACTTTCACCCCAGCAATGAACCAACATTGTTCGCTATAGGAAGCCCACACGACCCAGTGACATCATAAGGCCACTCTAAATTTAGCTGTTCCACTCACATTGGAGCACCTAAATTTGACAATGACTAATTAACTCAGAAAGTTCATATAGAAAATCCTCGCCAGGATAGGAACTTTCAAAAGCCAACCAACAACGAAAAAATCTCAGGTGCAGAAGGTGCAGATCTACCGAACTGGTGGGCAGTCATAGACAGCACACTGACAACCATGAGTCAGGTGGCAATGATGCACACTGATAAACTGGACACACAGATATCAGTGTTACAATCCTGGGCAAACAATGTTAAAAAAAATATAGTCTCGACTAGACAATTTAAATTCTCTCAGAATGAAAGCTCAGCAGTCGGTGGTCAAAATCTCAGCATCCCTGGAGATATGTGTGACTTACTGACAGAGTATAAAGCAAGCAACAACAACAGCAAATCAACTAAGGGGTACTGCTCACTATACCCCGTGCTTCGGTGCTGGACCTGGCCCGCGATGAAGAGGTTGTGGACTTGGCTGTAGGCAAAACTGTTGCAGTTAGTCTGCTTAGTGATAGTGCAGTAGACACCTCAAGTATAAATTCTTCTAATCTACTACAAGTGAATTCCCCTGCAATCAAGCTATTAAAGAAGAACAGAAAACAAAAGCAAAGGCAGAACTCTATCCTGCATTCATAACTACTCAGTGGGGTTCAAGGGAAAAACTGTGACCCCCCACGGGGGTGAACCGCTGGTTCAAGACAGTATCCTCCCTAGTGATTCATAGCTGTTTTTGAAAGTATCTCACCCTGCTGCATTGGTTCTACTAGTGTGATAGATATCACAGGGATAACCACTTTAGTAGGTTCCTATGCCCCAAGCTCCCCAAAGAAAATATGACCACTGGGGCCCAGACCATGGGCATCTTAGTTCAACCAACTGATCCGGCCACAAAAGCGGAAACTAACATCAAAACCGTACCCTCAGCCACCCAAATTAATGATGAGGGGATTCTTACCTAATAAAGCACTCTAGTGAAAGACAATATGTCCATGTTGGGCCACCACAACCCCCCTTCCCTTTTAGGTAGTAGGAATTCAAACATCCATCAACAGGGCCATTTGGCAAACACCTCATTTGCAATGGCTATCCAGCACATCCAACAATCACAAACCCACTGAACATTCTCAATGGGGTTGTAACCTGCCCGACCCTGGGATGGCCGTGCAGGTTAGGCACATTCCCTTCGACTCTCTCAGCATACACACAGCCACCTTTGTACGCAACAATCGCTGCTCCTCTTGCAAACTCTGTGGGATTGGTGCCCAGGACATGAAACACTTTCATAGACCACCCAAAAGGCTCTCCCGAGCTAGCACTCGACCAACAGGAAGCCGAGAGCCTGAAAGAGATTCTCATATTCCATCCTGAATACATCTCCAGTGGCCAGGAAGACATCCTGAATAGGAGTAATCTATTTAAACTACTGTCAGCATTCCCCGAGCTGGGGTCTCTAGAATCCAAAGACCTGATCTGTATAATGTTCATCCCTGGCAATTAGAACAGTCCCAATGAGGCCACAAAACTACAATTCTGAGACAGGGAGATAGTCAGGCAGGTGGCAGAGTTGGGAATTACCATAAATAATGCTGCTGGCAAAAAACCACTAGTTCCATTGCCAGAGAGACTCTGTACTCTGTGGCTCCAAGGGTCCACAAAACCTTTGATCTTCAGTAGAGCCTATCAGTATCAATGGAACAAGCAGTCAACAAAAGAGTGTGCTAGCTGACAGGGAGCTCCTGCTGAAGCCCATTTAATCAAAGAGTGATGCTAAGGAACACTAACCTCAATATCACAAATACACAAAAATTGAATTGCGATTTGCAAATGTGCTAGTGGAATATCCGTGGTTTAAATTCCCTCCTGAATGACACCAACATAATGGAAGAATTCTGCTAAAAGGATATAATTTACTAACAGGAAACTTAGCAGTTGTCCACTGTGACCTGGCAGGATCATAATGATTTTTCCTTATGCGGCCGAACCGTCGGCCAAAGGGGGATACCCATCATGAGGAGTTTCCATACTGGTGCAGAACGTCCTTGATACGGAAGTGAGAGTCCCTGTAAGTGGTATGGGGGCTTTTATATTTGTGATGGTAACAGCAACTTTCTTAGTACATGGAAGAGAGGCTCCGGCATTATTATTAGAAACATCTATATGAATCCCAAACAGCCCAAAAAAATAGCCTCTGGTGAAATTGTTTAAATCTATTAAAGCCTAAGACAACAGAAACTCTCAGATATGTGGCGTATACTATATGTTCCTCCTTGAAACAATGAACCAACATTGTTCGCTATAGGAAGCCCACACGACCCAGTGACCTTATAAGGCCACTCTAAATTTAGCTGTTCCACTCACATTGGAGCACCCAAATTTGACAATGACCAATTAACTCAGAAAGTTCATATAGAAAATCCTCGCCAGGATTGGAACTTTAAAAAGCCAACCAACAACGAAAAAATCTCAGGTGCAGATCTACCGAACTGGTGGGCAGTTATAGACAGCACACTGACAACCATGATTCAGGTGGCAATGATGCACACTGATAAACTGGACACACAGATATCAGTGTTACAATCCTTGGTAAACAATGTTAAAAAAATATAGTCTTGACTTGACAATGTAAATTCTCTCAGAAAGAAAGCTCAGCAGTCGGTGGTCAAAATCTCAGCATCCCTGGAGATATATGTGACTTACTGACAGACTATAAAGCAAGCAACAACAACAGCAAATCAACTAAGGGGTACTGTTCACTATACCCCGTGCTTCGGTGCTGGACCTGGCCTGCGATGAAGAGGTTGTGGACTTGGCTGTAGGCAAAACTGTTGCAGTTAGTCTGCTTAGTGATAGTGCAGTAGACACCTCAAGTATAAATTCTTCTAATCTACCACAAGTGAATTCCCCTGCAATCAAGCTCTTAAAGAAGAACAGCAAACAAAAGCAAAGGCAGAACTCTATCCTGCATTCATAACTACTCAGTGGGGTTCAAGGGAAAAACTGTGACCCCCCCACAGGGGTGAACCGCTGGTTCAAGATAGTATCCTCCCTAGTGATTCATAGCTGTTTTTGGAAGTATCTCACCCTGCTGCATTGGTTCTACTAGTGTGATAGATATCACAGGGATAACCACTTTAGTAGGTTCCTATGCCCCAAGCTCCCCAAAGAAAATATGACCACTGGGGCCCAGACCATGGGCATCTTAGTTCAACCAATTGATCCGGCCACAAAAGCGGAAACTAACAACAAAACAGTACCCTCAGCCACCCAAATTAATGATGAGGGGATTCTTACCCAATAAAGCACTCTAGAGAAAGACAATATGTCCATGTTGGGCCACCACAACCACCCCTTCCCCTTTAGGTAGTAGGAATTCAAACATCCATCAACAGGGCCATTTGGCAAACACCTCATTTGCAATGGCTATCCAGCCACATCCAACAATCACAAACCCACTGAACATTCTCAATGGGGTTGTAACCTGCCCGACCCTGGGATGGCCGTGAAGGTTAGGCACATTCCCTTGGACTCTCTCAGCATACACACAGCCACCTTTGTACGCAACAATCGCTGCTCCTCTTGCAAACTCTGTGGGAGTGGTGCCCAGGACCTGAAACACTTTCATAGACCACCCAAAAGGCTCTCCCGAGCTAGCACTCGACCAACAGGAAGCCGAGAGCCTGAAGGAGATTCTCATATTCCATCCTGAATACATCTCCAGTGGCCAGGAAGACATCCTGAATAGGAGTAATCTACTTAAACTACTCTCAGCACTCCCCGAGCTGGGGTCTCTAGAATCCAAAGACCTGATCTGTATAATGTTCATCCCTGGCAATTAGGACAGTCCCAATGAGGCCACAAAAGTACAATTCTGAGACAGGGAGATAATCAGGCGGGTGTCAGAGTTGGGAATTACCGTAAGTAATGCTGCTGGCAAAAAAACACTAGTTCCAGTGCCAGAGAGACTCTGTACTCTGTGGCTCCAAGGGTCCACAAAACCTTCGATCTTCAGTAGAGCCTATCAGGATCAATGGAACAAGCAGTCAACCAAAGAGTGTGCTAGCTGACAGTGAGCTCCTGCTGAAGCCCATTTAATGAAAGAGTGATGCTAAGGAACACTAACCTCAATATCACAAATACACAGAAATTGAATTGCGATTTGCAAATGTGCTAGTGGAATATCCGTGATTTAAATTCCCTCCTGAATGACACCAACATAATGGACGAATTCTGGATATAATTTGCTAACAGGAAACTTAGCAGTTGTCCACTGTGACCTGGCAGGATCATAATGTTTTTTCCTTATGCGGCCAAACCGTCGGCCAAAGGGGGACACCCATCATGAGGAGTTTCCATACTGGTGCAGAACGTCCTTGATGCGGAAGTGAGAGTCCTTGTAAGTGGTATGGGGGCTTTTATATTTGTGATGATAACAGCAACTTTCTTAGTACATGGAAGAGAGGCTCCGGCATTATTATTAGAAACATCTATATGAATCCCAAACAGCCCAAAAAAATAGCCTCTGGTGAAATTGTTTAAATCTATTAAAAGCCTAAGACAACAGAAACTCTCAGATATGTGGCGTATACAATATGTTCCTCCTTGAAACACCAAAACCTCCTCCCTGGCAACATGAAGATGAGAACGTGTGGGGCATCGCAGAGATTGCACTCAGGTCCTCAAGGAAGAACAAGGCTGGTCAGAAATGTTCTTCCTTCTTCTTCCTTGAATTTCTTGGATCTTAGAACCCTAAATGGAAGAGGGGCTAGGGACCAACCAGCCTCCTGCACATATTTGACGAGTTCCTGTGCTTCTCCTATAGGTTATATCTGGCTATCCACCGAGCACTTCATGTGGGCAAGCAACTTCCAAGTCCACCATACATTGATGTGAGATCATGCAAGGCTAACTTACACTCTCCACAGGGATATCCCAAGACTGCCACAACTCCAAACAATTGGTATGGAAGAGAGCACTTGCAGACTTGCTAAGAATAAAATGTTCAGCAACAAACAGCCTTGGAGAAGCTGAGAGAACTCCTACAGCAAGAGGCTAGGAAATCTTCACCGTCACCAGCACAGTGGGCCAATTCACTTGAAAAGTTAACTGACAGATTCATTGACAAGATCCAAAAAGTAGGAAGTTCACAGACGCACATGTGATCACACAATCCGGTGCTGAGATCTCTCAAACTAAAACAAAACAAACTTCGAAGAAAGAGGGTGATCTTTTCCATTCCCAGTATATGCCAAAGGTGATGCAGCCATCCCTGTTGTGTTGGAGTACATCTTGTGCTCCAAGGTATTAGTATGTTCTGGAGTCAAGTTCCAAGGGCTAGCCCTATCTGTCTTCCCCTACTCCATTTTAATGGGTTAGGTAGTCCCAGAAACATGTAAGCAGGGAATCTGGGAAGTTGTGTCTAAATGTGAATCAATACCTGATTGGTGCCAACGTGCACACTGTTTTGTGGGGTGGTTAAACCGAATTTCCAAATAATTCTAGGTTGTGCATCTAACACCAAGGCGCCTGTCCAATGGCGTCTCTAGGTTAACATCCAAGTCAAAGTGCATGAAGGAAGGATTCCTTCTGCTGGCGTGAGCACTTTTTCATGGGCAACTGAATTGCTGTCTTCAAAACTTACTGATGTGATAAGAAAAAACTCTTTGGCAAGTAATTGGTGGTCTTCAAATACATTTATTTCCAATGATAATTACATTTGAACTCCATGCAAAATTCATTCATTGTCAAATTGGGAATATATCATCCAACTTTGTAAACAATGTTAATAAACCCAATGCATTCCAGGTCTAATCATGACCCTTCATCAGGGGTCTTCATTGTTATTACTGCAAATACAAAGAACAAAAGGCGATTCAACATACAGTCCTGGTGCAGTTCGAAAAAACATACTTATGTATTGGAGCGTGATAGTGTAGAACGCGGAATCATATAAGTCATGCAGGAGAAACAAAATGTAAACTATAAAGAAGAAAGGATTAAGTTTGTGCACGAAGCGTCAAGAATGATCGAAAAACATGATGCAAAAGTGAATTACCTGGTGCTACCGTTCAAAGTCTATTGGCAAAGTGGTTGCGATTAAACACAGTGTCCGTTATATACAGCGGAAACACGTTGGGTGATGAATAACGCGTGTCTGTGTTGGACTAACTATAGCTTTTGAAAAAGGAGTGATAACAGTGAACGTTTGTAAGTTTTTGCTTAAAAATCATAATTCGAAAAGTGAACGTGAGTTAAAACTGATGTGCCATAACGCAGTTCGGAAGTGAATTCACTGATATTAGTGGTCGGAACATAACCTCCGTTCTGGGTTTGTGCGGCGAAAGTTTTAGGATAGTGATTCAAAAAGTGAACATGTAATGAGGCTAAACAGGCAAATACTGGCTATTGAGGCATTGATTAAAATGTGGTTACAGGTCAAACGAAACGTCCGTTCCATGCTTACCCGGTTAGACGGTCATAGCTTCATTAGTCGGAAACACGTCAGTTGACGCATAAGACGTACCAATAGTATGAGGCATTTAAAGATGGAAAGTGATGACATTAAATGTGCGCGAGTGCAAGCAGTTAGACATGGAAAGAGTCCATGCACAAAAAAAGGGAGAAAACAAAGAGTTAAACATGCGTTGATTCTTGGCTTGTTGTAAGATGATTAGCAACATGGTGGACGTTTACAATGGAATCATAAAAACGCTTTATGCAAACCCATAAATTTAAAGAGAAAAAATGAAATGACATTACTTATCATGAAATTGAATGAACACAACATGATAGTATCAGCCTACATAGATAGAATTTAGATATTAAAGAAAACAATGGAATTCAATACGATCATTCATCCCCAGGGGTTGTAGGGATTGTAGTTTTTTGGTCCTTATAAAATTCTGAACGTGCTAAGGTTTTTTGGGGATCCATGTCTATTCGTGGCTTTTGTGCCTCCAAAACGGTGAAACGTAGTTGTGTAGTGTTATGTCTTGCTTCCATCCAGTGTGATGCAACAGTGGATCTTTCATTTTTGTTGCGGATGTTACTTTTATGTTCTCCTATACGTATTTTCACTTTTCTTTCAGTCTTGCCTACATAGATTTTACCACAAGGGCATTTAAGTGCATAAATCACATTGGATGTATCACAAGTACTGGAGTGTCTTAGTTTAATTTTGTTGCCTTTAGTCGGGTGAATAAAACAGTCTCCTATCATTACATTGTTGCAATTCACACAGTTCATACCTTTCTGCATGCCTTTGAAGGTTTCAGTGGAACTGCTAGATGCTTTTGTGAGCAGTTCTTTCAGATTCTTAGATCTTTGCTTTTCAAAAGTCGGGCTTTGTGGGAATAAGGTGTGTAGATCTGGTTCAGTTTGGCTAATGTTCCAATGTTTTATAATAATGGATTTGACTGTGGTGGCTTGAGTGAAATAATTCAGAATGCACACTAATGGAGTGGATTGTTTTTTGTTTGTACAACGTAGTAGACTGTTGCGATCAATGGATTCAAGCCATTGTTTAGCGTATTGTAGGATCTGTGTGGGATAACCTCTTTTGCGAAATCTATCCATAAATTGATGAGTGATGTCAACAGTGTCTTGTGGATTAGACGTGATTCTTTTCAGTCTGATGAATTGTGAAAAAGGTAAATGTTTCTTCAGAGTAGGTTGATGAAAACTGTCAAAATGATGGGAATTGTTTCTATCAGTAGGTTTTATGTATACGTTGGTTCTGATGGTACCATGATCAATTTGAATGAGTACGTCCAGGAAATTGATACTATGTTTATCTATGTGGTGGGTGAATTTGATCCGGTTGTGTATGTGATTAAGATCCAAAATATTCTGTTCAAGATAGCTGGGGTCTCCTTTCCAAATTATAAGAATGTCGTCAATGTAACACTTAAACAAAACCAAGTTTTCAGACCATGATTGATTATTTAAAATGTGATCATGTTCTAGTTTGGCCATAAAAATGTTCGCGTACGAAGGGGCTCCGGCAAAGCCCATGGAAGTTCCATTATTTTGGGCGTAGAACACACCTTGCCACTCAAAATAGCTGTGGTATAATACAAACTGTAATAGCTCCATGAGGAACATCTTTTCAGCTTTGATGTTATTGTGTTTTAATAGACCCCATTCAATAGCCTCCATTCCATCAGAGTGTGGAATGAAAGTATAAAGAGCGGTAACGTCCACAGTACATAAACACCAGTTCTCAATTCCATTAAAATCCAATTCTTTCAAAAAATTCAGGAGAGCTGTGGTATCTTTTACATATGACTCTTGTTGTTGTACAATGGGTTGCAAAACATAATCAAGATATCTACCTATAGGTTCAGACAGTGAACGACATGCTGAAACTATGGGGCGAAAAGGTGGTTTCTCCAGGTTCTTGTGAATTTTTGGTAACATATACAATTTTCGCCGACGTGGATATATTGTATATAGAAACATTTTGGTTTTTTTGCTTATCCAACTCATCTCTTCTGCCCGTGTGAGGATCTGATTGAGAAGACTCTGGTAGCTTAAAGTAGGATCTTGATCTAGCTTGGTGTAAGTGTCATAGTCTGTGATGTGTTGCATCACGCTTTGTTCATAGAAATCTGTATCTAATACCACTAATGCGCCTCCTTTATCAGCCTTTAAAAAGGTCAGTTGAGGATTGTTTGCTAGCTGTTTTACAGTGCTCCAATCTTTTGGAGAAAAATTGATTTTGGTGTTTTTGTGAAAATTTATTTTCATGATCTCTGCTTTAACCAACTGTTCAAAGGTATCAATGGATTTATGTGATATAGGTGAACAAAACGTGCTCTTTGGTTTAAATTCTTTTAGTTGACAAGTTTCATCAAGGGATGTTGGAGATTCAATCGTGCTGAAAAAGTATTTTAACCTTAGAATTCTAACAAACTTGAAAAATGCGATTTCAGTCTCAGCAATGTTGCTGTGGTAGGTGGGTACATATGAGGTTCCTTTGTTTAGAACTGCAATTTGGGCTTTAGAAAGTTGAACCTTTCAAATATTGACCACTAAGTTGCTCTTGTTGTGCTGCGCAGAGATCTCTTGTCTGCCTTGGTCTCTTGCTCTTTTCCTTTTGCCCCTCCTTATCTTTGTGTAGACTTTTCGGGTTGATGGTTTGCAGCCGAGCTGGTGGCTAAAAAAGATTTTCTAGCTTGGGCGCCTGTTGAAGTATTATTGCTAGTGTCACTTGTGGTTTCAACTCTACCAACTGGAGGACGATTTTGAGCCAACTCTGAGTCAGAAACGACACTCTCTTGGGAAGAACCTGTGTTTTGTGGTTTTTGCCATTTCCGTTGGTTGGAAACCTCCACCCACGTGTAGACCTCATCGAGTTTATAGTCTATTGTGTCTCTATGGAATTTTTTTATTTTTTTCTCATGTATTTCTTTGCCATATTTATCAAGCTTTTCGTTGAGATCTTGTAAAAGTTCATCCCAGTTTTCAGTGTCTTTTTTTGATAGTTCTTCCTTGATGATTGATATTTCTGTTTCTAAAGTTTTTAGAATATTGGAGAGTTCTTCCACTATTAAAAGAATCAGGTCAAGTGAACATTTGTTTAAAATTTGATACCATCTTTCCATAAATTGTTTGTTGTGAAGTACCGGGCATTTAAAGCCCAGCGGTGCAGGGGAACACACCCTAAGACTTCGGGTTCTTTCCTGTTTCAGACCTACAGAAACACAGAGTCTTCTGGGTGAAGTCAAGGATCAGTTTATTGGCTGCAGACCAATTACAGGTATCCTAGAAGTACAACAGCGTGTATGTTCTAAGGAGACTGCCTAAAGTTACAGAAACGGGCTTCTCCTTAAATACAAAATATCATGCTTCAGGCACACATTCTTCGTTTTACGATATGGTCATTCACATGTATACATTTCAAACGAAAAGGCAGAGTCATGATGACCATCCCACATTCCAGTTAAGCCAGCCCACAATTATTTACCCAGCGAGGCTCAGATCCCACATCAGATATCAACAGGCCCCAATAAACTCGGGCAGCTCCTGTTTGTGAAAACAAGCCATAAAACAGGAAGAGTCAGGTGTGAAAGAGATTAGCCGGAGGCTCGTGTGGGATGAAAAGGCTTTATGGTGTTTCAAACCCTGATGCTAAATACAGGTGGCCGTAGGACGGGGAGCTCGTGAGACCGGACTGACCTGGGGCAGCGGAGCCAAGCTGCCCAGGTTACAGAGAAGTCAAAGGACAACGCATGTGTTCTAAAGGCCCGTATTTGCTCGTAATATGTAGCCTATATGAGGGCAACCATAAGATGGCCACCGCTCTAAGATGGAACCCACGAAGTCAATGTATAATAATGTATACATAGTGCATTTATCAATGAAACGTTATATAAAGCACTTGTACATACCGCATTGACCATTCGCGGTTCGCTGATACCGGAATAGACAGGGGTAGGGCCCTGCCTCCTACGCGGTCCCAAATTTCAAAGTACCACAGACCCTCCTTTTGCCCTTACATAGGCAATAACTATACTCACATCAATCCGAGTCTAGGTCAATATTCACGAAGTCATGGAGATGTTGCTGTAGCATCATCCTATTACTTAGCTCGTCCCTCGATACAGGTTTCCTTACACATAATGTAGCACAGAGGCCACATATCGCAGGAGCACACTGTATGCACAGACAGAACAGGAAAAGGATCACTAAGATCATTCCAATGACCATCAGAATCTTCCAACCCCAGGCAGATATCAGTTCCCAGAACCACCCCACCAGTGACCAATCTCCTTTATCCATGTGTATGGATTCAGATATTTTATGGAGTTTGGAGATGGCTTGATAAACTGTTGGAGCGTTATCTGGTATGAAAATGCAACAGCTAGATTGGATGACCCTACATACCCCACCGCTGTCTGCAAGTATAACGTCTAGAACCATACGGTTCTGCAAAGTCATAAGGCGATCCGCTTGGAGCTCAGCTGTCAAATTACCAAGGGCACCAGCCGTCACATTAACAGTGGATTCAACCACACGAGTCAGTTGTCTTAGGTTCCTACTATTTACCATAGGTCCCCAAAACGGCAGGAAACCCAAAAAGAAATCTCCTGCTTCCTGACCGGCAGTATCCTCCTTACTAATCACGCCCCTTACAACTCTGGTCTTGTGATAGTCAGAGGCGGCAGTAAATGTTGGCGGTAGCAAGTTTGCAATATAACATGTGCCCGAGAAGTCAGGGGGCAACCATGTATATGCTCGGTCATTGCAGACAAAATATGTACCCTTGGCAGCCAAAAACGCAGGGGAAAACTGTGATGGGAAAGTGTACGTTTCAGTACAGTCACTTCTCCCCAGTTGAGCTCTCGGATTCTGACCATTACCTTGTAACCGACCTATGTGGGGTACGACCCAAATTGGGGATGAAATTTTCCGCTGTCTTTCACCCAGACTAATACTATACCCCGTCGCGTTCCACCCTACATAAGCTCTCAATTCCTCCTTGGGTATAGATCAGTATGCATCGATATCTCTGCTCATATCGGCAACTCCTTTCATTAAGGCTTTATTATTGGTGCTAGGTCTGATGGAACGCGGTTGTCGCGGGGAGTAGGCATCTAGGGCAAAGAGAAACATGGTCTGGAATGCCCAGGACGATCCATTGTAACTAAACGGCAGCACTAGATAAGGAATACCCTTGTTAATGGTATGTGGCATTAGACCACACACCCAGCAATTGGTTGTATTCATGACTAGTTGGTGCTGATGCAGGAGTTGAATAAACGAGTTGTTTACAAACTCTGATCGTCTAGCTTGTTCGTGTTCAGGCAGAGGGTGAAAAGAGTGTGAGGAGACAGTAGGAGGAGGTATAGGCTGTACAGTGGGTGCAATGGGCTTTTGAGAGGAGAAGAATACAAATACTACAGTAAACACCATCATACTACATAGTATAAACAGACATAAAAATACAAAACGTTTGCTCTTCATTACTTTACATATTTTCGCTTTAAAGTTCATTTCCTCAGCGAGTCTCTCCATCTTGAAAATCTCCATCCTCTAATCGTGCCGCTCACGGCGGGTGAGTATCTTCTGCTAAGGAGTACGCCTGTCAGTCCAGGGAACGCCCTAGACCGACCAGAACCGTTGACCTAACGTCTTTGGCCTGTACGCCAAAGTCTTGGCACCGCGACCCTGCGGCTGAACCCGGATGGTGGTTCGAAAAACAAAAATCAAGAAAGTCCTTCAGATGGGAGAGCTATGATATCAAAAACAAAAAAGGTAAGGGAATCTTTATTTGTCCAAAGGCCTTGGTCTCAGGTTGTAGTGGAAACGGCCAGGTACTGTCTGATCTTGGAACAAGAGTTCAGGCTCTGTGGTGTCCAATCGATTTGACGGTGGCACAGCTTCTTGTAAAATATCGTCACTTTCTTGTGCTGAAGCTGTGCCTCTTACGCGTGCATCACTGAACGGCACAAAACGAGGTACAGTGTCTGTTTCAGAGTCAGCGATACCTTCCTGGACCCACTGGTCATACGGTAGAGGCAAAGGGATCCTCTTGATGTGGGCGCCGTGGATCCAATTCTTTTTCCCCTTTACTCGAACAGCTGACCTTGTAGACAGAAGTACGAGGTGAGGGCCAATCCAACGGGGCTCATCGTTGCTCTTCCGCTGGAAATTCTTGATGAGCACCCACGTGCCAGGGTCGATAGGGTGTCCTGGAGCCTCAGAGGCCTGGGGGAGAGTATCATGCACCTGTTGGTGTAAAACACGCAATTTAGCCGGCAAATCATACAAGTAATCAAGCAGTACTGGATGCTCGATTTCACTGAATTTCGTAGGTCTTGGCACACCCCATACATTGGCCGGTCGGCCAAAAATAATCTCATATGGGCTAAGTCCCACTCGTGAGTGTACTGTCATTCTGGTGGACAGGAGCGCTAGAGGCAGAGCGTCAGGCCATTTAAGACCGGAGCTCGCCTGGATTTTGGCCAGCCTGAGTTTTAGAGCGCCATTGTAGCGTTCTACTAATCCAGCTGATTGGGGGTGATTTGCAGCGTGGAACTTTTGCTTTATACCTAGTCCCTCACACACATTCTTCATCACTTTACCCACAAACTCACTCCCATTATCACTCCACACCATTCTTGGCATTCCAAACCTAGGGAAAAATTCCTTCACAAGGGCTTTGGCTGTGGATAAAGCAGTGTTGTCTTTTAGGGGATATGCTTCTATCCATTTTGAAAAAGCGCAAACAACAACCAATACATATTTCAGGTTGTTGCACCTTTCCATATGGATAAAATCTAGCTGCAAAACTTCGAATGGATATGATGGAGGCGCAAAATGAACAGCTGGAGTTGGGGTTCCCCTACCGGGGTTGTACTTCAAACATACCATACAATTCTTGACCACATTCTCTGCACACTTGGGAATTCCAGCATTCTGCCATACTGGAGCCAACAACTTACAGATTCCTTTCATACTGATATGTGCCATTCCATGTGCCATAGTAACTACTGGAAGCACATATGCATCAGGTAACAACCATCGCCTATGTTCTGACAGATCAATCCAACAACCACTCTCATCCAATTTACCCGTACTTTCTCTCCACTTGCTCAACTCTTTCTCTGTGGCTTCAGCTTGAAGGGACTTCACACTCTCTATTGTGTTTTCACACATTCCAACATCACCAATCCATCTTGCAGGGCCTGTAACATACATTCGAGTCTTCACATCTTTTGCTGTTTCTTTCGCGATTTCATCAGCAAACGCATTACCAAGACCAATATCATCAGTGATTTTCTTGTGCGCACTGCATTTCATAATTGCAACTTGTAACGGCAGGGTCAGCGACTCAAGGAGATCATTCACCAACTTGCCATTCTGAATTTTAGCTCCATGCGAAGTCAGGAACCCACGTTCTTTCCACAATCGCCCAAAACTATGAGCCACGCCAAAGGCGTACTGGCTATCCGTATATATGTTCACTTTCATTCCTTCAGACAACACGCATGCTCTTGTAAGGGCAATTAATTCTGCTGCTTGGGCCGAATTATGTGGCACACGTGCAGTTTCCACAATCGTGTGCAAAGTCGTGATAGCATATGCAGCAGTCGTATCACCATTCGGGAGCTTGAAACACGAACCATCCACCCATAAAGTACCATCACACTCAGTCAGGGGAGTATCTTTGAGATCCACTCTCCCTTTCGTCTCTTCTTCTGTTCTGAACAGACAATCATGTTGCTCAATCTCATCTAGGTCTGCTGGAATCGGCAATAATGTAGCTGGATTCAACGTGTTGCATCTCTTTATGTGTATGTGATTTGCTAACAGTGTTAACTCATATCCGGATAATCGCGCACTAGTTAAGTGCTGTGTCTTGGTCCTGTTCAACAGTGTGTCCACAGCATGTGGAACCATAACAATCAATGTATTATCCATTACTAGTCCAGCAGACTGCCGAATAGACATAGCTGCGGCGGCTGTAGCTCTCAAACAACTCGGCAATGCCCTCGCTACAGGGTCCAAGGTTGATGAAAAATATGCGCATGGACGCGGTCTGTCGCCAAAAGGCTGTGTTAACACTGATAATGCGCAACCATCTTTCTCGTGAACATACAATGTAAAAGGCTTGCTGTAGTCAGGGGTACCCAGCACAGGAGCTGAACATAATGCATTACGCAATTCCCAAAAACTTTTCTGGCACTCTTCAGACCATGGAATAGGATTCGGTGTGTCTTTACACGTTAGTGCTAACAAGGGTTTTGCCAGCAAAGAAAAATTTGGGATCCAGTGCCTACAGTATGAAGTAATGCCCAAGAAGGCACGCACTTCTCTCTGTGTTCTTGGCACGCTCAATTGTGTAATGGCTTGAATTCTCTCTGGGGTCAGTTTCCTTCCCTCCTTCGATAAGAGATGACCTAAGTAGGTCACTTCTTGTCGACAATATTGCAGCTTTGAGAGAGACACTTTGTGATGGAAGGCAGACAGATGACGCAACAATGACAATGTAGCTTCCTTGCAAATCTTTTCAGTGTCCGCGGCGATTAGTAAATCGTCAACATACTGGATGAGGATAGCGCCACTCGGTAAAACAAGTGCATCAAGCTGCGCTTTCAAAGCTTGGCTGTATATTGATGGGCTTTCACAGTAGCCCTGTGGAGCGCGTTTAAAGCGGAAGCTTCGACCTCCTAAACTGAAACCAAAAATGTCTCTGCTCTCCTCTGCAATTGGGATGCTAAAGAAAGCATTCTTTAAATCGATCACTGAGAACCATGCAGCGGAGGCTGGAATCATGGTTAACAAGGCAGTTATATCAGGGACAACTGGAAACTGTGGCACAACAATCTTATTAACCTCTCTAAGATCAATCACAAATCTGTAAACAGGTGGCTGTGACGGGTCCGTTCGTTTTAAGACGGGTAAAACCGGACTATTGCAAACGTTGCCTCTTGTTTCTTCAATTACACCCTTTTTAATCAAATCACTGACAATTGCTAACAACGCTTTCTGACCTTCATTGGAGATCTTATACTGGGGAATACGTGGCAATCTGACATTGGCTTTTAAAGTTACCACGTATGGCGGTATTTCCAAGAGACCCACATCATTGGGACCAGTAGCACAAAGGACATCCGGAAGGCATGACAATTCAGGCGGCATTGCATTCTTAGACAAATACATCGGGGAAATCACTTTCTTACCTAATGTAAGCTGTACTCCTGAGGGAGAACAATACAGCGTAGCATGCAATCTTTTTAGCAAATCTAATCCTAGCAGATTTTCACCACAACCTGTTGTTAGGATGAGGGGTGCTTTTAACTCGCAAGATCCAACAGAAAGTGACATAGGATTAGAAATCGGGTTCCTAACTGGGGCGCCAGAAAAACCTACTGAAACATTTATTTCGCCAGACAAAGGCGCGCCAGGGAGTTTTGAATGCATGATTGAACTCTTTGCAGCACCAGTGTCTAGCAGAAAGGGCTCTGTTACACCCGCTGTAGTCACTTTAACATATGGTCCGCTCTGATCCACTGGCACTGAAACAACTCCCTCTCTCTGTCTACGGCTGTCCTAGTAATCATTACCTTCCACATTGTCGTCTTCTGCATAATAATCATTATGGTAGTACTGAGCTGTATTACCAGTTGCATTGGCTTGCTGATCAAAACTATTTATGGCATTCTGAGGCGGAAGAGGACGCGCGTTCTGGGGAACATTTCCACGCCCTCTACCTCTAGGAGCTTGCTGACCACCTCCACCTCTTGCGCCATATGCATTACTGTTACGCTGCATTAATTTAGGACAACTATACTTGAAATGACCTTCCTCTCTGCAATATGAGCATTGATTGGGACCTACAGGAGTACGTGGTTGATAATACCCACTCATTTGCTGGTTATTCTGAAACTGTTGGGGTTGCTGATAGATACCTTGGGTTGGCCTATAATTATTCTGTCCTCCACGTGGCGGGTAAGCCTGCTGCAAGAGGACCTTCGTTTTCAGTTCTTTCGTTTTCTTATCTGTTCTATCTTTCTCGTCTTTATCTCTATTTTCATAATACTGTGCAGTAGCCAGTATTTGCGCTGAAGAGGAAACAGCCCAAGAACTTTCTGAGTCTTTTAATTTCTTACACAACTCGGGAAGTAGATTCTGCACAAATTTATCCACAAATAACCGTTGGCCACCTTCAGTACTCATGTCCTGACCACTGTGGTCGATAAACGTTTCTTCAAACCTGGTAAAGAAATCAGACACTGTCTCATCTTTCTTCTGCTTACATGCGGATAGTTTATCCCAATTCACGCGCATCGCGGGCATTATAGTTTTCATGTATGTAATAATCCTACCAGGGAGGTCTGCTACCAAAGGGTCAGGCTTCACACCACCAACTTGGCCAGCATCTGCAGCAATGATATTAGCCCATGTGTTACCCAATTCTGCAGCGTGATCTACATTACGAATGGATCCCCATAAAGGCTGTGGAACCACATTCCCAAACAACATATCTATGTCAGCCAGATTCATGACACACGATTCTGCAGTTTGTGATAACTCTTTATAATATCCTGCAGGGTTTTTACGGGGGTCAGGCAATGTCTGCTTAAGCGCTAACACTTCAGATCGTTTCCAAGGGACATGCACCCAAACACGCTGAAAATGTGCTGGAGCAGCAACAATACCTCGAGCAACGGCTTCCTTCCATACCGGAGGGACTTCTCTCATAGGGTACTGTCGCGCTTTTCCCTTTTTCCCCCCAGGGAATTCTGGTTCAAACAATGATTGTTGACAATCGCCATTTCTAAAGGACAGTAAAGTCGCAACCGCTTTATCTACATTGGGACCCACAATTGTACCCTTGTCGAAATTGAATCGTACTTGACACAATTCCTGCGGGATTGTGCTTGAACCATGATCCTCCAATTCCTCATAGAGGCATTCACACATCTTGTCAAAGACATATCTCTGTTTTGGGGCATCCCATTGGTCGAAAACGTTAACAACTGATTTCAAATCATAGAGTGAAGGGAAACCAATCCACCTACGCCCCAGATGATCTAACACCTCCTTCTCGTCGGGACCAGGCAGCTGACTACGCAGTTGCTTATGTTGTAAACCAGGAGTCGCACTAGATGATCCGAAGAGAGGCGACATTAAAGTAGTGACTACATTAGCTAGTCGTTGTCGTGCTGAAGGAGAAGTTGAGGCGACAACGGGGGGATAGACAGAGGGAAGAAAAACGGGTTCAGGTATTGGTACCTGGGTAGTGTAAGAAGGAGCGCCAGGGGAAGCAGCTGGCGTGCTAGGCAAAGTCGCAGGAAGCGCGGGGGCAACAGGCAACAAAACTGGCGGCCCTTGAGAGGGCTGTACTACAGGGGCAGGAGCCAGCTGAGGAGGAGCTGGCGGCTGTGGGAAGGCCAGCGGGACATTAACTGGAGGCTGCGCATTTACAAGCTGTGGAGGCGCTGTGGCATTTTGCGCATACGGGGGTGGCGAACTTAGCAAATGGGACATTAGGGAATCTTTTTCATTCTCTTTTGTTTCATTTTGCATAAGGGGTGACAAAACAGGGTAACATTTATCAATCCCTAGTTTGCGCTGTCTATGTAATTGCTCATTCATTTGTTCCTCCTCATTCTCTTTAAAATGCACAGCTGCTTGCATCATTGACATACCTCTTTCTCTCCTATTCTTTTTCGCTAGCTTAATTTCCTTCTGTTTGGCTTCCTTTCGCCATAGGCGGAAAGAATCAAACATCGCCGTCCGGGCTTTCTTTTTAAACAATTTTACTTCCAAATTATCTAAGATATCTGTATCGAAACTACCATTTTGGGGCCATTTTAAAACACCGTCTTTTCTGGTGTAACGGATCCATACTTCATTATATGCAATGGGGCCCACGCCATGTTTTACATAAAGCTCATAAGTTGGAGTTCCAATTGGAGGAACCGGACATGAATCCTCTAACTGGAAATCCCTTCCACAACCCAAACAAAACAATCTACCAAATACACTAGAACCAGGCATCTTCGCTCACTAGTCTAGTTTCAACCTTCAAAGGATTATCGATTACGATAGTTTTGTGAATACACGAGTCCTCTGGCTTTGGCGTTTGCAAACTCCAAATTAAAGCGATCCCGAAGGATACCAAACAAATTGGGAGACGCTCCACTTATACTTAACTGAATATCGATGATCGATGGCGTCACCAGAAGACTCTCTCGATTGTTTCACTCTACCAAAATCGTCAAGGGTCCAAAACAGGGCGATTAATCAGGGCAGCAGTCCTTCGTAGCCGTCGGGACGCAGAGAACCTCGCAGAAAAGACTTTTGGACCACGTCGACATGCAGGGGTCGATGAAGTGGCGGCCTTCCTCCGGAATTTCCACACGAAGCTCCTCACGAACCTCTGGCTTGGACTTGGACCGCTGAAATCGTCCCGAGTTGGGCGCCAACTGAAGTACCGGGCATTTAAAGCCCAGCGGTGCAGGGGAACACACCCTAAGACTTCGGGTTCTTTCCTGTTTCAGACCTACAGAAACACAGAGTCTTCTGGGTGAAGTCAAGGATCAGTTTATTGGCTGCAGACCAATTACAGGTATCCTAGAAGTACAACAGCGTGTATGTTCTCAGGAGACTGCCTAAAGTTACAGAAATGGGCTTCTCCTTAAATACAAAATATCATGCTTCAGGCACACATTCTTCGTTTTACGATATGGTCATTCACATGTATACATTTCAAACGAAAAGGCAGAGTCATGATGACCATCCCACATTCCAGTTAAGCCAGCCCACAATTATTTACCCAGCGAGGCTCAGATCCCACATCAGATATCAACAGGCCCCAATAAACTCGGGCAGCTCCTGTTTGTGAAAACAAGCCATAAAACAGGAAGAAGTCAGGTGTGAAAGAGATTAGCCGGAGGCTCGTGTGGGATGAAAAGGCTTTATGGTGTGTCAAACCCTGATGCTAATCACAGGTGGCCGTAGGACGGGGAGCTCGTGAGACCGGACTGACCTGGGGCAGCGGAGCCAAGCTGCCCAGGTTACAGAGAAGTCAAAGGACAACGCATGTGTTCTAAAGGCCCGTATTTGCTTGTAATATGTAGCCTATGTGAGGGCAACCATAAGATGGCCACCGCTCTAAGATGGAACCCACGAAGTCAATGTATAATAATGTATACATAGTGCATTTATCAATGAAACGTTATATAAAGCACTTGTACATACCGCATTGACCATTCGCGGTTCGCTGATACCGGAATAGACAGGGGTAGGGCCCTGCCTCCTACGCGGTCCCAAATTTCAAAGTACCACAGTTGGTTTTGCAAAGCATTGGTTTTAGTGCAATCCGTCAGCCTCTGGGGATTCTTTTCGCTTTATGATAATGAATAAGAGTGGTCGCGTGTAATCTCTGGTTGATTTATTTTCGGCTGAGATACTCAAGTTGTTTTAAAAGTTGTGTTGTGGTGGATATTTGAGGACTGAAGAGTCTTGCCTCTTGAACTAAGTCGTAGATTTCTGTAGCTGCTTCAGAGGAGAATGCTAAAGTGTCCGCTTTGTTGGTAGTTAAAGAAGCAATTTCTTCAAACGGCATTATGCTTGTTGGTGCTACGTTGGAAGCTGCGGAACAGAAATTTAGAAATACCTGATTGGTGCCAACATGCACACTGTTTTGTGGGGTGGTTAAACCGAATTTCCAAATAATTCTAGGTTGTGCATCTAACACCAAGGCGCCTGTCCGATGGCGTCTCTAGGTTAACATCCAAGTCAAAGTGCATGAAGGAAGGATTCCTTCTGCTGGCGTGAGCACTTTTTCATGGGCAACTGAATTGCCATCTTCAAAACTTACTGATGTGATTTGACTTAAATGTGAATCAATATCATCTATGATTGTGGTCCAGTATACCACTAATTTAGGACAATACCATAGTAAGTATAGCAATGCTCCAGGGGAGCCACAGCCCCTCCAGCAATATGTGCTCCATTCTGGGTTTCCTTTGTGTAGGCATACTGGCATTAATTACTAGCATGTGGCTTTCTTGGTGGCAGTTGCAATTTTAGCTGTGTTGCGTGCCGTGTGTCATGCTCTATAATACACGTTCCCCCATTCTGTCGGTGTCAATTGCCTCCACAATTCTATCTTCCTCCTCCTCTGGCTCACAATTGGATGTGATGGGGCAGGTTGTCGTAAGATGCTGTAAAGTTCTGTATTAAGCTGTTTATCCGCAGATTTGCTCACTAGCCAATTCTTGAAAGGTGTAAGCACTTCTGGGCCCAAGGCGATTAGGCAGGTGCATCAGCCAGTTTTGCACCTGCAAGTAGTGCATCCTCTCGGATTCTGGCATCGCATAGTCGGTGTGCAGTTGGGCAAATGACAGCATCCCTTCCTCACTGAACAGATGGCCCACCAAGTGGCACTTCACATGCTGCCATGGTGAGAATGCCATCTCATCCATGCCTGGGAAGAAGTTGGCATTACCCAAGATTGGTGTCAATGAAGAAGGGAATGCTGAAAGGCCTTTATGTTGTCCCACTTAATCCCAGACCTCCGTAGTAGCTCTGGTAAGGGCAGATGAGTAGAGGCCCCTCCGAGGGTGAGGCCTCATCAAGAAGGGGACCTTCCATACATGCTGATCTGCTATCACCCTATCCAAAAATAGCCAGTTCTTTTCGGATTCCTCCCGACTCCAATAAGTACCATAGTTGTGTAAGAGTTTAGGAAGACCCAAACATCCATCGATGGTGGGTCCGTAACACTGCTTTATTTTTCATTTGAAATCGGCTGTCCACCCAAACAAATTGATTAATTTCTTCTTGCAAGACCTGTATCATACCTGGGGTTGGGGGGCTGTATCATCAGGAGGGTCTGGAATAGGAATGGGATCCCTTGAGCAAGTCAGCCATTTTTAGGACAGCCACCCTTCCAAGCCTATAGTGCCACCATCGGGACATTCCATTAGCTAAGAGCCGACCGTATTTGTCTTCCTCACATAGAAGGAGTGTTGGAAGGACAGTGCTGTGTACTCTGCCTCATCGAGGTCGAGACCCGCTAATTGGAATGGGCTGCCTCCAATTTCTGCCATACCCTCGGGGCGCCTGTGCGCTGGTGAATGCATTCTAGTTCTCTCACTTGTTGGGATAGGCGATCTCTCTTTTCCTTACGGTGCTTGTTATCTGCAGCAGAAATGTCTATCAGTTTTCCCTTGATTATGGCCAAAGAACACCTTCAAACAAAATCTAACCTGAAACTCACTGCAAAATTGGCTGTTTAAAGTGGCTAAGATACAATCTGGATTCGATTATAAATAGGCCTGGGCGGTAAATTCCGTTCCGCTCGCGGAATTTGCGTAATTCGCGTAATTTCGCGTTCCGCGGAGAACGCGAAATTGCTCAAAAGTCTGCTTTCCGCGATTTCGCGAAATTTTTGCTTGTTCGCGTTCTCAAAATGCGTGTTCACGAGATATTTCTCCCCGAGCACGCAAACAGCAATTGTGAACAGGAAAAAAGCATCGCGAACAAGCAATTCCGCGTGTTCGCGGAATTTCTGCGTGTTCGCGGAGATTTTTTACCGTTTCGCGGAGATTTGCGTAACGCAATTCCGCAAATTCCGCCCACCCCTAATTATAAACAAGATGTTTCTCAAAAAGCCCATGCCAATTTTTGTGCGACTTTGACCCAAGATCAGGGAAAAGTATTATAGCATTCCAGACCTGTTAAACTTGAGGCTGTGATGTGTGTTAATTCCCCTAAAAGGCCAAAAATGTGGACATTTAACTGGATCAGTTGAACACAACTGCCGTGTATGCAACTATAAAAAGGAAAGCCTGACCCACATGTTATGCATGTGTTCATCCTTAAAGAGCTTAAGGTGTTATTGACTGAAACCATTGTTCAGCAACATCGGCATAACGCAATGCAAAACATCTATCAATGCGAGTCACAGTAATGTGGATGTGCAGCTATCAGTCAGACGTGTGAAATTTCTCAGAGAAGCACTCAAGTTACTAAATTCACCCCCTGAGAGCTGTTAAAATGTGGAATTTCTAGTCCCTCCATCTTTTCCTTGAAGTTGCCCCATGCACGGCAAGCTGGTGAGGCCGCAACAGGCTTGACTGGGGTGGTAGGGCTATTGAAGACCTACTCCATTTGGGCCTGTCTTTGATCGCCTGCCCTTCACCTCAAAACAATAACGCTATTAGAACACAGCTAAAAAGGACTTCTCCCATACCTTACGTTTGCACGCAATCAAACCACAAATTTGCACTCCAGTTACTGGTTCCACCACAGAGATGCCTGACAGATCTTATTACAGTTGCCATTTTACCAATTTTAATCTACCGAAGATTGCGACAATTGCTTTGTATTATGCACTAATTAACCTTTCATATCCGCCTGGCTAGTGTAGGTTGTCACATTTGCTCTTTATCAGATTCTAAAACAGAACCTAGCCCTTGTCACTCCATGGCTAGAAGTGCGCTTAAACCATCTTGTTTTATAAGTTTGCATATTGCACTTTATAGGATCACGGCCCTAATTAGATTAATTGTTCTTTAGTGTGATAGACCCTGGCTGACCATAGCTTGTGTAGAGTCCACTCCTCTTTTCAATACAAACAGACTCAGGCTGAGGAAAAAGAATAAGCCTGGGATTGCATAACCAAGCAAACTTGCTCTGCTCCTGCAGTCTGCCGCTTGCACCGTACCATGTGGCCCTATTATGCTGGTTGACCAACTTAGCAAAAGAACACTATGGGGCATGCCCAAATGACCCTCCCATACCTGGGCATAGAAACATCTATAATATATAAACAATCGGTGCAGAGGGATCAATCTCTTGTTTATTTTTGCACAAGAAACTATAAATTATCTTGGCAATACATTATTTCTTCTATCAAATTCAACAATTATTTATCAGGTGCAGTTATCTCTCAGTGAACATCAGAATGAAGATTACACAAAACTGGACAAAAAGATCACAACAAATTTCATTACAAGGCAACCCATATATACAAACTCATATATACAACATATAGATCCTATACATTCCCCTAACTACTTTATAAATATGTACACTTCTCCATCACAGTGGTACATTCAGAGGTAGTCCTCTTGGCGTCAGAGTTATCATACCTCTATCGACGCGGTCGCGTTTCAGCCTCCAATTTCTTATTGGCTTCCTTAGGACAGGGGTTACACTCTATCGGTAGGTAGTCCAAACTAATCAATCTTTAGAACAACTTGGAATCAATTAGGGCCCCATTCATCAGTATTGTTACTCTGTATGCACTTAATTCGTCTATGGGGCGCCTGATGTTCCTCTCGTAACTCGCCAGAACAGCCGGTCAATAGTTAAATTTCCAAGTCGCTGTATAGTACTCCGATACTTCTTGCTGTCGCTCCAATCTGCAGGTTGACCAACTTAGGCCTCAACCAGACTTGTGCTTCCAAACAAAGTTTTCTTGCTTATGGCGTTAATTGGCCCTTCAGGACTGCCTGGGTCCAAGTCTTTAGGAAGTTCTCTCCCATATATCCAACAGGGCACAGAAGACAGTAAGAGATAATTTAGTCTAATCAATTCAATCTTATCCTCCTCTCCTCGTAGTGTCCAGTGTGTTGGGCTGATGATGCCACAGGAAACCTCTCCAGCTGGGGAGCAAAATGGCTCATGAATAGGCTGCTCTTAGTCAGCTTGTAATCGAGTGACTTTAATTATAAATGTGCTTTTACTTTGCAACAGGCACTACTTTGAACTTTTCTATTAGTAGTTGCTGCCCTAAATTAGGGCTCCAGTTTCCTAACGACGGGAGGGTGCTACCATCAGCTGCTGCTCCTGAATAATTCCCAGGCCCTTTCGGCCAGTGGAACCCCCTTGAATCAACATGATGTTTTCTTTCTCTGTGTTAGAGTTGGATTTTAAAGAACTTAGGGCCAGATGTACGACCATCTTTGCATGCGCAAACGGGTTGGCGAACCTGTTTGCGCATGCAAGAACAGCATGGGGAATGTACAAACCCTATTTTGCGACTCGCAATTTTTTGCGACTCGCAAAATAGGGTTTTGAGACTCGCTATTAGGAAGGGGCATTCCCTTCCTAATAGCGAGCGCAACCCTATGTGAGAAAGTTGGGTATCCGCAATTGTGGGCACAAAAGACTCGCAAATTACCACCCTCCTCAAGAGGGTGGTAATGGGGTCGCAAAAGGGATGGGGTCCCGAGGGGACCCATTCTCCTTTGCCAATGCAGGATAAAATATTTTTTAAGGGCAGGCAGTGGTCCCAGGGACCACTACCTGCACTAAAAAAATGAAACAAAAACGTTTCATTTTTTTCTTTTTTAAATGCATCCCGTTTTCCTTTAAGGAAAACGGGCTGCATTTAAAAAAAAAAAACTGCTTTAATTAAAAGCAGTCCCATACATGGTGGTCTGCTAAGTTCAGCAGGCCACCATACCTGGGAGAGCCTGCCATTCCCAATGGGGTCGCAAACTGCAAAAGGCTCATTAATATTCATAAGCCTCTCTATTTGCGACCCCATTGGGAACCGCTAACATTGTGAAAAACACCGTTGTAGATTGTAAATAGAGCCTCACAAATTGCGAGTCGCAAAAAACTCGAAATTTGCGAGGGGATATTTCCACGGTCGTACATATGGCCCCTCGAGCGGTTAAATGTAGAACTGAATACGCTATATTATGTCTTCTTGCTGTTTTTAATGTTTTAATAATGCTGTTGCTTTGATATTGTGATGGTTTTAAATAACTGGAAACAATAAAAAATTATCTATCCATTTATCTATCGACCTATCTGGAACCAACATACAATCCCTGGATCCTATATTTTTACTTCAACATTCTATGTTGCAACAACATGAAGAAAAGACTGTCCATAACTTTAGCAAATCATATACAAATAAAATAATAATCCATTTAAATTTCATGCATGTACTCCTGAGAAACAACAACTTTTGCTCCGCAATGGTATCCGTATCTAGGATATATTTTTCAGAATCCCCCAAAAAAGTGCATTTTTTTCTCAAAAATATGAATTAACATATTGGTGTAAATTGGTGGATTTTTTGTGATTCTGGCGGTCCAGAATGTGTAACCGGAGATAACTCGATGTAGTTATCAGTGTTTTAATGTAGGGTTGGTTTCAACATGACGTTCAAACTATTTTACTGGTAGTGTTGTGTGATTGCTTAGTTTGTAAAAGGTTTGCAATTTCATGTGTGTTTATCTATTTTTCTATATGCTCTACATATGTGTTGACCTGGCTCAGAGCATCCTATTTCTGTCAATTAGAGGGTGTACGCCCACAGTTCACCTTATCAGATATACAAAGAGCTTATATAAATAGCCTCTATCCATGCTTCCAAAAATATGGAAAAAGAAGAAAACATATATTAATGGTAAAATGCATTATAATATAGGTTAATGCGTTATATATTAGGGCAACTGGGTTGATTACTTTGACACATTAAACTCAACTGCTAGAGTGTTGCACAGTTCAACATAATTTATTTACGAATCCTTCAGCCTTCATCCTCGGTCTAGCAATGTATTAATTCATTTGGTCTCTTACATGCAAGCTGAGAAATTTCGCAGCTCTGAGCCTTGTACCCCCAAGAGCCAGCCTTCACTTTGTAGTATGGGGTCTTGATGAAGGGAGATCTGAGACTTTAACCACCAAAGATCCATATCAGAGAATAGTGAAGTGTCTGCTTTTTTAGGTAGCTAGAACCAGTGGTTGAAGTGGGTTGGATCGTCAGGGCACAGAGTGCCCCTACTTTTTCAATTTATTAGAATCCGTTTCCCTACTTTTGTATTTAAAAAATGTCTCCCAGGACGGCAGACCTACAGATAAGGGTCGGCCATTTGTGGCTGTTCTGGATGGGCGGGGTGGGCAGAGAAGGGAAAGGACTCTGTCTCTTCCTTCTTGCCCAGAGAAGACAAGGACAGTGTCGCTGTCAGTTGTCTCTCTCTCTCTGTCTCGCTCCTCCTCACTTCTTGAATGAAAACCGTGACTTCAAGAAAGACTCTTACCCTTTCTTTCCTCTCCTTTCTTTCCAGCGTTCACCATTGAAATGGATCCAAAAAAGAAAGAAACAGTTTTCCTGGAAATGTTTTTTTCGATTCCATAGTGAAGCCTCCAGGATGGAGAGATAAAAAGGTTAAAAATATACAAAATAAATAAATAATTAAATAAAGCAAGACAGAGTGGTCGCAAAGTGGCCAGATTGGTTTTATTCACACCCACACATTAGCACCACTTTACAGAGTGTGCCAGTGTAGCACTACTTTGGTTTTCTCGTTTTTCTTTGGATATTATTGTTTTCCCCCAGGTGGAGAAGTGCACTATTGCTGTTGGTACTGAAATTCCTGGTTGATGCGTGAAGCAGAAATCATGTAATGTGATTCCTATCGGCTGTTTTCCTTATTTTAGTCTATAAAATGTGTGCAGCAGCCCTGTGTTAAGGGATGTGGTCTTTTTAAACCATACCATGTCCTTAACTTTTCAGGCAAAAACACTTATTGATTTCTGAATAATGAGGGTAAAAGCATTGGGGTAACCATGTTGTTTCTGCTTACATTTCACATGATTTATATAATCTTGCATTCCTCAATAATGTTTGCTTTAACCATGATGTTATAACTTTTTTTTTCAGGCAACATATTACTATTGTCTAGTGCATAATTTGAATTGAGTCGTATCCAGGTGTTTATAGTGGGACACAATTGGGATGTAGCTGAAGGCTGTGTGAGTTTCTCTCAGGGGGGCAGTATAGTGTTCAGTGGGGGAGAGGATGTGACACAATAGCCAGAGCTGCCGAATTTGGAACTGGGGAACCAGGTTCGGCCTTTATGACCAGTCCACCAGACCACTCTCCTAAGGGACCACATTCTCATGCTAGACCTTAGAAGGCCCTGCTAGACTTTAGAAGCCCTGGTGTCTTAGCACCTGCAGGTGGAACCTAGGATTGCCAATTGGGGGCTAACCTAGAAAGCCTGTCCACCACAATCCATACTGAAGTTCATCTCCAGTTTTGCGGGCAGCACACTCTAGAATGACAGTGACTCTGTCACTGGGGTCACAGGAGCCTTGAGGCCAGTCCGTCTCACCCATTGGTACCTCCATTGGTCTTGTTACAGCAGTAGAAGTGCAACTCACCTGGGATTGGCAATGCAGGATTTGCACGCATGCCAAACTAAGTTTGCAACCTTCACGGTCTCTCTGCTTCATGCACAAGCACTTTTAACATATACTGCCTGCTCTGGGGCCACTGGAATTATGCAGCAATGAAGGACAAAACTATGTTGTTGTGTTAACTAAATGCAAAAAATTTTCTAATACATTATTATATTGATATTTTTACACATAGTAACAGTCTCTGCAAAGATTTTGCCTTATTTGTACAAGTCTAATATTCAAAACGATCTCAGTTGGGCGGACGCTCGTTCCAGGTGACCGCTACTAAGCTGTGGAATATTCTGTCGCCTCTCTTGAGACAGTAACAAGTTCTCCTCAGCTTTAGAAGAAAATTCAAAACCTGGTTGTTTCAATGAGAGCGGAGCTCCCGAAGCCGCCCCAACTGTTCTGTCAATAGGGTTAAGTCAGCGCTGGGACACTCGTAAGAGTAGCCATGCACTTTAGAAATACCCCTATAACATAACATAACATAACATAACAAACGAAGCAGTGAGGAAGGTGACCGGCCAACCTTTGCAAAGAACCCTCCACTTTTCAGCAAGACAAGTCACTTTTTTTGTAACTTTTAATCAGTTGGAGTGACAAACAATGTTTTTGTTAAAATCATCAGATTATGCAGCAGATTATGTATTATGTGGCAAATATGGCAGAGCCATAATAATGTGGAAAACATCTGCAAACTAGGATATTTTGTCATTCATGTTTGAACTGCTCTTGTGGAAAAAGGGACAAATGCTGATGACAGAAACTGTATGACTCGGAGATAAATGGCTTGAGAGTCCACTTTTAAGCGTATTTGGTGCATTCTGTGATTGGAAACATCGCAGTTTGTGAATGTATTTTAATGTCAATAACTCATAATAAACCTTAAATAAACATGTGTATCCATTGGTTGAATTGAATAATGTAATAAACTGTAACTGGTCAGTGAAATGCCAAAACAATACTAACAATTGGGATGTTTTGCTCTTTCTGGCCTCACCTATTACTCTGCCCACTGGTCCAATCCTCAGGTTATTCCTGCCCTCCGATTCTCGGCCCACAGTTCCCCTACTTAATTTTTCCCCATGTCAACCAATAGCCAGAACCATTTCCATAACGCTATATGCTTCTGCATAAGACCATGTAATCAACTATTGACTCCTTCATTAGTTAATTGAGTGTGTTCAGTGTGAGCTTCATTGTTTTCCGTTTCTCCTTTCTTTTTTCTATTTCACTCTCAGCAGAATGTCTATAAGATCTTTGGAAGGCCTCTATACACTCACAATACAGCAGCCCAAACTGGCAATCCCCATGGATCTTAAAGGAGCAATAAGATGTTAGGGGCAGGAACAGCTGGACATTGACCAATGTAACTAATGCATTCGCTCATGGGGTGACAGAAAACTCTGAGTTAAAAATAATGCACACATTTCTGAATTTCTGTGTGCAGAGGGGAACTGTTCTCAGAGACGTGGACCATTCAAAGTGGGCTGCTGTGTCACTGTCTTGGCAACCAAGCATATGAATCCCAGTTTTGCTGCTGCTCAAGAAGAGGAACACCCCTCCTGTAATAATGGAAGTGATTCAAGCACTTAGTGAGGCTTAGCTGCCCCCTCCCTCCTATTCGAAATGAAAATGGAGTGGTGCATTGTCTGTAGAAATGTAAGAATCCAGATAGTCTTTTGTTTGCTTGAACATTGTCCTTGAAAGTAATTTTATGGTTTTGAGTGGCAGCTCCTTCTCAGTTGTCATGACAAGCAACCGCCCCCATCATCAACTCGGATAAGAAATTCTCACTCAAACCTACGAGCAAGACAAAAGGGTCGGCTAATGCCGACCCTGATCATCATTGTGAAGTTCCCAGGTAATAGATCATGAATGCGATTTTAAAAGGGGTGCAGGCAAGCGATTTTCTTCAAGCTTTAATAAGGAGTTTGAGACACCCTTTATGATATATATAAAACAAATCCCAACAGCAGTATAAACATATTAAAGAAAACTCTAGTCATAATACATCAAATAACAAAATTCTACCACCACAACTAGAATCAGAACCAGAGAGACAAAAATCTCAACAGGATAAACCTTAAAATGGTACTAGTAAGAGATCCGTTATGTCACCCGGAGTTATCTGTATTGTTTTCAGGTAAGGGCAGCTCAACAACTACCTGGGATGGCTAAAAAAAGGTGTGCACTTACAATATTATACAATATAAAAAAACATTTTTACACTATAAAGCCTAAATGGGTTGCATGTATCCCATCCATTCCAATCATCATGGCGATAATTTCATAAAATCTTGGAAAAATTAAAGTCATCATAAAAAAAATTGGATCCAATCTTCAACAATTTATGTACACAACAATGTAAAAGGACGATGGAGCCCTAGGAGAGTTATATAAAACATACCTAATTGTAAACCTTATTCAAACAATTATAAAACAATTATTTAAATTATCATTGCCCTAACAATCTTGCCCATAGCACTTTCTAATACCATGAGCCCCCCTGATAAACTTCACAACAACAATACAGATGTCAATAGAGGCCAGTGAATACAGATATCAGAAGCCTTCTCTATAGGTACAGGGACATTACTTTCTCAATAGTGGGAGCAACAATATTGCTCTTCATTGTTTTGCAGAGTGCTCAAACAAATACAAAGTGCAAAGTGCTTTGTTTAGGCAAATTGTCACAAGGACATGGCATGAGCTGGTCTAACCAACTCCCTTGGCATGGGAATACTGCCAAAAACTGCACTGTGTCTAACCTAAACCTTGTAAAATTGTAAATGATTATCCAAACAACTATCCCCAGGAGGACACAGCATTCGAAAATGTCCCGGCGACTGCCTGTGACGTCTATTAGCCCCGATAGAGAAGGCCATTTTAATACTGTGTTTGGCTTTTGAGGTCATGTTCTGCTGGTTTTCATAGAAGTCCCAGAAGCCAATCTCAAGAAACATACTTTTCAAATAATGAAACCATGGAATCTTATCAACAGTAGAGATGGCTAGACAGTCTCTAATGATATCTCTTGAAAAGGCTAAATCCTCAGGTAGCAATATCTTTACCCATAATAACAGAGGGGCAAGGCCAATATGATCCTTCATTTAATCCAGCCCTCGTTCAGAGTGACAGAATTTTATAGGGGCACTTTTGGGTACCATCATTAGTCTTCTGATAACATTATTCTCGGCAACTTGAACCTTATTTTCTGCTATACCCCCATACTCCTGCCCCATAATTGGCGATGGAAAGGCCTTTTGCTTTAATAAGAAATAATCATTATTTTACTGATTGTTGGACCAATTTGGCAGTAAACCAAAAAAGCGCATCCAAGGCTCTAGTTGTCTGCTGCCCTTTTAAAGTCAACAGGGAGTCCCAAGACAACTGTGTATTAAAACGGTTACCCAAATATGAAAAACTTTAAACTTTTTCCATCTCTTTTCCATGCATCATAAAACTTTTTGATTTTGTGGACTTAATAATGTACGATTTCTTAAAATTGACTTTTAAGTCAAGTGATGGCATAAAATCAGTAAAAGCATCGAGGTATTTATGAAGACTCATAGCTATCCATGCCAACAGGACAGTATTACCAGTATATTAAAGTAGTGGGACAAGATTTTTGCCTATCCTCAGGAAATCTAGCTTTCTCTCCAATAAAAATGCCTCTAGCCCACTTTTGTATATAAGAAATAAAAAAGGGGCTAGAATGCAGCCTTGTTGGACCCCTTAGGTGAAGCGATTTGCTGTGTTTTCTCCCCCTTACTACAATTACTTACCCTAAACGTTGTTTTTGCATGTAACCTACATAGAAGGACTACCAATGCTTCAGCTACTCTCATTTCTCCCAACATAGCAGACAATTTATCCCGATTGACAGGATCAAAGGCAATAGATAAGTCCATGAAGGCTAGATGTATCGAACTCTTTATGGACTTTGTGTTCTTGCTGACAGTTAGAGACAAACTGAGGCATTGTTCTGTCATGCACTTACCCTGGCTTAAACCATTTTGTGTTTTTGAGAGAACCCTATTTGTTGCGGCCCACTCGTCCAATTGTGCCAGGAAAACCCTGCCTAAAACCTTTAATGTCACATCAATCGAGGATATTGGCCAAATACAGGAAGGGTCATTTCTGTCCACCTTTTTTATAAACAGGGGCCACTACAACCACTTTCCATGTCCTGGGTAGTGGGCCAATAATAGCTGCTTTGGAAAATATTAATTAAGAGTGGCACTCACAAAATAGGGTTACCATTAAAACAGGTCAAGGGGCATTCTGTCGGGCCGGGAGCTTTCAAATAAGTGCTCTCCAATATTGCTACCTCCACCTCTGCCACCGAGATTGGCATGCTTAGTTGTAGGGTTAGATTTGGGTTGTGGATCGTCTCCACCTCCCGTGTCACCAGAACTATCTCCCTGTTTAAAGGGTAAAAAATGCGGGTAAAATGAGCCTCTCAGATGTCTCCGAAGATCAAAGAATCCTTCTGGGACGAATCTTCTGGGAACATTGGATGATTTATGACTTCCCAGATTTTTTTTGCATCCTTTAGGGACCCTGCTAACACTAAATCATTCCAGGTCTTGTTCATCAATTCCCCTTCTCTCTGTTCAATTACAGATTTATAAGTCTTCCTAAGTGTTTTTACTCACTCTTTAACCCGAGGGATGGGGTGTAGGGTCTCTTTTAGACCTTTATTAGCTTTTGTGCATTCAATAATAAACCATCGCATCAGTGGTACATTTTTAGGGGGGCTCCTCTTTACCAAGGCCAAAGGGATTGCTGAGCAAAGTGCTTCATAGTCCTGTAGTACTTCTGAAGCGGTGTCTTCCTGCTGCAAGCAACTAGCTATAAGCTTCTGATTTCCAGAAACAATATAATGCTCACATTTTTGGGAGTCTACCTAGTCCCATTTCAGCATAATTACCTTATTTTGGTTGTGCTGGATAGGAGATTCTTCAGATTGCCCTGTTCCAAAACTTTCATTAAGATGCGCTATGAGAGGGTTATGGTCAATTGCGCAGTTTGATGTAATTTTAAAATCTTGCACAAGAGTAGGAACGGGTTTTTTTTGTATTAAAATAAAATGAAGAACAGAACGAGATAGAATCACTCACACAGTAATTCAGATGGATTAAGTCATTGACAACCACTTTAGCATTTAGAGCTTCCTCCACGCCGGAATGGATAAAATGGGCCATTGACTGGCCATCCTTGTCTTCCAACTCACAAACTCGTTGGCCACTGTATTTACATAAAGTGCAATTAAAAGCCCTAATCCATACAATGAACCACAGCAGTCTCTTTGATGTGACTTTGCTAGATCAAGGGATCCCAGGCTCGAGATTACAAGCAGTTCATATCATGGGGATGAACAACCGGTTTTAATTTTCATATATACATGGTTGAGTGCTATAAGCACCACTATTTCAAAAGCGTTCCCAACTGAGATTTGTCCCATCCTTGCTGCGCTTTAAAATCCTAACCAGTAGGATTTCTGTGAGGTTCGTAAATCTTGCTCACAAATTAAGAGTCAATTTTTCTCAAAAATGTATTCATAGAATTTCCAATAAATTTTTATAGCTAGTTTTCATTCGTGTCCATGCTGAATGCTAAATACAGATTTCAAAAATCAAAGAGCTTGTCTATAAATAAATGTGAACCATCTTATCCCAATGCCTTTCGGGCCGGATTAGCCCTTTGTCAGGGGATAATAAATCCGCAAAACATTAATACACAAGGGTCACAACAATAGCCAGCTCCCTGGCTGTACCAGCATAAATAATAGATGTCCAACACATGTACACTTTGAATATAACAGATGCACCTCCGCTCTGGAGCTGTAAATCAAATAAGCAGTGTCCAAGTGCTGGGGTAGCCTGATACTGGTAACCACAGTTTTTAAAAAAATGATTGAGCTATTTAAGCCACCCGTATTCGTATCGAACACCAGTGAATCATGCACCATTTCGTGAAAAAATTTGTGACCATAATACAAGGTTAATCAAACATAATCTTCATATGCAAACAATAAATATACCAGTACGAGTGCTGCGTTCCCCTATGGTAAAGAGACCATGGGGCCCATTAGTATGTCGGGTGGGATCGCCACCGCCCACATGGCGGTGGGGATCCGCCCGACATAATCACCCACCCGCCTCCCTTTTCTCCCCGCCATATCAGTATGGCGGGGGGTACCGCGGCGGATGGGAAGACTGTCCGCCGCTTTTCTGCCTGGTCAACTCGTCGACCGGGCGGAAAAGGGTTTAATATGGTGGCGGTGTCTGCTAGACACCGCCATCCATATTAGTATGCAGGCGGGGAGCAGCCCAACGCTGCCACGGAAAGGCATGCGGGAATCACATTTGGGGGCCCATTGCTGGCCCCCAGGAAGTTGGGGGGTGCACATGGGGGGTACCATAGGTACCCCCCTGCATTTGCATGCACAATGAGGCAGGTACCGCGCGGTGACTGCCACATTGTGCATGCAAATGCACAACATGCATTTTTGGCATTGAGGCGGGTGATGCTGAAAGCACCGCCCACCGCAATGTTAAAAATGCAGGATGCGCCCACCAGTGTGGCGGGCGCATCTTAATCACCACCACGGGACCACAGCACTTATGGCGGGCGGTCACTCTTTACGTCGGGATGGCGGGCGGACTTTCCTAATGATGACCCAAGTGTTTAATAAGCGTTCTACAAGTGACAGTCAGACATTTATAATACAGTGGAGAAAATTACGCATGTGCGTGAAACAGTGAGAACACAAATACATTCATGTCTAAATCGTAACCTGGTTATCATGCCCCAGTATTCAAAAGAATATTATTTCCACGTACAGCAATTTAAACTTACAGAGCTCTTCAATCAGTGAGAACACGTCTTATCACGGTGACAAAATTAAACAAATGAGTGAAACGCAGTGAGATCACAAATGCATTCATATCCAAATTGTTGACTTGTGAACATGCCCCAGTACTCCATGTAAATAAAATATAGTGATCCTGCATGCTGCAATTTAAACTTGCAAAGCTCTTTAATCGGTGAGGACGCATGTAAATACTTTCTCCTATCGGTGATAGTCCCAGTGGTTACCCAGAAGCCTTAAAACTGGCCAGGTTGACTAGATCAGTTAGTGGAATGTACGCGAATCACGGCGGCCATATTAGAACATGCTTTGTGTTGAAAACAAGTGCAATGTAAGACATATTAATTGCAAATTGCCTATGTTACTCAAATAGACCAAAACTGCAAGAAATCATACCAAATCAAGTGAACAATGTATGCAAAATAAATGATAATGATATAAACAAAAAAACTGAAATGCCAGTAATTATACAAATTGTATGGAACCAATGGAGACCATTTTGAAGTGTTCAATCTCACATAGTAAATCATTATGACTATTAATGTCCTCGAGAGAGAATTCACAATATGGGTAGTATGCAAGAGTCTCAAGTGGATTAGAGGACAGCTGAGTTCCATCCTATCGTTCAGACCGTTAGGCATAAAGCAATCCAATCTTTAAATCCAGTATTTCTCTCTGCGGAGGAGGTGTTTGTGGTTATATCTTCCCTCCTTTATAGTCACTATTTCCAAGATCATAAATTTAAGTTGACATATGTTATGACCAAATTCTAGAAAATCAGCAGCAAGCACAGATTTTAAATGATTTGTCCGTATATTACTTTTGTGTCTGTTGAACCTTGTTTTTCTTTTTCTTTCGGTTTTCCCAATGTAAGCCAATCCAAATGGACATTTAAGAAGTTACACCACATTCATAGAGTTGCAATTGACTGTGGTTTTAAGCTCAATTTTGTTGCCCTTCCCTGGATGACAAATTCCCGCGCCAATTATGATGCTGTTGCAGTTGTTGCAATTGTAACATGGAACAGTTCCTTTGTGTGTCTGAGTTGTTATCTGCGTCAAAGTTTTTTTGTGAATATTGCTTGAACATTCTTACCTCTTTCATAGACAAACAAAGCTCTATCTGAAAAAATCTCTTTAAAATCAGATTAAATTTGCAACAAGGCCAATACTTTAGGATGATTCTCTTGAACTGTGTACTCGTGGTTGAAGATTTAGAAATTAACACCCTTCTCTTGCTTTGCTCTCTTTTGTGTTTAAGGACCAATAGTTATTGTCGTGTTTTCATGGTCCAAAGTTCTTTGGCTTCCTCTAAGACCTTTGAAGAATAACTTCTGCTTTGAAATTTCTCAGTCATATCTCTGACTTGTTCTTCCAATACCTCAGGGTTAGAAACAATCCTTTTTTTTACCTTTACAATTGTGAATAAGGTAAGTGATTTTTTAATGAGTTTTGGTGAAAGCTGTTACAATGAAGCAAGTTATTCCGGTCAGTTTCCTTTCTGTATACATTTGTTTCAAATTATTGTGCACTTTGGAAATAAAGACATCTTAGAAGGTTATTTTGGTGTCACTGATATCATAGGTGAATTGTATTCCTCCATTAACCTCATTTAAATCCTTCAGTGCCGATGTCAATTCATTCGTCTACCCCTTCCATACAATGAAAATGTCATCTATGTATCTGACAAATAAAATTGCATTGGTTTTCCAAATGTCTTTTGTTAAAATGTGATCAGTTTCAAATTTATGCATAAACAAATTGGCATACAATGGAGCTGCACAATTGCCCATCGAAGTGCCTGAAAGTTTTAAGTAAAACTGATCTTCCCAGCTAAAATAGCTATGGTATACCGAAAAATGCAGAGGTTCCATCAAAAATATTTTGAAATCATTATCCAAGTTGGAATTAGTAAGATAATATTCGATAGCTTCCCTGCCCAAGTTGTGGGGAATTGAAGTGTACAAAGATTTCACGTCCATAGTATACAATAAAGCCTGTTCATCAATGTTGTTAACAATTTGATTGATTTTTATCAGAAAGTCCCTGGTGTCTGATGTATGTTGTCATGGTTTGGACAAAAGGTTGTAGATTGTTGTCCAAAACTTTACCACAGGTTCATGAATAGTTCCCCTTGTTGACACTATAGGCCTGAACGGAGGATTGTTCAAACCTTTATGAATCTTGGATAGCATGTATAAATTCAGGCTCCTCAGATTCGCTTGAATGAGAAAATGTTTGACTTCTTCTGTAATAGTCCCATTATTCAGGGTGCTGTTTAAGATTTCTTTAAATAAGTCAGCAAACACTTTGGTGGGAGTCTGATGCAACTTGGAGTATGGCTAAATGTCTGACATGTGTTCATCCATGCTATGTTTGTAGAATGAATTGACCATAATAACAAGTGCTCCCCCTTTGTCTGCCTTCTGGTGTACAATATCAGTGTTCAGTGCGATATTTTCCATGATCCCAAGTTCTTTTTTTTTTAGATTACAATGTTTAGACTTCTTTGACATTTCAAGTATTGAATTTCTTGTTTCACTAAAGGTTCAAATGAATACAAAATGTTGTGGCTAACACGAGCCATACATTTGATTTGCTTTTGGACCTTAAATCCTTGAGTATGGGGTCTCTTATAGGTGGTTGATCAACCAGAACATTCTCAAAACAATTCCTCAAACTTAAACTCCGCATGAACTTGAAAAAGCTGATTTCCAAATCCAAATTATTAGTGTGATAGGTAGGAACTAACAATGTCCCTTCCTGTAAGGTCATAATTTCAATTCACCCAAATTGGTGGGTAGAAATGTTGATTACCAAGTTGTTGGCATCTACATTTGTTCCTTGCCCTTGGTGGCTCACTTGGTGGATACTGCGGTGGTTTTTATTTCCAGACTTTCTTTTTCTCCTTCTGGTTCATCGCTGGCTAATGAACTGCTCTCTAAAAAAGCCACTCCTGATGTTTTGGGTTACTCAACACTCTGGTAATTCAATTGTTTATTGGTTGTCATCCGTTGCGAAATGAATCAGCTCTTTGATGTGACTGATTAATATCACTGTCTGTAGAAGATGTTTCAGTGTCAGTGGCCTGACTATATGGTTTCTGTTGTCTTCTTTTTGCATATATTTCTGCTCAGCTATAGACTTCTCCAAGTTTGTAATCAATCGTATCTCTTTTGAACTTGTGGATTTTTCAATCAGTAAACTCCTGAGTATATCTGGTTAATTGCAGTTTAATGTCAGCCAATGTTTTGGACCACTCTTCTGTATCCATTTTTGTAGATATTTCAGTCTTGATTTGTGTGATTTCCTTTGTGAGATCCTCCAGCATTTTGGACAGTTCTTCAACAATTAAAAAAATCAAATTAAGAGAACATTTATTTATAATAGCATACTATTTGCATACAAATTTCGAATTACTTTTACACAAAGACTTTCAGCGGAATCCCTAATCCTCTCAGGATTCGTTAAACACGGTGGTACTTAATTAATGTGCTGGCATGCAGTTGTTGATTTACTTCCTTTTTAGTGAGATATAATAGTTGTTTAATCGTGTTTTGTATGTTGCCTGTGTTGGATGGCATTGTTGATTCCTCTTTAATTAGAGCATATATCCTAGTGGCTTTGCTGTCTGAGAAAGCGAATGTGTCTGCTTGTGAGTAAGTTAAACTGGAAATTTCCTCATAAGACATGTGGATCAATGCTCCTCGGGTGCTGCATTCCTTGATCAGAAATAATAAACAATATAACATTAGAAAGGATCATGCATTCCTAGTTTCTCAATGTTAATCCAATAGTATACTCAACTTGTAGCGTGTGGTAGGGTTTCACTCTCCAATCAAAGAGTGTATGAAGGCCTTGCTGCCGTGCTGCCCTACTGCAAAAGAAAAGGACAGGAATGCACAGTATCTATTAGATACAGTGTATTCCTGTTCTTTTCCCCTGAGCCTGCGCAGAATGGGCTGCCGTGTACCAACGCAGGCACCTTTGCACCATGGTGCAAGGATGCCTGCGTTGCAGGGATGATTATTTTTGTGCAGGAAGGAAAACCTTCCTGCGTAAGTTTTGTCGCTTCCTCAGACTTATGATTTCTTGTAAATCTGGAGCAGTGTCAAAAAAACATGGATGTTGCTGGGAACGCCCCTAGCAACACCCATGGAATTACCCTTTCACTCCTTATTCTGTGTGAAAGGGGCACATATTTATAAGGCCATGAAAAGCCTCGTAACATGGCTTTATAAATATGCCAGTGGCACGTTGCGCCACTGGAACATCAAAAAAAGTGACGTTCAGGCAAAGCAATAGTGCCGGTAGGATCGATTGACATGGGCAAAGGGCTCCAAAGGTGGAAAGTTATTCTGTAAGTGCTAAATGCGGGCTGGCCGGGTGTCAGTTATATTGCCCAAATCAAATCTCACATTGCTCAAACCTGTTAGCAAAGAGCGTACACATCTAGGATCTTCAAAATTCAAAACCACAAAGTCTCCTGCAACAGATTTCAATGTATGGCCAATCCATCCAACTCTAAGTGCCATAATGATATTTTCTATGTTTGCTTAGTGAAAACTTGTATTTCTGTTACACCAGTTTGCTGATTTATTAATAAGACTTTGACAGTCTTCATGTGAACCTTCAAACAGTGGTCACACCCCCATTAGTATCAATGTATATGGGGTGCTATTAGGGGGTAGATTCCTCCGGTCTTGCATCCCTTTACCCCTGAGTGAAACATGATTAGGCTGGTTGTGATTGGATGCAGTTTTTCTACCGGAATGTTGAATGCCACAGCCAAAAGAAGCCTGATCTGTATGGTCTGCTATCTTTTTGCTGCACCAATTCCCGGTTGACTGAGTTCACAGTGGTCTCCCAATTTATATTACCACTTAAATTGCAACTGGATCTCTCCTTTATGCCACTCGCCATCACTAGAAGTTGATCTTCAATGTACCCAAGGAAGGAACAGATAAGCTTCAAAGCATCAGATATATGTTGAATAACCCAAGTATAGAGTTCCCCATATACAGATGGTACCCCACCCTCTTCCACCCTATTTAACATAGTAGATGCTCCCTGAATTGTGCCTGCCAAAACACACACACACACACACACACACACTAGTCTTCACAGGCAACACAGTCATTACAAAGGTAATAGTATAGAGCCAGTTTTGGTCATTTCATTCACTGATCACACTTTTCCTTTCTCTAAGAAAACCTAGAATCGGCAACCAATTAAGAAACCCTAATATAGACTGGTAAGAGAGTATTAGTTGAGGGGGTGAGAACCTGCACTTAACCCTGGTAGCTTGGTACAAAAGCAGTTAGGCTTAGCTAAGAGGCAATGTGTAAAATAATTTTGCAGTACACAATCTGTAATTAGTTGAAAACACAATGCAAGAAAAACCCAAACAATTTTGGAAAATTAAGTAGATTTTAATAAAGAAAGTGACTCCAAAATGGCGAGAATCCAACCAGTACAACCAGAGATGTGAATTTTAAAAGTTTGAATTCAACATAGTGTCAATAAGCATGAAGCGCCAACTAAGGTTATCTGGTTGCACTAGACTGGGTCAAAATCAAAAGTTAAGGCTGACTGTAATGGATCACAGATCAGATACAAGGACTTTAGTCGTCAATCAGTCATCAGCAAGGCAAGTTGCAAGCTGGATCTGAAGCAGGGCTCAATGATGGCGGGCTTGCCGAGAATGAGGTAGTAGTGCATTCCTCGTCAAAAGCAGGAAAGCTGTGAACAGGCAAAGCCCAATGTCTGTGTCCAGGAAGGCCTTGTAGGTTGGCTGGCCGATTTTGGTCCCGGTAAAGTCCTTGACGTTTGGAATTAAGAAAATTTCTCAATGCCAAACCAATAAGCGGAATCTTGTGGCTTCTCTGGAAGAATAATTGGCAAAATGTTTTTAACTCCCTGCTTTTACAGAATTGAAAGGAGTACACTCTAACATCATTAAGGGGTCCAAGACCTGAGGGACACCACTTGAGGCATACTATTTGCTCCAGCAGAGGTCAGTAGTAGGGCCATGGTCTGGTCTAGTAGGAACTGGTCAGTGGAGCACTTCCAAAGTTGAGAGTTCAAACAGGTGGTCATCCAACTGATCCTTGGAGTCACTTCTAGGGTCCCGGGTTCAATGCAAGCAGCTCTGGAGTTCCTTCAAGTTCTTCAGACAGCAGCGCAGTCCTCCCTCTCATCCACACAGGTTCAGGAGGGTTCTGATATTCGTCCTTGGGATGCTACGTTTGTGCCCAGTGTCAGCCTGTGGTTTGGGAAAACTCCTGGCCAATCCCTAACCAATGAGTTAAAAGTTCCTTAGGGGGGCCCTGCCCACTTTTGCAGCGCTTCCAGTTTATTTAATGTAAACTGCCCCAGAGTGTCCTTCTCTACCTGAATACAACATGGAAGAAACCTTCACCCCCTGGTCAGAGCTCCTTCCACCCATCCAGAGTTGTGGCTATAGAAATGGGCAAACCCTCCCTGTGGTTGCTCCAAAGCAGTTCTGTGGCAGCTCCCTCCTCCCACTGGGTTTGGAGTCATGCTGACTAGGAATACAAAGGGAGGCAGCCCTGGGTGTGAGCTGCATTTGCCAGTGAGAGGGAAGGCCCCATTTGAAACTCCAGAAGCAGCTGGGCACAACCCCCATGCCATCTTGCTTATGGAAGAAATAAGCATACCCAAGCCCTTTCTCCACTGTATGAGAGAAATCCACATCTGACCACAGGGAAGCCATTCACCAGTCAGATGACACTGGACAATGGCAGAAAGGCACATTTGGCTTAGGCAAAAAAATTACAACTTTCTAAAATTACCATTTTAAAAATAATATTATAAAATCCAACTTTGCCCTGAAGTTGAATTTTAATTACTAATAAAATAATTCCTTCTACCAGTTTTCTACCTGCTCTCAAACTGAAAGTAAGCATTACAAGTTGTTAGAAAGTTCCCCAGTGTTTCCTAATGGGAGAGTCAGCCTTGCTACAATGATAAATGACTTTGGAGGCGTTTAACTGCCAGAACATAAACATTTTAAATATACATGTCCCAATATTTAAATATCATGGAACCTGCCCTATGTGTATTTAGGGCCCACATTAGGAGTGACTTATAAGTATTGAAAAGGAAGGTTAAGTTCTTGCAAAAGGTTTATTTCACCTGGCAAAATGGCAGTATAAAACTACCAACCCAGTCAGATAAATTGACATGTATAATAGAGTTCCTTTAGTGGGTGGCCCAATGAATGCTGCATTTCACGAGTAACATTTAATATACAGTCCCTGGGTACATATTCTGTCATTTTCTAGGGGCTGACAAATAAATTAAATGTGCCAATTAGGTATATGTAAATATTATCATGTTTAAAATGGAGAGCACAAGCACTTTACCCCTGGTTAGCAGGATCAAACTATGCAAAATCCCAAGGCCAACAAAAATGGGTTTAGCTCTAGAATTCAAACATCTGGAGGAAGGCCATGCGTAAGGTGATAATTTCCAAAGTTTGTCTCCCCCGGTCAGAAAGCAGGGAGAATTATGCACCCTCATGTGAGTTCTCATCACTAAAGTGAAAAAACCTTGAAAGACCATTAGTATTGGTGTGATCAGTCCCAGGGCGATGTTGCTCCATAAAGTCAGGGAGATGGATCACCTCAACAGTTTTGCGATTCTGACCCTATATTTATATTAGCAAGCAGAGGGGGTATGTGGTCTATATGAACCCAAAAGTCTGTCTCAAACAAAGGTCTCAACTTCTTCAGTGCCTGGACCACTGCAAATGCTTCTCCCTCAATTGCTCTCCACCTCTGTTCCCTGGGAATTAGCCTCTGGCTATTTGAGGCTACAGGTTGGTCCATTATTTAGCTGTGACAAGACAGCCCAGGCTCACACCTGGGTCTGGGCCTTGCCAGGATCCCAAGCCATGATGGTCTGAATCTTGGACTGAAGAGTCTGAACCTTGCCTCTGCTGACTTGGTGGTCCAAGTCAATCAAGCAATCAGTCAAGACTTGTAAAGCACAGCCTAGCACCTGTGAGGATATCCAGGTGCTAGTTTGCTGAGCTCAGTCAAAAAGCCAGGTCTTGAGTTTCTTCCTGAAGTCAGCTAGCGTGGCTAATGTTCGGAGGTGGAGGGTCAGGCCATTCCAGCCCTTGGTAGAGAGGTAGGAGAAGGAACATTCTCCGCTATGTTTTCAGTGGATGCGTGGCATCTGTGTGAGGGAAAGTGAAGTTGAATGAAGGTCTCTGGATGGCTGCTGGAAGTTCTGTTTGTGGTCATTGTTCACGGTGACCTTTGTAGGCATGTGTCAATATCTTGAAGTGGCATCTTTTCAGGACGGGGAGCCAGTGGAGGTTCCTGAGGTGCAGGGTGATGTGAGTCCGTTTGGGCAGGTTGAGGATAACTCTGTCCGCTGTGTTGTGTATTGTCTGGAGCCTTCTCATAAGTTCAATGGTGGCTCCCACTTAGAGTGCATTGCCATAATCCAGCCAGCTGGTGATTAGGGCTTCCATTATTGTTTTTATTGTGCTGATGAGGAGCCATTTGAAGATTCTGCAGAGCATGCAGAGAGCATAGAAACAGACGGTTTTGTGGTGAGTTTGCTGTCCAGGGTGATCCAGAGGTTGAGACGAGGTCTGTCGATGTGGGAGTGGATCCCAGTTCGGCGGGCCATCAGTATTCATTACAGGGTATGCTTTGTTGTCAAAGATCAGCACTTTGATTTTGTCGCTGTTGAGTTTCAGACTGTTGACCTTCATCAAGTTGGTGACATTCTTCATGCAGTTGTGGAAGTTGGTCATGGTGGTGATGGGGTTTCCTGAGAGCGAGAGAATTTGTTGGGTATCGTCGGCGTAGGATAGGATGCTGAGATCGTGGGTTCTCAGACAATGTCGGCTAGAGGTGTCATGTATGTGTTGAAGTGGCTGGGACTGAGAGATGAACCTTGAGGGATGCCACAGATGGTGCTCTTGGGTTCTGAGGTGAAGGGAGGTAGGTGGATTCTCTGCGCTCGTTCCATGAGGATCAACGTGGTTCATCTGAGTGCGTCTCCCTGGATTTCAATCTGGTGCAGTCTCTTGATAAGTGTGTGGTGGGATGCAGTGTCAAATGCTGCAGAGAGGCCAAGGAGGATCAAGCAGAGTGCGGATGTCATCAGTGGCACCAATCAGGGTGGTCTTGATGCTGCAGTTGCCGGAGAAAACCAGATTGGGAGGTGTCTAGCAGGTTGCTTCTCTCCAGGTGTTCGGTAAGCTGCCGGTTATTGGCCTTCTCTGGGACTTTGGCAGTGACAGGAAGCAGAAATATTGGGCAGTGGTTCTGGAGTTCGCTCAGATCGGCGGAGAGTTTCTTGAGGAGAGTTCTGACATCTGCGTGTGTCCATGCAACAGGAAAGGTAGCAGTGATGATGGATGCATTGAAGATGGTGGTGAGTTGGTGGCTGATGTCCATACTTCTAAGGTCAAAGTGCAAGTGAGGGCAGGGGTCCGTGGAGCCCCGAAGTTGGTGGAGTTCATGATGGCTGTGGTGTTTTGTGTGTTGAGCTGTTCTCATGTGGTGAGTGGTTAGTCAGGGAAGGCATTTGTTGGAGTGAGGAGGCTGTATAGGTCAGTGGGTTGGGGTTCAAAGTTTCTATAGATGGTGATATCTTGTTGTGGAAAAGGTTCGCTAGAGCACTGCAGAGTTCCTGTGAAGGAAGAATTGTGTTCCAGGTGGCTGCTGTGCAGAGGAAGTCTCTGACAATGCAGAAGAGAGTTCCTTGATGTGGTTGGTGCTTGCCTCGATGCGGTCTGCTATGGCGTCCCTTTTTGCTACTTTGAGTCGTTGGTGATATTGGTTGAGGGCTGTCTTGAAGGCTACTTGGTCTGTAGCATTTCTACTGATGCACCATCTTCTCTGCAGTTGTTTGCAGCTGTGTTTAATTGCCCTGAGAACCTCATACCTCAAAACACTTGTCTATGTCATCCTCCACCATCAAGCTAGGTAACAAGTCTTTGGGTATGTGGGCCCTTTATCTCCTCTTGGCACTTCTGAACCACTGCCACCATCTTCATTTAACTCTTTAACTCTTTTGGCTGCAGGTCCAGTTCCTTGTAATTCACGTCAAGGGCCAGAAACATGTTCTTCTCCTCCAGAGACAGCCTCTTCTCCTCCAAGGGTCTGTCAGGTTTAGCATTTTGCTTCCCCAGGACCTTTTTGGCAGCAGCATCTGTTTTCCTGTCTTCCATGGCCTGTCACAGCCTTAGGCCCTTTTCAGCTTGTTGGCCATCTCTCTCTTCTGTGGTCAGATAGAGAGAGCACACATTGCTTGCTGCTCTGGACAAGGCAGGGGACCTCACTCCTGTGGGCCTTTCTCTCCTCTCTGGAGTTAGGGTAGCCTCACCTTCCTCCTCTATTTCATCATCATCCTCCTGCCCCAGTCATAAACAATAATATGCAAACATCTTCCCAGGCTCCCAGGGTTATCTGGTACTCCAGCTTCTTGGAGTTCTTTCATCCCCTTCTCCCTGCACAACATCTTCAGATCTGCTACAGTGAAGCTTTCAATGTTGCTGAGATCCACCTCCATTCTTGCGAAAATCATTGGTGCAAAATATGAGGATAGGGGTGATATTTAGGGAAAAGAAAACATGACCATTAAAAAATGAAGGAGAATTTTTATACAATTGATTTTGATATTAGGTTATCACATCACAAGGAATTCTTGATTTTGCACAAATCGCTCAGTGGCACTGCAAAAACACAAGTATTGGATCCTAACTCTGAACACCAATTTAAGAAATTGGAGTATTAATTGAAGGGGGAGAGAACCCACCTCAAATAATAATCACAATCCTTGTAAGGGTGAACAATAATAGGCACTATATAAACCTGTGCTTAACCTTCTTGTAACTTGGCACAAAAGCAGTCAGGCTTAACTTAGAGTCAATTTGTAAAGTACTTATGCAGTACTCGAACAGTAATAAAGTGGTAACACAACATAAGCAAATCCAAAACCAATTATGCCAAAATAACAACAGTCCAACCAGTAGGACTGGGCTAAAGTCAAAAGTCAATGCTGAACGCGATACAGCGTGTGTTCGATACAGACCCAAGTTCATCCCGGTGGAAAGTTTACCTGCAGTCTTAGAATATTTTCTGGTCCTCCAATCTTACACTAATTGGGGACCCCACCCATATCTTACAAGTCTCATTTCCCCGATCATTCAACATTTTTTGCTCCTAATTCACATGGGATCCTTCCCATTGAAAATCACGTCCCAACATAGAAACAAACCTGGCCTGACTCCTACTGCTGATTGTGCGGTCGTTTCGAGGAAAGCGTATTACACTTTCTATGCATTTAGGCCACTGTCAAACATCTCAGATGGAAACTATTACGCCCCGCTCTTCAGGCCCTCCAGATAAGATGCTGTCGTCCTGCAGTGATAATATTATTGAACAGCAATTCGATCTAGATCTCTTGTAGGACAGCCAAGTTTTTATTACAAGTCAACATACAGTTATTCAGACAATAGGGGCGAACGGACTTACCATCATGTCCTGACATGCCAACCAATGCATCTGTCTTCTCACAGTTGGCTTAGAAACACTTGTATTACATTTGGTATTTATGGTTATGGTGCGTCTTTTAAGGTCCAACACCAAAACCTATTTACATTTTAAACCATAAGTTACGATCTTTTGAAAACATTTGTATTATGCTTCGCACTTACGGTTATGGTGAGTCTTTCACGGCCTAATAGTTTTAAAACCTGTTGACATCTTAACGATAAGGTATGATGTTTTCAAAAGAAAAATAACTATGCTTTTTGCTGGCATGCTAATAGCAATTCTTTAACTTTTGGGTTGGATTGTCATTGCAATGATTTGTATTAATCTTCAACTGAAGCATTTACTTCCTTATTGGTCCTTGACCTGAGATGGTCATTGATGATTTGTCAGCAGGGCAAGTTGCAAGCTGAACCCAAACCTGGGCTAGAAAATAATGAGTTGCTGTAAGATGGGGTCATGACATGGTTGTCAATGAAGGTGGGAAAGCTCCATGTAGGAAAAGTCCAAAGTCTGTGTCAATAAAGGCCATGACATTGACGGGCTGCTGGTTGTCATCGATCCTGATGAAGATTTTTACATTTGGACTTACAAAAACTTTCTGGAAGTCAGATCTCCTCCAGCAGGGCAAAACAGCAAGTGAAATCTGATGATCGGTTCGACATTGATGACTTGGGCTCAATAGCGGTCCCTGTCTCTCACTGGTTCTTTTGAGAAAATGCTGGCAAAAAAATTCTAAGTCCCAGCATTTGCTGTGTGGGCAGGAGGAGTACACTCTAACTCCAACCACGGGTCAAGGGCCTGACGGCCTTGACTTGGAGATTAGGACCCACTCCAGTAGTGGCCTGCAGCATGATCCAGGGCTAGTCCAGCTGGAACTGGCCAGATGGTCAGCTTATTGTGTCCTCGTAGCTCAATGTGGAGGGCAACCAACTGACAGTTGGAGTCACTTTTGGGGTCCTGGGTCCAAGGCAAGTAGGTCCAGCCTTTCTTCAATTTCTTCAGAAGGCAGGGCAGTCATTCTTACCATATCATCTTTTAAATTAAAGCTTTGAAAAAATGAAAGGCAAGTGTAGTCGCAAAAAAGGAAAAATGCTTAAATAATCATAGCATGCACATCTACAAACTAGTTAGCAGAGTAATAGTCCACCCAGGTCCAGGAGTGTTCTGAAAGGGTTCTGGTGATGCTCTTTTATGCCCAGTGTTAGCCTGTGGGTGGGGAAAAGTCCTGGACACACCCTTACCAGTGGGGTAAAAGATTCCAGGGGTGACTCAGCATACTTTTTCAGCACTTCCAGTGTGTTTTGCTATAAAGTATCCCACAGTGCCCTTCTCTACCTGAATCCAACATGGTAGAACCTTTCTTCCCATGGTCAGAGCTCCATGTGCCCCCCTCCCACTGGGTTTAGACCCAAATCTACCAGAAAGACAAACAGAGGCAGATCTAGTTGTGAGCTACATCTGCCAGTGATAGGGTAGGTACCATTTGAAGCTCAGCAAGGGTCTGAGCATAACACCCCGAGATCATTCTTCTCCTTCTCAATGAAAGAAACACCCCTCCAGACCGAAATCTTTTGTCTACTATATGGAAACAAGTCACATCTTACCACAAAGTAGCCATTCACCGGTCAGGTGACATTGTAAACTGGCAAAAATGCACATTTGGCACATTTGGCATAGGTAGGAAAATGACAACTTTCTAAAAGTGTCATTTTCAAAATAGTATTATAAAGTCTAGCTTACAATTAAATTCGATTTTATTTTAAATTAATATTAAAATAATCATTTTTCGAGCTGCTCATAAACTGGCATTAAGCATTATAAGTTGTTATAATGTACCCTAATGTTTTCGTATGAGAGAACCAGACTTGCTACAGTGAGAAATGAGTCTGCATGTTTTTCACTGCCAGGAAGAGTAAAACCTTAAATATACTTTTTAAATCCATGCATCCTACCCAATGGGCTTTTAGGGCCTACCTTTTAAGTGACATATCCATATTAAGAATTATTAGGTATTTGGACCTGGTAAAAGGTTTTAAATGGACATTTAAACCTGCCCAAACAGGCTGGAATGGCAGACACATTTTACAGTGCTACTTTAGTGCTTGGCACCATGAGTGCTGCACTCCACTAGTAGCATTTAATTTGCATTCCCTGGGTACATGTTAAACCATCTACTAGGGACTTACAAGTAATGTAAATTTGCCAATTAGGTATATGCCAATTTAATCATGTTTAACAAGAAGATCACAAACAGTTTAACACTGGTTAACAATAGTAAACTGGGCAAAGTCCTGTGGTCAACAAAAATGAATTCAGCTACAGAAGGCAATCATCTGGGGAATACCACTCAAAAGATGGTCAATTTCAATAGGATGCGCACAGCAAATGTGAAAATCCAAGAAGAGTAAACGGAATGAGAATTCCATGAGGCATGCAGCAGTGATTTGGACAGATCTATTAAGTTAGTTCAACCCAGAAGAGACATGAAGAGTCCATTGCAAAAAAAGTTAACTCAAGGAAGAAAATCAACAATACGGGATCCAACACTGAGCTTGTCAATCAGACAAGGGAAAACAAGGTAATGGAGTGCCTGTGACTCTACTTCATGCCAAAGAGGGTTGAGGTGTAATTTTTTCTAGAAGACATAGAAAGGATTGTAACTTGTTTTCAGAAGATTGAAGGGGTTAAGAAGTCATATAAAGGAACCCTTTTAGTGAGACACCCAACCAATTGAAAGCCATTTCATGATCTCATACGAGCTGATTAATCCACAGGTGTTGGAAGACCCTTTACACACCCAATGAAGAAGCACTATGAGAGAAGCTTATTAAAACTCTAAATATTTGGAATACCTTCATAACAAAACTGAAACCTCACGTCTCCCTACTAATGCTCCTACTAAATATTTAACCACCCCAGGCACATATAATACCTATTGAGAATGAAGAGATAAAAAAAGAAAATTGAGAGGACAACATTAAGGTTATCCAACTACTGGCATTAATTGAATTTTGCATACACTCAAGCAGAATGACATCAAGTCAATAAATGTACTTTTCCCAAAAGCATACTTCTTGAAGCTCTGAAAGATACAATTATTGCAACGTTTTGAAAGAAAAATGTCTCAGAACTGAAGAGTCTCATCAACAATGGGCTATAGTCAAAGCTCTGTGATCCAATCAAAATCCTGGAAAGAAAAGTCACCATCGAACTTCGGGACAATGTAGAACAAAAAAAGTCTAATGTGCCTTCTCTATCTCCACCCCCCACATCCACCTCCAGCGGCCAACAGAGTAAGGGCCATTGGAGGTTTGCCCATTTGTCCTGCACCATATTTATAGTGGGCAGACAAATGGCCATTTTTCAATGTCTGTCACCGCGAGGTAAAACCTGGCACAGGACACTCAAGAAAATGCCCATTTTGATAAAGAGCCTAGAAGTCATACTAAAAAAACATAGAACGTGTGAATGTGCTAAGTAAGATAAACAGTCTTTGACTGTACAACTACAAAATCAAAATCATGAAACTGGGCAATAAAAAGTTTTTAAAAAATCCATTTGTATTCTCTGGTAAAGTCACCAGTTCCAATATAAGGAACAAATGTCTGATGCTTTCCTCAAGTTCCAATGTCTAATTAATAAAGCAACCAAAGGAACTAAGGGGTTGATTTATAGTTTGGCTGAGAGGATACTCTATCCTAAGCACCTGGAGGACCCTGGGTCCAGTAGCAACCGCAACATCTGAGACTCCTCCAGCTCCACAGGGAAATTGACCCAAACCTTGTGTGCCGTGCAGGACACCTTAGCATATTGCAAGAACTGGCCAGGATGTAATTGAAAGAATTCCAGCATTATGGTGTAGCCTAATTGCCAGAGGCTCCATTTCCAAGGTAAAAATGAGTGGGGGGACAGGGGACATCCATGCCTCGCTCAATAGGCAAACATTTGGATACCACATTTCCAATGTGGACACATGCTACAGGTTAGGCATACAGCGACCGTATCCACATAAGGAACACCAGACCAAGTCCCATCCTCCACAGAACCTCATTAAAAATATCCCAGCCAAGAGTATCAATGGCTGTTTCAATGTCTAATGCCACCACCACAGTCTTCAAGTCCATGTCCATGCCTGCTACTGAGTGAAGCCCATGGGACAGCCTCTGCAGATTCATCAGTGGTGTTCTCCTACTGGGCACAAACCACACAGGTCTTCGTCTGCCAGATGGGTTACCACCCGACATAAGCACATTGCCAGGGTCTTTGCCAGGACCTTGGTGTCAACCCCTTACATGAACAGGGAACGATAAGAAGTGGGGTCAATCAGATCCTTGCCAGGCTTCGTGAGCATGACAATCTTAACTTCCCGCATAGAGCATCAGCAGCAAACCATTGAGTGTGAATTTATGGAGAGTCTCCAGCAAACAGGGCAGCATGAGTCCAGCAATCATTTGATAATATTCTACTGGAAGCCCGTCTTGGCCTGGAGCCTTTCAGTGAACCGGGGCACTGACTACCTCCTGCAATTCTTCTGGCCAGAGGTCCTCCTCGAAACCCTGTCCTTCTGCCTCCATTAGGCAAGGGATGACGAATCATCCAGGAACTGCCCGCTGCTGCCAGGGGACTCCAAAGACCAGCAAAGTAAACAGTTGCCAAGTGGTCCCATACGAGTAAGTTATTGCCGGCTTGTGTACTCACCACCATGCTGTCCGGACATCTCAGTGAGAGTGGGGTGGACATTCTCTTTTTCACAGCCATGCCAGCAACCTTCCCGATTTATCACCTTCCCAATGTAGCAGGTGCCGGTAATTGCTCCTGGTCAGACAGTCTAGTCTGTCCCATATATCTACGATACGTCGCTGCACTGCCAACAAGGACTCCCGGTGCTCCCCGTTTGGTGGTGCATTATGCTGAAGGTCCTCCTCAGTCAGTTCCAGCACAAGGTGAAGTCTCGTACATTACCTCTGGACAAGCATTCCCTCTGCATCATGAGCTTCAGGGTGTCTGACTCCAGCCCTCTCTGAGCAGTGGACAACCAACTAGTGTCAAAGTAGCTGTTGGATAACTCATTGTACTCCCTTTTACATATACCAGCGCCAAGACGCCACAGCAATTGAGCGCTTTACAAGCATATATCCTATCCTATCCTATCCTGAAACAATGTACCACCCAAAGGGGAAATCTGTGTCCTGTCACCTCCAAAACCTCAGTCCAGCAGTAGCGGTGCATGGTCCGAGAGGAATCTGCCCAGAATTTGGATCTGCAGTATGGCCGCTGCCATATCTCTAGACACCAAAATCTTTTGTAAAGGTTATAAGTGTCATGTGTTGTAACATGGCACATAAATTCAGGGTGTGTCACATGCTAAGCATCTATGCACTGCAAGTGCTCCATTACCATGTGTGGGGTGTCCAACATGTGCGGCTTAGTATGCTTCTGTGGTGGATGCCGGTCTAACCACCCATCGAAAACGCAGTTGAAATCCCCAGCCCACAACAGAGGAACACCAACATACAGGAGCAATTCCCCTTCCAATTCCAAGTAGAAATCACCATCATCATTAGGGGCATAGATGTTGAACAGGCATATTTCCAATCCATGCAGCAGGCCATGCAAAATAAGGTATTCCCCTCGATCTGTGCCTTAAAACCGCAAACCTGGATGGGAGCCTGTGGGTTACCAAGATAAACACCCCTCGGGCATAGTTGGAATACAGCTGTTCCCTCTATTTCTTGTACCACATGTGCACCTCTCTCTCTCGATCAAATGCTTCTCCTGTAGCATCCCATTATGCACACCATCTCTGCGCAGATATGTCTGTACCCTGTATCTTTGCACATAGGAGTTGAGCTCACGAACATTCCATGTTACAAACTTAATGTGTGCCATCATGCTGCCTCATGTCTTCCCCCAACCACACACTCTACTCCTCAACCCCCAAGCCACCTTCACCCCTCAACCTCACAGCCGCCACCGTAAATCCCCAATTGAACCAAAAATTAAACCCTCACACCCACCGGTTAAGCACAGAAAAACAACAACTTGTACCTCCCCAAACATTGCAGCCTTCCCTTACTCCACCCGTTAACAATTCAATACACAATCAGCCACAATACTGAAAGTAATGAAGGAAAAAAACACCAAGCAGACCACTAATGACACAACTAATACACTCAACCCTCCATGCAACATTCAAATCAATATGTTTCAGTTGTGGCAGCTCTCAAATGACACGCCACCACCCCCGCTTGCCTAAAGACACACACACACACACAGCACTCATCCATGCAAAAATGTAAAACCCCCATAATCGCACACCTTAAAGCACAACGTCTAGCACTCAAACCTTCAAATCATACACTCTCCAACCAGTTCACAGTGAGGTGAGTGGCCATGTCCAAATATTCCACATCCATCTCTCGCCAACAACAACAACACAGTTCTTATACAGTGTAAAAGTCTGAAGAGTAGGTTGCATGCCCAGGACCATATTCCAGAAAAGCAGCTCCACAAATGTAGTAACAGGACCAGCACAGCTGCCATCTCAGGGTTGTCCCCTACAACAGTCCTCACATCACAGAGAAGAATCAGGACTCCCCATTTGCTGGAGTCTCTTCCACCACATCAGCTCCACTGTCCTCCGAGTTGGAGGCAGTTATTGCCTCCTCACATTCTGTTCTTTGATGTCCAAGGTCCAGAGTACCATCACAACGGAACATGTTGAGAACATTGGGAGGCCAGTCCACTACATCATCTGCTCCTCCTAGCTGGTCAAGTGCCGTAGGTATCTGAAGCCCAGTCTTCTGAGAGTGAGAGGTGAAGGTGAGGATCTGAACCTCCCCACGTACCTCCAACCAGTCGCAAATAGCATCCAGAGTAGTGAAAAAAATTGTATGGTCCGCGTGGAGCACCTTCAGCTTGACTGGGTAGAGAAGCAAATGACATACACCCATTTGCCTTCATTTGTTGTTTCATTCTCCCAAAGATCATACTCATATGTTGCACCGTCTGGGTGTAGTGTGGAAAAATACAGTTCTAAGGGTTGTCAAAGGTAGGATCCCCTGCATGCCGGACAGCTTGAAAAACTGCATCCCTGTCCCAATTGTTGAGGTTTTTTTTGATGATGGTGCGTGGCAGGCCTCCATAGGTGGTGGAGGAGCAAGGGCAGGATGAGATCATTCAACCAAAAAAAAAAAGACCAAGTGGAAGTCGGGAATGTTTCCCTGATCCACCGGTCACGAAAGAGTTCGGGTGTCTGGCCTTCCACTCTCTCCTGAAATGCAACAAAATGAAGATTGCTGCACAGAGAGTGACTCTTCGCTTTCTCAGCACTGCATTACAGGGCTGCCGTTTTGACCAAAAGATCAGTTTGAGCAGTCTTTAAGGCAGAGACCTCTCCCTGCTGTTCAGTCACATGTTGTTCCATGGCCAGTGACCTTTCCGCCACTTTCCGCAGGCTAACTCTCAGGAGTCCAACATCCAAAAAGACAGCATCCATCTTGGCCTGCACCACTGTGGCACTGGACATCTATAGCAGCCAGTATCTGTGTGTTAGTGGGTCCCTGCGGCTCCCCTGGCCCCCGGTGGCTCCTCACGGGTAGATCACCTCTCATAGTTATCCCGGGAGCGGTGAATTGATCCATGTTGGTCTGCTGAACTTCTCTCTGTGGCCAGTCCTTCCCCATGGTAGTGGTGAGCCAGGAGAAGAAAAGTAGTTAGGCATTCCGAAGTGCGGACCTCCACTCCCCCAGTTACGGTAGTATGATCTATAATACTTCTGGGCCACTGCAGATCGCACAAAACAAAAAGAAGTGTGTACTTGGCAGATCGAACCACTGACGTATGATCTACAGAGTCAACACAAGTGTCCATTGACCGATCTCCGATCCGACAGGCAATGGAGGAGCAACTTGAAGGAAGAGGATCTCAGAGCGCCGCAGGGCCCCAGTGTGTTGCAAAGTGCCAACAGCTGTCAGCCCTCAACAGGGCCGCAAAGAGACCCAGGCAGTCGGAGCTATCGGGAGAACCAAGGAACAAGGAGGGCCAATATGCCTTGTCTACCTCAAAAAAAGATCTATGCCAATCAAACAAGTAATAGACCAGTCACCAGGTGGCAGGGGGTCTGAGAAGCAGGTTGCAAGTCTCGGGAGCGGTCAGAAATTGAGAGTGACACAGAAGAGGGACTCGCCACAGCACCCAGATCCAAAGCCACTTAGCTTCTCAGCAGCCAACCAATATGTGCGGGGAATAGTGTTGCAATCTATGATGTTGGTGTGTTAAGGGCTGCTGCAGTGTACACGCTTGTGTAGCACAGATAACGTGGGGCACAAGCACTTCACCCACATCTGAGGCCAAAGTCCAGGTGTTGGGAAAAATAGTGTGCATCAGCTTCGCCACACTACAGATGGGCCCCTGTGGGCCCCTTCAAGGACACAGGGGGTGTCTCCATAGCATGTTGCAACCCCATGAGCCCCACCAAGGCCTCTGCAGCTGTAGTCAAAGAATACTCCAGATGCAGCAAGCGATCCACCCGGATGGCCCAGAGTCTTGAAGAGAGACCCCGGTCACACCGCTCCCCAGCAGACATCCGCTCTGTGCAACTCACCCTCACGAGGGGGCCAGGGGCCAGGATCCATGCCAGGTCCGATAGGGGCTCATTTCTGGGAGGCAGTAGTCAGGCCTCTGGGGCACCAGATTTCAGGCAAACCAGCTGGGAGGTGGCATCTCCACGTCGCACCACAGTTAGGCCCACACAGTATCCAGGATTCACATAGGGAGCAACCGCACCATGCAGTGTACCACTGTGAAGACCCCCAGGGCCAAGGTCACCGTAAACAATGTAAGGTGCACTCAGAGTAGCTGATGATCCCTTGGGAGGCCAGGAATGTCAAGCATGCCACCCAAGCATGCCACCCGGCCACAAGGTTGCTCACAGTCCGGATAAAGTCGCACAGGAAGAGCAGCAATCGGTCCTTTGGGGCACCCCCAGAGAGCAGGGTTCCCGTTTGCCCACCTAAATGCATACGCTTGCCGCTGCTGTGTAGAGCGGTCCCATTAAGGCAGCTGGACCACGACTGCGGCACACCATCTCAGCCCGCAGCTCAGATCACCACTCTGTAAAAAGTGACAGGACAGAAGCTGTGCTCACTCATCACCGCCAGGGGCTCTCCCCCAAGATGGCAAGCAGAGCGGACAGCACTTATGTTCAAGTAACAGCGGGATAGGTAGGATCATTGAAGAATTTTTCACAGGCTGGCCACAGAGAACATCAGAGCACGTCCTATGCGCCCGCCATCTTGGCCATGCTAAAATCACCTCAGTAGTACAACTTTGACTGAAAGAATGCTATGCATCCAATGCTCACGGCGTGTCTTCTGTCAAAAAAATACATTGTTGATTCAAGGGAAAACACTGTTAATGCTGAAAGCTCTATGCAGATCTGGCCCAACCTGCAACTGCTTTCATGCCCAAACTGAGGACAACTGTACAATAATGACTGGTTGAACCTTTCGAAGACTTGAAATAAAGACACAACCTTCATGTGGCTGTCTGCTTCACAGCGCATGCAGGTACCTATCAATGGAAAGAATACTGATACATATTGATTTATTGAAGGAATGCTAACCTCGTGCATAGTTATAAGGAGGCTAGTCATACACCTATGCACAGTGCTGATGCGCTCTCTAAAATGGCAACCTCTGCCATGTGTAGAGGGTTGGCACCATCAGGCTTTAATGGGTAGTGATCTTGTGGTGAAGGCACTTGGAATCCCTGCATCACTATAAGACAGTCCATGGAGCTATCTGATTAGAACAAGGCTGAGTTCATCCTCTGCCTACAAGAGGATTGCAAGGCTCAGATAAGCAGCCACTACCTGCCATCTTTGATAGGACATTCTATGCATAATAAGAGCTTCTCGTTTGTGTGGAGGAAGTTGAGATTGTGTGTTCACACCTTCTGGGGTCACTCTCCTGAATCGTGATATTGGTACAGTTGACGGCTCACTCAAATTGCTATAACACAGTCTTGGAGAACTTTGAACAAAGTAATAGGGGCATCGAGGGCATTAATCCCTGCCTCTCAGAGCATCGTGAGGTCTAGCTGATGCAGCCACCAGTGATCATTTTGAATAGGAAACCCTCAGTGCGGTATTGCCGTCATACTGCAAACAAAGACCTGGGAATATTTAAACTATGCCAAAGTCACCAGGATATTGTTCAAACCATCACCAGAGCTTTAGTGCCTCGTCTTTTATGTTATAATAATTAATTTGTGGAGCTATCCAATAAACTTTAAGAACATAAGTTTGCCAGATTTTTTTTTCGATGAGCTAGTCACATCCATACTCTACTTAAACTTGCACACCAAAGCTCACGGATAGTTGAAGTTTAAAAGTCAAAAGGAACCACAGACCAAGTCAAATCTCATCTGAAATTTCACCAGCAGGACTCACATCATGTTGCAAAGTTCTAACTAGCTAATACCTCCAAACCCAAAGATCAACTGAAACTTAACAATCAAAGCCTCTACTGTTTGCATTCTCGCTAAACAGATAACTTAAAATGCCAAACTATATTCAGCTTCACCTAACTCCAGCTCAAAACAAATTCGGTGAAATGCCTACATCCAACCAATGCCAAGGAGGAGTCTCACAGCATTGGGCACAGTGACAAAAAACCTCTTCAAACCCTTACGAATCCCATTATGTGGAAGGAATCAACAACTGCCAGATTATTGTCATGAAAATCCTTATTTTGATGCTCATAAGCTAACAGTTGTTACATACATTTCACTTGCAAAGCCCAGACAAATAGCATCATATTCAGTAATGCCCATCTTTCTTTCTTCATTTACTTATTTAGGGAGGTACCCACATTGTTTGTTTGGGAAGTCATTTTCATCATATTGCTATTCACCGGGCCAACATACGACACATCTCTGGTGGTACTGCCCACTGCCTTTGAGAACACCACCAAATAACGAAGCTGTCAGGTACAATACAAGGACCCCTCATTATGAATGGTGCCATTTCACCCAGAGTGATAACTATATTAGGAATTATGATACTCACAATTACACATTTCTCAGGGCTGAGAAATATTGCATCAGAAAACTCCGGCTCATATAATTCTGGGCTCAGAGACACTGGTCCTCAATTTGCTACTGCCTCCCTGCTGACCCTCTCCACCTGTCAGAAAAAGCAAAATGGGGAAAATGCATGTTAAAGGACCAATGCCTACATGTACAAAGCATTTTTGCATTCACAAATGGCCCTATTCTGTGAATTGGGTAATTTTGCGACCTCAAAAATGCTTTTTATGTACAAAACCCAATTTGTAATTCAGTAACTTGTTACAGAATCGCAATTTAGGTTTTGCGATTCGGTGTTTGGAAGGGACATGTTGAAGGTGTCCCTTCCTAATACTGATTTGTAATGGTATGTACGAATGTTTTGCAACCGAAATACAGTTGCAAAACATTCGCAATTTACTGCCAATTAAATGTTGGTAGTAATCCATTCGCAAATGGGAATGAGAATGGTTGAAAAAACATTTTCTAAGAACAAGCAGTGGTCCAAGGGACTACAGTGTACTCTTAAAACTGAAACTTCAAAGTTTCATTTTTTTATGTAAACGCATCTCATTTTCTTTTAAGGAAAATGGGATGTGTTTGAAAAAAAATATTACTTTATTTAAAAGCAATCATAGACGTGGTGGTCTGCCAACCCCAGCAGTCCACCATCCCAGTGATGGAAGCGAATCGCAGTGGGTCACAAATTGCAACCTACCTCATTAATGATCATGAGGTAGGTCTATTAGAGACCCACTGCAAGTTATTAATGAAACTCAAATGCATTTCATACATTAGGAATAGCAATTTCCTAATAGCGATTTGGAAAAAATCACAATTAGGCAATTGCTATTCCTATTTCCGTACACCTGGCCTCAAGTGATTATGGATCAGTGCAGTTTTTCAACATTCCATGAGAAAACTCAAAATTGTTTGCGGGATAGGAGCCAGAATTGGCCCTTTGGTATTTCTGAAACAAATTGCATGGCATCCTGCAACACCCATAATAAGTGCACCCATGATAAATGCACTATCTTCTTCTGAACACTCACTACCTCCGGTAAACTCTTGGTGAAGATGTAACAATATATTTATTACCTATTTCCTGATATGTACTACATAGGATAGATATAACACAGTGAGTCATCTAAGGTCTCCTTTGCACTAGTAACACCTGATAATGCGACATAACTGATTTATTAATTTATAAGAGTAGGAAAAGACCTGTTTTTGCTTTTTCACCCCAATTTGACAGATACTGCTGATTTGTTTTGTTGTGTTTTAACTCTGTGAACTGGGACTTAGCTAATCAGGCCCCAGTGCATGTGCTCCGACCTCTAAAACAAGTTGAAATCGGCCATACTCCTAATTGGCATACTTATCTTACTTGTAGGTCCATGGTATATGGTACAAGTGCTGCCAGAATCTGTAAGTTAAATGTGACTAGTGGGCTTCAGCACCCATTGTGCCACCACTTGAGTGAATCAAAGAATCAGAGAGCACACAGCATGTGTAATTATTCACAGAAGCCCTTGTTTGTTGAAGATGGGGAAAAAAAACGTCAATCTTGGAGGAAGCCATGGAGTGAAAGAAACTCCAAGATGGCCTACATGTGTGTTTAAGGAAAATTTCTAGTTGTTCCCTTGATCTGCTAACATTCTTCACTGAAGTAATTTCTGTGAATGCACCTTGATTTAGTGGTTTTGTAAGTACTGGCTAGATTTTAGGGTAGAGGGTGTCTTGAGCATCGTATTTAGTTTCTTTGTCCTCTGACATTTCGTATTGGCATTTCTTCTCAGTGGATGAGTGTCTCAAATAGAGTCTGCCCTGGGCTTCTCTGTACATGTCTTATGCGAGCCCCTCCTCACTTCCAGAGAAACCTTCCTGAGTATGCACAGTGTCAAATCTTCATTGTCAAGACAAAGATTTCACCTGAGATTTGTGCACCCTCTGAGTTCTGAAGAGGTTTTGGAAAACACCAATCTCTTCAGAGTTTGCGCCAAGGAGAAAACTTTGAATTTCCTTCTCGAGAGGATTTTTACTCCGTTTCTCATCAGAAGGGTGAGTCAGCTAAGTATCCTTTTGAATTCAAATGTTAATTGTATTCTAAGAACTAAAAGAAGGCATGTTTATTAACTTGTATATATTAAGTAATCTTTAAAAAAAAAAAAGTAATACACTTACCGGAGTCCTTTGGGAGTCTATGGAATTACTGGAAGAGAAGAGCAAAACAAAAGTAAATACATTGGAGAATCTGCAATATTTTGATTAGAGAAATACGACAAGACCAGAAAAGGCAGCTATTCTCCTTAACAGAAGAGAAGCACAAGCCAGGGTTTTCTGGGTATGTACATTAATATGCTAGTGTTTAGTTAAAACTTAATTTAAACAAAGGTGAAACCATAACTGAATGTTATTGCTTAGTTCCTGGGGCCAACCAGTTATGAGACAGCACACTAACCAAGATAAGCCAACAAAGTATAAACTAAGAGGGTGCAGGAACCAGTCGACCAGAGGCATTCTCTTCTTGTTCTTTATTGTTTTATCCCAATCCCCTTTCCCCCCTTGGAGTTCCCTTGTCGCTAACTCTAGTTGGATACAGGGGTGATTCTGGGAGGGGCATTGGGACTTGTTCATTGTTTTGTGTCTGAGCAAGCCAAGAGGTCCGATCTCTGACAGTGACAGTGGAAAACATGACCTTAGGCCTACTACTGTAGCCTGTCTGTGTAGTTTTAAAACTGCAAACTCAACATGTCAAAACAACCCCTTTTGCAAGGCCTACCCCCTCCTTTAAAAATTATTTAAGTTCCCCCTAAGTAGGCCCGATAAGACAGGGTACATGATATTTAAAAGTAGGATGTGGAAATTTTTAACGTTTCTACTGTATCAGGGTTACATGTGAAAGGTTTGTGAAACAATATTAAAATTAAATAATGTCATATCTGTTTAGGAAACAACTACAAAGTTATTTTTGACTATTTTTTTAAATATATATTACAATCACAACCCACTGGTAAAGTCGGATTTGTAATGCATATTTTACAAAAGGTACTTTTAAAAAGTCACCTCTTACCAGTCTAAAGCCTCTAAAAGCTCATTTGCATTTCAACTAACACCCAGGAACTGAATAGCTCCTTTGATGAGGTGTGAACTTGCTCCAAGGGCTGATATACATGCCTTTGTTGTGTGGAGGTCTTCAGTCCCTCTGAAACTATGACCATATGGGAAATGTGAAAGATCTTAATTAATTTCAAAGGAACATGCCTTGTCACAGACAGATGTAGGTAACATCTGGGCCTGCCCCTCCTTTTCCTCTCAAGTCAGCACCAATCACAGTGAGAGAGGAGCTGGCCCCTGAACCAGTTTCAAGTGACCACAGAGGAGGAGTTGCTCATTTCCATGGCATACCTCTGGAGTAGGCACAGGAGCTCAGAACAGGGAAAGAAAGATTATTCCATGTTGGATTTAGGTAGAGAGGACACTGTGGGAACGTTTGCAGTTGGGCACACAGGAAATGCTGCAAAAGTGGGTATTGATCCCCCTGGTAATATTTATCCTATTATGGTGGGGCCACCATCAGGCTAATGCCAGGCATAAATGTGGCACTACTGGAACCCTTCAAAACAATGCTGGACGTGTGGCATACAGAAGAGGGACTGCAGCTTCTGTTGAAACCTTTAAGGAGACCTGAAAGGCTGGACCTGCTCCCACATGCACCCAGGACGCAGAAGTGATCTCCAAGGGTCAGTTGGCTGACCTCTTCTTAAGCTACAGGGACAAAACAAGCTGCTGAAGCCCTTTGCCTGAAGAGCCCAACTGACCAGTTCCAAGTAAACCTGTCCTGACCCTGCTGGCAGCTTCTGCTGGAGATAGTCTTGACCGTCATTTGCTGTTCCTAAGGTCCTGGGACATTTGGCTGTGTCAAAGGGTACTCCTCCTAACATCCTAAAAACCCTAGGCATCAAAGACCTCTGGAGGACTAGGACGCACCTGCCATGTCTATCCAACAAAGGTGCATTGTCACTTTACCAAAGATTCCGGTTGCTCCTACTTGGAGTTTTTCCCTATAACAAATCCATTTCAATGGAACATCGCGGAGAAGACATGCGGCTTAATGTAGCCCTGTTTAGCTAATGCTTTCATCCTTGCTTCATTGGTGGAATCCATGCTTCCCAAAAAGTTACTCAGTCTGAAGGTAGAAATCTTTACCAGGTGAAGGCACCAAAAGTATCCGGCCGATGCTGGACATTCCTTGGGAGCAAATTGTGATTTTTCCCACTTGGAGATTTGTCACCAAAAGCCAAAGGCTTCACCAGGACCTCGTCCGAAGACTATAGGAACGTGGAGCCCTTCTCCGTGACAGTCTGCTGCCTTGCCAATATGACATTTTTATCAGCGACTAAGGATCTGATTTAGATCTTGGCGGATGGGTTACACCATCACAAAGGTGCCGGATATCCCATCTGCTGAAATGTAAATCCCATTATATCCTATGGGATTTATATTTGTGCCAAAGTAACCCTTCCACCAAACCTTCTGAAGGGAATGAACCTGGTTTCTGTATCCGACCTGAGCTCCTTCAGGGTCAGCCTTAAATTGCTCCAAATCCTGGTCAAGCGCAACCAGATGACCACCGTTGGCTCCTATTATTGTTTGGTGCTATTTTCATTTCAAACTTTTGAAAATTCAAATAAGTTACCCCATTGGATTTTTGTCATTTTGGTGTCATCTTGTTCATTAAATTATTCACAATGGGCCTCATTCACAAAGATAAACGTACACTTTTTCTGTAAGTTTACGTTTCTTTTGAAAAATACACAAAAATGCATTTTAACAGCAAATTTTACGAGAGCGAAGACTCCGAGGTTACGGTGGAGAACTCCACACATAAAAAGATAGGCATCTCACAAAAGTATAAGTTTACCTTTGTGAATCAGACCCTATCTTTGTAAATATAACAAGGATAGTGAGGGTTCGGGGGTCTGACCTGATTATGCAGTTTGTCTTCCTCTTTTCTGCTTCTGATCTCTATTTCTGCAATGTGGTAGTGGCAGTGGTGAGTTCTTTCTTCTCTGGAGTAAGATACTCGATTACCTGTGATTAACACAAATGACATGCAATTAGCTTTCTTCAGGAACTTTACATCAATCCACAATCCCATAGGATATCATAGAGCGCCAATAATCATACAGTTTACACTTAGATAATATCCAAGTTGTTTCACTCATCTTTCTTTTCTGTTTTCTTTTACCCAGGTTCAGCATTGGAGAGGCCACATGATTGAAGCAAGAAGAGCAAGGAGAGAAGCGATAATCACACAGAGGTGGATGATGTAGGTAAGTTATAGATTCCGGCAGCTCAACTGAGGAGGTGTTTTCAGGAAGAAATCTGGAAAGCCAAGCAAGACCACGTGCACTGGGCATGGCTTGAATAGGAGGAGAAAAAAAAGATGGCCCCCAGACCTCGTGACACAAGTCCAATTTGAAGTCCTGCCCTAAATATGAAAAAGCTTATGTCATGAGTTAGTGACCAAATAAAACATCAAAGTAACTCAATAAATGGAATACTCATGAAGTGATTACAGTTGCTAAACTGGTCAAGGCCAGGGGACTGAAGTCAAGCTGGGAGCCAACAGAAGAATGAGAGGCCAACCAGTCATCATGTAGACTTGCACTTCAGCCTAAGAAGACAAATGGTGCTAGGGGGTTGAAGGGGCAGTATTAGGGGTCAGATGGGAGGTAGTGATAGGACCTGAGGACCTCGCAAGAAGGAATGTAAGACAGATATGACCCTGCACAGCCATCACTTTTGAGTTCTCTGCCAATCCTGCGTACTTCTTCTCAGAAAAGAACCTTAATATGAAGGAAGGAAATAAGAAACTAACATCAATATAATCTTCCACATCTCTGATATGGCATCCCATCACTATGGCAACACTATAAACTGAAAAAATGCCACCTGTATAAAATGAGGCGGATAAAATTTCATTTTGAAGAAATGACATAATGACAAAATATCTTTCCCATGAAAATAGATTGATTTTGTGGAAAAGGTATATCGCATGATTGAATCCGATCTAGAAGAAAAAAAACATCAAATTCCTTTAAAAAAAGGAAGTGCAAAAAAAATGCTGCAGTAGTCTTTTTTTGTCTATTGCGACAAGGAGCTTAGGAGGAAATTCTTTCTTAAAAATATAAAACCTTCCCCCAAAAAAGGAAAAAGTGAAGGCAGGGAGGGCTTTTCTACTTAAGGCTGAGACCCCCCCTTAATCATAGGTTAGAAAAACAACCTGAAGTAAAGAATATTTATTTAGGAAAGGTTTTACAAGGTTGGTTTAGTCATCCCGATGAAAACTATTCTCAATGAAACATTTGTTAGAAATGAATCAACAAAAACATTCCTCAGACTCGAGTTTTTCAAGTTGGATTTTCATGGGAACTCATATAGAACCCTCTAATGCATTTTATACCTAAACTAAAACAAACCTAGAAATAATTACACATTCTCCTAGCCAATAAGCAAAGAAGTTGTAATGATTACAAACCCCCTTACTAATCCGTCTGAATACCTTCTAGATCTGCCACCCATAACATGAAAATTAAGCATGGAAATGTGGGAACTTCTCCCTCTGCTTTATTATACAGAGATCTCCACCTCAACTAACACATCTCCCTGTGGTAAAGTATGGGTAAAATGAAAACGTTTATTTAAACTTTGGTAAAAATAGAAAAAATATTCTTATGTTAAATGTGATTGTAAATTAATGTTTTATATTTATTGTAGATGTAGAAATGATGCTACAACATTAATAATTTATTTTGAAACTTTATGTAATCAATTTGAATACATTTAATTAAGTTATAATCAATTTTAAACAAAAAATTCCCACCTAAATCGATTAATAATTAGTAAAAGTGATATATTGCATTACCTAAAACTAATTTAAGTATATGTTATTAAAAATGGTGTTATATTAATTTACTCCAAGTATGAGTCAGAGTACGCTTACTACTATTTTGGATTCTTGTAGGCACAAGTAACTATTGAAGTGCAGTTTGCGAATAGGAGTGGGCCTACTCTTTTGTGGGTTGGTGCATGTCCCTCCCTACTAATACTTATACTCATATGTACATGCGCGGAAACTTGGTAGTTAGGGCAAAGATCTCTGCACGGAAAAAATTAGGACAGGCAGAGGTGTGTGCTTCCACACATAGGGGCATATCAGCAACACCCGGCGATAATTATCGCTCAGCGCTCTTAGCGTGAGGATAATTATCGCCGGGTAACGTGGATTTTTATCGCTGAGATAGCGTGCTATTAGCAACGCTTATCTCCTCAGCGATAAAAATCCTCACGCTAACTGCCTAACGTGAGATTATGGCTGGAAACCCAGCGATAATCTCACACAATGTGGCGTTAGCTTGCTGATAGGGACTCACAAACTTAGGCATGATATCCACCTTCCATAGGATATCATGGCTAAGTCAGTCCTGAAGCAGGTGTAAGGAAAGTAGCGATAACAGGGGTTATCGCTACTTTTCCTGCCGCTATGCTTCATAGCGTGGGGCTTGATGATAGGAGAAATGTCGCTTAGCGACATTTCTCCTGTCATGTTAGGTCAGGAACGCCCACTTTGCATCTCATTAGAGATGCAAAGCTGGGCGTTAGGAATCCCCACGCTAAAGCAAGGTTTCACGCGTTAGCGTGGCCTTGATAATTAGGCGATAAAATTATCTCCGCTTTCGGCCAGCTTGTAAATATGCCCCATAGTTTGTGAATAGCATTTTATAGTGCATTTGTAACACTATTATAGTATTACAAACATACTACAAAATGCAGTTTGTAAATAGGTCTCAGGGCTTGTTTTATTTTTATTCTTTGCAGAATGGGTTGCAGAGGATAGACAATTTTATTGCTAGGTAAATGTAGGCAAACAAAGTGTGAAAATCTGCAAAACTGCATATAGTGCATGTCATTTGTGATTTTGTTGGCTCAAATCAATGCGTTTTTGCTTTGATTTACACTTATAGTACTCCTGGCGTACACCTGTAATCTAGGTCAAAGCAGGGGTACGCCAGGAGTTGTTTTGACTTACTCCTGGAATCCAGGAGTAAACCAAGAGTACTACAAGAATAAGTCACACATGATACATTAAAATCTTTGCGAGTCAGGCCCAAAATCCCTTTGTAACCAAATCAGTATTATGATGTTATCCTTCTATTAATCAAACTCTAAATGCTTTGATTTCTAATTAAACGTTGCTTGTTCGGATAATGGGTAGCTGATCCTATTGGTGAATTATTCGTTTATTGGTTTCAAACTAGTAGAACAGAAAAGTATGATCTTGGTCTTGTTTTTCTTTTGCATTACCAAGTATGTTATCCTTGAACGAACTGCATAGCCACTGACACTATCTAAAATATATATTTGATTTGTACATTTTCTTCTAGTTTTGCAGAAAAAATAACAAGAAAGACAAAAAGTCAGACAGGTGGCAGGTGGTCCTGTCATAGCCGGGAAACCAAGGGAGTCGGCGACAACAAGTGGAAAGGTTAGGTCAAATCATAAATAGTACTGAACACTTATTTCTAACAGCAACAAAAGTAAACAACAGAAGGGAATGTTTTCAGTTTCCGGTATGGCAAGAACTATGAAGTGGATGTAATTGATCCGCATTTACAGCTTTAGGTTAATCACACAAACTCTTTCCATTTGCAATTATGTCATAGTTGCATGGACACGTACAGTAGTTGAATTTAATATCTGTTTAGCAACATGCATTATTTCACAAATTAATGGCCATATATATTATTATTTGGTCTCAAAATCAGTTGCAATTTGCGACCAGTCTTTTTGCTGTAGGACAAAAATCTAGAATTGCTGTTTCCTAATTACGATACTTACCGAATTACAATTCGGAAATTGCAAATCCTGATGTAAGAAAACGCACACCTTTTAAATAGCGATTCCTAGTGGTACGCAAATTGACCTACCTCATGTATATTAATGAGGTAGATCGTAATTTGCGAACCCCTAGGAATCTCACCTATCACAGGAATTGGGGCCTGCTGAGGTCAGCAGACCGCACCACCATGTCTGTGATTGCTTTTTAATAAAGCAAACTTTTCTTTTAAATGCAGCCCATTTTCCAGGATGCATTTAAAATTTTTTAAAATGAAACTTTGAAGTTTCATTTTTTAAGAGTAGGCAGTGGCCTGTGGGACCACTGCCTCTTCTGATTTACAATTTGTCTCTTACATTCTTAAAGGGGACCTTGAGGACGCTTTCCCATTTGCGAATGGTTACCGCTACCTTTTTGTAGTCAGTAAAAAATGGATGCTTTGCGACTGTAATTCAGTTGCAAAATATTTATACATACCACTGCGCTTTTGTATTTCGAAGGGACTCCCTTTACACGCCCCTTTCAAATATCGAATTGGTTGGTATGTGCAATTCCAAATTTCGATTCAGTAACGTGTGCTACCAAATCGCAAATTATTCTTTGTACCTAAGAAAAAGCTGTTTCTGACCACAAAAATGGTTTGCACAAATAGCACTAGAATCTTATTTTGTGAACCGACCTATGTCTGATTAACAAAAATCACAGGGATGGTGTCCTGCAGGGGCTGGAGACTACCATTATTGTGATTGGTTTTAAAAAAAAAAACTTGTTTTAAGCAGCCCGATTTCCCTTAAAAAGACGTGATTTTTTTTTTAAAGATTCAGTAAGAGTTTGCAGTGGCCCCCTGTGCCACTGCTTGCTAACCATGAAAGCTGTACCACAGTTTGGGGTTTAAAGGGAACCCCCTTTCCTCCACCTCTACTTCGAAGTCGGGAGCGTTTCCATGGTCTACCTCCAGAATTCTGGTCATAAACCATTCATATATAGGTAAGAATCACAACCAGAAAGGGACACCCACGAGGTGCAACATTGGAGATTAAGAAGAGTATGGATGGGGCTCCGTAATTGCGCAACAAATCCAGGCAAATCTAAAGAATATTTGAACACATGAAGGGATTACCACTGTTCCCTGTGAGCTACTGAGTTCCCATTAAACTGTTAAATCTGTTCACTCATCTCAATTTGCCTCTGGCATAGATCAGCAATGTCCTCCTAAAGAAGGCACAAGGGCATAAGAGGACTCAGAAAGCCCATCATGACTAACAGTCCTCCCCTCTTAATACATACCTAGTATCACAAGCTCCACAAGAGCCAGTACCCTACTCCCCCCTCCAAATGGAAGAAATTATGGAATTAAAATAACATTGAGCTGCTAACCTATGACACAACACTTTGGTTCACCTTATTTTTCTGCCAGTGCAGCTGCCGTCATAGCAGCCATCACTAAATACACTGTGCAGAATGCAACTGCAGAGTTAAATGGTTCACCTGCGCTCTCTTGCTCATTCCCAATGACTTTGCTTCATCAAACACCACTTATGCATCTTCCTTATGCATGGGCACTAATTGCGAGTGCTGGAGAGAAGAAGTGTAAGAAGCTGAAAATTGAAGATCTTGAATGTTGAGGCAATCTAAATGGAGGTGTTGAAAGTGGGAATCACACAGCCGCGGCCCGTGGAGGGAGTTCCGTGGGGCGGTAAGGCGGGGAGGGGGAGGGGCAGGGTGGGGGGTTCTAAAAACTGGAATATGGATAATTGCAGGTAAGTAAACAATTAAATAAACAAAATGAATTTCGTAGCGCATGCTGCATCGCATTTACCATGTACCTTATTAATGTATGTATGCAAAAAAAACTCTTATCTGATGGTGCTGCAGCATCTTTCTTTCCTAAAATGTGAATTGCATCTGGATGAATAATGAAAAGCAAAAAACAAGAATAAATAAATAAAAATGTCTCTGGTAAAAAGTAAGAAAGCAAGTAAGAAAGGACTATTTCACCCTGCAGAATGAATGGTAATGTGTGGGGAAAAACAAGTTAAACAATTGTTGCAGAATGTAAATATTTTTTTTTTTTGTCGTCATCAAGCAAAGTTTTTTAGGAGTTTGGAGGAGTCGGGGGCCCCTTTAAACACTCTGTATCCTATACACCGAAACCTTACAGTGTTGTGTAGGGGGTAGATCTAGCCTTGACCTCTGGGGCCCCTTTTTGTCCATCTCCTGGCACAAGATTGTTGGGATTGGGGGAGCTAGTCATGAAGACTACTCGGTTCAAGACCCAGCTTGAAATCTTTGTTGCCATTGCCTTAATCATTAGACACCCTGTTGTTTACTTGGTTGTAATATTCCCATATAATCCAAAATTTTAACTTCTTACTTTTTTTTCCCCTTGTTTATCTAATTTGTACACCCTCAATATAGAAGCCAGCCATTCTTTGTGTGTTGGTGGTGTGGTTTTTACCCAGTTAATACATATCTCCCTTCTGGCAAGCAGTATGAATAAGAAGAAGATATTTTCCTGATCCCTATTCAATGAAGGATAATTTATATTTTGTTGGTTAATCCCATAAAATTACCGTCATTCATTCATGAAACTTTATTTCGGCTATTACGGCCATAAAAGTACATACATATACACAACCACCTAAAATTAATATCAAGAAAGAATACGATGTCGTAGGAACTAGTTATTATGAAATAATACAAGCATAGATAGCAGTAATAATCACTCATTGGGAAACAGGGGAATACAATGATAATCATCTCTATGTGAAATATAATCAGTGCAACCCAATCATTAAAAATATAAATTAAACTAGAAAAGTTAAAAAGAAATTCACAGCCTATTTTTTTATATAAAACCTAAGTCACAGTAGCAGCCAATTAAAAGCAGGTCTTAATAGATCTTCTATCAGTTGTTTGATAAAGTACCTATGCTTACAGGATAGGTTTTTGCCAAAACTAGGGTCACAATAGTTGTCAAGTGGGAGCGGGTATTACTAATTCTCACATCGATTTTTCAATAGATACCTTCGCTTACACCACATTGCAAAAAGAAACTTAGAAATTGCAACATCAAAAACCGGGTTAGTATCAGATTTTAAAACCCTGTAGGATTCCTTATAATTTCGAATACCTAGGTTACTACACAGTTGAGTAACTGTCTCCATGCTTACCTCTATGGGCTGTTCCAGCACCTCGGAAAGAGTCTTACCAATTTGTTACCAGAATTCTTCCAGCTCAACGCAGTACCGGAACATGTGCAGATCATCTGCTCTTTCCTCCCCGCATTTGGGGCACTTCTTTACCATATTACTGTTGATTTTAGTCATCTTTTTGGGTGTCCAATATGATCTGTGTACCGTGAACAGGTGATTTTTCTTCAGTGGGGCTGATTTTACCACGTGCCCTAGGATTGCCATTGAGGTTTGCCAGTGGTGAGAGATGTCCAACCTTAACAAGGCTTTTCCCCAGATTTCACTTGGGACTTTATATTCTATTTCGCCAGCTCTTATGAGGGCCCAATACCAAATGTATATTTCCTTTTTAAAGCGCTTTGTATTCAACAGCTTTTGTTCAATGTTGTTAACCCCTTGTAGATTTTCCTTTATGTCTTTTATCCAACTGTGGTGCCGATTACGATCCGGTAAAAAAATTCCCCGTGCGACTCGTATCCGGTCTTTTTACCGTACGAATCGTACAAGTGCCGTACGAACTGGCAATCACGATTCGCATGGTAAAAAGTCCATACGAACCGCATCGGGAATGATTTCCCACACGTCCTCGGGTCGGAAAATGTGTCCGACACGTCCTCGGACGATTTACCGTACAAAGGTGAAGTCCGACCGAGGAATCACGATCCATCCCGTGCGTCCGATGTCACAACCGTATGGAAAAAACACCGTCCGCACCGAACTCCCATAGCAACCATGGAGACATGTGCCCGCATACGCGCCCAACACTCCCCCCGCCCCCGTACGTCCGAGACGTACCCCCTGTGTATGTACACCCCCACCCGTGTATGTACACCCCTGTACGTCCGAGTCGTACCCCCACCCCTGTACGTGTCGTACCACCGTCCATGTACACCCCAGTACGTTCGAGTCATACCCCCACCCCTGTACGTGTCCGACCCCCATGTATGTACACCCCAGTACGTTCGAGTCGTACCCCCACCCCTGTACGTGTCCGACCCCCATGTATGTACACCCCAGTACGTTCGAGTCGAACCCCCACCCCTGTACGTGTCGTACCACCGTCCATGTACACCCCAGTACGTTCGAGTCGTAACCCCACCCCTGTACGTGTCGTACCACCGTCAATGTACACCCCAGTACGTTTGAGTCGTACCCCCACCCCTGTACGTGTCGTACCACCGTCTATGTACACCCCAGTACGTTCGAGTCGAACCCCCACCCTTGTACGTGTCGTACCACCGTCCATGTACACCCCAGTACGTTCGAGTCGTACCCCCACCCCTGTACGTGTCGTACCACCGTCTATGTACACCCCAGTACGTTCGAGTCGTACACCCACCCTTGTACGTGTCGTACCACCGTCTATGTACACCCCAGTACGTTCGAGTCCTACCCCCACCCCTGTACATGTCGTACCACCGTCAATGTACACCCCAGTACGTTCGAGTCGTACCCCCACCCCTGTACGTGTCGTACCACCGTCTATGCACACCCCAGTACGTTCGAGTCGTACCCCCACCCCTGTACGTGTCGTACCACCGTCTATGTACACCCCAGTATGTTCGATTCGTACCCCCACCCCTGTATGTGTCCGACCCCCATGTATGTACACCCCAGTACGTTCGGGTCGAACCCCCACCCCTGTACGTGTCGTACCACCGTCTATGTACACCCCAGTACGTTCGAGTCGTACCCCCACCCCTGTACGTGTCGTACCACCGTCTATGTACACCCCAGTACATTCGATTCGTACCCCCACCCCTGTACGTGTCCGACCCCCATGTATGTACACCCCAGTACGTTTGAGTCGTACCCCCACCCCTGTACGTGTCCGAACCCCATGTATGTACACCCCAGTACGTTTGAGTCGAACCCCCACCCCTGTATGTGTCGTACCACCGTCAATGTACACCCCAGTACGTTTGAGTCGTACCCCCACCCCTGTACGTGTCGTACCACCGTCTATGTACACCCCAGTACGTTCGAGTCGTACCCCCACCCCTGTACGTGTTGTACCACCGTCTATGTACACCCCAGTACGTTCGATCGTAACCCCACCCCTGTACATGTCCGACCCCCATGTATGTACACCCCAGTACGTTCGAGTCGAACCCCCACCCCTGTACGTGTCGTACCACCGTCTATGTACACCCCAGTACGTTCGAGTCGTACCCCCACCCCTGTACGTGACGTACCACCGTCTATGTACACCCCAGTACATTCGATTCGTACCCCCACCCCTGTACGTGTCCGACCCCCATGTATGTACACCCCAGTACGTTCGAGTCGTACCCCCACCCCTGTACGTGTCCGACCCTCATGTATGTACACCCCAGTACGTTCGAGTCGAACCCCCACCCCTGTACGTGACGTACCACCGTCCATGTACACCCCAGTACGTTCGAGTCGTACCCCCACCCCTGTACGTGTCGTACCACCGTCAATGTACACCCCAGTACGTTCGAGTCATACCCCCACCCCTGTACGTGTCGTACCACCATCTATGTACACCCCAGTACGTTCGATTCGTACCCCCACCCCTGTACGTGTCCGACCCCCATGTATGTACACCCCAGTATGTTCGAGTCGTACCCCCACCCCTGTACGTGTCCGACCCCCATGTATGTACACCCCAGTACGTTCGAGTCGTACCCCCACCCCTGTACATGTCGTACCACCGTCAATGTACACCCCAGTACGTTCGAGTCGTACCCCCACCCCTGTACGTGTCGTACCACCGTCTATGCACACCCCAGTACGTTCGAGTCGTACCCCCACCCCTGTACGTGTCGTACCACCGTCTATGTACACCCCAGTATGTTCGATTCGTACCCCCACCCCTGTACGTGTCCGACCCCCATGTATGTACACCCCAGTACGTTCGGGTCGAACCCCCACCCCTGTACGTGTCGTACCACCGTCTATGTACACCCCAGTACGTTCGAGTCGTACCCCCACCCCTGTACGTGTCGTACCACCGTCTATGTACACCCCAGTACATTCGATTCGTACCCCCACCCCTGTACGTGTCCGACCCCCATGTATGTACACCCCAGTACGTTTGAGTCGTACCCCCACCCCTGTACGTGTCCGACCCCCATGTATGTACACCCCAGTACGTTCGAGTCGAACCCCCACCCCTGTATGTGTCGTACCACCGTCAATGTACACCCCAGTACGTTTGAGTCGTACCCCCACCCCTGTACGTGTCGTACCACCATCTATGTACACCCCAGTACGTTCAAGTCGTACCCCCACCCCTGTACGTGTTGTACCACCGTCTATGTACACCCCAGTACGTTCGATTCGTACCCCCACCCCTGTACATGTCCGACCCCCATGTATGTACACCCCAGTACGTTCGAGTCGAACCCCCACCCCTGTACGTGTCGTACCACCGTCTATGTACACCCCAGTACGTTCGAGTCGTACCCCCACCCCTGTACGTGACGTACCACCGTCTATGTACACCCCAGTACATTCGATTCGTACCCCCACCCCTGTACGTGTCCGACCCCCATGTATGTACACCCCAGTACGTTCGAGTCGTACCCCCACCCCTGTACGTGTCCGACCCTCATGTATGTACACCCCAGTACGTTCGAGTCGAACCCCCACCCCTGTACGTGTCGTACCACCGTCCATGTACACCCCAGTACGTTCGAGTCGTACCCCCACCCCTGTACGTGTCGTACCACCGTCAATGTACACCCCAGTACGTTCGAGTCATACCCCCACCCCTGTACGTGTCGTACCACCGTCTATGTACACCCCAGTACGTTCGATTCGTACCCCCACCCCTGTACGTGTCCGACGCCCATGTATGTACACCCCAGTATGTTCGAGTCGTACCCCCACCCCTGTACGTGTCCGACCCCCATGTATGTACACCCCAGTACGTTCGAGTCGAACCCCCACCCCTGTACGTGTCGTACCACCGTCAATGTACACCCCAGTACGTTCGAGTCGTACCCCCACCCCTGTACGTGTCGTACCACCGTCTATGTACACCCCAGTACATTCGATTCGTACCCCCACCCCTGTACGTGTCCGACCCCCATGTATGTACACCCCAGTACGTTCGAGTCGTACCCCCACCCCTGTACGTGTCCGACCCCCATGTATGTACACCCCAGTACGTTCGAGTCGAACCCCCACCCCTGTATGTGTCGTACCACCGTCAATGTACACCCCAGTACGTTCGAGTCGTACCCCCACCCCTGTACGTGTCGTACCACCGTCTATGTACACCCCAGTACGTTCGAGTCGTACCCCCACCCCTGTACGTGTTGTACCACCGTCTATGTACACCCCAGTACGTTCGATTCGTACCCCCACCCCTGTACATGTCCGACCCCCATGTATGTACACCCCAGTATGTTCGAGTCGAACCCCCACCCCTGTACGTGTCGTACCACCGTCTATGTACACCCCAGTACGTTCGAGTCGTACCCCCACCCCTGTACGTGTCATACCACCGTCTATGTACACCCCAGTACGTTCGATTCGTACCCCCACCCCTGTACGTGTCCGACCCCCATGTACGTACACCCCAGTACGTTCGAGTCGTACCCCCACCCCTGTACGTGTCCGACCCTCATGTATGTACACCCCAGTACGTTCGAGTCGAACCCCCACCCCTGTACGTGTCGTACCACCGTCCATGTACACCCCAGTACGTTCGAGTCGTACCCCCACCCCTGTACGTGTCGTACCACCGTCAATGTACACCCCAGTACGTTCGAGTCGTACCCCCACCCCTGTACGTGTCGTACCACCGTCTATGTACACCCCAGTACGTTCGATTCGTACCCCCACCCCTGTACGTGTCCGACCCCATGTATGTACACCCCAGTACGTTCGAGTCGTACCCCCACCCCTGTACGTGTCCGACCCCCATGTATGTACACCCCAGTACGTTCGAGTCGAACCCCCACCCCTGTACGTGTCGTACCACCATCAATGTACACCCCAGTACGTTCGAGTCGTACCCCCACCCCTGTACGTGTCGTACCACCGTCTATGTACACCCCAGTACGTTCGATTCGTACCCCCACCCCTGTAAGTGTCCGACCCCCATGTATGTACACCCCAGTACGTTCGAGTCGAACCCCCACCCCTGTACGTGTCGTACCACCATCTATGTACACCCCAGTACGTTCGAGTCGTACCCCCACCCCTGTACGTGTCGTACCACCGTCTATGTACACCCCAGTACGTTCGATTCGTACCCCCACCCCTGTACGTGTCCGACCCCCATGTATGTACACCCCAGTACGTTCGATTCGTACCCCCACCCCTGTACGTGTCCGACCCCCATGTATGTACACCCCAGTACGTTCGAGTCGAACCCCCACCCCTGTACGTATCGTACCACCGTCCATGTACACCCCAGTACGTTCGAGTCGTACCCCCACCCCTGTACGTGTCGTACCACCGTCAATGTACACCCCAGTACGTTCGAGTCGTACCCCCACCCCTGTACGTGTCCGACCCCCATGTATGTACACCCCAGTACGTTCGATTCGTACCCCCACCCCTGTACATGTCCGACCCCCATGTATGTACACCCCAGTACGTTCGAGTCGAACCCCCACCCCTGTACGTGTCGTACCACCGTCCATGTACACCCCAGTACGTTCGAGTCGTACCCCCACCCCTGTACGTGTCGTACCACCGTCAATGTACACCCCAGTACGTTCGAGTCGTACCCCCACCCCTGTACGTGTCGTACCACCGTCTATGTACACCCCAGTACGTTCGATTCGTACCCCCACCCCTGTGCGTGTCCGACCCCCATGTATGTACACCCCAGTACGTTCGAGTCGTACCCCCACCCCTGTACGTGTCCGACCCTCATGTATGTACACCCCAGTACGTTCGAGTCGAACCCCCACCCCTGTACGTGTCGTACCACCGTCCATGTACACCCCAGTACGTTCGAGTCGTACCCCCACCCCTGTACGTGTCGTACCACCGTCAATGTACACCCCAGTACGTTCGAGTCGTACCCCCACCCCTGTACGTGTCGTACCACCGTCTATGTACACCCCAGTACGTTCGATTTGTACCCCCACCCCTGTACGTGTCCGACCCCCATGCATGTACACCCCAGTATGTTCGAGTCGTACCCCCACCCCTGTACGTGTCCGACCCCCATGTATGTACACCCCAATACGTTCGAGTCGAACCCCCACCCCTGTACGTGTCGTACCACCGTCAATGTACACCCCAGTACGTTCGAGTCGTACCCCCACCCCTGTACGTGTCGTACCACCGTCTATGTACACCCCAGTACGTTCGATTCGTACCCCCACCCCTGTACGTGTCCGACCCCCATGTATGTACACCCCAGTACGTTCGAGTCGAACCCCCACCCCTGTACGTGTCGTACCACCGTCTATGTACACCCCAGTACGTTCGAGTCGTACCCCCACCCCTGTACGTGTCGTACCACCGTCTATGTACACCCCAGTATGTTCGATTCGTACCCCCACCCCTGTACGTGTCCGACCCCCATGTATGTACACCCCAGTACGTTCGATTCGTACCCCCACCCCTGTACGTGTCCGACCCCCATGTATGTACACCCCAGTACGTTCAAGTCGAACCCCTACCCCTGTACGTGTCGTACCACCGTCCATGTACACCCCAGTACGTTCGAGTCGTACCCCCACCCCTGTACGTGTCGTACCACCGTCAATGTACACCCCAGTACGTTCGAGTCGTACCCCCACCCCTGTACGTGTCGTACCACCGTCTATGTACACTCCAGTACGTTCGATTCGTACCCCCACCCCTGTACGTGTCCGACCCCCATGTATGTACACCCCAGTACGTTCGAGTCGTACCCCCACCCCTGTACGTGTCGTACCACCGTCTATGTACACCCCAGTACGTTCCCGTCGCACCCCCAACACAACCTCCTAAGTACGGAGCGCACCCCAGGCCCCAACATCACAACCGCATGTACGAGTCGTACCAAGCCACACACAAGGACAGCACCGTACAACCTAATGGCCCATGTACACACCGTACACACGCTCAAAACGCACGTACACAACCAGGACAAAACAAAACAACACAAGAATACACTATTCGAATGGCACAAAGCCACTAAACATGGCCAACAAACACTAAAAAAACACATTCACTGACCTGCAACTGCCAAAAACAAACAGAGGCCCAAAACACCACCACTCCTTATAACACACCCACCCAATCTTCAAACACAGCCACACCCACCCATGGACCAATAAAAAGGGCCCACACACACAAACCATGAGCCTTTGCAACAGACTCACTGCTGCCAGACACCACAGAACCATACTACAAGCCTCACCACACCTTACACTTGCACACCTTCACACAACCACCTCCACAAACCCCCCCTCATCACATTCACACACACACACCTGCACAACCACACCCACACACCCACAACCATCCACACACACCCCCCACCATCCACACCCACACCCCTCACCATGCCCACTAACAAGAATCCAAAGTTCAGTAACCGAGAGTTGGAGGTCCTTGTTGATGAAATCCTCAGAGTCGAGCCACAGCTCTTTGGAACATTGGTCAGACAGACCAGCATGGCAGCAAAAACAGCCATGTGGCAGACCATCGTCGATGCTGTGAATGCTGTTGCGGACACCAGAAGGACCAGGCAGGAATGCCAAGCCAGGTGGTACGATCTGCGGAGGAGGGTCCGAGCCAAGATGCTGGAGGAACACAACCAGGCCAACGCCACTGGAGGAGGGCCCTCCCGCAGACCCGTACACTACCAGCCCTGGGAGGAGAGGGTGATGGCCATACAGCCGGTGGAGGCAGTCGAAGGATTAGGAGGACTCCGAGACCCGGGTGAGTACACGAACAACGCACCTCACATGGGGGGGACCTCATCCACAACCAAAATCACTAACAGGCACGCAACCACCCCAACCTATCGCATGACTCAACCACACTCCATGAACACGCACATGCCACTGCCGCCACCATGCCCCATGCACCCAGCTGGACAATGTCAAGTCACAGGCCACAGAAGACACCAACACATGACACGGTAACCCGGATGGCGGGAGGGTGGGCCCCAAAAATCACATAGTGCAACTCAGAAGCAGACAACAATGCCCTCTGCCCATATGGCCCAGGTCACAGCCAGACAAACAGTGTGTCCCCACACAGGAAAGACTCGCCAGCAAATGGCGGACGCCTTGCATCAACACATGGGGGTGAAGGCACTGTTTTGCACATGACAGCAGCTAATGAACAGCCAACACTGTGAAAGAGTGGCAGCACACACAACCACAGCAGCAGCGCACACACAGACACTAAACCCAATGGGTGCCTGGAGATCAGAAACAAACTCACAGCAACAAGCCAAGGGCCATTCAAAGGACTGGAAAAAGTGTGTGTCTAGGAAGCTGGGCTGAGGTGACAGAGCGTGACACACAGAGGGAGGGAGAGGGGGACAGAGAGGGAGGGAGAGGGGGACAGAGAGGGAGGGAGAGGGGGACATAGAGGGAGGGAGAGGGGGACAGAGAGGGAGGGAGACACAGGGACACGGACAGAGGGAGGAGGCTGACACACGGAGGGAGGGAGAAGGGGACAGAGAGGGAGGGAGACACAGGAAGACAGACAGAGGGAGGAGGCTGACACACAGAGGGAGGGAGAGGGGGACAGAGAGGGAGGGAGAGGGGGACAGAGAGGGAGGGAGACACAGGGACACGGACAGAGGGAGGAGGCTGACACACGGAGGGAGGGAGAGGGGGACAGAGAGGGAGGGAGACACAGGAAGACGGACAGAGGGAGGAGGCTGACACACAGAGGGAGGGAGAGGGGGACAGAGAGGGAGGGAGAGGGGGACAGAGAGGGAGGGAGACACAGGGAGAGCAAATCAGCCGTGTGGTGTGTGGGAATGTCTGCTCGTCAGCAGGTAGACTGCGTGCATGTAGCCAAGGGTGGCCAGTGCCAGAACCCCCCCTCTTCACCATGGCAAAACACAGGGCCATGTCACAACCTGTTCACGAGCACAACAACAGCTACCTGCATTATATAAGTGTGTGGATCCACTCCATGTGCACATGTACAGTGCTACACGGAAGGCGCCAATGCATGGCTCGCCACACCTGCCCACTCCACTGCTGACTGCAGTCACACTTGACGCAGCAAGTAAGACTGTGCCACACATAGTTAAAGGGGCCAAAGTGGTGCCCAAGGGACACACCCATGCACAAGTGCACTGTGAGTGGAATGCAAGACAGATCCTAATTCCAAGAGGAAAAGTGCCAACTTTGAAACTGATGAAACATGGATGTTGCATGGACCAAAATTAACATTGTCTCTCTCACACACAGGTCAACGTCGTGGTTCACCCCCCAACACTGGGGGGAAGACTCACAGGACCCAGATCTGCGGGAGCCCGATCCCACCGGCAGCGACGACTCTCACCACTCTGTGGACGACCGCGACCGACCTGGCCCCTCTGGTGTCCAATCACCTGCAGCACCTGCGTCAGGTACAACTGTGCCAACCACCACCCCCACTCCTGCCACATCCCAGGAGACACCCAGGATCCCTGCCCCACCACCACAATGCAGCCAGGCCAGCCAGGAGGGACACGGTGTCCCGGGCACCCAGGAGGAGGCAGGCGACAACGCCAATGCCACCCCTCAGGGGTCCCGGAGACCCGATGTACCCACAAGGGCAGGCCAGGTGCAAGTGGGCAGGGGTGGTGGGAGTGGAGGACGGCGGAGGCGCGAGCCTGACCAGTTGGCTGGGGAACCGGTATTTGCCCATGTCCATAACATCATGGACACATACCGGCAGGACACCACGGGCATGGCCCAGGTTGTGTCCATCCTCGAGGGGATCAAGACCCAGCAGGCCCAGCAACATGCCTGTCTACTGCAACACCAACGGAGGATGGAGGACAGACAGGCTGAGCAAGTGACGGTGTTCCAGGGGATTCACGATACACTCCGTCGGATGGCCGACAACATGGGCAACCCTCCCTGTGCCAGATGGCGTAGAACATCACCACCCACAGGGAGGGATCAGGAGGAGGAGGAGACATCCGACGGAGCATCCCAAACATCGTCACAGCCTGCTGCTGAGGGTCCCCGCAGGAGGCCGGGTCGTCCACGGAAAGGACCGTGAGGGTCGGCGCTACATCACCATCTCCCAGGACACCTGGCCTGGCCCACTGGAGCAACAGCATCACAGCATCAAGAGACATTCTCTGCCACATGGCCCTGCTGGTCACTGTCTGAACAATGTTGACAAAGACTGTGGCATGGACTATGAGGATTTCCAATGGCAAGGACACCAACTCCCCTACTGAACTTTGGATTCCAAACTCCCGGAAAGCCCCTCACTTTATCCCCCCCCCCCCCCCAAAATAAAAATTCACACCATGAAGAGAAGATGCCTGCTGGTTGCATTATTACCTTACATGTGTGTTGTAAAGTCTAAACATGCCTGAGCTCTCTTTTGACTCCAACCATCCACACCCTGGGGCCTGAGTCTGGCACAGGACACACGGGTCACAGTGTATTAGGCAAGACAGACATGGAGCACCATACACACCCGTGATGGGCCCAACCAGCTGAGGGGGTGGCCGCACAACCGTGCTGACAGACACATTGAGTACAGCAACAGTCATGCGCAGAGTTCAGGGATCATGTCCAGGGTCCTGGGGGGCACCCAGGTATGTGTAGACAGGTGGCAGAACCATGTCCTGCAAGCTTGAGTCCGGTGGATGCAGAGAATGGGGGCCTGGCCAACGTTGGATGCATGGGGATGGCACATGTCACAATACCCACACAGTCATGGACATCATGCCCAATACACAGTCTCAGCCCACACACACAGCTTGCATCTTGCTACTCGACACATCGACACATAGCCACTATCAGGGAAAACCATGCCAGACATGCTGGATGCACCGTGGCAACACACCAGCATTGACTGAGAAGAGGCACCTTGGAGGCATAGGGACACCTTTATTAGTCATGTTTTCGGGATTGCAGAGGCAACTTGAAGTACACATGAACACATCTTGTGGAGTAACATGTGGGTCCAACACTGGCCCCCCACTTCTGCAGCACAAATGCGTGATAGCCATGGAACTGGCACACAATTGTCGGCTAACAGCTAAACACCCACAGCTGCTCACGGAGAGACTGCCATACACCATTGATCCGCTGATGTGGAAGTCCCACACCATGTCAAGCCAATGCTAACCGTATGTGTCCGAGGGCAGTGTCACACACATTGATGCCATCATCACAATCCACTATCCCATCACTGATGACTGTCAACCAGGCAGACCATCTATTTAGGTGTACACAGCTGCATGTCGTGTCCCATGGTGATGCTACATGGCTGCAGAGGAACCAAACATCGACAGGGGCAGAGTGCATACATCGTGAACAACTGCCACACCTAATACACCCCTGATGCATCCCTTACCCTATGGAGACTTCCAAACGTGTCCGTGCCTGTAACGCTGAGTCAGCCCACGATGACGTGTCCATGAGGAATAGCAGTGCCACAACAATGCAAGCAGCAGACGGCATGCGCAAGTACCTGGGGAAGAGAGACACACAAGAAGTCAGCCACAAAAAGCACAGCCACTTGCATGTGCATTTACTCGACACATGTATGGATGACAACATGCTAGGTCACAATTATGACTGGGGAAATACAACCATCACTGCCACCATCACTCCAGTGACACACCCACACACACCTCTGACTCACGTGCCATACATGCAGGTGGAGACACACATCACAACACATGCCACACGGGGACCAATGCGTGCACACTCAGACACTGGTACTCACCACTAAGCAAAGAAGTCGCGTATGAGCCGAGTCCGGATGTCCTCTTGCGGCTCCACATCCTCCACATCACTAGCCCCATTGCCAAGCCCTTCGTCCTCCACGGGTGGATGGTCCTCGTCATGTTGATCCAGGATGAGTGGCACAGCTTTCTCAACTGCCATGTTGTGCAGCATGCAGCAGACCATGAAGATTTTGCAGACCTTCGCAGGGGCATATGGGAGCGCGCCGCCGGTCTTGTGGAGGCACCGAAATCGGCTCTTCAGCAGGCCAAACGTCCTCTCTATCACTCGCCTTGTCCGGCCATGGGCGGTGTTGTAGCGGAGCTGGGCCGGCGTGATGGGGTTGCGGAGAGGTGTGAGCAGCCATGGCATGTTGGGATAGCCAGCGTCCCCTACATGGGAAGCACATGGACATCGTTAGAAGTGGTGAAGCGGTCGTGCTGGTAGGCTATGCAAAATACAGGACAGACAGACTGTACCCACCAACAACACATGCTCTTTCGTTGCGCAGCTGCATCATCATTTCAGGCATCCTGCTATGCCTCATGATGTAGGCATCGTGTGCTGATCCTGGAAAACAAGCACAGACATGTGAAATCACCATGTTGTACTGACACACCACAAGGGCATTGATGGAGTGGTAGTGCTTCCGATTGCGGTACGCCACCTCCCGTGCGTGTGGTGGTACCAAAGCTACATGTGTCCCATCTATGGACCCAATGACATGGGGCATCCCTCCCAGGGCATAGAATCCACGCTTGACCGCAGTCAACTGCTCAGGGGTTGGGAACTTGATGAAGTCATCCAGGTGAATCAACATGGCCTCTAAGAAATCATGCAGCACACGGCAGAACATGCTCTGGGACATGCCACCAACATGAGCTATGGTATATTGAAAGGTACCCGTGGCAAGAAAATGTAGGGCAGCCATTACCTTCAGCTGGGGTGTCAGTGCCGTAGGATACCTGTGCTGCGGTTGCAGGTGTGGTGTCAGTCTCGCCGTCAACTCCAGAATCAATGGTTGGGGGAAGCGGTAGCACCGGATGCTGTCATTCTCCCGCATGGCAGCCAAGTCCGGAATTGGTCAGGCAAGAGGCGGCGATCTGCAGTAATTTGGAAGTGACAAGGAAGAGTGAGTGCACTACGACAACAATTCATATGTACTGAGCACATGTTAATCTGTCAATACACATATGCTACATAGGGAGTCAGGTATGTGCTACATGCCCAGGACACGTATGGATGCAAGGTGACACTCCTACCAAGACCCAGCTACACATGGAGATTGAGAACCTCCCCATGCCATGCCATGGGAATAGCTGTGTCCCAGTGCAAGTGAACAGCCAGACGCAAGACAGGAGTGACATACGCCCACACATCAGCAGAAGTAGGATGCCGATTGCAGAGACTGGTAGCGGAACACTAGAGCCACAGGTCACATGACATTACACTAGGACAGCCCACACACCTTGCTATGAAGGTGCACATGTCATGACTCACCACACATTCATTGTGAGGATGCAGACATGTCCTTGTCACGCTACTCCGTGTCCCATGCATACATGTGCACCTCACATCCGATACCACATGTGGCATGGTGTGCGGAACAGTGTGCAATGTCAATCTACACACAGACACATGTTGGTTGCTGCAACAGCTGCAGCTTTTGAGGGTGCTCCAACATCAACCTGATGGGAAGCCCCCACACATACATGACATAGTCACATTGTGCACCGTGGGTAGTGACAAGTCAGGTGTGGTAACCCCTGTACCGGGCATCAGGGGACACTTCCGTGTGTTGGTGTCCGTGCCATGCCAGTGACGCTCACCCCAAGTGTGCAGTACGACATGCACACATGTCAAAGGAGTCAAGGGCATGCCTGGCACACATTGCACCGTCACACAGTACATCTGTACACATCTCATCATACATCTGGTGCCTTCTCGACTCAGGAGTAATGTTCCACATCACAGGCCGTCACACCTGTGCCCCACACATGTAGTAATGCACAGACGATGCCTTGATGTCCATTCATGGACAAGTATGTCCATTCATGGACAAGTATGTCCATCCATGGACAAGTATGTCCATCCATGGACAAGTATGTCCGCCCTATCCCTACCTGTGTGCCGCCTGTCACCACTGTGATGTGTGAAAACCGCCGTACTGCTGCTAAGAGGGCCTGTGTACGTTCCCATATCACTATGGGAGTGCTGCCGTATGTGTACCCATCGTGATGGCGAGCGTACAGGCATGTGTACGGCCCGTACCACTACGAGTACGCATACGCAAGAACACCCATAGTGGTAGGGCCGTACGCACGCCTGTACGCTCCCTATCACTATGGGTGTCCTCGCGTATGCGTACTCATAGTGGTACGGGCCGTACACACGCCTGTACGCTCCCTATCACTATGGGTGTCCTCGCGTGTGCGTACTCGTAGTGGTACGGGCCGTACACACGCCTGTACGCTCCCTATCACTATGGGTGTCCTCGCGTATGCGTACTCATAGTGGTACGGGCCGTACACACGCCTGTACGCTCCCTATCACTATGGGTGTCCTCGCGTGTGCGTACTCGTAGTGGTACGAGCCGTACACACGCCTGTACGCTCCCTATCACTATGGGTGTCCTCGCGTATGCATACTCGTAGTGGTACGGGCCGTACACACGCCTGTACGCTCCCTATCACTATGGGTGTCCTCGTGTATGCGTACTCGTAGTGGTACGGGCCGTACACACGCCTGTACGCTCCCTATCACTATGGGTGTCCTCGCATATGCGTACTCGTAGTGGTACGGGCCGTACACACGCCTGTACGCTCCCTATCACTATGGGTGTCCTCGCGTATGCGTACACGTAGTGATAGTGAGCGTACAGGCGTGTGTACGGCCCGTACCACTACGAGTACGCATACGCGAGGACACCCATAGTGATAGGGAGCGTACAGGCGTGTGTACGGCCCGTACCACTACGAGTACGCATACGCGAGGACACCCATAGTGATAGGGAGCGTACAGGCGTGTGTACGGCCCGTACCACTACGAGTACGCATACGCGAGGACACCCATAGTGATAGGGAGCGTACAGGCGTGTGTACGGCCCGTACCACTACGAGTACGCATACGCGAGGACACCCATAGTGATAGTGAACGTAGGCATGCGTGTACGGGCCGTTGCAATGCATTTGGGGTGCCCTAGGGCCCCAGAACGCACCGTACCTGTGTGTGAAGCTCCAAATTACATAGGGGACACATGAGGGACAAGTATTAAGGCCTACATGCATGCTGGTTGTCATGGAGACCAAGTTCAAATTTTGAATTTGTTCTGGAAGGTGCACAGCAGAAGTCAGTTGGAATGAATCTACTTTGTTGCAATGTGTTTGTGGGGCTGACATCATGCAGGAGAATAAAACCGATAGAGAACCCACAGACTGCTAGGTTTGAAGGGATTGGAGGAAACATAGGATGCAAATGTGAGTGACCAATCACTCTGTACTCCTGTGCATGAGATGGGCCAGCAAGGCAGATACAAGGCAGCCAGGTCCCATGAGGGAGCACTTGCCTGCACATCTTTGTATTCCACGACCCAGCTGCTGCTACTGATTCCCTGGAACCATGTCAAGGGCTGTGGAGAGGTCACAGCCATTCACCCTGGAGGAGAACATGGCTTTGGTGGATGTGATCCTCCCACGGTACCCCATGCTGTATGGGCGACCAGGTTATCAGGTGAGTGCAGTGTCCACTGGCACAGACTGTGTCCCTTTTTAGTGACTGTGACTTCTGCCTTTGTGTCCAGGTGTGACACACATGCTATGTACTGTAGGGGGGGTCCCAGGGGGGGAATGCCTGATGTCTCCCAGCAGTGCCCTGAGACAGGAGGGGTGGGGGCCTATCACTCCCAGCAGTGCCCTGAGACAGGAGGGGTGGGTGCCTATCACTCCCAGCAGTGCCCTGAGACAGGAGGGGTGGGTGCCTATCACTCCCAGCAGTGCCCTGAGACAGTAGGGGTGGGGGCCTATCACTCCCAGCAGTGCCCAGAGACAGGAGGGGTGGGTGCCTATCACTCCCAGCTGTGCCCTGAGACAGTAGGGGTGGGGGCCTATCACTCCCAGCAGTGCCCAGAGACAGGAGGGGTGTGTGCAGAGTCCTCCCAGCAGTGCCCTGAGACAGGAGGGGTGGGGGCCTATCACTCCCAGCAGTGCCCTGAGACAGGAGGGGTGGGTGCCTAACACTCCCAGCAGTGCCCTGAGACAGGAGGGGTGGGGGCCTATCACTCCCAGCAGTGCCCTGAGACAGGAGGGGTGGGTGCCTATCACTCCCAGCAGTGCCCTGAGACAGCAGGGGTGGGTGCCTATCACTCCCAGCAGTGCCCTGAGACAGGAGGGGTGGGTGCCTATCACTCCCAGCAGTGCCCTGAGACAGTAGGGGTGGGGGCCTATCACTCCCAGCAGTGCCCAGAGACAGGAGGGGTGTGTGCAGAGTCCTCCCAGCAGTGCCCTGAGACAGGAGGGGTGGGTACCTAACACTCCCAGCAGTGCCCTGAGACAGGAGGGGTGGGGGCCTATCACTCCCAGCAGTGCCCTGAGACAGGAGGGGTGGGTGTGATGCACAGTGTGAGCCTGGATCATTGATTGTGTAGTTGCCCTCATTCCACCTGTGTCCTTTCAATGGCACGTACTGCTTTTGGCCTTCCCCCACAGGATCATGTCCCTATGACAAAGTTGCAATGCGTTGGATGCACACTATGCCTTGTTGTAAACAGCAAATGTGTTCTAATCTGTGTCCCAGTGACATGTGCAAGGTGTATTGATGTAGTGTCACTTATTCATCCTCACAGGTAGACGCCTCTGCCAAGGAGCAGATATGGCTGGACGCCGTCAGCGCCGTGAGGAGTGCGGATGGTCGGAGGCGGCACCTGTCCCAGGTGAGGAAACGCTGGCAGGATATCCGGTGCTGGACGCGGAGGATCGCACGGGTCCTGCTGGGGGACTCACCTGAGAGCCACAAGAACCGCAGGCGCCGCCGTCTCTCCCACATCCAGAAACGTGTGCTGGCGGTGGTCTTTCCTGACTTGGACAGGCGTCTACAGGACATGCAGCAGCCGGAAGGGGGTAGGTACATGTGTGTGTTTGTTGTGTTTCACCAGCATTTGTAAGTGCACTGTTCCATGGATACACTTCCAGGGTTTATGGTGCTGTGCAGATCCTGTTCCCCACAGTATTGCAGTGCTCTCCTGCCTCCCTTCCCCTCCTTGCAATGTGTTCCCTGGTCTGTGTGTAGTCACTCCATCACAAGGTTATGTAGCCTGACACCTTCTCCAAGTGTACAATGCCTGCAGCATCATGTGTGGGGGTGGTGTGTAACAGGTTTTGTGACCTTGCCTGTGCCCTGTCCAGTTCTGGACTTGTGGGTTCCATGTCAGTTGGCACTAATGCTGAGTCCAGACATGGGAGTTAATCTCTCGAGTGCCAGGCCTTCCAGCAGGCATGTCCCATGTGGTGGCCTGTGACATGATGTGCATGAGTGTGCGTTAAGCATAGTGCAGGGATGTTAGCGTGTGTTGCAGTCATTCCCATTCAGGAGCATGGAGTTGTGTGGCCACTACTGTCCCCAGGGGCATCTTTTCCTAGGTATCATGTGTGTAATCCGAGAATGTCGACAATCTCTGTGTCTACAGCATAGGTTGTGCTCTGTGCCATTGTCCCCTGGCACCATGTTTCTTGACGTGAGATGTATTACAAGTGTCCACTGTCCAGCCTGACCTGATTTTCAAAGTACATACTCACGGTGGCCATTGCCTGTGTGTCTTGTTGCAATCATGCCCATTTGTAGATTATTATTAGGACAGGCGCACCTTGGGTATTTGGTGTGCAATCTTGAATTGTTGCATCCCATGTGTATTTCACCCAGACTAAGAGATGTAAGTGCTTCCTGTGTCTCCACAGATTTGTCTCATGTAGGGGGTGGGTGGGGCGGGCATGGCCTACATGTCAAGACCTGTCATCTCCTTGCTCGGACTGGCCAGTGTGTGATGTTTGTCTGGACATACACTCAAGGTGCAGCGTGCCAGTCAGGGTGGGCATGTTCTCAGTATTACCTATGCTGCATGTGCCTCTAGTTCCTGGCTTTGGTCCCTGCTCATCCCAATTTCCTGCCACGCTGTGTGGTGCAGATGCAGTGCTGTATTGTCCCCAGGGCCGTGCTCCTCAGTGAAAATTCCATGTCATCTCATTTGCTATTGTGTCATGCTCTCCATAGTTTTTCCATGGCATGGTGGGTCACACAACGGTGTCTTGCAGGGCCTACGTATGTACCTTGTTTTGTAGTTGTAACTCATCCTTTGTTTCAGGCTATGCACTGTAACCTACGTAGATTTGACTCATGTGACATATGTATACAGGTGTATGATTAATTTCTGTCTCTTCACCCTGCCCACAGCATCGTCGGGGGACACGGAGGGAGACATGGACACAGACGGCGCGGAGGGACCGAGCACCAGTGCCAGCGGTGACATCGGGGCTGGCACTTCGAGTGGGACTGAGGCGGAGGAGAGTGAACCCGGGGACCTGTCGACTGGCACAACAGAGTATGAAGCTGACGGGTCCGAGGATGATCTCTCCGAGTGGGCGGTGGCTGCACCACCATCTGACAGCAGCCCTACATCTGGCACCGCCCCCTCCATTGGCATCAGCCGCCTCCCACGTGCTCGTGTCCCTTCCCAACGTGCCCGGTCACCACATGTCTCCTTCCTGCCAGGCACCGCAGCCCCTGCCCCTGTCTCCACTGCTGCCGCCAATGCTGAGTCTGTGGACATCCAGCGGCAGTTGCAGATTGGTCAGACTGCGATCCTTAATGTCCTCCATGCCCACAGCCAGGTCCTCAACAACATGGAGGCATACTTGGAGGGCATTCATTCATCGCAGGCTGACCAACGCAACTTGCTGAGGTCCATAGACTCCACACTGACTGCAGCAGTGGGTCTCCTGCAGCGCTACGTCCCACCCCCTACCCCTGCTCCTTCCACAATTCCCACTCCCATGCCTGTCCCACATACACCCAGACGTAAGCATGCACCCACCACAACAGACACAGGCACCACACCAGCAGGGAAGGTCCGCCGCACACCTCCTGACACGCACACACAGGGTGCAGTAGGCACACCCACTGGGTCGGGGGGCAAACATGTGACACGCAGCCAGAGTGGGAGTCCGCATTCCACCCAATCCACTCCCTCCAAATCCCCTCCCCTCAGCTCTCCTGGCCACATCTCCCCCAAAGACTCCTTCATGGCCGCTCTGTCCCTGAGCCCCACAGTGACGCCACCACGCAAGCGGTCAAGGAAGTCCTCGGTCAGGGTGGTTGAGTCCCCCCCCCTGTCCACACCCTCCCCCAGTGGCGCTGCGACCCATCCCTCTGACCCCCCCTCCTTGGGGCCTGTGGTTCCTTCGGGTGCAGGGGAGTCCCTGGAGGACCTTGCTAAGGTGTGCAGCGAGATCCTGGCCTCCGCCTTTGGCCCTGCCCCACCCCCTGTGGTGGAGTCCTCCATCCCTGCACCCACAACGCCTACCCTTCACCCTCCTGTCCCTGCGGTGCCTGTTTCTTCCCCCCCACATGATGCCCTCACCCCTGTGGAAGACAACGGATTGTAACTGTGCAGGCAAGCTAGGGGACACGCATCCCACTGTGTCCCCCATCCAGCTGGGACTCCTGGACTGCCCTATGGCCTTTGTTAATATTGGACTTACGTCATACTAGTTTTTTGCTCATGCTGAATAAAGCTATTTCTTTTTTGCCCTTGGAACACTCCTGCATTGCTGGCATTGCTGTTGGTGGGGCTGCTACATGGTTGTGGGTGTTGGTCATTTGTTGGGTGTGTGGGAAATGTAGTAGTGTGCTGCTCATAGGGGGGACTCTGGGATCTGTGTGCCATCACACTGTGTTAGCTACCTTTCTCCATTCATGTAAGCAGTTGCTGCATGTTGCAATTGTGCCAAGGTGTATTCCTTCCTCTGTGTACCCTGACTTCTTCCCTACAGGGTGTCCCCTGACTTTGGCACAGAGCTGTGTGTCCATTAGCTGGGTGTGTGACGTAGTCCTTCACCTTTGCACATGCATGCTGAGCGATGTCTCCACCTGCATCATTCGTGGCATCCTTGGTAGTCATTGTACTTGTGTATGTGGCCTATTGACATGACTTCATGTGTACATGTTTTCTTTTCTGCGCTATGCATGCGTATACTCCCAGCCTCGCACACATGTGGTACATGTACTGCAGGGTCTTTGTGCACCTGACTGACATTTTTGGGCATGGTATCTGTGACTACTCCACCCTTTGTGTTCCATGGGCACTGCTGGGAGTGATGGGCACCCACCCCTCCTGTCTCAGGGCACTGCTGGGAGGACTCTGCACCCACCCCTCCTGTCTCAGGGCACTGCTGGGAGTGATAGGCCCCCACCCCTCCTGTCTCAGGGCACTGCTGGGAGGACTCTGCACCCACCCCTCCTGTCTCAGGGCACTGCTGGGAGGACTCTGCACACACCCCTCCTGTCTCAGAGCACTGCTGGTAGTGATAGGCCCCCACCCCTCCTGTCTCAGAGCACTGCTGGGAGGACTCTGCACCCACCCCTCCTATCTCAGGGCACTGCTGGGAGGACTCTTCACACACCCCTCCTGCCTCTGGGCACTGCTGGGAGGACTCTGCACACACCCCTCCTGCCTCTGGGCACTGCTGGGAGGACTCTGCACACACCCCTCCTGACTCAGGGCACTGCTGGGAGTGATAGGCCCCCACCCCTCCTGTCTCAGGGCACTGCTGGGAGGACTCTGCACCCACCCCTCCTGTCTCAGGGCACTGCTGGGAGTGATAGGCACCCACCCCTCCTGTCTCAGGGCACTGCTGGGAGTGATAGGCCCCCACCCCTCCTGTCTCAGGGCACTGCTGGGAGGACTCTGCACCCACCCCTCCTGTCTCAGGGCAATGCTGGGAGGACTCTGCACCCACCCCTCCTGTCTCAGGGCACTGCTGGGAGTGATAGGCCCCCACCCCTCCTGTCTCAGGGCACTGCTGGGAGGACTCTGCACCCACCCCTCCTGTCTCAGGGCACTGCTGGGAGGACTCTGCACACCCCCTCCTGTCTCAGGGCACTGCTGGGAGTGATAGGCCCCCACCCCTCCTGTCTCAGGGCACTGCTGGGAGGACTCTGCACCCACCCCTCCTGTCTCAGGGCACTGCTGGGAGGACTCTGCACACACCCCTCCTGCCTCTGGGCACTGCTGGGAGGACTCTGCACACACCCCTCCTGCCTCTGGGCACTGCTGAGAGGACTCTGCACACACCCCTCCTGTCTCTGGGCACTGCTGGGAGGACTCTGCACACACCACTCTTGTGACTGGGCACTGCTGGGAGGACTCTGCACCCACGCCTCCTGTGTCTGGGCACTGCTGGGAGTGATAGGCCCCCACCCCTCCTGTCTCTGGGCACTGCTGGGAGGACTCTGCACCCACCCCTCCTGTCTCAGGGCACTGCTGGGAGGACTCTGCACCCACCTCTCCAATTTCACAATATGTACGCTCATGACATACACGGATGTGGGTACGCTCCATGCATTCGAGGTGGGGGTACGTGTCGTACTTACACTGTTGGGATGGGGCTACGCTCCATGCATTCGAGGTGAGGGTACGTGTCTTACTTACACTGTTGGGGTGGGGGTACGCTCCATACGTACGCGGGTGGGGGTACGGGTCGTACTTACACTGTTGGGGTGGGGGTACGCTCCATACGTACGCGGGTGGGGGTACGTGTCGTACTTACACCTTTGGGGTGGGGGTACGCTCCATACGTACGCGGGTGGGGGTACGGGTCGTACTTACACTGTTGGGGTGGGGGTACGCTCCATACGTACGCGGGTGTGGGTACGGGTCGTACTTACACTGTTGGGGTGGGGGTACGCTCCATACGTACGCGGGTGGGTTACGGGTCGTACTTACACTGTTGGGGTGGGGGTACGCTCCATACGTACGCGGGTGGGGGTACGGGTCGTACTTACACTGTTGGGGTGGGGGTACGCTCCATACGTACGCGGGTGGGGTTACGGGTCGTACTTACACTGTTGGGTTGGGGGTACGCTCCATACGTATGCGGGTGTGGGTACGGGTCGTACTTACACTGTTGGGGTGGGGGTACGCTCCATACGTACGCGGGTGTGGGTACGGGTCGTACTTACACTGTTGGGGTGGGGGTACGCTCCATGCATACGGGGTGGGTGTAGGGTCCGTACATATCCGTCCCCACGCTATGTGATGCTTGTGCGGCCCGTACCCAGGCCTTTGCCATGTGGGTAAGAGCCGTCCCGCCATTGTTGGGGTGACGTGGGTGTGGGCGTGGTACGACTCGTACCCACGCTCTTCAGGCATGGGTACGGGACGTACCTGTCTGGTTGTGTTGCCGGTTCGCGTTGTGACGGACTTCCGTTGTGGCGGTCGCTGGCTTAGCTGGACACGCCCCCACCCCCTCGTAGTGACCAGGGCATGAGAGTCAGGTATGTCCAGGGCATGTGTGCTGTGTGACTTTGGTGGGGGGTTTGTGGCCTGCCCTGGTCCTGCCACCCCCACCCCACCCCACTTTCCCCCCTCCCTTAGTTGTTCTGACCTTCTGCAGCGTCTGCGTCCGAACCTGTAGAGGAGGTCGACTGCTATGAGGGCCGGGATGACACGTAGGTTCGGGTCCATGTCTGTCCGTCGCGTACGGGTCCTCCTTGTTCGCGTCGTCCTGTCTGTCCGTCGCGTACTGGTCCTCCTTGATCGCGTCGTCCTGTCTGTCCGTCGCGTACCGGTACTCCTTGTTCGCGTCGTCCTGTCTGTCCATCGCGTACTGGTCCTCCTTGTTTGCGTCGTCCTGTCTGTCCGTCGCGTACTGGTAGTCCTATTTCGCGTCGTCCTGATTTCCCGGCAGTTTTTGGCAGCCGGAAAATATTCACCGTGCGGGATGACGTCGGTGCGAATCGTAATTCCTGGTTAGTGAATGGCAGGCTGCGAGCGTCCCGACGTCAGGTCGGCGCTTTCCCGGATCGCATTTGTAGGTTTATTTTGTTCGGTCGGGGTTTTTTACGATTCGTACGGAAATGGTGTTCCCGTGCGAATCGTAATTCCATGTTTGTAAATTTTGACGACCGGGTACGCGTCGGAGGGAGAATATGCTCCGTCCGACGGTTCGTACCCGGTTTTTACAGGATCGTAATTGGCACCTGAGTTGGTAGTATTTAAATTATCCTAGTGATCCCAGAGTCTTTTCATTCAGGGTCTCCCATTCTATGATTTTGCTGCTTTCTATTAACTTCCCCAGTAGTTTATGTCTCCTTCTCTCATGGGAGTCACTAGTCTATCTTTTAGACACTCGGGGATACCTGGTGAGTCCCAGATTGGTGTATATTTGCTGTAGTAGGGAATTTTCAAGATCATTCTTATTCCATTCCAAGTTTTTGCGGCTGATTTCAAGGTCTTTAGTTCAATCTTTTTGAAGAATTTGGGGTGTCCAAATCTATAGAGAATATGGTCTCCATCAGAGTTGACCAAGGCTTTCATACATGTTCCCCGATTACCCAGAAGTCTCCTTATGTTCTTAAATTGGAAAGTTCTGCAGTACTCGAGTATATCTGGGCTCGCGATTCCTTCATGCGCCTTGTTTCTTCTCAGTTATTTCCATCCGATCCTTACCCCCTTGGCCGCCCAAATAAAACTAGATATCTCCCCTTGCAGTTTTTTTATCTGTTCCGTCTTGAAGTCCAATGGGCTAGAACTAAATAAGTATGTGAGTTTAGGTAATATACTAATTTTGATCAGGTTAGATTTACCCAAAAAGGACAATTGTAAACCTGACCAGGCCTTAAGGAGTTTCCTTCTATCTTTGTGAATTCTAGAAAACTTCATGCCGGCTATCCCGTCTAAGTCTTTTATGTATTCTATCCCTAAATATTTTATTTTTTCCTTTACTAATGGGTTTCCAGAGTTTGTATTCCACTCTAAGATTTCCGTTTTTGATTGATTCACAAGGTATCCTGAAACTGCCCCAAACTGATCTATAACCTCTTCTATCTTTGGGAGCGAGCTATTTAGGTCGCTGGTAAATATCATTAAGTCGTCTGCATAAAATGCAACTTTCTTTTCCCAGACTTGATGTTTAAAATATACTATCCCCTCTTCCCTTCTCAAAAGGCAGGCTAAAGGCTCTATATAAAGATTAAAAAGTAGCGGGGAGAGGGGCACCCTTGTCTTGTGCCTCTTTTTATCTTTATATTGTCCGTGAGAGCGTCATTAACCAGCACTTTGGCTGCTGGATTTTTATATATATATTTGTAATTGCACTCTCAAAGTTGTCCCCAAGATAAAATTTGGCTAGAGTGGCATTCAAAAAAGGCCAGCTAACCCTATCGAACGCTTTTGCAGCGTCAAAAGTTATCACTGCCAATGGTATAGAGTTATGGGTTGCAATATCAAATGCACTAACAAGCTCATGAGATAATTCATATATTTGTCTGCCTTTGATGAACCCTTTTTGATTTGGATGGATCAGAGACCCTGCCACTTCCCCTAGTCTCTTGGCCAGTATCTGTGTGTAGATCTTGTAGTCTGAGTTTAAAAGTGAGATGGGTCGGTAAGACTCACATTTGGCTGGGTCCTTTCCTGGTTTTAGTAAAATGCTCACTATTGCATCATTCCATGAATCTGGAAGGTCATTTTTCCCTAAAAAGATATCGTTTAAAAGGTCTGTTAGGGAAGATATTAAAACTTCCTTTAAGATTGAGTATAATTCATTTGGTAATGCATCTGGGCCTGCCGCCTTTCTTTTCTTTAGGCCTTTTATTGCGTCCGAGACTTGTCTCTAGAAATCTCCTGGTTCAGGGCTATTCTCTGCTCAGGGGTTGTTATCCTATCTAAAAAACTTTGTATTTGCTCTTTAGGTCTAATTGTTTCTTCCATATATAATTTATCAAAAAAATCTTTAAATTCTCGTCTAATTTCCATATCTTCCGAGTAACAGCCGGGTTGAACTTCTTTCTGAATCTTCGTGACCCTATTTCGTGTTTCTGTTTTTGTTTTCCATGCAAGAATTCTCCCACAGCCTTCACCATAATCATATTGTGATAGTTTACTGGCCTTCCATCTGTCTCTAACCTTTATATCAAGGAAGTCTGCTAGTTCTACTCTCTTTCTTTTCTTTTTTTCCTCTATTACCACCTTTTCTTGTGCAGTTTTTTCTTTCATGTGCTCTAAATCCAATGTTACAAGATCTTTTTCAATTTGTTTAATAAAGGACTTATTCTCCTTGTTTTTATGCCCTGTGATGCTTATGATTCTCCCCCTAATAAAGGCTTTATAGGCATCCCAGGCTATCTGTTTTGTTGTATCTTCTATATTTAGTTGAAAAAAAAGATCTGTCTCTTCTGCCAACTTATCAGTGCAAGATGTATCCGCAAAGATAATTCTGTTCACTGTCCATCTCTGATTACAAAGGGAAGTTTTTAGGTTGAGGCACAGCTAAGTGGTCAGAAATATGTTCTGGGATATGTTCAACCTTATTTGTGTGGTCAACCAGGCTTCTGTCAATCAAAAAGAAATCAATTCTAGAGGCATGCCCTAGCCTTTTATTCTGAAGGGTGAATCTGTGATTTATATTTCCCACTTCGTTCCATACATCTACAAGCCCCACGTCCTTAATGCACATCCCGACCCATTCTCTCATTTTTGGTAGATTAGGGAGTTTTTTTGCTGGATATCGATCTTCCTTGGGGTTTAGTATTATGTTAAAATCCCCACCTATTATTATCGGGGCTTGTGCTGTCATTAGATGAGAAAATATTTTTTGCAGGGGCTCAGAATCATCCATGTTAGGGCCGTAGTATCCTACTACAGTATAAAAATAATTGTATATTTTAGTTTTTACAATTACCCATCTGCCTTCTTTTATCTATTTCTGTTTTTTCAATGATTGCTTTCAAAGATTTTTTAAATATAATTGCTACACCCTTAAAATTACAGTCTTGGTTTGTGCATATACAGTGATCCACCCATCTTTGATTTTTGCAGATCAGCGCCCATTCTTCTTTTAATAAGTGAGTTTCCTGAAGTATGATTATTTCACAGTCAATATTTTTTATGTATTCCAGGATCTTCAATCTCCATTTTTTTATCCATAGCCCATTTATATTCCACGATAAAATGTTAAGCCTCTTTTCTTAGGTCTTATTATCGGCGGCCAGTATCTTTTTTAATCCTTTGTAATTCGCTTAGGGGTACCCTTTCTCCTCTCTCTTAAATTTGCTATGTAAATACATTTTTAAATAAAGTTATATTTTGTATTACAATACCATATATTTTGATTATTTTAAAGCTACATTACTTTTTAATGATTTTTTTTTTTTTAAGTTTAGGACCCGATCTGCAAAGGTAAAGTGAGACAAAAGTCTAACTGTATTACTTTCGGTATTGAGAAGGGTCATTTACTACTCGTAAATGCCCTTTGTAAATACTGAAAGCCATGAAGTTCAATTTTCGGTATTCACAGAGGGCATTTATGAGTAGTAAATGCCCTTCATGAATACCAAAAGTCGTAAAGTTAGACTTTTGTCTTATTTTACCTTTGTGAATCAGGCTCTTAGTGTCTCCTTAATATTTGCCAATGATACTATAAGTATTAAAATATTGAATATGTTCATTAATGTTTAAATACATTTTAGCACACTCCTAAAAAATAAATATCCCAAACTGAAAAAATATGTTATGTTTTGTTATAAGTTCTTATGAAGCGCATGGCTGCCCCAGCAACGGGGCGTCCCAGCGCTGAGATTGACAGGAGCAGCAGGGAAGATTTCAACTAGAGGTTAGAGAAAAGCCACGTTTTGATAATTTTTCTGAAAGCCCAATGGTCTTGCGTGCCCCAAGCAGCAAGAGGAATAGAATTCCACAGGACGGGTGCCATAGACTTGAAAGAACTACCCCCTGCTCTCAACCTGCGAACCTGGTGGACACAGGCCAGATGCAAATCCGCACAGCGCAGGGCTCGAGCCGGAACATACGACGCGCACAGCCCGTTCAAAATTTGTGGACCTGGGCCATGCAGGATTTTGTGTGTAGTACATAAAATAGACTCTCTGTTCTATCGGTTGCCAGTGAAGCCGGCGAAAAAAATCTGAGGCATGGCAATACTTAGGTAGTGCAAAAAGCACTTTTTATGCCACGTAGGAGACCCAAACAGGTGTCTGCCACTGTCTTGGCTTAACTCTTAAATGTGAGGGCACTGTCCATCAGAACTCCTAAGTTTTTAACCACGCTTTTCAGTTGGGGAGGGGTACCCAGGGTTGCAGGACACCATTGAATTGACTCATAGATGGGCATCACGGCCCACTAGGAGCACCTCTGACTTGGTGGAGTACAATTGCAAGTAGTTATCCACCATCCAGTCAGAGATGGCCATAAGATTATCTTGAAATTTCACTAGGTCCTGTTTGGAGTTATTGGAGAAAGTGAATACCAGCTGGGTATCATCGGCGTATGATACCATGTTGATGTTCCGTGCTTTGGCCAGAAGGGCCAGGGGGCAGATGTAAACATTAAATAGAGTGGGGCTCAGGGCAGAACCCTGTGGAACACCATATTCGAGAGGCTGGAGAAAAAAGGGGGAGCAGAGACCTGGAAGGATCAATCGGTCAGAAAAGACGCAAACCAGGCCAGGACCTGGCCCTTGCCCTGATCTCCTCTAAACTTTGTAGCAGGATCTGATGGGAGACCGTGTCAAAGGCCGCACTGAGGTCCAACAAAATCAGTGCCGAGGTTTTTCCCTTATCCAGAGTGGCCCTTAGCTGCTCTGTGACAGCTAGTAGTGCAGATTCAGAGCTATATCTATGCATTTGCTTCCAAGTATTTATTCAAAGTGGTGTTGACGTAGGACTCCATTCCTATAGATAATTTTCGCTGAGAGATCATATGCACTTCGCCAGGTTGTTCTAGGATTTTGCATTTTTTCTTTTCCACAATCAGGGCCTCATCATACCAAGCGTGAGTTTGAGTACACTTGGCATGGGTCATTTTAGTTGGAATACAGCGATCTAGAGCTTTATTGACCCATCCCCTAAACGCAAAGTCAGCTGCCTCTAAGTCTGTAGGCCATTCTGGGCGATGCGAGTTTAGAGTGGATGTGAAAATGGTTGATTCCAATTTGTGCCATGGGTGCTTCATTGAAGACCGACGGGGGGATTGCAGTGGGGGGCTTTCTTTTCAGAGGTGCAGAGAGAGGAGGAAGTGATCCGTCAGAGCATAGGGGGGGGTTGGCCTTCATAGTCTGGAGATTTGAGAATACAGGATCATGTAGGTGACCTGCTACATGTGTTGGTCCCACCTCCATCTGCGTTAACTGGCAGGCCTCCATATCTCCCAGTAAATTGATAATCTCCTGGAATTCTTGGCATTCCAGGTGTAGGTTAAGGTTCCCTATGATACTAATGTTAGCTGCTTCTAGTATGAATGTGAAAGCAGTATTAGATAGGACTTCTTGAAAGGCTGTTGAGGGACCTGGTGGGTGGTAGATAAGCAGTCCAGAGATGGTAAAATTGTGAGTCAGTTCAATCTTAAAAAAGGCACTTTCACAATTGGGGATGATCTGCGGTTTGAGGGTGCAGGATAATGCTGATTTAAATATAATAGCTAACCCTCCTGACTGTCCTATTCTGGGCGCACATTGTGTAGCCTGTGGGTAGCACCAAGGCCGGGATGGCCACAGAGTCAGTAGTGAACCACATTTCCATGAGAAATAAGATATCCGGTGTGAATTCCTGCAGAAGATCTGATACCTCTGCATGATGTTTAACAAGAGATCTGGAATTGAGGCTGCATATAGTGAAATATTTCAGCCCTGATGCTGGAGGGGGCAGCTGCAAGCACATAACCACCCTAAACCCACATCTGTTGCACTGCCGGTGGGGAGAGTCAAGATTCCAGTTGTGTTGTACACAGGGGGCTTTAGATAGTAATGCAAGCAGCCATTCCCGTGTGTAGACTTGCCTACGGGATGTCCCAGAGCCAGGGGTCCTGGCGACGTCCAGGCGCAGATGGGCGCAGACGGGCTTGCCTTTGGCACGCCAACAGTGTGCCTGCTGCAGGCCCACTGCGCGTCAGCCCCATCCCTGGATTAAGTACCGACAGGGAGGTGCTAAGGGAAGAGACTAAGATGGCGACTGCCAATGGCTACTCGGAAGTAAGAAATCCGAGAGTAAAGTCCTCCCTCCACGCAATCAGCAGTGAATGCTGCGGTGGACCGGGGAGGATAACAAGAAAGCCGCAGCTATACAGGCAGTGTTTCCCACCTTAAAAAACATATAGAGAGGGCGCTAGGTGGCGCTAGCCAAGATGGCCGCGCCGAGGTAGAGCTCCGTGCTACCTGACCCCTCACATCCGTTCTTCCTCCGTTGCTGCTGTCCTGGCTGCACTCCGCCTCCTGCCACTTGCTGCGGAGTTGTAGCCCTACCCTCGCTGCGACTTTTGGCTGCCCCTGAGCCTTGGGGACTGAGCTTTGCCGCCTGCCAGAGTCACCGCGGTGAAGGTGCGCACTCGGCCGGTTCCTCGGCCGGCGGCGCCTGCTACCAGCGCCCGCGGCGCTCCACGAGGGGCGCAGGCCTCTGTCTGCTGGCAGCTGTCCGGACGCGAGAGAAGTCCGTGGAGAGGCACGCCGGTCTGCGACACATCGCGGGTGAGTCGGGGGGGGGGCGATAGATCCCGAGCGCCTCCCTGGACCTTCCCCGGCCGCGGGGCCCTGATCGGCGGGCGGATCGGCCCGAGTAGTGGTGAGAGCTCGTGGGGCTGGGCCCGGATCGGTGACTGCCGCCACCCACCAGATTGTCGCGCCCTGGCCTGGGAACCGGTGCATCCTCCTGAGGACTGTCCTCCTCCGCCCCCTACGGCCCCCCCCTGAGCGTATGGTGGTGATTGCTGCTGGCGAGGACCCCCGTGGAGGCTCGGCCCTCCCCCTGGATCTTGTGGAAGGCCCCCGCACAGCGTGCTCTGGTGCCGCAGCGGCGACCTGACGGGGGGGGCGACGTCGAACTGGTTCCGCCTGGTGCCGCCTGCTGGGAGGCTGCTGCCGAGGGGGCCCCTCTGCCCATTGCTCCTTGTCCCCCCCGCCTGGCGAGGTGGCCCACGGGGCTGCGGTGGGCTGGAGGGGGGCACCCCGTGACCTCTGCATCCTGGGAGCGGGGGCAGTAGCGGTGCTCCGAGCTGCTGGACTGGCCCTGCAGATTGAGGCCGTGGACGGCGTTGGTGCGGCCCGAGTGTCGCGGCTTGCCCGGGGGCCTCCTTCTGGGACTGCCCGCGGCACGGGACGTGGAGCGGTGCTGGCCCGGCCCCGGCCTCGGAGGGCGCGACGCGTTGCTCCATCATGGGCAAGGACAAAGGCTCTAAGCAGCTGGCGGCATCCCACCAAACGAAGATTGACCGCTTCGCGACACCGGACCCCCCGGGTGCCGGCGGAGGGGAGGCGCCCGCCCCCAACAAAGACTTGCCCACCATCCTACACGCGATCGATGCCTCTCGCACCTCGTTGGAGGGGATGGTGGGAGAGGTGAAGATAGATGTTGCGCTCCTGAGGCAGGATCTCCGCAACGCCACGGCCCGCATCACGGAGGCCGAATCGCGGATCTCCGCGACGGAGGACGACATCCATCAATTACAAGACCAGGTCCGGGAGCTCACGACCCACTCCAAAGAACTACACAGGCGGGCGGAGGATGCCGAAAATCGCGCCCGCCGCAATAACCTTCGCTTGGTGGGCTTCCCGGAGGGGGTCGAGTCGGGCCGGGCTGACGACTTCCTGGAGGCCTGGTTTAAATCCTGGATGCCGGCGGGCAGCTTGTCAACCTGGTTCGTGGTGGAGAGGGCGCACCGGTCGCTGGCGTCCAAGCCTCCGGTAGGGGCCCCCCCGCGCCCCTTCATTCTTCGGATCCTTAACTTCAGGGACAGAGATGCCATTCTGCGGGAGGCTCGGGTGAGCGGCAAACTGGCCTACGACAATCACACCATTATGATTTTCCCAGACTACACCCGGGAGGTCCAGGAGCAGCGCCGTTCATACACGGAGGTGAAGCAGCAGCTGCGCTCCCTGGGCCTTCAGTACCAGCTCCAGTTCCCGGCCCGCCTCCGACTTGTCTATCAGGGTAAGACGCTGTTCTTTGATACCCCCAGGGCGGCCTGGACATGGATTACCGAGGAGCGGCCTCTGCGGCAGCCGGGCGGGGGGCCGCCCGCTGCAAGGCCCGGGTGCCCCGTTGTGGCTGGGTCCCAGCGGCCGCGGCGCGGGAAGCGCACACGCTCCCGGCAGCGGCGAGGTGCCACAGTCCTCAAGGCCCGATCTGTGAGCGCCTCTGGCAGACCGATGAGAGACTCCTCCGCCTCTTCTGAAGCCTCCTCCCGGGCGGCCGGGGGATCCCGGGGCCGAGCATCACCTGGGCCGACCGGATCTCCGGCCCCCCTCAACACGCACATTGACTCATCAGACCTTTCTCGCAGTCCCGCTATCTGACTTCTTTCTTTGTCTCTTGTAGTTGCGGGGAAGGTAACAGCCTTGCCCGAGGGCGGGGGTGGGGGGCTCCACATTCTTGTGCTCCCCAGTGCCAGCCCAGGTCCGCACATTGTAATCCGTACTTCAGGAGGGGTCCACTACGCTCTTCATACCCGAGCACCTGAGCTTGGGGTCTTGTGACTGTTGGTTCTGTTCGGGCGACAGATGCTTCTGGTTTTGAAGTGTAGGGTGGGGGGTGGGGGGTTGGGGTTGGGGGTTCGTTTGGGGTTTCTCTTCACGAGACTGTTTTGTTTGCGTTTGCACTGTTACTTATTGAGCCTTTCACACAGCGCTGCGCGGCGCGAGGCGTCGTATCCCTTCACTCAGCTCCATTTGCGCGCTCTACTGCCGCTCACCCTCCGTCACCGTCCGCTCGCTTCCCCCGGTGGGGGCTCCATGGTCCTTCAGGGGCCCACACGCTCCGTGCCCCCTCTGCTGACGCCTGGGTTCAAGGGTGTCCACCCGGTGCCCCCCGCCTGCCCTCTCCCCGGCGCGCTCCATTCCCACTGCTGCCATGGCTGATTTAACCCCCAAAGCCCAAGTGCGCATCCTGTCCTGGAATGTGAACGGCCTGCTGGACCGGCTTAAGCGCACTGCTGTCCTTAAATACGCCCAGCGCGCGGGTGCGGACGTGCTCCTGCTTCAAGAAACCCACCTCCTTGGTGAGAACTGTCCCTTTCTGGCGCGCTTCGGCTTCGACCGGGTGTGGCACTCCGGGTTCTCGCGCGGGTCGCGGGGAGTTGCGGTCCTCCTGCGCCGTTCCTTCCCTTTTGTGCTGGCCCGAGTGGTCCATGACTCCCAGGGGAGGGGGGTTGCGATTAGCGGCACGCTCGAGGGCCGGCCACTCAGCCTCCTGTCACTTTACGTGCCGTCCACGGGGCTGTCCTCGGCCTTATCTCTGACCGCGTCCTGGCTAGCTGCTTTTCCACCTGGTACTGTTGTTCTCGGAGGAGACTTTAACGCCGTCTCGGCCCCGCACCTCGACTCTTCGGGTCCGGTCTCGGACTCCCGCGCGGCGCGGGCGAAGCAGCTGGCCGGGTGGGCAGAGGCACAGGGCCTCTGTGACGTGTGGCGGCTCTGGCACCCACGCACGCGACAATATACCCACACCTCGGCCGCCCACCACACTCAGGCACGCATTGACGCGATCTTTGTCCCCTCGGCCGACTGTCTGGGTATCCAAGACGTCCGCATCCTTCCCCGGGGGATATCCGACCATTCTCCGCTTTTGCTGGGTTTGGGCCCCCCGCCTCACGGTGCTCGCCAATTGTGGCGTTTTAATGCATGGTTCCTGCAAGACAAGGCGCTCCGTAAGGAAGTGGGGACCGCGCTGGCACTTTATTTTGGCGACAACGACGGGTCGGTCTCCTCGGCGGGCACCCTCTGGGAAGCTTGTAAGGCCACGGTTAGGGGGGTCGCTAAGGCACAGGTGATGAAACACCGCCTGACGCAGCTGCAGCAGCTCACGGCCTGTGAGGCTCAGGCGCTGCGCCTGGAGCAAACCGTCTCTGACTCTGGCGACCCGGCCGAGACCCGGCAACTACGGCTCCTACGCGAAGAGATTCGTCAGCGGTCGCTTGACGCAGCTAAGCTTCTTTGGCAATCCTCGGTGGCGCGGGTATACGGCTGGGGCGACAAAAACGGGGCACTTCTGCACCGGCTGGCCACTTACCCCAGGGCATCGCGCATCATCCCGGCGGTGACCGACTCGAGTGGCGCGCTTCAGTCTTCATCCGTGGCTATAGCGGACGCTTTCGCTCAGTATTACTCGCAACTCTACCGGGCACGGGCATCGGATCTGTCTTTGGCTTCCTTGCTCGCCGCTGGTGCCCTCAGCCTTCCCCGGCTGGGGCCGAGCGATTGGGAGAGCCTGGAGGCTCCCATCTCCCCTGCGGAGATCGGAGATGCGATAGGGCGCACGTCCGCAGGGAAGACCCCCGGCCCGGACGGGTTCCCGCAGGAGTTTTATGCCACCTACAAGGAGCACTTGGTTCCACGGCTGGGTGCCCTGTACGCGGAGGCGGTCGAGAGAGGCTCCTTCCCTCCGGAGGCCGACATTGCCACGATTGTGGTCCTGCCTAAATCCATTCCGCCGCCCAGTGACAGGTCGGCCTACCGGCCGATCTCTCTGATCAATACCGATATCAAACTATATGCCGCGGTCCTTGCCCAGCGGCTCCGGCCCCTCCTGTCGCGTTTAGTGCACCCAGACCAATGCGGCTTCATGCCGGATCGAGGCACTCGCCATTGCCTCCGCCGCCTCCATGTGGCTCTGGCGCACCGCCACCGTCTATCTCCATACCTCACTCTCCTGCTGGCCGACTTCGAGAAAGCCTTCGACTCGGTGGGGTGGCCTTACTTGTTCGACGTCTTGGCTCATGTGGGTTTTGGTCCCAAGTTTGTTGGGATGGTGCGGGTTCTGTACGCGCGCCCTCGCGCCAGAGTGTTGGTTAATGGGGCGCTGTCAGGAACGTTCCGGATCGGCCGGGGCACGCGGCAGGGGTGCCCGCTCTCACCCCTCCTTTTCGCGCTCGCAATGGAGCCCCTTGCCGCCCTCATCAGAGCGGATCCTCTCATTCGGGGATGGGAGTGGCCGGGCCTCGAGGAGGACAGGATCGCCCTCTACGCGGACGATGTCCTGCTGTACCTTGGTGACCCAGCGCGCTCGGGTCCTCGGGCTCTCCACATTTTGGGCCGCTTTGCCCGCGCCTCTGGCCTCTGCCTCAACTCGCACAAGTCGGTCCTCGTGCCTCTCCACCCCTCCCGCGAATGCTTCGATTGGCAGACTACGATTCCCCTCCGCCGACTGTCTTTCAAATACCTGGGCATCTGGGTTTCCCTCCTCCCGGAATTGAGCTGGGCACTCAACGTGGCCCCTTTGGTCAAAAAAGCCAAAGCGGACCTCACCCGGTGGCACTCGCTCCCGCTGAACCCGCTGGGGCGCGTGGCGCTCTACAAAATGATGATCCTCCCTCGGTTTTTGTATGTATTGCAGAACACCCCGGTGTCCTTTCCGAGGTCGTGGTTTCGCGAGTTGGACGGGATGGCCACCAGGTTCCTCTGGGGTGGTGGACGGCCGAGGTTGGCCCTGCCGATCTGCCGCCTCCCCACCTTTGATGGGGGGCTTGGTATGACCAACCTCTACCTTTATTACCTGGCCACCCGGCTTCTGGTCATCCACGACTGGTTTGGGGGGGGATGGTCCGATCCGGCCTACAGGGTGGAACTGGAAGCCCTGGGTCTCTCCAGCGTTCAGGACCGCATGTACGGCGCCCCGGTTCCCACCTCCTGCCCCGACATCACTAGGGCGGTCTTCCTGGCTTGGCGGGCTGCGCTCCGCCACACTGGATGGACCGGGACATTGACGCGCGCCACCCCTCTCTGGCATGGGACATGGTTGCGGGAGGTTGTGGGGCTGGAGGGCTTCGGATCGTGGGATCTGCTCGGTATCTCCCAGCTGGGGGACGTGTGGCGAGGGGGGCGCATGTGCTCATACTCTGAACTGCGGGCGCGCTTTTCTCTCCACTCATCCCAATTCTATAGATACCTCCAATTGCGACACGCCATACGGGTACACACCCCGCTTGACATCCGGCTGCCGGACCATAGCCCCCCGGAGGCTCAGGTTCTGATGGGTAACCTAGGAAAGGGAGGCATATCCAGAATATATCGTTCCCTTGTTAACAATACCCCTGTGCCCCAGGAGGGTCTGAAGGAGCGATGGGAGGAATGGGTGGGTCCCTTGGACGAGATCGACTGGCGGGACGCCCTTATGGCCCCCAGGCTGGTGACTGCCTCCGCCAAGCTGAGGCTCATTCAAATCTATTATCTACATGCGGCATACCTTACACCAGCGCGCATGCGCCGTGCGGGTCTCTCCACCGACGCAGCCTGCCCTCGCTGTGGATTTGACCCGGCCGACTTCATCCATATGGTATGGTCATGCCCGGAACTGGAGGGGTACTGGCGTAGCATTGAAACTGACTTGACGGATGTCCTGGGGTGGGAGGTGCCGCACGACCCCAAGCACATCCTCTTGGGTATCACTGATGGACTAGACGGCTCCCGCGCTGAAAAACTGTTCCTTATGACAGCGCTAATGGTGGCAAAGCGGGACATTGCGGCAGCCTGGAAACAGCCGCAGCCGCCCAGTCTGACCAGGTGGAGCGCGGGAGTGGACTGGTGTGCGGCGCAGGAGCGGTCTCTCTACCAAGCTCGGGGCTGCCACAAAAAATACCGTAGGGTGTGGGGGAAATGGTTAGGAAATGTAATGTGATCTGGTGGGGCGGGGTGGGGGGCGGGGTGGTACGGGGGGGGGCTGAGAGGGGTAATGATTCCCAGATGGGACGAATGTATATTGTTGGTCTGAAAGGCTCACTGTTTTTGTTGCAAAAAAGAACAATAAAAACTTGTTTATCAAAAAAAAAAAACATATAGAGGTGAAAAAAAACAGTTCTGTTCAAAGTGCAAAAAGCAGTATCACGGCGTTAAGGCAGTAAAATATCAAATGTTAAAGCAGCACACTTAAAACTAAGCAAATAAGGCCGAAAGCAAAGTTAGCCTGCCTGCACCTGTTAGCACCCTAAAATGAATACCCTCCCTATTCAAATCTCCTAGAACATCTAACACTGTGCATGCACAGTTAACATTTAAATAAAAATTGTAAGCAAAAATAAAATCCCTTACAATAAATGCCCAAGCCTCTAAAAGTATTTTATGCCAACACATCAAAAATAATTACCCTACATTCTATACACCCCCACCCCCCCACCCCCACCCACACCCTCCACCCCTAGAATCCAACAGTGTGCATTTATAGGTAAAATATAAATGCAATAAAAAAAAAACATCTGAAATTATGCCTAAGCTCTAGAAAATAATATCCTTACAACCTCTAACCCTGGCCCATCCCTGAACTCTTAAAAATCCCTTACCAAAACTTTCCTTTTTTCATTGTAATGTCTTGTGTTGTAAAGGAATGGGTTGTAATAACTTGTGTCACAGCTGCATTCACATTTAAAATTTGCGTAGTAAAGGTATTCCATAGTAAAAGACTGAATGGCAAAGGTAACATACAGTGCAGCTGACCTGCAAATCTGGAAAAATGTTGCTCCATGGGTATTTCTGCTCTGAAAAGGTGTCATTTGTTTGGCGCCAATCCCTATCTGCCAATTTTTGTAGGTAGTGTATTTAGGCAAAACCCATGAGGGGTTGCATGGAAACATCCATGTACCAACCATGGTACACTCCCTTGAAGCAAAGTAGCACCAACTAGTGCATACTTCTACTTTGCATTATTTTAGCAGCTTTCCTATGCAAATTTTGATTTGCACTGAAAAGTAAATCACAGTACAACACTTTGCACCAGATTTGCATCACTTTTGTGGTGTAAATCTGGCACAAAGCATTAATAAATCTGGGTGAGGGTTCCTAATTTCTTCCTTGCAGGTATAACAGTGTCTGCTGGAGATATTTAGACCACATTACTATGATGTTTTACTCAAATATGTTTTTACAGAGTTATCATCAATAATAAATGTGACAGATGAGCTTACAGTGGCCAAATATTTAACATAAACGTTAACTATGTGTCCATTCTTTCTCATTAATATGCTGTTTTCCATTCACAAAGCCTTGTGGCCCCAACTAATGCTATGTGAGATGTATATAGAAGGGTCTGATAGTGAGCCCAAGCTTGTGTGGGCTTAATGTGCGGAAGCCAGCTAAGAAAGCAAAAATAAAAATGGGTCCTGGGAGGATCCATCCGCTCCTCCCAGGCCTCATCACTTCACCCCAGCAGGCCGCGCCACCCAGGAGTGTATTGTGGAGCTCCACGCTTCACGGTAGCTATTTTACTGCCAGCGGTTCCCTTCCACCTCCTTCGCTCGATCGCTTCTCACATCTACAGTCTCATAGTCGGGCACTGCAGGGTGTTTATGGGCGGCTGACGCGCTCACTGTGCGGTTGCTAGTCTGGGCCTGCTGGATCTTGTGTGCATCATCGGTCTCACATAGTTCCTTCAGGCCATGCCTTTCTCCTGCGGGGCCTGCCTCAAGCCGATTTGAGCCGATTTTACCTGCTTTCTACGGGGTTGAAGTTCTTTTAAGTCTCTTTCCCTGATCATGGGTGCTCACCGCTACTATGGGGCCACTACTGTATCTCCAGGAATGCTAAAGTCAGGAGAAATTTTACGGATCACGTGGGATGAATGGCTGAGCTCTAACAGATCACGTCTGCCATCTTTGCCCACGTAACCATGCCCCCCTTCTGCACTCTTCATTACTAGCAAAACCAAACTTTATCTGCCATATGACTTGTGCTCCCACACCGCTTGCGAGTTTTAACACCATGCTTGGCCTGTACAAAAGTTTCACTAGGTTTTGCCGAAGCCTTCCCTGCAGCCACAGTTCCTGGCTCCATCCCACAGACCTCTCCCACTTCAGAGACCTCTGACACATCATGAATCTGGTTCTTCTTTTCCAACTCCCACATACACAAATCAGATTGTTCCACAACCTCGACCAAATCTATAGCATCCTTCAAGATGAGGATTGTAGCTGCCCATAGGATTTCTTGAATTTACTTGTTCTTGATCTGAATTGTTAACTGGTCGAGAATGAGTTCTTCAGTCATGCGACCGAACCGACATTTGGTGGACAATTCCCTTAACTTAGCCACAAACTCATGAATTGATTCCCCAGCCCTTTGATGTTGAGTGTAAAATTCATATCAGCCACAACCTCTTTAGCATATCTAGGGGCATATGTACAAGCCCCTATCACCACAGGAACGTTACTTTTTGTGAGTTTTCTGTGGCGATAGTGGTTTTGCCTTATTTATGAGGCAGTGTTAAGCCACTTAACGTGACATAAAGCTGCCTTGTAAATAAGGCCCCCTTTCACGCTATGCTTAGGGTGAAATGTGTGGGCAGTGGGTGTTGCGGTGGGCGTTCCACAGCAACACCCATTGATTTTGATGCTGCCCCCTATTTACAAGGGCAGCATAAATAGAAGGCAGCGCCAAAATTAAGTTGCCAAAACATGGAGAAATGCTTTATTTCTCCCCGTTTTTTTCTTTTCCATTTGTGCTGCCTTATGCTGCACATATGGAAAAAGCAAAAAGCCTTGGATTGCTTATGTACAGGAAAGTGACCGTTCTTGCACATAAACAATCTTTTAAACAAAAAGACATTTTGTGACTTTCATGTGTGCTGCATTAAGCAGTACACATAGAAGTGACAAGATGGCATTTCAAGATTGTTTATATGCAGGAAGAGGGACCTTCCTGCACATAAACAATCTTCCCCTGCACCGCTAAGTGTAGCACCAGCGCAGGGGGAAACGTGAGGCTGCAGACTATTGTTGCAAATAGGGTGCAGCTTGAATTTCTGAAGTGGCGGAGTGAGACGTTAAGCCATGATGGCTAACACCCCACTCTACCACTTCTGTTGTACATATCCCTCTTAGTTTCTAATCTGCATACATCCTCTTTAAAAACATCCTGAATAGGTTCACCATTAGGTTCAAGAGCCTGTGGCAAATATCTAAAAAAGCGCTGCCTCTCTTTGCCTAAGGTGCTTAAAAATAATGTATTTTTCCATGCAGGATGGAAATTCTGTCTGTCTATGGTGTCTAAATAAATATCAAATATCAAGAACCAATCCTCTCATGGAATTAGTTGAGCACCACACTGGGCTAAAAAACATGGTGGTATCACCACTGAAATCTGAGGCTCTGTCATGCTTTACAATAATAAATGGCACTCTATATAATACATAGCTGTATAACACACTACACAACCCTTAAAGGCCATAGAAAATGTGACTTATAACATTTGAGTAGTGTGTGTATCCCTGTCTTGTACCCCACCCTATGCAACAATGTGATTTCCACCTCTGTAACATGCAAATTGTAAACAAAATAAGCAGAGTAAATGAGTTCATCTGCAAACGGTGGGTCCGATTTAAGTTGAACTAAAGTTTTGGTCGTAAGACAAAATCCTATCTTAAGACAAAATCCTAACTTTACTACTACTAAATGCCTTCTGTGAATACCAAAAGTAGTACGTTTAGGATTTTGTCTCAGATTAGTTCTATGAATCGGCTCGGTGTGCGTGTCACTGGTATGCAACTCGCAACTTTTAAAATCCTTGAATTAAATGCTGAAAGGTGTGTGCATCACCAATGTGTTGCACGTAACTGTAAAATCCTAGTGAGAGCATTGTGTTTCACAATATATTCAATTTTATGGTGTACAAATCTCTGCTACATGGCACACCACTAAACATGAATGATGATAATATACCCATATTTGAAGAAGCAGCCTGGTTCAAACTTCCAAATAAGGGATGACACATATTTTCTGGTGTATACAACACAAGAAATATTTCAGTTTCTTGGTGTGTGCATCATCGTGGTGATGCGCGTGGCCAAGACAACAGTCTAAATAACTGTTTTCCTCAAAGAAGATGGCCTCCTTGTGCGTCACGCCATCAGCCCACACGAAGATAGCTACTGATGGTGATGACGCCCATACCCCACATTTCACTACTGTTAATACTACGCAGGCACCCTGAGCCGTTTACGGGTCTGGAAAACTAAGTCTATAAGTCAATACAATAGTGCTTCTGCCCTCGAATCACACCTAAATTACTTGCCGCACTAGTCTGCTGGGCACAAGCCTACTTACTTATCGCTGGTATTTCCCCCATGGCTCACACATTCTCTCATGCACCTGGGCTTTGTCGGCTGCTGCGCCATTTACCACCACTTGTTCCTCGACCCTCTGGCTAGCTCGTCGCCAAGAATTGTGGTAAAGGAATAATGGGTCACACACCAACAGGTAATTTTCAACTAGCAGATTTCTTCTAAGAACAGCAATAAGCAGCGAGCACTCCCTAGCTGGCCAGAAGACAAGTGACATAACTGAGAATGTTCACCTTAAAATACACACATGATTTCTGACATAAGTCAAATTCCATGTCTAGAGATTGCAGGATTCCAGCACGAGACATAGGATTATTACAACAGCATGTATTGGTTACTAGGACAAAAGGAGGGACAGCCCACAAAAAAGTACTTTTTTAGGTACATTGTAGATTGTGCTCATGCTTCAAATTGTCTTTTCTGTAATACTACATTTTTAGATTTGGCCTAAATGAGCCATTTTAAGAGGTGGATTTAGTATTCAGTTGAAGAGAGAAAAAGAGAAAGTTTCCACTCACACAAATTCAAAACATTCACTTATGGGAACAGACATACAGTTGGTGACACTAAAAGTGTGGACTTTAAATTTCTAAATATTGATAAATTTGACCAGTCACTTAGTTAATTAATGAAATTAGTTTAGTAGTTGATGGTGCACACATCCACTTACTTTCTCAGGTTTGCAGACTAGCTTTCCATATAGAGGAATAAGCTGGAGCTAATATCGAGAAATATGTTTAGACAGATTTAACCACATGTATTACTTTGGCTCATTGAAATGAGCCATAAAGAAATCCCAGTTTTAAAGTATCTAAAATGGCAGCATGATTATCAAATTTAGGTATATATTTATTTATTATGATTTTTTTTAAAGTGTTACAAACAATAAAACAAAAGCTTTAAAAAACATTTTGGTCAGATACAACGAAGCAATCAAAAAACGCTGGTTTTAGAGTGTCTTAAAAGGGTAGTGAATAATCAAATACTGGGCATTATCTTTTTATTTTTTATCATAAGGTGCTAAAAACAGCCAAAAAGTAGCTTGGAATGCTTAGGGTGTGACACACGTAGTGTTAACAAATATAACAGTAACAATGTATGCTTTTAACAAGAGAGTGAAGCTTTGGAGAAGAGTTAGTAGAGTCTTTGAACTAACCCATGAGGTGGACGGATGCTGATTTTAGATGTCTAAGTCACCAGACCTGGGTTGAGGAGGAGACATGAGCAATCTGCACGTGGGTATGACAAGCCATGCATCTACCTGCATAGGATCATTTTTAATAACTTTCTGAATGTGAGAAAGCCAGTTCCTTTCTTAGATGTGATAAGATGCATATCCCATAAGTGAACCTTACTTCAGATGGTTTGTCCCTCCAAATTTTGGTTGAATGGACAGTAGTAGGGGTTTGTAGATATTAATCTTCTAAATGGAAGTCATGCAATTGACACCTTAGGCAAGTAATCAGTTGAACATCCATGTAACGTTTTATGAATGAGACATAGGATTTGGGTGTTGGCCCTTTTCATCCACTGATATCCAGTGGATGCACTTCAGAACATATGTGATTTTGTGGTAGTGATTCAGATGAAACTGAAGATAAGGATCATGATTGTATATTCTTAGGAGTCTATAGATTGATTGGATACAGAGGCAAATACAAGGATGAATTATGGCAGTTTTCTGAAAGAGGTGAAGGACTGGAAGACGGCATCTTAGCAGACACAAAATGTGGAAGGTAAATTTGAAAACAGTATTTAATTGCACTTTGTAGGAAAGGTCACTATGAAATATTATATCTAAATTGCAGGTTTTACCACTGGTTATGGGAGATAGCCAAAGCATCTGGGTAGGGGAAAAGGCAGGCATGATTAGCCTTGTGGGATTACCGGTTTTTCTGCATCCAACAGTATCTTGGGACAAGTAGTGCCATAATTTTGGTAGGTTTCCTGAGAACTCTTTAATATTATAATGGAGATGTTTGGCATCCAGATACATGATATATTCTACATTATAGGGCTGTAAAAATGTGGTTGACAGTTCATGTACATGTTGCATAGTGTGTTCATTTCTATACAATTTTTGTGATTATCTCTAGAAGAGAATGGACCAAGGTTAAGCTGATGGTACAGCCTTTTAAGAACAACATAAACCAGAATAGCCGACTTGTATTGATGTCTACTGAATCTTTCAGAATATTGAGTAGAAATAGGTGGTCACTGATGTCAAATGGGGCAGAGAGGTCAAGAACAACCAAGATTTACAATGATCCCCAGTAATTAGTAGCATCGATTTGTCACCCCACAAGGTCTAAGTGCCTGATCGAAATTCTCAAAGAAGGCTGTCTAATATTATGAGAATAGAGTTCATTGGCGACAAATGTTCTAAGTGGCCACAGCTGCAAAGTGTGGGCCAAAGATTGATTTGTAATTCAAGAGATTGTCACAGACCATGAAAAGGTTACTTTTGGATGGGAGTGATGATACAGTGCTTGATGAGGTTCAGGGGTGAGTCATTGGGTAGACTGGTGTTAATTAGCCTTGCTAAGAGTGGCAGAAGTACAGAGGGCTCTAAGTTGAAAACTTTGGGATTCCGTCCATCCTAAAATGGGAATGGCTTCACTATTTATCTTACTTCCCGCTTGGGTCAGGACGGGCAGCGCTGCACAAAACACCAATGCCTGTGCCCGTTTAGAGAGGCCCCCCTCACCTAAAAGTTATTGCGCAGCGAATGTGCCCTGCAGATGTAGACCGCCCAGCACCAATATGGCCTGTGAAATTCCATGTGGCTCGGTAGGCCTAGTGAAGCTGTGCATCAATAGAGGCATCAGCGCTCCCTCAGTATCTGACCGCAGAAGAGATTGATTGCAGAGGCAGAAGCAATCAAGTGCCAGGGGGAAGAGAAAGTCTGTTGGGAGCAGAGATCTGGATGCGCTGGTGAGCTTCTGGAATGGGGGTACAGAAGATTGGCTCCTGAGGCAGAAAGCCGGGAGCAGGGCTATTCACTTTTTAAAACCTGTATCTGTAATACTGTGTTTTTATCTCACTTACCTGCATCACTTGGCTTTCTCAAACAGCGCTATTCGCTGCAACGATCCCCGCCATTCCCGAGGGAGAGGCGAGACACGCCCCCTCGGCTGGACACGCCCCCCGCCATACCTACAGATAGAGCGCGCCGCTCTACAGCGTCGCATTTAAGATTGGCTCCTGAGGCGGAAAGCCGGGAGCAGGGCTATTCACTTTTTAAAACCTGTATCTGTAATACTGTGTTTTTATCTCACTTACCTGCATCACTTGGCTTTCTCAAACAGCGCTATTCGCTGCAACGATCCCCGCCATTCCCGAGGGAGAGGCGAGACACGCCCCCTCGGCTGGACACGCCCCCCGCCATACCTACAAATAGAGCGCGCCGCTCTACAGCGTCGCATTTAAGATTGGCTCCTGAGGCGGAAAGCCGGGAGCAGGGCTATTCACTTTTTAAAACCTGTATCTGTAATACTGTGTTTTTATCTCACTTACCTGCATCACTTGGCTTTCTCAAACAGCGCTATTCGCTGCAACGATCCCCGCCATTCCCGAGGGAGAGGCGAGACACGCCCCCTCGGCTGGACACGCCCCCCGCCATACCTACAAATAGAGCGCGCCGCTCTACAGCGTCGCATTTAAGATTGGCTCCTGAGGCGGAAAGCCGGGAGCAGGGCTATTCACTTTTTAAAACCTGTATCTGTAATACTGTGTTTTTATCTCACTTACCTGCATCACTTGGCTTTCTCAAACAGCGCTATTCGCTGCAACGATCCCCGCCATTCCCGAGGGAGAGGCGAGACACGCCCCCTCGGCTGGACACGCCCCTCCAACCTCCTGACCTGCCAACATAAAGCATGTGTCTTGCCAGGAAGCGCAGCGGACGTGCGCAGCGGGCGCGACTTTTGCGCGCCGAAGGCGCGCCTAAGGCAAGCCCGTCTGCGCCCGTCCGCGACCGACCGGGACCAGGGGCTATATCCCCTGTAGGTTCCAGCGCACCTGAGGTAGCCACCATTCGCTACAACCGTAGCGATTTACTTGCCCTGCATAAACCTATCAAAACAATAAACTGCATCCAAACCGACCCAGGCATATCCTACGGACCCATCTCATGCCGTTCATGTCAATGGACCAGCTTGGGTCAACTCTCAACGGATCCTCACACAATCCCTACTAACCCCCAGCATGAACTAAAATGCCTATATTTTAATGCCAGATCACTACCCAAGCATGCATTGGACATATGGGACATCTTATCCTCAAAAACGCCAGATTTAGTTTTTGTCACAGAAACGTGGCTATCCGATGTCAGTGCCCCAGACCTAGCTAACGCCCTCCCCCCCAACTATAAAATAATAACACAAAACAGACAAAGTAAGAAGAAAGGAGGCGGAGTCGCCGTAATTTTCAGGGACCACCTAACTTGTCTAACGGATATAACGAATGCGGATCCTGAACATGAGCTATTACCATTTAAAATCCTCGCCGAGAATTATGTTATGTTAGCGGGCGCAGTTGTCTATAACCCACCAGGACAACAAATCAAACTCAGCGCTAAACTCCTGAATCAAGTACTCCCTTTGTGCTTAATGCACAAAAACTACTTGATTATTGGAGACTTCAATGTCCACTACGAAAACCCTAATGCCCCTGGAGTCGCACAGCTCAAATATGACATGGAAATCCTCCAACTGAAACAATTAGTCGATGGCCCTACGCACATAGCTGGGCATACCCTGGATCTCTTTTTTACGAACATCGAATCGACCACCCTTAAGGAAACTCTCCCTCTGTCATGGACCGACCATTTCATGCTTTCATTTTCATTTAAACTTCCCGGCAAACCCGTTAAGACCAGATCCACCCCCCTCACCTCTAAGAGAGCTTGGAAATTAATCAATAATTCCAACTTCCAAAATCATTTTCACGAGACAGACGTCTCCCTACCAGACAATGAACCTATCGGTAATAATGTCATCCGGATAGAAACCAGAATTCACCAAACATTGGACAAAATAGCACCCTCACGAGAAGTTAGAAAAAAAACAACCATTAACGAAAAATGGTACACCCCCGCCCTCAAGAGTCTTAAAAGGGAATGTCAAAAAACAGAACACCAATGGAGACAAGCGAAAGACCCTACAACCAGAGCCAACTATACTGCCAAAAGGAAACAATATATCCTTGCCATCCGAGAGGCAAAAAAGGCATTTCTTGTGCAACGAATCAACGAAAACCATAACTCTGCAAAAGAGTTATTCAAAATCGTGAAAGAGTTTAGTAACCCATCCTGCACCTCGCAAACTCTCACCCCTTCCACAGAAGCATGCGAACGGATTAGCATCTTCTTCTCCGATAAAATTAATAAAATTTATTCAACCTTCACCCCTTCCCATCCCGTCCCCCCTTGTGATGACGTATGCCCATCTGTATCTGACAATGACAACGATCGCCTAAACTTGGGCAACTCCCCTCGTCTATCCAACTTCCAACCACTCTCTGAAGAAGAAGTGTTAACAGTCCTTAGAGCAATAAAATCTGGTTCTCCCGCAGACCCCTGCCCGCACTTTGTATTCTCTGAAATTGCACCGACTCTATGCCCACTCATCACCAAACTATTCAATCAGTCCCTCGCCTCCGCGTCCTTTCCAGACTGCTGGAAACACGCATCTGTAACCCCTCTCTTGAAGAAAGCTGGTTCCGATATTCTCAACCCTGAGAACTATAGGCCTATTTCACAACTCCCCTACCTCTCCAAAGCATTGGAAAAAATGGTTAACTCACAGTTATCCAAATATCTGGAGGACAACTCGCTTTTGGACCCCACCCAAACCGGATTCAGATCCAACAACAGCACCGAGGCTACGCTGCTAGCAGTGTCGGACAGTGTCAGATGCATCACCGACCAAGGGGGCTCGGTGGCTCTGATACTGCTAGACCTGTCGGCAGCGTTCGACACGGTATCGCACAAATGCCTACTGAACATTCTCCGGAGCAAAGGAATACAAGACACTGCGTTGCAATGGATTGAATCCTTCCTGAGCAACCGCACCCAAGCAGTGCACATGGGCCAATTCCATTCAGAACCCCGTCCCATTGGCTGTGGAGTCCCACAGGGGGCCTCCCTGAGCCCCACCCTCTTTAATGCCTACGTATCATCTCTGGCCGACATCGGAAGAAAGTGGGGCATCGGCATCTGCTCATATGCCGACGATACGCAGCTGATGGTGACCATGGATGAAAGATCGGAAAGATCAGAAACAACCAAAAATAAACTCCACAGTTGCCTCTCCGAAATGGCAGATTGGATGCGTAACCACTGCCTCAAGCTTAATGCCGGAAAATCTGAAATCTTGCTGTTCGGAGGAGCCAAACTATCGTGGAACGATTCATGGTGGCCACCGTCACTGGGAATAGCCCCGACTCCGAAACAACACGTCAGAAATCTAGGCATTATGATGGATGACGCACTATCTATGAAAGATCATGTGCGCACACTGTGGGGTAAGGGATTTGCAATCCTGAAACTCCTCGCTAAGATTTTCACCTGGATCCCACTCGACTGTCGTCGTACGATTACCCAGGCCCTCCTAGTCAGCCGCCTGGACTATGGCAATGCTCTATTCGAAGGAATGAAAGAGCAGCTATTCTCCCGCCTACAGGTTCTGCAAAACCAGGCTGCTAAACTGGTATGCAACAAAGGCAAACGTGACTCGGCATCAGCATGCCTAAAACAACTTCATTGGCTTCCGATGCGTCAGCGTGCCACATTCAAACTACTTTGTCATGCGCACAAAGCCCTCCACAAAACAGGCCCTACAATCCTGCAGGGGAAAATCGAATTTTATACTTCAAACAGGAACTTGCGATCCACTAACTCAGCCCTAGCAAAACCTAAGCGCATCTATAGAACAAGGACAGGAGGACGGGCCTTCTCCCATCTGGCGGCCAAACGATGGAATGAACTACCGATTGACCTGAGACATACCGTAAACCTTCTTTCATTCCAAAAAAAACTCAAAACACACCTCTTTCCCAAATACTAACCCCTCCTGCATAAACCTCAGCAGCCTTTTCTTTTTTTAGCGCCTTGATATCCCTTGGGATGAATGCTGCGCTCTATAAATACCAGAAATAAATAAATAAAATAAATAAAGTGGATGTTCCTAGCAGAACCGGAGCCTCGCCCAAATCAGAACAGATCGTACAAAGCGACCAGCACATACCTGAGCAGGTGTCCACCTGAGGGGCCCCCACCTGAAGACAGAGGGTGCGGTGGGCGCGCCCGGAAGGACGATGGGCATCCAGAGCTAGCGCGATTGGGAACGAACTCCGAGCATTGCAGGACAGGGCGCTGCTGACTACTCACCCTGAACAGCACACACCACAACAAATGAAGCAGAAACAGGCAAGCAAAGGGCCACCGGCATTTTTGGGTGGGTGTAGACTGCTGCTGGAGGGATATATGCTGGAACTACATCAGATCCATAGCAGATCGCTGAGGAAGGCCCTATTGCAGTGGAGTGCCACTCTCACCTGAGAACCATAACGCCTAACATAAACGACACCCCTGGGCCATTACATAAAAGGGTGACAACGCAATAAGTGACCCACTGGAAGCACTTCTTTATGCCCAAAATGCAAATACACATCGGTAGTGACCCCGGGACTGATAACTGCTGATCGTGCAGGCCCATTTGCTCTAGAATGCTACTCCTGTCGCTTTGACCCACAAGGCGCTATATCTTGTGAAGCAACTGGACCAATAACAAATGATGCCACACAACAAACCTGAAGCAGCATCCGTGAAGTCTAGGCGTACAAGCCCATTAAATCACATTCTGGTGTCACATGTCAGACATGAGTCGACATTGTTCCGGCGCTGGGGGGACGGATGGCCAACTGCTTCCACCCCAATCCCAACCAGACAAAGCATCGGGTGGGCCATCCACAGACCCTTTGTGAAGTAATTTGGATGCAGTTTTGGCCGCAGTAGAGAAGCTGGGGAACACAAGGGAACAAACACGCACCTCACTTGAAAATAAGATTGGTAAAGTAGCCCTTGACTTAAATCTCCTGCACGGAGATCACCGGAAGCTAGCAGGCAAAACCCACACGTTGGAGGTAACCATAGCTGAGCTATCTCCCAAGACACACGAGCTGTCGGCCCAGGTGAAAATACTTTGACATATTGCAGAGGACTCCGAAGGACGTTACAGGTGAAACAATCTGCGTGTCATAGGACTCCCAGAAGGCAAAGAAGGAAGAGACGCTGCCACCTACATCAAAAAATGGATATAGGGACTGCTGACAGACTGTGTACTAACACAACACCTTGCCATAGAAAGAGCACACAGGGTGCCGGCGCAACCTCCCCAACCGGGAGCAGGTTCCAGACCACCGCTGTTTCATGTACTGAATTATAAAGACAGAGACACGATATTGCAAGAGACAAGCTGCAGAAAATAAAGGTAGCAACTAGTTTAGTAATGCTCTTTCTGGACCACACAGCAATGGTACAAAAGCAGCAACAGTCTTTACTGAAAGTGAAATGGTGATTCCGAAAGCTGGACATTAAATATTCATTACTATTCCTTGCATGCCTACGAGTAGTAGCGAGAGACAAGACCCACTTTTTCAACACTCCCATTGCCGCATGGGACTGGTTAGACTCTATGAATCCTGGGGACGCCAGCCAAGACAGTGGAAAATTTAGGAGATCACACTTGAACCAGGGTCGCGCAAGGGACAAAGACACAAGCAGCATTCGCCATTGCTGTGCCATGGTCCCAATTTAGAGCAAATGATGCAAGACCAACGGAGTGCACTGCAAGCAGCAGCTGAAATCAAAAGTCACCTAGGTGACTCGTTTTCAGAAGAAAGCCTGCAAAATCAAGTAAGCTATGAGGAATCATATGATGAGACCTCAAACTCACGAGACTCAGGTACTTTGCCCGAGGGCACACCGCAAACTGCAGATAACATCATATAGCAGGACAATAAATGTCTAGACTCCCCAAGCATCTATGCTACAGCAATGATCACGCAAGTACAATAGGACTTGGCATACTCGGTAACAGCCAAATCACTTCCTTATTGTTGCAAATGTATTACTCTACTCTAGTCGCTATCTCTGCACACACAGGGGTGGGCACCAAACGGCAACAATGATCTCACTTACACACACTGCTCACAAGCCATTCCTTCAACCTAGACAATCAGATGTACAGGTTATCGCTAAACACCAGATTAATGGGTGATTATTGATCCTCTTTTTTCATTTGACACCCAGCACTTGTGTAGTCCGACCCATTACCCAACGTTGCCATGTCTTTTCGTTTGAAGGTTTGGACTAATGCACGTTGCACTATTGCCATACTGGTATTTCATATAAGATTAGTTAACGAAGACACATCGATTCGATTAAAGACTAGCAATTACACAGAAGCACTGTATCATCTGGCCCCATCTCTGTGGCCCCATGCCTGCAGCTTTATTGCCTTGGGGCTCCACGCTGGCCCCTGGTTCTTAAACTTCCCCCCAACATAACTGTCACCAAAATATGCACCTGGAATGTCTGGGGGATACACACACCTTCCAGTAGGTACCTGATATACTCTTATCTCAAAAGACATCCGGCTCAAATAGCTTTTCTTCAAGCAACGTATCTCACGGCACCGGAAACACTAACACTACAAAGGAGAAGAAGGGGGCAAATATATGCCACTGGCTACTCTGCCTTTGCCAGAGGCGCACTGAAATGGATCAGACCAGGTACTCCCTTTCAGGCCGACAAATCAATGTTAGATACAGAGGGACGCTATGCCCTGGTAAAAGGACGTCTGGCTGGTAGACCAATTGTAGTGGGCTCTGTGTATGCACCCAACACAGAGCAGTCAACATTTTTAGACACTTTATCCGGCAGACTGTTGAACTGGTATGGAATACCTTGGTTGATTGGGGGGGACTTCAACTGTGTTTTAGATGCATCCCTTGACCACTCCTTCCCTCTCCTACATGGTGCACCCACAACAGCTGCCAGGAAGGCACTAAACACCTGGCTCATGCAATGACACCTAGTTGATATATGGCGACATAGAAATCCTACAGACAGGCTCTACTCCTACTACTCAGGGTCCCATGATTTACATGTCCGATTGGACAGGATACTATCTACAAAATAAATATTACCAACAGTGGCTGCATCTGAATACCTAGGAAGAACCCACTCTGAACATAATCCGCACACACTGCAAATGGCGTGGGACAATAGCTTAGCACCAATCCCCAGATGGCGAATGCAACCCGAGACACTAGAGGACAAATCATTTTGAGAATCCCTAAGCACTGCCACTAAAATTATTTTGATGAAAACAAAAACACTGCAACTTCGACCCATACTGAATGGGATGCATTTAAAGCAGTAATACGAAGACACTGTCTAGGCATGTAAATTGGCTTACGTAGAGAGGTTGAAGCAGATCTTAAAAAGTTAAAAAACGAGCTGGCGCACCTTGAAACATGTGCAACTACTGACCCACTAATCAAAATAAGACTACAAGAAAGCAGGGCAAAACATACTTGGCTGTTAGAAAGATTAAGATGCCTTAACTACACAGCACACTCTGAACGCTCCCATAGCACCGCAGACAAGGCTGGTTGACTACGCGCATGGCTTCTCAGACTGGAAGATGCAAGGTCCTCCATTACATCAATCCACTCCCCGCAATGTGCGCTACTATATACGCAACAAGAAATACATCACAAGTTCATACAACACTATACTAAATTATACAAATCCGTTGCCACAGCATTACCTGATGAGATTTATCAATATCTCACAGAAATCACCCTCCCCAAAATAACCCGAGACTAAAGACTGGAACTCGATGCTCCAATCAATCAAGAAGAAATTCTTGCAGGAATACCCACTTTAGCAACAGGGAAAACCCCAGGCCCTGATGGTCTGCCAGCCAAATTCTATAAAGCCTATGCTGCTCTAGTAGTACTCCAGTTAAAAATGGTATATTAAAAATGGTATATGAAGCCGCTCTGTCGGCCTGAACGCTTACGGATACGCAAGACGAAGCGCTAATAATCTCACTCCCTAAACCGGATAGAGATCCAACCCAATTAGGCTCATATACACTGCTGGTGCTTCTCAAAACAGATTGCAAAAGTTTAGCCTCTATAATCGCAGCAAGACTTGCACTGTTGGTAAAACCACTAGTACATCTTGACCAAAACGGATTCATGCCGACCCAAAACACCTCTTTAAATATTCGAAGATTCTTTAAACTTCAAGAGTATGCTGCACACACCTGTCCTAATTCTGGCTGCATGGTTCTTGATCCAGAGAAGGCCTTCGATTCCCTTGAATGGCCCTACCTTTTCGCAGTCCTGCACCAATATGGCTTTGGGCCACCATTCTTAAACAGGTTAAACTGCTCTATACGCAGCCCCTCAGTCGGGTTCGCACAGGCAGTGCAATATCAGAGAGCGTGGCCATAAATAGGGGCACCAGACAAGGATGCCCTCTGTCCCCTCTGCTGTTTTCTCTAGCTATGGAGCCACTGGACATGCAGCTGCGTAGGGGAGGAAATAACTGGGGCATCCCACTGGGAGACGGAATGCATGTGGTTTCTCTATATGTGGATGATCTCCTGCTGTATATTAGGGACATGAATAATGTACCAGAGACTATAGCGGAGACCTTACGACAATTTGCAGTATTCTCGGTTCTGAAGGTGAACTGGAACAAGTCGTGCCTATACCCCTTAAGGTCTGAGGCCCAGAATCCCTGTAGCCTGGTAAATGAAGTACCCATTAGCTGGCAATCAACCTCCTTTCGATATTTGGGCATTTTCGTATCGCATAGCCCTGCTGACATTTAGGAGGGCAACCTGACCAGAGCTATTTCCTATATCCGGTCCCAAATAAAATTTTGGAAACCCCTACCCTTAAATGTGATTGGTAGAATAGCCTTGACCAAAATGGTGATATTACCTAGATTGCTATACTACTTTGCAAATCTCCCCATCTATGTCCTGACCAAAACGTTCTGAGAACTGGAACAAATGACCTGTGATTTCATTTGAAACAAAGGTGGCCACAGAACAGTACTCTGGAAACTGCACAAACCTACAGACAAAGGAGGGTTGGCAGTCTCAAATATGGGGCTTCACTACCTAGCCGCACAGCTGCACTGGGCAACGAAGTGGCTGGTGGTTTAAACTTAGCTGAAACCACCACGGCTCAGCCAGCATGGACATTATCCCAGATCTATCACTTGTTTCACCCAATGGCAAAACCCACCACCCTGTCACCGACCTGCCTGGTCCTGGCCTACCAATGTCATAGACGCAGTTTATTCCTCACCTACGCACCTGCACCCCGAGGAATACAAGGGGCACATCAAACAGTGCTCGTGTGCCCTGGCATGCCGCTGAGGTGCGAACCTTGGGTGACCTGTATGAAGACAGTGTGCTGCTGCCTTTTGACAGGTTGGCCTGGGAGACTGACTTTCCGACAGGCCAATTCATACTATATAACTCAAATATAAGAGCACTAATGGCGGCATGGGGAGATATGAGCACTGAACCCCAGTTACATGTGGTGATTCAATATTTGCACGTAATGAGGAACAGGAGCCACATTATCCATTGGCTGACAGAAGCATTTCTACTACAGACACTGCAATCTCTGACGTATTTGCACACAAAATAGGACGAGGATAGGGGAGGCCCATGGACAAAGAAGGAATGGGACACGATCCTAGCAAGTGCAACACAAATCCCATGAAACGCAACATTTCGTATTACACAGGCTTATATTATTCACAGGGCGTATCTGTCACCAGATAAATAAATATTTCCAACCTACTCACTCGGCATGCCCTAGCTGTAATCAGGTGGGAGCAGAATTCCTCCACATGCTGTGGTCCTGCCCTTCTCTGTGCTTGTATTGGCAGGAAGTAACTACAGGGCGGTTGGAATATACCGATTGCCCACAATTGCACACATGGGAAACATAAAGCCACCTCCAGATTCATAGATCTAGGGTTTTTAGTTGCAAAAACTTAGTCACAGACGATGAAAAAATAAATATCCCCCTACTCCAGACAATTGGAGGCGCTCGCTCCTGGTTTGGGCCCAAGCAGAAAAACACTGCATTACACAGAGAAGAGGTAGCCGGCCTATCCAAATACCTCCTTGCGCAATGCTGGGACATGATAATGATGGCGCTACAACACACAGGGCGCGAATCAGATGGGACTAATTCACAAAATGGGAATGATGTCAGAAATGAAATAGAATCCTGAATAGAGCATAACCCAGGTACTGGATACGAACAGACTAGCGCTGCTGTTCTGGCGTTACATTCAAAAGCGAACCCGGGTTCCAAACAAATAAAAGCTGTTGATACGTCGACTCACATTCGAAGGACACAGAGGGGGTGGGACTGGGCAACTCCATGATGCAGATACTGAGATGGAACGGATCAGTGAAGGTGTGTTGAGTTGTTGATTTATATTTAATTTATGTTAGCGTTGCATTGTTCCAATCCGCATAATAAGGGAAAACAGGATCAGTGAAACCTTTTGACTATTAGTTGCCAGGTATGCTCATTATACTTTAGAGATACTACAGGAATGTTGTACACCTCTCCAATTTAGTTTCTCACAATTTCGCTGTATACCAGAACACAGTATGTCAGGTATTTGAAAGCTGCCTAAATATAGTAATGTACCCGACCTGCTAGGCCCATATAATGTAATAGAACGAATGCATGCCAAGTGTTGACATTTAATCTGTAATGTATATCCTGAAGACCATGTACCTGTACATAACAAAAAAAGCAAATAAAGGAATGTAAAAAAAACAAATGAAGAATGCAGAAAGTGCGGCTGTTTTGGTCATTATGCAAGGGTGTGCAATTCTAAGGAGTGTTGCAAAGTGGCCGCTGTCACGGAAATTTCGACTGTGGATGCTGAACACCAGTACAGAATACTCTGTGTGGGTGATGTCGGAGGAGTGATGGTGGAAGATAAGAGAAGGAACAGGCCCAAAGCTGTTTTTGAAAAAAGTGGGTATCCTATCCTGCTCATGGAGGATACAGGGTTGATGTATATTATAATTCCCAAAACTATGTTTGAGCATGAGTGTGAAAGAGTACGATTCCCAAAGGTATTTCCCCAGTTGGATACCAGGGACAATATTTTGATATATTAGGGTACCTGAATGCTCGTATTGTTTTTGAAAATAGATCCATTCAGGGTAAAGTGTACATGGCTGACCAGGAACCCCAATTTAAGGGTGGTTGCACCAATACGACCTCCGGTAATAGTGAACCTTAGACCTCCACCACAAGTTATAGTTGTGGAAGATGAATTCATATCTGAAATTCTGGATAGTGTAAAACAAGGCTTTGGGGACAAATTGGGTCAACTCCAAGGGTGTGGTTATACAATTGTTGTGAATAAGAATGCTATACCTGTACAGCACAGCCTAAGGAGAGTGCCAACTGTGGTTTGGGATGAGGTAAAAAATGTAATTCAAGAAATGTGTGATGGAGGTGTCATAGAACCTGTGGAGGCTTCGAGTTCAATGTCACCTGTCGTCATTACTAAAAGAAAGGATGGCAGGCATAGGTGTTGTGTTCATCTCAGGACCCTCAACCAGTGTGAGGTGGCTGACACTTTTCCCTTACCCAATATTGGGGGAACTTGTTTTGATGTTGAAGTCGAGCCGGAAAGTACGGCCTGAGCCAGAAAGTACAGCCCGGGTACGGATAGTACGGCCCGGGTGCGAACATTCCGACCTGACTGCAGACGTAAAGATACAACTCTTAAATGATATCTGTGAATATCAAAAGTCGAAAAGTTAGACTTTTGTCGCAGATTATTTATGTGAATCGACTCCTACGTTTCTACAGTCATACTTACAGACATTCATTGCAAAGATTTCAAACTTCATTCTGTAGCAACCCCAACACTAATCAAGTCAAATACCAATGAAATGCAGAGTAATTCAAATCTTTAATATCAATCTTTAAACATAGCACTAGAGGCAACATACAAAATGTACAAGGACTGTACAGAAGTGACACCAGGCCATTTAAAGTCATCGATTTAAAACCATAGAAAAATGGACACATTAGACTGTTACATCTGTCTTTGTATCTTGCTAACCAATGTAAATTGAGGAATTCTATCTATGGTATCCACATGTTCATCAGATTTAGCATAACCTAAGCATCAACGCATTTCGGTGGTTAACACAGATTTTGACCGCCTTCTTCAGGACAACAAGATATCTTCCATAAATAGTTGCATAATATTAAAACACACCTGTATAAAAACATATAAATCCAACAATTATCCTTCACATAACCATAATAATATACTTTTTTATTTTTATTTTACATTGGAATATCAACATTTCATTGTCTGAAAAGCAAATTTAGATGAACAAAAAGGTGGTATAAAATTTGCCATTACTCATTCAGTTCCTTAACCACATAAATTCAATTTTCTCTGCAGCCACTCACATTGGAGATACCGTCATTCAAACCTCTATTCCTATTCAGTCATCTTTCACTCGAATCAACTCACATCCTGAAATGTATCTGAATGTAAAACTTTTTGAGAACCACCGACTAAAGCAATAGTCTTTCATATTCAATTGGCTCAATTTGACATTTGAGTCATTCATTTTTTTCAATTAAGTCCAGATCTTTGTGTTACAGGCCCAGTCACTAGGAAGAAAATAATGGTATAGTTTCAATTACTCCAATTCTCCCTACATTGTTTTTTTATTTATACCTATTATATGCCATACTCTTGAGGGTATCATAAATATTAACTTCAGGTGTCCTACCTTACGTTATTGGTAGAGTGCCCACCTAAATGGGCTTTAAGGCTGCAGTGGTATACAGTTCCTCCCATAAACCCTTCTTTATGTGAGTGGGACCTCTTTTTTCAATACACAGGCATCCAGGTTCCTAACACCTGCAACATGGTTATATTAAAAAATTATCCATTTGTTTATGAAAAGGGTTTCTATATTAAGGTGGACAGGTATTTTCTTAAAAAAGAACTACCACTTGTTAATCTTTTAGTCCACCATCCTTGCTATCTAAAATAGTTAGACACTTCTTCCTGATGTAACTCCATCCACTGTGGGAGATTTATAATGTCCCATTATTTTGGTAGTTATACTGCATGTATATAGAGCGCATCTCTCTCTCACTATAGTTTTAGTAGGGTATTCTCCAGAATATAGCACCTCATCACTAAAGTGCAGTCAATCATCCTCTGTCTCACCTACACTTAGGGCCCGATGTAGGTAAATATGAAATACCGATTCCTAAATACCGAGTTTTACCGATTCGGTATTTAGGAATCGGTGTTTCATAAGTAGCTAATAATTCAGTAATTAATACCGAATCGGTAATATTCGTTATTACCGAATCGGTAATAACAATTCGGTAATAAGGAATCACCTTCCCATTCATTCCTATGGTCGTGGAGGCCCATAGGAATGAATGGGAAGCCATTCACTATTACCGATTCGGTAAATACCGAATCGGCAATAGGGGTTGCATATTCAAGGGTGGCAGGGTGTCACATTGACACCCTGTTGCACCCCTGAATCGTGCATGTGTGCACATGTGGCGCACATACATGCCCTAAGGGCATGTATGTCTGCCACATTGCACCTTGAGAAAAGCAAATTATTGCTTTCTTAAAGGTATTCGGTATTTACCATCAACTTGTAGTTGGTGGTAAATAACGAATCCTGAATGCAAAAATGCACTCACTTAAGTGCCTCCTACATAGCTTTTAAGGATTCGGTATTTTACCGATTTCTTAATATAAGGAATCGGTAAATTACCGAATCCTTAAAACCTGCCACCTACATGAGAAAGGGCTAAATACCGGTCGGTAACTAGAAAATTACCGATTTTCGGCAGTTACCGGCCAGTATTTAGCTACCTACATATGGCCCTTAGTGTGACATTGTTAACACCGAGTTGACATGTCGTCTTTGGTTTAGAAAAAAACCAAACTTTAAAATGTAATTACATACCCTTTAAGTACAAATTGCACCCCATGTTCTGACTCTCGCCCATTTTGCACTGATTGACTTATTCTAAACAGGGGGGATACACTGTGTACCTGTATCTTCTATAAATCCCACCTAGTGAAAATGTAAATGTAAATTTGATACTTGTATAGCGCACTACTCACCCGCAAGGCACTTGTACAAATACTGCTGTGGAACCCATCCTGGCTTTCCCTGTGAGGCGTCCACTCCTGGGCACCCCCAAGGTGGAGGCCAGGCATCCTTAGTGTTGTGGGGGCCGTTGTGGAGATTAAGCAAGCTATTGCCCGGAGTTGCAGAGTGGGCCTCCATGATTGGAATAGGCACCGAGGCGAGAATTATCAGGTCCGTGGAATTTTTGAGCCCAAGACCCGCCGAGGCGGGGAATTGAACCCTGGTCCCGGGCTAGACCTTTGCATCAGGGTCTGCCGCTCTAATCATTGAGCCACACTTCTCCACCTAGTAGGCCAAACACCTCAGCTGCATCACCCAATTTCACATAGGGGCAAGCTTCAATATCCATCTTTTAGCCTTGCTATATTTACTTGTATCATTTCTTTGTAGATTGGCTGTTTTGTTTCTCTGTGGATATGCATGTACAATGGTGACCTAGGGATCTTGCTGCCTGCAACCAGAGCATGCCTGTAGCTATCTGCTCTGCTGCTCCTGTAGATTTTTTTTAAAACCGTTCACTCTGGCTGCATTTCCCTGGGTTATTCATAGATGGACTCTTTAGATCTTTACTCTAGCTGCTTGTAACCAGTACATGCCTGTGGATTACTCATCTGTTGTCTTGAGTCTTTCCAGGGCTTTTATCTGGTTGTGAGTCTCGTGTGCATGTAATTGATGTATTCCTCATAGCTTGCAGATGTACTGTTTAGATCGTTTACCATGGCTCCCTGTATCTAGTGCCTGCATTTGTGCTTCTCACCTTAATTTCCCGGGTGGGGACTTAATATATAATTTACCATGACTAACTGTGTACCTCTGTCTCTGTCAAATTATAGAGATCCTTCTATTTAGACCCCAAAATAAGTTAATATAAAGCACATGACTTCTATCACTTAGCACTCTCCCCTCCACCACATACTCAAGCATAGTGGCAGGATAAAAATACCACTCTAGTCAATCATAGATGACTCCAAAACTCTACTCACGTAGGCTACAAGGAATTGAACACTCCACCAGCCAAGCATCGCTCTCTCCCAGCCCCACAAGTTAGAGTACAAGGTCGAGCTGGGACCAACATAGGATTGGGGAACCAAAGTAAAGTGTCCCCCATTAGCAAATCAGATAATTAAAAATGTGGCCCACATTTGCAAACCGGGGTAGTTTTGAACTTGTAAATAAGCTGCATAGGTATTTTCCAAGGTATGAGAAAGTGCATGGATTTGAGTTTGCTGCAGGCAACGATTGTGGTAATATCAGGAGAATCAACAGTAAAATCCAGGCCAGCAGACCCCCAAACAGGCTCCCAAGCTGCTAAAGCGCTAACCTGTCAGACCCGCTCTTCAGGCACTGCCAGATCGCCCTATAGGTCGGTCCCACCTTGCTAATACAGCATGCTACATCCCCATATGAAGCACCTCTCATGCAGTATCATGCAAAAGGTCACTTTAATAAACAAGTGATAATTTATTAAATACACGTTCAAGGTTTAAAAGACATTATTAATTTTGTCTTTTTAAAAAAAAAAATTTTTAAACTTACATCCTTTTAGTTCTGCATTTGCTAGAGCTTTATTGATGTACAAATATAATGTTCTTGTTGAAAGAAGCTATTTCAGGACTGTCTTCCGCTATTCGAAGAATATGACATTAAACACCACACATTAAAAATACAAGCATGCAAAATCTTTAAACATGAAAACCAAATGAAGCATGAAGCAGTCTAGCGCTTTTAGAAATGCTGAAAGTGTCCATTCATCTATAATAAATTGCAAAGAGCTGTTTGATTCAAATACTCTCCGTTTTACTTTTAAAGCGGCCACAAAGAGAGCAGTTAAAGCAGCTGTCGAAGTTGTACATCTTGGTCCAAATTATTCATCTTCTGTGCTGGGTTTACCTTTTCAAATGACTTACTTGCCTAAATGAAGGCACACATTTGTGGCAGCCAATGTTCTTTCAACCGAAAATTTCACCAGCATACTTTCTGTTCTGCAATGATACTGATTAATACCAGAGAAAAATGCTTACTAAACAACGTCCCTTCCAAAACATTAACCAGTGGCAAGTATGATGCATGAGTTTGTCACCGCCCCCGCCCCCCTTGCACAACACAGAATTATGGCCAGCATTACAATAATATTAGGCTCGTAAATTTAATTGAAATAGGCATTCCCTAGGAAGCTGAAGCCAAAGTTCGAAATCTTAGTAGAGTTGACTCAACCTTTCATCCTTCTGGGATTGGTAAAATGCGTTTCATTATAGTCTGCACTGTTAGCGTCTATTTTTCAACTGTTTGTGGGTAAATCAGTTTGAGGCGTGCATTAGATAATTAATCACCTATAAAGGCAGATGAAAATTGCCACTAATGAATATGCGTGTAAATGTTCTTCAGTTATATATTCACGCTGTCATCAAATGGGTAAAGACAAAAGGATGATTGCGGCAACCTCAAATGTCACTCATATGGTGGAGTTGCAGCAGTTCAAGAATGGCACTGAAATATCTGTTCAATACATGTTTAGATGCTAGATGATACACTTGTAGAAAATCTGGTATGACTGCAGAGGTATACAATCCAAAATTATAGATGGGTGTATTCAAGAACGTGTCAATTAAGGCAAACTATGCAAAAATGTGACAGTCAAGGAGGTCTAAGGAGTGGCAAGGGAAAGCAATACTAACTTAAATCAACATCCATAAAGTAGTAAAGGAGACTGGCTAAGAGGCTGGCTAAGAGATTCACGACTTCTCAAAGATCAGCCTCTGGTAACTCATGGCTCCAAGTAAAAGCAACTAATTGAAAGAAAACACATTCTTTGGATCAATAATTACAAATACGGAGTTGAAAAACAACAAATGTGCTATCTTAATGAAAGCAGTTACTTAAAGTTGAGATCGTTTTATTAGAAAACTCAAAACAAAGAAAAGGTGTGGGGGTTTTTCAGTTGACTTAGGACCTATTTTTATATATATTCGTAAACACTACTCATATCTTCAGTGAATTGGATCAATGTTACTGATTTTTGATTTCGCAGAAGTCTCCAGGTGATGTGTTAGATCTGGGGGTCTCTAGTTGGCAGGGTAGGTACCACTGTCCAAGTAGGGACCCTTGCTTCTAGTCAGGGAAAGGGGGATACACTGTTAAGATAACCCCTGCTCACCCTCTAGGTAGCTTGGCCTGAGCAGTCTAGGCTATCAAAGGCAATGTGTAAAGTATTTGTACCAACACTCACAGTAACACAGTGAAAACACCACAGATTTACTCCACACCAGTTTTAGAAAAATAATGTATCTTTACTAAAAACTTCACAAGACCAAATACTACAGACAAACCAACATATAATTCAAAACGGTTACTTTAAAGATAGTTCAAGAGTTTGCAGAAAGTACTCCAGGATGTAAAAGTCAGTGTCCTGCACAATGCGACTCTCAATGCACAAAATGCGACACTTTCGGGCCCAACAGTACCTGTAGTTGCGATAAGGTTCCCAAAAGCTATAACAAGGAAGCTTGCAAAGGTGATGCGATACTCCTGAGATCCTGGGGAGGCTTTACAGCAGCCCTGCTTCACGCAGCAGAGGTGGATGCGCCGGCTCCGATCTGTAAGGGGAGGATGCGATGACTTTGGCCTTCGTTGCGTAGGTTTCTTAGGGGGAAGCTTCACGCACAGGTTCGATGCGACACGCTTCGATGTGGCACAATTCGCGGCGCAGCGTTGACTTCCGGCGCCGCAACTCTCGATGCGCCACGGAACGGGACTCTGCGTCGACGCACACGATGACTGGAGACTTTTCACGCACCGGCAGTGGTGCGGCCCGCAAACTGGTTCTGCGACGACCCTCGCAATGTCAGGAATCTTCACGCTTCAGGACGATGCTCGACGCACTCGGCGATGCGGGGACCCTGCGTGTTGCGATGGTGCCGCGATTAAATTTTCCACGCACTCTTGTTCTTGCGACACGCAATCGGATGATGCGTTGGGTACCAGTTACTCTTTTCACGCTTCTGCTTCCCAGCTCCCAAAACACAGCAAAACGACCTCCTGAGGCCCCAAGACTGGGCAAACACTCCAAGGCAGGTCAGAACTCCTTCAACAGAGTTCCAGGGGAGCTGGTGGTGAAGTCCTTTTGTTCCTGGGACTTCTTAACAGGGAGCCAGCTCTTCTCAGGCCCTTGGAGATCAGAATCAAAAGAAGGGGACACAGCAAAGTCCTTCCCCTCTCCTTGGCAGCAAAGCAAAACAGCAAGCAGGCAGTCTTCTCCTCTTCAGTCCTTTTCAGCTTTCTCCTTGGCAGAGGTTTCTTCTTAGTTCTAAAGTGATCTAAAGTTTTAGGTGTCTGGGGTCCTCTTCTTATACCCCTCCAAGTCTTTGTCTCTCTTTGTTCCAGTGGGGGGATTCCCCTGCTCAAACCGGTTCCTGGGTGTGCTCTGCTCTGGAGCACCTGGTTCCTTCCAGAGTGAGGGGCAGGGTCGTTAGACGCTCAGCAGGAGGTGGAGCCTTCTTTGTGCCAGCAGAGGCAGAGTCCTCAGCCTGGCCAGCAGGGGGTGGAGCCAGCATTGTGTTTGTCAGGGGCAGCCCTATTCAAACCCAGGGACTACTCCTCCCACCCATCTAAAGCAGATCTCCCTATTCACCCTGCTGCTGACTCATCCAGGCTCCTGGAGCCACCTAGCCCATCACATGACACCAGTCAGTCAACCAGCACACAGGCACACAGGAAGGTTAAACAGGTGAATAGCTACTTTCTAAAAAGTGCTATTCTCACACAGTGAATTTAAAAACCATCTTGCTAAAAGATGTATAATTAAATTCTGAACACAGAGATACCAAACTTGGATTTTCTATCTTACCCTTATGGGAAGATAGGCATGTAAACAGCCTTCCCCATTCTATCCTATGGGCAAGATAGCCTCTCAGCAGTGAAAAACGAAAATGGCTGTAATTCACTACCAGGGCTGTTACACACCTCAGTACATGCCCTACCTTTCAGATACACTGCACCCAGCCCAGGGGGGTACCTAGGGCCACCATAGGGATGCCTGACATGTACATAAAGGGAAGGATAAGGCTTGGTCAGTGGGTGCACTGGCCAGGTCGACATGGCAGTCCTGGACTGCACATAGGCACTGCAAGCAGGCCTAAGACATCCTTTTAGCGCTACTCCTGTGGGTGGCACAATCAGTGCTGCAGCCCACTAGAAGCATTTGAATCACCAGCCCTGGCACACGCAGTGCACTTTACTAGGGGCTAACAGGTGAAACAAATATACCAATCATGGGTAACCAATCAATATAACAATTTACCAAGGGAGCACTTGCACTTTGACACTGATCAGCAGTGGCAAAGTGCCCAAAGCATCTAAACCAGCAAAAACGAAATCCAGCATAGCATCAAAAATACAGGAGGTAGAGGCAAAAAGTCAGGGGTAACCACGCCAAAGATGCCAGGTCTAACATGATGGTTTCCAGTTTTTAGAAGAATCCTTGGAGACGATCCGTAAAATCCCTGATACTTCTAAGCAAAATCACTTCATCACATGCAATTGTTGATAGTGATTCATTTCACAAATTCCCCATGAAGAAACTCCTTCTCCTTTAACGCCAATAATATTACAGGTGTTCCCATTACAGTAATCTTCATTACTCCGAGTCGTAGTCTTCCTCATAACTGTCCTTACTCATGAGTCTTTTGCCTCAGTGCACAGACCGTGTTATCTCCGCTACATAGGAAATAATTCCCCTGCACCACCCACCACATGTTGACATAAATAAGAGACTAACCCTTACTTATTTACTAGAACTATGAGCGTCTAAAATAAAATGGGAGAGAGGGAAGAAAGGTAAGTAGGACTGTGAGGAGGTAGACTATGAGTATGAACAATGAAGATTGCCAGCAGGGCTGGACTGGGAACCGAAACTGTCCCTGGCAACGGTTCGGCCGGCCCCCCAGGGTGGGAAGGAGGGTGCAGCTGAGCTGTTTGCTAGTGCCGGTTTAGGCCAATTATGCTGCTGGCCCCGTTAACGAAAATGGCCCCCACCCTGGCGGCCCACTGGGGAAATGCCCAGTGCCCGTAATGGCCAGTCCGGCCCTGATCACCAGTAAGTAATTTAAGCACTACCTCCTCTTTTGTCTTCCTTTTCCCAGCACCTACTAACGAAGATGTATCCATGCTAAACTCATTTTATACAGCTAGTTAAGAGAAAAAAAGACAGTGTAAACAATTTGTGTTAGACATTGCGCTTTATTAAAAACTAAATTTATCCAAGACTTCAGGCAGAACTTTTGAACTAAATGATGTAGAACCTGAGCCATCCGACTGCATTTTATGCGACATAAAAGTATTTGAGGAAGCCAAAGTTGCAGCATTACACATCTTGTGGAGATACTTATTTCTGTGCTGTCCAAAAGGTGGATACTCCACTTATCGACTCAACCTGAATTGTTCCCTGAATGTCAGGTCCATTTATAACATGAGATAAAGAAGTTTGCTTTATCAATTGTTGGAAAATGGCCCTCTCTGCAGGGTCACCCAAACAATATTTGCCTTCCTCCTCCAATTTTCTGACCTCATTTTTGTTGGCCTTATGACTCGGATCACTTTACTACTGCAAACCAGTGCTAAAGTGCATGTGCTTTCTCCTCTACACATCGGAACATGGGCTCCTATCCAATTGGCATATTTAATGTACTTATAAGTCCCAGGTAATGCGCTTTACATGTGTCCAGGGTCTGTAAATTAAATGCTGATATTGGGCCTTCACCACTGCATGTGCCACCCACTTAGGTACCCTCTAACCATATATAAGGTCTGCCATTGCAGAACCTGTGTGAGCAGTTTACACTGACATGCAACCTGGCAAGATCAACCTTTTGCCAGGCCCAAACATTTCCCTTCTATACATATGTCACCCCAAAGGTAGGCCCTGGACAACGAAGAGAGCAGGGTGCAATGTATTTAAAAGTCAGGACATGCACTTTTAAGGCTTACATGTTTTGTCAGTGAAAAACTCTCAAATTCATTTTTCACTACTACAAGGTCTATCAGACCCAACTCTTCAGAACACCCCTGGACCTGTGGATACTACAGAAGGACTCCTGTGCTACTTTGCTGCTCAAAGTACTGCCACATTGCAGCCCTGCTATTCTGCAGCCTGCTCTCTTGCTTGCTGAGCAGAAAGACTGGACATGCATGCTTCATTCCAGGCCAAAGTGATTCCAAGGGTCAGCCAGGTGACCTCCTATTTTGAGCTACAGGGAAATAACAAGCACCAGAGGCTTCCTTCAACTGCTTAGCTGACCTGTTGCCTGCACCTCACCTGGACTTGCCTAAGACTTGCTGATTTCTACTAGAGTGTTTACCTGAACCTAAAATGGTGCCCCTCTAGTCCTGGACCCTTGGTGTTGCTTCAATTGAGCTCTCCTAAAGTTTTGTGCTCTTGGCAAATGTGAACGGGCCTGTTTATGTCAAGATCTTGCCACCCGCGCTGCCTGCCAATGTGAAGTTCCGGGGAATCCGCCCAGCAGTGCAAAATCTGCACTTCATGCTACTGCATCGACAGCTCGCAGTGACTAATAACATGAAGCTCTAGCAATGACCATCCACAGCACTCCACAGAATCTTTGCGCTATGGCGGAGACCATCTGAAGTACCCAACCTGCTCCTTGTGGCCCCTTCCACCGCTCTGTTCGTGCTGGACTTTGAAGGTAACTCTTTCAGCCATACCAACATGGTCCCTGTATCTGCTGCATCGTGGTTGGTCTGAACTTGTAACTTTTACCCAGACATTTGCATAACTCGTGTTCTGCTGATTAGATTTGTCGTTATGCTGTCAAAAAATGTATTCCCTTTTGCTCTATTTTTCTAAATTAGTGTGGGCTTTATCTTGTGTTGCATTTCCACTTTATAACTGTTTGAAGTGCTGCATAAATACTTTACACATTGCCTCTAAGTTAAGCCGGACTGCTTTTGTGCCAAGCTATCAGAGTTAATAACAGGTTAATTTGGGGTTTACTTGTTTTTCACCCTGACTGGCATTTTGTTTACTGTTTGAGTAGGGTTTCACTCCCCTTAACCAGTTACACAATTTACAACAAACAGGCTACTCATCCTTAACAAACCAAATCAATTAATCTACTCCTCTCCATCTCCAGACTCTAAAATGAGCCTCCAATTAATAAAACTGGATAGAGAGGGACATAAGGAGGGGAGGGACTTGTTGGAAAGGTTCATGGTTTGGCTACTGTGAGCCGGAGTAGCAGAGTACCATGGGCTTTGAGGGCAACAAAGGACTACCAAGGGCTAAGCCTTCTGATGTGTGATCTTCCTCAGAACACTGGTTAGCACTGGAATTGGACAAAAATCATAAATCAGGCCTCTCAAAGAGGGATGGACAGGTCATCCATATGCCCAAGAGTTCTTAGACAGAACAAGCGAGCAAAATACACAAAGTAATGAATTTTGTTATGTTGCAAACATTTCCAAATAGGCCAGACTGACCCTATGAAAAATCTGATGGAAAATCAGAAGAATAAGAGTCATTGAAGGTGAAGGGGGAAATTGGTCAACAAACACATTTTCTATCCTTGAAAGATGATTTACTTCAAGGAAGAGACGATTTGACTCTGCCCCAATCCCATTTTCCTGAGCTAGGAGAGCTAGTGCCCACATCTTTGAATCACTCTGATAGTTGACACAATCATGGGCTTTTTCACTGTCTGGTTTTATTCCTACTTACTGATTATGAATATAATGGAGAAAAGTCTGTAGGACATTAAAGATTGCTACTAACTCCGTCCAGTTTGAGGAATTATATGTTTCTGCCTCAGACCACAGACCCTAAACAGAAATATATTCCATCACTGCCTCCAGCCCTGTGACTGGTGTCTGTAGTGATGACCCTTGGGTGTGGAGCAATCAAAGAACTTCCCTTGTCAAGATTTACTGGCTTCAACCGCCGACCCAGTTCCAGCCTCATCTTGACTAAGGTCCTAAGACCAAGGATTCCAATGATGAAGAAGATGCTGGACCAGGGGATACAAATGTAAGAGGAAAGATAGTCAAATAAGATACAATGTCCCTTTCAGCCCCCAACCATGCTCTAACTGTTTCTTAGTCCTTTTACACAGAACCCGACAGTCTATCTCTCTCAGCTTCCCTTTTCTCGGATTTCGGAGGAAGACTTTGGCCACCGCTCTCTGAGAGATCGTCCCTATGTACTGTGGACTCTGGAATAGCAGAAGATTGGATTTTGTGATGTTCAGAGATGTTCATGTTACCATGAAGGTAAGGGTATAAATATATAACCTGGTCATGCAATGTACCCACCAAAGGAGCTAAAACCATGGTGAAAAATCTTGTGACTAAGAAAAGATTAAAAGCCTCTACGGACTTTTGCATTAAGGTACTTCTAAATGTTGGATGTGGAGTTATATAGTCCGTCATAAAGGAAGGCGAAAAAACTTTATTTCTTTGTGTATACTGCTATGGTTTTACATGTATACTAGTTCAAGTTTAGAATATATGCTAAGGAGACATCGCAATAGAGGGTAAAGAGCAGATAGCAAGAGGACTAAATTCCTTTTTAAACGCTATGATGTTGACGAGGGCATATTAATATGAGCTGGGGATACATGCTAAGAGAGTACTAGCAACTACGATACGCCTTTCTAGTGTGCCAAATGCAACCCAGCGCTTAGTCTGAAACGATTAAGCCGGCTGACGAAGCTTACCCGATTATCGCAGAGTGTCGGTCCAGCTCAGACATCACCATAAGGAAGTACATCGGGACTCGTGGTGTTAGCGCGGATTTTAAATCTTATTCTGATTAGTGATTGGTCAAAAAGGAGGTCATATGGTGTCCCACGTGGTCGCAATAAGGGAACTTACGATCCAATACAAGATGTGAGTTACTGCGGGCGCCATATTGTAATGTAAAGCTGACCATGATTTATCTCATGTAAGTACATCCTGGTAACTGTTTCTTAGTCCTTTTACACAGAACCCGACAGTCTATCTCTCTCAGCTTCCCTTTTCACGGATTTCGGAGGAAGACTTTGGCCACCGCTCTCTGAGAGATCGTCCCTATGTACTGCAGACTCTGGAATTGCAGAAGATTGGATTTTGTGATGTTCAGAGATGTTCATGTTACCATGAAGGTAAGGGTATAAATATATAACCTGGTCATGCAATGTACCCACCAAAGGAGCTAAAACCATGGTGAAAAATCTTGTGACTAAGAAGGTGAAGAACACTGAACTGATAATGCCTCCCCTAAATACACAGGTGTAGAAACTAACAAGTCCAAAGAAGTGGGGAAGTCTCCCTAGCATATCAAATTTAGAATCATTTGACGAGGTCTTTATTGAAGATTGGAATTCCCCTAAGGGCTATCTTTACCACAAGAATTTTGGTATCATAGCCTTTTACCAATTCTGTGTCCCGTACTAGAATTTTGATCTTATTCTGCAATAGGATTATATAATTGAGCTTCGCTTTCGAGGATTCTGTGGTGCTGGAGTCACTGTGAAGTAAACCTATGGAATTTCTTGAAACACGTATTTTGTAACATTCTTTGATTTTGGCAAATTCAGCTTTCCAGTTCTCATAGGAAAGAAGAAGATGTCCTCTCACTGGCTCGGCATGGTAAGGATTTTTTGACAGAGGAGGATTGTGTTGGTTCAGTTGGATGAGACCGGGATTTTTCTGAGTAAGTGGCACCTAGCCACCCTCCCTTCCTTGAAAGGGCAGAAAATATCCCATAGACAATTTCTGAGCCAAAAATGTCTTTTGTTAGAAACTAAACATCTCTACTAAATGGAATTAATGTAGCCACCATCTTCTTGATCTCCAACTGGGCTCCAAATAATTGCATTTTTTTAAAAAGAAAATGGCTAAACATAACCTTTTGTGCAGTGTCTACCTTAAATGAAAACATCCATATGTGTTTTCTAGCAGAAATAGCAGAGGCCAATGTAGAAGCTAAAGAATTCAGAAAATCAAAAGAAATATTAGCTAAGAACCTGACCTGTTGTCCCATTGCTAAAAGTCTCTCAATACTGTCAGATTCACCTTGAATTTCGTTCACCAGCGATTGAAAGTCCTGTAAAGAAACTGTCAGGACCCCTTTTAGAGGGCTACAGGGCACGGAGGTGCTACTGGGTGTAATCGTGGTGATTGAGGCCTTCTTATCCTGATTTCCCAGGGCCGGACCTACTATAGGTTCTGAGCAACTGAGCCGAGTATCCTTTGTGCACTTAACTCCCAGTGGCAGCTGTGGATGGGCACCCCAAGGCACCTTCTGGGGAGAGAAGTGTAGATACTGGTAAGTGAACATGACTCAGAACTCAAAGTGCAAACAGTACAGACAATAAATCAATGTCCAGTCAAATACTTGCTTTCACAAGAAAAATAAGCATTTTATTTTTAACTCTAAACATGCAAAGGTATAATGATATTCAGAATCAACTACACAAACCCCTTGAGGTTGGGAATTTAGTAGTTCTCAGGCAAATCCCTGTCCCACCGTCTTCCTTGTAACCTATTTGGGGTTGTTCCCAATGCACTCGTGGCAACACCCAGGGGATGCTCACTTATAGGCCATCATCAAGAGTTTCCATCTGATTCTTCAGGACTTACCCAAAAGTGTCTGTGGTACTGAAGCGTTGTTAGCAATGAGTTCAACAGGTCAATTTCAAGTCTTACCTTCTCCTGTAGCATGAAAGCGCTCAGCATTGTTAGCGAGTGGCCTCAGCACGAGCACCTGCAAGTTCTGATCCTACTGGGAGAGGTCAGGCTGCTTGCAGCCCACCCGACAGCACTCGGCGGCGTAGGCTCTCTCTCCTGAGTGGCGCTGCCAGAGCTTTCCAGCTATGAGAGCAGCTCCCAGCTCATAAAGAAGCAATCAGGTGACCTACCCCTGCAAAATCCTTTCTTCAGCTCCAGACTGGTACCCAGTGAGGGTGCAACATCATCCATGGCATCCTTGGCAGTCATCAAGGGTCCATCAGGGGCAGTTCTCTCGCTGTGTGGGCTCAACCCACTGAACACCTGACAATGTTGATTCTGGTAGCTCCCCCTGTTATACTGGGTTACCATGGTACTTTACATCATAGTCACCGACTCCGCTGATGCAAACGCCTCCACTAAAGCGATTGCGAGTCTAAGAGCTCTCACAGTTGCAACTTTACTGGTGGCCCCTCTTGGCTAACGGGGTCACCACAGTGTGGCATGGCAGTACAGGTTTGGTAAGTCATGCATGGTGCTATCTCACAGGTCAGTCCACGGCGGCCCTCTCCTTGCATATGGGGGTTGCCGAACTGACACTCCTGCACATGGGTTATGACCTAATCAGTGCACAGTCGTTCTCACACACCTCACACAGGGAGTCAGCCCTCACTGTATGGCTCCCTACTTGACTTCGCTCCCTTCAACACTTTCCTCTTCATCACAAGGCACAGTAGTCTTGGCAAGCTGGCAGGCGCTGGTGCTCTTGGCTCCAGGGCAGGTGGTCTTGGTTTTCCTCAGTAATGCCCCCTCACCCAACAAGGAGATTAGCGGCTTTTGCCCCAATCCTGGTTACAGGCAAAAGTCTTACAGAGCTTACCATTGTCACACATCTGGCTTCTTGGCATATAACAATGTTTTGAAAGGATGCCTGTGAGAGCAGGCAAGGCTCTGACGCAGATTGTCCCACAGCATAATTCATGGGAGTAACCAGAGTTTACAGCTGGATGACCAAAAAGTTGATCACAAGCTCCAGGCTCTACTCTTTATAAGTCCCTGTTGAGCCCCATCACTTTCCTGAGATGTGTCCAGGTCCCTTCCTTGTAAGCTATCACTGAATCAAAGAGCAACCCATTATAGTGTAAAGAGAAGATCCCCTCCTCCACAGTGCATCACACAACTCACTGGAATGCAGCAATACACACATGTTTCAAGGGGATTCCTCTCTACCTCATGTCTTCACCAGGAAGGCCTGGCCTTCTCAAAATCTATATAATGTACCATTGCAGGAACACTTGCACTCAGTCTACATTCACAGCACACTAGTAGTGTTACCTTCATACAATGTGCCTCTATAGAGACACATGCATTCAGCACACACATGCAGTCTGAATGCATTGCTCAGTACTGTAGCTTCTCTGTTGTACTAGGGTGTGCTATTTACAAACACACTCTGCCAGCACGTGGATTCACCATGTGGGCGCTGCACAACACTTCACCATTCGCGTATTGGACTTCACGCATGTACACATACACCCAGCAGATGCTTTCATTGCGCACACACTGCAATACATGTTTCATGTCTCGAAGAGGCATACATAAACTCAGCACATGCACTGGTCCAAGATGTACTACACAGTACTGCTCTACACCTGTAATGTATGCTTCCGAAGTACACATACATCCAGCGCAATGCCACTACTCCTGCGCTGTGCAGCCCTCTACATCTACCTGATGTAGGCGAAGGGTGAGTTAAGCACACAGAAGTGGAACCTTTAATAAGGTGAGTGAGCCTGTAAGCCTCACTCCAGTGACAAAGGGTTAAAGGGACCTGTTCACCACTACTAATTTCTACACAGTATGCACCCACCACACACACGTTCTGCTTAACTCCTGGTGAAGGCGGTAGCCTTCCACCAATATGAGAGTAGCGCTTTGGGTGGCCTTCCTGGTCCAAGAACATAACCTGTGACACAGGCCTATGTCATGGCGCACACACATTATCTGTGTTCACCTAAAAGAAAAATAACAGTTTTTAGGGATCCTGACAACAGTACAGTTGGACAATCAGTGCAGGGGTACAAATCTTCCATGCAGAGGACTTTCGATATCTGTGTTCTCTGTTTTTTGGCAATATTTTTGGTACAAATTTATACAAGCATTTTTTTTTAGCAATACTTCATCATACAGCCCTATGAGTATAAAGCTAACTCTCTGAAGACACTTCCTGAGCAGGGTCACCAGAAGAACCAAGTGTGGACTGTTTTAGTAGCACCTGACTTTGAAAAGGGACAGTCACCGCTTTGCTGATCATATCCTGTAGATCCCGCTAGGTAGAATACAGATCTCTGGCAGCCTCCTCTTGACTCACAACATCACCTCAGGGTCTTCTGCTAAATGTCTCCTTTTAGCTACTGCTCATCTTACTCCCACCTGCAAGTTGGCAGGCAAATCACCTTCAGCGGATAACTTGCTCTTTCCCCTTTTTGTTTAAAAGCAGCAATATCTCACCATAGAGGAAATTGCATGAGATCATCTTGTTACCTTAAAATACAATCTTTTTTCTAAATTATAGAGAATCTATCAAGCTGAAGCAGTGGGAATCTGCGCATGTAAGCGTGCAATATTAAATAGCTGATTTAGCATAGCTAATTTTATATATAGACTTTAGTGAATGCCAATTAAAAAAATTATTTACGTTAGTATCTAAAAAATGGCTCGCCGATGTAACATTAAAGAGAAAGGCACTGGTTCTGCACAGCCAGACAGTCAAAATAGATATGATTAATTTGGAAGACGTGCTGGCTCTGCACAGCCGAGTCTCAGAGCTCAGTAAGACGTTAACGGCATGAACAGCCATGTCTTCTCTCTTTATTTAAAAAACTAAACAGAAAGGAAAGCTGCTCTGTCTTTGCCCAGCTGTGCTCTCCTTCAATTTGCAAAATTGAAACCCGGGTGTGTTCTCCCCTAGTGATAACCATAACACACATAAAGTTCCCCTTTGAAAGGTGCGCAATATTTATAAAAGGATGTTTTGCCACCAACTATAAAAGGGAAACAAAGCTAAGTAGTCTCAGGGAGACATGGCTCAACAGGGACAACAGGATGTAATTAAGCGATTGCAATTCAACAGGTCTCGCATTACTGAAAATTTGAGCTATTGGCATAGCAAATAATAATGTTTGTTAGATTCTTTGTATTAACAAATATCCCAGCAGTAGCATTATTAGGACTGCAGTACCCATGTGGGTAATAGAGGTACATTTAAAACTCCACAGGGACACCTAGTAACAGACTATGGTACTGCACCCTTTTCTTGCTTCGTGGATTTTATTTTATTACTCATGCTACTGCTGTCGCAGGGAAGAACAAGGTCATGGGGCACCAATAAAGCTTGTTACACTGGGCGCAAGTTGCTGGTCCTGAGTGAGTGAGTAATGTCTGTCACTGTGCCCTTTTGAGATTGATACTTTTATCAAGTTGGGAAGGTGTTAATATAGCTCTTGACTGTGTATATATGAACGTTAATAGCACATTGCTAATTTTATAATTGCAAGTGACAATCTATGACAGTATTTTAAGTAGGCGGAGTTAAATTATGCTAATTGTGTGGGTTGGGTGAAGTGGGCGGAGCTTTGGGTGTGGTACATTTTCAAGTAATTAATTGATATCTGTGCTGCAAAGTGTCTCTGGAAATATTTTTCAAATGTTGGCAACTATGCAAAGGTGAAGCCATAAACACTGGATAAACTCTCATGTTTCCTAGTTCCTTGCAGGAGTAACTCTTCTAGACCAGGTTTTGCATGCTGGGGCGTTTGGTTTAATTTTATAATGGATAAACAGAAATATAAATCCTGAAACGTAAAACAAAGAAACTGCTCTGGACGAAATGATGACATGTACCTAAGAAAAGATCTCTATGAAATAAGCGACTTTTCTTTTAAGAAATACATCTATAAAAAAAACACTAAACATGCTCTGTTAATGGGTGTTTTGATCGCCCAAAGCGTACGTTTTATTATTTATTTGCTGCAACGTGTGTTGCTTGGAGGCAACAAGCACGTCTGAATGCAAACTCCTTTTATCTCACAAAGCAAATGTGTGCTTGCTGTTGGCGCTTGCACAGACTCACCACCCAGCATCGGTGCGCCATATATCACTGCTCCGGATTTTATTTCATTATTATTTCCAGTTTTATATAGTGCAAATTTAGCCGAGGGACATTCACAGCACTTTACTCGAGCACGAATGAGGTTACGTCACATAGTTTCTCATTAGCACGGGTGCAAGTACTACGACCAGAGGATGTTAAGCGGAGGCCTGCGCTCGAACCTCTTTCCCCAGTGCAAGGCCGGCAGCTCTGTCTACTAGGTCGCATCTTCCCTCTAGTATATATGCTTCTCTTCATGCCTAGGATGCTCCACAGTGCAGAGGTCAACCCAGAGTTAGCTACCACCTCGATGGTTTGTTAGTCCTACCTGTGGTACTGCTATTTCCAATTCTGGCCCTGGTTGGAGCTGTGTGTTCTCCACAGTAACAGGCACCAGTTCCTCCCCCAGATGAGCTGTCATCTCCGCTGTACGGGGAGCCACTGGACGGAAGGTGAAGGGCGGAAATTCCCTCGGCTAACTCTCACTTTCGTTTGCCTCGCTCTGTGGCTGAGGGAGCGGCATTTCTCAGCAAAGGCTGTGGCAGGCAGAACCCCTGCCTCCGGAAACAGCGCACCCCGACCAACTACTCTCCCTCCTTTAGCCACTCAGGCCGATGGTTAGTGTCGCTGCACAGTACGTGCAGCCAAATAATATGTGTAAATCGAGTAAATTACAAGGCACTGTATCCTAGGCCAGGAGTGCGAGATTACATGACAGGCAGACTGGGAAACCAAAGCAAGTTGGCGCATTTTGTCTGGCCAGCCCTCATGCTGTGTTGAGCAAGCTAGCCTGACTATTGGATTTCCCCCCCAGCTAATTTTGGAAATAAATTGAAAATAGGTTGTATTTTACCTCAGGTCAAAGATCATTAAAAACAGAACGGGTACTGTGATCTTGTACGAAATGGATACGGGGTGAGAGGTGTGGCTAAAACAAAAAATTGAGCATTCTCATGTCGAGCAGCAACTGTGAAAAAAGCGCAGCACCCGGTCCGTGCGTGGCTGCGAGTGAAGCAGGGGCCATGTTAATAAATATTTGCAGTGTAATAGGTCTCACATTTAAATACAAGACCTATGGCATTGCAAACATGCGGCCGCCATGGTCCCAGCTCAATAAAGAAAAAGTACGCGTACCGTGTAACAACCAAGTAAAGGGGCCAGTAACCATGGGAGGATACAAATGATGACATGGCCGTACTAAGGAGGCACTAACAAGCCTATTATGGAATCAAACACCATTATTAAAGACGGACAAATGCACAAGCCAATGGAAAATATGGGTGGGGCTTCTCCTCCATACTCTATCTACAACAGATCGTCAGACCAGCGCTTGCGCACTGGCTCAGGCTCGACCTAAAAAGTGCTAGAGACCCTTATTCATGTAATATGCTGCTGGTGTTGTCAAGGGAAACAATTTCCTATACAGTATATTGTTTTGCCTTTAAGGGAGTTATCATGAATACACCTTGAGACAGGGGCCTATGGAATAAGGACTGGGACGAGGAAGACAGATTAGGAGGTAATGGATTTATTCCTGCTCCTAAGAGGAGAACATCTTCCACCATTTTTAGGGATGGAATAGGTAATGGATACTAGGTAATGGATACGTTTGTGGATGCCAACAAATGTGTATGTTTCTGAGTGTGCTTAAACTTTCCAGGGCATACTATTGAATAACCGCTTCCTAACACTGGTAAATGATGTACCTATGCAAAATATCGCATCCTATTGGCCTAATGATGCATTAATAAATTCAGTTACTAATGTCAATACACCTTTAGTGAAATGCAAACATGAACTTGAAGCAGAGTCCCGTTTGACCATATAAATGGCTTAGGCCAATTCTGCCCCACTCCTGAAGCATGGGACCCCCATATGAGCCCACCAGCCAGTACACAGGAATTTCTTGAATTGACCATACTGTTTTCAGTTATTTTCTAAACACAGTAGGCCCTATGCCTCTCTGATAAAATGACAACACATCTCCTCTGCAAAGGACCCCAGCCCCAGCTCCGTCTTCTTGGGAAACAAACTCACCAAGCCCCCACTCCTTCATTGTCCCCGGAGTGTGGCTCTCTTCTCACGAACACTGACCACAAAAACAGGGAACATCTCGAGCTAAGAGGAACACATGGGGTACAAAGTCTATGCGATTTCTGAGCTGCCACCTTGTCCTTGCGACAATAGATCTGCCCAGAATGTTCTTTATTTCTTTTTCTTGTGCAAAATTTATTTCAAGAAAGGAAAAGATGTATTGTTCCACTCATTCTCAAATTAAATTTTAAACAGTGTCATGTGGCCTTGTATTATCTACAGTTATTGTCTGATCCATGTATATGTTGCGCTTTAGCCTCATTCTTTTTTCTGCTTTGAGGATAAGAAGATCATATCTCCAACTTGACTTTTAAACTATAATCATGATCAGCACTATCATTAGTATCCACTCAGGATCCCCTAATGATGTGTGCCCTTTAGGTAAAATTAAAGACATCATGAACAACGGTCTCATTGATCAAATCAGACACTTGATCACTTTGTCCTTTCAAGAATGCTACGTCCCAGAAGCATGGAAGACAGCACAAGTCATCCCTCTCAAAAAAAAACCAAACATTTCGGTTACTCAATATCAAAATCTTAGACCCATCTCCCTCTTGCCACAATGCGCTAAGATTATAGAAAAAATAGTCAATAAACAACTGATGACTTTTCTAGAAGAAGGAAACATACTTCATCCGACACAATCTGGTTTTAGACCTGGATACTCCACGGAGTCCGCGGTTCTTTATTCCACGGAGTGCATTCGCAAGATGGTAGATGAGGGGGAGACAGCTGCACTTGTCATGCTTGACTTAAGTGCAGCTTTCGACACTGTGCTTCATGACACCCTGTTGTCCCGATTATCAGACATTGGAGTAAGGGATCATGCCCTTGCCTGGTTTAAATCTTTTCTCTCCAAAAGATCATTCCAAATACATTGCCCACCCTTCAAGTCATCTTCTCGCGACATCAGCTATGGGGTCCCACAGGGCTCTAGTTTGAGCCCTACCCTGTTCAACATCTATATGGAACCCCTAGCTCGAGTCGTAAAGAATTTTGGGGTGGGCATTGTCAGTTATGCCGACGACACCCAGCTCATGTTCAAACTCACCCCAGACAGCGAAAAATTTGCCACCAATTTTTCTAGCTGCATGGCAGCGGTCGCCACCTGGATGGATAATAACTGCCTCCGTTTGAATGGCGACAAAACGGAGGTGCTAGTGGTAGGGAATAAAACCTCCATATGGTCCCAGGCTTGGTGGCCTACTACACTGGGCGATTGCCCCTACCCAGTCGAAATGGTCAAAAACCTAGGAATAATGATTGACTCGGATTTGTCGGGAAGAACACAAGTCAATAAAATAATTGGCAAATGTATGGGCACGTTAAAAATCTTGCGTAAGACTATTGATCTTGTTCCCATTGAAGCAAGGAAAACGTTAGTGCATGCACTGATAACGCCCCACCTGGATTATGGAAACGTTCTCCTTTTAGGTGCGAACCAAAAACAACTGCACCAGCTTCAATGTATTCAAAATGCGGCCGCCCGCATGGTACTAGGTTTACCAAAAAGAACATCCGCTACAGCAACCTTGTCCAAGTTTCACTGGCTTCCAGTTAGAGAAAGAATCAGATTTAAGGCTCTCTGCTATGCCCATAGAATTGCACACAACAAAGGACCCACTTATTTGAGAAACCTTCTAACTATCCACCGCCCTACCAGAAACCTCAGATCCTCGGGTATGTCACAATTCAAACTTCCCCGGATCAATAGAGCAAGATTGGGCGGTCGCTCCTTTAGTTTTCTTGGAGCAAAGCATTGGAATGCCCTGCCAGTTCATCTGAGAATGGAACCTTCAGAAATCCTCTTTAGAGCTAAACTAAAAACTCATCTCTTCCCTTATTAACATTTCCCTGTCTCTCTGTCTCGGTGAGCTGTAAGGAGTTTTTGTCAGCAATTAGCGCGGGGATACACAGTTGTGCAGCCATGCGCTTTATAAAACGCTTTATTATTATTATTATTATTAATCTATGAATTATGTATTAATTCTGTGTACATTCATCATTTATTACTCATTTTAAAATTAAAATATTCTTTTTATATAAATTTGTTTGATCCTATGTAATTTTAAGCTATAATATCAATGAAATGTGTTGTTTCTGTAGAATACTTGTATGCCATCATTGTGTTGGTGAAATAAAGTTGTCTTGACTTGACTTGGGTACAAAGCGGTGGAGGCCAGGTGCAATCTTTCAGTTTCTTCAATATTATTGTATTTTTGCCAGCTTCAAGTAACTAAGAAAGACTACATGGCGTGTGAATATGACCTATAAACTTTGTTAACCTTCCGCTTTCCTTATAAAAATACTGTGAAGTGACGTACATCGGTTCTGATAAATGTACAAATGGTGGCATAATTGACATCAAACACCTGTCATGTGACGGACTTGTGGTCAAGCTCTTCCTTATTAAATCAATATAAAAGAGCTGCCCACAGTCCACTCGACGGACCACCTTGCAGAGTGAAACTACTTGAGTCACGTGCTGTATGATCCCCGGTTAACCGTTGTTATCATTTTTAGAATTCCAGTTTAAGGTTGCACATTGTTCATTGTATTTTGAAACGTATTTCTATCTTTGCATTATTATGATTTTAAGCCTAATTGAAATTGCATGGTTTTGCTCACTATTTCAAAATGTCCTTGCTAAGACTGTCTGTTAGTTATATTGTATAACTAAGTAAATTGTGCCTTCAAATAAAATGTAAACAATCCTGATTCAGTTCCTGCCTCTCACACATGTTTTTCCTTATTTCAGATGGAGTACCCCTGCTCAAATTAAGCTGGTGTAAAACCATCCTTTAACAAACTTCCATATACAAGTGCAAGATGAGCTTTCAAATGCAAGTGCCATTGTGACTTGTGCTCTACAAATTCTACACATCTTTTTCATCCTCCCTACTGCTCCTAGTTGGGATTTGTCCCCTCTGCCATGCCATGCAGGAGAGACAACCTTGTGCCACACAGAGTCGCCCACTGCGTCCATCAACACCCAATGGCTCTCCTTCCTTTTTCTTCCTTTAGGCTGGACAACTGCATGACTTTTGTTTTGCTAATAAACCACTGAGCGCCGCTACTGGCTGGTTCTGCCAATATTTACCCTCATTGGGCATCACTGAAAGGACGCCAGTGCCACCAGAACACATGTTGTGCTCAAAATTCAAACTCTCCTCTAATGAGGACTGAGCGTATCTTCCCAGATGTCTGTCAACACCATCTGAAGCATAACAGACTGTCCTGATCACTAGCTTCTGTGTGCTATGTGGCTTCCTGCACAATAAAAAGTGGATAAGGGGAGGCCGGGTACCAAGCTAGACAGAAACAGGCTAGAAGGAAAACAGATGTATATTACTTAAGCCCCTCAAACGAATTCAGGATCTCTAGGCAATAGATCTAAAGGCAACAGCAAGGAGTTTGTCACGTCGTCAGGAAAAAACAATCATCGACTGAAGAGGAGATATTCTTCTCAGCCATTACGTGTCTTCCATTGGTATTGGCATCTGTCACTTTGCACATGTTCTCCCTGTCACCTGACACCAGAACATACGCCATGAAGGGTCTTAACTGAAGTGGAATGCATGGATTTAGCAAAAGAGGCCAGCATGCTACCTCCCTATTGGTTACAGCTGTAAACAAAGTAATGTGCCTGCAAGTATGTTCAGCTACAGTCATACAACACTCACTCTGTAGCCACAAACAAGAGAACGGTAGCCATTGACAATGGATCACACTTTGGGGCTGTGCTAGTGGCCAGAGAGACCTCATGATGAATAGTGACACATGATTTGGAAGCACATGTTACGAAATTACAGGAACATGGACCACAGGAGAGAAACAATAAGGGTTGCAGAGAGCACTATAAAAGGGAGAGTATAGGATGGGAAAGGCCTGTGGATGCACAGTGTCAAAAAAGCAGGGATAGAATGGTACAGACTTGGAGAGCATAGGGTGGATGGCACGTGTTGTGAGGAGGATGAGGAGAACCCAGAAGAGAAGAGCATAGAGCAGCGAGCACAGGTTAGAGAGATCAGAGAATGAAGAGGGCTCATAATGGGGAAGAGCGCCGGTCAGTAGAACGCAGGATGAAGGAAATCTACAGGCGCATAGTCCTTTAGATGGGAACATGTTAGAAGCTCACACACTAGCAGAGGAGAGAAAGATGCAGTTACAGTCACAATCCAAGAAGGTATTGCATTGCAATCCTAAATAAGAGGTGGATGGCGCCACGCACTACTATTTATGATTCCAAAAAGATCGAAAACGCCCTTTGACAAGTCAGAAAGACTTTTCCTCCATTTGCTTCAGGCTAAAATAATAAAATGAACCAATTTCAGTGAAACAAGAATTTCCACACACAGCAGTATTACAAATCATGTGGTAGTTTCGCATTGATTTCTGGGGACAAATGTCCAGGTCAAAAGCCTAGAGGACCTTTCCACGTGGACATCAGTGCAGTAGCATCAATTTCTGCATGTTAATCTCCAGCCCACATGGGATTAATATGTAATCCCGCAGCGGTATTGCAAACTTGGTTTAACTATGCTCCTGGCATAGGTAGGACAAGGTTGCAGTAGCACTAACTACTAGGCTCTGATGACTTCTGGGTCACACCTTTGAATGTCTCCAGGTGAACTGAGCCTTTCATGTTCTAGAATGAGTCCTAGTGAGTTGGGTGCACACCTGCTATTATTCAGTGACCAGGTAAACACGAGTGGGAAACTGCACTTTACCAATGCACATATTATGTTAGCCTAAGGCGGTATTTCCTTATTTGAAGTGTGGAAGAGAAATGCGTTGGGTTCGTCTAGACCACACACTAAACAAGGAAAAGAATCGAAGACAGGGTGATTTGAGCTTGCAGAGCATAGAGTCCTAATATACTCAATTCATGAACGAACTAATGGTGATTTCCTGTGAAGAGACCGAGACCCGAAAACATGACACCCACATTTCCATTGGATGCTTTTCTAACCTTTGGTGAACAATAAAAACCGAGGCGGAACTCACCGCATCTTGAAATATGTAATCTTTCAAGCAGAGACTTTTTCAACCGTGTCAAAGAATCTATTCCTGTAACAGTGCACGGCTAGCCCCAGCAACATGCCTTTTTTAGTTACTTATATTTATACTTTACATCTCAGATGAATAACACTGACTCCGCAGGAGCACAACGTTTTGGTTCGAGGAACTGTGGGTTAGCCGCTCATTTCTTTACTTTTTCGCAAACTAAGTTAACTTCAAGGAGAAATAAAGTAAACAGGCCATTACAGAATTGAAAGACTTCTATTTTTAAACGATTTTCTTCTGCTAGACTGACTCATTAAAGAAATGTAGGCCCCGATGGAGCAAACTCGCTAATTATTATTTACTGCTGCAAGTGCCGGTGGGAAGTCACAGGTCGGTGTGGTCTAACTGCATTCCTGTAATTGGCGGCCTCTTCACGCTGCTCACACTCAAGGAAGTTTGAAAATCAAACAGCGTCTGAATGCATTTCACAGCGTGGGACAAAGAACATTTTGGTCCGAATTCGAAAAGGCTTGTCCAGGTGTTACACTCACGTATGGAAACATTCTTAATTTATGCATGCGCAGTTTAACCCTTACCCACCAAGCGTGAAATCGTCGTCTAAAAATATTACTTCGCGGTTTTCCTATTAAAAGTCTGATGTTTCAGGTGGAGTAGTAATGAACTGGTCATAAAAATCGATTGCAAAGGGTGTGTTAACGTCATGGGTGCTGAGAAACCTTCTTGATTGGCTGGATTACTTACCGATAATTTTCTTTACTCCGATTCTTTCTTTCTAGTCTCAGTACTTACCTAGTGACACCACGCAAACCAATGAAGATTATCGGTAAATAATGGATGTATGATGTTACAACGTATGCTTTTACAACGCATGCTGTTACAACAAAATTTTTACAACGCAAATGCAGTGACAACGCAAGTCTTTACAACGCAAGTCTTTACATCGACTTGCACTAGATGGCGTGCTAACATTAAAAAAGTGTAATTTACTATTCTAACTCCAGTCCACGTAACAGTAGGGAAGGTGTTTGGATAGTAAACTACACTATTTTTAATGTTAGCTCGTCATCTAGTGCAAGTCGATGTAAAGACTTGCGTTGTAATGGCATGCGTTGTCAATGCATTTGCGTTGTAACAGTTTCGTTGTAATGGTACTGCGTTGTAAAAGTTGCGTTGTAAAGGTTGTTCCCCGTAAATAATACAAGCATTACCTCATCACCTTCCTCGTCCTACTCCTTACCTAGTGACAACACACCCAAGCAGAGGGCCTTCGTAACTAAGAGAAAACCCTAAACAAAGATGAGAAACAAACTTCTGGGTGCAGTCAACCAAACCTTTTATTTAGAACACCCAAACCAGTTTGAAACAGAGAAAACATGAAAACAACCTTCACAATACTCGTAGAGACAGATTTACCGGATTGTCACGCAACACACTGCAGCAGCTGCAAATGCTGCACTGCATGAGAAGAAGAGAACAGGAGAGCGCCATATCTCCGATATATAGCTCTCTCCCTGGTGCTGGTGCAGAAGTATGCAAGGGTGTGATAGAGCGCTTACAGCACTCTAAAGTGTATTGGGGCACTATACTCATGGTTGAAACACACTCAGATGTTTTTTGTCGTTTGCAGTGTTTTATAATTCTTAAGATGCATTTATTTACGTTCTAGTAGCGCTGATTTTGTAGTGGGCACATTCAAGTAGGATTTTATATGTATTAGAGACATTTATAATTCCTGTATGTGTAATGTGCAGGATGAAATTATACTCATGTAATGTAATTGTGTTTAGTTTAAGTTGCCTGAATTGTAGGTCCAACTGTTGTTGTTAGTTTCGTGCCTCCTTGGTTGCTTAAGAAATATTTAAATGAATCCTTTTTGTGCTCGACGACAGTGTGTTCTCATCCTACTGCAAGTGCAGGAGTTTGGCCTCGTTATTCTTAGATTTAAGGAGATACCCGGAATGTCTTTGAAGAAGTCTGGAAGCCGAGAAGGGAGGACTCCTTTCGTGCCTGGCCTATCTGAAACCCAAGGCCACTGGAAGACGAAGACAAATTTATTAAAGCTTCTGTGGAAAGCTACCGAAAACATTGTAATGGAAAGTTCTATCACATGACGTATTAGGACCGAACTTGGTCTTTTTGTATGATGTGTAGGGACTGATTCGGGAGACTTCTGCTAACTTTCGGAGGAGAAGGAGCATCTCAGAGCGAGCTCCATAGCTTTAAGCTATTAGACCCATTTGATGTGAGTACTTCTTAGGAAGTCACACGTGCTGACACCTTTAGGATATGACAAAAGAGAGATTGGTAGGATTCTTATTTAGAGTAGTGTAGGGAAAAATATTTTTGTTTTTGTTTTCCTCCCAGATGAAAAGAGAATTGGACTCAGCTTCTATTCTATGCTGCATTCTGATTTTGGACTTTATCACTTTATGCCTTTTATGCCGAATGAATTATATTTGTAGACTCGGCTCAGTATTGATTTACAAGTATCTATATACACTGATATTGAGGTGTGTTCATATTCAATTATTTTGGCCTTATAATAAACCAACAAAATTAAAATTCGGAGTCTGGGATCCTTTAGAGTATGACTAAATTGATGGTATAGCCTTGAATTGTTTTACTCCCCTCCACCACTTTTAGCAAGCAAATAAAAGACCATCAGTTCCAACTGTAGCAGAGAAAATAGGGAATACAAGTTGGCGTAATCAAATGGTAGCAGAGGATGGTTTACTTCTAAAAGTGAGGGGAGAAAAGAGAAATTAGAGTAGGATCGGAGGAATAAAAGAGCTGTGGACCGAGTACAAGACGGTGAAGTTGATGAAGGTTGGCGGACGTTGACGGTGCAGCAGAAACAGTGGTAGTGTGAGTATGAATCTGTGTGGTGTATTAGATAATGGTGATGAAGTAATTGTGTGATATCTTGCGGAGTTGGGATGCATGTTGAGTGATTGTGGGTTTATCGGTTTACTGGTCCGGACACGTGCAGATCAGGAAGTTTGGTTAACGGACTCAAGAGAAGTCCAAGATCCTGAGATAGTTTTGTATTTGTAATTGTCTGATCAAAATTGTGGGTGTCGTGAAGCGCTATTGACGATCCACAGGTGATAGGGAACTTTGTGTGAATGCAGGAGTACGTTGTGGTAGAAAGCCTCAGGTACCGGGATGGACTACGGCGATTGAGTGATCAACGCAGGTCGGGGGTCACAGTGGATGAATGTTCTTGTAAGAATGTTCTATCAATCTTTTAGTGGAGGGACAATTACTTGTTTTATGTAACTGTTAGTTATTGTTACTATGTTAGGAGCAGTTACTTGGTTTAATAACTGTACAAGGTGAAATTGTAAAGGCGGGTGAGACACTGCGAGGAGTAAGCAGTGACGTCAGTGTGTGTCGCGCTGGGATTGGTGAAACGCTGCGCTGGGATTGGTGGAAGTTCGTCCTAAGTTGAATATTGAAACTTGGTTTGCAAATAATTGATTTTCATGATGAGATGTTTTAAAGTGTTGCGAGATTTGTGTAGAGGTGACACAGGGGTGGTGACTCGAGTAGGAGAAGAAGCACCACCAGAGAACACCCCGGCACATTATATGGCAACAAATGTAGGACTACATACTATAGTGTGGCTTCAAAATTGGCATAAAATTACAGAGAAGGAGGGAGATTTGGCTTTCCCACGTTATGGGTCATTTCGTATGGAGGTGCTGTATCAGCTGAGGGGAGTGATGTCTTCTCTGAAACCTCCGCCTAGATCAACACAATTTGAGGCATTAGATGCATGGATGAGAGCAGCAATAGCGAAGAGAAGAGAAACTTCACAGGGAAGAATGAAGAAAACAATGAAGGCATATCAGGATGCCAGATGGGACGCACAGTTGAAGAGATGGAGAGTAGACACAATAGATGGAGAGCGATTTTATCCATTCAGGCTGTTAGAAGTAGGGTCTGGAGGAAAAAGTAAGACAAAAGAGGAAAGTGATACAGATGACAGTTTTCTTGATAGATTGTTAGCAGAACGTCCTCCACCTTGTGACTCGAGGTCGGAGCCGGAGCAGACACAGCGATTAGAGGAAACGTCAGAAGGAGGAGGAATGGGATCAGAGGATCAGACCACCGGAGTAAGAGGGAGGATTTAAGTGGGAACACGAATTCCAGGAGGGTCCGGAGAGATAGGGAACGCAGATCATGAGCCAAGTGAAACTGTGTGTAACATGCAGTTACCAGAAGCTCTTTCAGAATCCGTTACTATTGGACCGGTGGTTTCAATATTTAACCCCAGGGAGAGAGTAGGTAGAAGTCAACAGCAACTAGGAGAAGGGGAAGAGACTATATCTGGAGGGAGCCTTACAATGAGTGGAACGGGCATGGCTCAGATACCAGTGGAAGCTAGTACTCCACTGCCTGCTACAGCTGATCCATCGAGAATGGACAGTGGGTCAGAACGAAGGCGAACAGGAGCTTTGGCAAATTCTAAGTCAGACATCAGAATGTGGGTTCCACCGGTGACGGAGTCAATGATAGAGAGAGATGAATTGGAGAGAAAACGTGAAGCAGCTAGGGTACTGTTTGGGCCACAAGTTGTGTGTGCAGGTAATCGTTAGAGAAGTCGAAGTGTTGAGAGAGAAAATCGCCCAGTCGAGAGAATGGAGGAAAGTGGAGGTCCAAGGAGAACACAAAGTTGTGACAGGGAGGAATTGGTAAGTGAAAGGGATCGGAAGGTGTTACAGGTTGCATTGAAGACACCATTGTTAGATGTGGTGAGATTAAAAGCAGAAATAGATGAGGTGATTGAAGAGAATCTGCCATTGGACAGAATTGAGACATACGACCCAAGTGAACTGCTATTTGTAGCTAAAGATGTTACTAGAAAGGCAAAGCGAGCTCTTGATGCCTTCTCACAGCTGGCACAGAGATATGAGGTGGACCTGACGAAAACCAGAATGATGCAGGGACTTTGCAGATTGAATTACACAGATAAGGAATTGGAAAAAAGCGAACAACAGGATTAAAAGCACAAATTAGAGAACTGGTGGTAGGGATGCGAGCGTGGAAAGAATTAGACTGATGGGAACAAAGGTGGGCCAAAAAGAAAAGTGCAAAGAAAGGGATAGGAGATACTCCGCATCCGGGTGGATGGATGGGAACAACAGGAAATTTCCCTCTGAGAAAAGTACGAAATTGGGGATATGTACATGTCCCTTGGAGCTGGGGTGATTTGGCAGCATTCACTAATGATTTTCCTCGGCTGAGGGAAAAACCTGCCGACTGGTGTAAACAATTAGATCGATTTCTCAAGATTTAAAAGGTTTTATGGATTGATTTGAATACCTTGTTTGATATAGTGGTTCCAAGTGATTTGTGGACTGCATGTAAAGTCGCCATTGATTGGCCAGCTGCAGAACCAGCTAGAGATCGGGTGTATCATGGTCCTTCACCCGAGGTAATGAAGAAATATGAGCAAGTGATTACCTGGTTACAATTCAAGGTAGCTCCTCAAACAGTTGATTGGCTTAAAATCGATCGTACTACTCAAGATCCTAAAGAGTTGGTACATGACTATTATGAACAACTGTTAGTGGCTTTTAAACAGAATAGTGGATTGGACACAATTGAGCAGAAAGATATGGGAAAGTGTGTCTCAAAGTTTGTGTTAGGACTAAAATCTGATATTAGCTTGATGATACAGACACACTTGATATGTTGGCAGAATAAGTCAGTTGACAAAATTCTGCATAATGCAAAATACTGTAGTGATCAAGTGGAATCAGCACAAGAGAAAGTGAAAGATAAGTTGATGTTGGTGCAGTTGAGGAATGCCGAAAGACCTGATCTGATGCAAGGGGTTGGAGGAGCGATGGGGCGAGGTAGAGGAAGTGGCAGAGGAATGGGTCAACAAATGATAACCCAACCTGGACAGGGAAGAGGAAGGGGAATGGATACAGGTACAGGAGGTGATTGGGTAGCGAATCAAAAGAAGGTCACTGCGTGTCATTTTTGTCACAAAATCAGGCATTGGAAGCGTGAGTGTCGATTGAATCCAGCAAATCAATTACAGCATGAGGGAGAGGGACTGATGCCCGAGACGTTGAACATTGTGACTAGACCTAGGTCCATGTATGTGGGAGGATATGAGTCTCAAATGCAGATACCTCAGCCTCTAAGAATACCTACAAATAATCAGGTGTATCATCAAATGCCATATTTTGAAATCCAAGATAGATTCAGCTGAACTCAAGATCCTCATGAGTATCAGAGGGGGGTGCAAGAAGAATGCACTTTGGGTGCGACTTTAGAAGTAGATCAGACTGGACCGTTTGTAGATGCAGAGGTGAACGGACATCCTGTTACCTTTTTCTTAGACACTGGAGCGGCGCGCTCCACAGTAAGAACAGAAGTGGTTCCAAATGTATCGCTTTCAGGAGAAACGATCCAAGAAGTGGGAGTTACCAATCAGAGAATGACTAACCCGTTGACAAATTATTTACCTGTGAGAATAGGACCATCCCAAGACAAACACCAATTCGTAGTGTGCAATTCAAGCCCAGTCTGTCTGTTAGGGCGTGATCTTTTGTGTAATCTGAACTGTACCATCTCTTGTACTCCGAGAGGTGTGGAGTTGCAAACCTGCGATGATGACGCAGATTTTAAAATGGCCAATATGAACTTGTGTGCAGAGATATTCGTGGTTCTCACGACAGAGGAGTTACCACATGACTTGAGAGACTCAGTTTTTCCAAAAGTGTGGGATTTCATGGGAGAGGAGATAGGATTGATTCGAGGGGTTGAACCTGTTAGGATACAGATCAAAGCAAATGCCGAATTTCCCCAAACTCTGCAGTATAAATTAACTCCAGAAACTGTGGCTGGAATAAGACCTATGATCGAGTCTATGATTGCACAAGGCATTCTCAAAGAGATCAGAGGTAGTCCCTGCAATTCACCTATAATGGGGCTGCAGAAGTCTAGTGGCAAGTACAGAATAGTGCAGGATTTACGCAGGGTCAATGAAATCGTGATCCCATGTTGTCCTGTGGTACCAAATCCAGCTGTTATATTATTTCAGATACCATGTGAGGCAGAATGGTTTACAGTGATAGATTTATTTCAGGCATTTTCCTCCATACCGTTGCACGAAGAAAGCCGGTTTTTATTTGAATTTAGGATGGACGATCGTGTGTTAACCTGGTGTCGTATCCCTCAAGGGTATACAGAAAGCCCCTCTATCATTAGTCAGAGTCTGAAAAAGAATCTTGAAGGGCTGGTGATGCCTCAGAGGTTAGTCCTAGTTGAATACATAGACAACCTTTTTGTCACTTCAGAAACTGATGATGCTTGCAGGATCGATACTGTGGCTTTGTTGAATCATTTGGCAGAGAATGGACACAAAGTGCCCCCAAACAAACTTCAGTATTCTCTGACTGAAGTTCAGTATTTAGGCCACCGGACTGAGAAGGGAAAACGAAGAGTGTCACCAGATCGCGTAGAGACGATTCTGCAAATGGGAACTCCGAAAACAAAAAAAGAAGTCTGTATGTTTTTGGGAATGGATGGCTAGTGTCGACAGTGGATCCCACATTTTTCCTTGCAAGCAAAGCCACTATTGAGATTGACTCGAAAGGACATTAGTGATCCGGTACCATGGGATAACGATTGCTTGAGAGCCTTCCACGAGCTGAGAGAAAGCCTATGTCGCGCTCCAGCTCTTGGAATGCCAGACTATAACAAAGTGTTTTTGCTCTTTTGCTGTGAGAAGGAGGGATGTGCGTTAGCATTCCTAGTACAGATACATGGAGGTGCCCGTAGGCCAGTGGCTCACTTTTCAGCTAAATTAGATGCAGTAGCTTCTGCGTTGCCCGGATGTCTCAAATCCGTTGCTGCAACAGGTGCCAGCATTGAGAGATGTGAAAGCATAGTGATGGGTCATCCCCTTATTGTGTATGTGCCACATTCAGTAGAACTTTTAATGACAAGAACCAAGACACAGTATGTAACGAATAACAGACTTACAAAGTTTGAACAGGTTATATTGGCTTCTGAAAATGTTACACTGAGACGTTGTACCACCTTGAATCCTGCTACATTGTTACCTGTTCCACAAGAGGGAGAAGAGGATTGTGAACAGCATGACTGCTTAGATGTTACTTAGCTCTCTAACAAACCCAGACCTGACATTGTTGATGAACCTCTGCCTGAATCTGATCCTTTTTGTTGATGGTTCATGTTTAAGAGACAATGAAGGGTGTTTGAGAGCAGCGTTTGCTGTGTGCACCATCTTGGGAGTGGTGGAAGCTGCCTGTTTGAAAAGAGTATACTCATCTCAGGTGGCCGAAATTATTGCTCTGATACGTGCTTGTACCATCTCGAATGGAGTCCGGCTATTTATACGGACAGCCAATATGGGTTTGGAGTGGTTCATGATTTCAGGCAGTTGTGGTCACAGAGGGGATTTTTGACATCATCAGGGTCCCCAATCCGTAATGGAGATTATGTACGCCAATTGTTGGAGGCTTTGCAGAAAGCCAAAGAGATTGCAGTTGTAAACTGTGCAGCCCATGGGAAAGGAGAGGATTTTGTCATGAAAGGAAATAACTACGCAGATGAAGTAGCTCATTTTTGTGCTATACATGTTTGTGTTTTCAATGGAGAATATATAGGAGAGAGCACAGAAGAGTCCAAGCTCAGCATGATGTTAGCTGTAGCCGATACTGATGAAGTGAAGCGGCTGCAGGATGAGGTCTCAGAGGAGTAAGCGGCATCATGGGTTAGAGCAGGCTGTGAAAAGAGAGAAGATGGAATTTGGGTGTCAACGGATGACAGAGAAGTACTACCCAATTGTTTATTGAGCCAAATGGCAAGGCAGATTCATGGAGCTGTTCATCTTGGAAGAGATGCTATGGTGTGAGTGTTTAGGCAAACTTGGTCTTTTTGGATGATGTGTAGGGACAGATTCGGGTGACTTCTGCTAACTTTCGGAGGAGAAGGAGCATCTTAGAGCGAGCTCCATAGCTTTAAGCTATTAGACCTATTTGACGTGATTACTTCTTAGGAAGTCACACGTGCTGACACCTTTGGGATATGAAAAAAGAGAGATTGATTGGATCCTTCTTTAGAAAAGTGTAGGGAAAGATATTTTTGTTTTCGTTTTCCTCCCAGATGAAAAGAGATTTGGACTCAGCTTATATTCTATGCTGTATTCTGATTTTGGAGTTTATCACTTTATGCCTTTTATGCCGAATGGATTATATTCATAGACTCGGCTCAGTATTGATTTTCATGTGTCTATGTACTCTGATATTGAGGTGTTTATATTCAATTATTTTTGGCCTTATAATAAATCCACAAAATTTAAATTCGGAGTCTGTGGTTCCTTCGAGAATGACTACATTGACGATATAACCTTGAATTGTTTTACTCCCCTCCACCACTTTTAGCAAGCAAATAGAAGACCATCATATCAAATTGTAGCAGAGAAAATAGGGAATACAAGTTGGCGTTATCAGAATCTCCATGACTCTAGCATAGGCTTAGTACTGGAAGAGCACCCTTCCAGTACAAAATACCATGTTTAGACTAACTTTAAACCTTTTCCCATTCTGTATGTGTGCTCTACAGTGCAGCACACATACAAAATCGGTAAAGGAAGGAGAAATTAAAGCATTTCTCCTTCATAGCGCCTATTTGAAATGGGTGCTACTTTCTCATGCTAAACCCGGTCTACTTTTTTAGGTAAATATGGCTTAGCATCAGAAACCTTGGATGGTTGCATGGGAATGCCCATGCACCACCCATGGTACTCCTTCTTGGCCCTAAGTCATACAAAGCAGCTCTATGCATTGCTTTGAGCTACTTTCGAGTGATTTTCCAGCGTGAAACAAGTTTAGCTCTGGAAACTAAATTAGTAAAAAAAGATTTAGCGTCGATTTACATCACTTTTGTGATGCAAACACAGCGCTAAAACTTAGTAAATATACCCCAGAGTATCATGAAGCTTTAATGATAGGCTAGCTTAAAAAGAATAACAGATCAAACTTCAGTTCGCTACCATGCTCCTAGGGGTGGGTCAGCCACAGAAAGCTTGAGACAGGCTCAGGCCTGAAGCCTGGCTGAGTCTCAGCTCAAGGTCCTTTAGAACCCGGAGCCCATAACAAACTGCGCTTTCATGTGGTTTAAGGGTGCCTGCCTCCCTCTACCCAGGATGTGGTGTTATAGCCAGAACTGCCAACCATTTTCAAGTCTCGGAGTCAGCATCCTCTGTTTCTGGACAAATCACTCAATCTCCCCCTCCTATAAACAATTAATGTGACCCTGTGAAATGTAACTAATGCTCATGTAAAGCGCTCCAATACTTTCTGGCTGACTTCATGCTATATCAAACTGCAGAAAACAAAGCTTTAACATAAGGAAAGACAAATAATACCCATTTCGTAATTGGTTTGTATAAAGTGAAAACAGAAAACATGGATAAACACGCCTTCCCCTCTTAAATTTTGTGACCTTAGTCAAATACTTTATTTTACCAAAACTCTTTTTTATTCGTTATTGCATATGAGAGCAGTTTTAAATATGTGAGTTCAGAATACCAGCTGCACAAATACCTATTGTGTTCTTTGTGCAGTGCTATATTGCGAATTAATAATGTCAAAGCTTCACATGTTAAGGAAATACAGTTATTTTTTTAAATTATGAAGTGGCTTTTCATATTTTATGTGATGTTTGTTGCGTGATTTGCATAGCACAAATTTTCAGGACTCAACTCAACCCTTTGCTATACTCTGGCTTAGCTCTCCCTGTAAATCTGTTGACTCACCCATCTCTGCTTGCTCTCCCTTAAACCTGTAATGAGAAAAAATATGGAAGGCTATACCCTAGTAACAGCCTTACATATACTCGGAACAGAAGTACACCGTCGCCCTGAGGGACCACAGCGCACTCTCTGGAGATCCACACTTCGAATACAAACTACTCTTCGTCCTCGGAAGACTCACGGCACACTTACTCACCAGATCACCATTTCTGTGGTGTATCCTTTCTTTTAACTTGTCCAACATTGAGTGACAATTACCTTGGCCAGCCGGGTGGGAATTATCACCAGCGAAGCGACTACTAAGATCTCTTATCTTCAAAATTCAGCCATGAGGAATTCGCGGGATAGTTTCCATTCATGACGAAACATGTGTTGGCTGGTTTCTTTTGCTTACTATAAGAAGGAATAAAGACAAAGAAACAATCTACCTTTGAAAACATTGACTTTTCTTATGAATCTACTTGAATTGTACCAATACCGTTTTACTATATAATTACTTTACATGTGCCCAGGACTTTGACATATATATGTACAATACAACAGCCTTATATATATGTATACAAAGGAAACTCATGCCCATTCTACCCATGAGGCGGCCATGCCCCTAAGGGAATGTGCAAGTAGGTTATCTGTACCATTTTCTATATAAGCTATAAATATTACTGTTGTAATGCACTCTTCACAGTGTTGCATAAAGAAGTGATCTTGGTGAAGGATGTAAGAAGGCATCTATCCCCAGCAGCTTGAAAAACAGAGGAACTTGATCATTTGATTGATCCACAAACAGAAAAAGCTCTGGGATCCCCACCTAAGACAAACCTTCAGGAAAACTTCAAGACTCAAGGAACAAACCTGGGAGCGGGTAAACACCCGACTTAGCCTTTTGGCCTGAAAATTGTGGATTCCATGAATGTAGACTCTTATAGAGATAGAAGCTTCCTCTTTGACCACAATCATATCCAGATTCAGAGACCAAGATCTCATTCTGAACTGATGATCGAGAAAAGCTTTGGTGATCATATTGTCTTTTTTATCTTTCAATGCAGACCCTCTAATCTGAACTGAGAATACCTTTAGAGCTCTCCAAACAATCATTAGATCTGTCTAACTAGAAGAGTGAACTGCTTTCCTCCCTGAGCAGAGAGACCCTCCAAGACAGCACCCCAACCCAGACTGCTGGTGACCTGCAATGAAGTAAATGCCAAACCATTTGGAATGATGAACACAGTCACAGCCAAAATAAATGAGAAAGGTAAAGAAGAAGAATGAGAAAATAATTATTCTGCATTTCCATTTATTTTTGTCACTTCCCCATCAACTTTTATTTTCGATTACCATAAGTCCTTCTAGCTGTATTCACTCCCACATTGGAGCCTTCTACGTCTAAGGAGTCAAATTCAGGTGATTGAGCAACTTGAATTTCCAGGCTGGAGTGAGAAAACATTCCCCAAGATCCATCCTGAACTTGATATATTCTAATCTCTTGAAAGGAGATAGGATGGATATTTTTTTGGATTGATCAAGGTGCAAATGTCTGTAAAGTCTAAGAAACTGTGTGAGTATGCCTAAGACCTGAGAATGTGACTAACTTTGAATCAATCGGTCATCAAGATAGAGATAAACTAACTTTTATCCTGAAGGTGTGAATTAGAGTCATTACTGATGCTAACATATTTGTAAATACTCTTGATGCAGTTTTTAGTCTAAAGGGAAAGATCTGAAACAGCCTATGGTACTCTCCTACACAAAACCACAGGTACTGTCAGTGTGTCTGTGCTATTAGTATATGTAACTGGGCATCTTGTAGGTCTGTCTTTGTTAGAATGTCTCATAGGAGATGGAGGAAATAACATGCTGGAGAGATCTCATTTAGAAATGTACTGTGGGGATGAAACCGTTGGGGTCTTTCAGATCTCTAATCATTCTGTTTTTAAAGAAGCTTTTCGGACCAAAAATACAATCAAATACCAACAAGTCTACAACACTAACTGAGTAACCCATTCTATTGCTCTCTTTTTAAATAAAGAACACTGTCTGTTTTTGCTGATTCTTTTTGTTGGCATTAGGACTCTGAGCACTTTACTACTGCTAAACAGTGCTAAAGTGCATGTGCACCTCTCCTAAACATGATGACATTGGTGTACACCTGATTCACATATTTGAAGTACTGATAAGTCCCTTGTAAAGTTGTATACCATATACCCAGGGCCTGTACTTCAAATGCTACTAGTGGGCTGCATCACTAATAGTGCCATCCACAAAAGTAGCCTTTCAGACCTGCCTCAGGCCTGCCACTGCAGTGCCTGTGTGTGTAGTTTACTGCCAATTTTACTTGGCATTTAAAAGTATTTGCCAAGCCTTAAACTCCCCTTTTATTACCTGTAAGCCACCCCAAAGGTAGGCCCTAAGTAACCCTGAGAGCAGGGTGCCATGTACATAAAAGGTAGGAGAAATGTGTTTAATCTTTACATATCCTGGTAGTGACAAACATCCAAATTTGGTTTTCACTACTGGGAGGCCTGCCCCTCTCACTGGCTAGCATTGGGAGTTACTTAATACACTTTTAGGCTATAATTCCTTTACTGTTTTGAAAACACTCCTTTTAGAAAGTGGACATTTCTCTGTATTTACTGCTCTCTGTGCCTGACAGCCTGTCTTCAATACACATCTGGGATGGGTGACAGCCACACTTTGTGCATTCCTACTAGGCAGCCACAACACAGGAAGGATAGGTGTGTCTGATTACCCATCTACATACATCTGCATTCCGATGGCCTTGCCTGGCCAAGCTGGAAGAGAGAGGATAACACTTAACTTGAATATGCTTTGTCCTGTCCCCACACAAAGGACTGATTACATCCGACAGGTAGCCTGGCAGACAGGACTTGGTTGAAAGGGATCTTTGTGCACTCCAGTGAGCTGCTTTGAAATCACCCCCTACTTTAAAGGCACTTTTGGATATAAGTACTGGGCCTCTGACCCTAAAATCAGATACTTCTGTATCTTGAACTGAAACTGTCAGAAGGACTGCTGTGCTGCTTAAAGGACTCATCTTTGGATTGCAGACTTGGAAGGCCTGCTTTTCTCTTGTGTTGCCCTGCTGACTGCTGCTCTCTCTGCTGAAGGAGAGCTGGACCCTGCCTTCACTCCAAATGATCTCTAAGGACATATTGGCTTGCCTCCTGTTGCTTGAGACTCAGGGATATCAAAGTCTCTACCCCTGCACCTGTGCCTGGCTCACTGTCAGTGGTAGTTCCCCTGCTAAGGCACAGGAGCGTCGCCCCACTGCTTCACAGCAGAGAAGTAAAGGAAACATAACATGATAATAACTCATGTTATTATCATTTTATGTTTCCTTCTGCTGCAGCTTTGCATTTGGGGTGGGGCTGCTATGAAGACAGAGGAGCAGGTGAGGAGTGACTCGCATCTTCTCCATGTAGAATGCATTACATCCTGCGTGGAGAAAATGCCCATGTCCCCATTCCTTGGCTGAGCACCGACCAATCACAATGCTGCATTGAAGTGTTGTCATTGGCTCAGGGAAGCCTGGGAACCCGGTTGTTTTCTGTTGCTTCCAGCATCCTGCTGCGGGACCGGAGTCAGGAAAAAGAGGATAGAGGAGAGGCGGCAGCCGGCCTTCACAGGTAAGTGTGTCACCCTTGCCCCAACCTGCCCCACAACCTGGGCCCAGTAGCAGCCGCTACTACTTACTGTAAGTGGCCCAGATACTTGCAACATGAAATTCAATGCACCATCTGTTTGTGTGCAACAGAACAGGCGCATTGACCCAGTTGCGGGAGTAAAATTATCTCATCGCATCAGAACTAGCACTTTGCCTGCAGAGATCGATACATGGGATAACATGTCACTGCTGCTGCAGCTTGGTGAGATCGACGCATCCCCTCAACTGCGTGGCAAAATCTGATGCATTGCTCAACGCCTCTCAAATCCGGCACCCATCTTCAGAACTGACACATCGCTTTCACTGCATGGAGAAGATCGATGCACCTCATTGCTTGCAACCAGGAAAGGTACTTTGTTCACCAGAGCCTGCAGGGGTTCTGTAGCCAGCCTTCGCTTCCACTAGGTTGGCCCAAACTTTAACTTTGCCCCAGTTTGCCCCTTGGATCCTGCCCCAGCCCCTGTCTAATTGCCAAGAATTTAGGCATTATTGTGGACTCCGCGCTCTCCCTGGGCTCTCAAATAAATAGAACTGTCTCTAATTGCTTTGGGATGATACGGACTCTCAGGAAGATCTTCAGTTTTTTGTCCCTTTCATCGCGCAAACAGGCAGTGGTGGCCCTTGTGGTGTCTAGGCTAGACTATTGCAATGCTCTTTACCTGGGGATTAACAAGGGACTTCTTCACCGACTCCAATTGGTGCAGAATGCCGCCGCTAGGCTGGCAATGGGTCTCCCTAAATTCCACTCAGTTTCAGCTACCATCAGAAGCCTGCATTGGCTCCCGTTGGGGAGGAGAATTGTGTTTAAAGCTGTATGTTTGGTTCACAAGGTCGTCCACAATAAGGGGTCGGAAGGCATTAATAAAATGTTTCAAAGATATCGTCCTGGCAAGGACTTGAGATCTGCAAGTAAGAACCAGGTTATAGTTCCCAGGGTTAGGAAAGCCAGGTGGGAGGGAGGGCTTTCTCTTTGATAGGGGCTAATCTGTGGAATTCCCTTCCTTCCCTTATTTCCACTCTGGAAACCCATTCAGTTTTTCGAAAGTCCTTGAAGAACTGGCTTTTTACCTGTCCTAATTATTTTCCCAACCTCAACCATTAAGCTCTGAATTTGTTAGACATCTCCTACTATGATCCCGTTCCGCAGCGCCTTGACGCCCCTGGGCTAAGTTCGCACTCTATAAAACTTATATTCATTCATTCATTCACTTATATTCATTCATTCAGTGCAGCCTAAAGTAACCATTTTAGTGCTACTTGCTTCTAAGCCCCTTAGTGCATGTATTCATTTCAATTTCAATATCTCAACTTCTATACCATGGATTTGTTTCAGAATATATTCTATTTTTCTAAACCTGTGTGGAGTCTTTTTGTGGTGTATTCATTGTGTTGCTGTGAGTGGGTGTGTGTGTCTGTGTGTGTTGCAAAAATACTTTGCACATTGCCTCTTTAGATAAGTCTCACTGCTCTGTGCTAAGCTACCAGATGGTGAGCACAGGTTGTATTTTAGTGTGTATCTAGCTTACCCTGACTAGAGTGGTGGTTCCTGCCTGGCCTGGGTGCATACCTCAGCCAACCATGAATCCAATTCCTAACACTGTCCATCAAAGCCTTCTTTCATAGTAGATCACAGGACAAATGGGCTGGAAGATATCGGAATCCTGGAGGTGAATGAGCCAAAGTCTGTTTTATATACTGAAGAAACAGCCTTCAAAACCCTCTTCTCAGTCACCAAAGATCCCCTTTGTCTCTAAAAATGGGCCAGACGGTCCCCCTACAGGGCTTGAATCTCCTGGAATCCTGGCAAAGTCAAAAGACTGGTGAGAGACTTTTCAATTATGAGCTGATTTATCCTGGAAACAAAGTCTTTCTAAAGAGAAAACAAATATTTTCTGTTGATCGCTTCGAAATCCTCTGTTGTTCTTATCAGCATTTCTATGCCTGTAATGGAAAGGTTACATGTGCTTTGTTTTTTAAAAGATTTGTGCAGGACTTCCTCAAGCTCTTCGCCAAACAAAATATTACCTGAAAAAAGTATTCAGGGAAATCAGTTCTTTGGAGTCGACTTCACCTTTCAACCCCTCAAGTGGATATGATGTCTCGCAACCACAAATGCAGCAGAATCCATAGCAGAGGCTTTCAGACTATAAAATGCCACACCAGATTGGAGGTTAGCCTGGACCACCATAATTGCTAACAACAGAGAACAGTCCTCATCTTCCTGAATAATTGCTGAGAAGTATTGAAAATCCTAAACCAAGGATTAGGAAGCATAAACTGAATACATATCTGATCTCATCAACAACTGAGTCTCTATCAGGATCCTTCTGTTCTCTTTGCAAAATCTGTGAATGGCTGAGATGACTGGAAGCTTTGAACAGCAGGGCCCTGAAATTGACGGGACCATCCCCCACTAGCACATGGTTATTTAACATATGCTGGTGGTGCAGATCGGAGCTTCCGAATCCCCTCTACTTCCACGGACGGAGTGATCTCACAGTCACACACGCACACACACATCACACGCTGGTGGGGCCCATTACACCAACTTTCATCCTACCACTCTTATCCGTGCCATGTATAAGGGGAAACACTTTCTGATACCTAACCAATCTGCATGTACTTTGAGGTCAATGGCATCTACTAGTTGCTTATAAATCTGTCGAAAAACATTTCCATTAATTTGCAAATAAATTCAATAAACATGACAAGAAATAACCACCCGACACAGAGATTCAAACAGAATTATTTGTTTATCTAAAATTGTAAGAAAAGCCAATTAAATGCAAATTCATTTCTCTCATATTTACCTATTCTGTCTAAATGTCAGATCCTAAGTCAGAACCGGTCCTCAGTAATTCCATCAGAGTTTCTATCCGTCATGTAGAGTCACCGTCCTCTCCGTCAGCATAGGGACCTCGGATCATCAGTTCGGGAAGAAGTGGCGCTAGACCTCTCTAGTCTACTAATATTTATACTAAAATTTACATTCTTTTATGTTACAATTTATTGTTCAGAGCGGATGAATGGCGGAAATAATGTCATCTTGGTACATTTGCGATACTGTGCAAGATTTTCTTACACTTAGATTGTCCCAAATAATGAATAGAAAAATTAGATGTCCATAACTAATTCGATACTTCTACGGATGTCTCTTTTAGATAATTTGTATCCCAATTGTGGGATCATCAGTTCATAAGTTCAGTTTTCGTAACAAACTTCATGTTCAGGGGCTCTTGGCATCCGTCCTGGATTTGTCGTCATGATCATGGCTTTTCAGTTTTGTCGAGTGGGCAAGTTCACAGGCAGCACAAAGCTTCCTTGCAAAAATTTCCATCTACTCGAATGCAGGCTGCGGGTGGTAGCCATCTTTTGGTAGGCCACAATGGCCAACTTAAATGAAATAAGACATAAAACAGAATTACTACACGGAAATGATTATACAGTGTTACTCCCCTGCTAATACCCTTATGTGTATGTATTTATCTAGCCATTAGCGACCTCAAGCCATTAATGCATATTAATTATATGCGCAAAACACAATAACATCACATAAGCAACATCTATTTCTGTCAGTTTGCTCACCAACTTAGTTCACTTATTATTTTAGCCATGCAATAGCATTCCCACATGTGATTTTTTGTTAATAAGGTTGGTTAGACAAGACTCGACAAACTTTTAATAATTAGTAATTAATCAGTAGTACTTTTAATTATAACATGTGAAAATGAAACAGGTATTCGGTTTAAAGAAAAAACCCTGCTCCATCACTGGCAGCTGGAGATTGGATGAATGATGGAGACTCACCAACGTCATCTCCTCCTTCTGAATGTACTTCTAGCTAGGAGCCACAAAGTTTTCAGAAAAATCGAATTCCTCCTCTTCTTAGTCCAGAGAAGGTCAAGTGGACTCAGAGGAAGTAGAAGCGGCTCACATCTGAGATGCATCTGAACAATGAGGAGACTGCTGTGGAGAAACATATCTGCCTCTTTGATGGTCATTAGCCTTTGCCAGCCACTTGACTATTTCCTGTAGTTCTTCTCAGCCATAGGTGGAAGAGCGCATCCTTCCACAAGCTTGTCTCCTAACACCACGCAGAGGTCCTTCCCTCTGGAAGAAAGGGAGGCGTGGCATCTCTTCTGGGAATGCTTAGTCATGATGATCTATTTAGTCCAAAGAATAGTTTGTCTCTTGATAAGAAATGTTCCTTCTTTTTTTCCCCTGAGCTCATGCTTCAGATGGTTCTGCACCATCTGAAAGCTCATACAAAATACTTTTAGGTGTGCCAATGCACCTGGAAGGAGAATGCAGACTGGGCCTTCTGCACCAGGCTGGAATAGAAGGAAATGAAGACAGAGGCCTATGACACTTCTCGTGGCCGCTGTCATTAGGGGAGTCACTGAGCAGGTAAAACAGCAAATGACGAGTGCAGTGTGGCCCTTCCGCACCACACTGGATCAATAGCTACGTGAAGGAGGCAGATCTCCCAATAATTAAAAAGAAAAGAAGAGTGGCCCCCTGCACCGCCCTTGCTCGCATGGGACATGAGTTTAAAAATACCCGTCTCTCCCAGGCCCGCAGGGATGCGCTGGGTACCATTTTCAAATATAATAGAAAGTCATAGCATCGCCAATAAAGCGGTCAAAACACTGTACATAAAAATTAAATCGAAAAAAACAGAAGAGGCACAGCAACTCCCCTACAGACTGAAAGGCTTGCACATAAAATAGGAAGGGTGTGGGGTGGGGCATGTTTTATATGAGCTGATCTGAGCCAATGAGATAGAAACAGGCAAAACGCTTGGGCGGTCAGGAGCATTAAGGCTGAATAGCGTTAAACATCATTGGGTAAGAAATGGGACGAGGAAGATGATGAGGAGAGAGTGCACCCCGTAGACATCTTTACACCTCATCTATTTTTGGATGTTTCAAGTGTAACTGCTCTGCAGTACTTATTGCATTTTACTCCAAGTCACGTATGAATCCTAGGATGGGTGTAAAATTAGACTGGTTTGAGTTTCATTGAGACAGTAAAGTCGATCGACGCCAAAAGGGAAATTCCATGAATCCCTTCACCTCTGTGATGTGAGCGCAAAGCATGGTACGTGTGCGTTTAGGAAATCGTGTAGGAGCCGGCATTCACTGTGAATTCCAGGCAGTTTCATGGTGTACATACAGCACATGTAAGCCAGAAATGTTTGAGAGTTAGCTAACGCTCGGGACTGGTATGCCTAATCTCTGCGTGTCATAATTTTCAAGTCTTTTTAATGAATCAATGCTTTAATACTTAGCCTAGTGTTTCATAGTCAAAGAGCTCTCACTCTTGCCCTGGTTATGTGTCTATATGTCTGTCATTTCATCATAATTGAATTAAAGACCATACTAGGAAAACCAGTCAGATGATCATCATCAGGCAACTAACTAATATGCACAAGTGAGCCCAGACTTGTGAGCGACTTCTAAAAGTCCACTGAAGATTAATTTTCAATTTAGAACACTTTATTTGTGTATTTTTGCATTCAGTGTAATACTATGATTTTTAATCCGTTCTTTGTAATGTAGTTATGCTGCATTTACTCTAATTCAAAAGATTATGTTGCAATAGTTAAACAGAATGTTACCCATTGACTAATATAAACTGACCTAAAAATGAAGTAAAAAAAAAAATCAGAATTGTTTCAGGTTCTGAGGGTACCTCTCCTGGGAGGAGGGTGTGGAACCCCAGAGGGTGGGGTAGGGGAAGGAGAGCCTCGCCTGTGGCCCCCGGTCAGCCTGAAGGTGCAGACCCGGGGTTGAGGGAACAGTGGCAGAGTAGAACTCCTGCACTGATGAGAGGAAGAGTGGGGCAAGGATACTCTGTACCAGGGGCTACCGCCCCCACTTTGTGAGATTGCAAGGACCAGAGGCACCTGGATGGCCTAGGGCCTGGTTCTGGCCACGGACAGCTAAGGAATCCCCATGGGTTAGCTTAGTTGGTCCTGAGAGCAGGGACAGAGGGTCAGATTGGCGTAGAACTGGAATGTGCCCCTGCAGTTGCGGGCCACGGTCCATGTTCTATCGCCCAAGCGGGGAAGCCCATCAGGGTATTGATTAGTCTACCCTGGCTTTACGCTGGAAGGGGGTTGTCTTAGACTTGGCCCTTTGTGCAGCGTCATCCCAGAACTTTTTGCCTTTCTCCTGTATTTTTTCTGACCTGTTGTTGGTGGTTTTATGACTCTGGGCACTTTATCACTGCTGCTCGGTGATAAAGTGCATGTGCTCTCTCTTTTAAACTTGGTAAGATTGGTCTACACTTGTTTTGCATATTTAATTTACCTGTAAATCCCTTGTACAGTGGTATCCCATATACCCAGGACCTGTAAATTAAATGCTACTGGTGGACTTGCAGAGCTGCTTGCGCCACCCACCTAAGTAGCATTTCAAACCCGTCTCAGGCCTCTGCCACTGCAAGCCCTGCGTGCCCAGTTTACTGCTGCTGTGACGTGGCATATAAAGTGGTTGTCACATCTGCAATTCCCCTTTTACTACATATAAGTCACCCCTAAGGTAGGCCCTAGGTAGCCGTATGGGCACAGTGCAGTATAGGTAAAAGGTAAGACATGTGCCTTAACTGTGTGGCATGTCCCAGTAGTGACAAACAGCCTATTTGGTTTCTCACTGCTGTGAGGCTGCCCTCTCATAGGTTTACATTGGGGTTACCCTGATATTTACTTCAGTGGTAATTCCTGACATGAGAGGGATTGCGTGACCATGTTTGGTATATTTGGAACAGTAGAGATAAATCCTGCTTATTGGTGAAAATATATTTAATTTTACTAATTTAGAAATGCCACTTTTAGAATTAGGCATTTCTGTGTGCTGATGTGTCTTTGTGCCCTGCCTGAATGTCTATTGACCAACTGGTTCTGACTGACAGGGGAGAGGGGATGTGCATTCACTCCAGCCAGTCCCTAGGGGGGTTGAGGTGTGTCCTGCCTTACCTGGGTGACTCAGCGCTAGGCTGAATAGATCTTGGCTAAATTTAGAGTAGCGGGAGGATTTTTCCCTTGCACCTGAATAGGCCTGGTCTGCAATTTGGAGTGGTGGGAGGAGTTGCACCTGCACCTGAATAGGGCTGTGTCTGCCTTCCACAATGCTGGCTCTACCCCCCTTTGGTGTTTCTGGGGCCTGTGCTGAAAATGTGAATGGGGTGTTGTGCACTTCAATAGAGCTTGAAGTGCCATCCCGAACAAAGACCTTGCACTATAAGTACAGGGGCTGTGACCCCATGAAAGATGAGAAGACACTACGTGGACTTGGGACCAGACGCTGCTGGTTCTGTATGTTGCCTCAGAGGATTGCTGTGCTGCCAGGGAACCGTCAGCTGGACTTTCCCTGCTTCCTGCTTGGGCCCACAGTAATGTCCCAGGGCTGTGTGACTTGCCCTGGGTGATTTATAACAGTGGTGAGCGCTGGGTTTTTCACCCTGTTATTCTAGAGCGCTGTGTGCTGCAGAAAGCACATAGGGAGCACTTGGCTTCCTGGTATACTGGGAGGCTCCTGGGAGCACTGTGTAACAGGTGCTCCAGCATGGGAAAAGCACTTCCTATGATGCCCAGCATGTGGTAAGCGCTTCTAAACTTTATTAAAAAGTGAGTAGCGCCTGGTGACGTGGGATTCTGCTCAAAAGGAAGAAAGCGCGGACTGCTCGTGGCAGCGCCACACCACAGAAAACCCCCTTCAGCACGGCCCGCTCCTTTTGGAGAGGGAGCCGCGAGGTATGCAGTCAGAGGGATGGACAGAACAGTTGACATAGCCACTTCTCCTTGCTAACCAGGAAGCGGAAGTGCTGGGCAGGACAAAAGCATGCCACCTGGTGGCACCATCTATTGCTGGCAAAGGAGAATTGCACGAGCTGGGCCAACCATGTCCCTTCTCAGCAGAGCACCTGGAGTGCCGACTGCCAGCTGTGGGGCCTGCCCAGAGGAGTCCGGCTGGGTGGTGAGTGCCACACTCCAGAGAGTAGAGAATGTAGTATCGGCCTGAAGGATGCTGATTTGTCTTCAGCAGCTGCACCGTGAGGACGCAGGCAGCTGCCCCTGGTATCACCCTCAGAGGGGAAGGCCCAACGGGGTCTCCCCACATGTTGCTACAAGCCCCTCCCGTCGGAGTGGACCCAGTGAGGCCTTCTTCCCTTCTTGGTGGGAGAAGGGCAGGCTGGTCCTTTGCCCACCCAGCCGGACTAGCGGGCCCCACGGGCAAGAGAGAGGAAAGGAGCATTAGTGCTTCCCTGAGAAGGAAGCTGTGTCTTGCCACAATGGAAAAATACTGCAGCTGCTTCACGGGGAGTAAGGCTGTGTCTTCTTACTCAGCAACATGAGTTAGGCACAACGTTATAATCTTTGGGAGCACCAAGAGGTGTTAGTAATACATGGCTAGGGGTACTGTGACCTCTGCATTTTTCTTTGTGACAAGTGCCTAATGGCCCCAAGGACTTTATGTGATGGTGGCCTAAAATGTGTGCACATATTACAAGGTGATGTCCTCACCACGGGTTGGTGATGTGTGCAGTCTAGGACTATTCATCCCATTGCCCTGCTTATGATCCATGTGTCATACTGTGCAGTTTATCCCCTGATGTGGGTATATGTGATGTTACATTGCCAGTAAGGATATTTGTGTGCAACTTACTAGCATTTACTATAGTGCACTGCTGATGATGTTTATGCATATGTTTTTATGCTAAGTGTAATCCTACCAGTAGTTACTGGTTACCCTAACTGTGATGTATATGAAAGTGGCCCGATTGGCCAAGACTCACTTAGTTCCACCCTCACCACGGTGGACGGGAACCCTGGCTCTCCATTGGAAGCAGCCTTCTTTGGGATTAAGCTGTCCACCAACTATAATTTTTCAGGCCTTCTAGTGTATCACCAGCCAGGTCCTAGAACCAGGTTTAGGGAATATTGGTGCAAAACACTGGAACCATTTGTTACCACCACTCGTCTCACCATTTTAGGGGTTTTTAACTATCATCTTGAAAACAAACAGGACAATGACTCAGCACACCTCATAGAACTCACAACATCCTTGAGACTGGAGCAACTTGTTCAATCTCCTACCCATAAAGCCGGCCATACCTTGGACAGCATTTTCACTAACCACGATAACTTAGTGATTGAGAATGTTCAGCCCCTTAGCTGGGTGGACCACTGGTTGATTAAGTTCAAAGTCAGTCCTACCCTTGCCATTATAGTTAAGGAGGGCACCACACGAAGTTGCATTCGCTGTAGTGGACTGAACAAGCTTGCATCCTCGAAATGGGAGGCTGCCTGTGTGGGGAGACACAACCCGTTCCCTCCCACGGCAGAGGGTTTCCTCAACTGGATCAATGAGGCCCTTGACACTGCTGCCCCTTTAAAAAATTGCATTATTAGAAGAGCTAAACCATTGGCCCCATGGTTCTCAGAAGAACTCAGATCCCTCAGGCGGGAGTGCCATAGACAAGAATGTAGATGGCGCATGGACCCCTGTATAAGGGAAAAGGCCAAGCAGAAATCTCTGCTGCAAAAATATAAACACGCCATCTTCCAAGCCAAATCCCATTTCCTTACCGAAAAGATCTGTGCGGCAGACAATTCCTATAGCATGCTTTTCAAGGTCATCAAGGAGATCTCTGAGCCACCAGGGACTCAGTTGCTGTCCCCCTCCCAAGATTTCTGTGACAGAATAGCAACTTACTTCCATAACAAGGTTCTTAAAATCTTTCAGGAGTTTGGTCATACGGAAATTGAAGAACCTGATGTTGAGGAGGTCATTCAGGACTGAGAGAAGTATGCTCTTACCGCCTTCCTGCAAATTACTGTTGTGCAAATCAATCAAATCAAAATCAGCTTTATGCGGTGCAACAAATCTCACCATAAAAGCACACTATAAAAAAACATTCATAAATTTACATTGTTATACCAAATATTTTGGAGCAGTCACAATAAGAAGAATAAAAACCATTTGGAATACATTTTCGACCATATAACTCAACCTTGATCTTTAAAAGTCCATAAAGGTACTAAAGTACTTTGAATTTACGAGCTAGTCGGAAATTGATACATACAGAAAGTTAATAATAAAGTGCTAGTGCAAAAATTACATGACATTATAATATTCTGTCATGAATCAAGGCAAAACAATATTTAGAAGCAATCATCCAACAGTTTCATACAGCAATGCATCGAGATATGAGTAGTCTTTACGTTTCTTGATCGCAAGCTGTATGAAGCGAATTACAGTACTAATCGTCTTTGTAGTTTCTAAACTACATACAAAGTTAAAAGCATAGTTATAGTTAAAAAGCATATTAGATAAAAATAATTGTTTTAAAACAGATTTCCGGATTTCCTTATAAAAACTACAAAAAAGAATAAAATGCATCGTTGATTGCTTGGATTTTCCGTCGCACGGGCATTTCGGTAAAATCTGGCACCATTTTTCCAGTCTGGGGAAGGCAACTAAATAATGTAACGTGCTCAGCCTTAACCAAGTAAGATAAAATCTCTGTTGTAAATTTTGCACCAATACTAGGTACGGCTGGAGGCCCTTCACAAGTGGCCGATCACAATATGTTGTGACTGTATGTTTTTGACCAACGGACCGTTCTCTTTCATTTTCTTTTAGTCTTAAATATTTATACTTAAGGTCTTGTTTGCTAAGCTCCAATATAAGGTGTGGATCCCTTCTATCCATGTCTCGATTACAGTATTTTAAAATATTATGAATAAAATCCAGCCAGGGGATCTTCCTACTATAATCAAGAGCTAAGCAATCCCTAATAAGGTCTTTTGTGTTTCTGTTGAGCAAACCAAGGGTCTCCTAATGGGCATTAAATCCGGCTCACCTTCAGATCCCTGTATACACCTTACACCCTAGCTGGTCCCGAACCGGTTGCAGACTTTCTGTGCAGGGTGTTCAAAAACATTCTCCTATCCGGTAGCTACCTAGATACCTGGAAGGAGGCTATTGTCTCACCACTCCTTCAAAAACCCAACACTTACCTCTTAGAACTGAAGAACTTTCACCCCATCTCCCTTCTCCCTGCTAAAATCTTGGAGAAATTCATCAACACTGAGCTGATGAATCAAGTTGAACCCCATGAGATCTAAGACCATTCTCATAATGGGTTCCGCAACGGTCACGGCACCGACTCTGCCCTTATTGCTGCCACTGATCATATCTGCATGCAGGTAGGACAGGGTGGATCGGCGGGGTTGAGTATGCTCGATCTGTCGGTGGCATTCAATACTGTCTCCCCGATGCCATGGTTCAATGTCTGCAGGAAGTGGGAGTTATGGAAAGGACTTGCAGCTTCTCCACTCCTTCATGACAGGGAGAACGAATATCGTCAGTTGTGGAGGTTTCAGAGCTAAGGCCTTAGTTTCTATATCTTAAAAACCCTTAGAAAGGTGCTACCATAAATTCTGTCCGAACTGCATCGGTCCACCATTATTGCACTAGTCACCTCCCGGCTTGATTACAGCAATGCTTTGTACGCCAACATCAATGTGGCTACCCTGAACAAGCTTCAGGTTGTTCAGAACGCGACGGCCAGGCTGATCCTTGACATTCCGAAGCACCAATCAGCCAGGGAGGGGATCCGTGCTTTGCACTGGCTCCCCATTAGGAAGCGTATCTCCCTCAAGGTCCTTAGTGTGGTTTACAAGGCCTTGCACAGTAAAGGCTTGCAGTAGCTGAAAACCATGTTCCAATGGTACACCCCCGGGAGGACCCTGAGATCCTCCTCCCAGAAAAACTGATCTCTCCTAAATTCCGCAGGGTCAGATGGGGTGGACACTCCTTTTCTGTAGTGGCTGGCAAACTCTGGATCACCCTGCTCCCCTCCATCTCCAATGCAGAATCTTTTCCGGTGTTTAGAAAGCTGCTGAAAACATAGCTTTTTTCAACATAGTTGGCTGACCTCTGCCTTTCTTCTGCTCTCCGTTTACCCAACGCATTGACACCCTCGGGTATTAGTGTGATTTATAAATGTTATCCTATCCTGAGAGATTTATGTAATCCCTGTGAAGTCATGACAAGTGCCTTTTGGCACAGTGGTATATGTGATTGTGATCTAATGTGTTTTTATGAATAATACAAAAGATATATTTATATAACCTTGTGTGGAGTTTCTTTTGTGGTGTGCCTAGTGTGTCACTGGTGTATGTGTGTGTTGCGCAAACGCTTTACACATTGCCTCTGGGATAAGCTTAACTGCTCTGCCAAGTTACCAAGGGGGTGAGCAGGGGTTATCTTCAGTGGGTAACTCCCTTGCCCTAACTAGAGTGGTGGTTTCTGCCTCACTTAAATGCATACCCTAGCTAGCCAGAAACCCCATTTCTAACAATACCGCTTTACAAAGAAATGTAAAACATACCTATTATGTCCTGCACGTGTTGAGCATTCCAGGTCACTGTTGTATAGTGGTGTGGGTTCTGGAATGGTCAGACATGAGCACAGTTGGAAGCGTGATGCAGTGGGGATAGGAGCTTTTGTGCTGCTGCTGTTGCCCCATTTTGTGCCCCTTCCTGCACAAAAAATGTCTGCCTACAACACAGGCACCGGTTCGTGCATTGGCACTAGGCTGCCAAAACTGTGTAAGTGCAAGGTAAAAGGACAGGAATGTGCAGTATTGGATAAATACGGCATATTCCTGCCCATTCCCTGTGACACAGAACAGCACAGCAACAAGGGTCATAAATATGGCCCTGAATGTCTTGTTGCAAGTGTGTCTTAGATATCACATAAGCATGTGAGAGAAAGGGAATGGAGAACTGAGCTGTCTGAAGATAGTGAACACCCAAAATCATGAACTATGTGGTGGTAGGTTGGTCATGTGAAATTTCATTACCTGTTCAGTTTAAAACTTATAGTAAGGTGCAGAGTGAACTTACATTGGAATAGGGTTTGGTATTTTACAATGACAGGCCAATTCCTCCTTGTTAAATCTGTAACAGGTTGTTGAAGTTATCTTATGAAGGTCATCTTGGAATTGCAGCCTGCAAGAAGAGGTTGAGATAAACTTTTGACGGCCTGCAATGGATAGAGATGTTGAGCATTGGTTTGAGAAACATGTAGTGTGTAAAGCTAACAACAAGGGTTCTGCAATACAGGGCTCCTCCCACGGAGAGTGTTGAGAATCCCAGTGATGTATGGCAGATGTTGAGTGTTAGTTTTCTTGGTCCGTACCAGGTGTTGCCACCACATCGGATGTATGCCATGGTCATGTTAGATTTTGTATTGAACTGCTAGAGGTGAGGTTTCTGATGTAACTTAATACAAGAAATGTGATCAACTTTTTTCAGTTATCTTCTCATGAGAAGGTTTCCCATTGGAAATTGTCTCAGACAACGGGGGTGCAATTCACATCTCGTGGGATAAATGAGCTTTTGTGTGAGGTTGGTATTAAGCATGAGAAATGCAATTATACCATCCTCAGAGTAATGGCCATGTGGAGAGGATGAATAGATTGGTCAGTAAATGCATTAGAGGTGCTGTCATTTCAGGATCAAGTGTGGAAGATTCTTTGGGGGAAATGTTGTGGGATACCGCAACACACCACACAGTGTGACTGATATAATGCATTTTATGGCTGTGAGAAGATGGTATGTTTGTAATATGCTGTTTCCCGAATGTTTGAGCATGATTACAGAAGGATTGAGTGCATTACCAGTCGAAGAATGTGTTCAGATTCTTGATAAAGCAATCATGATTAGTCATACAAAAGCAAGGAAAGGTACCAAAGGCAGGCAATGGGTTTCTGGAGATTTTGTACGCATCAAACTACCCAAGAATTACCCACTTTTTGCCTCCGGTAACAAAAGAGCCGTACGGAGTGCCGTTTGTACGAATCGTACTTGACGGGTTGTAAACTGCTGCCAGGAATACATGTGAACGTCGCATACAGGGCAATCCGAATCGGAATCGCTTGTAAAAACTAGTTGTATGGTCTTTTTTACAATTTGTATGGAGAGCGTCTATTTGTACGGATCGTACTTCCTAGGTTGTAGGGGAATCCTTACAAGTACGAGTTGTATGGGGAAAACGCTCCATACCACGATTTGTAAAGCGTTTTTCCAGGATCAGAATCGGCCCCCAAATGTTCAGAAGCCCTAGAAGTATGTATGTATACAGGGTTTCTGCAGTGTGAACCTAGCAAAAAGACAACAGAGTGCAGTACAGGGTCAACAACAAGCATAAAGTTAACAAGTGATAAGAGAGGTGGCTTAGTTATGGCTGGTCAATGAATTGTGAGATAGTGCTGTTTAAAGAGGTGAGCCTTCAACACATTCCTAAATTGCAGCAGTATTGGGGTAGTCCTGATGGCTACATGGATGTTGTTACAGACTGAAATTGCCTACTGCCTTGTTTTTATTTTATTTTTCACACTTCTTAGTCTGAACCCTTATGGTGTAATGGTTGCAGTTGTGGAGAGAACCACTGGAGATGGTCAGCTTATGTGCAAGTTAAGCACTGATGATAGTCGTCGTTGGAAATGGCCCTTTCCTGCAGGGTCACCCCCAAAGTCGTTGCCTTCCCCTTTCCCATTATGCTGAATTCGTTTTGGCTGGCTTTAGGACTCTGGGCACTTTGCCACTGCTGACCAGTGCTAAAGTGCATGTGCTCTGTACTCTAAACATGACAGCACGGCAGTCAATGGCCTCTGTTGGTTGTTGCCCTTGTGGTCAGAGTTCTCCCTGGGTTGGGGCCAGAAGTGAGACCCAAGGGGTGGAATGTTGGGCATGGTGGTACCGCCAGACTACTGGGATGTATCTGTGATCAAAGTAAGGTTAGGTGCTGTACAGATGGGATCCACAAGTGAGGAGATATAGTCTACAGAGGAGTTCCGTAGGGTAGAGAAGAATTCCTTTAGATTAACAGTGATTTTCAAATAGCAAACAATTCTTTATCTCAAACACACAACACAGTTTTTTTAGATTTAAATATTTATTTTTCTTTTATATATTTATTTTTGTCGAAACAGACTGTCATACAGCAATTATAAACAAGGTGAGTGGATAATTAGTGACTAATGTGACATGGGGTGATAAAAGTGAAAAAACTGTCAGTGCAAACATAGATACATAAATCACACAACGTGGTAAAGAATATATATATCTCTGTACAGATATCTATTTCCAACAGTAACCCGAAATTTCAACTATTCATGGTTACACTGTCTGAGGACATGAGTGAGTAATACTTCAAAGTTTCGACCCAGGTGTCTGTATTATAGGGTCATCATTTAGTGTCTTCTTCAGGACAAAACGAAACACAGTGTGACAGCCGGGTAATAGTAAAATATACTCCTCCAATCCAGAATGGAGTAAAGGTAGCAATCTTGTCAAGGCATCATAAATTACTTGCCAAGCCACTAAGTATTCTTTATCATGTGCTGGCAACTGGCGCTGATCCGTTTCCAAAGAAATATTCATGATGCTTCTTTTTGCATTTGGTGCAACCCTGCGACTCGCCAATAATCATATGAATTCCCGGAAACAGCAGTTCCTCCCGCTGTTTATTTATTGACTCAGAACCAGGCATAACCTCGATCGGTTCCCCTTTGAAGTTGTCACTGACCTCTATGTATAGCTGTGGAGTAATCCTTGGAGGACCTGTAGGCACATACCTTGAATATTTCTTTGGGAACGGATCAGCACCTGTTCCCAGCACACAATGAAGAATACTTAGTGGCTTGCAAAGTAATTTATGATACCTATCTCTCTCATAGGTTAACATTGGTATTGCCTTAAAACATCCAATTGGAAAAGATAGAGATTGGGAGCTTGGTGTCTCTGTACTCACACTTTTAAAATCACAACTTGGTGAAGTCGGATTTTCAAATTGTAAGTCTGAAAATGACACTTTTAGAAAGTTGGCATTTTCTTACTTTACAGATTCAGTGCCTCTGCCTGTCTCTGAATACACATCTGGGTTGGTTGATAGCTGGGCTGTGTGCAGCTCCTCTAGACAATCACACAAAGGGGGAAGGAGTGTGACATTTGCATCCTGAAGGCCCATCACCAGGCTGTTGGGCCTTCCCGAGGTAGATGGGGAGGGAGGAGACTGCACTTGCACCTGAATAGGGCTCGGTCTGTCCCCACACAAAGAGTTGTATACCTCCCTATAGTGTGTCTGGAGCCAGAGCAGAATAAGTACTGAATCCCTGACATCACCAATTCAGAACTTTGCTAGAACCAAATACATTCTGTCTGCTGTAGGAGAGACTTCCACTTTGCTACCTGCATTGTTGTGTTTGCCTGCTGCCTGCTGATTGCTGTGCTGTAAGAGGGGCTGCCACTGTGCTACCTGCTCTGCTGTGTTGCTTGCTGCCTGCTGCTTCTTGCCTGGGAGTGAGAAGGACTGGACCTTTTCTCTACATCCTTGAACCCAAGTTTCTCCAAGGAATTGTTGGTTTGCTTCCAGTTCTCTGAAGTCTCAGGGTCACTTCTTGCAACACTGTTGATGCTGCTGGACTCAGCCATCTGTGAGGTCGACCCTTGCCTGAGATGCCCCCTCCAGTCCTGGGCCTCAGAAGTAGGTTCTGCAGCTGGTTTCTGTAAAACCCATCCCAGTGACCCCTTGTGCCAATCGAATAGATGCAGTGTCTTCTGATGCAATTACAGTGTGATTTGACAATGACGCAGGTCCTGACTGCGCAGTTTAATGACAATGCAGAGCCAATCCAAAGACGCCACTGCGAGGCTCGACTTCAACACAGTGCTGGTCTTTTGACACCGACTACGAGGCTTGACTTCGGCACAGCTCCTATCCTTCGATACTGACTGCAAGGCTTGACTCTGACACTTCGACCCGACTGTGTGAATCAGAGGCGATGCAGGGAGTCCTCTTGCCAACGCTTGCTCTGTACAATAGAGAGAGCTGTACCAAGATTTTTTTTTGGGCAATGTGTTACTTGAGGGTTAGGCTGGTCGCCACAGTGAATCCAGATCTCAGATCCTTAACCTCTCAATGCCACAGCCTGAAAAGAAACAGGTCTCTATAAAGGAGTCACACTTAGGGCCTGTCTAGATAAGATGATGAGAGGGGAATACAATGACCTTCTGAAAACAATTAACAAGGATCTACAGTCATGGCCATTGGAGTGCTATTGTGGGTGATGGTGACCATCAAAATTAATATTCTGATGAGAATCAGGGGTTTGATGGTTTAGTGGAATAATGCGTCCACTGAAGGGGCCTGTGTTGGTCCACTCAGCCTTTCAACCTTCTGAGGTCAATAAAATGAGTACTGTTGAGTTGGACAACTATAAACATCTGTTATTTAGCACTAAGATACCCCTGATTGAAAGTGTGCTTTACAAATACACATGTTTAGCTATGTTATTTTTCTTGTGCAGAAACCCCCTCTACAGTAGGGGTGGGAGGCAAACTCCCCTCCGCCGGCAGAGTTCTCGAGTTTTTGGTACTACGTGCTACTCTTCGAGACCAGCAAAAAACTCCACCAGCGCATCGACAGAGCGGAGTTTACTGGTATGCTTGTGCACACATCCCATTCAGGCATCCTCCGCTAGCCTGCTTCTGGCCTGAGCCTCTGCTCGGTTATGGTCAGCCCCACTTTCTTCCAACTGTCTGCGGCAGTAGAGCGCGTGCACACCCACGATATTGCTTACCCTTTCTTCTGCGTGCCCAGCTGCCGGCAGTGACCCAGCAGCATAGCTCTGCTTGAAACAGCAGCAGAGAGTCTGGGAACAGAACCAAGGCTAGGCACCATGCAGCTCCTGCTGCTGGGCGCCCAGTGATGGACCGGCTGTGCCACCCCATCAATATCTCCCCCCAGCCGGACCTCCACTCTTCCCCTGTGTCCCAGCTGTACGCAGCCCATTGCAGCCTCCTAGAGCAGAGGTGACCCATCCTCTCCAGTACACAATGCAGCAGCAGCCTGAGGCCCCATGTGAAGTGAATAAGATGGTACAACCTGCGCCCACAGTGCCCAGGAGGTGAAGTGCTGCTGGAGCTGCCTCTGGGGGCAGCTGATCTTGGACTGACTCCAGTAGAACTCCATAAGCTCCGCCCACCCATACTCTACAGCCCGAGGCTGAAGTACCCCCAAAGATTCAACATCTTTTTGAAAATATTTTATGGGTTTGGAAGAGGAACAGGATGTTGTATGACACCATGAGGAGGAGTGGAGGTGCCCCAAACCTGTTCAGTTACTACAGTGTGTACCCCATGATATAGAGTAGGGTAGAGAGTCATAAACGTTGGTGTTTTATTGCCCAAATCATAGCAGGAACGCATGTCTGGAAAATCTCATGGCTACCCTGGAAATTTAGAGCATGGGGATTGCATTCCTCACCAATGTCAAATACACTCTAGCAACATGAGAACCCGAAGCAGTAAAGAAGGGCATCATAGCATTTTCATTGTTAATAGTTTCCATCATTGAGAAGCCAGATTTTACCCCAGCTCTGGTGGAGGTGAACTTCGAAGTACTGCAGAAAACTTGCTGTAAGAGGATTGGGGATCTATGATGTACAAGGACCTCAAAACATTCCAACAAATTGAATCAAACTTTGAGACAGATGATGGAGAAAGGCTGCATATTTCCAAATAGGCAATGTGTAACAGACTAGACGATAAAACCTTATGACCCAGATCTATGACTCTGTTCGAGAAGTGGCTCGTCACCTTACAGGGATGACCAGCGTATTATTTTGGAAATTTCCAGACTTCTAACATTTCCACCCTTAAAATGAAAATCCCAAGAACAGGGAAGTGAGTGGGGACACTGAGATAGGGCACCCGCTCACGAACAAGAACTAGAGGGAGTTTTTGTGTTTTAGCTAGGGATACCTTGATGAAGATAACAACATATCTGCACCATACTCATCCAAGAATTCATGCATGGGAACCTTTCAAGACTAAAGAATGCAATGAGGGCACATGGGAATACTGTCCCATCTTCTTGCATTGCTACTGGGAGGAAGTAGGGTCTGATTTAGATTCAATATTTAACACAACATTTCCCAGTTACCATCCTTTATGCTTCTGGGGCTGGCCAATGTATGTATGGATCTGGTATTTGTCAAGCACAAACTAATCACCCCTAGGGGTCTCAAGGCTGTCAGGGAGATTAAGTGAGCTATTGCCCAGAGTCACAGGGTGCTGAACTGAGCTGCCTCAAGGGATCAAACCGTGAAAGCCCTTTGCTTGGAGTCAGCCGCTCTGGCCGCTGCGCCTGCACCACACCTCTTCCTCCGCCAACAAACAAACAAACGTTACCCTCCCCAAGGGACGAACTAATGCCTCTAACATGTGCAGCAAAAAATTCAATAACTACACTTTTGGGCCTAGGACCCAATAACTGGCTTCATCTGACAACTAATGGAGGATGGAGACGATGTCGCTAACACTTAAGCAATGGATAAAGGGGGGAGGGCATGATTTTCAGACACGATAGCACCCATGTATAGAATTTCAAGCAAATTAATTCAGGAAGCCGACATGTCTGAAATACCTAGGAATCCTGAATACAAGGGCACAGACACAGAGGGATCCACCAGACCAGGCAGTGCACATGACACCTTGAGGTCACAGGGACTCGAACAGAGGGGTGTGAATCTCTACATAGATAAGCTATGCATCAATGTACATATATATGACAGGGTTGTGTTACGAACTTGGTTAAACCATGTGGTAACTGGGATGGAGCATGGGCAAAAGGTTTTATGGCTGTTATAACTGAAATGGAATGTTAAACCGCTGACCTTTGAATGTAGGCGACGGTTTGTGTAAAACGTGGATTGTTAATAATAAAAATAACTGATCTATAAAAGGAAACCTGCGACACTATCATGTTGGGCTTTTCTGTGTAGTACAAAGCCAATGCCTGTTTTGTGTCCCTGCAGAGTGTAAAGTAAATTCGTTTAGCCTGATATTTCTAAAAATGCGTCCTTTATTTTTATACAGCACAGCTCAGATATTGAAAGAGGTAAAACTTGGTCAGTGCTTGCTAAATAGTTTTTAAAACTGTGCTACTTTAATTTTTGGGCGTTGTTTTTGAACAAATTGGGAAATTACATGGACAAGCTTTTAAACAAAAATATGCTTGTAAGTAGCAACATTATACATATTATCTAAAAGCGTTTAACAAAAAGGATCACATTAAAAAACATGTGACTAGGAATGTAAGAATAGTGCTTTTTGCTAAATTATTTCAGTGTTTTTAACATTATAAAAATATTCAGACTGTTTGTTAAATTACGGATATTATTATATTATCTAATTGGGTTTATGCCTAAATGCATAGCATGCACTTATATTACAGGCCAAAATCTGTTTTGGACACCCTTTTACATATACCTATGTAGGCATGGCATTGTGCATATATTTAGAGTTAGGAAAAGTATAGATTTTCTAATTGAAATCTATTTTTCTTCCTATAGACGTATTTTTGGAATGATAGTGTCCACTTCTATAAATATCCTTTTGAACCGTAATATTTTGGTGCCTTTTTCGCTCTTTCTGAAACTTCTGTGCTTGAACCATTGAGTTGAAAGTTAGTTGCACAGGTAAGTGTGGTAAATGCATCGCTAGGGTATGTTAATACCTACTACATCAGGCAATTCAGGCAGGCGGTTCTTGCGCTTTTTTGGCAGAGCCGGCATATTTGGCATAGCACTGCCAAAGTAGTAATCGGGCCCAAAGATCTTTCCCTCAAGTGTATCTATTTCAATTCTTTCAATTCTTTCTTTATCCTGAGGCAGCAATAATGTTGTTGATTCTAGGCAGCATGTCCTCACCTCTGATCTAACCACTGAATCAGTTGATAAATTAAACTTAAGGAGTGCTGGTTTCAATTCCAGTAACTTCACTATCTTGTTCACGCATCAGTGCCTTTTAGATCACCAGAACCAAGGATACTCCCAGTAGTGGTCTAAAGAGAGCGGGAGCCAGAGGAAATATAAACCAGTAATACAAATTTAACAAAAGTGCTTTTTTGGTAATCACTGATCAGTATGGTCAACTATATGGTTCTTCCTGATAGTATGCCATACCTAGTGATATTCTGTATGGATTTTCTGCACTTCAGGTGGCTTCACCTCTATGAGGGTTCCAGCTTGGTACCCCCTCTCTGAATCCAGTGTTTATGTTAACAAGTAAATGGCATAATGTCCGTAGAATAGAGGTTATAAGCTGATGTAGGCCTCTTTCTTAGTTTTTCCAGAAAAGAAGATAATTGCTTCTTTCTTTGGTGAATTCCTGGAGTCTGAATCACATCTTGTATTTTTCTTTCAGAGACCTTGTATGAAAAAGCAGGGAGATGTTATTTTCCTATTGTGTCAAGAGGAAAATGAGATGAATGGTTTGACATCAACATCTTTGATGGCACATCTCTCAATTTCAAGTGTCTCAGCATTGCGTGCATCCTTGGTGATAGTAGTTTCAATCGAATATAACTCAACATGAAGCCCCTTAACAGTCAGTTGGACAGCATCCTTCTCTATTACTGTGCATCCCTAAATGTTGAGTGTTTTAATAATGTTCTAGAAATTGTACTTGTTAGTTTTCACCTAGACAATGCATGAGAAGGCTCTGTGAAACCTGTTGTTTAAGTACCGTGGTTGCAGCCCACCCATAGCTTGGTTGCAGCCCACCCATAGCTTGCAATTTGTTAGCTTCCACATCGCTCTCATTTCCTTCATCCCAGTTTGTCACAGCATGCGGGCATCATGGCCTCTTCTTGTGTTTGGCCCTCCCTGGAGCATGTACTTGTGTCCATCAACCGCTCCCATTTTTTGAGCTACATTTTGTTTCGTGTTCAAGCACTCCATATGAATGCTTGTGTTTTCCGTCTGTATCCAATATCCCCGTCCTTGTAGCTTCTATTTCCTCACAACCATCCTCCTTCCATGTTGCTTCTTTTCCCTCCCATCCCCTTACCCTGTATCTATGCCACTGCACTCTCCACATTTGCACTCTACTCTATGCCACTGCACTCTACAACACTACAGTCTACTTTGTGCAACTGAAATTTGCGCCACTCAACTATACTCCGCACCACTGCACTCTGTACCACTGCACTTTGGACTCTGCACCACTATGGTATGTACCACTCTACACCACTGCAATTTACTATGCACCACTTTACTCTAGGCCACTACACCCTATGCAACTTCACTCTAAACTGTACCACTCCACGCCACTGCACTCTACGTTACTGCACTTTATGCCACAACACTCTTCTGTTGGCCACTTCACTCTATGCCACTCTACTCTACCCTACACAACTGCACTTTACGCCACACCACTCTAATCTTGGCCACTGCACTCCACACCCTTCTGCTCTACACTGCTCTACTGTACACCCCTCTACTCTGCAGCACTCTACTCTATACCACTGCACTCTGTGCCACTGCACTCTACACCAATGCACTCTATGCCACTCTGCACCACACTGAGGAAGGGTACTCCTGTGTGAACATTCAAGTAGCTTGGTGTTCCAACACCAAGACATGCAAATGTTCACAGAGGAGTACCCTCCCTCAGACAGAATGGTATAACAAACACACAGGGAACCATACTCAACACAAGTTAGTGGGGTTACATAAGAAATTACACTTATGAACTCTTCAACTTCTTTTTAATATTGTTTGCTCACAACAACAGAAAACTAGCCCAGATGAAGTCTGCTGCAACATGGCTACTGCACTTTATTCCACACCACTCTAATTTAGGCAACAGCATTATACACCACTGCACTGTATGGCATTGTACTCTACACCACGCTATGCTGCTGCACTTTATGCCACACTACATGGCACCACTGTGCTCTATGCTCCTACACTCTATGTCAATGCACTCTATGCCAATGCACTTTATGCCACTCTAATATACTCTGTCCCACTGCACTCTAGACCACTCTACTCTGCACCACTCTACTCTACATCACTGTACTCTACGCCTCGGCACTCTACTCTTCACCACTCTATGCACCTGCACTTTACTCTGCACCACTCTGTTCTACACAACTGCACTCTATTCTGCACCACTCAACACCACCTCACTCTTCTCTGCACCACTCTATGCCACTGAACTTTACACAATACCACTCTGCTCTTGGTCATAGCTCTTTAGGCCACTCTGCTCTATACTACTCTACTCCAAAACTCTGCACTTTACGCCACTAAACTCTATGCCACTCTACTCTGTGCCACTCAACACCACATCACTTCACTCTGTACCACTCTATGCCACTGCATTTTACGTGACACCACTCTACTCTTGGCCACAGCACTTTATGCAGCTCTACTCTACTCCATGCCACTGCACTTTATGCCACTAGATTCCATGCCACTCTCCTCTGCACCACTCTACTCTAGACCACAGCACTCTATACCACTGCACTGTTCTCCACTCTATTTTGCACCATTTTGTGCTACTGCACGTTATGTCATTACACTCTATAACACTTTACTGCGCACTACTCTACTCTATACCACTGCACTCTATACCACTGCACTCTACTCTGCACCACTCCCGACCACTGCACTTTATGCCACTGCACTCTAAGACAGTCTGCTCTGCACTACTTTACTCTATGGCACTGCACTATATGCCAGACCACTCTACTATACTATAGACACTGCACTCTATGCCATTGTACTCTACACCATGCTATGCCACTTTACAGTGCCCCACTCTACTCTACTCCACTGTACTCAATGCCAATGCACTCTATGCCAATTCGCTTTATGCCACTCTGAAACTCTGCACAACTGCACTCTACACCACTCTACACTGCACCACTCTACTCAACGCCACTACACTCCACTCTGCACCACTATACTACACCACTCTGCTCTATGAAACTTCACTGTAAACAACTGCACTCTATTCTGCACCACTCTGCTGTAAGCAACTGTACTCCACTATGCATCACTATATTCTGCAACACTGCACTCTTCTCCACTGCTCTCTATGCCACTGCACTCTACTTTTCCTCACTGCACTCTACATCACTGCACTCTATACACCTTTACTCTAACCACTGCTCTATGTTCCACTGCACTCCATGCCACTGCACTTTATGCCAAGCTGCTCTACTCTGCTTCACTCTACTCTATGCCACTACACTCTATGCCACTGCACTCTACAACATTGGAGTCTACTCTTCACCACTCTACTCTACTCTGTGCCACTCTCCTCTATGCCACTGCACTGTACACCACTCTACTTCATGCCACTGCACTCTATGCCATACTACTCTACTTGACACCACTCTACTCTACACCACTTCACCCTACACCAGTCCAGTCTACTCTATGCCACTCTGCTCTACTCTATACAACTCTATGCCACTCCATGCTGCTTTACTCTGTGCCACTCTCTGCCAATCTAGTTTACTTTACGCCTTGCCACTCTACTCCACTCCACACAGTGCCACTCTACCCCACTCCACACAACGCCACTCTACTCTATTCCACTCTACTCTTCCCCAGTTCACTTTAAACTACCTTACTGTGTGCCACTTTACTCTCCGCCATTCTACTCTACTCTGCTCTACGCCACTCCATCACTCTACTTCACTCCACAATTCACCACTTTACTCTACTCCACTCTATGCCACTCCATACCACTCTGAGCATGCCACTCCTCTCTACACCATTCCATGCCACTCCACTGCATGTCTCTGTAGTCTTCTCCACTTCATTCTACACTACTCGACTCTACTCATCCCTAATCTAATTCAATCCACTCCACGCCACTTTATGCCAACCAACTCTATTCCAGTCCACTATACTCTACGCCACTCAACTCTACTCTATGCTCTCTACTCCACTGCATGCCACTCCACATCACTCCACTCCACACCACTCCACACCACTCCACTCTACACCAGTCAACACCTCTCCATTCTACACCACTTCACTCTACTCCACGCTGATCTATGCCTCTCCAAGCCAGTGTACTCCAGTCTACACCATACACTTCACTCCAGTCTCCTATTCTACACTCCTCACTGCTGTAAAATATGGCTAAAAGACATTGGCAAAGCTAATAGCTCTCACGTAGGTGAAACCCACTGGCTTTGACAATGCTTGTTTTTTGCTACTGTGAAAGATTTCAATGTCAAACTTCTTCATAATAAATGTCAGAATCATTGTTCTCTCTGCTTTTTCTTTAGCCTTTCAATTGCAGGGTCAAAAGTGGCCCCAGGAAATGCTGAAGCCGGGACACATTTCCCCTAATCTGTTTGATGACTAAGAACCACCATCAGTAATACGTAAGAAGACCCTGGAATGCCCACTACTAAGGAATTTAGCTAATTCCCAGTTCCCCTGTACTTTTTTGACATTTTGTGCACTCCGGAAGAGTATGACTATCAGAAAAGCAGACTTTATGGAAGCTATGCTGGTCCTTTTCTGACTATTTCTTACCAGATATTTCACGAACAGTGAAGGTCTGATATCTGAAGAAAAACTTTATCCATACCAAAAGTAAACACACATTGTCAAAGCCAATAGGCCTTGCTTATAACCGAAAATGCCTGGATGCTCCCATCTATGCACTCACTCATCCATCTGTCCATACACTCTATATTCATTCATCATCCGTGCACTTGATCATCTGTTCTTCCACTCTTACAACTAATCATCCACTTCATGTAAGGAATGATACTGAGCTCAGGAGAAGGTAGAGCTAATAGGGCGAACATAATTCGGTGACAAAAGTCACACGTCTCATAACTGAAGCTGCTGGGAGTAGAGACATTGAACAAAAGTGAAGTGCAGTGAGTGAGACTGCAGTGAGGTGGAAGAGTGTGGTAAGGTGCAAAGAAGGAGACTCCTGTGAGGCACAAGATGGGGAATGTGTAAGTAGTAAGACTTCTGTGAAGTGCGAGAGGGCAAAGTTCACAGAGCGATCCTCAAGTGAAGTGTGAGATGGCAGTGCGGAGTAATGAGTGAACCCCCGGTGAAGTAAAGGAATTCAGTGATGTCCAATGAGCGAGCCTCCACTGAATGGTAGTAATGGGAAGGTGAGACTCTATTAATGTTTATGATGACAGTGATGTGAGACTCTAGTAAAGGGCTTGAAGACAGCGCTATGGAGATTGAGACTCCAGTGAAGTATAAGACGGCAGTGATGCCCCGGTTACTTACCGGAAATCTTCATTACTCCGAGTATAGTCTTCCTCACCACATGACTAACAAAGTGAGCTTCAGCTCCACACCAGAACCCTCCAAAGCAAAAACATCAGCCTCCCATGCCTCCCATACCTTTCCCAATATGGCCGACCCATTCCACCCTTGACCTCTATAAGAGGCGGGCCGGTCCAACCCTTCAGCATGTTTTTTTAGTTCTGCGCACGTTTACTCTCCGGATGCGTTGTCAGGTAAGTGGTGCCTGCTGTAGCAGGTACGTGGGTCTGGGGTTGTAGGTCCTGCTCTAGTGGACCATGGGATCTTGGACCTTTTTCCCCACCTTCCTTCCCCCGGTGTGTTTGGGCCGGTTAGGCTCTTCTCCAGCGAGCCAAGGGTTAACGGGGTTGGCCGGGGTACGGAAGGTGGGGCCGGCGCTCTGCTGCGCCCCTGCTCACTTGGCTCTCTCTGGGCCGGTTCCTGCTCTGTGCCTGATTGTTTATGCCCGCCTGCCTGCCCATCGAGGCGTTAAGGCGGCGGCGGTGCTGCGTGGCGTTTGTGACCCCGCTGTTTTGGATTCCTGCGGTCGGTGCTCATTCCCTTTGTGTCGCGCCACCCGCCCGCCTGCCCCTCGAAGCGCTGCAGCGGACGGCAGCTGTGCTACAGTGAGTTTTTCTGCAAACTGCATTCTCTGGCACAGTCATTTACATTTGGGGTTTGTTTGTGTTGTTTTCCTTTCCCGCAGGAGGTGTGTTTTCACTGCTCATGGGGTGTTTAAATGCTGCTAGGCAGGATCACGTCTAGGGGATCAGTAGCTTTTGTTTTAACGGTCCGCAGGGACTGCGCTGCATCCTGTCCTGTTGGTCCCGTGTCGGCATGTCCGGGCGGTCGGTCAGTTTCCAACGGGTTCCTCCTTTGAGTTTATGTCTAGGTGCTGGCATTGTCCCCGGTTTTTCATGCCTCTCCAGCGGGGGTTGCAAGTCCTCTTAGGGGAAGGGGTGCCGTTTCCGGCCGCGTTTCTGGTGTATGACCTTCGAGGGGCGGAGCCGGGCTTGTCTGGCTTCCCGCGTGGCTGATTCTTTTGGGTGCAGCCGTCCCTTGATTGTTTCCGCCGTTCTGCCCGTGCTCTTCCTGAATGCGGCACGGGCGGGTTGCAATGCTCCATTTCCACCCCTCTGGTCACGCGGCAGACCGCGCTGTGTTTAACGGTGGGTGGGGTGCGCTACCCGCATTTTGTGGTTGGCCTCCTGCGGGAGGAGTCCGGGCTTATTTAGGGGCTGGTTGCTGGGCAACAGGTACCGTGAGGGTTTTTTTTCTGCCCCTTGGACGGTTGTCTACGGTTCTTCTTGCGGGGGCGACTCCTCCGGGGTGGCTGGCGTGGGATCTCTGCTTTTTCCCTCACATGCGCAGCTTTGCATCTAGGACTATGGTGCAATGCCTCCAGGACTGGGTCTGCATTGGGTTGGGCTCCCATTGCTGCGATTTATCGAGCCAATGTTACACTGTTATTTCATTCGCCGCTGATGTTGCCGAGCCTGCTTCATGGCGCATTCTGTGTATGGGCTTATGGGTTTTTTGCTCTCCGGCTGGTCTTGTGCCACTGGTGGCACCGGCTCGCGCGGGATGTGGATTCAACTCCTACCTGTGCTCCACATTACAGGTTTGTGCTATGTGTATGTCGGTCTTCTATCCCTGATTGTTCACCTGGATGAGGCACTGTGGCCCGGCTGTTAAGGTTTCTGACTCTTCCTCCGAGGTTTGTGAGTTCATATCCTGCTTTCTCACTTCTTGTGTGTTCTTTGTCTAGGATGGAGTCATTGATACTTTTTATGCAGCTGGACCCTGCATTGGGGCCTCCCCGGTGTTTTCTCCCTCTTCCTTTTCTGAGGTTGGTGGTGAGGGTTCCATTGGGGTGTGCTACACGCATTCTGGTGGACCTGTGTGTTTTGTCATTTTGTGGCCGTCCTGGTGGTATCACCTCCACGGGGCTTTGGGCCTGCGGTCCGTTCCTCCTGCTCTCCTTTATTGTGTGGGGTTTGGTCTGGTTGATCCCTGTTTGGGCGTCCTACTGGGGGTTCCAGAGGCTATTGCCTTCTGCGTTTGTTGGGGGCGGGCTGCTGTTGGCGCCTGTCCTTCCTTCCCTGGGCTGCTTCGGGGGTCGCCGTGTGGGTGCACAGCTGGACTGGGATGCAGCCATTTTTCCTCATCTGGTTCTTTCACGTTCCCCAAGTCTCTTTGTGGCTTGGGACGCTGTGTTGGGCGGTGGCGCTGTGTGTTTTTCTTTTTTCTGCCCTCCTCGTCGTCTGCTTAAATTGTGGCTCTCCACTATGCAGCTTGTTCTTGGACTCCTTGACCCCTATTGCAGGGGGGTTCCCTTCATCCCGGAGGGTGCTTCTGTCTCCCGGTATGGCATTTTGTGGGTGAGTTTCGGGAGCCTGGGTGTTCGCTTCGGCGACTCGCTTCCTTCTTGTGGAATGTTCCTGTGAAGGTTTGCATGGTCCTTGTGCAGGGCGGTCTCGCGCCTCCGTGCTGTGTTCTCCTCCCTGCCAGGCTCTGTGTGCTTCTTCTGCATGTGGGCCTCTGGTGGACATTCGCTTCCTTTCTGGTGGCTTGGCCTTGGGCCTGGTCCCTTCCGCTCTTAGGGCTCCATGGGCAGCCTCTGGATTTCCGCTTTCGCTGTTGGCTAGTTGGATTTCCTTGGTGGCTGGGTCTCTTCGGGGTAATTTACTGCACTTTCCTGGGTCTTTTTTGCCTTGTGCCGGCCTGGGTTCTCTCCATGGTGTCGCGCTCCCTTCCGGGGGTCCTTTGTACGATTGGGGTCCGTGTCCCACTTGATTATTTCCTTGCAGGTGGGGTTGTGGTAACCTTCATTTTTTTGGTTGTTCGGTTGGCATGCTGGGTTCATTTTGCACCCCTATCTGTTCTTGCGGTTTCTGTCAGTCTGTTTGATTGCGTCTGGTTCCACTGCCCGTTCATCTGGTGGTTTCGGCTCTCTCGCGGTTGGTGGTCCACTGTGTTGTGTTGTTGTGTTTCTGTCAGACTACGTCTCTTTTCTGCTGTGGCTTTTTGTTGGGTCACTGTGGTGGGGATGCCCTCTGTTTCTTCAGTTACTCTGTCTGGGCTTTTGCTCCCCTCTCGTTTTTGACTGTCCGTTGGGCAGTCTTGGTGTGTTTGAACCGGCTTACTGCTTTCTGTTCTGTGGCCTGTTTGCTTTTGCGTTTGGCTCTGTGCAGTCTGGTTCCCTGTCTTCTCTGTCCGCCTTCGGTTGGGGCGGATTTTCTGGCGGCACTACGTGTCTCGGGGGTCCGGGTTTCCGGCCCTCCCGGTGTCTCTCTGTCCCGGGTTGGTTCTTCTGGCTCGTGGATGCCTTTCTCTTGGGTAGTCCTTCCACTTGTCTTGTCTTTTGGGCTTGCTCTCTTTTGTGGGCGTCCCATTCTGGTCCGTTGGTTTCTTGTGAGTGTCCATGAAGCTGCTTGGCTTTGGTATGTGCTCACTTTGTTAGTCATGTGGCGAGGAAGACTTACGAGCAGGTAATGCCCCGGTAACTTACCGGTAATCTTCATTACTCCAAGTATAGTCTTCCTCGCCACATGAGTTCCCATCCCTCCCTCCCTCTCTGGCTAACGGCTTCATGTTTATGCTTGGTGGTTTCACGCTGAAGGGTTGGGCCGGCCCGCCTCTTATAGAGGTCAAGGATGGAATGGGTCGGCCATATTGGAAAGGGATGGGAGACATGGGAGGCTGACTTTTTTGCTTTGGAGGGTTCTGGTGTGGAGCTGAAGCTCACTTTGTTAGTCATGTGGCGAGGAAGACTTACGAGGAGGTAATGAGCCATGAGTGAGACAGGAGTGATCAGTAATAACTGAGCCTTAGGTGAAGTGTATGAGGCCAGTCATACATGCAGGGTTACAAAGGCAACGCTACATGCACGTGTGTAGGCACAGACAATAATTTTCTCAATATGAATACACAAAAGGCTAGTCATAAGCCACCCATATGTGCACCAAACTCATGTTGTGACAAATGCACATTCAGACGCATCTATGTCAAACAGAACACAAAGATGAACACATGCACACACTGCCAACACAATTAGTCAGACATGCACACAACATGTCATGACAAATAGCTTATATGTCGGCACACGTGTATGAAGATTGTTCACATACCGATGTGCACGTGCAGACAGGCCCACTGTGCTGTGCATTCTCAGAGGTCTCTCAGTTTGCTGCATCTGTGCTTGTGAAGTAAGAGGGTTGTTTGCCTGAAGCTTGTACTACCGACATCATTGGGTTTGAAGTTGCACGTGCTGTGAACAGAGCTTTGCTTGTAATTCCGAGAGAAGAAATATTGGATTTTTCTAGGGGGGGGTCTGTATATTTTGTGTTCAAAATGATGAGCGAGCTGATTTAGAAGTGGACCTATTACTGACACAATCCATGGCTTTTACACAACTTTTGCATCTGTGATGCCCAGTCTATCAGCTCAAGGGATGGTCCATGTACTATTGTTAGTGTGTTTGTAAGGGGGAGGGAGGAGACACTGCTATATCTAACACTGGGGTGAAAGACAGCCCTTGACATCACTAAAAGCACAGATAGGACAAAAATAAACGGCGGGTGTGGACCCTGGGATAAATTAACTGACCCTATCTGTAACTACTGTTGTTTATGAAAAGTGGGAAAGTCCCTCTTGTGCTCCCTGCAAAGAATGTGAGACCCTGCCGTTTGTATCTTTTTCTACAGAGAGATGAATTGTCCCTTCTCATTACCGCTCTTTGTGGTGGAGCAGATCTGATATAGGAAAAACAATCCGTGAACAGCAGTCTGTCTCTCTGCTAAGGATCACAAAGTGCGTCAGCGTTTGAGGAGCTGACAGTTGAGTGATGAAAACATTTGAAAATAGCAGTTCTGTATGGATGATGAACGCTTGGCGAATCCTGACTAATACTGAGCAGAGTATCTGAAGCCTGGAACTAGAGAACACGAACTGCAGACATCTGAGGAATTCATGGTGTGAGGCCAGCGGCGTCGACATGCCTGCTACTTGGCAGAACTAGTAGGTGTCTGACTATCATTTACAGTTCAAAGCTAGACTGTTCAACTATGCCAAGCAGTATCCCTCTAGACCTATCTTACTTTACTTAATGTGGGTACAAATGGAAATAGATATCACAACTATGTATACATTTTTATAACTTTTTTATTTATAGTTATTTTTTCATTGTTTCTTCTTGATTAGTTACTTCTTTGCATTATTTTCTCATATAGTACAATTCATCTCTTTTTGGTAAATGGTTTTGTCTTTTTTATAAAATACAAAGTGGAAAAAAGCGTTTTTTTTAATTATCAAAACCATGTGAGTTTCATCAATGATTCACAAAAAATAAGAATAACCCCACACCAATCACACCTCTAAAATTACTGCATACATATCACATTCATACAACACCTTACATACAACACCCCAAAAGAGAAGGACAACGAATGCAGAGCTCGTCCAAGGCAGGGCGAGCCGCTGGGTTCTCTGATAGATTACTAAACGTTGGGGTGTCTCATACAATCTGGTCGACGCACGTTTCGGTGGCCTAACAATCTTCAGATGCCACCTTCCTCAGGACCTGTTGCTACGTGTATTAATCACGGGCAAGGGTGGGGGCCTGAATTTTCTGGTATAAGGCGACAAGGCTCACTGGTAGTAGTATAAGGACGTATAGTTTTCTGGGTTTCAAGAGAGATTTACTTGACTCTGGCTATTACTCATATATGTCTGAGTCACACTAAAGCTGTAGAGTGGGGCCGTAGATTCGCCACGTAATCAGTTTTCGGGGTCTTTTTGTTTGAGGAGACTGGTTGCGTTCAAAGTACATATGGTCCGTAGTGAACTTGTTCAGGACTATTCCCAGTCTTATCTTTGCCGATTATTCTTAGTTCTTTTTCTTTTTTTGTGTCTTGACGGCTGTGGCTGTCTACGTCAAGGTTTTGCGTCTGTATCTTAGTACCTTGACAAACGCTGTCGGTTCATGGTGCATAATATTCTGCGAAGGATCTTAACGTGGTCCGGCTCCGTCACGGAGCCGGACCACGTTAAGATCCTTCGCAGAATATTATGCACCATGAACCGACAGCGTTTGTCAAGGTACTAAGATACAGACGCAAAACCTTGACGTAGACAGCCACAGCCGTCAAGACACAAAAAAAGAAAAAGATCTAAGAATAATCGGCAAAGATAAGACTGGGAATAGTCCTGAACAAGTTCACTACGGACCATATGTACTTTGAACGCAACCAGTCTCCTCAAACAAAAAGACCCCGAAAACTGATTACGTGGCGAATCTACGGCCCCACTCTACAGCTTTAGTGTGACTCAGACATATATGAGTAATAGCCAGAGTCAAGTAAATCTCTCTTGAAACCCAGAAAACTATACGTCCTTATACTACTACCAGTGAGCCTTGTCGCCTTATACCAGAAAATTCAGGCCCCCACCCTTGCCCGTGATTAATACACGTAGCAACAGGTCCTGAGGAAGGTGGCATCTGAAGATTGTTAGGCCACCGAAACGTGCGTCGACCAGATTGTATGAGACACCCCAACGTTTAGTAATCTATCAGAGAACCCAGCGGCTCGCCCTGCCTTGGACGAGCTCTGCATTCGTTGTCCTTCTCTTTTGGGGTGTTGTATGTAAGGTGTTGTATGAATGTGATATGTATGCAGTAATTTTAGAGGTGTGAATGGTGTGGGGTTATTCTTATTTTTTGTGAATCATTGATGAAACTCACATGGTTTTGATAATTAAAAAAAACGCTTTTTTCCACTTTGTATTTTATAAAAAAGACAAAACCATTTACCAAAAAGAGATGAATTGTACTATATGAGAAAATAATGCAAAGAAGTAACTAATCAAGAAGAAACAATGAAAAAATAACTATAAATAAAAAAGTTATAAAAATGTATACATAGTTGTGATATCTATTTCCATTTGTACCCACATTCAGTAAAGTAAGATAGGTCTAGAGGGATACTGCTTGGCATAGTTGATATTTTCCTTTTCCCCCTGTTCCCTGACCTCAAATCAACTCACTAGGGGGTTACCTTTTTTTGCAAAGCTAGACTGTTGCCTTTGACAAGTAGCGGGAAATCAAACAAGCACTGACAAAGCCATTAGGTCTCGCCTATACAAGAGCTATTGTTTTGGCATTGTGTTTTTGCCATGTTGTGCACCAGTGTGGCTGCTGTTCAACATGGCTTAAAAGTTAGTGGCAAGGAGTGTCCTAGAGTGGGGTGGGGGGAACAGAGTGTTGTAGACTGGGTTTGATGGAGTAGATTGTCGTAGAGTGTAGTAGGGGGAGTAAATTATTGTAAAGTATTGTAGAAGGGAGTGGGGTTCAGTGGTTCGGTGACAGGGAGTGTTGTAGAGTGCAGTGTCATAGAGTATAGTGTCATAGAGTGGAGTGGCGTAGAGTGGAATGGCATAGAGGGAAGTGGTGTAAAGTGGAGTGCCGTAGTGTGGAGTGGGGTGGAATATGGTGGAGTGGAGTGGATTGAAGTGGATTGAGGTAGTGGGGTGGATTGGAATGGAGGAGAATGGAGTGGATTGGATTGGGGTAGAGCGGGTTGGATTGAGTGAGGTGGGGTGGATTGGAGTGGGTGAACTAGATGGAGTGGATTGGATTGGAGTGGGGTGGATTGAAATGGGATGAGGTGGATTGGATTGGGGAGGATTGGAGTAGGGTGAATAAGAGTGGAGTGGAGGGGGGTGGATTGGACTGTACTGCAAAACCAGATACGAAAACAGTTCTTCCATGTGTAACACCAGTTTCTTAAATTCGGATTATATTTCAAGAATCGAATGGTGCGACCACCCTGACAAGCTGTCACGTCTTCCTACTCAGACGCCACATGTGGTTTTGCCCTATTTAAGGTGTTGATATTACCGAATTTTGGGTCAATCCTTGTTATGATCAATTACAAATTATTTTTGTCAATTACTAGCTTCTGCTAATTGATTGACAGTATGATCTATTAGGTCTGTTATCAAACGGTGTCTGAAGACTATTTCTGTACTTTATGAATCACCGATTGGTATTACATTGGCGTGAGAGATATCTATATATAGGTTTCGTTGCCATATATGCCCTGATGGAGTTCCAAAAACTGTTGGTTTTTGAGGAACGAAACGCGTTGGTTGTCTTTGTGCACCATTGTCGATTTTGAAATAAAAGACGAAAAGAAAGGAAATAAATTTGGACTTTTTGTATTATGTTCAGTGCACCTCCATTTGTTCAAAAGGACAGATTGTTCTGGAATAGGGTAGGGCAGATTGTTTTGGATTGAGTGGGGCAGGCTCTTTTGGAATAGAGTGGGGAAGATTGGAGTGGGTCAGATTGTTTTGGATTGGAGTGGGGTGGACTGGGGTGGGAGTGGGGCAGATTGGATGGGGTGAGGTGGATTGGATTGAGGTAGATTGGATCAGGATGGATTGGGGTGGATTGGATTGACGTGGGGTGGATTGGATTGGAGTGGGGTGAATAGGGATGGAGTGGGTTGATTGGCGTGGGCTAGATTGAAGTGGGGCAGATTGCAGTGAGGCAGATTGGAGTTGGGTGGATTGGAGTCGGGCAAATTTAAGTGGGGCAGATTCTTTTGAATTAGAGTGGGAAAGATTGCCGTGGGATGGATTGGAGTGGGGCTGATTGTTTTATTTTGGAGTGGGGCAGATTGTAGTTGGCAGATTGTTTTGGATTGAAGTGGGGCATATTGGATTGGGGCATATTAGAGTGGGTGGATTGGAGTGGGCAGACTGTTTGGGATTGGAGTGGGACAGATTGTTTTTGATTTAGTGGGGGAGATTTCTTAGGATTGGAATGGAGTAGATTGTTTTAGATTGGAGTGGGGCAGATGGTTTTGGATTGGTATAAGGCAGACTGGACCGGGGCAGGCTGCTCTGGATTGGAGTGGGGCAGATTGTTTTAGATAGGAGTGGGGCAGATTGTTTTGGATTGGAGTGGGGTGGACTGTTTTGGATTGGAGTAGGGCAGATTGGATTGGGCAGATTGTTTTGGAATGAGGTAAAATTGTTTTGGATTGGAGTGGGACAGACTGCAGGGTTGAAGATTGGAGAGGGGCAGATTGTTTTGGATTGAGTTGGGTGAATTGGTGGGGGTAGATTGTAGTGGTGCAGATTAGAGATGGGTGGGTTGGGAGGACTGGTGTATGTTGTATTGGAGTGGACTAGATTGGAGTGCAAGATTTGGATTGGAGTGGGGTGGATTGTATTGGTCTGGGTAGATTTCATTGAGTGGATGGACTGATGTGTGGTAAGGTGGGGTGGATTGTCATGGACTGGAGTGGGGCAGATTGGAGTGGGGTGGATTGGGATGGATTGCACGGTTATGTGTTAAAGCATCATTTCAGAAATTACTCATAAGAATGAAACAATGTCGCTTTCCAATAAAATAATCCTCATCTTTTGAGAACATCACCCATCAGCAGAAACAAAATAAAACATGAGTGAAAAGTGAGACAAGAAGACTTGGCAAAATAAGAGAAAGTTAACTAAAGAAAATAAGCCTTTGCAATTGTGTTTGTCCTCCTGGGCGCGTTTTTGCCAGTCACATGCCTTCTGCTTGCAGGGCACTAAAAGGAAAATAGAACAAAATAGTACCTCAATCACGTCTGGAGCAGCGGACGGGCACTGATTATGTTGAATCAATCAGTGCTTGGTACCTGCTCCACAGAGGGGAATGGAAATTATGTTAAGCTTGCCTTGATGAATTATGAAAATGTAAAGAAGAGTGAAATGCAAGTCAAATAATGGTAAGCAAAGGGGGACCTCCAAACCCTTTTTAGGTTGAGCCTTGGCAGAGCATGCACTGTCTCTTCAAGACATGCTGTATTCACTCTGTGGGCTTACAGCCTGCTCATTGCCATTTTATTAATTCCTTCGATTGTCGTTCAAAAATGCTTGCTTGTTAGTGGTTAATTGTTCATCTTTGACCCTCCTTTTGGTGTTTGGTTTCCTCCCACAGAGGACCTCCAAATTACTGCTAACATTATGCTTCTGTGTTTATGTGATCATATGGATTGATTCATGCTCGTGTCACTGTTTGCCTGTCTTCGGTGGTTCAGCTATGGCGCCCATCACCTAATCTTTCCGTCCCATTCAGATACTGAAATGAAATGTCAGAGGCTATTTTCTAAATCACCTCTTTAATTTTCTCTGAATTCAAAGTGTGAAGATTTCCCCCAAACCCCTCCCACTTTGCTGCTCATTGCTTTTATCGAGCCTTGGTCACTGGACCTTAAGCAGCCCAACCTTGCAGCACAGTTAAAGGCAAGGCTTAGTCAACTCCCATCGCATTTGTTTCTGACGCTTGTTTATATAATGTGAACTTGAGCGACCTAAAGGTGTTGAAGGCTTTACATGAGTGCTGGTTACATTACACAATGTCAGATTAATTTTTAGGGGCATTTTTATAGGGTGTGAAGTCGACCGACCAAAAGGTATTGAAGCGCTTTACAAAAGCCCCAGTTACGTTACACAAGGTCAGGTTAATTTTTTCGCGTTTAGGAGTGACCAGATTAAGTGATGCCAACGCTGACCCTGTTTATTCATTATTTCCCCTCTGCCTGACAAATAGAAGCAGCATTCATCCCTCCCACCTCCCCCCATGTCGCCTCTTCCTGTTGTCCTACTCCTATGAGGCCTCTAATTTCAAAGCATATTCACAGCAGCTCCCCAGGGACTGTGAGACATTGAGGTGTTGGAGCGCTTTACATGAGTGCTAGTTACATTACACAAGGTCAGATTAATTTTTGGGGCCATTTTTATAGAGCACAAACTTAACTGGTGATTTCCTAAAGAACATTAATACACAATATTTTGTAAACTGCCACCTGCTCCTAAATGAGTCCCACTGTGGTAGTGTATTTTGTAATCCAACCGACTGCCTTGTTGAATGACATGATGGCTAGAAGTTACCTTAGAACATATCCTAATGATCGGAAAGATATCCTTCCTCAAGGTAGCGTGCTATAGTTGAGCTCCTGCTTCATGTGAGCTAAAGAAGGAAAGCACCTATGGGTTCCCTTGAGATATTTTATGAGCCGTCTGAGTTGTGTGGCAGAACCTTCTGCTGTAGTTAGTTTAGATAGCTGGAAGTGGTTTCCATTGTTATTGGTTCAGCCCTGCTTAGGAATATGGTAAATCTGGACTGGTACTGGATAGAGCAAATCAGAAGCCCCATGCTGCCGCTACGCTTCCCCGGGTCTCATCCTAAAGTGCCTAATGTCAGAGGCAAATTGAGGCACAGAAAGAAGTCCATCAGAAAGCACCTCCCATGCCCAAGCACAGCCCCTCACCTTCACCTTGACAGGGCTGTTCATCTCACTCTCCGTAGCACGCTATCACTCAGCAAGGCGCTGGCATGCAGGCGGACACTGCTCACACAGACATTCACTCATTCACTCAGGCAAGCTTCAGATACACAACCTAGACAGTATACTTTTGGACCTCCCCTGCAGGAACATCAATGTTTTTTATTTACCTCACCTGTCTTCTACACACTGTTGGCAGGGCATGAACAACGATCCTTCAGAGCCGAAGTGACATAGACTATTGGGTCATATCATGTTACGCTGCCAGTGCAAAATGACTGAATTGTGCCTGCAGGCATAGCCTAACAAGCGCAATTTATTTATGTGTTTTTATAAAGTGCTGCCTTTTGGTAATTGAGATACTTTAGTTGGATCAAAAAAAAGGTACATATAGTTGAGTGGGAAGTTAGAGTCCAATAAGTAAGCAGTGGCCTTACCCTGATACTCTCTACATTGCTACCACTTGCTACTCAAATTAATATATAGGTCAGTCAGAATTTTCTTTTTCTGCGTTTTCCTGAAGCACATTTAGGGCCAGATTTATCAAGGTCTTGCGTGGCATTTGAATCACACGAGGTAATGCAAGGGCAACACAAGTCCATAAGTGAGAATTACTATGCCACGCAGAGCCATCTTGTGTGGCTCTACATGGCATAGTAAATCTGGAGTAACACAGTTCCTGCCCTATATTACTATGCACTGGGAAGGCTTTCCATGGGTGGAGTGTGGCTGTTCCCACACATCCATCCATGGTTTTTGGTGCATTCCCAAATTTACTAACACTAGTTGTTAGAAGGTGGTTCTGACACTATGGTCCGCCCGGATTTTTCGCTTTTTGAGCACCTAATTGTTGAGCTTTTACTGTTGGGGAGCCTCATGAGTTGAGACTCACCCACAGTGAACTCATAATGAAAGAGGCTGCATGTGGATGTAACTGGTGTCCCCCTGGTTTGACCAGACCACTGCGCAGCAGCTGGAGTAATGGACACCGGGCTGGTTACATGCAGATGTGCACACGGGTAGGGGCTGCGCTGGGGAGATTACTAGCGTGCACAGCCAAGGAGCAGGTGCAGATAGACTGGTGTGACAGGACTTATATAGAATGAGGTGGTGACATGGAATAGGCTTAATACACTGGGAAGAAACATGCCAGGGAAAGTCAGTGTGTTTTACTGTGTTTTTCACTTCATTATTCCCTTATGGGGATGTGGAGCCCCTGGGCTAGATTAACTTCCCTAAGGCCTACAGATTCCAGACACTCACTAAAGTCCGCTGAAACAGGTGTGAGAAGAAGTATTCTGCAGAGTCCTAAGCCATATTTGTACTGCTTCTGGGTCATCTAGAACTGTCATATTTCTCTGAGTCTGCCCTAACCATGCCCTGGCTGGGGGCTGACCGCAGTAGCCTGGATTGATGACCTTTCTTCCCAGAGCAAAGACCTCCTCTCCACGAAGAGAAGATGGGTGGGGCTACAGGCACATCCATCAGCAGCTATCACTGGCTGCCGGGCACCAGGCTGCAACAGGGAGGGAAGGCAGCGAGGGGGGAAGGGGCTTTCAGAGACATGTGGCAGGAGACCCTGGACGACGCAATCTTGAACCAACCCAGAGGCCTGGGCAGGAAGGAGGGGGCAGAGAAGTGAGGTGTCGCTGTGTGATAGGGCAAACAGAGACTTCCTGCCAGCCCCCTCCCCAACTTCTTAAAAGAACTTGCACAGGAAGAGGAGCTCTCTCTGGGGTTGTGGTCTGCTGAGGCAGAAGGTGCTTGAGCCTGGCGCAATTGGCAGTTGGAAGGAGGAACCCCCTGACTGCACCAGAATCCTGAACAGTGCCAAGAGAAGAGTCCTGGACCAGTGTGCAGAAGCAGGGGCCTCTGCGCAGGGAGAGGCCCAGGAGCAGAGCCAGGTGAAAGGCTGGCTCAGGGAGCCAGTGAAGACAGCTCCCTGCTGAATGCCCCCTCCTTGTGACTAGGAGGGTGAAGGAAAGTGCTCCCGGTGGCTGGGGAGCGCCACCAGGAGCAAGAGGAGGCATGGCACAAATCGGTAGCCTGGGGGCCGAGATATGCCCCCAGAAGGTAGGCGACCTTTGACCTCCAAGAAGACCGACGACGAAACTTGTGGGGCTCCACCATCGGTCTTGAATGGATCCCCTGGGTGGGTCAGGTCCCAGGGGCTGCCCCCAACAAGAAGGGGAATTCCAACGGACGAGGGGGAGCGCCGTCACGCATCCCCCTCGCAGGAGAAGACCAAGCTGGGAAGCACCATTGCGCTCCCCGTGGAAATGACCCCAGCGGGGTGCCAGGAGCCCTCCATGGCCCCCGCATACTGTGGCTGGAGGGGACCACCGTCCCGCCCACCTCGAAGATGTTCGGGGGCCTGGGATCCCAACTCCAGGCCCCGTGTGAGGAGGTGGAGGCGGGCCTCCCGCATGAAGATCCCAAGTCGGGGAGCATCGTCACGCTCCCCAAGAAGTAATCGGGGGCCCGGGACCCCAACTCCGGGCCCTGATGGTGCCCGAGGGTACCAAGAGGCCACCCTGGCCCCCGGCAAGAAGAATGAAGCAGGGGGTGCCGGCATGCCCCCCCCGTGAAGATGTCACCCTAGCAGGGTGCCAGAAGCCCACCCTGGCCCCCACCGAAAAGCAGAGACGGGGAGCGCCGGAGTGCTCCCCATGAAGTGAAGGAGGAGCCTCACTCCCCCGAGGCCAGCGGACCGAGCGCGGGCCTCCATTAGCGGGTAGACCAGCAATGTGGTGCAGGCTCCCGCGGCCACACGCAAGAGTGCTGGCCGGCAGGAGCCACAGGGGGTGGGCTCCCCAGGTGGTTCTCCATTGAGGCGGCAATGCGGGGGACCAGGTGGGACTGGGCCCCGCGGGAGGAAGAGCGGCCGGGGGTGGGCTCCCCGCTTGGCGGGAAGCACTTACCGCTAGGAGCAGCCGGGGGTGGGCTCCCCGAGCTGCGAAGTATCCCCTGAGGGTCCGGGTGGGACTGGACCCCACACCGACGAGCAGGATGCGGCGAAGCCGCTAGCGGGAAGATCGGTGCTCTCCCCAACACAGCGGGGAAGCCGCTACTAGAATATGCACGGCCAGCAACACAGAGAGCCCCATAATGCCTTGCAAGACATGGGAAAGTCTACAGTTTGGACATTTTGGTGGCCCCCAGAGGAGAGGGGCCACCCCCATTGGCAGGAGAGGTGCCGGGGGAGCTGCAGGAGGAACACAGCCTCCCCCAGCACAAAGAAGAAAAGTCCCACCCTAAGTTTCTAGGGGACCTAAAAGAATAACCACTCAAGGGCTCAGCATAAGCATTAACATCTCATGGGCTGGAACTTTCGTTCTACAGCTGGGGTTTTACTGAGAAGTGCATCAAGGAGTGAAAGGCTGAGCTGGGAATGTCTGGAGAAGGGCATCACCTGGAGATGAAGAGGTGTAATTGCACCAGAAGTGCATTTTCTAACATTATTTTTTTTAGAGGGACTGAAAGTCACATGTGTAATGTGAAGTACCTGTGTAAGGTGATGTCATAAGCAGAGTGGGGTTATGTTACCAGACATTCCTGCTAGGGTGTCTGGCTGAATATGTGTTATCCTGTGTTTTCATCTGTGATGCCTTAACGGGCTATAATTGCAAAGCATTCTAATGATCCACAAATGTGATGAGTACTGTCATTCTAAAGTGTTGTTAAAAAATGTATTCTTGCTGCTGCACTTAGGTGAAGAACCCAGACTTCTAGCCCTTAAGATGGAGAGGTGTATACTTCATGGTCAGTAGGAAATGCTCAGTCAGGGTTATGGGTCACCAAGGCAGGTTTACCTATTTTAAATGCTTGTTGAGAGAATGGGGTGGGTCGCCACTGGGATGGTGCCAGTGCGCAGGGCCCTCGCTCCAGGTTATGTTCAACTACCTGCATTGGGGCAAGATGATGTGCATACATGGGAGTGGTGGTACTAGACCCCACCCCCCCCGCGGGAGGGGTGGAGATGTTATGCAATGTCACAAAGTAATTCCAACAGCTTATGTATATTTGTAAATTGGTGCATAGTATTGAGTAGTGTGTGTGGTTAATAAATGTACTCTTACTTTTATAAAGCAAAGTACAGACTGGACAATCAGTTATTGAGTGTTATTTCTGCGCACGTGCAAATGGCGATTACTAGCCCACACCACCTCCCTTGAGTAATCCTCAGACTGCTCTGCAACGCTACCCTCTGAGAGTCAGGCGCTACAATTGGGTGTTTGGTTCCCAGTGAAGTACAAATGTGGTCATGTTATTTGTGCAGGCCTCACAGATGCTGCCTCGTTTTCCAACACTAGTAAACCTGGAAATGCGTCAAAATGCTACAACTTTCCAGGGGAGGCGTAACAAGGAGAAATATGTTTATTTCTCCTCTCTGTTTCCTCTTTCTACCTGTTCTGAAGGAGATCCCACAACGTCGGTGTTTCAGTTAGTCGAATACTATTTAAATTATCAGGTTGCAAGTTATTGAACCTAAGACCTGTTTGAATTAATCTAGGGTGCAAGATGCTGTTGGTGCAGCGGCCCCTCATTCCAGTATGCTATGTCCATAGTTCAGAGACACCCGAATTTGATTCTCAGCTCCAACAGAAGCCAGTGAAGCAATTGATGGGTTTGTAAAGGGTGGCTGTCCTATTTTACCAACATGTAACCTACCGGGCACTAGGGCATTTTGTTCACAGAATAAGATTCAATGCCTTGCTAGATCTGCAAGGAAATCCTACTTGTGATGCTGACTGTAGGTGCCGTTCCCCCCCCCCACCCACCCCCACCCCCCCTCAAAAAAGGCTTGAGCGCTGGAGAACTGAATTACATTTCTCTTCGTGATTTAGCGTTTGGAATGTAGTTCAAAGCATCTGTGTGCTGACCTTGCAAGCTTCCACTTATATCCAGGGGCCATTCATGTTGATGAAAGAGGGCGGGATTCTGCCGAAGAGCGAAGGACCTGCCAATGACCTCACACGGTCCACATGCACGGAGGGGCGCTCTTAATAGAGATGGCCTCATCTCCTGATCCTCCCCACAGTCTCAACGCTTGACTGCGATTAGTGACCTACAGTATGAGGAGCTGAACCAAAACATTTCTACGGGAATCCCCATCTCAAGTCCTCAGTTTTGGGGAATACTGAAAAAAGGAAGCACAGAACATCTTTGCAGGGACTTGTTTCATGATCACTTAACCAAAGGGAAGGTCTCTCACCAGCAGAGAATGTGCCGGAAGCAGTCAGGAACCTAGACATCAATCCCTCACTCTGAAAGGAACCAGGTGCTCCAGAGCAGAGCACACCCAGGAACCGGTTTGAGCAGGGGAATCCCCCCACTGAAACACAAGAGACAAAGACTTGGAGGGGTATAAGAAGAGGACCCCAGACACCTAAAACTTTAGATCACTTTGGAACTAAGAAGAAACCTCAGCCAAGGAGAAAGCTGAAAGGACTGAAGAGGAGAAGACTGCCTGCTTGCTGTTTTGCTTTGCTGCCAAGGAGAGGGGAAGGACTTTGCTGTGTCCCCTTCTTTTGATTCTGATCTCCAAGGGCCTGAGAAGAGCTGGCTCCCTGTTAAGAAGTCCCAGGAACAAAAGGACTTCACCACCAGCTCCCCTGGAACTCTGCTGAGAGAGTTCTGACCTGCCTTGGAGTGCTTGCCCAGTCTTGGGGCCTCAGGAGGTCGTTTTGCTGTGTTTGGGGAGCTGGGAAGCAGAAGCGTGAACAAGAGTGACTGGTACCCAACGCATCATCCGATTGCGTGTCGCAAGACAAGAGTGCGAGGAAAATTTCATCGCGGCACCATCGCAACACGCAGGGTCCCCGCATCGCTGAGTGCGTCGAGCATCGTCCCGGTGCGAGAAGATTCCTGACGCTGCGAGGGTCGTCGCAGAACCAGTTTGCGGGCCGCACCACTGCCGGTGCGTGAAAAGTCTCCAGTCGCTGCGTGCGTCGACGCAGAGTCCCGTTCCGTGGCGCATCGAGAGTTGCGGCGCCGGAAGGCAACGCTGCGCTACGCATCGCACCACATCGAAGAGTGTCGCATCGAACCTGTGCGTGAAGCTTCCCCCCAAGAAACCTAAGCAACGAAAGCCAAAGGTATCGCATCCTCCCCCTACAGATCGGAGCCGGCGCATCCACCTCTGCTGCGTGAAGCAGGGCTGCTGCAAAGCCTCCCCAGGATCTCAGGAGTATCGCATCGCCTTTGCCATCTTCCTTGTTATAGGTTTTGGGAACCTTATCGCAACTACAGGTACTGTTGGGCACGAGAGTGTCGCATTTTGTGCATTGAGAGTCGCATTGTGCAGGACACTGATTTTGACATCCTGGAGTACTTTCTGCAAACTCTTGAACTATTTTTAAAGTAACCTTTTTAATTGTATGTTGGTTTTTCTGTAGTATTTGGTCTTGTGAAGTTTTTAGTAAAGATACCTTATTTTTCTAAAACTGGTGTGGAGTAAATCTGTGGTGTTTTCACTGTGTTACTGTGAGTGTTGGTACAAATACTTTACACATTGCCTTTGATAGCCTAGACTGCTCAGGCCAAGCTACCTAGAGGGTGAGCAGGGGTTATCTTAACAGTGTATCCCCCTTTCCCTGACTAGAAGCAAGGGTCCCTACTTGGACAGTGGTACCTACCCTGCCAACTAGAGACCCCCAGATCTAACACTGCCGCTAAAACGGCGATAATGGGCTTGATAATATGCACTATGGAATTCCAATTGAAGCCCATGTTAAATGTGAAGGACGTCTAACATGGGCTTCAATTGGAATTCCATAGAGCATATTATCAAGCCAATTATCGCCGTTTTAGCGGCAGTTTTCAGCCGCTAAAGCGGCGATAATTTTATCGCCTGGCTTGTTAATATGTCCCTAAAAGAGTGACTTTGCTCCGCAGTGATAACAAAAGCAGTATTGCCATAGAAGTCACATTACATTTTTGGGTGGAAACTCAGGTTAGAAGAAACCCAAATGTATGGAAAAGCAATGTTTAATGCTGGACTATGCACCCTATAGCACGAAGGGAGCATTTAAAGTGCTAATTTAGACATGTTCTCTGCCATAGTTTTGGGCTGATTAGTCTCCTAAGTAGATGGAGAGCCGGAGCAGAGTTACTTACGTGGTTGTTTGTCACCTGAATTTTAAAGTAATGTCAATTTCAAAGGAATGTGCTGCTTTTTGCTGGAAATGTTTGTTAGTGTGTCTACAGAGCAGAAGAGTCCACAACATAAAAACATGAAACACAGAGCAAAATAACAACAAAACAAAAACATAACAGTGCACAGCACAAAACAATACAAATCAATAACTCAGCACAAAAACACATCACAGAAAAACAGAACAGCACACGATCACCACAACAACATATAAAGTAGCAAATATGCACATATATTCTTGTCCCATATTACCACCTCCACAAATCTTCTTTCATATTATGGAGGGAAAATGTGTTTGCAGCACAGCCTGTCTTACTTATCATGTAGGACACGTCTAGCACCAGTCAAGCATGTTTTGTAATCCGGTGTCTCACGCTTAGGGTAGATTCAAAAACAGCAAGGCGATTATGAGGTTGGAGATTTACCTCCTTGAAGAGTTACGAGTGCGTCACGAGAGATATAAGTATCAGAGTGGATTAAGCACGTGAGGTGCACTTTGTCACTGAGAGCTGATAGCAAAAAAAGGTTAATTCTGGGCTGACAGGAGCTTCTGTAACCAGATGACGATGCCATGGAAATATTTAAATGCTTTTATGGCAAAATGGTTTAAGATGATGAAAAGCTAAATAACTATTGTTTTTAAATCAAAGATAAAAAAGTAGTCTAACGAAATACAGAAAACAGAAACGAAGAGATAGCAGCCTCGAGTCCGGGAGGCAATCTAACAGATACCAGGGCAGCAAGAAGGGAGGAATGGAGAAAAGGTTCCTTTTGACGTGGATACAAATTGTTGGGCTGGCGGACAATGATCGTTCTGACAAATTGAGCAATATCAAAAGGAAATAGGCTGGGTAGCATCATTAGTTCACTACTTCAGGCGAGGTCTGACAAGGCCAGTCACATCAGCACCCGCCATGATATAAAACATATAAATGACTCAACAGAAGAAGAGCAGATGAAACAGCAGTGAATACAAAGATTAGAAAACTCAAAGAGAAAAATAGCCCCAGTGGACACAGCATAACTAAGTATAGTCACAAACCAGAATGCCTCCCTGTGTCGGACAAATATAGAAGACAGACATACAGGCAGCATCAACATAAGAGAAACAATCGTGGAATTTAAGACGTCGTGCAAAAATTATTGCTCATCTTATTTATATAGGTTTAAACTAAGCTGCAAAATGTTCACTAAGATTGAGTTCTGGTTTGACGCACTTATCACTGGTGTAGCCAATTGATAGAATCGCTAATGAAGAGTTGTGGGGGACATAATATTTACCAACATTTCACACAATGCAGCGTGGCAAGGGAGGTTTCTGTGCTGCGTTGCATAAAAAGAGAGCTGAATTGGGGCATGCTTACAAAGAATTTCAGCAGTTCAGTTCTCTCCCAGTCCTGGTGCACATTTTGCTGTCTAGCGCCAACAGAGGCACCTTTGCACCTTGGCACAAGGGTGTCTGTGTTGCAGGCAGGGCTGTTTTACTGCAGGAGGCTTATCCACCTTTCAATGGCTGCTGCAGAATGCAGCACATTTGGAAAGAGGAAATAATGAGGAGAAATACAGTGTTTTTCTCCTTGTAATGCCTCTCAGTGGTAGAGACACCATATTAGTGCAATTCCAGGTTGAAGGCCTTTAGTAAATCTGGCATTGCATTAAATTCCATGGGCCAATGCACAGGAACACCCATGCTCCACCCATAGAATGCCTACTACTGAGAATTGTAGAGCAATGCAGTGTAAGCAATTGAATTGGGCTACATTGTTTTACAGAGTCACACAAGGTGGTGAAATTTGCCCCTTGTTTGGCTTTGAAAATGCCATTAAAGGACCTATGTTGCCTTGCAACAACCTGTGTCACACAAGGAACACACAAGTCCTTAATAAATGTGGCCCATGGGGGAGGAGCCTAGCGCGCAACCAAGATGGCCGCGTAGGTGCGAGGCTCCCGAGGACCTCCGCAACCTCCTACGATTATCCTGAAATTATCCTGTCCTGGATGAGGGGACTATGTTGGTGAACCCGAGCTGAGGTGGCACCCGTTTTCCGCTTCCGAATCGGACCTCGGACACCGGAGTGAGCACCGATTGAGGTTTGCGGCCTTCCCCTCGCCGGACCCCGGATTTGCGCTGTGGGGTGATCCAGTGACAAAGTGAACAACAGCGGCAGGCAGGGCCTGGCGACTCGCGTACCCCGCACTTTCGCTTTCGCACCACCTTGTCGTTTCTGCGAGGTTGGGTCGCGGAGCCCTTGGTGTTGGTGTGGTGTGGCCTTGCTGGGAGATTCTGCCTGCCTGCCGGCTGTGATCCACCCCGCTGCTCTGAGGGGGCCCCCCCGGAGCTCGTGGCCCTGCTTTCCTGCCCTACACGACGTGGCTGGTGCGACTGGGAGACTGGTGGCCATGGCCACGAAACAAGATGGAGACCGGGCAAAGAACAAATCGACCCGGCGTGGCGCCGTCCATCAGGCCAACAGTATGGACCGCTATACCCTCCAGAAGGGATCTCCCGATGCCCCAGACCTGCCTGCAGATCTGACTCTGCGAGATGTCATGGGCGCCATTGCCGAGATGAAGGCCTCGGTGGGCCAGCGGTTTGATACACTGGCGCAGAAGATTGACTCGGTCCTTGTGGATGTTGGCCTGGTGAGGGCCGATCTTTCCAAAACCAACGACCGAGTAGATTCTTTGGCCCACACCGCATCGGGCCTAACGACAGATGTGGCGGCCTTGCAAACAGAGGTGCGCCGGCTTAGTCAGGCGAGTGCGCTTATGGATCGACGCCTGTAGGACTCCGAGAGTCGGGCACGGAGGAACAACGTCCGCATTATTGGGGTGCCCGAGGGACGCGAGGAGGCGGCGGCGGATCTCTTTGTGGAGGACCTGATTGCTACCCATCTCCAGCCACGGGGGCTGAGCAAATTCTTCGCTATGGAGAGGGCCCACAGGGTTCCCGGGGGAAGGCCGAAGGTTGGAGCCCCTCCGAGACCTCTCATCGCCCGGATTTTCAATTTTCGGGATAGAGACGCTATCCTGCAAGCCTCCAGACTGCATGGACCGGTCAAGCTTGACAATATGGAGGTTAATTTTTATCCTGATTTCACCCCAGCGGTCCAGAAGCAAAGACTGAGCTTCCTAGGCGTCAAACGCCGTCTTCGGGACCTAAACCTCAAATACGCCATGCTTTTCCCGGCCAAGCTGCGTGTGGAGGTGGATGGTCGCACTCACTTCTTTGATCGTCCCGAAGCGGCCGGGGACTGGCTGGATACTCTGCCCGGGGATCGTGATCGGGGGGGTGGGGGGGGGGCGGCGGGGGGAGACGGCACGCTGGATCGGGACTGAGGATCTAATATTGGGCCTCACTCTGGACGAAAATGTTGCCACTTTTGATTCTGCGTCAGTTTTTGTAAGTTCCCCTCCTATGGAGGTTGTGTTGGGTCTATTGGGGGTTCTCCCTCCTCCTCTAGGGGGTTTAGTTAGTCTAACTATATATGGGGCGACAGGCACACTGCACGTTGGGGGGGCTGTTTGGGCTCATGCAGGGGTGCAGGGAGGGGGGAGTTCTGTTGGGGTGGGTGGGTAGGGATGGGGTGTTGTTCGTTTTTATCACAAGGCAAACGTATTTTTGTGTTAGTTCTAAAGTGCTCTCCAGGGGACGAATGATGGCTTCTGTACATGATGGGGGGTAGGGAACTAACTTTGTTGTCTTGGAATGTGAATGGACTGGGGGACAGGATCAAACGGGGTGTGGTCCTGCAGTTTTTGAAGCGAATCTCGCCCGATGTAGTCTTTCTGCAGGAGACACACCTTATTGGCAACTCCTTCTGCGCCATGAATCGGCGTGGCTATCGCCTAGTGGCTCACTCGGGCTTCACGTCCGGCTCAAGGGGTGTGGGCATCATGGTGAAGAACTCGCTCCCGTTGGAGCTTGATGAGGTGCTCCACGATGACAGGGGACGTTACACGGTCTTGGTGGGAAGATTGGAGGGCAAAGTGGTTGTCTTTGTGTCAGTATACATCCCACCGGGGCTGCAGTCGACCACCTTTGCGGACCTTGGGCGCCTTCTCCTTGGCCTTCCGGGGGGGCTTGTAGTTGTGGGGGGGATTTTAATGCGGTGGTATCTGGGTCTGTGGATCGTCACCCCCCTAGGGACCTCCCCCGGGCACAGGCGTGGCAACCCGGCCTCTTGGATACATTTGGATTAGTGGACTGCTGGCGTTTAAAACACCCCACGCAGCTGCAGTACACTTTCCACTCGGGAGCCCATGGTAGTCTCTCACGACTAGACTATGTCCTTGTCCCGGCGGCCTATGTTGGGAGGGTGGGAGAGGTGCGCCATTTGCCACGGGGTATTTCGGACCACTCCCCGCTCCTACTGCACTTTGATGTCTTTCCGAGGGGTGAGGGTAGGGTGGTCCCAATCAATTATTGGTACCTGCGCGACCCCACCATTCGCGCTGAATTGATTAAATCCCTTCAGCGATATTTTGATGAGAATGTGGGGTCTGTGCCTTCGGCTGTACCGCTATGGGAGGCCTTCAAGACAGTACTCCGAGGGGAGGCCCTATCCCTTATTTCCCACGCCCAGAGGCACGAGCGGGAGGAGGTGACCCGGATGGAGGCTGAAATAGCCGAGTTGGAGGGTAATTTAGAAGGTGGGGTGACGGATGCCGCATTGCATGTCCTCCAACTCAAGCAAGCGGCCTATAGGGCCCTCGTCACGGAGGCGGCCAGGGGCCTCAGTAGAGAGCAACAGGGGCGACTGTATGATGTGGGTGATAAGGCTGGTAAACTTCTAGCGTGGTTGGACAAATGCGGAGCCCAAGATTCTCGCCAAGGTACTGGCCAATCGGCTGGTCGGTGTGGTGGGCGATTTGGTTCATCAGGACCAATCGGGCTTCATTCCCCATCGCAACACAGCCCTTAATCTGCGGCGTTTGCACGGTGTGCTCGCACGTGCCCCGTTCATACTGGAGCCGCCACCATGGCGTTTGACACGCTTGAGTGGCCATATATCTGGGCGATGCTTGCGAAGTTTGGATTCGGCCCAGGGTTCATCAGTTGGGTCAAATTGCTGTATTCGGGCCCATTGGCGCAGGTGGTGGTGAACGGAAGAGTGTCAGCTCCGTTCGAGCTGGGCCGGGGCACACGGCAGGGCTGCCCCTTATCGCCGCTCCTCTTTGCACTTGCCTTGGAGCCCCTGGCGGAGTGGCTGCGGTGGGAGCCTTCCATCCGTGGTCTCCGCTGGACCCCTGAGTATGAGGACCGCGTATCCCTATACGCTGATGACATCCTCTTGTACCTAGCTTCCCCACGTAAATCACTCATAGTACTGGTTGATGTTTTGCATTCATTCGGTCGTAACTCCGGTCTGGTCATCAACTGGGCTAAATCGTGTGTGTATGTTCTCTCCGGGGAGGCTCCTATCCTCCCGCGGGGCTGTCCGATCCAGGTCGCCCCGCAGGGATTTAGGTACCTGGGTGTCTTCATTACTCTGGACCCGGAGGCTCGGTATGATCGGAACTTGCTTCCCCCCCTCCAGCGTCTGTAAGAGGATGTCGCGCGCTGGCGGCGTCTGCCGCTTTCGCCGCTCGGCCGGGCGGCATTGTTTAAAATGATGTCGCTGCCGCGTTTCCTGTACGCGTTGCAGAACACTATGGACCTCGTCCCGGCGCGCTACTTCCGCGAAGTGGAGAGTTTGCAGCGCCGCCTGTTCTGGAACGGGAAGCCACGTATTGCCCTGGCTAAGCTGACGCTCCCATGGTATGACGGGGGGATAGCCCTCCCGGATATTAAACGGTATTATTGGGCCTCCAAGCTAGCTGCGATTAATCAGGGCCTATATGGGCCAGCCTTAAACCCGGCGTTTGAAATGGATAGGATGCTACTTCCAGGTGGTGACCATAATCGAGCGCTCTATTCTAGCGCGCCAGACGCTCGCCTAACGGGCCCCACGCGTGTCATGGTGCGAGTGTGGCACGCGGCCAATGCAGCTATGGGGTGGAAGGACCGTCTGACCCGGGCGTCACCACTATATGCGTCTGAGCGGTTGGGCTCCTTGTGGACCTCGAAGGACTTTGAGCAGTGGGACTTAATAGGCATTAGCAAAGTGGGGGATCTCTGGATGAAGGGAGGATTTAAAACGTTTGAGATGCCTCAGACGGAATTTCAGTTGCAGGGCAGTGAGTACTTTCGGTATTTGCAGGTCCGGCATGCGCTGGGCTCCGTCTTTCCGGACGTTGCCTCCATCCCGGAGTGTTCCCCCCTGGAGGATAGAGTGCTGGACGGGCACGTCCCTGACAGCACGATCTCACTGATCTACAAAAAACTGATCAACGACCGCTCAGACTTGTTGATTGCCCTTCGTGAGGCTTGGGTAGCCGATGGGCTGGAGCTGGACGACGAGGACTGGATCTCCGCGGTGGCCTCCCCGAAAGAGGTGGCCATACCGGCTCGCCTTTGCTTCGTCCAGCTCAAGATACTCCACAGGGTCTACATGACGGGGCCAAAGCTCCTGCGTATAGGCTACGCTGAGGACGGTTTGTGTAAGCGTGGGTGTGGTGCGCTGGAGACTTTTCTGCATATCTTGTGGGAGTGCCCGGAGGTGGCGGGGTTCTGGCGTGGTGTGCATGAGGTGTTGCGAGTGGTCACGCATGTGGCGCTGTTGCCCGAAGCGAGGAGATGCCTGTTGAATGTGTGGGAGCCTACCGATTACTCGGTGCCGCAGACGTGGTGGGCGACTCTGGGGTATATGGTTGCCAAGCGTGATATTGCCCAGCTGTGGGGATCCCAGAGGCCCCCGACTGTCTCGGCCTGGAAGGAACATATGGATTGGTGCATGTTTCGGGAAAAGGTGGTGTATGTGGCGAGAGGTAAGCCTGCGACATGGTGAAAGTGTGGGGCCCCTGGAACGCCTACCGCGGGGGAATCTGTGCTCCACCGTTATTGCCCGATCCGTCGCCGGCCCCTTCCCCTTAGCCAACTCATCCCCCCGGTACCTGGGCATTAGGTGTACCCAGCCCTAGTTCTGATCTCTCCCCCCTCGTGAGATTCCTATGGATGGCTAGGATCCCCCCTCCAGGGGAGCACGTGTTGCTATTTCCGATTGAGGATTGCCTAGTGGGTTTGTTTGTATTTGTTGTTCTTTAAGTTTAAAATGGAACCGTATAGTGGGGTCTGGACAGTGTGGCTCGCAACGATGTTACCTCCTGTGCATGCTCGGCCGCAGCACCGTGTTTTATAAATGTATATCGTATGCTCCTTTCACTGCTAGCGGCCGGCCGGAAGGTTGTAGGCCCATATTTGTATATTTTTGAGTCTTGTAATAAACGGTTTCAAAAAAATAAAAAAATAAAAAAATAAAAAAAATGTGGCCCATGGTCTACATCATGTGGCATTCCCAATGAGCAATATCATGAGAGGTCATTCCGTAGTCTTGTCTATAGATATCCTGCTACGCAAAAAATAGATGAGCTTCCATCTGTGATGGTATTCGAGAACCGCACCATTGAACAATTGGACAAGAACCATGGCCTGAATGTGGTTGAGAACATAGAAATCAAGAGTCACTGATCTTCCAGCACTTACCATCATGAAGTATTCTATGTGCCGAGCCATGTGACTGCCTAGCAATAAGGCTAAAGGCACATAGTCAAACATAAACATGGGTGGGAGAGCAGTCGTTCTGGTTTTTATTATTCACCAATAAGAGTCCGATTCAATGTATTCAGTTTACCACAATTATCAAATCTTCACCTTGTGATGTTTACATATCTTTCTAGTTTGCAATCTATTTTTCAGAGAGATGAGTCAATCCTTGTACACACAAAATGATATTATGTGCCAGACATGTTTACATTTGATTAGGATTTTGCCTAACCTATGCAAGGCATCATGTGTTATTCTTTAGTATTTTCTGGCTCTAGCCAGAGATAAGAATCAATGCATTAGTTATAAGGGTTCAATAAGAGGAGGCAAGTAAGCCTAACGCTATATATTCTGAACTGAAAAGCTACAACAGGTTTTCTGATGATCAAATTCTTGCAGGTATCCCATTCCTCCATAATAGATGAAACAGTATGGGCAAGACTTTTTGCGAGCATGGTTTCTAAACTCGTTGGTAGAAATATCAGAACTTGCATAACTGAAGAGGAGAGAATACAGCAGGTGACATAACAGCACAAGGGATCAGACAACTTAACAGATATGATAATATAAAGAGACATCATGGGAACAGAAACAAAAAAATATTCAGCTGCTTCATATCGTGTCAGGAGCCTTAAAATAGGTAATTATTGCTTTTCGGGAATGTGGAAACAGCTCTAGTACCCTTTCAGACCAAATTAAAAACTAAGAATGTCATAAATAGAAATGATTTTTCAGTTCAGTTCAGTTCATAAACTTTATTCGGGTAACTTAATAACCATAAAAGCACAACATCATAACAAAAAAAAATAGCAAAATGAAGGATTGACAGTACACGATAATCAAACATTTGTAATAATATAACTATAGCATTTGATAAGTTTGATGACAAATTAAAAAAAGAACTTCATTGGTAATAAATAAATAATTTACTGTTAATAAAACATTATATCAGCTAGCAATTACACAGAGATAGTGAATCGGGTAAAAACTCAGGGATCGGGCATAGTCTTACATGCTCTGGTGGCAATTCTCAAAAAGGTGCTTATGCGAAGGATCAGCTCTTCATCAGCCAGGGAAACTAAACATGTGTAAGCATTATCCAAACTAAAAGGTCTTCTCTTTTTGAAAAATGGATTAAAAAACCACTTAGTATATTTTGTGTAATACTTACAAAAAAATTAAAAAATGTAAAATTGATTCAATCAATCAATCAAAGACATTTATAGAGCGCGCTACATACCCGTAGGGTCTCAAGGCGCTGGGGGTGGGGGGGGTGCCGCAACTGCTCGAACAGCCAGGTCTTCAGCTTCTTCCTGAAGGAGAGGTGGTCTTGGGTCAGGCGCAGGTCGGTCGGGAGGGAGTTCCAGGTCTTGGCGGCCAGGTAGGAGAAGGACCTTCCTCCTGTAGTCGCTCTTCGGATGCGGGGGACGGCGGCGAGGGCGTGGTTGGCTGTTCGGAGGTGGCGTTTGGGAGCGTAGAAGTTGATTCGGCTGTTGAGGTAGCTCGGGCCTTGGTCGTGTAGTGCTTTGTGTGCGTGGGTGAGGAGGCGGAAGGTGATTCTTTTGTTGACGGGGAGCCAGTGTAGGTCTCTCAGATGTCCGGAGATGTGGCTGGTTCGTGGGATGTCGAGGATGAGTCTGGATGAGGCGTTCTGGATCCGCTGGAGTCTCTTCTGGAGCTTGGCGGTGGTACCGGCGTAGAGGGCGTTGCCGTAGTCCAGTCGACTGGTGACGAGGGCCTGGGTGATGGTCTTCCTGGTCTCGGTGGGGATCCACCAGAAGATCTTCCGTAGCATGCGTAGGATGTTGAAGCACGCCGAGGAGACGTTGTTCACTTGCCTGGTCATGGAGAGGGAGGAGTCCAGGATGAAGCCCAGGTTGCGTGCATGGTCTGTCGGTTTGGGTGCGGTGCCCAGGGCGGGAGGCCACCAGGAGTCGTCCCAGGCGGAGGGTGAAGAGCCCAGGATGAGGACCACCGTCTTGTCTGAGTTCAGTTTCAGGCGGCTGGTCGTCATCCACTCGGCTACCTCTTTCATCCCTTCCTGCAGGTTGGCTCTGGCGGCGGCGGGGTCGTTGGTCAGGGAGAGGATCAGCTGGGTGTCGTCGGCGTAGGAGATTATGCTGAGGTTGTGTTGGCGTGCGATGGCCGCGAGGGGGCTCATGTAGACGTTGAAGAGAGTAGGGCTCAGCGAGGATCCTTGAGGGACGCCGCAGATGACTTCGGTGGCCTCTGACTTGTACGGAGGTAGGCGGACTCTCTGTGTTCTTCCGTCGAGGAAGGAGATGATCCATTCCAGCGCCTTGTCCTGGATTCCGATGTTGCTGAGGCGCTGTACTAGGGTGCGGTGGCAGACAGTGTCGAATGCCGCGGAGAGGTCTAGGAGGATGAGGGCCGCTGTTTCTCCGTTGTCCATCAGGGCTCGGATGTCATCGGTGGCGGCGATGAGGGCGGTCTCGGTGCTGTGGTTGGCTCGGAAGCCAGACTGTGAGGGGTCGAGGGATCCATTCGTCTCGAGGAAGGCGGCCATCTGCTTGTTGACGGTCTTTTCGATGACTTTGGCTGGAAACGGGAGGAGCGAGATGGGGCGGTAATTCTTGAGTTCGGTGGGGTCCGCTGTGGGTTTCTTGAGTAGAGCGCTGAGTTCGGCGTGCTTCCAGCTCTCAGGGAAGGTGGCGGTGTCGAAGGATGTGTTGATGATGTCTCGTAGGTGGGGTGCGATGACAGCGTCGGCCTTGTTGAAGACGTGGTGAGGGCAGGGGTCGGTCGGCGATCCGGAGTGGATGGAGTTCATCGTGCGGATGGTGTCTTCGGTGCTGATCGGGGTCCAGGCGTGGAGGGTGGTGGTGGGGGGTGGTTGTTCGGTCGTGGTGTGCGTTGGTTGGTTGTTGAAGCTGTTGTGTATGTCCGCGATCTTGTTGTGGAAGTATGAGGCGAGGGAGTTGCAGAGGTCTTGCGATGGGGTGATGTCGTTGTTTCCGGCGTTGGGGTTGGATAGCTCTTTCACGATGTTGAAGAGTTCCTTGCAGTTGTGTGCGTTGTTGTCCAGCCGGTCCTTGAATGCAGTTTTCTTGGCGGCGCGGATCAGCTGGTGGTGCTTCCGGGTGGCCAGCTTGAAGGTGGTCCTGTTGTCCGGTGTAGGTTCCCTTCTCCAGACTTTCTCGAGGGCTCGGCAGTTCTTCTTGGAGCTCCTGAGTTCGTCGGTGAACCATGGGGCTTTCTTGCTGACGGGTCTGCTGGGCGGGGTCCTCAGCGGGGCGAGCTCGTCCGCGCAGTTGCTGATCCACTTCGTGAGGTTGTCGGCGGCCTGGTTGGGGTTCGCTGAGCTAGCAGGAGGGTGCTGGCTCAAGGAGGTGGCGAGCTGGTCTGCTGTGATCTTGTTCCAGCTTCTGCGGGCAGCCTGTTGTTGGTGGTGGTGGGTCGTCGTTCTTTTGAAGGTGAAGTGGACGCAGCTGTGGTCCGTCCATTGAAGCTCTGTGGCGTGGCTGAAGTCGATGTCTGTGCTGGATGAGAAGACTGCGTCGAGTGTGTGTCCGGCGAGGTGGGTGGGGGGGAGGTGATTGGCCACTTACCCCGTCACATGGGCATGGTACATGATCAAGATTATGATGATAGCCGAGAGGAAAACACAATGCAAATCTGACAGTTCCTGCTCTAAGGCGGAATAATAGGCTCCTCTCCCAATAGCTCATGCATAGGGTGAGATATATAGGTAGAGAATTATAATGCTGTTCTATAGACATGTAACTACGAACAGAAGATTTCTTGGATTCCAGGCCAATCCTTTCTGTGTTATATAAAAAGTAAAGGGCATCTCTAAGCTCCTTTTTTGGCACGGTGTCAGCTATATTTGGATTTTGGAAAATACTTTCTTTATTAACGCTGCACAGGCTTTGATGTACTCCACTCAGCCAAGGAATTTCCATCCCTTTCTCACACATAAGGCAGTCATTAATAATCTCTCTAGTGAGGGAGGCAGCATGGTTCTTCCATACCGATAGCCAGAAAAGGGCAGGACGGGCGCATATAAAATCCAATATAAAATTAAGATTGAGTTCTCTGTGGCAAATGTATTGTGGGGTAGAGATTGGGATGCCCAAAAGTTTCCTGCAGAATCTATTTTCTTCCTGCTGGATGCAGGAACAATTTGCAATGCCCAAAATCTCAGCCCCGTAAGTGGCCACAGGGACGCACTGTAATTTAAAAATGTTTAAAATGGCCGGTATAGCACCAGTGGTCTTTGGTCTGGGAAGACTAAGGATTGAGTTGGTGGCCTTTGAGAACTTGCTCCTGGAGTGAGCAAGATGCTCAGTCCAGGAGCCGTTCGCAGTAAAGACCAAACCAAGATAGGGAAATGTACGTGTACTTGTCAATTTCTGACTACCCACTACAATAGAACTTAACTGTCGCTTCCCAGGACCACAGGACATTAAAAATGACTTATTAAAATTGACACATAGGTCTAAGCTATCCATTTACTCAACAAAAGTCCGAACTAAATTACGCAGGGAGTTCGGCGTGCGGCCTATAAGGACCGCATCATCTGCGTATAATAGCACGGGGAGAGTTTTACCATGATTTTTGATACCTCACACCTGTACCAAAAATACACAAATGTAAACTATGTGGAGGCCATTGAGTTGGTAGACAAAATTTGAAAGTCAGTCAGATTTCATAATATTGATAAAATAAGTATTTTTTAAAAGTCTTATCTTCATTTGTGAGTCGTGAACTTATTGAGTGAGTCAGCCTATATAATGTGGACGATCAAAATACACACCTGTAATAGTTAACCCAATTTTTGTTGTGGTCCTCGAACGTTTGCCTGTCTGGATTTACTACCATTAGAAATCTGTGCACTTTTCCACTGCTAAACAGTATTAATGTACCTGTGCTTCTCCTCTATAATATGTGCTGTACAATGGAACTCCCAATTTGCCTGAAAAGTTATTTCACTCTGAGGGCTTTGCCAGACTTTACATTAAGTGAGCTTAGGTGGGATGAAAAATGTAATTCCCTAGCTACGCTCGGGAAAATTAGTTCCTGCTTAGTTTAAAACATCTGATTTAATGGTGAAATGGGGTTTTGGAAAACTTAAACAGAAATGTAATATTAATTAAAAAGTAGGTCTGGCTACGCAAGCCTATACTGGCCTCAAAACCAGTTCTCAATGACATCATACGTTTGAGGGGATCTTGCTGCCCACAGCATTGGGTCTTACTAGCCGAAGAGCCACATTCTATGAGTTTAATTCTATAATGTTCCAGTATTAAATTAGTTCAAAACTATATGGAATTTTGTCCACCTCTTCGCTTAACAAATATTGAAATATTGCACTGCATGAATAGACCTATTGGCTGTTATATAATAAATAATTGATTGTGGCAGCCTTGGCATCATAGAAGACCTTTTGAAAATTTAGAATAATCTGTTATAAGATTTCTGAATACATAGGTGAACACACTGGAGGATCATGTATGATTGAACAAGGAGCTAGCATTCGTGGGTGTTATGGATTGTGGTATTCAGGACATATGGATGTTATGTAGAAAATCCCCGTCTTTTATGAGCGGGGAGGAATGACCAGAGTAAGAGTGTCCCATTAGATTTACTTTGTGTGTACTCAGTGTTAATTAGGATCTAGGCAGAGTGGAAGGTGTTTTTTTGTGGATTTATTGTTTCCAACCTAACAAGCATTGTCGAAGACAATAGGTCTGGCATCGACACCAGCCTTTTGGCAATTCTTATTTTGTTACGCCTTTGTTTTTGCCAACCATTATTGTTCAGTAAGCTACTGGGCTTTCATTAAATAAATAAAAATACAATGGTAAAGGAAAAGGTGTTTTTCCTATCTCAAACAATTACACGTTACCTTGATACACCCGGCAATAGGGTGAACTACCGTGTGTATGAATGTGCTTCTTGTGAAAGGGTAGCATGCTGTACCTCATAGTGAAGTCAGTCAATGGGTGATTTGGGCTTACATTGCCCCTTGGTGCATGCTGGAGTGGGCAGAAGGAACAGGTGAATGACACAATCACAGACTAATGGATGAAGTCTCACTGAAAACCCCTATAAGTAACTATGTTATACATGCATTAAGAAATTCAGAAGGTGTTAGCTAACACAGACCTGAAAAAGACATAGGTCTGGCATTGGCTTCTAGCCCCACCTTTAAGAAAGATGGCAAGAAAGAAAGGATGAAAGGAAGAAAAGAAGAAAAGGGAAAAGGAAGCAAGCTAGACAAAAAAGAAGAAAGAAGAGAAGGAAGGGAGGCACAAAGGAAGGAATAAAGGTAAAAGAAAGAAATGAGAGAAAAAAGGAAAGTAGGCAAAAAGAAGGATGAAGGAAAGAAAAAAAAAGAAACAAAGAAGGCAAACAGAAAGAAGGAAGAAGAAAAGAGAGCAAAAAAGAAATAAAGGGGGAAAGAAAAAGGGAAAGGAGGCGATGAAGAAATAAGGAAAGAAATAAGAAAAGAAGGCAAAAAAGTAAGCAAGAAGGAAAAAGTTGACAAGAGAATGGGGGAATCAGAATTCTACTGAATAATAGATGTAATAAGGAGGTCCACGCAGGTAGGTGTAGGTCAGGATGTTTTATTGTAGTTAGTTACAGGATATGTGGATCAGCCCCACCAGGAGCAGCCAGCATGCTGCTCAGCCCCATCTCAACTGTGACTTTTCCTCACAGAGTCCCAATGTTCCGAAACACATCATCACAGCAACATTCCACTGGCTGAGCAAGTGGTAAAATGGCATAACAATAACTTGAACAGGATACTACATATCCCCCTTTCTTATATAACAAAAAAACAATAAAAATGGAAACAGAAAAAGAGAACCATAAATTATGAAAGAATAAGAGGAATACAGAAACAGCATAAACAATGCAAAGAAGAGAACAACAAGGAGGGAACAGAAAGATAGGTGGTATTAGAAAAAGAGAAAGCGACACATGAAAAAAACAGATAAAAATAACCCATCATCCCTTCTATAAAAAAACAACAGAAAAGAATAGAAAGACACAGCAAGAAAGTACCAATGACTAACCCCCCAGACACACCTACTGGCCAGGCAGGCAAGCAAGAAGGCACGGTATAGCACAACACAACAAAACACTGGACTACAACCAGACACACACACAGTGGAGAAGGAAGAGAAACCTCAGGCGGAAGGAAGAACAAAAAAAAAACACACTACGATAAGAGAAACACAGAGGTCAACAAGAATAAAGTCCAGAATCCATAGATGACAAGAAGAAAAGACATCACGAGGAAAGTTGAGCACATGAAAGAAACAGGGAAGATGAGAAGAAAATATAATAAGATCACTCATCCAAACCCTATTCCAATATTGACAAAGTAATTTAAAATGAACAAAACATTAAGTTGCAAAATGGACAATGTAATATAAAGAAAGTATAACATTGAGAAAATAACACAGATGGGACTGAAACCCATGAAACACACCTGATGTAAGGGTAAAGATCTACCCAACGTAGTGGAGAATGGGAGGACTAAAACCCAAGACCAATCCCTACCACGAGAGAAAGAGGTCAGAAACTATTACAAATAGGACTAAAACCCATGAAATGATAGCCCTTGTAAAGAAATCATGTAGAAGTCATCACGCAGTGTAGTAATGGGACTAAAACCCACATAACCCAAGTTAGAGAACATGGGACTGAAACCCCTGACCTATCCTAAAACGAAAGGGAGGTTAGATATTGTTAACTAATTTATAAGGGTCTGAGAGATGGTTAACTAATGCAAAAGGACCAACACCCATGCATAGATGCCCTGAAAGAGGGTAGGCACCGTGAGTGACCTCAGAAGGCAAGTGTATTGTGAGCAAATGGGACTAGAACCCATTTAAATCCCTGTGTAGGCAAGAAACAACGTGTAAAGTGTCCACATGTAAAATAAAGAATCCTTGCAGGATATGTGAGGAAGACTAATATAAACGACACAAAAATCCGTATGGCAGGTACCCTGTGTGAGGGCATGAGGCAAATGCAAGAGGGCAAATGGGACTAAGACCCAATGTCATCCGTATGTAGGGAAATGTAAAGTGTATAGTGAATACATGGGAAACAATGATTCATGAAGACTTTTTCCCTAAGTCCAAGAATGTAATATGAAGGACCTACAAAACCCACCAAACAATCCCCTGCAGGATAAGGGTGGAGATAGACATATCCTTCATGTAGTGTACCAATAACCAAAAACATACATAGACAAGGTGTAATCACAGCCAAGCAAACAATTGGTTTAAATAAGGAAACACATTAACATTAGCAGACTATTAAAGATCAGAGTGCGCACGTCACCGTAACCGTGTCACACACCAGGGTTCATGAGAAGATGGCAGGATCCGACCAACCAATGTGGTAAGGAAATCCTTAGTTCACACTAGTGGACTGCCGGCTGAAGGAAGTGTCAAATCCCATGGTACATTGAAGGAAAGGCTTGCCTCTTGATAAATAAAGTGTGCGTGTCACTCAAAAACAGACTGACACGCAATTCAGCCCAGTAAGATTCATTTAAGTGTTGTGTTGTACTGTGCCTTGCCTTCTCGCTTGCCTGCCTGGCCAGTAGGTGTGTGGGGGGGGGGGGTAGTCATTGGTACTTTCTTGCTGTGTCTTTTTCTGTTGTTTTTATAGAAGGGAGGATGGGTTATTTTTATCTGTTTTTTTCATCTGTTGCTTCCTCTTTTTCCACTACCACCTATCTTTCTGTTCCCTCCTTGTTGTTCTCTTCTTTGCATCGTTTATGCTGTTTCTGTATTCCTCTTATTCTTTCCTCATTATGGTTCTCTTTTTCTGTTTCCATCTTTATTGCTTTTTTGTTATATAAAAAAGAGGGAAATGTAGTATCCTGTTAATGTTATACAATTTTACCACTTGCTCAGCCAGTGGAATGTTGCAGTGATGATGTGTTTTGGAATTTTGGGATCCTGTGAGGAAAAGTCACAGTTGAGATGGGGCTGAGCAGCATGCTGGCTGCTCCTGGTGGGGCTGATCTACATATCCTGTAACTAACTACAATAAAACATCCTGAAATACATCTACCTGCGTGGACCTCATTACTACATACTGTTAGTAGGAATGTCTTCAGACTTTATAATTTTCATCAATCTGAATAGCCTGCAACATAAAGAAGCCTAATAAAACCATGAGAATTTTTTCACACTCCCAATAGGCCACTTCGGTCAATCAAGGCACAAATCCTAGAACAACTGTAGACAGAAAAATCTAGGGCTATAGAAGTAAAATTAAAACTTGCTGAATCTGAAATTTTTTCTTTTTGGACCACCAGAGAGATTCAAGTAATAGAAGATCAACTCTACAAATTTTAAGCTTGAAAACTAGGAGAAACATCAATTATTCAATAATTTAAGTTTGGCAACAGGGAGAGAGCTAAAGGAGCTAGCCTATCGGTCTCATTTCTCAACAGTGGTCAACAAATGATAGTGCTTTTTTATTTTTTCCTGTCAACTGATTGGCATACCACCAGATATTAAGTTATGTGATTAAGTTGCCTTCATTACTCTCTCAGGTAACTGTTAGCTGTTCAATGTTTTTGCAAGTTAGTTAGCCAAACCCTAAAAGTCTTCTTCGATTTTGCCTACTAATTTGTTTTTAGGTCGAGGATTGAGACAGCTTTACCTGTGCTCCAGGGCTCATGTGCTGAACAAATCAAACACACAGAAAAGGGTTTTAAGTCAACCGCTTTTGGTTAGTGGTAACCCTGGGCGTAGTTCGCGAAGTAGTGCTTCGCGAAGCTACGCAAAGTGCAGTTCGCACTACGCGAGCTACGCGTAGCACTTCGCGAACTGCGTAGTACCTTGTTCGCACTGTGCAAGATGTCGTTTTCAATGATTGCACAGTGCGGACAAGCAACCGGCACTGTGCAATCATTGAAAATGGCATCTTGCACAGTGCGAACTGTAGTGCTGCTCGAGTAGATTTTTACTCGAGCTGCAGCTTTCTCAACGCGAACTGGTAGTTTCTCATCGCGAGCGGTCGCGAGCATACGCAACCACTCGCAATGAGAAACCTAACCTCCTCGCGTTGGGAATCTCGCCGGGAGGTTTATTTTCCATGCTCGCGATCGCCAACTTGATGTTGCTGATCGCGAACAAGGAAAAAGACTCGCGGGGATGTCATTTTGCTTGCTCGCGGTCGCCAACTTGACGTTGAGGACCGCGAGCAAGCAAAAAATGACCGCAGCACTACGCAACACTACGCTACGCATGTTCGCACTGTGCTACGTGCAGTTCGCGTAGTGCGAAGTAGCGCGAACTTCGCAAACTACGCGAGCGTAGCGTAGTGCTTTGCCCAGGCCTAGTTAGTGGTTGCTTTGGCTAAGTTCTCTTCAGCCTCATTGTTTAAAGAAAGTCTTGTTCACATTGTGGGTATGCCCACAAGATTATTTTTCTTTACTGTCATGCTATTGGATGGAAGGTTGGATAGGTCTGCAAAATGAGTTAGTCCATTGAAAGGATGGAATGCATTGTATTGCAATTGAGGTGCAGCCCTTTACCTACTTCCACCTCTTCCTCTGCCCCTGTTCCTTTACCTACTCCCTGTTCCTTCTTCTACTCATATCACTACTAACCCTACCCCAGTTCTTATCCTTACCCACAGTGCTATGCCTCCTTCTAATGATCTCCTATGTCTATTCTCATTCAATGTTCATCTCCACCCATACCCATATTCTTATTTCCACTGCTACTCCTAATCAAACTTCCTACCCTTACTCCTACTCTATTCACTAGTAGTACCCATAATTCTTGTCTTAATACTACTTAGTCATACTTGTACTCCTGCACCTTCTTATACTTACTCCTACGTTTACCTTCTCTTACACTGACCTATTGTACTCTGAATTCTTTTAATTCCTATTCTTCCTCCTACTCTCACTCCTACATTCAATCCTGCTTCTCCCAATCTCACTCCACATACTTATACCCAAATTCCTACTTATTTGCTCAAGCCATTTCACATTGCTCTATGTACAGCTCTCCTATAGATCTTAGGAGTTTTCAAATCTGGCCATCTGTGTCTTTTACTTCTCTGGAATTCTCCTTTTGCCTATACAACAAAAGTGGCACTAATTGTTAGCTCTTCACTGTTCAACACACTTATCTCCCTCAAAAATGTGCCTATATCCAGTCTTTTTTTTGTCATTCATCACTCCTACATTTGCCCCAAAGGATCTCACTTCAAATTTCAAATAATTTGTTCAGGTGCAGAGTAGGTCATGAGAGACTTCTGATAGGCGGAGAGTTTGGAGAAAGCTGCACAGTCAATCATTCTGTCATAGTTATAAAGTAGTGCCTTCTCCTTTGCAAACCATGTGGCTACTTGGGCTCTACCCAACATCAATCAAGCAATCAAACGATACTTATAAAGCATTGCTTGTCACACAACAAGGTATTCAGTCATGAGCTGAAGAGTCAGTCAAAGAGCCAGGTCTTTAGTGGTTTCCTGAAGTCGGTCTGCAAGGGGGAGGTGCAGAGGAGGAGATGGAATGGTATTCTAAAACTTCGTGGCGAAGACAGAGGAGGAGCATCCTCTGGTGGGACAGATGCATGATACCTGTGCGAGGGTAAAGTGAGCAGAGCGGAGGTAGGTGGAAGTTCAGGTGGTTGTTCATGTAGGCGGGTCCTTGTTCGTGGAGGGCTTTGTATACATGGGTCAGGAGCTTGAATTGGCATCTTTTCTGGATGGAGAGTCAGTGGAGGTCTTTCAGGTGCTGGGTGGTGTGGGTTCTCTTTGGAAGGTTGAGCATCAGTATGGTTTCTGCGTTCTGGATTGTCTGGAGTCTCCTCGTGAGATCGGTTTGGTGCCTGCACAGAGTGTGTTGCCGTAGTCCAGCCAGTTGGTGATGAGGGCCTTCTTCACAGTTTTTCTGATACTGATGTGGAGCCATTTGAAGCCTTTGTAGAGCTTGCAGAGAGTGTGGAAGCAGGCTTAGGAGATAGAGTTGACCTGACGGAAAGTTAATTGTCGAGAATGATACCGAGGTTGCGGGTGTGGTCTTTTAGAGTGGGGGTTGAGTCTGAGTTCCGATGGCCACCAGGAGTCATTCCAGAAGGAGGTGTGTCTGCCGTAAGATCAGTACTTCCATTTTGTCTGTGTTGAGCTTCAGGCAGTTGTAATTCATCCAGGATGAGGCATTCTCCATGCAGTTAAGGAAGTTGGTCTTCATCATAGTGGGGTCCTCTGAGAGAAGCGAGAAGACAAGCTTGATGTCATCAGTGTAGGAGACAATGTTGATGTCATGGGTTCTGATGATGTCGCGAGTGGTGTCATGTAAATGTAGAAGAGAGTTGGATTGAGGGATGATCCTTGGGGGATGCTGCAAATGGTGTGCTTGGGTTGACAGGTGAAGGGAGGGAGACAGATTCTCTGGGTGCTTCCCGTGAGAAATAAAGCCATCTATTTGAGTGCTTCATCGTGATTCCGATTTGGCGCAGTCGATCAATGAGTGTGTGTTGGGAGACGGTGTCAAAGGCAGTGGAGAGGTCAAGTAGAATCACAGTGGCTGATTCTCCTTTGTGGAGTAGGGCGCAGAAGTCATCTGTTGTAGATATCACTGCTGTCTCGGTGCGGTGTTGGCTCTGAATACTGATTTGGAAGGGTCCAGCATGTTGTTTCTATCCAGCTGTTTGGTGAGTTGGAGGTTGATGGCCTTCTCAAGGACTTTGGTGGGGAACAGGAGCAGTGAGATGGGACGATAGTTCTGGAGCTTACTGGCATCTGCAGAGGTTTCTTCAGGAGCGTTTTGACCTCTGCCTGTTTACAGGAATTGGGAAAGGAAGCTGTAGTGATGGAGATGTTAAGGATGGTGGTGAGCTGGTGGCTGATATTGCCTCTTCCAAGATTGAAGAGTCGGTGGGGGAATGGGTCGGAAGGGGCTCCTGGGTGGATGGAGATCATTAGAGTGTTTGTGTTCAGTGTACTGAGCTGTTACCATGTGGTGCATGGGTGGTCGGCAGCTGTAGTTGATAGAATATTGAGGAGGTCGTGGGTTAAGACTGAAAATTTCTTTAGATGGTTGCTATCCTGTCGTGAAAATGGTCAGGGACGGTGTCACAGAGTTCCTATTGTTGTTGGGGGATTGAGTTTCGGTTGCAGAAGGGCAGGCGGACTCTCTGACAATGGTGAAGAGTTCCTTGGTTTGGTTGGTGCTGCTCTCAATTCGGTAAGTCAGGGCCTACTTTTTCAAGGCTTTGAGCTGGTGGATATAGTTGTTGAGGGCCAACTTGAAAGAGGATCAGTCAGTATGGTTCTTGCTGGGTTGCTACTTTCTTTCTAGTGGTTTGCATCTGCATTTTGATGTGCTAAGATTTGGGCTGTACGAACTGGCTTGTTCAGTGGATCTGTGCGTTTATGCTGGTTCAGTGGGAACGACTTGGTTGGCGCTGCTCGTTATCCAGGCATTGAAGTTCTCTAATGCCTTGGTCAGGTCTGTGGTGAAGATGAGGGCAACGGTCCATTGGTGCTGAGTGACTTTGGTCCAGTTGTGGAAGGGGGCGCTGTGGCGGTTGGGGGTGGTCGTGGAGGTCCGGCGATGGTGAAGCGTCTGATGGAGGGGTCCGACCAGGTGAGATCTGTGGTGTGGCTGTATTTGATTCGTTGCTGGGTGTAAAGAAGGGGTCCACCATGTGTCCTGCTTTTTGTGTATCATGGCATAGCTTCATACACATAGAACAGATGAAACCATTTTATACATCAGGCCCAAGATTCTCTGAAGAAAAAATTGGAAGATGTCAAGAGTGTTCAGAACATCATGATGCAACTCAGAATCCATTTATAAATTGTGAGACTGAATGCATTCCATTTCCCACATAACTGCATTTGGGCAGAATGTGTTTCAATAGGGAAAAAGGGCATATATATGAAAAAAAACAAAAGACAATTGTTATAATGTATATACACCCTCTTAAAGAATGGCTCTTATAATTTGCATGATGATATTCAAATGTGCATTGGCGATACAAAATATCATAATTCTGACCTGAGTGTGACCAGAGACTTTTTAATGCATGGGCAAAATGGCCATTTTCCCAGGGCCCCCACTATCCAAGATGCTGTCTATTTGACCTGTCTAATATATTTCTCAATCTAAACGTCTCTCCCTCGCTAACTATCTCTTCCTCTGACTCCACCTCTCATCCCAGTGTAATTTTAAGGATTTTTAGTGTCCCAGGCAACTGTTTTTGTATGACCCTTATAACGTTTAACATGTTATTTATAATTGTTTATAACTTTTTCTGCTATAAACAATAGTAGTCACCCATAAACACAAAGGGACCAGGATAATATTTATATCTCACAAAAATGTCTAGATGGGCATCATTTCAAAATGATTGTATCTCACAACAGTGTTTGAAGGGGCATCATTTTGAATTGTATCTCACAATAATACCCCAAGGGGCATCCTTTTGACTGCATCTCATAGCAATGTCTCGAGGGGCATCTTTTTGAAATGATGGCGTTTGGGGCATTGTTGTGACATTTAGAAATATTTTGCATTGTGTGGGCTTGAATTAGCATGGAATGGGTACAAAACAATCAAAGTAGGGCCCTCAAAATATATCTAGCCAGGGTCCATAAAATCCTGAAGCTCACACTGAGTGTGAAAACATTAGGATTATAGATGAGTAACTACTAATAACAGTATGTGTTTCAAAGAGAAGTGAAAAACATACAACAAATAGACAAAAGCAGAGCTCGTGTTGCCTATGACCTCACTCAGAACCCTCAGATGAACACACCCCATTCATACTTAGTTACCTGTCTTTCATTTTATGCTATGTATGGCCCCTACAGTTCATCTCTTGCTGCTGTCATTAACTGTGCAAGTGTAAAGAAGTCATGGGGAGCCATACATAAGAAGGCATCACCAGTGGTTGGCTCATGCCTTTCTCCCCTCCACCTCCTAATTTTTTTTAATGGTATATGGCGTTCTCCCACCCTCCCACACCAGCCTCAACATTATCCTCCCTTCTTCCTTTAAAATATTTGGAAAACAAAAAGAAACACACCTGGTGCTCTACTAGCCACACCTACCATCCTATACTCTACCCTCATCCCACCCTAATTTACAACCTGGTGACCAGCCACTGGCTCACACCGCCCTCTTTCCAAGTCCTCCCTCTCCCCTCTTCCGAGGCCTCTAGCACCAGAATCTCAGTATTTGCACTACCCCTCGGCCTAAATTAAAACATAAGCCTGGTCTCCTGCCACCCACTAGCACCCTCTGTGACTTTCCTTTTGACACAAAACTGTGCTCTTTGCAATCCCATCGGAGCAGAGAGTCATTTCAGCATAGCCTGGAATTAAATGATTAAATAGGCACAATAGTATTTGTTTCTCACAGTTGCTATGTCATAGCAGTGAACAACCGGATGCGGAATTCAGTATTCATGCTCATCGCTCTCTGTCATAAAAAACATTACAATTCACCACTCTTGGTCTGACATGAAAACAAAACAATTGAGCACTATTGCTCCATTGCCACAATGGTGTTTGTTTATCTGAAATTCGAAATGTCACAGTTATAGCTCAGGGAACTGTATTTGTCCAAAGGTTGGATTTGAGGTTTTCAGTCCAAATTTAGTACATAGCAAATGTTTTTCTCGCATTCTCAGTGGAATGAATTTCAGGTCAGTTTTAGTCTACTGTTTGTATTTAATTATCCAACTCTCCTAAGGGAAGTATTCTGTAATTTGCGTTTCCGTAATGACTCGTTACACCTCTTCTCAAATTCAACACCAAAGAGAATTAAATGAAAAAGGTCAGTACGAGGGCATGCTGCTGATAGCGGTGCTTCAGCAAGAGTGTGTGTGTGGGTCAGGGTATTTTTCCAGCAGATGGAGCTGTGAGAGACTTGTAAGCGAAGAATGAGAGATGAGTGCAAAGAGAAGAAAAGAAACGTTTTGCGTAGGTTTGAATTATTTTTGTGTTGCAAACCCAGCTCAAGATGTTTGTAGATCTGCCCCATAATGTGTCTGGTCTGCGGATATCATCTAGTTCTTTTTGGACAATTGTTACGCTTTACTGTTTTTGTCGGAGGATGCTTGCAATACTTATAGTCCAGTTCACAAGCACTTTAGGTGCTTTTTGATGCATATGATCAAGTTTTTGGGTCTGCTGTGTGAGCATGTTGAGTGGTCAAATTCTTTCTGAACTAGGTGGTGTGCAGGGAGATAGTGATGGGCGAGAAGTTGCTAAGACACTCCCATCACCTTGGTCCTTTAGAGAGCAGGACACTTGTGGTACTTGAATGAGAGATGGGGAGAGGATGTGGACTTACGGCTAGAGCGGTCGACCTCAAAGCTGGGAAACTGGGTTCAAGTCACGACAGGGATGCTCAACATCCTGAAATTGTGGGCAAATCACTTAATCTTCCTGTGCCCAACAAAAAGGAGTTAGTCCATCTATAACAAAACTGGTGCTCATGTAAAGCGCTCTGATACCTTCGGGTCAAGTTTGCGCTACTTAAAACTCTGGAAAAGAAAAATGAACAACAAAGGGAGTCTGTATGCATTAAGGATGTGGTGTGACTTATTTGACAGATCCACCGACAACTTTACAGTTCGGAGCTGGGATGAAATAAAACATTTTTTAGAAGGTTTCATGAAGATTCCTCAAACAGCGCAAAGTTATTAAAAAACAAAAAATGCTCAGTGAATTTCAAAGGTTTTATAAATGCTAATTTCTAACTATAACGTCCCTGAAACCTATGGTTTTTTCAGTGAATTTCAAAGGTTTTTTAAATGCTAACATCTAAGTATAATGTCCAAAAAATACTTTTTCTTAATTTTACAATTTTTATAAAAATAATGTGATTTTTTCTCTTTTCTAAAATATAAATTTACATTCTTTTTAAAGTGGATTCGTGTACTGATCGTGTACCAATCACAGTGGTTGCACGAAACCAAGAATTTTGCAGCCATATTGGTTAAGTTGTGTATGATGTGCGTTTGGTATGCGATGGGTGCGAGAATCTCGGCCCTGCATAACATCATGTAGGTATTTAATTTTTTTGTTTTAAAAGTATATGTATATAACTTTATTAGATATATATATATATATATATATATATATATATATATATATATATATATATATATATATCTATATATATATATATATATATATATATATACCAAGAGATTATTTATAATTGTAACTATCATATATTTGTGACTGGAATAAAGATATATTATTGTTAAATATATTTTTCTGAAATCGTGTCAGGTGCGTGCAGGTTGCGCACCGGGTGCGTGAATCCCATGTGACTTAAAAAAAAACAATTTCATTGCTTTAGAAGCTTTTGATTCTAGAACTTGAAGGACCCCAGCCATTTTTTCCATTCTTTCAAGAGCATCTCAGAAGACACACCTGTTGTATTTCGCTTCTCTTCTTTCTATCTTTTTGGTGTTTTTGTTTGTTCCATCAAAAAATGGCAGCTGGAAATCCACCAAAGCAGCTTCCACCTGAAGAGGAAGAAGACTTGGAGGAACCCGTCAAAGTCTGGTTTGAGAGCATCATGTGGGCATTTTTCTCCATACCACCTGGGGAGAAAAAGGTGAATGCCCGTAAGTTGACTTGCACAATTTGTGTTAAGGTCCTCTCACGAGGCTCAGAAAAAAATATTCTTGCAGGACGTCATCTATGCTGAAGCATTTACAGACAATGCACGCTCGGCGTCTCACAAGAGAACAACTGTGTCGTGAACAAGAAAAGCAGTCAACTGACGACAACACTGCTGGACCCAGCACCTCATCTGCTGGCACAACAACTGCTCCAACCAACATCTTCCCTGACTTAGCTAGAGTGCAGCAGCATTGTTTAAAATGTAGGAAGAGCTTATGTGTTGACGAGCAATCAGTGAATGCTATCCTGGTTGCCATTAAGAACCACAAGTGTTAATTTTTTTGTTTTGTTTATGCAATGACTTTTAATTGCATAATTTTTTCAATGTTTTTCGTATTGGTTCCGTTTATTTATTTCATTTTTTAACAAAAAAATCAAAAAAAGAGTTAACAAAACACAAAAAGACATTAAACAAAAAAAGAAGAAATAAAATGTTTCTTTTCAGAACTGCCTATTTGGTTAAAAATAGACACATTTGTAAGTGTTGTATAAATTGTGCATAGTTGAATATATGGAGAAGTGTATGGGTAGTGCATGTGTAGGTGCATCAAGGAGTGTATCAGTAGTGCTTGTGTGATTGCATAAGTGCATAGATAGTGCCTGGATGATTTTATAAGTGCATGGGTACTTCCTGAGTGATTAAAGGAGTGCATGTGCAATCTCTGGGCGATTGCATAGGTGCAGGGGTAATGTCTGTGTGATTACCGGAGTGCATGAGAACCACCTGAGTAATTGAAGGAGTGCATGGGTAATGTCTGGGTAATTGCATAAGTGCATGAGTTACGTCTGCATGATTGGAGGAGTGCATGGGCACTACCTGAATGATTGAAGGAGTGCATGGGTAATGCCTGGGTGATTGCATGAGTGCAGGGGGATGTCTGGGTGATTGAAGGAGTGCATGGGCAATGCCTGGGTGCATGGGTAATGTCAGGGTGATTGTATGAGTGCAGGGGTTATATCCGGGTTATTGGAGGAGTGCATGGATAATGCCTGGGTGCATGGAAGAGTGCTTGGGTAGTGCCTGGGTGCATGGAGCAGTGCATGTGTAGAACCTGGGTGATTCCATGAGTGTCCGGATAGTGCCTGGATGATTGGAAGACTGCATAGGTAGTGCTTGGGTGATCGTATAAGTGCAGCAGAAGTACCTAAGTGCATGTATGAGTGCAGGAGTAGTACTTGAGTGATTGCATGAGTGTGTGGGTAGTGCCTGGGTGATTGGAGGAGTGCATGGGTAGTGCATGGGTGATTGGAGGAGTGCATGGGTACTGCTTGGGTTATTGCATGTGTGCATAGGTAAGTGTATGGATATTGCCTAGGTAAATATATAAGTACAGCAGTAGTGCTTGCGTTATTGGATGGGTGCAAGAGTAGTGACTGGGTAATTGAAGGAGTACATAGATACTGCATGGCTGATTGAAGGAGACCATGGGTAATGCCTGGGTGATTGCATTAGTGCAGGAGTAATGTCTGGGTGATTGGAGGAGTGCATGGGTATTGCCAGAGTTTTTGAAGGACTGCATAAATAATGCCTGGGTGATTTTGCAAGTGCATGGGTAATGCCTGGGTGATTTTGTAAGTTCATAGGTAATGCCTGGGTGATTGCATGAGTGCAGAGGTAATGTCTGGCTGATTGGAGGAGTGCATGGGTACTGCCTGAGTGATTGCAGGAGCACATGGGCAATGCCTGGTGATTGCAAGACTGCATGGGTAGTGCCTGGGTGATTGGAGGAGTGCATGGGTACTGCCTGAGTGATTGAAGAAGTGTATGGGTAGTGCCTGCATGATTGCATGAGTGCAGGGGTAATATCTGGGTGATTGGAGGAGTGCTAAGGTACTGCCTGAGTGATTGAAGGAGTGCATGGGTAATGCCTGGGTGATTCCATGAGTTCAGGAGTAATGTCTGGGTGATTGTAGAAGTGCATGGGCACTGCCTGAGTGATTGAAGGAGTGTGGCGGTAATGCTTTGGTAATTGCATAAGTGCATGGGTAGTGCCTGGGTGATTGGAGGAGTGCATGGATACTGCCTGAATGAATGAAGGTGTGCATGGGTAATGCCTGGGTGATTGGAGGAGTGTAGGGGTACTGCCTAAGTGATTGAAGGAGTGCATGGGTAATGCCTGGGTGATTACATGAGTGCAAGAGTAATGTCCGAGTGATTGTAGGAGTGCATGGGTACTGTCTGTGTGATTGAAGAACTACATGCCTGCGAGATTGCATGGGTGCAGGGGTAATGTCTGGGTGATTGGAGGAGTGCTATGGTACGGCCTGAGTGATTGAAGAAGTGCATGGGTAATGCCTGGGTGATTAAACATGAGTGCATGGGTAATGCCGGAGTGATTCCATGAGGGCAGGATTAATGTGTGGGTGATTGGAGGAGTGCATGGGTACTTCCTGAGTGATTGGAGGAATGCATAGGTGATGCCTGGATGATTGCATGAGTGCAGAGGTAATGTCTGGGTGATTGAAGAAGTGCATGGGTACTGCCTGAGTGATTCAAGGAGTGCGTGGGTAACGCCTGGGTGATTGCATGAGTGCAGGGGTAATGTCTGGGTGAGGAGGAGGGCATCGGTAATGTCTGGGTGTTTCCATGAGTACAGGAGTAATGTGTGGGTGATTGGAGGAGTGCATGGGTAATGCCTGGGTGATTTCATGAGTGCAGGAATAATGTCTGGGTGATTGGAGGAGTGCATGGGTACTGCCTGAGTGAATGAAGGACTGCATCAATATTGCCTGGGTGATTTTGTAAGTGCATGGATAATGCCTGGGTGATTTTGTAAGTGCATGGGTAATGCCTGGGTGATTGCATGAATGCAGAGATAATGTCTGGGTGATTGTAGGAGTGCATGGGCACTGCCTGAGTGATTGTAGGAACACATGGGTAATGCCTGGGTGATTGCAAGACTGTATGGGTAGTGCATGGGTGATTGGAGGAGGCCATGGGTACTGTCTGAGTGATTGAAGAAGTGCATTGGTAGTGCCTGATTGATTGCATGAGTGCAGGGATAATGTCTGGGTGATTGGAAGAGTGCATGGGTTCTGCCTAAGGGATTGAAGGAGTGCAGAGGTAATGCCTGGGAGATTGTATAAGTGCATGGGTAGTGCCTGGATGATTGCATGAGTGCATGGGTAGTGCCTGGGTGATTGGAGGCATGCATGGGTACTGACTGAGTGATTGAAGGAGTGCGTAGGTAATGCATGGGTGATTGCATGAGTGTAGGGGTCATGTCTGAGTGATTGGAGGAGTGCATGTGTACTGCCTGAGTGGTTAAAGGACTACATGGGTAATGCCTGGGTGATTGCATGAGTGCAGGGGTAAAGTCTGGGTGATTGGAGGTGTACATATGTACTGCCTGAGTGATTGGAGGAGTGCATGGGTAATGCCTGGGTGATTCCATGAGTGCAAGAGTAATGTCTGGGTGATTGGAGGAGTGCATGGGTACTGCCTAAGTGATTGAAGGAGTGCATGGGTAATGCCTGGGTGATTCAATGAGGGCAGGGGTAATGTGTGGGTGATTGGAGGAGTGCATAGGTACTGCCTGAGTGATTGAAGGAGTGCATAGGTAATGACTGGGTTATTGCATAAGTGCATGGGTAGTGCCTGGGTGATTGGAGGAGTGCATGGGTGCTGTGTCAATGATCGAAGGAGTGCATGGGTTATGCCTGGGTGATTGCATGACTGCAGGGGTAATGTCTGGGTGATTGAAGGAGTGCATGGGTAATGCTTGGGTTATTGTATGAGTGCATGGGTAGTGCGTGAGTGCATGTAGGACTGCATTGGTAGTTCCAGGTGATTGGAGGAGTGCATGAGTAATACCTGGGTGATTGCATGAGTGCAGGAATAGTGTCTAGATAATTGGAAGACTGCATGGGTAGTACTTGCGTGATTGCATGAGTATCGCAGAAATGCCTGAGTGCATGTATGAGAGCAATTGTAATGCCTGGGTGATTGCATAAGTGCAGGGGTAATGTCTGGGAGATTGAAGGAGTGCATGGGTAATGCTTAGGTGATTGCATCAGGGGAGGGGTAGTGCCTCGGTGATTGGAGGAGTGCATACGTAGTGCCTGAGTGATTGAAGGAGTACAGCGGTAATGTCTGGGTGATTGCATAAGTGCAGGGGTAATGTGTGGGTCATGGAGGAGTGGATACGTAATGCCTAAATGATTGCATGAGTACAGGGGTAATGTTTAGGTAATTGAAGGAGTGTATGAGAAATGTGTGACTGATTGCATGAATGCAAGAGTAATGTCTGTGTTGTTGCATAACTGTACTGGGAGTATCTGAGTGATTGTAAAAGTGTATGAGTACTGCCTGGGTAATTATATGAGTACAGCAATAGTGCCTTGATTATTGGAAGACTGCAAGGGTAGTGACAGGGGGCCCAATTCAGAAAAGTAATTTGAGACCAAATCTTAACTTTACGACTTTTGGTATTCACAAAAGGCATTAAGTAGTAGAAAAGTTAGGAATCCTAACTTTACTACTACTAAATGCCTTTTGTGAATACTGATATTCATAAAGTTAGGATTTTTCTCACTTTAATAGTAGCAGTAAAGTTAGGAATCCTAACTTTGCTACTACTAAATGCCTTTTGTGAATACTGTAAATCGTAAAGTTAGGATTTTGTCTCAGATTACTTTTGTGAATAGGGCCCTGGGTGATTATAGGAGTACGTGGATAGTGCATTGCTGATTGAAGTAGTGCATGGGTAATGTTTAGGTGCATTGAGGAGTGCATCAGTGGTGCCTGTGTGATTGCATGAGTGCATAGGTAGTGTCGGCATGTTTTATAAGGGTATGAGTACTGTCTGGGTATTTATATGAGTACAGAACTACTGCCTGAGTTTTTGGAAGACTGCAAGGGTACTAAATGCCTTTTGTGAATACTGTAAATCGTAAAGTTAGGATTTTGTCTCAGATTACTTTTGTGAATCGGGCCCTGGGCGATTGAAGGAGTACATGGATAGTGCATTGCTGATTGGAGGAGTGCATGGGTAATGTCTAGGTGCATTAAAGAGTTTGTCAGTAGTGCCTGTGTGATTGCATGAGTGTTAAGGGAGTGTCTGTATGTTTTTATAAGTGTATGCGTATTTCCTGGCTAATTATATGAGTACAGCACTACTGCCTGGGTTATTCGAAGACTGCAAGCATAGTGACTGGGTGATTGAAGGAGTACATATATAGTGTATTGCTGATTGAAGGAGTGCATGCATATTTTCCAAATCTTTCTATATATAATGTTGACAACATTTCCGATTTACAATGAGAGCATTTCATATCTTGATTAGCTCTTTTAACACATTTGTTAAAAGACACTGATTTGCAATCTGGTATTGTTAAATATATGAAAGGTTCAGAGTCCATTTCAGTGGTGGAAGAAAATGAACACTCTTCACATTTATGATCCCATCTGTAACTTAGACCAAACAAATTAAATTTCTATTCCTCCATCTTCCAATACTGCAAGCATAAACATAAGAAATTCTTGTGCATCTTGTTATATATTGAGTGTATTGCGAAGAACCAGTACATATATCCAAAAGATGCTGAATGCCAGAAGCAGTAAGTTTTTTAGTTCTATCAGTTACCAACTTTGAAAAATACAATGTAATAAAGAACAGAATTTTTTTCTCGGTTTTCCATAATTTCATGATGAAGATCTTCTAGATAAAAGAAAACATTCACAATTACATTACCATAGCAGTTGATACCTGAACTATTTTATAACTTGCATTCTACAATATCATCAGCAGTGTCCATTTTCATGTTATTTGCAGCTTTATCATTATCTTGAATTGTTTTCCTTTTTTTATCTCACTAGAATGTTTGTCATATTTCTGCTTTGGACATACTACACGTTTCTCATATATGGGATATTCACCTAAGTTAGGAGCATAAAGTCTTCTTAACCGATTATACTCTCTTACACAATTTGCATCAGCACTAATCTTTTTATTATCAAAATCAATCAAATGCAAACCAGATAATGTCCTTACTGCAGACAATGGAACGTATGCCATGTCCTCTTTTAAACACTGTACTTCCAATATTTACCAGAGCACTGTCTACACTTAAACCTTGTGATTTATGCTAAAGAAAGAGGAAACTGTTTTCTACAAACATACAAGTCTTTTACAAGCAAAAAATGAACAGTACAATGTCCGATCTGTTTTACCTCTTCAATCTGATCAAATTTAATCTTCAAAAATTCAATTCCATCTCTGTTCTGATAATAAACAAAATCAACAACTTTTCCCATTGCTCCATTTACTAAACCTTTTTCTACATCCACATTATGCAGTCAAATCACCCGACAGTTTACACATATATATAAAGTTTTTTCTAAACCAGCATTCTTAGATACAGACTTCTCCAAAGAATCCAATTTTGACTGTAATTTGTCTGAGAGAAGAATAGTATCTCCTTCGTGTTCCATTTTATTAATGGCTTCCATTTTCACTATTGGTTGTTGTTAGACCTGGCATTTCTTGGCGTGATTACCCCCTGACTTTTTGCCTCTACCTCCTCTATTTTTGATGCTGTGATGGATTGCGTTTGACAGGTTTATATGCTTTGGGAACTTTGCCACTGCTGATCAGTAACAAAGTGCAATTGCTCCCTGTATAAAGTCTTATAGTAATTGGTATGTTTGCCTTACTAGTAAAGTCCCTAGTAAAGTGCAGTATGTGTGCCAGGGTTGGTAATGCAAATGCTACTTGTGGGCCTGCAGCACTAATTGTGCCACCCTAACAAGTAGCCCTATTGAGAGAAAGAATGATGGATTTAACCCAGATCTCTTGACTGGGGGTGAATGTTTTGATTTGTTCTGCATTCCGTCCATCAATTGTGTGTCTTTTGCTTTCTCGCCATAAGTGCGCCAGGTATGCCCAGACGTGGGTCCTGGGCTCACTGTGCCACTGGAATCAAGCTATCCTGGCTGAAGAGGGGTGAAACCCCGAAACTGGTCCTAGGATGCTTGTTTCTGGTCCAGGGAGGACCTGGCTTGGCAGTTCGGGCTGGACTGTTCCCATGAGGCACAGGGTCAAGACTGATTTATATATGGCCAGGTCTAAACTGGGGTGGCATGGTGAGCAAAAGAATGATGGATTTAACCCAGATCTCTTGACTGGGGGTGAATATTTTGATTTGTTCTGCATTCCGTCCATCAATTGTGTGTCTTTTGCTAAAGAGAGAACTCAGCAACAAATAGCAATAAAAAGTAATACGTAATGCAATGAAGACAATGTACGTATCAGTGGCAATCTGATATAACTGGTTGCAATAATTATGTCAAATACATTATTTGTTGCATAATACGATCGTAGATTGACTGTATTTGTTAATCAAAATTGGTTGATAGTGCAAAACTTCTTGTTTCACATCATTATACTTGTATAATACATGTATACAGCAGGGTTTAAAAATATATAACCATTACATTGATTTAAAACCCCTACTAAAATCCTTTTTAAAAAAAAATCATTTTGATGTCTTCACTCTTACACTAAGGAAAAATTATACGTGATAAAAACCTTAATGGAAACATGAATGTTACATCACCTTATGTTGAACTGCTAATCTATGCTAATACTCCAGATCAAAAATCCAGTGTCTTTATTTGATACTGGAATTTACATGATGTCTAAATTAAAAAAAAAGTGAAAAAGCATGTAGAGTGCAAATGTGCAATCGATAATAGTACATGATAGAAGTGCGTTAAAAATCAGATTTTTTAGTAACAAAAGTTTATTTTGAATTCTTACTTCTTGTAAATGTAAATCCGTATTTGTAAAGAGCGAACTACTCACCCTTATGGGTCTCAAGGCGCTGGTGGCCGTTGTGGAAATTAAGTGAGCTATTGCCCAGAGTCACATGGTACTGATCGGAGTTGCCACCAGAGCCGGGGATGAAACCGTGAACGAGGTGCTCTGAAGTCAGCTGCCCTGGCCGCTGCACCACACCTCTCCACCTTGAATAGCACAATGCTATAGCAGCATGTTGCAGATCTATGGGAACAGGAAGTCTGTATCACAATAATATTGATTGAATTCTGGGGAATTATAGTTCTGTAAGATTGTTAACTACAGACATGTATAGAAGTCCTCACTGGCATTATGCCCATTAGGTGTCTTGGTGTCCAACCAGATGATATATTTAGTTTCAAGTTGTCGAAGCCTGGCTTCGCGATTGCCCCCTCTTCTTGAGCTTGGAATGGTGTCGATCATGAAATATTTAAGATGGTCAAAATTATTGTCATGAAATTCCTTAAAATGACGTGCCACTGGGTAGGTTGGATCCGAGTTCATGATTGCTCTCATGTGTTGCAGTATTCTCTTGTGGGCCTGTAACTTCGTACTGCCCACATACTGAAACCCACAAGAGCACTCCAACACGTAAATCACAAACTCGGTGCGGCATGTTAAGAGTTTATTGATTTTGATGGGCTCTGTTCTGAAAGGGATATTATAGACAGTTTTGTTGACCCCGTATCTACATGCTCTGCAATTATTGCATTTATAAAATCCATTACGTTTGGTTAGCCAGTGGGTTGTGGGGCTAATCTCCGGGCTGTGTTTAACAAGGGCATCCTTTATGGAGCCTGCTTTTCTGAACGTAATATTAGGGTGTCGTGGGAGATCTTTGCCTATTATAGGGTCACTGCGTACTACTATCCAATTTTTATTGATTATTTTGCGTATTGCTTTATGTTGTTTATTGTAAGTTAATATGAGTCAAGGCTCCTCATTTGGTATTTGTTTTGGCTTCATTACTTCTGGGGCAGTTTTGGATATCAATGCCAGCCTGTCAATTTTATTGGCTTTTTTGTTTGCGTTATCAATTATGTTTTCTTTATAGCCCCTAGCCAAAAACATTCCTTACTCTGCTTTTGTGCAATTAACAGATCTGTATCTGTGCTACACACGTGTCTCATTCTCAACATTTCTCCATAGGGTATACTATGTATGAGATGTTGTACATGGTAGCTGGTAGCGTGTAATACACTGTTTCCTGCAGTGTCTTTACTGTGTAATCTAGTCTCAATTTGTTGATTGTGGACAAAGACCTCTACATCTAAAAAACTTGACTGTTTGTTGGCTGATTGTAGCTGTGAAATGTAAGTTCAAGTTGTTAACATTGATAGCTTTTACAAATTCACTCACCATTGTCTCTGTACCCTGCCAAATAATGAATAAATCATCTATGTACCTTAATTTAATTAATTTAATTTAATTTAATGGGTTTGTAAAGCGCGTAGTAACTCCGAAGAGCATCCCAGCGCTGATCTGCTTCTCCAGGGGTTTTGGCCAACTAATGGGATTATATTTGCGGGAAAAGGAAGGTCTTTAAGGTCTTTCTGAACTGGAGATAGTTCGGTTCAGTCCTAAGTTTTCGGGGTAGCTGGTTCCATCTCTTCGCCGTGTGAACCGAGAAGCGACGGCCACCGGTCTTAGCTTTTCTCACTCTAGGGACTGCAATGAGATTTTCAGAATTGGACCGGAGATCCCTCTCTGCTTTGTATGGAGTTAAAAGTTCTCTCAGAAGAGGGGGACCGTTGTTGTTGAGTGTTTTGTGGGCCAGACAGAGGGCTTTGAACAAGACCCTTTCTCTGACTGGGAGCCAGTGGAGAGAGTTGAGGGCTGGCCTGGCGGAGGATCTTCCAGGTGTGCCCGTAAGTAGGCGGGCTGCGGCATTTTGGACTTTCTGCAGTGAATTCAAGGTGGCTTCAGGAGCTCCCAAGTATATAGCGTTACAGTAGTCTAATCTTGCCAGGATTAGACCCTGGATGAGGAGCCTCCTTGCGGTCTCTGGGAGCAGGGGAAAGATCTTCCTGCAGGCTCTGAGTAGTCCAAAGCATGTTCCTGCAGTTCTCTTTGCCTGGGTTCTGAAACTCATGTCCTTCTCAATCCACACACCCAGGCTCTTGACTTCTTCCTTAGGTGCGGGAGGATCCCCAAGGCACCTGGGCCAAAGGTGAGGTGGTAGGGAGGGCCCATTGTGGCCCATCAGGAGGATCTCAGTCTTGGACCCGTTCAATTTTAATGAGGAGAGATTCATCCATCGGTGGACTTCAGAAAGGCAGCTGTGGAGGTCGGATGGGGCGTGGTGAGGGTGGGAAAGGGTAACTACCAGCTGAGTGTCGTCGGCGTAGTTGATGACTGACACGCCGTACGAGCTGACCCTCTTCTCCAGTGGGGCCATGTACACGTTGAAAAGTGTTGGGCTCAAGGATGAGCCCTGTGGCACTCCACACCGGAGGGGGATGATGGATGAGCAGCTGTCGTTTTCCCGCACCTGGAAGGAGCGTCCAGTCAAAAAGGATTCTAGCCATTTCAGGGCCAGACCCTTTAGTCCGATCTCTCCCAGTCGGTGGATAAGGGTGGGATGGTCTACAGTGTCGAAGGCCGCACTGAGGTCTAGGAGGATCACTGCCACTGATCCTCCCGTATCCAGAATGCTTCTGGCCTTCTCCACTGCTGTCAGGAGGGCGATGTCGGTGCCCTGACCTGGACGAAACCCTGTCTGGGAGGCCGCTAAGAGGTTGTTGCTTTCTAGGTAAAGCGATAGTTGTTTATTTACCAGCTTCTCAGCGATCTTGCTGTTTCCAGGGAGAAGGGATATGGGCCTGTAGTTGGCGAAGTCCTGCGGGTCTAAAGAGGGTTTTTTCAGCAGACCTTTGACTGCTGCCGCTTTCCAGCTGGGGGGGACAATGCCCTCTGAGAAGGAGGAATTGATCAGGGCCGTGAGGGGGGGGATGATGGTATTTGACACTTTTTTTAGGAAGCGGAGGGGGGCAGGATCAAGGGGAGAACCACTTTTAATTGCGGCCAGCATAGCTCCTACTTCTTCCGTTGTTACGGGCCCGAAGGTGTCCAGGGAGGGTTGGAGGGCTGGTGGCAGTGGAGGGTTGGCGGTAGTGATGGTAGGATCCGGCTGTGTGGGGTCCTGTTCGGGGGGGGGGAATGGTTAGGAGAATGTTTTGAATCTTCTCATCGAAGAAAGTGGCTAATTTTTGGCATTTGGTTTCCGCTGCTTTGGGGTCGAGGGGTTTGAGTGGAGGGTCAGGGGCGTGGAGTAGTTCTTTTAGAACGGAGTAGGTTTCATGTGCTGAACAGGCCGCGTTTTTAATTCTGTCCTCGTAGAAACTAGCTTTGATGCTACGGAGCTCTTTTTTATAGGATTTTACCGCGGCGCGGAATGCCTCTTTCCGTTCCTCGGTTTTTTCCTTCCTCCAGTTACGCTCATGTCTTTTGCACGCCTTACGTAGCAGATTGAGTTCCGGGGTATACCAGGGTGAGGGGTTGACTCTCTTGATGTGTCTAAGAGAGTGGGTTTTGGGCAGGATGGCGTCAAGCGATTGAGTGATCCAGGTACTGAATTTTTTATCCCCTTCTAAGGTGTTATTGGGGGGATGAGGAACGTTTTCTCGGAGTTTGGCTGCCCAGACATCTGGTTCCAATTTTTGCCATTGTCTGGAGCACGTTCTAATTTTTGGGAGTGGCGGGGGCACAGTACTAATGTCCCATACTAGGGGAACCAAAAAGTGGTCCGTCCAGGGAAGGGGGATATGGTCAAGGGATCTAAGGTTGGGGATGTTGGAAAGAATGGGGTCGAGCAGTTGCCCTTTTTCGTGGGTGGCCTGTAGGTTTTTAAGATCTAGGCCCATTGAGGTAAGATCCTGGAGTAGTTCATTTGCCAGTTTGTCGTCTGGGTCCAGGAAATGTACATTGAGGTCTCCTAATAATAGGTAGTTAGTTGTAGACGTGCATTTGACGGAGGTCTGGTCAGCAATTTTGGTCGGAAAGTCCCCTAAATTGCCTGGTGGGCGATATATCAGCGTTCCTGATATCGAGGTGACAGGGGAGATTGTAATGGTATAGTGGCAGCTTTCATAGCCCTTGATGTTGCCATCAGACGTTCGACAGGTAAAAGTGTCTTTGAGGATTATTGCAAGTCCACCTCCCCGACCCTCTGGTCTGTTCTGTGAGCACATAACGTACCCGGGGGGGAGTGCTAAAACAATGTCTGGGCCACTACTGGGGGTAAGCCAGGTTTCTGTTAAGAACAGAACGTCTAGGCTATTGTTGGTAATTAGGAGGTTTACTTCTTGTGCGTGTTTCACAAGCGACCTGCAGTTAAGTAGACCCAAGAGTAAACCCTTTGATGCCACGGTCTGGTTGACGGAGTTACAGCGGTCACAGCCGGAGAATTGTGTGTCTCCGGTTAGGATGCGCGAGCAGGAGGGATGTTTGTTGGTGTTCAAGGCTAGCAAGTCATCCCGGGTGTAGGTCAAGTTGTTGGGGGCTGCCACGGCCAGAATGACTGGGCCTAAGGCCGGCTGGGCCCGGACGGGCCCAGACGGGCTTGCCTTTGGCGCGCCTTCGGCGCGCTGACGGCGCGCCCGCTGCGCCCGTCCGCTGCGCGTCCGGTGATTACACATCTTTATGGGTGGAAAGGGGCCGGATGGGCGTGGCCTGAGAGTGGGCGTGGCCTCAGTTCCTCGCCGTGAGTGGCGTCCAAATGTTTGGTTTGTTCTTGAATCGGTGCAGCGAAGGGGTCGCTGTTTGGCGTGTCTCAAGCCCGCTGTGGGGGTTCTTGCCGGGTGAGTGCGCAGTTAAAAGTGCAGGTTATTTTTAAAGTGACACAGAAATTACAGTTTTAAAAATTCAATCGTCTCCCGGCTTCCGCCTCAGGAGGTTTAGCAGTTCTGATACAGATTCATATATAGTTCTACAGTTGAAGAGAGTTCGCAGGCATCTGTCCTTGGCAGCCTGTCAATGGTCCAGTCAGCGTGTCACTTCAAAACTTCAGTGCGCTGACTCAGCTTGTGTTACGTTTCAACCGCCATCTTTTCTTTTGTTTAGCACATCAGGCCCAAATGCACACTTTTTTCAGGTGATGCTTCATTCCAAATATAATCAACTTCAGTTTCCTCAATGCTGCTTCCAGTGTTATTTTGATATTTGCGATAAGTAATATATTTGAGTGTTCTAGCAATTTTTATGAAAATATTGCATGTCCAGGCTCCAACTATATGGTTGTATGTTCAGTTGACACGTCCTGGATTCCATACTTTGAGAGAGCATGACAGTCATTTTTGTCTCCATTATATTGCTATGTTCGTAATGTGACCTCTGTGTTCTGATGCATTGCTGGAGTTGTGTCAGCAGGGCACAAGTCCTAAAAACCTTAACCAGCCTTAACCAGGCTACAATATGATTGTCCATTTTTTCACTATATTGAGTTTTTAAAACCATTTCCTTCCACCACCCCATGTGGAGGCAAGAGTAAATTTGAGAGAAGCATGCTCCTATCGCTACTCCTATTGTTTATTGGTACATTTGGTTTTTAAACAAGAATTAATTGTTGTCGAGGCAATAGGATATCATGTTAATCAACATTCGATTGTGGTGGAAAAGATGCAAAGGTCTCTTTCCCAGATAATATTCAATCGCTTTCACGCCATCGTTGTGGTGGATGCTTGTATATAGTGAAGTTACATCTAAGGATATCAGGAGGTAATTTGGACATCATTTGTGTTTGATCAACTGGTTCAAGAGGTCTCTAGTGTCGTGAATATATATATATTCACTTAAAAAACCATAGGTTTCACACATGTTATAGTTAGCTGGACATTTCACTCGTGAAAAACCAATGAAATTCCCCCGTTATAGTTAGTGCAGGCAACTATAACTCACGCGACCGCAATCCTCTGCTGATGACGTCAGATATTACATCACTGTATTTAGACACTTATTTACCCATGTCTTCTTCCATTAATCTTTAGCTATACATATATTACAAATATTTATTTTTCAGAAAGACACATATGTCATCAGTGGTGTAATATCTGACGTCATCAGCAGAGGATTGCGGTCGCGTGAGTTATAGTTGCCTGCACTAACTATAACGGGGGAATTTCATTGGTTTTTCACAAGTGAAATGTCCAGCTAACTATAACATGTGTGAAACCTATGGTTTTTTAAGTGAATTTGCAAGGTTTTTTAAATGCTAATTCGTAACTATAACGTGTGTGAAACCTATGGTTTTTTCAGTGAATTTCAAAGGTTTTTTAAATGCTAACTTTTAAGTGTAATAGTAGTACTGATTTTCTACAGTTTTTTAACTGTTTATTTATAAATATTTTATTCATTAAATAACATATATTTTTCTGAAAATTGCCAAAAAACATTTTTTAATTAAAACTGAAATATTGATTAATTTTCTTGTTTTCATTTTTTATTTTAATATATTTATATCATTTTCTTTAAAAAAATTAATTCCAATTTTTTTCGCTGTCGCGCACTCAAAGTGTACACATCACGGTGGGTGCGCGCATTCTAGCCGCCATTTTAGAAAAGTCATGAAGGATCCGCCTATGGTGTGCGACGGCTGCGTGTTTTTCAGTTACATCATATACATTTAATATCACGTGATATGCGCGATTGGTATGCGACCAGTCTGCGACTCCTGCTCCCGCGCATTCGAGACACATGCGCATTACGGTACAAGATGTTTGCGCGCTTGCGGGTCCCGCGTGACATCATATACGTGCTGGGGCGCGCTGGGTGCGCGACTCCCGCAAAAAAAATGTATGTTCCAAAATGATATGTATGTGTCTTTAATATACATATTAAGGCAAGAGATTATGTAAGATATTCATCAAAATAATATATTTGTACTTATAAGAAACTTATATTATTTTTAAATATATTTTCGCGAAGTCGGGTGCGTGCGTCGTGAGTGCAGAAAACCAGGTCAGCAGAGCTGCTGTAGAGCCAGAGAACCAGGTCAGCAGAGCTGCTCTAGAGCCTAAGAACTAGGTCAGCAGAGCTGCTCTAGAGTCAGAGAACCAGGTCAGCAGAGCTGCTGTAGAGCCAGAGAAACCAGGTCAGCAGAGCTGCTTTAGAGGGAGAGAACCAGGTCAGCAGAGCTGCTTTAGAGCCAGAGAACCAGGCCAGCAGAGCTGCTTTAGAGCTAGAGAACCAGGTTAGCAGAGCTGCTTTAGAGCCAGAGAACCAGGTCAGCAGAGCTACTCTAGAGCCAGAGAACCAAATCAGCAGAGCTGCTTTAGAGCCATAGAACCAGGTCAGCAGAGCTGCTTTAGAGCCAGAGAAACAGGTCAGTAGAGCTGCTCTAGAGCCTAAGAACCAGGTCAACAGAGCTGCTCTAGAGCCAGAGAACCAGGTCAGCAGAGCTGCTGCAGAGCCAGAGAAACCAGGTCAGTAGAGCTGCTTTAGAGGGAGAGAACCAGGTCAGAAGAGCTTCTATAGAGCCAGAGAACCATGTCAGCAGAACTGCTTCAGAGCCATAGAACTGGGTCAACGGAGCTGCTTTAGAGCCAGAGAACCAGGTGTGCAGAGCTGTTGTAGAGCCAGAGAACTATATCAGCAGAGCTGCTCTGTAGCATAAGAACTAGGTCAGCAGAGCTGCTCTAGAGCCAGAGAACCAGGTCAGCAGACCTGCTGTAGAGCCAGAGAAACCAGGTCAGCAGAGCTGCTGTAGAGAGAGAGAACCAGGTCAGCAGAGCTGCTTTAGAGCCAGAGAACCAGGTCAGCAGAGCTGCTCTAGCTGACACTGTCTGACTGACACTGTCTGACTGACACTGACTGACTGACACTGACTGACTGACACTGACTGACACTGATTGACACTGATTGACTGACACTGACTGACTGACACTGATTGACTGACACTGACTGACTGACACTGACACTGATTGACTGACACTGACTGACTGACACTGACTGACTGACACTGACTGACTGACACTGACTGACTGACACTGATTGACTGACACTGATTGACTGACACTGATTGACTGACACTGACTGACTGACTGACCCTGACTGACTGACATTGACTGACACTGACTGACTACTCTCTACTACTCTACTACTGACTCTCTACTACTCTCTACTACTCTCTCTCTACTACTCACTCTCTACTACTCACTCTCTACTACTCTAGTACTCTCTACTACTCACTCTCTGCTACTAACTCTCAACTACTCACTCTACTACTCTAATACTCACTCTCTACTACTCACTCGCTACTACTCTCTACTACTCACTCTCTACTACTCACGCTCTACTACTCTCTACTACTCACTCTCTACTACTCTCTACTATTCACTCTCTACTACTCACTCTACTACTTTCTTCTACTCTCTACCACTCACTCTCTACCACTCTACTACTCACTCGCTACTACTCTCTACTACTCACTCTCTACTACACTCTCTACTATTCTCTCTCTCTACTACAACTCTCTACTATTCACTCTCTACTACTCACTCTACTTCTCTCTACTACTCACTCTACTACTCTCTGCAGCTCTCTAGCACTCACTCTCTACTACTCTACTACTCTCTCTCTATTACTCACTCTCAACTACTCTCTCTCTACTACTCTCTACTACTCTCTACTACTCACTCTCTACTACTCACTCTACTACTCACTCTACTACTCGCTCTCTACTACTCACTCTCCACTACTCACTCTCCACTACTCACTCTCTACTACTCGCTCTCTACTACTCACTCTCTTCTACTCTACTACTCTCTCTGCTACTCTCTCTACTACTCACTCTCTACTACTCTACTACTCTCTACTACTCTCTACTACTCACTCTCTACTATTCTCTACTACTCACTCTACTACTCTCTCCTACTCTCTACCACTCACTCTCTACTACTCTACTACTCACTCTCTACTACTCTCTCTCTACTACTCACTCTCTACTACTCACTCTACTACTCTATACTACTCACTCTGTACTACTCACTCTCTCTACTACTCTCTACTACTACTCTCTACTATTCACTCTCTACTACTCACTCTCTACTTCTCTCTACTACTCACTCTACTACTCTCTGCTGCTCTCTAGCACTCACTCTCTACTACTCTACTACTCTCTCTCTACTACTCACTCTCTACTACTCTCTCTCTACTACTCTCTACTACTCTCTACTACTCTCTACTATTCACTCTCTACTACTCGCTCTCTACTACTCGCTCTCTACTACTCACTCTCCACTACTCACTCTCTACTACTCTTCTACTCTCTACTACTCGCTCTGCTACTCACTCTCTACTATTCTCTACTACTCACTCTACTACTCTCTCCTACTCTCTACCACTCACTCTCTACTACTCACTCTCTACTACTCTCTCTACTACTCACTCTCTACTACTCACTCTACTACTCTATACTACTCACTCTGTACTACTCTCTACTACTCACTCTGTACTACTTACTCTGTACTACTCACTCTCTACTACTCACTCTCCACTACTGATTCTCTACTACTCACTCTCAACTACTCTCTACTACTCACTCTACTACTCACTCTCTACTACTCTACTACTCTCTCTACTTCTCACTCTCTACTACTCTCTCTACTACTCACTCTCTACTACTCACTCTCTACAACTCACTCTCTACTACTCACTCTCTACTACTCACTCTCTACTACTCACTCTCTACTACTCGCTCTGCTACTCACTCTCTACTATTCTCTACTACTCACTCTACTACTCTCTCCTACTCTCTACCACTCACTCTCTACTATTCACTCTCTACTACTCTCTCTACTACTCACTCTCTACTACTCACTCTACTACTCTATACTACTCACTCTGTACTACTCTCTACTACTCACTCTGTACTACTCACTCTGTACTACTCACTCTCTACTACTCTCTACTGCTCACTCTCCACTACTGATTCTCTACTACTCACTCTCAACTACTCTCTACTACTCACTCTACTACTCACTCTCTACTACTCCACTACTCTCTCTACTACTCACTCTCTACTACACACTCTCTACTACTTGCTCTCTGCTACTCGCTCTCTGCTACTCAACAGTACTCACTCTAATACTCACTCTCTACTACTCTCTACTATTCACTCTCTACTACTCTCTACTACTCACTCTCTACTACTCACTCTCTACTACTCACTCTCTACTACTCTCTACTACTCACTCTCTACTACTCTCTCTACCACTCTCTACTACTCACTCTCTACTACTCACTTTCTACTACTCTCTCTCTACTACTCTCTCTACTACTCACTCTCTACTACTCACTAATACTCGCTCTCTACTACTCACTCTCTACTACTCACTCTCTACTACTCACTCTACTACTCTCTACTACTCACTCTACTACTCTCTACTACTCACTCTCTGATACTTTCTCTACTACTCTCTACTACTCTCTACTACTCACTCTCTACTCTATTACTCGCTCTCTACTCTCTAACTCTCTCTCTACTACTCTATACCTCTCTACCTCTACACCTCTACCTCTCTACCTCTCTGTACATGCACACATATGCACATATATATATATGCATATATATGCATTTATATATGTATGTGTATATATATATATATATATACATATATAAACATATAATCTGCATAGCTATATAAATATAAATTCATGCAAACATATACATATATGCATACATATGCATGGTATGTATATGAAATTTTAAAAAACACTAATAAAAGCAAAGCTAAAAAGCCACCTAATTATAAACAGAATTGCTTTAACTTAAACGAGGGCGAGACCTTTTGCATTTTCAATGCTTGTTTACTTTGGTTCCATCAAGAATTCATTCAGATGTGACACATTTGCCATAAATTCTGAATGGTAGCACTCTAGTCCTCATTAGATCACTGTAGCAAAGCTACTGCTCACCATGGAAGTCTGCTGCTGGTATTCAAAGTGCATGTTTCAGTCTGCATGTCAGAACTTTTTAATGAAATAGAAGAGGATTTGAGAAGTCAAAATGTGCCCTAAGTTTTCTTTCTGCAGCACTAATCATAATTTCTATGGCAAAATGAACCCCCTCATTTTGTTCCTTTGCAAATTAAATGTTTTAAATGTTACCACTTTATTCCAATCAAGATGGCTTCAGGTGTGCCATACCTTTGTCATAATTAAGACTGTTAGCGCTCTAGTTGTTCTTTAAAACACTCTGGGATTTCAGTCATTGGGCTATACTTGGGCTACATCTCGGTGATATTTGTGCTACATTTGGGCTCTTTTGTCTCTGGTGGCCATCTTGGGAACCTTGTTATGAAGATTCCTAATTTCCTCATTTACTGCAGTCTCCTCAGTAGGCATACTGTCAGTTTTTTACTTTGATTCAATGAAGAAGGCATTCAGATGTGTCACACATTTGCCATTAATTCAGAATGTTAGCACTCTAGTCGCTCATTAGATCACTGTAGTAAAGCTACTGCTCACCAGGGAAGTCTGCTGCTGGTATTGAAAGTGCATGTTTCAGTCTGCATGTCAGAATCCTTTAATGAAATAGAAGAGGATTTGTGAAGTCACTCAAAATGTGCCCTAATTTTTCTTTCTGCAGCACTAATCATACATTCTATGGCAAAACGAACCCTCTCATTTTGTTCCTTTTTAAATTAAATGTTTTAAATGTTACCACTTTATTCCAATCAAGATGGCTTCAGGTGTGCCATACCTTTGTCATAAGTAAGACTGTTAGCGCTCTAGTTGTTCTTTGGAACACTCTGGGAAGCTGCAGTAGAACACAAAGGAATCAACTGACAGTCTCTGCCCTTGTTGGATGTACATGTTTTACTGAGAATGTCAGACTTCATTCTCACATGACTGAGAAAGATAATGTGAATTTACCGAAAATATGCTCTCAGTTTAGCTTATAGATCACCTTCCAAACCTCTGTGGGAAAAGCATGTGAAAATAGTTTTCTCTCAAACATGATTCATGATATCCCAGCAGAAGGCTTTTTCACATGGTAAAATCACCTTAGAACATACCACAATTCCTAAAATGAGTATGGTACCATCAACAAATGATTTATAATGTAACTAAAGTCTTAAAACCTTCTATTAACTGCAATGCTTTTTATTGAGGTGTTATCATGTATATTGGTCCCAAGATGGCTGCCAACACTTCTTGGATGAAGTGCTGACAGCCAATCAGATCTCACAATGAGATGTGTGGTTAGGCTCCGCCCAGATATGTATATGATTTTACTTTTGATTTTCACAGGAACTACTGAACGGATTTACACCATATATGCAAAAGGCACATGCCTGACCTGAGGACTACCTCTCTGCCAAATTTCAAGTAACTCTGTTCAGCCGTTCGGGCTGTAGCTGTGTCTAAAGGTCCTATGGAAAAATGCATGGGGAAAACGCGTTTTGGGACCCCCCTTTTTTCTCGGCCCCCGCTTGACGAATCACCCGGAGACTTTCAGGGTAGTAGCTGAACGGAGCGCCCCATTAGTTTTGAAAATTTCGCGAGGATTCGTCAACCGGCGCCAAAGTTATTCAAAATAGAATTTTGAGATTTCCTATGGAAACTAGGTTGTAACTATAACCATCTACTGGCGACCGCCAGTAGATAATATATATATATATATATATATAAATATATGCAGGAAGGGTGTCCTGCAACACAAGCAGGCTCATCCATGCTGACGGGACTGGTGCAGGCATATGGGTGCAGGGCCCGTAAAAAAATATGAGCAAAGGTCCAGAAATATATTATTAGCAGGAAAGCTCACACTCCACAGTTTTAGTTTCCACAGAGGTTTATTGGCAATGTGTTTCACCCACACTCAGACTTCATCATGGCCACATAAAGATATAAATATATATATATATATATTGGTATTTTACCTACTGGGGGTTGCCAGTAGGTAGTTATCGTTTTTACCTAGTTTGCACAGGAGACACATTTTTGTTTCTTAATAACTTTGACGCCGTTTGATGAATATTCTCAACATTTTCCAAAAAAGGTGTACTGCTTTATCTAGTTCTCCATGGAATTTTCAGCTGACCCATCCAGAGGGGGCAGAGAAAAAGGGGAAGTCAAAAAATATTTGTCTTCCATGCAATTTCTTATAGGGATTTTAAACACGACTACAGTCCGGGGAACAACCTTTACAACGCAACTTTTACAACGCACTACACTTACAATGCAATTTTTACAACGCAACATCGCCTACAACGCATTCCATTACATCGCATGACACTACAACGCATTTTTAAAAACTACCTTTACAACGCATTCCATTACATCGCATACTACCTTTACAACGCATACCATTACAACGCATAATATTACACTACACTATCCAACACTTACCATACTGTTGCACCCCCTGGAGTTAGAATAGTAATTTTTACCCCTATACTATCCAACACTTACCCTACTGTTGCACCCCCTGGAGTTAGAATAGTAATTTTTACCCCTATACTATCCAACACTTACCCTACTGTTGCACCCCCTGAAGTTAGAATAGTAATTTTTACCCCTATACTATCCAACACTTACCCTACTGTTGCACCCCCTGGAGTTAGAATAGTAATTTTTACCCCTATACTATCCAACACTTACCCTACTGTTGCACCCCCTGGAGTTAGAATAGTAATTTTTACCCCTATACTATCCAACACTTACCCTACTGTTGCACCCCCAGAAGTTAGAATAGTAATTTTTACCCCTATACTATCCAACACTTACCCTACTGTTGCACCCCCTGGAGTAAGAATAGTAATTTTTACCCCTATACTATCCAACACTTACCCTACTGTTGCACCCCCTGGAGTTAGAATAGTAATTTTTACCCCTATACTATCCAACACTTACCCTACTGTTGCACCCCCTGGAGTAAGAATAGTAATTTTTACCCCTATACTATCCAACACTTACCCTACTGTTGCACCCCCTGGAGTTAGAATAGTAATTTTTACCCCTATACTATCCAACACTTACCCTACTGTTGCACCCCCTGGAGTTAGAATAGTAATTTTTACCCCTATACTATCCAAAACTTACCTTAAATGCAATGTAATATTATGCATTGTAATTGTATGCGTTGTAAAGGTAGTATGCGATGTAATGGAATGCGTTGTAAAGGTAGTTTTTAAAAATGCGTTGTAGTGTCATGCGATGTAATGGAATGCGTTGTAGTGGATGTTGCGTTGTAAAAATTGCGTTGTAAGTGCATGCGTTGTAAAAGTATGCGTTGTAACGTCATACATCCCTACAGTCCGAGCCACTGAAAGGAAGTATACCAAATATGGCAGAAAAGTAGCTCTTGGTCCAGAAAGAGCCTTTCTGTGATTTGGTGTAAATCCATGCATTAGTTTTGAAGCTATTCAAAGAAAATGAAATATAGATATCTAGGGAACGATCCTTTGTTGATACACTGAGGAGGATTTGCAAATCCACACGGCAACAGCGATCTGGTGATTGGTTGTCCTCAACTTGACTGGAAAGGTGTGGCTGCCATTTAATAGATCGGAGCATGGTCATGTGGGTTATAATTTAATCTGTAAACTGCTTGTTGGTGGTCAGGGTAGAGGTATCCTGAGCCAATGGGTGTGTTACAGGGGTCACAGTGGGACTCTTAAAGGTGAAGAAATTGCCTTGAAATCATTGTTTTTTACTTGTGCTGGCATTGGCACATGTGTTGTGGGACTCAGCGTGGCCCTGTGTGGATCCTCAGTGGATCCAAGAATCCTGCCGTAACTAAGAAAATTATATACTTCCTCACAGACCCACACAGGCACTCTCAAAGACAATCACAGGCTCATACACCAACTCAGAGACCTGCTCACACACTCACAGATCCAAACAGACACTCACATATACACTCACAGACCTACAAAGACACTCACACATGTACTCACAGTCCCACACATACACTCACGTACACTCACAGATCCACACAAACACTCACGTACACACTCACAGACCTACACAGATACTCAAACAACTGACAACCACACACAGACATTCACACACACCCACTAACAGACCCACAAAACCACTCACTGATCTATACAGCCACTTATACACCCACTCTCAAAGGTTACAGGTTACAGTTAGGAAATACAATTAAAATAACCCTTGAAATTCACTAAAAAATCCAAAGGTTACAAGGATGTTAATGGTCAGAAATAACATTAAAAAAACAACAGAAATTCACTGAAAAAAACCCAAAGGTTACAGGTACATTATAGTTAAGAAACAGGATTAAGAAAACCTTACAAATGCACTGAAAACAAACACAGGTTAGAGGGATGTTATAGTTAGGTAAAGATTTTATATGTGCAACACCATATAAATTCAGCTGTTATAGTTCCCTTAGCTAACTATAACTTACACTCCCTCAAACCCTGCTTATGACCTCACATAATACATCACTCATGACATGGTCAGTCACATCAATGATAACTCAAATTACATCACTGATGACATCATCCACAGAACCACTCACACACCCATACAGCTACTCACACACCCACTGAAACCACCACACAACCACTCTATTCCACTCAAAGACCCCTACAGCCATGTACAAACCCACTCAAAACCCATAGGACCACTAACATGCCCATAAACAGACCCATACAACACTCACATACTCATCCTGATTTGGACCGTAGTAGCCTGCCAGAGTGAAAAGGTGGGATAAAATCCTAACCTTAGCTACTAACCATCGTCCGGCTTTATCAGAAACGAAGAACTCTAACCTCGCTTGCGCTCCTTTTTTAACTAGTATTGCAACCCCTTTAGTTACTGCTGTTTGAGCTGTACATGCCACTTGGGCAATCCATTTCTTGGCCTTAAAAAGATCCATACCCTCCTTCTCAGTTAGATGTGTTTCATGTATTATTATAATTTGAGCTGGGCAGTCCTTTAAATACTGTAGTACTCTTTCTCGCTTCCCTCGTACCCTGAGACGATTTAGGTTCCAAGAGACAATTTTTATAAGACTCTCCTTCTTTTCACCCATCCCTAATACCAACAGAGTTTGATACATATCCCTTACTCGACCAAGAGGCTTCAGAGGAACTTGTATTTTTTATTTTTCTCCCACTGCTCCCCACCCTGTGCTCCCCCTCCTCTGTAAAATCCATCCCTAAATCTACATGGCTTAAAGCCATCTGGTTCTCCCCTCGGAGCGCACTCTCAATTTCATATCTGAGCGAGGTGATAATTTACTTATTTATTTATTTTTATCTCAAATTTCGGAAACAGTTATAATTTTTTTTAAGGCACTGTGAGTAATAAAAGAAGGTTTATTTGCTCTATCTTTATGTGCTTTTTTTTTATTAACGTAGTCAGGATCTATTAAATATCTATTGAGGCCACAGATCTCCTGCTTGCAGGTCTTTAATAAAGTCATCAACCTTTTCGGCATAGAGTGGAAGATAAGCATTTTATTTATTTACATGACCTTTAGGTGAGCCAGAAATCTTAGCTGAACCGTGGTGCCCAGACTTTTAAGTGTATCTATCCTTTTGCCCAATTCCCATCTCCTATTTGAGGTAGTGTTTGAGACATCGGATCTGAACTCGTATTGAATTCCCTCGACCTCTATTCTTTCTAAACTCAGGGCTTTTGACAGTATCCTCTCCTTTAAATAAAAGGTTAAGAAATTGAGCAAAATCTTTCTGGGCTTTGTCCTATTGGTTTTCAACCTATAGGGGTCTCTGTCCCCGCGTTGCAAATCTTTAGCTATATCATCCTCTGATCCTTCCATTTGTAATTCCTTGTTAATCAACTTCACCACAAAGGACTTTATGTCCTCACCTTCTTTGCCCTCCGGTACTTTCAAAATCTTTATATTATTTCTTCTTTGGAAATTTTCCATCCTTTCCATTCTATCCTGCAGCTGCTTCTCTTCTGATTTTAATCTTATTAGTTCAGAACAATTTGCCTGTACCTTTTCTCTAAGTTCTCTAACCTCCCCCTCTAGCGTCGTTGTCCTACAGCCGAGGTCATCTATCTTTTTCTCAAGAGATTCACAGGTCCGTCTAATCTCCCTCTGATTCTCTTCAGAAGTCTCAAATCTATTCTTAATCTCAGCAGTTGGAGCCATCAGTAGAGTTCCAATAGCCTGGGCTTCCTTCTTCACCTGTTTTGACCTCTTCTCAGGACCCTTACCACCAGGCTCGTAATTTCTTTGATCCATTCGTTCTGTTGAGATCTGCCTCTTTTCTACTAAAGGCTGCTTTTCAGCGCCTCTCTCTTCTGGAGACAGTGATGCCAACACTTGGTACCTATTTGGTTGTGCATCTTTGCTCCAGTCCCCACCTCCAACCATACCCAAGTCTATAGAAACTGCAACCTGCTCTGCACTCCTTTTCCTGTGAGACTTCTTGCTCATCCATTTTTTTGTCAGCCAGGTTTATTATTTTGGGCAAAATTCTAAAATAGGTTTTGAGAGACAGAGTAACTTTCAGCTTTAGATCTGGCGTACACTTCTTTATCTTAATTTTCTTTGTGTTAACTTTAACCTTTACAGATGAGGGCTCTTTGGCAGTAGCAGTAGCTTGAAAGTAATCGGGTTGTATATTATCAGATGTTAATACGTTATCGAAAAAGGCTTTTTCTAACTTCTCTTTTCATTTCAAGCTCCTCAGCGCGTAGCGAGATAACATTTCCCTCTGGGCAGCCCCACTCACCCTTTTTTTCCTACCTCCGAGCGCCCACACTCTGGTGCAGTCTGCCGTCTCTGGATCTTCCTTCGCCACTTGCCCGAGAAGAGGGAGTGGACCTGATTGTCCTATCGACCCGCTCCTGTCTCCTACCAACTGATTGTCTGCCTCGTTGTCTCCCCCAATTGTGTAATCCGTGGTCACCTTTCCCCCGGAAGGGAATCTTTACTGCCACACCTCTGCGGAACTCCAGGACCGCTCTACTCCATGCGTCGCTGTGTGCCGCAACAGACGCCGTCTTGCCGCCGCTGACTCACGACCCGCCCGGAAGCCAGCAGGTACGATCCCAAGCCTTATTTAAAATAGAAGAAATTCTTGCTTGTTTCCCAATCCTTGTCTTTAGTGAACACTAGTTCTCAACCCTTCCGCATCTTGAAATTTTCCGCACGCTTCACCATTGCTTGCTTATCTGAGTTATTTCTCGCTTGGAGGTTGCTCCCGCGACCCGCTAGCTGCCGGCCGCCATGTTTTCCCCTGCATTGACTGCTTTTGATGATGTTAATCCCCTGGGAGAATTAATGGCTGAGTTACTAAATTCCTCTGACCCATTTATCTTAGCTGGAGATTTTAATGCAGTTTTAAACCACTCCCTTGATAGACCATCTCACAGTAGGGCACAGGTCAACCCAAAAATGTCAGGGTTGATAAAACAGGTGATGGAGCAATTGGGACTATGCGACTTCTGGCATCAGAGAGCAGGTACACAAAAAGGTTTCACCTTTTATAACAAAAAATACAAATATCAGTCGAGAATAGATTATTTTCTCAATGATGGCAATATAAAAGATGAGGTCCACCGGATTGACCATTTGGGAGTTCACCTGTCAGATCACTCAGCAGTGATTCTCCAACTAAAGCTCGATGAGCAGGCTGCTCAATCTAGGTGGACCTTAGATCGTACGGTCCTCCAGGACGAGGGAGTTATAGAAATGTTTAGCAGAGAGACTGATGAGTTTTTTAAATACAATGGGGCTCAGCTACTCCAGGTGTAACCTGGTATGCTTATAAGGCCTTTCTAATTGGAAGATTAGGTGCTCTGGGGGCAGGGAAGAGGTGGGGATATCATGAAGCAGTGTATGCACAGGAGGAACGGCTCCGCTCTTTAGTAAAGGGGTTAAAAAGGAGGCTTACAGACTTCTTAAGATATGGACCCACCTTCAGCTATCTCTTTTGGGATGGGTTAACTTAATTAAAATGATAATCCTCCCTAAATTTACCTTTCTTTTCGATACACTACCCCTGCCCTTCGGGAAGGAATGGCTAAGGAAGATGCAAAGCCAAATCAGCACCTTTATATGGTCGAACAAAGGTCCCCGAATAGCATGGAAAAAACTAAGAAGGAGGGTAGAGAAGGTGGGCCTGGCGTTGCCGGACCTGCTTTACTACTTTTGGGCCTTTCTCTTAAAGAATGGAAGAAGTTTGGTTGGCAGCCCAAGCATAACCAAGATGGGAGGAATGTGGGCCACGATGTCTAATTCAGAGCCAGGAGGCAAACAAGGTTTTTGTTCAAATACGTGGACCCGAAGTACTTTAAAAAAGTAAGGCAAAAAATGTCAGGAAAGTTGCAAAAATTCCCTACCATAGTCTGCTGGCCCCTATCTGGGACTCACCAGGTTCCCCAGAATGGACGAAAGATACTCTTCCAAGACCACTTTTAAATGCAGGTTTAAGATGTTAGGACCATATAATCATAGAAGGGGAGCTGATCTCATGGGAAGTGTATAATGAACAAACAGATCGTCAACTATCCACATTCAAATACCTGCAAATGAGAAGTTGGTAACAAGCCACAGATACAAAAACAGGGATACAAAACGCGATTGATGTTAGAGACTGTATCTAAGAAGGAGCTGGCGGCAATCTATTGGCTGATGAACGACTAGGTAGAAGGGGATTTCACTCTGCCAACACAACAATGGGGAAGATATTTGCCGGAGGCATCTTTAGAACATCAATGGCAAGTATCTATGATCATGTTATTTAAAATAGTTAAGCCTGAATACCTTAGAAGGAATCACCTCTTTTCCATTCACAGAGCTTATTGGTCCCCCAAGAGACTGTCAAAGTTTGGGAGAGGAGTGGATGTCGCCTGTCTACAATGCGGTAGTATGAAAGAGGACGATGTTCACAGGTTTGTGGAGTGCCCAAAACTTCAGGTCTTTTGGAGAGACGTAAGTAGGGCTCTGTCTGAATCTATGATGATCAACATCGAGGTAAGCATTATGCTTGTTATTTTTGGGCAAGTGGATCCATTGGTGAAGACTACAAGGTACCAGACAAGGCTGATCATTTATAGTACGCTACTGGCACGTAGTGAGATCTGTAAGCAGTGGGTGGCTGCAGCTCCTCCTAGTTTTGAAAATTGGGTGCTTTCTTTTAAATATGTTGCCTCCCTAGTCATATTAGGTGTTAGCAACCATGACTTTTGGCTCCCGATAATTGAATGGTGTGAAAGAAAAGTGCTAGATGAGAAAAGGAAAAAATAAAATAGGGTTCCAATGATTAGCCTTCCACGCCTCTACCGGTATTCTTTGTACTCCCTCTTGGTTGAGAGCCGATGAAAAATGATCAAAGCTAGATCATGAAAGATGGAGATTTAGTTCATGGTTGGTACAGTTTGTGATCTCTATATATTTCTCTGGTGATCTCTCAGCACATTGAGTTTGGACTGCTCCTTGCAAATCTGCAAGGGATAGAGAGTGTACTCTCTCTAAAGAGGCAAATGAGGGCTAAAAAAATAAAAAAAACTCACATACTCGCTCACACACCACCACAATCACTCCCACTCACACACCCATACAGGCAGGCACACATCCAGCACACATCTGCTCATAGAACCATACAGCTACTCACACACTCACTGACTCATACAGCCACTCACACACCCATTCTCACACATACAGCCACTTATACACCCACGCACCCACTGATACAGCCATTCACACACCTACCCATACACTGTTATAGCCACTCACACATCTTACAGCCACTGAGTCACCCAATCACACACTCATGCAGACAGTCACACAGCCACTCAGATAATAAATGTTAGAAATAGTATCACTCATTAGTACTACAGAAAGTATACTTATTCATCTTATGTAGTACCTCATTATATATGTTTAAATTAAACAAACCTTTGCGAAACACTCACACTCACTGGATGATGTCATCATTGATGTAATCAATGATGTCATTTGAGATGTCATCAGTAATATTATCAGTGATGTCACTGGCCATCTCATGAGTGATGTAATGTGTGAGGTCATAAACAGTGCATTGCAAGGGCGTAAGTTATACTTAGCCCAGGTAATATTACATTTGTGCCCCGGGGAGTTGGCGGTCCCTGGGGATTTGATAAGCTCTAAAAGAGGAGCCCTGTGTGCCCCTCCTATATTTATTATATGGCCCCAGGACTTGGCTCACCAGGGGTTTGAAAGAAGTGACCCGATTAGGGCCACCCCGTCACTCACGACCAGCTCTCAGTCTTCCATACAAATGAAGTCGTTCAGACAGTTGAGAATACATACCAAAGTTATTTTATTATTATTTGCTTGAGCGGAGTCCAGTCTGACCAGCCTCCCTAGATAGCTGCCGAGGGACTGGCCACCGTCCACAAGGTAAAGTTAGATATACAATTTCGACACTCTAAGACACGCCCAGACTGGAATTTTACAGCCTGGGCACAGATGAACAAATGAGGTACAGATGGATGAGCTACCATCGTGAGACCAGGCACACACTACCTTAGCTTCAGGGTTACTCAGCCCGTGTGCATCTCTCTGAGAGTGGGAGCGGGGCTACATATGAGGAAAGGCATGCAAACACAAAACAAGCTATTCATTAGTGCAACAAAGCTCAACATTGAATAAAAAGAAACAATCTAGGCTACTTTTCTGCTTAGGCAGACAGTGCAACACACTCCCCGGGCTGAATTCTTCCCCAGGGACCCATCCCCTGGGGCCCAGCCACTTGCAGATGGTGAGGGGGGCTGCATGGCCCCACTCCCCAGGCTGAATTGGGCCCCAGGGACCTAATCCCCCAGGGTCTGGCTATTTAAAGTGGGTGCCTCCTGAGGAAATTCGATTTTCGATCTCGATCGTATTGACCCGCCATTGTGTAAACCGCTGACATTTTGTTTTGCCCTCACTCAGGCAGCACGACAAACGAAGTCTTTTCTTCTTTTTCTGCAATATTGTGTCCAAATAGCCTTCTGCCTCTGTTTTAGGGGTGGGCGACAATTTCCGTTCCGCTCCCGGAAATTGCGACAATTCGACATTTCCGCGTTTCGACCGGAACGCGGAAATGCCGAATTGTCGCAATTTCCGGGAGGGAACGGAAATTGTTGCCTGGCCAAGCACTTACAGATATAAATAAAGCAGGGGCCCGAGTGGAAGCTCAAATTCAGTAACGCTTTATCAGCACAAAACATTCGGAAGCTTGGTCGAGGCTGGGCAGGTGTGCTTTTCTCCCCATATCTACCGTCAAAAATTAGCTGTGGTCCTTACCTGTCGCGCAATCCCCGTGTAGTTCCTGACACCAGGAGGTTCTGTCTCCTCGCCTGCTGCTCTGATCGGTCTCTGGCCCGCGGCGTCTCTGGCCCATGGCATGTGAACTGCATGGAAGCCCCGCCCCACACACCTGCGGTGGGCAACGTCTTCCGCCCTTTCCCCCACTACGATGGACAGCTGACTCGAGGGACCCCAGGGACGTCGGCGCCGTGGCTGGCAACGTACACAAACTGTAGCGGGCGGCAGCGGCAGGCCGGAAGCACCAATTTCCGCGATCACGGAAATATCGCGTGATCGCGGAAATTGCTTGCATTCTCGCGAGAATTGGCGGAAGTGCCTTCCGCCAATTCCGCCCACCCCTACTCTGTTTACAAAGCTGGTCTTAGGGTCTGGCCGAGTACACTAATCCCTGTCTGGTTTTTCTAATCCCTGTCTCAACTATCTGTTGATTCACACTATTCTTTCCTGACTTTATCTTATCTTCTGGCCTTCGCTGTCCTCCGCTCGTATTCTCTCGTTTCACAACTGTCCTCCAAAACACACGAACGTATCTCGCCACCTGAAAACCAGTTACAAACATGTTAATACCCTAACCTGTGGGAGGGATGGCAAACACCGTTGGAGGAGAGGTTTCTTCGAGTTACTCGATATCTTTGTTTTTCAACCTTTCCTATTGGACATGTTCTATCTTTAACCTTACCTTATTGGTCCTCTTTGTATGTTTTAGGTGTGTTTTCTGGTGAATGTATATGTCTTCTATACCAATATAAGATTGTATGCCACGGAGTGAAGTGGCAGTCTCCTGAGAACATACCGTGTGTGTACTAGGACCACTGTACTAGCTGCAGCTAATAAAATCTGATCTTCTACGCCGACAGAGTGTCCCCGTGTCTCTGTTAGCTGAAGCAGGAGAACGCAGGAGATTAAGGCGTACCCTGCGCCGCCAGGTCCAAAAGGTTCTGGTTCTTCAACTGGCGCGCCAACGTGGGGCGGTTTCAGAGGTAGTGGTTCTGCCTGAAGGTTGTGAGGAACCCTGCAAGAAAATTCTGGAGGAATCGCGAGCCACGTCAAGCGACCCCTGTATGTCGAAAGTGGTCCGAAGGTCTTTTGCAGCGCGGTTACTCCTTCCTGACGGCTACAGACGACTGCTGCCCTGACTGCCGCCCTGCCTTGGCCCTCTTTCGATGATGTATGGTAAGGCGAGACGATAGACGGGCCTCTGTTGGTGTAAGAAGACATCTTAGTTAAGTATTGGTGGGTCGCTCCCACATTTGGTTCTTTGGTCCTTTGGTACTTTGGTTTTCTTTGGGTCTTTGATTCGGGTATTGAAATAACCGAAGCCGAGGGGTAAGTACATTTGTGCTGTGTTTGACCCCCTTGATGTTTGTGAACAGTCCAGTGAAATAATGATGACTGGTATGACTAAGTTTGAGAAACTTTGTTGCTTTGGATGTAATAGGGATTCCCGGCTGGAGGACTCTTGTCCGATTCCTTCGGTTGGAACTCCCACTTATGAGCTCTATTTTAAACATGGTGTTGGCCCCATTGCCTTTAACGAGGCATGGATCCGATACACGAAGAATGATGGTGTCTTAAAATGGCCAGAAAATGGTAGTTTTGAGCCTGATATATTAGATAATTTGGAAGCTATTTTATTCAAAAGAAAAGCCCGGCCGGCAATGTTTGACTCTTTCCACCTTTGGCGTAAGGAAGCCGAACAGAGGAAAATTAAGCAAAAAAAACGAGATAGGAAAACACAGGGTATGACGATTATACAGGCTGCTCAACAATTTAAAGATGATGAAGTCGACAACGCGATGGAAATTTCAGAGAGACAGCATCATATGGCGATAGATAAATGCTATCCGATGTTGCCAGCTTCCTCTTGATGTCTCACTTATTGAGATTGCCTCCGCCCTATGTACAAGGTGCTAATGCACCCCCGTTCTTTCAGCCTGTTCAGCCGCCAGCCGTGCCTCCGCTTGCTCCGGCTCTTCCACATTTGCCCCCTCAAGTATTGCCGCCTCTTCCGGCTTTGCCTTCGACTCCTTTGCCTTCATCTTCTTTGCCTTCTGCTCCTCCGGTAATTACTGATTTCTCTTCCGTTAGTTCGCCTAACACTTTGTCCCCTATTCTTATGTCCAATTCTCCGTCTATGCGTAAACGACTCACAGAAACGGTTTCTGGTCTTTTATCTCCTTTCTTTGAGGCTTTAAATGTGTCTCCGGCTTTTTCTCGAAGACAATCTCGTAGCCAGTTCCCAGCTTCCGAAGAACGAGAAATGTTGGACTCTCTCGCTCGTAAATGGATTGAAAATGGTCCTCGGTATGGTGTGCTCGACATTATGCCTACCTTCTCACAATGGAATGCGCCTACGCAAAGATATGTTTTCAATGCTATGTGTGATACTCTCGTTAAAGGATGGGAGGATATGGATTCGGGTTCGGTTCCTCAGTATCTGTTAGATATTCAGGCTGATTTTGATAAGGGTCTTAATGTGGGTTCTAAGGTTGAGGACGCCATAAAGCGACTTGTTTCCTTTAGAACCTTATTTACCTCTCAGACTTTTCTCGATTCCGATCCCTCATTTAGGTTGACACTGAAAAATTATCCAATGAGAGAGGTTCCTCCAGTGTGGAGAGAAGAGGTTGCGGGAGTAGGTGGAAATCAACCTATTCCTGCTCACTTCCAGCGTATATGGGTTAGGGGTGGGCGGAATTTGCGTAATCGCGTTACGCAAATCTCCGCGAAACGGTAAAAAATCTCCGCGAATCCGCAGAAATTCCACGAACACGCGGAATTGCTTGTTCGCGATACTTTTTTCCTGTTCGCGATCGCTGTTTGCGTGCTCGGGGTGAAATATCTCGCGAACACGCATATTGAGAACGCGAACAAGCAAAAAATTTCACGAAGTCGCGGAACGCAGATTTTTGGGCAATTTCGCGTTCTCCGCGGAACGCGAAATTACCCAAAATCCGCAAATTTCGCGAACGGAACGGAATTTACTGCCCAGGCCTAATATGGGTACATGTTCCCTGGAAAAGACCTGAAGTTTTCGCTCTTAAACAGTCTCTACCGGATCCTCGTAAGAACCCTGCAGGTTATTATTAAGAATTGTCACAGACTGTTGATGCCTGTATCATGATTTTAGCAGATATTGATATGTTGATGGGGAATGTAGTCCCACAAGCATTATGGGCAAAAATTCGTAAAGAGAATCATGCCCAAGAATTAGGTGGAAATTGGGATGCTATCACTGCCACAGATAGAGACCAAGTGGGTGGTGCGAAGCCTGACGCTTTGATTTCAGAACTCCCTGGTAGGATTATTACATTAATGAAAACAATGATGCCTGCCTTGAGAGTTAACTGGGATAAACTAGCCGCGTGTAAGCAGAAGAAAGATGAGTGTCTCCGATTTCTTCACTCGTTTCGAAGAGACATTCATTGATCACAGTGGTCAGGATATGACTATGGAGGGTGGACAGCGATTATTTGTGGATAAGTTCGTATTTAATTTGCTTCCCAAGCTGTCACATAAGTTGAAAGACTCCGAAAGTTCATGGGCTGTTTCTTCTTCAGCTCAGATATTGGCTACTGCTCAATATTATGAAAATAGAGATAAAGAAGAAAAAGATAAGCAAGAGAAAAAGACTAAAGAATTAAAAACTAAGGTTCTCTTGCAACAGGCTTATCCATCTCGTTATGCTCAGCCCCAGTTTCAACAGCCTCCGCAGTTTCAGAGAGTGTATCAAAAGCCTGTGCCATATATTCCGCGACCTTTGTTAGGTCCCAATCAATGTGCCTATTGTAGAGAGGAAGGTCATTTCAAGAATAGTTGTCCGGTTTTATTGCAGCGTAATGGCACACCATCTGCTTCACGAGGTCGTGCTGGCCTCCAGTCAGCAAACAAAGGTAGAGGTCGAGGTATGTTGACTCAAGAACTCCGTTCCCTTCCTCCTCCTAATTCCGTGAACTACTTCGATCAACAAAACGCTCGGTCTACACAGTACTACAATGAGGATTGTTATGTTGAAGGCGATAATGAAAGTATTCATGCTAACTAGGACAGCCATGGACAAAGTAAGGGAGTTGTGTCGATTCCAGTAGATCAGAATGGACCTTATGTTAATGTCACTACAATGGGTGTTTCAGAGCCATTTCTTTTAGATACTGGTGCGATGAGATGTTCTATCATTCATTCAAAACTCCCTGGGGCACCTTTGTCTGGCTTAACGAATGTATCTCTAGGTTTTTCTGGCGCCCCAGTTCGTAATCCAGTTTCTTGCCCTTTGCCTATTTCAATTGGCCCTTATGATTTGGAAGTTCTGCTTCTCTTAACGAATGGTTGTGGTGAGAATCTATTGGGCTTGGATCTATTGAAAAGATTGCATGCAACGATATCTTGTTCTCCTTCTGGTGTATATCTCACTTTAGGACAGAAATTGACTTCTCCAATGTATTTATCTAAAGATCAGTTTCCTCCTGAATTGCTCTCTCTTCCTACAACGCTTTGGGCTACAGGTCCAAATGATGTTGGTTGTCTTGAGATCCCACCATATGTTGTTACTCTCAAGCCTAATGCTGAATTACCACGTGTTCCTCAATATAGAATTTCCACTGATGGTGAAAAAGCACTTTTGGAGATCATACATGATTTGATTCAGAAGGGAGTGGTTGAGGAAACAAGAGGAAACATATGTAATAGCCCTATTCTTCCCGTTCTTAAACGCACTGATCCTTCTCAGCCTCCTGTTTATCGTTTTGTGATTGATCTTCGGAAGGTAAACAAAATTGTTGTACCACAGTTTCCTGTTGTCCCAGATATCACTGCACTGTTGACGATGATACCTTCCATAGCAGTTTGGTTTTCTGTTATCGATCTAAAAAACGCTTTCTTTAGTATTCCCATTGCCGAAGAAAGTAGAGATATTTTTGGCTTCTCCCAATGGGGGCCGAAGCTTCCGGTTTAAGCGCGCACCTCAGGGCTATTGTGAAAGTCCTTCTATTTATAGTCAAGCTTTGAAATGTCATCTTGATGCTTTTTGTTTGCCGTCTGGTGCTGCTCTTATTCAGTACATGGAAGACTTGTTGATAGCTGCTGATTCAGAGTACATATGTAACAATGTGACGGTTGCATTGTTGCGACACTTGTCCGATCTTAATCATAAGGTTTCACCTTCCAAGCTACAATATGTTCGTCGAGAGGTTACCTACTTGGGTCATATCTTGTCAAAGGAGGGAAGACGGTTAACCCCAGAACGTATCCAAGCTATTGCGCAAATGTCTGTGCCATCCACACAAAGAGAGGTACGTGCCTTCCTAGGTATTACTTCCTATTGTAGGCAGTGGATCCCTAACTTCTCTCTTTTGGCCAAACCTTTGTTGGCACTTACTCTGAAAGATACGCCTCAGCCCCTTCCATGGACTGACGAGTGTCAGAAGGGTTTTGCTGACTTCCGTGCTGCTTTGTGTTCTGCTCCTGTACTAGGTACTCCTGATTACAGTAAAAATGTTACGCTCTATGTTCATGAAAAAGAAGGTTGTGCATTGTCAGTCTTAACGCAGCGATTTGGAGACAAACAGCGGCCATGTGCCTATTTCTCAGCTACATTAGATCCAGTAGCTAAAGCATTGCCTAGCTGTCTTAAAGCGACGGCAGCAGCAGCAATTTCCATTCGCCAGTCTGCTGGAGTAGTGCTAGATAACACTCTTATTGTTATGGTGCCACATGCAGTGGATACTTTGCTAAACAGAACAAAAACACAGCGTCTTACGAGTGCTCGTTTGACTGGATATGAGCTGACACTTTTTGCTAGTCACGTACACATCAAACGATGTAACACATTAAATCCAGCTACTTTGTTGCCTCTTCCAGAAGAGAAAGGTGTTCAAGAACAACATGATTGTTTCCTCCGTACTGAGTAAGAGACAAAAGGTAGAATTGACCTGACAGATACGCCATTAGTGGATCCGGATGGAACGCTATGGGTAGATGGTTCTTGTTTTAAGCTTCCTAATGGAGAGACAACTTCAGCCTATGCGGTTACTACTTTGCATACAGTCGTGAAAACAGCACGTATCAGACATAACTCAGCTCAGGCAGCTGAACTGATAGCCTTAACTAGAGCGTGTGTGTTGTCCAAAGGAAAAAGAGTGAACGTGTATACCGATAGCCAATACGCTTTTGGTGTAGCGTTCAATTTTGGACGTCTGTGGAAAGAAAGGGGATTCCTTACTTCCCATGGGACTAAAATACAACATGGCCAGTTGGTGACTGACCTTTTAGAGTCACTTGCTTTGCCTACCCAGATAGCAATCGTGAAGTGTAGTGCGCACAAGAAAGTTACCAACGATATTGGTCGTGGAAATGCATTTGTGGACGAGGTAGTGAAAAAGACAGCCAGAGATGCTACAAGTCGCATGTATGTTGCGGGCCCTGTGAATTGGGTCAGAGAAAGAGGAATGTATGAGGATACAGTAGACAGTGTGAGATCAATTCAAGAAGAGGCTACAGAGAAAGAATTGAGTAAGTGGAAAGAAAGTACAGGAATGTTAGATGAGATGGGATGTTGGGTGGAATTGTCAGAGCACCAACGATGGCTGTTACCAGACGCCTATGTACTACCTGTAGTTACTATGGCGCATGGTCCAGCTCACCTAAGTGCGAAAGGGATATGCAAGCTTTTGGCTCCGGTATGGCAGAATGAGGGAATACCGAAGTGTGCAGAAAATGTAGTAAAACATTGTATAATTTGCTTAATGTACAATCCAGGAAAGGGAACCCCAACTCCAGCAGGTCATTTTGCTCCTCCGACCTATCCATTTGGGGTGTTGCAAATCGATTACATTCACATGGAACGATGCGACAATCTCAAATATGTTCTAGTAGTGGTATGTGTCTTTTCCAGATGGATAGAGGCATATCCACTGAAAGACAATACTGCCCTATCCACAGCCAAAATATTCCTAAAGGAATTTTTACCCTAGATTTGGGTTGCTGCGCATTGTCTGGAGTGACAATGGGAGTGAATTTGTGGGCCAGATCATGCAAAAAGTTTGTGCAGGTCTTGGCATTAAGCAAAAATTCCATGCGGCAAACCATCCACAGTCAGCGGGTCTAGTAGAGTGCTATAATGGCACTCTAAAGCTTAAGCTGGCTAAAATTCAAACCAGTACAGGCCTTAGTTGGCCCGATGCCCTACCTTTGGCTCTCTTATCCACCAGAACGGCTGTGCATTCTCGTTTGGGACTTAGCCCTTATGAGATTGTTTTCGGACGCCCAGCCAAGGTAGGCGGAGTCCCTTGCCTCAAAAAGTACTCAGACTTGCCATACCCGATGTTGATTGAATTCTTGCATGAGCTCACAACTAAATTGCATATTCTTCATCAACAGGTTCAGAGCACTTTGCCCGAGGCTTCCACAGACTCAGGTCATTCCATTCAACCAGGCGACTGGGTCTGTGTGAAGAATTTCCAGAGGACGAAGAATTTGGAGCCTCGCTGGGGAAAACCTCGTCAGGTGCTCCTCATAACACGTACAGCAGTGAAGGTTGAAGGAAAGAAGAATTGGATTCACGGTGTGCACTGCAAGAAGGTCCCTTTGCCTTTGCCTTTCGATCAGTGAGTCCGCAAGGGTATAAGAGACTCTGAAAGCGAGAAGGTTCCTCGTTTTGTACCTTTTAGTGATGCACACGTGAATGGAACATTGTCAGAGAAAGAAAGCGGCGACATTCTCCAGAAAGCTGTACCACCGCACCTTCATCTGAATACCACAGATCCACAAACATTGTTTCAGGATCAGACTGTACCTGATAAGGCTCGTTATAATTTTAGACCTAGATCGAAGAAGAAAACTTGAAATTCTCTCTTCCATGAAGTTACTATCCCGGTTGCAGGGTCACGGTAGGAGTCTTGGTTGTGACCTGAGTAGTGGCAATAGGTCTGCAGGACGTGCAGTGTCATAGGACGGCAGATAATCATAACCAAGTGATTTAGGAAGATTGCCGTGAGCATCCATTTAGAAGATGGAAACTACATTAGGAGACAGAGAGAGAAAAGAAAAGATGAAGAATTATTGTAAAATAGTATATAATCGTCGTGGTATAACCTTATGTATTTTCATATTATTGTGTATTTTAATGGCGTGTATTGGTTGGATTGTTCATGCTATGCAGCAGAAAGTTGTCCATTCTTCTATCACTGTGCCTTCTTATTCCACTATCTCTCCACATCTTTTTCATACATTTCCTCAATATGAACTGATTCGAAGAACCGAATATTACAATAACTCTTTTATCCAGTTATTACATCAACATCAATTAGTGATTAATACAACCGACTGTTGGGTGTGTTGACTAATGCCCCATGCCACGGAAAAAGGGATGCCATATTTAGTTATTCTGTTTTCTTATGAAGGTTCTGCTTGTGCTTATTTTGTAATCTTTTCTAATGCCTATCAAAGCCGATTTAAACGACCTGTCAGTTCTTATATTGGTGGACTGGATTTTAGTCATAGTTCGTTGATAAAGGGAATGGTAGCTATGGCTAAACTCATGGAAAATAGTAAAATTGCTGTAGATGAGAGAAAAGCATACACTAATTGGAACGTCACCCATTACATCACAAGCCTTAATGATAAAGTTCTCCGCCGATTTGGACTATACCTCATCAAGGCAATTTCTGTTTGCAAATCAATGGTCAGACTGCTGACACCGAACAAAGTAAAAGCTTTTGCTCTCATACTTACATCCATTCATCTCAGAATTCGCCGCCGTTAGTACCATCTCAGGGCACGTATTTCATCTGTCATGATAAAGCCTATACATGGTTACCGACTGGTTTTTCTGGAACCTGCTATATAGCTTTTCTTCTTCCCCCTACATATACTGCTTCTCCAAATTTTCACAAAAACAAATATGGCAGAGGAATTATTGATTCCACAGACACAGCAGGACAAGAGGGAGGAGACTTCCTAAAGGGATTCCTTCCTTTTTGGGGTCCCATGGCAAATAGCAGGAATATGAGGCAACTGGTTCGTGTAGTAGTGACTACCATAGACATCACTGTAGGAGCTTTAAGTAATATTACAGCGGAACTACAGGCCGATCGTCTTATGACTTTGCAGAACCGAGTTGCCCTAGATAATATTCTTGCAGATCGTGGTTGAGTCTGCAAATTGATCAAATCAAGTTGCTGTATTTATATACTGATGACGCTCCGACAGTATACCAGGCCATTTCTAAATTACACATAATCTCCGAGTCGATTCATCAGGACGAAGGAGATTGATCGTTATTGGGATGGTTTTGGGGACTACTGTCCAAATGGGGTTGCAAAGTACTAACATTCCTTAGTATAGTTTTAGTCATCGTATTCTCTTGTTGTCTTTGTATGCACTGTGGTCCCGCCATTTGTGCTATTATGTGCATCCCAAAACCCAAGGCACAAAGAACAGAGAATATTAGAATGATGGTACAGCAACAGCTTGATGACCTCATGACCATTGACATCGACTCAGATTAACATGAGTCCGTATACTATTGCCTGAGTTCTGGCAAAAGGAGGGTCTGAGGAAATTCGATTTTCGATCTCGATCGTATTGACCCGCCATTTTGTAAACCGCCGCCATTTTGTGTTGCCCTCACTCAGGCAGCACGACGAACGAAGTCTTTTCTGCTTTTTCTGCAATACTGTGTCCAAATAGCCTTCTGCCTCTGTTTACAAAGCTGGTCTTAGGGACTGGCCGAGTACACTAATCCCTGTCTGGTTTTTCTAATCCCTGTCTCAACTATCTGTTGATTCACACTATTCTTTCCTGACTTTATCTTATCTTCTGGCCTTCGCTGTCCTCCGCTCGTATTCTCTCGTTTCACAACTGTCCTCCAAAACACACGAACGTATCTCGCCACCTGAAAACCAGTTACAAACATGTTAATACCTTAACCTGTGGGAGGGATGGCCAACACCTTTGGAGGAGAGGTTTCTTCGAGTTACTCGATATCTTTGTTTTTCAACCTTTCCTATTGGACATGTTCTATCTTTAACCTTACCTTATTGGTCCTTTTTGTATGTTTTAGGTGTGTTTTCTGGTTAATGCATATGTCTTCTATACCAATATAAGATTGTACGCCAAGGAGTGAAGTGGCAGTCTCCTGAGAACATACTGTGTGTATACTTCTAGGACCACTGTACTAGCTGCAGCTAATAAAATCTGATCTTTTACGCCGACAGAGTGTCCCCGTGTCTCTGTTGGCTGAAGCAGGAGAACCCAGGAGATTAAGGCGTACCCTGCGCCGCCAGGTCCAAAAGGTTCTGGTTCTTCACTCCAGGGCAACCACTCACCACCGGGACCACAGAGTGAACATCTAGGCTAGTGTCATCCCTGCCGGCTCCCCATGTGCTGCGGAAGCCAGCATTGCTTTTCGACAGAGAAAGCTGCTGAACATGCAGCTCCCTCTGTCCAAAGGGTATTCTGCTCTACTTTCAGCAAGCAAGAGCAATTTTGATGCTCTCACTTTCTGAAAGTTGATCAGAGTTTGCTATGTCTTGGCGGGAGTGGTGAAGCTCCTGTCAAGCCATAGCAAACTGCTATGTCCTGGGTGTGGGCACCCCGGGACATAGAAAGAGCCAGCTGGTTGTTGCCCCGGGGAGGTGGGCAGCACCCCACATTCAATGCGAGTAAAGCTCTGGGGAGGTGCCGGTCCCCGGGGCTGGGAGGGTCTAGACACAAATTATGTTCGCCATAACCATATGGTTTGTCAAAAAATGTTGTATTGATTGATCTATTTTGAATTTATTTAATTGTCTTTATTCATGTTTCCATAGCACCATTTATTGTCTTTTATGTCTGACTTATTTTGATAAAAAATATATTGTACCAACAAGCCATGTATGATTCGATAAATATGTGTCAACACTGTTCACAACTATCCATATACTTCAGGTGCATTACATACATAGGCAAAAAGAAATATTGTATGTCTATTTGATTTTGTTGATTATGCTATGCATGATGAATTTTCCATCATTTCATTAAATTAATAGTGAAAGGATTTTAAATGTTTCATATTAAAAATAAATTAATATATTTTTTAACACTAAACCATATCTGGTCACATATTGTTCTTGCTTAGTAAAGGTCCACTTTTTATTTGTTTCCTAAATGTGTATTCACAAATAACAGGGTCATCCAACCCCATTATTTAAAGTTAAAGCTCTGGGGAGGTGATGGCCTCCGGGGCTGCTGAGAGGGCAGCCCAGGAGTCAACCCCGATGGTACACTGCCAAGGATCTCCTGGACACCAAAACAACAGCTGGATCTCCTTTTCCGCGATCCAACAAAGGATCCTTCATGTGCCAACACTGCCACTTCTCCTGTACCACAATTGATGAATCCTGCCGGCTGCGTCTGCAAACACACCACAGAAATCTGGGACACTATCACCACCCTCTCCATGAGCGTTGCCTTCATCAGTAAAATGTGGCTGAATCCCTCCTCGAACCCCAACATCATCCCGACACTCCCAAACGCTGCAAGATGGTACACTGAGACCACGCCAACAAACAAGATGGAGGCATCAACATCGTCGTCAAGGAAACCATCAGATGCACCATCACCAATGATGACCCCACACCTCTTATGGAACACCTCAACTTCCTAATATTAGCTGACGCGAAGACCGCGATACAAGGCACCCTCACCTACAGACCCCCGGGACCCAGATCAACATTCTGTGACACCATCCCCAGCCTCATCACCTTCCTAGCAATCGACTCTCACCACTTTGTCCTACTCGGCGACCTCAACTTCCACATCAATGACCCTAACAACGCCAACTCCATCTGCCTCCTGGAGAACCTTAATACCATCAGCCCCACCCAAACTGGTCAACAAAGCCTAACACACAATCAGCCACATTTTCACCTCCGCCCAACTAAAACCTACAAAATCTAACAAGACCTCCAAAAATCCAGCAGGTACACCCCGCGCATAGGACCACCAAGCGCAACTGCCACCAACTGGAGACATGATGGTCTTTTACTAAGAACCCAGCTGACAGAGCAGCTTAAACAACAGCCCTCAGCAAATATGACCAGTACATCAAGGCATCCAAGAGAGCAGCCATCACCACCCGCATCAACTTCACGACCAACCACACAAAGGAACTCCTTAAAATAGTCAAAGAATTCTCCAACCAAACAGCCATAGAGAGCACTATCCACCCCTTTCAAGAACTCTGTGAAACCCTCTCGGACTACTTCACCAGCAAAATCACCAACATTCACAACAATTTCACGCTCCAACCCACCATCCTCAACCCCAATGACCTCAACCAGCCAGTGAACATCAGCCAAACCATTACCACCTAGTATCCACTCGCCACCCTGACAACCTCAGCCATCATGTCTTCCATCCTCTATGGGGCACCCACCGTTCCCTGCCCCCACCACCTTGATAACCTTGCAGCAAACCCAATCAGCAATCAACTGACCAGCATCTTCAACCCCTCTATCTCCACGGCAACGTACCCGATCTCTCTGCAAAACTACCAGCAGCTAACTGAATCCCTGGGACAAAACCACCTACTGGATGCCTCACAATCAGGATTGCATGCCAACCACAGCACCAAGACTGATCTGATTGTCGCAATTGATGACATCAGAATACAATACAACCACAAAGAAACTGTGGCCCTGATCCTCCTCGACCCCTCTTCGGCATTTGACACCATCTCCCACAACACCGTCATCAACAGACTCCACAACATAGGCATGCAGAAAGACGCTATGAAGTGGATCACCTTCTTCCTCACAGAGCATCCAACTGGTTTCCTTCACCTCTGCCCCAAAGATATCACATGCGACGTACCAAAAGGATCATCCCTCAGCCCCACCATGTTCAACATCTACATGACCCCCTCGCAGATTTTGTCAAATCCCACAGACTCAGCATATTCTCCTATGCAGATGACATTCAACTGATTATCTCTCTCACTGAGGACTACTCCAATACCAAAACAAACTTTTGCAATGCCATGACCAACCTAGCCAAATGGATGAGAGACAACTGCCTCCAACTCAACAGCGACAAAACTGAAGTACTGATTTTCAGGAAGAAAACCTCTGCATGGGACCACAGCTGGTGCCTTGGAGAACTCGGACATACACCCACACTGGCCGATCATGTGCGCAACCTTGGCATCATCCTCAATAGCCAACTGACTATGAAGCAACAGGTCAATGCAGTCACTTCCTCTTGCTTTCACACACTTTGCATGCTCCACACAATCTGCAGATGGATCTCAAACAACACTAGAAAGACCCTCACTCAGGCCCTCATCACGAGCTGCCTTGACTATAGCAACACCCTCTACACTGGCATATACACCCAGCTCCTCAGAAGAATCCAAACCATACAGAACGCTGCAGCCAGACTCATGCTGGGCCTCCCCAAATAAACACACATCACCTGCCACCTGAGAGACCTCCACTGGCTCCCCATCCAGAAGAGATGTCAGTTCAAGACCCTCACAAACAACTACAAATCCCTCCATGTCCTAGGACCTGCCCACAATACATCAACTGAACTTCCACCACACATCTAGATACCAGCACTGTTCCTCAATCCCCTTTGTACACACACCGAGCATCTGTTGCAGCGGTGGATGCTTATTGTCCTACATCACTGACAGACCTAGAACGACCTTTCCCTTCAGCTCCATACAGCCCTCTTGCAGGCAGACTTCAGAAAAAGACTCAAGACCTGGCTCTTCGACAGAGACACAGCGCCCAGATACCCCTGGGGGTGACAGTGATGCACTTTGTAAATGCTGTTAATTGATTGATCGATTTATTGATTAATGGAGTGATTGACTCACCCAGTCAACAATGGTTGCTATGTTTTATCAGAACCTCCAATACAAAGTCTGTGGGGCAGTCCAGGAATGTTGGGTTATGATCGGGAGGTCCATTGTTTAGAAGAAAGGAGTGGATGTCAGAATTTGAAGGGGATCATCGGGCAAGAATTGATGCTGATTCTGCTGACATTTAGTTTAGGGTGGATTTTGTAGTTAATGATCTTTTTTCATGAGAATTTTGTAACCAGCAGTTAAAAGTCAAAGGAAACCATCCCTTCTCCAGGTTTCTAGAATGAGAGCAGGTCAATTTCAGAGTGTGACAGGATATCGAACATGTAGTGTGGTTTTTGTTCAAAGGTCCTGCGATTTTTAGGATACTTGTGAGCTTGTAGCCCATCTTCATTGGGATGGAGTGTCTTTTTGCAAGTGCTGAAGTTGTTAGTAACAGGTAGTGGGGGTAGGGGCATTCCCCTAGTCCAACTGGACAAGGAGTAACACTACTGAATTGGGATGGTGATGGGATGGATGATGAGAGAGTATGTTATAGGTAAATGAGGATTTGAGGGAAAGAGTTGGTAGGATGTGCAGATAAGAAGTGGTGGCAGGAGAGTATATGGAAACAAGGGAAATAAGTAGGGCATGGAGTTGGAGTGAAATTAGTTAGGTTTCATGTGAGGCGTGGAGGTCTTGGGATGCAAGTAAGAGGAGGTAGGACAGAGTGGGTTACAAAGATGAAAATAGGATTTATAGGCAGGAATGGAGCCAATACAATAGAGGAGGCTATAGGTCATGTGTAGGGGGAAGTGATAACTTGGAGGTTGTGCAAATAGGGATAATAAAGAGTTCAACTGCATAGAAGCATATATTTGGATGAACAAATTTTAGGCATGGCTGTTGGGAGTGAGGAAGGGTATGTGTGGCTGATTACAAAGTGCTAGTGAGTGGGCAGGTAGATAGGTGCATGGTGGGAGGAAGAGACTTAAGTGCTATAGAGAAAATGAGAAGGAAGAGAAAGGACTGTTACTGGTGATTAGAAAGATGGAGTAGAGGGAGGAAATTTAAATAGATGATAGATTGCAAATGAAGTAGGTTTGAGTAATACGGTTAGGGATAAGGCGGTGGGGTGGAGAAATTGGAGAGCAGGTAAAGAGGAAGTGATACAATTAGTTGCAAAAGACTAGTCATTTGCACTGTGAGTTTATAGTATGATATGTCTGAATTAAGCATGGCTGTTTGTGTGTTCAGTAGTAGAATTGTGAATTTTAATGACCAGGTGCTGTTTTGAGAGAGGTGTACTACTGTGATGTCTGAAAAGAGAATTTTGATTGTTTGTAATTTTGTGCCTTTATTAGATGTGGAAGGCCAATTGAGTTTAGAAGAGGAGTACTAGTGTGAGCAGAGAACGATTAGCTACCAAGAGATATGGTAGCTTGTTGGTTTTGCTATGAAAAAGAGACGGACATGGGTTATGATTTTGAGATGAGATGTTGTTGTTGTATCTGAGGTAGTACTAACTGTGCCTCTATGCCATGTGGAGCTGAAATTTCATTGTAACTCTTATCCCTCAGTTAGTTGAAACTAAGATAATACACTAAAGAAGTCAGTTACACTTTGTTGGGTGGCTGCAGCACATCAGGTCAGTGGAGACTCTGCCCTTTGCTTTTCTGGTGGATGACCTTGTTGGGATGGAAAGGTTCTCTGCATGGTAAATGTGTGTGCCCATGCAATGAGTGCCCGCAGTACTGTTGTCTGGATCTCTAATGCTGATTTTTTAATCATGGATGAACGAGTGTGCCATGACGTAGGTCTGTTTCATGGTTGCAGTCTTGTTGGACAGTGAGTGGTGCACAAAGCGCTACTCTCATAGTAGTGGAAGGCTCCAGACTTTATAAGGAGTTAAGACGCTTGAGTGTGGGGATGAACAGGACCCTTTTACCCTGTGTCACTGGAGTGAGGACTGCAGGCTCAATCACCTTTTTAAAAGCTCCACTGGTGTGTGGTTAACTCATCCTTGGCCTACACCAGGTGGATGTGTGGTGCTGCATAGCGCAGGGGTAGTGACTCTATGTTGGATGTACATGTGCTTGGGAAGGATACAGTACAGGGATAGAACAGTAATGTGTAGTGCATGTGTGGATAATTCATGTACTGAGAGCATGTATGTATGCCTGAGAAAAATACATCACATAAAAGATGAAGTGCTTTGCAGTGTGTGCACAATGATAGCATGTGCTGGATGTATGTGTGCTTGTGTGATGTAAAATACATGAAGGGTGAGGTGTTGTGCAGCGTGCGCATGGTGAGTGTGTGTGCTGGCTGTGTGTGTATTTGTAAGTAGCAGACCCTGGTTAAAGATAGAAAAGCTTCAGTGCTGAACAGTGCACGCAGATTGTGTGTGTGTACTAAATGCATGTGTATATGTAAGGGTACAATGCATAGAGGTAACAGTACTGGACCCAAAGTGTGTTGTGAATGTACAATGTGCATGTGCCTGCATGCATTCGTGTGAGCAGGGTGGAGACACACTGGAGGGAACAGGAAGCCACTCCCTTTACATAGGGGAGGCCGGTGGAGGTAAGCGTGGTGGGGCAGTAGAGCAGGGTGGGGGGGAGTCAACTGACAACAACGAGGGAAAATAACATGAAAAAAGAAAAACTCCTACATTGCGCTTGCCGCATCACCGACCTGGCGATGCAGCCAGTGCATGGTAAGTGGTTCTCATTTTATGCTATTTTCCCTCATCGTCATCTGTAGACTCCCCACACCCCGTTCCCCCATCCCACTGCGCTTACCTTCACCGGCCGCTCCTGCCTTTACACTTCAAAAGACTGCTCCTTGATTCAGAGATAGATCACAAGCATGGGCCTGGACACATCTCAGGAAGAGTGATGGGGCTGAAACAGTCGGGGCATTTAACTGTAGCTGACATCCAGGTGTGAACTCTGGTTACTCCCACGAATTGTGTTGTGGACAATCAGCTTTGGAGTTGAGCCTGCTGTGACAGACATCTTTCATGAGAAAGAAGAAAAGGAGAAGTGCCCACATCAAATGAAACAGAAACTCAAAATAAAACTAATCACATTTGGTGTCTGGAAAAAAAACTATAAAAACGGGAGGTTAAGTACCCCAAAAACTTGTCATCTGCCAAGTAGCCAGATGGAATATATGAGATGGGAAAGTTCTGCAAGACTTCTGCCTGTGACCAGGACTGGGGCCGAGTTCTGGTAGTCTCCTTGTTGGGGGAGGGATCATCACTCAGGGAAAAAAGACTACCTGTCTTGGAGTCCGGAGTACTAGCGCCTGCCTGTTTGCCAAAAAACAGTTTGCCCTGTGCAGGAGAGGAGAGTATTGGAGGGGAACATGGTCCAGTGGGGAAACCTAACATGAGGATTCCCTGTGCGCGGTGTAAGGATTTAGCTGTGCACATGCTGCAGTGACCCTGTATGCCAAATAGGGTCACTGGTAATGTTACCACTTTGAGAAGTGTCAAGACTTGTGACTGTCTGGGCCAGAGTGCTTGTGCTGGAAGAGCCTGTGTCCATATAACAGCAACCCTGTATGCCAGGAGGGGCTGACGGTACAAATGTTGCCAAAGGATTCGGGCAGCTGCCTGAAGGACAGACTGCAGTTATGACCCACAGGTTGGGCATGCACTGAGAGGAAAAGCGCCTGACTCACCACGGATGACTACTGGAGATATTATGGACAACCTTGCTTCATCGCTGGCTCAAGTCCGGAGCTGAATTAAGGATCAACCCCTCCGGTTGAGCAAAGATAATTTACTGCATCTTTGAGAGCAGAACTGCTCCGACACCTGAGAGACATCCGGCAGCACGACTCAGGAGACAGCCTGTGCCACCAGGTGATGCTGCGAGCAGCTAAATTTCTGACCTGACTAGTACTCGCAAATGTGTGTTGATGGTACCCGCTGCATCGCTGAACTCTTCTGTCCTGCAAGAGTGGGTAAGACATGAACTGGACCAGTTGAGCCCTGGGGTATTCATTGTTAATGGTACTGCAGCACCATAGACAATTTTGGCTAAAATCCGAAAGAGTCAAAGAAAGAACTCTTGAGTATGGCCTATTAGTTTGCATTCCTCGATGCAACCACCAGTGAATGGGAAATAACCTTGCAAAATGAAGTAGAAACCTCTAAGCCGGCCTATACACTTTTTATATTGATCTATTTAGATTCTGCATACCCAGTCAAAATGTCATAGATAAGTTACATTACGTATACACTAAAACCATATCAAACAATTTTGGTTTTTAAACAACAAACAATTTTTATTATATCTTCTGTTGTGTTTTATAATTTGCACATAACTTAAGAAAAAAGAAAACATTTTTTTACATTTATAAATTTTGATGCAAACAAATTGCACATTTAGTATAAAAAAGAGAACAACATCCTAGACATCTGTGATATGTACAAAAAACATTTACTAGTCATTCATACTTGCATTCATACAATAAAAAGTGGAAGGGAGATGTACAAGAGAGAAAGAAATAGAACTCTCGGATTGGTCAGATTTCTCAGACAGACAGAGTGAAAAGATTGTCAGTTTTCTCTGTGTTAGAAGTAATGTCGCGGTCGTGTTGGAAATAATGTCGCGGTCTATCGCGGTCAACGCGCGTTTCAGTGGGAAAACCACCTTCTTCAGGACCAACTGCTGAGTATTAGAAAATGAGGTACACGTGGATGATGTCTGGGTGTCTTATGGATCATCAGGCAAGAGGCATGAGACCCGCTATAAAAAGCGTCTGTCATGCAGGGCAAGACGATAAAATTTTTCTTGAAAAGTTAAAGTATGGAGATACGTTTTCAATCCGAAGTTAGTGTAATTATCTCCAAATGTAATGTAGCGTGCCTCTTTCAGCAAAGAAGCTCCACGGCGGAAAGAGAGACATGCCGGGACCGGATGCATCTATTCAACCTATATGAATGGCATTAAATATATATACACACAGAGGCACGCTATCAAGACATTTGCCTGGCATTACTTGCTAAAACCAACCCTTGCTTTGACAAGGATTTCCGTAGTCGTCTTTACAATACATTTGGAGATAATTACACTAACTTCGGATTGAAAACGTATCTCCATACTTTAACTTTTCAAGAAAATTTTTATCGTCTTGCCCTGCATGACAGACGCTTTTTATAGCGGGTCTCATGCCTCTTGCCTGATGATCCATAAGACACCCAGACATCATCCACGTGTACCTCATTTTCTAATACTCAGCAGTTGGTCCTGAAGAAGGTGGTTTTCCCACTGAAACGCGCGTTGACCGCGATAGACCGCGACATTATTTCCAACACGACCGCGACATTACTTCTAACACAGAGAAAACTGACAATCTTTTCACTCTGTCTGTCTGAGAAATCTAACCAATCCGAGAGTTCTATTTCTTTCTCTCTTGTACATCTCCCTTCCACTTTTTATTGTATGAATGCAAGTATGAATGACTAGTAAATGTTTTTTGTACATATCACAGATGTCTAGGATGTTGTTCTCTTTTTTATACTAAATGTGCAATTTGTTTGCATCAAAATTTATAAATGTAAAAAAATGTTTTCTTTTTTCTTAAGTTATGTGCAAATTATAAAACACAACAGAAGATATAATAAAAATTGTTTGTTGTTTAAAAACCAAAATTGTTTGATATGGTTTTAGTGTATACGTAATGTAACTTATCTATGACATTTTGACTGGGTATGCAGAATCTAAATAGATCAATATAAAAAGTGTATAGGCCGGCTTAGAGGTTTCTACTTCATTTTGCTGTGTTCTCTCCCTCCTCTAGGGCCTCAATTGAATTAGGGAGATCCTCTTGTTTAACCTGGGAAATAACCTTGAACACATTACACTAAGGCGGGTGGAACAGGGATTCGCCTGTCAACTACTAGAGCCCCATCCTCAAAAGGGATTGCGTTGTTACTTCTGAATATCGTATTTCTTTGGATGTGTAGGGTCAGAAATAAAATACTACTTTTCTTATAAAAAGCAAGTATTTGGCTGAACATTGATTTATTGTTCAAATTGTTTGCACTTTGAGTCATGAGACATGTTCTCTGACCTGTATCTACATCCCCCTTGCGGAAACCTTGACTACTAGATCACAGTTACCACTGAGAGTCAAGGGGTACATGGCCCAGCAGAGCAGGCTGTGTAGTCCAGTCTCAGGACAATAGGAGTAAAAGGCCTGAACCATCACAGCTGGGCCCAGAACCCCCTGTGGGCCTCCTGGCCACCTGAAAAGGGGTTCTGACAGCCCTCCCCTCATAACAAGAGGTCTATGCCTGCTTGGTTGGAATCTCTATGCCTGCATGGTGTGGTGGTTCTCGTGAAGGCATAGCAGTTTGCTGATCAGGTGGAATGATATGGTGGTCCTGCTCGGAAAGCATTTTTGTTTTACTAGAACACGCTCCTAAAGTAAGAGTTTGTTTCAGTAAATTAAAAATCAATGGCTCTGATGCACAAGATATTTTCTCTCTGTGAGTCAAGAACATTGTTTTTCCTGCCTAAGATTGCCATGTCTTGCTAACTGCCATGCAAAGAACGACGATTGTAGCCAGTATTGGACAAGTCCTCAGGTCAAAGGTTCTGACACCAGAATCAGTTCCAGGTTCGCTATCAGAAATAAGGCACTTCCCCACCCCTAAACAGGACCTGAGAATCACAGGTTGGGAGGGGCTCGCACTCTGCCAAACTTTAAATGAGGCTCTCAGTTAGGGACTTGCAGTCTACAGTAAAAAAGTAGACACAATCCACAATATGTTCATGCTGTCAAACAACTTGAGGGAAAATGGGGGTACCCCCGGAGAGGATTATGCGCCAAAGTAATGGTTTTACGAGTTCAACCCAGTAACAGTATGGGTACAGCTCTGACAGGAAATTCTGTAGCAACTGGCGCAGTAGGGTGTGTAAGAGGCAGCCTAGGAGTGGTGTGTCGCGAGCTATTTGAGAATCCCTCAACCAGTCCAGTTAAGTCTGGACTTATTTACCAGGCGTTTTATAACTAGCAGCTACAATTTAACTTTTTCTCCATTCTTGCTGCATCATCAATCATTTCATGAACTCTCCAATGCGGGGTGTGCAACCCCGTTGTTTAGTGAGCTAGGACTCTCAAAAGATAGTGTGCCGTCATAGCTTTACGGAAAGAAGTCTAATTTCAGATGGCATATAAAAACGATCTCTTTCAAAACATATTTACACAATGTAGCTTGTGGCTTTATTTTCCATTAAGCTCACGAACATCAAGGGAAGGGTTAATTTTGTATTTACTGTAGCTAATCCGTATCCGCTGCAGGAAGATGTGTATGGAGCCAGAAGAAATTAAAGTACAGTGTTTCTTTTTCTCAAATAAAAATGATAGAAGTAATGAATCTCCGTGCTATCTCTCTGTTGTGGGCAGCGCTACCAATTTAATTTCCCCTGGTGTGCTGACCTTTGACGGTGCCCTGGGCATGCCGAGATAACGCATCTCCTTCATTAAACACATCAGACTGAAAAACAATTAACTTCCCAGAGACCCCAGCAGTCCACGGGAGAAACATAATTAAATATGTTACAAACCAATCCTGAAGTAAGGGAGACCTATCACAGGGACATGAAAAACAAGTGCAGAAACGTCTTTATTTACTGGGGGAGACCGACGTCCCCACACTAGGATCTAACTTTCTGCAGCTCAGCCGGAAAGAGTGTGGCACTGCTGTCTGCAAATGAGCCCTGATCTGCCCAACTGAGAGCACTTACTGATTTCTGAAATACGTTTTGCATTCATTGTGCGATTTTTAAGGTGAACTACTTTCAGAGCATTTGATCATGGCATAGAGCCGAGCACAATGTCCTGATGAATATGAATCAGCCATGGCTGCTCCAAAAAATGCATTACTAATGCATTTTTAAAGCTGCAGTTAACTATTCATGACACTTGTTGGGAAATGTCCCATACACCGGAATTGAGTCATTCAAGAGTGCTGGATCCAAGCTGTTAGAAATGGGGGTCTCCAGTTGGCAGTGGCTTGCACCCTGTCCAAGTAGGGATTCATCCCTCTAGTCAGGATAAGGGGATTACATACTTTAAAATAACCTCTGCTCAACCCCTGGGTAGCTTGTCACAAGCAGTCAGGCCTACCTCAGAGGCAATGTGTAAAGTATTGGTACATAACACACACAGTAACACAGTGAAAACACTACAAATGGACACCACATCAGTTTAGAAAAATAAAGTATCTTTATGTAAACCAAACAAGACAAGTACAAAAAATATCCAACATATACAATTCAAAATCTGACTTTCAAAATGTCTGAAGCAATTCTGTCCATAGAACTCTTTGGATGCAGTGATTTTAGATAAAGTACCTCAAATGCTACACAATCCACAAAGCAAAACACCCGCAGAGGAGCAAAGCATCAGAAAACACAGCAATGTGTACTGAGTCCTTGTGGAGGCAATGTGAAGGACTACGAGGGGAGACAGGATGATGATAAGATCTTTATTTCAAGATCATATAACAGATGCATCCTACCCACAGGTCATCCAGCAGCAACTGACCAGGAGACTTGGAAGCTAGGCACTAAGTACATTCCATATTCTTGAGCTGTCTGCATGAGTTTTGCACATTGACCAGATAGAGAACAACAGGTGCATGCAAAGCAGTAACATAGGTGAATATCACACACCTTCCCCCAAACACAAACATATAAACAACGACTGAAATTCTCAGTTGCAAACATAATCATGAAGTTTCACAGGAGTTGCACATGTGAGAGTACTCCTGTGCAGAGGAGAAATACACTTGGAAGAGTTAGGCTGAGAATGAGAATCAGAAGCAACAGAAGGACGTACAAGAGCAATTCTTCCAAAGTTCCAAATGCGCACATCATCAAGTTTCACAGCATTAAGAAATAATTTAATTACCTTACGAGGAGTAGAAAACTTTGTACCTCCAGACTTTTGTGGAGATCGTACTCTCACACAATAACCTACGTTGACTAGAATGTGGGTAACAGCATGTCTGACATCAAAGTTGCCTTTCCTTTTTGTAGACTTTAGATCGTGGAGGCCCTCCACTGAGGATCGTCAGGAACACTAATGTCAGCCCCATTCCCTCTCATCCAAGATTGAAACAAATGAGTGTTAGGTGTACGTCCCCTGTACAAATCGAAAAGGAACTTTTTCAGTGGTAGAGTGGGGCGTCAACCGGTAAGCCATAACCTTCTCAAGTATTGCAGCTCTCCAGTCAAGACCTTGTTCCTTAGCTGACTGAATAGATTCTTTTAAGACACGGTTAAATCTCTCAATCATCCCATTACATTCTGGGTGATAAAGAGAGCACCGTTTATGAACAATTCCCTAACTTCACTACTCCTAAACTGAGAAAAATCCTAACTTTAAGACTTTCGGTATTCACAGAAGGCATTTAGGAGTCCTAAAGTTAGGACTCCTAACTTCTGTGAATACCGAAATGAGTAAGTGCCTTCTGTGAATACCAAAATGAGTAAGTGCCTTCTGTGAATACCAAAATGGTAGTAAGTTTAGGATTTTGTCTTAAGTTAGTTCTGTGAATCGGGCCCATTATCTATAAGTATTCACGAACAACCATTGGTTGAGTTCTAGTTTTGCAAACTTTGTCACACATTCTACACTCAGAGCAGTCTCTGACCAACCGTTCCACAAGAATATCGACCCCTGGCCACCAGAAGAGCAAACAAACTCTCTCCTTCGTTTTGGAGATGCCCTGGTGACCATCATGTGCCAAATGAGTGATCTTCTCCCGAAGGGAGGATGGAGGAACAAGGTGTGTCCCTCTCCACAAAAGATAATTATATAGTGAAAGTTCATGCCTCACATTCCAGAATTTTCGTGCATTCTCAGACAAAGACTTAATACCTGTCCACTCATCGTACACAAATTTGCAAACTTCGAGCAATATATTGTCATTTTTCAAGGAAACTCTCCATTCCATTTCAGATACAACACCTTCAACAACCTCACACACCTTGAAGTTGTCTATTTCCTATGTGTCTTCAGAGTCAAGATCAGCAGAGCATTTGGGTATTAACCGTGAGAGACAATCAGCAACTTTGTTGTCTACCCCAGGGATGTACTTGACAATAAAATCAAAATCTTGAAGTGATATGGCCCATTTGCAAATCCTAGAAGAAACAGAATCCAGATAATTTTTGCAAAATAGGTCATTGAACAGTTTGTGATCTGAATGGATGACAAAAGAAGAGTGCCAGAGAATTTTCTTGAGTTTCTTGATTGCCCAAAAAATACAAAGTGCTTCTTTTTCAGTCACTTAGTACTGTAATTCTCGGCGAACAAGAGCTCTTGAGAGGAACTTAATAGTTTCTTCTTTCCCATCTTTTATTTGCTTAAGGACAGCTCCTAACCCTTTAGAACTCGTATCAGTGACAAGGACGGAGTCCGAGGAAGTGTCGAAGCTCTGTAAGGAAGTAGCAGAATTGAATGCACTTTTGATTTCTTCAAATTCCAATTGACTCTGGGGCGACCATAGAAACTTTACCCCTTTATTTAGGAGAAACCTGAGTGTATGAGTACGGGAGGCAAAGCGTGTCACGAACTTATTAAAGTATTCGGCCATACCCAAGAATGTTACCAGCTCCTCCCTAGATTGAGGAACCGGGAGTTCATCTATAGTTTTCACTAAGCGAACCTTGGGTCTGACCCCGTCACATGTCAAGCGATGGCCAAGATAATCAATTTCGGTAACGTTAAATTTACACTTATTTTCACGGAGAGTTAAACCTGTCATGCGAAAACGTTCAAGCACACATCTCAGTCTCGCATCATGTTCAAGTTGTGAAGAACCATGAATCAACACATCATCTTGCTAGATCTTGACTCCCTCTGCACCCCTTAACACATCCTTTATCACCCTCTGAAAAACAGAGGCTGCAGAGACCAAACTGAATGGAAGACGTGTGAAATTGTAAGTCCCAAAAGGGGTAATAAAGGCAGTCAGATCCATGGAAGTAGCATCTATCTTAACTTGATGATAGGCAGCACGCAAGTCTAGTGTGGTGAAAATACGTGGATCCCTCAATTGTGCCAACATTTCAGTGATGTTCGGGAGGGGGTACCTGTACGCAACAACTGCACGACTAAGGGCTCGCAGGTCCACACATAGACACACCTCACCTGAGGCCTTGTGTGCAAGAACAACTGGAGCCAACCACTGACTGGACTCAGTATCAATGATAATCCCATCACTCTTTAATTTCTCAAGCTCTGCACACATTGATTCTTTCATGGCTAAAGGAACATTCCGCACCTTACATGTGACAGGAACAGCATCTGGTTTGAAAGTAATTTTGTGGATATAATCAGAGAGACAACCTAATTTTTCACTAAAAACCTCTTTAAATTCAGCTCGTAACGGAGAGCTAGAATCACCCACACTTGAAACATCATTGTAAACTTTGTCACCCAAGTTATTGTTTTTGGGGAGAGAACGTGGAGCGATGTCTCTCAGAAAAATGCAGGGATCAGTGCCAGGAACTAATGACACACCCAAATCAGCCTGGTGAAACCAGCTGATTATGCTGTCGCCTCTGCATGACACATACATTTTCCCAGCAGTCAGTCTTCCTTTATACTCAATGTTGCAAAGAAAACGACCAACGAGTTTAATCGGTTGACCTCCATATGCTAAAGGTTTGAGTCTGGCTTGTACATTTTTATTTACCCATGTAGTTTTAGATCAAAGAATTCCCTGGGTATAAGAAAGATTTTAGCACCTGAATCAAAGAGCATTCTTATATTACAGTCATTCACCAGAACAGCATCAACTGGACCCTTACACTTGTTTTTTTCATTAGGTGTCATAATCTCCCCACAGTGCAAGTCATCTTGTTCATATTCAGAGTCATCACTTTCAAAGAAAACTTCTTTGACATGCTTACTCGACTTGACCTTCTTGGCTTTGCAAGCCTTGGCTATGTGACCCACTTTTCCACAGTTGTGGCACTTAGAGGAGAGTGCAGGACAAGACTTGTCATTAGCAAGATGACCAAATGAGTCACAACGGTAACATTTGACTCTAACAATTTCTTTTGATCTGGAAGTAGAAGGGAAGTTATTAGGAGTGCGTGCCTTCCAAACAGGTTCACTTTGCTTCCAAAGAGGTTTCACAAGGTATTTGTTAACAGTGTGAACCTTCTCTTCCAAGACCCCATTCCCCTTTTTTTATTACCTCCACACAAGCTAAAGAATGTTCAATCCTCTTGGCAAACACAATCACCTCATCAAGTTTCAGATCGTCTTTGTGCCAAAGATCATATTTTATTTTTTCAAACATTGCAATCAAGCATGAACTGGTCATGTATGCATTCCTCTAATGAGCCTTCGAATTTGCAAGTTGCGCCGAATTTGAGTAAGGCTGTGATGTAAGTCTCAACAGACTCATCTGGTTTCTGTACACGTTTTCCAAAATGATAACGTTCTAATATAGTACTTAATTTTGGGAGATAATGTTTATCTATTTTTTTAGACAAATTTCAAACTCGTTAAGAGTGTCAGATTCTCCGTTGTTTAAGTCAGGAAGGTGTTCGAACACACCTTGGCTGTCTGACCCCAAACAGTGCAAGAGCAATGCTGATTTTCTCTACGCACTTAAAGACACACCACAGACTCTCGCATAATTAAGAAATACTTTTTTCCACTTTGACCATCGCTGAGGTGGGTCACCAGGATTTGAGAGAAAGAAGGGTGGTGTTGTTACATTTTGCATGTTGAAGAACAATATGAAAAGATTATATTTTATTATAATAAATTGTAAGAGATTAGCTTTTATAACGTGGTAAGCGTAGCACATAAAATTAATAAACCCACAAACATTCAAGTAAATAATGATAAAAGTGAAACTTCAATTAGCTGTGAGTATCAGTGTAGAAACTTGCATGAGATTCAAGCTGCGTACATCAGCATAATGAGCACACAATAAAAATTTGAATTTGAAAAAAATTGTAAAGATACAAGCTGTGTGCATCAGCGTAGTCAGCACACAATAAACATTGGCGGAAGAAAACTTGCAAAAATGTTAAAGATGTGCGCATCAGCAAGATATTAAACTTAAGGATTAATGCGCAACAATTGATGAGCATAGGTGGCTGTGCGTATCAGCGTAGAAGAAGAAGGTTATACGTATAAGCCAACACGCAAATGATGTTAGTTAGGTCAGCTGTGCGTGTCAGATGTTGATGGGTTTGAAGTTAAATGCTTGTCAGCACAAGAGACACCAAGCACTCCATGTGCTTCTACGTGACAACGCATTTCTCTGAAGGTGCACGTCTGCGTGTTTCCAAGGAGATGAATCGTCGTCACGCGCAGTGAGGCTTTGATGAAAGCACGTTTCTCTGAAGAGGCGCATCTGCCTGTTGTCTTGGAGACAAGTCATCGTGACGTGTAGCGTTTGTTGCGTCCGCCCCTCAATGCATCTAAGACATGAAGTATTCCTGGCGCACGGCAAATGGAGAGGCTCGAGCAGTCGAACTGGACTTTGAGCATAAGAGTATTTTGAAAGACGCAGCAGATAAACAAGTTGTTACAAGTATGTTGATAGTCATGTAAATTCACGTTTTATTGTACCAAGGCAGCAATTAATGAGTACAATAAACTCTGCACTAGACGTGAAATGCTTTACGCAGGCAGAATAGTAGGCGAGTCACGAGTTGGCGATTTGAACAAACAAAACAACTATCAAAAGTCAGTAAAACAGAGCACAGTAGCGAAGCAGAAAAGCGCTTTAAAAGTGAGCACATTACCTTTTAAGTTCAGACAATTGAACTTATCTGTGTTAGGACGCTTGAGTAGTAGTAGGTTCCACAAAGTCAGATGAGATGTCTTGTGAGATTTGAAGTTTTCTCTCTTGCCCGCTGGATTCCGTCCACTTCCGCTCGTCGCCAGTGTGAAGAAGTATGAGGGGAGACAGGATGATGATAAGAAGATTTTCTTTATTTCAAGATCATATAACAGAAGCGTCCTACCCACAGGTCATCCAGCAGCAACTGACCAGGAGACTTCGTAGCTAGGCACTAAGTCCATTCCATATTCTAGAGCTGCCTGCATGAGTTATACACATTGACCAGATAGAGAACAACAGGTGTATTGTGGAAATGTGGATTTTCCTGATCAGTTATGTCCCCTATCTTGGACCCCAACGGTTCTATGTGCATGTCACAAGTACATGTATGTTCCCTCCAGTTCCAGTTTCCAAGACGCAAACATATGTGCGTCCACCGTCAACATGTTCTCTGTCAGATCCGCCATCAATGGGCTGGATATTCGATTCCTAAGTATAAAAGGCCACCGACTTTATATGGCTAAGTTACTCCATTTTTACAGTTCAGGCAAGTAGGCCCGATTCTGTCCTCAAAGCCTTTTCCCTGGCTTTTTTTGCCTCTGACAGCTTCAGCTTGAGCTCGCCTCTGTATCCATGAACTTTGTCCTACTCCCTGTGCAGCTAACGGTGCCTGCCTCGGCCAGTTTCGCCTGCCTGCCAAGAAGCTGTATTTCACCTTCGAATTATCTACTTTGCTCTTCAGCCGATGCATTCCTGTCTAGTGATTTAGGTAAACATCTCCTTTAGCTCACAAGCAAAGGACTCGGCCTTTCCGTTCTCCTGCAAGTAATTCATAGCCCTGTTGCCATGGAAAGTTTTCTGCCCCTCGCATCTCATATAGGCACTTAGACGCTTGTACACGCACACACAGTCAGTATAGAATAGATTCTGTCCGAGAGTCCTTCCTTGTGGATAACATAGTTCTCTAAACATAGGATGTTAGATATGATTTGGGATTAGGTTGACTTGACCCCCCAGACTTCTCGTCTCCACATGTAGAGCTAAATGTCAAGTCCCCTTCACCCCCTAGTTGCACGTCAATCACACGTCATGCTGCTGCGCGCGCATCTATGTTAAGTATTATCTTATAGATCCACCTATGTATGATAATCAGAGCCAATCATGTTTCTTTTTTTGCTCCTTATTACGCCTAGTTTCGATTACATACTTACTATGTCATTTCTCTTATCAATTGTTACGCCTTCTACATTCGTTTCATTGTAATGTATGACCTATAAAAGTTACTTCTTGTCAATAAAGTATTGTACTTCACTTCCTGAACCCTCGTGGTGACGGAACCTGAAGGCCGCCACTCGAGTCGGCCATTTTGGAATAAAGCCCATTCAGAAAACCTCTTATACCACGGATTCTGCCTCTTATTATTCTGAGCTATTTTACTTTATTTTAGATTCCGTATGAAATTCAGTCTAGGTAAAAGAATATTTACCACATAATGGCGCCCGAATAGGGACACTTTCTCATCTCACGCGCCGGCGGTGCGTTGCAGGCCCGGTCTCCTGCCACAGCTGGACGGACCATAACGCGTACCAGCAGGATTTCCTGTAGCTCCCTCCGGTCAAGCGGGGGCGACTGAGGCTGCGATCAACCCAGACGAGGCGGTGAGAAGTGCGAAGTATCCCGACCAGAGCCTAGCTGAGAGAGCAAGATCCGAGGTATACAGAGGCCCACCAGGTTTTCGGAGTCCCGATGTCCAGAGGGTCCGCTGTCCGCAGTCATCAAGTCCCGTCCATTCTCTGAGGCCTTCCGTTTCAAGGAGCTACTCGGTGAGTACCATCGCCGGGGAGGCGTGTTGACGCGCACATAGGTTGTGCCGGTCAAGACGGATTTGGGTACACAAATCCGGTCTGCACTGTTTAGCAGTGTATATGTACTGTTTAGCAGTATATCAAGTATTCCGAAGTATTCAGTTATTGTCAAGAATTCAGCTTGGTGATTAGTTATACAGACTGTCATCATTGTCGGTCATTTTTTTAATGGTTAATGTTTAAATGTTTAAAGTGTTCAAATGTCTTGCATATTGTGGTATGAATGATTGTTCATTGTTCACTGTCCATTATTGTGTTTTTTTCGTATTAAGTGAGTTCAAGAGTAAGTATCAGATCAGTTGTCAATATGCCGCTCTTCTCGAAGTTAAGACAGATTACTACCAGAAAAGGGGTGCTTGAAGAAGCAGTTCCTATTCCTCCTAGGGACACTCCAGGGCATTTTATGTATCACAAGCATGGCTTAGATGCCATATTATTTCTTGATTTATGGGTAGATTATACCAAGGGATTGCCGGAAAGTCAAAGGTGGCCCGCAGCGGGAACCTGGGATGCAGAGTGCATCATGAAAGTGGAGGAAGAGTTATGGAAAAGAAAAGTCAGACAGTCACAGAAAGACGCTGTTGAGTTATGGCGTAAAGAATCTCATAGACGTACAGAAAAAGCACGTAGACAAGAAGAGAGGAGTAAAGAAAGTTCAAAGGAAGTTCAAGAAAATCTATTAATTGAGGAAGGTATCCGAGTGAAATCAGAACAAATAGATAGACAAAGAAATGCTCTTATGAATGGTATGTATCCTCTTCTAGCCGAAGGATTACCTAAGGCTACTCCAGAGATACCAAAAGACTTGCCACCCCCATTATTTCCAATTAAGGTACATCCTAAAGGGCATCCCAGAACCGCAGAAGATGTTTTTCTTTCCTCATATCTAGATGATGCAGCTCCCGAGTATGCTAACCCCGCACCACATAGACCGTCTGGCGGAGGGGTTCAACGTCAGGATCAGGTATCTGTCCCCGTGCAACAGCAAGTCCCGACACAAGCTCCGGCAAGCACATCTGTTTCATCTGTCCCCGCAATCGATTCTACAGTGGTATCGACACCTATAGTTGCTGTGTCACGTTCGACGAATCCATTCACACCCGACACCCCAGATGGGGCCACGGGAGGTGCTAGCAATACCTTTACGCCACCTAGAATAAATAAACTTGTTTTTCAAGAATCAGCGCATTCACGTACACCCAAATTCGTAAGTGAACGTGCGCTTAAGGAACTCCTTATAGATTGTAGATATGACCCGGTGGTCGGTAAAGAGGACGAAATGGTCCTGGCATCATTACGTATTAGACGAGCCGCAGAGTATTTAGCGAGGTTACCAGGAATGACTACGCATCTAGATAAAATATATCATTTTGTCCAAACAGGGCGAGACCCAGAATGTATTAACAGAGCTATGGAATTCCAGAAAGTAGAGATACAGGGGGAACTGTTACGTTTCCTCATAAACTGTGTGATCAGAAATCAAGACCGTCCGGGGGTAGACCCGAATGCAATGCTTATTCTTACAAGATGGAGCCAGAATATATCAGAAGGGAGACACGATAAGAAAAACTGTATAATAGTCATGTGCCGAAAAATCCGTAAAGAAATAGAACGTATTCATGAAGAAAGATTGGAAACAGACGAGTTCGAGCGAGATGAAGTGTCCGAATCAGGGAATTCCGCAAGACAGTCAGAGACCATAGCCTACGTAGGCAGAGGAAGATCCTGTGATAATACTAGATGTTTTTCTGATCCCATACACTCTGTATGTCCAAATAATAGCAGAACGTATCCGACGCCTGTAATAAATCTGAAATCTCCTGAACATTTGTTTCAAGCCGCAGATAAAATACTACGAGAACGAAGGGGTTACCACCTCCTCGATTCCATGGATGAGCAAGAATTAGCCAGATCAGCCGTTCACTGGATTGACAGTCCTGAAAAATACGGTGATGAGACCGTAGCACACACGTTTTTTAACCTCAGTACAGATGAACAACGTTTAGCTGGAATCTATATGGTTCAGCAACTCCTTATATTATATAAGAGCCAACATGCTGACCCTGGTCCTTTACCTGATATATTAACGGAACTACTCGCGAACAGATGGAGAGGTTCTAGTAACAAGTTAATTAAAGAAATATTAGTGTCACGTAAACAGTATGTCCTTTTTGTAAGTCCGGATTCTTTCTCGCTGCCCCACAAAGAAAGGACGCCGTATTATATGGATAGACAAAACCCCTTACGAGAAGTGCACCCAATAAAAGGCGAAGACAATCAGTTTCACCGTGTATTTGTATACACACCCATATCAAAAATTGAATTGTTAGAAATGAAGAAAGTAGTACCCAGTCATGACAAAGACTAGGCCTGGGCGGTAAATTCCGTTCCGTCCGCGGAATTTGCGGAATTTGGGTAATTTCGCGTTCCGCGGAGAACGCGAAATTGCCAAAAAATCTGCGTTCCGCGACTTCGCGAAATTTTTTGCTTGTTCGCGTTCTCAATATGCGTGTTCGCGAGATATTTCACCCCGAGCACGCAAACAGCGATCGCGAACAGGAAAAAAGTATCGCGAACAAGCAATTCCGCGTGTTCGCGGAATTTCTGCGTGTTCGCGGAGATTTTTTACCGTTTCGCGGAGATTTGCGTAACGCGATTACGCAAATTCCGCCCGCCCCTAACAAAGACCCAGCGGGTTTCCACCGAGAAATTAAGGACATGTTACTGATGGGAGAATATACCTATCCTGATATTATGACGATATTAAAGGTGCTCTTGCCTGCTGGCATTTATGAAAAACTGAAAGAAAAGGAGTGGGAAGTGGGAGACCAAAAGATAGATTGGACAGCATTAGAAACGGAAGAAAAGGCCCGAACTGCAGGTTCAGGGCTCGGGGATAAAGTCAAAGCATTACCAGGTTTACTAGTACAAGTACTGCCACGTTTATTAACTACGAAAAAAGAAGATTGGGGTGCAATCACAGCCTGTAAACAAAAGCATGATGAAGACACAAGTGATTATTATGCCCGTTTTGAAAAATGTTTTGGAATAAATAGTGGTATAAAAACAAGTAGTGAGTCGTATCCACATTTATTTGTGACAAAATTAGTAGAAAATGCATTACCTCCAGTAAAGAATAGAATATTGAAATTCGAGAGTACCTGGCAAAGTAACACTCCGTCACAAATGCTACAAATGTTACAGTATCATCACAATAGAATTAGAGATGAACAAGAGCACGAACAAAGACGCATGAAAGATACAAAAATGAAAATGCTAGTGTCTCAGACAGTACCAGCTGAAGGACATAAAAAGGGTATGACACAGTCCGATTCAGTAGGACCGGTAAAAGGGACATGCAATTATTGCAAAAAGCCAGGTCATTACGTACACGATTGTCCAGTTTTAAAACATAATATCGCCATAGGTAAAACACAAGAAAGATCACGGCCACTCAGACAAGATCAGAATGAACAAGGAGCTATGCCGCATTCCCAGGCCATGCCAGCCGCACAACAGCCAATACAGTTTGTGCCAGCTGCACCACCGTTGCCTGCTGCTGCCACACAGACCACAACACGACAAATGTATCAGACTGCACAGTATGAATATCCTGAGTATCAGCGTTACGCATGAACCAGCCTAGAGAGGGAAGTTGACTTACCCCTTATCGAGATTCCTGTAGATCAAGAAGGACCTTATGTACATAGTGAATTATTAGGTCAAGATAGAAAATTCTTACTCGATACAGGGGCAAGTCGAACAACTATAAAACGTAGTGAAGTTCCAGGGGCACCCCTCTCAGGCTCTCAGAATATCTCCCTTGGTTTTTCAGGAAAACCTATTGTTAATGAAGTATCACAGCCTCTTCCACTTACGATAGGACCTTTGACACGAACTACAGATTTATTGCTTACTAAATCATGCCCAGAAAATCTGTTAGGAATTAAAACTCTGAAAGCCCTAGGAGCCATAATATGTTGTTCTCCGGAAGGAGTAAGGTTGTTTTTACGTGATTTTAAAGGCCACTATGTGTCCAGAGACATGGATCCCCGACTACAGACTTTACCAGCGCATCTATGGGCACAAGGCCCTACTGATGTTGGTTGCATGAACATTACACCATACCGAGTCACATTGAAAGCAGGAGTGGTACTACCACGAATGCGACAATACAAGTTACCGCAAGATGCTGTAGTGGCTTTGCTGAAAATCATTGATGAGCTAATTGTCCAAGGAGTAGTTGTAGAAACAGACTCCAATGTATGTAATTCACCGATAATTCCGATTCTTAAACGAACTGATCCTACTGCTCCGCCAGTATACCGATTGGTTATTGATTTGCGTGAACTAAACAAGTGCATTGTACCACAATTTCCTGTGGTCCCCGATATATCATCATTATTGACAGCAATTGATTCCGAAGCAACATTCTTTACTGTAATTGATCTCAAGAATGCCTTTTTCAGCGTCCCAATAGATCCGGAAAGCCAATATTTGTTCGGATTCAGTTTAAATGGGCGCAGCTTTAAATTCTCACGCGCTCCCCAAGGATTCACAGAAAGCCCCAGCATCTACAGCCAAGCACTGAAACGAGAACTTGACAGTATCCACATGCCAGTTAATACTGCACTGCTTCAATATGTCGATGATCTGCTGATCCCCGCGAGAAGCGAACGCGAATGTGAAAAGGCTTCTCTGACAGTTTTACATTTTCTAGCCGACAAGGGGCACAAGGTGTCTCCTTCTAAGCTGCAATTCTGTGTCCAGCGAGTTATTTATCTTGGTCACTCGCTGTCCAAGGAGGGAAGGCAGCTTACACCAGATCGCATCCAGTTAATTGCTAACATGTCAATACCCCAGACACAAAAGGAGGTGCGGGCTTTCATAGGCCTCACTTCATATTGTAGGCAGTGGATCCCTCAGTACGCATTTCTAGCAAAACCACTCATTCAGTTAACCACACAGGAGGCAGCCACATCGACTGTCCTCCCTTGGACTCAGGAACATACACAAGCTTTTGAAAGCTTAAAGAAAGCTTTATGTCAAGCACCTGTTTTAGCAACACCATGTTATAGCAAACATTTTACACTCTTTGTTACAGAACGCGAAGGTACTGCCTTGTCAGTACTCACTCAGGAACAAGCAGGATCACGCAAGCCATGTGCTTATTTTTCCAGTACATTAGATCCCGTAGCTCAGGCTTTGCCTGCGTGCCTCAAATCAGTGGCAGCAACAGCTTTAGCAATCAGACAAAGCGATGCCATAGTGTTAGGACATCCATTGACAGTACAAGTACCACATGCAGTAGAAGTTCTTGTGAACCGAACGCAAACACAACACTTGACCATAGCAAGACTTACCGGTTATGAACTGACATTGTTTCAGCCACACATAGAGATCCGACGTTGTAATACATTGAATCCTGCTACATTGTTACCTGTAATTGGAACAGACCCACTAGCTCATGATTGTGTTGAAATTATTGAAATAAAGACGAAACCTAGACAAGACTTGACAGACGTTCCATTGTTAGATGCAGACCTGACGTTGTATGTAGATGGATCGTGCATGAGAACAAGTACAGGAGATTTAGTGGCCGCGTATGCAGTCACAACAGACACTGAAGTTATTGAGACAAACTGTATAGATACTTTGTCAGCCCAAGCAGCAGAACTTATTGCTCTAACACAAGCCTGTATTCAAGCCACAAATAAGAAAGTTAATGTATACACTGACTCACGTTATGCATTCGGAGTTGTACACGACTTCGGCGTGCTGTGGCGAGAGAGAGGTTATTTAACTTCCCATGGTGCCCACATTCAGCACGGATCCCTCATTCATGCCTTATTAGATGCAATACATCTACCCACTGCTATATCGATTATGAAATGTAAAGCACACACGAAGGTTACTGATATCATTTCTCAAGGCAATGATTTAGCTGACAGAACAGCTAAACAGACTGCTCAGACTCGCACATCCGACATGACAAAGCCAATAGTTCAGACACCAACACAGTGTATGACAATTAAGGATCCCGCACTTGACGTAATTGACATACAGACACATGCTACTGCAGAAGAATTAAAGAAATGGACTGAACTAGGAGGGATCCAGACAGATCAGGGATGGATGACGAAGGAGAAATCTGTATGGTTTCTTCCTGACTCTATGGTCCAAGCCATTATAGCTACAATTCACAGTCCGGCGCATTTAGGGGAGAAAGCTATGCTAGATAGCATTCAACACATTTGGTTCAATAAACATTTACGAGCAGCAGCTAAACAAAAAGTCCGTACCTGTATGATATGTTGTCAGTTCAACCCAGGAAAAAGTGTTCCCGTAGAACAGGGTGGATTTCAGACTCCTGATCATCCTTTTGAAGTGCTCCAAATGGATTATATCCAGATGGAACGATGTCGAGGATTCAAATATGTTCTTGTAGTTGTCTGCGCCCTCTCCCGATGGACTGAGGCGTACCCAGTATCAGATTACACGGCCCCGACTACTGCCAAACAGTTAGTTCGAGAATTCTTCCCACGGTACGGTTTACCACGTGTTGTATATTCAGATAACGGCCAGCCTTTCTCATCCGAATTAATGAAACATGTCTCACTTTTGTTGGGATACCAGTGGAAATTCCACTGTGTCCGACACCCCGAGGCAGCAGGTCTCGTGGAACGACATAATCAAATTTTGAAAATCAGATTGTCTAAAATATGTAAGGAGAAAGGTGTTGACTGGATAGTAGCTTTACCAGTTGCACTATTTTACATAAGAATGGTAGCACACTCTCGAACAGGGCTATCCCCGTATGAGGTGATCTTCGGAAGACCACCAAATATGTGGGGGACGCCTATACCACGTAAAATAACTGATGTTAATTGTAATATGCTAACAGATTACTTGGCTTCCTTGATGTCTGCACTACAATCTTGTCGTTCACAGGTAGCTGCAGCCTTTCCTGACAACACTGAGGTGAAACCCCATGACGTTGTTCCGGGTGATCTGGTGTTTGTGAGGAATTTCGATCGAAAGACCCAGTTGGAGCCCAGGTGGAAAGCACCGAAGCTAGTCCTGCTGACCACAAGAACAGCCGTGAAAGTTGAGGGCCGCAAGGGCTGGATACATTCCAGCCACATCAAGAAATTTCATGGACTATCCTCGGATATAGACACTGTGCCCTGCACTCCCTCACAGACTGATTCAAAACTTCCCTTTGTTGAGCAGAATGACTCTCAGAGCTATAAATTAAAGCTTAGGCCCAAACAGTCGAGCAATTTGATTGTTTAAGTCCTCTCCAAGGTGAAGCGGTTGAATTGTCTCTGACATGTATCCCTTGGACCTGAGTAGAGAAAATACCCGAGAAATGTTGAAACGACAGGCGTATTGTAAATCACTGCGTAGCTACTGTATGAGGACATTATTAATTCTGTTTTTATTGAGTCTTTTAATAATTATTACGAGTGTGATTTTGCACATATATCATCCTATTTCTAGACATGTTTATAATGTTGCTGCTGAACATTCTTTTAGTGACCTACCGCCACATGAATTATCTTATAGACTTGCGCTGCGCAATAACACTTTCATTAGTATGTTACATCATTCCCATCAGACTAGTAATGCCACCAATTGTTGGGTGTGTGGCCGACTCCCTCCCTATCAGAATAACAAAGGAGTTCTGCCTTTCTTTCCACATCCGTTCACACACAATGGCTCCTGTGGAGCATGGTTTAGTTTACTAAATTCCATAGACCCAGACACAGCAGTTTATCAACAACATTGGATATGGGGAAATCTGAATCTAGTTTTATTCAAAGTCTGTCACCCTAATAAGGAGGGTCACCCCAGTAGAACAGGAACTGATCTAGAAAATGAAGTGTATAAATTAGGTAATTTTACACCTAATCTTATGATTCTGAATGTCAAATCCGAAGTTGAACTAATTCTGCCCACTATGTCAGTATTTCCAGTTAAAGGTGAATTATGCGTAAGAAAAGTTGGTTCCATACATATGGGCCATAGCAAATGCGTTACTACAGTAGAATATAGTGATCAAGGTAAATCCTCATTTAGAGCTTCCCGCCATTCTTACTTTATATGTGGTCAGACGGCATATATGCGTCTGCCTCTAGATTGGGATGGTACCTGTTACATAGCATTCCTTTTGCCACCTGTTTTCCTAGCTCCTCCTGATTATTATCGAAATGTTCATTTAGTACACAATAGAGAGCGAAGAGATCTCCCAGTTGTCGATTATACTGAGACGGCATGGGACAAGTATGTAGATTTCAATAAAGGTATCTTTCCCTATATAGGTACAATATCAAATAGTAAGCTGATACGTAGACTAACCAAGACTCTTGAAGCTGTAGTAAACGAGACTATAGCCGCCCTAGGCAATCTGACAGAGGAACAATCAGTGATGAGAATTGTTGTTCTCCAGAATCGTCTTGTCCTTGACGTCATCCTGGCCGATAGGGGCGGAGCTTGCAGGGTCATCGGATCCAGCTGCTGCATATTCATACCAGAAAATTCGCCATCTGTATATAAAGCTATAACACGCCTTCATAAGATTGTGAGCCAGATACACGAGAATCCAGGCACTTGGACGTGGTCCGGGTGGTTTTGGAGTGTGATTTCAGCCTGGGGATGGAGAGTTCTATCCTTCCTAGGTATTGGCCTTCTTATGCTCTTCAGTTGTTGTTTATGCCTGCAATGTGGACCAGCGATTTGTGGTCTGTGTGCCACATCATGCATTCCATATCAAGGTTTTCGTTCAAAATGCCGGAAGAAGAAGGAAGAAGAAATGATGCTCCATGAACAAATCGATGGAATAATGAAGATTGATATCTCTTGAAGGGCAAGTAGGGGACAAGGAGGGAATGTGGAAATGTGGATTTTCCTGATCAGTTATGTCCCCTATCTTGGACCCCAACGGTTCTATGTGCATGTCACAAGTACATGTATGTCCCCTCCAGTTCCAGTTTCCAAGACGCAAACATATGTGCGTCCACCGTCAACATGTTCTCTGTCAGATCCGCCATCAATGGGCTGGATATTCGATTCCTAAGTATAAAAGGCCACCGACTTTATATGGCTAAGTTACTCCATTTTTACAGTTCAGGCAAGTAGGCCCGATTCTGTCCTCAAAGCCTTTTCCCTGGCTTTTTTTGCCTCCGACAGCTTCAGCTTGAGCTCGCCTCTGTATCCATGAACTTTGTCCTACTCCCTGTGCAGCTAACGGTGCCTGCCTCGGCCAGTTTCGCCTGCCTGCCAAGAAGCTGTATTTCACCTTCGAATTATCTACTTTGCTCTTCAGCCGATGCATTCCTGTCTAGTGATTTAGGTAAACATCTCCTTTAGCTCACAAGCAAAGGACTCGGCCTTTCCGTTCTCCTGCAAGTAATTCATAGCCCTGTTGCCATGGAAAGTTTTCTGCCCCTCGCATCTCATATAGGCACTTAGACGCTTGTACACGCACACACAGTCAGTATAGAATAGATTCTGTCCGAGAGTCCTTCCTTGTGGATAACATAGTTCTCTAAACATAGGATGTTAGATATGATTTGGGATTAGGTTGACTTGACCCCCCAGACTTCTCGTCTCCACATGTAGAGCTAAATGTCAAGTCCCCTTCACCCCCTAGTTGCACGTCAATCACACGTCATGCTGCTGCGCGCGCATCTATGTTAAGTATTATCTTATAGATCCACCTATGTATGATAATCAGAGCCAATCATGTTTCTTTTTTTGCTCCTTATTACGCCTAGTTTCGATTACATACTTACTATGTCATTTCTCTTATCAATTGTTACGCCTTCTACATTCGTTTCATTGTAATGTATGACCTATAAAAGTTACTTCTTGTCAATAAAGTATTGTACTTCACTTCCTGAACCCTCGTGGTGACAGAACCTGAAGGCCGCCACTCGAGTCGGCCATTTTGGAATAAAGCCCATTCAGAAAACCTCTTATACCACGGATTCTGCCTCTTATTATTCTGAGCTATTTTACTTTATTTTAGATTCCGTATGAAATTCAGTCTAGGTAAAAGAATATTTACCACAGTATGCAAAGCAGTAACATAGGTGAATACCACACGATGCATCAGTTCTGCTGCATGAATTGTTGCATCCAATCTGGACTCTGGGGAGAAGCGATGCGTCAAAATCCAAGACGGTTCTGGTCTGCGGGTGATGCGTTGGAAAAACTTGGCACACAGGTGCGATGCGTGGAAATCCTGATTGTCTGGAGGTCAATGCGGGGGTGTCTAACAGGCGCTTTGTCAATTTCTTAAGCCATGGTCCCATGATGCATTGATTCTTCCAACCACAGAGCAGGGACTGCCTCTGAGTCAGTGCAGGGGGTCACAGACTTTGGAGATACAGTGCACTGAAGTCGAGCAGGTTCTTCTGCTGCTGACAGGCATTGTGGCAATTTCTTCGGCTGCTCGGCAGTGGTGCATGGAGATTCCTCCCACAGTGTGGTGCTGCATTGGAAAAAAAAACAGGTGCTGAAAGGGTGATGCATCGATTTTGATGGTTTCTAGTAGGTGTTTGCAGCAGGAAAAACCTCCAATTGACCACAACTGGAATTGGCACTACTTGGCAGGTCAGTACTCCCAGCAGTGGAGCTCAGGGATGCTGCAGGCAAAGTCTTTGCTGTCCCCAAGACTTCTTAACAGGAGGCAAGCACAAACAAGCCTTTGGAGAAACTTCACAAGAAGGACACCCAGCAAAGGTCCAGTCCTTTTCCTCTCCAAAGCAGAAGCAGCAACCCAGCAAAGCAGCACACAGCTAAGAGGCAGCTCTTCAGCTCTTCTCCTTGGCAGAGCTTAATCTTGATCCAGAAGTGTTCTTAAGGTCTGGGGGTTTTAGGTCCAATACTTATACACCTCTTAGTCTTTGAAGTAGGCATTCTTCAAAGGATTGTCTTACATGTTCTTATCCTACCTGGTCTTGTTTCTAGATATACTCCAGGGGTGTGGAGACAGCATTGTGAGAGACCAGGCACAGCCCTATTCAGATGCAGATGACAGCCCCTCCCACCATTCTAGTTCAAGAAAGGCCCATCAGCCTGGTAATGGGCAATCAGGATATGCAAGGCACACCTCAACTCCCTTTGTGTGACTGTCAAAAGTGAATGCACAAACAAGCTTGTCACACTAAATCAGATGTTGATTCCACAGGCAGGCAGAGGCACAGGATGGTTAAACAAGAATATGTCCATTTTCTAAAAGGGGCATTTTTAAACACATAATTAAAAACCCTTTACTAAAAAGATGCATTTTTAAATTCTGTGCTAAGAGTGCCCAAACTCTAAATCTCTAGCTGTTCCCAATTGAAAGTTACTCTCACTTGACAGCTCCAGTGATAGCCTATGGGAGAGCTACTCATTAAACTAGTGGAAATGAAATTGGCAGTGTTTCACTATAAGGACATGTAAAACACACCAACCAGTACATGTCTTACCTTACACATACACTGCACTTTGCTCATGGAGGGACCTTGGGCTTACTTTAGGGGTGCCTTATATGTAGTGAAAGGGAAGGTTAGGTGCCCTTGTGATAATCAGGAATAATGCAGAACCCCTCAAACCCCATCCAGACCCCTTCTCTTAATTTTGGTTGCTCGGATGTATTGTTTGCCCGGGCCCTGATATTCTCTATGTGTTTGGACGGCGATGCATGTTCCTCACACTGCAGTGGAATGCTTTGCCTGACTAGAGGTGGAGTAGTCAACAAAGTAATGGAGCGAACCATAGTCGAGCCAAGGGTCAGGCTTGACGCTTAAGGCCATAAATGAGCCGAGCCCTGAAAAAAATGGTTCCCATATGTATCATAGAAACAAATGTCGCCTAAAATATGATAAAGTAATAAATCAGATTAAATCACTACACTAAGAAGTACCTCTTAAATGTGATCATTTTTAAACATGAACTTAAAACCATTCTGCCTCCATGCCGACTGTGGCGACAGTGCCATTAGTGAACTACATGGCAGGATCAATGTCATGTTAACCCTGTATGTGACCCACATTCTTATAGATAGAGCAACATTATAATCAGGGTCACTGGAATTATGCGGCAGGGGAGGGGCTAAATTATGCAGCAAGAAAAGGCAGATTTTGCAATGTAATGCAGCCCATTTTGTGATGGTATTACTAAATTATTTTCTAATGTGTACGCTTAGTAACACGGTTTGGGCATAGGGTGCACCCCATTAGTACCAGTTTAACGCACAAGTACAGCAATAAGCAACAGAAAGGCAACCAGGCAACTTTGCAAAGGTCCTTTTACTGCGCTGCAACATGTGTTTCTGCGTTTTTAGTAACTTTTGAACAATGTGAGCTAGAAAGAACTTTTTTGTGTCAAAATGTGCTGATTATGCAGCAGATGATGGATTATGCTGCAAATGTAGCAAATCCATAATTTTGCGAAAAAAGCGCAGAAGCCGCTCAATCGCATAATTCCGGGGCCCTGATTATACCCAATTAAACAAACACAAAAGATTTTTGTACAGGTGGTATTCTGAACTTACATATTTGAAAGTGCTTTCATATGCAATACTGTAGAAAAAGAAGGATCAATAAAATAAATATTGACCTAAGATCACACAATTCAGTTAAGCGTGGAAACCTTGATTAACCCAGGTTTACTTGTTTGCTTTCAAAAAAGCAAAACATCTAGGGTACTAAATGAGTGAAAATCAGTTGCAACAAAATGTGGAGTGAAGAAAAAAAAACAATGGAACATCTGCAAAAGGCCATCTATACATTGTTTGGTAACCATTTTAGATGGAGAGTTCAAGGTAGATGTTTAAATATCAATAGAGAGTGGATCACAGGTCCTGAAAGAACCAGGGTTATTAGCAGTAGTACTAGGTACTCTTAAGAAACCCTCAATCACGTGTTCATTCACAGGTGGAATTCTAGCGGTATGTTCGATTATCCGCTATTTGTTTGACAACGTGACAGCATCATCATCGGGTTAATGAATGCTTCCTCCACCCGGAGGTTAATTCCTCTGTTTTTTTCAGTTGTGATCAGAGAACCGTGTTAGGTGTATTGTGAAGTGCTATATGGTGAGTGAAAAAAGATTTAAAAGACTCGAAGGGTCCAGTTCTGTTAACTTTTAATGAAACTGGATTCGAGTTAGGTTAAAAAATCTTGACGTGCACAGAATAGACTAATTAGGGTCTATTGCACTGAAATAGTTATGTGTCCAAAAAGTAGGTCGACATGTTTCAGCCTTACCTCATGCCCCAAAGGGTCATATAGGCTTTCATCAGGACCCTAGTGTATGTGTAGGAGACTCCTTAATTTGAAGGGATCCCCCTCGTGAAATAGGTGAGTCCCGTTATCTCACCAGTCAGTCTGAGTTCAATTAGAACCTTAATTGTTCTGTTTGAGGGTTACATCCGATGGTGTAAGCTTTACCCGCTCTTTTCGGCGGTTAGTGACTTGTTGTGTCTCTGCTTATCTCCACCCGGTGTGAAAAGCACATTCAAAGAATATATGTATGTCATCCGCCTCGGCAAACTCACATCTTGGACACTTCGGGGAGGAGCAGGGGGCAAATCTCGCTATTTTCTTCGGGGTATAGTATAGTCTGTTGATAACAAAGAAATGTTTTTTTTAAAAGAGGCTGGCTTAACATGTTTGTATAGGGTTTGAAGGGAAAAGGCATACAGGTTAATAGCTATATCGCCCAGAACGGATGAGTTCCGAACGAGGTGAGATGGAGGGATGTCTATATCGTCAGCATCCATCCACCAGAAAATTGCTCACGCAATGAGGCGCCACACACATCGAGTTTTCTTTGCCCATTTATTTGGCAGCTTGTGGAGGATTCTGTAGTGTTCCATAAGCACCTTTGTCAGCATTGCCCTTATAAATTAAGTTCCTCTCGCCATACGCGTTTCGGGTATCCATTCACCCTTGATCACCGGTTCGGGCCCCAGGAGATCCAGCAGACTCCCATACCAGTGTCCGACCTCCTTTTTTATAGGCGTTGTATTTTGAAGACGGTACTCGATTTCCCAGTTGCCACTTATGAGTTCCTTCTCAGCTATAAACAAGGAGCAGAATTGCAAGTATTTAAATTTAGAGAAGGAACTGCCTATTTTTGATCTTAAAACCTCCCAAGGAAGAACGCCGTTGGATGATATAAGGTCAGACCAGATCGTAATTCCTGCCTTCTTGATGGGGGATGCAAGACTGTCTTCCAGGCATAACGGTAGCCCCGGAGAATCCCAGATGGGAGCAAAGTCAGAATAATAACCGATCCCCCATCTTACTCTTACTCTATACCATACATTAAGTGCTGTTCTTAAACATTTTAGACGAACCTTCTTAAAAAACCTTGGTGTCCCAAACTTATAGAGGAATCCAGCCCCCCCCCCCCCTCGAAGCTGGCCATCATGCTCAGAATCTTCCTCCAGTTGGTTTCAACTGTACTAATGAGCAAAGAGTTTATGTTTTTAAACTGAAAGCGAAAGAGTACCAGAGCACATCTGGGGGAGCTAGACCATCCTTAAGGAGCCTCCGTCTCAACTTCTTCTTTCAGGATAGCCTGGCGTTTTTATTAGACCAAACAAAACTTCCAATTTTACCTTGAATTTTACTCAGAAGTTTACTGGGGAAGTCGAGGGGAACAGTACTGAACAAATAGGTCAATTTTGGCAGGATAACCATCTTGACAAGGTTTACCCGGCCATAAACATTCAAGGGTACGTTCTGCCATCTGGAAAAGAGATAGTCAATTTCCTTGGTAACTTTCCTCAGGTTTATCAGAGGAATGTCAACTAAATCTTGAACTATGGTTAACCCAAAATACCAAAATTCCTTACTACTCCTTCCGGCCCAATCGTCTACGCCCCAGCACATTACCTCTGTCTTAGAGGAGTTGACAAGATATCCAGAATACAGACCAAATTCCTCCAGGGTAGCTTCCACCCTTGGGAGTACCTCGACTGGGTTGTTGGTATAAACCAGCAGATCATCCGCGTATAAAGCTAATTTACAGCTGTAATCTAAAACTTGGAAGGGGGTGATTTGGTCATCCAATCTCAGAGCTTGAGAAAGAGGCTTGATATAAATGTCAAACAATAAGGGTGAGATGGGACACCCCTGCCTCGTTCCCCTTGTGATATTAAAGCTAGGTGTCAACGACCCGCGTCCGACCGTGCCGTCGCTAAATCGATGCTACCTATTTGCTGCAGCGTTTGTTCCTGGATAAACCTTCCTGGGATAAAGCCCTTTTGATCTACATTTATCAGCTGTGGAACTATCTTGACCAATCTCCCCGCTAAAATGCTCATAAAGATCTTATAATCAGCATTAAGCAGGGAGATTGGTCTATAGGAATCCGCTTTAAGGGGATATTTCCCCGGCTTTAAAATAAGGACAATCGTGGCCTCCTTCCATGATTTAGGTATCCTACCATCAAAAATATAAATGTAGTATAATAGTTCACAAATTCTGGGGAGTATCTCGTCCTGGAGATCCTTATATATTTCCCCAGGAAGAGCATCCGTCCCTGCAGCCTTATTATAATCTTAATCTTTTTTATATAGAGTTTGATTTCATCTTACGATATGGGGGCATCTAAAATGACTCGGCTATCCTCTGTTAATACCGGTAGTGCCCTATTTCGGAGCCACTCTTGAATACTCCCAAGACTAGAAGTTTTCTCCTCTTTATACAACTCGGAGAACATGGAGAGAAGGCACATTTGCATGTTCTCCTGTTTATAGCAGGTCACTCCAGTCTCATCAATGATCTTTTCGTTGGTATTATTCTTGGCCCGGTCAGCCCTTACTTCCCATGCCAAAAGAGCACCCGCTTTTTCACCGTACGCATAGCTTTCCATGTTATGGGCTAACCACTGTGCTCTTACTTTGTGATCTAGCTTCCCCCTATAATCCAGGCGCAAACGTTCTAGATCACTAAGGACCTGTGTCAAATTATCAGGATGACAATTCAATCTGTCTCCTTCAAGCTTTGAAATCTCCCTTTCCAAGGTCTGAAATTATAAAACCTCTTCCCTATTCTTGGAACATATCAGACTATGTAGCTGTCCACGCAGATGAGCCTTAAATGCATCTCAGACATAGTCTAGAGATGTTAAACCAATATTATCAGAGAAATAATCTGTTGTTGGGATTTTAAGGGCACCGATAATTTCGGAGTTAGACAGCATTGCCCTTTTCAGTGTCCACCTAGAATTGGGTCTTGGCCTATTCCCCAAATATGAAAAGGAGATTGTAGCATGGTCCGAAAGAATGCTTGGAAGGACAGAAATATCAACTAGATTCTCCAAGCCCGACCTGTCTGTAAGGATGTAGTCAATTCTAGAAGAATGACCGTGTTTTTTACTAAAAAACATAAAACCTTGTTCTGTGCCCTTTTTTGCCTTCCAAACATCGACTAAACCGAGCTCGTGGATCATATTGATCATAGCCCGACGAGTACGGGGGGCAGCAGCACATTGGCTATAATTAGACCTTTCCTGAAGGGGGTTGAGAAGAACATTGAAATCACCACCGAATATTACCGGGGTAGTGACTACTATTATTTTGGTCTGTACTCTGTGTAGGTAGGCTGGGTCATCAACTTTGGGGCCATAAAATGAAACTATAGTAAGATCGCCCCCCCCACCCCCCCAATGACCAACTGTGCTATGATCCAGCCACCCATGAGTTTTGACGAAAAACCCTGTCTACTAACAATAGTAAGCAGGGTTTTGCAACGGAAAATACACCACTTTGAAGCAGACATTAAAAAGAGCTCCTCCTAATCTTTCCCACTTTGTGTTTGTGCTGCAATGTACAACACACATCCAAAGTGGTAAAAGTTTTAAAGTGTGTGTAGGCATAGTATTCAGCGCTAGAATAGTGCCCTTCCAATATAAAACAAACCAATGCTAGATTCATGCAGACACCTTTGCACTAAGGTACAAAGGTATTTGCATGGCACTCAGCATCCTGATTGTGCACCAGTGCTAAGGAGAGGGCAGGATAGTGTCATATCTCAGTAGAGTAGGTGCTTTCCTGCTTTCATCCTCTCATACAATGTAGTGCAGCAACTTTGTGTGCTGCACTGCGTTCTTAGACAGTTTTGTGAATCCGGACTTAGAGCCAAGCCAGACCGTGGCTCAGCTGTTACTTGACTCACCCTTATTAAATTTCTGGTGGGCCCACCTTTATTTGCAACTTGGGATTAGTACATGGGCTGGCGAACATTTGAAAAAATTATTAGTGCAAGGACTCCGGGTCGAAGTGTGCTAAGTTAACCTTGTCATGAGTTCCCAGGGAGAACTACCAAGTTACGCTTGTTTCAGGGTCTCGTAACATAAAGCATGCAACGCCATTTAGTTTTGAGTTATCCAGCAAAAAGAAAAACAAAACGCAATTGTGGCTGATTATGTTAGATGTCATTCAAATTAGCAATACACACCATTGGCCTTTTTAAATGGATGACAACTTTTATGATTCATCCCTTGTCTGACTTGCTCAATTTCTAGCCCTCACCATCACCTCCAAATCATCTCAATCTTTCTAATTCTAAGACTTGGGGCCTCATTTATGAAAAGTGTTGCATCACTGGAGAAAAACAGTGATGCAACACTCTTCATAGTGCCATCCTTGTGACACAATGGATGTGCCGTATATACACTACGGCGCTCCAGGATTGCACAGATATGTCAGGAATCCTGACATATCTGGTAGCTCAGTAATGATGCATTGATGGAGAGTGTCAGTAAACAGATTCAGCTCCAGCTATGCGTCATTACACATGGGGTGAGTCCCATGAAAAAGGCCCCTGCGTCACTCAGGATTGTGACAGAGTTAGGCCATAGGAGTGGCGCAGTGAATACTCATAGATTTCACTGCACCACTCCTACGAGGTTTTTTTACACGGGAACGCCCACCCTGCATATATTATACCTGACAAAGGTAGAATGTGGTGCAGGGCTTCACAAAGTGACGCACCTGCCTAGATGTGTTACTTTGTAAATAGGGTGCAGTGTGCCACATTGTTTATGCATCTGCAGCATCAAAAAAAGTGACACAACGGTGGCGTAAGTCCTCATAAATAAGGGACATGGTGTGGTTCCACGAACAACATATTTTATTATTGTCGCACCTCCGGAGCTGTTACACGTAAGACCTATCAGCTCCTCTCCTTTACTCGTCGTCAAGATTCTTAGACAAAAAAAAAACAATAGAGAGTCAGAATCTATGTGGAAGTTCGGTCATCTTGGAATTCTGGTTTGTCTATAATATTTTAAAAGGGAGAGCTTCGCTTTAGCATTCAACTAAGAAATAAAATATCAGGGGCAGAGTGTGAGAAGTTGGCCTGATATGTAGTGCTCACTATTCTAGTGATCACTGTGTATCATTCCAAACGACCCTTATTGATGATTGGTTGTAAGTCAACCTTATAGACCAGCTATCCTAGTAGCGTGGATACGAGCAGTCTTTAGGCTAAACTCTAGAGGGCGTGTTAAGCCAGCTGTTTACCATCACATATACCCCTTGAACACCAAGTGAAAGGACACCACACAAGCTGTTATGAAAATAAAGGATATTTATTTATAACAAGACTACCCTGGCGCTTTATGAGTCAGAGAGCTAAGCACACTACAAAACTCTTAGGAGAATACTTCTGGTTGCACAATTTACACAAGTGCCCGGAGGGCACAAAACCATATACACTGCAAGTGGAATGGGAAAGGTTAGATAGTTTAAAGTCACTGATTCCGGAGGAATCCGATCAGTGGGACTAAACGAAAAAGGAACTGGACACTTGTAGAGTGAACCTACGATGGAGCATCGAGATGCTCGAGTTACCTAGCCCAGAGGCTGCGGCTGCGTGGGGTTCAGCAAGATGTCGGGAGTCCTCGTTGTAGTCTCAGGAGCCTGAAAGAAGAAGTTGCTGGCAGGCGACCAGTGTTGATGTTCAGAGAGATCTAAGCCTGGATCGGTGATGAAGAAAACCTGAAAGCAGAGGGGACTCAGTTCTCAACCGCTAGCCAGCGATCGTGTGGGTACCAGGAAGGTACCGGCTGAAGTCACCTCGACCAGGTGAGTGGATGACGTCGGACTCGGCTGTTCCATGGACCAGGAGGCGCGGCGGCGACCCGGAGGGAGGGCGAGCTGTCCCACGAAGGTGTCTGCTGTCGATGATGCTGGGCCCAAGAATGGGACAGCAGGTCTTGGCAGTGGCAAACCCACGCGGTGGAGTCAAGATGGCATCGGGAGTGGACCAGGAGGGTCCGAGGTACTCCTCTGTTGAAGGGGAGCCAGAGCCAGTCTGGAGCAACCAGACCAGTGATGAAAGTCTGTTGTGGTGCGTCGTGAAGAGGGCCACAAGCCGGTCGGCGAGTGGTCGGACAACGCGGTGAGCAGCAAGGAGCAGAAGGGCCCCCACGCAGATCTCGTGGATGCTGGGGAGGCAGACTTCGGTGCTGGAGCCGCTCAGGGTTAGGGCTTCTCAAACCCTAGGTGCACTCACTCGAGGGTCCCTCGGTGGGCGTGCTAGATAAGCGTCGTGCAGGTTCTGAAGATGGCCGGCCCCGCAGGTCTCGTCACACCTACGAATCTCAGCTGAGCTGATGATGTAGGTAGAGGTCAGAGATGGCAGGGAACCCGGGTCTCGTCGAGCTGGGCAGTCTTGATCCGTGGGAGAGACGTGCAGCAAACCGCAAGCGCTTAGGTGGTGCCTGCTGGTGCAGGGTGGCTACTCCTTAGCCACAAGGGAGAGTCTTCAGAAATAGTCAAGAGTTCCTTTCGTGGAAAGTAGTTTAAGATTCAGAATTATCCAATTTGGGAAGGGGACCCGCTCCCACCTTTATTCTAGGAAAAAGGGGCTGGCCCGTGACTAGGTCCTACCTATGGGTGGGACCAGGAGGGGGGTGGTTACACCCCTATCCTTTGTCCGGCTTCGCCCCAGCTCAGGGGCTGGTGTGCCCCCGAAACTGGTTTGAGCCGGGCTATGCACAGTGAGCACCGGGGTGCCACTTGCAATCACCTTCCTTTCAGCCCTGCCTACCTGGGATACACAAACCCTGTCTGGGATGGTGCTAACACCGCCCTCGACAGGAAACCCTTTGTCCAAGCTCCCCTCGCAGGAAGGTCTCCCAGCAGCAGGAGGTCAGACTTGTGTCTGGTGGCAGCATCCATTTTGTGATGCTGAGGCTTGAGTCAACTTTAACCGGGGTTCAAGGTTACTTCCATGTCGTGTCCCTCTAGAAGGGAGGAATGCTAACCCCGTCGCCAGAACTGTCGAGGGGTTCGTATTCCAATTCGTATGACACCTTACTCGACATGTTTGGGTGATGCGATGCCAAAGTTAGCAAATAACCGCGAGGATTATAATGCACTTTAAGGTAGTTGGCCCGCGTCACCATGGAACGGCTATTAGGATTTGGTTCCGCAAGCCGTCGACGGGCTCAGCTCGCGCCAGAGCACCATCTCACATGATTCCCAGCACTCTGCCTTCAGGATTGATAAGGCCTGCCATAGGAGTGACTGACAGGAATCCATGCGTCCATTTTAGGGTTAGGTATAGGAATACTACACCTACAGCAACGGGTGAATACATCACCTTGCCCCAGCTGTCGTGCAGCCAGTTGTGTCAGATTTGGGCGGCCATCCAGGGGTGGCACAATACATGCTGCAGCCCCTGGTAGGCCCTGGGTACACCGATGCCCTGGATACCTGTGGTATGCTGATACAGGGACTGATAAGGCGGCCCAGTTCCAATTAGTGGATGCACCTAATATACATGTGTGTTAATTTTGAGAGAGAACAGCTAGGCTGTGGGTCTGATTGGCAGGCCCGCAGCCGGGGAAAGTCGTAAACCAATGAAGCAAAAGCAAAAAATCTGGGTGATCATAGGATTGCAGACCCTACTCTCCTACATGACCCCCCCCCCCAAACTTTGGGACAATAAGCTAACCTTGACCAGGTGAGTCTTCTTGCTCTAAGTGGAAATACCTGGAGAGCCCATCTGCATTGCCATGATCAGTGCCAGGTCTATGCTCCACTGTGAAGTCCATCCCCTGTAGGGAAATGGACCACCTAAGTAGTTTGGGGTTTTCACCCTTCATTAGATTTAGCCACAAGAGGGGCTTATGGTCGGTCTGAATCTTGAAGTGAGTGCCAAACAAGTATGGCCTCAACTTCTTCAGGGCCCAAACCACAGCAAAGGCCTCCCTCTCAATAGCTGACCAATTCTTCTCTCTGGGGGTCAGCCTCCTGCTAATAAAAGCTATGGGCTGGTCATGACCATCAAAATTCAGTTGAGATAGAACAGCTCCCACACCCAACTCCGAAGCGTCTGTTTGGACAATGAATGGTTTGGAGTAGTCTGGACTCTTGAGGATAGGCGCTGTGCCCATGGCCTGCTTTAGGTCATCGAATGCCTTTTGACAGCTGGCTGTCCACTGAACTTTTTTTGGCATCTTCTTACTTGTCAGATCGTTTAGCGGGGTCACAATGGATCCATAATTTCTGACAAATTTCCGGTAATAACCAGTCAGGCCCAAGAAAGCTCGAACCTGAGTCTGGGTGGTTGGAGGAGCCCAGTCCTGTATGGCCTGTATTTTGCTCTCCAATGGCTGAACCTGGCCTCCACCTACAAGGTGGCCCAGGTATACAACCTGTGTCTGCCCTATCTGGCACTTAGTGGCCTTGATAGTGAGGCCTGCCTTTTGCAGGGCCTCTAACACTTTCCTCAGGTGGACCAGGTGATCCTCCCAGGTGGAGCTAAAGACAGCGATATCGTCCAGATACGCCGCACAGAAGTCGTCCAAACCCAGTGAGAACTCGATTCACCAGCCATTGGAAGGTGGCAGGTGCATTTTTCAAACCAAAGGGCATTACCACGAACTGATAATGCCCACCCGGGGTAGAAAATGCTGTTTTGGGCTTGGCCTCCTCAGCTAACCTGATTTGCCAATACCCAGCTGTCAGGTCAAACGTACTTAAGTAGTTGGCCGAAGCCAACCGGTCTATAAGTTTGTCTGCTCTCGGTATCGGGTGGGCGTCAGTCTTAGTGACTGCATTGAGGCCTCTGTAGTCCACGTAAAACCTCATCTCTTTCTTACCGCCCTGGGTGTGAGGTTTCGGCACGAGAACTACGGGACTAGCCCAGGGGCTGTCCGAGGGCTCAATGACTCCCAGCTCCAACATTTTCTGCACCTCTGTCTTGATGCAGCCTCTGACATGATCAGGCTGTCGATAGATTTTACTCTTTACGGGCAGACTGTCCCCAGTGTCGACCTCATGGGTACACCAATTGGTCTGACTGGGTGTCAGAGAGAACATATGTCGAAAGGATTGAAGAACCTGTTTACAATCCTTTTGTTGATGTCCAGAGAGGCTGCCGCAAAAGACAACACCATCTACCGACCCATCGTCAGGGTTCTGAGAGAGCAGGTCCGGGAGAGGGTCACTCTCCTCCTCCTGTCCCTCATCTGTGGCCATGAGCAAGCCCATGCCCTCCCTGTCGACATATGCCTTGATCCTGTTTACATGGAGCACCCTGTGGGGGCTCCGGGGAGTTCCCAGGTCTACCAAGTAGGTGACCTCTCCCTTTTGCTCAATGATCGTGTGGGGCCCAGACCATTTGTCTTTGAGTGCTGCTGGGGCCACTGGCTCCAGCACCCACACCTTCTGCCCAGGCTGATACACAGTCAGGACAGCCTTTTGGTCGTGCCAAGCTTTTTGTAATTCTTGGCTCGCCTCAAGGTTTTTAGATGCCTTTTCCATGTACTCAGCCATCCGCGAGCGGAGACCGAGCACATAGTCCACAATGTTTGATGCCGGCTTTTTGAGAGGTCTCTCCCATCCTTCCTTTACCAAACAAAGGGGTCCCCTTACAGGATGTCCGAACAGAAGCTCAAAAGGGCTGTAGCCAACCCCCTTCTGCGGGACCTCTCTGTAGGCGAACAAGAGGCAGGGTATCAGGACATCCCATCTCCGCCGAAGCTTTTCAGGTAGTCCATGAATCATCCCTTTTAGGGTCCTGTTGAATCTCTCAACAAGCCCATTGCATTGTGGGTGATAGGGTGTGGTGAATTTGTAGTTGACACCACACTCCTTCCACATAGCAGTCAGATATCCCGACATGAAGTTTGCACCTCTGTCTGAGACAACCTCCTTAGGGAAGCCCACTCTGGAGAACACTCCAACTAGGGCTCGTGCCACAACAGGTGCTGTAGTGGTCCTAAGGGGAATAGCTTCAGGATACCTGGTGGCGTGGTCCACCACCACCAGTATAAACTTGTGCCCTGATGCTGTCTGGGGTTCCATTGGTCTGACAATGTCGATCCCCACTCGTTCAAAGGGTACCCCCACCACCGGTAGTGGTATAAGGGGGGCCTTTGTCGTGCCACCTGACTTACCGCTGGCTTGGCAAGTGACACAGGAGCGGCAAAACTCCTTCGTATCTTCGGACATGTGGGGCCAGTGAAAGTGTGGAACAATCCTGCCCCAAGTCTTATTCTGGCCTAAGTGACCTGCAAGGGGAATCTCGTGGGCCAAGGTAAGGAGGAAACCTCTCAGAGACAAGGGGACGACCAGCCTCCTGGTCGTGCCAGGCTTGGGGTCTCTTGCCTCGGAGTACAGGAGTCCATCGTCCCAGTACACTTTGTGGGTACCTGTGGCGTTCCCTGCAGCCTCAGCAGCAGCCTGCTGTCTGAGGGGTTCAAGTGAGGGGCAGTCTAACTGTGCCTTCCCCAGGTCTTCCCTGGAGGGTCCCCCTGAGCCCAGAAACTCAACCTGACCAGGTTCAAGCTCTTTCGGCTCAGTTTCCCTCAGTTCTTTAAGGTCAGCCTCCTCAGAGACTTGATCCACGACCTGGGGCAAGGGGGAAGGCGAAGCCTTACCCTTACTGCTCCTTTTCTTGGAAGGTGTCTGGTCCGTTCTTCCAGGATCCAGCACCTGTTCAGTGGGGCATCTTTTGGCCTGTGACCTGGTCACAGCAAGGACATGTGCTGGCAAGCCTAACATTTCCATGTGAGTCCTCTGCTCCACTTCTGACCATTGTGACGTTTCCAAATCATTGCCCAACAGACATTCTACGGGGAGGTCTGAACTAACCACAACCTTTTTCGGGCCACTTACCCCTCCCCAGGAGAAATCAACAACTGCCATACTGTGATTGGTAGTGACATTGCTGGCATTGGTTACTAGGTAATCGGTACCTAGCATGATCTGTCCAGGGTCCACAAAGTTAGGCGTCACCATGGTGACACTGGCACAAGTGTCCCTGTAGGCCTGAGCCACTTTTCCATTGATCAAAGGTGTCTGTCTGTATTTGCCCAAAGTATTGGGACTGGCACCAGGGGACATATCCATATCCCCTGTACAGACAAGGACGGCCTGAGTGAGCGTGCTGACTAAGTCGTCACTCCCCTCGGTTCCCAAGGTTAACCCAACTAATGCCTTGGGAGGCGCACTACCACTGCTGACTGTACTAGGGGGTGCAGGTGTCTTAGGGGCTGCAGTGGCAGGAGTTTGCCCTCCTTTCTTGGTGCACTCACTAAACCAGTGAGTCTTACTTTTACAGTATTGGCACCACCTTTTTGACTGGCCTTCTTGAGTCTTCTTCTTCTGTGAAGCCTGACCCCCACCCTCTTTAGTTTGTTGGGGACCTGTCGAAGACTTCTGGTCATTTTGTTCGTTCTTGTTACTACCCTTTTGGTCTGCTTTCTTCTGACCACCCTGGTTCTGAGTCTGGTTCGGCTTGACCCTTGTTCTGACCCATCTGTCTGCCTTCTTTCCCAATTCTTGGGGAGAGGTCAGATCCGAGTCGACAAGGTGCTGATGCAACAATTGGTTCTGACAGTTGTTTAAAATCTGTTCTCTCATGATAAGATAGTACAATCCTGTGTAATCAGTAACCTTGCTACCCAGCAACCAGCCCTCCAAAGCCTTAGTGGCACAATCAACAAAGTCAGTCCAATCCTGAGACTGAATTTTCTGGGTGTCCCTGAGCAGCACCCGGTACTGCTCGGTGGTTAAGCCGAACCCATCAATCAGTGTATTCTTCAGGACTTGGTAGTTGTTCGCATCCTCAGCTCTAGTAGTGAGGAGCTTGTCTCGTCCTTTACCCTCAAAGGAGAGCCACAGTATAGCTGCCCACTGACTTTGGGGGACGCACTGGACAGTGCAGGCCCTCTCCAAAGCAGTTATCCACTTGTGGATGTCGTCCACTTGTTTAAAGGGGGGCACTATTTTACTCAGGTGTCTAGTATCTATACCCCTGTCTTTTTCTCTAATGAGAATGCTGCCACCAGTGGGATCTAACCCACTTAATTTCTGCTCTCGGGCTAAGGCAAGCCTTTCTTTGGCGAGGGCAAGTTCTTCCCGCTCGATCCTCAGATTGACTTCCCTCATCTTCGCTTCATGCTCCCTTCTCCGAGGGGACGTCATTCCTCTCTGAGAAGATGCCTGAGAGACATGTGTACGAACAGATCTGTTAGAGCCTCTGGAGAGAGACCTAGCTCGTCCGTTCCCAATGTTAGGCCTGCTTGAGCATGGGGCCGGGGCTCCCCCGGTTCCATTCTCATGCCTGCTTAAGTTGGTCCTTGTAAGCCTGCCGACTACCACTGGACCGTTGTTTGCCTCGTCTCCTGATAACTCCTCCTCGTCTTCCTCCTCTGTATGGAGGTCGAGGTCCGGGTCACCAAGGGTTCCCTCTAAGGGAGGCATGTTCCCATCAGCATTGGGGGAACCTGTGTTAGAGGACCTCCTAGCATCGTACGTCTCTAAGAGACCTATCAGAAATGCGATGGTAGGGTTAGAACCCTGGTTTAGCTTCCTGGAGGCACACAGTTGTCTCATCTCCTTGAAGCTAAGAGCTGCATATCGTGACACGACCTGTGGAGGGTCACTGACCACTAAGGGAGTCTCTGCAGACTCTCCGTGGACCGACATGCTTTCTAGTGAGGTGTAAGTGATGCACCTACCTACACTATTTGTTTACCTACTGATCCCTTGCTAAGAGTTGTAGTCAGGGTGTGCTAAGTCCTGTTACACTACAACAGCTGGTTCAGTAGAACTCAGAGTATTCTAAGTTAAGTTATATGTACCTGGGTACTTATGTGATCTTTCACTTTGATATTCTTAGGATACGTGTGTGGTAACCAACAGCAAGCTCAAATCCCAACCGCTGCTCACCAATGTGAGAAGTTGGCCTGATATGTAGTGCTCACTATTCTAGTGATCACTATGTATCATTCCAAACGACCCTTACTGATGATTGGTTGTAAGTCAACCTTATAGACCAGCTATCCTAGTAGCGTGGATACGAGCAGTCTTTAGGCTAAACTCTAGAGGGCGTGTTAAGCCAGCTGTTTACCATCACATATACCCCTTGAACACCAAGTGAAAGGACACCACACAAGCTGTTATGAAAATAAAGGATATTTATTTATAACAAGACTACCCTGGCTCTTTATGAGTCAGAGAGCTAAGCACACTACAAAACTCTTAGGAGAATACTTCTGGTTGCACAATTTACACAAGTGCCCGGAGGGCACGAAACCATATACACTGCAAGTGGAATGGGAAAGGTTAGATAGTTTAAAGTCACTGATTCCGGAGGAATCCGATCAGTGGGACTAAACGAAAAAGGAACTGGACACTTGTAGAGTTAACCTACGATGGAGCATCGAGATGCTTGAGTTACCTAGCCCAGAGGCTGCGGCTGCGTGGGGTTCAGCAAGATGTCGGGAGTCCTCGTTGTAGTCTCAGGAGCCTGAAAGAAGAAGTTGCTGGCAGGCGACCAGTGTTGATGTTCAGAGAGATCCAAGCCTGGATCGGTGATGAAGAAAACCTGAAAGCAGAGGGGACTCAGTTCTCAACCGCTAGCCAGCGATCGTGTGGGTACCAGGAAGGTACCGGCTGAAGTCACCTCGACCAGGTGAGTGGATGACGTCGGACTCGGCTGTTCCTTGGACCAGGAGGCACGGCGGCGACCCGGAGGGAGGGCGAGCTGTCCCACGAAGGTGTCTGCTGTCGATGATGCTGGGCCCAAGAATGGGACAGCAGGTCTTGGCAGTGGCAAACCCACGCGGTGGAGTCAAGATGGCGTCGGGAGTGGACCAGGAGGGTCCGAGGTACTCCTCTGTTGAAGGGGAGCCAGAGCCAGTCTGGAGCAACCAGACCAGTGATGAAAGTCTGTTGTGGTGTGTCGTGAAGAGGGCCACAAGCCGGTCGGCGAGTGGTCGGACAACGCGGTAAGCAGCAAGGAGCAGAAGGGCCCCCACGCAGATCTCGTGGATGCTGAGGAGGCAGACTTCGGTGCTGGAGCCGCTCAGGGTTAGGGCTTCTCAAACCCTAGGTGCACTCACTCGAGGGTCGCTCAGTGGGCGTGCTAGATAAGCGTCGTGCAGGTTCTGAAGATGGCCGGCCCCGCAGGTCTCGTCACACCTACGAATCTCAGCTGAGCTGATGATGTAGGTAGAGGTCAGAGATGGCAGGGAACCCGGGTCTCGTCGAGCTGGGCAGTCTTGATCCGTGGGAGAGACGTGCAGCAAACCGCAAGCGCTTAGGTGGTGCCTGCTGGTGCAGGGTGGCTACTCCTTAGCCACAAGGGAGAGTCTTCAGAAATAGTCAAGAGTTCCTTTCGTGGAAAGTAGTTTAAGATTCAGAATTATCCAATTTGGGAAGGGGACCCGCTCCCACCTTTATTCTAGGAAAAAGGGGCTGGCCCGTGACTCGGTCCTACCTATGGGTGGGACCAGGAGGGGGGTGGTTACACCCCTATCCTTTGTCCGGCTTTGCCCCAGCTCAGGGGCTGGTGTGCCCCCGAAACTGGTTTGAGCCGGGCTATGCACAGTGAGCACCGGGGTGCCACTTGCAATCACCTTCCTTTCAGCCCTGCCTACCTGGGATACACAAACCCTGTCTGGGATGGTGCTAACACCGCCCTCGACAGGAAACCCTTTGTCCAAGCTCCCCTCGCTGGAAGGTCTCCCAGCAGCAGGAGGTCAGACTTGTGTCTGGTGGCAGCATCCATTTTGTGATGCTGAGGCTTGAGTCAACTTTAACCGGGGTTCAAGGTTACTTCCATGTCGTGTCCCTCTAGAAGGGTGGAATGCTAACCCCGTCGCCAGAACTGTCGAGGGGTTCGTATTCCAATTCGTATGACACCTTACTCGACATGTTTGGGTGATGCGATGCCAAAGTTAGCAAATAACCGCGAGGATTATAATGCACTATAAGGTAGTTGGCCCGCGTCACCATGGAACGGCTATTAGGATTTGGTTCCGCAAGCCGTCGACGGGCTCAGCTCGCGCCAGAGCACCATCTCACATGATTCCCAGCACTCTGCCTTCAGGATTGATAAGGCCTGCCATAGGAGTGACTGACAGGAATCCATGCGTCCATTTTAGGGTTAGGTATAGGAATACTACACCTACAGCAACGGGTGATTACACCACCTTGCTGCAGCTGTCGTGCAGCCAGTTGTGTCAGATTTGGGCGGCCATCCAGGGGTGGCACAATACATGCTGCAGCCCCTGGTAGGCCCTGGGTACACCGATGCCCTGGATACCTGTGGTATGCTGATACAGGGACTGATAAGGCGGCCCAGTTCCAATTAGTGGATGCACCTAATGTACATGTGTGTTAATTTCGAGAGAGAACAGCTAGGCTGTGGGTCTGATTGGCAGGCCCGCAGCCGGGGAAAGTCGTAAACCAATGAAGCAAAAGCAAAAAATCTGGGTGATCATAGGATTGCAGACCCTACTCTCCTACACAGAGTCGCAGAATTCTGCTATGGATTTACAGCCAAGGACTTTAGTAGATCCCCCGCTTGCTCGTGAGGTTAATTTGGAAGATAGCAATGGCAATGGCAATAAAGAGATTTTCGGCAGCTCTATTCATAAAGATCTGGGGGCAGTAAGGGGGGGATCTAAATCTGGGTACTCCAACTCGTCTAAAACTGTGGCCCAAGCGCTGACACCTGATGTGGAGTCAGGGGACTTTTATTCCTTATCAGATCATTCAACATCTTCTTGTGAGGACTTGGCAAATCAGTACACTACCCAGATGAGTGCTGCTGACGATAGTGATCATAGTAGCTTGTTTTTGGAGGAATATGGCGATCTTATGGAGGGTAGCCCCCTCACTGTTCGGAAGAAATTAGAAGTCAGTAAGGGGGGACCGCTATTGGTTGATAATGCACAAAATGTATCTAATCCTGGAGAAGATATTTCTCTTACATTAATTTACCAATCGATCATGTCTCATCACGTTGAAACACGAGAAGAAAGTCATCACGTTGAAACACGAGAAGAAAGTCAGAGACTCCAAAATATATGTCGGAAATTACAGAACTCAGTTCGACGAATGACGAAATCTCATGCTGACTTTGTCGCAAGATTTAATGAGGCAGACGCTCGCCAGTTAATGATAGACCAAGAGCTATCTTAATTGCATTTAATAGTTTTTTAGCATGAGAGGAGGTGTCTCACTTGGCACGACCCGATAAAAAGAGAGCGGGAGTAGATTTGAGTTTTTTTGTACGACCGGATTTTTGCCGGTCTACAGTAGAGCTTCGATGGCAGCTACGGGAATTGATTGCACAATTTCAGGCTAAAAGGGCCCAAGCGTACTTACTAAAGCCCGCAAAGTTCAAAGTGATCAGTAAGGATCATACTCGCTTTTTCACTAGTGAAGGGCCTGCTAAAGAATTTTTGAACTCAATATAGGAAGGTGTTTTTCTCTGCTCTGTAGTTTACTGGTAGATAGTTATTAGAGAGTTTTCTCCCTTTTTTTTTCCTATACATGATTTAGGGTTGTTTCTTTATTTCTTTTAAGAGTTAAGATTCACGAGTAATGGCAGGGGGCTTTCGGGAGCCTGCATCTACAGGACCATTGGTCATAAAGCCTTGTTACAGGGGGGGGTTGAGGGGTAGGGGGGTGAGAGTTTTTGGGGTTCATCGGGTGGGGAGGGTGGGGTCACTTTTGTGGGGTAAAAAGGGTAAAATGTCCACAGTAACTAATAGAATATAGAACAATGTATTGTTATCTTAAATGTCACAAGGGAATGTATGCCTGGGGTCATGGTATACACTAGTAGGTACTTTTTTTGTGTTTGGCTGCTTTTATGATCTTTAAGGGGATAAAGATTTGTTCATTAAATGTCTCTGGACTTCATAATTGGAATAAAAGGAATACAATAGCTGCAGAACTGCGAACTATTCAGCCTGACTTGGTTTGTCTCCAAGAGACACATATACCCTGGCCTCAACGGGCAATTGTAGAAACACTTGGTTATTCGTTGGTTGTGTCCTCGCAGCAAGCGTCAATGATACGTGTGGTGGCGATCTTGGCCAAATCTAATGTACAAGCCACAGGACGAAGCTTGGCAGACAAGTTCGGTAGATGGGCTATAGCCGAATGTAGATTAGGGGATAGTAAATATACAGTTTGTACCATTTATGGGTCAAATCTAGATGAAGGAGGAGCTAAATATAGAGCTAGCAACCTGGGGGACTCTGTTGTTCATTTGCGGGGATATCAACATTAATCTAACTAATCAGGAGCTGCTGGATACCCGAGGGGATAAAGGCCGCAAACCACGGGTATTTAAGGCCCTATATAATCTGGTAAATGATCATGGTATTGTGAATGTGTGGGGTAAATTACATCCGTTAGACCCAGGTTATACATTCTATTCTTTTCCCCATAAAAAGATGGCACGACTGTATTATTTTTTTGCACCCAGTGTTTCTTTGGTAGGGGCTCCAATTAAAATTTATCCGAGGATATTCACCAATTGTATTAGAAATTTCTGCTGTTGGTTGTTATGCACCTCCCAAATTATTTTCATTTGATCGGAAACTATGTTTAAATGATGATTTTAAAGAACATATGTCTCGCTGGATTAATGAATTTTTTCAGAGCAATAGATACGCAGCTCATAGCGCAATTGTGCGGGACACGTTTAAAGCATGTTTTAGAGGGGAGGTAATAAGCTTTAGCGTTAATCAGCAAAGAAAGAGGAAATCAGAGATGCAAATGTTATTCTCTGCCTTGAGAGATGCGGAGGGTAAATTAACTTGGGATATAACTTTGCAAGGCAGTAATATACCGGAGTTAGAAGATGTTGTTGCTAGATCCTGGGAAAAAATTCAGGGAATTTGGAATATAGAGAATGCCAGAAAATATTTGGTGTATAAAAAACAAAATCCTTTGCAAGGCAGTAATATACCGGAGTTAGAAGATGTTGTTGCAAGATCCTGGGAAAAAATTCAGGGAATTTGGAATATAGAGAATGCCATAACATATTTGGTGTATAAAAAACAAAATCATGAGTATGGTGAAGCAGTCGGTAGGTGCTTAGCATTAAAATTGTTTTTCATCAGTTTTATATGGAGCTTTATACAAAACAGGTAGAGAAGGGCATTGATTTCGGTAGGTTTTTGGATGGGGCTATGTCACATTTAGACTCTGCTGAGGCGACGCAGTTAGAATGTCCAATTACGATAGGAGAACTAGAAGTCGCAGTTAACAGTTTAGCTTCAGGGAAGGCTGCCGGACCTGACAAGTTACCGGTGGAGATTTATAAACTTTTTTTTGTTCTATTAAAAAATGATTTGCTGACCACAATCAGGGCCGCTCAGGATGGACATGCCCCTAAATCTTGGGCAGAAGCCAACATAGTGGTTTTCAGTAAAAAGGGCAAGGACCCAGAATTGGTGGGGTCTTATCGTCCGCTTTCTTTATTAAATTCTGATGGTAAAATGTGTTTGAAGATTTTAGCTTCCCATCTTTCTAAGATTATTATTTCATTAATTTTACAGAATCAGCATGGCTTTATACCATCACGAGGGACTGTCACTCATGTAAATAAGGTATTGACATTGTTTGATGTTGCTCAGACAGAGAAACGGGATCTGGGGTTAATTTTATTGGATGCGGAGAAGGCATTCGATCGTGTGGAGTGGGAGTACTTGTGGGAATTTATGTGTCAAATGGGTTTTGGTAAGAAGTTTATGACCGCCCTGCAGGTATTGTACACTTCATCGATCGCTAAGATTGCTTCAATGGGTCTATTCTCGGACCCTGTTGTTATTACTAGAGGCACAAGGCAAGGGTGTCCTTGTTCACCATTGCTTTTTGCCTCATATATTAATCCATTTATTGAGCACTTAGGTAATAGCCTGTTGATCAAGCCCTTTGTAGTACAAAATATTCCATACTCAGTGCTTGCTTACGCTGATGATATCGCAGTGACTTTGGTTTACCCATATTCCGCTCTCCAAGAGATTGAGCAGTTAGCTGTGTTTTTTGGTCAGGTATCCGGTTATTTACTGAATGTCACAAAAACTAAAATATTATGTACTGATAATCTTGTACTTAATGATGACAGAGTGTTAAAAGAAGTCACATATCTGGGTATTAGGATAAGATCATCGATGCTGGAAGTTGTTGATGCTAACTGGACTGCGCTATTACGTAATATTAAGCAATCATTAGATAAGTGGGCTCGTCTACAACTTACTTTAATAGGTTGATGCAACATCATCAAAATGAATGTTTTACCGAAGGTTTTATATTTGTTTAGGTCAATACCATTGGAAGTGACAAGGGCCCAACTTCAACATTTACAATCTATATGTGCTAAATTTCTTTGGGCCCCCGGAAAACCGGAAAACCTAGACGTGCGACCAGATTCATGACGCTACCAGTTGAACGTGGTGGTTTAGCCATTCCTGATTTTGTCTTATATTTTTATGTATGTTTTTTGTTAAAGATGCATATTCTATTGACGGGGGAGGATATTGTGAATAGGGCAGAGGCCCCTTCGATTTTTCACATGTTATTAGGGCCAGAGGCACGACAATGTTTGTTTAGACAAATTGATGGCAGCTATTTTAAGCAAACTAGGTTTAAAGTCTTGGAATCTGCTTTTAAAGTATGGAAGATAATTTGTAAATTATGCTTAGAGAAATTATCTCGATATACCCCTATGGATGCTGTAAAAATTCTTCCCCCAATTTTTTGGGACAGTGTAGCACTTACCTGGAGGAAGAAAGGTATCTCTCAATTAGGGGATTTTTTTGTTTCTGGCGGGCCACTTATGTCTTATGAAGAATTAGCTAGACAATATAATTTGTCAAAATTTTAATTTTTCAATTTTCTTCAAATTAGAGATTTTATAAACCGGAAAAATGTATCAGCTGTATCTAGTTGAGGCTGTCAGGCGTTAGGAGAAGTTTGGTGTGTTATATAGGATATTGTTATCTTATAGAGCAGATGATTTAGGAAAATATAATACTAAATGGTCTACGATACTGGGGGTAGATAATGTATGTATAGAGGACGCCATTATGAGATCTAAGGAAGTGTTACTCTGCGAATTTAAAAGTGCAATTCTTCAAAACTGCCTTTAACTTGTATTATACACCTGCACGTATGTCCAAATGGGGGGGGGGGGGAGGGTATGATGGCAAATGTTTCCGGTGTGGGGCAGATACAGCGGATAGTTTGAATGTTTTTTTAGCTGTGTCAAACTATCAACTTATATTACGGGGATTGAGAAATTTATGTCTATGTTAATGGAGACTACTCTGTTTATTACTCCCACCATGATGCTTTTGGGAATTTGTTCAGGACTTGACAAGGGGACTCCTTTGTATAAACATTGACATTTTATTTTTATCGCTATGACGGTCGCTCGGCTGTGTACCGCGGCTGAGTGGCTACAACCTGAACCTCCTCTTTTTGAATGCTGGCGGGCAAAAATTTATAACTTATTTCATTTAGAGTGGAGCCTATACTGTGTTAAAGCGGCTAAGAAACGTAAGATTGGACTTGGCATTTGGGGTGTTTTTAGTGATCATATAAGTTTATGAATTGTAAAAAGTGCAATATATTTTGTTTCATATTTGTGTTACTGTGGCACAAAAATAAATAAATAAATAAATAAAATATCAGTAATTACTCTCTTCCCTTATGGTCGTGAAACTTAGCAGGTGACTGTGCACTTTACAAGAACCAAAGTACCGTAATGTAACATAACAAAAAGTGATAACATAACCAGCTGCGGCTGGTCCATTGGGGCTGAGGGGCCACGCCCCTCCACCTTTTGGAACAGTGTTTGTCAGACTGAACAAATGTCAGCCTGACAGACACTCTTCATTTTCAGGTCAGGCAGCCAGGAGCCAGACATGCGCTAGATGCGCAGGCTCCTGGCTGCCTGAGCTGAACTTTGCTGGGCTGAGGATGTCACAGCTCCTGTGGACGAGACATCCTTAGCCCAGAAAAGGTCCCTGAGGCCCTCTGGTACTGTGATAATTGTACGAAATAATACATCATTTTAATCATATTAACTAACTTTCTGTCGGGGTCGGTTTAGAGTGCAAGTTACATGGGGTGTGTTTAAATTGCTAAAATAATATGTAAAAGAGGTTTTAATAAGTAGGCACGATTTAAGAACATGCATATTTGCATTAGTGTTCACCCTCTGTCCGTATGCACCCTCGCTTACAGACTGCCAGGACCACGCAATCACTGAGTTAATCACCCCACTGGCCATTGAATCCGAACACTACATCTTCCTGATGCCGTTAACAGATGGACTTGCTACATTACTGTGGAATCTTGAAGACGGGGCTAGGGTTCATGACTTCCATCCTAACCAGAGCACGATGGAGCGTGGGTCGGATACAGGCCCACATTATTTCCGCTGAAGTTTTACCTTCTCAGGTGTTTGTGCCAAGTGTTCCTTTCACATTGTAGAGGATTGCGAAGAGCAAGGAGAGCATCACTGGCGGTTGGAGTGGCGCAAAGAGCAAGTCAGGTGTCAAAGAAGGGTGTGCTGAAGCTTTGTGTAGGCAGCCCTCCACGCTCTGTCAAGGCTGCTGTGTGAAGAGACCAGCCAGGCTGGTGGTGTATTGCACTGAATTTCTGTGTGAGAGGCATGGTTCCAGTGTGAATGGGGCTGTTCGCGGTCATGAAGAGCCCAGAAGCTTTTTTTAAGAGTTCAACAGACACACCAAGTGTCCAGGACTTTAGAGGCACCACTTGGGGGTCCAGAAGCTGTTGGCTAACATTTCTGTCACTGAGGCTCCGATCAGGAGGTCAGCTAACTAGCCCTTTTAGTCATTCTGGGGTCCTGGGTGTCAAATTACTATGTCGTCTCTTACCTTAATTTGCTTGCTGTGACGTAGTAGAATTTCGCAGGGACACAAGGGACCAACTTCCCAGATAACTAATTTTAAACTTGTGATTTTATGTACTACATGGTAAAAATTTGAAATTAGGGAGGAGGGCCAGATACTGGACGTGGTAGGAGTCTTCCTGTCGACCTGCGAAGCAACAAGTGAAGGTCTAATCAAACTTCTAAGTTTTTTTTTTTGTTAAAGAAAAATCTAGCAGTATTCAAGTACTTTAAAGTCAGTTTAAAGTTCTGTCTTTCTGCCTACCTGCAATCAGTGGTTGTCTGGCCTACGTCCCAGTATTTCTTTTCATTTAGACATGTATAATTAAGGCTGAAAAGGCAAAACAAAAGATTTCTCTTCCATCTTTTAATTCTAGACTTCTTTCTTCATTAGCAAGTAGCCTTATCAATTACTTAGTTGTTTATAAACTTGCACTTCTTGGCTTTTGCCTGATTGTGTTAGAGCTAAAGAAATGGAAACATTCCACAAAATCTACATGCACATCATTCCTGCTTGAGTATACATGAATGGAACTAAAATACACGAATTTCACATTAATATTTATATAAGTTCTTTGCAAAGTCTTTTGAAATTCTAACGATCGATATATGAGCCAAAAACAGAGTCCTTCTTATAATCAGAAGTCCCAAAAATTATGTTTATATTTTGATCTTTCTTGCGTTGGGCGCCTTAAATCAAAAAGTACTTAACTCCTTCTCTCGATTCTCCTTTCTGCAGGTTCTGCCGTGGCAGAGGAGGCATCCGATGTTGAGAATCCGAGGCTGCTGCGATGGTTCCAGAGATAAGCAGGTAAGACGGGAGGTTTTCAGCAGCGATCCTTTCCTGGAAACAAGCGGAAGGCAAAGCGCCTTCCAGAACGCTGGGTGTGGCTTTTACAGCCAACCGTACCCAAGTGCTCACGCGTTCCGTCACGTTGTACGGGCGGCGCGCGTAGTGTCTTTTACCTGCACAGTCTCTGTAAACCGCTACGAGTCTTCCAGATTCCATGTGTTTGCGAAAAGCGGCAAAAGTGAAACGCGTCTTTGTTTCTATTGGTTTACAGAGCACGGAAATGATACTTAATCAGTAGTCACATTGTAAAAGAAACAAGCATTGATTTTAAAGGCAACATACAGTGCGCATCAATAGTTACATCGCAAATAAACAAACATTGATTAAGGCCACATACAGAGTTATTTGCATATAGTTTCAGACATGATACGTTTTCACAAGCGGGCACCCGGGCTTCCAGGCTCCCCTTTGCCAATCACAATGCTGCAATGCAGAGTTGTGATTGGTCTGAGCACCATGGTTCAGCACTCTTTGGCCGGCCCCAGACAGACAGCCAAGCATTCCCGTACAAACCCAGCCCCGAAACTAGGAAAAACTATGTTATTATCATTTTATTTTTCCGATTTCCTGCTCTGAGGGTAGTGAGGTGACACTCTTCTGCCTTAGCGAATGAGCCTCCCCTGACAGCAAGCAACATAAATGTCCAGATTACTAAGAACAAAAAGAGAAGTCAAGAAACACCACTATCTTAGCCAAAAATGAACAGTGGAACAACGTGACATCGGTAGTAACGACCCAAGAGACGGGGCCTAGCCCAACCTCTTCCAGGTGATGACTGGTGAAGACAGGCCAGCCCATGGCCTGGTCTTTGCCCTGGCCACGCCAAGGGCCGGACTGGCCATAGCGAGCACCAAACATTCTCCCGGTGGGCCGGAAGGGTGGTGATCGTTTTTTTGGCCTGTGGGGGCCGGTTTTGTTACTGGTGGCCGGTTTTGCAGCAGTGCTGTAATATCGGCCCCCTGTAACAAAAGCGGCTGTGGTGCTCGCGCTTGACACTAGCATTACCCATCCACCCCCACCCCCTCCCCCACAACCCCCTTGGGGGCGTTCGAGAGAACTGCCAGGGCTGGTTTGGGTTCCCAGTCCAGCCATGGCCACGCCTCTCCCAAATGGCAGCTGCAGCAGTTTATAGGCAATTGCACCCTGGGATAGGAAGTCCCACTAGGAAGATAATGGGTCAGAAAAGAGCAAATGTCACTGCCCCAGCCAGCAAAACATCATTTTCTCTTCCAGAATAGCTGTTGTTTTCACTTACCCGATGGCTGCGTCATTTCCACGCCCACAATTTAGATAAATTCAGACTACATTGTAGTACACTGCTTTGTGTTTTTTAACGCAATTGAAGCTTCGCAACAGCATCTAATGCAACTCTACTGGGTAACTCACCAATGCAAATGCAGGTGTTTCAAAAAGAGCAGCAGTAATTTATTTGTATATCGAGGCATCTTTTTCCACATCGCAGTAAGTCTATTACTTGCATACAAAGAATGGTCTCTTCGTGGGGGCAAAAGAAATATTCATACTTTAAATACTATCACATTTCTGAATCTAAGAAGCTCTTTTAAATTTTACATGTGCTCACAATTATCCAAAGTTCCTTAATACAGTGGGACATTACAAGTAATTGGATGATAGTATGCGAACTCTAAATATGTTCCATTACTTTGAGAGGACCCAGAATTAAGCCTTATTTCTTTAGAGTTGCTGTTTTATGAGTGCTCTGCAACCTTCCTTTGAGTAAAGGGCCCCATAGAGCAATTACTAGTCATATTTTATTGTAATATTATGACCTTAAAAGATTAAAATTGTTGGAAGATGTGAAAACACCAGAGCTAGGAATTGCTAAATGACTTGCAATATAACTTGCTTTACGAGATTCCTTGTAGAATAGCAAAAAATAAGGCTTAATCACGGAGGCCACTATAAAACACATACTAAATTCCTGGTGCGACACATTTATATATTCAATGTTTATTCAGACATTCTTTGCAGCCATAGCGAGATTACAGGGAAAAAACATCAACACATTCAGTTTCCTTGGAGCATTTTTTGAATTGTTTTAATGTTTTTATTAAACTGTCGCTCAGTAAACAAGAAGTATTATTACAAATTACATTACATCCATTGAAGTGACTGCATTGTTAAACAAAACATCACAGACATGGCTTTGTCCCTCTGGAACATGAAGGAAGATTGTGTAAATAGGATCAAATCCACACATAGAAATGGGATTCTTAACTCTCAGACGCTCAAGAAACGAAAACCGCCCCGCCCTATACCTCAAATGCCTCTCCATATCTGCGCCGACTGTCCTATATTTTCTCCCAATTCTTTGGGCAGACCCTACTCTAGTAGACCACCTGCTCAGTTCTTTGGGACCAATCTACATCTGCTCCACAGTCTACAACCTGAGGCTTTCACTCTGCCCCCCCATGCTGGACTATGTTTCAGTTAGCGCTCCCAGATGCTAGCTTCAGCCATATCTTCTGGTATTTAGGCCACTCCTAATCTCCGGATATGCACAGAATGTGCCACCTTGTTTCTAGGGGCACCTCCTGGCTTGTGACCCTTGTCATAATTTGTGTCACCCTGCTCCAAAAACTCAGTATTTTCGGCTACTACCAAAGTATGAGATAAAAGGATCCCGCTTCCCTGCATCTCCTAATACAGAGAGCGCTATCACTCCTCACAAGGCGATGAAGTAATATCCTAGAATAGTGGCACCTAAGAAGTATGCGTAACTGGACAAGGCAGAACCGGGGTTGGATTGCCAGCTCTCTGGGGCTTTGTATTGCTTCGGCACAACTAAGGGGCCCAGGTCCTCCACCCACCATGCCCTCAGCTTTACCAAAGGATCCTGGAAATTATTCATGAGTTTCACGTGGGTTCAGAAAACTGCCTTTTCCAGCATGGAATGTGATACTAAATGATCCTCTAACTGCACTGCAGTGGACAGTGTGCCCCCTTCTCGTTATGTGACACCTTAGCGCTTGGCCAAGCTGTAAGTCTTTAAAGTGTTTGGTGTCCACCATCTGAAACTCCTGCTGTAGAAAGTAAGAACGTAATGGAGGCTTGCCTTCTCCACATGTCCACCAATTGCTTGATTCCTTTTTACTCCCATTTGGAGAAGCCATGTAAGATCCGAACCTCCTGCAGGATATACCTGTCCCAGAGGGGGGTTGCCCTGTCAACTTGTTCTCCCACCCTACGAATTTGGTGGACTCCCATCAGGCTCTCACCATCGCCTGCGTGTGGAGCGGCAGCGTGCCCTCTCTTTCCCTATGATATAGCAGCGTGGGGCATCCTTGCATACCCATAGTCTGTCTATCAACCCTATATGTGGGCTCTGTGATGTCAGAGAATACCCATTCGTTAACCACTGAAAGTCGGGATGCCCAATATTATTTACATATGTCGGGGATTGCCAGCCCCCTTTATAAACTCATCTCTACAATTTGCAGAGTGCAATTCTGGAGCATTTCCCATCCCAGAGAAGCTGTTGCAATAGACCGTCCACTTTTTTGAAGAAAGCATGCAGGATTTTGTACGGGTTAATTTGCAGAATGTATAATAGTCTTGGTAGGGTCATCATTTCAAACAGCACCGTTCTGCCCATCAGAGAGAAGGGGAGCTTACACAAATAAGGTGGTCCAGATGTGGGTAGGTAAAGGTTTTTTGGGAGAAAATCATCCCATTTGTTTAATTATATAAATGCCTACGTCCTTGAACTCATCGCAAGCAATTGGAACCATACATCGGGTCAGTGATATGGGGGTGGCACAGCACAGGAGGAGAATCAAGGACTTATCACAGTTAATTTGATGGCCAGATTACCCTTTAAAAAAATGCAAAATATGTAGTATCTTGTCTACAGTCATTTGTGGCCATGTGCCATAGAGCAAGCTGTCATCGGCATACAGGGAAAGTTGTTCTTCCCACTCCCTGCCACAGTCAATGGCTCTTACCAGAGGGTCTCCTTGAACTCACTGCACCAAGGGTTCCAACGCCAGAGCAAAAAGCATAGAGGACAATGGCCATCCTTGCTGGTTACCCCTATTGAATGCAAGTGGCCACAACATAACATTGTTCACCCGTACCCAGGCTAATGGACCACTATATAAAAGCTGAACCCATTGACAGAATTTGGCTCCAAAACCGAACCTTGTCAGTGGCATGAACAGGTAGCTCCACTCTATACTGTCAAATGCCATTTGCGCAGTGAGAGAAAGCAACACGGCCTGCTCGACCAGATGGCCATGGTCCAATGGAGCCATATAAGCACCTCAAATTGAGAAGGTTCCTCTATGCGGCATAAAGCCAGACTGATCAAGGTGGACAACCGATGTAATGACTGGTCTCAGTCTGTTTGCCAATGTCTTGGCCAAGACCTTGGCCTCAAGGTTTAGTAACAAGACAGGTCTATACAAACTACTGGTGTAGCGTGGCTTATCTTTTCTAGAGAGGGCTACTATTGTCGCCATCCTTTGATCTTCAGGAAAGCTACCCCCATCCCGGACTTCATTAAACATATTCAGCATGTGTCCTGCTATTATTGGTGCCATGCACTTGCGCAATTCAATTGGTAGCCCATTGGGTCCCACCAGCTTACCTGACTGCAAGTCTCGGATCACCTGCTCAACCTCCTCTATCATTAAGTCTTGCTCAAGCACCAACCTGTCTTCCTCAGAGAGATTCGGAAGGGGGAGATCTCTCAGGAACTCCTCACAGTCTGCACACAACCTACTGGTATTGGAGCTGTAAATACTCCCATTATATGTTCCAAATGCCTCTGCCATTTCTACCCTGTGCTGTGGAGCCTGCCCTAAGCATTTCTAATCTCTAGGACCCAATTTTGATCCCTATCCCTTTTGCCTAGCCAGGGAATATTTTTGCTGGCTTTGTTGCCAATGTCATATAGGTGGAGCTGCGTGGCAGAGGCATATCCACCTCACTATTCTCCACCAGATCTTTTAGTTCATGCTGTTTGAGGCTATGTGTGTATTGTAGCGGCTGAGTGTCTGTGCTGACCTCTAGTACCTAGGACTCGAGTGTCTGGATATCTCTTTCTAGGTTGTCGCATTGTAGCTTCTGCTCTTTCTTTTACTCCCAATCATTGCCTGTGTCTGTCACCGGAGGACAGTCTTAAACGCCTCCCACAATAGACATGCTGACTGGACGAGTCCTGGTTTTCTTGAAAGTATTGCTTTGCCCCCATACACGCTCACCTGGAAGAGTGTGTCCTATAGGTACCAGGGATTAATCCTGGGAGACAGTGTGTTATCTCTGACAGAGCCATCCAGCATGATATCCAAAGTGGAATGGTCAGAGATACCGCTAGTCCTGTGACTGGAACTATGAAGCTGACCAGCAAGTTATTGCTGTGTGAAAATATAGTCTAGCCTGGACCGACTCCCATGGACTGCAGAGAAATATGTGAATTGCCTCATGTCTGGATTCTGTTCACGCCATTGATCTACCAACCCTAGTGCCTCCAAAAGACTAGACTCATCACTCACCTGGGAGTTAGTGTCTCTATCTTGTCCTAGGTCTATTCTTGCATTAAAATCTCATCCCATTAGTAAGATCCTGGGTGGTACTTCTAACAGGACAGTTCCCAGTGCAGTGAAAGTTTCAGCATGAAGCTGTGGTGGCATATAAACCGAGCAAATTTTCAATGTGATTCACTCCCATGTGCCAGACTGTATCGCATATCTCCCCTTGGGGTCTGTCCACATGCTTTGTGGGATAAAAAGGCACTGTTAAACAGAGTAATATGCCCACTCCTCTGGAGCTGGTGGTAAAACCCATGTGCATCAACAGGGTATATCAATAACAATCCAAAGCTTTATAATGGTTGCTCTTTAAATGCGTCTTTTGTAGCAGAACTATGTCGAGCCCTGTCTGCGAAGGATACTGCAAGACCACTCTGCAAGACCACTCTGCGTTTGATTTTATGACCCAGAACGTTCACATTCCACGTAAGGGTCTTTAACATTGTGAAGTATTTAATATGGTGCAGCCCTGATGAATATGCCCTCCTGCATGTCATAGTGCCAGACCCCTTCCACCCAGTCTATCTTCAGTGACTATCCCAGTGCATCAGTTTCTTCTGAGCTAACTATAAAGCAACAACATGAAAAACATAGTGCAACATAAGTACAAAAACTCTCTCCATAAAATGACCCCGCCCTGCTCAGTGGGATCAGAAATGCCCACCACCCCAACATGCAGAGCACCTGTTGCCCCAAAAGGAACATATCATGACTTAGGGTTAGCTAGCACCACAAAGAGGGGTAAGCAAATGCAACATTGTACCTTTCCCTTTTTCCCACATTTATAGATGTTGTGCTCATATTAGTTTGTGCTGTACCCCTGTGCCCCCCAATGAACCCTAGCCACCACAAACCCCAAGTGACCACATGCAGGGTAAGCTCAGATTGATAAAGGATACAAGCACAATCCATCTGCAGCATGGGCACTTGTCCAATTGTTCATGGTCAGCTACAGCTTATCACATTCTGCCCCACCTGCCAGTCTAGTGATCAGCCCTCTCCCCAGGCTCCATCATCGATTCTTTCTTGTCATCCTTGGCATCACCTCCTCTGTGCTGATCGTGTGGTTGGCCCCTCTGCACCTCACGAGGGGTTTGGTGGGCCAGTAAACGCCACCCCTCTAGCCATTCCCAAGTTTCTTCCAGTGAAGTGAAATGTCATGTTTTACCTTCTGTCACTACGCTGAGCTTCACCGGAAAACTCAGGCGTTGGCATTGTACTTGCAGTGTGAAGTTCAGAAAGAAACGTATCATGGTGTTGTCGTATGCCACATCACCTTGGGAACGAGCCAACTGCAGGATAGCATCTCGATCCCGGTAGTTCAGGATTCTGGCTATGTTTGCCGGTGGAGGGGCACCTGGTTTCAGTTTTGGGATAGGCGCTCTATGAGCACGTTCTATTTAGAAAATGTTTGAGAGACGCTTAGTGAGCAGGTGGTTAAGTATGAGGTCCTCCAGAAAAAGATCCACACTCTGCCCCTCAGGGACTCCTACCACTCTAATGTTATTTCTGTAAGCCCGTCCCTCCCGGTCCTACAGCTTTGCCACCAGCACGGTTTATTGTTTTGTGAGATGTTGTACCTGCTCCTCCTGCCATTTGAATGTGGATTATAACTGGTGAATGTTGGTTTCGGATGTGTTTACCTTGTCTGAGGCTCTGAGGAGAATAACGTCCAGGGTAATGGCATCCAATTTCGGCTCAATGGTGGATTTAGGTTATTTATGGCCTCATGATGGCACATTGCGATGGCTCGGGCAACGCAGACTCATTTGTACCTATGCGACAGCCCCTATGGTGGTTTTGGCACAGCTTACTTATCCATCTTGTTGGTCTGTGCATTCGCCCCTCCTTTGGGCTTCATCATGTCCATTCCTAATTTACATTTTGAACCTGTACCATGAGGCAACCCCTGTGGGGAGCCTACTTACATTTCAATGGGTCACCAGGCACCAATCTTACTGTTTGTCGGTGCGGTTCATATCACTCTGCAGCCTCACAAGGTGTTAAATAATTGCGGCACCTTTTACCAAGAATCCATGTGCACCCGAAGGTTCAGTTCTCTGTGTGTTGTCTGGGGTGCCCGCTTGGTCCATGGTAGCCTCATTATGTAGTACTATGTGCACTACATGCTGGACTAATAACCTTTTTGGGGGTACCTTCCCTGCCAGGCTTCATCACCTGTATGCTCGCTGCCCTCCGGGCTATGCAGTCAGTCTTGAAAACCCACCATGTGGAAGAAGGGGCCTGCCTTCGACTAAATTCGTGACCCTAGTTAAAAGCCACCAGCACCTCTTATAGTGAAAAGCTGTATACCCCCAGGTGCCTTCTGGTTTACACATGTCACCCCTCGGGCAGTGTAAGAGTCACGTTTGAATTATGCCATATATGGGAGGGGGCTCGCCGTCTACTTTATTCTTGCCACTTATTGTAGGCCAGCAATACCTCTTTTATTGTCTAGCTGCTCACCACCAAACATTTTCTGACATGTACCCATCACCCCTCAGGCAATACAGGAGTCGGGTCTTGAAGTGAACCATGTGAATGAGGAGGCCGACCTACAAGTGAATGATTACTAATGGTTGCAGGCCACTGGCACCTCCTATACTGTCCAAACACAGGCTACCAGATGCTCTCCGGTGCCTCTGTGCTACTCCAGGTGCCTGGCTCTGACATCTCTGTTGGTTCCAGTAAACAGCATCGGGGGGAGATCCAGCAAAACTCCCGCACCAGTGCCGAAATCAAACACTCACCTAGCCGTCTTGACATGGATACAGCCCGTAAGGCTGGGCCTCTATCCACCCCCCACAGCGCACTCACCGGCTACAGCACAACAAGGCAAAGAGAGTCCCCAATTAGCGGGCTGGAGGCGCTCAGGAGGCAGGCAGAAAAAAGTCAATGTTTCAGCATCATCTCACTCTTATTCAGGCTTGCCACTCTCCGCACCTCAGAGGCCATCCATCTCTCCACAACGGGCATGCACCTGTCTCTCGGCCAGGTCCACGCCTCACGAGCAGTATTGCAGGCCACAATGACTCCAGGTGCCACCAAGGTGTATCCCACTGTCCAGGGTCCTCCCAGCTCGATCCTCTCACCTGCTTCTAAGTCCACAGGCTCCACTCCTCCTACGGCCAACAGAGAGGGCAAGCGCATGTTGACAGCCCTAATAGCCATGCCCACTGTCAAGCAACCGTACAGGAGATCAGGGTAGGCCAGCCCCAGGGTCTACCAGGCGTCGATCACTCCCAGCTTCTAATGTTCATACTCATGCGAGCAGAGGGCATGCAACACTGCAGCCCAGGGCTCCCATCAGCCACTACAATAGGGCTGAGCCCGGCCCAGTCTGGAGGCCTCCAACATCCTGCTCATAAAATAGTGGGTACCACCCCATGCATGTTACTGCACCCTTTGGTGCATCGACTTTTAGAGAAGGGCCAGATTATTATTGCAAATGGCAGGGATTAGCCATGCTTGTTGCACGGAACTCTCCTAGTGTGCAGCCATCTTGGTCGGCTCCAAACCACACACCCTCCCTGGAGCATTTTCAGGTGTAATGTTATCTATATTTTTCTACTGTTTTTCTGTGTAGGGTGCTAATATATAGGTATGTGTTGAAAGTAGCCTCAATAAAATGATAATATAACACTGATGAATATGAAATAACATACTACGCCACCATGAGAATGGCATACACTCAGAAGACCCACAAAATGAAAACAGAAATCCTGCACAGTTTGATATTCTAGAGTCCTTTTTTCCTACACAAGTCATCAGAGCAGGTAAGTGAAATATGTGGAACATGTTCTATACACTGCATACCTCGGGCCTCATTTATGAGTTTTTGCCGCAGGGCTGCACTGCATGCCTTCCTGCTGCACTGCCCTATGGCAAAAGAAAAGGGCAGAAATACGCCATATCTATCAGATACAGCACATTCTTGTGCTTTTCCCCTGCGCTGGCGTACAATGGGCTGTTGTGCACTATGCAGGCACCTTTGCACCATGGTGCAAGGGTGCTTGTGTTGCAGGGAAACCTTCCTGCAAAAAAACAATCACAGGGATTTCTTTTTCACTTTCTATGTGTGCTGCAGAATGCAGCATACATAGAAAAAGGAAAAATTAGGAGAAATGAGGATATTTCTCCGCGTTGTGCCTCCCTTACACCTCCCCCACAGAGGCATAAGCTTTGGGCACTGCCACAGACTTACAATTTCTCGTAAATCTGGGGAGGGTCAAAAAGCCATGGATGTTTCTGGGAATATCCCCAGCAACACCCATTAAATGCCCCTTTAATACAGAAAACTGTGTTAAAGGGAACAATATTTACAAGGCAGAATTAAGCCAAAAAAGTGGCTTTGTGCTGTCTGGTAAATATGGAGCAGGCCCCTGTGACACCGGAGCATCACAGAAAGCCCCCTAGTGTGGACCAAACACACAAAGTAAAACAATCATTCTATGGATATTATAGCTATTTACACTCTGCGTATTTGCACTTTATGGGACCCTAGCCCTGATACCTCAAACTTGAAATTACCTGCCTGGTTGCCTGGTGGTCTGCACGGCACACGCAGACCTTCCCTCTTCCAGCATGACGCTCTCCGATCCACCACGGCATTTTGCAGCACCAATTGTGAGGAGAGAGTCTGGCATTAGTCTGGACTGACTAGAGCGTCTAGATGGCCACCATCTTTAGCGGTTAGTGCTCTAGTCGACAGTCTACCGAAGGGAAGGGCTACATAAAGCACCCTGACGCAGACGTGCCTAAGGCAAGCCCGTCTGCCTCGTCTGTGCTCGGACCGCGCTCAGCGCCAGCCATGCTGCCGGTTTTAGGAGCCATGCTGGTGATCATGATTACATGATTACATGCTCCAGACTTGCTCTTCTGGAGGTATGGTCTGCTACACCGATTTGCACTGGTCCAATCTTAAAGTGCAGCAATGACATCAGTATATAGGTATGTCCTAGCTGTAAACTGAGGCTCTCAGACATAAAAGGTGAGCTGCATTTAAACAATGACCACAATGAGGACCCCATGGGAACAAGAAAGGACTTATCTGGTTCCCGGAATATCAGTCCCGCACAAGGGATGGCCTGCGCATTGTTAAATGCACGCTCATTATTCAAACACAAATATGTATTTGTAAACTTTGTAGATTCTCATGCCCTTGACCTAATTTTTGTTGCGGAAACCTGGGCCGATGAGACCTCAGGCCCAACTTATTAATAGCCATCCCATGTGGGTTCTTAATCACCAGGAAAGACCGAATGGGGGGAAAAGGAGGTGGTCTGGCCGTCATCTATCAAGATCACCTGAAAGCATCATTTAAAAGCATCCCTACAGACTCAGACTGTGAGGTGCTCTCCTTCAAGTTAGCTGTCAATCATGTATACTTTTTTAATGGGCTTCTAGTGTATCGCCCACAGGGACCCCAGAACTAATTTTATTCATACCATGGGTTAGTTACTTGAACACAAAGTTAACTTACAGGATTGTACTATCCTAGGGGACTTCAATTTTCACCTGGATAACATCTTAGATAAAGACTCTGGACCTGGTGACCAGTGCAGGGCTAGATCACAGAAGGGCCCACTCATAGAGCTGGACACCTTTTGGAAGCTATCTTCACAGACTGTCCGTTTCTGAAATTCAGCAACAATTTGCAACTACACTGGTCTGACCATCTGGCAGTGATGCTAACTCTAACCCTGCCCTCCCCAACAGGCAGCAAGTTTTTCCCAGTTAAACGTCAAAAAAGACATCTGTGGCATCGTATAGATAGAACAAATCTCATCACTCACCCAGGTCAAAACAGGGCCTATCTTTCTCAAGACCCTGAGGCAGCATCATTAGAATACCATAATTGGATGGCCACAGCAGTTCATGCTAAAATACCCCAGAGAGCAGGGAAAATAAGTAGGACAGCACCCACTGAACCCTGGTTCTCAGAGGAACTAAGGTTGCTGAAGAGGCACTGCCGCAAACAAGGCGCTGGCGGCAGTGTTATGGTTCCAGGGAGAAAGAAATATACAAGATGAAATTTGCACAATATAAAGAACTGATTCACAAAACTAAAATTATCTATTTTTTGGAGAAAATAGAAGGTGCAAAAAATAATTCTAAAGAACTATTTGCGATTGTGCATAAAAGTAGCCATTTACAGGAGACTCAACAAAATTCAACAGATCAAGCCTTCTGCAATAGTTTAGCATCCTCTTTTGGCCAAAAAGTTTCCACCATTTATGATACTTTTGCTTCACGCTCCGCAAATTATCTGAGTGTCCAGGCCACAGTGTCTGATGTTGCAAGCACATCTTTAACAGCCCCCAACCCTTACTTGGATCCTGGTTGGCCCCAAATTCTTAGATTTTAAAACAGTATCCAATGAACAAATTATGAAACTTCTTTTGGTTACTAAATCTGGATCACCGTTGTACCCTTGTCCCCCCAAGGTAATCGAGACAGTCACCCACCCACTCATTGAGCTACTCAACACTGTTATTCAAACAGGGATAGTTCCAGAAATGTGGAAAAAAACTTCTATCCTTCCACTCTTAAAGAAGCCAAACTTAGACAAAAAGGACGCGGGAAATGATCTCCCTATCTCATGTCTGCCTCTTCCAGCAAAGGTCCTTGAGAAACATATGAATCAAGAGTTGGCCATTTTTATTGATAACAATAGTATCTTGGATCCAACTCAGTCTGGCTTCAGGAGTAAGCATAGTACTCAACTGGCCTTGATTACAGCAACAGAAGAGATCAGACGTGCGGTTGATGAAGGTGGCTCGGCAGCTCTGATCTTGTTGGACCTGTCGGCTGCCTTCCTTATGGTAGATCATTTTATCCAAACCCACTGCCTGCAGGAAATAGGGATAGCAGGCACAGCCCTTGCACTCCTTTGGTCCTTTTTGGCAAAATCGGGAACAATTTGTGCAAGTGGAGGATCTCAAGTCACACTGTTTTAGGCTCCCTTGTGGGGTGCCACAGGGCTCATCTTTGAGCCCTACCCTATTTCATGTGTATGTTACACCTCTGTCCCAACTGATTAAAACTCACAGCTTTGAGCTGGTGTCATACGCGGATATAATACAGATCATTGTGTCAATCTCGAGTAAAACCCGCGACACAGCCCACAACTTTAACGAATGTATGAGACATGTAAGCAGCTGGATTGCAGACAACTGCCTCAAATTAAATTCAAATGAAACTGAAGTCCTACTTTTCGGTAGAAATACATCCTTCTGGTCCACTGAATGGTGGCCAGTGGAGCTGAGTACCCTTCCTATACCAGCCACCAAGGCCGAAATCTTGGGGTAATTTTTGACACAACTCTATCCTTTTCCCATCATGTGAAGATGCTCACCTCATCTACTTTCTTCACTCTGAAAATTCTTTGGGAAAATCTTCCTGTTTATACCACCAGAACTACAGAAAATAGTGGTGGCAGCACTGGTTCTGTCTAAGCTCGATTATTGTAACAGACTTCTGGTTGGGGCAACCAAGGCAGTACTGGTGAAACTGCAGGTGCTTCAAAACTCTGCAACTGGGTTGCTTTTGGCATACCCAAATATTCATCAGCCAAACATACCCTTAATACTCTTCATTGGTTACCCATGGAGAAGCATATTAAGTTCAAGGCACTCTGTATCGCCTTTAAAATGCTACATAATTTAGGCCCGTCTATCTGACAAATCGCTTCCAATGGCATATTCAACCACGCAACCTTCGGTCCACCTCCCTAAAGCTGATGAAAGTACTGAATTTTCGACTCCAGAGAGGCAGGAAAAAGCTTTATAATCATCACAACCAGATGGTGGAATAATCTACCAGTAAAACTAATAAAATCACCAGACCTGCTTTCCTTTAGAAAGGGCCTAAAGACCTGGCTATGTACTTTGTAGCCTACTTCAGTCTCAGAGCCCTCAGTTAAACCGTGATGCGTTCCTGTGTTTAATTGCCAAACACCTAGACGCCCCCGGGTAGTAGTGCGCTATATAAATATATAAATACATAAAGAAATAAATATGGGAGTGATGTATTCTGAGGAAACATCACTTCATAGAACAGACAAAACTGCCATCATCAATCCTTCCAAAATGGACAAAGATTCTCTTGAATCCCTTCAGAAAAGTAAAACCAATTCATATTTTAGCTGTAAGTGTTATTTTCTTAGAGAAGTGTCAAAACCACTACAACCTGTGCCCTAGCCTTGAAACAATTTTCTCTCATTCTTTTCAACCATCACTTTATAGCCACAAGAAAATGCTCTGAACCATAATCAGCCTTTTTTTCAGTAGGATTACAAGTAGCGGCCTATACAAAGGAACATGGTGTGCTAAGCCTTCTCTAAACACCCCCACCAACTGCACATAAAGCATACTACAAACAATTATATTCGATTTACACATGATGGCATAGTATTGTTGAGTGCAAGTTCTGTCTCTAAACTGTAAGAGGTCGCCTATGTGGCAAGAGATGTACTTACTAAATACCCATAAAACACAGGAAATTCTATTATATCAGCATTGTGAATAACTCATATTCCCGGCACTGAAGCATGCGAATGGATCATACAGAGAAATTGTAGTGCTTTAGCCTACAGCTCCTTCTCATATAATCAAATCTCTTACCACGTATCCCCATGTGCCCAACTGATAGTAAATAGGGCACCGATTCGCAGAACTAATCTGAGATAAAATCCTAAACTTACTTCTTTTGGTATTCACAGAAGGCATTTGCTGTAGTAAAGTTAGGACTCCTAACTTTACTGCTACTAAACTAAGGTAAAATCCTAAACTTACTACTTTTGGTATTCACATAAGTCATTTAGTAGTAGTAAAGTTACGACTCCTAACTTTACTACTACTAAATGCCTTTTGTGAATACCGAAAGTCACAAAGTTTGGATTTTGTATCAGTTTAGTAGTAGTAAAGTTAGGAGTCATAATTTTACTTCTACTAAATGCCTTCTTTGAATACCAAAAGTAGTAAGTTTAGGATTTTATCTCAGATTAGTTCTGTGAATCGACCCCTAGATGTCTATAGCTAATAAACATGTGTTAAGCTGTTACAGGTACGGTGCATGGTTTATGTTGTACACTACATAATGACACTATATGTATATCAAATCAAATTAAAATCAACCAAAATCAAATGGTAGAACAATAGTGTATGCCTTCAATGTGATAGGAGGCATTGAAACTGAAGTTGCATACATTTGCAATCTTCTGGACCAGAAAAAGAGGAATTCTGTGGCATTTTTATGTTTAGAAACAGATTTATCAGCATTTGGTGGTTTCAGACTTGAGTTCTGTCTTGAATTGATGTCACTGACCATGTCATGAGTGATGTAATATGTGACGTCATCAGCAGTGCATTGCGGGGGCACGAGTTATAGTTAGCTGAACTAACTATAACGGGGGAATGTCTCTGGTTTTGTACGAGTGTAATGTCCAACTAACTATACCTTTCCCTAAAACCTATGGTTTTTACAGAGAATTTCTAAGGTTTTTTAAATGCTAATTTCTAACTATAACATGCCTGAAACCTATGGTTTTTTTCAGTGAATTTCAACGTTTTTTTAAATGCTAATTTCTAAGTATAACGTGCCTGAAACCTATGGTTTTTTAAGTGAATTTCAAAGGTTTTTTAAATGCTGGTTTCTAACTATGCCTACGGATGTGGGACATGTGAAGAAAGAAGATAAAACGCACATAAAGAAGCAAAAGAAATGCAGAAAGAAGCAACAGAAGTCCACAAAGACGAAGAAAAGTGCAGGAAGAAGCAAGATATGTGCAGAAAGAACCAACAGAGGAGCAGAAAGAGGCCTTGTTGCAAAATCATCCTGTGCCCACAACTTTTTCAGACGGGTACTGGTGGTAACTGACTCTGACTAACCTGGCCTAGAGCCAGTACTATGCTAAAAGACACTTAGAATACAGTGAAAACACCTACATACACTAGGGAACACTATGCGTTGGGGTACCCCTGTGATTAGCATGACCTCCTCTGTAAGGCCCTAGTACATAATAGGGCAGGGGGATTAAAACTACCTCTAAGTCAGAGGTGCAGAAATATGCTACTTTAACTAGAAGTCACGTTTGCAGAATGGTGGAGAAAGAAAGCTGGGTGTCCAACCAACGCTCAGGAATTCTGCTGCATGGGATTTACAGGAGGTACCAGGAGGGATTCTTGACCCCCAAACTCCCTCAGGACTAAATTGGACTTCATCCCCATCCCGTAGTCTGCCACGAGGCACGTTTGCAGAGTGGCAGAGAAAGGGGGCCATGGCCTCCGAAGACGTCTTAGCAATTCCACTGTGTGGGACTTACTGGAGGTAACAAGAGGTGTAGTTGGCCCCCAAGGATGTACTTCCCAAACTATTACCTCCAGTCAGTCCCACACAGCAGCACTGGTAAGTACTCGTACCCGGCCACGTCCACTTTGCCCACCACTCTACAAACGCGCTCCCTGGTTCGATCTTGGATGGGGATTGAAGTCCCCTTCACTGCTGGGAGTCCTTTAGGGGCCAATTAGCCTACCTTTTACCTCCAGTAAGCCCCACACAGTGGGATTGGTGAGACGTAGAAAAGGCCATGCCCCCTTTCTCCACCACTCTGCAAATGCGCCCCTTGGCGCGTTGTAAGTTGGAGGATTAAGTCACCTTGAATCCTGAGGGTCCCTGGGGTCCAACTAGCCCATCAGGTACCTCCAGTAAGCGCCACAGAGCTGCGTTGGAGAGAGGTGTAAAAAGGGGTGTGGCCTGGCCCACCTCTCTGCAACACAGTGCAGTGGAGTTTACTGGAGGTACCTGGTGGGGTTGTTGGCCCCCAGGGACCCTCAGGATTGAAGAGAAATGAATTCCCCCACTTAAAATGCACCACAGGGCATGTTTGCACACATGTCACCTCAGACCCCACCCCTTTCCTTCACCACTGTGCAAACGCGCCCCGTGGCGCATTTTAAGTTGAGGGATTAAGTCCCCTTGAATCCTGAGGTTCACTGGGGTCCAACTAGCCCACCAGGTACCTACAGTAAGTGCCATAGAGCTGCGCTGCAGAAAGGTGTAAAAAGGGGCATGGCCTGGACCACCTCTCTGCAACGCAGCACAGTGGCGCTTACTGGAAGCACCTGGTGGGCTAGTTGGCCCCCAGGGGCCCTAAGGATTGAAAAGGAATTAATTCCCCAACTTTAAATGCGCCACAGGGCGTGTTTGCACACATGTCAGCTCAGGCTCTGCCCCCTCCCTTCACCACTGTGCAAACGCGCCCCGTGGTGCGTTTTAAGTTTGGAGATTAAGTCCAGTAAGTGCCACAGAGCTGCGTCGCAGAGAGGTGTAAAAAGGGGCGTGGCATGGACCAACTCTCTGCAACGCAGGCCTGTGGCGCTTACTGGAGGTACCTGGTGGCCTAGTTGGCCCCCAGGGGCCATCAGGATTGAAGGGGAATTAATTTCCCAACTTAAAACGCGCCAGAGGGTGAGTTTCCACACATGTCAACTCAGGCCCCACTCCCTCCCTTCACCACTGTGCAAACGCGCCCAGTGGTCCTTTTAAAGATGGGGTATAAAGTCCCCTTGAATCCTGAGGGCCCCTGGGGTCCAACTAGCCCACGAGGTAACTCCAGTAAGCACCACAGACCTGCGTTGCAGAGAGGTGTAAAAAGGGGCGTGGTCTGGACCACCTCTCTGCAACGCAGGCCTGTGGCGCTTACTGGAGGTACCTGATGGGCTAGTTGACCCCCAGGGGCCTTCAGGATTGAACGGTAATTAATTCCCCAACTTAAAATGTGCCACAGGGCGTGTTTGCACACATGTCACCTCAGGCCCCGCCCCTCCCTTCACCACTGTGCAAACGTGCCCTGTGGCGCGTTTTAAGTTGGGGGATAAAGTCCCCTTGAATCCTGAGGGTCCCTGGGGTCCAACTAGCTTACCAGGTACCTTCAGTAAGCGCCACAGAGCTGCGTTGCAGAGAGGTGTAAAAAGGGGCGAGGTCTGGACCACCTTTCTGCAACGCAGCCCTGTGGTGCTTATGGGAGGTACCTGGCGGGCTAGTTGGCCCCCAGGGATCCCCAGTATTGAAGGGGAATTAATTCCCCAACTTAAAATGTGCCACAGGGCGTGTTGCTGTTGCAGGTTTCCTGCTCTCTCTTCCAAATATATATATATATATATTCACTGAAAAAACCATAGGTTTCAGACACGTTATAGTTAGAAATTAGCATTTAAAAAGCCTTAGAAATTCACTGAAAAAACCATAGGTTTCAGGGAAAGTTATAGTTAGTTGGACATTTCACTCATATAAAACCATAGACATTCCCCCGTTATAGTTAGTTCAGCTAACTATAAATCGCGCCCCTGCAATACCCTGCTGATGACATCACATATTACATCATTCATGACATGGTCAGTGACATCACTGATGACATCACTGATGACATCTCAAATGACATCACTGATGACATCACTGATGATATCATCCACGTGATAATACGATGCACCTCCTCACACTCCAATATAACCTTTGATACACCCACTCTAAAATACAGACTATCATTCTCGAAACCATTGACACACCAGTACCACTTAGTACGTATGCACTCACTGATTCCTTGGTCTACACACACATCCATTCATTCACCCATACAATCACTCTTACATGTAGTCACTCATCAATACAACACTATCATAAGCACTCATACACCTATACAGACACACGCACACCACCACTCATCCAGAGTTACTCACACACCTAGTCTGTCATGCAAAGAATCAATCACACTTCCATTTACTGACCTATAAGGTAATACACACACCACATCACTTATTCAAACATAAACAAATGCATACTTACTTTCTTCTACAATCACTGATACAAATACACACTCATCCATACAGCCACTCTCAAAATCACTGACTCTTATGCATAGTCATTTATATACTTCAACTTTCACATACACTGCCTTTGACATATGGAGATACTTGGACATGTACCATTGAGACATCCATTCACTCACCAACACACCCATACACACACATACAGCTGTTTCCACATGCACTCATGAACCCATACACCCAGTGAATCAACCACTCAAAAATGTATGTACAGAGTGACACACTTCCCACACAGCCACACACACACTCAGGCACCCATACAAATACTTTGGCTACCAATCAATAACCCATATAGACACTCATGTAGCTACTGACCAACCCATGCAGAAGCTTATACAACAACAGAGAGACTGATAGACATTCACACAGGTTAGTCACTAACCCATGCATTCAGTAAGACACATGAAATAACTCACTTAAACAGTCAGTCACACACCTACTAAATCCACCATCCAGACACTTATACACCCACTCATTCTTCAATACACCTTGCTATATATATAATACATATTTAAACTTTAAAGAAAAACACATTCAGTGATGTCATCAGTGATGTCATTTGAGATGTCATCAGTGATGTCATCAGTGATGTCACTGACCATGTCATGAATTATGTAATATGTGACGTCATCAGCAGTGGACTGCGGGGGCACGAGTTATAATTAGCTGAACTAATTATAACGGGGGAATTTCTATGGTTTTATACCAGTGAAATGTCCAACTAACTATAACTTTCCCTGAAACCTATGGTGTTTTCAGTGGCTTTTTAAATGCTAATTCCTAACTATAATGTGTCTGAAACCTATGGTTTTTTCAGTGAATTTCTAAGGTTTTTTAAATGCTAAATTTTTTATTATAAAAGTAGTTATACCTATGTTTTTATACAGAATTTGAAGATTTTTTTAAACTAGTAATTTGTAAATATATTATTTGTTAAATACTTTTCTGAAAATTGTTTAAAATTTTTTTTTTAATTAAAACTGAAATATACTGTAATTTTTGTATTTTAATATATTTATATTATTTTCTTTTTTTAAAAAAAAGAAATTTTGGACTCGCGCTCCCTAAGAGTACCTAATGCGAGAGGTGTGCGTATTACAGCCGCCATATTGGAAAAGTTGTGAAGGATCCGCGTATGGTGTGCTACGGGTGCGTGTTTTCCAGTTACGTGATATACATATAATACTATGTGTTGTGCGCGATAGGTATGCGAGTGATCTGCGACTCCTACTCCCGCTAATTCGTGACACATGCGCATTAGGGTACGCAACGCTTGTGTGGTGGCGGGCCCCACGTGACGTCATATGTGGGGCGCCAGGTGCGTGACTCCTGCGAAATTGTTTATGTTCTAAAATGATATGTATGTGTCTTTAATATACATATTAGGGCTAGAGATTATCTAAGGTATTCATAAAAATAATATATTTCTATTTGTAATAAAGTTATGTTACTTTTAAATATATTTTCGCGAAGTCGTGTAGGGTGCGTGCTTCGTAAGCGCAGGGTGCGCGGATCCCATGTGACCTAAAAAAAAATATTTGATTGGTTCATAACATTTTCCACTGTAACTATTGAAGGACCCCACCCATTTCAATCATTTTTCTTGGAGTCTGTTTATAGAGACATCTCTTTTCCTTCAAGAACCCTTTTTTGCTTGGTTTTTTTGGTGTTTTAAAAAAAAACAACAAAAAAATGGCTTCTGGACAGCAGCAGCAGGAGGAGGAAGTTGTCTCTGAAGAAGAATTTTTGGAAGAGGCACCACGTTCACAGAGGCCGGTCTCTGTTTTATGGAAATTCTACACGTATTCACCAGGACATAAGAAAGTGAATGCAACAAACGTACCAATCAAAATTTGTGACCAAGTCCTGTCTAGAGGTAGTGACAAGAAGTATTCTTGTGGCACTGCCTCAATGTATAAACATCTAAGGACCATACATCCTCTGAACCTGGCTCGGTAGGAATCGAGGCGAGCAGCTATGAACCCCTCATCTGCTGCAGCATCTACATCTGGAGCGTCCACAGCAACACCTGCACTGGACATTAGGCCAGAATTTGCGTTTCTTGAATAACGTTGTGTAAAGTGCAAGAAAATAAAATGCTTCTGTGAGCAGTCAGTAAATGCAGTTTGTTCTGCGCAACAAAATCATCGTTATTTTTTGTTTTATTGGAATGATACATAATTCCAAAAGTTTCTTGTTTTATTCGTTCTTTTTTTTGTTCATTTTTTGAAAAAACACCCTCAAAAAATACAAAACTGTTAAAAAAAAAATATATATATATATAAAAGAAAAAAGAAAAAAAAAGTTCTTATCAGAACTACCTTATCTGGTTAAAGAAAGAACTATATTTGCATGGTAATGTGTGAAAGTTTGGTTGAATATATGTGTAGAGCATGATTGAGTGAAAGAATGCATTAGTAGTGTATGATGAATGTATAAGTGCAGATCTATAAGGAAGTACTGCAGCATGACACTGCAAGCTCTTTAGCTGCACCACGCTGCACCACTTCCGAAGCACAGGGATGTGACATATTTACATAAATATGTCGCAACTCTGTGCTTCTTCCTGCACTGGTGCACAAACAGCTGCCAAGTGCTACTGTGGGCACCCTTACATCATGGTGCAAGGATGTTTGTGTCGTGGAGAGATTGTTTTTGTGTAGGAAGGGACACCTTCCTGCACAAAAATAATAACTAAAGGCATTTTTGTCTTTCAATGTGTGCTGTGGAATGCAGCATGCATTGAAAGACGAAAAAACAAGGTGTACTTATATTAGTAGCTAAGCCACTCTATAAATACATTACTAGTAACTGGAATGATTACAGTGCTGCAAGTACAATACATGGTCAATTTATGAATGCTGAGGTATTGACTGAGTGATAGGATAAGAGGATACTGTTGGTATTGACAGAGTAAAAGGGTTTGTATAGTGGTGGATAAGTGATGGAGAAGTATATAGAATAGACATGAGGATACCTAGACTGTATAGTTAGAGTGCTGGTAGTTAACAGTAGGGTACGTTTATAAGTTGTTGCATGTTGGCACAGAGATTAAAGAAAGATATGCTTCTGTCAGGATAATTGCAGGAGTGGACAGAGACTGATAGTCTGATTGGGGCAGTACTTGAATACTACCTGGCTTATAGCAAGGGTGAAACAGTACTCTGCTGGGGGTTAGAGGCCTGCATAGATTGTGCACATTTAATTGTAGCACTGCGTGTCTTAAGACCTGAGTCATTCTACAAATGCATGTATAGTGGCTGGATACTTACACTGCTGGTAGTTGACTGCAGGGAGACTTTATAAGTGCTTCTTTGTTGGCACAGAAATTAGATAAGGACATCCTTCTGACAGTATGATTGCAGGACGGGACAGAGACTGACAATCTAATTGGGGCACTGCATGAATACTACCTGGCTTACAGCAAGGGTGAATCAGTACTCTGCTGGGGGTTAGGGGCCTGCATGCATTGCACACATTTCACTGTAGCACTATGTGTCCTAATGCCTGAGGCATTCTACAGGTGTATGGATAATGAGTAGATAATGAGAGTGCTGGTAGTTGACAGGAAGGTGAGTTTTTAGGTGCTTCTGTGTTGGCACAGAGATTAGATAAAGACATGATTCTGTAAAAATTATCGCAGGAGTGGACAGAGAATGACAGTCTGATTGGGGCACTACATGAATACTACTTGGCTTATTGGAAGGGTGAATCAGTAGTCTGCTGGGAGTTACAGGCCTGCATAGATTGCACACATTTCACTGTAGCAGTAAGTGTCTTAATGCCTGAGGCCTTCTAGAGGAGTTTGCTGTGACTAGATAGTGAGAGTGCTGGTAGTTGATAGGAAGGTAAGTTTTTGAGTGCTTGTGTGTTGGCACAGACATTCGATAAGGACATGATTCTGTCAGGATGATTGCAGGAGTGGACAGAGGCTGATAGGCTGATTGGGACACTGCATGATTACTACCTGGCCTATAGGAAGGGTGAAGCAGTACTCTGCTGGGGGTTAGAGTCCTGCATAGATTGTGCACATTTGATTGTAGCTCTGCGTGTCTTAATACCTGAGTCATTTTACAAATGCATGCATAGTGGCTGGATACTTACATTTCTGGTAGTTGACTGAAGAGACAGTTTATAAATGCTTCTGTGTTGGCACAGAGATTAGATAAGGACATCCTTCTGACAGTATGATTGCAGGAGTAGACAGAGACTGACAATCTAATTGGGGCACTGCATGAATACTACCTGGCTTATAGCAATGGTAAATTAGCACTCCGCTGGGGGTTAGAGGCCTGCATACATTGTGCACATTTGATTGTAGCAGTGCGTGTCTTAATACCTGAGTCATTCTATGTTAGACCTGGCACCATTGGCGTGAGTCTCCCTTCCATTTTTCCGCTGTATCTCCTCTGTTTTTGCTGGTTATAGATGCTCTGGGCGCTGTGCCACTGCCATTCAGTGCCACGGCGCGAATGCTCCCTTTGTAAAGATGACATATGAATTGGTACATCCCTGATTGGCTTATTTGGTTTACCTGTAAGTCCCTAGTAGCGTGGCCTGTGTGTGCCCAGGGCTGGTAAACCAAATGCTGCTGGTGGGCCTGCAGCACTGGTTTGTGCCACCCACAGAAGCAGCTTGTAAAGTGTGTCTCAGACCTGCCACTGCAGTGTCTGCGTGCAGTCCAGAACTGCCATCTTGGCTGTGAAATGCACCCACTTCCCAGCCCCTAAAACCTTCCCTCGGCATCCTGTAAGCCCCCCTTATGGTAGGGTGCATTGTATGCGTAAGGTAGGACATGCCCTGATGTATGTAGCATGTCCTAGTAGTGAATTACACCCCATTTTGTTTTTCACTACTGTAAGGCTACCTGTTCTCCATAGGCCAGAATGGGAGGTCTGGGCTATTATATTCTATAGTCCTAACTGACCCACAGAACATGGTAGAAAAACGAATCTAGTATGCCTGAGCTCAGGATATTAAAATACATCTCTTAGTGAAGGTTATTTTTATATCCTGTGTTTGAAACTACCACTTTTAGAGTATAGGTACTTTCTTGCCTAAGCCTTCCAGTTTGCTCTGCTATGATGTGTATTGGCTGTCTGGTTTTGGAGGGACAGGGCAGGCTGAGTCAGACCTGGGTTGAATAGAGCGACCTGCCTTGGTGTGAGGGGAGGGGTAGCTCCTGCACTTGAATAGGACTGTGCCTGGCAAGGTGAATGCTGGCTCCACCTCCCACTGTGCGTCTGAGGCAGACCCCCTCTTTCTGAAAGGAAGGATGCAGCCTGATCAACAAAGTGCTCCAGGGCTGGGCAGAACTGGTTCTGGCTGGATTCAGAGACTTGGGACCCCTAAGAACAAAGACTTTGGGGGTATAAATATTTGTGCACAAACCCCTACAATTGGTATTGCTCCTGGATAACAAGAAGAACCTCTGTCCGTGTGGCCACAGGAATCTGCAAGAGAAGGGCTGTCCTTGTGCCTTGAGTGCTGTTTCTGGGACTGGCCTGCAGCTGCTACTACTGGACTTCAAGAAGAGGAAAAGAACTTTGATTGGACTTTTATTTCTTTTGCTACAGCAACTACCCAAGGGCTAGGAGAGAGCTAGCCTCCTGCTGGAGTCTCAGGCACATCAGACTCCACCATCAGCCTCCTGTTTCCTCCCAGCGAGGATTACTATCTGCAGGTGAGGCTCCTGTGTGTTCCAGGACCTCTATTTCTACTGTTGAGAAGAGAGCGCTGAAAATCGTCGCTAACCTCCGTTAGCGAGCCGCTGCAGCTGGTGAGCGTGAGAAAAATCGCCGCTCCGCTGTCGCCGAGCGCTCGCTAACCCCGAAGATCGGCGCAGCACCTGTCTGCGGGCCTGAAAACGCCCGCTATCCGAAGATCGTCGCAGCACCTGTCTGCGGGCCTGAAAACGCCCGCTATCTGAAATCATCGCAACAGGATCATCACAGCGCGGACGCCGAGCGTTCGCCATTTTCCCCGCATCGAATCCGGATCGTCGCTCCCTCGCGGAGCGCCATCTTTGTCAACGCAGCAAGATCGCACACGCAACAGGCTCGGTGCATCATCCTCCCTTCGCGGCAAGGATTTCATCGCATCACCGGCTTAGCGTGAGGAAGTTTGTCGCTTTGTCCTGCCCGCAACCCAGTGCATCATCCTCCCTCGCGGTAAGGATTCAACGCATCGCTGGTTAGCGTGAGGAAATTTCTCGCTACAGCTCCTTAGCGACATTTTTGTTGCTTGGCTCCAGGAACCAGATACTTTGTGAGTAAAAGGGTCGCAGAGACCCCTGCCTTGAACTAAACATCATTTTGTGCATCCTGAACTATTTTTCCTTGCAGCATTTCTAAGGTAATTATATTTTTATAGTATTGTGGATTTTTACTGTTATTGGTCTTGTGATTAAGTCTATATAAAAATACCTATTTTTCATAACTACTTGAGTGGTGTCCATTTGTAGTGTTCCTCATTATATTACTGTGTATGGTCATAAATGCTTCACACACTGCCTCTGAGATAAGCCTAGCTGCTCGTGCTACGTTACCACAGGGTTGAGCAGGGGTTGTCAAAGGGTGTAGGCTGCTTACTCTGACTTAGGAAGAAGGGTCCCTACTTGGACAGTGGCCAGTCATTGCCAACTAGAGACCCCTATTTCTAACATTGGTGGTCAGCGGTGAGGATCTGGACTTGCATTTATGATTGCATACAGTAATTATAGTGTACACTACTAGTGAGTGCAGACCATAACATAACCACGTACGTTGTTGAGATTTTTTGATTCTATTTTTGATCGTTATTGCCAGTTATTGCCACAATGGACAAGCCCAGATCCAATGCCTCTGAGGATCTCTCCTGGGAAGAAGAGAAATTAGACACCTACAATGCCAAGCAGCTCAAATATTTTTGCAAACGCTTCACAGTCCCTATCACAGGTCTCACTAAGAGGGAAGAGTATTACAAGGCGCTGAAGGCCTGGTTAGAAGCCAGGGATGCCCCTAGGAATGAGGAAGGGCCTGTGGAGGGGGGAGAGAATGCAGGAGAGCAGCCGGAAGAAATTGTAGATTTGGTAGGGGATAAAGCAGTTTCCAGCCCGGGCACTAGCGTGTCCTCAAGGGGTCTGTCTCCAGAAGAGATGGAGGACAGGGAGAGAGATAGGCGGCATAATATGGAGATGGCTAAGCTCAAATTGGATGGTCAGAGAGACCTAGAGAATAAGAAGTTAGAAGTTGAGATAATGAAGATGAAATTTGAACATGAGAGAATTTTGAGGGAGTTGGAGATTAAGGCCAAGGGTATTGAGATCTCCCCCTCTGGTGGCAGCATACCGGTAGTACATACTGAGAGTAGAGTATATATCCCTAAAGATGTTATTAAGGATTTTGGGCAATGGTTTGCCGCTTATGAATTAGCTATGGTTTCCCACCGGGTCCCTGAGAAGGATTGGGGAGCAGGGTTGTGGGGACGCTTTGTGAGTGAGGGGAGGGATACCTTGTTGGACCTACCCCCAGAAAGTAGGATGATTTATGCCCACATGAAGGAAGCTTTGATTACCCGCTATGGTTTGACCCCTGAAATGTACAGGCAGAGATTTAGAACCTGCAAGAAGATAGAGGGTACCACGTGGGTTGAATATGTGTCTTTTTTTGGCAGAGCAATGGAGCGCTGGGTAAAAGGCAGCAAAGTAGAAACTTTTGAGCAACTGTATGACTTGATTGCATGGGAGCATTTTTCTAGTAACTGTTTTCCTGAGCTACGCCAGCATCTGATAGATTGCAAGCTGACCAACCCTAGGAAGCTTGCTGAGGAGGCGGACCGCTGGGTGAGCACCCGGGTTCGCAAGGGTCCAGTGGGAGACTTCGCCAAAGGTGGGCAGGGTCCCCAGCAGAGAGGTGGGGGGGACAGGGGTAAACCAAGGGAGTTCCACCGAGGGCCCCAACATAATTCCCCTGGGAACCAGGCAGTGGTATCCCAGCCTCCCCCAGATAAGAAGCCAGTGCCTCCAACAGGTAATCCTGTTCCAAGGAGGCCCCCTACTTCTTTTAAGTGTGGCCAGGTGGGCCACAGATACTTTGACCCCCAGTGTCCCCAAAAGGATACTCCTGCACCACCCCGTGCACCGCCCCGCCATCTTGCTAGTGTAGCCCTGGGGAGGAGGAGATGGGTGCCCCAGGTGGGTGGGACCCCGAAGAGTTGACCCTTGTCTCACTAGGAGACTTTGAAATGGTTCCTAAGCCTGCACTGCCTGATAACACTAAAAAATACAGGCAGTGGGTAACCATCAATGGCCATAGAGTGGAGGCTCTGAGGGACACAGGAGCCAGTGTAACTTCTGTCAGCTCCCGGTTCGTGTCAAAAGAGCAGGTTGTGCCCCACGCATTCTACCCAGTAGTGTCTGCAGACAACACAGAGAGCCAATGTGAGGTGGCTCAGGTTCCCTTTGAGTGGGGGGGGGTCTCAGGAACTCTTCAGGTGGCTGTGAGGCCCGCCATGCCTGTGGACTGTCTGTTGGGCAATGATTTAGAGAACTCACCGTGGGCTACAGTGGAGAGGAGAGCTCACTTGCAAATGTTGGGACTGCCTGAGTGGGCATGTGCTACCACTCGGTCCATGGCAGCCAGAGAGAGTGTTGAGAAAGACCTGGAGCCTGAGAATATGGCCCAGGTCCCTGCCTTAGAGGGAGGGGGCAGGGGGCGCGGGAAACCGGCCCCCTTGGTTCCCACGGCCCAGGAGGGAGCAGACCCTGAGGGGGATGCCCTGGAGCCTACCGGGGAGTAGAGTACCGGCCTGGGGGACCTGCCTGAGCTGACCCAGTGGCAGCAGGAAGGGGGACCCACCAGGGAGGAGTTTTGTGAACAGCAGAGAACTTGCCCCTCTCTTGAGGGTATGCGGCAACAGGCTGCAGCCCAGGCAGCAGGTGATATGTCCGGTTCACATCTGATTTATTGGGAGAACAGTCTCCTGTATAGCGAGCCTAAGGTTGCTGAGCCGGGGTCAGCCAGTGTGCTGGTGGTACCCGAGTGCTTCAGAACCTTCCTACTGGGGTTGGCTCATGACATTCCATTGGCAGGACATCTGGGGCAGACCAAGACCTTTGAAAGGCTGGTCACCCACTTTTATTGGCCCCAGATGCGCAAGAGTTCAGATACGTATTGTAGGACCTGTGAGACTTGCCAGGCAAGTGGGAAGAGTGGGGGGAAGATCAAAGCCCCACTCCAACCCTTCCCAGTTGTTAGCACCCCATTCGAGCAAGTGGGCATTGACATTGTGGGGCCTCTGGACCCCAAGACAGCCATGGGCAACAGGTACATCCTGGTCTTGGTGGACCATGCCACCCGGTACCCTGAAGCCATCCCGCTCAGGACAGTGACGGCCCCCGTGGTGGGACATGCACTGATGGGGATCTTCTCCCGTGTGGGGTTCCCCAGAGAGGTGGTGAGCGACAGGGGGACCAACTTCATCTCCCAGTATATGAAGTCTCTGTGGAAGGAGTGTGGGGTGACTTACAAGTTCACCACTCCTTACCACCCCCAGGGTAACGGTCTGGTTGAGAGATTCAACCGGACCTTGAAGGGCATGATCATGGGCCTAGAGGAGCCCCTGAGGCATAAGTGGGACGTCCTCTTGCCATGCCTGTTGTTTGCATACCGTGAAGTGCCACAGAAGTCCTTAGGGTTCAGCCCCTTTGAACTGCTCTATGGCCATCCAGTAAGAGGGCCTCTGAGTTTGGTCAAGGAAGGCTGGGAGCAATCTCCCAGGAAACCTGCCCAGGATGTGTTTAGCTACATCCTGGCCTTCAGGAACCAAACTCGGCGTTTCAGAAACATTGCTGAGGCAAATCTGGAAGCCAGCCAGGAGGAGATGAAACGTTGGCACGACCAGAATGCCACTCTGGTTGAGTTTCAACCTGGTCAAAAGGTTTGGGTACTGGCCCCAGTGGAGCCCTGTGCGCTCCAAGATAAGTGGACCGGTCCATTTGAGGTGGTGGAGCGAAAAAGTCAAGTTACCTATTTGGGGGACTTTAAGTCTCCCAGGAACCCCCTGCGGGTCCTGCATGTGAATCGCCTAAAGCCCCACTTTGCGAGGTCTGAAGTGGGCATGCTTCTTGCCACAGATGCAGGGATGGAGGAGGAGAGTGAGCCTCTTCCTGACCTCCTGTGTGCAGGAGAGAAGGATGGGTCAGTGGAGGGTGTGGTCCTCTCCGCCACACTGACCCCAGAACAGCAGAGAGATTGCCACCAGCTGTTGGGGCAATTGCCAGATTTGTTTTCCCTGGTACCTGGGGTCACTGATTGGTGCGTCCATGAGGTTGACACAGGGGACAGTCCTCCTGTCAAGCACAAGGCTTACCGAGTGACTGACAGGGTAAGGGCCTGCATTAAGGAGGAGGTCTCCAAAATGTTTGCCCTGGGGGTGATTGAGTCCTCTAGCAGCCCTTGGTCCAGCCCCGTGGTCTTGGTACCAAAGGCTGCAGCGCCTGGTGAGACTCCAGAACTTAGGTTCTGTGTGGACTACCGAGGTCTCAATTCGGTCATGAGGACCGACGCGCACCCCATCCCCAGAGCTGATGAGCTCATAGATCGGTTAGGGGCTGCCCGGTACCTCAGTACGTTTGATCTGACGTCTGGGTACTGGCAGATCGCCCTAACTGATGGGGCCAAGGAGAGGTCAGCATTCTCCACCCCAGATGGGCACTACCAGTTCCGTGTGATGCCCTTTGGAATGAAGAATGCCCCTGCCCCCTTTCAGAGGTTGGTCAACCAGGTGTTGGCTGGACTGGAGGATTTCAGTGCCGCCTACCTGGATGACATTGCGGTCTTTAGTTCCTCATGGGAAGGCCACTTACACCACCTCTGGGAAGTGTTGATGGCACTGCGCAGAGCAGGCCTCACAATCAAGGCCAGTAAGTGCCAGATTGGGCAGGGTTCTGTGGTGTACTTAGGACACCAAGTAGGGAGTGGCCAGGTGGCCGCCCTACAGCCCAAGATTGGAACCATCCTGGCTTGGGAGCCCCCAAGGACCCAGACCCAGGTGAGGGCCTTTTTAGGACTCACGGGTTATTACAGGAGGTTTGTCAAGGGGTATGGCAACATTGTTGCCCCCTTGACTGAGCTGACTTCCAAGAAGCAGCCAAAGATTGTGAACTGGACTGACACCTGTCAGAAAGCTTTCGATGCCCTCAAGACTGCCATGTGTACAGCACCTGTACTCCAGGCGCCCAACTTTGCTAAAGAATTTATTGTCCAGACAGACGCTTCAGAGCATGGGGTGGGGGCTGTTCTGTCACAGGTGAATGAGGAGGGACTAGACCAACCTGTAGCCTTCATCAGTAGGAGGTTACTTCCACGGGAACAGAGGTGGAGTGTGATTGAGCGAGAGGCATTTGCTGTGGTCTGGGCGCTGAAGAAGCTGAGACCATACCTTTTTGGGACTCACTTCCGGGTTCAGACCGACCACAGGCCCCTCAGGTGGTTGATGCAGATGAGGGGTGAGAATCCCAAGTTGTTAAGGTGGTCCATTTCCCTACAGGGTATGGACTTTACGGTGGAACACCGCCCTGGTACAGAACACGCCAACGCTGATGGTCTGTCCAGATTTTTCCGCCTTAGTGATGAGAACCTCCCAGGGGATGGGTAGTTCTCCCCACATTTCAGCTGGAGGGGACGTGTGTTAGACCTGGCACCATTGGCGTGAGTCTCCCTTCCATTTTTCCGCTGTATCTCCTCTGTTTTTGCTGGTTATAGATGCTCTGGGCGCTGTGCCACTGCCATTCAGTGCCACGGCGCGAATGCTCCCTTTGTAAAGATGACATATGAATTGGTACATCCCTGATTGGCTTATTTGGTTTACCTGTTAGTCCCTAGTAGCATGGCCTGTGTGTGCCCAGGGCTGGTAAACCAAATGCTGCTGGTGGGCCTGCAGCACTGGTTTGTGCCACCCACAGAAGCAGCTTGTAAAGTGTGTCTCAGACCTGCCACTGCAGTGTCTGCGTGCAGTCCAGAACTGCCATCTTGGCTGTGAAGTGCACCCACTTCCCAGCCCCTAAAACCTTCCCTCTGCATCCTGTAAGCCCCCCTTATGGTAGGGTGCATTGTATGCGTAAGGTAGGACATGCCCTGATGTATGTAGCATGTCCTAGTAGTGAATTACACCCCATTTCGTTTTTCACTACTGTAAGGCTACCTGTTCTCCATAGGCCAGAATGGGAGGTCTGGGCTATTACATTCTATAGTCCTAACTGACCCACAGAACATGGTAGAAAAACGAATCTAGTATGCCTGAGCTCAGGATATTAAAATACATCTCTTAGTGAAGGTTATTTTTATATCCTGTGTTTGAAACTACCACTTTTAGAGTATAGGTACTTTCTTGCCTAAGCCTTCCAGTTTGCTCTGCTATGATGTGTATTGGCTGTCTGGTTTTGGAGGGACAGGGCAGGCTGAGTCAGACCTGGGTTGAATAGAGCGACCTGCCTTGGTGTGAGGGGAGGGGTAGCTCCTGCACTTGAATAGGACTGTGCCTGGCAAGGTGAATGCTGGCTCCACCTCCCACTGTGCGTCTGAGGCAGACCCCCTCTTTCTGAAAGGAAGGATGCAGCCTGATCAACAAAGTGCTCCAGGGCTGGGCAGAACTGGTTCTGGCTGGGTTCAGAGACTTGGGACCCCTAAGAACAAAGACTTTGGGGGTATAAATATTTGTGCACAAACCCCTACAATTGGTATTGCTCCTGGATAACAAGAAGAACCTCTGTCCGTGTGGCCACAGGAATCTGCAAGAGAAGGGCTGTCCTTGTGCCTTGAGTGCTGTTTCTGGGACTGGCCTGCAGCTGCTACTACTGGACTTCAAGAAGAGGAAAAGAACTTTGATTGGACTTTTATTTCTTTTGCTACAGCAACTACCCAAGGGCTAGGAGAGAGCTAGCCTCTTGCTGGAGTCTCAGGCACATCAGACTCCACCATCAGCCTCCTGTTTCCTCCCAGCGAGGATTACTATCTGCAGGTGAGGCTCCTGTGTGTTCCAGGACCTCTATTTCTACTGTTGAGAAGAGAGCGCTGAAAATCGTCGCTAACCTCCGTTAGCGAGCCGCTGCAGCTGGTGAGCGTGAGAAAAATCGCAGCTCCGCTGTCGCCGAGCGCTCGCTAACCCCGAAGATCATCGCAGCACCTGTCTGCGGGCCTGAAAACGCCCGCTATCCGAAGATCGTCGCAGCACCTGTCTGCGGGCCTGAAAACACCCGCTATCTGAAATCATCGCAACAGGATCATCGCAGCGCGGACGCTGAGCGTTCGCCATTTTCCCCGCATCGAATCCGGATCGTCGCTCCCTCGCGGAGCGCCATCTTTGTCAACGCAGCAATATCGCACACGCAACAGGCTCGGTGCATCATCCTCCCTTCGCGGCAAGGATTTCATCGCATCACCGGCTTAGCGTGAGGAAGTTTGTCGCTTTGTCCTGCCCGCAACCCAGCGCATCATCCTCCCTCGCGGTAAGGATTCAACGCATCGCTGGTTAGCGTGAGGAAATTTCTCGCTACAGCTCCTTAGCGACATTTTTGTTGCTTGGCTCCAGGAACTAGATACTTTGTGAGTAAAAGGGTCGCAGAGACCCCTGCCTTGAACTAAACATCATTTTGTGCATCCTGAACTATTTTTCCTTGCAGCATTTCTAAAGTAATTATATTTTTATAGTATTGTGGATTTTTACTGTTATTGGTCTTATGATTAAGTCTATATAAAAATACCTATTTTTCATAACTACTTGAGTGGTGTCCATTTGTAGTGTTCCTCATTATATTACTGTGTATGGTCATAAATGCTTCACACACTGCCTCTGAGATAAGCCTAGCTGCTCTTGCTACGTTACCACAGGGTTGAGCAGGGGTTGTCAAAGGGTGTAGGCTGCTTACTCTGACTTAGGAAGAAGGGTCCCTACTTGGACAGTGGCCAGCCATTGCCAACTAGAGACCCCCATTTCTAACATTCTACAAATGCATGCATAGTGGCTGGATACATACATTTCTGGTAGTTGACTGCAGAGACAGTTTATAAATGCTTCTGTGTTGGCACAGAGATTAGATAAGGACATCCTTCTGACAGTATGATTGCAGGAGTAGACAGAGACTGACAATCTAATTGGGGCACTGCATGAATACTACCTGGCTTATAGCAAGGGTGAATCAGTACTCTGCTGGGGGTTAGAGGCCTGCATAGATTGTGCACATTTGATTGTAGCACTGCGTGTCTTAATACCTGTGACATCCTACAAATGCATGTATAGTGTCTGGATACTTACAGTGCTGGTAGTTGACTGCAGAGAGACTTTTAAAGTGCTTCTGTGTTGGCACAGAGATTAGATAAGGACATCCTTCTGACAGTATGATTGCAGGAGTAGACGGAGACTGACAATCTAATTGGGGCACTGCATGAATCCTACCTGTCTTATAGCAAGGGTGAATCAGTACTCTGCTGGGGGTTAGAGGCCTGCATCGATTGTGCACATTTGATTGTAGCACTGAGTGTCTTAATACCTGAGTCATTCTACAAGTGCATGCATAGTGTCTGGATACTTACACTGCTGGTAGTTGACTGCAGGGAGACTTTTTAAGTGCTTCTGTGTTGGCACAGACATTAGATAAGGACATCCTTCTGACAGTATAATTGCAGGAGTGGACAGAGACTGACAATCTAATTGGGGAAGTGCATGAATACTACCTGGCTTATAGCAAGTTGAATCAGTACCCTGCTGGGGGCTAGAGGCCTGCATGGATTGTGCACATTTGATTGTAGCACTGCGTGTCTTAATACCTGAGTCATTCTACAAGTGCATGCAGGGTAGCTGGATACTTACACTGCTGGTAGTTGACTGCAGAGAGACTTTTAAAGTGCTTCTGTGTTGGCACAGAGATTAGATAAGGACATCCTTCTGACAGTATGATTGCAGGAGTAGACGGAGACTGACAATCTAATTGGGGCACTGCATGAATACTACCTGGCTTATAGCAAGGGTGAATCACTACTCTCCTGGGGGCTAGAGGCCTGCATAGATTGTGCACATTTGATTGTAGCACTGAGTGTCTTAATACCTGAGTCATTCTACAAGTGCATGCATAGTGTCTGGATACTCACACTGCTGGTAGTTGACTGCAGGGAGACTTTTTAAGTGCTTCTGTGTTGGCACATCGATTAGATAAGGACATCCTCCTGACAGTATAATTGCAGGAGTGGACAGAGACTGACAATCTAATTGGGGCAGTGCATGAATACTACCTGGCTTATAGCAAGTTGAATCAGTACCCTGCTGGGGGTTAGAGGCCTGCATAGATTGTGCACATTTGATTGTAGCACTGCATGTGTCCTAATACCTGAGTCATTCTACAAGTGCATGTATAGTAGCTGGATACTTACACTGCTGGTAGTTGACTGCAGGGACACATTTAAGTGCTTCTGTGTTGGCACAGAGATTAGATAAGGACATCCTTCTGACAGTATGTTTGCAGGAGTGGACAGAGACTGACAATCTAATTGGGGCACTGCACGAATATTACCTGGCTTATAGCAAGGGTGAATCACTACTCTGCTGGGTGTTAGAGACCTGCATTGATTGTGCACATTTGACTGAACCACTTCGTATATTAATAACTAAGTTATTGCGCGGATTTAGAATTAGATCTGTAAAAGAGAAGAAAAAATAAAGTTATATGATAATATTATAATTTTTACAACACAACATAATTTTGCCATTATATTAATTATTTAGTTAGCCTTTTTTGCTGTTCTCAGAATATATTGAATTTCACTATTAAAAGTGATTTCAATGTTAATCATCACATAACAGCGGGCAAAAAAAACCAACAATCAATAAGATTGTTTAAATAAAAACAAATCTGTGTCAAAAATATTTTAAACATAGTCAACTATCTCTCCACATTGCATATAAATAACATCCTGAATAACACAGCATATAATGCAACTCTCGTATATATAAAATGCTTCTTTATAACAGAGTTTTCTCAATATAATACCAAAGAAGATAAACAATAACTCAATCAACAATTCTTTATAATTTCCATATACTCTAAATGATATCATTTAACATATTTGCTGACAGAATATCTCTAAAAAACTGCTTAATTTTTTATTAATATCTTTCCTGTAGGCCAAATGATATTACTAAAATCCTTCATGCTGAAATTGTCAAAAGTATTGGTATTAATACATATTAACATATTCCCAATAGGCCGAATTATGTTGTTAGAACTTTGTCTTTAAAAATATTAGGTATGAATTTGGTAATTCCTTAGGCAAACGATATTTAAAAACCAAATAAGCATCATTACAATATGTTCATCCTTTATTGCATTTTAAATAGACTGTGTAATGTCCAGATGTTGTTGAAGGTCCATCGTGGAAAATAATTGCTACTGCTACAAAAGTACTTCCTGATATTGATAGTTGACTTGCTACACATTTTTAATTAAAGTTTTCAATTTTCTTCCATCAGCTGTACAACGTTGCATCATTAGAATTATATATTGTCCAAATCTTTCTATATATAATGTTGATAACATTTCTGATTTGCATTGGCTATGCTCCATGCTTTGATTTGCTGCTTTAACTAATTTTTTGAAAGATACTGCTTTACAATCCGGTATTGTTAAATATATGAATCTCTCAGTGTGTATGTTAGTGGTAGAAGTAAATATACAATTTTCACATTGATGTTTTCATTTATAACGAAGTCCAAATAGATTATCAATTTTTATTCCTTCATCTTCCAACCAATACTGCAAGCATATGCATTAGAAATTCCTCAGCATCTTGTTGCACATTCTGTGTAAATTGCGTACAACCACTACATATATCCAGAAGATTCTGAATATCAGAAACACTTTCATTTTACTTTGATCAGTTTTCAATTCTAAAAAATAGAATGCAACAAAGAACAAAACAATTTTTCATGATGCTCCATAATTTGCTGTTGCAGATATTCTAAAGAAAATACAATATGTACCACTACATTTGCATAGCAGTTGATACCTGAACTATTTTCTAATTGATATCCAACAATCTCTTCAATAGTCTCCTGCTTTTTGCATGGAATCTCAACATTATCTTAATTTTTTTCTTCTCTTTAACTTCACTACAGAAATTCTCATATCTCAGTTTCCGACGAACTACATGCTTTTCATATACAGGATATTCACATAAATTGGGAGCATATAGTGCTCTTAACCGATTATACTCTCTTACACAATTTGAATCTGCACTAATCTTTCTCTCATCAAAATCAATCAAATACAATCCAGATAATGTTCTGACTTGTGACAAAGCAACATATGCCATACCCTCTTTAAATACGGTACTCCCAATGTTTACCAAAGCACTGTCTACACTTAAACCTTGAGACTTATGAATAGTCACTGCATATGCCAAGGAAAGAGGAAACTGTTTCCTACGAACATACAAATCTTTAACTAGCAAAAAACGAGCAGAACAACGACCAATTTGCTTTACTTCTTCAATCTGATCAAATTTGATTTTTAAAGATTCAATCCCATCTCTTTTTTGATAATTGACAAATTCAGCCACTTTTCCCTTTGCTCCATTTACTAAACCTTTTTCCACATTCAAATTACACTGTAAAATGACCCGACAATTTACACATACATATACATTTTTTTCTAAACCAGCAGTTTTAGATATAGATTTTTTTAAAGAATCCAATTTTGTTTGTAATTTTTCTGTTAAAATATTAGTAACTCCTTCATGCTCTATTTTGTCAATGGCTTCCATTTTGATTATTTGTTTGTTTTCAAGCTTTAAAAGTTCTTCATTGAATGTAGAACACTCTCGTAGTGTCGGCATTAGGCAGATTACAGATTTTTTTTCTGCAATTTTCTTGTATATTTTTTCTTTCAGGAACTATATCTTCATTTGCAAACAAGGTAGTAAGTAGCCGACTTTCCAATGCTTGTTTGTCATGTTCTGTCAATACTCCAATTCTTATATCTTGACGAATAGTTCCATAATCTATATCATTTGCCTGTCTCATATTTTTAGTAAGTTCTTTGTATTCAAAATATGACCAAATGTTAATGTTTCCAATGCTTCCCAAAGACTTTCTGGTGTCTTCATGCTGAAGTGTTTTAAATACCGGTTGTCCTTTAACAGGAGTGAGTTGAAGTAGATCACCAAAAACCATGACATGTTTTCCTCCAAATAACACATCGTATTCTGTTTTTAAAATTTGCTGCATTCTTAAATGCTCAAAGGCAAGCATTAAGTTTGAGACCATGCTCACCTCATCAATAATTAGAAGATTCATTTTCTTTAGCACTCTTGAAACTTCATAACAAGCTTCTCCAGATAGCTTGTGATATTCCAATTTATTTTCATGCTCTACAGGTAGCATAAGTAAACGATGCAATGTAATTCCTTTAATGTTGTGTGCTGCCAACCCAGTTGGAGCAGTTACAACACTAGACAAATCTGAGTCTGTTGTTTTCAGTAGATAACTGGTCAAAACTTTCATTAAGAAACGTTTTCCTCTACCAACTTGACCACTAACATACATTCGGATAGGTTGAAATGATGTACATGTACATTCTTTCTTTTCATGAAGAAAACCATGGTCGATCTATTCTTTCACTTGCTGGTATATTTCTTTCTGTTCAACATTTAGTTGTTCTTCCAAGATTCCCAAGTCCATTATATCTTCTTGAGCTTGATGCATTGCTGTTTCCACTTCACTCATGGCGATGGCTGCTTCATTTTCAAGAATTGGTTGTCCTAGAGGATCCTGACTCAGTGGAGCAGAACTTTGACTATCTTGAGAACTGTCTCTAGCAATCTCAGCTGTAATAATAGCTTCTTGATCAATTTCTTCATTCAACATTTTGAGATAATTTGCAAAAACTGTGCATTCAATGCTATCTTCACATGCATTGAAAGAATCTTCATAGCACTCAAAATCTCCAAGTAATTCCAGTTCCGTACGCCAAGGTTTGAAGAGTTGTAAAAGTGCCAAATAGTAAAATTCTCTTTTATCAGGAGTATCACAGGTCAGTTTCCTATTATTAATCAAATTTCCTTTATTATATTTCACAAAACATCATTCTGAATCAATCACTGCATATTTTCCTTCATTTATATACTCTGTAGTATTTCTCTTAAAACTGTAATATTGCAGTATTTCATAGAGACATATGTTCTCCAGATGAGGCCTTCTATTTGGATAGTATGTATCAAACATGTTTGTTTTGACTATGTCTGTGTTTTCCGGTTCATTTAATGCTAAATATTCAATTTCCTGGATAGGTTTAAGTACTCGATTTCGCGTTGCAGCAAGACCTAGACTAACCCAAATAATTCCTCTTGACTTCGAATATAAACTTGCAGACGATAACCGATCCGAACATTCGTACAATCCAATTTCTCGATGTGACAGCATTTTCAAACTAAAGCTGTACAATTTCTTACTGAGACTCTTCTTGTGGGAAATTTCTTCCCACATTTCTTTCAACTCCGTCTTTTCTAATTTTGTTATGTATGATGTTACATACCTAGCCACTGCAATGGAATTATCCGCAACATACTGAATATCCATATTAGCATTCCAGATTGACAGAATAACTGGATTATAATCATTTATATACTTCGATGCTTCACTTCTTCTCAAATTGTACGTATTGTTTGGAGATTTTCTAGTGATGGTATGTCTCACCGCTGACATGAAACTGTTCACTCTTCCTTTGGATATTACTGGACGTGGAAATCCAAAACGACATTTGGTATAAAACTTTTCCTTCGACTTGTATTTCCGTCAACAGTATTTCCCACATCAATGACTTTGGAATCATAACACTTGTTGCCTTAAGGTGTTTTCTTCTGTTCTTTTAGGTATAGCACATGTAACATAATCTTCAATAAAAGATAAAACAGTGTCATCCGAATCAGTTCCAAATATGGGTGCATCCTTGATCCATAGAAGCATATGTATATGAGGAGCACCTCTAGCTTGATACTCCTTTCTCCAAGAGGAGGATTCTTCTTGTTGCAGATAAAAGACATCATAGCTTCAAACCTATGATTGAAATAGCTGCATACATTGACAGAATCCAAAGAGCACAATTCTCCAGGAGTCTTGAATTCAATCTTTTGAATGTTTGAATTTGCTTCTCGAAGAAAACGAAGTAAATCATCCCATGCGTATTCAGCACAGCTTAGGGTAAGAAACCACGTTGGAGTTCCTAAATTCCTTAGCATGCATTTAAGTTCTCCATGACGATGATACCACTACTCGTTAGTACCACGCTGACATGCCATCAAAATAATCAGTTGAGGTTCCAAATGATCATTTCTCTGATGTACTTTTTCCATAAATTCCTTTGCAGAAATATTTCGAAGATGTACTCCTGTTTTTAATATATGGTTGACTGCATATGAAAGTCCAGACAAGTCACTCTCAAACAAAAGATGAAATATATATGGGATCTATTGTCGAAATCTAGGATCTTCTGCACACAATCTTGTTGTCCGATATTCTAATGCAGGAATCTGTATTGATTGTTCGTCATATCGTTCATCTTTTCCAGTTGGGAACAGCTGGGGAAAACAACGAGCTTCCAAAGTCTTTTCCCAAACACTTAAGGGATTCCCCTTCACTTTCTTAATTCAATGGTATTATCCAACACATCTTTAGAATGTAAAGGATGTACACTAAAATGTTCATAAATTTATTCAGTTTTCGACATGCCCACTTTCTCAATCTGACCACTTGACATTTCGCTATCATCTCCTAAACATATTTCTTCGTCTTCAACACACACATTCTTGTACAAATCATTGTTTTTTATAAGATATAATGTTGCCTTTTGCACTTTTCTGACATCCCCTAATTCCTGCCAGATTTTCTTACTCTTAGTAGGAACACCATTCACTAGAATAATTAATGGTTCAGTTTCTTCTTTCTCTACACCAATAGTGTCAATATTTTTCTTTAAATCTAGAGGTAAATATACAACTCTTCCTTTTAATCCTGTCTGTAAATCTGTGGGAGGCAATTTACCTGTTTAAGGCTCCATACGAACAATAGCCTGAAACGGGTTCACAGATTGAATCAGAATGCATTCACAGGTGTTTAAATCCATCAGTTCTTGAGGAATATCTACCAACTCCAGATCATTATGCACAGCTCTTCCTGGCATTTTATTATCTGATAATTTGTTATAACAATATTTACAAATACGTTGATTAGTACCCAAATCAAAGCAATCCTCTACCAACAAATAAGTTGCAAATTCCTTCCACTTATCATTATTTTCTTTTTCACTTTTTAAATACAGATCAACAGTCCTAGTCTGATTCTTATAGTGAGTTCGTCGACAACAAATACATGTATAATTTGGCCTTTCACACGAAATTACCTTAAACTTTGAAATTTCTTCCTCAAATTTCTCTGTAGTAATCTTATGTCTACTTCTATCAATGTCTCACTTTGTCTGCTCTCTTCTTCAGGACCAAAGTAATGAAACTCTATTTCATCACAAACTTTTTTTACATCTGATACTGACCAATGCACAAGTGCACTGTTTAATTCATTTAAAAATATTGCTGGACTTTTTGCGTAATACAATCTTCTGACTAACTTCCGCATTTGAGAATGATGCACTGCTAACATTCTAAAATGATGAAAAACACTTTGACATACTTTTCTAGAAAGACAAGCCATAGAATGACCTTGCAAACCAGTATTTTTCTCACTCTGCAAGGATCTAGACCTTGCAACATCTTAATCTTTTGTTTAAGACTTTTTTTACTATAAACTCATAAGTAATTCCGAAAAATATCAATAGGTTCCTGACGTGTACTGCATATGCTACTACAATGCCAAGCATGCACTGGGGCTTTAGTACGTCTCCCTAGAACTTCATCAGCTACCAGTTCCTCTACATTTCTAGGAACCATTTTTTCTTTTTCAATTGGAAAACCGTTTTTAACCTCATAAGCACGACCACTGGTATCAACTGCAGTGCATACAACAATCTATTGGTTAGAAAATAACTCTCTTCATTAAAAAAAGGCTCTGAACTTGAACTGTGTTTCCATTCACCCAAAAAAAATCACAAAAGTTAATTCTGTTAATTAATCTCTTCTTTTTACTTTTGGCCTTCATAAAAGACATTGGCTTATCTAATGATCGAATTCTATTTAATACTAAAATGAATAATTTCCTTTTCAGTTCAAAAGCCTTTTCAACAATAGTTTCAATCTGTTTTTTCTTTTTATAAAATGCTGATCTTTTTTGAAATTTCCTCACATCTTTCAACAAATTAAAGATAACTCTATTATAAATTATTCTTTTTCTTATTTCAGTAAATTGATTCTTTCTCCTTTTACCATATATGTTTTCTTGAAAACTTAATTTCCCATTAATTTCTCCTTTTTTCTTGTTATTGTTCTTTCTTCTTGAGGCATTGTTTCTACTTTCCACATTGTGCACACTGTTTCTAGGCTGTGAAAGTCTTTTAATAAATTCTTTGGTTCTCTTACCGCAAGATTTCTTTTTTTTCCCCACATGTTGTTCTTCATCTAAATGTTGCTGTTGTTTTTTCTTCAAATAATACTCCTTTTTTTGTTGTTTCCTTCTTTCTGTTTTTTTAGTCATGGTGACATTTTTTGTAATGATGATGAACACTATCTGTTTTGAATTTTTTTTTAATAATATTATTAAAATAAATCTATAACATAATTTATTGTACCTATTAAACAAATATCTTCTACATAAAAAATATTTATATGCTTTGTTTAGAAATCACAACCCATTTTCTGCATTACAGAGGTAGTAGTTTGAAAAATGAAGGACAAAATAAGTAGTGTTTATGTGTTTAGAGGACTGCATGAATACTGGATAGGTGTTTGTAACATTGATGTATTACTACCAGGGTCATTGCATACGTAAATACATACTGACTGAATGATTAGAGTACTGCAACAAAAGAGAATGCTGATTTTATAAATCCCTAGGTTTAAGTACAGTGATTACATAAAGACATAGGGCCTCATGTAGGTAGCATACCAGTTACCACTTCTAAAATACCGAACGATACCGAATCGGTATTTTAGAAGTGGTAACTCGTATGTAGGTAATGAGTCGGTATTTTTTACCGATTCGTTACAATTCGGTAATTACCGAATCGGTATTTACCGATTCGGTAATGAGGCATACCGTCCCATTGATGGGAAGGTATGCCTCATTACCGAATTGGTAAATACCGATTCGGTAATGGGGGGAACACATGAAAGGGTGGCAGGGTGTCACATTGACACCCTGTTGCACCCCTGATTCGGCCATGTGTGCACATGTGGCACACATACATGCCCTAAGGGCATGTATGTATGCCACATTGCACACTGCTACGCGCGTAAAAATGCTTAAACACATACATTAATTATTTACCACCAACTATAAGTTGGTGGTAAATACCGACTCTAAAACACACCCACACACTCCCCCTACATCTCGATTTTGGCTTCGGAATTTACCGAATCGGTAAAATTACCGATTCGGAAAAGTTACCGATTCGGTAACATTACCGATTCGGTATTATTACCGAATCGGTAATTTTACCGATTCGGTAAATTCCGAAGCCAAAACTTGTCCCCCTACATACCAATAGCCAAAATACCGGTCGGTAACGGTATAATTACCGAAAATCGGCCGTTACCGACCGGTATTTGGCTACCTACATGAGGCCCATAGTTCTGTTAAGATGATTGCAGGAGTGGACAGAGAATGACAGGCTGATTGGGGCACTACATGAATACTACCTGTCTTATTGCAAGGGTGATTTAGTAGTCTGCTAGTGGCGGGGGGCCTACATAAATTGTGTACATTTCACTGTAGCACTGCTTATCTTAATGCCTGAGTCATTCTACAAGTGCATGGATAGTGACTGGATATTTACACTGCTGGTAGTTGACTGCAGGGAGAGTTTATAAGTGCTTGTGTGTTGGCACAGAGAATCGATAAGGACATGCTTCTGTCAGGATGACTCCAGGAGTGGACAGAGAATAACAGTCTGATTGGGGCACTGCATGAATACTACCTGGCTTATTGCAAGGATGAATCAGAACTCTGCTAGGGGTTAGGGGCCTTCATACATTGCACACATTTCACTGTACCACTAAGTGTCTTAATGCCTGAGTCATTCTACAGGTGAATAGACACTGACTAGATAGTGAGAGTGCTGGTAGTTGACAGGAAGGTGACTTTTTAAGTGCTTGTGTGTTCAAACAGCGATTAGATAAGGACATGCTTCTGTCAGGATAATTGCAGGAGTGGATTGAGACTGATAGGCTGATTGAAGCACTACAAGAATACTACCTGGCTTATAGCAAGGGTGAATCAGTTCTCTGCTGGGGGTTGTGGACCTGCATACATTGCACACATTTCACTGTGGCAGTATGTGTCTTAATGCCTGAGGCTTTCTACAGGTGTATGGACAGTACTTAGATAGTGAGAGTGCTGGTGGTTCTGAGGAGGGTGAGTTTTTAAGTGTTTGTGTGTTGAAACAGCGATTAGATAAAGACATGCTTCTGTGAGGATAATTGCAGGAGTGGACAGAGACTGATAGGCTGATTGGGGCACTGAATAAATACTACGGAGCTTATTGCAAGGGTGAATAAATAGCATGCTGGGGGCTACAGGCCTACATACATTGTACACATTTCACTGTACCACTATGTGTCTTAATGCCTGAGACATTCTACCGGTGTATGGACACTGACAGTGACTAGATAGTGAAAGTGGTGGTAGTTGACAGGAGCGTGTGTTTTTAAGTGCTTGTGTGTTCACACAGAAATTAGATAAAGACATGCTTCTGTCAGGATGATTGCAGGAGTAGACAGAGAGTGATAGGCTGATTGAAGCACTGCATGAATACTACCTGGCTTAATGCAAGGGTGAATCAGTAGTCTGCTGGTTATTACAGGCCTCCATACATTGCGCACATTTCACTGTAGCACGATGTGTCTTAATGCCTAAGACATTCATAAAGGTGTATGGACACTGACTAGATAGAGAGAGTGCTAGGAGTTGACAGAAGAGTGAGTTTTTAAGTGCTTGTGTGTTTGCCCAGACAGTAAATAAGGACATGGTTCTGTCAGGATGATTGCAAGACTGGATAGAGAGTGACAGTGTAATTGGGGCACTACTTGAATGGTATCTGGCTTATAGCAAGGGTGAATTTGTGCTCTGTTGGGGGTTAGGGGCCTCCATACATTGTACACATTTAACTGTAGCACTATGTGTCTCAATGCTTGAGGCATTTTACAGGTGTATAGACACTGACTAGATAGTGAGAGTGCTGGTAGTTGACAGAAGAGTGAGTGTTTAAGTGCTTCTGTGTTGGCACAGCGATTAGATAAGAACATGCTTCTGTCAGGATAATTGCAGAAGTGGACAGAGACTAATAGGCTGATTGGGGCACTGCATGCATACTACCTAGTTATTGCAAGGGTGAATCAAAATTCTGCTGGAGGTTACAGGCCTGCATACATTACGCATATTTCACTGTAGCACTATGTGTCTTAATGCCTGAGGCATTCTACAGGTGTATGGACACTGACTAGATAATGAGAGTGCTGTGAGTTGACAGAAGGGTGGGTTTTAAAGTGCTTCTGTGTTGGCACAGACAGTAAATAAGGACATGGTTCTGTCAGGATGATTGCAGGACTGGATAGAGAGTGACAGTCTAATTGGGGCACTGCTTGAATACTACTTGGCTTATAGCAAGGGTGAATCGGTATTCTGCTGGGGGTTAGGGGCCTGCATACATTGCACACATTATACTGTGGCAGTATGTGTCTTAATGCCTGAGGCTATCTACAGGTGTATGGACAGTAACTAGATAGTGAGAGTGCTGGTAGTTCTCAAGAGGGTGAGTTTTTAAGTGCTTGTGTGTTGAAACAGCGATTAGATAAAGACATGCTTCTGTGAGGATAATTGCAGGAGTGGACAGAGACTGATAGTCTGATTGGGGCACTGAATAAATACTACTGAGCTTATTGCAAGGGTGAATCAATAGTATTCTGGGGGTTACAGGCCTACATACATTGTACACATTTCACAGTACCACTATGTGTCTTAATGCCTGAGACATTCTACCAGTGTATGGACATTGACAGTGACTAGATAGTGAAAGTGGTGGTAGTTGACAGGAGCGTGTGTTTTTAAGTGCTTGTGTGTTCACACAGAAAATAGATAAAGACATGCTTCTGTCAGGATGATTGAGTAGACAGAGAGTGATAGGCTGATTGAAGCACTGCATGAATACTACCTGGCTTAATGCAAGGGTGAATCAGTCGTCTGCTGGTTATTACAGGCCTCCATACATTGCGCACATTTCACTGTAGCACGATATGTCATAATGCCTAAGACATTCATAAAGGTGTATGGACACTGACTAGATAGAGAGAGTGCTATGAGTTGACAGAAGAGTGAGTTTTTAAGTGCTTGTGTGTTTGCCCAGACAGTAAATAAGGACATGGTTCTGTCAGGATGATTGCAGGACTGGATAGAGAGTGACAGTGTAATTGGGGCATATGGTATCTGGCTTATAGCAAGGGTGAATTTGTGCTCTGTTGGGGGTTAGGGGCCTCCATACATTGTACACATTTAACTGTAGCACTATGTGTCTCAATGCTTGAGGCATTCTACAGGTGTATAGACACTGACTAGATAGTGAGAGTGCTGGTAGTTGACAGAAGAGTGAGTTTTTAAGTGCTTCTGTGTTGGCACAGCGATTAGATAAGAACATGCTTCTGTCAGGATAATTGCAGAAGTGGACAGAGACTAATAGGCTGATTGGGGCACTGCATGCATACTACCTAGTTATTGCAAGGGTGAATCAAAATTCTGCTGGAGGTTACAGGCCTGCATACATTACGCACATTTCACTGTAGCACCATGTGTCTTAATGCCTGAGGCATTCTACAGGTGTATGGACACTGACTAGATAATGAGAGTGCTGTGAGTTGACAGAAGGGTGGGTTTTAAAGTGCTTCTGTGTTGGCACAGACAGTAAATAAGGACATGGTTCTGTCAGGATGATTGCAGGACTGGATAGAGAGTGACAGTCTAATTGGGGCACTGCTTGAATACTACTTGGCTTATAGCAAGGGTGAATCAGTATTCTGCTGGGGGTTAGGGGCCTGCATACATTGCACACATTATACTGTGGCAGTATGTGTCTTAATGCCTGAGGCTTTCTACAGGTGTATGGACAGTAACTAGATAGTGAGAGTGCTGGTAGTTCTCAAGAGGGTAAGTTTTTAAGTGCTTGTGTGTTGAAACAGCGATTAGATAAAGACATGCTTCTGTGAGGATATTTGCAGGAGTGGACAGAGACTGATAGTCTGATTGGGGCACTGAATAAATACTACTGAGCTTATTGCAAGGGTGAATCAATAGTATTCTGGGGGTTACAGGCCTACATACATTGTACACATTTCACAGTACCACTATGTGTCTTAATGCCTGAGACATTCTACCAGTGTATGGACATTGACAGTGACTAGATAGTGAAAGTGGTGGCAGTTGAAAGGAGTGTGAGTTTTTAAGTGCTTGTGTGTTGACACAGAAATTAGATAATGACATGTTTCTGTCAGGATGATTGCAGGAGTAGACAGATAGTGATAGGCTGATTGAAGCACTGCATGAATACTACCTGGCTTATTGCAAGGGTGAATCAGTAGTCTGCTAGTTGTTACAGGCCTGCATACATTGCGCACATTTCAATGTAGCACCATGTGTCTTAATGCCTAAGATATTCAAAAAGGTGTATGGACACTGACTAGATAGTGAGAGTGCTATGAGTTGACAGATGAGTGAGTTTTTAAGTACTTGTGTGTTGGCCCAGACAGTAAATAAGGACATGATACTGTCAGGATGATTGCAGGACTGGATAGAGAGGGGCAGTGTAATTGGGGCACTACTTGAATGGTATCTGGCTTATAGCAAGGGTGAATTAGTGCTCTATTGGGGGTTAGGGGCCTCCATACATTGCACACATTTAACTGTAGCACTATGTGTCTCAATGCTTGAGGCATTCAACAGGTTTATAGACACTGACTAGATAGTGAGAGTGCTGGTAGTTGACAGAAGAGTGAGTGTTTAAGTGCTTCTTGTTGGCACAGCGATTAGATAAGAACATGCTTCTGTCAGGATAATTGCAGAAGTGGACAGAGACTGATAGGCTGATTTGGGCACTGCATGCATACTACCTAGTTATTGCAATGGTGAATCAGAAGTCTGCTGGAGATTACAGGCCTGCATACATTACACACATTTCACTGTAGCACTATGTGTCTTTATGCCTGAGGCATTCTACAGGTCTGTGGACAGTGACTAGATAGTGAGAGTGCTGGTAGTTGACAGAAGAGTTTTTAAGTGCTTCTGTGTTGGCACAGACAGTAAATAAGAACATGGTTCTGTCAGGATGATTGCAGGACAGGATAGAGAGTGACAGTTTAATTGGGGCACTACTTGAATACTACGTGGCTTAAAGCAAGGGTGAATCAGTACTCTGCTGGGAGTTAGCGGCCTGCATACATTGCGCACATTTAACTGTAGCACTATGTGTCTTAATGCCTGAGGCATTCTACAGGTGTATGGACAGTGACTAGATAGTGAGAGTGCTGGTAGTTGACAGAAGAGTGAGTTTTTAAGTGCTTCTGTAATGGCACAGCGATTACATAAGGACATGCTTCTGTCAGGATAATTGCAGGACTGGACAGAGACTGATAGGCTGATTGGGGCACTGCATGAACACTACCTAGTTATTGCAAGGGTGAATCAGAAGTCTACTGGGGATTACAGGCCTGCATACTTTGCTCACATTTCACTGTACCATGATGTGTCTTAATGCCTGTGACATTCTATAAGTGCATGGATACTGAGTGGATAGTTTAAATAGTGGTAGTTGACAGCAAGGAGAGTTTATAAGTGATTCTGTGTTATCACATAAGGACATGCTTCTATCAGGATAATTGCAGGAGTGGACAGAGACTGATAGGCTGATTGGGGCACTGCATAAATACCACTGAGCTTATTGCAAGAGTGACTCACTAGTATGTTGGGGGTTAGAGGCCTACATACATTGTGCACATTTCACTGTACCACTATGTGTCTTAATGCCTGCGACATTCTACCGGTGTATGCACAGTGACTAGATACTGACAGTGCTGGTAGTTGACAGGAGGGTGAGTTTTTAACTGCTTCTGTCTTATATAATCTAGTGGTGGTCACCAGTAGGTAGTTATAGTTAGGACGGTGTTTGTATTCAAAAAGCGTTTGTTCTTTTGCCAATATCTATGGCGCCGTTTGACTAATCTCCACAAATTTTTCAAACGTAAAGGCCTTCTCACTTCAGCTGCTGTGTAAAGTGGGAGCCAAGAAAAGGGGTGTCACAAAACGCTTCTCTCCATGTTAATTTCCATAGGAAACATTAGACAGGGCCATGACCCGAACTGCTGAACAGAATTACACCAAATTTGAAAAAAATTTAGCTTTTGGTTCAGAAATCACTCTTTGTGTTAAATGGTGTGAATTGGTTCATCAGTTCCTGGTAAAGTTAAACATTTCTCTGATATACAAATATCCCTGTTGAAGATCTGCGCAAACCCTCCCGATCTCGAGTCTGAGATCTGGAAGGCTGCCAACAGTTCCATCAGGAAGTATTGGCAGCCATCTTGTGACTCGGCTGAACGAAGTAACAAAAAAGGTTGAAAAACGATAAAAAAACAAGAAAAGGGGCAGGGTTGAAACACCCTGCCCCCCTAGACTCTGCTGGGTGTGCAAATCTGGCAAAACATTGTTTCTTTTAAGCCCCCTGGTGGGCCAGGTCCCAGGGGCAATTGCTATTAGATATGCAGGGTCCACCGAGGCTCCCCTGTAGCCCCGGGGACTGCCTCCTCTACGGGGCTTTAATTATTAAGGGCAGGAGGACATGCGGGGTGCCCAAAGCTCCCGGGGACTGCCACCCCCCTGGGGCTTTATTTTTTTTAAATGCTTGGGGGCTTCTTCCCCCCATGCAGATAAGGAGACCACCACTTCCCCGGGGCTATGTTTGCAAATGAAGTGTGGTGGGGCTCGAGCTTCCCCACACAGCCCCGGGACCACCACCACCCCAGGGCTTACATTAAGTGAATGCTTTGGTCCATTTCGGACCCGACACCAGGGACCACCACCTCCCCGGGGCTACAATACAGATGAGATGGGAGGGGGGCCACATGGCCCCCCTCGAGGAGCCCTCCATGGCCCTGGGGACCGGTACCCCCTTGGCCAAGAGCTCGCCAAGAGGCACGTTTACAGAGAGGTGGACAAAGGGGTGTGGCCTGGCATCAGAGCTCAGCAATCCTGCTGGTTGGGACAAACTGGAGGTAATAGGAGGGGTAATTTGCTCCCAAGGACATCCTTCGTCTCAACCACCCCTCCTATTACCTCCAGTAAGCCCCACACAGCAGGATTGCTAAGAGGTCTTCGGAGCCCATGCCCTCCTTTGTCCACCTCTTTGCAAATGCACCTCCTTACGCACTACTGGTTGGAGGAGGAAATCCACTTTACTCCAGAGGGACCTTAGGTAAGTCCTATGCAACAGAATTCCTGAGAGCTGGTCAGATGCCCAGAACCCTTTCTCTACCACTCTGCAAATGTGACTGCTGGTTAGAAAACCTTAGAAATTCACTGAAAAACACTACAGGTTTCAGGGGCGTTATAGTTAGAAATTAGCTTTTAAAAAACCTTAGATATTCAAGGAAAAAAACCAAAGGTTAGAGGGACGTTATAGTTAGTCTGACCTTTCACTCGTATAAAACCAGAGAAACTCAGCCGTTATAGTGGGCTGAGCTAACTACAACTCGTGCCCTCCGCAATGCACTGCTGATGATATCACATATTACATTACTCATGACATGGTCAGTGACATCACTCATGACATCTCACATGACATCACTGATGACACCACCCAGTGACTGAGTGTTTCTAAAAATTTTAAGAAGGTGATATAAATATGTCAGGAAGTATTGAAGAATGAGTGGGTGCATGAGTGTCTGTTTGGATGATTCACTGGGTGCGTGACTGACTGTATAAGTGAGTGATTAAACATGTCTTATTGAATGTATGGGTGAGTAACTAATCTGTGTGAATGTGTGTATCAGTCTGTCAGTTGGTGTGTGTTATAAATGGGGTCTCCAGTCGGCAATGGAGTGCACCGTTGTCCAAGTAGGGACCCTTCTTCCTAAACAGGGTAAGGGGAAAACACTTCTAAAATAACCCCTGCGCACCCCCTTGGTAGCTTGGCATAAGCATACAGGCTTGTCTCGGAGGTGGCAGTGTGTAAAGCATTTGTGCACACATACAATAATACAGTGAAAACACCACAAATGGACACCACACCAGTTTAGAAAAATAAGTAATCTTTATCTAAACCAAACAAGACCAAAACAACAAAAATCCACAATACAGTAATTAAAATATGACTTTTAACAGGTAGAAACCATTCTGTTCAAAGCATATTGCAGATGAGACACTTTTCACACAAAGTACCTTGGATGCGTCAAAATCATAAACAAAAACAGCTGCAGGGAAGGTGATGCGCCGGTTCCTTACATGCAGGGAAGGTGATGCATCGGTTCCTTATCCAAGCGGGGGCAATGCGTCGGTTCCTTACTGCCACGCAAGGGAGGTGATGCGTCAGATACTTACTGAAGGGGAGGTGATGCGTCGGTTTCCCACTGCAGCCCCAGTGTTGCTGTAGACTTAGTACCCCAGTGCAATGCGTGAGGATCGGGGATGTGTTGGTGCTCAATGCGGCGCGGCAACGGCGCTGTATTGATTTCTTCAGCTGGGGTCCCACGATTAGCTGGTTCTTGCAGCTGCTCAGCAGGGTCTGCGTCAGAATCAGTGCGGTGATCTCGGCCTTTGTAGATCAGTGCACTCAATGTTTCATGCCACGACTTCTCCAGCAGCCGGCAGGCACTGCGTCAGTTTCTTTGGTGATGCCTTGGAGACAGGTGTGGATGAGTCGGGCTTCTCCTCGTTGCATTACTTTTCCAGCTCCCAATAGCAGAAACAGCCTCCAGAGGGCCAGAACAGCAGCAGGCACCTCTTGGCAGGTCAGAACTCTCATCAAGAGAGTTCAGGGGAGCTGGTGGTGAAGTCGCTGTATCCCTGAGACTTCAGAACAGGAGGCAAACTCAATTTCAAGCATTTGGAGATCTTCCTCAAGCAGGGGACACAGCACAAAGCAAATTCCTTGTCCTTTCCTTGACAGAAACAGCCACTGTAGGCCAACCCCATACAGCAAACAGCCAAGGGGCAGTACTTCTCCTCAGTTTCTCCTAGGCCTGGGCTAAAATTCCGTTCCGCTCGTGGAAATTGCGAAATTGCGCTAATTTGACATTTTTGCGTTCCGCGAAGAGCGCGAAAATGTAAAAATTTCCGCAATCCACATTTTACCGGAAATTCTTGCTTGCTCGCGTGCATGCGATCGCCTTACCTGAATCCCCGCATTTGCAGACAAGTTTTCCCGATCCGGTCGCGTTCTCCGCTAGATGTCTGATTGTTGGTAGCCATTTGCGCTGTCTCGCGACAGTTTGCACCTGCAGTAACGTCATTCGTCGCGCGATCACCACGTCTTTCTTCTCGCGATCATGCACCGCGAGTCAAGTGAAAACAAGATGGCCGCGAGCCGCGAGCAACCGCATGGGTAAGTTGGCGAGCCGCGACCACGCAGAAAATACCGCGAACGGGCAGGAAAAAAACTTACGCATCTTCGCGATATTTCCGCATGTTTGCGGAGATTTTTAACATTTTCGCGATAATTTGCTAAAGTGAATTTCGCAAATTCCGCCCACCCCTGGTTTCTCCACCTCTTCTCCTTGGCAACGGTTCCTCTTGATTTCCAGAAGTGATCTAAAATTCAGGGGTCTGAGCTGCACTTTTTATAGCACAAATTCCTTTGTTCTCTTGGGGCAGAAAAACTATTTACCCAGCCAAAACCAGTTCTGTCTTCTGTGATACAGCTTCCCGGCAGGAGGTGGAGACAGCATTGTGTAAGGCATATTAGGCCTATTCAGGCCTAAAAGGAAATCTCCTCCCCCTACTCCAAACACAGCATAGGTCTATTCAGCCCAGTCCTGACTCATTCAGGAAACGCAGGACACACATCAACCCCCACGGTGGCTGTCTGAGAGAATGCACATCACCAGCACATGTCACTCCAAAGCCAGACAGTCAACTCACACCCAGCAGAGGCAAACAGGATGACTAAGCATAAAAATACCCACTTTCTGAAAGTGATATTTTCAAACACAGAATGCAAAAATCATACTCACTAAAAGATGCATCTTTATATTCTGAGTTCACGCATACTAAACTTTACCTTCCTATCTTGTCCCAATGGGAAGTTATATTTATAAGATATTATAAATGAACTCCCATTTCATCCTATGAGGCAGATAGCCTTTCAGTAGTGAAAAAACAAAATTGGCATTATTTCACTATCAGGACATGCCACACATCAGGACAGGACATGTGCTACCTTTCACGTACACTGCACCCTGCCCACAGGGATACCTTGGCACTACCTTAGGGGGGGACTCACATGTAAGAAAAGGGAAGGTTAGGGCCTGACAAGTGGATGCACTTGCCAGGTCGATATGGCAGAACCAAACTGTGCACATTCACTGCAGTGGCAGGTCTGAGTTACATTTACAGGCTGCTCATGTGGGTGGCACAATCAGTGCTGCAGGCCCACTTAGCAGCATTTGATTTACAGGCCCTGGGCACGCACAGTGCACTGTACTAGGGACTGACTAGTAAATCAAATAAGCCAATCATGGAATCACCAATCCATAATACAATTTACACAGAGCACTTTGCACTTTGGCACTGATCAGCAGAGGTAAGGTGCCCAGAGTCATAAAATCAACAAAAACAGGGTCCAAAACAGGAGGCCAAAAAGCAAAAAAGTCTGGGGGTAAACCCGCTGGAGAAGCCAGGTCTTACAGTATATAAGTGGCTGCATGGGTTGGTGAGTAGGTACATGAGTGTTTATATGGGTTATTTATTTGTTGTCTGAGTACCTGTATGTGTGCCTGAGTGTCTGTGTGGATTGGTTAGGGGGTGTATGACTTCCTGCATGGATGAATGAGTGGGTGAATCCCTGGGTGTATGGGTTACAGAAGCTCCATTGGTTGAAGGTGGAGAAACGAATCCAATTCAAGGCCTTGACTTTGACATATCGGGCTCTTAAGGGAAATTGTCCGCAATATTTAAAGCAAAGAGTGTGTTTATACAAACAAACTCGGATGCTACGATCAAACTCCCAGACTTTGCTGCAAATCCCTCATTTTGAGAAGGCTCGCCTGGGAGGGAGGACCTTCACAGTGGGTGCTGCATCACTGTGGAACACCCTACCAGAACCTTTGTGGCAGGCACATACTGAATCTAGTTTTAGGAAAGCACTAAAAACTTGGCTTTTCTAGGCTCTCTCTCACGCTGGCTGTAATTCTGCTGTGCTTTAGCGCCGGGACTCTCCTATTTGGGGTAGCTGTTGCGCTCTATAAAATGCTTAATAAAATGCTTAATAATCTGTGAGGACTGTATGGGTGCGTGAGTGTGTGTATGGCTGTGTTGGAGAGTGAATGGATGTCTCAGTGGTATATGGGTGGGTAACTGCATATGAGAAAGGCAGTATATGTGAGTGTCGGAGTATATAAGTGACTGTACGTGTGAGTGAGTGATCATGAGAGTGTCTGTATGGGTGAGTGTGTGATTGTGTCAGCGACTGTATAGGAGGGTAAGTATTTGTTAGTATCTGCATGAGTAGTGAGTGTGTGTGTGTTTCTATATGGGTGAGTAAGTGGCTGTGTGATTGAGTGTTTGCTTTACTGAGTAGGTGTGTGAGTAGCTCTGTGGGTGACTGAGGGTATATGAGTGACTGTTTGGGTATATGGGTGGATATATCAGCGGCTGAATTGGTGTGTGACAGTATGGGTGAGTGAGTATAAGTGTGTATAGACCTATGAATCAGTGAGTGGGCATGTACATACTGATATTGGTGTGTCAATGGTTTCAAGAATGGTAGTCTGAAATTTGGAGTGGGTATATGAAAGGTTACATTGAGGTGTGAGTAGGTCCATCAGAGATTTTGTGGATGATGTCATCAGTGATGTCATTTGAGATGTCATCAGTGATGTCACTGACCATGTCATGAGTGATGTAATATGTGATGTCATCAGCAGTGCATTGCGGGGGTGCGAGTTATAAAGGCTAAATTTCTCTGGTTTTGTATGAGTGAAATGTCACCCAAACTATAACGTCTCTCTAACCTTTGTTTTTTCAGCGAATATATATATATATATATCTATATGTATATTCACTAAAAAATAAAAGATTACAGGAGTGTTCTAGGTAGGTAAAGACCAAAACGATAGTATTCAGCAGTTATAGTTACCTCAGCTAACTATAACTTATGCCTAACAATGTACTGCTTATGACCTCAGATAATACATTACTCATGACATCATTCATGACATCTCAAATGACATCACAAATGACATCATCCACAGAACCACTCACATAACTGCTCACACACTCAGTGACACTCCCATACAACCTCTTACATATCCCACAACCTCTAACATGCCCACTCCCATACCTATACAACCACTCACAAACACTTATAACCTACTCACAGACCCATAGAACTACACATAAACCCACACACACAACCACTCACTCATGTACCTATACAACCACACAAGCACCCAAACACCCACTTTCAGACCCATGCAACCACTCACATACCCATACAACCACTCACACACCCAATCCCATACACACACAAGCACCTAACACATACTTGCAGACCCATACAACCACTCATACATCCATACAACCACTCACATACCCATACAGTCACTTTCACACCCACTCACACACTTACACAGCCAGTGACACACTCACTCATACACTCGTCAAGCCCTTACACATTTACTCAAACACCCTTTCACACACCAATACAGCTACTTACATACCCACTCACACACTAATATACTACTCCCACACCCATTCACACATCCATACAGCCCACACACCCCTGCAAAACACTCACAATTCCACTCACTCAGCCATACAACCACTGACACAGCCACTCACACACCCAAAAACACCTCAAACCCATTTACAGACCTATGCAACCACTCGCACACTTACTGCCAGATATATATACACCTACTCATAAACCCACTTACACATCCATAAAGTCACTCACAAACCCAGTCACGTACCCATACAGCCACTCAGACATCCACTCACACATACAGACAGTTAAGCAGCTATACAGATGACATATGTTACAAATACTAACACTTATTAGTAGTATGGAACACATAATATTTTAACTTATTCAGTACCTTATTATATAACTTTCAGTCTCATAAACATTTTCGATACACTTACATTCAATGGATGATATCATGAGTGATGTCATTTGAGATGTAATCAGGGATGCCACTGACCATGTCATAATGAGTGATGTAAAATGTGAGGTCATAAGTAGTGCCTTGCACAGTATAAATTACGTTTAGTTTAGGTTACTATCACTGCAAATTTCTGTGGTTTTGTTCATTTAAAATCTCTACCTAACTATAACATCCCTCTATCCTTTGATTTTTTCAGTGAATTTGTCAGTTTAAAAAAAATCAATACCATTACTATAACGTCCCTGTAACCTTTGTTTTTTCAGTGACTTTCTAAGGTTTTAAAAAATTTATATCCTAACTATCACGTCCCTGGAGTAAGGCAGGGGTGTGTATTAGCACTAACCCAGTTTATTCTGTTTATAAACAATATTGTTAGCTTTCTGAACAGGGATGGCTGTGAAGCTACGACAATAGGAGTAAAATGGGCCCATGGTCTCCTTTTTGCGGATGATACCCTGCTCATTTAAAAGTCACTGCAAGGGCTTCAACAGTTGATTGATGATTTTCAGGCATTCTGTCTTGGGCGTGGGCTGGAGCTCAATAGCTCTAAACCCAAATGCAAGCTTTTTACACCTAGTCTAAAGACCAGGTGCAAGAAGCAACTGTATGTGGGTGGTGACCCACGAGAACTAGTGACTGAGTTTGATAATCTGGGTATCAAACTCACACAGAATATGAGCTGGGTCCCACAAGTGGCCAAAGTGCAGTTAACCCTGGTTCGTCAAACGGCGAGCATATCGAAAATTTACAGGAAAATTATATCCAGAAAAATGACACCAGCACTAGAGATCTATAACGCTAAAGCTCTAGGTGCGACCCTGTATGGTGCAGAGCTCTGGGGTTGCTCATACTGTAATAATCTCTAAGTCACTGAACAAAAAATTCTTAGATCACTAGTGAACCTTCCAGTGTCTACCCCGGTGACGCCACTCTATTTAAATCTTGGCCAGAAGAGAATTGCACATAAGATTGCCCTGTGAATACTCATGTTTTGGCACCGGTTATGGTCTAATGCAGCACTTGTTTCCAATAGGGTGGGTGTCTGTGAATTAATGACAACATCTTGTGTGGACAAGATTCCTTGGATGCTCAGTCAAGAACTTGCTACTCAAGCTAGGACCAGTTGCTCATTGAAGTGAACCGGAGACCTTTAGCCAGATTAACAAATCCTGTCTTAAAGCAGAATTTTGGGGTTTAGTTCAAACTGATTTGATAATGAATTGCAAGAGATCACTTTTGATTGCTTTTATGAATTTTAAACAGACAGCGTCATTAGAGCCCAACTGGACGAAATTGAACTACCGCTAGCAAGGAAACTATACCTACAGTTTAGGTATGATTGCCTAACTGTAAATAGTTTTTAAGAAACTGGTGCAAAGTAGAAGAGAGTGTTGAAGAATACTGCCCCTGTTGTCAAGGGTTACCTGCGTCACCTGAACATGTCTTTTTTTTTTCCTTGTACCACCAATCTTGAATTAAATGGATTGCCCCCCTTTGTAGTAATTTGGGAGTAAGGAGATACAAGGAGGCCTATAGAATACTGCAGTCAAACACCACGCGTATGACTGTATTTTGTACAGCCTAGTTTTTAATGGCTATGTGGATCAGGCGCACTAAGTACTCTCCTGATAGCTTCTAGGGTGTAGCTTTCAAGGTGTACCACATTTTATGGCACCCACCAAGGTTCTATTGTGGGCCATGTGGTATTTTAAATGAACTTAGTTACTAATATATTTTATTCCCCTTTTAAGCATTTTATGATGTAGTTTTTAATTTAAAAAAAATGATGTGATTTTTAGCCTTTAATTATGCCGATATCATAAGGATCCATCCTTGTGCTCAAACACTGCTGCACTTTGACTGACCTGTACTGCGACTGTAGATAGACTGTGAATGATTATTTAAAATGTCATGTCTTATTTGTATTGTGTGTTTGTAATTGTCTTGTTTTGCGATGTACTTTGATGAGGTATAGTGATCGAAATTAAGTTCTTGATGATGATGATACTGTCCCTGTAACCTTTGATTTTTTCCAGTGAATTTCCATGGCTTTTTTAATTGCATTTCTCAAATGTAACCTGTAACCTTTGAGAGTGGGTGTGTAAGTGGTTGTATAAGTTGGTAAATAGGTGTGTGAATGGCTGTAGGGGTCTGTGAGTGGGTGTGTAAGTGGCATTGTCAGTGTGTGGGTGGGTGGGTGAGTGAGGTACTGTATAGGATGGTGAGCGGGTGAGTGAGTGCCTGTGTAGGTCTGTGAGTCGATGTTTGCCTGCCTATGTGGGTCTGTCAGTGGATGAGGGAGGGCTTGTATAGGTATTTTAGTAGGTCCTTGAGTGGCTGTATGGGTCTGCAAATGTGTGTCTGAGTCATATTCTGGGTATGTGAGTGACTGTGTGAGTGCTTGTATGAGTGGGTGTGTGAGTAGTTGTATGGGAGTGTGAGTGTTTTAATGGGTGTTTGAGTGGGTGTGTGAGTGGTTGTATAGGTGCTGGAGAGGTTGTTTGGGTCTGTGAGTAGTTGTGTGAGCGGCACCATGGGTCTGTATGTGGGTGTGTGAGTGCCTGTGTGGATCTGTGAGTCAGTGTGTGAATCACTCCATAGATCTGTGAGTGGGTGAGTGAGTGTCTTGATTAAACCATTGTATGAAATTGTTGTGCGCTATGCTTTATATTGCTATTTTGAAAACCCTATGCTTTGCATTGTTTATTTGACTATCCCTTTCTAAACATTGTATTTAACACAGTCATCCCAGATTTTAATTACTATGGATATGAACTAGAGACGACTAGGTCTGGTCCTATACTTTACGAGTGACACAATAAGAATTTGGGATGATAGTGATCTAACATCTTTTGTCATATGATTCATAAGTCTCAGACTAACTATCTATAACAGCCCCACAGACCATCAACTTCACCCGAGCTAGAAAGGGATACGTGACCACTTGAATATATCAGTACTATTTAGGTCTCTTTTCTCCTGACTGATGACAGCCTGTTTGAGAAATATATTTTGGGAAACCCTCCTCTGTTTCCGACATTGATATATAAAAAGTGTTTTTATTGGTATGCATACCCTTTTCACACATACTGGATTGTTCACTACCAATATGGCGCTCAGCCAGTGCCTGCCCGAGCCTCCTGACTCGGACATAACTGTAACTCGGATGACATTCACTTCTACCCCTACAGACTTATCTGAAGAGAAAATGTCCTTCCTCTCGCCCATGCCGACTTATAGAGACCGTTCTCCTTTCCTACTGCCGGTTAGAAGCATGCCTCGACTACCAAGTTACAGTTACTGGCAGTTAATATCTTTTTCACAATCAGTTTAAATTATTTTTGCCTGTAGACACATTCACCCATATGACTGATACAACTTTACAACAACTGTTGCCAACTATATTACAGGTACGGGGTACTCACGCTCAATTCCTTGAGTGTTGGTATCAACTCACTCATCAAATAAACTTTTCTGATGACACCTTTTCAAAAATTATTTTCAGCTTCCCTTACCACACTATTTGTGTGCACATTGACTAAGTGAACACAGTAAGTGCTTCCCCAACCAACACCACCTTTCGTGAAGTTAGGCACCCATATGTTCATGTGGTGATTGGTTCCCTCTGGTTTTTCAGAACACATTACTGTCCTAATAAATACATACGGCTCACGCAGGTTGCACTTTATCATGACTGCACTACCCCCGGCTCTACATTTTAAACCAGAACATTTGGGACCAGGGAACATGGATCATGAACGGCATCATGGTAGAACGCTAGGCTACCCTTACCCATATGCTACCCTTACGCTTTGATAATGTTTTCCTAAAGATGAAGGACTAACCTTGAACTGGTTTTGTGTTTTTTTCTATTTTGATTCTTTATTTCTGATAGCTAATTTGACTTCAATATTTGGATGGACATATGTATATCACCCTCTTTTCAAAATGTATCGTAACCCCTGTACATTGCTATATCCACACTAATACCATGATCACTTCATATCTTAAAATGTAACCTTAATTATGTGACATCTTCACCCTGTATGTTGTTATAATATCAAATATGGGGCATGTTTATGATTTTGGTATGTATTTTGCATACACTGTCATTTTATATGCCTCTACAAATAGAAAGATTTTTCTTTTTTCTTACTTTTTCTTCTTCCCTTTCGATTCTTACCTGCTTTGAGTTCCAAAACTGATTATGTCTTTTATGATTTTCGCATTTTTTAGAAAATGGATAACCGAATTTGGCAATCGGTGTTTACTTTGATATGATTTTTTATGAATGGATTTCTTTGATTTTGCACATATTGTTCTGTGGTTTTCCTTACATTTATCTATCAGCCTTGAAAAACTCCAGTCTTGCAAGCCAAGAGGGGGCAAAACATGTGTTGCCTGTGCCTCACAATTGTTTTGGCACTTGTGATTCTGTCACAGAAAGAATCCATTTGACCTTCAACTTTTACTTTGCAATAATTGCCAGATGCTAATATTCACAGGATTTTTCAAGTTTATTATGAATCAACCTACTTGCCCTGCCACACTTTTGCATATAGTGTCTGTGTGGATATGTGAGTGGCTGTGTGATTTCCTGTGTGGGTATGTGAGTAGGTGTATCGGTCTGTGAATGGGTGTGTGAGTAGCTGTGTGGATCAGTTGTTGGGTGTGTGAGCGTCTGTGTAGGTTTGTGAGTGGGTGTGTGAGTAGTGCTATGGGGCTATGAGTAGGTGTGTGAGTGCGTGTGCGGGTTTCTGGAGTGTGAGTGTCTGTGTGGGTATCTGCGTGGGTGTGTCAGTGCCTTTGTGGGACTGAGAATCACACTATTGGTATGGGAGTAGGTGTGTGACTGTCTGTGTGGGTCTGGAATGGGATTGTGAGTGGCGCTATGGGTCTATGAGTAGGATGTGTGAGTACCTGTGTAGGTCTGTGAGTGAGTGTGTGAGTGTTTGTGTGGGTCTGTGAGTGGGTGTGTCAATGTCTGTGTGGGTCTGTGAGTAGGTGTATGAATCACACTATAGGTCTTTTAGTTGGTGTGTGAATGTCTGAGTGGGTCTGTGAATAGCTACATGAATGTCTGAATTGGTCTGTGAGTAGGTGTGTGAGTCTCTGTATAGGTCTGTAAATGGATGCACAAGTGTCTGAGTGGGTCTGTATGTGGGTGAATGAGTGTCTGAGTGGGTCTATCATTGGGTGCATGAGTCTCAGAGTGGGTCTGTCACTGGGTGCATAAGTCTCTGAGGTCTGTGAGTGGGTGCTTGAATTTCTGAGAGGGTCTGTGAGTGGGTGTATGATCTCTGAGTGGGTCTGTGAGTGGGTGCATGAGTGTCTAAGTGGGTCTGTGTGTGAGTGCATAAGGGTCTGAGTGGGTCTGTGAGGGAGTGCATGAGTTTCTGAGTGGGTCTGTGAGTAGGTGCATGAGTCTCTGAGTGGGTCTGTGAGGTGGTGTGGATGTGTGTTTATGTGTAAGGGTCTGAGTGAGTCTGTGAGTGAATGCATGAGTGTCTGAGTGGTTTTGTGAGTGGGAGCATGAGTCTGTGAGTAGGTTTATGAGTGGGTGTAGGAGAGTCTCAGTAGGTCTGTGAGTGGGTGTGTGAGTCTCTGAGTGGGTGTGAGTTTTGCTATTTTCTCCTCTGTTTTGCCTTTTCTGCTTGTATTTCTGCTCTCTGTTCTGCCTTTCCTGCTTGTTTTTCTGACCTCTGATTTTGACCTCTTGTGCTCTGTTTTGTCTTTCCTGCACTGTTTTCTACCCTTTTTTGTGCCTTTTGTGCTAATTTTTCTAACCTCTGTTTTGCTTTTCCTTATTGTTTTTCTGTCTTGTTTTCCTGCCCTCTTTGTTGCCTATTTTGCTCATGTTTCTGCCTTTTGTTTGGCCTTTTCTGCTAATTTCTCACCTTTTATTTTCCCTCTAAAAAAGGGGGAAGAGTGCCAAGAGGCCCCTGTTCCTGGACCGATTTCAGGCGCAGGGACCAAATCCCCCAGGACATGGCCTGAATTGAGTAGGGCTTGGGTGCAGCGCAGTCCCCCTCCCCTGGGCCAATTTCAGCCCGACACCCCATCCCCAGCCTTAACACACACAAATATATATATCTATTTCAAAGGAGGGGGGATGTGTGGCCCCCCTCCCCATACCGATTTTGGCCCCAGTGACACCAGCCTTCAGGGCCAGGCCATGTGTCTCTGGGTGCCGTGGTCCGAGCCAGGGCACCGAGTGTGCATGATGGGGACTGTGGAGGGAGCCTCAAGGCTCCTGTGATCCCAACCAGCTCCCAGCCTTCTACGGGAGCAATAGTTTAGTCTCTTTCCCCTCCTGCATGCCTGCAACAGAGAAAGAGATGAACCCTCCCCCACCAGTGTACAGTAGCATTTTGAGAGCTCCTACCTGCTGGAACTAGAGTGCTGGCTTTTGCTTGGCAAAAGCAAACAGCTATGTCCCGGGGGTGGGGACCCCAGGAAACAGCCGGAACTGGCCAGAGGGTGGTGGTCCCCAGGGCCATAATTGGCTCTAGGAAGGGGGCCACGTGGCCCCCTGCCTTCTCTAAGTAAGGGTTGGCCCCAAGAAGGTGATGGTTCCAGGGTCCATATATGGCTTGGTAGGGGGGAACAGCCATTACAACGCGGTTTTTACCACGCGTAGCCATTACATCGCATGCGTTACAACGCATGCGATGTTACAACGCTATGCCATTACAACGCAAGTCTTTACATCGACTTGCGCTAGATGGCGTGCTAACATTACAAATAGGGTAGTTTACTATCCCAACACCTTCCCTACTGTTAAGTGGACTGGAGTTGGAAAATTACACTTTTCTAATGTCAGCACGCCATCTAGCACAAGTCGATGTAAAGACTTGCGTTGTAATGGCATAGCGTGTTAACATCGCAGTCATTGTAACGACCGCGTTGTAACTGCACGCGTTGTAATGACTCGCGTTGTTACGTCATACATCCCTTGGTAGGGGACCTGTGTAGGTCTGTGAGTGAGTGTGTGAGTGTTTGTGTGGGTCTGTGAGTGGGTGTGTCAATGTCTGTGTGGGTCTGTGAGTAGGTGTATGAATCACACTATAGGTCTTTTAGTTGGTGTGTGAATGTCTGAGTGGGTCTGTGAATAGCTACATGAATGTCTGAATTGGTCTGTGAGTAGGTGTGTGAGTCTCTGTATAGGTCTGTAAATGGATGCACAAGTGTCTGAGTGGGTCTGTATGTGGGTGAATGAGTGTCTGAGTGGGTCTATCATTGGGTGCATGAGTCTCAGAGTGGGTCTGTCACTGGGTGCATAAGTCTCTGAGGTCTGTGAGTGGGTGCTTGAATTTCTGAGAGGGTCTGTGAGTGGGTGTATGATCTCTGAGTGGGTCTGTGAGTGGGTGCATGAGTGTCTAAGTGGGTCTGTGTGTGAGTGCATAAGGGTCTGAGTGGGTCTGTGAGGGAGTGCATGAGTTTCTGAGTGGGTCTGTGAGTAGGTGCATGAGTCTCTGAGTGGGTCTGTGAGGTGGTGTGGATGTGTGTTTATGTGTAAGGGTCTGAGTGAGTCTGTGAGTGAATGCATGAGTGTCTGAGTGGTTTTGTGAGTGGGAGCATGAGTCTGTGAGTAGGTTTATGAGTGGGTGTAGGAGAGTCTCAGTAGGTCTGTGAGTGGGTGTGTGAGTCTCTGAGTGGGTGTGAGTTTTGCTATTTTCTCCTCTGTTTTGCCTTTTCTGCTTGTATTTCTGCTCTCTGTTCTGCCTTTCCTGCTTGTTTTTCTGACCTCTGATTTTGACCTCTTGTGCTCTGTTTTGTCTTTCCTGCACTGTTTTCTACCCTTTTTTGTGCCTTTTGTGCTAATTTTTCTAACCTCTGTTTTGCTTTTCCTTATTGTTTTTCTGTCTTGTTTTCCTGCCCTCTTTGTTGCCTATTTTGCTCATGTTTCTGCCTTTTGTTTGGCCTTTTCTGCTAATTTCTCACCTTTTATTTTCCCTCTAAAAAAGGGGGAAGAGTGCCAAGAGGCCCCTGTTCCTGGACCGATTTCAGGCGCAGGGACCAAATCCCCCAGGACATGGCCTGAATTGAGTAGGGCTTGGGTGCAGCGCAGTCCCCCTCCCCTGGGCCAATTTCAGCCCGACACCCCATCCCCAGCCTTAACACACACAAATATATATATCTATTTCAAAGGAGGGGGGATGTGTGGCCCCCCTCCCCATACCGATTTTGGCCCCAGTGACACCAGCCTTCAGGGCCAGGCCATGTGTCTCTGGGTGCCGTGGTCCGAGCCAGGGCACCGAGTGTGCATGATGGGGACTGTGGAGGGAGCCTCAAGGCTCCTGTGATCCCAACCAGCTCCCAGCCTTCTACGGGAGCAATAGTTTAGTCTCTTTCCCCTCCTGCATGCCTGCAACAGAGAAAGAGATGAACCCTCCCCCACCAGTGTACAGTAGCATTTTGAGAGCTCCTACCTGCTGGAACTAGAGTGCTGGCTTTTGCTTGGCAAAAGCAAACAGCTATGTCCCGGGGGTGGGGACCCCAGGAAACAGCCGGAACTGGCCAGAGGGTGGTGGTCCCCAGGGCCATAATTGGCTCTAGGAAGGGGGCCACGTGGCCCCCTGCCTTCTCTAAGTAAGGGTTGGCCCCAAGAAGGTGATGGTTCCAGGGTCCATATATGGCTTGGTAGGGGGGAACAGCCATTACAACGCGGTTTTTACCACGCGTAGCCATTACATCGCATGCGTTACAACGCATGCGATGTTACAACGCTATGCCATTACAACGCAAGTCTTTACATCGACTTGCGCTAGATGGCGTGCTAACATTACAAATAGGGTAGTTTACTATCCCAACACCTTCCCTACTGTTAAGTGGACTGGAGTTGGAAAATTACACTTTTCTAATGTCAGCACGCCATCTAGCACAAGTCGATGTAAAGACTTGCGTTGTAATGGCATAGCGTGTTAACATCGCAGTCATTGTAACGACCGCGTTGTAACTGCACGCGTTGTAATGACTCGCGTTGTTACGTCATACATCCCTTGGTAGGGGACCCCCTCCCAGTATTATTTATTATTAAGGTCCCAGGGAAGTGGTGGTCCCCAGGGCCTGGGGGTCTGTGCAGCCCCCGCCAATTTGTTACATTGGCCCGTAGAGGTGGTGGTCCCCAGGACTTCTTAGTAGCCCAAGAGAGGGGTCTAAGTGGTTCCCCTCCATTATTTAAGTCAAATCCTTGGTATGAGAAACAAAAAGTTATACACAGGGCACAAAGGAAACCAGACAAATTTGTTGTTGCTTGTGAGTTTCTTTTTTATTCAATTCATCTTCAAGGATTATAGACAAGCGTAGCCAAAACATTTCACCGAAACATAGGCTTCATCAGGGCTTCAACATGAAAGAACATAGCTGAATCTGTAATCCTATCAGTAACACAACCAAAGAAGAGGAGGAGGGTAAGCTACTGTATGTCCCTCTAAAGAGTGAAATCAATCACAGAAATAGGTATGGTGGCATTGAATGACAAATGAAGAAAGATAAAAATAATGAACTGTTTTCAAATATTTTTGAAACAGTTCAGAAGTCCAAATTTTCGATGTCACAGAAAAAACTTGCCACGTGTCTGGGGAGTCATCCTCTACGGAAGAGGAAACCTTGCACAGATAATAGTGTCATGCTTCATCATCGGCATCCTCTCCTCACCCTGGTAGGTCAATGCCACCAGGGCGGACTCAACCTCTTTGAAGACTGTATTAGAAGGAGGGCGTTCTTAGATAAAAGTTACTGGACAAAAGGAAGTGGGTCCATATGTAACTAATAATACCTCCATGTTCCTTGGTTTATTCAGGAGGATACCGGTTACATCTAAAACCAATCGTGACTGGGTATGTTGATGGCAATGGCTCAAACCCGTCTTCCATCTGCCAACATGTTTCTGCCTAACACTATCTATTTGTGCTAACAATGTCTTAATTCTGGAAAATGGTCTTCTTTTCAGGAAAAATATCAATATAAAGTTGTGTACTGAAAATAGACCTCTGAAAATTTGTGTTACTTACTCTACAAATAATATACGTTCTCGGGCCAAAAACAAACCTTGAAATTATGTTGCCTTGACAAAAAATATGTTGGTGTTGCTCATCTCATTCACTTGTTTTACAAATGTCATAGAATAAAACATAACAGTCACTGCCAACTTCTAAAAGTCTGACTGGAAAATAAATCTCAATGCAATGTAGATTTGTTTTAGTGAATATTTCCTGGCACCTCCTTTCCTTCTAGTGTGTTAAAATTCAAGGTCTCGGAGCATGGCTTGGCACTGCTACAAGATGGCCGCAATATCTGCAGGTTTGTTTTGCTCGGCGAAAGACTTTACCTTTCTTCCCCAAATGAAATGTGAGTGCTGAAGGAATTATCACCCCGTTATTTTGAATCTGTCTGCGTCTCCTCTTCTCAGCAAATCTCCTCATGAGCAGAGCCGCTCTTGCTGATGATCTACATAAATGTTGGCTTCTTTTCAAATTTTTGGGCAAAAACGTTGTCAATCTTCTTCATCACAAAAACGGAGAGGAGTCATCATCTATATTTTGGAGTATGTGGATTGTCTTCAAGTTCTTAACCTTTTCTGTGCTGTTCTCAGCTGTGCTGGTTGTGTGCAGAGAACAGAACTGTTCTGTCCTCTGCACGCAACCAGGAAATCCTTCTGCTGTTTATGGAGGGATTTCCATTTTTCCTTTTCAGCCTCAGGAGCTGGAGAGGTGTTTCCCCAGCTGCCTGAGCCATTTCTTTTTAAATCAATGTAATGACAGTTAGTGTGCATGGCGCACTGACGCCATTACATTGAAAGGGAAAGTGAAATGAGCTAATCGGCTCATTTCACTTTCATTGTCTAAATGTTAATGGGGCTATCTCAGCCCCCGAGCACCTAGGCAGATGGGAGAGGTATCATCGAAAAGGGGAGAATCTCATCTTTCCAATGGTAGTCTTTCCTAGTGGATCCCTGCTTGAGGATTGCTGCAGGAGGGCAATCCTCAAGCATGGATTCACCACTAGACAGCTAAGAGGATGGGCATTTGCTCAGCCCAAACATTTATGGGCATATTTAGTCTTCCTCTGGGGGCAGATGGGTCAAAAGCCCCTGATCTCCCCCTTGGGGGGGGGAGGGCAGAAAGCCACTAGGCACCAGGGACGATTGTTTTTTTGTTCATAAAAGAGGGACGAGGGCTTCCCAGAATGGGGATGCCAATACCCCACCCTCCAAAGAATGGGCACAGTCTTTCTGCCCTCCCGGGGGCATATCTTGGCAATAGCCCCTGATCTGGCAGAGAGCCCACTAGGCACCAGGAACAATTGTTTTTTTTGTGCAGTGGTGGCACAGCCTTTAAGGAGCATGCCAATGCCCCCAACCCGTCCCCAAAATATGGGCACACTCTTTCTGCACCCCTGGGGGGCCAGAAATAGGAAAAAGCACCCCATCTTACCCCCTGAGGTGAGGCAGAAAGGACTCTAGACACCAGGGACACTTTTTTCTTTGTGTAGGGATGAGGATGCCCAGAAAGGGCATGCCAATACCCCCACCCCCTCAAAACAAATGCCCTGGGGTGAAGATGGTGGTTATTACACCGGAACCCCCCCCCCCCGGGTGAAGACAGAATGCCTACTTGGCACAAGGGATATGGTTATGGGCTTGCTAGGGAGTGGCCCCATAGTCAAGGCTCATCAAATTCTCCCATCTCATACACTGTATGTGAGTTTACAATCATTGCCTTAAGGGGTAGAGGATGGACTGCACCCGCCTCCACCGCCACATGCAGGATGTATGCAAGATCATGTTGCCAGTAGTAGTTATTGGGGGGAGTGAGAACCTTCTCACAGTGGGAGGCCAGGTTGTTCCAATCAATGTTTTTTGTGTCTCTTATCCAATGTTTTTGATTGCTTTGTTGAAAGAAAGTTTTCTTGTAAGCTGATAGAATTTGGAAGGTGATAATGTGATGGTCTGACCAGTCACAGGGAATAACCGAGAATGATTCAATGGTATTTTGTTTAGATATGATTCAATCAAGAGTGGCACCCTTTGAGTGAGTCGGCATTGAGAGAACTTGGGTCAGGGAATGGTCTGCTAGGAAGGTTTCGAGGGCGTTAACCTGCTTGTCCAGGGGGTTATGCCAGTGGAGATTGAAATCACCAAGGTATATGTCTTTGGAGTAAGGGGAAGAGTTTTAGGTAATAATTTCCATAAGCTGTTTTGTGAATTCAGCATTCAAACCTGGAGGATGGTAGAGTATATGTAGTTTGTGAGAGTGGATACTTGATGATTTAACAGAAATCCCCAGGTTCCGAGTGAAATTTCGAGATGGTGATGTCGGAACGATGTATGCAGGCTAAGCCTCCGCCTGTCTTGTGCGTTCTGTCTAATCTAATGATGTTGTAGTCAGGCGGGACTAGAAGGTCTAGGCAAGGAGAGGATGATTCATTGAGCCAAGTTTCTGTGAGGATAATTATATCCATTTTCCTGATGAGGGCAAGGTCGGCGATGTCAGAGGCGTGTTTTGGGGCTGAGCGGCAATTCAGTAGAAGGCAGAAGAGGTCGTTTGAGGAACTCTTTACAGTTGGCTCAGGGTTCTCGGTGTACGCGGTTAATGATTGAAGGTTATTCAGGTTTATTCCTCTAAGTCTTGGATGGGAAGTTCTGCTTGGGTCGCTAGGGACTGGGAGTATAGCGTATTCATCTTTATTTGTGGTAGGGCCAGCCGTAGTTTCATATAGCCGTAGTAGTGTTTGGATTTCACGGTCCGTTATATTGTTGGGGAGTCTGCATGTGCGCAAGAATCGATCGGTTGGATGTAGGGAGATAGTTTTTATCCCCTTCTCGACTGTTGCTAGAGATTTTTCAGAATGTTTAAGTGTAGAGAGGGAGTTTTCAGCGAGTTGAAGGATGTTTCTGATTTCTAGGATAACGTTTTGTAAATTTCGGACGGTGGCGAATGGATGTGTTTTGGGAGAATCTTGATAGGGCGGGGGGGAGCTGAAGTTGGGTGTTGAGTGGGGGCGTTGTTGTTGTTGTTCTTGCTAGTTCTAGATGAGGGAGTCACTGCGGTGTGTGAAAAGGAAGGCGGGTTGTTGACGCTTCTTCCAGCAGATCTAGGTTGAGGCAAGGGTCGTAGATCCTCCGGAGGTGCTGATAGGGTGGAGGGAAAGGTTAGGTCCTGAGGTACCCTGGGTGGGTTGATGGACTGGCTTTTTAAAGCACAGAGCTGATGGGAATTGTTAATGCTACTTTCAACAGTTCTGGGTGGAGTAGGGGGTCATTGATCCTCAGGATGAGCTGATGGGGTGGAGGGAGAAGTTAGGCCCTGAGGTACAAACGGTGGGTTGATGGACTGGCTTTTTAAAGCACAGAGCTGGTGATAATTGTTAATGCTACTTTCACCAGTTCTGAGAGGGGTAGGGGGTTGTTGATCATCAGGAGATGAAGGGGTGGTAGGAGTGGTTAGGTCCTGAAAGACGCTGAACGTGGTGATGGTGTGTGTTTTAAGGGTGAAGAAGTATTTGCCGAATAGTTCTAGGTCTTTGTTAGCTGCTTGAATGAGCACGGTGCCATTTTTGTAGGACATTATGTTCAGTGTAGCTCTGAGGTTTTGCGCAGGTGTCGTAGTAATCCTAGTTCCGAAGGGGATATTTTTATGTTCCTGGACATTTAATAGCTTGGAGAAGGTCGATCGTCATTTTGCTTTTTTTCTTGTGAAAAATATGAGGTTATTGAGTATAGTGCCTTTTTTGGCATTAAAGGAGGGATCTAGGAACAGGGTATCGGGGTTTTTTCTGAGCAAATTGTGCTTGAAGGTTTTAGAGGCATTTTTCGATAGATTAGGAGGGTATTCAATAGAGTATGCGCTGTTTCCATCCTGTATCATGTTAGGTCCTGTCATGCTGTGAAATTTCCTTTGTACCGTGGGAGAGCTATTGTAAGACAAACAAAACGTTTGAGAGCCGGTTCCCAGATGGTTGTTAGTGGGTGTTAATTCTCCTTCTGTGGGTAGTTGTTACAAAACTTTGGTGGACGCTATGGTGAGTGGAGAGCTAACTTAGTGGGTGCCAAGCACCTGTCATTAGGCTTGGGGGTTTTAATACTGATTGAAGTAGAAGGAGTACAAAAATAGATTGTAATGAGAAGGCTGCCGTTTAGTTAGGGCCCATAAAAGGATCGTAAATTATATTTGGCTTGGATGGTTTTAATGCTGATAAAGATAAATAGGGATAAAGAAATAGTCGTAAGAGATGGCTGCCGTTTCGTAGGGGTCTAAAGCCGGATGTCTGCATATTTGGTGTTGATAGTATAAGCATTAGCCGTTACAAGGTGGCTGCCGTTTTAGTCACCAGCTTGAAGCTGTTTTGGTGTTGATGATTAAAAGGGATTCCAACGTTACAGGATGGCTGCCTCTTTTGGATGGCAACCCTTCCAAGATGGCTGCTGTTGTGGTAGAAAATGTTGCAAGATGTCTGCCAAGTATAGGAATCTTCAGTAGGTAGACAGTAACTTGAAAGGGAGCCGTTACACGACGGCTGCTGATTAGGTGGTAGCCATTTTAAATGCTGGCTGGGAAAGTGATACTTAGTAGGAAAAATGCTTCAAACTACATGAGAGGCGTGTGAAAACTACATTTCTCCACATATTAGGCTGAATTCAGAACTTTAATTACGTATGTTTACTCACATAAAATCCCGGGGGCACTCCTCATTTAGGGGTCAGGCGTCGAGTAAGGAGACAAAGGAGAACTAGGGAAGGCGGTCGGATGTGAGCAGACCAGATTAAGTGAACAGCTGAATAAGCTCTGCAGGCGCTGGGGCACTTACGTGCGAAGCCGCCGCACTGGCTGTAGCCGATTGAAGCGTGCGATCACCGGGGGAGGGACAGCTGGTGAACTCGCAGAGCGACAACGAAGAAAAAGGAGATCCGAAAGGGGCCGTTAGCCTCCCTGGTCTGGAAAACGCCTCCCTGACCGGACCGGAGTGCAACCCCATGCGGGTGCCAAGAAGAGAAATCAAAGGACCGGGTGGGGCTGCCAGCGTCTTTGGCCGGTCTCCACCTCCGGACTCTGACCGCAAGCCACGGCACAATCTTCACAATCTTCACTTCCCACGGCTCGCTGATGCGGTCGGCAGAATCTCTGCAGCTGCAGGCTCCTGGGGCAAGCAAGTGCGGCTTGGCAGGCAATCCAGGCAATTCAGGTCAAAGGAGTCCGAGCTGAGCTGCTGGCATGCTCAGCGCAGATTCCCCCTCCTCCCGTAATCGTCCCACGGGATCACTCGGGATCTCCGACTGCGGCCGCGACTGGAGTCCCTAGGCTGCAATCAGGGAATGGTCGATCGGCCGGTTCCTCCGGTGGTCAAAACATCGGCCGGGACCCACCTCCCTGGGCGGCAGCAACCCATTGAAGGAGTCTGTGTAACTCCTATTGCAAGCGATGGCTTCGGTGCCCCGAGGAGTGAGGATTGTGGATCCAGTTCGTTCAAGGGCAGGCAGCCCCGGACTAGGGACATGTCGATGGTGCCATCCTCATCTCTCACCGCGGTCCCAGAGGAACTCCGCCGAAGACGCCCACTCTGCACATAGACCAGGAGCGGCTAAACGAGACCGGAGGGCATCTCATCCCGAGTCTTCATCCAGAAAAGATACAGAGTTGTTAATAACTTTTCTAGAGGTCTCTTGTTACTCGTTACTTTGCTAGTTTCGGTTGATGGGCGCGATGGGCTGGGTTAACAGAGATATACAGCCGGTGGCTATCCCTTATCTCCGGACCTCAAGGAAGCACCTCTGCTCCGTCGGCCATCTTGCTTCATCCATTTGATTGATTTATACCAAAATAGAATAAAGATCCTAAGTTTTGTAAAAATTATTAACTATGATCCCTTGTCAATTCAGATTATAAAATGTTCACTAAAATTGTTCCTCTCTGACTTCATCCTCTTCTTCCCCTTTCAGTTGGTAACACTAAGGTTTTCTTTAATATTTTAAGTAAGTCAAAATCATATTCACAGTCATTAGCTGCTATATCTTTAGACGCCAAAAAGGGTTTTGATAGGGTCCATTGGAAATTTCTTTTTTCCATCCTTTCTTAGTTGGAATTTGGACAAACATTTATTAATTTTATTTCTTTACTATACTCTTCTCCTAAAGCATTATTTTTGCCAGGGGTTTAATATCTCCTTCCTTCCCTTTATACAGAGGAGTTCAGCAGGGATGCCCCATTTCTCCACTTCTTTTTCTCCTCATACTCAAAACTTTTATATGTCATATACGTCAAACCACCAATATACACATTTTTTAACATAGAGATCAACACATTAAATGCTCTGTGTATGCAGATGATCTTCTTTTATACGTCTTCTCTGATTACCTCTTTACAACTCTTCCTTGACACAGTATCTGCTTTTGCAGCTCTCTAGGGTCATAAACTTAATGCATATAAATGTAAAGTTTGACCACTCAATAAATGGTGTTTCAAACATGAATTCTCATCTTCTGGTTTTCTTTGGAGTCCAACAAAAAGTAAGTATTTAGGGCTTTTGTTTACTAATTCCGTTAAAGATAATGGTTCTATTAATTTTTTATTTTTTTAAAACTTTATTTGTGCTTTTCAGATACAATACAAAACTTTGCATATTGGCAGATTCATGGCATCAGTGCAATTGACAAATCAATCAGTAGTGCAGTAGTGAACTTACATCGTCGCAAAACCATGTCCTCAAACATTCCCAGAATTACAAGGACGGCATGTCAGGTAGCAACCTGCAGAGTGAAGGTGAACAGGGTAGCATGACAACTACAGTCAAGACATTAAACATCAGTAAGCAACAGCAGATATGATGTAAGTGGTTGCCAAATGTCCCGTGGCCTTGAGGCTGTCGGCAACTCCTCCACATAGCAGGTGAGCTGGTCCCGGCAATACGCCAAGTCTTGCAGCCACATTTTTGCTGTAGGCGCCAGTCGACTCTCCCAACAGAGAGAGATCCTTCGCTTAGCCATTAGCAATGCGATAGACACAAGTTTTTTATTAGAAGGGTTCACCTTAGCCCCAGTTCCCAACAGACACAGCCGTGGATGACAGTCTAGTGGCTCCTCAATCATCAGACCGATTATTCTCACAACTTCGCCCCAATAATCAAATATCTTTGGACACTCCCATGCCAGATGATAAAATCCCACCCCAGGCGCACCACATTGCTTACAGGCATCAGAATGGCGGAGCCCAAATTTAAATAACTGCGCCAGTGTATAGTACAACTGATGTAAGTATTTAAAGTGCACCAAACGCAGGTTGCCATTCGGCGTCAATCGGCCCGTCAAGCGGCAGCTATCTAACCAGTCATCCTCCGTGAGGGGTTCCAGGAGCACTGTGTTCCAGTTATCCAGGGCCATAGCCCCCACAGAAACCCTGTCATGGTGGGACGCCTTATAGAGCTTTGCCACCAGCCTGATTCTGGAGGCAGCCGTGTATAGAAGTTGCAGTGCTTCAAGAGTCGGTGGTTCAGAAGGGAAATGCGGATTAAATGCACGCATGGCAGAGTGCAACCTAGTGTACACAAATAGCTGCATGGCAGAGACCTCACCTTGGGCAGCCAAATCTGCTGAAGTTCTAAACTGGCCCCCAGGGAACACGTCCGCCATGATGCCAAGGCCCATCCCCGCCAGTGTCCGCAACGCACCCGTCTCTTGGGTAACCGAGAGGTCGGAGTGATGGACCAAAGGCATGTTTGGAGCATAGAGCGGTAGTTTACATGCACGCCGTCCTAGCTCCCGTCAGGCATGTGAGGTAGTTTGCACCATATCAAATTCTCCCTTCTCATACACTGTATGTGAGTTTACAATCATTGCCTTAAGGGGTAGAGGATGGACTGCACCCGCCTCCACCGCCACATGCAGGATGTATGCAAGATCATGTTGCCAGTAGTAGGCATACTGTGCTTGAGCACAGAGGTAGTAGAGATGGAAATCCGGCGCCGCAAATCCACCTTGGTCATACGGTAATGTGAGCATTTCCCACCGGAGCCGGGACTTCTTCCCACCCCAAGCTAGTGTGATCAGGAGTGAGCGAAGAGTGTCAAAAAAGTGTCTTGTAAGACGCACCGGGATATTAAAAAAGAAATATAAAAAGCGCGGGAGCACTATCATTTTCATTAAGGCTATGCGATCAGCAAAGGAGAGTGGCAGCTTGATCCAACGAGCCACCTGTTCCTCCAATCTGGTAATGGCTGTGCCAAAGTTTGCTTGAATGACCGTCTGCTGATCCCTATGCAACCAAATTCCTAAGTATTTGACAGCCTCCGAACACCACACTAACGGGTACTCCATGTCAAAGGGCAAGGTACTATCAGTGAGAGACAATATAGTGGACTTGGACCTGTTGATTGCAAGGCCGGTGAAGCGTTCAAACCAAATGTATTCTCGGATAAGCGGCGCCAGAAACTGCGCCGGCTCACGAACATACAGCACCATGCCATCAGCATACATGGAGACTGCAAGTGGGCGCTGAAAAAATCGCAATGCCGACGCAGCATGCCTCTGCCGTATTATACAGGCTAAGGGCTCTAGCACAAGCGCAAATAGCAGGGGCGATAGCGGGCAGCCCTGCCGAGTACCCCAGTGAATAGTAAACTTTTCGGAAAGGTGGCCGTTAATTCTGACTCTGGCTTCCGGCTTAGTGTACAACAATCTAATCCAGTTCGTAAACACAAACGGGACGCCCATACGATTGAGGACCGCAATCATATAGGACCATGCTATTGAGTCGAACGCTTTTGCAGCGTCGAGTAATACTGCTACCGCTGGGAGTGTGGGCTTTCATACATGCATTACCGCGAAAACAGTACATAAGTTATGGGATGTGGAACGAGTGGGAATGAACCCCGACTGGTCCGGGAGTACCATAACCGGAAGGAGAAGCTGGTGCCTCGTGGCCAAAACCTTCGCCAGAATTTTAACGTCAGTGTTTATAAGAGACAACGGGCGATACGAGTCGCACTGATCAGGTGGCCTATCAGGTTTCAAAAGGGCGACCACCAGTGCCTCCCGAAGGGTCGGCGGTAAACATTGGGTCTCATATGCTTCTTCATAGTGCTGGAGCAGACACAGTGCTAATTGATCGGCATACTTCTTATAGATTTCGGCTGGCAGCCCGTCAGTGCCTGCAGCCTTCCCGCCAGGCAGAGCCGAAATAGCATCTTGTATTTCCCCCAGTTTTAGTCGGTGCATCAAAAATTCTTGATGCCTTCGTGATAACCACACCAGGCAGATATCATCCGGATATTGTTCTAGCTCATCGGGGCTAGCCGTGGGCTGATGGGCGTACATTGCAGTGTAATAATCAGAGAACGCCAGCAAAAAACCGTCAGCGTCATAATGCACGTCTTCATCAACCTTAATTGCCTGAACGACCGTCGCCCTAAGTTGCGGATCCAGGATGCGGGCAGCAAGTGTCCTCCCCGGCCGGCCACCCTCACCATAATAGCGCGCCTTATTCCGCCTAGAGAGACGCTTTACCTCTTGCTCGGCAGTTTCATTATATGCTAAAATTTTCTCCTTTATTCGCGCCAAGATGGTCGGGCTGGGCCGGACGCTATATTGTTGTTCAAGATCCCCCAGCTCCCTCTCCAGCACCCCCATGGTGCGACGCGAGATTTCAAGACCCCAGCCTGTAGGCCTATGCATTCCCCTCGAATGGTCACCTTAAAGGCTTCCCACAATGCTTCCATAGTTGGAACCGACCCTGTATTTATTGTGAAGTAATGCGCTATAGCCTTACGAATCCCCTCTGCAAACACCGGATCAAGGAGGGAAGAGGACTGGAGGCGTCACTGGAAGGGAGGTGGGACACGAGAGGGCAGAGCCATATCCAGAGCCACTGGAGAATGATCGGACAAAGTTCTAGGTAAATGCCTTATCTGTGCAACCCAACTACAAACATCCGGCGTTCCCAGCCAATAATCAATATGAGATCAAGCTTGCCGCGCATACCAATGACACATTCTCTCCATGGCTCGAGGGTGCCGCTGCCTTCAGATATCAGTAAGCCCCAACGATTGCATTCCCTCATGCACTACGCTGGTGGCCCTTCGGGGGGGGGTATACTACCGTTGTTCTTCTATCCAGCACGGGGTCAAGTACCACATTAAAGTCACCACCACAAATAATGGTCTCAGGTGAGATATTGTAGAGTTTACCTCACAAAGTATCAAAAAAGACGGGGTCATCCGTGTTTGGGCCATATATATTAACAATAGTTAAAGGTGTATTATAGAGCGTACCCTGAACTATTATATACTTGCCCTCTGCTTCTGCATCCACCTGGACAGGCGTATAGGGAAATTTTTTTTTAACCAATATCATAAACCCCCAAGCGTACGATGAGTAGGACGCAGCCAGCCTCACTCCTGCCCATCCTGCGGCAACCCTCAAGGCGGACTGCTGCATGAGATGCGTCTCCTGCAGCAGTGCGACCTGCACATTGTGCCTGTCCAGATAGGCTAGCACCTGTCACACCTTCTTGGCATTATTGAGCCACCTGACATTCCAGCTCATCCAAGTGAGATTTGATTGGTTGCTAACTACCACAGCGACTTAATCTGGGACATAATATGGCAACAGGACAACATCCACATTCGCGACACAGCACAGCACGCAAAATTAGAATCTGCACAAAGCCAATACATTGAGTCATAGATCCCCAACCACCCCATCCCCCCACAGCGGCCAATAAACACTGCCACGCATATTCACAGCACATAGTAGATTAAGAGGAAATAGATACAGTACCCCAATAAGGGCGCCAACTTGGCACAAACATACACACAAAACTTTGCGGGGAATTCCCATTTCAGGGGTCACTAGGGGCTCCTGGCCCCCCGCATAGGCGGGATGGGTCGAGCTAGAAGAAAATTGGCAAACCAACTCATGGACAACGCAAAATGCAAAATGTATCCTGAGCTACCTTGTACTATCATTAGGCATAGAATACCATTCGAAACATGCACCCATGCCGGCATCCTTGAACGGCAGTTACAAATCATGGTACACATAAGGTGGAAATGTCACTCACGCCAGCATACTCGATAGCTCTATATTAATCTGTAAGAGAACAAACTAAACAGAAAAGAGCCATGAGAGTACTAGGCAAAATAGCAATAATAAACAGAGTTAGACTAGTCTCTCATGCTCAATCTTCAGAGTCAGAATGTCCACTCTTCCCGCATACTGACTCTTGCCATTCCAACCATCGAGCGTATTGTAATGCCTCCTTTGGGTTCGTAAAAATACGTGCCTTCCCGTCATGTTGTATTCGCAGGCGTGCCGGGTAGAGCAGAGCATAGGCAATTTGAAGAGACTGCAGTTTCTTCTTCACAGCCTGAAACTCTCGACGAGCCTGTTGCACTGCGACAGTGAAGTCAGGGAACAGCTCTATTTTCATTCCTTGATAGTCGAGCCTCCCCTTCTCCCTGGCCAGACGGAGAGCCACATCTCTATCCCTATAATTAAGGAGTCTGGCAATAATTGGTCGCGGCGGGGCTCCCGGGACGGGCCTAGGGGCCAAGGACCGGTGAGCGCGCTCGACAATAAACACTTTGGAAAAGTGTTCAGCTCCCAGCAGTGTCGTGAGCATCGTTTCAACATACGTCTCCATGGGCCCAGTGTTAGTAGTTTCGGCCACCCCAATAATGCGCAGGTTATTCCTTCGGGAACGAGCTTCAATGTCCTCGCTTTTGGCCTTAATGACTTCAAGTACTTTCTCCATAGTGGCACATGAGGTGCCCACCACCTCCATCCGATCCTCCGCCGCCGAGATGCGGGCCTCTGCCTCTGCAATTTGCGCACCATGCTTGTCTAGCTTTGAGGCCATATTGTCCATGTGAAGATTTAAACCATCAATTTTAGCATCTATGGTTTGGAGGCGTTGTTGCATACTGAGCATCATGCGCTCCAGCCGTGCGGTCGGTCCCTGCTCCGGCTCTGATTCCGATTCAGTGGCGGCAGGCATAGAGGCTTTAGTACTCGTTTTAGCCTCAAACTGAAGCTTACTCTGCTGTTTATCTGTGCGCCCCATAGTTGTACTGGAGCAGCGTCAGTCGAGGAGTGTGGTTTTATAGGGAAACAGCAATCGGTGCCTGTAACCAATCTGCGCACTAGATAGGATGTGCAGCGGAACACCGGTGCCTGAATGAGAAAAGCCACCCCAGGGAGGTAGGGAATGTGGCGCGAAGTGATGACTCAGCCTACATCTCCATGGGCCGCACAACACTGACCAGGAGGTGGTATCCCACACAGCATAGAGATCACCCAGCCAGATCAGAGCGCAGATACAGTCCAGGCGATATCCTGGAGATCACACAACCCCACAGAGGCAAATCAGGTGATGCGCTGCTCAGCATGCTCATTCCGTGGAGACCCAGCACATTATACAGTTTCCCCCTGTCTTCCAGCAGGCCTCTAAAAGTCCGGGAGGTCCCCCAGGTCCCACTGCCCCTCAGCGCGCCACAAGTGAGGCGCGCCCCAGTCGTCCCAGCAGATGCGCACTCACCGGAATCAGGAGCCGGGCTATCCCGCCGATACCAGCCGCAGTCGGGACCAAGATGTACCGTGGCCCGCCCCGGGCTGACCATGGCCTCGGCAGCGAGCGCAAAGAGTCCCGATGCAGAGAGCAGGCCACAGAGATCAGCGCAGTGCTCCCAGGGCAGCCCACTCCAAGGCAGGATACAGCATATTATTATTTTTCATTCATGTTATATCACCTTCATATTGTAATTAATGCTTTTATGCCATCTGTTTTATTTCTATTTTAATAACATGCTACTCTTTTAAACAGAAAACAAAAAAAACAATGTCTCTAAGTCCTTAAAATAGTCAACAAATCTTGTGATATTGAGAGATAAGTTGGGGAGTTAATGTCAATAGTAATAATACTATCACCTTAAACAAACTTTATGTTTTGTTTTGCTGCCTCATTATAAATGTACAACATTCAATGGCATAACAGCGGGGAGAGCCCAGGTTGTTTAAATTGCCATATGGGAGGATTGTGGTATATTATATGGTATGGTTGTGCAATCTTACCACATAATAAACTAACCAAAATGTCTTGGATCCATTCAAGGTTGTTTGTAAAACATCTAGCTCAACCCTGGGTAGCAGTGGCTTCGAGCAGAAAGGCCTAAACAAAGGAACTTGTTGCGAGCATCTAGAAGCACCATACAATGTAATATGAAACTGACACAACATGATAAAAAACCTGATACCAATTGATAAAAAAAAGGTTATATTTCTATGACCTTGTAGACACAAAGCTAAGCAACTTCCACCAGAGTGTTCCTGAGATGTAGATTTTTAATCAAAATGTAAATCACAGCTTTATAGAAACAAGCTTTGGTAACTGTAAAATTTGTCATCTTCTGAAAACTTTGAAAGTGTTGTGTTTGGCTACTCTGGCTTCACTGGGCAACCTATTCCATCATTAAGAAGGTAAGGGGACCAGTAAGGAGTATTTGGACAGTTACCTGGTCAACAAAGCTGTCTCAAGTCCAGGTCAACACTTCATATCGAGACTGCAATAGACTTCAGTCAATGGAGCAACTATGATGCTTGGGATGCAGGATGCTGAGGATTCTGAAAGATGCTCTGGGTGCTGTGTGGTTGACAAGGGCCTTTCTGGAGGGATTCCTTAGTCCACGAGTAAAAGCGAGCGACTTTGGCCACAGGGGTCAAAGTCCCTCAAAGTCTTGCTTGAGCCAGTAATAGCCCAGCAGTAATGTTCGGTTAAACCGGGTCCAGTAGTAGCATTTGGTGAAGGTTAATGTCTGTATTTGGTGACCAATCCACACTGTGATGACTCTCCCAGATCCAGCAGACACAGGTGCAATGTTTGAGTCCAGCTGGAGGTCTTCTTGTCTGCATGCCGGTGGTCAGCAGTGACTCCTTGTGAGTGGCTACTGACTGACCAGCCTCTAACTGGATACAATATTGAAGAACCAATTTGATTGATTCACTCACTGCGACTTATTGGATATACGGTAACCGTGGTTGCAGTGAATTACACCTGCAGCTCCATTGGCTATCCATGACAGGGATTTACTCCTCCTGGACACCACTGGAAATACCCTGAGTCTAATTAAGAAGATTCCTGCAATTCCAGCACCAATTTGTGCTAACCGTCCCAAGAATTCCTGTCCTGAAGAGACCACATGTCACGAGAGGGTAGAAACGTTGTCGACTATTAGAAAGAGAGAGCCTAAGAAAACCATAAATTCTTATAATAATTGATTGTGCTATAATTGCCAAGAGCTCCTCTTTTTCAATATACCAATAACCACTGCCTCGCCCTTTATTAGCACTACATTTATCTCACTGTCTGGTTATTGTCAACTCACTGGAGTTCACAAAGTCACGTTGAAATGGGAAAATGTATGTAGTGGAAATTGAATATTCCTTTTCTGCCTTTTTGTACTTTGAATATCATAATGCAAAATAAATTATACTGATTTCAGCTGAAGTGATTACACTTCCAATACTTTCTCTGTGGGCCTCTATAAAAATCACTACAATTTTGATTGACCTAATTGGATTAGGGTTCTGCCCTATATTTTTTTGTCTCTGCTTGATTCACGCAAGGTATACTACTTCTTGCAGATATTGTATTAATTGAGTAACGGAGTTCCAAACAGTGAATGTGTGCACTTTTGTTATATTTGAATTCATGTTTCATTCGTAGCGTCTTTTTTTTTATGTTCTCCGTAAGAATGTCTTTGGGTATGACTGGGTATACTGGTGCACTATTAAGATCCTCATTTACTAAGCTTGAAAAGCTTACACGATGGAATATATAATGAAAAAAAGTGTTGTAAAATGAACCATTTTTGCCTTTTTTTCCAAATTGTCTTTGGGGTGAAAGCTCCCACAAATCCTCCTTGCAGTGGTCAGGCTCGCTTGCTTCGCTCCCTCGCTATCCACTGTATGGGGGCTGGTCTGACAAAATTTGCCCGGGGAGTTTTGGGTTCCCAGTCTGCCCTGTTAAAATCAAGCATAATTCATGTTCCAACATGTTTCAAGAGCAGCTTTGTGAGGAAGGGCTGCCCTCACAAGATAAAATATTTGTATTCATGTTTCATAGAGGCTAAATATATTGTAGCATAATTAAGAAAGTCATACATACATTATTAATTAAACCCTTGAAATGAAGGCTTCATGCGGTATTCATTAGGCTTTATACAGTAGTTTGATTGTAATTAATGTAATCAGATGAACTAGAGCCACCTGTTGATTCCTAGGGACAAAATGTAAAAATGTACTTAATATCAATCTGCAAATTGGGTCATTTAAATAAATGAGCAATCTCTTTATACATGTTAAGATGTAATCCTGAGTGATGTAGTGCCACTATCAGATCTAACTTTATTCACGAATCTCAAAGAAATGTGTCAAATGATTAAAGCATAACATAAAAATGGAGAGCAATTATTAACTATGACTATAGAGTTTCTGCTTTTTTCAGTTAAAAGCTCTGTTCACTGCAGGAGGTAGGAAGAAGAACCCAGTTTTAGGGGCTAAGCAGGAATTGCCAATTCAGCGTTACTTATTAAAGAAATTACAGATTTGATATTTTCTGATGTCTTTAATCCAGCCATGAACCCATCTGAGGCACTGAGGGGCATATTTACAAGCCCCTAACACCACAGGAACATCACTTTTATCAACATTCCTGTGGTGATAGGTCTTTGCCTTATTCACAAGGCGGCATGGCAATGGGTGTTGTGGTGGGCATTCCACCGCAATATCCGTTGCTTTTGATGCTGCTCCATATTTACAAGGGTTCCTGTAAATAGGAGGCAGCGCCAACATTAAGGGAAAACCTGGTCTTAAACATGCAAATCGAGGAGAAATGTTCTATTTCTCCTTGTCTTTGATGTTTCGTTTTATGGTGCAGCACACATAGAAACGTCAAAACGCCCCTTCCTGCACATAAACAATCATTTTAAAAATGGCAAGTTGCAACTCCTATGTGTGCTGCACAAGCAGCACAGATAAAAGTTACAAATTGCCATTTATGATTGTTTATGTGCAGTAAGGGACACCATCCTGCACATAAACAATCATTCCCACAATGCAGGCACCCTTGCCCTATGGTGCAAGGGTGACTGCGTTGGAGCTAAGCAGCTAAATTTGCAGCTAAATTTAGCGCCAGCACAGGGAGAAATGCAGGGCTGCACCTTATTATTGTAAATATGGTGCAGCCCTGCTTTTCTAAAGTAACGGAGCGCGGTGTTAGCCTCTTGGCTTTATGCTGCGCTTTGCCACTTTAGTTGAAAATATGCCCCTGAAAGTCTTCTCAACAGTACAAGCAGCTCTCATTAGTCAGGGTCCAATATGTAAAACTGGCAGGAGATTCAAAAAGACAAGTTTGCAGGCAGAAGATTTTGCAAGTTTGTTAGCTTCGTCTGGAAGAGTAGTTTCCAGTGATATTGTAAAAAAATGTGTTACGAAAAATGTAAACATCCACACTGTAGTCATATTGCAAGTTTTCCCTAGCCTCTCCAATGCCATTTCTTGCACTTCTCCAGACTTTCAAATCCATAGAATCCTGATCAAGACGTGGGTGCTGCAAGTTTGGGAAGAGCACTATTCCCCGAACTTTCACAGAGGATGCGTAGGATAGAAGACCTTTCATCAAACAGAATTTTCAATGAAAATAAAGCTATTCATTTCTGAAATGTGCCACCCTTCCAACTCTACATATATAGGACCTGATTCACAAAGGTAAACTGAAACGAAAGTCTAACTTTACAACTTTCGGTATTCACAAAAGGCATTTACAGGTAGTAAAGTTAGACTTTTGTCTCAGTTAGACTTACGTATTGGTCTTAAGTTTGACTGTGACCAAAACTGAGACAAAAGTCTAACTTTACTACTCGTAAATGTCCTTTGTGAATACTGAAAGTCGTAAAGTTAGACTTTCGCCTCGGTTTACCTTTGTGAATCAGGCCCTACGATTATATACAATACAGACTCTGTAATAGTAACCACGCAAATTGTGTGGTTTAGAAAGGTTAAGTGACTTAATATCGAGAGACAAAATATCGACTACACAAAATATCGACGCCAAAATATAGAAGGACAGAATATCGACTCCCTATCTACAAACAGGTAAGTACTAAAATATCGATTCCAAAATATAGAATGTTAAAATATAGTTAGCTAAAATATCGAATTTTTTAAATGTATTAAAAATCATATAAAAGTAATTAAATACAATTAAATAAAACATACATAATATAATACAAAAAGCTTAAAATGTAAACATAATAATAAAAAAAGTAGAGATTTTGTTGGATAGTGAGAGCGTAAAAATTACTATTCCCACTCCAGTGAGTGGAACAGTAGGGAAAGCGTTGGATAGCGTAGGGGTAAAAATTACTATTCCCGCTCCAGTGAGTGCAACATTAGGGAAAGCGTTGGATAGCGTAGGGGTAAAAATGACTATTCCCACTCCAGTGAGTGCAACAGTAGGGAAAACGTTCGATAGCGTAGGGGTAAAAATTACTATTCCCACTCCAAAGAGTGCAACAGTAGGGAAAGCGTTGGATAGCGGGAGGATACCATTTATTATTCCCACTCCAGAGAGTGCGACAGTAGGGAAAGCGTTGGATAGCAAGAAGGGAAAAATTACTATTCCCACTCTAGTGAGTGCAACAGTAGGGAAAGCGTTGGATAGCGTAGGGGTACAAATTACTATTCCCACTCCAGTGAATGCAACAGTAGGGAAAACGCTGGATAGTGTAGGGGTAAAAATTACTATTCCCACTCCAAAGAGTGTAACAGTAGGGAAAGCGTTGGCTAGCAGGAGGGTAAAAATTACTATTCTCACTCCAGTGAGTGCAACAGTAGGGAAAGAGTTGGATAGCGGGAGTGTAAAAAATACTATTCCCACTCCTGAGAGTGCAAAAGTAGGGAAAGTAATGATTTATTTTTAAAATAAGATTACATTAATTATCAATACCAATAAAAAGTTAATTACAAAGATTTACCAATTAATAACAATTAATTACCATTGAAAAAAATGAATTAGCAATTAATAAAATTATTTACCAATTAATACAAATTAATTACCAATTATTAATTAATTATCAATTATCAATACACATAAATAAAAAAATTAGTATTTACTTTATTACAATTAATTTACTTCCCACCCAATTCCCCTATACACCCACAACCCACTCCCAATAATACAAATTACAATTAACATTATTATCAATTAATCAATTACTAAAAATAATTTTGCAATTATTAAAAATTATTTAGCAATTCATACTAATTATTTACCCATTAATACAAATTCATTACCAATTAATAATTAATTAGCAATTAATTAGCAATACACATAGATAAAAAAATTATTATTTACTTTATTACAATTAAAGTACTTCCCACCCAATTCCCCTACAAACCCACAAACCGCTCCTAATAATAAAAAATACAATTAACATAATTATCAATTATTCAATTAATATAAATTAATTACCAATTAATAACAATTAATTACCAATTAAATAATTAATTATCAATCAATTAATTATCAAAACATATAAATATAATTAATATTTCATTAACCATAATTAAATTACTCCCCATCCTATTCCCCTAAAAACCCACAACCCGCTACGGAATTAAATTACGCAAAAATTAAATAGCATAACATTCATTAGTTTAAATAAATTAAACATACATTACAAAAATAATACACATTTTTAACACATATACTACCATACATAACACTAAAAAAAATCAATATTATAGATATCTATATTTTTAAATTCGATATTATGGTAATCTATATTTTAACATTCTATATTATGGAAATCGATATTTCGTACCCCAATTTCGATATTCTGACTTATCTATATTTTGATAATTCGATAAACTGTCCACTCTATATTTTAACTTCGATATTCTGGGCAGTCGATATTTTGGAGTCGATATTTAGGGTGTTCACCATTTAGAAATGTGTGTGTACAGAATTTATTTATATGTGGATGCCCTGAAATTCGAACAGAATTTACACATAAACCTGGCAATTTTAAATGTGTGCCTACCCTTGGAGAGATTATAATTTTTTGTGATTTGGATACTTAGGTTCTGATGTATTATTTCAATTTACAAACCAGGGAAGTGCAATTCACACACAGAGGTGCCGATTACGATCCGGTAAAAACCGGGTACGAACCGTCGGTCGGAGCGTATTCTCCGTCCGACTCGTACCCGGTTGTAAAACATTACAAACATGGAATTACGATTCGCACAGAAACACCATTTCCGTACGAATCGTAAAAAACACCGACCGACGAAAATATGCATACGAATGTGATCCGGGAATGCTGCGACGTGACGGGACGCTTCCAGGCAGCGTTTCACGACCCAGGAATTACGATTCGAACCGACAGCAGTCCGGACGGCAATATTTTTACGGCACCCAAAAAGTGCCGGAAATGCGAAGTACGGCGCTTAACGACCAGAGTAGGTGGCCCGGTAAGCGCCGTACCCCCCCCAGCCCCCGCATGTACGCGCCGTACCCCCCCAGCCCCCGCATGTACGCGCCGTACCCCCCAGCCCCTGCATGTACGCGCCGTACCCCCCCCAGCCCCCACATGTACGTGCCGTACCCCCCCCAGCCCCCGCATGTACGCGCCGTACCCCCCCAGCCCCCGCATGTACGCGCCGTACCCCCCCAGCCCCCGCATGTACGCGCCGTACCCCCCCAGCCCCCGCATGTACGCGCTGTACCCCCCCAGCCCCCGCATGTACGTGTCGAACCCCCCCCAGCCCCCGCATGTACGTGTCGAACCCCCCGTGTATGTACACCCGAGTACGTGTCGAACTGTACGTGTCAAACCCCCCGTGTATGTACACCCGAGTACGTGTCGAACCCCCCCGTGTATGTACACCCGAGTACGTGTCAAACTGTACGTGTCGAACCCCCCGTGTATGTACACCCGAGTACGTGTCGAACTGTACGTGTCGAACCCCCCGTGTATGTACACCCGAGTACGTGTCGAACCCCCGTGTATGTACACCCGATTACGTGTCGAACTGTACGTGTCGAACCCCCCGTGTATGTACACCCGAGTACGTGTCGAGCTGTACGTGTCGAACCCCCCCCTGTGTATGTACACCCGAGTACGTGTCGAACCCCCCGTGTATGTACACCCGAGTACGTGTCGAACTGTACGTGTCGAACCCCCCGTGTATGTACACCCGAGTACGTGTCGAACTGTACGTGTCGAACCCCCCGTGTATGTACACATACTCGGGTGTACATACACAGAGGGGTTTGACACGTACTCGGGTGTACATACACGGGGGGGTTCGACACGTACATGCGGGGGCTGGGGGGGGTACGGCGCGTGCATGCGGGGGCTGGGGGGGGTACGGCGCGTACATGCGGGGGCTGGGGGGGGTTCGACGCGTACATGCGGGGGCTGGGGGGGGTACGGCGCGTACATGCGGGGGCTGGGGGGGTACAGCACGTACCGGGCACCTGTTTGGACGTCTCCATGGTTGTTATAGGGGTTCGGTGCGGACGGTCTTTTAACCATACGGTTGTACATTCGGACGCCCGGGACGGATCGTGATTCCCCGGTCGGACTTCGCTTTTCACGTTTGTACGGTAAATCGTCCGAGGACGTGTCGGACACTTTTTCCGACCCGAGGACGTGTGGGGAATTATTCCCAATGCGATTCGTATCGTCTTTTTCCCATGCGAATCGTGATTGCCAGTTCGTACGGCACTTGTACGATTCGTACGGTAAAAAGACCGGATAGGAGTCGCACGGGGAATTTTTTTACCGGATCGTAATTGGCACCAGACTGTTTTGCGAAAGGGAATTAAATATGCAAGGAGACCTTTGCACTAATAAAATAGTAGATGTACAGGTAGTGACACAAGTGCCTTTACAAATCAGGCCCTACATGAGAATTTAGGCAAACAATTTATGGCACCATAAGCATGATGAGAAAAATTAACTGTTTTTCTCAAGGTCACAACAGCTATTCTGGATAATCCAAAAATGTAACTATTTGCCAGTTTTACCAGGCCCCAGTTCCTCTACTTTAGCTCTTCTCCTAGTCTGTGACTGTCTATAGTCTGTCTCACTAATCATTGCCTTTCGCCTATCATTCTACAAATGCCTGAGTCTCTGTCATTTCACTTCTTTTTTAGTGCATAGGCACCTCCTGAACTCTCCGTTCTTCCACTGCCTTTTTTTCTGATGCACTCTCTTTGCCTCACCTCTTCCACTGCTCCTTTACCTCCTTCTCTGGGTACCTTATCTTACAGTAGGTCTCATCTCCAACTCTATTAATTTCTTCTTATTGCAACTCTACCCATCACCTTTCCTTTTGCAGTTCTTTCATCTTTGATTCCAGGTCCTTGTACCTTTCTGTTAGACCAGTCAAACTAAGGGGGTCATTACGATGGCGGTGAAACCACCACCGGCAGCCTGCCAGTGGTGGTTTCTACGCCATTCTGAGGCACTTCCCTGCCCGCCAAATTACAATGGTGGGAAGTGTGCTGGTGGACGCAAAGTCCCTCTGCCGCGGGTCGGCCACAAGCAATCATTGCGGTTGCCTGGTGGACCCACCCTGCATCAACAATATGGTGGTGGTGCCTAGCAGGCACCATCCACCATATTATGATGCTGCCTCCCCACCAGCCGGTGTATGTTGGTGACACCGCCATTCACAGGCTGGCGGGGATTGCATTTGGGGACCCGTTGTGGCCCCCCCTTGTGTTGGGGGGAGGTGGGTGTGCACTGGGGCTTGTCCATCCACCTTAAAACAAGGTAACATTGGCTTATCCTCACTTGGCGTATTTAATTTACACATAAGTCCCTCATAAAGTGATACCATGTGTACACAGAGCCTGTAAATTAATGCTACTAGTGGACCTACAGCACTTATTGTGCCACCCGCGTAACTAGCCCTTTCAAATTTTTCTCAGCTCTGCCATTTAGACCTGGCAAATAAACATTTTGCCAGGCTCAAACCTTCCTTTTTAGTACATGTAAGTTACCCCTAGGATAGGCCCGAGACAGCCCAGAGAGCAGGGTGTAATGTATTTAAAAAGTCAACTTTTTAATTTTACATGACCTGATAGTGAAAAACTCTCACATTTGTTTCCCACCATTGCAAAGCCTACCTCTCGCTTTGCATAACAGTGGAGTTGTATTATTACATATAATAAAATGTGATTTCCAAATGGCTACAGGTAACTGGTTCATGGTTAGTGTCTTTGGAATTGTAGTGAAAAATCCTCTATTATGGTGAAGCCACATTTTAAATTACAGTTTTGAAAATGCCACTTTCAGAAAGTTGGCACTTTCCTGATTGGGTGTAGCTGACAGTTGGGATTTGTAAATTGTAAAATGTAAATTGATACTTGTATAGCGCACTACTCACCCGCAAGGGTCTCAAGGCGCTTGTACGAATACCGCAGTGGAACCCATCCTGGCTTTCCCTGTGAGGCGTCCACTCCTGGGCACCCCCAAGGTGGAGGCCAGGCATCCTTAGCGTTGTGGGGGCCGTTGTGGAGATTAAGCAAGCTATTGCCCAGAGTTGCAGAGTGGGACTCCATGATTGGAATAGGCATCGAGGCGAGAATTTATCAGGTATGTGGAATTTTTGAGCCCAAGACCCGCCGAGGCGGGGAATTGAACCCTGGTCCCAGGCTAGACCTCTGCATCAGGGTCTGCTGCTCTAATCATTGAGCCACACTTCTCCACGTATTCATTTGTGTATTCCTTCTAAACAGCCACACCATAGAGAGCTTAGGTGTGCCTGGATGGATCATCATTGGCAGGATGTGAGGGTGGAGGTGGGCACAGCCCTACTTGCACTTGAATAGGCTGTGTCCTGCTTCCACACAAAGGGCTACATACTCCCTGCGGTTAGTCTGGAGCCAGGGTAGGGGAGGCAGGAAGCCTGTGGACTCCAAAGGCAAATCTCTAGAAGCTACTTCCCGCTTCAAAGGAAGGCCCAGGTAAAAATGTGGAACTACATAAACCAACTCATCAGTACAATTCTGGACCTGTGGATACTCTGACAAGGAGAAGGACTGTTGTGCCGAGGAAAGGACTGTCACTCTTCTGGACTGCTGCTTTGCTCTGAAGGACTGTTGTGCTGCTGCCTCAGGCCCTCTTGTCTGGATGAGAAGGACTGGACCTGCATCCGCTGAAGCTCGAACCCCAGAGTAATCCAAGGGCTACTTGGTAGGCCTCCTGACTAGAGTATCCAGGATTGAAGGCACCAACAACCTTGAACCCATTACCCAGACTCTGCCATCTGTGAATCCTACCCTGCCAACTGTTGTCACCCCAGTCCTGGATCCTTGGAAGTGGGACTGAAGGTGCTCTGCCAGCCCACTTGTGGACCCAGCAGAACTGATGCATCTCCTCTGCTGTGAGTCGCAATTCCGAACAGAGCCAACGCATCTCCTCTTCTGCTAGGATTTTCTTAGCATATGGATTCTGCATCAACCTCGCAGCCCACATCTAAACCGCCGCCTCAGCAAAGCTTTCCCGAGTGAGGCCCTCACATCACAAATCTCTTGTTAACGGCAGCCTTGACAGTGATGAAAAATTTTGCATTGCAGCCTCACAGCTCCTCGGAACCGACGCATCGCCTTGAGTGCATGGCACGTCCTAGAGTACAGACTTCATGTTGCAAGCCCTTGTCTACGGGATACTGAATCACGATGAAGGAACTTGCATTACAGCTTTGCAGCACCTCAGAACTGATGCATCGCCTTGGCTGCATGATGCATATGTGACGCAGGACCTCGACCTGCTCCACAACCAGGAGTTTAGGTACCCTTGTTCAGCAGGCCTAACTTGGTCCCTGTAGCAGGCTCGCACTCCATCAAGGTCAGCCTGAAGTTGTGACTTTGACCCTGTATGGTGCAACCATATATCCTCAGTTGGCGCCTTCTAAGGTTTTGCTAAGGTAAGTGCAATATATTTTACATTATGATATAAATCTAAAGAAAGATTCTTTTTACCGTGATAATCACATTTTTTCCTCAGGCACACACATTGAAAAACGAAGATTAACAATTGTACAGCAAAATGTTAAAGTCACATAATGATGAAACCAACATTATAAGTTTACTAAATTAATTTTTGCCACTTATGGAGAACAAGTGTAGTGTACGATTTTTTTATCTGCCTGTGGCATCATTAGGTACCACTTAACATGGTTGTAAATGTTATGGCAGATGAATCCCCACCAGAGTCGTGTTCATCTGCCCATATTTACCTCAGTCACTGTGGCCCACTAACACTTGAGGTCTCACTTTCCCTCACAGAGGTTACACTCTCTTGCTGAGGTATTTGGTATATTCACAATTTTTGACTTTATATTTATTGTTGAGGTTGCAAGTTTGTCTACAGATCTGATAAAGCCCCCTCACATCTTCATAAAATATTTTCATTAGTTTTTGCACCACTGTAAGTGGATTAAAACTGCTATCATACTTAGGCGATTCTTGATGTCAGAGCACAAGGAGGCAATTTTTTTAGAATGTGCAATCATTGACCCCAGGAGCTTTGCTTGCACTTTCAGCCTCGTTCTCACTAGTGATAGAAATCGTTGGCGCTTTCGATGTGAAAGCAGACATACGTTCTCCATTCTGTAGATTCATTTGTCTGTATGTGAAAGGATTTAACCTTCAATACATAAAAAACTTGTTAGCGAGCTAGTATAAAAAATCTAGCATTATAATATTGCTGTGCCTTTCTTCTGAGCCCTCTTACTTGTATGTCCTTGTGCATGTCATATTCTTCTTTCAACTTCTATCTTCGGTTGCATCAGTAGGTTTGCATTGAAGGCCATTAGAAGGTTCATCCTGTGTATAATCCTCAATGCTTTCTTCTAGCATATTGCTATCATTCTCCACAGCCTCCCCTGTAAGCACTGGCAAGGTTTCTGCAAAAAGAAAAAGAAAATACCACATATGTTTTAAATTTACTTCAGTACAAGTAGCATGAAATGAGTTATCATATTTTTACTCCAACTGTAAAACACTCCATTACAATTAAATCATAACTATTATTACAAAATCAAACTAATTTTAACACTGCACCCCAATCTACTTTCACAGCACATCCCAGATCTCTAAGTCCTAATGCCCTACCTCAAACTTAAAAAACTTTTGTTTTTAAATAGACCAAATGTTATCAGCTAATAGATTAAAGAATGCAGGGCAACAAATCCCAGAATACATTGCAATGTAGATCCAAATTAATATATATTAACATACAGCCTTTTTATACACAATACAATAGCATGAATATGTCTACATGACACAGGAGTCTGTGTTCACAAGGTACTAACCTTTAAATATGAGCTTCTTATGCTTTACAAGATGGGCACTCTGTAAAGTTGTCACCACAGTATGGAGGCTGCAGTGGTTTAATCTTTATCACCTTCACACCTTGGTTACTTTGAGTGAATAGTTTCTTTTTGACAAGTGTTGCATAGAGTGTACACTGGTTTTAGAAGACACATTTTAATATTATGTGGTGTATTTCTCATGATAGTTTCACTGTTTGCGTTCAGTGTGTTATAGAGTAAACTTTCTCCATATTGTAAACACTGTTTACAATACCCACTTTTCTATTCATATCAACTTCATTTCCCAATGTAGGTTTGGTGACTGTGAGGTGTTTGTTACAGATAAAAGCTGTCCGTAGTTGGACATTCATTTTGGAACAGACAGCTTGAGTTTCTTGAGGAACTTGGTTTTCTCTGAACAGTTGTATACAGATCGAATACTGTGTGCAATGAGAGCTTCCTGTACTCTGTGGTACCCCGCCACCTGCAGCCAGGACCTGTGACCAACCCACCCAGAGGCAGTCATCTCCCCCACTTGCAGCCTACCTTATGCCACACACAGCCTTTAATCATGTGCGCTGTGGTGTTGGTCGCAGCAAGGTCCTGTGTTCAACTCCCTACAGGCCACCACCAAGAGGCAGCCAACTCCACTCTGTGGGCGGCCCTTGATTGTGTGTGGTGTGGGGTTAGTCTTGCAGCCATACCCTGCTTCCAACGTGCAAATGGCAGACTTTGGCTGTACACACTAGGCGGTTGGCTACAGGGCCTAGTGGTATCTCCGTCAGTATAGAGTGACCAGGCGTATTAGGTTTGACAATAGCCTTTAATCTACCCGCACTGAATTAAGGGAACCGGACCAGGGCTCAGTGGTTTTTAATAAAGCTAATGGATGTTCCTTTTGGACCCCAAAAAATACCACGGAGGTAGGTGTGATAGTGAAGAAAAGTCACATAGAACAGCAGGGCCTTGCTTCCGCAAACATTATACAGTTCTTTGAGGCCCAAATAAAGGAGATAAAACATTTAAGTACTGATTCAGCTGGCCCCCGTATTGCAAACCAGGGTTTGCCCTTGCTGAAAGTATTAAATCAAGAAATTAACCGTTTAGTCCGAAAACAACATTTACAATTCTCCATTGGCAAACAACAGGAAATCAATCACCTTAAGCGAGCAAGAAGTCGCTATTAATTCAGAGAAAAGAGAAGGGAGTTTGATGCCAAATGGATTGCGTTGAGGGAAGCCGCTAGAACCAAAGACTCAAAAAAATACTGGCACCTGATCGCAGAATATTGTGATTCAAGACAGAGGGCTCTCCCGACATCGATTCTAGAAAAGAAATGGGTGGTCTGTATTTCACTATTATATAAAAATAATGGTTCAGTACCTTTTTTGATGCCTGCCATAGAGGAGTCTTCTTTTTTGGAATATGGTCCTCCATCAAGGGATGAAGTAGTGGGTTACATAAAAAAGGCTAGAACCTCCAGTGCACAAGGGCCGGATGGAATCCCGATCGTGTTAATTAAAAAGGAGCCAGCGGCATGGGGAGCTCTTTTGGCACCGTTGTTTAACTTCTGCTTTCGAATGATTAATATCCCCTCCTCTTGGAAGGGGAGTATTAAAGTTCCTTTGTACAAAAAAGGCCCGAAGAGTCTACCTACTAGTTTTAGACAGATTGCGTTGTCGGACTCTTCGGGCAAATTATTTGTAAAAAGTATACTTTGTCACCTGCAGCAATGGGCCAATGACCAGAACATCTTACCACCAGAACAGGCTGGCTTTAGAAAGAATCCTGGAACCCTGGACAACATTGCGTCTGTCCAGACCATCATAGAGAAATATACTTTCCCACCAAGCATGCCAGTTTATATGGCTTTCATTGATTTCTCCACGGCATTTGATAAAGTGGATCGTCAAACGCTGCGGAGAAAGTTTTACCATCTCGGTATGCCACACCATCTCCTGGGCCTCTTGATAGAATTACATACAGACACCTGGTGTCAAGTGATGATGGGAGTCCCGCAAGGTCTATCTTGTAGGATTGAGACTGATAATGGGCTTAAGCAAGGCTGCCTGTTGGCCCCTCTTCTGTTTTCCTTTTATATATATGATCTCCCAGGCACGTTAAATTCAGTGAGAGGAGATGCCCCTAGAATTGGTACATTGTTCATCGGTTCCCTACAATATGCAAACGACGTTGCTATTTTCGATTTAACTGCTATTGGCTTGCAACGTCGACTGGATGCCCTAACTAAATATGCGGAGGACTATTTTCTGAAAATTAATATTTCCAAAAGCAAAATCTTAATCTTCCGCAAGAAAGGTCGTAGAATAAAGAAAGGGTATAAGTGGTTGTTGAGGCATGAAGAACTAGAAATGGTTGACTCATATTTGTACCTGGGAAAGTTTTTTTCAAATAATGGGCAAGATTCAGAGCATATTAAACTATGGTAAGACTGCCTCCCAGGCCGAAGCTCTAATCCGATTTTATAAAACCTATGGGAGACGCCATTTTCGTCATGTTCTGTCAGTATTCAAGGCTAAAATTCCTCCCTCATTAACTTATGCTGCAGAAGTATTGGATAATAACTACTGGCTCGCCTTTGATAAGGCTGAAGGCCGGTTCTTCCGCCAAATTTGTAATCTAAATTCTCTGGCTGCCCCACATGTTCTATGCTTGGAATTCGGTATAGTCTCTACTTATATTTTATCTCTGTCAGCAGTCCTGAGGTGGGGGAATGCTCTCCTTTGGGGGGAGGAGGGCTCTCTTAGGGCCGCCTTGAGAATGGAAATCTTTGATAAGCTAAAGTATCAATCAGCATTCTTTAGATCATTTGCTTTCACAAATGACATATTTGGGCTCAGTTCAAATATTAATTCACCTATGCCAAAGGTCTGCCCTGAAGTTATTCTTAAAGAAGTCTGCAAGCTTGATTAGTATGGCAAGAGATAGAGTTTTAAGTAAATCTAAGTCCCACAATGAGCTGGTTTGTGGGAGTGCCTTGGGGAAAAGGCCACAACCCTATTTAATTTAGCATCATCCACATGGGATTAGAAGACTGATGGTTCTTTTGAGAATTAACCTGTTGCCCTTAAGAGAAATCACTGGCATTTGGGATAAAATCCCAAGAGAGGAGAGAATTTGTGAATTGTGTTATATACAAATCCATGATCTCAACTATGTGTTATTTGTGTGTCCGGAATTACAAAGGGCAAGGCGTATGTTTTTAAGATCATCATTCATTAAATTTAATATTCATTCTGCTCAGGAGGCCCGAACATTTGTTTCATCCCCACCAAATGAAATGGTCTGTCATAGGATATTCCAATTTTTTAAAACTTTTCTGGCTATTTATTTGGAAATGTTTAAAATCGAGCTATTAGGTTGTAACGTCTAATGGTTGGATATTGAAGAAGTTTGCACTGTATAAAAAATATGTTTATCCTTCTTCCCACTTTTTAATCTACTATCGTATTTTAATGAAAAAAAGGGAATCATTTTTTGTATTGTATTTAAAATATGTTTTTTTATTGTATTGGTGTATTTTTGTGGACCTCCATAGGAGTTCCTTAACAAATAAAAATTGAAATTGAATTGACATTGACATAGAGGGCCTAGGCTGCCGCCAGGTCCTGTGGCTGAGCCCCCAGCAGGCTGCTTACCACACACCTCATGCTGCCTTTGGCGGGGGCAGTATAGGGTTGGCCTTTGGGCTCCTGGGACCCCATCACCTGGGGCCACAACATATATATTAATGGAAGAAAACAGCCCCTGCCCCAATCCTTAATTGGTCCTTGGATCCCCATTCCCTGGGGCCAGTTCAAATATAAAAGTGTTCGGGCCATGTGTCCCCCACTCCTCAGGCCTTAAACTTCAAGGGTGAAATACAATTGAACAGGGGAGGTGGGTGTGCAGTCCCCCTTAAACTACACAATGCTCCTGGTACCCTACCCCCGAGGCCAAATGTACTAAAAAAGGGTAGAGGCATGCAGCCCTTCTCCCTGAGCCTTATTTGGACCCAGGGACCTCATCCCCCAGGACTGAGTATTTAATAAAGGGAGGGGGTGTGCAGCCTGCATCCCCCGGTCTAATAGGCCTCAGGGACCCCATCCCCGAGGACAACATTTAAATAAAATGGCTACCTAGCTAGAGTATATTAAGCTTTGGTTTTTTCCAGTACACACTCTACACTACAGCTACATAAAGGACCACAAGGTAATGTCTCCAACGACCTTGCGTACTTGTATTTTCGGCAATGTGATTGTTCCTCAAGAGACTTCATCTAGAATAAATCCTTGTATTGAGAAGACAAAGAGACTACAGACAGAGAGTTGAATCTCCACCAAACCAGGGTACTTCCTTTTAATTATATGGAGTAAGTGCTTCTTCGTTTGATGTAGATGTCCTCATATTTTTCTGCATCAAGAATGCAACATCAAAATAGGCGGGAAACGCACTTGGGGCTGTTCGGTAAGTTGAGCTGTCCATCAGCCTGGAAAACAGCAGGAACACTGTTACATACTAATAACGTGGAGGGGGCTGAGCCAAACAGGCTGAGTTTGTAGGTGATTTGGTGCCTTTGCATACTGAGCAGCAATTTAAATGGAGAACCATGCACTGTGTTCTCAGGCTAGGAGATGACCAGAAAGAATCTACTTGTCTTGGATAGTCACTGAAGAAAAGATTGTGCGCCAATACATCAACGATGCATTTACCTCTATGAAGGATTTCAGATAGTTTTTTCAATATTCAATTGTAGAGAAAATGCACTTGCTTTGATTTGGCCAAGCATAAGAGTTTGAGATGATTTGTCTGCTGTGTTCAAATTTATAAGTGCTTCCTGTCAAGGGTTAATTTCACATTAGGGGCCGCTGGGGGAGCCCAAGAGCCTTTGCAGTCCCCAGCTGACTCCCTGCATGCTGCTGGAGCTGGCATTGATCCAGCCCAGAGGGGGCAGCTATTTATGCTTCTCCCTCTGGGCACGTGCAATCTATTATTTAGTTTCTCTGCCTGCATCAGTGCAGGCAAGAAAACAAAAGACAAGTCAGCTCCCACTCATCAGGGGCATTTTTACTAAGGGCTAGATTTAGAGTTTGGCAGGCCGGTATTTACTCCATCAGACCAACAAAGTAAAGTACGCCATCACCATGAGGGAGTAGCCGCCTGCCAAACTTTGAGATGTTCTCTGGCCCAGTGGGCATCTCTTGCATTTACAGTATTTGCTGCAATGGCAGTTCCTGTAAGAAATAGAAAATTTCTCAGACTGCACCACCAACATGATGGAGCCAAGCGGCAAGCTTTCATTGTTTTTTTGGGTTTTTTCATAATGAAAATCCCATAGCAAGATTTTCGTTTAAAAAATATACAAAAACAATAAGCACCTCATCACAGTTGGGATTTTTCTCCCAGAGCATGAGGATCATTTTAGAGTTTTCTCGGTCCTGGCTGTCATGGACAATAAAAACTGCCCATTTGTCCACCCAGTTTGAATATGGTGAGTGGCAATTAGCCAAACCTTCGTAGACAGTGGAAGGTGTATGCAGGAGGTGGAGACATAGTGGTTTTCTCCGTCGACATACTGGGGTCCGCCAGACTCTAAATGATAAGTGCAGACCTTCAGTTTGGCGGCGAGGGTACTCCATTGCTGCTGCAACAGAGTATGCTCTCTGTCAAACTATAAATCGGGCCCTCATTTTTGTCAATAATCATTACTGTGAACCACACATTTTCAGCGCTGTTCCTCCTGGCAGCTGCGTAATACCTTCAATCACATAGTCCATAGGCAACTTTTTAATGCATTTAATATTACACAAGTTAAACCCAGACAATACGTTCCATATTTTCCCCATTGCCCTTGCAAGGCACCATGAATGCTTTGGTTAAATCAAATATGCTACTTCCACTTTTCTTTTGCTGCTATACATTATCTGCAGCATTTGGATAACCTTTCGTTTTGCAGAGCTTAACAGCCATGTCTATTAATACAATAAATGCAATGTATTTTCTATCCAGAGCGAAACTCACAGATAGTAAAACGTGATTTTTTTGTTACAGGACATGTTAATGTGTAATGGCTCACATATGAATACTAATTGATCAACCACAATGTTTATTATGGCGGAACATACATTGTATCTAAACCTTGAAAAACATCATAGCATGTCATTTGCCCAAATAAAACATGTGCCAGCTGTCTGAAATACTGATTCAATATTCTTCTGAAATACTAACTTAAAAAGATTGAATAAATCACACCTCAGTCACAACAAATGACATAGGGCCTGATTTAGAGTTTGGTGAATGGGTTATTTTGTCACAAAAAGTGACGGATGTCCTGTCCGCCTTATTACAAGTCCATTGTATCGATGCCACTTGTAATAAAGCAAACATCCATCATGTTTGTGACGGAGTGGCCCATCCGCTAGGCTCTAAATCAGGCCCATAGTTATTTATTTTTATTTTATGGGTGTTGGTCATCTCATTCACGATCAATACATTCAAACTTTAATTAGAACCTGATTATTACAAGGATCTGATGTTGTTGATCATAAATTGGTGCCATATCTATCAAGACTAGTATTAGCGATTTACAAATTGCGATTTTTGTCCAATCTCTGTTTGGAAATTTCAATTCCTAATGTATGAAAGTTTTAATTTTAAATTAGTGATTCCTAGTGGGTTGCAAATTGACCTACCACATGAATATTGATTAGGTAGGCCGCAATTTGTGACCCAGTTGAAATCGACACCACCACAGGGACCACCACCATGTCTGTAGTTGCTTTCTAATAAAACAATCTGGTTTCTTTAATACAGTCTGTTTCCCTGCATTAAAAAAGAAACGTTTATTTTTTATGTGTGTTTAAGAATATGCAATGGTCCTCTGAACCACTGCCTCCTATTAAACAAATGTTTTTTTTGCATTCACTCAGGGGAAGGACTTCCTATTTGTGAATGGGTTACTATTACATGTTTGTAGTCTGTAAATTATTAATGTTATTCAACTGAAATTCGATCGCAATACATATATATTGGTATTTGGTTGCAAACCCAAATTGTGATTGAGTAACACGCTACCGAATCACAGTTCGGGTTTCATGAATACCAAATGCTTTTTTGCAGTTGCAAAACGGGGCAATTCTGTTATTCGCAAAGAAGCTTAGTACATCGGGCTCTTGGTGACTATCGACCCTCTCATCAAAAAGCCAAAATCTAACTCAATATGGGTAGGACAGTAAATTTCAATTTGTTGGTTTGGTATGATGAAGTATGTCACCTAGAGAGAGTGAGGGTTTTCGTTCTTTTTTGAAGAACACCTGAGGCACAAATAATTGTCTTACAATAAAAAAGAAGATATTCATCTAAAACAAATTGCTCAAAGAAAAGTTATGTTTATTTTGTGAATTACCATTAAAAAGGTGCGTGATGCATAGACCCTATATTGAGGAGCCTTTGTTATTCCTCTTACCCCTGCTGTGTTGAACTATCATTATCCTTAAGTAACACTGAGTAGAACAGTATTATTCAACAACTGTGCCCAGTAATTTCCTGATGCCAGTGGTACTGTACTCTAGGGTGGGACATCCCACCACAGGAAGTGCTAGTATGATGATGAGTAGTACGCCTATAACTCACTGCCCTACGTAGCAGCAAACATATTTCCTGTGGTCTTGCATTTTCACCCCCATAGAGGAATATACACCTATCAAGGAAGGCATGAAGGCCATCAACCCATTGAGCTCAAGATGCCCCTTTACACACCTTTTCAGCATCATCACTGGCTTTCCTTAACATAATTATAGCCCCCGCTCACAAGCACACACATGCAAGTTATGACCTAATAAGAAGTAGGTCTAGGTGAAACCTTTGTTATGCCAGAGTATCCTTGCATAATTCTGAAATTTACAGTATGTTAAGCTGTCTATTTGATTTTAACGAGATGTAAATAGTACTTATCAGCAGGTATCTCTATATATCATGTTATATTATGGGGGGACACAGGAACCTGATTGTTTGATCCCTTAACATATGCATGTAGCTTCCTCGGCTCTGCATTTTAGTCAGATGTGAGCCTATCATCCTGTGAGCATTCCACTCACAGAGTAATATCACCTTAAGTGCCAGGAAAATCTACAGTGTTGGGGTGACCATAGCTATTGCACTGAGTTTCTCACACTGTAAATGGAGAAGAGAGAGCACATATTTAGGTACAACAGCTTATGAGACCAAAGGGTAGCAAAGTGATAAGCATTGGGCACCAAGAGAGAGCTGTCTAAGATCTGAACATATGAGCTAGAACAATGTCCGCTTAGCAAACAATCATTAGGAGACTACCACAATTTATTTGACATAAACTTTATATAAAATGTCTATGATTTTACTACAAGACCCTCAATTCACCATACTAAATATATGGGTCATAACCATTTTTTACTTAAACTCCAGACATTAAAACTGTTTAATATTACTGAGCAGTGAGTAATGCAGTGACGCCTTGCCAAAGTACTACTTCACAGGCATGTGGCAATATTCTGAAGCACCACTTAGTCTTTGATGGGAGACCTGGATTTGTCTCTGGTCACAGTGTGTATCTGCATCTTGTACTTCTCTTCCTCCAACCAACTTTTTACCACCTCTTTTAGCCTGTCTCATTCCTCCTACATGTGTTTTGAAGTAATGGCATCTGAGCTGGTAAAAGATTGCGACGTTATGGTCACTGACTGTGATGTCTCCATGGTGTTATCCTACATAGTATCCAAATATCTGTCCAGGTCTTTGTTTGCTCATCAATTGTGTGTAACAATCATGATGGCAGGGTCCAATATGCCATATTTTAACTCCACCTTCAGTATCCTTAGTCACTGTGCCAGAAATGTCTTCATCTTCCAATTCGCCTGATAGGAAAAATCATGAGATATGCATATTGGTTGTTACCCCATTGCCACAGGCCTTTCTCCTTTGCCATGGCAATTAGCTGATGTGCTTGAAAAGAAGGCTATTGTGTGTCATGGTCCAGTCTTCTGGTTGCAATTGCATGGCTTTTTAACTATAGTACTGGTGTGAATGTCAAGTTCAAAGCTTCAAAGATCCACCTGATTATAAAATCCATCATAGTATCACCCCTTGCTTACTCTAGGGACCCTTAGAATCAGATATTATCTCACCTTTTCCAATCCTCTAGACTCACAATCTGTATTTTCCAATGATCTTGTTGCCAGAATGGGGATTCTATGTGTTTTGTTTGATGAAGGCCACTACCTCTTCTTCATTAAGTGTGCTTAAAAAACAGACATATTGAGTTCTTTGTCATTTTTATCAGGGTTCCTTCCTTTTGTCGTTCTCATCACCCAAAGGTCTTTAAAGATTGTGTCTAGCATTGTTTCCTCTGTAATCAGGGTTTAATTTGTAGTACCTTTCTGACTTTTGCCAGTCTTCGCCTCTGAAACCAACATATGCCTTGCTGGCTTCTGCTGTGACATTTGGGTGGTACTCATGTAGCATTCAGTTACAAGTTATGTTACTTAAAGCAAATAATGGTTGCTAGATCACATTATTTCTTCTCTGATTGTGAACAGCAAAAGGGCAATGTCTGCAGTCCCAGCAGCTGCTCTGGGATCCTTGCTCCTTGTTTAGTGCAATTAACATAGTTAACTGAACGCAATGTTTCATTCATATGATACAGGGAGATGGAGAGGGCCACATTATCTAGAAGCAATGAGGAATTCCCTTATATAGGGAGGTGTTGGTTTTCATTAAAGGTGCATTGAAAGCTGCAATACCAGTCCTTGTGGATTGCACTTAGTATATTATTTTCATCATGTTCTTTTCTACTGTTTTCATTGCCACTCTCACTGCCAAAAGTTCTTTACGGAAAGTCTCTAGCATTGTTTCCTGTGTCATAATGATTTAGTTCTTCTTCCTTTTTTGCCTTTGTCATACTCTGCAAACCACAAACACCCAGCTGGTTTCAGATGTGTCTTTTGGACAGTACTCTTATAGTTTTCTTTAATGGAGTAGTGCTGCTAGTTAGCTGACAAATAGCAGCTAACTGTTGCCTGAGCAATTGATCCTTTCCCAAAACTTTGAACAGCAACAGGACAATGCCTGTAGTCCAAGCATCCATTCTAGATTCCTTGTTCTGTGCAAATAATGTAATTAACTCAACACAATGTTTTGTCTACCTCAGTACTAGTAAACCTGGCTTCCATTATGTATTCTGGCGCAAAGATATCAACACCTAGTGATTTTTGCCCTTGAGTGTGTAGGTTGAGCAGAAATTGCTGCCTTCCTCCCTCTCCATGTTCTTCTTTCTATGACCATTACATTCCTTCATGTGGATCTCTGGTTTGTATATCCCCCCTATACGGTAGCAAGTCAGTTACTCTAAAGCATTGTAGTACATCCATCACCACTCCAGGTGAATCTATGGAACCCCAGGTTGCTTTGCCTTCCATTTGCTCACCTCAATATTTTCAAGCCAGTGACTGACCTCATACATCACGACTCCGGTATCCAGGGCCGCATCTGCCGTGCACCCCAGTCTTTACAACCTTATGTTAATCCCTTTGTTCTTCACTGAATCTACTGCTTGGTGTGGGCGGTGCCATTCCCATCCATCATCAGCTTCTGATAGTTGGTCGATGACTGAGGCCAACATTCACTCTCAGTGTCCTTCATTAATCTCAACACCTACACAACACCCCCCTGGAAAATCCTGAGCCTTAGCCCATGAAACAATGTTTGCTATCATCCCGATCATGGTGCTTAACCGCCACTGTGCAGGTGGGCCTGAGCAGAACTCAGAGAGAAACTGCCTTTCTTCTTGAATGCAGGCAACACAATACACATCACAGTGTCTCTTAAAATCAAACATCTTGATTTCAAGACAGAAAAAGAATAGTCTTATCAAATGTCTTTTGTGATTCTACTTCACTTCTTGAAATCACACTCCCTGCACTCAAAGACCCATGATCCAACAGTTTGCAAGGTGATATCTTCAACAATCTGCAACGTGGTATGGGCATGCTACATTTTCATAGTGGGAGCCTTTTGAGATGGCCACTGATATTTGCCATAAACTCTCAAGAGTCTCTCTACTCACAAGATCCAGGGCTTAGACTTGGACCATAAACATACCAATTTGATTTCCTGAAGTATTGCACACAAAACTATGAGTGTACACATGCTGAGTTATGATTCCCTTGATACTATCGTTGTGTATCCCAGATATTGGAAGGTGGATACAGCATGGTCTTTTGTGCCACATTGTTGGAACTTTCCTTGAAGGGCCCATATCATTCCTGATACTTTTGCACTGCCTATGTCTGTTTTTCAACATACTTGCTGTCATGCTGAATTCCAATTTTAGGCTAGCTGCGTATTCAAGCCCATCAATCAGGTCCACTTCCTAACATAACTTAAGTCATGTGACTTGATATGTCAGTGCTCTTTAGTGACATCTATGCACATCTACATCTCAGGAATTCATTATGTCCCCAACAATTTGGATCTCATACGAAGATCCACGCTAATTTAATGCATTTGCCTTATTCCAACTCACATTATCTTAGATTACAATCAGTTGCTAATCATCCTAGAAATTTCCTTCTGTCTCCACTAACAAAATGTCCACATGACTGGGATCATTAGTAAAGCTAAACATCATCACTTGTGTTCAATTTAGGAAAGTCACAAAATCCTTAAAAGAAAAGAGAACGCAGATTACAGTGACAAGTGATATCGCCAAAGGTGAGCAGTCCAGAATGCTAAAGGCATCTCCATGTTCTGTCCATTTACAGATCAGCTATTTTGGATTTGTGATAATAGAAAGCTTGTTTTTGGTGGAGTCAGTATAACTACACTTGCCAGCCAGTGGCCGAACATGGCTTGCGTGTAGTCCAGCAGGGGTGTACTATGTCATTACATACAAGATGTCACACATGATGGTGCTATGATATTGTTCTCCACTGGAGCTCCTTATTATGAGAAAACCATATTGCTGTCTCCGCTACTCATTCTGAACAAGTCTGGGAGAGGAAGTTGCTTGTGCCTTTCTTACCTTGAAATTCGTCTTTGGACTTTTGGAAGGAATGTCCCTGTAATCTCAGCCACCTTTTGTCCCTGAAGAATGCCTCTGAAGGAGCTCTTTCTGGACTAATTGGTAACCAGATAAATTTAGAGAGGAACATTTGTAATAAGAAAGATTTGGACTTTGACTTTGGATTTTTCATTTTCTGTTGGACAGTGGTCCAATCTTATTTGCTATCGCACTAAGGAATATTATCACTGGTGTTAGTAGTAAGGTTTCCTCCGGGATTGCTTTCAGAAACAATAGCTATCCTATAGGGTTCATCAAGAATTTGGACTGCAAAACAGTAGCAGATGTGAGTTTATATCTGTATCAGTCTTGCTAATCACTAGACACCTTGTTGTGCAACACACCTATGATAGTATCATCCCTCTCATTTCAGGTATGCTTAATTTGATTAATTCAAGTGCTACTAGCCTCCTCTCCCTTTGTCACTTCCACCAATTGGTTGGGTAGTTGTGATCAAAGGGTTATGGGAGATCGTGAATTAATGCTTCATTCAGCAGAAACACCAACTGCATACAAGAACTTTACACAACGTATCAAGAAGGAGCATGGGTCCGGTATGATACCAAATTGTCATCTGTATAAGATCATGTGCTTTGCTGAGAATATTTGCACGTAAAGGCCATGGCAGAGCAAGACATGACAAAGAGATAGAGAGTAATGAAAGAAAAGTATAAGATAGGAAAGAAGAGGGCAGTGGTGAAAAACAATGGTCAACTGTGATGTTGTGGATCAAGAGGGAAGTAAGTACTAGTTTGCGTGAGCAACATGTTCTACAAAGTAGCTTGAGGTAACTGGATATGGAAATCAGAAGTAGTGGGTAGCACTGAAAGAGTCTTTGCAAAAGTAAATGACACTATATGATCAGTGATACTTTGGAGATATATGATTTTTGAAGTGTAGTGTGAAATTTCTAGGATTGTTGAGGAAATGATGTGACTATATGTGTATGCAGAGTATTGGGTTTATTCCAATGAGGATTTTGCCTTGTATCACCCTTTCTATTCATCAGGGTGCGAATCTTCTAGATTGTCATGATGAAGCCACTACTATTCACCAGTCTATTTTTGGGTTTTCTCTGGTTCATTCCAAGATTGTGAAAACGAGATTTACCTGTGCCCTGCCTCGACTTGATTTGTAGGTTTCATCTCCATCTAGAATTGTCACATACCTACCACAACCTGCAGCTTTGGCTGTCCATGGAATTCTGATAGTGTTGAGTCCTCAGCATTTTTAACTGGCTTCCCTGTTGTTGGCATACAGTCTTCACAAGAGTGAGGGCTGTAATCGTATATCTGGTGGCAGTAGCCTTATAACTGTAAAGGTTTCTCTTTGAGCTTGTTATAACACCTAGGCCCTCTGTAATTCTTGCTTTGATATTAATCAGTTAACAGCCCTTAACTCTTTATCCTTTAACGAACATTCGCAAGGCAGCCCTGGTGTAAAAGGTGTGTGACCAGGCAGGGTAGATGTGGAAGTGGTTCTGCGAGGGGTGCTCATATGTGCTGCTGAGGACACCTAGTAATCTTTCTATTGCCATGCTGTAGAGTATGTAACTGAGTTGAGGCAAATTCAGTGGGTACACACTGCTCTGGTAGATTCAGTGTTCGAGGCATCAAAACCCATGGGAGGTTGCATAGGAACACTAATGATCTGCCCATAGCACACCCTCTTGACTCAAAGTAGCACAAAGTAGAGAATAGCACTTGCTTGGTATTATTTTTAGTACATTTCCAATGCAAATCATTATTTATGTTGGAAAGTAAATCAAAACACAGCACTTGGTGCAGGTTTGCAGTATGTTTGTGATGCAATCCCAGCACATAGTGTTAGTAAATCTGGGCCATCACCTTTACAAGAATATCATCCTACTGGACGTGCAACTCCAGTGGGGCAATATTAAATAGATAAGACTTAGGACACACTATTTATGTCTGATCATATTCTGGCAATGATATGATGGTATCAAGCCCCTGCTGGTCCCTTCTTCTTGATTTTCCCTTCACACAACTTTTCTTTGGACCCCTGTTCTTGCTCACCCCAATACTTAACTACCTAACGCATCATCACCTTACCACTAATAGCTCAACAAGATGTGCTGCATAATTATCCCATCTATCAACTTTGTGTGCCCTATACTTTTATCCCAACACTCTCTTCTTCCTAATCTTATGTCTTCTTATACTAAAAGCTGTCTAACCTCTAATTCTGTTCCTCCTTTCAGCTATGATCAAGGCCTCCAAATTCACACATTTGTGAGCTTTTGCATCAATGGTCCACTGGCGAGGCAATAAATGATTTTCCTTCTATACTCCTAATGCATGCGCCCTGTCCATCACATAAGACATAGAGCAGTTCCTGGAAACACTAACCTATCCTCCCGTCTCGAACCTCTAGTAGACGCAGACTGTCTAACTCATGTTCACACCTTCTCTAATGGGCCACCTTCTACTCTTTCTAACTATCCTGTTTGACAAACTCATCTAAAAAATCTCAATACTTATTATTCTCCTAGCCCATGCCAGCAGTCAATAACATTCCCTTTTAGATTAATTTTATAATCTGGACAAACACACCTTCAGATTCTTTTGCCATATAGACCAAAGCACACAACAGTGCAAAGTATGGAAATTGAATCAATTTGATCTCACCTAGCAGAGATCACATGACGTAAACATTCATCCTGAATGTACCTCTTAGTCAAGAACATCAGACAATGATGAATAGCTTTCCCAGGACACCACTATTGAAGCCATATTCACCAGAGCATCCCCCTTTCAACCCTTTACCACCAGAACTACAACCTGTACAGCCACATGCCAATATATGTTAGCTTACTGAATACACAATTTTTTCAGTCCAGTAGCCGGAGGGGAAAACAAATTTCTGGTCAGCCAATATCGAATATCAGAGCATATGATCCAGGCACAATACTTTCAAAGCATCATAACCAGGAACCATACTCATACCATCTCACTTCTCCTACTGATCTACCAAATCTCTACTCTCGCTTTTACCTAACCTTGATGGACAAAACACAGTACCAACAGACCTTGGGGCTATATTGGCCAAAGCAAACATTAGAATAATCTAAGCATGTGGATGAACCAATACTTCACTTGAGACACAACTACTGAAACCATATTAGGCACTTCAACTATCAGGAGCCTCATTTTGGATACCCCTTACAGCTACCATGAGAACTTTGATCCAAAGGACAATATGTTACTTTCATTTCACTTAGGGCCCAATTCACCAAGGTAAACTTTCACTTTAGTGCAAAGTTACATTTTTTCCTATTCACAAAGATATTTTACGAGTACCATCTTTGAGACAATCTTATCTATTTTTGAATGTGGAATCTTAAATATATTACTTGTAAAACACCTTATAGAAAAAATCCTAAACAAAATAAAAGTGTATGTTTATGTTGCTGAATCAAGCACTCAACTCTACACACAAATCAGCTAGCCACAACTTCAGAGCACACAATTGTTCCCTGGACATCTAATATTCTCAAAGCATCAGGATCTTTTCTCTCACCCAATGTGGCCATTAAAAGGAGAGCAACTCCCAACATGAATACTTGATCATATGCTCAACCTACAAACCTCTAGCATGAATCATTATCAATACTAGATCCTTAAGGAAGAATGAAACATACATACACAAGTGAATAAGGTACTCTAGAACAGACCTCTTCTTTAAAACAGACACTTGAATGGGAGACAGCCCTTCAGCTATTCTAGATACCAACCTAACACCCAGGAGAAACTGACTTAATAAGAGATCCATTTACGTGCTGAACTAACTTGACAGGAGGACTCTTAACGGAGCTGGAATTGCCTGGCACTGGTGCCCTAACCATCTCAGATCGCCTGCAGTCTGAAAGGGAAAAACGTTTTGAATCATTGAAGTTGCTCAAAACCTATGAATATCGGGCTGATGTCATCAAGGCTCATGATGAACATGACATGACTGGGAGATTATTGGTTTGGCTTGCTAACTCTGAGAAATAGAGCTCCCAGATCCTCCAACGCTTGACGCTAATGACCAATTAGTGAATACCCAAACTGACATTAATGCATTTTTTTTACTTACTACACCTAACTCTATGCAAAGCAGGGAACAGGCCACAACCAGGCCCTCCACAACTATGTCATAGCTGTTGGTATGAATAGATTGCCTGATGCAGTGGCGACCTCCCTGGAAGGGGAGATAATGGTCCCAAGTACTGCAGGAAGCTATCAAGGCTTTGTCCAGGGTTAAGATACCTGGTACAGATGGTTTATCAGATGTTCATGCCGTTGCCCCTATCTTAACTAAATTATTCAATGCAGCTAGGGCTCTGGTTGTCTCCTTTCGACTTTTATGAAATGCCTTACTTGGGCCTCATTTGAAGAAAGACAAAGCCGGGGATCAAGTGACTTCCTATCCACCCATTTCTTTTTTTTTTTTTTTTTTTTTTTTTAAAAACCTTTATTTCGGTAGATGCACAATACACAGCGTCTGCCTACAACCCCTCGGGGCCGGCCGCTATGACATTGGAGAACATAGAACAATAATGTCAGGATAAGAAAAGGTTTAATTTTATGGTTTTGTCGAGTACAACGTAGTGTACTTCGAAAAGAGTCGAAGCTAATCACTGACCAGGAGAGACATCACCGTTCACGGAGCACCCAGAAGGAAGCGTTATATAGGAAGGCATTGGTAAGGAGACAGGTGGCCACCATCCAGGGACTAAGAGCATACACTATACCACAGAATGATAAAACACAATAAGCTCCTTACTAACACTGAACCCCGACCCCGAAGAAACAAAGAAACATAAAAGAAAAAGAAACCAAAGAGGAAGGGAGAAAGAAAGAGAGAGAGGGCCATAGAGACGAAGAAGACATAGAACACATCCCATCCCCCCACCCTGCATACCAGCGGAAGGCCATGGCCCACCCCCCCCAATAGGCATGCCTGTCGCCCCAAATGAACCCCAAGTAGGAAAGAGAGTCCGGAGAGTGGGAAATAACCTCCCAGTCTCCGACTCCCAGAGAAGGCAGGAGGAGGAAATGTTACATACTCCCGGTCACCACAGCCCATTAAGCATCCCCCACCCTGAAAATCATCAGCACAACTGAAGAAGCAAGCAAAGCGGCAGGTGGGGAGACTCCATTCCAAATGTGCGAGCAAGGCAGATAATTAGCAGCCTCATCCTAGTCCCCGCCCGCCAATACGTACAGCAAACTAAAGAAAATCGCCCAGCCCCGGCCCGATCCTGAGCGGCCCCACAGATCCACCCCCGCGGTAAACAGTAGCAATTTACACACATGCGGCACAACCGATACATAAGCAAATATTCTAGTCCGGGTCATGCCAGGCGGTCAAGCAGGATCATCAAGGGAGGCAACATCAACCCTGGCCTGAACGCGGAGACCCCACCAAACATGGCCGCCGCTGGGAGTGTACCTCAGGCAGAACAAAGGAGCAAGATGGCCGCTCACGGCAAAGAAGACGCAGAGGGAGAAGAAGCGAGAGTTCCCAGTCATAGACCATCACCACATCGATAGTGACAAACACAGTTTTCCCCACCGAACGGCACACACTCCGGCGATGTTGAGGCAGACACGGCAACACCCGCAGAGGCAGAGTCTCAGTTTGTAAAGTGGAAGGGAGCTTTGTATCTGCAACTTGATCATTAGAAAAACCCTCGACACTGTAACCAGGGAGAGGATGATCCATAGTATCCCCCTGTCGCCAATTTGTATCCGCCTCGAAGGGAATGAGAGGCATTGGGGGGTCAGACAACCGCAGTAGTTCCCTGGATGGCATAGCAGCATCGATCTTCCACTCCAGTTCTCGAGTGCGTTGGCACCATGTCGCCCGCAAGTCCCCCAGGGCTAGAAGGATATCACCATAGGTCAGGTCTGCTCCCTGCTGCAGCATGCCGACTGTATGTAAAGGCGCCACCGGGACACCCTCCAGCTCGACAGCAGGCAGTGAAGCCTGCGTCAGGGACATGGCGGCCTCCGCCTCTCCGGCGAAGCAGACCGGCACCGACACCATTTCCGCCGCCAGCCCACCTCGGAGGGGTGAGGGCGACTCCATAGGACGGAGGAACAATAGTGAGGGCAAGAGGAGTTGCTGCTCGCTATACGGGGCTCACACGATGGGAGAGCCCTCGGCTGTATTGCAATGCGGGTGGTGGGCGCTCTCAAACGGTCACCGCTCTGACCGCTGGTAGGAGGACAAAGGAAGATTCGCCAGCCCGGACCCAATCGTACAGGAATTCTCTCCGTCGCGAAGAAGGCTCCGCCAGGCCGCCCACTCCACGTCCGGTCACATTTCCCCCGGCGCCGGTCCAGCCCCAGGTCGTCTCACCGTACGTGATAAGCGGTGTCCGGCGGTGGTGGTCGGGCCAGAATGCGTGGGCAAAGTCCAAAGTCGGCAAACTCTATGAATCCTCGATCAAAAAAGCCGGCGGGAACATCGGAGGAATGCGGAAAGTATCAGCGCATTCGTGGGTACATTTGCTCGCGCCGTAGGCAGGATTAAAAATCAGGATGTCATGTAAACAGCAGACGGGCTGCGGAGCCGGGAGCTCAGACGTCCTGTCCGTCCGCCATCTTGGCTCCTCCCCCTTATCCACCCATTTCTTAATGTGGATTACAAGGTACTAAGAAAGATCTTAGTTAATAGATTACTTCCCCGTGTAGGTAACCTTGTTTATGAGGATCAGTCTGGCTTTATACCTAAATGTAACACATTACCTAATATTCAGCAACTGACGGAAGTACTGCATGCCTCACTGGTTGATTATTTAAATGCACTCGAGATCACAAATGGAAATCAAGAAGTCCTTTGGTTCTTTGAGATCAGACTTTCCATATGTTACGTTGGCCAGCATGGGGATGGGTAGTGGGTTCTTTGTCTGGATGTGACTGCTCTACACAACCCTTCTGGCTTGTGTAAAGACCGATAATGTCATTTCAGAACCATACTGGATAGTACATGACACAGCAGGGTTATCCTCCCTCACTGTGCTCTTCGCCTTGGCCATGGAGCCGGTGGACCTCACGCTAAGCGCGGAGGCAGCAATTTCAGGGGCTTCAGACTAATGCCACCCCCAATATATTTCTCATTATGTGGATGATCTCCTGCTCTACCTGTGGAGTGAGCGCTCATATGTTGAGGGGGCTTTTAGGGCACTGGAGGACTTTTAAGCCTCAGTGTGAATTGGGACACATCCAATTCATTCCCACTACACTCTCCAATGGCGCGGGCACTGCCCCCTGAAATAGGTCAAGCTCTCTGTGGCGAACTTGTCACATTCCAATATCTTGGAATTAATGTGTACCATACTGAAACCACATTGTTGAAGGGCAACATCAGGGTGGTGCTCGCTTCTTTGTTCCAAGCCGTACATTTTTGTCTGATCCTCTCTTTTTCGGTGATAGACAGGGGCACACTGTCAAAGATGATTTTTCTTCCACAGCTCCTTTTCTTTTTCACTACTTTCCTGAGTCCCTCTTTAGTGAGATGGATAGCCTGTTGGTTGAACTAATTTGAAAGGCTGATCATCGTGGGATTTCTCTAATTAAGTTACAGTTCCCCACCAACGAAAGCAGTTTGGGCTCAAATATGTAAGATACTGCTCCGACTGTACTGATGTATGTTTTATGTAAAACCTTAATAAAATATGCTGCCAAAAATGACTACTCACTAACCCTGAAGGACTCAATTATCACTAACTTGGCACCTGCGGTCACATCTAGCACAGGCCATACCAAAGACACTATGTTCACCTCAAATGATCTTCTTTCAAACATTGGACCATATTTCAGTTTCTGTAGTGATCATTTCCTTCAGTCTATTCATCAAGAGAAAGTTGAGGAAAAGAGACAACCAGAAACACAAAAGAGATTGCTGCATAAACTAAGGCATTGGCTTTGATCTACATGATTTGACTTTTTAACTCACAGATGCCTAAACTTAGTTTCAGAAAAAGACGCACAGATGATGAACAGAATGCAGACCAAATCAAACATTCACCCCCAGTCAACAGATATGGGTTATATCCAATGTTCTTTTGCTCACCATGCCACCCCAGTTTAGACCCAGCCATATGCAAATCAGTGTTGGCTCTGTGCCTCATGGGTACAGTCCAGCCCAAACTTCCGAGCCAGTGCCTCCCTGGACCGGAAACAAGCATCCTGGTTTCGGGGCATTACCCCTCTTTAGCCAGGCTAGCTTGAATCCAGTTGCACAGTGAGTCCAAGACACACGTCTGGCAATACCCATTGGGTGCAGGGTCAAGACTGTTTTCCATGTGGCTAGGTCCAAACTGGAATGGCATGGTGAGCAAAAACATGATGGATTTTGGCCCGGATCTCTGTACTGGGTGAATGTTATTTTTTGCATTCTGTCCATCAATTGTTGTTTTTGCATTTGTCACCCTGAGTGGGACAGGTATGCCCAGTCGTGGGTCCCATGCTCTCCATGCCACAGGAGTCAAGCTATCCTGGCTGATGAGGGGTGAAACCCCGAAACCGGTCCTAGGATGCTTGTTTTCAGTCCAGGGAGGACCTGGCCTGGCAGTTCGGCTGGACTGTTCCCATTGGACGCAGTGTCAAGTCTGATTTGCATATGGGTGGGTCCAAACTAGAATGCCATGGTGAGCAAAAAAACAATAGATTTCGGCCTGGATCTCTGTACTGGGGTGAATGTGTGACATTGTTCTGCATTCTGTCCATCGATTGTTCCTTTTGCATTTGTCATCCCTAGTGGGACGGGTATGCCCAGACGTGTGTCCCGTGCTCTCCATGCCACTGGAGTCAAGCTATCCTCGCTGATATGGGGTGATACCCCGAAACCGGTCCTAAGAGGCTTGTTTCCAGTCCAGGGAGGACCTGGGTTGGCAGTTAGGGCTGGACTGATCCCATTTGGCGCAGGGTCAAGACTGATTTGCATATGGCTGGGTCCAAACTGGAATGGCATGGTGAGCAAAAAAATGATGGATTTAGGCCCGGACCTCTGTACTGGGGTGAATGTATGACATGGTTCTGCATTCTGTCCATCAATAGTTTTTTTTTGCATTAAACTTATATGCATCAATATGCTAGTTTCAGACGCAGTGGAATAAACAAGTATACCATACCATACTTCTATAAATGTGTCAGTTTAGACTACATTGTTAATATTATAACTGCTATCTGACCTTGACATACAGATTACAATGCATTTGTCCCAGACCAATGTTGCATTAGGTGTTTTATCAAAGTCATTGTCTTTATGATTTGACACTTTCACAGGTTCTTCTAAAGATAACCACAGACTGCATCTAGGTCAAAGGCAGACAGGCCAATGCTCAAGCAGAAAATTCATTCTTCACCTGCTCAAACTGGAGTCTAGACTTTTAGGTGCCAATTACGATCCTGGAAAAACCGGGTACGAACTGTCGGTCGGAGCGTTTTCTCCGTCCGACTCGTACCCGGTTGTAAAACTTTACAAACATGGAAGTACGATTCGCACGGAAACACCATTTCCGTACGAATCGTAAAAAACACCGACCGACGAAAATATACATACGAATGTGATCCGGGAATGCTCCGACGTGACGTCGGGACGCTTTCAGGCAGCGTTTCACGACCCAGGAAGTACGATTCGAACCGACAGCAGTCCGGACGGCAATATTTTCACGGCACCCAAAAAGTGCCAGAAAAGCGAAGTACGCCGTGAAACGACCAGATTAGGGGGCCCGGTATGCGCCGTACCCCCCCCAGCCCCCGTGAGTATGCGCCGAACCCCCCGTGTATGTACACCCATGTACGTACGAGTCGAACCCCGTGTATGTACACCTGTGTACGTACGAGTCGAACCCCCTGTGTATGTACACCCATGTACGAGTCGAACCCCCGTGTATGTACACCCGTGTACGAGTCGAACCCCCGTGTATGTACACCTGTGTACGTACGAGTCGAACCCCCGTGTATGTACACCCCTGTATGTACGAGTCGAACCCCCACCCGGGTACGCACCGTACATACACGGGTGGGGGTTCGACTCGTACGTACACGGGTGTACATACACGGGGGTTCGACTCGTATGTACACGGGTGTACATACACGGGGGTTCGACTCGTACGTACACGGGTGTACATACACGGGGGGTTCGACTCGTACGTACACGGGTGTACATACACGGGGGGTTCGACTCGTACGTACACGGGTGTACTTACACGGGGGGTTCGGCGCGTACTCACGGGGGCTGGGGGGGGTTCGGCGCGTATGCGGGCACATGTCTCCATGGTTGCTATGGGAGTTCGGTCCGTACGGTGCATTTTCCATACGGTTGTGACATCGGACGCACGGAATGGATCGTACTTGCGCGCTCGGATTTCACTTTTCACATTTGTACGTAAAATCGTCTGGGGATGTGTCGGACACTTTTTCCGACCCGAGAACGTGTGAGGAAATTTTCCGAATGCGATTCGTATGGTCTTTTTCCCATCCGAATCGTACTTGGCAGTTTGTACGCTACTTGTACGATTCGTACGGTAAAAATACCGGATACGAGTCGTACGGGGAATTTTTTTACAGGATCGTAATCGGCACCATAGTCTTTACTACAAGAAAAAACAACTATACAGAATCTACTAGGCAAAAATTGAAAAAGCCAAAAATCACACTAATCTAACCATATTTCAAAATATACCCATCCCATTGAAGAACTATTCAGATTTATTACAAATTTCTCAAAAACACAGATAGCATATTACACATTAAGATGCTTTTTCCCAAGAATTCTGCAACTCTAATATTGAAGGTCTTGAGAACCAATTCCCAAAGAAAGTAGTGTGTAACCATTTAAAACACATCAAATCTGGCCCTGATAACAGAAATCCAAAACTATGCTAATTTAACATATTTTCCGTAAAAGAAACAAAGGGCCACATGTATCAAAAATGAATTTGGTGATTACCAAATAGCAATTTTTGCCAAATCTCTATTTGCTAATTGCAAAATGCTAAGTATGTAAGGAATTGTCAAAGATTTAGTGATTTCTTAATATTACCAAATAGCGAATCGCTAAATAGATAAAACCTATTAGGTAATACTACCTCATTTGTTCCTATGGGCCTAGAGTCAAACGGTTTTATATTAGCTAATTTGCAATTACCTAATTAGTAATTGCAAATTAGGTAATGCAAAGCCATGTGGGCCCGGGGGCTTGCGGCCCCCCTAAGCAACCAAAATTTTTTAATTTGCACATGCAAAGCGCACACATGCCCTAGAGACACTTTGAAACATGCATTTTGTGATTTTTTAAAAAATGTGCACATGGTTACCATCGACTTGAAGGTAATAGCATTTTCCTAAATACTGAGTTTCCATTTAGAAAAGGCTTGGTATGTGTTTGCCAAGGAAATCGCAAATGCGATTCCCTATTTGTAGTTGCAATTTTAGGTAATCGTTATTTTTGCGATTACCTAAAATTATGACTACAAAGCCTTTCATACATCTTGAAAGACCATTTTGCATTCACAAATTGCAGAAATTACCAATTCGCATTGTTTGCGAATGCAAAATTGTTGATACATGTGGCCCAAATCAACTAATTGGAGTTAACACCATCATTAAATCTCCTGTTGACCTGTGTCAGCTAAGTATATTTAGGAACAATCTACGTACCCAACCCTGCCTCAATACCAGCTTCTGAAATTATTATTGAATCTGTTGTCTAGAAAATTCTCTATTGAATTAAAAACACATGACAGCAAGCCTGTCCAGAATAAGCAAAGACTAGACTAGGATGTTCTGACAAGTTTCAGACCTATGGCCAATGGACCATTCTTGGGTTAACTGACTGAAAAACCTACATTCAGTTAGATCTCAGATTCCTCAACTTCCTATTTGAAGAACAAACAGGTTTCCAACTAGAAAGAAGGCCTGAGTCAAAATATATTGCAGCCTGGTATGACTTCAAGAACACAGTGGCCTACATCAAAATGTCTGCACTCTTCCTACTTACTTGACCCTGGAGCAGAATCTCAAATTGTGGATCAGCAAGTTCTATTTGAAAGACTAAATGACACTTGAATACAAAGCACAGCTTGAATTAGATGCAATCCTACATCACAGACACCCTCAAAAACTGAAAAGATAACCAGTGGAATATGTGAAACCTATGATAAAACCATAGCCTGGCATATGAAGAATGAATCTCCCCAACAACTTGACAAAAGTAAAGAACTTGGGTGTCACTCCAAGTTAGGTCAAGTATGTAATGAAAAGAATTTTCAACACAATGAGAACATGATGATGCATCTTGTCCAAACTCAGATGCACCTTAGTCGCCATAATAAAATATCCCTAATACTGCTATGTCTAGACTATGCTAACCGAATCTACATAAGACTTATAAAGCTTTTGATAAACAATAGATATCATCCTGGCCTCAATCCACTCCAACGGCTTCCTGTTAGAAAAATAATCTCCTTGACACACTTTGCTTGACCCAAATGCCAATCTTCAGTGCTGGTTCAATTTTCCAATAAAGCAAATTCAAGTTGTCCACCCAAAAGAAGAACTTAAAGACAAGAATAGTACCACTCCTAAATATCTATCCTTTCTGGGGAACCTTTATAGGTGGAAGCTTTTACTTGGCACTTATCTGCATACTATGGAACAACTTAGAATTCGGAAAAGCAAAACATTTTGATTTTCTCAAATTTGGGCACAACTTCCTCAAGTTCGTAAAAGATCCCAATTTGAGGCATGACAAAATGTGATCCAGAGACAAGTAGTTGTCTCGCCACACCACTTTGGAACAGATTCCAAATTACACAGTCTAGTGGGGGTAGCAATGCCTACAGCGAAGATGGGCACCGTTGCTCTTGCCACATTCATCAAAAAGCTACTGGAAAGTAAACAATGTTCTTTTGGGTTAAGGCTCAAAGTGACTCTGGGTGGACATCAAATCAAAAGAGCCTCCTTGCTTTCCTCCACAAGTCACACAATATAGAGGTGTGTGCTGTGGATCGTACATACACTGTACATTTTAACCTCAATTATAACAATCTATGCCAAGATGTTAACACACCAACATCTATTATCCACTCTTCACAGCACCCATGAGTAGGCACTGTTTACCCTATGCACCACTTCTATTTTCTTACAAATTTCACCATTGCAACTTTCCCTTTTAGGGGAAACTCCAGTCAACATTGTTTCACTCATATACCCAAAATACACCTGTGTAACCGTATACAATCCTCATGACAAGGTCCAGATAGCGCTTTAGGCCCCACAATGGTTATGAAAGCGCTATGTAAATGCCAATGCAATACAAATGACAAATGTGTAGGATCTTTCAAGCAGAAATATGCAGAAAAAAGTCTATCATTTTATTGCTGCGTATTCAGCCCTGTTTCGTATTCAATGTGGACAAATTGTAGTTACACATTAAACACCTTCAGTGTTTGTGGTCAGGCCTTTCCATCATATGCGAGTGTTAATTTTTGCTAATGCATTCATTTTGCAATTTGACTTTCAAGAAGAGGAGCCAAAAATGTAAAAGAACATTACAATTTCATAAATTAAATTCATGAGATGTGTTTTTATCTGGCAGATGAATAATATTTACATGTTTAATGGAACAAAATGACGGGAAAAGCAGGTTACTCATAGGTAATGGATATGATACAAGTAGAAATCCTCTCCACTGCTAAATATTATCCACCGTATTGTGCCCCCCACCACCCCCCAATTTCAAAATTAATTGTACCTCTTTTGAATTTAGGTTTCTCCGTCCTTTTATTTTGATAAACATATTTCTGCTGCAGTCTGGCAGCTAGCTCTGGCTTGCCTGGAGATCGGTTCAGGTGAATGCAGATTGGGAAAAGTGGCTAATGCTGAGCCTAATGCGCCTGATGGAGGGGAAGCTGCTATGTTTTATTGTCACTGGCAGATCACTGCTGTGATGGCAGCAGCACTGAAGCATACAATGCCTGCCCATCACGCTCCAGTGGCTGTGTTCTGAGTGCCGTCCTGCCGAATCATTTCATCCAACCAATTGTATTTTAACAATGTACCACTTACAGCTGGGAATATACTGACAAATTGCAAGTCGTGATAGATGGGGCTTTTTGGCGCAATATTGGGTGTCTGCCGTCCTGTGATTTTGTGAGTGAGACGTCGATGGCTGTGCGTGAGGAGTTATTTTGAACTCTGTTAGAGCAAGACAAGAAAACAGCTAAATCTATAAAATCAAATATGCGCCTTCAAAGGAGATATGCTTCATAAAAGGGCTCACCGGGAGCGGTACTACATTGATTTTGCCCACACGTACTAGTTGATACTTTGCTATGAAAATAAATGTTTGGTTAGAATACTTGCAAGCATTTGAAGAACAAACTGAGAACAGTTAGTCCCGAATGTTAGTCAACAGCATATGGGTTTTGAGATTGGACACAATAAATATGTATGAGACAAATATGTATGTAATCAATTTCAATACAGATTATCTGCATACTTCTTGGTTATTCTGAAACAAGACTGTAGTTTTATTCTTCAGTGAACATACAGAGTCCTAATTAAAAAGCTCCAGTCTGTGAAAGAGTTGCACATTTTAACAATGCATACATTTTATTAAAAAACACTCTGTAAACCTGAAGAAGCAGCCAATCTCCTTTGTTAGCTGGCCCAAAGTCAACATAGCATAATCTTCCTATTTTTTTATATTTGTTATTACCAAAGCCTGCGAAAGTCCATCTCTGGTAGATGCTGTACAATTGATAGAGCGCCATGTGATTCTGAGATTTGTAGGGGTGCATCATATTCACTGTTAGTCGGCACCCGCATATAATCGATGTATACCTAGAAGTGTCATAGAAATGTATTTGCTATAATCATGTAACATAGAAGTGTTAGAATGTAATAACATTTTGTGAAGTTTAACGTTGCAAGTTATCGTGAATGTATTCATTACAACGTAGCTGATTAGTTCACAGAATACTGTAATAGAGAAAATGTGTGTCATGTTAGAATTAAAATTGTAGGTTGCTTATTCACATGATGTTAATGTCGAATTAATGCCTAGGATGTGATTTTGTAGTGTGTTTAATTTTGTAAGGCCGTACCGCATATGTAGAAAAGAAGGCCTGCTTATTTCTTATTTTTACTATTTTGTAGGCCTGCAGGGTTTTCTTGGTTCAGGTTTGAGTTGCAGCGAAGTGTAAATCTTCAAGATGCGAATAGTTTTTCTTTTTTGTTCCCTAGTTTCTGTTGCAGGTGCAAGGACATTTAGCTCGTTAGTGAGAATAAGTCTTTGTTTTAGGAGTTGAGATACGGTGTGGAGCCAACAGGGGAGTGCATTGGAATGTGCAACTGTAACTCTTAGTATGGAAGGTGCCTGGGACCCAAGGACAAGCTAACGGACGATGGAAGATGGACAGCTTTGGATGGAAATTTACCGGAGGAAGACCTGGCTGAAGAGAGGTTTCAAGGGGCGTGTTCTGAACTATTGGGGTTTTGTATTAGGGACAGTGCCCCGTGGGTGGAGCAGACGAGGCTTAGGTGGGAAGCTAGAAGGAGCATCGAAGATCGAGCTCTCACTAAGTGAAGACTTCTTAGGGAGTTTCACTTCTGACACCTTTTTCAGTGATTCTCTTGCATGGGAGGGAATGCTAAGTAGGGATGCCACTTTAGAATAGAATAGGGACAGAAAGGTTTTGACTGATGATTCCCAGTATTGACATCAGTATTTCGATTTTCTATTTGATGCTTTTAGAATCTGTAATTCTTATCATTTTTAGTCGAATGCGAATTATTCGTAGGCTAGCTTTTGTGTTAGTGCCCATTTATCTTTTGTGCCTTGTATTAATGTGCCTTTATGTTCAGATGTTTTTGCTCATAATAAAATCACGGAAATTCTAGATTTTGAGTCCTTAGTCCTTTAATGATGTCAACCTGTGGTAGTTATCTGTTGATAATTATGTTTATTTCCCCAAGCTATTTGGCAAGTAAAAAGATCCTGGCGACCTGAAAGGGTTCTTGTAGATAATTGGGTAGACAAGAATCCGGCCCTATCAGTTGGTAGCAGAGACGGATGGTTATTTCCGATAGCGAGGGAAGATCTAAGTGATGGTGAATCATTAGATGGTGAGCAGCGGACGGCGGCGGCTGATGGACATCGACGGAGAGTAGCAGTGCGGAAGAAAGCAGCGGTTTGAGGAGTGAGTATGAACAGGGCGAGATGTTGTAGATTGCGGTGTTGATTTGCTGTGTGATGTCTTGCGGAGTTGGTGTGAATGTTGAGTGATTGCGAGATCAGGCTGTGAGCGCGCGCAGCCCGGGAAAGTCGTAGGCTCGACGAGTAGCTTAAGCGATTGGGTGTAGAAGACACCCGCGGTAGATTTTGTTGACCACCCTAAGGGGATCGTGAGGCGCCATCGATCACCTGGACCGAGATAGGGGGAGCGATTGTGTGAGTGCATGACAAGCCGACGCTGGTCGTGGTTTGTTGTATGTGGATTTGAGAATTTGTATCAGAGGCGATCTGTCTGGCCGGACGGGGACAGACAGTTGCCAACCGAGGTCGACAACTTCGAGAGACTGTGGACGTACAGTCAGAGAAGTAACTTGTTTGGGACAAACGGTTATGTCAGCGTATGAATGGGACGAATGCAAGGGTGAGACGTGAGTTGTGAAACAGGGGAGCTGCTGCGAGTGGAGGGAAAAGTGACGCCAGAGGGTGTCGCGCTGCAATAGGTCGGTTGGTGTGAGCCGCGTTGCCATTGGTGGATTGATACCTGGAAGTAAACGAAAATATTGTGTGTATTCAAAATTTGGTCATTATGAAATGCTTTAAAGTGTTCCGAGAATTGTGTAGAGGTGACAAACATGTGGTCACTCGTGGGGGAGAAGAAGCCCCTCCCGAGGATACTCCGGCACATTACATGGCAAGAAATGTGGGGTTGCATACTATAATTTGGCTTGAAAATTGGCATAATGTTACCCAAGGAGAAGGAGAATTAGCTTTCCCGAGATATGGTTCATTCAGGTTGGAAGTGTTGTACCAGTTGAAGTCTGTAATGGCTGCTTTACGACCTTTGCCGAGGCCAACAGAATTTGAGGCATTGCATGCGTGGATTAGAGCAGCCCATTATAGAAAAAGAGATAGAAACCAGGAAAGGGTGAAAATGTCAATTAAGGCGTTCCAGGATGCCAGATGGGATGCAGAAGAGAAAAGATGGAGAGTACAGGCAATAGAAGGACACAGACTGTATCCCTTATTGGTAAAGACTGATGGTTCAAAGGTAAAGGCAGCGGATGATGAGGATGACAGTGATACTGATGATAGCCTAATAGAGAGGTTATTGTCTGAGAGACCACCTCCATACAACCCAGATGCCTCGGAGGGGAGGTCAGCCCCGAAGGAAGGGACTGGGGGAGTACCAACTCAGTCAGAGGTGAGAGTAGAAGGAAAGATCTCGACAGGAGCTGAGGGCACTAGAAATCAGTCTGTAGCTAGCGCAGAGGTTGGGAGAGGTGCAAGGTTACCGGATGCTCTAAGGGTACCGGTCACTATTGGACACATTGTTTCTGTTTACAACCCAGATCAAGAGAAGGTCGGAAGCTCAGTACAGTCAGCTGTAGGAGTGAGGAGTGTGACCGAGGGAAGTGGGTCAGTGAGTGGGATGGAGCAGACTCCAAAGCCTATAGAATGGAGTACGCCATTGCCAGCCACAGCAGACTCGTCTAGGGGACAGGGAGAGCCGGGATCAGTGAGACCGAGGTCTTTGGCCGAGTCAAAATCAGATCTGCGAATGTGGACACCACCAGTGAGAAACCAGAGCCAGAGTGTGATAACAGCAGAGAGCGAACGAGGCACAATAGTGGATCGTTCTGTTCCTATGAGTATGTCAGAAGAGAGTAGGTCATCAGAACGAGAATGTAGGCATGACGAAAGGGATGGCGTGGTTTGTCGAGAAGTACTGAAGGGAGCCCTGAAAGGGAGGATGTTAGATGTTGTAAGATTGAAGGCAGTGGTGGACGAGATAATAAGTGGAAACTTACCTCTTGAGAGAATCTTAATGTACGAACAAGATGAATTGCTTTTTGTAGCGAAGGATGTGACTCGCAAAGCACGAACTGCTCATGAGAAATTGTCGGATTTGGCCAAGCGGTATGAGGTGGATTTGTCTAAAATGAAATCATTGCAAGGAAGTCATAGGTTGCAGTACAGTGATCAGGAACTAGAAGAGAAAAGAATCATGGGATTGAGAACCCATATCAAGGATCTCATCATAGCAATGCGTGCATGGGTTATGCTTGACAAGTGGGAGGAAAGATGGTCTAAGAAGAAAAGCTCTAAGAGAACAATTGGAGAGACACCACCTCCGGGTGGAGGGATGACGGAGATAGGTAATTACCCTTTACGGGAGGTGCAGAATGGAGGATACGACCATGTACCTGGGAGTAGGGGTGATTTGGCTGCCTTCACAAATGATTTTCCCGACTTAGGGAGAAACCTGTGGAGTGGTATAAGCAAGTTGATCGCTTTGTCAAAATTTCAAAAGTACTGTGGATTGATCTGAAAAATTTGTTCGACATTGTGGTTCCGGGTGATTTGTGGTCGGCATGTAAAATTGCTGTTGAGTGGCCGACTTCGGAGCCTGACAGGGACCCGATCTCGAATGGTCCGTCGCCTATAGTGATGAAAAAGTTTGAACAGGTGATTACATGGTTAAAGTCGAAGATCTCACCTCAGGACATCGATTGGGTGAAGATAGATAGGACAGTGCAAGAGCTTAAGGAGACTGTGCATGAGTTTTATGAGAGACTTTTGCAGGCTTTTAAACAGTACAGTGGTCTAGATGTGTTGGATACGAAAGATATGGGACAGTTTGTCTCTTAGTTTGTGTTGGGATTGAGGCCAGAGGTTAGTCTCATGATACAGCAGCATTTGATTTGTTGGCAGAACAAGCCGGTAGATGAGATTTTACGGTATGCTAGATACTGTAGTGATGAAATAGAATCCAAGCACAGGAAGTTGAAGGCTTGTGCAGATGCAAACAGCCCAGGGACAGCCTAATGGGGGAACGTTGGCAAGGAGACAGGGAAATAATCAAGGAGGAGGGCAGAATGTCCAAGGTCAGGGATTGCCAAAGTCAATAGACCCTAAGACAGGAATGGATGTGGCGACATTGAAAAAGACTACAGCATGTCATCTGTGTCACCAGATTGGACACTGGAGACGCGAGTGTCCTCTGAACCCGTTGAACCAGATACCGCAGGAAGGAGAGTTAGACCAGGTTCCTGTGGCGGAAGTGGTCCCCACAGTAACTAGACCTAAGATGGTCAAAGGGGGGACGGGTGTTCCGCAGATGCAGGTTCCCCAACCTCCCAAGATACAGAACATGCAACAGGGAGCTCGGACATATTTGCAGATGCCTATGTTTGAGGAGAGTGAGGAAAACGATCTAGACCAATTGGCGCGACCCTGCTCAAGAGGAGAAGAGGATTGTGCGCTTGGAGCTGTCCTAGAGGTAGATCAGAGGGGACCCTTTGTGGAAGCAGATATTGACGGTCACCTTACGACCTTTTTGGTTGATACGGGCGCTACATGATCGACTGTAAGATCTGCAGCGGTCCCAGACCTACCCCTTTCTGGACAATCTATCCAAGTCGTTGACGTGGCGAATAAGAAACTAACTAGTCCATTGACGGAGCCAATACCAGTCAAGATAGGGAATTTCAGCGATCGACACCAGTTTGTGGTGTGTGATTCTAGTCCAGTTTGCCTGTTGGGTAGAGACCTATTGTGCAAGCTCAACTGCACTATATACTGTACCCCGAAGGGAGTGGAAGTACAGATGAGGGACGATGATGCGACCTTTAAGGTTGCAAATCAGCGTGTGTGTGTGGAAATGTATACAGCACTAACGGTGGAGGAACTTCCACTTGATCTGAGGGATTCCGTGTCGATTGACGTGTGGGACCTCAGTGGAGAGGAGATTGGATTAATCAAAGGAGTAGACCCAGTGAAAATCCAGATTAAGCCAGATGTGGAGTACCCTAGGACGCCTCAGTACAATTTGTCACCATAAACAATTGCAGGGATTAAGCCTGTGATTGAGTCTATGATCAAGCAGGGAATTCTGAAGGAGATCATGGGTAGCCCATGCAATTCGCCTATTATGGGACTACAGAAACCGAGTGGGAAGTTCCGGATCGTACAAGATCTGCGGAAAATTAATGAGATAGTTGTTCCATGTTGTCCCGTGGTACCGAATCCGTCTGTGATCCTGTTTCAGATCCCATGTGAAGCTGAATGGTTCACAGTGGTTGACTTGTGTCAAGCCTTTTTCTCGACTCCTCTACACGAGGAGAGCCAATTTCTTTTTGCTTTTCGGCTGGAAAACCGTGTGTTAACATGGTGTCGTATCCCACAGGGGTATACAGAAAGCCCGTCTATCTTTAATCAGATCTTGAAGAATAATCTCGAAGGTCTTGTGCTGCCACAGAACTCTGTTCTCATGCAGTACATTGACGACCTGATCGTTACGTCAAAGACGGAAGACGCCTGCAGGATAGATACTGTAGCTCTGTTGAATTACCTGGTGGAGAATGGGCACAAAGTGTCTCCGAATAAGCTGCAGTACTGTTTGAGCGAAGTACAGTATTTGGGTCACAGAATTGAGAAAGGCAAGAGGAAGGTGTCACCAGATCGCATCGAGGCTATTCTGAAAATGCCTGTTCCTACTACCCAGAGGGCAGTTCGAATGTTTCTGGGAATGGTTGGTTTTTGTCGCCAATGGATCCCAAACTTTTCCTTTGAAGCGAAGCCTTTACAGCGGCTGACGCGTAAGGATGTGAGTGATCGGGTACCATGGGATGAAGACTGTTTAAGGTCATTTTTGAGGCTGAGAGAAGCTCTGTGTGGTGCCCCAGCTTTGGGAATGCCCGATTACAACAAGGCATTTGCCTTATTCTGCTGTGAGAGAGAGGGTTGTGCATTGGCAGTTTTAACTCAGGTTCATGGAAATGTCCGTAGACCAGTTGCCTATTTTTCAGCTACTTTAGATCCAGTAGCTTCTGCATTGCCCGGATGTCTCAAATCCGTTGCTGCAACAGGTGTCAGTATCGAAAGATGTGAGAGCATTGTAATGGGTCACCCGCTTACTGTTTATGTACCACATTCTGTTGAACTGTTGATGACCAGGACTAAAACACAGCACCTCACGAATAATAGGTTGACACGTTATGAACAAGTCATCCTTGCTGCAGATAATGTGACGCTGAAGAGGTGTTCTGTTTTAAAATCTGCCACACTGTTGCCTATCACAAATGTGGATGATGAAGATTGTGAGGACCATGATTGTCTCGACGTGACTGAATTGTGCACCAAACCGAGACCTGACATTGTCGATGAGCCGCTTCCAGTCTCAGATGAGACTTTCTTTGTGGACGGCTCCTGCTTAAGAGACAGTGCTGGGCGATTGAAAGCAGCGTTTGCTGTATGTACCATCACTGGAATGGTTGAAGCCGCTTGTTTAGAAGGAGTATACTCCGCACAGGTGGCTGAACTTATTGCTTTGACCCGTGCCTGTTTGGCTGCTGACAAGATCCGTATAACGATTTATACTGATAGTCAGTATGGGTTTGGTGTCGTTCACGACTTCGGACAGCTATGGTCACAGCGAGGGTTTATGACATCTTCTGGTTAGCCCATTAGAAATGGGGATTTTGTGAGGCAGTTGTTAGAAGCGTTGCAATGTCCAGAGGAAATCGCAGTTGTTAAGTGTTCGGCACACACAGAGGGAAATGATTTTGTGTCATTAGGTAATAACTATACAGATGAAGTTGCTCGATTTTGTGCAGAGCAGGGATGCACATTGACTTAAAGGCATATCGAGGAAAACCAAGAAAGAACCGATTTCAGCGTGATGTTAGCCATGGCCTATACATGGGAACAACTGAAACGGTTGCAAGATGAGGTTTCTGACCAAGAACGGGATAGTTGGATGAGAGCTGGATGTGAGAAGAGAGACGTGGATGTGTGGGTTTCGAATGATGGAAGAGCTGTGTTGCCGGAATGTCTGTTGAATCCAATGGCAAGATTGATACATGGTGCTGTACATCTTGGCAGAGATGCGATGGTGCGAGTGTTTCGCCAAACGTGGTACAATCCGAAGTTTCGTGCAGTAGCTGAAGCTGTGTGTCAGAGATGTGTTACATGTCAACACATGAATGTAGGGAAAAGGACAGGGGTGACTCTGAGTCATATTGGGAGGTCAGGTGGGCCTTTCAACAGAATGCAGTTGGATTTCATTGAGATGCCATGGTGCAATGGGTTGAGGTACATATTAGTTGTAGTATGTGTCTTTTCTAGATGGGTGGAGGCTTACCCAACTCGTAGATGTGACACACTCACCTTAGCCAAACTACTACTGAGGGAGCTTATCCCGAGGTTCGGTTTCCCGACCTCTTTTGAATCAGACAGAGGAATGCATTTCCATAGTGAGGTTATGTAATTGCTTTGTGCGGCCTTGAATGTGGACCAAAGGTTGCATTGCAGTTATCGACCAGAGGCTTCTGGGATTGTGGAACAAGTTAATGGGACTTTGAAAGCCCGAATGGCTAAAGTGTGTTCCTCGACCTCTTTGAAATGGCCAGATGCATTACCCTTTGTTCTCATGAGTCTCCATAGTGTGCGTGATAGGAGGACTGGATTGTCGCCTCATGAGATCCTCATGGGGAGAGCGATGCGTTTGCCAGCGATACCTGCCACTGCTTTGATTAACATCACTGATGATTTGATTCTCGACTACTGTAAAGGCCTGGCTGATGTAGTCCATTGTGTGTCTCAGCAGGTGCAAGCAGCAGCTGTCCAAGCCGCAAGTGACCTGTGCTACGACTTGTGCCCAGGGGATTGGGTACTTGTGCGTAAACACGTGAGGAAGAGTTGCCTGGATGCTCGTTTGCGTGGGCCTTACCAGATAATCCTGGTTACGAATACAGCAGTGAAGTGTGGGGGATTGCCGAACTGGGTGCATGCCTCCCTTACCCGTAGAGTTCCAGCACCTTTGGAAGATACAGCCCCTCTCGTGAATGAAAATCCAGCTGAAGTGGCAGAGCCATCTGGGAGGGCAAGTCAAGCTGTAAGGGTTGCTGATGCAGTTGGTTGTGCACTAGACCGATCTGAAAGGGGAAGTGCAAGTCGAAGCCCCGAATCTGACTCAGACGAAGAAAGTGTTGCTGTGGGTGGAGTAGAGTCAAACTCTGCCGAAGCAGAAAATAGTGCACAGGGTATTTGAAGGGAGAGCAGAAGTGTCATAGAAGCAGAAAGAGTTTGGCCCGTGGGTCAGAGACGGGGAAACTTGCGAGTGGCACCGGGAAGAGATCTTGCCCCAGTTTCTGAAACGTCTGAATCAGAGGAGGCTGACGAAGAGCAAGCTCAAGGTGGCCGGAGAAAGTCGAGGAGAGCAAGAGTGCCGTGTAGAAGGTACCAGAGTGGACATACGCTGTGACTGATGCCAGGCATACCGAGCACGGGGAGGCTGAAATCCTTCACGCTGGTCAGCAGTTCTCTGAGGGTAGAAGTGTTGCTGAAAATCCCAGGTTTGGAGATCGATGGGATATTGACCCTCAATATTCCGAGCCCACCGCTTCTGAGTAAAGTTCGTGAACTGATTTTGGAAACCTTAGTCTTTCCGACTTTTGTTGTCAAACCAGCACCTCAGGAGTTGATGACACTTCGAATTGAAATTTTGCAGGGGGTCCTGGAGCTTTTGGGACCGTATATTGTTATGGACTGATGGTGAACTTTTGTTGTATATAAGTCTGAAAGAAGATAACCTAGACCCGAGTGGAAGAAGAACCAATTTAGGGACTTTTCCATTAGATAGAATGAAAGAAGGCTAGGGAAGTCTTTTTCTGGACTGTGTAAATAAGGAGCTGAAAATTGTTAGGGGTTTTTCCAGCCTCAGGGTGTGGTGATTGAACTGATCTGACAAGAGTCACTCGAATGAGAAAGAGACTTTTACCTGTTGTCATCGAAGTGGATTCTGAGAACTTTTTGAAAATGCCAGAAGCTGGAAATACTCACCGTAGGGCTAAATTAGTGATAGGTACACTTTTAGGGGTAGTGATAGCTGTTTTAGTTGCGGTAGTTGTAGCCTCATATGTAGTGTCACATGAGCAGGAGGGGGAGGTACAGGGGACACCTACGCCTACCAAAAAAGGGGTTACTGTAGGAGCTCAAAGAGCTTTGACACTTGAAGAAAGTCGTAGATTTCATGTAGATTTATCTGGGGGTGATTTCAAACTTAATGCTTATGCAAAGCTATTGTATGAGTATGTTGATGCGATGGATGCGAAGGATTGCTATGTGTGTATGCAGTTGCCTTCTTCTGTAGATGAGGGTATTAGATACCATCACCTTCCACTAACATGTGGGATTTCTTGCAGCTTATTGCTTAGCCTGTTTTATGAAAGGAAACAGTTCGAGTACTTCTTTTCCAATTATGATGCAGTACTTCCTGAAGTTCCGGCATTTAAGCATTTGAATAAGTATGATTATTATAAGTCGGAAGATAGACTTCGGACTTATTTCATACCGACTACAAGTCTAGACACAGCTTATGCGCATAGACATAATTTGACCTGCTTGTTGTCCGAAACTGAAAAGAAGTTTATTGGTCAAATTGAGGATAGATATGGAAAACTAACCCAGACTCAAAACGCAGGAGAGAGTCCAGGAGATTGGACTGAGGAGGAGAGATTACACAGATCCAAGGGAAGTTATGGACCTATAGCATTAGATCAAGTGCAGAAGGGAAATTTGTGTGTGGGACGTCCTCAGACCTATTATGACAAGGTTTCAGTGGGACATAGTACGTGTGATCATACCTTTACCATGGAAGATTCCGCTAAGAACTTTTTGCAAGGTCCGGTGCAAGTGATTCCAACGGTGTATTTTGTATGCGGAAAGAATGCATATGTGAGATTGCCTGCGAATTGGTATGGTACATGCTACTTGGCTATCATTTTACCAAAGATTTACCATACAGAAGATTTAAATTTGTTGTAGACAGGACATCATTCGAAAGTGCGAAGAGCTGCAAGTGCAGGTGCAGTGATTGGTGATATCTTTGGAGAAATTATACCAGGGTTTGGCGTGATCTTGAACGACGTGAAAATAAGAAAGTTGGCGACTGTGGTTGATGAATTGTCAATGAACACTGCGAGGTCATTGTTGTTGGTTGATGGGGAAATGTTATCGATAAGAACGATGGTTTTGCAAAATCGTCTTGCTTTAGACGTGTTATTGGCAAAAGAGGGTGGAGTCTGTAAATTGTTGAAAGTTCAGGAATGTTGTACGTATATTCCAGACAAAAGCAAGGATCTGGAGAGATATATAGATAACATCACGACGATTCATCAAGAGATTACGGAGTTGACTGAAGAGAATGCGTGGGGGAAGATTGTTAAAGGATTTGGTCGTATTGGAAGTTGGTTTGCAAACTTGGGAAAGGGATTCCTCGGATTTGTACTGAAGCCACTAGGTATTGCTGTGGTTTGTGTGATCTGCTTGTGGGGACTCGTACGGGCCTATAAGTGGTACAGGGGAAATAAGGTTGAGAGAGCTCTCAGGGCGAATGAGAGTCGAATGGCTAGACCGCAGGACAGTCAATATCAGAATCTTAAAAGGATGGAGGGGTTCCGACAGGGTAGAATGGCTACTACCACTGTTTAGGTCGGTTCTTTCTCCAAAGGGAATGAAGTGTAATGGTGTGATGACAAGTTGTCATCAAAGGGGGGAACTGATAGAGCGCCATGTGATTCTGAGATTTGTAGGGGTGCATCATATTTACTGTTAGTCGGCACCCGCATATAATCGATGTATACCTAGAAGCGTCATAGAAATGTATTTGCTATAATCATGTAACATAGAAGTGTTGGAATGTAATAACGTTTTGTGAAGTTTAACGTTGCAAGTTATCGTGAATGTATTCATTACAGCGTAGCTGATTAGTTCACAGAATACTGTAATAGAGAAAATGTGTGTCATGTTAGAATTAAAATTGTAGGTTGCTTATTCACATGATGTTAATGTCGAATTAATGCCTAGGATGTGATTTTGTAGTGTGTTTAATTTTGTACGGCCTAACCGCATATGTAGAAGAGAAGGCCTGCTTATTTCTTATTTTTGCTATGTTGTAGGCCTGCAGGGTTTTCTTGGTTCAGGTTTGAGTTGCAGCGAAGTGTAAAACTTCAAGATGCGAAGAGTTTTTCTATTTCGTTCCCATGTTTCTATTGCAGGTGCAAGGACATTTAGCTCGTTAGTGAGAATAAGTCTTTGTTTTAGGACTTGAGATACGGTGTGGAGCCAACAGGGGAGTGCATTGGAATGTGCAACTGTAACTCTTAGTATGGAAGGTGCCTGGGACCCAAGGACAAGCTAACGGACGATGGAAGATGGACAGCTTTGGATGGAAATTTTCCCGGAGGAAGATCTGGCTGAAGAGGGGTTTCAAGGGGCGTGTTCTGAACTATTGGGGTTTTGTATTAGGGACAGTGCCCCATGGGTGGAGCAGACGAGGCTTAGGTGGGAAGCTAGAAGGAGCATCGAACATCGAGCTCTCACTAAGTGAAGACTTCTTAGGGAGTTTCACTTCTGACACCTTTTTCAGTGATTCTCTTGCATGGGAGGGAATGCTAAGTAGGGATGCCACTTTAGAATATAATAGGGACAGAAAGGTATTTCGATTTTCTATTTGATGTTTCTAGAATCTGTAAATCTTTTCATTTTTATTCAAATGCAAATTCTTTGTTGGCTAGCTTTTGTGTTAGTGCCCATTTATCTTTTGTGCCTTGTATTAAGGTGCCTTTATGTTCAGATGTTTTTGCTCATAATACAATCACGGAAATTCTAGATCTTGAATCCTTAGTCCTTTAATGATGTCAACCTGTGGTAGTTATCTGTTGATAATTGTGTTTATTTCCTCTACTCTATTTGGCAAGTAAAAAGATCCTGGCGACCTGAAAGGGTTCTTGTAGATAATTGGGTAGACAAGAATCCGGCCCTATTACAATTTACAAACTGATTTCATATATTCAAGATAAGGGTTGAGGTAACATTGTGCCAGATGCATTAAGGGACTATGTGGTTGCAAATTCTGCAGTTTGCAAAATCACATGGTTTGTAATTGCAAAATCCCCTTTTTATAATATTCTAACCTCGTTTTGAGATTCAGAAAGGTTTCTCAGGATAGCAACATGTGACTGTAATTTGGTCGCAAATCATTGACGAGTTATCGACTCTCAAGTAAGATTGGTTTCTGAGTCACAAAGTGAAAGAGGTCCCATTTGGGCCACTCCCCCTTTATGAATCAGGGTGGAAGTTTGGGGAGAGCTATTTTATTTTTATTTTGAGATAAATAGAAGTACAAACAATTATGTATTTGAATTACATTTACTAGATTTTCATGTTACATAAGGATTATATCTAAAGTGTATCTCACCGATAAATGAAAACTAGATTATATCATAATCAAAATGGAAATATGAAGTCATCTGTCTCCAGTTGCCTCATGAAACAGATTCCAAACATATTAAGACAAATTAGTATTAAAGAGAGTAGGCAGAGAAGTTGAAGACAAACACCAGAGATATGTGTGGGATGGAATTTCATGTCAGGGACCTCGAATGCTGCAAGATCATATGAAAGAACAGGCATATAGACTCTTAAGCAGGACAGTAAAACACTCATAATTTAATGTCACAAGTCTACTTTCAAAGGGAGTGAGAAGTCTAGACAAGTTAAAAAGGGATTCCTATGAATCACACAGGCTCCACAGTATTTTGTCACTAATTATTCAAAAGTAAGAATCCTAATTTACCTCATATGCATACAATTGGTCTTTAAGCTGAAAAATAAATCATGCATGTACTGCCATTGATGACATAGTTTTCATCAGCTCAATAGTCGATTCCAGTGTCTTCAGAGATACAGTTTAGCCACTGCTAAGGCTGCACCTATCCATTTTTTCGGATTTACAATCGGTGGTATGTCTATTGAATCATGTAGCAAGGCCAGTCAGGTGTTGGAGTGATCTGCAAGAGACTGTTGGTAGACATATCCCTCCATATCTCAGCAATTTTGTATTCTGAGCAATGCCAGAGAATATGTGTTGTACCTGCCCCTGTGGGTTCATGCATCTGCAATAGGGATCCTTGGACACCATCCTGGGCTTGCATAGTTTATAGAGAGACCAATGACACTCCTACAAGATTTTTAAATAATTAATTTTAAATCTTGCTTTCCTCAAACATTTTTTCATGTGCACTTTAATATCCCCGACCATTCTTCTTCTATGTCGGTGTCATTCAGCCTAGTTTGCCATTTCTGCTTCAAATGTAGTTCTGGGAGCTTAGAGTATGAATCTGTTATCACAAGTCCAATAGTCCAGATGGGAATGTTTTGTAGCGGTCTCACATTACCAAAGAGGTATGTAATTGGAATTGTTCTGGAGCTGGAAGAGTGGGGTCTAATTTCTCAATAACGCAGTGATGGAGTTGAAGATACCTCCACAATTGGTTGTTACGCAACATGAATTCAGAATCGAGGTCATCAAAAGATTTCTGCATGCCAGCCACAAACAATTGTCCTAGCTTGAGCATGCCTGTAACTTCTCATGACTTCCAATAGAAAGAATGATCATGAATATGCAGCATCTCATTACACAATAGAGGTGTATCAGAGTGAAAGACCACGTGACAGTCTACGCTATCATGGACGGTTCGCCCACTCATCATGCATGTTAGCCAACATTAGGTCTTGTGGACCTCTGGAGTGTCCTAAAATGAGTAGAATGCCTGGGCACCGTATCCATCATGCAATACATGTCTTGCTAGCAGTGCCATTCCGAAGTTTGTTTCGTAGTGTGCATTGAGGGGATGGGCAATTTGTGATAAATAATGAGATAGATAAATGTTCAGATGTGTGGCAGCCGTAGACCTCCACTCATAGTGGCTTCATATAACTTGGGTGTCTCAAGTCTGATGTGTTGGAACCCCACAAATGCTGCTTGATTTGGGTGTTTCATTCTTATAACATAGTTTAATCTTGGCGCTATGGCCATTTTAATAGTCTGTGATCTCCTCCATTAGGATAGTTGTAACTTTATCCATTTAAGAAAATCATGTTTAATTTGATCGATTGTCCCTTGCAGATTATCGTCAATCATGTGATCTAGGTGTCCTGAAATTAGGATGCACAACTATTTCAGCCTGTGTGAAAGCCATTTGAAAGGTGATCCATTAGGCACAGCTACTATAGTATTGATAGTTATTGGTATCATCTCACTTTTTAGCCAATTGATTTTGCATCCTGTAAAGGGTCCAAAGTCATGGATATTACATATTATGTCTAGTAAAGAGGCATTTGGGTTCCTAGTAGTCAATAAAATGTCATCAATATATAAGTAATTTTCGAGTCCCAAACTGGTGTGGGGATCCCTGAACTTATTCAAATCCTCTAATGGGTATTTCTTGGGGCTCCAGAGCCAATGCTCACCATTTAATTGGGCTATAATACTCCATGAGTTCATGAGGATCAACTATTCATGCACATAATCACTTGTGTACCAGAACAGGTATAAAAAACTTCTGATATGGTTCAAAGACAAGCGATTAGGAAAGAATCCCACTGCATTTTTGTGAATGAGTAGATGAATAACCCAATTAAATCTGGAGCTGAGTACTTTTCACCATCATTTTAAAATTACAATTCGGCAAATAAATTGGCTCATAATTAGCGAACAGGAGCAATTCCTTCCAGGCTTTGACAATAATATAAAGAAGGCTTTATTAAATTCTGGGCATATAGGTTTTTCTGACATTACTTCTAAATACCATATACCATTATATGTAATTTCCTAGCAGTGGTACTGTCAAGGCCAATGTATCCTTACAAAATTCTGACAGAAATCTGTTCTTTCCTGTGGATAAGGCTTTGATGGCATCTATCATTTCATAATCAGTTATTTCTTGATCCAAATCATCCCGGAGATCAGTATGAAGCTGTGGTATGGGTGGGGGTCTCTTCAAAATGTTTTGTTTATTGGGCATTTTCCCACCATCTTCTGAGGTGTAGAGATGTGAATAATATGATTGCAATTCTCATGCTTTGTACTTCAGATGAGATGATAGGGCACCAGGTGAAGAGTGAATAGCAGGAATGGCCAATTTTATCTCCTTCTCTCCAGGTGAGAAACATTCCCGGTATCTTTACTGACAGCAAAATGTAATTAAATAGTTTCAGCTGCATTGGTAGCACATGTCCCAGGCACTGGATGGCACTTGGGATAGATACAGCTGTGGAACACGCCCAAAAACTAACAGAAGTAATCAGTGATTTAGAAAAACAGATTACTGAAACAAGGTCTATAGCCAACGCTAAAAAGCTCCTTCAACAATTTCAAAAGACTGTGGATGACTTCCATAGAATTGAACAAAACAAGAAAACCATTAAAGTGAAAAGAGACATTCGATCTTACAAAACTGAGAAAATATATCCATATTTAACTGCCAATTTTAACTTCAACAGAACCTACTCAAATCTCAATATTAGACTTTTTTGGAGTAGATACAACAAACAAACTACCATTGTGGGGTTTTTCGACACTTCGGAGGACTCATCTGAGAGAGGCCAAGGGTGATGACCAGACGTGGCAAGGGCTGCCAACACTGTTGGTACAATACACCAGGAGACCAACAAGCACAACAGAAGTATTACCCAATAATACCGCACTCAATATGGACAATTCTCAGATCGTGCCTAATTTTTATTTTACTACACATCTTCTGTGGGAAGGTGAAATATCATTACAGAGCAAAGGCCTTTTCTTTGTCCCGACTCTTCACCCCAAATTGTTGGAGCTACAAACAGAGTTGTTACGTTTTTTTCCCCAAAAATCCATTTACATTTCTTTTTTCAAGACAACCCTAGCACTCCATGTAATGCGAACACGACTTCCACCCTCCATCAACCTTTTCACCTACACAAAGCTGCCTTTCTACAGAAATACACACCTTTGAGAAGCTGAACATTAAAGAAATCTCTAGACTTGAGCTTACACCTACTTTTATCCTCTACAATCTTCCACTCCAAGAAAAACAAGCTCTCACTAATCTGAAATTTAACCATGCCTTGGTCATTAAACCTGTCAATAAAGGCGGTGGAATTGTGGTTCAGGATATTTACCCATACAAAAGAGAGATTCTGAGACAACTTTCTAACACTGACCATTACCAGAGATTGGCAACAGACCCAACACATGAAACTTAAAGCCTCATCTTAGACATCACAGAGAGAGGTAACACAAACGGTTTTCGAACACAAAATGAATTCTTGTTTCTATCTATATGCTCCCACAAATGTACAAGAATACTGAAACTTCCCCTACCCATCAAATTGTCTCGGGTGCAGTTCCACTCCAGAGCCCCTAGGGCAATATATTTATTTTTTCATAAGAGAATTTGTTCCCAAGAAACGCTGCTACATTAGAGACAGCATGGATATCATCAACCAAGTGAAATATTTTTCCTTTGACCTCAAAACTGACATTCTCTGTACTTTGGACAAAGAATCCTTCTACACTAATCTTCCCCAAGCTGAGGGCTTGAAAGTCATTGAGAATACTTTTAACTGTAGATCACATCCGCATGCTGTTCCCATAGCCTTTATTTTACACTTACTCAAGATTTGTCTTACACACAATTTATTTTCATTTGATGGCCAATTCTACAACAAGTCAAGGGGATATCATTGGGAGCTGTTTTTGCCCCAAATTTTGAAGTACTCTACATGGATGACTTAGAGACTAACAAGATACTGACATCTGCCATCCCTTTCTTAATAGTGTGTCTATTTAGAAGCACTACATAGATTATATTTTTCTTATTTGGCATGGCTAAGAAGAGACCTTACTTGATGTTCTCCATTGGCTTAACACAAATTGCAATGTACTGAGATTTACGTTGACACATAGCAGGACAGATGTTGCCTTTCTAGACTTATTGATCAAACATGTAGATGGTGAGCGGTTCACTACCCTTCATCACACACCCACAGAGAGGAACATTCTTCTGGCTTATTGTAGCCACCATCCCCTAGCTCTGAGGGACTAACTTCCATTCTCACAATTTCTGCGCATTAGCAGGATCTGCTTGTTTAAAGAGGGTTATTTTTGTGAAGCCAACACCTTGGATGACACATTGATCACCAGGGGATACCTGCGAAAATTTGGAATTGTTTCGCCTCTGTTCGAACTAATACAGTTACGGGATACACGAATATAACAAGAAGGATACTACTGAGTGAACAGGCATTAGCCAGAAGATCTATAAACCTGGAGTGATACAGACCTGATTCTCATTATTGAATAACTAAAACTCCACTACAGCAGTTCCCTTTGCGATTAGAAATAATTGTCGCACTTCAAATTTAAAGATACATGGAATATAGCCTTGAGAAAGTCGTGGGGTAAACTAACCCACTTTACGGCGAAACACGTGTTGGCTGGAATGAAACATTGGGAGTTTTTGGATTAATTAAAGAAAACAAGTAGGAAGAAAGAACATCTCATATGTATTTTCTTGAACTAATAACTTGTTCATTCTTTTGGAAACACGTTATATACTTATGTCAATTGATTAACTACACGTGTGCTAAGGAGTTACATTGCGTACCTGCGAAAAATAGTTACCGAATCTATCAAAAGAGCATGGGACTGCCCACGAGGCACTCTTCTCACACCCAGTACAAAAGACACCAACAATTGATTTGTATGTGAGACAACAACCTTTTCACCTGTCTCTAATCATGTCAGAAAATGCATCTTGAAACGCTGGCTAACACTTCATGCTGGGGACCTCAATCTCTTTGCATTTCATAAAAAACAGAAATATTAAGGACCATCTAGTCGGAGCCAGCCTTCTACTTAGAAAGACATGAGAGATCCTCAATGACCTATGGTGGCTTTCCTCTATAGTCAGACACAGCAACGGAGAAGCCTGTCAATTCACAATTGAAAGCAGATAATTAATATTTGGCAACATTAACATTGTTCTTAAACAGTTTTACAATTGTAATACTGCAAATGTGGTCTAAGCCATTTTTCGTCCCTGCAACCTAATTTACTTTGGACAAACAACACAGAAAATACAGATTTGAATCTGCCAACACCAACGCTGTATCCATTGCAAAGTACCGAATGCACCCCTTGTTGACCATTTCTCTGAAAAAGGACACACGGAGGACAACATTCGATCGCAAGTCATTACCGTGGTAAAAACCACCACCCAGAGGTGCCGACATCAGCCAAATTCTCAACAAGGAGGAACTTAAATGTATTCTATGCAAAAAAAAGTCAATACACTGGTCTGAACCAAATAGAGCATTGGAGCTGCCTGGTATGAATGGAACGTGTATGGCCCTACAATCTGTTGTCATGTCCAAATGCTAATTACACGAATTGATCAGAATTGGATTTACACTATATGGTACCGTTTCTAGACACATGGTGCCCTGGTAGTCCCCTTTTCTTTCCACCTTTCTCCCTTTACTTAACTGAGAATTCTCTATCCTTGTTGTATATCAGTATGTACCCAAAATATTATGACATACCAAATATATTGTTAAATATGTGATTTACTTTATTTGTTCTAAAATTGTTCATTTTAGAAAACTGGCAGGTTCGCGATATTAATTATTCAGCCTGCTCTCATTTGCATTTCCATTATGTAAAGTTTCCTCCCCCTGCCAATAGGGCTATATCATATATTATGTTTATTTAATTTTGTTTATTTGTTGCATTGCTATTGTTATTTGAGTGCACTTATATGCTGTAAATTTAAATTGTTAGTGCCATGCACTGGATCTGCTTTTTGCCATTTTTAATATCTTCTTTCTTTCCATTATGGCCACCTCATTATGCCATCCTCTCCTTCCATTATAAACACAGAGTCGATCACTTTTGCACAGTTGATCACTCACGCACACCTGTTCCTCGCACCTCTTTGCATGCCATCACGCTAGGGCACTCTGACCTCTTAAAGCATCCTCACACGTCTCAGTTACACTGAGATACTCCGAAACGGACTCTGGTTGCACATTCATCTCTTTCTTTTCCCTGATCAGTGCTCATCCGTTCTTGCTCATTGTGCAATTCCTGCTGGTCAGATATTTTCCCCCTCTCAGTTTTTTCCATACCAGATTGACACAGCCATTTGGATTCTATATTGCAAATTACTCTCATCTGGCATGCCGTGGCTCCCTGTTGGCAGTAGTAGCCAATAATTAATTAATTGCTTGCACATCATGTATGAACTACGTAGACTTAGGTCAGTTTCTTCATTTTGGTAGGGCCACAAAATCGGTGGTTACAGAGGTAAAATTGCCTGATACTCTCCTTCTCTTACCCTCATTAGAACTCACCAGATTTCTCTCGACTGGGAATCCTTACAATTACTTCATGAGGGACTGGCCAGACATTCCCCCTTGGTCAGTTCATAGATTTCATGTATTTAAATGTAATAATTCTTTTAAATAAAACCATTATGACTTAACTCTGATTTCCCCTACTCGATCCTTGTTGTTTGTCTTAAACTGCCAGCTTCACATAACACTGCCTCACTTCAGGCAACTCACCTTTTCAATTTTGCCCTGCATTGGGTTCCATCGAGCCGGCTATAGTGTTTTTTTACTCACTAAGTAACACCAATAAGCATGCTTCACTTGCTACTGCCCATTAGCTTGTACTATTATAATCTGTTCCTCCTTTTTCTTTTTGTCTCTCTTTTTTCTTTTCAGTTTTTCTCTCCCATTACTCATTCTCTTTCAGCAGGCATTCTTCTCAGGCATCAATTGCTGTGTCCTGATGATGATCCTATTATCTTGTTGAGGGATTGAAACATAGTCGACTTCAGCACCTTGACACAAACCTATATTTTTGTTAATATGTGCTAAGGTGCTACCATGTATGTTCTTTGGCCTAATCACTAAATTGTATCTCGGCCAATATGCGCAAATGCCTGAGTGTTGTAATATTTTGTTGGAAACTGTCCCACTTGTATGTCTTCTTTCTATTTTTCAAGCTAAACTATATTATCCATTTGGATATAGGAACATAGACATTGTTGTATTTCTGTGTAAATTACAGTCATAATTCTGTGCTGTGAGGGATCACTGTTCCTTTTTAAAAATGTCAAAGAGGTCCAGCACATGGCACTAGTGCATTATAGTTATTAAGCGGGGGTAAAGTGCCTGTGCTCTCTCTTTCAAGATGATGAAATTGCCATATCCCTGATTGGCATATTTAACTCACCTGTAAGCCCTGGGATATGGTATAAAAAGTGTACCCAAGGCCTGTAAGTATAATTTTACAAAGGGACTACATCGCCTAACGTGTCATGCACTACAATGGCAGTGTTAACATGACTGCAGGCCTGCCATCTTTAACCGAGCTATGCAGGTTTAAACCAAGATAATTTGATCTTTCAAAATAACCACTTTTGACAGGCCTAAAGTTTCCTTTTAAAAAATGTTTTTGTGTTGTAATTATTGTAAGACGTAAAAAGTCGATACAGCAGTATCCATTGTAATCAACAGTCATTAAAAGGGGAACAACCAAATGCGGTGTTGACGATGTGCAAACAGTTGTCCTGTTCTCATGGGGAGGGGTCGTGATGGGGGGAGGGGGGTTCCTTTTAAATATTAATAGGTCACTCCTAACTAGAGTTTACTGTCCATAAGAGAGGGTGCATGGTATTTAAAAGTAGGATATGTAAAGGTTTAATGTTAAACATGACCTTATAGTGAAAAGGCTCCAGAATCTAGTTCCACTGTAGTTTGTATTGACTGATCCATAGGAAATCATTGCGTTATAATATTGTTATTTCTGGCTGGAAACACCTACAAAGTTCATTTTTTGACTTTTTAAAAATATTTATTACAAGCCCTTTTTCCTGAATGAAGCTTTAGGAGGCAAATTTGGATGAGCTTCAACTGTCACCTGGCAGCTGCACAGCCCCTTTGATGAGGTGTGAACTTGCTCCCAGACCTGAGTCAAAGGTCTTGGGTGTGGGGAGGTGTTCTGTTCTTTTGCAGGATGATCATCTCGGCTGTACCCAGGAACTTAGTTAACTTCAAATACCCCTACCATGTCACAGGCAGATGTAGCTAATTACTGTTCTTTCCCAGTCCTTTGCCACTCTAGTCAGCAAGGCACCAATCCCAGTGGGAGGGGAGCTGCCTTCAAAACTGGTTTTGAGTGGCCACAGAGGAGGGGCTGCTTGTTTCCATCACCACATCTCTGGGGTGGGCACAAAAGTACTACACAGGGGAAGAAAGGTTATGTTGTTTTAGTTATAGGTAAAGAGAGGCAGTCTGGTTTTATTTGTAGTAGGGCCCAAAGGAAATTCTGCAAAAGCGGGTATGGTCACCCTTGAGAACTTTTATCCCATTGGATAAAGAGTGGCCTGGAGTTTTCCCCGCCCACAGGCTAGGTCAAGGCATAAATGTGGCCCCCACTGTACCCTCCTCAGAACACTTTCTCGACCTGCGAAAGTGCAGAAGACTGAACCTGCTGTCTGTGAACTGTGCAGAGCCTAGGAGACTGGACCTGCTATCCCTCTTGTAGCGAGGACAAAGAAGTGAACTTCAAGGGTCAGAAGGCTGACCTTCTGTTCAAGCAACAGGTATACAACAAGCTTCAAAGAGATTTCCGCAAATTTCCAGCTGACCAGTTCCAACTGGACTTGCCAAAGACCCTGCTGCTGGCCTCTGCTAAACTAAGTCTTAATCCCTAAGTTCTTTCCAGAAGGTCCTGGAGCCTTGGCTGGTGTCAAATGTTATTCTAGCTAACTTTTCCTGGGACTTAGAACCTTTCAGGCTCCAAAGATCTCCAGAGGACCGGGACCAACCTGCCAAGCCGATATGACAAAAGTGCGTCGCCACTGGGCCAAAGATTTAGTTTGATCCCATTTGTAGTTTTTCTTAAAGCTGCAAATCGAGTTCACTGGGAACTCGCAGAGATGCTATCCAGTCTCATGGAGCCCTCTTCGATAACAGCCTGCAGACTTGCCCCATTGCAAGTATCCTAGGTCCATAAAAATGACTATTCCTGAAGGTAGAAATCTTTAGCAGGCGAGGTACCTTCTTTGGGTGCAAATTTCTAGTTTCTCTAGCTCAGAATTCTCCTGTTATAGGTCAACTGCTTTGCAGAAAACTTGCCCAGAGGATATCTAATGACATGGAGCCATCTTCAGCCATAGCCTCCTGCCTTGCCCCACTGAGGATTTTTGACTTCCATTTCAGAACACAACTTTTGACTGGGTAGAACATGGTTTCTATGTGAGACCACGCTCCATTGTGGTGAGCCTTAACTTGCATGTGGGTAGCAGTCATGCCACTCGATATCACTGCAATTTGCGTTTAATATTTATTGCCACTTTACCTTGAAAACCTTTTGGTTTCCCTTATTGAATTTTTGTCTGTTTGGTGGCAATCTGTTAATTAAAATGTATTCTATGTTTCTAAGTTGATTTGGGATTTTCCTTAGTTTGTGTTTTGACTTTATTATAGTTTTGGTACTGCATAAATACTTTGCACATTGCCTTTAAGATAAGCCTGTCTGCTCTGTGTAAAAGCTTCCAAGGGGTTGAGCTCAGGTAAATTTAGTGACTTAATGGCTCGACATGACAATGGGTTGTGGTTATTTCTTGAGGTGGTATCGCATCTCCCTCATCTAATATCCCAATTTTTTACAATATATAAGCACTCACTTTTTGTCTTTTCTCCCAAACCAAAGCATCTGCTATTTAAAGTCTCTGGTGCCTTCTCCCCAGGCAAGGCAGGGTAGATCATGAACAGACACCCACCATAGCTGATGCCCACTGTAAAATTTTCCTCCCGCCCCAAGGTAGTTGTCTGCGATGGTCCTTGGGAACGAAAGTGCTGTTAAGTAGCCTGTCAACATGTGAGCAATATGCAGCACCAGCACTCCTTGCATCCAATCGGCCATAGGACCAGGGTCTCCAGAACGTACAGTGCGCACTGATGTCAGGGAAAAAAGAAATGCCCCAACATTAACTCCATGCCATTCTCCTCTGCCCACCGCAACACCGGCCTTTCGTCAAGGTTGGGATATCCTTCACCTTAGAGCACACATGGTCTCGTAATTGCAGGTGCCCTGAAGCCCCCCTCCCTCTATAATGACAACGGAGTGCGGTAGTCATAGGGTGCTCATGGGGTGTGCAATTATTGACTATGAACAGTCAAATTACCTCCAGTTCACATATGGTTTTCAAGGAGCCACTATCAACTTTGTGGCATGCACTGCCCCCCACACAAAAATTATTTTGAACTTTTATGATTACTGTTTTTCAAAATCAATGGATGTAATATAAAAAATTACAGTTGAATATTATTTTTAATTTAAGTTAAATATGATCGAGAATAATTACAAATTAAATATTTGAAATATGTTGCAGATAGTTTAGATAAATACTAACATTTGTATAGTTTTAACATTATTTTTAAGGTATTTAATGTATTGAAAATTACAATATTAATATTTTTAAACTTTCAACATTTTAAATATTAAAAACCCATGATTATTGTAATCTATATTTTGTAGTAGATGTGTTTTGGCTTTAGATTTTGCTTTGTAGAATGATATTTTTTAATCAATATTTTTATTCTAATTAGAAGCACCATGTCACCTCAGATTAGAGCCATCCATGTGTAAATCAGCCTTGGTCCCACTCAAATAGAAATAGTCTCTCCTTATCTGCCAAACTAGATCCGCTCTGAACATGAGAACAAGCAAAGCAAGAGCTGTTTTGGCCTTTTTTGACATCTTCAGTCAGGTACAGCTCAATACCAGTGTCATAGTGAGCATAATACCCATATCTGCTCATATTCGTCTCACATCACGATGAAGAATACAAAAGAATGACAGTTTGAATGCTTGAACCAGTCTCAGCCACTGATAATTATTGGTAGCCATACCAAGCTCAAATGTTTTTTTTGCCCGCCCTGCTACTTCATATTAGACTTAGCCATATGCAAATCAGCCTTGACCCTGCTCCAACAGTAAAATGTCCAGCCTGAACTGTCAAACCAGCTCCTTTCTGCACTGGAACCCAAAATTGGGTTCACCTTATTTGGGCCTCTTTAGTTGGGTAGAGTTCAGTTCCAGGGGTACAGTGAGCACAGGACCTATGTATGGGCAAAACCATCAACTTATTGCATCACAATGAACAATCCAAAAAAGTGGTGGAAGAAATACTTGAATTAATCACAGGCTCTGATAATTCCTTATCGCAAGTAAACACATCACTATTGGTTACCCTATCTTGTCTCTCCCAAATCTCTGGAATGGGCTGCTGGGCAGTCTCTGGAAAGGCCTTCTTCATGTAAATTTCCTTAGTTTGTTTATTTCACCATAGACTTGCAGAGATAGCATACCAGACATGTATTTGCATGCCTTAGTTGTTAAACTTAATTACCTCCCCTTCACAAGATTCTGTGAAACTCAGGGTTGAGCTGATCTGTCAGTGCTGAATCCTTTAACCAAGATCCCTTTTCTTTTAGACAGCCTGAAAGTAGTGAGAGAGAAGAAGTTGGAAGCTGCTTTTGCGTCTAGCAGAGGCCTAAGTATGTAGGAAGTTCGCATGCAATTGAGTGCCTGTCAGTTGGATAGAAACCTAATCAAAAGTAACTGCAAGAGGTTTCAAACAAATCTATCAGACAAAAGTGTTTTGATGTTTTACTTAATGCTAAGTTTATACCATGAATATCATAATGACTTGGTTTCATCTACAGTGCTACAGACCATCAGTCCATTTAATATATTTGTAATACCACATGTCGGTGGATGAATATTTTGCAGCATCACACATTAGCCCTTAGTTATTTACACCACAAGCACAGTTCTGTCCCACTTTTACTGACCATTTACATACAAGTTGAATAGGCTAACTTGTGTTTTCCAATAAATCACAATATTTCAAAGGCAAAACAGAGATTGGTTAACATCCTCCTATTGGTCCATATTACCACCAACATCTGGTTTAAATCTTAACAAAATCTAAAGAGATGCATGAGAAAAACCAAATCCTAGAGTAGTCAGATTGCATCTTCAGTTCTTGTGATCAAAATGAAAGTCAGCCCAAGCCATAACTGGAAAAGAAGGGAGTAAAGGGTCTAGAATGCCACTGAGGTCCTAACAGATCATTAATAACTATGACATATAGTTTGACAGGCATGTTATTTTGAAGGCAAGGTATTGTACTTTGAAGAAGTGAGGATATGTGAGATTCATTGATTATAAGTTCAATTCTACTATCTTTATGATCTTATTGTCTATATGTACAAATGTGGTAGTTGAAGTGCTGTTTCAATGGAATCAATGCATATTCCATAGGTTTGAGCTAAATGCAGTGGGTGAGTGGGAGCCAAAGAAGTGAGTGGTGAATACTTTCTTGTTGTAGATCACATGAACATTCCAGAGGCAAACACAGATACATTCTTGATGAGATGTTGGGAATTGTTCAAATAAATGAATGCTGCAGTGTCAATCAAGTGGTTCTGATAATGTTAGTTGGTAGGCTTTTGTTTGTTTGCTTATTATGAGTTAGGAGAGGTTTCTGATATGAATCTGGGGGATGGGGATGTGAGGCACGGGATTGGACTGCCCAGAGTGTCCAGTGACTAAAAGTAGATAGAAGAAATTACATGTTGTTTTAAGAGGTACTATATTTCTGATTATTTAGTTAACTTCAGATAAAGGAAAAAATACAGTTGTTCAACAGGTCAGATATCTTAGGGTGCAGGGCTTGATCTCTCAACGTTGGATATAAGTAAATAAGATAAGGCTCAATGAGAGAAAGACGCCAATTACTCAAGGCACACAGGTAGGACACAGCTATCAATATTGCAGATCTCCAAACATTCAGATACTGGGTGTAGATAATTAGAAAGAAGCTCAGTGGGTGCAGGAAATGAATCAGTCAGAACACATCATTTGTAACTATAAATTTTCATATAAGGGGCTATAAATCTTCATGGGGCTTGTGGTGACAATTGATCCGAGCGCGTCAGTCTGGTACATTATTCATGGTCCCTGAGAGTACTAAGGTATTTCACATTTCTCTGGGCACAAGCCATCAATTGTTCAGACAATAAAGGGTAGATACAATATTCAGAGTAAAAGACACCAAACAACCCAAATACAAGGTGAGGTACATATCTCAGAAAGCAGGACTTCAAATTTGGGTCTTAGTAATTGGAATACAGTTCACATGGTAAAGTGCATCAAAAGCTTATAGTGCAAAAATATGATACTGACACACTATAAACACTTTTTTTCCAAGGCATAAGCCATGAGTTTTGGCTAGGGTCAGAAGAACAATGTGCTTCAGGCACTGCATACAATGCTGTGTCACGCATACTGTTTGAAGCAAACCATGACTACATACATGTGATCTGATGGGTGAGGGTTATAGCTGGAACGATGATCCAAATGAAAGATGAGTCACAATGGCAATTTCCACAATCAAAGCAGGCTACATGAGATAAACCCCTGGTGGGAGACAAGGGAGTGTAGTAAAGACTAAAGGTGGCTGTTCTGTACCTCATCAAGTAGCAGCAATTGGTCAAAATAAATTAGAGAAAGTCCCAAAGAGCAGTTCTCTTCTAGCCACAGTCTAAAGTCTGAGAGCCACTGTGTATTGCACCAGAGATAAACACTTGCAGGCTAATAGTCCAGCCCCCTCAAAGTTGACTGCAAAGACTTCTTCTTCTCCCCCCCAAAACAAAATCATGTCTAGCTGTCTCCCTTTCAAAACTAAGTCAAGTGATCTGAAGCAGATAAGGCCGGTTGGTGCTCTCTATTTGTTTTGTTCAGCTTAAATACTTGCCAGCATTATGTGTATGGTTTCCATCACAGTGATAATGTATGTAAGACAGTAGACCTGATCCATAAAACTCCTGATTTTTTTGCTTTTTTGGACCCCCTGGTTTTTCGATCTTTGCTGTGAGTGAGTCTCCTTAATAGAGTCTCATACACTGTAAGATTCTGTTAAAATGCATTTGGCACCTTCTAAAAGAAGGTCGCCTGCTCCATAACTAGGGTAAGAGGTAATGCATTGGTTACACTCAAGCAATGGTGCACACATGTATGCATCCATATGCAGACTGAGTGAAGAAGACTGCTGCCTGTCTCAGGATGGTATCTGCATATAACTAGCCCTTTTATGGATGAGACCTAGCTGCCAACTCCTTAGGACAATAATGCAATTGGGAAACCAGCAGAAAGTTCCACTTTCTTTGGATTAACCCCCTCCAAACCATTACCACGGCTATACTTGAACTGAAGAATATCTCGCTCCTCACAGAAAACTCACTCTTCAAAATCAAGTGTATTCGAGAGGCAGTACTCTCACTACATAACAATATAAAGGCTACACCAATATCTCTATCAAAGAGACAACATTGGCGACGAAAACACCCCAATTTTCTGTCCAAAGAGGTAACACAAGCCCTACTTCAATCCTACAAACAACTCAGACCTTAACCCGTCTACCCAACAAGAGTGATCAAAATGTAATCAGATCAATTCCAATCAACACCTTCAGAGAAATCAGACCCTGGAACAGAAAGCTAAAGATTAATAGCTTGAAGAGAATTGTGCTACCCACCTTGAATCAAGATACAAACCTGGATACACAGAAAACACTCACAGGACTTTTTATCAACTGCCGCTCAGCAGTAAAACAAGTGTCCGACATTGTCGAACTTCTCTTGAGTCAGGAGTTTGGTATAGCAATCCTAATAGAAACATGGCTCACAGTATCATTCTCGCCATGTTTGGATCTGTTGGTGCCCCCAAACTACAACAATGTGAGGCTAGACCGGCTAAAGAGTAAAGGGGGGTATCGCATTCATTCATCGCTCTAGTCTCTTGATTACTCCAATGCTTTCCGTCCCTTTTATCTCATGTGAATACCTTGCACTTTCCATAAAAGACACAGATAAACAAATATGCAAGGTCCATGCATTCTATCACCCATCCGGTAAGAATGAACCTTTAATTGATCACCTAGTGGAGATCATCACAGAAAACTCCTCCATTCACTCCAATGACATATTCCTGGGGGACTTCAACCTTCATTGGAATGATCTTATTGACATCCAGGTCAACAGCATTAAAGACTTCCTATCAGACAAAAACCTAGCCCTAGCTTGCACTCTTTCAGCTTACATTAAAGGCTCTACGCTAGACTGGATCATCTCCAAAGGAAAGGCTCTGAACTTAACTTCAATCGTGCCTTGCCACTGGTCAGATCCTCACATAAGAACTTTCCAAATTCCAGGAGTAATAAAGAAAAAACCCATACAACCAATCAAACCCAAACAATGGGTGCAGGACACAAGGGAGTGGACAATGAGAACCTAGCATCGTTGTGCAGGAAGGATCGTTCCCCTCTCAGAAATATGACAAACGTTAGCAAACTTATGGATCGCAAAATGCTAAGATGCCAGAGATAATGGACTTAAGAGATCCGTTAAAACTCAAACGAATTCCGGATAAAGATACAAAAGCCATCATTCAGCGGAGCATTAAATGAAGAAAGGTGAGATTAGCAGAATGGAAATGGAGGCAACTACCAAAACAGACCTCAGAAACTCTTTGAGTTGGTAAAACAAAATGGCCAAAACCACACTAAAAATAACCAAATTATCTGTGTAGAATTCTCTAAATTCTTTACAACAAAAGCCAATTCCATGGAAAGTGAACTCAGAACAGCAGCTTCTACCCTGGAGTCATCACAACCAAGCGAATCAACACTACTCCATCAGTAAGTACCCAAAAATGAAGCTCAATAGTCTACCCTCAAAGTATATGGCTACAATAATATCTTCAAAATTTTATCAGCCATAAAACCAAAGAACCACAACAATGATCCACTCCCAGCAAAATGTGGGTTGTCTATTGACCAGAATATAATTTCCAGTTGGACATTGATAGTCAATTCTCAAGGATCCTTTCCAGACTGTCTAAAGAAGGGTCGAGTCATACCCATCATAAAAAAAAAAACGATAGAGAATCCTGCAGACCCTAACAAAGTCATCTGGTATCCAACATTTCCCTATTAGCGAAAGTGATAGAAAGGTTTGTGCATCAACAACTAAGCCACACATCTCTAAATTTAAACTAATAGACAATTGCCAATTGGGGTTGAGACCAAATCATAGTACTGAAACGGCAATACTCCACATAGTAGATGATGCCTTACTCGCTCTGAACGAGAACAAAACCTGTCTATTAATTCTTCTTGACTTATTATCAGCGTTTGACACAGTAAACCACGATATGTTGCTAGAATGTCTGGAAAAAAGGATGGGTTTTTTGGGGAATGTTCTAAAATGGTTTAAGTCCTTCTTGAGGAACAGAACACAAAGATTTCTGGGGAGATCAAAACATGACAGCATCATCCCCCATTCAGACCGGAGTTCCACAAGGAGCAACACTCTCCTCTTCACTATTCAACCTATATGTGAAACCCCTCATAGATATACTCCGCCTCGCCAACATCTGTTTCCACATGTACGCTCATGACACACAGATTTACAATAAGATTTCATCTAAGGAGGAGATCAAAACAATGAATGAGGCATTAAGGGTGATGATGCTATGGTTAACAAGCAATCAGCTTAAACTAAACACACAACAATCAGAATTCCTCCTAATATCCCCCACCAAAAGCTCGAACATTACAAAAGAATGGATCAAGTCGATCACCGCACTTAACTACACCCAGAGCATTGTGGACTCAACCAAATCAATAGGAATTACGCTAGATGAGAGCCTGAACATGCAATCCCACTTCAATTCATTGGCTAGAAATGCACAATTTCACTTGAGCTATATTTGGTAACTGAAACCATTCTTTGAAACAGCAGACCTCAAAATGGCTGTCCAGGCATTAGTAATCTTGAGCATTGAATACGGATGCACAACACATTCAGGGCTTCCCAAGATTGTTACAGCTCCTCCAAAAGCCTACCTCAATGCAGAAACTAGGCTTCTAACAGGTTCAAAATAATCTACCACATCTGTCCTCACCTGAAGGCGCTGAATTAGCTACCATACAAAGCCAGAATTCAACTCAAAATGGTGTGCATTACACACAAAGCGATACACTTCAAAACACCAAGGTACCTAGCCCAGAAAATTGAGATTTCCAGTGGAAGCAGACATTCTAGGAGCATCAGAGATCTAGTGCTGGAGCCACCGATTTCCCAGAAGAAAAAGAACCTATGATACAGCGATCTCTGGAGCTGCACCAAGAATCTGGAACTTGGTGCCTCCAAGCATCAGAAGGACACCAAACTCCTCAAGATTCAAGAAAGAAGCCAAAATCTTTCTAATGAGCAAATTCCTACAGTAACCTTTACCGAACAGTCTCGTAAGATCCAACTAAAAACTCTTGCTTACCTACTCACGAGCATCTTTTCCTAAGGTCCCAGTACACCTGTTATGTATCACAATCCTTTGTGCTATGTACTAATATACAATATGGCTCCTCTAGACTCACATTCTATGAATAGGCAAACGTCTATGTTGCTAGGAGAAGTTACTTTTACCATTTTCAATGTGCTATAATATGTTCAATGCTTTCTAGCAAAATGTTCTAAAGAAACACATGTTTATGTCTTTACTGTGAAGCGCTCTGATACCCTATGGGGGGAAGTTCATGTGGTATAAAACACTGAATAAATAAATGAGGTCTAAATCTGTGGTGTTCTGGCTATTTGTATGCTTTGGGTAAAACATGCTTAACATGTAATTTGAGATTGGTACATAATAAGAACACCATTGTCATTTTCTTTTTTTATTTGCTTGGGTCCTTAACACATAATTAGCATCAGTTTGAACCAAGATGTGTTCGTATATCAATACTACCCTGAGACAGACTTAATGAGATTCAGGTTTGTCAACTGCCTACTGTATCATGTTAATTACTCTGCTAGCTCTTTGATATTTTAGAACCTCCCTCTGAACTATTGACCCATTTAAAGGGAATAGCCTTCTCCTGGGAAAAAGAAGGGGCAATGGAGAAAACTGCATGAAGTGATTCTCTCCCTCACTCTACCAAACCAGAGGTTGTTGTTCTGATGGAGACAAAGGGAGAGAAGGCACAACTCTGGCACCAGTCACCTCAGAAATTGTGTTTAAATTCCTGAGGGAAATAACCAGTTTAGGCTGGGACGGGTCAGACTTCAAAGCCTGCTCTATTTCAAGGACTTGTGCTGAGCTTGTCTCCAGATCCAGTGTCAATGGTTTCTCCACTTCCTCAGTGGCTTAGTAAAGTGTGGACTTGTAGGCCACCCAGAAAAAGGAGAGTCCCTTTGGACTACCACGATCAGGTAATAGCTGGAAACACAATAGGAAGGGGTACCTATTGGTTCTTGCTGAATGCACAGACACCCTACAAGTGGCCAGGAGCCTGGGGAGTGCAGGCAGCAAAAATAGTACATCTTGTTGACTGCAGGGTGTTGCTGCAGGAAAACCATGCCACTACTAGGAGCCAGGTACAGGTCTCAAAGTTACTTTTAGCCCACTTCTGCTGGAAGAAGGAAGCAGCAGTGTTCAGAGGTTGAAGAACAGCAAATGAAATGACCCCAGGAAAATAATTCAGACATGCAAGGATCTATGCACACTTATAAACATGTGTGAGTTTACTCTTACACTTTTGAGTAACTTTACAGTTTTAAAAGTGCAGACTTACATGTCCCAGAGTCTACTTTATGACTGTAAAGTTACTACTTTTAACTTTTCGCACGTAGGTCGAGATCTCCACCACTGGGACAGAGATCTCCTCATGGCAAAGTAAAGGTAAAAGTTGGTGTGTTAAATAATATTGATAATTGAAGTTATGTATTTATTTCATGGTAGTATGAAATAAAACAATTTTTCTGAAGATTAAATAAACAAATTACCACTTATATTCAAAGCAAGCAATGTATTTAAAATTATTAAAAGAGATGTATAGTAATAACAGTAATTTAATTGTTGTGGCATAAATAGTAATGCTAAATCAATGTTTATATTTAAGAAAGGTTAGTAAAATATTTCTAAATAACTGTTTTAATTTTAGATTTTTTTAACAGTAAACAAAATGTAATTGTATTTCTAAACAGCTTAAATAATGTAATCTATTTTAACAAGAGTTTCTATGGGGTTTTATTCTAAGTCCCTACCTCCATTATCTTTTATGGGAGGGTGTTATAGTACCCGTGAGTGGCAATTGGCGGAGCTGGACTTGCTTCATCTGTGAGATGGAGAGCATTTACTACTGTTTTGGGTAATTTGTAGCTGTAGTAACTGTAGAAGGGCAGTTTGTGAATTGAAAGGCATCCCACTTTAATAGTGAGAATTCCACAATTTCCAGCCTCTCCCCTCTCTCCCTACAACATTTACCACTAAAATGTATACTTACTAAGCCTGGGCGGAGTTCACGTAGCGGTGCTACGTGGAATTATACAAAGTTGTAAAAAAACCTCTGTTAGCTACGCGTAGTTCCGTGAGCGTGCAGAGTTGCTTGCTCCACCCATTTGCGATGCATTTTTGGCATTCGGGAATGCGTATTGCGTGTTCAGGAACGCGTATATTGTGTGCTCGGGGGGAAATATGACATGAACTTCACCACATGGTCGCCCATGGCCTCGGCCATCTTGTTTTTCATGTTTGCTATGGTTCTGGGCCTGTTTTTCTATCCTCGCTATATCTTTTCAATCCTTTGTTTCTAAAACCTTTTTTCTGATCTTTTTTATTTATTATCTACCCCTCTCTATTTCTGAGTGCATATTTTGTGTTTTTTTCTACTCTCTGTGTGTTTCTTAGTGCGTTTTTGACAGTTTTTTCATCACTTGCCTTTTATGTTTTTTTACTTCCTTTCTTTACTCCTATATTTTCTTTTCCACCCCACCAGAACTATGGTGAAGAAGACTAGTAAGCAGGGGAAGAGGAGGAGCGAGAGCCGCGGCCGCCTTCCTTACGGAAGGTGTTGCCCAGAAGGGATGCAGGCCCAGGCCTTACTTTCCGAGGTGGAGGTGGCCGCACTCATTTTTCTTTTGTCCAGCGCCACCTCCCCTTAAACCTGGCAACAGGAGGCAGGCCTGGGTCCGGGTACAGGCTACGGGAGCGTCACTGGCGGTGAGCAAGTGTGTGCCAGGTAGTGTTTTGCTGCTCTGGTTTCCGGCGCACCCATAACCAACTGATGTACCGATGGTCGGACAACCTGGACCGGGAGAAGGACCTGCTGGACCTGCTAGGTGTTGAGGTCCCGGGGCTTGGTTAGTAGCGAATTATATTACTATTGTGTTCTTCTGTCTTATTGCGAATATAATTTTTTTCCCAAACAGCAAGATTGCTGCTGCTGCTTCCATGCAGGTAACTTACGTTTAAAAATCTTATATTATGTGATTGTTATTCTTCTAGACAGGTGCTCGATGCTACTAATCATTTGCAACTTTGCGCTCACTTAGGCTGGTTATGTAAGAGAGCTTAGAGAATTTAAGTTAGGCAATGCAGATAGGAAAGACTGCAGTCCTTCCCTTTGTCCTGTCTGGCTGTCCTGTCACTAAGATAGCAGTAGTAGTTAGTTACTTAGAATTATTTGGTAATTTAGCTGCCTGCGTTACGCGTCCTCTTCAGTCCTAGTAGAACCTTTTGTAGTTCTTATAGTGAGTGAATAGCAACCAACCAATTTGGTGTATGCAATATTCATGCGTCCATCTGTGCATTTAAGATGACTAAATGCAGACTTAGTGAATTAGCCCGTCAAAGGGGGTTGAGACTGAGAGATGATTGCGAATGAGATTGGAACACAATTCATTACAAAATCTTTTTGGAGTGATTATAATATTTATTTATTTAACACCAATCATTTTTTATCTCTTTAATGATGTCTTACATGATCAGCATCCAAGGGCAAGAACAAGAAGACTGGGTCTGCTGAGGGGGGTACCGGAGCTGGAGGGGCCTCCCAGGGGCAGGAGTCGGCCTCAGACACAGATGGGTCTGCTGGCCCTAGTAAGTCCTCCTGGTGTTACTATATTTACATATATTTCCCTAACTTTTACTGCTCTATTATTTCCATTTCCTAATTTTAATTTTTCCCAAATCCTCTTCAATCTATCTGTTTCTAAACTCTTGCTATTGCTCCATTATTTATATTTCTAGTGTCTGTTTTTTTTTTTTACATTAAATCAAACTTCCTCTGTATTAGTCTGTCTGTAGCTTGCTTTCTTTTTGTTTTTCACTCAGCTTTCCCTCTCCCTTTATATATTTTGTGTATTGCCTAATGGTGGTACTGTAAGACTCAGAGAACCCATTAGTCCTACTACTAGTACTAGTAGTAGTAAGGACTCCTTACTACTACTACTACTAGTAGTACTAATCTGCTGTGCAGATTGCATGCCCAAATAAGGTAATCTACGCATGTTTGTTGAGATGAGAAGGCTTTCTTTTACTGTTTCATGCTCAATCAGTAGATGGTGGTCACTCACATTGGACACCCTAAAGTGGTAAATTTTACTTTTTCTCGTGTAGGCCTAGTACTTTATTTATTAGCAGCAGTTGATGGTGAACACTGAACAACTGATTATCATGCACCATGGCTGGAAGGAAGTATGAGGAGGAGGACGGCACCATTATTTTCCAACCAAGATAGACCTCATGTCCGATTGTCCGCCCAGTTGGCCACTCATTTCTTCTTATACAAAAATCATATGCACCAATAGCTCTAGTATTTGAGTCCAGCCCTTTGGGTTGTCCTCTTCTTGAGAGGCCTCTCAAAAACTTGCCACCAACAAAATGCCCAACCGGATATTTTGTTATTTTTGATGGGACATACGGTCTACTCTACTCTAGTATCCAAATTGCAGATAGTGAGGTGTGTGGTGTATGTATTAGTATGTATGTTCAATCTTGCTAATGAAAAAAATAAATAGGAGAAGCGTATATGGCATCTAAAAATTGTGAAATCTGTTTTCCAGGTGTACCGACCACCAGTGCCGGGGCCAGCGGCGAGGGCTACGCCACTCCAGAGGAAGCAGATGCGGCAGCTGCACGGGTGAGCCAGCAGCAGTGGCGGGCAGTGGTAAGTCATATTCCTTACTTATTGAGAATGGTGAACACACTCGCTGCAAGGGTGTACACTCAGTACACTGTACTGCTGCTGAGACTGAGGGGCATATGTATCAAACGATTTTGTATTCGCAACCGCTGCGAATCGCAAAAAAACTGCGTTTGCGAATACAAAATCACAAAATGAGATGTATGAGGCATTTCAGCAGCGCATTCTCAAGGATTCGCTAATTTTGCGATTTCTTAAGTTTGCGTAAGCATTTAAGAAATCGCAAATTGCGATTCCTTAAATGCTATGTAACACGCACCCAAGTTGTGCGATTTCTCCTTAAGAATTCGTAAATTACCACCAACTTCAAGTTGGTGGTAATTTGCGATTTCTTTGATAAATGCACTTTTTGGCATTTTTCAAAGTGCCATGTGGCGCACATACATGTCCTTAGGGCATGTATGTGCGCCATATGCGCACACATGCTGATTTCAGGGGTGCATCAGGGTGTCATCATGACACCCTTGCACCTTCAAAAATATTCTCAATTTACGATTAGCAAATAGCGATTCGCAAATTGAGAAAGACTTCCCATTCATTGCTATGAGCCTCCGGCCCATAGGAATGAATGGGAAAGTATTCCTTAATTGCGATTTCGCAATTTGCTAATCGCAATTAAGGAATTTTAAGAATTCGCTAAATTTGTGCGAATTTGTAGATACATCCCATTTTGCAATTCTCAAATAGCTATTCTCAAAAAATCGCTATTTGAGAATCGCAAATGAAGATGTTGATACATATGCCCCTAAGTTGTTGTGAACAGTTGAAGACACCCTTTACTTAACATTAGCAGGAGTTGAGTAACTAATGGTCTATTCTATTCCATCTTCAACTCAGCAGAGAAAGTTTTATGACGACGACAAAGAGTCGGATGACATATAATATATGACTGGCAGAGAAGGATGCGTGGGTGAAGGCATGGGCTCCGGGATGCATATAGGTGACTGATAGGATGCATGGGTGGTTGAAGTATTGGCAAAAAGTGAAAGGAATTATGCCTGCCTGGGTGGGTGAAACTGTATGGGTGAAAGAAATCCTCTGGGGGTTTGATGATTCAAACTCAAAGGCAAGCAAAAACACATGGGTGGTGTTGTTGTTGGCGAAAGGTTTGTTGAGATTGTGAATGATAGACATGTTTGGATGGATGGATGCCTGGATGGTATCATAGTAGCGGAAGAGTTAGACTGGATGAAGAGAAGGTAAAAGAAAATTAAACCGTGCCAGAGTACGAAAGCCAAGGGTGAAGAATAAAATAACACTTTCGGAAGAAATGTTTCCCTTGTAATCACATTCAACCTTAAGTATGTATTATAAAAGAGAACCCAGCAATTAATTATAAACACAAAATAACAGTCAAATATTAAAAATCACACATATTTATCCAAAATATTTAAACACTGATGACTCATATAATTCTTTAAAAAGGCAGAACAATTTACATAAAACTGATACAATAATAAGTCAATCAACCAAAAAGAGACAAAAACAAGTGGCATATTAAAAATCATCAACAATTCGTTAATTCGATTGAATCTATATTTAAAGTCATCTCATTATAAACTGTTTTTGACTCAATAGTTCCTCAAATTTAACACCACAGGAGCGTCGACGCGTTTTGGTTTGCTAACAAATTTTGCACCCCCTTCATCAGGACCTTTCACGATAATTGTCTCTTTCTAGAAAATAGCACAGAGATCATGTGTGCCTCACTATTGGTAAGCGTAGTGGACCGAGCTCAGTATAAGTGTAATGTCCACAATAGGATCCTCCCGATAGGGCTTGTTTTATCTGGTCCAGTTAGGATACGTGCTTACAGTAACATCTCTACTTATGTCGAAGTTAATCCGTGTTGAGCAACATCAGAATCTTTCATGAAAATAAGAATGCTCAATATCCCTTCATGTATCTATTAGTCTTGAACGACGACAATATTTTGTGAGAACCAAGCAATTCTAGTTCTCGAGTTCGTTAAAATAAGCTAAGCACCAGAATTTGTTGGCGCGGCACCTTAGTCCTCACATCTTTAGTTTTTTCAAGTTTGTCAATGATAAAAAGGGTCCCACCAGGTCTCGTCACAGAGATCCTTGGAGTGCTGTAAAATATCGTCCAAATAGACGTCCAACGCCGATATGCAGTCAGGGGAAGAATAAAATAATGCTAGAAGAGCAATGCAATGATAATTGAAAAAACTCTGGAAAGAATAAACAAGGACTGTTTTTTTTCAAGGTTTTTGATTCAAAGGTTTGAAGTTGTATTTCAGAATGGAATACTCACTTGACTCACAGTAGTTTGCAATCACAGCACATGTATTGTGTATGACTATGTATATGTACCCACCCATCATCAATCGCCTCCCTCTGACTCCGATGCCCACTCCCACTCCCTACCCATGTCATTTTGACCGTGTCAGCCATGGGTGGCCTATCGGCTGCATGGTTAACTTACAATCAAACAATAGTAGTATGACATGTCATCATCACGTGATGTGACGTTGTGCCTTATATCATCATCATTCATATTAAGCATATCATGTGCCTTGTTGTAGTAGTCAGGGTGAAAGTGAAATTGAGCATTTGCCATTGATTTAACAGAGTATGGCTGTTATGGAAAAATAGATAATTGTGTAGTATAGCTGCCCAACCTGTAGACAGTAGTAAAGTAACGTGAGTCTGCGACTCAAGTATGTCTGTCTAGGGCACAAACTGACTGGGCTTGCATGCCTACAAAATTCCTTGAGCTAAAGAAGAGACAGAAGAAGAATACTTGTCTACTCCATAGTGCCTAATACCTGAAAGTCTAATCATCATCACATCCAAATATTAGGGGCAGAGGAAGTGAGGATAGCGCAAAAGTTATGTACTGCTAGTGCTACTGTGCCACTATGATTTAGTGTTACTGTTTTGCTAGGAGTATTGGTTATAATTGTCTTTTTTCTTTCTTGATATAGCTACTCCTTCCCAACCCAACTAGCAGGAGTTAGCAGCCAGGACACAGCAAGGGAAGCTGGAGGCCATGCGGGCTGAATATCACCAGCTGGTTGTCCTTGCGGAGGAGGAGGAGATGGTGGCAGCTGCAGCTTCCTCCAATGTCCCAGGCCCCAGCCAGGTCCCCCTGTGCCTCCGCTGGTACAGTGCCGTGTTCTGGCAGCTGCCTGCTACAACTCATCCTCAACCGCTGCTGCCCACCCCTGTTGTTCCTGCAGGAACTTTCGGCACTGCATGGTCCTCTGGATGGCGTGCCTAGAGGCCAGGCTGGAGGAGGTCCTGGAGTTCCCTTGCCGGCACGCCCGCTGCTAGACCTCAGTCTTCTTGACCCTTGCCCCTTTTTTAATCTTTTTTTTGATGGGTGTGATGTTGGGTGTTGGGGAAAATTTGGGTAGTGTTCTTTTTTTATGACAATTGGACTTGGAGTGGACGATCATGGACGTTTACTGGACATTGGTTGGGATTAGGGAGAGGGGTGGGTCAGGTGTTGTGGGTCTCTTCTAGTTTATTTGTTAGGGTAATACATTATTTATAGTTGTACAATACATATGATGTAAATATTTTCGGGGGGTTACTCTTTTATTTCGCCTTGTTTCCTCCTTTGCTGCAGGGCCGCAGGCAGTTTTTGAAATCTGCCGATAGTGTAACACACCAATAGATAGATGCAGTACCCTCACTTGTCCTACTACTGTCAGTCTCTCCTCCTAGTCTATGCATATGGCAACTAAAACCCCTATCTACTCGAAAGGATGTGGATGTGTGAATTAATTAATTTCCATAGTATATATATTATTGCCTTCCCCACACTTCTTCTCTTACCTTTGATTGATGTTTAGGCAAAGCGATGGCTGCATGGTGATGGTTTGGTGTCCCAAGATTCCATGCTGGGTGGTGGTAGCAGTAGTAGACAGTAGCATTTGCAAAAAAACAAAAATGTCAATCACCTGAGGGAGACTAGGAAAGAAGTAGTAGAAGTAAAGTACACAAGAAGAAGACTACCAAACAAGAAACCATGATGATGATAAGCAATGCTAAAGTAAATAAAACATAATGGTGGAAGAGACAGCCTAGTACAAATTACAAACTGAAGTTGACTCGACTTATGAAGTGGACAAGGTTAACCTTTAGTGCTGGAAGGATGATGAATTGATGCCGGCAAATCATTATGATGGATTATGTTTATGTTCAACTGGAAAAAAAATTGAATAGCGAACACTGAACATGGGTGTGCAATCTAATCTATATGTTGCCAGTGTGGGATATATATATATATATATATATATATATATATATATATATATATATATATATATATATATATATATATTCACAGCGAGGACTCGTTACTGGCGGCATTTGGCGCTCTTGGCGGTGCGAGAAATGTGGAGACGGCAGAGTCAGCCGTTGTAAGATTCAATCAAGGCTCCTGGTTCAGGAAAAAATCCACACGCACTCCCTGGTATGGTGCAGTTCCAATTCAATTTAATAACATCCCAAGCATGGCAAGCGGGTTTACAAAACCCAACGCGTTTCAGTCAGCTTTGACCTTGTTCACGGGTAACAGTTATTTTTCACTCTTCTGTTTTTATACTAGTCACATGATGTTACATTTCGCTTAGCCTTATGGTCCTTGTAGTCCAGCGACCATAGTGGGATTATTATTAACCATTTTATCAGGTGTCAATTCATATATTTTGAACAAGTTTATATCTTCAATAATATCAATCAAATTGTAGGTGCATGTAACAATTAAACATTTTAGTAATCCAATCGTCATATTGACTAATCTTTATAATCAACTTGTACCTTGCTCCTTTGCCCTGATGGGTATTGGATCCTGATGATCAGTGATGTCATGAGTGATGTCACTGACCATGTCATGAGTGATGTAATATGTGACGTCATCAGCAGTGCATTGCGGGCGCGCGAGTTATAGTTAGCTGAACTAACTATAACGGGGGAATTTCAATCGTTTTGTACAAGTGAAAAGTCCAGCTAACTATAACACCCCTGAAACCTATGGTTTTTTCAGTGAATTTCTGAGGTTTTTAAATGCTAATTCCTAACTATAACGTGCCTGAAACCTATGGTTTTTTCTGTGAATTTCAAAGGTTTTTTGAATGCTAATTTCTAACTATGCCTACAGAGATAGGACATGTGAAGAAAGTAGAAAAAATGCACAGAAAGAAAAAAACGAAGTGCAGAAAGAAGCAACAGAAGTCCTCAAAGACGAAGAAAAGTGCAGGAAGAAGGATAACGTGCAGAAAGAATAAAAAGAAGAGCAGAAAGAAGCCTTTTTGCAAAATCATCCTGTACCCTCAACTTTTTCAGACGGATACTGGTGGTAACTGAGTCTGACTAACCAGTCCTAGAGCCAGTGCTATGTTAAAAGACACTTAGAATACAGTGAAAACACCTACATACACTAGGGAACATTATGCGTTGGGGTCCCCCTGTGATTAGTATGACCTCCTCTGTAAGCCCCTAGTATATAATAGGGCAGGGGGATTAAAACTACCTCTTAAAACAGGCCACAGGGCGTTTTTGCACACGTTAACTCAGGCCCCGTCCCCTCCATTCACCACTGTGTAAACACGCCCTGTGTCCGTTTTTAGTTGGGAGATTAAGTTCATTTGAATCCTGAGGGTCCCTAGGGTCCAACTAGCCCACTAGGTACCTCCAGTAAGTGCCACAGAGCTGCGTTGCAGAGAGGTGTAAAAAGTGGCACGGGTGGACCACCTCTCTGCAATGCAGCTCAGTGGCGCTTACTGGAAGCACTTGGTGGGCTAGTTAGCCCCCAGGGGCCCTCAGTATTGAAGGAAAATGATATCCCCAATTTAAAACGTGCCATAGTGCGTGTTTGCACACGTCACCTCAGGCCCCGTCCCCTCCATTCACCACTGTGTAAACGCGCCCTGTGGCTGTTCTCAGTTGAGAAATTAAGTCCCCTTGAATCCTAAGGGTCCCTAGGGTCAAACTAGACCACTAGGTACCTCCAGTAAGCGCCACAGAGCTGCGTTGCAGAGAGGTGTAAAAAGGGGCTTGGCCTCAAAACACCTGTCTGCAGCGCAGCTCCCTGGTGCATACTGGAGATGCCTGTTGGGCTAGTTGGCCCTCAGGGACCCTCAGTATTGAAGAGGAATTAATTCCCCAACTTACAACTCGCCAGGGGGCTCATTTGCAGAGTGCTGCAAGGAGGGGGAGTGGCCTCCGGCACGATGCCAGTCTCTTATTTATTTTAATTTTTTAAGAAGGGGGGCTGTGTGGTTCCCCTTCTTATTCTAATTTATTGGCCCTGATGACCCCATCCCCCAGGGCCTGTCTCCTAATTATATTTTTTTGACCCCAATCCCCAGGGCCGGCCACTGTTTTTTATTATTTTAAAAAAATATATATTTATAGACACACCTAGGACATGCTGGACAAACCGTACGTACCTATCACCATGACGATTTGCGTGATATTCATTAAAAGGCGACTATGCACACAATGAATCCACGTGGAATGTATTTACACCACTAGTGAAGCTCTGACATGTCTGATGCCCTACCGTGCCTAATCCCGGTAGACACCCTTGTCGTTTATTTATACAAACATGGGTAGCTATTGACGGGCACATTAAATACACATGCACACCAAGCCATTCAAAGGGGATTCGACAAAAATTCGACCAAAACTATGCAAGAAACCCCCCTCACGAATAATAAAACGCACATCCACTGCCGGATGTGTAATACTTTTTATTTTACTCTCTGGAAAGGGGACGAACATCACTTGAGAGTCACACCGCGCTCCTGGCAGAGCCCAATGCTGTGTTACACCCACCATTGCCTGCTGAGTGCCACACACCTCTGTGTTGTATTCCACTAGCTAGTGCATATGCTATGACACTCTCTAGCCCATGTGCACTGTAACACCACCCCGTGAATATGTCATGCCACACTTGTCTTCGCACGGGTTATATTGCCCCAACTAACGTGCCTTCCTCGATGCCTATGTTATAACGCACAGTGCTATGCCATACATATTACAATCTGGAAACCATATCTTTGTCACAGTGCATATGCAACGTTACACTCCCCAGCACATATTTTAGATTACAACTTTAGAGACTAGTTAGGTTACACAACACTGCCCTGTGCATATTACACTCCAAGGCGCATATCGCATAGCACGCGCTAGTGCCTGTGCTATCTCGCGCTCTCCAATGAATCTGTCATTGCGCACAATGTATTGCATATTATATTTCACGCCCGGTTCATCTTATATCACACTTTTTGGTGCATAGTTTATACCATACACTATATCTAGTTTTCATTTTCAATCGTGCTCTCAGGACTATGTTCTATATAACACTGTGTTCACCTACCCTTTTCACGGGCATTACATTTTGCGATAAGGGGTGGAGGGTCAGGGGGTGTTTCTGCCAAGTGAGCCCGGAGTCACAGTCACAAACGTCCTCTTCTTCCTGAATAAAAGTGAGATTATGCTGCATACTTGTTCATATTTTAAGTAGTTCGCACAGACACACGTTTTAAAAACAATAAAGTTCCTAATACCCACCTTCTCTGAACAGTTAGCTTGCTGCCCCATCCCCCTCCTCCCTATCCTCTGTTGTGTGAATCCATGGACTAGCCTCCTCCCTCCTGCCATGCATGGTCTAATGTGTTGCCACTGCCCTCAATTTAGTATGATGTACCAGTCCACTCCTCCTGCCCTCCATTGCCCAATTCTATGCCCCATCATTGACCTCCTGCTTAAACTCTGTGCTTAGCTTGCTGCCCCTATTCTCCTTCCCCCTGCCCTCCGATGTCTTTGTGTATGCCCCTGCTCCATCCTTTTTGCCCACCATGCTCCATGGACCTGCCACTCCTATCTACTCTGAGTGTTCTGTTGAGCTGCCACTCCCCTCCCACCTGCCTAGCATTGTCAGATGACTGTAACCTGTCCCTGCCACCTCCACCCTGCCTGTCCACATGCCATGCCCCTATCCTCTTCCTCCTGTCCTACATGGTCCATTGTACTGCCACACCCTTCTGCCCTCCCTAGTCTGTTGTGCTGCAACTGCTCCTCCTGCCTGCCCCATGCGGTCTGTTGTGAGGCCCCTTCCCCTGAACTTTCTTGTCTGTGCACAGGTCCTGACCCTCCCTTCTATTCTCCATCGTCCTTTGTGCATGCCCCTGCACCCTCCTTCTTGCCCATCATAGCCATTGTGCTACCACTAACCCTCCCACTTGCCATGCATGGTCTTCTGTGCTGCCATGGCCCCTCCCACCTTCCCTGTGTGGTCAGTTAGCTGCCCCTGAACCCCTCCCACCTTCCCTCCATGGTCTGTGTGTATGCCATCACAGTCTCACTGTTGCTCTTCATGGTGTGTCTTGCTTCTAGTGCCCATCCTGCCTGACCTCCATGGCTATCTTGCAGCTCCTGCCCTGCCCCCTTGCCCCCAGCCCTCTGTTTACATGTGCAGACCCCTACTCCCTCCCTCCTGGCTTGTCTGTTCCATTGTAATGCCCCTGATCCATCCCTCCTGCCCTTTATGGTCTGTTATGCTGCAGCTTTCTCTCCTGTCTTTCCATTATGGTCCTGCCTCTTGCCCCTCTGTTCTCTGTTGTCCATGTGCATGGTCCTGTCCCCTCCCTCTTGCTTTCTATGGATTGTTGTGCTGCACTCCCATCCCGCATGCCCTGTGTGGTGTATTGTGCTGCTGCAAACCCTGATGCCTGCCCTGCAGGGTCAGTTTGGTGCACCTCTCCATGTCCCTCCTGTCCTCTGTTATCCAAGTCCATGTCCCTACCCCATTTCCTTCCATGATCCAATGTACCATACTTGCGAACATTTTGAACTTGGTAAGAGGGAGATTTTGAAAAAAAACTGGGGTATTGATTTTCCCCTTTGAGTTACATTGAAAAAGAGGAGATTGTAGACAGGAGACAGATAAAATAAAGCCCATTTGAGCTTAAAAACATTGGACGTTTCCTGGCTGAATCGGGTCTGTTGGCATGTATGGCTGTACTACCATTGCCTCTTCCTTCTGCCCACAATGGTCTATTACATTGCCACAGCCTCTCTTGCAAGTCCTGTATTGTTGGTTTGTTGCCCCTGCCCCCCTTTCCACTGCCCTCCATAGTCTGTTGTGCTGCCACGGCCCTTCCTGCCTGCTCAGTGTGGTTAAATTGTTGCCTTTGCACCCTCCTACCTGCCTTCAATTTTCAGAGTCCGTGCCCCTGGCCTCTGCCTCTCAACAGTATCCTAATGAACAACTAGATTGCTAACATTCTATATTTATTACAAAAGTGTGGAACGCCTGACGTCATCTTGATGTAATCAAAACTGTAATACCTAGAGCATTTCCAAAATTATGGTTAGTGCTCTAAAAGACTAAAATAAGGACATATTTTCTGAGTTTTCAAATAGCGAGAAAGCACTTTTAAATTATTTGTTACCTTTATGTTTTTTTATACAGTTGACCACTTGATTAAATGTTGCACTTAGGGGAGAGGATGTGGTGTTACTTCCAGAACTGCAGACTTTGCAACTGGGGAACCAGGTTGGAGTTTCTGCTTCAGCTCGACATTCTGTGATTCTGGTCAAATCACTTAGTCTCCCCATGTCTACAACCAAAATGAATTTGTTCTTGTGTGATGTAACCAATGCTCATGTAAAGCACTCCAATACCTGACAAGTCTGCACTATATAACACTGCAAAAACACAAAATAATAAGTGTTTTGCACACTTCTGTCATTGTGCTATATTTGGGCTACATCTGGGTGATTTTGGGCTACATTTGGGCTCTTTTGTCTCCGGTGGCCATCTTGGGAGATTCATTTGTTATGAAGTTTCCTAATTTCCTCATGTACTGCAGTCTCCTCAGTAGGAAATGCTTTCAGTTTTTTACTTTGATTCCATCATGAAGGTATTCAGATATGTCACACATTTGCCATAAATTCTGAATGTTAGCACTCTAGTTGCTCAGTAGATCACTGTAGTAAAACTACTGTTCACCATGGAAGTCTGCTCCTGGTATTAAAAGTGCATGTTTCAGTCTGCATGTCAGAATTTTTTAATGAAATAGAAGAGGATTTGAGAAGTCACTCAAAAAATGCCCTCATTTTCTTTCTTCAGCATTAATCATAATTTCTATGGCAAAATGAACCCCCTCATTGTGTTCCTTTTTAAAATAAATGTTTTAAGTGTTACCAGTTTATTCCAATCAAGATGGCTTCAGGTGTGCCATACTTTTGTCATAATGAAGACAGTAAGCGCTCTAGTTGTTTTTAAGAACACTCTGGGACATTCTGTCATTGGGCTATACTTGGGCTACATCTGGGTGATATTTGGGCTACATTTGGGCTCTTTTGTCTCTGGTGGCCATCTTGGCAGACTTATTTGTTATGAAGTTTCCTAATTTCCTCATTTACTGCAGTCTCCTCAGTAGGAAATACTTTCAGTTTTTTACTTTGATTCCAAAGGCATTCAGATGTGTCACACATTTGCCATAAATTCAGAATGTTAGCACTCTTTTTGCTCATTAGATCTCTGTAGTAAAGCTACTGCTCACCAGGGAAAACTGCTGCTGGTATTGAAAGTGCATGTTTCAGTCTGCATGTCAGAATTTTTTAATGAAATAGAAGAGGATTTGAGAAGTCACTCAAAATGTGCCCTAATTTTTCTTTCTGCAGCACTAATCATACTTTTTATGGAAAAATGAACCCCCTCATTTTGTTCCTTTTTAAATTAAATGTTTTAAGAGTTACCACTTTAATCCAAGCTAGATGGCTTCAGGTGTGCCATACTTTTATCATAAGTAGGACTGTTAGCGCTCTAGTTGTTACTCTGGGAAGCTGCAGTAGAACACAAAGGAATCAACTGACAGTCTCTGCCCTTGTTGGATGTACATGTTTTACTGAGAATGTCAGACTTCATTCTCACATGACTGAGAAAGATAATGTGAATTTACAGAAAATAAGCTCTCAGTTTAGCTTATAGATCACCTTCCAAACCTCTGTGGGAAAAGCATGAGAAAATATTTTTCTCTCAATCATGATATCCCAGCAGAAGGCTTTTTCACATGGTGAAATCACCTTAGAACATACCACAATTCCTAAAATGAGTAAGGTGCCATCAACAAATGATTTATAATGTAACTAAAGTCTTAAAACCTTCTATTAACTGCAATGCTTTTTAATGAGGTGCTATCATGTATATTGGTCCCAAGATGGCTGCCAACACTTCTTGGATGAAGTGCTGACAGCCAATCAGATCTCAGGATGAGATGTGTGGTTAGGCTCCGCCCACATATATATATGATTTTACTTTTGATTTTCTCAGGAACTACTGAACAGATTGACACCAGACCTGCAAAAGGCACATCCCTGACCTGAGGACTACCTCTCTGCCAAATTTCAAGTAATTCTGTTCAGCCGTTCGGGCTGTACCTTGGACTAAAGGTCCCTATGGAAAATTGCATGGGGAGAATGCGTTTTGGGACCCCCCTTTTTTTCTCAGCCCCCGCTTGACGAATCCCCCCGAGACTTTCAGGGTAGGAGCGGAGCGGAGCGCCCCACCTATTTTGAAATTTTTGCGAGGATTCGTCAACCGGCGCCAACGTTATTCCAAATAGAATGTTGCGGATTTCCCATGGAAACACGGTCCTAACTATAACTATCTACTGGCGACCGCCAGTAGATAATATATATATATATATATATATATATATATATATATATATATATATATATATATATATATATGCGTGCAGGCAGGCAGACAGACAGACAGATAGATAGATAGATAGATAGATAGATAGATAGATAGATAGATAGATAGATAGATAGATAGATAGATAGATAGATAGATAGATAGATAGATAGATAGATAGATAGATAGATAGATAGATAGATAGATAGATAGATAGATAGATAGATAGATATTACCTACTGGCGGTCGCCAGTAGGTAGTTATAGTTAGGACCTAGTTACTATAGGAAATAGCAATATTCTTTTCGCAATAACTTTGGTGCCGATTGATGAATCTTCGTGAAATGTTCAAAACAAATTCTTTGTTGAGATCAGCTCCTATTTTTAAAGTTTGGGGGTGATTTTTCAAGGGTGGGCCAAGAAAAAAGGGGGGTCCCAAAACGTGTTTTTTCAATGTTAATTTCCATAGGAAACTTTAGACAAGGCTACAGGTCGAACGGGTGAACGGAATTACTCCAAATTTGGCAGGGAGAAGGGTCTTGGTCTAGAAAGTACGCTTTTGTTTATTTGGTGTAAATCTGTTCAGTAGTTTTCGAGAAATATTGAAATTTACAGATATCGATATTTGGGAATTCTGCCATCTGATTGGCTGAGGCGTTATGAGCATGAGCTTGCTGCTGATTGGCTGCGAGCGCTGCGAGCGTTTACAACTAGAAAGAGGAGGGTAGGAGCAGTGTAACCTTTGTGGGGTGTTTAGGGTGTGCAATAGAGGGGGTGTGAAGTGAACTAATCATACCTACCGTGTGAAAGTTCTAGGCTACGAAAATTAAGTGAGGTATTGGCTAGTGTGTGATGTTTCTAAGGTGAGCTTGTGCGAGACTCGAGGATTAAAGCGTGAGCCCACATTGTGTGTCTTATGCTGTGAAGTCATGTGCCCTGGCTGCTGCAGCACAGTTGTGGAAGTAGTGTCAGCATGTGTTTATACCTACTAGGAAGAACTACTGACCCGCAGTGGTGTGAAAGTCCTGGGTACGGAAAATATGTGAGGTATTGTCTAGAGTCTCATGGAAGAAGGAAGTGTTGGCCGCCATTTTGTGATTCCGTTGAAGCAAGTAAGGGGAAAAAAGGGTGAAAAAAGTAGGAAATAGGAGGGTAGGAGCACTGTAACCTCTGTGGGGTGTTTAGGGTGTGCTATAGAGGGGGTGCAAAGTGAATTAATCATACATACCGGTGTGAAAGCGCTGGGCAATGAAAATTAAGTGAGGTATTGCCTAGAGTGTGATGCTGCTAAGGTGAGGTGTTGCGGGACTCGTGGATTAGAGCGTGAGTCTAAATTGTGTGTCTTATGCTGTGAAGTCATGTGTCGGGGCCGCTGCAGTATAGCTGTGGAAGTAGTGTCAGCATGTGTTTATAACTGCTAGTATGAACTACTGACCCGTACTGTTCTGTTTTTTTTTTATTTTTTTATTTATTTACAGTTTTTATTTACAACAAACAGTCGGGCAATGAGCAGTGAAACAAACAAGCAAGCATGATATAAATGAATTTAGAAGAAGAAAAAAAAAAAAAAGAAGGTACATAAAAGAAATGGAGTAGATCCCTCAGATCCATTTAGTGACTGGGTCCCAGATTTTCAGACCTTGTTTTTTTTTCCTTATCCCCTTAAGTTTATACATAGCCAATTCTAAATGATAAATTGAGATTAGCTTGCATTGCCAATGATGAAAGGTCGAAGGTTCCTTGTCAATCCATCGAGAAGTGATACAAAAACGGAAAACGGACATGCAGATGAACAAAAATGCATCTTCAGGGAAAGGTCTTTTCCCAAGTTGATCTACTTGAACACCAAAAATTACCAACTCAGGAGAAAGTTTTACGAGAATCCGTAGATTATTATTAATAAAAAATTCTATATCTGTGATATAACGAAGTAATTTTTCGCATTTAAAGAACATATGGATAGAGTCCGCATCCACCTCCTTACAGCGATTGCATCTAGAATCGCCGCTGACCTTCCACTTGGCGAGCTTAGCCGGGGAATAATAAAGATCGAAGACAGACATATAATGCTGGCTTTGAAGGGATCCATTGAAAAGTACCTTCATGGATATTTCGATGGATCTACCTATATCGACCTTTAGTATATCTAGCCTCCTTTGCCATTTACTCTCTACAGAGAGTAAATCATCTTCGGAGTGATTAATGATCTTTTGATAGATTGTGCCTATTTTTTTTGTTTTCTTAATAGTTTCTAAGATCTTATGATGATGCATAGATGAGTTAATGAGAAGTCCTTTTGATTCTAAAAAGCTACGAATCTAGAGATACTTGAAGAAGTGATGCTGTGGTAAGCAATATTTAGCTCGAAGAACCGAAAATGAGAGAAATTGAGCTTTTTCATATAGATCACCTAGAGTCTGTATTCCAGAGAGAAACCAAATTCTGATAATTTGATCATGAAATATCAGAGGCAGGGCTGGGTTATTAATAATTGGAAAATAATGAGTGATTTCAGCTAGGCGTAAAATTTTATTCCTAAATTGTCGCCAAATTGTAAAACAAGCTAAAATAATCTTAAATTTGGTCTTTTTGTAGTAGCTGGGTTCAATGACTTTGACTAAGCATTGTGGGGCGGCCTTACCTAAAAGTAATTCATAAACAGAAGGATAAATAGATTCCTCGGTAATAGTGTCCGTGAAGAGGAGTACCCTCATAGATCTTAAACAAATGACCCAATAGTACAGATGAAAATTAGGTACACCCCACCCCCCTTTCAGCCTTGGCAAAAAACACCATTTTAACGCGCGACGAGAGCGATGATACCCCCACAAGAATCTAGATATCATTCTATCAATTCTTGTGAAATAGTGTGCCTGAAACAAAAGCGGTATGGTGCGAAATAAATACAAAAATGTTGGTAAAATTAACATTTTAATGATATTAACGCGGCCAAAAAGAGAGAAATGGAGATTACTGAGTCTCTCTAAGGTTTTATTAGATGAATTCAAGACGGGCTCAATATTTAAGTGTACAATATCATCCACTTTGGATGAAATCGTTATCCCCAGATATTGGGCTTCTAAATTGAAGACCATTTCTTTAGGTCGACCGAAGCCAGAATGGATCAATTGGGTTTTGGCGACATTTAATTTGTAGCCAGATAGCAAGCCGAATTCTTCTGCCAGAGATATAATTTTTGGTAATGCACGGCCAATATCGACGGTGGTGATGGCGACATCGTCTGCATAGGCAAAGGTTTTAAATGAATGGGTATTAATTTTGACAGGTATAATATCTGTCGCGAGGGATAAGTTACGGAGATACGGTTCTAGATAAAGGGCGAACAACAAGGGAGAACAAGGACAACCTTGTCTAGTCCCTCTTGTTATCGGAAAGCCCTTCGAGACAGAGTTGGTTAATCTGATGAGAGCTTTAGGCTGGACATAAAGGGCTTTGACGGCATTAATATATGAAATAGGGAAGCCCATCCAGAGCATGGTAGACCAGAGAAACTCCCAGGAGACCCTGTCGAACGCTTTTTCTGCGTCCAACAGGGCCACCGCAACAGGAGATTCAGATATCTGAGCCCAGTCTAATAAGGCAATTATTTTTTTAACGTGATCTGTAGTGTCTCTCTTCAAAATAAAACCATGTTGTCTAATAGAGACGAGAGTAGGCATGAATGAATTCAATCTGTTAGCTAATATCTTTGAGTAAATTTTACTATCGGTGGGAATCAGGGAGATAGGGCGATATGAGCCTAATTCTTCGCTATTCTTACCTTTTTTTAAGAAAATTACAATGGTTGCGATGGACCATGAAGGAGGTGGATTACCAGCGAAGGCTGAAGAAAAAATCTTCATTAATTCTGGTTTTAAGATACCTCTAAATACTCGGTAAAATTCTAGAGCAGTGGTTCCCAAACTTTTGACTCCTGAGGACCCCCATTGAGTCACCACAGAAAGCCGGGGACCCCCAAGCAATTTGTAGGATTTAAATTTCAAACATTAAAACAGTAATTAAAAAAAAAAAAAACACGTGTGCACACAAAACAAATACTCGAATTACTAAGGATTTCAGGGGCATATTAACAAGTCCCTATCGCCATGGGAACGTCACTTTTAGCGATGTTCCTGTGGCAATAGGGGTTTCGCCTTATTTACAAGGCAGCGTTAAGCCACTTATTGTGGCTTAAGCTGCCTTGTAAATAAGGCCCCCTATCACGCAATGCTTAGCGTGAAAAAGGTGGGCAGTGGGAGTTACAGTGGGCGGTTCACTCCAACACCCATTGATTTTGACGCTACCCTCTATTTACAAGGTCAGCTTAAATAGGAGACAGCACCCAAATTAAGACCATGAAAAACCTGGTCTTAACTTTGCGAAATGAGGAGAAATGCCTTATTTCTCCTCGTTTTTTTACTTTTTCCAACGGAAAAAGCAAAACACCTTTGATTGTTTATGTTCAGGAAGGTGACCCTTCCTGCACATAAACAATCTTTAATAAAAATGACGTTTTGTAACTTCCATGTGTGCTGCATTAGGCAGCACACATAGAAGTGACCAAACAGCATTACAAAATTGTTCATGTGCAGGACGTGGGAACATAGCTGCATCATGATAATGATAGACTGGGAATAAACATATGTTGCTAACTTTTACCATTCAGTTTGCAAGCAGCTCTTTGATGACAGTTTATAGGACACTGCTAGATTACGATTGTCCCTTATGAATTGCACAGTGACGAAAGAATCTCTGTGACCTATGCACATAAAATACTGTTTTTTAAAATGCATTGTACACGCTCTTTGCAGTAGGCATATTAACTCTCTGTGTCACATTAAATAAGTCAAAGGTGCCACTGGACAAAACTCTCTCTCTACAGCAGGTACATTAATCACTGGCATTTTCTTGACACTTTTATAGTTGCTCAAACTGCTAATTTCACAAAGAACTTTGCAGTGCTTTTAAAATTGCTGGCTGAGGACCCCCTGGGAATGTGCCACGGACCCCTGGGGGTCCTCGGACCCCAGTTTGGGAAACACTGTTCTAGAGGAATGGAGTCAGGGCCCATAGCTTTCCCAGTCGCCAGGCCAGTAATAGCGAGTTCAATCTCGTCCCAAGTGACTGGGGTACTGAGGCACTCCGCATGTTCTAGTGACATTCCTGTAATTTGGATCTTTTCAAGATATTGTTTTATATCGAGATCCGGAACACTATCCGATTGGTGATAAAGCAATTGGTAAAATTCATTGAAAGCGGCAAGTATGTCTTCTTTAGAGGTTTTAAAAACTCCATGAAGATCTTGAATTTTGAGAATCTCATTTACAGTAGCTTTTTGACGTAGTCTGATTGCTAAGATTTTCCCCGTTTGTTCACTCAGTTCGTAGCTTTCAATGCGATGTTGATTATGGAGTAGAGCTACTTGATCAGCAATATGAGTATAAACAAAGCTACGTTTAATTGATAGTTCCAATTGGGATTCCTCTATGTCACGATTAAGTTTAATACATTCAGCTAGCCGAGTCTCTGCAGATAAAACCATGTCACAATCCCTTTTGAATTTGTTACGCTTTTCCTTTGATTGAAAATTAGAATATTTTAGTGTCTCTCCCCGTACCACAGATTTAAATGTGTTCCAAACTACTGGGACTGAGGCTGAATGATTATTAAATTCAAAAAAATCCCGGATAACTTTAGACATAAATTGGAAATAATCTGGTTGTAAGAGTAGATTCCGTTGAAAGGTCCAGATTGATCTGTACCCTTGTTCGGTTGATGGGATACTAAATTTTAAACAGAGGGGATTGTGATCCGACAACAGCCTAGGTAGAATTTCTACCGCAATTTTCCCCAAAAAGAACTGAGATAAAAAAAAATAATCAATCCGAACATGTTTCTTGTGGGGAGCAGAAAAGAAGGTATAGCCATACTCATCTGGATGGAGAGTGTGCCAAGCATCAGATGAAGCATTGTCTAAGACCAAAGATCGTAGAGCCTTGAAGGACCGTGGCTTTAAACCTTTATACTTTAAATTTTGTCTAATGTTGAGGGCAGCGTCAATATGAATGTTTAAATCCCCACAGAAAATAATAGGCAAACTGCACAGGGCGAGTTCGTGATTGAGATAATTAAAAAGCTCAGAATCGTCAAGGTTAGGGCCATAAACTGAATAGATCAAAAACCTGTTCTGAGAAATTAAGAGTTCTGCCATGGCCCAACGGCCCCATTTGTCAGCAGCAGTCTTAATTGATATACCAAGATTCCTACGCATGAGTATGGCAACACCCCGTTTGATACCAGTCTGCCTAGATGACACTACAAGTTCCAACCCTAGGCTCTTTAGCAAGTCTCTTTTCTCCCATGATAGATGCGTCTCTTGGAGACAGAGTATATCTATTTGGAGCAGGTGAATCATTTTGGACAAGATGCCGCGCTTTTTCACATCATTGAGACCATTAACATTAAAAGTACAGATATTAATTATCTTATCCATTAGAATTTAAAGCATAAGGAAAAGATTAGGAGGCTAGACTTTATCGAGCAAAGCTCTGAGTATAATTGAATTCGAGCCGGGTTGACAAAGAAGATAATTATTGTCCCTAATTTTGAGGCATTAAAAAAACAATCTGAGAAACATACAATAGCTTGCGAGTAGCAGAACATTTTCATTGTGATTTGCTCAAATTGGACTGAAGTTGAATTACACCCCCACCACCACCACCACCACGCCACCCCCCCCCCAAACCCACCCCTAGAACCTTCCCCTTGCCCCGACACCACCCCCCACCCCCACCCCCACCCACCATATGAGGCACAGGGATAGCCAATCCCTGGGGTCAGTGAGTGCCCTCCTGCCCCGCTCCCAGATGACCCGAAAAGAGAAAAAAAAAGAAAAAAGGAGGGGAGAGAATTACAATTCAGAGATGAGTTTAAACCAGCCGGGGAAGTCAGCCCAAAATTACTGGAGCAAAACTCTAATATTTGAAAGTCATACTTTTGAAAGTAGACATTAACCCCTTCGGTGCTCATGACGGAACGGTTCCGTCATGAGCGTCGGTTGAGCTGTGCTCATGACGGAACCGTTCCGTCATGAGCCCGCCCGCGCAAGAAACGGTCAGCACCGCGGCGGAATTCGCGCCGCATGGAAGGGGTTAATCAAAGAGAGTCAAGATAGTCTTTTGCAATAATTTCAGAAACAAAAAATCTGGTTTGATTTTTGAAAATGACTTTGAGTTTGGCTGGATTTTGTAAGTAAACCGTAGCACCTTTTTCTTGAAAACCAGCCATTAAAACAGTAATTAAAAAAAAAAAAACACGTGTGCACACAAAACAAATACTCGATTTACTAAGGATTTCAGGGGCATATTAACAAGTCCCTATCGCCATGGGAACGTCACTTTTAGCGATGTTCCTGTGGCAATAGGGGTTTCGCCTTATTTACAAGGCAGCGTTAAGCCACTTATTGTGGCTTAAGCTGCCTTGTAAATAAGGCCCCCTATCACGCAATGCTTAGCGTGAAAAAGGTGGGCAGTAGGAGTTACAGTGGGCGTTTCACTCCAACACCCATTGATTTTGACGCTACCCTCTATTTACAAGGTCAGCTTAAATAGGAGACAGCACCCAAATTAAGACCATGAAAAACCTGGTCTTAACTTTGCGAAATGAGGAGAAATGCCTTATTTCTCCTTGTTTTTTTACTTTTTCCAACGGAAAAAGCAAAACACCTTTGATTGTTTATGTTCAGGAAGGTGACCCTTCCTGCACATAAACAATCTTTAATAAAAATGACGTTTTGTAACTTCCATGTGTGCTGCATTAGGCAGCACACATAGAAGTGACCAAACAGCATTACAAAATTGTTCATGTGCAGGACGTGGGAACATAGCTGCATCATGATAATGATAGACTGGGAATAAACATATGTTGCTAACTTTTACCATTCAGTTTGCAAGCAGCTCTTTGATGACAGTTTATAGGACACTGCTAGATTACGATTGTCCCTTATGAATTGCACAGTGACGAAAGAATCTCTGTGACCTATGCACATAAAATACTGTTTTTTAAAATGCATTGTACACGCTCTTTGCAGTAGGCATATTAACTCTCTGTGTCACATTAAATAAGTCAAAGGTGCCACTGGACAAAACTCTCTCTCTACAGCAGGTACATTAATCACTGGCATTTTCTTGACACTTTTATAGTTGCTCAAACTGCTAATTTCACAAAGAACTTTGCAGTGCTTTTAAAATTGCTGGCTGAGGACCCCCTGGGAATGTGCCACGGACCCCTGGGGGTCCTCGGACCCCAGTTTGGGAAACACTGGCCTAGAGTGTGATGCTGCTAAGGTGAGGTGTTGCGGGACTCGTGGATTAGAGCGTGAGTCTAAATTGTGTGTCTTATGCTGTGAAGTCATGTGTCGGGGCCGCTGCAGTATAGCTGTGGAAGTAGTGTCAGCATGTGTTTATAACTGCTAGTATGAACTACTGACCCGTACTGTTCTGAAAGTTCTGGGGTATGCATAATATGTGAGGTAGTGTGTAGAGTCTCATGCTGCTAAGCTGAGCTGCTGCCGGACTTGGGGATGAAAGCGTGAGCCCAAACTGTATGCTGTGAAGTCATGTGCTCTGGCCGCTGTGCCACATCTGTGCAAGTAGTGTCAGCATGTAGTTATAGCTACTTGGAGAAACTTTTGTTTCGAACATTGTATGGTGCTTAAGGGGTGTTATATAGGGAGTGAGAAGGTAAATTTGTGTGTATGAAATGAATTTGTTATTTGGAAAGTGGAAAGCACTGAATCCTACAGGTCTGATGGTGCTGGGGGCGTAAGGTGAGGTGCCGCTGGAGTTGGGAATAAAGCTGAAGAACTACTGACCCCTATTGTGAAGTTTTAATGTGCACGTGCCGTTAAATGTTCGAAAAAATGTTGCAAAAGAATATCGTTAGGTTAAAAAAAAAAAAGATTAACTTTTAACCTGCAGGTGTCGTAGAAGGTTCCAGAAAGTGTGGTGATAAAATAGGTTGAACTTGTGACCTGTATGTGGCGTGGAATAATAAGTAGCTTTTCGGAAGGAAAATTCAAAATTAACTAATGGAGGTAAGTTTTGGAATGTCGTTGAAGGAATTAAGTACTCTGATTTGTTCTTTACATGTATTTATGTGGGGAGCGACAGAGAAATTGTGCCATTTCTGGTTTCATTCTTGATGAAGTCGGAGCTTTACATGTACTATGTGAGAAAGAGAGAATTGTATGCGTGTGTCATTTGAAATCTGGATAACAACTACAAAGGTGAGTTAGAAATTAACAAGGTGTGTTATGTGTTTTATAGTATTGATTAAGTATTTGAGGTGATGTTTTTAAGTTTGAAAGTATTTTTTATTTCTAAGTAATATATTGTTAGTAAAGTGTGGTGTTTGATATTGGTTATGAAATATGCATAAAATTTGAGCTGTTGTTATATAAGTATTTTATATATGTTTAGGAATTTTTAACAGATAAGAAGTGTAGTTTGTCATCTTTATAGGACTGTATTGTTTTGAAAATGAGGTACAGCGTAAATTTGAGTTTGCAATGTATGTGGGGAGATAAAGAAAATGTTGCACGTTTGCATCTGATACTTTTTGTGGAAATAGTGGGGTGGGGGTGGTGGTAGGAGACGTATATGTTATTACGTTAAAAGCGATAAAACAAAATGCAGAAATGTTATGTGGGCAGGTTGTGGTCTTATTTTTGACACTGAGAGGTAGGTTTGAATGTAAGTCAGGGTAGGTTGTTGTACAGTGGGGGCCGCGTACAGTGTTTGGAGATTACATGGAGAGGAGATGGAGATAGGAAAAGTGATACGTTCCTTTTATATGTACGCATAGTTTCATGTGATCCTAAGTTGAGATATAATAAGAATATGGTTTCTGGTTTGCATTTGGGTATAGTTAATAGTTTTTGTAGTTTCTGACTAGTGAATAATAAAAAGGTAGATATACAGAAATATATGGTAGTAAACGTATTCTTTATTGTCTGTTCTTATGTAATAGAAGTAGTTGGGAAGTGCTTCTTTTGAAGAGATGTTTTATAAATGTGTGAAAGATAAAAAAAATGTAAATGTGCGGTATATTTTCTGTATGACTTTGTTGACATTAGAGAACTACATGTGATTATAAGTGATACTATTTGTCAGGCTGTGTCGCTGTGGGGGATATATGTAGGTGTTGAAGTGGTTCGTGTTTTACTGATGGTGAGCTTCACTATCCCTTTTGAGACACTCGTCAATTTATTCATTCCATTTAATATCTTTAATATAGATACAGTAAAGGGACTGTATATCAAAAGTTTGGGAATTAGAACTTTGTTTACTCTCCCCATGCCCTGCTATACACTCTACAGAGTGTTTAAGCGACTTTCGTAACATATAGATGTCTAGCTAGTAAAGGTGGTGTAGTTCGACTGGTCCCATTTATAAACCGTGCTATGAGATGGTTTATGTTTTACCTGCCAATTTGCATGTTTGAATACTTTTTGCTGATAAGTGTTCCGGCAGACACTTGTTAAAATTAACGTTGTATATGGGTATAGTGGCGCTACTAGGAATGGGGGGGTTTCTGTTTGATTTTGTACTGTTAAGCACAGGCGGGAGTGGGTGTGGGGGAGGTAGTTATGTTGCTGTTTGAAACACAGAATATAGTAACGTGGAGATGTGGAGGTATTAAAGGTGATGTAGTGCCACTAGGAGCACTCTTATAAAGTACCATATGGCATGGTATATGTTTTACCCGCAAATTTGCATGTTTTAATACGTTTTGCTGATGAGCTTTTCGGGAGACATCTGTTGAAATTAAGCCTCTGTATGGCTATAGTGGTGCTTCTACGTTTGTGGGGCTCTTTCTGTTATTGTGTAAAGTTAAGCAAGGGCAGATGTTGAGGTGGTGTAGTGGTACTGTGACTATTTATAAACCGTCTTATGGTATGGTGTATGTGTGAGTTGCAAAATTGCAGGTTTTAATAGCTTTTGCTGATGAGCGTTCCGGCAGACACCTGTTGACATTACGTCTATGTATGGCTATAGTGGCGGTGACGGGAGTGCTGGGGCTCATTGTTTTATTTCGTAAGGTTAAGTAAGGGATGGTTGGGGGTGGGGGAGGTGCGTATGTTGCTGATTATAAGACAGATATTTGTAACATGGGCATGTCTGGTTACTAAAGGTAATGTAGTTTCACTGGGCCCATTTATAAACAGTTCTATTGGATGGTTTATGTTTTACCAGCCAATTTGCATGTTTGAATAGTTTTTGCTGATAAGTGTTCCGGTAGACACATGTTAAAATTAAGCCTGTGTATGGGTATAGTGGCGCTACTAGGAATGGGGGGCTTCTGTTTGATTTCGTACTGTTAACCAAGGGCGGGGGTGGGTGTGGGGGAGGTAGTTATGTTGCTGTTTGAAATACAGAATATAGTAATGTGGAGATGTGGAGCTATTAAAGGTGATGTAGCACCACTGGGAGCACTTATAAAGTGCCCTATGGCACGGTATATGTTTTACCCGCAAATATGCATGTTTTAATACGGTTTGCTAATGAGCTTTCCAGGAGACATCTGTTGAAGTTAAGGCTGTGTATGGCTATAGTGGCGCTTCTACGTTTGCTTTGGCTCTTTCTTTTATTGCGTAAAGTTGAGCAAGGGCGGGTGTTGAGGTGGTGTAGTGTTACTGTGACTATTTATAAACCGTCTTATGGTATGGTGTATGTTTGAGTTGCAAAAGTGTAAGTTTTAATAGCTTTCGCTGATGAGCGTTCCGGCAAACACCTGTTGACATTAAGTCCATCTATGGCTATAGTGGCGGTAATGGGAGTGCAGGGGCTCGTTGTTTGATTTCGTAAGGTTAAGCATGGTATGGGTGGGTTGGGGGATGTGCGCATGTTGCTGATTATAAGACAGACATTTGTAACATGGGCATGTGTTGTTAGTAAAGGTAATGTAGTTTCACTGGGCCCATTTATTAACCGTGCTATGGTATTGTTTATGTTTTTCCCGCGAATTTGCATGTTTGAATACTTTTTGTTGATAAGTGTTCCGGCACACACCTGTTAAAATTAAGCCTGTGTATGGGTATAGTGGCGCTACTAGGAATGGTGGGGGTTTCTTTTTTATTTTGTACAGTTAAGGAAGGATGTGGGTGGTTGTGGGTGTGGGGGAGGTGGGTATGTTTCTGATTAAAACACAGAATATAGCAACGTGCAATGGTTGAACTAATAAAGGTGATGTAGTACCACTGGGAGCACTTATAAAGTGCCCTATGGCATGGTATATGTTTTACTTGCAAATTTGCATGTTTTAATACGCTTTGCTTATGAGAGTTTCAGAAAGTGGGAGTGCTCTAAAAGGGCGGGGGAAAGCTCTTAAAGGGGTGTGGGCTATGCAAGTTGGGCCGTGGTCTAAATCAAGATAAGTATCATTATGTGCTTTAGAAAATCCTCTCCAATTATCCTACGTTTGGAAAAAAACATTCTTTAAAGGATTTCCCTTCCTTCTACAACGTGGGTAACGTAGCGTGATGTCTCCAGTTCTCAGTAGTGAGCAAAATAAGCATGCGTACATCGATGTGCATGCTCTCACTGCAGTGCAATAAAAAAAAAAAATTGACTATGTTTGCGAGGGCCTAAAATAAAATTGACTATGTTTGCGAGGGCTGAAAATAGAGCCTGATAGAGACCCTTTTGGAGGCTCCTTGAAAATAAGTTCTGGTCCTCGGGCCCTGCCCAATTAAAGCCCAGCATTAATCTATCCTAAGCACTGCGCCATCTTACCATCTTTTCATTGATGCGATACATTCCTACTTATATACATACATACATCTGTTCCTGCACTTATCTTAAGCATCTATGAGCGCACTCGCCTATTGTAAGCACTGTGTCATTCATGCAGCCATATGTCTATATATCCATAGATACATCTGTCCCATAACCAATCCTTAGCATCTATCAGTCCACCAGTCTATCGTAAGTACTGGTCCTTGTATTCATTTATCCTTCCATTCATACATTGATACATCCATCTATGTATATATGCATTAATGCATCTGGCCATGCATCCACTCGCCTTTTATTCAACTATACCTTCTTATTTTCGGGCATCGTCCGCCCCCAATCCTAAATAGGACGTATTATACTCATCCATCAAGCCTGTTAAGGGGTCAAAAAGTTTTGCGAAAAGCATTGACAGGCAGAATATTTTATAAAGCATAACAAAGCTTTGAGTTGCTCTTTGTGGAGCATACTTCACCATCCTTCTCTGGTGGTGTTTTAAAGAAAGGTTCATATAGCGAAATAAATGTAAAGGAGCTTCTAAGTATAAGACGTTAATTTAGAAACATAACATTTTGTCGAGTTGTATATAGGTACACTGTTTAAAAGTGGCCGTGACTGACAGATACTGAATACCTGTATTTCTTACATTTGGGAAAGTATTCCAGAGAGGTAATTTGGGGTGGTGAGAACGTTGATTTCTATATTTCCATGTGAAGTACAGTATAGGAATATAAAAGTAAGTGGAAAGCTTTTATGTTCATATTAAAGAGGGGGTGTGAGAACTAAGTGAGGCAGGCAAAGTGTGTGTTTTCGTAGCCCTAAAACAAGAGAATGTGTAAGGTCAGAGCAGGTTCGTGGTGGAGTTGCTTGCTTGTGGTCGTTTGAAGAGGAGCAACCAGAGAGAAATTTTGGGGGAGCCTAATTTTCAGCAATAGGCAGAATGGGGATGCAGGGGCTGTAAAAAGGGGTGAAAAAGAGCAGAGTCTTCTTTACCAAAAAATGATCTTTTAAAAACCTGTGAAGTACTCGGGTGCGGCTGTGTGTGTGCGCTCGGGAAGCTGTTTGAGAGTGTCCGGGGATATGGGTGATGCGCGCCTGGTGGTGTGTTTGCTAATTACCCCACGATGATGTTGCTCCTGCTTTACAAAAAGAGAAGGGAAATTCTGAGAGAAAAAGTGTATTTTTAAAGGATTTCCCTTCTCCTACAATGCGAGTCACCTGGCATGATGTCTGCACTTCTAAGTAGTGAGTAATGTGCATGCTCTCAAAGTCTCACTGCAGTTCAATAAAAAAAAAAAGGGATGAGGTTTGCGAGGCCTGAAAGTAGACCCCCATAAAGACCTGTTTCAAAGCCACCTAAAATAAATTGCTTTTGCTCAGACACCCACAGACACCCCCCACACTTAAAACCAGGGGGGGCAGTGTTATGTTTGGAAAGTTGTAGATAACATTGTAGGCTACTAATGGTAATTGTTGTGTGTGCTTTTTGGTTGATTATATCATCTTAAGTACATAGATTAAAAATGTTTAAAAATGCTATCTATAAAGTTGTCTGTGGTGGGTTGAAGAGAGAGTGGTATGGGGTGGTTGGGTGCGGCGGAGAGGTGAAAAGTACGAGGTAGTGCAGTTACATATAAATTGTAAAGGTGTTTGTAAATAATTAAATAAATACTTGCTGAATGTTCTATGGCACTACTTGTCATGTTAGTGCTGCTCTGTCGTGTTCAATCATGTTGCAGCACTGGGTGGGGAAGTCGTTAGTGGAAGTTTTGTAATTGTATGTTATAATTTTAACATAGTGATCAAATGTGAAAAATAATTGAATCTATTTTTTTTTCTGAAAACTATTTTGTTTGGATTAAAATTTGGAAATGCCAAGAATAAATAAAAAATAAAAGAAAAGAGAAGAAAAATATATATTTGTGCAAAAGTTTGTATTTGGAAAAAATGGGAGTAGTACAGAAAAACTTTGTTCTACTATAAGTACAAGATGAAAAAAGGATCACACAAGAGGAAAAATAGTAATTTTTAAGTAAGGTGAAGCAGAGTTCAATTTCAAATACCAGGAAAAGGAAAGATGATAAAGAAATAGTATCTGTTACTCAGAGACAAAAGGAGTTTCATGAAAATCGTCAGAGACTTTTTCGATCTAGAGTGATTCAGAATTCAATGAAAGAATGCTTCAAATATAAAAGGAATGTTTTTGAATTGAAAAAGAAACAGCGTATTGAAAGTATAGTGGATAGTGCTTTCAATTTAAAACAGAAGTTATTCATTGTGATTTTGAAGAGAAAGTATTAAACAAAATGTTAAGTTGTTACAAGCACTAGATCTATGTCACGTAAGAAAATATACTGAGAAGTATGGGCATTCTCTGGTTTGTCTTTGAAGAAAAGTTTGTAAAAGTGCTTTTTATCAGTTGAGGATGTTAGCAGTATGTTATTCAGAAATGCGGAAGTTTGTGAGGAAAGTGTACTATGTAAAAAGTTCTGCATTATTTTTAAGTGAACTGCTTCTTTATTAGTTGTTAAAAAAAAGTGTTATGATATTGAAATGCGATATTTTGGTTCAGAGGAGCAGTTCATAGAACGTGAAAGTTTGACAATTACAGATGTTGGAGGAGATGGGAAAGTGATTAGCACTGATCAGTTTGAAGAAGAAATTGGAAAGTTTAATGTAGTGTGGTGTGAAATACGAGACTATGTTTGTGTTTGTTGTCGACGTACTGATTATAAAAGTCAAAGTAGGAATGTTGATTTGTTTTTGAAAAGTGAAAAGGAGAACAATGGTAAATGGGTTAAATTTACAATTTGCTTGTTGGTGGAAGGTCAATTTGAGTTAGGTAGTGATCAACGTATATGTAAATATTGTTCTAACAAATTAGAAGAGAACAAAATGCCTTTTAGAGCAGTACATAATAACTTAGAATCAGTAGCTATTCCGGAGGAACTGGCAGAATTGAATACATATGAGTCTGTTCTAATTCAATGTGTTAATTCTTTTCAAACTATAATTCGGATGGAGCCTAAAACATGTAAACTGTCACCAACAGACTTGCAAAGAGGTTTGAAGGTAGAGTGGTGTACATACCTTTTGATTTTAAGAAAAATATTGAAACTATTGCTGGAGTGAAAGAGGAAAATTAGGCAATAGTCATTCTAGTAAATGTTGTAGTAACAAAAAGTCAGAAAATATGGAAGGATTTTGTGGGTGTTAATAAAGTTGAAAAGGCTACCTTATATCTTATAGAGAACAATATTTATTACAAAACTGTAAATGTGGGTGAACAGGTAATAAGTTTAGAAGATTAATCTTGTTCATCGATATTCTGAAGCTGCAATCGGTACAGGTAGATCATTATACCGTCCACCTTCTCCTGTAGGAAACAGCTGTGGAAAATACATACACTTATTGGAGTTCCTTGTGTTTTTTTTTATTTCAAAAACCTCAATGCTGCTTCAAATTACTTCTTTTGACTGCAAAGGACATATTGTGTAATGTTCATAAATATCTTCAGTCCTTGACTTGTCCACTTTCTCTATTTCCCACTTGAAATTTCAGATTACATTCTGAAGATCCAAGATTTCGAAAGTGCATTTTATACATATTTCACCTATTTGTTTGAAAGTGATCTGTCTTCTTTGTCGTATGCAGTGAACCACATACTTAAAACTAAAGTTCATCAATAAGTTCTTTCTGCGAAAGAATTTGTGGAGAAACTTCAACAAAGAGCTGAAAATTTAGAAGGACACTTAATCAATTTGATGGCATGCCAACGTGGAACAAATGAGTATTGGTATTGTCGTCATGAAGAACTCAAGTGTATATTATGGAACGTAGGTACAAGAACATGGTTTGTCTCACTTAGCTGTGCAGAGTATGCATGGGAAGATTTGCTTGACTTTCTAAGAGAAGCGAATTCCAATATAAAATTTTTTGAAATAAAGACTCATGGTGAACTGTGTTAATTGGATCCTGTATATGTGAGCAGATATTGTAATGATAGGTTTCATCCTATAATGTCTTTTATATGCAATAATAAGAATACAACTTTTGGAGAAGCTACCGATTTCTTTTGGAGAAAGGAGTGTCAAGCAAGAGGTGCACCTCATATAGATATGCTACTATGGATCAAGGATGAACCTAAATTTGGAAATGATTCTGATGAAACAGTATTGTCTTTCATTGAATAGTATCTGACATGTGAGATACCAAGAGAAGAAGGAGATAGAAGCTTGAGATAGCAAGTTTTACGTTTCCAAAGTCACTGTTGTTCAAAGTATTGCAGAAGAAACTACAACTTTAAAGGAAAATTTTACACAAGATGTCGGCTTGGTTTCTCCTGTCCAGTCATTTGTAAAGGAAGAGTAAATTATTTTTTTCCTTCTGTAAGGCACACAATAACTCGGAAATCTCAAAAGAATAACTACAAGTTAAAAAGAAGAGAAGTGTCAAAGTATATCAATGATTACAATTCAGCCATTTTAAAAATGTGGAATGCGAACATGGACATTTAGTATGTTTCAGATAACTCAATTGCTGTTGCATGTTACTTTACATCGTACATAACAAAATCAGAAAAAATAGAGATGAAAGAACTGTGGGAAGAAATTACACAAGAGAAAAGCCTCAGTAAAGAATTGTACAGCTTTACTTTGAAAATGCTTTCACACCGAGAAATTGGACTGTATGGATGTTCAGACTGATTGTGCTCTTCAAGTTTAAATTCAAAGTCACGAAGAATCATTTGGGTAAGTTTAGGTCTTGCCTGCAAACGAAATGGAGTCTTGAAATGATTTGAAGAAATTGAAGAATTAGCAGTAAATGAAGCAGACAGTACAGACAATCTTAAAACTAATATGTTGGACACGTACTAACTGAAAAGGAGTCAACATCTGGAACAGCTATGTCCAGATGTACTTCAACATTACAGCTTGAAATGTTAAAGAGAATATAAATGAAGGAAAATATGCAGTAGTTGGATGTCATGGTTGCTTAGTAAAACATGCAAAGAGTAATCTCATAAACCACTAGAAAGTTAGTTGTGAAAGTTTAGATAACTGTTTAAGCCATGGTGTAGTGAAAGTGAATTATTTGGAGACATTGACTGTTACCAAGATTCTTGTAATACATGTAAAAGTAGAGTTGCATGTACAATTTGTGCTATATATTTAAAAATGTTGAATGATGAAGTTGAACAGAAAAACACTATTACAGCTGAAATTAGTAATGAAAGTTCTCAAGATAGTGAAACTAGTGGTCCATGTAGTCACGATCTTCTTGGATGAGCAATGCTGGAAAATGAAGCTGCCATTGCTATGCACGAAGTTGAAATTGCAATGCGGTACAGTAGGTCTGAACAGTGAAACGGGGTCTTGATTCTATGATTGAGGATGTCAGAAGTTAAAGTCTGTGATAATTTCTGTGTACCCCCTCTGACCAGGTGCAATCAACTCTAGGTCTCAACAGTGGAATGGCATCTTGATCCCACAATGGACGATGTTACAACTGCATCTAAGAGTGGAGATGAAGGTACTCCCTTCAACCAGGTGCAACTAACTCTAGGTCCCAACAGTGGAACGGTGTCTTGATTCCACCATGGATGATGTCCGATATTACCTGTTGCTTGTTTTTCCGCAGAACTCACTCTGTTGAGGTGCATCAGACTCTGTGCTTCCGCAGCTAACTGCTGTACAGGATTATTGGGGGTGGTTGAGTGTAGTCACTGGGGTACACCGCGGTACAGCAGGTCCGAATACTGAAACGGGGTCTTGATTCTATTATTGAGGATGTCAGAAGTTAAAGTCTGTGTTTATTTCTGTGTACCACCTTCGACCAGGTGCAACCAGCTCTAGGTCCTAATAGTGGAACGGTGTCTTGATCCCAGAATGGAAGATGTCCAATATTACTTGTTGCTTGGTTTTCATAGAACTTCATCCGTTGAGGTGCATCAGACACTGTGCTTCCGTAGTTACCTGTTGCACATGATTATTGTGCTTCGTTGACACCAGTCAATGGAGTACACCGTGGTACAGCAGGTCCAAACAGTGAAACGGGGTCTTAGTGATGACGTCACATATTACATCATTCATTACATGGTCAGTGACAGCACTAATGACATCACTGATGACATCTCAAATGACATCACTGATGACATCATCCAGTGACTGTGTGTTTCTCTAAAGTTTAAATATGTTTTAAATATATGCCAAGGTGTATTGAAGAATGAGTGGGTATATAAGTGTCTGGATGGAGGATTTAGTAGGTGTGTGACTGTATCAGTGAGTGATTAAATGTGTCTTACTGAATGCATGGGTTAGTGACTAAACTGTGTGAATGTCTGTATCAGTGTGTCTGTTGGTGTGTAAGCTGCTGCATGGGTTGGTGAGTAGCTACATGAGTGTCTATATGGGTTATTGATTGGTTGCCTGAGTATCTGTATGGGTGCCTGAGTGTTTGTGTGGGTGGGTGGGGGGTGTGTGACGTTGTGCATAGATGAGTGAGTGGGTGATTCACTGGGTGTATGGGTTCAAGAGTGTGTCTGTGAAGGGCTGTATGGGTGAGTGAGTGTGCGTATGGCTGTGTTGGTGAGTGAATGGATGTCTCAGTGGTATATGTGTGAGTAACTACATCTGTGAAAGGCAGTAGATGTGAATGTTGGAGTATATAAATGACTATATGTGAGAGTGAGTGATTGTGAGAGTGGCTGTATGGATGAGTGTTGGCTTGTGTCAGTGATTGTATAAGAGAGTAAGTATGTGTTAGTATCTGTATGAATAGGTGAGGTGGGTTATGTATAACTGTATAGGTGATCCAATGGGAGTGTGATTGATTCTTTACATGACTGACTAGGTGTGTAAGAAACAGTATGGGTGAGTGGCGGTGTCTGAGTGTCTGTATATGTGTATGAGTGAATATGATAGTTCTGTATTGATGAGTGACGCCAAACCAAAGGGGATGATGGACGGAGTGTTGAACATTGCAAGCACTCACCCCCAGTCAACTGATCTGGGTTTAATCCATCATCATTCTTTAGCTCACTCCGCCACCCCAATTCAGACATGGCCATATGCAAATCAGTCTGACCCCGTGCCTCATGGGAGCAGTCCAGCCCAAACTGCCAAGCCATGTCTTCCCTGGACCGGAAACCAGCCTCCTAGGACCGGTTTCTGGCTAATCAGCTGTCATCAGCCAGGCTAGCTTGAATCCAGTGGCAAAGTGAGCAAGCAACCCACGTCTGGGCATACCCTGACAACTTAGGGCGAACAAAGCAAAATCAAAGGGGATGATGGACGGAGTGTTTAACATTGCAAGCACTACCCCCAGTCAACTGATCTGGGTTTAATCCATCATCATTCTGTAGCTCACTCCGCCACCCCAGTTCAGACATTGCCATATGCAAATCAGTCTGACCCCGTGCCTCATGGGAACAGTCCAGCCCGAACTGCCAAGCCTTGTCTTCCCTGGACCGGAAACAAGCATCCTGGGACCGGTTTCTGGCTAATCAGCCATCATCAGCCAGGCTAGCTTGAATCCTACGGCAAAGTGAGCAAGGGACCCACGTCGGGGCATATCCTGCCAACTTAGGGCGAACAAAGCAAAACCAAAGGGGATGATGGACAGATGGATGATTGATGAGTGACTGCATGTATGAGTGACTGTATGGGTAAATGAGTGGATGTGTGTGTAGACCTAGGAATCAATGAGTGAGTATGTAGTAACTGGTGTTGGTAGGTGTGTCTATGGTTTCAAAAATGGTACTGTGTATTTTAGAGTGGGTGTATCAAAGGGTATATTAGGGTGTGAGGAGGTGCAGCAGATTATCACATGGATGATGTCATCAGTGATTTCATATGAGATGTCATCAGTGATGTCACTGACCATGTCATGAATGATTTAATATGTGACGTCATCAGCAGTGCATTGCGGGGGGGAGAGTTATAGTTAGCTGAACTAGCTATAACGGCTGAATATCACTGGTTTTTGTACGAGTGAAATGTCCAACTAACTATAATGTCTCTGAAAGCTCTGTTTTTTTCAGTGAATTTCTAGGGTTTTTTAAATGCTAATTTCTAACTATAACGTCCCTGAAACCTGTGTTTTTGTCAGTGATTTTCAAAGGTTCTATAAATGCTAATTTCTAACTATAACGTCCCTGAAACCTATGGTTTTTTTGGTCAATTTCAAAGGTTTTTTTAAATGCTAATTTCTAACTATAATGTTCATTGAACCTATTGTTTTTTCCGTAATTTTCAAAGTGTTTTTACTGATATTTTGTAACTTTAATATCCTAAAAATAGTTTTTCTAAGTTGGTTTTGTTATTAAAATTATGTAATGTCTTGTGTTTTCTTGAATAAAAATATACATATTTTTTTTAGCAAAAAGTGGTTGCGTACCCATCATGTACCTATCTCGGTGGGTGCGCGTATTCAAGCCGCCATATTGCCAAAGTCGTGAAGGATTTGCGTTTGGTTAGAGATGGGTGTGCGGTGCGTGGCTCCGCGCAACGTCCTATACGTATGGGATCGCGTCATGTGCACGTTTGGTATGCGACAGGTACGCGTGCCCGACCCCGCATAATGTCATATACGTGTTGAGCCGCGCCAGGTGCTCTACTCCCGTAAAAAATCTTTATGTTTAAAAATTATTTGTATAGTAGTTCAATATGTATATTAGACCAAGAGATTATCTGAAGTAATTATAAAAATCATATATTTGTAATTGAAATAAAGTTAAATTACTCTGTAAAATACTTTCGCGAAGTCGCGCCGAGTGCGCGCCGAGTGCGCACCGGGTGCACGACTCCCATGTGACTTTAAAAGAAAGCATTTCATTGGTTCACAAGGTTTTCCATTCTAGAAGTTGAAGGACCCCACCCATTTTTCTCATTCTATCTACACCATCACAGGACACACACCTGCTGTGTTTTTTTAGCTGATTGCTATTTTTTTTGGTGTTTTCCTACAACAACTGAAATGGCTTCATCTACTCCTGTTGTGGATGTTGCATCTGATGAAGAAGACTTGGATCAACCTCTAAGAAAAAGGAAGGAATCCATCGTATGGAAGTTTTTCACCATTCCAAATGGTGAAAATAAGGTGAATGCCCGCAAAGTCATCTGCACACTTTGCCCGAGAGTATTGTCAAGGGGAAGTGAAAAGAAATACTCATGTGGAACATCAAGTATGATGAAACACCTACAAACAATTCACCCTCGACTTCTGGCACATGAACAACTCCGACGTGCCCAAGAAGGTATGCAGCAGGATGACCAGGGAGCTGGTCCAAGCACTTCAGGAGCCTCAAGCTCCTCATCTCGAGGACCGGACATTCATCCAGAATTTGCTAACATTGAGCAACACTGCATCAAATGCAAGACTGTGGTCTGTTACGGGGAGCAGTCTGTAGATGCTGTGGTTTCTGCAGCAAGAAACCCCCATTGTTAAGTTTTTTGGCGGGGGGCTGCAATGACTCTTTAATTGCAAAAGTTAAACGTTAGCTTTGTTGTTTTTTCTGTTTTTTTTAAAACACCCAAAAAATATTCAAAATGGTTTAAAAAACACGAAAAAATTATAAAAACAAAAAAAGAAGAAACAAAAGAGTTCTTTTTAGAACTACCTTATCTGTTAAAGAGAAATACCTGCATGGTAATGCCTGGATGATTCCATAAGTACATGGGTAGAGCTTGATTGATTGAAAGAGTGCATGAGTAGTGTGTGGGTTGACAGAGTGCATGAGTAGTGTGTGGGTGATTGCATGAGTGCATGAGTAGTGCCTATTTAATAAGACAAGTGCATGGTTAATGCTTGGATTATTAAATGAGTGTATGGGTAATGACTGGGTGTTTGCATTTGTATATAAGTGGTGCTTGGGTGATTGGAATACTGTATCAGTAGTGATTGGGTGATTGTATGAGTGCTTCAGTAGTGCCTGGGTTATTGCATGAGTACATAGGTAGTGGTTGAGTGATTGGAACACTGCATGAGTAGTGCCAGGATGATTGCATTAGTGTATTAGTACTACGTACATGCTTTTATGAGTGCATGGATTGTACCTGTCTGATTGGATGAGTGCATGGGTAATGCCTGGGTGATTGCATAAGTGCATCAGTAGTACATCGGTGCTTGTATGAGTGCATGGGTAATGCCTGCATGATTGGACAAGTGCATGGGTAATGCCTAGGTTATTGCATGAGTGCATGGGTAATGCCTGGGTGATTAGAACAGTGCAAGGGTAGTGAGTGTAGATTTTATATGTGCTTCAGTATTATTGGATTGTTTGGATAGCTGTATAACAGGTAGATTGGTGATCGGAGGAGTGTATGGGTAGTGGTTGAGTGATTTAAGAAGTGCATGCATAGTGCTTGGGTGATTGCATGAGTCTAGAATCAATGTTTAGATGATTGGAACAGTGTATGGGTACTGCCTGAGTGATTGAAGAATTGCATGGGTAATGGCTGGGTGATTGGAGGATTGCATGAGTACTGCATGGATGATTCTTGAGTGCATGGGTAGTGCCTGGGTGATTGGAACAGTACATGGGCAGTGCCTGGGTAATTGGAGGAGTGCATGAGTAGTGCATGGGTGATTATGTGAGTGCATAGGTGGTACCTGGGTCATTGCATGAGTATATGGGTGCTGATGGGAAAATTAGAATACTGCAAGTATACTGCATGGTGAATTTACAAGTGCTTGGGCATTGGTGGAGTGATTGGTTTAGTACATGGTACTGGCTATGTGATTGGAGGAGTGCATGGGTAGTGACAGGGTAATTGCTGGAGTGTGTAGGTAGCACCTGGGTAATTGAAGGAGTGAATGAGTAGTGTCTAGGTGATTAGAGGACTACATGGGTAGTGCATAGGTGATTGTAGCAGTGCATGGGTGGTGCATGGGTCATTGCATGAATACATGGGTACTGACTAGATGATTAGAGTACTGCAAGGATAGTGTATAGTAAATGTATAAGTGCTTGGCTATTGACAAAGTGATTGGATAAGTACATGGTACTGGTTGGGTGATTAGAGGAGTGCATTGAATAGTGATAGGGTGATTGCTGGAGTGCATGGGTAGTTCCTGGGTAATTGAAGAAGTGAATGAGTAGTATCTAGGTGATTAGAGGACTGCATGGGTAGTGCACAGGTGATTGTAGCAGTGCACGGGTAGTGCCTGGGTCATTGCAAGAGTACATGGGTACTGACTAGCTGATTACATTACTGCAAGGAGAGTGCCTTGGTGAATTTATAAGTGCTTGGGTATTGGCGCAGAGATTGGATAAGTACATGGTACTGGCTGGGTCATTTGGAGGAGTGCATGGGGAGTGACAGGGGGATTGCTGGACTGCATGGGTACTACCTGGATAATTGAAGGTGTGACTAAGCAGTGTCTAGGTGGTTAGAGGATTGTATGGGTAGTTCACAGGTGATTAAGCAGTGCATGGGCACTGCCTAGGTCATTGCATGAGTACATGAATACTGACTGGATGATTAGAGAACTGCAAGGAGTGCACCGGAGTGGGTACTGCCTCGGTCTTTGTATGAGTGCATGGGTACTGAGTGGATGATTAGAGAACTGCAAGGAGAGTGCCTGGGTGAATTTATAAGTGCTTGGGTATTGGCGGAGTGATTGGATAAGTACATTGTACTGTTTGGGTCATTTGGAGGTGATTGTAACAGTGCCATGGTACTACCTGGGTAATTGAAGGTGAGAATGAGCACTGTCTAGGCAGTTAGAGGATTGTATGGGTAGTGCACAGGTGATTGTAGCAGTGCATGGTTACTGTCTGGGTCATTGCATGAGTACATGGGTACTGACTAGATGATTAGAGTACTGCAAGGAGAATGCATGGTGAATTTATAAGTGATTGGGTACTGGTACAGTGATTGGATACATACATGGTACTGGCTGGGTCATTTGGAGAAGTGCAAAGGTGTGATAGGGGTATTGCTGCACTGCAAGGGTACTACCTGGCTAATTGAAGGTGTGAATGAGCAGTGTCTAGGCAGTTAGAGGATTGCATGGGTAGTGCGCAGGTGATTGGATCAGTGCATGGGTACTGATTGGGTCATTGCATGACTACATGGGTACTGACTGGATGATTAGAGTACTGAAAGGAGAGTGCATGGTGAATTTATAAGTGCTTGGGTATTGGCCCAGTGATTGGATAAGTACATGGTACAGGCTGGCTGATTGGAGGAGTGCACAGGTAGTGACAAGGGGATTGCTGGACTGTATGGGTACTACCTAGTTAATTGAAGGTGTGAATGAGCAGTGTATAGGTGGTTAGAGAATTGTATGGGTAGTGCAAAGGTGATGGTAGCAGTGCATGGTTACTGACTGGGTCATTGCATGAGTATATGTGTACTGACTGGATTATTACAGTACTACAAGGATTGTGCATGGTGAATTTATAAGTGCTTGGATATTGGCACAGTGATTGGATCAGTACATGGTACTGGCTGGCTGATTGAAGGAGTGCACAGGGAGTGACATGGGGATGGCTGGACTGCATGGGTACTACCTAGGTAATTGTAGGTGTGAATGAGCAGTGTCTAGGCGGTTTTGAGGATTGTATGGGTAGTGCATAGGCGATTGTAGCAGTGCATGGTTACTGCCTGGGTCATTGCATGAGTACATGGGTACTGACTGGATGATTAGAGTATTGCAAGGAGAGTGCATGGTGAATTTATAAGTGCTTGGGTATTGGTGGAGTGATTGGATAAGTACATGGTACTGGCTGGGCCATTTGGAGAATTGCATGGGGAGTGACAGGGGTATTGCTGCACTGCATGGGTAATACTTGGCTAATTGAAGGTGTGACTGAGCAGTGTCTAGGCAGTTAGAGGCTTGCATGGGTAGTGCACAGGGGATTGTAGCAGTGCATGGTTACTGCTTGGGTCATTGCATGAGTGCATGGGTACTGACTGGATGATTAGAGTCCTGCAAGGAGAGTGCATGGTGAATTTAGAAGTGCTTGGGTATTGGAGGAGTGATTGGATAAGTACATGGCACTGGCTGGTTGATTGGAGGAGTGCACGGGGAGTGACAGTGGAATTGCTGGACTGCATGGGTACTACCTGGCTAATTGAAGGTGTGAATGAGCAGTACCTAGGTGGTTAGAGGATTGCATGGGTAGTGCACAGGTGACTGTAGCAGTGCATGGGTACTGCCTGGGTCATTGCATGAGTACATGGGTACTGACTAGATGATTAGAGTACTGCAAGGTACTCTAATCATCAAGGTTTTTTTCTTAGGTTTTCGGTCTCGCGCTGCATCTCTCCCTTACACGCACAATAATTTGTGTCCCTCACCGCCGTTTGGCGGGCTGGTTCCGGGTTCCGGGGTGGCAGACATCTTGGGTTGGGGGCGAGGATCAGGCTCACAGCGCTTACTGCGCATGCGCCAGATGGGAACGGGCATTTAAGGCGAGTCCCCGCCTCCTTCCCCCCTGACAAGAAGCATTGTAGCAGGAGCTTTACGGCGCTGCTGCGCAAATTTTAAACATTTTACCTGTTTTTCTTTTTTTCTTAGGTTTTCGGTCTCGCGCTGCATCTCTCCCTTACACGCACAATAATTTGTGTCCCTCACCGCCGTTTGGCGGGCTGGTTCCGGGTTCCGGGGTGGCAGACATCTTGGGTTGGGGGCGAGGACCAGGCTCACAGCGCTTACTGCGCATGCGCCAGATGGGAACGGGCATTTAACGCTCCTCCCCTAGCGCAGCGGGATCGCGCAGCGGGCGTGTCCTCGCGTTGCCGGAGTCGTGCCAGAGTCCTGCCCGTCTGCGCCCGTCTGCGCCCGTCCGCGCTAAGGACGCGCTGGACGTCGCGGTACTCTGTGGAAGGACCATTACTCCATCCTGGGTCAGCCATGCTAACGTACACGCGGGATCGCCTGTTCGCCATCGGCCAGGTAAGCTGCTGTTGCACCCTTCCACCGGTACACCCATTGTGTGGCCCATATCAGTGCCCCTGTAATGAGTGGGCTCTCGACTCTCCGCATCCTCTCCCAAGGTTTATTTCCTCGGAGACCCGCCGTACTACAGGCACTCTTACCACTCTGAAGATCTTGAATTTAAACGTCAGGTCTGCGCTGAAACACTATCAGCAGATTTGTGACCTCATTGAGGAGGAAGCTCCAGACGTATTTGCCATGACGGAAACATGGCTACAGGACGCTGATACCGCTATTACTAATCTAGCCTGCCCACCCGGCTATTCTATGTATACTCTGAATAGGCAGTCTAGGGGTGGAGGTATCGCGTTAGTGGTAAAATCTATCTACCCGTGCGTCTGGGGTGTCCTAAACATCTCTGGGTGTGAAAGTGCCATGTTCATGGTCTCTGTCAGCCCCGAGTTTACCCTGTCCGGGATGGTCGTTTATCGCCCACCCGGCAGTGATGTAGCGTTTAGAAGTGCTTTCCCCGACACTGTTGGCCCTTTGGTTGCCGACTGTGCCAACTTCTCTATCTTGGGTGACCTAAACCTACATTTTGATACTCTCTCTGGCCTGACAGTGCGCTCCATCTCTTCTGACCTGGAGGCCTTTCAACTTCCCCAGATGGTGTCCCAGCCTACTCATCCGGGGGGGCATATTTTGGATCCCCTGTTTTCCAATCTGGTGGGGATTCAAGTTAATTCTGTCTCTCCGGTGGAATGGACGGACCACTTTTTGGTGTCCGTCCTTTGCCCGGTCGCGGCCACTCCTTTTATCTCTACGGCCAGAAGGGTTCTGAAGAGGGCATGGAAAAAGCTTCGGTTAGAGGACTTACATCGTCTTCTATTAGAGGAGCCGCTGGGCCCTTTGACGGATGTGGAAAGGGGGTATGACCTCTTCTGTTCTTGGATAACTAGGGCCTTGGACTCCCTGGTACCTATTGTGTCAACTAAAATCAATTCCAGAGAGTCGAGTCCCTGGTACGATGGCACTCTCCGGGCCCTAAAGGGAGCCTGTAGACGAGCTGAGAGGGCTTGGAGGAAAACCTATGGGGCTGAGCTAAAAGCTGCATACGCCAAGTCCGTTAAGCTCTACCATCGAGCTATCTGCCGAGCCCGTGCGGCTTTTTACGCCATCGAATTCCGGAACAGTCCGAATCCGTCAAAAGCTATCTTTAAGGCCGTAAAAGATCTCACAGCAAAGCGGACTACCTCTACGACCGTAAGCTCCCTTTCCCATTGTGAATCCCTTGCATCTTATTTCTTGGGGAAGGTCCAAGCTATATATAGGACATTCCCTAGCATAGGGTCCACTGAGGAAAGTATAATTGGGGTCCATCACCAGACTACCCTGCTTGTTTTTCCCCCCCTTACCTTGGATGGTTTTGATAAACTTGCGTTGCAAGTCACATCTGGGTCTCCATCTGATCCAGTAAGGCCTACTCTCTTTCGAGATCAAGCTTTCATGGGGCGTACAGCCGTATGCTCCTTGGTCAACCTTTCCTTGGAAACGGGAACTGTTCCATCTAAGTGGAAACAAGCTGTGGTGTCCCCGATTATTAAAAAGGAGAGCTATCGCCCCATCTCGCTGTTGCCCTGGCCAGCCAAGATCACGGAGGCCCATGTTAATCTGGCCCTGTCTGAACATTTGACTCGAACCAATGCCCTCGACCCCTCGCAAAACGGATTCCGTGCTGGACACAGTACTGAAACTGCGTTACTTGTGATGGTGGAACATCTCCGGGCAATGTTGGATGCTGGTCAAACGGCGGCGCTTATTTTGTTAGATCTTAGCGCCGCCTTTGATACGGTAGATCATAGCATCCTCCTGCGTCGGCTCGAGGAGACTGGTATTGGCGGTCGGGTGTTGCAATGGTTCCGCTCCTTTTTAGATGACCGTTCCTTCTGTGTTGCCATCCCTCCCTTCAAGTCCAACTACCAACCACTGGCCATGGGGGTTCCGCAAGGGTCCTCGCTGAGTCCCACATTGTTCAATCTTTACGTGAGACCGCTGGCAGGTGTCGCTAGGCAGTGGGGCCTTACTTTAGTCTCATATGCTGACGACACTCAGCTGGCGGTTACTCTCAGTGGGGATGCGGAGATTGAGGCCCCCAGGTTTCAGTCCGGACTGAAGGCGGTGGCTAGTTGGCTGACAGGCAATTGCCTTCAGCTTAACGCCACTAAAACAGAGGTGATGGTCGTCGGGAAGGGAGTGGAGCTGTGGGGCGACCACTGGTGGCCCTCAGAGTTGGGACCTACTCCGATCCCGGTATCGGAAGTGAAAAATCTGGGGGTATGGCTGGATGCGGGCCTCTCTTTTGTTGGCCACACTAAAAAAACCGCGGCCTGTTGTTTCGGTCTTCTGAGGGGTTTGAGACCTGTTCTCAAGTTCTTTGATGCCCCGACCAGGCAACTGGTGATCCAGGCTACTATCATCTCTCGCCTGGATTACGCCAGTTCTCTCCTGGCTGGGGCTAATCAGTCTGAACTAACCCGTTTACAACGGGTTCAGAATGCTGCGGCAAGGGCGATCGTGGGCCTGCCCAGATTCTGCTCGGTGACAGGTGTCCTCCGCTCCCTACACTGGCTTCCGGTTAGGAAGCGCATCCTCTTCAAGGTATTGTGTCTTGCTTTTAAAATCTTGCGAGGCACAGGCCCGGAGATCCTGTTGAGTTGTCTGTCGTTCTATGTTCCTGCCCGCAGCCTTCGCTCTCAGGGTCTGGCCCTTGCGGTGGTTCCCAGATTCAGGCTTAGCCGCATGGGAGGCCGCTCGTTTAGGGTTATGGCTGCGTCAGCATGGAACTCCCTGCCTGTTGAGATCCGTATGTTGGAGGACCTTTTGACTTTTCGGAGGGCTATAAAAACCTTCTTGTTTTAGCTCTCTTCTAGTATCTGTTTTTAGCTTGTGGTTATGTTACGTGCTACCTTGTCTCTGCGCCAGGACGCTCCTTGGCTGGAGTATCTGTGCGCACAATAAATAACCGTAACATAACATAACATAACATAACAAGGAGAGTGTATGGTGAGTTTATAGGTGCTTGGGTATTGGCAGAGTAATTAGATAAGTACTTGGTACTGACTGGGTGATTGGAGGAGTGCATGGGTAGTGACAGGGTGATTGCTGAAGTGTATGGGTACTACCTGGGTAATTGAAGGTGTGAATGAGCAGTGTCTAGGCGGTTAGAGGATTGGATGGGTAGTGCAGAGGTGATTGTAACAGTGCATGGGTACTGCCTGGGCCATTGCATGAGTACATGGGTACTGAGGGGATGATTAGAGAACTGCAAGGAGAGTGCCTGGGAGATTTTCTAAGTGCTTGGGTATTGGCAGAGTGATTGGATAAGCACATGGTATTGTTTGGGTCATTTGGAGGTGTGCACGGGGAGTGACAGGGGGATTGCTCGACTGCATGGGTACTACCTGGGTAATTGAAGGTGTGAATGAGCAGTGTCTAGGCAGTTAGAGGATTGTATGGATAGTGCACAGGTGATTGTAGCAGTGCATGGTTACTGCCTGGGTTATTGCATGAGTACATGGGTACTGACTGGATGATTACCATACTGCAAGGAGAGTGCATGGTGAATTTATAAGTGCTTGGGTACTGGCACTGTCATTGAATAAGTACATGGTACTGGCTGGCTGATTGGAGGAGTGCACGGGGAGTGACATGGGGATTGCTGGACTGCATGGGTGCTACCTAGGTAATTGAAGGTGTGAATGAGCAGTTGCTAGGCGGTTGGAGGATTGCATGGGTAGTGCACAGGTGATTGTAGCAGTGCATTGGTACTGCCTGGGTCATTGCATGAGTACATGGGCACTGAGGGGAAGATTAGAGAACTGCAAGGAGAGTGCCTGGGTGAATTTATAAGTGCTTGGGTATTGGCGGAGTGATTGGATAAGTACATAGTACTGTTTGGGTCATTTGGAGGTTTGCACGGGGAGTGACAGGGTGATTGCTGGACTGCATGGGTACTACCAGGTTAATTGAAGGTGTGAATGAGCAGTAGCTAGGCAGTTTGAGGATTGTATGGGTAGTGCACAGGTGATTGTAGCAGTGCATGGTTACTGCCTGGGTCATTGCATGAGTACATGGGTACTGACTGGATGATTAGAGTAATGCAATGAGAGTGCCTGGGTGATTTCATAAGTGCTTGGGTAATGGTGGAGTGATTTCATGAGTTCTTGGATACTAACTGGGTGATTGCAGATTATGGAATCAGTCAGTCATTACTCATATAGTTTTAAAATCACCTAATCACTGCCTTTGCACTCCTCTAATCGGTCATGCAGACTCTCAGTAGTTCACTAAGCATACATATAACTGTATAAATACATTCTGAACACATAAATGAGTCAGTACATATTATTTAGCTAAATCGATAAGTACAACATGCCTGCAAGAATAGTATGTGATGATTGATTTTAGAGCTACATCTTCACCATTCTATCTACAAATATGCAACATCATAAAACTATACCGCTCAACAGACTTAAAAAAGAAGGCTAATTAACAACACCTTTTATGTGCATTTTAAAAACCACACTTTTATTCTACATCTTCACCCCTGTATCTTAAATGATGTGGCGTCATTCAACTATACCTTTGTAGTGTACTTTTTTTCTGACTGCCAAAAAAGAAACTGAAGTAATAACACCTTATATGAACATCTTTCAAACTACACATTTGTGCTGCATCTTCAACCAACTATTTAAACTTATGTGGCATCATTCAACTATACCTTTGTATAGACTTAAAAAACAAACCTAATTAATCACATCTTATATGAACATCAGTAGTCATTTTAAAAAAAATACACATTTTTGTGTACAAACTCTTTTTTTAAACAACATTTAAGTCCAATGAAACAAATACAATATACATCTCTACATTTAATAATATATTTCAAACAACACAGTTTTTGAATAATGTTCAAATTTAAAAAATAAACCTCACAAATTCATAACTCACCTTGTCTATAAATGTGTTGAATTTAAAATCTCACAAACTCTGACAGGAATTTCTTTTACACACAATCAATATAATGCACCAGACTCAGCAAGGTCAAACCAGTAATGGCAAGGTTTCCCTCTCTTTCTCCACACAAATACACATAAGTAACAAATCACATTGCTTCTCAGATTTTTTCAAATTGTTAAACACATTTCTATTGGTTACACATAATAACCCTTAGCAACTGACTTCTGAAGGTGTTCAAACTGTTTTTACAATTTTTTTTAAGTCGCGACCCCTCAGTGCACCACCGCGACTGAGTCGCGAATTCAAACGGGAGTTCAAAAAGATATAGCAAATAAATGTAACACTATTTTTTAATTAAACACCACTTCTAAAGATCGAACTGACTTAGGAAAAATAATTGAAAAAATATTACTTATATATATATTACAACTTTACATTTTAAAAGCAGAGTTAACTTTTAACCCTACCCCCATTCTGCTTAATGCCAGTTTCCATAGCAACAGTTCATGGAACATTCAACTGAACTCACAGGTCACAAGTTCACCATATTTTCAAGTTCACCACACAATGTTGCAGGTGTGGTTGACTTGGCAAAATATGATCTAATCCTTTCTGTTATATCTTTCAAACATTTTTTACTAACCAATAAGAAAAATGCTTTTAAAAAAAAAGGAAAATGCACCCTATTTTTAAATATAGAATGTTCTTAAACAGCCAATCAATTCTCTTCTTTTTTTAAAACTGCTTCTTGTCCACCATTTTACATACCTCTCTTTCTACCAACTGAGGGGCATATCTACAAGGCCAGGCGATAATTATCGCTCAGCAATCTTAGCACGAGGATAATTATCGCCGTCCAACGCTGAATTTTATTGCGCAGATAGCATGCTATCAGCAACGATTATCTCCAAAGCGACAAAATTCAACGTGCAAGCTGCCAACTGTGCGATAATCGCACAACATTTGGCGAAAGCTTGCTGATAGGGCAAGGCAGACTTAGCCATGATATCTACCTTCCATAGGATATCATGGCTAAGTCAGTTGAAAAGCAGGCGTAAGGAAAGTAGTGATAACAATGGTTAGCACTACTTTTCTTATCGCTATGCTTGTTAGCGATTCCCTTGATAACTGGAGAAATGTCGGTTAGCAACATTTCTCCAGTTATTTCAGGAAGGAACACCCACTTTGCATCTCATTAGAGATGCGAAGCTGGGCATTCAGAAAAAAGGCGCTATGGCAAGGATTCACGCGATAGCGTGACCTTGCTGATATAGCGATAATTTCGCCGCTTTTTGGCCGAAAACGGCCGCAAAAGCGGCGATAATTTTTTAGCGCCGCCTTGTAGATATGCCCCTGAGTACCTCAGCTACAGACATCTTTTCATTACACCCAGACTTCCCTTCAAGATGCTTAGAGTGTGGATTGTGGGACACAGCTATGTTTTCTGGTAAAAAAAGGTATGCAGAACACGGAGGTATTGACAAAGGTCTAGCTTTGCAAAATGTGGACATTAAATGGATTGGGCAAAGAGGATTAAAGTGGCACCAATTGATGCCTTTGGTTAAAACCTTTTTACATCTCCAACGCCCTAACCTCATTATTGTGCACTGTGGCGGCAATGACCTAAGCACACTGACTGGGGTTGGTCTGGAAATGCTAATGAAGGAAACCTTTGCAGAATTGATGATACTTTTCCCATAAACTGTCTTTGTATACTCTAACATATGCCAAAGACAGAAATGGAAGTGGTCCAATCAATTCTGTCCACAGATTGAGAAAGCTAGAAAAAATGTCAATAAAGCTGTTTCTTCTTACCTCAAGACCATAGGATGGACTCCATTTATAACAACAATCTACGTTTCCATATGGATGACATCTACAGAAGTGATGGAGTACACTTCACTGATCAAGGCAACAGAGTGTTTCTCAACAACCTGACGCTCTGCATCTGCACTTACATGTAGCTACACCAATCTCCCATTCAAAACAAGGGCTCTTTTTAGAGCCATCCAATAACACAACATATAACCAACTTTTAGAAAAAATTAATTCCTAATTATTTTTACTTGGAGTCGCGCACCCATCGCGCCTTTAGAAACTGTGCATCCATCGCGTATACACTAGGGGGCCTCGCTGAGAGCCACGCACCCATCGTGTTCACTCTAGGGGGCCACGCTGGGAGCCACGCACCCATCGCATTCACACTAGGGGCCGCGCTGAGCGCCGAGCTAGGGTCGCAACTCCAAAATTCCGCAAAAAAAAAACCTTCCACTTCCATCAATTTATATACGCCCCGGGGACCCCATCCCCCGGGGCATGGCCTCACGTTAGGGACAGTGGGGGGACTCCAAAGCCCCCACAGTCCCACCGGCTCTCTGCCTCCTGCGGGAGCCAAAATTGCTTTTGAGCAAGGGGAGCTCCTAACATGCAGCTTCCCTTGCCCAAAAGAAATCCTGCTTTCCTTGATTGAAGCGAGAGCAGCGTTTGCAATAACATGGCGGGAGCTGTCATTGCAAACTGCAATGTCCCGGGGTGGGCACCCTGGGACATTACAGGAGCCGGCCCTGGAGGGTGGCGGTCCCCAGGGCCACCAAGCGCTCCTGGAGGGGGGCCTTGTGGCTCCCCTCTCAACATTTCTAAAGCCCCGGGGAGGTGGTGGTCCCTGGGGCTTGGGGGTCCGTAAAGGACCCTGAATTTAAATTTTTAGTGCCCCGGGAGGTGATGGTCCCCAGGGCAGTGTGGGGGGGCTTGAGCCCCCCACCCACTATTTATTATTAAAAGTCCCAGGAAGGTGGAGTTCCCAGGTCTTGGAGGGGCTCCGAGATCCCCCATCCAACGTAAGCCCCGGGGAGGTGGCGGTCCCCGGGGCTTGCGGGTGCCCCTGAGCCCCCCTTTATTTAATAACAGAGCGCTCCATTTTTTTTACGAAACATTTCACCCGGAGTCGCGCACCCAGCGCAATTTCGTTTATTTGTAAAAAATAAAAAAAACTGAATTTATGGGCCTTGGGGGTCCTTGTGGGAGCCCCTGAACAGGCCTAGGGGGTCAGGGTGTTCCTATCCTGCCCCCTTTTCTTGTTTTTCGTCCTTTGTTGCACAGTTTTTTTCTGACTGAGTAACTGAGTCACAAAATGGCTGCCAACAGTTCCTGGTTTGGATTGTTGGCAGCCAATAACAGTGACGCTTGTCCCTGGGAGGGTTCGGGAACCCTCCTTGGTGCTCAGATATATATACATTTTTTCTTTCTTTAATTTCTCAGCAACTACTGAACGGATTTACACCACTTAACAAAAAGCACTCTTTCTCAACCAAGGACTACCTACATGTTAAATTTGGTGTAATTCCGTTCAGCAGTTCAGGCTGTAGCTTTGTCTAAAGTTTCCTATGGAAATTAACATGGAAAAAACGTGTTTTGGGGCCCCCCTTTTTCTCGGCTCCCGCTTGACGAATCACCCCAAAACTTTCAAAAAAGGATATTACCAGAGCGGGCCACTAGTTTTGAAAATTCCGCGAAGATTCGTCAAACAGCACCAAAGATATTGGGAAAACAAAAAATGCTTTTTGAATAGAAACAAGGTCCTAACTATAACTACCTACTGGCGACCACCAGTAGGTAATATATATATGTATATATATATATATATATATATATTATCTACTGGCGGTCGCCAGTAGATAGTTATAGTTAGGACCACGTTTCCATAGGAAATCCGCAACATTCTATTTGGAATAACTTTGGCGCCGGTCGACGAATCCTCACGAAATTTTCAAAACTAATGGGGCGCTATGCTCCGCTCCTACCCTGAAAGTCTCGGGGGGATTCGTCAAGCGGGGGCTGAGAAAAAAGGGGGGTCCCAAAACGCGTTTTTCCCATGCATTTTTCCCTAGGACCTTTAGACACAGCTACAGACCGAACGGCTGAACAGAGTTACTTGAAATTTGGCAGAGAGGTAGTCTACAGGTCAAGGAAGTGCCTTTTGTAGGTTTGGTGTAAATCTGTTAATTAGATCCTGAGAAAATAGCCTTTAAATCAATATATATATCTGTGGCAGCTTACGGTGCGCTTACCGTGCGCTTACGGTAAGCTTACCGTACGCGTACGGTGACGTGCGCGAGCACGATTCTGATTGGCTGTTACATCTTAGTAAACATTCAAATCGGTCGAAACCAGGAAGCGGCGGCCGCCATTTTCTATCTCGCACTCTGAGGGGGAAGATGAAAAACAAAGGGAAAAAACATGTAAAGGGGCTGTTTAGACTGCTCCCAACCACCTAGCCATGATGAAGGTGTCCCCTAAGAACCCCCAAGGCAAAAAATGCAATTTTAATTTTTCCACACCCCGTGTGCAAATGGTGGCCGAAGGGCACCATTCTTGCATGGCATATTAGGCCAAATAAAAAATCAAAAATTACCTTTCACAACGAAGCGCATAATATGTCCTCCATGTGCGCATGGCCCATCCAGCGTAACGTGGGCACGCGGTGCGCAGCGCACCGCGTGCCCACCGTGCGTGCACGGCACTAACTGCGTAAAGTGGGCGCGCGGTGCGCGAAGAGCACCGCGTGCTTACTGTGCGCGCACGGTGCGCGAAGCGCACCGTGCGCGCACGGAACGAAATGCGTTAAGTGGGCGCGCACGCCACGAATGGCGTAAAGTAACTTAGCATTTAAAAAAACGTACAAATTCACTGAAAAAACCATAGGTTTCACACACGTTATAGTTAGGAATTAGCATTTAAAAAACCTTGCAAATTCACTGAAAAAACCATAGGTTTCACACATGTTAGAGTTAGCTGGACATTTTACTGATAAAAAACCAATGAAATTCCCCCGTTATAGTTAGTGCAGGCAACTATAACTCACCCCACCGCAATCCTCTGCTGATGACATATGTGTCTTTATGAAAATTCATTGGTTTTTTATCAGTAAAATGTCCAGCTAACTATAACATGTGTGAAACCTATGGTTTTTTCAGTGAATATATATATATATATATATATATATATATATATATATATATATATACACACACACACACATGTATATATATATATATATATAAAAATGAGAGTTGCCTCCAAGGATGAAGCCACACCGCGGCAAGTTAAAACCTTTATTTGCAGATTGCAGGACAAACAAACCAGCTGCTCCATAGCAAAAGTGTGCTGCCTTTCCCCTTTCTGCCAGTGAACAAGAGCGGTATGACGCTCGAAACGCGTTTGGCTCGAGACTTTTGCTATGGAGCAGCTGGTTTGTTTGTCCTGCAATCTGCAAATAAAGGGCTTGCCGTGGTATGGCTTCATCCTTGGAGGCAACTCTCATTTTTTATATATATATATATATATATATATATATATATATATATATATAAACTTATCTATATATATAGATATATATCAATCACCAAATTGCCCCAAAGCATTCAGGAGGGCACACAACAGAATCCCAACCATCCGGTTTTCTCCTGGACTCGCCCTTCGTGTCATGCTGCAGAGGAAAGGACAGTCCTTCTTTTATGTTCCTGGCACTGCATGTCATTTCCTGTAGTAGTGCTGCTTAGTGCAGAACGGGATGCTGGGACATGTAGTCCTATTATTTTACCCTAAGTGGGTGCAGTTCCTCTTGACCTAATTAAAAGCATGGATAATTTCCTTTGTAGGTTTGGTGACATTCGAGGCAGGTCTTAATTATATTTCGGTCTTCTGTGCTGCATCGCACTGAAACTCGTTCTCAGCAGCAGCCTCCATTTTCTTTGCCTGGATGGTGCTCCTCCCCAGGACAGGGCTGCTCTGCGAAAAATCAATCACCAAATTGCCCCAAAGCTTTCAGGAGGGCACACAACAGAATCCCAACCATCCGGTTTTCTCCTGGACTCGCCCTTCGTGTCACGCTGCAGTTACTTCTTGCCCAACGCGTTTCAAGGAATGGCTCATCTTCGTCAAGGGCTTGCTTTGTGGAATCAAGAGGAAAGGCCAGTCCTTCTTTTATGTTCCTGGCACTGCATGTCATTTCCTGTAGTAGTGCTGCTTAGTGCAGAACAGCATGCTGGGACATGTAGTCCTATTTTTCTACCCCAAGTGGGTGCAGTTCCTCTTGACCTAATTAAAAGCATGGATATTTTCCTTTGTAGGATTAGTGACATTCGAGGCAGGTCTTAATTATATTTCGGTCTTCTGTGCTGCATCGCACTGAAACTGGTTCTCAGCAGCAGCCTCCATTTTCTTTGCCTGGATGGTGCTCCTCCCCAGGACAGGGCTGCCCTGCAAAAAATCAATCACCAAATTGCCCCAAAGCATTGAGGAGGGCACACAATAGAATCCCAACCATCCGGTTTTCTCCTGGACTCGCCCTTCGTGTCACGCTGCAGTTACTTCTTGCCCAACGTGTTTCAAGGAATGGCTCCTCTTCGTCAGGGGCTTGCTTTGTGGAATCAAGAGGAAAGGCCAGTCCTTCTTTTATGTTCCTGGCACTGCATGTCATTTCCTGTAGTAGTGCTGCTTAGTGCAGAACGGCATGCTGGGACACGTAGTCCTATTACTTTACCCTTAAGTTGGTGCACTCAAGTTCCCAGCATGCAATATAATTTGCCTAACAAGCGCACACCCACTCAGGGAAGATAATGATCACATGCGTGCAGATAATGAAAACAAAGGAGGGCCGATTCCACTACTCAAGTATAAAGCAAGCCTCTGATGAGATGCTCAAGGCATCGAAACGCGTCAGGCACAATGGTTAACTGAGGGTCAGTGTGGGGAGCCACAAATGCAGACCGAATGGTGGACTTTGAAGCGTGTGCCCTCCCGAAAGCTCAAGGGCACTTTGTTTATTTCTATTTTCAGCGGCGGCCTCGTCGTGGGAGGAGCACCGTCTCTACGATTTGTGAAAAAGAGAAGCTGTGCCATTGAACTGATCTACGGCAAGTCAGCGCTACAAGTCCAGATTAAACAAACTCTCCACAGTGTCCTGAATCCTACTTAGGACAACTCAAATGCTTTTTAAAGACACTTCCAGTGGAAACCCACTTAGGGGATACGTCATGGCTCTTTCAGGAACTTGAGTTTCCAAACGAAAGAACTCAAGTTCCCAGCATGCAATATAATTTTCTTAACAAACGCACACCCACTCAGGGAAGATAATGATCACATGCGTGCAGATAATGAAAACAAAGGAGGGCCGATTCCACTGCTCAAGTATAAAGCAAGCCTCTGATGAGATGCTCAAGGCATCGAAACGTGTCAGGCACAATGGTTAACTGAGGGTCAGTGTGGGGAGCCACAAATGCAGACCGGATGGTGGACTTTGAAGTGTGTGCCCTCCCGAAAGCTCAAGGGCACTTTGTTTATTTAAATATATATATATATATATAATGTGACCAAGGCCTGTGACGGGCTGAAACGCGTAATGGCGGCGATGGTGTTTTGTATATTTAAATAAATCATCTGGATTCTTCACCGCATTTTGGGTCTGCTTCCGTTTTTTGAGGACATTTCTTCAATTCTGAAACGGAGTTTTGTTATATATATATATATATTCACTGAAAAAAACATAGGTTTCGCACACGTTATAGTTAGGAATTAGCATTTAAAAAACCTTGCAAATTCACTTAAAAAACCATAGGTTTCACACATGTTATAGTTAGCTGGGCATTTCACTCGTGAAAAACCATTGAAATTTCCACGTTATAGTTAGTGCAGGCAACTATAACTCACGCGACCGCAATCCTCTGCTGATGACGTCAGATATTACATCACTGATGACATATGTGTTTTTCTGAAAAAAAAATATTTGTAATATATGTATAGCTAAAAATTAATGGAAGAAGACATGGGTAAATAAGTGTCTAAATACAGTATTAGCATCAACAGAGGATTGCGGTCGCGTGAGTTATAGTTGCCTGCACTAACTATAACGTGGAAATTTCAATGGTTTTTCACGAGTGAAATGCCCAGCTAACTATAACATGTGTGAAACCTATGGTTTTTTAAGTGAATTTGCAAGGTTTTTTAAATGCTAATTCCTAACTATAACGTGTGTGAAACCTATGGTTTTTTTCAGTGAATTTGTACGGTTTTTTAAATGCTAATTTATGTATTTATTTATTTATTTATTTAAAGTTTTTTCACCGTGCGCGTACCGTGCGCACCGCGCGCCCACGTTACGTAGTTCGCGGAATTTTTCCGTTTCTACCGTGTGCGTACGCTACGCGCACTCCGCGATTTTTCATAAAAAAATTAAAATAAATTTTTGCCCTTGGGGGTCCTTCTGGGACCCCCTGACCAAGGCTAGGGGTCAGGAACTGTCCAGCCTGCCCCTTTTCACGTTATCCACCTTTGTTTTTCACCCCCTCAGACTGCGAGAGACAAAATGGCGGCCGACACTTCCTGGTTTCGACCGATTCGAATGTTTACTAAGATCTAACAACCCATCAGAATCGCGCTCGTGCACGGCAGCGTGCGCGTACGGTAAGCTTACGGTATGCGCTCGGAGCGCGTCTATAGATATATATATTGATTTAAATGCTATTTTCTCAGGAAATACTGAACAGATTTACACCAGACCTGCAAAAGGCACATCCCTGACCTGAGGACTACCTCTCTGCCAAATTTCAAGTAATTCTGTTCAGCCGTTCGAGCTGCAGCTTGGACTAAAGGTCCTATGGAAAAATGCATGGGGAAAACGCGTTTTGGGACCCCCCCTTTTTCTCAGCCCCCGCTTGACGAATCCCCCCGAGACTTTCAGGGAAGGAGCGGAGCGGAGCGCCCCATATTTTGAAAATTTCGCGAGGATTCGTCAATCGGCGCCAAAGTTATTCAAAATAGAATGTTGCGGATTTCCTATGGAAACACGGTCCTAACTATAACTATCTACTGGCGACCGCCAGTAGATAATATACATATACATATATATATAGATCTTCCCATAGTTGCTCAAACGCTTGAGGCCACAACCCGCTGCTGGTAGAGGAACATCCTTTATTTAGCTGAAGACAGGCAGTTAAAAATCCAGTATTTTTCACCCTGAGCCTGACGCGTTTCAGAGATTCTATCTCTTTCTTCAGAGGCTGTCGATACATCAACGGTGAGTTTCAAGCACACTGCAAAACACCCGGCGCGCTTTTGACTTGTTCTTAATTGGCCCCTGGTGTGCCACAATTCACGTCATTCTCCAGTTGCACGCTGGTATTTGTAGTGATATAACCGCTAAATTTCGCCCTCCAATGGGTCCATTCATGTCGATTGTTAAACAGGGCATAGTTCAAAGCCCTCCATTAGGCCCCCAGATCGATTTCTACCTGCTTAATTTAGAGCACCAGCAGCACCATTCACAAGAAAAAAGTTTATTCTGTGTGGTTCCCATCATTCGGGCGGCGCGATCCCTCTGTGGCTGGAGCGGCCACAAATATGTCTTCCCATAGTTGCTCAAACGCTTGAGGCCGCAACCCGCTGCTGGTAGAGGAACATCCTTTATTTAGCTGAAGACAGGCAGTTAAAAATCCAGTATTTTTCACCCTGAGCCTGACGCGTTTCAGAGATTCTATCTCTTTCTTCAGAGGCTGTCGATACATGAACGGTGAGTTTCAAGCACACTGCAAAACACCTGGCGTGCTTTTGACTTGTTCTTAATTGGTCCCTGGTGTGCCACAATTCACGTCATTCTCCAGTTGCACGCTGGTATTTGTAGTGATATAACCGCTAAATTTCGCCCTCCAATGGGTCCATTCATGTCGATTGTTCAACAGGGCATAGTTCAAAGCCCTCCATTAGGCCCCCAGATCGATTTCTACCTGCTTAATTTAGAGCACCAGCAGCGCCATTCACAAGAAAAAAGTTTAATCTGTGTGGTTCCCATCATTCGGGCGGCGCGATCCCTCTGTGGCTGGAGCGGCCACAAATATGTCTTCCCATAGTTGCTCAAACGCTTGAGGCCGCAACCCGCTGCTGGTAGAGGAACATCCTTTATTTAGCTGAAGACAGGCAGTTAAAAATCCAGTATTTTTCACCCTGAGCCTGACGCGTTTCAGAGATTCTATCTCTTTCTTCAGAGGCTGTCGATACATGAACGGTGAGTTTCAAGCACACTGCAAAACACCCGGCGCGCTTTTGACTTGTTCTTAATTGGCCCCTGGTGTGCCACAATTCACGTCATTCTCCAGTTGCACGCTGGTATTTGTAGTGATATAACCGCTAAATTTCGCCCTCCAATGGGTCCATTCATGTCGATTGTTCAACAGGGCATAGTTCAAAGCCCTCCATTAGGCCCCCAGATCGATTTCTACCTGCTTAATTTAGAGCACCAGCAGCGCCATTCACAAGAAAAAAGTTTATTCTGTGCGGTTCCCATCATTCGGGCGGCGCGATCCCTCTGTGGCTGGAGCGGCCACAAATATGTCTTCCCATAGTTGCTCAAACGCTTGAGGCCGCAACCCGCTACTGGTAGAGGAACATCCTTTATTTAGCTGAAGATAGGCAGTTAAAAATCCAGTATTTTTCACCCTGAGCCTGACGCGTTTCAGAGATTTTATCTCTTTCTTCAGAGGCTGTCGATACATGAACGGTGAGTTTCAAGCACACTGCAAAACACCCGGCGCGCTTTTGACTTGTTCTTAATTGGCCCCTGGTGTGCCACAATTCACGTCATTCTCCAGTTGCACGCTGGTATTTGTAGTGATATAACCGCTAAATTTCGCCCTCCAATGGGTCCATTCATGTCGATTGTTCAACAGGGCATAGTTCAAAGCCCTCCATTAGGCCCCCTGATCGATTTCTACCTGCTTAATTTAGAGCACCAGCAGCGCCATTCACAAGAAAAAAGTTTATTCTGTGCGGTTCCCATCATTCGGGCGGCGCGATCCCTCTGTGGCTGGAGCGGCCACAAATATGTCTTCCCATAGTTGCTCAAACGCTTGAGGCCGCAACCCGCTGCTGGTAGAGAAACATCCTTTATTTAGCTGAAGACAGGCAGTTAAAAATCCAGTATTTTTCAACCTGAGCCTGACGCGTTTCAGAGATTCTATCTCTTTCTTCAGAGGCTGTCGATACATGAACGGTGAGTTTCAAGCACACTGCAAAACACCCGGTGCGCTTTTGACTTGTTCTTAATTGGCCCCTGGTGTGCCACAATTCACGTCATTCTCCAGTTGCACGCTGGTATTTGTAGTGATATAACCGCTAAATTTCGCCCTCCAATGGGTCCATTCATGTCGATTGTTCAACAGGGCATAGTTCAAAGCCCTCCATTAGGCCCCCAGATCGATTTCTACCTGCTTAATTTAGAGCACCAGCAGCGCCATTCACAAGAAAAAAGTTTATTCTGTGCGGTTCCCATCATTCGGGCGGCGCGATCCCTCTGTGGCTGGAGCGGCCACAAATATGTCTTCCCATAGTTGCTCAAACGCTTGAGGCCGCAACCCGCTGCTGGTAGAGGAACATCCTTTATTTAGCTGAAGACAAGCAGTTAAAAATCCAGTATTTTTCAACCTGAGCCTGACGCGTTTCAGAGATTCTATCTCTTTCTTCAGAGGCTGTCGATACATGAACGGTGAGTTTCAAGCACACTGCAAAACACCCGGTGCGCTTTTGACTTGTTCTTAATTGGCCCCTGGTGTGCCACAATTCACGTCATTCTCCAGTTGCACGCTGGTATTTGTAGTGATATAATCGCTAAATTTCACCCTCCAATGGGTCCATTCATGTCGATTGTTCAACAGGGCAAAGTTCAAAGCCCTCCATTAGGCCCCCAGATCGATTTCTACCTGCTTAATTTAGAGCACCAGCAGCGCCATTCACAAGAAAAAGGTTTATTCTGTGTGGTTCCCATCATTCGGGCGGCGCGATCCCTCTGTGGCTCGAGCGGCCACAAATCTGTCTTCCCATAGTTGCTCAAACGCTTGAGGCCGCAACCCGCTGCTGGTAGAGGAACATCCTTTATTTAGCTGAAGACAGGCAGTTAAAAATCCAGTATTTTTCACCCTGAGCCTGACGCGTTTCAGAGATTCTATCTCTTTCTTCAGAGGCTGTCGATACATGAACGGTGAGTTTCAAGCACACTGCAAAACACTCGGCGCGCTTTTGACTTTTTCTTAATTGGCCCCTGGTGTGCCACAATTCACGTCATTCTCCAGTTGCACGCTGGTATTTGTAGTGATATAACCGCTAAATTTCGCCCTCCAATGGGTCCATTCATGTCGATTGTTCAACAGGGCATAGTTCAAAGCCCTCCATTAGGCCCCCAGATCGATTTCTACCTGCTTAATTTAGAGCACCAGCAGCGCCATTCACAAGAAAAAAGTTTATTCTGTGTGGTTCCCATCATTCGGGCGGCGCGATCCCTCTGTGGCTGGAGCGGCCACACATATGTCTTCCCATAGTTGCTCAAACGCTTGAGGCCGCAACCCGCTGCTGGTAGAGGAACATCCTTTATTTAGCTGAAGACAGGCAGTTAAAAATCCAGTATTTTTCACCCTGAGCATGACGCGTTTCAAAGATTCTATCTCTTTCTTCAGAGGCTGTCGATACATGAACGGTATATATATATATATATATATATATATATATATATATATATATATATATATATATATATATATATATATATTATATATATATATATATATATATATATATATATATATATATATTTATATATATACAGATATATATAGATATATATATTTACTTAGAGCAGAAGAAGATCCTCACCTTCCCTTGAGTTTGTGTTGCTATCATCACATCTCCCCCAGCAAGTGTGTGATCAATTATTGGTATACATTTAATTTAGTCACATCTCAATATAAATCACACAGCCCAGGGGAAGAGGGTTAGCGTTTGATGAATGGGTGGGAAGGGGAATTTGAGGGAAAGGTTTGACAAAGACAAACACTGCACATGGACAACACATTCATCTTGGCCAGTTCCCATCATAAAACTGTTGAGGGAGAAAAAGGAAATGCATGAGGAGTAGTACTAGACTAGTTCAGGGCAGTATGTCAATTATGCAATTTCCTTTTTGCCCCAAGTTACATACATACATACATTATGTTCTGCTGTACCGGGCTTCCTTTGAAGGATAGCAAATAAAAGTAAAATATCTGTAGGAGTAAAATATAAGCAAACAAACAACACACACAACCATAATGATTGAAGAGAAAAAAAAATTAGTCAAATGAAGAACATATTGTTACTGAATTATCTTTCTGCCAATTTTGGAGTTGCATCTCCGCATTCCTCTTGGTCCTTCCTTGGACTGTCTGTCCGTCAATTTTGGGTGCATGGTGGATGCGGTTTGGTAAGGTAAGTGTGAGTTGTTTTTCCCAGTATGGTGCAGGATAAAGGGCCTGTAGATGGAAAAAATCAAACGATATTGAAAATTGAAGGAGAAAAGTTAAACTGCATAAATAAGGAAGAGTGCAACAAGAAGACTTTCAGAGGTGGCATGGCTAAATCATGTATGTTTCTGGCAGTTAGTTACCTCCAACAACAGGAACAGGTCCCCCACCCAACGACTACTTAGCTCCGAATTCGAGCTAGACAGCCAGAGCACTGAGCACACACACACACAAACACACACAGCAAAATAGCATTTTCCAAATTAAGTGAAAAAATCAAAGCACCACTGTCATTCACATCACCACTACACAGACATGTAAGTCTGGTCTGGTGTTGTTGTTTACCTTTAGGCCACTTCTCGCCCTGAGTTATTCGTTCCATCAATCATCTCTGTTCCTCTTGACTCTGACTGCGAGTATGGAATGGTGTCCAACTCTGTACCAACAGAGTTCAGACTCCTGAGTGAGTACTGCAAACTCCAGACTCGTTCTGACTCAAAAATGCAATGGCACAGCCTGCAGTAGTACAATTTAGTTATAGAACAACAAGAAGGGAAAGATTGACTTGAGTCACTTTTTTTGTGTGTAGATTCAGAATAGAAGACATCACATCATGCACACAAAAACAACAATCACTCAGTGAGTGAGTGATTTGTGTACCAGAGAAAATGTCTCCCTCTTGTTCACCTTCCACCGTGATCGGATCTTCTACTCCTTCATCCCCTCCAACAACAATGGGTGCAGCTTTTTGGCCGCAAAGGTGTGCTTCCCACTGGATTAAGTGGTGTTTTCTCAGATGGGTTGTTTGGCCTCCGGTACCATGGTTTGTGCCAAGCTTATCCCGACTAATAGCTTGTCCACTAATTGAGCATATAGCAATGTTCACCTCCTCTTGCTAACCGAAAAAAAGTCCCAAACTGGGGATGTCAATGTTCTTGCGCTGCTGTTGCCACTTACAATGTCAGATGAACTTGTAGGTGGGCGTAACGTTTGACTCCCTGCAGTACCGACTTCTACTGAGGTGGTTGTGGTGGATGTAGGTCACTGCTGGTAAAATATGGAAGCTGGAGTTGGTGTTGGTGGTATCATCTGTGTTGGTGGTATACGTGCCACATGCCTCTCAGCAATTTGGGATGGGGAAATGTCGGTCTCCACTGGTGCAGGACTAATGTCCATGATGACTGGCTCGTCATCATCCTCCTCTTCTACATCTACCTCCATAACTCTAAGGCTTTCTGGAACCTTCCTTTTCCCTAGCCTTGTCTCGTGGTGTGTCTCACTCTCAGACTGAGATGACTTCCAAGTGGCGTCTAGATCATCAGAAGGGGGGCTTGTAGAAGAAGTTGATGGACTAACCCTCCTTTTCCTTGCTGGGGATCTGGAAGACAATGGATCTTCTGTAAGAGTGGCTTACTTTTCTCCTTCCTCTGCAGGAAGCTCGATCTCCTGAACTGTCCCTACTTCGGGAGGAACAACTACTACTGGGGGCGGTGGTTGCGGCTGTTGATGCCCACTTATCTGAGTTTCCTGCATTGATTGGGTACTACTTTGCGATAACTAAATTTCAACACCACTGCTCATCAGGAATGGACTTGTGATTAGATTGGCTGCCTCTGCAACAGACATGGGCTTGGGCCTAGGTTGGTGGGGTGGGTCACTGATGTTGGGGCTTCCTCCCCGGACGCCGCTGCTGCAGGCTCAATTTTTGGTTAACCAAAAAAGGTCTTGGGCAGCAGACCAGTCTTGGTAAGTGGCAGTACCTTCTTCTCACTGGCAACTTTCTTGGTACAGGACCTTTCTTTGGCACCGTCCTAAAGATTTCAGCAACACACAGTGGCACAAGTTGAAGAGATGTTTGTGGTCACACATCACGTGACATTGTGCCCAGCAGGACTTCTCTCTGTCAGTACAATGGGTGATGTTTTCTCCTCTTTCGTGCATCTGAAAGTAAGGAAGCAAGAGGAACATCAGAAAAACGTGGCATTCAATATTGTGGTTCAATTACAACAATTACAAACAAACAATTATTATATATATATTATTCACACTTGTTAGTGTTATTAATAATATTACATTTATTGCCTCAGTTATTAAAAAAACATAACGATACAGTGTACCCATTTGTGAGACTTTGACAGCAAGGGCTTTCATGGTGTACTGTACACTCTGGAAGGATAGGAAAGAAGAAGAACAACAACAAAAATAAAAATGTGACAGAACCGCTTTGGCATTGTGCATCATGTGGGATGCAGCATTCAGGGAGCTGCAGCTGACAATGGATGGGAGCAGTAAGCCAAGAGCAACAAAGGAAAGGCATGCAGGCCTGTGACAAAAGCACACAAACTACCACTACAAAATGGTCAACAGCCACATTGTCACTCACAACAAGCAGGAGGCCTGGAAAACAATGAACTCAAGCAGGCCTATATGGATGGACACAAACTTTACAAAAGGGCCCCTGGCCACACGGGGAGGCTCAGCCAAGGCAAATGCTGGTCCACTATTACAAACACACTCGCACACTCACTGGCCAGACAAAGGAGGCATGCTAAATAACACAGCTTTAATGCAACAATGCCAAAGTGAAAATCCACAGGGCCAAAAACAAGTGAAATACCCCAAAAAAACACATTTTGCAATCCAATCAATGAAACCACAGGCCACCCACCACAATAAGTTTAAAAAAACTGATGAAAAGTACAAAGAAATGTTGGTGCAATACCCCAATCAAAGATACAACTGAATTTTCCAACTCACTTGTGAAATCTCAAATTCAAAAGCTCTCAAATCCAATGATATATGGTGGAGCAGACACAAAGAGTGATCCTTCCAGCTCCAAATCCAAATGAAAATTGAACAATAGATGGACAAAGCACTGAGAGAAACCTGCTGGACAGGAACAGGTTGATCGAGACTCTGCGGCACTTCGTTCCTCTTCAAACAAAAAAATAAAAAGAAAAATGACTCCTTGCACAAAAAAGTACAGGCAAATGTCAATCTGAGGAGCTTTTTTTAATCCAAATCGTCATGTCGAGAAGGGTTTGATGCTGCTCGGGAGAGAACCTTCGCCACATTGCAGATTCTGCGTGTTCGGGATCGCGTTCTTCACAATACTTCCGCCGGAAGACCAATGGCGCTCCCGAATGATGTGTTCACAATCGCACACTCTCGCAGGACCATGCGGCCGGATACCAAATCTTGTGGTGTTCACGAACGGCTGCAAAATCTCATCAGCGATCGCAGGCACCCGGTAAGTCGCTCTGACGCACGCAAAAACGCATTTTGGGCGCAAACACAAAAAAAGCTCCGCTCCGTTGCGGAGTGCAGATTTTTCCAGCAACTCCGCGTTCTACGTGGAACACGGAGTTGCCCTAATTCTGAAAACTTTGCAAGTGGAGCACAGTTTTATGCCCAGAGTTAATACTTACTCTTCAGTCCAAGCGGAGATCTCTACACATTAAATATGGTAGAGGCTTAGAACTCTACCCATAGTTAATAGTATATTGTAGTATATTAGTAATACTTTTGTAGTACAACTAAATGTATTACGCAATGCAGTTCATGAATAGCCCCTTAGAGTTCATGAGATCCCAACAAATTACTACTCATGGTGGCTGCAGCATGCCACCAGGATCAAGGATAAAATCATCCCATCACGCTTGACCTGTTGATCCAAAGATAACTTACATTTAAACTCCAGTTGGGGTGTGTAACTTCTGTCTGTTGTCTCATAGTGCAGGTGTCAGACACACATTCAGCATCAAAGCAAATCCCTAACAGGACCTATTTTTACCTTCATGGATGCCTGTAAGGCAGTTATTCACCAGAAATACTTGAAGAGTTTTGGCTCTGCTACCTTAGTCAGACACCCGTCATCAGAGGTGGGAGACAGCAATATAAACTTGTGGAGCCGTGGACCTGAGCTGGTAGCCTTGTGTGGGACAGCGCCCCTAAGTGCCAAGAACAAGATCTGTTTCCCAATCTCAACAGTGGAGTGCAAGGATAGCAGAATGAGGTGATCACTCAATCTGCTATTTAGGGGATGGGTGTTGGGAGACTGGGGAGACCCATAGCACCAGGATGTCGCCCTTGATTTAGGTAGGCAGATTACCCTGGGAGGGAAAGGGGCACCCCCTCCGTACCAAAGCAAAGAAACAGCTAAAAGCAACAAAAGATAAAAGCATGAGTGGATCACTTCTTCATCAGAGGACCTTGTCACAGACCTGAGAGGAGTGTGCCAGAAGTCCCTGGTGCTAATATAAATCTGTAGTGTTATTTGGTGGTGCCCCAGGAGGAGCAGAGGCACCAACAAACTTGTGTTACCACACTTTGGGGACTGCGAGGAGACTGGAAGGCACCCATATTCCTCAATTTTCTCAAAATGTCTTCCAATATTTCTCAGGGCCACAGCATAGAAGACTCTGGGATAAGTATTCTAATCTCTCATTTATTTCCAGGACTATATTTTTGCTTTAAGGTTCTGGCGTACATGGAGTACTCTGTGCTTGTTAGGCATCAATGCTAAAAATAGAAACAAAGATCCTGATTCAAATGATGTAAGTGAAAAAGTGCCTCTTTTTTGCATAGTGACTCGAAGTAGTTTGTGGACTGATGCTGTTGTGTATTTCAACTCTGAGCATTGGGACACTGCTAACCAGGTCCAACTGGTCTATTTAGCTTTCCTATGAGGCCATAGTAGATGGTGTCTCAAATAAATCTATGGTATGAAAAGTCACCTATAGCCTACAGCACTATGGTGCCATCCAATAGTGTGACAAGACAAACATGGCTCCAGACCTACCACCATAGCCTGGCTACTACAGTTGCAAAACTGCAGCCAAACCTGTTTAAATGACCAATTTTGACAGGAGAAAACCTCCCTTTTAAATATTAATAAGTGACTCATATGGAGACCCTGTATACAGGGTGCATGGTATTTAAAAGTAGAACATGCAGAAGTTTAACGTTAACATATCCATACAGAAACACTGAAAACCAATATTAAACATTAATTCTGATATCTCAGGAAAGGGACCAAAGAGAAACATTATTAAACATCTACTGTTAATATTTATTAAAAGCTCAACTTAACGGTGAAGTTGGATTTTTGATAAATGTTATGGAAAAGGGACTTTTAGAAAGCTACCTTTACCCCAGCTCCTAGGGGCTAATTTGAAATAGTCTCAGACTGTCACCTAGCTGGTGACGAGGAGTTAAAACTGCATCCAGAGCAGAGACAATGGTCTGGTGTAGGGAGGTGCTTTTGTTCCCTGTCAGCACGATCAGTTTGGCTATGCCCAGGAACTTAATTTACTTCAAAGGCTCCTCCTCTGTCACAAGCAGATGTCAGATAACACCTGAAGAGGCCCCTTCCATTGGCCCCACACTGAAGAAGGCATCAAAACCAAAAGAAACCTGCCTCCAGACTGGTTTGGAGTGACCATAGAAGAGGGCTGCTTATTAACCTGGCCACACCTGTGTTTGGGCACATGACCTCTTCACAAGTGAGGGGTTTCTCCATCCTAGATTTAGTGCATATGGGGCACTGTGGGATTGTTTGCAGTGAGGAACACAGGAACTGCTAAAAAAGTGGGCAGGATTACCCCTGGGAACCTTTATCCCACTGGCTAGGGAGGGGCAAGGAGTCAACCTCACCCACAAACTAGTGCCAGGCATAAATGTAGCACCCACAAATCTTTTTTCAGAACACTATGGACCTTTGGAAGAACCGAAGGACTGCACCTGCTGTTTGAGATCTGTGATGAGACCTGAAGGGATGGCCGTGCTCCCACTTGTACCAAGGACAAGAAGTAGGCTCAAGGGTCAGTTTGCTTTCCCTTCTGCTTACAAGCTGTAAGAGGCCTTTTCTGAATTGCAGGGCTGACCAATACCAACTGCACCTGACTTGGACTCTTCTTAGTTGCCTCTGCTGGAGTGAGTCTTGATCCCCCACAAGCATTGTACCTGAGGACCTGGGACACTTGGCTGTGTCTAACTGGGCTTTTTCTGTCACCTTTGAAACCTATGGCTGAGAAATTTACATTTGATATATGTTAACATATTTGTTGAATGTAATATTTTTTTAATTGCTTAAATATTGTTTTCCTTTATTATGTACAAGTACACACACATGTTATATATTCACTGACAAAACCAAAGGTTAAAATAACGTAATACTTAGAGGAAAATGTCAGTGACAACATTAATGTTTTGAACTAAATAAACACAGAAATTCACCAGATATTTTAGCAGACCTAACTTTAACTTGCCACCTGCCATGCACTGCTTATGATCTCACTTATTACATAAATCATGACATGTTCTATGACATTGTTTATGACACAATTGATGACTTTTCAAATTGCATCATTGATGACATCATTGACGACATCACCCAAGCCTATTTTGTAAATTTTGCTTTATAAACTAGTATGGCATAAGAGACAAGGAAGTAAGTACAAAATAGCCCAGAATAATATGAAGCATCATTAATGCCATCACAGATACAACTCTCTTAGGTGTGGCAAGCATGTGTTATATGCAATATTGACCTGACACCATACACTTCACAGGTAGCCCAGTTCACATTAACAATCAACCACAGATAAATGGGAAACCCTTGTTGCACACAGTGTTCAATATGTATACAACTGTTCAGAGAAAGAGAAGTTACTCAAGATACTCAACATCCGTTCCAAAATGAATGCTCTATTAGCTTTTATCTGTATCAAACCCCTCACAGTTTCCGAACCTACAATAAGAAATTAAGTTGATATGAGTAGAAAAGTGGATACTTTAAACTGTGTTTACTCTATGGAGAGAGTTTGTTCTGTGCCTCACTGTTTGCTGACAGTGAAACTCTCATGAGAAATACACCACAGAGTATTAAAAATTTTCCACTAAGAACAGTGTACACTCTGTGCAACACTTGTTAAAAAAAAGACACAATTTGGTTCAAATACCCACGGTCTGATGGTGCTTATGAATATACTGCCTGCAGCCTTCATACTGCGGTGAAAACTTTAGCAATAGCTAATCATATGAAGCAAAAGAAGCATGTGTACATAGGTTTGTGGTACACACAGTCTTCTATGTTATGTAGGAATTGTCATGCTGCGACGAATCTCTCTAATAACTCAAGGCTGCCTACAATAATTATGGGCATATATACAAAGAATTGCCTTAGGGCATTGCTGCAAATCATTTTGCTGCACTGCCCTATGTCAATTCAAAAAGATAGGAATGCACCATATTTACAAGATACGGTGCATCCTGTTCTTTAAGCCGGCGCCGGCGCACAATTAGCAGCCATGCACTGATGCAGGTACCCTTGCACCATGGTGGACAGGTTTCTGTGTTGTTGACATGTTTGTTTTTATTGAGAAAGGGGCACTTTCCTGCACAAAAACAATTGTGAGAGGAATTTTCCTCATTCTATATGTGCTGCAGAATGCAGCACACAAGGAAAGAGAAAAAAACGAGGAGAAATGTTAATATTTCTCCTTGTTACGTATGCTCTAGGGAGATGCAAGGTTTTGGCACTGCCCCATGTTTTTGAGATGTTGTAAATCTGGGTCAGTGTCAAATTCCTTGGGTGTTGCGTGGAAGCACCCATAGCAACACCCATGGAACTCCTCTTTCACACAGAGTAAGTCAAGGCAGCAACTTGTGATGCCTTGCCTTACTCAATATCTACAATGCCATGAAAAGCCATGCAGGGTGACTTTACATGGCCTTGTAGATATGGCTAAGCCCTGTGTACCACCTGAACATCACAAACATGACATTCCATCAGCGCACTGGAGTTGTAAATATGCCCCTTAGTATGTAGTACGTAAACTTGTGTGGAGCATGCTAAACACAAGTCGTCAACTGTCACCTGCAGACTGAGTTAATCTTCCATGCAAAGATTTATAATGTGCTCAATACTCCGACTTGCAGTAGATGTCGCTCTAACATAAGGAATAGTATAGTTTACTATTCCAACACCTTCTCTACTGTTAAGTAGGCTGGAGTTGGAATAGTAAATTATACATTTCTAATGTTACGGCGCCATCTACTGCAAGTCGATGTAATGACTTGCGTAGTAATGGTGTTGCGTAGTAACAACACGGTCGTTGTAACGACCGCGTTGTGAAATACCGCGTAGAAAAAGCACACATTGTAAAGTGCTATCATTAACTGGACACGGGCTGTACAAAATTAGGTAGAAAAATGATGTGGTAGCTATTTGCCACTATGTAAACTATAAAACAAGCTAACACACTCATTGGATGATGTCATCAGTTATGTCATTAACGATCTCATTTGAGATATCATCAGTGATGTCATAAATTATGTCATAGAACATGTCACACAGTGGTTCTTCGACCAATTAAGTGGTTTGCCGTCCATGCTGTGGGCGGATCCGCAACAGATCCGTGGATCCATCCGCCACCAAAATCACACATTCATTACAAAACAAAAACACATCCAATGCAGTGTGTGTGTGGGTTGATGTGTGAGTAGCTGTATGGGTGTGTGATTCGGAGTGTATTGGTCTGTAGTGGGTGTGCGAGTGGTTTTTTGAGTCTCTGAGTAGATGTATCAGTGACTGTAAAGGTATGCAGGAGGGTGTGTGAGTGGCTTTATTGGGGTGAGTGTTTTTTTGGGTCTCTTAGTGGGTGTGTGAGTGGCTTTATGGGGTGTGTGAGTAGTTGTGTGGGTGTGTAAGTGGGTGCATGAGTGTTTGATGTGTGGGTGTTTGACTGGGTATGTAAGTGGCTGTGTGTGTCTCTGAGTGGTGTGTGAATGGCTGTGTCAGTGGTTTTGCTGTATGAGTATGTGAATGGCTGTGTCAGTGGCTGTGCGGGTCTTTGAGTGTATGTGAAAGTGGCTGTATGGGTGTGTATGTGGCTGTGTGAGTGGCTGCGTGAGTGCTTGTGTGGATCTGTGAGTGGTTCTATGGGTGTGTGAGTAGATGTGTCAGTGACTGTATGTGTGTGTGAGAGGGTGTGTGAGTTGGTGTATGGATGTGTGAGTGGTTGTGTGGGGTATGAGAGAGTTTATATCCTCTTGTGCCAAAATAAACACATTTTTGGGTAATTTCTTGCCCATGAGGGGACCCTCACAGACCATTCTATCAGTCCCATGGGGTAAGGGTGCCTCTACCCTTATACCTTCTATCAATTTTAACTTTTATTTCCCTCCCCCGAACTGGGATCAAATATCAGCTGCAACTTTCCTTTCAGACTGCGGCCAGACAATCACTGCATTGCTGTTGGCACATGGATCCGTGTCTCTAGATATAGATAAATCTTGTTTCTTTAATAACTCCAAAATCACTGAACAGATTCACCTCAAATTAGATTTAAAAAAACACCTTTTCTGGACCAAGATCTAGCTTTCTGCTAAATTTGGTGTAATTCCATTGAGGGGTTCGGGGTGTAGCACAGTCTAAAATCCCCATGGGAAACTGCATGGGTAAAATGTGTTTTAGCCTCCCTCCTTTTTCTCTGCCTCTGCTTGACAAACTAGTTTTAAAAATGTCATAAAGGTTTGTCAAACTGCGTCATAATTATTAGGGAAACAAAAAACAATCTGTCTATGAAAACAAGTTCCAAATTATAAATATCTACTGGCGAGCACCAGTAGGATATATATAATCAAAACTACTTATTTGTATTTATATTACTATTTTGTCATTTATTTTTTATATATAATATATAATGCATTATGTAAGTATATTTCCATATTTTTTTACAATATTCTGTTCCGTAATACGTTTCTAAATTTTCTGTAGTTTATATATCAATCTTTCACTCAGCACAACGCAGCAAGCCACCTCGCTGCGATGCTCTGCCTGAAAGGGAAAGGGCAGGAATGCTCTGTATTTAATATTATATGGCGCATGCCTGCCCTTTCCTAGCACTGGTGGACTTTTGGCTCTCTAGCGCCAATGCAGGCACCCTTGCGTCATGTTGCAACAGTGTCTGCATTGTAAGCAGGATTGTTTTTGTTCAGGAAGGGACACCTTCCTACACAAAAACAATCCGTAGAGGCATTTTCCTCTTTCTATGTGTGCTACAGAATGCAAGAGGAAATAACGAGGAGAAATAAAGCTATTTCTCCTTGTTGAACCTCACCTGGGGAGGCGTAGCATTTTGAAGCATTCCCTTGTCTACCACTAATGGCAAATCTAGGAATGAGCCAAAATCCATTAATAAAAGCATGGGAACACCCATGCTCCACCCATTGATCACCTCCCTGTGGCAGAGTAACGCAAGGCAGCAATTTGCACTCAAGATTTATCAAGCAATCTCACTTAGGTTTTGCATCACTTTCACACCCCTTTGCCTGGCGCAAGGGCAAAGCAAATCCTTTATAAATTTGGGCCAAAGTGTGTAACCTCAACATTTGTGTTAGCACTATTTAGGACAATATTCTTGTGTTACATTTTTTCACACAATCACAGTGCTCACAGTGATTATTCTCAGTTGAATCCTCAACTCTTTCCATGATGAGATATTGAAAATATATTTTACACATCCTAGGCTCTAAATTTAAACTGAATAACAAACCATAAAAAAGAAATAAACTAGAAGCTCTACAATAAAAAGGACCAAATCAAAGAAAAAAACTTTAAAAATATAAGTATAAAATGTCAAATGTAATAAAATAATATTATTAACTATAAATAAATAATAGCACATACATATAACATATATTTTCCATATTATTGTAATGCACAAATACCAGTATGTCAGAAATAGCTGCATATATGTAAATGTGCAGATATTTATATAGCGCAAATCACCAACCGGTCTCTAAGCGCTTGCTTAGGGAACCCATCCTGGTATTCCCCTGTGAGATAACCCAGCAGGGCATCCACAAGGTGAAAGCCAGGCATCCCGCCGCGAGGGGCCATTGTGGAGATTAAGCAAGCTATTGCCCAGAGTTGCACTGGAGCGAGAATTATCGAGTCCATGGACAATTTATGGACTCAAGACCCAGCCAAGCCGGGAATTGAACCCTGGTCCCGGGCTGACCCCTGCTTCCAGGTCTGCCTACTCTAACCAGTGAGCCACACTTCTCCACATCTTAAAAAGTAAAATACCATTTAAACTACATGGTCATTGTTAGAAATGGGATCTCTGGTTGGCTAAGGCTTTCGCCAAAGCCAGGCAGAGACTACCACTCTAGTCAGGGCAAGGGAGTTGCACGCCAAAGATAACCCCTGCTCACCCCCTTGGTAGCTTGGCACGAGCAGTCAGGCTTATCCTGGAGGCAATGTGTAAAGCATTTGCGCACTCACCACAGGGGGCGGAGCCAGGATTGTGGAGGGAAGGCACAGCCCTATTCAGGTCCAAGGTGCAACACCTCCCTCCCATCTGCATGCAGATCTCTCCATTCACCACTGGGCAGACTCATCCTGGCTCCTGGAATTCCCCAGCCCTCTCAGCTCCTGTCAATCACAAGCCAGACATGCCATTCACATCAGGCAGGCAGGCACACAGCATACAGAAATGCCAACCTCTAAAAGTGGCATTTCTCCACCAGTCACCATAAATCTGCACACACCATTGCGCAGCATTTTTGTCACGAGTCCGCACATACTAAACTCGACCCTGCACTCCTCTCATACCAGGAATTACCATAGACACACATATCCCCCATGCATTCCTATGGGAGGGCAGGCCAATCTCACCACACAACCTCAGAGCGCGCACGCACTTCACACTGGACCACCAATACCAGGTCACAGGAAAGGCAAAATGTTTAGGGGTGAACCTGCCAAAAAGGGCCAAGTCCAACACAACCCCCTTCCAACCAAAACGCAGGGCTGACCAATCATCACCGTGATGGTGTTCCCTGCTTGGGGCGATAGAAAACGGACGCGGGCCCGCACAGCAGGGACACCCTCCGGTTCTACGCCACTCTGAACCAACGTGGTTCCCTCTGAAAAAAAACTCTCAGGCCCAACTAGGCTAGCCCACTGGTACTACCTAGTTGTCCACCGCCAGGACCAGGCCCTAGGCCATCCAGATACCACTGGTCCTTGCCAATCCACAGAGTGGGGAGCAGTAACCCCTGGCATCTAATAGCCATTCACCACTCTCCCTCTCAGTGTAGTCCCAAACTACCACTGATCCTTGAACCTAGGGTCCGCACCCTCAGGCTGACCAGAGGTCATGGGCAAAGCATCTCCTCACCCTACCTCTACTTCTGGGGTTGCACAGCCTCCCAGGAGAAGCACCCTCCAGAACACAACTCTCCCACCAGTTCAGGACCTCTCTCCATCAACTCGTCTACCACCTGGGATCCACATTCACCGGATGCACCGGGGTCAGAGGCGAGGACTCCCTCCCTCTGCACCCCCTTCCAGAGTTCTGCACCCTCCCAACTGGAGTGGTACCCCTAGAAGGCAAACCGACCAGGACACTGATTACAGCTGCCCTGCCGTCCAGGACAGGCAAACACCTGAACCTGGCTCCCCAACCAAGGGACGGTACCCTTTGGTCAGATGCCCGGCGAACCAGGACTTCATGGGGAGCACGCATGCTCCCCTGAGAGTGACACATAACTAATGTGTTGTGTGACAGTCTGCCTGGCGCAGCGCTCACGACCTCCTGTCCATCTGACAGTGCGTGCAGATCCCCCAGGACAGAAGTGGCGTCACCATGGCCAATCATTGGCGACTTCTGACTGTCCCCTGACCCACTGGTTCCCATTGGGGACTCTTTCCCCCTCTCACCCCTCACTCTGGACTTTATGCACCATCCCAACTGGAGTGGTACTGCCAGACACCAGGACTGCTGGAGCTCTGATTACAGACACTCCACGTCCTCCAGACACTGGGATATCCTCCTCAAATGGCATATTAGTACAGCCTAGGCTCCCAACCTGGTGTTCCCTAAAGAAACCATCCAGGCCCTGAAATGGGGTGTGGAGCACCTGGAGACACGCAGTCCCACCCACTCCTTCTCCTCTGAGACAGGACGTGAGCCCCTACACCAGGACCTAGCTGGGCTACTCTGAACCTATTTCCACCACTCTGGACTGGAAGACACCTCAGCCACTCCTTTTGGAATCACTCCCCCATGCAAGCTCCTTATTTCAGAGAACTCACACTCAATCATTCAGCAAGCTCCTTATTTCAGAGAACTCACACTCAATCATTCAGCAAGCTCCTTATTTCAGAAAACTCACACTCAATCGTTCAGCAAGCTCCTTATTTCAGAGAACTCACACTCAATCGTCCAATGCAACACATCACTCATCCACACTCCCCCCATAAGACTGGTGAGGCAGCTCCTCACTGCCCCTGAATCTCAACCTGCACCCCTCTTACTGAGTAACAGGTACCATACTCTGGGGAATGGGACTTCACGCACTGGACACACTTCTGCTGCCACCACTGGATCCCACCCTTACTGGTGAATCCAGACAACTCATACTGCGCTTAGGGGATAATCTACCCTGCCGAGCCAGTTACTCCATGCCAATTAAGTCCCCACTGTAGGCCAACCCAGGAACCAGCGCAATGGCTCAAGGGCAGCACTCCTCCAGATTCTCTGGTTTCTGTCCGTGGCAGGACACCCAACTCATAGTGCACAAGAAACACATTTCCAAAGAAATGACACTTAAAACAAACTAAGAAACAATAATCCCTTTCCATGTGACTATCTAAAATGCAGAGTTTTGTAATGCAGCCAGTTGTCGCTGTGGTACTGCGCAAACACAAGTCCTATCCTCACCGCTGACAACCAATGCTAGAAATGGGATCTCTGGTTGGCTAAGGCTTGTGCCAAAGCCAGGCAGACACCACCATTCTAGTCAGGGCAAGGAAGTAACATGCCAAAGATAACCCCTGCTCACCCCCTTGGTAGCTTGGCACGAGTAGTCAGGCTTATCCCGGAGGCAATGTGTAAAGCATTTGTGCACGCTCCCAGCAACCACATCCCAGGCACACTACAAAAGGAACTCCACACAAGGTTATATCAAAAATAGACTTTGTATTCTCATAACACATTAGAATAGTAAACACATAATATACCTGGTGCCATCTGGCACTGGGTCATATCTACAAGGGATTATATACACCTGACAGGGCCCACTGGACCACTGTCAGAACCATCACAAAGTGAACTTAGTAAAAGTAAAACAGATCATGAACGTACAACCAGAAACCACCGGTAATCACTGTACTTAGCAACAGCCTGTAACGTAAACTACATTATGCACAGTATCACATTAGGCGCGAATTACATTCTGCACCAACCTCACCAGCATAAACATATTATGCAATTCTCTCATCAGTCTAAATTCATTAGACAATAACCTCCTAAGCATAACTCAAATTAGGGGCATAAATCACACAGTGAAACATAATCTCACTAGCATAAACCATAATATGCAAAACAACCTCCTAATCATAAAAAACACATTTAGAGGTATGAATCACATTAGGGCCTGGTGCCCTACGAACCTCCCAGTCCCCCTGGCCAACTGGCCATCCCATAGGGGCTCAAACACCCTGTGTCCGGAATGTCAGGGCTGCTGCCTAGCAGCTGAATCCAATTGCGCCATTGCGCAAACCTAAACGGTGCAGCTGCCCACTATTTGCTGGGCAGCTGTGAAGACATGGGGCAAAGGAGTGCATTTCACTCCTAACTTCAGAAAACATGCCCCCAATGAACTGCGGCCTAAACGTTGCAGCTGCCCACTACTTGCTGGGCAGCTGTGCTGATCAAATAAGGGCCTGGGCTCTCACTGAGCCCTTGGGACATTTCGCCAAACGTTGCAGCTGCCCGTGCTGGGGCGGTGCAGCAGAGATCAATGATAGGCCCTGGCACAACTGTGTCCTCTGGCCCCTAACGGGACCATTTAAATGACTTGCCCCCAGTTGGAGCCACACAGGCTCTGTAAACAAATATGCCCACGACGGAGCAGCCCGTGACGGCGGGACCGCTCAGGCACCGACAATGTGCCTCGGTATGCGCCATCAAACCTATGGCGATCTCTGTGACCTACCTCACCCTCTGTCAGGTGGGGGAGGCTGAAGCACCGCCACTGGAGTCCACGAGACTCCTCTAGTGCTGACCTTGGCACTAAGTGCGCACAGAGCTCCTTGGCCACAAGACCCACAGTGCCCCCCGGGACAAGGAACACTCACCCGGTCTGCGGGGGGGACTCCTCGGGTGCCATCTTCTTCTGGTCGCGCTGTGGCTGCCCGCAGGACTCCCTCTTCACTACGGGAGTCCCGCCTTGGGTTGCGGCATCCCAGCTCTTCTCCCGGGCCCCCTCCTCGGACCCAGGCCTCATCACCAGTACTCGGGGAGGCGGGGTAGGCTCCCATCCTCCCTCAGCATGCAGCACAGCTTTCAGCCGCACTTCTCATCTCGGCAGTGCCGTGGGCGTGGGGCTTCCCTCGGAAGGCGGAAGTCCCACCCCATGACAGGCATGACGCTGCCTGACTTCTGGCTTTGTGGCGTGGGCCGCGGCGGTGATTTCTTTTTGGTGCAATAAGCTGGGTGGGCACCCGCCTCCATGTTAAAAGCAAAACTCGGCAGAAAGGCGGGGTGGGCACCCGCAAATAACTCCAAACGCGGGGTGGGCACCCGCAAAGCCTCAAAAGAATGCGGCGTGGGCACCCGCCATCTAAATAAAGAAATAAGCAGGGTGGACACCCGCAAAAGCTCCACATCAATAGGGAGGGGGATTCCAACGTCGGGATTCCCTCCCACCAAGATGCAGCTCAGCGCTGCCATGCAAAGTAGAAGCGCTCCTTCCTCCTGGGGGACAATAAAGCACTTTGGAGAATCAGAAATAAAGCACACACCAGGCACTAGGATCAGGAACAAGCTCTGTAGTAAAGGTCCTGGAGGTCTCCCTAGGAAAAGTTCATGAGAGGTCTCAGGGGCAGAGCTGGGCCCAGGGGCCAGCACACAGGGCCCTCCAGCAGGGAGGCAGCCCCCATGGTGGTCCCTCCTGGGCCCCAGCAGCAGCAAGCCCCCTCCGTCAGGAACCGAACAGGAACACTGAACAACTTCATGGGGTCACAGCCCCTATATTTATATGCCCTTTTCCTTTGTGACACATCACAGGGCTTGGAGATACCAGTCAGAACTGCTTTAGGGGAGCTTTGGAGCACTTTGTTGTGCTCAGCGCCTCTCTCCTTTTTCAGGTGGGGGCTAGGTGCTCCGATGCACCACAGTGTTCCTGGGGGCGGAGCCAGCATTGTGGAGGTAAGGCACAGGGGAAACAACCTTTACAACGCAACTATTACATCGCACTACACTTACAACACAGGCATTCCAACGGAACATCCTTTACAACGCATGACACTACAACGCATACCATTACAACGCATACCATTACAACGCAGACACTACATCGCATGTCACTACAACGCAGGCATTACAACGCATACCATTACAATGCATACCATTGGAGTTAGAATAGTAATGTTTAACCCCTACACTATCCAACACTTACCCTACTGTTGCACCCCCTGGAGTTAGAATAGTAATTTTTAACCCCTACACTATCCAACACTTACCCTACTGTTGCACCCCCTGGAGTTAGAATAGTAATTTTTACCCCTATACTATCCAACCCTTACCCTACTGTTGCACCCCCTGGAGTTAGAATAGTAATTTTTACCCCTATACTATCCAACACTTACCCTACTGGTGCACCACCTGGAGTTAGAATAGTAATTTTTACCCCTATACTATCCAACACTTACCCTACTGTTGCACCCCCTGGAGTTAGAATTGTAATTTTTACCCCTATACTATCCAACACTTACCCTACTGTTGCACCCCCTGGAGTTAGAATAGTAATTTTTAACCCCTACACTATCCAACACTTACCCTACTGTTGCACCCCCTGGAGTTAGAATAGTAATTTTTACCCCTATACTATCCAACCCTTACCCTACTGTTGCACCCCCTGGAGTTAGAATAGTAATTTTTACCCCTATACTATCCAACACTTACCCTACTGTTGCACCCCCTGGAGTTAGAATAGTAATTTTTACCCCTATACTATCCAACACTTACCCTACTGTTGCACCCCCTGGAGTTAGAATTGTAATTTTTACCCCTATACTATCCAACACTTACCCTACTGTTGCACCCCCTGGAGTTAGAATAGTAATTTTTACCCCTATACTATCCAATACTTAGCTTAAATGCAATGTAACAGTATGCGTTGTAATGGTATGCATTGTAAAGGTAGTATGCGATGTAATGGAATGCGTTGTAAAGGTAGTTTTTAAAAATGCGTTAAAGTGTCATGCGATGTAATGGAATGCGTTGTAGTGGATGTTGCGATGTAAAAATTGCGTTGTTAGTGCATGCGTTGTAAAAGTATGCGTTGTAACGTCATACATCCAAGGCACAGCCCTATTCAGGTCCCAGGTGCAACTCCTCCCTCCCATCTGCATGCAGATCTCTCCATTCACCACTGGGCAGACTCACACTGGCTCCTGGAATTCCCCAGCCCTCTCAGCTCTTGTCAATCACAAGCCAGACATGCCATTCACATCAGGCAGGCAGGCACATAGCACACAGAAATGGCAACTACTAAAAGTGGCACTTCTCCACCAGTCACCATAAATCTGCGCACACCATTGCGCAGCATTTATTCTCACGAGTCCGCACATACTAAACTCGACCCTGCACTCCTCTCATACCAGGAATTGCCATAGACACACATATCCCCCATGCATTCCTATGGGAGGGCAGGCCAATCTCACCACACGCACTCAGAGCGCGCACGCACAGGTCACAGGAAAGGCAAAATGCTTAGGGGTGAACGTGCCAAAAAGGGCCAAGTCCAACAGTCATGCTTACAATAAAGTAAGTAGCACAACTTAAAGAACCCGTTGGATACAATAATATTCCAAAGTCTGCTATTGGAGAGCAACCACAGTAAATGAAGGAGTGAGAATGTGAAAGAACAGAACCACCCTCACAATATAGCAGAAGTTTGAGTCAGAAACATAGAGCAAATTCTAAGAGAAGCAAGCACAAGTTCCTCTGCTCCAACAAGAAAAACATATAAGCATATATTGCAAATGGTGCCTGCAGATGCTATAGGTCATTTACCCACAATCTAACCTAAAAAGATTCATAATTGTTTCATGAAGAGGAGTCAAAGGACCTTTCAAGAAATAGAAATTCCTGATTATTAAAAAGCCACTCTCACTAATGGAATTTTTAATCTATATGACAACAATGACAATGAAAACAAATGATAATGTTTTTTACACCCAATGACCTACTACTGTCAGGGCAAAGCTACGCTCAATGAGTTATTGGACGACTAAGTAGTTTCTGAGAGTGGAAGTGGACTGTTGTTGTGTTGTGATGTATTGCTGATTTTCTAAATTGGAGCAGGTTTGGGACAGTCTTGTGGATATGTGGATCTTGACCCAGATATTTGGTACATGGACAGCAAAGTCCTCAAAACTATTTTCTGGCACTACTTCTTCTCCATTTTGATGGTGCCCTGACTGTGGATGTGTCAAGAACCAACACAGATGATGAGCTTGTCAGCAAAATCAACAGGATTGATGGTTGTGATAATCAAGCTGGGTTTGAAGGTAATGTGAGTTGGCAAGGGAAGCAGGTGGAGGTCTGCCACAGTGTGGTTCATGCAATCATATTTCTGCAGGCCTTTCATGACATGTGGGACAGCATGTAGGATACCTTTAAGGTGGGAGGCATTGTGGTATCGGGGAAGCTGTGCAGTAGGGCGTTGCCACCATCCTTATGTTTGATATGTGAAATGCCCTCCTAAATTAAACAAATGATCATACTATTGCAGTGTATCTCTTTACATATTTGTGTGGTTGGCATCAGCTCATTGGATGGAGAACACATTAGAACCATGATATACAGTGTTATCTTCTCTTACTTACCACACATAGCTTCCAGTTCTGCTGCTGCTTAACTCTGTTGCACCTTGCCCATGGGATTAACTGCTCCATGCAGTTAGCAGAAAGAAAGGACAGGAGTTATGTTTTGTTATAGTAAGAGTACTTATAAAGCGCGCACACACACCATACAGTTTCATGGCACTGGAGTTCACCCCTGGACTTGCCAGGATGGAATGAATAGATTTGATGAAGTCTCAGGAGCGTGGCCAACAGAACCCAGATTCTAGTGAAAGAATAGTAAATGTGGGTGTATGAAACAAGAGATCTTTTGAGAATGATAGACTTGCAGGGATTAGAAAACATTTAGAAGCAAATGTACTGCTATATGAAATAGGAAGCAGGTTAGTCGGGGCTCATAGCAAGTAAACAAGCATATGTCTTGGAGACATCCTTAAACAATTAAAACATTGCATATAGAATCTGAAGATATGAAGGAAAAGAGAGCTCAAACTTGTTCATAGCATCAAAGTGTTTCAGACAAAATATTGAGTCCAAAATATTGTGTGGACAAAATATAGTGTTAAGAATATTGAGAACGATTATACAGTGAACCCTAGGGGTGATATATGCAATAAAAGAGGGGTTTAAGGAGTGACAGGGGGATTATATTGTCAAACCGAATTTCAGCTTAAAACTGCACTCAGGCTGCAATGTCAGGCCTGGTAAAGGTTTTAAGGGGCTACTTAAGTGGGTGGCATAATAAGTGCTGCAGGCCCACAAGCAGCGCTTAATTAGCAGGCCCTGGGTATGTGGTATACTACTATGCGAGGGACTTATAAGTAAATGAAATTTGGCAAGCATGTGTAAACCAATTTAACCATGTTTAGGGGAGTGTACACAAGCACTTTAGCCCTGGTTAGCAGTGATATAGTGCAGATAGTCCTAAGGCAATTCACGACTAATTTCAGCTAACAAATGGAGGGAAATGGGATAAAGATTTTGGGGAAATATGCCTTAATGCTAGCAGGTCTAAAAAGGGCCTTGCATTGCAGTATATGAGGAACAATTTTCTCTACCTCTCTTTTCTTCATACTTACCTTTATTTCCTATCACCCGCTCTTCTTTTTAAAAATACCTCCAACCAGCAACCAAAAGAATTCTACACACTTTATCCAATGCTTTCAGCTAATACATTGGGGGCACCCATCACTGAATATTTTTTTAACCATTACAAGATGGCAGCCTGTGCGCATGTATATTCACAGCAACCATTGTAGAATGACTTTTCTTAAGGTTTCTGTAAAAGTATTCAGAGATGGCATGCACAGACAATGGGGCTATCATAAAATGCTTTTTCTTCAGCTTTGAGAAAAACTATTCCAGAATGGCCAGATCTATTGGCTTTGTCATCACTTTTTCATATTGGTCTGAAACTGGGAGTGTAAACATAAAAGTGTTTCCTTTTCTGCACGGTTAGTTATTTGACTGATAGGCCCACTTTGCACGTTAGGCTTCAAATTATGTAAAGGTTACAAACAAACAGAATGGTGCTACTTGCATAAGACTGAATAGAGCTTATCTTTATATCACAATGATTAATCAGTGGCAAGACTGGATTAGATGTATTTTGCTCTAGTGACACAACAAGAAGTGGAGCTAACTTGTTTCTGCATTTCTAAATTGAGAAAGAAAACTAACTTTCAGGTCAAATCAGTTTGCTCAATTTCTTAGTATGCAAACAGGACAAGCAGTGAAATGCCAGCCACTGGAATTATGCAATAGTGCAGCCGCTGCATTTTTTGCATAATTATAGGTTTGCCACATTTGCCACATAATCCATCATCTGCTGAATAATAGACAGATTTTCACAAACAAAATGGTTTCTAGCTCAAATGGATCAAAAGTTACTAAAAGCAGAGTGACACATATCACCACAAAGTTTAAGGCTCTTTGCAACACTTGACTGGTCACCTTTCTTTTGCTTATTGCTATGTTTGGGTATTACACTTGTACTAATGAGGTGCGACCAATGCCCAGACAGTGTTAACAAGTGTATAAATTACAAGATAATGAAGTATTACAATCATAAAATATGCCACATTACTCCACTTAATTTGCCTTTTCTCGTTGCATAATTCACTCAAGCCTGCCACATAAATTGGCCCTTCCCTGCTGCATAATTCCAGTGGCCCTGTAAATAGATTACAGAAGAAAAAGTATTCATAAGCAACTTATGTTTCATTAATTGTTTTAAGATTTCAAAAACATTTCTTCCAGTGTTCGCTGTATTTAACATGTGCAAGAGCAAACCCTTTTACCTATTAAGTATGCAGCCAATATGGTGAAAAAACTCATTTGCTCCAGTGTTTTTATTTCAGTTATTTGGTCACTATGGTTATGCAGTTATGTCTGAAGTGTAGGAATGTATAGATTGTATGCTGTTAATAAGAACTTGTTGATCATATTAATCCATATTTTCAATTATTTATTCCTTCCAAAAATCTACTTAAAAGAAATAGGAGCTTACTGTTTCATTTTAAAATATCTCAGAATCAGAAAAATGTAAACCTATGCCTAACAATTCACAAATTCCTTTGCATTTCTGGAATTACCTTGATCCTTTATGGACCTTTCATTGTAACATGTCACACTTTAGAAGTAGCAGACACACTAATCAAGACTGAGGAGAATTTAAAGGTAATTTATGGAATATCTGTGTTAGATCTTCACCCTTATTGACCATAACTGCGCTTAGACTGAATTAATTAATAGTTTATTTTTCAGTTAATTAAAACGTGCAATTTAAAAGAAGTCAATTCAATTCAATTCAAATAGACTTTATTCGGATTTCACAAACCATCCATAAAAGCACATAAACAAACATTGTAAAATACACATCAAAAACTACAATTTTGGGCCGTCAGACATTACATATAAGAATATAATTTATAAAAAGACAGCAATGAAAACACAAAAACCTACTCACTGGGCTGTGCATAATAAAACTGAATAATATGTTAAATTCCGTCAAGACATGTTTTAAAGTGCAAAGTAAATATTTAACAAAGCTAATCAATTTTCAACGACCTGCGTGAGCATACGATGGCTTTAAGAAAGCTACTAACTCTAAAAATTAATTCATCAGATCCTAGCATTAGAAAGTGTCTATAGGCAAGGTTGTGGGTAAGCAAATCATATTTCTTACAGTATGGTATTAGATAATGTCTTGTGAATTTCATATAAAATCCACAACCGAAAATAAAATCGAGCATAGTCTGGGTTCCACCGTGGTCACAAGGACAATATAGTTTTTCCAAATTTTTAATATAGCCCAGTGGAAAGCAGATAAGATTTATAATGCTCCTGTCCCTGAATCTAAATAGTAAACATCTGGTCCATCTGCCCAGTGTTTTACATAAATAAGGCTGGGGGGACATCGGGGATTCAATATGAGATTCCTGGATTGATAAATAGTCGACTGTGGATTGTTTCACAGAAACTGCTCTTTCCCTTTCATTCTGGAAATGCTGATAGAGTGCTCTTCTCACCAAATTTTTATGAGAGGCGTCAATCCTACCCGGATATGTGAACAGGTGACCGTAATTGATGCTCTTAAGGCTGCTCTCTACCGCATTAATCCATGGGATTAGGGCTACATTATCACTTTTCAGACAGTCTAAAATAATCTCACGAGTCAATGAGGCTGCCGAGTTTTGCCATATCCTTAGCCAAAATAATGCAGGTCTCGCTCTAATAAAATCCTCAACATGTTTTAATTTTAATTCATTGTGACAAACAAAGGTCGGTGCGCTAATAACTCCCCCCAGGATTTTTCGACAAAATCTGTTCTCTTCGCTCTGTATTGGTTTACAGTTTGAGAACCCCCAAACTTCTGCACCATATGTGCCAGTTGGGAGACATTGGGTTCGATAAATTTGTAATAGGCTAAGAACCACATCAGCCTGACGCGGTTGGCGTAGGGAGGTGATAGAATTAATCGATTTTGAGAGTTTATTTCTCCCCATCGCCACGTGTGGTTGCCACGAACCACTGTTAGAGAATAAGAGACCCAGATAGGGGAAAGTGCATGTGCTTTTTAGGATGTTTGGACCTATCACAATCTTTGGGATTTTATAATTTTTAGGGCCGCAAGTCATGATAAACGATTTGTTAAAATTAGTGCACAGCCCAAGATCGGACATATAATTAACGAATCCCGTTATTAAAATACGTAGAGCATTCGGAGTGCGGCCCATAAGGACCGCATCATCAGCGTAGAGTAACGCCGGGATAGGTTTCTTATTGATAATTGGAACGTCCTTTGTCAAATTACACAGAGAATGAGTTAATTCATTGATGTATAGGATAAAAAGCAAGGGGGCCAAGACACAGCCCTGTCTTACCCCCTTGCTAATTAAAATCTCATTTGAAACCTCACCATCATTATTTAAACGAACTCGGGCTTTCAAGTTACGATGAAGATTGGCCAGAAAATGCACTAGGGGTTCGTCTAAACCATAATTTAAAAGAATGGACCACAAACGAGAGCGATTAACGAAATCAAACGCTGATCTTAGGTCCATGAAGCCAAAGTACAGCGGAGAGCGTTTAGCTCTCGTGTATTTGGCCATTATGAGGTTAAGGTTTAGACATTGTTCCACCGTCCCAAGCTTGCTCCGAAAGTCAAGCTGGCAACGTGCAATTTAAAAGAAGTAATAGTTCAACACCTCGTCAGTTAAAACAAACATGAAAACCAAAGAAAGAGCACAATTAAAATCCGTCTGTAATTATAATTTTGCGTCATCGAGGCCAGTGACCATATCCACATCTTCACGGTCTACATGAGCAGTATCATACGGATGCTACATCGAGTGTCATTGGTTGCCCCCCCTCCTGTTTTAATACTACTGGGGGGGAAAAGGTACAACGGGTTAAAATGTCAAAGCATCGGAATGTAGACGTAATATGAGCAAATACGCCAAATAAGCCGTAGACATTAATGCCTATCAAGTTAATGCACTTAGGGCCTCATTTATGAAAAGTGACGCATCACTGCGTGAAAACAGTGATGCGTCACTTTTCACTGCGCCCTCCCTGTGACTCCAATGATGCGTCATATTTACAGTATGACGCGTCATGTCGCAAGGAGTCACAGATACATCAGTATTTCTGATGTATCTGTAGGCGCAAAAGTGACGCATTGCTGGAGTGTGTCACAAAAGTGACGCAACTCCAGCAATGTGTCCTTTCACATGGGGCAAGCCCCATGTGAAAGGGCCTGCGTCAGTCTTACGCCTGCTGTGAGGCAGGCGCAAGATACTGACGCATTTGCACCCTAGAAGTGGCGCAGTGAATTCTCGTAGATTTCACTGCGTCACTTCTACGATGCTTACTTACGTGGGAACGCCCACCCTGCATACATTATACCTGACGCAGGTATAATGTAGCGCAGGGGTTTACAAAGTGACGCATCTAGTTAGATGCGTCACTTTGTAAATATGGCGCATCATGGCGCATGTTTTACGCCACTGGTGCGTCACAAAAAGTGACGCACCGGTGGCGCAAAAGTGACGCGGGGGCTCATAAATGAGCCCATTAGTACATTAACAAATTACAAAATAATTAGGCGACTATACCCGCCTCGTCAATTATGCACACAGTGAAGGTCTCCTAAACCGAAATCGATGACGTTGACCACATCCCCAATAGCCCACTCAAGCCGGTCAGTTCTATTACTGCCTCATGGTTGATAGTTGTCTCCCCAGTCTTAATAGGATGCTTAGGAGGGTCTTGTAGAGCTGGAACGTGTTCTGTACAAATCAACCAATTAAATAATAGACTGTATGGCTCACGGAGTTAATGTGCACTTAGTGCGATCAAAGTGCATAGTGCAGTAAAAACTGTGGGGCAGATTTATGACTTCTGGCGCATCTCTGCTAATCAGCAGAGATGCGCCAGAAGAGTTGCGACGCATCTGCCCACCCGTGCGCCACCACTGATGCGCCGCATTTATAATGCGGCACACCGTGGCACTCGGATGGGCAGATGCGTGAAGCATCCCCTGTCGGAAAGGCGGCACGTTGCTGGAGTTGCGTCGCAAGCGTGACGCAGCTCCAGCAAGGCTCGGGGGTGCCCTATCCCTAACATGCTGCGTCAATCCTTACGCCTGCTTCAAGCAGGCGCAGGGTTTTGACGCAGCATGGCCTTAAAAGTGACTGAGTGAAATCTTGTAGATTTCACTCAGCCACTTTTAGGAGGCGTCCCTGCGCCGGAACGCCCCCCCCTGCGCCAGAACGCCTGCTTCTGGCGCAGGGCTTTACAACGTGACGCATCTCCCAGATGCATCACTTTATAAATACCCCGCAGCATGGCGCTGGTTTTGCGCCGCCGCTGCGTCACAAAAGTGACGCAACGGCAGCGTAAAAAAAGGCGCAAGGGGCTTGTAAATCTGCCCCTGTATCCTATTGCTGCAGGTTTTGCTTTGCCAGTATTCTTTCTGCCAGTGACATGAATTTCAAGAATTTTCCGATGAGCACAGGGTCCTTTCCTTGAGGGCAGATTATTACTGCCTGTCGAAACATGCCCATTCCTTTCCTTATAAAATGGTTCTTCAAAAGTCAAGGCAGGATATGTGCAAACAATGACTCAGCACAGCCGGTACTAAGGCACGGTGGCTTGCCTCAGCCAGGCAGGGGAGGTACACAGGATGTTAAAACTCCCCAGTTGGTAACTCTGCAACATGGCTGTGCCCTCAGCCCAAACAGTTCTCCGAAATACGGTGGTGTCTTCAAGAAACCGTATGAGCCAATTGGGATTCATGCGTGAGGTCTTTTTGTCAGCAGAGCTTTATCTGTCAGGGAAGAAAGCTTCTTGACTGCTGAATTAATTGCTATTTTACAGCAGCCTGACTGAGAGTTAGAGCACAGAGTGGCTCAACCCGCAATGTTTTTATAGCCAGATTCATATATTCATGAGCCTTAAACTGCTCGATAAAGTATTCGTGCATTTTTCAGATGCAGTTTGCCCTGCTGAAGTCTTTGGAGAGAGCTGGTGCTCATCCGTCTGATCCACGGTGTGCACATTGCACACACAGGGGCAGATTTACAAGGACTGGCGCATCCCTGCATATTAGCAGGGATGCGCCAGTAAAGATGCGACACGTAGGAATACCCTTGCCACACCACGGATGCGTCGCATTTACAATGCAATGCACCGTGGCGCAAGGATAGTCAGATGCGTGTTGCATCTTATGTCGTAAGGGCAGCGCATTGCTGGAGTCGTGTCGCAAGCGCGACGCAACTCCAGCAATGCTCAAGGGAGGCCTATACCTATTATGCTGCATCACCCCTTACGGCCGCTACAAGCAGGCGTAAAGTTTTGATGCAGCAGGGATGTAAAAGTGACTCAGTGAAATCTTGTAGATTTCACGGTGTCACATGTACGGGGCTTCCATGCGATGGAACGCCCACTCTGCATACATTATACCTGACGCAGGTATTATGTAGCGCAGGGGTTTAGAACGTGACGCATCTCACTAGATGCGTCACGTTGTAAATCTGTTGCTTAGTGGAGCATTGTTTACGAAGCCGCTGTGTCATAGAAGTGACGCAACAGTGTCGTAAAGATGTCGCAAGGGGCTTGTAAATCTGCCCCACAGTTCCAAAAGCTTTAGTGAATCCAGTTTAGAGAGGCTCCCAAATGACTGAGCAATCAGGCTCACCACAGGTTCACACGCAACCTCCATGCCATCCTTTCGCCAGATGTTGTACAGTGGTGCAAAATATGCTCAGACTTCAAATATTTTGTCATCACAGTATATACAATGAGTACACCATCTGCAAAGAGAATCGTATGTAATTCGATGTTCCTTATTTTATAACCTTTATTTATACAAGCTAGCCTTTGTATTAAAAATGAATAAAAATAATATTTGCACCATCAGTGTAGACATGAAAACAATATGTTACAATAACATAAGCGGGAAATAGGCAGTGATTAAGGACCTTATGTAGAGTTTGGCCTATGGGATACTTAGTCTCAAAGCCTGCAGGAATCATGTCCCCGCTACTACAAGTGCAATTTATCCAATGGCTTTTGAAATTCAGGGTATGAAATATCCTTTGTATTATGGTTATCCCTTCCACTAATTTCTAAATAATGCTCTAAATGGTCTCAAATAAATACACAAGCCATTCCGCTCAAAATGTTCACCAGGATATACATATATTTGTATTCACTCAACAAGGCAGCAAATGTTGGTAAGGATAAATATCAAAATGAGATTAGTACACGCATTCTTTGTTACTGTCAATTAGTCATCTCATACCAAACATATTGTAATTAGTAACACATTCCAAGGATAAAGCTGAAATATATATATTTGTTTACAGACTGTGACCACAATACATAGAGATTTCAACCTCTGCCGAACAACCCACTCAAATGCTATTGCAAACAGCTTTTATCCAATACTTGTATCTGTGAACAATGTGTACAGCATTTGCCAGCTGCTGTAGAATCCCACCTGTCATGACAGCTCTTTGAAGATGGCCTTTGGGCTGAGCCCTACTAGTTGTTTCACCTCACTCAGGGTTAGAAAATGTGCATCACCATTTCAAACGGATGTAAAATATGCGTGGGAAATGTAATACGAAGTAAAAACTTCGGAGTAAATTTTGTTTCCCATAAAAAACTGTGCTGAGTGAGGGCTCCATGCTCAGCCTGTTACATGTGCACAGTTTGCTCACTATAGATCACTGATACACTAGCACTCAAAAAGGGGCATATTAGCAAGGGCTGGCGATATAATTATCGCCGCTTTAGCGTCCGTTTTTGGGCGAAAAGCGGCGATAATTATATCGCAATATCATCAAGGACACGCTAGCGCGTTTCCTTGATGTAGAGCCCGTTTTTTCACAGCCTCGCATCGCTAATGAGATGCAAAAGAGGCGTGGCTGTGAAAACAACACATGTTAATATCGTGAAGGCAGCTTAAATTCCTGACTAGGGCATACTTTTAATGGGATATGGATTATGCTGATAGGACCACAGGGTCCTATCAGCAATGTTATCGCTGTTTTCAATGGAACATCTCTGGAAAACCAGCGATGTTCCATTGAAAACACCGCTATCGCTGAAATATTATCGCCATAGCGCTATGCGTTGTAAATATAGCGTTATCATGGCGATAATATTCAGCGATAGCTGGCGATAATTTTTCTATCGCTATGAACGGCCAGCGATAATTATCGCTGGCCGTTGATAATATGCCCCTTAGTGAGGTGAGTCTAAAATTGTGGTGTGAATCTCTCCAGAAGAATAGTGTGTTAGTTTTCTATGCCTTGCAGTACACTTGTAGTGTGATGATTGAGAGCATGCAGCCAGTAAACTAGCCAATCACATATTAGGGTCCATGCCAGCTGACTTTCACAGGTGCTGAAGTCCGCCCCCATCATAATGAGCCCCCGAATAACTATATTAGTTGTTGTACATTTGTATTTGACCTTAAAAGGACATAGGGGCATATTATCAAGCACAGCGTTAAATTATCGCCACTTTAGCGGCAGAAAACTGCCGCCAAAGCGGCGAAAATGGGCTTTATAATATGCCGCAGAGAATTCCCATAGAAGCCCATGTTCACACCAGAACATGGGCTTCTATGGGAATTCTCAAGGGCAGTTTTCTGCCACTAAAGCGGCGATAATTTTAACGCAGTTTCTTGATAATATGCCCCAAAGTGACTAGTTTTAGTGAAAGTATATACAAATATGAGGATTGTATTATAACTCTGACTTACAGATAGATCCACATTTAGGCCAAAAATCACAGTGTGCAATGGATGAGGGCCTATATGCAAGGGCTATAGATAACCTTGTGGATCTCATACAAAACCACAAGAGAAATATGGCCTGTTTGCTTACCACAAGCCCATATTTCTCACGTGGTGACATAGTAGAGAATGTCTGAGGTGATATTTGGCCAATAAAAATGTTGCTCAAGCAAATCTTCCATCATGTGAATTACTTTATGCCAGCTAGTGGACTACCATGGGAATCTTGCAAGCACCTCTCCTGAATTTCTTCCATTGGAAGTAACATACACCTTTATAATATGAGAGTTGATTTTTAACTTCTCTTTCTGGGCCCAATTCAGACCAACCTACGTTTCTACCTGAGTTATAGTTCTTTTAATTTCAGTTTCAACATTCACTGCTGAGATTAAGCACATGCTTTTGTTTTCAGGAACTAAGGGCTGTTTTTCTACTGGGTGTCATTTTGTTCTGTTTTGATTCATGCAACAGCATCCTTCTTTCTGTCTCTACATGTAGAGCAATAAGTGAGCACAAGGTCAAAGTCAGTGAAGAAAAGAGAGCATTGCAGTTTTCAAGGGATGATTGTCTTAGCAGGATTATGAAATTTGAGACTTGTATGGTAAGTGAAGATAGTTATCACATGTATTGCGCTTAGCAAGTAGTGTCTACACTCTCAAAAGGCAGCCTGCCAATATTTCTTTCACAATGATGGTATAGTTAATCTCTGCAGAAGTTAGTTTCCTTCATGATAAGGTGCTGAATGCAATTGTCCTGTAATCTTCTGATGTTGGGATACTACCCCTCTTGTAGCTTGACCTGAAGCATCAACTTCCAAATAAAATGATTGTGCTCAGCATGGAGAAGAACTGGAGCTGATGTGAAGAGTTCTTTCATAAACTTTAAGGCCTGTTGAGTTTATTCTGATTATTTAAAGGCCAACCAACTGTTGATCATCTTGGTGATGGACATTATTTTCTAGGAGAAACTGTTAATGAAACATCAATAGAAGCTTGCAAAACTGATGTAGCTTTGACCTTCATGTTGGTGGGTGTCTGCTGTTCCAGGTCAGTTCTACCGTTCTTCCTAATAACAGCGATTCTTTTTGGAGAAAGGATAAAGCAGAAGAATTCAACTAATTTCACATTTAAAATGCATTTCTCCAACTTTACACACAAATCGATGTTCTTGGAATCATTTCACGACCATTTTAATGTGTTCATCTGCTCATCCTTGGTACTTGAAAAAGTTAGGATCGTATTGATGTACTCCACAGCAATTCAGCCTATGAGGCCTCCCAGGAGATCATGGTAAAAATGTTGGAAGGCCGCTGCCATAATTCCTCACAACATCCTTTTATCATGTATCACTTTCTCACACTCTTAGTATATTATATACTCTTCTAAAAGTCTAGTTTGGTTTAAATATGGGCATCTTTAACTTGATCCAATAAACCCAAAAGTAAAGGTAGAAGATGTGGTCCTTTACAGTAATCTGATTTATTGTGCAAAAGTCTATAGTCATTCACATCTCCCATTATTTAGGTATAAAGGATGAGGAAGATGAGACTGGGGGCTGGGAAGGTCTTAGGAAGTCAATCAGTAAATATTAGTCAATTATTTACCTTCAGATGTTAATTTTGTGCTTCAGTAAATGTGTAAATGTTGACTGTATGGCAACATCGCAACTGGCTGCCACATGAACGTACTGCCTTACAGGTGGTAGGAAGGCATTTCTTCTGCTTCCACTTAAAACATATATAAACTCTTCAGTTTTTTTTTTGGGGGGGGCATTTCACAAGTGTTAGTTATGAAATAAAAAAACTTATACTGGAAAATATGGTGTCCTTAATTGTCTCTGAGTGTTTATTTACAGGTTCATAGCAGTTCACATTACATTAATTCAAGGTTGTAAAAAATGTGGTTATTGGTTGAGAGGTGTGGAAACCCCAGGCAGTAAACACAATCCTTGTCAGGGTTAACCACAAAAGTCACAACATTTGCCTATCCTTAACCCTCTGCTTGTTTGGCACAAAAGCAGTCAGGCCTAACTTAGCGGCATTGTGTAAAGTATTTATGCAGCACACAAATAGTAATAAAGTGAAAACAAAAAATATGGAAAATCTCAAACCAATTTAGAAAAAAAGAGTACATTCTATTATACAAAATGAGACCAGAATGACAAAATCCAATCAGTAGAAAAAGAGATATGTAATTTTAAAGTTTAGCTATATACAGTGCCTAAAAGCACAAAGTACCACTAGCGCTCATCTGATCATGTTAGACTGGGGTAAAGTCGCAATTTGAGGTCGACTGCAATGGAGCACGGGCCGCTTACAGTTGCCAGGTTAGTCCCACTGAAAAAGTTGCCTTCTGAAAGTTATACGCAAAGAGTTCCATTTGCGGTGGAAGGAGCCAGCGAAGAGCAGGTAAAGGTCACAGATGGTTGTTGCTGGAGTGTGAAGAGCAGGCCTGGGAGTGTGAGGTGTGGTTGCTGTAGTGTGAAGATAAGGTCGAGAGTCACAGATGGTCATTGCTGGGGCTTCGTGTCTGTGGTCACCACAGGATATTGTTAGCATGAAATACAGGACTCGCATTTATGGTGTCGCCAGTGTTAATTTTGTAAAATATTAAGTGCCAGGGGTCTGACCAGGAGGCCACTGCAGCTTGCACCACCCATCGCCCTTGTCATTGCTGCCAAAACAACTACTAACCATATCTCTCGAATGTAAATGCAAGTTCAGATTATTCCAAGTCCCCAAAGCTAAAGGAATGGCTGGGGAGGTAGGTGTTAGCAATTTTTTAATGCTTATTGTATTCCTAAACAACCGTTGTTCTGCTCATCTCTAAATTAGATGAGCAGCGCCACCATGTGGTAGACTGTTCCAAGTATGGTGTTGACAATTAGGTGCCGCGCCGAGCACTGGAAACCAATTAAGTGCCAGTGCTGAGCACCGGAAAGCACCGGCTCAAATTAAGCACTGGTTGTCGCTAGTGAATACTTTAGCACAAAGAGTCAGGTTCACCAGAGCTCTGTGTGTTTGAGAAATATTAGAAATTGGGTTGTTGGTTGAGTGGTGTGTTAACCCTGCTCAAGCAATAACCACCGTCAGTTGGAGCCTTGCCAACAGCATCGTAATATGCTGGTCAGATTCTTTTCCAACCGCCTCACTACGATGGAGGGAGTCGGAAAGGAATCTGAATGGTCATTCAGACTGGCTTCAGACGAGCTCAGAGGGCCCATCTGCCAGTCGGAATGAGGCCAGTAATCCTAAGGGCAGCTCTTTCCGCTCCTGGGATTACATTGTCGGATTCCGGCAGCCTTTCCGTGATGGTCTTTCCAACACAGAAAAGCTGTCGGAACTCAACTTTGGGTGCACGGCCTCTGGTTGGAAGCCCAGGGGGGACCTATGGTGCCCCTGTTGATCCCTGCACCCCGTGGCAGGCACGTTGAGGTGCCTACCACAGGGTGCAGGGATGAACTGCACCTCCTATTTTACAATGGAAGCATGCATTCCGGACAGAATACATGTTCCCATTGTAAAGTATAGGAATGCAACCGAACAGTGTTCGGTAGCATCCTAATTAGTCGGTCGGGACTGTTGACCGGGTGTCGGTCGGTCCCTTGACTGAGCCGATGTCAGACGGGGGAAACTCCACCCAACATCGTAATGAGGCACTAAATGTGGAACAAAATATTATAAGATAGTTGCTAGATGATGTAGTTCCGGTGTTGTCTCAAAATTTACATTCATTGGAGCTACTTCTTTAATAGATAGAGCTTTTGGTTTCTAGCAGCAGTCTTTTAGAATGTGGTCTGTGTCCCCAAAATAGAAGCAAAAAATTCCTTTCTCACTTCTCATTTTTGCCTTTGTTCAATGGTCAATAGATTGTTCCTATCTGCATTGCCTCCGCACCCAGATCTCTCTTCTGGATTTTGGTTGCTTCTGTCTTAACTCCGTCAAAGCTTGAGACTGTTGGACAATGTTATGTTATGTAATGTATATTTCTCTAGTGCACCATCATCCGGTAGAGTATCCTGGAGCTGAGCAGGTGTGGGTCAGGCTTCACATAGGGCAGGAGTGATTAATCAAAGAGCCAGGTCTTCAGCTTTTTGTAGAACTCAAGGAGCAAGGGTGATACTCTAATTTTTTGTGGTAAGGTATTCCACAACTTAGCAGCAGTGTAGAAGAAGGCCAGACTGACATTTCTGGCTCAGCGTATGTGACGGATGTGTGCAAGTTGGAGTTCAGCTGAGTGGAGGTGTCTGGCTGATTTGTGATAGAAGATAAGGCTATTGAGATAGTGCATTGAAGGTGTAACTGAGGAGTTTGAACTGTACACACTTGTGTGTAGGGAGCTACCAGAGCTTCTTGAGGTGCTGTGTAAGGTGTTGCATGGATTATTGAGAGTGATTCTGGCCAGCGAGTTCTTAATGGATTTGCAGGTGGGTTGTTTGCTGATCCTGGTAAAGAGGGTGTTCGCTTAGTCCAGCTTGCTAGTGACAAGTCCATGAATGATGGTTTTGTGGGTGCAGCTCGGTAGCCATTTAAGAATTTTCAACAGCATCTTCAGGGTGTGGAAGCAGAATATATATATTTTCTTTCCATTGCATTCTATTAGTTTGTAATCTATTTCCAAAAATGATTCTATTGAGGCCAACATCTCTGCTGTCTTATTTGGCACTTGGACAAAGGTCTCTTTCAATTCTTCTTATAACCCTCTATAGAAAAGAGCTGATTGCTTAGTTTCAAGCTACACAGTTTCTACTATCAATTTACTGAATTACACTGGTTACTTCACAATTGCCTTGTCTTAAATCCATGAGTTTATGATCAGTGGCATGAATTATGTTCCTCTGATCAAGTATTCATGAGAATTCACTTTCAAATTGTTAAAATTTTTAAAGCAAAGGATCATCTTTTGACTCCAGCGGCATAAACCTTGCAGCAGAATTTTCACTCTGACAGGATAATAGAGGATAATGCAAAGGCAAATCGTGAATGGCAATATGAAACTGTCTGAATTTCTTCTAGAAGTTCCCCAACAGATTTGAGACTATTTAGACTATGACCTCAGTCATTCTGCTCAGATGGAAGAAAAGATCCATAACAGATCAATTCCATAAGAACAAATTGATGCTAGCTCCCACTGACCCCTAATCCTCTTCCACACCTCAAAAGGTCTTGTGGTAATGTGTAACAGATCACTGGGGGAGTGGGAGTGAAGAAGATAGGAGACTGCTTCTGTTCTTTTTATTTGTTAACCCCTCCCTTCTCTGTTTTCCTTCATGTGGGCTGGTTGAGACAATTGTAAAACAAACATCAACACAAGATTAATATGAGCAATAACAGTATTAATTACATTTCAAATAATTTAACATTCTCTGGCTAATTGTACATACCCTAAAATCCTGAGATCAAAGGTTATTTGTCTCTTTATCAAAGGTTATTTGTCTCTTTTCTTTTTATTAGTCAATGTCTTGTTTGTTTACCTTCCGTTTTGCTCAACAATGAGTGCTCAGCGTTTCACTCTTGAAAAATACCTCAACTATCTTTTAATGCACTAATAACAGACACTTTGGGGAAAAGGTCCAGTACTCTCACCTCGACTTTCTGGCAGGACGGATTTTTCGCAAGAGAGATGAAAATATGCTGCAGACAATATCTAACAAAGCTCTCCAGAGAGTTAGCTGAAGCTGCAAAAGGTCCCGAGCTGAAGCCCAATGAGAGACTGAAAAGACAAAGATCCGAGTTTGAATGAGAAACTAAAATATTTTTTACAGGCAAAAAAACGGAGCACAAAAGTGAGACACTGCTCAATTAGAGAGTGCTGTGTTGAAAAGTGTTAATGGATTCTTGCATGTGCCTCTCATTCTCTGATCAAAACTTCGCTAAAGGTTGTTCCATGAAGCAAAGGTCACCGCACTCAGATTTCCTTCCCAAATCCAAGAAAATGCTGTGTAGCTTTCACATAAGTGTGTGTTGGCCAATTAAGGATTGCTGAAGTGTTCTTGTCATCCATTTTCACTCACTTTGAAGTTTAGCAAAATAATATGTTCTCTTAATCTCTATGGTAGTGCCTTGACAAGTAGCACTGTTATATCCAGAGGCTCAGAACAGATCAAGATATTGTCTAAATATAATTCAAAATAGAGCCAAATATCCTCTCAATATTAAGTCAATAGTGATTTCAATAGCAGCAAGGGTTTTAGATAGTTAGAAAGGCATGACTTGATACTCCAACAAACCAAAATTATTGCGGAACACAGATTTCCATTCATCACCCTCTTGGATCCTGATCAGATAATTAGTTCCCCTGAAAACATTTTTGGCAAAAATGGTTACTTGCTTAATCTTATCTAAAAGAACAGAGATCAGTGTCAATGGATACCTTTCTCACTGTAAACCTACTGAGTGTTCTATAAATATGAAATGGTCTTAGGTCTCCTCCATTCACTGCATGAAAAATGGGAGGGGACAGTAAACATTGTGGTGCAATCAACTGACTTGCTAAGTTTCGATCCAAATATTTCTTAAGGTACCCCGGTACCAAATCTGTCTTGCAGTCATATCTTCGATATGGGTACAGAGCACTTACTTTTTTCCTATTAAACACACAATGAGATCTTTGACAACAATATTGTAAGGTAACTGTTCCACCAATATCAGAAGTTGGTATAATACTTGCTAAAGCTTTTGTAGGATGACTGAGGACCTGTTCTTTGGTTACCAAACAATCATTGAAACAATAACCAGAGCTTGTTTAAATTCTTTGTGTATTTAATAGCAGGGTTATGCAAGATTTAACAAGGCATATTAAGAATTACCTACAACTGAAGGGCATCTATTGAATCAAAGCAAATGTTTTCAAAATTACCTCCGAACTATACAAAAGATCATATATGTGTGCTGACTAGCTAATCCTGAGGCCGCCTTGTCTCCTTTTGGCCCCGCTCACCAGGATTGGATCGTTTACTGGCAGCGTGTTACCATCCTCTTTAATTACAGGAATATTGGGTGACTTAGAGAAGTGTTCATCGCTGAATCCATATCATAGGAACTTCTAATTAAAGAAGAACCATATACATGACACATATGAGCCCTGAAGAAGTCTCACGAGAGATGAAACGCGTTGGCTATGGCTATGTGAACATGAAATGTGAAATACAAGGAATCTTCATCCCAAAGCAATAAAGAAGAAAATCTTTATACTTTGTGTCACATGCTTTGTTATCAAGCGATTGTTGTTATATTGTGCACATACGAAAGTGTATAGTGCTGAACCTCTTGTGTTTTTGTATGCTGATGTAGGATTTGATCCTACATTGTTGAGAGTAAAGAGGGGAGTACTCTCTGGTTTCGTGCACTATCCTTCACTAATTACGGTAACCACTGATATTTGTTGGGTGCGGATTTAATCAGCCTCTACCCTCACTTTTGTGTTTATATAATCCTGAAGCTGAAGCTGAATCATCTGTGCTCCAGCCTCTTCAAGAACTTTCTTTTTGCTCACCAGAATCTCCAAAGATTGGGGCAGCCAGACTCAACAATCAGATGATTAAAGGTAGAAATGTCACTTATCATAGCTTAATGACACTGTTTTAAAATCAATATGTCAGATAGAGAGAAAGAACATATCATTTTTTGTAGAACAATGAGGAGATCAGTGCACTCAACTAATGGATACTCAAAAGGGCAGTATTCACATGTAAATAAGATAGAACAAAGGGTAACTGTGAAGTGTAGCTGACATTGATTAAAAAATAATGCAACATTTTTGGGATCACCTGGAAATCTCTCTGGGGAGCTAGTGGTATTATGGGGCTGTATGTGTAGGCATTAGTGCATATAATATTTTGGGTCTTTTACTCTGAATTGTAAGGACAAAGGGCTAGGGTCTTAACAATGTAGGTAATGGAACTTGACTTGCATCCTTACTCTATGCATTTAATTGTGAGAATAGTACTCTCTTGACTAAAATTAACTCTGAATGTATATTCTTATTCTCTGATTTGAATATACTAACCTCCCATTGCAGTTTGGTAATTATATCTATGGTTCATGACAGGGTAATCTCTGGGTCCTTCACTTGGGTTAGAATGATAATGTGGGCTAGGTAATAAATCATAGTTGCACCAAACTGTTAATATCCACACCCTGGATTCACCTATGCAAGTCTCAAAAGAGTCCTGCAGGAACTGGACAACAGTAGTTCATCTGAGTTATGTTGCATGATTTGCATAATATAGGCACCGCAACCTTGCCTAAATGGCCATGGAGTCTGCATACATCTATGATGTCCTCTGAAATGAAGAACTTGTATGGACACGAAGTTCAGAGAATTATGTTGCTGAAAGGATTGACCATAGATCCTGACAGTTCCAAAGAATCCATAGAAGTAGATGCTTGCAAGGGATTATTTCCAATGGCACCATGTCACTCAAGACCATGGTACCATCAAGTAGAATTAGTTTGCAGGAAAGAAGGAACACTGCTGGAAAGGTGGCACCCACAAAAAAGGAACAAAATGCTATTTCCCTGTGCAGAAAGCACATACATATGCATATCCTTTGAGTAATGCAGATGGGTGTTGTACAAACATTATTTCCTACCCTTTGTCAGAAACCCATGAAGAAGCAAGAAGAAAGTAAGTGTGGATTTAGAATCAAATAAAATGATAAAGAACCACAAATCACAATCAATTACACATATAAACAGGGATACAGAAACACAGAGACACTGGGAGAATCACACACTGGTGTAAAGAAATATAGACAATGGGTATAAATGCATGGAGCTAGAGACACTAGGACTAGGAGATGCCATAAGTAAACCAGGAAAACATGGGAACTGAGAGAAGGAAACATTCGCACCAGGACAGACAGATGTGGTGGGGGGGCAAGGAGGCCCTGGCTATAAAACAGGAGGACAGTCAATGGGACTAGAAAACATTGATAGTAAGACATGACCATTTAGAGAGAGAACCTCTCTAAATGAATTGGGATGCACTGGGAAAATAAGATAAGAGTACAAAAATGATAGCTTCAGGAGACACAGGCACTGCAGCAAGGAGCCTGGGACACTAAGCCCAATGTATATCCAACTATAAGAGCAAGTATATATAAACATAGGGCCAGTGAGACATTGGCAGCTCTTCCAAAACATTATAAAGCAAGTTTAGAGGTACAAGGTTACATGGATCCTGAGGCATTGTAAGTGGCCAAAGGTAAGAAGTATAAAAGCGCTATGAAAGATCTTTGGCCAGGTGTACTAACAAGGAGGATGCAGGTTTAGGAAGCTTCTACTGGTGACATTAATATCGAGCTGTGGGAGCCTGAGAGAGCATCACTTCCTGTGGGGAATTCTAAAACTTAGGTGAGCTTGAGGAGTGTGATGCTTCAAAAGATGAAAAACAAGCTATAGTTGCAGTCATGATCACACATTGACTGAGCGGAGTTGCAGAGGCAATTTCATTTAGGAAGGAGGAGGAAACTAAACCGCCTAAAATGAGAAGGCTCAAAAATATTCTTCACAGTAGTGAGGTGAGGAATGGGCTGCATGAGCTAAATTGCCGAGCTGAGAGGAGCTCTGGTGGTGTACAACCTTAATATTTTGACAAACGTATCATCAGGCGTTAATATCGATAACTGTAAAAGAGTGATATCGTATCGTACAATATTTGATCACATGGTAGGAATAAAAAAAAATCAGATTTTTTAAATTGCTATATCTAATATAGAGCTTTTATATATTATTGTATATATTGTTTATTATGCATTATTTTTTAAGAGAATCATGTATTTTTTTAAAAATATGTTTAGCATTGAGTTTTAGGTTACTATGGAACTAGGTGTCGAGCGATTGCTTAGTTTGTTTGGTTTTTGTGCATTCATTTTCTTTTTTTCTTTTTTATTATTGGCTTTTTAATAATTTTCATTTGCATTGTTTAGTAATTTTACTATTCTGTAGATTTATTTTGTTAATATTTATATTTTTAAATTTGATATTTATATTTTACAATTATTTATTTAATATGCTTTAAATAAAGGGTGAAAATTTGCTCATAAATTAATTTTTATTCTTAAATATAGATTTTTTAATCATGTTTCAATTTTTTTAAAATATATTACATTTTAACATTTTAAATGTTGTAAATTGATGCTTATGTGATTAACTGCATTATTTTTCATTTCTAACTCCTTTTTTAATATGTTTTGTATTTGGGATTCTTTTAATGCTATTTTATGTATGTGTTGTTTCTTATGAACTATGTATATAATTAGACTTGTTTCAGATGTTTCTAAGTGTAAGAAATGTTGGTAATTATTAGCATATTTGATTTAGTTTTGCATTCCAATGTTTTTATTTGATAGAATATGGTTAAGAATAAAGTGAGAATATTAAATGTACCCTCCCCCCAAAATGTAACACTTTTCCCAGTGTGGAAACTTTAGAGTGGGAATTGTAATCTACCTCCTCCCCTCAACCAGAAGTCCCATACTTTCTCCAATTTGGTTATGTTTGGGTGGATATAGTAAATCTGACTGTACCAACATTGAATACTGCCCCTAAGTGGTTAGATTTGGGGTGGGAATAGTTATTGTAACCTCCACAATCTCCAACACCTTCCCCAGTATGGTTTTGTTTCGATTGGGAATAAGATGTCTAAGCCACCCAGAGCCCAACACTTACTCCAATTTGGTTTAGTTGGAAATGGTAATAGTAGAATTGACCCCCACAGCCCACCATTTTGTCCAATGTGCATACATTTGTAGAGGGAATGTAAATCTCCGCACCACAGAAAGTGAAATGCTTTTCTCAAACTGGTTACTATTGGAGAGGAAAGAGTAAATCTAGCCTGTGCAAACTGCAAACCTTTCCCAGTGTTGTTAGGTTTTGAAAGTTAATGGCAAATCTGCCCTCCCTCCCAAAATACAAACACTTTCTCCAATATGTTTAGGTTTGGAGTTGGAATGGTAAATCTGGCTCCCTCACAGTCCAACACTTTCCCCAGTGTGGATAATTTTGGAGTGGGAAAACTAAAATTAAGTCACATAAAATGTGTTACTTATTAATACACATTTCAAATTTTGTAATCATAAAATATATACCTTTACATATACATTTATATAAACTTTTTAATAGCCATTTACCATCATAATATTGAAACATTTTCAAACATAAAATTTCTACATATTTCAATTTATATTTAATATTTTTTTGATTAGTATATATGAAAATACTGTAAAATATTTAATTTTCAAATCTTTAACTTTAATGCATATATGTTTTATATATATAAATGTACATTTCCTATAGGACAATTTTAAAAACGTTTTTTAGATTTATTTATGGTTTTCAAACATTGTGTAAATGTATTATTTTGGTTTGTACATCCATTATTCCGGCATTTTTTTCCACTTCCATTATTTTGTAGTCTGTTTTCATCATTCATGGACACAGCAGCTTAATGTGTGCTCATTGCTGTTATATGATTGTAATCTATTTACTATGCTTACTATTGGCCGATTCCGATGTTGGACAGACCGGAGGCCGTCCGGCATCAGGTGGGAACTGTGATCGAACGACCTCTTGTCGTCAGTTACATCCCTGGAAGTAGGATGCGACCAAACCCTGTTCAGTCACATGCCTATACCTTTCAATGGGAGCATGCATTCCGAATGGAATGCATGCTCTCATTGAAAGAGCAGTGGTGCAGTTCTTCCCTGCACCCCGTGGCAGGCACCCTAAGGTGCCTGCCACTGGGTGCAGGGGTCAATAGAGGCCTGGATCCCATGGGGGCCCTGATGGGGCCCCCAAAGCTGTTTTCCAATGCCTTTCTGTGCCGGAAAGGCCTACACAAAAAGGCAGTGGGAAACTGCCATCGTACTCCCTTGCCCATAAAGAGGTGGCCTGGAGAGTACTGAAGGATTTCCCAATGGCAGACGAGCTCTCTGAGCCCGACGGAAGCCATTGGGAAATCAAAGTCAGATTCCCTTCTGACCGAGCCCATCGGAATGGCTCGATTGGAAAGGAATCTGAATGGGCAAGTCCGATGTGGTCAGAACGGCTCCGACCGATGGTCGGAGCCGTTCCTTACAGCAGCGGAATCAGCCCCTATGTCTAGGGGAGGTGGCTTATTATTAGTCGGATTAAGATTTATAGGCCTATGTGTTTTTAGGTAATGTGGGTCTTGGTTGTGGTTGTTTGAGTTGTGTGCACTAGGCCTAATCCTGTTTTGTTGTGCATGTATATTATTGTGCTACCCTAAATCAGAAAAACTGTTGTACATCTACTGTTCCACAACCCATTGAACAATGTTTGAGTGAGATGTGTTTCAGGTAATAGTCAATCCCATAGGTCATTACAGGGATAGTTAGTGGAGCCCCTAAGCCCCTTTATTAAAGAACTATACACTCAAGAACACTAGAATACATGGGAACAATTTAAATATTTATTTAAAATCATAATCTCAGTCTAGTGCACACTTGAACTGTAACCACAAATAAAATTACAGTGACAACTTCACCAAAAGCTTAAATAAGAATAACCACTATAATATGGCTGTGGTGATAGGTCTATATCAGTCCTACCTCATACTAATACTGCTAAGCACTAATCTAGTTCTAGCACAGCAGAAATTCGAATCTATTTTGAATTTCAGAGATGGCACATACCAGCATATCTGTGTCAACAATAGATACTATATTAAATACAGTCACAAGGGCTGCTACTCTAATCTCACTAGGCCAGCTGCACTGATAAATCAGTGAGCAAAGTCTAAATGTCTCCTGTCCCAGTAGCTTCAACTGGGGCCAGAGATATGATTCTGTATTGCCTGTCCCAGTGTTACTTGGCTTAAAGATTCCCATCTGCGCTTCATTTTCTGACTTATTATACCTTTTATATCATAACATAATGGCATTGTTGTTAGAAAATAAAAATAAAATTGTATAAAAATTAGAGGATAGAGGATCTTGTTAAAGTAATGCTTTAGTCTGATCTTCCTGAAGAACAGGTGGAGCACCATTTTGATGGTAAAATTGTTGGGGGTGTTTGTGGGCAGAAAGGAAAGGCTTTTGGACAATATCTCTAATTCTGCTTTATTGGGGAGATATTTGAAAAAAATGATAATATGATTACTGTTCTACCATCTGTAATATTGGTATTCCATTTGCCTTTCCTCCTGATCCTCCTGCTCATAATACCTCACTGCTTTGTCCCCATGCCTCTTGCCTGTCCTGTGCCTGTCCCCATCATGGATTGGGCCTTCATCCGCTGCCCCCTAAAAAAGCAGCACTCTGCTGCAAGTCGGCATATTCTAGGTCTGATGATGGGTAAATTTACTTATACCAGGTTCTTTCTTGTCAGTATCGCGGTCACTACATAGGGTAGACTCAGAAACGTTTACACATCTGTTTTCTCACTGTTTCCCTTTGTAGATGTGATGACCCTGGTTATCTTCGTGACAACACTAGTCCTTTAACTACTGGTAAGTTTTATTTTTGTTGTAATACCAAATGTTTCTTGCTAATTTGTCTAATTTCCTGTCTTGAGTGAACAACTTAAACTCCTGTACCATATTTTCCAATTTCTCTAGTGCCTCTTTTGCATTAGTCAGTACCTCACCATCAAGTATTTCTGTTTTTTAAATCTGCGATCTTTTTCGGGAATATACATATGTAGTGCTGTTTCAACCCTAAGAACCATCTAGTGCCATGAGCAGTTATTACCTACTCCGTTGAAAATGTTCCTACATTTAAGGTCCTCAATGAAGTAGAGGGCTCGTTCTTTACCTATAGGTATGATAATAGACTATATCAACTTCTGTAGTAAGTGTCTATGTAATCGGGTATGTGCAATTCTCAGTTATACTTAACTGAAGTAACTATAACTTGTGCACTTGCTGTGATCAGTGATGACATTAATGATGTCATTTCAGATGTCAACAGTGATGTTATCAATGTTTTCTTACACCATATCATGAGTAATGTAATATATGAGGTCATAAGCAATGCATTGTGAGTCTGCAAGTTATAGTTACTTCAATTAACTGGGACTGGTAAATTTCAGTGTTTTATTTAGTTTAAAATGTTAGATTTAACTGAAAGTTTCACTTAACTATAACGTTATTTTACCCTTTGGTTTTTTTCAGTTCATCTCTGAGGTTTTTTTTCATGTAAAGTAAGAATATAAAGATCTGTCATTTTAGGTATGACAGACCTACTGGTTTTGTCAAAGTGTCAGAACAACTACATTCAAAAAGCTGGCCTATTGGCTTTAGCAGAGGCTCAGCACATCAACCTATATAAAGCAGACCTCTTTTAACAATAAGCATGTTCCAAATAATTCCTTATAAATACACATGGCAATGCACAGTCATAATTGCAACAAACATATTTTAAAAACTTTTTTTATTACAAACAACCATAAATCTGTGTTTGTGTCTTTCTTTAACACTTTTTAGGCCACACAACGCACCCATACAACCAACCACAAGAGGACCCTCCACCCTAGCTGAAGAGCATACAGCTCCAGCCCGAGTGTGTTGAAAATGAGGGTATGCTCTCCTGGAGTCATGCATTCAATAACCCAAGAGGCACAGCTCTATGGGTTTTTAGGGCTTTCTTACAGGTGACTTACAAGTATTAAAAAGAAAGGTTTAGGCCTTTCAAAAAGTTTATTTTGGCAAGTCGAAGTTGCAGTTTAAAACTGCACTGCAGGCTTGCACTGGAAGGTATAGGGCATGTATTTACAGGCTGTTGTAGTGGGTAACACAATGAGTGCTGCAGGCCCACTAGTAGGATTTAATTTATGGTCTCTGTGTACAGGAAGTACCACTTTACTAGAGACTTACCAGAAAATTAAATGTACCAATTAGGTGTAGCCCAATTTTACCATGTTTGAAGGCGAGAGCACAGGCACTTTAGCACTGGTTAGCAGTGGTAAAGTTCACAGAGTCCTAAAGTCAACAAAAATAAATTCAGCAAAACAGGAGTCATGAAGTTAAACAATTTAGGGGAATAACAAGCCAAGGATGTCAGGTCTAACATAGATATTTATGATTTTGGGTTTTATATATTGGATGGTAATATTTGTGTTCTCAATATTTTGTTTACCAATATATACATATATCAATATTATTTATGTCAATATTATGTCACTGAAGCACTCTGGAGGCCTTATGCTTGGAATTTGTTGTTTAGGGTGAATAAAGTCACTTTGTGGCTGGCCACTAAATAGTGGCAAACATTGCAAGGTAACTAGCAGATGTCCTAGTGGCACAGTGGAAGATGTGAGTGATGACTGAAGAGGGACCAAGGGTGTGATTGAGTGGGAGACAATGAGGAGAGTGACCCAAAGGGATATTCACTCCCCCACAAGAATGTTGTGGGTCAACAAGACCTAAACTCTGGACTAGAGGGAAAGTAATTATCGATATTATAAGATGAAATAAAGGCTCCCTTCTATTGCTGGTTCAAAAACATGACATAGTGCATTTTCAAGTTGTATGGTCTGACACAGTTGTATGGCCTAGCTGTGTGGTGACCAAAGGCAGACAAAGTTGTCTATTAATGATGAGGTGAACATTGCTGAATGCTCTGCTCTTTTATCCCTTCTCAGTTCCCTGCGCTTTAAGAATCCTTAAAATGTAATCCTATAATTGACTATACAGATTACATCTTTGGTAAGGTGAAACGGTGAACTATGTGCAGATATACACATGAAAATAATGTACGGTAATGCCACAATGTTTAGTGCAGGTTTAATTGGCACCCATGGAGCCAGAAGTGGCGAGCTGGGAAGGCAGATAAGAACCAAACAGCCTCATGCATCAAGCCAAAATCCAGTCGGTAAAATACCGATTCGCTAATAGCTCCCGGTATTGAGTTAAAAATACCCAATCCCAATGCATCAACCCAAAAGCAAAAATTGCTATTTAAGGAATCCTTAAATAGCGATTCCTTAAATAGCGATAGCATTTAAGGAATCCCAAATTGAGATTCCTTAATTTAAGGAATCTCAATTTGGGATTCCTTAAATGCAATGCATGAAAGTTAAAAAATTAGCGAATTCGCTAATAGGGGGAGCAAATTACCATGAAGATGAACTGCATGGTAATCTGCTAAAAGTTTGAAAAATGCACTTTTGTGCATTTTTCAAAGTTTCATGTTGCGCACACACATGCCCTTAGAGCATGTGTGTGTGCAACATATGTGCACATATCAATTTCAGGGGTGCAATAGGGTGTCATTTTGACACCCTTGCACCCTTGAAATTGCATGAGCAATTTGCGAGAACCTACTGGTACTCGCTATTTGCTCATGCAATCTCCAATTGGGATGGCATTCCTTAATTGCTACTCGCAATTTGCTAGTAGCAATTAAGGAAAGTTAAGGAATCGCTATTTGAATAGCGATTCCTACATGCATAGCCTTTTGCTATTCCTTATTAGCGATTCCTTATTTTTCGCTAATAAGGAATCGCAAATGGCATTGTTGATGCATGTGCCCCAAAGATGCCCTAGAAATCTTCAAAATATCATCAGTCACGTTCCTATTCTACTGTTCCATATTTTCCAAATAGAGAGCATAGAGTCTCAGCCTGACCCACTTTCTAACTCTCATTCCACTTCCTCGGCCATGGGGTTTCCACATCCACCCTCTTCAACCACATTAAACCATTGGTCGAAGTGGGGAAAAAAATAGTAAGGGAATTGTGGGCAGAGAATCGGGGTATTGGGTCAGTGGGCGGTGCCAGAGGTGTGGCTAGACAGCGCAAAACATCCTAATTTTTTGCATTTGTTTGGCATTTTACTAATCACTTACAGCGTATTATGTTATTTAATTCAACTAATGGATACCCTTGATTATTTAAGGTTTACTATGAGTTATTGACATTAAAATACATTCACAAAGTGGGATTTGTTTCCAATCACAGAATATCCCAAACATGCATAAAAGTGGAATGACAAGCTATTTATCTCCGAGCCATGGAGTTTCTGTCATCAGCACTTCCCTTCTCTTTTTCCACAAGAGCAGTTCAAACATGAATGACAAAATATCCTAGTTTGCTAATGTTTTCTATATATTGATGGCTCTGCCATATTTACCACATAATACACATCTGCTGCATAATCTGAAAATGTTACCTAATAAATTGTTTGCAGCTCAAACAGATCAAATGTTACTAAACAATGTGACTTGTGTTGCTGCGAATTGGACAGCCCTTTCTAAAGGTTGACTGATCACCTTTCTCACTGCTGCATTTGTATGTTACACTAGTATTAATATGCAAAATCTTTCCAGAGACGGTTAGCATGTGTAAAAATGTCATAATAATAAGGTATCAGACAATATACTGCATTACGCTGCAGCCTTTCTTTTACTGCATAATTTAGTCAACACTGTGACATAATTTTGTCCTCCTTTGCTGCTTATTTGCAGTGGCCCCAAAGCAGGTAGCACATGTTAAAAGGGCTTATGCATAAAGCAGAGAGACTGTGAAGTTTGTGAACTTAGTTTGGTGTGCGTGCAAATCCTGCAGTGCCAAACCCTGGGGAGTTGCTGCTACTACTGCTGAAATAAGGCCAATGGAGGTACCAATGGGTAAAGTGTACTGGCCTCAAGGGCAGGTCCGGGTTTCGTGCTGGTGGCGCCCTCTGCAACAATGTTTGTTGGTTGCCCCGCATGGCTACCTCCACCACTAATTTCCTTACCTCCACCCTTTAACAGTGTCCCTCAAGTTTCCATAACCAAAATCTCTCTCAGATGTATTTAATTTGACGTACAGCACCACTCATACCAGTGTAGGGTGTCAGAGCACTTTACATCACACACATTAATCAAAGACAATCAATTATACATGTGTAAATCAGTCTATAGAAATGTTACATAAGACAAGGGACTACAAGGTGTAGGAGTCAAATGACAACCATACTAGTAGACAGTATAGTTTAATAGTGATTGGTCTGAAAAAACATAGACTCAGAAATTAAAACATAATACCATGGTTGGGGGTTCTCTTTTTTTCTCAGAGTTTTATGTAGCGCATACTGGACCCAAGGGGATCAGGTATCAGAGCTCTTTACATGAGCACCAGTTGTGTTACAGATGTATATATATATATTTTTTGTTATTTTGTTATGCACAGGGGGATTAAATGATTTCCCCAGTATCACAGGATGTTGAGCGTCGTTGCCGAGACTCGAATGCAGTTCCTCAGATTCAAGGTCGACCGTCTTAGCCATTAGGCCACATCCTCTCCCATTAAATCATCAGAATTGATTTCTATTGAAATGAACACTTTTTGCAACATTAGGATAACCAAAGACTGCGGGGAAAAACATAATGCTCTAAATTATACCTTGCAGGTGCATGCACCTCTTAGATGACAGCTAATAGTTCACTGTTACATGTTAGGATTTTAACTTATACACTACAAGTAACATAAGGATCTGTCTGACAAAAGCAGTAACCCACTGACCTATTTACATTATGTGCACTTTGTGATGAGCATGGTACATGTTCTTTGCAGCAGGCACATTAACCCTCTGCGCTACCTTTTCGTGAGTCAAACCGTCCACTAGACAAAACACAGATCTCTCTCTAGGAAGAATGTTAATCACCGGAATTATCATGACATTTTTATTGTTGTAAAAAAAATTTGGCGGCCAGGAGGGAGGCACTTTTAAAACCATAATATACTTGCAAACACGTTTCCCACCACCCAGTCGCACTGTCCTAGAGCCGGCCCTCCTCAGGGGTCCTGAGACCTCAGTGACAGAGTCACTGTTGCTCTAGGGTGTGCTGCTAAATTCTGTAGATCTACAGAACACACTTTACCGCACTGTAAAGCAGTTTCCTCATTTGCTCGCTTATCTATATCACATGATGAAGCGCTAAGAAAAATGAAGGCAAAAATTGTTAAGACAGCAATACATGAACGTGGGGCAGTGAAGCAATGCACTGAGGTTGGAAGGAATCGCTCTCAATCCATCAGATACAAGGGAACAACGAAAAACCAGTAGGGAACACATGGACACTGGGACTGAAACACACCGAGTCATAAAAAAATAAAAGACATATGGGATAGGGATGCACAACCTGGTGATACAACCACCGTGACAGGGAGACCCCAGAGCAAGGAGGAGCAGAAACAAACAGCAAGGACATCTGAAGCATTTTTGGGGCCCTTGGCCAAATGTACTTTGGGGGCCCTTGTTCGAAACAGCTTTGATTTTATGATCCAATTTCAGCTCTTTTCTGCCCTCTTTGTCCACTTCATTGGCAGTGCACAGACACACTTGTCCAAATTCTAAATGTTTTTACATCTCATATTCAGGGATAGTGATATGTGTTTTAAATCTTGTAACACAGAAGCAGCGCACCAATTTTACTGCAAATATTCTCTGGGACCCCTCCCATTTCTCATATGTAATCTCCTGCTTAGATCTAGAAGAAACTTCTTTATGGATGTTGCTTGAAACATAAACACAACATTTCTCTGCAAAATGCCTAAAATAGACTCTCACACATCACCCACATTAAAAATAAAGTAAAGGAAATCAGCTTTTAAAACAATCTGTGAGATTATTATTCAAGGCCGTCAGGGCAAGACTTTCTGCAGAACAGAGGTATCTCTGTCAGGGCCCCCCCTGAAAGGCTGGGGCCCTGGGACCGAGCCCACTTTGCACATGCTTAAAACGTCTCTGACAAACAGTTAGCCAAGCATATAGTGGTGTATAAATAAACTAGGAGAAGGAGAGCCTACTCCACATAAGTAGAGATCTCAGCAGCAAATATGAATGAGGAAATATCGACACAGGGACCGAAAATTTACAGAAAACTGAAAAGGGAACATGCAAATCAACCTTCAATCGGCAGAAGGCACCCTCATGTCTACAACAATTCATATTCTCGGAGGACTACACTGTTATAATAATGACGCGAGAGCGAAATACAAATTCAAAGTGACACAACATAATTGGCACGACCTCGCTCCCGCACGGAAGCATTATTGTAGGCAGAGAAGGCTCGGCATGCTGATATTGCAGTCGGTCTGAGACTCCAAACGCCCAATTTACTGTAGCTAATTACATCTGGGCTAATTACTGTAGCTAATTACTCCTGCAAAGTTAGGGAATTCTTCGTGCAGACGGGTTGTCAGCAGAGCACTGACATAAGCTGCTCTCTAATGCATTCTTTCATTTTTTATGCTGCACTTGCTGTGTTATCAAATATGTAAGATGATGAGCTTACCAGTGCTTAAATTGTAAACTAATAGGTGCCAGGGCTCTGGCCAGGTGGCCACTGCAGCTTGCACCACCCATTGCCCCTGTCATCGCTGTGAAAACAACTACTAACCATCTCTCCCGCCTGCTAGTGCGACAGTTCAGATTATTCTAGGTCTCCAAAAACAAAGAAATGGCTGGGGACCCAGGTAGTCATAATTTTGTATGTGTATTCGTATTCATAAACATCAGTTGTTATGCTCATCTCTAAATGAGATGAGGAGCACCACCATTTGGTAGACTGTCATAAGTGCAGTGTTGACAATTAAGTGCTGGTGCTGAGCTCCGGACACCAATGAAGTGGCGGTGCAGAGCACCGGAAACCACCAGCTCAAATTAATTACTGGTGCTTATGTTTTAATGCTACTGTGAATAACGAAACAATTTTGTCATGTCTGATGACTTTTTACATATTTGTCAGTTAGGCAACTAACCATGGAAGGAGGAAAAGACAAGAAGTGCACAAAGAAATTAAAGCACCATTGAAAGTTAACCGTTTGCGGTTGTCCTTGACATAAGCATGATCTTAGGCTGTCCACAATGGAGTGATACACCAAGCAGGTCATCGTGGTCCAATATTACCTCTCTGAAATGAAAGTCAAAATCTTGCAGCTGGGTAAGGCTGCAGCCGATGAGGGCAGTGGCAGCCGGAACAGGTAAGCGTGGTGGGCAGGGCACGGCAGCAGGGAAGCCGACAGACGACGGAATAGGTATTATTTATTTATTTAAATATAGTTATTCTGTGGTCTGTCAACGTCCCCCCTACCCTGCCTTACCGCGTTTACCTGTGCCAGCCGCCGCTGGATGAGGGTCCCCTGAAGTCAAAAACATTGTCATCAAGTCCTGCTGAAACCATGTTTTTGGGTGCCAAAACCTCTGAGAAGGACAACGTTGGACTTGCCCAGAGGGCCACCTTCCTGGGTGAACCTCAGTACCTTATCCTGCTCTTCTGGAGCTAGAAACAATGATTAGGTCCACTTTTCCCCAACTGCTGGTAAAGTTCATTCAGTTCAGCCCAAGTGGCCCCAAAGTCCTTGGATCATGCTTCTAGGCACACATCTCTCTCCAGTCAGGACTCCTGCAATGTCTTTTTATCAATGGTCAGCTGGGCTCTCTTGTAGCCAGAAGGAGAATAAGATTCCCTCTTCTTGTATTTCAAAGTCATCAGAGCTAGAGCTAATGCTATCCTTTTTTCTGCCAACTGTACCTATCCACTCCCAAAAAGCTAATCTCTGCTAGTGTCAGCATGTAATATGCCCCTGTCATTCCTTGGCTCAGAGGCATGCAATTGTTTTTGAGCCACGTGTGATAACACTCCTATCCAAGGATGTTCATTGCAACTTTGGTGTGGTGAGTAGAGAGATTGGTTTTAAGCCAGTACTGGCATAGGTAGCCTAAACTATGTGTTTACAATAACTTTTCCATTCACGTGATCAAAAATATGATTAAACATTTAATCAGATTGTGAAAATTAAGTACAACTTTTACTTTTAGCATTTTCTCAAGTGGAGATAAGCAATGCAATATTTTACTCACATCTAGTTCAGACATATGGAAAATATAGTTGAGCCTACACAGGTGAAATAGCTTTTTGGTCATCAGTCACTGTGAGAACAATGTATTTAAATACGTAGTGTGACACTTTTCTATATATATGTTAAGCACCCTACCATGTGGGCTTACAAGGTACACTTTAAGATGAATTATTAGTATATAACAATACAGATTCCTACATCCTGGATGCATTATTCTTTGCAATGTAGTACTTCTGTGCCTTCATATTGTGGCCCAGCAAGGGAACAGTGGGGCTCTTATGGTACACCTACTATATATATATATATCTTATTGTCACATATGCGGGTGGTGTAAATAGACACTGCAGCCTACTTATTTCATTTAACTTTCTGTGCCATAAGTGAGGTTTAGGCAGCATCTACAATGGACTTGTAGAGAAGTTAAATAGGTCAAACAGAGAGCTTCAACTGCAAAGCACATATTGTACAGGGAATGTGCAGGTGTGTTTACTGTTTAGCAGTGGTAAAGTGCACTGAGGTCTAAAGCTAGTAAAATTGGACAGCATAGAAAACTGGAGTACCACCACAAACATTATGTTATTCCTTACACTGGGATGGATGGCACTCAGATATCCTGCATCAGAAATATAAAACAATGTGCATTTTTATATGGTGCTACATTCTGCACTTTGAGTGGATGGACCCCCCCATTCCACCCAGAGTAAATCATGCACAATTGCACAACATAAATAGAACCAAGCAATGGTAGGTCACAGAAACACATGCATGTCATAAATACGATGCATGTACTGAAGATGAGGAGTTGTCCTGGGAAGAACGCTAAAAGAGGAGCACAGAGACAATTGGGAGTCTCCCGCTTAAAATGAGAGTGTTGACATGTAGTAACCTACACTGACCCTTACCCAGAAGATGCAAAGAAAAGGAATGATTAAGGCAGCAGAAGTACCAAGACTAGTCACTCAAAGTGCCAGGCATCACTATATGTGTGTATGGCTTATTATATAGGACAGGAAAAAGCTACAACTTTGACGACTTCAAGACTACATTGACATCACACAGTTTTAACCAATTCCTGTTTGTTATGATATGTCAACCACTACATGTGAGGTGCTATTTTTATTGGTAGTAATTTAGCAATTTTCACCAAAATATAGTTGGGTGAAATTCCTGTTTTTGTATTATGACCCCCATTGTTTTCACACTGGTATTGCATGTTTTTGAACACCAGGGTGCTGCTGTACAGTTACCAGTCCATGTGTTATGACACCTGAAACATGGTAACGTTGGAAATTTACAGTAAACTCACAGTATATAGTGCAAGAAAATACAATAATGGCATGTCACCTGTGGACTACATTTTTTGTAGTGCCACCTGCTAGACTGCTACAGAAAACATGGATTCAGGCCTTCCTGTGTACTCTGACTGCTGCACCTTTTAACAAACAAATAAATAAAAACAAACCTTTTTTGACATGAAAGAACCTTACTTTTAAATATTAAGTCATCCCGAAGTAGGCCCACAGGGTAGGGTGCCTAGTGTTTAGAAATTTAGGGCTGGCATAGACCAACAGAGATTAGGCCCCAAAAGATATTTTAGTGAGAAGTGCTGTTGCTGCTCCTATGAGTAAAACAAAAAGTTCAGAATAGCAATTTCTGCTAACTCAAGTGTAGGATAAGCTATAGAAATGATTCAATCTCTATATTTAGTATTTATGAAAAATACAAGTCATTGGAGAAGTCAGATTTTGATCAATATTTAGAAAAAAAGTAATATTTGAAAAGCTAAACTTTGTCTGCCTCAACTTCCATTGGATAATTAGTCGGCCAGCAGCTTGACTATCAGTGCTTCCTCTTAATGAAAACTGCTCCAAGAGAACAAAAAATGGCTTAAGCTTTTTGTCAGGAACGCCTCTCAGATCAGTAAAAACATCTCGGGAGGATTCAGGAACGTCCGTAACTTGAAAGGGACCAGGATGAGAGATACCACTCCATAGTTAATTGTAAAGAAGAATTGCTGACCACGGCTGCCATGATAGTGGTTGTATAATGAGGGGTTCCAGCCTGGCGCCCATTTTGTACACAGATGATCGTACCAAAGAGGGAAGAGTGAAACCATCAAGCTTATGTGAATGAACAACAACATGATGTGGCATAGAGACCAGGGCGTCAGACATTATCACTAAGGCTTCAATAAATTAGCCACCCTTCTGGGACATTAGGGGACGAAGACTTTTCGGCACAATGGGGGCAGCAGAACAGAGCTGGATACAGCACCCGCTTGCTGCATGCTAAGTGACACCTTGCGATTGGTCCTCTGCTCCCCTTGGCCTTGGCCACATCAGTGGGCCCAGCGGTCAGCAATGCGACTACACAGGGGCGCCGTTACCACGGCCCATCAAGGGCCAGCAACAGGAGGGGCTGGATGAGATGACATCTCTGGAGAGCGTGACCTGCCAGGTCTTTTATGTGATTGCCGATGGCCGCCAAGATCAATTACCATGATATGGAGGACTTGAAGCACAGGGAAACGCTACGAGGCCCCCTCGGGCTGGATTCTGCCTTCAGAGTCACCACAGCATCTTTGTCCCACTGATTGCAAAGTATGGGGGCCTGACTGGGCTACATGGAGGGCTGGGAGCTCTGTTGGTGATACTTGGCTCTTACAGATGTGCCCTCCTAAGCTTACGTTGAGTATTTGGCCGAGTTGGGACCCTCTTTCAGACTTTCTCTGCTTTGAGGACCCTCTTCATCCCACTGGTGTGGATCATTTTTTTCCATGTTGAAGTACAGGGATGCCCTCACTATTGGTTTGTCACTGATTAAACTGTTTGCTTTGCCCTAACTTGCCAATCTCATCTTGCTTTTATAACTAGGCCCTGTGAGGAGATAGAGGAGTATTACTAGCCACGTCAATAACACAGCAACCTCCTCGGAGCAATCACAAGAGGGTGGGTTGCTTGTGTTACTGTGGATGAACTTCCTCTTCTTTGGCGAAGGAGACCACAGCAAGTGGGCCCACATACCACATTTAAACTCCTGCAGACTCCACCAACCTTCACTAAACCTGACTCTGCAGGCTGGATTTGGATTGCGACTTTCTCTTGTATGAATCCATCTCTGTGCTCCCCATGCAAAATTTCACTCCAACAACGGGTCGGCTCAAGGCAGCCAAGGAACAGCCTCAATTTGCAGCTAAATCCGCAGATCTTCTGAAAATGAGTTGTCCGCAATGCCCATCTTCTGACACTAAAGTTAGATGTCATTCTAGCAGGATACCTTAGAATCTAAAATTGCCGACCACAAGAAATTGGCAGATGGGGTAATACAATCTTTGCTTACTCTACATGAACCTCAGCCACAAACATCGGCACTGCAACAGCGGGTGCCAAAAAAGTTTAAAAAAATACTTTATACTTTATTCGGTAGCAAGGACCATAAAGTAAATAAAATAATTCATAAACCACACACATATTAAAACAGATAAGTCAAGTTAAAAAGAAAAAAAAACATTCCAGCCAGATTTTGTCAATTTCCACAAGGCTATATACATAAAATCAAGCATAAAAGCCCAACGAAATATTAGCTATACAGGATATATGTACAAATCTCAGGGGGCCTTTGAGAAACATTATAGAAATAGCAGAAAAACATGAGCACAATGTGCCTGTCATTCTCATTAAATCATGAACAAGTTCTCTATGTCTTGGACCAATAAGTGCAGAGCAATCATATATTTTGGAATTAAAACTCACACAACGTGTCAAATGCAGTAAATCCTCTGGATACACACTTGACTTAGTGCAATTAGATTTAAAGTGCATAAGACACATTGACAGAGAATCCTATATTCAAAGTATCAGTTCAAGGGGTAAGCTGGAGAGCTATCCAAAATCAGACAGGAGAAGAGAATAATAGCTTATCATAAAACCGATTACTCCATAGCTTTAACTCTCATACTCCAGCTCCAGTGTAGATATCTGGCAACAGCACATACAATTGATTCTTTGGTTTCAGCACACAACAGCCTAAGTGCCACTAAGCATTGCCTGGCCTCAAGGTGTCCACAAATTGTAAGGATCAACTTCGTCCTCTTGCGTACATTAACCCCGGGCGTAGCACTACGCTTCGCCCACGTAGTGTACGTAGCGCTGCCTGCTTCGCACTTTCCGAAGTAGGCGAAGCAGGGCAGCGCTACGCACACGCCGAGGGCGAAGCGTAGCTGCTTGCCACCCGCCACCCACCTCCCGCCTGCCCTCCTTTTAATAATATCAGCAATGAAAAATAAATTAAAGTAAAGCGACTTACCGTAAGCGCGGCGTCTCCGGGGCTCCCTCTTTCTGTTTCTAATTTCTTCTGGCAAATGCGCATGCGCGGACACCCGCGCATGCGCATTTCTTGCGAGAAATGCGCATGCGCGGGCGTCCGCGCATGCGCATTTGTCAGAAGAAATTAGAAACGAAGAAGAGGGAGCCCCGGAGACGCCGCGCTTACGGTAAGTTGCTTTACTTTAATTTATTTTATATTGCTGATATTATTTAAAAGAAGGGCGGGCGGGAGGTGGGTGGCACGTAGTAGGGCTACGCGAAGCGCGTAGTGTGCGTAGATTTGGGCACACTACGTGCTGCTTCACGTAGCCCCACTACGCCCACTACGCCCACCCTTAGCGTACATACCGCAGACAAAAAAAAAGAAAGTGTTTTAAGGTTTCTTCTGCTTGCGAGCACACTAGGCAAACAGTACTCGCGTCTGCCTTAGATTTCCATTTTGAACAGAAGGAATGAATTGGAAGAGTTCCATGCTGGAATTTAACATACAAAAATCTGGCACCTGGATCGGAAATATAATTAAGGAAATATTCACACTCATTATGAGGTTCAAATTCTAAGAATTCTGTACTAAGAGATCATTGGGTTTTGTTGCTCACCTCAAGGTCACAACTATAGACCCAGAAGATGTTGTTAAGTGAGTCCTTGGCAAGATCCAACAAACACCCCTTATCTAACCAATGATCTTCAAGGCCTAGTTGTAACAGAGTATCTTTGATTTGGAAGACCCATTTCATTTTACAGTGCTTATCTTTTGCCACTATTTCCTTGAAGGTCTCATAGTACTCAGCAAGGGCAGGGGTATGTTTTAATCTGCGCCAATAATGGACAGGTCTGAGTTGCGCCTTATGGATTATTGGTTCTAACTCCCATGTCCCACCATAAAGGCAATAAGGGTATGCTTTGGGGAGGCTCAACATAGATCTGAGAAGGTTATTTTCAGCTACACCCAACACTGCCAGTCCTCAGGAACCCCACAACTGAGCTCCATATAAGGCACTACCCTCTGCTTTAGAACAATAAACCTTCAGAGCTGGTGAGATCCACCTTACTTTTGAAGACTGGTAAAAACTCAAAATTCTAGACGTGTGTTTCCATGGGTTCAGGCTGCTTCTCTGGACTTGAGGGGACCATATCATGTTCCTGATTAACCTAATTAAACGCAGTTACTTTGTCTAGGCTACTTCCCTCAAGACTAATTGAGCCTCTGAACGATCAATGGGGGCTGATGGTCATAAATGTAATTTTTAGTATGATTTGTCACCAACGCTCGCTCATCATAGAAGGCTGCCAAGAGATCCAATAAAGTCTGCAAACCAACCAGAGTCTTAGACTCCAGCAGGGTGTCATCTGCAAACCAAAGCAGTGGTATTTTTCAGCCTGCAACCCTCAGTGCATCACTCTCACAGTCATCAAGGTGGGCCACCACATTTTTAGAGTATAGGCAGAATAATGTTGGAGCAAGTACACAACCCCGACGTACACCTTTGTGTTAACCGTATGTGTTCTGTATGTTCATCCATAGGTCCCCAATGCACTTGGGCGTACATGTCCGTAGGGTTACAGTGCGCTCTACAAATGAAAAATACATACATACATGTCTTGGTACAAATGTATCTGAATACTCAGAAAATCAGGGGGGGGGGGGCTCATTTTTCTTTAATAACTCTCAATGTTTGTGGTGAGAAACCAGATCAAAAGTGGGCTTCAGGCCCATATATACTAGATATAAATGTGATCTCTGGGGAACCACCACCTTCCAAAAAATAGTCAAAAATCAGAAGACCTGATCAACAGTACTTACAATACTCCAGAAGCCCGCTTGAGGTTCGATAGAGATTCATCTTCTCCTATCCAAAGATCAAGCTTGTTAAGAATCTGTCTGCAGAATTACTTCTGTGTAACATCAATAAGGCTTATCGGTCTGTAATTTAAGGGACAATCCCTGGGGGCTTTTTAATATACTGGAACAATCTCCACTGCTTTCCAGCCAGTCAGGATGTCAACAACCCTAATAATTGTGTTAGATAATGTATTTATTTATGTAGCGCAGTTAACTAGACATGAACAAAAAAGATCCCCAGGCACTCCATTAGGAACTGCGGCTTTGCCAAGAGCTATACTCGTAATTACACCAATGGTTTCACCTAATTCTATCGTTAGAGAAGAGGTAACTGCCTGAGGGCTACAAAATGGAAGTACACAAGCAGCCAAGTCTGTCCCCTGGAGTAGGGCATACATATCAAAGAAATGCTTGTTGCAAGTCTCATGGTGGATGGAGGTTGCTATGTGGTGTTTACCACTCTGCACCCTTTTAGTCACCATGCACCAGAATATTTTGGCATCCTTGGACTTTGCTGCATCACATCTGTCCCCTGAATGTCCCAGGGAATGCAAGCTTTTGTCTGAGCCTGTTTTGATTCCCTCCCTTTTTGCCTGATGTAGTAAGCATTATCATTCTCCACTCGGTGGCAAAACTCATTTTTTGCTCTCCTACAGACGTGGTTGTACAATGTATTGTTTGATTTTGAAAACAATGCAAATCCAGAATCGGTCTGCAGGAAACATTTACCCACTATATTAAAAAGTTTCCCATGTATGGTTCCTACAACAAGATGTTTGGCCTGGGGAAGCATAGAACTATCCAGACTCACTATAGCCTCTCAGAAGGATTTATTCATAACAGCTCTGAGGTCGGGCTTGACCGCTATTTTGGCCCAATTAACTCTGCACCTGTTGGATGAAGGAATCCCTTGTAAAGTGAAAGTGAAATATCCATCAAGTGGTTAGTCAGATCAGTCAGTGTGCAGTGTTAGCATTATGATCACTATCGCTCCTGGTGAGTATCCTCATATCTACTACATTTCTCCACAAGGGAAGGGAAATCATACTAGTTTGGCCTGGACAATTTCAAGTGCAGGATGCTTGCAAATCAGACCTTGTGCAGCCATTACAAGCTTGTAGCCCAAAGGGTAACATAAATGAGAATAGTTGATGCATCTGTCCAGCATTTCACAGGTATAATATCTAATGCAGGTACACCCCATTCCTCATCTTCTGTCTCGGTAAGGGAACAATAAGTGCACTGACTGATAGCTAGAGTGTTCCTTTTAGAGAGTAAAGCAGAAGAGGCTGAGGGCTACCTTCTTTCCTCCAGCTTTAGAATAGTTGGCCTATTTCAGTGCTCTACAGTGCAGGACATGGCTATTTTCTTAGAAATGTGCCTTAAAAGCTTTGTTCTTCCTAATCAGCTATTTCCCTACTACACTATTGAATGGGTTCACAGAGTGCCAGCTTAGAGACCTTCACTGGGCCCACCACCTCTCCAGATTGCAGCCAAGCTCCTCCTTTTCAAGGATCACGATGCAGTCATACAAGCACCCAGACAAAAAGAAAAGCTGGAGTTAGATAAACACCAACTTTATATCTTCTCAGATTACACTGTGCAGCACCTGAGAGCTTCTATCACCGGGGTGAAACCAAAACTAAGGAATATGCAGCTGCAGTATTCCTTGTTGTTTCCCATTAGTCTTAAGGTTATTTCTGACAAGCACAACTATTTTTGTAATGACCTGGAGGCGGCTTGGGACTGTTCTCAACAGCAGGCTGATTGGGATCAAATGGATCCACGGTAAGCAACCGTCACCCGCATCTGTAACCCGCATGTTGCTACAACGCGATCGTAACAACAACAGCGTTGTGACAATGCATACCATTACCCCGCAAGTCGTTAAAACGACTTGCGGAGACGGAAGAAGGTGTTGGATATAAAATCCAACACCTTCCCTACAGTCTGCACAGACTAGAGTTGAAATAGTAAATTTTACTATTCCAACATCCAGCATCCCCCTCCGCGAGTCGTTGTTATGACTTGGGGGTAATGGTATGCGGGAGAAAGAGGCATATTCGGATACACCCCAGTAATGGGAACAACGCGAACGAAAGCGGTGGTACAGTGATATTAGAAGTAAGCCTTGACCTGAGCATAAATACATCATAGTGGCCTCTGCTTCACCGGCCATCAAGGAATGCACATGGTCATGGCCACCTCCTTCAGTGACACATAAATGCTGACAGATTCTGGCCAACCTGGCTCCACAGCGATGAAGAAAGATTCTCCTCACATCCTCATAGATGTTCTTGCCTGTCTCTGATCATCCCTGTTTGCGACTCCTCAGAAAGCTGAGGATTTGCTTTAAAACAATGCTGCAATATGTTTGATCCTTTCCTCAGCACATGAACTATGACCTTACTAGGGTTTACAGCATTTACTCACTGCCAATGGCCTTAGCAGGTATTAGTTGACAGAAAGCACCCATGAGTGCATAATGCTTGCCCTCAATCATGTGTCTTTTGTCCCTAAGAGTCATTAGATAGAATGCTTATAATATACTACACCATCACTGAATTTGTAAAATAATGAGTGACAGTGACCAAAACGTTTCTCAGAAGCCGGGTCGGCAATATTAAATGCCAGTGTGCCAAATATCAGGGCTGCATAGTCCTTAATGCACCCATTGCCTCTTTGATCCACTTTAAAAAACTCCCTGCCATTTTATTTCACTCTTGCAGGTTCCTGCGTTTTGCCTTGGTGGCAGTTTTTCTGTCTCTCTCTTCCTCCTTCTTTCCTGTGTGTGCTTGTTTCACTCTCTTAATATTGGGAAATATCTCATGGAAAAAGAGTGCCAATCTGCAAATATTAATGCTGATGGGCCTTACCTGCTCAAAATAAGCATTGTAATACACACTGCTCAACCCACTTTGTGCAATTGGGTCGTTTTTTTACCTCTTCTGATCCCCCTCCACTTTTTATCACTAGGTCCTCAAACCAAGGTCCCACACAATGCAATTTTGGTTTGTAGTGTGGTTTCAGTGAGGAGCGGTTTGCTCCCTACCGAGCAATTTTGGTTCTATATTATAACAGTTAAGCATGCAGGAGTGGATGAACAGACTTCACATATTCAAGCCATTTGTCTTCACCGGGGGCAGTTAACCCACAGTGAACACATATGTGAGGAGGATAGACTCATTCTCAAGGACAACCCTTGTTTAATGATTTTGACATGATGGGTTAACTAAGCTAACTCTCCTCACAGGGAATATTAAGGTTATGTACACAGCACATAAGAGATATTCCATATACTCTTATATAAAATGTGGGGGAATGCACATAGCGTTTCTGCAAGAGGCTCATATTATAACGCTTCAGAACCCTAGAGAAGACAAGAATTCTCCACAGATGATTCTACGTATGCAAGATGTAGGAAATTGGGTTACTGGTTGAGGAGGGTGAAATCTTACTCAAGCAGCAACCACAAATCTTGTCAGGGTGAAACACAAGCAAACCCCAGTGGAGTCCTGAGGTTTCTTCAAACTCTGATGTTTCCCAGAGTGCAGGGCAAATGCCCTGGGTGTTAGGCACCCTACTTCCACTCTACCTATCAGCAGGTAAAGGGTGGTATCCTGAGACTGGGTTTTCAGTCCAAAGTCTGTAACCTGAGGCTGAACAGGGGACGGGGTGAGTCCTCCCTCACCCTGCCCCTCCATCAGGGCTCACATATCCTCTGCTTGGGAGTGGTACCCCCAGTAAAACAGAACTGCCAGGACACCATGGGTGGTCACCCCTCACCGCTCTCCTGACACTGGGGGCTGCTCATTCCCCAGAATCAAGTCTAGGGATATCTGGGGAGCAACTTTGACCCTCCTCTAGGGCATCTCCCCACCCCACTCCAGGGATACCAGGGCCATGAGGTGGAAAACTCCTGTCCTTGGGCTGGAGCTACCTTGCACACGCATTCAGTGTATCAATCTGTAGCAACCAGCCTTTCCACTTCCGTGATCTGGCTAGCTCCAGTGTCCCTCAGAGCAGTGACAGGGATTCCCATTCACCTTTACCTGTTTTAGGTGACATTTCCCTCCCCGAGTGATTATCAGCTCACCTTCCGAGTCATTCTCTCACCCAAGGAAGATCATGGCCGGCCCTAAGACTTGCCCCTAGTGACTACTTCCCCTAAAGCCATTAAAGATAATGGCGTTATCCTGTGTCCCTCAGAACCTGGGTATGCAGTATGAGCTACAAACGGTTTTGTCGGGTGAACAAAATCTCCTCCATGGGAATTGTAAAATATTGTTTTTCATTAAATATTAAATACCACAAGGGCCTATAATTGATCCCTCAAACATGTATGAAGCTTCTCCTACTGAAAAAAGACAAATCTTTAAAGAAAAATGATTTCTAAAAACCACTGACACAACACAACTATTAACTTGTTTTAAATATATTCTTTTTCATATATAAAAACATGTATATCTATCTTTATTCATATTTCTCTTTTCAACGGTTGTCTAGAGAACATAAAGAACAATACATCACATTAATGTTTGTGTAATGAATATATCATTTACACTGACAGTTCTGCTCAACCGGCTATAGGAAGTAGGCAACAATATAGCTCGGCATGTGCAATCGTTAAAGGTCGCATGCAGGATGGAAAGTTCCATCCAAGTTGCACTGAAACAAAATCTCTAGGAGACTGCAAGGCACAGTTGGCAGAGTTAAAAACCTTGATACTGGCCCTTGTAAATACGTATCGCGAATTCCCCACACTAATTGTGTCCGATTCCTTTTACTGTGTGCAGTCATATAATGAATACTTCTAATATTCTATTCAAAATGGGTTCAAAGATGCAAAAGGTGGCACAATTAATCATAAAATGCTATGGGAACACGTAGGGGAGTTGAAATACGAACGGCCAAGGGCTCACGTGATACACACACTGAGTCATCAGTGTGATGGCATTCACATTGAAGGGAATTCATTGAAGCCGCGAAGGGGGCTGTGCGCACGGCTTCCATAGCTGCAATCACTCGTTCTAAAACGAGAATAGACAGTAAAAGATTATGGTAGCTGTTATTGCTTCATGCAAAAACAGCGGTGCAGTACCAAAATGATTTCCACACAAGTACACCTACAAGTTAAATGCTAATAACATTTCATTTGCTCAGATTCCTGGAGTGGGGGATAGATTAATTCCAAACATGGATCGTAGGTTAGGTTTAATTCTAGCAGCACATGAGGGGATAGGTTCTGCACATGCAGGAGTGATGGCAACGGTTTCTTTATTGAAACAATGCTATTGCTGGCCTGGTTTAACAAAGCAGACTAAAGACTATGTCTTGAAATGCGACATCTGCCACCAGATGAAAGGTTCCACCGTAACACGCCCAGCGCACACACCGTTGTTAATATCTGACAAACCACTAGAGATTGTTTACCTAGACCACTGCGGCCCCTTAAAAAGAGATGGGGCTTACAGATATATCATGGTAGCAGTGGATTCCTGCTCAAGATTCCTATGGGTGTGGCCCCAGCACTCAGCTGATGCTCGAACTGTTATAAAAGATTTGGGAGTCTTCATAGGGACATGCACAATTGGCACATTAAATTCTGATCAGGGCCCTGCATTTAGCTCTTGGGCTTACAAGGAGGCCATGAGAGGATTGGGTGTAACATTGCGGTACTCCTCTCCGTACCATCCCGAGGGAAATTTGGTTGCGGAGAAGAAAAACCGAGACTTTAACAGCTAAAGTATTAGGCACGGGTGAGAGCTGGGTAAAACATCTTTATGGAGTACAGCGGGCTCTTAACACTATGCCAAGAAGTTCTCTGGGGGGGTCACTCCATCTGAAGTCCTATTTGAGACAAGAATGTGGGTCCCTGATCTTGATTGTGAAGGCGCAGGGGCAGATGAAAAACCTTTTGACATCCATGATCGTTTAGCTATTTTATAGGATCTTAATGAATCAAGGACACAAAAAAGTAATGTCCACTTGAAGCAGACCGCCACTGGAGAAGTCAAATCAGTCGCTGCAAGACCTGTCTGGATCCCAAAAGTCGGGGATCTGGTCAGAGAGGAAATAGCAGACAAGAAAGAATTTGGGCCATCCTACAGAAAACCTGTACAGGTCCTAGCAGCGAAAGGAATAAGAACTGTACTTCTACCACCTCTTGCCAGAAAAAAGGAGAAAAGATTTGTCTCAATCAACCTAATCAAATCACACTTTGTGGCCAATACTGAGTAGTAGTCCACATGGACTCCAACGTAGCAGACACCCTCCTCTCGCTACAATTCAAGAAGTTCAAACAGAAAGATTCATCACGTTCAAAGAGTAACCTGTACGGAATGAAGGACTGTGCAACAATGGGACTCTTTCCCCTTGAACCGGAAGTTCAACTTCAAAATCAAACTCAATATGAAAAACAAATTGCTATTCAACCAAATACAGATGTCTACATTAACATGCCTCAACAAGACCAAGCAAGGGTTTCTACAAATCCTGATGCAATACCAACAATTGATCAAACTGCTTCTGGCTACTTCATAAACTTTGATATGGTTTTGTTGGATCCAAGTGAACCTGAAACAAAACCAGCCCAAACATCACGCAAGCAGCAAGTTAAAGACTTTCTGAACTTTCTTAAAAAGACTTACCTGGTATTACCTTGGGTAGAACTATGGGTAATAACAGGGATACTTTACTTTCTTCTCTGGGTAGGCTTAGTAATACTTTTTAGCATGCTTGTTAATGGGAAATACCTTCAACAAAGCTCTGCAGCCCAAAAGGTGAATTTAATTTTGAAACCACATCAATCATCTCATCGAGAACAAAGAGACTTGTCATCAGTGAACATTACAGCAGTTCCTGTACCGGAGGGTATAGTTTGGGACCAGGTTGATTTCGATATATTTGGCCCGACAGAAATTTTAAAAATTCCACACTTATTTAAAATATCGTTGAGTGATATCATTACCTCAAGTACATTTTCCGATGATTGGGACTTTGAAACTGTGAATAACATGTTCTCTGATTTAGAAAAATCTGCTACATTTTCTAATAGTGGAACATTGGAAAGCACACCGGATTTCAAAACGATGTATTGTTTTCAGCATTATGGTCATCACTTTTTGCATAAATCTGCTAATCCCAGAAATGTGCTCACATACCATCAGTGGGAACATTGTCCAACACTCCCAATAGACAATTCAAAAACATTTACACAAACGTTTCCATTTTTTTCAGAGTTTTAGCAAAAGAAATGTTTTTATCACTTTGTGCGTACCAATATCTAGTTTGAATGGTAGTACAATAATAAGTTTCATATGTCGTCCGGTCGGAAGAAAAGTGGGTTTTATATTCCATATAGGTACCCTTTATAGGCGCAGGAACCATCGCAACCTTTCAACTATATCATCTCCTGTATAATATCTATGTATAAAGTTCAGGCCCAACATCATCCTTTAGACTAACACAGTAACACAGCAAGGTAGGACCCCTTGGGAGACCTGTGGGTATATATACACCATGTTTTGCTTATAAGGACAGAGGAGACTGGACTTCCCGGCTGACACACTGACCAGAGACGCTGAGGTTCCTGCATGCAGACACTCCAGCTTGCAGTGGTCTAACATCGCTTGCGGGGTGTCCAACTCGAGACCAGGACGGGGTCCCATATTCTCTCATTCTCAGGTAATGGGGTTGACTAGATCCTAGAGGGATTCTTGGCATAACACCTACACAGATTCTATGTATATTTAGGTACATCTAGTTAGGGAGGCATTGTAGGAGTAGGCATTTATTATCATCTATTTTATATACTTGTATATATTCATGATTACAGCAAAATGGTAAGATTAGGCCTGGGCGTAGTTTGCGTAGTTTTGCTACGTGGAACTCTGTGAAGTTACAAAAATACTCTGGTATTCCTGCAGCTTGGGTAGAAATTCTACCTGAGCGGAAGCTCGCAAGTTCGCGATTCCGAACTTACCGGTCGCGAGCGGGGAAAAAATCCGCTGCACATCGCGAAGCAGAGTTTTCTGCAGTCCACGAGCACTGCGGAGTGCGAAGTGCAGAAAACTTCACAAACTCCACAAACAGAGCCAAGTTCACCTCCCAGGCCTATGTACCACCCAATTACTTTCATAGTACTGCTAATCATATATCTCTGCTACTGTTTAATGGCTGTTACAGCACATTTATTTTACACTAGAATAACAACTGTTCAATAGATTCTTATTGAAATGCCCAGACTGTTTATTCTGTGTATCTCTGAGACAAACTAAGTGAGCACGAGTGACTGAGCGAAAGGTAGTATATTGTTTCCACGATCCTGGGGTTCAGGGTTGTCATGTTCTGAGGTTGCCAGAAACTATTCTCTCCACGATAAGAGGAGATTCTACTGGCACTGTGAGGTGAGCTAGCTGATACAGACAGGCTAACATATCCGGTGGGGGTGCTCAGAACCAGTCTGCCTCCAATCCCACAGTTTATGTTATCCGAACGGGCAGATCTTGTATAGGGTATATAGGAACCACACAACAACAATGTAAGCATGGCATCCCTCCCCACACTTGGCATGTGTTTCCAGAGTGATGCCCTCCAAATCTCTTCTGGAACCCTATGCATCTTGAGGGCCACCTCATATATAGAAAAACACTTGTCCATGTCATCCCCTAAAACACTAGCAGAGCAATACATGTTCGGTAAGTGAATCTTCATCTCCCCCTTAGACACTGCAGGTGTGATGCTGTCATGTTTGCTGTACTCTGCTTGCCTAGCACTTATGTCTAGCTCTCTGAGGCTCCTTTTATGAGCCAGTGACTCTAAAGCCAGTTTAGATTCCATCTTTAGCTTTGCCATCTGCAACTGAAACACCCTCTATGCCTTCCTGTACACCAGCTCCTCTGGGGACAAGCCTTATGAAGATACACTGCTCTCCTCTCTGGCAGGGAGTTTCAATTCAAGAGAGAAGTCCTACAGCTCCACTGAGTGCTGCTTTTCAGGGCCTGCACTCAGGTCCTCTCATTGCCCTTCCATATCATCCTCATTATCCTGGTGACCCACTGTTGTCAGTATTTGGTGGGTCTCCACCCAGGCCCTCCGAGCCTTCTAGAGTTCTGATTTACTGGTATTTCTCTTGACTGGAAGCCCCCTTTCCCTACAGAACTGCTTGACCTCAGTCATACTGTAGACATGCATGCTGGCAAACTCAAGCTCCAACCTTGCAGGTGTGACCCAAGCAGAAACAGTAGAATGAGGGTACATTTGAAAAAAAACAAATGGAGCAAATGAAGGGGAATTGAAAAGGCTCAAAATGCTGTCAAATTATTTATCTAGGATTTTTAGTGCACACAAAATCACTGCATGGAACTGTCTAAACACAAGCCCTAATCCCACTGATGCCATCAGTTTAGGAAAACATGGTACTAGTTGATCGAGGTGAAACCTGCTCAAGCAGAAACTACAATTATTGTCAGAGTGAACACAAGCGAACCCAAAACTAACCTGTGCTTAACCCTCTGGTAGCTTTGCAGAAAAGCAGTAAAGGCTTAACTTGTAGGCAATATGTAAAGTATGTATCTAGCTCTTCAAACAGTAATAGAGTGAACCCACAAGACAAGAAAAGTCCCATACTGATTTAAAAAAATAGAAAAAATATAATACATTAATTGAGACGAAACCAACAATCATTAGACCTGGAGAAATTCGATTTTAAAGATTTAAGCGGAAACAGTGCCTGAAAATACAGAGCATCAACTGTGATTAGAAGGTCGCGATAGACCACGACATATTCCCAAGTTTAGGGCAACCACCATGGAATGTGGGCTGGATACAGGGACCCGGTTAGGCTAGCTGAACAAAGTACCTTAATTCGAGGTTGTGGAGAGTTGCACTGTCCCACGCAGAGGATGCATTGTGCAGTGGCAGGTCTAAGGGGCTCTGGTGCTGTGAGGTGAAGTCCTACATCAATGGGCAAGGAGCTACGGACAAGCAGTGCAAAGTCTTGTGTCGAGATGTATTGCACGTCTACAGTTATGAAGCGCTGTGGGGCTACACTGCAAAGACTGGCATCGAGATGCATCACACTGCAACAGTTTCCAGGAGCTGTGGGCAGCAATGTGAGATCCTGTGTCAAAATGCATCATGCATTTGCAGATCAGATGGGCAGTGGGGTGATGCATTGTGCAGTGTTGGGACTGATAGTACCACAGCTGGGCTGGCATGGCACCTTCAGGCCCATTTCCAAGGGTTCAGAACTGGGGCGGTACCACTTGGAGGGGCATAAATAACAGCAGGTAGAGTACAGGTGCTGGGTTCAAGATGATTGGAGCCTCCTTTTCAGTCCCTGAGGCTCTATTCAGGAGATCACTCAACTAGCCCTTTGAACCACTCTGGTGGTCCTGGGATCTAGAAGCAAGTCCAGTCCTAATTCAGGAATAAGGGCAGCAGAATTTCAGTCCTCCTTGCATAGTAGAACCGCAGTCTTTCTAAGTTTTCCACAGGGTCAGAGATGTACTGAAGAGTAGGTTCTGAGGGTTCACTATTTATAACTGGTGCCCACATTGAAGTAGGAGAATGTTCAGGAGGTTTTGTTCCCCAGAAGTGTTTGGAATTTCCTGCCTCCCTGTCCTAGCCCAGCCTGTCTGGGGTCACAAAAGACTAGTGTCAAACCCTTTGTGACAGTTCTTAGATAGAGGCTTTGTGATGTTCAAGTGTGGTAGGTGACAGCTCTGCCCCCTTTTAAGTCAGAGATGGCCCATCCTGCCAATAATGTGTCCCCTTTGTTTCCCTGTCTGGGAGCAAACCACAAAGTATGATCACCAAAGGAGAGTTAATGGGAAAAGACCCAAGTACGCCCTCCTAATTACAACATACTACCCGGAGGAGACTGGAAGAGACATATGGAAATCATATCCTAGTCTAGGATAAGGAACCAGTCTTGACCGACAGGCTCAATTTGAGATATTTGAGATGATGCCTCATCGATAATTTATTGTGGCATGCTACATCATAGGTGACCACTCACACTGGAGTAAGATAGTACCAGTCCAGCGGGCTCAACAAAAAATGGGAGTTCTCATAAAATTTAAAGGTCCAGATACTCAGTTAAAAATACCTAGGGGCATACCGAAAGCAAATGCCTTTATTAATGGGTGCCCTTGGTATGGATTAAAATGAAAAGTGTGATATACAGAAATTAATATTTCATCTGACCACTGCAAGATACCAAAATGTTTCGACCTAGCAAAGTGCCACAGCTGGTCAAAGGTCTTCTCTAGGGCCAAGGAAACTCCCTACTCATTGAATACATGCAGTCCATGCAGAAAAAAAGGAGAAAAGGCTCCCATACCTATCCTTTCTCATCCAGAAAATAATCCCAATTTACAGATAAATTTGGGCTTCATGGTTCATAATGGACGGTAGTATGTGGGCACCCTAGGTGTAAAGGACAGCATCTACCTCTTGCTGAAAGTGTGACTACAGAGGAAATGTCCTCCATTCCAAACCATGAACCCTAAATGCATCCCCAATCAAAGATTAGCATGTATTACATGTAATAAGGCAACCCAATGTTATCCTATAGGAGAGGTAGGCCTTGCAGTATTAAAAAACTAATTTAAGAGTTTTTCACTACCAGGACATATACAAATTAAAAGTACATGTCCAACTTTATAATTACATCACACCCTGCTCTATGTGATGTTTAGGACAAACCCTAGGGGTGATATATGCATTACAAAGGGGGGGATTCCCTGATCTCAAAACATATTACTGAGCATCACAGCTGATGGTAATAAATCAATGGCTTCATGCCGCACAAGAGGACCCAGCATACCGCTTAGACAGACATCTTCTGGGAGTGGACCGCATGATGGGAGAACTGTATAATAAGAACAGAACGACGACTCTAACAGGCCCAACAGCACATACAATTAGGATATGGCATGAGGCGCAAAGAGAGCTAGGATGGGAAGGGGTAGTGACGCTGGCTACACCATTATGGGACACAAAAATACTAGGCAAGCTATGCAACAGTAAAGGTTTTAGGGAATGGGATCTGATTGACATTTCGAAGGTGGGGGACCTGTGGCGTAAAGATGAGGTCATCCCCTTTGCACAACTACAGCAGACCTACGGTCTAGCAGACTCGGAGGCCTATAGATATATTCAAATTAGACACACCCTCACAACACTGATTCTACAGGGCACCCAAGTACCAGAATCGTCACCCCTGGAGGATAGATTACTAACTGACCATTTGACTAAAAAAGCCATCTCGCTAACTTACAGGAAAATAATAAATAACCAACCGGACTTGACAGTAACCCTTAAAATTAAATGGGAGACCGACCTGGGTGCAATGGATGAGACAGATTGGCAGGAAGCAATAGCATCCCCCAGGGAAGTAGCGATCCCCTCCAAATTTAAACTAATACAACTAAAGATTCTACACCGCACATATTATACTAGAACACTGTTATATAAACTACGCAAAGCAGATACGCCACTTTGCCTCAGGCAATGTGGAGAGCACGGCACATTCTGGCACACAATCTGGCAATGCACAGAAATTGCTAAATACTGGAAGGCAGTCATGCACACAATTTCCCAGGCACTAGAATGGACGATTGAGCCAGAGCCTAAACGATGTTTACTCAACATCTGGGAACCGACGGACCTCAACCATGCAGCGCAAATTGAGTGCCTCTGGGAATGGCATTAGCGAAGGGAAATATAGCACAATTGTGGGGAGCCAAACAGAACCCCACAGTGGGTAGGTGGTGCAGAGACATGGACAAACTAATGATAACTGAAAAATCAGTATACACGCATAGAAGATGCCCCAAAAAATGGACACGGTGTGGGGAAAATGGAATGAATATAGAGGGAATATTTGTGATCCCCCACATGAAGAATCGCTATCAGAAGATACTGACTAGACATTCTATCCATGATAGAAGCAGATATGTTGTATATATATGTGGACAATGATATGGGTGCAAAAGAAAACCTGACATGCCTATGGGGGGCGAATTCAGACTTTTCACATATAAGATAAGATCATAATGAGCTGTATGCAACAAGAAAAATGTATGATAATGCAGCAATGTTTGTAATTAGAAATGTTAATAAAAATATTTTTTTTAAAAGGGGGGGTGATGAGCCTAGCAACAAGTGTATTATGGCAGGTCAAAATTGCAGTATACAATTTGAAAAACAGGCTTCAATGGCAGGCTGAGGCATGTTTAAAGGGCTACTTTAGTGGGTGGCACAATCACTGCTATAGACCTATTAGTAGCATTTAATTTACTGGCCCTGGGTACATGTAGTACCACTTAACTAGGAACTAGGAACTTACAAGTAAATTAAATATGACAATTGGGTGTAAGCCAATTCAACCACGTTTAAAGGAGATAGCACTGGCAAGAAGTTGTAAAGCTGAGCACAGTAATTATAGATGGTGTTGGACAGCATATATGCTCTAAACACTGATCAGCCACCATTTCTGAACGGGCTATGGCATCAGTTTATACAAGGAGATGATGGACGGAGCTCTGAAACTTTTCAGACACTCACCCCTAGTCACAGATCTGGGTTGAATCCATCATCGTTCTTTAGCTCACTTCACCACCCCAGTTCAGACACAGCTATATGCAAATCAGTCTTGACCCTGTGCCTAATGGGAACTCTCCAGCCAGAACTGCGAAGCCAATTTTTTTTCCATGACCGGAAACAAACATCCTGGGGCCAGTTTTGGGATAACAGCCCTCGTCAGCCACGCTAGCTTGAATCCAGTGGCAAAGTGAGCAAGGGACCCACGTCTGGGCATCTCCTGCCAACATAGGGCGAACAAAGCAAACACAAGGAGATGATGGACAGAGCTCTGAAACTTTTCAGACACTCACCCCCGAGTCACGGATATTGGTTGAATCCATCTTCATTCTTTAGCTCACTTCGCCACCCCAGTTCAGACACAGCTATATACAAGTCAGTCTTGACCCTGTGCCTCATGGGAACAGTCCAGCCCAAACAAAAAAACTGCCAAGCCATGTCTTCCCTGGACCGGAAACAAGCATCCTGGGACCGGGTTTGGGGTAACACCCCTCATCAGCCAGACTAGCTTGAATCCAGTGGCAAAGTGAGCAAGAGACCCATGACTGGGCATACCCTGCCAATTTAGGGCAAACAAAGCAAACACAAGGAGATGATGGACGGAGCGCTGAAACTTTTCAGACACTCACCCCAGTCACAGATCTAGGTTGAATCCATCATCGTTCTTTTGCTCACTTCGCCACCCCAGTTCAGACACAGCTATATGCAAATCAGTCTTGACTCTGTGCCTCATGAGGGATGTTATATGTGAGGTCATAAGCAGTGCATTGCAGGGCACAAGTTATACTTAGTACTCCTAACTATAACTGGTGAAGTTGTGTGGTTTTTGTAGTTTAAAATGTTAATGCTGTCACTGACAAATTCAATTAACTATAATGTAACTTTAAACTTTGTGTTTTTAAGTTCCAGTATCTCTGTCTCACTCTTTGCAGTGTCATGAGCTCGGACTAGTACTGACATACACACCACCATAATCCTCATATAATCCTCAATCCACTATATCTCTAGGAAAGAGACCCTAGAGATTGCGTCAAACTGTGTATAGTTGAATGTGTTTCGGCCATAGCCTTGATCACGGGTCATGCCTGCTAATTATGCACATTTAAATCACCAACGGAACAACTTAAACAAAGGACAATTTTTGTGTTTCCTAATATTGAAACAAACATGGGGGCCATCTATGAGTGCTATTCTGATTTTTCACAATGCGGTTAACTTTACTCCTGCCCCCAAACTTGAGGAATTAACATTAGGCCTGGAAGGAGTTCACGGAGTTCCACAAAGTGACCAAAAAACTTCACTGCGCTAAGCAGAGTTCCGCAAGTGGTGCAATGTGTCGCTCTGCTCGCGCAGTTTTTTTAGCGCAAGAGGGAGAGGCTTCCTTCTACCACTTGAGTAGATGTTCTACTTGAGTAGCAGCTTCCTCAATGCGAGCAGAAGGTTTCTCAATGTGAGCAGTAGTGATTAGCCACGACTTCTTGCATTGTGAAATCTCACAGGGAGGTGGTCTGGCATAAGATTTTCCTAGCTCGTGCTTACCAACTTAACTTTGGTGAGTCAGAGGAAAGAAAAAGCTAAGCTATGCAGAGTTTTTCAGAACTCCGCTTTCTACGTAGAGCACATAGTGGGAAAATCCCAGCAACTCCGCAGGCCTAATTAACATGACTTATCAAAAACTTAAATTGGCAAAGTAACTTGTTAAACAAAGATTACAATGACATTGTGGTTGGACTTATAAAGTCATTTACAATAAAAAAAAAAAAATTAAGAGTTATAGTTTGCTGAGCCCACCACACACTGCTTATTACCTCATATATTACATCACTCATTACATGATATATGACATAATTGATTACTTTCTTTGATCTGTGTGTGGTTGGTGGTTGGCTGCAGGGACTGGCCTACATCCAGTCCTTATGCCCAACGTCCGCGGGCACCCAGCGCTACATTGCGGGCCCTCCCGGCACAGTTGTGCAACACCCCACTGACTTCCACCCACATGTTCAAGTATTTTTTTTCGTGGTACCTCAGTACCTCCACACAACCGGCATGCCAAGGTACTGTGGGATAGTGCATGCTTCATTTTTAACTCTTGTAAGGTCCCACATTACCCAGATGTACTCCTGAAGGACCACAACACAGGAGAGCCAGAGTAGGTCCTGGGGGAGTCCCTCGTGCCCTCACGTAAGATCTCTCTGGACCCCAAAGAACTACCGTGGACCCCACTACACAAAATCTGTAGAACATCTAATTTTGCCCATGGGCCATTGGGATAGGGTACTTCTAGCCTGTCCACTTGTATTTAATTTTTTTTTTTTAACAAACTAAGGACATGGGGATCAAGTTGCCAAGTCCTGAAATGGCCCGAGTCCTGAAATGATGGCTGCAAAATTTCTGCTGAGTCAATAAGATGGCTCATTCCTGTGGGACAGGAGTTGCCAATGGGTAAAAATCCCCTTGTGGCCAATCAGGGAGGTTTATTTTTTTAGTTGACACAACCAGCTCTGATATCCAATGACTTTAAATTTCTCAAAAATGGTTCAACAAATATACATCAAATTACATAAAACATGCTTTCTGTGTAAAGATCTAGTTTTGTAATTTTGTTCAGCTGTTTTTTCTGTATCTCTTCCCATAATTCTTATTGGAAATTGCATGGGAAAAAATGATTTGGGACCCAATCCTCATTTTTCTTGGGCCCTGCTTAATGGATCACCCAAAATCTTGCCAACTGAGATGAAGAGCTTGTTTTTAGAAAGTTTCTTGAGAATTCGCCAAATGGGGCCAAAATTATTAGCAAAAAAATAAATACTCTTCCTATTGAAACTTTGACCAAACTATGACTACACGGTGGTTATGGAGATAGATAGATAGATAGATAGATAGATAGATAGATAGATAGATAGATAGATAGATAGATAGATAGATAGATAGATAGATAGATAGATAGATAGATAGATAGATAGATAGATAGATAGATAGATAGATAGATAGATAGATAGATAGATAGATAGATAGATAGATAGATAGATAGAATTACAGAGTTTAAACAAAATGTTGGCAACCTTGCACACCACTTGTTATTTTGCATGCGTAAGATTAGACATCGGGCCAATACATTCGGATACTGTGACTACGTTTCTGGTCCTCTCCAGTTTGAAAATAATATTTTCTTTATGTGTCCGTCAGCAGTAAATAAGGTTATTCATTCTCATGTGTACCATTCATACAAATATTCATAATGTCACAGAACTACATAAAGAAGAAATGTGGTGGTTTTGTAATGACTTCAGCTTTATGCTTCATCACTTGTCTGTCTCACTTGGTTCTTCAAAACAGGTGAAGCTGACCTAGAAAAAACGCTTTAGGCTAACAGTGTTTGTACCAATGAAAGTTTTATTACAGGCTGTCTAAAGTTGAGACTGCCATGCCTATTGACTTTTACCATAAAAGAAGAATTAACTGTGTCCTTGTAAATGTGTTAGATAAAAATAAAAAGGTTCACTTGGCTGAGTCATTCACTGTAAAACCAGATATATTAAAACAGGATGAGATGGATATAGCAAAAACGATTCAGAAGCATTATTCTCTGAGACATATACAGTGATTTCTAAATGGACAGCTGTACATTGCTTTGTTAACTGAGAAAGGCCTTCCTTCCATGAAAAGGATGTGAAACTTTGACAATTTTTATTTTATTGTTGCAATGCATTTATGACCTTAAAGAAAATATGAAACATGGCTAGCCTTGAAATGAGGATGAAACACGACTTGCCTTGAAATGAGTGTCCCTTTGTCTTTGATGGGTTCCTTACTATGTCTACATGTAGGAAAGTCATAATGTTTAGCCTGATCACCCCCATTGTTGAATGATACTGGTGGTTATTGTTGGAAAATTGCCCTCTCTGAAGGGTCACCCCAAACGTTTTAGCTTCCTCCTTCCCATTTTCTGACTGTATTTTTGTTGGTTCTTCCATCTCTGAGCACTTTACCACTGCTAAGCAGTGGGGGCTATGGCACAACAATAGCGGGTGCGTGGGGGTAAAGGGAAGAGATGAGGGCCAATCGAGGGACAAATAATATTTTTTTTAAACTTACCTTCTGCTGCCCCGATGCCCATCTCAGTGTTTGGCTCCCGGCAGTCTCTGGGAAGGAACAGGCTGCCCAGCCAAACCAGATGCTGCCCTTATGCTATGAGAGCAGAGCCAGGATTAGTCTGAGAGGCCTTCTCTGCTGCTCAGACATTGCCTCGGAGCCAGCACTATTTCTCCTCACAGCCGGGTTGGGGAAATAGATGTGTCCACAACTCCTGCTTGTAATGGTCTGGACACACCACGCATGCACTGTCAGCCAAAGCCCCTCACAGAAAAATAAAAGGATATCATTGTTTTAATATCATTTTATTTTCCTGCAACTGAGTCTGATAAGTGGGGTGATGGTCCTCTGCCACTAATGAGGAGCCGCCTCTGCTGCTAGCCACTGCTAATGTGCATGTGCCCTCTTCTTTAAACATGGTATAATTGGTTTAGACCTGATTGACCTAATTAATATACTTGTAAGCTCCTTGTAAAGTGATATACAATTTACTCAGAGTCTGTAAATTAAATGCTACTTGTGGGCCTGCAGAATTGATTGTGCCACCCACACAAGTAGCCCTTTAAACTTGTCTTAGGACTGCAACTGCAGGCCCTGTGTGAGGAGTTTACTGCCACCTTGACTTTGCTTTTAAAACTACTTGTCAAGCTTGAAACTCCCATTTTATTACATATGTTAACCCTAAGGTAGGCCCTAGGTACCCATAAGGGCAGGGTGTTGTGTAAACGAAAGGTAGGACATGTACTAGAATGTTTTGCATGTCCTGGTCATTTTTCACTTCTGTGAGGCCTACTCCTCTCGTAGCTTAGCCTTGGGAATTCCTTAATACCCTTTTACGCTGTAAATCCTGATCAGAGCAGAGCAACTTTTTCATGTTTCATATGTTTGGAATAGTAATGACAAATTCTCCTTACTGGTAAAGTTGGATTTGCCATGACTATTTTAGAAATGCCACTTTTAGAAGGTGGACATTTTTTCTGTGCTTATAACTCTGTGTGCTTCAAAGCTTGTCTCCAATACACATCTGGGCAGCTACACTTTGTGCATTCCCTCTAGACAGCCACAATACAGGAAGGATAAGTGTGTCTGAGTACCCATCTACATACATCTGCATTCGGATGACCTTGCCTGGGCAGAATGGAAGGAAGGGGCTAACACTTCACTTGAATAGGCAATGTCCTGTCTCCAAACAAAGGACTGATTATCCCCCATAGATAGCCTGTCAGACAGGGCTGGGTTGAAAGGGATAATTGTGTACTTCAGAGAGCTGCTTGAAGTCACCCCTAAATGAAAGGCACTCTTCGGTATAAGTACTGGGTCTCTGATCCCGTCAAATCAGACACAACTGGACTTGTAAGTGAAGCTCTGCCAGAAGAACTGCCGGGCAGCTTAAAAGACTCAAACTGACTGCTGATCTGGAAGCCCTTCTTTTCTGTTTGTGGCCCCGCTGCTTTCTGGCTTTGCTGAAGAAGAGTTGGACTCTGGCTTCACTCCAAGTGATGTCCAAGGCCTTGTTGGCTTGGCCCCTGTTTCTTGAGACTCAGGGATATCAAAGTATCTACCCCTGGTATTGTACCTTGATCACTGGAAGTGCCCAGATACTTGCAACACAGATTTCAAAGCATTTCCTGCCTGTATGTAGCAGAACCGGTTGCGGGGGTAAAATTGGTGCATCGTCTCGGAACTGGTGTTTTGCCTCCAGGAGATCAATGCATCAGACAGCTTCCCGCCACCACTGCAACTTGGTGAGATTGACGCATCCCCTCGACTGCATGGCAGAATCCGGCACATCGCTTGAGGCCGCTCAACTCCGGCACCCGACTTCGGATCTGACGCATTGCCTTGACTGTGTGGAGAAGATTGGCACATCCTGCACCTGCAGAACTTGACATCGACGCATCTTGTTCGTTGCAACCAGGAAAGGTACTTTGTTCACCGAGGCCTGCATGGGTCCCAAAGCCAGCAGGTGCTCCATCGTGGTCAGCCTGAACTTTAACTTTGCCCTGGTCCAGAGCGACTGAAAGTAATCTTTTTAGCACTACTTGCTTCTCAGGTATTCTCTGCATGTATTCCTTTAAAATTCAATTTCATAACTTTCATACATTGGATTTGTGCTGTTTTGGTCTTGTTTTGGGTATAATATAATAATCTATTGTTTTAAACTTGTGTGGAGTATTTTTGTGGTGTATTCATTGTGTTACAGTGTGAGTGTGTTGCACAAATTCTTTACACATTGCCTCTTTAGATACGCGTGACTGCTCTGTGCCTAGCTACCAGAGAGTAAGCACAGGTTAATTTTTAGTGTGTATCTAGCTTACCCTACCTCAGAGGTCTTCAAACTTTAGGATGGCGAGACCCCCCCTGTCAACATTTTCAGGCGTAAGGACCCCCTCCTGACAAACATTTCTAAACCTGTAGGCAGGGCTACTGGAATTATGAGGCAGGTGAGGATCAATTTCCGTGACTGGCTTGACCAAATTGTGTGAGAAGAAAATGTAAATAATGTTATGTGATGCCACATATTTTGGGGATAGCATTGCTTCATTATTTTGACATTTTGTACACACAGTAACACTGAGGAAAGATTTCACCCCATCAGTACCAGTTTATAACCAAAATACAGCAATTAACATCCGAAAGATGTCTAGTTAACCTTTGTGATGGGACTTCCACTCCGCAGGAATCCCTGCTGCCACATTAGAAGCTCACCTGGCCCTGGCAGGGAGCAGCAGGGGTCCCTTAAAACCCTTGTGATCTTGTGCAGAGTTAAGCAGTTTACCCATACCGCTTTCCTCTCACCCCCTCCCTTCCATCCCTCCCTCCTCTCCTAATCCCTGATCCCTCTCTCACTTTGCAGGCCATTTCTTTCACCCCTTTTTTACAATTTCTGAACTCTCCCCATTCAACCTCTCACTTCACCGTTAATCACCTTCTGCCATTCTGTCTTTTCACTGCCCTCATCTCTAACAGTCTCTCACATTTATCTCATGGCTTCTATGGCCCGTCACCTCCCGTGCCCCTCAGCACTTCTCATTCACCTCAAGTCTCTCCAATCAAATTTGTGTCTATTTGTATCTTACACCTGTCCAGTCCCCCATTCATCTTTCACATCTCCCCTTTGTTCTTCCACACCTTCTTGAACCAACGTCCCGCTCCCCTGTTACCTCAGCACCAGTGCTTAATTTGAGCAAGTGGTTTCCGGTGCTCCGCACTGGCACCTAATTGTTCACACTGGCACTTTGAAAGTCTGCCACATGGTGGCTCTGTCTGTGTAATTTAGAGATGAGCAGAACAGCTGTATATTAGTTCAATATACATTAAAAACAATAAACTCCTGACACCCATGCCATTCTTATAGCTTTGGGGGCTTTAAATAGTCTGAATAGCCACATTTTTTTTTTACAGTGTTTTATATAGCGCGAACTTGACCCGAATCGGGTATCAGAGTGCTTTACATAGCACCAGTTGCATTACATGGGGACACATTCATTTTGGGTTAGGCACGAGGAGATTAAGGGCCATATGTAGGTAGCAACACATTTACCGATTCATAAATACAGAATTTTACCGATTCGGTATTTATGAATCGGTAAATGTGATGTAGGTAATGAATCGGTAAATTTTACCGATTCGGAAAAATTCGGTAAATATGAATCAGTATTTACCGATTCGGTAATGGGGCATACCTTCCCATTGATTCCTATGGGCCTGGAGGCCCATAGGAATCAATGGGAAGCCAGTCACCATTACCGATTCGGTAAATACCGATTCGGTAATGGGGGAGCATATTCAGGGGTGGCAGGGTGTCACATTGACACCCTGTTGCTCCCCTGATCTTGCATGTGTGCACATGTGGCGCACATACATGCCCTAAGGGCATGTATGTCTGGCACATGGCACTTTTACATCTGCAAAATATTGCGTTTTGCAAGGTATTCGTTATTTATCAGCAACCTGTATTTGGTGGTAAATAACGAATTCTTAATTCTAATTTGCACTCTTTAGAGTGCTCCCTACATTCAGGATTCGGTATTTACCGATTCGGTATTTACCGATTCGGTATTTTACCGATTCGGTAACATACCGGATCCTGAATTATGCCTCCTACATCCCAAATAGCTAAATACCGGTCGGTAACGGGATATTTACCGAATTTCGGCCGTTACCGACCGGTATTTAGCTACCTACATGAGGCCCTTAGTGATTTGCCCAGAATCGCAGGATGTTTAGCGTCATTGCCGAGACTCAAACCCAGTTCCCCAGATTCGAGGACGAACGCCGTAGCCGTTAGGCCAACTCCTCTCCCATAACACTTGTACAAGTGTTATGATTGGTAGTTGCATAGGTATTGTCATTGGCTGCGCAGGCAAGGCAATGGGTGTGTGGTTAAAGTTGCAGTGGCAGACTGGTGAGGGCCCTTGCAAATGTTTTATTACATATTAATCACTGCTCAGCACCCAACCCAGGACAGCAAATATAAATAGAAAGCACTTTTAATTGTGTTCTAGGGCTGTCTCAATGATCCATGACTGATAAATAAAGGGAAAGTCACATAACAAATGAATACATATTTTTTTATTTATAACTCAATTTTGTGTCAAGTGGAGGTCTTTGCAGGCTCTTTAAATAAAACAGGGCTGGCATTTTTCTTTTGGCAACCCTACTTTTTATTCCTTTTCATTAAATGCATTCTCATACTACCCCAGTAAATGTAAAATACAAATGCAAGGAATAGGCAGAGTGGGGGCCCAGGGGGTACTGAAACTAGAAAAAGAACTAAGCCTTGGTAACCAGTTTACAAAAGGTATGTAAATATGCAAATGGTCATTAAAGACCTGTGAAAAATCCGGGCGTGCCGGAGATAAGACTCCAGACACTGCGGGGGAGGAGGGGGGCTGGTGCCCTTGTAGTCCATTGCACTTCTCTTTCATCCCTAAGGCCAAGAATAACTATAATAATGAATCCTGTGTTCGCATATTATCTTGTACGTTTTCGTACCATACTCTCTATTGTTAATCGTCACAAGTTGCAGCCTCACACTAACTTTATTGGGCGATCGTATTTTTTGTTTCACTAAAACGAATTGAATATGTTACCTTCCAACAATGTGAAATGTACACCCAAGAGTGATGTTTCACTTGCACTTTGTGTGGCAGTGAAACTCATTTTTTCAATCAATGAAAGGCATTTCCTGGAGGAAGTATCTAATTAGTAGCATAATTTGAGATGATTGATAACGTTAAAGCTCTTCGGTATTATAGATATATAATATCAATGGTAATAAGTCATTGCGGGTTATTCATTTTATCATTGAAAGCTAGGAATATACAGGACGCGCAATCAGCTTCTTTGATCCCACACACCTGTCACCTTCTAAATCTGAAGCACCCTCCTGCTTCGGGGAGATGAAGACTACAGAAGTAATTTGACCGGGAATGCGTGACCCACTTTCTATCACTCCATGCCCCCCCTGGGGGTCGCACCCCACTGTTTGAATACCCCTGTCCTACCTAGAGTGGTGGTTCCATGCCTGGACTGGTTGCATTCCCCAGCCAACCAGGAATCCCATTTCTAACAGGTAATGACTCTGAAAGTGCCCTGAGCTCTGAAAACCTAGGCCCATGGCCAGTGCTCTGCGCTTAAAAGGTATATGGTAATTGGTGTCATTATAATTATCCATGACAACCTACCTGTAACCCTAGTATATGGTAGTGCATGTAGGTCCATATACCCCAGCGGACTCAATGCACTTATGTGTGCACTGCTGTAGGGTCATTTTAAAGCCAGCCCTGTCTTGCAAGCTGTTTTTGAAATAAAACTGTGTTCAAATTCGACTTTGGTCTTAAAAGTACTTTCAAAGTCAAGAACTACAGTTTTATTCCATATAAGTCACCCTTAAGGTCTGCCCTAGGTGCATCAAAGGTAGGGTGTCTTGTTTTAAAAACGAGGGACATTATTAAATATGTTTTATATGCCCTGGTGGGGGAAAAACAGACAATGTCATTTTTCCCTTTTGAAGTGCTGCTAGCGACATAGGCAAGCATAGGAAGGCTAAATTTAATAAAGCCTAAGCTTTGATTGGAAGTAGCTAGCAACATAATTCAAAGCATTAAAATATTTGGTACAATAAACCCATCAACTTGCCAAGGTCATATTTTTTATAACTATTACAAGAAATAGTTTTAGAAACTACTATCTTGAAGTTACCTAAAACAACCCTGTAGCAGCCGCTTCTGATTGGCCATCCTCTGGCAGCCTGCGCCATGTTGCTCTCTGAATAGGTGTGTTTAGAGGCCTGGGTCTGACACAATACAGCCATTTGGTGGGTGGAGATTTGATTCCTGGAGAAGCCAGGGACAGGGAGGGGGCTTGGGAGATAAACTGGACTTCAAAGGTTGAAGCACAGATGGATGTTGTAGGACCCAGTCCAACCCCCAGTTCCTTCATCCCCAGCTAGATGGGAGGGCTAGAAGTGTAGTGTAGGGAAATGTAAGCCACACATGTGGGTTGAGATAGCCAGATCTACACCACAAGGAGAAAAGGTCTCCATTTTGATTTTGGAGAACTATGCATTCTGGGTCAAACACATTCCACCCTTCTCATTTAGTGGTCATAGCAGAGGGTAACAACTTGAACCACATTGGTTAGGTTCTTACCCTCTTGCCAGCCCAGAATGGGGAATAAATGTGGGAGATCTGCAAGAGCCCCTCAGATCCCTGCTTGAAACATCTGGAGAAGGACTTTCCTGATGGACATTTGGACTGCACCACTGAAGGACTGCACCTGCTGCACTCTAAAAGCTCCACACAAGAAGGATGGTGTCTGTCTTAAAGGATAAGGAGTGGACTCTCTGAGCAGCAACAGATAAAAAATAAAGTGCTGGAAGAATCCATCTGCAACATCCACTAAAAGGACTGCCCCAGCAGACCAGCTTCAGTTAGATTTTCCTGGACTGCAAGGTGCATTGTGGGAGACTGAGTTACAGACCCCAAGAGACAAGTCAGAGCTTCTGAATCCTTAGCTAGTGCTGTGGGACAATTTCTGACCCTCAGGAACCCTTTCAGAAGAAGATCAGGAAAATTGGGATCTTTTTGCCAAGTTTTGTGAACAAGCCCCAGAAGGAGACTGGCATCAACAACAAGAGTGAAGTCGGCAACATCAAACCGGTGACTCGGCGTGAACTGAACTAGTTTGCCCCACTGAAAGCTCTGGAGCTCACTGTAGTCAATGACAAAGACCTTCAAAGAACCACTAAGGCATCAAATAAGAGCAGGCCCCCATCGTTGATGTGTACTGAGTGCTCGACGTTGAGAGAAAAAGATCCAAAAAGTGACTAAGTGCGATGGTAAAATGCCTAATCAGGACCTACCGCTTAACCTAACCGACCCCGGCTCCATTGAGTTTGGTCTTAGACTTTGACTTTTTCCAGGTCCTGCGTTACCAGATAGCCGCGAGTTGTGGTTTGAGCTTTTTGGCGCTAAAAACACATTTGCTATTTTAATCTTTAAAAATTCATGTCTCCAATTCCCTGCATTGGATTCTTGTCATTTTTGTGTCATTTTAAAGAGGAACATATTATAGTAGATCTAAGGTTCCAGAATGCAGTGTATGTTGACAGGAGGTTAGCAAGTGGCATTGCCACTCACTGTTGTGGATGCCATCTTCAGCAGCTTGTACATGAATCTGCCTTTGGCTAAAAGACAGCAGTCCTAGTGGTGGTAAAAGGTGGTGGGTTTGGGCCAGAGAAAACTGTGCAAGGTTCTTCTGAAATTTGTAATGTTTGATGCTTTAAGACGAGGTTTTTGTAATGCAAGCACAACCTCTGTTGTACGTGAGCACGAAATTTATATTAGCTCCTTACTGTAATCTGGGGTGCTTTCAGGACTGGACTGAGAACCGAAACCTTCCCTGTGAAACAGCTCCGCTGGGCCTGTTTGGGGGGGGGGGGGCTGTGCCAATGGAAAGCTTTGTGCCACTTCTGTTGCTGGGGGCCAATATTACCAGCCCCGGTCACAAAATCGGCCCCCCAGGGGTCAAAACTGGTCCCCACCCTGGCTGGCCCACTGGGTAGAGACCCGGAGTGCCTGCTATGGCCAGTCCGGCCCTGGGTGTTTTAGATATCTGTGCCTATTGCCAACCTGCCCTGAGTTTTTGATGCTGTCCATAATTATTCAATGCACCATGTGGTTCATTCCTAAAAGCCACACCTGACTACATAGTGCAGCCTACTCTGATAAAGAGAACGATGCCTTAGAGTGACAAGGCTAATCATGGGCTGCAAATATAGTACTCCGATTGGACCTTTAATTGTGAAACATGGCATTTGGCTGTTTACACCAGCTCTGCAGATAAAGCCTGCAAATACAAGGCATTTAAAACATTAGTCAACTTCGGCTTGACTAGTAATGGAAATCGTACTATCTTTGGAAGGAATGCTTAGCCCAGAGGAGAATCCACTTGCAGAGTTTCCTCCATTGAATTATCTTTATGATGAAGGAACGTTTACATAAGGCCTCAACTAAATATAACGTATTGCTCTATAAGGACTTGGGCACGAGGCTCAGTGATCACTTAATTACTGATTTATTTTATTTAAGTTCCAGTATGTGTGTAACATGTATGACTCGCAAAACAATAATACACATACACAACATGAAGAAGCAATTGGACTGCAGTTTGCATTGTGGCAAGCGAAGAACCACACATAGCAAATAAGAGATACATGTTACTTGGGACTGAAGTAATGTTTTCAGACTCCCAGTTTTTGTTGGCAGTAGCTAAGCCCTACTACCAACAGAAACTAGGAGTAGGTTGTAGATTACTAAGCAGAAAGGAGAAGGCGTCTGAAATAATGGGTCTTGCTGTTCCTTTCCATCATATGGAGGGAAGAAGAAGGCTCTGTATTACGGAGTGGGGATGGGGTGGAGGTGGGGCTTGTACCAAGTCCAAGATGTGTGTAAATTTCGGATAGTTCCTTGTTCTTTCCCTCTTCGTTATATGGACAATTATCTAATGTTCCAGTATTTAACTTATCATTTTGGAAACACAAAGATATTGTTCTGAGAGATCACCTATAGTTGCAGACTTATTGAAGTTATATAATACACCAAGGTGCCGATTACGATCCGGTAAAAACCGGGTACGAACCGTCGGTCGGAGAGTTTTCTCTGTCCGACTCGTACCCGGTCGGAAAACTTTACAAACATGGAATTACGATTCGCACGGAAACACCATTTCCGTACGAATCGTAAAAAACACCGACCGACGAAAATATACGTACGAATGTGATCCGGGAATGCTGCGACGTGACGTCGGGACGCTTTCAGGCAGCGTTTCACGACCCAGGAAGTACGATTCGAACTGACAGCAGTCCGGACGGCGATATTTTCACGGCACCCAAAAAGTGCTGGAAAAGCGAAGTACGGCGCGAAACGACCAGAGTAGGTGGCCCGGTACGCGCCGTACCCCCCCCGCCCCCGTACCTACGCGCCGGCCCCCCCCAGCCCCCGTATGTACGCGCTGACCCCCCCTAGACCCAGTATGGACGCGCCGACCCCCCCCAGCCCCCGTACGTTTGAGTCGTACCCCCACCCGTGTATGTACGGTGCGTACCCCCAGCGCGTACCCGTGTACGTGTCGTACCCCCCATGTATGTACACCCATCTACGTTCGAGTCGTACCCCCACCTGTGTATGTACGGTGCATACCCCCAGCGTGTACCCGTGTACGTGTCGAACCCCCGTGTATGTACACCCGTGTACGTGTCGTACCCCCGTGTATGTACACCCGTGTATGTGTCGTACCCCCGTGTATGTACACCCGTGTACGTGTCGTACCCCCGTGTATGTACACCCGTGTACGTTCGAGTCATACCCCCACCCATGTATGTACGGTGCGCACCCCCAGCGCGCTCGGGGTACGCACCATACATACACGGGTGGGGTTACGACTCGAACGTACACGGGTGTACATACACGGGGGTTCGACACGTACACGGGTGTACATACACGGGGGGTACGACACGTACACAGGTGTACATACATGGGGGGTTCGACACGTACACGGGTATGCGCTGGGGGTACGCACCGTACATACACGGGTGGGGGTACGACTCGAACGTACGGGGGCTGGGGGGTACGACTCGAACGTACGGGGGCTGGGGGGGTCGGCGCATATGCAGGCACATGTCTCCATGGTTGCTATGGGAGTTCGGTGCGGACGGTGTTTTTTCCATACGGTTGTAACATCGGACGCACGGGATGGATCGTAATTCCGCGGTCGGACTTCACTTTTCACATTCGTACGGTAAATCGTCCGAGGACATGTCGGACACATTTTCCGACCCCAGGACGTGTGGGGAATAATTCCCAATGCGATTCGTATGGACTTTTTCCCATGCGAATCGGAGTTGGCAGTTTGTACGGCACTTGTAAGATTCGTACGGTAAAAAGACCGGATACAAGTCGTACGGGGAATTTTTTTACCGGATCGTAATCGGCACCCAATTCTTTATACATATATCCATACACTCATTGGAGGACCTTCTACTCATGCTGGAAAGTATATCACCAGCTCAAGGCATGCTGTAGAATATGTGCAGGTCGACGAGTATCAGAGCCATTACACATTTGCATCAATACAGTTTGTGTCTATATTATATGTTTTTATGTGTGAACTGGCTTCTTCATCCTGTTTACAGTTTGGCAGATTTTTCCTTTTAAACATAGGTAGCTTAGCTATCAATTTATTTTAAAATTCCTTTCTGGGGGGGCGTGGCTTGCAGCCGACAGCGATGGCCGCAGCCTAGGAGAGCTCCGCGCTCGCTAGTTTCTTTCCCCCAAAATCCTGACACAGATCCGCGTCCACGGTGACAAGAACCAGCTGCTCTGACCACCGGGAGGCTCCGGTGCTGATCGAGTGCCGTCTGAGAGCTCGAGGCGTGGCCGCGGGGTCGGCATCGACGAGGCCAGTGGTGCGGCCTACTATCCGGGGCCGCGACCGGGGCCTGGAGTACGAGGGCGCGGCCGAAGAAGTGGCGCGCAGAGTGGGCTCGCTCCAAGGACCGGGACGCCGCGCAGAGAGAAAAAGAAGCGGAGGCGGACCACGACGCGAGGGAGCCCCGTGGCGTTCAGGATCCGGCGGTGCGGGATCGCACTGCGGGACGAAGCACACCCAAAGGAACCGTGACGCGGGCTCGGCCGCGAGTCGCGGAGGTGTCCTGGCCGCCCCCACCCCGGCACCAGCGAAAAAGGGCCCTGCTGACAACCGGCCTGGGAGCGCCCCGGGAAAATCGAGACGCGGAAGGGATTGATGAGCCTGAGCTCCCTCGGTGAGTGGAGGGGACGGCACCGGTGATCGTGCCCGGCGCCTCCGACCCCCTTCCCCTGGCACAGAGCGGACGCGACGTACCGGGAGATGCGTATGGTGCTCCCCGCCGGGACCTGAAGAGAGCGAGTGAGTCCTGGACGACGACCCCCTGCTTGGGCGGGGGGGGAGGGGAACGCCGGGCCTGAGCGCTGACCTGCAAAGCGCGGTCTGGCCGCAGCGACTGCCGACCTTCCCGCTACACCGCGAGGCGAAACAAGCGCCATGGGGAGTAAAGGCCAACGGGGGCCTCAGACTGGCAAATTGGACAAATATGCCTACCGCAGGGAGACCTCGCTCACCCCGGAGTCTCCCGGGACGACTGAAGACGCAACGCAGGCCGGTCAGCCAGGGGAGGTTACTCTGCAGGACATAATGCGCACACTGACACAAATGCAAACGGCGATAGGCACTATCTCTACGGACATTACACTGTTAAGAGCAGACGTGTCAAAAATCAACGACAGGCTGAGGGAGGTAGAAGACACGACGGCCACTCTGTCCACGGAAACAACGCTGCTCACAAACAAAGTGAGGGCACTGGAGCTGGCGCAGAAACAAATGGAGGCGAAATTGGACGACCAAGAAGGGCGCGCCCGCCGCAACAACATCCGCTTAGTGGGAGTGCCGGAGACCGTGCGTGGTCCAGCGCTGGACCTGTATGTAGAAGACCTCGTCAAGAAGAAACTCCAGCCTAGAGGCTTGTCGGCATTTTTCTCGGTGGAAAGGGCGCACAGGGTGCCAGGTGGACCGCCCAAGCCGGGAGCCCCACCACGGCCGATACTAGCAAGAATATTCAACTTCCGAGACCGCGACGCCATTTTGCAAACAGCGCGAGTCGCTCCCCCACTCCGAATCGAAAACAGCAAAATCGAGATATACCCGGACTACACGGCGCTGGTAACGAGGCAACGCAGGGACTTTCTGGACGTGAAGAAAGAGCTCCGAAAGAGAGAACTGAAGTACGCAATGCTCTTCCCCGCGAAACTCCGGGTGGAGGCGGAGGGCAAAACCTGGTTCTTCATGTCCCCGACAGAAGCCACGGAGTGGCTGGAGGGCTGGCGCAAGCCAACGGGACGCACGGGAGCGGCGCAGAAACATGGAAGGTCTGCGGGCAGGACGGAGGCGTCGGACCCATTGCAAGAGGAGGCGGACGTACAACCGTGACACCGGGCCAAGTACGATATATACGCGGTGCTCGCCAGACGAGAATGGACTGACGACCTCGGCCGCTCCGGGGGAAGGGCCGTGGGGGCTGGCCCTGGCGGCCTCCCCGGGGACTTTTGCCGGCGATGGCTCAGAGGGCCTGTGAAGTCTAGAGACGGCGCTCCACTGGAGAGAGCTGGGGAGGAGGCTTGCACGGCTGGAGCCTGAGCCCTCTTCGCAGCCGCGGACATGATGAAGCTCTGAAGGGGACACTGAGACTGGGCGCAGCGGGCATCTCCCCCCCTGGCACGCAAGTACACAGTTATGGGGATGAAGCACTCTGCTCAGTTGGGGGTGGTGGGTAGTTTAAAATCCGCCGGGCAGGGCAGCAGGGAGGGGGGGGGGGGACTGAGGGGTTTACAGGGGGTTTTGGTTCACAAGGTTTTAGCTGCATACCGCAAGCTTGGTCAGCACCTGCATGGACTCACCATACACCGATCACTCTACACCGCACATACCACATACGATAACACATGGGGCTGGACACGGAACGAACCTTAGGGGCGACGGACAAGCTGCACACATCTGACCACATCAGTACGGGCAAACACCTAGTGGTCCTGTCCTGGAATGTCAACGGGTTGGGGGACAAGATTAAGCGGGGACTGGTGCTCCAATACATTAAACGAAAGGGGCCGACGGTAGCGCTGCTGCAAGAAACGCACTTGGTGGGCACTGCATGTCAAGCCTTAGACAGGTGGGGGTATAAAATGGGGGTACACTCGGAGTTCACCTCTGGATCCCGGGGGGTAGGTATACTGCTGCACAAGCGCTGCCCCCTGATAGTACAGCAGACATGGACCGATGCGCAGGGCAGATTCGCTGCTTTGACGGGTCAATGGGAAGGGAAGCGCTACAACTTCGTATCGGTATATATCCCGCCAGCACTGCATGGCACCGCGCTCCCGGACCTGGGCGCATTCCTGTTGTCACTCCCACAGGGGGCAACGATTATAGGGGGGGATTTCAACGCCGTACTTAACCCTGACATGGATAGGAGGCCCCCCAGAGGCCCCAGTAGCGCTAGTTCGAAACTTAATGATTTTGTGGATACGGTCGGCCTCACAGATGCCTGGCGAACGAAGTTCCCACAGGACAGGCAGTATACCTTTCACTCAGGGGTACACAACAGTGAGTCGAGGATAGACCACGTGTTTACACAGATGCTGGGACTGGAACAGGTCGCAGAGGTGACGCATTTGCCCAGGGGAATCTCGGACCACTCCCCACTCATGCTCACATACTCATCAGACATCCCGGGAAGGCGCAGACTCTATCCAATCTACCCACATTATTTAGCGATTAAAGAGATCAAGAAAAAATTGGTCGCCACCACAAAACACTACTTTAGCGAGAACGAGCGCACGGTGGAATCGCCGTCGGCACTCTGGGAAGCCTATAAGGCGGTCCTACGAGGCCAGGCCATTTCCTCAATATCGCATCACAAGAAGCGCCAGCGCCAACAACTCCACGCGCTGGAGGAAAACATGCAACGGGCAGAGGCGGACTACGCCGCCGATGCTACCGAGGAGGCAGCGCATGGGCTACAGCTGGCGCAACAAGAGTACAAGACATTTGTATGGGAGGAGGCGAAAGCCAGACTACAGACCACGAGGCACACAGTTTATGAGCAGGGTGACAAAGCGGGAAAGCTGCTGGCCTGGCTAGATAAGAAAGACAAAGCTGATAGATGGATAGCTGAACTGGCCGCGCCCAATGGCGCGCCACTCACAGACCCCCAAGACATTGTGGAGGAACTTGCGAGGCACTACGAACGCATCTACACCCCAACTGCAACGGCCACTATGGTGGAAAACATAGCCTTCCTACACGACATTCAAATGCCAAAGTTGGCTCCCACAGCGGTGCAGGCGCTTGAGGCCGACATTACGCTGGAAGAAACGACTCAGGCCATACTCGCACTCCACACGGGCAAGGCCCTGGGGCCTAATGGTATCCCGGTGGAGCTCTTCCGACACCTGCTTACAGTCTTAACACCCCACCTCTTGAACATGTATAATGACAGCTTAGAAAGGGGGGAGCTTCCCAGAGACCAGCGCTTGGCCACGATAGTAGCAATACACAAGCCCGGGAAACCGCCAAACAGTTGCATGTCCTACCGGCCCATATCCCTGATCAACGCGGAGGCGAAGATACTAGCCAAGGTGCTAGCGAGGCGGCTCCAGCCGTGTCTGGGGTCGGTGGTCCACCCGGACCAATCGGGGTTTCTGCCGCAGCGGAACACAGCGCTGAACCTGAGGCGAGTAAATAGCGTCATGGCACGCAAACCCCTCATTCAAGAAGACGCCATAATTCTCTCCCTGGACGCGCAAATGGCGTTCGACATGGTGGAATGGCCGTTTTTATTCGCGGTGCTTCACCACTTGGGTTTCGGTCCCAAATTCATAAAATGGGTGGAGCTGCTCTATACAAAACCGATGGCACAGGTTGTGGCCAATGGGAGGATCTCGGGTACCTTCCCTCTGGCGAAGGGAACCCGGCAGGGCTGTCCATTATCCCCCCTTCTATTCGCACTTGTGTTAGAACCCCTGGCGGCGTGGATACGACAAGACCAGGTAATCCGTGGGCTCAAATGGGCGCTGGGGTGGGAAGACAGAATATCACTCTACGCGGACGACATACTCCTTTATTTGGCCTCACCGGCCCGATCACTCATTGGCCTCATGGATATTTGCGTAGCGTTCGGCCGGGTCTCAGGGTATACCATAAATTGGGGTAAGTCACACATTTATATACTCGCAGGCGATAGGCCCCGCCTCCCACGTAACTGTGCTGCTAAAATAGAGACTGAGGGATTTATGTATTTGGGCATCTACATAACGGCGCAGGAACCCCGCTTCATAGCTGAAAACCTTAAAAAACCACTGGAGCGACTACGCAGGGATGTGCAGCGCTGGCGGTCCCTACCGCTCACTCTCTTGGGCAGGGCAGCTCTCTTTAAAATGATGGCGCTCCCACGGTTCCTATACGCCCTACAAAATACGCCATTCCCGGTCGCCCCGGCATATTTTCGAGAAGTGAATAGTGAACTCAGTAAGCTGCTGTGGGATGGCAAGGCGACACGTATAGCGATGCACAAACTAGTGAAAGGGTGGTATGATGGAGGGATAGCTCTCCCGTACATTAAACTGTACTACTGGGCCTCCCACCTGATGGTGATCAACCAATGGCTTCATGCTGATCAGGGAGACCCAGCCTACCGTATGGACAGACACCTACTGGGGGAGGATAACCTAATGGGAATACTGTACAATAGGAATCGACACAAGCATCTTATCGGCCCTACAGCACACACCATTAAGATCTGGCACGCAGTACAGAAGGAGATGGGATGGGAAGGAGTCATCACGCAGGCGACACCACTCTGGGACACCGATACACTGGGCAGGCTACGAAACACGAAGGGGTTTAAACAGTGGGATTTGATTGGTATCTCAAAGGTAGGGGATGTGTGGAAAAAGGGGAGCCCGGTCCCGTTTGAGCAGTTGCAAAGGGGCTATGGGATGGCAGACACGGAGGCGTTTCGCTACTTACAGATAAGGCATGCCCTTACGGCGCTTATACCACAAGGCACTAAGCTCCCAGAATCCACACCCCTTGAAGACAGGCTCCTTACTGATCATATGACGAAGAAGGCTATCTCACTCACATATAAAAAACTAGTAAATAACCAACCGGACCCGACTCAAGCCCTCAAAACTAAATGGGAGGCCGACGTGGGGGATATGGATGAGATGGATTGGCAGGACGCGCTGGCATCACCTCGTGAAGTGGCGATCTCATCTAGATTTAAGTTAATACAACTTAAGATACTACACCGTACCTATTACACCAGGACACTACTACATAAACTACATAGAGCCGACACACCGCTCTGCGTCAGACAGTGCGGAGAACCAGGCACGTTCTGGCACATACTATGGCAGTGTCCACACATCCAGACCTATTGGAGGGCAGTCATGCGAACAGCTGCGCAGGTCACAGGGGCAACACTAGTCCCTGATCCCAGGGGGTGCATTTTGAATATTTGGGATGAAGCGGATATCACGCAGACAGTGCAAACATGGGTAGCGTTGGGGATGGCGTTGGCGAAAAGAGACATTGCGCAGCTGTGGGGAGCCAGGCAGGCTCCGACCCTCCAAAAATGGTGCAAAGGGATGGACGACCTAATGGTGACGGAGAAAGCGGTCTATGTGCACAGAAGATGCCCCAAAAAATGGACTAAGATATGGGGAAAGTGGAATGACTATCGAGGAAACATTTGTGAGCCCCCGCAGGATGAATCCCTCACGGATGACTCAGACTAACTTGGGGTGTCTGTGGTGGTATCACACAAGATGTTTGGCACGATGGGGGAAGAGGGTGTTAGAGTCCTGAGGAGACGGAATGGAACTTTTGAAGCGCTGCAGCGGCTGACACGAGCAAGCTATGATGTACTTGATAATACACGCTATGGTATTGCAGTATTGGTTATAAATGAAAATGTTAATAAAAAGAGTTTTAAAAAAAAAAAATTCCTTTCTGTGTACTCATCAAATGCCAAGGAGTAATCAATTAAACAGCATTGTACAGATTCTCAATTTTTCTCTATGGATTTTCCAAAATATGGTGTAGTGAGGAATCGTTGTTTGGACTTTGTTTCTAAATATGTGTTATATTTGACCCTTTCTATGTTTTGTGGACATTATAAGAGACTACATCGCTCCAAAACAATGACACCAACCTCTGGAGCCACCATCGGGGAGTGTCCCTAATTATCATATTAGGATTATTCTTTTCCCAATTTCTTGTCCTCACTATATGAGAATTATATTCAGTTTCCTCATCTTTTGACATGGCTACCTTATTTAAGGTATGGTACCACAATTTTGTTTTCAGAAAATTGTTTGACATAAATGATTTGCCAAAATATGATTTACAAAATGTTACCCTATTGTAGTTAATAACAGAAAATATATAACCAGTAGGACATATTTTTGTAACTGGTATTTAGGCCACATTATTTATGAAAGACATTTCAAACTGCAATATTCTAACATAGCCTTATCCAAACCTTGCAAATCACTGCACCCCTGGGGATTGCAATTTAAATCTTTATTCACAATTTGATGTATCTTAGTAAGATGCAATGACTATTTTTCCTCTGCTATACACATGGCTGTGTTGATTTGTACATGCAATGTGCTCTTGCCAATCATATTCTAGAATCATTACTAACAATTATATCTAATGGAATATTATTTTCATGCCGAACATTAGACAATGTTTGAACTTTTTCATGCCATGCAGTCTTTGTAATATCCTTGATGTATCTTCCATTCTTGTGATTAAATATTGGTTTTGTAATTTTCTTTCATTGTGGGTATTCAATCAATCAATCAGGGGTTTATAAAGTGTGCTACTCACCCGTGAGGGTCTCAAAGCGATGGAGGGGGGAAGGTGCAGCTCCGGATCAGTCGAAGAGCCAGGTCTTGAGGCTTTTTCTGAAAGTGTGGGTGGATACTCTTCTGTTCTAGCAAAATCAGTTATAACGTATTTTCAACATGTGATTCTTTTTTGTACCCTTGAATAATTTTTGTTACTTATTTCCATCTCACAATTATCTATAGCACCTTAGTAACATTAGATCTTGTATATTGTTCTTGATAACGTTTGACAGCCAATCGCTAATCATTTGAAATATGACATTAAGATCAGATCACATTAAATCTGTTCAGTGGTACCTACTACAATTTGAAAATTGTGGTCTAGATTGTAATTCAAGAAACTGCCTTTCAGGCATCTAAACAGTTGCACCTCAAATATTTTTTTTCTGTATAAACACCCTCTATTTCAGTTTTCCGTTTATAAAAGCGTTCTTCCACAATGTTGAGCTTTTATTATTGCCCTGCAACATTATCGCAGTCACAATAATCACTACCACTGTATTGTCAATTGTGGAAAGAGACAGTGTGCCATGTGTATCAAGATTGTTTCCGGTCACAAAGCAGCCGATTTGTAGAATCGACTCATTTGCGACCACAAAAAGCATTCTGGTATGTATTAAACCTAAACTGCGATTTGTTAGCTTATTACCGAATCACAGTTTTGGTTTGCAACCAAATACCAATTCAGTACTTGTAAGAGGCGTACCTTCCAAATACTGAATTGAAACGACATGTATTAATGTTTTGATACCTAATTATGATTACAAATATTGATAATTTACCGACCACAGAAGTGTAGTGGTAATGCATTTGCAAATGGGAAGGGTTTCGCCGGGACCCCTTTCCATTTGTGGATGTAAAAAATAAGTTTGTTTAAGAGAAGGCAGTGGACCACAGGACCACTGCGACTTCTTAAACATACAAATGAAAAAAAGAAACTTTTCTTTTTAAACACATTCAGTTTTCCTTGAAGGAAAATAGGTTGCGTTTTTAAAAAAGAAAAAGAAACTGCTTTAGTTAAAAGCAACCACAGACATGGCGGTCTGTTGACTTCAGCAGGCCACTATCCCTGGAATGGTGGTGATTCTTGAAGGGTCGCAAATTACGAGCTCCCTCGTTAAAATTCATGAGGTAGGTCCATGTGCGACTCACTAGGAATCTCTAAAGGAAATTCTGGGTTTCATACATTAGGAATAGTAATTTCCTTGTTGTGATTTGCAGAAAATCGCAAGTAGGTAATCGCTTTTCCTAATATTGATACTTCTAGCCCATAGTTCCCTCCACACATGGGAAGTAAAATTGTCAACAATAAAGCCCTTTCATACCTATTTTCGAGATGTGTGATTATCACATTGGCAGTGCATGGATTGCAGGAAGGTGTGGAGGAACTCACATCCATTAGTGTTGAGTTTTGGTGTTGAGTACGAAGCTTGAAATGTTTGCTCCAACCTTGGCATGAACGAGACAGTTATGTTTGTGTTGTAAGAAATGTAGTGAGATAAACCTTTCAACAATTAAAGCACATGTCCCGTTGGGTCCATCATTTGGGAAAAGCCATGTCTCTATTTCTCATCTGCATTCTTCATGGTTGATACTGGTGCTCATCTTCTTCAGAAGCATGTCCCAGAGCTTGAATATGTGCAGGGAACTATGTTTTCTTTTTGTTAAATGTTGGTTTTTGCTTTTACCAGGTTTTTGGGGTCAAGGCAAGTTAAGGAATGGTTGAAAACTGAAGAAACCCGGGGCAAGAAGCACCTGCATATAATTAGGGGACCAAACTATTTTAAGGAATCAGAATAATAAGGTAGACGGTGCCCCCTCTTGCACGTTTTGCATTTTTCGGATTAGAATGAGAACAGAATGTTATTATATATCACAGCCTAGTGCAAAATTCTAATCCCCCAGACTGAATAGTCCACTTAATGAACACGATTTCATGGATACATTGGTTGTGGTATGATTTGTTGGGGAAAGCTGATGAGGACCTCTCACAATCTGATACTAAGGGGAGTCTGCAGTTCAACTTGCAAGTTAAAAAATGTGATTCTCCATTCCTGTGACACTTAATAAATATGTTATTACAGCTCATCGTATAAATCTAACAAGTTTCTTTCAATCTAAACAGAGACACAACTTTCATTTATATGGGAAATTGTACTGCATTTCTTGCTGCCACATAATGTAAAGTAAATGTGGAAAAGAAATTCTTAACTGTCTTGTAATAACAGGAATAAATATACAGTTTGGTAAACTGTGTTTTTTTTTTTTGCTGATTACCTCTTTGTTATATCATAGATAATGGTACAATACACTGCAGGTTACACATTTGTCGCAAAGTAATCGTGAAAACTATGGGGCCTAGTCACAGAACTAATCTGAGACAAAATCCTAAATTTACTACTTTTGGTATTCACAGAAGACATTTAGTAGTAGTAAAGTTAGGATTTTGTATTAAATTAGGATTTTGTCTTAAATTAGGATTGTGTCTTAAATTGGGATTTTGTCTTAAAACCAAAACTTAAGACAAATTTAAGTTTAACTTAAGTTTAATTTTAGACAAATTCCTAACTTAAGACAAAATCCTAACTTTACTACTACTAAATGTCTTCTGTGAATAACAAAAGTAGTAAATTTAGGATTTTGTCTCAGATTAGTTTTGTGATTCGGCCCCATCGTAAATGTTATGTATGGTCCCCTTTTCTCTCACCATGACCCTTTGTCTTGCAGATGCAGTCTGAGTTTTTGCACCAGAACGGTAATGTTAGGATTTTGAATTTACCCTAAATTCCTTTGATGCATTTATGATAGCGTGAGCAATTCACTGATATTAGAGTAATAATAAACACAAGGGCATTTTATCCAAATATGGGGGAGTGAAGTTTCCATTATGTAAGTTTTCAAATTACGTACTTCGTGGCCCTTGCTGAGTTTTCTAACTTTGACTAAATTTCCTTCTGCAAAAATCAAAAAAAATATGTGAGAGTAATCCGTCAGAAACTCGTGAGACTAAATTTATCTGCTGAAGGCCATGTGGTTACAGTGTTTTTCTCCGGTAAAGCAACTTTCAACACAACCTTCTTCTGCTAGTTTTTACACTTCACAAATTTTGTAAAGTTCCTAAAAATTGAAAAGTTCTAATGAAATAGCATCACACAATTGTGGGGGGTGAACCTTTGCAACTGTGCATACTCCTTCTTTAACACAGAAGATAGTGCTAGAAATATCATAATTTTCTGCTCATTCCGATCTGCGAAGCTCTGTAATTGTGGGCGGCCATTTTTACCATAACCTGATGGTTTTTTAACATGATTTCAACATGGAAGACAATCTACTCCACCAAAGCTACCTTCTATCCCAATTACATAAAGCAATGCTGTTAGACTTGGCATCTTTGGCGTGGTTACCCCCTGACTTTCTGCCTCTACCTCCTGTATTTTGATGCTGCGCTGGATTTCGCGTTGGGCAGTTTGCCACTGCTGATCAGTATCAAAGTGCAAGTGCTCCCTGTGTAATTTGTTATTACAATTGGTTCTCCCTGACTGGAATATTTGATTTACTGGTAAGTCCCTAGTAAAGTGCACTGAAGTGTGTCAGGGCCTGTAAATCACCTTCTACTAGAGGGCCTGCAGCACTGATTGTGTCACCCACATGAGTAGCCCTGAAAAGTTATCTTAGACCTGCCACTACAATGTCTGTGCGCAGTTTGTTAACTGCCATGCTGACTTGGCAAGTGCACCAACTTCCCAGGCCTTATTCTTTGCTTTTTTTACATGTAAGGCACCACTATGGCAGGCCCAAGGTACCCCCCCTGGGCAGGGTGCAGTGAATGTGAAAGGTAGGACATGTACTGGTGTGTGTGACGTGTCCTGCTCGTGAAATACTTCCAATTTTGTTTTTCACAATTGAAAGGCTATCTGCACCATAGGATAGAATAGGAAATTCTTTGTAACATCTTACAAGTATAACCTCCCATTGGAACAAGTTAGAGAAATAAAGCTTAGGTTCTCTTAACTCAGAATTTAATAACACGTCTTTTAGTAAAGATGGTTTTTAAATTGTGTGTTTGAAAATGTTCCTTTTAGAAGGTAGGCATTTTATTGTTTAACCATTCTGTGTAACTCTGCCTATTTGTTTATTGACTGTCTGGTTTTGGGGTGACAGGGGCTGGGGATGTGCATTCACTGTAGATGACCACTGGGGGGTTGAGGTGTGCTTGGCCCTTTGTGGGGTACTCAGGGCTGAGTTGAATAGACCTTAGCTGAATTTTAGTAGTGGAAGGTGTTTTCCTTGCACCTGAATAGAGCCTGTCTTCCTTGCACAATGCTGTCTCCACTCCCTGTGGTCATATTGCACCAGTGAGGACAGAACTGGTTTGGACTGGGCTCAGAGACACTTGCACAAATAAAACAAAGGCATTTTGGGCTACAAGTACTAGACCTAAAACCCCAGGACTTTAGATTACTTCTGGACTCAAGAATAACCTTTGCCAAGGAGAAGAGATGAAGAACCGTAAGGAGGAAGCCTGCCCCATTGCTGTGTGCTGTGTGGTGTTGGCATGCAGTTGCTGTTTCTGCCAAGGAAAGGACAAAGACTTGAACTGTGCTTTGAACCTGCTTGAAGATCTCCAAGGGCTTGTGTGTGCTGGCCTCCTGTTCTGTAGTCTCAGTGACACAAAGACTTCCCTGCCAGATCCCCTGAACTCTGCTGCTGAGAGTTCTGACCTGCCAGGAGGAGCCAGCTACAGCTGTGGGTCTCTGGAGGTTGTGCTTGCTGTTGGGAGCTGGAAGAAACCTTAAGAACTAAGAAAATCGATGCATCGCTCTCCTTGTAGATGTGCAAGAATAATTTCCACGCATCCCTACACCGCTGTTGAAACCGACGCAGTGCCTGTTGCCGCTGCAAGAACCAATGTATTGAGGGATCGCAGCTGAAGAAACCAATGCAGCACCGCTCGACACCGCTACATCAATTAACAACACATATTCGATTTCCACGCATCGTACCTGTGCAGCAAGTTTTTCGGACTCATCACCCGCGGACCTGAACCCTCTTGGAGTTGACGCATCACTTCCCCCTACACACCGGATTCAACGCATCACTTTTACTGCGTGCAGCAGAACTGTCGCAACGCCTCCCCATGGTCTCAGGAACTCTTTGTTTCTCAACGCTTCCCAACTCTGCGGCTGTTTGGCCTTGTGTATTCTGATGCATCTACAGGTACTTTGTGAGAAATCACGCATCCATAGTTTTCTAAGGACCAAGTTCTTTGAAACCTTTTTAAAGTCATGGTCTTATTACATGTATGATGAACTTTTGTCCTTTTGGTCTTGTTTAGATAAAGGTACTTTATGTTTGTAAAGAGGTGTGGTGTCCATTTGTGGTGTTATCACCGTATTACTGAGTGTTTTGAGTACAAATACTGTACACATTGCCTTTGGGATAGGTCTGTCTGCTTGTGGCAAGCTACCCAGGGGGTGAGCAGGGGTTATCTAAAGTGTGTATCCCCTTACCCTGACTAGAATTATGGATCCATATTTGGGCAAAGGTACCCACCTCTGCCAATTAGAGACCCCCATTTCTAACAAATGCCATCACTTAAGAGTTTTCTGTAGAACATGTCCAGAACATATTGTGCACATTGCAGGTTCAGGAATGTAATGGAGGCCCCTGCTGCCTCTGCAGTGCAGGAAGGGACATGCAACCTTCAGAGGGGCCCCATACTGCCCGGGCCAATGAATATCTGTGAGATATGGTAGACTCTGGCCCCTTTTCACATACTGCTGGGATGCCCTGTTATGTAAGTTACCCCACTGTGCAGGTTCAGTAGTAACATTACTAGCAGCCATTCTTACTATATGTAGGAAAGTCATCTTTTTTACCCTGATCACCCTTATTTTTGGACTTCTACTTGAGGAGACAGACTCGGACACAGCCCTGGGCTCTGCTAGCCAGGCCCAGGACGTGTGATCTGTCCTTAAAGGGTTCATGGTAATTTGTGTAATTACAATTAGTTCAGACAACCTACCTGTAAGCCCCTAAAATATAGTAGGGTATGTAAATTTAGACATCCTAGTGGACTTCATTCACCTAAGTGAGCACTGCTGTAGTGTCTGGAGTCATTTTAAAGCCATCCCTGCTTTACAGGTTGGTTTTAAATAAAACGTGTACAAATTCGAATTTGGTATTAAAAGTACGTCAAAAGTGCAAAACTACCTTTTTATTGCATGTAAGTCATCCATAAGGACTGCCCTAGGTAGCCCAAGGGCTGAGTGCCTTATTATAAAAAGTAAATGCAAAAGGAACAGTTGATGGACAGACTGCTGAACAAATCAAGCATTCACCCCAAGTCACAGATCTGGGTTGAAGCCATTGCTTTTTTGCTCACCATGCCATTCCAGTTTGGACCCAGCCATGTGCAAATCAGTCTTAACCCTGCTCCCCATGAGAACAGTCCAGCGATGGATTAAACCCAGATCTGTCACTGGAGTTAATTGTTTGATATGTTCAGCATTCCATCCATCATCGGTTTCTTTTGGTTTTGTCACCCTAAGTGGGAAGGATATACCAAGATACCAAGATGTGGGTCCCGTGCTCACTGTGCCACTGGATTCAAGCTGAATCTCAGATAAGAAACAACTTGTCTGATCAAATGATAAGCGGGATACCTCACCACATTTCTAAAGCACCAGGAAGTCACAATAGAGCCTAATGATTCAATGCATAAACATTATGAATCTCGAATGATTTTCTATATAAAGACAAGTATCTTTTTTATTCCACATCTTCAACATTTAGTATAACAAATAATGTACATATAATCAAGGATATACATACAATATCCCTCAGGATCAAATATTAAAATTGAAAAACTAATACAAATGCACAGTGGCGTAGCTAGACCTTTGGCCTCCCGTGGTGGCCCCTGTGTTTGCCGCCCCATGGTGGCCGTGTGTGAGAGAGTGGGAGTGGTGGCGAATCAGCAACGGCCGCAGGGGAGAGCAGGGGGGTGCTGGTGATTCCACCCGTGACAGCCGCAAGTAAAGAAAAGGACTGCTGCCCCCAAAGCTCGGGCTGCCCCGATCGGACCGCCCCTCCCCCCATGCTCCCCACCCCTCTGGCTACACCACTGCAAATACACAGTTGCACTAAACAAAACCTCCCAAAAAACAAATATGCGCTCAATCAAACAGCATATGTCACATTTTTGCAGTGTCTCAATCAATCGTTCTTCCCTTCATACCAATTTCCTCAGTAGTTTCTCATGCTGTAAGCCACCTCCGCCCTTTTTTCCTTACATCTATTGAAAATCCTGTATCTGCTTATCTAACACATCATATCCATCATCCCCATTTCTTTACCTTATCTTTCGGCATTACGGGGCATATCAACAACAACCGGCGATAATTATCGCTCAGCGCTCTTAGCGTGAGGATAATTATCGCCGGCTAGCGTGAATTTTTATCGCTGAGATAGCGTGCTATTAGCAACGCTTATCTCAATAGCGATAAAAATCTACACGCTAACAGGCTAACGTGAGATTATCGCTGGAAACCCAGCGATAATCACACGTTACCTTGTTGATAGGGACAGGCAAACTTAGCCATGATATCCTCCTTCCATAGCTAAGTCTGAAAATTAGCAGACGTAAAAAAGCAGCGTTAACTGCGATTAGCGCTGCTTTTTTTGTCTCTAACAGGGTTAGCGACATTCTTGATAATAGGAGAAATGTCGCTTAGCGACATTTCTCCTATTATTTTACTCTGGAACGCCCCCTTTGCATCTCATTAGAGATGCAAGGGGAAGCGTAGAGGAAAAGGGTGCTAACATGCAAATTTGCGTGTTAGCACCCTGTTGTTGATAGGGCGCTCGTTTTATCTCTTCTTTTTTGGCTTTTAAAGCCAAAAAAGCAGAGATAAAGCCCTTGTTGATATGCCCCTTGGTCCCTGCGTCACGCCCTTCGCATTCTCACTCATTCTTCTCACTCCCTATCCTCACCTATAAATACAGCAGTATTTGGCTCTACGCACTCTGCTGGGAAGCTACAGATTGCATGAGTGAGTAAACAAAATAACTTTGGGGCATATCAACAAGGGCTTTATCTCTGCTTTTTTGGCTTTAAAAGCCAAAAAACAAGAGATAAAACTAGCGCCCTATCAACAACAGGGTGCTAACACGCAAATTTGCATGTTAGCACCCTTTTACTCTACGCTTCCCCTTGCATCTCTAATGAGATGCAAAGGGGGCGTTCCAGAGTAAAATAATAGGAGAACTGTCGCTAAGGGACATTTCTCCTATTATCAAGAATGTCGCTGACCCTGTTAGAGACAAAAAAAGCAGCGCTAACCGCAGTTAACGCTGCTTTTTTACGTCTGCTAATTTTCAGACTTAGCCATGATATCCTATGGAAGGAGGATATCATGGCTAAGTTTGCCTGTCCCTATCAAAAAGGTAACGTGTGATTATCGCTGGGTTTCCAGCGATAATCTCACGTTAGCCTGTTAGCGTGTAGATTTTTATCGCTATTGAGATAAGCGTTGCTAATAGCACGCTATCTCAGCGATAAAAATTCACGCTAGCCGGCGATAATTATCCTCACGCTAAGAGCGCTGAGCGATAATTATCGCCGGTTGTTGTTGATATGCCCCTTTATTACCTACCAAGCGGCACTGTGAGAAAAGTTCAGTAACTTTAGCCTCAACTCCAGAGTTATCCATCGTGCACTGTAACGCAAACCACCTATGATCCGAACTCTTCCAGATACCCCGAGAGAACTCCGTTCATAGTATGCGCGATGTTCATAAGAAGAAAATTACAGAATCAACATCTGGACAAAGAATGAACTTTTAGGAAATGCAAGATGAGGTAAAATGGGAAATGCAAACAGGAATTGCATCACTTATGTGGATTCCCATAAAGGCACGCTTTACCATCAATTGTGCGCTCTGTAAAGAAGCCAATAATTCTATGAGCATGTGGTATGAACACCTTTATGAGCCACCGACAGGCACTGTGACAATCTCCCACTGCCTTAATACTCACTGCAGAGCTTTCAGTTATACTTCTTAATGAGCACAACCCCCTGTAAAGTTAACATACGCAGACATTTAGAGGACCCTTGGTTCTCTTTTCATGTAGTATATAAGAGTTGTATGTGAATGGAATTATACTATAGAAATGTCACTGGCAAAAGTATATTTTAATATGCAATGCAAGATTAAGTAAAGCAGGGGTGGAGAGAGACAGGATATAGGCCAAGCACCAAAATACAAGCGGTGCCCATTGGCGGATCAGAGAGCTAAAAAAGTGCCCACGATTGCAAATCCTGGCAGTTTTGGGCCTGCAAAGGAACGCTGTATGCCTGCATGCCTCTGTGCTTGCTGCAGTTAAGTTAATGTTTGTGGTAATATGAGGGTAATCAACGGAAACCAAACGGCCACCAGTGCATAACAGAGGCCCACAAGCTGCTAAAAAGGGTCCCACAACACCGACCTGTTAGCCTAGCCCTACCACTGCAAAACTGTCCTATAGGCAGTCTGTCCCTCGATTGGAGGTGTGAACACAGCACAGAAAAAGTGCTCAGTCTGCGCGTCTGTGTGTCTCTCCAGAGACATGTCAATTATTGTTTCCAGACATACACAGTAGAAACAATGCACACACATTGTAGCAAGCTTGGGCCAGAGGAGGTATCCATAGAAGCCCCAGTCACCTCTTCTCTGGGTCCGCTCAAGTTGGAGTAAGAGTAAGCAAATGACTACTACCTATACTCACTCCTCCCTGACAGCTAAGCGCCTCGAGGGATCGATGCTCAGAGGAGCTAAATATGAGTGACAAATGCATTTTAGTGCAAGAGTGGGGTGAGATGCACCAAAATGCGTTATAATAACTAGGGGTGGGCGGAATTTGCAAAATCCACTTTCGCAAATTATCGCGAAAATGTTTAAAATTATCGCAAACAAGCGGAAATATCGCGAAGATGCGGAATTTTTTTTCCCGCATGTTCGCGAGATTTTCTGCATGGTTGCGGGTCGCCAACTTACCCATGTGGTTGCTCGCGGGCGCGGCCATCTTGTTTTGAGTTGTCTCGCGGTGCATGATTGCGAGAAGAAAGACGTGATCGCGCGACGCATGACGTCACTGCGGGCGCGAACTGTCGCGAGACAGCGCAAATGGCTAAAAACAATCCAACATCTCATGGAGAACGGGACCGGATCAAGAAAACTTGTCGGCGAACGCAGGGATTCAGGTAAGGCGATCGCGCGCGCGCGAGAATGTATTATTTTACAGCGCAAGCAAGAAACAAATTATCGCCAAGCTGCGGAAAGCGGAAATTTTGACATTTTCACGCTCTCCGCGGAGCGCGAAAATGTCAAATTATCGCAATTTCCGCGAACGGAACGAAATTTTTGCCCAGGCCTAATAATAACCCTCAATGCATGGTACTTCGCAGGGCAGGTTCATGGTGTGGACTAAATATCTAATGCCTGTGGCTGCCACCGGTGCCCGGGTACCTGCAATACCACTGCCCTCCTCCCCTCCAAATAAACAAGCCTCCTCATATTGACACAATGCTCCATTCGATGTCCTGCACACTTTCTCATGCCAACACCACACCCCTGCCAGAATTCAATAAAACAACATATAGAGAACACTTGGCAGATCTTAAGAGGACTTGCACACATATGTGAACAATGACGAGCAGTTCCATGTCTGCTCTCTTTGTCATTTGCTGAAACAAAAGTTACACATTAATGATATGTTTTGCTTGTGAGCGAACTAATATTGGTGCGAAAACGTAAATTTGCAGGCTTGTGGTCAGGAGATCTTAAAGAGGAAGGAAATAATTATTGGAGAAGCCAAGTTTTGTTTTCTTTCTAGAGGGCTACTGAAAACGAATTCCAAGGCTTTTCTGCTGCAAGGGAGAGTGTGCTGTCTCTAAAGTTGACTGCTATACCATGAGTAACAATCATCAGAAACTGATTGGTAAAGCATAAGATCCTGCTGAGTGGGTAAAGTGTACATTTGGATGCAGGGGTATGGTGACTATGGGGCATATTATCAAGCACGGCGATAATGGGCTTGATAATATGCTGCAGAGAATTCTAATAGAAGCCCATGTTCACACCAGAACATGGGCTTCTATGGGAATTCTCAAGGGCATATTATCAAGCCCATTATCGCCACTTTAGCGGCAGTTTTCTGCCGCTAAAGCGGCGATAATGTTTTTTTTTTTTTGAAACCGTTTATTACAGAATCCCAAAAATATACAAAGATGGGCCTACAACCTTCAGGCCGGCCGCTAGCAAACAGAAGGAGCATGTAATACAGACAATAGAACGCACGCTGTGGCAAAAGGGACTTCACAGGAGTTAAAAGAGGCGTTGGCGGCCACACCATCCGGACCCCACACGACGGTTTCATTTTTATATAAATAACAACAAAAAAGCAAGTCCACAAGGCAACCCACAGTCGGAAACAACAGCATGTGCTCCCCTAGGGGGGGGACCCCACTGGTTCATAGGAATATCGAGGGGGGGAATAGGTCAGGACGGGGACTAAGTAAACTCATTGCCCAGAACCGGGAAGACAAACAGGCTAAGGAGACGGTGCCGGTGACGGATCAGGCAGTAGCGGCGGGGTACAAATTCCCCCACGGTAAGCGTTCCAGGGGCCCCATACTTTCACCCATGTCCCAGGCTTACCTCTCGCAACATACACCACCTTTTCCCGAAACATACACCAATCCATGTTGTCCTTCCACGCCGAGACAGTAGGCGACCTCTGGGAACCCCACAGTTGCGCAATGTCACGTTTGGCCACCATATATCCCAGAGTCGCCCACCACGTCTGCGGCACTGAGTAGTCGGTTGGCTCCCATACATTCAAAAGACATCTCCTCGCCTCAGGCAACAGCGGCACATGCGTAACTACCTGCAAAACCTCATGCACACCACGCCAGAATCGCACCACCTCCGGGCATTCCCACAGAATATGGAGAAAGGTCCCCAAAGAACCACACCCACGCTTACACAACCCGTCCACAGGATAGCCCATACGCATCAGCCTCGGCCCCGTAACATAGACCCTATGGAGTATCTTGAGCTGGACGAAGCGAAGGCGGGCCGGTATGGCCACCTCTTTCGGGGAGGCCACAGCAGACACCCAGTCCTCGTCATCCAGCTCCAATCCATCAGCCCCCCACGCCTCACGAAGGCCGGTCAGCAGTCCCGAACGGTCATTGATGAGTTTTTTGTAAATTAATGAAATCGTGCCGTCCGGGACATGCCCATCTAGCACTCTATCCTCCAGAGGGGAGTACTCCGGGATGGAGGCAACGTCCGGAAATACGGAGCACAACGCATGACGGATCTGCATATAACGAAAGTACTCCCTGTCCTGCAGCTGGAATTCTGTCTGCAGCACATCGAACGTTTTGAATCCCCCCCTCGTCCAGAGATCGCCCACCCTGCTAATGCCTATCATGTCCCACTTCTCAAAGCCCTTCGAGGTCCACAGGGAGCCCAGCCGCTCAGATGCGTATAGTGGCGTCGCCCGGGTCAAGCGATCCTTCCACCCCATCGCCACGTTAGCCGTATGCCACACCCGTACCATGACCCTCGTGGGGCCCATCAGCCGCGCGTCATGCGAGCTAGAATAAAGCGCCCGATTATAGTCACCGCCCGGCAGTAACATTTTATCCATCTCAAAGGCCGGGTTTAGGGCGGGCCCGTAAAGGCCGTGATTGATCGCAGCCAGCTGGGAGGCCCAGTAATATCGCTTGATATCTGGGAGGGCAACCCCCCCGTCGTACCACAGGAGCGTCAGCTTCGCCAGGGCGATACGCGGCCTACCCTCCCAGAGCAGTCGGCGCTGCAAACTCTCCACCTCGCGAAAGTAGCGCGCCGGGACAACGTCCATTGTATTCTGCAAAGCATACAGGAAACGCGGCAGCGACATCATCTTAAACAATGCCGCCCGGCCGAGCGGCGAGAGCGGCAAGCGCTTCCAACGCGCGACGTCCTCCTTCAGGCGCTGGAGGGGGGGGAAGCAAGTTCTGGCTATATCGGGCCTCCGCGTCCAGGGTAATGAAGACACCCAGGTACCTAAATCCCCGCGGGGCGATCTGGATAGGACAACCCCGCGGAAGGATAGGATCCTCCCCAGAGAGGACATACAAACACGATTTAGCCCAGTTGATGACCAGGCCGGAGTTGAGGCCAAATGAGTGCAATACATCAACCAGTACTATCAGTGATTTACGTGGGGAAGCCAGGTACAGAAGAATATCATCAGCGTAAAGAGATACGCGGTCCTCATACTCGGGGGTCCATCGGAGACCACGAATAGAAGGTTCCCACCGCAGCCACTCCGCCAGGGGCTCCAGGGCAAGCGCGAAGAGGAGCGGTGATAATGGGCAGCCCTGCCGCGTGCCCCTGCCCAGCTCAAACGGAGCCGACACTCTACCGTTCACAACCACCTGTGCCAGCGGTCCCGAGTACAACAATTTCACCCAACCGATGAATCCCGGGCCAAACCCAAACTTCGCCAGTGTCGCCCAAATATATGGCCACTCAAGTGTGTCAAACGCCATAGTGGCGTCCAGGGATGCCAAAATGGCCGGTTCCCGTATAAACGGGACATGCGCGAGCACCCCATGCAAGCGCCGCAGGTTAAGCGCAGTGTTGCGATGGGGGATAAAGCTGGACTGATCCTGGTGAATCAAATCACACACCACGCCAACCAGCCGATTGGCCAACACCTTGGCGAGAATTTTGGGCTCCGCATTCAGCAGCGAAATAGGCCGGTAGGACGTGACCCGGTCCCGCGGCCTCCCCTCCTTGTGAATGACCACGATAGTAGCCAGACGCTGGTCTAGCGGGAGGGAACCCGCCGAATGGGCCGCGAGGAACATCGCACGGAGATGCGGCGCCAGCGTATCCGGTCGCAGCTTGTACAATTCGATGGGAAGACCATTAGGACCCATGGCCTTGCCGGAAGCGACCGAGCGTATGGCGAGAGCAATTTCTTCAGAGGTTGGGGCGGCGTCCAACGACATTCTGTCCTCCTCCGAAAGGGAAGGCAGCGCGATATCCCTAAGCAGGGCATGGGAATCCTCTTCCGAGCGGGAGGACACCGGGGAATACACCCCACGGAAATATTCTGCAAAGCAATCGACTATTTCTTCCGGTTCCGTGACACACACACCATCCAGTTTCTCAATCGACGGGACAACTCGACTCGCCCTCTCCTTTTTATCCAGCCACGCAATCAATTTCCCAGCCTTATCACCCACATCATACAGTCTCCCCTGTTGCTCTCTACTGAGGCCCCTGGCCGCCTCCGTGACGAGGGCCTTATAGGCCGCCTGCTTGAGTCGGAGGACATGTAATTTGTCATCCGTCACCCCACATTCGAGGTCGCCCTCCAACTCAGTTATTTCAGTTTCAACACGGGTCACCTCCTCCCGCTCGCGCCTCCGGGAATGGGAAATAAGGGACAGGGCATCCCCCCGAATCACCGTCTTAAATGCCTCCCATAGCGAGACCGCAGATGACACCGACCCCACATTATCATCAAAATATCGCTTAAGGGACTTAACCAACTCTGCGCGAATGGTGGGGTCACGCAGGTACCAGGGATTAATCGGGGCCACCCTACCCTCTCCCCTCGGGAGAATATCGAAGTGCAATAAGAGCGGGGAGTGGTCTGAAATACCCCGCGCCAAATGGCGCACCTCCCGGATCCTCACCGCATGCGCCGCCGGCACCAGGACATAGTCTAGTCTTGATAGACTGCCATGGGCCCCGGAATGAAAAGTGTACTGTTTCTGCGTAGGATGTTTCAAACGCCAACAATCCACCAGCCCCAAGGCATCCAATAGGCCAGACAACCACGCTTGGGCACGGGGGAGATCCCTAGGGGGGTGACGGTCCTCAATTCCAGAAACCACAGCGTTAAAATCCCCCCCAACCACCAGAATCCCCTCCGGAAGGCCAAGGAGGAGGCGCCCCAGATCCGCAAAGGTGGTCGTCTGCAACCCTGGCGGGACATAGACAGAGCGGCGATAATTTTAATGTTGTTTCTTGATAAAATGCCCCTTAGTAAGTACATTCATTTGCGAATAGTGGTTACAGTTTTGGAGGCAGCTTCTCTTTGGCATCAAGGTATACTGAGTGACAGCAGTCCAGCCCAGCCTGTATCAACACGTCTACCATGGGTATGCGCCAGTAGTTATTCACATAAGGAAGATTCCTATGACCCTCAGTTGAATGATGCAAATATTGGACTCTCTGCCCACCTGTGAATCCAGAGAGAGTTTGGCTGAGGTGAATACCTAGATTCCATTCAGCTTTTGCTGCAAAGGGTAGAGTATTTATAGGCTCCCTAATGAGGCACATGCAAGGAAAGGGCTCTCATTGGGACGTTACAGATGGTCCCGCACCATTGGGGGGCCCTATGAGTAAGCTAATAAAAACAGCCATTAATTCAGCATACGCCTCCATAAAATCACACATTGCAGCTCCTTAGAGACTCACAGCCACAGACCCTCAGGGCTATGATTTAGAGGTGTTTCCCTGTGTTGCTCCAGCACATCCTTCATCAGCCTTCAGGGGGTTTGCCATGTCTTGTATCACTGCTTGTGCACCAGGGACCTTCAATTGGGTCCTTTATTGTTTGATTAATTTATGAAATGCAGTCTGTTGTACCGTCGTGCCTACACTGTAAAAGTTTCAAAGTGTATTATTTTCTGTTCATGAAGTTCTTGGAGACGATGGATTTTCAACTGTATACAGTAAAAGGCCACTTCCTTTGGCCAAACGTTTATATTTCTGAAAGTGCGTTTGTTTTGTACTGTAGAGCATAATACTGGCTTGTTTAATAGATGTAGAGTAAAAGTCAATATGCCATGTGATATGTTTTCTGTTTTACTATTGGAAGGATCAATGTAGCTTTTTGTCGAACCACAGTGACTGTACTGTTTCTCTGCATAAAAGTGAATAAAGAAATCTCGATTTGGGAGACAAGCCAAGATTTAGCCTTGCTGTCCCTAGCGGCAGACGTCCTATCAAAACCCATAGGGGCAGATTTACGAGTTCTGGCGCTTCTCTGTAAATCAGCAGGGATGCACCAGAAAAGATGTGACATGCAATTCCCTCCCTGCGCCACCACAAATGCGTCACATTTACAAGGATAGGGCAATGCGTGTCGCATCTGATAAGGGCGGCGCATTGCTGGAGTCGTGTTGCAAGTGCGACGCAACTCCAGCAATGCTTGGGGGCGCCCTATGTCTAACATGCTGCGTCACTCCTTACTCCTGCTTCAAGGAGGCGCAGGATTTTGATAGAGCATGGATGGAAAAGTGACTCAGTGAAATCTTGTAGATTTCACTGCATAACTTTTACGAGGCGTTTCTGTGACAGAACGCCCACCCTGCGCAGGAACGCCAACATGAAACGTAACACAGGTTTCATGTGGTGCAGGGCTTTACAACGTGATGCATCTCCCTAGATGCGTCACGTTGTATTTAAGGTGCAACGTGGCGCATGGTTTACGCCGCTGCTGCGTCACAGAAGTGACGCAACGGCGGCGTAAAAGTGTCGCAAGGAGCTTGTAAATCTGCCCCATAGCATTTAGCACCTAGAATAATTCCAATCTTCATCCTGTCTTGTTTATTGAGCAATCCATATGAACTAATGCTCCTTGACTTCTTCTTTGCTCTGTATTAGATCGTTACTGGTGCTGGCTAATATTTAGTTTAGGGTTCAGTTTCTGCTACTACTGATATTTACCTTTATCTCCATTTTCAGCATATTTTTAATTGATTGACTAACCATTATTGTTTTGCCTTCTGTAATTATTCTTTAAATTTTGAATAAAACATTGTAGTGTATGCTTTGAAGCTTCTCTTTTCTTGTGTGGATTTCCCTGTGGTGTCTGTGTAAAATCATGCAATTGTGTTTTAGGCTCTAGTCATGCATGTTTCACAGAGTCACATTTGTTTCTACTTTATATTCTCATGAGGCTTACAAAGTTGTATTTAAATGTACTCTTCCACTTGTCTTAAGCACAGAGTTCTTCACAGCTAAGAAGTTTTGTTTATAACAACAAATCACATAAAAAATAGATTATAAGGCTTTAACAAAAGGGTATTTGTAATTCTTATGCTGACTTCATTTGAGTATAAGAGCACGCTGTTCAAAGTGTCAGATTCTTTGAATGAATTATTAATTATTCAAACTTCTTGAAAGTATCTTTTGTACAAATATGGCTAATACTTTCCAGTTTGCTTAAGCATTGCTTCACGCCATGCATACAAGTAGATGAGCTCATCAGCTACATCTTCCCTAAAGGACAACTTTTAAAACATTCTCGAGGTCTATGTCACACTGTTTATAGAACATAAATCATTAAGGAAATGTCACTGAATGCCTTAAGGAACGAAGCAGCGAGAGATGACATTTTGATACAAAACAATGCATTGAGGCACTGTTTTGTGAAATGTTATCAGAATCTGAAAAATGCATTTAAATGGTGGCATTAAAATTGAAACTACTGGCTCTTGCTGGAGGATGGAGTGCTATAAAAAAGGAACAGTCCGAGGACATGAAATCAGCACCTAGAGATTGTTAGCTGTCAACAATGCCGGAACAGACTGAGCGAGATTTCTGTATCCCCTTGTAAGTCTTGAGTGGCATTTAATGGCTAGACGTGTAGTCAGCAGAATTTGCATGCGAACTCTAATGCATTTTTAGAAAACATTAAAAGGGAAACTATCAAGCAATTCCAATTAAATAAAAATCAAGTTATTACGTTTTGGTCTCCTTTATTCTAAACTATCATACTGTCTTGTTGATTTTTCCTGAATGTCTAATGGGTGTTTAATAAATTCAAAGTGATACTTTCATCTTCGACTACATTCCCATGTCATTGCTTTCCAATGTAGCCTCTTGGTCCAATAGGGAGTGCCCCTTCTTAAATATATACTTTGGGGCAAATTTATGTGGGACTTGCGCCCCTTTTACGCCGCCGTTGCATTACTTTTGTGATGCAGCGGCGGCGTAAACCCTGCGCCACGTTGCGCCCCATTTACATCGTGACGCATCTATGGAGATGCGTCACGGTGTAAAGCCCTGCGCCACGTGAAACCTGCGTCAGGTTTCACGTGGGTGTTTCGACACAGGGGGGGGCGTTCCGTCGCAGGAACGCCCCTGAAAAGTGACTCAGTGAAATCTATAAGATTTCACTGAGTCACTTTCCCAACGCTGATGCGTCAACACCCTGCGCCTGCTTGAAGCAGGCGTAAGGCTTGACGCACCATGTTAGGGATAGGGTAAGTTGGAACAGTGCTGGAGTTGCGTCGTGCTTGCGACGCAACTTCAGCACTGCGCCAACCTTACGCCGGCAGATGCGTCACGCATCTGCTTGTCCTTGCGCCACGATGCACCGCATTGTAAATGTGGCGCATCTGCGGTGGCTCAAGGGCAAACTTGCGTGACGCATCTTCCCTGGCGCATCCCTGCTGATTTGCAGGGATGCGCCAGGGAACATAAATCTGCCCCTTAGTGACAGTAAGCTAGCGATGGCGAAACGTTCTTGTCGGCGTGAGAGCCAAGTACAGTCTAGTTATTGGCCAGTGGCAGCGCATCCTACAGAACTCTCTTCCCAACACTTGAACGTAGTTCACTCATATGTAAGATTAGGCATCAGCAAATAAAATTACAATTTCATAATCATTTTTTTTATTTAATTGAAGTCATAAATCTGGCCTTTGCACAGGAAGGTTAGACTCACACATGCAAATGACTTTGGGCCATATGTAGGTAAAATGTGTTTTGCGATTCTCTAATTGCAATTTTTAGGGAATCGCAATTAGAGAATTGCAAAACGGAATGTAGGTAGGATTAGCAACATATTTTGCGATTCCCACCTATTCCTTATTTGCGAATCCCAAATTGAGATTCGCAAATAAGGAATACCTTGCCATTCATTCCTATGGGCTAGAAGGCCCATAGGAATGAATAGGAAGACATTCTCAATTTGCGATTCTCAATTAGAGAATCGCAAATTGAGAATGCAATTTCAAGGTTGCAAGGGTGTCAATAGGGCACCCTTTTGCACCCCTGAAATAAACATGTGTGCACATGTGGCACACATACATGCGCTAAGGGCATGTATGTGCGCCACATGGCACTTTGAAAAATGCAAAAAAGTGCATTTTTCAAAGACATCGCAAATTACCACCAACCTGAGGTTGGTGGTAATATGCGATTCCGTAAGCCAAAAACGCACAACTTGGGTGCTTCCTACATTACATTTAAGGAATCGCAATTTGGGATTCCTTAAATGCATTAGCAAAATAAGAAATCGCAAATTTTGCGATTCCGTATTTTGCGTGTGGGTTTTTGTGTGCTACATAGCACACTGCCCAAATTGCGATCGCAAACGCCAAAATTCGGCGAATTTCAGCATTTGTGATCGCAGTTTGGCTTCCTTCATATGGCCCTTTGTGAATTGAGCCCTATTACTGAGATAATAAGTTACATCATAATTTTCCTCGACATGTAGTCAGTTTTTAAAGCTAGCTATAGTGAGCTTGAATAACACTTGCAGAAAGAACACTTTGATTACAAGCCCCCTAGAGATGTCGTCGAGCGTTACGGCTTTAACATCATGTCATACCTGAAGACACGCAACTTATTATCACCTTTTCTCCGGAGGAGGGAGCCACTGCAGCTCGGCTTTGATCTTGCCTGGTTGAGCTAGTGAAGTACAGCTGCCCCAAACATAATGGCAAGTGACCATCTATCTGGTCCACTGCTTGGTGGCCAGACGTACGTGGACCAGTGCCGGTTCCATAGCCAAAAGTGAGGAACCTTGGCATCTGGTTTGACAGTAATCTATAATTTGAAACCCAGATCTTCAGTGTAGGGAAAAAAAATTGGAATTCTCAAAACATTGAGCAAGATCATAGGCCCTCTCCCCAAAGCTGACAGTAAATTAGTTGTTCAGGCACTGGTCATGTCCAGACTGGGCTATTCTAATGTGTTATATGTGAATGCCTCACAAGGTAGATTGAGAAAGCTCCACAGGGTGCAGAATGTGGCAGCATGTCTGCTGCTCAATCTTCCAGGGTGTTCACCCAGGGGCTAGCCCTTGCCAAACTACCTTGGCTTCCTGTGAGCAAGAGAATGTCCTTTAAAGCTATGTGTTTTTGCCATAAAATTTTGAACAGAAAAGGACCTTGATAACTACATTCTCTGGTGAAGCCCTATCTACCCAGCAGAAGTATTCACATGGTTCCATAAGGTCCATTAGTTTTATGCTTATTCTACATCACCTCTCCGAGTCGTATGGTATTAGTACGCATAAGTTAGTCATCTTTGTTGGCCACCACCACAAGCATGTAATAGTCATTTATCCTTGTTGGCCATTTTTTATATGCTGGACACAGCCAGTTTTAGGGTCATGGATTTTTCTTTTTAAGTTCAAGGACATGTTTACCCCTGTATCAGAAGACTTAATCGCCATTTGATACCAATAGTTACTCACAAAAGGGAAAGACGGGCGACTGTTCCCTTCTGAATATGTTATTACAGTATCAACCCTACCCTCAAGGCCACATATTGTGGAATCCATTTGGGAACTCCCAGGTCCCTTCATGTATAACATAGTACACATTCCCTGTCTATTTTCCAGATTAGGTTTTCTGATTTACCATGGGTTTTGGTTTTGTTTAAATGCTGACCCTCATCCATACACCTCACCTGTGCCCGCAGAGTAGCACAGGAACGGTGTCCTGAACGGGACGAGCCCGAAGAACTAGATCAGGAAGAGTAGTCCGAAGAAGCAGCCAAGCTTCACCATCAGCAGGTAGTCCATGGCGGCGGGGCAGCTGTTGGTCTGCTCCAGGGGCTTCAACACAATGCCCGCTACTGCTGCCAGCGACCAGAGGGAAGCTCTGGCAGCCTTGGTTCCCGGCTGCTTGAAGCTAGTTTGACTCCGGATCTCCGAGCCGTATTCTGGGCTTCCCTTGCCGCCCACCTCCCGCAGTGAACATCCAGTCCAGAGCCCTGGACCCCCTATGTCCTGCCTACTCACCAGCTCTGCCTGCAGACAAGAGCTTTCCTAGTCACGCACTACCCGCTTCTGAACTGCCCTGTGCGTGCACATGGCAGGATTTACCACAGGGGCTGCCGCGGTGAACCACAATTTCACGCCGACTTTCTGAAACCAGTTTTCTCATCACATGTCCTGTTAAATTGAATCACGCTCCTGTTCATGCCCATGCTTCACCCAGCTTCCAGCTTTGTAGCCCTGGGTATTAGTCGCATTCTGGAAACTTTTTCTCGCTTAAGGAAGTTAGGCTCTTCGAGAGAAAAACAAGCATTTGCAATGCAATAGGACTCGCATTTATGCAAGACCTGTTGCATTGCAAATAGGAGTGCGGGCGGGCGAGAAGGCACGGGTGGGGGTACACGGGTGGGGGTATGAGTCGTACCCCCACCCGTGTATGTACGAGACGTACCCCCACCCATGTATGTACGAGTCGTACCCCCACCTGTGTATGTACGAGTCGTACCCCAACCCGTGTACCCCCACCCGTGTATGTACGAGACGTACCCCCACCCGTGTATGTACGAGTCGTACCCCCACCTGTGTACCCCCACCCGTGTATGTACGAGTCGTACCCCCACCCGTGTACCCCCACCCGTGTATGTACGAGTCGTACCCCCACCCATGTATGTACGAGACGTACCCCCACCCGTGTGCCCCCACCCGGGTACATGGGTGGGGGTACGACTCATACATGCATGGGTGGGGGTACACGGGTGGGGGTACGACTCGTACATACACGGGTGGGGGTACACGGGTGGGTGTACGACTCGTACATACACGGGTGGGGGTACACGGGTGGGGGTACATCTCGTACATACACGGGTGGGGGTACAACTCGTACATACACGGGTGGGGGTACGACTCGTACATACATGGGTGGGGGTACGACTCATACATACACGGGTGGGGGTACGACTCGTACATACACGGGTGGAGGTACGACTCGTACATACACAGGTGGGGGTACGTCTCGTACATACACGGGTGGGGGTATGACTCATACATACACGGGTGGGGGTACGACTCGTACATACACGTGTGGGGGTACGACTTGTACATACACAGGTGGGGGTACGACTCGTACATACACGGGTGGGGGTACGTCTCGTACATACACGGGGTGGGGGTACGGCACGTACATCCGCGGGGTCTGGGGGGGTTCGGCATGTACCGGGCCCCCAATTCCGCTCGCATCGTGCCGTACTTCGCTTTTCCGGCACTTTTTGGGGGCCGTAAAAATATTGCCGTCCGGACTGGTGTTGGTACGATTCATACTTCCTGGTTCGTGAAATGCAGCCTGCATGCGTCCCGACGTCAAGTTGGCGCTGTCCCGGATCACATTGGTATGTGTTTTTACAGTCGGTCGGTGTTTTTTCTGACTCGTACGGAAATGGTGTTTCCTTACGAATCGTACGTGCAAGTTTGTAGGGTTATTTTACCGGGTACGAGTCGGACGGAGAAAACCCTCCGACCGACGGTTCGTACCCGGTTTTTCCAGGATCGGAATCGGCACCTTAATATGCAGTCATGCTTGAATGCCTGCCAGGTTTCAATGAAATGAACACCCGCAGAAGATAAATTAATCGTTATCAGCTTTGTGCATATCTACTGCTGTTTAAGCCTCTTTACTAAAATTCCTTTCTTTTTTTAACCCCTTACCTATCAAGCCACACAGTTATTGGCCTGGCAGTCATGGCAAAGTGTATTTAGAATCACTCAAAAAGCACCCAGTTTCCGTTTTTATGCACATTTAAAAATAAATATAGACAAAAAATAAATGGTTTTCTGTCTGAATTCATTTGTAAAAATCAGTAAAAACGGAAAACAGGGAGCCTTAATTATAAAACACAAATACAAGGCAGAATGGGGCATCCCTGTCTCCAAATCCCCACTCCAGGAAGACAGCTGATGGATTGGCTATAATAAAGGCTCAGACAGTGACATTCATCTTTTACATCTTATTCTAAGTAATACAATAATTCCCCTACATCTTCTACTTAATGAGGCCCTTAGAAAGCTTAATTTACTCTATTGAATTAATTGTCTGCACCTACCAATATTTGGTTTTATCGGCAGTCTAGCGACAACATTTCAATTCGGTGTAGCTAGGCACAAAACCTTGCCTTACATTCCATAGTAGAGCTGAAGCAGCTCCAAATTCCAATTAGCTTAAAATGTGAATTTTCCTTCAGCATTCAATAGTGAACTGGGCGATCTACTAAGATTATATTTTTTCTTGTTTTGAATTGTGTTATATTAGCGAGGGGAGAATGACTGTGGGCGTTTGACCGATTTCTTTTTTCTTAGTATACTCAAATATCTGGTGCTTTCTACTCTATCATCAAATATCTAATCCTTTTACCAATCATGTTTAAAGTTTATTTTGCATTGTTTCTTTTAGTATCTCTAATTATTTCAAAGTGTCTGACCTTTTTCTTCATCTTCTGTTCAACCAAAAACCTAAGCTAGATATATGCCCTTGTAGTGCAGTTTTAAACATGTCGCCGAACATCACATTTTTTTATTATTTCTTTTATTCATTACATTTTTTTTCAACTGTTAGTTCCAAGGGCCTGACCATATTTAGGTACAGAAAAGGTGAACATGCTAGAACTACTGTGGGCAGACATCGATAGAAGGGCTAACTTATCAGTTCTAGCCCTAAGGAGAGTAATTAATTAATGATTCTGACAGTTAAATAGGTACACGTTTCAGAGCTTACCACAAATCTTTGGTCCTCTCACGTTTTACAGTTGGACCAATGTACCACAAGGAGAGATATATTTAATGACTGATTTAAAATATTTTGTGCAAAATTTGACGTTGCTACCCTGAAGAAGTCATTTATGTACTTGGGTAACGATTTTGAAATCAATTCTGACTTTTACTGGCAGCCAATGAGTATGTTTCAGATGTGAACCAAGATTTAATTTTCATATATAAGGCTATGACCCTATTATGAACTCACTTTATATGGACAGTAGATTAACAGGAGGTCCGTCAAGTAAGGCATTGCTGTTGTCAAGTATGGAGCAAATCTACACACTCACCGGCATCTCATGGGAGTCTGGTGGAATGCATCAGAGGATTCTGCAAAAGTTTCATATTTTGCACCAGTAGTCCTTACCTACATTGGCAACATGAGCTGTGAGACCTATGTTGGTACCCCTAACAAATCCATGATCTTTGACTGAGTCAAAGAACTTTGTGAGAACACCTAATGAGGTATTTGAGAAGAGACATAAAAAGAGTGAGGAGAGAATGTATTTAGGAACTATTCGCATGAGTTCTGTCTTATCCGCATTGAAATTTAAGCCATTAGCTGCCTTCCAATATATCATCAAGCTCCTAATTGAGCAGCTACACTTACATATAACTGGGTGCCATCTGCATAGGATTAGAACAATTTGAGTAGCAGTGGCCTGATATACTGTATACATGATAGGTGGGATACAGCAGATCCCTAAATGATCTTGCAGTCCATTGATAGTGGAGCTAATGAATAGTGTGTTGCTCGTAAGCATTGAACGCTGTTCTTGAGAAATCAGGCAATTCTTTTTAGGGTAACTTTGAAGCTCCCAAATCAGTGTCCAGCTGCTCCAAAAACTACAAACATTGTCTCCACTGATATTTAGTGTCTACATTGAGATCATTTACAAATATGAATGTTGGGAGAAAACCATCTGATACACCCTATTGTATTTACTTTTCAGCTCTGTAACCTAGATCACTAATTTAACCACCTTATTCTTTACCATTCAGGTCTGTCAGTTATAGTAGGAGACGGGTGGAGTATTGGAGAAGAGATTTTGATAAACCTGATTGGGAGGTTGGAGGCAACCGGGAAGAATAGGAAATGGAGCTTGATGGAGCTGAAATCCCATTTAATTTGTAGGGGTGCATCATAATCACATATCAAGCTCACTCGCATATAATCTTGCAACTGAGCAAACGTGAAGAGTTAGAATTGTGAAATGTATCAACATAATTAGGTGACGTATTTTATCATATCGACAAGTATTATGGAGAATTAACATAGAAATGTATGTAACTGGCGAAAAATATTAACATGAAGAACGTGTTGTGAAACTGACAAATATTCATGTACTAAATGTGCTTATTAATTATGACATTTCATACCTAGGTAAATGCAGTCATTGAAATTGCATTAATGTTTACGTGAATTCGTTTAGCTTACATGATGCATTCTTAGGTTAGCCGAAATCATAAGACTGAAATGCTAGTACCTGACAACTCTCGCTTTAGAATTAATAGTTGAATTTCATGTGTCCTGTGGAATCTGAACATTCTCTTGTTTTGAATTGCAGGTTTAGAAGCGCTCTTGTAGGCAGAATGTCTTTGCTTTACTAGCTAGGCAAGGAGAGTAGAAGTCACAATCATGTGACTTGGGTCGATAAAGGAAGGACGTTACGATTCACACAGGAGAAGGTCGGGGAACCAAGGAAAATTGTTGCAAGAAAGGTCCATGGAAGTCATCTTGGAAAAAAACATTCAGCACTGTACCCAGAACGGATGGGATAAGTGAAGTGTATTGTGGGACTTCTACCTGTGGATAATTGATTGTTGGAATTAGGGAAAGAGCCCCACTTCTTCCTTGCCATCTAAGAAAGAAGATCTCAAAGCAAGCTCTGCCTTTGTGATGGTCACTACTTGACCCATTGATGGTGGAGAGACTTCTTAGGAAGACTCCACGCATCAACACCTATTAACTTTCCTTTTGAAAATGCTTAGGTATGGATGTATCTTAGTATTAGAGTAGGGATAGAATTAATGCTTTTCACTCATTAACCATCGATGAAGGGAAATTTTGACTCATGCTTTCTGATTCTCTGTATCCTACTTCTTGAATTAATTGTTTTGTTCATGTTGCACCATCTAATTTGGCTTCATGCTAATTCCTTTGAATTTCTATACCCTCGAGTTAAGGTGTCTTTGCATCCTGTTGTTTTTGGCTTTGTAATAAACTGACTAACCTTAAGTAGTTGTCCCTGGATTATTATGTATCAAAGAGAATTATCGGCAAATTCACTGTTTCCTAACAACTTTTCTCCCCTTTACAATTTCCTGCTGTGAAAAAGAACGATCTGAGTGTGACTCTAGAACAGGTCTAGAACTTATGAGCCCAGATCTTTTCAGGTTGTAGGAGTGTAGAATCAGTATTGTAGGCTGTCCACATTTTCCCAACCCTTCTATATTTCTACTGATGTCCCCATATACTTCTGTCCAATCATGAATGTAGTCTCTTTCTTTCAATTTTGATTTTCGTGTAATGTATGGTGTGAGAAATTGGGTTGTTGGTTGAGTGGAGTGTTAACTCTGCTCAAGCAACAACCACAATCCCTGTCAGGGTACACCACAAAAGTCACTAAACTAACTTGTGCTTAACCCTCTGCTGGCATGGCACAAAAGCAGTCAGGCTTAACTTAGAGGCAATTTGTATAGTATTTATGCTGCACACAAACAGTAATAAAGTGAAAACGCAGCACTAGTAAAATCCCACATCAAGTCTCACAAGCCCGCGTCAAAGTCGAAAAATATGGCCAACCCTGATGGAGCATGGGTCGGATACAAGAAGAGGATTGGACCCGGTTGGCGCTTACCTTGGGACTTAAAAAATATTTCCGAAAAATATCTTGAGAAGGTAAAGTTCAGCAGGGCAAGACTGCAGTTGTGTCTGATGAGGAGGTGTCATTGTTGGGGAGCCACTGGACGAAATTGTGGCGAAGATTTCCATGTTTGTACTTAAGGCACTTTTTTTTGCTGTAGCCGATGAGGGATCCATAAGGTTGGATACCCCTTCTGCGAAGGTACTCAGTACAGGATTTGCTCCTGAGGAGAAGAAAGTAGTAGGAACTGCCGCAAATTTAGGATGACTGGCACTGCACCTTGGTCCCAGTGTCATCTCGGCTTTCTGAGCAGTTTTTAGCCAAACGTCCCAATTTGTTTGCTTTTGGCTATCTGGGCACCTTTAGCACCACTTCCAAGTGTCCAGGACTGGAGCAGCACCACTTGGAGGACTCACTCAAGCTGGGTCCAGGTGCGGGTACACGAGAGAGGAAACCTTTTCTGTCTCTGAGTCAGTGGGCAGGGCCCCAGCCAACTAGCCCTTAAAGTCGCTCTGGTGGTCCTGGATTCAAGAAGTAGAACAGGACTCAAGCAGCAGAGCAGGTCATTGAGGGTTCAATGGATTGAGGGTTCAAGACAGGCTTCAGTCAGAAAATAATTCATTCTAGGTGCAGCAAAACAGTCTGCTGAAGTATGATGCAGGCCACAGCATTAGGCAATCCTCTAAGAGACCTTCCACTGGTCCAGAAAGTAAACTGAAGAGTGGGTCTAAGGGTCCTATTTTATACCTGGTGCCTTCTTTGAAGTAGGAGACGTTTCTAGAGAATTCCCATTGAAGTGCTTGTAGTTTCCTGCTTTCCCTACCCTGACTCCAGCCTGACTGCATGAATCATGTAGTGTGAAGTCCTTAATGTGAAGGCAGGGCACAGCTTAATGACTTGTTTGTGAGGCTGTGTCCAGCTCTGCACTTCCATTCTGCCAGTGATGGCCCATTCAGGCACAATTAATCCCTCTATTGTGAAGCTGTCTGGGAGGAATAAACAAAGGCCAACTACACCCAGCCATGTGACCCAGGAACAGGCTGCAGTCACAAAATAGCTAGGGCAGGAAAATGCCCATTTCTAAAAGTGGCATTTTGAAAATTGTAACTTAAAATCCGACTTTACCATTAAAGAGGATTTTAAATTACAATTTCTTAGACATTAAACATGAGTTTTCTATGTGCTCCTAAATTTCTTAGACAATAAACATGAGTTTTCTATGTGCTCCTAATCAAAGGTTAGCACTTTATTAAATGTAATAAGGCAACCCTATGTTATCCTATTGGAGAAGTAGGCCTCACCGTAGTGAAAAATGACTTTAGGAGTTTTTCACTCACTACCAGGACATGTAAAACATAAACGTACATGTTGAATCTTTTAAGTACAATGCACCATGCCCTATGGGCGACCTAGGGCCTATCTTAGGGGTGAATTATATACAATATAAAAGGGTAGTTTAAGGCTTGGCAAGGGGTTATTTTGCCCAGTTAAAGTGACATTTCTATAACTGCATTCAGGTTCCAAAGGCAGACCTGGGACATGTTTTAAAGTGCTACTTAAGTGGTTGGCACAATAGGCACTGCAAGCCCACTAGCAACATTGAATTTACAGCCCCTAGGCATGTGGCATATTACTTTACTAGGGTGTTATATGTAAATTACATATAGCAATCAGATGTGAGCCAATTTTACCATGTTTTAGAGAGTGAGCACAAGCACTTTAGCACTGGTTAGCCAAAATGATTTGAGAAATTAGGAGGGGGAAGGCACAATGTTTGGGAGAAGACCACACTTAGGAAGGTGTAACATTTAGAGAGTCCTCACTCTTGTTTATAGATAGAGAGGTGTTAGTGAGGTCTTTTCAAATTTTCTAATCTGGCCATTAATTTGGTTGATAACCTTTTGAAATTATGCTATTTTGTACATTTCTTTGAGCCATGTTGCTTTTGATCGGTATTTGTCTGTATTCTATAGTTTCAGTATACATAGTTTAGCTCCTGGCAGTGCAGATGAGAACCATCTTCTAATCATGGTGTGTTATCTCTGGGTGTAGTGTAGTGTCATGTAATTTTGCTTTCCGTTCTGTTGATTGCCTGGTGAAATCAATAACGTTGGTTAGTTCTTCCCAGATTTCTACCAAAATCAGTTTAGATTCTATCATTCCCATATAATGTGAACTATGTCATGTTTGGGCTGTGCACACCTCCAACAAGCCACTCTGGGTTGTGGCAGTCTAAGTCCTCCCAGTTCTGTGCCCACATTTAGTTTATTCATAGTCAGTAGTGGTTTTGATCCTTCCCGAGTACCCAATGTTAGTCTTATATCCAGTTTCTTAATGTTTGCCGTGTGGAAGCATAAAGGTATCATTGCAAATAGGTAGTGAAAATGGGGTGCTATATTCAGTTTAATTACTTGTATCTACTTTACAAGGACAGGTGCAAGGATGACCACCTCGCTAGACCTTCTTCCACCCTGTCCAGCAGAGGGTTTAATCATTCTTGACCATATTTGTTGCCCCTTGTTCAAGCAGATCACTAGGTATTGCAGTTGGGATTCTCTCCACTGCAAGAGGCGTAATACTAGGTACGTCACTGACCTGAATCTAGTCATTGGGAGTGCTAAACCTTTGTCCCAATTAATAGGGTAGCCCGAGGAGACTGAGAATTGTTTGATAAGTGCAATGACACCTTTCACCAATAAGGGCATGTCTTCGAATGTCACTAGTGCTTTTTGCTCCCCTACCAGCCTCATTACACATTTAAGGTTCCTGTCTTTAAAATGTGTATCGTTGAATGCTTAATGGCAAAATAAACTATGATAGCAAGAGAGGACAACTTTGTCTGGTCTTTCTGTAGATTGGAAAGGACTCCAATATATGTCCATTACATGACACTACTGCTCTGTGCTCTGTCAATAGCCACCTTTTTCATAAAGTCTGCTCCTATGCCCATTCGATCAACCACTATAAACAAATATTCACAATCCACATTATCAAATGCTTATTCCACATCCAATAAGACCAGTTCTTGTAAATCCGCATCATTGCATATCTGCCACGTATGTATGTTAGTGTTCTATTATAGGCCTAAAAAGAGGGATGTGGACAAAGTCCATCTGAGTTGGGTATATCAGTTGAGTTAAAATTGCTTTCAATCGAATTAGCCAATATTTTTGTAAAATATCTTCCCATCAATTTTTATTAAAAATGTCATCTATACCTTTCTGTTCGTTAAATACTTTTATTGAAAAGTAAAAGATATTAAACAGTACCGTAGTTAAGCAAAATATAACAAGTTAAACAGAATACAGAGTTAATAAACTCGCTTACACAAGGAATCCCTTAAAAGCACCAAAAAATGAAATACAAATTCAGTGCTGAGAAAAATTAAATGAACCAATAATAATTATTTATGTTTTGTGAGTGTTTTACAAAATGGAAGAGAGAGGGAATAAGAGACTAGAAAGAAGCAAAAGAAGAGAGGAAGAGAAAGAGAAGAAATAGAAAGAAAACCATGGTTTATAATCAGAGTGATGAGTGTAAAGATATGAAAGTGGTAAAAGGTAACTAAAGTAAATCAGATTAAATGTTATGAGGTAACAAAGAAGATGAGACAAAAATTATTGTATGTTCATCACAAATAAGGTTCCACCAAACCAAAAAACATAAGCTATCTTCCCAACAAGTTAGTATAACTTTGAAAGCAAGAGCAATAATAAGGTTGACTTAAACAGTTTTTGAAGAAAGATTATTAAAATCAGCAGATAAAGTACCCCAAAAATATTTTGGATAGAGAATGGTACTATTACATGTACAAAACAATAAACATTTTGACCATATGGCTTTCCAAAATTCATTAATTTTAGGACAATAATAAAGTAGATGAGTGAAAGTACCATCAGAGTAGAGACATGACTAGCATAAGGGAGAGATAGAGGGGTCAATTTTATGAAGGCAAGTGGAAGGAATAACAGCTCTACTGTATACAAAAAAACTTAAGATTGTTTAATATTGGCCGCTTTAGAGGTACTAAAGATTTTACGCCACAATTGATCCCATTTGATGGGTAGATAATGATTGAGATAGATCTTTCTCCCACAAAGTTCGATAGAGGCTTTATTCCTTGTAGTAATAGGGGTAGACATGGATTTATATATGAAGGAAGCTCTGGGGGTGGAAACATTAGCAATATTGTATAAAGGTGTCATGGGGTAACTGGAGAAAAGGCGGATGTAAAGCTATTGTTTAGTTAAAAGAATTGAAGTACAGGAAATAATTAGTTATATTGTTGAAGGCAGGAATCAGGGAGGCCATATTTCTCCTGCAATTGCGGAAGAGGTAGAATGGAGTTATGAGAGATCAAATGATACATGTAAAAACCCTTTTCCTTCCCATGTTTGAAGTAAAATGATTTATGGTGAAATTTGATAAATTGATTGTACCAAATAGAGGGTGCAAGAAAAGATTGTCAAAAATCAGATCCTTGCGTAAATAGTGTGTGTAATAGATGGTGGAAGTATTTTAAAATTGGATTTTTAGATAGGAATGTACAGTTAGACTTAAAAACAACATCCTGAAAAGAAATTTTATGTAAGAGCATTAAAAACAATCCATGGTAGTATAGGAGAGTCATGGTATTCTTTAGACATAGCATAAAATTGTAGAATTAAAAAGGCAGTATGATATAACTTAAAGTCTGGAAACGTTCCCCACCTTCAGTCTTTGGTTGAATTGGCTTAGATAAAGCAATACAAACACGTTTGTTATTCCAAAGGAATTTAGTACAGATAGAAGTGATTTGGGAAAAATAAAAATTAGGAACTTTAAATGGTAACATAGAGAGCATCAAAAGAACATGAGGGATAATGATCATTTTAATGGTGTCTAATCTACCCCACCACGATAGCAATAGAGGAGACCAGGAAGATAAAGTAAAAGCATTAAACATGAAACTGATTCCATTCTTGCTGTATGCATCTCCTGTGCTGAACCACAAGACCATTCATTATCAGTCTTAATAAAAAATGTTATGCAACGTGTCTGCATTTTGCTACATCTTCGTGCAGCTACCCCTCAATTTGTCATCAGGTAGAATTTAAGTTTAAAATATCTGATATCACTCTAACATCCTGCACATATGTGCAGGATGTTAACCACTAATGGGCAGATAGGACATTACCTTTAGATTTTCAGGTGACAAAACTGTCCTTAGGTATCTGCATCTATCCCTTCCTGTGGGATCATCTCTTATAAAATTGTTCAGGTAATACCTACTATTTTTATGTGATACCACAGGTGAGTGCTTGTAAGCACTGGATTCAATATTAGATTTTTTATCTATTTGTGAAATATTGGACCACGGGATTATGTTTTTTTTGGAGATTATATATAGGTATGGAGACTTGTGTCATTCACTGTCTGTACAAATTAAAATGTGAAAATTGTTTGTAAATTTTGTATAGACATTATACATTTGTGATATATGTGTTTTAATTTACAGCTCTTATGCAGTCCTAAAGAGAAAAAACACTTTGGTTGGGCTGAATGAACAACTTCTGCATATTAAAACATTGCAAAAACTGGATTCCAAATGGATACACAAAACTCCCAAATGATTACGTTGTATTACATTACCGATAAAGGATGTGTTTGGAACTGTCCAAATCTGCTGATTAAGAGAGTGCACTCTTGTTCTGTAATTCTACACTCCTTTTCAGTTGCTGAAAGTGTCTGTGACAACAGTGCAATTATAACACTAGCAATATTTTTAGATTATGTTTATAATGCATATCATCTGTTTTGATTGCATTCTTATTCAAACTGCTTTCACACACAAATTGTACGTCCTTAGACATATGTGCACTACCCCAACAATTTTGAATTTAAGAAAAGGCATCAGCCAGTGATTTTCGTGAGGCAAAACATGTCCAGCTGTTTTAAACTGCTCGTAACTGTGATCGTGTCAAGGACAATGGTACAATAATATGCCAATGACATTTTTAGACCAGGCTTACAAAACATCAATTTGTGAATTAAATATATCGCGTATACTATGATTTTTTTTTACCTTTTATTGTAATCTTTTGATTAATACAATAAACTTATATTACTACTACTTTTATTTGGCTACACATTAAGGACCCAGGATCGATAAGTAAAATTAAAGAAGTTTATTACAAATTAAGGGCCAAACTAACATACAGAAATCTCCAAAACATGTTGTAAAGATACAAAATCCTCACCTGTATGCTAAAACTTTGAATTAAATTATGTCTTAGTAGCACAAAGCCTGCAAGGATTTCAGTTGCAGCAATACAGAAGAAAAAAAATTGATTGTGATGATCAGTGTACAGGTTTCAATCCTGCCACCTATACATGAAGAAATCTAAAGTCCCCTAAATTTGCACTAAACTAAAATTGAAAACTGGGATAACCTAGTTAGAAAAGCAGAAAGGTGTCAACCTAGTGGAGACTTTAGTAGAAACTCTCCAAATCATTGGAAAGTATAGCATAAAGCCACATTATGGAAATATGAGAACAGGGGTCTAAACCTCTCAGAGTCCATAAACCTCTCAGAGTCTAAAGGTTATCTGCCTAAAGACTACAGTGTGAAGACCAATTAAACCCACAGAGCATTCAAGAATTCCATGTAGTCAACTCCAGTAGATTTCCACCTTCTCAGTGTAGAAATTGTCAATTTCACTCAGTTTTCCTCTCCTACGATTTGAACATCAAGACAATCTTGGTTATCTCCCTGCTCCTGATATGGGATTAATAGGAGACCCATTCTTGCCAAAAGTTCTCCCTCTGTACATCACTATCTCTAATACACAATATGCCTTTCATTGACTATGAGATCATGTGAACAAGCCTGCAAAAGAAAGAACATTGCAACGCAAGCAAAACGTTCCAGTTGAAGGTTAAACTTCGAAGACCAAATTCTTAATGCCCATGGTCAAGCTAACAATAAAACAGTTTGTGTACACTGTAAATACATGATTATATAGGCACCTACGGAAAATAGCAGTTACAATTATAGAATAAATGCAAGCACTAATAAATGAACACATGAGTACATAAATATACAATCTCAATAAAAGCAACGTAACTCGAAATGCACAAATGCAGATGTGAACGAGAATTACAATTTGTTACATTATAACGAAGGTATTAGAACACATTTATGTTAAAAAAAAATCCTGAGCTCCAATGTCCAAATTACAAGTCTCTGCAATGTGTTCGTAAAAATGTATTTCTCAACTTTATTTTTGGGTTTTCAATCTTTACATACGTCCAATACATCCAAGGCCTCTTTTACACAGCTGATATTTGCGGCATCTGCATGATTGGGGCTCTAAAATCATGAGGTTACTATTAGTATGATATTTGCCTTGGTAACTTCTCTGTTATCGTTTTTGGTGTATATATGACACAGAATGGCTCTGCGTACATACCATCTAACCAAGGAGGTTGATTCTAGTTTGGCACAATACATATTTAGATTATACATTGACAATTTATAAATATGTTATAGTGCTGGATAATGTACTGGTTGACACAAGTATATATTTCTTACAGATATTATATAATTATTTTAATTGAAGAAATTGGCCATGACAAGGGCTGACGGGCACTATATATGATGTAGTAAGAAACTTTACTTTAATCACAATATTATGATTGAACTTATAATTGAATATTGAAACTATGACAATTTGACTTTATATATTTAGGGTATTGGAATATAGTAGATATTATACTTACGCAGCATTTCAGATTGTTTACAGTATAATTGTTAGGTGAGTAAGTTCATACACCTATTACACAGTCTATATATATTCATGGTATTGTGATGAGAAGCATGGCATGCCCTCAATTATTAGGGCTTATTAGCTTGATCTCCGGATTTTCTTCATTTACTTCTTCTCTAGTTTTCGAACTACAAGATTCTTTTCATGGAGGACAACATAGCGGTAGGCTAGCCGGTCCGGTGGGGAGCTCTCTGCCTGCTTTGGCTGTATAGCGGTGTGCGAGATGCCATGAGGCTTCTGTTAGTGACTTCACCACTTCAGGGGAGGTTTAGACATGACCGTGCGACGGTTGAGGAGGCATCGAACTGGGCAAAAGTGAAAAAAAAGGAAGTGAAAAGGGAAAACATTCACCCGTCCTTCACTCGGTGCTGTCCATGCAAGGAGCCTGGGAGATGCAGTGGCAACTGAGGAGGCTCGCAGAAGATCAGACCCCGGAAGGCTCTCTGCTGTGGGCAGAGGCAGCCGCTAGCACGAAGGGGAGCAGGAGAGCCGCGGGGAGGATTTGCTTCGGGGAGCTATCAGTTTCACCGGAGCAGAGCTAGCTCAGCGCCAGCGCCAGTGTCAGCAAGAGAAGGCAGCTGAAGGCGAAGTTGGAACCAGTGTAAAAGAGTTCTCTGCACCCCTGGAGAAACAAGGGCCAGAGGGGACCGGTAAGTGCCTGTGGGAGCAGGAAAAGAGCACTAGCTCCTGTCAATTCAGACAAGGGCAAGGAGGGTGACGACCGGAGGATTCAGGTGAGGGGGAAACCTTACCAGCCCCTCAGCAGAGGGAAGCAAGCTTGAAACAGGAGATAAGTTATTGCCTGCGAACCAGGAATTTAGGTATACACCCTCTCCCTACCACCACTCCAATCAAAGATTTGGCACCAGTGCCAGTCCATATGTCCCAGAAACAGAAGGGGAAGCATTCTAAACCCTCAGCCCCACTAGTATCGGTGTCATCTAGGGAAAGGGGCACGGGCCCCAAACTTAAAATCAGCCCTTCAGTGCAATCCTTTTACAAATTACTAGCTAGACTACCCTCACTAGACACTGGTGTAAGTGAAACAACCATCTTGGAAAGGACCCCTGATATATTAACATAAGAGGGTGAAGAGAGAATAGATGGGGAAGGTATTTGTTAGAATTGGGGGTCTCCGGTTGGCATAGGTAGGTACCTGTGACAAATAGGGACCCTTGCGTCTAGTCAGGGTAAGGAGCTACACTCCTAAAATAACCCCTGCTCACCCCATTGGTAGCTTGGCACGAGCAGGCAGGCTTATCTCAGAGGCAGTGTGTAAAGCATTTGTGAACACATACAGTAATACAGTGACAACACTACAAATGGACACCACACAGATTGTATTATAAAAATAAGTATTTTTATATAGACTTAACACAAGACTAAACGACAAATATCCACAATACTGTACTCAAAAATAGTCTCTCAAATGTTATAAAATAGCTTAGTTCTCTCAAGTTGTAAATGCAACACTTTACTCTCAAAGTACCTTAGATGCGTAACGCAAAGAAAACAAAAGGGTCGCAGGGAAGGTGATGCGTCGGTTCCTTACACGCAGGGGATTTGATGCTCGCTTCCTTAGTGTGTGGGGAGTTGATGTGTCGGTTTTTACTGCTCTCCGGTGCAGTGAGTTCTCTCTGATTACGTACAGGCATTGTTAAGTTAGCATAACCACGTTAGATGTTAGAAAGCCATCTTTTTGCTTTTGCACACGGCACTGCGTTTACATGTTATTTCTTAAAACAAACTGCTGACTCGAGGCTTGCTTCACACAAGAGCAATCTGTTGTTACCATCCCAAGCTCTGCGCAGCGACCTTGGTCTGTACATGGTGTGACAAACAGTCTGGGTTATTACACAATGCATGTTTTTCACTCTAGGTTGATCGGCCCACTATTTAGCCATAACACACGCGCAGCTGCAAATGCCTGAAAATTAGTGCTTTTAGTATCACAGACATCATGTTTATTATTCAGACCGAAGACGAGCCTTCCTGCGAGAAGACTCCTGATGCTCCTGTGATGTGATTTCACTAAGCTGATCTTTGAGGTATGGGGTCCCCTATTCAAGCCTAAGAGACCTTCTATTAGCATAATAATAATATTAGCTTCTTAGTAAAGGGAAGGTGGTAGTATCCACTGTCATTATAATATGATCACCCCTTTTATCTTCTATGGTATTGTAACTATGTTGCTGGTTTTGATATTAATCATTTGTCTGCTTGTATTAGCCAAAGTACTGCATCTTAGGACACGTGGTCTATAAAAATAAACCCCTTTTATTTACAACGTGTCTCTGTTGATTATTGTTGTGGACTGATGTGAGAATAATATACGAACAGGTATTTCCGATTCCCACCATTCCTGAGTATGTACTGAGTCGCTTGTTCTGGGTTGTCTATTCATTGGGACCGCCGAGCTAAACCTCGGATAACGAATGGGACACTTATGCTAGCCGGATACTGGGTTCTGGGTTCTGAGGTGAGTTTCTGGTACACCACAATTCACTGAGGTCCTGGGGTTCTTCGCATAGTTCTGTGTATCAGCAGAATCCCTGCAACATGGCGCACCTAACGTTTGGTCTATGAGTTGAAACGCCTTAGTAGTGCTTACATTTAGTCCACAGCACCCTCATTCTTGTTTCCGGATAACAAGTCTGACGGCTTTAAACCTACCTAGTTCTATTGATATAGGTTCCTTCAAGCTTGATCATTAAAAAGGTTATTGAACCCTTGTGCTACTAAATACTTGAAGTATAGCTTGTCCTTATGGCAGTGGACATTGCGGCGCACAGCCGTGCAGCTCTGAAACGTAATTTGACGCAGTATGGGGTGCCGGACACGGGCATGGACGTCATCTTTGTGGTGGGAGCCGATGCGGCTCACCCGTTTGAGTTGTTCTATTCCTGGGTGACGATTCCGGCAGTCAGTGGGGATGACGATACCTTTCATTCTTACACTGCTACTGCCGTGCCTGCTAACTATGCGCCGTATAGGACACAGGAGATACCAATATCTGCTTGGCAACATCAGATTTGGTTTAATGGCGCCCTCCCCCATGTGGTTATACCGCCGAGAATGGGCCCTTTATCAATTGCAGGGGCCACTTGGCCGGTACTAGCCGGATTTACGCCTCATCCCCGTTACCTCACGGTGACGGTGGCTGAATTGCGTGTACTACACACTGCCCTTATATCAGTATATAGGGCGTTGGTGCAGTATGTGTCGCGCACTGTACAGGCGGGGGCGCCTGTTGGTGCGGGACAACCTAGTGATCGTCACGCGGTGGTCATTAGTCCTGTTATGGTCAATTCTGTTGTGGGCAAGCGCCCCCTCACAAGGGATGATTATCCTTTTTGGCTTGCTGAAAAATTTGACCAAATAGAGGCGGTTTATCCGCATACAACTCCTGTGGAAAAACACAGGATCCTCACCATTAGTTTGCCTAAAGACTTAGTTCCCCATATAGATGATTGTGTATCCTGGGGTAAGATTTTTGCTGCGACGTACGCGCAGTGCTTCGGCACTCCGTCTATGTTACAGCTGCCCTCCATAATTAAACAGGTTCAAGAGGACCATGGAGCGGAGTCTGCGATAGAATTGGGGATGCGGCTCCTCGGAGATTTTGGCCTGGTGGCTACCATGATAATGGGAAACCTTAAGGTTGATGCGTTGCACTTTCAGGTTCGTAATGAACTGAAGAAAGTTGCTGAAGAGGACAAGCCGCAGGAATTTGCAAAAATAATTTCAGAAGCATATCGCGATTTGGGTCGTAGCTCTTTAGGAGTTAAGCCTGTGATCAAAAATCCCGATTCTAAGCAGCAGGGTAAGGCAGAAACTTTTGGTAAGGATGGTCGGCCAATTTTTCCAAAACAACCTTGGCGGACTAAACAACAGGGAAAGCAGCAGCAGAAACAGGGCTCTCGGCCTGCCTCTCCCGTTCAGTCAAGTAGTGAATGCACTTATGATCTGCGAGATCGTGCTACTATTAAGTCTCCTGATAGATTTCAGGTTTCTGAACCGCGCTCTCCTCGTTCTTCACAGGAAACATCGGCTACACAGTCTGGTGGCGGAGGCGGTGGCAAAGGTCGGGGTGCTCCACAACAGCGTGACCAACCCCGACAGACTGAGGGTAAAGGCAAGCAGGACGAGTTTGCTCGACAAAGACCCCCGTTTCAGAAGAAGAAAGTGGCGGCTCTGACGGCAAAATATGCCTCAGATAGTGCGGACACAGCTTCAGAACCGGACATGGGCGCTGACGCTACTGGACAGCGCGGCAAAAATTACCATAGTCCGTCAAGCTCTGCGTCCATTTCTGGCGGCGACAGCAACTGATGTATTGGTTACTGTTGAAACAGCTGACACCAGAGTGGCTCCCCCTGATAGACTTTATGAAATAGTCTTATTAATAGAGGGTGACATACAACGTACTATAAAAGGGATTTTTTGGGATAATCTGACCACCACCTATGATATCCTCCTAGCGGAGGCAGATTGGCCCCCAGCCTTCATTTTGGAAGCTCCTAGAGGGGAGGAGAAAATCCTCCCGTCCTTTGCACACACGGTGCCTAAGGACCAAGCTGAAATGTACGCTGGTGAGTGGGCGCTGGCGCTTGCGCCAGCGGTATATCGTACTCAAGTGGGTTGGGACCGGTTGTCCCCCTGCCATGAGATTCCATTGCGGTCTATGCCCCAGCCTCAGCCCCAATATCCCATGCGTCGTGAAGCTAGACCTCACGTCGCGGCGATCCTTGAACAATTGGAATATCAGGGTGTAATTGAAACCTGTGTGTCCCCTATGAATAACCCTTTATTCACTGTAACGAAGCCTGACGGCTCGTACCGTTTAGTTTTGGATTACCGGCACCTAAACTCCCATTGCCGGACCTGCGCGGTACAAAATACACATAGCTCGGCACTAGTCGACAGTCTCGTGCGTAAACGGTTTAAAACGACACTTGACATTTCCAATGGCTTTTTTAGCCATAACCTGTCCACACTGAGTAGCCAGTGGACAGCGTTTACTTCGGGCGGAAAACAAAAACAGTTTACGAGATTAGCCATGGGCTACAAAAATAGCCCTGGCGTCTTTTCCGCTCGCGTGGTTTCTCTCTTAGAAAGAATAGACCCCGAGGCATACTCCTATGTTGACGATATCTACCTCACGGATGACGAGCTGTTGCCGCATCTGTCTCGAGTCGACAATATTGTAGTGAGTTTTGCTGACTATGGCTACAAATTCAATTTTGCGAAGTCTCACATCGCGGAATATACAGTGTTGTTTTTGGGCTACGAGCTCAATAATGAAGGTAAGGGGTTAGCTCCCCACTTTCTGGAGAAGTGCGCATGCTTGAGTGCGCCAACGACACTAAAGAAATTACAATCTCTGCTGGGCTTTCTGAATTTCGGCCGTACGTACATTCCTGATTATGCCCAGCGTATCAAGCCGCTTTACGCCTTGGTACAACCCACATTTTCGAAGTCTAGCTGGCAGCTGGAACATTCTAAAATTTTACAGTCTTTACAGGCTGACCTTCTTGCTTCACAATATTTGCTGACACGTGATAACCGCACCAACCTGGTAATAAGAATAGTGCCAGGCGCCGTGGGTTTCACGTATTTGACGTTTAATGAGGGCGATACAGTCCCCATTGCGTACAAATCCCACTTGTACACCTCTGCTGAATTACGTTTTTCTGCGGTCGAAAAAGTTCTGACTGCTGTACAGATGGCGATCCTTAAAGAACGCGCACTGTCGCATGGGAAACAGATTCTGGTTGTAACACCCTATCCTGCCTTAGAAGCAGTGACAAAGGCAAGTGTACCAAATTCTAAAGCTTTGCATCCTCGGTGGATACAATGGGCCACAACACTGACGTCGCCAGACGTCACTTACATCTTTGATGCCTCATTACAGACTCAAGAGTTCTTGCAGTATGAATTCGTTCATCCGGCTCCTCTGTCTTTGCGCCCGCTCGAAGAATACCATTGTGTCATATACACTGACGGGTCTGCGCAGCCCGCAATTGGATCAAAGCACGCCTACTCAGCGGCTTGCGCAATTGTCGTAGGTACTTTCGTAAATGGTGAATTCCAATCTGATGCAGTGCATACGCAGTCATTGGGCGATTGTACCGCGCAATTGGCGGAGCTTCGGGCTCTAGTGCTTGCACTGGAGTTTGCTGATCCCCGAGTCACTACTCTAATTGTGAGTGATTCTTTCTACTGTGTCCAGTCCTATAATGACAATTTACACTTCTGGTCTCAGAATGATTATCGAGACACAAAAGGTGGCACAATTAAGCATAAAACGCTTTGGGTTCGAGTGGCAGACTTTAAAGAACGTCTCCCACTCGTGAATGTAATTCACACTCTTGGTCACCAACGACTTGGTGTCCATGCTGTCGGCAACAGCTTGGCTGACGAGGCAGCAAAAACAGCAGTGGCTACATACTTAGTGGCAGCAGTAACCAGATCAAAGAGTAAAATTGATGATGACATCTTGGCAGCTATTGCTGCTACAGAAAAGGGAGGCGTTTACCCGAAGGGTTTTCCTTCTCGTTACATTTACCATTTAAGTCCTGATAATGTCCCATTAGTGAGGATTAACGTCGTTGGTGACAGAATTATTCCCAACGCGGACTGCAGACCCGCACTGATTCTGGCTGCTCATGAGGGGTTGGCGTCAGCCCACGCCGGAGTGTCAGCCACAATATCTCTGCTACAACAACGTTACTGGTGGTTTGGTTTATATAAACAAGCGCGCGCTTATGTACTTGATTGTGACATTTGCCAACAGATTAAACCTTCTACTGTTGCGCGCCCATCACAAACACAGTTGTACATATCCAATAAACCATTTGGTTGTGTTTATTTGGATCACTGCGGTCCTTTTTCTTCTGATACTGCGTACAAGTACATCTTGGTTGCAGTGGATTCGTGCACACGTTTTCTGTGGGTATGGCCACAAAGGAGTGCTGACTCGCGGACTGTCATCAGAGATTTGCGTGTCTTTGTGGGAACGTTTGCGTGTGGTACCTTCCATTCTGATCAGGGCCCTGCGTTTGCCTCTAAGGCTTACAAGGAGGCTATGAGAAATTTGGGGGTCCTAGTCAAATTTTCGTCCCCCTACCGACCTGAGGGTAATAGTGTGGTGGAGCGAATGAACCGTGACTTAAAGCAATCATTGACAGCCCGTGTTTTAGGCACAGGCCGGAACTGGCTAGCCCATTTGTATAACGTTCAACGTGCACTTAATAATCTCCCTAGAAGGTCTCTGGGTGGGCGGACCCCGTACATGATGCTCTTCGGAATCAGAATGTTTGTACCGGACCTTGATGGTCTAGACATGGCGGCGTCGACCGCACCCTTTGACGTAGATGATCACTGTGCTGTTTTACAGACTCTACAAGAAGCCAGAGACACTCTATCGAAGGAACACTTGCCCTCCACATCTGAAGTTGAAGTTCAGGTTCCGGTAGTCGGCTGGCTACCCCGAGTTGGAGATCTGGTCCGTGAGAAGGTGGAGAACAAGAAGGAGTTCGGCCCCTCTTATCGTGCACCAGTTCCAGTGCTTGGAGTGCAGGGTACAAGAACAGTCATTTTACCTCCACTTCCTGGTCGCAAAGAAAACAGGTACATCTCTATTGACAATGTCAAACTTCAGCGAGTGGCCGATACTTCTTAGCATGACTCCAGCAGTTTCATGCCAGACGATGCAAAGAAATTCAATGTTGACTCTTGCTTCTAACACCTTGCCTGATGTTGCCATCGAGATGCAATCGGTTACTGATCCCTTGTTGCTACCATCGGCTGGTGGTTTGCCCGAAGAGACTGAGTATGCTTATCCTACACGTGGTCCCTCGCCTGTTTTACAATCTACAGCACTTGGCCAGTCCCGTTTCTCCTTTGACACTAACTCGTTGCCCTCAAGTCCCCCATCGAACGTTGCTGTTTTTTTCAGCTGGTTTAAGAGACATTTTTTGATTGCCCCTTGGACATACATTTGGCTGTTGCTTTTCAGTATTTTTTTGTTTATGTCCATTGGATTCGTAATAGTTTTTTTCCGTCTTGTGGATGGCCACTATCTGAGTGAGAGATCGACAATTAGACTTATCAATGGAACTTTGGCCCCCCACTCCTCGTCCCACATCATGAAGAGGGACCAGACTTTTGTGAATATTACTGCCTGGCCCGTCTTGGATGGAATCGCATGGGATGCTGTTAAATTCCAAATTCATGGGCCTACAGAGGTCATTAATGTACCTAATGTATTTCGTGTTTCTATGGGTGATGTGGTTAGGCAGAACATACGTTCTGATGATTGGGATGTACACGCCATTGAGTCACTGTTTTCTGATTTGAAATATTATGCCGCTTTTGATGCTGAAGATTTATACGAAAATGCGGCTAATTATGCGGAACAGTATTGTTTTCAACATTATGGCAATCATTTCCTGCATAAAGCAAATACATTTAGAAATTTTGTAAATTTTACCCAATGGGAACACTGTCCTACTCCCGAATTCGGAAGTTCACAAACACTAGTTAACAAGTATTCATATTTTACCGATTTCAGTGTTTCCAACCCGGCAGCGTTTTATTTTAAGGTGCTGCCTGAGTCTGCCGCAAAGGTTAGACTGACACACACAAAGTTACTTTATTCCAAGTCCTTTATGGACGAGTTGTCAATCAAAGGTTATGATGTATGGAAGGCTACTATTGATCTAAAGTCGGTTTGGGGTTCCAAGCCGTGGCAGGTACAGGGTACAGAGGCTTTACATCGTGCCTGTCTTTTACCAAATCATATTTTATTTTTGAATTCGTCCATCTTCCAAACCACCTGTTTTGGATTGGCTACTTCTAAACAATTAAAATCACCTTCTGTGCCGGATCTGGGCGCTTATCCCAATTGGGATAACCACACAGATCTGTCCCTTGCTGCTTTGCACTCCTTAGTTTCAAATACATCTTTCAATATTTCGAAAGTTAATAGTGAGGGTTGGTTAATTTGGCAAAGCAGTTCAGATATCTGTCAACGACGTTTTCTGGGACTGAAACCGGGGTATACTCAGGAACGCGTAGACCCTCGGTTTGAGTCGTCACATACTGTAACTACATACTCTGTGGGCAAGTTATGTCAATCTTGGCTGCGACATTCCACTTTGGCGTCTGTCAAAGTTCATTTATCACAATTACATGACAAAATAGATTTGAATGATTTTGTTAAGGGTCCTGTGGGTGGCAGAACCAAGAGGTGGGCGTATGCTATTTACAACGAAGTCTGGAAGTTGTCACAGATTGAGGCGGCTTCCAGATTGAGGGCTATTGACCAAGCCAACATGGAAAAGGTTTTAGCCGTTATAGATAACAGCATTAGCACTCTCTCTTCTAGGATTTATACATTAGATAATATTGTTTCATCAGTAGTTGATATTGTGCATGATGATATGTCTGTGTTATATCATGGTCAAAACCAGTTGCGTTCTGTTATGCAGTTTGCTTGGACATTGCAGACTTTAAAGGCAGGGAGAGTCCCTTGGGACTATCTTAACACTACATCGTTATTCCTTCCCTTTAACCTTACTGACAAGCAGCGATTTATGTCCATGAAGGATGCTACATATTCATTGTTACATATTGAAAAATTAGAACCATTGCCTTTTTCTGTAGCGGAGATCAATTCGGCTACGTGGTTAGTCCACGGATTGATAACTCTGCCTTTTGCGCTTTTTAAGTTTACGTCTTGTATGAAACACTATGCTTTGGGTAGATATGAACCGCTGGGCACCGCTTTCATACATGAGGTTTGGTCCCTCCCCTTTACGTATAGATGTACTAGGGACGGGACTGAGGTTTATTTGAAGGGCGAGGAATGTACCACGTCACCTGACCATTCCTTGGTATGTAGGCACATTCAATTACACGGCGCATGCAATGTACAAGCACCGAATTTAGCATGCATCCTACGGGGTGTCCCAGTGCCTGTGATTACGCCTTCTTTCACACTGCTTGCTAACGGTAGTTATTTGATTTTGAATAGTGAAGCTTGCTGTGGGATGTTAGTGGGAATCCCGTATATTGTAACTGTCTCGCAGAAAGTGGTCTGCTGCAATAATGTTCTCTTTCCACCCCCGCATGGGCGGCTGGATGCTTCCATCTGGCCTTCGATTCCAACCTTGAAAGCAGAGTTCAACAAGTTGAGCAGAATAAGAGCATTTGTCCCAAAAAGAGGTGTCTTTGACTTCCTCTCGTGAAACATTCGACCTTCACGTTGCTAATATGCGCACAGAGGTACAGGCGCTTCTGAATACTGACCTCCCCCTGCATTTCGGCTCTTTGATCCAAACTATTTTCAATGCCTCGTCCACGAGCGGCCTGGCTCATTTTTTTAAACTTGTGGGCTCGGGTCTCGTGACCTCTTTCCAAACTATTTTTGGTGTGGTTCCGGGCTTTTTTCATTCCCTTTTCTCGAGCATCTTTGGAGGTGTTCCGCTGCTTCTGGCGCTAGTGGCGGGTGTGCTGCTTTTCCTTTTCATCCTGCGGAATGGCTGCTCCTTCTGTGCCGCACGTGCACCTGTCCCGCCTGCATCTTCTTCGAGATAGGATGCTTGACTTTTATGGAACTCTGCCATTGGCGACCTTAAGCCTGGCATATGGATTATCTTTCCGGTATTGCTACTTCACCTGCGTGCAGCCTGTGCTTCACTGCCTGGATTGTCCCTTTGAATGGCCTTTGGATTTGTGCTTGACCAGCCTGGTATCTCCGGTGCCGGATTTCGATCGACTAATGAGGCCCTTGGTGTCTCACGAGTTGACCTGTTCTGGTGTCCGGATAATGGCTTGTGGAGCAGCACATGGGATCCTGGGTAATTGGGACATCTCTACAGCTGCCTACAACTTCTTGGCTATGAGCTATTTGGAGGAACATTCCGGGTGCCCTCTGATCGTGCTGGAAGCTCCGCTGATTGAAGAACACGTGTGTTCCTTTTCGTTGATGGATTGGATGGCTGAGACTTTCGCTGGCCCTGCAAATGATTTTTTGTTGGAAGCGGTTGCCACATATGCTGCCTATACATTCATGGATTGACTGAACTATCGTCCTTGGCGCCTGTCGCTCCTGGACAGCACCCTGCCGCGGCATTTACCTTTTTTTTTTTTGCTTTCTCCCTGATGGTTGTTTTGAGTTTTTTTTAATTGATTATATTTTTTTTCCGGACACCACAGTTTCCCCTTTTGCTTTTCAATTTTTTTCGTTTCAGACTTTAACTCATTCTGAACCTTTGGATTGGTTACGCCTTGTTCTGCTCTGACGAAACTGAACTCTGCGTTCTCTCTTTTCTTGCCTACTAAATAGTGCTTCGATCAAGGGGGCGTGTAGTGAGTTCTCTCTGATTACGTACAGGCATTGTTAAGTTAGCATAACCACGTTAGATGTTAGAAAGCCATCTTTTTGCTTTTGCACACGGCACTGCGTTTACATGTTATTTCTTAAAACAAACTGCTGACTCGAGGCTTGCTTCACACAAGAGCAATCTGTTGTTACCATCCCAAGCTCTGCGCAGCGACCTTGGTCTGTACATGGTGTGACAAACAGTCTGGGTTATTACACAATGCATGTTTTTCACTCTAGGTTGATCGGCCCACTATTTAGCCATAACACACGCGCAGCTGCAAATGCCTGAAAATTAGTGCTTTTAGTATCACAGACATCATGTTTATTATTCAGACCGAAGACGAGCCTTCCTGCGAGAAGACTCCTGATGCTCCTGTGATGTGATTTCACTAAGCTGATCTTTGAGGTATGGGGTCCCCTATTCAAGCCTAAGAGACCTTCTATTAGCATAATAATAATATTAGCTTCTTAGTAAAGGGAAGGTGGTAGTATCCACTGTCATTATAATATGATCACCCCTTTTATCTTCTATGGTATTGTAACTATGTTGCTGGTTTTGATATTAATCATTTGTCTGCTTGTATTAGCCAAAGTACTGCATCTTAGGACACGTGGTCTATAAAAATAAACCCCTTTTATTTACAACGTGTCTCTGTTGATTATTGTTGTGGACTGATGTGAGAATAATATACGAACAGGTATTTCCGATTCCCACCATTCCTGAGTATGTACTGAGTCGCTTGTTCTGGGTTGTCTATTCATTGGGACCGCCGAGCTAAACCTCGGATAACGAATGGGACACTTATGCTAGCCGGATACTGGGTTCTGGGTTCTGAGGTGAGTTTCTGGTACACCACAATTCACTGAGGTCCTGGGGTTCTTCGCATAGTTCTGTGTATCAGCAGAATCCCTGCAACAATACAGTAATACAGTGACAACACTACAAATGGACACCACACAGATTGTATTATAAAAATAAGTATTTTTATATAGACTTAACACAAGACTAAACGACAAATATCCACAATACTGTACTCAAAAATAGTCTCTCAAATGTTATAAAATAGCTTAGTTCTCTCAAGTTGTAAATGCAACACTTTACTCTCAAAGTACCTTAGATGCGTAACGCAAAGAAAACAAAAGGGTCGCAGGGAAGGTGATGCGTCGGTTCCTTACACGCAGGGGAGTTGATGCTCGCTTCCTTAGTGTGTGGGGAGTTGATGTGTCGGTTTTTACTGCTCTCCGGTGCAATGCGACACGCTGGCACCTCGATGCGATACTCTTCTCCGGTGTGATGCGACAAAATGGCGTCCTGGTTGAGATGCGACAACGTTGGTGTGATGCGTGCATGCCCGACGGCCATGCGGCGACTCGATGATCTTTGGAGCCGCGACAGGCCCTGCGACGCGCTTCTCCGGTGATGTGACAATGACCTCTGTGGAAGCGTCCCGCTTCTCCAGTGATGCGCCGCACTTCGGCGATGCGATGATGACAGCGGCAGCGGCGGCTCGCTTCCTCGGCGATGCGATGACTGCGGTTGCGGCAGCGACACGCTTCTCGTTGTTGCGTCGTGCTTCCAGCTCCCAGCGACATGCAGTCTCTCAGAAGGCCCAGCACAACAGCAGGCACTTCAATTCTCAGAAAGGGAATTCAGGGGGCGAGCTGGTTGGTGAAGTCTTGTATCCCTGAGACTTCAGGCAGGAGGCAAGCTCTAGTTCAAGCCCTTGAAGATTCTTCTTCAAGTTGATAGAAAGCACACTCAGTTCTTTTCACCTCTCTTTGGCAATGAAGCAACCACTGCAGGCCAACCCCCAAACACACAGCACAGGTGTAGTCTCCTCCTTCAGCTGCCTGATTCTTCTCCTCAGCAAAGGTTCGTCTTGATACCCAGACGTGATCTAAAGTTCTTGGGTCTGGGTCCCAATATTTAGACTACTTTTCTCTTTGTTCTTTGAAGGCAGAGAGGCCTTTGCCTAGTCCAAACCAGTTCTGGTCAGTCCTGGAGCACTTTGTTGACAGGTCTCCTACTTTCCTTTCACAGTGCAGGGCAGGGACATCAGACACACCACAGGGGGTGGAGCCAGCATTGTGGAGGGAAGGCCCAGCCATATTCAGTTCCCAGGTGCAACCCCTCCCACCCATCTAGATGCAGATCTCTCTCTTCAGCCTTGTGCTTACTCACCCTGTCTCCTGGAATCCCCCAGCCCCTGTCACTCAAACTCCAGACAAGGAATACATAGCCTAGCAGAGGCAGGTTTGGATGGTTAGACAAGAAAATACCTACTTTCTAAAAGTGGTATTTTCAAACACAGAATGTAAAAATCAACTTCACTAAAAGATGTATTTTATCATTCTAGTTCAGGCATACTAAACTCGAATTTCTACCATATTCCCTGAGTCAGTTAGGATTATAAAATGTAATATTCAAACTGCCCATTCTGGCCTATGGGGAATAGGTAGCTTTGCAATAGTAAACAACGAAAATGGATGTAATTCACTATCAGGACATGTCACACACATCATGGCATGTTCTACCTCTTACCTACAATGCACCCTGCCTTTGGGCCTACCATAGGGGTGACTAATATGTATAAAAGGGAAGGTTTAGGAACTGGCAAGTGGGTGCACTTGCCCAGTCAGCATGGCAGTACCAGACTGCACACAGGCTCTGCAGTGGCAGACCTGAGACACACTTTACAAGCTGCTCCGGTGGGTGGCACAATCAGTGCTGCAAGCCCACCAGCAGCATTGGTTACAAGCCCTGGGCACACGCAGTGCACTGTACTAGAGTCTGACAAATAAACCAATCAAGCCAATCATGGAGTCACTGATCCATACATCAATTTACCATAGGGAGCACTTGCACTGGGGCACTGAACAGCAGTGGCACAGTGCCCAAAGCATCTATAACCAGCAAAAACACATGAGGCAATCAGCAAAAAAATGGAAGGGATACCCACGCCAATGGTGCCAGGTCTAACAGTATTGTGCTGAGAAATAAATTCCTAGTGCTAGCAATGAGCGATCAGGAAGTGACCATGGGCCCTTATCCACAAGTGGGGCAGAAATGTGCTCAGAGTCAGAGTCGGTTTCAGAGCATGAACCAAAGTAATCCTAGTGATACAACTGGCATGCGGGTCGAGCCAAAACCCCTAAGGAAACTTTGCCACTCTCAGGGGTAGAAAGGTTGATAGAATCCATGATTTTAGAGATGAGAGAGAAGTTTGCTATCTCTGATAGGAATCAGGGCAAGATTCAGGAGTCATGCGAGGCCCTGGAGGAAAAAAAAGAACTCCCTGATGAACCGGGTGGCAGTGGTAGAGGCCTCACTAACAGACTTAAGTAAGGAAGTTGAGGAGAATCGGAGCGAGATTAAGGCAATAAAGTTGAGGGAGAAGGACCTCAAGAACAAGATAGAGTCTTTGGAGAATAATGCCCAGAGAAATAACCTAAGGCTATTAAATATGCCTGAGGGGGAAGAGGATGAAGATGTCAAGAGCTTCTTAGTGGAAATACTCAGCAAGTTTATTTCTGGCCTGGAACTGTCAGCATTGGAAAGAGACATACAGAGGGCCCACAGAGACCATTCAGGAAAACCGGGGTAAGGAAATACCCGCGGAAAATCCTACTTAACTTCCAGTCCGACTGTTTAAAGGAGACGATCTTAGTTGAGGCGCTTAAAGCTGGTACGTATAAAAAGGGAGTCTGGTCATTTAGGATCGGATCTGACATCTCCAGGGCTACCCAGGGAGTAAGGCAGAGTTATGGGAGTTAGGCAAACACATTCAGGAGCTGAAATCATTCGGAGCACTGGCACAAATGTGCTTCCCTGCTTCCCTAAGGATCTTATGGCAAAATCAGATGTATAACTTTAGAGAGCTCTAAGAAGTGGAGTCACTTATAAGACAGATTAAATCACAACAGAATATGTGAGTCAGGGACCAAAGCAGGCAGGGTCTCGAAGGGTGAATATGTTTCACCCAGAGAAGGAAGGGAGAGTTATCCTGGGGTGGTTGATGGGGGGTGCAAAACTTTTTAGATTCACAAAATTTAACATGGGTGATGTGAGCAAATAAGGAAAAAATAAAAAAAATGTCTGAATTTGTGGTTTAAAGAGATCTTTGGTGAGGGGGGAGAGCAGGGCTCGAGGTTCATCAAAAACCCCAGAGTCAATGTTGGTCAACATACTATATTGGAATGTAAATGGGTTGAGGGTAAGGAGTAGGAGGCAAAAGAAATTGGAATATCTGAGAATGGCGGAGAGCGAGATTATTATCCAGCAAGAGACCCATTTGTTAAGTCCGGAATGGGAGGAGGCAATAAGGAAGTTAAAATGGGTGGATGTCTCAATTTGCACAAACCAGAGTTGTTGTGTTAAGGGGGTTGCCATTATATGTAAGAAAGCAGTTAAAGCAGCAATAATGGAGGCCCATTCGGACCCCAAACTGAGATGGGTGGTAGTTAAAGTTAAGATCCAGGGCAAAACTTATGTCATTGCTGGTTATTACGGTCCGGATACGCATGACCCCTCACCTCTACAATCCTTGTATAACCAGCTTTTGGAGTTCTCTGCTCCCATAATTTTGGGCGGTGACTTTAATTTATTATTAGACCCCAAGAAGGATAGGTGGCCAAACATAAAAGCATCCCTAGAATCCAATTTACTCCAAATGAGGGCACTGCTCAGATGCTGTATGCAAGACTTTGGGTTGTTAGACGTATGGACAGAGAAAGGAGTAGGAGATCAAAAATTTACATTTAGGAATAGGAGACACGGTCACGCTTCAAGGATTTATTATTTCATAGTTGAAGAAGGGGAAAGTAGGATGGTGAAAACAGTGGAACATCTGCCAGCTCACCTGTCAGATCATTTGGCAGTTCGTTTGAAACTGAAAGTGGGGGAGACACCCCCCCCAAGGTGGACGTTGGATAGAACTTTATTGTTAGACTAACAAGTAAGGATAAAGTTGAAGGAGATAACCAGGGAGTACTTTTGCATAAATGACACGAGCACTTCAGCCCAAGTAACCTGGGATGCCTATATAAGGCAGTTATAAGGGGGAGATTGATTGGTATTGCCTCTTTTAAGAACAAGGCTATCAAGAGTAAAATAAGCTCCATAGAGGATAGATTGGAACAACTGGAAGAATTGGTTAGGAAGGGAGACCAAGGACAAGGCAGTCAAGGTGTCAGCTTGCCTGAGGAGGAAATAAGCAAAAGGATGGAAGAGTTGTCCTGTATTATAGAGGGAATAGTCAGGAGGAAATGAAAGGCGAGCAACTTTGTGCACTGTGAATATGGGGAGGGGTGCGGCAAACTCCTAGCTTGGAAATTAAAAACAGAACAAAAACAGAACAGAATTTCAACTATGAGGGTAGAAGGGCAAAGCTCACTTAGGTGTGAGGACAGGGAGATAGAGGGGGCCTTTGCAGATTTGTGTCAAACCCTATATACAAAAGATGTTGGAGCTACAGAGGAGCAAGTTGAGAAGTACTTTGAGGACTTGCCAACTCCAACACTGTCAGAGGAGCAAAGGGGGTTGGTAAATTCAGAAATACCAAATGAAGAGGTAGCGGGTGCAATAGAAAGATTGAATGGGGGGAGGCGGCTGGTCCAGATGCCCTCCCAAATGAGATCTATCTGTCCCTTGAAGAGGAGGTCGCCCCTTTCTTGACAAGATAATTTAATTTGATCTTTCTCGGGGGTCTGCTATACCGAAATCCTGGGAGGAAGTAACCATCTGCCTTCCGCTGCAAAAAGCAGGGAAAGATCGAAAGTGTTTTGAATCCTACAGACCTATATCATGTTTGAACAGTGATTATAAGATTTTCATGCTAATTCTGTCCGGGAGGCTAGGAGGTGTTGCGGACAAACTAATACACCCGGGTCAGAAAGGATTCATTAAGGGCAGGCAGATTCATGAGTTAACTCATGAATTGCTAGGACAATAGATATAGCAACCCTGGGAGGGCTCCCTTTGAAGACAATCACCTTTGATGCAGCAAAGGCTTTTGATAGGGTGAGCTGGTCCTTTCTGCATAAAGTCACAGAGAAGTATGGGTTGTGGGAGGCATTCGGTAGGGTCTAAAAATGATCTATAATAATCCAACTGCCAGGATATTGGTAAATGGGAACCTTACCCGGAAGATAGTCATATCAAGAGGTACAAAGAAAGGCTGTCCTCTCTCCCCCCTTCTTTTTGACCTTTACATCGAGCCTCTTGCTAGTAAACTTAGAGCTAGTCATCAGATCTTCTAGTTTGTATTCCAGGGATGGGAGAAGAGGGTGGCTCTGTATGCTGATGTTTTGATGCTATTTACAATAAATCTGTCACTCTCACTACCAATAAGTTCAGACATCTTGGATAAGTTTGCGGAGGTTTCAGGCTATCAGATAAATTGGCTAAACACTGAAGTGATGAAGTGGAACTCCCAGAGTAATAATAACCCCTGGTAAAATACTCAATAAGATACCTAGGTATCATGATATCTAAGAATTTAGAGGATGTAGCACGGGTGAATTTTGAGAAGACAGCAAGTGAGACTAAGAAATTATTAAGATCCTGGTCAGGGCTACCACTCTCTTTTTTGGGTAGGTCAAATACTTTAAAGATGTCAATACTACCTAAATTTACTTTTTTGTTTGCTTCAATACCTTAGAATTTAAGAAAGCTTGGTTTGACAAACTACAGGGAGCTCTGAGTAGTTTTATTTGGGCCTCCAAGGCTACCAGAATTGCGTGGAGGGAACTCTGCAAAGGGAAACAACAGGGAGGAATTGCCTGCCCAGATATGCTCCAATATTGTAAAGCATTTCAGTTCAAAGCAATGAGAATCCTATTGCAAGAACATCAAAAGTACCCTCCGTATTTGCAAGCTATGACCCAGTTAAAGAGGGGTTGGTTTTTGTATAAAATTAGGCACCCAAATTTCTTTTTATGTGAAATTGAAGATACTGTTAGCAGCCTGTAAACTCTGGTATCAAATTAGAAGAGTAGTAGGAATTCCGTAATACAGTAGCCAACGCCCCAACATGGGGTTTTCCAGGGACACCTGAATGCTTGAAGGATAAGCTCTCAGACCCTTTAGCAGAAGCAGGGATAACACGATGGGGCCAATTACTCGTTGGAAAGACCTTAGTAGACTGGGAGCAATTGTCATCAATGCTGAAAAGGGGCATTTTCAGATTCAAGTACTACCACCTGGCCCACTGGGCAAAATCATTGGCGAAGGAAACGGTGGGAAATAGTGAACTGGAAGAAAAAAAATGAAAAAGCCCTTCACAGAAAAAAGAGGTATCGGTCTGGTACTGGCTGTTCGTGCTTGCCAGAGAAGAGGAGTTTACTCTTCCCACAGAGACCTGGAGGAAAGATCTGCCGTTGGGGGACGTACAAAGTCTTTGGCATGTATCTATTTCTACTCTGTGGTATGTTGTCAGTGCTGCCTCACTCAGAAAAAAACATTTACTCACGATACATAGGTCATATTGGTCACCAAAAAAGCTGACAAAGATGACCTGCACATGTTTTTCCCCTGCCCCAGCCTCCAGGTGTACTGGTATGACGTAAGTGTGGTTCTCGCAACAGTACTGGGCACGAACCTGGAGGTAAGCATAAGCTTAATTGTGTTCGGGGTTGTGAATGAGGAGGAGGAATTAAGGGTAACGCTGGGTAGTAAGTGGAGGAATCTGCTGTTTGGGTTGATACTGTTAGCCAGACGCGAGATCTGCATTAAGTGGATATGTCAGCACCCCCCTTTGAGGAGGGAGTGGCTGGATTCGATACGAAGCATGCAAACTCTGGATCGGAATAGGGAGGATATGAAGAAGCTTGATTTTTGGGATATTTGGGATCAGAATGTTTATTTTAGTTTATCCTCACACGTGTGTTAAGCTTTTAAGTTTATAATACTGATTCAAATGTCTGATCATTAAGCAATTTGCAATAACTCCCAGGGAGAAGGGATTTGGACTGGTACTCCCAGGCCCTTTTCCGTTTAGACCCTCTGGGACAGGAAGATTGGGGACTTGCGTCTTGTCATCTCACCGGTCAGAGGGAAGAGCGAGACCCCCATGCTTGCTTCTAGTTGGATTACTGCACAAATGAGGGGGGGTGGGGAATTATTCTTCTCACGAAGTGATTTATTCTGGTGATTGGACTATCCTGAGGTGGAACTTTGACACAGTGTCACTATTGGTTACCATGTATAACTATAGACGCAAGGATATTCCTGGCTTGGGGTCTACACGATTACTTCTCTTGTGGTCACTTCTCACTGTGGTGCTAGACTAATTTGTGTTGGAACAACATCAGAACTAAGATTAATTATGATTTATTTTGCAGCCCTGGATGAAGTCAGTGCTATACCTACTGTAGAAGAAACACGTGCTGGCTATATTTTCCCTTCGAATGTATTGGACATATGTGAAGATTGAAAGATGAAAAATAAAGTGGAGAAATACATCTGCACCAAAACTTTGTGGAGACTTGTAATTTGGACATTGGAGAGCAGGATTTTTTTTAATGTGGTGGGGGTGGGGTAATTCGGTCCTTTGTTTGGAAGCGTAGAGAGGCTGATTCACAGTCCCTTCAGCACTATTTGGACTCTTTTGCTTATGAATTTTGAATGCGACTGTGCGCAAGATTTACCCTGCCAATTCAATTCTTTTAGTCACACAGTTATGTGCATGTCTATTTACTACAGTAGATGCGCTCCAGCAGTATGTTTAATGCTTCATTCCACATTATTAGGATTGAGGCACACAAAATATATGGGGGCAGATTTATGAGCCCCTTGCGCCACTTTTGCGTCACTTTTAACATGGGAAAAGTGACGCAAAAGTGGCGCAAGGGGCTCATAAATCTGCCCCATGGTGCTTAGAACACCTAGATATTACTTTTTTGTGACGTGTAAGGCAGGGTGGAGCTAAAATTACCCTGTTCCAAGCTTGTCAGTCGAAATAAGAAAAGCTCCAGTAAAAACGTGTAGCTGTCTTGTTTTACGTTTAAATGGGAACGATGCGGAGGTTTAAATAAACTGAAATTATTATCTTTTTAAAATAATCTTCGCTGTGAAGACGCCAACTCGGGAAAAAAGAGCGGATTTGAAAGCATACTTTGACTTTGAAATCCGTTTTGTGGCAACTATAAAGAGAGTTAACCTGACAGGCAGTTAGTTACGTTTGTTCGACTGGCAGATATCCTTTGAAGGAAATGTCCATTCTGCAGTTGTACTATATATATTGCTCGTTTGAAACCGCAGCCACAGAGAGCAGTGCGCTCTACAATATCAGTTGCCGATTGTTTGTTTGCTGTTCTTTTGTTTGCACTCCAGGCCCGTCCTGTCCTGGTTACAAGAGGCCAGCGCGCGGTACCGCTCCTGACTCACAGACACTCCTCCGGCGGAAGTCACACAGAAGCCGCTTCCCTCGCCTCTCTCGCGCTCCTCACTGCTGACTTGGTGGTCCGTGGTGACAGCTCTCCTTGACAGTTCGAGTTCCAGACCCTGCAGCTCGTGGGACATCCGCAGGCACCGCCCCCTGGGTAAGTGCAGATTGGAGTCTGTCTAACACACACCCTCTTCCAACCCTCATTCAGGGAATGCGCCCGGACTGCACTTCAGACTGTTGTCATCACGAAGTCATTGCTTTAATGAACTCAAAACAAAAAGAAGCGTTAAGTGCCTGCCCCTACCTACCCTATCCTAATAACCTTGCTCTTACTCCTGCTTTCTCAATTGATTGTGACAGGCACAAAGAGTAGCTTCAAGTCTTCAGTGTTTGCTTTTATTATTAGCCCGTCTTCTGTGTTGACGCATAGATACAAATACGAGATGGCAGATAGTCACCAACAGTCTTCCTTAGTCTCTTTATATCTCTACCATTACTTATTAGGGGCCTTCTCATGGCCCTCATTTGGGCCTGCTACAGGTGCGTGAATACCTTGGGAGGGAAGGACTGAAGAGTCCTACTGCACACTTGCACTTAAATTGGGCCGTTACACATTTTTAATCCACGCAATGGGGGAATGACTATGTAGATGGTAAATACCAAGTGGCCATCTCAATAGTTTGCATTATTCTGAAGAATACTCCACTGACATTTACCTACTGCTCTTGGCAAGAGTCCGGTGCATCTCAGTGGTGGGGGCGGCGGCGAGGAAGGTGCTCGAGGCCAGGCTAGGCTGGGGTAGCATTGCCTGCTCTCGCTGAGGTACTGGTGAGTGAAGTATTATGGGCACTAGGCCTTCATTAGGGATAACGAATGAGAAAGAGGCAGAGTGCTGGCTAGTTTCTGGAGTCAGGTCACGCGCAGAGCAGCTCTTTCTTATTTGCAGGGTCAATTTACTGGTGACACCAACGGGGTTGGGTGTAAGAAAGTGTAGGACATTCCTATTAGGAGAAAGGGCCTGCACAGTAAGGTGTCCCCTTAGACACTACATCCCTCCCAAAAAACAAAGAAGGGTCAAAACGTTCAACAGTGGAAAACAACACAAATAAAACAGGTGACTACAATGAGTATATTGACATCAAAGTCAATCAGCAGGACAGCGATGGACAACTGGTCCAGTGATTCTGCAGTAGGACGTCGTCGCTCGAGTTTGGAAATTTAACCTGATGGTTAGCCAGAGCATGAACGCTGTTCATCACTGACCCTGGATCTTTTGATGGCTTGCTCAACAGTATCATTTCCGAAGATTTCAGAGTTGGTTTTACCTGCTGATACTCACTACAGTTTGAGGTTGCTGTTCGAAAGATCAAATATACATCAGGGATGTTGCTGGAGTCACAAGAGTCACATTATTTGATCTTTGTTGGTTGTGTTGCTAGACTCACTGAAGACAGTCTTTGAGTGACTTAGAAAGTTGTTGACAAGCTTCTGGCATCTTCCTCTGGGCCATCTCTACCTCTGGTATCCTTCAGTGCAGCGGCAGCCAGTCCATCATGGATGTTTCGCCACAGTATTGCATAACGCCTGTTTTGGGGCTGCGTGTGAGCTTCATATGGACACTGTTGGATTGCAGAAAATTCAGTGCCTGGTTACTTATGAAAACTTTTGTAGCCGGTGGTTCATAGTCAAGGCGTGCTGAAACCTTGACCACAATACTGATGGGGTGAGCAGGATTGTTGATGGTTGGCTATTGCTACAGTGCCAAGGATGCTTCATTCATTTTTAGGTCGCTGCCTACCTGACAGCACAGCTGTACGGTTGCTAAAGACATCATGAGTACATTCAGAAAGTTGACCTAGAAATGCATTCTGCCCATTGCTTGCCATTGTCTTTGTGGTTTTAACTCACTTTTTCTTGCTTTCCATTTACTGGCTTTATGTATTTTAGGCTGTTTTAGGCTGTCCAGCTTGAGTTTGAACTTTTCCTTGCCCAAACTCTTTTACAGTATCCTTCCAAGCGCTCCCTTCTGGTAAACAGGTGTGTACATCTTATTCTTATCTCATCACATTTGCTGTGCATTCAAAGACCGCTGTCAAATGTCAGGCGCCGTGTTCTGAGGGTACTTGTTTACTTTTCATTCTTGGACTTCAAAATGAGATGAGTTATGTGACAACCTTACTAGATACTGGGAATAGGAAACAATGTATTTTCTAGCACACAACAATATTTAAATTAACTGTGTAAGTATTTCAGAATATATCAGAATTAGCAACACAAATGAAGCACATTTTTTGTTATTTCTGGAGTGTTGGAAACAAATACCTTAATATGATCAAAACAAATCATTACACTAGGTGATGTAAATTCCACACATTTTGGTCTGTGCACTATATAGTTTCATTAGTAAAACAGTAGATCTGTGCGAAAGTATTGGTCGTTTAAATTCAAAATGTGTTTTCTGTATTGGCAGTGTGCTACCACGCCATGGATCTCCACTCTATGCCAATCCACTCTACTCCGCACCACTCCACACCACACCACTGCACTCAACTCTGCACCATGGCACTTTATACCAATCTATGCCACTGCAATTTGCACCACTCAACTCTATGTCACTGCACTATATACCTCTCTACTCAAACCTGTACCACTCTATACCTATGTAGTCTTCGCCTTTCTACTCTACACCACTGCACTCTTGGCCACTGCAATTTACACCACTCCAGTCTATGCCACACCAATCTACTCTGCACAATTCCACTTTACCCCACTGTACTCTACTCCTCTCTGCAACACTGCATTTGACACCACTGCACTCTATGCTAATACACTGTACACCAATACACTTTACTAGATAACACTCACTCTATACCTCTATGCCAGTCCACTGTACGCCACTCTAATGTACTCTGTACACCACCACACTCTATCCCACTGCACTCTACACCACTTTACTCAATGCCATTTCATTTTATGCCACTGTATGCAACTGTACCCTGCACCACTCCACTCTACCTTACTTAATTCTACTCTATGCCACTGCACTCTACGCCTCTCTACTCCACTCTGCACCACTCCACTCTATGCTTCTGCACTCTACACTATTCTAATCGTAACCACTGCACTCTACTCCAATACACTAACTGCACACTGTCACTGCCTTCTATGTCACTTTCCTCTACTCTGCATCACTGTACTCTATGCCACAGCTCTCTACTCCACTCTACACCTCTCTGCAACACTGCATTCTCCGCCACTGAACTCTACACCTATCTACACTGCTACACTCTCCGCTCTGTGCTACTTCACTCAACACCACTGCACTCTATGCCCCTGCACTCTGCCACACCATATTACTCTGCACCGCTCTATGCTACTCTACTCGGCACCACTCTAAGCCACTGCACTCTACGCCAGTCAATTCTACTCTGCACTCTATGCCACTGCATTCTGTACCACTCCACTCTACTCTGCACCACTGCCCTCTGCATCAATCAACTCTACGCTACTCCACTCTGCACCACTCTACACCACTCCACTCTGCACCACTATACGCCACTATACTCTTCGCCACTGCACCCTACACCACTCCACTTTGCACCACTCCACTTTGCCCCACTTCACTCTGCACCACTCCACTCTGCGCCTCTGCACTACTAATCTACGGCACTGCATTCTACAATGCTACATTGTATGCCACTGAATTTACCGGCACTGCATTCAGTGCTATTGCACTCTACACCATTGTACTCTGCAACACTCTATGCCAATGCACTCTACTCTAATCCACTCTGCTCTATGCCACTTCAGTGTATGCCACTCTACGTGACTCCACACTATGCCATTCCAATACACCAGACTCTCTGCCACTCCACTCTACTCCACTCTTTGTCTTTCCACCTCAACTCCACTCTTTTTCTGTCCACTCTACTACACTCCACACCACTCTCCCCTATTCCACTAACTTTTAGCCATGCTGAACAACAGCCGTGCTGGTGTACAGCATGGCTAAAATACATTGGCAAATCCAAAAGCTCTTGCACAGGCGAGACCTATTGGCTTTGCTAATGCTTGTTAGTGATATGCTGTTGGTCTGACTCCAGTCAGGTTGGAGGATGTTCCAGAGGTGATAGGGGTGATGGACTTTAAAAACAGCTGGCAAAACAGAGTTACCAGCTGGGTCACTCTTCAACAATATGAATGTCTGTATTATTCTTATTAATTGATGGTAGCAGAAGTAATTTGTTGGGAGACATCTAGGATGGTGATATCACAGATAAAACAAAATTTACCAATGATTGTCCACAGCTTGCCTGTCGGTTCACAGAGATTCTTTCTTGGGTTTGTGTGATGGCAACTGGATGGACTTTGTATCCCATTGGATCTGTGAGTTGCTGGTGCTGAACATCTTTAGCCTGTCGAAGGCATCCATGATTGATGTGGATGCCATGGGTTGTACGGCAGCCATTGTTGGCATCTGGACGGTTGTTGTGGGAAGTAGAGACTTTATCGCACTTTATTGTGGCTTACTCATGGTTCATCCGCTAGACCATCGTCAAGTAAGCTGTTGCTTTGTTGGTAGGTTGCCTGTTGTGGATGGATGCTTTCATGGACAATCAGTTGGCAAGCTGAATACAGTAATAATCTTTAAGCATGTTCGGTTCTTTTCTACTTCTTTGAAGGAGCAGTCTTCAGGTTTGTAAATGTGGAATAGCAAGTCACTCCCTTTTCTTCTTTCCTTGACACGTGTGTGCAGCTTTTCTAAAATAGGCTTCTGGGGTGGTGGAAGGTCTTTGTGGTCAGGCCAATGGGGCCTCTATGCATTAGATGAAGCATTGGTATTGAGCTAAATATCCATTCTGCGGTACTGCTATTGCTCATGCTTCATGTTGATGGGGTATGTGCTGTGCTGTGCTGATGGTTCAATCGAGTGCAGGGTCATAATCTCAGCATCCCCTCTCTTCCAAGTTTTGCCATTATGTGCGGGTCCATGTGTTCATCCTAGATGTGGCTGACTGTCTCATAATGTATTGCTGACCTGATCTCTTCTTCAGCCTCAGAATATATGCTATGGTCCTTGCAAGGTTCAGGATGCTAGGGATGCAGGTAGGTTTATTCATTGCCTCCACGTTTGTGTTCCAGAGCAAAGGTGCCATAAAAATGTCCCTTTGCTTTTGTCTGAGTGGGCAGCGCAAGAAGGTTGTCTCTGCCACTAGGTTTTGAAGTCGGCTGGGGCACACATGCATACTCTTCAGCAGTTGCCCATGATGAGGGTGGGCATGTGCGGGGCTGTCAGGCTGTCTGTAGCCGAGACCCGTGGCTACACAAACACATGCAGTCTTTGCTGTGCAGGTCTCAAGGGGCAGGCAGTGAAGCTTTTGGAACAGAGCGCAGCCCGAGAGGGGCGGGGGAGCATCAACAGCCGGGAATGACCATAGATGACCTTCAGTGATGTGGTGCAAATTGAACCCCTTGTCCATCAGACTATGCTGTCCATGCAGGAGAAGAAGCCTGGCGTTGTGCGTGCAGCCTGGATTTTATCTTCTTCAGCTCTTGAAAAAAGCACCCTGTTCACGACCATTACTCGCCTGCGGGGGCAGCTGCGCGATCGGCCATACTACTATAGAGAAACAGTGCCCTAGGCTAGCAGAAAACCATAACCATGCATGTGCAAGTGCAAGAAGGCAGCTGGGAGGGTGCGGGGAAACGGGCCTCTGATTGTTTTTGGCTACTAGATACAGCATGTCGGGTCCTCACTGCAGATCTGCGGGTCATGAATGTTTGTAAGAATCCCTGTCATTTCGTGCACTCAAAACTTCAAAGCAGAGCACACTGGGATGAAGCTGCAGCACTGGCGAAGATACCTCTGTTAGGGAGCTCTCAGGCGGATGCAGCAGACAGCTACAGCGAGTAACGTGGCAGATGCCAGGGCAGAGTCCTTGGTATCGAAGGGGCTTCAAAGATTTAGGTCTCAGTTGTGCTGCCCACCCAGCAGGATCAGATATGGCTGTTTCGGCAACAGGAAGGGGATCGACAGGTGGAGACTGAGGTCTGGAACTTCGAAGAAGGTCTTGAAATGAGCATTCCGGCCTCTACTGAACATCGTATCCAAATATCACCCCTCGTGACAGGCGGAGTGTGAGGGGATAAATAAACGGACTGAGAACGCACGTGGTCTGCTGGCCGACACTAGAGCCAAGTGTGCAGTGTCCCATTATTGTATGCCACTAGGCCGTGATACCCTTGTCCGTGTCTAGCACGACTAGCCCCCTCTACATTGGCAATGAGGGAGTGAGACGAGCCCACCAAGTATCTTCGTTGCCTGATCACCCTGCGGCGTGGGTGCCCCTGTGATGGCCTGCCAACGCTGTGTCTCCCGCTGCCGGCGCTCCCAGACTCCAGCTGCCGACCTGCGGTCGAGATCGGAGCGGCCGGTGTCCTGCTGTGTCCCCATATTGTGAGCGTGGTCGGCGCTCTGCTGCCTGCTGAAGCCATGCAAGCTGTGCTCCGGCTGGGGAACGCACCTGCTGGCGGCTGGAAGCAGCATGTGAGGATGACGTCTGCCCGCATCTCAGTACACGATACTGCCTGCTGTGTGCTGGTTGCAGTGCGGTTGAGCAGTTCGAGGCCTCCTGGAACCTGGCTGAGCATGATTGGGACGTTGAGAGCATGTCATCAGGCCCAGTGGGAGGCAGACGTGGGAGGTGATCTATCCCCACGGGTTGCAGGCAGCTGCGAGTGAGCGGCAGAAGGAACAGGGACAGAGGTCAGGCAGCGCTGCTTGACTGAACTGGGACAGAGAAAAAAAAACCAGAACACAGGAATTGTACCACACGGGTAACAAGAGCCCAAGGTCTACAGGCTGTGACTCAGCCACACGGACACTGGATAGTGACGAACACTAGAGCCACCACGCAAGTGGGCACAAGGAAGACTCTGAGAGGAGAGCACAGCAGTGTGAAGAAGCAAGTGAATGCAAGACGATATGAGAGATCCGCAGCCAGCACAGTCACAGGCACAGGTGCCAGCGGTGCCATACACCCATGCATCAGTCACTCCCACCCCCCCTTCAGTCAATTAGCGGACCCGGCCATGGGGGCGCCACAATGGCTGCGATGGGTAGGAGGCCTCAACCACTATTTCACAGGGACGCGGGGGCAAATGGCATCGTAAAACGATCCCTGTTGATGCATTTTGGCGGTGATGAACTATATGAGCTCTTCGAGAAAATGTCAGACACAGGGGCTGATCACCAGAATGATGCAGCGATTGCGGCTCTGAACCGTTATTTCGACCCACAGGTGAACCCTGACTACGAACGGTTCAAGCTACGCCAAGCTCGACAGAGCGAGACAGAGAGCGACGACATGTACTATGCCCGCCTCAGGAAGTTGGCAACGTCGTGCACAGGCATCGATCAAAACAACAAGATCAGAGCCCAACTCATACAGGGGTGCAAGTCTTTGAACATGCACGCTAAATCCTAAGGCAACCGGGAATCTCACTCGACGACATCCTGATCCTAGCCTGCTCCCACGAGTTGTTGGATAAAAGGGCGGATGAGATGGCGGATGAGATGGAAGCAGTATGGGTGAGAAATACACTGTCGGAGCCAAGATTGGTGCACATGAAGGAAGAGACGGTGGAAGTCGTGCAGAGGAGATCAGCCCCCAACTAAAGGCGAGGTATGGGAAGCCGACCCACAGGCAAGTGCGGGCACTGTGGTTTTGACCACAGGGAGCAGGACAAGTGTCCCGCCACAGGTCAGACGTGCTCGAGGTGTGGGAAAACCAATCGCTACCCCAGCATCTGCCGCAGTGGTGGGGGAAGATCCTGCTGAGGTACCGCCAGGACGCGGTCAGCGAACATCAGGAATCTCACGCTAGAAGAGCAGGAAGATTCGGAGACCATCCAGGAACAAGGAGCCATCGGCCACTATGAGGACGATGACAAGACGTTTGTCATCTCGTTTGCCGACCAACCAGGCCAAAAAGGGCGCCCTCCCCCTATGTGCCACGTCAAAGTCAATGGAACCTCGATTTAAGCCCTGATCGACACGGGAGCGTCCGTTAATGTAATGGACTCTGTGCAATACGAGAAGCTGTCACCCAGACTGAAATTGAGTCCCAGTGTGGAGAAGATATACACCGGAACCGATTCCCCTTCGGAGAATGGTGGAAGCTGAAGTCTCAAACAAATAGCACTCCGTGTGGACCACCTTTCACATCACTGAAGGGAAGAAGGGCACCTTGCCGAGCTGCCATACGGCGGAAGATCTGGAGTTAGTGTTCTTCGCTAAACAAGTACATGAGCACCACGCTCATATGCTGAAAGAATTCCAACAACTCTTCCAAGGGCTAGTCAAGCTACAAGGTCGCCAGGTAAAGCTACACATCGACCAGAGCGTCCAGCCACGCGCCCTTCGCCACAGGCGCATACCATTCCATCTCCGCCGGCTGGTGGAGCAAGATTTGCAGAACCTCAAAGATCTGGGGGTGATTGAGAAGGTATTGGGACCCACCCCGTGGGTATCTCCGTTGGTGGTAGTGCCCAACCCGAAGCAACCGGGAGCTATTCACTTATGTGTTGACATGAGGCTTCCCAATCAAGCCATTCGCCGGGAGCGGCACGTCACTTCAACGATGGATGACATCGTGGCTGATCTCAACGGTGCGCAATGGTTCTTGAAACTAGACCTAAATTTGGGTTATCACCAGCTTGAGTTGGCTCCTGAGAGCCGCTACATAACGACATTCTCAACGCATGTGGGGCTCCGAAGAGACACCAGACTTAGCTTTGTGGTGTCATCCGCGGCTGAGATTTTCCAGGATGCCATCAGGGAAACCCTCAGGCCTCGTCGGGGTGATCAGCCTCAGCGACGATATCCTAATCTACTCACAAAGCCTGGAGGAGCACCGAGCCAGACTCAGAGCCACTCTACAGAGGCTTTTTGACAGTGGACTCACCCTCCACAAGAAGAAGTGCGAGTTCTACCAGGGGTCAGTAGACTTCTTCAGCTATGTATTCTCGAGGGATGGTGTTCGTGTAGACCCATGCAAGGCGGAAACCATCAGAAGTGCTCCCATACCACAGAACCCCACAGACGTCAGAAGTTTCCTGGGGATGGCCACATACTGTGGAAGGTTTCTCCTGAACCTGGCGACGCTGTCAGAACCACTCAGGCAGCCGACCAAGACTGGGACGCCATGGGAATAGACACCTCGGGAAGAGTCCGCGTTTCAAGGAATCAAGAAAGCGCTCTTGGACCAAAAAACGATGGCCTACTTTCACCCCAAATGGAAGACAGAGCTTGTGGTGGATGCCAGCCCAGTGGAACTGGGAGCGGTCCTCCTCCAGGAAAGGTCAAAAGGAACATGCGCCCTGGTGGCGTATGCCATTCGGGCACTGACGGCAACAGAGACGAGGTACGAACAGAGAGGCTCTCGCAATACGATGGGCTTGTCAGCATTTCCATTCGTACTTGTGCGGCCACCCCTTCCGTGTCATCACAGATCACAAACCCCTACTGCCATTCTTCAATGGTTCCACCAGATTGGCACCATCACGGATCGAGAGGTGGGCAGTCCAACTACAACCTTACTTCTTCCAGCTTCTATATCGGCCAGGAGCAGACAACCCAGCCGACTTCCTATCCAGACACCCCGTGTCACTGGAGGATCGTCAGGACCCCAAGGATACCGAGCGCACCGAGGCGTTTATCTGCATGGTCGAGGATGGGGCCTGTCCCATCGCCGTCACCAAGGACGACCTCTGCAAGGCAACCGAAGCTGATGTCACTCTAGGAAAAGTCAGAGAGGCCCTGGCGAGGGGTTGATGGCATCGATTCCTGGATGGCTTATCGCTGCTCACTCCTTAAGATCAAAACTCAAGGCGTCAAATGTGGAGAATACGGCACAAGCTCAGCATTGGAGGGTCTGGATTGGTCCTCAGAGGGCAGTGCATAGTGATACCCAACGACCTGCATTCACGGATGGTCAACCTGGCTCATAAAGGGCATCAAGGTGCTGCGAAGACAAAAGCACGGCTCCGAGCGAAGGTATGGTTCCCCAGTATGGACCAGCTGGTGGATGAAGAAGTACGGAACTGCCACTCGTGCACCATCACAGGATTTGACCCAGCTTCGGCACCTGTGATCACAGAAGAAGCATGCCTGTTACCCTGGACCTAAGTAAGCATCGGCTTTGGGAGTTTCCCAGACGGAAGACATACGATGGTTATCATGGACTCGCTCTCCAAGTTCCCAGTCTTTGAAGCAGTGCCGTCCACGGCGTTTGTACACATCCAACCAGCTCTGAATAAAATCTTTGCAATGTTCGGCTTACCGGAGGAAGTGAAGTCAGACAATGGACCTCCCTTCCAGGGGCAGGAATTTCACGATTTCCTGGAACGAAGGGCAATTAGTCACCACCGGATCACACCCCAGTGGCCGCAGGCCAATGGCGAGGTTGAGCGATTCATGAGGACCTTCAACCGGGCCAAGAGAATCGGAGTGGATCAACATCAAGACCCGGAGATGTGCCTACATTGTTTCCTACTGGCATACCGACTGACACCTCACTCAACTACCGGGTGTGTCCCTGCCACCCTTCTGCTGAAGTGCTCTCCCAGAGACTTCGTCCCTGAAGACCCGGATTGGACCCCGCTGAATCTGGATGTGGAACGGACCCAACAGAAACGCCTACAAACCAATGACAAGGCAACTGCTAACAGAGGTGCCCGGCCCCCAACGGTGCATGTGGGATCCCGTGTGGTCCTTAAAGATCGCCATCTTGGATGGAAGTTTCGTACACCGTACGAATCCGATGTATGGATCGTCACCAGGATAGATGGCACAATGGTCACCGGCCTGCGAGGTCAGCATACAGTGGTGAGAAACGTTTCCTGGTTCAAGGAAGTGAGTGGGTCCCAGCATTCTGGCCTGCCGTCTGCAAAAGAGGAGGAAGAGGATCCCAGAAATCTGCCTGATGGAGTTGCTGCAAGTCCCCAGCCAAGCTCAGACCCGACGGCTGCTAGAGGTGACAGTCTCCCAGAGCAAGACGATTCTCAAGGCTTGACAGAGACTGGAGTAGTGCTGGGACCCCCTGTCATCCCTGCTACCAACCTGGGTGTAGTGCCCACAGGAGCCAGTGACACCTGCTGAGACCAAATCCTGCACCCAGCCAGAGGCTAAAGGACTATGCCTGCTGAGCAGCAGGGTGCAAATGGTGTGCCCTGAGTCTGTGACTTTCGGACGATAAGTCCAGTTCCTGTTTGTTCATTTTCACATGTTTGGTGTTATCAGTTATCTAAAGGAAAGGAGGGATGTAGAGAGCCGTCTGGCCTCTACTGACCATTGTATCCACATATCACCCCTCGTGACCGGGCGCGGTCTGAGGTGATAAATAAACGGGCCGAAACCGCACGTGGTCTTCCGGCCGACACTAAAGCCAAGTGTGCAGTGTCCCATGATTGTATGCCCCTAGGCCATGATCCCCTTGTCCATGTCTAGCACGACTAGCACCCTCTACAGTTCCCTGGAAGTCTCACATTCTCTCACTTTTGATGATCCGAGTCTCCTCTGCGGATAGGTCAAAAAGTATGGTATCGTCTTTGGTATATGACAGTGCTGCCATTGGGTGCTGGGATTTCTCTTAGGGATGCACTAGCAGTAGCACCAGGGCTGATGATTTTAATGGAAATTCAAATGGTGCCCTTTCCTTCTTTTTCTTTTCAGAGACTAACCAGGGTGAGTACCTTTAACAGCATTCTGCTGCAAAGACTGGATGTATGTGGCCTCTCGCCTCCCCGCAGTGCATTTCCAGTCTTCATTTGAAGTACACATTTGGTAGGGGTATTTTTTCTCAATGTGGGATGGGGAATGGCCTGTTCATGGCTGCATCACTCCACATGGTCCCTTTTCTGTGGGACAGGCTGTCATGTGGCACGAACATGGGAAGAGGAGTGGGACACCACTCCAGCACTGGGCAGGCAGCATTCTGGCATACTGTTTGGAAGCATCAAGTGTTGGAGCTGCAGCAGCCTTGTAGGAGGTGGTCTGGTCTGCCTCATTGTCTATGAAGGGTCGTGGGTCCTATCATTGTATTGGTATCAACAGTGCTGTTTAGTCACTGGAGTGAGGGCACCTGGGCCCTCTTTCTCTTGTATTAGCAGGGTCATCTGACTTGTGGTGTCTGTGAGGGAAGTGGTGGGAAATTGTAGGATTGTCCACTTACCATAGGGGGCTGCACGGTAGCTTGTCCTCAGGACACTAAATTGGAGACCAGTCAGAGGTGGGGCTTCTTGTGTGTTCACAACCCAAGTGAGGATGGCCTGCTGTCCAAGCAGGTGCAGACTGACACCTGTGAAATCTTCCTATTACTTCTCTTTTGATAGTCCAACCCCTCAGTTGAAAGGTCCTTCTCAGTACTGATGATTCATTACCCTCACTAATATCGCTTTCTAACTCTATATTTCATTCATACTTACAAGTATATCTTTATGGGCGACCTCTGTTTCCAGAAATGTAAAAGTGTTCTAGATGATAATTGCTTATGTTATAATACAGAGAATTTCATGTCAGTATCTTTCAGCTTCATCTGTATTGATGTCTTTGCCTGCTCACACAGGACTTGCAATATTAAAGCTACATAGATCTCATCTTTGGCCTATCTCCACCATTTCTTCATCTTTCTATAGCCGTCGTTAAGTGCACATGCCATAGGTGGAACCTTCCAGTAATGGGTGCACCACTGGTACTTCAAATTCCCATTATAGATGCAAACGTTTTAAAGTAATTAATCTCTCCAACTTTTATTTATGACAATGACTCCAGCATGTACCACACTCAAATAAATGGTCAATGTTGATTGAAATATGTGTTTTAAAAGTGGCACAAGTTTAGAGCAGTAATTTATAAACATACTTATCTTGTAACGCACTTCTTTTTAAAGCAATAACGCAAATGTAAATGAGAAGCAAATGGGAATAGGAAGCAAAATATGATTCTAGACAGACACCTCACCCGCCCATGTGTAATTTGAGCTTTTATGGGATCATGAGGGCCATGGGTATAGGATGATAAATGTGTGTGATTAATGCACAGCTATATGAGGGGATTTCAGACAAATTTAACTCTAATGAAGTAAAATCTACTGCTTGAAGCAATTCCAGACTGGCCTCAGATTAGACTGAATTTAAATGTACGGACAACAAAGAGTTTCTTCATGCGATCACTACGTGCTTTCGTGAGAATAAAATGCCAGGAAAAGTTGGCCCACATTCATAACTTCAGTGTTCTAGAGCTAAAATTGCGAACATTTAGCGATTGCAAATCTGACAATGGTCGGGCAAGTTATTCCAACAAGACTTTTGCTGCTCTAAAGATGATATAAAGGTCTCTCTAGGGAAAAATAATTTCCCCATCACCCCTTCCTCGTCGCATTCCTTACTGCATGGGCTGTAGGCTCTGCCTACTCCTCCTTGTACACCTTCCAAAGTTTCTTTTTTAATCTCTATTTTATAAGTCGAAAAATGGCCCAAAGCTGGAGGCTAAAGGCAACAAGAGTTCAATGAGGACAGATACTCCTTTGGTAAAGGATCGCTTAATAGGATTTGCTGCTGTGGTGGAGAAGAACGTAGCTGGAGCTGCCACAAAGTCAAGCCAACCGGCGATGCACCTTGCACCGATAGACGAGTTGGTTGGTCCCGGTCTTCTGTCGGTTCTCAGAGTAGGATTTGCCCAAAAATTTCAAAGCCCCAACTTTTAGATTTTGGCTATCTAGGCAGCTTTAGCACCACTCTCAAGGGTCCAGGACTGGTGGGGTGGTATGACTAGGAGAGTTGTGACTCACTAAGACTAGGTGTAGGAGAACGTTTAAGATGGTTGATAACTTTTCTGTCTCATGCTCTGATCAGCAGGCCAGCCAACTAGCTCTTGAAGTCATTTAGGTAGTCCTGGGTTCAGCAGTAGATCAGGGCTCAAGCAGCAGGGCATGTCTCTAAGGGTTCAAGGCAGGCTTCAGGCAGCAAAGCAGGGCTTCCAGGTACAGCCAAGCAGTCTTCTAAGGTAAAAAGCAGGCCACAGCAACAGACAGTTCTCTGAGAGTCCTTCTTTAGGTCCAGAAAGTGAACTGAAGAGTGGGTCTGAGGATCCTATTTTTTATAGCTGGTGTCTTTATTGTAGTTCGAGAAGTTTCTAGAGAAGTCCCTTGTGGGCTTGAAGTTTCCTGCCTTCCCTGCCCTGGCTCCAAGATGGGTGCATGAACAAAGCAGGGGAGACAAGGTCTGGGTGTGAAGGCAGTGTGTACAGGAAAAAAAATGTTTCATCTCTTTTTTTCTACAATATTGTTTTAAACGATGTTGCGCTTTGTGATCTCTGCCAACACACTTGATCTACACCTGCAAAGTTCGAAATGTCCTCATAATGTCCTCCATTTTTGAGTAGTTGTGTACATGATTTTTCCAAAAGGTCTGAACGTGAATTCCAGATTTGCTGCTGCTAAGTCACCTGAAAGATTATTTGAATGCTCATTTCCTTTAGTGTACCAGATGCTACAAAGGTCATACCCTTACAAATATTGGTGTCAGACTCTGTTTGGAGGGCCACAGGGCAAGAAGGAACAACTGGGTTTCAGCCGTGGTGGCTGGGGAAATTTGCCTCTGATGTTCCTGGGCTTGTTCTACTATGTATTTGCAAACTGGGCCAAGTGTATCCCCTTCAATACTTAATTCTTAGTGGCACCAAAGTCTAGCAGTCACAGGCTTCTCAGGAAGGTAGGATGGGGGTACACAAAACTCTGTACAAAACAGACACCTCGCGCCACATAACTGAGTGTCCAACCCAGTGCTTTAATTAAGTGAGTTGCCAAAAATCAAAAGATGCTGATCCAATCCCAGGACTTAAATCTGGTTCCACAGATCTAAAGTTGGTAGTTCTGGCCAATGGGCCACATCCATATTTCTGAATGTATGTGCAAAAGTCATACAAGCGGTATGGTTGGCTATGATAATTCATAGTGAGCACAATCTCTGTTGAAATGGCTTTGTGAAGTAAAAAACACAGCAGCAACAAATACTGGAAGGTTCACCTGGAATCTTGCTTGGGATAACTTGCAATGGTTTGTTTTAACTGTACTTAGGGACATACTTAAGCACCTTTGCACTGGTGCAGAAACAGGGCCAACTATTTTAAACTATTACTTACTTATATATAGACCACGACTTTCGCAACACACCAGAAATCTACACACTTAAAACAAATCTCACAGCACACAAAAAAGCAAAATATATGCACTGGAGTTTTGGCTGTTGAACCTTGGATTATGCCCCACATCACTCCTCTGAATCCTGGATTGAGGACTTCTCAGTCAAGTATCAAGATTTAGCTGCAGATTACAGTTAAGCTTGGTATTAAGTGTTCAGCACCTTTAGCAAGGTTTTACAGTATCACCAAAGTGCAGGCCCCGAAGTTCGGTAGCAGGGGTCTACAGCACATGTCACTGTTCATTTCTCCTTCTGAGAGAGACGTAGAGGCTGGAGGCCTAATTATTAATCCATAAAGAACTGCAGATGGACAACAGCAGGCATCAATATCCAATGTGCTCATAGGCAAGTGTGGACTCCAATGAGCAGGGGCCCTTCATTTGGGTCACTGTTGAGTTGCCGTCAGCTGATTGCTAAGGCTAGAGTTCATAGCAGCAGGGAGGCAGCCACCACAGGGGTCACAGGTGCATAGTCTCAGCATTCAAAAGCAGATCCATCTGGACACAAGTCTTGGGAACAAAACATTATGGTGGAAGCATACTCCACCTCAGCACAACATCTCTTTGGCAAGAGTTTCTTGGCAGCTGCAGCAATTACTGCTGTCCGCAATTCTTCTCGGTAGCTTCCATATGGAGATTCTGCTGCCACAAGTCTGATGGCACATAGACCACTGTAATCAGTTTTCCTTCATCCGGCTGCTCTGACTCTGCAGGTCAGTCACACTTCTGCATTGTTGAATGGCTTCATCTCTCTTAGTAGCGGGTTTGCTTCAAGGTCCTTCAATTCAGATATTCAGCTTCTTCCAGCAAGGTCAGACTCCGGATGTTGTCCTCTCACCTCTGGAAAATTTGTTGTTAGCTGACTCCAGCTATGGTTGCATAGCAGTCCCCTGTGTACTCCATGGAGTGCTCCCTTCTGTGGTTAAAGAGAACATGGAACTGGACCAGCAGGTGAGTCAATGGGTCCCTTTAAACAGGTAAAGCAGATGGGGATATGGCTTTTCTGTCTACAGTTGCCGAACAGGGTTGGCTTGGTTCTGTTGTCATCTGACACCTCCAAGCTTCAGGCATTGCCCTTGTGCAGATTGAGGCATAGCCCTTATGCAGATTGATGCTCCTCACAGCAGGATGGTCTCAAACTTGGAGAACAACCAACAGAGGCACAAAGTGGTGAGAGATTTCTGCACCTAATTTTCAACAGCCACATCAACAGTGCTCAGAAAAGAGACAAAAGATAGCCTCTTCTAAATGACCCTTTTCACCCTTAACGACAAAACTGCAGTCCCACTGTTCTCCCCCACCATCCACCAAATAGCAATGCTTAGGAAGACAAATTAGAAGCTCCTCTTAGCAAGATGGCGTATTCAAATTGTTAAAGCATCCCTGTCTCCTCTTTCCCACTTCAGTGTCTGAGTCTCCTCCCTCCAGCTTCGGGAATATCAGCAATACACTTCCACACTGTCTGGGAAAACAATCTCACTTTCATCTTGTGCACAGCAGCAGGCCAGGGGCTTCCAAAATGGAACCTGAGGGGCCACCATTACTCTGTCTATTCATAGATAACACGCATGTATCACACAGGCCATAGACACATTAATGTATAAACATACCCTTGAGATGTGGCCCCTACCAGGTGCCCCATCCTGCCCTCTGAGTGCACGCTGGACGACTTGATGGTCGACAATGTTCGAACTATGGTGTTTCCGGACTACACAATAGCTGTCCAGCGTTAATGACACACTCTCCTGAAGGTGAAATACAGACTGCGGGAGCAGCGTATCCAATACGCACTACTATTCCAAGTGCTCCTTAGTGGCCAGCTCAATGGTAAGGCTTCTTTCTTTACTGAGGAAACCCACCAGACGAGTGAGTGTGGTGGTCTCTCAGTCACATGGATCCTCCAACTTAGAGGAACGTATCCAAGAACACCGCAGGGCACTACCGGTGGAAGCTGACTTCAGATATCCTGTGCTATGCTACAGCCCAGATAACAAAGACTCCGGATCCTCAGGTTACAGTTGATCTCTCACAGCCAGCATCATTAGGGGTGGGTGGAGTTCATGGAGTTTTACTATGCAGAATTCTGTGGAGTTGCATAAAAACTACATAGAATTTTGCGGAGTTCTGCTCCGCCCTAACTGATAGTGAACTGACATGACAGCATTCCCTCAAAGCAAAAACAAGACCACAGCTTCAGGTTACCACATTCACTGACTAAGACGAGTAGAGAAAAACATTACGCCATCAACAATGCAGTCCCGCTATTCTGCGACATCACCTGAACATCGTTATCTTGTCTGACAGAGACACTGTTACATTTCTGTTATCACTGTCACTGTCTTCTTGACCACTGAGCAAAACAACACACTTCACTTCGGGGCTAAAGCAGCGCATGAGAGATGTAACCAAGCGCGGTCGACTCACCATGTGACCTTTGGAATTCAAATGTTTATAGTCCAGCAAAGCGCTTTCTTCAACCTACAGCCCTGTGGGCACCCTGACTGGACAGGTGTATGCAGCCAGATCTGGCTTAGTATGACAGTGACACTCACATTCGCAGCACCTTTGACAAGGCTCCAATGCTCACCTCTTTGCAGCTTGTGCACACATGAGCCTGCTGGGGCAGTCCCTGGCAGTGATTCCACACATTTGGTCACGCATTCCAAATATAATCCCATGTTGCTCCTTAAACCAGACTGAGCCAGCAAGGAAAGTCTGGAACTGGGGTCCAGGCAGGAAGTGATATTACCTTCCTCTTGGCAGAAGAAAAGACTAGAGTGCTTCTCAGGTACACAATGAGATGACATCATCTCTGATGCAACATGTCATTACCAGCTGTACGGGCCATTTAAGCCAGGATCGCCACGGTCAGTATTTCAAACTAAGTAAGGATTGGACATTAGAGTAGATTTTATTATTTGGAAAATGCTTGGAATGCCATCTAGTTGATTCAATTTGCTGAGACACAAATATAGGAGTCATTTAGCCAGCTGAGTCAAACAAGAAAGTCTTTAAAGTGGGCAGGGTGGGCAAACTGCCGGAATCATAGTTTGCCTCACACCGCTAAGCATCTTTCCCTCAAGCACTAATGGGATGCCAGCGATGACTCCTCAAACCTCAAGCGACATCCTTTTTACAGTTGTGTGTCAGTATATTTATGCCTTCTTCTTAATTGCTGTGTAGTTCCTGTGACTACTTACTGTGAACAATCTCCTGCTTTGGGTGGGGGGAAGCTCCTTCCCAACAGTTTTTTTTCCCTCTTGTATTCACTTTGCAGGCCCTGGGAGCTGCCTGTCGTGACTCCAGGGTCTGACTTTTCCACTCTCAAGGAGGCCTGGACAGCTTCCGAGACTGCCACACCGCTCGCTGTTCACTATGGGGAACGGCAGATGTTCGACAACTTGTCTATTCTGCCCACCCCTTAGACTGGCTCCTTCTTACTGTTTTCTTTTATTCAACTGGTTTGGGCAGGTACTATTAGTACTCCTGCTCAAAATGGTATTCTCTGTTTATTGCACCACTGTTTTGTTTTTGTATTTTTATTATAACGGTATGCCATCTTTCTTCCTGCATACACCTTATACAACACATGGATCCATGCCAAAGGAAGCTGGGAGTCCCTTACTCTCACACAACACTTCATGGCTGCCACTAATATCACCACCTGGAATGTGAGAGGACTTTACCCTCCCTCTGGATGATCTGCAGTGTATTCCCACCTCTGCCATAGACAGATGCATTAAGCTTACATTCAGGAATCCTACATCACAAACTTAGAAGTTTTCAGACTACAGAAGAGTTGAGAAGGTCAGGTGTTCTCTACCAATTACTCTGCCTATGCTCAGGGAGTATTGATTTTGGTTTGGGCAGGAGTTCCCTTTGGTGCCACCCACACTGTTCTTGACCTGGAGGGATGGTATTTATTTGTAGAAGGCTGCTTGGATGGTAGACGTCTCCTCCTCGGGCGATATATTCACCCAATGTAGACCAAGCTCCAATTCTCCACTCCCTAACCACACTCCTAGCCCACTGGAGCCATATCGCCTCAGTACTAGGTGGGGATTTCAACAGCGTTTTGGATGTTGGGCGTGCCCCACACAGTGGCTCCATCCAATGCACTCACTCTCACCACTTGGCTGTGCCATTGAGGACTCCTAGATGTTTGGTGTTACTGTGACCCCCACCCTGTAGTATATTCCCACTACTCTCATGAGCATAAGCTACACATCCGCATAGACCGATTTGTTTGCACCCAAGACACCAAACCACATGTCACAGATACCAACATACCATACTGCACACATTTGGACCACAATCCACTCAAATTGCAACTCCGCTGGAATGCCTCCTACTACCCATACCCACTTGGCGACTACAAGGCTCCACACTAAAGGGACCCCCCATTATGTGCCTGCATCGCCAATGCTATAGTGAAATGCTATAGTGAAATATTATTACACCAACACTGGCTCAGCCTCTTCACCCCTGATAAAGTGAGATGTATTTAAAGTATCCATTCGGGGACACTGCATGGGTAATGCACATTATATGCGCAGTCGCCTCACCACTGACATGACTCATGTAGGAGGTCAACTGTTAAGCCTTAAGGAACTTGCCTGCTCTTCTGCCGCTGCCTGAGAGTAGTTACTTAAATCCCAGCAGGAACACCTTGCGTTACTAGTATTACTACAGTGTCTCAACTATGCAGAACAAACCAAACGCACACACATGAATGCTGACCATCCGGGCACTCTAATGACCTGGCTGATACGACAGGAAATGGACGGATGCTCTGTCCTAACCTGTCGCTCCGATTCAGGTCAATTACTCAATACACAGAGTGACATATACACTCCAACTTTACACCCCGTTGCACACCACTACACACAACTATATATGTCTGGACCTGCAACAACCCCGGCAGATATTCGTGAATTTCTATCTGATATCACGCTCTCACAGATTTTGCCAGAATCCCGGGAGGAGCTCATTAGAAAAATCACCCTCTTTGAGGTGCAAGAAGTGATACGTGTGTTGGCCATTTGCAAAACCCATGGGCCGGATGACCTACCGGGTGATCTCCACAAAGTGTATGCCCCATTATTGGTGCCCCGCCTAAAAATGTTGTATGATGTCGCTCCTACTGCAGCAGCCTTACCACACATAATGAGCGATGCGCTAATTGTTTCTTTACCCAAACCAGGCAGAGACGCCCTCGATCTGGGGTGTGACAGAGCACCTGCACTGTTGAATGCAGACTAGAAGACCCTTGCAAAAATATTGGCGGACCGTCTGGCCTTTTTGGTACCACATTTAGTCCATTCTGACCAGAATGGATTTGTGCCCCCTAGAAATACCACACTGAATCTCAGACGTTTGTTTCAGGTATTCGCTTATGCCCCACAATGACATTTTGGCTCGGGGTACCTGGTGCTTGACCTACACAAGGCATTAAATTCCCTTGAAAGGCCTTCCTTTTAAAGTGCTACTGTTACTCAGTTACGGACTTTGGACCCGCTTCCTCTGACCGGTCAAGCTGTTATATACCAACCGCAAAGCTAGAGTACTGATTGGCTGCCACATATCTGACCCCATCACAATATCACAATACAACAAGGGACTTGCCAGGGATGACCACTATCCTCCTATCTATTATCTTTGGCACTTGAAACCCATGTACACCATCTACATGCACAGGGCCAACACTGGGGGATCCCCTAGGAGACGATAGACATTTGGTTTCGCTGTATGCAGATGATATGCTCCTCTATCTTAGAGATGTTAGAAGAATACCCCACCCTATTGCAAACCTACTCACTGACTTTGCCGTGGACTCTGGGCTCTGGGTTAGCTGGATCAAGTTGTGCCTCTTTCATTTCAATACTTACACTCCGAACCCTATGTACAAGGTAAATGACATTGAAATTGAATGGCAGGTTCCAACATTTTGCTACTTAGGGATCCACACATATCATATACCGAAAGACCTTCTAAAATGCAACTTAGTCCATGCGGTCTTGGGTATAACGACACAAATGTCCTTTTGCCTGTCGGTACCGCTGTCAGTAGCAGGACGTGTGGCTCTGACAAAACTGGCGGTTCTGCCACAGCTGCTGTATTACTTCATTACCTTCCCACTCTTTAAACAGCAGCCTTTTTTCAGCTTTCTGAACTGCATGATGGGGGATCTTATTTGGCACAATACATGTCACAAATTAACACAGCTTACGGTTTCCCTCCCAACGGACAGTGGCAGACTCACTGTCTCAATTTTGAGCACTACTACTTGGCTTCCCAACTTCAATTAGTGTCATGCTGGTTTGCTGGTGCAAACTTCGCTGTAACTTCCTCACTTCTCCCTTCCTGGGACTTAGAGCATATATCGTGCTTATTTCACCCACTTGCTGGGGCTCCATCACCAAACATCCTTCTCCTTCACGTCAATTATCGGTGCTATTGCAGGGCAGTATTCCTCACTCGGTCAACCACACTGTATGCCCCTGTATTGCCACTGCTTGACATGCAGCGTAGGTGACCTGTAAAACAGATCTCTCCTTTCTATGGGAGCACCACAGTTACTACTGAATTACCACCCAGCCAGTTCGTACTGAATGCCTCCTTTATTTATATTTATGTTCTGACTCAATCCTGGGGTGAGATACAACAAGAACCTCCACAACATTTAGTTATGTAATGCCTGCACATATTGGGTGTGGGTGGGCATCAGATCCAGTGGAGTGCCAGCGCCCTGCACATGCACACAGTACTTCCTCTTGCCGCAATGCGCGGTCACTGGGGCACAAACCTTGGACGTGCCTGTATGTATGGTGATTGGCAAGCTATGATGTCATGCCCTTCCTTGGTGTCCCGTAATGCTCGTTTTAAATTGATCCAACTCTAGATTCTGCTTGAAGCTTACTTGACTCCCAGAAAACTCAGCCACTATTTTTATTGCACAGATGCTGTCCCCTTTGTCTGGCACTGGCTGTGGGCATAGTTCACATGCTCTGTCCTTGTCCCTCCTCAGTCACATACTGGCATGCTGGCACAACATGCTTAGCACACTGCATGGGAGCTGTCCTTCCTATTACATGGGAGCTCTGCATCCTGGAACTTTACTGGCGCACCAAAAAGCAGAAAGTGGTAATGTGATTCATTGACCTGGCCCGCCTTCTGACGAAACGCTTAATTACACAGAAATGGAAAGTGGCTAGCCCTCCCATGGACTCCATGTGGATACTTTCTATGTTGGCATGAGCTCAGGCCGAAAGTACATTGCTGCACAGGGAAGAGGTGAAGGGTCTCCACAAATACCCCTCAGAGACGTAGCACAAGCTCCTGGAGAAGTTCCACAAGGGGATCCTGGCCACTGCACCAAGACCTTAAGCATATGTACAGACCACTACCCCTTGATGACTTCACAACATTTGTGTTCTGCCACCTTATCACCGCGAATGAGTGCATCCACTGTTTCAGATTTTCTCCTTCATTTACATTCCTTATGTTTTTCACCAAGTTCATTTGTTGTTCAGGACTGCTTTCTCCGATTGACATCCTTTGTTGTTATATTGACTTTTTATTCAGTGTGAATGACCTCGAGAGAGACACGTTCCTTGCCACCTCAATTCTCGGCACCATTGATTTCTCCTTCTGTTATTCATAATCTGCATTACTTCTAAATGCTGTACTGGTTTTGTTTTCAATTCTCTTGAGCACATGTTTTGTACACAGATTGTGCTATGCTGTATCAATCACATTGTACTGGTTATGTGCTTAAAAAAGAAAATGCCAATAAACAATTTTTTTTTTTTCAAAAAGCACATCCTTGAGGTAATAGCGCTAGAATCAGGGTTAATGCATATAAGAGGAGGAACTTTACATGAACCAGTAGGCCTTTTCTCCAGCACAGTAAAAATGTCAGATCACAAGTATAGATTCATAATATTCTGTATTCTGCCAATTCTGCTCTATGTACTAAGCTCATGACAGGGACAGCTTTCTTACACAGAATCTGGGAGGCAGACTGTGGCATGTAGCATGCCTTTAGAATCTGTGAGCCCATAGAACGGTGCATTACCGTCTTCCAGATGTATGAATATTAGGGCTTGAATAGTAGTTGTAAACTCACATTGTACAATAAAAATAGTTTACTTTGAGCTGGTACCAGTCCACCTTGGCTTTCTTGATTATGTGTAATTGTCTAGGATGAATCATCACTTTGCATGACCTTGGGTTCAAATCCTTCTAGGTTTATGATGCTGAGCCAGTCTTGGACTAGTTGTTGTTAGTTCAACCATTAAGTGGGTCGCACACCGCTCGTCATACTAGCAAGTAGCCCCATAGGATTCTGGACAATGAAGTAGCAGCGGCGAGTACACCTATGCTACGAGTGTTAAATAAATGCCATCCCTGGACACGTGTTTCGAGGTAGTTGCCTCTCGTCAGCAGGGAGCAGGTATGTATGTGGGGTGCCGGTAGACTGCCAAATATACAAGGTTAAATACCTTTCACGGCGCGCGGGTGCGGGATCCTGACTCGTCAGCCGTTTAGCTCGAGGGAGCTTTAAATTCAACCATTAAGTGGGTCGCACACCGCTCGTCATACTAGCAAGTAGCCCCATAGGATTCTGGACAATGAAGTAGCAGCGGCGAGTACACCTATGCTACGAGTGTTAAATAAATGCCATCCCTGGACACGTGTTTCGAGGTAGTTGCCTCTCGTCAGCAGGGAGCAGGTCTGTATGTGGGGTGCCGGTAGACTGCCAAATATACAAGGTTAAATACCTTTCACGGCGCGCGGGATCCTGACTCGTCAGCCGGTTAGCTCGAGGGAGCTTTAAATTCAACCATTAAGTGGGTCGCACACCGCTCGTCATACTAGCAAGTAGCCCCATAGGATTCTGGACAATGAAGTAGCAGCGGCGAGTACACCTATGCTACGAGTGTTAAATAAATGCCATCCCTGGACATGTGTTTCGAGGTAGTTGCCTCTCGTCAGCAGGGAGCAGGTACTCGTGGCATAGGTGTACCCGCCGCTGTCACTACATTCTCCAGAATCCTATGGGGCTATTTGCTAGTATGACGAGCGGTGTGCGACCCACTTCGCATTTTGTATTTAAAGCTCCCTGAGCTATGGGTTGACGAGCCCGGATCCCGCACCCGCGCGCCGTGAGAGGTACTATACCTGATAATTTTTGGCAGTCTACAGCACCCCGCATACGTACCTGCTCCCTGCTGACGAGAGGCAATTACCTCGAAACACGTGTCCAGGGATGGCATTTTAAACTTTTTACTCGTGGCATAGGTGTACCCGCCGCTGTCACTACATTCTCCAGAATCCTATGGGGCTATTTGCTAGTATGACGAGCGGTGTGCGACCCACTTCGCATTTAGTTGTTGTTAGTTGTTCTTGCCAAATCCAAAGAGCAGAAATTCTGTTTTGGTGGGGGAAAGCTTCAGGTATGTGGTAGACATCCAGAACTGGAGGAAATGCAGGCAGTTTTTGAGGTGTTGGATGTCTGAGCATAGGAGACTTTCAAATACAGTGATGTGTCATTAGTTTATTGATGAATGTGTATGCTGTTATCAGTGATTAAAGATCCCCAGGGGCTCCATGCAGAGGCCAAAAATGACAAGAGACAAAATTGCACCCTCGACTGGAGGACTCTGCATGTGATTGCAGTCTTCTGGGACATAGAACTACCCATGTGAACAAACTGTTGTTGATTGGATAGGTAAGATCAAAATCATTGAAGGATGTTTCTAGTTAATCCCATTCAAGACTTCAGGGTGTAGGTTTAGGTGGGGTGGTCAACAGTGTTGAAGGAAGATGAAGATGTATTAATATCGGAATTATTTTAATCTGTGGTCAAAATGGTGTCACATATGTTTCAGAAAGTCTTAATGTTGCATCATGATCTGCAATATTATTGATAGTTGTGCAGTAGATTGTTGGTGCTGATCTGATCTTAAAGTTGCTCATAGACTGATTTTTTATGATCTTCACTGATCTTCCCTATGAAAGGTGCATGAATAATCGTCTGGTAGTAGGTGAACTCCAGGGTCTATTTTGTGCTTCTTCAGAAATGGGTCCTCTTGAGAGCTTCATGAAAGATGTCTAAATTAAGGGAGGCATTGAGAATGGTGAATTGGGGTCAGAGAACCACCACACATCTACATAGAGGGCTTACATGAGGGATGGCTATAGCACATCTTCTTTATGATAAGTTGGTTTGAGGGTGTCGATGAGGTCTGTAAGAGACGGGGTTTGAAGGATGAGCATTATGGGGTTCAGCAAGGATGATCGAAACTGGATTGGTGTAATGTCTGATATTTTGCATTCTTTGGTGGTGCATGATAAGGGGCACGGGGTGTTTGCAGTGCTTGATTGTTTTGACTTTTGAAGTGTTCTGCTTCTGTTGGCAGCTTTGATGATAGTGTTTGCACAGTACTTGGCGTTGGCGGATGTGATGAGAGGTTTGCAGGGTTCACCGTTGGACTTTAGTTGGCTTTCCTGTCTGAGGCTAGAGCATTTTATGTCATGAGGGTCTTTCAAGTACCATAGTGCTGAGGGGTTTGGCTCATGCTTGCGTGTTTTATTTGGAGTGTGGGTGCTCACATAGTTTTCCTGACATGGTTTGAAAGTTGTTTAGAAGGGTGTTGATGTCAGATATGAATGTGGCAGGACAGGAGATTAATTTGAGCTGAGCTCTCGGTTGTCTATTGAGACCTCCTTGAATGATCTCAAGGTTTGCTGTTCTCTTTTAGGTTGTCCTTAATGTGTTGGTTGGATGCTGATATGGGGGACGGGGGTGGTGAAGTGGTTATTCCAGTCTATTGGTGTGGAAGGTTTGCATTGAATGATTGGTGATGTCGAGAAGATGAACTTCAGAGTGTTACCTTTTGACCGTGTTTTTTTAGTGGCATGCTGTACTACATTGAGTCTGGGAATTACATTGAGGAAGGTGTTTCTTTTTTCATGCTTGAGTTGTCTTGGAGTTAGAATAGGCAGAGGATGATAGTGTGGGGGAGTTGTGTGGTTGAATTGGTAAGGAGTTTCAGTAATTCATCTACAAAGTTTTTGTCTGTCCAGGAAGCCTGTAGGTGAGGTAGAAAGTGGCAAACCTGTTGTGGGGAGAGGAACGTGGTGTCCAGGGAGCTCTTTGGAGATGAGTGCTGCTTCCTTACTTGCCTATGGCGAAGGAACAGAAGGACTTATTGATAAAAGTAAGAACTCTTTGCTTTTTATGAGCAAAGCCTGAATGCTAGAACAGTAATGTCACTACCTTTAGAAATGTATGCTGGCAGATTCATTGATAGCATTTCCTGTAGAGGCGAATGCTGGGATCTGCACTGAAACCACATCATGCAGAGATGGATGCTGGGCAATAAATCATAGTGCAATCGTGTTTTTTAGACAGGGTTTGCCTTCTGATTTGAATTTGTGAGCTGCAAGATGCCATGCACATGATACTAGCAATGCTACCCTTATGTAGAATTTATACAGACAAATTAAACTGTTCTAGAATGGAAGGACATATTAAACTTCCTCTGTTCAAAGACAAGTGGTGAAATGGTTAATCCTAAGGATTATTCTTAAAGGCTGTACATCTGTGAAATCAGATTCGGGAATGTGCTTTTACTCTCATTACTCAAACCAGAGTACAACATTAATGGTGATAATAAATAAACACTGGCATCATTTGTCACTGGTTCCAATTTTAAAATTAAAATAACCCCTAAGCTTTACATGTCTTTCCATATTCTAAGAGATTGATTATCGAGTAATCCCCATGAAGTGGGGCTTTATGAGTGTGGCGATTGCAACATGTGTGTCTTTGTAATTCATTTAGAATGGGAGCTTATTGGAAAAGGTTTTTTGTCAAAAAATGTGCAACTTATAGAAGTCTATATGTTGATTAGACAATTATGCCTAGGCATTCCTGAACACATTTGATTCATTTAGAAAGGCAATGATAAGTAGCTGGTTGACCAGCATTTTAAAGAACATCATTATTCTGATCACAGGTTACCAAGATTTGTAGGTATCAGTGAGCAAGCTAATTAACAAATTAAAATGCACTTGACATTAATTTTGCATTAGTAGCTGCAGGCCTTTAAATAACGAACACGACAAAAAATGTGCTTGAGTTTCTCTCAAGTAAGAAAGCCTTTTTTGTAAATTATTTTTAGCTCAGGTTTGAATTCATTTTGCATTTCACTGGTACAGCGGATCAACCCTTTCTAATAAAGGAAAGGTTTTAACATCTGCTCATAAGGGAAATCACCCCAGTGGAGGAAAAAGGGAGCTGAACTTAAGGCAGCCATAATTCTGTAATATAATCATGTCCACATTAATATCCTATAGATCAAAATCTGATGAAAGTGACTTCCATTTTCTGAAATATTGAATTCATGGTAACGATTAATAGATACATTGGAGTTAGAAGGACTCTGTATTCACTTTGCTGATGTCAAATGCACAAGTGTTGTTGCAATCTGGGTAAGCCTATTTGTAACTCTAATCAGTGTGTATATAAATGCTTTCTTGTAGCTGACTAACATTCAAATATGATAAAACAATGAACTGTATATTATGGTGCCGATCACGATCCGGTAAAAAAATTCCCCGTACGACTCGTATCCGGTCTTTTTACCGTACGAATCGTACAAGTGCCGTACAAACTGCCAATCACGATTCGCATGGTAAAAAGTCCATACGAACCGCATTAGGAATCATTCCCCACACGTCCTCGGGTCGGAAAATGTGTCCGACACGTCCTGGGACGATTTACCGTACAAATGTGAAAAGTGAAGTCCGACCGCGGAATCAAGATCCATCCCGTGCGTCCGATGTTACAACCGTATGGAAAAAACATAGTCCGCACCGAACTCCCATAGCAACCATGGAGACATGTGCCCGCATACGCGCCCAACACCCCCCAGCCCTCCTATGTACGAGTCGAATCCCCACCCGTGTATGTACACCCGTGTATGTACGAGACGTACCCCCACCCGTGAATGCATGGAGCGTACCACCACCCCAACCGTGTATGTACGACCGGTCCCCCCACCCCAACCGTGTATGTATGATCCGTACCCTCACCCGCGTACGTATGGAGCGTACCCCCACCCCAACCGTGTATGTACGATCCGTACCCTCACCCGCGTACGTATGGAGCGTACCCCCACCCCAACCGTGTATGTATGACCGGTCCCCCCACCCCAACCGTGTATGTACGACCCGTACCCCCACCCCAACCGTGTATGTACGACCCGAACCCTCACCCGCGTACGTATGGAGCGTACCCCCACCCCAACCGTGTATGTACGACCGGTCCCCCCACCCCAACCGTGTATGTACGACCCGTACCCTCACCTGCGTACGTATAGAGCGTACCCCCACCACAACCGTGTATGTACGACCCATACCCTCACCCGCGTATGTATGGAGCGTACCCCCACCCCAACCGTGTATGTACGACACGTACTCTCACCCACGGACGTATGGAGCGTACCCCAACCGTGTATGTACGACCCATACCCTCACCAGCGTACGTATGGAGCGTACCCCCACCCCAACCGTGTATGTACAACCCGTACCCTCACCCGCGGACGTATGGAGCGTACCCCCACCCCAACCGTGTATGTACGACCCGTACCCTCACCCGCGTACATATGGAGCGTACCCCCCCCCCAACCGTGTATGTACGACCGGTCCCCCCACCCCAACTGTGTATGTACGACCCGTACCCCCACCCCAACCGTGTATGTACGACCCGTACCCTCACCCGTGTACGTATCGAGTGTACCCTCACCCCAACCGTGTATGTACGACCCGTACCCTCACCCGCGGACGTATGGAGCGTACCCCCACCCCAACCGTGTATGTACGACCCGTACCCTCACCCGCGTACATATGGAGCTTACCCCCACCCCAACCGTGTATGTACGGCCCGTACCCTCACCCGCGTACGTATGGAGCGTACCCCCACCCCAACATTCTAAGTACGGAGAGCGCCCCAACAGCAGCACCTTCACACAACATCGCGCATGTACGAGTCGTACCAAGAGAGACACAAGGACAGCACTGTACAACAAAATGCCCGAAGTACACACCGTACACACGTTAAAAACGCACGTAAACAACCAGGACAAAGCAAAACAACACAAGAATACACCATTCGAATGGCACAAAGCCACAAAACATGTCCAACAAGCACAAAAACAACACATTCACTGACCTGCAACTGCCAAAATCCCAAACAGAGGCCCAAAACACAACCACTCCTTATAACACACCCACCCAAACTTCAAACACAGCCACACCCACCAATGGACCAATAAAAAGGGCCCACACACACAAACCATGAGCCTTTGCAACAGACTCACTGCTGCCAGACCCCACAGACAACCTACAGCACCATACTAGAACCTTTACTACACCTTACACTTGCACACCTTCACACACACACCTTCACAAACACCCCCTCATCACATTCACACACACACCTGCACAACCACACCCACACACCCACAACCATCCACACACAGCCCCCCCACCATCCACACCCACACCCCTCACCATGCCCACTAACAAGAATCCAAAGTTCACTAGCCGAGAGTTGGAGGTCCTTGTCGATGAAATCCTCAGAGTCGAGCCACACCTCTTTGGAACATTGGTCAGACAGACCAGCATTTCTGAACAAACAGCCATGTGGCAGACGATTGTCGATGCTGTGAATGCTGTTGCGGACACCAGAAGGACCAGGCATGAATGCCAAGCCAGGTGGTACGATCTGCGGAGGAGGGTCCGAGCCAAAATGACCGACGAACACAACCAGGCCAACGTCACTGGAGGAGGGCCGCCCCGCAGACGCGTAGAATACCATCCCTGGGAGGAGAGGGTGACGGCCATACTGCCGGGGGTGGCAGTGGACGGATTAGAAGGACTCCGAGACCCGGGTGAGTACACAAACAACTCACCTCACATGGGGGGAACGTCATCCACAACCAAACTCACAAACAGGCACGCAACCACCCCAAGCTATCGCATGACTCAACCACACTCCATGAACACGCACATGCCACTGGCGCCACCATGCCCCATGCACCCAGCTGGACAATGCCAAGTCACAGGCCACAGAAAACACCAACACAAGACACGGTAAGCCGGATGGCGGGAGTGTGGGCCCCAAAAATCACATAGTGCAACTCAGAAGCAGACAACAATGCCCCCTGCCCATATGGCCTAGGTCATAGCCAGACAAACAGTGTGTCCCCACACAGGAAAGACTTGCCAGCAAATGGCGGACGTCTTGCATTAACACATGGGGGTGACGGCACGTTCTTGCACATGACAGCAGCTAATGAACAGCCAACACTGTGAAAGAGTGGCAGCACACACCACCACAGCAGCAGCACAGACACAGACACTACACCCAATGGGTGCCTGGAGATCAGAAACAAACTCACATCAACAATCCAAGGGCCATTCAAAGATCTGCTAACAGTGTGTGCCCAGGAAGATGGGCTGAGGTGACAGAGGGTGACACACAGAGGGAGGGAGAGGGGGACAGAGAGGGAGGGAGACACAGAGAGACGGACAGAGGGAGGAGGCTGACACACAGAGGGAGGGAGAGGGGGACAGAGAGGGAGCGAGAAAGGGACACACAGGGAGAGCAAATCAGCCTTGTGGGGTGTGGGAATGTCTGCTCGTCAGCAGGTGGACTGCGTGCATGTAGACAAGGGTGGCCAGTGCCAGAACCCCCCCTCTTCTCCATGGCAAAACACAGGGCCATGTCACAACCTGTGCACGAGCACAACGACAGCTACCTGCATTATCTAAGTGTGTGGAACCACTCCATGTGCCCACGTACAGTGCAACACGGAAGGCGCCAATGCATGGCTCGCCACACCTGCCCACTCCACTGCTGACTGCAGTCACAATTAACGCAGCAAGTAAGACTGTGCCACACATAGGTAAAGTCGCAAAAGCTGTGGCCAAGGGACATACCCATGCACAAGTGCACTGTGAGTGGAATGCAAGACATATCCAAATTCCCAGAGGAAATGTGCCAACTTAGAAACCAATGAAACATGGATGTTGCATGGAACAAAATTAACATTGTCTCTCTCACACACAGGTCAACGTCGTGGATCACCCCCCAACACTGGGGGGGAAGACTCACAGGACCCGGCTCGGCGGGATGACGGAGCCACCGGCAGCGACGACTCTCACCACTCTGTGGACGAACCCGAACCCGACCAACCTGGCCCCTCTGGTGTCCAACGACCTGCAGCACCTGCGTCATGTACAACTGGGCCAACCACCACCCCCACTCCTGCCACATCCCAGGAGACACTCAGGATCCCTGCCCCACCCCCACAATGCAGCCAGGCTGGCCAGGAGGGACACGGTGTACCGGGCACCAAGGAGGAGGCAGGCGACAACGCCAATGCCACCCCTCAGGGGTCCCGGAGACCCGATGTGCCCACAAGGGCAGGCCAGGTGCAAGTGGGCAGGGGTGGTGGGAGTGGAGGACGGCGGAGGCGCGAGCCTGCCCAGTTGGCTGGGGAACCGGTATATTCCCATGTCAGAAACATCCTGGACACATACCGGCAGGACACCACGGGCATGGCCCAGGTTGTGTCCACCCTCAACGAGATGAAGGGGACCCTCGATGAGATCAAGACCCAGCAGGCCCAGCAACATGCGGAGCAACATGCCTGTCTACTGCGACACCAAGGGCGGATGGAGGACAGACAGGCTGAGCTCGTGACGGTGTTCACAGGAATTCACAGTACACTCCGTCGGATAGCCGACAACATGGGCAACCCTCCCTGTGCCATCAGGCGTAGAACATCACCAACCACAGGGAGGGATCAGGAGGAGGAGGAAGAGACATCCGACGGAGCATCCCAAACATCGTCACGGCCTGCTTCTGAGGGTCCCCGCAGGCGGGCGGGTCGTCCACGGAAAAGACCGTGAGGGTCGGCGCAACAGCACCATCTCCCAGGACACCTGGCCTGGCACCTGGCCCACTGGAGCAACAGCAGCACAGCAGCAAAAGACATTCTCTGCCACATGGACTTGCTGGTCACTGTCTGACCAATGTTGACAAAGACTGTGGCATGGACTCTGAGGATTTCAAATGGCAAGGACACCAACTCCCCTAGTGAACTTTGGATTCCACACACCCGGAAAGGCCCTCATGTCATCCCCCCCCCCCCCCCGGTACCCCAACCAAAATAAAAAGTTGCACCATAAAGAGAAGATGCCTACCTTTTGCATTATTACCTTACATGTGTCTTGTAAAGTCTAACCATGCCTGAGTTCTTCAACCATCCACACCCTGGGGCCTGAGTCTGGCACAGGACACACATGGGTCACATTGTATTAGGCAAGACAGACATGGAGCACCATACACACCTGTGATGGGCCCAACCAGCTGAGGGGGTGGCCGCACAACCGTGCCGACAGACATTTTGAGTACAGCGACAGCCATGCGCAGAGGTCAGGGATCATGTGGAGTGTCCTGGGGGGCACCCAGGTATGTGTGGACAGGTGGCAGAACCATGTCCTGCAAGCTTGAGTCAGGTGGAGGCAGAGAATGGTGGCCTGGCCAACGTTGGATGCATGGGGATGGCACATGTCACAATACCCACACAGTCATGGACATCATGCACAATACACAGTCTAATCCCACACAAACAGCTTGCATCTTGCCACTCTACACATAGACACATAGCCACTATCACGGAAAACCATGCCAGACATGCCGGATGCACCGTGGCAACACACCAGCATTGACTGAGAAGAGGCACCTTGGAGGCATAGGGACACCTTTATTAGTCATGTATTCGGGATTGCAGAGGCAACTCGGAGTACACATGAACGGGTCATGTGGATTAACATGTGGGTCCAACACTGGAACCCCCCTTCTGCAGCACAAATGCGTGATAGCCATGGAACTGGCACACAAGTGTCGGCTAACAGCTAAACACCCCCTGCTGCTCACGGAGAGACTGCCATACACCATTGATCCGCTGATGTGGAAGTCCCACACCATGTCAAGCCAATGCAAACCGTATGTGTCCGAGGGCAGTGTAAAACACATTGATGCCATCATCACATTCCACAATCCCATCACTGATGACTGTCAACAAGTCTGACCATCTATTCAGGTGTACCCAGCTGCATGTCATGTGTACCATGGTGATGCGACATGTCTGCAGAGGAACCAAACATCGACAGGGGCAGTGTGCATACATCGTAAACAACGGCCACACTGAGGTTCTGTAGCGATCCGAACCCGTGAATTCGGTATCGTAGTACTGACACGATTTCGGTACCAATGAACCGCAAAAGATCCATTGTATGCATGACAGTGTTTTCGCTACGCAACTAGCATGAATTCACTGAGAAATAGGGCATTCGGTGGTAAAGTCGTGGCATCCATTTTAGTTACGGCATCCATTTTGTTTCTTGCCCTCACATAGTCAATGAACGGACGATGACCCCGGCAGACTCACCTTGTTAAGGACACGTAAGCTCGAGCCCCGAGAAAGGCTGACGCTGCATGACTAGGCAGAATCAAGCTACCTCCCTTGCCTGAGGCCAGTCCTGCTATACTGGTTCTCGTGTCCGTTGTCCTGACTGAAAGGCCGAAGACGGTAGCCATGCCCGTTTATGATCCATAAACACCTCTTATCCTACATTTCAATCCTTTGCACCTGGCTCTGCTCCTTTCCTTCTGGGCTTTTACAATGGGGAGGTTACGATTTTTATGATGGGGAGGATCGGGCAAAGAATGGAAAACTGTCGAGAGGACCTGATCGAATACCGAAAACCTACGACTAATTATTGTTTGATGTCAAATTTACTGTTTGTTTGGGATACCGGGTTGGGCATAAGAAATATTCGTGTAATGTAGCCTAAAGACATTTTGCGTGTATTTAAAGAGTAACCCACTTAATGCAATTCGAACAGTCTCGTAGATTCTGCCTTGGTGTGGTTCCTATGATTTCTGTGTCCCTGCAGTAAATAAACCTTGGTCTTTGACGCCACCATCGAGAAGTCCGTGTCTCTGTTTATTTGTGCACCGGGACAGGAGGAACTCAGGGGTCTTCGGGTGTTGTTTCCCTGACACCTCTGGACTCTTAAAAGTCCAGAACCTCAAATTGGCGCCCAACGTGGGGCGACGTCATCCGGTACCGGTCCAAAGCCTGAAAAGTTCGAGAAGTTTCGTGTGAAGATTCCGGAGGGAGGTACCCCGCTTCATCGATCCCTGCATGTCGTAAAAGTGGCCCGACGATCTCTTCCACGAGGGTTCCCGTTCCCAGACGGCTACAGAGGACCGCTGCCCTGACTGTCACCCTGTCTTGGACCCGAGGTGCAGACCTTAGTACGGCGAGACGTAGACGGGTTCTCCTTGGTGTCATCTTCCACATTTCAGTTAAGTATTAAGTGGGCTACGCTCAGTTTGGTTGTTCCTTGTTGCTCTGGTTTAATTCGTAGATTATCATTGGTTGCTCTTGTTTAGATAATCTCTGTTTTGGTATTAGTTCATTTTGGTAGGCCTAAGTTCTCTGCGCATTTTTGTTGGAATTTGTCTTTGTTGTCATGACTACCAGTAGTAATTGTTTCTTGTCCTGGTTACGTTGCAACGGGGATTCCCGGTTGGAGGATTCGTGTTCGGTTCCTCCGATTGGAACTCCTACATATGAGCTCTATTGTAAACATGGTGTGGGTCCTATTACGTATAATGAAGTATGGGCCCGTTACACCAAAAAAGATGGTGTCCTTAGTTGGCCACCGCATGGTAGCTTCGAAACGGAAATACTAGACAATCTAGAAATGAAGTTGTTCAAGAAAAAAGCCCGGCCGGCAATGTTTGATTCTTTTCGCGTATGGCGCAAAGAAGCCAAACAGAGAGAAATTAGGAAAACGAAGAAAGAACAGAAAGAGAAAGGGTTGACTTTAATGGAGTCTGCTAGGCAGCTGCATGTCAACGAGACTGAGAAAGCAATGGAGATGGCGAATAGAAAATATAATTTGGCAATTGATAAATGTTACCCTGTATTGCCATCATGTCCTGCTAAGCCGATGGAGGATCATGAAAAGGATCCTCTGTTGTCTTACCTGTTGAATTCACCCCCACCGTATGCACAGGGTATTACAGTACCACAGTTGCTACCTGTTGTACAGCCAGCTGCTGGTCAGCCTGGAATAGTTGCTCCACTTCCTTTGATTCCAGCTCCTATCTTTCCCGTGGTTAATGTTCCGTCGGCACCCCCTCTTCCTGGGGCGCCCGCTCCGCCTTTGCCTGTCGTTTCGCAAACTGCTTTACCTGCTACTCCTACCCTTACTATTTCATCTGCTTCAGCTGTCCTGTCCCCGAACCCTGTGAACATTCTGACTCCGCTTTCCGTTCGTCGGAAAATAACCGACTCTGTAACTAATATCTTAACTCCTCTCTACAGGTCTTTAATTGGGACCCCCGTTTCTGACTCTATACAGAGACGTAGCCAGCTTCCTGGTCCCCAGGAACGAGACACGTTAGATTCGACAGCTCTTAGGTGGATGTCAAAAGCTACGAAGTATGATGCACGAAGAGTGTTAGATACCTTTATGCAATGGAATGAACCAACTCAACGTTATGTTTTTGACGTGATGTGTTCTCTTGTGCGTGAAGAATGGGAAGATGATGATTTAGACTCCGTCCCCTCTGACCTGATAAATATTCAACAGAAATTTGCCGCAGGAATGGTGATAGGTCCAGAAGTAAGGGGAGCGATAGAACTGATTTTAGCTTATAGGGATGAGTCCCCTCTTCGAGCGACAAGAGACCCTGATGGTTCACCGATTACTACTAGGAAACGACGAGGACAATATCCGATGAGGGAAGTTCCACCGATATGGCGTGATGCAGTTCCAGCAGATGGGGCTAATAATATTGTCGCTGCCCCGGCACATTTCCAGAGAGTGTGGATACACATCCCTTGGAAACGGGCCGAAGTGTTAGCCGTAAAACAAGCGTTACCAGACCCACGTAAAAATCCTGCTGGTTATTACAAAGAGTTAACGCAGACAGTTCAAGCGTGTATCATGAATTTGGCAGACATTGAAATGTTGTTTGGTAATGTGGTGCCACAGCCTATATGGGCCAAAATTCGGCAAGAAAACCACCCAGTCGCCTTAGGAGGTGATTGGGCAGCTATTATAGCGGCAGATGCGCAACAAGTTGGCGGTGCTAAACCTGAACCTCTGATTGCTGCTTTCCTGGCAGAATAATTACTCTGATGAAAACGCTGATGCCAGCGTTACGAGTCAATTGGGATAAATTATCGGCATGCAAGCAAAAGAAGGACGAAAGCGTCTCTGACTTCTTCACTAGATTTGAAGAGACCTTCGTAGACCACAGTGGGCAAGATATGAGTACTGAGGGAGGCCAGAGATTGTTTGTCGACAAGTTCGTGTTTAATTTACTACCTGAGCTTAGTAACAAGTTAAAGGATTCTGAAAGTGCATGGGCAGTGTCGACGACAGCACAGATACTTGCAACTGCTCAGTATTACGAGAATAGAGAGAAAGAAGAGAAGGAAAAGTCAGAAAAGAAAACGAAAGATCTAAAGACCAAAGTTCTTCTGCAACAGGCGTATCCGCCTCGTTCGAATCAGTCAGATTCACAGCAGCGACCCCAGTTTCAGCCACAGCCACAATTCCAGCAAGGGACGGCTCAAAGATTTAATTATGGTTTTCCCAGACAACAGTTAGCATGGAATCAGTGTGCTTATTGTAAAAAGGAGGGTCATTATAAGAATGAGTGCCCAGTACTGCACCCACAAACTAGTGGTGTCCCAGCTCAGAGAGGTAATGTTGGGTTTATGCAAGCTCCAAGAGGTAGAGGGTGTGGTACGATGACACCACAGACTGATCGCCAATCGAATTATTTCGATCAGCGAAATATACAACCTACGCAACCAGGTAGATCTCCACAGTATCATGTTGGAGATTACTATGATCATAATGAAGACATTCAAAGAAGCGAGCACTAGGACAGCCGCAGGCAAAGAGAGGGAGTAGTATCAGTTCCAGTTGATCAGAGTGGACCTTATGTCGCAGTAGTTACCTCAGGCGTGGTCGAACCGTTTCTGTTGGATACTGGTGCGGCAAAAAGTTCAATTATGCATGCGAAACTCCCTGGCGCACCTTTGTCTGGCTTAACGAACACTTCGGTAGGATTCTCAGGCGCCCCTGTTCACAATCCTGTTTCTAGTCCTTTGTCAATATCTGTTGGGCCATGCGAACTAGAAGCACCCCTTATCCTAACAACCGGTTGTAATGAGAATCTGCTTGGTTTAGATCTGTTGAAACGCCTGCACGCGACACTGTACTGTTCTCCTTCGGGAGTACAGCTCACATTAGGCAAACGAGTCATCTCTCCAATGTATATGTCGATGGACAAGCTCCCAAAGGAGCTGCGTTCTCTCCCTGATACTCTTTGGGCGACTGGTCCTAATGATGTAGGCCTCTTGGAAATTCCCCCTTATGTGGTAAGTCTGAAAGCTAATGTTAAATTCCCACGAATCCCACAGTATCGGATTTCGAATGAAGGTGAATGAGCACTCTTGCTGATTGTGAAAGACTTAATACAGAAAGATATGATTGAGGAAACTAGAGGGAACGTCTGCAATAGTCCTGTTCTGCCGATTTTGAAACGTACTGACCCTTCCAAACCTCCAATTTACAGATTTGTGATTGACCTCAGAGAAGTTAACAAAATAGTGATCCCACAGTTTCCTGTAGTCCCAGATATCACTGCATTACTGACGTTGATTCCTGCCTCAGCTTCATGGTTTACAGTGATCAACTTGAAAAATGCCTTTTTCAGCATTCCCATAGCCGAGGAAAGTAGAGACATTTTTGGTTTCTCCTTAGGAGGTCGCAGTTTCAGATTCAAACGCGCTCCACAAGGTTATTGTGAAAGCCCTTCAATTTACAGCCAAGCATTGAAGAGTCAGTTAGATGCCCTTGTACTCCCTCATGGTGTTGCTCTGATCCAATACGTAGACGATCTTTTACTAGCCGCTGATGACAAGGAAACTTGCAAAGCAGCTACAATTTCTTTATTACGTCATTTGTCAGACTTACATCACAAGGTGTCACCTTCTAAACTGCAATATTGTTGCCAAGAAGTGACCTACTTAGGTCATCTTTTGTCAAAGGAGGGAAGAAGGTTGACCCCAGAGAGAATCAAAGCAATTTCACAGATGACTGTACCAAGCACACAGAGAGAAGTGCGTGCGTTTTGGGGTATTACGTCATACTGCAGGCAATGGATCCCAAATTTTTCTCTCATGGCGAAACCATTGGTAGCCCTGACTGGAAAAGGTGTTCCGAGCCCTTTGCCATGGTCTGATGAATGTCAACAGAGCTTCTCTGACTTACGTGATGCGCTGTGTTCAGCTCCTGTGTTGGGTACTCCTGACTACAGTAAGCCGTTTACTCTATATGTCCATGAAAGAGAAGGTTGTGCATTGAGTGTATTAACGCAACAATTTGGTGACAAACAGCGGCCTTGTGCATATTTCTCATCCACATTAGATCCGGTAGCCAGAGCGTTGCCAAGTTGTTTGAGAGCTACAGCGGCAGTCTGCTGGACTAGTCATGAACAACATGTTAGTAGTCATGGTTCCACATGCTGTGGATACACTCATGAATCGAACGAAAACTCAGCACCTCACCAGTGCTAGACTATCAGGCTATGAGCTGACGCTTTTGGCAAGTCACATTCAGATCAAGCGATGCAACATATTGAATCCAGCAACACTGTTGCCGACTACTCAGGAGTCGAGTGATTCAGAGCCCCATGATTGTTGTTTCAGAACTGAGGAAGAAACAAAAGGTAGGATTGATTTAAAAGACACTCCGTTACTAGACCCAGACGGCACTTTATATGTCGATGGGTCGTGTTTCAAACTACAGAATGGCGATGTGACGGCCGCATATGCAGTTACGACTTTGAGTACGATTGTTGAGACTGCAAGATTAAGTCAGAATTCCGCCCAAGCTGCAGAATTAATTGCACTAACAAGAGCGTGTGTTTTAGCTGAGGGAAAGAGAGTGAATGTGTTTACTGATAGCCAATACGCCTTCGGCGTTGCACACAATTTTGGGCGTCTCTGGAGAGAAAGAGGTTTTCTCACGTCCCATGGGACTAAGATCCAACATGGACAGTTTAGTCAGCGATCTATTGGAATCCCTGACTCTACCGAATGAAGTTGCAATTGTGAAGTGCAGTGCACATCGGAAGATTACGGATGATGTTGGCCGTGGGAATGCGTTTGCTGATGAGGTCGCTAAAGAAACGGCCAAGAACATGACGAGCCGAATGTACGTTGCAACGTCTGCAAGATGGATTGCGGAATCAGGAATGTGTGATAATACGATTGAAAGTGTGAAAACAATCCAGAATGAAGCAACTGAAAATGAGAAGAATGAATGGAAGGAGAAAACGGGTAAAATAGATTCAAGTGGATGTTGGGTCGATTTGTCTGAGCAGCAGCGTTGGATGTTACCTGATGCGTATGTACTTGCAGTAGTCACGATGGCGCATGGAGCGGCGCACATCAGTTCGAAAGGGATCTGTAAAATGTTAGCTCCAGTATGGAAGAACGATGGAATTACTAAGTGTGCAGAAAGAGTGGTGAAAAATTGCATGGTATGCCTGATGCATAATCCTGGCAAGGGAACCCCAACCCCAACTGGCCATTTTGCTCCCCCTTCTTGTCCCTTTGAAGTGATTCAGTTGGATTTTATCCACATGGACAGGTGTAACAATCTCAAATACGTCCTAGTGGTAGTCTGTGCCTTCTCAAGATGGATTGAGGCATATCCGTTAAAGGACAACACTGCTATGTCCACTGCCAAAATCCTCCTAAAAGAATACTTCCCCAGGTATGGTATGCCGCGGATTGTTTGGTCGGACAATGGAAGTGAGTTTGTAGGGAAAGTTATGAAGAGTGTGTGTGCGGGTCTGGGTATTTCCCAAAAATTCCACAGTGCGAATCACCCACAATCAGCGGGTTTGGTTGAAGGGTACAATGGCACCCTGAAGCTGAAACTTGCGAAAATTCAAGCTTCCACTGATCTCTCTTGGCCAGACGCACTGCCTTTAGCTTTACTGTCCACCAGAGCGACTGTACACTCTCGAGTAGGGCTTAGCCCATATGAGATTGTGTTCGGCCGCCCTGCTAATGTTTGGGGAAGTCCCTAGGCCAAAGGAATTCAAACAGATTGAATACCCAATGTTGATTGATTACCTTCATGATCTGACTGCTAAATTGAGCCTTATTCATCAACAGGTATTCGAATCCTTGCCTAAACTGCCGGAGAGTCCAGGCCACACGTTGAAACCAGGCGACCAAGTGGTAGTTCGGAACTTTGAACGTACTCGGAACCTCCAGCCAAGATTCGTGGGTCCGTTTCAGGTCCTCCTCACAACAAGAACTGCAGTACGCCTAGCTGGAAGGAAAAATTGGGTGCACGCCAGCCATACGAAGCGTGTCCCTCTTCCACTCCCCTATGATAACTGGGTTAGACAGGGAATTGGTGTATCTGAGACAGAACCTGTTCCTAGGCACATCCCTTTCAGTGATGCAGAGTACATAACGGACCACCCACGAACGGAAACACAGAACTTTGACACCCCAGCAGGAACCGCTCCTTTGAATCCTGAACCGAGTATTGTACAAAGTGAACATTTGTCACCTGTGGAGTCGAACATTTCCGCACCTGTAGACCAGCTATTTCAAGACCAGACAAGACCCGGAAAGTACAGATATAATCTACGTTCTCATGTTATGAACTAATGACATTGCATAATTACCCTTCTGTTTGAAAACTGTTTTGATCTTACTGCATTCCATTCAGTCAGGAAGTTTTCTCAAAATTTTTATCTTTTTGTTTTTTTATTGTTTCTCTCACCTTGCCATCTGGGTTACCGTAGGGTCGTAACGTGTGCCTTGTTTTAATTTGCAGGGAATCAGACACTAGGTCGTTTTTTTCTGTTTGTCTTGGGAACTCCCAGGATAAACAGAGGCAAGTTTTTAACAGGTACAAATCATCCGTTGCGAACGGTTGTAGAAGATGGAGCTTCCTGAATTACGACGGGTTAATGTCATAAATGTGCACAAGACGAAATTATATGACATATTGTACAGTAAATGTCTCCTAATGCAATGTACTCTGACACTTCTGATTGTCTTAATAACTTTGGTAGGCGGAATTATTTTTGGTATTCAGTTGATCTTTACACCTGTTGCATCTACAGTATCTCCCCATGCTCCTGTTTCTCCGACTGTTGTTTCTCTTCATTCTTTCCATCCTTTTCCTGCCCACGAGCAAGCTCGACGCTCTGAGTTTATAAATAACACTTTCATTCAACTCTTGCACCAACATCAACTAGTGGTTAATACAACAAACTGCTGGGTGTGTGGTTTGATACCACATACCATGGACAAGGGCATCCCCTATCTGGTCCTGCCTTTTAGTTATAATGGATCATTCTGGGCATTTCAGACCATGTTCGCTTATGCCCTAGAGACCTATCCTCCACGACCTCCGCGTTCCACCCGGTATAACTCTGCTAATAGAGCCTTGGTAAAAGGAATCACTGACATGGTGAGAGATGTCAATAATACTCCGTTCATTCCCAAGGATGAATTGCGAGTTTACATGGGTTGGAATGTTACGGAATATGGCATTACTCTGGGTGAGAACAAACGTAAGAGCTCAACTCCGATCTGGGTCGTACCCCACCAAGGTCAAGTCTGTTTGCAAGGAAATGGGAGGAATCCGAAAGCTCGACTAGGGAAGAGTGACTGTATCGAAACATATGTTTTTCCGTCACAGTCTTCCCCGGCATTCTTAGCTGCTAAGGGTACTTATTTTGTTTGCCAAGACAGAGCATACACATGGTTGCCTGCTGACTTCTCAGGCTCATGTTATATCGCTCAACTGCTACCTCCGACATACACTGCTGCACCGGACTATCACAAAACTAGAGTTGTGAGAGGTGTTTTCAGTAAAGAAGATACTGCTGGCCAAGAGGCAGGAGACTTTTTCAAGGGTTTCCTCCCATTCTGGGGGCCTATGGCCAACAGTAGAAACTTACGTCAACTAACACGGGTAGTTGAATCCACTATCACTGAAACGGCGGGTGCTCTTAGTAACCTGACAGCTGAGCTTCAAGCGGATCGCCTCATGACGTTACAGAACCGTATGGTCCTTGACGTGTTACTTGCAGATCGAGGTGGAGTATGTAAGATGATCCAATCAAGTTGCTGCGTTTTTATTCCAGATAATGCGCCAACAGTATACAAGGCCATCTCTAAGTTACATAAGATTTCTGACTCTATTCATGTAGAGGAAGGTGACTGGTCATTAATGGGATGGTTCTGGAGCCTGTTGTCTGCGTGGGGATGGAAGGTTCTGATAGTCACTGGTGTTGCATTAGTATTTTTATTTTCGTGCTGTCTCATTGTTCAGTGTGGTCCTGCCTTATGTAATCTCTGCATTTCTACATGCGTAAGAAGGCCACCTGTTTTTAGAGATACGCCACGAGATAGAGTAATGCTGCAACAACACATCAATGACCTGATGAACATAGAAATGGACTCTGACATAGAGTGAGTTATTGCCTATGTAAGGGCAAAAGGACGGTCTGAGGTTCTGTAGCGATCCGAACCCGTGAATTCGGTATCGTAGTACTGACACGATTTCGGTACCAATGAACCGCAAAAGATCCATTGTATGCATGACAGTGTTTTCGCTACGCAACTAGCATGAATTCACTGAGAAATAGGGCATTCGGTGGTAAAGTCGTGGCATCCATTTTAGTTACGGCATCCATTTTGTTTCTTGCCCTCACATAGTCAATGAACGGACGATGACCCCGGCAGACTCACCTTGTTAAGGACACGTAAGCTCGAGCCCCGAGAAAGGCTGACGCTGCATGACTAGGCAGAATCAAGCTACCTCCCTTGCCTGAGGCCAGTCCTGCTATACTGGTTCTCGTGTCCGTTGTCCTGACTGAAAGGCCGAAGACGGTAGCCATGCCCGTTTATGATCCATAAACACCTCTTATCCTACATTTCAATCCTTTGCACCTGGCTCTGCTCCTTTCCTTCTGGGCTTTTACAATGGGGAGGTTACGATTTTTATGATGGGGAGGATCGGGCAAAGAATGGAAAACTGTCGAGAGGACCTGATTGAATACCGAAAACCTACGACTAATTATTGTTTGATGTCAAATTTACTGTTTGTTTGGGATACCGGGTTGGGCATAAGAAATATTCGTGTAATGTAGCCTAAAGACATTTTGCGTGTATTTAAAGAGTAACCCACTTAATGCAATTCGAACAGTCTCGTAGATTCTGCCTTGGTGTGGTTCCTATGATTTCTGTGTCCCTGCAGTAAATAAACCTTGGTCTTTGACGCCACCATCGAGAAGCCCGTGTCTCTGCTTATTTGTGCACCGGGACAGGAGGAACTCAGGGGTCTTCGGGTGTTGTTTCCCTGACACCTCTGGACTCTTAAAAGTCCAGAACCTCAACACCCAATACACCCCTGATGCATCCCTTACCCTAAGGAGACTTCCAAACTTGTCTGTGCGTGTAACGCTGAGTCAGCACACGATGACGTGTCCATGAGGAATAGCAGTGCCACAACAATGCAACCATCAGACGGCATGCGCAAGTACCTGGGGAAGAGAGACACACAAGAAGTCAGCCACAAAAAGCACAGCCACTTGCATGTGCATGTACTCGACACATGTAAGGATGACAACATGCTAGGTCACAATTATGACTGGGGAAATACACATCACTGGCACCATCACTCCAGTGACACATCCACACACACCTCTGACTCACGTGCCATACATGCAGATGGACACACACATCGCAACACATGCCACACGGGGACCAATGCGTGCACACACAGACACTGGTACTCACCACTAAGCAAAGAAGTCGCGCATGAGCCGAGTTCGGATGTCCTCTTGCGGAACCACATCCTCCACATCACTAGCCCCATTGCCAAGACCTTGGTCCTCCACGGGTGGATGGTCCTGATCATCTTGATCCAGGATGAGTGGCACAGCTTTCTCAACTGCCATGTTGTGCAGCATGCAGCAGACCATGAAGATTTTGCAGACCTTCGCCGGGGCATATGGGAGGGCGCTGCCGGTCTTGTGGAGGCATCGGAATCGGCTCTTCAGGAGGCCAAATGTCCTCTCTATCACTCGCCTTGTCCGGCCATGGGCGGTGTTGTAGCGGAGCTGGGCCGGCGTGATGGGGTTGCGGAGAGGTGTGATCAGCCATGGAATGTTGGGATAGCCAGCGTCCCCTACACGGAAAGCACATGGACATAAGTAGGACAGGAGAAGCGGTCGTGCTGGAAGTCTACGCAAAATACAGGACAGACAGAGTGTACCCACCAACAACACATGCTCGTTCGTTGCGCAGGTGCGTCATCATTTCAGGCACCCTGCTACGCCTCATGATGTAGGCATCGTGTGCTGATCCTGGAAAACGAGCACAGACATGTGAAATCACCATGTTGGACAGACACACCACAAGGGCATTGATGGAGTGGTAGTGCTTGCGATTCCTGTACGCTACCTCCTGTGCCTGTGGTGGGACCAAAGCCACATGTGTCCCATCTATGGACCCAATGACATGGGGCATCCCTCCCAGGGCATAGAATCCACGCTTGACACCAGTCAACATTTCAGGGGTTGGGAAATGGATGAACTCATCCAGGACAAGCAACATGGCCTCTAAGAAATCATGCAGCACACGGCAGAACATGCTCTGGGACATGCCACCAACATGAGCTATGGTATTTTGAAAGGTACCCGTGGAAAGAAAATGTAGGGCTGCCATTACCTTCAGCTTGGGTGTCAGTGCCGTAGGATACCTGTGCAGCGGTTGCAGGTGTGGTGCCAGCCTCGCCGTCAACTCCACAATCAACGGTTGGGGGAAGCGGTAGCACCGGATACAGTCATTCTCCCGCATGTCAGCCAAGTCCGGAATTGCTCGGGGAAGAGGCGGCGCTCTGCAGTAATTTGGAAGTGACAAGGAAGAGTGAGTGCACTACAACAACAATTATTTGGTGCTGAGCACATGTTAATCTGTCAATACACATATGTGACATACGGAGTCAGGTATGTGCCACATGGCCTGGACATGTATGGCTGCCATTTGACACTCCTACCAAGACCCAGCTACACACGGAGATTGTGAACCTCCACATGCCATGGCATGGGATTAGCTGTGTCCCAGTGTAAGTGAACAGCCAAACGCAACACAGGAGTGACATACATCCACAGATCAGCAGAAGTAGTATGTCGATTGCAGAGACTGGTAGCGGAACACTAGAGCCACAGGTCACATGACATTACACTAGGACAGCCCACACACCTTGCCATGAAGGTGTACATGTAATGACTCACCACACATTCATAGAGAGGATGCAGACATGTCCTTGTTACGCTACTCCGTGTCCCATGCATACATATGCACCTCACATCCGATACCACATGTGGCCTGGTGTGCGGAACAGTGTGCCATGTCCATCTACACACAGACACATGTTGGTTGCTGCAACAGCTGATGCTTTTGAGGGAGCTCCAACATCAAGCTAATGGGAACCCCCCACACATACATGACATTGTCACATCGTGCACCGTGGGTAGTGACATGTCTGGTGTGGTAACCCCTGTAGCGGGCATCAGGGGACACTTGCGTGTGTTGTTGACCGTGCCATGCCAGTGACGCTCATCCCAAGTGTGCAGTACGACATGCACACATGTCAAAGGAGATAAGGGCATGCCTGGCACACATTGCACCGTCACACATCTGGTGCCTTCTCGACTCAGGAGTAATGTGCCACATCACAGCCTTTCACACCTGTGCCCCACACATGTAGTACTGCCCAGACAAGGCCTTGATGTCCATCCATGGACAAGTATGTCAGCCCTATTCCTTCCTGTGTGTTGCCTGTCACCACTGTGATGTGTGAAAGGCACCGTACTTTCGCTCAGAGGGCCTGTGTACGTTCCCTATCACTATGGGAGTGCTGCCGTATGTGTACCCATAGTGATAGTGAGCGTACGCACACATGTACGGTCCGTATCACTATGGGAACGCATACGCGAGAACACCCATAGTGATAGTGAGCGTACAGGCGTGTGTACGGTCCGTACCACTATGAGTATGCATACGCGAGAACACCCATAGTGAAAGTGAGCGTACGCACGCGTGTACGGTCCGTATCACTATGGGTACACATATGCGAGAACACCCATAGTGATAGTGAGCGTACAGGCGTGTGTACGGTCCGTACCACTATGAGTACGCATACGCGAGAACACCCATAGTGAAAGTGAGCGTACAGGCGTGTGTATGGTCCGTACCACTATGAGTACGCATACGCGAGAACACCCATAGTGATACAGACCGTACACGCGTGCGTACGCTCACTTTCACTATGGGTGTTCTCGCGTATGCGTACTCATAGTGGTACGGACCGTACACGCGTGCGTACGCTCACTTTCACTATGGGTGTTCTCGCGTATGCGTACTCATAGTGGTACGGACCGTACACACGCCTGTACGCTCACTATCACTATGGGTGTTCTCGCGTATGTGTACCCATAGTGATACGGACCGTACACGCGTGCGTACGCTCACTTTCACTATGGGTACACATACGCAAGCACACCCATAGTGATACGGACCGTACACACGCCTGTACGGGCCGTTGCTATGCATTTGTGGTGCCCTAGGGCCCCGGGACGCACCGTACCTGTGTGTGAAACTCCAAATTACATAGGGGACACATGAGGGACAAGTAGAAAGGCCTACATGCATGCTGGTTGTCATGGAGACCGAGTTTAAAGTTTGAATTTTTTTAAGCAGGTGCACAGCAGTAGTCAGTTTGAATGAATCTACTTTGTTGCAATGTGGTTCTGGAGTTGACATCATGCTCAAGAAAAAAACACAATAAGAACCCACTCACTGTGCTAGGTTTGAAGGGATTGGAGGAAACATAGGATGCAAATGTGAGTGACCAATCACTCTGTACTCCTGTGCATGAAACAGGCCAGCAAGGCAGATATAAGGCAGCCAGGTCCCATGAGGGAGCACTTGCCTGCACATCTTTGTATTCGACGACCCATCTGCTGCTACTGATTCCCTGGAACCATGTCAAGGTCTGTGGAGTGGTCACAGCCTTTCACCCTGGAGGAGAACCTGGCTTTGCTGGATGTGATCCTCCCACAGTACCCCCTGCTGTATGGCCAACCAGGGTATCAGGTGAGTGCAGAGTCTACTAGCACAGACTGTGTCCCTTGTTTGTGACTGTGACTTCTGGCATTGTGTCCAGGTGTGGCACACATGCTATGTACTGTAGGGGGATCCCAGGGGGGGGAATGCCTGATGTCTCCCAGCCAGTGCATGCTGTGGTGCATGTCTGCCGTCCTCACTTGCATTGTGTTTACTGTGACAATCACTGCATGGTGCATGCCACATTCTGCCTGTCTTGTCCTCCTGGGAATGTGGCCTCTACAGTCCTCATGTGATTATGTGGTCAGCCCAGTGTGACAGGTGACTGTACCCACAGATGTGTGTTAGTTCTGTGTACCTGTGCTGAGAGTGTCCACATGATGTGTTCGTACCCTGGACATCGGTGTGTGTTTAAGTCCCCTGTCATGTGGGTGGGTGCATATGTGGAGTGTGGCACCCGGGCTGCATGAGGGATGGATATACCCTGCCCATGTGATGTGAGCAGGGAGCAGTGCTGTGTGTCTGATGTGCAGGGCCAGCCCCACACCTGTGAGCCCCCCCCGTCTAGTGGCACATGTGCAGAGTGAGGTTTGTCGCTGCATTTGGCAATGGCAGGTGAATGTCCTGTGCCTGTGTGTGTCTGTGTACTCTGCTGCGGTAGCGTCAGTGGCCTGTGGCATGTGACTGCTTAGAGGTGCTGCACATTATCCTGGTGTAGCTTGTGATGCACAGTGTGAGCCTGGATCATTGCTTGTGTAGTTGCCCTCATTCCACCTGTGTACTTTCAATGGCACGTACTGCTTTTGCCCTTCCCCAGAGGATCATGTCCCTATGACAATGGTGCAATGCGTTGGATGCATACTATGCCTTGTTGTAAACAGCAAGTTTGTTCTAATATGTCTCTCTGTGACATGTGCCTGGTGTATTGATGTTGTGTCACTTGTTCATCCTCACAGGTAGGCGCCTCTGCCAAGAAGCAGATATGGCTGACCGCCGTCAGTGCCGTGAGGAGTGCGGATGGTCGCAAGCGGCGCCTGGCCCAGGTGAGGAAACGCTGGCAGGATATCCGGTGCTGGACACGGAGGATTGCACGGGTCCTGCTGGGGGACTCACCTGAGACCCATAAGAACCGCGGGCGCCGCCGTCTGACCCACATCCACAAGCGTGTACTGGCGGTGGTATTTTCAGACTTGGAGAGGCGCTTACAGGAGAAGCAGCAGCAGAAAGGGGGTAGGTACATGTGTGTTTGTTGTGTGTCACCAGCATTTGTAAGTGCACAGTTGCATGGATACACTGCCAGGGTTTAAAGGTGCTGTGCAGATCCTGTTACCCACAGTATAGCGGTGCTCTCCTGCCTCCCTTCCCCTCCTTGCAATGTGTTCCCTGGTCTGTGTGTAGTCACTCCTTCACAAGGTTATCTAGGCTGGCGCTTTCTCCACGTGAACTATGCCTGTAGCATCATGTGTGGGGGTGTGTGTAACAGGTTTTGGGACCTTGCCTGTGCCCTGTCCAGTTCAGTACATGTGGGTTCCATGTCAGTTGGCACTGATGCTGAGTCCAGACATGGGAGTTAGTCTCTCAAGTGTCATGCCTTACAGCACGCATGTCCTATGTTGTGGCCTGTGACATGATGTGCATGAGTGTGCGATACGCATAGTGCAGGGATGGTGGCGTGTGTTGCAGTAATTCCCATTCAGGACCATGGAATTGTGTGGCCACTACTGTCCCCTGGGGCATATTTTCATAGGTGTCATGTGTGTCATCACAAAACGTGGACACTCTCAGTGTCTACAGCATAGGTTGTGCTCTGTGCCATTGTCCCCTGGCACCATGTATATTGACGTAAAATGTAGTACAAGTGTCCACTGTACAGCCTGACCTGATTTTCCTTGTTCATACTCACGGTGGCCAGTGCCTGTGTGTCTTGTTACAATCATCTGATAATGGCCATTTGTACATGATTATTTGGACAGGCGCACCTTGGGTATTTGGCGTCCAATCTTGCATTTATGCAGCCCCTGTGTATTTCACCCAGACTAAGAGATGTAAGTGCCACCTGTGTCTCAACAAATTGTCTCATGTAGGGGGTGGTTGGTGCGGGCCAAGCCTACATGTCAGAACCAGAATTCTCCTTGCTAGGTCTGGCCAGTGTGTGATGTTTGTCTGGACATACACTCAAGGTGCAGTGAGCCAGTCATGGTGGGCATGTTTTCTGTATTACCTATGCAGCATGTGCCTCAAGTTCATGGATATGGTCCCTGCTCATCCCTATTTTCGGCAACGCAGTGTGGTGCAGATGCAGTGTTGGATTGTCCCCAGGGCCTGGCTCCTATGTCAAACTCCATTTCATGTCATTTGCTATTGTGTCATGCTCTCCATGGATTTTCAGTGGCATGGTGGGTCAACCAACTGTGTGTTGCATGCCCTACATCTGTACCTTGTTTTGTAGATGGTACTGATCTTTCTTTTCAGGCTATGCACTGTAACCTATGTAGATTGGACTCATGTGACATATGTATACAGGTGTGTGATTAATTGCTGTCTCTTCACCTTGCCCACAGCATCGTCGGGGGACACGGAGGGAGACATGAGCACAGACGGAGTGGAGGGACCGAGCACCAGTGCCAGCGTTGACATCGTGGCTGGCACATTGAGTGGTACTGAGGCGGAGGAGAGTGAGGCCGAGGACCTGTCCACTGGCACGACAGAATATGAGGCTGACGGGTCCGAGGATGATCTCTCCGAGTGGGCGGAGGCTGCACCAGCAGCTGACAGCGGCACAACATCTCACCCCGCCCCCTCCATTGCCATCAGCCGCCTCCCACTTGCTCGTGTCCCTTCCCAGCGTGCCCGGTCACCACATGTCTCCTTCCTGCCAGGCACCGCACCCCCTGCCCCTGTCTCCACTGCTGCCGCCACTGCCGAGTCTGTGGACATCCAGCGGCAGTTGCAGGTTGGTCAGGCTGCGATGCTTAATGTCCTCCATGGCCACAGCCAAGTGCTGAACAACATGGAGGCATACTTGGAGGGCATTTTTTCATTGCAGGCTGACCAACGCAACTTGCTGAGGTCCATTGACTCGACACTAACTGCAGCAGTGGGTCTCCTGCAGCGCTACGTCCAACCCCCTACCCCTGACCCATCCACACTTCCCACTCCCATGCCTGTCCCACGTACACCCAGACGTCAGCATGCACCCACCACAACAGACACAGGCACCACACCAGCAGGGAAGGTCATACGCACACCTCCTGGCACGCACACACAGGGTGAAGTAGGCACACCCACTGGGTCGGGGGGCAAACGTAAGTCACGCAGCCAGAGTGGGAGTCCGCATTCCACCAAATCCACTCCCTCCAAATCCCCTCCCCTCAGCTCTCCTGGCCCCTTATCCGGCAAGGACTCCTTCATGGCCGCTCTGTCCCTGAGCCCCACTGTGACACCACCCCGCAAGCGGTCAAGGGAGTCCCCGGTCAGGGTGGTTGAGTCCCCCCCTGTCCACACCCTCCCCCAGTGGTGCTGCGACCCATCCCTCCGCCCCCCCCCCCCCCTCCTTGGGGCCTGTGGTTCCTTCGGGTGCAGGGGAGTCTCTGGAGGACCTTGCTAAGGTGTGCAGCGACATCCTGGCCTCCGCCTTTGGCCTTGCCCCACCCCCTGTGGTGGAGTCCTCCATCCCTGCACCCACGACGCCTACCCTTCGCCCTTATGTCCCTGCGGTGCCTGGTCCTTCCCCCCCACATGATGCCCTCCCCGCCGTGGAAGACGAAGGAGTCTGACTGTGCAGGCAAGCTAGGGGACACGCGTCCCACTGTGTCCCCGATCCAGCTGTGACTCATGGACTGCCCTATGGGCTTTGTAAATATTGAACTTTATCCACACACACTTTATTTGGAAATGCTGAATAAAGCCTTTTTTTTTTCCTTAGAACACTACTGCTTTTGTGGTATTGCTGTTGGTGGGGCTGCTACATGATTTTGGGTGGTGATCATGTGTTGGGTGTGTGGGAAATGTAGTAGTGTGCTGGTCATAGGGGGTACCCTGGTATCTGTGTGCCATCACAAGGTGTTAGCTAGGTTTCTCTGTTCATGTAAGCAGTTACTGCATGGTGAAATTGTCCCAAGGTGTGTTCCTTCCTCTGTGTACCCTGACATCTTCCCTGCAGGGTGTTCCCAATATTTAGCACTGAGCTGTGTCTACATTAGCTGGGTGTGTGACGGACCCCTTCAACTTTGGCCATGCATGCAGAGCGATGTCTCCACCTGCATCATTCGTGGCATCCTTGGTGATCACTGTACTTGTGTATGTAGTCTGTTGACATGACTTCATGTGGACATGTTCCCTTTTAGGCTGTATGCATGTGTGTACTCCCAGCCTCGCACACATGTGTTACATGTACTGCAGGGTCTTTGCGCACCTGACTGACAATTGTGGCAATTGGATCTGTGGGTACTCCACCCTTTTTTTTCCATGGGCACTGCTGGGAGGACTCTGCACACACCCCTCCTGTGTCTGGGCACTGCTGGGAGTGATAGGCACACACCCCTCCTGTGCCTGGGCACTGCTGGGAGTGATAGGCACACACCCCTCCTGTGTCTGGGCACTGCTGGGAGGACTCTGCACACACCCCTCCTGTGTCTGGGCACTGCTGGGAGGACTCTGCACCCACCCCTCCTGTGTCTGGGCACTGCTGGGAGTGATAGGCACACACCCCTCCTGTGTCTGGGCACTGCTGGGAGTGATAGGCACACACCCCTCCTGTGTCTGGGCACTGCTGGGAGGACTCTGCACACACCCCTCCTGTGTCTGGGCACTGCTGGGAGGACTCTGCACCCACCCCTCCTGTCTCTGGGCACTGCTGGGGGGACTCTGCACCCACCCCTCCTGTGTCTGGGCACTGCTGGGAGGACTCTGCACCCACCCCTCCTGTGTCTGGGCACTGCTGGGAGGACTCTGCACACACCCCTCCTGTGTCTGGGCACTGCTGGGAGGACTCTGCACACACCCCTCCTGTGTCTGGGCACTGCTGGGAGTGATAGGCACACACCCCTCCTGTGTCTGGGCACTGCTGGGAGGACTCTGCACACACCCCTCCTGTGTCTGGGCACTGCTGGGAGGACTCTGCACCCACCCCTCCTGTGTCTGGGCACTGCTGGGAGGACTCCACACACCCCTCCTGTGTCTGGGCACTGCTGGGAGTGATAGGCACACACCCCTCCTGTGTCTGGGCACTGCTGGGAGGACTCTGCACACACCCCTCCTGTGTCTGGGCACTGCTGGGAGGACTCTGCACCCACCCCTCCTGTGTCTGGGCACTGCTGGGAGTGATAGGCACACACCCCTCCTGTGTCTGGGCACTGCTGGAAGTGATAGGCACACACCCCTCCTGTGTCTGGGCACTGCTGGGAGGACTCTGCACACACCCCTCCTGTGTCTGGGCACTGCTGGGAGGACTCTGCACCCACCCCTCCTGTGTCTGGGCACTGCTGGGAGTGATAGGCACACACCCCTCCTGTGTCTGGGCACTGCTGGGAGTGATAGGCACACACCCCTCCTGTGTCTGGGCACTGCTGGGAGGACTCTGCACACACCCCTCCTGTGTCTGGGCACAGCTGGGAGGACTCTGCACACACCCCTCCTGTGTCTGGGCACTGCTGGGGGGACTCTGCACCCACCCCTTCTGTGTCTGGGCACTGCTGGGAGGACTCTGCACACACCCCTCCTGTGTCTGGGCACTGCTGGGAGTGATAGGCACACACCCCTCCCGTGTCTGGGCACTGCTGGGAGGACTCTGCACACACCCCTCCTGTGTCTGGGCACTGCTGGGAGGACTCTGCACCCACCCCTCCTGTGTCTGGGCACTGCTGGGAGTGATAGGCACACACCCCTCCTGTGTCTGGGCACTGCTGGGAGTGATAGGCACACACCCCTCCTGTGTCTGGGCACTGCTGGGAGGACTCTGCACACACCCCTCCTGTGTCTGGGCACTGCTGGGAGGACTCTGCACCCACCCCTCCTGTGTCTGGGCACTGCTGGGAGTGATAGGCACACACCCCTCCTGTGTCTGGGCACTGCTGGGAGTGATAGGCACACACCCCTCCTGTGTCTGGGCACTGCTGGGAGGACTCTGCACACACCGCTCCTGTGTCTGGGCACTGCTGGGAGGACTCTGCACACACCCCTCCTGTGTCTGGGCACTGCTGGGAGGACTCTGCACACACCCCTCCTGTGTCTGGGCACTGCTGGGAGGACTCTGCACCCACCCCTCCTGTGTCTGGGCACTGCTGGGAGGACTCTGCACCCACCCCTCTTGTGTCTGGGCACTGCTGGGAGTGATAGGCACACACCCCTCCTGTGTCTGGGCACTGCTGGAAGGACTCTGCACACACCCCTCCTGTGTCTGGGCACTGCTGGGAGGACTCTGCACCCACCCCTCCTGTGTCTGGGCACTGCTGGGAGTGATAGGCACACACCCCTCCTGTGTCTGGGCACTGCTGGGAGGACTCTGCACACACCCCTCCTGTGTCTGGGCACTGCTGGGAGGACTCTGCACACACCCCTCCCGTGTCTGGGCACTGCTGGGAGGACTCTGCACACACCCCTCCTGTGTCTGGGCACTGCTGGGAGGACTCTGCACACACCCCTCCTGTGTCTGGGCACTGCTGGGAGGACTCTGCACACACCCCTCCTGTGTCTGGGCACTGCTTGGAGTGATAGGCACACACCCCTCCTGTGTCTGGGCACTGCTGGGAGGACTCTGCACACACCCCTCCTGTGTCTGGGCACTGCTGGGAGGACTCTGCACCCACCCCTCCTGTGTCTGGGCACTGCTGGGAGTGATAGGCACACACCCCTCCTGTGTCTGGGCACTGCTTGGAGTGATATGCACACACCCCTCCTCTGTCTGGGCACTGCTGGGAGGACTCTGCACCCACCCCTCCTGTGTCTGGGCACTGCTGGGAGTGATAGGCACACACCCCTCCTGTGTCTGGGCACTGCTGGGAGGACTCTGCACACACCCCTCCTGTGTCTGGGCACTGCTGGGAGTGATAGGCACACACCCCTCCTGTGTCTGGGCACTGCTGGGAGGACTCTGCACACACCCCTCCTGTGTCTGGGCACTGCTGGGAGGACTCTGCACCCACCCCTCCTGTGTCTGGGCACTGCTGGGAGTGATAGGCACACACCCCTCCTGTGTCTGGGCACTGCTGGGAGTGATAGGCACACACCCCTCCTGTGTCTGGGCACTGCTGGGAGGACTCTGCACACACCCCTCCTGTGTCTGGGCACTGCTGGGAGGACTCTGCACCCACCCCTCCTGTCTCTGGGCACTGCTGGGAGGACTCTGCACACACCCCTCTTGTCTCTGGATATGTACGCTTAGAACATACACGGGTGTGGGTTCACTCCATGCATACGAGGTGGGGGTAGGGTCCGTACATACACTGTTGGGGTGGGGGTACGCTCCATACATACGCAGGTGAGGGTACGGGTCGTACATACACTGTTGGGGTGGGGGTACGCTCCATACATACGCGGGTGTGGGTACGGGCCGTACATACACGGTTGGGGTGGGGGTACGGTCCGTACATACACTGTTGGGGTGGGGGTACGCTCCATACGTACGCGGGTGAGGGTACGGGTCGTACATACACGGTTGGGGTGGGGGTAGGGTCCGTACATACACTGTTGGGGTGGGGGTACGCTCCATACGTACGCGGGTGAGGGTACGGGTCGTCCATACACGGTTGGGGTGGGGGTACGCTCCATACATACGCGGGTGTGGGTACGGGCCGTACATACATGGTTGGGGTGGGGTACGGTCCGTACATACACTGTTGGGGTGGGGGTACGCTCCATACGTACGCGGGTGAGGGTACGGGTTGTACTTACACTGTTGGGGTGGGGGGTACGCTCCATACGTACGCGGGTGAGGGTACGGGTCGTACATACACTGTTGGGGTGGGGGTACGCTCCATGCATACGCGGGTGAGGGTACGGGTCGTACTTACACTGTTGGGGTGGGGGGTACGCTCCATTCGTACGCGGGTGAGGGTACGGGTCGTACATACACGGTTGGGGTGAGGGTACGGGTCGTACATACACTGTTGGGGTGGGGGTACGCTCCATGCATACGCGGGTGAGGGTACGGGTCGTACTTACACTGTTGGGGTGGGGGGTACGCTCCATACGTACGCAGGTGAGGGTACGGGTCGTACTTACACTGTTGGGGTGGGGGGTGCGCTCCATGCATACGGGGGTGGGGGTACGGTCCGTACATATCCATTCCCACGCTGTGGAATGCTTGTGCGGGCCGTACCCAGGCCTTTGCCACGTGGGTACAGCCGTCCCGACATTGTTGGGGTGACATAGGTGTGGGCGTGGTACGACTCGTACCCACGCTCTTAAGGCGTGGGTACGGGACGTACCTGTATTGTTGTGTTGCCGGTTCGCGTCGTCAAGCACTTCCGTTGTGGCGGACGCTGGCTTTGTTGGACACGCCCCCACCCCCTCGTAGTGACCAGGGCCTGGGGGTCAGGTATGTCCAGGGCATGTGTGCTGTGTGACTTTGGTGGGGGTTTTGTGGCCTGCCCCTGCTCCTGCCCCCCCCTTTCCCCCCTCCCTTTGTTGTTCTGACCTTCTGCGGCATCTGCGTCGTAACCTGTAGAGGAGGTCGACTGCTATGAGGGCCAGGATGACACGTAGGTTCGGGACCATGTCTGTCCGTCGCGTGCAGGTACTCCTTGTTAGAAGGCGACCTCAGAGGGGCCCGGAGGGGGCCCTGTCTGCCCTGAGACCCACCCCTCCTGTCTCTGGGCACTGCTGGGAGGACTCTGCACACACCCCTCTTGTCTCTGGATATGTACGCTTAGAACATACACGGGTGTGGGTTCACTCCATGCATACGAGGTGGGGGTAGGGTCCGTACATACACTGTTGGGGTGGGGGTACGCTCCATACATACGCAGGTGAGGGTACGGGTCGTACATACACTGTTGGGGTGGGGGTACGCTCCATACATACGCGGGTGTGGGTACGGGCCGTACATACACGGTTGGGGTGGGGGTACGGTCCGTACATACACTGTTGGGGTGGGGGTACGCTCCATACGTACGCGGGTGAGGGTACGGGTCGTACATACACGGTTGGGGTGGGGGTACGGGTCGTACTTACACTGTTGGGGTGGGGGGTACGCTCCATACGTACGCGGGTGAGGGTACGGATCGTACATACACGGTTGGGCTGAGGGTACGGGTCGTACATACTCTGTTGGGGTGGGGGTACGCTCCATGCATACGCGGGTGAGGGTACGGGTCGTACTTACACTGTTGGGGTGGGGGGTACGCTCCATACGTACGCAGGTGAGGGTACGGGTCGTACTTACACTGTTGGGGTGGGGGGTGCGCTCCATGCATACGGGGGTGGGGGTACGGTCCGTACATATCCATACCCACGCTGTGGAATGCTTGTGCGGGCCGTACCCAGGCCTTTGCCACGTGGGTACAGCCGTCCCGACATTGTTGGGGTGACATAGGTGTGGGCGTGGTACGACTCGTACCCACGCTCTTAAGGCGTGGGTACGGGACGTACCTGTATTGTTGTGTTGCCGGTTCGCGTCGTCAAGCACTTCCGTTGTGGCGGACGCTGGCTTTGTTGGACACGCCCCCACCCCCTCGTAGTGACCAGGGCCTGGGGGTCAGGTATGTCCAGGGCATGTGTGCTGTGTGACTTTGGTGGGGGTTTTGTGGCCTGCCCCTGCTCCTGCCCCCCCTTTCCCCCCTCCCTTTGTTGTTCTGACCTTCTGCGGCATCTGCGTCGTAACCTGTAGAGGAGGTCGACTGCTATGAGGGCCAGGATGACACGTAGGTTCGGGTCCATGTCTGTCCGTCGCGTGCAGGTACTCCTTGTTAGAAGGCGACCTCAGAGGGGCCCGGAGGGGGCCCTGTCTGCCCTGAGACCCACCCTCGGGGTATCGTAGCCGGGCACCGGCGGGAGACTCCTCAGGGGAGGAACCTCGTATCTAGGATCGCACACTCGGCACCACACGACAGAGAGACACCACACGAGGAGTTCTTACGAGCAAATCTTTATCAGATTGGAGTGGTAGGATCTTTTATGATCAGCACGGCAAATATATACAAGCAGAGCGTGGGCTCTCAGAGTCATGGAGGGGAGTAGGAGGTAGCGGGACAGTCTTTGGGGATATGGATCAAATGCAGGAGCGTACCCGTCGCACAGCTCACAATCCTCGAGCTGGGGGGATACGCTTGTCGTCGTGGGGTCCGGCGGGACCAAGAGAGTCTGTGGGAGCCGCGAGTCACTCAGCAGGGCTCGGATACAAGTTCGGAGGTCTTACGATCTTCGAGGAGCCGCGAGTCACTCAGCAAGGCTCAAGCACAAGTTCGGAGGTCTTACGATCTTCGAGGAGCCGCGAGTCACTCAGCAAGGCTCAAGCACAAGTTCGGAGGTCTTACGATCTTCAGGGAGCCGCGAGTCACTCAGCAGGGTTCAAGCATAAGTTCGGAGGTCTTACGATCTTCAGGGAGCCGCGAGTCGCTCAGCAGGGCTCAAGCACAAGTTCGGAGGTCTTACGATCTTCAGGGAGCCGCGAGTCACTCAGCAGGGCTCAGGTGTTCCAAGGCGAATCTGCCGGACAGTCCCAGAGCACCCCTTGTTATAGGGCGACTCCTCTTTGATGTCCGGAGTCTGTGCAGGCAGGGGTCTTGTCACCTGGGGGTCGCTTGTTAGGGTTTCCTGCCATTGTCTTTTGATCCTTTCAGGGCCGGGTCGGGAGGAGTCCCAGACACCCAGCAGGCGTGGAGCCAGCCCTTGGGGAGGCCGGCAGGTCGATCGAAACCCACCGTCCCAGGGAAGCGCAGAGGTGTGATAGAAACTGCTCCTCCCTCTCTCATCCCAAGGGGAGCGTGATGTCCTCCAGCCGGAGTGGAGCCCCTAGGCCAGGGTCGCGCTGGGGCCGGGCGGCCATCTTGTTGCATGAAGTGGGCACGCGGGCCCGGTGTGGCCGAAGGGCAGAAGGCCACGGATGGGGAAGTCCGGGTTGGGTGCGTGCGAGTTCTGGTGGGAAGGATCGGCTAGGCCGTGGCTTTGGGGGCTGGTGTGAGGTGCAGGGGTCAGGTCTAGCTATGTTACGAGGGCCGGGTCTAACATGCGTCCCCCCCAGCTGAAAGCCGGAGAGAACTACCCATCTTCTTGGGGGTTCTCTTCGCTGAGGCGGAAGAACCGGGAGAGGCCATCGGCGTTGGCGTGGTCAGTCCCAGGGCGATGTTCCACGGTGAAATCCATCCCCTGGAGGGAGATTGACCACCGCAGTAGCTTGGGGTTTTCTCCTCGCATCTGCATGAGCCATCGCAAGGGGCGATGGTCGGTTTGGACCTTGAAATGGGTGCCGAACAGGTAAGGGCGTAGTTTCTTGAGGGCCCAGACTACGGCGAATGCCTCTCGCTCGATGGTGCTCCATCTCTGTTCCCTGGGCTATAGCCTTCGGCTGAGGAAGGCTACGGGCTGGTCTAGGCCTTGGTCACTCACCTGGGAGAGGACTGCCCCGATGCCATGCTCGGAGGCATCAGTTTGTACCACAAACTCTTTGGAGTAGTCGGGGGCCTGGAGGACGGGGGCAGTACACATGGCCGCTTTCAGGGCCTCGAACGCCTCTTGGCAGGCAGGGGACCATTGCACCTTCTTGGGCTGCTTTTTGGACGTGAGTCCCGTGAGGGGACCGACCAGGCTGCCGTAATTCTGGATGAATCTCCGGTAGTAGCCCGTGAGGCCCAGAAAGGCTCGGACCTCCGTTTGGGTAGTGGGGGGTTCCCAGGCTAGGATGGCGTCGATTTTGGGCTGTAGAGGGGCGACCTGCCCGCTTCCGACCTGGTGCCCCAGGTAGGTTACCGAACCTTGCCCAATCTGGCACTTGCTGGCTTTCACGGTGAGGCCTGCCTGGCGCAGGGCGGTCAGCACCCTCCGAAGGTGCTGGAGGTGCTCACTCCACTCAGAGCTAAAAACTGCGATATCGTCGAGATATGCGGCACTGAATTTTTCCAGCCCGGCCAGGACTCTATTTACCAGTCGCTGGAAGGTGGCCGGGGCATTTTTCATCCCGAAGGGCATCACGCGGAAGCGATAGTGCCCATCCGGGGTGGAGAAGGCGGACCGCTCCTTGGCTCCTTCTGTGAGCGCAATTTGCCAGTAGCCGCAGGTGAGATCGAAGGTGCTGAGGAACTGAGCAGCCCCGAGCCGGTCAATGAGCTCGTCGGCTCGGGGAATGGGGTGGGCATCGGTTCGGGTGACTTCATTGAGTCCCCGGTAGTCCACGCAGAAGCGGAGTTCTGGTGCGACCCCGGGGGCAGCTGCTTTTGGACCAGTTCCACGGGGCTGGCCCAGGGGCTGTCTGAGGGTTGGATCACGCCTAGGGTCAACATTTTCGAGACTTCGGCTTGGATACAGGACCGGACCCGATCAGGGACTCGGTAGGCTCGGTGTCTCACTGGTTGGCTGTCCCCGGTATCCACATCATGGACACACCAGTCGGTGACCTTGGGGACCAGGGAGAAAAGGTCCGGAAACTGCCCTAGGAGCTGGCGGCAATCCTCACGTTGCTGGGGAGTGAGAGACGGGGAGAGGTTCACTCCCTCTACGGAGCCGTCCTTCTCTTTGGTGCACAGGAGATCGGGGAGAGGATCTGACTCCTCCTCGGACCCATCATCAGTGGCCAGTAGGAGGCTCAGCTCCGTTCGCACAAAGTGGGGCTTGAGGCGGTTCACGTGGAGGACCCGGAGGGGGTCCCGGGGGGACTGGACGTCCACCAAGTACGTGACCTGGCTCTTCCGCTCAACCACCTTGAAGGGCCCGGTCCATTTATCCTGGAGGGCGCAGGGTTTCACGGGGGCTATGACCCATACCTGCTGGCCCAGCTGAAACTCGACCAGAGTGGCGTTCTGGTCATACCAGCGCTTCATCTCCTCCTGACTCGCCTCCAGGTTGGCCTCGGCCATCTCTCGGAACCTTCTAGTCTGATTTCGGAGGGTCAGGACGTAACGGAACACATCTCGGGGGGGGCCTCGAGGCGCCGCCTCCCAGCCTTCCTTGACCAGGCTGAGGGGCCCCCTGATGGGGTGCCCATAGAGTAACTTAAAGGGGCTGAACCCCAAGGATTTCTGGGGAACTTTGCGGTATGCGAATAGGAGGCAGGGGAGCAGGATGTCCCACTTACGCCGGAGGGGCTCTTCCAGGCCCGCGATCATCCCCTTCAGAGTCCGGTTAAACCGCTCTACCAGGCCGTTTCCTTGGGGGTGGTACGGGGTGGTGAACTTATAGGACACCCCGCATTGTTGCCATAAGGACTTCATGTATCGGGAAATAAAGTTGGTACCGCGATCGCTCACAACCTCGCGGGGGAAACCCATGCGGGAGAAGATTCCCATCAACGCCCGGCCCACCACGGGGGCCGTGACGGTGTGCAGGGGGATGGCCTCAGGGTAACGGGTGGCATGGTCCACCAGGACGAGGATGAACCGGTGCCCTTGGGAAGTTGGGGGGTCCAGGGGCCCTACAATGTCGATCCCGACACGCTCAAAAGGGGTACTGATGACAGGGAAGGGTTGGAGGGGAGCCTTGCTCTTCCCTCCGCTCTTCCCACTGGCCTGGCACGTGGGACAGGACTTGCAGTGGGCTCCTACATCTGCTTTCATTCTGGGCCAGTAGAAGTGGGTCACGAGGCGACTGTACGTTTTGTCCTGGCCCAAGTGGCCTGCGAGGGGGACATCGTGGGCCAAGCCTAGGAGGAGGTTTCGGAAGCGTAGGGGTACCACCAGCACCCGGCCGGACCCTAGCTCCACCGACTTCTGTTCGCTGTACAGGAGGTCATTCTCCCAATACACCCGGTGCGTCCCCATCTGGTCGCCTGCGGCCTGGGCCTCTGCCTGTTGCCGGGGCCCGTCCAGGGAGGGACAGGTAGCCTGCTCTCGGCAGAACTCTTCTCGGGAGGGGCCCCCCTCGTGGCGCCACTGGGCTAATTCGGGCAGATCGCCGAACTCGGTGACTGGGGTGGAGTCGGAAGGCGGGGGTTCGTCACTGGTGATCGACTCTTCTGGTGGGGTAATGGGGGGACCCTCGGCTGGGACCATCCTATCTTCAGGGGTCGGGCGTCGTCGACTTCCCTCAGGGGGGTCAGTCGAGCCGTCATGGATCGAGTGGTGGCGCACACCCACTCAGGGAGGCCCATCATCCCTAGATGGGTCTTGCGCTCAACTTGTCCCCAGGGGGAACTTTCCAGGTCGTTCCCCAGGAGACAGTCGACGGGCTGGGAGGTTCTCACTGCAACCTTTAGTTTACCGACCACCCCTCCCCACTCAAAGGGCACCAGGGCTACCTTACATAGGCTTTCTGTGTTGTCGGCTGAAATGACAGGGCAAAAGACGTTGGGGAGGACCTGGTCTTCGTGTACTAAATGGCTAAGGACACCGGTGATGCTGGCCCCGGTGTCCCGGAGGGCTTCTACTTGGTGGCCATTGATCGTTACGAGCTGCCCATATTTCTTTGTGTTCGAGGGCAGGAGGCTCCCAGGGACCATCTCTCTATCTCCTAAGGATACTAGGGCCATAGCGGCGGGTTCCCACTCCTCGGCCTCCTCAACCTCCTCCCCCAGGGCTACATTGGCTATCTGTCTAGCAGGGGGTGCTGCCTGGGTGGTGCGTGGGGCCATGGGGCATTCAGGGTCGTTGGCGTAATGCCCGGGCTTCTGGCAACGGAAACAAGTGATGGTTACCCGGTGCCCCCGTCTAAGTGGGGGGCCGGATACAGCTGGTGGGGGTGCCGAGAAAGGTGGAGGTTGGGACTTCGGGGGACTAGCCTGGGACTCTCTCTGCCCTCCCTGGTTTCCCCCCCCCTCTCTGGCGGGGTGGTCCCTGACTGGCTCGGGGTTACTCTCCTACAGGGCCCCGGGAGACCCAGGTGTTGGTCCAGCGATCCGCCTCGACAGCCAGCTTCCTTGGGTCCGTGAGCTTGCTGTCGAGCAGATGCTGGCGGAGTTCCACAAAGCAGTTGGCCGCCAGGTGTTCCCACAGCATAAGGTCTGTTAGTTCTTCCAGGGTGGTTACCTTGCTGCCCTTTATCCATCCATCGAAGGCGCGGCTGAAGAAATTCACATATTCCACCCAGGTGGTACCCGGGATCTTCCTGCAGTCCCGGAACCACTGGCGGTACATCTCCGGGGTGAGGCCGTACCTTTTGAGGAGGGCCGCTTTCATGTGTTCATAGGACGTTTGCATGGAGGTGGGTAGGTCAAGCAGGGTGTCTCTCCCTTCGCTCAGGAATCGTCCCCATAACCCAGCCCCCCAATCCTTCTGTGGGACCCGATGGGAGGCCATGGCGACCTCATAGGCCCGGAACCACTGCTGAATGTCATCATTTTTGTAATATTCTTTGACCACATCCTTGGGGATGTGGACCTTCTGTTCCGTCGGGGCGGCCGCCTCCCGGTTCCCCAGGAGCCGCGTTTCTTCGCTTCTTGCTTTCAGTTCTATTTCCTTCAGGCTGCGTTCATGTTCCAGTTGAAGTCTCTTTCCCTCGTGTTCTCGTTGCAGTTTCTTCTCTTCTAGTTCTCCTTGTACTCGCAACTGTTCTACTGCTAGCTTTTTCTCGGCTAATTTCAGCTCGCCCTCAATTTTGAGTTTGGCTAATTCGAGCTCGTGATGGCGACTTTTTTCTCTGTCTGCGAGTTCCTCCGGGGATAGGCCCCCGTCTGGTACGAAGCCTCGCACCTGGTTGCTGCTGCGTTCTCCTTGGGAGGGTCCAGCTTCGTCGTGGGGCTCCTCCGCTCCTTCTGGCCGGGAGGCTCCAGAATCCACCCAAGCTTTCAGTGCTTTTTGCATATCTTCTTTGGTGTTGAGACCAGTGGTAGCGATTCTGAGTTCCTTACAGAATTGTTTTAGTTCTTTGTGAGTGTACTCTTCCAGCTGTTCCACCTGGAACACGGTACTGGCGTCGTCTTCTATGAGAACCACGGCGTTTCCTTCTGCCATCTTTGCCGGTAGTGCGTCAGCCGTTCACGGTACGATCTCTAGATTATGGGCCCGAATCCCGTCGCTTGCCACCAATGTTAGAAGGCGACCTCAGAGGGGCCCGGAGGGGGCCCTGTCTGCCCTGAGACCCACCCTCGGGGTATCGTAGCCGGGCACCGGCGGGAGACTCCTCAGGGGAGGAACCTCGTATCTAGGATCGCATACTCGGCACCACACGACAGAGAGACACCACACGAGGAGTTCTTACGAGCAAATCTTTATCAGATTGGAGTGGTAGGATCTTTTATGATCAGCACGGCAAATATATACAAGCAGAGCGTGGGCTCTCAGAGTCTTGGAGGGGAGTAGGAGGTAGCGGGACAGTCTTTGGGGATATGGATCAAATGCAGGAGCGTACCCGTCGCACAGCTCACAATCCTCGAGCTGGGGGATAGGCTTGTCGTCGTGGGGTCCGGCGGGACCAAGAGAGTCTGTGGGAGCCACGAGTCACTCAGCAGGGCTCGGATACAAGTTCGGAGGTCTTACGATCTTCGAGGAGCCGCGAGTCACTCAGCAAAGCTCAAGCACAAGTTCGGAGGTCTTACGATCTTCGAGGAGCCGCGAGTCACTCAGCAAGGCTCAAGCACAAGTTCGGAGGTCTTACGATCTTCAGGGAGCCGCGAGTCACTCAGCAGGGCTCAAGCATAAGTTCGGAGGTCTTACGATCTTCAGGGAGCCGGGAGTCGCTCAGCAGGGCTCAAGCACAAGTTCGGAGGTCTTACGATCTTCAGGGAGCCGCGAGTCACTCAGCAGGGCTCAGGTGTTCCAAGGCGGACAGTCCCAGAGCACCCCTTGTTATAGGGCGACTCCTCTTTGATGTCCGGAGTCTGTGCAGGCAGGGGTCTTGTCACCTGGGGGTCGCTTGTTAGGGTTTCCTGCCATTGTCTTTTGATCCTTTCAGGGCCGGGTCGGGAGGAGTCCCAGACACCCAGCAGGCGTGGAGCCAGCCCTCGGGGAGGCCGGCAGGTCGATCGAAACCCACCGTCCCAGGGAAGCGCAGAGGTGTGATAGAAACTGCTCCTCCCTCTCTCATCCCAAGGGGAGCGTGATGTCCTCCAGCCGGAGTGGCACCCCTAGGCCAGGGTCGCGCTGGGGCCGGGCGGCCATCTTGTTGCATGAAGTGGGCACACGGGCCCGGTGTGGCCGAAGGGCAGAAGGCCACGGATGGGGAAGTCCGGGTTGGGTGCGTGCGAGTTCTGGTGGGAAGGATCGGCTAGGCCGTGGCTTTGGGAGCTGGTGTGAGGTGCAGGGGTCAGGTCTAGCTATGTTACGAGGGCCGGGTCTAACACTCCTTGTTCGCGTCGTCCTGATTTCCCGGCAGTTTTTGCCTGCCGGAAAATATTCACCGTGCGGGATGACGTCGGTGCGAAACGTAAATCCTGGTTCGTGAATGGCAGGCTGCGTGCGTCCCGACGTCACGTCGGCGTTTTCCCGGATCACATTTGTATGTTTATTTTCGTCGGTCGGGGTTTTGTACGATTCGTACGGAAATGGTGTTTCCGTACGAATCGTAATTCCATGTTTGTATATTTTTGAGCCCGGGTACGCGTCGGACGGAGAATATGCTCCGTCCGACGGTTCGTACCCGGTTTTTACCGGATCGTGATCGGCACCTTTATCTGCAACTGGGTGCTATTGCAATCAGTAATCACGCCCAGTATCTCAGAATGGCTTTGAAAAAGGATATGCTCTGATTTTAGTCCACTAAAGTAGCATATTGTGGTTACCACCTGAATGTAATTGGCTTAGTAGGCTTATAAGGAGACCCTCAAACATATATATGTAAAGGATTGGATGGTGTGAAGGTCTCTCTTGTTTCCTTCTTGACAGCCGGAGGAAATGTTGACTCCTGCTCTATCAATGCAATGTGATGTGATGTCAGCAGCCATGGTGCCACATTTCACTAAGTATACAGAGGATCCCAGTTAGGAGACAAATGTCACAAAGGGCACAAAGTACCTATTTGGCAATATTGGTAGTTCTTGCTTGAAAATGATGATTTACACAAGTGTTGAAAAGCAAGGCACCAAAATCTATCCTGAGAAAAACGAGAATGTGTCCAGGATAAAGTCTTCCAGGAGAGATATACATCTGGAATGCTGCTGTAGAAAAAGGGAGCAACAATTAAGGACAGAAACCAAATCTTAGTGCATACAGTGAAAAATAGAGATACAATGGTGTTGTTTTACATTCTTCTATAAGCAAAGCTTCCATATATATGGTTTAGGGAGGAAATCACAGGAAAAGGGATAACCCCATATTGAACTGGGGTAACTCTGAAATCAAGCACCAGGAATGTAACCAGTGGAGATAGGGATATATTTCAGACTAGGAATGTGACCAATGTATATAGGGATATATTTCAGGCTAGCCACACCATATTTGTAATGAGAATTGCGTTTTTTTCAAAGCATCAGTAGTAAGAAGATGGAACTTTTGTTTTACATCTTTTTTTGTCTCCATACTCATGAGCTCCACTTGCTAATCTCCTGCCTGCAGCTCCACACTACTCGCAGATGAGCCTGCCTTCTTGGGAATCTTCCCAACACTCGTGCAGCCTCAGAAGCCTCAAAAGCACTGACTCACACGTGGCATGGAGGCAGCAAATCCCTTACCACACAATGACAATGAGAACCAAAGAAATGCTGCCTTCTCGTCAGTAACACAAGGTAGACAAACCATGCTTCTATAACTGGTGAGTTCCATTCCCAGTTGTAATATCATGTTGTGTGACCTTAACAAAGCCAATGAATTTGGGAGAAACACTGGCTTGTGAGTGGATGCCTTCCAACAAATGTGTCTACTTTTTATCACTTTGCAAGAATGTGACTGACAGACTGAAAAACAGACTGTGCATGGTAGTATAATTTGAAATATCCCTAGAATAACCCCTAGGTGTCAGCAAACACTTCTGAGATTCGGCCTGAGGTAAGGGAACTCTCAAAATCAAAAGAAATTGAGGTTTAACTTTGAGAGCAAAACGTCTCCCACCCATAAACCTTACAATATATTTTACATTGCCTATATAGATCGAAGCAGGAACACCCTCAGACAATAGGTTAAAACCGTACAGCAAGGCCCCAGTAAGAAAGAAGTAGGATTCTAGGGCAATAGTCTCCAACCTTTTCTGTAAGAAGACCTAGTTATGTTCAATAAAAATCATCCCGAGCTACTAATATTGTTAGTGTTATAATAGTGGGCACATCCAATGCAAGATTACCAGCAGTGATCACCTTGGTGCATTAGGCTAGGTTGCCAGCATTAATGTAAAAAAAGGATTTATCACTTTGGAATGCCTCTGCCTGGCTAATGCAAGACAGCCTTAACTGTAATACTCCAGGCATCAAGGTAAAATGTGTAATAGATCTTTCCAACATCACTCAAACATCAGCTATAAATGCATTTTGGAAATTCAATCAATATTTTCCAATCATAAGCCTATGAATTCTGAAAATACACACACTTATGTCTTGACTGCATGCTTTTCAATTTTTGTAGATATAATATTTAAAAAAAGCAAAAGCTTCTAATTTAGTTGGCTGGGCAGCACACAGAAGAGCTACTTTTAGGTAGCTGGAGAGCTCCCAGTAGCTCACTAGAAGAGCACAAGGCTAATAATGTCTATATGATTTAGCCCCCTTTATGGTATAGAATGATATTTCAAGACACTTGTAAGTTCTATGTCTATATAGAGGAATGATGCAGAAAGCTGAGTTCTTTCAGAATGCCTTGCAATATGTTTGTTATTTATTGTAAAGGTATGTACTTTTCTAGAATGTATCGATACGTCCTTGCTCTCCCCAGTCCTCTTTTGAACCATGATGATTCACCATTTCACATGAAACAGACATTGTGGGCTCAGATGTATAAAATGAAGGAGAGATCTCTGCTTTGCCATTATGCACCTTGTAATTTGGTACAACACAGATTTTAAGCAGTGCACACTGTAAGCCATTTCAAATACCAGCTGATGTTTAGTATGGTTGCTAAAATGAAGATACGTTCATACTTCGATATAATATACCCCAACAATATGTTTAATCCGCATAATGCTATAGATTCCTCCTCAAAAGTTAATTTCTGTGGTTTTTCAGTGAAAAACAGTTCTGAAGAAAGAAATCTGAAAACGATGTATTCCTTTCAATGTTTAAAGCCCTTTTTTATTTTGGTTGTTAACTTTCCATTCAAACTGTCACGTGGCTCCTGCAGCAGGCACAGATGTTTTAAGGCAAGGGCGGAGTGGGTATTTCTCAGGGCCCCCACCTTCCAAGGGGGCCCCTAGGAAAGGGAACCTTCGCTCTAATTGACCTTTGTCTATTTTATTTTTTTATCTAAACCCCTCTCTCAATCTCTGCCAACCTCTACCTCCGGGCAAGACTTTCTTCATGTTTTTGTGTGATCCTGTTAAAGATTAACATACAATTTATTAGCGTTTGGCATCATGTGGCTTGAATTAGTAGGAAATGGGTAATGCAATTAAAGGTTGTTCTATAGAGGGGGCCCTAATATATATTGTGCCAAGGGTCCCCTAAATCCTTAAAATGACATTGGCAGCAGGCTTAGTAACATTACCACAAATTAAATAACATTACTTTTAGAACTGTACCTAGGTTCCCAGGGCAACATGGATGACTAGGATTCATTTGTTACAGGTTAGGTTGTTAACCTTTGGTGTCATGTGCTCTTCCTACTATTGGAACCAGTGTAAAAACCAAGGACACTCCTTTGGCACTTGACTCCCAGGATAGGAAGATAGAGCAGTCAGTTGCTTAGTTGGGGAAATGATGTGGGCTAACAAATCAGAATTCAGCAGACGTACTAATAATTTTCAGTAGTAAACGGAAAACAACTTGAATTCATTCACCGTTCCATTGAATAACAAATGCACAATAGAAAAATATTCAGATCTCTCTAGCCACTCCTGAGCATGAGATCTGGGTGGAAGTATCTTTAGGACCTCAAGCAATACAACTCTGTTAATGGAGTTTGTCAGAAGGTTACTGGCGACAAAAATAATATGTATCACCCAGGCATTCAGTGTTGAAAGAAAAGCACACAGTGCAAAATCTCCTCTGACTATATTTGTAATAGGGCTTGAATAATATGAAGCCCTCCTTCCGAAAGCATGTGATATATGGTTTACTTAGGGTCTATCTGAGGAACTATTGATCAGAGTTATTATTCTTCCACACTGGGAAAACAGTGGTGCATATCTCATAAAATGTTGCTCCTGGGCAGGTTTTTCAAAAGCTGGTGGATGCCCACATCCATGGGGGACACAACCAATGGAACAAAGTCTCACATAAGGTGGGCCTTCAAAGGCTAGTATCTCTGTAGTTGTTGCAAGATCTCTCTCCAGGTGCAACAATAGATCCTTAGTCAGGAATAAAAGGATATCATCAGAGCAAATGGCAAGCTCCGATCTCTCCCTAGAGCCCACACAGTACAGCTGGTGCTTCCAGTCCTTCACAACTCTGGATCATTTTATGATCATTTTATTTTTTGTAAGTGGCTTGTGTTTCACAAAGTTCCTTCTTACAAATGTAAATATGGATATGGAGATTTTCCATTATTTGGGTGAAAGTCACATGCTTAATGGAGACTTAATTGTTGTTAATCTACCGTAAAAGTCTGTATTAAGTTTAAAAGGAAAGTTTATTTGCTTTTAATATAAGATAAGCAATACAGTTCAGCAAACAAAAGAATGCATATAGAGAAAGAAATTGTTGCAACATATTGAAAGAAAGAGAGAGAAATATGATCCCAAATCATCCTATGAATACTATTTGTATACAAGATCATTGCTAAAAGGAACGTAAAAGAAAAAGAAAACATTAAGGGCCAGATGTACGACCTGCGGAAATAGCAACTCGCAATTTGTGACAAATTGCGACTCGCAAATAGCGAGTCAGTTTTTGGTACCTGCAAACGGAATAGAAAACATGATTGTGAGTCGGTATTGACTCACAACGCTATTTCGCCAACTCGCTATTTACGAGTCGCTAAAGGCGTGCAATTACCGAGCCCATTAAAAATAACTATTTTGCATTCCGCAATTTGCGAGTGTGCCTGAAACAGCCCAATAAAGCGCTCCCAAATAGGGAATTTGGGGGACAAAATGGGATACACTTCCTGGTTGAGCTGAAGCACCCCAAAACAGGAAGTGGTGTCCAAGGATACTCCTGATCAAAACCCAAGCTCATGTCCAGGTGCAGCAGCACTGTTCTACACTGCTGAGTGAGCATTACAGAGAGCATAAGCAGCACGGCCAGCAAGAAGGGTACCAAGGAGAGGCTGACGAAGCTGAAGTTTGCTGACAAGGAGCTGAACATAATAAAGGAGGAATGTTGCAACCACCATGAGGAGTTATTTGGTAGTGCCTCACACCTACTGCCAGAGTCTAACAAATGCAAGGTCTAGCGTTGGATGTAGCAGCGCATAAATGCCCTTGGTCCATTGATGACATCAAAAAGCGCTGGTACGATCTGCGCTCCAGGGCAAAGGAGAGGGTGGCAGCAAGGCTGGAAGAGGCAAAACTGACCGGAGGGGGGCCATCCACTTCATCTGAGCCTTCAGCAGCTGAAGCCATGGTGGAAGCTACCCTGGAGAGGGCAGCTGTAGTAGGCTTCGGGAGCCTTCACACATCCCAGCCAGCAACAAATCCTGGTAGGTGAGAAATGTGAATGTGAATGTGATGTGTGAGTGCCCACTAACGCCTGTTCTGTGCATGCATACTAATCAATCACAAACAAACATCCATTTTCATCAAACAAACACCACTAGTGTTGCATCATGGGAGATGTAGTCTGTGATAAATTCAGTGTAGTGATGGAATGACTTGAGCTGATAAACATTGCAACACCACTGAAACAGCGACTCACATATTTTATTTTATTCTATCGTCTTTTGTCACATAGACACACCATTGGAAGGAGAGAACACTGCTGATGACACTGCGGGTAGCCAGGAGCTTGAGCAGATGTAGGGAGGGCAGGATGAGGGAGAAACAAGTGTGCACAGTTCATCTTAAGTCCCAGCAACTGAGGCAGCAACCATTTCACAGGCCTCAGCCATTGTCACACCAGCCGCACAGCACACACCAACATCACGACGCTCTCGGGCCACCAGGGTGCGGCTCTCACGGCCAACACAGCAGTCCCTACTGCGGAAGCAAAATCTGTCCTCCGCTGGATCCGCCAGTCAGGCCATGTCTGCAGCACTAGATCGGGAGATGTTGCAAATCCAGCCCCTGCAACACAAGACACAAAGGCAAAGGAATGTGAGGATGACACATGGTTTCCACATGATTACAGACAAACTTGCCGAAAACCAGGCCCGGATTGAGTCAAAACTGGATGCTCTCAATAACACAGTGGCAGCCCTAGCCAAAGAATGGGCAGAGGAAAGGGCACAGCTTGGGTGCATGGAGCGCAGCAGGGTCCACAAATTAGACACACTGAGCAGGGCCATTAGTAGGCTTGCTCATGCAACCTGTCAACACAGCCAGCGCACCCTTGGGCTGCAGGTGGAGATGGGCCACTACAGTGGGGATGTTGCCCATGACCTAGAGAAGATCACTGCAGCAGTGGAAACACTGCAGACAAATATGATTATTGGTGGAGGTGCCATGGGTGGCACTGATAGTGAGGTGTCAAGCCAAAGCAGTGTCTCATCTACGGAGACACCTGTGATGCGCTGTAACAGCAGCCGGCACCTTGGTTTGGGTAGTGGCAGCTCTGGCCAGGCTGCTCGGAGGGGCAAAAAATGAACTGTGTTAGCTCACTACACAATGTTATTCTACCATAACCTTCATATGTTGTGGTGACGTATACCCAAATGGTTTGATTTGTAGTTTATACCTACCTTTTCTGATGGGCATGTAGTCGTTAGTTTGGTTATGGATGCTTGCACAAATTGTTCTGTCTTATGTACAGGTGAGTGTCTAACTGATGTGTACCTACCTTTCAAAAATAGTTGTTGGCAATCTGGTTGCTGCGCCTTCTCCCCTCTGCTGCAGCGCTACCATCCCTTTGATGTAGGGCAGGTGGTCCAGGGCCCTCATCCTCCATGGGCATTCCAGTCCTGCAGGCCATGTTGTGCAGCATGGCACATGTTGCCATGATTTTACAGACTGTCTCTGGTGCATACTGCAGAGCTCCACCACTCTTGTGTTGGCATCTGAAGTGCGATTCCATGATTCCAAAAGTATGCTCACTTACTGTCCTTGTGCACCTGTGTGCCGTGTTGTACCGCCTTTCATGTATATTGTTGGGAGACAGATACAGCATGAGGATCCATGGACACAGGGCATACGCACTGTCACCTGTTGTGAGATATGTGATGGTGAGGTTATATGCTTACAAATGTACAAGTGTATAAACATTTATCTGGGGACTGGTAATAACATAACCTAGGAAGTATCCATCATCAAAGTCACCTATTTCTAACCTTTGGTATAGACCACTGTGTATGAAAATGTATGCCTCATGGGTGCTTCCAGGGTATTTGGCTGCAATGTCTGTGATGATGTTTTTAACATCACACACAACTTGGATATTGAGGGAATGTGTGCTTTTCCTGTTACGGAAGATGTATTCAATGCGGGATAGGGGACAAATGGGCACATGGGTCCCATCTATGCACCCTATGACCTGTGGGAACCTTGGTAATCTGTAAAAATCGAGTTTTGTTTGGTCTACTTCCTCATTATCTCTGGGCATGTATATGTGTTGATGGATGTGGTATAGCATGGCGTCTAGGAAATTATGGAAAAAACATGAAAGCGCACTCTGTGACACAACATTAACCACTGAAATTACATTCTGGTAACTACCAGTGGTCAAGAGCTGGAGGGAGCACAAGACCTGCACATGTGTAGGAATTGCATTGCTGCGAAGGGTTCTGCTCTCAGGTTTTGGCTTCAAGGTGTCTATGAGGTCTAGTATGACACTGCTACTAAGCCTGTACTGCTCATAAATCTTCTCCTCTGTCTAATCCAACAATGTTAGCCTGACTCTGAATATCCTCTCCTGTCTCCTCCTCTTCTGCGGGGCAGCCATAATCCGCCTCCTCCTCGCTAACACGTACAGGCAGCCATTGTGGAAAGGTTTCTGATGCATTCTGCGGCTGTTTTTATAGGCTGGGCCTGATTACTACCTGCTTCTGGATAGTGGTAAATTACATGCACTTAATCACAATTTGCGACTGCTCAGTACATGCGATTTTGCAAGTCGCAACTTGGTATTTGCAATTTTGGGGACGCAAAAAGCGGTTGCTTTTTTGCGAGTCGGTATTCGCTCGCAGCTCAATTTTGTCAATTGCGAGTGCCTTTTGTTCATTGTATACGGCCATTTTTGCATGCACAAATCATTGTGCTACCAATTTTGCACTTGCAAAATGGTTGTACATCTGGCCCGAAAAGCTTTATGAGTATAGCTAAGATTATAAATAATATATCAATCATGAGGATTGGGTACTTCTTTAATTCAAGGGTTATGTGTGGTAGTGAGTTGTCTTGAGGAGTCCAAAAAATTGGTCACAGGAAGCCAAAGCAAGTCTATTTTAATAGCAAGAGATATGGGAGAAACATATGCTCTGTCTAGTCTATGATTATAGCAGACACTTTACCACCATGCTTGAAAAGATAAACTAGATGAATCCTTCAAAAGTTGAGTTATTTGTTGGATCACTATAGCAAGGCTCCATTCTAATATGATAATTTTATCACTGTGAAAATACCAAGCCTCTGAAATGCTGACAAAAAATATATTTTTTAAAGTTAAAGGGATATGTGTATTAAAGATATTGTTTATTTGTTTCCAAAACTTCAGCCAAAATTGGTAAGTATGAGGACAGTCAAAAAGCATGTGTTTGAGGACAGAGGGAGATGCATTACAGGACCAGCAAGAAGGAGGAGAAGTAAGATATATCTAATGTAATGTGGTAGATGTAATCATTATTCAATTATAAATAAAAAATAATGTTTGAGTGGTGTTAGCTGCTCTTGAGGAGTTTAATATTTTTAAGCCAAATTTTATTCCATAAGGGGATTGAAAGAGTTGTACTTACATTAAATTCCCACTCTAAATCCTCCCCTGATTTATCTGTGATATCTGGGGGAGCAAAAAATGTATGATAAATTTGTGATACAGAAGGAAATGAAGATAAAAAGGTAGCAGAGAGATTACAAGGAGTAGAGGAAGACGTGATATCTGGCAACCGAATATAGACAGTATAAACAGGTGATGTCAAAGCAAAGTATTTGATTGAAAACAAAGAAGTAAGGGACAAGTGTGGCTGAGCTGCAGTAAATTAGAGACATGAGTTGTTCTTAAAAAGCTAATATACCAATGGTAAACCTTTCTTATGACAAGTTTTTCAAAAAATCCTCCTATTGTATTTTTTAATATGTTTATTATGCCAAATTGATGGATTGTAGAAATAGATCTTTGGAATTATTATATACACCAACAATTGGGCAAAAGAGTTTACAAGTGTTCTTTAAAATGGAGAGGGACATAGACAGAGGTTTTTGTGAAAAAGAAAGAAATTCACAACAAGAGAAAGGATAGATGAAAATACTTTCAATATCAACCCAAAGGAGATACTGAATAGCATAATCTTTATTAAGTGAAAAAACTGCTTGTTTGAGGAAGAAAGCTGAATGATAAAGATTTTTTTAAAGTAAGAGCATGGAATATTTATAGGAATAATAGATCAAATGAATAGCATTATTGGATCAAACATCATTTTTAAAGAATCTCATCTACCGCAACAGGATAGAAATAGAGGATTCCATCAGGATGTAAGAGAAGCAATAGAGTATAGAACCTGTTTCATAGTACTAGAAACTGTTTCTTTAATGGTGGAATGAAACCAAATACCAAGATATTTGATGTTATCCTAATTCCAGTGAAATTTAGAATCAATGAAATCAGCATGATAACAAAATGTATTTAAAGTAAGAATTTTGCATTTATCTTTATATAATTTATACCCTGAGATACCCCCCGGGGGTGAGCCATGCGCATTATAAATTAATTTAACATAACATAACATCTTGAAACAGACATGAAAGATGTGATTTCTGTTGAGAATGCTGGTAGGGAACTTCGAGGATTTGACATAAGTAGAAGAATATCATCAGCATTTGCATGCAGAGGTTTTTAATTGCTGATCCCCTTATTGAAAGCCCTGAGTATGTGAGTTTAAACAAAGTTTTGTTAGAAATGTTTCTAAAGTAAAAATAAATAAAAGAGGAGATAAAGGACAGCCCTGTTGAACACCTCCGTGAAGAGAGAATTGAGGGGTTATAAGACCATTGACAGTGGTAGAAGCTTTAGGAGAAGAATATAACAAACAGACAAAAAAACATTAAGAGTAGAACTAAAGCCAAACGAGCAAAAAGTAGAAAAAATGAAAAAGCCAAGCAACACGATCAAAAGCTTTTTCCACATCTAACGCAATAGCTGATAAAGAATGTTTGTATGATTTAGAGTTACTCAAGACATTAAAAAATATTAAAGCATTATCAAATAGAAGTCTTCATTTCATAAAACCAGATTGTTCCCTTCCTATTAACTGGGTAAGTAAAGGTTCAGGTCAAAGGTTAAGAATGTTAGCAAAAATGTTATAATCCAAATTAACAAAGAAAATGGGTAAATATTGTTTGCATAAAGTAAGATCTTTCTCTTGTTTAGGAATAAGGCAAATTGAAGCATCTTGAAACAAGCCTCCAGCAGATTTGGAGGATAAAAAAATTAGCAAAAAGATGGAATAATATAGGAGTTAAGAATTTAGAACAATGTAAATAAAATTCTTTAGTAAAGCCATCAGGGTCCCAAGTGATTGCATGACAAAATGAATGTTTTCATTGGCAATCTCTTTATCCACAGGAAAGAAAATAATATCAGAAGAATGAGGAGGTTTGATGGAATTCAAATAATTTAAGATTTCATCTTGAGAGATTTGGGATTCAGGAGTGTACATAGTACTGAAACAATGGGTGAATTGAATTAATATGTCCTCATTTTTATGAACCAGGGCGTTGGTTGAAGATAGAACAGAGTCTATTTTAGTATGCTCCTTGTCAACTAGTCAAGTTTTTATTTGATTTAGTTCTCTTCTGAGAACAACAAATTTTAAAAGTACATTTGTTATAAAACATTAATAAAATAATAATTTCAGTACAGTTTTAAAAAGCTCTTTAAAAATTTGAACAATTTGTGACATACAAATTCATCAGGCGGCGATTTAAGAAGAAGATAAGACCTTGTACTGAAGTAATGTTATATCTAGTATGCTCCTTGTGATTTTAAGATAGTTAGCAAGCATTTTTCCTGATTTATTTTGTCCCCCATGATATTTGGCACTAGAGGTAAGGAGATAATTCTTGTTAAAGGAGAATTTAGCCTCAATTAGTTCATCTGAACATTCTTTTGATTTAGAAATACAGTATTTATGTTCCAGTTGTTTTATACGGTTCATAATTTGACTTGACTTCTTAGAAGATGATTTCCTCCTATGAGACATAAATGAAACCTCAGAAGCAGTTTTCAAAGCATCCCAAACCATTTGGAAATAAATATCAGATGTGTCATCATTAATGAAAAAATCTGTTGCAACCTGTTCATACGTTTGAGTGAATCAAGTACCAAGAACAAAGTTATTAAACCTCCATCAGTTTTTTCCAGGAATGTGTGGAATGAGATCCAAGTATCTGGTAACTAGAGCATGGTCAGAAAGTACTATAGAGCCAATCTTAGAATGTTTGATATGTTGTACTAAAGGTTGTGAGACAAACAAGTAGTCAATTCTTGCCTGGGAAAAGTGAACCCTTGGAAAAGAAGATATATTCTTGAAGGGCGAGATTACAAAGTGATTTTCGTTGTATTGTATATGTAAATTCAGAATGCATGGACAATGGTACAAATTTGTAAGTGGATTGCCTGTCAATAAAAGGATCTACAAGCATATTGCACTCCTCCCTGAAAGTTAAATAATTATCTGTGAGTGAGGTTAAGTTAGATAAAATGTCTGGACAAAAGGATTTATTGAGCTGTGTGGGAGCACATATATAAAAAATTGTAATAAGAATTTTATTAATAGTGATGGAAGCAACAATCCATCTACCAGTAGACTCTGATTCCTCAGAGATAACTTGGATATGTAATTATTACAAAGTATGGCTACTTCATTCCAGTTACCAGTGCCTGGAGAAGAAAAAAGGTGACCAACCTCTTGCTTTTTAAGATTAAAAATTCCTGATTCTGAGTCTCTTGCAATAAAACAATGTCACTTTTTAATTTATGAAGATAGCTCAATACCCGTAGACGCTTTCTAGGAGATCCCAAACTAAACATATTCCAAGCAATAACTTTTAAAGCCACTTATAATATTGTAAGCATTTTGGAACATGTTGATCTTTATAAAAATAAGTAACAGTCAATAAACTTCTAGTAATCATGAGAAATATAATAGAAGAAGCAATGAAGATGGAAAGTAAATGGACTCTCGAGAAGAAATAGTTTAAAAATAGATTGAATGAACAATGTATAATAGATAAGATGGAAATTCAGAGGAAAACAAAGAGGGGAAGAAAGAATCAAGAGGGAAGAGAACAGAAAACGAAGATGACGAAAGACATAAAAGAAAAGATATGATAGGAAGAACAAAAAAAATAAAATACCTAAATAACGAACAAATACTCAAGAGGGTGAGACCACACAAGGGAGATGACACAACCAAGACAGAAATTGTCCATACATTGAAAAAGGATCAGGTCACATAAAGGACTTCAATTAATTCTTCCGGATACACAATGTACATCTAGGAAAAGGGGTGAAGAAAAAAACCAATATTAAGTTAGAGAACAAAATCATAAACATAAATCAACAATCATCAGATTACAAAATTAACAGGAACTAAAAAAATAAACAGCTCAAAATATCAGTCATATATTATAAGAAAAACAATTGTAGTCAAAGACAGCGGATGTAATTATACGTTCAAAATATCCATTGTCGCTCCTCTGCAAGTATCAATAAAGATCTGGAGAAGAGAAGGATCATCATATGTGGTAGTCTTATTATTATAAGTTACTTTGAAAAAATACAGATGGAAAAGACTAAACCTAGCTTTAGTGAATGAAGAAATGGCTGCATATCGAGGAATTTTTTCCTTCTGTCCACTGTGGCTTTTTCAAAGTCTAGCACAAAAAATAAATTAGAACCAGAGCAAGAAATTCGACGTTTGTCTTGATGACTATAAGAAGGCCAAGATATTCTTAAAAATATATGGTAACTCCTCTAGGCTCGTTCGAGCTTGACCCAATCCGAGAAGGATGACCCAGTCTGTGTGCATGCTGGATGTTTAAAGAAATTGAGGAGGAAAGATCCAAAACTTGAGGCAAAAATGATTTGAAGATAACTGTGCCTTTCACATTTACATAAATGAACGTTTTTTAAACATTTTTTTTTTAAATGATTTGAAGAAAGAGATGGGATCCGAACCTTCCACTCCTTCAACTAGACCATACATTTGTAAATTGTTTCTTCTGTTAGATTTTTCAGGTCTTCGGCATGCTTTCTTAATTATGCCACTTCAGCTTGTATACTTTAATAGTCTGCAATGAACCCTCAAGAGTTTCAACCTTCCGTTCCATTTGAGGGACTCTGTTTTCCACATGAGACCATTTATCATCCAAGAGTTGAAGTTGTTTATTGGTATTCCATATAGGGTTTAAGTGCCCTAATCTCCTCAAGAAGTAGCTCCACTGATATTGTCGTATTGGTCTTAATTGGGGAAGGAGAGTCTTTCGACTCTTTTGGATGCGGAGACAGTAGTTGACGTGGTGCGCTTAGAAGATACCTTAGTGTTACAAGTTGGTATACCTGACACGTTATAAGTAGATGTCGAAGGCTCATGAAGTTTGCCCACAGTCTCCTCCATATTCTCCAATACAGACATACTATGGCAGTGGATTGGACAGACAATAAGGCAGGTGTATGTAGTTTGGGGTTTATGGTTTTTCACCTTATGTGGAGGTATGAACATATCCAAATGAGGAAGCACTACAGCCAAATATTTGCAGAGAGCAAATTAAATGCATTTAAGCAACTAGTAAATTATAGCAGAGCTAGAATATAATATCTTTACCATATTGCCACAATTTGTCAATAAACATATACCAAAACAGAAGGAATAACAACTGCCATTATCATTTGTTCATTGTGGAAAACAAGGCGATAAAAGATTGAGAAAAAGGCAGTAAACCGGTATTTCTGAAGATAGGAGATGAAGAAGAGGGGATTCTAACCAAAGCCACGCGCACAGTCAGTAAACAATTCCTTGAAAAAACATAGCAGAAACATCATTCAAGAGCTACTGCAAGTATAGGCTAAGTTTAGTAATAAAGAAAATACCCAATGGCTGACAAAATGATGAGATTAGAGGAGTAAATTGCATTTTCAATGTGCCTGAGAAAAAAAGCAAAATGTCATGTGCATTCCTCTCATCAGCATGCATGCCCATTTTACAGCTAAATCTGCTTCAAATCCTTAAAAATTAGCATCATAACGCATCTCCATGCTCGGCTGGCATTCCGATACATGATTCAGTCAGTTTTTTAAAGAAATGCAACCATCTTCTGGTCTTCTTCCAGCGACCTCACCGGCACCTCAGCAGATGGCGTCCATCCGCTACGGCATCAAGCAACGCCCCCTACCTTGTCTTAAGTCTTTATTGTTTTTTTTAACTTTGCATCTCATCAATCCAGCCAAATCTGTCTACATTTTTGTTGCCCATTCAATGGAATGCAGATATGAACCACCCACATTATTTTAGCATCCCTGCCAAGTTGGCAGGGAGTTTTTGCCAAAATGACTCTTGGGGGTCGATTCCGATCCGGGTCGGAAAGCACTCCGACCAAGCTGGATCCGGAGTGTTTTCTGACCAAGCTGGAGTCCTGCAGTCCGACCGAGCGAGTACGATGAAGCTGTATGCTGCCGGACTCGGTTCGGTCGGACTCCCATAGAAGTCAATGGGAGCCAGTCGTACGACGCGTACATGGGCTCCCATTGACTGAATGGGTACGTCTCGTGCAAGGGCGCCCCCTACAGTGGGTACGCATCGGTGCCATCCGCACCGTACATGTCTGTGTTTGGGGGGACCCTTCAATCAATGAATCAATCAATCAAGTAATTTGTAAAGCGCACTACATACCCGTGAGGGTTTCAAGGCGCTGGGGGGGGAGGAGGGGTGTTGCTGCTATTGGTGGAAGAGCCAGGTCTTGAGTTGTCTCCTGAAGGTCAGCAGGTCTTCGGTTTGTCGTAGGTAGAGGGGGAGGGTGTCCCATGTCCCGGCGGCACGGTGGGAGAAGGATCTGCCTCCAGAAGTTGTTCTACAGATGTGCGGGACCGTGGCCAGGGCGTGGTCAGCAGAGCGGAGTGTCCTGTTGGGTGCGTAGAAGGAGAATCGATTGTTGAGATAGGCTGGTCCGGTCTTGTGGAGTGCCTTGTGTGCGTGGATCAGAAGCTTGAAGGAGATTCTCCTGTCGACGGGGAGCCAGTGCAGGTTCCTCAAGTGGGGGGTGATGTGGTTGCGGCACGGGACATCAAGGATCAGGTGTGCAGAGGCGTTCTGGATTCTCTGCAGTCTGTTGATGAGTTTGGACGGTGCTCCGGCATAGAGGGCGTTTCCATATTCGAGTCTGCTGCTGACTAGGGCCTGGGTGACTGTTTTCCTTGTGTTTGTCGGGATCCATCTGTAGATCTTGCGGAGCATGCGGAGGGTGTTGAAGCAGACTGCGTTGACTTGTTTGGTCATGGTGAGTTTCGAGTCGAGGATGACTCCCAGATTGCGTGCGTGGTCGGTGGGGGCCGGGGGGGTCCCCAGTGATGTGGGCCACTAGGAGCATCCCAAGCAGTGGGGGTTGGGCCCGAGGATTAGGATCTCCGTCTAGTCTGTGTTCAGTTGAAGGCGGCTATCCTCCATCCAGTCGGCGACGGCCTTCATTCCCTGGTGGAGGATGGATTTGGCAGTGGGAGGGTCCTTGGTGAGGGAGAGGATCAGCTGAGTGTCATCGGCGTAGGAGATTATGTTGAGGTCATGCTGTCGGGCGATGAGTGCTAGTGGTGCCATGTAGACGTTGAACAGCGTCGGGCTGAGGGAGGATCCTTGAGGGACGCTGCAGATGATCTTGGAGGCATCGGACCAGAACGGGGGAAGACGGACTCTCTGAGTTCTGCCGGAGAGAAAGGAGGTGGTCCAGTCCAAGGCTTTTTCCCATATCCCTGCATCTTGGAGTCACGTGCGAAGTGTGTGGTGGCAGACGGTGTCGAAGGCGGTGGAGGGATCCAGGAGGATGAGGGCCGCCGTCTCGCCGTTGTCTAGAAGGGTTCTGATGTCGTCTGTGGCGGTGATGTGGGCGGTCTCGGTGCTGTGGTTGCTGCGGAATCCTGATTGGGACGGGTCCAGGATGTTGTTGTCTTCGAGGTGACGGGTGAGCTGGGTGTTGACTATCTTCTCGATGACCTTTGCTGGGAAAGGAAGCAGGGAGATGGGTCGGATGTTCTTGAGGTCGCTCGGGTCCGCCTTGGGTTTCTTCAGTAGTGCGTTAATCTCGGTGTGCTTCCAGTTCTCAGTGAAGGTGGCGGTCTCGAAGGAGAGATTGATGATTTTGTGCAGGTGGGGTGCGATGGAGTTGCTGGCTTTGTTGAAGATGTGGTGCGGGAGAGGGTCGGACGGGGATCTGGAGTGGATTGTGCCCATGGTCTTGATTGTGTCCTCGATGCTCACGTTGGCCTAGGTTGTCAGGGTGTCGTGGGCAGTGGGGTGCGGTGGGTCCGGTGCGGTGAGGTCTGCAGGAGTCGTCTGGGGTTTGAAACTGTCATGGATGTCAGTGATTTTCCGGTGAAAGAAGGTGGCGAGGGAGTCGCACAGGGCTTGGGATGGTGGAATGTTGTTGGCACTGGAGCTGGGGTTGGAGAGTTCCTTCACGATGTTGTGTGCGTTGTTGTCAAGGCGGTCTGTGAAGGAGGTCCTTTTGGCGGTCCTGATGAGGTGGTGGTGGGCAGCACGGCTGTCTGGCGTCTTGTCGTTGTACCATATGTTCTCCAGTTTCTGGCAGATGCGTTTTGAGTCGAGGAGTTCCGGGGTGAACCAGCTGACTCTTTTGCTGGTGTCTATGCTGGTGGGTTTTTTCAGTGGGGCTACGGTGTTGGCGCAGTCGTTCATCCAGCATTCGAGGGTGAGTGCACCCTCATCGGGGTTGGTGGGGTTAGTCGGTGGGTTGAGTGCAAGGTTTGTCTGTAGTTGTTCTTCAGTGACTTTGCCCCAGCATCGGCGGGGGATCTGTAGTGTGCGATGGTGTGTGAGGGGTTTTCAGAAGGAGAAGTGGATGCAGTGGTGGTCTGTCCAGGTGAGTTCGGAGGCGTGGCTGAAGGTGACGTGGGGGCTTGAGGAGAAGATGGCATCTAGCGTGTGGCCGACGATGTGGGTCGGCGTCGTGATGAGCTGTTTCAGTCCGAGGTTGCCGAGGTTGTCGATCAGGGTGAAGGAGTTGTTGTCATTGTTGTTCTCCAGGTGATAGTTCAGGTCTCCAAGGAGGATGTAGTCGGTGGAGGTCAGCGCGTGCGTGCTGATGAGGTCGGCGATGGAGTCACAGAATTGAGGCCGGGGTCCTGGCGGTCTGTAGACGAGGGTGCCTCTTAGGGTGGTCTTGTGGTCCGTGTGGATCTGGAAGTGCATGTGTTCGGTGGTGCTGAGGGTGTCGTTGGTGTTTGTTGAGACCCTGATGGTGTTTTTGTGGACGATGGCGATTCCTCCTCTGGCCCTGTTGGTGCGGTCTCTGCGGGTGATCTTGTACCCGTCTGGGATGGCTATGGCAATGTCTGGTGAGGAGGCTTCGTTCATCCAGGTCTCGGTCAGGAAGGCGACGTCCGGTGATGTGGTGTCGAGTAGGTCCCAGAGTTCGTCGACATGTTTGTGTGCGAAACGCGTGTTGATCAGGATGCATCTAAGCTGGTTGGGTTCTGTCATGGCAGACGTCTTGGTGCTTTCGCGGCAGGAGAAGCTGCAGTTCTGGCAGGTGAAGGGACCGTGGGTGCGCTTTGGGGCAGCCTTGCAGCAGGTGTGGGTCCTTCCTGGGTTGAGAGCGACGAGAGTGTTGGTGTCGTAGCGGAGGCGGTGGTCCTCGTGGCTGCTGTGGGGGCCAGGGGTTCTGGTGCTGGGCGCGGTCCAGGAGCGGACGGGCGCAGACGGGCTTGCCTTAGGTGCGCCTTCGGCGCGCCAGCGGCGTGGCCGCAAAGCGGCCGCCATATATGGGGAGATGGGGAGGGAGGAGCAACTGGGAGGCGGGAGGCGAGGGACAGGTGGAGTGAATGGGTGTGGAGGGGGCGGGGCCGCAGGGGAGGCAGCGGCGCGTACGTGGCCGGGGAGTGGAGCGGGGCAACCACGGGGAGGAGAAGGCAGGGGTAGGGGTCGAGAGGGCATGGAAGGCAGCGAGAGGGACACAAAATCAAAAGGGGGAGCGATAAACGAAACAGAGGCACAGAATCAAGGGGGCAGCAATACAAGGAAACGGGGCACAGAATCAAAAAGGGACAGCAGTAAACGAGACTGAGGAGAGGAGAAACGGTGCACAGAATCAAAACGGGGCACAGAACAGAACGGCTAGTGGGGGGGGCACAGAAGAGGAGCGGACAGGCAGAGAAGGCACAGGAGCGGATACAAACCAAGGCCACCATTGGCCACAAGGGATGAGGCGCAGGTGGAAGCCTGCGGGTGGTGGAGGGCCTCGACTTTGGCGGAGATCGGACACTTCAGCGAGGGTGCAGGTGGAGCTGCAGCAGGGGGGAGCAACCTACCAGGAAGGTCAAGGGTCGCCCCTTGGGTCTCCCCCTGTGTCCGAGTCATAGGGCTGCGGGTAACAGGGGGTCTGATGCAGACCCCCAAAGGCAACCCCTGGATGTTTTGCTAGCCGGACATTCCGGCTCGCACAGCCTGTCCGACGCATGCATCGTACTGGCTCGGTCATAAATCGCATCCATTGCACGCCACGGTTAGCTTACGACCGAGACGTACAAAGCGGTTCGGACCCGGAAACGACTCGGTCGGTGAATTTCACATAGCTCGCATCGTACTTGTTCGCTCGTACAGCTGTACGAGTCGGGCAGAAAACACGCGTACGGCTCGTAGTTTTCCTGGCCAGATCGCGTTCGGTGCCCTTCCAACCCAGATCAGAATCGGCCCCTTGGTAGAACCCAAGCAGGTTGTCACGTCAAGGCAGCCCGCTCTGCAGATTTTTTTGTTTGTTTTTGCGTTTTACACAGAAACCCCAAACTGCTTATATATTAATACAAAAATGCAAGTGTCCTGAAACACAAGGAGCATTGTTGGAGACTTGATTTTTCCTTCCTGGTCCAGAATATTGTGAATGGCTCGCCCATGCAAGGAGAATGCATGCCTCGTAAGAACATCCTCGCTGAACCCATGCCACTAGCAGTGGATGGCCTACTGGGAAAGGGTTTCTCATTGTGGAAACAAAGTGGTTCTCCACAAGTTTACAGAAGTCAAGTTTTCATTTTACCATTAACTGTCACCTATTAGATTTACAGCATTCTGAACAAATGCCAATAGAATGGAGCTCAATCTTTATTCTCTTAATGACCATTGCTATTTAATGAGTGCAAATTGAATTTTCTTAATGACCATTGCTATTTAATGCTCACTTAGCTGCATGAGGGATAAGCCTGGAAACTTATTTAAATGCATGCGAAGGTAAAGCTTCCACCACACCCTTGCAGAAAGGCAACAAAATAATTGCTTAAACTCTTCTCATCCAAGCATTTATGGGCATATTTACATGCCCCTATCGCCACAGGAAGGTCCCTTTTTATGAAATTCCTCTGGTGATAGGGGAATCACCTTATTCACAAGGCAGCATTAAGCCACTTAACGTGGCTTAACTCTGTCTTGTAAATAAGGCCTCCTTTCAGGCTATGCTTAGCATAAAAGGGGAGGGCAATGGGTGTTGCTGTAGGCATTTCACCGCAACACACATTGATTCTGACGCTGCCCCCTATTTACAAGGGAAGTGTAAATAGGAGTCAGTGCCAGAATTAAGACCAGGGAAAACCTGGTCTTACCCTGGCGCAACAAGGAGAAATGTTTCATTTCCCCTCCTTTTTTCTGTTTTCATGCATGCTGCCTTGTGCAACACCCATGAGAACAGCAAAAGACCAATGATTGTTTATGTACAGGAAGGTCCCCCCTTCCTGCACAAAAACAATCATTTTTCACAAATGCCGTTTTGCAACTTCTATGTGTGCTGCATTAAGCAGCAGACATAGAATTTACAAAATGGCATTTAAAGATTGTTTATGTGCAGGAAGGGGGACCTTCCTGCACATAAAAAATCTTCCCCTGCACGCAGACACCCTTGCAATATGGTGCAAGGGTGCCTGCATTGATGCTGGGCTGCTAAGTGTAGTGCCAGTCAGGGGGAACTCAGGGCTGCACCATGTTCTTGTAAATTTGGTGCAGCCCTGCGTTTCTGAAGTGGCGGAGTGAGGTATTAAGCCAGGTAGGCTAACGCCTCACTCCGCCACTTCCCTTGTAAATATACCCTTTAGTAGTGTGACATTAGCAAACTGCTTACCTTTTCGTATTAGATAGTTTGCCCAGTTTAGGTGAGAACTTCCAGTGCTTTTTCCCCTGTTTGGAACAACAGTGACAGGTATGGTGGTCATGAACAGGAAAAATGCAGAACTGACCCTCACAAACTAAGAACAAACTCGCAAGCTAACAGGGCCATTTACGTCTTCCTCACTTTTTCATTGAGCACGCCTTACACTCCTCCCCCGTATCTTTCATTTCCCCCACCTGACACCCGATCTGCGACCATTTAGGAAAACTCATTAACCCCTTCGCTGCTGCGGACATTCTGCTGTAGCGCTGGGGGGGGCAGGGGGGCAGCGCGGTGGGCCTGTGCTCATGACGGAGCCGCTCCGTCATGAGCCACAGTTGAGCTGTGCTCATGACGGAACGGTTCCGTCATGACTCCGCCCATTTGCGTTGTCCCCTCGCACAGGCGGGGAAACAGCGCCGCGGAGGCGGAGCGGCCGCCAACAGGATTGTCATGACGGAACCGTTCCGTCATGAGCACACGCCAACCGTGGCTCATGACGGAACGGTTCCGTCATGAGCAGGGAAGGGGTTAAATGCATTGAAAGGTGTTGTATGTTTACTCAGAGAGTTCAGTTAAGCTAACTGCAGTGCATGGCAGTATCTGCTGCCCACCTATTGGTGAACAGTCAAAATATCAAATTTAAAATATCGATATGGCAAAATATCGAGTTTTAATAATCGAGTGGACATAATATCGACTTTCAAAAATATAGTCATGCAGAATATGGAAATACAGGTAAGAAATATAGTTTTTCATAATATCGAAGTTAGAAATATCGACAGTCATAATATAGATGTTAAAACTATAATTGTTGTTTAGTGTTTTAAGTGTTAGTATATGTGTTAAAAGTATGTATTATTTTTGTAAAGTGTGTTTGAATTTTTTTAAAGTAATGAATTTTACGTTAATTAATTTTTGCGTAATTTAATTTCGTAGCGGGTGGTGGGTTTATGGGGGAATAGGGTGGGAAGTAATTTATTATGATATATTTTTTAAGAATTATTTAGAATTAATTAATGATATGTTAATTACTTTTTGCATAATTTAATTCTCTAGTGGGTTGTGGGTTTATAGGGGGATATGGTGGGAAGTAATTTAATTGAAATTAATTAAATAATTATTTTATTAATTAATAATTTTGCATTTAATAATTTATATTGTTAATTAAGTTAATTCTTGTTTTATTAATTACTTATACATTGATTATTAACAATCAATAATTAATTGGTAATTGTGTTAATTTTTTTATTAATTAGTAATTAATTAAATAATAATTATTAATAATTAGTTTGTAAATTTGTTGTTTGTGTACTATTTGTAGGAGTGGTTTGAGTGTTGACAGGGGAGTATTGTAGGGAGTAATTTAGTTTTAATGTAATTTTTATTATTTTTTATATTATATTTATTAAAAGTTATTTTATAGTGTTAATTGTGTAAATTAATTTAGATTTAATGGGTATTAATTTTAGTGTTGTTATTAGTTAAATAATTTGTTAATTAATTACGTTAATTTATTAATGTTTTACAATATTGTAGGTGACAATTATAGGGGAAAATGGTGGGAGGTATATTAATTTTGAAAAAATCATTACTTGTTAATTAATATTAATTATATTGTAGGAGTGGGTATACTAAATTATTGCCCTACACTATCCAACACTTTTCCTACTGTTACACTTGGTGGAGTGAGAATATTAAATTATTCCCACCCGCTATCCAACACTTTCCCTACTGTTGCACTCACTGGAGTGGGAATAGTAATTTTTACCCACCCGCTTTCCAACACTTTCCCTACTGGTGCACTCACTGGATTGGGAATGGTAATTTTTACCCTCCCGCTATCCAACACTTTCCCTGCTGTTGCACTCACTGGAGTGGGAATAGTAATTTGTACCCATCCGCTATCCAACACTTTCCCTACTGTTGCACTCACTGGAGTGGCAATAGTAATTTTTACCCTCCCGCTATCCAACAGTTTCCCTACTGTTGAACTCACTGGAGAGGGAATAGTAATTTTACCCTCCCGCTATCCAACACTTTCCCTACTGTTGCACTCACTGGACTGGGAATAGTAATTTTTACCCTCCCGCTGTCCAACACTTTCCCTACTGTTGCACTCACTGGAGTTGGAATAGTAATTTGTATCCTCCTGCTATCCAACACTTTCCCTACTGTTGCACTCACTGGACTGGGAATAGTAATGTTTACCCTCCCGCTATCCAACACTTTCCCTACTGTTACACTTGGTGGAGTGGGAATAGCACATTATTCCCACCCGCTACCCAACACTTTCCCTACTGTTGCACTCACTGAAGTGGAAATTGCAATTTTTATCCTCCCGCTATCCAACACTTTCCCTACTTTTGCACTCACTGGAATGGGAATAGCAATTTTTACCCACCCGCTATCCAACACTTTCTCTACTGTTCCACTCGTTGGTGTGGAAATAGTAGTTTTTATCCACCCGCTATCCAACACTTTCCCTACTGTACCACTCGCTGGAGTGGGAATAGTAATTTTATCCCCTACGCTTTGCAACGTTTTCAGTATTGTTATATTTAATGTAGTGTAAAATATTATTTAAAACACTAATATTTATTTAAATGTTTTAACTTATTATATATAATTATTATTTATATTTATGTAATAGGTTTATTTACATATATATGTATGTATATGTTAATTTATGTTTTTAACATTTTATAATAAAAAATATCCATTATTTTTAAATATTATTAAGTTGATATATATAAAAAATGCATGTTTATTTTTTGACATTAAATGTATTATTTTTTTAATTTTAACGCTTTTTAAATTATTTTTACGTATGGTTTACTTAATTATATTTATTATTTAATTAATTTTATATTACATTTAAGGCATTTAAAAAAGTCGATATTTTAGCAAACTATATTATTAACAACGATATTTAGGATTTGATATTTTTGTACTTACCTGTTTGTAGATAGGTAGTCGATATTCTGTCACTCGATATTTTTACCTCGATATTGTGGCAGCTCGATATTCTTCTCCTCGATATTCTGTCCGTGATCCCCATTTATTCTAGCACATCGAAATGCCTCCTGCCATAATTTAACACTTTACCCAACATTTAAATAAACAATGTGAATGGTGACTGCTACAGCTTATTTCCACCCTTGCTGTGTTCCTTTAATAGTCTTCAGCTTGATACGGAAAAAGGTAGTCCGCAAACACTACTTTTTTGCCTTCAGCTGGATATAATGGCGGACAGTCACAGACTCAGAAGCACACACTTTCAGTGAGTGTTTTTGTGTTAAATCCATTGTCATAATTGGTGTTGTGCTGAAATTGCAACACACTATTATCAGCCACGGCTGTAGGGCTTCGGAAGTCATACTAGGAACATGCTAAACAGAAGAGGTAGTGGTGCGTCGCTGCCTCAAATGAATCATAAAACAAATAGTACTATGAATTCACCAGAATCAAGCTGCGGCATGTCCATGTAGGGGCATAAATTATATTATCCAGATTTTCTATCTGAACTGTATTAATGGCCAATGCTGCTCATCAGGTTAAGCGGCCTTTGTTAACCGCTGATGTGAGTCTACCTAAGCCAACCTTCCCTTTCATCTTTCTGATGTTGATATACTGTTATTAGACCGGAGAACTTAAATACCAGCAAGCTGGTTGCTGTTTTCAACACCAGAAAGTTATGTTGTGAGCTTCTGTGCAAAAACATAACTTATTTTCATTTATTTAATGCATCGGTACGTTGTTCAATTAAAGCAACCTTGAATACAGCTGGCAGAATGCACCAATTTCTTAAAGCACAAGGCTAGAAACTTCGTATCCTGGAGAAACAGAAACATATGCTAACCTTAAACTAAGGGCTTTGGATTGAAGATGCACTTAACTGCATCAGCATGCGAAAAGAGGGTGGCATTATTCATCTTTTGTTTTGCTTCAAATGTTAACCTTTTGAAATATCACAAAATAATTATCTCTGTATAGATAACAAAACAATTTCTAACCTCATAATCTAGGCTTCAAAATGTAGTTTTTACTGCAACCTGCACAAAAGCTACCAATTCGCTCTCATGCAGTCAACTACCAATTCGCTATTAAAAGCCCCACTCTGTTTCACTGATATTGCCGTCTTCGGCATTATTATAACAACGTGGAGTATAAATGTAAGATGTTCTGAGACACCACTGGTGTATTCTGAAGCATCTCTAAACAGTGGTGGGCGGTATGTGTAGCAGAACCTATAAATAGAAACATATATGTATTGTTGAACATTTGCAGGTTCCTGGGCATTATTTTGAGGCATTATCTCTAAACAGTTACACAGGCGCAGTTTGGGACAGAACTTCCCAACTACAGTGACAGGGATGTGCAAGGAAGGAAACTCTATTGTGTCATCCGATACAGACCTTTGAATCTTGCTGAGACAAGGGATGGAAGTTGAAATTAGGTTCATTAGGCATTTCGCATTAGACCTCCTTCTCCCCTCTGGTAGATGGCACCTTTTGCCTCTACCTCTACTCCATTCTGCCCATAAACATAATAACAAGGAGCCCCACAAGGTCTCCACTTATGTGGCAGACAGACAGACAAATATACAGATCTAAAGTAAACCTCCTACTTATTTGGTTTTTTTTGTCACCAAAAATGCAAAGCTATACACACAGTTCCACGCTACACAATTCATATCCACACATTCCCAATCCACACCACATCATTCAACACCAAACCACATAAATAAAGTCAACAAAACAAATACACCACACATCACATACATCTGATCCACCCCACACAATTCCACATCATGACACAAATTTCAACAGCACACTACACAAGAAGGCAAGCAACTATTAAAAACAATGTCCCTAATAAGGCCTATTGATTTTGCCAATAGTCATCCTGTAAGCTGTGAATTGTCTCTAATAGTTACATCAGTCTTTTTGCATTTTATTCATTTACATGATGAGTGAATAATGTGGTGTTATGCATGGATTTTTAACGTGTTGCGTCTCCCCAGAGAGAAACAGGGAATTACCTTTACAAACAGAGGTGGACTGTGACACTTAATAGTGGAGGGGTGTCGGAGAGCATAGTGAATTTTAACCCGGTGACAGACACTGTGATAAACCAACAATGCCTTTAGGCTCAATGTCAAAGCTCTCAATCGTGGCTTGTTAACAGTGTTTTATTTATAAAGGGCCATGATTGAGAGGTCTGAAGTTGAGTTTGAAGGCAATGCGAGTTTCTCACACTGCCTGTCAGTGGGTCAAAAAAGAAAGAATAAAAGACATAAAATATTTACTTACCCACGTATCCTCATTCTCCGTGTTCTCATCTGGACTGCAGTCTGACCGCGAGTACCCCTGAAGCCTCAAACAACTCCCCTCTACTATTCCAGAAGCTTCGCTCATGCTGCTGAGAATGTTAACCTCTTCAGCGCTGCGCGGATTCCCGCGCAGTGCTGAAAGATCTGAGCGCGGGCGGGGCCATGACGGAACGGTTCCGTCATAAGCACAGCCCAACCGGCGTGCATGACGGAACCGTTCCGTCATCGGCATCGAAGAGGTTAATCAGCATGAGAGAAGCACCAGGATTGGTAAGAGCGGGCTGCCTCAACGTTCCCTCAGGCATTGCGGGTCTGTACCCGCTCTCCTCCCAGCTGTATGAGACAGCTCAGGTTGGAGGGGTTGAAAGTAAGCATTTGAGGCTGGCCGTCGCAACACAGCCATCCAAAGTGGCATACGCACTTCAAACTGGAGTGACCAACACTCCTCCTACCCTGCAACTCAGCAGCAATAGCTCGGCCCTCAAACACTACTCAGGCTGAGAGAGCTGAAAAATAAAATGGTAATAAATTCATTTTATTGCCATTTTATTTGTTACTCTTGCGGCACTGGCAACAGGGGGGCGATGCTCCTCTGCCGTAATGGAGGGGCTGCTCAGGGCCGGACTGGGAACCAAAACCGGCCCTGGCAAAGTGCTCGGCCGGCCCCCCCTGGGATGTTGGGGGTGCCGCCGAGCTCTTTGCCAGGGTCGGTTTTCTGCCGATTTTGTTACAGGGCCGATTTTGCAGCTATGCTGCAAAAACTGCCCTGTAACAAAAACGGCCCCCAGGGGCCCAAAACCGGCCCCCACCCGTGCGGCGCACCGGGGGATTGCCCGGTGCCCTCTACGGCCAGTCCGGGCCTGGGGCTGCTACTGCTTACAAAATCATTTCATACGCATATCCCCTGCCACCTCTGTCCTTCAGCTGCCCAATTGTGTGCTCAAATGTAGCTCCTGTCTTCGTTTAAATCACCAATTGCCAGCGCCTACCAGGATGCCCTGATTATGTGGAACACTTGCACGGATAGAGGGCGGAGTGCTGTCAGTCGGCAGCAAGCAGTTTTGCTTTTGTGATGGTAGACATGAAAAGACTAATATGGTGACGGTACTTCTCTGCACAGATCGGTCGTCATGTACAATCCTGAGTGGCTACACTGCGAAAGGGCCCCTTTTGTTAGGCAAATGTTAAAATAGCTCCCACTCTTCCGAGGCAGTGGTCTGATCACTTCCTTTGGGATGACCACCCTTTACAGGGCTCAATCCACTTTTGCAATTGTGTCGGGGGACATAGGAGGGCTTAAAATCCATAGGATGCGTTGCCTTGCTTCTTACCCAAGCCACTGACAAAATAAAATATTTGAGAGAGAGTGTAAAATAATTATATCACATTATATTTGTATGTGTACATGCTAGTGCAAATGTTAAGATAACCTCGCAGGAAATAATGGTTTTATAATCTGATATTATCTTTTGATATAGGATGGAGGAAAACCACATGGAACCCCAACAGTGTGAAGGAGAAAATCCGGTTGAACCGTCGTCCTCTGCAGAAATCCATAGAAATGAACTAACAGTGGAAGAGAACAAAGAAGGAATTCACAGAGGTAGCACCATCTTGCCGGATGAAGTTGAGAATCAACATATTGAGACGATTGCACAAGTGGAAGCAGACCCTGAAGAACTGAGTCAACCAGCAAGTGCTTTCGAAATGGAGACTGACCCTTCACCTCCAGAGAAGAAAACAAAGAAAAAAAGAACCGCGAAATTAATTTTCATTTCCTACTCTTCAGACTCCGGCTTTCTGGAACGGAAGTTTGTGAGTGAAACTGTCCGCCAGCTGAAGGAAAACAATTTAGCCGGAGACATTTGGTTCGATGCAGACGAAGTCGTTCCGTTTTCTCCAATGTGGATATTCCAGCGACTGGAAGCTGTTGAAAAATGCAGGGCAGCCATCATTTTTCTATCAGAATCGTATTTTTCATGCCCCATTTCCGTTCTGGAGAGTAAGATTTTATTTGAACGATCAAATAGTGCTGAGAAGGCGCCTAAGCTTTTTCCCATTCTGTTTACAGCGGTTGAGGTCCCCAAACACCTCTCTGGCCTTTACCGCGGGGCAGTCCACCTAACGGGTGCCAAACTCGTGAAAACAAGCCTTGCTGAGAAATGTTCGCTAGTGATAGGCAACTTGAGTTCCGAAATAGACAAGTATTCGATGAGCAGAGCGCCCGTGCAGCTTAACCCGCCATGCCCCGCTGAGACGAAGGGAGAGTTCAGGCGAAAGAGCCTTGTTACCTGGGGAGTGGAAGACGTGCAGGAATGGTTGGCGCATCTCGGAATCCGAGAATTTTACCAGCTGACGTTTGCAGAAAATGCAGTGGATGGTTACCTCCTGCTGTCTCTGAATGATGAGTCGCTGTTGCAGTGCTTGGGTAAGTGATTTTATTTTCGTGTGACTGATCACCCTTGCGGTATCCTCTAGGAGCGTCGGTGTGTAAATCCCCTTCCTTTCAACTTAACCCGTTGCAGCAGTTTTCCTTTCATTCGGTCTCAATAGTATGCTGTTGTAGCGAGAACATTGGTTCTAGAAAGGTCCTTTATGCTGTGTTACCTGACTCCTAAATTAACAGGCTCCAGACAGTTCAAAGCTGAACCTATTGTGGGGAGGCTTGTCTATGGGGTCAGAAACACCAGAGTACCAGAGCATTTCAGATCAATCCATTGCCTTTTGGAGAAGGTTCAAGTCACTTTGAAACTGCTGCTGCCTATGTACACACGATTGTGTGGTTTTCTATCAATTTACTAGAAAGATAAACACCTTGTTACCTGGCCAGGATTCTGCTTTCTACTGAGCTGATTGTTTTGCCTGTGAGCACATCAGATAAGACCCTCTCAGTGACTGAGTGAGTGAATGACTGTCTGAGGCGCACTTGAAGAATCCCGTTTAACTTAATCTCACTAGTGCTAGCTCCTTGCTATTAACCTGAGTTGCACCCAAATCCATTTCTTCTAAAGCACGTTATCGCAGACTTAATCAATTCTCTGTATGTATTATCTGCAACATGCCCTGCGGCGAGTGGTGTGCACAACCAGCACATATTCGTTCATGACTTTTGCCTCTAGGCATGGGCATTTGTACTCAAACTTCAATATGGTCATCGGATAATCTGACTTGTGTTCCCTAACCTGTTTCAATTGCATTTAACTATATTCATATGTTAAACTCGATGCCAGCGGCCAGACCACAATATATTTTTGACTGGCACTTTTAATGTGGTGCTTACTCTAAACACCTTTTACCACCATATTATGAAAACTGGATTCTGGAGATGGTAATGTGTAACAAGAACGTTTGTGCAGGCTTCTCGTGAGGCATTTTTGTTGTGTTGGTGATGTGCTCTGTTGGTTTTATACTGCTGTCTTTATGTGCTGCTTTACTGCAATGTGATTTAGTTTTGTTATACTGCAGTTTTTGTGTTGTATATTGTTATCACTATTTTTCTGTGTCATGTTATGTTTTTATCATGGTGTTATGTTGCTTCTGTTATTGCGTTATATGTAGTTGTATACTCTAGATATGTCAATAAATGCTACTATAGTTCCAGCCAAAAGGAGTACATGCCTTGAACTTTGTGTAAAGCAACCATATACCTCTTTGTAAAAAGTGAAAGTAGCATTGCTCCAGCTCTTCAACCACTCAAGACAGCAGTCTGCCCAAATCTGCCCCCAGTGGTTACTTTATATGATAGGGCTCCAGGTTTACAAAGAGAACTATTGCTTTATAGAGCTCTGGATGTTTTACACCACATTATGTGAAGAGTCACACTATGACACACCATAGGTCTGTAGGAGTTATCGTCAATACCCAGTTTATAGCTCATTTCTCCGAACGAAACGTTAAGCATTCAGTTTGTCAAACTTTATCAGTTTTAGGGATTAGGAAGGTAATTAATTCTCACTCAAATCTCCACAAGATGCTGACTGTGATTAACACCCTTTTCAGAGGGTGTTGATGGCTGTTACTTGTCCAACATGCAAGTATGGGCCCGATCTGCAGACAAGGGCACACGATGAGGGCAGGGCAATTAACTGTTGCTAATGCCTAACAGCATGCGGGTGCTAACTCTATTACCACCTATTTGTAGCAGTAGTTGGTGCTAGGATTCTAAACATTCTAATTGGCCAAGCCAGCCTTAACTTCCATATGGGTGCTAAATATTTTATTATTTTTAGAAATGGTTTAGAAAAGTTCTTCTTTTTAAAAGAAAGACAGGCGTTTTACCTGAGTCTTAGTTTCAGAGAATTTCACCTATTAATATATAACATGTGCATTAGCTATAAAACTAATAGTTTGAAGTGTTTGTTTCTCTCCCCATCCTTTAGACAAATTAGGTATGGTTCCCAGAGTCACATGACATCCAGCATTGTTTACAACTGAGAACTCACACACAAAAAATGAATCAGAGACTCAATCAGGATAGCCCCCCGGTTGGAAATTGGGTTACTGGTTGGGATGAGGGGTGTAAATCCCTACTCAAACAGCAACCACAACCTTGGTCAGGGTGAGACATAAGCGAACCCCATATTAAACTGTGCTCAACCCTCTGGTATCTTGGCACAACAAGCATTGGCATAGCCAATAGGTCTCACCTTTGAGACATTATATGTGTTTAACCATGCAGCACATTATCTTGGGTGCTGTGCTGCCAGGCTTTGAAGAGCTATACAATTACTACACCTACACAGTGGGTCATGCATTGTGAATCAGGAACACATACCTGCCTCAGTAAATATTTATGGACACATTCCAAGACTTTTTAATGCACAGACAGAAAGACAAATGCCTTGATGCAAGTTAACATAACTATAACATTCTGTGTGTGACTGCATCACTATCAATCAATCAATCAATCAATCAAGGCTTTATTTCGATAAAAATATATCATAAAAGCATTACAATAAAAGGATTATTCATCACAACTTTAAGAGTCATCATTATATTTACATTAAAAAGTAAGGAATATCATAAATAGGTTATAAAAACGTATTAAACAGTTATTTTAAGCCTATTAGTTCTAATACGCCATGCCCAGGATAAAAATTTAGAAAGGGCACAGGCGTAAAGTGGCCGGGAATCAGACCTTAAAATGCGTAGTGCCTCAATATGCTGCCTGGTACCTAATGCACGGCACAAGTTTTTGAGCCATCTACTTCTAAGGAGTGCGTACACCTGACATTCGAATAGAAAGTGTGCTACAGTCTCGGTTCTATCTATACAGAAAGGACAGGATTCTGTAGTCTGTGCAGGGGGATTCCATCCAGATGTAAAGGCATAGAGTGGAAGAGTCCCGGTTCTAAATTTAAAATAAAGGGTCCTATTAAAAGGTCTCTCTATAATATCTAAGTATAGTTCCCGGAAAGGCAGGTCTTTAAAGCTCAGAAAAACCTCAGTGAGTCTACCCAGCATGCAGTTAGAATTCTGCTGGGATGCAATCCAGTTCCAATATAGAGTTTTTAGTGTGGCTTTCGGTGGGGAAGACCTGCTTTCCCATGCAGTGCTTAGACCAAGATTGCAAAGGAGGGTTTTCATATCTTTCAACCATTTGATCTTGTGCCACCCGGGAAGTGACATAACTTCAGAGAGGCCATTGGCATATTTTACTAATTCCGGGACACGCCACAGTCGGGCCCATAACAATAGGGGGTGAAATTTCACCAACTCATCGATTGGACGGCAACCCAAATCAAGCAACAGTGGGGTCGTAGGAGTACCCTGAGGGAGTGACATAATGGCCCTACAAAACTTTCTCTCAGATCTTGCCAACTCACTAGAATTACATGAGCCCCACAGCTCGGCCCCATAAAGAGCAGAGCTTACTCCCCTTGCTGTATAGATTTCCATGACCGGGGCTATGGGTCTAATTGCACAAGAGCGCTGCTCCTTTAGGAGTGCCCCTGTCACCCTTTTATGTGCTAACAGCATTTTACATAGATGGGGGGCCCAGAGCATGTTGTGTGTGAGGCGAATGCCTAAATAATCGAACACATCCACCCTCTCTATGGGTACAGTGTTCAGCCTTGGAGGACGTACAGGTTTCTTGGGTGGATTCATCACAAGGAATTTGGTCTTGTCCGTATTAATTACTAGACCCCTTTCTCCACAAAAAGACTAAAAGTTATTTAATAATTTTTGGAGGCCCATTGGGGATTTAGAGAGTAAGAGTGTATCATCCGCGAAGAGGAGGGTCGGAATACGTTCCCCAGCCAGGGAAGGTTCATCTGCAGGATCTTTCAGCAGGTGCTCTACCACACCATTCACATAAAGAGAGAACAGGGTGGGAGCCAACACACAGCCCTGGCGAACCCCTCTCTCCACCGGAATTCTGTCAGTTTTTTCTCCCTCTCTGCCCCATCTGATCTGTGCATAGGTGTTTTCATGCATCCTGATGATTAGGGATAATAGATAATACGGAACCCCCAAATCAATGAGCACTCTCCACAGGGTCACTCTCGGTACTAGGTCGAAGGCAGTCTTCAGGTCGATGAATGCGAGATAAAGACTGCCCTTGGCCAGGACCACGACCTTCCAATAGACTAGCAGCAATCTGAAGGCTTGTTCGATTGTGCCAGTGCCTACTCTAAAGCCTGCCTGGAGGTCGGAAAGGATGCTGTTTTCATCGATCCATTGGAGTAATCTAACCAACAGCACCTTACCAACGACCTTTTGAGTTACATCAAGCAGGCTTATGGGTCTATAATTGGATGGATCATCCCTAGCCCCTTTCTTAAAAATGGGCACAACCTCTGCGCCTTTCCATGAAGCGGGGATGGGTGCACCTCTGCTAATAGCATTAAGGAGAGTTTAAATCAATTTTTCCCATTTCATGATATCAGAGCGCAACAGGTCCCCAGGAATGCCGTCAGGACCAGCGGCTTTTTGGGGCCTGATGGTGCTGATTGCATATTCAATTTCTTTGATAGAGAAAACATGGTCTACCAACTCTGGCCTTCGGGCAATAGGGGATATAATTGGACATAAGTTGCCAGCGGGATAGTCAGTTCTCCTAAGAGGGACAACAAGATTAATACACTCCGCCAACTGGGCTTGTTCTTCATAAGATGGAGTTGAGGCAATATCACTATCTTGATTGGAATATAGTTTGGAGAAATGGGTAGCCCAGGGCTGGCTAGTGATGTTGCATGTTATGAGCTCGTTGTCTGGTCTACTCCTGGTTCTGATTATTTCCCAGAAGCGTCTAGGATCCTTCCCAGAGCTGGCCTCTTTTAGCGTAGACCAATATTCTAGGTCCCATTCTTTTCTGGCATTTGCCAGGGATTCCTTGTAATTTTTCCTGGCTACCTGAACCTCTACTTGGATTTTACTTTTGATAGCCTGGATCAAGGTAGTTTTGGCCTGTCTACAGGCAGGTGTAAACCACTCCTGCTTACCCCTAGGATTTCGAGCTACAGTTTTTTTCCCCACGGAGTTTTTTTGGGTAAAAACGTTTCCGATGGTCTCAAGAGTTCCCTCAAAAATAGATGTTATCCTTTCTATAAGAGGGGGGGTTAAGTCGATGTTGTCCAATTCAATTTGAGAAACCATAAGGAATGTGTTAATAGTATTAAGCTTGGCTTCATCCCCTACGACCATTTTCCACTTCAAACGCCTTCCACACGAGGAGACGGAGATAGTGTCTGATGACCTAGAGGATGATTTAATCGCTTCATTCGGCCTGGGGTTCTTAAGAGAAAGGGAAAGCGAATTGTGGTCGCTTTCGATAGTAGGCAAAACTATCATATCCTGGACCAAGCCCCAAAGAGAAAAGTCAAGCATAATATAATCAATCCTTGAGGTATGCTTGTCTCTATTATATGTGGCCGCACCCATAGAATCGGAATTTGTGCGGCCATTGGCAGCTCTTAAGCCAAACTCCAATGTAAGAGCATTCAACTGAATCGCTGCTTGTGACCATTTTTTAATCGGGGGGATAGTTAGGGTTGGAATACCCCATCTAGCATCATCTTCACCAGGGTCAGAAATATCGTCCATTGTGAGAGGCTCGTAAGTGCAATTGAAGTCTCCCGCAACCAGGACTTGGGTTACAGCTAAGTTATTCCTGAGTTCCCATTCAAGGGAAGACACTGTCGAGGACAATGAGCCAGATTTAGTGCCTCTGGCGTAAACATTATACAGGTCGAGGATAGGACCCGTATGGGGGCCTCTTAAGGAGATGCCTAAAATATCAGATGAATTAATCTTTTTCCTGTCTATTCGGCAATTCAGGGCAATATTTACCCATGTGAGCAAGCCTCCAGATGGACGACCTTTGCCGTTTCTGGGGAGGTTGGCTGGAACAAAATATGTAACATATCCAACCCGATGAGTCGGTTCTAGAGACCATGTCTCCTGAAACAGGCAGATCGTATGAGCCTCCACAACGGCGCTCCACTCGGGTGAACACAATTTCCTTTGGAGGCCCGCTAAGTTCCAGCTTAGGACCTTTATCGTATCCAAAGAATAGTGAGAGTAAGTTTTAGGGGAACTAACACAATCATTGGGGGGTATAGAGGCAACTGGTGTTGGAGTTGAACATAGACTTGGAAATGGAACCTGCGGAGATTCATAAACGGCGGGCTTCTGAGTTAGAGGAGTAGAATTAGTGTCAGTGGAGGTTTTTTGAGGGCTGTCAGTGGGTTGAGGTTGGATGGAAAGGATATGGTCGAAAACCTCCATACCTTGACTTATGGGTGATAATGGTCAATCCACCGAATCCAGGCAACTATATCTATTAGTCAGAGGTAAGTCGCGCCAGTCTACAATGAAAGGTGCAACCCTACTCCTATAGTCCTGCCAACCATCCCGCACCCTCCTGCCAACCCAGTTGACATCTTCAAATCCACCCCTTCCTGGATCAAGACAGCGGTTAGGGGAGGAATAAAAGAAGGAAAGCCTTCTTGTCTCAATTACATCCTGCTTGACTCTTGTGCCACGGCGGCAAATGTAATCCGCCGTGTACGGGTTGTCAAAATTTACAATGACACAATCCCCCCGGATCCGTTTTTTTCCACTACCTACCCAGGATACCCTACGTACCATTAAAACTTTACTTGCACAAGAGGGTGGGAGCGGTCTGTTAGTGGTAAGCCAGTGTTGTACCTTATTTTTTAGGGACCCTATAGGCTCCTCTATGTTGGGCCTTAGGCCTGGGACACCTGTCATAATGACGACGTAAGGGCCAGCTTCAGGTGGTAAATATATGTGCTGGCCATTCACATCCCTGTCATTATCAGGGTTATTCATTTCCCCAGAAAATTTAGATGGTATAGAATTCAAATTTACAGCTGGGGATTGGGATTTGGCAGGTTCCACAGCCTTCTTACGATCACCTACGAGTGGCTCAGGTTTTTTATTCAAATTGTTGGATGGTAGTGGTTCCGTCCTTGTAGGTGCGTTATTGGGTTCCCTAAGTGTAATCGGCTCGCCACCCAACCCTACTTTGGGGGGAACAATCAAGGGAGATATATTCCTAGATGCCAGCAATTTTTCAATGTTCAGAAGTGATAGTTCTAAAGGTTGTAAGTAGGATTTAATAAGTTCATCTATTCTAGACAAAAGAAAGTTGTTGGCCTCACAGGTCTTGCATCCCTCTCCCAGTCTAATAGTTACCCCAGGCATGATTGGATTCAGTGGAAAAGCTGGGGTATCCATAGACCCTCCCTGTATGAGAATACTTTTTCTAGGTGGGCGAGTAGTGGGGGCTTTTTTAGCGGGTTTGCGTTTACATTTGTTTGCCTCCCTAGCCTTCTTAGTTTTAGGGATAGCACCTTCCCTCTTGCCCCTTAATACGTCAGTAGTAGGGGACACCTGCCTTGGGCTCCTAAGGAGGGCTGGCGTCCTCGCGAAAGTCACGCTAGATTGTGTGTCTGAGGAGGCCAAGGATGCCGAAAGATCGACAGTATTAGGGACTCCATGTGTCTCGGCCTGCACTATAATTAAGGGCCTAGACTCCCTTGGATTTAAGGGTGATTTAGATAGTGCTAGTGCGCCTATGAAGAACGCCTCGCCAGGGCCAAATCTTGAGACACCCTACGTTCTAGGAGTGATATGCCTTGGTTAATAGCCTCATTCGCTCTGGTGATATATTGATCAATTGGACCTGACACATGTGTTGAACCATTTTTGCTACCCCTCGTCATCATTGTGCTACTTCACTTATATGGGCTAACACAAGTCTAACTGAGAGAAGGGAAAGCTAATCACCAAATAAGAGATGGCAATAAGAAGGGCAACAATTGCAAGAGATAATAATTCCAAGGCAAAGTTCAGGGAGGAGTGTCCAAAGCAGTCTTACCCGAGCTTCTGGCGGGTTTAAGCAAGTCCACTGGAGGGAGGTGATGGATGCTTTGTACGCCTACAGGGCGCTCTCGCACATCAAAGGTCGTTGGCGCTTTTGGAAGACGAACTCCTTTGAAGTCCTGCCTCAGCCTCTGTACCCACAGAGATGGCGTGCAACAAACCCCCACTTGTACGCCAAAATCAGTGTGCCGACATTAGGGGAGTGGCCCAGCCCAGTCTGGTCCGGTCAGGGACGGGTAAGGACGGGCCCGCCCTTGGCCCGGGCTTCGCCCGGGCGCTGCCCGCACGCGTCCCGCGCTGCGGGGGCCCCTGGCAGGCTTTGAGGGAGAGTGGCGCGGCCGCGTGACGTCACTGGCGTGCGCGGCCGCTTCTGCTGCTGGATACTGTAGGCCGTTCCCCTCACGGCGATGTGTCCTCGAAGGAGCACCAAGGATATCAGGGCCGTTAATGTCCCCACTGTTGCCGTTCCCCTCACGGCTAACGAAGGATGTGGAAGTAGCGATAGCCAAGGGCTGTGCGTCCCGCGCTGTGGGGGCCCCTGGCAGGCTTTGAGGGAGAGTGGCGCGGCCGCGTGACGTCACTGGCGTGCGCCGCCGCTTCTGCTGCTGGATACTGTAGGCCGTTCCCCTCACGGCGATGTGTCCTCGAAGGAGCACCAAGGATATCAGGGCCGTTAATGTCCCCACTGGGCCGTTCCCCTCACGGCTAACGAAGGATGTGGAAGTAGCGATAGCCAAGGGCTGTGCGTCCCGCGCTGCGGGGGCCCCTGGCAGGCTTTGAGGGAGAGTGGCGCGGCCGCGTGACGTCACTGGCGTGCGCGGCCGCTTCTGCTGCTGGATACTGTAGGCCGTTCCCCTCACGGCGATGTGTCCTCGAAGGAACACCAAGGATATCAGGGCCGTTAATGTCCCCACTGGGCCGTTCCCCTCACGGCTAACGAAGGATGTGGAAGAAGCGATAGCCAAGGGCTGTGCGTCCCCTGCATCACTAGATTATTGAGCAGCCTATGGAATAAAGGAGTAAAGTACTTTCAATGGTGGAGACATCACATCCCTCCTCCCCAACCTTCTATTCATCAGGCACCCTTCTCCAGAGTTTTCCATTCAAAACATTGCTCCCACCATCCGGTTAACAGCAAGCCCCTGGTCCATCCTCTGTCCCAGTCCCCTGGGTAAAGGAGCACTGGACAAAGCACCAACAACAAAATTATTCCATTTGTCAGGTAGAGGGGAAATAATGAATAAACAGGGGCAGCATCAGCATCACTAAATCTCTGTCCACCCAAAACCCCCAAAATTAATCTGATCTTGCATAATGTAACAGGACCTTTTGTAAAGTGCTTCAATACCTTCAGGCTGCATGAGTTCATATTATATGAACAAGCATCAGAGAAAATGCCACGGGAGTTGCGCAAGCCTTGCCCTTAACTGTGTTGCAAGGTTGGGCTGCTGAAGGTCTGGTGATCAAGGCTCGCTACAGCAACAAGCAGCAAAGCAGGATGGTTTATGGGAAATCCTTGCATTTTGAAGTCAGAGAAAATCAAAGAGGTGATTCCGAAAACTGAGTCTGAAGTGTCTGACATTTCATTTTGGTATTTGAAAGGGGCAGGAAGAGTAAGTGATGGGTGCTGAAGATGAACCACCGAAGATGGGCAAACAGTGACATGAGCAAGAATCAAAGTAAAAACTAGCCCCCCAAATAAACACAGAAGCATAATGTTAACAGTAATTGGACAATGCCCTGTGAGAGGAAACTAAACAGAAAAAGGATGGACAAAGAGGAAGGATTAACCACTATCATGCAAGCCTTTTTGAAGAACAATTAAAGGGACGAATAAAAAGGCCATGGGTGGGCAGTAAGACCAAAGAGTGAATTCAGCATGTCAGAAAGAGACAGAGCATGCTCTGCCTAGACAATCAGTCTCACCTTAGCGAGAATGTGCATGTATGCAACACTTCAAACAATAATAAAGTGAATACAGAATACAAGGAAAATCCCACACCAATTTAGAAAATGAGAGTGAAATCTAATAACTTGATTAAAATCAAAACAACAAAAATCCAATCAGTAGAATCGGAGACATGTAATTTTACAAATTTCAGCTAAGTAAAGCACCTAAAAGCTAAAAGTGTCACTCGTGGCTATGTGGTTGTGAGAGACTGGTTGAAACAAGTTCAGACCAACCATTATGAAGCACAGGCCGGATAGAGAGACCAGGTTAGTCCCTCTCAATGAGTTCCTTTAAAGTCAGCTTGAAGAATTTCTGTTCGCGGTGGAAAGGGACTTGAGGAGCAAGGAGAGCATTACGGATGGTCGTCGATGTAGCGGAAGGAGCAGGTCTAGAGTCGCGGACGATCATTGCTATCGGGCATGGTGGACTGTCATTACTGGAGCTTCACTTTGGTGATTACTGCAGGTGGTCAGTGCTGTAGCGCGAAGTGCAGATCTTGCGCCACCTGGAGTCATTGGTGGTCGTTTTGGTGTGCAGAGATGGGTTCACTGGAATTACGCATTGGGGGTGGTGAGTACAGCAAAATCTTCACGCAAACAGGCCTGCTCATTTTGCAAAGAGCCCAAAACTTCAGGATTTTTCTTTTTCTTGAGGAGGGAGCTCAACTGAAGCCACACCAAGAACACAGGAAAGGAGGGGCACCTCTTAGGTGTCAGGAAGCAATCCAGCAGAGGCCAGCAGGGTTCAGGCAGGTCCAGGCAACAGGTCCAGGCAGCAGGTCAGCAGGGCAGTTGCAGGGAGCCTCTGGAGCTTGTTAAGTACCTGTACGTCAAAACAGGAGGTCAGCTGGCTTCCCTTTGCAGTCACATCTGCCTGTGACAAAGAATGCAGGTCTTGTCTTCCTTCTCAGCAAGCAAGGCAGCAAAGAGCAGAGGAGCAGAGTAGCAGACCAGCAGAGTGACAGTCCTTCTGGCAGCAGTCCAGCACAGCGTCCTTCTGTAAAATCCACAGGTCAAAGAGTGTACCAAATAGTTTGGTCTGAGGGTCCAGTATTTATATCTGGTGCCCACTTTGAAGTATGTGAAACGTCTGGAGGTTTTCCTTTGAAGTCCTTGAAGTTTCCTGCCCTGGCTCCAAGCTTGCTTAATGAACAATGCAGTAGTGAGAAGTCCTTTGTGTGAAGGCAGGGCACATCCTATTCACTTGCAGGTGGGGCTATACCCAGCTCCGCCCCCCATCCTGCCTATTTATGGCCCACCCAGGCACACCTAATCCTTCTATTATGTAGCTATATGTAGGAATAAACAAAGTCCAATTGTCAGCTACACCAAGTCATGTTACATAGGACAGGCTACAGGCACCAAATAGTTAGGGCATTTTCCAAATTGTAATTTAAAATCCAACTTTACCATTAAATAGGTTTTTTAATTACAATTTCTCTGACACAAGCACAACATGTTTACCTGCTGCCCATCAAAAGATAGCACTTATTAAATGTAATAAGGCAACTGAATGTTATCTGAGAGGTAGTGAAAAAGGAATTTTAGAGTTTTTCACTACCTGGGTATGTAAAGCTTAAAACTATATGTCCAACTTTTGAAATTCACTGTACCCTGCCCTATGGCTGCTTAGGGCCTACACTAGAGGTGACTTATAGGTATTACAAAGGAAGGTTTATGACCAGCAAAAGGTGTATTTGCTGATTAAAATGGAAGTTTAAAATTGCACACACAGGCTGTAATGGCAGGCCTGAGACAAGTTAAAAAAGGCTACTTAAGTGAGTGGCACAATCACTTCTGCATGCCTACTAATAGCATTTAATTTACAGGCTTGTACATGTAGTTCCAGTTGGGTCTAAGTCTGTTTTACCATGAAGAGAGCACAAGCCCTTTAGCACTGATTAGCAGTGGTAAAGTGAGCAGAGTCCTTATACCAGCAAAGCGAGATCAGAAAAGTGGAGCCCTTTTGTTTGCCCTATACCGTTATACTACTGGACCTTCTCTCTCCTCTTTAGAGCCTGCCTTAACTGAGGTGAAATCCCCCCATTGTAACTTTACAGCTAACCTCCATCATTCAGGGTTTACAGCCCTTTTAACCCCTTCCATGCTCATGACGGAACGGTTCCGTCATGAGCATCGGTTGAGCTGTGCTCATGACGGAACCGTTCCGTCATGGCCCCGCCCGCGCTCGAACCCTTCAGCACCGCGGGGGAATCCGCGCAGCGCTGAAGGGGTTAAATAGCCAAACCTTGTATCCAAAGGGTCATACTCCTCAGATTCTACCAGTTTTAAGATTTTCAACCTAAACAGCCACTCGTTAATTAAACACCATTTGACATGTTTAATTTTTTTACTTAGCAAGGTCCTGATGCTATCTTTGTAACTGAAACATGGCTTAAGTTTAAGGACGCTTCAGGACCAGATATTATTACAGCATTACCCCCAGATTATCGGATTCTCAGAGTGGGTCGCTCAGGCAAGAAAGGAGGCTGTATAGCCATCATTTTGAAAAAAAACATTTTATTGTAAAATAGACAAACATAATATCCCCGATGGTTGGAAGTCCCCTTTCCTTACAGAAATGCTTGTGCTCAGTCACAGTTTAGGTCTTCACATTGAAGAGCTTGGATTCCATTTCTGCAGGCATGGTCACAGACAGTCAGATAAAATGAAAGAGAATTTGGAAAAAGCAAAAGAACTAACCAAGGAGAATTTAAAAAAAAGCCTCAAATTGTTGTCAAATTATTTTTCTGGGATTTTTAGTGGAACACCATATCACTGTATGGCACTGCACAAACATGTGTCTAAATGTAACTGCTAAACATTAATGTAGGAAATGGGGTTTCTGGTAGGGGTGGGAAGAACTTGTGGACTTTAACTCCCTGGAATTCAGAAGAGTCACATGAAAAATCTGTGAGATTCTACGGAGTTCCGCAAGCATACAGAAATCTGCACATTGCGCTTCTCACGCTGATTTATCGGGCCGGGAGCTTATTCCGCGCTGCAAAATCAGTTCGAACAGCATGACACAGAGCGCCAGTGGGAGCTGCTTCTTTGCTGCTGCTAGAGTAGATATTAAACTCGAGTGTCAGCCTCCTCACCCCGAACGGTTATGACCGCCTGCGTTGAGAATACATTTCTCCAGGTGCCTTCCTAGCATCTGAAAATGGCACTATGGGATGCCGATTTTCACTCACACTAATCAACTTACCATTGGTGGACCAAGTGCGAGAAAAAACAGCCATGCAGTGATTGTCAGAGTTTGGCCGGAACTCTGTGTTACAAGTGTAACACAGAGTGGTGAAAACTCCACGAACTCCGCCGGCAGAGGGGAATTTATTGCTCACCCCTAATTACTGGTTGAGGAGGTGAAACTGGAATGCACAGGTTCCCATTTCAGTCCAGCTTTCTGGGGAGGGAGGGGGGTAAAGGAGCCCTTTGTGTGGGGGCAGGTCACTACCTATTGCGTTAGCCCCGCCCTTCCATATTGCTCCAGCAAGGCCATCAGAATGCAGATTTTTGTAAATGGGTACTCAGACATACATAAGTGTAGCTGTCATTCCCCCCAGACATATAGTGGAAAAAGGCTGTCAGGCACACAGAGCAGTAAGTGCAGAGAAATGTCCACTTTGTAAAAGGGGCCTTTCTAAAATAGTAATGTTTATTCCAACTTCAACAGTATGTAAGATTTATTAATACCATTCCAAAAATATGAAACATGAAAAAGCTACTCCTCTCTAATCAGGAATTACAGCTGAAAAGTTTATTTAAGGAATTCACAGTGCTAACCTATGAGAGAAGTCACTTGAGAGATGTGATGAGCGCCATTCTTAGAGACTATACTGAGCCCCCGGTAATCCACACAGAAAAAGTAGTTCAGGCCAAAAAGTTGGGGGAAAACTATGCCATCGATGCAGATCCAATAATAGACTAGCAAACTCTAAGCGTTTTATACATATCCACATGCAAACATACAAGGTTGACTAGTATATTCTTCCAGTAGTAAAATATGTGCGAAGGGAGTTTGGCTATATTTAGAATGGTACATACACATCAACATTTTTTAAGCAGATATTTATGGAAGTCTCTGATTTTTGGCAATCTTTGCTTTGTTGAGTGTTTAAATAAGGTTATTTTTTTGCAGTTCACATTTTCAAAAGGAAGAAATTTTGAAAACATAATAAAATACGAAAATTAGATGAATATATACTGGCAAATAATGACATGAGGCTACAGGCACAGTGCCTTTATAAGTCTTGGAAGCATTGGTTTATCGAGTCTTCAGAGGTGAATTCTAATATCCTCTTTAATGCAATGTTAGGGGATATGTTATTTAATTCAATTTGTTTATTAAGATGTGGATCTCAAATAAGGTCCACATAGGGAATAGGACAGAGTACATGGAAAATATTCACAATTATAACGAAATAGTCAAATTACAGTTACATATTCAGTTCTTTACCGCAATGAATAATTTAAGTGAAATAGATAAACAATTTTTTTATTATAAAACTTCAATATTAAGACAATTTATATAGGTTACGGTTTTGTTATAAAACAAAGATCATTACTACATAGCAGCAGAGGTTTATGTGCCAATAATTCTATAAGATGAGAGATCAATATCCTTAATAACCAAATTTAGATACCCCCTTTTGCAGCAAAGAGTTATGTGCAAAAGTATACTGGAGGGGGATAAGGACACTGAATCAAAACAGGATATAAATAGGGATACTCACCATTATTATGGAGTAGTCGAATTGCAAATACATAATTAAAACCTTTACCCAAACAAATAATTTGAGTTAAGTACATATGCTATTTGTTAATATTAAGCTTCCATACAATAGCAACTTCATAGATAATCCAATCTTGTGCAAAGAGCAGTCATGTAGCAGCAGAGATTTATGTGCAGATTATTTTAGGAGAGAAAGATCGAAAGCATTTATATCTAAAATTTCACTTCCCCCTGGCAACATTAGTTGAATGCAAGCTGCATTCCAATTTTGTACAAAGAGCGACCAAGTAGCTGCAATGTTTATGTGCAAAAAGTATGAGCAATAATTGAGTGTACTATTAATTCCTGAGAATATAAAACATTGGTAGCCTTTATAAGAATACCCCAAAGGGCCAGTCCTTAAATGCCATAGATGCCAAGATGTAACAGGAGTTAAGTTTGGGTTTCCTTCCTCCTGTGGCGGGGTCCTCCTTTCTATCAATGAGCAATAAAATATGGTTTACACTGCTGAGGGAAGCTCCTACAGATATAAACTCCTTTCT